>NC_139252.1:0-4916209 GCF_977018435.1 Lepisma saccharinum | reverse complement strand
CAGTGACTCGAACACTAAACCTCTGTCGACGTGGCTCAGTGGTTAGCGCTTTTTCAACTTCAACTGACAAAATGGCCGCTTTATGCGTGGAAAGCACAGAATGACAAAAGGAGCAGCACACACGGGATTTTTGCTTCCAAAAACGTACCCTAAACGTTGCGATTAGCTTTCCTTGATTTAATTATTGCAACGTGATGTTGCATGTTATCGAATTTTGAAAGATTCACGCCAAAACTGACTATGTAAACACAGTATCACGCGTCGCGGTACTCCGGGACGCGAGCCCCAAAATACGGTTTTTTCCCCAAGTGCGGTCCGCCACTGTTTACGCATAGCTTTGTGAACGTTTCGCTTCGTCTCAAAAAATGAAAAAAACTTGGATAGATCGCATGGCTGGAATTAAGTGTGAAAATTTGAAAGCGTGTGAAGTGTGAGAATAATTGGAAAATAAGTGCACGTCCCGGGGAAGTTTACCCCCCCTGGAGCCCCCCTGGTGCGTTATACCTTGGACACCCTGTGAATCTTGTGGACCAAAGACCAAGGACTGTGCAGGTATCTTGACAGACGCGCGGGGGTGAGTACTTTTTGAGATATTAAGGGAAAACCACCCCTATGCTAACCTTATGGAAAAAACAGCATAGTGCGCGAGCAAAAGAAAACAAGTAAATCACTTAGTGAAATACGAATCCTTATCCCTTGAAACACTTTAATCCCATACAGAAAGGACCAAGGAACACAACTAAATTTATCCCACCCCTCTCCGACCACTATCTTGGAAACCCTTGAGAAAAATTCCGCCCCATGCTTTTCTTATGGACAAACGAGCTTTTTCCGTAGCGATAGGAAAATTTATTTTAAACTTGCCGAAACTAAGAAACTAAGCCCCAATAAGAAACGGGATCTATACCATCGTGTAGCCCCATTCCTCCCCCGTGTTTTGAACCAACCCCCAACCCTCAATTCCTAGGGGTGGTTTTTCAGCGAACAACTTAGTGAAGTGATACAAGTGGCTGTTTCATCAAAAGAACCAGCACACACGGCATTTTTGCTTCCAAAAACGTACTCTAACCGTTCCGATTAGCTTTCCTTGCTTTGATTGTTGTAGTGTAATGTTGCATCTTGCATGCTATCGAATTTTGAAACATTCCCGCCAAAACTGACTTTTCAATTCAAACTTGAAGAAACCGTTAAAATTAAGCATTTACACTGAATTTCGAATGGAGAATCAAACTTTTCCAGTGACTCGAACACTCGACATCCTGGTCACGAAACCGTCAGTTTGTCTTTCCAAGGCTCTGCTCTCTGGAAGGCGACCGATTCGGACATTCTAACGAGGGCGTGGCGCCCAGGGCGCCCCGACGTTTTCGAATTTCTCGTGGATTCACTGTCGAAAATTATATTATCTGAAAGGAGACACCCTACCCAGCCAGCATATAAATTTTTGTTTCTCTAGGTTAACCGTAAATAAGGTTTTTTTGACAAGAAAGAGGTCTTTATTCACGCCCGAACGGGTACGTCTGCACCCTCACCTTTGAAGCCGCTTTATTAATCGAACCTGTGGTCCTTGGAGATTTCCTCTTACTTCCGTATTCACAAGACACTGCTCTATCGAATCTGTACATTTCGGACGGGCTAGCTAGGACGTGGCGCCCAGGGCGCCTCGAAATGTTCGAAATTCGCAAAGAAGCCTCCTTGGATTTCCCTCCCGAGTTGTCTTCGCGTTGCCGTTTGCGTGATGATATCGCGGTGCGGAAGAGAGATATCACCAGCGATGCGCGCGCATCAGGTGAAATCCAAGTTGGATCGGAATCGCCAAAAAAGGCCCCTTGGATTTGCTTTGATAAAGCACACTTCCGACTTTGCTTTTGTGTCGCTCTCCATGGTTTCCGGTAGCCGAATGACGCAGCTTGGTACATGCGAGAAAGTTTCGCTTACGTGCAAATATTTAATATGTTATTCAATGTTTAAAAGTCGAACTTTTGCTGCAAAAACAGCTCACGATCCGGCAGACTTGTGATTTTTGCTTCAAAAAACGTACTCTGCACATCGCGGTTAGCTTCCCTTGCACATATTCTTGTAGTGGAAGGACGAGTCATGCAATCTACAGAAATTTGAAACTTTTCTTCCAAAACTTTATATTTTATTAAATTTTAAATATCGTGTAAATTTAACATTTTCTTGAATTTCAGGTAGGGAATCAACCCTTTCCCGTGACTCGAACACTCGACATCCTGCTCAAGAAACCGTCAGTTTGTCTTTCCAAGGCTCTGCTCTCTGGAAGGCGACCGATTCGGACCTTCTAACGAGGGCGTGGCGCCCAGGGCGCCCCGACGTTTTCCAATTTCTCGTGGATTCACTGTCGAAAATTATATTATCTGAAAGGAGACACCCTACCCAGCCAGCATCTAAATTTTTGTTTCTCTAGATTAACCGTAAATAAGGTTTCTTTGACAAGAAAGAGGTCGTTATTCACGCCCGAACGGGTACGTCTGCACCCTCACTTTTGAAGCCGTTTCATTAATCGAACCTGTGGTCCTTGGAGATTTCCTCTTACTTCCGTATTCACAAGACACTGCTCTATCGAATCTGTACATTTCGGACGGGCTAGCTAGGACGTGGCGCCCAGGGCGAGTCGAAATGTTCGAAATTCGCAAAGAAGCCTCCTTGGATTTCCCTCTCGAGTTGCATTCGCGTTGCCGGTTGCGTGATGCCTCCGCGGTGCGGATGAGAGATATCACCAGCGATGCGCGCGCATCAGGTGAAATCCAAGTTGGTTCGGAATCGCCAAAAAAGGCCCCTTGGATTTGCTTTGATAAAGCACACTTCCGACTTTGCTTTAGGCAAGCCCTGCATGTTTTCGTGTAGAGGAGTGATGCAGCTTCCATCCTACGATATATGGTGAGTTCAGCGCCAAAACTCCATTTTGTATTCAAACTTGAAAAACGGGTAAATTTAGCATTTTTCATGCATTTCAAACGGAGAATCAAAACCTTTTCCGTGACTCGAACCAAACACCCACTGCTTACTTTACCGTCACGTTATCTTCCCCTACCACCCTGCGTTAGTGGTTAGCGCGATGCGCCTGCTGGGACCAGTTTCAATGGGTGTTCAAGGGCGGAGGTGCAGGTCGCACGGGAGAAAATCCGCCATTTTCCAAGATGGAGGCCGCGTTTTTCGAGATATCTCGAAATCGCATTTAACTTTATTTGTTCCCTTGATTTGATCTACCTGTGTGTAAAGTTTGAACTCACTTGCTCGAAAATGAAAAAAAATGGCTTGGGGGGCCAGAAGCGCTTCTTAGGAGACGAGAAGGTCGTTGTCTTTTTCTTTCTTAAATTTTTCCTACTTTACCTGGTTCGATCGTTACCAAATTTTACAATCTGAAAGGAAAGGTACCGAATTACAATAATCCAAAGTTTGGTATTACCCGGTTAGCCCGAAGTACACTTTAAAGGCATTTTCCCGAAATGGCCGTTTAGGTGACGAGAAGGACGCAGGCTCGCGGATTTAATTAGAAAATTGACACTTGCGACTTTGCTTTAGGCTATCCCTGCATGTTTTCGTGTACAGGAGTGATGCAGATTCCATCCTACGAGATATTGTGAGCTTGGCGCCAAAACTCCATTTTGTATTCAAACCTGAAAAAACCGTTACAATCTAGCATTTACACTGAATTTCGAATGGAGAATCAAACTTTTCCAGTGACTCGAACACTAAACCTCTGTCAACGTGGTTCAGTGGTTAGCGCTTTTTCAATTTCAACTGCCAAAATGGCTGTTTTATGCGTGCAAAGCACAGAATGAGAAAGAATCGAAATTTGAAACATTCACGCAAAAAAGTGAACTTTTTATTTCAAACCTGAAAAAACCGTTACAATCTAGCATTTACACTGAATTTCGAATGGAGAATCAAACTTTTCCAGTGACTCGAACACTAAACCTGTGTCAACGTGGTTCAGTGGTTAGCGCTTTTTCAATTTCAACTGCCAAAATGGCTGTTTTATGCGTGCAAAGCACAGAATGAGAAAGAATCGAAATTTGAAACATTCACGCAAAAAAGTGAACTTTTTATTTCAAACTTGAAAAACCGTTACAATAAAGCATTTACACTGAATTTCGAAGGGAGAATCAAACTTTTCCAGTGACTCGAACACTAAACCTCTGTCGACGTGGCTCAGTGGTTAGCGCTTTTTCAACTTCAACTGACAAAATGGCCGCTTTATGCGTGGAAAGCACAGAATGACAAAAGGAGCAGCACACACGGGATTTTTGCTTCCAAAAACGTACCCTAAACGTTGCGATTAGCTTTCCTTGATTTAATTATTGCAACGTGATGTTGCATGTTATCGAATTTTGAAAGATTCACGCCAAAACTGACTATGTAAACACAGTATCACGCGTCGCGGTACTCCGGGACGCGAGCCCCAAAATACGGTTTTTTCCCCAAGTGCGGTCCGCCACTGTTTACGCATAGCTTTGTGAACGTTTCGCTTCGTCTCAAAAAATGAAAAAAACTTGGATAGATCGCATGGCTGGAATTAAGTGTGAAAATTTGAAAGCGTGTGAAGTGTGAGAATAATTGGAAAATAAGTGCACGTCCCGGGGAAGTTTACCCCCCCTGGAGCCCCCCTGGTGCGTTATACCTTGGACACCCTGTGAATCTTGTGGACCAAAGACCAAGGACTGTGCAGGTATCTTGACAGACGCGCGGGGGTGAGTACTTTTTGAGATATTAAGGGAAAACCACCCCTATGCTAACCTTATGGAAAAAACAGCATAGTGCGCGAGCAAAAGAAAACAAGTAAATCACTTAGTGAAATACGAATCCTTATCCCTTGAAACACTTTAATCCCATACAGAAAGGACCAAGGAACACAACTAAATTTATCCCACCCCTCTCCGACCACTATCTTGGAAACCCTTGAGAAAAAATCCGCCCCATGCTTTTCTTATGGACAAACGAGCTTTTTCCGTAGCGATAGGAAAATTTATTTTAAACTTGCCGAAACTAAGAAACTAAGCCCCAATAAGAAACGGGATCTATACCATCGTGTAGCCCCATTTCTCCCCCGTGTTTTGAACAAACCCCCAACCCTCAATTCCTAGGGGTGGTTTTTCAGCGAACAACTTAGTGAAGTGATACAAGTGGCTGTTTCATCAAAAGAACCAGCACACACGGCATTTTTGCTTCCAAAAACGTACTCTAACCGTTCCGATTAGCTTTCCTTGCTTTGATTGTTGTAGTGTAATGTTGCATCTTGCATGCTATCGAATTTTGAAACATTCCCGCCAAAACTGACTTTTCAATTCAAACTTGAAGAAACCGTTAAAATTAAGCATTTACACTGAATTTCGAATGGAGAATCAAACTTTTCCAGTGACTCGAACACTCGACATCCTGGTCACGAAACCGTCAGTTTGTCTTTCCAAGGCTCTGCTCTCTGGAAGGCGACCGATTCGGACATTCTAACGAGGGCGTGGCGCCCAGGGCGCCCCGACGTTTTCGAATTTCTCGTGGATTCACTGTCGAAAATTATATTATCTGAAAGGAGACACCCTACCCAGCCAGCATATAAATTTTTGTTTCTCTAGGTTAACCGTAAATAAGGTTTTTTTGACAAGAAAGAGGTCTTTATTCACGCCCGAACGGGTACGTCTGCACCCTCACCTTTGAAGCCGCTTTATTAATCGAACCTGTGGTCCTTGGAGATTTCCTCTTACTTCCGTATTCACAAGACACTGCTCTATCGAATCTGTACATTTCGGACGGGCTAGCTAGGACGTGGCGCCCAGGGCGCCTCGAAATGTTCGAAATTCGCAAAGAAGCCTCCTTGGATTTCCCTCCCGAGTTGTCTTCGCGTTGCCGTTTGCGTGATGATATCGCGGTGCGGAAGAGAGATATCACCAGCGATGCGCGCGCATCAGGTGAAATCCAAGTTGGATCGGAATCGCCAAAAAAGGCCCCTTGGATTTGCTTTGATAAAGCACACTTCCGACTTTGCTTTTGTGTCGCTCTCCATGGTTTCCGGTAGCCGAATGACGCAGCTTGGTACATGCGAGAAAGTTTCGCTTACGTGCAAATATTTAATATGTTATTCAATGTTTAAAAGTCGAACTTTTGCTGCAAAAACAGCTCACGATCCGGCAGACTTGTGATTTTTGCTTCAAAAAACGTACTCTGCACATCGCGGTTAGCTTCCCTTGCACATATTCTTGTAGTGGAAGGACGAGTCATGCAATCTACAGAAATTTGAAACTTTTCTTCCAAAACTTTATATTTTATTAAATTTTAAATATCGTGTAAATTTAACATTTTCTTGAATTTCAGGTAGGGAATCAACCCTTTCCCGTGACTCGAACACTCGACATCCTGCTCAAGAAACCGTCAGTTTGTCTTTCCAAGGCTCTGCTCTCTGGAAGGCGACCGATTCGGACCTTCTAACGAGGGCGTGGCGCCCAGGGCGCCCCGACGTTTTCCAATTTCTCGTGGATTCACTGTCGAAAATTATATTATCTGAAAGGAGACACCCTACCCAGCCAGCATCTAAATTTTTGTTTCTCTAGATTAACCGTAAATAAGGTTTCTTTGACAAGAAAGAGGTCGTTATTCACGCCCGAACGGGTACGTCTGCACCCTCACTTTTGAAGCCGTTTCATTAATCGAACCTGTGGTCCTTGGAGATTTCCTCTTACTTCCGTATTCACAAGACACTGCTCTATCGAATCTGTACATTTCGGACGGGCTAGCTAGGACGTGGCGCCCAGGGCGAGTCGAAATGTTCGAAATTCGCAAAGAAGCCTCCTTGGATTTCCCTCTCGAGTTGCATTCGCGTTGCCGGTTGCGTGATGCCTCCGCGGTGCGGATGAGAGATATCACCAGCGATGCGCGCGCATCAGGTGAAATCCAAGTTGGTTCGGAATCGCCAAAAAAGGCCCCTTGGATTTGCTTTGATAAAGCACACTTCCGACTTTGCTTTAGGCAAGCCCTGCATGTTTTCGTGTAGAGGAGTGATGCAGCTTCCATCCTACGATATATGGTGAGTTCAGCGCCAAAACTCCATTTTGTATTCAAACTTGAAAAACGGGTAAATTTAGCATTTTTCATGCATTTCAAACGGAGAATCAAAACCTTTTCCGTGACTCGAACCAAACACCCACTGCTTACTTTACCGTCACGTTATCTTCCCCTACCACCCTGCGTTAGTGGTTAGCGCGATGCGCCTGCTGGGACCAGTTTCAATGGGTGTTCAAGGGCGGAGGTGCAGGTCGCACGGGAGAAAATCCGCCATTTTCCAAGATGGAGGCCGCGTTTTTCGAGATATCTCGAAATCGCATTTAACTTTATTTGTTCCCTTGATTTGATCTACCTGTGTGTAAAGTTTGAACTCACTTGCTCGAAAATGAAAAAAAAATGGCTTGGGGGGCCAGAAGCGCTTCTTAGGAGACGAGAAGGTCGTTGTCTTTTTCTTTCTTAAATTTTTCCTACTTTACCTGGTTCGATCGTTACCAAATTTTACAATCTGAAAGGAAAGGTACCGAATTACAATAATCCAAAGTTTGGTATTACCCGGTTAGCCCGAAGTACACTTTAAAGGCATTTTCCCGAAATGGCCGTTTAGGTGACGAGAAGGACGCAGGCTCGCGGATTTAATTAGAAAATTGACACTTGCGACTTTGCTTTAGGCTATCCCTGCATGTTTTCGTGTACAGGAGTGATGCAGATTCCATCCTACGAGATATTGTGAGCTTGGCGCCAAAACTCCATTTTGTATTCAAACCTGAAAAAACCGTTACAATCTAGCATTTACACTGAATTTCGAATGGAGAATCAAACTTTTCCAGTGACTCGAACACTAAACCTCTGTCAACGTGGTTCAGTGGTTAGCGCTTTTTCAATTTCAACTGCCAAAATGGCTGTTTTATGCGTGCAAAGCACAGAATGAGAAAGAATCGAAATTTGAAACATTCACGCAAAAAAGTGAACTTTTTATTTCAAACCTGAAAAAACCGTTACAATCTAGCATTTACACTGAATTTCGAATGGAGAATCAAACTTTTCCAGTGACTCGAACACTAAACCTCTGTCAACGTGGTTCAGTGGTTAGCGCTTTTTCAATTTCAACTGCCAAAATGGCTGTTTTATGCGTGCAAAGCACAGAATGAGAAAGAATCGAAATTTGAAACATTCACGCAAAAAAGTGAACTTTTTATTTCAAACTTGAAAAACCGTTACAATAAAGCATTTACACTGAATTTCGAAGGGAGAATCAAACTTTTCCAGTGACTCGAACACTAAACCTCTGTCGACGTGGCTCAGTGGTTAGCGCTTTTTCAACTTCAACTGACAAAATGGCCGCTTTATGCGTGGAAAGCACAGAATGACAAAAGGAGCAGCACACACGGGATTTTTGCTTCCAAAAACGTACCCTAAACGTTGCGATTAGCTTTCCTTGATTTAATTATTGCAACGTGATGTTGCATGTTATCGAATTTTGAAAGATTCACGCCAAAACTGACTATGTAAACACAGTATCACGCGTCGCGGTACTCCGGGACGCGAGCCCCAAAATACGGTTTTTTCCCCAAGTGCGGTCCGCCACTGTTTACGCATAGCTTTGTGAACGTTTCGCTTCGTCTCAAAAAATGAAAAAAACTTGGATAGATCGCATGGCTGGAATTAAGTGTGAAAATTTGAAAGCGTGTGAAGTGTGAGAATAATTGGAAAATAAGTGCACGTCCCGGGGAAGTTTACCCCCCCTGGAGCCCCCCTGGTGCGTTATACCTTGGACACCCTGTGAATCTTGTGGACCAAAGACCAAGGACTGTGCAGGTATCTTGACAGACGCGCGGGGGTGAGTACTTTTTGAGATATTAAGGGAAAACCACCCCTATGCTAACCTTATGGAAAAAACAGCATAGTGCGCGAGCAAAAGAAAACAAGTAAATCACTTAGTGAAATACGAATCCTTATCCCTTGAAACACTTTAATCCCATACAGAAAGGACCAAGGAACACAACTAAATTTATCCCACCCCTCTCCGACCACTATCTTGGAAACCCTTGAGAAAAAATCCGCCCCATGCTTTTCTTATGGACAAACGAGCTTTTTCCGTAGCGATAGGAAAATTTATTTTAAACTTGCCGAAACTAAGAAACTAAGCCCCAATAAGAAACGGGATCTATACCATCGTGTAGCCCCATTCCTCCCCCGTGTTTTGAACCAACCCCCAACCCTCAATTCCTAGGGGTGGTTTTTCAGCGAACAACTTAGTGAAGTGATACAAGTGGCTGTTTCATCAAAAGAACCAGCACACACGGCATTTTTGCTTCCAAAAACGTACTCTAACCGTTCCGATTAGCTTTCCTTGCTTTGATTGTTGTAGTGTAATGTTGCATCTTGCATGCTATCGAATTTTGAAACATTCCCGCCAAAACTGACTTTTCAATTCAAACTTGAAGAAACCGTTAAAATTAAGCATTTACACTGAATTTCGAATGGAGAATCAAACTTTTCCAGTGACTCGAACACTCGACATCCTGGTCACGAAACCGTCAGTTTGTCTTTCCAAGGCTCTGCTCTCTGGAAGGCGACCGATTCGGACATTCTAACGAGGGCGTGGCGCCCAGGGCGCCCCGACGTTTTCGAATTTCTCGTGGATTCACTGTCGAAAATTATATTATCTGAAAGGAGACACCCTACCCAGCCAGCATATAAATTTTTGTTTCTCTAGGTTAACCGTAAATAAGGTTTTTTTGACAAGAAAGAGGTCTTTATTCACGCCCGAACGGGTACGTCTGCACCCTCACCTTTGAAGCCGCTTTATTAATCGAACCTGTGGTCCTTGGAGATTTCCTCTTACTTCCGTATTCACAAGACACTGCTCTATCGAATCTGTACATTTCGGACGGGCTAGCTAGGACGTGGCGCCCAGGGCGCCTCGAAATGTTCGAAATTCGCAAAGAAGCCTCCTTGGATTTCCCTCCCGAGTTGTCTTCGCGTTGCCGTTTGCGTGATGATATCGCGGTGCGGAAGAGAGATATCACCAGCGATGCGCGCGCATCAGGTGAAATCCAAGTTGGATCGGAATCGCCAAAAAAGGCCCCTTGGATTTGCTTTGATAAAGCACACTTCCGACTTTGCTTTTGTGTCGCTCTCCATGGTTTCCGGTAGCCGAATGACGCAGCTTGGTACATGAGAGAAAGTTTCGCTTACGTGCAAATATTTAATATGTTATTCAATGTTTAAAAGTCGAACTTTTGCTGCAAAAACAGCTCACGATCCGGCAGACTTGTGATTTTTGCTTCAAAAAACGTACTCTGCACATCGCGGTTAGCTTCCCTTGCACATATTCTTGTAGTGGAAGGACGAGTCATGCAATCTACAGAAATTTGAAACTTTTCTTCCAAAACTTTATATTTTATTAAATTTTAAATATCGTGTAAATTTAACATTTTCTTGAATTTCAGGTAGGGAATCAACCCTTTCCCGTGACTCGAACACTCGACATCCTGCTCAAGAAACCGTCAGTTTGTCTTTCCAAGGCTCTGCTCTCTGGAAGGCGACCGATTCGGACCTTCTAACGAGGGCGTGGCGCCCAGGGCGCCCCGACGTTTTCCAATTTCTCGTGGATTCACTGTCGAAAATTATATTATCTGAAAGGAGACACCCTACCCAGCCAGCATCTAAATTTTTGTTTCTCTAGATTAACCGTAAATAAGGTTTCTTTGACAAGAAAGAGGTCGTTATTCACGCCCGAACGGGTACGTCTGCACCCTCACTTTTGAAGCCGTTTCATTAATCGAACCTGTGGTCCTTGGAGATTTCCTCTTACTTCCGTATTCACAAGACACTGCTCTATCGAATCTGTACATTTCGGACGGGCTAGCTAGGACGTGGCGCCCAGGGCGAGTCGAAATGTTCGAAATTCGCAAAGAAGCCTCCTTGGATTTCCCTCTCGAGTTGCATTCGCGTTGCCGGTTGCGTGATGCCTCCGCGGTGCGGATGAGAGATATCACCAGCGATGCGCGCGCATCAGGTGAAATCCAAGTTGGTTCGGAATCGCCAAAAAAGGCCCCTTGGATTTGCTTTGATAAAGCACACTTCCGACTTTGCTTTAGGCAAGCCCTGCATGTTTTCGTGTAGAGGAGTGATGCAGCTTCCATCCTACGATATATGGTGAGTTCAGCGCCAAAACTCCATTTTGTATTCAAACTTGAAAAACGGGTAAATTTAGCATTTTTCATGCATTTCAAACGGAGAATCAAAACCTTTTCCGTGACTCGAACCAAACACCCACTGCTTACTTTACCGTCACGTTATCTTCCCCTACCACCCTGCGTTAGTGGTTAGCGCGATGCGCCTGCTGGGACCAGTTTCAATGGGTGTTCAAGGGCGGAGGTGCAGGTCGCACGGGAGAAAATCCGCCATTTTCCAAGATGGAGGCCGCGTTTTTCGAGATATCTCGAAATCGCATTTAACTTTATTTGTTCCCTTGATTTGATCTACCTGTGTGTAAAGTTTGAACTCACTTGCTCGAAAATGAAAAAAAAATGGCTTGGGGGGCCAGAAGCGCTTCTTAGGAGACGAGAAGGTCGTTGTCTTTTTCTTTCTTAAATTTTTCCTACTTTACCTGGTTCGATCGTTACCAAATTTTACAATCTGAAAGGAAAGGTACCGAATTACAATAATCCAAAGTTTGGTATTACCCGGTTAGCCCGAAGTACACTTTAAAGGCATTTTCCCGAAATGGCCGTTTAGGTGACGAGAAGGACGCAGGCTCGCGGATTTAATTAGAAAATTGACACTTGCGACTTTGCTTTAGGCTATCCCTGCATGTTTTCGTGTACAGGAGTGATGCAGATTCCATCCTACGAGATATTGTGAGCTTGGCGCCAAAACTCCATTTTGTATTCAAACCTGAAAAAACCGTTACAATCTAGCATTTACACTGAATTTCGAATGGAGAATCAAACTTTTCCAGTGACTCGAACACTAAACCTCTGTCAACGTGGTTCAGTGGTTAGCGCTTTTTCAATTTCAACTGCCAAAATGGCTGTTTTATGCGTGCAAAGCACAGAATGAGAAAGAATCGAAATTTGAAACATTCACGCAAAAAAGTGAACTTTTTATTTCAAACCTGAAAAAACCGTTACAATCTAGCATTTACACTGAATTTCGAATGGAGAATCAAACTTTTCCAGTGACTCGAACACTAAACCTCTGTCAACGTGGTTCAGTGGTTAGCGCTTTTTCAATTTCAACTGCCAAAATGGCTGTTTTATGCGTGCAAAGCACAGAATGAGAAAGAATCGAAATTTGAAACATTCACGCAAAAAAGTGAACTTTTTATTTCAAACTTGAAAAACCGTTACAATAAAGCATTTACACTGAATTTCGAAGGGAGAATCAAACTTTTCCAGTGACTCGAACACTAAACCTCTGTCGACGTGGCTCAGTGGTTAGCGCTTTTTCAACTTCAACTGACAAAATGGCCGCTTTATGCGTGGAAAGCACAGAATGACAAAAGGAGCAGCACACACGGGATTTTTGCTTCCAAAAACGTACCCTAAACGTTGCGATTAGCTTTCCTTGATTTAATTATTGCAACGTGATGTTGCATGTTATCGAATTTTGAAAGATTCACGCCAAAACTGACTATGTAAACACAGTATCACGCGTCGCGGTACTCCGGGACGCGAGCCCCAAAATACGGTTTTTTCCCCAAGTGCGGTCCGCCACTGTTTACGCATAGCTTTGTGAACGTTTCGCTTCGTCTCAAAAAATGAAAAAAACTTGGATAGATCGCATGGCTGGAATTAAGTGTGAAAATTTGAAAGCGTGTGAAGTGTGAGAATAATTGGAAAATAAGTGCACGTCCCGGGGAAGTTTACCCCCCCTGGAGCCCCCCTGGTGCGTTATACCTTGGACACCCTGTGAATCTTGTGGACCAAAGACCAAGGACTGTGCAGGTATCTTGACAGACGCGCGGGGGTGAGTACTTTTTGAGATATTAAGGGAAAACCACCCCTATGCTAACCTTATGGAAAAAACAGCATAGTGCGCGAGCAAAAGAAAACAAGTAAATCACTTAGTGAAATACGAATCCTTATCCCTTGAAACACTTTAATCCCATACAGAAAGGACCAAGGAACACAACTAAATTTATCCCACCCCTCTCCGACCACTATCTTGGAAACCCTTGAGAAAAAATCCGCCCCATGCTTTTCTTATGGACAAACGAGCTTTTTCCGTAGCGATAGGAAAATTTATTTTAAACTTGCCGAAACTAAGAAACTAAGCCCCAATAAGAAACGGGATCTATACCATCGTGTAGCCCCATTCCTCCCCCGTGTTTTGAACCAACCCCCAACCCTCAATTCCTAGGGGTGGTTTTTCAGCGAACAACTTAGTGAAGTGATACAAGTGGCTGTTTCATCAAAAGAACCAGCACACACGGCATTTTTGCTTCCAAAAACGTACTCTAACCGTTCCGATTAGCTTTCCTTGCTTTGATTGTTGTAGTGTAATGTTTCATCTTGCATGCTATCGAATTTTGAAACATTCCCGCCAAAACTGACTTTTCAATTCAAACTTGAAGAAACCGTTAAAATTAAGCATTTACACTGAATTTCGAATGGAGAATCAAACTTTTCCAGTGACTCGAACACTCGACATCCTGGTCACGAAACCGTCAGTTTGTCTTTCCAAGGCTCTGCTCTCTGGAAGGCGACCGATTCGGACATTCTAACGAGGGCGTGGCGCCCAGGGCGCCCCGACGTTTTCGAATTTCTCGTGGATTCACTGTCGAAAATTATATTATCTGAAAGGAGACACCCTACCCAGCCAGCATATAAATTTTTGTTTCTCTAGGTTAACCGTAAATAAGGTTTTTTTGACAAGAAAGAGGTCTTTATTCACGCCCGAACGGGTACGTCTGCACCCTCACCTTTGAAGCCGCTTTATTAATCGAACCTGTGGTCCTTGGAGATTTCCTCTTACTTCCGTATTCACAAGACACTGCTCTATCGAATCTGTACATTTCGGACGGGCTAGCTAGGACGTGGCGCCCAGGGCGCCTCGAAATGTTCGAAATTCGCAAAGAAGCCTCCTTGGATTTCCCTCCCGAGTTGTCTTCGCGTTGCCGTTTGCGTGATGATATCGCGGTGCGGAAGAGAGATATCACCAGCGATGCGCGCGCATCAGGTGAAATCCAAGTTGGATCGGAATCGCCAAAAAAGGCCCCTTGGATTTGCTTTGATAAAGCACACTTCCGACTTTGCTTTTGTGTCGCTCTCCATGGTTTCCGGTAGCCGAATGACGCAGCTTGGTACATGAGAGAAAGTTTCGCTTACGTGCAAATATTTAATATGTTATTCAATGTTTAAAAGTCGAACTTTTGCTGCAAAAACAGCTCACGATCCGGCAGACTTGTGATTTTTGCTTCAAAAAACGTACTCTGCACATCGCGGTTAGCTTCCCTTGCACATATTCTTGTAGTGGAAGGACGAGTCATGCAATCTACAGAAATTTGAAACTTTTCTTCCAAAACTTTATATTTTATTAAATTTTAAATATCGTGTAAATTTAACATTTTCTTGAATTTCAGGTAGGGAATCAACCCTTTCCCGTGACTCGAACACTCGACATCCTGCTCAAGAAACCGTCAGTTTGTCTTTCCAAGGCTCTGCTCTCTGGAAGGCGACCGATTCGGACCTTCTAACGAGGGCGTGGCGCCCAGGGCGCCCCGACGTTTTCCAATTTCTCGTGGATTCACTGTCGAAAATTATATTATCTGAAAGGAGACACCCTACCCAGCCAGCATCTAAATTTTTGTTTCTCTAGATTAACCGTAAATAAGGTTTCTTTGACAAGAAAGAGGTCGTTATTCACGCCCGAACGGGTACGTCTGCACCCTCACTTTTGAAGCCGTTTCATTAATCGAACCTGTGGTCCTTGGAGATTTCCTCTTACTTCCGTATTCACAAGACACTGCTCTATCGAATCTGTACATTTCGGACGGGCTAGCTAGGACGTGGCGCCCAGGGCGAGTCGAAATGTTCGAAATTCGCAAAGAAGCCTCCTTGGATTTCCCTCTCGAGTTGCATTCGCGTTGCCGGTTGCGTGATGCCTCCGCGGTGCGGATGAGAGATATCACCAGCGATGCGCGCGCATCAGGTGAAATCCAAGTTGGTTCGGAATCGCCAAAAAAGGCCCCTTGGATTTGCTTTGATAAAGCACACTTCCGACTTTGCTTTAGGCAAGCCCTGCATGTTTTCGTGTAGAGGAGTGATGCAGCTTCCATCCTACGATATATGGTGAGTTCAGCGCCAAAACTCCATTTTGTATTCAAACTTGAAAAACGGGTAAATTTAGCATTTTTCATGCATTTCAAACGGAGAATCAAAACCTTTTCCGTGACTCGAACCAAACACCCACTGCTTACTTTACCGTCACGTTATCTTCCCCTACCACCCTGCGTTAGTGGTTAGCGCGATGCGCCTGCTGGGACCAGTTTCAATGGGTGTTCAAGGGCGGAGGTGCAGGTCGCACGGGAGAAAATCCGCCATTTTCCAAGATGGAGGCCGCGTTTTTCGAGATATCTCGAAATCGCATTTAACTTTATTTGTTCCCTTGATTTGATCTACCTGTGTGTAAAGTTTGAACTCACTTGCTCGAAAATGAAAAAAAAATGGCTTGGGGGGCCAGAAGCGCTTCTTAGGAGACGAGAAGGTCGTTGTCTTTTTCTTTCTTAAATTTTTCCTACTTTACCTGGTTCGATCGTTACCAAATTTTACAATCTGAAAGGAAAGGTACCGAATTACAATAATCCAAAGTTTGGTATTACCCGGTTAGCCCGAAGTACACTTTAAAGGCATTTTCCCGAAATGGCCGTTTAGGTGACGAGAAGGACGCAGGCTCGCGGATTTAATTAGAAAATTGACACTTGCGACTTTGCTTTAGGCTATCCCTGCATGTTTTCGTGTACAGGAGTGATGCAGATTCCATCCTACGAGATATTGTGAGCTTGGCGCCAAAACTCCATTTTGTATTCAAACCTGAAAAAACCGTTACAATCTAGCATTTACACTGAATTTCGAATGGAGAATCAAACTTTTCCAGTGACTCGAACACTAAACCTCTGTCAACGTGGTTCAGTGGTTAGCGCTTTTTCAATTTCAACTGCCAAAATGGCTGTTTTATGCGTGCAAAGCACAGAATGAGAAAGAATCGAAATTTGAAACATTCACGCAAAAAAGTGAACTTTTTATTTCAAACCTGAAAAAACCGTTACAATCTAGCATTTACACTGAATTTCGAATGGAGAATCAAACTTTTCCAGTGACTCGAACACTAAACCTCTGTCAACGTGGTTCAGTGGTTAGCGCTTTTTCAATTTCAACTGCCAAAATGGCTGTTTTATGCGTGCAAAGCACAGAATGAGAAAGAATCGAAATTTGAAACATTCACGCAAAAAAGTGAACTTTTTATTTCAAACTTGAAAAACCGTTACAATAAAGCATTTACACTGAATTTCGAAGGGAGAATCAAACTTTTCCAGTGACTCGAACACTAAACCTCTGTCGACGTGGCTCAGTGGTTAGCGCTTTTTCAACTTCAACTGACAAAATGGCCGCTTTATGCGTGGAAAGCACAGAATGACAAAAGGAGCAGCACACACGGGATTTTTGCTTCCAAAAACGTACCCTAAACGTTGCGATTAGCTTTCCTTGATTTAATTATTGCAACGTGATGTTGCATGTTATCGAATTTTGAAAGATTCACGCCAAAACTGACTATGTAAACACAGTATCACGCGTCGCGGTACTCCGGGACGCGAGCCCCAAAATACGGTTTTTTCCCCAAGTGCGGTCCGCCACTATTTACGCATAGCTTTGTGAACGTTTCGCTTCGTCTCAAAAAATGAAAAAAACTTGGATAGATCGCATGGCTGGAATTAAGTGTGAAAATTTGAAAGCGTGTGAAGTGTGAGAATAATTGGAAAATAAGTGCACGTCCCGGGGAAGTTTACCCCCCCCCTGGAGCCCCCCTGGTGCGTTATACCTTGGACACCCTGTGAATCTTGTGGACCAAAGACCAAGGACTGTGCAGGTATCTTGACAGACGCGCGGGGGTGAGTACTTTTTGAGATATTAAGGGAAAACCACCCCTATGCTAACCTTATGGAAAAAACAGCATAGTGCGCGAGCAAAAGAAAACAAGTAAATCACTTAGTGAAATACGAATCCTTATCCCTTGAAACACTTTAATCCCATACAGAAAGGACCAAGGAACACAACTAAATTTATCCCACCCCTCTCCGACCACTATCTTGGAAACCCTTGAGAAAAAATCCGCCCCATGCTTTTCTTATGGACAAACGAGCTTTTTCCGTAGCGATAGGAAAATTTATTTTAAACTTGCCGAAACTAAGAAACTAAGCCCCAATAAGAAACGGGATCTATACCATCGTGTAGCCCCATTCCTCCCCCGTGTTTTGAACCAACCCCCAACCCTCAATTCCTAGGGGTGGTTTTTCAGCGAACAACTTAGTGAAGTGATACAAGTGGCTGTTTCATCAAAAGAACCAGCACACACGGCATTTTTGCTTCCAAAAACGTACTCTAACCGTTCCGATTAGCTTTCCTTGCTTTGATTGTTGTAGTGTAATGTTGCATCTTGCATGCTATCGAATTTTGAAACATTCCCGCCAAAACTGACTTTTCAATTCAAACTTGAAGAAACCGTTAAAATTAAGCATTTACACTGAATTTCGAATGGAGAATCAAACTTTTCCAGTGACTCGAACACTCGACATCCTGGTCACGAAACCGTCAGTTTGTCTTTCCAAGGCTCTGCTCTCTGGAAGGCGACCGATTCGGACATTCTAACGATAGCGTGGCGCCCAGGGCGCCCCGACGTTTTCGAATTTCTCGTGGATTCACTGTCGAAAATTATATTATCTGAAAGGAGACACCCTACCCAGCCAGCATATAAATTTTTGTTTCTCTAGGTTAACCGTAAATAAGGTTTTTTTGACAAGAAAGAGGTCTTTATTCACGCCCGAACGGGTACGTCTGCACCCTCACCTTTGAAGCCGCTTTATTAATCGAACCTGTGGTCCTTGGAGATTTCCTCTTACTTCCGTATTCACAAGACACTGCTCTATCGAATCTGTACATTTCGGACGGGCTAGCTAGGACGTGGCGCCCAGGGCGCCTCGAAATGTTCGAAATTCGCAAAGAAGCCTCCTTGGATTTCCCTCCCGAGTTGTCTTCGCGTTGCCGTTTGCGTGATGATATCGCGGTGCGGAAGAGAGATATCACCAGCGATGCGCGCGCATCAGGTGAAATCCAAGTTGGATCGGAATCGCCAAAAAAGGCCCCTTGGATTTGCTTTGATAAAGCACACTTCCGACTTTGCTTTTGTGTCGCTCTCCATGGTTTCCGGTAGCCGAATGACGCAGCTTGGTACATGCGAGAAAGTTTCGCTTACGTGCAAATATTTAATATGTTATTCAATGTTTAAAAGTCGAACTTTTGCTGCAAAAACAGCTCACGATCCGGCAGACTTGTGATTTTTGCTTCAAAAAACGTACTCTGCACATCGCGGTTAGCTTCCCTTGCACATATTCTTGTAGTGGAAGGACGAGTCATGCAATCTACAGAAATTTGAAACTTTTCTTCCAAAACTTTATATTTTATTAAATTTTAAATATCGTGTAAATTTAACATTTTCTTGAATTTCAGGTAGGGAATCAACCCTTTCCCGTGACTCGAACACTCGACATCCTGCTCAAGAAACCGTCAGTTTGTCTTTCCAAGGCTCTGCTCTCTGGAAGGCGACCGATTCGGACCTTCTAACGAGGGCGTGGCGCCCAGGGCGCCCCGACGTTTTCCAATTTCTCGTGGATTCACTGTCGAAAATTATATTATCTGAAAGGAGACACCCTACCCAGCCAGCATCTAAATTTTTGTTTCTCTAGATTAACCGTAAATAAGGTTTCTTTGACAAGAAAGAGGTCGTTATTCACGCCCGAACGGGTACGTCTGCACCCTCACTTTTGAAGCCGTTTCATTAATCGAACCTGTGGTCCTTGGAGATTTCCTCTTACTTGCGTATTCACAAGACACTGCTCTATCGAATCTGTACATTTCGGACGGGCTAGCTAGGACGTGGCGCCCAGGGCGCCTCGAAATGTTCGAAATTCGCAAAGAAGCCTCCTTGGATTTCCCTCCCGAGTTGTCTTCGCGTTGCCGTTTGCGTGATGATATCGCGGTGCGGAAGAGAGATATCACCAGCGATGCGCGCGCATCAGGTGAAATCCAAGTTGGATCGGAATCGCCAAAAAAGGCCCCTTGGATTTGCTTTGATAAAGCACACTTCCGACTTTGCTTTAGGCAAGCCCTGCATGTTTTCGTGTAGAGGAGTGATGCAGCTTCCATCCTACGATATATGGTGAGTTCAGCGCCAAAACTCCATTTTGTATTCAAACTTGAAAAACGGGTAAATTTAGCATTTTTCATGCATTTCAAACGGAGAATCAAAACCTTTTCCGTGACTCGAACCAAACACCCACTGCTTACTTTACCGTCACGTTGTCTTCCAGCCTCCTTCCCCTACCACCCTGCGTTAGGCGTTAGCGCGATACGTCTGCTGGAACCAGTTTCAATGGGTGTTCAAGGGCGGAGGTGCAGGTCGCACGGGAGAAAATCCGCCATTTTCCAAGATGGAGGCCGCGTTTTTCGAGATATCTCGAAATCGCATTTAACTTTTTTTGTTCCCTTGATTTGATCTACCTGTGTGTAAAGTTTGAACTCACTTGCTCGAAAATGAAAAAAAAATGGCTTGGGGGCCAGAAGCGCTTCTTAGGAGACGAGAAGGACATTGTCTTTTCCTTTCTTCAATTTTTCATACTTTGCGTGGTTCGAACCTTATCAAAATTCACAATCTGAAAGTCGAGGTACCGAATTACCAGAATCCCAAGTTTTGTCTTCCTCGGTTAGCCACAAGTACACTTTAACGGCCTTTTCCCGAAATGGCGGGTTAGGGGGCCGAGAAGGACGCAGGCTCGCGGATTTCATTAGAAAAGTCACCCTTTCGACTTTGATTTAGGCTAGCCCTGCATGTTTTCGTGTATGGGAAGGATGTAGCTTCCATCCTAAGAAATTATTTGAGTTTCGCGCCAAAACGGGATTTCCTGTTCAAACTTGAAAAACCGTTAAAATTTAGCATTTTTCATGAATTTCAAATGGAGAATCAAACGTTTCCCGTGACTCGAACACTCCAACCACTGCTTAATTTACCGTCACGTTGTCTTCCAGCCTCCTTCCCCTACAACCCTGAGTTAGGCGTTAGCGCGATGCGTCTGCTGGAACTAGTTTGAAAGGGTGTTTAGGGGCGGAGGTGCAGGTCGCTGGGGACGAAATCCGCCATTTTCCAAGATGGAGGCCGCGTTTTTGGAAATATCTCAAAATGGCATTTACCTTTTTTTGTTCTCTTGACTTGATCTAGGTCTGTGTAAAATTTCAACTCGATTGCTCGAAATCGAAAAATCGGGGGGGGGGGGCGAGAATGACATTTTTTTTCTTTTTTTCACTTTTTCACACTTTGGTTGGTTCGAACCTCATGGAGAGGTACCAAATTACCCGAATCCCAAGTTTTGTCTTCCTCGGTTAACCACAAGTACACTTTAACGGCCTTTTCCAGAAATGGCGGTTGGGGGGCGAGAAGGACGCAGGCTCGCGGATTTCATTAGAAAAGTCACCCTTTCGACTTTGATTTAGGATAGCCCTGCATGTTTTCGTGTATGGGAACGATGCAGCTTCCCTCCCACCAGATATTGTGAGTTTCGCGCCAAAACGGGATTTGCTGTTCAAACTTGAAAAACCGTTAAAATTTAGCATTTTTCATGAATTTCAAATGGAGAATCAAACGTTTCCCGTGACTCGAACCCTACACCCACTGCTTACTTTACCGTCACGTTGTCTTCCAGCCTCCTTCCCCTACAACCCTGAGTTAGGCGTTAGCGCGATGCGTCTGCTGGAACCAGTTTGAAAGGGTGTTTAGGGGCGGAGGTGCAGGTCGCTGGGGACGAAATCCGCCATTTTCCAAGATGGAGGCCGCGATTTTGGAGATATCTCAAAATCGCATTCGAAACTTTTATTCCTTTGACCTGAGCTACCTTCGTGCCGAATTTTGATTCCCTAGCTCGAAGTTGAAAATTCTTGAAAAAATTTTTCTAAGTCCAAAAACATATAGAAAACAGCTATTTTGAGGTTCGGGATTTTTTTTTTCATTATCTACATGCATATACGATTCATTTAAAAAAGAAAAAAAATGAGTTTTCATGATTTTAGGGTGAAGAGTGACCGAAATAGAGCCGTTTTCTCTTTGGGGGGTGGGAGGTATCTGGGTGACTTGACTCAAGTCTTTCCCAGTTTGGGTATAATAACGGCAATGGGCGTAGGGGTGCCCGAGAAAGAAGTGAAGCTGGGAAAACGTATCACATGTGTGGAAACACGGAATTGGCACAAAAGATACTTGAGGGTGACAGGTATCTGGGTGAGGGTGAAGAGTGATCGAAATAGAGCCGTTTTCTCTTTGGGGGGTGGGAGGTATCTGGGTGACTTGACTCAAGTCTTTCCCAGGTTGGGTATAATAACGGCAATGGGCGTAGGGGTGCCCGAGAAAGAAGTGATGCTGGGAAAACGTATCACATGTGTGGAAACACGGAATTGGCACAAAAGATACTTGAGGGTGACAGGTATCTGGGTGAGGGTGAAGAGTGATCGAAATAGAGCCGTTTTCTCTTTGGTGGGTGGGAGGTATCTGGGTGACTTGACTCAAGTCTTTCCCAGGGTGGGTATAATAACGGCAATGGGCGTAGGGGTGCCCGAGAAAGAAGTGATGCTGGGAAAACGTATCACATGTGTGGAAACACGGAATTGGCACAAAAGATACTTGGGGGTGACAGGTATCTGGGTGAGGGTGAAGAGTGATCGAAATAGAGCCGTTTTCTCTTTGGGGGGTGGGAGGTATCTGGGTGACTTGACTCAAGTCTTTCCCAGTTTGGGTATAATAACGGCAATGGGCGTAGGGGTGCCCGAGAAAGAAGTGATGCTGGGAAAACGTATCACATGTGAAGTAACACGGAATTGGCACCAAAGATACTTGGGGGGTTTAAGGTATCTGGGTGACTTGACACAAGTCTTTCCCAGTTTGGGTATAATAACGGCAATGGGCGTAGGGGTGCCCGAGAAAGAAGTGATGCTGGGAAAACGTATCACATGTGAAGTAACACGGAATTGGCACCAAAGATACTTGGGGGGTTTAAGGTATCTGGGTGACTTGACACAAGTCTTTCCCAGGTTGGGTATAATAACGGCAATGGGCGTAGGGGTGCCCGAGAAAGAAGTGATGCTGGGAAAACGTATCACATGTGTGGAAACACGGAATTGGCACCAAAGATACTTGGGGGGTTTAAGGTATCTGGGTGACTTGACACAAGTCTTTCCCAGTTTGGGTATAATAACGGCAATGGACGTAGGGGTGCCCAAGAAAGAAGTGAGGCTGGGAAAACAGAAAGAGAAATAAGGTTTTCCCAAAGCTTTACTCTTTGACTTTAGACAATCTTGGAGCTTGCGTGAATTGAGGAGGAGAGGTGGAAAGCTCCATGGTTTATACATAGCGAATCAATTGTTAAAGAACCTTAGGGGAGTAAGTGCCCTGTGAGTATGTGGCGACCACAGGGCGAAAGAGCAAGTTGTGTCCGCTTGCGAGTCACGGAGAGATGGAGCAACCACCTGCGAGGACGATGGAACTTGGCTGGAACCACGCTTGCATTTCGTGATAGATTGCCCTGTCTGGGAAAAGTGAAGAATGATAGAGTTTTCCCAGTGTGCTTGCACAAAAGGGCAATACCTGCAGAAGGAACCGCATGTGTATTGAGTCTGGGAGAAGTGTGTGAGAAAGATGTTTCCCAGGCTGTTACCGTATATCGGTATGTAGAGCGTTAACCTTTGAGCATGAGACTCTAGTCGCATAGAAGCAAAGAGAAATAAGGTTTTCCCAAAGCTTTACTCTTTGATTTAGACAAGCTTGGAGCTTGCGTGAATTGAGGAGGAGAGGTGGAAAGCTCCATGGTTTACACATAGCGAATCAATTGTTATAGAACCTTAGGGGAGTAAGTGCCCTGTGAGTATGTGGCGACCACAGGGCGAAAGAGCAAGTTGGATCCGCTTGCGAGTCACGGAGAGATGGAGCAACCACCTGCGAGGGCGATGGAACTTGGCTGGAACCACGCTTGCAGTTCGTGATAGATTGCTCTGTCTGGGAAAAGTTAAGGAGTTGTGTGTTTCCCAGACTCTTACCGTATATCGGTACATAGACCGTCAACCAATGAGCATAAGACTCTAGTCGCAAGCAGAAAGTTTTCCCAAGCTACTACTCTTTGACTTTAGTTGAGCTTGCATCTGTTGCGAAACGTAACGATAGAGGTGCAAGTTTGCATGGTTAGCAAAGAGTAAATCAATTCATATTGATATATGGTGGGAATGGTGGCTCTAGTGCTTGCTAAGCATGCTCTTGAGCGATGCCCTGTGCATTACGTGGCGAGCACAGGGCGATACAGCACCTTTGCACAGGCTGCGAGTCACGATGAGCTGGAACTACCATCTCCGAGGGCGAAGGAGCTTGGCTTGAACCACGCTTGGAGTTTCAGATAGATTTATCTGTCTGGGCAAAGTTAAGGAGTTGTGTGTTTCCCAGACTCTTACCGTATATCGGTACATAGACCGTCAACCAATGAGCATAAGACTCTAGTCGCAAAGGGAAAGTTTTCCCAAGCTATTACTCTTTGACTTTAGTTGAGCTTGCATCTGTTGCGAAACGTAACGATAGAGGTGCAAGTTTGCATGGCTAAAAAAGAGTAAATCAATTCATATTGATATATGGTGGGAATGGTGGCTCTAGTGCTTGCTAAGCATGCTCTTGAGCGATGCCCTGTGCATTACGTGGCGAGCACAGGGCGATACAGCACCTTTGCACAGGCTGCGAGTCACGATGAGCTGGAACTACCATCTCCGAGGGCGAAGGAGCTTGGCTTGAACCACGCTTGGAGTTTCAGATAGATTTATCTGTCTGGGCAAAGTTAAGGAGTTGTGTGTTTCCCAGACTCTTACCGTATATCGGTACATAGACCGTCAACCAATGAGCATAAGACTCTAGTCGCAAAGGGAAAGTTTTCCCAAGCTATTACTCTTTGACTTTAGTTGAGCTTGCATCTGTTGCGAAACGTAACGATAGAGGTGCAAGTTTGCATGGCTAAAAAAGAGTAAATCAATTCATATTGATATATGGTGGGAATGGTGGCTCTAGTGCTTGCTAAGCATGCTCTTGAGCGATGCCCTGTGCATTACGTGGCGAGCACAGGGCGATACAGCACCTTTGCACAGGCTGCGAGTCACGATGAGCTGGAACTACCACCTCCGAGGGCGAAGGAGCTTGGCTTGAACCACGCTTGGAGTTTCAGATAGATTTATCTGTCTGGGCAAAGTTAAGGAGTTGTGTGTTTCCCAGACTCTTACCGTATATCGGTACATAGACCGTCAACCAATGAGCATAAGACTCTAGTCGCAAAGGGAAAGTTTTCCCAAGCTATTACTCTTTGACTTTAGTTGAGCTTGCATCTGTTGCGAAACGTAACGATAGAGGTGCAAGTTTGCATGGCTAAAAAAGAGTAAATCAATTCATATTGATATATGGTGGGAATGGTGGCTCTAGTGCTTGCTAAGCATGCTCTTGAGCGATGCCCTGTGCATTACGTGGCGAGCACAGGGCGATACAGCACCTTTGCACAGGCTGCGAGTCACGATGAGCTGGAACTACCACCTCCGAGGGCGAAGGAGCTTGGCATGAACCACGCTTGGAGTTTCAGATAGATTTATCTGTCTGGGCAAAGTTAAGGAGTTGTGTGTTTCCCAGACTCTTACCGTATATCGGTACATAGACCGTCAACCAATGAGCATAAGACTCTAGTCGCAAAGGGAAAGTTTTCCCAAGCTATTACTCTTTGACTTTAGTTGAGCTTGCATCTGTTGCGAAACGTAACGATAGAGGTGCAAGTTTGCGTGGTTAGAAAAGATTAAATCAATTCATATTGATATATGGTGGGAATGGTGGCTCTAGTGCTTGCTAAGCATGCTCTTGAGCGATGCCCTGTGCATTACGTGGCGAGCACAGGGCAATATAGCAAGCTTGTCCCACTTGCGAGTCACGATGAGGTGAAGCAACCACCTCAAATGTGCATGGACCTCTGTTCAGGCATCGAGCTTAAGGCTCTAGTCTAATTCGAACCCAACTGTTCACCCGCCACGCAAGCAACCGGGGAGGTAGGTATACCAATCGGTATCAATGCCTTCACTGTCGGTCAACCGCCGGTTGCAATTTCGTGGATGGAGTAGGGATCATTCTTTCGGATGAGACCCGAAGCGAACGTTAGCTATGCGTTCAAAGGCAACCCCACTCACGTGGGAAGTTGGGGTTCGAATTGTTTTCCGAAAAGCATTGCTGTATTCATAGTTTTCGGAAAATTCACGGCGTCCATCTTTGTTTCTGCACCGTGTACGAGTAAGTGACAGAGCCGCGCAAGCGGGAAGGTAGCCTTCCTTGGAAGACTGGTTGAACCTGAACCAAGTTTGTTGCTACTAACTTGTCAGCCCTCGTACACGGTGGTTCGCCTCCGACACGTGACGTAACCGTTTGTGCTCTTCCGAACGCATGTAGGTTGAGCATCAGACACCTTGAATTGACTTACCCACCCTAGTGGGGAAGCTTAGCTTACCTCGGGAACTCCGGCTCATCCGAACGACTCTAGGATGAAGCCTGCACCGAGGTTAAGCATGGCATGTCAAATTAAGGTGCCTCTCAAGCGGATAACTTGCCTACCTCTGTTCTTCCGAACGTCTCTAGGCTGAGCACTCTGAGGGAAAGCAAGGTAAAACGTCAACCGTCGGAAGCCGAGAGAGTTCAGAGAACCGGTCCTGCGGGAGCACTTGCCCACCTCGGGAACTCCGGCTCATCCGAACGAATGTAGGATGAAGCCTGCACCGAGTTAAAGCAATTCATTTTGTCAGCCCTCGCTGCCGAGAAGTGACGAGACGTCAATCGCCGGCGATTGCCTACCTCGGGAACTCCGGCTCATCCTAAAAGAAACTAGGTTGAAGCCTGCACCGTGGGAAAGCAAGGAACGCCGACGTTTTGACGGTAACTCGCCCACCTCCTCTCTTCCAAACGACTCTAGGTAGAGGGTGGGTGGGATAGTGAGCTACTTTTTCACATTTCGGTTAGCGGGAAGTGACACAAGGTACCCGACCGGTGTTCGCTTGCCTCCCTTGGGAACTCCGGTTCATCCGAACGACTCTAGGATGAAACCTGCACCAAGGGAAAGCAAGCTAGCTCTCTCTTTTCTCTCCCGGTGACGGCGATGCCTTCTCCGGTTTGCGTTGCATCGTTTCTGAAGTTGACCCGTCCGCTCTGCCTACTTCGGGAACTCCGGCTCGACCGAACGACTCTAAGTCGAAGCCTGCACCGAAGGAAAGCAGCGGATGTGCCAGCCTCCGTGGCGAGACAACCTAAACCCGAAGGTTCCTGAGAACTTGGTACGGGTTGCCGTCGAAGCGTGCGTTCTCCGGAGCGCCGTCTTGAGTGGCTGCCTGTAGCCGTACAGGCACGGCTGTTCGCTGGAAGCTCCCAGCCTCCCAGGCCAGGAACAGAACCCAGACGCGGGCACGGTGCCAATCGAAGAAGTCGGTTCTCCGTTCCCGCGCGCAAACGAACGTCTCGAAGTTTCCAGCTTTAAAGAAAGTGGAACTACGTAGACCTCTAACCGAAGTAGTGGGAGTAGTATAATTATGTTTTCTGGAAAGCGGTGTAACCTGTCGTTCTTGAAGCGTCAGTGTTGCGTTGCCTAAGTTAGTGGCGAGCCGCTTTCCTTGCTTAAAACATGGCACTCTGCCTCGCGCGAGTGCTGCATACGCACAGTATGCACCGTACCCTGGTTGATCCTGCCAGTAGTCATATGCTCGTCTCAAAGCCTAAGCCATGCATGTCTCAGTACAGACTTGACCAAAGTGAAACCGCGAATGGCTCATTACATCAGATATGGTTCCTTAGATCGTACGCATCCTACTTGGATACCTGTGGCAATTCCAGAGCTAATACATGCTCACGGTGTCTCCGGCCGGGCAACCGGACGGAGTGCCGTTACCTTTAAAGACCAAACGGTCCGCTTCTGCGGGCCGACTCATTTGGTGACTCTAAGTAACCTCTAGGCAGATCGCACGGTCAAGCACCGGCGACGCATCTATCAAATGTCTGCCTCATCACACTGGATGGTGGGTTATTGGCCCACCATGGTGATTACGGGTAACGGGGAATCAGGGTTCGATTCCGGAGAGGGAGCCTGAGAAACGGCTACCACATCTATGGAAGGCAGCAGGCACGCAAATTACCCACTCCCGGCACGGGGAGGTAGTGACGAAAAATACCGATGCGGGACTCATCCGAGGCCCCGTAATCGGAATGTATCCACCTTAAACATTTGGGTGAACCTATCGGAGTGCAAGTCTGGTGCCAGCAGACGCGGTAAGTCCAGCTCCGATAGCGTATACTGAAGTTGCTGCGGTTAAAAAGCTCGTAGTTGGATCTGGGTCTCGGGCGGTCGGTTCGCCGTCAGGCGTTGAATTGGCCGTACCGGACATCTTCTCGGTTTCCTCGGTCTGCTCTTCACCGAGTGGATCGTGGTATTCCGGGACGTTTACCTTGAACAAATTAAAGTGCTCAAAGCAGGCTATTTGCCTCGATTCTCCTTGCATGGAATAATGGAACAGGACCTCGGTTCTCTCTGTTGGTTTTCGAACCAGAGGTAATGATTAAAAGGGATTGACGGGGGCATTAGTATTGCGAGGGGAGAGGTGAAATTCTTGGATCCTCGCAAGACTACCTACAGCGAAAGCATTTGCCAAGAATGTCTTCATTAATCAAGAACGAAAGTTAGAGGTTCGAAGGCGATTAGATACCGCCCTAGTTCTAACCATAAACGATGCCATCCAGCGATGCGCAAGGTTCAAGAACACCGTGCGCGCAGCCCCCGGGAAACCTTGAGATTTCGGGTTCCGGGGGGAGTATGGTTGCAAAGCTGAAACTTAAAGGAATTGACGGAAGGGCACCACAAGGCGTGGGACGTGCGGCTCAACTTGACTCAACACGGCAAAACTTACCAGGCCCGGACATCGTAAGGATTGACAGATTGAGAGCTCTCTCTTGATTCGGTGGATGGTGGTGCATGGCCGATTTTAGTTCGTGGAGCGATTTGTCTGCTTGATTGCGATAACGAGCGAGATTCCTGCCTATTAACTAGGCGTCGGGGTACGTGTACCCCCGGCGCATCAAAACCTCTTCTTAGAGGGACCGGTTGTCGCAAGCAGCAAGAGTGGGAGCTATATCAGGTCAGTGATGCCCTTAGATGCTCTGGGCCGCACGCGCGTCACACTGAAGGAGACAACGCGTCTTCCCCTGCCGAGAGGTACGGGTAACCGCTGAACCTCCTTCGTGATAGGGACCGGGGATTGAAATTGTTCCCCGCTAACGAGGAATGCCCAGTAAGCGCGAGTCATCAGCTCGCGTTGATCGAGTCCCTGCCCTTTGTGCACACCGCCCGTCGATGCATCCGATCGAGTGATACGGTGAGGCCTTTGGACCGGCGTCCTGCCACCTTAAGCAGGAACCGTCGGGAAGACGGTCGAACCTGGTCACTTAGAGGAAGCAAAAGTCGTAACAAGGTTTGGGTAGGAGAACCTGCCCAAGGATCATTACCGTACGGTATATCCGCTTCTTCCTCCAAAACTTATGGTAGTACGCAGATCCGCACGAGCGTGGAAGGGACCCAAGGGGGCCCTGGAGCCTGCGGATATGTATATATCGAGTCCAGATCACTGTGTCTTGTGCAGCTTGGCCGACCACGGTGAGCCTTGCTGTAGAGCACGAAGCACCTTAATAGGGGTAGGTGAGTCTCGACCTTTAAAGGTATCGCCCCGCTAAAACATGCACCCGAACCCCGTCTCGAGGCCTTGGAGACGGGGGGGTAGGTATCATCCGGGGAGGCTCGCGAGGGCGCTTCCCGACGAACAGACACATCATTCCGCCGAAGTGCGACCTGTCGCACTTCAGCAAACCACAAACAACCCCAGGCGGGGGATCACTTGGCTCGTGGGTCGATGAAGAACGCAGCTAGCTGCGAGTCAATTTGCGATCTGCAAAACAGAGAGCATCGACGGTTTCGAATGCACATTGCGGCCCGGGTCTTTACCTGGGTCGGTCCTGGTTGAGTGTCGGAAGTTTCTAAATGACACATGTGCTCTTGCGAGCACAGCGCGTGTAACAGCACGCCACGAAAGTCTCGCGGCCGCCTCTCTCAGCGAGGTAAGAGCGGTCGCGAGGTCGAATCCGAAACAGGATCATTAGGAGTCGGCCGCGAGGTCGTCTTCTCGGAGGACTCCATTCTAGTACAAGAAGTGGAAAGACCGGTCTACGGGTCCGCGCGTGCGTGGAAGGGGCCTCGAAGGAGCGAGGTGATCCCGGAGCAGTCCGGATCCGTATCCCGGAAGCAGCTTTCCGAGCATTCAGGGGCGAGCAACTTGCGGAGATGGTTGTCTTTTGCAGTTAGGTTGAACCTAGCTGTAGAGCAAGTTAAAGAAAGCACGTGGAGAATGAAAAAGTTGCCGGCAGACATGCCGGCCAGACTATAATTGACCGGCACTTGCAGAAGTGCAAGCAGAGATGGTTGTCTTTTGCAGTTAGGTTGAACCTAGCTGTAGAGCACCGTAAAGAAAGCACGTGGAGAATGAAAAAGGTGGCGGCAGACATGCTATGCATGTCCGGCCGGCACATTTGCCGGCCCGACTATAGTTGCTCGCCGGTGATAGGGATGTAGGCTTCTTCGGACATTGTGGCTGGACCACTCGGATGCTCGGAAGGTTAAATTTCCAAAGTTTGTAAATACGTGGAGTGGGAGAGCCGGCCGGACGACTCAGTTTCGTCCGGGCGGGTGCCTCTCGTTGAACGCAGGGTAAGTTTCCAAAATTAATGGAAGAGCCGGTCTGTTCGTTCCCGTGGAAGGAAAGCTCTGCCGAAGCTGGAGAGCCACCTTACCGTCCAGACCGGAGGACCTGCGTTGGGCGACGAGGAAGTTCCCTCGGACCTCATAGGAAACCGCAATCTCCGTTTGCACCCGACCTCGACTCAGGGTCGACCACCCGCACGATTTAAGCATATCAATATGCGGAGGAAAAGAAAATAACAATGATTCCCTCGGTAGCCGCGAGCGAAAAGGGAGAAGCCCGCCACCCAAGCCTCCGGCACGGTTATCCGAGCCGGCGGGCGATTTGGTGGAAGGGAGCGTCCGTAAATCCCGCTCGGCGGGGGGTTCTAAGTGTAACTTGAAAGGACCAACATCCCACAGAGGGTGCTAGGCCCGTGCGAACCTCCGCCTTGCCGAGTCGGGCTGGGCGCTTTCCCAAGGATTCGGGATGCTCTGGAATGCATCCCTAAGTGGGAGGTAGATTCCTCCTAAGGCTAAATATGACCACGAGACCGATAGCGAACAAGTACCGCGAGGGAAAGTTGAAAAGAACTTTGAAGAGAGAGTTCAAGAGTACGTGAAACCGCCTGGGGGTCAAACGGATGGAGCTCGAGAGTTCGATGGGGGAAGGTGATTCAAGGGTTAAGGACCAAGTCTCCGGCCCCCGAGCGGGGTCGTCCCCTGTCTTAGGGACTTCCCGTCTGCGAGGGTGCGTCCGGGACGGTCCCCCTTCATTCCGCGCCCGGTAGGGCACCGCGGCTCGTTGGGATCCGTCCGAAGGGCCTGGGGTGGAGCTCTCCGGCTCGTCCGGAGAACCCCCGGTGACCCGGACGGAACCCGACGGCTCAAGGGCAGGCCTGGGGATCCGCCGCCGTTTTTAGGCGGAAGGCGTAGAGGTCGCAGCAATGCGGCGTGCCTGGCAGTGTTCCCCCGTTCCCCGACCGTCCCAGGGCGCGTCCGGGGGTTCGCGGGGGGCGTACTGTGAGCCCTGGGCCCGTGCGGTGTTCAACGAGTGGCCCATCCGACCCGTCTTGAAACACGGACCAAGTAGTCTAGCGCGTGGGCGAGTCTAAGGGAATCACTAAACCCGAAGGCGCAGTCAAAGCGACTGGGACGATCGAGGTGACCCGGAGTCGCTCAACGAAGGGCCCTCGCACAGTCCCGGGGCGATCCCCCACCTCCGGGTGCGGGGATCGTACCTAAGAGCCCACTCGCTGGGACCCGAAAGATGGTGAACTATGCTCGGCCAGGACGAATCCAGGGGAAACCCTGGTGGAAGTCCGAACCGCCTCTGACGTGCAAATCGACCGTCTGAGCTAAGCATAGTGGCGAAAGGCCAATCGAACCGTCTAGTAGCTGGTTCCCTCCGAAGTGTCCCTCAGGACAGCTGGCGCTCGCAAGGGGGGTCCATCCCGGTAAAGCGAATGACCGGGGGCCTCGGGGCCGAAACGGCCTCGACCCACTCTCAAACTCTGAACGGGATGGAGGTCCCGCTTGCCCCTAGGGCGAAGCGGGGCGTTCTTGGACCCGAGTGCTCAGTGGGCCGCTCCTGGTAAGCAGGACTGGCGCTGTGGGATGAACCAAACGCCGGGTTAAGGCGCCTGAATCGACGCTGCTCAAACCATGAAAGGCGTCGGTTGCTCAAGACAGCAGGGCGGTGGCCATGGAAGTCGGCATCCGCTAAGGAGTGTGTAACGACTCACCTGCCGAAGCAACCGGCCCTGAAAATGGATGGCAATCGAGCGTCGTGCCTATACCCGGCCGCCGCCGCAATGCTAATGCATTGGCATCAATGCAAGAATGATGCGGCGGTGAGTAGGAGGGCGCGGCGGTGAGCGTGGAAGGGTCTGGGCGCGAGCCTGCCTGGAGCCGCCGTCGTTGCAGATCTTGGTGGTAGTAGCAAATAATCTGATGAGACCTCGCTGAGGTCAGACGTGGAGAAGGGTTCCGCCTCAACAGCAGTTGCAGGCGGGTGAGCCGGTCCTTAGACCGCGGAAAACTCCCACCGATGCGTCGGGTCAGTTTCGCGCTGCCACCGGGAGAGGTGTAGTGGTTAGCGCGAGGCGCTGGCGTCTCGGCCGCGGTCGAAAGGGAAGTGGGGTATCCAGCCCTCCGCCGCGTCTCGGGACCGGGAGTGCGTCGCGGGTTCCCTCGAAGTCCGTAAGTCCAGGTAACTGGTGGCACCAGGAGAATCTGTCGGGTTCCGGGGGCAGAGTTGTCTGTTCTGTCAGAGCGATCCCCTACGCTCCCCGGAATCTTCCCAGAAGGAGAAGGGGACACTGGGGAAAGCTAAGAGAACCGTAGTTGGGTGCGGTTTCCCCGGGTGCCCGTCGGACCTTGAAAATCTTGGTGGGAACAGCGCAGCAGAGTCCCGAGGCCTGGCCGTACCCGAATCCGCATCTGGCCTCCGAGGTAAAGAGCCTCTTGACGATAGACTAATGTGGGTAAGGGAAGTCGGCAATCTGGATCCGTACCTTCGGAACAAGGATTGGCTCTGGGGACCGGGGCCGGTCGGGGCCCGGGGGGCCACCGCGGGTTCGGTCCGGCGTGGGTCTTGGCGAGGGACATCCTTCCGGGGTTGTTCCAAGCTTGGACCGCGCGTCGGACTTCCGCGAGCGTCCCTGGGCTCTCTGAGGGGAACGCACCTAACCCCTTGCCCTTTTCTGGGTTTTGGGGGGAAAGTGCCTCCCCTCGAGTCGGCCGCCGACGAACGGTCGACTCAGAACCGGCACGGACCAGGGGAATCCGACTGTTTAATTAAAACAAAGCATCCCGACAGCCCGAGAGGGTGTTGACGGGATGTGATTTCTGCCCAGTGCTCTGAATGTCGCGCTGAAGAAATTCAGGGAAGCGCGGGTAAACGGCGGGAGTAACTATGACTCTCTTAAGGTAGCCAAATGCCTCGTCATCTAATTAGTGACGCGCATGAATGGATTAACGAGATTCCCTCTGTCCCTACCTACTGTCTAGCGAAACCACAGCCAAGGGAACGGGCTTGGAGAATGTCAGCGGGGAAAGAAGACCCTGTTGAGCTTGACTCTAGTCTGCCGCTGTCGGGAGACGTGACGAGGTGTAGCATAAGTGGGAGGGCTCCTTCGGGTGCCCGCCGGTGAAATACCACTACTCTCACGGTTTCCCGACTCACCCGGTTGGGCGGGACGCGGGCGTCGGGGTTCTCCTCGCTCGTCGCACGCCGTTCATGAACCAAGGCCCCTGCTACTGGCCGGCCGGACCGGATTCCCGGTCCGTGCCGGACAGGGGGCCGACCCGATCCGGGGACAACGGCAGGTGGGGAGTTCGTCTGGGGCGGAACATCTGTCAAAGGATAACGCAGGTGTCCTAAGGGCGGCTCACCGAGGCCAGAAACCTCGGGTAGAGCGAAAGGGCAAAAGCCGCCTTGATCCGCACCCTCAGTACGGGTGGGACCCGGGAAACCGGGGCCTATCGATCCTCCCCGTCCGAAGGATCTTCGGCGGGAGGTGACAGAAAAGTTACCACAGGGATAACTGGCTCGTGGCCGCCAAGCGTTCATAGCGACGCGGCTTTTTGATCCTTCGATGTCGGCTCTTCTTACCGTGGGGACGCAGCGCTCCCCGAGCGTATGATTGTTCACCAACCAACAAGGAACGTGAGCTGGGTTTAGACCGTTGTGAAACAGGTTAGTTTTATCCTCCTGGCGTTTAGAACGCGGCCAAGGTAATCCTGGTTAGTACGAGAGGAACCCCAGGTTCGGACCAATGGTACCGCGCTGGTTCGATCGAACCTTGGTGCGAAGCTACGTCCGACGGCTGAAGCCTGAACGCCTCTAAGGCCGAAGCCGTGCCCGGAGCTGCGTGACCGTGGGTCCCTGCACTCTGAAAGGCAGAACCACCAACGCTGGACCCCCTCGCGGGGGACCGGTAAGGCGGGGAGCCGCTCATCACCCCCCAACCCGGGGGGTGAGGCTCCCCGCGAGTAGTGCCATCGAGACTCCGCCCACTTGCCCCACTGACCGAGGTCTTTGGGATTCTAGATGGGGATTCAAGGGGTAATCAAGCACTCGGAAGTTGGGACCCTGAACCACTCGTAGACGACTTGAGTATCTGGCGGGGCGTCGTGAGCGGTGAAGCCTCCGTACGGTGGCGACCCGTTGAAAGGCAGCCCTCGCTTGCAGGTTCGTGCTGTCGGCTGCACGGCACCTGAAAAGCAGACTCCAACTTTCAGGAGGTCCCTCCGGGGACCTCCGCCGGGAGTCCAGACCCCAGTTTCGACCGGGGGAGGACACCCAAACCGGCAGCCGGCACCTTAACTGGTGCTGCGCACCGGGGCTTCCAGCATGTGGCGGATAGCTGGACTTGGGGTTTATCACCCAGCCGACCAAAAGACTGACAACCCAGGTTAACCTGGGAGTGCGGAAACGCTTGGAGAATGTCAGCAGCGGGGAAAGAAGGCCCTGTTGAGCTTGACTCTAGCCTGCCGCTGTCGGGAGACGTGACGAGGTGTAGCATAAGTGAGGGCTCCTTCGGGTGCCCGCCGGTGAAATACCACAATGTAAGTGACAGGCACTTGGAAATGTGCATTCATGAATGAATGCAATGCGTGAGTCTGCCACCTTGGAACCTGATGTTGAGCCTTTCTATGACGGTATCTATATAATAGAAACTTGAGGAGGCGACATACTGCCCGGTTCCTGCCAGGAGCACATCACCGGCGCGGGGGAGCGAAGAGAGCTCTCCCTTCTCCGGCTCGGCGGTCCCAACGTTTGGTTGGAGATCGGCGAGCATTCGGAGGCGCTTCGGTTGGTCGGCTTGGTGCTGTCCATTACTCGGATGTGACTCTACACGGCGGTGGACACTTAGGAAGGCCTTCTGGGTCTTCCCACGGGGGTCACCCTTATATAATAAGGGCGATCCCCAAGCCATCGGCCTGCATGCGGCCGATGGGGCTTCCGGCATGTGGCGTATAGCCGGACTTGGGGTTTGTGGGTAACAGATTGCGTTGTACCTATAACCCAGCCGCCCAAATGCATAACACTCTAGTCGGCCTTCGAGGACGGGACCTATATAATAGGAGCTTGAGTTGGCCAAATTCAAGTATGTGCCAAATGAGGGTCCAACTTTGGTAGGGTGACGGTGGAAGTAAGCGTTCCTCACTATTCCGTGCCGCAGAGGGGCCCTTGGTAGGTGGTACGATGGATGCTGTAGGTGGCCGAAAAATCCTCGCCTTCTTTGCGAAAGGCCACTCGCGAAGAGGTTTGGTTCTGTCATCCCTATCGTCGTTGGAACCAGATTTGAGCACTTGCTGAAATTGAGAGAATCCGCACTCTCGCAAGAAAGACCGATGCCTGCCAAGCATCTTAAACGAATGCAGTTGGCCGACCAAGGTGAGCCACTGCAAGCAAGGTTTGAGCACTTGCTGAAATTGAGAGAATCCGCACTCTCGCAAGAAAGATCGATGCCTGCCAAGCATCTTAAACGAATGCAGTTGGCCGACCAAGGTGAGCCACTGCAAGCAAGATGGGTACTTGCTAAGAACAGATCCGCGCGGAGTTCGTGATGTCGGTTTCACGGCACCCCGGCGGTTTCTGTCTGTCTCTTTAAGGATGCCCCCTCGGGAGCATTCGCCGGGAGTCCAGACCCCGGCCGGTTTCGGCCGGCCGGGGGAGGACTCCCAAACCGGCAGCCGACACCTTCACCGGGTGCTGTCAGCCGGGGCTTCCAGCAGGTGGCGGATCGCTGGACTTGGGGTTTATCACCCAGCCGACCAAAAGACTGACAACCCAGGTTAACCTGGGAGTGCGGAAACGCTTGGACAATGTCAGCGGCGGGGAAAGAAGGCTCTGTTGAGCTTGACTCTAGCCTGCCGCTGTCGGGAGACGTGACGAGGTGTAGCATAAGTGGGTGGGCTCCTTCGGGTGCCCGCCGGTGAAATACCACCGATCCCGACGGTAAGCTCTTGCTGTAGAGCACTGGAAATTTTCGTTGATGGTGCTTGGCGGAGGTAGGAGAATGCGGATGACTCTGCAATGAATAGCAATCGGTGCAGGGTAGCCGAGTGCTGGGCTGAAGAGAGTGTCGTCTTCGAGACATACACTTGCGGAGCTTGAGACTCTAGTCGGCACGTGTGTGCCTGCCTCCTTGAATCGAGCCTTCGAGGACGGGACCTATATAATAGGAGCTTGAGTTGGCTGCATTCAAGTATGCCCTGGAACTCGTCGGCAATCTTCCGTAGCTCACCGCCTTCACATCGAGCTGCCGTCAGCGACGTGGAGAGTCACATCCAAGTAATGCTCAGCACCGACGCGGGGGAAAATTATTCTCCCGCAGTTACCAATTTACTTGGTGCTAAGATGGGTACTTGCTAAGAACAGATCCGCGCGGAGATCGTGATGTCGGTTTCACGGCACCCGGCGGTTTCTGTCTGTCTCTTTAAGGATGCCCCCTCGGGGCATTCGCCGGGAGTTCAGACCCCGGCCGGTTTCGGCCGGCTGGGGGAGGACTCCCAAACCGGCGGCCGGCACGCATGTGTCGGTCGCCGGGGCTTCCAGCATGTGGCGGATAGCTGGACTTGGGGTTTTTAGGGTGACTTGGTTGCCCGACGACCCAGCCGACCAAAAGACATGTATCCCAGTTTAGCTCGCTGTAGAGCACTGGAAATTGACCGGCACTTGTAAATGTGCCGGCAGATAGAGGTGTCTTGTGCAGTTAGGTTGAGCTTAACTGTAGAGCACCGGACCAAAAGCACGTTAATAATGATTGAAATTGACCGGCACTTGTGCCGGCCAGCATTCAACCGTATATCGGTTGATTGAGCTTAAGACTCTAGTCGCATTTAATGAAAGTGCGTGAATGAATGCAATGTTTGGTTAACGCTCACACATCCTGTGTTGATGGTGCTTCTCAGAGTCGCAAACCCATACGAATGCTGTGCGGGGAGACGTTTGTGGAGAAGGTTTATTCACCCAGCACCTTTACTTTTAACGGTAATGTGTGGAGCAAAACCCGTATAAAAAGTCAAGCTGGGAAGAAAACAGAGAAGCAGATTTGTGTGCCTTTGCCACATTGCGGTGCTTGTAGATGTTTTTTGGGAAGATCCATTCTCCCAGAATTTTTGACTTTAACGGGCATCTCTGGAGCAAAAGCCGAATAGAAAGTCAAGCTGGGAAGAAAACGCAGGAGGATGATATTGTGTCAATGCCACATTGCGTTGCTTGTACAAGTTTCTTGGGAAGATTTATTCTCCCAGAATTTTTGCCTTTGACGGCAATCTCTGGAGCAAAAGCCGAATAGAAAGTCAAGCTGGGAAGAAAACGGAGGAGGATGATATTGTGTCAATGCCACATTGCCTTGCTTGTACAAGTTTCTTGGGAAGATTTATTCTCCCAGAATGTTTGCCTTTGACGGCAATCTCTGGAGCAAAAGCCGAATAGAAAGTCAAGCTGGGAAGAAAACGGAGGAGGATGATATTGTGTCAATGCCACATTGCGTTTCTTGTACAAGTTTCTTGGGAAGATTCATTCTCCCAGAATGTTTGCCTTTGACGGTAATCTCTGGAGCAAAAGCCGAATAGAAAGTCAAGCTGGGAAGAAAACGTAGGAGGATGATATTGTGTCCCTGCCACATTGCCTTGCTTGTACAAGTTTCTTGGGAAGATTTATTCTCCCAGAATTTTTTTTGCCTTTGACGGCAATCTCTGGAGCAAAAGCCGAATAGAAAGTCAAGCTGGGAAGAAAACAGAGCCACATTGCGTTGCTTGTACAAGTTTCTTGGGAAGCTTTATTCTCCCAGAATTTTTGCCTTTCACGGCAATCAGTGGAGCGAAAGCCGAAGAGAAAGTCAAGCTGGGAAGAAAACAGAGGAGGAGAATTGTTTGTGTGTGTGTGCCTTTGCCACATTACCGTGCTTTTAGAAGTTTGTCGAGAAGCTTCATTCACCCAGAAATTTTACCTTTGACGGTAATCTATGGAGCAAAAGCCGAATAGAAAGCCAAGCTGGGAAGAAAACGGAGGAGGATGATATTGTGTCACTGCCACATTGCCTTGCTTGTACAAGTTTCTTGGGAAGCTTTATTCTCCCAGAATGTTTGCCTTTGACGGCAATCTCTGGAGCAAAAGCCGAATAGAAAGTCAAGCTGGGAAGAAAACGGAGGAGGATGATATTGTGTCAATGCCACATTGCGTTTCTTGTACAAGTTTCTTGGGAAGATTCATTCTCCCAGAATGTTTTCCTTTGACGGTAATCTCTGGAGCAAAAGCCGAATAGAAAGTCAAGCTGGGAAGAAAACGTAGGAGGATGATATTGTGTCCCTGCCACATTGCCTTGCTTGTACAAGTTTCTTGGGAAGATTTATTCTCCCAGAATTTTTTTTTGCCTTTGACGGCAATCTCTGGAGCAAAAGCCGAATAGAAAGTCAAGCTGGGAAGAAAACAGAGCCACATTGCGTTGCTTGTACAAGTTTCTTGGGAAGCTTTATTCTCCCAGAATTTTTGCCTTTCACGGGAATCTGTGGAGCGAAAGCCGAAGAGAAAGTCAAGCTGGGAAGAAAACAGAGGAGGAGAATTGTTTGTGTGTGTGTGCCTTTGCCACATTACCGTGCTTTTAGAAGTTTGTCGAGAAGCTTCATTCACCCAGAAATTTTACCTTTGACGGTAATCTATGGAGCAAAAGCCGTATAGAAAGCCAAGCTGGGAAGAAACCGGAGGAGGATGATATTGTGTCACTGCCACATTGCGACGCTTGTACAAGTTTGTTGGGAAGCTTTATTCTCCCAGAATTTTTGCCTTTGACGGCAATATCTGGAGCAAAAGCCGAATAGAAAGTCAAGCTGGGAAGAAAACTGAGGGGTGTGATATTGTGTCAATGCCACATTGCGTTGCTTGTACAAGTTTCTTGGGAAGCTTTATTCTCCCAGAATTTTTGCCTTTCACGGCAATCTGTGGAGCAAAAGCCGAATAGAAAGTCAAGCTGGGAAGATTTATTCTCCCAGATTTTATTTGCCTTTAACGGGAATCTCTGGAGCAAAAGCCGAATAGAAAGTCAAGCTGGGAAGATTTATTCTCCCAGATTTTTTTTGCCTTTAACGGCAATTTCTGGAGCAAAAGCCGAATAGAAAGCCAAGCTGGGAAGAAAACAGAGGAGGATGATATTCTGTCACTGCCACATTGCGTTGCTTGTACAAGTTTCTTGGGAAGTTTAATTCTCCCAGATTATTTTTTTGCCTTTAACGGTAATCTCTGGAGCAAAAGCCGAATAGAAAGTCAAGCTGGGAAGAAAAATGAGGAGGATGATATTGTGTCAATGCCACATTGCGTTGCTTGTACAAGTTTCTTGGGAAGCTTCATTCTCCCAGATCTTTTGCCTTTGACGGCAATCTCTGGAGCAAAAGCCGAATAGAAAGTCAAGCTGGGAAGAAAACGTAGGAGGATGATATTGTGTCCCTGCCACATTTCCTTGCTTGTACAAGTTTCTTGGGAAGATATATTCTCCCAGAATTTTTGCCTTTGACGGCAATCTCTGGAGCAAAAGCCGAATGGAAAGTCAAGCTGGGAAGCTTCATTCTCCCAGATCTTTGACCTTTGACTGTAATCTCTGGAGCAAAAGCCGAATAGAAAGTAAAGCTGGGAAGCTTTATTCTCCCAGAACTTTTGCCTTTCACGGCAATCTCTGGAGCAAAAGCCGAATAGAAAGTCAAGCTGGGAAGAAAACTGAGGAGGATGATATTGTGTCCCTGCCACATTTGCCTTGATTGTACAAGTTTCTTGGGAAGATTTATTCTCCCAGAATTTTTTTTGCCTTTGACGGCAATCTCTGGGGCAAAAGCCGAATAGAAAGTCAAGCTGGGAAGAAAACAGAGGAGGAGAATTGTTTGTGTGTGTGTGCCTTTGCCACATTACCGTGCTTTTAGAAGTTTGTCGAGAAGCTTCATTCACCCAGAAATTTTACCTTTGACGGTAATCTATGGAGCAAAAGCCGAATAGAAAGCCAAGATGGGAAGAAAACGTAGGAGGATGATATTGTGTCCCTGCCACATTGCCTTGCTTGTACAAGTTTCTTGGGAAGATTTATTCTCCCAGAATTTTTTTTGCCTTTGACGGCAATCTCTGGAGCAAAAGCCGAATAGAAAGTCAAGCTGGGAAGAAAACAGAGCCACATTGCGTTGCTTGTACAAGTTTCTTGGGAAGCTTTATTCTCCCAGAATTTTTGCCTTTCACGGCAATCAGTGGAGCGAAAGCCGAAGAGAAAGTCAAGCTGGGAAGAAAACAGAGGAGGAGAATTGTTTGTGTGTGTGTGCCTTTGCCACATTACCGTGCTTTTAGAAGTTTGTCGAGAAGCTTCATTCACCCAGAAATTTTACCTTTGACGGTAATCTATGGAGCAAAAGCCGAATAGAAAGCCAAGCTGGGAAGAAAACGGAGGAGGATGATATTGTGTCACTGCCACATTGCCTTGCTTGTACAAGTTTCTTGGGAAGCTTTATTCTCCCAGAATGTTTGCCTTTGACGGCAATCTCTGGAGCAAAAGCCGAATAGAAAGTCAAGCTGGGAAGAAAACGGAGGAGGATGATATTGTGTCAATGCCACATTGCGTATCTTGTATAAGTTTCTTGGGAAGATTCATTCTCCCAGAATGTTTGCCTTTGACGGTAATCTCTGGAGCAAAAGCCGAATAGAAAGTCAAGCTGGGAAGAAAACGTAGGAGGATGATATTGTGTCCCTGCCACATTGCCTTGCTTGTACAAGTTTCTTGGGAAGATTTATTCTCCCAGAATTTTTTTTTGCCTTTGACGGCAATCTCTGGAGCAAAAGCCGAATAGAAAGTCAAGCTGGGAAGAAAACAGAGCCACATTGCGTTGCTTGTACAAGTTTCTTGGGAAGCTTTATTCTCCCAGAATTTTTGCCTTTCACGGGAATCTGTGGAGCGAAAGCCGAAGAGAAAGTCAAGCTGGGAAGAAAACAGAGGAGGAGAATTGTTTGTGTGTGTGTGCCTTTGCCACATTACCGTGCTTTTAGAAGTTTGTCGAGAAGCTTCATTCACCCAGAAATTTTACCTTTGACGGTAATCTATGGAGCAAAAGCCGTATAGAAAGCCAAGCTGGGAAGAAACCGGAGGAGGATGATATTGTGTCACTGCCACATTGCGACGCTTGTACAAGTTTGTTGGGAAGCTTTATTCTCCCAGAATTTTTGCCTTTGACGGCAATATCTGGAGCAAAAGCCGAATAGAAAGTCAAGCTGGGAAGAAAACTGAGGGGTGTGATATTGTGTCAATGCCACATTGCCTTGCTTGTACAAGTTTCTTGGGAAGATTTATTCTCCCAGAATTTTTTTTGCCTTTGACGGCAATCTCTGGAGCAAAAGCCGAATAGAAAGTCAAGCTGGGAAGAAAACAGAGCCACATTGCGTTGCTTGTACAAGTTTCTTGGGAAGCTTTATTCTCCCAGAATTTTTGCCTTTCACGGCAATCTGTGGAGCAAAAGCCGAATAGAAAGTCAAGCTGGGAAGATTTATTCTCCCAGATTTTATTTGCCTTTAACGGGAATCTCTGGAGCAAAAGCCGAATAGAAAGTCAAGCTGGGAAGATTTATTCTCCCAGATTTTTTTTGCCTTTAACGGCAATTTCTGGAGCAAAAGCCGAATAGAAAGCCAAGCTGGGAAGAAAACAGAGGAGGATGATATTCTGTCACTGCCACATTGCGTTGCTTGTACAAGTTTCTTGGGAAGTTTAATTCTCCCAGATTATTTTTTTGCCTTTAACGGTAATCTCTGGAGCAAAAGCCGAATAGAAAGTCAAGCTGGGAAGAAAAATGAGGAGGATGATATTGTGTCAATGCCACATTGCGTTGCTTGTACAAGTTTCTTGGGAAGCTTCATTCTCCCAGATCTTTTGCCTTTGACGGCAATCTCTGGAGCAAAAGCCGAATAGAAAGTCAAGCTGGGAAGAAAACGTAGGAGGATGATATTGTGTCCCTGCCACATTTCCTTGCTTGTACAAGTTTCTTGGGAAGATATATTCTCCCAGAATTTTTGCCTTTGACGGCAATCTCTGGAGCAAAAGCCGAATGGAAAGTCAAGCTGGGAAGCTTCATTCTCCCAGATCTTTGACCTTTGACTGTAATCTCTGGAGCAAAAGCCGAATAGAAAGTAAAGCTGGGAAGCTTTATTCTCCCAGAACTTTTGCCTTTCACGGCAATCTCTGGAGCAAAAGCCGAATAGAAAGTCAAGCTGGGAAGAAAACTGAGGAGGATGATATTGTGTCCCTGCCACATTTGCCTTGATTGTACAAGTTTCTTGGGAAGATTTATTCTCCCAGAATTTTTTTTGCCTTTGACGGCAATCTCTGGGGCAAAAGCCGAATAGAAAGTCAAGCTGGGAAGAAAACAGAGGAGGAGAATTGTTTGTGTGTGTGTGCCTTTGCCACATTACCGTGCTTTTAGAAGTTTGTCGAGAAGCTTCATTCACCCAGAAATTTTACCTTTGACGGTAATCTATGGAGCAAAAGCCGAATAGAAAGCCAAGATGGGAAGAAAACGGAGGAGGATGAAATTGTGTCACTGCCACATTGCGTTGCTTGTACAAGTTTCTTGGGAAGATTTATTCTCCCAGAATTTTTGCCTTTAACGGCAATATCTGGAGCAAAAGCCGAATAGAAAGTCAAGCTGGGAAGAAAACGGAGGAGGATGATATTGTGTCCCTGCCACATTGCCTTGCTTGTACAAGTTTCTTGGGAAGCTTCATTCTCCCAGAATTTTAGCCTTTGACGGCAATCTCTGGAGCAAAAGCCGAATAGAAAGTCAAGCTGGGAAGAAAAACGGAGGAGGATGATATTGTGTCAATGCCACATTGCCTTGCTTGTACAAGTTTCTTTGGAAGATTTATTCTCCCAGAATTTTTGCCTTTCACGGCAATCTCTGGAGCAAAAGCCGAATAGAAAGTCAAGCTGGGAAGAAAACAGAGCCACATTGCCTTGCTTGTACAAGTTTCTTGGGAAGATTTATTCTCCCAGAATGTTTGCCTTTGGCGGCAATCTCTGGAGCAAAAGCCGAATAGAAAGTCAAGCTGGGAAGAAAACGGAGGAGTATGATATTGTGTCAATGCCACATTGCGTTTCTTGTACAAGTTTCTTGGGAAGATTTATTCTCCCAGAATGTTTGCCTTTGACGGCAATCTCTGGAGCAAAAGCCGAATAAACTGCCACATTGCGTTGCTTGTACAAGTTTCTTGCGAAGCTTTATTCTCCCAGAATTTTTTTTTTGCCTTTGACGGCAATCTCTGGAGCAAAAGCCGAATAGAAAGTCAAGCAGGGAAGATTTATTCTCCCAGATTTTATTTGCCTTTAACGGGAATCTCTGGAGCAAAAGCCGAATAGAAAGTCAAGCTGGGAAGATTTATTCTCCCAGATTTTTTTTGCCTTTAACGGCAATTTCTGGAGCAAAAGCCGAATAGAAAGCCAAGCTGGGAAGAAAACAGAGGAGGATGATATTCTGTCACTGCCACATTGCGTTGCTTGTACAAGTTTCTTGGGAAGTTTAATTCTCCCAGATTATTTTTTTGCCTTTAACGGTAATCTCTGGAGCAAAAGCCGAATAGAAAGTCAAGCTGGGAAGAAAAATGAGGAGGATGATATTGTGTCAATGCCACATTGCGTTGCTTGTACAAGTTTCTTGGGAAGCTTCATTCTCCCAGATCTTTTGCCTTTGACGGCAATCTCTGGAGCAAAAGCCGAATAGAAAGTCAAGCTGGGAAGAAAACGTAGGAGGATGATATTGTGTCCCTGCCACATTTCCTTTGATTGTACAAGTTTCTTGGGAAGATTTATTCTCCCAGAATTTTTTTTGCCTTTGACGGCAATCTCTGGGGCAAAAGCCGAATAGAAAGTCAAGCTGGGAAGAAAACAGAGGAGGAGAATTGTTTGTGTGTGTGTGCCTTTGCCACATTACCGTGCTTTTAGAAGTTTGTCGAGAAGCTTCATTCACCCAGAAATTTTACCTTTGACGGTAATCTATGGAGCAAAAGCCGAATAGAAAGCCAAGATGGGAAGAAAACGGAGGAGGATGAAATTGTGTCACTGCCACATTGCGTTGCTTGTACAAGTTTCTTGGGAAGATTTATTCTCCCAGAATTTTTGCCTTTAACGGCAATATCTGGAGCAAAAGCCGAATAGAAAGTCAAGCTGGGAAGAAAACGGAGGAGGATGATATTGTGTCCCTGCCACATTGCCTTGCTTGTACAAGTTTCTTGGGAAGCTTCATTCTCCCAGAATTTTAGCCTTTGACGGCAATCTCTGGAGCAAAAGCCGAATAGAAAGTCAAGCTGGGAAGAAAAACGGAGGAGGATGATATTGTGTCAATGCCACATTGCCTTGCTTGTACAAGTTTCTTTGGAAGATTTATTCTCCCAGAATTTTTGCCTTTCACGGCAATCTCTGGAGCAAAAGCCGAATAGAAAGTCAAGCTGGGAAGAAAACAGAGCCACATTGCCTTGCTTGTACAAGTTTCTTGGGAAGATTTATTCTCCCAGAATGTTTGCCTTTGGCGGCAATCTCTGGAGCAAAAGCCGAATAGAAAGTCAAGCTGGGAAGAAAACGGAGGAGTATGATATTGTGTCAATGCCACATTGCGTTTCTTGTACAAGTTTCTTGGGAAGATTTATTCTCCCAGAATGTTTGCCTTTGACGGCAATCTCTGGAGCAAAAGCCGAATAAACTGCCACATTGCGTTGCTTGTACAAGTTTCTTGCGAAGCTTTATTCTCCCAGAATTTTTTTTTTGCCTTTGACGGCAATCTCTGGAGCAAAAGCCGAATAGAAAGTCAAGCTGGGAAGATTTATTCTCCCAGATTTTTTTTGCCTTTAACGGCAATTTCTGGAGCAAAAGCCGAATAGAAAGCCAAGCTGGGAAGAAAACAGAGGAGGATGATATTCTGTCACTGCCACATTGCGTTGCTTGTACAAGTTTCTTGGGAAGCTTAATTCTCCCAGATTATTTTTTTGCTTTTAACGGTAACCTCTGGAGCAAAAGCCGAATAGAAAGTCAAGCTGGGAGGAAAACTGAGGAGATGAGTATGTGTGTGTCTGCCGTTGCCACATTGCGGTGTTGGTAGAAGAAGTTTGTGGACAAGGTTTATTCGCCCAGCACCTTTACTTTTAACGGTAATCTGTGGAGCAAATCCCGCATGGAAAGTCAAGCTGGGAAGAAAACAGAGGAGAAAATTTGTGTGTATCATTGCGACATTGTGGTGCTGGTAGAAGTATTGTGGAGAAGGTTTAATCACCCAGCACTTTTACTCTTAACGGTAATCTGTGGAGCAAAACCCGCATAAAAAGTCAAACTGGGATGAAAACTGAGGAGATGTGTGTGTATCTCATCTTGGAACCGTATGTCGGTAGATGGAACCGAACTGAAGACTCTGGTCTAATTTAAGGAATGCAACGTGTGGTTAACGCTATTGCCTCCGAGGTTGATGGTACATCTTTATTTACCTGGGAAAGGAAATGTGAGCATTTTCGTTTGAGTAAACTTAACGTTTTTAGCTTTTTATCTGTGGTTTGGTACGGAAAAGTTCAACGCTGTTCATTTCTTCTATTTCAAGTGCAACGTTACTTATCACTCTGCTGTCATTTTTGCCAAGAAAACTTCTTCAAGATTCTTTATTTTTTATTCGTTGTAAGTGTTAAACTACCTCCGTTTGTCTTTTTCGCAAGGTGCATACATAGGTCTGAAGTTTAAGCGGTAAAGGAAAATGTCGGTTCAACGCTGTTCATGTTTTCTATTTAAAGTTGAACGTTATTTATTACTCTGGTTTCCTTTTTGCCAAGAAAACTTAAAGTTTTTGTTTTATTTGTTGTAAGTGTTAAACTACCTCCGTTTGTCTTTTTCGCAAGGTGCATAGGAAATCTTGATATTTTGTTTTCGTGACTTTTAAACTATCTGTACTTCTTGCAAGGTCCAGAGGTCTGAAGTCTTAAGCGGAAGGAATACAGAGTATACTTTGTATCTGTAATTTTTGGTGAATGAAATATTTAAGTAACTTTTCCGCTAAAAATGATTTTTTTATTTGATTTAAAATTCGGTGATATTTACCGAACTTGGTTACCTTCCCAGATCATTCCTATTTCAACTTGGCTTAGGGGTTAGAGTTTTCTTCGATTTGTCTTTCTGAACTGGTCTCGTATATCGATCCTCTTATTTGTGCAACAGTCTCGGAAAGAAAATATGGACTTTCGTTACATCCGGAGGTTGGATTTCGGTTACCACGATCGAAGCAGATAACCTAACCCCTAATACAAATTGGTCTTTCTGCTGCAAAACCCATGGTCTCTCGTTACATTCTTGGGTTTTATGAGACCGGGAATTGGGCGTTTGCTACAGAGCTGGTATACTTGCAACTAGTCTTATCTCAGCTGGCTTATTTGCACCCAAAACAGCACACGATACGTGCTTCCAAAAATGTACTCTAAATATCGCGGTTAGCTTTCCTTGCATATATTCGTGTAGGGGAAGGAAGAATCTTAGCTCCTACTAGCTTTCTTCCAGAAATTCCGTTTCGATTCCATGTTAAAGATCGTGTAAATTTAGCATTTTCCCTGAATTTGAGGTAGGGAATAAAACCTTTCCCGTGACTCGAACCCTCAACCTTCTGGTTACTGTACCTTCACGTTATCCTGCCAGGTCCTTCCCCTTTCACCCTGGCTTAGGGGTTAGGATTTTCTTTCATTTCAAGTTTCGAAATGGGATGTTTTCTGCAGTTTGAGGTCCAAAAATTTGCAAGAAATGAAGTTGGCCATTATCGGTCTTTTGTCCATAATTTTGTGAAAGTGTTACAAAATGGTGAAAATGAACGTAAGTCCAGTTTCGAGACATTCTTTTGTAACGCATATTCGAGTCATTTAAAAATTTGCACTTCTTGGATGGAGCGAGATATAGGATGGCGCTCCTTCAAGTTTCTGATTTTTTTTAAACTTTGAGCTAGAGAGCTCAATTTTTGACCAACGATAAAGAATATTAAACGAATCCGACGTGTAAATGCGTTTCCAACATATCCCAAAAATTAAGGCCGCCATTTTGGAAAAGGAATTTTTCTCCATTTTCTTGAATTTTATCATACTAATCGCTACTTGATTTTTGTGAAACTGTTATATCCTCGAAGAGGAGTTCCCACGTTATTATAATCCAAAGTTTGGTTTATCTCGCTTAAGGAGGAATGCATTTTTTAAGATAAAATTTCCGTTCCTGCTCGAGGAGAGATTATCGCGTTTTCGGCCCTTTTTCTAGCATTTTCTCATACTTAGCTCCACGCTAGCGTTGTGCTGCTGTATTTTCCTTATGGGGGATGTCCCACTCTACCAGATTCCAAAGTTTTGATCTTCTCGGTTACCCGGAAATACATTTTTTTTTTTTTTTTGCCATTTTTTGCCTGGAGAAAACTGGCACGGACTTTTTACATATTTTTTTCATGCTAAGCTCGGTGCTGTACTTTCCTTAAAGCGGAGGTCAGACATTTACCAAAATTATATTACTTTTGTTTTTCTTGGTTAACTAGAAATAACGTTTTTTTGACCAAAAACGCCAGCTAGTGATCTTGCATGGTCGGCCATTTTGTCGTTATTTCAGGCCTTCAGGAAATTTATACCATATCCAAATTCATTCTCTTTCGAAATATTTACTTTATGCAATCCCCCACGCCAAGTGCATTTTTCAAATATCCCGCCAAAATTAACTGCTTTTCAAATGGATTCCATATGGCATTCTCAGCCTTGATTTTCGCTCGGGTATCACAATTTTCGGGTGTCTGGTGACTCGAACCTGTAACTTCCCTGTCAAGTCACCGGTCAGGCTACCTCGCCACGTTCTTGCTTCGTCACCCTGGCTTATAAGTTAGCCTTTTTCTTAACCGAGCGCCTTGTTATCGAGATTAAGAAATAATCGAGGAATGAGAAAAATAATCTAGTAACGGCGCAGGCTATCCGATTTGCTTTCCAAAAATACACTCTCGTCCTCCTGCTTCCCTCCATCCAAAAATTATGACTATTGGATCAAAATTAATTTTCTATTAAATTTTGAAAATTACCATTTTCACTCAAGAATCATACTTTTCAAGTGACTCGAAAACTCAACCCCATTCTTACTTTACCGTCAGGCTATCCTTCCACGTTCGCTAACCTGGCCATTCGGAAAGCGTTTTGCTGCACTTTAAGCAATGACGTTGCAGTTTCCCAAGTCGAAAAGTGTCTTTCCGTACTGGTCTCAAAAATCTTTCCACTTACATGTGCTACATACCCAATCTGGATTTCGGCGGCCTAGGATAGGAGCAGATAACCTAACCCTAATCCAAATTGGTCTTCGTGCTGCAAAACCCATGGTCTTTCGTTACATTTTTGGGTTTATGAAACCGGGAATTGGGTGTTTGCTACAGGGCTGGTTTAATTGCAACTCGTCCTATTGAAGCTGGGTTAATTGCAGCAGACTTGTGATTTTGGCTTCGTAAAACGTACTCTACGCATCGCGTTTAGCTTCCCTTGCATATATTCTTGTAGTGGAAGGACGAGTCATGCTATCTACAGAAATTTGAAACTTTTCTTCCAAAACTTTATATTTTATTAAATTTTAAAAAACGGGTAAAATTGACCATTTCCGCTGAATTTCGAATGGAGAATCAAATTTTCCCGTGACTCGAACCCTCAACCTCCTGGCTACTTTACCGTTAGTCTGTCTTCCAGGGACCTTCCTCTGTCACCCATTCTTAGGGCTTAGCGAAATCTTTAGTTTGAAGTATAGAAATAGGTATATTTGTACATGGACCGCATAGCATCAGAACGGGCAGACTTGTGATTCTTGCTTCCAAAAATCTACCTTACCCATCGCGCTTAGCTTGGTGGGGAAACCGGTCTTGCACGGTTCTCAGACACCTGCTTTGGGAGACCAGCTTCATTTCTCCCCCATCCCTTCTTCTTCGGCCGGTCGGTCGCGTAAATCCGATAGATTGACCAACAAATGACCTCGTAATTTAAATTCGAACTGGAAATCTTCCTTGGGCAACCGTTTCTTCTTCCCTTCATTGTATTGCTTGTCTTGGAGCTGAAAGGAAGCGAATCCGAAATCTCAAGATGGATTTCAGGTGAGTGGGTGGATTTTAAAATGCGCTATTTTGTTGTGTTATTTTGTGCCACGCGCATAACGATGTCTTTTCATTAAACGAATACCTTTCTTCTCCAACAGTAACGATCCTATGATGCCGAATTATGCAACGCCAGTCCAAGGAGGCCTTACCGACGAAGATGTTGCATTCCTGGACTCCATTTCCGGCGAATTGGTGCAGCTTCAACTTGACAAGAGGGAGTTACGAATCCCGGAACCCGAGACCATGTCGGTGGAGCAACTGGAAAGATCCTTGAAGATCGTAGACGAGTTAATAGTAAGTTGAGTACGGTAACAGAGACGATGTTTCACGTGTATTTTCGTGTGTGCAATCTTTTAAAATGTTGTTGCCGTTTCTACAGCTATTTTGTTTTCATTCTTGTCTTTGCAGCGACAAGAAACACAGCAGTTCCCACCGCAACAGAATATAGAGGAGGTGATGCCAGAACAACAACTTGAGGCTCCGGCTCCCCCACCTCTACCCGCACTGAAACAGAAGAGGAACAACATAAGGCGCAAGGTGAGTAATTCGTTGAAATTCAAATGTTCCCTCTCTGCCTGTATTTAATTGTAAATCGATAAATCTGTGCGTGTCAGTGTTAAACTCATGCCTTCGTCTTCCGTCTTTGTGTTTTTCAGAAGATCTGCCCAGAGTGCGGGGAGGAGTCTGCTACAGTTCCGCGACACCTGCGGAGGAGGCACTCTTACTCGAGGAAGATGATGGAGATGTACTTTGCCTCCTCCGAGGGGAAGAGAAGAATCAAGAATGCTGGCCGACGCCTCAGGTGTGGGATGGAGGGCTGCCAGGGGACTGTTGTGAAGATGGGGCAGCATCTTGTGCAACAGCACGGGATGGTGAAGGGGACGAGGCAATATAAGGATCTGATGGCCCTTTCCAGAGGCTGGGTTCGGGCATCGTAGGAGACGACGGATTATTTTATAAATATGTTTAACTTCTTGGTTTCTTTGTTTTTGTTATTATTTTGATCAATATTTTTTGAATAATTTCTCTAATTCAAAATATGTTATGCGGTTTTTTTCTATTGATATTTTTATAAAATTTGGTATTTCCCATAATTATTTTAATTGTGTTTGATTGTTTTTATTTAAGAAATAAAAGTATATTTCCGTTTTAAAAACTGTACGTGAGGAATTTCATTTAAACCATTTTTGCTTCTTGTTTTTGTAATGAACATTTTGGTTTTGTTAAAGGTTAAAGAAATGAAATACATATAACAGTGATGATATAACCGTGGTTGATGATGATCGAATTGATGTCTTTAGTCCACTTTATGCACAGAAAGGCTAATCAGGACTGGACCTACAGTTTAAAGTGGGATCCAAACCACTTGTGCCTCCAAAGGGTAAGAAAAATGAAGTAATGAATGATAATACCTGAATAAAGCCTGGGTTAATCGCTAGGAGCGTGGATGATGACGAGAAGATGAACCGGGTTAATCGCTACGAGCTTGGGCCATGATGAATGAAATGTGTCAAAGGTTGAATAGAAAATAATAATCAAAGTACCTGTGTTAATCACGACGACCGTGGGTCATGATGAGATGGTGATGAAGTCATGATGGAGGATGGAGGGATCTTCTGCCAGTCTCGTCTGATCGCTACGATGGCGATGAATGATTATCGCGTAGAGATTCGCGTCCTAGGTAAGCACAGTTTCCATTGAGGCACAAATCCTGTAGCGTCCTTGGGATTCCATCGATGCACAAATCATGTAGCGTGCCTTAGGAGCACAGTCAATATGGCAACACAAAGCCTAATTTCCTCAGTTGACGTCCCTGCAACCTCTCGAAGAGGTCTCTCTTCCATAGCTGGAGCAAAACGGTGCGCGGGCGAGCGGTCACGGCGGAACTTGCCCTGCCATCTCCCCTGGATGGTGAGTTCAATCTTCGTTTTAAGTTAAGGTAGTGATTCGAACTCGTAATTTTTTTCTCATTCATTTTCGTAAAGAAAACTGGACACTTTTTGAATGTTTCTCATTTTGGTGAAGAGAACTTAAAATTTTTACACTTAAAGAAAAGTTGAAATATATTTCGGTAGTATTGGTTTAGACGCGTTTACGGCATTTTATCAGAATATTTGTTCTCATTCAAAATATCAACTTTCTGCATTGTTTTAAGCACTTTCGCATCTGCCTTTCGTCATTCGGTGTGTTATGATTCACAGCTTAATCGGCGTACACTTGTAATCCTCTTACCTGTATGTGCTCTTTATGTTTCATTGTGAACGAAAATGGTATTTAAGATGTAAAGTAAAACTTTGATTTCTTTTGTCTCCAGGAAAGCAAGCGTGCACGCAACAGGAAGGTGTGCCCGGCTTGCGGAATTTCCATGATGGACGTCCCGAGGCATCTCCGAAACAAACACGGATGGAGCCGCGAGAAGTCTTCTGCATTCCGTTACTTGCCAAGCTCTTTGAGGAAAAGCGTTCAAAAGAGACGTTTGAAAGTTTGCCCGATTTCCGGCTGCCCTGCTAAGGTGAGGAGGTTGGACCAGCATGCGGTGGTGGTTCACGGATACGACAGGAGTTCCAAGGACTACAGAGGTCTGCTTGCAGAGGAGCGGCGAAGGAGAGTCGACGCAAGTTCGTGCCGAGAGGATGAAGATGGTGCTGGTGGAGAATATGAAGAGGAGGATGTAGTGGATGCAAGATCGGTGATATCGGAACGACTGTATGCAGATTTTCGGTCGTGGCTTGGGACGCTGGATGGCGGGCTCGTAAGGGAACGTCGGATAGTGGATCAGCATGCGTTTCAGGCAAAGTCGGCGATCGACTTTGCTTGCGTGGAACATCTGAACGAGTTAGCTTCTGATCGAGGGATCTCCAAGACTAGAGCTTTTTTCGAAGACAGCCTGGCCGACCGAAGACCGGGAACTTGCCTCTCCTACCTCGGTTCTCTGTCGAACCTTGTGAAATTTGCGCTGCAGCGGAGATTGGTTACTTCCGGGCAAGCTGGATGCTGTCTGGGTCACTACCAGAAATGGGCAAAGTCGTTCCGAGTTCTGGAGAAGAAGAGGCGATCCGAGGTGATGGAAATAGAACAGAAAAATGCCGTAACCCCCGAAAATGTGTCAAAGTTTGAAAATGGGCCGGTATCCCGGCGCTTCGAGGAGATAATGCGGAAGGTAACTTCGGACGAAAGCTTCAAGCCATCGAGAGCTGATCGCGCCACCGTCCGCAACTACTTGTTGTTGCAGATTCTACTCTCCACCGCGCAAAGGCCGGCAGCAATAGTGAACATGACACTGAAGGAATTTCAGGAGACTTCCTGCTTGCAGGTACAGGTGGAGGAAGGGAAACGTGATGTGCACGTCATTAGAGTTCATGATCACAAGACGGCGGCACACTGTGGACCTGCTAACATTTGCGTCACCCAAAAAGTGTACGGCCATTTGAAGACCTACGTTGAAAACATTAGACCCGGCTGTTTCCCCGATCACGACTTTGTCTTCGTTACCGACGGAGGGAAGAGGATGTCGGTTTCCCAATTTTCACACTGCATACAGAGTATATGGGCCCAGGCTGGGTGCAACACCAAGATTACCTCCAGGGTTATGAGAAAGACGGCTGTTTCTCTTGTACACTCCCAAGCGCCGAACGAAAGGAACGATCTGGCAGGTTTGATGAGCCATTCGCTCACCACGGCTGAGAACACTTACAAGTTTTACACGCGTCCCTACCAGAGTGCTTTAACATCGGTAACCCTTCAAAACATGCTGAGGAAACCAACCATCCCACCACACTCGGATGCAATAAGAAATGAGGACATTCAGCCTTTGTGAAATTGACACGTGTATGTTTCACTTTGTGTTGTGGCGCAGTGTAATTTGAAATATGTTTGAACAAATGTATAATTATCTCTCATCTATAGTGTGTTTTGAAATTAGGCTAGATCGATCGTTCAAGTATGAACAAATGGATTTGGTGTATTTTTAATCATAATCTCTCATCTTTAGTGTAATTTGAAAAAAGTTAGATCAATCCTTCAAGTGTGAACAAATGTATTTTCAACCAATGTATCTCTCATCTTTGTTGTGATCATTGTAGATGAGGGAAAATGTTTTCCGACAAGCGGTGCTCTCATTATTTTAATCGTGTAAGTGTACTCTAGATATCAATGTTTAACGTAATTGCTATTTTTGTGAGGTATTGTATAGATTACGCAATAAAACATGGAAATTACGTACATTACTATTTTTCTAATGATGTGTAAGAATCTACCTGCAATTGAATATTTCTGTGTAAGGGCCTCCCCGATGGCGCAGTGGTAGCGTTCGTCGCCTCGTAATCAAGGGGTCCCGGTGGAGGCACATAGTGGTTCGGATCCCACTTGCCTTACTGTGCACAAAGTGGACTTAAAACACCAAATCAATCAAAATTTCTGTGAGAAAACCTTGACCTTTCCTTATGGAAAGAGTTACATTACACGTGTCTGCATCCAGGATGTTGATTGATTGACGGATAATTGCCAAGGTGAGGACAAGTGATGATACACCGGGATTTGTCGTGCCAACCACTACCCCACGGAGGTCGGCACCAGCATATATATATATATATCATAAAAATATCTGATAGGTTCAATGTAATGAATTACGTATTCAACAACATAACTACACAAATTATTAATTATGATATATTATTTATGTAGCTTGACGCTTTGTAATAAAGGGGTCACGGGTTCGATACACATAATGGTTCGTACTGTAGGTAAAGTCCCGATTAGCCTTACCGTCCTAGAAGTAATTTCATTCATTCAGTCCATTCCCGTGGTTTACTTCTAATTCGCTATTCTGACACTTTTCGCTAATCGCGAAGACGGGGATGAGTGGTGATGCAATCACCTAAAGCTGTTCGCGTTGCTATGTAGCACAAGTCACGGTCTCCAGAGGACACCCTGATCTTTGCGACTCCCTGTTAGCCTTTTGGCATCCGTTATCTTCGCTTATAAAAGGAAGCGTGTCATCTTCTCTCTGTTGCATTTGGGGTTTGTGCTACTTTCCGCACAGTTCTTTGAGGTTCATGGAGGAACCTGAAGACCAATGCACCTCGGTGAGCAGCGATGCTGTTGCACCCATCGACAAATTTGAGGGAGAAGGTGGATTCTTGCGAGTCATGCCTCACCAGGCAGAGGAAGTTGGCCGCATCGAGTTGGAAGGCCTGAAGCCGAGGGAGACCGAAACCGTTCAAACTCTAACCACTCTCCCAGAGTTGCAGGAAACGGAGTCAAACTCGCTAGTTCCAAAGGATGTCGCCTTTACGATGGGGCTCTTGCGAGCGTACAGAAGGATCAAGGAAAAGGCCATGGTAATTTTTTACTTTCATTCTGTGTGCGTGTATTCAAGTGTAAAGTTTTCTTTCTAATCAATCTATATTATAATTGTAATAATTTATCTTGATATAGTAACTTTTTGTTACATTTGTTTGTATTACTTATACTTCATTTATCACGCATTAAAAACATCATTCTTACGTATTTAGTACACATTACAACGTGCATTTGGGCATGATTGTTTTGCACAAGGTACTTGCTCCCATTGTTGCTTACTCCTTTGAATGGTGTTCTATTCCACGTAAACTCAGAGTCCATTTTATGCAGTTGAGGTAATCACGACGGTGTCATGTTGGCCGGGATTCGAACCCACGTCCACTGCATTGCCAGGATAGCAATATGATGCATGTTTTAAACTTTTTTTGTCCGATTCATCTTTAAAATTGTGCGATCGGAAAGCTTGATTATAATTACTTGGAACTTCTTATCTTTTCAGGTTACCGGCAGCGAGCGCAAGAGGATGAAGAAGGTCTGTCCCGAATGTGAAGCCAGTTTAGTCAACGTCCCGAGACATCTCCGCAGGAAGCATTCCTGGAGCCACGAGAGATCTGCGAGCTATCGCTACACGCCGGGAGGATTGAGGGAATGTATCAGGGCAGGGCGTCGCAAGGACTGTCCTCTTCCTGGTTGTCCCTCGAAGGTGAAAAGGTTGGATAAGCACTGCAAGTTTGTTCACGGTTACGAGAAGAACGCGGTGGAACATGATCAGCTCATGCGGAAGATGCCTTTCGGAAAGATCACGGCCGACTCGTCGAACTGCTTGGAGCAGGTTGCCAACCACAACGACGAGGAAGCTCATCTGTCGAATGAGCTCCCCATGGACCCGTTTGCCGAATTCCGGGAGTGGTTGAGATCGACGGATGCCAGCACCGATCCGAGGATGGCAGCACAGCACATGTCACAGGCGAAGTCGGTCATCCACACCGCCGGTCTGGAACGTCACGACAAAATCGCCAAGGAACCGGCAATTGCCAAAGTCGGCCTCTTCTTTAGAGATCAAATACGGGATAGAAGAACTGGGACGTGTCTATCTTATCTAGGTTCCATTTCACGTTTTGTTAAATTTCTTGAGCTTCGGAGGAAGGCCATTTCGTCAGACGAGGCAGAACGCTGTCTCGCCGAGTATCGTGAGATTGGAAGATGGTTACGTGCTTCGGGGAACAAGAAACGATTAAAACAATGTTAAATTACACTTGTTAATTAAACTGAAACATTGTATTGTTTTCTCTCATGGACATTGGAAACGAACTTGAATGTGTATCTTGCAAATTTAATGTAGAGAAAAGTGTTTTCTATTATGTGTACTGTGGAGTGCAGTTTAAATAAATCACTCATTGTTAATAAAGAATTTTGTACTTTCACTCTGTTGCATGTGATTTGAAATAATAAAATGAACATTTAATTTAAATGAAATATTGAGAAACTTTACGAACTTGAATGTGTATCTTCCAAATAAAATGTAAAGAAAAGTGTCTTCTATTTTGTGTATTGTGGAGTGAAAGTTTAAATAATTCACTTATTGTTAATAAAGAATTATGTACTTTCACTCTGTTGCATGTGATTTGAAATAATAAATGAATATTTAATTTAAAACAAATATTGAGAAACTTTACGAACTTGAATGTGTATCTCCCAAATTTAATGTAAAGAAAAGTGTGAATTATGTACCTTCACTCCGTTGCTTGTTATTTGAAACAATAAATGAACATTTAATTTAAAACAAACATTGAGAAACATTTTGTTTAATCCAGTCGATAAATCTCTTTCTCAACTGGTTCCATAAATCGATCCTCGTATATGTGCTACAATATAGTCTTTCGTTACATCCGGAGGTTGGATTTTGGTTACCACGACAGAAGCAGATAACCGAACCTAACCCAAATTGGTCTTTTTGCTGCAAAACCCATGGTCTCTCGTTACATTTTTGGGTTTATGAGACCGGGAATTGGGTGTTTGCTACAGAGCTGGTATACTTGCAACTGGTCTTATCTCAGCTGGCTTATTTGCACCCAAAACAGCACACGATACGTGCTTCCAAAAATGTACTCTACCCATCGCGGTTAGCTTTCCTTGCATATATTCGTGTAGGGGAAGGAAGAATCTTAGCTCCTACTAGCTTTCTTCCAGAAATTCCGTTTCGATTCCATGTTAAAGATCGCGTAAATTTAGCATTTTCCCTGAATTTGAGGTAGGGAATCAAACCTTTCCCGCGACTCGAACCCTCAACCTGCTGGTTACTGTACCTTCATGTTATCCTGCCAGGTCCTTCCCCTTTCACCCTGGCTTAGGGGTTAGGATTTTCTTTCATTTCAAGTTTTGAAATGGGCTGTTTTCTGCAGTTTGAGGTCCAAAAATTTGCAAGAAATGAAGTTGGCCATTATCGGTCTTTTGTCCATGATTTTGTGAAAGTTTTACAAAATGGTGAAAATGAACGTAAGTCCAGTTTCGAGACATTCTTTTGTAACGCATATTCGAGTCATTTAAAAATGTGCACTTCTTGGATGGAGCGAGAGATAGGATGGCGCTCCTTCAAGTTTCTGATTTTTTTTAAACTCTGAGCTAGAGAGCTCAATTTTTGACCAACGTTAAAGAATATTAAACGAATCCGACGTGTAAATGCGTTTCCAACATATCCCAAAAAATAAGGCCGCCATTTTGGAAAAGGAATTTTTCTCCATTTTCTTGAATTTTATCATACTAATCGCTACTTGATTTTTGTGAAACTGTTATATCCTCGAAGAGGAGTTCCCACGTTATTACAATCCAAAGTTTGGTTTATCTCGCTTAAGGACGAATGCATTTTTTAAGATAAAATTCCCGTTCCTGCTCGAAGAGAGATTATCGCGTTTTCGGCCCTTTTTCTGGCATTTTCTCATACTTAGCTCCACGCTAGCGTTGTGCTGCTGTATTTTCCTTATGGGGGATGTTCCACTCCACCAGATTCCAAAGTTTTGATCTTCTCGGTTACCCAGAAATACCTTTTTCTGACATTTTGTGCCTGGTGAAAAGAGGGCAGAAACTGCCCGGAACGGACTTTTTACATATTTTTTTCATACTAAGCGCCAGATTATGGCGTCGGTGCTGTACTTTCCTTAAAGTGGAGGTCAGACATTACCAAAATTATATTACTTTTGTTTTACTTGGTTAACTAGAAATAAAGTTTTTTGACAAAAACCGCCAACTAGTGATCTTGCATGGTCGGCCACTTGGTCGTTATTTCAGGCCTTGAGGAAATTTATACCATATACAAATTCATTCTCGTTCGAGATAAATACTTTATGCAATCCCCACACCAAGTGCCTTTTTCAAATATCCCGCCAAAATTAACGGCTTTTCAAATGGATTCCATATGGCATTTTCAGCCTTGATTTTTGCTCGGATATCACAAATTGCTGGAGTCTGGTGACTCGAACCTGTAACTTCCCTGTCAAGTCACCGGTCAGGCTACCTCGCCACGTTCTTGCTTCGTCTCCCTGGCTTATAAGTTAGCGTTTTTCTTAACCGAGCGTCTTGTTATCGAGATTAAGAAATAATCGAGGAATGAGAAAAATAATCTAGTAACGGCGCAGGCTATCGGATTTGCTTTCCAAAAATACACACTAGTCTTCACAATTGACCTCGCGTCAACAAATTCCTTTAGAGGAAAGATCCTGCTTGCTTCCATCCAAAAATTATGACTATTGGTTCAAAATAAATTTTCTATAAAATTGTGAAAATTACCATTTTCACTCAAGAATTATACTTTTCAAGAGACTCGGACACTCAACCTCATTCTTACTTTACCGTCAGGCTATCCTTCCACGTTCGTTAACCTGGCCATTCGGAAAGCGTTTTCCTGCACTTTAAGCAACGACGTGGCTGTCTCCCAAGTCGAAAAGTGTCTTTCTGTACTGGTCTCAAAAATCTTTCCACTTACATGTGCTACATACCCAATTGGGATTTCGGCGGCCTACGATAGGAGCAGATAATCTAACCCTAATCCAAATTGGTCCTTCTGCTACAAAACCCATGGCCTTTCGTTACATTTTTGGGTTTATGAAACCGGTAATTGGCTGTTTGCTACCGGGCTGGTTTAAATGCAACTACTCTTATTGAGGCTGGGTTAATTGCTGCCGAAACAGCTCACGATCTGGCAGACTTGTGATTTTTGCTTCAAAAAACGTACTCTACACATCGCGCGTAGCTTCCCTTGCACATATTCTTGTAGCGGAAGGACGAGTCATGCATTCTACAGAAATTTGAAACTTTTCTTCCAAAACTTTATATTTTATTAAATTTTAAAGATCGTGTAAATTTAACATTTTCCTGAATTTCAGGTAGGGAATCAACCCTTTCCAGTGACTCGAACACTCAACATCCTGGTCCAACAATCGACCTGCTGCTCACGTCGCCTTTAAGTTATCTTCCAGGGACCTTCCCCTACCACCCTGCGTTAGTCGTTAGCGCGATGCGCCTGCTGGGACCAGTTTCAATGGGTGTTCAGGGGCGGAGGTGCATGTCGCTGGGGACCAAATCCGCCATTTTCCAAGATGGAGGCCGCGTTTTTGGAAATATCTCGAAATGGCATTTACGTTTTTTTGTTCCCTTGACTTGATCTACATCTACATATGTCACTTTTGCCCGAAAATTGAATTTTCGGTTGAATTTTGAAAAAGGTCCACCTTATGCAGAAAAAACAGAACACGATCCTGCACGCTTGGGAATTTTGCTTCCCAGTTTGACTCTAAAAGTCACTTTCAGCTTTCCTTCGACGTTTTCGTGTAGGGGAATGATGCAGCTTCCAACCTAAGAAATATTGTAAGTTTCGCGCCAAAACTCAATTTTCGATTCAAACTTGAAAAACGGTTAAATTTAGCATCTTTCATGCATTTCCGATGGAGAATCAAACCTTTCCCGTGACTCGAACCAAACAACCACTGCTTACTTTACCGTCACGTTGTCTTCCAGCCTCCTTCCCCTACCACCCTGCGTTAGGCGTTAGCGCGATACGTCTGCTGGAACCAGTTTAAAAGGGTGTTCAAGGGCGGAGGTGCATGTCGCTGGGGACCAAATCCGACATTTTCCAAGATGGAGGCCGGGTTTTTGAAATATCTCAAAATGGCATTTACGTTTTTTTGTTCCCTTGACTTGATCTACATCTGTGTGAAATTTGAACTTCCTAGCTCCAAGTTGGAAAATAACGGTCAAAATATTTCAAAGTCAAAACAGCACACGATCCTGCAGGCTTGGGATCATTGCTTCCTAAAACGCACTCATCGCTTAGCTTTCCTTGCTTTGATTGTTGTAGTGTAATGTTGCATCTTGCATCCTATCGAAGTTTGAAACATTCCCGCCAAAACTGACTTTTCTATTTAAACTTGAAAAACCGTTACAATTTAGCATTTACACTGAATTTCGAATGGAGAATCAAACTTTTCCAGTGACTCGAACACTAAACCTCTGTCAACGTTGTTCAGTGGTTAGCGTTTTTTCAATTTCAACTGACAAAATGGCTGTTTTATGCGTGCAAGGCACAGAATGAGAAAGAATCGAAATTTGAAACATTCACGCAAAAAAGTGAACTTTTTATTTCAAACTTGAAAAACCGTTACAATAAAGCATTTACACTGAATTTCGAAGGGAGAATCAAACTTTTCCAGTGACTCGAACACTAAACCTCTGTCGACGTGGCTCAGTGGTTAGCGCTTTTTCAACTTCAACTGACAAAATGGCCGCTTTATGCGTGGAAAGCACAGAATGACAAAAGGAGCAGCACACACGGGATTTTTGCTTCCAAAAACGTACCCTAAACGTTGCGATTAGCTTTCCTTGATTTAATTATTGCAACGTGATGTTGCATGTTATCGAATTTTGAAAGATTCACGCCAAAACTGACTATGTAAACACAGTATCACGCGTCGCGGTACTCCGGGACGCGAGCCCCAAAATACGGTTTTTTCCCCAAGTGCGGTCCGCCACTGTTTACGCATAGCTTTGTGAACGTTTCGCTTCGTCTCAAAAAATGAAAAAACTTGGATAGATCGCATGGCTGGAATTAAGTGTGAAAATTTGAAAGCGTGTGAAGTGTGAGAATAATTGGAAAATAAGTGCACGTCCCGGGGAAGTTTACCCCCCCTGGAGCCCCCCTGGTGCGTTATACCTTGGACACCCTGTGAATCTTGTGGACCAAAGACCAAGGACTGTGCAGGTATCTTGACAGACGCGCGGGGGTGAGTACTTTTTGAGATATTAAGGGAAAACCACCCCTATGCTAACCTTATGGAAAAAACAGCATAGTGCGCGAGCAAAAGAAAACAAGTAAATCACTTAGTGAAATACGAATCCTTATCCCTTGAAACACTTTAATCCCATACAGAAAGGACCAAGGAACACAACTAAATTTATCCCACCCCTCTCCGACCACTATCTTGGAAACCCTTGAGAAAAAATCCGCCCCATGCTTTTCTTATGGACAAACGAGCTTTTTCCGTAGCGATAGGAAAATTTATTTTAAACTTGCCGAAACTAAGAAACTAAGCCCCAATAAGAAACGGGATCTATACCATCGTGTAGCCCCATTCCTCCCCCGTGTTTTGAACCAACCCCCAACCCTCAATTCCTAGGGGTGGTTTTTCAGCGAACAACTTAGTGAAGTGATACAAGTGGCTGTTTCATCAAAAGAACCAGCACACACGGCATTTTTGCTTCCAAAAACGTACTCTAACCGTTCCGATTAGCTTTCCTTGCTTTGATTGTTGTAGTGTAATGTTGCATCTTGCATGCTATCGAATTTTGAAACATTCCCGCCAAAACTGACTTTTCAATTCAAACTTGAAGAAACCGTTAAAATTAAGCATTTACACTGAATTTCGAATGGAGAATCAAACTTTTCCAGTGACTCGAACACTCGACATCCTGGTCACGAAACCGTCAGTTTGTCTTTCCAAGGCTCTGCTCTCTGGAAGGCGACCGATTCGGACATTCTAACGAGGGCGTGGCGCCCAGGGCGCCCCGACGTTTTCGAATTTCTCGTGGATTCACTGTCGAAAATTATATTATCTGAAAGGAGACACCCTACCCAGCCAGCATATAAATTTTTGTTTCTCTAGGTTAACCGTAAATAAGGTTTTTTTGACAAGAAAGAGGTCTTTATTCACGCCCGAACGGGTACGTCTGCACCCTCACCTTTGAAGCCGCTTTATTAATCGAACCTGTGGTCCTTGGAGATTTCCTCTTACTTCCGTATTCACAAGACACTGCTCTATCGAATCTGTACATTTCGGACGGGCTAGCTAGGACGTGGCGCCCAGGGCGCCTCGAAATGTTCGAAATTCGCAAAGAAGCCTCCTTGGATTTCCCTCCCGAGTTGTCTTCGCGTTGCCGTTTGCGTGATGATATCGCGGTGCGGAAGAGAGATATCACCAGCGATGCGCGCGCATCAGGTGAAATCCAAGTTGGATCGGAATCGCCAAAAAAGGCCCCTTGGATTTGCTTTGATAAAGCACACTTCCGACTTTGCTTTTGTGTCGCTCTCCATGGTTTCCGGTAGCCGAATGACGCAGCTTGGTACATGAGAGAAAGTTTCGCTTACGTGCAAATATTTAATATGTTATTCAATGTTTAAAAGTCGAACTTTTGCTGCAAAAACAGCTCACGATCCGGCAGACTTGTGATTTTTGCTTCAAAAAACGTACTCTGCACATCGCGGTTAGCTTCCCTTGCACATATTCTTGTAGTGGAAGGACGAGTCATGCAATCTACAGAAATTTGAAACTTTTCTTCCAAAACTTTATATTTTATTAAATTTTAAATATCGTGTAAATTTAACATTTTCTTGAATTTCAGGTAGGGAATCAACCCTTTCCCGTGACTCGAACACTCGACATCCTGCTCAAGAAACCGTCAGTTTGTCTTTCCAAGGCTCTGCTCTCTGGAAGGCGACCGATTCGGACCTTCTAACGAGGGCGTGGCGCCCAGGGCGCCCCGACGTTTTCCAATTTCTCGTGGATTCACTGTCGAAAATTATATTATCTGAAAGGAGACACCCTACCCAGCCAGCATCTAAATTTTTGTTTCTCTAGATTAACCGTAAATAAGGTTTCTTTGACAAGAAAGAGGTCGTTATTCACGCCCGAACGGGTACGTCTGCACCCTCACTTTTGAAGCCGTTTCATTAATCGAACCTGTGGTCCTTGGAGATTTCCTCTTACTTGCGTATTCACAAGACACTGCTCTATCGAATCTGTACATTTCGGACGGGCTAGCTAGGACGTGGCGCCCAGGGCGCCTCGAAATGTTCGAAATTCGCAAAGAAGCCTCCTTGGATTTCCCTCCCGAGTTGTCTTCGCGTTGCCGTTTGCGTGATGATATCGCGGTGCGGAAGAGAGATATCACCAGCGATGCGCGCGCATCAGGTGAAATCCAAGTTGGATCGGAATCGCCAAAAAAGGCCCCTTGGATTTGCTTTGATAAAGCACACTTCCGACTTTGCTTTAGGCAAGCCCTGCATGTTTTCGTGTAGAGGAGTGATGCAGCTTCCATCCTACGATATATGGTGAGTTCAGCGCCAAAACTCCATTTTGTATTCAAACTTGAAAAACGGGTAAATTTAGCATTTTTCATGCATTTCAAACGGAGAATCAAAACCTTTTCCGTGACTCGAACCAAACACCCACTGCTTACTTTACCGTCACGTTATCTTCCCCTACCACCCTGCGTTAGTGGTTAGCGCGATGCGCCTGCTGGGACCAGTTTCAATGGGTGTTCAAGGGCGGAGGTGCAGGTCGCACGGGAGAAAATCCGCCATTTTCCAAGATGGAGGCCGCGTTTTTCGAGATATCTCGAAATCGCATTTAACTTTATTTGTTCCCTTGATTTGATCTACCTGTGTGTAAAGTTTGAACTCACTTGCTCGAAAATGAAAAAAAAATGGCTTGGGGGGCCAGAAGCGCTTCTTAGGAGACGAGAAGGTCGTTGTCTTTTTCTTTCTTAAATTTTTCCTACTTTACCTGGTTCGATCGTTACCAAATTTTACAATCTGAAAGGAAAGGTACCGAATTACAATAATCCAAAGTTTGGTATTACCCGGTTAGCCCGAAGTACACTTTAAAGGCATTTTCCCGAAATGGCCGTTTAGGTGACGAGAAGGACGCAGGCTCGCGGATTTAATTAGAAAATTGACACTTGCGACTTTGCTTTAGGCTATCCCTGCATGTTTTCGTGTACAGGAGTGATGCAGATTCCATCCTACGAGATATTGTGAGCTTGGCGCCAAAACTCCATTTTGTATTCAAACCTGAAAAAACCGTTACAATCTAGCATTTACACTGAATTTCGAATGGAGAATCAAACTTTTCCAGTGACTCGAACACTAAACCTCTGTCAACGTGGTTCAGTGGTTAGCGCTTTTTCAATTTCAACTGCCAAAATGGCTGTTTTATGCGTGCAAAGCACAGAATGAGAAAGAATCGAAATTTGAAACATTCACGCAAAAAAGTGAACTTTTTATTTCAAACCTGAAAAAACCGTTACAATCTAGCATTTACACTGAATTTCGAATGGAGAATCAAACTTTTCCAGTGACTCGAACACTAAACCTCTGTCAACGTGGTTCAGTGGTTAGCGCTTTTTCAATTTCAACTGCCAAAATGGCTGTTTTATGCGTGCAAAGCACAGAATGAGAAAGAATCGAAATTTGAAACATTCACGCAAAAAAGTGAACTTTTTATTTCAAACTTGAAAAACCGTTACAATAAAGCATTTACACTGAATTTCGAAGGGAGAATCAAACTTTTCCAGTGACTCGAACACTAAACCTCTGTCGACGTGGCTCAGTGGTTAGCGCTTTTTCAACTTCAACTGACAAAATGGCCGCTTTATGCGTGGAAAGCACAGAATGACAAAAGGAGCAGCACACACGGGATTTTTGCTTCCAAAAACGTACCCTAAACGTTGCGATTAGCTTTCCTTGATTTAATTATTGCAACGTGATGTTGCATGTTATCGAATTTTGAAAGATTCACGCCAAAACTGACTATGTAAACACAGTATCACGCGTCGCGGTACTCCGGGACGCGAGCCCCAAAATACGGTTTTTTCCCCAAGTGCGGTCCGCCACTGTTTACGCATAGCTTTGTGAACGTTTCGCTTCGTCTCAAAAAATGAAAAAAACTTGGATAGATCGCATGGCTGGAATTAAGTGTGAAAATTTGAAAGCGTGTGAAGTGTGAGAATAATTGGAAAATAAGTGCACGTCCCGGGGAAGTTTACCCCCCCTGGAGCCCCCCTGGTGCGTTATACCTTGGACACCCTGTGAATCTTGTGGACCAAAGACCAAGGACTGTGCAGGTATCTTGACAGACGCGCGGGGGTGAGTACTTTTTGAGATATTAAGGGAAAACCACCCCTATGCTAACCTTATGGAAAAAACAGCATAGTGCGCGAGCAAAAGAAAACAAGTAAATCACTTAGTGAAATACGAATCCTTATCCCTTGAAACACTTTAATCCCATACAGAAAGGACCAAGGAACACAACTAAATTTATCCCACCCCTCTCCGACCACTATCTTGGAAACCCTTGAGAAAAAATCCGCCCCATGCTTTTCTTATGGACAAACGAGCTTTTTCCGTAGCGATAGGAAAATTTATTTTAAACTTGCCGAAACTAAGAAACTAAGCCCCAATAAGAAACGGGATCTATACCATCGTGTAGCCCCATTCCTCCCCCGTGTTTTGAACCAACCCCCAACCCTCAATTCCTAGGGGTGGTTTTTCAGCGAACAACTTAGTGAAGTGATACAAGTGGCTGTTTCATCAAAAGAACCAGCACACACGGCATTTTTGCTTCCAAAAACGTACTCTAACCGTTCCGATTAGCTTTCCTTGCTTTGATTGTTGTAGTGTAATGTTGCATCTTGCATGCTATCGAATTTTGAAACATTCCCGCCAAAACTGACTTTTCAATTCAAACTTGAAGAAACCGTTAAAATTAAGCATTTACACTGAATTTCGAATGGAGAATCAAACTTTTCCAGTGACTCGAACACTCGACATCCTGGTCACGAAACCGTCAGTTTGTCTTTCCAAGGCTCTGCTCTCTGGAAGGCGACCGATTCGGACATTCTAACGAGGGCGTGGCGCCCAGGGCGCCCCGACGTTTTCGAATTTCTCGTGGATTCACTGTCGAAAATTATATTATCTGAAAGGAGACACCCTACCCAGCCAGCATATAAATTTTTGTTTCTCTAGGTTAACCGTAAATAAGGTTTTTTTGACAAGAAAGAGGTCTTTATTCACGCCCGAACGGGTACGTCTGCACCCTCACCTTTGAAGCCGCTTTATTAATCGAACCTGTGGTCCTTGGAGATTTCCTCTTACTTCCGTATTCACAAGACACTGCTCTATCGAATCTGTACATTTCGGACGGGCTAGCTAGGACGTGGCGCCCAGGGCGCCTCGAAATGTTCGAAATTCGCAAAGAAGCCTCCTTGGATTTCCCTCCCGAGTTGTCTTCGCGTTGCCGTTTGCGTGATGATATCGCGGTGCGGAAGAGAGTTATCACCAGCGATGCGCGCGCATCAGGTGAAATCCAAGTTGGATCGGAATCGCCAAAAAAGGCCCCTTGGATTTGCTTTGATAAAGCACACTTCCGACTTTGCTTTTGTGTCGCTCTCCATGGTTTCCGGTAGCCGAATGACGCAGCTTGGTACATGCGAGAAAGTTTCGCTTACGTGCAAATATTTAATATGTTATTCAATGTTTAAAAGTCGAACTTTTGCTGCAAAAACAGCTCACGATCCGGCAGACTTGTGATTTTTGCTTCAAAAAACGTACTCTGCACATCGCGGTTAGCTTCCCTTGCACATATTCTTGTAGTGGAAGGACGAGTCATGCAATCTACAGAAATTTGAAACTTTTCTTCCAAAACTTTATATTTTATTAAATTTTAAATATCGTGTAAATTTAACATTTTCTTGAATTTCAGGTAGGGAATCAACCCTTTCCCGTGACTCGAACACTCGACATCCTGCTCAAGAAACCGTCAGTTTGTCTTTCCAAGGCTCTGCTCTCTGGAAGGCGACCGATTCGGACCTTCTAACGAGGGCGTGGCGCCCAGGGCGCCCCGACGTTTTCCAATTTCTCGTGGATTCACTGTCGAAAATTATATTATCTGAAAGGAGACACCCTACCCAGCCAGCATCTAAATTTTTGTTTCTCTAGATTAACCGTAAATAAGGTTTCTTTGACAAGAAAGAGGTCGTTATTCACGCCCGAACGGGTACGTCTGCACCCTCACTTTTGAAGCCGTTTCATTAATCGAACCTGTGGTCCTTGGAGATTTCCTCTTACTTCCGTATTCACAAGACACTGCTCTATCGAATCTGTACATTTCGGACGGGCTAGCTAGGACGTGGCGCCCAGGGCGAGTCGAAATGTTCGAAATTCGCAAAGAAGCCTCCTTGGATTTCCCTCTCGAGTTGCATTCGCGTTGCCGGTTGCGTGATGCCTCCGCGGTGCGGATGAGAGATATCACCAGCGATGCGCGCGCATCAGGTGAAATCCAAGTTGGTTCGGAATCGCCAAAAAAGGCCCCTTGGATTTGCTTTGATAAAGCACACTTCCGACTTTGCTTTAGGCAAGCCCTGCATGTTTTCGTGTAGAGGAGTGATGCAGCTTCCATCCTACGATATATGGTGAGTTCAGCGCCAAAACTCCATTTTGTATTCAAACTTGAAAAACGGGTAAATTTAGCATTTTTCATGCATTTCAAACGGAGAATCAAAACCTTTTCCGTGACTCGAACCAAACACCCACTGCTTACTTTACCGTCACGTTATCTTCCCCTACCACCCTGCGTTAGTGGTTAGCGCGATGCGCCTGCTGGGACCAGTTTCAATGGGTGTTCAAGGGCGGAGGTGCAGGTCGCACGGGAGAAAATCCGCCATTTTCCAAGATGGAGGCCGCGTTTTTCGAGATATCTCGAAATCGCATTTAACTTTATTTGTTCCCTTGATTTGATCTACCTGTGTGTAAAGTTTGAACTCACTTGCTCGAAAATGAAAAAAAAATGGCTTGGGGGGCCAGAAGCGCTTCTTAGGAGACGAGAAGGTCGTTGTCTTTTTCTTTCTTAAATTTTTCCTACTTTACCTGGTTCGATCGTTACCAAATTTTACAATCTGAAAGGAAAGGTACCGAATTACAATAATCCAAAGTTTGGTATTACCCGGTTAGCCCGAAGTACACTTTAAAGGCATTTTCCCGAAATGGCCGTTTAGGTGACGAGAAGGACGCAGGCTCGCGGATTTAATTAGAAAATTGACACTTGCGACTTTGCTTTAGGCTATCCCTGCATGTTTTCGTGTACAGGAGTGATGCAGATTCCATCCTACGAGATATTGTGAGCTTGGCGCCAAAACTCCATTTTGTATTCAAACCTGAAAAAACCGTTACAATCTAGCATTTACACTGAATTTCGAATGGAGAATCAAACTTTTCCAGTGACTCGAACACTAAACCTCTGTCAACGTGGTTCAGTGGTTAGCGCTTTTTCAATTTCAACTGCCAAAATGGCTGTTTTATGCGTGCAAAGCACAGAATGAGAAAGAATCGAAATTTGAAACATTCACTCAAAAAAGTGAACTTTTTATTTCAAACCTGAAAAAACCGTTACAATCTAGCATTTACACTGAATTTCGAATGGAGAATCAAACTTTTCCAGTGACTCGAACACTAAACCTGTGTCAACGTGGTTCAGTGGTTAGCGCTTTTTCAATTTCAACTGCCAAAATGGCTGTTTTATGCGTGCAAAGCACAGAATGAGAAAGAATCGAAATTTGAAACATTCACGCAAAAAAGTGAACTTTTTATTTCAAACTTGAAAAACCGTTACAATAAAGCATTTACACTGAATTTCGAAGGGAGAATCAAACTTTTCCAGTGACTCGAACACTAAACCTCTGTCGACGTGGCTCAGTGGTTAGCGCTTTTTCAACTTCAACTGACAAAATGGCCGCTTTATGCGTGGAAAGCACAGAATGACAAAAGGAGCAGCACACACGGGATTTTTGCTTCCAAAAACGTACCCTAAACGTTGCGATTAGCTTTCCTTGATTTAATTATTGCAACGTGATGTTGCATGTTATCGAATTTTGAAAGATTCACGCCAAAACTGACTATGTAAACACAGTATCACGCGTCGCGGTACTCCGGGACGCGAGCCCCAAAATACGGTTTTTTCCCCAAGTGCGGTCCGCCACTGTTTACGCATAGCTTTGTGAACGTTTCGCTTCGTCTCAAAAAATGAAAAAAACTTGGATAGATCGCATGGCTGGAATTAAGTGTGAAAATTTGAAAGCGTGTGAAGTGTGAGAATAATTGGAAAATAAGTGCACGTCCCGGGGAAGTTTACCCCCCCTGGAGCCCCCCTGGTGCGTTATACCTTGGACACCCTGTGAATCTTGTGGACCAAAGACCAAGGACTGTGCAGGTATCTTGACAGACGCGCGGGGGTGAGTACTTTTTGAGATATTAAGGGAAAACCACCCCTATGCTAACCTTATGGAAAAAACAGCATAGTGCGCGAGCAAAAGAAAACAAGTAAATCACTTAGTGAAATACGAATCCTTATCCCTTGAAACACTTTAATCCCATACAGAAAGGACCAAGGAACACAACTAAATTTATCCCACCCCTCTCCGACCACTATCTTGGAAACCCTTGAGAAAAAATCCGCCCCATGCTTTTCTTATGGACAAACGAGCTTTTTCCGTAGCGATAGGAAAATTTATTTTAAACTTGCCGAAACTAAGAAACTAAGCCCCAATAAGAAACGGGATCTATACCATCGTGTAGCCCCATTTCTCCCCCGTGTTTTGAACAAACCCCCAACCCTCAATTCCTAGGGGTGGTTTTTCAGCGAACAACTTAGTGAAGTGATACAAGTGGCTGTTTCATCAAAAGAACCAGCACACACGGCATTTTTGCTTCCAAAAACGTACTCTAACCGTTCCGATTAGCTTTCCTTGCTTTGATTGTTGTAGTGTAATGTTGCATCTTGCATGCTATCGAATTTTGAAACATTCCCGCCAAAACTGACTTTTCAATTCAAACTTGAAGAAACCGTTAAAATTAAGCATTTACACTGAATTTCGAATGGAGAATCAAACTTTTCCAGTGACTCGAACACTCGACATCCTGGTCACGAAACCGTCAGTTTGTCTTTCCAAGGCTCTGCTCTCTGGAAGGCGACCGATTCGGACATTCTAACGAGGGCGTGGCGCCCAGGGCGCCCCGACGTTTTCGAATTTCTCGTGGATTCACTGTCGAAAATTATATTATCTGAAAGGAGACACCCTACCCAGCCAGCATATAAATTTTTGTTTCTCTAGGTTAACCGTAAATAAGGTTTTTTTGACAAGAAAGAGGTCTTTATTCACGCCCGAACGGGTACGTCTGCACCCTCACCTTTGAAGCCGCTTTATTAATCGAACCTGTGGTCCTTGGAGATTTCCTCTTACTTCCGTATTCACAAGACACTGCTCTATCGAATCTGTACATTTCGGACGGGCTAGCTAGGACGTGGCGCCCAGGGCGCCTCGAAATGTTCGAAATTCGCAAAGAAGCCTCCTTGGATTTCCCTCCCGAGTTGTCTTCGCGTTGCCGTTTGCGTGATGATATCGCGGTGCGGAAGAGAGATATCACCAGCGATGCGCGCGCATCAGGTGAAATCCAAGTTGGATCGGAATCGCCAAAAAAGGCCCCTTGGATTTGCTTTGATAAAGCACACTTCCGACTTTGCTTTTGTGTCGCTCTCCATGGTTTCCGGTAGCCGAATGACGCAGCTTGGTACATGAGAGAAAGTTTCGCTTACGTGCAAATATTTAATATGTTATTCAATGTTTAAAAGTCGAACTTTTGCTGCAAAAACAGCTCACGATCCGGCAGACTTGTGATTTTTGCTTCAAAAAACGTACTCTGCACATCGCGGTTAGCTTCCCTTGCACATATTCTTGTAGTGGAAGGACGAGTCATGCAATCTACAGAAATTTGAAACTTTTCTTCCAAAACTTTATATTTTATTAAATTTTAAATATCGTGTAAATTTAACATTTTCTTGAATTTCAGGTAGGGAATCAACCCTTTCCCGTGACTCGAACACTCGACATCCTGCTCAAGAAACCGTCAGTTTGTCTTTCCAAGGCTCTGCTCTCTGGAAGGCGACCGATTCGGACCTTCTAACGAGGGCGTGGCGCCCAGGGCGCCCCGACGTTTTCCAATTTCTCGTGGATTCACTGTCGAAAATTATATTATCTGAAAGGAGACACCCTACCCAGCCAGCATCTAAATTTTTGTTTCTCTAGATTAACCGTAAATAAGGTTTCTTTGACAAGAAAGAGGTCGTTATTCACGCCCGAACGGGTACGTCTGCACCCTCACTTTTGAAGCCGTTTCATTAATCGAACCTGTGGTCCTTGGAGATTTCCTCTTACTTCCGTATTCACAAGACACTGCTCTATCGAATCTGTACATTTCGGACGGGCTAGCTAGGACGTGGCGCCCAGGGCGAGTCGAAATGTTCGAAATTCGCAAAGAAGCCTCCTTGGATTTCCCTCTCGAGTTGCATTCGCGTTGCCGGTTGCGTGATGCCTCCGCGGTGCGGATGAGAGATATCACCAGCGATGCGCGCGCATCAGGTGAAATCCAAGTTGGTTCGGAATCGCCAAAAAAGGCCCCTTGGATTTGCTTTGATAAAGCACACTTCCGACTTTGCTTTAGGCAAGCCCTGCATGTTTTCGTGTAGAGGAGTGATGCAGCTTCCATCCTACGATATATGGTGAGTTCAGCGCCAAAACTCCATTTTGTATTCAAACTTGAAAAACGGGTAAATTTAGCATTTTTCATGCATTTCAAACGGAGAATCAAAACCTTTTCCGTGACTCGAACCAAACACCCACTGCTTACTTTACCGTCACGTTATCTTCCCCTACCACCCTGCGTTAGTGGTTAGCGCGATGCGCCTGCTGGGACCAGTTTCAATGGGTGTTCAAGGGCGGAGGTGCAGGTCGCACGGGAGAAAATCCGCCATTTTCCAAGATGGAGGCCGCGTTTTTCGAGATATCTCGAAATCGCATTTAACTTTATTTGTTCCCTTGATTTGATCTACCTGTGTGTAAAGTTTGAACTCACTTGCTCGAAAATGAAAAAAAAATGGCTTGGGGGGCCAGAAGCGCTTCTTAGGAGACGAGAAGGTCGTTGTCTTTTTCTTTCTTAAATTTTTCCTACTTTACCTGGTTCGATCGTTACCAAATTTTACAATCTGAAAGGAAAGGTACCGAATTACAATAATCCAAAGTTTGGTATTACCCGGTTAGCCCGAAGTACACTTTAAAGGCATTTTCCCGAAATGGCCGTTTAGGTGACGAGAAGGACGCAGGCTCGCGGATTTAATTAGAAAATTGACACTTGCGACTTTGCTTTAGGCTATCCCTGCATGTTTTCGTGTACAGGAGTGATGCAGATTCCATCCTACGAGATATTGTGAGCTTGGCGCCAAAACTCCATTTTGTATTCAAACCTGAAAAAACCGTTACAATCTAGCATTTACACTGAATTTCGAATGGAGAATCAAACTTTTCCAGTGACTCGAACACTAAACCTCTGTCAACGTGGTTCAGTGGTTAGCGCTTTTTCAATTTCAACTGCCAAAATGGCTGTTTTATGCGTGCAAAGCACAGAATGAGAAAGAATCGAAATTTGAAACATTCACGCAAAAAAGTGAACTTTTTATTTCAAACCTGAAAAAACCGTTACAATCTAGCATTTACACTGAATTTCGAATGGAGAATCAAACTTTTCCAGTGACTCGAACACTAAACCTCTGTCAACGTGGTTCAGTGGTTAGCGCTTTTTCAATTTCAACTGCCAAAATGGCTGTTTTATGCGTGCAAAGCACAGAATGAGAAAGAATCGAAATTTGAAACATTCACGCAAAAAAGTGAACTTTTTATTTCAAACTTGAAAAACCGTTACAATAAAGCATTTACACTGAATTTCGAAGGGAGAATCAAACTTTTCCAGTGACTCGAACACTAAACCTCTGTCGACGTGGCTCAGTGGTTAGCGCTTTTTCAACTTCAACTGACAAAATGGCCGCTTTATGCGTGGAAAGCACAGAATGACAAAAGGAGCAGCACACACGGGATTTTTGCTTCCAAAAACGTACCCTAAACGTTGCGATTAGCTTTCCTTGATTTAATTATTGCAACGTGATGTTGCATGTTATCGAATTTTGAAAGATTCACGCCAAAACTGACTATGTAAACACAGTATCACGCGTCGCGGTACTCCGGGACGCGAGCCCCAAAATACGGTTTTTTCCCCAAGTGCGGTCCGCCACTGTTTACGCATAGCTTTGTGAACGTTTCGCTTCGTCTCAAAAAATGAAAAAAACTTGGATAGATCGCATGGCTGGAATTAAGTGTGAAAATTTGAAAGCGTGTGAAGTGTGAGAATAATTGGAAAATAAGTGCACGTCCCGGGGAAGTTTACCCCCCCTGGAGCCCCCCTGGTGCGTTATACCTTGGACACCCTGTGAATCTTGTGGACCAAAGACCAAGGACTGTGCAGGTATCTTGACAGACGCGCGGGGGTGAGTACTTTTTGAGATATTAAGGGAAAACCACCCCTATGCTAACCTTATGGAAAAAACAGCATAGTGCGCGAGCAAAAGAAAACAAGTAAATCACTTAGTGAAATACGAATCCTTATCCCTTGAAACACTTTAATCCCATACAGAAAGGACCAAGGAACACAACTAAATTTATCCCACCCCTCTCCGACCACTATCTTGGAAACCCTTGAGAAAAAATCCGCCCCATGCTTTTCTTATGGACAAACGAGCTTTTTCCGTAGCGATAGGAAAATTTATTTTAAACTTGCCGAAACTAAGAAACTAAGCCCCAATAAGAAACGGGATCTATACCATCGTGTAGCCCCATTCCTCCCCCGTGTTTTGAACCAACCCCCAACCCTCAATTCCTAGGGGTGGTTTTTCAGCGAACAACTTAGTGAAGTGATACAAGTGGCTGTTTCATCAAAAGAACCAGCACACACGGCATTTTTGCTTCCAAAAACGTACTCTAACCGTTCCGATTAGCTTTCCTTGCTTTGATTGTTGTAGTGTAATGTTGCATCTTGCATGCTATCGAATTTTGAAACATTCCCGCCAAAACTGACTTTTCAATTCAAACTTGAAGAAACCGTTAAAATTAAGCATTTACACTGAATTTCGAATGGAGAATCAAACTTTTCCAGTGACTCGAACACTCGACATCCTGGTCACGAAACCGTCAGTTTGTCTTTCCAAGGCTCTGCTCTCTGGAAGGCGACCGATTCGGACATTCTAACGAGGGCGTGGCGCCCAGGGCGCCCCGACGTTTTCGAATTTCTCGTGGATTCACTGTCGAAAATTATATTATCTGAAAGGAGACACCCTACCCAGCCAGCATATAAATTTTTGTTTCTCTAGGTTAACCGTAAATAAGGTTTTTTTGACAAGAAAGAGGTCTTTATTCACGCCCGAACGGGTACGTCTGCACCCTCACCTTTGAAGCCGCTTTATTAATCGAACCTGTGGTCCTTGGAGATTTCCTCTTACTTCCGTATTCACAAGACACTGCTCTATCGAATCTGTACATTTCGGACGGGCTAGCTAGGACGTGGCGCCCAGGGCGCCTCGAAATGTTCGAAATTCGCAAAGAAGCCTCCTTGGATTTCCCTCCCGAGTTGTCTTCGCGTTGCCGTTTGCGTGATGATATCGCGGTGCGGAAGAGAGTTATCACCAGCGATGCGCGCGCATCAGGTGAAATCCAAGTTGGATCGGAATCGCCAAAAAAGGCCCCTTGGATTTGCTTTGATAAAGCACACTTCCGACTTTGCTTTTGTGTCGCTCTCCATGGTTTCCGGTAGCCGAATGACGCAGCTTGGTACATGCGAGAAAGTTTCGCTTACGTGCAAATATTTAATATGTTATTCAATGTTTAAAAGTCGAACTTTTGCTGCAAAAACAGCTCACGATCCGGCAGACTTGTGATTTTTGCTTCAAAAAACGTACTCTGCACATCGCGGTTAGCTTCCCTTGCACATATTCTTGTAGTGGAAGGACGAGTCATGCAATCTACAGAAATTTGAAACTTTTCTTCCAAAACTTTATATTTTATTAAATTTTAAATATCGTGTAAATTTAACATTTTCTTGAATTTCAGGTAGGGAATCAACCCTTTCCCGTGACTCGAACACTCGACATCCTGCTCAAGAAACCGTCAGTTTGTCTTTCCAAGGCTCTGCTCTCTGGAAGGCGACCGATTCGGACCTTCTAACGAGGGCGTGGCGCCCAGGGCGCCCCGACGTTTTCCAATTTCTCGTGGATTCACTGTCGAAAATTATATTATCTGAAAGGAGACACCCTACCCAGCCAGCATCTAAATTTTTGTTTCTCTAGATTAACCGTAAATAAGGTTTCTTTGACAAGAAAGAGGTCGTTATTCACGCCCGAACGGGTACGTCTGCACCCTCACTTTTGAAGCCGTTTCATTAATCGAACCTGTGGTCCTTGGAGATTTCCTCTTACTTCCGTATTCACAAGACACTGCTCTATCGAATCTGTACATTTCGGACGGGCTAGCTAGGACGTGGCGCCCAGGGCGAGTCGAAATGTTCGAAATTCGCAAAGAAGCCTCCTTGGATTTCCCTCTCGAGTTGCATTCGCGTTGCCGGTTGCGTGATGCCTCCGCGGTGCGGATGAGAGATATCACCAGCGATGCGCGCGCATCAGGTGAAATCCAAGTTGGTTCGGAATCGCCAAAAAAGGCCCCTTGGATTTGCTTTGATAAAGCACACTTCCGACTTTGCTTTAGGCAAGCCCTGCATGTTTTCGTGTAGAGGAGTGATGCAGCTTCCATCCTACGATATATGGTGAGTTCAGCGCCAAAACTCCATTTTGTATTCAAACTTGAAAAACGGGTAAATTTAGCATTTTTCATGCATTTCAAACGGAGAATCAAAACCTTTTCCGTGACTCGAACCAAACACCCACTGCTTACTTTACCGTCACGTTATCTTCCCCTACCACCCTGCGTTAGTGGTTAGCGCGATGCGCCTGCTGGGACCAGTTTCAATGGGTGTTCAAGGGCGGAGGTGCAGGTCGCACGGGAGAAAATCCGCCATTTTCCAAGATGGAGGCCGCGTTTTTCGAGATATCTCGAAATCGCATTTAACTTTATTTGTTCCCTTGATTTGATCTACCTGTGTGTAAAGTTTGAACTCACTTGCTCGAAAATGAAAAAAAAATGGCTTGGGGGGCCAGAAGCGCTTCTTAGGAGACGAGAAGGTCGTTGTCTTTTTCTTTCTTAAATTTTTCCTACTTTACCTGGTTCGATCGTTACCAAATTTTACAATCTGAAAGGAAAGGTACCGAATTACAATAATCCAAAGTTTGGTATTACCCGGTTAGCCCGAAGTACACTTTAAAGGCATTTTCCCGAAATGGCCGTTTAGGTGACGAGAAGGACGCAGGCTCGCGGATTTAATTAGAAAATTGACACTTGCGACTTTGCTTTAGGCTATCCCTGCATGTTTTCGTGTACAGGAGTGATGCAGATTCCATCCTACGAGATATTGTGAGCTTGGCGCCAAAACTCCATTTTGTATTCAAACCTGAAAAAACCGTTACAATCTAGCATTTACACTGAATTTCGAATGGAGAATCAAACTTTTCCAGTGACTCGAACACTAAACCTCTGTCAACGTGGTTCAGTGGTTAGCGCTTTTTCAATTTCAACTGCCAAAATGGCTGTTTTATGCGTGCAAAGCACAGAATGAGAAAGAATCGAAATTTGAAACATTCACTCAAAAAAGTGAACTTTTTATTTCAAACCTGAAAAAACCGTTACAATCTAGCATTTACACTGAATTTCGAATGGAGAATCAAACTTTTCCAGTGACTCGAACACTAAACCTGTGTCAACGTGGTTCAGTGGTTAGCGCTTTTTCAATTTCAACTGCCAAAATGGCTGTTTTATGCGTGCAAAGCACAGAATGAGAAAGAATCGAAATTTGAAACATTCACGCAAAAAAGTGAACTTTTTATTTCAAACTTGAAAAACCGTTACAATAAAGCATTTACACTGAATTTCGAAGGGAGAATCAAACTTTTCCAGTGACTCGAACACTAAACCTCTGTCGACGTGGCTCAGTGGTTAGCGCTTTTTCAACTTCAACTGACAAAATGGCCGCTTTATGCGTGGAAAGCACAGAATGACAAAAGGAGCAGCACACACGGGATTTTTGCTTCCAAAAACGTACCCTAAACGTTGCGATTAGCTTTCCTTGATTTAATTATTGCAACGTGATGTTGCATGTTATCGAATTTTGAAAGATTCACGCCAAAACTGACTATGTAAACACAGTATCACGCGTCGCGGTACTCCGGGACGCGAGCCCCAAAATACGGTTTTTTCCCCAAGTGCGGTCCGCCACTGTTTACGCATAGCTTTGTGAACGTTTCGCTTCGTCTCAAAAAATGAAAAAAACTTGGATAGATCGCATGGCTGGAATTAAGTGTGAAAATTTGAAAGCGTGTGAAGTGTGAGAATAATTGGAAAATAAGTGCACGTCCCGGGGAAGTTTACCCCCCCTGGAGCCCCCCTGGTGCGTTATACCTTGGACACCCTGTGAATCTTGTGGACCAAAGACCAAGGACTGTGCAGGTATCTTGACAGACGCGCGGGGGTGAGTACTTTTTGAGATATTAAGGGAAAACCACCCCTATGCTAACCTTATGGAAAAAACAGCATAGTGCGCGAGCAAAAGAAAACAAGTAAATCACTTAGTGAAATACGAATCCTTATCCCTTGAAACACTTTAATCCCATACAGAAAGGACCAAGGAACACAACTAAATTTATCCCACCCCTCTCCGACCACTATCTTGGAAACCCTTGAGAAAAAATCCGCCCCATGCTTTTCTTATGGACAAACGAGCTTTTTCCGTAGCGATAGGAAAATTTATTTTAAACTTGCCGAAACTAAGAAACTAAGCCCCAATAAGAAACGGGATCTATACCATCGTGTAGCCCCATTTCTCCCCCGTGTTTTGAACAAACCCCCAACCCTCAATTCCTAGGGGTGGTTTTTCAGCGAACAACTTAGTGAAGTGATACAAGTGGCTGTTTCATCAAAAGAACCAGCACACACGGCATTTTTGCTTCCAAAAACGTACTCTAACCGTTCCGATTAGCTTTCCTTGCTTTGATTGTTGTAGTGTAATGTTGCATCTTGCATGCTATCGAATTTTGAAACATTCCCGCCAAAACTGACTTTTCAATTCAAACTTGAAGAAACCGTTAAAATTAAGCATTTACACTGAATTTCGAATGGAGAATCAAACTTTTCCAGTGACTCGAACACTCGACATCCTGGTCACGAAACCGTCAGTTTGTCTTTCCAAGGCTCTGCTCTCTGGAAGGCGACCGATTCGGACATTCTAACGAGGGCGTGGCGCCCAGGGCGCCCCGACGTTTTCGAATTTCTCGTGGATTCACTGTCGAAAATTATATTATCTGAAAGGAGACACCCTACCCAGCCAGCATATAAATTTTTGTTTCTCTAGGTTAACCGTAAATAAGGTTTTTTTGACAAGAAAGAGGTCTTTATTCACGCCCGAACGGGTACGTCTGCACCCTCACCTTTGAAGCCGCTTTATTAATCGAACCTGTGGTCCTTGGAGATTTCCTCTTACTTCCGTATTCACAAGACACTGCTCTATCGAATCTGTACATTTCGGACGGGCTAGCTAGGACGTGGCGCCCAGGGCGCCTCGAAATGTTCGAAATTCGCAAAGAAGCCTCCTTGGATTTCCCTCCCGAGTTGTCTTCGCGTTGCCGTTTGCGTGATGATATCGCGGTGCGGAAGAGAGATATCACCAGCGATGCGCGCGCATCAGGTGAAATCCAAGTTGGATCGGAATCGCCAAAAAAGGCCCCTTGGATTTGCTTTGATAAAGCACACTTCCGACTTTGCTTTTGTGTCGCTCTCCATGGTTTCCGGTAGCCGAATGACGCAGCTTGGTACATGAGAGAAAGTTTCGCTTACGTGCAAATATTTAATATGTTATTCAATGTTTAAAAGTCGAACTTTTGCTGCAAAAACAGCTCACGATCCGGCAGACTTGTGATTTTTGCTTCAAAAAACGTACTCTGCACATCGCGGTTAGCTTCCCTTGCACATATTCTTGTAGTGGAAGGACGAGTCATGCAATCTACAGAAATTTGAAACTTTTCTTCCAAAACTTTATATTTTATTAAATTTTAAATATCGTGTAAATTTAACATTTTCTTGAATTTCAGGTAGGGAATCAACCCTTTCCCGTGACTCGAACACTCGACATCCTGCTCAAGAAACCGTCAGTTTGTCTTTCCAAGGCTCTGCTCTCTGGAAGGCGACCGATTCGGACCTTCTAACGAGGGCGTGGCGCCCAGGGCGCCCCGACGTTTTCCAATTTCTCGTGGATTCACTGTCGAAAATTATATTATCTGAAAGGAGACACCCTACCCAGCCAGCATCTAAATTTTTGTTTCTCTAGATTAACCGTAAATAAGGTTTCTTTGACAAGAAAGAGGTCGTTATTCACGCCCGAACGGGTACGTCTGCACCCTCACTTTTGAAGCCGTTTCATTAATCGAACCTGTGGTCCTTGGAGATTTCCTCTTACTTCCGTATTCACAAGACACTGCTCTATCGAATCTGTACATTTCGGACGGGCTAGCTAGGACGTGGCGCCCAGGGCGAGTCGAAATGTTCGAAATTCGCAAAGAAGCCTCCTTGGATTTCCCTCTCGAGTTGCATTCGCGTTGCCGGTTGCGTGATGCCTCCGCGGTGCGGATGAGAGATATCACCAGCGATGCGCGCGCATCAGGTGAAATCCAAGTTGGTTCGGAATCGCCAAAAAAGGCCCCTTGGATTTGCTTTGATAAAGCACACTTCCGACTTTGCTTTAGGCAAGCCCTGCATGTTTTCGTGTAGAGGAGTGATGCAGCTTCCATCCTACGATATATGGTGAGTTCAGCGCCAAAACTCCATTTTGTATTCAAACTTGAAAAACGGGTAAATTTAGCATTTTTCATGCATTTCAAACGGAGAATCAAAACCTTTTCCGTGACTCGAACCAAACACCCACTGCTTACTTTACCGTCACGTTATCTTCCCCTACCACCCTGCGTTAGTGGTTAGCGCGATGCGCCTGCTGGGACCAGTTTCAATGGGTGTTCAAGGGCGGAGGTGCAGGTCGCACGGGAGAAAATCCGCCATTTTCCAAGATGGAGGCCGCGTTTTTCGAGATATCTCGAAATCGCATTTAACTTTATTTGTTCCCTTGATTTGATCTACCTGTGTGTAAAGTTTGAACTCACTTGCTCGAAAATGAAAAAAAAATGGCTTGGGGGGCCAGAAGCGCTTCTTAGGAGACGAGAAGGTCGTTGTCTTTTTCTTTCTTAAATTTTTCCTACTTTACCTGGTTCGATCGTTACCAAATTTTACAATCTGAAAGGAAAGGTACCGAATTACAATAATCCAAAGTTTGGTATTACCCGGTTAGCCCGAAGTACACTTTAAAGGCATTTTCCCGAAATGGCCGTTTAGGTGACGAGAAGGACGCAGGCTCGCGGATTTAATTAGAAAATTGACACTTGCGACTTTGCTTTAGGCTATCCCTGCATGTTTTCGTGTACAGGAGTGATGCAGATTCCATCCTACGAGATATTGTGAGCTTGGCGCCAAAACTCCATTTTGTATTCAAACCTGAAAAAACCGTTACAATCTAGCATTTACACTGAATTTCGAATGGAGAATCAAACTTTTCCAGTGACTCGAACACTAAACCTCTGTCAACGTGGTTCAGTGGTTAGCGCTTTTTCAATTTCAACTGCCAAAATGGCTGTTTTATGCGTGCAAAGCACAGAATGAGAAAGAATCGAAATTTGAAACATTCACGCAAAAAAGTGAACTTTTTATTTCAAACCTGAAAAAACCGTTACAATCTAGCATTTACACTGAATTTCGAATGGAGAATCAAACTTTTCCAGTGACTCGAACACTAAACCTCTGTCAACGTGGTTCAGTGGTTAGCGCTTTTTCAATTTCAACTGCCAAAATGGCTGTTTTATGCGTGCAAAGCACAGAATGAGAAAGAATCGAAATTTGAAACATTCACGCAAAAAAGTGAACTTTTTATTTCAAACTTGAAAAACCGTTACAATAAAGCATTTACACTGAATTTCGAAGGGAGAATCAAACTTTTCCAGTGACTCGAACACTAAACCTCTGTCGACGTGGCTCAGTGGTTAGCGCTTTTTCAACTTCAACTGACAAAATGGCCGCTTTATGCGTGGAAAGCACAGAATGACAAAAGGAGCAGCACACACGGGATTTTTGCTTCCAAAAACGTACCCTAAACGTTGCGATTAGCTTTCCTTGATTTAATTATTGCAACGTGATGTTGCATGTTATCGAATTTTGAAAGATTCACGCCAAAACTGACTATGTAAACACAGTATCACGCGTCGCGGTACTCCGGGACGCGAGCCCCAAAATACGGTTTTTTCCCCAAGTGCGGTCCGCCACTGTTTACGCATAGCTTTGTGAACGTTTCGCTTCGTCTCAAAAAATGAAAAAAACTTGGATAGATCGCATGGCTGGAATTAAGTGTGAAAATTTGAAAGCGTGTGAAGTGTGAGAATAATTGGAAAATAAGTGCACGTCCCGGGGAAGTTTACCCCCCCTGGAGCCCCCCTGGTGCGTTATACCTTGGACACCCTGTGAATCTTGTGGACCAAAGACCAAGGACTGTGCAGGTATCTTGACAGACGCGCGGGGGTGAGTACTTTTTGAGATATTAAGGGAAAACCACCCCTATGCTAACCTTATGGAAAAAACAGCATAGTGCGCGAGCAAAAGAAAACAAGTAAATCACTTAGTGAAATACGAATCCTTATCCCTTGAAACACTTTAATCCCATACAGAAAGGACCAAGGAACACAACTAAATTTATCCCACCCCTCTCCGACCACTATCTTGGAAACCCTTGAGAAAAAATCCGCCCCATGCTTTTCTTATGGACAAACGAGCTTTTTCCGTAGCGATAGGAAAATTTATTTTAAACTTGCCGAAACTAAGAAACTAAGCCCCAATAAGAAACGGGATCTATACCATCGTGTAGCCCCATTCCTCCCCCGTGTTTTGAACCAACCCCCAACCCTCAATTCCTAGGGGTGGTTTTTCAGCGAACAACTTAGTGAAGTGATACAAGTGGCTGTTTCATCAAAAGAACCAGCACACACGGCATTTTTGCTTCCAAAAACGTACTCTAACCGTTCCGATTAGCTTTCCTTGCTTTGATTGTTGTAGTGTAATGTTGCATCTTGCATGCTATCGAATTTTGAAACATTCCCGCCAAAACTGACTTTTCAATTCAAACTTGAAGAAACCGTTAAAATTAAGCATTTACACTGAATTTCGAATGGAGAATCAAACTTTTCCAGTGACTCGAACACTCGACATCCTGGTCACGAAACCGTCAGTTTGTCTTTCCAAGGCTCTGCTCTCTGGAAGGCGACCGATTCGGACATTCTAACGAGGGCGTGGCGCCCAGGGCGCCCCGACGTTTTCGAATTTCTCGTGGATTCACTGTCGAAAATTATATTATCTGAAAGGAGACACCCTACCCAGCCAGCATATAAATTTTTGTTTCTCTAGGTTAACCGTAAATAAGGTTTTTTTGACAAGAAAGAGGTCTTTATTCACGCCCGAACGGGTACGTCTGCACCCTCACCTTTGAAGCCGCTTTATTAATCGAACCTGTGGTCCTTGGAGATTTCCTCTTACTTCCGTATTCACAAGACACTGCTCTATCGAATCTGTACATTTCGGACGGGCTAGCTAGGACGTGGCGCCCAGGGCGCCTCGAAATGTTCGAAATTCGCAAAGAAGCCTCCTTGGATTTCCCTCCCGAGTTGTCTTCGCGTTGCCGTTTGCGTGATGATATCGCGGTGCGGAAGAGAGATATCACCAGCGATGCGCGCGCATCAGGTGAAATCCAAGTTGGATCGGAATCGCCAAAAAAGGCCCCTTGGATTTGCTTTGATAAAGCACACTTCCGACTTTGCTTTTGTGTCGCTCTCCATGGTTTCCGGTAGCCGAATGACGCAGCTTGGTACATGAGAGAAAGTTTCGCTTACGTGCAAATATTTAATATGTTATTCAATGTTTAAAAGTCGAACTTTTGCTGCAAAAACAGCTCACGATCCGGCAGACTTGTGATTTTTGCTTCAAAAAACGTACTCTGCACATCGCGGTTAGCTTCCCTTGCACATATTCTTGTAGTGGAAGGACGAGTCATGCAATCTACAGAAATTTGAAACTTTTCTTCCAAAACTTTATATTTTATTAAATTTTAAATATCGTGTAAATTTAACATTTTCTTGAATTTCAGGTAGGGAATCAACCCTTTCCCGTGACTCGAACACTCGACATCCTGCTCAAGAAACCGTCAGTTTGTCTTTCCAAGGCTCTGCTCTCTGGAAGGCGACCGATTCGGACCTTCTAACGAGGGCGTGGCGCCCAGGGCGCCCCGACGTTTTCCAATTTCTCGTGGATTCACTGTCGAAAATTATATTATCTGAAAGGAGACACCCTACCCAGCCAGCATCTAAATTTTTGTTTCTCTAGATTAACCGTAAATAAGGTTTCTTTGACAAGAAAGAGGTCGTTATTCACGCCCGAACGGGTACGTCTGCACCCTCACTTTTGAAGCCGTTTCATTAATCGAACCTGTGGTCCTTGGAGATTTCCTCTTACTTCCGTATTCACAAGACACTGCTCTATCGAATCTGTACATTTCGGACGGGCTAGCTAGGACGTGGCGCCCAGGGCGAGTCGAAATGTTCGAAATTCGCAAAGAAGCCTCCTTGGATTTCCCTCTCGAGTTGCATTCGCGTTGCCGGTTGCGTGATGCCTCCGCGGTGCGGATGAGAGATATCACCAGCGATGCGCGCGCATCAGGTGAAATCCAAGTTGGTTCGGAATCGCCAAAAAAGGCCCCTTGGATTTGCTTTGATAAAGCACACTTCCGACTTTGCTTTAGGCAAGCCCTGCATGTTTTCGTGTAGAGGAGTGATGCAGCTTCCATCCTACGATATATGGTGAGTTCAGCGCCAAAACTCCATTTTGTATTCAAACTTGAAAAACGGGTAAATTTAGCATTTTTCATGCATTTCAAACGGAGAATCAAAACCTTTTCCGTGACTCGAACCAAACACCCACTGCTTACTTTACCGTCACGTTATCTTCCCCTACCACCCTGCGTTAGTGGTTAGCGCGATGCGCCTGCTGGGACCAGTTTCAATGGGTGTTCAAGGGCGGAGGTGCAGGTCGCACGGGAGAAAATCCGCCATTTTCCAAGATGGAGGCCGCGTTTTTCGAGATATCTCGAAATCGCATTTAACTTTATTTGTTCCCTTGATTTGATCTACCTGTGTGTAAAGTTTGAACTCACTTGCTCGAAAATGAAAAAAAAATGGCTTGGGGGGCCAGAAGCGCTTCTTAGGAGACGAGAAGGTCGTTGTCTTTTTCTTTCTTAACTTTTTCCTACTTTACCTGGTTCGATCGTTACCAAATTTTACAATCTGAAAGGAAAGGTACCGAATTACAATAATCCAAAGTTTGGTATTACCCGGTTAGCCCGAAGTACACTTTAAAGGCATTTTCCCGAAATGGCCGTTTAGGTGACGAGAAGGACGCAGGCTCGCGGATTTAATTAGAAAATTGACACTTGCGACTTTGCTTTAGGCTATCCCTGCATGTTTTCGTGTACAGGAGTGATGCAGATTCCATCCTACGAGATATTGTGAGCTTGGCGCCAAAACTCCATTTTGTATTCAAACCTGAAAAAACCGTTACAATCTAGCATTTACACTGAATTTCGAATGGAGAATCAAACTTTTCCAGTGACTCGAACACTAAACCTCTGTCAACGTGGTTCAGTGGTTAGCGCTTTTTCAATTTCAACTGCCAAAATGGCTGTTTTATGCGTGCAAAGCACAGAATGAGAAAGAATCGAAATTTGAAACATTCACGCAAAAAAGTGAACTTTTTATTTCAAACCTGAAAAAACCGTTACAATCTAGCATTTACACTGAATTTCGAATGGAGAATCAAACTTTTCCAGTGACTCGAACACTAAACCTCTGTCAACGTGGTTCAGTGGTTAGCGCTTTTTCAATTTCAACTGCCAAAATGGCTGTTTTATGCGTGCAAAGCACAGAATGAGAAAGAATCGAAATTTGAAACATTCACGCAAAAAAGTGAACTTTTTATTTCAAACTTGAAAAACCGTTACAATAAAGCATTTACACTGAATTTCGAAGGGAGAATCAAACTTTTCCAGTGACTCGAACACTAAACCTCTGTCGACGTGGCTCAGTGGTTAGCGCTTTTTCAACTTCAACTGACAAAATGGCCGCTTTATGCGTGGAAAGCACAGAATGACAAAAGGAGCAGCACACACGGGATTTTTGCTTCCAAAAACGTACCCTAAACGTTGCGATTAGCTTTCCTTGATTTAATTATTGCAACGTGATGTTGCATGTTATCGAATTTTGAAAGATTCACGCCAAAACTGACTATGTAAACACAGTATCACGCGTCGCGGTACTCCGGGACGCGAGCCCCAAAATACGGTTTTTTCCCCAAGTGCGGTCCGCCACTGTTTACGCATAGCTTTGTGAACGTTTCGCTTCGTCTCAAAAAATGAAAAAAACTTGGATAGATCGCATGGCTGGAATTAAGTGTGAAAATTTGAAAGCGTGTGAAGTGTGAGAATAATTGGAAAATAAGTGCACGTCCCGGGGAAGTTTACCCCCCCTGGAGCCCCCCTGGTGCGTTATACCTTGGACACCCTGTGAATCTTGTGGACCAAAGACCAAGGACTGTGCAGGTATCTTGACAGACGCGCGGGGGTGAGTACTTTTTGAGATATTAAGGGAAAACCACCCCTATGCTAACCTTATGGAAAAAACAGCATAGTGCGCGAGCAAAAGAAAACAAGTAAATCACTTAGTGAAATACGAATCCTTATCCCTTGAAACACTTTAATCCCATACAGAAAGGACCAAGGAACACAACTAAATTTATCCCACCCCTCTCCGACCACTATCTTGGAAACCCTTGAGAAAAAATCCGCCCCATGCTTTTCTTATGGACAAACGAGCTTTTTCCGTAGCGATAGGAAAATTTATTTTAAACTTGCCGAAACTAAGAAACTAAGCCCCAATAAGAAACGGGATCTATACCATCGTGTAGCCCCATTCCTCCCCCGTGTTTTGAACCAACCCCCAACCCTCAATTCCTAGGGGTGGTTTTTCAGCGAACAACTTAGTGAAGTGATACAAGTGGCTGTTTCATCAAAAGAACCAGCACACACGGCATTTTTGCTTCCAAAAACGTACTCTAACCGTTCCGATTAGCTTTCCTTGCTTTGATTGTTGTAGTGTAATGTTGCATCTTGCATGCTATCGAATTTTGAAACATTCCCGCCAAAACTGACTTTTCAATTCAAACTTGAAGAAACCGTTAAAATTAAGCATTTACACTGAATTTCGAATGGAGAATCAAACTTTTCCAGTGACTCGAACACTCGACATCCTGGTCACGAAACCGTCAGTTTGTCTTTCCAAGGCTCTGCTCTCTGGAAGGCGACCGATTCGGACATTCTAACGAGGGCGTGGCGCCCAGGGCGCCCCGACGTTTTCGAATTTCTCGTGGATTCACTGTCGAAAATTATATTATCTGAAAGGAGACACCCTACCCAGCCAGCATATAAATTTTTGTTTCTCTAGGTTAACCGTAAATAAGGTTTTTTTGACAAGAAAGAGGTCTTTATTCACGCCCGAACGGGTACGTCTGCACCCTCACCTTTGAAGCCGCTTTATTAATCGAACCTGTGGTCCTTGGAGATTTCCTCTTACTTCCGTATTCACAAGACACTGCTCTATCGAATCTGTACATTTCGGACGGGCTAGCTAGGACGTGGCGCCCAGGGCGCCTCGAAATGTTCGAAATTCGCAAAGAAGCCTCCTTGGATTTCCCTCCCGAGTTGTCTTCGCGTTGCCGTTTGCGTGATGATATAGCGGTGCGGAAGAGAGATATCACCAGCGATGCGCGCGCATCAGGTGAAATCCAAGTTGGATCGGAATCGCCAAAAAAGGCCCCTTGGATTTGCTTTGATAAAGCACACTTCCGACTTTGCTTTTGTGTCGCTCTCCATGGTTACCGGTAGCCGAATGACGCAGCTTGGTACATGAGAGAAAGTTTCGCTTACGTGCAAATATTTAATATGTTATTCAATGTTTAAAAGTCGAACTTTTGCTGCAAAAACAGCTCACGATCCGGCAGACTTGTGATTTTTGCTTCAAAAAACGTACTCTGCACATCGCGGTTAGCTTCCCTTGCACATATTCTTGTAGTGGAAGGACGAGTCATGCAATCTACAGAAATTTGAAACTTTTCTTCCAAAACTTTATATTTTATTAAATTTTAAATATCGTGTAAATTTAACATTTTCTTGAATTTCAGGTAGGGAATCAACCCTTTCCCGTGACTCGAACACTCGACATCCTGCTCAAGAAACCGTCAGTTTGTCTTTCCAAGGCTCTGCTCTCTGGAAGGCGACCGATTCGGACCTTCTAACGAGGGCGTGGCGCCCAGGGCGCCCCGACGTTTTCCAATTTCTCGTGGATTCACTGTCGAAAATTATATTATCTGAAAGGAGACACCCTACCCAGCCAGCATCTAAATTTTTGTTTCTCTAGATTAACCGTAAATAAGGTTTCTTTGACAAGAAAGAGGTCGTTATTCACGCCCGAACGGGTACGTCTGCACCCTCACTTTTGAAGCCGTTTCATTAATCGAACCTGTGGTCCTTGGAGATTTCCTCTTACTTCCGTATTCACAAGACACTGCTCTATCGAATCTGTACATTTCGGACGGGCTAGCTAGGACGTGGCGCCCAGGGCGAGTCGAAATGTTCGAAATTCGCAAAGAAGCCTCCTTGGATTTCCCTCTCGAGTTGCATTCGCGTTGCCGGTTGCGTGATGCCTCCGCGGTGCGGATGAGAGATATCACCAGCGATGCGCGCGCATCAGGTGAAATCCAAGTTGGTTCGGAATCGCCAAAAAAGGCCCCTTGGATTTGCTTTGATAAAGCACACTTCCGACTTTGCTTTAGGCAAGCCCTGCATGTTTTCGTGTAGAGGAGTGATGCAGCTTCCATCCTACGATATATGGTGAGTTCAGCGCCAAAACTCCATTTTGTATTCAAACTTGAAAAACGGGTAAATTTAGCATTTTTCATGCATTTCAAACGGAGAATCAAAACCTTTTCCGTGACTCGAACCAAACACCCACTGCTTACTTTACCGTCACGTTATCTTCCCCTACCACCCTGCGTTAGTGGTTAGCGCGATGCGCCTGCTGGGACCAGTTTCAATGGGTGTTCAAGGGCGGAGGTGCAGGTCGCACGGGAGAAAATCCGCCATTTTCCAAGATGGAGGCCGCGTTTTTCGAGATATCTCGAAATCGCATTTAACTTTATTTGTTCCCTTGATTTGATCTACCTGTGTGTAAAGTTTGAACTCACTTGCTCGAAAATGAAAAAAAAATGGCTTGGGGGGCCAGAAGCGCTTCTTAGGAGACGAGAAGGTCGTTGTCTTTTTCTTTCTTAAATTTTTCCTACTTTACCTGGTTCGATCGTTACCAAATTTTACAATCTGAAAGGAAAGGTACCGAATTACAATAATCCAAAGTTTGGTATTACCCGGTTAGCCCGAAGTACACTTTAAAGGCATTTTCCCGAAATGGCCGTTTAGGTGACGAGAAGGACGCAGGCTCGCGGATTTAATTAGAAAATTGACACTTGCGACTTTGCTTTAGGCTATCCCTGCATGTTTTCGTGTACAGGAGTGATGCAGATTCCATCCTACGAGATATTGTGAGCTTGGCGCCAAAACTCCATTTTGTATTCAAACCTGAAAAAACCGTTACAATCTAGCATTTACACTGAATTTCGAATGGAGAATCAAACTTTTCCAGTGACTCGAACACTAAACCTCTGTCAACGTGGTTCAGTGGTTAGCGCTTTTTCAATTTCAACTGCCAAAATGGCTGTTTTATGCGTGCAAAGCACAGAATGAGAAAGAATCGAAATTTGAAACATTCACGCAAAAAAGTGAACTTTTTATTTCAAACCTGAAAAAACCGTTACAATCTAGCATTTACACTGAATTTCGAATGGAGAATCAAACTTTTCCAGTGACTCGAACACTAAACCTCTGTCAACGTGGTTCAGTGGTTAGCGCTTTTTCAATTTCAACTGCCAAAATGGCTGTTTTATGCGTGCAAAGCACAGAATGAGAAAGAATCGAAATTTGAAACATTCACGCAAAAAAGTGAACTTTTTATTTCAAACTTGAAAAACCGTTACAATAAAGCATTTACACTGAATTTCGAAGGGAGAATCAAACTTTTCCAGTGACTCGAACACTAAACCTCTGTCGACGTGGCTCAGTGGTTAGCGCTTTTTCAACTTCAACTGACAAAATGGCCGCTTTATGCGTGGAAAGCACAGAATGACAAAAGGAGCAGCACACACGGGATTTTTGCTTCCAAAAACGTACCCTAAACGTTGCGATTAGCTTTCCTTGATTTAATTATTGCAACGTGATGTTGCATGTTATCGAATTTTGAAAGATTCACGCCAAAACTGACTATGTAAACACAGTATCACGCGTCGCGGTACTCCGGGACGCGAGCCCCAAAATACGGTTTTTTCCCCAAGTGCGGTCCGCCACTATTTACGCATAGCTTTGTGAACGTTTCGCTTCGTCTCAAAAAATGAAAAAAACTTGGATAGATCGCATGGCTGGAATTAAGTGTGAAAATTTGAAAGCGTGTGAAGTGTGAGAATAATTGGAAAATAAGTGCACGTCCCGGGGAAGTTTACCCCCCCTGGAGCCCCCCTGGTGCGTTATACCTTGGACACCCTGTGAATCTTGTGGACCAAAGACCAAGGACTGTGCAGGTATCTTGACAGACGCGCGGGGGTGAGTACTTTTTGAGATATTAAGGGAAAACCACCCCTATGCTAACCTTATGGAAAAAACAGCATAGTGCGCGAGCAAAAGAAAACAAGTAAATCACTTAGTGAAATACGAATCCTTATCCCTTGAAACACTTTAATCCCATACAGAAAGGACCAAGGAACACAACTAAATTTATCCCACCCCTCTCCGACCACTATCTTGGAAACCCTTGAGAAAAAATCCGCCCCATGCTTTTCTTATGGACAAACGAGCTTTTTCCGTAGCGATAGGAAAATTTATTTTAAACTTGCCGAAACTAAGAAACTAAGCCCCAATAAGAAACGGGATCTATACCATCGTGTAGCCCCATTCCTCCCCCGTGTTTTGAACCAACCCCCAACCCTCAATTCCTAGGGGTGGTTTTTCAGCGAACAACTTAGTGAAGTGATACAAGTGGCTGTTTCATCAAAAGAACCAGCACACACGGCATTTTTGCTTCCAAAAACGTACTCTAACCGTTCCGATTAGCTTTCCTTGCTTTGATTGTTGTAGTGTAATGTTGCATCTTGCATGCTATCGAATTTTGAAACATTCCCGCCAAAACTGACTTTTCAATTCAAACTTGAAGAAACCGTTAAAATTAAGCATTTACACTGAATTTCGAATGGAGAATCAAACTTTTCCAGTGACTCGAACACTCGACATCCTGGTCACGAAACCGTCAGTTTGTCTTTCCAAGGCTCTGCTCTCTGGAAGGCGACCGATTCGGACATTCTAACGAGGGCGTGGCGCCCAGGGCGCCCCGACGTTTTCGAATTTCTCGTGGATTCACTGTCGAAAATTATATTATCTGAAAGGAGACACCCTACCCAGCCAGCATATAAATTTTTGTTTCTCTAGGTTAACCGTAAATAAGGTTTTTTTGACAAGAAAGAGGTCTTTATTCACGCCCGAACGGGTACGTCTGCACCCTCACCTTTGAAGCCGCTTTATTAATCGAACCTGTGGTCCTTGGAGATTTCCTCTTACTTCCGTATTCACAAGACACTGCTCTATCGAATCTGTACATTTCGGACGGGCTAGCTAGGACGTGGCGCCCAGGGCGCCTCGAAATGTTCGAAATTCGCAAAGAAGCCTCCTTGGATTTCCCTCCCGAGTTGTCTTCGCGTTGCCGTTTGCGTGATGATATCGCGGTGCGGAAGAGAGATATCACCAGCGATGCGCGCGCATCAGGTGAAATCCAAGTTGGATCGGAATCGCCAAAAAAGGCCCCTTGGATTTGCTTTGATAAAGCACACTTCCGACTTTGCTTTTGTGTCGCTCTCCATGGTTTCCGGTAGCCGAATGACGCAGCTTGGTACATGCGAGAAAGTTTCGCTTACGTGCAAATATTTAATATGTTATTCAATGTTTAAAAGTCGAACTTTTGCTGCAAAAACAGCTCACGATCCGGCAGACTTGTGATTTTTGCTTCAAAAAACGTACTCTGCACATCGCGGTTAGCTTCCCTTGCACATATTCTTGTAGTGGAAGGACGAGTCATGCAATCTACAGAAATTTGAAACTTTTCTTCCAAAACTTTATATTTTATTAAATTTTAAATATCGTGTAAATTTAACATTTTCTTGAATTTCAGGTAGGGAATCAACCCTTTCCCGTGACTCGAACACTCGACATCCTGCTCAAGAAACCGTCAGTTTGTCTTTCCAAGGCTCTGCTCTCTGGAAGGCGACCGATTCGGACCTTCTAACGAGGGCGTGGCGCCCAGGGCGCCCCGACGTTTTCCAATTTCTCGTGGATTCACTGTCGAAAATTATATTATCTGAAAGGAGACACCCTACCCAGCCAGCATCTAAATTTTTGTTTCTCTAGATTAACCGTAAATAAGGTTTCTTTGACAAGAAAGAGGTCGTTATTCACGCCCGAACGGGTACGTCTGCACCCTCACTTTTGAAGCCGTTTCATTAATCGAACCTGTGGTCCTTGGAGATTTCCTCTTACTTGCGTATTCACAAGACACTGCTCTATCGAATCTGTACATTTCGGACGGGCTAGCTAGGACGTGGCGCCCAGGGCGCCTCGAAATGTTCGAAATTCGCAAAGAAGCCTCCTTGGATTTCCCTCCCGAGTTGTCTTCGCGTTGCCGTTTGCGTGATGATATCGCGGTGCGGAAGAGAGATATCACCAGCGATGCGCGCGCATCAGGTGAAATCCAAGTTGGATCGGAATCGCCAAAAAAGGCCCCTTGGATTTGCTTTGATAAAGCACACTTCCGACTTTGCTTTAGGCAAGCCCTGCATGTTTTCGTGTAGAGGAGTGATGCAGCTTCCATCCTACGATATATGGTGAGTTCAGCGCCAAAACTCCATTTTGTATTCAAACTTGAAAAACGGGTAAATTTAGCATTTTTCATGCATTTCAAACGGAGAATCAAAACCTTTTCCGTGACTCGAACCAAACACCCACTGCTTACTTTACCGTCACGTTGTCTTCCAGCCTCCTTCCCCTACCACCCTGCGTTAGGCGTTAGCGCGATACGTCTGCTGGAACCAGTTTCAATGGGTGTTCAAGGGCGGAGGTGCAGGTCGCACGGGAGAAAATCCGCCATTTTCCAAGATGGAGGCCGCGTTTTTCGAGATATCTCGAAATCGCATTTAACTTTTTTTGTTCCCTTGATTTGATCTACCTGTGTGTAAAGTTTGAACTCACTTGCTCGAAAATGAAAAAAAAATGGCTTGGGGGCCAGAAGCGCTTCTTAGGAGACGAGAAGGACATTGTCTTTTCCTTTCTTCAATTTTTCATACTTTGCGTGGTTCGAACCTTATCAAAATTCACAATCTGAAAGTCGAGGTACCGAATTACCAGAATCCCAAGTTTTGTCTTCCTCGGTTAGCCACAAGTACACTTTAACGGCCTTTTCCCGAAATGGCGGGTTAGGGGGCCGAGAAGGACGCAGGCTCGCGGATTTCATTAGAAAAGTCACCCTTTCGACTTTGATTTAGGCTAGCCCTGCATGTTTTCGTGTATGGGAAGGATGTAGCTTCCATCCTAAGAAATTATTTGAGTTTCGCGCCAAAACGGGATTTCCTGTTCAAACTTGAAAAACCGTTAAAATTTAGCATTTTTCATGAATTTCAAATGGAGAATCAAACGTTTCCCGTGACTCGAACACTCCAACCACTGCTTAATTTACCGTCACGTTGTCTTCCAGCCTCCTTCCCCTACAACCCTGAGTTAGGCGTTAGCGCGATGCGTCTGCTGGAACTAGTTTGAAAGGGTGTTTAGGGGCGGAGGTGCAGGTCGCTGGGGACGAAATCCGCCATTTTCCAAGATGGAGGCCGCGTTTTTGGAAATATCTCAAAATGGCATTTACCTTTTTTTGTTCTCTTGACTTGATCTAGGTCTGTGTAAAATTTCAACTCGATTGCTCGAAATCGAAAAATCGGGGGGGGGGGGCGAGAATGACATTTTTTTTCTTTTTTTCACTTTTTCACACTTTGGTTGGTTCGAACCTCATGGAGAGGTACCAAATTACCCGAATCCCAAGTTTTGTCTTCCTCGGTTAACCACAAGTACACTTTAACGGCCTTTTCCAGAAATGGCGGTTGGGGGGCGAGAAGGACGCAGGCTCGCGGATTTCATTAGAAAAGTCACCCTTTCGACTTTGATTTAGGATAGCCCTGCATGTTTTCGTGTATGGGAACGATGCAGCTTCCCTCCCACCAGATATTGTGAGTTTCGCGCCAAAACGGGATTTGCTGTTCTAACTTGAAAAACCGTTAAAATTTAGCATTTTTCATGAATTTCAAATGGAGAATCAAACGTTTCCCGTGACTCGAACCCTACACCCACTGCTTACTTTACCGTCACGTTGTCTTCCAGCCTCCTTCCCCTACAACCCTGAGTTAGGCGTTAGCGCGATGCGTCTGCTGGAACCAGTTTGAAAGGGTGTTTAGGGGCGGAGGTGCAGGTCGCTGGGGACGAAATCCGCCATTTTCCAAGATGGAGGCCGCGATTTTGGAGATATCTCAAAATCGCATTCGAAACTTTTATTCCTTTGACCTGAGCTACCTTCGTGCCGAATTTTGATTCCCTAGCTCGAAGTTGAAAATTCTTGAAAAAATTTTTCTAAGTCCAAAAACATATAGAAAACAGCTATTTTGAGGTTCGGGATTTTTTTTTTCATTATCTACATGCATATACGATTCATTTAAAAAAGAAAAAAAAATGAGTTTTCATGATTTTAGGGTGAAGAGTGACCGAAATAGAGCCGTTTTCTCTTTGGGGGGTGGGAGGTATCTGGGTGACTTGACTCAAGTCTTTCCCAGTTTGGGTATAATAACGGCAATGGGCGTAGGGGTGCCCGAGAAAGAAGTGAAGCTGGGAAAACGTATCACATGTGTGGAAACACGGAATTGGCACAAAAGATACTTGAGGGTGACAGGTATCTGGGTGAGGGTGAAGAGTGATCGAAATAGAGCCGTTTTCTCTTTGGGGGGTGGGAGGTATCTGGGTGACTTGACTCAAGTCTTTCCCAGGTTGGGTATAATAACGGCAATGGGCGTAGGGGTGCCCGAGAAAGAAGTGATGCTGGGAAAACGTATCACATGTGTGGAAACACGGAATTGGCACAAAAGATACTTGAGGGTGACAGGTATCTGGGTGAGGGTGAAGAGTGATCGAAATAGAGCCGTTTTCTCTTTGGTGGGTGGGAGGTATCTGGGTGACTTGACTCAAGTCTTTCCCAGGGTGGGTATAATAACGGCAATGGGCGTAGGGGTGCCCGAGAAAGAAGTGATGCTGGGAAAACGTATCACATGTGTGGAAACACGGAATTGGCACAAAAGATACTTGGGGGTGACAGGTATCTGGGTGAGGGTGAAGAGTGATCGAAATAGAGCCGTTTTCTCTTTGGGGGGTGGGAGGTATCTGGGTGACTTGACTCAAGTCTTTCCCAGTTTGGGTATAATAACGGCAATGGGCGTAGGGGTGCCCGAGAAAGAAGTGATGCTGGGAAAACGTATCACATGTGAAGTAACACGGAATTGGCACCAAAGATACTTGGGGGGTTTAAGGTATCTGGGTGACTTGACACAAGTCTTTCCCAGTTTGGGTATAATAACGGCAATGGGCGTAGGGGTGCCCGAGAAAGAAGTGATGCTGGGAAAACGTATCACATGTGAAGTAACACGGAATTGGCACCAAAGATACTTGGGGGGTTTAAGGTATCTGGGTGACTTGACACAAGTCTTTCCCAGGTTGGGTATAATAACGGCAATGGGCGTAGGGGTGCCCGAGAAAGAAGTGATGCTGGGAAAACGTATCACATGTGTGGAAACACGGAATTGGCACCAAAGATACTTGGGGGGTTTAAGGTATCTGGGTGACTTGACACAAGTCTTTCCCAGTTTGGGTATAATAACGGCAATGGACGTAGGGGTGCCCAAGAAAGAAGTGAGGCTGGGAAAACAGAAAGAGAAATAAGGTTTTCCCAAAGCTTTACTCTTTGACTTTAGACAATCTTGGAGCTTGCGTGAATTGAGGAGGAGAGGTGGAAAGCTCCATGGTTTATACATAGCGAATCAATTGTTAAAGAACCTTAGGGGAGTAAGTGCCCTGTGAGTATGTGGCGACCACAGGGCGAAAGAGCAAGTTGTGTCCGCTTGCGAGTCACGGAGAGATGGAGCAACCACCTGCGAGGACGATGGAACTTGGCTGGAACCACGCTTGCATTTCGTGATAGATTGCCCTGTCTGGGAAAAGTGAAGAATGATAGAGTTTTCCCAGTGTGCTTGCACAAAAGGGCAATACCTGCAGAAGGAACCGCATGTGTATTGAGTCTGGGAGAAGTGTGTGAGAAAGATGTTTCCCAGGCTGTTACCGTATATCGGTATGTAGAGCGTTAACCTTTGAGCATGAGACTCTAGTCGCATAGAAGCAAAGAGAAATAAGGTTTTCCCAAAGCTTTACTCTTTGATTTAGACAAGCTTGGAGCTTGCGTGAATTGAGGAGGAGAGGTGGAAAGCTCCATGGTTTACACATAGCGAATCAATTGTTATAGAACCTTAGGGGAGTAAGTGCCCTGTGAGTATGTGGCGACCACAGGGCGAAAGAGCAAGTTGGATCCGCTTGCGAGTCACGGAGAGATGGAGCAACCACCTGCGAGGGCGATGGAACTTGGCTGGAACCACGCTTGCAGTTCGTGATAGATTGCTCTGTCTGGGAAAAGTTAAGGAGTTGTGTGTTTCCCAGACTCTTACCGTATATCGGTACATAGACCGTCAACCAATGAGCATAAGACTCTAGTCGCAAGCAGAAAGTTTTCCCAAGCTACTACTCTTTGACTTTAGTTGAGCTTGCATCTGTTGCGAAACGTAACGATAGAGGTGCAAGTTTGCATGGTTAGCAAAGAGTAAATCAATTCATATTGATATATGGTGGGAATGGTGGCTCTAGTGCTTGCTAAGCATGCTCTTGAGCGATGCCCTGTGCATTACGTGGCGAGCACAGGGCGATACAGCACCTTTGCACAGGCTGCGAGTCACGATGAGCTGGAACTACCATCTCCGAGGGCGAAGGAGCTTGGCTTGAACCACGCTTGGAGTTTCAGATAGATTTATCTGTCTGGGCAAAGTTAAGGAGTTGTGTGTTTCCCAGACTCTTACCGTATATCGGTACATAGACCGTCAACCAATGAGCATAAGACTCTAGTCGCAAAGGGAAAGTTTTCCCAAGCTATTACTCTTTGACTTTAGTTGAGCTTGCATCTGTTGCGAAACGTAACGATAGAGGTGCAAGTTTGCATGGCTAAAAAAGAGTAAATCAATTCATATTGATATATGGTGGGAATGGTGGCTCTAGTGCTTGCTAAGCATGCTCTTGAGCGATGCCCTGTGCATTACGTGGCGAGCACAGGGCGATACAGCACCTTTGCACAGGCTGCGAGTCACGATGAGCTGGAACTACCATCTCCGAGGGCGAAGGAGCTTGGCTTGAACCACGCTTGGAGTTTCAGATAGATTTATCTGTCTGGGCAAAGTTAAGGAGTTGTGTGTTTCCCAGACTCTTACCGTATATCGGTACATAGACCGTCAACCAATGAGCATAAGACTCTAGTCGCAAAGGGAAAGTTTTCCCAAGCTATTACTCTTTGACTTTAGTTGAGCTTGCATCTGTTGCGAAACGTAACGATAGAGGTGCAAGTTTGCATGGCTAAAAAAGAGTAAATCAATTCATATTGATATATGGTGGGAATGGTGGCTCTAGTGCTTGCTAAGCATGCTCTTGAGCGATGCCCTGTGCATTACGTGGCGAGCACAGGGCGATACAGCACCTTTGCACAGGCTGCGAGTCACGATGAGCTGGAACTACCACCTCCGAGGGCGAAGGAGCTTGGCTTGAACCACGCTTGGAGTTTCAGATAGATTTATCTGTCTGGGCAAAGTTAAGGAGTTGTGTGTTTCCCAGACTCTTACCGTATATCGGTACATAGACCGTCAACCAATGAGCATAAGACTCTAGTCGCAAAGGGAAAGTTTTCCCAAGCTATTACTCTTTGACTTTAGTTGAGCTTGCATCTGTTGCGAAACGTAACGATAGAGGTGCAAGTTTGCATGGCTAAAAAAGAGTAAATCAATTCATATTGATATATGGTGGGAATGGTGGCTCTAGTGCTTGCTAAGCATGCTCTTGAGCGATGCCCTGTGCATTACGTGGCGAGCACAGGGCGATACAGCACCTTTGCACAGGCTGCGAGTCACGATGAGCTGGAACTACCACCTCCGAGGGCGAAGGAGCTTGGCATGAACCACGCTTGGAGTTTCAGATAGATTTATCTGTCTGGGCAAAGTTAAGGAGTTGTGTGTTTCCCAGACTCTTACCGTATATCGTTACATAGACCGTCAACCAATGAGCATAAGACTCTAGTCGCAAAGGGAAAGTTTTCCCAAGCTATTACTCTTTGACTTTAGTTGAGCTTGCATCTGTTGCGAAACGTAACGATAGAGGTGCAAGTTTGCGTGGTTAGAAAAGATTAAATCAATTCATATTGATATATGGTGGGAATGGTGGCTCTAGTGCTTGCTAAGCATGCTCTTGAGCGATGCCCTGTGCATTACGTGGCGAGCACAGGGCAATATAGCAAGCTTGTCCCACTTGCGAGTCACGATGAGGTGAAGCAACCACCTCAAATGTGCATGGACCTCTGTTCAGGCATCGAGCTTAAGGCTCTAGTCTAATTCGAACCCAACTGTTCACCCGCCACGCAAGCAACCGGGGAGGTAGGTATACCAATCGGTATCAATGCCTTCACTGTCGGTCAACCGCCGGTTGCAATTTCGTGGATGGAGTAGGGATCATTCTTTCGGATGAGACCCGAAGCGAACGTTAGCTATGCGTTCAAAGGCAACCCCACTCACGTGGGAAGTTGGGGTTCGAATTGTTTTCCGAAAAGCATTGCTGTATTCATAGTTTTCGGAAAATTCACGGCGTCCATCTTTGTTTCTGCACCGTGTACGAGTAAGTGACAGAGCCGCGCAAGCGGGAAGGTAGCCTTCCTTGGAAGACTGGTTGAACCTGAACCAAGTTTGTTGCTACTAACTTGTCAGCCCTCGTACACGGTGGTTCGCCTCCGACACGTGACGTAACCGTTTGTGCTCTTCCGAACGCATGTAGGTTGAGCATCAGACACCTTGAATTGACTTACCCACCCTAGTGGGGAAGCTTAGCTTACCTCGGGAACTCCGGCTCATCCGAACGACTCTAGGATGAAGCCTGCACCGAGGTTAAGCATGGCATGTCAAATTAAGGTGCCTCTCAAGCGGATAACTTGCCTACCTCTGTTCTTCCGAACGTCTCTAGGCTGAGCACTCTGAGGGAAAGCAAGGTAAAACGTCAACCGTCGGAAGCCGAGAGAGTTCAGAGAACCGGTCCTGCGGGAGCACTTGCCCACCTCGGGAACTCCGGCTCATCCGAACGAATGTAGGATGAAGCCTGCACCGAGTTAAAGCAATTCATTTTGTCAGCCCTCGCTGCCGAGAAGTGACGAGACGTCAATCGCCGGCGATTGCCTACCTCGGGAACTCCGGCTCATCCTAAAAGAAACTAGGTTGAAGCCTGCACCGTGGGAAAGCAAGGAACGCCGACGTTTTGACGGTAACTCGCCCACCTCCTCTCTTCCAAACGACTCTAGGTAGAGGGTGGGTGGGATAGTGAGCTACTTTTTCACATTTCGGTTAGCGGGAAGTGACACAAGGTACCCGACCGGTGTTCGCTTGCCTCCCTTGGGAACTCCGGTTCATCCGAACGACTCTAGGATGAAACCTGCACCAAGGGAAAGCAAGCTAGCTCTCTCTTTTCTCTCCCGGTGACGGCGATGCCTTCTCCGGTTTGCGTTGCATCGTTTCTGAAGTTGACCCGTCCGCTCTGCCTACTTCGGGAACTCCGGCTCGACCGAACGACTCTAAGTCGAAGCCTGCACCGAAGGAAAGCAGCGGATGTGCCAGCCTCCGTGGCGAGACAACCTAAACCCGAAGGTTCCTGAGAACTTGGTACGGGTTGCCGTCGAAGCGTGCGTTCTCCGGAGCGCCGTCTTGAGTGGCTGCCTGTAGCCGTACAGGCACGGCTGTTCGCTGGAAGCTCCCAGCCTCCCAGGCCAGGAACAGAACCCAGACGCGGGCACGGTGCCAATCGAAGAAGTTGGTTCTCCGTTCCCGCGCGCAAACGAACGTCTCGAAGTTTCCAGCTTTAAAGAAAGTGGAACTACGTAGACCTCTAACCGAAGTAGTGGGAGTAGTATAATTATGTTTTCTGGAAAGCGGTGTAACCTGTCGTTCTTGAAGCGTCAGTGTTGCGTTGCCTAAGTTAGTGGCGAGCCGCTTTCCTTGCTTAAAACATGGCACTCTGCCTCGCGCGAGTGCTGCATACGCACAGTATGCACCGTACCCTGGTTGATCCTGCCAGTAGTCATATGCTCGTCTCAAAGCCTAAGCCATGCATGTCTCAGTACAGACTTGACCAAAGTGAAACCGCGAATGGCTCATTACATCAGATATGGTTCCTTAGATCGTACGCATCCTACTTGGATACCTGTGGCAATTCCAGAGCTAATACATGCTCACGGTGTCTCCGGCCGGGCAACCGGACGGAGTGCCGTTACCTTTAAAGACCAAACGGTCCGCTTCTGCGGGCCGACTCATTTGGTGACTCTAAGTAACCTCTAGGCAGATCGCACGGTCAAGCACCGGCGACGCATCTATCAAATGTCTGCCTCATCACACTGGATGGTGGGTTATTGGCCCACCATGGTGATTACGGGTAACGGGGAATCAGGGTTCGATTCCGGAGAGGGAGCCTGAGAAACGGCTACCACATCTATGGAAGGCAGCAGGCACGCAAATTACCCACTCCCGGCACGGGGAGGTAGTGACGAAAAATACCGATGCGGGACTCATCCGAGGCCCCGTAATCGGAATGTATCCACCTTAAACATTTGGGTGAACCTATCGGAGTGCAAGTCTGGTGCCAGCAGACGCGGTAAGTCCAGCTCCGATAGCGTATACTGAAGCTGCTGCGGTTAAAAAGCTCGTAGTTGGATCTGGGTCTCGGGCGGTCGGTTCGCCGTCAGGCGTTGAATTGGCCGTACCGGACATCTTCTCGGTTTCCTCGGTCTGCTCTTCACCGAGTGGATCGTGGTATTCCGGGACGTTTACCTTGAACAAATTAAAGTGCTCAAAGCAGGCTATTTGCCTCGATTCTCCTTGCATGGAATAATGGAACAGGACCTCGGTTCTCTCTGTTGGTTTTCGAACCAGAGGTAATGATTAAAAGGGATTGACGGGGGCATTAGTATTGCGAGGGGAGAGGTGAAATTCTTGGATCCTCGCAAGACTACCTACAGCGAAAGCATTTGCCAAGAATGTCTTCATTAATCAAGAACGAAAGTTAGAGGTTCGAAGGCGATTAGATACCGCCCTAGTTCTAACCATAAACGATGCCATCCAGCGATGCGCAAGGTTCAAGAACACCGTGCGCGCAGCCCCCGGGAAACCTGAGATTTCGGGTTCCGGGGGGAGTATGGTTGCAAAGCTGAAACTTAAAGGAATTGACGGAAGGGCACCACAAGGCGTGGGACGTGCGGCTCAACTTGACTCAACACGGCAAAACTTACCAGGCCCGGACATCGTAAGGATTGACAGATTGAGAGCTCTCTCTTGATTCGGTGGATGGTGGTGCATGGCCGATTTTAGTTCGTGGAGCGATTTGTCTGCTTGATTGCGATAACGAGCGAGATTCCTGCCTATTAACTAGGCGTCGGGGTACGTGTACCCCCGGCGCATCAAAACCTCTTCTTAGAGGGACCGGTTGTCGCAAGCAGCAAGAGTGGGAGCTATATCAGGTCAGTGATGCCCTTAGATGCTCTGGGCCGCACGCGCGTCACACTGAAGGAGACAACGCGTCTTCCCCTGCCGAGAGGTACGGGTAACCGCTGAACCTCCTTCGTGATAGGGACCGGGGATTGAAATTGTTCCCCGCTAACGAGGAATGCCCAGTAAGCGCGAGTCATCAGCTCGCGTTGATCGAGTCCCTGCCCTTTGTGCACACCGCCCGTCGATGCATCCGATCGAGTGATACGGTGAGGCCTTTGGACCGGCGCCCTGCCACCTTAAGCAGGAACCGTCGGGAAGACGGCCGAACCTGGTCACTTAGAGGAAGCAAAAGTCGTAACAAGGTTTGGGTAGGAGAACCTGCCCAAGGATCATTACCGTACGGTATATCCGCTTCTTCCTCCAAAACTTATGGTAGTACGCAGATCCGCACGAGCGTGGAAGGGACCCAAGGGGGCCCTGGAGCCTGCGGATATGTATATATCGAGTCCAGATCACTGTGTCTTGTGCAGCTTGGCCGACCACGGTGAGCCTTGCTGTAGAGCACGAAGCACCTTAAGAGGGGTAGGTGAGTCTCGACCTTTAAAGGTATCGCCCCGCTAAAACATGCACCCGAACCCCGTCTCGAGGCCTTGGAGACGGGGGGGTAGGTATCATCCGGGGAGGCTCGCGAGGGCGCTTCCCGACGAACAGACACATCATTCCGCCGAAGTGCGACCTGTCGCACTTCAGCAAACCACAAACAACCCCAGGCGGGGGATCACTTGGCTCGTGGGTCGATGAAGAACGCAGCTAGCTGCGAGTCAATTTGCGATCTGCAAAACAGAGAGCATCGACGGTTTCGAATGCACATTGCGGCCCGGGTCTTTACCTGGGTCGGTCCTGGTTGAGTGTCGGAAGTTTCTAAATGACACATGTGCTCTTGCGAGCACAGCGCGTGTAACAGCACGCCACGAAAGTCTCGCGGCCGCCTCTCTCAGCGAGGTAAGAGCGGTCGCGAGGTCGAATCCGAAACAGGATCATTAGGAGTGGGCCGCGAGGTCGTCTTCTCGGAGGACTCCATTCTAGTACAAGAAGTGGAAAGACCGGTCTACGGGTCCGCGCGTGCGTGGAAGGGGCCTCGAAGGAGCGAGGTGATCCCGGAGCAGTCCGGATCCGTATCCCGGAAGCAGCTTTCCGAGCATTCAGGGGCGAGCAACTTGCGGAGATGGTTGTCTTTTGCAGTTAGGTTGAACCTAGCTGTAGAGCAAGTTAAAGAAAGCACGTGGAGAATGAAAAAGTTGCCGGCAGACATGCCGGCCAGACTATAATTGACCGGCACTTGCAGAAGTGCAAGCAGAGATGGTTGTCTTTTGCAGTTAGGTTGAACCTAGCTGTAGAGCACCGTAAAGAAAGCACGTGGAGAATGAAAAAGGTGGCGGCAGACATGCTATGCATGTCCGGCCGGCACATTTGCCGGCCCGACTATAGTTGCTCGCCGGTGATAGGGATGTAGGCTTCTTCGGACATTGTGGCTGGACCACTCGGATGCTCGGAAGGTTAAATTTCCAAAGTTTGTAAATACGTGGAGTGGGAGAGCCGGCCGGACGACTCAGTTTCGTCCGGGCGGGTGCCTCTCGTTGAACGCAGGGTAAGTTTCCAAAATTAATGGAAGAGCCGGTCTGTTCGTTCCCGTGGAAGGAAAGCTCTGCCGAAGCTGGAGAGCCACCTTACCGTCCAGACCGGAGGACCTGCGTTGGGCGACGAGGAAGTTCCCTCGGACCTCATAGGAAACCGCAATCTCCGTTTGCACCCGACCTCGACTCAGGGTCGACCACCCGCACGATTTAAGCATATCAATATGCGGAGGAAAAGAAAATAACAATGATTCCCTCGGTAGCCGCGAGCGAAAAGGGAGAAGCCCGCCACCCAAGCCTCCGGCACGGTTATCCGAGCCGGCGGGCGATTTGGTGGAAGGGAGCGTCCGTAAATCCCGCTCGGCGGGGGGTTCTAAGTGTAACTTGAAAGGACCAACATCCCACAGAGGGTGCTAGGCCCGTGCGAACCTCCGCCTTGCCGAGTCGGGCTGGGCGCTTTCCCAAGGATTCGGGATGCTCTGGAATGCATCCCTAAGTGGGAGGTAGATTCCTCCTAAGGCTAAATATGACCACGAGACCGATAGCGAACAAGTACCGCGAGGGAAAGTTGAAAAGAACTTTGAAGAGAGAGTTCAAGAGTACGTGAAACCGCCTGGGGGTCAAACGGATGGAGCTCGAGAGTTCGATGGTGGAAGGTGATTCAAGGGTTAAGGACCAAGTCTCCGGCCCCCGAGCGGGGTCGTCCCCTGTCTTAGGGACTTCCCGTCTGCGAGGGTGCGTCCGGGACGGTCCCCCTTCATTCCGCGCCCGGTAGGGCACCGCGGCTCGTTGGGATCCGTCCGAAGGGCCTGGGGTGGAGCTCTCCGGCTCGTCCGGAGAACCCCCGGTGACCCGGACGGAACCCGACGGCTCAAGGGCAGGCCTGGGGATCCGCCGCCGTTTTTAGGCGGAAGGCGTAGAGGTCGCAGCAATGCGGCGTGCCTGGCAGTGTTCCCCCGTTCCCCGACCGTCCCAGGGCGCGTCCGGGGGTTCGCGGGGGGCGTACTGTGAGCCCTGGGCCCGTGCGGTGTTCAACGAGTGGCCCATCCGACCCGTCTTGAAACACGGACCAAGGAGTCTAGCGCGTGGGCGAGTCTAAGGGAATCACTAAACCCGAAGGCGCAGTCAAAGCGACTGGGACGATCGAGGTGACCCGGAGTCGCTCAACGAAGGGCCCTCGCGCAGTCCCGGGGCGATCCCCCACCTCCGGGTGCGGGGATCGTACCTAAGAGCCCACTCGCTGGGACCCGAAAGATGGTGAACTATGCTCGGCCAGGACGAATCCAGGGGAAACCCTGGTGGAAGTCCGAACCGCCTCTGACGTGCAAATCGACCGTCTGAGCTAAGCATAGTGGCGAAAGGCCAATCGAACCGTCTAGTAGCTGGTTCCCTCCGAAGTGTCCCTCAGGACAGCTGGCGCTCGCAAGGGGGGTCCATCCCGGTAAAGCGAATGACCGGGGGCCTCGGGGCCGAAACGGCCTCGACCCACTCTCAAACTCTGAACGGGATGGAGGTCCCGCTTGCCCCTAGGGCGAAGCGGGGCGTTCTTGGACCCGAGTGCTCAGTGGGCCGCTCCTGGTAAGCAGGACTGGCGCTGTGGGATGAACCAAACGCCGGGTTAAGGCGCCTGAATCGACGCTGCTCAAACCATGAAAGGCGTCGGTTGCTCAAGACAGCAGGGCGGTGGCCATGGAAGTCGGCATCCGCTAAGGAGTGTGTAACGACTCACCTGCCGAAGCAACCGGCCCTGAAAATGGATGGCAATCGAGCGTCGTGCCTATACCCGGCCGCCGCCGCAATGCTAATGCATTGGCATCAATGCAAGAATGATGCGGCGGTGAGTAGGAGGGCGCGGCGGTGAGCGTGGAAGGGTCTGGGCGCGAGCCTGCCTGGAGCCGCCGTCGTTGCAGATCTTGGTGGTAGTAGCAAATAATCTGATGAGACCTCGCTGAGGTCAGACGTGGAGAAGGGTTCCGCCTCAACAGCAGTTGCAGGCGGGTGAGCCGGTCCTTAGACCGCGGAAAACTCCCACCGATGCGTCGGGTCAGTTTCGCGCTGCCACCGGGAGAGGTGTAGTGGTTAGCGCGAGGCGCTGGCGTCTCGGCCGCGGTCGAAAGGGAAGTGGGGTATCCAGCCCTCCGCCGCGTCTCGGGACCGGGAGTGCGTCGCGGGTTCCCTCGAAGTCCGTAAGTCCAGGTAACTGGTGGCACCAGGAGAATCTGTCGGGTTCCGGGGGCAGAGTTGTCTGTTCTGTCAGAGCGATCCCCTACGCTCCCCGGAATCTTCCCAGAAGGAGAAGGGGACACTGGGGAAAGGTAAGAGAACCGTAGTTGGGTGCGGTTTCCCCGGGTGCCCGTCGGACCTTGAAAATCTTGGTGGGAACAGCGCAGCAGAGTCCCGAGGCCTGGCCGTACCCGAATCCGCATCTGGCCTCCGAGGTAAAGAGCCTCTTGACGATAGACTAATGTGGGTAAGGGAAGTCGGCAATCTGGATCCGTACCTTCGGAACAAGGATTGGCTCTGGGGACCGGGGCCGGTCGGGGCCCGGGGGGCCACCGCGGGTTCGGTCCGGCGTGGGTCTTGGCGAGGGACATCCTTCCGGGGTTGTTCCAAGCTTGGACCGCGCGTCGGACTTCCGCGAGCGTCCCTGGGCTCTCTGAGGGGAACGCACCTAACCCCTTGCCCTTTTCTGGGTTTTGGGGGGAAAGTGCCTCCCCTCGAGTCGGCCGCCGACGAACGGTCGACTCAGAACCGGCACGGACCAGGGGAATCCGACTGTTTAATTAAAACAAAGCATCCCGACAGCCCGAGAGGGTGTTGACGGGATGTGATTTCTGCCCAGTGCTCTGAATGTCGCGCTGAAGAAATTCAGGGAAGCGCGGGTAAACGGCGGGAGTAACTATGACTCTCTTAAGGTAGCCAAATGCCTCGTCATCTAATTAGTGACGCGCATGAATGGATTAACGAGATTCCCTCTGTCCCTACCTACTGTCTAGCGAAACCACAGCCAAGGGAACGGGCTTGGAGAATGTCAGCGGGGAAAGAAGACCCTGTTGAGCTTGACTCTAGTCTGCCGCTGTCGGGAGACGTGACGAGGTGTAGCATAAGTGGGAGGGCTCCTTCGGGTGCCCGCCGGTGAAATACCACTACTCTCACGGTTTCCCGACTCACCCGGTTGGGCGGGACGCGGGCGTCGGGGTTCTCCTCGCTCGTCGCACGCCGTTCATGAACCAAGGCCCCTGCTACTGGCCGGCCGGACCGGATTCCCGGTCCGTGCCGGACAGGGGGCCGACCCGATCCGGGGACAACGGCAGGTGGGGAGTTCGTCTGGGGCGGAACATCTGTCAAAGGATAACGCAGGTGTCCTAAGGGCGGCTCACCGAGGCCAGAAACCTCGGGTAGAGCGAAAGGGCAAAAGCCGCCTTGATCCGCACCCTCAGTACGGGTGGGACCCGGGAAACCGGGGCCTATCGATCCTCCCCGTCCGAAGGATCTTCGGCGGGAGGTGACAGAAAAGTTACCACAGGGATAACTGGCTCGTGGCCGCCAAGCGTTCATAGCGACGCGGCTTTTTGATCCTTCGATGTCGGCTCTTCTTACCGTGGGGACGCAGCGCTCCCCGAGCGTATGATTGTTCACCAACCAACAAGGAACGTGAGCTGGGTTTAGACCGTTGTGAAACAGGTTAGTTTTATCCTCCTGGCGTTTAGAACGCGGCCAAGGTAATCCTGGTTAGTACGAGAGGAACCCCAGGTTCGGACCAATGGTACCGCGCTGGTTCGATCGAACCTTGGTGCGAAGCTACGTCCGACGGCTGAAGCCTGAACGCCTCTAAGGCCGAAGCCGTGCCCGGAGCTGCGTGACCGTGGGTCCCTGCACTCTGAAAGGCAGAACCACCAACGCTGGACCCCCTCGCGGGGGACCGGTAAGGCGGGGAGCCGCTCATCACCCCCCAACCCGGGGGGTGAGGCTCCCCGCGAGTAGTGCCATCGAGACTCCGCCCACTTGCCCCACTGACCGAGGTCTTTGGGATTCTAGATGGGGATTCAAGGGGTAATCAAGCACTCGGAAGTTGGGACCCTGAACCACTCGTAGACGACTTGAGTATCTGGCGGGGCGTCGTGAGCGGTGAAGCCTCCGTACGGTGGCGACCCGTTGAAAGGCAGCCCTCGCTTGCAGGTTCGTGCTGTCGGCTGCACGGCACCTGAAAAGCAGACTCCAACTTTCAGGAGGTCCCTCCGGGGACCTCCGCCGGGAGTCCAGACCCCAGTTTCGACCGGGGGAGGACACCCAAACCGGCAGCCGGCACCTTAACTGGTGCTGCGCACCGGGGCTTCCAGCATGTGGCGGATAGCTGGACTTGGGGTTTATCACCCAGCCGACCAAAAGACTGACAACCCAGGTTAACCTGGGAGTGCGGAAACGCTTGGAGAATGTCAGCAGCGGGGAAAGAAGGCCCTGTTGAGCTTGACTCTAGCCTGCCGCTGTCGGGAGACGTGACGAGGTGTAGCATAAGTGAGGGCTCCTTCGGGTGCCCGCCGGTGAAATACCACAATGTAAGTGACAGGCACTTGGAAATGTGCATTCATGAATGAATGCAATGCGTGAGTCTGCCACCTTGGAACCTGATGTTGAGCCTTTCTATGACGGTATCTATATAATAGAAACTTGAGGAGGCGACATACTGCCCGGTTCCTGCCAGGAGCACATCACCGGCGCGGGGGAGCGAAGAGAGCTCTCCCTTCTCCGGCTCGGCGGTCCCAACGTTTGGTTGGAGATCGGCGAGCATTCGGAGGCGCTTCGGTTGGTCGGCTTGGTGCTGTCCATTACTCGGATGTGACTCTACACGGCGGTGGACACTTAGGAAGGCCTTCTGGGTCTTCCCACGGGGGTCACCCTTATATAATAAGGGCGATCCCCAAGCCATCGGCCTGCATGCGGCCGATGGGGCTTCCGGCATGTGGCGTATAGCCGGACTTGGGGTTTGTGGGTAACAGATTGCGTTGTACCTATAACCCAGCCGCCCAAATGCATAACACTCTAGTCGGCCTTCGAGGACGGGACCTATATAATAGGAGCTTGAGTTGGCCAAATTCAAGTATGTGCCAAATGAGGGTCCAACTTTGGTAGGGTGACGGTGGAAGTAAGCGTTCCTCACTATTCCGTGCCGCAGAGGGGCCCTTGGTAGGTGGTACGATGGATGCTGTAGGTGGCCGAAAAATCCTCGCCTTCTTTGCGAAAGGCCACTCGCGAAGAGGTTTGGTTCTGTCATCCCTATCGTCGTTGGAACCAGATTTGAGCACTTGCTGAAATTGAGAGAATCCGCACTCTCGCAAGAAAGACCGATGCCTGCCAAGCATCTTAAACGAATGCAGTTGGCCGACCAAGGTGAGCCACTGCAAGCAAGGTTTGAGCACTTGCTGAAATTGAGAGAATCCGCACTCTCGCAAGAAAGATCGATGCCTGCCAAGCATCTTAAACGAATGCAGTTGGCCGACCAAGGTGAGCCACTGCAAGCAAGATGGGTACTTGCTAAGAACAGATCCGCGCGGAGTTCGTGATGTCGGTTTCACGGCACCCCGGCGGTTTCTGTCTGTCTCTTTAAGGATGCCCCCTCGGGGGCATTCGCCGGGAGTCCAGACCCCGGCCGGTTTCGGCCGGCCGGGGGAAGACTCCCAAACCGGCAGCCGACACCTTCACCGGGTGCTGTCAGCCGGGGCTTCCAGCAGGTGGCGGATCGCTGGACTTGGGGTTTATCACCCAGCCGACCAAAAGACTGACAACCCAGGTTAACCTGGGAGTGCGGAAACGCTTGGACAATGTCAGCGGCGGGGAAAGAAGGCTCTGTTGAGCTTGACTCTAGCCTGCCGCTGTCGGGAGACGTGACGAGGTGTAGCATAAGTGGGTGGGCTCCTTCGGGTGCCCGCCGGTGAAATACCACCGATCCCGACGGTAAGCTCTTGCTGTAGAGCACTGGAAATTTTCGTTGATGGTGCTTGGCGGAGGTAGGAGAATGCGGATGACTCTGCAATGAATAGCAATCGGTGCAGGGTAGCCGAGTGCTGGGCTGAAGAGAGTGTCGTCTTCGAGACATACACTTGCGGAGCTTGAGACTCTAGTCGGCACGTGTGTGCCTGCCTCCTTGAATCGAGCCTTCGAGGACGGGACCTATATAATAGGAGCTTGAGTTGGCTGCATTCAAGTATGCCCTGGAACTCGTCGGCAATCTTCCGTAGCTCACCGCCTTCACATCGAGCTGCCGTCAGCGACGTGGAGAGTCACATCCAAGTAATGCTCAGCACCGACGCGGGGGAAAATTATTCTCCCGCAGTTACCAATTTACTTGGTGCTAAGATGGGTACTTGCTAAGAACAGATCCGCGCGGAGATCGTGATGTCGGTTTCACGGCACCCGGCGGTTTCTGTCTGTCTCTTTAAGGATGCCCCCTCGGGGCATTCGCCGGGAGTTCAGACCCCGGCCGGTTTCGGCCGGCTGGGGGAGGACTCCCAAACCGGCGGCCGGCACGCATGTGTCGGTCGCCGGGGCTTCCAGCATGTGGCGGATAGCTGGACTTGGGGTTTTTAGGGTGACTTGGTTGCCCGACGACCCAGCCGACCAAAAGACATGTATCCCAGTTTAGCTCGCTGTAGAGCACTGGAAATTGACCGGCACTTGTAAATGTGCCGGCAGATAGAGGTGTCTTGTGCAGTTAGGTTGAGCTTAACTGTAGAGCACCGGACCAAAAGCACGTTAATAATGATTGAAATTGACCGGCACTTGTGCCGGCCAGCATTCAACCGTATATCGGTTGATTGAGCTTAAGACTCTAGTCGCATTTAATGAAAGTGCGTGAATGAATGCAATGTTTGGTTAACGCTCACACATCCTGTGTTGATGGTGCTTCTCAGAGTCGCAAACCCATACGAATGCTGTGCGGGGAGACGTTTGTGGAGAAGGTTTATTCACCCAGCACCTTTACTTTTAACGGTAATGTGTGGAGCAAAACCCGTATAAAAAGTCAAGCTGGGAAGAAAACAGAGAAGCAGATTTGTGTGCCTTTGCCACATTGCGGTGCTTGTAGATGTTTTTTGGGAAGATCCATTCTCCCAGAATTTTTGACTTTAACGGGCATCTCTGGAGCAAAAGCCGAATAGAAAGTCAAGCTGGGAAGAAAACGCAGGAGGATGATATTGTGTCAATGCCACATTGCGTTGCTTGTACAAGTTTCTTGGGAAGATTTATTCTCCCAGAATTTTTGCCTTTGACGGCAATCTCTGGAGCAAAAGCCGAATAGAAAGTCAAGCTGGGAAGAAAACGGAGGAGGATGATATTGTGTCAATGCCACATTGCCTTGCTTGTACAAGTTTCTTGGGAAGATTTATTCTCCCAGAATGTTTGCCTTTGACGGCAATCTCTGGAGCAAAAGCCGAATAGAAAGTCAAGCTGGGAAGAAAACGGAGGAGGATGATATTGTGTCAATGCCACATTGCGTTTCTTGTACAAGTTTCTTGGGAAGATTCATTCTCCCAGAATGTTTGCCTTTGACGGTAATCTCTGGAGCAAAAGCCGAATAGAAAGTCAAGCTGGGAAGAAAACGTAGGAGGATGATATTGTGTCCCTGCCACATTGCCTTGCTTGTACAAGTTTCTTGGGAAGATTTATTCTCCCAGAATTTTTTTTGCCTTTGACGGCAATCTCTGGAGCAAAAGCCGAATAGAAAGTCAAGCTGGGAAGAAAACAGAGCCACATTGCGTTGCTTGTACAAGTTTCTTGGGAAGCTTTATTCTCCCAGAATTTTTGCCTTTCACGGCAATCAGTGGAGCGAAAGCCGAAGAGAAAGTCAAGCTGGGAAGAAAACAGAGGAGGAGAATTGTTTGTGTGTGTGTGCCTTTGCCACATTACCGTGCTTTTAGAAGTTTGTCGAGAAGCTTCATTCACCCAGAAATTTTACCTTTGACGGTAATCTATGGAGCAAAAGCCGAATAGAAAGCCAAGCTGGGAAGAAAACGGAGGAGGATGATATTGTGTCACTGCCACATTGCCTTGCTTGTACAAGTTTCTTGGGAAGCTTTATTCTCCCAGAATGTTTGCCTTTGACGGCAATCTCTGGAGCAAAAGCCGAATAGAAAGTCAAGCTGGGAAGAAAACGGAGGAGGATGATATTGTGTCAATGCCACATTGCGTTTCTTGTACAAGTTTCTTGGGAAGATTCATTCTCCCAGAATGTTTTCCTTTGACGGTAATCTCTGGAGCAAAAGCCGAATAGAAAGTCAAGCTGGGAAGAAAACGTAGGAGGATGATATTGTGTCCCTGCCACATTGCCTTGCTTGTACAAGTTTCTTGGGAAGATTTATTCTCCCAGAATTTTTTTTTGCCTTTGACGGCAATCTCTGGAGCAAAAGCCGAATAGAAAGTCAAGCTGGGAAGAAAACAGAGCCACATTGCGTTGCTTGTACAAGTTTCTTGGGAAGCTTTATTCTCCCAGAATTTTTGCCTTTCACGGGAATCTGTGGAGCGAAAGCCGAAGAGAAAGTCAAGCTGGGAAGAAAACAGAGGAGGAGAATTGTTTGTGTGTGTGTGCCTTTGCCACATTACCGTGCTTTTAGAAGTTTGTCGAGAAGCTTCATTCACCCAGAAATTTTACCTTTGACGGTAATCTATGGAGCAAAAGCCGTATAGAAAGCCAAGCTGGGAAGAAACCGGAGGAGGATGATATTGTGTCACTGCCACATTGCGACGCTTGTACAAGTTTGTTGGGAAGCTTTATTCTCCCAGAATTTTTGCCTTTGACGGCAATATCTGGAGCAAAAGCCGAATAGAAAGTCAAGCTGGGAAGAAAACTGAGGGGTGTGATATTGTGTCAATGCCACATTGCGTTGCTTGTACAAGTTTCTTGGGAAGCTTTATTCTCCCAGAATTTTTGCCTTTCACGGCAATCTGTGGAGCAAAAGCCGAATAGAAAGTCAAGCTGGGAAGATTTATTCTCCCAGATTTTATTTGCCTTTAACGGGAATCTCTGGAGCAAAAGCCGAATAGAAAGTCAAGCTGGGAAGATTTATTCTCCCAGATTTTTTTTGCCTTTAACGGCAATTTCTGGAGCAAAAGCCGAATAGAAAGCCAAGCTGGGAAGAAAACAGAGGAGGATGATATTCTGTCACTGCCACATTGCGTTGCTTGTACAAGTTTCTTGGGAAGTTTAATTCTCCCAGATTATTTTTTTGCCTTTAACGGTAATCTCTGGAGCAAAAGCCGAATAGAAAGTCAAGCTGGGAAGAAAAATGAGGAGGATGATATTGTGTCAATGCCACATTGCGTTGCTTGTACAAGTTTCTTGGGAAGCTTCATTCTCCCAGATCTTTTGCCTTTGACGGCAATCTCTGGAGCAAAAGCCGAATAGAAAGTCAAGCTGGGAAGAAAACGTAGGAGGATGATATTGTGTCCCTGCCACATTGCCTTGCTTGTACAAGTTTCTTGGGAAGATTTAATCTCCCAGAATTTTTTTTTGCCTTTGACGGCAATCTCTGGAGCAAAAGCCGAATAGAAAGTCAAGCTGGGAAGAAAACAGAGCCACATTGCGTTGCTTGTACAAGTTTCTTGGGAAGCTTTATTCTCCCAGAATTTTTGCCTTTCACGGGAATCTGTGGAGCGAAAGCCGAAGAGAAAGTCAAGCTGGGAAGAAAACAGAGGAGGAGAATTGTTTGTGTGTGTGTGCCTTTGCCACATTACCGTGCTTTTAGAAGTTTGTCGAGAAGCTTCATTCACCCAGAAATTTTACCTTTGACGGTAATCTATGGAGCAAAAGCCGTATAGAAAGCCAAGCTGGGAAGAAACCGGAGGAGGATGATATTGTGTCACTGCCACATTGCGACGCTTGTACAAGTTTGTTGGGAAGCTTTATTCTCCCAGAATTTTTGCCTTTGACGGCAATATCTGGAGCAAAAGCCGAATAGAAAGTCAAGCTGGGAAGAAAACTGAGGGGTGTGATATTGTGTCAATGCCACATTGCGTTGCTTGTACAAGTTTCTTGGGAAGCTTTATTCTCCCAGAATTTTTGCCTTTCACGGCAATCTGTGGAGCAAAAGCCGAATAGAAAGTCAAGCTGGGAAGATTTATTCTCCCAGATTTTATTTGCCTTTAACGGGAATCTCTGGAGCAAAAGCCGAATAGAAAGTCAAGCTGGGAAGATTTATTCTCCCAGATTTTTTTTGCCTTTAACGGCAATTTCTGGAGCAAAAGCCGAATAGAAAGCCAAGCTGGGAAGAAAACAGAGGAGGATGATATTCTGTCACTGCCACATTGCGTTGCTTGTACAAGTTTCTTGGGAAGTTTAATTCTCCCAGATTATTTTTTTGCCTTTAACGGTAATCTCTGGAGCAAAAGCCGAATAGAAAGTCAAGCTGGGAAGAAAAATGAGGAGGATGATATTGTGTCAATGCCACATTGCGTTGCTTGTACAAGTTTCTTGGGAAGCTTCATTCTCCCAGATCTTTTGCCTTTGACGGCAATCTCTGGAGCAAAAGCCGAATAGAAAGTCAAGCTGGGAAGAAAACGTAGGAGGATGATATTGTGTCCCTGCCACATTTCCTTGCTTGTACAAGTTTCTTGGGAAGATATATTCTCCCAGAATTTTTGCCTTTGACGGCAATCTCTGGAGCAAAAGCCGAATGGAAAGTCAAGCTGGGAAGCTTCATTCTCCCAGATCTTTGACCTTTGACTGTAATCTCTGGAGCAAAAGCCGAATAGAAAGTAAAGCTGGGAAGCTTTATTCTCCCAGAACTTTTGCCTTTCACGGCAATCTCTGGAGCAAAAGCCGAATAGAAAGTCAAGCTGGGAAGAAAACTGAGGAGGATGATATTGTGTCCCTGCCACATTTGCCTTGATTGTACAAGTTTCTTGGGAAGATTTATTCTCCCAGAATTTTTTTTGCCTTTGACGGCAATCTCTGGGGCAAAAGCCGAATAGAAAGTCAAGCTGGGAAGAAAACAGAGGAGGAGAATTGTTTGTGTGTGTGTGCCTTTGCCACATTACCGTGCTTTTAGAAGTTTGTCGAGAAGCTTCATTCACCCAGAAATTTTACCTTTGACGGTAATCTATGGAGCAAAAGCCGAATAGAAAGCCAAGATGGGAAGAAAACGTAGGAGGATGATATTGTGTCCCTGCCACATTGCCTTGCTTGTACAAGTTTCTTGGGAAGATTTATTCTCCCAGAATTTTTTTTGCCTTTGACGGCAATCTCTGGAGCAAAAGCCGAATAGAAAGTCAAGCTGGGAAGAAAACAGAGCCACATTGCGTTGCTTGTACAAGTTTCTTGGGAAGCTTTATTCTCCCAGAATTTTTGCCTTTCACGGCAATCAGTGGAGCGAAAGCCGAAGAGAAAGTCAAGCTGGGAAGAAAACAGAGGAGGAGAATTGTTTGTGTGTGTGTGCCTTTGCCACATTACCGTGCTTTTAGAAGTTTGTCGAGAAGCTTCATTCACCCAGAAATTTTACCTTTGACGGTAATCTATGGAGCAAAAGCCGAATAGAAAGCCAAGCTGGGAAGAAAACGGAGGAGGATGATATTGTGTCACTGCCACATTGCCTTGCTTGTACAAGTTTCTTGGGAAGCTTTATTCTCCCAGAATGTTTGCCTTTGACGGCAATCTCTGGAGCAAAAGCCGAATAGAAAGTCAAGCTGGGAAGAAAACGGAGGAGGATGATATTGTGTCAATGCCACATTGCGTATCTTGTATAAGTTTCTTGGGAAGATTCATTCTCCCAGAATGTTTGCCTTTGACGGTAATCTCTGGAGCAAAAGCCGAATAGAAAGTCAAGCTGGGAAGAAAACGTAGGAGGATGATATTGTGTCCCTGCCACATTGCCTTGCTTGTACAAGTTTCTTGGGAAGATTTATTCTCCCAGAATTTTTTTTTGCCTTTGACGGCAATCTCTGGAGCAAAAGCCGAATAGAAAGTCAAGCTGGGAAGAAAACAGAGCCACATTGCGTTGCTTGTACAAGTTTCTTGGGAAGCTTTATTCTCCCAGAATTTTTGCCTTTCACGGGAATCTGTGGAGCGAAAGCCGAAGAGAAAGTCAAGCTGGGAAGAAAACAGAGGAGGAGAATTGTTTGTGTGTGTGTGCCTTTGCCACATTACCGTGCTTTTAGAAGTTTGTCGAGAAGCTTCATTCACCCAGAAATTTTACCTTTGACGGTAATCTATGGAGCAAAAGCCGTATAGAAAGCCAAGCTGGGAAGAAACCGGAGGAGGATGATATTGTGTCACTGCCACATTGCGACGCTTGTACAAGTTTGTTGGGAAGCTTTATTCTCCCAGAATTTTTGCCTTTGACGGCAATATCTGGAGCAAAAGCCGAATAGAAAGTCAAGCTGGGAAGAAAACTGAGGGGTGTGATATTGTGTCAATGCCACATTGCCTTGCTTGTACAAGTTTCTTGGGAAGATTTATTCTCCCAGAATTTTTTTTGCCTTTGACGGCAATCTCTGGAGCAAAAGCCGAATAGAAAGTCAAGCTGGGAAGAAAACAGAGCCACATTGCGTTGCTTGTACAAGTTTCTTGGGAAGCTTTATTCTCCCAGAATTTTTGCCTTTCACGGCAATCTGTGGAGCAAAAGCCGAATAGAAAGTCAAGCTGGGAAGATTTATTCTCCCAGATTTTATTTGCCTTTAACGGGAATCTCTGGAGCAAAAGCCGAATAGAAAGTCAAGCTGGGAAGATTTATTCTCCCAGATTTTTTTTGCCTTTAACGGCAATTTCTGGAGCAAAAGCCGAATAGAAAGCCAAGCTGGGAAGAAAACAGAGGAGGATGATATTCTGTCACTGCCACATTGCGTTGCTTGTACAAGTTTCTTGGGAAGTTTAATTCTCCCAGATTATTTTTTTGCCTTTAACGGTAATCTCTGGAGCAAAAGCCGAATAGAAAGTCAAGCTGGGAAGAAAAATGAGGAGGATGATATTGTGTCAATGCCACATTGCGTTGCTTGTACAAGTTTCTTGGGAAGCTTCATTCTCCCAGATCTTTTGCCTTTGACGGCAATCTCTGGAGCAAAAGCCGAATAGAAAGTCAAGCTGGGAAGAAAACGTAGGAGGATGATATTGTGTCCCTGCCACATTTCCTTGCTTGTACAAGTTTCTTGGGAAGATATATTCTCCCAGAATTTTTGCCTTTGACGGCAATCTCTGGAGCAAAAGCCGAATGGAAAGTCAAGCTGGGAAGCTTCATTCTCCCAGATCTTTGACCTTTGACTGTAATCTCTGGAGCAAAAGCCGAATAGAAAGTAAAGCTGGGAAGCTTTATTCTCCCAGAACTTTTGCCTTTCACGGCAATCTCTGGAGCAAAAGCCGAATAGAAAGTCAAGCTGGGAAGAAAACAGAGGAGGAGAATTGTTTGTGTGTGTGTGCCTTTGCCACATTACCGTGCTTTTAGAAGTTTGTCGAGAAGCTTCATTCACCCAGAAATTTTACCTTTGACGGTAATCTATGGAGCAAAAGCCGAATAGAAAGCCAAGATGGGAAGAAAACGGAGGAGGATGAAATTGTGTCACTGCCACATTGCGTTGCTTGTACAAGTTTCTTGGGAAGATTTATTCTCCCAGAATTTTTGCCTTTAACGGCAATATCTGGAGCAAAAGCCGAATAGAAAGTCAAGCTGGGAAGAAAACGGAGGAGGATGATATTGTGTCCCTGCCACATTGCCTTGCTTGTACAAGTTTCTTGGGAAGCTTCATTCTCCCAGAATTTTAGCCTTTGACGGCAATCTCTGGAGCAAAAGCCGAATAGAAAGTCAAGCTGGGAAGAAAAACGGAGGAGGATGATATTGTGTCAATGCCACATTGCCTTGCTTGTACAAGTTTCTTTGGAAGATTTATTCTCCCAGAATTTTTGCCTTTCACGGCAATCTCTGGAGCAAAAGCCGAATAGAAAGTCAAGCTGGGAAGAAAACAGAGCCACATTGCCTTGCTTGTACAAGTTTCTTGGGAAGATTTATTCTCCCAGAATGTTTGCCTTTGGCGGCAATCTCTGGAGCAAAAGCCGAATAGAAAGTCAAGCTGGGAAGAAAACGGAGGAGTATGATATTGTGTCAATGCCACATTGCGTTTCTTGTACAAGTTTCTTGGGAAGATTTATTCTCCCAGAATGTTTGCCTTTGACGGCAATCTCTGGAGCAAAAGCCGAATAAACTGCCACATTGCGTTGCTTGTACAAGTTTCTTGCGAAGCTTTATTCTCCCAGAATTTTTTTTTTGCCTTTGACGGCAATCTCTGGAGCAAAAGCCGAATAGAAAGTCAAGCTGGGAAGATTTATTCTCCCAGATTTTATTTGCCTTTAACGGGAATCTCTGGAGCAAAAGCCGAATAGAAAGTCAAGCTGGGAAGATTTATTCTCCCAGATTTTTTTTGCCTTTAACGGCAATTTCTGGAGCAAAAGCCGAATAGAAAGCCAAGCTGGGAAGAAAACAGAGGAGGATGATATTCTGTCACTGCCACATTGCGTTGCTTGTACAAGTTTCTTGGGAAGTTTAATTCTCCCAGATTATTTTTTTGCCTTTAACGGTAATCTCTGGAGCAAAAGCCGAATAGAAAGTCAAGCTGGGAAGAAAAATGAGGAGGATGATATTGTGTCAATGCCACATTGCGTTGCTTGTACAAGTTTCTTGGGAAGCTTCATTCTCCCAGATCTTTTGCCTTTGACGGCAATCTCTGGAGCAAAAGCCGAATAGAAAGTCAAGCTGGGAAGAAAACGTAGGAGGATGATATTGTGTCCCTGCCACATTTCCTTTGATTGTACAAGTTTCTTGGGAAGATTTATTCTCCCAGAATTTTTTTTGCCTTTGACGGCAATCTCTGGGGCAAAAGCCGAATAGAAAGTCAAGCTGGGAAGAAAACAGAGGAGGAGAATTGTTTGTGTGTGTGTGCCTTTGCCACATTACCGTGCTTTTAGAAGTTTGTCGAGAAGCTTCATTCACCCAGAAATTTTACCTTTGACGGTAATCTATGGAGCAAAAGCCGAATAGAAAGCCAAGATGGGAAGAAAACGGAGGAGGATGAAATTGTGTCACTGCCACATTGCGTTGCTTGTACAAGTTTCTTGGGAAGATTTATTCTCCCAGAATTTTTGCCTTTAACGGCAATATCTGGAGCAAAAGCCGAATAGAAAGTCAAGCTGGGAAGAAAACGGAGGAGGATGATATTGTGTCCCTGCCACATTGCCTTGCTTGTACAAGTTTCTTGGGAAGCTTCATTCTCCCAGAATTTTAGCCTTTGACGGCAATCTCTGGAGCAAAAGCCGAATAGAAAGTCAAGCTGGGAAGAAAAACGGAGGAGGATGATATTGTGTCAATGCCACATTGCCTTGCTTGTACAAGTTTCTTTGGAAGATTTATTCTCCCAGAATTTTTGCCTTTCACGGCAATCTCTGGAGCAAAAGCCGAATAGAAAGTCAAGCTGGGAAGAAAACAGAGCCACATTGCCTTGCTTGTACAAGTTTCTTGGGAAGATTTATTCTCCCAGAATGTTTGCCTTTGGCGGCAATCTCTGGAGCAAAAGCCGAATAGAAAGTCAAGCTGGGAAGAAAACGGAGGAGTATGATATTGTGTCAATGCCACATTGCGTTTCTTGTACAAGTTTCTTGGGAAGATTTATTCTCCCAGAATGTTTGCCTTTGACGGCAATCTCTGGAGCAAAAGCCGAATAAACTGCCACATTGCGTTGCTTGTACAAGTTTCTTGCGAAGCTTTATTCTCCCAGAATTTTTTTTTTGCCTTTGACGGCAATCTCTGGAGCAAAAGCCGAATAGAAAGTCAAGCTGGGAAGATTTATTCTCCCAGATTTTTTTTGCCTTTAACGGCAATTTCTGGAGCAAAAGCCGAATAGAAAGCCAAGCTGGGAAGAAAACAGAGGAGGATGATATTCTGTCACTGCCACATTGCGTTGCTTGTACAAGGTTCTTGGGAAGCTTAATTCTCCCAGATTATTTTTTTGCCTTTAACGGTAACCTCTGGAGCAAAAGCCGAATAGAAAGTCAAGCTGGGAGGAAAACTGAGGAGATGAGTATGTGTGTGTCTGCCGTTGCCACATTGCGGTGTTGGTAGAAGAAGTTTGTGGACAAGGTTTATTCGCCCAGCACCTTTACTTTTAACGGTAATCTGTGGAGCAAATCCCGCATGGAAAGTCAAGCTGGGAAGAAAACAGAGGAGAAAATTTGTGTGTATCATTGCGACATTGTGGTGCTGGTAGAAGTATTGTGGAGAAGGTTTAATCACCCAGCACTTTTACTCTTAACGGTAATCTGTGGAGCAAAACCCGCATAAAAAGTCAAACTGGGATGAAAACTGAGGAGATGTGTGTGTATCTCATCTTGGAACCGTATGTCGGTAGATGGAACCGAACTGAAGACTCTGGTCTAATTTAAGGAATGCAACGTGTGGTTAACGCTATTGCCTCCGAGGTTGATGGTACATCTTTATTTACCTGGGAAAGGAAATGTGAGCATTTTCGTTTGAGTAAACTTAACGTTTTTAGCTTTTTATCTGTGGTTTGGTACGGAAAAGTTCAACGCTGTTCATTTCTTCTATTTCAAGTGCAACGTTACTTATCACTCTGCTGTCATTTTTGCCAAGAAAACTTCTTCAAGATTCTTTATTTTTTATTCGTTGTAAGTGTTAAACTACCTCCGTTTGTCTTTTTCGCAAGGTGCATACATAGGTCTGAAGTTTAAGCGGTAAAGGAAAATGTCGGTTCAACGCTGTTCATGTTTTCTATTTAAAGTTGAACGTTATTTATTACTCTGGTTTCCTTTTTGCCAAGAAAACTTAAAGTTTTTGTTTTATTTGTTGTAAGTGTTAAACTACCTCCGTTTGTCTTTTTCGCAAGGTGCATAGGAAATCTTGATATTTTGTTTTCGTGACTTTTAAACTATCTGTACTTCTTGCAAGGTCCAGAGGTCTGAAGTCTTAAGCGGAAGGAATACAGAGTATACTTTGTATCTGTAATTTTTGGTGAATGAAATATTTAAGTAACTTTTCCGCTAAAAATGATTTTTTTATTTGATTTAAAATTCGGTGATATTTACCGAACTTGGTTACCTTCCCAGATCATTCCTATTTCAACTTGGCTTAGGGGTTAGAGTTTTCTTCGATTTGTCTTTCTGAACTGGTCTCGTATATCGATCCTCTTATTTGTGCAACAGTCTCGGAAAGAAAATATGGACTTTCGTTACATCCGGAGGTTGGATTTCGGTTACCACGATCGAAGCAGATAACCTAACCCCTAATACAAATTGGTCTTTCTGCTGCAAAACCCATGGTCTCTCGTTACATTCTTGGGTTTTATGAGACCGGGAATTGGGCGTTTGCTACAGAGCTGGTATACTTGCAACTAGTCTTATCTCAGCTGGCTTATTTGCACCCAAAACAGCACACGATACGTGCTTCCAAAAATGTACTCTAAATATCGCGGTTAGCTTTCCTTGCATATATTCGTGTAGGGGAAGGAAGAATCTTAGCTCCTACTAGCTTTCTTCCAGAAATTCCGTTTCGATTCCATGTTAAAGATCGTGTAAATTTAGCATTTTCCCTGAATTTGAGGTAGGGAATAAAACCTTTCCCGTGACTCGAACCCTCAACCTTCTGGTTACTGTACCTTCACGTTATCCTGCCAGGTCCTTCCCCTTTCACCCTGGCTTAGGGGTTAGGATTTTCTTTCATTTCAAGTTTCGAAATGGGATGTTTTCTGCAGTTTGAGGTCCAAAAATTTGCAAGAAATGAAGTTGGCCATTATCGGTCTTTTGTCCATAATTTTGTGAAAGTGTTACAAAATGGTGAAAATGAACGTAAGTCCAGTTTCGAGACATTCTTTTGTAACGCATATTCGAGTCATTTAAAAATTTGCACTTCTTGGATGGAGCGAGATATAGGATGGCGCTCCTTCAAGTTTCTGATTTTTTTTTAAACTTTGAGCTAGAGAGCTCAATTTTTGACCAACGATAAAGAATATTAAACGAATCCGACGTGTAAATGCGTTTCCAACATATCCCAAAAATTAAGGCCGCCATTTTGGAAAAGGAATTTTTCTCCATTTTCTTGAATTTTATCATACTAATCGCTACTTGATTTTTGTGAAACTGTTATATCCTCGAAGAGGAGTTCCCACGTTATTATAATCCAAAGTTTGGTTTATCTCGCTTAAGGAGGAATGCATTTTTTAAGATAAAATTTCCGTTCCTGCTCGAGGAGAGATTATCGCGTTTTCGGCCCTTTTTCTAGCATTTTCTCATACTTAGCTCCACGCTAGCGTTGTGCTGCTGTATTTTCCTTATGGGGGATGTCCCACTCTACCAGATTCCAAAGTTTTGATCTTCTCGGTTACCCGGAAATACATTTTTTTTTTTTTTTTTGCCATTTTTTGCCATGGAGAAAACTGGCACGGACTTTTTACATATTTTTTTCATGCTAAGCTCGGTGCTGTACTTTCCTTAAAGCGGAGGTCAGACATTTACCAAAATTATATTACTTTTGTTTTTCTTGGTTAACTAGAAATAACGTTTTTTTGACCAAAAACGCCAGCTAGTGATCTTGCATGGTCGGCCATTTTGTCGTTATTTCAGGCCTTCAGGAAATTTATACCATATCCAAATTCATTCTCTTTCGAAATATTTACTTTATGCAATCCCCCACGCCAAGTGCATTTTTCAAATATCCCGCCAAAATTAACTGCTTTTCAAATGGATTCCATATGGCATTCTCAGCCTTGATTTTCGCTCGGGTATCACAATTTTCGGGTGTCTGGTGACTCGAACCTGTAACTTCCCTGTCAAGTCACCGGTCAGGCTACCTCGCCACGTTCTTGCTTCGTCACCCTGGCTTATAAGTTAGCCTTTTTCTTAACCGAGCGCCTTGTTATCGAGATTAAGAAATAATCGAGGAATGAGAAAAATAATCTAGTAACGGCGCAGGCTATCCGATTTGCTTTCCAAAACTACACTCTCGTCCTCCTGCTTCCCTCCATCCAAAAATTATGACTATTGGATCAAAATTAATTTTCTATTAAATTTTGAAAATTACCATTTTCACTCAAGAATCATACTTTTCAAGTGACTCGAAAACTCAACCCCATTCTTACTTTACCGTCAGGCTATCCTTCCACGTTCGCTAACCTGGCCATTCGGAAAGCGTTTTGCTGCACTTTAAGCAATGACGTTGCAGTTTCCCAAGTCGAAAAGTGTCTTTCCGTACTGGTCTCAAAAATCTTTCCACTTACATGTGCTACATACCCAATCTGGATTTCGGCGGCCTAGGATAGGAGCAGATAACCTAACCCTAATCCAAATTGGTCTTCGTGCTGCAAAACCCATGGTCTTTCGTTACATTTTTGGGTTTATGAAACCGGGAATTGGGTGTTTGCTACAGGGCTGGTTTAATTGCAACTCGTCCTATTGAAGCTGGGTTAATTGCAGCAGACTTGTGATTTTGGCTTCGTAAAACGTACTCTACGCATCGCGTTTAGCTTCCCTTGCATATATTCTTGTAGTGGAAGGACGAGTCATGCTATCTACAGAAATTTGAAACTTTTCTTCCAAAACTTTATATTTTATTAAATTTTAAAAAACGGGTAAAATTGACCATTTCCGCTGAATTTCGAATGGAGAATCAAATTTTCCCGTGACTCGAACCCTCAACCTCCTGGCTACTTTACCGTTAGTCTGTCTTCCAGGGACCTTCCTCTGTCACCCATTCTTAGGGCTTAGCGAAATCTTTAGTTTGAAGTATAGAAATAGGTATATTTGTACATGGACCGCATAGCATCAGAACGGGCAGACTTGTGATTCTTGCTTCCAAAAATCTACCTTACCCATCGCGCTTAGCTTGGTGGGGAAACCGGTCTTGCACGGTTCTCAGACACCTGCTTTGGGAGACCAGCTTCATTTCTCCCCCATCCCTTCTTCTTCGGCCGGTCGGTCGCGTAAATCCGATAGATTGACCAACAAATGACCTCGTAATTTAAATTCGAACTGGAAATCTTCCTTGGGCAACCGTTTCTTCTTCCCTTCATTGTATTGCTTGTCTTGGAGCTGAAAGGAAGCGAATCCGAAATCTCAAGATGGATTTCAGGTGAGTGGGTGGATTTTAAAATGCGCTATTTTGTTGTGTTATTTTGTGCCACGCGCATAACGATGTCTTTTCATTAAACGAATACCTTTCTTCTCCAACAGTAACGATCCTATGATGCCGAATTATGCAACGCCAGTCCAAGGAGGCCTTACCGACGAAGATGTTGCATTCCTGGACTCCATTTCCGGCGAATTGGTGCAGCTTCAACTTGACAAGAGGGAGTTACGAATCCCGGAACCCGAGACCATGTCGGTGGAGCAACTGGAAAGATCCTTGAAGATCGTAGACGAGTTAATAGTAAGTTGAGTACGGTAACAGAGACGATGTTTCACGTGTATTTTCGTGTGTGCAATCTTTTAAAATGTTGTTGCCGTTTCTACAGCTATTTTGTTTTCATTCTTGTCTTTGCAGCGACAAGAAACACAGCAGTTCCCACCGCAACAGAATATAGAGGAGGTGATGCCAGAACAACAACTTGAGGCTCCGGCTCCCCCACCTCTACCCGCACTGAAACAGAAGAGGAACAACATAAGGCGCAAGGTGAGTAATTCGTTGAAATTCAAATGTTCCCTCTCTGCCTGTATTTAATTGTAAATCGATAAATCTGTGCGTGTCAGTGTTAAACTCATGCCTTCGTCTTCCGTCTTTGTGTTTTTCAGAAGATCTGCCCAGAGTGCGGGGAGGAGTCTGCTACAGTTCCGCGACACCTGCGGAGGAGGCACTCTTACTCGAGGAAGATGATGGAGATGTACTTTGCCTCCTCCGAGGGGAAGAGAAGAATCAAGAATGCTGGCCGACGCCTCAGGTGTGGGATGGAGGGCTGCCAGGGGACTGTTGTGAAGATGGGGCAGCATCTTGTGCAACAGCACGGGATGGTGAAGGGGACGAGGCAATATAAGGATCTGATGGCCCTTTCCAGAGGCTGGGTTCGGGCATCGTAGGAGACGACGGATTATTTTATAAATATGTTTAACTTCTTGGTTTCTTTGTTTTTGTTATTATTTTGATCAATATTTTTTGAATAATTTCTCTAATTCAAAATATGTTATGCGGTTTTTTTCTATTGATATTTTTATAAAATTTGGTATTTCCCATAATTATTTTAATTGTGTTTGATTGTTTTTATTTAAGAAATAAAAGTATATTTCCGTTTTAAAAACTGTACGTGAGGAATTTCATTTAAACCATTTTTGCTTCTTGTTTTTGTAATGAACATTTTGGTTTTGTTAAAGGTTAAAGAAATGAAATACATATAACAGTGATGATATAACCGTGGTTGATGATGATCGAATTGATGTCTTTAGTCCACTTTATGCACAGAAAGGCTAATCAGGACTGGACCTACAGTTTAAAGTGGGATCCAAACCACTTGTGCCTCCAAAGGGTAAGAAAAATGAAGTAATGAATGATAATACCTGAATAAAGCCTGGGTTAATCGCTAGGAGCGTGGATGATGACGAGAAGATGAACCGGGTTAATCGCTACGAGCTTGGGCCATGATGAATGAAATGTGTCAAAGGTTGAATAGAAAATAATAATCAAAGTACCTGTGTTAATCACGACGACCGTGGGTCATGATGAGATGGTGATGAAGTCATGATGGAGGATGGAGGGATCTTCTGCCAGTCTCGTCTGATCGCTACGATGGCGATGAATGATTATCGCGTAGAGATTCGCGTCCTAGGTAAGCACAGTTTCCATTGAGGCACAAATCCTGTAGCGTCCTTGGGATTCCATCGATGCACAAATCATGTAGCGTGCCTTAGGAGCACAGTCAATATGGCAACACAAAGCCTAATTTCCTCAGTTGACGTCCCTGCAACCTCTCGAAGAGGTCTCTCTTCCATAGCTGGAGCAAAACGGTGCGCGGGCGAGCGGTCACGGCGGAACTTGCCCTGCCATCTCCCCTGGATGGTGAGTTCAATCTTCGTTTTAAGTTAAGGTAGTGATTCGAACTCGTAATTTTTTTCTCATTCATTTTCGTAAAGAAAACTGGACACTTTTTGAATGTTTCTCATTTTGGTGAAGAGAACTTAAAATTTTTACACTTAAAGAAAAGTTGAAATATATTTCGGTAGTATTGGTTTAGACGCGTTTACGGCATTTTATCAGAATATTTGTTCTCATTCAAAATATCAACTTTCTGCATTGTTTTAAGCACTTTCGCATCTGCCTTTCGTCATTCGGTGTGTTATGATTCACAGCTTAATCGGCGTACACTTGTAATCCTCTTACCTGTATGTGCTCTTTATGTTTCATTGTGAACGAAAATGGTATTTAAGATGTAAAGTAAAACTTTGATTTCTTTTGTCTCCAGGAAAGCAAGCGTGCACGCAACAGGAAGGTGTGCCCGGCTTGCGGAATTTCCATGATGGACGTCCCGAGGCATCTCCGAAACAAACACGGATGGAGCCGCGAGAAGTCTTCTGCATTCCGTTACTTGCCAAGCTCTTTGAGGAAAAGCGTTCAAAAGAGACGTTTGAAAGTTTGCCCGATTTCCGGCTGCCCTGCTAAGGTGAGGAGGTTGGACCAGCATGCGGTGGTGGTTCACGGATACGACAGGAGTTCCAAGGACTACAGAGGTCTGCTTGCAGAGGAGCGGCGAAGGAGAGTCGACGCAAGTTCGTGCCGAGAGGATGAAGATGGTGCTGGTGGAGAATATGAAGAGGAGGATGTAGTGGATGCAAGATCGGTGATATCGGAACGACTGTATGCAGATTTTCGGTCGTGGCTTGGGACGCTGGATGGCGGGCTCGTAAGGGAACGTCGGATAGTGGATCAGCATGCGTTTCAGGCAAAGTCGGCGATCGACTTTGCTTGCGTGGAACATCTGAACGAGTTAGCTTCTGATCGAGGGATCTCCAAGACTAGAGCTTTTTTCGAAGACAGCCTGGCCGACCGAAGACCGGGAACTTGCCTCTCCTACCTCGGTTCTCTGTCGAACCTTGTGAAATTTGCGCTGCAGCGGAGATTGGTTACTTCCGAGCAAGCTGGATGCTGTCTGGGTCACTACCAGAAATGGGCAAAGTCGTTCCGAGTTCTGGAGAAGAAGAGGCGATCCGAGGTGATGGAAATAGAACAGAAAAATGCCGTAACCCCCGAAAATGTGTCAAAGTTTGAAAATGGGCCGGTATCCCGGCGCTTCGAGGAGATAATGCGGAAGGTAACTTCGGACGAAAGCTTCAAGCCATCGAGAGCTGATCGCGCCACCGTCCGCAACTACTTGTTGTTGCAGATTCTACTCTCCACCGCGCAAAGGCCGGCAGCAATAGTGAACATGACACTGAAGGAATTTCAGGAGACTTCCTGCTTGCAGGTACAGGTGGAGGAAGGGAAACGTGATGTGCACGTCATTAGAGTTCATGATCACAAGACGGCGGCACACTGTGGACCTGCTAACATTTGCGTCACCCAAAAAGTGTACGGCCATTTGAAGACCTACGTTGAAAACATTAGACCCGGCTGTTTCCCCGATCACGACTTTGTCTTCGTTACCGACGGAGGGAAGAGGATGTCGGTTTCCCAATTTTCACACTGCATACAGAGTATATGGGCCCAGGCTGGGTGCAACACCAAGATTACCTCCAGGGTTATGAGAAAGACGGCTGTTTCTCTTGTACACTTCCAAGCGCCGAACGAAAGGAACGATCTGGCAGGTTTGATGAGCCATTCGCTCACCACGGCTGAGAACACTTACAAGTTTTACACGCGTCCCTACCAGAGTGCTTTAACATCGGTAACCCTTCAAAACATGCTGAGGAAACCAACCATCCCACCACACTCGGATGCAATAAGAAATGAGGACATTCAGCCTTTGTGAAATTGACACGTGTATGTTTCACTTTGTGTTGTGGCGCAGTGTAATTTGAAATATGTTTGAACAAATGTATAATTATCTCTCATCTATAGTGTGTTTTGAAATTAGGCTAGATCGATCGTTCAAGTATGAACAAATGGATTTGGTGTATTTTTAATCATAATCTCTCATCTTTAGTGTAATTTGAAAAAAGTTAGATCAATCCTTCAAGTGTGAACAAATGTATTTTCAACCAATGTATCTCTCATCTTTGTTGTGATCATTGTAGATGAGGGAAAATGTTTTCCGACAAGCGGTGCTCTCATTATTTTAATCGTGTAAGTGTACTCTAGATATCAATGTTTAACGTAATTGCTATTTTTGTGAGGTATTGTATAGATTACGCAATAAAACATGGAAATTACGTACATTACTATTTTTCTAATGATGTGTAAGAATCTACCTGCAATTGAATATTTCTGTGTAAGGGCCTCCCCGATGGCGCAGTGGTAGCGTTCGTCGCCTCGTAATCAAGGGGTCCCGGTGGAGGCACATAGTGGTTCGGATCCCACTTGCCTTACTGTGCACAAAGTGGACTTAAAACACCAAATCAATCAAAATTTCTGTGAGAAAACCTTGACCTTTCCTTATGGAAAGAGTTACATTACACGTGTCTGCATCCAGGATGTTGATTGATTGACGGATAATTGCCAAGGTGAGGACAAGTGATGATACACCGGGATTTGTCGTGCCAACCACTACCCCACGGAGGTCGGCACCAGCATATATATATATATATCATAAAAATATCTGATAGGTTCAATGTAATGAATTACGTATTCAACAACATAACTACACAAATTATTAATTATGATATATTATTTATGTAGCTTGACGCTTTGTAATAAAGGGGTCACGGGTTCGATACACATAATGGTTCGTACTGTAGGTAAAGTCCCGATTAGCCTTACCGTCCTAGAAGTAATTTCATTCATTCAGTCCATTCCCGTGGTTTACTTCTAATTCGCTATTCTGACACTTTTCGCTAATCGCGAAGACGGGGATGAGTGGTGATGCAATCACCTAAAGCTGTTCGCGTTGCTATGTAGCACAAGTCACGGTCTCCAGAGGACACCCTGATCTTTGCGACTCCCTGTTAGCCTTTTGGCATCCGTTATCTTCGCTTATAAAAGGAAGCGTGTCATCTTCTCTCTGTTGCATTTGGGGTTTGTGCTACTTTCCGCACAGTTCTTTGAGGTTCATGGAGGAACCTGAAGACCAATGCACCTCGGTGAGCAGCGATGCTGTTGCACCCATCGACAAATTTGAGGGAGAAGGTGGATTCTTGCGAGTCATGCCTCACCAGGCAGAGGAAGTTGGCCGCATCGAGTTGGAAGGCCTGAAGCCGAGGGAGACCGAAACCGTTCAAACTCTAACCACTCTCCCAGAGTTGCAGGAAACGGAGTCAAACTCGCTAGTTCCAAAGGATGTCGCCTTTACGATGGGGCTCTTGCGAGCGTACAGAAGGATCAAGGAAAAGGCCATGGTAATTTTTTACTTTCATTCTGTGTGCGTGTATTCAAGTGTAAAGTTTTCTTTCTAATCAATCTATATTATAATTGTAATAATTTATCTTGATATAGTAACTTTTTGTTACATTTGTTTGTATTACTTATACTTCATTTATCACGCATTAAAAACATCATTCTTACGTATTTAGTACACATTACAACGTGCATTTGGGCATGATTGTTTTGCACAAGGTACTTGCTCCCATTGTTGCTTACTCCTTTGAATGGTGTTCTATTCCACGTAAACTCAGAGTCCATTTTATGCAGTTGAGGTAATCACGACGGTGTCATGTTGGCCGGGATTCGAACCCACGTCCACTGCATTGCCAGGATAGCAATATGATGCATGTTTTAAACTTTTTTTGTCCGATTCATCTTTAAAATTGTGCGATCGGAAAGCTTGATTATAATTACTTGGAACTTCTTATCTTTTCAGGTTACCGGCAGCGAGCGCAAGAGGATGAAGAAGGTCTGTCCCGAATGTGAAGCCAGTTTAGTCAACGTCCCGAGACATCTCCGCAGGAAGCATTCCTGGAGCCACGAGAGATCTGCGAGCTATCGCTACACGCCGGGAGGATTGAGGGAATGTATCAGGGCAGGGCGTCGCAAGGACTGTCCTCTTCCTGGTTGTCCCTCGAAGGTGAAAAGGTTGGATAAGCACTGCAAGTTTGTTCACGGTTACGAGAAGAACGCGGTGGAACATGATCAGCTCATGCGGAAGATGCCTTTCGGAAAGATCACGGCCGACTCGTCGAACTGCTTGGAGCAGGTTGCCAACCACAACGACGAGGAAGCTCATCTGTCGAATGAGCTCCCCATGGACCCGTTTGCCGAATTCCGGGAGTGGTTGAGATCGACGGATGCCAGCACCGATCCGAGGATGGCAGCACAGCACATGTCACAGGCGAAGTCGGTCATCCACACCGCCGGTCTGGAACGTCACGACAAAATCGCCAAGGAACCGGCAATTGCCAAAGTCGGCCTCTTCTTTAGAGATCAAATACGGGATAGAAGAACTGGGACGTGTCTATCTTATCTAGGTTCCATTTCACGTTTTGTTAAATTTCTTGAGCTTCGGAGGAAGGCCATTTCGTCAGACGAGGCAGAACGCTGTCTCGCCGAGTATCGTGAGATTGGAAGATGGTTACGTGCTTCGGGGAACAAGAAACGATTAAAACAATGTTAAATTACACTTGTTAATTAAACTGAAACATTGTATTGTTTTCTCTCATGGACATTGGAAACGAACTTGAATGTGTATCTTGCAAATTTAATGTAGAGAAAAGTGTTTTCTATTATGTGTACTGTGGAGTGCAGTTTAAATAAATCACTCATTGTTAATAAAGAATTTTGTACTTTCACTCTGTTGCATGTGATTTGAAATAATAAAATGAACATTTAATTTAAATGAAATATTGAGAAACTTTACGAACTTGAATGTGTATCTTCCAAATAAAATGTAAAGAAAAGTGTCTTCTATTTTGTGTATTGTGGAGTGAAAGTTTAAATAATTCACTTATTGTTAACAAAGAATTATGTACTTTCACTCTGTTGCATGTGATTTGAAATAATAAATGAATATTTAATTTAAAACAAATATTGAGAAACTTTACGAACTTGAATGTGTATCTCCCAAATTTAATGTAAAGAAAAGTGTGAATTATGTACCTTCACTCCGTTGCTTGTTATTTGAAACAATAAATGAACATTTAATTTAAAACAAACATTGAGAAACATTTTGTTTAATCCAGTCGATAAATCTCTTTCTCAACTGGTTCCATAAATCGATCCTCGTATATGTGCTACAATATAGTCTTTCGTTACATCCGGAGGTTGGATTTTGGTTACCACGACTGAAGCAGATAACCGAACCTAACCCAAATTGGTCTTTTTGCTGCAAAACCCATGGTCTCTCGTTACATTTTTGGGTTTATGAGACCGGGAATTGGGTGTTTGCTACAGAGCTGGTATACTTGCAACTGGTCTTATCTCAGCTGGCTTATTTGCACCCAAAACAGCACACGATACGTGCTTCCAAAAATGTACTCTACCCATCGCGGTTAGCTTTCCTTGCATATATTCGTGTAGGGGAAGGAAGAATCTTAGCTCCTACTAGCTTTCTTCCAGAAATTCCGTTTCGATTCCATGTTAAAGATCGCGTAAATTTAGCATTTTCCCTGAATTTGAGGTAGGGAATCAAACCTTTCCCGCGACTCGAACCCTCAACCTGCTGGTTACTGTACCTTCATGTTATCCTGCCAGGTCCTTCCCCTTTCACCCTGGCTTAGGGGTTAGGATTTTCTTTCATTTCAAGTTTTGAAATGGGCTGTTTTCTGCAGTTTGAGGTCCAAAAATTTGCAAGAAATGAAGTTGGCCATTATCGGTCTTTTGTCCATGATTTTGTGAAAGTTTTACAAAATGGTGAAAATGAACGTAAGTCCAGTTTCGAGACATTCTTTTGTAACGCATATTCGAGTCATTTAAAAATGTGCACTTCTTGGATGGAGCGAGAGATAGGATGGCGCTCCTTCAAGTTTCTGATTTTTTTTAAACTCTGAGCTAGAGAGCTCAATTTTTGACCAACGTTAAAGAATATTAAACGAATCCGACGTGTAAATGCGTTTCCAACATATCCCAAAAAATAAGGCCGCCATTTTGGAAAAGGAATTTTTCTCCATTTTCTTGAATTTTATCATACTAATCGCTACTTGATTTTTGTGAAACTGTTATATCCTCGAAGAGGAGTTCCCACGTTATTACAATCCAAAGTTTGGTTTATCTCGCTTAAGGACGAATGCATTTTTTAAGATAAAATTCCCGTTCCTGCTCGAAGAGAGATTATCGCGTTTTCGGCCCTTTTTCTGGCATTTTCTCATACTTAGCTCCACGCTAGCGTTGTGCTGCTGTATTTTCCTTATGGGGGATGTTCCACTCCACCAGATTCCAAAGTTTTGATCTTCTCGGTTACCCAGAAATACCTTTTTCTGACATTTTGTGCCTGGTGAAAAGAGGGCAGAAACTGCCCGGAACGGACTTTTTACATATTTTTTTCATACTAAGCGCCAGATTATGGCGTCGGTGCTGTACTTTCCTTAAAGTGGAGGTCAGACATTACCAAAATTATATTACTTTTGTTTTACTTGGTTAACTAGAAATAAAGTTTTTTGACAAAAACCGCCAACTAGTGATCTTGCATGGTCGGCCACTTGGTCGTTATTTCAGGCCTTGAGGAAATTTATACCATATACAAATTCATTCTCGTTCGAGATAAATACTTTATGCAATCCCCACACCAAGTGCCTTTTTCAAATATCCCGCCAAAATTAACGGCTTTTCAAATGGATTCCATATGGCATTTTCAGCCTTGATTTTTGCTCGGATATCACAAATTGCTGGAGTCTGGTGACTCGAACCTGTAACTTCCCTGTCAAGTCACCGGTCAGGCTACCTCGCCACGTTCTTGCTTCGTCTCCCTGGCTTATAAGTTAGCGTTTTTCTTAACCGAGCGTCTTGTTATCGAGATTAAGAAATAATCGAGGAATGAGAAAAATAATCTAGTAACGGCGCAGGCTATCGGATTTGCTTTCCAAAAATACACACTAGTCTTCACAATTGACCTCGCGTCAACAAATTCCTTTAGAGGAAAGATCCTGCTTGCTTCCATCCAAAAATTATGACTATTGGTTCAAAATAAATTTTCTATAAAATTGTGAAAATTACCATTTTCACTCAAGAATTATACTTTTCAAGAGACTCGGACACTCAACCTCATTCTTACTTTACCGTCAGGCTATCCTTCCACGTTCGTTAACCTGGCCATTCGGAAAGCGTTTTCCTGCACTTTAAGCAACGACGTGGCTGTCTCCCAAGTCGAAAAGTGTCTTTCTGTACTGGTCTCAAAAATCTTTCCACTTACATGTGCTACATACCCAATTGGGATTTCGGCGGCCTACGATAGGAGCAGATAATCTAACCCTAATCCAAATTGGTCCTTCTGCTACAAAACCCATGGCCTTTCGTTACATTTTTGGGTTTATGAAACCGGTAATTGGCTGTTTGCTACCGGGCTGGTTTAAATGCAACTACTCTTATTGAGGCTGGGTTAATTGCTGCCGAAACAGCTCACGATCTGGCAGACTTGTGATTTTTGCTTCAAAAAACGTACTCTACACATCGCGCGTAGCTTCCCTTGCACATATTCTTGTAGCGGAAGGACGAGTCATGCATTCTACAGAAATTTGAAACTTTTCTTCCAAAACTTTATATTTTATTAAATTTTAAAGATCGTGTAAATTTAACATTTTCCTGAATTTCAGGTAGGGAATCAACCCTTTCCAGTGACTCGAACACTCAACATCCTGGTCCAACAATCGACCTGCTGCTCACGTCGCCTTTAAGTTATCTTCCAGGGACCTTCCCCTACCACCCTGCGTTAGTCGTTAGCGCGATGCGCCTGCTGGGACCAGTTTCAATGGGTGTTCAGGGGCGGAGGTGCATGTCGCTGGGGACCAAATCCGCCATTTTCCAAGATGGAGGCCGCGTTTTTGGAAATATCTCGAAATGGCATTTACGTTTTTTTGTTCCCTTGACTTGATCTACATCTACATATGTCACTTTTGCCCGAAAATTGAATTTTCGGTTGAATTTTGAAAAAGGTCCACCTTATGCAGAAAAAACAGAACACGATCCTGCACGCTTGGGAATTTTGCTTCCCAGTTTGACTCTAAAAGTCACTTTCAGCTTTCCTTCGACGTTTTCGTGTAGGGGAATGATGCAGCTTCCAACCTAAGAAATATTGTAAGTTTCGCGCCAAAACTCAATTTTCGATTCAAACTTGAAAAACGGTTAAATTTAGCATCTTTCATGCATTTCCGATGGAGAATCAAACCTTTCCCGTGACTCGAACCAAACAACCACTGCTTACTTTACCGTCACGTTGTCTTCCAGCCTCCTTCCCCTACCACCCTGCGTTAGGCGTTAGCGCGATACGTCTGCTGGAACCAGTTTAAAAGGGTGTTCAAGGGCGGAGGTGCATGTCGCTGGGGACCAAATCCGACATTTTCCAAGATGGAGGCCGGGTTTTTGAAATATCTCAAAATGGCATTTACGTTTTTTTGTTCCCTTGACTTGATCTACATCTGTGTGAAATTTGAACTTCCTAGCTCCAAGTTGGAAAATAACGGTCAAAATATTTCAAAGTCAAAACAGCACACGATCCTGCAGGCTTGGGATCATTGCTTCCTAAAACGCACTCATCGCTTAGCTTTCCTTGCTTTGATTGTTGTAGTGTAATGTTGCATCTTGCATCCTATCGAAGTTTGAAACATTCCCGCCAAAACTGACTTTTCTATTTAAACTTGAAAAACCGTTACAATTTAGCATTTACACTGAATTTCGAATGGAGAATCAAACTTTTCCAGTGACTCGAACACTAAACCTCTGTCAACGTTGTTCAGTGGTTAGCGTTTTTTCAATTTCAACTGACAAAATGGCTGTTTTATGCGTGCAAGGCACAGAATGAGAAAGAATCGAAATTTGAAACATTCACGCAAAAAAGTGAACTTTTTATTTCAAACTTGAAAAACCGTTACAATAAAGCATTTACACTGAATTTCGAAGGGAGAATCAAACTTTTCCAGTGACTCGAACACTAAACCTCTGTCGACGTGGCTCAGTGGTTAGCGCTTTTTCAACTTCAACTGACAAAATGGCCGCTTTATGCGTGGAAAGCACAGAATGACAAAAGGAGCAGCACACACGGGATTTTTGCTTCCAAAAACGTACCCTAAACGTTGCGATTAGCTTTCCTTGATTTAATTATTGCAACGTGATGTTGCATGTTATCGAATTTTGAAAGATTCACGCCAAAACTGACTATGTAAACACAGTATCACGCGTCGCGGTACTCCGGGACGCGAGCCCCAAAATACGGTTTTTTCCCCAAGTGCGGTCCGCCACTGTTTACGCATAGCTTTGTGAACGTTTCGCTTCGTCTCAAAAAATGAAAAAACTTGGATAGATCGCATGGCTGGAATTAAGTGTGAAAATTTGAAAGCGTGTGAAGTGTGAGAATAATTGGAAAATAAGTGCACGTCCCGGGGAAGTTTACCCCCCCTGGAGCCCCCCTGGTGCGTTATACCTTGGACACCCTGTGAATCTTGTGGACCAAAGACCAAGGACTGTGCAGGTATCTTGACAGACGCGCGGGGGTGAGTACTTTTTGAGATATTAAGGGAAAACCACCCCTATGCTAACCTTATGGAAAAAACAGCATAGTGCGCGAGCAAAAGAAAACAAGTAAATCACTTAGTGAAATACGAATCCTTATCCCTTGAAACACTTTAATCCCATACAGAAAGGACCAAGGAACACAACTAAATTTATCCCACCCCTCTCCGACCACTATCTTGGAAACCCTTGAGAAAAAATCCGCCCCATGCTTTTCTTATGGACAAACGAGCTTTTTCCGTAGCGATAGGAAAATTTATTTTAAACTTGCCGAAACTAAGAAACTAAGCCCCAATAAGAAACGGGATCTATACCATCGTGTAGCCCCATTCCTCCCCCGTGTTTTGAACCAACCCCCAACCCTCAATTCCTAGGGGTGGTTTTTCAGCGAACAACTTAGTGAAGTGATACAAGTGGCTGTTTCATCAAAAGAACCAGCACACACGGCATTTTTGCTTCCAAAAACGTACTCTAACCGTTCCGATTAGCTTTCCTTGCTTTGATTGTTGTAGTGTAATGTTGCATCTTGCATGCTATCGAATTTTGAAACATTCCCGCCAAAACTGACTTTTCAATTCAAACTTGAAGAAACCGTTAAAATTAAGCATTTACACTGAATTTCGAATGGAGAATCAAACTTTTCCAGTGACTCGAACACTCGACATCCTGGTCACGAAACCGTCAGTTTGTCTTTCCAAGGCTCTGCTCTCTGGAAGGCGACCGATTCGGACATTCTAACGAGGGCGTGGCGCCCAGGGCGCCCCGACGTTTTCGAATTTCTCGTGGATTCACTGTCGAAAATTATATTATCTGAAAGGAGACACCCTACCCAGCCAGCATATAAATTTTTGTTTCTCTAGGTTAACCGTAAATAAGGTTTTTTTGACAAGAAAGAGGTCTTTATTCACGCCCGAACGGGTACGTCTGCACCCTCACCTTTGAAGCCGCTTTATTAATCGAACCTGTGGTCCTTGGAGATTTCCTCTTACTTCCGTATTCACAAGACACTGCTCTATCGAATCTGTACATTTCGGACGGGCTAGCTAGGACGTGGCGCCCAGGGCGCCTCGAAATGTTCGAAATTCGCAAAGAAGCCTCCTTGGATTTCCCTCCCGAGTTGTCTTCGCGTTGCCGTTTGCGTGATGATATCGCGGTGCGGAAGAGAGATATCACCAGCGATGCGCGCGCATCAGGTGAAATCCAAGTTGGATCGGAATCGCCAAAAAAGGCCCCTTGGATTTGCTTTGATAAAGCACACTTCCGACTTTGCTTTTGTGTCGCTCTCCATGGTTTCCGGTAGCCGAATGACGCAGCTTGGTACATGAGAGAAAGTTTCGCTTACGTGCAAATATTTAATATGTTATTCAATGTTTAAAAGTCGAACTTTTGCTGCAAAAACAGCTCACGATCCGGCAGACTTGTGATTTTTGCTTCAAAAAACGTACTCTGCACATCGCGGTTAGCTTCCCTTGCACATATTCTTGTAGTGGAAGGACGAGTCATGCAATCTACAGAAATTTGAAACTTTTCTTCCAAAACTTTATATTTTATTAAATTTTAAATATCGTGTAAATTTAACATTTTCTTGAATTTCAGGTAGGGAATCAACCCTTTCCCGTGACTCGAACACTCGACATCCTGCTCAAGAAACCGTCAGTTTGTCTTTCCAAGGCTCTGCTCTCTGGAAGGCGACCGATTCGGACCTTCTAACGAGGGCGTGGCGCCCAGGGCGCCCCGACGTTTTCCAATTTCTCGTGGATTCACTGTCGAAAATTATATTATCTGAAAGGAGACACCCTACCCAGCCAGCATCTAAATTTTTGTTTCTCTAGATTAACCGTAAATAAGGTTTCTTTGACAAGAAAGAGGTCGTTATTCACGCCCGAACGGGTACGTCTGCACCCTCACTTTTGAAGCCGTTTCATTAATCGAACCTGTGGTCCTTGGAGATTTCCTCTTACTTGCGTATTCACAAGACACTGCTCTATCGAATCTGTACATTTCGGACGGGCTAGCTAGGACGTGGCGCCCAGGGCGCCTCGAAATGTTCGAAATTCGCAAAGAAGCCTCCTTGGATTTCCCTCCCGAGTTGTCTTCGCGTTGCCGTTTGCGTGATGATATCGCGGTGCGGAAGAGAGATATCACCAGCGATGCGCGCGCATCAGGTGAAATCCAAGTTGGATCGGAATCGCCAAAAAAGGCCCCTTGGATTTGCTTTGATAAAGCACACTTCCGACTTTGCTTTAGGCAAGCCCTGCATGTTTTCGTGTAGAGGAGTGATGCAGCTTCCATCCTACGATATATGGTGAGTTCAGCGCCAAAACTCCATTTTGTATTCAAACTTGAAAAACGGGTAAATTTAGCATTTTTCATGCATTTCAAACGGAGAATCAAAACCTTTTCCGTGACTCGAACCAAACACCCACTGCTTACTTTACCGTCACGTTATCTTCCCCTACCACCCTGCGTTAGTGGTTAGCGCGATGCGCCTGCTGGGACCAGTTTCAATGGGTGTTCAAGGGCGGAGGTGCAGGTCGCACGGGAGAAAATCCGCCATTTTCCAAGATGGAGGCCGCGTTTTTCGAGATATCTCGAAATCGCATTTAACTTTATTTGTTCCCTTGATTTGATCTACCTGTGTGTAAAGTTTGAACTCACTTGCTCGAAAATGAAAAAAAAATGGCTTGGGGGGCCAGAAGCGCTTCTTAGGAGACGAGAAGGTCGTTGTCTTTTTCTTTCTTAAATTTTTCCTACTTTACCTGGTTCGATCGTTACCAAATTTTACAATCTGAAAGGAAAGGTACCGAATTACAATAATCCAAAGTTTGGTATTACCCGGTTAGCCCGAAGTACACTTTAAAGGCATTTTCCCGAAATGGCCGTTTAGGTGACGAGAAGGACGCAGGCTCGCGGATTTAATTAGAAAATTGACACTTGCGACTTTGCTTTAGGCTATCCCTGCATGTTTTCGTGTACAGGAGTGATGCAGATTCCATCCTACGAGATATTGTGAGCTTGGCGCCAAAACTCCATTTTGTATTCAAACCTGAAAAAACCGTTACAATCTAGCATTTACACTGAATTTCGAATGGAGAATCAAACTTTTCCAGTGACTCGAACACTAAACCTCTGTCAACGTGGTTCAGTGGTTAGCGCTTTTTCAATTTCAACTGCCAAAATGGCTGTTTTATGCGTGCAAAGCACAGAATGAGAAAGAATCGAAATTTGAAACATTCACGCAAAAAAGTGAACTTTTTATTTCAAACCTGAAAAAACCGTTACAATCTAGCATTTACACTGAATTTCGAATGGAGAATCAAACTTTTCCAGTGACTCGAACACTAAACCTGTGTCAACGTGGTTCAGTGGTTAGCGCTTTTTCAATTTCAACTGCCAAAATGGCTGTTTTATGCGTGCAAAGCACAGAATGAGAAAGAATCGAAATTTGAAACATTCACGCAAAAAAGTGAACTTTTTATTTCAAACTTGAAAAACCGTTACAATAAAGCATTTACACTGAATTTCGAAGGGAGAATCAAACTTTTCCAGTGACTCGAACACTAAACCTCTGTCGACGTGGCTCAGTGGTTAGCGCTTTTTCAACTTCAACTGACAAAATGGCCGCTTTATGCGTGGAAAGCACAGAATGACAAAAGGAGCAGCACACACGGGATTTTTGCTTCCAAAAACGTACCCTAAACGTTGCGATTAGCTTTCCTTGATTTAATTATTGCAACGTGATGTTGCATGTTATCGAATTTTGAAAGATTCACGCCAAAACTGACTATGTAAACACAGTATCACGCGTCGCGGTACTCCGGGACGCGAGCCCCAAAATACGGTTTTTTCCCCAAGTGCGGTCCGCCACTGTTTACGCATAGCTTTGTGAACGTTTCGCTTCGTCTCAAAAAATGAAAAAAACTTGGATAGATCGCATGGCTGGAATTAAGTGTGAAAATTTGAAAGCGTGTGAAGTGTGAGAATAATTGGAAAATAAGTGCACGTCCCGGGGAAGTTTACCCCCCTGGAGCCCCCCTGGTGCGTTATACCTTGGACACCCTGTGAATCTTGTGGACCAAAGACCAAGGACTGTGCAGGTATCTTGACAGACGCGCGGGGGTGAGTACTTTTTGAGATATTAAGGGAAAACCACCCCTATGCTAACCTTATGGAAAAAACAGCATAGTGCGCGAGCAAAAGAAAACAAGTAAATCACTTAGTGAAATACGAATCCTTATCCCTTGAAACACTTTAATCCCATACAGAAAGGACCAAGGAACACAACTAAATTTATCCCACCCCTCTCCGACCACTATCTTGGAAACCCTTGAGAAAAAATCCGCCCCATGCTTTTCTTATGGACAAACGAGCTTTTTCCGTAGCGATAGGAAAATTTATTTTAAACTTGCCGAAACTAAGAAACTAAGCCCCAATAAGAAACGGGATCTATACCATCGTGTAGCCCCATTTCTCCCCCGTGTTTTGAACAAACCCCCAACCCTCAATTCCTAGGGGTGGTTTTTCAGCGAACAACTTAGTGAAGTGATACAAGTGGCTGTTTCATCAAAAGAACCAGCACACACGGCATTTTTGCTTCCAAAAACGTACTCTAACCGTTCCGATTAGCTTTCCTTGCTTTGATTGTTGTAGTGTAATGTTGCATCTTGCATGCTATCGAATTTTGAAACATTCCCGCCAAAACTGACTTTTCAATTCAAACTTGAAGAAACCGTTAAAATTAAGCATTTACACTGAATTTCGAATGGAGAATCAAACTTTTCCAGTGACTCGAACACTCGACATCCTGGTCACGAAACCGTCAGTTTGTCTTTCCAAGGCTCTGCTCTCTGGAAGGCGACCGATTCGGACATTCTAACGAGGGCGTGGCGCCCAGGGCGCCCCGACGTTTTCGAATTTCTCGTGGATTCACTGTCGAAAATTATATTATCTGAAAGGAGACACCCTACCCAGCCAGCATATAAATTTTTGTTTCTCTAGGTTAACCGTAAATAAGGTTTTTTTGACAAGAAAGAGGTCTTTATTCACGCCCGAACGGGTACGTCTGCACCCTCACCTTTGAAGCCGCTTTATTAATCGAACCTGTGGTCCTTGGAGATTTCCTCTTACTTCCGTATTCACAAGACACTGCTCTATCGAATCTGTACATTTCGGACGGGCTAGCTAGGACGTGGCGCCCAGGGCGCCTCGAAATGTTCGAAATTCGCAAAGAAGCCTCCTTGGATTTCCCTCCCGAGTTGTCTTCGCGTTGCCGTTTGCGTGATGATATCGCGGTGCGGAAGAGAGATATCACCAGCGATGCGCGCGCATCAGGTGCAATCCAAGTTGGATCGGAATCGCCAAAAAAGGCCCCTTGGATTTGCTTTGATAAAGCACACTTCCGACTTTGCTTTTGTGTCGCTCTCCATGGTTTCCGGTAGCCGAATGACGCAGCTTGGTACATGCGAGAAAGTTTCGCTTACGTGCAAATATTTAATATGTTATTCAATGTTTAAAAGTCGAACTTTTGCTGCAAAAACAGCTCACGATCCGGCAGACTTGTGATTTTTGCTTCAAAAAACGTACTCTGCACATCGCGGTTAGCTTCCCTTGCACATATTCTTGTAGTGGAAGGACGAGTCATGCAATCTACAGAAATTTGAAACTTTTCTTCCAAAACTTTATATTTTATTAAATTTTAAATATCGTGTAAATTTAACATTTTCTTGAATTTCAGGTAGGGAATCAACCCTTTCCCGTGACTCGAACACTCGACATCCTGCTCAAGAAACCGTCAGTTTGTCTTTCCAAGGCTCTGCTCTCTGGAAGGCGACCGATTCGGACCTTCTAACGAGGGCGTGGCGCCCAGGGCGCCCCGACGTTTTCCAATTTCTCGTGGATTCACTGTCGAAAATTATATTATCTGAAAGGAGACACCCTACCCAGCCAGCATCTAAATTTTTGTTTCTCTAGATTAACCGTAAATAAGGTTTCTTTGACAAGAAAGAGGTCGTTATTCACGCCCGAACGGGTACGTCTGCACCCTCACTTTTGAAGCCGTTTCATTAATCGAACCTGTGGTCCTTGGAGATTTCCTCTTACTTCCGTATTCACAAGACACTGCTCTATCGAATCTGTACATTTCGGACGGGCTAGCTAGGACGTGGCGCCCAGGGCGAGTCGAAATGTTCGAAATTCGCAAAGAAGCCTCCTTGGATTTCCCTCTCGAGTTGCATTCGCGTTGCCGGTTGCGTGATGCCTCCGCGGTGCGGATGAGAGATATCACCAGCGATGCGCGCGCATCAGGTGAAATCCAAGTTGGTTCGGAATCGCCAAAAAAGGCCCCTTGGATTTGCTTTGATAAAGCACACTTCCGACTTTGCTTTAGGCAAGCCCTGCATGTTTTCGTGTAGAGGAGTGATGCAGCTTCCATCCTACGATATATGGTGAGTTCAGCGCCAAAACTCCATTTTGTATTCAAACTTGAAAAACGGGTAAATTTAGCATTTTTCATGCATTTCAAACGGAGAATCAAAACCTTTTCCGTGACTCGAACCAAACACCCACTGCTTACTTTACCGTCACGTTATCTTCCCCTACCACCCTGCGTTAGTGGTTAGCGCGATGCGCCTGCTGGGACCAGTTTCAATGGGTGTTCAAGGGCGGAGGTGCAGGTCGCACGGGAGAAAATCCGCCATTTTCCAAGATGGAGGCCGCGTTTTTCGAGATATCTCGAAATCGCATTTAACTTTATTTGTTCCCTTGATTTGATCTACCTGTGTGTAAAGTTTGAACTCACTTGCTCGAAAATGAAAAAAAAATGGCTTGGGGGGCCAGAAGCGCTTCTTAGGAGACGAGAAGGTCGTTGTCTTTTTCTTTCTTAAATTTTTCCTACTTTACCTGGTTCGATCGTTACCAAATTTTACAATCTGAAAGGAAAGGTACCGAATTACAATAATCCAAAGTTTGGTATTACCCGGTTAGCCCGAAGTACACTTTAAAGGCATTTTCCCGAAATGGCCGTTTAGGTGACGAGAAGGACGCAGGCTCGCGGATTTAATTAGAAAATTGACACTTGCGACTTTGCTTTAGGCTATCCCTGCATGTTTTCGTGTACAGGAGTGATGCAGATTCCATCCTACGAGATATTGTGAGCTTGGCGCCAAAACTCCATTTTGTATTCAAACCTGAAATAACCGTTACAATCTAGCATTTACACTGAATTTCGAATGGAGAATCAAACTTTTCCAGTGACTCGAACACTAAACCTCTGTCAACGTGGTTCAGTGGTTAGCGCTTTTTCAATTTCAACTGCCAAAATGGCTGTTTTATGCGTGCAAAGCACAGAATGAGAAAGAATCGAAATTTGAAACATTCACGCAAAAAAGTGAACTTTTTATTTCAAACCTGAAAAAACCGTTACAATCTAGCATTTACACTGAATTTCGAATGGAGAATCAAACTTTTCCAGTGACTCGAACACTAAACCTGTGTCAACGTGGTTCAGTGGTTAGCGCTTTTTCAATTTCAACTGCCAAAATGGCTGTTTTATGCGTGCAAAGCACAGAATGAGAAAGAATCGAAATTTGAAACATTCACGCAAAAAAGTGAACTTTTTATTTCAAACTTGAAAAACCGTTACAATAAAGCATTTACACTGAATTTCGAAGGGAGAATCAAACTTTTCCAGTGACTCGAACACTAAACCTCTGTCGACGTGGCTCAGTGGTTAGCGCTTTTTCAACTTCAACTGACAAAATGGCCGCTTTATGCGTGGAAAGCACAGAATGACAAAAGGAGCAGCACACACGGGATTTTTGCTTCCAAAAACGTACCCTAAACGTTGCGATTAGCTTTCCTTGATTTAATTATTGCAACGTGATGTTGCATGTTATCGAATTTTGAAAGATTCACGCCAAAACTGACTATGTAAACACAGTATCACGCGTCGCGGTACTCCGGGACGCGAGCCCCAAAATACGGTTTTTTCCCCAAGTGCGGTCCGCCACTGTTTACGCATAGCTTTGTGAACGTTTCGCTTCGTCTCAAAAAATGAAAAAAACTTGGATAGATCGCATGGCTGGAATTAAGTGTGAAAATTTGAAAGCGTGTGAAGTGTGAGAATAATTGGAAAATAAGTGCACGTCCCGGGGAAGTTTACCCCCCCTGGAGCCCCCCTGGTGCGTTATACCTTGGACACCCTGTGAATCTTGTGGACCAAAGACCAAGGACTGTGCAGGTATCTTGACAGACGCGCGGGGGTGAGTACTTTTTGAGATATTAAGGGAAAACCACCCCTATGCTAACCTTATGGAAAAAACAGCATAGTGCGCGAGCAAAAGAAAACAAGTAAATCACTTAGTGAAATACGAATCCTTATCCCTTGAAACACTTTAATCCCATACAGAAAGGACCAAGGAACACAACTAAATTTATCCCACCCCTCTCCGACCACTATCTTGGAAACCCTTGAGAAAAAATCCGCCCCATGCTTTTCTTATGGACAAACGAGCTTTTTCCGTAGCGATAGGAAAATTTATTTTAAACTTGCCGAAACTAAGAAACTAAGCCCCAATAAGAAACGGGATCTATACCATCGTGTAGCCCCATTTCTCCCCCGTGTTTTGAACAAACCCCCAACCCTCAATTCCTAGGGGTGGTTTTTCAGCGAACAACTTAGTGAAGTGATACAAGTGGCTGTTTCATCAAAAGAACCAGCACACACGGCATTTTTGCTTCCAAAAACGTACTCTAACCGTTCCGATTAGCTTTCCTTGCTTTGATTGTTGTAGTGTAATGTTGCATCTTGCATGCTATCGAATTTTGAAACATTCCCGCCAAAACTGACTTTTCAATTCAAACTTGAAGAAACCGTTAAAATTAAGCATTTACACTGAATTTCGAATGGAGAATCAAACTTTTCCAGTGACTCGAACACTCGACATCCTGGTCACGAAACCGTCAGTTTGTCTTTCCAAGGCTCTGCTCTCTGGAAGGCGACCGATTCGGACATTCTAACGAGGGCGTGGCGCCCAGGGCGCCCCGACGTTTTCGAATTTCTCGTGGATTCACTGTCGAAAATTATATTATCTGAAAGGAGACACCCTACCCAGCCAGCATATAAATTTTTGTTTCTCTAGGTTAACCGTAAATAAGGTTTTTTTGACAAGAAAGAGGTCTTTATTCACGCCCGAACGGGTACGTCTGCACCCTCACCTTTGAAGCCGCTTTATTAATCGAACCTGTGGTCCTTGGAGATTTCCTCTTACTTCCGTATTCACAAGACACTGCTCTATCGAATCTGTACATTTCGGACGGGCTAGCTAGGACGTGGCGCCCAGGGCGCCTCGAAATGTTCGAAATTCGCAAAGAAGCCTCCTTGGATTTCCCTCCCGAGTTGTCTTCGCGTTGCCGTTTGCGTGATGATATCGCGGTGCGGAAGAGAGATATCACCAGCGATGCGCGCGCATCAGGTGAAATCCAAGTTGGATCGGAATCGCCAAAAAAGGCCCCTTGGATTTGCTTTGATAAAGCACACTTCCGACTTTGCTTTTGTGTCGCTCTCCATGGTTTCCGGTAGCCGAATGACGCAGCTTGGTACATGAGAGAAAGTTTCGCTTACGTGCAAATATTTAATATGTTATTCAATGTTTAAAAGTCGAACTTTTGCTGCAAAAACAGCTCACGATCCGGCAGACTTGTGATTTTTGCTTCAAAAAACGTACTCTGCACATCGCGGTTAGCTTCCCTTGCACATATTCTTGTAGTGGAAGGACGAGTCATGCAATCTACAGAAATTTGAAACTTTTCTTCCAAAACTTTATATTTTATTAAATTTTAAATATCGTGTAAATTTAACATTTTCTTGAATTTCAGGTAGGGAATCAACCCTTTCCCGTGACTCGAACACTCGACATCCTGCTCAAGAAACCGTCAGTTTGTCTTTCCAAGGCTCTGCTCTCTGGAAGGCGACCGATTCGGACCTTCTAACGAGGGCGTGGCGCCCAGGGCGCCCCGACGTTTTCCAATTTCTCGTGGATTCACTGTCGAAAATTATATTATCTGAAAGGAGACACCCTACCCAGCCAGCATCTAAATTTTTGTTTCTCTAGATTAACCGTAAATAAGGTTTCTTTGACAAGAAAGAGGTCGTTATTCACGCCCGAACGGGTACGTCTGCACCCTCACTTTTGAAGCCGTTTCATTAATCGAACCTGTGGTCCTTGGAGATTTCCTCTTACTTCCGTATTCACAAGACACTGCTCTATCGAATCTGTACATTTCGGACGGGCTAGCTAGGACGTGGCGCCCAGGGCGAGTCGAAATGTTCGAAATTCGCAAAGAAGCCTCCTTGGATTTCCCTCTCGAGTTGCATTCGCGTTGCCGGTTGCGTGATGCCTCCGCGGTGCGGATGAGAGATATCACCAGCGATGCGCGCGCATCAGGTGAAATCCAAGTTGGTTCGGAATCGCCAAAAAAGGCCCCTTGGATTTGCTTTGATAAAGCACACTTCCGACTTTGCTTTAGGCAAGCCCTGCATGTTTTCGTGTAGAGGAGTGATGCAGCTTCCATCCTACGATATATGGTGAGTTCAGCGCCAAAACTCCATTTTGTATTCAAACTTGAAAAACGGGTAAATTTAGCATTTTTCATGCATTTCAAACGGAGAATCAAAACCTTTTCCGTGACTCGAACCAAACACCCACTGCTTACTTTACCGTCACGTTATCTTCCCCTACCACCCTGCGTTAGTGGTTAGCGCGATGCGCCTGCTGGGACCAGTTTCAATGGGTGTTCAAGGGCGGAGGTGCAGGTCGCACGGGAGAAAATCCGCCATTTTCCAAGATGGAGGCCGCGTTTTTCGAGATATCTCGAAATCGCATTTAACTTTATTTGTTCCCTTGATTTGATCTACCTGTGTGTAAAGTTTGAACTCACTTGCTCGAAAATGAAAAAAAAAATGGCTTGGGGGGCCAGAAGCGCTTCTTAGGAGACGAGAAGGTCGTTGTCTTTTTCTTTCTTAAATTTTTCCTACTTTACCTGGTTCGATCGTTACCAAATTTTACAATCTGAAAGGAAAGGTACCGAATTACAATAATCCAAAGTTTGGTATTACCCGGTTAGCCCGAAGTACACTTTAAAGGCATTTTCCCGAAATGGCCGTTTAGGTGACGAGAAGGACGCAGGCTCGCGGATTTAATTAGAAAATTGACACTTGCGACTTTGCTTTAGGCTATCCCTGCATGTTTTCGTGTACAGGAGTGATGCAGATTCCATCCTACGAGATATTGTGAGCTTGGCGCCAAAACTCCATTTTGTATTCAAACCTGAAAAAACCGTTACAATCTAGCATTTACACTGAATTTCGAATGGAGAATCAAACTTTTCCAGTGACTCGAACACTAAACCTCTGTCAACGTGGTTCAGTGGTTAGCGCTTTTTCAATTTCAACTGCCAAAATGGCTGTTTTATGCGTGCAAAGCACAGAATGAGAAAGAATCGAAATTTGAAACATTCACGCAAAAAAGTGAACTTTTTATTTCAAACCTGAAAAAACCGTTACAATCTAGCATTTACACTGAATTTCGAATGGAGAATCAAACTTTTCCAGTGACTCGAACACTAAACCTGTGTCAACGTGGTTCAGTGGTTAGCGCTTTTTCAATTTCAACTGCCAAAATGGCTGTTTTATGCGTGCAAAGCACAGAATGAGAAAGAATCGAAATTTGAAACATTCACGCAAAAAAGTGAACTTTTTATTTCAAACTTGAAAAACCGTTACAATAAAGCATTTACACTGAATTTCGAAGGGAGAATCAAACTTTTCCAGTGACTCGAACACTAAACCTCTGTCGACGTGGCTCAGTGGTTAGCGCTTTTTCAACTTCAACTGACAAAATGGCCGCTTTATGCGTGGAAAGCACAGAATGACAAAAGGAGCAGCACACACGGGATTTTTGCTTCCAAAAACGTACCCTAAACGTTGCGATTAGCTTTCCTTGATTTAATTATTGCAACGTGATGTTGCATGTTATCGAATTTTGAAAGATTCACGCCAAAACTGACTATGTAAACACAGTATCACGCGTCGCGGTACTCCGGGACGCGAGCCCCAAAATACGGTTTTTTCCCCAAGTGCGGTCCGCCACTGTTTACGCATAGCTTTGTGAACGTTTCGCTTCGTCTCAAAAAATGAAAAAAACTTGGATAGATCGCATGGCTGGAATTAAGTGTGAAAATTTGAAAGCGTGTGAAGTGTGAGAATAATTGGAAAATAAGTGCACGTCCCGGGGAAGTTTACCCCCCCTGGAGCCCCCCTGGTGCGTTATACCTTGGACACCCTGTGAATCTTGTGGACCAAAGACCAAGGACTGTGCAGGTATCTTGACAGACGCGCGGGGGTGAGTACTTTTTGAGATATTAAGGGAAAACCACCCCTATGCTAACCTTATGGAAAAAACAGCATAGTGCGCGAGCAAAAGAAAACAAGTAAATCACTTAGTGAAATACGAATCCTTATCCCTTGAAACACTTTAATCCCATACAGAAAGGACCAAGGAACACAACTAAATTTATCCCACCCCTCTCCGACCACTATCTTGGAAACCCTTGAGAAAAAATCCGCCCCATGCTTTTCTTATGGACAAACGAGCTTTTTCCGTAGCGATAGGAAAATTTATTTTAAACTTGCCGAAACTAAGAAACTAAGCCCCAATAAGAAACGGGATCTATACCATCGTGTAGCCCCATTTCTCCCCCGTGTTTTGAACAAACCCCCAACCCTCAATTCCTAGGGGTGGTTTTTCAGCGAACAACTTAGTGAAGTGATACAAGTGGCTGTTTCATCAAAAGAACCAGCACACACGGCATTTTTGCTTCCAAAAACGTACTCTAACCGTTCCGATTAGCTTTCCTTGCTTTGATTGTTGTAGTGTAATGTTGCATCTTGCATGCTATCGAATTTTGAAACATTCCCGCCAAAACTGACTTTTCAATTCAAACTTGAAGAAACCGTTAAAATTAAGCATTTACACTGAATTTCGAATGGAGAATCAAACTTTTCCAGTGACTCGAACACTCGACATCCTGGTCACGAAACCGTCAGTTTGTCTTTCCAAGGCTCTGCTCTCTGGAAGGCGACCGATTCGGACATTCTAACGAGGGCGTGGCGCCCAGGGCGCCCCGACGTTTTCGAATTTCTCGTGGATTCACTGTCGAAAATTATATTATCTGAAAGGAGACACCCTACCCAGCCAGCATATAAATTTTTGTTTCTCTAGGTTAACCGTAAATAAGGTTTTTTTGACAAGAAAGAGGTCTTTATTCACGCCCGAACGGGTACGTCTGCACCCTCACCTTTGAAGCCGCTTTATTAATCGAACCTGTGGTCCTTGGAGATTTCCTCTTACTTCCGTATTCACAAGACACTGCTCTATCGAATCTGTACATTTCGGACGGGCTAGCTAGGACGTGGCGCCCAGGGCGCCTCGAAATGTTCGAAATTCGCAAAGAAGCCTCCTTGGATTTCCCTCCCGAGTTGTCTTCGCGTTGCCGTTTGCGTGATGATATCGCGGTGCGGAAGAGAGATATCACCAGCGATGCGCGCGCATCAGGTGAAATCCAAGTTGGATCGGAATCGCCAAAAAAGGCCCCTTGGATTTGCTTTGATAAAGCACACTTCCGACTTTGCTTTTGTGTCGCTCTCCATGGTTTCCGGTAGCCGAATGACGCAGCTTGGTACATGAGAGAAAGTTTCGCTTACGTGCAAATATTTAATATGTTATTCAATGTTTAAAAGTCGAACTTTTGCTGCAAAAACAGCTCACGATCCGGCAGACTTGTGATTTTTGCTTCAAAAAACGTACTCTGCACATCGCGGTTAGCTTCCCTTGCACATATTCTTGTAGTGGAAGGACGAGTCATGCAATCTACAGAAATTTGAAACTTTTCTTCCAAAACTTTATATTTTATTAAATTTTAAATATCGTGTAAATTTAACATTTTCTTGAATTTCAGGTAGGGAATCAACCCTTTCCCGTGACTCGAACACTCGACATCCTGCTCAAGAAACCGTCAGTTTGTCTTTCCAAGGCTCTGCTCTCTGGAAGGCGACCGATTCGGACCTTCTAACGAGGGCGTGGCGCCCAGGGCGCCCCGACGTTTTCCAATTTCTCGTGGATTCACTGTCGAAAATTATATTATCTGAAAGGAGACACCCTACCCAGCCAGCATCTAAATTTTTGTTTCTCTAGATTAACCGTAAATAAGGTTTCTTTGACAAGAAAGAGGTCGTTATTCACGCCCGAACGGGTACGTCTGCACCCTCACTTTTGAAGCCGTTTCATTAATCGAACCTGTGGTCCTTGGAGATTTCCTCTTACTTCCGTATTCACAAGACACTGCTCTATCGAATCTGTACATTTCGGACGGGCTAGCTAGGACGTGGCGCCCAGGGCGAGTCGAAATGTTCGAAATTCGCAAAGAAGCCTCCTTGGATTTCCCTCTCGAGTTGCATTCGCGTTGCCGGTTGCGTGATGCCTCCGCGGTGCGGATGAGAGATATCACCAGCGATGCGCGCGCATCAGGTGAAATCCAAGTTGGTTCGGAATCGCCAAAAAAGGCCCCTTGGATTTGCTTTGATAAAGCACACTTCCGACTTTGCTTTAGGCAAGCCCTGCATGTTTTCGTGTAGAGGAGTGATGCAGCTTCCATCCTACGATATATGGTGAGTTCAGCGCCAAAACTCCATTTTGTATTCAAACTTGAAAAACGGGTAAATTTAGCATTTTTCATGCATTTCAAACGGAGAATCAAAACCTTTTCCGTGACTCGAACCAAACACCCACTGCTTACTTTACCGTCACGTTATCTTCCCCTACCACCCTGCGTTAGTGGTTAGCGCGATGCGCCTGCTGGGACCAGTTTCAATGGGTGTTCAAGGGCGGAGGTGCAGGTCGCACGGGAGAAAATCCGCCATTTTCCAAGATGGAGGCCGCGTTTTTCGAGATATCTCGAAATCGCATTTAACTTTATTTGTTCCCTTGATTTGATCTACCTGTGTGTAAAGTTTGAACTCACTTGCTCGAAAATGAAAAAAAAATGGCTTGGGGGGCCAGAAGCGCTTCTTAGGAGACGAGAAGGTCGTTGTCTTTTTCTTTCTTAAATTTTTCCTACTTTACCTGGTTCGATCGTTACCAAATTTTACAATCTGAAAGGAAAGGTACCGAATTACAATAATCCAAAGTTTGGTATTACCCGGTTAGCCCGAAGTACACTTTAAAGGCATTTTCCCGAAATGGCCGTTTAGGTGACGAGAAGGACGCAGGCTCGCGGATTTAATTAGAAAATTGACACTTGCGACTTTGCTTTAGGCTATCCCTGCATGTTTTCGTGTACAGGAGTGATGCAGATTCCATCCTACGAGATATTGTGAGCTTGGCGCCAAAACTCCATTTTGTATTCAAACCTGAAAAAACCGTTACAATCTAGCATTTACACTGAATTTCGAATGGAGAATCAAACTTTTCCAGTGACTCGAACACTAAACCTCTGTCAACGTGGTTCAGTGGTTAGCGCTTTTTCAATTTCAACTGCCAAAATGGCTGTTTTATGCGTGCAAAGCACAGAATGAGAAAGAATCGAAATTTGAAACATTCACGCAAAAAAGTGAACTTTTTATTTCAAACCTGAAAAAACCGTTACAATCTAGCATTTACACTGAATTTCGAATGGAGAATCAAACTTTTCCAGTGACTCGAACACTAAACCTGTGTCAACGTGGTTCAGTGGTTAGCGCTTTTTCAATTTCAACTGCCAAAATGGCTGTTTTATGCGTGCAAAGCACAGAATGAGAAAGAATCGAAATTTGAAACATTCACGCAAAAAAGTGAACTTTTTATTTCAAACTTGAAAAACCGTTACAATAAAGCATTTACACTGAATTTCGAAGGGAGAATCAAACTTTTCCAGTGACTCGAACACTAAACCTCTGTCGACGTGGCTCAGTGGTTAGCGCTTTTTCAACTTCAACTGACAAAATGGCCGCTTTATGCGTGGAAAGCACAGAATGACAAAAGGAGCAGCACACACGGGATTTTTGCTTCCAAAAACGTACCCTAAACGTTGCGATTAGCTTTCCTTGATTTAATTATTGCAACGTGATGTTGCATGTTATCGAATTTTGAAAGATTCACGCCAAAACTGACTATGTAAACACAGTATCACGCGTCGCGGTACTCCGGGACGCGAGCCCCAAAATACGGTTTTTTCCCCAAGTGCGGTCCGCCACTGTTTACGCATAGCTTTGTGAACGTTTCGCTTCGTCTCAAAAAATGAAAAAAACTTGGATAGATCGCATGGCTGGAATTAAGTGTGAAAATTTGAAAGCGTGTGAAGTGTGAGAATAATTGGAAAATAAGTGCACGTCCCGGGGAAGTTTACCCCCCCTGGAGCCCCCCTGGTGCGTTATACCTTGGACACCCTGTGAATCTTGTGGACCAAAGACCAAGGACTGTGCAGGTATCTTGACAGACGCGCGGGGGTGAGTACTTTTTGAGATATTAAGGGAAAACCACCCCTATGCTAACCTTATGGAAAAAACAGCATAGTGCGCGAGCAAAAGAAAACAAGTAAATCACTTAGTGAAATACGAATCCTTATCCCTTGAAACACTTTAATCCCATACAGAAAGGACCAAGGAACACAACTAAATTTATCCCACCCCTCTCCGACCACTATCTTGGAAACCCTTGAGAAAAAATCCGCCCCATGCTTTTCTTATGGACAAACGAGCTTTTTCCGTAGCGATAGGAAAATTTATTTTAAACTTGCCGAAACTAAGAAACTAAGCCCCAATAAGAAACGGGATCTATACCATCGTGTAGCCCCATTTCTCCCCCGTGTTTTGAACAAACCCCCAACCCTCAATTCCTAGGGGTGGTTTTTCAGCGAACAACTTAGTGAAGTGATACAAGTGGCTGTTTCATCAAAAGAACCAGCACACACGGCATTTTTGCTTCCAAAAACGTACTCTAACCGTTCCGATTAGCTTTCCTTGCTTTGATTGTTGTAGTGTAATGTTGCATCTTGCATGCTATCGAATTTTGAAACATTCCCGCCAAAACTGACTTTTCAATTCAAACTTGAAGAAACCGTTAAAATTAAGCATTTACACTGAATTTCGAATGGAGAATCAAACTTTTCCAGTGACTCGAACACTCGACATCCTGGTCACGAAACCGTCAGTTTGTCTTTCCAAGGCTCTGCTCTCTGGAAGGCGACCAATTCGGACATTCTAACGAGGGCGTGGCGCCCAGGGCGCCCCGACGTTTTCGAATTTCTCGTGGATTCACTGTCGAAAATTATATTATCTGAAAGGAGACACCCTACCCAGCCAGCATATAAATTTTTGTTTCTCTAGGTTAACCGTAAATAAGGTTTTTTTGACAAGAAAGAGGTCTTTATTCACGCCCGAACGGGTACGTCTGCACCCTCACCTTTGAAGCCGCTTTATTAATCGAACCTGTGGTCCTTGGAGATTTCCTCTTACTTCCGTATTCACAAGACACTGCTCTATCGAATCTGTACATTTCGGACGGGCTAGCTAGGACGTGGCGCCCAGGGCGCCTCGAAATGTTCGAAATTCGCAAAGAAGCCTCCTTGGATTTCCCTCCCGAGTTGTCTTCGCGTTGCCGTTTGCGTGATGATATCGCGGTGCGGAAGAGAGATATCACCAGCGATGCGCGCGCATCAGGTGAAATCCAAGTTGGATCGGAATCGCCAAAAAAGGCCCCTTGGATTTGCTTTGATAAAGCACACTTCCGACTTTGCTTTTGTGTCGCTCTCCATGGTTTCCGGTAGCCGAATGACGCAGCTTGGTACATGAGAGAAAGTTTCGCTTACGTGCAAATATTTAATATGTTATTCAATGTTTAAAAGTCGAACTTTTGCTGCAAAAACAGCTCACGATCCGGCAGACTTGTGATTTTTGCTTCAAAAAACGTACTCTGCACATCGCGGTTAGCTTCCCTTGCACATATTCTTGTAGTGGAAGGACGAGTCATGCAATCTACAGAAATTTGAAACTTTTCTTCCAAAACTTTATATTTTATTAAATTTTAAATATCGTGTAAATTTAACATTTTCTTGAATTTCAGGTAGGGAATCAACCCTTTCCCGTGACTCGAACACTCGACATCCTGCTCAAGAAACCGTCAGTTTGTCTTTCCAAGGCTCTGCTCTCTGGAAGGCGACCGATTCGGACCTTCTAACGAGGGCGTGGCGCCCAGGGCGCCCCGACGTTTTCCAATTTCTCGTGGATTCACTGTCGAAAATTATATTATCTGAAAGGAGACACCCTACCCAGCCAGCATCTAAATTTTTGTTTCTCTAGATTAACCGTAAATAAGGTTTCTTTGACAAGAAAGAGGTCGTTATTCACGCCCGAACGGGTACGTCTGCACCCTCACTTTTGAAGCCGTTTCATTAATCGAACCTGTGGTCCTTGGAGATTTCCTCTTACTTGCGTATTCACAAGACACTGCTCTATCGAATCTGTACATTTCGGACGGGCTAGCTAGGACGTGGCGCCCAGGGCGCCTCGAAATGTTCGAAATTCGCAAAGAAGCCTCCTTGGATTTCCCTCCCGAGTTGTCTTCGCGTTGCCGTTTGCGTGATGATATCGCGGAGCGGAAGAGAGATATCACCAGCGATGCGCGCGCATCAGGTGAAATCCAAGTTGGATCGGAATCGCCAAAAAAGGCCCCTTGGATTTGCTTTGATAAAGCACACTTCCGACTTTGCTTTAGGCAAGCCCTGCATGTTTTCGTGTAGAGGAGTGATGCAGCTTCCATCCTACGATATATGGTGAGTTCAGCGCCAAAACTCCATTTTGTATTCAAACTTGAAAAACGGGTAAATTTAGCATTTTTCATGCATTTCAAACGGAGAATCAAAACCTTTTCCGTGACTCGAACCAAACACCCACTGCTTACTTTACCGTCACGTTATCTTCCCCTACCACCCTGCGTTAGTGGTTAGCGCGATGCGCCTGCTGGGACCAGTTTCAATGGGTGTTCAAGGGCGGAGGTGCAGGTCGCACGGGAGAAAATCCGCCATTTTCCAAGATGGAGGCCGCGTTTTTCGAGATATCTCGAAATCGCATTTAACTTTATTTGTTCCCTTGATTTGATCTACCTGTGTGTAAAGTTTGAACTCACTTGCTCGAAAATGAAAAAAAAATGGCTTGGGGGGCCAGAAGCGCTTCTTAGGAGACGAGAAGGTCGTTGTCTTTTTCTTTCTTAAATTTTTCCTACTTTACCTGGTTCGATCGTTACCAAATTTTACAATCTGAAAGGAAAGGTACCGAATTACAATAATCCAAAGTTTGGTATTACCCGGTTAGCCCGAAGTACACTTTAAAGGCATTTTCCCGAAATGGCCGTTTAGGTGACGAGAAGGACGCAGGCTCGCGGATTTAATTAGAAAATTGACACTTGCGACTTTGCTTTAGGCTATCCCTGCATGTTTTCGTGTACAGGAGTGATGCAGATTCCATCCTACGAGATATTGTGAGCTTGGCGCCAAAACTCCATTTTGTATTCAAACCTGAAAAAACCGTTACAATCTAGCATTTACACTGAATTTCGAATGGAGAATCAAACTTTTCCAGTGACTCGAACACTAAACCTCTGTCAACGTGGTTCAGTGGTTAGCGCTTTTTCAATTTCAACTGCCAAAATGGCTGTTTTATGCGTGCAAAGCACAGAATGAGAAAGAATCGAAATTTGAAACATTCACGCAAAAAAGTGAACTTTTTATTTCAAACCTGAAAAAACCGTTACAATCTAGCATTTACACTGAATTTCGAATGGAGAATCAAACTTTTCCAGTGACTCGAACACTAAACCTCTGTCAACGTGGTTCAGTGGTTAGCGCTTTTTCAATTTCAACTGCCAAAATGGCTGTTTTATGCGTGCAAAGCACAGAATGAGAAAGAATCGAAATTTGAAACATTCACGCAAAAAAGTGAACTTTTTATTTCAAACTTGAAAAACCGTTACAATAAAGCATTTACACTGAATTTCGAAGGGAGAATCAAACTTTTCCAGTGACTCGAACACTAAACCTCTGTCGACGTGGCTCAGTGGTTAGCGCTTTTTCAACTTCAACTGACAAAATGGCCGCTTTATGCGTGGAAAGCACAGAATGACAAAAGGAGCAGCACACACGGGATTTTTGCTTCCAAAAACGTACCCTAAACGTTGCGATTAGCTTTCCTTGATTTAATTATTGCAACGTGATGTTGCATGTTATCGAATTTTGAAAGATTCACGCCAAAACTGACTATGTAAACACAGTATCACGCGTCGCGGTACTCCGGGACGCGAGCCCCAAAATACGGTTTTTTCCCCAAGTGCGGTCCGCCACTGTTTACGCATAGCTTTGTGAACGTTTCGCTTCGTCTCAAAAAATGAAAAAAACTTGGATAGATCGCATGGCTGGAATTAAGTGTGAAAATTTGAAAGCGTGTGAAGTGTGAGAATAATTGGAAAATAAGTGCACGTCCCGGGGAAGTTTACCCCCCCTGGAGCCCCCCTGGTGCGTTATACCTTGGACACCCTGTGAATCTTGTGGACCAAAGACCAAGGACTGTGCAGGTATCTTGACAGACGCGCGGGGGTGAGTACTTTTTGAGATATTAAGGGAAAACCACCCCTATGCTAACCTTATGGAAAAAACAGCATAGTGCGCGAGCAAAAGAAAACAAGTAAATCACTTAGTGAAATACGAATCCTTATCCCTTGAAACACTTTAATCCCATACAGAAAGGACCAAGGAACACAACTAAATTTATCCCACCCCTCTCCGACCACTATCTTGGAAACCCTTGAGAAAAAATCCGCCCCATGCTTTTCTTATGGACAAACGAGCTTTTTCCGTAGCGATAGGAAAATTTATTTTAAACTTGCCGAAACTAAGAAACTAAGCCCCAATAAGAAACGGGATCTATACCATCGTGTAGCCCCATTCCTCCCCCGTGTTTTGAACCAACCCCCAACCCTCAATTCCTAGGGGTGGTTTTTCAGCGAACAACTTAGTGAAGTGATACAAGTGGCTGTTTCATCAAAAGAACCAGCACACACGGCATTTTTGCTTCCAAAAACGTACTCTAACCGTTCCGATTAGCTTTCCTTGCTTTGATTGTTGTAGTGTAATGTTGCATCTTGCATGCTATCGAATTTTGAAACATTCCCGCCAAAACTGACTTTTCAATTCAAACTTGAAGAAACCGTTAAAATTAAGCATTTACACTGAATTTCGAATGGAGAATCAAACTTTTCCAGTGACTCGAACACTCGACATCCTGGTCACGAAACCGTCAGTTTGTCTTTCCAAGGCTCTGCTCTCTGGAAGGCGACCGATTCGGACATTCTAACGAGGGCGTGGCGCCCAGGGCGCCCCGACGTTTTCGAATTTCTCGTGGATTCACTGTCGAAAATTATATTATCTGAAAGGAGACACCCTACCCAGCCAGCATATAAATTTTTGTTTCTCTAGGTTAACCGTAAATAAGGTTTTTTTGACAAGAAAGAGGTCTTTATTCACGCCCGAACGGGTACGTCTGCACCCTCACCTTTGAAGCCGCTTTATTAATCGAACCTGTGGTCCTTGGAGATTTCCTCTTACTTCCGTATTCACAAGACACTGCTCTATCGAATCTGTACATTTCGGACGGGCTAGCTAGGACGTGGCGCCCAGGGCGCCTCGAAATGTTCGAAATTCGCAAAGAAGCCTCCTTGGATTTCCCTCCCGAGTTGTCTTCGCGTTGCCGTTTGCGTGATGATATCGCGGTGCGGAAGAGAGATATCACCAGCGATGCGCGCGCATCAGGTGAAATCCAAGTTGGATCGGAATCGCCAAAAAAGGCCCCTTGGATTTGCTTTGATAAAGCACACTTCCGACTTTGCTTTTGTGTCGCTCTCCATGGTTTCCGGTAGCCGAATGACGCAGCTTGGTACATGAGAGAAAGTTTCGCTTACGTGCAAATATTTAATATGTTATTCAATGTTTAAAAGTCGAACTTTTGCTGCAAAAACAGCTCACGATCCGGCAGACTTGTGATTTTTGCTTCAAAAAACGTACTCTGCACATCGCGGTTAGCTTCCCTTGCACATATTCTTGTAGTGGAAGGACGAGTCATGCAATCTACAGAAATTTGAAACTTTTCTTCCAAAACTTTATATTTTATTAAATTTTAAATATCGTGTAAATTTAACATTTTCTTGAATTTCAGGTAGGGAATCAACCCTTTCCCGTGACTCGAACACTCGACATCCTGCTCAAGAAACCGTCAGTTTGTCTTTCCAAGGCTCTGCTCTCTGGAAGGCGACCGATTCGGACCTTCTAACGAGGGCGTGGCGCCCAGGGCGCCCCGACGTTTTCCAATTTCTCGTGGATTCACTGTCGAAAATTATATTATCTGAAAGGAGACACCCTACCCAGCCAGCATCTAAATTTTTGTTTCTCTAGATTAACCGTAAATAAGGTTTCTTTGACAAGAAAGAGGTCGTTATTCACGCCCGAACGGGTACGTCTGCACCCTCACTTTTGAAGCCGTTTCATTAATCGAACCTGTGGTCCTTGGAGATTTCCTCTTACTTCCGTATTCACAAGACACTGCTCTATCGAATCTGTACATTTCGGACGGGCTAGCTAGGACGTGGCGCCCAGGGCGAGTCGAAATGTTCGAAATTCGCAAAGAAGCCTCCTTGGATTTCCCTCTCGAGTTGCATTCGCGTTGCCGGTTGCGTGATGCCTCCGCGGTGCGGATGAGAGATATCACCAGCGATGCGCGCGCATCAGGTGAAATCCAAGTTGGTTCGGAATCGCCAAAAAAGGCCCCTTGGATTTGCTTTGATAAAGCACACTTCCGACTTTGCTTTAGGCAAGCCCTGCATGTTTTCGTGTAGAGGAGTGATGCAGCTTCCATCCTACGATATATGGTGAGTTCAGCGCCAAAACTCCATTTTGTATTCAAACTTGAAAAACGGGTAAATTTAGCATTTTTCATGCATTTCAAACGGAGAATCAAAACCTTTTCCGTGACTCGAACCAAACACCCACTGCTTACTTTACCGTCACGTTATCTTCCCCTACCACCCTGCGTTAGTGGTTAGCGCGATGCGCCTGCTGGGACCAGTTTCAATGGGTGTTCAAGGGCGGAGGTGCAGGTCGCACGGGAGAAAATCCGCCATTTTCCAAGATGGAGGCCGCGTTTTTCGAGATATCTCGAAATCGCATTTAACTTTATTTGTTCCCTTGATTTGATCTACCTGTGTGTAAAGTTTGAACTCACTTGCTCGAAAATGAAAAAAAAATGGCTTGGGGGGCCAGAAGCGCTTCTTAGGAGACGAGAAGGTCGTTGTCTTTTTCTTTCTTAAATTTTTCCTACTTTACCTGGTTCGATCGTTACCAAATTTTACAATCTGAAAGGAAAGGTACCGAATTACAATAATCCAAAGTTTGGTATTACCCGGTTAGCCCGAAGTACACTTTAAAGGCATTTTCCCGAAATGGCCGTTTAGGTGACGAGAAGGACGCAGGCTCGCGGATTTAATTAGAAAATTGACACTTGCGACTTTGCTTTAGGCTATCCCTGCATGTTTTCGTGTACAGGAGTGATGCAGATTCCATCCTACGAGATATTGTGAGCTTGGCGCCAAAACTCCATTTTGTATTCAAACCTGAAAAAACCGTTACAATCTAGCATTTACACTGAATTTCGAATGGAGAATCAAACTTTTCCAGTGACTCGAACACTAAACCTCTGTCAACGTGGTTCAGTGGTTAGCGCTTTTTCAATTTCAACTGCCAAAATGGCTGTTTTATGCGTGCAAAGCACAGAATGAGAAAGAATCGAAATTTGAAACATTCACGCAAAAAAGTGAACTTTTTATTTCAAACCTGAAAAAACCGTTACAATCTAGCATTTACACTGAATTTCGAATGGAGAATCAAACTTTTCCAGTGACTCGAACACTAAACCTCTGTCAACGTGGTTCAGTGGTTAGCGCTTTTTCAATTTCAACTGCCAAAATGGCTGTTTTATGCGTGCAAAGCACAGAATGAGAAAGAATCGAAATTTGAAACATTCACGCAAAAAAGTGAACTTTTTATTTCAAACTTGAAAAACCGTTACAATAAAGCATTTACACTGAATTTCGAAGGGAGAATCAAACTTTTCCAGTGACTCGAACACTAAACCTCTGTCGACGTGGCTCAGTGGTTAGCGCTTTTTCAACTTCAACTGACAAAATGGCCGCTTTATGCGTGGAAAGCACAGAATGACAAAAGGAGCAGCACACACGGGATTTTTGCTTCCAAAAACGTACCCTAAACGTTGCGATTAGCTTTCCTTGATTTAATTATTGCAACGTGATGTTGCATGTTATCGAATTTTGAAAGATTCACGCCAAAACTGACTATGTAAACACAGTATCACGCGTCGCGGTACTCCGGGACGCGAGCCCCAAAATACGGTTTTTTCCCCAAGTGCGGTCCGCCACTATTTACGCATAGCTTTGTGAACGTTTCGCTTCGTCTCAAAAAATGAAAAAAACTTGGATAGATCGCATGGCTGGAATTAAGTGTGAAAATTTGAAAGCGTGTGAAGTGTGAGAATAATTGGAAAATAAGTGCACGTCCCGGGGAAGTTTACCCCCCCCCTGGAGCCCCCCTGGTGCGTTATACCTTGGACACCCTGTGAATCTTGTGGACCAAAGACCAAGGACTGTGCAGGTATCTTGACAGACGCGCGGGGGTGAGTACTTTTTGAGATATTAAGGGAAAACCACCCCTATGCTAACCTTATGGAAAAAACAGCATAGTGCGCGAGCAAAAGAAAACAAGTAAATCACTTAGTGAAATACGAATCCTTATCCCTTGAAACACTTTAATCCCATACAGAAAGGACCAAGGAACACAACTAAATTTATCCCACCCCTCTCCGACCACTATCTTGGAAACCCTTGAGAAAAAATCCGCCCCATGCTTTTCTTATGGACAAACGAGCTTTTTCCGTAGCGATAGGAAAATTTATTTTAAACTTGCCGAAACTAAGAAACTAAGCCCCAATAAGAAACGGGATCTATACCATCGTGTAGCCCCATTCCTCCCCCGTGTTTTGAACCAACCCCCAACCCTCAATTCCTAGGGGTGGTTTTTCAGCGAACAACTTAGTGAAGTGATACAAGTGGCTGTTTCATCAAAAGAACCAGCACACACGGCATTTTTGCTTCCAAAAACGTACTCTAACCGTTCCGATTAGCTTTCCTTGCTTTGATTGTTGTAGTGTAATGTTGCATCTTGCATGCTATCGAATTTTGAAACATTCCCGCCAAAACTGACTTTTCAATTCAAACTTGAAGAAACCGTTAAAATTAAGCATTTACACTGAATTTCGAATGGAGAATCAAACTTTTCCAGTGACTCGAACACTCGACATCCTGGTCACGAAACCGTCAGTTTGTCTTTCCAAGGCTCTGCTCTCTGGAAGGCGACCGATTCGGACATTCTAACGATAGCGTGGCGCCCAGGGCGCCCCGACGTTTTCGAATTTCTCGTGGATTCACTGTCGAAAATTATATTATCTGAAAGGAGACACCCTACCCAGCCAGCATATAAATTTTTGTTTCTCTAGGTTAACCGTAAATAAGGTTTTTTTGACAAGAAAGAGGTCTTTATTCACGCCCGAACGGGTACGTCTGCACCCTCACCTTTGAAGCCGCTTTATTAATCGAACCTGTGGTCCTTGGAGATTTCCTCTTACTTCCGTATTCACAAGACACTGCTCTATCGAATCTGTACATTTCGGACGGGCTAGCTAGGACGTGGCGCCCAGGGCGCCTCGAAATGTTCGAAATTCGCAAAGAAGCCTCCTTGGATTTCCCTCCCGAGTTGTCTTCGCGTTGCCGTTTGCGTGATGATATCGCGGTGCGGAAGAGAGATATCACCAGCGATGCGCGCGCATCAGGTGAAATCCAAGTTGGATCGGAATCGCCAAAAAAGGCCCCTTGGATTTGCTTTGATAAAGCACACTTCCGACTTTGCTTTTGTGTCGCTCTCCATGGTTTCCGGTAGCCGAATGACGCAGCTTGGTACATGCGAGAAAGTTTCGCTTACGTGCAAATATTTAATATGTTATTCAATGTTTAAAAGTCGAACTTTTGCTGCAAAAACAGCTCACGATCCGGCAGACTTGTGATTTTTGCTTCAAAAAACGTACTCTGCACATCGCGGTTAGCTTCCCTTGCACATATTCTTGTAGTGGAAGGACGAGTCATGCAATCTACAGAAATTTGAAACTTTTCTTCCAAAACTTTATATTTTATTAAATTTTAAATATCGTGTAAATTTAACATTTTCTTGAATTTCAGGTAGGGAATCAACCCTTTCCCGTGACTCGAACACTCGACATCCTGCTCAAGAAACCGTCAGTTTGTCTTTCCAAGGCTCTGCTCTCTGGAAGGCGACCGATTCGGACCTTCTAACGAGGGCGTGGCGCCCAGGGCGCCCCGACGTTTTCCAATTTCTCGTGGATTCACTGTCGAAAATTATATTATCTGAAAGGAGACACCCTACCCAGCCAGCATCTAAATTTTTGTTTCTCTAGATTAACCGTAAATAAGGTTTCTTTGACAAGAAAGAGGTCGTTATTCACGCCCGAACGGGTACGTCTGCACCCTCACTTTTGAAGCCGTTTCATTAATCGAACCTGTGGTCCTTGGAGATTTCCTCTTACTTGCGTATTCACAAGACACTGCTCTATCGAATCTGTACATTTCGGACGGGCTAGCTAGGACGTGGCGCCCAGGGCGCCTCGAAATGTTCGAAATTCGCAAAGAAGCCTCCTTGGATTTCCCTCCCGAGTTGTCTTCGCGTTGCCGTTTGCGTGATGATATCGCGGTGCGGAAGAGAGATATCACCAGCGATGCGCGCGCATCAGGTGAAATCCAAGTTGGATCGGAATCGCCAAAAAAGGCCCCTTGGATTTGCTTTGATAAAGCACACTTCCGACTTTGCTTTAGGCAAGCCCTGCATGTTTTCGTGTAGAGGAGTGATGCAGCTTCCATCCTACGATATATGGTGAGTTCAGCGCCAAAACTCCATTTTGTATTCAAACTTGAAAAACGGGTAAATTTAGCATTTTTCATGCATTTCAAACGGAGAATCAAAACCTTTTCCGTGACTCGAACCAAACACCCACTGCTTACTTTACCGTCACGTTGTCTTCCAGCCTCCTTCCCCTACCACCCTGCGTTAGGCGTTAGCGCGATACGTCTGCTGGAACCAGTTTCAATGGGTGTTCAAGGGCGGAGGTGCAGGTCGCACGGGAGAAAATCCGCCATTTTCCAAGATGGAGGCCGCGTTTTTCGAGATATCTCGAAATCGCATTTAACTTTTTTTGTTCCCTTGATTTGATCTACCTGTGTGTAAAGTTTGAACTCACTTGCTCGAAAATGAAAAAAAAATGGCTTGGGGGCCAGAAGCGCTTCTTAGGAGACGAGAAGGACATTGTCTTTTCCTTTCTTCAATTTTTCATACTTTGCGTGGTTCGAACCTTATCAAAATTCACAATCTGAAAGTCGAGGTACCGAATTACCAGAATCCCAAGTTTTGTCTTCCTCGGTTAGCCACAAGTACACTTTAACGGCCTTTTCCCGAAATGGCGGGTTAGGGGGCCGAGAAGGACGCAGGCTCGCGGATTTCATTAGAAAAGTCACCCTTTCGACTTTGATTTAGGCTAGCCCTGCATGTTTTCGTGTATGGGAAGGATGTAGCTTCCATCCTAAGAAATTATTTGAGTTTCGCGCCAAAACGGGATTTCCTGTTCAAACTTGAAAAACCGTTAAAATTTAGCATTTTTCATGAATTTCAAATGGAGAATCAAACGTTTCCCGTGACTCGAACACTCCAACCACTGCTTAATTTACCGTCACGTTGTCTTCCAGCCTCCTTCCCCTACAACCCTGAGTTAGGCGTTAGCGCGATGCGTCTGCTGGAACTAGTTTGAAAGGGTGTTTAGGGGCGGAGGTGCAGGTCGCTGGGGACGAAATCCGCCATTTTCCAAGATGGAGGCCGCGTTTTTGGAAATATCTCAAAATGGCATTTACCTTTTTTTGTTCTCTTGACTTGATCTAGGTCTGTGTAAAATTTCAACTCGATTGCTCGAAATCGAAAAATCGGGGGGGGGGGGCGAGAATGACATTTTTTTTCTTTTTTTCACTTTTTCACACTTTGGTTGGTTCGAACCTCATGGAGAGGTACCAAATTACCCGAATCCCAAGTTTTGTCTTCCTCGGTTAACCACAAGTACACTTTAACGGCCTTTTCCAGAAATGGCGGTTGGGGGGCGAGAAGGACGCAGGCTCGCGGATTTCATTAGAAAAGTCACCCTTTCGACTTTGATTTAGGATAGCCCTGCATGTTTTCGTGTATGGGAACGATGCAGCTTCCCTCCCACCAGATATTGTGAGTTTCGCGCCAAAACGGGATTTGCTGTTCAAACTTGAAAAACCGTTAAAATTTAGCATTTTTCATGAATTTCAAATGGAGAATCAAACGTTTCCCGTGACTCGAACCCTACACCCACTGCTTACTTTACCGTCACGTTGTCTTCCAGCCTCCTTCCCCTACAACCCTGAGTTAGGCGTTAGCGCGATGCGTCTGCTGGAACCAGTTTGAAAGGGTGTTTAGGGGCGGAGGTGCAGGTCGCTGGGGACGAAATCCGCCATTTTCCAAGATGGAGGCCGCGATTTTGGAGATATCTCAAAATCGCATTCGAAACTTTTATTCCTTTGACCTGAGCTACCTTCGTGCCGAATTTTGATTCCCTAGCTCGAAGTTGAAAATTCTTGAAAAAATTTTTCTAAGTCCAAAAACATATAGAAAACAGCTATTTTGAGGTTCGGGATTTTTTTTTTCATTATCTACATGCATATACGATTCATTTAAAAAAGAAAAAAAATGAGTTTTCATGATTTTAGGGTGAAGAGTGACCGAAATAGAGCCGTTTTCTCTTTGGGGGGTGGGAGGTATCTGGGTGACTTGACTCAAGTCTTTCCCAGTTTGGGTATAATAACGGCAATGGGCGTAGGGGTGCCCGAGAAAGAAGTGAAGCTGGGAAAACGTATCACATGTGTGGAAACACGGAATTGGCACAAAAGATACTTGAGGGTGACAGGTATCTGGGTGAGGGTGAAGAGTGATCGAAATAGAGCCGTTTTCTCTTTGGGGGGTGGGAGGTATCTGGGTGACTTGACTCAAGTCTTTCCCAGGTTGGGTATAATAACGGCAATGGGCGTAGGGGTGCCCGAGAAAGAAGTGATGCTGGGAAAACGTATCACATGTGTGGAAACACGGAATTGGCACAAAAGATACTTGAGGGTGACAGGTATCTGGGTGAGGGTGAAGAGTGATCGAAATAGAGCCGTTTTCTCTTTGGTGGGTGGGAGGTATCTGGGTGACTTGACTCAAGTCTTTCCCAGGGTGGGTATAATAACGGCAATGGGCGTAGGGGTGCCCGAGAAAGAAGTGATGCTGGGAAAACGTATCACATGTGTGGAAACACGGAATTGGCACAAAAGATACTTGGGGGTGACAGGTATCTGGGTGAGGGTGAAGAGTGATCGAAATAGAGCCGTTTTCTCTTTGGGGGGTGGGAGGTATCTGGGTGACTTGACTCAAGTCTTTCCCAGTTTGGGTATAATAACGGCAATGGGCGTAGGGGTGCCCGAGAAAGAAGTGATGCTGGGAAAACGTATCACATGTGAAGTAACACGGAATTGGCACCAAAGATACTTGGGGGGTTTAAGGTATCTGGGTGACTTGACACAAGTCTTTCCCAGTTTGGGTATAATAACGGCAATGGGCGTAGGGGTGCCCGAGAAAGAAGTGATGCTGGGAAAACGTATCACATGTGAAGTAACACGGAATTGGCACCAAAGATACTTGGGGGGTTTAAGGTATCTGGGTGACTTGACACAAGTCTTTCCCAGGTTGGGTATAATAACGGCAATGGGCGTAGGGGTGCCCGAGAAAGAAGTGATGCTGGGAAAACGTATCACATGTGTGGAAACACGGAATTGGCACCAAAGATACTTGGGGGGTTTAAGGTATCTGGGTGACTTGACACAAGTCTTTCCCAGTTTGGGTATAATAACGGCAATGGACGTAGGGGTGCCCAAGAAAGAAGTGAGGCTGGGAAAACAGAAAGAGAAATAAGGTTTTCCCAAAGCTTTACTCTTTGACTTTAGACAATCTTGGAGCTTGCGTGAATTGAGGAGGAGAGGTGGAAAGCTCCATGGTTTATACATAGCGAATCAATTGTTAAAGAACCTTAGGGGAGTAAGTGCCCTGTGAGTATGTGGCGACCACAGGGCGAAAGAGCAAGTTGTGTCCGCTTGCGAGTCACGGAGAGATGGAGCAACCACCTGCGAGGACGATGGAACTTGGCTGGAACCACGCTTGCATTTCGTGATAGATTGCCCTGTCTGGGAAAAGTGAAGAATGATAGAGTTTTCCCAGTGTGCTTGCACAAAAGGGCAATACCTGCAGAAGGAACCGCATGTGTATTGAGTCTGGGAGAAGTGTGTGAGAAAGATGTTTCCCAGGCTGTTACCGTATATCGGTATGTAGAGCGTTAACCTTTGAGCATGAGACTCTAGTCGCATAGAAGCAAAGAGAAATAAGGTTTTCCCAAAGCTTTACTCTTTGATTTAGACAAGCTTGGAGCTTGCGTGAATTGAGGAGGAGAGGTGGAAAGCTCCATGGTTTACACATAGCGAATCAATTGTTATAGAACCTTAGGGGAGTAAGTGCCCTGTGAGTATGTGGCGACCACAGGGCGAAAGAGCAAGTTGGATCCGCTTGCGAGTCACGGAGAGATGGAGCAACCACCTGCGAGGGCGATGGAACTTGGCTGGAACCACGCTTGCAGTTCGTGATAGATTGCTCTGTCTGGGAAAAGTTAAGGAGTTGTGTGTTTCCCAGACTCTTACCGTATATCGGTACATAGACCGTCAACCAATGAGCATAAGACTCTAGTCGCAAGCAGAAAGTTTTCCCAAGCTACTACTCTTTGACTTTAGTTGAGCTTGCATCTGTTGCGAAACGTAACGATAGAGGTGCAAGTTTGCATGGTTAGCAAAGAGTAAATCAATTCATATTGATATATGGTGGGAATGGTGGCTCTAGTGCTTGCTAAGCATGCTCTTGAGCGATGCCCTGTGCATTACGTGGCGAGCACAGGGCGATACAGCACCTTTGCACAGGCTGCGAGTCACGATGAGCTGGAACTACCATCTCCGAGGGCGAAGGAGCTTGGCTTGAACCACGCTTGGAGTTTCAGATAGATTTATCTGTCTGGGCAAAGTTAAGGAGTTGTGTGTTTCCCAGACTCTTACCGTATATCGGTACATAGACCGTCAACCAATGAGCATAAGACTCTAGTCGCAAAGGGAAAGTTTTCCCAAGCTATTACTCTTTGACTTTAGTTGAGCTTGCATCTGTTGCGAAACGTAACGATAGAGGTGCAAGTTTGCATGGCTAAAAAAGAGTAAATCAATTCATATTGATATATGGTGGGAATGGTGGCTCTAGTGCTTGCTAAGCATGCTCTTGAGCGATGCCCTGTGCATTACGTGGCGAGCACAGGGCGATACAGCACCTTTGCACAGGCTGCGAGTCACGATGAGCTGGAACTACCATCTCCGAGGGCGAAGGAGCTTGGCTTGAACCACGCTTGGAGTTTCAGATAGATTTATCTGTCTGGGCAAAGTTAAGGAGTTGTGTGTTTCCCAGACTCTTACCGTATATCGGTACATAGACCGTCAACCAATGAGCATAAGACTCTAGTCGCAAAGGGAAAGTTTTCCCAAGCTATTACTCTTTGACTTTAGTTGAGCTTGCATCTGTTGCGAAACGTAACGATAGAGGTGCAAGTTTGCATGGCTAAAAAAGAGTAAATCAATTCATATTGATATATGGTGGGAATGGTGGCTCTAGTGCTTGCTAAGCATGCTCTTGAGCGATGCCCTGTGCATTACGTGGCGAGCACAGGGCGATACAGCACCTTTGCACAGGCTGCGAGTCACGATGAGCTGGAACTACCACCTCCGAGGGCGAAGGAGCTTGGCTTGAACCACGCTTGGAGTTTCAGATAGATTTATCTGTCTGGGCAAAGTTAAGGAGTTGTGTGTTTCCCAGACTCTTACCGTATATCGGTACATAGACCGTCAACCAATGAGCATAAGACTCTAGTCGCAAAGGGAAAGTTTTCCCAAGCTATTACTCTTTGACTTTAGTTGAGCTTGCATCTGTTGCGAAACGTAACGATAGAGGTGCAAGTTTGCATGGCTAAAAAAGAGTAAATCAATTCATATTGATATATGGTGGGAATGGTGGCTCTAGTGCTTGCTAAGCATGCTCTTGAGCGATGCCCTGTGCATTACGTGGCGAGCACAGGGCGATACAGCACCTTTGCACAGGCTGCGAGTCACGATGAGCTGGAACTACCACCTCCGAGGGCGAAGGAGCTTGGCATGAACCACGCTTGGAGTTTCAGATAGATTTATCTGTCTGGGCAAAGTTAAGGAGTTGTGTGTTTCCCAGACTCTTACCGTATATCGGTACATAGACCGTCAACCAATGAGCATAAGACTCTAGTCGCAAAGGGAAAGTTTTCCCAAGCTATTACTCTTTGACTTTAGTTGAGCTTGCATCTGTTGCGAAACGTAACGATAGAGGTGCAAGTTTGCGTGGTTAGAAAAGATTAAATCAATTCATATTGATATATGGTGGGAATGGTGGCTCTAGTGCTTGCTAAGCATGCTCTTGAGCGATGCCCTGTGCATTACGTGGCGAGCACAGGGCAATATAGCAAGCTTGTCCCACTTGCGAGTCACGATGAGGTGAAGCAACCACCTCAAATGTGCATGGACCTCTGTTCAGGCATCGAGCTTAAGGCTCTAGTCTAATTCGAACCCAACTGTTCACCCGCCACGCAAGCAACCGGGGAGGTAGGTATACCAATCGGTATCAATGCCTTCACTGTCGGTCAACCGCCGGTTGCAATTTCGTGGATGGAGTAGGGATCATTCTTTCGGATGAGACCCGAAGCGAACGTTAGCTATGCGTTCAAAGGCAACCCCACTCACGTGGGAAGTTGGGGTTCGAATTGTTTTCCGAAAAGCATTGCTGTATTCATAGTTTTCGGAAAATTCACGGCGTCCATCTTTGTTTCTGCACCGTGTACGAGTAAGTGACAGAGCCGCGCAAGCGGGAAGGTAGCCTTCCTTGGAAGACTGGTTGAACCTGAACCAAGTTTGTTGCTACTAACTTGTCAGCCCTCGTACACGGTGGTTCGCCTCCGACACGTGACGTAACCGTTTGTGCTCTTCCGAACGCATGTAGGTTGAGCATCAGACACCTTGAATTGACTTACCCACCCTAGTGGGGAAGCTTAGCTTACCTCGGGAACTCCGGCTCATCCGAACGACTCTAGGATGAAGCCTGCACCGAGGTTAAGCATGGCATGTCAAATTAAGGTGCCTCTCAAGCGGATAACTTGCCTACCTCTGTTCTTCCGAACGTCTCTAGGCTGAGCACTCTGAGGGAAAGCAAGGTAAAACGTCAACCGTCGGAAGCCGAGAGAGTTCAGAGAACCGGTCCTGCGGGAGCACTTGCCCACCTCGGGAACTCCGGCTCATCCGAACGAATGTAGGATGAAGCCTGCACCGAGTTAAAGCAATTCATTTTGTCAGCCCTCGCTGCCGAGAAGTGACGAGACGTCAATCGCCGGCGATTGCCTACCTCGGGAACTCCGGCTCATCCTAAAAGAAACTAGGTTGAAGCCTGCACCGTGGGAAAGCAAGGAACGCCGACGTTTTGACGGTAACTCGCCCACCTCCTCTCTTCCAAACGACTCTAGGTAGAGGGTGGGTGGGATAGTGAGCTACTTTTTCACATTTCGGTTAGCGGGAAGTGACACAAGGTACCCGACCGGTGTTCGCTTGCCTCCCTTGGGAACTCCGGTTCATCCGAACGACTCTAGGATGAAACCTGCACCAAGGGAAAGCAAGCTAGCTCTCTCTTTTCTCTCCCGGTGACGGCGATGCCTTCTCCGGTTTGCGTTGCATCGTTTCTGAAGTTGACCCGTCCGCTCTGCCTACTTCGGGAACTCCGGCTCGACCGAACGACTCTAAGTCGAAGCCTGCACCGAAGGAAAGCAGCGGATGTGCCAGCCTCCGTGGCGAGACAACCTAAACCCGAAGGTTCCTGAGAACTTGGTACGGGTTGCCGTCGAAGCGTGCGTTCTCCGGAGCGCCGTCTTGAGTGGCTGCCTGTAGCCGTACAGGCACGGCTGTTCGCTGGAAGCTCCCAGCCTCCCAGGCCAGGAACAGAACCCAGACGCGGGCACGGTGCCAATCGAAGAAGTCGGTTCTCCGTTCCCGCGCGCAAACGAACGTCTCGAAGTTTCCAGCTTTAAAGAAAGTGGAACTACGTAGACCTCTAACCGAAGTAGTGGGAGTAGTATAATTATGTTTTCTGGAAAGCGGTGTAACCTGTCGTTCTTGAAGCGTCAGTGTTGCGTTGCCTAAGTTAGTGGCGAGCCGCTTTCCTTGCTTAAAACATGGCACTCTGCCTCGCGCGAGTGCTGCATACGCACAGTATGCACCGTACCCTGGTTGATCCTGCCAGTAGTCATATGCTCGTCTCAAAGCCTAAGCCATGCATGTCTCAGTACAGACTTGACCAAAGTGAAACCGCGAATGGCTCATTACATCAGATATGGTTCCTTAGATCGTACGCATCCTACTTGGATACCTGTGGCAATTCCAGAGCTAATACATGCTCACGGTGTCTCCGGCCGGGCAACCGGACGGAGTGCCGTTACCTTTAAAGACCAAACGGTCCGCTTCTGCGGGCCGACTCATTTGGTGACTCTAAGTAACCTCTAGGCAGATCGCACGGTCAAGCACCGGCGACGCATCTATCAAATGTCTGCCTCATCACACTGGATGGTGGGTTATTGGCCCACCATGGTGATTACGGGTAACGGGGAATCAGGGTTCGATTCCGGAGAGGGAGCCTGAGAAACGGCTACCACATCTATGGAAGGCAGCAGGCACGCAAATTACCCACTCCCGGCACGGGGAGGTAGTGACGAAAAATACCGATGCGGGACTCATCCGAGGCCCCGTAATCGGAATGTATCCACCTTAAACATTTGGGTGAACCTATCGGAGTGCAAGTCTGGTGCCAGCAGACGCGGTAAGTCCAGCTCCGATAGCGTATACTGAAGTTGCTGCGGTTAAAAAGCTCGTAGTTGGATCTGGGTCTCGGGCGGTCGGTTCGCCGTCAGGCGTTGAATTGGCCGTACCGGACATCTTCTCGGTTTCCTCGGTCTGCTCTTCACCGAGTGGATCGTGGTATTCCGGGACGTTTACCTTGAACAAATTAAAGTGCTCAAAGCAGGCTATTTGCCTCGATTCTCCTTGCATGGAATAATGGAACAGGACCTCGGTTCTCTCTGTTGGTTTTCGAACCAGAGGTAATGATTAAAAGGGATTGACGGGGGCATTAGTATTGCGAGGGGAGAGGTGAAATTCTTGGATCCTCGCAAGACTACCTACAGCGAAAGCATTTGCCAAGAATGTCTTCATTAATCAAGAACGAAAGTTAGAGGTTCGAAGGCGATTAGATACCGCCCTAGTTCTAACCATAAACGATGCCATCCAGCGATGCGCAAGGTTCAAGAACACCGTGCGCGCAGCCCCCGGGAAACCTTGAGATTTCGGGTTCCGGGGGGAGTATGGTTGCAAAGCTGAAACTTAAAGGAATTGACGGAAGGGCACCACAAGGCGTGGGACGTGCGGCTCAACTTGACTCAACACGGCAAAACTTACCAGGCCCGGACATCGTAAGGATTGACAGATTGAGAGCTCTCTCTTGATTCGGTGGATGGTGGTGCATGGCCGATTTTAGTTCGTGGAGCGATTTGTCTGCTTGATTGCGATAACGAGCGAGATTCCTGCCTATTAACTAGGCGTCGGGGTACGTGTACCCCCGGCGCATCAAAACCTCTTCTTAGAGGGACCGGTTGTCGCAAGCAGCAAGAGTGGGAGCTATATCAGGTCAGTGATGCCCTTAGATGCTCTGGGCCGCACGCGCGTCACACTGAAGGAGACAACGCGTCTTCCCCTGCCGAGAGGTACGGGTAACCGCTGAACCTCCTTCGTGATAGGGACCGGGGATTGAAATTGTTCCCCGCTAACGAGGAATGCCCAGTAAGCGCGAGTCATCAGCTCGCGTTGATCGAGTCCCTGCCCTTTGTGCACACCGCCCGTCGATGCATCCGATCGAGTGATACGGTGAGGCCTTTGGACCGGCGCCCTGCCACCTTAAGCAGGAACCGTCGGGAAGACGGTCGAACCTGGTCACTTAGAGGAAGCAAAAGTCGTAACAAGGTTTGGGTAGGAGAACCTGCCCAAGGATCATTACCGTACGGTATATCCGCTTCTTCCTCCAAAACTTATGGTAGTACGCAGATCCGCACGAGCGTGGAAGGGACCCAAGGGGGCCCTGGAGCCTGCGGATATGTATATATCGAGTCCAGATCACTGTGTCTTGTGCAGCTTGGCCGACCACGGTGAGCCTTGCTGTAGAGCACGAAGCACCTTAATAGGGGTAGGTGAGTCTCGACCTTTAAAGGTATCGCCCCGCTAAAACATGCACCCGAACCCCGTCTCGAGGCCTTGGAGACGGGGGGGTAGGTATCATCCGGGGAGGCTCGCGAGGGCGCTTCCCGACGAACAGACACATCATTCCGCCGAAGTGCGACCTGTCGCACTTCAGCAAACCACAAACAACCCCAGGCGGGGGATCACTTGGCTCGTGGGTCGATGAAGAACGCAGCTAGCTGCGAGTCAATTTGCGATCTGCAAAACAGAGAGCATCGACGGTTTCGAATGCACATTGCGGCCCGGGTCTTTACCTGGGTCGGTCCTGGTTGAGTGTCGGAAGTTTCTAAATGACACATGTGCTCTTGCGAGCACAGCGCGTGTAACAGCACGCCACGAAAGTCTCGCGGCCGCCTCTCTCAGCGAGGTAAGAGCGGTCGCGAGGTCGAATCCGAAACAGGATCATTAGGAGTCGGCCGCGAGGTCGTCTTCTCGGAGGACTCCATTCTAGTACAAGAAGTGGAAAGACCGGTCTACGGGTCCGCGCGTGCGTGGAAGGGGCCTCGAAGGAGCGAGGTGATCCCGGAGCAGTCCGGATCCGTATCCCGGAAGCAGCTTTCCGAGCATTCAGGGGCGAGCAACTTGCGGAGATGGTTGTCTTTTGCAGTTAGGTTGAACCTAGCTGTAGAGCAAGTTAAAGAAAGCACGTGGAGAATGAAAAAGTTGCCGGCAGACATGCCGGCCAGACTATAATTGACCGGCACTTGCAGAAGTGCAAGCAGAGATGGTTGTCTTTTGCAGTTAGGTTGAACCTAGCTGTAGAGCACCGTAAAGAAAGCACGTGGAGAATGAAAAAGGTGGCGGCAGACATGCTATGCATGTCCGGCCGGCACATTTGCCGGCCCGACTATAGTTGCTCGCCGGTGATAGGGATGTAGGCTTCTTCGGACATTGTGGCTGGACCACTCGGATGCTCGGAAGGTTAAATTTCAAAAGTTTGTAAATACGTGGAGTGGGAGAGCCGGCCGGACGACTCAGTTTCGTCCGGGCGGGTGCCTCTCGTTGAACGCAGGGTAAGTTTCCAAAATTAATGGAAGAGCCGGTCTGTTCGTTCCCGTGGAAGGAAAGCTCTGCCGAAGCTGGAGAGCCACCTTACCGTCCAGACCGGAGGACCTGCGTTGGGCGACGAGGAAGTTCCCTCGGACCTCATAGGAAACCGCAATCTCCGTTTGCACCCGACCTCGACTCAGGGTCGACCACCCGCACGATTTAAGCATATCAATATGCGGAGGAAAAGAAAATAACAATGATTCCCTCGGTAGCCGCGAGCGAAAAGGGAGAAGCCCGCCACCCAAGCCTCCGGCACGGTTATCCGAGCCGGCGGGCGATTTGGTGGAAGGGAGCGTCCGTAAATCCCGCTCGGCGGGGGGTTCTAAGTGTAACTTGAAAGGACCAACATCCCACAGAGGGTGCTAGGCCCGTGCGAACCTCCGCCTTGCCGAGTCGGGCTGGGCGCTTTCCCAAGGATTCGGGATGCTCTGGAATGCATCCCTAAGTGGGAGGTAGATTCCTCCTAAGGCTAAATATGACCACGAGACCGATAGCGAACAAGTACCGCGAGGGAAAGTTGAAAAGAACTTTGAAGAGAGAGTTCAAGAGTACGTGAAACCGCCTGGGGGTCAAACGGATGGAGCTCGAGAGTTCGATGGGGGAAGGTGATTCAAGGGTTAAGGACCAAGTCTCCGGCCCCCGAGCGGGGTCGTCCCCTGTCTTAGGGACTTCCCGTCTGCGAGGGTGCGTCCGGGACGGTCCCCCTTCATTCCGCGCCCGGTAGGGCACCGCGGCTCGTTGGGATCCGTCCGAAGGGCCTGGGGTGGAGCTCTCCGGCTCGTCCGGAGAACCCCCGGTGACCCGGACGGAACCCGACGGCTCAAGGGCAGGCCTGGGGATCCGCCGCCGTTTTTAGGCGGAAGGCGTAGAGGTCGCAGCAATGCGGCGTGCCTGGCAGTGTTCCCCCGTTCCCCGACCGTCCCAGGGCGCGTCCGGGGGTTCGCGGGGGGCGTACTGTGAGCCCTGGGCCCGTGCGGTGTTCAACGAGTGGCCCATCCGACCCGTCTTGAAACACGGACCAAGGAGTCTAGCGCGTGGGCGAGTCTAAGGGAATCACTAAACCCGAAGGCGCAGTCAAAGCGACTGGGACGATCGAGGTGACCCGGAGTCGCTCAACGAAGGGCCCTCGCACAGTCCCGGGGCGATCCCCCACCTCCGGGTGCGGGGATCGTACCTAAGAGCCCACTCGCTGGGACCCGAAAGATGGTGAACTATGCTCGGCCAGGACGAATCCAGGGGAAACCCTGGTGGAAGTCCGAACCGCCTCTGACGTGCAAATCGACCGTCTGAGCTAAGCATAGTGGCGAAAGGCCAATCGAACCGTCTAGTAGCTGGTTCCCTCCGAAGTGTCCCTCAGGACAGCTGGCGCTCGCAAGGGGGGTCCATCCCGGTAAAGCGAATGACCGGGGGCCTCGGGGCCGAAACGGCCTCGACCCACTCTCAAACTCTGAACGGGATGGAGGTCCCGCTTGCCCCTAGGGCGAAGCGGGGCGTTCTTGGACCCGAGTGCTCAGTGGGCCGCTCCTGGTAAGCAGGACTGGCGCTGTGGGATGAACCAAACGCCGGGTTAAGGCGCCTGAATCGACGCTGCTCAAACCATGAAAGGCGTCGGTTGCTCAAGACAGCAGGGCGGTGGCCATGGAAGTCGGCATCCGCTAAGGAGTGTGTAACGACTCACCTGCCGAAGCAACCGGCCCTGAAAATGGATGGCAATCGAGCGTCGTGCCTATACCCGGCCGCCGCCGCAATGCTAATGCATTGGCATCAATGCAAGAATGATGCGGCGGTGAGTAGGAGGGCGCGGCGGTGAGCGTGGAAGGGTCTGGGCGCGAGCCTGCCTGGAGCCGCCGTCGTTGCAGATCTTGGTGGTAGTAGCAAATAATCTGATGAGACCTCGCTGAGGTCAGACGTGGAGAAGGGTTCCGCCTCAACAGCAGTTGCAGGCGGGTGAGCCGGTCCTTAGACCGCGGAAAACTCCCACCGATGCGTCGGGTCAGTTTCGCGCTGCCACCGGGAGAGGTGTAGTGGTTAGCGCGAGGCGCTGGCGTCTCGGCCGCGGTCGAAAGGGAAGTGGGGTATCCAGCCCTCCGCCGCGTCTCGGGACCGGGAGTGCGTCGCGGGTTCCCTCGAAGTCCGTAAGTCCAGGTAACTGGTGGCACCAGGAGAATCTGTCGGGTTCCGGGGGCAGAGTTGTCTGTTCTGTCAGAGCGATCCCCTACGCTCCCCGGAATCTTCCCAGAAGGAGAAGGGGACACTGGGGAAAGCTAAGAGAACCGTAGTTGGGTGCGGTTTCCCCGGGTGCCCGTCGGACCTTGAAAATCTTGGTGGGAACAGCGCAGCAGAGTCCCGAGGCCTGGCCGTACCCGAATCCGCATCTGGCCTCCGAGGTAAAGAGCCTCTTGACGATAGACTAATGTGGGTAAGGGAAGTCGGCAATCTGGATCCGTACCTTCGGAACAAGGATTGGCTCTGGGGACCGGGGCCGGTCGGGGCCCGGGGGGCCACCGCGGGTTCGGTCCGGCGTGGGTCTTGGCGAGGGACATCCTTCCGGGGTTGTTCCAAGCTTGGACCGCGCGTCGGACTTCCGCGAGCGTCCCTGGGCTCTCTGAGGGGAACGCACCTAACCCCTTGCCCTTTTCTGGGTTTTGGGGGGAAAGTGCCTCCCCTCGAGTCGGCCGCCGACGAACGGTCGACTCAGAACCGGCACGGACCAGGGGAATCCGACTGTTTAATTAAAACAAAGCATCCCGACAGCCCGAGAGGGTGTTGACGGGATGTGATTTCTGCCCAGTGCTCTGAATGTCGCGCTGAAGAAATTCAGGGAAGCGCGGGTAAACGGCGGGAGTAACTATGACTCTCTTAAGGTAGCCAAATGCCTCGTCATCTAATTAGTGACGCGCATGAATGGATTAACGAGATTCCCTCTGTCCCTACCTACTGTCTAGCGAAACCACAGCCAAGGGAACGGGCTTGGAGAATGTCAGCGGGGAAAGAAGACCCTGTTGAGCTTGACTCTAGTCTGCCGCTGTCGGGAGACGTGACGAGGTGTAGCATAAGTGGGAGGGCTCCTTCGGGTGCCCGCCGGTGAAATACCACTACTCTCACGGTTTCCCGACTCACCCGGTTGGGCGGGACGCGGGCGTCGGGGTTCTCCTCGCTCGTCGCACGCCGTTCATGAACCAAGGCCCCTGCTACTGGCCGGCCGGACCGGATTCCCGGTCCGTGCCGGACAGGGGGCCGACCCGATCCGGGGACAACGGCAGGTGGGGAGTTCGTCTGGGGCGGAACATCTGTCAAAGGATAACGCAGGTGTCCTAAGGGCGGCTCACCGAGGCCAGAAACCTCGGGTAGAGCGAAAGGGCAAAAGCCGCCTTGATCCGCACCCTCAGTACGGGTGGGACCCGGGAAACCGGGGCCTATCGATCCTCCCCGTCCGAAGGATCTTCGGCGGGAGGTGACAGAAAAGTTACCACAGGGATAACTGGCTCGTGGCCGCCAAGCGTTCATAGCGACGCGGCTTTTTGATCCTTCGATGTCGGCTCTTCTTACCGTGGGGACGCAGCGCTCCCCGAGCGTATGATTGTTCACCAACCAACAAGGAACGTGAGCTGGGTTTAGACCGTTGTGAAACAGGTTAGTTTTATCCTCCTGGCGTTTAGAACGCGGCCAAGGTAATCCTGGTTAGTACGAGAGGAACCCCAGGTTCGGACCAATGGTACCGCGCTGGTTCGATCGAACCTTGGTGCGAAGCTACGTCCGACGGCTGAAGCCTGAACGCCTCTAAGGCCGAAGCCGTGCCCGGAGCTGCGTGACCGTGGATCCCTGCACTCTGAAAGGCAGAACCACCAACGCTGGACCCCCTCGCGGGGGACCGGTAAGGCGGGGAGCCGCTCATCACCCCCCAACCCGGGGGGTGAGGCTCCCCGCGAGTAGTGCCATCGAGACTCCGCCCACTTGCCCCACTGACCGAGGTCTTTGGGATTCTAGATGGGGATTCAAGGGGTAATCAAGCACTCGGAAGTTGGGACCCTGAACCACTCGTAGACGACTTGAGTATCTGGCGGGGCGTCGTGAGCGGTGAAGCCTCCGTACGGTGGCGACCCGTTGAAAGGCAGCCCTCGCTTGCAGGTTCGTGCTGTCGGCTGCACGGCACCTGAAAAGCAGACTCCAACTTTCAGGAGGTCCCTCCGGGGACCTCCGCCGGGAGTCCAGACCCCAGTTTCGACCGGGGGAGGACACCCAAACCGGCAGCCGGCACCTTAACTGGTGCTGCGCACCGGGGCTTCCAGCATGTGGCGGATAGCTGGACTTGGGGTTTATCACCCAGCCGACCAAAAGACTGACAACCCAGGTTAACCTGGGAGTGCGGAAACGCTTGGAGAATGTCAGCAGCGGGGAAAGAAGGCCCTGTTGAGCTTGACTCTAGCCTGCCGCTGTCGGGAGACGTGACGAGGTGTAGCATAAGTGAGGGCTCCTTCGGGTGCCCGCCGGTGAAATACCACAATGTAAGTGACAGGCACTTGGAAATGTGCATTCATGAATGAATGCAATGCGTGAGTCTGCCACCTTGGAACCTGATGTTGAGCCTTTCTATGACGGTATCTATATAATAGAAACTTGAGGAGGCGACATACTGCCCGGTTCCTGCCAGGAGCACATCACCGGCGCGGGGGAGCGAAGAGAGCTCTCCCTTCTCCGGCTCGGCGGTCCCAACGTTTGGTTGGAGATCGGCGAGCATTCGGAGGCGCTTCGGTTGGTCGGCTTGGTGCTGTCCATTACTCGGATGTGACTCTACACGGCGGTGGACACTTAGGAAGGCCTTCTGGGTCTTCCCACGGGGGTCACCCTTATATAATAAGGGCGATCCCCAAGCCATCGGCCTGCATGCGGCCGATGGGGCTTCCGGCATGTGGCGTATAGCCGGACTTGGGGTTTGTGGGTAACAGATTGCGTTGTACCTATAACCCAGCCGCCCAAATGCATAACACTCTAGTCGGCCTTCGAGGACGGGACCTATATAATAGGAGCTTGAGTTGGCCAAATTCAAGTATGTGCCAAATGAGGGTCCAACTTTGGTAGGGTGACGGTGGAAGTAAGCGTTCCTCACTATTCCGTGCCGCAGAGGGGCCCTTGGTAGGTGGTACGATGGATGCTGTAGGTGGCCGAAAAATCCTCGCCTTCTTTGCGAAAGGCCACTCGCGAAGAGGTTTGGTTCTGTCATCCCTATCGTCGTTGGAACCAGATTTGAGCACTTGCTGAAATTGAGAGAATCCGCACTCTCGCAAGAAAGACCGATGCCTGCCAAGCATCTTAAACGAATGCAGTTGGCCGACCAAGGTGAGCCACTGCAAGCAAGGTTTGAGCACTTGCTGAAATTGAGAGAATCCGCACTCTCGCAAGAAAGATCGATGCCTGCCAAGCATCTTAAACGAATGCAGTTGGCCGACCAAGGTGAGCCACTGCAAGCAAGATGGGTACTTGCTAAGAACAGATCCGCGCGGAGTTCGTGATGTCGGTTTCACGGCACCCCGGCGGTTTCTGTCTGTCTCTTTAAGGATGCCCCCTCGGGAGCATTCGCCGGGAGTCCAGACCCCGGCCGGTTTCGGCCGGCCGGGGGAGGACTCCCAAACCGGCAGCCGACACCCGGGTGCTGTCAGCCGGGGCTTCCAGCAGGTGGCGGATCGCTGGACTTGGGGTTTATCACCCAGCCGACCAAAAGACTGACAACCCAGGTTAACCTGGGAGTGCGGAAACGCTTGGACAATGTCAGCGGCGGGGAAAGAAGGCTCTGTTGAGCTTGACTCTAGCCTGCCGCTGTCGGGAGACGTGACGAGGTGTAGCATAAGTGGGTGGGCTCCTTCGGGTGCCCGCCGGTGAAATACCACCGATCCCGACGGTAAGCTCTTGCTGTAGAGCACTGGAAATTTTCGTTGATGGTGCTTGGCGGAGGTAGGAGAATGCGGATGACTCTGCAATGAATAGCAATCGGTGCAGGGTAGCCGAGTGCTGGGCTGAAGAGAGTGTCGTCTTCGAGACATACACTTGCGGAGCTTGAGACTCTAGTCGGCACGTGTGTGCCTGCCTCCTTGAATCGAGCCTTCGAGGACGGGACCTATATAATAGGAGCTTGAGTTGGCTGCATTCAAGTATGCCCTGGAACTCGTCGGCAATCTTCCGTAGCTCACCGCCTTCACATCGAGTTGCCGTCAGCGACGTGGAGAGTCACATCCAAGTAATGCTCAGCACCGACGCGGGGGAAAATTATTCTCCCGCAGTTACCAATTTACTTGGTGCTAAGATGGGTACTTGCTAAGAACAGATCCGCGCGGAGATCGTGATGTCGGTTTCACGGCACCCGGCGGTTTCTGTCTGTCTCTTTAAGGATGCCCCCTCGGGGCATTCGCCGGGAGTTCAGACCCCGGCCGGTTTCGGCCGGCTGGGGGAGGACTCCCAAACCGGCGGCCGGCACGCATGTGTCGGTCGCCGGGGCTTCCAGCATGTGGCGGATAGCTGGACTTGGGGTTTTTAGGGTGACTTGGTTGCCCGACGACCCAGCCGACCAAAAGACATGTATCCCAGTTTAGCTCGCTGTAGAGCACTGGAAATTGACCGGCACTTGTAAATGTGCCGGCAGATAGAGGTGTCTTGTGCAGTTAGGTTGAGCTTAACTGTAGAGCACCGGACCAAAAGCACGTTAATAATGATTGAAATTGACCGGCACTTGTGCCGGCCAGCATTCAACCGTATATCGGTTGATTGAGCTTAAGACTCTAGTCGCATTTAATGAAAGTGCGTGAATGAATGCAATGTTTGGTTAACGCTCACACATCCTGTGTTGATGGTGCTTCTCAGAGTCGCAAACCCATACGAATGCTGTGCGGGGAGACGTTTGTGGAGAAGGTTTATTCACCCAGCACCTTTACTTTTAACGGTAATGTGTGGAGCAAAACCCGTATAAAAAGTCAAGCTGGGAAGAAAACAGAGAAGCAGATTTGTGTGCCTTTGCCACATTGCGGTGCTTGTAGATGTTTTTTGGGAAGATCCATTCTCCCAGAATTTTTGACTTTAACGGGCATCTCTGGAGCAAAAGCCGAATAGAAAGTCAAGCTGGGAAGAAAACGCAGGAGGATGATATTGTGTCAATGCCACATTGCGTTGCTTGTACAAGTTTCTTGGGAAGATTTATTCTCCCAGAATTTTTGCCTTTGACGGCAATCTCTGGAGCAAAAGCCGAATAGAAAGTCAAGCTGGGAAGAAAACGGAGGAGGATGATATTGTGTCAATGCCACATTGCCTTGCTTGTACAAGTTTCTTGGGAAGATTTATTCTCCCAGAATGTTTGCCTTTGACGGCAATCTCTGGAGCAAAAGCCGAATAGAAAGTCAAGCTGGGAAGAAAACGGAGGAGGATGATATTGTGTCAATGCCACATTGCGTTTCTTGTACAAGTTTCTTGGGAAGATTCATTCTCCCAGAATGTTTGCCTTTGACGGTAATCTCTGGAGCAAAAGCCGAATAGAAAGTCAAGCTGGGAAGAAAACGTAGGAGGATGATATTGTGTCCCTGCCACATTGCCTTGCTTGTACAAGTTTCTTGGGAAGATTTATTCTCCCAGAATTTTTTTTGCCTTTGACGGCAATCTCTGGAGCAAAAGCCGAATAGAAAGTCAAGCTGGGAAGAAAACAGAGCCACATTGCGTTGCTTGTACAAGTTTCTTGGGAAGCTTTATTCTCCCAGAATTTTTGCCTTTCACGGCAATCAGTGGAGCGAAAGCCGAAGAGAAAGTCAAGCTGGGAAGAAAACAGAGGAGGAGAATTGTTTGTGTGTGTGTGCCTTTGCCACATTACCGTGCTTTTAGAAGTTTGTCGAGAAGCTTCATTCACCCAGAAATTTTACCTTTGACGGTAATCTATGGAGCAAAAGCCGAATAGAAAGCCAAGCTGGGAAGAAAACGGAGGAGGATGATATTGTGTCACTGCCACATTGCCTTGCTTGTACAAGTTTCTTGGGAAGCTTTATTCTCCCAGAATGTTTGCCTTTGACGGCAATCTCTGGAGCAAAAGCCGAATAGAAAGTCAAGCTGGGAAGAAAACGGAGGAGGATGATATTGTGTCAATGCCACATTGCGTTTCTTGTACAAGTTTCTTGGGAAGATTCATTCTCCCAGAATGTTTTCCTTTGACGGTAATCTCTGGAGCAAAAGCCGAATAGAAAGTCAAGCTGGGAAGAAAACGTAGGAGGATGATATTGTGTCCCTGCCACATTGCCTTGCTTGTACAAGTTTCTTGGGAAGATTTATTCTCCCAGAATTTTTTTTTGCCTTTGACGGCAATCTCTGGAGCAAAAGCCGAATAGAAAGTCAAGCTGGGAAGAAAACAGAGCCACATTGCGTTGCTTGTACAAGTTTCTTGGGAAGCTTTATTCTCCCAGAATTTTTGCCTTTCACGGGAATCTGTGGAGCGAAAGCCGAAGAGAAAGTCAAGCTGGGAAGAAAACAGAGGAGGAGAATTGTTTGTGTGTGTGTGCCTTTGCCACATTACCGTGCTTTTAGAAGTTTGTCGAGAAGCTTCATTCACCCAGAAATTTTACCTTTGACGGTAATCTATGGAGCAAAAGCCGTATAGAAAGCCAAGCTGGGAAGAAACCGGAGGAGGATGATATTGTGTCACTGCCACATTGCGACGCTTGTACAAGTTTGTTGGGAAGCTTTATTCTCCCAGAATTTTTGCCTTTGACGGCAATATCTGGAGCAAAAGCCGAATAGAAAGTCAAGCTGGGAAGAAAACTGAGGGGTGTGATATTGTGTCAATGCCACATTGCGTTGCTTGTACAAGTTTCTTGGGAAGCTTTATTCTCCCAGAATTTTTGCCTTTCACGGCAATCTGTGGAGCAAAAGCCGAATAGAAAGTCAAGCTGGGAAGATTTATTCTCCCAGATTTTATTTGCCTTTAACGGGAATCTCTGGAGCAAAAGCCGAATAGAAAGTCAAGCTGGGAAGATTTATTCTCCCAGATTTTTTTTGCCTTTAACGGCAATTTCTGGAGCAAAAGCCGAATAGAAAGCCAAGCTGGGAAGAAAACAGAGGAGGATGATATTCTGTCACTGCCACATTGCGTTGCTTGTACAAGTTTCTTGGGAAGTTTAATTCTCCCAGATTATTTTTTTGCCTTTAACGGTAATCTCTGGAGCAAAAGCCGAATAGAAAGTCAAGCTGGGAAGAAAAATGAGGAGGATGATATTGTGTCAATGCCACATTGCGTTGCTTGTACAAGTTTCTTGGGAAGCTTCATTCTCCCAGATCTTTTGCCTTTGACGGCAATCTCTGGAGCAAAAGCCGAATAGAAAGTCAAGCTGGGAAGAAAACGTAGGAGGATGATATTGTGTCCCTGCCACATTTCCTTGCTTGTACAAGTTTCTTGGGAAGATATATTCTCCCAGAATTTTTGCCTTTGACGGCAATCTCTGGAGCAAAAGCCGAATGGAAAGTCAAGCTGGGAAGCTTCATTCTCCCAGATCTTTGACCTTTGACTGTAATCTCTGGAGCAAAAGCCGAATAGAAAGTAAAGCTGGGAAGCTTTATTCTCCCAGAACTTTTGCCTTTCACGGCAATCTCTGGAGCAAAAGCCGAATAGAAAGTCAAGCTGGGAAGAAAACTGAGGAGGATGATATTGTGTCCCTGCCACATTTGCCTTGATTGTACAAGTTTCTTGGGAAGATTTATTCTCCCAGAATTTTTTTTGCCTTTGACGGCAATCTCTGGGGCAAAAGCCGAATAGAAAGTCAAGCTGGGAAGAAAACAGAGGAGGAGAATTGTTTGTGTGTGTGTGCCTTTGCCACATTACCGTGCTTTTAGAAGTTTGTCGAGAAGCTTCATTCACCCAGAAATTTTACCTTTGACGGTAATCTATGGAGCAAAAGCCGAATAGAAAGCCAAGATGGGAAGAAAACGTAGGAGGATGATATTGTGTCCCTGCCACATTGCCTTGCTTGTACAAGTTTCTTGGGAAGATTTATTCTCCCAGAATTTTTTTTGCCTTTGACGGCAATCTCTGGAGCAAAAGCCGAATAGAAAGTCAAGCTGGGAAGAAAACAGAGCCACATTGCGTTGCTTGTACAAGTTTCTTGGGAAGCTTTATTCTCCCAGAATTTTTGCCTTTCACGGCAATCAGTGGAGCGAAAGCCGAAGAGAAAGTCAAGCTGGGAAGAAAACAGAGGAGGAGAATTGTTTGTGTGTGTGTGCCTTTGCCACATTACCGTGCTTTTAGAAGTTTGTCGAGAAGCTTCATTCACCCAGAAATTTTACCTTTGACGGTAATCTATGGAGCAAAAGCCGAATAGAAAGCCAAGCTGGGAAGAAAACGGAGGAGGATGATATTGTGTCACTGCCACATTGCCTTGCTTGTACAAGTTTCTTGGGAAGCTTTATTCTCCCAGAATGTTTGCCTTTGACGGCAATCTCTGGAGCAAAAGCCGAATAGAAAGTCAAGCTGGGAAGAAAACGGAGGAGGATGATATTGTGTCAATGCCACATTGCGTATCTTGTATAAGTTTCTTGGGAAGATTCATTCTCCCAGAATGTTTGCCTTTGACGGTAATCTCTGGAGCAAAAGCCGAATAGAAAGTCAAGCTGGGAAGAAAACGTAGGAGGATGATATTGTGTCCCTGCCACATTGCCTTGCTTGTACAAGTTTCTTGGGAAGATTTATTCTCCCAGAATTTTTTTTTGCCTTTGACGGCAATCTCTGGAGCAAAAGCCGAATAGAAAGTCAAGCTGGGAAGAAAACAGAGCCACATTGCGTTGCTTGTACAAGTTTCTTGGGAAGCTTTATTCTCCCAGAATTTTTGCCTTTCACGGGAATCTGTGGAGCGAAAGCCGAAGAGAAAGTCAAGCTGGGAAGAAAACAGAGGAGGAGAATTGTTTGTGTGTGTGTGCCTTTGCCACATTACCGTGCTTTTAGAAGTTTGTCGAGAAGCTTCATTCACCCAGAAATTTTACCTTTGACGGTAATCTATGGAGCAAAAGCCGTATAGAAAGCCAAGCTGGGAAGAAACCGGAGGAGGATGATATTGTGTCACTGCCACATTGCGACGCTTGTACAAGTTTGTTGGGAAGCTTTATTCTCCCAGAATTTTTGCCTTTGACGGCAATATCTGGAGCAAAAGCCGAATAGAAAGTCAAGCTGGGAAGAAAACTGAGGGGTGTGATATTGTGTCAATGCCACATTGCCTTGCTTGTACAAGTTTCTTGGGAAGATTTATTCTCCCAGAATTTTTTTTGCCTTTGACGGCAATCTCTGGAGCAAAAGCCGAATAGAAAGTCAAGCTGGGAAGAAAACAGAGCCACATTGCGTTGCTTGTACAAGTTTCTTGGGAAGCTTTATTCTCCCAGAATTTTTGCCTTTCACGGCAATCTGTGGAGCAAAAGCCGAATAGAAAGTCAAGCTGGGAAGATTTATTCTCCCAGATTTTATTTGCCTTTAACGGGAATCTCTGGAGCAAAAGCCGAATAGAAAGTCAAGCTGGGAAGATTTATTCTCCCAGATTTTTTTTGCCTTTAACGGCAATTTCTGGAGCAAAAGCCGAATAGAAAGCCAAGCTGGGAAGAAAACAGAGGAGGATGATATTCTGTCACTGCCACATTGCGTTGCTTGTACAAGTTTCTTGGGAAGTTTAATTCTCCCAGATTATTTTTTTGCCTTTAACGGTAATCTCTGGAGCAAAAGCCGAATAGAAAGTCAAGCTGGGAAGAAAAATGAGGAGGATGATATTGTGTCAATGCCACATTGCGTTGCTTGTACAAGTTTCTTGGGAAGCTTCATTCTCCCAGATCTTTTGCCTTTGACGGCAATCTCTGGAGCAAAAGCCGAATAGAAAGTCAAGCTGGGAAGAAAACGTAGGAGGATGATATTGTGTCCCTGCCACATTTCCTTGCTTGTACAAGTTTCTTGGGAAGATATATTCTCCCAGAATTTTTGCCTTTGACGGCAATCTCTGGAGCAAAAGCCGAATGGAAAGTCAAGCTGGGAAGCTTCATTCTCCCAGATCTTTGACCTTTGACTGTAATCTCTGGAGCAAAAGCCGAATAGAAAGTAAAGCTGGGAAGCTTTATTCTCCCAGAACTTTTGCCTTTCACGGCAATCTCTGGAGCAAAAGCCGAATAGAAAGTCAAGCTGGGAAGAAAACTGAGGAGGATGATATTGTGTCCCTGCCACATTTGCCTTGATTGTACAAGTTTCTTGGGAAGATTTATTCTCCCAGAATTTTTTTTGCCTTTGACGGCAATCTCTGGGGCAAAAGCCGAATAGAAAGTCAAGCTGGGAAGAAAACAGAGGAGGAGAATTGTTTGTGTGTGTGTGCCTTTGCCACATTACCGTGCTTTTAGAAGTTTGTCGAGAAGCTTCATTCACCCAGAAATTTTACCTTTGACGGTAATCTATGGAGCAAAAGCCGAATAGAAAGCCAAGATGGGAAGAAAACGTAGGAGGATGATATTGTGTCCCTGCCACATTGCCTTGCTTGTACAAGTTTCTTGGGAAGATTTATTCTCCCAGAATTTTTTTTGCCTTTGACGGCAATCTCTGGAGCAAAAGCCGAATAGAAAGTCAAGCTGGGAAGAAAACAGAGCCACATTGCGTTGCTTGTACAAGTTTCTTGGGAAGCTTTATTCTCCCAGAATTTTTGCCTTTCACGGCAATCAGTGGAGCGAAAGCCGAAGAGAAAGTCAAGCTGGGAAGAAAACAGAGGAGGAGAATTGTTTGTGTGTGTGTGCCTTTGCCACATTACCGTGCTTTTAGAAGTTTGTCGAGAAGCTTCATTCACCCAGAAATTTTACCTTTGACGGTAATCTATGGAGCAAAAGCCGAATAGAAAGCCAAGCTGGGAAGAAAACGGAGGAGGATGATATTGTGTCACTGCCACATTGCCTTGCTTGTACAAGTTTCTTGGGAAGCTTTATTCTCCCAGAATGTTTGCCTTTGACGGCAATCTCTGGAGCAAAAGCCGAATAGAAAGTCAAGCTGGGAAGAAAACGGAGGAGGATGAAATTGTGTCACTGCCACATTGCGTTGCTTGTACAAGTTTCTTGGGAAGATTTATTCTCCCAGAATTTTTGCCTTTCACGGCAATATCTGGAGCAAAAGCCGAATAGAAAGTCAAGCTGGGAAGAAAACGGAGGAGGATGATATTGTGTCCCTGCCACATTGCCTTGCTTGTACAAGTTTCTTGGGAAGCTTCATTCTCCCAGAATTTTAGCCTTTGACGGCAATCTCTGGAGCAAAAGCCGAATAGAAAGTCAAGCTGGGAAGAAAAACGGAGGAGGATGATATTGTGTCAATGCCACATTGCCTTGCTTGTACAAGTTTCTTTGGAAGATTTATTCTCCCAGAATTTTTGCCTTTCACGGCAATCTCTGGAGCAAAAGCCGAATAGAAAGTCAAGCTGGGAAGAAAACAGAGCCACATTGCCTTGCTTGTACAAGTTTCTTGGGAAGATTTATTCTCCCAGAATGTTTGCCTTTGGCGGCAATCTCTGGAGCAAAAGCCGAATAGAAAGTCAAGCTGGGAAGAAAACGGAGGAGTATGATATTGTGTCAATGCCACATTGCGTTTCTTGTACAAGTTTCTTGGGAAGATTTATTCTCCCAGAATGTTTGCCTTTGACGGCAATCTCTGTTGCAAAAGCCGAATAAACTGCCACATTGCGTTGCTTGTACAAGTTTCTTGCGAAGCTTTATTCTCCCAGAATTTTTTTTTTGCCTTTGACGGGAATCTCTGGAGCAAAAGCCGAATAGAAAGTCAAGCTGGGAAGATTTATTCTCCCAGATTTTATTTGCCTTTAACGGGAATCTCTGGAGCAAAAGCCGAATAGAAAGTCAAGCTGGGAAGATTTATTCTCCCAGATTTTTTTTGCCTTTAACGGCAATTTCTGGAGCAAAAGCCGAATAGAAAGCCAAGCTGGGAAGAAAACAGAGGAGGATGATATTCTGTCACTGCCACATTGCGTTGCTTGTACAAGTTTCTTGGGAAGTTTAATTCTCCCAGATTATTTTTTTGCCTTTAACGGTAATCTCTGGAGCAAAAGCCGAATAGAAAGTCAAGCTGGGAAGAAAAATGAGGAGGATGATATTGTGTCAATGCCACATTGCGTTGCTTGTACAAGTTTCTTGGGAAGCTTCATTCTCCCAGATCTTTTGCCTTTGACGGCAATCTCTGGAGCAAAAGCCGAATAGAAAGTCAAGCTGGGAAGAAAACGTAGGAGGATGATATTGTGTCCCTGCCACATTTCCTTTGATTGTACAAGTTTCTTGGGAAGATTTATTCTCCCAGAATTTTTTTTGCCTTTGACGGCAATCTCTGGGGCAAAAGCCGAATAGAAAGTCAAGCTGGGAAGAAAACAGAGGAGGAGAATTGTTTGTGTGTGTGTGCCTTTGCCACATTACCGTGCTTTTAGAAGTTTGTCGAGAAGCTTCATTCACCCAGAAATTTTACCTTTGACGGTAATCTATGGAGCAAAAGCCGAATAGAAAGCCAAGATGGGAAGAAAACGGAGGAGGATGAAATTGTGTCACTGCCACATTGCGTTGCTTGTACAAGTTTCTTGGGAAGATTTATTCTCCCAGAATTTTTGCCTTTAACGGCAATATCTGGAGCAAAAGCCGAATAGAAAGTCAAGCTGGGAAGAAAACGGAGGAGGATGATATTGTGTCCCTGCCACATTGCCTTGCTTGTACAAGTTTCTTGGGAAGCTTCATTCTCCCAGAATTTTAGCCTTTGACGGCAATCTCTGGAGCAAAAGCCGAATAGAAAGTCAAGCTGGGAAGAAAAACGGAGGAGGATGATATTGTGTCAATGCCACATTGCCTTGCTTGTACAAGTTTCTTTGGAAGATTTATTCTCCCAGAATTTTTGCCTTTCACGGCAATCTCTGGAGCAAAAGCCGAATAGAAAGTCAAGCTGGGAAGAAAACAGAGCCACATTGCCTTGCTTGTACAAGTTTCTTGGGAAGATTTATTCTCCCAGAATGTTTGCCTTTGGCGGCAATCTCTGGAGCAAAAGCCGAATAGAAAGTCAAGCTGGGAAGAAAACGGAGGAGTATGATATTGTGTCAATGCCACATTGCGTTTCTTGTACAAGTTTCTTGGGAAGATTTATTCTCCCAGAATGTTTGCCTTTGACGGCAATCTCTGGAGCAAAAGCCGAATAAACTGCCACATTGCGTTGCTTGTACAAGTTTCTTGCGAAGCTTTATTCTCCCAGAATTTTTTTTTTGCCTTTGACGGCAATCTCTGGAGCAAAAGCCGAATAGAAAGTCAAGCTGGGAAGATTTATTCTCCCAGATTTTTTTTGCCTTTAACGGCAATTTCTGGAGCAAAAGCCGAATAGAAAGCCAAGCTGGGAAGAAAACAGAGGAGGATGATATTCTGTCACTGCCACATTGCGTTGCTTGTACAAGTTTCTTGGGAAGCTTAATTCTCCCAGATTATTTTTTTGCCTTTAACGGTAACCTCTGGAGCAAAAGCCGAATAGAAAGTCAAGCTGGGAGGAAAACTGAGGAGATGAGTATGTGTGTGTCTGCCGTTGCCACATTGCGGTGTTGGTAGAAGAAGTTTGTGGACAAGGTTTATTCGCCCAGCACCTTTACTTTTAACGGTAATCTGTGGAGCAAATCCCGCATGGAAAGTCAAGCTGGGAAGAAAACAGAGGAGAAAATTTGTGTGTATCATTGCGACATTGTGGTGCTGGTAGAAGTATTGTGGAGAAGGTTTAATCACCCAGCACTTTTACTCTTAACGGTAATCTGTGGAGCAAAACCCGCATAAAAAGTCAAACTGGGATGAAAACTGAGGAGATGTGTGTGTATCTCATCTTGGAACCGTATGTCGGTAGATGGAACCGAACTGAAGACTCTGGTCTAATTTAAGGAATGCAACGTGTGGTTAACGCTATTGCCTCCGAGGTTGATGGTACATCTTTATTTACCTGGGAAAGGAAATGTGAGCATTTTCGTTTGAGTAAACTTAACGTTTTTAGCTTTTTATCTGTGGTTTGGTACGGAAAAGTTCAACGCTGTTCATTTCTTCTATTTCAAGTGCAACGTTACTTATCACTCTGCTGTCATTTTTGCCAAGAAAACTTCTTCAAGATTCTTTATTTTTTATTCGTTGTAAGTGTTAAACTACCTCCGTTTGTCTTTTTCGCAAGGTGCATACATAGGTCTGAAGTTTAAGCGGTAAAGGAAAATGTCGGTTCAACGCTGTTCATGTTTTCTATTTAAAGTTGAACGTTATTTATTACTCTGGTTTCCTTTTTGCCAAGAAAACTTAAAGTTTTTGTTTTATTTGTTGTAAGTGTTAAACTACCTCCGTTTGTCTTTTTCGCAAGGTGCATAGGAAATCTTGATATTTTGTTTTCGTGACTTTTAAACTATCTGTACTTCTTGCAAGGTCCAGAGGTCTGAAGTCTTAAGCGGAAGGAATACAGAGTATACTTTGTATCTGTAATTTTTGGTGAATGAAATATTTAAGTAACTTTTCCGCTAAAAATGATTTTTTTATTTGATTTAAAATTCGGTGATATTTACCGAACTTGGTTACCTTCCCAGATCATTCCTATTTCAACTTGGCTTAGGGGTTAGAGTTTTCTTCGATTTGTCTTTCTGAACTGGTCTCGTATATCGATCCTCTTATTTGTGCAACAGTCTCGGAAAGAAAATATGGACTTTCGTTACATCCGGAGGTTGGATTTCGGTTACCACGATCGAAGCAGATAACCTAACCCCTAATACAAATTGGTCTTTCTGCTGCAAAACCCATGGTCTCTCGTTACATTCTTGGGTTTTATGAGACCGGGAATTGGGCGTTTGCTACAGAGCTGGTATACTTGCAACTAGTCTTATCTCAGCTGGCTTATTTGCACCCAAAACAGCACACGATACGTGCTTCCAAAAATGTACTCTAAATATCGCGGTTAGCTTTCCTTGCATATATTCGTGTAGGGGAAGGAAGAATCTTAGCTCCTACTAGCTTTCTTCCAGAAATTCCGTTTCGATTCCATGTTAAAGATCGTGTAAATTTAGCATTTTCCCTGAATTTGAGGTAGGGAATAAAACCTTTCCCGTGACTCGAACCCTCAACCTTCTGGTTACTGTACCTTCACGTTATCCTGCCAGGTCCTTCCCCTTTCACCCTGGCTTAGGGGTTAGGATTTTCTTTCATTTCAAGTTTCGAAATGGGATGTTTTCTGCAGTTTGAGGTCCAAAAATTTGCAAGAAATGAAGTTGGCCATTATCGGTCTTTTGTCCATAATTTTGTGAAAGTGTTACAAAATGGTGAAAATGAACGTAAGTCCAGTTTCGAGACATTCTTTTGTAACGCATATTCGAGTCATTTAAAAATTTGCACTTCTTGGATGGAGCGAGATATAGGATGGCGCTCCTTCAAGTTTCTGATTTTTTTTAAACTTTGAGCTAGAGAGCTCAATTTTTGACCAACGATAAAGAATATTAAACGAATCCGACGTGTAAATGCGTTTCCAACATATCCCAAAAATTAAGGCCGCCATTTTGGAAAAGGAATTTTTCTCCATTTTCTTGAATTTTATCATACTAATCGCTACTTGATTTTTGTGAAACTGTTATATCCTCGAAGAGGAGTTCCCACGTTATTATAATCCAAAGTTTGGTTTATCTCGCTTAAGGAGGAATGCATTTTTTAAGATAAAATTTCCGTTCCTGCTCGAGGAGAGATTATCGCGTTTTCGGCCCTTTTTCTAGCATTTTCTCATACTTAGCTCCACGCTAGCGTTGTGCTGCTGTATTTTCCTTATGGGGGATGTCCCACTCTACCAGATTCCAAAGTTTTGATCTTCTCGGTTACCCGGAAATACATTTTTTTTTTTTTTTTGCCATTTTTTGCCTGGAGAAAACTGGCACGGACTTTTTACATATTTTTTTCATGCTAAGCTCGGTGCTGTACTTTCCTTAAAGCGGAGGTCAGACATTTACCAAAATTATATTACTTTTGTTTTTCTTGGTTAACTAGAAATAACGTTTTTTTGACCAAAAACGCCAGCTAGTGATCTTGCATGGTCGGCCATTTTGTCGTTATTTCAGGCCTTCAGGAAATTTATACCATATCCAAATTCATTCTCTTTCGAAATATTTACTTTATGCAATCCCCCACGCCAAGTGCATTTTTCAAATATCCCGCCAAAATTAACTGCTTTTCAAATGGATTCCATATGGCATTCTCAGCCTTGATTTTCGCTCGGGTATCACAATTTTCGGGTGTCTGGTGACTCGAACCTGTAACTTCCCTGTCAAGTCACCGGTCAGGCTACCTCGCCACGTTCTTGCTTCGTCACCCTGGCTTATAAGTTAGCCTTTTTCTTAACCGAGCGCCTTGTTATCGAGATTAAGAAATAATCGAGGAATGAGAAAAATAATCTAGTAACGGCGCAGGCTATCCGATTTGCTTTCCAAAAATACACTCTCGTCCTCCTGCTTCCCTCCATCCAAAAATTATGACTATTGGATCAAAATTAATTTTCTATTAAATTTTGAAAATTACCATTTTCACTCAAGAATCATACTTTTCAAGTGACTCGAAAACTCAACCCCATTCTTACTTTACCGTCAGGCTATCCTTCCACGTTCGCTAACCTGGCCATTCGGAAAGCGTTTTGCTGCACTTTAAGCAATGACGTTGCAGTTTCCCAAGTCGAAAAGTGTCTTTCCGTACTGGTCTCAAAAATCTTTCCACTTACATGTGCTACATACCCAATCTGGATTTCGGCGGCCTAGGATAGGAGCAGATAACCTAACCCTAATCCAAATTGGTCTTCGTGCTGCAAAACCCATGGTCTTTCGTTACATTTTTGGGTTTATGAAACCGGGAATTGGGTGTTTGCTACAGGGCTGGTTTAATTGCAACTCGTCCTATTGAAGCTGGGTTAATTGCAGCAGACTTGTGATTTTGGCTTCGTAAAACGTACTCTACGCATCGCGTTTAGCTTCCCTTGCATATATTCTTGTAGTGGAAGGACGAGTCATGCTATCTACAGAAATTTGAAACTTTTCTTCCAAAACTTTATATTTTATTAAATTTTAAAAAACGGGTAAAATTGACCATTTCCGCTGAATTTCGAATGGAGAATCAAATTTTCCCGTGACTCGAACCCTCAACCTCCTGGCTACTTTACCGTTAGTCTGTCTTCCAGGGACCTTCCTCTGTCACCCATTCTTAGGGCTTAGCGAAATCTTTAGTTTGAAGTATAGAAATAGGTATATTTGTACATGGACCGCATAGCATCAGAACGGGCAGACTTGTGATTCTTGCTTCCAAAAATCTACCTTACCCATCGCGCTTAGCTTGGTGGGGAAACCGGTCTTGCACGGTTCTCAGACACCTGCTTTGGGAGACCAGCTTCATTTCTCCCCCATCCCTTCTTCTTCGGCCGGTCGGTCGCGTAAATCCGATAGATTGACCAACAAATGACCTCGTAATTTAAATTCGAACTGGAAATCTTCCTTGGGCAACCGTTTCTTCTTCCCTTCATTGTATTGCTTGTCTTGGAGCTGAAAGGAAGCGAATCCGAAATCTCAAGATGGATTTCAGGTGAGTGGGTGGATTTTAAAATGCGCTATTTTGTTGTGTTATTTTGTGCCACGCGCATAACGATGTCTTTTCATTAAACGAATACCTTTCTTCTCCAACAGTAACGATCCTATGATGCCGAATTATGCAACGCCAGTCCAAGGAGGCCTTACCGACGAAGATGTTGCATTCCTGGACTCCATTTCCGGCGAATTGGTGCAGCTTCAACTTGACAAGAGGGAGTTACGAATCCCGGAACCCGAGACCATGTCGGTGGAGCAACTGGAAAGATCCTTGAAGATCGTAGACGAGTTAATAGTAAGTTGAGTACGGTAACAGAGACGATGTTTCACGTGTATTTTCGTGTGTGCAATCTTTTAAAATGTTGTTGCCGTTTCTACAGCTATTTTGTTTTCATTCTTGTCTTTGCAGCGACAAGAAACACAGCAGTTCCCACCGCAACAGAATATAGAGGAGGTGATGCCAGAACAACAACTTGAGGCTCCGGCTCCCCCACCTCTACCCGCACTGAAACAGAAGAGGAACAACATAAGGCGCAAGGTGAGTAATTCGTTGAAATTCAAATGTTCCCTCTCTGCCTGTATTTAATTGTAAATCGATAAATCTGTGCGTGTCAGTGTTAAACTCATGCCTTCGTCTTCCGTCTTTGTGTTTTTCAGAAGATCTGCCCAGAGTGCGGGGAGGAGTCTGCTACAGTTCCGCGACACCTGCGGAGGAGGCACTCTTACTCGAGGAAGATGATGGAGATGTACTTTGCCTCCTCCGAGGGGAAGAGAAGAATCAAGAATGCTGGCCGACGCCTCAGGTGTGGGATGGAGGGCTGCCAGGGGACTGTTGTGAAGATGGGGCAGCATCTTGTGCAACAGCACGGGATGGTGAAGGGGACGAGGCAATATAAGGATCTGATGGCCCTTTCCAGAGGCTGGGTTCGGGCATCGTAGGAGACGACGGATTATTTTATAAATATGTTTAACTTCTTGGTTTCTTTGTTTTTGTTATTATTTTGATCAATATTTTTTGAATAATTTCTCTAATTCAAAATATGTTATGCGGTTTTTTTCTATTGATATTTTTATAAAATTTGGTATTTCCCATAATTATTTTAATTGTGTTTGATTGTTTTTATTTAAGAAATAAAAGTATATTTCCGTTTTAAAAACTGTACGTGAGGAATTTCATTTAAACCATTTTTGCTTCTTGTTTTTGTAATGAACATTTTGGTTTTGTTAAAGGTTAAAGAAATGAAATACATATAACAGTGATGATATAACCGTGGTTGATGATGATCGAATTGATGTCTTTAGTCCACTTTATGCACAGAAAGGCTAATCAGGACTGGACCTACAGTTTAAAGTGGGATCCAAACCACTTGTGCCTCCAAAGGGTAAGAAAAATGAAGTAATGAATGATAATACCTGAATAAAGCCTGGGTTAATCGCTAGGAGCGTGGATGATGACGAGAAGATGAACCGGGTTAATCGCTACGAGCTTGGGCCATGATGAATGAAATGTGTCAAAGGTTGAATAGAAAATAATAATCAAAGTACCTGTGTTAATCACGACGACCGTGGGTCATGATGAGATGGTGATGAAGTCATGATGGAGGATGGAGGGATCTTCTGCCAGTCTCGTCTGATCGCTACGATGGCGATGAATGATTATCGCGTAGAGATTCGCGTCCTAGGTAAGCACAGTTTCCATTGAGGCACAAATCCTGTAGCGTCCTTGGGATTCCATCGATGCACAAATCATGTAGCGTGCCTTAGGAGCACAGTCAATATGGCAACACAAAGCCTAATTTCCTCAGTTGACGTCCCTGCAACCTCTCGAAGAGGTCTCTCTTCCATAGCTGGAGCAAAACGGTGCGCGGGCGAGCGGTCACGGCGGAACTTGCCCTGCCATCTCCCCTGGATGGTGAGTTCAATCTTCGTTTTAAGTTAAGGTAGTGATTCGAACTCGTAATTTTTTTCTCATTCATTTTCGTAAAGAAAACTGGACACTTTTTGAATGTTTCTCATTTTGGTGAAGAGAACTTAAAATTTTTACACTTAAAGAAAAGTTGAAATATATTTCGGTAGTATTGGTTTAGACGCGTTTACGGCATTTTATCAGAATATTTGTTCTCATTCAAAATATCAACTTTCTGCATTGTTTTAAGCACTTTCGCATCTGCCTTTCGTCATTCGGTGTGTTATGATTCACAGCTTAATCGGCGTACACTTGTAATCCTCTTACCTGTATGTGCTCTTTATGTTTCATTGTGAACGAAAATGGTATTTAAGATGTAAAGTAAAACTTTGATTTCTTTTGTCTCCAGGAAAGCAAGCGTGCACGCAACAGGAAGGTGTGCCCGGCTTGCGGAATTTCCATGATGGACGTCCCGAGGCATCTCCGAAACAAACACGGATGGAGCCGCGAGAAGTCTTCTGCATTCCGTTACTTGCCAAGCTCTTTGAGGAAAAGCGTTCAAAAGAGACGTTTGAAAGTTTGCCCGATTTCCGGCTGCCCTGCTAAGGTGAGGAGGTTGGACCAGCATGCGGTGGTGGTTCACGGATACGACAGGAGTTCCAAGGACTACAGAGGTCTGCTTGCAGAGGAGCGGCGAAGGAGAGTCGACGCAAGTTCGTGCCGAGAGGATGAAGATGGTGCTGGTGGAGAATATGAAGAGGAGGATGTAGTGGATGCAAGATCGGTGATATCGGAACGACTGTATGCAGATTTTCGGTCGTGGCTTGGGACGCTGGATGGCGGGCTCGTAAGGGAACGTCGGATAGTGGATCAGCATGCGTTTCAGGCAAAGTCGGCGATCGACTTTGCTTGCGTGGAACATCTGAACGAGTTAGCTTCTGATCGAGGGATCTCCAAGACTAGAGCTTTTTTCGAAGACAGCCTGGCCGACCGAAGACCGGGAACTTGCCTCTCCTACCTCGGTTCTCTGTCGAACCTTGTGAAATTTGCGCTGCAGCGGAGATTGGTTACTTCCGAGCAAGCTGGATGCTGTCTGGGTCACTACCAGAAATGGGCAAAGTCGTTCCGAGTTCTGGAGAAGAAGAGGCGATCCGAGGTGATGGAAATAGAACAGAAAAATGCCGTAACCCCCGAAAATGTGTCAAAGTTTGAAAATGGGCCGGTATCCCGGCGCTTCGAGGAGATAATGCGGAAGGTAACTTCGGACGAAAGCTTCAAGCCATCGAGAGCTGATCGCGCCACCGTCCGCAACTACTTGTTGTTGCAGATTCTACTCTCCACCGCGCAAAGGCCGGCAGCAATAGTGAACATGACACTGAAGGAATTTCAGGAGACTTCCTGCTTGCAGGTACAGGTGGAGGAAGGGAAACGTGATGTGCACGTCATTAGAGTTCATGATCACAAGACGGCGGCACACTGTGGACCTGCTAACATTTGCGTCACCCAAAAAGTGTACGGCCATTTGAAGACCTACGTTGAAAACATTAGACCCGGCTGTTTCCCCGATCACGACTTTGTCTTCGTTACCGACGGAGGGAAGAGGATGTCGGTTTCCCAATTTTCACACTGCATACAGAGTATATGGGCCCAGGCTGGGTGCAACACCAAGATTACCTCCAGGGTTATGAGAAAGACGGCTGTTTCTCTTGTACACTCCCAAGCGCCGAACGAAAGGAACGATCTGGCAGGTTTGATGAGCCATTCGCTCACCACGGCTGAGAACACTTACAAGTTTTACACGCGTCCCTACCAGAGTGCTTTAACATCGGTAACCCTTCAAAACATGCTGAGGAAACCAACCATCCCACCACACTCGGATGCAATAAGAAATGAGGACATTCAGCCTTTGTGAAATTGACACGTGTATGTTTCACTTTGTGTTGTGGCGCAGTGTAATTTGAAATATGTTTGAACAAATGTATAATTATCTCTCATCTATAGTGTGTTTTGAAATTAGGCTAGATCGATCGTTCAAGTATGAACAAATGGATTTGGTGTATTTTTAATCATAATCTCTCATCTTTAGTGTAATTTGAAAAAAGTTAGATCAATCCTTCAAGTGTGAACAAATGTATTTTCAACCAATGTATCTCTCATCTTTGTTGTGATCATTGTAGATGAGGGAAAATGTTTTCCGACAAGCGGTGCTCTCATTATTTTAATCGTGTAAGTGTACTCTAGATATCAATGTTTAACGTAATTGCTATTTTTGTGAGGTATTGTATAGATTACGCAATAAAACATGGAAATTACGTACATTACTATTTTTCTAATGATGTGTAAGAATCTACCTGCAATTGAATATTTCTGTGTAAGGGCCTCCCCGATGGCGCAGTGGTAGCGTTCGTCGCCTCGTAATCAAGGGGTCCCGGTGGAGGCACATAGTGGTTCGGATCCCACTTGCCTTACTGTGCACAAAGTGGACTTAAAACACCAAATCAATCAAAATTTCTGTGAGAAAACCTTGACCTTTCCTTATGGAAAGAGTTACATTACACGTGTCTGCATCCAGGATGTTGATTGATTGACGGATAATTGCCAAGGTGAGGACAAGTGATGATACACCGGGATTTGTCGTGCCAACCACTACCCCACGGAGGTCGGCACCAGCATATATATATATATATCATAAAAATATCTGATAGGTTCAATGTAATGAATTACGTATTCAACAACATAACTACACAAATTATTAATTATGATATATTATTTATGTAGCTTGACGCTTTGTAATAAAGGGGTCACGGGTTCGATACACATAATGGTTCGTACTGTAGGTAAAGTCCCGATTAGCCTTACCGTCCTAGAAGTAATTTCATTCATTCAGTCCATTCCCGTGGTTTACTTCTAATTCGCTATTCTGACACTTTTCGCTAATCGCGAAGACGGGGATGAGTGGTGATGCAATCACCTAAAGCTGTTCGCGTTGCTATGTAGCACAAGTCACGGTCTCCAGAGGACACCCTGATCTTTGCGACTCCCTGTTAGCCTTTTGGCATCCGTTATCTTCGCTTATAAAAGGAAGCGTGTCATCTTCTCTCTGTTGCATTTGGGGTTTGTGCTACTTTCCGCACAGTTCTTTGAGGTTCATGGAGGAACCTGAAGACCAATGCACCTCGGTGAGCAGCGATGCTGTTGCACCCATCGACAAATTTGAGGGAGAAGGTGGATTCTTGCGAGTCATGCCTCACCAGGCAGAGGAAGTTGGCCGCATCGAGTTGGAAGGCCTGAAGCCGAGGGAGACCGAAACCGTTCAAACTCTAACCACTCTCCCAGAGTTGCAGGAAACGGAGTCAAACTCGCTAGTTCCAAAGGATGTCGCCTTTACGATGGGGCTCTTGCGAGCGTACAGAAGGATCAAGGAAAAGGCCATGGTAATTTTTTACTTTCATTCTGTGTGCGTGTATTCAAGTGTAAAGTTTTCTTTCTAATCAATCTATATTATAATTGTAATAATTTATCTTGATATAGTAACTTTTTGTTACATTTGTTTGTATTACTTATACTTCATTTATCACGCATTAAAAACATCATTCTTACGTATTTAGTACACATTACAACGTGCATTTGGGCATGATTGTTTTGCACAAGGTACTTGCTCCCATTGTTGCTTACTCCTTTGAATGGTGTTCTATTCCACGTAAACTCAGAGTCCATTTTATGCAGTTGAGGTAATCACGACGGTGTCATGTTGGCCGGGATTCGAACCCACGTCCACTGCATTGCCAGGATAGCAATATGATGCATGTTTTAAACTTTTTTTGTCCGATTCATCTTTAAAATTGTGCGATCGGAAAGCTTGATTATAATTACTTGGAACTTCTTATCTTTTCAGGTTACCGGCAGCGAGCGCAAGAGGATGAAGAAGGTCTGTCCCGAATGTGAAGCCAGTTTAGTCAACGTCCCGAGACATCTCCGCAGGAAGCATTCCTGGAGCCACGAGAGATCTGCGAGCTATCGCTACACGCCGGGAGGATTGAGGGAATGTATCAGGGCAGGGCGTCGCAAGGACTGTCCTCTTCCTGGTTGTCCCTCGAAGGTGAAAAGGTTGGATAAGCACTGCAAGTTTGTTCACGGTTACGAGAAGAACGCGGTGGAACATGATCAGCTCATGCGGAAGATGCCTTTCGGAAAGATCACGGCCGACTCGTCGAACTGCTTGGAGCAGGTTGCCAACCACAACGACGAGGAAGCTCATCTGTCGAATGAGCTCCCCATGGACCCGTTTGCCGAATTCCGGGAGTGGTTGAGATCGACGGATGCCAGCACCGATCCGAGGATGGCAGCACAGCACATGTCACAGGCGAAGTCGGTCATCCACACCGCCGGTCTGGAACGTCACGACAAAATCGCCAAGGAACCGGCAATTGCCAAAGTCGGCCTCTTCTTTAGAGATCAAATACGGGATAGAAGAACTGGGACGTGTCTATCTTATCTAGGTTCCATTTCACGTTTTGTTAAATTTCTTGAGCTTCGGAGGAAGGCCATTTCGTCAGACGAGGCAGAACGCTGTCTCGCCGAGTATCGTGAGATTGGAAGATGGTTACGTGCTTCGGGGAACAAGAAACGATTAAAACAATGTTAAATTACACTTGTTAATTAAACTGAAACATTGTATTGTTTTCTCTCATGGACATTGGAAACGAACTTGAATGTGTATCTTGCAAATTTAATGTAGAGAAAAGTGTTTTCTATTATGTGTACTGTGGAGTGCAGTTTAAATAAATCACTCATTGTTAATAAAGAATTTTGTACTTTCACTCTGTTGCATGTGATTTGAAATAATAAAATGAACATTTAATTTAAATGAAATATTGAGAAACTTTACGAACTTGAATGTGTATCTTCCAAATAAAATGTAAAGAAAAGTGTCTTCTATTTTGTGTATTGTGGAGTGAAAGTTTAAATAATTCACTTATTGTTAATAAAGAATTATGTACTTTCACTCTGTTGCATGTGATTTGAAATAATAAATGAATATTTAATTTAAAACAAATATTGAGAAACTTTACGAACTTGAATGTGTATCTCCCAAATTTAATGTAAAGAAAAGTGTGAATTATGTACCTTCACTCCGTTGCTTGTTATTTGAAACAATAAATGAACATTTAATTTAAAACAAACATTGAGAAACATTTTGTTTAATCCAGTCGATAAATCTCTTTCTCAACTGGTTCCATAAATCGATCCTCGTATATGTGCTACAATATAGTCTTTCGTTACATCCGGAGGTTGGATTTTGGTTACCACGACAGAAGCAGATAACCTAACCTAACCTAACCTAACCTAACCTAACCTAACCTAACCTAACCTAACCTAACCTAACCTAACCTAACCTAACCTAACCTAACCTAACCTAACCTAACCTAACCTAACCTAACCTAACCTAACCTAACCTAACCTAACCTAACCTAACCTAACCTAACCTAACCTAACCTAACCTAACCTAACCTAACCTAACCTAACCTAACCTAACCTAACCTAACCTAACCTAACCTAACCTAACACAAATTGGTCTTTCTGCTGCCAAACCTATGGTCTTTCGTTCCATTCTTGGGTTTAGGAAACCGGGTATTGGGTGTTTGCTGCACAGCTGGTTTATTAGCAACCGGTCTTTTATCAGCATCTGGTTTAATTGCAACCAAAAAAGTACACGATCCGGCAATCTCGCGATTCCGGTTCAAAAAAGGGTGCTCATCCCTTCGCGATCAGCCTCCCTCGTGCAGATTCTGTTAGGGCAAGGACCTAGCCTGCCTCCACCCGACTTTTGTCACTTTTGCCCGGAAATTGAATTTCCTGTTCAATTTTGAAAAAGGTCACAGGCTCGCGGATTTCATTAGAAAAGTCACCCTTTCGACTTTGATTTAGGATAGCCCTGCATGTTTTCGTTTATGGGAACGATGCAGCTTCCCTCCCACCAGATATTGTGAGTTTAGCGCCAAAACGGGATTTCCTGTTCAAACTAGAAAAACCGTTAAAATTTAGCATTTTTCATGCATTTCCGATGGAGAACCAAACGTTTCCCGTGACTCGAACACTCCACCCACTGCTTAATTTACCGTCACCTTCTCTTCACCTACCACCCTGCGTTAGGCGTTAGCGCGATGCGTCTGCTGGAACCAGTTTAAAAGGGTGTTCAGTGGTGGAGGTGCATGTCGCTGGGGACCAAATCCGCCATTTTCCAAGATGGACGCCGCGGTTTTTGGAGAAATCTCAAAATCGAATTTACGTTTTTTTGTTCTCTTGACTTGATCTACCTCTGTGTGAAATTTCAACTTCCTAGCTCCAAGTTGGAAAATAACGGTCAAAATATTTCAAAGTCAAAACAGCATACGATCCTGCAGGCTTGGGATCATTGCTTCCTGAAACGATCTCATCCCTTCGCGATCAACCTCCCTCGTGCAGATTCTGTTAGGGCAAGGACCTAGCCTGACTCCACCCGACTTTTGTCACTTTTGCCCGGAAATTGAATTTTCGGTACAATTTTGAAAAAGGTCCACCTTGTGCAGAAAAAACAGAACACGATCCTGCACGCTTGGGAATTTTGCTTCCCAGTTTTACTCTCAAAGTCACTTTCAGCTTTCCTTCGACGTTTTCGTGTAGGGGAATGATGCAGCTTCCAACCTAAGAAATATTGTCAGTTTCGCGCCAAAACTCAATTTTCGATTCAAACTTGAAAAACGGTTAAATTTAGCATCTTTCATGCATTTCCGATGGAGAATCAAACCTTTCCCGTGACTCGAACCAAACACCCACTGCTTACTTTAAAGTCACGTTGTCTTCCAGCCTCCTTCCCCTACAACCCTGAGTTAGGCGTTAGCGCGATACGTATGCTGGAACCAGTTTAAAAGGGTGTTCAAGGGCGGAGGTGCATGTCGCTGGGGACCAAATCCGACATTTTCCAAGATGGAGGGCGCGTTTTTGGAAATATCTCAAAATGGCATTTACCTTTTTTTGTTCCCTTGACTTGATCTACATCTGTGTGAAATTTGAACTTCCTAGCTCCAAGTTGGAAAATAACGGTCAAAATATTTCAGTCAAAACAGCACACGATCCTGCAGGCTTGGGATCATTGCTTTCTAAAACGCACTCATCGCTTAGCTTTCCTTGCTTTGATTGTTGTAGTGTAATGTTGCATCTTGCATCCTATCGAAGTTTGAAACATTCCCGCCAAAACTGACTTTTCTATTTAAACTTGAAAAACCGTTACAATTTAGCATTTACACTGAATTTCGAATGGAGAATCAAACTTTTCCAGTGACTCGAACACTAAACCTCTGTCAACGTTGTTCAGTGGTTAGCGTTTTTTCAATTTCAACTGACAAAATGGCTGTTTTATGCGTGCAAGGCACAGAATGAGAAAGAATCGAAATTTGAAACATTCACGCAAAAAAGTGAACTTTTTATTTCAAACTTGAAAAACCGTTACAATAAAGCATTTACACTGAATTTCGAAGGGAGAATCAAACTTTTCCAGTGACTCGAACACTAAACCTCTGTCGACGTGGCTCAGTGGTTAGCGCTTTTTCAACTTCAACTGACAAAATGGCCGCTTTATGCGTGGAAAGCACAGAATGACAAAAGGAGCAGCACACACGGGATTTTTGCTTCCAAAAACGTACCCTAAACGTTGCGATTAGCTTTCCTTGATTTAATTATTGCAACGTGATGTTGCATGTTATCGAATTTTGAAAGATTCACGCCAAAACTGACTATGTAAACACAGTATCACGCGTCGCGGTACTCCGGGACGCGAGCCCCAAAATACGGTTTTTTCCCCAAGTGCGGTCCGCCACTGTTTACGTATAGCTTTGCGAACGTTTCGCTTCGTCTCAAAAAATGAAAAAAAACTTGGATAGATCGCATGGCTGGAATTAAGTGTGAAAATTTGAAAGCGTGTGAAGTGTGAGAATAATTGGAAAAGAAGTGCACGTCCCGGGGAAGTTTACCCCCCCTGGAGCCCCCCTGGTGCGTTATACCTTGGACACCCTGTGAATCTTGTGGACCAAAGACCAAGGACTGTGCAGGTATCTTGACAGACGCGCGGGGGTGAGTACTTTTTGAGATATTAAGGGAAAACCACCCCTATGCTAACCTTATGGAAAAAACAGCATAGTGCGCGAGCAAAAGAAAACAAGTAAATAACTTAGTGAAATACGAATCCTTATCCCTTGAAACACTTTAATCCCATACAGAAAGGACCAAGGAACACAACTAAATTTACCCCACCCCTCTCCGACCACTCTCTTGGAAACCCTCGTGAAAAAATCCGCCCCATGCTTTTCTTATGGACAAACGAGCTTTTTCCGTAGGGTTAGGAAAATTTATTTTAAACTTGCCGAAACTAAGAAACTAAGCCCCAATAAGAAACGGGATCTATACCATCGTGTAGCCCCCATTCCTCCCCCGTGTTTTGAACCAACCCCCAACCCTCAATTCCCAGGGGTGGTTTTTCAGCGAACAACTTAGTGAAGTGATACAAGTGGCTGTTTCATGCGTGGAAAGCACTACATCAAAAGGACCAGCACACACGGCATTTTTGCTTCCAAAAACGTACGCTAACCGTTGCGATTAGCTTTCCTTGATTTAATTATTGTAACGTGATGTTGCATCTTGCATGTTATCGAATTTTGAAAGATTCACGCCAAAACAGAACTTTTAATTCAAACTTAAAAAACCGTTGCAATAAGGCATTTACACTGAATTTCGAATGGAGAATCAAACTTTTCCCGTGACTCGAACACTCGACATCCTGGTCAAGAAACCGTCAGTTTGTCTTTCCAAGGCTCTGCTCTCTGGAAGGCGACCGATTCGGACCTTCTAACGAGGGCGTGGCGCCCAGGGCGCCCCGACGTTTTCCAATTTCTCGTGGATTCACTGTCGAAAATTATATTATCTGAAAGGAGACACCCTACCCAGCCAGCATATAAATTTTTGTTTCTCTAGGTTAACCGTAAATAAGGTTTCTTTGACAAGAAAGAGGTCGTTATTCACGCCCGAACGGGTACGTCTGCACCCTCACTTTTGAAGCCGTTTCATTAATCGAACCTGTGGTCCTTGGAGATTTCCTCTTACTTGCGTATTCACAAGACACTGCTCTATCGAATCTGTACATTTCGGACGGGCTAGTTAGGACGTGGCGCCCAGGGCGCCTCGAAATGTTCGAAATTCGCAAAGAAGGCTCCTTGGATTTCCCTCTCGAGTTGGATTCGCGTTGCCGGTTGCGTGATGATACCGCGGTGAGGAAGAGAGATATCACCAGCGATGCGCGCGCATCAGGTGAAATCCAAGTTGGATCGGAATCGCCAAAAAAGGCCCCTTGGATTTGCTTTGATAAAGCACACTTCCGACTTTGCTTTAGGCAAGCCCTGCATGTTTTCGTGTAGAGGAGTGATGCAGCTTCCATCCTACGATATATGGTGAGTTTTGCTCCAAAACTCCATTTTGTATTCAAACTTGAAAAACGGGTAAATTTAGCATTTTTCATGTATTTCAAACGGAGAATCAAAACCTTTTCCGTGACTCGAACCAACCACCTCCCGATTACCAAACTTTGAAGTCACCTTCCAGGGACCTTCCCCTGTCACCGTGGCTCAGTGGTTAGCGCTCTCTTCCATTTGAACTGACAAAATGGCCGTTTTGTGCGTGGACTGCACGGCTCGAGACAGCATCAGAACGGGCATCCACGTGATTTTTGCTTTAAAAAACGTACTCTAACCGTCGCGATTAGCTTTCCTTGCCTTGATTATTGTAGTGGGAGGTTGCATCTTGCATGCTATCGAATTTTGAAACATTCCCGCCAAAACTGACTTTTCAATTCAAACTTGAAGAAACCGTTAAAATTAAGCATTTACACTGAATTTCGAATGGAGAATCAAACTTTTCCAGTGACTCGAACACTCGACATCCTGGTCACGAAACCGTCAGTTTGTCTTTCCAAGGCTCTGCTCTCTGGAAGGCGACCGATTCGGACCTTCTAACGAGGGCGTGGCGCCCAGGGCGCCCCGACGTTTTCCAATTCCTCGTGGATTCACTGTCGAAAATTATATTATCTGAAAGGAGACACCCTACCCAGCCAGCATATAAATTTTTGTTTCTCTAGGTTAACCGTAAATAAGGTTTCTTTGACAAGAAAGAGGTCTTTATTCACGCCCGAACGGGTACGTCTGCACCCTCACCTTTGAAGCCGCTTTATTAATCGAACCTGTGGTCCTTGGAGATTTCCTCTTACTTGCGTATTCACAAGACACTGCTCTATCGAATCTGTACATTTCGGACGGGCTAGCTAGGACGTGGCGCCCAGGGCGCCTCGAAATGTTCGAAATTCGCAAAGAAGGCTCCTTGGATTTCCCTCTCGAGTTGCATTCGCGTTGCCGGTTGCGTGATGCCTCCGCGGTGCGGAAGAGAGATATCACCAGCGATGCGCGCGCATCAGGTGAAATCCAAGTTGGTTCGGAATCGCCAAAAAGGCCCCTTGGATTTGCTTTGATAAAGCACACTTCCGACTTTGCTTTAGGCAAGCCCTGCATGTTTTCGTGTAGAGGAGTGATGCAGCTTCCATCCTACGATATATGGTGAGTTTTGCGCCAAAACTCCATTTTGTATTCAAACTTGAAAAACGGGTAAATTTAGCATTTTTCATGTATTTCAAGCGGAGAATCAAAACCTTTTCCGTGACTCGAACCAACCACCTCCCGATTACCAAACTTTGAAGTCACCTTCCAGGGACCTTCCCCTGTCACCGTGGCTCAGTGGATAGCGCTCTCTTCCATTTGAACTGACAAAATGGCCGTTTTGTGCGTGGACTGCACGGCTCGAGACAGCATCAGAACGGGCATCCACGTGATTTTTGCTTTAAAAAACGTACTCTAACCGTCGCGATTAGCTTTCCTTGCCTTGATTATTGTAGTGGGAGGTTGCATCTTGCATGCTATCGAATTTTGAAACATTCCCGCCAAAACTGACTTTTCAATTCAAACTTGAAAAACCGTTATAATTTAGCATTTACTCTGAATTTCGAATGGAGAATAAAAATATTAAAGTGACTCGAACACTACACCTCCCGATTACGTCACGTTTAAGTTATCTTCCAGGGACCTTCCTCTGTCACCGTGGCTCAGTGGTTAGCGCTTACTTCCATTTGAAGCAGACAAAAAGGTTGATTTATGAGTGCACAAAAAAGCAACGGAACCACCAAAAAAGCAACGGAACGGGCATGCTTGCCATTTTTGCTTTAAAAAACTTACTCTAACCGTTGCGCTTAGCTTTCCTTGCTTTGATTATTGTAGTGTAATGTTGCATCTTGCATCGTATCGAATTTTGAAACATTCCCGCCAAAACTGACTTTTCAATTCAAACTTGAAGAAACCGTTAAAATTAAGCATTTACACTGAATTTCGAATGGAGAATCAAACTTTTCCAGTGACTCGAACACTCGACATCCTGGTCACGAAACCGTCAGTTTGTCTTTCCAAGGCTCTGCTCTCTGGAAGGCGACCGATTCGGACCTTCTAACGAGGGCGTGGCGCCCAGGGCGCCCCGACGTTTTCCAATTCCTCGTGGATTCACTGTCGAAAATTATATTATCTGAAAGGAGACACCCTACCCAGCCAGCATTTAAATTTTTGTTTCTCTAGGTTAACCGTAAATAAGTTTTTTTTGACAAGAAAGAGGTCTTTATTCACGCCCGAACGGGTACGTCTGCACCCTCACCTTTGAAGCCGCTTTATTAATCGAACCTGTGGTCCTTGGAGATTTTCTCTTACTTGCGTATTCACAAGACACTGCTCTATCGAATCTGTACATTTCGGACGGGCTAGCTAGGACGTGGCGCCCAGGGCGCCTCGAAATGTTCGAAATTCGCAAAGAAGGCTCCTTGGATTTCCCTCCCGACTTGGATTCGCGTTGCCGGTTGCGTGATGATATCGCGGTGCGGATGAGAGATATCACCAGCGATGCGCGCGCATCAGGTGAAATCCAAGTTGGTTCGGAATCGCCAAAAAAGGACCCTTGGATTTGCTTTGATAAAGCACACTTCCGACTTTGCTTTAGGCAAGCCCTGCATGTTTTCGTGTAGAGGAGTGATGCAGCTTCCATCCTACGATATATGGTGAGTTTTGCTCCAAAACTCCATTTTGTATTCAAACTTGAAAAACGGGTAAATTTAGCATTTTTCATGTATTTCAAACGGAGAATCAAAACCTTTTCCGTGACTCGAACCAACCACCTCCCTTTTACCAAACTTTGAAGTCACCTTCCAGGGACCTTCCCCTGTCACCGTGGCTCAGTGGTTAGCGCTCTCTTCCATTTGAACTGACAAAATGGCCGTTTTGTGCGTGGACTGCACGGCTCGAGACAGCATCAGAACGGGCATCCACGTGATTTTTGCTTTAAAAAACGTACTCTAACCGTCGCGATTAGCTTTCCTTGCTTTGATGATTGTAGTGGGAGGTTGCATCTTGCATGCTATCGAATTTTGAAACATTCCCGCCAAAACTGACTTTTCAATTCAAACTTGAAAAACCGTTATAATTTAGCATTTACTCTGAATTTCGAATGGAGAATAAAAATATTAAAGTGACTCGAACACTACACTTCCCGATTACGTCACGTTTAAGTTATCTTCCAGGGACCTTCCTCTGTCACCGTGGCTCAGTGGTTAGCGCTTACTTCCATTTGAAGCAGACAAAAGGTTGATTTATGAGTGCACAAAAAAGCAACGGAAACACCAAAAAGCAACGGAACGGGGATGCTTGCCATTTTTGCTTTAAAAAACGGACTCTAACCGTTGCGCTTAGCTTTCCTTGCTTTGATTGTTGTAGTGTAATGTTGCATCTTGCATCGTATCGAATTTTGAAACATTCCCGCCAAAACTGACTTTTCAATTCAAACTTGAAGAAACCGTTAAAATTAAGCATTTACACTGAATTTCGAATGGAGAATCAAACTTTTCCAGTGACTCGAACACTCGACATCCTGGTCACGAAACCGTCAGTTTGTCTTTCCAAGGCTCTGCTCTCTGGAAGGCGACCGATTCGGACCTTCTAACGAGGGCGTGGCGCCCAGGGCGCCCCGACGTTTTCGAATTTCACGTGGATTCACTGTCGAAAATTATATTATCTGAAAGGAGACACCCTACCCAGCCAGCATATAAATTTTTGTTTCTCTAGGTTAACCGTAAATAAGGTTTTTTTGACAAGAAAGAGGTCTTTATTCACGCCCGAACGGGTACGTCTGCACCCTCACCTTCGAAGCCGCTTTATTAATCGAACCTGTGGTCCTTGGAGATTTCCTCTTACTTGCGTATTCACAAGACACTGCTCTATCGAATCTGTACATTTCGGACGGGCTAGCTAGGACGTGGCGCCCAGGGCGCCTCGAAATGTTCGAAATTCGCAAAGAAGCCTCCTTGGATTTCCCTCCCGAGTTTTTCTTCGCGTTGCCGGTTGCGGGATGGCTTCTGCGAGCATCAGAGAGATATCACCAGCGATGCGCGCGCATCAGGTGAAATCCAAGTTGGCTCGGAATCGGCAAAAAAGCCCCCTTGGATTTGCTTTGATAAAGCACACTTCCGACTTTGCTTTTGCGTCGCTCTCCATGGTTTCCGGTAGCCGAATGACGCTGCTTGGTTCATGCGAGAAAGTTTCGCTTACGTGCTAATATTTAATATGGTATTCAATGTTTAAAAGTCGAACTTTTGCTGCAAAAACAGCTCACGATCCGGCAGACTTGTGCTTTTTGCTTAAAAAACGTACTCTGCACATCGCGCTTAGCTTCCCTTGCACATATTCTTGTAGTGAAAGGACGAGTCATGTAATCTACAGAAATTTGAAACTTTTCTTCCAAAACTTTATATTTTATTAAATTTTAAATATCGTGTAAATTTAACATTTTTCTGAATTTCAGGTAGGGAATCAACCCTTTCCCGTGACTCGAACACTCGACATCCTGGTCACGAAACCGTCAGTTTGTCTTTCCAAGGCTCTGCTCTCTGGAAGGCGATCGATTCGGACCTTCTAACGAGGGCGTGGCGCCCAGGGCGCCCCGACGTTTTCGAATTTCTCGTGGATTCACTTTCGAAAATTATATTATCTGAAAGGAGACACCCTACCCAGCCAGCATATAAATTTTTGTTTCTCTAGGTTAACCGTAAATAAGGTTTCTTTGACAAGAAAGAGGTCGTTATTCACGCCCGAACGGGTACGTCTGCACCCTCACTTTTGAAGCCGTTTCATTAATCGAACCTGTGGTCCTTGGAGATTTCCTCTTACTTGCGTATTCACAAGACACTGCTCTATCGAATCTGTACATTTCGGACGGGCTTTCTAGGACGTGGCGCCCAGGGCGCCTCGAAATGTTCGAAATTCGCAAAGAAGCCTCCTTGGATTTCCCTCCCGAGTTTTTCTTCGCGTTGCCGGTTGCGTGATGATTCCGCGGTGCGGAAGAGAGATATCACCAGCGATGCGCGCGCATCAGGTGAAATCCAAGTTGGATCGGAATCGCCAAAAAAGGCCCCTTGGATTTGCTTTGAAAAAGCACACTTCCGACTTTGCTTTAGGCAAGCCCTGCATGTTTTCGTGTAGAGGAGTGATGCAGCTTCCATCCTACGATATATGGTGAGTTTTGCTCCAAAACTCCATTTTGTATTCAAACTTGAAAAACGGGTAAATTTAGCATTTTTCATGTATTTCAAACGGAGAATCAAAACCTTTTCCGTGACTCGAACCAACCACCTCCCTTTTACCAAACTTTGAAGTCACCTTCCAGGGACCTTCCCCTGTCACCGTGGCTCAGTGGTTAGCGCTCTCTTCCATTTGAACTGACAAAATGGCCGTTTTGTGCGTGGACTGCACGGCTCGAGACAGCATCAGAACGGGCATCCACGTGATTTTTGCTTTAAAAAACGTACTCTAACCGTCGCGATTAGCTTTCCTTGCTTTGATGATTGTAGTGGGAGGTTGCATCTTGCATGCTATCGAATTTTGAAACATTCCCGCCAAAACTGACTTTTCAATTCAAACTTGAAAAACCGTTATAATTTAGCATTTACTCTGAATTTCGAATGGAGAATAAAAATATTAAAGTGACTCGAACACTACACTTCCCGATTACGTCACGTTTAAGTTATCTTCCAGGGACCTTCCTCTGTCACCGTGGCTCAGTGGTTAGCGCTTACTTCCATTTGAAGCAGACAAAAAGGTTGATTTATGAGTGCACAAAAAAGCAACGGAAACACCAAAAAGCAACGGAACGGGCATGCTTGCCATTTTTGCTTTAAAAAACGGACTCTAACCGTTGCGCTTAGCTTTCCTTGCTTTGATTGTTGTAGTGTAATGTTGCATCTTGCATCGTATCGAATTTTGAAACATTCCCGCCAAAACTGACTTTTCAATTCAAACTTGAAGAAACCGTTAAAATTAAGCATTTACACTGAATTTCGAATGGAGAATCAAACTTTTCCAGTGACTCGAACACTCGACATCCTGGTCACGAAACCGTCAGTTTGTCTTTCCAAGGCTCTGCTCTCTGGAAGGCGACCGATTCGGACTTTCTAACGAGGGCGTGGCGCCCAGGGCGCCCCGACGTTTTCCAATTTCTCGTGGATTCACTGTCGAAAATTATATTATCTGAAAGGAGACACCCTACCCAGCCAGCATATAAATTTTTGTTTCTCTAGGTTAACCGTAAATAAGGTTTCTTTGACAAGAAAGAGGTCTTTATTCACGCCCGAACGGGTACGTCTGCACCCTCACCTTTGAAGCCGCTTTATTAATCGAACCTGTGGTCCTTGGAGATTTCCTCTTACTTGCGTATTCACAAGACACTGCTCTATCGAATCTGTACATTTCGGACGGGCTAGCTAGGACGTGGCGCCCAGGGCGCCTCGAAATGTTCGAAATTCGCAAAGAAGCCTCCTTGGATTTCCCTCTCGAGTTGCATTCGCGTTGCCGGTTGCGTGATGCCTCCGCGGTGCGGAAGAGAGATATCACCAGCGATGCGCGCGCATCAGGTGAAATCCAAGTTGGATCGGAATCGCCAAAAAAGGCCCCTTGGATTTGCTTTGATAAAGCACACTTCCGACTTTGCTTTAGGCAAGCCCTGCATGTTTTCGTGTAGAGGAGTGATGCAGCTTCCATCCTACGATATATGGTGAGTTTTGCGCCAAAACTCCATTTTGTATTCAAACTTGAAAAACGGGTAAATTTAGCATTTTTCATGCATTTCAAACGGAGAATCAAAACCTTTTCCGTGACTCGAACCAAACACCCACTGCTTACTTTACCGTCACGTTGTCTTCCAGCCTCCTTCCCCTACCACCCTGCGTTAGGCGTTAGCGCGATACGTCTGCTGGAACCAGTTTCAATGGGTGTTCAAGGGCGGAGGTGCAGGTCGCACGGGAGAAAATCCGCCATTTTCCAAGATGGAGGCCGCGTTTTTCGAGATATCTCGAAATCGCATTTAACTTTTTTTGTTCCCTTGATTTGATCTACCTGTGTGAAAAGTTTGAACTCACTTGCTCGAAAATGAAAAAAAAATGGCTTGGGGGCCAGAAGCGCTTCTTAGGAGACGAGAAGGACATTGTCTTTTCCTTTCTTCAATTTTTCATACTTTGCGTGGTTCGAACCTTATCAAATTTCACAATCTGAAAGTCGAGGTACCGAATTACCAGAATCCCAAGTTTTGTCTTCCTCGGTTAGCCACAAGTACACTTTAACGGCCTTTTCCCGAAATGGCGGGTTAGGGGGCCGAGAAGGACGCAGGCTCGCGGATTTCATTAGAAAAGTCACCCTTTCGACTTTGATTTAGGCTAGCCCTGCATGTTTTCGTGTATGGGAAGGATGTAGCTTCCATCCTAAGAAATTATTTGAGTTTCGCGCCAAAACGGGATTTCCTGTTCAAACTTGAAAAACCGTTAAAATTTAGCATTTTTCATGAATTTCAAATGGAGAATCAAACGTTTCCCGTGACTCGAACACTCCAACCACTGTTTAATTTACCGTCACGTTGTCTTCCAGCCTCCTTCCCCTACAACCCTGAGTTAGGCGTTAGCGCGATGCGTCTGCTGGAACCAGTTTGAAAGGGTGTTTAGGGGCGGAGGTGCAGGTCGCTGGGGACGAAATCCGCCATTTTCCAAGATGGAGGCCGCGTTTTTGGAAATATCTCAAAATGGCATTTACCCTTTTTTGTTCTCTTGAATTGATCTAGGTCTGTGTAAAATTTCAACTCGATTGCTCGAAATCGAAAAATCGGGGGGGGGGGGCGAGAATGACATTTTTTTTCTTTTTTTCACTTTTTCACACTTTGCTTGGTTCGAACCTCATGGAGAGGTACCAAATTACCCGAATCCCAAGTTTTGTCTTCCTCGGTTAACCACAAGTACACTTTAACGGCCTTTTCCAGAAATGGCGGTTGGGGGGCGAGAAGGACGCAGGCTCGCGGATTTCATTAGAAAAGTCATCCTTTCGACTTTGATTTAGGATAGCCCTGCATGTTTTCGTGTATGGGAACGATGCAGCTTCCCTCCCACCAGATATTGTGAGTTTCGCGCCAAAACGGGATTTGCTGTTCAAACTTGAAAAACCGTTAAAATTTAGCATTTTTCATGAATTTCAAATGGAGAATCAAACGTTTCCCGTGACTCGAACCCTACACCCACTGCTTACTTTACCGTCACGTTGTCTTCCAGCCTCCTTCCCCTACAACCCTGAGTTAGGCGTTAGCGCGATGCGTTTGCTGGAACCAGTTTGAAAGGGTGTTTAGGGGCGGAGGTGCAGGTCGCTGGGGACGAAATCCGCCATTTTCCAAGATGGAGGCCGCGATTTTGGAGATATCTCAAAATCGCATTCGAAACTTTTATTCCTTTGACCTGAGCTACCTTCGTGCCGAATTTTGATTCCCTAGCTCGAAGTTGAAAATTCTTGAAAAAATTTTTCTAAGTCCAAAAACATATAGAAAACAGCTATTTTGAGGTTCGGGATTTTTTTTTTCATTATCTACATGCATATACGATTCATTTAAAAAAGAAAAAAAAATGAGTTTTCATGATTTTAGGGTGAAGAGTGACCGAAATAGAGCCGTTTTCTCTTTGGGGGGTGGGAGGTATCTGGGTGACTTGACTCAAGTCTTTCCCAGTTTGGGTATAATAACGGCAATGGGCGTAGGGGTGCCCGAGAAAGAAGTGAAGCTGGGAAAACGTATCACATGTGTGGAAACACGGAATTGGCACAAAAGATACTTGAGGGTGACAGGTATCTGGGTGAGGGTGAAGAGTGATCGAAATAGAGCCGTTTTCTCTTTGGGGGGTGGGAGGTATCTGGGTCACTTGACTCAAGTCTTTCCCAGGTTGGGTATAATAACGGCAATGGGCGTAGGGGTGCCCGAGAAAGAAGTGATGCTGGGAAAACGTATCACATGTGTGGAAACACGGAATTGGCACAAAAGATACTTGAGGGTGACAGGTATCTGGGTGAGGGTGAAGAGTGATCGAAATAGAGCCGTTTTCTCTTTGGGGGGTGGGAGGTATCTGGGTGACTTGACTCAAGTCTTTCCCAGGTTGGGTATAATAACGGCAATGGGCGTAGGGGTGCCCGAGAAAGAAGTGATGCTGGGAAAACGTATCACATGTGTGGAAACACGGAATTGGCACAAAAGATACTTGGGGGTGACAGGTATCTGGGTGAGGGTGAAGAGTGATCGAAATAGAGCCGTTTTCTCTTCGGGGGGTGGGAGGTATCTGGGTGACTTGACTCAAGTCTTTCCCAGTTTGGGTATAATAACGGCAATGGGCGTAGGGGTGCCCGAGAAAGAAGTGATGCTGGGAAAACGTATCACATGTGAAGTAACACGGAATTGGCACCAAAGATACTTGGGGGGTTTAAGGTATCTGGGTGACTTGACACAAGTCTTTCCCAGTTTGGGTATAATAACGGCAATGGGCGTAGGGGTGCCCGAGAAAGAAGTGATGCTGGGAAAACGTATCACATGTGAAGTAACACGGAATTGGCACCAAAGATACTTGGGGGGTTTAAGGTATCTGGGTGACTTGACACAAGTCTTTCCCAGGTTGGGTATAATAACGGCAATGGGCGTAGGGGTGCCCGAGAAAGAAGTGATGCTGGGAAAACGTATCACATGTGAAGTAACACGGAATTGGCACCAAAGATACTTGGGGGGTTTAAGGTATCTGGGTGACTTGACACAAGTCTTTCCCAGGTTGGGTATAATAACGGCAATGGGCGTAGGGGTGCCCGAGAAAGAAGTGATGCTGGGAAAACGTATCACATGTGTGGAAACACGGAATTGGCACCAAAGATACTAGGGGGGTTTAAGGTATCTGGGTGACTTGACACAAGTCTTTCCCAGTTTGGGTATAATAACGGCAATGGACGTAGGGGTGCCAAGAAAGAAGTGAGGCTGGGAAAACAGAAAGAGAAATAAGGTTTTCCCAAAGCTTTACTCTTTGACTTTAGACAATCTTGGAGCTTGCGTGAATTGAGGAGGAGAGGTGGAAAGCTCCATGGTTTATACATAGCGAATCAATTGTTAAAGAACCTTAGGGGAGTAAGTGCCCTGTGAGTATGTGGCGACCACAGGGCGAAAGAGCAAGTTGTGTCCGCTTGCGAGTCACGGAGAGATGGAGCAACCACCTGCGAGGACGATGGAACTTGGCTGGAACCACGCTTGCATTTCGTGATAGATTGCCCTGTCTGGGAAAAGTGAAGAATGATAGAGTTTTCCCAGTGTGCTTGCACAAAAGGGCAATACCTGCCGAAGGAACCGCATGTGTTTTGAGTCTGGGAGAAGTGTGTGAGAAAGAGAAGTTTCCCAGGCTGTTACCGTATATCGGTATGTAGAGCGTTAACCTTTGAGCATGAGACTCTAGTCGCATAGAAGCAAAGAGAAATAAGGTTTTCCCAAAGCTTTACTCTTTGACTTTAGACAAGCTTGGAGCTTGCGTGAATTGAGGAGGAGAGGTGGAAAGCTCCATGGTTTACACATAGCGAATCAATTGTTATAGAACCTTAGGGGAGTAAGTGCCCTGTGAGTATGTGGCGACCACAGGGCGAAAGAGCAAGTTGGGTCCGCTTGCGAGTCACGGAGAGATGGAGCAACCACCTGCGAGGGCGATGGAACTTGGCTGGAACCACGCTTGCATTTCGTGATAGATTGCTCTGTCTGGGAAAAGTGAAGAATGATTGAGTCTTCCCAGTGTGCTTGCACAAAAGGGCAATACCTGCAGAAGGAACCGCATGTGTATTGAGTCTGGGAGAAGTGTGTGAGAAAGATGTTTCCCAGGCTGTTACCGTATATCGGTATGTAGAGCGTTAACCTTTGAGCATGAGACTCCAGTCGCATAGAAGCAAAGAGAAATAAGGTTTTCCCAAAGCTTTACTCTTTGATTTAGACAAGCTTGGAGCTTGCGTGAATTGAGGAGGAGAGGTGGAAAGCTCCATGGTTTACACATAGCGAATCAATTGTTATAGAACCTTAGGGGAGTAAGTGCCCTGTGAGTATGTGGCGACCACAGGGCGAAAGAGCAAGTTGGATCCGCTTGCGAGTCACGGAGAGATGGAGCAACCACCTGCGAGGGCGATGGAACTTGGCTGGAACCACGCTTGCAGTTCGTGATAGATTGCTCTGTCTGGGAAAAGTTAAGGAGTTGTGTGTTTCCCAGACTCTTACCGTATATCGGTACATAGACCGTCAACCAATGAGCATAAGACTCTAGTCGCAAGCAGAAAGTTTTCCCAAGCTACTACTCTTTGACTTTAGTTGAGCTTGCATCTGTTGCGAAACGTAACGATAGAGGTGCAAGTTTGCATGGTTAGGAAAGAGTAAATCAATTCATATTGATATATGGTGGGAATGGTGGCTCTAGTGCTTGCTAAGCATGCTCTTGAGCGATGCCTTGTGCATTACGTGGCGAGCACAGGGCGATACAGCACCTTTGCACAGGCTGCGAGTCACGATGAGCTGGAACTACCACCTCCGAGGGCGAAGGAGCTTGGCTTGAACCACGCTTGGAGTTTCAGATAGATTTATCTGTCTGGGCAAAGTTAAGGAGTTGTGTGTTTCCCAGACTCTTACCGTATCGGTACATAGACCGTCAACCAATGAGCATAAGACTCTAGTCGCAAAGGGAAAGTTTTCCCAAGCTATTACTCTTTGACTTTAGTTGAGCTTGCATCTGTTGCGAAACGTAACGATAGAGGTGCAAGTTTGCATGGCTAAAAAAGAGTAAATCAATTCATATTGATATATGGTGGGAATGGTGGCTCTAGTGCTTGCTAAGCATGCTCTTGAGCGATGCCCTGTGCATTACGTGGCGAGCACAGGGCGATACAGCACCTTTGCACAGGCTGCGAGTCACGATGAGCTGGAACTACCACCTCCGAGGGCGAAGGAGCTTGGCTTGAACCACGCTTGGAGTTTCAGATAGATTTATCTGTCTGGGCAAAGTTAAGGAGTTGTGTGTTTCCCAGACTCTTACCGTATATCGGTACATAGACCGTCAACCAATGAGCATAAGACTCTAGTCGCAAAGGGAAAGTTTTCCCAAGCTATTACTCTTTGACTTTAGTTGAGCTTGCATCTGTTGCGAAACGTAACGATAGAGGTGCAAGTTTGCATGGCTAAAAAAGAGTAAATCAATTCATATTGATATATGGTGGGAATGGTGGCTCTAGTGCTTGCTAAGCATGCTCTTGAGCGATGCCCTGTGCATTACGTGGCGAGCACAGGGCGATACAGCACCTTTGCACAGGCTGCGAGTCACGATGAGCTGGAACTACCACCTCCGAGGGCGAAGGAGCTTGGCATGAACCACGCTTGGAGTTTCAGATAGATTTATCTGTCTGGGCAAAGTTAAGGAGTTGTGTGTTTCCCAGACTCTTACCGTATATCGGTACATAGACCGTCAACCAATGAGCATAAGACTCTAGTCGCAAAGGGAAAGTTTTCCCAAGCTATTACTCTTTGACTTTAGTTGAGCTTGCATCTGTTGCGAAACGTAACGATAGAGGTGCAAGTTTGCGTGGTTAGAAAAGAGTAAATCAATTCATATTGATATATGGTGGGAATGGTGGCTCTAGTGCTTGCTAAGCATGCTCTTGAGCGATGCCCTGTGCATTACGTGGCGAGCACAGGGCGATACAGCACCTTTGCACAGGCTGCGAGTCACGATGAGCTGGAACTACCACCTCCGAGGGCGAAGGAGCTTGGCATGAACCACGCTTGGAGTTTCAGATAGATTTATCTGTCTGGGCAAAGTTAAGGAGTTGTGTGTTTCCCAGACTCTTACCGTATATCGGTACATAGACCGTCAACCAATGAGCATAAGACTCTAGTCGCAAAGGGAAAGTTTTCCCAAGCTATTACTCTTTGACTTTAGTTGAGCTTGCATCTGTTGCGAAACGTAACGATAGAGGTGCAAGTTTGCGTGGTTAGAAAAGAGTAAATCAATTCATATTGATATATGGTGGGAATGGTGGCTCTTGTCCTTGCTAAGCATGCTCTTGAGCGATGCCCTGTGCATTACGTGGCGAGCACAGGGCAATATAGCAAGCTTGTCCCACTTGCGAGTCACGATGAGGTGAAGCAACCACCTCAAATGTGCATGGACCTCTGTTCAGGCATCGAGCTTAAGGCTCTAGTCTAATTCGAACCCAACTGTTCACCCGCCACGCAAGCAACCGGGGAGGTAGGTATACCAATCGGTATCAATGCCTTCACTGTCGGTCAACCGCCGGTTGCAATTTCGTGGATGGAGTAGGGATCATTCTTTCGGATGAGACCCGAAGCGAACGTTAGCTATGCGTTCAAAGGCAACCCCACTCACGTGGGAAGTTGGGGTTCGAATTGTTTTCCGAAAAGCATTGCTGTATTCATAGTTTTCGGAAAATTCACGGCGTCCATCTTTGTTTCTGCACCGTGTACGAGTAAGTGACAGAGCCGCGCAAGCGGGAAGGTAGCCTTCCTTGGAAGACTGGTTGAACCTGAACCAAGTTTGTTGCTACTAACTTGTCAGCCCTCGTACACGGTGGTTCGCCTCCGACACGTGACGTAACCGTTTGTGCTCTTCCGAACGCATGTAGGTTGAGCATCAGACACCTTGAATTGACTTACCCACCCTAGTGGGGAAGCTTAGCTTACCTCGGGAACTCCGGCTCATCCGAACGACTCTAGGATGAAGCCTGCACCGAGGTTAAGCATGGCATGTCAAATTAAGGTGCCTCTCAAGCGGATAACTTGCCTACCTCTGTTCTTCCGAACGTCTCTAGGCTGAGCACTCTGAGGGAAAGCAAGGTAAAACGTCAACCGTCGGAAGCCGAGAGAGTTCAGAGAACCGGTCCTGCGGGAGCACTTGCCCACCTCGGGAACTCCGGCTCATCCGAACGAATGTAGGATGAAGCCTGCACCGAGTTAAAGCAATTCATTTTGTCAGCCCTCGCTGCCGAGAAGTGACGAGACGTCAATCGCCGGCGATTGCCTACCTCGGGAACTCCGGCTCATCCTAAAAGAAACTAGGTTGAAGCCTGCACCGTGGGAAAGCAAGGAACGCCGACGTTTTGACGGTAACTCGCCCACCTCCTCTCTTCCAAACGACTCTAGGTAGAGGGTGGGTGGGATAGTGAGCTACTTTTTCACATTTCGGTTAGCGGGAAGTGACACAAGGTACCCGACCGGTGTTCGCTTGCCTCCCTTGGGAACTCCGGTTCATCCGAACGACTCTAGGATGAAACCTGCACCAAGGGAAAGCAAGCTAGCTCTCTCTTTTCTCTCCCGGTGACGGCGATGCCTTCTCCGGTTTGCGTTGCATCGTTTCTGAAGTTGACCCGTCCGCTCTGCCTACTTCGGGAACTCCGGCTCGACCGAACGACTCTAAGTCGAAGCCTGCACCGAAGGAAAGCAGCGGATGTGCCAGCCTCCGTGGCGAGACAACCTAAACCCGAAGGTTCCTGAGAACTTGGTACGGGTTGCCGTCGAAGCGTGCGTTCTCCGGAGCGCCGTCTTGAGTGGCTGCCTGTAGCCGTACAGGCACGGCTGTTCGCTGGAAGCTCCCAGCCTCCCAGGCCAGGAACAGAACCCAGACGCGGGCACGGTGCCAATCGAAGAAGTCGGTTCTCCGTTCCCGCGCGCAAACGAACGTCTCGAAGTTTCCAGCTTTAAAGAAAGTGGAACTACGTAGACCTCTAACCGAAGTAGTGGGAGTAGTATAATTATGTTTTCTGGAAAGCGGTGTAACCTGTCGTTCTTGAAGCGTCAGTGTTGCGTTGCCTAAGTTAGTGGCGAGCCGCTTTCCTTGCTTAAAACATGGCACTCTGCCTCGCGCGAGTGCTGCATACGCACAGTATGCACCGTACCCTGGTTGATCCTGCCAGTAGTCATATGCTCGTCTCAAAGCCTAAGCCATGCATGTCTCAGTACAGACTTGACCAAAGTGAAACCGCGAATGGCTCATTACATCAGATATGGTTCCTTAGATCGTACGCATCCTACTTGGATACCTGTGGCAATTCCAGAGCTAATACATGCTCACGGTGTCTCCGGCCGGGCAACCGGACGGAGTGCCGTTACCTTTAAAGACCAAACGGTCCGCTTCTGCGGGCCGACTCATTTGGTGACTCTAAGTAACCTCTAGGCAGATCGCACGGTCAAGCACCGGCGACGCATCTATCAAATGTCTGCCTCATCACACTGGATGGTGGGTTATTGGCCCACCATGGTGATTACGGGTAACGGGGAATCAGGGTTCGATTCCGGAGAGGGAGCCTGAGAAACGGCTACCACATCTATGGAAGGCAGCAGGCACGCAAATTACCCACTCCCGGCACGGGGAGGTAGTGACGAAAAATACCGATGCGGGACTCATCCGAGGCCCCGTAATCGGAATGTATCCACCTTAAACATTTGGGTGAACCTATCGGAGTGCAAGTCTGGTGCAAGCAGACGCGGTAAGTCCAGCTCCGATAGCGTATACTGAAGCTGCTGCGGTTAAAAAGCTCGTAGTTGGATCTGGGTCTCGGGCGGTCGGTTCGCCGTCAGGCGTTGAATTGGCCGTACCGGACATCTTCTCGGTTTCCTCGGTCTGCTCTTCACCGAGTGGAACGTGGTATTCCGGGACGTTTACCTTGAACAAATTAAAGTGCTCAAAGCAGGCTATTTGCCTCGATTCTCCTTGCATGGAATAATGGAACAGGACCTCGGTTCTCTCTGTTGGTTTTCGAACCAGAGGTAATGATTAAAAGGGATTGACGGGGGCATTAGTATTGCGAGGGGAGAGGTGAAATTCTTGGATCCTCGCAAGACTACCTACAGCGAAAGCATTTGCCAAGAATGTCTTCATTAATCAAGAACGAAAGTTAGAGGTTCGAAGGCGATTAGATACCGCCCTAGTTCTAACCATAAACGATGCCATCCAGCGATGCGCAAGGTTCAAGAACACCGTGCGCGCAGCCCCCGGGAAACCTGAGATTTCGGGTTCCGGGGGGAGTATGGTTGCAAAGCTGAAACTTAAAGGAATTGACGGAAGGGCACCACAAGGCGTGGGACGTGCGGCTCAACTTGACTCAACACGGCAAAACTTACCAGGCCCGGACATCGTAAGGATTGACAGATTGAGAGCTCTCTCTTGATTCGGTGGATGGTGGTGCATGGCCGATTTTAGTTCGTGGAGCGATTTGTCTGCTTGATTGCGATAACGAGCGAGATTCCTGCCTATTAACTAGGCGTCGGGGTACGTGTACCCCCGGCGCATCAAAACCTCTTCTTAGAGGGACCGGTTGTCGCAAGCAGCAAGAGTGGGAGCTATATCAGGTCAGTGATGCCCTTAGATGCTCTGGGCCGCACGCGCGTCACACTGAAGGAGACAACGCGTCTTCCCCTGCCGAGAGGTACGGGTAACCGCTGAACCTCCTTCGTGATAGGGACCGGGGATTGAAATTGTTCCCCGCTAACGAGGAATGCCCAGTAAGCGCGAGTCATCAGCTTGCGTTGATCGAGTCCCTGCCCTTTGTGCACACCGCCCGTCGATGCATCCGATCGAGTGATACGGTGAGGCCTTTGGACCGGCGCCCTGCCACCTTAAGCAGGAACCGTCGGGAAGACGGCCGAACCTGGTCACTTAGAGGAAGCAAAAGTCGTAACAAGGTTTGGGTAGGAGAACCTGCCCAAGGATCATTACCGTACGGTATATCCGCTTCTTCCTCCAAAACTTATGGTAGTACGCAGATCCGCACGAGCGTGGAAGGGACCCAAGGGGGCCCTGGAGCCTGCGGATATGTATATATCGAGTCCAGATCACTGTGTCTTGTGCAGCTTGGCCGACCACGGTGAGCCTTGCTGTAGAGCACGAAGCACCTTAATAGGAGTAGGTGAGTCTCGACCTTTAAAGGTATCGCCCCGCTAAAACATGCACCCGAACCCCGTCTCCAGGCCTTGGAGACGGGGGGGTAGGTATCATCCGGGGAGGCTCGCGAGGGCGCTTCCCGACGAACAGACACATCATTCCGCCGAAGTGCGACCTGTCGCACTTCAGCAAACCACAAACAACCCCAGGCGGGGGATCACTTGGCTCGTGGGTCGATGAAGAACGCAGCTAGCTGCGAGTCAATTTGCGATCTGCAAAACAGAGAGCATCGACGGTTTCGAATGCACATTGCGGCCCGGGTCTTTACCTGGGTCGGTCCTGGTTGAGTGTCGGAAGTTTCTAAATGACACATGTGCTCTTGCGAGCACAGCGCGTGTAACAGCACGCCACGAAAGTCTCGCGGCCGCCTCTCTCAGCGAGGTAAGAGCGGTCGCGAGGTCGAATCCGAAACAGGATCATTAGGAGTCGGCCGCGAGGTCGTCTTCTCGGAGGACTCCATTCTAGTACAAGAAGTGGAAAGACCGGTCTACGGGTCCGCGCGTGCGTGGAAGGGGCCTCGAAGGAGCGAGGTGATCCCGGAGCAGTCCGGATCCGTATCCCGGAAGCAGCTTTCCGAGCATTCAGGGGCGAGCAACTTGCGGAGATGGTTGTCTTTTGCAGTTAGGTTGAACCTAGCTGTAGAGCAAGTTAAAGAAAGCACGTGGAGAATGAAAAAGTTGCCGGCAGACATGCCGGCCAGACTATAATTGACCGGCACTTGCAGAAGTGCAAGCAGAGATGGTTGTCTTTTGCAGTTAGGTTGAACCTAGCTGTAGAGCACCGTAAAGAAAGCACGTGGAGAATGAAAAAGGTGGCGGCAGACATGCTATGCATGTCCGGCCGGCACATTTGCCGGCCCGACTATAGTTGCTCGCCGGTGATAGGGATGTAGGCTTCTTCGGACATTGTGGCTGGACCACTCGGATGCTCGGAAGGTTAAATTTCAAAAGTTTGTAAATACGTGGAGTGGGAGAGCCGGCCGGACGACTCAGTTTCGTCCGGGCGGGTGCCTCTCGTTGAACGCAGGGTAAGTTTCCAAAATTAATGGAAGAGCCGGTCTGTTCGTTCCCGTGGAAGGAAAGCTCTTCCGAAGCTGGAGAGCCACCTTACCGTCCAGACCGGAGGACCTGCGTTGGGCGACGAGGAAGTTCCCTCGGACCTCATAGGAAACCGCAATCTCCGTTTGCACCCGACCTCGACTCAGGGTCGACCACCCGCACGATTTAAGCATATCAATATGCGGAGGAAAAGAAAATAACAATGATTCCCTCGGTAGCCGCGAGCGAAAAGGGAGAAGCCCGCCACCCAAGCCTCCGGCACGGTTATCCGAGCCGGCGGGCGATTTGGTGGAAGGGAGCGTCCGTAAATCCCGCTCGGCGGGGGGTTCTAAGTGTAACTTGAAAGGACCAACATCCCACAGAGGGTGCTAGGCCCGTGCGAACCTCCGCCTTGCCGAGTCGGGCTGGGCGCTTTCCCAAGGATTCGGGATGCTCTGGAATGCATCCCTAAGTGGGAGGTAGATTCCTCCTAAGGCTAAATATGACCACGAGACCGATAGCGAACAAGTACCGCGAGGGAAAGTTGAAAAGAACTTTGAAGAGAGAGTTCAAGAGTACGTGAAACCGCCTGGGGGTCAAACGGATGGAGCTCGAGAGTTCGATGGGGGAAGGTGATTCAAGGGTTAAGGACCAAGTCTCCGGCCCCCGAGCGGGGTCGTCCCCTGTCTTAGGGACTTCCCGTCTGCGAGGGTGCGTCCGGGACGGTCCCCCTTCATTCCGCGCCCGGTAGGGCACCGCGGCTCGTTGGGATCCGTCCGAAGGGCCTGGGGTGGAGCTCTCCGGCTCGTCCGGAGAACCCCCGGTGACCCGGACGGAACCCGACGGCTCAAGGGCAGGCCTGGGGATCCGCCGCCGTTTTTAGGCGGAAGGCGTAGAGGTCGCAGCAATGCGGCGTGCCTGGCAGTGTTCCCCCGTTCCCCGACCGTCCCAGGGCGCGTCCGGGGGTTCGCGGGGGGCGTACTGTGAGCCCTGGGCCCGTGCGGTGTTCAACGAGTGGCCCATCCGACCCGTCTTGAAACACGGACCAAGGAGTCTAGCGCGTGGGCGAGTCTAAGGGAATCACTAAACCCGAAGGCGCAGTCAAAGCGACTGGGACGATCGAGGTGACCCGGAGTCGCTCAACGAAGGGCCCTCGCGCAGTCCCGGGGCGATCCCCCACCTCCGGGTGCGGGGATCGTACCTAAGAGCCCACTCGCTGGGACCCGAAAGATGGTGAACTATGCTCGGCCAGGACGAATCCAGGGGAAACCCTGGTGGAAGTCCGAACCGCCTCTGACGTGCAAATCGACCGTCTGAGCTAAGCATAGTGGCGAAAGGCCAATCGAACCGTCTAGTAGCTGGTTCCCTCCGAAGTGTCCCTCAGGACAGCTGGCGCTCGCAAGGGGGGTCCATCCCGGTAAACCGAATGACCGGGGGCCTCGGGGCCGAAACGGCCTCGACCCACTCTCAAACTCTGAACGGGATGGAGGTCCCGCTTGCCCCTAGGGCGAAGCGGGGCGTTCTTGGACCCGAGTGCTCAGTGGGCCGCTCCTGGTAAGCAGGACTGGCGCTGTGGGATGAACCAAACGCCGGGTTAAGGCGCCTGAATCGACGCTGCTCAAACCATGAAAGGCGTCGGTTGCTCAAGACAGCAGGGCGGTGGCCATGGAAGTCGGCATCCGCTAAGGAGTGTGTAACGACTCACCTGCCGAAGCAACCGGCCCTGAAAATGGATGGCAATCGAGCGTCGTGCCTATACCCGGCCGCCGCCGCAATGCTAATGCATTGGCATCAATGCAAGAATGATGCGGCGGTGAGTAGGAGGGCGCGGCGGTGAGCGTGGAAGGGTCTGGGCGCGAGCCTGCCTGGAGCCGCCGTCGTTGCAGATCTTGGTGGTAGTAGCAAATAATCTGATGAGACCTCGCCGAGGTCAGACGTGGAGAAGGGTTCCGCCTCAACAGCAGTTGCAGGCGGGTGAGCCGGTCCTTAGACCGCGGAAAACTCCCACCGATGCGTCGGGTCAGTTTCGCGCTGCCACCGGGAGAGGTGTAGTGGTTAGCGCGAGGCGCCGTCGTCTCGGCCGCGGTCGAAAGGGAAGTGGGGTATCCAGCCCTCCGCCGCGTCTCGGGACCGGGAGTGCGTCGCGGGTTCCCTCGAAGTCCGTAAGTCCAGGTAACTGGTGGCACCAGGAGAATCTGTCGGGTTCCGGGGGCAGAGTTGTCTGTTCTGTCAGAGCGATCCCCTACGCTCCCCGGAATCTTCCCAGAAGGAGAAGGGGACACTGGGGAAAGCTAAGAGAACCGTAGTTGGGTGCGGTTTCCCCGGGTGCCCGTCGGACCTTGAAAATCTTGGTGGGAACAGCGCAGCAGAGTCCCGAGGCCTGGCCGTACCCGAATCCGCATCTGGCCTCCGAGGTAAAGAGCCTCTTGACGATAGACTAATGTGGGTAAGGGAAGTCGGCAATCTGGATCCGTACCTTCGGAACAAGGATTGGCTCTGGGGACCGGGGCCGGTCGAGGCCCGGGGGGCCACCGCGGGTTCGGTCCGGCGTGGGTCTTGGCGAGGGACATCCTTCCGGGGTTGTTCCAAGCTTGGACCGCGCGTCGGACTTCCGCGAGCGTCCCTGGGCTCTCTGAGGGGAACGCACCTAACCCCTTGCCCTTTTCTGGGTTTTGGGGGGAAAGTGCCTCCCCTCGAGTCGGCCGCCGACGAACGGTCGACTCAGAACCGGCACGGACCAGGGGAATCCGACTGTTTAATTAAAACAAAGCATCCCGACAGCCCGAGAGGGTGTTGACGGGATGTGATTTCTGCCCAGTGCTCTGAATGTCGCGCTGAAGAAATTCAGGGAAGCGCGGGTAAACGGCGGGAGTAACTATGACTCTCTTAAGGTAGCCAAATGCCTCGTCATCTGATTAGTGACGCGCATGAATGGATTAACGAGATTCCCTCTGTGGGCACCTGAAAAGCAGACTCCAACTTTCAGGAGGTCCCTCCGGGGACCTCCGCCGGGAGTCCAGACCCCAGTTTCGACCGGGGGAGGACACCCAAACCGGCAGCCGGCACCTTAACTGGTGCTGCGCACCGGGGCTTCCAGCATGTGGCGGATAGCTGGACTTGGGGTTTATCACCCAGCCGACCAAAAGACTGACAACCCAGGTTAACCTGGGAGTGCGGAAAGGCTTGGAGAATGTCAGCGGTGGGGAAAGAAGGCCCTGCTGAGCTTGACTCTAGCCTGCCGCTGTCGGGAGACGTGACGAGGTGTAGCATAAGTGAGGGCTCCTTCGGGTGCCCGCCGGTGAAATACCACAATGTAAGTGACAGGCACTTGGAAATGTGCATTCATGAATGAATGCAATGCGTGAGTCTGCCACCTTGGAACCTGATGTTGAGCCTTTCTATGACGGTATCTATATAATAGAAACTTGAGGAGGCGACATACTGCCCGGTTCCTGCCAGGAGCACATCACCGGCGCGGGGGAGCGAAGAGAGCTCTCCCTTCTCCGGCTCGGCGGTCCCAACGTTTGGTTGGAGATCGGCGAGCATTCGGAGGCGCTTCGGTTGGTCGGCTTGGTGCTGTCCATTACTCGGATGTGACTCTACACGGCGGTGGACACTTAGGAAGGCCTTCTGGGTCTTCCCACGGGGGTCACCCTTATATAATAAGGGCGATCCCCAAGCCATCGGCCTGCATGCGGCCGATGGGGCTTCCGGCATGTGGCGTATAGCCGGACTTGGGGTTTGTGGGTAACAGATTGCGTTGTACCTATAACCCAGCCGCCCAAATGCATAACACTCTAGTCGGCCTTCGAGGACGGGACCTATATAATAGGAGCTTGAGTTGGCCAAATTCAAGTATGTGCCAAATGAGGGTCCAACTTTGGTAGGGTGACGGTGGAAGTAAGCGTTCCTCACTATTCCGTGCCGCAGAGGGGCCCTTGGTAGGTGGTACGATGGATGCTGTAGGTGGCCGAAAAATCCTCGCCTTCTTTGCGAAAGGCCACTCGCGAAGAGGTTTGGTTCTGTCATCCCTATCGTCGTTGGAACCAGATTTGAGCACTTGCTGAAATTGAGAGAATCCGCACTCTCGCAAGAAAGACCGATGCCTGCCAAGCATCTTAAACGAATGCAGTTGGCCGACCAAGGTGAGCCACTGCAAGCAAGGTTTGAGCACTTGCTGAAATTGAGAGAATCCGCACTCTCGCAAGAAAGATCGATGCCTGCCAAGCATCTTAAACGAATGCAGTTGGCCGACCAAGGTGAGCCACTGCAAGCAAGATGGGTACTTGCTAAGAACAGATCCGCGCGGAGTTCGTGATGTCGGTTTCACGGCACCCCGGCGGTTTCTGTCTGCCCTCGGGGGCATTCGCCGGGAGTCCAGACCCCGGCCGGTTTCGGCCGGCCGGGGGAGGACTCCCAAACCGGCAGCCGACACCTTCACCGGGTGCTGTCAGCCGGGGCTTCCAGCAGGTGGCGGATCGCTGGACTTGGGGTTTATCACCCAGCCGACCAAAAGACTGACAACCCAGGTTAACCTGGGAGTGCGGAAACGCTTGGACAATGTCAGCGGCGGGGAAAGAAGGCTCTGTTGAGCTTGACTCTAGCCTGCCGCTGTCGGGAGACGTGACGAGGTGTAGCATAAGTGGGTGGGCTCCTTCGGGTGCCCGCCGGTGAAATACCACCGATCCCGACGGTAAGCTCTTGCTGTAGAGCACTGGAAATTTTCGTTGATGGTGCTTGGCGGAGGTAGGAGAATGCGGATGACTCTGCAATGAATAGCAATCGGTGCAGGGTAGCCGAGTGCTGGGCTGAAGAGAGTGTCGTCTTCGAGACATACACTTGCGGAGCTTGAGACTCTAGTCGGCACGTGTGTGCCTGCCTCCTTGAATCGAGCCTTCGAGGACGGGACCTATATAATAGGAGCTTGAGTTGGCTGCATTCAAGTATGCCCTGGAACTCGTCGGCAATCTTCCGTAGCTCACCGCCTTCACATCGAGCTGCCGTCAGCGACGTGGAGAGTCACATCCAAGTAATGCTCAGCACCGACGCGGGGGAAAATTATTCTCCCGCAGTTACCAGTTTACTTGGTGCTAAGATGGGTACTTGCTAAGAACAGATAAGCGCGGAGATCGTGATGTCGGTTTCACGGCACCCGGCGGTTTCTGTCTGTCTCTTTAAGGATGCCCCCTCGGGGCATTCGCCGGGAGTTCAGACCCCGGCCGGTTTCGGCCGGCTGGGGGAGGACTCCCAAACCGGCGGCCGGCACGCATGTGTCGGTCGCCGGGGCTTCCAGCATGTGGCGGATAGCTGGACTTGGGGTTTTTAGGGTGACTTGGTTGCCCGACGACCCAGCCGACCAAAAGACATGTATCCCAGTTTAGCTCGCTGTAGAGCACTGGAAATTGACCGGCACTTGTAAATGTGCCGGCAGATAGAGGTGTCTTGTGCAGTTAGGTTGAGCTTAACTGTAGAGCACCGGACCAAAAGCACGTTAATAATGATTGAAATTGACCGGCACTTGTGCCGGCCAGCATTCAACCGTATATCGGTTGATTGAGCTTAAGACTCTAGTCGCATTTAATGAAAGTGCATGAATGAATGCAATGTTTGGTTAACGCTCACACATCCTGTGTTGATGGTGCTTCTCAGAGTCGCAAACCCATACGAATGCTGTGCGGGGAGACGTTTGTGGAGAAGGTTTATTCACCCAGCACCTTTACTTTTAACGGTAATGTGTGGAGCAAAACCCGTATAAAAAGTCAAGCTGGGAAGAAAACAGAGAAGCAGATTTGTGTGCCTTTGCCACATTGCGGTGCTTGTAGATGTTTTTTGGGAAGATCCATTCTCCCAGAATTTTTGACTTTAACGGGCATCTCTGGAGCAAAAGCCGAATAGAAAGTCAAGCTGGGAAGAAAACGCAGGAGGATGATATTGTGTCAATGCCACATTGCGTTGCTTGTACAAGTTTCTTGGGAAGATTTATTCTCCCAGAATTTTTGCCTTTGACGGCAATCTCTGGAGCAAAAGCCGAATAGAAAGTCAAGCTGGGAAGAAAACGGAGGAGGATGATATTGTGTCAATGCCACATTGCCTTGCTTGTACAAGTTTCTTGGGAAGATTTATTCTCCCAGAATGTTTGCCTTTGACGGCAATCTCTGGAGCAAAAGCCGAATAGAAAGTCAAGCTGGGAAGAAAACGGAGGAGGATGATATTGTGTCAATGCCACATTGCGTTTCTTGTACAAGTTTCTTGGGAAGATTCATTCTCCCAGAATGTTTGCCTTTGACGGTAATCTCTGGAGCAAAAGCCGAATAGAAAGTCAAGCTGGGAAGAAAACGTAGGAGGATGATATTGTGTCCCTGCCACATTGCCTTGCTTGTACAAGTTTCTTGGGAAGATTTATTCTCCCAGAATTTTTTTTGCCCTTGACGGCAATCTCTGGAGCAAAAGCCGAATAGAAAGTCAAGCTGGGAAGAAAACAGAGCCACATTGCGTTGCTTGTACAAGTTTCTTGGGAAGCTTTATTCTCCCAGAATTTTTGCCTTTCACGGCAATCTCTGGAGCAAAAGCCGAATAGAAAGTCAAGCTGGGAAGAAAACGGAGGAGTATGATATTGTGTCAATGCCACATTGCGTTTCTTGTACAAGTTTCTTGGGAAGATTCATTCTCCCAGAATGTTTGCCTTTGACGGTAATCTCTGGAGCAAAAGCCGAATAGAAAGTCAAGCTGGGAAGAAAACGTAGGAGGATGATATTGTGTCCCTGCCACATTGCCTTACTTGTACAAGTTTCTTGGGAAGATTTATTCTCCCAGAATTTTTTTTTGCCTTTGACGGCAATCTCTGGAGCAAAAGCCGAATAGAAAGTCAAGCTGGGAAGAAAACAGAGCCACATTGCGTTGCTTGTACAAGTTTCTTGGGAAGCTTTATTCTCCCAGAATTTTTGCCTTTCACGGCAATCTGTGGAGCGAAAGCCGAAGAGAAAGTCAAGCTGGGAAGAAAACAGAGGAGGAGAATTGTTTGTGTGTGTGTGCCTTTGCCACATTACCGTGCTTTTAGAAGCTTGTCGAGAAGCTTCATTCACCCAGAAATTTTACCTTTGACGGTAATCTATGGAGCAAAAGCCGTATAGAAAGCCAAGCTGGGAAGAAACCGGAGGAGGATGATATTGTGTCACTGCCACATTGCGACGCTTGTACAAGTTTGTTGGGAAGCTTTATTCTCCCAGAATTTTTGCCTTTGACGGTAATATCTGGAGCAAAAGCCGAATAGAAAGTCAAGCTGGGAAGAAAACTGAGGGGTGTGATATTGTGTCAATGCCACATTGCCTTGCTTGTACAAGTTTCTTGGGAAGATTTATTCTCCCAGAATTTTTTTTGCCTTTGACGGCAATCTCTGGAGCAAAAGCCGAATAGAAAGTCAAGCTGGGAAGAAAACAGAGCCACATTGCGTTGCTTGTACAAGTTTCTTGGGAAGCTTTATTCTCCCAGAATTTTTGCCTTTCACGGCAATCTGTGGAGCGAAAGCCGAAGAGAAAGTCAAGCTGGGAAGAAAACAGAGGAGGAGAATTGTTTGTGTGTGTGTGCCTTTGCCACATTACCGTGCTTTTAGAAGTTTGTCGAGAAGCTTCATTCACCCAGAAATTTTACCTTTGACGGTAATCTATGGAGCAAAAGCCGTATAGAAAGCCAAGCTGGGAAGAAAACGGAGGAGGATGATATTGTGTCACTGCCACATTGCGTTGCTTGTACAAGTTTGTTGGGAAGCTTTATTCTCCCAGAATTTTTGCCTTTGACGGCAATATCTGGAGCAAAAGCCGAATAGAAAGTCAAGCTGGGAAGAAAACTGAGGGGTGTGATATTGTGTCAATGCCACATTGCCTTCCTTGTACAAGTTTCTTGTAAAGATTTATTCTCCCAGAAATTTTTTTGCCTTTGACGGCAATCTCTGGAGCAAAAGCCGAATAGAAAGTCAAGCTGGGAAGATTTATTCTCCCAGATTTTATTTGCCTTTAACGGGAATCTCGTGAGCAAAAGCCGAATAGAAAGTCAAGCTGGGAAGATTTATTCTCCCAGATTTTTTTTGCCTTTAACGGCAATTTCTGGAGCAAAAGCCGAATAGAAAGCCAAGCTGGGAAGAAAACAGAGCAGGATGATATTCTGTCACTGCCACATTGCGTTGCTTGTACAAGTTTCTTGGGAAGTTTAATTCTCCCAGATTATTTTTTTGCCTTTAACGGTAATCTCTGGAGCAAAAGCCGAATAGAAAGTCAAGCTGGGAAGAAAAATGAGGAGGATGATATTGTGTCAATGCCACATTGCGTTGCTTGTACAAGTTTCTTGGGAAGCTTCATTCTCCCAGATCTTTTGCCTTTGACGGCAATCTCTGGAGCAAAAGCCGAATAGAAAGTCAAGCTGGGAAGAAAACGTAGGAGGATGATATTGTGTCCCTGCCACATTGCCTTGCTTGTACAAGTTTCTTGGGAAGATATATTCTCCCAGAATTTTTGCCTTTGACGGCAATCTCTGGAGCAAAAGCCGAATGAAAAGTCAAGCTGGGAAGCTTCATTCTCCCAGATCTTTGACCTTTGACTGTAATCTCTGGAGCAAAAGCCGAATAGAAAGTAAAGCTGGGAAGCTTTATTCTCCCAGAACTTTTGCCTTTCACGGCAATCTCTGGAGCAAAAGCCGAATAGAAAGTCAAGCTGGGAAGAAAACTGAGGAGGATGATATTGTGTCCCTGCCACATTGCCTTGCTTGTACAAGTTTCTTGGGAAGATTTATTCTCCCAGAATTTTTTTTGCCTTTGACGGCAATCTCTGGGGCAAAAGCCGAATAGAAAGTCAAGCTGGGAAGAAAACAGAGGAGGAGAATTGTTTGTGTGTGTGTGCCTTTGCCACATTACCGTGCTTTTAGAAGTTTGTCGAGAAGCTTCATTCACCCAGAAATTTTACCTTTGACGGTAATCTATGGAGCAAAAGCCGAATAGAAAGCCAAGCTGGGAAGAAAACGGAGGAGGATGAAATTGTGTCACTGCCACATTGCGTTGCTTGTACAAGTTTCTTGGGAAGATTTATTCTCCCAGAATTTTTGCCTTTAACGGCAATATCTGGAGCAAAAGCCGAATAGAAAGTCAAGCTGGGAAGAAAACGGAGGAGGATGATATTGTGTCCCTGCCACATTGCCTTGCTTGTACAAGTTTCTTGGGAAGCTTCATTCTCCCAGAATTTTAGCCTTTGACGGCAATCTCTGGAGCAAAAGCCGAATAGAAAGTCAAGCTGGGAAGAAAAACGGAGGAGGATGATATTGTGTCAATGCCACATTGCCTTGCTTGTACAAGTTTCTTTGGAAGATTTATTCTCCCAGAATTTTTGCCTTTCACGGCAATCTCTGGAGCAAAAGCCGAATAGAAAGTCAAGCTGGGAAGAAAACAGAGCCACATTGCCTTGCTTGTACAAGTTTCTTGGGAAGATTTATTCTCCCAGAATGTTTGCCTTTGGCGGCAATCTCTGGAGCAAAAGCCGAATAGAAAGTCAAGCTGGGAAGAAAACGGAGGAGTATGATATTGTGTCAATGCCACATTGCGTTTCTTGTACAAGTTTCTTGGGAAGATTTATTCTCCCAGAATGTTTGCCTTTGACGGCAATCTCTGGAGCAAAAGCCGAATAAACTGCCACATTGCGTTGCTTGTACAAGTTTCTTGCGAAGCTTTATTCTCCCAGAATTTTTTTTTGCCTTTGACGGCAATCTCTGGAGCAAAAGCCGAATATAAAGTCAAGCTGGGAAGATTTATTCTCCCAGATTTTATTTGCCTTTAACGGGAATCTCTGGAGCAAAAGCCGAATAGAAAGTCAAGCTGGGAAGATTTATTCTCCCAGATTTTTTTTGCCTTTAACGGCAATTTCTGGAGCAAAAGCCGAATAGAAAGCCAAGCTGGGAAGAAAACAGAGGAGGATGATATTCTGTCACTGCCACATTGCGTTGCTTGTACAAGGTTCTTGGGAAGCTTAATTCTCCCAGATTATTTTTTTGCCTTTAACGGTAATCTCTGGAGCAAAAGCTGAATAGAAAGTCAAGCTGGGAGGAAAACTGAGGAGATGAGTATGTGTGTGTCTGCCGTTGCCACATTGCGGTGTTGGTAGAAGAAGTTTGTGGACAAGGTTTATTCGCCCAGCACCTTTACTTTTAACGGTAATCTGTGGAGCAAATCCCGCATGGAAAGTCAAGCTGGGAAGAAAACAGAGGAGAAAATTTGTGTGTATCATTGCGACATTGTGGTGCTGGTAGAAGTATTGTGGAGAAGGTTTAATCACCCAGCACTTTTACTCTTAACGGTAATCTGTGGAGCAAAACCCGCATAAAAAGTCAAACTGGGATGAAAACTGAGGAGATGTGTGTGTATCTCATCTTGGAACCGTATGTCGGTAGATGGAACCGAACTGAAGACTCTGGTCTAATTTAAGGAATGCAACGTGTGGTTAACGCTATTGCCTCCGAGGTTGATGGTACATCTTTATTTACCTGGGAAAGGAAATGTGAGCATTTTCGTTTGAGTAAACTTAACGTTTTTAGCTTTTTATCTGTGGTTTGGTACGGAAAAGTTCAACGCTGTTCATTTCTTCTATTTCAAGTGCAACGTTACTTATCACTCTGCTGTCATTTTTGCCAAGAAAACTTCTTCAAGATTCTTTATTTTTTATTCGTTGTAAGTGTTAAACTACCTCCGTTTGTCTTTTTCGCAAGGTGCATACATAGGTCTGAAGTTTAAGCGGTAAAGGAAAATGTCGGTTCAACGCTGTTCATGTTTTCTATTTAAAGTTGAACGTTATTTATTACTCTGGTTTCCTTTTTGCCAAGAAAACTTAAAGTTTTTGTTTTATTTGTTGTAAGTGTTAAACTACCTCCGTTTGTCTTTTTCGCAAGGTGCATAGGAAATCTTGATATTTTGTTTTCGTGACTTTTAAACTATCTGTACTTCTTGCAAGGTCCAGAGGTCTGAAGTCTTAAGCGGAAGGAATACAGAGTATACTTTGTATCTGTAATTTTTGGTGAATGAAATATTTAAGTAACTTTTCCGCTAAAAATGATTTTTTTTATTTGATTTAAAATTCGGTGATATTTACCGAACTTGGTTACCTTCCCAGATCATTCCTATTTCAACTTGGCTTAGGGGTTAGAGTTTTCTTCAATTTGTCTTTCTGAACTGGTCTCGTATATCGATCCTCTTATTTGTGCAACAGTCTCGGAAAGAAAATATGGACTTTCGTTACATCCGGAGGTTGGATTTCGGTTACCACGATCGAAGCAGATAACCTAACCCCTAATACAAATTGGTCTTTCTGCTGCAAAACCCATGGTCTCTCGTTACATTCTTGGGTTTTATGAGACCGGGAATTGGGCGTTTGCTACAGAGCTGGTATACTTGCAACTGGTCTTATCTCAGCTGGCTTATTTGCACCCAAAACAGCACACGATACGTGCTTCCAAAAATGTACTCTAAATATCGCGGTTAGCTTTCCTTGCATATATTCGTGTAGGGGAAGGAAGAATCTTAGCTCCTACTAGCTTTCTTCCAGAAATTCCGTTTCGATTCCATGTTAAAGATCGTGTAAATTTAGCATTTTCCCTGAATTTGAGGTAGGGAATAAAACCTTTCCCGTGACTCGAACCCTCAACCTTCTGGTTACTGTACCTTCACGTTATCCTGCCAGGTCCTTCCCCTTTCACCCTGGCTTAGGGGTTAGGATTTTCTTCCATTTCAAGTTTTGAAATGGGATGTTTTCTGCAGTTTGAGGTCCAAAAATTTGCAAGAAATGAAGTTGGCCATTATCGGTCTTTTGTCCATAATTTTGTGAAAGTGTTACAAAATGGTGAAAATGAACGTAAGTCCAGTTTCGAGACATTCTTTTGTAACGCATATTCGAGTCATTTAAAAATTTGCACTTCTTGGATGGAGCGAGATATAGGATGGCGCTCCTTCAAGTTTCTGATTTTTTTTAAACTTTGAGCTAGAGAGCTCAATTTTTGACCAACGATAAAGAATATTAAACGAATCCGACGTGTAAATGCGTTTCCAACATATCCCAAAAATTAAGGCCGCCATTTTGGAAAAGGAATTTTTCTCCATTTTCTTGAATTTTATCATACTAATCGCTACTTGATTTTTGTGAAACTGTTATATCCTCGAAGAGGAGTTCCCACGTTATTATAATCCAAAGTTTGGTTTGTCTCGCTTAAGGAGGAATGCATTTTTTAAGATAAAATTTCCGTTCCTGCTCGAGGAGAGATTATCGCGTTTTCGGCCCTTTTTCTAGCATTTTCTCATACTTAGCTCCACGCTAGCGTTGTGCTGCTGTATTTTCCTTATGGGGGATGTCCCACTCTACCAGATTCCAAAGTTTTGATCTTCTCGGTTACCCGGAAATACTTTTTTTTTTTTTTTTTTGCCATTTTGTGCCTGGAGAAAACTGGCACGGACTTTTTACATATTTTTTTCATGCTAAGCTCGGTGCTGTACTTTCCTTAAAGCGGAGGTCAGACATTTACCAAAATTATATTACTTTTGTTTTTCTTGGTTAACTAGAAATAACGTTTTTTTGACCAAAAACGCCAGCTAGTGATCTTGCATGGTCGGCCATTTTGTCGTTATTTCAGGCCTTCAGGAAATTTATACCATATCCAAATTCATTCTCTTTCGAAATATTTAATTTATGCAATCCCCCACGCCAAGTGCATTTTTCAAATATCCCGCCAAAATTAACTGCTTTTCAAATGGATTCCATATGGCATTCTCAGCCTTGATTTTCGCTCGGGTATCACAATTTTCGGGTGTCTGGTGACTCGAACCTGTAACTTCCCTGTCAAGTCACCGGTCAGGCTACCTCGCCACGTTCTTGCTTCGTCACCCTGGCTTATAAGTTAGCCTTTTTCTTAACCGAGCGCCTTGTTATCGAGATTAAGAAATAATCGAGGAATGAGAAAAATAATCTAGTAACGGCGCAGGCTATCCGATTTGCTTTCCAAAAATACACTCTCGTCCTCCTGCTTCCCTCCATCCAAAAATTATGACTATTGGATCAAAATTAATTTTCTATTAAATTTTGAAAATTACCATTTTCACTCAAGAATCATACTTTTCAAGTGACTCGAAAACTCAACCCCATTCTTACTTTACCGTCAGGCTATCCTTCCACGTTCGCTAACCTGGCCATTCGGAAAGCGTTTTGCTGCACTTTAAGCAATGACGTTGCAGTTTCCCAAGTCGAAAAGTGTCTTTCCGTACTGGTCTCAAAAATCTTTCCACTTACATGTGCTACATACCCAATCTGGATTTCGGCGGCCTAGGATAGGAGCAGATAACCTAACCCTAATCCAAATTGGTCTTCGTGCTGCAAAACCCATGGTCTTTCGTTACATTTTTGGGTTTATGAAACCGGGAATTGGGTGTTTGCTACAGGGCTGGTTTAATTGCAACTCGTCCTATTGAAGCTGGGTTAATTGCAGCAGACTTGTGATTTTGGCTTCGTAAAACGTACTCTACGCATCGCGTTTAGCTTCCCTTGCATATATTCTTGTAGTGGAAGGACGAGTCATGCTATCTACAGAAATTTGAAACTTTTCTTCCAAAACTTTATATTTTATTAAATTTTAAAAAACGGGTAAAATTGACCATTTCCGCTGAATTTCGAATGGAGAATCAAATTTTCCCGTGACTCGAACCCTCAACCTCCTGGCTACTTTACCGTTAGTCTGTCTTCCAGGGACCTTCCTCTGTCACCCATTCTTAGGGCTTAGCGAAATCTTTAGTTTGAAGTATAGAAATAGGTATATTTGTACATGGACCGCATAGCATCAGAACGGGCAGACTTGTGATTCTTGCTTCCAAAAATCTACCTTACCCATCGCGCTTAGCTTGGTGGGGAAACCGGTCTTGCACGGTTCTCAGACACCTGCTTTGGGAGACCAGCTTCATTTCTCCCCCATCCCTTCTTCTTCGGCCGGTCGGTCGCGTAAATCCGATAGATTGACCAACAAATGACCTCGTAATTTAAATTCGAACTGGAAATCTTCCTTGGGCAACCGTTTCTTCTTCCCTTCATTGTATTGCTTGTCTTGGAGCTGAAAGGAAGCGAATCCGAAATCTCAAGATGGATTTCAGGTGAGTGGGTGGATTTTAAAATGCGCTATTTTGTTGTGTTATTTTGTGCCACGCGCATAACGATGTCTTTTCATTAAACGAATACCTTTCTTCTCCAACAGTAACGATCCTATGATGCCGAATTATGCAACGCCAGTCCAAGGAGGCCTTACCGACGAAGATGTTGCATTCCTGGACTCCATTTCCGGCGAATTGGTGCAGCTTCAACTTGACAAGAGGGAGTTACGAATCCCGGAACCCGAGACCATGTCGGTGGAGCAACTGGAAAGATCCTTGAAGATCGTAGACGAGTTAATAGTAAGTTGAGTACGGTAACAGAGACGATGTTTCACGTGTATTTTCGTGTGTGCAATCTTTTAAAATGTTGTTGCCGTTTCTACAGCTATTTTGTTTTCATTCTTGTCTTTGCAGCGACAAGAAACACAGCAGTTCCCACCGCAACAGCATATAGAGGAGGTGATGCCAGAACAACAACTTGAGGCTCCGGCTCCCCCACCTCTACCCGCACTGAAACAGAAGAGGAACAACATAAGGCGCAAGGTGAGTAATTCGTTGAAATTCAAATGTTCCCTCTCTGCCTGTATTTAATTGTAAATCGATAAATCTGTGCGTGTCAGTGTTAAACTCATGCCTTCGTCTTCCGTCTTTGTGTTTTTCAGAAGATCTGCCCAGAGTGCGGGGAGGAGTCTGCTACAGTTCCGCGACACCTGCGGAGGAGGCACTCTTACTCGAGGAAGATGATGGAGATGTACTTTGCCTCCTCCGAGGGGAAGAGAAGAATCAAGAATGCTGGCCGACGCCTCAGGTGTGGGATGGAGGGCTGCCAGGGGACTGTTGTGAAGATGGGGCAGCATCTTGTGCAACAGCACGGGATGGTGAAGGGGACGAGGCAATATAAGGATCTGATGGCCCTTTCCAGAGGCTGGGTTCGGGCATCGTAGGAGACGACGGATTATTTTATAAATATGTTTAACTTCTTGGTTTCTTTGTTTTTGTTATTATTTTGATCAATATTTTTTGAATAATTTCTCTAATTCAAAATATGTTATGCGGTTTTTTTTCTATTGATATTTTTATAAAATTTGGTATTTCCCATAATTATTTTAATTGTGTTTGATTGTTTTTATTTAAGAAATAAAAGTATATTTCCGTTTTAAAAACTGTACGTGAGGAATTTCATTTAAACCATTTTTGCTTCTTGTTTTTGTAATGAACATTTTGGTTTTGTTAAAGGTTAAAGAAATGAAATACATATAACAGTGATGATATAACCGTGGTTGATGATGATCGAATTGATGTCTTTAGTCCACTTTATGCACAGAAAGGCTAATCAGGACTGGACCTACAGTTTAAAGTGGGATCCAAACCACTTGTGCCTCCAAAGGGTAAGAAAAATGAAGTAATGAATGATAATACCTGAATAAAGCCTGGGTTAATCGCTAGGAGCGTGGATGATGACGAGAAGATGAACCGGGTTAATCGCTACGAGCTTGGGCCATGATGAATGAAATGTGTCAAAGGTTGAATAGAAAATAATAATCAAAGTACCTGTGTTAATCACGACGACCGTGGGTCATGATGAGATGGTGATGAAGTCATGATGGAGGATGGAGGGATCTTCTGCCAGTCTCGTCTGATCGCTACGATGGCGATGAATGATTATCGCGTAGAGATTCGCGTCCTAGGTAAGCACAGTTTCCATTGAGGCACAAATCCTGTAGCGTTCTTGGGATTCCATCGATGCACAAATCATGTAGCGTGCCTTAGGAGCACAGTCAATATGGCAACACAAAGCCTAATTTCCTCAGTTGACGTCCCTGCAACCTCTCGAAGAGGTCTCTCTTCCATAGCTGGAGCAAAACGGTGCGCGGGCGAGCGGTCACGGCGGAACTTGTCCTGCCATCTCCCCTGGATGGTGAGTTCAATCTTCGTTTTAAGTTAAGGTAGTGATTCGAACTCGTAATTTTTTTCTCATTCATTTTCGTAAAGAAAACTGGACACTTTTTGAATGTTTCTCATTTTGGTGAAGAGAACTTAAAATTTTTACACTTAAAGAAAAGTTGAAATATATTTCGGTAGTATTGGTTTAGACGCGTTTACGGCATTTTATCAGAATATTTGTTCTCATTCAAAATATCAACTTTCTGCATTGTTTTAAGCACTTTCGCATCTGCCTTTCGTCATTCGGTGTGTTATGATTCACAGCTTAATCGGCGTACACTTGTAATCCTCTTACCTGTATGTGCTCTTTATGTTTCATTGTGAACGAAAATGGTATTTAAGATGTAAAGTAAAACTTTGATTTCTTTTGTCTCCAGGAAAGCAAGCGTGCACGCAACAGGAAGGTGTGTCCGGCTTGCGGAATTTCCATGATGGACGTCCCGAGGCATCTCCGAAACAAACACGGATGGAGCCGCGAGAAGTCTTCTGCATTCCGTTACTTGCCAAGCTCTTTGAGGAAAAGCGTTCAAAAGAGACGTTTGAAAGTTTGCCCGATTTCCGGCTGCCCTGCTAAGGTGAGGAGGTTGGACCAGCATGCGGTGGTGGTTCACGGATACGACAGGAGTTCCAAGGACTACAGAGGTCTGCTTGCAGAGGAGCGGCGAAGGAGAGTCGACGCAAGTTCGTGCCGAGAGGATGAAGATGGTGCTGGTGGAGAATATGAAGAGGAGGATGTAGTGGATGCAAGATCGGTGATATCGGAACGACTGTATGCAGATTTTCGGTCGTGGCTTGGGACGCTGGATGGCGGGCTCGTAAGGGAACGTCGGATAGTGGATCAGCATGCGTTTCAGGCAAAGTCGGCGATCGACTTTGCTTGCGTGGAACATCTGAACGAGTTAGCTTCTGATCGAGGGATCTCCAAGACTAGAGCTTTTTTCGAAGACAGCCTGGCCGACCGAAGACCGGGAACTTGCCTCTCCTACCTCGGTTCTCTGTCGAACCTTGTGAAATTTGCGCTGCAGCGGAGATTGGTTACTTCCGAGCAAGCTGGATGCTGTCTGGGTCACTACCAGAAATGGGCAAAGTCGTTCCGAGTTCTGGAGAAGAAGAGGCGATCCGAGGTGATGGAAATAGAACAGAAAAATGCCGTAACCCCCGAAAATGTGTCAAAGTTTGAAAATGGGCCGGTATCCCGGCGCTTCGAGGAGATAATGCGGAAGGTAACTTCGGACGAAAGCTTCAAGCCATCGAGAGCTGATCGCGCCACCGTCCGCAACTACTTGTTGTTGCAGATTCTACTCTCCACCGCGCAAAGGCCGGCAGCAATAGTGAACATGACACTGAAGGAATTTCAGGAGACTTCCTGCTTGCAGGTACAGGTGGAGGAAGGGAAACGTGATGTGCACGTCATTAGAGTTCATGATCACAAGACGGCGGCACACTGTGGACCTGCTAACATTTGCGTCACCCAAAAAGTGTACGGCCATTTGAAGACCTACGTTGAAAACATTAGACCCGGCTGTTTCCCCGATCACGACTTTGTCTTCGTTACCGACGGAGGGAAGAGGATGTCGGTTTCCCAATTTTCACACTGCATACAGAGTATATGGGCCCAGGCTGGGTGCAACACCAAGATTACCTCCAGGGTTATGAGAAAGACGGCTGTTTCTCTTGTACACTCCCAAGCGCCGAACGAAAGGAACGATCTGGCAGGTTTGATGAGCCATTCGCTCACCACGGCTGAGAACACTTACAAGTTTTACACGCGTCCCTACCAGAGTGCTTTAACATCGGTAACCCTTCAAAACATGCTGAGGAAACCAACCATCCCACCACACTCGGATGCAATAAGAAATGAGGACATTCAGCCTTTGTGAAATTGACACGTGTATGTTTCACTTTGTGTTGTGGCGCAGTGTAATTTGAAATATGTTTGAACAAATGTATAATTATCTCTCATCTATAGTGTGTTTTGAAATTAGGCTAGATCGATCGTTCAAGTATGAACAAATGCATTTGGTGTATTTTTAATCATAATCTCTCATCTTTAGTGTAATTTGAAAAAAGTTAGATCAATCCTTCAAGTGTGAACAAATGTATTTTCAACCAATGTATCTCTCATCTTTGTTGTGATCATTGTAGATGAGGGAAAATGTTTTCCGACAAGCGGTGCTCTCATTATTTTAATCGTGTAAGTGTACTCTAGATATCAATGTTTAACGTAATTGCTATTTTTGTGAGGTATTGTATAGATTACGCAATAAAACATGGAAATTACGTACATTACTATTTTTCTAATGATGTGTAAGAATCTACCTGCAATTGAATATTTCTGTGTAAGGGCCTCCCCGATGGCGCAGTGGTAGCGTTCGTCGCCTCGTAATCAAGGGGTCCCGGTGGAGGCACATAGTGGTTCGGATCCCACTTGCCTTACTGTGCACAAAGTGGACTTAAAACACCAAATCAATCAAAATTTCTGTGAGAAAACCTTGACCTTTCCTTATGGAAAGAGTTACATTACACGTGTCTGCATCCAGGATGTTGATTGATTGACGGATAATTGCCAAGGTGAGGACAAGTGATGATACACCGGGATTTGTCGTGCCAACCACTACCCCACGGAGGTCGGCACCAGCATATATATATATATATCATAAAAATATCTGATAGGTTCAATGTAATGAATTACGTATTCAACAACATAACTACACAAATTATTAATTATGATATATTATTTATGTAGCTTGACGCTTTGTAATAAAGGGGTCACGGGTTCGATACACATAATGGTTCGTACTGTAGGTAAAGTCCCGATTAGCCTTACCGTCCTAGAAGTAATTTCATTCATTCAGTCCATTCCCGTGGTTTACTTCTAATTCGCTATTCTGACACTTTTCGCTAATCGCGAAGACGGGGATGAGTGGTGATGCAATCACCTAAAGCTGTTCGCGTTGCTATGTAGCACAAGTCACGGTCTCCAGAGGACACCCTGATCTTTGCGACTCCCTGTTAGCCTTTTGGCATCCGTTATCTTCGCTTATAAAAGGAAGCGTGTCATCTTCTCTCTGTTGCATTTGGGGTTTGTGCTACTTTCCGCACAGTTCTTTGAGGTTCATGGAGGAACCTGAAGACCAATGCACCTCGGTGAGCAGCGATGCTGTTGCACCCATCGACAAATTTGAGGGAGAAGGTGGATTCTTGCGAGTCATGCCTCACCAGGCAGAGGAAGTTGGCCGCATCGAGTTGGAAGGCCTGAAGCCGAGGGAGACCGAAACCGTTCAAACTCTAACCACTCTCCCAGAGTTGCAGGAAACGGAGTCAAACTCGCTAGTTCCAAAGGATGTCGCCTTTACGATGGGGCTCTTGCGAGCGTACAGAAGGATCAAGGAAAAGGCCATGGTAATTTTTTACTTTCATTCTGTGTGCGTGTATTCAAGTGTAAAGTTTTCTTTCTAATCAATCTATATTATAATTGTAATAATTTATCTTGATATAGTAACTTTTTGTTACATTTGTTTGTATTACTTATACTTCATTTATCACGCATTAAAAACATCATTCTTACGTATTTAGTACACATTACAACGTGCATTTGGGCATGAATGTTTTGCACAAGGTACTTGCTCCCATTGTTGCTTACTCCTTTGAATGGTGTTCTATTCCACGTAAACTCCCAGTCCATTTTATGCAGTTGAGGAAATCACGACGGTGTCATGTTGGCCGGGATTCGAACCCACGTCCACTGCATTGCCAGGATAGCAATATGATGCATGTTTTAAACTTTTTTTGTCCGATTCATCTTTAAAATTGTGCGATCGGAAAGCTTGATTATAATTACTTGGAACTTCTTATCTTTTCAGGTTACCGGCAGCGAGCGCAAGAGGATGAAGAAGGTCTGTCCCGAATGTGAAGCCAGTTTAGTCAACGTCCCGAGACATCTCCGCAGGAAGCATTCCTGGAGCCACGAGAGATCTGCGAGCTATCGCTACACGCCGGGAGGATTGAGGGAATGTATCAGGGCAGGGCGTCGCAAGGACTGTCCTCTTCCTGGTTGTCCCTCGAAGGTGAAAAGGTTGGATAAGCACTGCAAGTTTGTTCACGGTTACGAGAAGAACGCGGTGGAACATGATCAGCTCATGCGGAAGATGCCTTTCGGAAAGATCACGGCCGACTCGTCGAACTGCTTGGAGCAGGTTGCCAACCACAACGACGAGGAAGCTCATCTGTCGAATGAGCTCCCCATGGACCCGTTTGCCGAATTCCGGGAGTGGTTGAGATCGACGGATGCCAGCACCGATCCGAGGATGGCAGCACAGCACATGTCACAGGCGAAGTCGGTCATCCACACCGCCGGTCTGGAACGTCACGACAAAATCGCCAAGGAACCGGCAATTGCCAAAGTCGGCCTCTTCTTTAGAGATCAAATACGGGATAGAAGACCTGGGACGTGTCTATCTTATCTAGGTTCCATTTCACGTTTTGTTAAATTTCTTGAGCTTCGGAGGAAGGCCATTTCGTCAGACGAGGCAGAACGCTGTCTCGCCGAGTATCGTGAGATTGGAAGATGGTTACGTGCTTCGGGGAACAAGAAACGATTAAAACAATGTTAAATTACACTTGTTAATTAAACTGAAACATTGTATTGTTTTCTCTCATGGACATTGGAAACGAACTTGAATGTGTATCTTGCAAATTTAATGTAGAGAAAAGTGTTTTCTATTATGTGTACTGTGGAGTGCAGTTTAAATAAATCACTCATTGTTAATAAAGAATTTTGTACTTTCACTCTGTTGCATGTGATTTGAAATAATAAAATGAACATTTAATTTAAATGAAATATTGAGAAACTTTACGAACTTGAATGTGTATCTCCCAAATTTAATGTAAAGAAAAGTGTGAATTATGTACCTTCACTCTGTTGCTTGTTATTTGAAACAATAAATGAACATTTAATTTAAAAACAAATATTGATAAACATTTTGTTTAATCCAGTCGATAAATCTCTTTCTCAACTGGTTCCATAAATCGATCCTCGTATATGTGCTACAATATAGTCTTTCGTTACATCCGGAGGTTGGATTTTGGTTACCACGACAGAAGCAGATAACCTAACCTAACCTAACCTAACCTAACCTAACCTAACCTAACCTAACCTAACCTAACCTAACCTAACCTAACCTAACCTAACCTAACCTAACCTAAAAACGACATACTCAGATCTTCACCAAACTTTGCAGGGATACATTGGAGGTCGAGACACGTGGAAAAAACGTACAAAACAAGAGATTGGAGACATCAAGATTTTGGACGAATTTTTGAAGAATTTTCAAATTTTCTGATAGGAGGTCCCAGATAAGGTCAAAAACTACATACTCAGATCTCCACCAAACATTGCAGGGATACATTGGATGTCAAGACACGTGGAAAAAACGTACAAAACAAGAGATTGGAGACAAAAAGATTTTCGACGAATTTTTGAAGAATTTTCAAATTTTCAGATAGGAGGTTCCAGATAAGGTCAAAAACTACATACTCAGATCTTCACCAAACGTTGCAGGGATACTTTGCATGTCAAGACACGTGGAAAAAACGTACAAAACAAGAGATTGGAGACATCAAGATTTTCGACGAATTTTTGAAGAATTTTCAAATTTTCAGATGGGAGGTTCCAGATAAGGTCAAAAACGACATACTCAGATCTTCACCAAACTTTGCATGGATACATTGGATGTCAAGACACGTGGAAAAAACGTACAAAACAAGAGATTGGGGTCATCAAGATTTTGCACGGATTTTTTAGGAATTTTCAAATTTTCAGATAGGAGGTTCCAGATGAGGTCAAAAACTACATACTCAGATCTTCACCAAACTTTGCAGGAATACTTTGCATGTCAAGACACGTGGAAAAAACGTACAAAACAAGAGATCGGAGACATCAAGATTTTCGACGAATTTTTTAAGAATTTTCAAATTTTCAGATGGGAGGTTCCAGATAAGGTCAAAAACGACATACTCAGATCTTCACCAAACTTTGCATGGTTACATTGGATGTCAAGACACGTGGAAAAAACATACAAAACATAGGATTGGTGACATCAAGATTTTGGACGAATTTTTTAAGAATTTTCAAATTTTCAGATAGGAGGTTCCATATAAGGTCAAAAACTACATACTCAGATCTTCACCAAACTTTGCAGGGATACATTGGAGGTCGAGACACGTGAAAAAAAAGTACAAAACAAGAGATTGGGGTCATCAAAATTTTGGACGGATTTTTTAGGAATTTTCAAATTTTCAGATGTGAGGTTCCAGATAAGGTCAAAAACTATATACTCAGATCTTCACCAAACATTGCAGGGATACATTGGATGTCAAGACACGTGGAAAAAACGTACAAAACAACAGATTGGAGACATCAAGATTTTGGACGAATTTTTTAAGAATTTTCAAATTTTCAGATAGGAGGTTCCAGATGAGGTCAAAAACTACATACTCAGATCTTCACCAAACTTTGCAGGAATACTTTGCATGTCAAGACACGTGGAAAAAACGTACAAAACAAGAGATCGGAGACATCAAGATTTTCGACGAATTTTTTAAGAATTTTTCAAATTTTCAGATGGGAGGTTCCAGATAAGGTCAAAAACGACATACTCAGATCTTCACCAAACTTTGCAGGGATCCATTGGAGGTCGAGACACGTGGAAAAAACGTACAAAACAAGAGATTGGAGACATCAAGATTTTGGACGAATTTTTTAAGAATTTTCAAATTTTCAGATAGGAGGTTCCATATAAGGTCAAAAACTACATACTCAGATCTTCACCAAACTTTGCAGGGATACATTGGATGTCAAGACACGTGGAAAAAACGTACAAAACAAGAGATTGGAGACATCAAGATTTTCGACGAATTTTTTAAGAATTTTCAAATTTTCAGAAAGGATGTTCCAGATAAGGTCAAAAACGACATACTCAGATCTTCACCAAACTTTGCAGGGATCCATTGGAGGTCGAGACACGTGGAAAAAACGTACAAAACAAGAGATTGGAGACATCAAGATTTTGGACGAATTTTTGAAGAATTTTCAAATTTTCAGATAGGAGGTTCCAGATAAGGCCTAAAACTACATACTCAGATCTCCACCAAACATTGCAGGAATACATTGGATGTCAAGACACGTGGAAAAAACGTACAAAACAAGAGATTGGAGACATCAAGATTTTGGACGAATTTTTTAAGAATTCTTAAATTTTCAGAAAGGAGGTTCCATATAAGGTCAAAAACTACATACTCAGATCTTCACCAAACTTTGCAGGGATACTTTGGATGTCAAGACACGTGGAAAAAACGTACAAAACAAGAGATTGGGGTCATCAAGATTTTGGACGAATTTTTTAAGAATTTTCAAATTTTCAGATGGGAGGTTCAATATAAGGTCAAAAACTACATACTCAGATCTTCACCAAACTTTGCATGGATACATTGGATGTCAAGACACGTGGAAAAAACATACAAAACATAGGATTCGGAACATCAAGATTTTGGTCGAATTTTTTAAGAATTTTCAAATTTTCAGATAGGAGGTTCCATATAAGGTCAAAAACTACATACTCAGATCTTCACCAAACATTGCAGGAATACATTGGATGTCAAGACACGTGGAAAAAACGTACAAAACAAGAGATTGGGGTCATCAAGATTTTGCACGGATTTTTTAGGAATTTTCAAATTTTCAGATGGGAGGTTCCAGATAAGGTCAAAAACTACATACTCAGATCTTCACCAAACTTTGCAGGGATACATTGGATGTCAAGACACGTGGAAAAAACGTACAAAACAAGAGATTGGAGACATCAAGATTTTGGACGAATTTTTTAAGAATTTTCAAATTTTCAGATAGGAGGTTCCATATAAGGTCAAAAACTACATACTCAGATCTTCACCAAACTTTGCATGGATACATTATGTGTCAAGACACGTGGAAAAAACGTACAAAACAAAAGATTGGAGACATCAAGATTTTGGTCGAATTTTTTAAGAATTTTCAAATTTTCAGATGGGAGGTTCCAGATAAGGTCAAAAACTACATACTCAGATCTTCACCAAACTTTGCAGGGATACATTGGATGTCAAGACACGTGGAAAAAACGTACAAAACAAGAGATTGGAGACATCAAGATTTTGGACGAATTTTTTAAGAATTTTTAAATTTTCAGATAGGAGGTTCCATATAAGGTCAAAAACTACATACTCAGATCTTCACCAAACTTTGCATGGATACATTATGTGTCAAGACACGTGGAAAAAACGTACAAAACAAGAGATTGGAGACATCAAGATATTGGTCGAATTTTTTAAGAATTTTCAAATTTTCAGATGGGAGGTTCCAGATAAGGTCAAAAACTACATACTCAGATCTTCACCAAACTTTGCAGGGATACATTGGATGTCAAGACACGTGGAAAAAACGTACAAAACAAGAGATAGGAGACATCAAGATTTTGCACGAATTTTTTAACAATTTTCAAATTTTCAGAAAGGATGTTCCAGATAAGGTCAAAAACAACATACTCAGATCTTCACCAAACTTTGCAGGGATACATTGGATATCAAGACACGTGGAAAAAACGTACAAAACAAGAGATTGGAGACATCAAGATTTTGGACGAATTTTTTAAGAATTTTCAAATTTTCAGATAGGAGGTTCCAGATAAGATCAAAAACTACATACTCAGATCTTCACCAAACTTTGCAGGGATACATTGGATGTCAAGACACGTGGAAAAAAAGTACAAAACAAGAGATTTGGGTCATCAAGATTTTGGACGGATTTTTTAGGAATTTTCAAATTTTCAGATGGGAGGTTCCATATAAGGTCAAAAACTACATACTCAGATCTTCACCAAACTTTGCAGGGATACATTGGATGTCAAGACACGTGGAAAAAACGTACAAAACAAGAGATTGGAGACATCAAGATTTTCGACGAATTTTTTAAGAATTTTCAAATTTTCAGAAAGGATGTTCCAGATAAGGTCAAAAACGACATACTCAGATCTTCACCAAACTTTGCAGGGATACATTGGAGGTCGAGACACGTGGAAAAAACGTACAAAACAAGAGATTGGAGACATCAAGATTTTGGACGAATTTTTGAAGAATTTTCAAATTTTCTGATAAGAGGTCCCAGATAAGGTCAAAAACTACATACTCAGATCTCCACCAAACATTGCAGGGATACATTGGATGTCAAGACACGTGGAAAAAACGTACAAAACAAGAGATTGGAGACATCAAGATTTTCGACGAATTTTTGAAGAATTTTCAAATTTTCAGATAGGAGGTTCCAGATAAGGTCAAAAACTACATACTCAGATCTTCACCAAACGTTGCAGGGATACTTTGCATGTCAAGACACGTGGAAAAAACGTACAAAACAAGAGATTGGAGACATCAAGATTTTCGACGAATTTTTTAAGAATTTTCAAATTTTCAGATGGGAGGTTCCAGATAAGGTCAAAAACGACATACTCAGATCTTCACCAAACTTTGCATGGATACATTGGATGTCAAGACACGTGGAAAAAACGTACAAAACAAGAGATTGGGGTCATCAAGATTTTGCACGGATTTTTTAGGAATTTTCAAATTTTCAGATGGGAGGTTCCAGATAAGGTCAAAAACTACATACTCAGATCTTCACCAAACTTTGCAGGGATACATTGGATGTCAAGACACGTGGAAAAACGTACAAAACAAGAGATTGGAGACATCAAGATTTTGGACGAATTTTTTAAGAATTTTCAAATTTTCAGATAGGAGGTTCCATATAAGGTCAAAAACTACATACTCAGATCTTCACCAAACTTTGCATGGATACATTATGTGTCAAGACACGTGGAAAAAACGTACAAAACAAAAGATTGGAGACATCAAGATTTTGGTCGAATTTTTTAAGAATTTTCAAATTTTCAGATGGGAGGTTCCAGATAAGGTCAAAAACTACATACTCAGATCTTCACCAAAATTTGCAGGGATACATTGGATGTCAAGACACGTGGAAAAAACGTACAAAAAAGAGATTGGAGACATCAAGATTTTGGACGAATTTTTTAACAATTTTCAAATTTTCAGAAAGGATGTTCCAGATAAGGTCAAAAACGACATACTCAGATCTTCACCAAACTTTGCAGGGATACATTGGATATCAAGACACGTGGAAAAAACGTACAAAACAAGAGATTGGAGACATCAAGATTTTGGACGAATTTTTTAAGAATTTTCAAATTTTCAGATAGGAGGTTCCAGATAAGGTCAAAAACTACATACTCAGATCTTCACCAAACTTTGCAGGGATACATTGGATGTCAAGACACGTGGAAAAAACGTACAAAACAAGAGATTGGGGTCATCAAGATTTTGGACGGATTTTTTAGGAATTTTCAAATTTTCAGATGGGAGGTTCCAGATAAGGTCAAAAACTACATACTCAGATCTTCACCAAACATTGCAGGGATACATTGGATGTCAAGACACGTGGAAAAAACGTACAAAACAAGAGATTGGAGACATCAATATTTTGGACGAATTTTTAAAGAATTTTCAATTTTCAGATAGGAGGTTCCAGATGAGGTCAAAAACTACATAGTCAGATCTTCACCAAACTTTGCAGGAATACTTTGCATGTCAAGACACGTGGAAAAAACGTACAAAACAAGAGATCGGAGACATCAAGATTTTCGACGAATTTTTTAAGAATTTTCAAATTTTCAGATGGGAGGTTCCAGATAAGGTCAAAAACGACATACTCAGATCTTCACCAAACTTTGCATGGATACATTGGATGTCAAGACACGTGGAAAAAACATACAAAACATAGGATTGGTGACATCAAGATTTTGGACGAATTTTTTAAGAATTTTCAAATTTTCAGATAGGAGGTTCCATATAAGGTCAAAAACTACATACTCAGATCTTCACCAAACTTTGCAGGGATACATTGGATGTCAAGACACGTGGAAAAAACGTACAAAACAAGAGATTGGAGACATCAAGATTTTCGACGAATTTTTTAAGAATTTTCAAATTTTCAGAAAGGATGTTCCAGATAAGGTCAAAAACGACATACTCAGATCTTCACCAAACTTTGCAGGGATACATTGGAGGTCGAGACACGTGGAAAAAACGTACAAAACAAGAGATTGGAGACATCAAGATTTTGGACGAATTTTTGAAGAATTTTCAAATTTTCAGATAGGAGGTTCCAGATAAGGTCAAAAACTACATACTCAGATCTCAACCAAACATTGCAGGGATACATTGGATGTCAAGACACGTGGAAAAAACGTACAAAACAAGAGATTGGAGACATCAAGATTTTCGACGAATTTTTGAAGAATTTTCAAATTTTCAGATAGGAGGTTCCAGATAAGGTCAAAAACTACATACTCAGATCTTCACCAAACGTTGCAGGGATACTTTGCATGTCAAGACACGTGGAAAAAACGTACAAAACAAGAGATTGGAGACATCAAGATTTTCGACGAATTTTTTAAGAATTTTCAAATTTTCAGATGGGAGGTTCCAGATAAGGTCAAAAACGACATACTCAGATCTTCACCAAACTTTGCATGGATACATTGGATGTCAAGACACGTGGAAAAAACGTACAAAACAAGAGATTGGAGACATCAAGATTTTGGACGAATTTTTTAAGAATTCTCAAATTTTCAGAAAGGAGGTTCCATATAAGGTCAAAAACTACAAACTCAGATCTTCACCAAACTTTGCAGGGATACATTGGATGTCAAGACACGTGGAAAAAACGTACAAAACAAGAGATTGGGGTCATCAAGATTTTGGACGAATTTTTTAAGAATTTTCAAATTTTCAGAAAGGAGGTTCCATATAAGGTCAAAAACTACATACTCAGATCTTCACCAAACTTTGCAGGGATACATTGAATGTCAAGACACGTGGAAAAAACGTACAAAACAAGAGATTGGGGTCATCAAGATTTTGGACGGATTTTTTAGGAATTTTCAAATTTTCAGATGGGAGGTTCCAGATAAGGTCAAAAACTACATACTCAGATCTTCACCAAACTTTGCAGGGATACATTGGATGTCAAGACACGTGGAAAAAACGTACAAAACAAGAGATTGGAGACATCAAGATTTTGGACGAATTTTTTAAGAATTTTTAAATTTTCAGATAGGAGGTTCCATATAAGGTCAAAAACTACATACTCAGATCTTCACCAAACTTTGCATGGATACATTATGTGTCAAGACACGTGGAAAAAACGTACAAAACAAGAGATTGGAGACATCAAGATATTGGTCGAATTTTTTAAGAATTTTCAAATTTTCAGATGGGAGGTTCCAGATAAGGTCAAAAACTACATACTCAGATCTTCACCAAACTTTGCAGGGATACATTGGATGTCAAGACACGTGGAAAAAACGTACAAAACAAGAGATAGGAGACATCAAGATTTTGGACGAATTTTTTAACAATTTTCAAATTTTCAGAAAGGATGTTCCAGATAAGGTCAAAAACGACATACTCAGATCTTCACCAAACTTTGCAGGGATACATTGGATATCAAGACACGTGGAAAAAACGTACAAAACAAGAGATTGGAGACATCAAGATTTTGGACGAATTTTTTAAGAATTTTCAAATTTTCAGATAGGAGGTTCCAGATAAGATCAAAAACTACATACTCAGATCTTCACCAAACTTTGCAGGGATACATTGGATGTCAAGACACGTGGAAAAAACGTACAAAACAAGAGATTGGGGTCATCAAGATTTTGGACGGATTTTTTAGGAATTTTCAAATTTTCAGATGGGAGGTTCCAGATAAGGTCAAAAACTACATACTCAGATCTTCACCAAACATTGCAGGGATACATTGGATGTCAAGACACGTGGAAAAAACGTACAAAACAAGAGATCGGAGACATCAAGATTTTCGACGAATTTTTTAAGAATTTTCAAATTTTCAGGTGGGAGGTTCCAGATAAGGTCAAAAACGACATACTCAGATCTTCACCAAACTTTGCAGGGATACATTGGATATCAAGACACGTGGAAAAAACGTACAAAACAAGAGATTGGAGACATCAAGATTTTGGACGAATTTTTTAAGAATTTTCAAATTTTCAGATAGGAGGTTCCAGATAAGGTCAAAAACTACATACTCAGATCTTCACCAAACTTTGCAGGGATACATTGGATGTCAAGACACGTGGAAAAAACGTACAAAACAAGAGATTGGGGTCATCAAGATTTTGGACGGATTTTTTAGGAATTTTCAAATTTTCAGATGGGAGGTTCCAGATAAGGTCAAAAACTACATACTCAGATCTTCACCAAACATTGCAGGGATACATTGGATGTCAAGACACGTGGAAAAAACGTACAAAACAAGAGATTGGAGACATCAATATTTTGGACGAATTTTTAAAGAATTTTCAAATTTTCAGATAGGAGGTTCCAGATGAGGTCAAAAACTACATAGTCAGATCTTCACCAAACTTTGCAGGAATACTTTGCATGTCAAGACACGTGGAAAAAACGTACAAAACAAGAGATCGGAGACATCAAGATTTTCGACGAATTTTTTAAGAATTTTCAAATTTTCAGATGGGAGGTTCCAGATAAGGTCAAAAACGACATACTCAGATCTTCACCAAACTTTGCATGGATACATTGGATGTCAAGACACGTGGAAAAAACATACAAAACATAGGATTGGTGACATCAAGATTTTGGACGAATTTTTTAAGAATTTTCAAATTTTCAGATAGGAGGTTCCATATAAGGTCAAAAACTACATACTCAGATCTTCACCAAACGTTGCAGGGATACTTTGCATGTCAAGACACGTGGAAAAAACGTACAAAACAAGAGATTGGAGACATCAATATTTTGGACGAATTTTTAAAGAATTTTCAAATTTTCAGATAGGAGGTTCCAGATGAGGTCAAAAACTACATAGTCAGATCTTCACCAAACTTTGCAGGAATACTTTGCATGTCAAGACACGTGGAAAAAACGTACAAAACAAGAGATCGGAGACATCAAGATTTTCGACGAATTTTTTAAGAATTTTCAAATTTTCAGATGGGAGGTTCCAGATAAGGTCAAAAACGACATACTCAGATCTTCACCAAACTTTGCATGGATACATTGGATGTCAAGACACGTGGAAAAAACGTACAAAACAAGAGATTGGAGACATCAAGATTTTCGACGAATTTTTTAAGAATTTTCAAATTTTCAGAAAGGATGTTCCAGATAAGGTCAAAAACGACATACTCAGATCTTCACCAAACTTTGCAGGGATACATTGGAGGTCGAGACAAGTGGAAAAAACGTACAAAACAAGAGATTGGAGACATCAAGATTTCGGACGAATTTTTGAAGAATTTTCAAATTTTCTGATAGGAGGTCCCAGATAAGGTCAAAAACTACATACTCAGATCTCCACCAAACATTGCAGGGATACATTGGATGTCAAGACACGTGGAAAAAACGTACAAAACAAGAGATTGGAGACATCAAGATTTTCGACGAATTTTTGAAGAATTTTCAAATTTTCAGATAGGAGGTTCCAGATAAGGTCAAAAACTACATACTCAGATCTTCACCAAACGTTGCAGGGATACTTTGCATGTCAAGACACGTGGAAAAAACGTACAAAACAAGAGATTGGAGACATCAAGATTTTCGACGAATTTTTTAAGAATTTTCAAATTTTCAGATGGGAGGTTCCAGATAAGGTCAAAAACGACATACTCAGATCTTCACCAAACTTTGCATGGATACATTGGATGTCAAGACACGTGGAAAAAACGTACAAAACAAGAGATTGGGGTCATCAAGATTTTGCACGGATTTTTTAGGAATTTTCAAATTTTCAGATGGGAGGTTCCAGATAAGGTCAAAAACTACATACTCAGATCTTCACCAAACTTTGCAGGGATACATTGGATGTCAAGACACGTGGAAAAACGTACAAAACAAGAGATTGGAGACATCAAGATTTTGGACGAATTTTTTAAGAATTTTCAAATTTTCAGATAGGAGGTTCCATATAAGGTCAAAAACTACATACTCAGATCTTCACCAAACTTTGCATGGATACATTATGTGTCAAGACACGTGGAAAAAACGTACAAAACAAAAGATTGGAGACATCAAGATTTTGGTCGAATTTTTTAAGAATTTTCAAATTTTCAGATGGGAGGTTCCAGATAAGGTCAAAAACTACATACTCAGATCTTCACCAAAATTTGCAGGAATACATTGGATGTCAAGACACGTGGAAAAAACGTACAAAAAAGAGATTGGAGACATCAAGATTTTGGACGAATTTTTTAACAATTTTCAAATTTTCAGAAAGGATGTTCCAGATAAGGTCAAAAACGACATACTCAGATCTTCACCAAACTTTGCAGGGATACATTGGATATCAAGACACGTGGAAAAAACGTACAAAACAAGAGATTGGAGACATCAAGATTTTGGACGAATTTTTTAAGAATTTTCAAATTTTCAGATAGGAGGTTCCAGATAAGGTCAAAAACTACATACTCAGATCTTCACCAAACTTTGCAGGGATACATTGGATGTCAAGACACGTGGAAAAAACGTACAAAACAAGAGATTGGGGTCATCAAGATTTTGGACGGATTTTTTAGGAATTTTCAAATTTTCAGATGGGAGGTTCCAGATAAGGTCAAAAACTACATACTCAGATCTTCACCAAACATTGCAGGGATACATTGGATGTCAAGACACGTGGAAAAAACGTACAAAACAAGAGATTGGAGACATCAATATTTTGGACGAATTTTTAAAGAATTTTCAAATTTTCAGATAGGAGGTTCCAGATGAGGTCAAAAACTACATAGTCAGATCTTCACCAAACTTTGCAGGAATACTTTGCATGTCAAGACACGTGGAAAAAACGTACAAAACAAGAGATCGGAGACATCAAGATTTTCGACGAATTTTTTAAGAATTTTCAAATTTTCAGATGGGAGGTTCCAGATAAGGTCAAAAACGACATACTCAGATCTTCACCAAACTTTGCATGGATACATTGGATGTCAAGACACGTGGAAAAAACATACAAAACATAGGATTGGTGACATCAAGATTTTGGACGAATTTTTTAAGAATTTTCAAATTTTCAGATAGGAGGTTCCATATAAGGTCAAAAACTACATACTCAGATCTTCACCAAACTTTGCAGGGATACATTGGATGTCAAGACACGTGGAAAAAACGTACAAAACAAGAGATTGGAGACATCAAGATTTTCGACGAATTTTTTAAGAATTTTCAAATTTTCAGAAAGGATGTTCCAGATAAGGTCAAAAACGACATACTCAGATCTTCACCAAACTTTGCAGGGATACATTGGAGGTCGAGACACGTGGAAAAAACGTACAAAACAAGAGATTGGAGACATCAAGATTTTGGACGAATTTTTGAAGAATTTTCAAATTTTCAGATAGGAGGTTCCAGATAAGGTCAAAAACTACATACTCAGATCTCAACCAAACATTGCAGGGATACATTGGATGTCAAGACACGTGGAAAAAACGTACAAAACAAGAGATTGGAGACATCAAGATTTTCGACGAATTTTTGAAGAATTTTCAAATTTTCAGATAGGAGGTTCCAGATAAGGTCAAAAACTACATACTCAGATCTTCACCAAACGTTGCAGGGATACTTTGCATGTCAAGACACGTGGAAAAAACGTACAAAACAAGAGATTGGAGACATCAAGATTTTGGTCGAATTTTTTAAGAATTTTCAAATTTTCAGATGGGAGGTTCCAGATAAGGTCAAAAACGACATACTCAGATCTTCACCAAACTTTGCAGGGATACATTGGATGTCAAGACACGTGGAAAAAACGTACAAAACAAGAGATTGGAGACATCAAGATTTTGGACGAATTTTTTAAGAATTTTTAAATTTTCAGATAGGAGGTTCCATATAAGGTCAAAAACTACATACTCAGATCTTCACCAAACTTTGCATGGATACATTATGTGTCAAGACACGTGGAAAAAACGTACAAAACAAGAGATTGGAGACATCAAGATATTGGTCGAATTTTTTAAGAATTTTCAAATTTTCAGATGGGAGGTTCCAGATAAGGTCAAAAACTACATACTCAGATCTTCACCAAACTTTGCAGGGATACATTGGATGTCAAGACACGTGGAAAAAACGTACAAAACAAGAGATAGGAGACATCAAGATTTTGGACGAATTTTTTAACAATTTTCAAATTTTCAGAAAGGATGTTCCAGATAAGGTCAAAAACGACATACTCAGATCTTCACCAAACTTTGCAGGGATACATTGGATATCAAGACACGTGGAAAAAACGTACAAAACAAGAGATTGGAGACATCAAGATTTTGGACGAATTTTTTAAGAATTTTCAAATTTTCAGATAGGAGGTTCCAGATAAGATCAAAAACTACATACTCAGATCTTCACCAAACTTTGCAGGGATACATTGGATGTCAAGACACGTGGAAAAAACGTACAAAACAAGAGATTGGGGTCATCAAGATTTTGGACGAATTTTTTAAGAATTTTCAAATTTTCAGATAGGAGGTTCCAGATGAGGTCAAAAACTACATACTCAGATCTTCACCAAACTTTGCAGGAATACTTTGCATGTCAAGACACGTGGAAAAAACGTACAAAACAAGAGATCGGAGACATCAAGATTTTCGACGAATTTTTTAAGAATTTTTCAAATTTTCAGATGGGAGGTTCCAGATAAGGTCAAAAACGACATACTCAGATCTTCACCAAACTTTGCAGGGATCCATTGGAGGTCGAGACACGTGGAAAAAACGTACAAAACAAGAGATTGGAGACATCAAGATTTTGGACGAATTTTTTAAGAATTTTCAAATTTTCAGATAGGAGGTTCCATATAAGGTCAAAAACTACATACTCAGATCTTCACCAAACTTTGCAGGGATACATTGGATGTCAAGACACGTGGAAAAAACGTACAAAACAAGAGATTGGAGACATCAAGATTTTCGACGAATTTTTTAAGAATTTTCAAATTTTCAGAAAGGATGTTCCAGATAAGGTCAAAAACGACATACTCAGATCTTCACCAAACTTTGCAGGGATCCATTGGAGGTCGAGACACGTGGAAAAAACGTACAAAACAAGAGATTGGAGACATCAAGATTTTGGACGAATTTTTGAAGAATTTTCAAATTTTCAGATAGGAGGTTCCAGATAAGGCCTAAAACTACATACTCAGATCTCCACCAAACATTGCAGGAATACATTGGATGTCAAGACACGTGGAAAAAACGTACAAAACAAGAGATTGGAGACATCAAGATTTTGGACGAATTTTTTAAGAATTCTTAAATTTTCAGAAAGGAGGTTCCATATAAGGTCAAAAACTACATACTCAGATCTTCACCAAACTTTGCAGGGATACTTTGGATGTCAAGACACGTGGAAAAAACGTACAAAACAAGAGATTGGGGTCATCAAGATTTTGGACGAATTTTTTAAGAATTTTCAAATTTTCAGATGGGAGGTTCAATATAAGGTCAAAAACTACATACTCAGATCTTCACCAAACTTTGCATGGATACATTGGATGTCAAGACACGTGGAAAAAACATACAAAACATAGGATTCGGAACATCAAGATTTTGGTCGAATTTTTTAAGAATTTTCAAATTTTCAGATAGGAGGTTCCATATAAGGTCAAAAACTATATACTCAGATCTTCACCAAACATTGCAGGAATACATTGGATGTCAAGACACGTGGAAAAAACGTACAAAACAAGAGATTGGGGTCATCAAGATTTTGCACGGATTTTTTAGGAATTTTCAAATTTTCAGATGGGAGGTTCCAGATAAGGTCAAAAACTACATACTCAGATCTTCACCAAACTTTGCAGGGATACATTGGATGTCAAGACACGTGGAAAAAACGTACAAAACAAGAGATTGGAGACATCAAGATTTTGGACGAATTTTTTAAGAATTTTCAAATTTTCAGATAGGAGGTTCCATATAAGGTCAAAAACTACATACTCAGATCTTCACCAAACTTTGCATGGATACATTATGTGTCAAGACACGTGGAAAAAACGTACAAAACAAAAGATTGGAGACATCAAGGTTTTGGTCGAATTTTTTAAGAATTTTCAAATTTTCAGATGGGAGGTTCCAGATAAGGTCAAAAACTACATACTCAGATCTTCACCAAACTTTGCAGGGATACATTGGATGTCAAGACACGTGGAAAAAACGTACAAAACAAGAGATTGGAGACATCAAGATTTTGGACGAATTTTTTAAGAATTTTTAAATTTTCAGATAGGAGGTTCCATATAAGGTCAAAAACTACATACTCAGATCTTCACCAAACTTTGCATGGATACATTATGTGTCAAGACACGTGGAAAAAACGTACAAAACAAGAGATTGGAGACATCAAGATATTGGTCGAATTTTTTAAGAATTTTCAAATTTTCAGATGGGAGGTTCCAGATAAGGTCAAAAACTACATACTCAGATCTTCACCAAACTTTGCAGGGATACATTGGATATCAAGACACGTGGAAAAAACGTACAAAACAAGAGATTGGAGACATCAAGATTTTGGACGAATTTTTTAAGAATTTTCAAATTTTCAGATAGGAGGTTCCAGATAAGATCAAAAACTACATACTCAGATCTTCACCAAACTTTGCAGGGATACATTGGATGTCAAGACACGTGGAAAAAAAATTACAAAACAAGAGATTTGGGTCATCAAGATTTTGGACGGATTTTTTAGGAATTTTCAAATTTTCAGATGGGAGGTTCCATATAAGGTCAAAAACTACATACTCAGATCTTCACCAAACTTTGCAGGGATACATTGGATGTCAAGACACGTGGAAAAAACGTACAAAACAAGAGATTGGAGACATCAAGATTTTCGACGAATTTTTTAAGAATTTTCAAATTTTCAGAAAGGATGTTCCAGATAAGGTCAAAAACGACATACTCAGATCTTCACCAAACTTTGCAGGGATACATTGGAGGTCGAGACACGTGGAAAAAACGTACAAAACAAGAGATTGGAGACATCAAGATTTTGGACGAATTTTTGAAGAATTTTCAAATTTTCTGATAGGAGGTCCCAGATAAGGTCAAAAACTACATACTCAGATCTCCACCAAACATTGCAGGGATACATTGGATGTCAAGACACGTGGAAAAAACGTACAAAACAAGAGATTGGAGACATCAAGATTTTCGACGAATTTTTGAAGAATTTTCAAATTTTCAGATAGGAGGTTCCAGATAAGGTCAAAAACTACATACTCAGATCTTCACCAAACGTTGCAGGGATACTTTGCATGTCAAGACACGTGGAAAAAACGTACAAAACAAGAGATTGGAGACATCAAGATTTTCGACGAATTTTTTAAGAATTTTCAAATTTTCAGATGGGAGGTTCCAGATAAGGTCAAAAACGACATACTCAGATCTTCACCAAACTTTGCATGGATACATTGGATGTCAAGACACGTGGAAAAAACGTACAAAACAAGAGATTGGGGTCATCAAGATTTTGCACGGATTTTTTAGGAATTTTCAAATTTTCAGATGGGAGGTTCCAGATAAGGTCAAAAACTACATACTCAGATCTTCACCAAACTTTGCAGGGATACATTGGATGTCAAGACACGTGGAAAAACGTACAAAACAAGAGATTGGAGACATCAAGATTTTGGACGAATTTTTTAAGAATTTTCAAATTTTCAGATAGGAGGTTCCATATAAGGTCAAAAACTACATACTCAGATCTTCACCAAACTTTGCATGGATACATTATGTGTCAAGACACGTGGAAAAAACGTACAAAACAAAAGATTGGAGACATCAAGATTTTGGTCGAATTTTTTAAGAATTTTCAAATTTTCAGATGGGAGGTTCCAGATAAGGTCAAAAACTACATACTCAGATCTTCACCAAAATTTGCAGGGATACATTGGATGTCAAGACACGTGGAAAAAACGTACAAAAAAGAGATTGGAGACATCAAGATTTTGGACGAATTTTTTAACAATTTTCAAATTTTCAGAAAGGATGTTCCAGATAAGGTCAAAAACGACATACTCAGATCTTCACCAAACTTTGCAGGGATACATTGGATATCAAGACACGTGGAAAAAACGTACAAAACAAGAGATTGGAGACATCAAGATTTTGGACGAATTTTTTAAGAATTTTCAAATTTTCAGATAGGAGGTTCCAGATAAGGTCAAAAACTACATACTCAGATCTTCACCAAACTTTGCAGGGATACATTGGATGTCAAGACACGTGGAAAAAACGTACAAAACAAGAGATTGGGGTCATCAAGATTTTGGACGGATTTTTTAGGAATTTTCAAATTTTCAGATGGGAGGTTCCAGATAAGGTCAAAAACTACATACTCAGATCTTCACCAAACATTGCAGGGATACATTGGATGTCAAGACACGTGGAAAAAACGTACAAAACAAGAGATTGGAGACATCAATATTTTGGACGAATTTTTAAAGAATTTTCAATTTTCAGATAGGAGGTTCCAGATGAGGTCAAAAACTACATAGTCAGATCTTCACCAAACTTTGCAGGAATACTTTGCATGTCAAGACACGTGGACAAAACGTACAAAACAAGAGATCGGAGACATCAAGATTTTCGACGAATTTTTTAAGAATTTTCAAATTTTCAGATGGGAGGTTCCAGATAAGGTCAAAAACGACATACTCAGATCTTCACCAAACTTTGCATGGATACATTGGATGTCAAGACACGTGGAAAAAACATACAAAACATAGGATTGGTGACATCAAGATTTTGGACGAATTTTTTAAGAATTTTCAAATTTTCAGATAGGAGGTTCCATATAAGGTCAAAAACTACATACTCAGATCTTCACCAAACTTTGCAGGGATATATTGGATGTCAAGACACGTGGAAAAAACGTACAAAACAAGAGATTGGAGACATCAAGATTTTGGACGAATTTTTTAACAATTTTCAAATTTTCAGAAAGGATGTTCCAGATAAGGTCAAAAACGACATACTCAGATCTTCACCAAACTTTGCAGGGATACATTGGATATCAAGACACGTGGAAAAAACGTAAAAAACAAGAGATTGGAGACATCAAGATTTTGGACGAATTTTTTAAGAATTTTCAAATTTTCAGATAGGAGGTTCCAGATAAGGTCAAAAACTACATACTCAGATCTTCACCAAACTTTGCAGGGATACATTGGATGTCAAGACACGTGGAAAAAACGTACAAAACAAGAGATTGGGGTCATCAAGATTTTGGACGGATTTTTTAGGAATTTTCAAATTTTCAGATGGGAGGTTCCAGATAAGGTCAAAAACTACATACTCAGATCTTCACCAAACATTGCAGGGATACATTGGATGTCAAGACACGTGGAAAAAACGTACAAAACAAGAGATTGGAGACATCAATATTTTGGACGAATTTTTAAAGAATTTTCAATTTTCAGATAGGAGGTTCCAGATGAGGTCAAAAACTACATAGTCAGATCTTCACCAAACTTTGCAGGAATACTTTGCATGTCAAGACACGTGGAAAAAACGTACAAAACAAGAGATCGGAGACATCAAGATTTTCGACGAATTTTTTAAGAATTTTCAAATTTTCAGATGGGAGGTTCCAGATAAGGTCAAAAACGACATACTCAGATCTTCACCAAACTTTGCATGGATACATTGGATGTCAAGACACGTGGAAAAAACATACAAAACATAGGATTGGTGACATCAAGATTTTGGACGAATTTTTTAAGAATTTTCAAATTTTCAGATAGGAGGTTCCATATAAGGTCAAAAACTACATACTCAGATCTTCACCAAACTTTGCAGGGATATATTGGATGTCAAGACACGTGGAAAAAACGTACAAAACAAGAGATTGGAGACATCAAGATTTTCGACGAATTTTTTAAGAATTTTCAAATTTTCAGAAAGGATGTTCCAGATAAGGTCAAAAACGACATACTCAGATCTTCACCAAACTTTGCAGGGATACATTGGAGGTCGAGACACGTGGAAAAAACGTACAAAACAAGAGATTGGAGACATCAAGATTTTGGACGAATTTTTGAAGAATTTTCAAATTTTCAGATAGGAGGTTCCAGATAAGGTCAAAAACTACATACTCAGATCTCAACCAAACATTGCAGGGATACATTGGATGTCAAGACACGTGGAAAAAACGTACAAAACAAGAGATTGGAGACATCAAGATTTTCGACGAATTTTTGAAGAATTTTCAAATTTTCAGATAGGAGGTTCCAGATAAGGTCAAAAACTACATACTCAGATCTTCACCAAACGTTGCAGGGATACTTTGCATGTCAAGACACGTGGAAAAAACGTACAAAACAAGAGATTGGAGACATCAAGATTTTCGACGAATTTTTTAAGAATTTTCAAATTTTCAGATGGGAGGTTCCAGATAAGGTCAAAAACGACATACTCAGATCTTCACCAAACTTTGCATGGATACATTGGATGTCAAGACACGTGGAAAAAACGTACAAAACAAGAGATTGGAGACATCAAGATTTTGGACGAATTTTTTAAGAATTCTCAAATTTTCAGAAAGGAGGTTCCATATAAGGTCAAAAACTACAAACTCAGATCTTCACCAAACTTTGCAGGGATACATTGGATGTCAAGACACGTGGAAAAAACGTACAAAACAAGAGATTGGGGTCATCAAGATTTTGGACGAATTTTTTAAGAATTTTCAAATTTTCAGAAAGGAGGTTCCATATAAGGTCAAAAACTACATACTCAGATCTTCACCAAACTTTGCAGGGATACATTGAATGTCAAGACACGTGGAAAAAACGTACAAAACAAGAGATTGGGGTCATCAAGATTTTGGACGGATTTTTTAGGAATTTTCAAATTTTCAGATGGGAGGTTCCAGATAAGGTCAAAAACTACATACTCAGATCTTCACCAAACTTTGCAGGGATACATTGGATGTCAAGACACGTGGAAAAAACGTACAAAACAAGAGATTGGAGACATCAAGATTTTGGACGAATTTTTTAAGAATTTTTAAATTTTCAGATAGGAGGTTCCATATAAGGTCAAAAACTACATACTCAGATCTTCACCAAACTTTGCATGGATACATTATGTGTCAAGACACGTGGAAAAAACGTACAAAACAAGAGATTGGAGACATCAAGATATTGGTCGAATTTTTTAAGAATTTTCAAATTTTCAGATGGGAGGTTCCAGATAAGGTCAAAAACTACATACTCAGATCTTCACCAAACTTTGCAGGGATACATTGGATGTCAAGACACGTGGAAAAAACGTACAAAACAAGAGATAGGAGACATCAAGATTTTGGACGAATTTTTTAACAATTTTCAAATTTTCAGAAAGGATGTTCCAGATAAGGTCAAAAACGACATACTCAGATCTTCACCAAACTTTGCAGGGATACATTGGATATCAAGACACGTGGAAAAAACGTACAAAACAAGAGATTGGAGACATCAAGATTTTGGACGAATTTTTTAAGAATTTTCAAATTTTCAGATAGGAGGTTCCAGATAAGATCAAAAACTACATACTCAGATCTTCACCAAACTTTGCAGGGATACATTGGATGTCAAGACACGTGGAAAAAACGTACAAAACAAGAGATTGGGGTCATCAAGATTTTGGACGGATTTTTTAGGAATTTTCAAATTTTCAGATGGGAGGTTCCAGATAAGGTCAAAAACAACATACTCAGATCTTCACCAAACATTGCAGGGATACATTGGATGTCAAGACACGTGGAAAAAACGTACAAAACAAGAGATCGGAGACATCAAGATTTTCGACGAATTTTTTAAGAATTTTCAAATTTTCAGGTGGGAGGTTCCAGATAAGGTCAAAAACGACATACTCAGATCTTCACCAAACTTTGCAGGGATACATTGGATATCAAGACACGTGGAAAAAACGTACAAAACAAGAGATTGGAGACATCAAGATTTTGGACGAATTTTTTAAGAATTTTCAAATTTTCAGATAGGAGGTTCCAGATAAGGTCAAAAACTACATACTCAGATCTTCACCAAACTTTGCAGGGATACATTGGATGTCAAGACACGTGGAAAAAACGTACAAAACAAGAGATTGGGGTCATCAAGATTTTGGACGGATTTTTTAGGAATTTTCAAATTTTCAGATGGGAGGTTCCAGATAAGGTCAAAAACTACATACTCAGATCTTCACCAAACATTGCAGGGATACATTGGATGTCAAGACACGTGGAAAAAACGTACAAAACAAGAGATTGGAGACATCAATATTTTGGACGAATTTTTAAAGAATTTTCAAATTTTCAGATAGGAGGTTCCAGATGAGGTCAAAAACTACATAGTCAGATCTTCACCAAACTTTGCAGGAATACTTTGCATGTCAAGACACGTGGAAAAAACGTACAAAACAAGAGATCGGAGACATCAAGATTTTCGACGAATTTTTTAAGAATTTTCAAATTTTCAGATGGGAGGTTCCAGATAAGGTCAAAAACGACATACTCAGATCTTCACCAAACTTTGCATGGATACATTGGATGTCAAGACACGTGGAAAAAACATACAAAACATAGGATTGGTGACATCAAGATTTTGGACGAATTTTTTAAGAATTTTCAAATTTTCAGATAGGAGGTTCCATATAAGGTCAAAAACTACATACTCAGATCTTCACCAAACGTTGCAGGGATACTTTGCATGTCAAGACACGTGGAAAAAACGTACAAAACAAGAGATTGGAGACATCAATATTTTGGACGAATTTTTAAAGAATTTTCAAATTTTCAGATAGGAGGTTCCAGATGAGGTCAAAAACTACATAGTCAGATCTTCACCAAACTTTGCAGGAATACTTTGCATGTCAAGACACGTGGAAAAAACGTACAAAACAAGAGATCGGAGACATCAAGATTTTCGACGAATTTTTTAAGAATTTTCAAATTTTCAGATGGGAGGTTCCAGATAAGGTCAAAAACGACATACTCAGATCTTCACCAAACTTTGCATGGATACATTGGATGTCAAGACACGTGGAAAAAACGTACAAAACAAGAGATTGGAGACATCAAGATTTTCGACGAATTTTTTAAGAATTTTCAAATTTTCAGAAAGGATGTTCCAGATAAGGTCAAAAACGACATACTCAGATCTTCACCAAACTTTGCAGGGATACATTGGAGGTCGAGACAAGTGGAAAAAACGTACAAAACAAGAGATTGGAGACATCAAGATTTCGGACGAATTTTTGAAGAATTTTCAAATTTTCTGATAGGAGGTCCCAGATAAGGTCAAAAACTACATACTCAGATCTCCACCAAACATTGCAGGGATACATTGGATGTCAAGACACGTGGAAAAAACGTACAAAACAAGAGATTGGAGACATCAAGATTTTCGACGAATTTTTGAAGAATTTTCAAATTTTCAGATAGGAGGTTCCAGATAAGGTCAAAAACTACATACTCAGATCTTCACCAAACGTTGCAGGGATACTTTGCATGTCAAGACACGTGGAAAAAATGTACAAAACAAGAGATTGGAGACATCAAGATTTTCGACGAATTTTTTAAGAATTTTCAAATTTTCAGATGGGAGGTTCCAGATAAGGTCAAAAACGACATACTCAGATCTTCACCAAACTTTGCATGGATACATTGGATGTCAAGACACGTGGAAAAAACGTACAAAACAAGAGATTGGGGTCATCAAGATTTTGCACGGATTTTTTAGGAATTTTCAAATTTTCAGATGGGAGGTTCCAGATAAGGTCAAAAACTACATACTCAGATCTTCACCAAACTTTGCAGGGATACATTGGATGTCAAGACACGTGGAAAAACGTACAAAACAAGAGATTGGAGACATCAAGATTTTGGACGAATTTTTTAAGAATTTTCAAATTTTCAGATAGGAGGTTCCATATAAGGTCAAAAACTACATACTCAGATCTTCACCAAACTTTGCATGGATACATTATGTGTCAAGACACGTGGAAAAAACGTACAAAACAAAAGATTGGAGACATCAAGATTTTGGTCGAATTTTTTAAGAATTTTCAAATTTTCAGATGGGAGGTTCCAGATAAGGTCAAAAACTACATACTCAGATCTTCACCAAAATTTGCAGGGATACATTGGATGTCAAGACACGTGGAAAAAACGTACAAAAAAGAGATTGGAGACATCAAGATTTTGGACGAATTTTTTAACAATTTTCAAATTTTCAGAAAGGATGTTCCAGATAAGGTCAAAAACGACATACTCAGATCTTCACCAAACTTTGCAGGGATACATTGGATATCAAGACACGTGGAAAAAACGTACAAAACAAGAGATTGGAGACATCAAGATTTTGGACGAATTTTTTAAGAATTTTCAAATTTTCAGATAGGAGGTTCCAGATAAGGTCAAAAACTACATACTCAGATCTTCACCAAACTTTGCAGGGATACATTGGATGTCAAGACACGTGGAAAAAACGTACAAAACAAGAGATTGGGGTCATCAAGATTTTGGACGGATTTTTTAGGAATTTTCAAATTTTCAGATGGGAGGTTCCAGATAATGTCAAAAACTACATACTCAGATCTTCACCAAACATTGCAGGGATACATTGGATGTCAAGACACGTGGAAAAAACGTACAAAACAAGAGATTGGAGACATCAATATTTTGGACGAATTTTTAAAGAATTTTCAAATTTTCAGATAGGAGGTTCCAGATGAGGTCAAAAACTACATAGTCAGATCTTCACCAAACTTTGCAGGAATACTTTGCATGTCAAGACACGTGGAAAAAACGTACAAAACAAGAGATCGGAGACATCAAGATTTTCGACGAATTTTTTAAGAATTTTCAAATTTTCAGATGGGAGGTTCCAGATAAGGTCAAAAACGACATACTCAGATCTTCACCAAACTTTGCATGGATACATTGGATGTCAAGACACGTGGAAAAAACATACAAAACATAGGATTGGTGACATCAAGATTTTGGACGAATTTTTTAAGAATTTTCAAATTTTCAGATAGGAGGTTCCATATAAGGTCAAAAACTACATACTCAGATCTTCACCAAACTTTGCAGGGATACATTGGATGTCAAGACACGTGGAAAAAACGTACAAAACAAGAGATTGGAGACATCAAGATTTTCGACGAATTTTTTAAGAATTTTCAAATTTTCAGAAAGGATGTTCCAGATAAGGTCAAAAACGACATACTCAGATCTTCACCAAACTTTGCAGGGATACATTGGAGGTCGAGACACGTGGAAAAAACGTACAAAACAAGAGATTGGAGACATCAAGATTTTGGACGAATTTTTGAAGAATTTTCAAATTTTCAGATAGGAGGTTCCAGATAAGGTCAAAAACTACATACTCAGATCTCAACCAAACATTGCAGGGATACATTGGATGTCAAGACACGTGGAAAAAACGTACAAAACAAGAGATTGGAGACATCAAGATTTTCGACGAATTTTTGAAGAATTTTCAAATTTTCAGATAGGAGGTTCCAGATAAGGTCAAAAACTACATACTCAGATCTTCACCAAACGTTGCAGGGATACTTTGCATGTCAAGACACGTGGAAAAAACGTACAAAACAAGAGATTGGAGACATCAAGATTTTCGTCGAATTTTTTAAGAATTTTCAAATTTTCAGATGGGAGGTTCCAGATAAGGTCAAAAACGACATACTCAGATCTTCACCAAACTTTGCATGGATACATTGGATGTCAAGACACGTGGAAAAAACGTACAAAACAAGAGATTGGAGACATCAAGATTTTGGACGAATTTTTTAAGAATTCTCAAATTTTCAGAAAGGAGGTTCCATATAAGGTCAAAAACTACAAACTCAGATCTTCACCAAACTTTGCAGGGATACATTGGATGTCAAGACACGTGGAAAAAACGTACAAAACAAGAGATTGGGGTCATCAAGATTTTGGACGAATTTTTTAAGAATTTTCAAATTTTCAGAAAGGAGGTTCCATATAAGGTCAAAAACTACATACTCAGATCTTCACCAAACTTTGCAGGGATACATTGAATGTCAAGACACGTGGAAAAAACGTACAAAACAAGAGATTGGGGTCATCAAGATTTTGGACGGATTTTTTAGGAATTTTCAAATTTTCAGATGGGAGGTTCCAGATAAGGTCAAAAACTACATACTCAGATCTTCACCAAACTTTGCAGGGATACATTGGATGTCAAGACACGTGGAAAAAACGTACAAAACAAGAGATTGGAGACATCAAGATTTTGGACGAATTTTTTAAGAATTTTTAAATTTTCAGATAGGAGGTTCCATATAAGGTCAAAAACTACATACTCAGATCTTCACCAAACTTTGCATGGATACATTATGTGTCAAGACACGTGGAAAAAACGTACAAAACAAGAGATTGGAGACATCAAGATATTGGTCGAATTTTTTAAGAATTTTCAAATTTTCAGATGGGAGGTTCCAGATAAGGTCAAAAACTACATACTCAGATCTTCACCAAACTTTGCAGGGATACATTGGATGTCAAGACACGTGGAAAAAACGTACAAAACAAGAGATAGGAGACATCAAGATTTTGGACGAATTTTTTAACAATTTTCAAATTTTCAGAAAGGATGTTCCAGATAAGGTCAAAAACGACATACTCAGATCTTCACCAAACTTTGCAGGGATACATTGGATATCAAGACACGTGGAAAAAACGTACAAAACAAGAGATTGGAGACATCAAGATTTTGGACGAATTTTTTAAGAATTTTCAAATTTTCAGATAGGAGGTTCCAGATAAGATCAAAAACTACATACTCAGATCTTCACCAAACTTTGCAGGGATACATTGGATGTCAAGACACGTGGAAAAAACGTACAAAACAAGAGATTGGGGTCATCAAGATTTTGGACGGATTTTTTAGGAATTTTCAAATTTTCAGATGGGAGGTTCCAGATAAGGTCAAAAACTACATACTCAGATCTTCACCAAACATTGCAGGGATACATTGGATGTCAAGACACGTGGAAAAAACGTACAAAACAAGAGATCGGAGACATCAAGATTTTCGACGAATTTTTTAAGAATTTTCAAATTTTCAGGTGGGAGGTTCCAGATAAGGTCAAAAACGACATACTCAGATCTTCACCAAACTTTGCAGGGATACATTGGATATCAAGACACGTGGAAAAAACGTACAAAACAAGAGATTGGAGACATCAAGATTTTGGACGAATTTTTTAAGAATTTTCAAATTTTCAGATAGGAGGTTCCAGATAAGGTCAAAAACTACATACTCAGATCTTCACCAAACTTTGCAGGGATACATTGGATGTCAAGACACGTGGAAAAAACGTACAAAACAAGAGATTGGAGACATCAATATTTTGGACGAATTTTTAAAGAATTTTCAAATTTTCAGATAGGAGGTTCCAGATGAGGTCAAAAACTACATAGTCAGATCTTCACCAAACTTTGCAGGAATACTTTGCATGTCAAGACACGTGGAAAAAACGTACAAAACAAGAGATCGGAGACATCAAGATTTTCGACGAATTTTTTAAGAATTTTCAAATTTTCAGATGGGAGGTTCCAGATAAGGTCAAAAACGACATACTCAGATCTTCACCAAACTTTGCATGGATACATTGGATGTCAAGACACGTGGAAAAAACATACAAAACATAGGATTGGTGACATCAAGATTTTGGACGAATTTTTTAAGAATTTTCAAATTTTCAGATAGGAGGTTCCATATAAGGTCAAAAACTACATACTCAGATCTTCACCAAACTTTGCAGGGATACATTGGATGTCAAGACACGTGGAAAAAACGTACAAAACAAGAGATTGGAGACATCAAGATTTTCGACGAATTTTTTAAGAATTTTCAAATTTTCAGAAAGGATGTTCCAGATAAGGTCAAAAACGACATACTCAGATCTTCACCAAACTTTGCTGGGATACATTGGAGGTCGAGACACGTGGAAAAAACGTACAAAACAAGAGATTGGAGACATCAAGATTTTGGACGAATTTTTGAAGAATTTTCAAATTTTCAGATAGGAGGTTCCAGATAAGGTCAAAAACTACATACTCAGATCTCAACCAAACATTGCAGGGATACATTGGATGTCAAGACACGTGGAAAAAACGTACAAAACAAGAGATTGGAGACATCAAGATTTTCGACGAATTTTTGAAGAATTTTCAAATTTTCAGATAGGAGGTTCCAGATAAGGTCAAAAACTACATACTCAGATCTTCACCAAACGTTGCAGGGATACTTTGCATGTCAAGACACGTGGAAAAAACGTACAAAACAAGAGATTGGAGACATCAAGATTTTCGACGAATTTTTTAAGAATTTTCAAATTTTCAGATGGGAGGTTCCAGATAAGGTCAAAAACGACATACTCAGATCTTCACCAAACTTTGCATGGATACATTGGATGTCAAGACACGTGGAAAAAACGTACAAAACAAGAGATTGGAGACATCAAGATTTTGGACGAATTTTTTAAGAATTCTCAAATTTTCAGAAAGGAGGTTCCATATAAGGTCAAAAACTACAAACTCAGATCTTCACCAAACTTTGCAGGGATACATTGGATGTCAAGACACGTGGAAAAAACGTACAAAACAAGAGATTGGGGTCATCAAGATTTTGGACGAATTTTTTAAGAATTTTCAAATTTTCAGAAAGGAGGTTCCATATAAGGTCAAAAACTACATACTCAGATCTTCACCAAACTTTGCAGGGATACATTGAATGTCAAGACACGTGGAAAAAACGTACAAAACAAGAGATTGGAGACATCAAGATTTTGGACGAATTTTTTAAGAATTTTTAAATTTTCAGATAGGAGGTTCCATATAAGGTCAAAAACTACATACTCAGATCTTCACCAAACTTTGCATGGATACATTATGTGTCAAGACACGTGGAAAAAACGTACAAAACAAGAGATTGGAGACATCAAGATATTGGTCGAATTTTTTAAGAATTTTCAAATTTTCAGATGGGAGGTTCCAGATAAGGTCAAAAACTACATACTCAGATCTTCACCAAACTTTGCAGGGATACATTGGATGTCAAGACACGTGGAAAAAACGTACAAAACAAGAGATAGGAGACATCAAGATTTTGGACGAATTTTTTAACAATTTTCAAATTTTCAGAAAGGATGTTCCAGATAAGGTCAAAAACGACATACTCAGATCTTCACCAAACTTTGCAGGGATACATTGGATATCAAGACACGTGGAAAAAACGTACAAAACAAGAGATTGGAGACATCAAGATTTTGGACGAATTTTTTAAGAATTTTCAAATTTTCAGATAGGAGGTTCCAGATAAGATCAAAAACTACATACTCAGATCTTCACCAAACTTTGCAGGGATACATTGGATGTCAAGACACGTGGAAAAAACGTACAAAACAAGAGATTGGGGTCATCAAGATTTTGGACGGATTTTTTAGGAATTTTCAAATTTTCAGATGGGAGGTTCCAGATAAGGTCAAAAACTACATACTCAGATCTTCACCAAACATTGCAGGGATACATTGGATGTCAAGACACGTGGAAAAAACGTACAAAACAAGAGATCGGAGACATCAAGATTTTCGACGAATTTTTTAAGAATTTTCAAATTTTCAGGTGGGAGGTTCCAGATAAGGTCAAAAACGACATACTCAGATCTTCACCAAACTTTGCAGGGATCCATTGGAGGTCGAGACACGTGGAAAAAACGTACAAAACAAGAGATTGGAGACATCAAGATTTTGGACGAATTTTTTAAGAATTTTCAAATTTTCAGATAGGAGGTTCCATATAAGGTCAAAAACTACATACTCAGATCTTCACCAAACTTTGCAGGAATACTTTGCATGTCAAGACACGTGGAAAAAACGTACAAAACAAGAGATCGGAGACATCAAGATTTTCGACGAATTTTTTAAGAATTTTCAAATTTTCAGATGGGAGGTTCCAGATAAGGTCAAAAACGACATACTCAGATCTTCACCAAACTTTGCAGGGATCCATTGGAGGTCGAGACACGTGGAAAAAACGTACAAAACAAGAGATTGGAGACATCAAGATTTTGGACGAATTTTTTAAGAATTTTCAAATTTTCAGATAGGAGGTTCCATATAAGGTCAAAAACTACATACTCAGATCTTCACCAAACTTTGCAGGGATACATTGGATGTCAAGACACGTGGAAAAAACGTACAAAACAAGAGATTGGAGACATCAAGATTTTCGACGAATTTTTTAAGAATTTTCAAATTTTCAGAAAGGATGTTCCAGATAAGGTCAAAAACGACATACTCAGATCTTCACCAAACTTTGCAGGGATCCATTGGAGGTCGAGACACGTGGAAAAAACGTACAAAACAAGAGATTGGAGACATCAAGATTTTGGACGAATTTTTGAAGAATTTTCAAATTTTCAGATAGGAGGTTCCAGATAAGGTCTAAAACTACATACTCAGATCTCCACCAAACATTGCAGGAATACATTGGATGTCAAGACACGTGGAAAAAACGTACAAAACAAGAGATTGGAGACATCAAGATTTTGGACGATTTTTTTAAGAATTTTCAAATTTTCAGATAGGAGGTTCCAGATAAGATCAAAAACTACATACTCAGATCTTCACCAAACTTTGCAGGGATACATTGGATTTCAAGACACGTGGAAAAAACGTACAAAACAAGAGATTGGAGACATCAAGATTTTGGACGAATTTTTTTAAAATTTTCAAATTTTCAGATAGGAGGTTCCAGATGAGGTCAAAAACTACATACTCAGATCTTCACCAAACTTTGCAGGAATACTTTGCATGTCAAGACACGTGGAAAAAACGTACAAAACAAGAGATCGGAGACATCAAGATTTTCGACGAATTTTTTAAGAATTTTCAAATTTTCAGATGGGAGGTTCCAGATAAGGTCAAAAACGACATACTCAGATCTTCACCAAACTTTGCAGGGATCCATTGGAGGTCGAGACACGTGGAAAAAACGTACAAAACAAGAGATTGGAGACATCAAGATTTTGGACGAATTTTTTAAGAATTTTCAAATTTTCAGATAGGAGGTTCCATATAAGGTCAAAAACTACATACTCAGATCTTCACCAAACTTTGCAGGGATACATTGGATGTCAAGACACGTGGAAAAAACGTACAAAACAAGAGATTGGAGACATCAAGATTTTCGACGAATTTTTTAAGAATTTTCAAATTTTCAGAAAGGATGTTCCAGATAAGGTCAAAAACGACATACTCAGATCTTCACCAAACTTTGCAGGGATCCATTGGAGGTCGAGACACGTGGAAAAAACGTACAAAACAAGAGATTGGAGACATCAAGATTTTGGACGAATTTTTGAAGAATTTTCAAATTTTCAGATAGGAGGTTCCAGATAAGGTCTAAAACTACATACTCAGATCTCCACCAAACATTTCAGGAATACATTGGATGTCAAGACACGTGGAAAAAACGTACAAAACAAGAGATCGGAGACATCAAGATTTTCGACGAATTTTTGAAGAATTTTCAAATTTTCAGATAGGAGGTTCCAGATAAGGTCAAAAACTACATACTCAGATCTTCACCAAACGTTGCAGGGATACTTTGCATGTCAAGACACGTGGAAAAAAACGTACAAAACAAAAGATTGGAGACATCAAGATTTTCGACGAATTTTTTAAGAATTTTCAAATTTTCAGATGGGAGGTTCCAGATAAGGTCAAAAACGACATACTCAGATCTTCACCAAACTTTGCATGGATACATTGGATGTCAAGACACGTGGAAAAAACGTACAAAACAAGAGATTGGAGACATCAAGATTTTGGACGAATTTTTTAAGAATTCTCAAATTTTCAGAAAGGAGGTTCCATATAAGGTCAAAAACTACATACTCAGACCTTCACCAAACTTTGCAGGGATACTTTGGATGTCAAGACACGTGGAAAAAAAGTACAAAACAAGAGATTGGAGTCATCAAGATTTTGGACGAATTTTTTAAGAATTTTCAAATTTTCAGATGGGAGGTTCAATATAAGGTCAAAAACTACATACTCAGATCTTCACCAAACTTTGCATGGATACATTGGATGTCAAGACACGTGGAAAAAACATACAAAACATAGGATTCGGAACATCAAGATTTTGGTCGAATTTTTTAAGAATTTTCAAATTTTCAGATAGGAGGTTCCATATAAGGTCAAAAACTACATACTCAGATCTTCACCAAACATTGCAGGAATACATTGGATGTCAAGACACGTGGAAAAAACGTACAAAACAAGAGATTGGGGTCATCAAGATTTTGCACGGATTTTTTAGGAATTTTCAAATTTTCAGATGGGAGGTTCCAGATAAGGTCAAAAACTACATACTCAGATCTTCACCAAACTTTGCAGGGATACATTGGATGTCAAGACACGTGGAAAAAACGTACAAAACAAGAGATTGGAGACATCAAGATTTTGGACGAATTTTTTAAGAATTTTCAAATTTTCAGATAGGAGGTTCCATATAAGGTCAAAAACTACATACTCAGATCTTCACCAAACTTTGCATGGATACATTATGTGTCAAGACACGTGGAAAAAACGTACAAAACAAAAGATTGGAGACATCAAGATTTTGGTCGAATTTTTTAAGAATTTTCAAATTTTCAGATGGGAGGTTCCAGATAAGGTCAAAAACTACATACTCAGATCTTCACCAAACTTTGCAGGGATACATTGGATGTCAAGACACGTGGAAAAAACGTACAAAACAAGAGATTGGAGACATCAAGATTTTGGACGAATTTTTTAAGAATTTTTAAATTTTCAGATAGGAGGTTCCATATAAGGTCAAAAACTACATACTCAGATCTTCACCAAACTTTGCATGGATACATTATGTGTCAAGACACGTGGAAAAAAAGTACAAAACAAGAGATTGGAGACATCAAGATATTGGTCGAATTTTTTAAGAATTTTCAAATTTTCAGATGGGAGGTTCCAGATAAGGTCAAAAACTACATACTCAGATCTTCACCAAACTTTGCAGGGATACATTGGATGTCAAGACACGTGGAAAAAACGTACAAAACAAGAGATAGGAGACATCAAGATTTTGGACGAATTTTTTAACAATTTTCAAATTTTCAGAAAGGATGTTCCAGATAAGGTCAAAAACAACATACTCAGATCTTCACCAAACTTTGCAGGGATACATTGGATATCAAGACACGTGGAAAAAACGTACAAAACAAGAGATTGGAGACATCAAGATTTTGGACGAATTTTTTAAGAATTTTCAAATTTTCAGATAGGAGGTTCCAGATAAGATCAAAAACTACATACTCAGATCTTCACCAAACTTTGCAGGGATACATTGGATGTCAAGACACGTGGAAAAAAAGTACAAAACAAGAGATTGGGGTCATCAAGATTTTGGACGGATTTTTTAGGAATTTTCAAATTTTCAGATGGGAGGTTCCAGATAAGGTCAAAAACTACATACTCAGATCTTCACCAAACATTGCAGGGATACATTGGATGTCAAGACACGTGGAAAAAACGTACAAAACAAGAGATTGGAGACATCATGATTTTGGACGAATTTTTTAAGAATTTTCAAATTTTCAGATAGGAGGTTCCAGATGAGGTCAAAAACTACATACTCAGATCTTCACCAAACTTTGCAGGAATACTTTGCATGTCAAGACACGTGGAAAAAACGTACAAAACAAGAGATCGGAGACATCAAGATTTTCGACGAATTTTTTAAGAATTTTCAAATTTTCAGATGGGAGGTTCCAGATAAGGTCAAAAACGACATACTCAGATCTTCACCAAACTTTGCAGGGATCCATTGGAGGTCGAGACACGTGGAAAAACGTACAAAACAAGAGATTGGAGACATCAAGATTTTGGACGAATTTTTTAAGAATTTTCAAATTTTCAGATAGGAGGTTCCATATAAGGTCAAAAACTACATACTCAGATCTTCACCAAACTTTGCAGGGATACATTGGATGTCAAGACACGTGGAAAAAACGTACAAAACAAGAGATTGGAGACATCAAGATTTTCGACGAATTTTTTAAGAATTTTCAAATTTTCAGAAAGGATGTTCCAGATAAGGTCAAAAACGACATACTCAGTTCTTCACCAAACTTTGCAGGGATCCATTGGAGGTCGAGACACGTGGAAAAAACGTACAAAACAAGAGATTGGAGACATCAAGATTTTGGACGAATTTTTGAAGAATTTTCAAATTTTCAGATAGGAGGTTCCAGATAAGGTCTAAAACTACATACTCAGATCTCCACCAAACATTGCAGGAATACATTGGATGTCAAGACACGTGGAAAAAACGTACAAAACAAGAGATTGGAGACATCAAGATTTTCGACGAATTTTTGAAGAATTTTCAAATTTTCAGATAGGAGGTTCCAGATAAGGTCAAAAACTACATACTCAGATCTTCACCAAACGTTGCAGGGATACTTTGCATGTCAAGACACGTGGAAAAAACGTACAAAACAAAAGATTGGAGACATCAAGATTTTCGACGAATTTTTTAAGAATTTTCAAATTTTCAGATGGGAGGTTCCAGATAAGGTCAAAAACGACATACTCAGATCTTCACCAAACTTTGCATGGATACATGGGATGTCAAGACACGTGGAAAAAACGTACAAAACAAGAGATTGGAGACATCAAGATTTTGGACGAATTTTTTAAGAATTCTCAAATTTTCAGAAAGGAGGTTCCATATAAGGTCAAAAACTACATACTCAGATCTTCACCAAACTTTGCAGGGATACTTTGGATGTCAAGACACGTGGAAAAAACGTACAAAACAAGAGATTGGGGTCATCAAGATTTTGGACAAATTTTTTAAGAATTTTCAAATTTTCAGATGGGAGGTTCAATATAAGGTCAAAAACTACATACTCAGATCTTCACCAAACTTTGCATGGATACATTGGATGTCAAGACACGTGGAAAAAACATACAAAACATAGGATTCGGAACATCAAGATTTTGGTCGAATTTTTTAAGAATTTTCAAATTTTCAGATAGGAGGTTCCATATAAGGTCAAAAACTACATACTCAGATCTTCACCAAACATTGCAGGAATACATTGGATGTCAAGACACGTGGAAAAAACGTACAAAACAAGAGATTGGGGTCATCAAGATTTTGCACGGATTTTTTAGGAATTTTCAAATTTTCAGATGGGAGGTTCCAGATAAGGTCACAAACTACATACTCAGATCTTCACCAAACTTTGCAGGGATACATTGGATGTCAAGACACGTGGAAAAAACGTACAAAACAAGAGATTGGAGACATCAAGATTTTGGACGAATTTTTTAAGAATTTTCAAATTTTCAGATAGGAGGTTCCATATAAGGTCAAAAACTACATACTCAGATCTTCACCAAACTTTGCATGGATACATTATGTGTCAAGACACGTGGAAAAAACGTACAAAACAAAAGATTGGAGACATCAAGATTTTGGTCGAATTTTTTAAGAATTTTCAAATTTTCAGATGGGAGGTTCCAGATAAGGTCAAAAACTACATACTCAGATCTTCACCAAACTTTGCAGGGATACATTGGATGTCAAGACACGTGGAAAAAACGTACAAAAAAGAGATTGGAGACATCAAGATTTTGGACGAATTTTTTAACAATTTTCAAATTTTCAGAAAGGATGTTCCAGATAAGGTCAAAAACGACATACTCAGATCTTCACCAAACTTTGCAGGGATACATTGGATATCAAGACACGTGGAAAAAACGTACAAAACAAGAGATTGGAGACATCAAGATTTTGGACGAATTTTTTAAGAATTTTCAAATTTTCAGATAGGAGGTTCCAGATAAGGTCAAAAACTACATACTCAGATCTTCACCAAACTTTGCAGGGATACATTGGATGTCAAGACACGTGGAAAAAACGTACAAAACAAGAGATTGGGGTCATCAAGATTTTGGACGGATTTTTTAGGAATTTTCAAATTTTCAGATGGGAGGTTCCAGATAAGGTCAAAAACTACATACTCAGATCTTCACCAAACATTGCAGGGATACATTGGATGTCAAGACACGTGGAAAAAACGTACAAAACAAGAGATTGGAGACATCAAAATTTTGGACGAATTTTTTAAGAATTTTCAAATTTTCAGATAGGAGGTTCCAGATGAGGTCAAAAACTACATACTCAGATCTTCACCAAACTTTGCAGGAATACTTTGCATGTCAAGACACGTGGAAAAAACGTACAAAACAAGAGATCGGAGACATCAAGATTTTCGACGAATTTTTTAAGAATTTTCAAATTTTCAGATGGGAGGTTCCAGATAAGGTCAAAAACGACATACTCAGATCTTCACCAAACTTTGCATGGATACATTGGATGTCAAGACACGTGGAAAAAACATACAAAACATAGGATTGGTGACATCAAGATTTTGGACGAATTTTTTAAGAATTTTCAAATTTTCAGATAGGAGGTTCCATATAAGGTCAAAAACTACATACTCAGATCTTCACCAAACTTTGCAGGGATACATTGGATGTCAAGACACGTGGAAAAAAAGTACAAAACAAGAGATTGGGGTCATCAAGATTTTGGACGGATTTTTTAGGAATTTTCAAATTTTCAGATGGGAGGTTCCAGATAAGGTCAAAAACTACATACTCAGATCTTCACCAAACATTGCAGGGATACATTGGATGTCAAGACACGTGGAAAAAACGTACAAAACAAGAGATTGGAGACATCAAGATTTTGGACGAATTTTTTAAGAATTTTCAAATTTTCAGATAGGAGGTTCCAGATGAGGTCAAAAACTACATACTCAGATCTTCACCAAACTTTGCAGGAATACTTTGCATGTCAAGACACGTGGAAAAAACGTACAAAACAAGAGATCGGAGACATCAAGATTTTCGACGAATTTTTTAAGAATTTTCAAATTTTCAGATGGGAGGTTCCAGATAAGGTCAAAAACGACATACTCAGATCTTCACCAAACTTTGCAGGGATCCATTGGAGGTCGAGACACGTGGAAAAAACATACAAAACAAGAGATTGGAGACATCAAGATTTTGGACGAATTTTTTAAGAATTTTCAAATTTTCAGATAGGAGGTTCCATATAAGGTCAAAAACTACATACTCAGATCTTCACCAAACTTTGCAGGGATACATTGGATGTCAAGACACGTGGAAAAAACGTACAAAACAAGAGATTGCAGACATCAAGATTTTCGACGAATTTTTTAAGAATTTTCAAATTTTCAGAAAGGATGTTCCAGATAAGGTCAAAAACGACATACTCAGATCTTCACCAAACTTTGCAGGGATCCATTGGAGGTCGAGACACGTGGAAAAAACGTACAAAACAAGAGATTGGAGACATCAAGATTTTGGACGAATTTTTGAAGAATTATCAAATTTTCAGATAGGAGGTTCCAGATAAGGTCTAAAACTACATACTCAGATCTCCACCAAACATTGCAGGAATACATTGGATGTCAAGACACGTGGAAAAAACGTACAAAACAAGAGATTGGAGACATCAAGATTTTCGACGAATTTTTGAAGAATTTTCAAATTTTCAGATAGGAGGTTCCAGATAAGGTCAAAAACTACATACTCAGATCTTCACCAAACGTTGCAGGGATACTTTGCATGTCAAGACACGTGGAAAAAACGTACAAAACAAAAGATTGGAGACATCAAGATTTTCGACGAATTTTTTAAGAATTTTCAAATTTTCAGATAGGAGGTTCCATATAAGGTCAAAAACTACATACTCAGATCTTCACCAAACTTTGCATGGATACATTATGTGTCAAGACACGTGGAAAAAACGTACAAAACAAAAGATTGGAGACATCAAGATTTTGGTCGAATTTTTTAAGAATTTTCAAATTTTCAGATGGGAGGTTCCAGATAAGGTCAAAAACTACATACTCAGATCTTCACCAAACTTTGCAGGGATACATTGGATGTCAAGACACGTGGAAAAAACGTACAAAAAAGAGATTGGAGACATCAAGATTTTGGACGAATTTTTTAACAATTTTCAAATTTTCAGAAAGGATGTTCCAGATAAGGTCAAAAACGACATACTCAGATCTTCACCAAACTTTGCAGGGATACATTGGATATCAAGACACGTGGAAAAAACGTACAAAACAAGAGATTGGAGACATCAAGATTTTGGACGAATTTTTTAAGAATTTTCAAATTTTCAGATAGGAGGTTCCAGATAAGGTCAAAAACTACATACTCAGATCTTCACCAAACTTTGCAGGGATACATTGGATGTCAAGACACGTGGAAAAAACGTACAAAACAAGAGATTGGGGTCATCAAGATTTTGGACGGATTTTTTAGGAATTTTCAAATTTTCAGATGGGAGGTTCCAGATAAGGTCAAAAACTACATACTCAGATCTTCACCAAACATTGCAGGGATACATTGGATGTCAAGACACGTGGAAAAAACGTACAAAACAAGAGATTGGAGACATCAAAATTTTGGACGAATTTTTTAAGAATTTTCAAATTTTCAGATAGGAGGTTCCAGATGAGGTCAAAAACTACATACTCAGATCTTCACCAAACTTTGCAGGAATACTTTGCATGTCAAGACACGTGGAAAAAACGTACAAAACAAGAGATCGGAGACATCAAGATTTTCGACGAATTTTTTAAGAATTTTCAAATTTTCAGATGGGAGGTTCCAGATAAGGTCAAAAACGACATACTCAGATCTTCACCAAACTTTGCATGGATACATTGGATGTCAAGACACGTGGAAAAAACATACAAAACATAGGATTGGTGACATCAAGATTTTGGACGAATTTTTTAAGAATTTTCAAATTTTCAGATAGGAGGTTCCATATAAGGTCAAAAACTACATACTCAGATCTTCACCAAACTTTGCAGGGATACATTGGATGTCAAGACACGTGGAAAAAAAGTACAAAACAAGAGATTGGGGTCATCAAGATTTTGGACGGATTTTTTAGGAATTTTCAAATTTTCAGATGGGAGGTTCCAGATAAGGTCAAAAACTACATACTCAGATCTTCACCAAACATTGCAGGGATACATTGGATGTCAAGACACGTGGAAAAAACGTACAAAACAAGAGATTGGAGACATCAAGATTTTGGACGAATTTTTTAAGAATTTTCAAATTTTCAGATAGGAGGTTCCAGATGAGGTCAAAAACTACATACTCAGATCTTCACCAAACTTTGCAGGAATACTTTGCATGTCAAGACACGTGGAAAAAACGTACAAAACAAGAGATCGGAGACATCAAGATTTTCGACGAATTTTTTAAGAATTTTCAAATTTTCAGATGGGAGGTTCCAGATAAGGTCAAAAACGACATACTCAGATCTTCACCAAACTTTGCAGGGATCCATTGGAGGTCGAGACACGTGGAAAAAACGTACAAAACAAGAGATTGGAGACATCAAGATTTTGGACGAATTTTTTAAGAATTTTCAAATTTTCAGATAGGAGGTTCCATATAAGGTCAAAAACTACATACTCAGATCTTCACCAAACTTTGCAGGGATACATTGGATGTCAAGACACGTGGAAAAAACGTACAAAACAAGAGATTGGAGACATCAAGATTTTCGACGAATTTTTTAAGAATTTTCAAATTTTCAGAAAGGATGTTCCAGATAAGGTCAAAAACGACATACTCAGATCTTCACCAAACTTTGCAGGGATCCATTGGAGGTCGAGACACGTGGAAAAAACGTACAAAACAAGAGATTGGAGACATCAAGATTTTGGACGATTTTTTGAAGAATTATCAAATTTTCAGATAGGAGGTTCCAGATAAGGTCTAAAACTACATACTCAGATCTCCACCAAACATTGCAGGAATACATTGGATGTCAAGACACGTGGAAAAAACGTACAAAACAAGAGATTGGAGACATCAAGATTTTCGACGAATTTTTGAAGAATTTTCAAATTTTCAGATAGGAGGTTCCAGATAAGGTCAAAAACTACATACTCAGATCTTCACCAAACGTTGCAGGGATACTTTGCATGTCAAGACACGTGGAAAAAACGTACAAAACAAAAGATTGGAGACATCAAGATTTTCGACGAATTTTTTAAGAATTTTCAAATTTTCAGATGGGAGGTTCCAGATAAGGTCAAAAACGACATACTCAGATCTTCACCAAACTTTGCATGGATACATTGGATGTCAAGACACGTGGAAAAAACGTACAAAACAAGAGATTGGAGACATCAAGATTTTGGACGAATTTTTTAAGAATTCTCAAATTTTCAGAAAGGAGGTTCCATATAAGGTCAAAAACTACATACTCAGATCTTCACCAAACTTTGCAGGGATACTTTGGATGTCAAGACACGTGGAAAAAACGTACAAAACAAGAGATTGGGGTCATCAAGATTTTGGACGAATTTTTTAAGAATTTTCAAATTTTCAGATGGGAGGTTCAATATAAGGTCAAAAACTACATACTCAGATCTTCACCAAACTTTGCATGGATACATTGGAGGTCAAGACACGTGGAAAAAACATACAAAACATAGGATTCGGAACATCAAGATTTTGGTCGAATTTTTTAAGAATTTTCAAATTTTCAGATAGGAGGTTCCATATAAGGTCAAAAACTACATACTCAGATCTTCACCAAACATTGCAGGAATACATTGGATGTCAAGACACGTGGAAAAAACGTACACAACAAGAGATTGGGGTCATCAAGATTTTGCACGGATTTTTTAGGAATTTTCAAATTTTCAGATGGGAGGTTCCAGATAAGGTCAAAAACTACATACTCAGATCTTCACCAAACTTTGCAGGGATACATTGGATGTCAAGACACGTGGAAAAAACGTACAAAACAAGATATTGGAGACATCAAGATTTTGGACGAATTTTTTAAGAATTTTCAAATTTTCAGATAGGAGGTTCCATATAAGGTCAAAAACTACATACTCAGATCTTCACCAAACTTTGCATGGATACATTATGTGTCAAGACACGTGGAAAAAACGTACAAAACAAAAGATTGGAGACATCAAGATTTTGGTCGAATTTTTTAAGAATTTTCAAATTTTCAGATGGGAGGTTCCAGATAAGGTCAAAAACTACATACTCAGATCTTCACCAAACTTTGCAGGGATACATTGGATGTCAAGACACGTGGAAAAACGTACAAAAAAGAGATTGGAGACATCAAGATTTTGGACGAATTTTTTAACAATTTTCAAATTTTCAGAAAGGATGTTCCAGATAAGGTCAAAAACGACATACTCAGATCTTCACCAAACTTTGCAGGGATACATTGGATATCAAGACACGTGGAAAAAACGTACAAAACAAGAGATTGGAGACATCAAGATTTTGGACGAATTTTTTAAGAATTTTCAAATTTTCAGATAGGAGGTTCCAGATAAGGTCAAAAACTACATACTCAGATCTTCACCAAACTTTGCAGGGATACATTGGATGTCAAGACACGTGGAAAAAACGTACAAAACAAGAGATTGGGGTCATCAAGATTTTGGACGGATTTTTTAGGAATTTTCAAATTTTCAGATGGGAGGTTCCAGATAAGGTCAAAAACTACATACTCAGATCTTCACCAAACATTGCAGGGATACATTGGATGTCAAGACACGTGGAAAAAACGTACAAAACAAGAGATTGGAGACATCAAAATTTTGGACGAATTTTTTAAGAATTTTCAAATTTTCAGATAGGAGGTTCCAGATGAGGTCAAAAACTACATACTCAGATCTTCACCAAACTTTGCAGGAATACTTTGAATGTCAAGACACGTGGAAAAAACGTACAAAACAAGAGATCGGAGACATCAAGATTTTCGACGAATTTTTTAAGAATTTTCAAATTTTCAGATGGGAGGTTCCAGATAAGGTCAAAAACGACATACTCAGATCTTCACCAAACTTTGCATGGATACATTGGATGTCAAGACACGTGGAAAAAACATACAAAACATAGGATTGGTGACATCAAGATTTTGGACGAATTTTTTAAGAATTTTCAAATTTTCAGATAGGAGGTTCCATATAAGGTCAAAAACTACATACTCAGATCTTCACCAAACTTTGCAGGGATACATTGGATGTCAAGACACGTGGAAAAAACGTACAAAACAAGAGATTGGAGACATCAAGATTATGGACGAATTTTTTGAGAATTTTCAAATTTTCAGAAAGGAGGTTCCATATAAGGTCAAAAACTACATACTCAGATCTTCACCAAACTTTGCAGGGATACATTGGATGTCAAGACACGTGGAAAAAACGTACAAAACATGAGATTGGAGACATCAAGATTTTCGACGAATTTTTTAAGAATTTTCAAATTTTCAGAAAGGATGTTCCAGATAAGGTCAAAAACGACATACTCAGATCTTCACCAAACTTTGCAGGGATACATTGGAGGTCGAGACACGTGGAAAAAACGTACAAAACAGGAGATTGGAGACATCAAGATTTTGTACGAATTTTTGAAGAATTTTCAAATTTTCTGATAGGAGGTCCCAGATAAGGTCAAAAACTACATACTCAGATCTCCACCAAACATTGCAGGGATACATTGGATGTCAAGACACGTGGAAAAAACGTACAAAACAAGAGATTGGAGACATCAAGATTTTCGACGAATTTTTGAAGAATTTTCAAATTTTCAGATAGGAGGTTCCAGATAAGGTCAAAAACTACATACTCAGATCTTCACCAAACGTTGCAGGGATACTTTGCATGTCAAGACACGTGGAAAAAACGTACAAAACAAGAGATTGGAGACATCAAGATTTTCGACGAATTTTTTAAGAATTTTCAAATTTTCAGATGGGAGGTTCCAGATAAGGTCAAAAACGACATACTCAGATCTTCACCAAACTTTGCATGGATACATTGGATGTCAAGACACGTGGAAAAAACGTACAAAACAAGAGATTGGGGTCATCAAGATTTTGCACGGATTTTTTAGGAATTTTCAAATTTTCAGATGGGAGGTTCCAGATAAGGTCAAAAACTACATACTCAGATCTTCACCAAACTTTGCAGGGATACATTGGATGTCAAGACACGTGGAAAAAACGTACAAAACAAGAGATTGGAGACATCAAGATTTTGGACGAATTTTTTAAGAATTTTCAAATTTTCAGATAGGAGGTTCCATATAAGGTCAAAAACTACATACTCATATCTTCACCAAACTTTGCATGGATACATTATGTGTCAAGACACGTGGAAAAAACGTACAAAACAAGAGATTGGAGACATCAAGATTTTCGACGAATTTTTTAAGAATTTTCAAATTTTCAGAAAGGATGTTCCAGATAAGGTCAAAAACGACATACTCAGATCTTCACCAAACTTTGCAGGGATCCATTGGAGGTCGAGACACGTGGAAAAAACGTACAAAACAAGAGATTGGAGACATCAAGATTTTGGACGAATTTTTGAAGAATTATCAAATTTTCAGATAGGAGGTTCCAGATAAGGTCTAAAACTACATACTCAGATCTCCACCAAACATTGCAGGAATACATTGGATGTCAAGACACGTGGAAAAAACGTACAAAACAAGAGATTGGAGACATCAAGATTTTCGACGAATTTTTGAAGAATTTTCAAATTTTCAGATAGGAGGTTCCAGATAAGGTCAAAAACTACATACTCAGATCTTCACCAAACGTTGCAGGGATACTTTGCATGTCAAGACACGTGGAAAAAACGTACAAAACAAAAGATTGGAGACATCAAGATTTTCGACGAATTTTTTAAGAATTTTCAAATTTTCAGATGGGAGGTTCCAGATAAGGTCAAAAACGACATACTCAGATCTTCACCAAACTTTGCATGGATACATTGGATGTCAAGACACGTGGAAAAAACGTACAAAACAAGAGATTGGAGACATCAAGATTTTGGACGAATTTTTTAAGAATTCTCAAATTTTCAGAAAGGAGGTTCCATATAAGGTCAAAAACTACATACTCAGATCTTCACCAAACTTTGCAGGGATACTTTGGATGTCAAGACACGTGGAAAAAAAGTACAAAACAAGAGATTGGGGTCATCAAGATTTTGGACGAATTTTTTAAGAATTTTCAAATTTTCAGATGGGAGGTTCAATATAAGGTCAAAAACTACATACTCAGATCTTCACCAAACTTTGCATGGATACATTGGATGTCAAGACACGTGGAAAAAACATACAAAACATAGGATTCGGAACATCAAGATTTTGGTCGAATTTTTTAAGAATTTTCAAATGTTCAGATAGGAGGTTCCATATAAGGTCAAAAACTACATACTCAGATCTTCACCAAACATTGCAGGAATACATTGGATGTCAAGACACGTGGAAAAAACGTACAAAACAAGAGATTGGGGTCATCAAGATTTTGCACGGATTTTTTAGGAATTTTCAAATTTTCAGATGGGAGGTTCCAGATAAGGTCAAAAACTACATACTCAGATCTTCACCAAACTTTGCAGGGATACATTGGATGTCAAGACACGTGGAAAAAACGTACAAAACAAGAGATTGGAGACATCAAGATTTTGGACGAATTTTTTAAGAATTTTCAAATTTTCAGATAGGAGGTTCCATATAAGGTCAAAAACTACATACTCAGATCTTCACCAAACTTTGCATGGATACATTATGTGTCAAGACACGTGGAAAAAACGTACAAAACAAAAGATTGGAGACATCAAGATTTTGGTCGAATTTTTTAAGAATTTTCAAATTTTCAGATGGGAGGTTCCAGATAAGGTCAAAAACTACATACTCAGATCTTCACCAAACTTTGCAGGGATACATTGGATGTCAAGACACGTGGAAAAAACGTACAAAACAAGAGATTGGAGACATCAAGATTTTGGACGAATTTTTTAAGAATTTTTAAATTTTCAGATAGGAGGTTCCATATAAGGTCAAAAACGACATACTCAGATCTTCACCAAAATTTGCATGGATACATTATGTGTCAAGACACGTGGAAAAAACGTACAAAACAAGAGATTGGAGACATCAAGATATTGGTCGAATTTTTTAAGAATTTTCAAATTTTCAGATGGGAGGTTCCAGATAAGGTCAAAAACTACATACTCAGATCTTCACCAAACTTTGCAGGGATACATTGGATGTCAAGACACGTGGAAAAAACGTACAAAACAAGAGATAGGAGACATCAAGATTTTGGACGAATTTTTTAACAATTTTCAAATTTTCAGAAAGGATGTTCCAGATAAGGTCAAAAACAACATACTCAGATCTTCACCAAACTTTGCAGGGATACATTGGATATCAAGACACGTGGAAAAAACGTACAAAACAAGAGATTGGAGACATCAAGATTTTGGACGAATTTTTTAAGAATTTTCAAATTTTCAGATAGGAGGTTCCAGATAAGATCAAAAACTACATACTCAGATCTTCACCAAACTTTGCAGGGATACATTGGATGTCAAGACACGTGGAAAAAAAGTACAAAACAAGAGATTGGGGTCATCAAGATTTTGGACGGATTTTTTAGGAATTTTCAAATTTTCAGATGGGAGGTTCCAGATAAGGTCAAAAACTACATACTCAGATCTTCACCAAACATTGCAGGGATACATTGGATGTCAAGACACGTGGAAAAAACGTACAAAACAAGAGATTGGAGACATCAAGATTTTGGACGAATTTTTTAAGAATTTTCAAATTTTCAGATAGGAGGTTCCAGATGAGGTCAAAAACTACATACTCAGATCTTCACCAAACTTTGCAGAAATACTTTGCATGTCAAGACACGTGGAAAAAACGTACAAAACAAGAGATCGGAGACATCAAGATTTTCGACGAATTTTTTAAGAATTTTCAAATTTTCAGATGGGAAGTTCCAGATAAGGTCAAAAACGTCATACTCAGATCTTCACCAAACTTTGCAGGGATCCATTGGAGGTCGAGACACGTGGAAAAAACGTACAAAACAAGAGATTGGAGACATCAAGATTTTCGACGAATTTTTGAAGAATTTTCAAATTTTCAGATAGGAGGTTCCATATAAGGTCAAAAACTACATACTCAGATCTTCACCAAACTTTGCAGGGATACATTGGATGTCAAGACACGTGGAAAAAACGTACAAAACAAGAGATTGGAGACATCAAGATTTTCGACGAATTTTTTAAGAATTTTCAAATTTTCAGAAAGGATGTTCCAGATAAGGTCAAAAACGACATACTCAGATCTTCACCAAACTTTGCAGGGATCCATTGGAGGTCGAGACACGTGGAAAAAACGTACAAAACAAGAGATTGGAGACATCAAGATTTTGGACGAATTTTTGAAGAATTTTCAAATTTTCAGATAGGAGGTTCCAGATAAGGTCTAAAACTACATACTCAGATCTCCACCAAACATTGCAGGAATACATTGGATGTCAAGACACGTGGAAAAAACGTACAAAACAAGAGATTGGAGACATCAAGATTTTCGACGAATTTTTGAAGAATTTTCAAATTTTCAGATAGGAGGTTCCAGATAAGGTCAAAAACTACATACTCAGATCTTCACCAAACGTTGCAGGGATACTTTGCATGTCAAGACACGTGGAAAAAACGTACAAAACAAAAGATTGGAGACATCAAGATTTTCGACGAATTTTTTAAGAATTTTCAAATTTTCAGATGGGAGGTTCCAGATAAGGTCAAAAACGACATACTCAGATCTTCACCAAACTTTGCATGGATACATTGGATGTCAAGACACGTGGAAAAAACGTACAAAACAAGAGATTGGAGACATCAAGATTTTGGACGAATTTTTTAAGAATTCTCAAATTTTCAGAAAGGAGGTTCCATATAAGGTCAAAAACTACATACTCAGATCTTCACCAAACTTTGCAGGGATACTTTGGATGTCAAGACACGTGGAAAAAACGTACAAAACAAGAGATTGGGGTCATCAAGATTTTGGACGAATTTTTTAAGAATTTTCAAATTTTCAGATGGGAGGTTCAATATAAGGTCAAAAACTACATACTCAGATCTTCACCAAACTTTGCATGGATACATTGGATGTCAAGACACGTGGAAAAAACATACAAAACATAGGATTCGGAACATCAAGATTTTGGTCGAATTTTTAAGAATTTTCAAATTTTCAGATAGGAGGTTCCATATAAGGTCAAAAACTACATACTCAGATCTTCACCAAACATTGCAGGAATACATTGGATGTCAAGACACGTGGAAAAAACGTACAAAACAAGAGATTGGGGTCATCAAGATTTTGCACGGATTTTTTAGGAATTTTCAAATTTTCAGATGGGAGGTTCCAGATAAGGTCAAAAACTACATACTCAGATCTTCACCAAACTTTGCAGGGATACATTGGATGTCAAGACACGTGGAAAAAACGTACAAAACAAGAGATTGGAGACATCAAGATTTTGGACGAATTTTTTAAGAATTTTCAAATTTTCAGATAGGAGGTTCCATATAAGGTCAAAAACTACATACTCAGATCTTCACCAAACTTTGCATGGATACATTATGTGTCAAGACACGTGGAAAAAACGTACAAAACAAAAGATTGGAGACATCAAGATTTTGGTCGAATTTTTTAAGAATTTTCAAATTTTCAGATGGGAGGTTCCAGATAAGGTCAAAAACTACATACTCAGATCTTCACCAAACTTTGCAGGGATACATTGGATGTCAAGACACGTGGAAAAAACGTACAAAAAAGAGATTGGAGACATCAAGATTTTGGACGAATTTTTTAACAATTTTCAAATTTTCAGAAAGGATGTTCCAGATAAGGTCAAAAACGACATACTCAGATCTTCACCAAACTTTGCAGGGATACATTGGATATCAAGACACGTGGAAAAAACGTACAAAACAAGAGATTGGAGTCATCAAGGTTTTGGACGAATTTTTTAAGAATTTTCAAATTTTCAGATAGGAGGTACCAGATAAGGTCAAAAACTACATACTCAGATCTTCACCAAACTTTGCAGGGATACATTGGATGTCAAGACACGTGGAAAAAACGTACAAAACAAGAGATTGGGGTCATCAAGATTTTGGACGGATTTTTTAGGAATTTTCAAATTTTCAGATGGGAGGTTCCAGATAAGGTCAAAAACTACATACTCAGATCTTCACCAAACATTGCAGGGATACATTGGATGTCAAGACACGTGGAAAAAACGTAAAAAACAAGAGATTGGAGACATCAAAATTTTGGACGAATTTTTTAAGAATTTTCAAATTTTCAGATAGGAGGTTCCAGATGAGGTCAAAAACTACATACTCAGATCTTCACCAAACTTTGCAGGAATACTTTGCATGTCAAGACACGTGGAAAAAACGTACAAAACAAGAGATCGGAGACATCAAGATTTTCGACGAATTTTTTAAGAATTTTCAAATTTTCAGATGGGAGGTTCCAGATAAGGTCAAAAACGACATACTCAGATCTTCACCAAACTTTGCATGGATACATTGGATGGCAAGACACGTGGAAAAAACATACAAAACATAGGATTGGTGACATCAAGATTTTGGACGAATTTTTTAAGAATTTTCAAATTTTCAGATAGGAGGTTCCATATAAGGTCAAAAACTACATACTCAGATCTTCACCAAACTTTGCAGGGATACATTGGATGTCAAGACACGTGGAAAAAACGTACAAAACAAGAGATTGGAGACATCAAGATTATGGACGAATTTTTTGAGAATTTTCAAATTTTCAGAAAGGAGGTTCCATATAAGGTCAAAAACTACATACTCAGATCTTCACCAAACTTTGCAGGGATACATTGGATGTCAAGACACGTGGAAAAAACGTACAAAACAAGAGATTGGAGACATCAAGATTTTCGACGAATTTTTTAAGAATTTTCAAATTTTCAGAAAGGATGTTCCAGATAAGGTCAAAAACGACATACTCAGATCTTCACCAAACTTTGCAGGGATACATTGGAGGTCGAGACACGTGGAAAAAACGTACAAAACAAGAGATTGGAGACATCAAGATTTTGGACGAATTTTTGAAGAATTTTCAAATTTTCAGATAGGAGGTCCCAGATAAGGTCAAAAACTACATACTCAGATCTCCACCAAACATTGCAGGGATACATTGGATGTCAAGACACGTGGAAAAAACGTACAAAACAAGAGATTGGAGACATCAAGATTTTCGACGAATTTTTGAAGAATTTTCAAATTTTCAGATAGGAGGTTCCAGATAAGGTCAAAAACTACATACTCAGATCTTCACCAAACGTTGCAGGGATACTTTGCATGTCAAGACACGTGGAAAAAACGTACAAAACAAGAGATTGGAGACATCAAGATTTTCGACGAATTTTTTAAGAATTTTCAAATTTTCAGATGGGAGGTTCCAGATAAGGTCAAAAACGACATACTCAGATCTTCACCAAACTTTGCATGGATACATTGGATGTCAAGACACGTGGAAAAAACGTACAAAACAAGAGATTGGGGTCATCAAGATTTTGCACGGATTTTTTAGGAATTTTCAAATTTTCAGATGGGAGGTTCCAGATAAGGTCAAAAACTACATACTCAGATCTTCACCAAACTTTGCAGGGATACATTGGATGTCAAGACACGTGGAAAAAACGTACAAAACAAGAGATTGGAGACATCAAGATTTTGGACGAATTTTTTAAGAATTTTCAAATTTTCAGATAGGAGGTTCCATATAAGGTCAAAAACTACATACTCAGATCTTCACCAAACTTTGCATGGATACATTATGTGTCAAGACACGTGGAAAAAACGTACAAAACAAAAGATTGGAGACATCAAGATTTTGGTCGAATTTTTTAAGAATTTTCAAATTTTCAGATGGGAGGTTCCAGATAAGGTCAAAAACTACATACTCAGATCTTCACCAAACTTTGCAGGGATACATTGGATGTCAAGACACGTGGAAAAAACATACAAAACATAGGATTGGTGACATCAAGATTTTGGACGAATTTTTTAAGAATTTTCAAATTTTCAGATAGGAGGTTCCATATAAGGTCAAAAACTACATACTCAGATCTTCACCAAACTTTGCAGGGATACATTGGATGTCAAGACACGTGGAAAAAACGTACAAAACAAGAGATTGGAGACATCAAGATTATGGACGAATTTTTTGAGAATTTTCAAATTTTCAGAAAGGAGGTTCCATATAAGGTCAAAAACTACATACTCAGATCTTCACCAAACTTTGCAGGGATACATTGGATGTCAAGACACGTGGAAAAAACGTACAAAACAAGAGATTGGAGACATCAAGATTTTCGACGAATTTTTTAAGAATTTTCAAATTTTCAGAAAGGATGTTCCAGATAAGGTCAAAAACGACGTACTCAGATCTTCACCAAACTTTGCAGGGATACATTGGAGGTCGAGACACGTGGAAAAAACGTACAAAACAAGAGATTGGAGACATCATGATTTTGGACGAATTTTTGAAGAATTTTCAAATTTTCTGATAGGAGGTCCCAGATAAGGTCAAAAACTACATACTCAGATCTCCACCAAACATTGCAGGGATACATTGGATGTCAAGACACGTGGAAAAAACGTAGAAAACAAGAGATTGGAGACATCAAGATTTTCGACGAATTTTTGAAGAATTTTCAAATTTTCAGATAGGAGGTTCCAGATAAGGTCAAAAACTACATACTCAGATCTTCACCAAACGTTGCAGGGATACTTTGCATGTCAAGACACGTGGAAAAAACGTACAAAACAAGAGATTGGAGACATCAAGATTTTCGACGAATTTTTTAAGAATTTTCAAATTTTCAGATGGGAGGTTCCAGATAAGGTCAAAAACGACATACTCAGATCTTCACCAAACTTTGCATGGATACATTGGATGTCAAGACACGTGGAAAAAACGTACAAAACAAGAGATTGGGGTCATCAAGATTTTGCACGGATTTTTTAGGAATTTTCAAATTTTCAGATGGGAGGTTCCAGATAAGGTCAAAAACTACATACTCAGATCTTCACCAAACTTTGCAGGGATACATTGGATGTCAAGACACGTGGAAAAAACGTACAAAACAAGAGATTGGAGACATCAAGATTTTGGACGAATTTTTTAAGAATTTTCAAATTTCCAGATAGGAGGTTCCATATAAGGTCAAAAACTACATACTCAGATCTTCACCAAACTTTGCATGGATACATTATGTGTCAAGACACGTGGAAAAAACGTACAAAACAAAAGATTGGAGACATCAAGATTTTGGTCGAATTTTTTAAGAATTTTCAAATTTTCAGATGGGAGGTTCCAGATAAGGTCAAAAACTACATACTCAGATCTTCACCAAACTTTGCAGGGATACATTGGATGTCAAGACACGTGGAAAAAACGTACAAAAAAGAGATTGGAGACATCAAGATTTTGGACGAATTTTTTAACAATTTTCAAATTTTCAGAAAGGATGTTCCAGATAAGGTCAAAAACGACATACTCAGATCTTCACCAAACTTTGCAGGGATACATTGGATATCAAGACACGTGGAAAAAACGTACAAAACAAGAGATTGGAGACATCAAGATTTTGGACGAATTTTTTAAGAATTTTCAAATTTTCAGATAGGAGGTTCCAGATAAGGTCAAAAACTACATACTCAGATCTTCACCAAACTTTGCAGGGATACATTGGATGTCAAGACACGTGGAAAAAACGTACAAAACAAGAGATTGGGGTCATCAAGATTTTGGACGGATTTTTTAGGAATTTTCAAATTTTCAGATGGGAGGTTCCAGATAAGGTCAAAAACTACATACTCAGATCTTCACCAAACATTGCAGGGATACATTGGATGTCAAGACACGTGGAAAAAACGTACAAAACAAGAGATTGGAGACATCAAAATTTTGGACGAATTTTTTAAGAATTTTCAAATTTTCAGATAGGAGGTTCCAGATGAGGTCAAAAACTACATACTCAGATCTTCACCAAACTTTGCAGGAATACTTTGCATGTCAAGACACGTGGAAAAAACGTACAAAACAAGAGTTCGGAGACATCAAGATTTTCGACGAATTTTTTAAGAATTTTCAAATTTTCAGATGGGAGGTTCCAGATAAGGTCAAAAACGACATACTCAGATCTTCACCAAACTTTGCATGGATACATTGGATGTCAAGACACGTGGAAAAAACATACAAAACATAGGATTGGTGACATCAAGATTTTGGACGAATTTTTTAAGAATTTTCAAATTTTCAGATAGGAGGTTCCAGATAAGGTCAAAAACTACATACTCAGATCTTCACCAAACTTTGCAGGAATACTTTGCATGTCAAGACACGTGGAAAAAACGTACAAAACAAGAGATCGGAGACATCAAGATTTTCGACGAATTTTTTAAGAATTTTCAAATTTTCAGATGGGAGGTTCCAGATAAGGTCAAAAACGACATACTCAGATCTTCACCAAACTTTGCATGGATACATTGGATGTCAAGACACGTGGAAAAAACATACAAAACATAGGATTGGTGACATCAAGATTTTGGACGAATTTTTTAAGAATTTTCAAATTTTCAGATAGGAGGTTCCATATAAGGTCAAAAACTACATACTCAGATCTTCACCAAACTTTGCAGGGATACATTGGAGGTCGAGACACGTGGAAAAAAAGTACAAAACAAGAGATTGGGGTCATCAAGATTTTGGACGGATTTTTTAGGAATTTTCAAATTTTCAGATGGGAGGTTCCAGATAAGGTCAAAAACTACATACTCAGATCTTCACCAAACATTGCAGGGATACATTGGATGTCAAGACACGTGGAAAAAACGTACAAAACAAGAGATTGGAGACATCAAGATTTTGGACGAATTTTTTAAGAATTTTCAAATTTTCAGATAGGAGGTTCCAGATGAGGTCAAAAACTACATACTCAGATCTTCACCAAACTTTGCAGGAATACTTTGCATGTCAAGACACGTGGAAAAAACGTACAAAACAAGAGATCGGAGACATCAAGATTTTCGACGAATTTTTTAAGAATTTTCAAATTTTCAGATGGGAGGTTCCAGATAAGGTCAAAAACGACATACTCAGATCTTCACCAAACTTTGCAGGGATCCATTGGAGGTCGAGACACGTGGAAAAAACGTACAAAACAAGAGATTGGAGACATCAAGATTTTGGACGAATTTTTTAAGAATTTTCAAATTTTCAGATAGGAGGTTCCATATAAGGTCAAAAACTACATACTCAGATCTTCACCAAACTTTGCAGGGATACATTGGATGTCAAGACACGTGGAAAAAACGTACAAAACAAGAGATTGGAGACATCAAGATTTTCGACGAATTTTTTAAGAATTTTCAAATTTTCAGAAAGGATGTTCCAGATAAGGTCAAAAACGACATACTCAGATCTTCACCAAACTTTGCAGGGATCCATTGGAGGTCGAGACACGTGGAAAAAACGTACAAAACAAGAGATTGGAGACATCAAGATTTTGGACGAATTTTTGAAGAATTTTCAAATTTTCAGATAGGAGGTTCCAGATAAGGTCTAAAACTACATACTCAGATCTCCACCAAACATTGCAGGAATACATTGGATGTCAAGACACGTGGAAAAAACGTACAAAACAAGAGATTGGAGACATCAAGATTTTCGACGAATTTTTGAAGAATTTTCAAATTTTCAGATAGGAGGTTCCAGATAAGGTCAAAAACTACATACTCAGATCTTCACCAAACGTTGCAGGGATACTTTGCATGTCAAGACACGTGGAAAAAACGTACAAAACAAAAGATTGGAGACATCAAGATTTTCGACGAATTTTTTAAGAATTTTCAAATTTTCAGATGGGAGGTTCCAGATAAGGTCAAAAACGACATACTCAGATCTTCACCAAACTTTGCATGGATACATTGGATGTCAAGACACGTGGAAAAAACGTACAAAACAAGAGATTGGAGACATCAAGATTTTGGACGAATTTTTTAAGAATTCTCAAATTTTCAGAAAGGAGGTTCCATATAAGGTCAAAAACTACATACTCAGATCTTCACCAAACTTTGCAGGGATACTTTGGATGTCAAGACAAGTGGAAAAAACGTACAAAACAAGAGATTGGGGTCATCAAGATTTTGGACGAATTTTTTAAGAATTTTCAAATTTTCAGATGGGAGGTTCAATATAAGGTCAAAAACTACATACTCAGATCTTCACCAAACTTTGCATGGATACATTGGATGTCAAGACACGTGGAAAAAACATACAAAACATAGGATTCGGAACATCAAGATTTTGGTCGAATTTTTTAAGAATTTTCAAATTTTCAGATAGGAGGTTCCATATAAGGTCAAAAACTACATACTCAGATCTTCACCAAACATTGCAGGAATACATTGGATGTCAAGACACGTGGAAAAAACGTACAAAACAAGAGATTGGGGTCATCAAGATTTTGCACGGATTTTTTAGGAATTTTCAAATTTTCAGATGGGAGGTTCCAGATAAGGTCAAAAACTACATACTCAGATCTTCACCAAACTTTGCAGGGATACATTGGATGTCAAGACACGTGGAAAAAACGTACAAAACAAGAGATTGGAGACATCAAGATTTTGGACGAATTTTTTAAGAATTTTCAAATTTTCAGATAGGAGGTTCCATATAAGGTCAAAAACTACATACTCAGATCTTCACCAAACTTTGCATGGATACATTATGTGTCAAGACACGTGGAAAAAACGTACAAAACAAAAGATTGGAGACATCAAGATTTTGGTCGAATTTTTTAAGAATTTTCAAATTTTCAGATGGGAGGTTCCAGATAAGGTCAAAAACTACATACTCAGATCTTCACCAAACTTTGCAGGGATACATTGGATGTCAAGACACGTGGAAAAAACGTACAAAACAAGAGATTGGAGACATCAAGATTTTGGACGAATTTTTTAAGAATTTTTAAATTTTCAGATAGGAGGTTCCATATAAGGTCAAAAACTACATACTCAGATCTTCACCAAACTTTGCATGGATACATTATGTGTCAAGACACGTGGAAAAAACGTACAAAACAAGAGATTGGAGACATCAAGATATTGGTCGAATTTTTTAAGAATTTTCAAATTTTCAGATGGGAGGTTCCAGATAAGGTCAAAAACTACATACTCAGATCTTCACCAAACTTTGCAGGGATACATTGGATGTCAAGACACGTGGAAAAAACGTACAAAACAACAGATAGGAGACATCAAGATTTTGGACGAATTTTTTAACAATTTTCAAATTTTCAGAAAGGATGTTCCAGATAAGGTCAAAAACAACATACTCAGATCTTCACCAAACTTTGCAGGGATACATTGGATATCAAGACACGTGGAAAAAACGTACAAAACAAGAGATTGGAGACATCAAGATTTTGGACGAATTTTTTAAGAATTTTCAAATTTTCAGATAGGAGGTTCCAGATAAGATCAAAAACTACATACTCAGATCTTCACCAAACTTTGCAGGGATACATTGGATGTCAAGACACGTGGAAAAAAGTACAAAACAAGAGATTGGGGTCATCAAGATTTTGGACGGATTTTTTAGGAATTTTCAAATTTTCAGATGGGAGGTTCCATATAAGGTCAAAAACTACATACTCAGATCTTCACCAAACTTTGCAGGGATACATTGGAGGTCGAGACACGTGGAAAAAACGTACAAAACAAGAGATTGGAGACATCAAGATTTTCGACGAATTTTTGAAGAATTTTCAAATTTTCTGATAGGAGGTCCCAGATAAGGTCAAAAACTACATACTCAGATCTCCACCAAACATTGCAGGGATACATTGGATGTCAAGACACGTGGAAAAAACGTACAAAACAAGAGATTGGAGACATCAAGATTTTCGACGAATTTTTGAAGAATTTTCAAATTTTCAGATAGGAGGTTCCAGATAAGGTCAAAAACTACATACTCAGATCTTCACCAAACGTTGCAGGGATACTTTGCATGTCAAGACACGTGGAAAAAACGTACAAAACAAGAGATTGGAGACATCAAGATTTTCGACGAATTTTTTAAGAATTTTCAAATTTTCAGATGGGAGGTTCCAGATAAGGTCAAAAACGACATACTCAGATCTTCACCAAACTTTGCATGGATACATTGGATGTCAAGACACGTGGAAAAAACGTACAAAACAAGAGATTGGGGTCATCAAGATTTTGCACGGATTTTTTAGGAATTTTCAAATTTTCAGATGGGAGGTTCCAGATAAGGTCAAAAACTACATACTCAGATCTTCACCAAACTTTGCAGGGATACATTGGATGTCAAGACACGTGGAAAAAACGTACAAAACAAGAGATTGGAGACATCAAGATTTTGGACGAATTTTTTAAGAATTTTCAAATTTTCAGATAGGAGGTTCCATATAAGGTCAAAAACTACATACTCAGATCTTCACCAAACTTTGCATGGATACATTATGTGTCAAGACACGTGGAAAAAACGTACAAAACAAAAGATTGGAGACATCAAGATTTTGGTCGAATTTTTTAAGAATTTTCAAATTTTCAGATGGGAGGTTCCAGATAAGGTCAAAAACTACATACTCAGATCTTCACCAAACTTTGCAGGGATACATTGGATGTCAAGACACGTGGAAAAAACGTACAAAAAAGAGATTGGAGACATCAAGATTTTGGACGAATTTTTTAACAATTTTCAAATTTTCAGAAAGGATGTTCCAGATAAGGTCAAAAACGACATACTCAGATCTTCACCAAACTTTGCAGGGATACATTGGATATCAAGACACGTGGAAAAAACGTACAAAACAAGAGATTGGAGACATCAAGATTTTCGACGAATTTTTTAAGAATTTTCAAATTTTCAGATGGGAGGTTCCAGATAAGGTGAAAAACGACATACTCAGATCTTCACCAAACTTTGCATGGATACATTGGATGTCAAGACACGTGGAAAAAACATACAAAACATAGGATTGGTGACATCAAGATTTTGGACGAATTTTTTAAGAATTTTCAAATTTTCAGATAGGAGGTTCCATATAAGGTCAAAAACTACATACTCAGATCTTCACCAAACTTTGCAGGGATACATTGGATGTCAAGACACGTGGAAAAAACGTACAAAACAAGAGATTGGAGACATCAAGATTATGGACGAATTTTTTGAGAATTTTCAAATTTTCAGAAAGGAGGTTCCATATAAGGTCAAAAACTACATACTCAGATCTTCACCAAACTTTGCAGGGATACATTGGATGTCAAGACACGTGGAAAAAACGTACAAAACAAGAGATTGGAGACATCAAGATTTTCGACGAATTTTTTAAGAATTTTCAAATTTTTAGAAAGGATGTTCCAGATAAGGTCAAAAACGACATACTCAGATCTTCACCAAACTTTGCAGGGATACATTGGAGGTCGAGACACGTGGAAAAAACGTACAAAACAAGAGATTGGAGACATCAAGATTTTGGACGAATTTTTGAAGAATTTTCAAATTTTCTGATAGGAGGTCCCAGATAAGGTCAAAAACTACATACTCAGATCTCCACCAAACATTGCAGGGATACATTGGATGTCAAGACACGTGGAAAAAACGTACAAAACAAGAGATTGGAGACATCAAGATTTTCGACGAATTTTTGAAGAATTTTCAAATTTTCAGATAGGAGGTTCCAGATAAGGTCAAAAACTACATACTCAGATCTTCACCATACGTTGCAGGGATACTTTGCATGTCAAGACACGTGGAAAAAACGTACAAAACAAGAGATTGGAGACATCAAGATTTTCGACGAATTTTTTAAGAATTTTCAAATTTTCAGATGGGAGGTTCCAGATAAGGTCAAAAACGACATACTCAGATCTTCACCAAACTTTGCATGGATACATTGGATGTCAAGACACGTGGAAAAAACGTACAAAACAAGAGATTGGGGTCATCAAGATTTTGCACGGATTTTTTAGGAATTTTCAAATTTTCAGATGGGAGGTTCCAGATAAGGTCAAAAACTACATACTCAGATCTTCACCAAACTTTGCAGGGATACATTGGATGTCAAGACACGTGGAAAAAACGTACAAAACAAGAGATTGGAGACATCAAGATTTTGGACGAATTTTTTAAGAATTTTCAAATTTTCAGATAGGAGGTTCCATATAAGGTCAAAAACTACATACTCAGATCTTCACCAAACTTTGCATGGATACATTATGTGTCAAGACAAGTGGAAAAAACGTACAAAACAAAAGATTGGAGACATCAAGATTTTGGTCGAATTTTTTAAGAATTTTCAAATTTTCAGATGGGAGGTTCCAGATAAGGTCAAAAACTACATACTCAGATCTTCACCAAACTTTGCAGGGATACATTGGATGTCAAGACACGTGGAAAAAACATACAAAACATAGGATTGGTGACATCAAGATTTTGGACGAATTTTTTAAGAATTTTCAAATTTTCAGATAGGAGGTTCCATATAAGGTCAAAAACTACATACTCAGATCTTCACCAAACTTTGCAGGGATACATTGGATGTCAAGACACGTGGAAAAAACGTACAAAACAAGAGATTGGAGACATCAAGATTATGGACGAATTTTTTGAGAATTTTCAAATTTTCAGAAAGGAGGTTCCATATAAGGTCAAAAACTACATACTCAGATCTTCACCAAACTTTGCAGGGATACATTGGATGTCAAGACACGTGGAAAAAACGTACAAAACAAGAGATTGGAGACATCAAGATTTTCGACGAATTTTTTAAGAATTTTCAAATTTTCAGAAAGGATGTTCCAGATAAGGTCAAAAACGACGTACTCAGATCTTCACCAAACTTTGCAGGGATACATTGGAGGTCGAGACACGTGGAAAAAACGTACAAAACAAGAGATTGGAGACATCATGATTTTGGACGAATTTTTGAAGAATTTTCAAATTTTCTGATAGGAGGTCCCAGATAAGGTCAAAAACTACATACTCAGATCTCCACCAAACATTGCAGGGATACATTGGATGTCAAGACACGTGGAAAAAACGTAGAAAACAAGAGATTGGAGACATCAAGATTTTCGACGAATTTTTGAAGAATTTTCAAATTTTCAGATAGGAGGTTCCAGATAAGGTCAAAAACTACATACTCAGATCTTCACCAAACGTTGCAGGGATACTTTGCATGTCAAGACACGTGGAAAAAACGTACAAAACAAGAGATTGGAGACATCAAGATTTTCGACGAATTTTTTAAGAATTTTCAAATTTTCAGATGGGAGGTTCCAGATAAGGTCAAAAACGACATACTCAGATCTTCACCAAACTTTGCATGGATACATTGGATGTCAAGACACGTGGAAAAAACGTACAAAACAAGAGATTGGGGTCATCAAGATTTTGCACGGATTTTTTAGGAATTTTCAAATTTTCAGATGGGAGGTTCCAGATAAGGTCAAAAACTACATACTCAGATCTTCACCAAACTTTGCAGGGATACATTGGATGTCAAGACACGTGGAAAAAACGTACAAAACAAGAGATTGGAGACATCAAGATTTTGGACGAATTTTTTAAGAATTTTCAAATTTCCAGATAGGAGGTTCCATATAAGGTCAAAAACTACATACTCAGATCTTCACCAAACTTTGCATGGATACATTATGTGTCAAGACACGTGGAAAAAACGTACAAAACAAAAGATTGGAGACATCAAGATTTTGGTCGAATTTTTTAAGAATTTTCAAATTTTCAGATGGGAGGTTCCAGATAAGGTCAAAAACTACATACTCAGATCTTCACCAAACTTTGCAGGGATACATTGGATGTCAAGACACGTGGAAAAAACGTACAAAAAAGAGATTGGAGACATCAAGATTTTGGACGAATTTTTTAACAATTTTCAAATTTTCAGAAAGGATGTTCCAGATAAGGTCAAAAACGACATACTCAGATCTTCACCAAACTTTGCAGGGATACATTGGATATCAAGACACGTGGAAAAAACGTACAAAACAAGAGATTGGAGACATCAAGATTTTGGACGAATTTTTTAAGAATTTTCAAATTTTCAGATAGGAGGTTCCAGATAAGGTCAAAAACTACATACTCAGATCTTCACCAAACTTTGCAGGGATACATTGGATGTCAAGACACGTGGAAAAAACGTACAAAACAAGAGATTGGGGTCATCAAGATTTTGGACGGATTTTTTAGGAATTTTCAAATTTTCAGATGGGAGGTTCCAGATAAGGTCAAAAACTACATACTCAGATCTTCACCAAACATTGCAGGGATACATTGGATGTCAAGACACGTGGAAAAAACGTACAAAACAAGAGATTGGAGACATCAAAATTTTGGACGAATTTTTTAAGAATTTTCAAATTTTCAGATAGGAGGTTCCAGATGAGGTCAAAAACTACATACTCAGATCTTCACCAAACTTTGCAGGAATACTTTGCATGTCAAGACACGTGGAAAAAACGTACAAAACAAGAGATCGGAGACATCAAGATTTTCGACGAATTTTTTAAGAATTTTCAAATTTTCAGATGGGAGGTTCCAGATAAGGTCAAAAACGACATACTCAGATCTTCACCAAACTTTGCATGGATACATTGGATGTCAAGACACGTGGAAAAAACATACAAAACATAGGATTGGTGACATCAAGATTTTGGACGAATTTTTTAAGAATTTTCAAATTTTCAGATAGGAGGTTCCATATAAGGTCAAAAACTACATACTCAGATCTTCACCAAACTTTGCAGGGATACATTGGAGGTCGAGACACGTGGAAAAAAAGTACAAAACAAGAGATTGGGGTCATCAAGATTTTGGACGGATTTTTTAGGAATTTTCAAATTTTCAGATGGGAGGTTCCAGATAAGGTCAAAAACTACATACTCAGATCTTCACCAAACATTGCAGGGATACATTGGATGTCAAGACACGTGGAAAAAACGTACAAAACAAGAGATTGGAGACATCAAGATTTTGGACGAATTTTTTAAGAATTTTCAAATTTTCAGATAGGAGGTTCCAGATGAGGTCAAAAACTACATACTCAGATCTTCACCAAACTTTGCAGGAATATTTTGCATGTCAAGACACGTGGAAAAAACGTACAAAACAAGAGATCGGAGACATCAAGATTTTCGACGAATTTTTTAAGAATTTTCAAATTTTCAGATGGGAGGTTCCAGATAAAGTCAAAAACGACATACTCAGATCTTCACCAAACTTTGCAGGGATCCATTGGAGGTCGAGACACGTGGAAAAAACGTACAAAACAAGAGATTGGAGACATCAAGATTTTGGACGAATTTTTTAAGAATTTTCAAATTTTCAGATAGGAGGTTCCATATAAGGTCAAAAACTACATACTCAGATCTTCACCAAACTTTGCAGGGATACATTGGATGTCAAGACACGTGGAAAAAACGTACAAAACAAGAGATTGGAGACATCAAGATTTTCGACGAATTTTTTAAGAATTTTCAAATTTTCAGAAAGGATGTTCCAGATAAGGTCAAAAACGACATACTCAGATCTTCACCAAACTTTGCAGGGATCCATTGGAGGTCGAGACACGTGGAAAAAACGTACAAAACAAGAGATTGGAGACATCAAGATTTTGGACGAATTTTTGAAGAATTTTCAAATTTTCAGATAGGAGGTTCCAGATAAGGTCTAAAACTACATACTCAGATCTCCACCAAACATTGCAGGAATACATTGGATGTCAAGACACGTGGAAAAAACGTACAAAACAAGAGATTGGAGACATCAAGATTTTCGACGAATTTTTGAAGAATTTTCAAATTTTCAGATAGGAGGTTCCAGATAAGGTCAAAAACTACATACTCAGATCTTCACCAAACGTTGCAGGGATACTTTGCATGTCAAGACACGTGGAAAAAACGTACAAAACAAAAGATTGGAGACATCAAGATTTTCGACGAATTTTTTAAGAATTTTCAAATTTTCAGATGGGAGGTTCCAGATAAGGTCAAAAACGACATACTCAGATCTTCACCAAACTTTGCATGGATACATTGGATGTCAAGACACGTGGAAAAAACGTACAAAACAAGAGATTGGAGACATCAAGATTTTGGACGAATTTTTTAAGAATTCTCAAATTTTCAGAAAGGAGGTTCCATATAAGGTCAAAAACTACATACTCAGATCTTCACCAAACTTTGCAGGGATACTTTGGATGTCAAGACACGTGGAAAAAACGTACAAAACAAGAGATTGGGGTCATCAAGATTTTGGACGAATTTTTTAAGAATTTTCAAATTTTCAGATGGGAGGTTCAATATAAGGTCAAAAACTACATACTCAGATCTTCACCAAACTTTGCATGGATACATTGGATGTCAAGACACGTGGAAAAAACATACAAAACATAGGATTCGGAACATCAAGATTTTGGTCGAATTTTTTAAGAATTTTCAAATTTTCAGATAGGAGGTTCCATATAAGGTCAAAAACTACATACTCAGATCTTCACCAAACATTGCAGGAATACATTGGATGTCAAGACACGTGGAAAAAACGTACAAAACAAGAGATTGGGGTCATCAAGATTTTGCACGGATTTTTTAGGAATTTTCAAATTTTCAGATGGGAGGTTCCAGATAAGGTCAAAAACTACATACTCAGATCTTCACCAAACTTTGCAGGGATACATTGGATGTCAAGACACGTGGAAAAAACGTACAAAACAAGAGATTGGAGACATCAAGGTTTTGGACGAATTTTTTAAGAATTTTCAAATTTTCAGATAGGAGGTTCCATATAAGGTCAAAAACTACATACTCAGATCTTCACCAAACTTTGCATGGATACATTATGTGTCAAGACACGTGGAAAAAACGTACAAAACAAAAGATTGGAGACATCAAGATTTTGGTCGAATTTTTTAAGAATTTTCAAATTTTCAGATGGGAGGTTCCAGATAAGGTCAAAAACTACATACTCAGATCTTCACCAAACTTTGCAGGGATACATTGGATGTCAAGACACGTGGAAAAAACGTACAAAACAAGAGATTGGAGACATCAAGATTTTGGACGAATTTTTTAAGAATTTTTAAATTTTCAGATAGGAGGTTCCATATAAGGTCAAAAACTACATACTCAGATCTTCACCAAACTTTGCATGGATACATTATGTGTCAAGACACGTGGAAAAAACGTACAAAACAAGAGATTGGAGACATCAAGATATTGGTCGAATTTTTTAAGAATTTTCAAATTTTCAGATGGGAGGTTCCAGATAAGGTCAAAAACTACATACTCAGATCTTCACCAAACTTTGCAGGGATACATTGGATGTCAAGACACGTGGAAAAAACGTACAAAACAACAGATAGGAGACATCAAGATTTTGGACGAATTTTTTAACAATTTTCAAATTTTCAGAAAGGATGTTCCAGATAAGGTCAAAAACAACATACTCAGATCTTCACCAAACTTTGCAGGGATACATTGGATATCAAGACACGTGGAAAAAACGTACAAAACAAGAGATTGGAGACATCAAGATTTTGGACGAATTTTTTAAGAATTTTCAAATTTTCAGATAGGAGGTTCCAGATAAGATCAAAAACTACATACTCAGATCTTCACCAAACTTTGCAGGGATACATTGGATGTCAAGACACGTGGAAAAAAAGTACAAAACAAGAGATTGGGGTCATCAAGATTTTGGACGGATTTTTTAGGAATTTTCAAATTTTCAGATGGGAGGTTCCATATAAGGTCAAAAACTACATACTCAGATCTTCACCAAACTTTGCAGGGATACATTGGAGGTCGAGACACGTGGAAAAAACGTACAAAACAAGAGATTGGAGACATCAAGATTTTCGACGAATTTTTGAAGAATTTTCAAATTTTCTGATAGGAGGTCCCAGATAAGGTCAAAAACTACATACTCAGATCTCCACCAAACATTGCAGGGATACATTGGATGTCAAGACACGTGGAAAAAACGTACAAAACAAGAGATTGGAGACATCAAGATTTTCGACGAATTTTTGAAGAATTTTCAAATTTTCAGATAGGAGGTTCCAGATAAGGTCAAAAACTACATACTCAGATCTTCACCAAACGTTGCAGGGATACTTTGCATGTCAAGACACGTGGAAAAAACGTACAAAACAAGAGATTGGAGACATCAAGATTTTCGACGAATTTTTTAAGAATTTTCAAATTTTCAGATGGGAGGTTCCAGATAAGGTCAAAAACGACATACTCAGATCTTCACCAAACTTTGCATGGATACATTGGATGTCAAGACACGTGGAAAAAACGTACAAAACAAGAGATTGGGGTCATCAAGATTTTGCACGGATTTTTTAGGAATTTTCAAATTTTCAGATGGGAGGTTCCAGATAAGGTCAAAAACTACATACTCAGATCTTCACCAAACTTTGCAGGGATACATTGGATGTCAAGACACGTGGAAAAAACGTACAAAACAAGAGATTGGAGACATCAAGATTTTGGACGAATTTTTTAAGAATTTTCAAATTTTCAGATAGGAGGTTCCATATAAGGTCAAAAACTACATACTCAGATCTTCACCAAACTTTGCATGGATACATTATGTGTCAAGACACGTGGAAAAAACGTACAAAACAAAAGATTGGAGACATCAAGATTTTGGTCGAATTTTTTAAGAATTTTCAAATTTTCAGATGGGAGGTTCCAGATAAGGTCAAAAACTACATACTCAGATCTTCACCAAACTTTGCAGGGATACATTGGATGTCAAGACACGTGGAAAAAACGTACAAAAAAGAGATTGGAGACATCAAGATTTTGGACGAATTTTTTAACAATTTTCAAATTTTCAGAAAGGATGTTCCAGATAAGGTCAAAAACGACATACTCAGATCTTCACCAAACTTTGCAGGGATACATTGGATGTCAAGACACGTGGAAAAAACGTACAAAACAAGAGATTGGGGTCATCAAGATTTTGGACGGATTTTTTAGGAATTTTCAAATTTTCAGATGGGAGGTTCCAGATAAGGTCAAAAACTACATACTCAGATCTTCACCAAACATTGCAGGGATACATTGGATGTCAAGACACGTGGAAAAAACGTACAAAACAAGAGATTGGAGACATCAATATTTTGGACGAATTTTTAAAGAATTTTCAAATTTTCAGATAGGAGGTTCCAGATGAGGTCAAAAACTACATAGTCAGATCTTCACCAAACTTTGCAGGAATACTTTGCATGTCAAGACACGTGGAAAAAACGTACAAAACAAGAGATTGGAGACATCAAGATTTTCGACGAATTTTTTAAGAATTTTCAAATTTTCAGAAAGGATGTTCCAGATAAGGTCAAAAACGACATACTCAGATCTTCACCAAACTTTGCATGGATACATTGGATGTCAAGACACGTGGAAAAAACGTACAAAACAAGAGATTGGAGACATCAATATTTTGGACGAATTTTTAAAGAATTTTCAAATTTTCAGAAAGGATGTTCCAGATAAGGTCAAAAACGACATACTCAGATCTTCACCAAACTTTGCATGGATACATTGGATGTCAAGACACGTGGAAAAAACATACAAAACATAGGATTGGTGACATCAAGATTTTGGACGAATTTTTTAAGAATTTTCAAATTTTCAGATAGGAGGTTCCATATAAGGTCAAAAACTACATACTCAGATCTTCACCAAACTTTGCAGGGATACATTGGATGTCAAGACACGTGGAAAAAACGTACAAAACAAGAGATTGGAGACATCAAGATTTTCGACGAATTTTTTAAGAATTTTCAAATTTTCAGAAAGGATGTTCCAGATAAGGTCAAAAACGACATACTCAGATCTTCACCAAACTTTGCAGGGATACATTGGAGGTCGAGACACGTGGAAAAAACGTACAAAACAAGAGATTGGAGACATCAAGATTTTGGACGAATTTTTGAAGAATTTTCAAATTTTCAGATAGGAGGTTCCAGATAAGGTCAAAAACTACATACTCAGATCTCAACCAAACATTGCAGGGATACATTGGATGTCAAGACACGTGGAAAAAACGTACAAAACAAGAGATTGGAGACATCAAGATTTTCGACGAATTTTTGAAGAATTTTCAAATTTTCAGATAGGAGGTTCCAGATAAGGTCAAAAACTACATACTCAGATCTTCACCAAACGTTGCAGGGATACTTTGCATGTCAAGACACGTGGAAAAAACGTACAAAACAAGAGATTGGAGACATCAAGATTTTCGACGAATTTTTTAAGAATTTTCAAATTTTCAGATGGGAGGTTCCAGATAAGGTCAAAAACGACATACTCAGATCTTCACCAAACTTTGCATGGATACATTGGATGTCAAGACACGTGGAAAAAACGTACAAAACAAGAGATTGGAGACATCAAGATTTTGGACGAATTTTTTAAGAATTCTCAAATTTTCAGAAAGGAGGTTCCACCTAAGGTCAAAAACTACAAACTCAGATCTTCACCAAACTTTGCAGGGATACATTGAATGTCAAGACACGTGGAAAAAACGTACAAAACAAGAGATTGGGGTCATCAAGATTTTGGACGGATTTTTTAGGAATTTTCAAATTTTCAGATGGGAGGTTCCAGATAAGGTCAAAAACTACATACTCAGATCTTCACCAAACTTTGCAGGGATACATTGGATGTCAAGACACGTGGAAAAAACGTACAAAACAAGAGATTGGAGACATCAAGATTTTGGACGAATTTTTTAAGAATTTTTAAATTTTCAGATAGGAGGTTCCATATAAGGTCAAAAACTACATACTCAGATCTTCACCAAACTTTGCATGGATACATTATGTGTCAAGACACGTGGAAAAAACGTACAAAACAAGAGATTGGAGACATCAAGATATTGGTCGAATTTTTTAAGAATTTTCAAATTTTCAGATGGGAGGTTCCAGATAAGGTCAAAAACTACATACTCAGATCTTCACCAAACTTTGCAGGGATACATTGGATGTCAAGACACGTGGAAAAAACGTACAAAACAAGAGATAGGAGACATCAAGATTTTGGACGAATTTTTTAACAATTTTCAAATTTTCAGAAAGGATGTTCCAGATAAGGTCAAAAACGACATACTCAGATCTTCACCAAACTTTGCAGGGATACATTGGATATCAAGACACGTGGAAAAAACGTACAAAACAAGAGATTGGAGACATCAAGATTTTGGACGAATTTTTTAAGAATTTTCAAATTTTCAGATAGGAGGTTCCATATAAGGTCAAAAACTACATACTCAGATCTTCACCAAACTTTGCAGGGATACATTGGAGGTCGAGACACGTGGAAAAAAAGTACAAAACAAGAGATTGGGGTCATCAAGATTTTGGACGGATTTTTTAGGAATTTTCAAATTTTCAGATGGGAGGTTCCAGATAAGGTCAAAAACTACATACTCAGATCTTCACCAAACATTGCAGGGATACATTGGATGTCAAGACACGTGGAAAAAACGTACAAAACAAGAGATTGGAGACATCAAGATTTTGGACGAATTTTTTAAGAATTTTCAAATTTTCAGATAGGAGGTTCCAGATGAGGTCAAAAACTACATAGTCAGATCTTCACCAAACTTTGCAGGAATACTTTGCATGTCAAGACACGTGGAAAAAACGTACAAAACAAGAGATCGGAGACATCAAGATTTTCGACGAATTTGTTAAGAATTTTCAAATTTTCAGATGGGAGGTTCCAGATAAGGTCAAAAACGACATACTCAGATCTTCACCAAACTTTGCAGGGATCCATTGGAGGTCGAGACACGTGGAAAAAACGTACAAAACAAGAGATTGGAGACATCAAGATTTTGGACGAATTTTTTAAGAATTTTCAAATTTTCAGATAGGAGGTTCCATATAAGGTCAAAAACTACATACTCAGATCTTCACCAAACTTTGCAGGGATACATTGGATGTCAAGACACGTGGAAAAAACGTACAAAACAAGAGATTGGAAACATCAAGATTTTCGACGAATTTTTTAAGAATTTTCAAATTTTCAGAAAGGATGTTCCAGATAAGGTCAAAAACGACATACTCAGATCTTCACCAAACTTTGCAGGGATCCATTGGAGGTCCAGACACGTGGAAAAAACGTACAAAACAAGAGATTGGAGACATCAAGATTTTGGACGAATTTTTGAAGAATTTTCAAATTTTCAGATAGGAGGTTCCAGATAAGGTCTAAAACTACATACTCAGATCTCCACCAAACATTGCAGGAATACATTGGATGTCAAGACACGTGGAAAAAACGTACAAAACAAGAGATTGGAGACATCAAGATTTTCGACGAATTTTTGAAGAATTTTCAAATTTTCAGATAGGAGGTTCCAGATAAGGTCAAAAACTACATACTCAGATCTTCACCAAACGTTGCAGGGATACTTTGCATGTCAAGACACGTGGAAAAAACGTACAAAACAAAAGATTGGAGACATCAAGATTTTCGACGAATTTTTTAAGAATTTTCAAATTTTCAGATGGGAGGTTCCAGATAAGGTCAAAAACGACATACTCTGATCTTCACCAAACTTTGCATGGATACATTGGATGTCAAGACACGTGGAAAAAACGTACAAAACAAGAGATTGGAGACATCAAGATTTTGGACGAATTTTTTAAGAATTCTCAAATTTTCAGAAAGGAGGTTCCATATAAGGTCAAAAACTACATACTCAGATCTTCACCAAACTTTGCAGGGATACTTTGGATGTCAAGACACGTGGAAAAAACGTACAAAACAAGAGATTGGGGTCATCAAGATTTTGGACGAATTTTTTAAGAATTTTCAAATTTTCAGATGGGAGGTTCAATATAAGGTCAAAAACTACATACTCAGATCTTCACCAAACTTTGCATGGATACATTGGATGTCAAGACACGTGGAAAAAACATACAAAACATAGGATTCGGAACATCAAGATTTTGGTCGAATTTTTTAAGAATTTTCAAATTTTCAGATAGGAGGTTCCATATAAGGTCAAAAACTACATACTCAGATCTTCACCAAACATTGCAGGAATACATTGGATGTCAAGACACGTGGAAAAAACGTACAAAACAAGAGATTGGAGACATCAAGATTTTGGACGAATTTTTTAAGAATTTTCAAATTTTCAGATAGGAGGTTCCATATAAGGTCAAAAACTACATACTCAGATCTTCACCAAACTTTGCATTAATACATTATGTGTCAAAACACGTGGAAAAAACGTACAAAACAAAAGATTGGAGACATCAAGATTTTGGTCGAATTTTTTAAGAATTTTCAAATTTTCAGATGGGAGGTTCCAGATAAGGTCAAAAACTACATACTCAGATCTTCACCAAACTTTGCAGGGATACATTGGATGTCAAGACACGTGGAAAAAACGTACAAAAAAGAGATTGGAGACATCAAGATTTTGGACGAATTTTTTAACAATTTTCAAATTTTCAGAAAGGATGTTCCAGATAAGGTCAAAAACGACATACTCAGATCTTCACCAAACTTTGCAGGGATACATTGGATATCAAGACACGTGGAAAAAACGTACAAAACAAGAGATTGGAGACATCAAGATTTTGGACGAATTTTTTAAGAATTTTCAAATTTTCAGATAGGAGGTTCCAGATAAGGTCAAAAACTACATACTCAGATCTTCACCAAACTTTGCAGGGATACATTGGATGTCAAGACACGTGGAAAAAACGTACAAAACAAGAGATTGGAGACATCAAGATTTTCGACGAATTTTTTAAGAATTTTCAAATTTTCAGAAAGGATGTTCCAGATAAGGTCAAAAACGACATACTCAGATCTTCACCAAACTTTGCAGGGATCCATTGGAGGTCGAGACACGTGGAAAAAACGTACAAAACAAGAGATTGGAGACATCAAGATTTTGGACGAATTTTTGAAGAATTTTCAAATTTTCAGATAGGAGGTTCCAGATAAGGTCTAAAACTACATACTCAGATCTCCACCAAACATTGCAGGAATACATTGGATGTCAAGACACGTGGAAAAAACGTACAAAACAAGAGATTGGAGACATCAAGATTTTCGACGAATTTTTGAAGAATTTTCAAATTTTCAGATAGGAGGTTCCAGATAAGGTCAAAAACTACATACTCAGATCTTCACCAAACGTTGCAGGGATACTTTGCATGTCAAGACACGTGGAAAAAAACGTACAAAACAAAAGATTGGAGACATCAAGATTTTCGACGAATTTTTTAAGAATTTTCAAATTTTCAGATGGGAGGTTCCAGATAAGGTCAAAAACGACATACTCAGATCTTCACCAAACTTTGCATGGATACATTGGATGTCAAGACACGTGGAAAAAACGTACAAAACAAGAGATTGGAGACATCAAGATTTTCGACGAATTTTTTAAGAATTTTCAAATTTTCAGATGGGAGGTTCCAGATAAGGTCAAAAACGACATACTCAGATCTTCACCAAACTTTGCATGGATACATTGGATGTCAAGACACGTGGAAAAAACGTACAAAACAAGAGATTGGAGACATCAAGATTTTGGACGAATTTTTTAAGAATTCTCAAATTTTCAGAAAGGAGGTTCCATATAAGGTCAAAAACTACAAACTCAGATCTTCACCAAACTTTGCAGGGATACATTGGATGTCAAGACACGTGGAAAAAACGTACAAAACAAGAGATTGGGGTCATCAAGATTTTGGACGAATTTTTTAAGAATTTTCAAATTTTCAGAAAGGAGGTTCCATATAAGGTCAAAAACTACATACTCAGATCTTCACCAAACTTTGCAGGGATACATTGAATGTCAAGACACGTGGAAAAAACGTACAAAACAAGAGATTGGGGTCATCAAGATTTTGGACGGATTTTTTAGGAATTTTCAAATTTTCAGATGGGAGGTTCCAGATAAGGTCAAAAACTACAAACTCAGATCTTCACCAAACTTTGCAGGGATACATTGGATGTCAAGACACGTGGAAAAAACGTACAAAACAAGAGATTGGAGACATCAAGATTTTGGACGAATTTTTTAAGAATTTTTAAATTTTCAGATAGGAGGTTCCATATAAGGTCAAAAACTACATACTCAGATCTTCACCAAACTTTGCATGGATACATTATGTGTCAAGACACGTGGAAAAAACGTACAAAACAAGAGATTGGAGACATCAAGATATTGGTCGAATTTTTTAAGAATTTTCAAATTTTCAGATGGGAGGTTCCAGATAAGCTCAAAAACTACATACTCAGATCTTCACCAAACTTTGCAGGGATACATTGGATGTCAAGACACGTGGAAAAAACGTACAAAACAAGAGATAGGAGACATCAAGATTTTGGACGAATTTTTTAACAATTTTCAAATTTTCAGAAAGGATGTTCCAGATAAGGTCAAAAACGACATACTCAGATCTTCACCAAACTTTGCAGGGATACATTGGATATCAAGACACGTGGAAAAAACGTACAAAACAAGAGATTGGAGACATCAAGATTTTGGACGAATTTTTTAAGAATTTTCAAATTTTCAGATAGGAGGTTCCATATAAGGTCAAAAACTACATACTCAGATCTTCACCAAACTTTGCAGGGATACATTGGAGGTCGAGACACGTGGAAAAAAAGTACAAAACAAGAGATTGGGGTCATCAAGATTTTGGACGGATTTTTTAGGAATTTTCAAATTTTCAGATGGGAGGTTCAGATAAGGTCAAAAACTACATACTCAGATCTTCACCAAACATTGCAGGGATACATTGGATGTCAAGACACGTGGAAAAAACGTACAAAACAAGAGATTGGAGACATCAAGATTTTGGACGAATTTTTTAAGAATTTTCAAATTTTCAGATAGGAGGTTCCAGATGAGGTCAAAAACTACATAGTCAGATCTTCACCAAACTTTGCAGGAATACTTTGCATGTCAAGACACGTGGAAAAAACGTACAAAACAAGAGATCGGAGACATCAAGATTTTCGACGAATTTTTTAAGAATTTTCAAATTTTCAGATGGGAGGTTCCAGATAAGGTCAAAAACGACATACTCAGATCTTCACCAAACTTTGCAGGGATCCATTGGAGGTCGAGACACGTGGAAAAAACGTACAAAACAAGAGATTGGAGACATCAAGATTTTGGACGAATTTTTTAAGAATTTTCAAATTTTCAGATAGGAGGTTCCATATAAGGTCAAAAACTACATACTCAGATCTTCACCAAACTTTGCAGGGATACATTGGATGTCAAGACACGTGGAAAAAACGTACAAAACAAGAGATTGGAGACATCAAGATTTTCGACGAATTTTTTAAGAATTTTCAAATTTTCAGAAAGGATGTTCCAGATAAGGTCAAAAACGACATACTCAGATCTTCACCAAACTTTGCAGGGATCCATTGGAGGTCGAGACACGTGGAAAAAACGTACAAAACAAGAGATTGGAGACATCAAGATTTTGGACGAATTTTTGAAGAATTTTCAAATTTTCAGATAGGAGGTTCCAGATAAGGTCTAAAACTACATACTCAGATCTCCACCAAACATTGCAGGAATACATTGGATGTCAAGACACGTGGAAAAAACGTACAAAACAAGAGATTTGAGACATCAAGATTTTCGACGAATTTTTGAAGAATTTTCAAATTTTCAGATAGGAGGTTCCAGATAAGGTCAAAAACTACATACTCAGATCTTCACCAAACGTTGCAGGGATACTTTGCATGTCAAGACACGTGGAAAAAACGTACAAAACAAAAGATTGGAGACATCAAGATTTTCGACGAATTTTTTAAGAATTTTCAAATTTTCAGATGGGAGGTTCCAGATAAGGTCAAAAACGACATACTCAGATCTTCACCAAACTTTGCATGGATACATTGGATGTCAAGACACGTGGAAAAAACGTACAAAACAAGAGATTGGAGACATCAAGATTTTGGACGAATTTTTTAAGAATTCTCAAATTTTCAGAAAGGAGGTTCCATATAAGGTCAAAAACTACATACTCAGATCTTCACCAAACTTTGCAGGGATACTTTGGATGTCAAGACACGTGGAAAAAACGTACAAAACAAGAGATTGGGGTCATCAAGATTTTGGACGAATTTTTTAAGAATTTTCAAATTTTCAGATGGGAGGTTCAATATAAGGTCAAAAACTACATACTCAGATCTTCACCAAACTTTGCATGGATACATTGGATGTCAAGACACGTGGAAAAAACATACAAAACATAGGATTCGGAACATCAAGATTTTGGTCGAATTTTTTAAGAATTTTCAAATTTTCAGATAGGAGGTTCCATATAAGGTCAAAAACTACATACTCAGATCTTCACCAAACTTTGCAGGAATACATTGGATGTCAAGACACGTGGAAAAAACGTACAAAACAAGAGATTGGAGACATCAAGATTTTGGACGAATTTTTTAAGAATTTTCAAATTTTCAGATAGGAGGTTCCATATAAGGTCAAAAACTACATACTCAGATCTTCACCAAACTTTGCATGGATACATTATGTGTCAAGACACGTGGAAAAAACGTACAAAAGAAAAGATTGGAGACATCAAGATTTTGGTCGAATTTTTTAAGAATTTTCAAATTTTCAGATGGGAGGTTCCAGATAAGGTCAAAAACTACATACTCAGATCTTCACCAAACTTTGCAGGGATACATTGGATGTCAAGACACGTGGAAAAAACGTACAAAAAAGAGATTGGAGACATCAAGATTTTGGACGAATTTTTTAACAATTTTCAAATTTTCAGAAAGGATGTTCCAGATAAGGTCAAAAACGACATACTCAGATCTTCACCAAACTTTGCAGGGATATATTGGATATCAAGACACGTGGAAAAAACGTACAAAACAAGAGATTGGAGACATCAAGATTTTGGACGAATTTTTTAAGAATTTTCAAATTTTCAGATAGGAGGTTCCAGATAAGATCAAAAACTACATACTCAGATCTTCACCAAACTTTGCAGGGATACATTGGATGTCAAGACACGTGGAAAAAACGTACAAAACAAGAGATTGGAGACATCAAGATTTTCGACGAATTTTTTAAGAATTTTCAAATTTTCAGAAAGGATGTTCCAGATAAGGTCAAAAACGACATACTCAGATCTTCACCAAACTTTGCAGGGATCCATTGGAGGTCGAGACACGTGGAAAAAACGTACAAAACAAGAGATTGGAGACATCAAGATTTTGGACGAATTTTTGAAGAATTTTCAAATTTTCAGATAGGAGGTTCCAGATAAGGTCTAAAACTACATACTCAGATCTCCACCAAACATTGCAGGAATACATTGGATGTCAAGACACGTGGAAAAAACGTACAAAACAAGAGATTGGAGACATCAAGATTTTCGACGAATTTTTGAAGAATTTTCAAATTTTCAGATAGGAGGTTCCAGATAAGGTCAAAAACTACATACTCAGATCTTCACCAAACGTTGCAGGGATACTTTGCATGTCAAGACACGTGGAAAAAACGTACAAAACAAAAGATTGGAGACATCAAGATTTTCGACGAATTTTTTAAGAATTTTCAAATTTTCAGATGGGAGGTTCCAGATATGGTCAAAAACGACATACTCAGATCTTCACCAAACTTTGCATGGATACATTGGATGTCAAGACACGTGGAAAAAACGTACAAAACAAGAGATTGGAGACATCAAGATTTTGGACGAATTTTTTAAGAATTCTCAAATTTTCAGAAAGGAGGTTCCATATAAGGTCAAAAACTACATACTCAGATCTTCACCAAACTTTGCAGGGATACTTTGGATGTCAAGACACGTGGAAAAAACGTACAAAACAAGAGATTGGGGTCATCAAGATTTTGGACGAATTTTTTAAGAATTTTCAAATTTTCAGATGGGAGGTTCAATATAAGGTCAAAAACTACATACTCAGATCTTCACCAAACTTTGCATGGATACATTGGATGTCAAGACACGTGGAAAAAACATACAAAACATAGGATTCGGAACATCAAGATTTTGGTCGAATTTTTTAAGAATTTTCAAATTTTCAGATAGGAGGTTCCATATAAGGTCAAAAACTACATACTCAGATCTTCACCAAACATTGCAGGAATACATTGGATGTCAAGACACGTGGAAAAAACGTACAAAACAAGAGATTGGGGTCATCAAGATTTTGCACGGATTTTTTAGGAATTTTCAAATTTTCAGATGGGAGGTTCCAGATAAGGTCAAAAACTACATACTCAGATTTTCACCAAACTTTGCAGGGATACATTGGATGTCAACACACGTGGAAAAAACGTACAAAACAAGAGATTGGAGACATCAAGATTTTGGACGGATTTTTTAGGAATTTTCAAATTTTCAGATGGGAGGTTCCAGATAAGGTCAAAAACTACATACTCAGATCTTCACCAAACATTGCAGGGATACATTGGATGTCAAGACACGTGGAAAAAACGTACAAAACAAGAGATTGGAGACATCAAAATTTTGGACGAATTTTTTAAGAATTTTCAAATTTTCAGATAGGAGGTTCCAGATGAGGTCAAAAACTACATACTCAGATCTTCACCAAACTTTGCAGGAATACTTTGCATGTCAAGACACGTGGAAAAAACGTACAAAACAAGAGATCGGAGACATCAAGATTTTCGACGAATTTTTTAAGAATTTTCAAATTTTCAGATGGGAGGTTCCAGATAAGGTCAAAAACGACATACTCAGATCTTCACCAAACTTTGCATGGATACATTGGATGTCAAGACACGTGGAAAAAACATACAAAACATAGGATTGGTGACATCAAGATTTTGGACGAATTTTTTAAAAATTTTCAAATTTTCAGATAGGAGGTTCCATATAAGGTCAAAAACTACATACTCAGATCTTCACCAAACTTTGCAGGGATACATTGGATGTCAAGACACGTGGAAAAAACGTACAAAACAAGAGATTGGAGACATCAAGATTATGGACGAATTTTTTGAGAATTTTCAAATTTTCAGAAAGGAGGTTCCATATAAGGTCAAAAACTACATACTCAGATCTTCACCAAACTTTGCAGGGATACATTGGATGTCAAGACACGTGGAAAAAACGTACAAAACAAGAGATTGGAGACATCAAGATTTTCGACGAATTTTTTAAGAATTTTCAAATTTTCAGAAAGGATGTTCCAGATAAGGTCAAAAACGACATACTCAGATCTTCACCAAACTTTGCAGGGATACATTGGAGGTCGAGACACGTGGAAAAAACGTACAAAACAAGAGATTGGAGACATCAAGATTTTGGACGAATTTTTGAAGAATTTTCAAATTTTCTGATAGGAGGTCCCAGATAAGGTCAAAAACTACATACTCAGATCTCCACCAAACATTGCAGGGATACATTGGATGTCAAGACACGTGGAAAAAACGTACAAAACAAGAGATTGGAGACATCAAGATTTTCGACGAATTTTTGAAGAATTTTCAAATTTTCAGATAGGAGGTTCCAGATAAGGTCAAAAACTACATACTCAGATCTTCACCAAACGTTGCAGGGATACTTTGCATGTCAAGACACGTGGAAAAAACGTACAAAACAAGAGATTGGAGACATCAAGATTTTCGACGAATTTTTTAAGAATTTTCAAATTTTCAGATGGGAGGTTCCAGATAAGGTCAAAAACGACATACTCAGATCTTCACCAAACTTTGCATGGATACATTGGATGTCAAGACACGTGGAAAAAACGTACAAAACAAGAGATTGGGGTCATCAAGATTTTGCACGGATTTTTTAGGAATTTTCAAATTTTCAGATGGGAGGTTCCAGATAAGGTCAAAAACTACATACTCAGATCTTCACCAAACTTTGCAGGGATACATTGGATGTCAAGACACGTGGAAAAAACGTACAAAACAAGAGATTGGAGACATCAAGATTTTGGACGAATTTTTTAAGAATTTTCAAATTTTCAGATAGGAGGTTCCATATAAGGTCAAAAACTACATACTCAGATCTTCACCAAACTTTGCATGGATACATTATGTGTCAAGACACGTGGAAAAAACGTACAAAACAAAAGATTGGAGACATCAAGATTTTGGTCGAATTTTTTAAGAATTTTCAAATTTTCAGATGTGAGGTTCCAGATAAGGTCAAAAACTACATACTCAGATCTTCACCAAACTTTGCAGGGATACATTGGATGTCAAGACACGTGGAAAAAACGTACAAAAAAGAGATTGGAGACATCAAGATTTTGGACGAATTTTTTAACAATTTTCAAATTTTCAGAAAGGATGTTCCAGATAAGGTCAAAAACGACATACTCAGATCTTCACCAAACTTTGCAGGGATACATTGGATATCAAGACACGTGGAAAAAACGTACAAAACAAGAGATTGGAGACATCAAGATTTTGGACGAATTTTTTAAGAATTTTCAAATTTTCAGATAGGAGGTTCCAGATAAGGTCAAAAACTACATACTCAGATCTTAACCAAACTTTGCAGGGATACATTGGATGTCAAGACACGTGGAAAAAACGTACAAAACAAGAGATTGGGGTCATCAAGATTTTGGACGGATTTTTTAGGAATTTTCAAATTTTCAGATGGGAGGTTCCAGATAAGGTCAAAAACTACATACTCAGATCTTCACCAAACATTGCAGGGATACATTGGATGTCAAGACACGTGGAAAAAACGTACAAAACAAGAGATTGGAGACATCAATATTTTGGACGAATTTTTAAAGAATTTTCAAATTTTCAGATAGGAGGTTCCAGATGAGGTCAAAAACTACATAGTCAGATCTTCACCAAACTTTGCAGGAATACTTTGCATGTCAAGACACGTGGAAAAAACGTACAAAACAAGAGATCGGAGACATCAAGATTTTCGACGAATTTTTTAAGAATTTTCAAATTTTCAGATGGGAGGTTCCAGATAAGGTCAAAAACGACATACTCAGATCTTCACCAAACTTTGCATGGATACATTGGATGTCAAGACACGTGGAAAAAACATACAAAACATAGGATTGGTGACATCAAGATTTTGGACGAATTTTTTAAGAATTTTCAAATTTTCAGATAGGAGGTTCCATATAAGGTCAAAAACTACATACTCAGATCTTCACCAAACTTTGCAGGGATACATTGGATGTCAAGACACGTGGAAAAAACGTACAAAACAAGAGATTGGAGACATCAAGATTTTCGACGAATTTTTTAAGAATTTTCAAATTTTCAGAAAGGATGTTCCAGATAAGGTCAAAAACGACATACTCAGATCTCAACCAAACATTGCAGGGATACATTGGATGTCAAGACACGTGGAAAAAACGTACAAAACAAGAGATTGGAGACATCAAGATTTTCGACGAATTTTTGAAGAATTTTCAAATTTTCAGATGGGAGGTTCCAGATAAGGTCAAAAACTACATACTCAGATCTTCACCAAACGTTGCAGGGATACTTTGCATGTCAAGACACGTGGAAAAAACGTACAAAACAAGAGATTGGAGACATCAAGATTTTCGACGAATTTTTTAAGAATTTTCAAATTTTCAGATGGGAGGTTCCAGATAAGGTCAAAAACGACATACTCAGATCTTCACCAAACTTTGCATGGATACATTGGATGTCAAGACACGTGGAAAAAACGTACAAAACAAGAGATTGGAGACATCAAGATTTTGGACGAATTTTTTAAGAATTCTCAAATTTTCAGAAAGGAGGTTCCATATAAGGTCAAAAACTACAAACTCAGATCTTCACCAAACTTTGCAGGGATACATTGGATGTCAAGACACGTGGAAAAAACGTACAAAACAAGAGATTGGGGTCATCAAGATTTTGGACGAATTTTTTAAGAATTTTCAAATTTTCAGAAAGGAGGTTCCATATAAGGTCAAAAACTACATACTCAGATCTTCACCAAACTTTGCAGGGATACATTGAATGTCAAGACACGTGGAAAAAACGTACAAAACAAGAGATTGGGGTCATCAAGATTTTGGACGGATTTTTTAGGAATTTTCAAATTTTCAGATGGGAGGTTCCAGATAAGGTCAAAAACTACATACTCAGATCTTCACCAAACTTTGCAGGGATACATTGGATGTCAAGACACGTGGAAAAAACGTACAAAACAAGAGATTGGAGACATCAAGATTTTGGACGAATTTTTTAAGAATTTTTAAATTTTCAGATAGGAGGTTCCATATAAGGTCAAAAACTACATACTCAGATCTTCACCAAACTTTGCATGGATACATTATGTGTCAAGACACGTGGAAAAAACGTACAAAACAAGAGATTGGAGACATCAAGATATTGGTCGAATTTTTTAAGAATTTTCAAATTTTCAGTTGGGAGGTTCCAGATATGGTCAAAAACTACATACTCAGATCTTCACCAAACTTTGCAGGGATACATTGGATGTCAAGACACGTGGAAAAAACGTACAAAACAAGAGATAGGAGACATCAAGATTTTGGACGAATTTTTTAACAATTTTCAAATTTTCAGAAAGGATGTTCCAGATAAGGTCAAAAACGACATACTCAGATCTTCACCAAACTTTGCATGGATACATTGGATGTCAAGACACGTGGAAAAAACATACAAAACATAGGATTGGTGACATCAAGATTTTGGACGAATTTTTTAAGAATTTTCAAATTTTCAGATAGGAGGTTCCATATAAGGTCAAAAACTACATACTCAGATCTTCACCAAACTTTGCAGGGATACATTGGATGTCAAGACACGTGGAAAAAACGTACAAAACAAGAGATTGGAGACATCAAGATTATGGACGAATTTTTTGAGAATTTTCAAATTTTCAGAAAGGAGGTTCCATATAAGGTCAAAAACTACATACTCAGATCTTCACCAAACTTTGCAGGGATACATTGGATGTCAAGACACGTGGAAAAAACGTACAAAACAAGAGATTGGAGACATCAAGATTTTCGACGAATTTTTTAAGAATTTTCAAATTTTCAGAAAGGATGTTCCAGATAAGGTCAAAAACGACATACTCAGATCTTCACCAAACTTTGCAGGGATACATTGGAGGTCGAGGCACGTGGAAAAAACGTACAAAACAAGAGATTGGAGACATCAAGATTTTGGACGAATTTTTGAAGAATTTTCAAATTTTCTGATAGGAGGTCCCAGATAAGGTCAAAAACTACATACTCAGATCTCCACCAAACATTGCAGGGATACATTGGATGTCAAGACACGTGGAAAAAACGTACAAAACAAGAGATTGGAGACATCAAGATTTTCGACGAATTTTTGAAGAATTTTCAAATTTTCAGATAGGAGGTTCCAGATAAGGTCAAAAACTACATACTCAGATCTTCACCAAACGTTGCAGGGATACTTTGCATGTCAAGACACGTGGAAAAAACGTACAAAACAAGAGATTGGAGACATCAAGATTTTCGACGAATTTTTTAAGAATTTTCAAATTTTCAGATGGGAGGTTCCAGATAAGGTCAAAAACGACATACTCAGATCTTCACCAAACTTTGCATGGATACATTGGATGTCAAGACACGTGGAAAAAACGTACAAAACAAGAGATTGGGGTCATCAAGATTTTGCACGGATTTTTTAGGAATTTTCAAATTTTCAGATGGGAGGTTCCAGATAAGGTCAAAAACTACATACTCAGATCTTCACCAAACTTTGCAGGGATACATTGGATGTCAAGACACGTGGAAAAAACGTACAAAACAAGAGATTGGAGACATCAAGATTTTGGACGAATTTTTTAAGAATTTTCAAATTTTCAGATAGGAGGTTCCATATAAGGTCAAAAACTACATACTCAGATCTTCACCAAACTTTGCATGGATACATTATGTGTCAAGACACGTGGAAAAAACGTACAAAACAAAAGATTGGAGACATCAAGATTTTGGTCGAATTTTTTAAGAATTTTCAAATTTTCAGATGGGAGGTTCCAGATAAGGTCAAAAACTACATACTCAGATCTTCACCAAACTTTGCAGGGATACATTGGATGTCAAGACACGTGGAAAAAACGTACAAAAAAGAGATTGGAGACATCAAGATTTTGGACGAATTTTTTAACAATTTTCAAATTTTCAGAAAGGATGTTCCAGATAAGGTCAAAAACGACATACTCAGATCTTCACCAAACTTTGCAGGGATACATTGGATATCAAGACACGTGGAAAAAACGTACAAAACAAGAGATTGGAGACATCAAGATTTTGGACGAATTTTTTAAGAATTTTCAAATTTTCAGATAGGAGGTTCCAGATAAGGTCAAAAACTACATACTCAGATCTTCACCAAACTTTGCAGGGATACATTGGATGTCAAGACACGTGGAAAAAACGTACAAAACAAGAGATTGGGGTCATCAAGATTTTGGACGGATTTTTTAGGAATTTTCAAATTTTCAGATGGGAGGTTCCAGATAAGGTCAAAAACTACATACTCAGATCTTCACCAAACATTGCAGGGATACATTGGATGTCAAGACACGTGGAAAAAACGTACAAAACAAGAGATTGGAGACATCAATATTTTGGACGAATTTTTAAAGAATTTTCAAATTTTCAGATAGGAGGTTCCAGATGAGGTCAAAAACTACATAGTCAGATCTTCACCAAACTTTGCAGGAATACTTTGCATGTCAAGACACGTGGAAAAAACGTACAAATCAAGAGATCGGAGACATCAAGATTTTCGACGAATTTTTTAAGAATTTTCAAATTTTCAGATGGGAGGTTCCAGATAAGGTCAAAAACGACATACTCAGATCTTCACCAAACTTTGCATGGATACATTGGATGTCAAGACACGTGGAAAAAACATACAAAACATAGGATTGGTGACATCAAGATTTTGGACGAATTTTTTAAGAATTTTCAAATTTTCAGATAGGAGGTTCCATATAAGGTCAAAAACTACATACTCAGATCTTCACCAAACTTTGCAGGGATACATTGGATGTCAAGACACGTGGAAAAAACGTACAAAACAAGAGATTGGAGACATCAAGATTTTCGACGAATTTTTTAAGAATTTTCAAATTTTCAGAAAGGATGTTCCAGATAAGGTCAAAAACGACATACTCAGATCTTCACCAAACTTTGCAGGGATACATTGGAGGTCGAGACACGTGGAAAAAACGTACAAAACAAGAGATTGGAGACATCAAGATTTTGGACGAATTTTTGAAGAATTTTCAAATTTTCAGATAGGAGGTTCCAGATAAGGTCAAAAACTACATACTCAGATCTCAACCAAACATTGCAGGGATACATTGGATGTCAAGACACGTGGAAAAAACGTACAAAACAAGAGATTGGAGACATCAAGATTTTCGACGAATTTTTGAAGAATTTTCAAATTTTCAGATAGGAGGTTCCAGATAAGGTCAAAAACTACATACTCAGATCTTCACCAAACGTTGCAGGGATACTTTGCATGTCAAGACACGTGGAAAAAACGTACAAAACAAGAGATTGGAGACATCAAGATTTTCGACGAATTTTTTAAGAATTTTCAAATTTTCAGATGGGAGGTTCCAGATAAGGTCAAAAACGACATACTCAGATCTTCACCAAACTTTGCATGGATACATTGGATGTCAAGACACGTGGAAAAAACGTACAAAACAAGAGATTGGAGACATCAAGATTTTGGACGAATTTTTTAAGAATTCTCAAATTTTCAGAAAGGAGGTTCCATATAAGGTCAAAAACTACAAACTCAGATCTTCACCAAACTTTGCAGGGATACATTGGATGTCAAGACACGTGGAAAAAACGTACAAAACAAGAGATTGGGGTTATCAAGATTTTGGAAGAATTTTTTAAGAATTTTCAAATTTTCAGAAAGGAGGTTCCATATAAGGTCAAAAACTACATACTCAGATCTTCACCAAACTTTGCAGGGATACATTGAATGTCAAGACACGTGGAAAAAACGTACAAAACAAGAGATTGGGGTCATCAAGATTTTGGACGGATTTTTTAGGAATTTTCAAATTTTCAGATGGGAGGTTCCATATAAGGTCAAAAACTACATACTCAGATCTTCACCAAACTTTGCAGGGATACATTGGATGTCAAGACACGTGGAAAAAACGTACAAAACAAGAGATTGGAGACATCAAGATTTTGGACGAATTTTTTAAGAATTTTTAAATTTTCAGATAGGAGGTTCCATATAAGGTCAAAAACTACATACTCAGATCTTCACCAAACTTTGCATGGATACATTATGTGTCAAGACACGTGGAAAAAACGTACAAAACAAGAGATTGGAGACATCAAGATATTGGTCGAATTTTTTAAGAATTTTCAAATTTTCAGATGGGAGGTTCCAGATAAGGTCAAAAACTACATACTCAGATCTTCACCAAACTTTGCAGGGATACATTGGATGTCAAGACACGTGGAAAAAACGTACAAAACAAGAGATAGGAGACATCAAGATTTTGGACGAATTTTTTAACAATTTTCAAATTTTCAGAAAGGATGTTCCAGATAAGGTCAAAAACGACATACTCAGATCTTCACCAAACTTTGCAGGGATACATTGGATATCAAGACACGTGGAAAAAACGTACAAAACAAGAGATTGGAGACATCAAGATTTTGGACGAATTTTTTAAGAATTTTCAAATTTTCAGATAGGAGGTTCCAGATAAGATCAAAAACTACATACTCAGATCTTCACCAAACTTTGCAGGGATACATTGGATGTCAAGACACGTGGAAAAAACGTACAAAACAAGAGATTGGGGTCATCAAGATTTTGGACGGATTTTTTAGGAATTTTCAAATTTTCAGATGGGAGGTTCCAGATAAGGTCAAAAACTACATACTCAGATCTTCACCAAACATTGCAGGGATACATTGGATGTCAAGACACGTGGAAAAAACGTACAAAACAAGAGATTGGAGACATCAAGATTTTGGACGAATTTTTTAAGAATTTTCAAATTTTCAGATAGGAGGTTCCAGATGAGGTCAAAAACTACATACTCAGATCTTCACCAAACTTTGCAGGAATACTTTGCATGTCAAGACACGTGGAAAAAACGTACAAAACAAGAGATCGGAGACATCAAGATTTTCGACGAATTTTTTAAGAATTTTCAAATTTTCAGATGGGAGGTTCCAGATAAGGTCAAAAACGACATACTCAGATCTTCACCAAACTTTGCAGGGATCCATTGGAGGTCGAGACACGTGGAAAAAACGTACAAAACAAGAGATTGGAGACATCAAGATTTTGGACGAATTTTTTAAGAATTTTCAAATTTTCAGATAGGAGGTTCCATATAAGGTCAAAAACTACATACTCAGATCTTCACCAAACTTTGCAGGGATACATTGGATGTCAAGACACGTGGAAAAAACGTACAAAACAAGAGATTGGAGACATCAAGATTTTCGACGAATTTTTTAAGAATTTTCAAATTTTCAGAAAGGATGTTCCAGATAAGGTCAAAAACGACATACTCAGATCTTCACCAAACTTTGCAGGGATCCATTGGAGGTCGAGACACGTGGAAAAAACGTACAAAACAAGAGATTGGAGACATCAAGATTTTGGACGAATTTTTGAAGAATTTTCAAATTTTCAGATAGGAGGTTCCAGATAAGGTCTAAAACTACATACTCAGATCTCCACCAAACATTGCAGGAATACATTGGATGTCAAGACACGTGGAAAAAACGTACAAAACAAGAGATTGGAGACATCAAGATTTTCGACGAATTTTTGAAGAATTTTCAAATTTTCAGATAGGAGGTTCCAGATAAGGTCAAAAACTACATACTCAGATCTTCACCAAACGTTGCAGGGATACTTTGCATGTCAAGACACGTGGAAAAAACGTACAAAACAAAAGATTGGAGACATCAAGATTTTCGACGAATTTTTTAAGAATTTTCAAATTTTCAGATGGGAGGTTCCAGATAAGGTCAAAAACGACATACTCAGATCTTCACCAAACTTTGCATGGATACATTGGATGTCAAGACACGTGGAAAAAACGTACAAAACAAGAGATTGGAGACATCAAGATTTTGGACGAATTTTTTAAGAATTCTCAAATTTTCAGAAAGGAGGTTCCATATAAGGTCAAAAACTACATACTCAGATCTTCACCAAACTTTGCAGGGATACTTTGGATGTCAAGACACGTGGAAAAAACGTACAAAACAAGAGATTGGGGTCATCAAGATTTTGGACGAATTTTTTAAGAATTTTCAAATTTTCAGATGGGAGGTTCAATATAAGGTCAAAAACTACATACTCAGATCTTCACCAAACTTTGCATGGATACATTGGATGTCAAGACACGTGGAAAAAACATACAAAACATAGGATTCGGAACATCAAGGTTTTGGTCGAATTTTTTAAGAATTTTCAAATTTTCAGATAGGAGGTTCCATATAAGGTCAAAAACTACATACTCAGATCTTCACCAAACATTGCAGGAATACATTGGATGTCAAGACACGTGGAAAAAACGTACAAAACAAGAGATTGGGGTCATCAAGATTTTGCACGGATTTTTTAGGAATTTTCAAATTTTCAGATGGGAGGTTCCAGATAAGGTCAAAAACTACATACTCAGATCTTCACCAAACTTTGCAGGGATACATTGGATGTCAAGACACGTGGAAAAAACGTACAAAACAAGAGATTGGAGACATCAAGATTTTGGACGAATTTTTTAAGAATTTTCAAATTTTCAGATAGGAGGTTCCATATAAGGTCAAAAACTACATACTCAGATCTTCACCAAACTTTGCATGGATACATTATGTGTCAAGACACGTGGAAAAAACGTACAAAACAAAAGATTGGAGACATCAAGATTTTGGTCGAATTTTTTAAGAATTTTCAAATTTTCAGATGGGAGGTTCCAGATAAGGTCAAAAACTGCATACTCAGATCTTCACCAAACTTTGCAGGGATACATTGGATGTCAAGACACGTGGAAAAAACGTACAAAAAAGAGATTGGAGACATCAAGATTTTGGACGAATTTTTTAACAATTTTCAAATTTTCAGAAAGGATGTTCCAGATAAGGTCAAAAACGACATACTCAGATCTTCACCAAACTTTGCAGGGATACATTGGATATCAAGACACGTGGAAAAAACGTACAAAACAAGAGATTGGAGACATCAAGATTTTGGACGAATTTTTTAAGAATTTTCAAATTTTCAGATAGGAGGTTCCAGATAAGGTCAAAAACTACATACTCAGATCTTCACCAAACTTTGCAGGGATACATTGGATGTCAAGACACGTGGAAAAAACGTACAAAACAAGAGATTGGGGTCATCAAGATTTTGGACGGATTTTTTAGGAATTTTCAAATTTTCAGATGTGAGGTTCCAGATAAGGTCAAAAACTACATACTCAGATCTTCACCAAACATTGCAGGGATACATTGGATGTCAAGACACGTGGAAAAAACGTACAAAACAAGAGATTGGAGACATCAAAATTTTGGACGAATTTTTTAAGAATTTTCAAATTTTCAGATGGGAGGTTCAATATAAGGTCAAAAACTACATACTCAGATCTTCACCAAACTTTGCATGGATACATTGGATGTCAAGACACGTGGAAAAAACATACAAAACATAGGATTCGGAACATCAAGGTTTTGGTCGAATTTTTTAAGAATTTTCAAATTTTCAGATAGGAGGTTCCATATAAGGTCAAAAACTACATACTCAGATCTTCACCAAACATTGCAGGAATACATTGGATGTCAAGACACGTGGAAAAAACGTACAAAACAAGAGATTGGGGTCATCAAGATTTTGCACGGATTTTTTAGGAATTTTCAAATTTTCAGATGGGAGGTTCCAGATAAGGTCAAAAACTACATACTCAGATCTTCACCAAACTTTGCAGGGATACATTGGATGTCAAGACACGTGGAAAAAACGTACAAAACAAGAGATTGGAGACATCAAGATTTTGGACGAATTTTTTAAGAATTTTTAAATTTTCAGATAGGAGGTTCCATATAAGGTCAAAAACTACATACTCAGATCTTCACCAAACTTTGCATGGATACATTATGTGTCAAGACACGTGGAAAAAACGTACAAAACAAGAGATTGGAGACATCAAGATATTGGTCGAATTTTTTAAGAATTTTCAAATTTTCAGATGGGAGGTTCCAGATAAGGTCAAAAACTACATACTCAGATCTTCACCAAACTTTGCAGGGATACATTGGATGTCAAGACACGTGGAAAAAACGTACAAAACAAGAGATTGGAGACATCAAGATTTTCGACGAATTTTTTAAGAATTTTCAAATTTTCAGAAAGGATGTTCCAGATAAGGTCAAAAACGACATACTCAGATCTTCACCAAACTTTGCAGGGATCCATTATGTGTCAAGACACGTGGAAAAAACGTACAAAACAAAAGATTGGAGACATCAAGATTTTGGTCGAATTTTTTAAGAATTTTCAAATTTTCAGATGGGAGGTTCCAGATAAGGTCAAAAACTACATACTCAGATCTTCACCAAACTTTGCAGGGATACATTGGATGTCAAGACACGTGTAAAAAACGTACAAAAAAGAGATTGGAGACATCAAGATTTTGGACGAATTTTTTAACAATTTTCAAATTTTCAGAAAGGATGTTCCAGATAAGGTCAAAAACGACATACTCAGATCTTCACCAAACTTTGCAGGGATACATTGGATATCAAGACACGTGGAAAAAACGTACAAAACAAGAGATTGGAGACATCAAGATTTTGGACGAATTTTTTAAGAATTTTCAAATTTTCAGATAGGAGGTTCCAGATAAGGTCAAAAACTACATACTCAGATCTTCACCAAACTTTGCAGGGATACATTGGAGGTCGAGACACGTGGAAAAAACGTACAAAACAAGAGATTGGGGTCATCAAGATTTTGGACGGATTTTTTAGGAATTTTCAAATTTTCAGATGGGAGGTTCCAGATAAGGTCAAAAACTACATACTCAGATCTTCACCAAACATTGCAGGGATACATTGGATGTCAAGACACGTGGAAAAAACGTACAAAACAAGAGATTGGAGACATCAAGATTTTGGACGAATTTTCTAAGAATTTTCAAATTTTCAGATAGGAGGTTCCAGATGAGGTCAAAAACTACATACTCAGATCTTCACCAAACTTTGCAGGAATACTTTGCATGTCAAGACACGTGGAAAAAACGTACAAAACAAGAGATCGGAGACATCAAGATTTTCGACGAATTTTTTAAGAATTTTCAAATTTTCAGATGGGAGGTTCCAGATAAGGTCAAAAACGACATACTCAGATCTTCACCAAACTTTGCAGGGATCCATTGGAGGTCGAGACACGTGGAAAAAACGTACAAAACAAGAGATTGGAGACATCAAGATTTTGGACGAATTTTTTAAGAATTTTCAAATTTTCAGATAGGAGGTTCCATATAAGGTCAAAAACTACATACTCAGATCTTCACCAAACTTTGCAGGGATACATTGGACGTCAAGACACGTGGAAAAAACGTACAAAACAAGAGATTGGAGACATCAAGATTTTCGACGAATTTTTTAAGAATTTTCAAATTTTCAGAAAGGATGTTCCAGATAAGGTCAAAAACGACATACTCAGATCTTCACCAAACTTTGCAGGGATCCATTGGAGGTCGAGACACGTGGAAAAAACGTACAAAACAAGAGATTGGAGACATCAAGATTTTGGACGAATTTTTGAAGAATTTTCAAATTTTCAGATAGGAGGTTCCAGATAAGGTCAAAAACGACATACTCAGATCTTCACCAAACTTTGCAGGGATCCATTGGAGGTCGAGACACGTGGAAAAAACGTACAAAACAAGAGATTGGAGACATCAAGATTTTGGACGAATTTTTTAAGAATTTTCAAATTTTCAGATAGGAGGTTCCATATAAGGTCAAAAACTACATACTCAGATCTTCACCAAACTTTGCAGGGATACATTGGATGTCAAGACACGTGGAAAAAACGTACAAAACAAGAGATTGGAGACATCAAGATTTTCGACGAATTTTTTAAGAATTTTCAAATTTTCAGAAAGGATGTTCCAGATAAGGTCAAAAACGACATACTAAGATCTTCACCAAACTTTGCAGGGATCCATTGGAGGTCGAGACACGTGGAAAAAACGTTCAAAACAAGAGATTGGAGACATCAAGATTTTGGACGAATTTTTGAAGAATTTTCAAATTTTCAGATAGGAGGTTCCAGATAAGGTCTAAAACTACATACTCAGATCTCCACCAAACATTGCAGGAATACATTGGATGTCAAGACACGTGGAAAAAACGTACAAAACAAGAGATTGGAGACATCAAGATTTTCGACGAATTTTTGAAGAATTTTCAAATTTTCAGATAGGAGGTTCCAGATAAGGTCAAAAACTACATACTCAGATCTTCACCAAACGTTGCAGGGATACTTTGCATGTCAAGACACGTGGAAAAAACGTACAAAACAAAAGATTGGAGACATCAAGATTTTCGACGAATTTTTTAAGAATTTTCAAATTTTCAGATGGGAGGTTCCAGATAAGGTCAAAAACGACATACTCAGATCTTCACCAAACTTAGCATGGATACATTGGATGTCAAGACACGTGGAAAAAACGTACAAAACAAGAGATTGGAGACATCAAGATTTTGGACGAATTTTTTAAGAATTCTCAAATTTTCAGAAAGGAGGTTGCATATAAGGTCAAAAACTACATACTCAGATCTTCACCAAACTTTGCAGGGATACTTTGGATGTCAAGACACGTGGAAAAAACGTACAAAACAAGAGATTGGGGTCATCAAGATTTTGGACGAATTTTTTAATTTTTCAAATTTTCAGATGGGAGGTTCAATATAAGGTCAAAAACTACATACTCAGATCTTCACCAAACTTTGCATGGATACATTGGATGTCAAGACACGTGGAAAAAACATACAAAACATAGGATTCGGAACATCAAGATTTTGGTCGAATTTTTTAAGAATTTTCAAATTTTCAGATAGGAGGTTCCATATAAGGTCAAAAACTACATACTCAGATCTTCACCAAACATTGCAGGAATACATTGGATGTCAAGACACGTGGAAAAAACGTACAAAACAAGAGATTGGGGTCATCAAGATTTTGCACGGATTTTTTAGGAATTTTCAAATTTTCAGATGGGAGGTTCCAGATAAGGTCAAAAACTACATACTCAGATCTTCACCAAACTTTGCAGGGATACATTGGATGTCAACACACGGGGAAAAAACGTACAAAACAAGAGATTGGAGACATCAAGATTTTGGACGAATTTTTTAAGAATTTTCAAATTTTCAGATAGGAGGTTCCATATAAGGTCAAAAACTACATACTCAGATCTTCACCAAACTTTGCATGGATACATTATGTGTCAAGACACGTGGAAAAAACGTACAAAACAAAAGATTGGAGACATCAAGATTTTGGTCGAATTTTTTAAGAATTTTCAAATTTTCAGATGGGAGGTTCCAGATAAGGTCAAAAACTACATACTCAGATCTTCACCAAACTTTGCAGGGATACATTGGATGTCAAGACACGTGGAAAAAACGTACAAAACAAGAGATTGGAGACATCAAGATTTTGGACGAATTTTTTAAGAATTTTTAAATTTTCAGATAGGAGGTTCCATATAAGGTCAAAAACTACATACTCAGATCTTCACCAAACTTTGCATGGATACATTATGTGTCAAGACACGTGGAAAAAACGTACAAAACAAGAGATTGGAGACATCAAGATATTGGTCGAATTTTTTAAGAATTTTCAAATTTTCAGATGGGAGGTTCCAGATAAGGTCAAAAATTACATACTCAGATCTTCACCAAACTTTGCAGGGATACATTGGATGTCAAGACACGTGGAAAAAACGTACAAAACAAGAGATTGGAGACATCAAGATTTTCGACGAATTTTTTAAGAATTTTCAAATTTTCAGAAAGGATGTTCCAGATAAGGTCAAAAACGACATACTCAGATCTTCACCAAACTTTGCAGGGATCCATTGGAGGTCGAGACACGTGGAAAAAACGTACAAAACAAGAGATTGGAGACATCAAGATTTTGGACGAATTTTTGAAGAATTTTCAAATTTTCAGATAGGAGGTTCCAGATAAGGTCTAAAACTACATACTCAGATCTCCACCAAACATTGCAGGAATACATTGGATGTCAAGACACGTGGAAAAAACGTACAAAACAAGATATTGGAGACATCAAGATTTTCGACGAATTTTTGAAGAATTTTCAAATTTTCAGATAGGAGGTTCCAGATAAGGTCAAAAACTACATACTCAGATCTTCACCAAACGTTGCAGGGATACTTTGCATGTCAAGACACGTGGAAAAAACGTACAAAACAAAAGATTGGAGACATCAAGATTTTCGACGAATTTTTTAAGAATTTTCAAATTTTCAGATGGGAGGTTCCAGATAAGATCAAAAACGACATACTCAGATCTTCACCAAACTTTGCATGGATACATTGGATGTCAAGACACGTGGAAAAAACGTACAAAACAAGAGATTGGGGTCATCAAGATTTTGGACGAATTTTTTAAGAATTTTCAAATTTTCAGATGGGAGGTTCAATATAAGGTCAAAAACTACATACTCAGATCTTCACCAAACTTTGCATGGATACATTGGAGGTCGAGACACGTGGAAAAAAAGTACAAAACAAGAGATTGGGGTCATCAAGATTTTGGACGGATTTTTTAGGAATTTTCAAATTTTCAGATGGGAGGTTCCAGATAAGGTCAAAAACTACATACTCAGATCTTCACCAAACATTGCAGGGATACATTGGATGTCAAGACACGTGGAAAAAACGTACAAAACAAGAGATTGGAGACATCAAGATTTTGGACGAATTTTTTAAGAATTTTCAAATTTTCAGATAGGAGGTTCCAGATGAGGTCAAAAACTACGTACTCAGATCTTCACCAAACTTTGCAGGAATACTTTGCATGTCAAGACACGTGGAAAAAACGTACAAAACAAGAGATCGGAGACATCAAGATTTTCGACGAATTTTTTAAGAATTTTCAAATTTTCAGATGGGAGGTTCCAGATAAGGTCAAAAACGACATACTCAGATCTTCACCAAACTTTGCAGGGATCCATTGGAGGTCGAGACACGTGGAAAAAACGTACAAAACAAGAGATTGGAGACATCAAGATTTTGGACGAATTTTTTAAGAATTTTCAAATTTTCAGATAGGAGGTTCCATATAAGGTCAAAAACTACATACTCAGATCTTCACCAAACTTTGCAGGGATACATTGGATGTCAAGACACGTGGAAAAAACGTACAAAACAAGAGATTGGAGACATCAAGATTTTCGACGAATTTTTTAAGAATTTTCAAATTTTCAGAAAGGATGTTCCAGATAAGGTCAAAAACGACATACTCAGATCTTCACCAAACTTTGCAGGGATCCATTGGAGGTCGAGACACGTGGAAAAAACGTACAAAACAAGAGATTGGAGACATCAAGATTTTGGACGAATTTTTGAAGAATTTTCAAATTTTCAGATAGGAGGTTCCAGATAAGGTCTAAAACTACATACTCAGATCTCCACCAAACATTGCAGGAATACATTGGATGTCAAGACACGTGGAAAAAACGTACAAAACAAGAGATTGGAGACATCAAGATTTTCGACGAATTTTTGAAGAATTTTCAAATTTTCAGATAGGAGGTTCCAGATAAGGTCAAAAACTACATACTCAGATCTTCACCAAACGTTGCAGGGATACTTTGCATGTCAAGACACGTGGAAAAAACGTACAAAACAAAAGATTGGAGACATCAAGATTTTCGACGAATTTTTTAAGAATTTTCAAATTTTCAGATGGGAGGTTCCAGATAAGGTCAAAAACGACATACTCAGATCTTCACCAAACTTTGCATGGATACATTGGATGTCAAGACACGTGGAAAAAACGTACAAAACAAGAGATTGGAGACATCAAGATTTTGGACGAATTTTTTAAGAATTCTCAAATTTTCAGAAAGGAGGTTCCATATAAGGTCAAAAACTACATACTCAGATCTTCACCAAACTTTGCAGGGATACTTTGGATGTCAAGACACGTGGAAAAAACGTACAAAACAAGAGATTGGGGTCATCAAGATTTTGGACGAATTTTTTAAGAATTTTCAAATTTTCAGATGGGACGTTCAATATAAGGTCAAAAACTACATACTCAGATCTTCACCAAACTTTGCATGGATACATTGGATGTCAAGACACGTGGAAAAAACATACAAAACATAGGATTCGGAACATCAAGATTTTGGTCGAATTTTTTAAGAATTTTCAAATTTTCAGATAGGAGGTTCCATATAAGGTCAAAAACTACATACTCAGATCTTCACCAAACATTGCAGGAATACATTGGATGTCAAGACACGTGGAAAAAACGTACAAAACAAGAGATTGGGGTCATCAAGATTTTGCACGGATTTTTTAGGAATTTTCAAATTTTCAGATGGGAGGTTCCAGATAAGGTCAAAAACTACATACTCAGATCTTCACCAAACTTTGCAGGGATACATTGGATGTCAAGACACGTGGAAAAAACGTAAAAAACAAGAGATTGGAGACATCAAGATTTTGGACGAATTTTTTAAGAATTTTCAAATTTTCAGATAGGAGGTTCCATATAAGGTCAAAAACTACATACTCAGATCTTCACCAAACTTTGCATGGACACATTATGTGTCAAGACACGTGGAAAAAACGTACAAAACAAAAGATTGGAGACATCAAGATTTTGGTCGAATTTTTTAAGAATTTTCAAATTTTCAGATGGGAGGTTCCAGAAAAGGTCAAAAACTACATACTCAGATCTTCACCAAACTTTGCAGGGATACATTGGATGTCAAGACACGTGGAAAAAACGTACAAAACAAGAGATTGGAGACATCAAGATTTTGGACGAATTTTTTAAGAATTTTTAAATTTTCAGATAGGAGGTTCCATATAAGGTCAAAAACTACATACTCAGATCTTCACCAAACTTTGCATGGATACATTATGTGTCAAGACACGTGGAAAAAACGTACAAAACAAGAGATTGGAGACATCAAGATATTGGTCGAATTTTTTAAGAATTTTCAAATTTTCAGATGGGAGGTTCCAGATAAGGTCAAAAACGACATACTCAGATCTTCACCAAACTTTGCATGGATACATTGGATGTCAAGACACGTGGAAAAAACATACAAAACATAGGATTGGTGACATCAAGATTTTGGACGAATTTTTTAAGAATTTTCAAATTTTCAGATAGGAGGTTCCATATAAGGTCAAAAACTACATACTCAGATCTTCACCAAACTTTGCAGGGATACATTGGATGTCAAGACACGTGGAAAAAACGTACAAAACAAGAGATTGGAGACATCAAGATTATGGACGAATTTTTTGAGAATTTTCAAATTTTCAGAAAGGAGGTTCCATATAAGGTCAAAAACTACATACTCAGATCTTCACCAAACTTTGCAGGGATACATTGGATGTCAAGACACGTGGAAAAAACGTACAAAACAAGAGATTGGAGACATCAAGATTTTCGACGAATTTTTTAAGAATTTTCAAATTTTCAGAAAGGATGTTCCAGATAAGGTCAAAAACGACATACTCAGATCTTCACCAAACTTTGCAGGGATACATTGGAGGTCGAGACACGTGGAAAAAACGTACAAAACAAGAGATTGGAGACATCAAGATTTTGGACGAATTTTTGAAGAATTTTCAAATTTTCTGATAGGAGGTCCCAGATAAGGTCAAAAACTACATACTCAGATCTCCACCAAACATTGCAGGGATACATTGGATGTCAAGACACGTGGAAAAAACGTACAAAACAAGAGATTGGAGACATCAAGGTTTTCGACGAATTTTTGAAGAATTTTCAAATTTTCAGATAGGAGGTTCCAGATAAGGTCAAAAACTACATACTCAGATCTTCACCAAACGTTGCAGGGATACTTTGCATGTCAAGACACGTGGAAAAAACGTACAAAACAAGAGATTGGAGACATCAAGATTTTCGACGAATTTTTTAAGAATTTTCAAATTTTCAGATGGGAGGTTCCAGATAAGGTCAAAAACGACATACTCATAGCTTCACCAAACTTTGCATGGATACATTGGATGTCAAGACACGTGGAAAAAACGTACAAAACAAGAGATTGGGGTCATCAAGATTTTGCACGGATTTTTTAGGAATTTTCAAATTTTCAGATCGAAGGTTCCAGATAAGGTCAAAAACTACATACTCAGATCTTCACCAAACTTTGCAGGGATACATTGGATGTCGAGACACGTGGAAAAAACGTACAAAACAAGAGATTGGAGACATCAAGATTTTGGACGAATTTTTTAAGAATTTTCAAATTTTCAGATAGGAGGTTCCAGATAAGGTCAAAAACTACATACTCAGATCTTCACCAAACTTTGCATGGATACATTATGTGTCAAGACACGTGGAAAAAACGTACAAAACAAAAGATTGGAGACATCAAGATTTTGGTCGAATTTTTTAAGAATTTTCAAATTTTCAGATGGGAGGTTCCAGATAAGGTCAAAAACTACATACTCAGATCTTCACCAAACTTTGCAGGGATACATTGGATGTCAAGACACGTGGAAAAAACGTACAAAAAAGAGATTGGAGACATCAAGATTTTGGACGAATTTTTTAACAATTTTCAAATTTTCAGAAAGGATGTTCCAGATAAGGTCAAAAACGACATACTCAGATCTTCACCAAACTTTGCAGGGATACATTGGATATCAAGACACGTGGAAAAAACGTACAAAACAAGAGATTGGAGACATCAAGATTTTGGACGAATTTTTTAAGAATTTTCAAATTTTCAGATAGGAGGTTCCAGATAAGGTCAAAAACTACATACTCAGATCTTCACCAAACTTTGCAGGGATACATTGGATGTCAAGACACGTGGAAAAAACGTACAAAACAAGAGATTGGGGTCATCAAGATTTTGGACGGATTTTTTAGGAATTTTCAAATTTTCAGATGGGAGGTTCCAGATAAGGTCAAAAACTACAGACTCAGATCTTCACCAAACATTGCAGGGATACATTGGATGTCAAGACACGTGGAAAAAACGTACAAAACAAGAGATTGGAGACATCAATATTTTGGACGAATTTTTAAAGAATTTTCAAATTTTCAGATAGGAGGTTCCAGATGAGGTCAAAAACTACATAGTCAGATCTTCACCAAACTTTGCAGGAATACTTTGCATGTCAAGACACGTGGAAAAAACGTACAAAACAAGTGATCGGAGACATCAAGATTTTCGACGAATTTTATAAGGATTTTCAAATTTTCAGATGGGAGGTTCCAGATAAGGTCAAAAACGACATACTCAGATCTTCACCAAACTTTGCATGGATACATTGGATGTCAAGACACGTGGAAAAAACATACAAAACATAGGATTGGTGACATCAAGATTTTGGACGAATTTTTTTAATTTTTCAAATTTTCAGATAGGAGGTTCCATATAAGGTCAAAAACTACATACTCAGATCTTCACCAAACTTTGCAGGGATACATTGGATGTCAAGACACGTGGAAAAAACGTGCAAAACAAGAGATTGGAGACATCAAGATTTTCGACGAATTTTTTAAGAATTTTCAAATTTTCAGAAAGGATGTTCCAGATAAGGTCAAAAACGACATACTCAGATCTTCACCAAACTTTGCAGTGATACATTGGAGGTCGAGACACGTGGAAAAAACGTACAAAACAAGAGATTGGAGACATCAAGATTTTGGACGAATTTTTGAAGAATTTTCAAATTTTCAGATAGGAGGTTCCAGATAAGGTCAAAAACTACATACTCAGATCTCAACCAAACATTGCAGGGATACATTGGATGTCAAGACACGTGGAAAAAACGTACAAAACAAGAGATTGGAGACATCAAGATTTTCGACGAATTTTTGAAGAATTTTCAAATTTTCAGATAGGAGGTTCCAGATAAGGTCAAAAACTACATACTCAGATCTTCACCAAACGTTGCAGGGATACTTTGCATGTCAAGACACGTGGAAAAAACGTACAAAACAAGAGATTGGAGACATCAAGATTTTCGACGAATTTTTTAAGAATTTTCAAATTTTCAGATGGGAGGTTCCAGATAAGGTCAAAAACGACATACTCAGATCTTCACCAAACTTTGCATGGATACATTGGATGTCAAGACACGTGGAAAAAACGTACAAAACAAGAGATTGGAGACATCAAGATTTTGGACGAATTTTTTAAGAATTCTCAAATTTTCAGAAAGGAGGTTCCATATAAGGTCAAAAACTACAAACTCAGATCTTCACCAAACTTTGCAGGGATACATTGGATGTCAAGACACGTGGAAAAAACGTACAAAACAAGAGATTGGGGTCATCAAGATTTTGGACGAATTTTTTAAGAATTTTCAAATATTCAGAAAGGAGGTTCCATATAAGGTCAAAAACTACATACTCAGATCTTCACCAAACTTTGCAGGGATACATTGAATGTCAAGACACGTGGAAAAAACGTACAAAACAAGAGATTGGGGTCATCAAGATTTTGGACGGATTTTTTAGGAATTTTCAAATTTTCAGATGGGAGGTTCCAGATAAGGTCAAAAACTACATACTCAGATCTTCACCAAACTTTGCAGGGATACATTGGATGTCAAGACACGTGGAAAAAACGTACAAAACAAGAGATTGGAGACATCAAGATTTTGGACGAATTTTTTAAGAATTTTTAAATTTTCAGATAGGAGGTTCCATATAAGGTCAAAAACTACATACTCAGATCTTCACCAAACTTTGCATGGATACATTATGTGTCAAGACACGTGGAAAAAACGTACAAAACAAGAGATTGGAGACATCAAGATATTGGTCGAATTTTTTAAGAATTTTCAAATTTTCAGATGGGAGGTTCCAGATAAGGTCAAAAACTACATACTCAGATCTTCACCAAACTTTGCAGGGATACATTGGATGTCAAGACACGTGGAAAAAACGTACAAAACAAGAGATAGGAGACATCAAGATTTTGGACGAATTTTTTAACAATTTTCAAATTTTCAGAAAGGATGTTCCAGATAAGGTCAAAAACGACATACTCAGATCTTCACCAAACTTTGCAGGGATACATTGGATATCAAGACACGTGGAAAAAACGTACAAAACAAGAGATTGGAGACATCAAGATTTTGGACGAATTTTTTAAGAATTTTCAAATTTTCAGATAGGAGGTTCCAGATAAGATCAAAAACTACATACTCAGATCTTCACCAAACTTTGCAGGGATACATTGGATGTCAAGACACGTGGAAAAAACGTACAAAACAAGAGATTGGGGTCATCAAGATTTTGGACGGATTTTTTAGGAATTTTCAAATTTTCAGATGGGAGGTTCCAGATAAGGTCAAAAACTACATACTCAGATCTTCACCAAACATTGCAGGGATACATTGGATGTCAAGACACGTGGAAAAAACGTACAAAACAAGAGATTGGAGACATCAAGATTTTGGACGAATTTTTTAAGAATTTTCAAATTTTCAGATAGGAGGTTCCAGATGAGGTCAAAAACTACATACTCAGATCTTCACCAAACTTTGCAGGAATACTTTGCATGTCAAGACACGTGGAAAAAACGTACAAAACAAGAGATCGGAGACATCAAGATTTTCGACGAATTTTTTAAGAATTTTCAAATTTTCAGATGGGAGGTTCCAGATAAGGTCAAAAACGACATACTCAGATCTTCACCAAACTTTGCAGGGATCCATTGGAGGTCGAGACACGTGGAAAAAACGTACAAAACAAGAGATTGGAGACATCAAGATTTTGGACGAATTTTTTAAGAATTTTCAAATTTTCAGATAGGAGGTTCCATATAAGGTCAAAAACTACATACTCAGATCTTCACCAAACTTTGCAGGGATCCATTGGAGGTCGAGACACGTGGAAAAAACGTACAAAACAAGAGATTGGAGACATCAAGATTTTGGACGAATTTTTGAAGAATTTTCAAATTTTCAGATAGGAGGTTCCAGATAAGGTCAAAAACTACATACTCAGATCTCCACCAAACATTGCAGGAATACATTGGATGTCAAGACACGTGGAAAAAACGTACAAAACAAGAGATTGGAGACATCAAGATTTTCAACGAATTTTTGAAGAATTTTCAAATTTTCAGATAGGAGGTTCCAGATAAGGTCAAAAACGACATACTCAGATCTTCACCAAACTTTGCATGGATACATTGGATGTCAAGACACGTGGAAAAAACGTACAAAACAAGAGATTTGAGACATCAAAATTTTGGACGAATTTTTTAAGAATTCTCAAATTTTCAGAAAGGAGGTTCCATATAAGGTCAAAAACTACATACTCAGATCTTCACCAAACTTTGCATGGATACATTGGATGTCAAGACACGTGGAAAAAACATACAAAACATAGGATTCGGAACATCAAGATTTTGGTCGAATTTTTTAAGAATTTTCAAATTTTCAGATAGGAGGTTCCATATAAGGTCAAAAACTACATACTCAGATCTTCACCAAACATTGCAGGAATACATTGGATGTCAAGACACGTGGAAAAAACGTACAAAACAAGAGATTAGGGTCATCAAGATTTTGCACGGATTTTTTAGGAATTTTCAAATTTTCAGATGGGAGGTTCCAGATAAGGTCAAAAACTACATACTCAGATCTTCACCAAACTTTGCAGGGATACATTGGATGTCAAGACACGTGGAAAAAACGTACAAAACAAGAGATTGGAGACATCAAGATTTTGGACGAATTTTTTAAGAATTTTCAAATTTTCAGATAGGAGGTTCCATATAAGGTCAAAAACTACATACTCAGATCTTCACCAAACTTTGCATGGATACATTATGTGTCAAGACACGTGGAAAAAACGTACAAAACAAAAGATTGGAGACATCAAGATTTTGGTCGAATTTTTTAAGAATTTTCAAATTTTCAGATGGGAGGTTCCAGATAAGGTCAAAAACTACATACTCAGATCTTCACCAAACTTTGCAGGGATACATTGGATGTCAAGACACGTGGAAAAAACGTACAAAAAAGAGATTGGAGACATCAAGATTTTGGACGAATTTTTTAACAATTTTCAAATTTTCAGAAAGGATGTTCCAGATAAGGTCAAAAACGACATACTCAGATCTTCACCAAACTTTGCAGGGATACATTGGATATCAAGACACGTGGAAAAAACGTACAAAACAAGAGATTGGAGACATCAAGATTTTGGACGAATTTTTTAAGAATTTTCAAATTTTCAGATAGGAGGTTCCAGATAAGGTCAAAAACTACATACTCAGATCTTCACCAAACTTTGCAGGGATACATTGGATGTCAAGACACGTGGAAAAAACGTACAAAACAAGAGATTGGGGTCATCAAGATTTTGGACGGATTTTTTAGGAATTTTCAAATTTTCAGATGTGAGGTTCCAGATAAGGTCAAAAACTACATACTCAGATCTTCACCAAACATTGCAGGGATACATTGGATGTCAAGACACGTGGAAAAAACGTACAAAACAAGAGATTGGAGACATCAAAATTTTGGACGAATTTTTTAAGAATTTTCAAATTTTCAGATAGGAGGTTCCAGATGAGGTCAAAAACTACATACTCAGATCTTCACCAAACTTTGCAGGAATACTTTGCATGTCAAGACACGTGGAAAAAACGTACAAAACAAGAGATCGGAGACATCAAGATTTTCGACGAATTTTTTAAGAATTTTCAAATTTTCAGATGGGAGGTTCCAGATAAGGTCAAAAACGACATACTCAGATCTTCACCAAACTTTGCATGGATACATTGCATGTCAAGACACGTGGAAAAAACATACAAAACATAGGATTGGTGACATCAAGATTTTGGACGAATTTTTTAAGAATTTTCAAATTTTCAGATAGGAGGTTCCATATAAGGTCAAAAACTACATACTCAGATCTTCACCAAACTTTGCAGGGATACATTGGATGTCAAGACACGTGGAAAAAACGTACAAAACAAGAGATTGGAGACATCAAGATTATGGACGAATTTTTTGAGAATTTTCAAATTTTCAGAAAGGAGGTTCCATATAAGGTCAAAAACTACATACTCAGATCTTCACCAAACTTTGCAGGGATACATTGGATGTCAAGACACGTGGAAAAAACGTACAAAACAAGAGATTGGAGACATCAAGATTTTCGACGAATTTTTTAAGAATTTTCAAATTTTCAGAAAGGATGTTCCAGATAAGGTCAAAAACGACATACTCAGATCTTCACCAAACTTTGCAGGGATACATTGGAGGTCGAGACACGTGGAAAAAACGTACAAAACAAGAGATTGGAGACATCAAGATTTTGGACGAATTTTTGAAGAATTTTCAAATTTTCTGATAGGAGGTCCCAGATAAGGTCAAAAACTACATACTCAGATCTCCACCAAACATTGCAGGGATACATTGGATGTCAAGACACGTGGAAAAAACGTACAAAACAAGAGATTGGAGACATCAAGGTTTTCGACGAATTTTTGAAGAATTTTCAAATTTTCAGATAGGAGGTTCCAGATAAGGTCAAAAACTACATACTCAGATCTTCACCAAACGTTGCAGGGATACTTTGCATGTCAAGACACGTGGAAAAAACGTACAAAACAAGAGATTGGAGACATCAAGATTTTCGACGAATTTTTTAAGAATTTTCAAATTTTCAGATGGGAGGTTCCAGATAAGGTCAAAAACGACATACTCAGATCTTCACCAAACTTTGCATGGATACATTGGATGTCAAGACACGTGGAAAAAACGTACAAAACAAGAGATTGGGGTCATCAAGATTTTGCACGGATTTTTTAGGAATTTTCAAATTTTCAGATGGGAGGTTCCAGATAAGGTCAAAAACTACATACTCAGATCTTCACCAAACTTTGCAGGGATACATTGGATGTCAAGACACGTGGAAAAAACGTACAAAACAAGAGATTGGAGACATCAAGATTTTGGACGAATTTTTTAAGAATTTTCAAATTTTCAGATAGGAGGTTCCATATAAGGTCAAAAACTACATACTCAGATCTTCACCAAACTTTGCATGGATACATTATGTGTCAAGACACGTGGAAAAAACGTACAAAACAAAAGATTGGAGACATCAAGATTTTGGTCGAATTTTTTAAGAATTTTCAAATTTTCAGATGGGAGGTTCCAGATAAGGTCAAAAACTACATACTCAGATCTTCACCAAACTTTGCAGGGATACATTGGATGTCAAGACACGTGGAAAAAACGTACAAAAAAGAGATTGGAGACATCAAGATTTTGGACGAATTTTTTAACAATTTTCAAATTTTCAGAAAGGATGTTCCAGATAAGGTCAAAAACTACATACTCAGATCTTCACCAAACTTTGCAGGGATACATTGGATATCAAGACACGTGGAAAAAACGTACAAAACAAGAGATTGGAGACATCAAGATTTTGGACGAATTTTTTAAGAATTTTCAAATTTTCAGATAGGAGGTTCCAGATAAGGTCAAAAACTACATACTCAGATCTTCACCAAACTTTGCAGGGATACATTGGATGTCAAGACACGTGGAAAAAACGTACAAAACAAGAGATTGGGGTCATCAAGATTTTGGACGGATTTTTTAGGAATTTTCAAATTTTCAGATGGGAGGTTCCAGATAAGGTCAAAAACTACAGACTCAGATCTTCACCAAACATTGCAGGGATACATTGGATGTCAAGACACGTGGAAAAAACGTACAAAACAAGAGATTGGAGACATCAATATTTTGGACGAATTTTTAAAGAATTTTCAAATTTTCAGATAGGAGGTTCCAGATGAGGTCAAAAACTACATAGTCAGATCTTCACCAAACTTTGCAGGAATACTTTGCATGTCAAGACACGTGGAAAAAACGTACAAAACAAGAGATCGGAGACATCAAGATTTTCGACGAATTTTATAAGAATTTTCAAATTTTCAGATGGGAGGTTCCAGATAAGGTCAAAAACGACATACTCAGATCTTCACCAAACTTTGCATGGATACATTGGATGTCAAGACACGTGGAAAAAACATACAAAACATAGGATTGGTGACATCAAGATTTTGGACGAATTTTTTTAATTTTTCAAATTTTCAGATAGGAGGTTCCATATAAGGTCAAAAACTACATACTCAGATCTTCACCAAACTTTGCAGGGATACATTGGATGTCAAGACACGTGGAAAAAACGTGCAAAACAAGAGATTGGAGACATCAAGATTTTCGACGAATTTTTTAAGAATTTTCAAATTTTCAGAAAGGATGTTCCAGATAAGGTCAAAAACGACATACTCAGATCTTCACCAAACTTTGCAGTGATACATTGGAGGTCGAGACACGTGGAAAAAACGTACAAAACAAGAGATTGGAGACATCAAGATTTTGGACGAATTTTTGAAGAATTTTCAAATTTTCAGATAGGAGGTTCCAGATAAGGTCAAAAACTACATACTCAGATCTCAACCAAACATTGCAGGGATACATTGGATGTCAAGACACGTGGAAAAAACGTACAAAAAAAGAGATTGGAGACATCAAGATTTTCGACGAATTTTTGAAGAATTTTCAAATTTTCAGATGGGAGGTTCCAGATAAGGTCAAAAACGACATACTCAGATCTTCACCAAACTTTGCATGGATACATTGGATGTCAAGACACGTGGAAAAAACGTACAAAACAAGAGATTGGAGACATCAAGATTTTGGACGAATTTTTTAAGAATTCTCAAATTTTCAGAAAGGAGGTTCCATATAAGGTCAAAAACTACAAACTCAGATCTTCACCAAACTTTGCAGGGATACATTGGATGTCAAGACACGTGGAAAAAACGTACAAAACAAGAGATTGGGGTCATCAAGATTTTGGACGAATTTTTTAAGAATTTTCAAATTTTCAGAAAGGAGGTTCCATATAAGGTCAAAAACTACATACTCAGATCTTCACCAAACTTTGCAGGGATACATTGAATGTCAAGACACGTGGAAAAAACGTACAAAACAAGAGATTGGGGTCATCAAGATTTTGGACGGATTTTTTAGGAATTTTCAAATTTTCAGATGGGAGGTTCCAGATAAGGTCAAAAACTACATACTCAGATCTTCACCAAACTTTGCAGGGATACATTGGATGTCAAGACACGTGGAAAAAACGTACAAAACAAGAGATTGGAGACATCAAGATTTTGGACGAATTTTTTAAGAATTTTTAAATTTTCAGATAGGAGGTTCCATATAAGGTCAAAAACTACATACTCAGATCTTCACCAAACTTTGCATGGATACATTATGTGTCAAGACACGTGGAAAAAACGTACAAAACAAGAGATTGGAGACATCAAGATATTGGTCGAATTTTTTAAGAATTTTCAAATTTTCAGATGGGAGGTTCCAGATAAGGTCAAAAACTACATACTCAGATCTTCACCAAACTTTGCAGGGATACATTGGATGTCAAGACACGTGGAAAAAACGTACAAAACAAGAGATAGGAGACATCAAGATTTTGGACGAATTTTTTAACAATTTTCAAATTTTCAGAAAGGATGTTCCAGATAAGGTCAAAAACGACATACTCAGATCTTCACCAAACTTTGCAGGGATACATTGGATATCAAGACACGTGGAAAAAACGTACAAAACAAGAGATTGGAGACATCAAGATTTTGGACGAATTTTTTAAGAATTTTCAAATTTTCAGATAGGAGGTTCCAGATAAGATCAAAAACTACATACTCAGATCTTCACCAAACTTTGCAGGGATACATTGGATGTCAAGACACGTGGAAAAAACGTACAAAACAAGAGATTGGGGTCATCAAGATTTTGGACGGATTTTTTAGGAATTTTCAAATTTTCAGATGGGAGGTTCCAGATAAGGTCAAAAACTACATACTCAGATCTTCACCAAACATTGCAGGGATACATTGGATGTCAAGACACGTGGAAAAAACGTACAAAACAAGAGATTGGAGACATCAAGATTTTGGACGAATTTTTTAAGAATTTTCAAATTTTCAGATAGGAGGTTCCAGATGAGGTCAAAAACTACATACTCAGATCTTCACCAAACTTTGCAGGAATACTTTGCATGTCAAGACACGTGGAAAAAACGTACAAAACAAGAGATCGGAGACATCAAGATTTTCGACGAATTTTTTAAGAATTTTCAAATTTTCAGATGGGAGGTTCCAGATAAGGTCAAAAACGACATACTCAGATCTTCACCAAACTTTGCAGGGATCCATTGGAGGTCGAGACACGTGGAAAAAACGTACAAAACAAGAGATTGGAGACATCAAGATTTTGGACGAATTTTTTAAGAATTTTCAAATTTTCAGATAGGAGGTTCCATATAAGGTCAAAAACTACATACTCAGATCTTCACCAAACTTTGCAGGGATACATTGGATGTCAAGACACGTGGAAAAAACGTACAAAACAAGAGATTGGAGACATCAAGATTTTCGACGAATTTTTTAAGAATTTTCAAATTTTCAGAAAGGATGTTCCAGATAAGGTCAAAAACGACATACTCAGATCTTCACCAAACTTTGCAGGGATCCATTGGAGGTCGAGACACGTGGAAAAAACGTACAAAACAAGAGATTGGAGACATCAAGATTTTGGACGAATTTTTGAAGAATTTTCAAATTTTCAGATAGGAGGTTCCAGATAAGGTATAAAACTACATACTCAGATCTCCACCAAACATTGCAGGAATACATTGGATGTCAAGACACGTGGAAAAAACGTACAAAACAAGAGATTGGAGACATCAAGATTTTCGACGAATTTTTGAAGAATTTTCAAATTTTCAGATAGGAGGTTCCAGATAAGGTCAAAAACGACATACTCAGATCTTCACCAAACTTTGCATGGATACATTGGATGTCAAGACACGTGGAAAAAACGTACAAAACAAGAGATTGGAGACATCAAAATTTTGGACGAATTTTTTAAGAATTCTCAAATTTTCAGAAAGGAGGTTCCATATAAGGTCAAAAACTACATACTCAGATCTTCACCAAACTTTGCAGGGATACTTTGGATGTCAAGACACGTGGAAAAAACGTACAAAACAAGAGATTGGGGTCATCAAGATTTTGGACGAATTTTTTAAGAATTTTCAAATTTTCAGATGGGAGGTTCAATATAAGGTCAAAAACTACATACTCAGATCTTCACCAAACTTTGCATGGATACATTGGATGTCAAGACACGTGGAAAAAACATACAAAACAAAGGATTCGGAACATCAAGATTTTGGTCGAATTTTTTAAGAATTTTCAAATTTTCAGATAGGAGGTTCCATATAAGGTCAAAAACTACATACTCAGATCTTCACCAAACATTGCAGGAATACATTGGATGTCAAGACACGTGGAAAAAACGTACAAAACAAGAGATTGGGGTCATCAAGATTTTGCACGGATTTTTTAGGAATTTTCAAATTTTCAGATGGGAGGTTCCAGATAAGGTCAAAAACTACATACTCAGATCTTCACCAAACTTTGCAGGGATACATTGGATGTCAAGACACGTGGAAAAAACGTACAAAACAAGAGATTGGAGACATCAAGATTTTGGACGAATTTTTTAAGAATTTTCAAATTTTCAGATAGGAGGTTCCATATAAGGTCAAAAACTACATACTCAGATCTTCACCAAACTTTGCATGGATACATTATGTGTCAAGACACGTGGAAAAAACGTACAAAACAAAAAAATGGAGACATCAAGATTTTGGTCGAATTTTTTAAGAATTTTCAAATTTTCAGATGGGAGGTTCCAGATAAGGTCAAAAACTACATACTCAGATCTTCACCAAACTTTGCAGGGATACATTGGATGTCAAGACACGTGGAAAAAACGTACAAAAAAGAGATTGGAGACATCAAGATTTTGGACGAATTTTTTAACAATTTTCAAATTTTCAGAAAGGATGTTCCAGATAAGGTCAAAAACGACATACTCAGATCTTCACCAAACTTTGCAGGGATACATTGGATATCAAGACACGTGGAAAAAACGTACAAAACAAGAGATTGGAGACATCAAGATTTTGGACGAATTTTTTAAGAATTTTCAAATTTTCAGATAGGAGGTTCCAGATAAGGTCAAAAACTACATACTCAGATCTTCACCAAACTTTGCAGGGATACATTGGATGTCAAGACACGTGGAAAAAACGTACAAAACAAGAGATTGGAGACATCAAGATTTTCGACGAATTTTTTAAGAATTTTCAAATTTTCAGAAAGGATGTTCCAGATAAGGTCAAAAACGACATACTCAGATCTTCACCAAACTTTGCAGGGATCCATTGGAGGTCGAGACACGTGGAAAAAACGTACAAAACAAGAGATTGGAGACATCAAGATTTTGGACGAATTTTTGAAGAATTTTCAAATTTTCAGATAGGAGGTTCCAGATAAGGTCTAAAACTACATACTCAGATCTCCACCAAACATTGCAGGAATACATTGGATGTCAAGACACGTGGAAAAAACGTACAAAACAAGAGATTGGAGACATCAAGATTTTCGACGAATTTTTGAAGAATTTTCAAATTTTCAGATAGGAGGTTCCAGATAAGGTCAAAAACTACATACTCAGATCTTCACCAAACGTTGCAGGGATACATTGGATGTCAAGACACGTGGAAAAAACGTACAAAACAAGAGATTGGAGACATCAAGATTTTGGACGAATTTTTTAAGAATTCTCAAATTTTGAGAAAGGAGGTTCCATATAAGGTCAAAAACTACATACTCAGATCTTCACCAAACTTTGCAGGGATACTTTGGATGTCAAGACACGTGGAAAAAACGTACAAAACAAGAGATTGGGGTCATCAAGATTTTGGACGAATTTTTTAAGAATTTTCAAATTTTCAGATGGGAGGTTCAATATAAGGTCAAAAACTACATACTCAGATCTTCACCAAACTTTGCATGGATACATTGGATGTCAAGACACGTGGAAAAAACATACAAAACATAGGATTCGGAACATCAAGATTTTGGTCGAATTTTTTAAGAATTTTCAAATTTTCAGATAGGAGGTTCCATATAAGGTCAAAAACTACATACTCAGATCTTCACCAAACATTGCAGGAATACATTGGATGTCAAGACACGTGGAAAAAACGTACAAAACAAGAGATTGGGGTCATCAAGATTTTGCACGGATTTTTTAGGAATTTTCAAATTTTCAGATGGGAGGTTCCAGATAAGGTCAAAAACTACATACTCAGATCTTCACCAAACTTTGCAGGGATACATTGGATGTCAAGACACGTGGAAAAAACGTACAAAACAAGAGATTGGAGACATCAAGATTTTGGACGAATTTTTTAAGAATTTTCAAATTTTCAGATAGGAGGTTCCATATAAGGTCAAAAACTACATACTCAGATCTTCACCAAACTTTGCATGGATACATTATGTGTCAAGACACGTGGAAAAAACGTACAAAACAAAAGATTGGAGACATCAAGATTTTGGTCGAATTTTTTAAGAATTTTCAAATTTTCAGATGGGAGGTTCCAGATAAGGTCAAAAACTACATACTCAGATCTTCACCAAACTTTGCAGGGATACATTGGATGTCAAGACACGTGGAAAAAACGTACAAAACAAGAGATTGGAGACATCAAGATTTTCGACGAATTTTTGAAGAATTTTCAAATTTTCAGATAGGAGGTTCCAGATAAGGTCAAAAACGACATACTCAGATCTTCACCAAACTTTGCAGGAATACTTTGCATGTCAAGACACGTGGAAAAAACGTACAAAACAAGAGATCGGAGACATCAAGATTTTCGACGAATTTTTTAAGAATTTTCAAATTTTCAGATGGGAGGTTCCAGATAAGGTCAAAAACGACATACTCAGATCTTCACCAAACTTTGCAGGGATCCATTGGAGGTCGAGACACGTGGAAAAAACGTACAAAACAAGAGATTGGAGACATCAAGATTTTGGACGAATTTTTTAAGAATTTTCAAATTTTCAGATAGGAGGTTCCATATAAGGTCAAAAACTACATACTCAGATCTTCACCAAACTTTGCAGGGATACATTGGATGTCAAGACACGTGGAAAAAACGTACAAAACAAGAGATTGGAGACATCAAGATTTTCGACGAATTTTTTAAGAATTTTCAAATTTTCAGAAAGGATGTTCCAGATAAGGTCAAAAACGACATACTCAGATCTTCACCAAACTTTGCAGGGATCCATTGGAGGTCGAGACACGTGGAAAAAACGTACAAAACAAGAGATTGGAGACATCAAGATTTTGGACGAATTTTTGAAGAATTTTCAAATTTTCAGATAGGAGGTTCCAGATAAGGTCTAAAACTACATACTCAGATCTCCACCAAACATTGCAGGAATACATTGGATGTCAAGACACGTGGAAAAAACGTACAAAACAAGAGATTGGAGACATCAAGATTTTCGACGAATTTTTGAAGAATTTTCAAATTTTCAGATAGGAGGTTCCAGATAAGGTCAAAAACGACATACTCAGATCTTCACCAAACTTTGCATGGATACATTGGATGTCAAGACACGTGGAAAAAACGTACAAAACAAGAGATTGGAGACATCAAGATTTTGGACGAATTTTTTAAGAATTTTCAAATTTTCAGATGGGAGGTTCAATATAAGGTCAAAAACTACATACTCAGATCTTCACCAAACTTTGCATGGATACATTGGATGTCAAGACACGTGGAAAAAACATACAAAACATAGGATTCGGAACATCAAGATTTTGGTCGAATTTTTTAAGAATTTTCAAATTTTCAGATAGGAGGTTCCAAATAAGGTCAAAAACTACATACTCAGATCTTCACCAAACATTGCAGGAATACATTGGATGTCAAGACACGTGGAAAAAACGTACAAAACAAGAGATTGGGGTCATCAAGATTTTGCACGGATTTTTTAGGAATTTTCAAATTTTCAGATGGGAGGTTCCAGATAAGGTCAAAAACTACATACTCAGATCTTCACCAAACTTTGCAGGGATACATTGGATGTCAAGACACGTGGAAAAAACGTACAAAACAAGAGATTGGAGACATCAAGATTTTGGACGAATTTTTTAAGAATTTTCAAATTTTCAGATAGGAGGTTCCATATAAGGTCAAAAACTACATACTCAGATCTTCACCAAACGTTGCATGGATACATTATGTGTCAAGACACGTGGAAAAAACGTACAAAACAAAAGATTGGAGACATCAAGATTTTGGTCGAATTTTTTAAGAATTTTCAAATTTTCAGATGGGAGGTTCCAGATAAGGTCAAAAACTACATACTCAGATCTTCACCAAACTTTGCAGGGATACATTGGATGTCAAGACACGTGGAAAAAACGTACAAAAAAGAGATTGGAGACATCAAGATTTTGGACGAATGTTTTAACAATTTTCAAATTTTCAGAAAGGATGTTCCAGATAAGGTCAAAAACGACATACTCAGATCTTCACCAAACTTTGCAGGGATACATTGGATATCAAGACACGTGGAAAAAACGTACAAAACAAGAGATTGGAGACATCAAGATTTTGGACGAATTTTTTAAGAATTTTCAAATTTTCAGATAGGAGGTTCCAGATAAGGTCAAAAACTACATACTCAGATCTTCACCAAACTTTGCAGGGATACATTGGATGTCAAGACACGTGGAAAAAACGTACAAAACAAGAGATTGGAGACATCAAGATTTTCGACGAATTTTTTAAGAATTTTCAAATTTTCAGAAAGGATGTTCCAGATAAGGTCAAAAACGACATACTCAGATCTTCACCAAACTTTGCAGGGATCCATTCGAGGTCGAGACACGTGGAAAAAACGTACAAAACAAGAGATTGGAGACATCAAGATTTTGGACGAATTTTTGAAGAATTTTCAAATTTTCAGATAGGAGGTTCCAGATAAGGTCTAAAACTACATACTCAGATCTCCACCAAACATTGCAGGAATACATTGGATGTCAAGACACGTGGAAAAAACGTACAAAACAAGAGATTGGAGACATCAAGATTTTCGACGAATTTTTGAAGAATTTTCAAATTTTCAGATAGGAGGTTCCAGATAAGGTCAAAAACTACATACTCAGATCTTCACCAAACGTTGCAGGGATACTTTGCATGTCAAGACACGTGGAAAAAACGTACAAAACAAAAGATTGGAGACATCAAGATTTTCGACGAATTTTTTAAGAATTTTCAAATTTTCAGATGGGAGGTTCCAGATAAGGTCAAAAACAACATACTCAGATCTTCACCAAACTTTGCATGGATACATTGGATGTCAAGACACGTGGAAAAAACGTACAAAACAAGAGATTGGAGACATCAAGATTTTGGACGAATTTTTTAAGAATTCACAAATTTTCAGAAAGGAGGTTCCATATAAGGTCAAAAACTACATACTCAGATCTTCACCAAACTTTGCAGGGATACTTTGGATGTCAAGACACGTGGAAAAAACGTACAAAACAAGAGATTGGGGTCATCAAGATTTTGGACGAATTTTTTAAGAATTTTCAAATTTTCAGATGGGAGGTTCAATATAAGGTCAAAAACTACATACTCAGATCTTCACCAAACTTTGCATGGATACATTGGATGTCAAGACACGTGGAAAAAACATACAAAACATAGGATTCGGAACATCAAGATTTTGGTCGAATTTTTTAAGAATTTTCAAATTTTCAGATAGGAGGTTCCATATAAGGTCAAAAACTACATACTCAGATCTTCACCAAACATTGCAGGAATACATTGGATGTCAAGACACGTGGAAAAAACGTACAAAACAAGAGATTGGGGTCATCAAGATTTTGCACGGATTTTTTAGGAATTTTCAAATTTTCAGATGGGAGGTTCCAGATAAGGTCAAAAACTACATACTCAGATCTTCACCAAACTTTGCAGGGATACATTGGATGTCAAGACACGTGGAAAAAACGTACAAAAGAAGAGATTGGAGACATCAAGATTTTGGACGAATTTTTTAAGAATTTTCAAATTTTCAGATAGGAGGTTCCATATAAGGTCAAAAACTACATACTCAGATCTTCACCAAACTTTGCATGGATACATTATGTGTCAAGACACGTGGAAAAAACGTACAAAACAAAAGATTGGAGACATCAAGATTTTGGTCGAATTTTTTAAGAATTTTCAAATTTTCAGATGGGAGGTTCCAGATAAGGTCAAAAACTACATACTCAGATCTTCACCAAACTTTGCAGGGATACATTGGATGTCAAGACACGTGGAAAAAACGTACAAAAAAGAGATTGGAGACATCAAGATTTCGGACGAATTTTTTAACAATTTTCAAATTTTCAGAAAGGATGTTCCAGATAAGGTCAAAAACGACATACTCAGATCTTCACCAAACTTTGCAGGGATACATTGGATATCAAGACACGTGGAAAAAACGTACAAAACAAGAGATTGGAGACATCAAGATTTTGGACGATTTTTTTAAGAATTTTCAAATTTTCAGATAGGAGGTTCCAGATAAGGTCAAAAACTACATACTCAGATCTTTACCAAACTTTGCAGGGATACATTGGATGTCAAGACACGTGGAAAAAACGTACAAAACAAGAGATTGGGGTCATCAAGATTTTGGACGGATTTTTTAGGAATTTTCAAATTTTCAGATGGGAGGTTCCAGATAAGGTCAAAAACTACATACTCAGATCTTCACCAAACATTGCAGGGATACATTGGATGTCAAGACACGTGGAAAAAACGTACAAAACAAGAGATTGGAGACATCAAAATTTTGGACGAATTTTTTAAGAATTTTCAAATTTTCAGATAGGAGGTTCCAGATGAGGTCAAAAACTACATACTCAGATCTTCACCAAACTTTGCAGGAATACTTTGCATGTCAAGACACGTGGAAAAAACGTACAAAACAAGAGATCGGAGACATCAAGATTTTCGACGAATTTTTTAAGAATTTTCAAATTTTCAGATGGGAGGTTCCAGATAAGGTCAAAAACGACATACTCAGATCTTCACCAAACTTTGCATGGATACATTGGATGTCAAGACACGTGGAAAAAACATACAAAACATAGGATTGGTGACATCAAGATTTTGGACGAATTTTTTAAGAATTTTCAAATTTTCAGATAGGAGGTTCCATATAAGGTCAAAAACTACATACTCAGATCTTCACCAAACTTTGCAGGGATACATTGGATGTCAAGACACGTGGAAAAAACGTACAAAACAAGAGATTGGAGACATCAAGATTATGGACGATTTTTTTGAGAATTTTCAAATTTTCAGATGGGAGGTTCCAGATAAGGTCAAAAACGACATACTCAGATCTTCACCAAACTTTGCATGGATACATTGGATGTCAAGACACGTGGAAAAAACATACAAAACATAGGATTGGTGACATCAAGATTTTGGACGAATTTTTTAAGAATTTTCAAATTTTCAGATAGGAGGTTCCATATAAGGTCAAAAACTACATACTCAGATCTTCACCAAACTTTGCAGGAATACTTTGCATGTCAAGACACGTGGAAAAAACGTACAAAACAAGAGATTGGAGACATCAAGATTTTCGACGAATTTTTTAAGAATTTTCAAATTTTCAGAAAGGATGTTCCAGATAAGGTCAAAAACGACATACTCAGATCTTCACCAAACTTTGCAGGGATACATTGGAGGTCGAGACACGTGGAAAAAACGTACAAAACAAGAGATTGGAGACATCAAGATTTTGGACGAATTTTTGAAGAATTTTCAAATTTTCTGAGAGGAGGTCCCAGATAAGGTCAAAAACTACATACTCAGATCTCCACCAAACATTGCAGGGATACATTGGATGTCAAGACACGTGGAAAAAACGTACAAAACAAGAGATTGGAGACATCAAGATTTTCGACGAATTTTTGAAGAATTTTCAAATTTTCAGATAGGAGGTTCCAGATAAGGTCAAAAACTACATACTCAGATCTTCACCAAACGTTGCAGGGATACTTTGCATGTCAAGACACGTGGAAAAAACGTACAAAACAAGAGATTGGAGACATCAAGATTTTCGACGAATTTTTTAAGAATTTTCAAATTTTCAGATGGGAGGTTCCAGATAAGGTCAAAAACGACATACTCAGATCTTCACCAAACTTTGCATGGATACATTGGATGTCAAGACACGTGGAAAAAACGTACAAAACAAGAGATTGGGGTCATCAAGATTTTGCACGGATTTTTTAGGAATTTTCAAATTTTCAGATGGGAGGTTCCAGATAAGGTCAAAAACTACATACTCAGATCTTCACCAAACTTTGCAGGGATACATTGGATGTCAAGACACGTGGAAAAAACGTACAAAACAAGAGATTGGAGACATCAAGATTTTGGACGAATTTTTTAAGAATTTTCAAATTTTCAGATAGGAGGTTCCATATAAGGTCAAAAACTACATACTCAGATCTTCACCAAACTTTGCATGGATACATTATGTGTCAAGACACGTGGAAAAAACGTACAAAACAAAAGATTGGAGACATCAAGATTTTGGTCGAATTTTTTAAGAATTTTCAAATTTTCAGATGGGAGGTTCCAGATAAGGTCAAAAACTACATACTCAGATCTTCACCAAACTTTGCAGGGATACATTGGATGTCAAGACACGTGGAAAAAACGTACAAAAAAGAGATTGGAGACATCAAGATTTTGGACGAATTTTTTAACAATTTTCAAATTTTCAGAAAGGATGTTCCAGATAAGGTCAAAAACGACATACTCAGATCTTCACCAAACTTTGCAGGGATACATTGGATATCAAGACACGTGGAAAAAACGTACAAAACAAGAGATTGGAGACATCAAGATTTTGGACGAATTTTTTAAGAATTTTCAAATTTTCAGATATTAGGTTCCAGATAAGGTCAAAAACTACATACTCAGATCTTCACCAAACTTTGCAGGGATACATTGGATGTCAAGACACGTGGAAAAAACGTACAAAACAAGAGATTGGGGTCATCAAGATTTTGGACGGATTTTTTAGGAATTTTCAAATTTTCAGATGGGAGGTTCCAGATAAGGTCAAAAACTACATACTCAGATCTTCACCAAACATTGCAGGGATACATTGGATGTCAAGACACGTGGAAAAAACGTACAAAACAAGAGATTGGGGTCATCAATATTTTGGACGAATTTTTAAAGAATTTTCAAATTTTCAGATAGGAGGTTCCAGATGAGGTCAAAAACTACATAGTCAGATCTTCACCAAACTTTGCAGGAATACTTTGCATGTCAAGACACGTGGAAAAAACGTACAAAACAAGAGATCGGAGACATCAAGATTTTCGACGAATTTTTTAAGAATTTTCAAATTTTCAGATGGGAGGTTCCAGATAAGGTCAAAAACGACATACTCAGATCTTCACCAAACTTTGCATGGATACATTGGATGTCAAGACACGTGGAAAAAACATACAAAACATAGGATTGGTGACATCAAGATTTTGGACGAATTTTTTAAGAATTTTCAAATTTTCAGATAGGAGGTTCCATATAAGGTCAAAAACTACATACTCAGATCTTCACCAAACTTTGCAGGGATACATTGGATGTCAAGACACGTGGAAAAACGTACAAAACAAGAGATTGGAGACATCAAGATTTTCGACGAATTTTTTAAGAATTTTCAAATTTTCAGAAAGGATGTTCCAGATAAGGTCAAAAACGACATACTCAGATCTTCACCAAACTTTGCAGGGATATATTGGAGGTCGAGACACGTGGAAAAAACGTACAAAACAAGAGATTGGAGACATCAAGATTTTGGACGAATTTTTGAAGAATTTTCAAATTTTCAGATAGGAGGTTCCAGATAAGGTCAAAAACTACATACTCAGATCTCAACCAAACATTGCAGGGATACATTGGATGTCAAGACACGTGGAAAAAACGTACAAAACAAGAGATTGGAGACATCAAGATTTTCGACGAATTTTTGAAGAATTTTCAAATTTTCAGATAGGAGGTTCCAGATAAGGTCAAAAACTACATACTCAGATCTTCACCAAACGTTGCAGGGATACTTTGCATGTCAAGACACGTGGAAAAAACGTACAAAACAAGAGATTGGAGACATCAAGATTTTCGACGAATTTTTTAAGAATTTTCAAATTTTCAGATGGGAGGTTCCAGATAAGGTCAAAAACGACATACTCAGATCTTCACCAAACTTTGCATGGATACATTGGATGTCAAGACACGTGGAAAAAACGTACAAAACAAGAGATTGGAGACATCAAGATTTTGGACGAATTTTTTAAGAATTCTCAAATTTTCAGAAAGGAGGTTCCATATAAGGTCAAAAACTACAAACTCAGATCTTCACCAAACTTTGCAGGGATACATTGGATGTGAAGACACGTGGAAAAAACGTACAAAACAAGAGATTGGGGTCATCAAGATTTTGGACGAATTTTTTAAGAATTTTCAAATTTTCAGAAAGGAGGTTCCATATAAGGTCAAAAACTACATACTCAGATCTTCACCAAACTTTGCAGGGATACATTGAATGTCAAGACACGTGGAAAAAACGTACAAAACAAGAGATTGGGGTCATCAAGATTTTGGACGGATTTTTTAGGAATTTTCAAATTTTCAGATGGGAGGTTCCAGATAAGGTCAAAAACTACATACTCAGATCTTCACCAAACTTTGCAGGGATACATTGGATGTCAAGACACGTGGAAAAAACGTACAAAACAAGAGATTGGAGACATCAAGATTTTGGACGAATTTTTTAAGAATTTTCAAATTTTCAGATAGGAGGTTCCATATAAGGTCAAAAACTACATACTCAGATCTTCACCAAACTTTGCATGGATACATTATGTGTCAAGACACGTGGAAAAAACGTACAAAACAAAAGATTGGAGACATCAAGATTTTGGTCGAATTTTTTAAGAATTTTCAAATTTTCAGATGGGAGGTTCCAGATAAGGTCAAAAACTACATACTCAGATCTTCACCAAACTTTGCAGGGATACATTGGATGTCAAGACACGTGGAAAAAACGTACAAAACAAGAGATTGGGGTCATCAAGATTTTGGACGGATTTTTTAGGAATTTTCAAATTTTCAGATGGGAGGTTCCAGATAAGGTCAAAAACTACATACTCAGATCTTCACCAAACATTGCAGGGATACATTGGATGTCAAGACACGTGGAAAAAACGTACAAAACAAGAGATTGGAGACATCAAGATTTTGGACGAATTTTTTAAGAATTTTCAAATTTTCAGATAGGAGGTTCCAGATGAGGTCAAAAACTACATACTCAGATCTTCACCAAACTTTGCAGGAATACTTTGCATGTCAAGACACGTGGAAAAAACGTACAAAACAAGAGATCGGAGACATCAAGATTTTCGACGAATTTTTTAAGAATTTTCAAATTTTCAGATGGGAGGTTCCAGATAAGGTCAAAAACGACATACTCAGATCTTCACCAAACTTTGCAGGGATCCATTGGAGGTCGAGACACGTGGAAAAATCGTACAAAACAAGAGATTGGAGACATCAAGATTTTGGACGAATTTTTTAAGAATTTTCAAATTTTCAGATAGGAGGTTCCATATAAGGTCAAAAACTACATACTCAGATCTTCACCAAACTTTGCAGGGATACATTGGATGTCAAGACACGTGGAAAAAACGTACAAAACAAGAGATTGGAGACATCAAGATTTTCGACGAATTTTTTAAGAATTTTCAAATTTTCAGAAAGGATGTTCCAGATAAGGTCAAAAACGACATACTCAGATCTTCACCAAACTTTGCAGGGATACATTGGAGGTCGAGACACGTGGAAAAAACGTACAAAACAAGAGATTGGAGACATCAAGATTTTGGACGAATTTTTGAAGAATTTTCAAATTTTCTGAGAGGAGGTCCCAGATAAGGTCAAAAACTACATACTCAGATCTCCACCAAACATTGCAGGGATACATTGGATGTCAAGACACGTGGAAAAAACGTACAAAACAAGAGATTGGAGACATCAAGATTTTCGACGAATTTTTGAAGAATTTTCAAATTTTCAGATAGGAGGTTCCAGATAAGGTCAAAAACTACATACTCAGATCTTCACCAAACGTTGCAGGGATACTTTGCATGTCAAGACACGTGGAAAAAACGTACAAAACAAGAGATTGGAGACATCAAGATTTTCGACGAATTTTTTAAGAATTTTCAAATTTTCAGATGGGAGGTTCCAGATAAGGTCAAAAACGACATACTCAGATCTTCACCAAACTTTGCATGGATACATTGGATGTCAAGACACGTGGAAAAAACGTACAAAACAAGAGATTGGGGTCATCAAGATTTTGCACGGATTTTTTAGGAATTTTCAAATTTTCAGATGGGAGGTTCCAGATAAGGTCAAAAACTACATACTCAGATCTTCACCAAACTTTGCAGGGATACATTGGATGTCAAGACACGTGGAAAAAACGTACAAAACAAGAGATTGGAGACATCAAGATTTTGGACGAATTTTTTAAGAATTTTCAAATTTTCAGATAGGAGGTTCCATATAAGGTCAAAAACTACATACTCAGATCTTCACCAAACTTTGCATGGATACATTATGTGTCAAGACACGTGGAAAAAACGTACAAAACAAAAGTTTGGAGACATCAAGATTTTGGTCGAATTTTTTAAGAATTTTCAAATTTTCAGATGGGAGGTTCCAGATAAGGTCAAAAACTACATACTCAGATCTTCACCAAACTTTGCAGGGATACATTGGATGTCAAGACACGTGGAAAAAACGTACAATAAAGAGATTGGAGACATCAAGATTTTGGACGAATTTTTTAACAATTTTCAAATTTTCAGAAAGGATGTTCCAGATAAGGTCAAAAACGACATACTCAGATCTTCACCAAACTTTGCAGGGATACATTGGATATCAAGACACGTGGAAAAAACGTACAAAACAAGAGATTGGAGACATCAAGATTTTGGACGAATTTTTTAAGAATTTTCAAATTTTCAGATATTAGGTTCCAGATAAGGTCAAAAACTACATACTCAGATCTTCACCAAACTTTGCAGGGATACATTGGATGTCAAGACACGTGGAAAAAACGTACAAAACAAGAGATTGGGGTCATCAAGATTTTGGACGGATTTTTTAGGAATTTTCAAATTTTCAGATGGGAGGTTCCAGATAAGGTCAAAAACTACATACTCAGATCTTCACCAAACATTGCAGGGATACATTGGATGTCAAGACACGTGGAAAAAACGTACAAAACAAGAGATTGGGGTCATCAATATTTTGGACGAATTTTTAAAGAATTTTCAAATTTTCAGATAGGAGGTTCCAGATGAGGTCAAAAACTACATAGTCAGATCTTCACCAAACTTTGCAGGAATACTTTGCATGTCAAGACACGTGGAAAAAACGTACAAAACAAGAGATCGGAGACATCAAGATTTTCGACGAATTTTTTAAGAATTTTCAAATTTTCAGATGGGAGGTTCCAGATAAGGTCAAAAACGACATACTCAGATCTTCACCAAACTTTGCATGGATACATTGGATGTCAAGACACGTGGAAAAAACATACAAAACATAGGATTGGTGACATCAAGATTTTGGACGAATTTTTTAAGAATTTTCAAATTTTCAGATAGGAGGTTCCATATAAGGTCAAAAACTACATACTCAGATCTTCACCAAACTTTGCAGGGATACATTGGATGTCAAGACACGTGGAAAAACGTACAAAACAAGAGATTGGAGACATCAAGATTTTCGACGAATTTTTTAAGAATTTTCAAATTTTCAGAAAGGATGTTCCAGATAAGGTCAAAAACGACATACTCAGATCTTCACCAAACTTTGCAGGGATACATTGGAGGTCGAGACACGTGGAAAAAACGTACAAAACAAGAGATTGGAGACATCAAGATTTTGGACGAATTTTTGAAGAATTTTCAAATTTTCAGATAGGAGGTTCCAGATAAGGTCAGAAACTACATACTCAGATCTCAACCAAACATTGCAGGGATACATTGGATGTCAAGACACGTGGAAAAAACGTACAAAACAAGAGATTGGAGACATCAAGATTTTCGACGAATTTTTGAAGAATTTTCAAATTTTCAGATAGGAGGTTCCAGATAAGGTCAAAAACTACATACTCAGATCTTCACCAAACGTTGCAGGGATACTTTGCATGTCAAGACACGTGGAAAAAACGTACAAAACAAGAGATTGGAGACATCAAGATTTTCGACGAATTTTTTAAGAATTTTCAAATTTTCAGATGGGAGGTTCCAGATAAGGTCAAAAACGACATACTCAGATCTTCACCAAACTTTGCATGGATACATTGGATGTCAAGACACGTGGAAAAAACGTACAAAACAAGAGATTGGAGACATCAAGATTTTGGACGAATTTTTTAAGAATTCTCAAATTTTCAGAAAGGAGGTTCCATATAAGGTCAAAAACTACAAACTCAGATCTTCACCAAACTTTGCAGGGATACATTGGATGTCAAGACACGTGGAAAAAACGTACAAAACAAGAGATTGGGGTCATCAAGATTTTGGACGAATTTTTTAAGAATTTTCAAATTTTCAGAAAGGAGGTTCCATATAAGGTCAAAAACTACATACTCAGATCTTCACCAAACTTTGCAGGGATACATTGGATGTCAAGACACGTGGAAAAAACGTACAAAACAAGAGATTGGAGACATCAAGATTTTGGACGAATTTTTTAAGAATTTTTAAATTTTCAGATAGGAGGTTCCATATAAGGTCAAAAACTACATACTCAGATCTTCACCAAACTTTGCATGGATACATTATGTGTCAAGACACGTGGAAAAAACGTACAAAACAAGAGATTGGAGACATCAAGATATTGGTCGAATTTTTTAAGAATTTTCAAATTTTCAGATGGGAGGTTCCAGATAAGGTCAAAAACTACATACTCAGATCTTCACCAAACATTGCAGGGATACATTGGATGTCAAGACACGTGGAAAAAACGTACAAAACAAGAGATTGGAGACATCAAGATTTTGGACGAATTTTTTAAGAATTTTCAAATTTTCAGATAGGAGGTTCCAGATGAGGTCAAAAACTACATACTCAGATCTTCACCAAACTTTGCAGGAATACATTGGATATCAAGACACGTGGAAAAAACGTACAAAACAAGAGATTGGAGACATCAAGATTTTGGACGAATTTTTTAAGAATTTTCAAATTTTCATATAGGAGGTTCCAGATAAGATCAAAAACTACATACTCAGATCTTCACCAAACTTTGCAGGGATACATTGGATGTCAAGACACGTGGAAAAAACGTACAAAACAAGAGATTGGGGTCATCAAGATTTTGGACGGATTTTTTAGGAATTTTCAAATTTTCAGATGGGAGGTTCCAGATAAGGTCAAAAACTACATACTCAGATCTTCACCAAACATTGCAGGGATACATTGGATGTCAAGACACGTGGAAAAAACGTACAAAACAAGAGATTGGAGACATCAAGATTTTGGACGAATTTTTTAAGAATTTTCAAATTTTCAGATAGGAGGTTCCAGATGAGGTCAAAAACTACATACTCAGATCTTCACCAAACTTTGCAGGAATACTTTGCATGTCAAGACACGTGGAAAAAACGTACAAAACAAGAGATCGGAGACATCAAGATTTTCGACGAATTTTTTAAGAATTTTCAAATTTTCAGATGGGAGGTTCCAGATAAGGTCAAAAACGACATACTCAGATCTTCACCAAACTTTGCAGGGATCCATTGGAGGTCGAGACACGTGGAAAAATCGTACAAAACAAGAGATTGGAGACATCAAGATTTTGGACGAATTTTTTAAGAATTTTCAAATTTTCAGATAGGAGGTTCCATATAAGGTCAAAAACTACATACTCAGATCTTCACCAAACTTTGCAGGGATACATTGGATGTCAAGACACGTGGAAAAAACGTACAAAACAAGAGATTGGAGACATCAAGATTTTCGACGAATTTTTTAAGAATTTTCAAATTTTCAGAAAGGATGTTCCAGATAAGGTCAAAAACGACATACTCAGATCTTCACCAAACTTTGCAGGGATCCATTGGAGGTCGAGACACGTGGAAAAAACGTACAAAACAAGAGATTGGAGACATCAAGATTTTGGACGAATTTTTGAAGAATTTTCAAATTTTCAGATAGGAGGTTCCAGATAAGGTCTAAAACTACATACTCAGATCTCCACCAAACATTGCAGGAATACATTGGATGTCAAGACACGTGGAAAAAACGTACAAAACAAGAGATTGGAGACATCAAGATTTTCGACGAATTTTTGAAGAATTTTCAAATTTTCAGATAGGAGGTTCCAGATAAGGTCAAAAACTACATACTCAGATCTTCACCAAACGTTGCAGGGATACTTTGCATGTCAAGACACGTGGAAAAAACGTACAAAACAAAAGATTGGAGACATCAAGATTTTCGACGAATTTTTTAAGAATTTTCAAATTTTCAGATGGGAGGTTCCAGATAAGGTCAATAACGACATACTCAGATCTTCACCAAACTTTGCATGGATACATTGGATGTCAAGACACGTGGAAAAAACGTACAAAACAAGAGATTGGAGACATCAAGATTTTGGACGAATTTTTTAAGAATTCTCAAATTTTCAGAAAGGAGGTTCCATATAAGGTCAAAAACTACATACTCAGATCTTCACCAAACTTTGCAGGGATACTTTGGATGTCAAGACACGTGGAAAAAACGTACAAAACAAGAGATTGGGGTCATCAAGATTTTGGACGAATTTTTTAAAAATTTTCAAATTTTCAGATGGGAGGTTCAATATAAGGTCAAAAACTACATACTCAGATCTTCACCAAACTTTGCATGGATACATTGGATGTCAAGACACGTGGAAAAAACATACAAAACATAGGATTCGGAACATCAAGATTTTGGTCGAATTTTTTAAGAATTTTCAAATTTTCAGATAGGAGGTTCCATATAAGGTCAAAAACTACATACTCAGATCTTCACCAAACTTTGCATGGATACATTGGATGTCAAGACACGTGGAAAAAACGTACAAAACAAGAGATTGGGGTCATCAAGATTTTGCACGGATTTTTTAGGAATTTTCAAATTTTCAGATGGGAGGTTCCAGATAAGGTCAAAAACTACATACTCAGATCTTCACCAAAATTTGCAGGGATACATTGGATGTCAAGACACGTGGAAAAAACGTACAAAACAAGAGATTGGAGACATCAAGATTTTGGACGAATTTTTTAAGAATTTTCAAATTTTCAGATAGGAGGTTCCATATAAGGTCAAAAACTACATACTCAGATCTTCACCAAACTTTGCATGGATACATTATGTGTCAAGACACGTGGAAAAAACGTACAAAACAAAAGATTGGAGACATCAAGATTTTGGTCGAATTTTTTAAGAATTTTCAAATTTTCAGATGGGAGGTTCCAGATAAGGTCAAAAACTACATACTCAGATCTTCACCAAACTTTGCAGGGATACATTGGATGTCAAGACACGTGGAAAAAACGTACAAAAAAGAGATTGGAGACATCAAGATTTTGGACGAATTTTTTAACAATTTTCAAATTTTCAGAAAGGATGTTCCAGATAAGGTCAAAAACGACATACTCAGATCTTCACCAAACTTTGCAGGGATACATTGGATATCAAGACACGTGGAAAAAACGTACAAAACAAGAGATTGGAGACATCAAGATTTTGGACGAATTTTTTAAGAATTTTCAAATTTTCAGATAGGAGGTTCCAGATAAGGTCAAAAACTACATACTCAGATCTTCACCAAACTTTGCAGGGATACATTGGATGTCAAGACACGTGGAAAAAACGTACAAAACAAGAGATTGGGGTCATCAAGATTTTGGACGGATTTTTTAGGAATTTTCAAATTTTCAGATGGGAGGTTCCAGATAAGGTCAAAAACTACATACTCAGATCTTCACCAAACATTGCAGGGATACATTGGATGTCAAGACACGTGGAAAAAACGTACAAAACAAGAGATTGGGGTCATCAATATTTTGGACGAATTTTTAAAGAATTTTCAAATTTTCAGATAGGAGGTTCCAGATGAGGTCAAAAACTACATAGTCAGATCTTCACCAAACTTTGCAGGAATACTTTGCATGTCAAGACACGTGGAAAAAACGTACAAAACAAGAGATCGGAGACATCAAGATTTTCGACGAATTTTTTAAGAATTTTCAAATTTTCAGATGGGAGGTTCCAGATAAGGTCAAAAACGACATACTCAGATCTTCACCAAACTTTGCATGGATACATTGGATGTCAAGACACGTGGAAAAAACATACAAAACATAGGATTGGTGACATCAAGATTTTGGACGAATTTTTTAAGAATTTTCAAATTTTCAGATAGGAGGTTCCATATAAGGTCAAAAACTACATACTCAGATCTTCACCAAACTTTGCAGGGATACATTGGATGTCAAGACACGTGGAAAAACGTACAAAACAAGAGATTGGAGACATCAAGATTTTCGACGAATTTTTTAAGAATTTTCAAATTTTCAGAAAGGATGTTCCAGATAAGGTCAAAAACGACATACTCAGATCTTCACCAAACTTTGCAGGGATACATTGGAGGTCGAGACACGTGGAAAAAACGTACAAAACAAGAGATTGGAGACATCAAGATTTTGGACGAATTTTTGAAGAATTTTCAAATTTTCAGATAGGAGGTTCCAGATAAGGTCAAAAACTACATACTCAGATCTCAACCAAACATTGCAGGGATACATTGGATGTCAAGACACGTGGAAAAAACGTACAAAACAAGAGATTGGAGACATCAAGATTTTCGACGAATTTTTGAAGAATTTTCAAATTTTCAGATAGGAGGTTCCAGATAAGGTCAAAAACTACATACTCAGATCTTCACCAAACTTTGCAGGGATACATTGAATGTCAAGACACGTGGAAAAAACGTACAAAACAAGAGATTGGAGACATCAAGATATTGGTCGAATTTTTTAAGAATTTTCAAATTTTCAGATGGGAGGTTCCAGATAAGGTCAAAAACTACATACTCAGATCTTCACCAAACTTTGCAGGGATACATTGGATGTCAAGACACGTGGAAAAAACGTACAAAACAAGAGATAGGAGACATCAAGATTTTGGACGAATTTTTTAACAATTTTCAAATTTTCAGAAAGGATGTTCCAGATAAGGTCAAAAACGACATACTCAGATCTTCACCAAACTTTGCAGGGATACATTGGATATCAAGACACGTGGAAAAAACGTACAAAACAAGAGATTGGAGACATCAAGATTTTGGACGAATTTTTTAAGAATTTTCAAATTTTCAGATAGGAGGTTCCAGATAAGATCAAAAACTACATACTCAGATCTTCACCAAACTTTGCAGGGATACATTGGATGTCAAGACACGTGGAAAAAACGTACAAAACAAGAGATTGGGGTCATCAAGATTTTGGACGGATTTTTTAGGAATTTTCAAATTTTCAGATGGGAGTTTCCAGATAAGGTCAAAAACTACATACTCAGATCTTCACCAAACATTGCAGGGATACATTGGATGTCAAGACACGTGGAAAAAACGTACAAAACAAGAGATTGGAGACATCAAGATTTTGGACGAATTTTTTAAGAATTTTCAAATTTTCAGATAGGAGGTTCCAGATGAGGTCAAAAACTACATACTCAGATCTTCACCAAACTTTGCAGGAATACTTTGCATGTCAAGACACGTGGAAAAAACGTACAAAACAAGAGATTGGAGACATCAAGATTTTCGACGAATTTTTTAAGAATTTTCAAATTTTCAGATGGGAGGTTCCAGATAAGGTCAAAAACGACATACTCAGATCTTCACCAAACTTTGCAGGGATCCATTGGAGGTCGAGACACGTGGAAAAAACGTACAAAACAAGAGATTGGAGACATCAAGATTTTGGACGAATTTTTTAAGAATTTTCAAATTTTCAGATAGGAGGTTCCATATAAGGTCAAAAACTACATACTCAGATCTTCACCAAACTTTGCAGGGATACATTGGATGTCAAGACACGTGGAAAAAACGTACAAAACAAGAGATTGGAGACATCAAGATTTTCGACGAATTTTTTAAGAATTTTCAAATTTTCAGAAAGGATGTTCCAGATAAGGTCAAAAACGACATACTCAGATCTTCACCAAACTTTGCAGGGATCCATTGGAGGTCGAGACACGTGGAAAAAACGTACAAAACAAGAGATTGGAGACATCAAGATTTTGGACGAATTTTTGAAGAATTTTCAAATTTTCAGATAGGAGGTTCCAGATAAGGTCTAAAACTACATACTCAGATCTCCACCAAACATTGCAGGAATACATTGGATGTCAAGACACGTGGAAAAAACGTACAAAACAAGAGATTGGAGACATCAAGATTTTCGACGAATTTTTGAAGAATTTTCAAATTTTCAGATAGGAGGTTCCAGATAAGGTCAAAACTACATACTCAGATCTTCACCAAACGTTGCAGGGATACTTTGCATGTCAAGACACGTGGAAAAAACGTACAAAACAAAAGATTGGAGACATCAAGATTTTCGACGAATTTTTTAAGAATTTTCAAATTTTCAGATGGGAGGTTCCAGATAAGGTCAATAACGACATACTCAGATCTTCACCAAACTTTGCATGGATACATTGGATGTCAAGACACGTGGAAAAAACGTACAAAACAAGAGATTGGAGACATCAAGATTTTGGACGAATTTTTTAAGAATTCTCAAATTTTCAGAAAGGAGGTTCCATATAAGGTCAAAAACTACATACTCAGATCTTCACCAAACTTTGCAGGGATACTTTGGATGTCAAGACACGTGGAAAAAACGTACAAAACAAGAGATTGGGGTCATCAAGATTTTGGACGAATTTTTTAAGAATTTTCAAATTTTCAGATGGGAGGTTCAATATAAGGTCAAAAACTACATACTCAGATCTTCACCAAACTTTGCATGGATACATTGGATGTCAAGACACGTGGAAAAAACATACAAAACATAGGATTCGGAACATCAAGATTTTGGTCGAATTTTTTAAGAATTTTCAAATTTTCAGATAGGAGGTTCCATATAAGGTCAAAAACTACATACTCAGATCTTCACCAAACATTGCAGGAATACATTGGATGTCAAGACACGTGGAAAAAACGTACAAAACAAGAGATTGGGGTCATCAAGATTTTGCACGGATTTTTTAGGAATTTTCAAATTTTCAGATGGGAGGTTCCAGATAAGGTCAAAAACTACATACTCAGATCTTCACCAAACTTTGCAGGGATACATTGGATGTCAAGACACGTGGAAAAAACGTACAAAAAAGAGATTGGAGACATCAAGATTTTTGACGAATTTTTTAAGAATTTTCAAATTTTCAGATAGGAGGTTCCATATAAGGTCAAAAACTACATACTCAGATCTTCACCAAACTTTGCATGGATACATTATGTGTCAAGACACGTGGAAAAAACGTACAAAACAAAAGATTGGAGACATCAAGATTTTGGTCGAATTTTTTAAGAATTTTCAAATTTTCAGATGGGAGGTTCCAGATAAGGTCAAAAACTACATACTCAGATCTTCACCAAACTTTGCAGGGATACATTGGATGTCAAGACACGTGGAAAAAACGTACAAAAAAGAGATTGGAGACATCAAGATTTTGGACGAATTTTTTAACAATTTTCAAATTTTCAGAAAGGATGTTCCAGATGAGGTCAAAAACTACATACTCAGATCTTCACCAAACTTTGCAGGAATACTTTGCATGTCAAGACACGTGGAAAAAACGTACAAAACAAGAGATCGGAGACATCAAGATTTTCGACGAATTTTTTAAGAATTTTCAAATTTTCAGATGGGAGGTTCCAGATAAGGTCAAAAACAACATACTCAGATCTTCACCAAACTTTGCAGGGATACATTGGATGTCAAGACACGTGGAAAAAACGTACAAAACAAGAGATTGGAGACATCAAGATTTTCGACGAATTTTTTAAGAATTTTCAAATTTTCAGAAAGGATGTTCCAGATAAGGTCAAAAACGACATACTCAGATCTTCACCAAACTTTGCAGGGATACATTGGAGGTCGAGACACGTGGAAAAACGTACAAAACAAGAGATTGGAGACATCAAGATTTTGGACGAATTTTTGAAGAATTTTCAAATTTTCTGATAGGAGGTCCCAGATAAGGTCAAAAACTACATACTCAGATCTCCACCAAACATTGCAGGGATACATTGGATGTCAAGACACGTGGAAAAAACGTACAAAACAAGAGATTGGAGACATCAAGATTTTCGACGAATTTTTGAAGAATTTTCAAATTTTCAGATAGGAGGTTCCAGATAAGGTCAAAAACTACATACTCAGATCTTCACCAAACGTTGCAGGGATACTTTGCATATCAAGACACGTGGAAAAAACGTACAAAACAAGAGATTGGAGACATCAAGATTTTCGACGAATTTTTTAAGAATTTTCAAATTTTCAGATGGGAGGTTCCAGATAAGGTCAAAAACGACATACTCAGATCTTCACCAAACTTTGCATGGATACATTGGATGTCAAGACACGTGGAAAAAACGTACAAAACAAGAGATTGGGGTCATCAAGATTTTGCACGGATTTTTTAGGAATTTTCAAATTTTCAGATGGGAGGTTCCAGATAAGGTCAAAAACTACATACTCAGATCTTCACCAAACTTTGCAGGGATACATTGGATGTCAAGACACGTGGAAAAAACGTACAAAACAAGAGATTGGAGACATCAAGATTTTGGACGAATTTTTTAAGAATTTTCAAATTTTCAGATAGGAGGTTCCATATAAGGTCAAAAACTACATACTCAGATCTTCACCAAACTTTGCATGGATACATTATGTGTCAAGACACGTGGAAAAAACGTACAAAACAAAAGATTGGAGACATCAAGATTTTGGTCGAATTTTTTAAGAATTTTCAAATTTTCAGATGGGAGGTTCCAGATAAGGTCAAAAACTACATACTCAGATCTTCACCAAACTTTGCAGGGATACATTGGATGTCAAGACACGTGGAAAAAACGTACAAAAAAGAGATTGGAGACATCAAGATTTTGGACGAATTTTTTAACAATTTTCAAATTTTCAGAAAGGATGATCCAGATAAGGTCAAAAACGACATACTCAGATCTTCACCAAACTTTGCAGGGATACATTGGATATCAAGACACGTGGAAAAAACGTACAAAACAAGAGATTGGAGACATCAAGATTTTGGACGAATTTTTTAAGAATTTTCAAATTTTCAGATAGGAGGTTCCAGATAAGGTCAAAAACGACATACTCAGATCTTCACCAAACTTTGCAGGGATACATTGGATGTCAAGACACGTGGAAAAAACGTACAAAACAAGAGATTGGGGTCATCAAGATTTTGGACGGATTTTTTAGGAATTTTCAAATTTTCAGATGGGAGGTTCCAGATAAGGTCAAAAACTACATACTCAGATCTTCACCAAACATTGCAGGGATACATTGGATGTCAAGACACGTGGAAAAAACGTACAAAACAAGAGATTGGAGACATCAAAATTTTGGACGAATTTTTTAAGAATTTTCAAATTTTCAGATAGGAGGTTCCAGATGAGGTCAAAAACTACATACTCAGATCTTCACCAAACTTTGCAGGAATACTTTGCATGTCAAGACACGTGGAAAAAACGTACAAAACAAGAGATCGGAGACATCAAGATTTTCGACGAATTTTTTAAGAATTTTCAAATTTTCAGATGGGAGGATCCAGATAAGGTCAAAAACGACATACTCAGATCTTCACCAAACTTTGCATGGATACATTGGATGTCAAGACACGTGGAAAAAACATACAAAACATAGGATTGGTGACATCAAGATTTTGGACGAATTTTTTAAGAATTTTCAAATTTTCAGATAGGAGGTTCCATATAAGGTCAAAAACTACATACTCAGATCTTCACCAAACTTTGCATGGATACATTATGTGTCAAGACACGTGGAAAAAACGTACAAAACAAAAGATTGGAGACATCAAGATTTTGGTCGAATTTTTTAAGAATTTTCAAATTTTCAGATGGGAGGTTCCAGATAAGGTCAAAAACTACATACTCAGATCTTCACCAAACTTTGCAGGGATACATTGGATGTCAAGACACGTGGAAAAAACGTACAAAAAAGAGATTGGAGACATCAAGATTTTGGACGAATTTTTTAACAATTTTCAAATTTTCAGAAAGGATGTTCCAGATAAGGTCAAAAACGACATACTCAGATCTTCACCAAACTTTGCAGGGATACATTGGATATCAAGACACGTGGAAAAAACGTACAAAACAAGAGATTGGAGACATCAAGATTTTGGACGAATTTTTTAAGAATTTTCAAATTTTCAGATAGGAGGTTCCAGATAAGGTCAAAAACTACATACTCAGATCTTCACCAAACTTTGCAGGGATACATTGGATGTCAAGACACGTGGAAAAAACGTACAAAACAAGAGATTGGAGACATCAAGATTTTCGACGAATTTTTTAAGAATTTTCAAATTTTCAGAAAGGATGTTCCAGATAAGGTCAAAAACGACATACTCAGATCTTCACCAAACTTTGCAGGGATCCATTGGAGGTCGAGACACGTGGAAAAAACGTACAAAACAAGAGATTGGAGACATCAAGATTTTGGACGAATTTTTGAAGAATTTTCAAATTTTCAGATAGGAGGTTCCAGATAAGGTCTAAAACTACATACTCAGATCTCCACCAAACATTGCAGGAATACATTGGATGTCAAGACACGTGGAAAAAACGTACAAAACAAGAGATTGGAGACATCAAGATTTTCGACGAATTTTTGAAGAATTTTCAAATTTTCAGATAGGAGGTTCCAGATAAGGTCAAAAACTACATACTCAGATCTTCACCAAACGTTGCAGGGATTCTTTGCATGTCAAGACACGTGGAAAAAACGTACAAAACAAAAGATTGGAGACATCAAGATTTTCGACGAATTTTTTAAGAATTTTCAAATTTTCAGATGGGAGGTTCCAGATAAGGTCAAAAACGACATACTCAGATCTTCACCAAACTTTGCATGGATACATTGGATGTCAAGACACGTGGAAAAAACGTACAAAACAAGAGATTGGAGACATCAAGATTTTGGACGAATTTTTTAAGAATTCTCAAATTTTCAGAAAGGAGGTTCCATATAAGGTCAAAAACTACATACTCAAATCTTCACCAAACTTTGCAGGGATACTTTGGATGTCAAGACACGTGGAAAAAACGTACAAAACAAGAGATTGGGGTCATCAAGATTTTGGACGAATTTTTTAAGAATTTTCAAATTTTCAGATGGGAGGTTCAATATAAGGTCAAAAACTACATACTCAGATCTTCACCAAACTTTGCATGGATACATTGGATGTCAAGACACGTGGAAAAAACATACAAAACATAGGATTCGTAACATCAAGATTTTGGTCGAATTTTTTAAGAATTTTCAAATTTTCAGATAGGAGGTTCCATATAAGGTCAAAAACTACATACTCAGATCTTCACCAAACATTGCAGGAATACATTGGATGTCAAGACACGTGGAAAAAACGTACAAAACAAGAGATTGGGGTCATCAAGATTTTGCACGGATTTTTTAGGAATTTTCAAATTTTCAGATGGGAGGTTCCAGATAAGGTCAAAAACTACATACTCAGATCTTCACCAAACTTTGCAGGGATACATTGGATGTCAAGACACGTGGAAAAAACGTACAAAACAAGAGATTGGAGACATCAAGATTTTGGACGAATTTTTTAAGAATTTTCAAATTTTCAGATAGGAGGTTCCATATAAGGTCAAAAACTACATACTCAGATCTTCACCAAACTTTGCATGGATACATTATGTGTCAAGACACGTGGAAAAAACGTACAAAACAAAAGATTGGAGACATCAAGATTTTGGTCGAATTTTTTAAGAATTTTCAAATTTTCAGATGGGAGGTTCCAGATAAGGTCAAAAACTACATACTCAGATCTTCACCAAACTTTGCAGGGATACATTGGATGTCAAGACACGTGGAAAAAACGTACAAAAAAGAGATTGGAGACATCAAGATTTTGGACGAATTTTTTAACAATTTTCAAATTTTCAGAAAGGATGTTCCAGATAAGGTCAAAAACGACATACTCAGATCTTCACCAAACTTTGCAGGGATACATTGGATATCAAGACACGTGGAAAAAACGTACAAAACAAGAGATTGGAGACATCAAGATTTTGGACGAATTTTTTAAGAATTTTCAAATTTTCAGATAGGAGGTTCCACATAAGGTCAAAAACTACATACTCAGATCTTCACCAAACTTTGCAGGGATACATTGGATGTCAAGACACGTGGAAAAAACGTACAAAACAAGAGATTGGGGTCATCAAGATTTTGGACGGATTTTTTAGGAATTTTCAAATTTTCAGATGGGAGGTTCCAGATAAAGTCAAAAACTACATACTCAGATCTTCACCAAACATTGCAGGGATACATTGGATGTCAAGACACGTGGAAAAAACGTACAAAACAAGAGATTGGAGACATCAAAATTTTGGACGAATTTTTTAAGAATTTTCAAATTTTCAGATAGGAGGTTCCAGATAAGGTCAAAAACTACATACTCAGATCTTCACCAAACTTTGCAGGAATACTTTGCATGTCAAGACACGTGGAAAAAACGTACAAAACAAGAGATCGGAGACATCAAGATTTTCGACGAATTTTTTAAGAATTTTCAAATTTTCAGATGGGAGGTTCCAGATAAGGTCAAAAACTACATACTCAGATCTTCACCAAACTTTGCATGGATACATTGGATGTCAAGACACGTGGAAAAAACATACAAAACATAGGATTGGTGACATCAAGATTTTGGACGAATTTTTTAAGAAATTTCAAATTTTCAGATAGGAGGTTCCATATAAGGTCAAAAACTACATACTCAGATCTTCACCAAACTTTGCAGGGATACATTGGATGTCAAGACACGTGGAAAAAACGTACAAAACAAGAGATTGGAGACATCAAGATTATGGACGAATTTTTTGAGAATTTTCAAATTTTCAGAAAGGAGGTTCCATATAAGGTCAAAAACTACATACTCAGATCTTCACCAAACTTTGCAGGGATACATTGGATGTCAAGACACGTGGAAAAAACGTACAAAACAAGAGATTGGAGACATCAAGATTTTCGACGAATTTTTTAAGAATTTTCAAATTTTCAGAAAGGATGTTCCAGATAAGGTCAAAAACGACATACTCAGATCTTCACCAAACTTTGCAGGGATACATTGGAGGTCGAGACACGTGGAAAAAACGTACAAAACAAGAGATTGGAGACATCAAGATTTTGGACGAATTTTTGAAGAATTTTCAAATTTTCTGATAGGAGGTCCCAGATAAGGTCAAAAACTACATACTCAGATCTCCTTCAAACATTGCAGGGATACATTGGATGTCAAGACACGTGGAAAAAACGTACAAAACAAGAGATTGGAGACATCAAGATTTTCGACGAATTTTTGAAGAATTTTCAAATTTTCAGAAAGGAGGTTCCAGATAAGGTCAAAAACTACATACTCAGATCTTCACCAAACGTTGCAGGGATACATTGGATGTCAAGACACGTGGAAAAAACGTACAAAACAAGAGATTGGAGACATCAAGATTTTCGACGAATTTTTTAAGAATTTTCAAATTTTCAGATGGGATGTTCCAGATAAGGTCAAAAACGACATACTCAGATCTTCACCAAACTTTGCATGGATACATTGGATGTCAAGACACGTGGAAAAAACGTACAAAACAAGAGATTGGGGTCATCAAGATTTTGCACGGATTTTTTAGGAATTTTCAAATTTTCAGATGGGAGGTTCCAGATAAGGTCAAAAACTACATACTCAGATCTTCACCAAACTTTGCAGGGATACATTGGATGTCAAGACACGTGGAAAAAACGTACAAAACAAGAGATTGGAGACATCAAGATTTTGGACGAATTTTTTAAGAATTTTCAAATTTTCAGATAGGAGGTTCCATATAAGGTCAAAAACTACATACTCAGATCTTCACCAAACTTTGCATGGATACATTATGTGTCAAGACACGTGGAAAAAACGTACAAAACAAAAGATTGGAGACATCAAGATTTTGGTCGAATTTTTTAAGAATTTTCAAATTTTCAGATGGGAGGTTCCAGATAAGGTCAAAAACTACATACTCAGATCTTCACCAAACTTTGCAGGGATACATTGGATGTCAAGACACGTGGAAAAAACGTACAAAAAAGAGATTGGAGACATCAAGATTTTGGACGAATTTTTTAACAATTTTCAAATTTTCAGAAAGGATGTTCCAGATAAGGTCAAAAACGACATACTCAGATCTTCACCAAACTTTGCAGGGATACATTGGATATCAAGACACGTGGAAAAAACGTACAAAACAAGAGATTGGAGACATCAAGATTTTGGACGAATTTTTGAAGAATTTTCAAATTTTCAGATAGGAGGTTCCAGATAAGGTCAAAAACTACATACTCAGATCTTCACCAAACTTTGCAGGGATACATTGCATGTCAAGACACGTGGAAAAAACGTACAAAACAAGAGATTGGGGTCATCAAGATTTTGGACGGATTTTTTAGGAATTTTCAAATTTTCAGATGGGAGGTTCCAGATAAGGTCAAAAACTACATACTCAGATCTTCACCAAACATTGCAGGGATACATTGGATGTCAAGACACGTGGAAAAAACGTACAAAACAAGAGATTGGAGACATCAATATTTTGGACGAATTTTTAAAGAATTTTCAAATTTTCAGATAGGAGGTTCCAGATGAGGTCAAAAACTACATAGTCAGATCTTCACCAAACTTTGCAGGAATACTTTGCATGTCAAGACACGTGGAAAAAACGTACAAAACAAGAGATCGGAGACATCAAGATTTTCGACGAATTTTTTAAGAATTTTCAAATTTTCAGATGGGAGGTTCCAGATAAGGTCAAAAACGACATACTCAGATCTTCACCAAACTTTGCATGGATACATTGGATGTCAAGACACGTGGAAAAAACTTACAAAACATAGGATTGGTGACATCAAGATTTTGGACGAATTTTTTAAGAATTTTCAAATTTTCAGATAGGAGGTTCCATATAAGGTCAAAAACTACATACTCAGATCTTCACCAAACTTTGCAGGGATACATTGGATGTCAAGACACGTGGAAAAAACGTACAAAACAAGAGATTGGAGACATCAAGATTTTCGACGAATTTTTTAAGAATTTTCAAATTTTCAGAAAGGATGTTCCAGATAAGGTCAAAAACGACATACTCAGATCTTCACCAAACTTTGCATGGATACATTGGAGGTCGAGACACGTGGAAAAAACGTACAAAACAAGAGATTGGAGACATCAAGATTTTGGACGAATTTTTGAAGAATTTTCAAATTTTCAGATAGGAGGTTCCAGATAAGGTCAAAAACTACATACTCAGATCTCAACCAAACATTGCAGGGATACATTGGATGTCAAGACACGTGGAAAAAACGTACAAAACAAGAGATTGGAGACATCAAGATTTTCGACGAATTTTTGAAGAATTTTCAAATTTTCAGATAGGAGGTTCCAGATAAGGTCAAAAACTACATACTCAGATCTTCACCAAACGTTGCAGGGATACTTTGCATGTCAAGACACGTGGAAAAAACGTACAAAACAAGAGATTGGAGACATCAAGATTTTCGACGAATTTTTTAAGAATTTTCAAATTTTCAGATGGGAGGTTCCAGATAAGGTCAAAAACGACATACTCAGATCTTCACCAAACTTTGCATGGATACATTGGATGTCAAGACACGTGGAAAAAACGTACAAAACAAGAGATTGGAGACATCAAGATTTTGGACGAATTTTTTAAGAATTCTCAAATTTTCAGAAAGGAGGTTCCATATAAGGTCAAAAACTACAAACTCAGATCTTCACCAAACTTTGCAGGGATACATTGGATGTCAAGACACGTGGAAAAAACGTACAAAACAAGAGATTGGGGTCATCAAGATTTTGGACGAATTTTTTAAGAATTTTCAAATTTTCAGAAAGGAGGTTCCATATAAGGTCAAAAACTACATACTCAGATCTTCACCAAACTTTGCAGGGATACATTGAATGTCAAGACACGTGGAAAAAACGTACAAAACAAGAGATTGGGGTCATCAAGATTTTGGACGGATTTTTTAAGAATTTTTAAATTTTCAGATAGGAGGTTCCATATAAGGTCAAAAACTACATACTCAGATCTTCACCAAACTTTGCATGGATACATCATGTGTCAAGACACGTGGAAAAAACGTACAAAACAAGAGATTGGAGACATCAAGATATTGGTCGAATTTTTTAAGAATTTTCAAATTTTCAGATGGGAGGTTCCAGATAAGGTCAAAAACTACATACTCAGATCTTCACCAAACTTTGCAGGGATACATTGGATGTCAAGACACGTGGAAAAAACGTACAAAACAAGAGATTGGAGACATCAAGATTTTGGACGAATTTTTTAAGAATTTTTAAATTTTCAGATAGGAGGTTCCATATAAGGTCAAAAACTACATACTCAGATCTTCACCAAACTTTGCATGGATACATCATGTGTCAAGACACGTGGAAAAAACGTACAAAACAAGAGATTGGAGACATCAAGATATTGGTCGAATTTTTTAAGAATTTTCAAATTTTCAGATGGGAGGTTCCAGATAAGGTCAAAAACTACATACTCAGATCTTCACCAAACTTTGCAGGGATACATTGGATGTCAAGACACGTGGAAAAAACGTACAAAACAAGAGATAGGAGACATCAAGATTTTGGACGAATTTTTTAACAATTTTCAAATTTTCAGAAAGGATGTTCCAGATAAGGTCAAAAACGACATACTCAGATCTTCACCAAACTTTGCAGGGATACATTGGATATCAAGACACGTGGAAAAAACGTACAAAACAAGAGATTGGAGACATCAAGATTTTGGACGAATTTTTTAAGAATTTTCAAATTTTCAGATAGGAGGTTCCAGATAAGATCAAAAACTACATACTCAGATCTTCACCAAACTTTGCAGGGATACATTGGATGTCAAGACACGTGGAAAAAACGTACAAAACAAGAGATTGGGGTCATCAAGATTTTGGACGGATTTTTTAGGAATTTTCAAATTTTCAGATGGGAGGTTCCAGATAAGGTCAAAAACCACATACTCAGATCTTCACCAAACATTGCAGGGATACATTGGATGTCAAGACACGTGGAAAAAACGTACAAAACAAGAGATTGGAGACATCAAGATTTTGGACGAATTTTTTAAGAATTTTCAAATTTTCAGATAGGAGGTTCCAGATGAGGTCAAAAACTACATACTCAGATCTTCACCAAACTTTGCAGGAATACTTTGCATGTCAAGACACGTGGAAAAAACGTACAAAACAAGAGATCGGAGACATCAAGATTTTCGACGAATTTTTTAAGAATTTTCAAATTTTCAGATGGGAGGTTCCAGATAAGGTCAAAAACGACATACTCAGATCTTCACCAAACTTTGCAGGGATCCATTGGAGGTCGAGACACGTGGAAAAAACGTACAAAACAAGAAATTGGAGACATCAAGATTTTGGACGATTTTTTTAAGAATTTTCAAATTTTCAGATAGGAGGTTCCATATAAGGTCAAAAACTACATACTCAGATCTTCACCAAACTTTGCAGGGATACATTGGATGTCAAGACACGTGGAAAAAACGTACAAAACAAGAGATTGGAGACATCAAGATTTTCGACGAATTTTTTAAGAATTTTCAAATTTTCAGAAACGATGTTCCAGATAAGGTCAAAAACGACATACTCAGATCTTCACCAAACTTTGCAGGGATCCATTGGAGGTCGAGACACGTGGAAAAAACGTACAAAACAAGAGATTGGAGACATCAAGATTTTGGACGAATTTTTTAAGAATTTTCAAATTTTCAGATGGGAGGTTCCAGATAAGGTCAAAAACGACATACTCAGATCTTCACCAAACTTTGCATGGATACATTGGATGTCAAGACACGTGGAAAAAACGTACAAAACAAGAGATTGGAGACATCAAGATTTTGGACGAATTTTTTAAGAATTCTCAAATTTTCAGAAAGGAAGTTCCATATAAGGTCAAAAACTACATACTCAGATCTTCACCAAACTTTGCAGGGATACTTTGGATGTCAAGACACGTGGAAAAAACGTACAAAACAAGAGATTGGGGTCATCAAGATTTTGGACGAATTTTTTAAGAATTTTCAAATTTTCAGATGGGAGGTTCAATATAAGGTCAAAAACTACATACTCAGATCTTCACCAAACTTTGCATGGATACATTGGATGTCAAGACACGTGGAAAAAACATACAAAACATAGGATTCGGAACATCAAGATTTTGGTCGAATTTTTTAAGAATTTTCAAATTTTCAGATAGGAGGTTCCATATAAGGTCAAAAACTACATACTCAGATCTTCACCAAACATTGCAGGAATACATTGGATGTCAAGACACGTGGAAAAAACGTACAAAACAAGAGATTGGGGTCATCAAGATTTTGCACGGATTTTTTAGGAATTTTCAAATTTTCAGATGGGAGGTTCCAGATAAGGTCAAAAACTACATACTCAGATCTTCACCAAACTTTGCAGGGATACATTGGATGTCAAGACACGTGGAAAAAACGTACAAAAAAGAGATTGGAGACATCAAGATTTTGGACGAATTTTTTAAGAATTTTCAAATTTTCAGATAGGAGGTTCCATATAAGGTCAAAAACTACATACTCAGATCTTCACCAAACTTTGCATGGATACATTATGTGTCAAGACACGTGGAAAAAACGTACAAAACAAAAGATTGGAGACATCAAGATTTTGGTCGAATTTTTTAAGAATTTTCAAATTTTCAGATGGGAGGTTCCAGATAAGGTCAAAAACTACATACTCAGATCTTCACCAAACTTTGCAGGGATACATTGGATGTCAAGACACGTGGAAAAAACGTACAAAAAAGAGATTGGAGACATCAAGATTTTGGACGAATTTTTTAACAATTTTCAAATTTTCAGAAAGGATGTTCCAGATAAGGTCAAAAACGACATACTCAGATCTTCACCAAACTTTGCAGGGATACATTGGATATCAAGACACGTGGAAAAAACGTACAAAACAAGAGATTGGAGACATCAAGATTTTGGACGAATTTTTTAAGAATTTTCAAATTTTCAGATAGGAGGTTCCAGATAAGGTCAAAAATTACATACTCAGATCTTCACCAAACTTTGCAGGGATACATTGGATGTCAAGACACGTGGAAAAAACGTACAAAACAAGAGATTGGGGTCATCAAGATTTTGGACGGATTTTTTAGGAATTTTCAAATTTTCAGATGGGAGGTTCCAGATAAGGTCAAAAACTACATACTCAGATCTTCACCAAACATTGCAGGGATACATTGGATGTCAAGACACGTGGAAAAAACGTACAAAACAAGAGATTGGAGACATCAAAATTTTGGACGAATTTTTTAAGAATTTTCAAATTTTCAGATAGGAGGTTCCAGATGAGGTCAAAAACTACATACTCAGATCTTCACCAAACTTTGCAGGAATACTTTGCATGTCAAGACACGTGGAAAAAACGTACAAAACGAAATCGGAGACATCAAGATTTTCGACGAATTTTTTAAGAATTTTCAAATTTTCAGATGGGAGGTTCCAGATAAGGTCAAAAACGACATACTCAGATCTTCACCAAACTTTGCATGGATACATTGGATGTCAAGACACGTGGAAAAAACATACAAAACATAGGATTGGTGACATCAAGATTTTGGACGAATTTTTTAAGAATTTTCAAATTTTCAGATAGGAGGTTCCATATAAGGTCAAAAACTACATACTCAGATCTTCACCAAACTTTGCAGGGATACATTGGATGTCAAGACACGTGGAAAAAACGTACAAAACAAGAGATTGGAGACATCAAGATTATGGACGAATTTTTTGAGAATTTTCAAATTTTCAGAAAGGAGGTTCCATATAAGGTCAAAAACTACATACTCAGATCTTCACCAAACTTTGCAGGGATACATTGGATGTCAAGACACGTGGAAAAAACGTACAAAACAAGAGATTGGAGACATCAAGATTTTCGACGAATTTTTTAAGAATTTTCAAATTTTCAGAAAGGATGTTCCAGATAAGGTCAAAAACGACATACTCAGATCTTCACCAAACTTTGCATGGATACATTGGAGGTCGAGACACGTGGAAAAAACGTACAAAACAAGAGATTGGAGACATCAAGATTTTGGACGAATTTTTGAAGAATTTTCAAATTTTCTGATAGGAGGTCCCAGATAAGGTCAAAAACTACATACTCAGATCTCCACCAAACATTGCAGGGATACATTGGATGTCAAGACACGTGGAAAAAACGTACAAAACAAGAGATTGGAGACATCAAGATTTTCGACGAATTTTTGAAGAATTTTCAAATTTTCAGATAGGAGGTTCCAGATAAGGTCAAAAACTACATACTCAGATCTTCACCAAACGTTGCAGGGATACTTTGCATGTCAAGACACGTGGAAAAAACGTACAAAACAAGAGATTGGAGACATCAAGATTTTCGACGAATTTTTTAAGAATTTTCAAATTTTCAGATGGGAGGTTCCAGATAAGGTCAAAAACGACATACTCAGATCTTCACCAAACTTTGCATGGATACATTGGATGTCAAGACACGTGGAAAAAACGTACAAAACAAGAGATTGGGGTCATCAAGATTTTGCACGGATTTTTTAGGAATTTTCAAATTTTCAGATGGGAGGTTCCAGATAAGGTCAAAAACTACATACTCAGATCTTCACCAAACTTTGCAGGGATACATTGGATGTCAAGACACGTGGAAAAAACGTACAAAACAAGAGATTGGAGACATCAAGATTTTGGACGAATTTTTTAAGAATTTTCAAATTTTCAGATAGGAGGTTCCATATAAGGTCAAAAACTACATACTCAGATCTTCACCAAACTTTGCATGGATACATTATGTGTCAAGACACGTGGAAAAAACGTACAAAACAAAAGATTGGAGACATCAAGATTTTGGTCGAATTTTTTAAGAATTTTCAAATTTTCAGATGGGAGGTTCCAGATAAGGTCAAAAACTACATACTCAGATCTTCACCAAACTTTGCAGGGATACATTGGATGTCAAGACACGTGGAAAAAACGTACAAAAAAGAGATTGGAGACATCAAGATTTTGGACGAATTTTTTAACAATTTTCAAATTTTCAGAAAGGATGGTCCAGATAAGGTCAAAAACGACATACTCAGATCTTCACCAAACTTTGCAGGGATACATTGGATATCAAGACACGTGGAAAAAACGTACAAAACAAGAGATTGGAGACATCAAGATTTTGGACGAATTTTTTAAGAATTTTCAAATTTTCAGATAGGAGGTTAAAGATAAGGTCAAAAACGACATACTCAGATCTTCACCAAACTTTGCAGGGATACATTGGATGTCAAGACACGTGGAAAAAACGTACAAAACAAGAGATTGGGGTCATCAAGGTTTTGGACGGATTTTTTAGGAATTTTCAAATTTTCAGATGGGAGGTTCCAGATAAGGTCAAAAACTACATACTCAGATCTTCACCAAACATTGCAGGGATACATTGGATGTCAAGACACGTGGAAAAAACGTACAAAACAAGAGATTGGAGACATCAAAATTTTGGACGAATTTTTTAAGAATTTTCAAATTTTCAGATAGGAGGTTCCAGATGAGGTCAAAAACTACATACTCAGATCTTCACCAAACTTTGCAGGAATACTTTGCATGTCAAGACACGTGGAAAAAACGTACAAAACAAGAGATCGGAGACATCAAGATTTTCGACGAATTTTTTAAGAATTTTCAAATTTTCAGATGGGAGGTTCCAGATAAGGTCAAAAACGACATACTCAGATCTTCACCAAACTTTGCATGGATACATTGGATGTCAAGACACGTGGAAAAAACATACAAAACATAGGATTGGTGACATCAAGATTTTGGACGAATTTTTTAAGAATTTTCAAATTTTCAGATAGGAGGTTCCATATAAGGTCAAAAACTACATACTCAGATCTTCACCAAACTTTGCAGGGATACATTGGATGTCAAGACACGTGGAAAAAACGTACAAAACAAGAGATTGGAGACATCAAGATTATGGACGAATTTTTTAAGAATTTTCAAATTTTCAGATAGGAGGTTCCAGATAAGGTCAAAAACTACATACTCAGATCTTCACCAAACGTTGCAGGGATACTTTGCATGTCAAGACACGTGGAAAAAACGTACAAAACAAGAGATCGGAGACATCAAGATTTTGGACGAATTTTTGAAGAATTTTCAAATTTTCTGATAGGAGGTCCCAGATAAGGTCAAAAACTACATACTCAGATCTCCACCAAACATTGCAGGGATACATTGGATGTCACGTGTCTTGACACATAATGTATCCATGCAAAGTTTGGTGAAGATCTGAGTATGTAGTTTTTGACCTTATATGGAACCTCCTATCTGAAAATTTGAAAATTCTTAAAAAATTTGACCAAAATCTTTATGTCCCCAATCCTATGTTTTGTACGTTTTTTCCACGTGTCTTGACATCCAATGTATCCATGCAAAGTTTGGTGAAGATCTGAGTATGTAGTTTTTGACCTTATCTGGAACCTCCCATCTAAAAATTTGAAAATTCTTAAAAAATTCGTCGAAAATCTTGATGTCTCCAATCTCTTGTTTTGTACGTTTTTTCCACGTGTCTTGACATGCAAAGTATCCCTGCAACGTTTGGTGAAGATCTGAGTATGTAGTTTTTGACCTTATCTGGAACCTCCTATCTGAAAATTTGAAAATTCTTTAAAAATTCATCCAAAATCTTGATGTCTCCAATCTCTTGTTTTGTACGTTTTTTCCACGTGTCTTGACATCCAATGTATCCCTGCAATGTTTGGTGAAGATCTGAGTATGTAGTTTTTGACCTTATATGGAGCCTCCTATCTGAAAATTTGAAAATTCTTAAAAAATTCGTCCAAAATCTTGATGTCTCCGATCTCTTGTTTTGTACGTTTTTTCCACGTGTCTTGACATGCAAAGTATTCCTGCAAAGTTTGGTGAAGATCTGAGTATGTAGTTTTTGACCTCATCTGGAACCTCCTATCTGAAAATTTGAAAATTCTTAAAAAATTCGTCCAAAATTTTGATGTCTCCAATCTCTTGTTTTGTACGTTTTTTCCACGTGTCTTGACATCCAATGTATCCCTGCAATGTTTGGTGAAGATCTGAGTATGTAGTTTTTGACCTTATCTGGAACCTCCCATCTGAAAATTTGAAAATTCCTAAAAAATCCGTCCAAAATCTTGATGACCCCAATCTCTTGTTTTGTACGTTTTTTCCACGTGTCTTGACATCCAATGTATCCCTGCAAAGTTTGGTGAAGATCTGAGTATGTAGTTTTTGACCTTATCTGGAACCTCCTATCTGAAAATTTGAAAATTCTTAAAAAAATCGTCCAAAATCTTGATGTCTCCTATCTCTTGTTTTGTACGTTTTTTCCACGTGTCTTGACATCCAATGTATCCCTGCAAAGTTTGGTGAAGATCTGAGTATGTAGTTTTTGACCTTATCTGGAACCTCCCATCTGAAAATTTGAAAATTCTTAAAAAATTCGACCAAAATCTTGATGTCTCCAATCTCTTGTTTTGTACGTTTTTTCCACGTGTCTTGACACATAATGTATCCATGCAAAGTTTGGTGAAGATCTGAGTATGTAGTTTTTGACCTTATATGGAACCTCCTATCTGAAAATTTGAAAATTCTTAAAAAATTTGACCAAAATCTTGATGTCCCCAATCCTATGTTTTGTATGTTTTTTCCACGTGTCTTGACATCCAATGTATCCATGCAAAGTTTGGTGAAGATCTGAGTATGTAGTTTTTGACCTTATCTGGAACCTCCCATCTGAAAATTTGAAAATTCTTAAAAAATTCGTCGAAAATCTTGATGTCTCCAATCTCTTGTTTTGTACGTTTTTTCCACGTGTCTTGACATGCAAAGTATCCCTGCAACGTTTGGTGAAGATCTGAGTATGTAGTTTTTGACCTTATCTGGAACCTCCTATCTGAAAATTTGAAAATTCTTTAAAAATTCATCCAAAATCTTGATGTCTCCCATCTCTTGTTTTGTACGTTTTTTCCACGTGTCTTGACATCCAATGTATCCCTGCAATGTTTGGTGAAGATCTGAGTATGTAGTTTTTGACCTTATATGGAGCCTCCTATCTGAAAATTTGAAAATTCTTAAAAAATTCGTCCAAAATCTTGATGTCTCCAATCTCTTGTTTTGTACGTTCTTTCCACGTGTCTTGACATCCAATGTATCCCTGCAATGTTTGGTGAAGATCTGAGTATGTAGTTTTTGACCTTATATGGAACCTCCTATCTGAAAATTTGAAAATTCTTAAAAGAATTTAACAAAATCTTGATGTCCCCAATCCTATGTTTTGTATGTTTTTTCCACGTGTCTTGACATACAATGTATCCCTGCAGAGTTTGGTGAAGATCTGAGTATGTAGTTTTTGACCTTATCTGGAACCTCCCATCTGAAAATTTGAAAATTCCTAAAAAATCCGTCCAAAATCTTGTTGACCCGAATCTCTTGTTTTGTACGTTTTTTCCACGTGTCTTGACATCCAATGTATCCCTGCAAAGTTTGGTGAAGATCTGAGTATGTAGTTTTTGACCTTATCTGGAACCGCATTTCTGAAAATTTGAAAATTTTTAAAAAATCGTCCAAAATCTTGATGTCTCCAATCTCTTGTTTTGTACGTTTTTTCCACGTGTCTTGACATCCAATGTATCCCTGCAAAGTTTGGTGAAGATCTGAGTATGTAGTTTTTGACCTTATATGGAACCTCCTATCTGAAAATTTGAAAATTCTTAAAAAATTCGTCCAAAATCTTGATGTCTCCAATCTCTTGTTTTGTACGTTTTTTCCACGTGTCTCGACCTCCAATGGATCCCTGCAAAGTTTGGTGAAGATCTGAGTATGTCGTTTTTGACCTTATCTGGAACCTCCCATCTGAAAATTTGAAAATTCTTAAAAAATTCGTCGAAAATCTTGATGTCTCCGATCTCTTGTTTTGTACGTTTTTTCCACGTGTCTTGACATGCAAAGTATTCCTGCAAAGTTTGGTGAAGATCTGAGTATGTAGTTTTTGACCTCATCTGGAACCTCCTATCTGAAAATTTGAAAATTCTTAAAAAATTCGTCCAAAATCTTGATGTCTCCAATCTCTTGTTTTGTACGTTTTTTCCACGTGTCTTGACATCCAATGTATCCCTGCAAAGTTTGGTGAAGATCTGAGTATGTAGTTTTTGACCTTATCTGGAACCTCCTATCTGAAAATTTGAAAATTCTTAAAAAATTCGTCCAAAATCTTGATGTCTCCAATCTCTTGTTTTGTACGTTTTTTCCACGTGTCTTGATATCCAATGTATCCCTGCAAATTTGGTGAAGATCTGAGTATGCCGTTTTTGACCTTATCTGGAACATCCTTTCTGAAAATTTGAAAATTGTTAAAAAATTCGTCCAAAATCTTGATGTCTCCTATCTCTTGTTTTGTACGTTTTTTCCACGTGTCTTGACATCCAATGTATCCCTGCAAAGTTTGGTGAAGATCTGAGTATGTAGTTTTTGACTTATCTGGAACCTCCCATCTGAAAATTTGAAAATTCTTAAAAAATTCGACCAAAATCTTGATGTCTCCAATCTCTTGTTTTGTACGTTTTTTCCACGTGTCTTGACACATAATGTATCCATGCAAAGTTTGGTGAAGATCTGAGTATGTAGTTTTTGACCTTATATGGAACCTCCTATCTGAAAATTTGAAAATTCTTAAAAAATTCGTCCAAAATCTTGATGTCTCCAATCTCTTGTTTTGTACGTTTTTTCCACGTGTCTTGACATCCAATGTATCCCTGCAAAGTTTGGTGAAGATCTGAGTATGTAGTTTTTGACCTTATCTGGAACCTCCCATCTGAAAATTTGAAAATTCCTAAAAAATCCGTCCAAAATCTTGATGACCACAATCTCTTGTTTTGTACGTTTTTTCCACGTGTCTTGACATTCAATGTATCCCTGCAAAGTTTGGTGAAGATCTGAGTATGTAGTTTTTGACCTTAAATGGAACTTCCTTTCTGAAAATTTGAAAATTCTTAAAAAATTCGTCCAAAATCTTGAAGACCCCAATCTCTTGTTTTGTACGTTTTTTCCACGTGTCTTGACATCCAATGTATCCCTGCAAAGTTTGGTGAAGATCTGAGTATGTAGTTTTTGACCTTATATGGAACCTCCTTTCTGAAAATTTGAGAATTCTTAAAAAATTCGTCCAAAATCTTGATGTCTCCAATCTCTTGTTTTGTACGTTTTTTCCACGTGTCTTGACATCCAATGTATCCATGCAAAGTTTGGTGAAGATCTGAGTATGTCGTTTTTGACCTTATCTGGAACCTCCCATCCGAAAATTTGAAAATTCTTAAAAAATTCGTCGAAAATCTTGATGTCTCCAATCTCTTGTTTTGTACGTTTTTTCCACGTGTCTTGACATGCAAAGTATCCCTGCAACGTTTGGTGAAGATCTGAGTATGTAGTTTTTGACCTTATCTGGAACCTCCTATCTGAAAATTTGAAAATTCTTCAAAAATTCGTCGAAAATCTTGATGTCTCCAATCTCTTGCTTTGTACGTTTTTTCCACGTGTCTTGACATCCAATGTATCCCTGCAATGTTTGGTGGAGATCTGAGTATGTAGTTTTTGACCTTATCTGGAACCTCCTATCTGAAAATTTGAAAATTCTTCAAAAATTCGTCCAAAATCTTGATGTCTCCAATCTCTTGTTTTGTACGTTTTTTCCACGTGTCTCGACCTCCAATGTATCCCTGCAAAGTTAGTGAAGATCTGAGTATGTCGTTTTTGACCTTATCTGGAACATCCTTTCTGAAAATTTGAAAATTCTTAAAAAATTCGTCGAAAATCTTGATGTCTCCAATCTCTTGTTTTGTACGTTTTTTCCACGTTTCTTGACATCCAATGTATCCCTGCAAAGTTTGGTGAAGATCTGAGTATGTAGTTTTTGACCTTATAAGTAGTGTGTTTGATACTACGGACAGCGCCGGATAGGAAGAGCTTCTCTCCAGCAGCTTTGCTACACTTAAAACTTGCTTAACATGCCCTTATGAGCTTTTTGAGCAAGTGTGGAATCTTGTCTAATTCAAGATTTTTGTAAAAATGCCCTCGGGAATTTTTCAGAAAGGAAGAGCTTTCTCAGATTGATTTGTTTATACTTAAAACTTGCTCAACATGTCCATTTGTTCAAGTGTAGCACCTGCCTAACCCAAGAATTTTATAATTCGGAAAATATCAAACCCCCCTCAAGCAGATTTTTGTCTATAAATTTGTATCCATACCTACTTATATATATTTACTTCAGGTTTAAGTTCAATTGGATACTATTTAATTTGCTTATTTAATATTAAAACAATGCAATATGCAGAGCCTACCTCTAGAATTGCTTCGTGTTTGCATGTTTCTCCTCTGTGTCAGTGTGTGGAATTCCCGAGACGGTAGTATTGATTTTTGCCTTGACCTCAGCGCCAGTATTTACAGAAATTCCCGAGTATTGCATCATTCAGTATTGTGATACTGACTGAGGAGAATAGATGTGTTGATACAGTACTTCTCATACTTACAGGTTTAAATTCATATTGAACAATATAAAATCTGTTATTTGTTGTAATCCACTCATATTTAGAGTCAAGCTTATATTTGTCCCAGCCTGTTATACATAACAAGGTTATTGCTATTCAAGATATGCATGTTTGTGCAGGCATTTGCGGAAGGTTGGTGTGAATGATTTTCCACTTGTGGGATATTGGTTTTACAACCTGTCATAAGATTAATATTAATAATATTAATCCATAGAGATTAGATTTAAAACCCAGGAAATTTTATATAAATACCAAATCCAAAAATATTAAGTGTATATACACATACATACATACACACACACAAATCACAGTGCTGAACCCAACTGATATTTTTTATTCAGTATAAAGTTTTGAATTGAATCCCAGGAAATTGTATATAATAAACAACAACAAAAATGCCGAATCAAAAATATTGCAATCAGTGCAATAAAAATATATTTAGCTCTAATTGGGCAAGACACCAAAAAATTTGTAATCCAGACAAATACAAAACTCCCACAATAATTTGCCCCAAATGCAATAGAAAATACAGCATGCAATACTTCACATATACACATAAAGATACTTGCTCTGCTTTGCCCTCTCAACCATCCACATCTGCTCTGAAAAGAAGGCACGAAGTACCTCTTAATGCCAGAGCAGCAAAGCAGCCACGCCATGCACCCATCCATAGCAGTTTTAATGGCCAACTTAGGGATTACCGGTTTGTATCAGAGCCAAGATGCGGCATTGAGTATTTCTTGAACAGTGTAAATCCTAATGTGCAGGCAATTCTAAATGCACAAAATGGCTCTTATAAGCTCTCCCTCAAATTGTTTGTACAATATAAGAAACCAAATGACACAAAATTTACACACCCCCACGTAACAGAAACTGTACCGGTATATTCAAACGCAAATTTAGACACAATAATAAGCAGATTGATGGATCAACTGAACATGAAACACTCTGAATTTGCGGCAAAAGAGTCAGGATGGAGCCTATGCGGTTCATCACACAAGTTATATGTTAATATTTCTGAATTCAGCCCATTACAAGGATCTACATATTTGCCATTACCTGCCAATATTAAAAACAAAAGAGCCGTGGTCAATATAAAAAATAATGACGCGAAATGCTTTTTGTGGTGTATATTAGCTGCTTTGTATCCAGTTTCAAGGGATCCTCAGCGAATAACTTATTACAAACAACATGAACATGATTTTGACGATGCAATGGAGGGTTTGGAATATCCAATGTCTGTTCAGAATATTGATAAATTTGAAAAAAAGGCCAGGCACATCGATGGCAAACAATTATCTATTAATGTATTTATTTGTTCCACTGGCAATTGCCCGATAGCACCTCTCAGAATCAGTACATTTGATGATGAATCTGCTATTCCGATTGATTTGCTCTTAATTGAAGGGGATGATACATATCATTATACTCTGATACATAATCTTGAAGCTTTAGTGAGAACACAACTAGACAAAACTCATACAATATTCAAGTTGTGCAGAAGATGCTTAACTGTATTTGATGGTCAAAAAATGGTAAATGGGGTTCGTGAAAAAAATGCTGAAATTGCAAAAAACAAGTTAATTGAGCATCTGAAATACTGTGGGAACCATAAACCTGTTCATATGGTGATGCCCAATCCAAGTGAAAATTGCAAATTCAAAAAGTTTGAAGCCTTGTTGGAACACCCAGCATATATTGTCTGTGATTTTGAATCGAACCTCAAACCTCTTGCATTCTGTAGCCCAGATCCAGAAGAATCTTCAATTACACCATACCAGCAACATGAACCTTCCAGTTTTTGTTATATGGTTATACGGGATGGTGTTGTTATTAAAGAATATTCATACATGGGAGAAGATGCCATCAAAATATTTGCACATAGAATAGAAAATGAGTGCCGTGACATAGCATCTAACATCTTATTAATATCAAAGCCGATGTTGCCTTTAACAGAGGAACAGATTGAAGATTTCAACAATGCAGAAAAATGCCCGGTATGTGATTGTGAATTTTCAGATACAAATATCAAGGTTCATCACCATTCTCATACAGATGGTAAATTCTTAATGGCCCTGTGTAAAAGCTGCAATATTAAGATCAAGAGACCAAGATTTATCCCCATATTTTGCCATGGAGCATCCAATTATGATTTCCATCATATGATCAGATACGAGGGGTTTGAGAAACAGAATTTAAATATTTTAGCTGAAAATGATGAGAAATATATATCTATTAGCAAGATAATTAAAGTTGATGGTGTTCCTATTCACATAAGATTTCTTGATTCTTACAGATTTTTACCTGCTAGCCTGGCTACACTGGCCACTCAATTACCTGATGATCAATTCAAAATCACACGTGCTTTGTTTCCAAATCTGGACCTGAAATTAATTAGGCGGAAGGGTGTATATCCATATGACTATGTTACAGATTTTTCTAAATTTGATGAGTGTTCTCTGCCACCGCAAGAAGCGTTTTACAGCAGAATCAGAGGATCTGGAATCAGTGATGAAGATTATCGCCATGCCCACTTGATGTGGAACAAATTAAAATGCAAGACAATTGGTGATTATCACATGGCATATTTGAAACTTGATGTGACCCTCTCAGCTGATATATTCCAAGCATTCAGAAAATCTTCCATGGAAAATTATAAACTGCCATTGTAATAAATAAACATGCCTATGAACTTATTTGGGTTCAAAAAACAGGCTATTATGGAGCTGCCACCACCACAACCCTCTTCCGATATGCTGTCTAAACTGAGTGGCTTGTTAATTATTCATCTGAACAGCATACTTACAGATAATAATGATGAAACAGGCAAAATATTGTACATATTTAACAATAATTTAAATCATTACCAATTACCTGTAGGTGGGCAATTGCAATTTATTACAACCCCTGAGGGTGATGTTAAAATTTCAGTAGGGAGAAATATTTATAGAATCAAGCACTCAAACATGATTTCTGGCACTGTATATACTGTTTCTGCTGGTGACTGCTTATATATTGAGGTCCCTGGGTCACATGACAAGCTTATACCCTTTTTTATAGAATTAAGAATCAGATACTCTATAATAAATAACCAGTAAAACAAAAATGCCTAACGATATATTTGGCCATACAAGACATGAAGATCACAGTGATGAGATTCTGATGCTTGATGTCAGAGTCAAGAAATTAAGAAGTGATTTACAAGCTTTACAGACCACACTCAATGCCAGTCTTCAATTAGAAATTACAAATTTACAATCACAATGCATGGACCCTCTTCTTAAAATTGATTCTGAACTCAAATTATTGCTTCAGAAATATACTGATCTGGCAACATTGGATAATTTTCAAAGTTTGGAAGAGGCTGTAGCAGCTCTTCAAGCCAAATTTAAGACCCAGGCTACCAACTCTGAGCAATTGAAACAGCAATTGGAAGAGCAGATAAATAATGTCCAGGCACAGCTCCAAACAATTGTCAAAAGCATAAAATCACAGGAAGATTTTGATCTAGTGATTTCCACTCTAAAAGAACAGATTCAGTCACTCCAGATACCTAATCTGGACCCTCTGAACAATGCCATAGCCGAGGTTAAAGAAAAAATTGAGACACTTGAAAATTTTATGAACAACTTGCCATCTTCTGATGCTTTGAATGCAATAACTCGGAGTGTGGCAAACATCAAGCTGCAACTTGAAACATATGAAGATTTTGGAAAAATTCAAAGTTCCATAACCCATCTTGAGGGTACAATAGCAGCAGTGCAAAGTGATTTGGCAAATGTACTAGAATCCAGATTGCCTGGGATTGTAGATACCCTTGTCAGTGTCCAGCACCAAATCACAAAGCTTGAAAACCTCAATACCGAATCTGAACTATCTCATTTTCATCACTTGATCGATGATATCCAAACAAAGCTTGAAATTTTACAACAATCAACACCCTCTCAGGCAGATATAGCCCTGCTCCAAAATGCCATGCAAAATGTGGCTGATGCTTCTGAATTAAACAATGTAAAATTGGCACTTGAATTTTTGCAAAATACAGTATCAAATCTTCCTACATCACAGGAACTTAAAAATATTAAGAGGGCAGTGAATCGCATATTGAAATCAGAAGATATCAAGAATATCCAGACAGAGATCAAACAACTTACTCAGACAGTGGCCACTCTACCAACCAATCAACATATTAATTAACTGCATGCCCTGTTTGAGGATATCAGAAGACAGGTCCATGATCTTACTGCTCAAAATTCAAAATTGGCAGTTGTTGAAAATTTGCAGCAAATTGTAGCTAATATCAAGCAACAGCTAGGGACCATGGAATCCAATCAAGCAAATGCTCTGTCTGTTTTTGCCACCCAGCTACAAGAAATTGTGCAACAATACAAGAGACTTGCTGTGGACATAAAAATAAAGCCAGGGCATGATGATGTTGTTAGGACCATCAATGAGCACCTTGAATCTGTAACAAGCAGATTGCTCACAGCAGAAAAAGAAATAACGGGCATAATCGAGAATCCAAAACATACAGTAATTCTTGAATTGTACAGCATCCCCAACAAAGAATATGATTCACCATTTACACCAGGTGGCAAAATATATATGCTGTCCCCTGCACAATTTTATTACCAGTTTTTTGTTGGGGGCACATTGAGACCAATCAAGATCAAATATTGGCATCAGCCACAGGCACACCACTACCCTACCTTATCAATAACAAATGCTGACAACAAACCAAAAATCACCAGTGTAGAATTGGAGGATTTTACAGATCCCAATACATTAGAAACAGCCTATACTGAAGATGATGGCTCTTTGGAATTTAAAATACAAATAGGGGACAAATTATATTTAGAAAATCCTGCAGTATCAGCTGCTGAACACCCTATAGTTGCAATATTCTTGTTTTCATATTATGTCTAGACAAATTATTGTTGATGAATTACACAGACAAGCCAGACATAATTTTAAGAGACTCCCAGTAGTCACAAAAGGCATAGATGATTTATGGCAGAGCGATTTGATTGAGTTGGCAAGTGGGCAGTTGAAAAACTTAGACAAAATCAACAAGGGCTACAAGTATCTACTCACTGTCATAGATACATTTTCAAAATTTGCCTGGGCTGTGCCACTCAAATCCAAGACTGGAAAATGTGTTACAGAAGCCATCAGGACAATCATCAATCATTCAGGAAGATCCCCGCGCTATTTGCAAACAGATAATGGCAAAGAATTTTATAATTCTGTGTTTCAACAATTTATTAAAAGCCAGGCAATAAAACATTACTCGAGTTACAGTGATCTCAAGGCCTCAATTGTAGAGAGATTCAACAGAACCCTAAAAAATCTTATGTATAAACAATTTACCCTTCAAGGTAATTATAAATGGCTTAATATTCTTCCAGAACTTCTACATAAATATAACAACTCGGTCCATTCCACAATCAACATGAAACCCTCTGAAGTAACTCCATCTGATGAGCAAAAATTGATCAGGACTGTTTATTATCCTAGATACAAGCCAACAACAAGAAGGGCCAAATACAGGGTGGGCGATCAAGTAAGAATCAGCAAATATAAGCACTTATTCAAAAGAGGCTTTACGAGAAACTGGAGCACCGAATTATTTACAGTGGTTCAAGTTAAACCCGGGACCCTTAACACATATATAATAAAAGATCATCGAGGAGAAATTCTCAAAGGCAGGTTCTATGAACAAGAGCTCAGCAAAACTAAACAGCCCGACACATATCTCATAGAAAAAATCATTCGCAGAAAAGGCAACAAGTTATTTGTCAAATGGCTGGGTCATCCGGAAAACAGCTGGATCGATGCAGACAAAGTGATAATATGAGCACCTGGGATGTTATAAAAAGGCTGCCAGAACCTGAACAGCAGAATAAGATAAATGGAGTGCTGCTGCCTGATAATATTAGGTGTCTTATTGTTGGGCCATCTGCTTGTGGTAAAACTACACTAATGGTTGATAATTTTTTATTGGCACCCAACTGGTTAGACTGGAAAAACAGGCACTTGTATGTTTTCTCTAAGAGCTTGGAACAATTAAAATATCAACAGCTGATGAAGCTATATGATGGATTGGATATAGCCACTTTTGAACCAGATGTTAAGCCATTAGATGAATGTCTCGATAATTCTGTTGTTGTGTTTGATGACATTATACTGGATAATCAAAACAAGGTTAGAAATTTCTTTACACAGGGCCGACACAAAAACATAGATTGCTTCTACCTGGCACAGACTTTTTCTAAAATACCGAAGCAGCTGATCCGGGACAACAGCAATTTTATATGTGTGTTTCATCAAGATCATACCAACCTCAAACACATACACGATGAATATGTAGGTGGGGACTTGAGCTACAATGATTTTTCCAAGTTTTGCAGCAGGTGCTGGAACCAGGACAGTTATGGGTTTGTCACAATTGATATGACAAGAACACCCAATAGCGGCAAATACAGAAATAAAATCAACGATTTTCTAGACGTTGAAACATAAATAAACAACCATGAAACGACCAGTCATTGATGATCTTAAGTTAAGAGATTATCTTGTAAAAAGATTTAAGGGATGGAAATCAGAGAACCGTGGAATTTATGAAAAACACAAGCAAACAGAACAGCCTGTCATTGATGCTATTAATAATTTAGGTAAGAATATCAAAACGGTTACAGAGCAGAATCAAGATTTGATCACAGAGCTTGTGCCTGTAGCTGCTAGGAACATATTAGATTATCCATTCACCCCACTTTCCAGTATTCATACACCTAGTCCTATTGCTCCTAGAAGAATTGAGGCTAGTCAGGATCCTATTGAATTGGGTCTTCTTGCTCAAAAATATTTAACCACACCTAAAGACAACAAAGATGAGGTTTTTGGCTTATATGCCGACACAGAGCTTGATGGCAGCATTATTCATAGAATCGGTAATTTCAGAGTAACTTTTATGGGAGATGATATCATTGTTTATTCAGAATCTCGTCTCGGAGAAAAAGGTGCTTTTGTTAAGTACCCCGGAACACCTGGATTGTGGGAACTGATGACTAGGAAAAGGCCTGGCAGCTATACAGATCAAGATTATGAACATTACAAAGAAATATTAATAAAATCAGATGCTCTATACCAGAACAATGATCCCACACAAAAAAGAGTCAAGTCTAGCAGTGGGGCAAAATACAATAATTTAATCAAGCCCATATGGTCTCAGATCAAGACTGGCAGTGGAATCAAACAATACAACACTCTGCCTAAAGAATTTGTGTGGGTTGATGATGTCAGGAAACTTGTAGATAGGTTATTGGTGATAGCAGGGGAGGAAAATGCTGGCAACCACAATTTTTACAATGAAAAGGTTGGAATTATGGACATGATAAGCACAAAATTATCTAATTTTATAGTGAATGACCCTAAGGGCATTGGATATCTCATAAAAATTATTAATACTCTACCACCTAAATTTTGGAATGTTTCTGAGGGTCGGGGCCTTGTTAATGACATTATAAACAAGCTGCCATTTGAACTGCACATTCCAGGCTATCAATATTGTGGTCCAGGCACAAAATTGGACCATAGATTAAACAGAGGTGATCCTGGTGTTAATCCCCTAGATGCTGCTTGCAGAGACCATGACATAGCATACAACACACATACCGATCTTGACAAGAGACATGTTGCAGACAAGAAATTAGAAGAGGCTGCATTTGGCAGATTTGTAAGCAAAGATGCTTCTTTGAGTGAAAAAATAGCAGCATTGGGAACCACCATAGCTATGAGCACGAAACAAAAACTGGGGTGGGGGCTGTGAATATGTATATAATAAACCTACAATGAAGGCCAAGGGTGTTATGTATCAAATACCTTATGCAGGTCTCAAATCTCTTAAAACTATTGACAGTCTTTTGACCAAAAAGCAGCGCAAGAAAAAAAATTCTTGTATTGCAAAGGGTCATGGTATGAAATTGTTGCTTAGCACCCCCCAATTAAAAAAATTACAGCAATCAAGAAAAAAATCACTTGTGGGGGGTTTCATATTTACTATCCCTGCCATCTTAGCAGCACTCGGGGCTGTGGGGAGCTTGGCTGGGGGATCAGCCGCCATAGCAAAAACAGTAATAGATGCCAAGAAAAATAGGGCAGAATTAGATGAGCAGAAGCGCCATAACCTGGCCATGGAGAAACAAGGCAAAGGTGTTAAGAGAGCCATGAATAAGTTTAAAAAAAACAAGAGCCGCTTACAAACCAAGATATTGAAGCTTTGATCAAACCACTGGGCATCAAACATTTTAGAGGTGTGTACATGTCTGATTCTTTACCGGAACAACCACTCAACAAAGAGTGTGGCATTGTTAATTTGGATGAGTACAAAAATCAGGGCACTCACTGGATCTGTTATCTTAAATATTTAAACAATGAGGCATTTGTGTTTGATTCATTTGGAGGTGTTCCACCTGAAAATTTAGTAAAATATCTAAAATCAGCTAATCTTTATTACAATAATGCCCGTGTTCAAAACTTCAAAGATGTTAATTGCGGACATTTGTGTTTATCTGTTCTCAGATACATGTCTCAAATAAATAAACCATCAATTGAAAATTTTCAAAAAGCCTTGTGGTATCTGAAACATCATGGGGGTATGCTATGAATATACCTAAATTCTTAGCCATAGAGACACTGAATATTCACTGTAATGTGGCTGAGGGTATGATCACCAAATCAAATGGCATAGGCACTCACAAACAAACCGGCATCATTGCAACATTCAAACCTAATTCCGAATTCATGGAGCCAATCATCTACAATCCATCTCCAACATTGTATTTTCCCGTGTGCCATAACAGAATAGATTACATTGAATTGATGGTCACTAATGAAAAAGAAGAATTAGTTGATTTTGCTGGAGCCACAACAACCGCAATCGTAGAGATTAACATTTAAATAAAAATACATACAATGGAAAATATTGAGAGTTATGAGCTACAATCGTTCCCCCCAAACAGGAGGACATTTGCAAATTTAAATCAACCCAACACACAGATCGAGGTTGATCTTGATGTAGGGGATGGATTTATACACCCCCACAGAGCAGATCTATACATCAAATTTGATGTTGTAAAGCTCGATGGAACAGATTATCCGGCAAATTCAAACATAAGATTGGTGGACAATTTTGTGCCTCATCTATTCTCTGAAATTGAGATCAGAAAGCATGGGGTTGTTATAAACAGAGTGGATTATCCCGGCATTACCTCCACAGCTTTGGCCACATTAAAATTATCCAAAACCGAGGCTTCTTACTACCAAATAGGTGGATTTGAAGCTGGTGATAAGATATTATCTAAGAACCACACAGTGCTGTTCCCTATGCGCCTGTTGCCAGGATTCTTCTCGGATTACAAAGAAATTATGTGGAAGGGGGGGTTAAGAATTACATTTAGAAGAGCTGCCAATGATAACAATGCTTTGATGAGGTACAGTGCAATAAACCCTGCAGGGGAAGCTCTGCCCAATACCCTACCTGATGAGGGCAAGTGCATTATTCAGACTATGGAGTTAAGAATCCCGGTTGTTGAATATGAGGCCGGCTATGCTCTTAAATACAAAGCTGATATCCTAAAAAATCCGCAAATTCCTCTGCAATTTTACACATATCAATGCGTACAGAAGGTTGCCACTGGTACTTATTATGAATTTGATGCAACAAATTCATTCTCCAGTATTCAATTTGACATGCCTGATTTTGTGGTAATATTGTTTCAGACTGGGAGACACAATAATCAGGAAAAAAATTCAAGCAAATTTGATAACTGCAACATCAAGAACATATATCTTAAAAATGGGAGAAATGAGGTTTTTCCTAGAGAAAATTACAATTTAGACATGTCCAAGAGTGATTTTCTTAAATTATATGAAGCTTTTTCGGCTTTCAAGCGTGTCACTACAGGCAATACGGATATGTATTACTCACCAGATGAATTCAAGACACAGAGACCCATGTTTGTAATTAACACTTCGAAAAGGAAACAAGTTGTGGTAAATGACAGAACAAACATTAAAATTATCTGTGAATTCCACGAGGCTTTACCTGAAGACACCATATGTAGTGTTATTCTTATAGGTGAAAAATCATATGTTTATGATGTAAGAAATGAGCGAGTCACGGAGCAGTTCTAGAAGCACGATTCAAACACAGAGGCCCCTTGATTATAAAACAACACTTTACCGTCAGTTACCTACCCATTTTATAGCACCTCTGCTCGTGGCAGATACCTACCCAAGTAACACAGCCAAAAGCCTAAAATACAGAAATATTGCAATAATTATTCTGTAAGTTACAGACTTGTGTGCAACAAGACCAAACCTTTGCATGACAATATCCAGGAATTTCCTCAATACAATAAATGGTCCCTGAAAAAGAGCACAATACAGATAAGAATTTCTCTGAGTTCCATGACAAATGACATGTAATTTTCCTCGGAAAAAGCACAGTGTAGGTACTATCAACAGATATAATCACTCAGGCATTTACTAATGTCTCTTTGATGATGAATAACTCTCTGAAAAGACACAATAAAGATTATATCTATTGGCATTAATTTCCCGGGCTAGCATGATTAATTGTTGGCAGAAACATGGGACTGATCAAAAGATTGGAAAGAACATGGAATGTTTACTTGACCTCCATTCTATTGTATCGATCAGGCAGTTTTGCCCGTATTGTTGAGCTGATATTTTTACCCAGATAACAAAACTCTGGTGATTCTTAATAGAGAATAATTTTGCTCTGTTATACAACATTTTTACTAAATTTAAGATCTGGGGGCTATCAACTAGCATCAAAATCTCACATATGGAATACCACATCTATCAGGACTCGAACCCAGAGCCCCTTGTTTACAAAACTACAATATTAACATTTTGCCATCAGATTTTATGAGGACTCAAACCCGAACCTTTTGATTACAAGACAATAAAAACCATGCACCACACTCCACTCGGTCTCAGAACCCAATAGATATCAATTCAAGATTCCTGGAATTTTGACAGAAAAACATACTATAAGCTTAATTTCTGGTGTGGCCAAAAATTGACAAGTTTATGGACAAAAATCTGGCTGATACAACTTTTGTAAATATGCACAAATCAATCTGAGAAAGCTCTTCCTTTCTGAAAAATTCCCGAGGGCATTTTTACAAAAATCTTGAATTAGACAAGATTCCACACTTGCTCAAAAAGCTCATAAGGGCATGTTAAGCAAGTTTTAAGTGTAGCAAAGCTGCTGGAGAGAAGCTCTTCCTTTCCGGCGCTGTCCGTAGTATCAAACACACTACTCTTATATGGAACCTCCTTTCTGAAAATTTGAAAATTCTCAAAAAATTCGTCCATAATCTTGATGTCTCCAATCTCTTGTTTTGTACGTTTTTTCCACGTGTCTTGACATCCAATGTATCCCTGCAAAGTTTGGTGAAGATCTGAGCATGTAGTTTTTGACCTTATATGGAACCTCCTATCTGAAAATTTGAAAATTCTTAAAAAATTCGTCGAAAATCTTGATGTCACCAATCCTATGTTTTGTATGTTTTTTCCACGTGTCTTGACATCCAATGTATCCCTGCAATGTTTGGTTGAGATCTGAGTATGTAGTTTTTGACCTTATCTGGAACCTCCTATCTGAAAATTTGAAAATTCTTCAAAAATTCGTCCAAAATCTTGATGTATCCAATCTCTTGTTTTGTACGTTTTTTCCACGTGTCTCGACCTCCAATGTATCCCTGCAAAGTTTGGTGAAGATCTGAGTATGTCGTTTTTGACCTTATCTGGAACATCCTTTCTGAAAATTTGAAAATTCTTAAAAAATTCGTCGAAAATCTTGATGTCTCCAATCTCTTGTTTTGTACGTTTTTTCCACGTGTCTTGACATCCAATGTATCCCTGCAAAGTTTGGTGAAGATCTGAGTATGTAGTTTTTGACCTTATATGGAACCTCCTATCTGAAAATTTGAAAATTCTTAAAAAATTCGTCCTAAATCTTGATGTCACCAATCCTATGTTTTGTATGTTTTTTCCACGTGTCTTGACATCCAATGTATCCATGCAAAGTTTGGTGAAGATCTGAGTATGTCGTTTTTGACCTTATCTGGAACCTCCCATCTGAAAATTTGAAAATTCTTAAAAAATTCGTTGAAAATCTTGATGTCTCCGATCTCTTGTTTTGTACGTTTTTTCCACGTGTCTTGACATGCAAAGTATTCCTGCAAAGTTTGGTGAAGATCTGACTATGTAGTTTTTGACCTCATCTGGAACCTCCTATCTGAAAATTTGAAAATTCTTTAAAAATTCGTCCAAAATATTGATGTCTCCAATCTCTTGTTTTGTACGTTTTTTCCACGTGTCTTGACATCCAATGTATCCCTGCAATGTTTGGTGAAGATCTGAGTATGTAGTTTTTGACCTTATCTGGAACCTCCCATCTGAAAATTTGAAAATTCCTAAAAAATCCGTCCAAAATCTTGATGACCCCAATCTCTTGTTTTGTACGTTTTTTCCACGTGTCTTGACATCCAATGTATCCCTGCAAAGTTTGGTGAAGATCTGAGTATGTAGTTTTTGACCTTATCTGGAACCTCCTATCTGAAAATTTGAAAATTCTTAAAAAATTCGTCCAAAATCTTGATGTCTCCAATCTCTTGTTTTGTACGTTTTTTCCACGTGTCTTGATATCCAATGTATCCCTGCAAAGTTTGGTGAAGATCTGAGTATGTCGTTTTTGACCTTATCTGGAACATCCTTTCTGAAAATTTGAAAATTGTTAAAAAATTCGTCCAAAATCTTGATGTCTCCAATCTCTTTTTTGTACGTTTTTTCCACGTGTCTTGACATCCAATGTATCCCTGCAAAGTTTGGTGAAGATCTGAGTATGTAGTTTTTGACCTTATCTGGAACCTCCCATCTGAAAATTTGAAAATTCTTAAAAAATTCGACCAAAATCTTGATGTCTCCAATCTTTTGTTTTGTACGTTTTTTCCACGTGTCTTGACACATAATGTATCCATGCAAAGTTTGGTGAAGATCTGAGTATGTAGTTTTTGACCTTATATGGAACCTCCTATCTGAAAATTTGAAAATTCTTAAAAAATTCGTTCAAAATCTTGATGTCTCCAATCTCTTGTTTTGTACGTTTTTTCCACGTGTCTTGACATCCAATGTATCCCTGCAAAGTTTGGTGAAGATCTGAGTATGTAGTTTTTGACCTTATCTGGAACCTCCCATCTGAAAATTTGAAAATTCCTAAAAAATCCGTGCAAAATCTTGATGACCCCAATCTCTTGTTTTGTACGTTTTTTCCACGTGTCTTGACATCCAATGTATCCATGCAAAGTTTGGTGAAGATCTGAGTATGTCGTTTTTGACCTTATCTGGAACCTCCCATCTGAAAATTTGAAAATTCTTAAAAAATTCGTCGAAAATCTTGATGTCTCCAATCTCTTGTTTTGTACGTTTTTTCCACGTGTCTTGACATGCAAAGTATCCCTGCAACGTTTGGTGAAGATCTGAGTATGTAGTTTTTGACCTTATCTGGAACCTCCTATCTGAAAATTTGAAAATTCTTCAAAAATTCGTCGAAAATCTTGATGTCTCCAATCTCTTGTTTTGTACGTTTTTTCCACGTGTCTTGACATCCAATGTATCCCTGCAATGTTTGGTGGAGATCTGAGTATGTAGTTTTTGACCTTATCTGGGACCTCCTATCAGAAAATTTGAAAATTCTTCAAAAATTCGTCCAAAATCTTGATGTCTCCAATCTCTTGTTTTGTACGTTTTTTCCACGTGTCTCGACCTCCAATGTATCCCTGCAAAGTTTGGTGAAGATCTGAGTATGTCGTTTTTGACCTTATCTGGAACATCCTTTCTGAAAATTTGAAAATTCTTAAAAAATTCGTCGAAAATCTTGATGTCTCCAATCTCTTGTTTTGTACGTTTTTTCCACGTGTCTTGACATCCAATGTATCCCTGCAAAGTTTGGTGAAGATCTGAGTATGTAGTTTTTGACCTTATATGGAACCTCCCATCTGAAAATTTGAAAATTCCTAAAAAATCCGTCCAAAATCTTGATGACCCCAATCTCTTGTTTTGTACTTTTTTTCCACGTGTCTTGACATCCAATGTATCCCTGCAAAGTTTGGTGAAGATCTGAGTATGTAGTTTTTGACCTTATCTGGAACCTCCCATCTGAAAATTTGAAAATTCTTAAAAAATTCGACCAATATCTTGATGTCTCCAATCTCTTGTTTTGTACGTTTTTTCCACGTGTCTTGACACATAATGTATCCCTGCAAAGTTTGGTGAAGATCTGAGTATGTAGTTTTTGACCTTATATGGAACCTCCCATCTGAAAATTTGAAAATTCCTAAAAAATCCGTCCAAAATCTTGATGACCCCAATCTCTTGTTTTGTACTTTTTTTCCACGTGTCTTGACATCCAATGTATCCCTGCAAAGTTTGGTGAAGATCTGAGTATGTAGTTTTTGACCTTATCTGGAACCTCCCATCTGAAAATTTGAAAATTCTTAAAAAATTCGACCAATATCTTGATGTCTCCAATCTCTTGTTTTGTACGTTTTTTCCACGTGTCTTGACATGCAAAGTATCCCTGCAACGTTTGGTGAAGATCTGAGTATGTAGTTTTTGACCTTATCTGGAACCTCCTATCTGAAAATTTGAAAATTCTTAAAAAATTCGTCGAAAATCTTGATGTCTCCAATCTCTTGTTTTGTACGTTTTTTCCACGTGTCTTGACATCCAATGTATTCCTGCAATGTTTGGTGGAGATCTGAGTATGTAGTTTTAGACCTTATCTGGAACCTCCTATCTGAAAATTTGAAAATTCTTCAAAAATTCGTCGAAAATCTTGATGTCTCCAATCTCTTGTTTTGTACGTTTTTTCCACGTGTCTTGACATCCAATGTATCCCTGCAAAGTTTGGTGAAGATCTGAGTATGTAGTTTTTGACCTTATCTGGAACCTCCTATCTGAAAATTTGAAAATTCTTAAAAAATTCGTCCAAAATCTTGATGTTTCCAATCTCTTGTTTTGTACGTTTTTTCCACGTGTCTTGATATCCAATGTATCCCTGCAAAGTTTGGTGAAGATCTGAGTATGTCGTTTTTGACCTTATCTGGAACATCCTTTCTGAAAATTTGAAAATTGTTAAAAAATTCGTCCAAAATCTTGATGTCTCCAATCTCTTTTTTGTACGTTTTTTCCACGTGTCTTGACATCCAATGTATCCCTGCAAAGTTTGGTGAAGATCTGAGTATGTAGTTTTTGACCTTATCTGGAACCTCCCATCTGAAAATTTGAAAATTCTTAAAAAATTCGACCAAAATCTTGATGTCTCCAATCTTTTGTTTTGTACGTTTTTTCCACGTGTCTTGACACATAATGTATCCATGCAAAGTTTGGTGAAGATCTGAGTATGTAGTTTTTGACCTTATATGGAACCTCCTATCTGAAAATTTGAAAATTCTTAAAAAATTCGTTCAAAATCTTGATGTCTCCAATCTCTTGTTTTGTACGTTTTTTCCACGTGTCTTGACATCCAATGTATCCCTGCAAAGTTTGGTGAAGATCTGAGTATGTAGTTTTTGACCTTATCTGGAACCTCCCATCTGAAAATTTGAAAATTCCTAAAAAATCCGTGCAAAATCTTGATGACCCCAATCTCTTGTTTTGTACGTTTTTTCCACGTGTCTTGACATCCAATGTATCCATGCAAAGTTTGGTGAAGATCTGAGTATGTCGTTTTTGACCTTATCTGGAACCTCCCATCTGAAAATTTGAAAATTCTTAAAAAATTCGTCGAAAATCTTGATGTCTCCAATCTCTTGTTTTGTACGTTTTTTCCACGTGTCTTGACATGCAAAGTATCCCTGCAACGTTTGGTGAAGATCTGAGTATGTAGTTTTTGACCTTATCTGGAACCTCCTATCTGAAAATTTGAAAATTCTTCAAAAATTCGTCGAAAATCTTGATGTCTCCAATCTCTTGTTTTGTACGTTTTTTCCACGTGTCTTGACATCCAATGTATCCCTGCAATGTTTGGTGGAGATCTGAGTATGTAGTTTTTGACCTTATCTGGGACCTCCTATCAGAAAATTTGAAAATTCTTCAAAAATTCGTCCAAAATCTTGATGTCTCCAATCTCTTGTTTTGTACGTTTTTTCCACGTGTCTCGACCTCCAATGTATCCCTGCAAAGTTTGGTGAAGATCTGAGTATGTCGTTTTTGACCTTATCTGGAACATCCTTTCTGAAAATTTGAAAATTCTTAAAAAATTCGTCGAAAATCTTGATGTCTCCAATCTCTTGTTTTGTACGTTTTTTCCACGTGTCTTGACATCCAATGTATCCCTGCAAAGTTTGGTGAAGATCTGAGTATGTAGTTTTTGACCTTATATGGAACCTCCCATCTGAAAATTTGAAAATTCCTAAAAAATCCGTCCAAAATCTTGATGACCCCAATCTCTTGTTTTGTACTTTTTTTCCACGTGTCTTGACATCCAATGTATCCCTGCAAAGTTTGGTGAAGATCTGAGTATGTAGTTTTTGACCTTATCTGGAACCTCCCATCTGAAAATTTGAAAATTCTTAAAAAATTCGACCAATATCTTGATGTCTCCAATCTCTTGTTTTGTACGTTTTTTCCACGTGTCTTGACACATAATGTATCCCTGCAAAGTTTGGTGAAGATCTGAGTATGTAGTTTTTGACCTTATCTGGAACCTCCCATCTGAAAATTTGAAAATTCTTAAAAAATTCGACCAAAATCTTGATGTCTCCAATCTTTTGTTTTGTACGTTTTTTCCACGTGTCTTGACACATAATGTATCCATGCAAAGTTTGGTGAAGATCTGAGTATGTAGTTTTTGACCTTATATGGAACCTTCTATCTGAAAATTTGAAAATTCTTAAAAAATTCGTCCAAAATCTTGATGTCTCCAATCTCTTGTTTTGTACGTTTTTTCCACGTGTCTTGACATCCAATGTATCCCTGCAAAGTTTGGTGAAGATCTGAGTATGTAGTTTTTGACCTTATCTGGAACCTCCCATCTGAAAATTTGAAAATTCCTAAAAAATCCGTGCAAAATCTTGATGACCCCAATCTCTTGTTTTGTACGTTTTTTCCACGTGTCTTGACATCCAATGTATTCCTGCAATGTTTGGTGAAGATCTGAGTATGTAGTTTTTGACCTTATATGGAACCTCCTATCTGAAAATTTGAAAATTCTTAAAAAATTCGACCAAAATCTTGATGTTCCGAATCCTATGTTTTGTATGTTTTTTCCACGTGTCTTGACATCCAATGTATCCATGCAAAGTTTGGTGAAGATCTGAGTATGTAGTTTTTGACCTTATATTGAACCTCCCATCTGAAAATTTGAAAATTCTTAAAAAATTCGTCCAAAATCTTGATGACCCCAATCTCTTGTTTTGTACGTTTTTTCCACGTGTCTTGACATCCAAAGTATCCCTGCAAAGTTTGGTGAAGATCTGAGTATGTAGTTTTTGACCTTATATGGAACCTCCTTTCTGAAAATTTGAGAATTCTTAAAAAATTCGTCCAAAATCTTGATGTCTCCAATCTCTTGTTTTGTACGTTTTTTCCACGTGTCTTGACATCCAATGTATCCATGCAAAGTTTGGTGAAGATCTGAGTATGTCGTTTTTGACCTTATCTGGAACCTCCCATCTGAAAATTTGAAAATTCTTAAAAAATTCGTCGAAAATCTTGATGTCTCCAATCTTTTGTTTTGTACGTTTTTTCCACGTGTCTTGACATGCAAAGTATCCCTGCAACGTTTGGTGAAGATCTGAGTATGTAGTTTTTGACCTTATCTGGAACCTCCTATCTGAAAATTTGAAAATTCTTAAAAAATTCGTCGAAAATCTTGATGTCTCCAATCTCTTGTTTTGTACGTTTTTTCCACGTGTCTTGACATCCAATGTATTCCTGCAATGTTTGGTGGAGATCTGAGTATGTAGTTTTAGACCTTATCTGGAACCTCCTATCTGAAAATTTGAAAATTCTTCAAAAATTCGTCCAAAATCTTGATGTCTCCAATCTCTTGTTTTGTACTTTTTTTCCACGTGTCTCGACCTCCAATGGATCCCTGCAAAGTTTGGTGAAGATCTGAGTATGTCGTTTTTGACCTTATTTGGAACCTCCTATCTGAAAATTTGAAAATTCTTAAAAAATTCGTCCAAAATCTTGATGTCTCCAATCTCTTGTTTTGTACGTTTTTTCCACGTGTCTTGACATCCAATGTATCCCTGCAAAGTTTGGTGAAGATCTGAGTATGTAGTTTTTGACCTTATCTGGAACCTCCCATCTGAAAATTTGAAAATTCCTAAAAAATCCGTCCAAAATCTTGATGACCACAATCTCTTGTTTTGTACGTTTTTTCCACGTGTCTTGACATTCAATGTATGACACGTGGAAAAAACGTACAAAACAAGAGATTGGGCTCATCAAGATTTTGCACGGATTTTTTAGGAATTTTCAAATTTTCAGATGGGAGGTTCCAGATAAGGTCAAAAACTACATACTCAGATCTTCACCAAACTTTGCAGGGATACATTGGATGTCAAGACACGTGGAAAAAACGTACAAAACAAGAGATTGGAGACATCAAGATTTTGGACGAATTTTTTAAGAATTTTCAAATTTTCAGATAGGAGGTTCCATATAAGGTCAAAAACTACATACTCAGATCTTCACCAAACTTTGCATGGATACATTATGTTTCAAGACACGTGGAAAAAACGTACAAAACAAAAGATTGGAGACATCAAGATTTTGGTCGAATTTTTTAAGAATTTTCAAATTTTCAGATGGGAGGTTCCAGATAAGGTCAAAAACTACATACTCAGATCTTCACCAAACTTTGCAGGGATACATTGGATGTCAAGACACGTGGAAAAAACGTACAAAAAAGAGATTGGAGACATCAAGATTTTGGACGAATTTTTTAACAATTTTCAAATTTTCAGAAAGGATGTTCCAGATAAGGTCAAAAACGACATACTCAGATCTTCACCAAACTTTGCAGGGATACATTGGATGTCAAGACACGTGGAAAAAACGTACAAAACAAGAGATTGGGGTCATCAAGATTTTGGACGGATTTTTTAGGAATTTTCAAATTTTCAGATAGGAGGTTCCATATAAGGTCAAAAACTACATACTCAGATCTTCACCAAACTTTGCAGGGATACATTGGATGTCAAGACACGTGGAAAAAACGTACAAAACAAGAGATTGGAGACATCAAGATTTTCGACGAATTTTTTAAGAATTTTCAAATTTTCAGAAAGGATGTTCCAGATAAGGTCAAAAACGACATACTCAGATCTTCACCAAACTTTGCAGGGATACATTGGAGGTCGAGACACGTGGAAAAAACGTACAAAACAAGAGATTGGATACATCAAGATTTTGGACGAATTTTTGAAGAATTTTCAAATTTTCAGATAGGAGGTTCCAGATAAGGTCAAAAACTACATACTCAGATCTCAACCAAACATTGCAGGGATACATTGGATGTCAAGACACGTGGAAAAAACATACAAAACATAGGATTGGTGACATCAAGATTTTCGACGAATTTTTTAAGAATTTTCAAATTTTCAGATAGGAGGTTCCATATAAGGTCAAAAACTACATGCTCAGATCTTCACCAAACTTTGCAGGGATACATTGGATGTCAAGACACGTGGAAAAAACGTACAAAACAAGAGATTGGAGACATCAAGATTATGGACGAATTTTTTGAGAATTTTCAAATTTTCAGAAAGGAGGTTCCATATAAGAGTAGTGTGTTTGATACTACGGACAGCGCCGGAAAGGAAGAGCTTCTCTCCAGCAGCTTTGCTACACTTAAAACTTGCTTAACATGCCCTTATGAGCTTTTTGAACAAGTGTGGAATCTTGTCTAATTTAAGATTTTTGTAAAAATGCCCTCGGGAATTTTTCAGAAAGGAAGAGCTTTCTCAGATTGATTTGTGCATATTTACAAAAGTTGTATCAGCCAGATTTTTGTCCATAAACTTGTCAATTTTTGGCCACACCAGAAATTAAGCTTATAGTATGTTTTTCTGTCAAAATTCCAGGAATCTTGAATTGATATCTATTGGGTTCTGAGACCGAGTGGAGTGTGGTGCATGGTTTTTATTGTCTTGTAATCAAAAGGTTCGGGTTTGAGTCCTCATAAAATCTGATGGCAAAATGTTAATATTGTAGTTTTGTAAACAAGGGGCTCTGGGTTCGAGTCCTGATAGATGTGGTATTCCATATGTGAGATTTTGATGCTAGTTGATAGCCCCCAGATCTTAAATTTAGTAAAAATGTTGTATAACAGAGCAAAATTATTCTCTATTAAGAATCACCAGAGTTTTGTTATCTGGGTAAAAATATCAGCTCAACAATACGGGCAAAACTGCCTGATCGATACAATAGAATGGAGGTCAAGTAAACATTCCATGTTCTTTCCAATCTTTTGATCAGTCCCATGTTTCTGCCAACAATTAATCATGCTAGCCCGGGAAATTAATGCCAATAGATATAATCTTTATTGTGTCTTTTCAGAGAGTTATTCATCATCAAAGAGACATTAGTAAATGCCTGAGTGATTATATCTGTTGATAGTACCTACACTGTGCTTTTTCCGAGGAAAATTACATGTCATTTGTCATGGAACTCAGAGAAATTCTTATCTGTATTGTGCTCTTTTTCAGGGACCATTTATTGTATTGAGGAAATTCCTGGATATTGTCATGCAAAGGTTTGGTCTTGTTGCACACAAGTCTGTAACTTACAGAATAATTATTGCAATATTTCTGTATTTTAGGCTTTTGGCTGTGTTACTTGGGTAGGTATCTGCCACGAGCAGAGGTGCTATAAAATGGGTAGGTAACTGACGGTAAAGTGTTGTTTTATAATCAAGGGGCCTCTGTGTTTGAATCGTGCTTCTAGAACTGCTCCGTGACTCGCTCATTTCTTACATCATAAACATATGATTTTTCACCTATAAGAATAACACTACATATGGTGTCTTCAGGTAAAGCCTCGTGGAATTCACAGATAATTTTAATGTTTGTTCTGTCATTTACCACAACTTGTTTCCTTTTCGAAGTGTTAATTACAAACATGGGTCTCTGTGTCTTGAATTCATCTGGTGAGTAATACATATCCGTATTGCCTGTAGTGACACGCTTGAAAGCCGAAAAAGCTTCATATAATTTAAGAAAATCACTCTTGGACATGTCTAAATTGTAATTTTCTCTAGGAAAAACCTCATTTCTCCCATTTTTAAGATATATGTTCTTGATGTTGCAGTTATCAAATTTGCTTGAATTTTTTTCCTGATTATTGTGTCTCCCAGTCTGAAACAATATTACCACAAAATCAGGCATGTCAAATTGAATACTGGAGAATGAATTTGTTGCATCAAATTCATAATAAGTACCAGTGGCAACCTTCTGTACGCATTGATATGTGTAAAATTGCAGAGGAATTTGCGGATTTTTTAGGATATCAGCTTTGTATTTAAGAGCATAGCCGGCCTCATATTCAACAACCGGGATTCTTAACTCCATAGTCTGAATAATGCACTTGCCCTCATCAGGTAGGGTATTGGGCAGAGCTTCCCCTGCAGGGTTTATTGCACTGTACCTCATCAAAGCATTGTTATCATTGGCAGCTCTTCTAAATGTAATTCTTAACCCCCCCTTCCACATAATTTCTTTGTAATCCGAGAAGAATCCTGGAAACAGGCGCATAGGGAACAGCACTGTGTGGTTCTTAGATAATATCTTATCACCAGCTTCAAATCCACCTATTTGGTAGTAAGAAGCCTCGGTTTTGGATAATTTTAATGTGGCCAAAGCTGTGGAGGTAATGCCGGGATAATCCACTCTGTTTATAACAACCCCATGCTTTCTGATCTCAATTTCAGAGAATAGATGAGGCACAAAATTGTCCACCAATCTTATGTTTGAATTTGCCGGATAATCTGTTCCATCGAGCTTTACAACATCAAATTTGATGTATAGATCTGCTCTGTGGGGGTGTATAAATCCATCCCCTACATCAAGATCAACCTCGATCTGTGTGTTGGGTTGATTTAAATTTGCAAATGTCCTCCTGTTTGGGGGGAACGATTGTAGCTCATAACTCTCAATATTTTCCATTGTATGTATTTTTATTTAAATGTTAATCTCTACGATTGCGGTTGTTGTGGCTCCAGCAAAATCAACTAATTCTTCTTTTTCATTAGTGACCATCAATTCAATGTAATCTATTCTGTTATGGCACACGGGAAAATACAATGTTGGGGATGGATTGTAGATGATTGGCTCCATGAATTCGGAATTAGGTTTGAATGTTGCAATGATGCCGGTTTGTTTGTGAGTGCCTATGCCATTTGATTTGGTGATCATACCCTCAGCCACATTACAGTGAATATTCAGTGTCTCTATGGCTAAGAATTTAGGTATATTCATAGCAGTGTGTTTGATGGCCGGTTCGAGTTTTGTGTTGTTCTCAAATCCCAACAGCTCTCCTATAGTACCCAGATGCACTGTCTCCGTAGCAGATACAATCTCTACTCTGTGAGTGACAGAATTTTGACTTAACACTATACCTCTGGGTAATTGAGCATTTAGAGTGGATAGATTATATTGCCCTGGAGTGATGACAATTTTTTGATCCCCTACTGCAATTGTGTTGTTGTGGTGTGTAATATTTGGGATCAGGTACATGCCGTAAAATGCTCTGAGAGCTATTGTTTTGGGATACACTATGTCATCGTGCAATTTGAGTTTCAGTATTGAATTTTGGCTGGTGAGATGGAATACCCCCATGATGTTTCAGATACCACAAGGCTTTTTGAAAATTTTCAATTGATGGTTTATTTATTTGAGACATGTATCTGAGAACAGATAAACACAAATGTCCGCAATTAACATCTTTGAAGTTTTGAACACGGGCATTATTGTAATAAAGATTAGCTGATTTTAGATATTTTACTAAATTTTCAGGTGGAACACCTCCAAATGAATCAAACACAAATGCCTCATTGTTTAAATATTTAAGATAACAGATCCAGTGAGTGCCCTGATTTTTGTACTCATCCAAATTAACAATGCCACACTCTTTGTTGAGTGGTTGTTCCGGTAAAGAATCAGACATGTACACACCTCTAAAATGTTTGATGCCCAGTGGTTTGATCAAAGCTTCAATATCTTGGTTTGTAAGCGGCTCTTGTTTTTTTTAAACTTATTCATGGCTCTCTTAACACCTTTGCCTTGTTTCTCCATGGCCAGGTTATGGCGCTTCTGCTCATCTAATTCTGCCCTATTTTTCTTGGCATCTATTACTGTTTTTGCTATGGCGGCTGATCCCCCAGCCAAGCTCCCCACAGCCCCGAGTGCTGCTAAGATGGCAGGGATAGTAAATATGAAACCCCCCACAAGTGATTTTTTTCTTGATTGCTGTAATTTTTTTAATTGGGGGGTGCTAAGCAACAATTTCATACCATGACCCTTTGCAATACAAGAATTTTTTTTCTTGCGCTGCTTTTTGGTCAAAAGACTGTCAATAGTTTTAAGAGATTTGAGACCTGCATAAGGTATTTGATACATAACACCCTTGGCCTTCATTGTAGGTTTATTATATACATATTCACAGCCCCCACCCCAGTTTTTGTTTCGTGCTCATAGCTATGGTGGTTCCCAATGCTGCTATTTTTTCACTCAAAGAAGCATCTTTGCTTACAAATCTGCCAAATGCAGCCTCTTCTAATTTCTTGTCTGCAACATGTCTCTTGTCAAGATCGGTATGTGTGTTGTATGCTATGTCATGGTCTCTGCAAGCAGCATCTAGGGGATTAACACCAGGATCACCTCTGTTTAATCTATGGTCCAATTTTGTGCCTGGACCACAATATTGATAGCCTGGAATGTGCAGTTCAAATGGCAACTTGTTTATAATGTCATTAACAAGGCCCCGACCCTCAGAAACATTCCAAAATTTAGGTGGTAGAGTATTAATAATTTTTATGAGATATCCAATGCCCTTAGGGTCATTCACTATAAAATTAGATAATTTTGTGCTTATCATGTCCATAATTCCAACCTTTTCATTGTAAAAATTGTGGTTGCCAGCATTTTCCTCCCCTGCTATCACCAATAACCTATCTACAAGTTTCCTGACATCATCAACCCACACAAATTCTTTAGGCAGAGTGTTGTATTGTTTGATTCCACTGCCAGTCTTGATCTGAGACCATATGGGCTTGATTAAATTATTGTATTTTGCCCCACTGCTAGACTTGACTCTTTTTTGTGTGGGATCATTGTTCTGGTATAGAGCATCTGATTTTATTAATATTTCTTTGTAATGTTCATAATCTTGATCTGTATAGCTGCCAGGCCTTTTCCTAGTCATCAGTTCCCACAATCCAGGTGTTCCGGGGTACTTAACAAAAGCACCTTTTTCTCCGAGACGAGATTCTGAATAAACAATGATATCATCTCCCATAAAAGTTACTCTGAAATTACCGATTCTATGAATAATGCTGCCATCAAGCTCTGTGTCGGCATATAAGCCAAAAACCTCATCTTTGTTGTCTTTAGGTGTGGTTAAATATTTTTGAGCAAGAAGACCCAATTCAATAGGATCCTGACTAGCCTCAATTCTTCTAGGAGCAATAGGACTAGGTGTATGAATACTGGAAAGTGGGGTGAATGGATAATCTAATATGTTCCTAGCAGCTACAGGCACAAGCTCTGTGATCAAATCTTGATTCTGCTCTGTAACCGTTTTGATATTCTTACCTAAATTATTAATAGCATCAATGACAGGCTGTTCTGTTTGCTTGTGTTTTTCATAAATTCCACGGTTCTCTGATTTCCATCCCTTAAATCTTTTTACAAGATAATCTCTTAACTTAAGATCATCAATGACTGGTCGTTTCATGGTTGTTTATTTATGTTTCAACGTCTAGAAAATCGTTGATTTTATTTCTGTATTTGCCGCTATTGGGTGTTCTTGTCATATCAATTGTGACAAACCCATAACTGTCCTGGTTCCAGCACCTGCTGCAAAACTTGGAAAAATCATTGTAGCTCAAGTCCCCACCTACATATTCATCGTGTATGTGTTTGAGGTTGGTATGATCTTGATGAAACACACATATAAAATTGCTGTTGTCCCGGATCAGCTGCTTCGGTATTTTAGAAAAAGTCTGTGCCAGGTAGAAGCAATCTATGTTTTTGTGTCGGCCCTGTGTAAAGAAATTTCTAACCTTGTTTTGATTATCCAGTATAATGTCATCAAACACAACAACAGAATTATCGAGACATTCATCTAATGGCTTAACATCTGGTTCAAAAGTGGCTATATCCAATCCATCATATAGCTTCATCAGCTGTTGATATTTTAATTGTTCCAAGCTCTTAGAGAAAACATACAAGTGCCTGTTTTTCCAGTCTAACCAGTTGGGTGCCAATAAAAAATTATCAACCATTAGTGTAGTTTTACCACAAGCAGATGGCCCAACAATAAGACACCTAATATTATCAGGCAGCAGCACTCCATTTATCTTATTCTGCTGTTCAGGTTCTGGCAGCCTTTTTATAACATCCCAGGTGCTCATATTATCACTTTGTCTGCATCGATCCAGCTGTTTTCCGGATGACCCAGCCATTTGACAAATAACTTGTTGCCTTTTCTGCGAATGATTTTTTCTATGAGATATGTGTCGGGCTGTTTAGTTTTGCTGAGCTCTTGTTCATAGAACCTGCCTTTGAGAATTTCTCCTCGATGATCTTTTATTATATATGTGTTAAGGGTCCCGGGTTTAACTTGAACCACTGTAAATAATTCGGTGCTCCAGTTTCTCGTAAAGCCTCTTTTGAATAAGTGCTTATATTTGCTGATTCTTACTTGATCGCCCACCCTGTATTTGGCCCTTCTTGTTGTTGGCTTGTATCTAGGATAATAAACAGTCCTGATCAATTTTTGCTCATCAGATGGAGTTACTTCAGAGGGTTTCATGTTGATTGTGGAATGGACCGAGTTGTTATATTTATGTAGAAGTTCTGGAAGAATATTAAGCCATTTATAATTACCTTGAAGGGTAAATTGTTTATACATAAGATTTTTTAGGGTTCTGTTGAATCTCTCTACAATTGAGGCCTTGAGATCACTGTAACTCGAGTAATGTTTTATTGCCTGGCTTTTAATAAATTGTTGAAACACAGAATTATAAAATTCTTTGCCATTATCTGTTTGCAAATAGCGCGGGGATCTTCCTGAATGATTGATGATTGTCCTGATGGCTTCTGTAACACATTTTCCAGTCTTGGATTTGAGTGGCACAGCCCAGGCAAATTTTGAAAATGTATCTATGACAGTGAGTAGATACTTGTAGCCCTTGTTGATTTTGTCTAAGTTTTTCAACTGCCCACTTGCCAACTCAATCAAGTCGCTCTGCCATAAATCATCTATGCCTTTTGTGACTACTGGGAGTCTCTTAAAATTATGTCTGGCTTGTCTGTGTAATTCATCAACAATAATTTGTCTAGACATAATATGAAAACAAGAATATTGCAACTATAGGGTGTTCAGCAGCTGATACTGCAGGATTTTCTAAATATAATTTGTCCCCTATTTGTATTTTAAATTCCAAAGAGCCATCATCTTCAGTATAGGCTGTTTCTAATGTATTGGGATCTGTAAAATCCTCCAATTCTACACTGGTGATTTTTGGTTTGTTGTCAGCATTTGTTATTGATAAGGTAGGGTAGTGGTGTGCCTGTGGCTGATGCCAATATTTGATCTTGATTGGTCTCAATGTGCCCCCAACAAAAAACTGGTAATAAAATTGTGCAGGGGACAGCATATATATTTTGCCACCTGGTGTAAATGGTGAATCATATTCTTTGTTGGGGATGCTGTACAATTCAAGAATTACTGTATGTTTTGGATTCTCGATTATGCCCGTTATTTCTTTTTCTGCTGTGAGCAATCTGCTTGTTACAGATTCAAGGTGCTCATTGATGGTCCTAACAACATCATCATGCCCTGGCTTTATTTTTATGTCCACAGCAAGTCTCTTGTATTGTTGCACAATTTCTTGTAGCTGGGTGGCAAAAACAGACAGAGCATTTGCTTGATTGGATTCCATGGTCCCTAGCTGTTGCTTGATATTAGCTACAATTTGCTGCAAATTTTCAACAACTGCCAATTTTGAATTTTGAGCAGTAAGATCATGGACCTGTCTTCTGATATCCTCAAACAGGGCATGCAGTTCATTAATATGTTGATTGGTTGGTAGAGTGGCCACTGTCTGAGTAAGTTGTTTGATCTCTGTCTGGATATTCTTGATATCTTCTGATTTCAATATGCGATTCACTGCCCTCTTAATATTTTTAAGTTCCTGTGATGTAGGAAGATTTGATACTGTATTTTGCAAAAATTCAAGTGCCAATTTTACATTGTTTAATTCAGAAGCATCAGCCACATTTTGCATGGCATTTTGGAGCAGGGCTATATCTGCCTGAGAGGGTGTTGATTGTTGTAAAATTTCAAGCTTTGTTTGGATATCATCGATCAAGTGATGAAAATGAGATAGTTCAGATTCGGTATTGAGGTTTTCAAGCTTTGTGATTTGGTGCTGGACACTGACAAGGGTATCTACAATCCCAGGCAATCTGGATTCTAGTACATTTGCCAAATCACTTTGCACTGCTGCTATTGTACCCTCAAGATGGGTTATGGAACTTTGAATTTTTCCAAAATCTTCATATGTTTCAAGTTGCAGCTTGATGTTTGCCACACTCCGAGTTATTGCATTCAAAGCATCAGAAGATGGCAAGTTGTTCATAAAATTTTCAAGTGTCTCAATTTTTTCTTTAACCTCGGCTATGGCATTGTTCAGAGGGTCCAGATTAGGTATCTGGAGTGACTGAATCTGTTCTTTTAGAGTGGAAATCACTAGATCAAAATCTTCCTGTGATTTTATGCTTTTGACAATTGTTTGGAGCTGTGCCTGGACATTATTTATCTGCTCTTCCAATTGCTGTTTCAATTGCTCAGAGTTGGTAGCCTGGGTCTTAAATTTGGCTTGAAGAGCTGCTACAGCCTCTTCCAAACTTTGAAAATTATCCAATGTTGCCAGATCAGTATATTTCTGAAGCAATAATTTGAGTTCAGAATCAATTTTAAGAAGAGGGTCCATGCATTGTGATTGTAAATTTGTAATTTCTAATTGAAGACTGGCATTGAGTGTGGTCTGTAAAGCTTGTAAATCACTTCTTAATTTCTTGACTCTGACATCAAGCATCAGAATCTCATCACTGTGATCTTCATGTCTTGTATGGCCAAATATATCGTTAGGCATTTTTGTTTTACTGGTTATTTATTATAGAGTATCTGATTCTTAATTCTATAAAAAAGGGTATAAGCTTGTCATGTGACCCAGGGACCTCAATATATAAGCAGTCACCAGCAGAAACAGTATATACAGTGCCAGAAATCATGTTTGAGTGCTTGATTCTATAAATATTTCTCCCTACTGAAATTTTAACATCACCCTCAGGGGTTGTAATAAATTGCAATTGCCCACCTACAGGTAATTGGTAATGATTTAAATTATTGTTAAATATGTACAATATTTTGCCTGTTTCATCATTATTATCTGTAAGTATGCTGTTCAGATGAATAATTAACAAGCCACTCAGTTTAGACAGCATATCGGAAGAGGGTTGTGGTGGTGGCAGCTCCATAATAGCCTGTTTTTTGAACCCAAATAATTTCATAGGCATGTTTATTTATTACAAATCATGCTCTGTAATTGGGCATTGTTTGCCATTTTTCAAATCACAATGACCCCATGGTAGAGTATGTATGCCACATGATAAAATACATCTCTTATCATCATGTGGGTCCAGGGCCACTTTTCTTACAACATTTGAAGTCAGCAAGTGATCCTCACTCTGAATTCTATTTTCTGATGTTCTGATTAAACTCTGGGATTTGATGCAATTTTCATAATCTTCAAATTGAAGATCTTTTTCAACAGTAACTCTGCCAATGCCCTTGGCCTTTTTGGCAACAGCGCCACTACATGTTTCAAAACTGTACATCTTGGCACTTAACCCAGCAAATTTCACAATAACATCACCACATGTCTCATCTTTTAACTTGCCGGGCACCTTTTTGTTGTGGGGTTGAATTCTTGTATGTTCACTGGTATCAAAGTATTGAAACAATTCAGGCTGTGCCATATCTTGATAAACATCTTCTGTTTGAATATCAAGAATAAAACTATCCGTGTCCATGTACAATAATTTTACACGATCACCATAAAAAGGTTTCAACACCTCATAATACAATGTTAACATATGTAATTTGGACAATTCCAATATCACAGCCCCTACATAAATAGGTTTATCAAACTTGATCTTTGTTTTCATCATGTTGAAAAGTGCCATGTGCTCATCATAAATTCTTCTGTAATTGAAGTTGGGCTTTGCAACCAATTTTTTGCTCAGGCTGGGGTCAGTAATTATTTTAACATCGGTATGTTTCCTGACATTTTCAATAGTTTTGCCATACACAGAATTCACCATCAATTTAAACAGGCTCTTATCAAATTGGCTCTTTGCAGATGTTCGAAGCTCCGTATTTGTATCAATGTATGGCTTCAACCATCTTGAGTGCCTGAACCTTAAGACTTTGCCAACTTTGGTCACTTGGACACCATGTTTCATCAGGAACTGCAGGTTTTTGTAATATATGACATAATCCTGTTTCGGCTCCAGGGTCATCATGAGCTTCTTCTGTTTAGAGCCAGGTGAGCACTGAACCTCGGGAATTGGGGGCAGATCAGAAAATTTGTTGTGCAAATCATCAGGAATTGTCAGATCAACCTCTAAGAAGAGGCCATAGTCACTGTCATCAAAGTCCTGAAGATCCTCAATGTTGAAATCTTCAACCCACTCAAGCCCTGCATATGGCAGTTTTTTTTTTTTTTGGTGTCTTGCCCAATTAGAGCTAAATATATTTTTATTGCACTGATTGCAATATTTTTGATTCGGCATTTTTGTTGTTGTTTATTATATACAATTTCCTGGGATTCAATTCAAAACTTTATACTGAATAAAAAATATCAGTTGGGTTCAGCACTGTGATTTGTGTGTGTGTATGTATGTATGTGTATATACACTTAATATTTTTGGATTTGGTATTTATATAAAATTTCCTGGGTTTTAAATCTAATCTCTATGGATTAATATTATTAATATTAATCTTATGACAGGTTGTAAAACCAATATCCCACAAGTGGAAAATCATTCACACCAACCTTCCGCAAATGCCTGCACAAACATGCATATCTTGAATAGCAATAACCTTGTTATGTATAACAGGCTGGGACAAATATAAGCTTGACTCTAAATATGAGTGGATTACAACAAATAACAGATTTTATATTGTTCAATATGAATTTAAACCTGTAAGTATGAGAAGTACTGTATCAACACATCTATTCTCCTCAGTCAGTATCACAATACTGAATGATGCAATACTTGGGAATTTCTGTAAATACTGGCGCTGAGGTCAAGGCAAAAATCAATACTACCGTCTCGGGAATTCCACACACTGACACAGAGGAGAAACATGCAAACACGAAGCAATTCTAGAGGTAGGCTCTGCATATTGCATTGTTTTAATATTAAATAAGCAAATTAAATAGTATCCAATTGAACTTAAACCTGAAGTAAATATATATAAGTAGGTATGGATACAAATTTATAGACAAAAATCTGCTTGAGGGGGGTTTGATATTTTCCGAATTATAAAATTCTTGGGTTAGGCAGGTGCTACACTTGAACAAATGGACATGTTGAGCAAGTTTTAAGTATAAACAAATCAATCTGAGAAAGCTCTTCCTTTCTGAAAAATTCCCGAGGGCATTTTTACAAAAATCTTGAATTAGACAAGATTCCACACTTGCTCAAAAAGCTCATAAGGGCATGTTAAGCAAGTTTTAAGTGTAGCAAAGCTGCTGGAGAGAAGCTCTTCCTTTCCGGCGCTGTCCGTAGTATCAAACACACTACTTATAAGGTCAAAAACTACATACTCAGATCTTCACCAAACTTTGCAGGGATACATTGGATGTCAAGAAACGTGGAAAAAACGTACAAAACAAGAGATTGGAGACATCAAGATTTTCGACGAATTTTTTAAGAATTTTCAAATTTTCAGAAAGGATGTTCCAGATAAGGTCAAAAACGACATACTCAGATCTTCACTAACTTTGCAGGGATACATTGGAGGTCGAGACACGTGGAAAAAACGTACAAAACAAGAGATTGGAGACATCAAGATTTTGGACGAATTTTTGAAGAATTTTCAAATTTTCAGATAGGAGGTTCCAGATAAGGTCAAAAACTACATACTCAGATCTCCACCAAACATTGCAGGGATACATTGGATGTCAAGACACGTGGAAAAAACGTACAAAGCAAGAGATTGGAGACATCAAGATTTTCGACGAATTTTTGAAGAATTTTCAAATTTTCAGATAGGAGGTTCCAGATAAGGTCAAAAACTACATACTCAGATCTTCACCAAACGTTGCAGGGATACTTTGCATGTCAAGACACGTGGAAAAAACGTACAAAACAAGAGATTGGAGACATCAAGATTTTCGACGAATTTTTTAAGAATTTTCAAATTTTCGGATGGGAGGTTCCAGATAAGGTCAAAAACGACATACTCAGATCTTCACCAAACTTTGCATGGATACATTGGATGTCAAGACACGTGGAAAAAACGTACAAAACAAGAGATTGGAGACATCAAGATTTTGGACGAATTTTTTAAGAATTCTCAAATTTTCAGAAAGGAGGTTCCATATAAGGTCAAAAACTACATACTCAGATCTTCACCAAACTTTGCAGGGATACATTGGATGTCAAGACACGTGGAAAAAACGTACAAAACAAGAGATTGGGGTCTTCAAGATTTTGGACGAATTTTTTAAGAATTTTCAAATTTTCAGAAAGGAAGTTCCATATAAGGTCAAAAACTACATACTCAGATCTTCACCAAACTTTGCAGGGATACATTGAATGTCAAGACACGTGGAAAAAACGTACAAAACAAGAGATTGTGGTCATCAAGATTTTGGACGGATTTTTTAGGAATTTTCAAATTTTCAGATGGGAGGTTCCAGATAAGGTCAAAAACTACATACTCAGATCTTCACCAAACTTTGCAGGGATACATTGGATGTCAAGACACGTGGAAAAAACGTACAAAACAAGAGATTGGAGACATCAAGATTTTGGACGAATTTTTTAAGAATTTTCAAATTTTCAGATAGGAGGTTCCATATAAGGTCAAAAACTACATACTCAGATCTTCACCAAACTTTGCATGGATACATTATGTGTCAAGACACGTGGAAAAAACGTACAAAACAAGAGATTGGAGACATCAAGATTTTGGTCGAATTTTTTAAGAATTTTCAAATTTTCAGATGGGAGGTTCCAGATAAGGTCAAAAACTACATACTCAGATCTTCACCAAACTTTGCAGGGATACATTGGATGTCAAGACACGTGGAAAAAACGTACAAAACAAGAGATAGGAGACATCAAGATTTTGGACGAATTTTTTAACAATTTTCAAATTTTCAGAAAGGATGTTCCAGATAAGGTCAAAAACGACATACTCAGATCTTCACCAAACTTTGCAGGGATACATTGGATATCAAGACACGTGGAAAAAACGAACAAAAACAAGAGATTGGAGACATCAAGATTTTGGACGAATTTTTTAAGAATTTTCAAATTTTCAGATAGGAGGTTCCAGATGAGGTCAAAAACTACATACTCAGATCTTCACCAAACTTTGCAGGAATACTTTGCATGTCAAGACACGTGGAAAAAACGTACAAAACAAGAGATCGGAGACATCAAGATTTTGGACGAATTTTTTAAGAATTTTCAAATTTTCAGATAGGAGGTTCCATATAAGGTCAAAAACTACATACTCAGATCTTCACCAAACTTTGCAGGGATACATTGGATGTCAAGACACGTGGAAAAAACGTACAAAACAAGAGATTGGAGACATCAAGATTTTGGACGATTTTTTTAAAAATTTTCAAATTTTCAGAAATGCGGTTCCAGATAAGGTCAAAAACTACATACTCAGATCTTCACCAAACTTTGCAGGGATACATTGGATGTCAAGACACGTGGAAAAAACGTACAAAACAAGAGATTCGGGTCAACAAGATTTTGGACGGATTTTTTAGGAATTTTCAATTTTCAGATGGGAGGTTCCAGATAAGGTCAAAAACTACATACTCAGATCTTCACCAAACTCTGCAGGGATACATTGTATGTCAAGACACGTGGAAAAAACATACAAAACATAGGATTGGGGACATCAAGATTTTGTTAAATTCTTTTAAGAATTTTCAAATTTTCAGATAGGAGGTTCCATATAAGGTCAAAAACTACATACTCAGATCTTCACCAAACATTGCAGGGATACATTGGATGTCAAGACACGTGGAAAGAACGTACAAAACAAGAGATTGGAGACATCAAGATTTTGGACGAATTTTTTAAGAATTTTCAAATTTTCAGATAGGAGGCTCCATATAAGGTCAAAAACTACATACTCAGATCTTCACCAAACATTGCAGGGATACATTGGATGTCAAGACACGTGGAAAAAACGTACAAAACAAGAGATTGGAGACATCAAGATTTTGGATGAATTTTTAAAGAATTTTCAAATTTTCAGATAGGAGGTTCCAGATATGGTCAAAAACTACATACTCAGATCTTCACCAAACGTTGCAGGGATACTTTGCATGTCAAGACACGTGGAAAAAACGTACAAAACAAGAGATTGGAGACATCAAGATTTTCGACGAATTTTTTAAGAATTTTCAAATTTTCAGATGGGAGGTTCCAGATAAGGTCAAAAACTACATACTCAGATCTTCACCAAACTTTGCATGGATACATTGGATGTCAAGACACGTGGAAAAAACATACAAAACATAGGATTGGGGACATCAAGATTTTGGTCAAATTTTTTAAGAATTTTCAAATTTTCAGATAGGAGGTTCCATATAAGGTCAAAAACTACATACTCAGATCTTCACCAAACTTTGCATGGATACATTATGTGTCAAGACACGTGGAAAAAACGTACAAAACAAGAGATTGGAGACATCAAGATTTTGGACGATTTTTTTAAAAATTTTCAAATTTTCAGAAATGCGGTTCCAGATAAGGTCAAAAACTACATACTCAGATCTTCACCAAACTTTGCAGGGATACATTGGATGTCAAGACACGTGGAAAAAACGTACAAAACAAGAGATTCGGGTCAACAAGATTTTGGACGGATTTTTTAGGAATTTTCAAATTTTCAGATGGGAGGTTCCAGATAAGGTCAAAAACTACATACTCAGATCTTCACCAAACTCTGCAGGGATACATTGTATGTCAAGACACGTGGAAAAAACATACAAAACATAGGATTGGGGACATCAAGATTTTGTTAAATTCTTTTAAGAATTTTCAAATTTTCAGATAGGAGGTTCCATATAAGGTCAAAAACTACATACTCAGATCTTCACCAAACATTGCAGGGATACATTGGATGTCAAGACACGTGGAAAGAACGTACAAAACAAGAGATTGGAGACATCAAGATTTTGGACGAATTTTTTAAGAATTTTCAAATTTTCAGATAGGAGGCTCCATATAAGGTCAAAAACTACATACTCAGATCTTCACCAAACATTGCAGGGATACATTGGATGTCAAGACACGTGGAAAAAACGTACAAAACAAGAGATTGGAGACATCAAGATTTTGGATGAATTTTTAAAGAATTTTCAAATTTTCAGATAGGAGGTTCCAGATAAGGTCAAAAACTACATACTCAGATCTTCACCAAACGTTGCAGGGATACTTTGCATGTCAAGACACGTGGAAAAAACGTACAAAACAAGAGATTGGAGACATCAAGATTTTCGACGAATTTTTTAAGAATTTTCAAATTTTCAGATGGGAGGTTCCAGATAAGGTCAAAAACTACATACTCAGATCTTCACCAAACTTTGCATGGATACATTGGATGTCAAGACACGTGGAAAAAACATACAAAACATAGGATTGGGGACATCAAGATTTTGGTCAAATTTTTTAAGAATTTTCAAATTTTCAGATAGGAGGTTCCATATAAGGTCAAAAACTACATACTCAGATCTTCACCAAACTTTGCATGGATACATTATGTGTCAAGACACGTGGAAAAAACGTACAAAACAAGAGATTGGAGACATCAAGATTTTGGTCGAATTTTTTAAGAATTTTCAAATTTTCAGATGGGAGGTTCCAGATAAGGTCAAAAACTACATACTCAGATCTTCACCAAACTTTGCAGGGATACATTGGATGTCAAGACACGTGGAAAAAACGTACAAAACAAGAGATTGGAGACATCAAGATTTTGGACGAATTTTTTAAGAATTTTCAAATTTTCAGATAGGAGGTTCCAGATAAGGTCAAAAACTACATACTCAGATCTTCACCAAACTTTGCAGGGATACATTGGATGTCAAGACACGTGGAAAAAACGTACAAAACAAGAGATTGGGGTCATCAAGATTTTGGACGGATTTTTTAGGAATTTTCAAATTTTCAGATGGGAGGTTCCAGATAAGGTCAAAAACTACATACTCAGATCTTCACCAAACATTGCAGGGATACATTGGATGTCAAGACACGTGGAAAAAACGTACAAAACAAGAGATTGGAGACATCAAAATTTTGGACGAATTTTTTAAGAATTTTCAAATTTTCAGATAGGAGGTTCCAGATGAGGTCAAAAACTACATACTCAGATCTTCACCAAACTTTGCAGGAATACTTTGCATGTCAAGACACGTGGAAAAAACGTACAAAACAAGAGATCGGAGACATCAAGATTTTGGACGAATTTTTTAAGAATTTTCAAATTTTCAGATAGGAGGCTCCATATAAGGTCAAAAACTACATACTCAGATCTTCACCAAACATTGCAGGGATACATTGGATGTCAAGACACGTGGAAAAAACGTACAAAACAAGAGAGTAGTGCAAGTGGGGGAGTTCACAAACCTCTTGTGGTGAGCTGAAGTGGTGAGCTTGCCTTAATGGATTTTTCTTGTAAGGCAAGAGCTCTATTTGATGGTGCAGTGTTGCTAGCTCCTTACTTGAAAAAATCACCAAGGTTTTTGGGGTAACCTAACCTAAAACAAGGAGCTGGCAACCTTTTTCTCGCAGTGTTGCCAGCTCCTCACTCGAAAAAATCACCAAGGTTTTTGGGGTAACATAACCTAAAGCAAGGAGCTGGCAATTTTTTTCTCGCAGTGTTGGCAACACTACACCCGAAAGTAAAGCTCTGTGGGGCTTGCTTTAATGGTTTGCTCTTGTAAGACATAACCCCCCCCCCTATTTTCGGACACAGTATTACCAACATCTTACTCAAAAAAAAATCACCAAGGTTTTTGGTCTAACGTAACCTAAAGCAAGGTTGCCAACCTACTGGTACTTTTGCCATAGCTTTTTACAAAAAAAGAGAGAGAAGAGAGGGAGGGAAGAGTTAAACAACCGACAGCCTACCTACAGCTTTTTTTTTGTCTAACCTAGCCTAAAGCAAGGGGCTGGCAACTTTGCTTGAGGCTTGCCTTACAGCGCATAAAGCAATTTTTGCCAACCTACATATACTAAACAAGGAAAGCGGGCACTGCCGTAAAAGAGAGAGAGGGATGGATGGAATATGTAGTATTATTAACTAGAGTGTGTTGGCAACTCGCTTATAACTAAAAAAATAGAGATGCCAATGTTGCTGTAAGATAAAGAGAGAGACTAAGCTGGCAACAGTGGTGAGCGAATACGTATTATTTCCAAGTCCCGAGCGCCAATGTATATCATGATTTTTGCAAACCTTTCTCGCGACAACGATGCACCACACACACACGTACGTACTTCTCTTTATTTCTGTATTTTCATCTACTGAAGTGACTGAAGGGCAAGCTGAAAATCTGTAGTTAACTCAACCATGTAAAAACTTTGGGTGGGTGACTGCGGGAAGCCATCAATCACAGCCTATCTACAATTTTCATCGACTGTTGGGGGTGACTGACAGGATAAGCTGAAAATCTGTGGTCAACTCAACTATGTTATGTGGAAACTTGGGCGGGTAACTATGGGAAACCATCAATCACACAACAGGAAGCTGTCAATCGCCTGGGGTGTGACTGCAGGAAGCTGTCCATCGAGTTGATGGTATCATTACTCGACAAAAATCAAGATTATTTGTTACTGCCGGAAACTGTGCAAATTCTCAGCTTTTGCGACGGCTATGTGATTGACAGCTTCCTGCAGTCGCACCCAGACTGTGCGATAAACTCAACGATATTTTTTTTCTGGATTGCACTAAAGGGCACACAAGATTCAAATCTACTGGGTGACTACAGGAAGCAATCACTCACACAGCTGTCATAAATTGTGCACGAAACAAGTTCTACTTGTTTTCGCTAGAATACAGCTGGGCGTCAACGATATTTTTTCTAGGAAAGGGCGTTCACGCATAGCTCGAACCAACCTTGAAAGTTTAGCTGCCGGCAGGTATAAGTTTCTATTAGAAACCTCGCGCACATCAGTTGCAGTCGAGTATTGCTACTAGATAGTCGTATAAAAGTGTTTGCTATATCAAGTGGAATATCAAGTGTAATAGAAACCGAATTAGTTTGGTCTGTCAGGTGTGTACCATATCAGCATAAGTTATATACACACAAGTAGCTTGACCAGCTATAAAACTAAAATTTACGCAATTATACTACTGTTTCGTGTGTGTTAAATTGCTAGCAGCTTTTTGTAGGTAAGTTTTGTTTTTTTTTTTTTATTATTTTTTACATGTGTATGTGTTAATAATAATTGCAAGTGGTGTCAGTGAACAGAAAGTGTTGTCTTCATTAAACAACGAAATTATGCTAAACAAAAAATATGAGCATATATAACATGCGCTTAAAAAAAAACTATTCTTCATTGCGAATAACATAACTGTTAGTTATGATCATGTTAGTTTACTTATAGTGGATAGTATTGACGCGTGTACACTGGGTTGGATTTGATGTTTTAAGTCTATTTTATGTACAGTAAGGTTAATCGGGACTGGACCTACAGTTTCAAAAACCACTTGTGCGGATATTAAACTTTCAATTACAAAACTATTACAGTACTATTGCAGAGGCTAGTGGAAGTACTGATAGATTTGATGTTTTAAGTCCATTTTATGCACGTAAGGTTAATCGGGACTGGACCTACAGTTTCAAAAACCACTTGTGCGGATATCGAATTTTTGATTACAATGCTACCACTACACCATTGCAAAAACTAATGGAAGTACATAGTTATTCGAATCTAATTTATTTAAAATATTTAGTTTTTTTTTTTTTATGCAGGCTTATTAATTTTTAAACCTAATGTTAAATAAAATCCGACAATTATATCCAAATATACTTATGGCTACAACGAGCATTCGCAAAAAATGGCTTGAGATTTTTTTTGCTACGTAAACAAAATGGTCGACATGCCAAATATGAACAGGCTATATAGATTTGAGAGATGGATAGGAAGAAATTAATTAAAATTTAATTTCATGATTACAACACGAACTTAATGATTGATTGATTTAGTTTATTTTAACTTCGCATTTTGTGCCTCTTAGCTAATTTGCGAAGATTGGGGATGAGTGATGAAATGGACATTCACAAACAACCAAGCCTGACCAGGATTCGAACCCGGGACCCTTGGCGTCACAGCGTGATGTACTAACCACTCGGCCACAGGGTCGGGCAAGTGTTGGTATATACATAGATCAAAGTTACATGGTTCTAGGCCCCACAGGAGCCGAGAAAATCAATGTCTTGGAAAATGTCTTAAGACAAATATCTCAATCTTTAAGAAAGTCGACTTCCGGTATCTCAAGATGTTACTTCCGGTCTGTCAAGAAAATTTTCTTAAGACAAAAATCTTAAGACGTTTTCCAAGACATTGATTTTCTCGGCTCCTAATTGAGCTAGGATGATGATTTTAGGTTTGTTGGATAGGATTCGACGATAACTATTCGACTAGCAAATAAAATCGTTTCTACCCCCTCAAGTTTCGGAAATACAGACAATTTTTTATTTTTTTGAGAAACTTGATTTGCTGGCTTAGTTTTTGCCCTAATTCGAAAATTTTAATAGCATTCGATACAAAATTAGAAGTACTCTACAACTTATTGGAGGGATGATGACTACTGCCTGCTGTTTTCGAGTTATTTTGGATTAAAATTTCAAGATGTAATTTCTAAGATGTTTTGTAATTCATCAACTATGGGTTGTAGGAAAACGATTCTTGCTCTATCTGCTATCGCTCGACGAATACTATAAACATAAATAATGCTTATGGTTTGATTTTTTAAAATAGCGAGCGGAAAATAACCATGTTTTCTGAAATTATGATTTATACTTCATACGCCAAGAGGGCTGAGGGTTAGAAAAAAAAAAGATTGTTTGGTAGAATTATGCACACATAATATTTTCGTGTTTTCTATACACAAGCTTAACTATTTTTTTTTTCAATTATTTACAGGATTCATTAAGAAGCAAGAAGTAGCATAAATAGCACACTCCCATCAAACCCAACACTATTGTGAATTATTGCACAGTATTTATTTTGTGGCACTCCACTATATATATATAATAACATACCCACAAATATTTTCAACAAGATGCAATCTGAGAAAAGTTGCCCTGTGTGCAAGATAGCCATATCAAGCGCACATTTTGCAAGACATTGTCGTACCTGCGCACCTGGTAAGCGTGTAACCGCTAAAAAACCATGTCCCAGGTGCGGTATACCTATTACTATTAATAATTTGAAGAGGCATATAACATCATGCAAAGTTGTCGTCGGAGCACCTGTTCCCCAACCGTCGACCAGCTCGACCAAGAGGAAAGCGGAAGCCGACTCGCCACCATCCGCCAAACGCGTCAAGCCTGTGGCGAAAGCTAACCAGACTGCTTTCGAGCGGTTGTTAGAGGACTTTGTCATCACTTCGGAGGGCTCATGCGACGTGCGTAGCTTTTTGGAGAACGTGCAAGCCAAAATCATTTCCATCCTCGGCGATGCGCTTGCAATGCACTCCACCAAATTCTACGCATCGCTACGTTGCCAGTACAAGAAGCCGTCCGACGAAATTTACAGCTTCTGCCACAACACCAAGGCGAAGACGCTGCATCTGGCGGATGTCGACAACCTCGAGGTCATCTACAACCAGTTTGCCGATGAGCTGGTGGCAAAACAAGAAGAACATCAAGCTAAAGGCTCGGGGGGTTCGCTGTGTGGCGAGCCTCACGAACTGTGCGTCAAACTTTGCAAGTTCATACCTCTCTCCGCCTCCAGCTACGTCCCCTTACCACCTACCATTGCGGCAAAGAAGGCTGTCCTGAACATTCAAAACAGTGATGCCAAGTGCTTTCTCTGGTCGGTGCTTGCAGCATTACACCCTGTCCACTGGAAAAACCAACCACGCCGAGTTAACCACTACCTACCCTACGAGTCGGAACTGGAAGATGCGATGGTTGGGATCGACTACCCGGTAGAGGTCACGGATATTCGAAAGTTCGAGGCTCGTGCGCGGTTGGCCATCAACGTTTACGGTCTCACTGACGAAAATGCGGTGTACCCCATCCGGGTGAGTGACGTAAACGTTGATGGTGCGCAGGAAATCCATCTCCTACTTATCAAGGACGAGACCCATCACCACTACACTCTTATTCGCTCGCTCTCTAGACTTGTTTCGAGCCAAAAAAGCAAGCATCATGGTAGCATAGAAGTTTGTCGCAGGTGCTTGTCAATTTTTGATGATCGAGAACAGCAGGATTACCAGCGCATCGGAGGTCCCAACATCGCTGCAGAGAAGCTTGCCAGCCACAAGATCTACTGCAATGCCAACGAGCCGGGTGTGACAGTCTTGCCCAAACCTGGCACCGTGGAGCGTTTCCACATGCACGGTGCCATGGTGGAGCACCCCGCTATCATCATCGCGGATTTCGAGGCCTTCCTCAAACCCCTGTCCACTTGCGATCCCGACCCTGAAGTTTCTTCCACCACCCCTTACCAACTCCACGAGGCTTCGAGTTATGCATACGTTGTGGTGCGACGTGACCAGCACATTGCCCCCGAGCCCTACGTGTATCGCGGTCCCGACGCAGCCAAACACTTCCTCGAGAGGATGGTTGTCGAGGCCAACGAGATAGGGAAGGTACTGTTGGCCCCCAAATCTATACTCCCACTGTCCCCCGACGATCAACGTAGACACGACGAGGCCATCGCTTGCCCTGTCTGCGTCAAGGAGTACACCACCAACAACCGTAAAGTCCAACACCACGATCACTTTAACGGTAGGTATGTTGGTCCTTGGTGCAACGGATGCAACCTCATGGCCCGGGACCCGCGATTTATCCCTGTGTTTTTTCACAATGGCTCGGGATACGACTTCCACCACCTCGTCAAGCATCTTGGGTACGACGACATGCGAATCAACGTCCTGGCGCAGAACGAGGAGCGTTACATCAGTGTGAGCAAGTGGGTGCGAATTTCAGGATCACACTCCACCGTCGAGCTTCGCTTCCTCGACTCCCTGAGGTTCCTCCCGGCCAGCCTCGATGCTCTCGCAGGGAAGCTTAGCGACGAGCAAATGCTTATTACCTCCGGAAATTTTCCGAACTTGGACGCCGGCCTCTTCAAGCGTAAGGGAGTCTATCCCTACGAATACGTCACAGACCCTTCCAAGTTCGCGGAGACGACGCTACCTCCCCAGGCGAAGTTCTACAGTCAGCTGCGAGGGTCGAACATCACCGACGAGGAATATCACCACGCCCAGTCCATGTGGCGCGAGCTGGGCTGTCGAACTCTCGGGGACTACCACGACGTCTACCTCAGACTTGACGTGACGCTCCTCGCCGACGTGTTCCAGACGTTCCGTGCGACCGCAATGAAGATCTACAAGCTGGACCCCGCCTACTTCTACAGTCTCCCCGGACTGGCGTGGTCAGCCATGTTTCTGGTGACGAAGATCAAGCTGGAGCTTCTTTCGGACGTGGACATGATGCTGTTTGTGGAACGCGCCGTGCGGGGTGGAATGGTCCAGGTGTCGCAGCGACACTCGCGCGCCAACAATCACCACATGGCCACCGGCTACGACCCCTCACAACCGTCCAGCTACATCATGTACACGGACGTCAATAACCTCTACGGGCACTCCATGATGCAGTCACTCCCTTTTAGAGGCTTCGAGTGGGCTGACCCTTCCAACTTCGACGTCGAAAGCTTCGACGATTCGGAACATGGATTCTTCGCCGAGGTGGACCTTGAGTTCTCCGAGAAGCTGCAGGATTTGTTCAGCGATCTCCCCCCTGCACCCGAGTTCAAGTGTCCACCCGATTCCAACCAGAAGAAGCTCGTCATGGATTTCGAGCCCAAAGAGCGTTACGTCCTACACTACCAGAATCTCCGGTGGTTGATGCAGCGAGGGGTTGCAGTCCGCGCAGTTCACCGCATCCTCAAGTTCGAGCATTCTCCATGGTTGAAGCCATATATTGAAGTCAACACCAAACACCGCACCGCAGCCACGTCCGAGCTTGATAAGGATTTCTTCAAGCTTATGAACAATGCGGTGTTTGGCAAAACTATGGAGAATGTACGGAATCGTATGGACATAAAATTGGTAACGAGGAAAGCACAATGTCGCAGGCTCGTAGCGAACCCGTTATTCAAATCGAGGACCATTTATAACGAGCAGCTTGCTCTGGTGCATATGAGGAAGGGTGAGGTAAAACTCGACAAGCCAATTTATGTTGGTGCCTCAGTATTAGACCTGAGCAAGCTGCACATGTTCGAGACGTACTACGACATATTACGTCCACATTATAGCCACAACATCTCGCTTCTCTACACGGACACGGACAGCTTGGTGTACCACGTCCACTCAGCCGACGCGTACAAGGACATGGCCACGGTTCCATCTTTGGTTAACCTCTTCGACACCTCGGGCTATCCCCAGCCGAACCAGTACGGCATCCTGCCCCGAAACAAAAAAGTACCTGGCAAACTCAAAGACGAGAAGGACGGTGATGTAATTCTCGAGTTTGCAGGTCTTCGCGCCAAGGCCTATGCCATCAAAGCCGAGGGCAGCGTTACCAAGAAGGCCAAGGGTGTCGGCAGACAGGTGGTTCGGGAGCATCTCGCATTCGAGGACTTCGTCGATTGCCTCAAGACCAGATCGTCGGTTCTAAGAGTAGAACAGCGTATCCAGAGCGTCGACCATATCATCACCACAAACAAAGTTAGAAAAATTGCCCTGGATCCCAACGACGATAAGAGGTGCGTCCTCAAGTGTGGTATTCACACATTGCCGTGGGGGCACTATAGCTTAGCAGAAAGCAAAACCTGCAACATATGTCCATCTTCAACAGAAGATTCATAAAACAAAACAAAACAAAAAAAAAAAAAAAACACTTTGACTGTCATTACAAAAAAACTTTGACCGTATTCTTAAATAACCAGCATGCCTATGAATTTGTTCGGTTTCAAAAAACAGATCATTATGGAAACCATACCAGATCATGAAGTCTTACCTTCCGTGTTACCTAAACTCAACGGTCTGTTGATCATTCATCTCAACAGCATTTGGACGAAACTGAATGACGATGTGGGCAAGATGTTTTATGTTTTTAATAACAATTTACATTTCTACGAAATTCCGATCGACGGGAAACTTCAAATCACCGTGAATCCGGTGAACGCAGGCGAAATCAAAATTTCTACCGGCAAGAACATTTTTCGAATCAAGCACGACAAGATGCTTTCTAACATTACGTACGATGTGTCTGCAGGAGATTATTTTTACATGGAACTCCTCGGAGATTACGACAAACTTATTCCTCTCTTCGTAGAATTACGAATCGTCTATCCTATTATAAATAACCGTTAACAAAATGCCTAACGACATTTTCGGCAACACCAAGCGTGTGGACCACGCAGAAGAGATTCTCATGTTGGACATTCGAGTTAAGAAGTTGAGGACCGATTTGATCGCTTTGCAGGAAACCTTAAACAAAAGTTTAGAGTCGGAAATCGCTACGCTCCAAACGCAATGTCTCGACCCCATTCTGAAAATCGATTCCGAACTGAAAACGCTGAAAAAAATTATGTCGACGTACCTTCTTACGACAGCGTTCAAAATATACAGTTGAGCGTGGATTCGCTTCAAAATGATTTGGCCAAATTACAGCAATTTCAATCGAAAAATGAAGATTTGGAAAAATTGAAACTCGAAATCGAAGAACGAACTTCCGCAATAGAAAAGAATTTCTCTGAACTTCAAACCGTGGTGAACGATATAGACGCAGAACGCTTGCATGTCGTCGTTTCCAAATTACAAGAAGAATTCACCAGCACGTTGGAAGAAATTAAATCCAAGTTGCAGACTTTGGAAGATACAATGACGAACCTACCATCGTCGGACGAACTGCAGGTCATCGGTAAAAGCGTCGCGAACATAAAAATTCAATTGGAGGCCTATCAAGATTTCGAACACATTCAAACCACCATCGCTACACTTCAGGCGTCCTTGGAATTGATCAACGAAGAAATTAAAAATATTCACGCCGAAGCGAGAGCGTTGACGAGCATTCAAGACACGTTGAGCACGGTTCAGCAGAAGATCGAATATTTAGAAAATTTAAACGTCGAAACGAATCTCGCTCATTTTCATCACGTACTGGACAACATACAGGGTGACTTGGAATCGTTACGAACGAGCGTGCCTTCGAGCGAAGATTTGGAAAAATTGAAAACGGCGGTGACGGCACTATCAGATTCGAGCGACATCAAAAGTTCGTTGAGCGATCTCGAGAGTAAAGTGGCCAATCTCCCCACCTCCAAAGAATTGCACGCTTTGAAAAGAAACATATCTCGAATGCTGAAACGACTGGAAACGGAAACGGCGAACGTGGAACAGATTCGAGACGAACTTGCTTCGCTGGTGTCGACGCTGCCCACTTCCCAGAGCGTAGCCGACCTTCACACGCAGTTTACAGAGATGCGAAGCATCGTGAACGATCTTACCGAGAAGAGCTCGAAATTGAATCAAATTGAGAACCTTCAGAACATTGTGGTCAATATCAGAGATCAAGTTGGAGTGCTGGAATCCACGCAGGAATCGACGCTGGCCTCTTTCGGTGCCAAGTTGCAAGAACTCAACGAAAACTACAAGCAGTTGAACGTGGAAGTGAAAATCAAACCGTCGTTTTCTACCGTAACAGATACCATAGTCGAGCATTTGTTGCCCGTACAAAACACACTGGGTCAGCTTCACAGTAATCTGCTCGGCGTCGACACTAAATTCGCTAAACTGCATTCTCTGCAAGCCATCGAAATCAACAGCATACCCAATCAACAGAGAATCTCCACGTTCGTCGAAGGTAACAAACTGTACATGTTGCATCCTTATCATCCATACTACAAGTTTCTCCTCGATGGCACGATTCAGATAAACGAATTTTCGTACTGGTCTCACGGTAGAAAAGCTAGCGTTCCCACCATGACTTTGATATCGAATCGTGGTGTCCAGAAAGCAGGAAACATTCCTCTGGCACGTTGGAACGAAACGCGCAACATATATGAAATACACGAAGACGAAGATCTCACTGTTTTCGACGTGAGTGCCGGCGATAAGCTGATCATTCAAAACACGAGCGAAGTGCCACCCTCTTTGAATCCCATCACGCTTGTGCTTCTCTTGAAACGTAATCTCTAAGAAAAAATGTCTAGGCAAGCCATCGTCGAAGAATTGCATAAACCTGCACGCCGTAACTACGAACGTTTGGCTGTGGTAACCAAGGGCATCGACGACCTCTGGCAAAGCGACCTCGTGGAGATGAGTAGCGGCAATTTGAAAAACGTGCATAAATTGAACAAGGGCAGCAAGTACCTCCTCACCGTCATAGACACGAGTAGTCCAGTTTAGACAGTTCAACGTCCTCTTGTGGTGAGCTGAAGTGGTGAGCTTGCCTTAATGGATTTTTCTTGTAAGGCAAGAGCTCTATTTGATGGTGCAGTGTTGCTAGCTCCTTACTTGAAAAAATCACCAAGGTTTTTGGGGTAACCTAACCTAAAACAAGGAGCTGGCAACCTTTTTCTCGCAGTGTTACCAACTCCTCACTCGAAAAAATCACCAAGGTTTTTGGGGTAACCTAACCTAAAGCAAGGAGCAGGCAATTTTTTTCTCGCAGTGTTGGCAACACTACACCCGAAAGTAAAGCTCGGTGGGGCTTGCTTTAATGGTTTGCTCTTGTAAGGCATAAACCCCCCCCTATTTTCGGACACAGTATTAGCAACATCTTACTCGAAAAAAATCACCAAGGTTTTTGGTCTAACGTAACCTAAAGCAAGGAGCTGGCAACCTTGCTTGAGGCTTACCTTACAGTGCATAAAGCAAGGTTGCCAACCCACTGGTACTTTTGCCATAGCCTTTTACAAGAAAAAAAAGAGAGAGGGAAGAGTTAAACAACCGACAGCTTACCCACAGCCTTTTTTGCTCTAACCTAGCCTAAAGCAAGGGGCTGGCAACTTTGCTTGTGCAATCAACCCGGTTGACCGTTCTCAAGTGGAGATCAGCGTTGCCAACTCCTCACTCGAAAAAAAAATCACCAAGGTTTTTTTTTGGTCTAACCTAGCCTAAAGCAAGGAGCTGACAACTTTGCTTGTGCAATCAACCCGGTTGATCGCCCTCAAGTGAAAATCAACGTTGCCAACTCGTCACTCGAAAAAAAAATCACCAAGGTTTTTTTTGGTCTAACCTAGCCTAAAGCAAGGAGCTGACAACTTTGCTTGAGGCTTGTCTTACAGCGCATAAAGCAATTTTTGCCAACCTACACACACTAAACAAGGAGAGCCGACAACAAATATGTACTGCCGTAAAAGAGAGAGAGATGGGTGGATGGTAATATAGTATGTGTGTGCGTGTGCGCGTATAATATGTAGCATTATTAACTAGAGTGTGTTGGCAATTTACTTACAACTAAAAAAAAAATAGAGATGCCAACTTTGCTATAAAATGAAGAGAGAGAGAGAGATTTATGGCTGGCAAGAGTAATGAGCGAATGCGCCATATCGTAATTTTCCAACTCCGTATATCGTGACCTTTGTAAACCTCTCTCGGGGGAACATTGTAACACAAACAAACAAACAAAATAATAATTGTTGTTTTTAGGATGCCTGGCCCCTATAACCTCGCCAGGGTGCGTGGTGCCCAACCAAAAATGTAAAAGTTTTCTAATGGCTGCGGTTATAGATTACCGCACCTCTGTAGAGTTTCACGTGTTTTTTTTTTTCCCCCAAACTTCCATGAAACCCTACAGAGGACCTCCGTAATGCATGCAACGTGTACTATCGACTCTAGTGTTATTTGATGTTGTGATATTTTTGGATATAGAGTTTTATTGTGAGATAGATAAAAATAATTATGTTTATTATAATATTTTCTTGATGAAGATGGAGAATGTATGTGTGTGTTACAAATAAAGTTGCATGCTTTTTTTTCTAGTGTGTGTGTATATGTTTTTGATGTTTCGACAGCATCTGAAACGACAAAAAAAAATTATTGTTAATTTTGACGTGTAAAAAAAAAAAAAAACAACAACAAATTTTTTTTGTGCAAATTTTCTGATTGTCTCTCGTGCTATAGTGCAAAAAAGATATTGTGACTGATAACTAATGAAATTAACATTTGTAAGTGATCTGAACTAGTGAAATTCGTATTGTGCTATTGTAACTGATTGTGCTAGTGCAGAAAATTTCTTATTGTGCAAGAAAAGATGTTAAAAAACTTGTTAAAACTGCTCTGTGACCCTCTCGTTCTTCACGTCGTAGGCGAAGGACTTCTCTGCAATCAGGATGACACTGCATAGGGTATCCTCGGGCAAGGCATCGTGGAACTCGCAGACGACCTTGATGTTGGTTCGATCGTTGACCACAACCTTCTTTCTCTTAGATGTGTTGATGACGGTCATGGGTCTCCGTGCTTTGAACTCGCTGGGCGTGTAGTACATGTCCACGCTTCCCTCGGTCACGCGTTTGTAAGCCGAGAACGCTTCGTAAAGTTTGAGGTAATCGTTTTTGGTCACGTCGAGGTTGTAATTCTCGCGCGGGAACACTTCGTTGCGTCCATTCTTCAGATAAACGTTCTTGATCTTGCAGTCGTCGAACTTGCTGGAATCTTTCTCCTGATTCTTGTCTCGCCCGGTCTGAAAAAGCACTACGACGAAATCTGGCATGTCGAACTGTATGTTGTTGAACTGCGTCGTCACGTCGAATTCCATGTGACTTCCCGACGCCATCTTCTGCACGCACTGGTAACCGTGAAAGTGAATCGGCACCTGCGGACTTTTCAAGATCTCCGCTTTGTACTTGAGGGCGTAGTTCGTTTCGTATTCCACCACCGGCATTCTCAATTCCATGCTTTGGATGACGCACTTGGCTGCTTCGGGTAGAGTGTTGGCTATCGGCGTGGTGCCGTCCGGACCCAAAGTAGCGTATCGCATCAGTGCGTCGTTGTCGTTGGCCGCTCTTCGAAACGTGATCCTCAGTCCTCCCTTCCACATGATCTCCTTGTAGTCCGAGAAGAAACCCGGCAGCAGACGCATGGGAAAGAGCACCGTGTGACTTCTCGTCGATATTTTGGTCCCGGCTTCGAATCCCCCGGCCTGGTAGTATGCTGCATCCGTTTTGGATAATTTCAAAGTTCCCACTGCCGTCGACGTGATGCCTGGATAATCTATTCTGTCGATGACGGTGTTGTGTTTCCTCACCTCCACCTGCGAGAACAGGTGAGGCACGAAGTTGTCTACGAGTATCAAGTTTGCTGCTGCGGGAAACGTGTCTTCGCTTTCTTTCTTCACCACGTCGAATTGAAGGTAGAGGTCTGCTCTGTGAGGGTGAACGAACCCATCGCCTACGTCCACGTCGTATTCGATCTCCCTGTTCGCCTCGTTGAGATTGGCGAACGTGCGACGGTTGGGAGGGAAAGATTGCAATTCGTAACTTTCGATTTGCTCCATTTTACATGTATGGTTATTTATTATACGTTGATCTCCACGATGGCCGTCGTAGTGGCACCTGCGAAATCTACCACGTCTCCTTTCTCGTTCGTCACCACCAACTCTATGTCGTCTATGCGGTTGCGACATACTGGAAAATAGATCGGCGAAGAGGGCGTGTAGATGATCGGTTCCATGAACTCGGAACTTGGTTTGAAAGTGGCTATGATTCCCGTCTGCTTGTGACTTCCCAGCAATCCGTCCGAAGATTTCGTGATCATACCTTCGGCCACGTTACAGTGTACGTTCAGAGTCTCTATGGCCAAGAATTTAGGAATGTTGGTTGCTACGTGCTTGATGCCAGCTTCGAGTTTGGTGTCGTTCTCGAAACCTAAAAGTTCTCCTATGGTGCCCAGGTCCACGGTCTCCGTCGCGGATAGGATTTCCACTCTGTGCGTGACCGAATTTTGAGAAAGGTACGTGCCTTTGGGTAACTGAGCTTGCAAAGTGGAAAGATTGTATTGTCCTGGCGTGACGACGATGTGTTCGCTTCCGACGCTAATTTTGTTGTTGTGCTGGGTGACGTTAGGTATGAGGTACATGCTGTAGAATGCACGCAGAGCCACGGATTTAGGATAGACGATGTCGTCGTGCAGCGTGAGTTTCAAGATCGAAGATTCGCTCGTGAGATGGAACACGCCCATCCTAGTGATGCTGTTTGAGGTTCCACAGTGCTTTCTGGAAATCTTCGATCGTAGGGTTATTTATTTTAGAGAGAAACGCGAGCATGGAGAGGCAGAGATGACCGCAGTTCACGTCTCCGAAATCTTGAATGCGTTCGTCGTTGTAGTATATGGAGGTTTTGTTCGTTTTCAGATAATGAACTAAATTTGTAGGTGGAACACCTCCGAAAGAATCGAAAACGAATGCTTTATCATTGTCGTTTTTGTGGTAACATATCCAATGCGTGCCTGGATTTTCTTGACCGTCCAAGTTGACTACTCCGCATTCTCTTCTTTTGACGCTTGAAGGTAACGAGTCGGACATGAAAACTCCTCTGAAGTGTTTGATTTGTAACGGTTCGATCAGAGATTCAATGTCTCGGTTGGTGAGTGCTTCTGTTTCTTTTTTTTATATTTCTTCAAAGCATCGAGGTTGCTTTTTTGTTTTTTGGTTATACCTTTCCCCTTCTTCTCCATGGCCAGGTTGTGACGTTTCTGTTCTTCCAATTCCGCCTTGTTCTTCTTCGAGTCGATGACGGTTTTCGCAATGGCGGCACTTCCGCCGGCCAAACTTCCAACGGCCCCCAATGCTGCCAGGATGGCCGGGATGCTGAATATGAAACCTCCGATCTTTTGCTGTTTCCGCGAACGCTGCAATCTTTTCAATTGAGGTGTGCTGAGCAGCAATTTCATTCCGTGTCCTTTCGACAAGCAAGAACGTTTCTTCTCGCGTTGTTTCTTGGTGAGTAACCCATCGAGAGCACCTAGATTTTTTAGATTCGAATATGGTATCTGGTACACGACACCCTTGGGCTTCATGCTGATGCTCTATGTGTTATTTTCACGGTATGTTATTTATATATATATTCTGAGATTTTTTCTTGTGTAGTTTTTTACGGTATGTTATTTATATATTTTCAAGGCCTCGCAGTCGTTACACAAATTCTATTACGTGCTTTGTTTTCTTGCCAAGAAGTTCCTTTGTCCCCTTGTACACGATTCGAGTTTTGTTCTCGATTAAAATAGATAGCTTCTCGTCGGATAACATGTTAGCGTATCGATCTGGTAAAAATAGACTGTATTGTGCGTTGAGCAACAGGCGTACCTTGGGACCATACTGAGTAGAAACGATTGAACCGGAAGTTTTCGTGTAAGATTTGTCGACTTCCAATTCCCGAATTTTTACATACTCAAATGACAAATTTAGCATTTGTTTTAATGCTTGGAGATCACTCATTTTTTCGGTTGTCATATCGAAGAAGAAAAAATTTTCAGTGTGTATGTTAGAGAAATTTAATTGTTTTTTTTTTTTTTCACGATGTGTGTTATTTATATATACCGAAGATTATTTTTTTTATGATGTGTGTTATTTATATATCAAGTTTTTTTTGGCACGTATATATATTATTATTTTTTTAACGGAGGAAGAAAGTTCGTGCTTCGGAAAACGCGAGGATGTGCGTAAGGATATCTTCCTTCTCCTGCATAGACTTGTACCAATCATCAGTATACCATCTTCTTCCCTGCATCGCCTCGTTTAGTTCGTCCGACCTCTCCTCCAATTTTTCCCCTGCAGCCGAAAGCAGAATGTCGAGATCACCGCACCTCAGGCCGCTGATCTCCCGAAGAAGGTCCTTGAGAACCATTTCACAAGGGATGCGAAATTCCGGCATTGTTTTTGCCATGCTTACAAGTTTATTAACATCTCCGTTAACTACCTTTTTGAATATTTTAGATAGTAGCTCGGGTGGCAAATCAGTTATGTAATCCATGTTGTTTTTTTACGGTATGTTATTTATATACCCCACCCCAATTTTTGTTTCGTGTTCATGGCGATGGTGGTGCCTAGTGCGGCGACCCGTTCACCCAGCGATGCGTCTCTGCTCACGAACCTTTCGAAAGCTACGTGCTCTAACTTTCTGTCTGCTTCGTGACGTGCGTCCAGATCCGTCTGCGTGGTGTTGTAGGCGATGTCGTGATCTTTGCATGCCGCGTCCAACGGATTCACACCCTTGTCTCCTCTCTCCAATCTTTTCTCGAGTTTGGTACCCGGTCCGCAGTACTGGTAGCCAGGTAGATGCATCTCGAAAGGTAACTTGTTGATGATGTCGTTCACGAGTCCCTTTCCTTCGGCCACGTTCCAAAATTTCGGAGGCAGCGTGTTGATGATTTTGATCAGGTAACCTATGCCCTTGTCGTCGTTCACGATGAAGTTGGAAAGTTTCGTGCTGATCATGTCCACGATGCCAACCTTCTCGTTGTAGAAATTACGGTTGCCTGCATTCTCTTCGCCGGCTATCACCAACAATCGGTCCACGAGTTTCCTAACGTCGTCCACCCAAACGAATTCTTTGGGTAGCGTGTTGTAGCGTTTGACGCCGCTGCCTGTTTTGACCTGGTTCCAAATCGGTTTGATGAGATTCCTGTACTTCTCGCCGCTGCTCGATTTCACCCTATTCTGCGAGGCGTCGTTGTTCTGGTACAAGGCATCCGTCATGATCAGAATTTCCTTGTAACTTTGGTAATCTTCGTCGGTGTAATCTTTCGGCTGCTTTTTGGCGACGAGTTCCCACAGTCCCACCGTACCCGGATACCTGGTCCAACTATCCTTGTCGCCTAAATTGACTTTAATGTCGTTGCCTTCGAAGGTCACCTTCGATTTCCCAATCTTCCACACCACACCGCCGCCTTCGCTGGTTTCCATGCTGGGATACAATCCGAACACTTCATCTTTGTCGAATTTCCCCGTGCTCAGGTAGTCTCGTGCCAAAGGTCCCAACTCGATTTTATCCGAAGACGACGACGTGCTACCTATGGCTCGACGTCGTGCCGGTGCATCCTTCAGTTCGAACGGCGTCGAAGGAATGCTCGAAATAGGCGTGGGTACGGCGTAACTTTTTGCTGCGAGCGGTACGAGTTCATTAATCAAATTTTTATTTTGTTCCGTGACACTTTTAATTTCTTTACCTAGACTGCTGATGGCATCGATCACAGGTTGATCCTGACGTTTCTTCTCTTCGTAGAATCCGCGATTCTCGGATTTCCAACCTTTGAAGCGTTTCGCGAGGTATTTTCGCAACTTGAGATTTTCGTCTTCGATTTTTCGTTTCGTCATGACGTTATTTATATACGTCGTTTCTCACAACGTTGCAACGTTTAGAAAGTCGTTGATTTTGTTTCTGTATTTTCCGTCGTTGGGTTTTCTCGTCATGTCGATCGTCGCGAATCCGAAATCGTCACCGTTCCAGCAAGTAGAGCAGCAGCGTTCCGAAAATTGATTGTAGTTCATGTCTCCGCCTACGTAGTCATCGTACGCGTGCTTGAGGTTGGTGTGATCTTGACGAAACAAACATATGAAATTGGCGTTGTCGCGCACTAACTGTTTTGGAATTTTGGAAAACGTTTGAGCTAGGTAAAAACAATCCATTCCTTTGTGACGACCTTGCGTGAAAAAGTTGCGAATTTCATTTTGATTTTCCAGGATGGCGTCGTCGAACACAACGACTGAATTTTCACGACAATCGTCGAGTGGTTTTATTTCCGAGGCGAACGTTGCAATGTCCAGACCATCGTACAGTTTCATCAGTTGCTGGTATTTGGATTGCTCCAAACTTTTCGAGAACACGTACAGGTGCCTGTTCTTCCAATCTAACCAATTCGGTGCGAGGAGAAAATTGTCCACGAGCAGTGTCGTTTTCCCACACCCCGAAGGACCTACGATCAGACAGCGGATGCTGTCGGGAAGCAACTCGCCGTTCTTTTTCTTCGTTTGACTTTCCGGATCCGGTAGACGCTTCACCACGTTCCACGTACTCACAAGATCACTTCGTCCGCGTCGATCCAACTCTTTTCCGGAAGTCCCAGCCATTTGACAAACAGTTTGTCACCTTTCCTACGCAATACTTTCTCGATGAGGTACGTGTCGGGGTGTTTCGTTTTAGAGAGTTCCTCTTCGTAAAATCTTCCTTTCAAAATCTCGCCGCTACTATCTTTTATTATATACGTGTGTCGGTTTCCAGGTAGAACTCGAACCACCGTAAAAAGTTCCGTGCTCCAATTTTTTGTGAATCCCTTCTCGAAGGTGCGTTTGAATTTGCTGATCCTCACCCGGTCTCCAATTTTGTATTTAGCTTTTTTTTGTCGTGGGTGTGTATTTTGGACAGTAAACGGTAGAAATTAAACGCTGCTCGTCAGATTTGGTAACGTCGGCTGGCTTCATGCCTATCGTTCTGTGTACCGTTTCATTATAGGTGTCGACGAGTTCCGGCAGGATGTCGACCCATTTGTAATTTCCCCGAAGCGTGAATCGTTTCCACATGTGTGTTTTCAAGGTTCGATTGAATCTTTCCACGATGCTGGCTTTGATGTGACTGAAGCTCGAATAATGTCGAATCTTGTGTTTTTGAATAAACTTTTGGAATACGGAGTTGTAAAATTCTTTACCGTTGTCCGTTTGCAGAAACCGTGGTCGTCTGCCACCGCTTTCGCGAAAAATTAATTTGAATGCTTCCGTGACGCACGTTCCCGTTTTCGCCTTCAAAGGTAGAGCCCATGCGAATTTCGAAAACGTGTCTATGACGGTGAGGAGGTACTTGTTGCCCTTGTTCAATTTATGCACGTTTTTCAAATTGCCGCTACTCATCTCCACGAGGTCACTTTGCCAGAGGTCGTCGATGCCCTTGGTTACCACAGCCAAACGTTCGTAGTTGCGGCGTGCAGGTTTATGCAATTCTTCGACGATGGCTTGCCTAGACATTTTTTCTTAGAGATTACGTTTCAAGAGAAGCACAAGCGTGATGGGATTCAAAGAGGGTGGCACCTCGCTCGTGTTTTGAATGATCAGCTTATCGCCGGCACTCACGTCGAAAACGGTGAGATCTTCGTCTTCGTGTATTTCATATATGTTGCGCGTTTCGTTCCAACGTGCCAGAGGAATGTTTCCTGCTTTCTGGACACCACGATTCGATATCAAGGTCATGGTGGGAACGCTAGCTTTTCTACCGTGAGACCAGTACGAAAATTCGTTTATCTGAATCGTGCCATCGAGGAGAAACTTGTAGTACGGATGATAAGGATGCAACATGTACAGTTTGTTACCTTCGACGAACGTGGAGATTCTCTGTTGATTGGGTACGCTGTTGATTTCGATGGCATGCAGAGAATGCAGTTTAGCGAATTTAGTATCGACGCCGAGCAGATTACTGTGAACTTGTCCGAGTTTATTTTCGATGGGCAGCAAATGTTCGACGATGGTATCCGTTACTGTAGAAAACGACGGTTTGATTTTCACTTCCACGTTCAACTGCTTGTAGTTTTCGTTGAGTTCTTGCAACTTAGCACCGAAAGAGGCCAGCGTCGATTCCTGCGTGGATTCCAGCACTCCAACTTGATCTCTGATGTTGACGACGATGTTCTGAAGGTTCTCGACTTGATTCAATTTCGAGCTCTTCTCGGTAAGATCGTTCACGATGCTTCGCATCTCTGTAAACTGCGTGTGAAGGTCGGCGACGCTCTGCGAAGTGGGCAGCGTCGACACCAGCGAACTAATTTCGTCTCGAATCTGTTCCACGTTCGCCGTTTCCGTTTCTAGTCGTTTTAGCATTCGAGATATGTTTCTTTTCAAAGCGTGCAATTCTTTGGAGGTGGGGAGATTGGCCACTTTACTCTCGAGATCGCTCAACGAATTTTTGATGTCGCTCGAATCGGATAGTGCCGTCACCGCCGTTTTCAATTTTTCCAAATCTTCGCTCGAAGGCACGCTCGTCCGTAACGATTCCAAGTCACCCTGTATGTTGTCCAGTACGTGATGAAAATGAGCGAGATTCGTTTCGACGTTCAAATTTTCTAAATATTCGATCTTCTGCTGAACCGTGCTCAACGTGTCTTGAATGCTCGTCAACGCTCTCGCTTCGGCGTGAATATTTTTAATTTCTTCGTTGATCAATTCCAGAGACGCCTGAAGCGTAGCGATGGTGGTTTGAATGTGTTCGAAATCTTGATAGGCCTCCAATTGAATTTTTATGTTCGCGACGCTTTTACCGATGACCTGCAGTTCGTCCGACGATGGTAGGTTCGTCATTGTATCTTCCAAAATCTGCAACTTGGATTTAATTTCTTCCAACGTGCTGGTGAATTCTTCTTGTAATTTGGAAACGACGACATGCAAACGTTCTACATCAATATCGTTCACAACGGTTTGAAGTTCGGAGAAATTCTTTTCTATTGCGGAAGTTCGTTCTTCGATTTCGAGTTTCAATTTTTCCAAATCTTCATTTTTCGATTGAAATTGCTGTAATTTGGCCAAATCATTTTGAAGCGAATCCACGCTCAACTGTATATTTTGAACGTTGTCGTAAGAAGGTACGTCGACATAATTTTTTATGAGCGTTTTCAGTTCGGAATCGATTTTCAGAATGGGGTCGAGACATTGCGTTTGGAGCGTAGCGATTTCCGACTCTAAACTTTTGTTTAAGGTCTCCTGCAAAGCAATCAAATCGGTCCTCAACTTCTTAACTCGAATGTCCAACATGAGAATCTCTTCTGCATGGTCTACACGCTTGGTGTTGCCGAAAATGTCGTTAGGCATTTTTGGTTAACGGTTATTTATAATAGGATAGACGATTCGTAATTCTACAAAAAGAGGAATGAGTTTGTCGTAATCTCCGAGAAGTTCCACGTACAGGTAATCTCCTGCAGAAACATCGTACGTAATGTTAGAAAGCATCTTGTCGTGCTTGATTCGAAAAATATTCTTGCCGGTAGATATTTTGATTTCGCCTGCGTTTTCCGGATTCACGGTGATTTGAAGTTTCCCGTCGATCGGAATTTCGTAAAAATGTAAATTGTTGTTGAAAATATAAAAAGTTTTGCCGACGTCTTCATCCAATTTCGTCCAAATGCTGTTGAGATGAATGATCAACAGACCGTTGAGTTTAGGTAACACGGAAGGTAAGACTTCATGATCTGGTATGGTTTCCATAATGATCTGTTTTTTGAAGCCGAACAAATTCATAGGCATGCTGGTTATTTAAGAATACGGTCAAAGTTTTTTGTAATGACTGTCAGTGTTTTTTTTTTGTTTTTTTTTTTTTTTTTGTTTTTTTTTTTTGTTTGTTTTGTTTTTTATGAATCTTCTGTTGAAGATGGGCACATGTTGCAGGTTTTGCTTTCTGCTAAGCGATAGTGCCCCCACGGCAGTGTGTGGATTCCACATTGGAGAACGCACCTCTTGTCGTCGTTGGGATCCAGGGCAATCTTCCTCACTTTGTTGGTGGTCAACACATGGTCGACGCTCTGGATGCGCTGTTCTGCTCTTAGAACCGAAGACCCGGTCTTGAGGCAATCCACAAAGTCCTCGAATGTGAGATGCTCCCGAACCACCTGTCTGCCGACACCCTTGGCCTTCTTGGTAACGCTGCCCTCGGCTTTGATGGTATAGGCCTTGGCGCGAAGACCTGCAAACTCGAGAATCACGTCTCCGTCCTTCTCGTCTTTGAGTTTGCCAGGCACCTTTTTGTTGCGAGCCAGGATACTGTACCGGTTCGGCTGGGGATAGCCCGAGGTATCAAAGAGGTTAACAAAAGATGGATCTGTGGCTATATCCCCGTATGCGTTGGCTGTGCGAACGTGGTACACCAAGCTGTCCGTGTCCGTGTAGAGAAGCAAGATGTTGTGGCCATAGTATGGACGTAATGTGTCGTAGTACGTCTCGAACATGTGGAGCTTGCTCAGATCCAGAACAGTGGCTCCAACGTAGATGGGCTTGTTGAGCTTCACCACGCCTTGCTTCATGTGAATCAGAGCCAGCTGCTCGTTGTAGATTGTTCGAGACTTGAACAATGGACTTGCAACAAGCTGACGACATCGCTCTTTCCTCGTCACCAATTTTATGTCCACGCGATTCCGTACATTCTCCATGGTCTTGCCAAACACCGCATTATTCATGAGCTTGAAGAAATCCTTATCAAGCTCGGACGTGGCTGCGGTGCGGCGTTCAGTGTTGAGCTCGATATATGGACGCAACCATGAAGAATGTTCGAACTTGAGGATGCGGTGAACTGCGTGGACGGTGACCCCTTGCCGCATCAACCACCGGAGATTCTGGTAGTGAAGAACATATTTCTTCTTGGGTTCGAAATCCATGACGAGCTTCTTCTGGTTGGAATCGGGTGGACACTTGAACTCGGGTGCAGGGGGGAGATCGCAGAACAAATCCTGCAGCTCCTCGGAGAACTCAAGGTCCACCTCGGCGAAGAACCCATGTTCCGAATCGTCGAAGTTTTTGATGTCGAATTCAGAAGGATCAGCCCACTCGAACCCTCTAAAGGGGAGTCGCTGCATCATAGAGTGCCCGTACAAGTTATTTACGTCCGTGTACATGATGTAGCTTGACGGTTGGGTGGAGTCGTAGCCAGTAGCCATGTGATGGTTGTTGGCGCGCGCGTGCCGTTGCGACACCTGGACCATTCCACCCCGCACGGCACGTTCCACAAACAGCATCATGTCCACGTCCGAAAGAAGCTCCAGCTCGATCTTCGTCACCAGAAACATGGCTGACCACGCCAGTCCGGGGAGACTGTAGAAGTAGGCAGGGTCCAGCTGGTAGATCTTCATGGCGGTCGCACGGAACGTCTGGAACACGTCGGCGAGGAGCGTCACATCAAGTCTGAGGTAGGCGTCGTGGTAGTCCCCGAGAGTTCGACAGTCCAGTTCGTGCCACATGGACTGGGCGTGGTGATATTCCTCGTCGGTGATGTTCGAGCCTCGCAGCTGACTGTAGAACTTCGCCTGGGGGGGTAGCGACGTCTCTGCGAACTTGGAAGGGTCTGTGACATATTCGTAGGGATAGACTCCCTTACGCCTGAAGAGACCGGCGTCCAAGTGCGGAAAGTTCGCGGAGGTAATGAGCATTTGCTCGTCGCTAAGCTTCCCTGCGAGAGCATCGAGGCTGGCCGGGAGGAACCTCAGAGAGTCGAGGAAGCGAAGCTCGACGGTAGAGTGTGATCCTGAGATTCGCACCCACTTGCTCACACTAATGTAACGCTCCTCGTTCTGCGCCAGGACGTTGATTCGCATGTCGTCGTACCCAAGATGCTTGACGAGGTGGTGGAAGTCGTATCCCGAGCCATTATGAAAAAACACAGGGATAAATCGCGGGTCCCGGGCCATGAGGTTGCATCCGTTGCACCATGGACCAACATACCTACCGTTAAAGTGATCGTGGTGTTGGACTTTACGGTTGTTGGCGGTGTACTCCTTGACGCAGACAGGGCAGGTAGTAGCTTCCTCATGCTTGATTTTGTCGTCAGAAGACAGCGATTCCATAGGCTTGGGGGCCAACAGTACTTTTGTTATCTCGTTGGCCTCGACAACCATCCTCTCGAGGAAGTGTTTGGCTGCGTCGGGACCACGGTACACGTAGGGCTCGGGAGCAATGTGCTGGTCACGTCGCACCACAACGTATGCATAACTCGAAGCCTCGTGGAGTTGGTAAGGGGTGGTGGAGGAAACTTCGGGATCGGGATCGCAAGTGGATAGGGGTTTGAGGAAGGCCTCGAAATCCGCGATGATGATAGCGGGATGCTCCACCATGGCACCGTGCATGTGAAAACGCTCCACGGTGCCAGGTTTGGGCAAGACTGCCACACCCGGCTCGTTGGTATTGCAGTAGATCTTGTGGCTGGCGAGCTTCTCGACAGCGATGTTGGAACCTTTGATGTGCTGATAATCCTGCTGTTTTTGATTGTCAAAAGTTGACAAGCACCTTCGACAAACTTCTATGCTACCATTATGCTTGCTTGTTTGGCTCGACACCAACCGGGAGAGGGAACGGATGAGGGTGTAGTGGTGATTGGTCTCGTCCTTGATGAGCAGAAGGTGAATTTCCTGCGCACCATCGTCCTCTACGTCGCTCACCCGGATGGGGTACACCGCATTTTCGTCAGTGAGACCGTAAACGTTGATGGCCAACCGAGGGTTGTGTGTACGGGCCTCAAACTTTCGAATATCCGGGACCTCTACCGGATAGTCGATCCCAGCCATCGCAACTTCCAGCTCTGCCTCATAGGGTAGGTAGTGGCCAACACGTTTTGGATTATTTTTTGGCTCAACTGGGTGCAACGCTGCAAGCACCGACCAGAGAAAGCACTTGGCATCACTGTTTTGAATGTTCAGGACAGCCTTCTTTGCCGCAATGGTAGGTGGTAAGGGTACGTAGCTGGAGGCGGAGAGAGGCACGAACTTACAAAGTTTGACGCACAGTTCGTGAGGCTCGCCACACAGCGAACCCCCCGAGCCTTTAGCTTGATGTTCTTCCTGTTTTGCCACCAGCTCATCGGCAAACTGGTTGTAGATGACCTCGAGGTTGTCGACATCCGCCAGATGCAGCGTCTTCGCCTTGGTGTTGTGGCAGAAGCTGTAAATTTCGTCGGACGGTTTCTTGTACTGGCAACGTAGCGATGCGTAGAATTTGGTGGAGTGCATTGCAAGCGCATCGCCGAGGATGGAAATGATTTTGGCTTGCACGTTCTCCAAAAAGCTACGCACGTCGCATGAGCCCTCCGAAGTGATGACAAAGTCCTCTAACAACCGCTCGAAAGCAGTCTGGTTAGCTTTCGCCACAGGCTTGACGCGTTTGGCGAATGGTGGCGAGTCGGCTTCCGCTTTCCTCTTGGTCGAGCTGGTCGACGGTTGGGGAACAGGTGCTCCGACGACAACTTTGCATGATGTTATATGCCTCTTCAAATTATTAATGGTAATAGGTATACCGCACCTGGGACATGGTTTTTTAGCGGTTACACGCTTACCAGGTGCGCAGGTACGACAATGTCTTGCAAAATGTGCGCTTGATATGGCTATCTTGCACACAGGACAACTTTTCATGGAGCGCATTTTTTTGGGGGTATGTTTATTTATATGTGATGTGTTGGTGGTAGAGTGTTTACAAAAAAAATACCTTACGAGAAAAATTTTGTAGGCTAATTCTAATTAGTGTTAGTTTGAGGGGTTTATTTATATATGGGTGGCGTTGTTTTCCTCAAATATGTATTTTAATAAACCCTGTAAAAAAATTTAAAAAAATATATAAGAAGTTTGAGAAAAAAAAACACGTGAAACTCTACAGAGGTGCGGTAATCTATAACCGCAGCCGTTAGAACCTTTTTGGGTTGGGCACCACGCACCCTGGCGGGGTTAGGGGCCAGGTATTCTAAAAAAAAACAACAATTATTATTTTGTTTGTTTGTTTGTGTTACAATACATAAGCGCGCGTGCGTGCGCGTGCGTGTGTGTGTGTGCGTGTGTGTGTGCGCGACATATTGTTCCCCCGAGAGAGGTTTACAAAAATTGTGATATACGGAGTTGGAAAATTACGATATGGCGCATTCGCTCGTTACTGTTGCCAGCCATAAATCTCTCTCTTTTACGGCAGTGCCGGCTCTCCTTGTTTAGTATATGTAGGTTGGCAACATTGCTTTATGCACTGTAAGGCAGGCCTCAAGCAAAATTGCCAGCTCCTTGCTTTAGGCTAGGTTAGACAAAAAAAAACCTTGGTGATTTTTTTTTGAGTGAGGAGTTGGCAACGCTGATCTCCACTTGAGAGCGGTCGACCGGGTTGATTGCACAAGCAAAATTGCCAGCTCCTTGCTTTAGGTTAGGTTAGACCAAAAAAAACCTTGGTGATTTTTTTTTGAGTGAGGAGTTGGCAACGCTGATCTCCACTTGAGAGCGGTCGACCGGGTTGATTGCACAAGCAAAGTTGCCAGCTCCTTGCTTTAGGTTAGGTTAGACCAAAAAAAAAAAAAACCTTGGTGATTTTTTTTTTGAGTGAGGAGTTGGCAACGCTGATCTCCACTTGAGAGCGGTCGACCGGGTTGATTGCACAAGCAAAGTTGCCAGCTCCTTGCTTTAGGTTAGGTTAGAGCAAAAAAGGCTGTGGGTAAGCTGTCGGTTGTTTAACTCTTCCCTCTCTCTTTTTTTTCTTGTAAAAGGCTATGGCAAAAGTACCAGTCGGTTGGCAACCTTGCTTTATGCACTGTAAGGCAAGCCTCAAGCAAGATTGCCAGCTCCTTGCTTTAGGTTAGGTTATACCCAAAAACAAAAACCTTGGTGATTTTTTCGAGTGATGAGTTGGCAACACTGCGAGAAAATACCTCAAGCAAGGTTGCCAGCTCCTTGCTTTAGGTTAGGTTATACCCAAAAACAAAAACCTTGGTGATTTTTTCGAGTGAGGAGTTGGCAACGCTGATCTCCACTTCAGCTCACCACAAGAGGACGTTGAACTGTCTAAACTGGACTACTGACACGTTTTCGAAATTCGCATGGGCTCTACCTTTGAAAGCCAAAACGGGGACATGCGTCACGGAAGCATTCAAATTAATTTTTCGCGAAAGCGGCGGCAGACGACCTCGGTTTCTGCAAACGGACAACGGTAAAGAATTTTACAACTCCGTATTCCAAAAGTTTATTCAAAAACACAAGATTCGACATTATTCGACCTTCAGTCACATCAAAGCCAGCATCGTGGAAAGATTCAATCGAACCTTGAAAACACACATGTGGAAACGATTCACGCTTCGGGGAAATTACAAATGGGTCGACATCCTGCCGGAACTCGTCGACACCTATAATGATACAGTACACAGAACGATAGGCATGAAGCCAGCCGACGTTACGAAATCTGACGAGCAGCGTTTAATTTCTACCGTTTACTGTCCAAAGTACACTCCCACGACAAAAAAAGCTAAATACAAAATTGGAGACCAGGTGAGGATCAGCAAATTCAAACGCACCTTCGAGAAGGGATTCACAAAAAATTGGAGCACGGAACTCTTTACGGTGGTTCGAGTTCTACCCGGAAACCGACACACGTATATAATAAAAGATAGTAGCGGCGAGATTTTGAAAGGAAGATTTTACGAAGAGGAACTCTCTAAAACAAAACACCCCGAGTAGTCCAGTTTAGACAGTTCAACGTCCTCTTGTGGTGAGCTGAAGTGGAGATCAGCGTTGCCAACTCCTTACTTGAAAAAATCACCAAGGTTTTTGTTTTTGGGTATAACCTAACCTAAAGCAAGGAGCTGGCAACCTTGCTTGAGGTATTTTCTTGCAGCGTTGCCAACTCCTCACTCGAAAAAATCACCAAGGTTTTTGTTTTTGGGTATAACCTAACCTAAAGCAAGGAGCTGGCAATCTTGCTTGAGGCTTGCCTTACAGTGCATAAAGCAAGGTTGCCAACCCACTGGTACTTTTGCCATAGCCTTTTACAAGAAAAAAAAAGAGAGAGGGAAGAGTTAAACAACCGACAGCTTACCCACAGCCTTTTTTGCTCTAACCTAACCTAAAGCAAGGAGCTGGCAACTTTGCTTGTGCAATCAACCCGGTTGACTGTTCTCAAGTGGAGATCAGCGTTGCCAACTCCTCACTCGAAAAAAAATCACCAAGGTTTTTTTTTTTTTTGGTCTAACCTAGCCTAAAGCAAGGAGCTGACAACTTTGCTTGTGCAATCAACCCGGTTGATCGCCCTCAAGTGAAAATCAACGTTGCCAACTCGTCACTCGAAAAAAAAATCACCAAGGTTTTTTTTGGTCTAACCTAGCCTAAAGCAAGGAGCTGACAACTTTGCTTGAGGCTTGTCTTACAGCGCATAAAGCAATTTTTGCCAACCTACACACACTAAACAAGGAGAGCCGACAACAAATATGTACTGCCGTAAAAGAGAGAGAGATGGGTGGATGGTAATATAGTATGTGTGTGCGTGTGCGCGTATAATATGTAGCATTATTAACTAGAGTGTGTTGGCAATTTACTTACAACTAAAAAAAAAAATAGAGATGCCAACTTTGCTATAAAATGAAGAGAGAGAGAGAGATTTATGGCTGGCAAGAGTAATGAGCGAATGCGCCATATCGTAATTTTCCAACTCCGTATATCGTGACCTTTGTAAACCTCTCTCGGGGGAACATTGTAACACAAACAAACAAACAAAATAATAATTGTTGTTTTTAGGATGCCTGGCCCCTATAACCTCGCCAGGGTGCGTGGTGCCCAACCAAAAATGTAAAAGTTTTCTAATGGCTGCGGTTATAGATTACCGCACCTCTGTAGAGTTTCACGTGTTTTTTTTTTTCCCCCAAACTTCCATGAAACCCTACAGAGGACCTCCGTAATGCATGCAACGTGTACTATCGACTCTAGTGTTATTTGATGTTGTGATATTTTTGGATATAGAGTTTTATTGTGAGATAGATAAAAATAATTATGTTTATTATAATATTTTCTTGATGAAGATGGAGAATGTATGTGTGTGTTACAAATAAAGTTGCATGCTTTTTTTCTAGTGTGTGTGTATATGTTTTTGATGTTTCGACAGCATCTGAAACGACAAAAAAAAAATTATTGTTAATTTTGACGTGTAAAAAAAAAAAAAAAAAAAAACAACAACAAATTTTTTTTGTGCAAATTTTCTGATTGTCTCTCGTGCTATAGTGCAAAAAAGATATTGTGACTGATAACTAATGAAATTAACATTTGTAAGTGATCTGAACTAGTGAAATTCGTATTGTGCTATTGTAACTGATTGTGCTAGTGCAGAAAATTTCTTATTGTGCAAGAAAAGATGTTAAAAAACTTGTTAAAACTGCTCTGTGACCCTCTCGTTCTTCACGTCGTAGGCGAAGGACTTCTCTGCAATCAGGATGACACTGCATAGGGTATCCTCGGGCAAGGCATCGTGGAACTCGCAGACGACCTTGATGTTGGTTCGATCGTTGACCACAACCTTCTTTCTCTTAGATGTGTTGATGACGGTCATGGGTCTCCGTGCTTTGAACTCGCTGGGCGTGTAGTACATGTCCACGCTTCCCTCGGTCACGCGTTTGTAAGCCGAGAACGCTTCGTAAAGTTTGAGGTAATCGTTTTTGGTCACGTCGAGGTTGTAATTCTCGCGCGGGAACACTTCGTTGCGTCCATTCTTCAGATAAACGTTCTTGATCTTGCAGTCGTCGAACTTGCTGGAATCTTTCTCCTGATTCTTGTCTCGCCCGGTCTGAAAAAGCACTACGACGAAATCTGGCATGTCGAACTGTATGTTGTTGAACTGCGTCGTCACGTCGAATTCCATGTGACTTCCCGACGCCATCTTCTGCACGCACTGGTAACCGTGAAAGTGAATCGGCACCTGCGGACTTTTCAAGATCTCCGCTTTGTACTTGAGGGCGTAGTTCGTTTCGTATTCCACCACCGGCATTCTCAATTCCATGCTTTGGATGACGCACTTGGCTGCTTCGGGTAGAGTGTTGGCTATCGGCGTGGTGCCGTCCGGACCCAAAGTAGCGTATCGCATCAGTGCGTCGTTGTCGTTGGCCGCTCTTCGAAACGTAACCCTCAGTCCTCCCTTCCACATGATCTCCTTGTAGTCCGAGAAGAAACCCGGCAGCAGACGCATGGGAAAGAGCACCGTGTGACTTCTCGTCGATATTTTGGTCCCGGCTTCGAATCCCCCGGCCTGGTAGTATGCTGCATCCGTTTTGGATAATTTCAAAGTTCCCACTGCCGTCGACGTGATGCCTGGATAATCTATTCTGTCGATGACGGTGTTGTGTTTCCTCACCTCCACCTGCGAGAACAGGTGAGGCACGAAGTTGTCTACGAGTATCAAGTTTGCTGCTGCGGGAAACGTGTCTCCGCTTTCTTTCTTCACCACGTCGAATTGAAGGTAGAGGTCTGCTCTGTGAGGGTGAACGAACCCATCGCCTACGTCCACGTCGTATTCGATCTCCCTGTTCGCCTCGTTGAGATTGGCGAACGTGCGACGGTTGGGAGGGAAAGATTGCAATTCGTAACTTTCGATTTGCTCCATTTTACATGTATGGTTATTTATTATACGTTGATCTTCTCGATGGCCGTCGTAGTGGCACCTGCGAAATCTACCACGTCTCCTTTCTCGTTCGTCACCACCAACTCTATGTCGTCTATGCGGTTGCGACATACTGGAAAATAGATCGGCGAAGAGGGCGTGTAGATGATCGGTTCCATGAACTCGGAACTTGGTTTGAAAGTGGCTATGATTCCCGTCTGCTTGTGACTTCCTAACAATCCGTCCGAAGATTTCGTGATCATACCTTCGGCCACGTTACAGTGTACGTTCAGAGTCTCTATGGCCAAGAATTTAGGAATGTTGGTTGCTACGTGCTTGATGCCAGCTTCGAGTTTGGTGTTGTTCTCGAAACCTAAAAGTTCTCCTATGGTGCCCAGGTCCACGGTCTCTGTCGCGGATAGGATTTCCACTCTGTGCGTGACCGAATTTTGAGAAAGGTACGTGCCTTTGGGTAACTGAGCTTGCAAAGTGGAAAGATTGTATTGTCCTGGCGTGACGACGATGTGTTCGCTTCCGACGCTAATTTTGTTGTTGTGCTGGGTGACGTTAGGTATGAGGTACATGCTGTAGAATGCACGCAGAGCCACGGATTTAGGATAGACGATGTCGTCGTGCAGCGTGAGTTTCAAGATCGAAGATTCGCTCGTGAGATGGAACACGCCCATCCTAGTGATGCTGTTTGAGGTTCCACAATGCTTTCTGGAAATCTTCGATCGTAGGGTTATTTATTTTAGAGAGAAACACGAGCATGGAGAGGCAGAGATGACCACAGTTCACGTCTCCGAAATCTTGAATGCGTTCGTCGTTGTAGTATATGGAGGTTTTGTTCGTTTTCAGATAATGAATTAAATTTGTAGGTGGAACACCTCCGAAAGAATCGAAAACGAATGCTTTATCATTGTCGTTTTTGTGGTAACATATCCAATGCGTGCCTGGATTTTCTTGACCGTCCAAGTTGACTACTCCGCATTCTCTTCTTTTAACGCTTGAAGGTAACGAGTCGGACATGAAAACTCCTCTGAAGTGTTTGATTTGTAACGGTTCAATCAGAGATTCAATGTCTCGGTTGGTGAGTGCTTCTGTTTCTTTTTTTTATATTTCTTCAAAGCATCGAGGTTGCTTTTTTGTTTTTTGGTTATACCTTTCCCCTTCTTCTCCATGGCCAGGTTGTGACGTTTCTGTTCTTCCAATTCCGCCTTGTTCTTCTTCGAGTCGATGACGGTTTTCGCAATGGCGGCACTTCCGCCGGCCAAACTTCCAACGGCCCCCAATGCTGCCAGGATGGCCGGGATGCTGAATATGAAACCTCCGATCTTTTGCTGTTTCCGCGAACGCTGCAATCTTTTCAATTGAGGTGTGCTGAGCAGCAATTTCATTCCGTGTCCTTTCGACAAGCAAGAACGTTTCTTTTCGCGTTGTTTCTTGGTGAGTAACCCATCGAGAGCACCTAGATTTTTAAGATTGGAGTATGGTATCTGGTACACGACACCCTTGGGCTTCATGTTGATGCTCTATGTGTTATTTTCACAGTATGTTATTTATATATATATTCTGAGATTTTTTCTTGTGTAGTTTTTTTACGGTATGTTATTTATATATTTTCAAGGCTTCGCAGTCGTTACACAAATTCTATTACGTGCTTCGTTTTCTTACCAAGAAGTTCCTTTGTCCCCTTGTACACGATTCGAGTTTTGTTCTCGATTAAAATAGATAGCTTCTCGTCAGATAACATGTTAGCGTATCGATCTGGTAAAAATAGACTGTATTGTGCGTTGAGCAACAGGCGTACCTTGGGACCATACTGGGTAGAAACGATTGAACCGGAAGTTATCGTGTAAGATTTGTCGACTTCCAATTCCCGAATTTTTACATACTCAAATGACAAATTTAGCATTTGTTTTAATGCTTGGAGATCACTCATTTTTTCGGTTGTCATATCGAAGAAGAGAAAATTTTCAGTGTGTATGTTAGAGAGAAATTTAATTGCTTTTTTTTTTCACGATGTGTGTTATTTATATATACCGAAGATTATTTTTTTCACGATGTGTGTTATTTATATATCAAGTTTTTTTTTGGCACGTATATATATTATTATTTTTTTAACGGAGGAAGAAAGTTCGTGCTTCGGAAAACGCGAGGATGTGCGTAAGGATATCTTCCTTCTCCTGCATAGACTTGTACCAATCATCAGTATACTGTCTTCTTCCCTGCATCGCCTCGTACAGTTCGTCCGACCTATCGTTTAATTTTTCCCCTGCAGCCGAAAGCAGAATGTTGAGATCATCGCACCTCAGGCCGCTGATCTCCCGAAGAAGGTCCTTGAGAACCATTTCACAAGGGATGCGAAATTCCGGCATTGTTTTTGCCATGCTTACAAGTTTATTAACATCTCCGTTAACTACTTTCTTGAATATTTTAGATAGTAGCTCGGGTGGCAAATTAGTTATGTAATCCATGTTGTTTTTTTTACGGTATGTTATTTATATACCCCACCCCAATTTTTGTTTCGTGTTCATGGCGATGGTGGTGCCTAGTGCGGCGACCCGTTCACCCAGCGATGCGTCTCTGCTCACGAACCTTTCGAAAGCTGCATGTTCCAATTTTTTGTCTGCTTCGTGACGTGCATCCAGATCCGTCTGCGTGGTGTTGTAGGCGATGTCGTGATCTTTGCATGCCGCGTCCAACGGATTCACACCCTTGTCTCCTCTCTCCAATCTTTTCTCGAGTTTGGTACCCGGTCCGCAGTACTGGTAGCCAGGTAGATGCATCTCGAAAGGTAACTTGTTGATGATGTCGTTCACGAGTCCCTTTCCTTCGGCCACGTTCCAAAATTTCGGAGGCAGCGTGTTGATGATTTTGATCAGGTAACCTATGCCCTTGTCGTCGTTCACGATGAAGTTGGAAAGTTTCGTGCTGATCATGTCCACGATGCCAACCTTCTCGTTGTAGAAATTACGGTTGCCTGCATTCTCTTCGCCGGCTATCACCAACAATCGGTCCACGAGTTTCCTAACGTCGTCCACCCAAACGAATTCTTTGGGTAACGTGTTGTAGCGTTTGACGCCGCTGCCTGTTTTGACCTGGTTCCAAATCGGTTTGATGAGATTCCTGTACTTCTCGCCGCTGCTCGATTTCACCCTATTCTGCGAGGCGTCGTTTTTCTGGTACAAGGCATCCGTCATGATCAGAATTTCCTTGTAACTTTGGTAATCTTCGTCGGTGTAATCTTTCGGCTGCTTTTTGGCGACGAGTTCCCACAGTCCCACCGTACCCGGATACCTGGTCCAACTATCCTTGTCGCCTAAATTGACTTTAATGTCGTTGCCTTCGAAGGTCACCTTCGATTTCCCAATCTTCCACACCACACCGCCGCCTTCGCTGGTTTCCATGCTGGGATACAATCCGAACACTTCATCTTTGTCGAATTTCCCCGTGCTCAGGTAGTCTCGTGCCAAAGGTCCCAACTCAATCTTATCCGAAGACGACGACGTGCTACCTATGGCTCGACGTCGTGCCGGTGCATCCTTCAGTTCGAACGGCGTCGAAGGAATGCTCGAAATGGGCGTGGGTACGGCGTAACTTTTAGCTGCGAGCGGTACGAGTTCATTAATCAAATTTTTATTTTGTTCCGTGACACTTTTAATTTCTTTACCTAGACTGCTGATGGCATCGATCACAGGTTGATCCTGACGTTTCTTCTCTTCGTAGAATCCGCGATTCTCGGATTTCCAACCTTTGAAGCGTTTCGCGAGGTATTTTCGCAACTTGAGATTTTCGTCTTCGATTTTTCGTTTCGTCATGACGTTATTTATATACGTCGTTTCTCACAACGTTGCAACGTTTAGAAAATCGTTGATTTTGTTTCTGTATTTTCCGTCGTTGGGTTTTCTCGTCATGTCGATCGTCGCGAATCCGAAATCGTCACCGTTCCAGCAAGTAGAGCAGCCTTCCGAAAATTGATTGTAGTTCATGTCTCCGCCTACGTAGTCATCGTACGCGTGCTTGAGGTTGGTGTGATCTTGACGAAACAAACATATGAAATTGGCGTTGTCGCGCACTAACTGTTTTGGAATTTTGGAAAACGTTTGAGCTAGGTAGAAACAATCCATTCCTTTGTGACGACCTTGCGTGAAAAAATTGCGAATTTCATTTTGATTTTCCAGGATGGCGTCGTCGAACACAACGACTGAATTTTCACGACAATCGTCGAGTGGTTTTATTTCCGAGGCGAACGTTGCAATGTCCAGACCATCGTACAGTTTCATCAGTTGCTGGTATTTGGATTGCTCCAAACTTTTCGAGAACACGTACAGGTGCCTGTTCTTCCAATCTAACCAATTCGGTGCGAGGAGAAAATTGTCCACGAGCAGTGTCGTTTTCCCACACCCCGAAGGACCTACGATCAGACAGCGGATGCTGTCGGGAAGCAACTCGCCGTTTTTTTTTCTTCGTTTGACTTTCCGGATCCGGTAGACGCTTCACCACGTTCCACGTACTCACAAGATCACTTCGTTCGCATCGATCCAACTCTTTTCCGGAAGTCCCAGCCATTTGACAAACAGTTTGTCACCTTTCCTACGCAATACTTTCTCGATGAGGTACGTGTCGGGGTGTTTCGTTTTAGAGAGTTCCTCTTCGTAAAATCTTCCTTTCAAAATCTCGCCGCTACTATCTTTTATTATATACGTGTGTTGGTTTCCAGGTAGAACTCGAACCACCGTAAAAAGTTCCGTGCTCCAATTTTTTGTGAACCCCTTCTCGAAGGTGCGTTTGAATTTGCTGATCCTCACCTGGTCTCCAATTTTGTATTTAGCTTTTTTTGTCGTGGGTGTGTATTTTGGACAGTAAACGGTAGAAATTAAACGCTGCTCGTCGGACTTGGTAACGTCGGCTGGCTTCATGCCTATTGTTCTGTGTACCGTTTTATTATAGGTGTCGACGAGTTCCGGCAGGATGTCGACCCATTTGTAATTTCCCCGAAGCGTGAATCGTTTCCACATGTGTGTTTTCAAGGTTTGATTGAATCTTTCCACGATGCTGGCTTTGACGTGACTGAAAGTCGAATAATGTCGAATCTTGTGTTTTTGAATAAACTTTTGGAATACGGCGTTGTAAAATTCTTTACCCTTGTCTGTTTGCAGAAACCGTGGTCGTCTGCCGCCGCTTTCGCGAAAAATTAATTTGAATGCTTCCGTGACGCACGTTCCCGTTTTCGCCTTCAAAGGTAGAGCCCATGCGAATTTCGAAAACGTGTCTATGACGGTGAGGAGGTACTTGTTGCCCTTGTTCAATTTATGTACGTTTTTCAAATTGCCGCTACTCATCTCCACGAGGTCGCTTTGCCAGAGGTCGTCGATGCCCTTGGTTACCACAGCCAAACGTTCGTAGTTGCGGCGTGCAGGTTTATGCAATTCTTCGACGATGGCCTGCCTAGACATTTTTTTTAGAGATTACGTTTCAAGAGAAGCACAAGCGTGATGGGATTCAAAGAGGGTGGCACTTCGCTCGTGTTTTGAATGATCAGCTTATCGCCGGCACTCACGTCGAAAACGGTGAGATCTTCGTCTTCGTGTATTTCATATATGTTGCGCGTTTCGTTCCAACGTGCCAGAGGAATGTTTCCTGCTTTCTGGACACCACGATTCGATATCAAAGTCATGGTGGGAACGCTAGCTTTTCTACCGTGAGACCAGTACGAAAATTCGTTTATCTGAATCGTGCCATCGAGGAGAAACTTGTAGTACGGATGATAAGGATGCAACATGTACAGTTTGTTACCTTCGACGAACGTGGAGATTCTCTGTTGATTGGGTACGCTGTTGATTTCGATGGCTTGCAGAGAATGCAGTTTAGCGAATTTAGTGTCGACGCCGAGCAGATTACTGTGAACTTGTCCGAGTTTATTTTCGATGGGCAGCAAATGCTCGACTATGGTATCCGTTACGGTAGAAAACGACGGTTTGATTTTCACTTCCACGTTCAACTGCTTGTAGTTTTCGTTGAGTTCTTGCAACTTGGCACCGAAAGAGGCCAGCGTCGATTCCTGCGTGGATTCCAGCACTCCAACTTGATCTCTGATGTTGACGACGATGTTCTGAAGGTTCTCGACTTGATTCAATTTCGAGCTCTTCTCGGTAAGATCGTTCACGATGCTTCGCATCTCTGTAAACTGCGTGTGAAGGTCGGCGACGCTCTGGGAAGTGGGCAGCGTCGACACCAGCGAACTAATTTCGTCTCGAATCTGTTCCACGTTCGCCGTTTCCGTTTCCAGTCGTTTCAGCATACGTGATATGTTCCTTTTCAAAGCGTGCAATTCTTTGGAGGTGGGGAGATTGGCCACTTTACTCTCGAGATCGCTCAATGAGCTTTTGATGTCGCTCGAATCGGATAGTGCCGTCACCGCCGTTTTCAATTTTTCCAAATCTTCGCTCGAAGGCACGCTCGTCCGTAACGATTCCAAGTCACCCTGTATGTTGTCGAGTACGTGATGAAAATGAGCGAGATTCGTTTCGACGTTCAAATTTTCTAAATATTCGATCTTCTGCTGAACCGTGCTTAACGTGTCTTGAATGCTCGTCAACGCTCTCGCTTCAGCATGAATATTTTTAATTTCTTCGTTGATCAATTCCAAGGACGCCTGAAGCGTGGCGATGGTGGTTTGAATGTGTTCGAAATCTTGATAGGCCTCCAATTGAATTTTTATGTTCGCGACGCTTTTACCGATGACCTGCAGTTCGTCCGACGATGGTAGGTTCGTCATTGTATCTTCCAAAGTCTGCAACTTGGATTTAATTTCTTCCAACGTGCTGGTGAATTCTTCTTGTAATTTGGAAACGACGACATGCAAGCGTTCTGCGTCTATATCGTTCACGACGGTTTGAAGTTCAGAGAAATTCTTTTCTATTGCGGAAGTTCGTTCTTCGATTTCGAGTTTCAATTTTTCCAAATCTTCATTTTTCGATTGAAATTGCTGTAATTTGGCCAAATCATTTTGAAGCGAATCCACGCTCAACTGTATATTTTGAACGTTGTCGTAAGAAGGTACGTCGACATAATTTTTTATGAGCGTTTTCAGTTCGGAATCGATTTTCAGAATGGGGTCAAGACATTGCGTTTGGAGCGTAGCGATTTCCGACTCTAAACTTTTGTTTAAGGTTTCCTGCAAAGCGATCAAATCGGTCCTCAACTTCTTAACTCGAATGTCCAACATGAGAATCTCTTCTGCGTGGTCTACACGCTTGGTGTTGCCGAAAATGTCGTTAGGCATTTTTGGTTAACGGTTATTTATAATAGGATAGACGATTCGTAATTCTACGAAGAGAGGAATAAGTTTGTCGTAATCTCCGAGGAGTTCCATGTAAAGATAATCTCCTGCAGACACATCGTACGTAATGTTAGAAAGCATCTTGTCGTGCTTGATTCGAAAAATATTCTTGCCGGTAGAAATTTTGATTTCGCCTGCGTTTTCCGGATTCACGGTGATTTGAAGTTTCCCGTCGATCGGAATTTCGTAGAAATCTAAATTGTTATTAAAAACATAAAACATCTTGCCCACATCGTCATTCAGTTTCGTCCAAATGCTGTTGAGGTGAATGATCAACAGACCGTTGAGTTTAGGTAACACGGAAGGTAAGACTTCATGATCTGGTATGGTTTCCATAATGATCTGTTTTTTGAAACCGAACAAATTCATAGGCATGCTGGTTATTTAAGAATACAGTCAAAGTTTTTTGTAATAACAGTCAGTGTTTTTTTTTTGTAAATGACAGTCAAAGTGTTTTTTTTTTTTTGTTTTGTTTTGTTTTTATGAATCTTCTGTTGAAGATGGACATATGTTGCAGGTTTTGCTTTCTGCTAAGCGATAGTGCCCCCACGGCAATGTGTGAATACCACACTTGAGGACGCACCTCTTGTCGTCGTTGGGATCCAGGGCAATTTTTCTAACTTTGTTTGTGGTGATGATATGGTCGACGCTCTGGATGCGCTGTTCTTCTCTTAGAACCGACGACCTGGTCTTGAGGCAATCGACGAAGTCCTCGAATGCGAGATGCTCCCGAACCACCTGTCTGCCGACACCCTTGGCCTTCTTGGTAACGCTGCCCTCGGCTTTGATGGCATAGGCCTTGGCGCGAAGACCTGCAAACTCGAGAATTACATCACCGTCCTTCTCGTCTTTGAGTTTGCCAGGCACTTTTTTGTTTCGGGGCAGGATGCCGTACTGGTTCGGCTGGGGATAGCCCGAGGTGTCGAAGAGGTTAAGCAAAGCTGGTGCCGTGACTATATCCCCGTATGCATCGGCTGAGTGGACGTGGTACACCAAGCTGTCCGTGTCCGTGTAGAGAAGCGAGATGTTGTGGCTATAATGTGGACGTAATATGTCGTAGTACGTCTCGAACATGTGCAGCTTGCTCAGGTCTAATACTGAGGCACCAACATAAATTGGCTTGTCGAGTTTTACCTCACCCTTCCTCATATGCACCAGAGCAAGCTGCTCGTTATAAATGGTCCTCGATTTGAATAACGGGTTCGCTACGAGCCTGCGACATTGTGCTTTCCTCGTTACCAATTTTATGTCCATGCGATTCCGTACATTCTCCATAGTTTTGCCAAACACCGCATTGTTCATAAGCTTGAAGAAATCCTTATCAAGCTCGGACGTGGCTGCGGTGCGGTGTTTGGTGTTGACTTCAATATATGGCTTCAACCATGGAGAATGCTCGAACTTGAGGATGCGGTGAACTGCGCAGACCGTGACCCCTCGCTGCATCAACCACCGGAGATTCTGGTAGTGCAGGACATAACGCTCTTTGGGCTCGAAATCCATGACGAGCTTCTTCTGGTTGGAAACAGGTGGACACTTGAACTCGGGTGTAGGGGGAAGATCGCAGAACAAATCCTGCAGCTTCTCGGAGAACTCAAGATCCACCTCGGCGAAGAACCCATGTTCCGAATCGTCGAAGCTTTCGACGTCGAAGTTGGAAGGGTCAGCCCACTCGAAGCCTCTAAAAGGGAGTGGCTGCATCATGGAGTGTCCGTAGAGGTTATTGACGTCCGTGTACATGATGTAGCTGGACGGTTGTGAGGGGTCGTAGCCGGTGGCCATGTGGTGATTGTTGGCGCGCGAGTGTCGCTGCGACACCTGGACCATTCCACCCCGCACGGCGCGTTCTACAAACAGCATCATGTCCACGTTCGAAAGAAGCTCCAGCTTGATCTTCGTCACCAGAAACATGGCTGACCACGCCAGTCCGGGGAGACTGTAGAAGTAGGCGGGGTCCAGCTTGTAGATCTTCATTGCGGTCGCACGGAACGTCTGGAACACGTCGGCGAGGAGCGTCACGTCAAGTCTGAGGTAGACGTCGTGGTAGTCCCCGAGAGTTCGACAGCCCAGCTCGCGCCACATGGACTGGGCGTGGTGATATTCCTCGTCGGTGATGTTCGAGCCTCGCAGCTGACTGTAGAACTTCGCCTGGGGGGGTAGCGACGTCTCTGCGAACTTGGAAGGGTCTGTGACATATTCGTAGGGATAGACTCCCTTACGCCTGAAGAGACCGGCGTCCAAGTGCGGAAAGTTCGCGGAGGTAATGAGCATTTGCTCGTCGCTAAGCTTCCCTGCGAGAGCATCGAGGCTGGCCGGGAGGAACCTCAGAGAGTCGAGGAAGCGAAGCTCGACGGTAGAGTGTGATCCTGAGATTCGCACCCACTTGCTCACACTAATGTAACGCTCCTCGTTCTGCGCCAGGACGTTGATTCGCATGTCGTCGTACCCAAGATGCTTGACGAGGTGGTGGAAGTCGTATCCCGAGCCATTATGAAAAAACACAGGGATAAATCGCGGGTCCCGGGCCATGAGGTTGCATCCGTTGCACCATGGACCAACATACCTACCGTTAAAGTGATCGTGGAGTTGGACTTTACGGTTGTTGGCGGTGTACTCCTTGACGCAGACAGGGCAGGTAGTAGCTTCCTCATGCTTGATTTTGTCGTCAGAAGACAGCGATTCCATAGGCTTGGGGGCCAACAGTACTTTTGTTATCTCGTTGGCCTCGACAACCATCCTCTCGAGGAAGTGTTTGGCTGCGTCGGGACCACGGTACACGTAGGGCTCGGGAGCAATGTGCTGGTCACGTCGCACCACAACGTATGCATAACTCGAAGCCTCGTGGAGTTGGTAAGGGGTGGTGGAGGAAACTTCGGGATCGGGATCGCAAGTGGATAGGGGTTTGAGGAAGGCCTCGAAATCCGCGATGATGATAGCGGGATGCTCCACCATGGCACCGTGCATGTGAAAACGCTCCACGGTGCCAGGTTTGGGCAAGACTGCCACACCCGGCTCGTTGGTATTGCAGTAGATCTTGTGGCTGGCGAGCTTCTCGACAGCGATGTTGGAACCTTTGATGTGCTGATAATCCTGCTGTTTTTGATTGTCAAAAGTTGACAAGCACCTTCGACAAACTTCTATGCTACCATCATGCTTGCTTGTTTGGCTCGACACCAACCGGGAGAGGGAACGGATGAGGGTGTAGTGGTGATTGGTCTCGTCCTTGATGAGCAGAAGGTGAATTTCCTGCGCACCATTGTCCTCTACGTCGCTCACCCGGATGGGGTACACCGCATTTTCGTCAGTGAGACCGTAAACGTTGATGGCCAACCGAGGGTTGTGTGTACGGGCCTCAAACTTTCGAATATCCGGGACCTCTACCGGGTAGTCGATCCCAGCCATCGCAACTTCCAGCTCTGCCTCATAGGGTAGGTAGTGGCCAACACGTTTTGGATTATTTTTTGGCTCAACTGGGTGCAACGCTGCAAGCACCGACCAGAGAAAGCACTTGGCATCACTGTTTTGAATGTTCAGGACAGCCTTCTTTGCCGCAATGGTAGGTGGTAAGGGGACGTAGCTGGAGGCGGAGAGAGGCACGAACTTACAAAGTTTGACGCACAGTTCGTGAGGCTCGCCACACAGCGAACCCCCCGAGCCTTTAGCTTGATGTTCTTCCTGTTTTGCCACCAGCTCATCGGCAAACTGGTTGTAGATGACCTCGAGGTTGTCGACATCCGCCAGATGCAGTGTCTTCGCCTTGGTGTTGTGGCAGAAGCTGTAAATTTCGTCGGACGGTTTCTTGTACTGGCAACGTAGCGATGCGTAGAATTTGGTGGAGTGCATTGCAAGCGCATCGCCGAGGATGGAAATGATTTTGGCTTGCACGTTCTCCAAAAAGCTACGCACGTCGCATGAGCCCTCCGAAGTGATGACAAAGTCCTCTAACAACCGCTCGAAAGCAGTCTGGTTTGTTTTTGTCACAGGCTTGACGCGTTTGGCGGGGGGTGGCGAGTCGGCTTCCGCTTTCCTCTTGGTCGAGCTGGTCGACGGTTGGGGAACAGGTGCTCCGACGACAACTTTGCATGATGTTATATGCCTCTTCAAATTATTAATGGTAATAGGTATACCGCACCTGGGACATGGTTTTTTAGCGGTTACACGCTTACCAGGTGCGCAGGTACGACAATGTCTTGCAAAATGTGCGCTTGATATGGCTATCTTGCACACAGGGCAACTTTTCTCAGATTGCATTTTTTTTGGGGGGTATGTTTATTTATATGTGATCTGTTGGTGGTAGAGTGTTTACAAAAAAATACCTTACGAGAAAAATTTTGCAGGCTAATTCTAATTAGTGTTAGTTTGAGGGGTTTATTTATATATGGGTGGCGTTGTTTTCCTCAAATATGTACTTTAATAAACCCTGTAAAAAAATTTAAAAAATATATAAGAAGTTTGAGAAAAAAAAACACGTGAAACTCTACAGAGGTGCGGTAATCTATAACCGCAGCCGTTAGAACCTTTTTGGGTTGGGCACCACGCACCCTGGCGGGGTTAGGGGCCAGGTATTCTAAAAAAAAACAACAATTATTATTTTGTTTGTTTGTTTGTGTTACAATACATAAGCGCGCGTGCGTGCGCGTGCGTGTGTGTGTGTGCGTGTGTGTGTGCGCGGCATATTGTTCCCCCGAGAGAGGTTTACAAAAATTGTGATATACGGAGTTGGAAAATTACGATATGGCGCATTCGCTCGTTACTGTTGCCGGCCATAAATCTCTCTCTTTTACGGCAGTGCCGGCTCTCCTTGTTTAGTATATGTAGGTTGGCAACATTGCTTTATGCACTGTAAGGCAGGCCTCAAGCAAAATTGCCAGCTCCTTGCTTTAGGCTAGGTTAGACAAAAAAAAAACCTTGGTGATTTTTTTTTGAGTGAGGAGTTGGCAACGCTGATCTCCACTTGAGAGCGGTCGACCGGGTTGATTGCACAAGCAAAATTGCCAGCTCCTTGCTTTAGGTTAGGTTAGAGCAAAAAAGGCTGTGGGTAAGCTGTCGGTTGTTTAACTCTTCCCTCTCTCTTTTTTTTCCTTGTAAAAGGCTATGGCAAAAGTACCAGTCGGTTGGCAACCTTGCTTTATGCACTGTAAGGCAAGCCTCAAGCAAGATTGCCAGCTCCTTGCTTTAGGTTAGGTTATACCCAAAAACAAAAACCTTGGTGATTTTTTCGAGTGAGGAGTTGGCAACGCTGCAAGAAAATACCTCAAGCAAGGTTGCCAGCTCCTTGCTTTAGGTTAGGTTATACCCAAAAACAAAAACCTTGGTGATTTTTTCAAGTAAGGAGTTGGCAACGCTGATCTCCACTTCAGCTCACCACAAGAGGAAGTAGTGGGGTTTACGGTACGGACAGCGCAACTTTTAAGTGTAGAAAAGGCGAGGCTATTTGATTGAACAATCAGATTTGCTTATACTTAAAACAAAGCCAAGAGAGGCCTATACCCCAATTCTTCAGGTGTGATATGCTCTGATTTTTAAGAAATTCTGAGTTTCTAGTGTAGAAAAGGCGAGGGCTCAACAGATAGATTTACCTATACTTAAGACAATGCCAAGAGGGGCCTATACCCCAATTCTTCCAGTGTGACATGCTCTTAATTTTAAGAATTTTGAATTCTAGTGTAGAAAGGGTGAAAGCCTCTCAGACAGATTTGCTTATACTTAAAATTATGCCAAGTTCCCATATGATCTTATTGCTTATAGTGTGTTTTTCTGTCAAAATCCCAGGAATTGAATTTTAGTGTAGCTCAGATTGATTCTGCCATGTATATTAATATAAAGCTTATAGTTACTGGGTTCTGAGGCCCAGTGGAGTGTGGTGCATAGCCCCATGGTTTTTATTGTCTTGCAATCAGGAGGCCTCTGGGTTTGAGTCCTGATAAAATGTGAAGCCTCTCCTGATGGCAAAATGTTAATATTGTTGCTTTGTAATCGGGAGGCTTCTGGGTTTGAGTCCTGATAAAATGTAAAGCCTCTCCTGATGGCAAAATGTTAATATTGTTGTCTTGTAAACAAGGGGCTTTGGGTTCGAGTCCTGATGTAAGATTGAAATATATACAACTGCCCACACATAAGATATTCACTGCTAGCTGATAATACAGTTGAGGTTTGTGTGTTGTACAACAGGATAATAGAACAAATATCTTCTAGAACTGCTCCGTGACTCTCTCATTTCTTACATCATAAACATATGATTTTTCACCTATGAGAATGACACTACAAATGGTGTCTTCAGGTAAAGCCTCATGGAATTCACAGATAATTTTAATGTTTGTTCTGTCATTAACCACAACCTGTTTTCTTTTTGAAGTGTTGATTACAAACATGGGTCTCTGTGTTTTGAATTCATCTGGAGTGTAGTACATATCAGTACTGCCAGTAGTGACTCTTTTGAAAGCCGAAAATGCCTCATATAATTTGAGAAAATCATCCTTGGACATGTCTAAATTGTAATTTTCTCTGGGGAATACCTCATTTCTGCCATTTTTAAGATATATGTTCTTGATGTTGCAGTTATCAAATCTACTTGAATTTTTTTCCTGATTATTGTGTCTCCCAGTCTGAAACAATACCACCACAAAATCCGGCATGTCATATTGTATACTGGAGAATGAATTTGTGGCATCAAACTCATAATAGGTGCCAGATGCGGGCTTCTGTACACATTGATATGTATAAAATTGCAGAGGAATCTGTGGATTTTTTATTATATCAGCTTTGTATTTAAGAGCATAACTGGCCTCATATTCAACAACAGGGATTCTTAACTCCATAGTCTGAATAATGCATTTGCCTGCATCAGGTAGGGTATTAGGCAAAGCTTCCCCTGTAGGGTTTAATGTGCTGTACCTCATCAAAGCATTGTTATCATTTGCAGCTCTTCTAAATGTGATTCTTAAACCACCCTTCCACATAATATCTTTGTAATCCGAGAAGAATCCTGGCAACAGGCGCATGGGGAACAGCACTGTGTGGTTCTTAGATAATATCTTATCACCAGCCTCAAATCCACCGATTTTGTAGTATGAAGCCTCGGTTTTGGATAATTTTAGAGTGGCCAAAGCCGTGGAGGTAATGCCGGGATAATCTATTCTGTTTATAACAACGCCATGCTTTCTGATCTCAATTTCAGAGAACAGATGCGGCACAAAATTATCTACCAATCTTATGTTTGAATTTGCAGGATAATCTGTACCATCCAGCTTTACAACATCAAATTTGATGTATAGATCTGCTCTGTGGGGGTGTATAAATCCATCCCCTACATCAAGATCAACCTCTATTTCCGTGTTGGGTTGATTTAAATTTGCAAATGTCCTCCTGTTTGGAGGGAATGATTGTAGCTCATAACTCTCAATATTTTCCATTGTATGTATTTTTATTTAAATATTAATCTCTATGATTGCAGTTGTTGTGGCTCCAGCAAAATCAACTAATTCTTCTTTTTCATTAGTGACCATCAATTCAATGTTATCTATTCTGTTGTGGCACACAGGAAAATATAATGTTGGGGATGGATTGTAGATGATGGGCTCCATGAATTCGGAATTAGGTTTGAATGTTGCAATGATGCCGGTTTGTTTGTGAGTGCCTATGCCGTTTGATTTGGTGATCATACCCTCAGCCACATTACAGTGAATATTCAGAGTCTCTATGGCTAAGAATTTAGGTATATTCATAGCAGTGTGTTTGATGGCCGGTTCGAGTTTTGTGTTGTTCTCAAAGCCCAACAGCTCTCCTATAGTACCCAGATGCACTGTTTCTGTAGCAGATACAATCTCTACTCTGTGAGTGACAGAATTTTGACTTAAAACTATACCTCTGGGTAATTGAGCATTTAGAGTGGACAGATTATACTGCCCTGGAGTGATGACAATTTTTTGATCCCCTACTGCAATTGTGTTGTTGTGGTGTGTAATATTAGGGATCAGGTACATGCCGTAAAATGCTCTGAGAGCTATTGTTTTGGGATACACTATGTCATCATGCAATTTGAGTTTCAATATTGAATTTTGGCTGGTGAGATGGAATACCCCCATGATGTTTTAAATACCACAAGGCCTTTTGAAAATTTTCAATTGATGGTTTATTTATTTGAGACATGTATCTGAGAACAGATAAACACAAATGTCCGCAATTAACATCTTTGAAATTTTGAACACGGGCATTATTGTAATAAAGATTAGCTGATTTTAAATATTTTATTAAATTTTCAGGTGGAACACCTCCAAATGAATCAAACACAAATGCCTCATTTTTTAAATATTTAAGATAACAAATCCAGTGAGTGCCCTGATTTTTGTACTCATCCAAATTAACAATGCCACACTCTTTGTTGAGTGGTTGTTCCGGTAAAGAATCAGACATGTACACACCCCTAAAATGTTTGATGCCCAATGGCTTGATTAAAGCTTCAATATCTTGGTTTGTAAGCGGCTCTTGTTTTTTTTAAACTTATTCATGGCTCTCTTAACACCCTTGCCTTTTTTCTCCATGGCCAGGTTATGGCGCCTCTGCTCATCTAATTCTGCCCTATTTTTCTTGGCATCTATTACTGTTTTTGCTATGGCTGCTGATCCCCCAGCCAAGCTCCCAACTGCCCCGAGTGCTGCTAAGATGGCAGGGATGGTAAATATGAAACCCCCCACATGTGATTTTTTTCTTGATTGCTGTAATTTTTTTAATTGGGGGGTGCTAAGTAATAATTTCATACCATGGCCCTTTGCAAGACAAGAGCTTTTTTTCTTGCGCTGCTTTTTGGTTAAAAGACTGTCAATAGTTTTAAGAGATTTGAGACCCGCATAAGGTATTTGATACATAACACCCTTGGCCTTCATTGTAGGTTTATTATATATATGTTCACAACCCCCACCCCAGTTTTTGTTTGGTGCTCATAGCTATGGTGGTTCCCAATGCTGCTATTTTTTCACTTAAAGAAGCATCTTTGCTTACAAATCTACCAAATGCAACCTCTTCTAGTTTCTTGTCTGCAACATGTCTCTTTTCAAGATCAGAATGTGTGTTGTATGCTATGTCATGGTCTCTACAAGCAGCATCTAGGGGATTAACACCAGGGTCCCCTCTGTTTAATCTATGATCCAATTTTGTACCGGGACCGCAATACTGATAGCCTGGAATGTGTAGTTCAAATGGCAGCTTGTTTATGATGTCATTAACAAGGCCCCGACCCTCAGAAACATTCCAAAATTTAGGTGGTAGAGTATTAATAATTTTTATGAGATATCCAATGCCCTTAGGGTCATTCACTATAAAATTAGATAATTTTGTGCTTATCATGTCCATAATTCCAACCTTTTCATTGTAAAAATTGTGGTTGCCAGCATTTTCCTCCCCAGCTATCACCAGCAACCTATCTACAAGTTTCCTGACATCATCAACCCAGACAAATTCTTTAGGCAGGGTGTTGTATTGTTTGATTCCACTGCCAGTCTTGATCTGTGACCATATGGGCTTGATCAAATTATTGTATTTTGCTCCACTGCTAGACTTGACTCTTTTTTGTGTGGGATCATTGTTCTGGTACAGAGCATCTGATTTTATTAATATTTCCTTGTAATGTTCATAATCTTGATCTGTATAGCTGCCAGGCCTTTTCCTAGTTATCAGTTCCCACAACCCAGGTGTGCCGGGGTACTTAACAAAAGCGCCTTTTTCTCCGAGACGAGATTCTGAATAAACAATTATATCATCCCCCATAAAAGTTACTCTGAAATTGCCAATTCTATGTATGATGCTGCCATCAAGCTCTGTGTCGGCATATAAGCCAAAAACCTCATCTTTGTTGTCTTTAGGTGTGGTTAAATATTTTTGAGCAAGAAGACCCAATTCAATAGGATCCTGACTAGCCTCAATTCTTCTAGGAGCAACAGGACTAGGTGTATGAATACTGGAAAGTGGGGTGAATGGATAATCTAATATGTTCCTTGCAGCTACAGGCACAAGCTCTGTGATCAAATCTTGATTTTGCTCTGTAACAGTTTTGATATTCTTACCTAAATTATTAATAGCATCAATGACAGGCTGTTCTGTTTGCTTGTGTTTTTCATAAATTCCACGGTTCTCTGATTTCCATCCCTTAAATCTTTTTACAAGATAATCTCTTAACTTAAGATCATCAATGACTGGTCGTTTCATGGTTGTTTATTTATGTCTCAACGTCTAGAAAATCGTTGATTTTATTTCTGTATTTGCCAGTATTAGGTGTTCTTGTCATATCAATTGTGACAAACCCATAACTGTCCTGGTTCCAGCACTTGCTGCAAAATTTGGAAAAATCATTGTAGCTCAAGTCCCCACCTACATATTCATCATGTATGTGTTTGAGGTTGGTATGGTCTTGATGAAACACACATATAAAATTGCTGTTGTCTCGGATCAGCTGCTTCGGTATTTTGGAAAAAGTCTGTGCCAGGTAGAAGCAGTCAATGTTTTTGTGCCGGCCCTGTGTAAAGAAATTTCTAACCTTGTTTTGATTATCCAGTATAATGTCATCAAACACAACAACAGAATTATCGAGACATTCATCTAATGGCTTAACATCTGGTTCAAAAGTGGCTATATCCAATCCATCATATAGCTTCATCAGCTGCTGATATTTTAATTGTTCCAAGCTCTTTGAGAAAACATACAAGTGCCTGTTTTTCCAGTCTAACCAGTTGGGTGCTAATAAAAAATTATCAACTATTAGTGTAGTTTTACCACAAGCAGATGGCCCAACAATAAGACACCTAATATTTTCAGGCAGCAGCACTCCATTTCTCTTATTCTGCTGTTCAGGTTCTGGCAGCCTTTTTATAACATCCCAGGTGCTCATATTATCACTTTGTTTGCATCGATCCAGCTGTTTTCCGGATGACCCAGCCATTTGACAAATAACTTGTTGCCTTTTCTGCGGATGATTTTTTCTATGAGATATGTGTCAGGCTGTTTAGTTTTGCTGAGCTCTTGTTCATAGAATCGGCCTTTGAGAATTTCTCCTCGGTGATCTTTTATTATATATGTGTTAAGGGTCCCGGGTTTAACTTGAACCACTGTAAATAATTCGGTGCTCCAGTTTCTTGTAAAGCCTCTTTTGAATAAGTGCTTATATTTGCTGATTCTTACTTGATCGCCTACCCTGTATTTGGCTCTTCTTGTTGTTGGCTGGTATCTAGGATAATAAACAGTCCTGATCAATTTTTGCTCATCAGATGGAGTTACTTCAGAGGGTTTCATGTTGATTGTGGAATGGACCGAGTTGTTATATTTATGTAGAAGTTCTGGAAGAATATTAATCCATTTATAATTACCTTGCAGGGTAAATTGTTTATACATAAGATTTTTTAAGGTTCTGTTGAATCTCTCTACAATTGAGGCCTTGAGATCACTGTAACTCGAGTAATGTTTAATTGCTTGGTTTTTAATAAATTGTTGGAACACTGAATTATAAAATTCTTTGCCATTATCTGTTTGCAAATAGCGCGGGGATCTTCCTGAATGATTGATGATTGTCCTGAGGGCTTCTGTAACACATTTTCCAGTCTTGGATTTGAGTGGCACAGCCCAGGCAAATTTTGAAAATGTGTCTATCACAGTGAGTAGATACTTGTAGCCCTTGTTGATTTTGTCTAAGTTTTTCAGCTGTCCACTTGCCAACTCAATCAAGTCGCTCTGCCATAAATCATCTATGCCCTTTGTGACTACTGGGAGTCTCTTAAAATTATGTCGGGCTTGTCTGTGTAATTCATCAACAATAATTTGTCTAGACATAATATGAAAACAAGAATATTGCAACTATGGGGTGTTCAGCAGCTGAGACTGCAGGATTTTCTAAATATAATTTGTCCCCTATTTGTATTTTAAATTCCAAAGAGCCATCATCTTCAACATAGGCTGTTTCTAATGTATCGGGGTCTGTAAAATCCTCTAACTCTACACTGGTGATTTTTGGTTTGTTGTCAGCATTTGTTATTGATAAGGTAGGGTAGTGGTGTGCCTGTGGCTGAAGCCAATATTTGATCTTGATTGGTCTCAATGTGCCCCCAACAAAAAACTGGTAATAAAATTGTGCAGGGGACAGCATATATATTTTGCCACCTGGTGTAAATGGTGAATCATATTCTTTGTTGGGGATACTGTACAATTCAAGAATTACTGTATGTTTTGGATTCTCGATTATGCCCGTTATTTCCTTTTCTGCTGTAAGCAATCTGCTTGTTACAGATTCAAGGTGCTCATTGATGGTCCTAACAACATCATCATGGCCTGGCTTGATCTTTATGTCCACAGCAAGTCTCTTGTATTGTTGCACTATTTCTTGAAGCTGGGTGGCAAAAACAGACAGAGCATTTGCTTGATTGGATTCCATGGTCCCTAGCTGTTGCTTGATATTAGCTACAATTTGTTGCAAATTTTCAACAACTGCCAATTTTGAATTTTGAGCAGTAAGATCATGGACTTGTCTTCTGATATCCTCAAACAGAGCATGCAGTTCATTAATATGTTGATTGGTTGGAAGAGTGGCCACTGTCTGAGTGAGTTGTTTGATCTCTGCCTGGATATTCTTGATATCTTCTGATTTCAATATGCGATTCACAGCTCTCTTTATATTTTTAAGTTCCTGTGATGTGGGAAGATTTGAAACAGTATTCTGCAAAAATTCAAGTGCCAATTTTACATTGTTTAATTCAGAAGCATCAGCCACATTTTGCATAGCATTTTGGAGCAGGGCTATATCTGCCTGAGAGGGTGTTGAATGTTGTAAAATTTCAAGTTTTGTTTGGATGTCATCGATCAAATGATGAAAATGAGACAGTTCAGATTCAGTGTTGAGGTTTTCAAGCTTTGTGATTTGTTGCTGGACACTGACAAGGGTATCTACAATCCCAGGCAATCGGGATTCTAGTACATTTGCCAAATCACTTTGCACTGCTGCTATTGTACCTTCAAGATGGGTTATGGAACTTTGAATTTTTCCAAAATCTTCATATGTTTCAAGTTGCAGCTTAATGTTGGCAACACTCCGAGTTATTGCATTCAAAGCATCAGAAGATGGCAAGTTGTTCATAAAATTTTCAAGTGTCTCAATTTTTTCTTTAACCTCGGCTATGGCATTGTGCAGAGGGTCCAGATTAGGTATCTGGAGTGACTGAATCTGTTCCTTTAGAGTGGAAATCACTAGATCAAAATCTTCTTGTGATTTTATGCTTTTGACAATTGTTTGGAGCTGTGTCTGGACATTATTTATCTGCTCTTCCAATTGTTGTTTCAATTGCTCAGAGTTGGTGGTCTGGGTCTTAAATTTGGCTTGAAGAGCTGCTACAGCTTCTTCTAAACTTTGAAAATTATCCAATGTTGCCAGGTCAGTATATTTCTGAAGCAGCACTTTGAGTTCAGAATCAATTTTAAGAAGAGGGTCCATGCATTGTGATTGTAAATTTGTAATTTCTAATTGAAGACTGGCATTGAGTGTGGTTTGTAAAGCTTGTAAATCACTTCTTAATTTCTTGACTCTGACATCAAGCATCAGAATCTCATCACTGTGATCTTCATGCCTTGTATGGCCAAATATATCATTAGGCATTTTGTTTTACTGGTTATTTATTATAGAGTATCTGATTCTTAATTCTATAAAAAAGGGTATAAGCTTGTCATATGATCCAGGGACCTCAATATATAAGCAGTCACCAGCAGAAACAGTATATACAGTGCCAGAAACCATGTTTGAGTGCTTGATTCTATAAATATTTCTCCCTACTGAAATCTTGACATCACCCTCAGGGGTTGTAATAAATTGCAATTGACCACCTACAGGTAATTGGTAATGATTTAAATTATTGTTAAATATGTACAATATTTTGCCTGTTTCTTCATCATTATCTGTAAGTATGCTGTTCAGATGAATAATTAACAAGCCACTCAGTTGAGACAGCATATCAGGAGAGGCTTGTGGTGTTGGCAGCTCCATAATAGCCTGTTTTTTGAACCCAAATAAGTTCATAGGCATGTTTATTTATTTCAAATCATGCTCTGTAATTGGGCATTGTTTGCCATTTTTCAAATCACAATGACCCCATGGTAGAGTATGTATGCCACATGACAAAATACATCTCTTGTCATCATGTGGGTCCAGAGCCACTTTTGTTACAATATTTGAAGTCAACAAGTGATCCTCACTCTGAATTCTATTTTCTGATGTTCTAATTGAATTCTGTGATTTGATGCAATTTTTATAATCTTCAAATACAAGCTCTTTTTCCACAGTAACTCTGCCAATGCCCTTGGCTTTTTTGACAACAGCACTACATGTTTTAAAACTGTACATCTTGGCACTTAACCCAGCAAATTCCACAATAACATCACCAAGTGTCTCATCTTTTAACTTGCCAGGCACCTTTTTGTTGTGGTGTTGTTGAATCTTTGTATGTTCACTGGTATCAAAATATTGAAACAATTCAGGCTGTGACATATCTTGATAAACATCTTCTGTTTGAATTTCAAGAATAAAACTATCCGTGTCCATGTACAATAATTTTACACGATCACCATAAAAAGGTTTCAGCACATCATAATATAATATTAACATATGTAATTTGGACAATTCCAATATCACAGCCCCTACATAAATAGGTTTATCAAATTTGATCTTTGTTTTCATCATGTTGAAAAGTGCCATGTGCTCATCATAAATTCTTCTGTAATTGAAGTTGGGCTTTGCAACCAATTTTTTGCTCAGGCTGGGGTCAGTAATTATTTTAACATCGGTATGTTTCCTGACATTTTCAATAGTTTTGCCATACACTGAATTCACCATCAATTTAAACAAGCCCTTATCAAATTCGCTTTTTGCAGATGTTCGAAGCTCCGTATTTGTATCAATGTATGGTTTCAACCATCTTGAGTGCCTGAACCTCAAAACTTTGCCAACTTTGGTTACTTGAACACCATGTTTCATCAGGAACTGTAGGTTTTTGTAATATATGACATAGCCTTGTTTCGGCTCCAGAGTCGTCATGAGCTTCCTCTGTTTAGAGCCAGGTGAGCACTGAACCTCGGGAATTGGGGGCAGATCAGAAAATTTGTTGTGTAAATGATCTGGAAACATCAGATCAGTCTCTAAGAAGAGGCCATATTCACTGTCATCAAAATCCTGAAGATCTTCAATATTGAAATCTTCGACCCACTCAAGCCCTGCATATGGCAATTTATCCATCATAGCGTGACCATAGAGGTTGTTTGCATCTCCATACAGTATATAATTTGATGGCCGTGTTGGATCATAATCAGGCATGTATTTGTTATTTGCTCTGGCATATCTCTGGGAACATTGCACCACCCCTCCTCTTATACATTTCTCCATAAACAGATACATATTTTGATCTGGGATCAGATCTAATTGCTTTTTGGTGTTGAAAAACATTGCGGCCCATGCTAGGCCCGGGGCACTGTAAAAATACACTGGGTCCAGTCCATAATTTTGCATGGAAGATTTTCTGAATGCCTGTAATATATCAGCTAAGAGGGTCACATCAAGTTTTAAATATGCCATGTGATAATCACCAAATGTCTGGCAATTTAAATTGTCCCACATCAACTGGGCATGGTGATAATCTTCATCAGTGATTCCAGATCCTCTGATTCTGCTGTAAAATGCTTCTTGCGGTGGCAGGGAACACTCATCAAATTTAGAAGAATCTGAGACATAGTCGTATGGATATACACCCTTCCGCCTAATTAATTTCAGGTCCTGATTTGGAAACGAGGCACGTGTGATTTTCAAGTCATCATCAGATAATTGAGAGGCCAGTGTAGCCAGGCTAGCAGGTAAAAATCTGTAAGAATCAAGAAATCTTATGTGAATAGGAACACCATCAACTTTAATTATCTTGCTAATAGATATATATTTTTCATCATTTTCAGCTAAAATATTTAAATTCTGCTTGTCAAACCCCTCGTACCTGATCAGATGATGGAAATCATAATTGGATGCTCCATGGCAAAATATGGGGACAAATCTTGGTCTCTTGATCTGAATATTACAGCTATTACACAGGGCCTGTTTATATCGACCATCTGTATGAGAATGGTGTTTAACCTTGATATTTGTATCTGAAAATTCAGAATCACATACCGGGCATTTTTCTGCATTGTTGAAATCCTCAATCTGTTTCTCTGTTAAAGGCAGCATGGGTTTTGATATTAATAAGATGTTAGATGCTATGTCACGGCACACATTTTCTATTCTATGTTTAAATTCTTTGATGGCATTTGGTCCCACGTATAAGTATGGCTCACTAGCTACACCATCCCGTATAACCACACAACAAAAGCTGGAAGGTTCATGTAGCTGGTATGGTGTAGTTGAAGATTCCTCGGGATCTGGGCTACAGAATGCAAGAGATTTGAGATTCGATTCGAAATCACAGACAATATATGCTGGGTGTTCCAACAAGGCTTCATACTTTTTGAATTCTGCTTTTTCACTTGGATTGGGCATCACCATATGAACAGGTTTATGGTTGCCACAGTATTTCAGATGCTCAATTAACTTGTTTTTAGCAATTTCTGCATTCTCTTCCCGAACCCCCTTCACCATTTTTTGACCATCAAATACAGTTAAACATCTTCTGCACAACTTAAATATTGTATGAGTTTTGTCTAGTTGTGTTCTCACTAAAGCTTCAAGATTATGTATCAGAGTGTAATGGTATGTATCATCCCCTTCAATTAAGAGCAGATCAATTGGAATAGCAGATTCATCATCAATTGTACTGATTCTGAGAGGTGCTATCGGACAATTGCCAGTGGAACAAGTAAATACATTAATAGATAATTGTTTGCCATTGATGTGCTTGGCTCTTTTTTCAAATTTATCAATATTCTGAACTGACATTGGATATTCCAAACCCTCCATTACATCGTCAAAAAGATGTTCATGTTGTTTGTAATAAGTTATTCTCTGAGGATCCTTTGAAACTGGATACAAAGCAGCTAATATACACCACAAAAAGCATTTCTGGTCGGCATTTTTTATATTGACCACGGCTCTTTTGTTTTTGATATTGGCAGGCAATGGTACATAAGTAGATCCTTGTAAAGGAGTGAATTCAGAAATATTAACATATAACTTGTGTGATGAACCGCATAGGCTCCATCCGGACTCTTTTGCTGCAAATTCAGAGTGTTTGATGTTCAGTTGATTTATCAAGCTGCTTATTATTGTGTCTGAATTTGCATTTGAATATACCGGTACAGTTTCTGTTATGTGGGGCTGTGTAAATTTTGTGCCATTTGGTTTCTTATATTGTACAAACAATTTGAGGGATAGCTTATAAGAGCCATTTTGTGCATTAAGAATTGCCTGCAGATCAGAATTTATACTGTTCAAGAAATTCTTAATGCCGCATCTTGGCTCTGATACAAACTGGTAATCCCTAAGTTGGGCATTAAAACTGCTATGTATGGGTGGTTCATAGCGTGGCTGCTTTGCAGGTCCAGCATTAACAGGTGTTTCATGCTTCCTTTTCAGACCAGATGTGGATGGTTGTGGGGGCAATATTGATGACTGTACATAAGAATTACACTTATGCCATTTGTAATATGCCTTGCTTAATATTTTATGGCATCTTGGACATATTTTCATGGCCTTTCTGCATTTCTTAGAGTTACAAATACGGCAATGTCTAGCCCAATGAGAACTAGATATATTTTTATTACACCGATTGCAATATTTTTGTTTTGGCATTTTTTCTTGTAGTTTATTATATAAGATTTTCTGGGCTTCAATTCCAAACTTTATACTTAATAAAAATATCAGTTGGCTTCAGCAGTTAGTGGCTGAGCTGTTTCTTTTATACCCAAACAACAGCAGTAACTAGGTTTTGGTGATAGTTTTGCTGATGTACAACACACTTCACCAGGTTTAAAACCCCATCTCTATATCAACTAAATACAATTCAAAATTGGATTTTGAACTGTGCAATAAATATTCTGTAAGTCTCACTTGTGTTTATATTAACAGAACAAGACAAGACCAGAATTGTATTCAGGATTGCATGTTTTCATACAAAAAAGCCATATTTTTGACAAGTTTATAAACAACAATCATACAGATATAGCTTTTACACACATGGCCGAATCTGTCTGAGCAGAGGAGAAAGGAGGTTTTCAGATCTGGGGGCTATCAACGAGCAGTAATTATTCTCAAAATCTCACTTGTAGAGATATTATTTTGCAACATGTATTTCAATCTTATACAGGACTCGAACCCAAAGCCCCTGATTACAATGCAGCAATATTAGCACGTCTCCAAATGGAATATGCTCACATTTTACTGGGTTCTGAGACCCTTATGCAGACAAAATTGGATTTTGAACTGCCATAATATTTTCTAAGTCTTTGCCTATGTTCATATTATCTGAATAGAATTGCTTTTAGCATGAGGGGGGTACAGTTCATTGCCACTGTGTGAAAATATGTATCTTTATCTCAATAATCTTTGTTACACTTTTACATGTTGTCTTGCATGACTAGGAATTTGTTACACTTTTTCCCCTGTCGTGCTGAAAGATTAATGACCCCTTCAGTGAATCATACAGAAAAATCATTAATGTTCCCTTCTAGCGTGTCTCTTGCGTGCCGGCAAAGCACGCAAACAATTAACTATGCTTACCCGCTCTTCTCCTATTGTATTGAGGAGGTGGTTATAAAACATGAAAAAATAAGAAAATTCAGTTTTTTGTACAATATATTATTGTAAAACACTTTTTACCAGGTTTTCAGATCTGGGAGTTGTATATCAACTATTCTCAAAATCCCACTTGTGGACATATTATTTTGCCACATGTTTTCAATCTTAAATATTATATGAGGACTCGAACCCGGAGCCCCTTGTTTACAAGACAACAATATTAACATTTTGCCATCAGGAGAGGCTTTACATTTTATCAGGACTCAAACCCGAGCCTTTTGCTTACAAAGCAACAATATTAACATTTTGCCATCAGGAGAGGCTTCACATTTTATCAGGACTCAAACCCAGAGGCCTCCTGATTGCAAGACAATAAAAACCATGGGGCTATGCACCACACTCCACTGGGCCTCAGAACCCAGTAACTATAAGCTTTATATTAATATACATGGCAGAATCAATCTGAGCTACACTAAAATTCAATTCCTGGGATTTTGACAGAAAAACACACTATAAGCAATAAGATCATATGGGAACTTGGCATAATTTTAAGTATAAGCAAATCTGTCTGAGAGGCTTTCACCCTTTCTACACTAGAATTCAAAATTCTTAAAATTAAGAGCATGTCACACTGGAAGAATTGGGGTATAGGCCCCTCTTGGCATTGTCTTAAGTATAGGTAAATCTATCTGTTGAGCCCTCGCCTTTTCTACACTAGAAACTCAGAATTTCTTAAAAATCAGAGCATATCACACCTGAAGAAATGGGGTATAGGCCTCTCTTGGCTTTGTTTTAAGTATAAGCAAATCTGATTGTTCAATCAAATAGCCTCGCCTTTTCTACACTTAAAAGTTGCGCTGTCCGTACCGTAAACCCCACTACTAGAGGACGTTGAACTGTCTAAACTGGACTACTACCCCGACACGTACCTCATCGAGAAAGTATTGCGTAGGAAAGGTGACAATCTGTTTGTCAAATGGCTGGGACTTCCGGAAAAGAGTTGGATCGACGCGGACGAAGTGATCTTGTGAGTACGTGGAACGTGGTGAAGCGTCTACCGGATCCGGAAAGTCAAACGAAGAAAAAGAACGGCGAGTTGCTTCCCGACAGCATCCGCTGTCTGATCGTAGGTCCTTCGGGGTGTGGGAAAACGACACTGCTCGTGGACAATTTTCTCCTCGCACCGAATTGGTTAAATTGGAAGAACAGGCACCTGTACGTGTTCTCGAAAAGTTTGGAGCAATCCAAATACCAGCAACTGATGAAACTGTACGATGGTCTGGACATTGCAACGTTCGCCTCGGAAATAAAACCACTCGACGATTGTCGTGAAAATTCAGTCGTTGTGTTCGACGACGCCATCCTGGAAAATCAAAATGAAATTCGCAATTTTTTCACGCAAGGTCGTCACAAAGGAATGGATTGTTTCTACCTAGCTCAAACGTTTTCCAAAATTCCAAAACAGTTAGTGCGCGACAACGCCAATTTCATATGTTTGTTTCGTCAAGATCACACCAACCTCAAGCACGCGTACGATGACTACGTAGGCGGAGACATGAACTACAATCAATTTTCGGAAGGCTGCTGCTCTACTTGCTGGAACGGTGACGATTTCGGATTTGTGACGATCGACATGACGAGAAAACCCAACGATGGAAAATACAGAAACAAAATCAACGACTTTCTAAACGTTGCAACGTTGTGAGAAACGACGTATATAAATAACGTCATGACGAAACGAAAAATCGAAGACGAAAATCTCAAGTTGCGAAAATACCTCGCGAAACGCTTCAAAGGTTGGAAATCCGAGAATCGCGGATTCTACGAAGAGAAGAAACGTCAGGATCAACCTGTGATCGATGCCATCAGCAGTCTAGGTAAAGAAATTAAAAGTGTCACGGAACAAAATAAAAATTTGATTAATGAACTCGTACCGCTCGCAGCTAAAAGTTACGCCGTACCCACGCCCATTTCGAGCATTCCTTCGACGCCGTTCGAACTGAAGGATGCACCGGCACGACGTCGAGCCATTGGTAGCACGTCGTCTTCGGATAAAATCGAGTTGGGACCTTTGGCACGAGACTACCTGAGCACGGGGAAATTCGACAAGGATGAAGTGTTCGGATTGTATCCCAGCATGGAAACCAGCGAAGGCGGCGGTGTGGTGTGGAAGATTGGGAAATCGAAGGTGACCTTCGAAGGCAACGACATTAAAGTCAATTTAGGCGACAAGGATAGTTGGACCAGGTATCCGGGTACGGTGGGACTGTGGGAACTCGTCGCCAAAAAGCAGCCGAAAGATTACACCGACGAAGATTACCAAAGTTACAAGGAAATTCTGATCATGACGGATGCCTTGTACCAGAACAACGACGCCTCGCAGAATAGGGTGAAATCGAGCAGCGGCGAGAAGTACAGGAATCTCATCAAACCGATTTGGAACCAGGTCAAAACGGGCAGCGGCGTCAAACGCTACAACACGCTACCCAAAGAATTCGTTTGGGTGGACGACGTTAGGAAACTCGTGGACCGATTGTTGGTGATAGCCGGCGAGGAGAATGCAGGCAACCGTAATTTCTACAACGAGAAGGTTGGCATCGTGGACATGATCAGCACGAAACTTTCCAACTTCATCGTGAACGACGACAAGGGCATAGGTTACCTGATCAAAATCATCAACACGCTGCCTCCGAAATTTTGGAACGTGGCCGAAGGAAAGGGACTCGTGAACGACATCATCAACAAGTTACCTTTCGAGATGCATCTACCTGGCTACCAGTACTGCGGACCGGGTACCAAACTCGAGAAAAGATTGGAGAGAGGAGACAAGGGTGTGAATCCGTTGGACGCGGCATGCAAAGATCACGACATCGCCTACAACACCACGCAGACGGATCTGGATGCACGTCACGAAGCAGACAAAAAATTGGAACATGCAGCTTTCGAAAGGTTCGTGAGCAGAGACGCATCGTTGGGTGAACGGGTCGCCGCACTAGGCACCACCATCGCCATGAACACGAAACAAAAATTGGGGTGGGGTATATAAATAACATACCGTAAAAAAAAACAACATGGATTACATAACTAATTTGCCACCCGAGCTACTATCTAAAATATTCAAGAAAGTAGTTAACGGAGATGTTAATAAACTTGTAAGCATGGCAAAAACAATGCCGGAATTTCGCATCCCTTGTGAAATGGTTCTCAAGGACCTTCTTCGGGAGATCAGCGGCCTGAGGTGCGATGATCTCAACATTCTGCTTTCGGCTGCAGGGGAAAAATTAAACGATAGGTCGGACGAACTGTACGAGGCGATGCAGGGAAGAAGACAGTATACTGATGATTGGTACAAGTCTATGCAGGAGAAGGAAGATATCCTTACGCACATCCTCGCGTTTTCCGAAGCACGAACTTTCTTCCTCCGTTAAAAAAATAATAATATATATACGTGCCAAAAAAAAACTTGATATATAAATAACACACATCGTGAAAAAAATAATCTTCGGTATATATAAATAACACACATCGTGAAAAAAAAAAGCAATTAAATTTCTCTCTTACATACACACTGAAAATTTTCTCTTCTTCGATATGACAACCGAAAAAATGAGTGATCTCCAAGCATTAAAACAAATGCTAAATTTGTCATTTGAGTATGTAAAAATTCGGGAATTGGAAGTCGACAAATCTTACACGATAACTTCCGGTTCAATCGTTTCTACCCAGTATGGTCCCAAGGTACGCCTGTTGCTCAACGCACAATACAGTCTATTTTTACCAGATCGATACGCTAACATGTTATCTGACGAGAAGCTATCTATTTTAATCGAGAACAAAACTCGAATCGTGTACAAGGGGACAAAGGAACTTCTTGGTAAGAAAACGAAGCACGTAATAGAATTTGTGTAACGACTGCGAAGCCTTGAAAATATATAAATAACATACCGTAAAAAAACTACACAAGAAAAAATCTCAGAATATATATATAAATAACATACCGTGAAAATAACACATAGAGCATCAACATGAAGCCCAAGGGTGTCGTGTACCAGATACCATACTCCAATCTTAAAAATCTAGGTGCTCTCGATGGGTTACTCACCAAGAAACAACGCGAAAAGAAACGTTCTTGCTTGTCGAAAGGACACGGAATGAAATTGCTGCTCAGCACACCTCAATTGAAAAGATTGCAGCGTTCGCGGAAACAGCAAAAGATCGGAGGTTTCATATTCAGCATCCCGGCCATCCTGGCAGCATTGGGGGCCGTTGGAAGTTTGGCCGGCGGAAGTGCCGCCATTGCGAAAACCGTCATCGACTCGAAGAAGAACAAGGCGGAATTGGAAGAACAGAAACGTCACAACCTGGCCATGGAGAAGAAGGGGAAAGGTATAACCAAAAAACAAAAAAGCAACCTCGATGCTTTGAAGAAATATAAAAAAAAGAAACAGAAGCACTCACCAACCGAGACATTGAATCTCTGATTGAACCGTTACAAATCAAACACTTCAGAGGAGTTTTCATGTCCGACTCGTTACCTTCAAGCGTTAAAAGAAGAGAATGCGGAGTAGTCAACTTGGACGGTCAAGAAAATCCAGGCACGCATTGGATATGTTACCACAAAAACGACAATGATAAAGCATTCGTTTTCGATTCTTTCGGAGGTGTTCCACCTACAAATTTAGTCTATTATCTGAAAACGAACAAAACCTCCATATACTACAACGACGAACGCATTCAAGATTTCGGAGACGTGAACTGCGGCCATCTCTGCCTCTCCGTGCTCGCGTTTCTCTCTAAAATAAATAACCCTACGATCGAGGATTTCCAGAAAGCATTGTGGAACCTCAAACAGCATCACTAGGATGGGCGTGTTCCATCTCACGAGCGAATCATCGATCTTGAAACTCACGCTGCACGACGACATCGTCTATCCTAAATCCGTGGCTCTGCGTGCATTCTACAGCATGTACCTCATACCCAATGTTACGCAGCACAACAACAAAATTAGCGTCGGAAGCGAACACATCGTCGTCACGCCAGGACAATACAATCTTTCTACTTTGCAAGCTCAATTACCCAAAGGCACGTACCTTTCTCAAAATTCGGTCACGCACAGAGTGGAAATCCTATCCGCGACAGAGACCGTGGACCTGGGCACCATGGGAGAACTTTTAGGTTTCGAGAACGACACCAAACTCGAGGCTGGCATCAAGCACGTAGCAACCAACATTCCTAAATTCTTGGCCATAGAGACTCTGAACGTACACTGTAACGTGGCCGAAGGTATGATCACGAAATCTTCGGACGGATTGCTGGGAAGTCACAAGCAGACGGGAATCATAGCCACTTTCAAACCAAGTTCCGAGTTCATGGAACCGATCATCTACACGCCCTCTTCGCCGATCTATTTTCCAGTATGTCGCAACCGCATAGACGACATAGAGTTGGTGGTGACGAACGAGAAAGGAGACGTGGTGGATTTCGCAGGTGCAACAACTACTGCCATCGTGGAGATCAACGTATAATAAATAACCATACATGTAAAATGGAGCAAATCGAAAGTTACGAATTGCAATCTTTCCCTCCCAACCGTCGCACGTTCGCCAATCTTAACGAGGCGAACAGGGAGATCGAATACGACGTGGACGTAGGCGATGGGTTCATTCATCCTCACAGAGCGGACCTCTACCTTCAATTCGACGTGGTGAAGAAAGAAAGCGGAGACGTGTTTCCCGCAGCAGCAAACTTGATACTCGTGGACAACTTCGTGCCTCACCTGTTCTCGCAGGTGGAGGTGAGGAAACACAACACCGTCATCGACAGAATAGATTATCCAGGCATCACGTCGACGGCAGTGGGAACTTTGAAATTATCCAAAACGGATGCAGCATACTACCAGGCCGGGGGATTCGAAGCCGGGACCAAAATATCGACGAGAAGTCACACGGTGCTCTTTCCCATGCGTCTGCTGCCGGGTTTCTTCTCGGACTACAAGGAGATCATGTGGAAGGGAGGACTGAGAGTAACATTTCGAAGAGCGGCCAACGACAACGACGCACTGATGCGATACGCTACTTTGGGTCCGGACGGCACCACGCCGATAGCCAACACTTTACCCGAAGCGGCGAAATGCGTCATCCGAAGCATGGAATTGAGAATGCCGGTGGTGGAATACGAAACAAACTACGCCCTCAAGTACAAAGCGGAGATCTTGAAAAGTCCGCAGGTGCCGATTCACTTTCACGGTTACCAGTGCGTGCAGAAGATGGCGTCGGGAAGTCACATGGAATTCGACGTGACGACGCAGTTCAACAACATACAGTTCGACATGCCAGATTTCGTCGTAGTGCTCTTTCAGACCGGGAGGGACAAGAATCAGGAGAAAGATTCCAGCAAGTTCGACGACTGCAAGATCAAGAACGTTTATCTGAAGAATGGACGCAACGAAGTGTTCCCGCGCGAGAATTACAACCTCGACGTGACCAAAAACGATTACCTCAAACTTTACGAAGCGTTCTCGGCTTACAAACGCGTGACCGAGGGAAGCGTGGACATGTACTACACGCCCAGCGAGTTCAAAGCACGGAGACCCATGACCGTCATCAACACATCTAAGAGGAAGAAGGTTGTGGTCAACGATCGAACCAACATCAAGGTCGTCTGCGAGTTCCACGATGCCTTGCCCGAGGATACCCTATGCAGTGTCATCCTGATTGCAGAGAAGTCCTTCGCCTACGACGTGAAGAACGAGAGGGTCACAGAGCAGTTTTAACAAGTTTTTTAACATCTTTTCTTGCACAATAAGAAATTTTCTGCACTAGCACAATCAGTTACAATAGCACAATACGAATTTCACTAGTTCAGATCACTTACAAATGTTAATTTCATTAGTTATCAGTCACAATATCTTTTTTGCACTATAGCACGAGAGACAATCAGAAAATTTGCACAAAAAAAAATTTGTTGTTGTTTTTTTACACGTGAAAATTAACAATAATTTTTTTTATCGTTTCAGATGCTGTCGAAACATCAAAAACACATACACACACACTAAAAAAATAAGCATGAAACTTTATTTGTAACACACACATACATTCTCCATCTTCATCAAGAAAATATTATAATAAACATAATCATTTTTTATCTATATCTCACAATAAAACTCTATATCCAAAAATATCACAACATCAAATAACACTAGAGTCGTTAGTACACGTTGCATGCATTACGGAGGTCCTCTGTAGGGTTTCATGGAAGTTTGGGGGAAAAAAAAAACACGTGAAACTCTACAGAGGTGCGGTAATCTATAACCGCAGCCATTAGAAAACTTTTACATTTTTGGTTGGGCACCACGCACCCTGGCGAGGTTATAGGGGCCAGGCATCCTAAAAACAACAATTATTATTTTGTTTGTTTGTTTGTGTTACAATGTTCCCCCGAGAGAGGTTTACAAAGGTCACGATATACGGAGTTGGAAAATTACGATATGGCGCATTCGCTCATTACTCTTGCCAGCCATAAATCTCTCTCTCTCTCTCTCTTCATTTTATAGCAAAGTTGGCATCTCTATTTTTTTTTAGTTGTAAGTAAATTGCCAACACACTCTAGTTAATAATGCTACATATTATACGCGCACACGCACACACATACTATATTACCATCCACCCATCTCTCTCTCTTTTACGGCAGTACATATTTGTTGTCGGCTCTCCTTGTTTAGTGTGTGTAGGTTGGCAAAAATTGCTTTATGCGCTGTAAGGCAAGCCTCAAGCAAAGTTGTCAGCTCCTTGCTTTAGGCTAGGTTAGACCAAAAAAAAAACCTTGGTGATTTTTTTTTCGAGTGAGGAGTTGGCAACGCTGATCTCCACTTGAGGGCGATCAACCGGGTTGATTGCACAAGCAAAGTTGCCAGCTCCTTGCTTTAGGCTAGGTTAGACCAAAAAAAAAAAAACCTTGGTGATTTTTTTTTCGAGTGAGGAGTTGGCAACGCTGATCTCCACTTGAGGGCGATCAACCGGGTTGATTGCACAAGCAAAGTTGCCAGCTCCTTGCTTTAGGTTAGGTTAGAGCAAAAAAGGCTGTGGGTAAGCTGTCGGTTGTTTAACTCTTCCCTCTCTCTTTTTTTTCTTGTAAAAGGCTATGGCAAAAGTACCAGTGGGTTGGCAACCTTGCTTTATGCACTGTAAGGCAAGCCTCAAGCAAGATTGCCAGCTTCTTGCTTTAGGTTACGTTAGACCAAGAAAAAAAAAACCTTGGTGATTTTTTCGAGTGAGGAGCTGGCAACACTGCGAGAAAAAGGTTGCCAGCTCCTTGTTTTAGGTTAGGTTACCCCAAAAACCTTGGTGATTTTTTCAAGTAAGGAGCTAGCAACACTGCACCATCAAATAGAGCTCTTGCCTTACAAGAAAAATCCATTAAGGCAAGCTCACCACTTCAGCTCGCCACAAGAGGTTTGTGAACTCCCCCACTTGCACTACTCAAGAGATTGGAGACATCAAGATTTTGGATGAATTTTTAAAGAATTTTCAAATTTTCAGATAGGAGGTTCCAGATAAGGTCAAAAACTACATACTCAGATCTTCACCAAACGTTGCAGGGATACTTTGCATGTCAAGACACGTGGAAAAAACGTACAAAACAAGAGATTGGAGACATCAAGATTTTCGACGAATTTTTTAAGAATTTTCAAATTTTCAGATGGGAGGTTCCAGATAAGGTCAAAAACTACATACTCAGATCTTCACCAAACTTTGCATGGATACATTGGATGTCAAGACACGTGGAAAAAACATACAAAACATAGGATTGGGGACATCAAGATTTTGGTCAAATTTTTTAAGAATTTTCAAATTTTCAGATAGGAGGTTCCATATAAGGTCAAAAACTACATACTCAGATCTTCACCAAACTTTGCATGGATACATTATGTGTCAAGACACGTGGAAAAAACGTACAAAACAAGAGATTGGAGACATCAATATTTTGGTCGAATTTTTTAAGAATTTTCAAATTTTCAGATGGGAGGTTCCAGATAAGGTCAAAAACTACATACTCAGATCTTCACCAAACTTTGCAGGGATACATTGGATGTCAAGACACGTGGAAAAAACGTACAAAACAAGAGATAGGAGACATCAAGATTTTGGACGAATTTTTTAAGAATTTTCAAATTTTCAGATAGGAGGTTCCAGATAAGGTCAAAAACTACATACTCAGATCTTCACCAAACTTTGCAGGGATACATTGGATGTCAAGACACGTGGAAAAAACGTACAAAACAAGAGATTGGGGTCATCAAGATTTTGGACGGATTTTTTAGGAATTTTCAAATTTTCAGATGGGAGGTTCCAGATAAGGTCAAAAACTACATACTCAGATCTTCACCAAACTTTGCAGGGATACATTGGATGTCAAGACACGTGGAAAAAACGTACAAAACAAGAGATTGGAGACATCAAGATTATGGACGAATTTTTTGAGAATTTTCAAATTTTCAGAAAGGAGGTTCCATATAAGGTCAAAAACTACATACTCAGATCTTCACCAAACTTTGCAGGGATACATTGGATGTCAAGACACGTGGAAAAAACGTACAAAACAAGAGATTGGAGACATCAAGATTTTCGACGAATTTTTTATGAATTTTCAAATTTTCAGAAAGGATGTTCCAGATAAGGTCAAAAACGACATACTCAGATCTTCACCAAACTTTGCAGGGATACATTGGAGGTCGAGACACGTGGAAAAAACGTACAAAACAAGAGATTGGAGACATCAAGATTTTGGACGAATTTTTGAAGAATTTTCAAATTTTCTGATAGGAGGTCCCAGATAAGGTCAAAAACTACATACTCAGATCTCCACCAAGCATTGCAGGGATACATTGGATGTCAAGACACGTGGAAAAAACGTACAAAACAAGAGATTGGAGACATCAAGATTTTCGACGAATTTTTGAAGAATTTTCAAATTTTCAGATAGGAGGTTCCAGATAAGGTCAAAAACTACATACTCAGATCTTCAACAAACGTTGCAGGGATACTTTGCATGTCAAGACACGTGGAAAAAACGTACAAAACAAGAGATTGGAGACATCAAGATTTTCGACGAATTTTTTAAGAATTTTCAAATTTTCAGAAAGGATGTTCCAGATAAGGTCAAAAACGACATACTCAGATCTTCACCAAACTTTGCAGGGATACATTGGAGGTCGAGACACGTGGAAAAAACGTACAAAACAAGAGATTGGAGACATCAAGATTTTGGACGAATTTTTTAAGAATTTTCAAATTTTCAGATAGGAGGTTCCATATAAGTTCAAAAACTACATACTCAGATCTTCACCAAACTTTGCAGGAATACATTGAATGTCAAGACACGTGGAAAAAACGTACAAAACAAGAGATTGTGGTCATCAAGATTTTGGACGGATTTTTTAGGAATTTTCAAATTTTCAGATGGGAGGTTCCAGATAAGGTCAAAAACTACATACTCAGATCTTCACCAAACTTTGCAGGGATACATTGGATGTCAAGACACGTGGAAAAAACGTACAAAACAAGAGATTGGAGACATCAAGATTTTCGACGAATTTTTTAAGAATTTTCAAATTTTCAGATAGGAGGTTCCATATAAGGTCAAAAACTACATACTCAGATCTTCACCAAACTTTGCATGGATACATTATGTGTCAAGACACGTGGAAAAAACGTACAAAACAAGAGATTGGAGACATCAAGATTTTGGTCGAATTTTTTAAGAATTTTCAAATTTTCAGATGGGAGGTTCCAGATAAGGTCAAAAACTACATACTCAGATCTTCACCAAACTTTGCAGGGATACATTGGATGTCAAGACACGTGGAAAAAACGTACAAAACAAGAGATAGGAGACATCAAGATTTTGGACGAATTTTTTAACAATTTTCAAATTTTCAGAAAGGATGTTCCAGATAAGGTCAAAAACGACATACTCAGATCTTCACCAAACTTTGCAGGGATACATTGGATATCAAGACACGTGGAAAAAACGTACAAAACAAGAGATTGGAGACATCAAGATTTTGGACGAATTTTTTAAGAATTTTCAAATTTTCAGATAGGAGGTTCCAGATAAGGTCAAAAACTACATACTCAGATCTTCACCAAACTTTGCAGGGAAACATTGGATGTCAAGACACGTGGAAAAAACGTACAAAACAAGAGATTGGAGACATCAAGATTTTGGACGAATTTTTTAAGAATTTTCAAATTTTCAGATAGGAGGTTCCAGATGAGGTCAAAAACTACATACTCAGATCTTCACCAAACTTTGCAGGAATACTTTGCATGTCAAGACACGTGGAAAAAACGTACAAAACAAGAGATCGGAGACATCAAGATTTTCGACGAATTTTTTAAGAATTTTCAAATTTTCAGATGGGAGGTTCCAGATAAGGTCAAAAACGACATACTCAGATCTTCACCAAACTTTGCAGGGATCCATTGGAGGTCGAGACAAGTGGAAAAAACGTACAAAACAAGAGATTGGAGACATCAAGATTTTGGACGAATTTTTTAAGAATTTTCAAATTTTCAGATAGGAGGTTCCATATAAGGTCAAAAACTACATACTCAGATCTTCACCAAACCTTGCAGGGATACATTGGATGTCAAGACACGTGGAAAAAACGTACAAAACAAGAGATTCGGGTCAACAAGATTTTGGACGGATTTTTTAGGAATTTTCAAATTTTCAGATGGGAGGTTCCAGATAAGGTCAAAAACTACATACTCAGATCTTCACCAAACTCTGCAGGGATACATTGTATGTCAAGACACGTGGAAAAAACATACAAAACATAGGATTGGGGACATCAAGATTTTGTTAAATTCTTTTAAGAATTTTCAAATTTTCAGATAGGAGGTTCCATATAAGGTCAAAAACTACATACTCAGATCTTCACCAAACATTGCAGGGATACATTGGATGTCAAGACACGTGGAAAGAACGTACAAAACAAGAGATTGGAGACATCAAGATTTTGGACGAATTTTTTAAGAATTTTCAAATTTTCAGATAGGAGGTTCCAGATGAGGTCAAAAACTACATACTCAGATCTTCACCAAACTTTGGAGGGATACATTGGATATCAAGACACGTGGAAAAAACGTACAAAACAAGAGATTGGAGACATCAAGATTTTGGACGAATTTTTTAAGAATTTTCAAATTTTCAGATAGGAGGTTCCATATAAGGTCAAAAACTACATACTCAGATCTTCACCAAACTTTGCAGGGATACATTGGATGTCAAGACACGTGGAAAAAACGTACAAAACAAGAGATTGGAGACATCAAGATTTTGGACGATTTTTTAAAAATTTTCAAATTTTCAGAAATGCGGTTCCAGATAAGGTCAAAAACTACATACTCAGATCTTCACCAAACTTTGCAGGGATACATTGGATGTCAAGACACGTGGAAAAAACGTACAAAACAAGAGATTCGGGTCAACAAGATTTTGGACGGATTTTTTAGGAATTTTCAAATTTTCAGATGGGAGGTTCCAGATAAGGTCAAAAACTACATACTCAGATCTTCACCAAACTCTGCAGGGATACATTGTATGTCAAGACACGTGGAAAAAACATACAAAACATAGGATTGGGGACATCAAGATTTTGTTAAATTCTTTTAAGAATTTTCAAATTTTCAGATAGGAGGTTCCATATAAGGTCAAAAACCACATACTCAGATCTTCACCAAACATTGCAGGGATACATTGGATGTCAAGACACGTGGAAAGAACGTACAAAACAAGAGATTGGAGACATCAAGATTTTGGACGAATTTTTTAAGAATTTTCAAATTTTCAGATAGGAGGCTCCATATAAGTTCAAAAACTACATACTCAGATCTTCACCAAACATTGCAGGGATACATTGGATGTCAAGACACGTGGAAAAAACGTACAAAACAAGAGATTGGAGACATCAAGATTTTGGATGAATTTTTAAAGAATTTTCAAATTTTCAGATAGGAGGTTCCAGATAAGGTCAAAAACTACATACTCAGATCTTCACCAAACGTTGCAGGGATACTTTGCATGTCAAGACACGTGGAAAAAACGTACAAAACAAGAGATTGGAGACATCAAGAATTTCGACGAATTTTTTAAGAATTTTCAAATTTTCAGATGGGAGGTTCCAGATAAGGTCAAAAACTACATACTCAGATCTTCACCAAACTTTGCATGGATACATTGGATGTCAAGACACGTGGAAAAAACATACAAAACATAGGATTGGGGACATCAAGATTTTGGTCAAATTTTTTAAGAATTTTCAAATTTTCAGATAGGAGGTTCCATATAAGGTCAAAAACTACATACTCAGATCTTCACCAAACTTTGCATGGATACATTATGTGTCAAGACACGTGGAAAAAACGTACAAAACAAGAGATTGGAGACATCAAGATTTTGGTCGAATTTTTTAAGAATTTTCAAATTTTCAGATGGGAGGTTCCAGATAAGGTCAAAAACTACATACTCAGATCTTCACCAAACTTTGCAGGGATACATTGGATGTCAAGACACGTGGAAAGAACGTACAAAACAAGAGATTGGAGACATCAAGATTTTGGACGAATTTTTTAAGAATTTTCAAATTTTCAGATAGGAGGTTCCAGATGAGGTCAAAAACTACATACTCAGATCTTCACCAAACTTTGCAGGGATACATTGGATATCAAGACACGTGGAAAAAACGTACAAAACAAGAGATTGGAGACATCAAGATTTTGGACGAATTTTTTAAGAATTTTCAAATTTTCAGATAGGAGGTTCCATATAAGGTCAAAAACTACATACTCAGATCTTCACCAAACTTTGCAGGGATACATTGGATGTCAAGACACGTGGAAAAAACGTACAAAACAAGAGATTGGAGACATCAAGATTTTGGACGATTTTTTAAAAATTTTCAAATTTTCAGAAATGCGGTTCCAGATAAGGTCAAAAACTACATACTCAGATCTTCACCAAACTTTGCAGGGATACATTGGATGTCAAGACACGTGGAAAAAACGTACAAAACAAGAGATTCGGGTCAACAAGATTTTGGACGGATTTTTTAGGAATTTTCAAATTTTCAGATGGGAGGTTCCAGATAAGGTCAAAAACTACATACTCAGATCTTCACCAAACTCTGCAGGGATACATTGTATGTCAAGACACGTGGAAAAAACATACAAAACATAGGATTGGGGACATCAAGATTTTGTTAAATTCTTTTAAGAATTTTCAAATTTTCAGATAGGAGGTTCCATATAAGGTCAAAAACTACATACTCAGATCTTCACCAAACATTGCAGGGATACATTGGATGTCAAGACACGTGGAAAGAACGTACAAAACAAGAGATTGGAGACATCAAGATTTTGGACGAATTTTTTAAGAATTTTCAAATTTTCAGATAGGAGGCTCCATATAAGGTCAAAAACTACATACTCAGATCTTCACCAAACATTGCAGGGATACATTGGATGTCAAGACACGTGGAAAAAACGTACAAAACAAGAGATTGGAGACATCAAGATTTTGGATGAATTTTTAAAGAATTTTCAAATTTTCAGATAGGAGGTTCCAGATAAGGTCAAAAACTACATACTCAGATCTTCACCAAACGTTGCAGGGATACTTTGCATGTCAAGACACGTGGAAAAAACGTACAAAACAAGAGATTGGAGACATCAAGAATTTCGACGAATTTTTTAAGAATTTTCAAATTTTCAGATGGGAGGTTCCAGATAAGGTCAAAAACTACATACTCAGATCTTCACCAAACTTTGCATGGATACATTGGATGTCAAGACACGTGGAAAAAACATACAAAACATAGGATTGGGGACATCAAGATTTTGGTCAAATTTTTTAAGAATTTTCAAATTTTCAGATAGGAGGTTCCATATAAGGTCAAAAACTACATACTCAGATCTTCACCAAACTTTGCATGGATACATTATGTGTCAAGACACGTGGAAAAAACGTACAAAACAAGAGATTGGAGACATCAAGATTTTGGTCGAATTTTTTAAGAATTTTCAAATTTTCAGATGGGAGGTTCCAGATAAGGTCAAAAACTACATACTCAGATCTTCACCAAACTTTGCAGGGATACATTGGATGTCAAGACACGTGGAAAAAACGTACAAAACAAGAGATAGGAGACATCAAGATTTTGGACGAATTTTTTAAGAATTTTCAAATTTTCAGATAGGAGGTTCCAGATAAGGTCAAAAACTACATACTCAGATCTTCACCAAACTTTGCAGGGATACATTGGATGTCAAGACACGTGGAAAAAACGTACAAAACAAGAGATTGGGGTCATCAAGATTTTGGACGGATTTTTTAGGAATTTTCAAATTTTCAGATGGGAGGTTCCAGATAAGGTCAAAAACTACATACTCAGATCTTCACCAAACATTGCAGGGATACATTGGATGTCAAGACACGTGGAAAAAACGTACAAAACAAGAGATTGGAGACATCAAAATTTTGGACGAATTTTTTAAGAATTTTCAAATTTTCAGATAGGAGGTTCCAGATGAGGTCAAAAACTACATACTCAGATCTTCACCAAACTTTGCAGGAATACTTTGCATGTCAAGACACGTGGAAAAAACGTACAAAACAAGAGATCGGAGACATCAAGATTTTGGACGAATTTTTTAAGAATTTTCAAATTTTCAGATAGGAGGCTCCATATAAGGTCAAAAACTACATACTCAGATCTTCACCAAACATTGCAGGGATACATTGGATGTCAAGACACGTGGAAAAAACGTACAAAACAAGAGATTGGAGACATCAAGATTTTGGATGAATTTTTAAAGAATTTTCAAATTTTCAGATAGGAGGTTCCAGATAAGGTCAAAAACTACATACTCAGATCTTCACCAAACGTTGCAGGGATACTTTGCATGTCAAGACACGTGGAAAAAACGTACAAAACAAGAGATTGGACACATCAAGATTTTCGACGAATTTTTTAAGAATTTTCAAATTTTCAGATGGGAGGTTCCAGATAAGGTCAAAAACTACATACTCAGATCTTCACCAAACTTTGCATGGATACATTGGATGTCAAGACACGTGGAAAAAACATACAAAACATAGGATTGGGGACATCAAGATTTTGGTCAAATTTTTTAAGAATTTTCAAATTTTCAGATAGGAGGTTCCATATAAGGTCAAAAACTACATACTCAGATCTTCACCAAACTTTGCATGGATACATTATGTGTCAAGACACGTGGAAAAAACGTACAAAACAAGAGATTGGAGACATCAAGATTTTGGTCGAATTTTTTAAGAATTTTCAAATTTTCAGATGGGAGGTTCCAGATAAGGTCAAAAACTACATACTCAGATCTTCACCAAACTTTGCAGGGATACATTTAATGTCAAGACACGTGGAAAAAACGTACAAAACAAGAGATAGGAGACATCAAGATTTTGGACGAATTTTTTAAGAATTTTCAAATTTTCAGATAGGAGGTTCCAGATAAGGTCAAAAACTACATACTCAGATCTTCACCAAACTTTGCAGGGATACATTGGATGTCAAGACACGTGGAAAAAACGTACAAAACAAGAGATTGGGGTCATCAAGATTTTGGACGGATTTTTTAGGAATTTTCAAATTTTCAGATGGGAGGTTCCAGATAAGGTCAAAAACTACATACTCAGATCTTCACCAAACTTTGCAGGGATACATTGGATGTCAAGACACGTGGAAAAAACGTACAAAACAAGAGATTGGAGACATCAAGATTATGGACGAATTTTTTGAGAATTTTCAAATTTTCAGAAAGGAGGTTCCATATAAGGTCAAAAACTACATACTCAGATCTTCACCAAACTTTGCAGGGATACATTGGATGTCAAGACACGTGGAAAAAACGTACAAAACAAGAGATTGGAGACATCAAGATTTTCGACGAATTTTTTAAGAATTTTCAAATTTTCAGAAAGGATGTTCCAGATAAGGTCAAAAACGACGTACTCAGATCTTCACCAAACTTTGCAGGGATACATTGGAGGTCGAGACACGTGGAAAAAACGTACAAAACAAGAGATTGGAGACATCAAGATTTTGGACGAATTTTTTAAGAATTTTCAAATTTTCTGATAGGAGGTCCCAGATAAGGTCAAAAACTACATACTCAGATCTCCACCAAGCATTGCAGGGATACATTGGATGTCAAGACACGTGGAAAAAACGTACAAAACAAGAGATTGGAGACATCAAGATTTTCGACGAATTTTTGAAGAATTTTCAAATTTTCAGATAGGAGGTTCCAGATAAGGTCAAAAACTACATACTCAGATCTTCACCAAACGTTGCAGGGATACTTTGCATGTCAAGACACGTGGAAAAAACGTACAAAACAAGAGATTGGAGACATCAAGATTTTCGACGAATTTTTTAAGAATTTTCAAATTTTCAGATGGGAGGTTCCAGATAAGGTCAAAAACGACATACTCAGATCTTCACCAAACTTTGCATGGATACATTGGATGTCAAGACACGTGGAAAAAACGTACAAAACAAGAGATTGGGGTCATCAAGATTTTGCACGGATTTTTTAGGAATTTTCAAATTTTCAGATGGGAGGTTCCAGATAAGGTCAAAAACTACATACTCAGATCTTCACCAAACTTTGCAGGGATACATTGGATGTCAAGACACGTGGAAAAAACGTACAAAACAAGAGATTGGAGACATCAAGATTTTGGACGAATTTTTTAAGAATTTTCAAATTTTCAGATAGGAGGTTCCATATAAGGTCAAAAACTACATACTCAGATCTTCACCAAACTTTGCAGGAATACATTGAATGTCAAGACACGTGGAAAAAACGTACAAAACAAGAGATTGTGGTCATCAAGATTTTGGACGGATTTTTTAGGAATTTTCAAATTTTCAGATGGGAGGTTCCAGATAAGGTCAAAAACTACATACTCAGATCTTCACCAAACTTTGCAGGGATACATTGGATGTCAAGACACGTGGAAAAAACGTACAAAACAAGAGATTGGAGACATCAAGATTTTGGACGAATTTTTTAAGAATTTTCAAATTTTCAGATAGGAGGTTCCATATAAGGTCAAAAACTACATACTCAGATCTTCACCAAACTTTGCATGGATACATTATGTGTCAAGACACGTGGAAAAAACGTACAAAACAAGAGATTGGAGACATCAAGATTTTGGTCGAATTTTTTAAGAATTTTCAAATTTTCAGATGGGAGGTTCCAGATAAGGTCAAAAACTACATACTCAGATCTTCACCAAACTTTGCAGGGATACATTGGATGTCAAGACACGTGGAAAAAACGTACAAAACAAGAGATAGGAGACATCAAGATTTTGGACGAATTTTTTAACAATTTTCAAATTTTCAGAAAGGATGTTCCAGATAAGGTCAAAAACGACATACTCAGATCTTCACCAAACTTTGCAGGGATACATTGGATATCAAGACACGTGGAAAAAACGTACAAAACAAGAGATTGGAGACATCAAGATTTTGGACGAATTTTTTAAGAATTTTCAAATTTTCAGATAGGAGGTTCCAGATAAGGTCAAAAACTACATACTCAGATCTTCACCAAACTTTGCAGGGATACATTGGATGTCAAGACACGTGGAAAAAACGTACAAAACAAGAGATTGGAGACATCAAGATTTTGGACGAATTTTTTAAGAATTTTCAAATTTTCAGATAGGAGGTTCCAGATGAGGTCAAAAACTACATACTCAGATCTTCACCAAACTTTGCAGGAATACTTTGCATGTCAAGACACGTTGAAAAAACGTACAAAACAAGAGATCGGAGACATCAAGATTTTCGACGAATTTTTTAAGAATTTTCAAATTTTCAGATGGGAGGTTCCAGATAAGGTCAAAAACGACATACTCAGATCTTCACCAAACTTTGCAGGGATCCATTGGAGGTCGAGACACGTGGAAAAAACGTACAAAACAAGAGATTGGAGACATCAAGATTTTGGACGAATTTTTTAAGAATTTTCAAATTTTCAGATAGGAGGTTCCATATAAGGTCAAAAACTACATACTCAGATCTTCACCAAACTTTGCAGGGATACATTGGATGTCAAGACACGTGGAAAAAACGTACAAAACAAGAGATTGGAGACATCAAGATTTTGGACGATTTTTTTAAAAATTTTCAAATTTTCAGAAATGCGGTTCCAGATAAGGTCAAAAACTACATACTCAGATCTTCACCAAACTTTGCAGGGATACATTGGATGTCAAGACACGTGGAAAAAACGTACAAAACAAGAGATTGGGGTCATCAAGATTTTGGACGGATTTTTTAGGAATTTTCAAATTTTCAGATGGGAGGTTCCAGATAAGGTCAAAAACTACATACTCAGATCTTCACCAAACTCTGCAGGGATACATTGTATGTCAAGACACGTGGAAAAAACATACAAAACATAGGATTGGGGACATCAAGATTTTGTTAAATTCTTTTAAGAATTTTCAAATTTTCAGATAGGAGGTTCCATATAAGGTCAAAAACTACATACTCAGATCTTCACCAAACATTGCAGGGATACATTGGATGTCAAGACACGTGGAAAGAACGTACAAAACAAGAGATTGGAGACATCAAGATTTTGGACGAATTTTTTAAGAATTTTCAAATTTTCAGATAGGAGGTTCCAGATGAGGTCAAAAACTACATACTCAGATCTTCACCAAACTTTGCAGGAATACTTTGCATGTCAAGACACGTGGAAAAAACGTACAAAACAAGAGATCGGAGACATCAAGATTTTCGACGAATTTTTTAAGAATTTTCAAATTTTCAGATGGGAGGTTCCAGATAAGGTCAAAAACGACATACTCAGATCTTCACCAAACTTTGCATGGATACATTGGATGTCAAGACACGTGGAAAAAACATACAAAACATAGGGTTGGTGACATCAAGATTTTGGACGAATTTTTTAACAATTTTCAAATTTTCAGATAGGAGGTTCCATATAAGGTCAAAAACTACATACTCAGATCTTCACCAAACTTTGCAGGGATACATTGGAGGTCGAGACACGTGGAAAAAAAGTACAAAACAAGAGATTGGGGTCATCAAGATTTTGGACGGATTTTTTAGGAATTTTCAAATTTTCAGATGGGAGGTTCCAGATAAGGTCAAAAACTACATACTCAGATCTTCACCAAACATTGCAGGGATACATTGGATGTCAAGACACGTGGAAAAAACGTACAAAACAAGAGATTGGAGACATCAAGATTTTGGACGAATTTTTTAAGAATTTTCAAATTTTCAGATAGGAGGTTCCAGATGAGGTCAAAAACTACATACTCAGATCTTCACCAAACTTTGCAGGAATACTTTGCATGTCAAGACACGTGGAAAAAACGTACAAAACAAGAGATCGGAGACATCAAGATTTTCGACGAATTTTTTAAGAATTTTCAAATTTTCAGATGGGAGGTTCCAGATAAGGTCAAAAACGACATACTCAGATCTTCACCAAACTTTGCAGGGATCCATTGGAGGTCGAGACACGTGGAAAAAACGTACAAAACAAGAGATTGGAGACATCAAGATTTTGGACGAATTTTTTAAGAATTTTCAAATTTTCAGATAGGAGGTTCCATATAAGGTCAAAAACTACATACTCAGATCTTCACCAAACTTTGCAGGGATACATTGGATGTCAAGACACGTGGAAAAAACGTACAAAACAAGAGATTGGAGACATCAAGATTTTCGACGAATTTTTTAAGAATTTTCAAATTTTCAGAAAGGATGTTCCAAATAAGGTCAAAAACGACATACTCAGATCTTCACCAAACTTTGCAGGGATCCATTGGAGGTCGAGACACGTGGAAAAAAAGTACAAAACAAGAGATTGGAGACATCAAGATTTTGGACGAATTTTTGAAGAATTTTCAAATTTTCAGATAGGAGGTTCCAGATAAGGTCTAAAACTACATACTCAGATCTCCACCAAACATTGCAGGAATACATTGGATGTCAAGACACGTGGAAAAAACGTACAAAACAAGAGATTGGAGACATCAAGATTTTCGACGAATTTTTTAAGAATTTTCAAATTTTCAGATAGGAGGTTCCAGATAAGGTCAAAAACTACATACTCAGATCTTCACCAAACGTTGCAGGGATACTTTGCATGTCAAGACACGTGGAAAAAACGTACAAAACAAAAGATTGGAGACATCAAGATTTTCGACGAATTTTTTAAGAATTTTCAAATTTTCAGATGGGAGGTTCCAGATAAGGTCAAAAACGACATACTCAGATCTTCACCAAACTTTGCATGGATACATTGGATGTCAAGACACGTGGAAAAAACGTACAAAACAAGAGATTGGAGACATCAAGATTTTGGACGAATTTTTTAAGAATTCTCAAATTTTCAGAAAGGAGGTTCCATATAAGGTCAAAAACTACATACTCAGATCTTCACCAAACTTTGCAGGGATACTTTGGATGTCAAGACACGTGGAAAAAACGTACAAAACAAGAGATTGGGGTCATCAAGATTTTGGACGAATTTTTTAAGAATTTTCAAATTTTCAGATGGGAGGTTCAATATAAGGTCAAAAACTACATACTCAGATCTTCACCAAACTTTGCATGGATACATTGGATGTCAAGACACGTGGAAAAAACATACAAAACATAGGATTCGGAACATCAAGATTTTGGTCGAATTTTTTAAGAATTTTCAAATTTTCAGATAGGAGGTTCCATATAAGGTCAAAAACTACATACTCAGATCTTCACCAAACATTGCAGGAATACATTGGATGTCAAGACACGTGGAAAAAACGTACAAAACAAGAGATTGGGGTCATCAAGATTTTGCACGGATTTTTTAGGAATTTTCAAATTTTCAGATGGGAGGTTCCAGATAAGGTCAAAAACTACATACTCAGATCTTCACCAAACTTTGCAGGGATACATTGGATGTCAAGACACGTGGAAAAAACGTACAAAACAAGAGATTGGAGACATCAAGATTTTGGACGAATTTTTTAAGAATTTTCAAATTTTCAGATAGGAGGTTCCATATAAGGTCAAAAACTACATACTCAGATCTTCACCAAACTTTGCATGGATACATTATGTGTCAAGACACGTGGAAAAAACGTACAAAACAAAAGATTGGAGACATCAAGATTTTGGTCGAATTTTTTAAGAATTTTCAAATTTTCAGATGGGAGGTTCCAGATAAGGTCAAAAACTACATACTCATATCTTCACCAAACTTTGCAGGGATACATTGGATGTCAAGACACGTGGAAAAAACGTACAAAACAAGAGATTGGAGACATCAAGATTTTGGACGAATTTTTTAAGAATTTTTAAATTTTCAGATAGGAGGTTCCATATAAGGTCAAAAACTACATACTCAGATCTTCACCAAACTTTGCATGGATACATTATGTGTCAAGACACGTGGAAAAAACGTACAAAACAAGAGATTGGAGACATCAAGATATTGGTCGAATTTTTTAAGAATTTTCAAATTTTCAGATGGGAGGTTCCAGATAAGGTCAAAAACTACATACTCAGATCTTCACCAAACTTTGCAGGGATACATTGGATGTCAAGATACGTGGAAAAAACGTACAAAACAAGAGATAGGAGACATCAAGATTTTGGACGAATTTTTTAACAATTTTCAAATTTTCAGAAAGGATGTTCCAGATAAGGTCAAAAACAACATACTCAGATCTTCACCAAACTTTGCAGGGATACATTGGATATCAAGACACGTGGAAAAAACGTACAAAACAAGAGATTGGAGACATCAAGATTTTGGACGAATTTTTTAAGAATTTTCAAATTTTCAGATAGGAGGTTCCAGATAAGATCAAAAACTACATACTCAGATCTTCACCAAACTTTGCAGGGATACATTGGATGTCAAGACACGTGGAAAAAAAGTACAAAACAAGAGATTGGGGTCATCAAGATTTTGGACGGATTTTTTAGGAATTTTCAAATTTTCAGATGGGAGGTTCCATATAAGGTCAAAAACTACATACTCAGATCTTCACCAAACTTTGCAGGGATACATTGGATGTCAAGACACGTGGAAAAAACGTACAAAACAAGAGATTGGAGACATCAAGATTTTCGACGAATTTTTTAAGAATTTTCAAATTTTCAGAAAGGATGTTCCAGATAAGGTCAAAAACGACATACTCAGATCTTCACCAAACTTTGCAGGGATACATTGGAGGTCGAGACACGTGGAAAAAACGTACAAAACAAGAGATTGTCGACATCAAGATTTTGGACGAATTTTTGAAGAATTTTCAAATTTTCTGATAGGAGGTCCCAGATAAGGTCAAAAACTACATACTCAGATCTCCACCAAACATTGCAGGGATACATTGGATGTCAAGACACGTGGAAAAAACGTACAAAACAAGAGATTGGAGACATCAAGATTTTCGACGAATTTTTGAAGAATTTTCAAATTTTCAGATAGGAGGTTCCAGATAAGGTCAAAAACTACATACTCAGATCTTCACCAAACGTTGCAGGGATACTTTGCATGTCAAGACACGTGGAAAAAACGTACAAAACAAGAGATTGGAGACATCAAGATTTTCGACGAATTTTTTAAGAATTTTCAAATTTTCAGATGGGAGGTTCCAGATAAGGTCAAAAACTACATACTCAGATCTTCACCAAACTTTGCAGGGATACATTGGATGTCAAGACACGTGGAAAAAACGTACAAAACAAAAGATTGGAGACATCAAGATTTTGGTCGAATTTTTTAAGAATTTTCAAATTTTCAGATGGGAGGTTCCAGATAAGGTCAAAAACGACATACTCAGATCTTCACCAAACTTTGCAGGGATACATTGGATGTCAAGACACGTGGAAAAAACGTACAAAAAAGAGATTGGAGACATCAAGATTTTGGACGAATTTTTTAACAATTTTCAAATTTTCAGAAAGGATGTTCCAGATAAGGTCAAAAACGACATACTCAGATCTTCACCAAACTTTGCAGGGATACATTGCATATCAAGACACGTGGAAAAAACGTACAAAACAAGAGATTGGAGACATCAAGATTTTGGACGAATTTTTTAAGAATTTTCAAATTTTCAGATAGGAGGTTCCAGATAAGATCAAAAACTACATACTCAGATCTTCACCAAACTTTGCAGGGATACATTGGATGTCAAGACACGTGGAAAAAAAGTACAAAACAAGAGATTGGGGTCATCAAGATTTTGGACGGATTTTTTAGGAATTTTCAAATTTTCAGATGGGAGGTTCCATATAAGGTCAAAAACTACATACTCAGATCTTCACCAAACTTTGCAGGGATACATTGGATGTCAAGACACGTGGAAAAAACGTACAAAACAAGAGATTGGAGACATCAAGATTTTCGACGAATTTTTTAAGAATTTTCAAATTTTCAGAAAGGATGTTCCAGATAAGGTCAAAAACGACATACTCAGATCTTCACCAAACTTTGCAGGGATACATTGGAGGTCGAGACACTTGAAAAAACGTACAAAACAAGAGATTGGAGACATCAAGATTTTGGACGAATTTTTGAAGAATTTTCAAATTTTCTGATAGGAGGTCCCAGATAAGGTCAAAAACTACATACTCAGATCTCCACCAAACATTGCAGGGATACATTGGATGTCAAGACACGTGGAAAAAACGTACAAAACAAGAGATTGGAGACATCAAGATTTTCGACGAATTTTTGAAGAATTTTCAAATTTTCAGATAGGAGGTTCCAGATAAGGTCAAAAACTACATACTCAGATCTTCACCAAACGTTGCAGGGATACTTTGCATGTCAAGACACGTGGAAAAAACGTACAAAACAAGAGATTGGAGACATCAAGATTTTGGACGATTTTTTTAAGAATTTTCAAATTTTCAGAAAGGATGTTCCAGATAAGGTCAAAAACGACATACTCAGATCTTCACCAAACTTTGCAGGGATACATTGGATGTCAAGACACGTGGAAAAAACGTACAAAACAAGAGATTGGAGACATCAAATTTTGGACGAATTTTTTAAGAATTTTCAAATTTTCAGAAAGGATGTTCCAGATAAGGTCAAAAACGACATACTCAGATCTTCACCAAACTTTGCAGGGATACATTGGAGGTCAAGACACGTGGAAAAAACGTACAAAACAAGAGATTGGAGACATCAAGATTTTCGACGAATTTTTTAAGAATTTTCAAATTTTCAGATAGGAGGTTCCAGATAAGGTCAAAAACTACATACTCAGATCTTCACCAAACGTTGCAGGGATACTTTGCATGTCAAGACACGTGGAAAAAACGTACAAAACAAGAGATTGGAGACATCAAGATTTTCGACGAATTTTTTAAGAATTTTCAAATTTTCAGATGGGAGGTTCCAGATAAGGTCAAAAACGACATACTCAGATCTTCACCAAACTTTGCATGGATACATTGGATGTCAAGACACGTGGAAAAAACGTACAAAACAAGAGATTGGAGACATCAAGATTTTGGACGAATTTTTTAAGAATTTTTAAATTTTCAGATAGGAGGTTCCATATAAGGTCAAAAACTACATACTCAGATCTTCACCAAACTTTGCAGGGATACATTGGATGTCAAGACACGTGGAAAAAACGTACAAAACAAGAGATTGGGGTCATCAAGATTTTGCACGGATTTTTTAGGAATTTTCAAATTTTCAGATGGGAGGTTCCAGATAAGGTCAAAAACTACATACTCAGATCTTCACCAAACTTTGCAGGGATACATTGGATGTCAAGACACGTGGAAAAAACGTACAAAACAAGAGATTGGAGACATCAAGATTTTGGACGAATTTTTTAAGAATTTTCAAATTTTCAGATAGGAGGTTCCATATAAGGTCAAAAACTACATACTCAGATCTTCACCAAACTTTGCATGGATACATTATGTGTCAAGACACGTGGAAAAAACGTACAAAACAAAAGATTGGAGACATCAAGATTTTGGTCGAATTTTTTAAGAATTTTCAAATTTTCAGATGGGAGGTTCCAGATAAGGTCAAAAACTACATACTCATATCTTCACCAAACTTTGCAGGGATACATTGGATGTCAAGACACGTGGAAAAAACGTACAAAACAAGAGATTGGAGACATCAAGATTTTGGACGAATTTTTTAAGAATTTTTAAATTTTCAGATAGGAGGTTCCATATAAGGTCAAAAACTACATACTCAGATCTTCACCAAACTTTGCATGGATACATTATGTGTCAAGACACGTGGAAAAAACGTACAAAACAAGAGATTGGAGACATCAAGATATTGGTCGAATTTTTTAAGAATTTTCAAATTTTCAGATGGGAGGTTCCAGATAAGGTCAAAAACTACATACTCAGATCTTCACCAAACTTTGCAGGGATACATTGGATGTCAAGATACGTGGAAAAAACGTACAAAACAAGAGATAGGAGACATCAAGATTTTGGACGAATTTTTTAACAATTTTCAAATTTTCAGAAAGGATGTTCCAGATAAGGTCAAAAACAACATACTCAGATCTTCACAAACCTTTCCAGGGATACATTGGATATCAAGACACGTGGAAAAAACGTACAAAACAAGAGATTGGAGACATCAAGATTTTGGACGAATTTTTTAAGAATTTTCAAATTTTCAGATAGGAGGTTCCAGATAAGATCAAAAACTACATACTCAGATCTTCACCAAACTTTGCAGGGATACATTGGATGTCAAGACACGTGGAAAAAAAGTACAAAACAAGAGATTGGGGTCATCAAGATTTTGGACGGATTTTTTAGGAATTTTCAAATTTTCAGATGGGAGGTTCCATATAAGGTCAAAAACTACATACTCAGATCTTCACCAAACTTTGCAGGGATACATTGGATGTCAAGACACGTGGAAAAAACGTACAAAACAAGAGATTGGAGACATCAAGATTTTCGACGAATTTTTTAAGAATTTTCAAATTTTCAGAAAGGATGTTCCAGATAAGGTCAAAAACGACATACTCAGATCTTCACCAAACTTTGCAGGGATACATTGGAGGTCGAGACACGTGGAAAAAACGTACAAAACAAGAGATTGTCGACATCAAGATTTTGGACGAATTTTTGAAGAATTTTCAAATTTTCTGATAGGAGGTCCCAGATAAGGTCAAAAACTACATACTCAGATCTCCACCAAACATTGCAGGGATACATTGGATGTCAAGACACGTGGAAAAAACGTACAAAACAAGAGATTGGAGACATCAAGATTTTCGACGAATTTTTGAAGAATTTTCAAATTTTCAGATAGGAGGTTCCAGATAAGGTCAAAAACTACATACTCAGATCTTCACCAAACGTTGCAGGGATACTTTGCATGTCAAGACACGTGGAAAAAACGTACAAAACAAGAGATTGGAGACATCAAGATTTTCGACGAATTTTTTAAGAATTTTCAAATTTTCAGATGGGAGGTTCCAGATAAGGTCAAAAACTACATACTCAGATCTTCACCAAACTTTGCAGGGATACATTGGATGTCAAGACACGTGGAAAAAACGTACAAAACAAAAGATTGGAGACATCAAGATTTTGGTCGAATTTTTTAAGAATTTTCAAATTTTCAGATGGGAGGTTCCAGATAAGGTCAAAAACTACATACTCAGATCTTCACCAAACTTTGCAGGGATACATTGGATGTCAAGACACGTGGAAAAAACGTACAAAAAAGAGATTGGAGACATCAAGATTTTGGACGAATTTTTTAACAATTTTCAAATTTTCAGAAAGGATGTTCCAGATAAGGTCAAAAACGACATACTCAGATCTTCACCAAACTTTGCAGGGATACATTGGATATCAAGACACGTGGAAAAAACGTACAAAACAAGAGATTGGAGACATCAAGATTTTGGACGAATTTTTTAAGAATTTTCAAATTTTCAGATAGGAGGTTCCAGATAAGATCAAAAACTACATACTCAGATCTTCACCAAACTTTGCAGGGATACATTGGATGTCAAGACACGTGGAAAAAAAGTACAAAACAAGAGATTGGGGTCATCAAGATTTTGGACGGATTTTTTAGGAATTTTCAAATTTTCAGATGGGAGGTTCCATATAAGGTCAAAAACTACATACTCAGATCTTCACCAAACTTTGCAGGGATACATTGGATGTCAAGACACGTGGAAAAAACGTACAAAACAAGAGATTGGAGACATCAAGATTTTCGACGAATTTTTTAAGAATTTTCAAATTTTCAGAAAGGATGTTCCAGATAAGGTCAAAAACGACATACTCAGATCTTCACCAAACTTTGCAGGGATACATTGGAGGTCGAGACACTTGAAAAAACGTACAAAACAAGAGATTGGAGACATCAAGATTTTGGACGAATTTTTGAAGAATTTTCAAATTTTCTGATAGGAGGTCCCAGATAAGGTCAAAAACTACATACTCAGATCTCCACCAAACATTGCAGGGATACATTGGATGTCAAGACACGTGGAAAAAACGTACAAAACAAGAGATTGGAGACATCAAGATTTTCGACGAATTTTTGAAGAATTTTCAAATTTTCAGATAGGAGGTTCCAGATAAGGTCAAAAACTACATACTCAGATCTTCACCAAACGTTGCAGGGATACTTTGCATGTCAAGACACGTGGAAAAAACGTACAAAACAAGAGATTGGAGACATCAAGATTTTGGACGATTTTTTTAAGAATTTTCAAATTTTCAGAAAGGATGTTCCAGATAAGGTCAAAAACGACATACTCAGATCTTCACCAAACTTTGCAGGGATACATTGGATGTCAAGACACGTGGAAAAAACGTACAAAACAAGAGATTGGAGACATCAAATTTTGGACGAATTTTTTAAGAATTTTCAAATTTTCAGAAAGGATGTTCCAGATAAGGTCAAAAACGACATACTCAGATCTTCACCAAACTTTGCAGGGATACATTGGAGGTCAAGACACGTGGAAAAAACGTACAAAACAAGAGATTGGAGACATCAAGATTTTCGACGAATTTTTTAAGAATTTTCAAATTTTCAGATAGGAGGTTCCAGATAAGGTCAAAAACTACATACTCAGATCTTCACCAAACGTTGCAGGGATACTTTGCATGTCAAGACACGTGGAAAAAACGTACAAAACAAGAGATTGGAGACATCAAGATTTTCGACGAATTTTTTAAGAATTTTCAAATTTTCAGATGGGAGGTTCCAGATAAGGTCAAAAACGACATACTCAGATCTTCACCAAACTTTGCATGGATACATTGGATGTCAAGACACGTGGAAAAAACGTACAAAACAAGAGATTGGAGACATCAAGATTTTGGACGAATTTTTTAAGAATTCTCAAATTTTCAGAAAGGAGGTTCCATATAAGGTCAAAAACTACAAACTCAGATCTTCACCAAACTTTGCAGGGATACATTGGATGTCAAGACACGTGGAAAAAACGTACAAAACAAGAGATTGGGGTCATCAAGATTTTGGACGAATTTTTTAAGAATTTTCAAATTTTCAGAAAGGAGGTTCCATATAAGGTCAAAAACTACATACTCAGATTTTCACCAAACTTTGCAGGGATACATTGAATGTCAAGACACGTGGAAAAAACGTACAAAACAAGAGATTGGGGTCATCAAGATTTTGGACGGATTTTTTAGGAATTTTCAAATTTTCAGATGGGAGGTTCCAGATAAGGTCAAAAACTACATACTCAGATCTTCACCAAACTTTGCAGGGATACATTGGATGTCAAGACACGTGGAAAAAACGTACAAAACAAGAGATTGGAGACATCAAGATTTTGGACGAATTTTTTAAGAATTTTTAAATTTTCAGATAGGAGGTTCCATATAAGGTCAAAAACTACATACTCAGATCTTCACCAAACTTCGCATGGATACATTATGTGTCAAGACACGTGGAAAAAACGTACAAAACAAGAGATTGGAGACATCAAGATATTGGTCGAATTTTTTAAGAATTTTCAAATTTTCAGATGGGAGGTTCCAGATAAGGTCAAAAACTACATACTCAGATCTTCACCAAACTTTGCAGGGATACATTGGATGTCAAGACACGTGGAGAAAACGTACAAAACAAGAGATAGGAGACATCAAGATTTTGGACGAATTTTTTAACAATTTTCAAATTTTCAGAAAGGATGTTCCAGATAAGGTCAAAAACGACATACTCAGATCTTCACCAAACTTTGCAGGGATACATTGGATATCAAGACACGTGGAAAAAACGTACAAAACAAGAGATTGGAGACATCAAGATTTTGGACGAATTTTTTAAGAATTTTCAAATTTTCAGATAGGAGGTTCCAGATAAGATCAAAAACTACATACTCAGATCTTCACCAAACTTTGCAGGGATACATTGGATGTCAAGACACGTGGAAAAAACGTACAAAACAAGAGATTGGGGTCATCAAGATTTTGGACGGATTTTTTAGGAATTTTCAAATTTTCAGATGGGAGGTTCCAGATAAGGTCAAAAACTACATACTCAGATCTTCACCAAACATTGCAGGGATACATTGGATGTCAAGACACGTGGAAAAAACGTACAAAACAAGAGATTGGAGACATCAAGATTTTGGACGAATTTTTTAAGAATTTTCAAATTTTCAGATAGGAGGTTCCAGATGAGGTCAAAAACTACATACTCAGATCTTCACCAAACTTTGCAGGAATACTTTGCATGTCAAGACACGTGGAAAAAACGTACAAAACAAGAGATCGGAGACATCAAGATTTTCGACGAATTTTTTAAGAATTTTCAAATTTTCAGATGGGAGGTTCCAGATAAGGTCAAAAACGACATACTCAGATCTTCACCAAACTTTGCAGGGATCCATTGGAGGTCGAGACACGTGGAAAAAACGTACAAAACACGAGATTGGAGACATCAAGATTTTGGACGAATTTTTTAAGAATTTTCAAATTTTCAGATAGGAGGTTCCATATAAGGTCAAAAACTACATACTCAGATCTTCACCAAACTTTGCAGGGATACATTGGATGTCAAGACACGTGGAAAAAACGTACAAAACAAGAGATTGGAGACATCAAGATTTTCGACGAATTTTTTAAGAATTTTCAAATTTTCAGAAAGGATGTTCCAGATAAGGTCAAAAACGACATACTCAGATCTTCACCAAACTTTGCAGGGATCCATTGGAGGTCGAGACACGTGGAAAAAACGTACAAAACAAGAGATTGGAGACATCAAGATTTTGGACGAATTTTTGAAGAATTTTCAAATTTTCAGATAGGAGGTTCCAGATAAGGTCTAAAACTACATACTCAGATCTCCACCAAACATTGCAGGAATACATTGGATGTCAAGACACGTGGAAAAAACGTACAAAACAAGAGATTGGAGACATCAAGATTTTCAACGAATTTTTGAAGAATTTTCAAATTTTCAGATAGGAGGTTCCAGATAAGGTCAAAAACTACATACTCAGATCTTCACCAAACGTTGCAGGGATACTTTGCATGTCAAGACACGTGGAAAAAACGTACAAAACAAAAGATTGGAGACATCAAGATTTTCGACGAATTTTTTAAGAATTTTCAAATTTTCAGATGGGAGGTTCCAGATAAGGTCAAAAACGACATACTCAGATCTTCACCAAACTTTGCATGGATACATTGGATGTCAAGACACGTGGAAAAAACGTACAAAACAAGAGATTGGAGACATCAAGATTTTGGACGAATTTTTTAAGAATTCTCAAATTTTCAGAAATAAGGTTCCATATAAGGTCAAAAACTACATACTCAGATCTTCACCAAACTTTGCAGGGATACTTTGGATGTCAAGACACGTGGAAAAAACGTACAAAACAAGAGATTGGGGTCATCAAGATTTTGGACGAATTTTTTAAGAATTTTCAAATTTTCAGATGGGAGGTTCAATATAAGGTCAAAAACTACATACTCAGATCTTCACCAAACTTTGCATGGATACATTGGATGTCAAGACACGTGGAAAAAACATACAAAACATAGGATTCGGAACATCAAGATTTTGGTCGAATTTTTTAAGAATTTTCAAATTTTCAGATAGGAGGTTCCATATAAGGTCAAAAACTACATACTCAGATCTTCACCAAACATTGCAGGAATACATTGGATGTCAAGACACGTGGAAAAAACGTACAAAACAAGAGATTGGGGTCATCAAGATTTTGCACGGATTTTTTAGGAATTTTCAAATTTTCAGATGGGAGGTTCCATATAAGGTCAAAAACTACATACTCAGATCTTCACCAAACTTTGCATGGATACATTATGTGTCAAGACACGTGGAAAAAACGTACAAAACAAAAGATTGGAGACATCAAGATTTTGGTCGAATTTTTTAAGAATTTTCAAATTTTCAGATGGGAGGTTCCAGATAAGGTCAAAAACTACATACTCAGATCTTCACCAAACTTTGCAGGGATACATTGGATGTCAAGACACGTGGAAAAAACGTACAAAAAAGAGATTGGAGACATCAAGATTTTGGACGAATTTTTTAACAATTTTCAAATTTTCAGAAAGGATGTTCCAGATAAGGTCAAAAACGACATACTCAGATCTTCACCAAACTTTGCAGGGATACATTGGATGTCAAGACACGTGGAAAAAACGTACAAAACAAGAGATTGGAGACATCAAATTTTGGACGAATTTTTTAAGAATTTTCAAATTTTCAGAAAGGATGTTCCAGATAAGGTCAAAAACGACATACTCAGATCTTCACCAAACTTTGCAGGGATACATTGGAGGTCAAGACACGTGGAAAAAACGTACAAAACAAGAGATTGGAGACATCAAGATTTTCGACGAATTTTTTAAGAATTTTCAAATTTTCAGATAGGAGGTTCCAGATAAGGTCAAAAACTACATACTCAGATCTTCACCAAACGTTGCAGGGATACTTTGCATGTCAAGACACGTGGAAAAAACGTACAAAACAAGAGATTGGAGACATCAAGATTTTCGACGAATTTTTTAAGAATTTTCAAATTTTCAGATGGGAGGTTCCAGATAAGGTCAAAAACGACATACTCAGATCTTCACCAAACTTTGCATGGATACATTGGATGTCAAGACACGTGGAAAAAACGTACAAAACAAGAGATTGGAGACATCAAGATTTTGGACGAATTTTTTAAGAATTCTCAAATTTTCAGAAAGGAGGTTCCATATAAGGTCAAAAACTACAAACTCAGATCTTCACCAAACTTTGCAGGGATACATTGGATGTCAAGACACGTGGAAAAAACGTACAAAACAAGAGATTGGGGTCATCAAGATTTTGGACGAATTTTTTAAGAATTTTCAAATTTTCAGAAAGGAGGTTCCATATAAGGTCAAAAACTACATACTCAGATTTTCACCAAACTTTGCAGGGATACATTGAATGTCAAGACACGTGGAAAAAACGTACAAAACAAGAGATTGGGGTCATCAAGATTTTGGACGGATTTTTTAGGAATTTTCAAATTTTCAGATGGGAGGTTCCAGATAAGGTCAAAAACTACATACTCAGATCTTCACCAAACTTTGCAGGGATACATTGGATGTCAAGACACGTGGAAAAAACGTACAAAACAAGAGATTGGAGACATCAAGATTTTGGACGAATTTTTTAAGAATTTTTAAATTTTCAGATAGGAGGTTCCATATAAGGTCAAAAACTACATACTCAGATCTTCACCAAACTTCGCATGGATACATTATGTGTCAAGACACGTGGAAAAAACGTACAAAACAAGAGATTGGAGACATCAAGATATTGGTCGAATTTTTTAAGAATTTTCAAATTTTCAGATGGGAGGTTCCAGATAAGGTCAAAAACTACATACTCAGATCTTCACCAAACTTTGCAGGGATACATTGGATGTCAAGACACGTGGAGAAAACGTACAAAACAAGAGATAGGAGACATCAAGATTTTGGACGAATTTTTTAACAATTTTCAAATTTTCAGAAAGGATGTTCCAGATAAGGTCAAAAACGACATACTCAGATCTTCACCAAACTTTGCAGGGATACATTGGATATCAAGACACGTGGAAAAAACGTACAAAACAAGAGATTGGAGACATCAAGATTTTGGACGAATTTTTTAAGAATTTTCAAATTTTCAGATAGGAGGTTCCAGATAAGATCAAAAACTACATACTCAGATCTTCACCAAACTTTGCAGGGATACATTGGATGTCAAGACACGTGGAAAAAACGTACAAAACAAGAGATTGGGGTCATCAAGATTTTGGACGGATTTTTTAGGAATTTTCAAATTTTCAGATGGGAGGTTCCAGATAAGGTCAAAAACTACATACTCAGATCTTCACCAAACATTGCAGGGATACATTGGATGTCAAGACACGTGGAAAAAACGTACAAAACAAGAGATTGGAGACATCAAGATTTTGGACGAATTTTTTAAGAATTTTCAAATTTTCAGATAGGAGGTTCCAGATGAGGTCAAAAACTACATACTCAGATCTTCACCAAACTTTGCAGGAATACTTTGCATGTCAAGACACGTGGAAAAAACGTACAAAACAAGAGATCGGAGACATCAAGATTTTCGACGAATTTTTTAAGAATTTTCAAATTTTCAGATGGGAGGTTCCAGATAAGGTCAAAAACGACATACTCAGATCTTCACCAAACTTTGCAGGGATCCATTGGAGGTCGAGACACGTGGAAAAAACGTACAAAACACGAGATTGGAGACATCAAGATTTTGGACGAATTTTTTAAGAATTTTCAAATTTTCAGATAGGAGGTTCCATATAAGGTCAAAAACTACATACTCAGATCTTCACCAAACTTTGCAGGGATAAATTGGATGTCAAGACACGTGGAAAAAACGTACAAAACAAGAGATTGGAGACATCAAGATTTTCGACGAATTTTTTAAGAATTTTCAAATTTTCAGAAAGGATGTTCCAGATAAGGTCAAAAACGACATACTCAGATCTTCACCAAACTTTGCAGGGATCCATTGGAGGTCGAGACACGTGGAAAAAACGTACAAAACAAGAGATTGGAGACATCAAGATTTTGGACGAATTTTTGAAGAATTTTCAAATTTTCAGATAGGAGGTTCCAGATAAGGTCTAAAACTACATACTCAGATCTCCACCAAACATTGCAGGAATACATTGGATGTCAAGACACGTGGAAAAAACGTACAAAACAAGAGATTGGAGACATCAAGATTTTCAACGAATTTTTGAAGAATTTTCAAATTTTCAGATAGGAGGTTCCAGATAAGGTCAAAAACTACATACTCAGATCTTCACCAAACGTTGCAGGGATACTTTGCATGTCAAGACACGTGGAAAAAACGTACAAAACAAAAGATTGGAGACATCAAGATTTTCGACGAATTTTTTAAGAATTTTCAAATTTTCAGATGGGAGGTTCCAGATAAGGTCAAAAACGACATACTCAGATCTTCACCAAACTTTGCATGGATACATTGGATGTCAAGACACGTGGAAAAAACGTACAAAACAAGAGATTGGAGACATCAAGATTTTGGACGAATTTTTTAAGAATTCTCAAATTTTCAGAAATAAGGTTCCATATAAGGTCAAAAACTACATACTCAGATCTTCACCAAACTTTGCAGGGATACTTTGGATGTCAAGACACGTGGAAAAAACGTACAAAACAAGAGATTGGGGTCATCAAGATTTTGGACGAATTTTTTAAGAATTTTCAAATTTTCAGATGGGAGGTTCAATATAAGGTCAAAAACTACATACTCAGATCTTCACCAAACTTTGCATGGATACATTGGATGTCAAGACACGTGGAAAAAACATACAAAACATAGGATTCGGAACATCAAGATTTTGGTCGAATTTTTTAAGAATTTTCAAATTTTCAGATAGGAGGTTCCATATAAGGTCAAAAACTACATACTCAGATCTTCACCAAACATTGCAGGAATACATTGGATGTCAAGACACGTGGAAAAAACGTACAAAACAAGAGATTGGGGTCATCAAGATTTTGCACGGATTTTTTAGGAATTTTCAAATTTTCAGATGGGAGGTTCCAGATAAGGTCAAAAACTACATACTCAGATCTTCACCAAACTTTGCAGGGATACATTGGATGTCAAGACACGTGGAAAAAACGTACAAAACAAGAGATTGGAGACATCAAGATTTTGGACGAATTTTTTAAGAATTTTCAAATTTTCAGATAGGAGGTTCCATATAAGGTCAAAAACTACATACTCAGATCTTCACCAAACTTTGCATGGATACATTATGTGTCAAGACACGTGGAAAAAACGTACAAAACAAAAGATTGGAGACATCAAGATTTTGGTCGAATTTTTTAAGAATTTTCAAATTTTCAGATGGGAGGTTCCAGATAAGGTCAAAAACTACATACTCAGATCTTCACCAAACTTTGCAGGGATACATTGGATGTCAAGACACGTGGAAAAAACGTACAAAAAAGAGATTGGAGACATCAAGATTTTGGACGAATTTTTTAACAATTTTCAAATTTTCAGAAAGGATGTTCCAGATAAGGTCAAAAACGACATACTCAGATCTTCACCAAACTTTGCAGGGATACATTGGATATCAAGACACGTGGAAAAAACGTACAAAACAAGAGATTGGAGACATCAAGATTTTGGACGAATTTTTTAAGAATTTTCAAATTTTCAGATAGGAGGTTCCAGATAAGGTCAAAAACTACATACTCAGATCTTCACCAAACTTTGCAGGGATACATTGGATGTCAAGACACGTGGAAAAAACGTACAAAACAAGAGATTGGAGACATCAAGATTTTCGACGAATTTTTGAAGAATTTTCAAATTTTCAGATAGGAGGTTCCAGATAAGGTCAAAAACTACATACTCAGATCTTCACCAAACGTTGCAGGGATACTTTGCATGTCAAGACACGTGGAAAAAACGTACAAAACAAGAGATTGGAGACATCAAGATTTTCGACGAATTTTTTAAGAATTTTCAAATTTTCAGATGGGAGGTTCCAGATAAGGTCAAAAACGACATACTCAGATCTTCACCAAAGTTTGCATGGATACATTGGATGTCAAGACACGTGGAAAAAACGTACAAAACAAGAGATTGGGGTCATCAAGATTTTGCACGGATTTTTTAGGAATTTTCAAATTTTCAGATGGGAGGTTCCAGATAAGGTCAAAAACTACATACTCAGATCTTCACCAAACTTTGCAGGGATACATTGGATGTCAAGACACGTGGAAAAAACGTACAAAACAAGAGATTGGAGACATCAAGATTTTGGACGAATTTTTTAAGAATTTTCAAATTTTCAGATAGGAGGTTCCATATAAGGTCAAAAACTACATACTCAGATCTTCACCAAACTTTGCAGGAATACATTGAATGTCAAGACACGTGGAAAAAACGTACAAAACAAGAGATTGTGGTCATCAAGATTTTGGACGGATTTTTTAGGAATTTTCAAATTTTCAGATGGGAGGTTCCAGATAAGGTCAAAAACTACATACTCAGATCTTCACCAAACTTTGCAGGGATACATTGGATGTCAAGACACGTGGAAAAAACGTACAAAACAAGAGATTGGAGACATCAAGATTTTGGACGAATTTTTTAAGAATTTTCAAATTTTCAGATAGGAGGTTCCATATAAGGTCAAAAACTACATACTCAGATCTTCACCAAACTTTGCATGGATACATTATGTGTCAAGACACGTGGAAAAAACGTACAAAACAAGAGATTGGAGACATCAAGATTTTGGTCGAATTTTTTAAGAATTTTCAAATTTTCAGATGGGAGGTTCCAGATAAGGTCAAAAACTACATACTCAGATCTTCACCAAACTTTGCAGGGATACATTGGATGTCAAGACACGTGGAAAAAACGTACAAAACAAGAGATAGGAGACATCAAGATTTTGGACGAATTTTTTAATAATTTTCAAATTTTCAGAAAGGATGTTCCAGATAAGGTCAAAAACGACATACTCAGATCTTCACCAAACTTTGCAGGGATACATTGGATATCAAGACACGTGGAAAAAACGTACAAAACAAGAGATTGGAGACATCAAGATTTTGGACGATTTTTTTAAGAATTTTCAAATTTTCAGATAGGAGGTTCCAGATAAGGTCAAAAACTACATACTCAGATCTTCACCAAACTTTGCAGGGATACATTGGATGTCAAGACACGTGGAAAAAACGTACAAAACAAGAGATTGGAGACATCAAGATTTTGGACGAATTTTTTAAGAATTTTCAAATTTTCAGATAGGAGGTTCCAGATGAGGTCAAAAACTACATACTCAGATCTTCACCAAACTTTGCAGGAATACTTTGCATGTCAAGACACGTGGAAAAAACGTACAAAACAAGAGATCGGAGACATCAAGATTTTCGACGAATTTTTTAAGAATTTTCAAATTTTCAGATGGGAGGTTCCAGATAAGGTCAAAAACGACATACTCAGATCTTCACCAAACTTTGCAGGGATCCATTGGAGGTCGAGACACGTGGAAAAAACGTACAAAACAAGAGATTGGAGACATCAAGATTTTGGACGAATTTTTTAAGAATTTTCAAATTTTCAGATAGGAGGTTCCATATAAGGTCAAAAACTACATACTCAGATCTTCACCAAAGTTTGCAGGGATACATTGGATGTCAAGACACGTGGAAAAAACGTACAAAACAAGAGATTGGAGACATCAAGATTTTGGACGATTTTTTTAAAAATTTTCAAATTTTCAGAAATGCGGTTCCAGATAAGGTCAAAAACTACATACTCAGATCTTCACCAAACTTTGCAGGGATACATTGGATGTCAAGACACGTGGAAAAAACGTACAAAACAAGAGATTCGGGTCAACAAGATTTTGGACGGATTTTTTAGGAATTTTCAAATTTTCAGATGGGAGGTTCCAGATAAGGTCAAAAACTACATACTCAGATCTTCACCAAACTCTGCAGGGATACATTGTATGTCAAGACACGTGGAAAAAACATACAAAACATAGGATTGGGGACATCAAGATTTTGTTAAATTCTTTTAAGAATTTTCAAATTTTCAGATAGGAGGTTCCATATAAGGTCAAAAACTACATACTCAGATCTTCACCAAACATTGCAGGGATACATTGGATGTCAAGACACGTGGAAAGAACGTACAAAACAAGAGATTGGAGACATCAAGATTTTGGACGAATTTTTTAAGAATTTTCAAATTTTCAGATAGGAGGTTCCAGATGAGGTCAAAAACTACATACTCAGATCTTCACCAAACTTTGCAGGAATACTTTGCATGTCAAGACACGTGGAAAAAACGTACAAAACAAGAGATCGGAGACATCAAGATTTTCGACGAATTTTTTAAGAATTTTCAAATTTTCAGATGGGAGGTTCCAGATAAGGTCAAAAACGACATACTCAGATCTTCACCAAACTTTGCATGGATACATTGGATGTCAAGACACGTGGAAAAAACATACAAAACATAGGATTGGTGACATCAAGATTTTGGACGAATTTTTTAAGAATTTTCAAATTTTCAGATAGGAGGTTCCATATAAGGTCAAAAACTACATACTCAGATCTTCACCAAACTTTGCAGGGATACATTGGAGGTCGAGACACGTGGAAAAAAAGTACAAAACAAGAGATTGGGGTCATCAAGATTTTGGACGGATTTTTTAGGAATTTTCAAATTTTCAGATGGGAGGTTCCAGATAAGGTCAAAAACTACATACTCAGATCTTCACCAAACATTGCAGGGATACATTGGATGTCAAGACACGTGGAAAAAACGTACAAAACAAGAGATTGGAGACATCAAGATTTTGGACGAATTTTTTAAGAATTTTCAAATTTTCAGATAGGAGGTTCCAGATGAGGTCAAAAACTACATACTCAGATCTTCACCAAACTTTGCAGGAATACTTTGCATGTCAAGACACGTGGAAAAAACGTACAAAACAAGAGATCGGAGACATCAAGATTTTCGACGAATTTTTTAAGAATTTTCAAATTTTCAGATGGGAGGTTCCAGATAAGGTCAAAAACGACATACTCAGATCTTCACCAAACTTTGCAGGGATCCATTGGAGGTCGAGACACGTGGAAAAAACGTACAAAACACGAGATTGGAGACATCAAGATTTTGGACGAATTTTTTAAGAATTTTCAAATTTTCAGATAGGAGGTTCCATATAAGGTCAAAAACTACATACTCAGATCTTCACCAAACTTTGCAGGGATAAATTGGATGTCAAGACACGTGGAAAAAACGTACAAAACAAGAGATTGGAGACATCAAGATTTTCGACGAATTTTTTAAGAATTTTCAAATTTTCAGAAAGGATGTTCCAGATAAGGTCAAAAACGACATACTCAGATCTTCACCAAACTTTGCAGGGATCCATTGGAGGTCGAGACACGTGGAAAAAACGTACAAAACAAGAGATTGGAGACATCAAGATTTTGGACGAATTTTTGAAGAATTTTCAAATTTTCAGATAGGAGGTTCCAGATAAGGTCTAAAACTACATACTCAGATCTCCACCAAACATTGCAGGAATACATTGGATGTCAAGACACGTGGAAAAAACGTACAAAACAAGAGATTGGAGACATCAAGATTTTCAACGAATTTTTGAAGAATTTTCAAATTTTCAGATAGGAGGTTCCAGATAAGGTCAAAAACTACATACTCAGATCTTCACCAAACGTTGCAGGGATACTTTGCATGTCAAGACACGTGGAAAAAACGTACAAAACAAAAGATTGGAGACATCAAGATTTTCGACGAATTTTTTAAGAATTTTCAAATTTTCAGATGGGAGGTTCCAGATAAGGTCAAAAACGACATACTCAGATCTTCACCAAACTTTGCATGGATACATTGGATGTCAAGACACGTGGAAAAAACGTACAAAACAAGAGATTGGAGACATCAAGATTTTGGACGAATTTTTTAAGAATTCTCAAATTTTCAGAAATAAGGTTCCATATAAGGTCAAAAACTACATACTCAGATCTTCACCAAACTTTGCAGGGATACTTTGGATGTCAAGACACGTGGAAAAAACGTACAAAACAAGAGATTGGGGTCATCAAGATTTTGGACGAATTTTTTAAGAATTTTCAAATTTTCAGATGGGAGGTTCAATATAAGGTCAAAAACTACATACTCAGATCTTCACCAAACTTTGCATGGATACATTGGATGTCAAGACACGTGGAAAAAACATACAAAACATAGGATTCGGAACATCAAGATTTTGGTCGAATTTTTTAAGAATTTTCAAATTTTCAGATAGGAGGTTCCATATAAGGTCAAAAACTACATACTCAGATCTTCACCAAACATTGCAGGAATACATTGGATGTCAAGACACGTGGAAAAAACGTACAAAACAAGAGATTGGGGTCATCAAGATTTTGCACGGATTTTTTAGGAATTTTCAAATTTTCAGATGGGAGGTTCCAGATAAGGTCAAAAACTACATACTCAGATCTTCACCAAACTTTGCAGGGATACATTGGATGTCAAGACACGTGGAAAAAACGTACAAAACAAGAGATTGGAGACATCAAGATTTTGGACGAATTTTTTAAGAATTTTCAAATTTTCAGATAGGAGGTTCCATATAAGGTCAAAAACTACATACTCAGATCTTCACCAAACTTTGCATGGATACATTATGTGTCAAGACACGTGGAAAAAACGTACAAAACAAAAGATTGGAGACATCAAGATTTTGGTCGAATTTTTTAAGAATTTTCAAATTTTCAGATGGGAGGTTCCAGATAAGGTCAAAAACTACATACTCAGATCTTCACCAAACTTTGCAGGGATACATTGGATGTCAAGACACGTGGAAAAAACGTACAAAAAAGAGATTGGAGACATCAAGATTTTGGACGAATTTTTTAACAATTTTCAAATTTTCAGAAAGGATGTTCCAGATAAGGTCAAAAACGACATACTCAGATCTTCACCAAACTTTGCAGGGATACATTGGATATCAAGACACGTGGAAAAAACGTACAAAACAAGAGATTGGAGACATCAAGATTTTGGACGAATTTTTTAAGAATTTTCAAATTTTCAGATAGGAGGTTCCAGATAAGGTCAAAAACTACATACTCAGATCTTCACCAAACTTTGCAGGGATACATTGGATGTCAAGACACGTGGAAAAAACGTACAAAACAAGAAATTGGAGACATCAAGATTTTGGACGAATTTTTTAAGAATTTTCAAATTTTCAGATAGGAGGTTCCAGATGAGGTCAAAAACTACATACTCAGATCTTCACCAAACTTTGCAGGAATACTTTGCATGTCAAGACACGTGGAAAAAACGTACAAAACAAGAGATCGGAGACATCAAGATTTTCGACGAATTTTTTAAGAATTTTCAAATTTTCAGATGGGAGGTTCCAGATAAGGTCAAAAACGACATACTCAGATCTTCACCAAACTTTGCATGGATACATTGGATGTCAAGACACGTGGAAAAAACATACAAAACATAGGATTGGTGACATCAAGATTTTGGACGAATTTTTTAAGAATTTTCAAATTTTCAGATAGGAGGTTCCATATAAGGTCAAAAACTACATACTCAGATCTTCACCAAACTTTGCAGGGATACATTGGAGGTCGAGACACGTGGAAAAAAAGTACAAAACAAGAGATTGGGGTCATCAAGATTTTGGACGGATTTTTTAGGAATTTTCAAATTTTCAGATGGGAGGTTCCAGATAAAGTCAAAAACTACATACTCAGATCTTCACCAAACATTGCAGGGATACATTGGATGTCAAGACACGTGGAAAAAACGTACAAAACAAGAGATTGGAGACATCAAGATTTTGGACGAATTTTTTAAGAATTTTCAAATTTTCAGATAGGAGGTTCCAGATGAGGTCAAAAACTACATACTCAGATCTTCACCAAACTTTGCAGGAATACTTTGCATGTCAAGACACGTGGAAAAAACGTACAAAACAAGAGATCGGAGACATCAAGATTTTCAACGAATTTTTTAAGAATTTTCAAATTTTCAGATGGGAGGTTCCAGATAAGGTCAAAAACGACATACTCAGATCTTCACCAAACTTTGCAGGGATCCATTGGAGGTCGAGACACGTGGAAAAAACGTACAAAACACGAGATTGGAGACATCAAGATTTTGGACGAATTTTTTAAGAATTTTCAAATTTTCAGATAGGAGGTTCCATATAAGGTCAAAAACTACATACTCAGATCTTCACCAAACTTTGCAGGGATAAATTGGATGTCAAGACACGTGGAAAAAACGTACAAAACAAGAGATTGGAGACATCAAGATTTTCGACGAATTTTTTAAGAATTTTCAAATTTTCAGAAAGGATGTTCCAGATAAGGTCAAAAACGACATACTCAGATCTTCACCAAACTTTGCAGGGATCCATTGGAGGTCGAGACACGTGGAAAAAACGTACAAAACAAGAGATTGGAGACATCAAGATTTTGGACGAATTTTTGAAGAATTTTCAAATTTTCAGATAGGAGGTTCCAGATAAGGTCTAAAACTACATACTCAGATCTCCACCAAACATTGCAGGAATACATTGGATGTCAAGACACGTGGAAAAAACGTACAAAACAAGAGATTGGAGACATCAAGATTTTCAACGAATTTTTGAAGAATTTTCAAATTTTCAGATAGGAGGTTCCAGATAAGGTCAAAAACTACATACTCAGATCTTCACCAAACGTTGCAGGGATACTTTGCATGTCAAGACACGTGGAAAAAACGTACAAAACAAAAGATTGGAGACATCAAGATTTTCGACGAATTTTTTAAGAATTTTCAAATTTTCAGATGGGAGGTTCCAGATAAGGTCAAAAACGACATACTCAGATCTTCACCAAACTTTGCATGGATACATTGGATGTCAAGACACGTGGAAAAAACGTACAAAACAAGAGATTGGAGACATCAAGATTTTGGACGAATTTTTTAAGAATTCTCAAATTTTCAGAAATAAGGTTCCATATAAGGTCAAAAACTACATACTCAGATCTTCACCAAACTTTGCAGGGATACTTTGGATGTCAAGACACGTGGAAAAAACGTACAAAACAAGAGATTGGGGTCATCAAGATTTTGGACGAATTTTTTAAGAATTTTCAAATTTTCAGATGGGAGGTTCAATATAAGGTCAAAAACTACATACTCAGATCTTCACCAAACTTTGCATGGATACATTGGATGTCAAGACACGTGGAAAAAACATACAAAACATAGGATTCGGAACATCAAGATTTTGGTCGAATTTTTTAAGAATTTTCAAATTTTCAGATAGGAGGTTCCATATAAGGTCAAAAACTACATACTCAGATCTTCACCAAACATTGCAGGAATACATTGGATGTCAAGACACGTGGAAAAAACGTACAAAACAAGAGATTGGGGTCATCAAGATTTTGCACGGATTTTTTAGGAATTTTCAAATTTTCAGATGGGAGGTTCCAGATAAGGTCAAAAACTACATACTCAGATCTTCACCAAACTTTGCAGGGATACATTGGATGTCAAGACACGTGGAAAAAACGTACAAAACAAGAGATTGGAGACATCAAGATTTTGGACGAATTTTTTAAGAATTTTCAAATTTTCAGATAGGAGGTTCCATATAAGGTCAAAAACTACATACTCAGATCTTCACCAAACTTTGCATGGATACATTATGTGTCAAGACACGTGGAAAAAACGTACAAAACAAAAGATTGGAGACATCAAGATTTTGGTCGAATTTTTTAAGAATTTTCAAATTTTCAGATGGGAGGTTCCAGATAAGGTCAAAAACTACATACTCAGATCTTCACCAAACTTTGCAGGGATACATTGGATGTCAAGACACGTGGAAAAAACGTACAAAAAAGAGATTGGAGACATCAAGATTTTGGACGAATTTTTTAACAATTTTCAAATTTTCAGAAAGGATGTTCCAGATAAGGTCAAAAACGACATACTCAGATCTTCACCAAACTTTGCAGGGATACATTGGATATCAAGACACGTGGAAAAAACGTACAAAACAAGAGATTGGAGACATCAAGATTTTGGACGAATTTTTTAAGAATTTTCAAATTTTCAGATAGGAGGTTCCAGATAAGGTCAAAAACTACATACTCAGATCTTCACCAAACTTTGCAGGGATACATTGGATGTCAAGACACGTGGAAAAAACGTACAAAACAAGAGATTGGAGACATCAAGATTTTCGACGAATTTTTGAAGAATTTTCAAATTTTCAGATAGGAGGTTCCAGATAAGGTCAAAAACTACATACTCAGATCTTCACCAAACGTTGCAGGGATACTTTGCATGTCAAGACACGTGGAAAAAACGTACAAAACAAGAGATTGGAGACATCAAGATTTTCGACGAATTTTTTAAGAATTTTCAAATTTTCAGATGGGAGGTTCCAGATAAGGTCAAAAACGACATACTCAGATCTTCACCAAAGTTTGCATGGATACATTGGATGTCAAGACACGTGGAAAAAACGTACAAAACAAGAGATTGGGGTCATCAAGATTTTGCACGGATTTTTTAGGAATTTTCAAATTTTCAGATGGGAGGTTCCAGATAAGGTCAAAAACTACATACTCAGATCTTCACCAAACTTTGCAGGGATACATTGGATGTCAAGACACGTGGAAAAAACGTACAAAACAAGAGATTGGAGACATCAAGATTTTGGACGAATTTTTTAAGAATTTTCAAATTTTCAGATAGGAGGTTCCATATAAGGTCAAAAACTACATACTCAGATCTTCACCAAACTTTGCAGGAATACATTGAATGTCAAGACACGTGGAAAAAACGTACAAAACAAGAGATTGTGGTCATCAAGATTTTGGACGGATTTTTTAGGAATTTTCAAATTTTCAGATGGGAGGTTCCAGATAAGGTCAAAAACTACATACTCAGATCTTCACCAAACTTTGCAGGGATACATTGGATGTCAAGACACGTGGAAAAAACGTACAAAACAAGAGATTGGAGACATCAAGATTTTGGACGAATTTTTTAAGAATTTTCAAATTTTCAGATAGGAGGTTCCATATAAGGTCAAAAACTACATACTCAGATCTTCACCAAACTTTGCATGGATACATTATGTGTCAAGACACGTGGAAAAAACGTACAAAACAAGAGATTGGAGACATCAAGATTTTGGTCGAATTTTTTAAGAATTTTCAAATTTTCAGATGGGAGGTTCCAGATAAGGTCAAAAACTACATACTCAGATCTTCACCAAACTTTGCAGGGATACATTGGATGTCAAGACACGTGGAAAAAACGTACAAAACAAGAGATAGGAGACATCAAGATTTTGGACGAATTTTTTAATAATTTTCAAATTTTCAGAAAGGATGTTCCAGATAAGGTCAAAAACGACATACTCAGATCTTCACCAAACTTTGCAGGGATACATTGGATATCAAGACACGTGGAAAAAACGTACAAAACAAGAGATTGGAGACATCAAGATTTTGGACGATTTTTTTAAGAATTTTCAAATTTTCAGATAGGAGGTTCCAGATAAGGTCAAAAACTACATACTCAGATCTTCACCAAACTTTGCAGGGATACATTGGATGTCAAGACACGTGGAAAAAACGTACAAAACAAGAGATTGGAGACATCAAGATTTTGGACGAATTTTTTAAGAATTTTCAAATTTTCAGATAGGAGGTTCCAGATGAGGTCAAAAACTACATACTCAGATCTTCACCAAACTTTGCAGGAATACTTTGCATGTCAAGACACGTGGAAAAAACGTACAAAACAAGAGATCGGAGACATCAAGATTTTCGACGAATTTTTTAAGAATTTTCAAATTTTCAGATGGGAGGTTCCAGATAAGGTCAAAAACGACATACTCAGATCTTCACCAAACTTTGCAGGGATCCATTGGAGGTCGAGACACGTGGAAAAAACGTACAAAACAAGAGATTGGAGACATCAAGATTTTGGACGAATTTTTTAAGAATTTTCAAATTTTCAGATAGGAGGTTCCATATAAGGTCAAAAACTACATACTCAGATCTTCACCAAAGTTTGCAGGGATACATTGGATGTCAAGACACGTGGAAAAAACGTACAAAACAAGAGATTGGAGACATCAAGATTTTGGACGATTTTTTTAAAAATTTTCAAATTTTCAGAAATGCGGTTCCAGATAAGGTCAAAAACTACATACTCAGATCTTCACCAAACTTTGCAGGGATACATTGGATGTCAAGACACGTGGAAAAAACGTACAAAACAAGAGATTCGGGTCAACAAGATTTTGGACGGATTTTTTAGGAATTTTCAAATTTTCAGATGGGAGGTTCCAGATAAGGTCAAAAACTACATACTCAGATCTTCACCAAACTCTGCAGGGATACATTGTATGTCAAGACACGTGGAAAAAACATACAAAACATAGGATTGGGGACATCAAGATTTTGTTAAATTCTTTTAAGAATTTTCAAATTTTCAGATAGGAGGTTCCATATAAGGTCAAAAACTACATACTCAGATCTTCACCAAACATTGCAGGGATACATTGGATGTCAAGACACGTGGAAAGAACGTACAAAACAAGAGATTGGAGACATCAAGATTTTGGACGAATTTTTTAAGAATTTTCAAATTTTCAGATAGGAGGTTCCAGATGAGGTCAAAAACTACATACTCAGATCTTCACCAAACTTTGCAGGAATACTTTGCATGTCAAGACACGTGGAAAAAACGTACAAAACAAGAGATCGGAGACATCAAGATTTTCGACGAATTTTTTAAGAATTTTCAAATTTTCAGATGGGAGGTTCCAGATAAGGTCAAAAACGACATACTCAGATCTTCACCAAACTTTGCATGGATACATTGGATGTCAAGACACGTGGAAAAAACATACAAAACATAGGATTGGTGACATCAAGATTTTGGACGAATTTTTTAAGAATTTTCAAATTTTCAGATAGGAGGTTCCATATAAGGTCAAAAACTACATACTCAGATCTTCACCAAACTTTGCAGGGATACATTGGAGGTCGAGACACGTGGAAAAAAAGTACAAAACAAGAGATTGGGGTCATCAAGATTTTGGACGGATTTTTTAGGAATTTTCAAATTTTCAGATGGGAGGTTCCAGATAAGGTCAAAAACTACATACTCAGATCTTCACCAAACATTGCAGGGATACATTGGATGTCAAGACACGTGGAAAAAACGTACAAAACAAGAGATTGGAGACATCAAGATTTTGGACGAATTTTTTAAGAATTTTCAAATTTTCAGATAGGAGGTTCCAGATGAGGTCAAAAACTACATACTCAGATCTTCACCAAACTTTGCAGGAATACTTTGCATGTCAAGACACGTGGAAAAAACGTACAAAACAAGAGATCGGAGACATCAAGATTTTCGACGAATTTTTTAAGAATTTTCAAATTTTCAGATGGGAGGTTCCAGATAAGGTCAAAAACGACATACTCAGATCTTCACCAAACTTTGCAGGGATCCATTGGAGGTCGAGACACGTGGAAAAAACGTACAAAACAAGAGATTGGAGACATCAAGATTTTGGACGAATTTTTTAAGAATTTTCAAATTTTCAGATAGGAGGTTCCATATAAGGTCAAAAACTACATACTCAGATCTTCACCAAACTTTGCAGGGATACATTGGATGTCAAGACACGTGGAAAAAACGTACAAAACAAGAGATTGGAGACATCAAGATTTTCGACGAATTTTTTAAGAATTTTCAAATTTTCAGAAAGGATGTTCCAGATAAGGTCAAAAACGACATACTCAGATCTTCACCAAACTTTGCAGGGATCCATTGGAGGTCGAGACACGTGGAAAAAACGTACAAAACAAGAGATTGGAGACATCAAGATTTTGGACGAATTTTTGAAGAATTTTCAAATTTTCAGATAGGAGGTTCCAGATAAGGTCTAAAACTACATACTCAGATCTCCACCAAACATTGCAGGAATACATTGGATGTCAAGACACGTGGAAAAAACGTACAAAACAAGAGATTGGAGACATCAAGATTTTCGAAGAATTTTTGAAGAATTTTCAAATTTTCAGATAGGAGGTTCCAGATAAGGTCAAAAACTACATACTCAGATCTTCACCAAACTTTGCAGGGATACTTTGGATGTCAAGACACGTGGAAAAAACGTACAAAACAAGAGATTGGGGTCATCAAGATTTTGGACGAATTTTTTAAGAATTTTCAAATTTTCAGATGGGAGGTTCAATATAAGGTCAAAAACTACATACTCAGATCTTCACCAAACTTTGCATGGATACATTGGATGTCAAGACACGTGGAAAAAACATACAAAACATAGGATTCGGAACATCAAGGTTTTGGTCGAATTTTTTAAGAATTTTCAAATTTTCAGATAGGAGGTTCCATATAAGGTCAAAAACTACATACTCAGATCTTCACCAAACATTGCAGGAATACATTGGATGTCAAGACACGTGGAAAAAACGTACAAAACAAGAGATTGGAGTCATCAAGATTTTGCACGGATTTTTTAGGAATTTTCAAATTTTCAGATGGGAGGTTCCAGATAAGGTCAAAAACTACATACTCAGATCTTCACCAAACTTTGCAGGGATACATTGGATGTCAAGACACGTGGAAAAAACGTACAAAACAAGAGATTGGAGACATCAAGATTTTGGACGAATTTTTTAAGAATTTTCAAATTTTCAGATAGGAGGTTCCATATAAGGTCAAAAACTACATACTCAGATCTTCACCAAACTTTGCAGGGATACATTGGATATCAAGACACGTGGAAAAAACGTACAAAACAAGAGATTGGAGACATCAAGATTTTGGACGAATTTTTTAAGAATTTTCAAATTTTCAGATAGGAGGTTCCATATAAGGTCAAAAACTACATACTCAGATCTTCACCAAACTTTGCATGGATACATTATGTGTCAAGACACGTGGAAAAAACGTACAAAACAAGAGATTGGAGACATCAAGATATTGGTCGAATTTTTTAAGAATTTTCAAATTTTCAGATGGGAGGTTCCAGATAAGGTCAAAAACTACATACTCAGATCTTCACCAAACTTTGCAGGGATACATTGGATGTCAAGACACGTGGAAAAAACGTACAAAACAAGAGATAGGAGACATCAAGATTTTGGACGAATTTTTTAACAATTTTCAAATTTTCAGAAAGGATGTTCCAGATAAGGTCTTAAACAACATACTCAGATCTTCACCAAACTTTGCAGGGATACATTGGATATCAAGACACGTGGAAAAAACGTACAAAACAAGAGATTGGAGACATCAAGATTTTGGACGAATTTTTTAAGAATTTTCAAATTTTCAGATAGGAGGTTCCATATAAGGTCAAAAACTACATACTCAGATCTTCACCAAACTTTGCAGGGATACATTGGATGTCAAGACACGTGGAAAAAACGTACAAAACAAGAGATTGGAGACATCAAGATTATGGACGAATTTTTTGAGAATTTTCAAATTTTCAGAAAGGAGGTTCCATATAAGGTCAAAAACTACATACTCAGATCTTCACCAAACTTTGCAGGGATACATTGGATGTCAAGACACGTGGAAAAAACGTACAAAACAAGAGATTGGAGACATCAAGATTTTCGACGAATTTTTTAAGAATTTTCAAATTTTCAGAAAGGATGTTCCAGATAAGGTCAAAAACGACATACTCAGATCTTCACCAAACTTTGCAGGGATACATTGGAGGTCGAGACACGTGGAAAAAACGTACAAAACAAGAGATTGGAGACATCAAGATTTTGGACGAATTTTTGAAGAATTTTCAAATTTTCTGATAGGAGGTCCCAGATAAGGTCAAAAACTACATACTCAGATCTCCACCAAACATTGCAGGGATACATTGGATGTCAAGACACGTGGAAAAAACGTACAAAACAAGAGATTGGAGACATCAAGATTTTCGACGAATTTTTGAAGAATTTTCAAATTTTCAGATAGGAGGTTCCAGATAAGGTCAAAAACTACATACTCAGATCTTCACCAAACGTTGCAGGGATACTTTGCATGTCAAGACACGTGGAAAAAACCTACAAAACAAGAGATTGGAGACATCAAGTTTTTCGACGAATTTTTTAAGAATTTTCAAATTTTCAGATGGGAGGTTCCAGATAAGGTCAAAAACGACATACTCAGATCTTCACCAAACTTTGCATGGATACATTGGATGTCAAGACACGTGGAAAAAACGTACAAAACAAGAGATTGGGGTCATCAAGATTTTGCACGGATTTTTTAGGAATTTTCAAATTTTCAGATGGGAGGTTCCAGATAAGGTCAAAAACTACATACTCAGATCTTCACCAAACTTTGCAGGGATACATTGGATGTCAAGACACGTGGAAAAAACGTACAAAACAAGAGATTGGAGACATCAAGATTTTGGACGAATTTTTTAAGAATTTTCAAATTTTCAGATAGGAGGTTCCATATAAGGTCAAAAACTACACACTCAGATCTTCACCAAACTTTGCATGGATACATTATGTGTCAAGACACGTGGAAAAAACGTACAAAACAAAAGATTGGAGACATCAAGATTTTGGTCGAATTTTTTAAGAATTTTCAAATTTTCAGATGGGAGGTTCCAGATAAGGTCAAAAACTACATACTCAGATCTTCACCAAACTTTGCAGGGATACATTGGATGTCAAGACACGTGGAAAAAACGTACAAAACAAGAGATTGGAGACATCAAGATTTTCGACGAATTTTTGAAGAATTTTCAAATTTTCAGATAGGAGGTTCCAGATAAGGTCAAAAACTACATACTCAGATCTTCACCAAACGTTGCAGGGATACTTTGCATGTCAAGACACGTGGAAAAAACGTACAAAACAAGAGATTGGAGACATCAAGATTTTGGACGAATTTTTTAAGAATTTTCAAATTTTCAGAAAGGATGTTCCAGATAAGGTCAAAAACGACATACTCAGATCTTCACCAAACTTTGCAGGGATACATTGGATGTCAAGACACGTGGAAAAAACGTACAAAACAAGAGATTGGAGACATCAAATTTTGGACGAATTTTTTAAGAATTTTCAAATTTTCAGAAAGGATGTTCCAGATAAGGTCAAAAACGACATACTCAGATCTTCACCAAACTTTGCAGGGATACATTGGAGGTCAAGACACGTGGAAAAAACGTACAAAACAAGAGATTGGAGACATCAAGATTTTCGACGAATTTTTGAAGAATTTTCAAATTTTCAGATAGGAGGTTCCAGATAAGGTCAAAAACTACATACTCAGATCTTCACCAAACGTTGCAGGGATACTTTGCATGTCAAGACACGTGGAAAAAACGTACAAAACAAGAGATTGGAGACATCAAGATTTTCGACGAATTTTTTAAGAATTTTCAAATTTTCAGACGGGAGGTTCCAGATAAGGTCAAAAACGACATACTCAGATCTTCACCAAACTTTGCATGGATACATTGGATGTCAAGACACGTGGAAAAAACGTACAAAACAAGAGATTGGAGACATCAAGATTTTGGACGAATTTTTTAAGAATTCTCAAATTTTCAGAAAGGAGGTTCCATATAAGGTCAAAAACTACAAACTCAGATCTTCACCAAACTTTGCAGGGATACATTGGATGTCAAGACACGTGGAAAAAACGTACAAAACAAGAGATTGGGGTCATCAAGATTTTGGACGAATTTTTTAAGAATTTTCAAATTTTCAGAAAGGATGTTCCATATAAGGTCAAAAACTACATACTCAGATCTTCACCAAACTTTGCAGGGATACATTGAATGTCAAGACACGTGGAAAAAACGTACAAAACAAGAGATTGGGGTCATCAAGATTTTGGACGGATTTTTTAGGAATTTTCAAATTTTCAGATGGGAGGTTCCAGATAAGGTCAAAAACTACATACTCAGATCTTCACCAAACTTTGCAGGGATACATTGGATGTCAAGACACGTGGAAAAAACGTACAAAACAAGAGATTGGAGACATCAAGATTTTGGACGAATTTTTTAAGAATTTTTAAATTTTCAGATAGGAGGTTCCATATAAGGTCAAAAACTACATACTCAGATCTTCACCAAACTTTGCATGGATACATTATGTGTCAAGACACGTGGAAAAAACGTACAAAACAAGAGATTGGAGACATCAAGATATTGGTCGAATTTTTTAAGAATTTTCAAATTTTCAGATGGGAGGTTCCAGATAAGGTCAAAAACTACATACTCAGATCTTCACCAAACTTTGCAGGGATACATTGGATGTCAAGACACGTGGAAAAAACGTACAAAACAAGAGATAGGAGACATCAAGATTTTGGACGAATTTTTTAACAATTTTCAAATTTTCAGAAAGGATGTTCCAGATAAGGTCAAAAACGACATACTCAGATCTTCACCAAACTTTGCAGGGATACATTGGATATCAAGACACGTGGAAAAAACGTACAAAACAAGAGATTGGAGACATCAAGATTTTGGACGAATTTTTTAAGAATTTTCAAATTTTCAGATAGGAGGTTCCAGATAAGATCAAAAACTACATACTCAGATCTTCACCAAACTTTGCAGGGATACATTGGATGTCAAGACACGTGGAAAAAACGTACAAAACAAGAGATTGGGGTCATCAAGATTTTGGACGGATTTTTTAGGAATTTTCAAATTTTCAGATGGGAGGTTCCAGATAAGGTCAAAAACTACATACTCAGATCTTCACCAAACATTGCAGGGATACATTGGATGTCAAGACACGTGGAAAAAACGTACAAAACAAGAGATTGGAGACATCAAGATTTTGGACGAATTTTTTAAGAATTTTTCAAATTTTCAGATAGGAGGTTCCAGATGAGGTCAAAAACTACATACTCAGATCTTCACCAAACTTTGCAGGAATACTTTGCATGTCAAGACACGTGGAAAAAACGTACAAAACAAGAGATCGGAGACATCAAGATTTTCGACGAATTTTTTAAGAATTTTCAAATTTTCAGATGGGAGGTTCCAGATAAGGTCAAAAACGACATACTCAGATCTTCACCAAACTTTGCAGGGATCCATTGGAGGTCGAGACACGTGGAAAAAACGTACAAAACAAGAGATTGGAGACATCAAGATTTTGGACGAATTTTTTAAGAATTTTCAAATTTTCAGATAGGAGGTTCCATATAAGGTCAGAAACTACATACTCAGATCTTCACCAAACTTTGCAGGGATACATTGGATGTCAAGACACGTGGAAAAAACGTACAAAACAAGAGATTGGAGACATCAAGATTTTCGACGAATTTTTTAAGAATTTTCAAATTTTCAGAAAGGATGTTCCAGATAAGGTCGAAAACGACATACTCAGATCTTCACCAAACTTTGCAGGGATCCATTGGAGGTCGAGACACGTGGAAAAAACGTACAAAACAAGAGATTGGAGACATCAAGATTTTGGACGAATTTTTGAAGAATTTTCAAATTTTCAGATAGGAGGTTCCAGATAAGGTCTAAAACTACATACTCAGATCTCCACCAAACATTGCAGGAATACATTGGATGTCAAGACACGTGGAAAAAACGTACAAAACAAGAGATTGGAGACATCAAGATTTTCGACGAATTTTTGAAGAATTTTCAAATTTTCAGATAGGAGGTTCCAGATAAGGTCAAAAACTACATACTCAGATCTTCACCAAACGTTGCAGGGATACTTTGCATGTCAAGACACGTGGAAAAAACGTACAAAACAAAAGATTGGAGACATCAAGATTTTCGACGAATTTTTTAAGAATTTTCAAATTTTCAGATGGGAGGTTCCAGATAAAGTCAAAAACGACATACTCAGATCTTCACCAAACTTTGCATGGATACATTGGATGTCAAGACACGTGGAAAAAACGTACAAAACAAGAGATTGGAGACATCAAGATTTTGGACGAATTTTTTAAGAATTCTCAAATTTTCAGAAAGGAGGTTCCATATAAGGTCAAAAACTACATACTCAGATCTTCACCAAACTTTGCAGGGATACTTTGGATGTCAAGACACGTGGAAAAAACGTACAAAACAAGAGATTGGGGTCATCAAGATTTTGGACGAATTTTTTAAGAATTTTCAAATTTTCAGATGGGAGGTTCAATATAAGGTCAAAAACTACATACTCAGATCTTCACCAAACTTTGCATGGATACATTGGATGTCAAGACACGTGGAAAAAACATACAAAACATAGGATTCGGAACATCAAGATTTTGGTCGAATTTTTTAAGAATTTTCAAATTTTCAGATAGGAGGTTCCATATAAGGTCAAAAACTACATACTCAGATCTTCACCAAACATTGCAGGAATACATTGGATGTCAAGACACGTGGAAAAAACGTACAAAACAAGAGATTGGGGTCATCAAGATTTTGCACGGATTTTTTAGGAATTTTCAAATTTTCAGATGGGAGGTTTCAGATAAGGTCAAAAACTACATACTCAGATCTTCACCAAACTTTGCAGGGATACATTGGATGTCAAGACACGTGGAAAAAACGTACAAAACAAGAGATTGGAGACATCAAGATTTTGGACGAATTTTTTAAGAATTTTCAAATTTTCAGATAGGAGGTTCCATATAAGGTCAAAAACTACATACTCAGATCTTCACCAAACTTTGCATGGATACATTATGTGTCAAGACACGTGGAAAAAACGTACAAAACAAAAGATTGGAGACATCAAGATTTTGGTCGAATTTTTTAAGAATTTTCAAATTTTCAGATGGGAGGTTCCAGATAAGGTCAAAAACTACATACTCAGATCTTCACCAAACTTTGCAGGGATACATTGGATGTCAAGACACGTGGAAAAAACGTACAAAAAAGAGATTGGAGACATCAAGATTTTGGACGAATTTTTTAACAATTTTCAAATTTTCAGAAAGGATGTTCCAGATAAGGTCAAAAACGACATACTCAGATCTTCACCAAACTTTGCAGGGATACATTGGATATCAAGACACGTGGAAAAAACGTACAAAACAAGAGATTGGAGACATCAAGATTTTGGACGAATTTTTTAAGAATTTTCAAATTTTCAGATAGGAGGTTCCAGATAAGGTCAAAAACTACATACTCAGATCTTCACCAAACTTTGCAGGGATACATTGGATGTCAAGACACGTGGAAAAAACGTACAAAACAAGAGATTGGGGTCATCAAGATTTTGGACGGATTTTTTAGGAATTTTCAAATTTTCAGATGGGAGGTTCCAGATAAGGTCAAAAACTACATACTCAGATCTTCACCAAACATTGCAGGGATACATTGGATGTCAAGACACGTGGAAAAAACGTACAAAACAAGAGATTGGAGACATCAAAATTTTGGACGAATTTTTTAAGAATTTTCAAATTTTCAGATAGGAGGTTCCAGATGAGGTCAAAAACTACATACTCAGATCTTCACCAAACTTTGCAGGAATACTTTGCATGTCAAGACACGTGGAAAAAACGTACAAAACAAGAGATCGGAGACATCAAGATTTTCGACGAATTTTTTAAGAATTTTCAAATTTTCAGATGGGAGGTTCCAGATAAGGTCAAAAACGACATACTCAGATCTTCACCAAACTTTGCATGGATACATTGGATGTCAAGACACGTGGAAAAAACATACAAAACATAGGATTGGTGACATCAAGATTTTGGACGAATTTTTTAAGAATTTTCAAATTTTCAGATAGGAGGTTCCATATAAGGTCAAAAACTACATACTCAGATCTTCACCAAACTTTGCAGGGATACATTGGATGTCAAGACACGTGGAAAAAACGTACAAAACAAGAGATTGGAGACATCAAGATTATGGACGAATTTTTTGAGAATTTTCAAATTTTCAGAAAGGAGGTTCCATATAAGGTCAAAAACTACATACTCAGATCTTCACCAAACTTTGCAGGGATACATTGGATGTCAAGACACGTGGAAAAAACGTACAAAACAAGAGATTGGAGACATCAAGATTTTCGACGAATTTTTTAAGAATTTTCAAATTTTCAGAAAGGATGTTCCAGATAAGATCAAAAACGACATACTCAGATCTTCACCAAACTTTGCAGGGATACATTGGAGGTCGAGACACGTGGAAAAAACGTACAAAACAAGAGATTGGAGACATCAAGATTTTGGACGAATTTTTGAAGAATTTTCAAATTTTCTGATAGGAGGTCCCAGATAAGGTCAAAAACTACATACTCAGATCTCCACCAAACATTGCAGGGATACATTGGATGTCAAGACACGTGGAAAAAACGTACAAAACAAGAGATTGGAGACATCAAGATTTTCGACGAATTTTTGAAGAATTTTCAAATTTTCAGATAGGAGGTTCCAGATAAGGTCAAAAACTACATACTCAGATCTTCACCAAACGTTGCAGGGATACTTTGCATGTCAAGACACGTGGAAAAAACGTACAAAACAAGAGATTGGAGACATCAAGATTTTCGACGAATTTTTTAAGAATTTTCAAATTTTCAGATGGGAGGTTCCAGATAAGGTCAAAAACGACATACTCAGATCTTCACCAAACTTTGCATGGATACATTGGATGTCAAGACACGTGGAAAAAACGTACAAAACAAGAGATTGGGGTCATCAAGATTTTGCACGGATTTTTTAGGAATTTTCAAATTTTCAGATGGGAGGTTCCAGATAAGGTCAAAAACTACATACTCAGATCTTCACCAAACTTTGCAGGGATACATTGGATGTCAAGACACGTGGAAAAAACGTACAAAACAAGAGATTGGAGACATCAAGATTTTGGACGAATTTTTTAAGAATTTTCAAATTTTCAGATAGGAGGTTCCATATAAGGTCAAAAACTACATACTCAGATCTTCACCAAACTTTGCATGGATACATTATGTGTCAAGACACGTGGAAAAAACGTACAAAACAAAAGATTGGAGACATCAAGATTTTGGTCGAATTTTTTAAGAATTTTCAAATTTTCAGATGGGAGGTTCCAGATAAGGTCAAAAACTACATACTCAGATCTTCACCAAACTTTGAAGGGATACATTGGATGTCAAGACACGTGGAAAAAACGTACAAAAAAGAGATTGGAGACATCAAGATTTTGGACGAATTTTTTAACAATTTTCAAATTTTCAGAAAGGATGTTCCAGATAAGGTCAAAAACGACATACTCAGATCTTCACCAAACTTTGCAGGGATACATTGGATATCAAGACACGTGGAAAAAACGTACAAAACAAGAGATTGGAGACATCAAGATTTTGGACGAATTTTTTAAGAATTTTCAAATTTTCAGATAGGAGGTTCCAGATAAGGTCAAAAACGACATACTCAGATCTTCACCAAACTTTGCAGGGATACATTGGATGTCAAGACACGTGGGAAAAACGTACAAAACAAGAGATTGGAGACATCAAGATTTTGGACGAATTTTTTAAGAATTTTCAAATTTTCAGATAGGAGGTTCCAGATAAGGTCAAAAACTACATACTCAGATCTTCACCAAACGTTGCAGGGATACTTTGCATGTCAAGACACGTGGAAAAAACGTACAAAACAAAAGATTGGAGACATCAAGATTTTCGACGAATTTTTTAAGAATTTTCAAATTTTCAGATGGGAGGTTCCAGATAAGGTCAAAAACGACATACTCAGATCTTCACCAAACTTTGCATGGATACATTGGATGTCAAGACACGTGGAAAAAACGTACAAAACAAGAGATTGGAGACATCAAGATTTTGGACGAATTTTTTAAGAATTCTCAAATTTTCAGAAAGGAGGTTCCATATAAGGTCAAAAACTACATACTCAGATCTTCACCAAACTTTGCAGGGATACTTTGGATGTCAAGACACGTGGAAAAAACGTACAAAACAAGAGATTGGGGTCATCAAGATTTTGGACGAATTTTTTAAGAATTTTCAAATTTTCAGATGGGAGGTTCAATATAAGGTCAAAAACTACATACTCAGATCTTCACCAAACTTTGCATGGATACATTGGATGTCAAGACACGTGGAAAAAACATACAAAACATAGGATTCGGAACATCAAGATTTTGGTCGAATTTTTTAAGAATTTTCAAATTTTCAGATAGGAGGTTCCATATAAGGTCAAAAACTACATACTCAGATCTTCACCAAACATTGCAGGAATACATTGAATGTCAAGACACGTGGAAAAAACGTACAAAACAAGAGATTGGGGTCATCAAGATTTTGCACGGATTTTTTAGGAATTTTCAAATTTTCAGATGGGAGGTTCCAGATAAGGTCAAAAACTACATACTCAGATCTTCACCAAACTTTGCAGGGATACATTGGATGTCAAGACACGTGGAAAAAACGTACAAAACAAGAGATTGGAGACATCAAGATTTTGGACGAATTTTTTTAGAATTTTCAAATTTTCAGATAGGAGGTTCCATATAAGGTCAAAAACTACATACTCAGATCTTCACCAAACTTTGCATGGATACATTATGTGTCAAGACACGTGGAAAAAACGTACAAAACAAAAGATTGGAGACATCAAGATTTTGGTCGAATTTTTTAAGAATTTTCAAATTTTCAGATGGGAGGTTCCAGATAAGGTCAAAAACTACATACTCAGATCTTCACCAAACTTTGCAGGGATACATTGGATGTCAAGACACGTGGAAAAAACGTACAAAACAAGAGATTGGAGACATCAAGATTTTGGACGAATTTTTTAAGAATTTTTAAATTTTCAGATAGGAGGTTCCATATAAGGTCAAAAACTACATACTCAGATCTTCACCAAACTTTGCATGGATACATTATGTGTCAAGACACGTGGAAAAAACGTACAAAACAAGAGATTGGAGACATCAAGATATTGGTCGAATTTTTTAAGAATTTTCAAATTTTCAGATGGGAGGTTCCAGATAAGGTCAAAAACTACATACTCAGATCTTCACCAAACTTTGCAGGGATACATTGGATGTCAAGACACTTGGAAAAAACGTACAAAACAAGAGATAGGAGACATCAAGATTTTGGACGAATTTTTTAACAATTTTCAAATTTTCAGAAAGGATGTTCCAGATAAGGTCAAAAACAACATACTCAGATCTTCACCAAACTTTGCAGGGATACATTGGATATCAAGACACGTGGAAAAAACGTACAAAACAAGAGATTGGAGACATCAAGATTTTGGACGAATTTTTTAAGAATTTTCAAATTTTCAGATAGGAGGTTCCAGATAAGATCAAAAACTACATACTCAGATCTTCACCAAACTTTGCAGGGATACATTGGATGTCAAGACACGTGGAAAAAAAGTACAAAACAAGAGATTGGGGTCATCAAGATTTTGGACGGATTTTTTAGGAATTTTCAAATTTTCAGATGGGAGGTTCCATATAAGGTCCAAAACTACATACTCAGATCTTCACCAAACTTTGCAGGGATACATTGGATGTCAAGACACGTGGAAAAAACGTACAAAACAAGAGATTGGAGACATCAAGATTTTCGACGAATTTTTTAAGAATTTTCAAATTTTCAGAAAGGATGTTCCAGATAAGGTCAAAAACGACATACTCAGATCTTCACCAAACTTTGCAGGGATACATTGGAGGTCGAGACACGTGGAAAAAACGTACAAAACAAGAGATTGGAGACATCAAGATTTTGGACGAATTTTTGAAGAATTTTCAAATTTTCTGATAGGAGGTCCCAGATAAGGTCAAAAACTACATACTCAGATCTCCACCAAACATTGCAGGGATACATTGGATGTCAAGACACGTGGAAAAAACGTACAAAACAAGAGATTGGAGACATCAAGATTTTCGACGAATTTTTGAAGAATTTTCAAATTTTCAGATAGGAGGTTCCAGATAAGGTCAAAAACTACATACTCAGATCTTCACCAAACGTTGCAGGGATACTTTGCATGTCAAGACACGTGGAAAAAACGTACAAAACAAGAGATTGGAGACATCAAGATTTTCGACGAATTTTTTAAGAATTTTCAAATTTTCAGATGGGAGGTTCCAGATAAGGTCAAAAACGACATACTCAGATCTTCACCAAACTTTGCATGGATACATTGGATGTCAAGACACGTGGAAAAAACGTACAAAACAAGAGATTGGGGTCATCAAGATTTTGCACGGATTTTTTAGGAATTTTCAAATTTTCAGATGGGAGGTTCCAGATAAGGTCAAAAACTACATACTCAGATCTTCACCAAACTTTGCAGGGATACATTGGATGTCAAGACACGTGGAAAAAACGTACAAAACAAGAGATTGGAGACATCAAGATTTTGGACGAATTTTTTAAGAATTTTCAAATTTTCAGATAGGAGGTTCCATATAAGGTCAAAAACTACATACTCAGATCTTCACCAAACTTTGCATGGATACATTATGTGTCAAGACACGTGGAAAAAACGTACAAAACAAAAGATTGGAGACATCAAGATTTTGGTCGAATTTTTTAAGAATTTTCAAATTTTCAGATGGGAGGTTCCAGATAAGGTCAAAAACTACATACTCAGATCTTCACCAAACTTTGCAGGGATACATTGGATGTCAAGACACGTGGAAAAAACGTACAAAAAAGAGATTGGAGACATCAAGATTTTGGACGAATTTTTTAACAATTTTCAAATTTTCAGAAAGGATGTTCCAGATAAGGTCAAAAACGACATACTCAGATCTTCACCAAACTTTGCAGGGATACATTGGATATCAAGACACGTGGAAAAAACGTACAAAACAAGAGATTGGAGACATCAAGATTTTGGACGAATTTTTTAAGAATTTTCAAATTTTCAGATAGGAGGTTCCAGATAAGGTCAAAAACTACATACTCAGATCTTCACCAAACTTTGCAGGGATACATTGGATGTCAAGACACGTGGAAAAAACGTACAAAACAAGAGATTGGGGTCATCAAGATTTTGGACGGATTTTTTTAAAATTTTCAAATTTTCAGATGGGAGGTTCCAGATAAGGTCAAAAACTACATACTCAGATCTTCACCAAACATTGCAGGGATACATTGGATGTCAAGACACGTGGAAAAAACGTACAAAACAAGAGATTGGAGACATCAATATTTTGGACGAATTTTTAAAGAATTTTCAAATTTTCAGATAGGAGGTTCCAGATGAGGTCAAAAACTACATAGTCAGATCTTCACCAAACTCTGCAGGAATACTTTGCATGTCAAGACACGTGGAAAAAACGTACAAAACAAGAGATCGGAGACATCAAGATTTTCGACGAATTTTTTAAGAATTTTCAAATTTTCAGATGGGAGGTTCCAGATAAGGTCAAAAACGACATACTCAGATCTTCACCAAACTTTGCATGGATACATTGGATGTCAAGACACGTGGAAAAAACATACAAAACATAGGATTGGTGACATCAAGATTTTGGACGAATTTTTTAAGAATTTTCAAATTTTCAGATAGGAGGTTCCATATAAGGTCAAAAACTACATACTCAGATCTTCACCAAACTTTGCAGGGATACATTGGATGTCAAGACACGTGGAAAAAACGTACAAAACAAGAGATTGGAGACATCAAGATTTTCGACGAATTTTTTAAGAATTTTCAAATTTTCAGAAAGGATGTTCCAGATAAGGTCAAAAACGACGTACTCAGATCTTCACCAAACTTTGCAGGGATACATTGGAGGTCGAGACACGTGGAAAAAACGTACAAAACAAGAGATTGGAGACATCAAGATTTTGGACGAATTTTTTAAGAATTTTCAAATTTTCAGATAGGAGGTTCCATATAAGGTCAAAAACTACATACTCAGATCTCAACCAAACATTGCAGGGATACATTGGATGTCAAGACACGTGGAAAAAATGTACAAAACAAGAGATTGGAGACATCAAGATTTTCGACGAATTTTTGAAGAATTTTCAAATTTTCAGATAGGAGGTTCCAGATAAGGTCAAAAACTACATACTCAGATCTTCACCAAACGTTGCAGGGATACTTTGCATGTCAAGACACGTGGAAAAAACGTACAAAACAAGAGATTGGAGACATCAAGATTTTCGACGAATTTTTTAAGAATTTTCAAATTTTCAGATGGGAGGTTCCAGATAAGGTCAAAAACGACATACTCAGATCTTCACCAAACTTTGCATGGATACATTGGATGTCAAGACACGTGGAAAAAACGTACAAAACAAGAGATTGGAGACATCAAGATTTTGGACGAATTTTTTAAGAATTCTCAAATTTTCAGAAAGGAGGTTCCATATAAGGTCAAAAACTACAAACTCAGATCTTCACCAAACTTTGCAGGGATACATTGGATGTCAAGACACGTGGAAAAAACGTACAAAACAAGAGATTGGGGTCATCAAGATTTTGGACGAATTTTTTAAGAATTTTCAAATTTTCAGATAGGAGGTTCCAGATGAGGTCAAAAACTACATACTCAGATCTTCACCAAACTTTGCAGGAATACTTTGCATGTCAAGACACGTGGAAAAAACGTACAAAACAAGAGATCGGAGACATCAAGATTTTCGACGAATTTTTTAAGAATTTTCAAATTTTCAGATGGGAGGTTCCAGATAAGGTGAAAAACGACATACTCAGATCTTCACCAAACTTTGCATGGATACATTGGATGTCAAGACACGTGGAAAAAACATACAAAACATAGGATTGGTGACATCAAGATTTTGGACGAATTTTTTAAGAATTTTCAAATTTTCAGATAGGAGGTTCCATATAAGGTCAAAAACTACATACTCAGATCTTCACCAAACTTTGCAGGGATACATTGGATGTCAAGACACGTGGAAAAAACGTACAAAACAAGAGATTGGAGACATCAAGATTATGGACGAATTTTTTGAGAATTTTCAAATTTTCAGAAAGGAGGTTCCATATAAGGTCAAAAACTACATACTCAGATCTTCACCAAACTTTGCAGGGATACATTGGATGTCAAGACACGTGGAAAAAACGTACAAAACAAGAGATTGGAGACATCAAGATTTTCGACGAATTTTTTAAGAATTTTCAAATTTTCAGATGGGAGGTTCCAGATAAGGTCAAAAACGACATACTCAGATCTTTACCAAACTTTGCATGGATACATTGGATGTCAAGACACGTGGAAAAAACATACAAAACATAGGATTGGTGACATCAAGATTTTGGACGAATTTTTTAAGAATTTTCAAATTTTCAGATAGGAGGTTCCATATAAGGTCAAAAACTACATACTCAGATCTTCACCAAACTTTGCAGGGATACATTGGATGTCAAGACACGTGGAAAAAACGTACAAAACAAGAGATTGGAGACATCAAGATTATGGACGAATTTTTTGAGAATTTTCAAATTTTCAGAAAGGAGGTTCCATATAAGGTCAAAAACTACATACTCAGATCTTCACCAAACTTTGCAGGGATACATTGGATGTCAAGACACGTGGAAAAAACGTACAAAACAAGAGATTGGAGACTTCAAGATTTTCGACGAATTTTTTAAGAATTTTCAAATTTTCAGAAAGGATGTTCCAGATAAGGTCAAAAACGACATACTCAGATCTTCACCAAACTTTGCAGGGATACATTGGAGGTCGAGACACTAGAAAAAACGTACAAAACAAGAGATTGGAGACATCAAGATTTTGGACGAATTTTTGAAGAATTTTCAAATTTTCTGATAGGAGGTCCCAGATAAGGTCAAAAACTACATACTCAGATCTCCACCAAACATTGCAGGGATACATTGGATGTCAAGACACGTGGAAAAAACGTACAAAACAAGAGATTGGAGACATCAAGATTTTCGACGAATTTTTGAAGAATTTTCAAATTTTCAGATAGGAGGTTCCAGATAAGGTCAAAAACTACATACTCAGATCTTCACCAAACGTTGCAGGGATACTTTGCATGTCAAGACACGTGGAAAAAACGTACAAAACAAGAGATTGGAGACATCAAGATTTTCGACGAATTTTTTAAGAATTTTCAAATTTTCAGATGGGAGGTTCCAGATAAGGTCAAAAACGACATACTCAGATCTTCACCAAACTTTGCATGGATACATTGGATGTCCAGACACGTGGAAAAAACGTACAAAACAAGAGATTGGGGTCATCAAGATTTTGCACGGATTTTTTAGGAATTTTCAAATTTTCAGATGGGAGGTTCCAGATAAGGTCAAAAACTACATACTCAGATCTTCACCAAACTTTGCAGGGATACATTGGATGTCAAGACACGTGGAAAAAACGTACAAAACAAGAGATTGGAGACATCAAGATTTTGGACGAATTTTTTAAGAATTTTCAAATTTTCAGATAGGAGGTTCCATATAAGGTCAAAAACTACATACTCAGATCTTCACCAAACTTTGCATGGATACATTATGTGTCAAGACACGTGGAAAAAACGTACAAAACAAAAGATTGGAGACATCAAGATTTTGGTCGAATTTTTTAAGAATTTTCAAATTTTCAGATGGGAGGTTCCAGATAAGGTCAAAAACTACATACTCAGATCTTCACCAAACTTTGCAGGGATACATTGGATGTCAAGACACGTGGAAAAAACGTACAAAAAAGAGATTGGAGACATCAAGATTTTGGACGAATTTTTTAACAATTTTCAAATTTTCAGAAAGGATGTTCCAGATAAGGTCAAAAACGACATACTCAGATCTTCACCAAACTTTGCAGGGATACATTGGATATCAAGACACGTGGAAAAAACGTACAAAACAAGAGATTGGAGACATCAAGATTTTGGACGAATTTTTTAAGAATTTTCAAATTTTCAGATAGGAGGTTCCAGATAAGGTCAAAAACTACATACTCAGATCTTCACCAAACTTTGCAGGGATACATTGGATGTCAAGACACGTCGAAAAAACGTACAAAACAAGAGATTGGGGTCATCAAGATTTTGGACGGATTTTTTTAGGAATTTTCAAATTTTCAGATGGGAGGTTCCAGATAAGGTCAAAAACTACATACTCAGATCTTCACCAAACATTGCAGGGATACATTGGATGTCAAGACACGTGGAAAAAACGTACAAAACAAGAGATTGGAGACATCAAAATTTTGGACGAATTTTTTAAGAATTTTCAAATTTTCAGATAGGAAGTTCCAGATGAGGTCAAAAACTACATACTCAGATCTTTACCAAACTTTGCAGGAATACTTTGCATGTCAAGACACGTGGAAAAAACGTACAAAACAAGAGATCGGAGACATCAAGATTTTCGACGAATTTTTTAAGAATTTTCAAATTTTCAGATGGGAGGTTCCAGATAAGGTCAAAAACGACATACTCAGATCTTCACCAAACTTTGCAGGGATACATTGGATGTCAAGACACGTGGAAAAAACATACAAAACATAGGATTGGTGACATCAAGATTTTGGACGAATTTTTTAAGAATTTTCAAATTTTCAGATAGGAGGTTCCATATAAGGTCAAAAACTACATACTCAGATCTTCACCAAACTTTGCAGGGATACATTGGAGGTCGAGACACGTGGAAAAAAAGTACAAAACAAGAGATTGGGGTCATCAAGATTTTGGACGGATTTTTTAGGAATTTTCAAATTTTCAGATGGGAGGTTCCAGATAAGGTCAAAAACTACATACTCAGATCTTCACCAAACATTGCAGGGATACATTGGATGTCAAGACACGTGGAAAAAACGTACAAAACAAGAGATTGGAGACATCAAGATTTTGGACGAATTTTTAAAGAATTTTCAAATTTTCAGATAGGAGGTTCCAGATGAGGTCAAAAACTACATACTCAGATCTTCACCAAACTTTGCAGGAATACTTTGCATGTCAAGACACGTGGAAAAAACGTACAAAACAAGAGATCGGAGACATCAAGATTTTCGACGAATTTTTTAAGAATTTTCAAATTTTCAGATGGGAGGTTCCAGATAAGGTCAAAATTGACATACTCAGATCTTCACCAAACTTTGCAGGGATCCATTGGAGGTCGAGACACGTGGAAAAAACGTACAAAACAAGAGATTGGAGACATCAAGATTTTGGACGAATTTTTTAAGAATTTTCAAATTTTCAGATAGGAGGTTCCATATAAGGTCAAAAACTACATACTCAGATCTTCACCAAACTTTGCAGGGATACATTGGATGTCAAGACACGTGGAAAAAACGTACAAAACAAGAGATTGGAGACATCAAGATTTTCGACGAATTTTTTAAGAATTTTCAAATTTTCAGAAAGGATGTTCCAGATAAGGTCAAAAACGACATACTCAGATCTTCACCAAACTTTGCAGGGATCCATTGGAGGTCGAGACACGTGGAAAAAACGTACAAAACAAGAGATTGGAGACATCAAGATTTTGGACGAATTTTTGAAGAATTTTCAAATTTTCAGATAGGAGGTTCCAGATAAGGTCTAAAACTACATACTCAGATCTCCACCAAACATTGCAGGAATACATTGGATGTCAAGACACGTGGAAAAAACGTACAAAACAAGAGATTGGAGACATCAAGATTTTCGACGAATTTTTGAAGAATTTTCAAATTTTCAGATAGGAGGTTCCAGATAAGGTCAAAAACTACATACTCAGATCTTCACCAAACGTTGCAGGGATACTTTGCATGTCAAGACACGTGGAAAAAACGTACAAAACAAAAGATTGGAGACATCAAGATTTTCGACGAATTTTTTAAGAATTTTCAAATTTTCAGATGGGAGGTTCCAGATAAGGTCAAAAACGACATACTCAGATCTTCACCAAACTTTGCATGGATACATTGGATGTCAAGACACGTGGAAAAAACGTACAAAACAAGAGATTGGAGACATCAAGATTTTGGACGAATTTTTTAAGAATTCTCAAATTTTCAGAAAGGAGGTTCCATATAAGGTCAAAAACTACATACTCAGATCTTCACCAAACTTTGCAGGGATACTTTGGATGTCAAGACACGTGGAAAAAACGTACAAAACAAGAGATTGGGGTCATCAAGATTTTGGACGAATTTTTTAAGAATTTTCAAATTTTCAGATGGGAGGTTCAATATAAGGTCAAAAACTACATACTCAGATCTTCACCAAACTTTGCATGGATACATTGGATGTCAAGACACGTGGAAAAAACATACAAAACATAGGATTCGGAACATCAAGATTTTGGTCGAATTTTTTAAGAATTTTCAAATTTTCAGATAGGAGGTTCCATATAAGGTCAAAAACTACATACTCAGATCTTCACCAAACATTGCAGGAATACATTGGATGTCAAGACACGTGGAAAAAACGTACAAAACAAGAGATTGGGGTCATCAAGATTTTGCACGGATTTTTTAGGAATTTTCAAATTTTCAGATGGGAGGTTCCAGATAAGGTCAAAAACTACATACTCAGATCTTCACCAAACTTTGCAGGGATACATTGGATGTCAAGACACGTGGAAAAAACGTACAAAACAAGAGATTGGAGACATCAAGATTTTGGACGAATTTTTTAAGAATTTTCAAATTTTCAGATAGGAGGTTCCAGATAAGGTCAAAAACTACATACTCAGATCTTCACCAAACTTTGCATGGATACATTATGTGTCAAGACACGTGGAAAAAACGTACAAAACAAAAGATTGGAGACATCAAGATATTGGTCGAATTTTTTAAGAATTTTCAAATTTTCAGATGGGACGTTCCAGATAAGGTCAAAAACTACATACTCAGATCTTCACCAAACTTTGCAGGGATACATTGGATGTGAAGACACGTGGAAAAAACGTACAAAACAAGAGATAGGAGACATCAAGATTTTGGACGAATTTTTTAACAATTTTCAAATTTTCAGAAAGGATGTTCCAGATAAGGTCAAAAACAACATACTCAGATCTTCACCAAACTTTGCAGGGATACATTGGATGTCAAGACACGTGGAAAAAACGTACAAAACAAGAGATCGGAGACATCAAGATTTTCGACGAATTTTTTAAGAATTTTCAAATTTTCAGATGGGAGGTTCCAGATAAGGTCAAAAACTACATACTCAGATCTTCACCAAACTTTGCAGGGATACATTGGATGTCAAGACACGTGGAAAAAACGTACAAAACAAGAGATTGGAGACATCAAAATTTTGGACGAATTTTTTAAGAATTTTCAAATTTTCAGATAGGAGGTTCCAGATGAGGTCAAAAACTACATACTCAGATCTTCACCAAACTTTGCAGGAATACTTTGCATGTCAAGACACGTGGAAAAAACGTACAAAACAAGAGATCCGAGACATCAAGATTTTCGACGAATTTTTTAAGAATTTTCAAATTTTCAGATAGGAGGTTCCATATAAGGTCAAAAACTACATACTCAGATCTTCACCAAACTTTGCATGGATACATTATGTGTCAAGACACGTGGAAAAAACGTACAAAACAAAAGATTGGAGACATCAAGATTTTGGTCGAATTTTTTAAGAATTTTCAAATTTTCAGATGGGAGGTTCCAGATAAGGTCAAAAACTACATACTCAGATCTTCACCAAACTTTGCAGGGATACATTGGATGTCAAGACACGTGGAAAAAACGTACAAAACAAGAGATTGGAGACATCAAGATTATGGACGAATTTTTTGAGAATTTTCAAATTTTCAGAAAGGAGGTTCCATATAAGGTCAAAAACTACATACTCAGATCTTCACCAAACTTTGCAGGGATACATTGGATGTCAAGACACGTGGAAAAAACGTACAAAACAAGAGATTGGAGACATCAAGATTTTCGACGAATTTTTTAAGAATTTTCAAATTTTCAGAAAGGATGTTCCAGATAAGGTCAAAAACGACATACTCAGATCTTCACCAAACTTTGCAGGGATACATTGGAGGTCGAGACACGTGGAAAAAACGTACAAAAAAAGAGATTGGAGACATCAAGATTTTGGACGAATTTTTGAAGAATTTTCAAATTTTCTGATAGGAGGTCCCAGATAAGGTCAAAAACTACATACTCAGATCTCCACCAAACATTGCAGGGATACATTGGATGTCAAGACACGTGGAAAAAACGTACAAAACAAGAGATTGGAGACATCAAGATTTTCGACGAATTTTTGAAGAATTTTCAAATTTTCAGATTGGAGGTTCCAGATAAGGTCAAAAACTACATACTCAGATCTTCACCAAACGTTGCAGGGATACTTTGCATGTCAAGACACGTGGAAAAAACGTACAAAACAAGAGATTGGAGACATCAAGATTTTCGACGAATTTTTTAAGAATTTTCAAATTTTCAGATGGGAGGTTCCAGATAAGGTCAAAAACGACATACTCAGATCTTCACCAAACTTTGCATGGATACATTGGATGTCAAGACACGTGGAAAAAACGTACAAAACAAGAGATTGGGGTCATCAAGATTTTGCACGGATTTTTTAGGAATTTTCAAATTTTCAGATGGGAGGTTCCAGATAAGGTCAAAAACTACATACTCAGATCTTCACCAAACTTTGCAGGGATACATTGGATGTCAAGACACGTGGAAAAAACGTACAAAACAAGAGATTGGAGACATCAAGATTTTGGACGAATTTTTTAAGAATTTTCAAATTTTCAGATAGGAGGTTCCATATAAGGTCAAAAACTACATACTCAGATCTTCACCAAACTTTGCAGGAATACTTTGCATGTCAAGACACGTGGAAAAAACGTACAAAACAAGAGATCGGAGACATCAAGATTTTCGACGAATTTTTTAAGAATTTTCAAATTTTCAGATGGGAGGTTCCAGATAAGGTCAAAAACGACATACTCAGATCTTCACCAAACTTTGCATGGATACATTGGATGTCAAGACACGTGGAAAAAACATACAAAACATAGGATTGGTGACATCAAGATTTTGGACGAATTTTTTAAGAATTTTCAAATTTTCAGATAGGAGGTTCCATATAAGGTCAAAAACTACATACTCAGATCTTCACCAAACTTTGCAGGGATACATTGGATGTCAAGACACGTGGAAAAAACGTACAAAACAAGAGATTGGAGACATCAAGATTATGGACGAATTTTTTGAGAATTTTCAAATTTTCAGATGGGAGGTTCCATATAAGGTCAAAAACTACATACTCAGATCTTCACCAAACTTTGCAGGGATACATTGGATGTCAAGACACGTGGAAAAAACGTACAAAACAAGAGATTGGAGACATCAAGATTTTCGACGAATTTTTTAAGAATTTTCAAATTTTCAGAAAGGATGTTCCAGATAAGGTCAAAAACGACATACTCAGATCTTCACCAAACTTTGCAGGGATACATTGGAGGTCGAGACACGTGGAAAAAACGTACAAAACAAAAGATTGGAGACATCAAGATTTTGGACGAATTTTTGAAGAATTTTCAAATTTTCTGATAGGAGGTCCCAGATAAGGTCAAAAACTACATACTCAGATCTCCACCAAACATTGCAGGGATACATTGGATGTCAAGACACGTGGAAAAAACGTACAAAACAAGAGATTGGAGACATCAAGATTTTCGACGAATTTTTGAAGAATTTTCAAATTTTCAGATAGGAGGTTCCAGATAAGGTCAAAAACTACATACTCAGATCTTCACCAAACGTTGCAGGGATACTTTGCATGTCAAGACACGTGGAAAAAACGTACAAAACAAGAGATTGGAGACATCAAGATTTTCGACGAATTTTTTAAGAATTTTCAAATTTTCAGATGGGAGGTTCCAGATAAGGTCAAAAACGACATACTCAGATCTTCACCAAACTTTGCATGGATACATTGGATGTCAAGACACGTGGAAAAAACGTACAAAACAAGAGATTGGGGTCATCAAGATTTTGCACGGATTTTTTAGGAATTTTCAAATTTTCAGATGGGAGGTTCCAGATAAGGTCAAAAACTACATACTCAGATCTTCACCAAACTTTGCAGGGATACATTGGATGTCAAGACACGTGGAAAAAACGTACAAAACAAGAGATTGGAGACATCAAGATTTTGGACGAATTTTTTAAGCATTTTCAAATTTTCAGATAGGAGGTTCCATATAAGGTCAAAAACTACATACTCAGATCTTCACCAAACTTTGCATGGATACATTATGTGTCAAGACACGTGGAAAAAACGTACAAAACAAAAGATTGGAGACATCAAGATTTTGGTCGAATTTTTTAAGAATTTTCAAATTTTCAGATGGGAGGTTCCAGATAAGGTCAAAAACGACATACTCAGATCTTCACCAAACTTTGCATGGATACATTGGATGTCAAGACACGTGGAAAAAACGTACAAAACAAGAGATTGGAGACATCAAGATTTTGGACGAATTTTTTAAGAATTCTCAAATTTTCAGAAAAGAGGTTCCATATAAGGTCAAAAACTACATACTCAGATCTTCACCAAACTTTGCAGGGATACTTTGGATGTCAAGACACGTGGAAAAAACGTACAAAACAAGAGATTGGGGTCATCAAGATTTTGGACGAATTTTTTAAGAATTTTCAAATTTTCAGATGGGAGGTTCAATATAAGGTCAAAAACTACATACTCAGATCTTCACCAAACTTTGCATGGATACATTGGATGTCAAGACACGTGGAAAAAACATACAAAACATAGGATTCGGAACATCAAGATTTTGGTCGAATTTTTTAAGAATTTTCAAATTTTCAGATAGGAGGTTCCATATAAGGTCAAAAACTACATACTCAGATCTTCACCAAACATTGCAGGAATACATTGGATGTCAAGACACGTGGAAAAAACGTACAAAACAAGAGATTGGGGTCATCAAGATTTTGCACGGATTTTTTAGGAATTTTCAAATTTTCTGATGGGAGGTTCCAGATAAGGTCAAAAACTACATACTCAGATCTTCACCAAACTTTGCAGGGATACATTGGATGTCAAGACACGTGGAAAAAACGTACAAAACAAGAGATTGGAGACATCAAGATTTTGGACGAATTTTTTAAGAATTTTCAAATTTTCAGATAGGAGGTTCCAGATAAGGTCAAAAACTACATACTCAGATCTTCACCAAACTTTGCATGGATACATTATGTGTCAAGACACGTGGAAAAAACGTACAAAACAAAAGATTGGAGACATCAAGATATTGGTCGAATTTTTTAAGAATTTTCAAATTTTCAGATGGGAGGTTCCAGATAAGGTCAAAAACTACATACTCAGATCTTCACCAAACTTTGCAGGGATACATTGGATGTGAAGACACGTGGAAAAAACGTACAAAACAAGAGATAGGAGACATCAAGATTTTGGACGAATTTTTTAACAATTTTCAAATTTTCAGAAAGGATGTTCCAGATAAGGTCAAAAACAACATACTCAGATCTTCACCAATCTTTGCAGGGATACATTGGATGTCAAGACACGTGGAAAAAACGTACAAAACAAGAGATCGGAGACATCAAGATTTTCGACGAATTTTTTAAGAATTTTCAAATTTTCAGATGGGAGGTTCCAGATAAGGTCAAAAACTACATACTCAGATCTTCACCAAACTTTGCAGGGATACATTGGATGTCAAGACACGTGGAAAAAACGTACAAAACAAGAGATTGGAGACATCAAAATTTTGGACGAATTTTTTAAGAATTTTCAAATTTTCAGATAGGAGGTTCCAGATGAGGTCAAAAACTACATACTCAGATCTTCACCAAACTTTGCAGGAATACTTTGCATGTCAAGGCACGTGGAAAAAACGTACAAAACAAGAGATCGGAGACATCAAGATTTTCGACGAATTTTTTAAGAATTTTCAAATTTTCAGATAGGAGGTTCCATATAAGGTCAAAAACTACATACTCAGATCTTCACCAAACTTTGCATGGATACATTATGTGTCAAGACACGTGGAAAAAACGTACAAAACAAAAGATTGGAGACATCAAGATTTTGGTCGAATTTTTTAAGAATTTTCAAATTTTCAGATGGGAGGTTCCAGATAAGGTCAAAAACTACATACTCAGATCTTCACCAAACTTTGCAGGGATACATTGGATGTCAAGACACGTGGAAAAAACGTACAAAACAAGAGATTGGAGACATCAAGATTATGGACGAATTTTTTGAGAATTTTCAAATTTTCAGAAAGGAGGTTCCATATAAGGTCAAAAACTATATACTCAGATCTTCACCAAACTTTGCAGGGATACATTGGATGTCAAGACACGTGGAAAAAACGTACAAAACAAGAGATTGGAGACATCAAGATTTTCGACGAATTTTTTAAGAATTTTCAAATTTTCAGAAAGGATGTTCCAGATAAGGTCAAAAACGACATACTCAGATCTTCACCAAACTTTGCAGGGATACATTGGAGGTCGAGACACGTGGAAAAAACGTACAAAACAAGAGATTGGAGACATCAAGATTTTGGACGAATTTTTGAAGAATTTTCAAATTTTCTGATAGGAGGTCCCAGATAAGGTCAAAAACTACATACTCAGATCTCCACCAAACATTGCAGGGATACATTGGATGTCAAGACACGTGGAAAAAACGTACAAAACAAGAGATTGGAGACATCAAGTTTTTCGACGAATTTTTGAAGAATTTTCAAATTTTCAGATGGGAGGTTCCAGATAAGGTCAAAAACGACATACTCAGATCTTCACCAAACTTTGCATGGATACATTGGATGTCAAGACACGTGGAAAAAACGTACAAAACAAGAGATTGGGGTCATCAAGATTTTGCACGGATTTTTTAGGAATTTTCAAATTTTCAGATGGGAGGTTCCAGATAAGGTCAAAAACTACATACTCAGATCTTCACCAAACTTTGCAGGGATACATTGGATGTCAAGACACGTGGAAAAAACGTACAAAACAAGAGATTGGAGACATCAAGATTTTGGACGAATTTTTTAAGCATTTTCAAATTTTCAGATAGGAGGTTCCATATAAGGTCAAAAACTACATACTCAGATCTTCACCAAACTTTGCATGGATACATTATGTGTCAAGACACGTGGAAAAAACGTACAAAACAAAAGATTGGAGACATCAAGATTTTGGTCGAATTTTTTAAGAATTTTCAAATTTTCAGATGGGAGGTTCCAGATAAGGTCAAAAACGACATACTCAGATCTTCACCAAACTTTGCATGGATACATTGGATGTCAAGACACGTGGAAAAAACGTACAAAACAAGAGATTGGAGACATCAAGATTTTGGACGAATTTTTTAAGAATTCTCAAATTTTCAGAAAAGAGGTTCCATATAAGGTCAAAAACTACATACTCAGATCTTCACCAAACTTTGCAGGGATACTTTGGATGTCAAGACACGTGGAAAAAACGTACAAAACAAGAGATTGGGGTCATCAAGATTTTGGACGAATTTTTTAAGAATTTTCAAATTTTCAGATGGGAGGTTCAATATAAGGTCAAAAACTACATACTCAGATCTTCACCAAACTTTGCATGGATACATTGGATGTCAAGACACGTGGAAAAAACATACAAAACATAGGATTCGGAACATCAAGATTTTGGTCGAATTTTTTAAGAATTTTCAAATTTTCAGATAGGAGGTTCCATATAAGGTCAAAAACTACATACTCAGATCTTCACCAAACATTGCAGGAATACATTGGATGTCAAGACACGTGGAAAAAACGTACAAAACAAGAGATTGGGGTCATCAAGATTTTGCACGGATTTTTTAGGAATTTTCAAATTTTCTGATGGGAGGTTCCAGATAAGGTCAAAAACTACATACTCAGATCTTCACCAAACTTTGCAGGGATACATTGGATGTCAAGACACGTGGAAAAAACGTACAAAACAAGAGATTGGAGACATCAAGATTTTGGACGAATTTTTTAAGAATTTTCAAATTTTCAGATAGGAGGTTCCAGATAAGGTCAAAAACTACATACTCAGATCTTCACCAAACTTTGCATGGATACATTATGTGTCAAGACACGTGGAAAAAACGTACAAAACAAAAGATTGGAGACATCAAGATATTGGTCGAATTTTTTAAGAATTTTCAAATTTTCAGATGGGAGGTTCCAGATAAGGTCAAAAACTACATACTCAGATCTTCACCAAACTTTGCAGGGATACATTGGATGTGAAGACACGTGGAAAAAACGTACAAAACAAGAGATAGGAGACATCAAGATTTTGGACGAATTTTTTAACAATTTTCAAATTTTCAGAAAGGATGTACCAGATAAGGTCAAAAACAACATACTCAGATCTTCACCAATCTTTGCAGGGATACATTGGATGTCAAGACACGTGGAAAAAACGTACAAAACAAGAGATCGGAGACATCAAGATTTTCGACGAATTTTTTAAGAATTTTCAAATTTTCAGATGGGAGGTTCCAGATAAGGTCAAAAACTACATACTCAGATCTTCACCAAACTTTGCAGGGATACATTGGATGTCAAGACACGTGGAAAAAACGTACAAAACAAGAGATTGGAGACATCAAAATTTTGGACGAATTTTTTAAGAATTTTCAAATTTTCAGATAGGAGGTTCCAGATGAGGTCAAAAACTACATACTCAGATCTTCACCAAACTTTGCAGGAATACTTTGCATGTCAAGGCACGTGGAAAAAACGTACAAAACAAGAGATCGGAGACATCAAGATTTTCGACGAATTTTTTAAGAATTTTCAAATTTTCAGATAGGAGGTTCCATATAAGGTCAAAAACTACATACTCAGATCTTCACCAAACTTTGCATGGATACATTATGTGTCAAGACACGTGGAAAAAACGTACAAAACAAAAGATTGGAGACATCAAGATTTTGGTCGAATTTTTTAAGAATTTTCAAATTTTCAGATGGGAGGTTCCAGATAAGGTCAAAAACTACATACTCAGATCTTCACCAAACTTTGCAGGGATACATTGGATGTCAAGACACGTGGAAAAAACGTACAAAACAAGAGATTGGAGACATCAAGATTATGGACGAATTTTTTGAGAATTTTCAAATTTTCAGAAAGGAGGTTCCATATAAGGTCAAAAACTATATACTCAGATCTTCACCAAACTTTGCAGGGATACATTGGATGTCAAGACACGTGGAAAAAACGTACAAAACAAGAGATTGGAGACATCAAGTTTTTCGACGAATTTTTTAAGAATTTTCAAATTTTCAGAAAGGATGTTCCAGATAAGGTCAAAAACGACATACTCAGATCTTCACCAAACTTTGCAGGGATACATTGGAGGTCGAGACACGTGGAAAAAACGTACAAAACAAGAGATTGGAGACATCAAGATTTTGGACGAATTTTTGAAGAATTTTCAAATTTTCTGATAGGAGGTCCCAGATAAGGTCAAAAACTACATACTCAGATCTCCACCAAACATTGCAGGGATACATTGGATGTCAAGACACGTGGAAAAAACGTACAAAACAAGAGATTGGAGACATCAAGTTTTTCGACGAATTTTTGAAGAATTTTCAAATTTTCAGATAGGAGGTTCCAGATAAGGTCAAAAACTACATACTCAGATCTTCACCAAACGTTGCAGGGATACTTTGCATGTCAAGACACGTGGAAAAAACGTACAAAACAAGAGATTGGAGACATCAAGATTTTCGACGAATTTTTTAAGAATTTTCAAATTTTCAGATGGGAGGTTCCAGATAAGGTCAAAAACGACATACTCAGATCTTCACCAAACTTTGCATGGATACATTGGATGTCAAGACACGTGGAAAAAACGTACAAAACAAGAGATTGGGGTCATCAAGATTTTGCACGGATTTTTTAGGAATTTTCAAATTTTCAGATGGGAGGTTCCAGATAAGGTCAAAAACTACATACTCAGATCTTCACCAAACTTTGCAGGGATACATTGGATGTCAAGACACGTGGAAAAAACGTACAAAACAAGAGATTGGAGACATCAAGATTTTGGACGAATTTTTTAAGAATTTTCAAATTTTCAGATAGGAGGTTCCATATAAGGTCAAAAACTACATACTCAGATCTTCACCAAACTTTGCAGGAATACTTTGCATGTCAAGACACGTGGAAAAAACGTACAAAACAAGAGATCGGAGACATCAAGATTTTCGACGAATTTTTTAAGAATTTTCAAATTTTCAGATGGGAGGTTCCAGATAAGGTCAAAAACGACATACTCAGATCTTCACCAAACTTTGCATGGATACATTGGATGTCAAGACACGTGGAAAAAACATACAAAACATAGGATTGGTGACATCAAGATTTTGGACGAATTTTTAAGAAATTTTCAAATTTTCAGATAGGAGGTTCCATATAAGGTCAAAAACTACATACTCAGATCTTCACCAAACTTTGCAGGGATACATTGGATGTCAAGACACTTGGAAAAAACGTACAAAACAAGAGATTGGAGACATCAAGATTATGGACGAATTTTTTGAGAATTTTCAAATTTTCAGAAAGGAGGTTCCATATAAGGTCAAAAACTACATACTCAGATCTTCACCAAACTTTGCAGGGATACATTGGATGTCAAGACACGTGGAAAAAACGTACAAAACAAGAGATTGGAGACATCCAGATTTTCGACGAATTTTTTAAGAATTTTCAAATTTTCAGAAAGGATGTTCCAGATAAGGTCAAAAACGACATACTCAGATCTTCACCAAACTTTGCAGGGATACATTGGAGGTCGAGACACGTGGAAAAAACGTACAAAACAAGAGATTGGAGACATCAAGATTTTGGACGAATTTTTGAAGAATTTTCAAATTTTCTGATAGGAGGTCCCAGATAAGGTCAAAAACTACATACTCAGATCTCCACCAAACATTGCAGGGATACATTGGATGTCAAGACACGTGGAAAAAACGTACAAAACAAGAGATTGGAGACATCAAGATTTTCGACGAATTTTTGAAGAATTTTCAAATTTTCAGATAGGAGGTTCCAGATTAGGTCAAAAACTACATACTCAGATCTTCACCAAACGTTGCAGGGATACTTTGCATGTCAAGACACGTGGAAAAAACGTACAAAACAAGAGATTGGAGACATCAAGATTATGGACGAATTTTTTGAGAATTTTCAAATTTTCAGAAAGGAGGTTCCATATAAGGTCAAAAACTATATACTCAGATCTTCACCAAACTTTGCAGGGATACATTGGATGTCAAGACACGTGGAAAAAACGTACAAAACAAGAGATTGGAGACATCAAGATTTTCGACGAATTTTTTAAGAATTTTCAAATTTTCAGAAAGGATGTTCCAGATAAGGTCAAAAACGACATACTCAGATCTTCACCAAACTTTGCAGGGATACATTGGAGGTCGAGACACGTGGAAAAAACGTACAAAACAAGAGATTGGAGACATCAAGATTTTGGACGAATTTTTGAAGAATTTTCAAATTTTCTGATAGGAGGTCCCAGATAAGGTCAAAAACTACATACTCAGATCTCCACCAAACATTGCAGGGATACATTGGATGTCAAGACACGTGGAAAAAACGTACAAAACAAGAGATTGGAGACATCAAGTTTTTCGACGAATTTTTGAAGAATTTTCAAATTTTCAGATGGGAGGTTCCAGATAAGGTCAAAAACGACATACTCAGATCTTCACCAAACTTTGCATGGATACATTGGATGTCAAGACACGTGGAAAAAACGTACAAAACAAGAGATTGGGGTCATCAAGATTTTGCACGGATTTTTTAGGAATTTTCAAATTTTCAGATGGGAGGTTCCAGATAAGGTCAAAAACTACATACTCAGATCTTCACCAAACTTTGCAGGGATACATTGGATGTCAAGACACGTGGAAAAAACGTACAAAACAAGAGATTGGAGACATCAAGATTTTGGACGAATTTTTTAAGCATTTTCAAATTTTCAGATAGGAGGTTCCATATAAGGTCAAAAACTACATACTCAGATCTTCACCAAACTTTGCATGGATACATTATGTGTCAAGACACGTGGAAAAAACGTACAAAACAAAAGATTGGAGACATCAAGATTTTGGTCGAATTTTTTAAGAATTTTCAAATTTTCAGATGGGAGGTTCCAGATAAGGTCAAAAACGACATACTCAGATCTTCACCAAACTTTGCATGGATACATTGGATGTCAAGACACGTGGAAAAAACGTACAAAACAAGAGATTGGAGACATCAAGATTTTGGACGAATTTTTTAAGAATTCTCAAATTTTCAGAAAAGAGGTTCCATATAAGGTCAAAAACTACATACTCAGATCTTCACCAAACTTTGCAGGGATACTTTGGATGTCAAGACACGTGGAAAAAACGTACAAAACAAGAGATTGGGGTCATCAAGATTTTGGACGAATTTTTTAAGAATTTTCAAATTTTCAGATGGGAGGTTCAATATAAGGTCAAAAACTACATACTCAGATCTTCACCAAACTTTGCATGGATACATTGGATGTCAAGACACGTGGAAAAAACATACAAAACATAGGATTCGGAACATCAAGATTTTGGTCGAATTTTTTAAGAATTTTCAAATTTTCAGATAGGAGGTTCCATATAAGGTCAAAAACTACATACTCAGATCTTCACCAAACATTGCAGGAATACATTGGATGTCAAGACACGTGGAAAAAACGTACAAAACAAGAGATTGGGGTCATCAAGATTTTGCACGGATTTTTTAGGAATTTTCAAATTTTCTGATGGGAGGTTCCAGATAAGGTCAAAAACTACATACTCAGATCTTCACCAAACTTTGCAGGGATACATTGGATGTCAAGACACGTGGAAAAAACGTACAAAACAAGAGATTGGAGACATCAAGATTTTGGACGAATTTTTTAAGAATTTTCAAATTTTCAGATAGGAGGTTCCAGATAAGGTCAAAAACTACATACTCAGATCTTCACCAAACTTTGCATGGATACATTATGTGTCAAGACACGTGGAAAAAACGTACAAAACAAAAGATTGGAGACATCAAGATATTGGTCGAATTTTTTAAGAATTTTCAAATTTTCAGATGGGAGGTTCCAGATAAGGTCAAAAACTACATACTCAGATCTTCACCAAACTTTGCAGGGATACATTGGATGTGAAGACACGTGGAAAAAACGTACAAAACAAGAGATAGGAGACATCAAGATTTTGGACGAATTTTTTAACAATTTTCAAATTTTCAGAAAGGATGTTCCAGATAAGGTCAAAAACAACATACTCAGATCTTCACCAATCTTTGCAGGGATACATTGGATGTCAAGACACGTGGAAAAAACGTACAAAACAAGAGATCGGAGACATCAAGATTTTCGACGAATTTTTTAAGAATTTTCAAATTTTCAGATGGGAGGTTCCAGATAAGGTCAAAAACTACATACTCAGATCTTCACCAAACTTTGCAGGGATACATTGGATGTCAAGACACGTGGAAAAAACGTACAAAACAAGAGATTGGAGACATCAAAATTTTGGACGAATTTTTTAAGAATTTTCAAATTTTCAGATAGGAGGTTCCAGATGAGGTCAAAAACTACATACTCAGATCTTCACCAAACTTTGCAGGAATACTTTGCATGTCAAGGCACGTGGAAAAAACGTACAAAACAAGAGATCGGAGACATCAAGATTTTCGACGAATTTTTTAAGAATTTTCAAATTTTCAGATAGGAGGTTCCATATAAGGTCAAAAACTACATACTCAGATCTTCACCAAACTTTGCATGGATACATTATGTGTCAAGACACGTGGAAAAAACGTACAAAACAAAAGATTGGAGACATCAAGATTTTGGTCGAATTTTTTAAGAATTTTCAAATTTTCAGATGGGAGGTTCCAGATAAGGTCAAAAACTACATACTCAGATCTTCACCAAACTTTGCAGGGATACATTGGATGTCAAGACACGTGGAAAAAACGTACAAAACAAGAGATTGGAGACATCAAGATTATGGACGAATTTTTTGAGAATTTTCAAATTTTCAGAAAGGAGGTTCCATATAAGGTCAAAAACTATATACTCAGATCTTCACCAAACTTTGCAGGGATACATTGGATGTCAAGACACGTGGAAAAAACGTACAAAACAAGAGATTGGAGACATCAAGATTTTCGACGAATTTTTTAAGAATTTTCAAATTTTCAGAAAGGATGTTCCAGATAAGGTCAAAAACGACATACTCAGATCTTCACCAAACTTTGCAGGGATACATTGGAGGTCGAGACACGTGGAAAAAACGTACAAAACAAGAGATTGGAGACATCAAGATTTTGGACGAATTTTTGAAGAATTTTCAAATTTTCTGATAGGAGGTCCCAGATAAGGTCAAAAACTACATACTCAGATCTCCACCAAACATTGCAGGGATACATTGGATGTCAAGACACGTGGAAAAAACGTACAAAACAAGAGATTGGAGACATCAAGTTTTTCGACGAATTTTTGAAGAATTTTCAAATTTTCAGATAGGAGGTTCCAGATAAGGTCAAAAACTACATACTCAGATCTTCACCAAACGTTGCAGGGATACTTTGCATGTCAAGACACGTGGAAAAAACGTACAAAACAAGAGATTGGAGACATCAAGATTTTCGACGAATTTTTTAAGAATTTTCAAATTTTCAGATGGGAGGTTCCAGATAAGGTCAAAAACGACATACTCAGATCTTCACCAAACTTTGCATGGATACATTGGATGTCAAGACACGTGGAAAAAACGTACAAAACAAGAGATTGGGGTCATCAAGATTTTGCACGGATTTTTTAGGAATTTTCAAATTTTCAGATGGGAGGTTCCAGATAAGGTCAAAAACTACATACTCAGATCTTCACCAAACTTTGCAGGGATACATTGGATGTCAAGACACGTGGAAAAAACGTACAAAACAAGAGATTGGAGACATCAAGATTTTGGACGAATTTTTTAAGAATTTTCAAATTTTCAGATAGGAGGTTCCATATAAGGTCAAAAACTACATACTCAGATCTTCACCAAACTTTGCAGGAATACTTTGCATGTCAAGACACGTGGAAAAAACGTACAAAACAAGAGATCGGAGACATCAAGATTTTCGACGAATTTTTTAAGAATTTTCAAATTTTCAGATGGGAGGTTCCAGATAAGGTCAAAAACGACATACTCAGATCTTCACCAAACTTTGCATGGATACATTGGATGTCAAGACACGTGGAAAAAACATACAAAACATAGGATTGGTGACATCAAGATTTTGGACGAATTTTTAAGAAATTTTCAAATTTTCAGATAGGAGGTTCCATATAAGGTCAAAAACTACATACTCAGATCTTCACCAAACTTTGCAGGGATACATTGGATGTCAAGACACTTGGAAAAAACGTACAAAACAAGAGATTGGAGACATCAAGATTATGGACGAATTTTTTGAGAATTTTCAAATTTTCAGAAAGGAGGTTCCATATAAGGTCAAAAACTACATACTCAGATCTTCACCAAACTTTGCAGGGATACATTGGATGTCAAGACACGTGGAAAAAACGTACAAAACAAGAGATTGGAGACATCCAGATTTTCGACGAATTTTTTAAGAATTTTCAAATTTTCAGAAAGGATGTTCCAGATAAGGTCAAAAACGACATACTCAGATCTTCACCAAACTTTGCAGGGATACATTGGAGGTCGAGACACGTGGAAAAAACGTACAAAACAAGAGATTGGAGACATCAAGATTTTGGACGAATTTTTGAAGAATTTTCAAATTTTCTGATAGGAGGTCCCAGATAAGGTCAAAAACTACATACTCAGATCTCCACCAAACATTGCAGGGATACATTGGATGTCAAGACACGTGGAAAAAACGTACAAAACAAGAGATTGGAGACATCAAGATTTTCGACGAATTTTTGAAGAATTTTCAAATTTTCAGATAGGAGGTTCCAGATTAGGTCAAAAACTACATACTCAGATCTTCACCAAACGTTGCAGGGATACTTTGCATGTCAAGACACGTGGAAAAAACGTACAAAACAAGAGATTGGAGACATCAAGATTTTCGACGAATTTTTTAAGAATTTTCAAATTTTCAGATGGGAGGTTCCAGATAAGGTCAAAAACGACATACTCAGATCTTCACCAAACTTTGCATGGATACATTGGATGTCAAGACACGTGGAAAAAACGTACAAAACAAGAGATTGGGGTCATCAAGATTTTGCACGGATTTTTTAGGAATTTTCAAATTTTCAGATGGGAGGTTCCAGATAAGGTCAAAAACTACATACTCAGATCTTCACCAAACTTTGCAGGGATACATTGGATGTCAAGACACGTGGAAAAAACGTACAAAACAAGAGATTGGAGACATCAAGATTTTGGACGAATTTTTTAAGCATTTTCAAATTTTCAGATAGGAGGTTCCATATAAGGTCAAAAACTACATACTCAGATCTTCACCAAACTTTGCATGGATACATTATGTGTCAAGACACGTGGAAAAAACGTACAAAACAAAAGATTGGAGACATCAAGATTTTGGTCGAATTTTTTAAGAATTTTCAAATTTTCAGATGGGAGGTTCCAGATAAGGTCAAAAACTACATACTCAGATCTTCACCAAACTTTGCAGGGATACATTGGATGTCAAGACACGTGGAAAAAACGTACAAAAAAGAGATTGGAGACATCAAGATTTTGGACGAATTTTTTAACAATTTTCAAATTTTCAGAAAGGATGTTCCAGATAAGGTCAAAAACGACATACTCAGATCTTCACCAAACTTTGCAGGGATACATTGGATATCAAGACACGTGGAAAAAACGTACAAAACAAGAGATTGGAGACATCAAGATTTTGGACGAATTTTTTAAGAATTTTCAAATTTTCAGATAGGAGGTTCCAGATAAGGTCAAAAACTACATACTCAGATCTTCACCAAACTTTGCAGGGATACATTGGATGTCAAGACACGTGGAAAAAACGTACAAAACAAGAGATCGGAGACATCAAGATTTTCGACGAATTTTTTAAGAATTTTCAAATTTTCAGATGGGAGGTTCCAGATAAGGTCAAAAACGACATACTCAGATCTTCACCAAACTTTGCATGGATACATTGGATGTCAAGACACGTGGAAAAAACATACAAAACATAGGATTGGTGACATCAAGATTTTGGACGAATTTTTTAAGAATTTTCAAATTTTCAGATAGGAGGTTCCATATAAGGTCAAAAACTACATACTCAGATCTTCACCAAACTTTGCAGGGATACATTGGAGGTCGAGACACGTGGAAAAAAAGTACAAAACAAGAGATTGGGGTCATCAAGATTTTGGACGGATTTTTTAGGAATTTTCAAATTTTCAGATGGGAGGTTCCAGATAAGGTCAAAAACTACATACTCAGATCTTCACCAAACATTGCAGGGATACATTGGATGTCAAGACACGTGGAAAAAACGTACAAAACAAGAGATTGGAGACATCAAAATTTTGGACGAATTTTTTAAGAATTTTCAAATTTTCAGATAGGAGGTTCCAGATGAGGTCAAAAACTACATACTCAGATCTTCACCAAACTTTGCAGGAATACTTTGCATGTCAAGGCACGTGGAAAAAACGTACAAAACAAGAGATCGGAGACATCAAGATTTTCGACGAATTTTTTAAGAATTTTCAAATTTTCAGATAGGAGGTTCCATATAAGGTCAAAAACTACATACTCAGATCTTCACCAAACTTTGCATGGATACATTATGTGTCAAGACACGTGGAAAAAACGTACAAAACAAAAGATTGGAGACATCAAGATTTTGGTCGAATTTTTTAAGAATTTTCAAATTTTCAGATGGGAGGTTCCAGATAAGGTCAAAAACTACATACTCAGATCTTCACCAAACTTTGCAGGGATACATTGGATGTCAAGACACGTGGAAAAAACGTACAAAACAAGAGATTGGAGACATCAAGATTATGGACGAATTTTTTGAGAATTTTCAAATTTTCAGAAAGGAGGTTCCATATAAGGTCAAAAACTATATACTCAGATCTTCACCAAACTTTGCAGGGATACATTGGATGTCAAGACACGTGGAAAAAACGTACAAAACAAGAGATTGGAGACATCAAGATTTTCGACGAATTTTTTAAGAATTTTCAAATTTTCAGAAAGGATGTTCCAGATAAGGTCAAAAACGACATACTCAGATCTTCACCAAACTTTGCAGGGATACATTGGAGGTCGAGACACGTGGAAAAAACGTACAAAACAAGAGATTGGAGACATCAAGATTTTGGACGAATTTTTGAAGAATTTTCAAATTTTCTGATAGGAGGTCCCAGATAAGGTCAAAAACTACATACTCAGATCTCCACCAAACATTGCAGGGATACATTGGATGTCAAGACACGTGGAAAAAACGTACAAAACAAGAGATTGGAGACATCAAGTTTTTCGACGAATTTTTGAAGAATTTTCAAATTTTCAGATAGGAGGTTCCAGATAAGGTCAAAAACTACATACTCAGATCTTCACCAAACGTTGCAGGGATACTTTGCATGTCAAGACACGTGGAAAAAACGTACAAAACAAGAGATTGGAGACATCAAGATTTTCGACGAATTTTTTAAGAATTTTCAAATTTTCAGATGGGAGGTTCCAGATAAGGTCAAAAACGACATACTCAGATCTTCACCAAACTTTGCATGGATACATTGGATGTCAAGACACGTGGAAAAAACGTACAAAACAAGAGATTGGGGTCATCAAGATTTTGCACGGATTTTTTAGGAATTTTCAAATTTTCAGATGGGAGGTTCCAGATAAGGTCAAAAACTACATACTCAGATCTTCACCAAACTTTGCATGGATACATTATGTGTCAAGACACGTGGAAAAAACGTACAAAACAAAAGATTGGAGACATCAAGATATTGGTCGAATTTTTTAAGAATTTTCAAATTTTCAGATGGGAGGTTCCAGATAAGGTCAAAAACTACATACTCAGATCTTCACCAAACTTTGCAGGGATACATTGGATGTGAAGACACGTGGAAAAAACGTACAAAACAAGAGATAGGAGACATCAAGATTTTGGACGAATTTTTTAACAATTTTCAAATTTTCAGAAAGGATGTTCCAGATAAGGTCAAAAACAACATACTCAGATCTTCACCAATCTTTGCAGGGATACATTGGATGTCAAGACACGTGGAAAAAACGTACAAAACAAGAGATCGGAGACATCAAGATTTTCGACGAATTTTTTAAGAATTTTCAAATTTTCAGATGGGAGGTTCCAGATAAGGTCAAAAACTACATACTCAGATCTTCACCAAACTTTGCAGGGATACATTGGATGTCAAGACACGTGGAAAAAACGTACAAAACAAGAGATTGGAGACATCAAAATTTTGGACGAATTTTTTAAGAATTTTCAAATTTTCAGAGAGGAGGTTCCAGATGAGGTCAAAAACTACATACTCAGATCTTCACCAAACTTTGCAGGAATACTTTGCATGTCAAGGCACGTGGAAAAAACGTACAAAACAAGAGATCGGAGACATCAAGATTTTCGACGAATTTTTTAAGAATTTTCAAATTTTCAGATAGGAGGTTCCATATAAGGTCAAAAACTACATACTCAGATCTTCACCAAACTTTGCATGGATACATTATGTGTCAAGACACGTGGAAAAAACGTACAAAACAAAAGATTGGAGACATCAAGATTTTGGTCGAATTTTTTAAGAATTTTCAAATTTTCAGATGGGAGGTTCCAGATAAGGTCAAAAACTACATACTCAGATCTTCACCAAACTTTGCAGGGATACATTGGATGTCAAGACACGTGGAAAAAACGTACAAAACAAGAGATTGGAGACATCAAGATTATGGACGAATTTTTTGAGAATTTTCAAATTTTCAGAAAGGAGGTTCCATATAAGGTCAAAAACTATATACTCAGATCTTCACCAAACTTTGCAGGGATACATTGGATGTCAAGACACGTGGAAAAAACGTACAAAACAAGAGATTGGAGACATCAAGATTTTCGACGAATTTTTTAAGAATTTTCAAATTTTCAGAAAGGATGTTCCAGATAAGGTCAAAAACGACATACTCAGATCTTCACCAAACTTTGCAGGGATACATTGGAGGTCGAGACACGTGGAAAAAACGTACAAAACAAGAGATTGGAGACATCAAGATTTTGGACGAATTTTTGAAGAATTTTCAAATTTTCTGATAGGAGGTCCCAGATAAGGTCAAAAACTACATACTCAGATCTCCACCAAACATTGCAGGGATACATTGGATGTCAAGACACGTGGAAAAAACGTACAAAACAAGAGATTGGAGACATCAAGTTTTTCGACGAATTTTTGAAGAATTTTCAAATTTTCAGATGGGAGGTTCCAGATAAGGTCAAAAACGACATACTCAGATCTTCACCAAACTTTGCATGGATACATTGGATGTCAAGACACGTGGAAAAAACGTACAAAACAAGAGATTGGGGTCATCAAGATTTTGCACGGATTTTTTAGGAATTTTCAAATTTTCAGATGGGAGGTTCCAGATAAGGTCAAAAACTACATACTCAGATCTTCACCAAACTTTGCAGGGATACATTGGATGTCAAGACACGTGGAAAAAACGTACAAAACAAGAGATTGGAGACATCAAGATTTTGGACGAATTTTTTAAGCATTTTCAAATTTTCAGATAGGAGGTTCCATATAAGGTCAAAAACTACATACTCAGATCTTCACCAAACTTTGCATGGATACATTATGTGTCAAGACACGTGGAAAAAACGTACAAAACAAAAGATTGGAGACATCAAGATTTTGGTCGAATTTTTTAAGAATTTTCAAATTTTCAGATGGGAGGTTCCAGATAAGGTCAAAAACGACATACTCAGATCTTCACCAAACTTTGCATGGATACATTGGATGTCAAGACACGTGGAAAAAACGTACAAAACAAGAGATTGGAGACATCAAGATTTTGGACGAATTTTTTAAGAATTCTCAAATTTTCAGAAAAGAGGTTCCATATAAGGTCAAAAACTACATACTCAGATCTTCACCAAACTTTGCAGGGATACTTTGGATGTCAAGACACGTGGAAAAAACGTACAAAACAAGAGATTGGGGTCATCAAGATTTTGGACGAATTTTTTAAGAATTTTCAAATTTTCAGATGGGAGGTTCAATATAAGGTCAAAAACTACATACTCAGATCTTCACCAAACTTTGCATGGATACATTGGATGTCAAGACACGTGGAAAAAACATACAAAACATAGGATTCGGAACATCAAGATTTTGGTCGAATTTTTTAAGAATTTTCAAATTTTCAGATAGGAGGTTCCATATAAGGTCAAAAACTACATACTCAGATCTTCACCAAACATTGCAGGAATACATTGGATGTCAAGACACGTGGAAAAAACGTACAAAACAAGAGATTGGGGTCATCAAGATTTTGCACGGATTTTTTAGGAATTTTCAAATTTTCTGATGGGAGGTTCCAGATAAGGTCAAAAACTACATACTCAGATCTTCACCAAACTTTGCAGGGATACATTGGATGTCAAGACACGTGGAAAAAACGTACAAAACAAGAGATTGGAGACATCAAGATTTTGGACGAATTTTTTAAGAATTTTCAAATTTTCAGATAGGAGGTTCCAGATAAGGTCAAAAACTACATACTCAGATCTTCACCAAACTTTGCATGGATACATTATGTGTCAAGACACGTGGAAAAAACGTACAAAACAAAAGATTGGAGACATCAAGATATTGGTCGAATTTTTTAAGAATTTTCAAATTTTCAGATGGGAGGTTCCAGATAAGGTCAAAAACTACATACTCAGATCTTCACCAAACTTTGCAGGGATACATTGGATGTGAAGACACGTGGAAAAAACGTACAAAACAAGAGATAGGAGACATCAAGATTTTGGACGAATTTTTTAACAATTTTCAAATTTTCAGAAAGGATGTTCCAGATAAGGTCAAAAACAACATACTCAGATCTTCACCAATCTTTGCAGGGATACATTGGATGTCAAGACACGTGGAAAAAACGTACAAAACAAGAGATCGGAGACATCAAGATTTTCGACGAATTTTTTAAGAATTTTCAAATTTTCAGATGGGAGGTTCCAGATAAGGTCAAAAACTACATACTCAGATCTTCACCAAACTTTGCAGGGATACATTGGATGTCAAGACACGTGGAAAAAACGTACAAAACAAGAGATTGGAGACATCAAAATTTTGGACGAATTTTTTAAGAATTTTCAAATTTTCAGATAGGAGGTTCCAGATGAGGTCAAAAACTACATACTCAGATCTTCACCTAACTTTGCAGGAATACTTTGCATGTCAAGGCACGTGGAAAAAACGTACAAAACAAGAGATCGGAGACATCAAGATTTTCGACGAATTTTTTAAGAATTTTCAAATTTTCAGATAGGAGGTTCCATATAAGGTCAAAAACTACATACTCAGATCTTCACCAAACTTTGCATGGATACATTATGTGTCAAGACACGTGGAAAAAACGTACAAAACAAAAGATTGGAGACATCAAGATTTTGGTCGAATTTTTTAAGAATTTTCAAATTTTCAGATGGGAGGTTCCAGATAAGGTCAAAAACTACATACTCAGATCTTCACCAAACTTTGCAGGGATACATTGGATGTCAAGACACGTGGAAAAAACGTACAAAACAAGAGATTGGAGACATCAAGATTATGGACGAATTTTTTGAGAATTTTCAAATTTTCAGAAAGGAGGTTCCATATAAGGTCAAAAACTATATACTCAGATCTTCACCAAACTTTGCAGGGATACATTGGATGTCAAGACACGTGGAAAAAACGTACAAAACAAGAGATTGGAGACATCAAGATTTTCGACGAATTTTTTAAGAATTTTCAAATTTTCAGAAAGGATGTTCCAGATAAGGTCAAAAACGACATACTCAGATCTTCACCAAACTTTGCAGGGATACATTGGAGGTCGAGACACGTGGAAAAAACGTACAAAACAAGAGATTGGAGACATCAAGATTTTGGACGAATTTTTGAAGAATTTTCAAATTTTCTGATAGGAGGTCCCAGATAAGGTCAAAAACTACATACTCAGATCTCCACCAAACATTGCAGGGATACATTGGATGTCAAGACACGTGGAAAAAACGTACAAAACAAGAGATTGGAGACATCAAGTTTTTCGACGAATTTTTGAAGAATTTTCAAATTTTCAGATAGGAGGTTCCAGATAAGGTCAAAAACTACATACTCAGATCTTCACCAAACGTTGCAGGGATACTTTGCATGTCAAGACACGTGGAAAAAACGTACAAAACAAGAGATTGGAGACATCAAGATTTTCGACGAATTTTTTAAGAATTTTCAAATTTTCAGATGGGAGGTTCCAGATAAGGTCAAAAACGACATACTCAGATCTTCACCAAACTTTGCATGGATACATTGGATGTCAAGACACGTGGAAAAAACGTACAAAACAAGAGATTGGGGTCATCAAGATTTTGCACGGATTTTTTAGGAATTTTCAAATTTTCAGATGGGAGGTTCCAGATAAGGTCAAAAACTACATACTCAGATCTTCACCAAACTTTGCAGGGATACATTGGATGTCAAGACACGTGGAAAAAACGTACAAAACAAGAGATTGGAGACATCAAGATTTTGGACGAATTTTTTAAGAATTTTCAAATTTTCAGATAGGAGGTTCCATATAAGGTCAAAAACTACATACTCAGATCTTCACCAAACTTTGCAGGAATACTTTGCATGTCAAGACACGTGGAAAAAACGTACAAAACAAGAGATCGGAGACATCAAGATTTTCGACGAATTTTTTAAGAATTTTCAAATTTTCAGATGGGAGGTTCCAGATAAGGTCAAAAACGACATACTCAGATCTTCACCAAACTTTGCATGGATACATTGGATGTCAAGACACGTGGAAAAAACATACAAAACATAGGATTGGTGACATCAAGATTTTGGACGAATTTTTAAGAAATTTTCAAATTTTCAGATAGGAGGTTCCATATAAGGTCAAAAACTACATACTCAGATCTTCACCAAACTTTGCAGGGATACATTGGATGTCAAGACACTTGGAAAAAACGTACAAAACAAGAGATTGGAGACATCAAGATTATGGACGAATTTTTTGAGAATTTTCAAATTTTCAGAAAGGAGGTTCCATATAAGGTCAAAAACTACATACTCAGATCTTCACCAAACTTTGCAGGGATACATTGGATGTCAAGACACGTGGAAAAAACGTACAAAACAAGAGATTGGAGACATCAAGATTTTCGACGAATTTTTTAAGAATTTTCAAATTTTCAGAAAGGATGTTCCAGATAAGGTCAAAAACGACATACTCAGATCTTCACCAAACTTTGCAGGGATACATTGGAGGTCGAGACACGTGGAAAAAACGTACAAAACAAGAGATTGGAGACATCAAGATTTTGGACGAATTTTTGAAGAATTTTCAAATTTTCTGATAGGAGGTCCCAGATAAGGTCAAAAACTACATACTCAGATCTCCACCAAACATTGCAGGGATACATTGGATGTCAAGACACGTGGAAAAAACGTACAAAACAAGAGATTGGAGACATCAAGATTTTCGACGAATTTTTGAAGAATTTTCAAATTTTCAGATAGGAGGTTCCAGATTAGGTCAAAAACTACATACTCAGATCTTCACCAAACGTTGCAGGGATACTTTGCATGTCAAGACACGTGGAAAAAACGTACAAAACAAGAGATTGGAGACATCAAGATTTTCGACGAATTTTTTAAGAATTTTCAAATTTTCAGATGGGAGGTTCCAGATAAGGTCAAAAACGACATACTCAGATCTTCACCAAACTTTGCATGGATACATTGGATGTCAAGACACGTGGAAAAAACGTACAAAACAAGAGATTGGGGTCATCAAGATTTTGCACGGATTTTTTAGGAATTTTCAAATTTTCAGATGGGAGGTTCCAGATAAGGTCAAAAACTACATACTCAGATCTTCACCAAACTTTGCAGGGATACATTGGATGTCAAGACACGTGGAAAAAACGTACAAAACAAGAGATTGGAGACATCAAGATTTTGGACGAATTTTTTAAGCATTTTCAAATTTTCAGATAGGAGGTTCCATATAAGGTCAAAAACTACATACTCAGATCTTCACCAAACTTTGCATGGATACATTATGTGTCAAGACACGTGGAAAAAACGTACAAAACAAAAGATTGGAGACATCAAGATTTTGGTCGAATTTTTTAAGAATTTTCAAATTTTCAGATGGGAGGTTCCAGATAAGGTCAAAAACTACATACTCAGATCTTCACCAAACTTTGCAGGGATACATTGGATGTCAAGACACGTGGAAAAAACGTACAAAAAAGAGATTGGAGACATCAAGATTTTGGACGAATTTTTTAACAATTTTCAAATTTTCAGAAAGGATGTTCCAGATAAGGTCAAAAACGACATACTCAGATCTTCACCAAACTTTGCAGGGATACATTGGATATCAAGACACGTGGAAAAAACGTACAAAACAAGAGATTGGAGACATCAAGATTTTGGACGAATTTTTTAAGAATTTTCAAATTTTCAGATAGGAGGTTCCAGATAAGGTCAAAAACTACATACTCAGATCTTCACCAAACTTTGCAGGGATACATTGGATGTCAAGACACGTGGAAAAAACGTACAAAACAAGAGATCGGAGACATCAAGATTTTCGACGAATTTTTTAAGAATTTTCAAATTTTCAGATGGGAGGTTCCAGATAAGGTCAAAAACGACATACTCAGATCTTCACCAAACTTTGCATGGATACATTGGATGTCAAGACACGTGGAAAAAACATACAAAACATAGGATTGGTGACATCAAGATTTTGGACGAATTTTTTAAGAATTTTCAAATTTTCAGATAGGAGGTTCCATATAAGGTCAAAAACTACATACTCAGATCTTCACCAAACTTTGCAGGGATACATTGGAGGTCGAGACACGTGGAAAAAAAGTACAAAACAAGAGATTGGGGTCATCAAGATTTTGGACGGATTTTTTAGGAATTTTCAAATTTTCAGATGGGAGGTTCCAGATAAGGTCAAAAACTACATACTCAGATCTTCACCAAACATTGCAGGGATACATTGGATGTCAAGACACGTGGAAAAAACGTACAAAACAAGAGATTGGAGACATCAAAATTTTGGACGAATTTTTTAAGAATTTTCAAATTTTCAGATAGGAGGTTCCAGATGAGGTCAAAAACTACATACTCAGATCTTCACCAAACTTTGCAGGAATACTTTGCATGTCAAGGCACGTGGAAAAAACGTACAAAACAAGAGATCGGAGACATCAAGATTTTCGACGAATTTTTTAAGAATTTTCAAATTTTCAGATAGGAGGTTCCATATAAGGTCAAAAACTACATACTCAGATCTTCACCAAACTTTGCATGGATACATTATGTGTCAAGACACGTGGAAAAAACGTACAAAACAAAAGATTGGAGACATCAAGATTTTGGTCGAATTTTTTAAGAATTTTCAAATTTTCAGATGGGAGGTTCCAGATAAGGTCAAAAACTACATACTCAGATCTTCACCAAACTTTGCAGGGATACATTGGATGTCAAGACACGTGGAAAAAACGTACAAAACAAGAGATTGGAGACATCAAGATTATGGACGAATTTTTTGAGAATTTTCAAATTTTCAGAAAGGAGGTTCCATATAAGGTCAAAAACTATATACTCAGATCTTCACCAAACTTTGCAGGGATACATTGGATGTCAAGACACGTGGAAAAAACGTACAAAACAAGAGATTGGAGACATCAAGATTTTCGACGAATTTTTTAAGAATTTTCAAATTTTCAGAAAGGATGTTCCAGATAAGGTCAAAAACGACATACTCAGATCTTCACCAAACTTTGCAGGGATACATTGGAGGTCGAGACACGTGGAAAAAACGTACAAAACAAGAGATTGGAGACATCAAGATTTTGGACGAATTTTTGAAGAATTTTCAAATTTTCTGATAGGAGGTCCCAGATAAAGTCAAAAACTACATACTCAGATCTCCACCAAACATTGCAGGGATACATTGGATGTCAAGACACGTGGAAAAAACGTACAAAACAAGAGATTGGAGACATCAAGTTTTTCGACGAATTTTTGAAGAATTTTCAAATTTTCAGATAGGAGGTTCCAGATAAGGTCAAAAACTACATACTCAGATCTTCACCAAACGTTGCAGGGATACTTTGCATGTCAAGACACGTGGAAAAAACGTACAAAACAAGAGATTGGAGACATCAAGATTTTCGACGAATTTTTTAAGAATTTTCAAATTTTCAGATGGGAGGTTCCAGATAAGGTCAAAAACGACATACTCAGATCTTCACCAAACTTTGCATGGATACATTGGATGTCAAGACACGTGGAAAAAACGTACAAAACAAGAGATTGGGGTCATCAAGATTTTGCACGGATTTTTTAGGAATTTTCAAATTTTCAGATGGGAGGTTCCAGATAAGGTCAAAAACTACATACTCAGATCTTCACCAAACTTTGCAGGGATACATTGGATGTCAAGACACGTGGAAAAAACGTACAAAACAAGAGATTGGAGACATCAAGATTTTGGACGAATTTTTTAAGAATTTTCAAATTTTCAGATAGGAGGTTCCATATAAGGTCAAAAACTACATACTCAGATCTTCACCAAACTTTGCAGGAATACTTTGCATGTCAAGACACGTGGAAAAAACGTACAAAACAAGAGATCGGAGACATCAAGATTTTCGACGAATTTTTTAAGAATTTTCAAATTTTCAGATGGGAGGTTCCAGATAAGGTCAAAAACGACATACTCAGATCTTCACCAAACTTTGCATGGATACATTGGATGTCAAGACACGTGGAAAAAACATACAAAACATAGGATTGGTGACATCAAGATTTTGGACGAATTTTTAAGAAATTTTCAAATTTTCAGATAGGAGGTTCCATATAAGGTCAAAAACTACATACTCAGATCTTCACCAAACTTTGCAGGGATACATTGGATGTCAAGACACTTGGAAAAAACGTACAAAACAAGAGATTGGAGACATCAAGATTATGGACGAATTTTTTGAGAATTTTCAAATTTTCAGAAAGGAGGTTCCATATAAGGTCAAAAACTACATACTCAGATCTTCACCAAACTTTGCAGGGATACATTGGATGTCAAGACACGTGGAAAAAACGTACAAAACAAGAGATTGGAGACATCAAGATTTTCGACGAATTTTTTAAGAATTTTCAAATTTTCAGAAAGGATGTTCCAGATAAGGTCAAAAACGACATACTCAGATCTTCACCAAACTTTGCAGGGATACATTGGAGGTCGAGACACGTGGAAAAAACGTACAAAACAAGAGATTGGAGACATCAAGATTTTGGACGAATTTTTGAAGAATTTTCAAATTTTCTGATAGGAGGTCCCAGATAAGGTCAAAAACTACATACTCAGATCTCCACCAAACATTGCAGGGATACATTGGATGTCAAGACACGTGGAAAAAACGTACAAAACAAGAGATTGGAGACATCAAGATTTTCGACGAATTTTTGAAGAATTTTCAAATTTTCAGATAGGAGGTTCCAGATTAGGTCAAAAACTACATACTCAGATCTTCACCAAACGTTGCAGGGATACTTTGCATGTCAAGACACGTGGAAAAAACGTACAAAACAAGAGATTGGAGACATCAAGATTTTCGACGAATTTTTTAAGAATTTTCAAATTTTCAGATGGGAGGTTCCAGATAAGGTCAAAAACGACATACTCAGATCTTCACCAAACTTTGCATGGATACATTGGATGTCAAGACACGTGGAAAAAACGTACAAAACAAGAGATTGGGGTCATCAAGATTTTGCACGGATTTTTTAGGAATTTTCAAATTTTCAGATGGGAGGTTCCAGATAAGGTCAAAAACTACATACTCAGATCTTCACCAAACTTTGCAGGGATACATTGGATGTCAAGACACGTGGAAAAAACGTACAAAACAAGAGATTGGAGACATCAAGATTTTGGACGAATTTTTTAAGCATTTTCAAATTTTCAGATAGGAGGTTCCATATAAGGTCAAAAACTACATACTCAGATCTTCACCAAACTTTGCATGGATACATTATGTGTCAAGACACGTGGAAAAAACGTACAAAACAAAAGATTGGAGACATCAAGATTTTGGTCGAATTTTTTAAGAATTTTCAAATTTTCAGATGGGAGGTTCCAGATAAGGTCAAAAACTACATACTCAGATCTTCACCAAACTTTGCAGGGATACATTGGATGTCAAGACACGTGGAAAAAACGTACAAAAAAGAGATTGGAGACATCAAGATTTTGGACGAATTTTTTAACAATTTTCAAATTTTCAGAAAGGATGTTCCAGATAAGGTCAAAAACGACATACTCAGATCTTCACCAAACTTTGCAGGGATACATTGGATATCAAGACACGTGGAAAAAACGTACAAAACAAGAGATTGGAGACATCAAGATTTTGGACGAATTTTTTAAGAATTTTCAAATTTTCAGATAGGAGGTTCCAGATAAGGTCAAAAACTACATACTCAGATCTTCACCAAACTTTGCAGGGATACATTGGATGTCAAGACACGTGGAAAAAACGTACAAAACAAGAGATCGGAGACATCAAGATTTTCGACGAATTTTTTAAGAATTTTCAAATTTTCAGATGGGAGGTTCCAGATAAGGTCAAAAACGACATACTCAGATCTTCACCAAACTTTGCATGGATACATTGGATGTCAAGACACGTGGAAAAAACATACAAAACATAGGATTGGTGACATCAAGATTTTGGACGAATTTTTTAAGAATTTTCAAATTTTCAGATAGGAGGTTCCATATAAGGTCAAAAACTACATACTCAGATCTTCACCAAACTTTGCAGGGATACATTGGAGGTCGAGACACGTGGAAAAAAAGTACAAAACAAGAGATTGGGGTCATCAAGATTTTGGACGGATTTTTTAGGAATTTTCAAATTTTCAGATGGGAGGTTCCAGATAAGGTCAAAAACTACATACTCAGATCTTCACCAAACATTGCAGGGATACATTGGATGTCAAGACACGTGGAAAAAACGTACAAAACAAGAGATTGGAGACATCAAGATTTTGGACGAATTTTTTAAGAATTTTCAAATTTTCAGATAGGAGGTTCCAGATGAGGTCAAAAATTACATACTCAGATCTTCACCAAACTTTGCAGGAATACTTTGCATGTCAAGACACGTGGAAAAAACGTACAAAACAAGAGATTGGAGACATCAAGATTTTGGTCGAATTTTTTAAGAATTTTCAAATTTTCAGATGGGAGGTTCCAGATAAGGTCAAAAACTACATACTCAGATCTTCACCAAACTTTGCAGGGATACATTGGATGTCAAGACACGTGGAAAAAACGTACAAAACAAGAGATTGGGGTCATCAAGATTTTGGACGAATTTTTTAACAATTTTCAAATTTTCAGAAAGGATGTTCCAGATAAGGTCAAAAACGACATACTCAGATCTTCACCAAACTTTGCAGGGATACATTGGATATTAAGACACGTGGAAAAAACGTACAAAACAAGAGATTGGAGACATCAAGATTTTGGACGAATTTTTTAAGAATTTTCAAATTTTCAGAAAGGATGTTCCATATAAGGTCAAAAACTACATACTCAGATCTTCACCAAACTTTGCAGGGATACTTTGGATGTCAAGACACGTGGAAAAAACGTACAAAACAAGAGATTGGAGACATCAAGATTTTCGACGAATTTTTTAAGAATTTTCAAATTTTCAGAAAGGATGTTCCATATAAGGTCAAAAACTACATACTCAGATCTTCACCAAACTTTGCAGGGATACTTTGGATGTCAAGACACGTGGAAAAAACGTACAAAACAAGAGATTGGGGTCATCAAGATTTTGGACGAATTTTTTAAGAATTTTCAAATTTTCAGATGGGAGGTTCAATATAAGGTCACAAACTACATACTCAGATCTTCACCAAACTTTGCATGGATACATTGGATGTCAAGACACGTGGAAAAAACATACAAAACATAGGATTCGGAACATCAAGATTTTGGTCGAATTTTTTAAGAATTTTCAAATTTTCAGATAGGAGGTTCCATATAAGGTCAAAAACTACATACTCAGATCTTCACCAAACATTGCAGGAATACATTGGATGTCAAGACACGTGGAAAAAACGTACAAAACAAGAGATTGGGGTCATCAAGGTTTTGCACGGATTTTTTAGGAATTTTCAAATTTTCAGATGGGAGGTTCCAGATAAGGTCAAAAACTACATACTCAGATCTTCACCAAACTTTGCAGGGATACATTGGATGTCAAGACACGTGGAAAAAACGTACAAAACAAGAGATTGGAGACATCAAGATTTTGGACGAATTTTTTAAGAATTTTCAAATTTTCAGATAGGAGGTTCCATATAAGGTCAAAAACTACATACTCAGATCTTCACCAAACTTTGCATGGATACATTATGTGTCAAGACACGTGGAAAAAACGTACAAAACAAAAGATTGGAGACATCAAGATTTTGGTCGAATTTTTTAAGAATTTTCAAATTTTCAGATGGGAGGTTCCAGATAAGGTCAAAAACTACATACTCAGATCTTCACCAAACTTTGCAGGGATACATTGGATGTCAAGACACGTGGAAAAAACGTACAAAAAAGAGATTGGAGACATCAAGATTTTGGACGAATTTTTTAACAATTTTCAAATTTTCAGAAAGGATGTTCCAGATAAGGTCAAAAACGACATACTCAGATCTTCACCAAACTTTGCAGGGATACATTGGATATCAAGACACGTGGAAAAAACGTACAAAACAAGAGATTGGAGACATCAAGATTTTGGACGAATTTTTTAAGAATTTTCAAATTTTCAGAAAGGATGTTCCAGATAAGGTCAAAAACGACATACTCAGATCTTCACCAAACTTTGCAGGGATCCATTGGAGGTCGAGACACGTGGAAAAAACGTACAAAACAAGAGATTGGAGACATCAAGATTTTGGACGAATTTTTGAAGAATTTTCAAATTTTCAGATAGGAGGTTCCAGATAAGGTCTAAAACTACATACTCAGATCTCCACCAAACATTACAGGAATACATTGGATGTCAAGACACGTGGAAAAAACGTACAAAACAAGAGATTGGAGACATCAAAATTTTGGACGAATTTTTTAAGAATTTTCAAATTTTCAGATAGGAGGTTCCAGATGAGGTCAAAAACTACATACTCAGAGCTTCACCAAACTTTGCAGGAATACTTTGCATGTCAAGACACGTGGAAAAAACGTACAAAACAAGAGATCGGAGACATCAAGATTTTCGACGAATTTTTTAAGAATTTTCAAATTTTCAGATGGGAGGTTCCAGATAAGGTCAAAAACGACATACTCAGATCTTCACCAAACTTTGCATGGATACATTGGATGTCAAGACACGTGGAAAAAACATACGAAACATAGGATTGGTGACATCAAGATTTTGGACGAATTTTTTAAGAATTTTCAAATTTTCAGATAGGAGGTTCCATATAAGGTCAAAAACTACATACTCAGATCTTCACCAAACTTTGCAGGGATACATTGGAGGTCGAGACACGTGGAAAAAAAGTACAAAACAAGAGATTGGGGTCATCAAGATTTTGGACGGATTTTTTAGGAATTTTCAAATTTTCAGATGGGAGGTTCCAGATAAGGTCAAAAACTACATACTCAGATCTTCACCAAACATTGCAGGGATACATTGGATGTCATGACACGTGGAAAAAACGTACAAAACAAGAGATTGGAGACATCAAGATTTTGGACGAATTTTTTAAGAATTTTCAAATTTTCAGATAGGAGGTTCCAGATGAGGTCAAAAACTACATACTCAGATCTTCACCAAACTTTGCAGGAATACTTTGCATGTCAAGACACGTGGAAAAAACGTACAAAACAAGAGATCGGAGACATCAAGATTTTCGACGAATTTTTTAAGAATTTTCAAATTTTCAGATGGGAGGTTCCAGATAAGGTCAAAAACGACATACTCAGATCTTCACCAAACTTTGCAGGGATCCATTGCAGGTCGAGACACGTGGAAAAAACGTACAAAACAAGAGATTGGAGACATCAAGATTTTGGACGAATTTTTTAAGAATTTTCAAATTTTCAGATAGGAGGTTCCATATAAGGTCAAAAACTACATACTCATATCTTCACCAAACTTTGCAGGGATACATTGGATGTCAAGACACGTGGAAAAAACGTACAAAACAAGAGATTGGAGACATCAAGATTTTCGACGAATTTTTTAAGAATTTTCAAATTTTCAGATGGGAGGTTCAATATAAGGTCAAAAACGACATACTCAGATCTTCACCAAACTTTGCAGGGATCCATTGGAGGTCGAGACACGTGGAAAAAACGTACAAAACAAGAGATTGGAGACATCAAGATTATGGACGAATTTTTTGAGAATTTTCAAATTTTCAGAAAGGAGGTTCCATATAAGGTCAAAAACTACATACTCAGATCTTCACCAAACTTTGCAGGGATACATTGGATGTCAAGACACGTGGAAAAAACGTACAAAACAAGAGATCGGAGACATCAAGATTTTCGACGAATTTTTTAAGAATTTTCAAATTTTCAGATGGGAGGTTCCAGATAAGGGCAAAAACTACATACTCAGATCTTCACCAAACTTTGCAGGGATACATTGGATGTCAAGACACGTGGAAAAAACGTACAAAACAAAAGATTGGAGACATCAAGATTTTCGACGAATTTTTTAAGAATTTTCAAATTTTCAGATGGGAGGTTCCAGATAAGGTCAAAAACGACATACTCAGATCTTCACCAAACTTTGCAGGGATCCATTGGAGGTCGAGACACGTGGAAAAAACGTACAAAACAAGAGATTGGAGACATCAAGATTTTGGACGAATTTTTTAAGAATTTTCAAATTTTCAGATGGGAGGTTCCAGATAAGGTCAAAAACGACATACTCAGATCTTCACCAAACTTTGCAGGGATCCATTGGAGGTCGAGACACGTGGAAAAAACGTACAAAACAAGAGATTGGAGACATCAAGATTTTCGACGAATTTTTGAAGAATTTTCAAATTTTCAGATAGGAGGTTCCAGATAAGGTCAAAAACTACATACTCAAATCTTCACCAAACGTTGCAGGGATACTTTGCGTGTCAAGACACGTGGAAAAAACGTACAAAACAAGAGATTGGAGACATCAAGATTTTCGACGAATTTTTTAAGAATTTTCAAATTTTCAGATGGGAGGTTCAATATAAGGTCAAAAACGACATACTCAGATCTTCACCAAACTTTGCAGGGATACATTGGATGTCAAGACACGTGGAAAAAACGTACAAAACAAGAGATTGGAGACATCAAGATTATGGACGAATTTTTTGAGAATTTTCAAATTTTCAGAAAGGAGGTTCCATATAAGGTCAAAAACTACATACTCAGATCTTCACCAAACTTTGCAGGGATACATTGGATGTCAAGACACGTGGAAAAAACGTACAAAACAAGAGATCGGAGACATCAAGATTTTCGACGAATTTTTTAAGAATTTTCAAATTTTCAGATGGGAGGTTCCAGATAAGGTCAAAAACTACATACTCAGATCTTCACCAAACTTTGCAGGGATACATTGGATGTCAAGACACGTGGAAAAAACGTACAAAACAAGAGATTGGAGACATCAAAATTTTGGACGAATTTTTTAAGAATTTTCAAATTTTCAGATAGGAGGTTCCAGATGAGGTCAAAAACTACATACTCAGATCTTCACCAAACTTTGCAGGAATACTTTGCATGTCAAGACACGTGGAAAAAACGTACAAAACAAGAGATCGGAGACATCAAGATTTTCGACGAATTTTTTAAGAATTTTCAAATTTTCAGATAGGAGGTTCCATATAAGGTCAAAAACTACATACTCAGATCTTCACCAAACTTTGCATGGATACATTATGTGTCAAGACACGTGGAAAAAACGTACAAAACAAAAGATTGGAGACATCAAGATTTTGGTCGAATTTTTTAAGAATTTTCAAATTTTCAGATGGGAGGTTCCAGATAAGGTCAAAAACTACATACTCAGATCTTCACCAAACTTTGCAGGGATACATTGGATGTCAAGACACGTGGAAAAAACGTACAAAACAAGAGATTGGAGACATCAAGATTATGGACGAATTTTTTGAGAATTTTCAAATTTTCAGAAAGGAGGTTCCATATAAGGTCAAAAACTACATACTCAGATATTCACCAAACTTTGCAGGGATACATTGGATGTCAAGACACGTGGAAAAAACGTACAAAACAAGAGATTGGAGACATCAAGATTTTCGACGAATTTTTTAAGAATTTTCAAATTTTCAGAAAGGATGTTCCAGATAAGGTCAAAAACGACATACTCAGATCTTCACCAAACTTTGCAGGGATACATTGGAGGTCGAGACACGTGGAAAAAACGTACAAAACAAGAGATTGGAGACATCAAGATTTTGGACGAATTTTTGAAGAATTTTCAAATTTTCTGATAGGAGGTCCCAGATAAGGTCAAAAACTACATACTCAGATCTCCACCAAACATTGCAGGGATACATTGGATGTCAAGACACGTGGAAAAAACGTACAAAACAAGAGATTGGAGACATCAAGATTTTCGACGAATTTTTGAAGAATTTTCAAATTTTCAGATAGGAGGTTCCAGATAAGGTCAAAAACTACATACTCAGATCTTCACCAAACGTTGCAGGGATACTTTGCATGTCAAGACACGTGGAAAAAACGTACAAAACAAGAGATTGGAGACATCAAGATTTTCGACGAATTTTTTAAGAATTTTCAAATTTTCAGATGGGAGGTTCCAGATAAGGTCAAAAACGACATACTCAGATCTTCACCAAACTTTGCATGGATACATTGGATGTCAAGACACGTGGAAAAAACGTACAAAACAAGAGATTGGGGTCATCAAGATTTTGCACGGATTTTTTAGGAATTTTCAAATTTTCAGATGGGAGGTTCCAGATAAGGTCAAAAACTACATACTCAGATCTTCACCAAACTTTGCAGGGATACATTGGAGGTCGAGACACGTGGAAAAAACATTCAAAACATAGGATTGGTGACATCAAGATTTTGGACGAATTTTTTAAGAATTTTCAAATTTTCAGATAGGAGGTTCCATATAAGGTCAAAAACTACATACTCAGATCTTCACCAAACTTTGCAGGGATACATTGGAGGTCGAGACACGTGGAAAAAAAGTACAAAACAAGAGATTGGGGTCATCAAGATTTTGGACGGATTTTTTAGGAATTTTCAAATTTTCAGATGGGAGGTTCCAGATAAGGTCAAAAACTACATACTCAGATCTTCACCAAACATTGCAGGGATACATTGGATGTCAAGACACGTGGAAAAAACGTACAAAACAAGAGATTGGAGACATCAAGATTTTGGACGAATTTTTTAAGAATTTTCAAATTTTCAGATAGGAGGTTCCAGATGAGGTCAAAAACTACATACTCAGATCTTCACCAAACTTTGCAGGAATACTTTGCATGTCAAGACACGTGGAAAAAACGTACAAAACAAGAGATCGGAGACATCAAGATTTTCGACGAATTTTTTAAGAATTTTCAAATTTTCAGATGGGAGGTTCCAGATAAGGTCAAAAACGACATACTCAGATCTTCACCAAAATTTGCAGGGATCCATTGGAGGTCGAGACACGTGGAAAAAACGTACAAAACAAGAGATTGGAGACATCAAGATTTTGGACGAATTTTTTAAGAATTTTCAAATTTTCAGATAGGAGGTTCCATATAAGGCAAAAACTACATACTCAGATCTTCACCAAACTTTGCAGGGATACATTGGATGTCAAGACACGTGGAAAAAACGTACAAAACAAGAGATTGGAGACATCAAGATTTTCGACGAATTTTTTAAGAATTTTCAAATTTTCAGATGGGAGGTTCAATATAAGGTCAAAAACGACATACTCAGATCTTCACCAAACTTTGCAGGGATCCATTGGAGGTCGAGACACGTGGAAAAAACGTACAAAACAAGAGATTGGAGACATCAAGATTATGGACGAATTTTTTGAGAATTTTCAAATTTTCAGAAAGGAGGTTCCATATAAGGTCAAAAACTACATACTCAGATCTTCACCAAACTTTGCAGGGATACATTGGATGTCAAGACACGTGGAAAAAACGTACAAAACAAGAGATCGGAGACATCAAGATTTTCGACGAATTTTTTAAGAATTTTCAAATTTTCAGATGGGAGGTTCCAGATAAGGTCAAAAACTACATACTCAGATCTTCACCAAACTTTGCAGGGATACATTGGATGTCAAGACACGTGGAAAAAACGTACAAAACAAAAGATTGGAGACATCAAGATTTTCGACGAATTTTTTAAGAATTTTCAAATTTTCAGATGGGAGGTTCCAGATAAGGTCAAAAACGACATACTCAGATCTTCACCAAACTTTGCAGGGATCCATTGGAGGTCGAGACACGTGGAAAAAACGTACAAAACAAGAGATTGGAGACATCAAGATTTTGGACGAATTTTTTAAGAATTTTCAAATTTTCAGATGGGAGGTTCCAGATAAGGTCAAAAACGACATACTCAGATCTTCACCAAACTTTGCAGGGATCCATTGGAGGTCGAGACACGTGGAAAAAACGTACAAAACAAGAGATTGGAGACATCAAGATTTTCGACGAATTTTTGAAGAATTTTCAAATTTTCAGATAGGAGGTTCCAGATAAGGTCAAAAACTACATACTCAGATCTTCACCAAACGTTGCAGGGATACTTTGCATGTCAAGACACGTGGAAAAAACGTACAAAACAAGAGATTGGAGACATCAAGATTTTCGACGAATTTTTTAAGAATTTTCAAATTTTCAGATGGGAGGTTCAATATAAGGTCAAAAACGACATACTCAGATCTTCACCAAACTTTGCAGGGATACATTGGATGTCAAGACACGTGGAAAAAACGTACAAAACAAGAGATTGGAGACATCAAGATTATGGACGAATTTTTTGAGAATTTTCAAATTTTCAGAAAGGAGGTTCCATATAAGGTCAAAAACTACATACTCAGATCTTCACCAAACTTTGCAGGGATACATTGGATGTCAAGACACGTGGAAAAAACGTACAAAACAAGAGATCGGAGACATCAAGATTTTCGACGAATTTTTTAAGAATTTTCAAATTTTCAGATGGGAGGTTCCAGATAAGGTCAAAAACTACATACTCAGATCTTCACCAAACTTTGCAGGGATACATTGGATGTCAAGACACGTGGAAAAAACGTACAAAACAAGAGATTGGAGACATCAAAATTTTGGACGAATTTTTTAAGAATTTTCAAATTTTCAGATAGGAGGTTCCAGATGAGGTCAAAAACTACATACTCAGATCTTCACCAAACTTTGCAGGAATACTTTGCATGTCAAGACACGTGGAAAAAACGTACAAAACAAGAGATCGGAGACATCAAGATTTTCGAAGAATTTTTTAAGAATTTTCAAATTTTCAGATAGGAGGTTCCATATAAGGTCAAAAACTACATACTCAGATCTTCACCAAACTTTGCATGGATACATTATGTGTCAAGACACGTGGAAAAAACGTACAAAACAAAAGATTGGAGACATCAAGATTTTGGTCGAATTTTTTAAGAATTTTCAAATTTTCAGATGGGAGGTTCCAGATAAGGTCAAAAACTACATACTCAGATCTTCACCAAACTTTGCAGGGATACATTGGATGTCAAGACACGTGGAAAAAACGTACAAAACAAGAGATTGGAGACATCAAGATTATGGACGAATTTTTTGAGAATTTTCAAATTTTCAGAAAGGAGGTTCCATATAAGGTCAAAAACTACATACTCAGATCTTCACCAAACTTTGCAGGGATACATTGGATGTCAAGACACGTGGAAAAAACGTACAAAACAAGATATTGGAGACATCAAGATTTTCGACGAATTTTTTAAGAATTTTCAAATTTTCAGAAAGGATGTTCCAGATAAGGTCAAAAACGACATACTCAGATCTTCACCAAACTTTGCAGGGATACATTGGAGGTCGAGACACGTGGAAAAAACGTACAAAACAAGAGATTGGAGACATCAAGATTTTGGACGAATTTTTGAAGAATTTTCAAATTTTCTGATAGGAGGTCCCAGATAAGGTCAAAAACTACATACTCAGATCTCCACCAAACATTGCAGGGATACATTGGATGTCAAGACACGTGGAAAAAACGTACAAAACAAGAGATTGGAGACATCAAGATTTTCGACGAATTTTTGAAGAATTTTCAAATTTTCAGATAGGAGGTTCCAGATAAGGTCAAAAACTACATACTCAGATCTTCACCAAACGTTGCAGGAATACTTTGCATGTCAAGACACGTGGAAAAAACGTACAAAACAAGAGATTGGAGACATCAAGATTTTCGACGAATTTTTTAAGAATTTTCAAATTTTCAGATGGGAGGTTCCAGATAAGGTCAAAAACGACATACTCAGATCTTCACCAAACTTTGCATGGATACATTGGATGTCAAGACACGTGGAAAAAACGTACAAAACAAGAGATTGGGGTCATCAAGATTTTGCACGGATTTTTTAGGAATTTTCAAATTTTCAGATGGGAGGTTCCAGATAAGTTCAAAAACTACATACTCAGATCTTCACCAAACTTTGCAGGGATACATTGGATGTCAAGACACGTGGAAAAAACGTACAAAACAAGAGATTGGAGACATCAAGATTTTGGACGAATTTTTTAAGAATTTTCAAATTTTCAGATAGGAGGTTCCAGATAAGGTCAAAAACTACATACTCAGATCTTCACCAAACTTTGCAGGAATACTTTGCATGTGAAGACACGTGGAAAAAACGTACAAAACAAGAGATCGGAGACATCAAGATTTTCGACGAATTTTTTAAGAATTTTCAAATTTTCAGATGGGAGGTTCCAGATAAGGTCAAAAACGACATACTCAGATCTTCACCAAACTTTGCATGGATACATTGGATGTCAAGACACGTGGAAAAAACATACAAAACATAGGATTGGTGACATCAAGATTTTGGACGAATTTTTTAAGAATTTTCAAATTTTCAGATAGGAGGTTCCATATAAGGTCAAAAACTACATACTCAGATCTTCACCAAACTTTGCAGGGATACATTGGATGTCAAGACACGTGGAAAAAACGTACAAAACAAGAGATTGGAGACATCAAGATTATGGACGAATTTTTTGAGAATTTTCAAATTTTCAGAAAGGAGGTTCCATATAAGGTCAAAAACTACATACTCAGATCTTCACCAAACTTTGCAGGGATACATTGGATGTCAAGACACGTGGAAAAAACGTACAAAACAAGAGATTGGAGACATCAAGATTTTCGACGAATTTTTTAAGAATTTTCAAATTTTCAGAAAGGATGTTCCAGATAAGGTCAAAAACGACATACTCAGATCTTCACCAAACTTTGCAGGGATACATTGGAGGTCGAGACACGTGGAAAAAACGTACAAAACAAGAGATTGGAGACATCAAGATTTTCGACGAATTTTTTAAGAATTTTCAAATTTTCAGATGGGAGGTTCCAGATAAGGTCAAAAACGACATACTCAGATCTTCACCAAACTTTGCATGGATACATTGGATGTCAAGACACGTGGAAAAAACATACGAAACATAGGATTGGTGACATCAAGATTTTGGTCGAATTTTTTAAGAATTTTCAAATTTTCAGATAGGAGGTTCCATATAAGGTCAAAAACTACATACTCAGATCTTCACCAAACTTTGCAGGGATACATTGGAGGTCGAGACACGTGGAAAAAAAGTACAAAACAAGAGATTGGGGTCATCAAGATTTTGGACGGATTTTTTAGGAATTTTCAAATTTTCAGATGGGAGGTTCCAGATAAGGTCAAAAACTACATACTCAGATCTTCACCAAACATTGCAGGGATACATTGGATGTCATGACACGTGGAAAAAACGTACAAAACAAGAGATTGGAGACATCAAGATTTTGGACGAATTTTTTAAGAATTTTCAAATTTTCAGATAGGAGGTTCCAGATGAGGTCAAAAACTACATACTCAGATCTTCACCAAACTTTGCAGGAATACTTTGCATGTCAAGACACGTGGAAAAAACGTACAAAACAAGAGATCGGAGACATCAAGATTTTCGACGAATTTTTTAAGAATTTTCAAATTTTCAGATGGGAGGTTCCAGATAAGGTCAAAAACGACATACTCAGATCTTCACCAAACTTTGCAGGGATCCATTGCAGGTCGAGACACGTGGAAAAAACGTACAAAACAAGAGATTGGAGACATCAAGATTTTGGACGAATTTTTTAAGAATTTTCAAATTTTCAGATAGGAGGTTCCATATAAGGTCAAAAACTACATACTCATATCTTCACCAAACTTTGCAGGGATACATTGGATGTCAAGACACGTGGAAAAAACGTACAAAACAAGAGATTGGAGACATCAAGATTTTCGACGAATTTTTTAAGAATTTTCAAATTTTCAGATGGGAGGTTCAATATAAGGTCAAAAACGACATACTCAGATCTTCACCAAACTTTGCAGGGATCCATTGGAGGTCGAGACACGTGGAAAAAACGTACAAAACAAGAGATTGGAGACATCAAGATTATGGACGAATTTTTTGAGAATTTTCAAATTTTCAGAAAGGAGGTTCCATATAAGGTCAAAAACTACATACTCAGATCTTCACCAAACATTGCAGGGATACATTGGATGTCAAGACACGTGGAAAAACGTACAAAACAAGAGATTGGAGACATCAAAATTTTGGACGAATTTCTTAAGAATTTTCAAATTTTCAGATAGGAGGTTCCAGATGAGGTCAAAAACTACATACTCAGATCTTCACCAAACTTTGCAGGAATACTTTGCATGTCAAGACACGTGGAAAAAACGTACAAAACAAGAGATCGGAGACACCAAGATTTTCGACGAATTTTTTAAGAATTTTCAAATTTTCAGATGGGAGGTTCCAGATAAGGTCAAAAACGACATACTCAGATCTTCACCAAACTTTGCATGGATACATTGGATGTCAAGACACGTGGAAAAAACATACAAAACATAGGATTGGTGACATCAAGATTTTGGACGAATTTTTTAAGAATTTTCAAATTTTCAGATAGGAGGTTCCATATAAGGTCAAAAACTACATACTCAGATCTTCACCAAACTTTGCAGGGATACATTGGAGGTCGAGACACGTGGAAAAAAAGTACAAAACAAGAGATTGGGGTCATCAAGATTTTGGACGGATTTTTTAGGAATTTTCAAATTTTCAGATGGGAGGTTCCAGATAAGGTCAAAAACTACATACTCAGATCTTCACCAAACATTGCAGGGATACATTGGATGTCAAGACACGTGGAAAAAACGTACAAAACAAGAGATTGGAGACATCAAGATTTTGGACGAATTTTTTAAGAATTTTCAAATTTTCAGATAGGAGGTTCCAGATGAGGTCAAAAACTACATACTCAGATCTTCACCAAACTTTGCAGGAATACTTTGCATGTCAAGACACGTGGAAAAAACGTACAAAACAAAAGATTGGAGACATCAAGATTTTGGTCGAATTTTTTAAGAATTTTAAATTTTCAGATGGGAGGTTCCAGATAAGGTCAAAAACTACATACTCAGATCTTCACCAAACTTTGCAGGGATATATTGGATGTCAAGACACGTGGAAAAAACGTACAAAACAAGAGATTGGGGTCATCAAGATTTTGGACGAATTTTTTAACAATTTTCAAATTTTCAGAAAGGATGTTCCAGATAAGGTCAAAAACGACATACTCAGATCTTCACCAAACTTTGCAGGGATACATTGGATATCAAGACACGTGGAAAAAACGTACAAAACAAGAGATTGGAGACATCAAGATTTTGGACGAATTTTTTAAGAATTTTCAAATTTTCAGAAAGGATGTTCCATATAAGGTCAAAAACTACATACTCAGATCTTCACCAAACTTTGCAGGGATACTTTGGATGTCAAGACACGTGGAAAAAACGTACAAAACAAGAGATTGGAGACATCAAGATTTTGGACGAATTTTTTAAGAATTTTCAAATTTTCAGAAAGGATGTTCCATATAAGGTCAAAAACTACATACTCAGATCTTCACCAAACTTTGCAGGGATACTTTGGATGTCAAGACACGTGGAAAAAACGTACAAAACAAGAGATTGGGGTCATCAAGATTTTGGACGAATTTTTTAAGAATTTTCAAATTTTCAGATGGGAGGTTCAATATAAGGTCAAAAACTACATACTCAGATCTTCACCAAACTTTGCATGGATACATTGGATGTCAAGACACGTGGAAAAAACATACAAAACATAGGATTCGGAACATCAAGATTTTGGTCGAATTTTTTAAGAATTTTCAAATTTTCAGATAGGAGGTTCCATATAAGGTCAAAAACTACATACTCAGATCTTCACCAAACATTGCAGGAATACATTGGATGTCAAGACACGTGGAAAAAACGTACAAAACAAGAGATTGGGGTCATCAAGATTTTGCACGGATTTTTTAGGAATTTTCAAATTTTCAGATGGGAGGTTCCAGATAAGGTCAAAAACTACATACTCAGATCTTCACCAAACTTTGCAGGGATACATTGGATGTCAAGACACGTGGAAAAAACGTACAAAACAAGAGATTGGAGACATCAAGGTTTTGGACGATTTTTTTAAGAATTTTCAAATTTTCAGATAGGAGGTTGCATATAAGGTCAAAAACTACATACTCAGATCTTCACCAAACTTTGCATGGATACATTATGTGTCAAGACACGTGGAAAAAACGTACAAAACAAAAGATTGGAGACATCAAGATTTTGGTCGAATTTTTTAAGAATTTTCAAATTTTCAGATGGAGGTTCCAGATAAGGTCAAAAACTACATACTCAGATCTTCACCAAACTTTGCAGGGATACATTGGATGTCAAGACACGTGGAAAAAACGTACAAAAAAGAGATTGGAGACATCAAGATTTTGGACGAATTTTTTAACAATTTTCAAATTTTCAGAAAGGATGTTCCAGATAAGGTCAAAAACGACATACTCAGATCTTCACCAAACTTTGCAGGGATACATTGGATATCAAGACACGTGGAAAAAACGTACAAAACAAGAGATTGGAGACATCAAGATTTTGGACGAATTTTTTAAGAATTTTCAAATTTTCAGAAAGGATGTTCCAGATAAGGTCAAAAACGACATACTCAGATCTTCACCAAACTTTGCAGGGATCCATTGGAGGTCGAGACACGTGGAAAAATCGTACAAAACAAGAGATTGGAGACATCAAGATTTTGGACGAATTTTTGAAGAATTTTCAAATTTTCAGATAGGAGGTTCCAGATAAAGTCTAAAACTACATACTCAGATCTCCACCAAACATTGCAGGAATACATTGGATGTCAAGACACGTGGAAAAAACGTACAAAACAAGAGATTGGAGACATCAAAATTTTGGACGAATTTTTTAAGAATTTTCAAATTTTCAGATAGGAGGTTCCAGATGAGGTCAAAAACTACATACTCAGATCTTCACCAAACTTTGCAGGAATACTTTGCATGTCAAGACACGTGGAAAAAACGTACAAAACAAGAGATCGGAGACATCAAGATTTTCGACGAATTTTTTAAGAATTTTCAAATTTTCAGATGGGAGGTTCCAGATAAGGTCAAAAACGACATACTCAGATCTTCACCAAACTTTGCATGGATACATTGGATGTCAAGACACGTGGAAAAAACATACAAAACTTAGGATTTGTGACATCAAGATTTTGGACGAATTTTTTAAGAATTTTCAAATTTTCAGATAGGAGGTTCCATATAAGGTCAAAAACTACATACTCAGATCTTCACCAAACTTTGCAGGGATACATTGGAGGTCGAGACACGTGGAAAAAAAGTACAAAACAAGAGATTGGGGTCATCAAGATTTTGGACGGATTTTTTAGGAATTTTCAAATTTTCAGATGGGAGGTTCCAGATAAGGTCAAAAACTACATGCTCAGATCTTCACCAAACATTGCAGGGATACATTGGATGTCAAGACACGTGGAAAAAACGTACAAAACAAGAGATTGGAGACATCAAGATTTTGGACGAATTTTTTAAGAATTTTCAAATTTTCAGATAGGAGGTTCCAGATGAGGTCAAAAACTACATACTCAGATCTTCACCAAACTTTGCAGGAATACTTTGCATGTCAAGACACGTGGAAAAAACGTACAAAACAAGAGATCGGAGACATCAAGATTTTCGACGAATTTTTTAAGAATTTTCAAATTTTCAGATGGGAGGTTCCAGATAAGGTCAAAAACGACATACTCAGATCTTCACCAAACTTTGCAGGGATCCATTGGAGGTCGAGACACGTGGAAAAAACGTACAAAACAAGAGATTGGAGACATCAAGATTTTGGACGAATTTTTTAAGAATTTTCAAATTTTCAGATAGGAGGTTCCATATAAGGTCAAAAACTACACACTCAGATCTTCACCAAACTTTGCAGGGATACATTGGATGTCAAGACACGTGGAAAAAACGTACAAAACAAGAGATTGGAGACATCAAGATTTTCGACGAATTTTTTAAGAATTTTCAAATTTTCAGAAAGGATGTTCCAGATAAGGTCAAAAACGACATACTCAGATCTTCACCAAACTTTGCAGGGATCCATTGGAGGTCGACACACGTGGAAAAAACGTACAAAACAAGAGATTGGAGACATCAAGATTTTGGACGAATTTTTGAAGAATTTTCAAATTTTCAGATAGGAGGTTCCAGATAAGGTCTAAAACTACATACTCAGATCTCCACCAAACATTGCAGGAATACATTGGATGTCAAGACACGTGGAAAAAACGTACAAAACAAGAGATTGGAGACATCAAGATTTTCGACGAATTTTTGAAGAATTTTCAAATTTTCAGATAGGAGGTTCCAGATAAGGTCAAAAACTACATACTCAGATCTTCACCAAACGTTGCAGGGATACTTTGCATGTCAAGACACGTGGAAAAAACGTACAAAACAAAAGATTGGAGACATCAAGATTTTCGACGAATTTTTTAAGAATTTTCAAATTTTCAGATGGGAGGTTCCACATAAGGTCAAAAACGACATACTCAGATCTTCACCAAACTTTGCAGGAATACTTTGCATGTCAAGACACGTGGAAAAAACGTACAAAACAAGAGATCGGAGACATCAAGATTTTCGACGAATTTTTTAAGAATTTTCAAATTTTCAGATGGGAGGTTCCAGATAAGGTCAAAAACGACATACTCAGATCTTCACCAAACTTTGCAGGGATCCATTGAGGGTCGAGACACGTGGAAAAAACGTACAAAACAAGAGATTGGAGACATCAAGATTTTGGACGAATTTTTTAAGAATTTTCAAATTTTCAGATAGGAGGTTCCATATAAGGTCAAAAACTACATACTCAGATCTTCACCAAACTTTGCAGGGATACATTGGATGTCAAGACACGTGGAAAAAACGTACAAAACAAGAGATTGGAGACATCAAGATTTTCGACGAATTTTTTAAGAATTTTCAAATTTTCAGAAAGGATGTTCCAGATAAGGTCAAAAACGACATACTCAGATCTTCACCAAACTTTGCAGGGATCCATTGGAGGTCGAGACACGTGGAAAAAACGTACAAAACAAGAGATTGGAGACATCAAGATTTTGGACGAATTTTTGAAGAATTTTCAAATTTTCAGATAGGAGGTTCCAGATAAGGTCTAAAACTACATACTCAGATCTCCACCAAACATTGCAGGAATACATTGGATGTCAAGACACGTGGAAAAAACGTACAAAACAAGAGATTGGAGACATCAAGATTTTCGACGAATTTTTGAAGAATTTTCAAATTTTCAGATAGTAGGTTCCAGATAAGGTCAAAAACTACATACTCAGATCTTCACCAAACGTTGCAGGGATACTTTGCATGTCAAGACACGTGGAAAAAACGTACAAAACAAAAGATTGGAGACATCAAGATTTTCGACGAATTTTTTAAGAATTTTCAAATTTTCAGATGGGAGGTTCCAGATAAGGTCAAAAACGACATACTCAGATCTTCACCAAACTTTGCATGGATACATTGGATGTCAAGACACGTGGAAAAAACGTACAAAACAAGAGATTGGAGACATCAAGATTTTGGACGAATTTTTTAAGAATTCTCAAATTTTCAGAAAGGAGGTTCCATATAAGGTCAAAAACTACATACTCAGATCTTCACCAAACTTTGCAGGGATACTTTGGATGTCAAGACACGTGGAAAAAACGTACAAAACAAGAGATTGGGGTCATCAAGATTTTGGACGAATTTTTTAAGAATTTTCAAATTTTCAGATGGGAGGTTCAATATAAGGTCAAAAACTACATACTCAGATCTTCACCAAACTTTGCATGGATACATTGGATGTCAAGACACGTGGAAAAAACATACAAAACATAGGATTCGGAACATCAATATTTTGGTCGAATTTTTTAAGAATTTTCAAATTTTCAGATAGGAGGTTCCATATAAGGTCAAAAACTACATACTCAGATCTTCACCAAACATTGCAGGAATACATTGGATGTCAAGACACGTGGAAAAAACGTACAAAACAAGAGATTGGGGTCATCAAGATTTTGCACGGATTTTTTAGGAATTTTCAAATTTTCAGATGGGAGGTTCCAGATAAGGTCAAAAACTACATACTCAGATCTTCACCAAACTTTGCAGGGATACATTGGATGTCAAGACACGTGGAAAAAACGTACAAAACAAGAGATTGGAGACATCAAGATTTTGGACGAATTTTTTAAGAATTTTCAAATTTTCAGATAGGAGGTTCCATATAAGGTCAAAAACTACATACTCAGATCTTCACCAAACTTTGCATGGATACATTATGTGTCAAGACACGTGGAAAAAACGTACAAAACAAAAGATTGGAGACATCAAGATTTTGGTCGAATTTTTTAAGAATTTTCAAATTTTCAGATGGGAGGTTCCAGATAAGGTCAAAAACTACATACTCAGATCTTCACCAAACTTTGCAGGGATACATTGGATGTCAAGACACGTGGAAAAAACGTACAAAAAAGAGATTGGAGACATCAAGATTTTGGACGAATTTTTTAACAATTTTCAAATTTTCAGAAAGGATGTTCCAGATAAGGTCAAAAACGACATACTCAGATCTTCACCAAACTTTGCAGGGATACATTGGATATCAAGACACGTGGAAAAAACGTACAAAACAAGAGATTGGAGACATCAAGATTTTGGACGAATTTTTTAAGAATTTTCAAATTTTCAGATAGGAGGTTCCAGATAAGGTCAAAAACTACATACTCAGATTTTCACCAAACTTTGCAGGGATACATTGGATGTCAAGACACGTGGAAAAAACGTACAAAACAAGAGATTGGGGTCATCAAGATTTTGGACGGATTTTTTAGGAATTTTCAAATTTTCAGATGGGAGGTTCCAGATAAGGTCAAAAACTACATACTCAGATCTTCACCAAACATTGCAGGGATACATTGGATGTCAAGACACGTGGAAAAAAACGTACAAAACAAGAGATTGGAGACATCAAAATTTTGGACGAATTTTTTAAGAATTTTCAAATTTTCAGATAGGAGGTTCCAGATGAGGTCAAAAACTACATACTGAGATCTTCACCAAACTTTGCAGGAATACTTTGCATGTCAAGACACGTGGAAAAAACGTACAAAACAAGAGATCGGAGACATCAAGATTTTCGACGAATTTTTTAAGAATTTTCAAATTTTCAGATGGGAGGTTCCAGATAAGGTCAAAAACGACATACTCAGATCTTCACCAAACTTTGCATGGATACATTGGATGTCAAGACACGTGGAAAAAACATACAAAACATAGGATTGGTGACATCAAGATTTTGGACGAATTTTTTAAGAATTTTCAAATTTTCAGATAGGAGGTTCCATATAAGGTCAAAAACTACATACTCAGATCTTCACCAAACTTTGCAGGGATACATTGGATGTCAAGACACGTGGAAAAAACGTACAAAACAAGAGATTGGAGACATCAAGATTATGGACGAATTTTTTGAGAATTTTCAAATTTTCAGAAAGGAGGTTCCATATAAGGTCAAAAACTACATACTCAGATCTTCACCAAACTTTGCAGGGATACATTGGATGTCAAGAAACGTGGAAAAAACGTACAAAACAAGAGATTGGAGACATCAAGATTTTCGACGAATTTTTTAAGAATTTTCAAATTTTCAGAAAGGATGTTCCAGATAAGGTCAAAAACGACATACTCAGATCTTCACTAACTTTGCAGGGATACATTGGAGGTCGAGACACGTGGAAAAAACGTACAAAACAAGAGATTGGAGACATCAAGATTTTGGAGGAATTTTTGAAGAATTTTCAAATTTTCAGATAGGAGGTTCCAGATAAGGTCAAAAACTACATACTCAGATCTTCACCAAACGTTGCAGGGATACTTTGCATGTCAAGACACGTGGAAAAAACGTACAAAACAAGAGATTGGAGACATCAAGATTTTCGACGAATTTTTTAAGAATTTTCAAATTTTCGGATGGGAGGTTCCAGATAAGGTCAAAAACGACATACTCAGATCTTCACCAAACTTTGCATGGATACATTGGATGTCAAGACACGTGCAAAAAACGTACAAAACAAGAGATTGGGGTCATCAAGATTTTGCACGGATTTTTTAGGAATTTTCAAATTTTCAGATGGGAGGTTCCAGATAAGGTCAAAAACTACATACTCAGATCTTCACCAAACTTTGCAGGGATACATTGGATGTCAAGACACGTGGAAAAAACGTACAAAACAAGAGATTGGAGACATCAAGATTTTGGACGAATTTTTTAAGAATTTTCAAATTTTCAGATAGGAGGTTCCATATAAGGTCAAAAACTACATACTCAGATCTTCACCAAACTTTGCATGGATACATTATGTGTCAAGACACGTGGAAAAAACGTACAAAACAAAAGATTGGAGACATCAAGATTTTGGTCGAATTTTTTAAGAATTTTCAAATTTTCAGATGGGAGGTTCCATATAAGGTCAAAAACTACATACTCAGATCTTCACCAAACTTTGCAGGGATACATTGGATGTCAAGACACGTGGAAAAAACGTACAAAACAAGAGATTGGAGACATCAAGATTATGGACGAATTTTTTGAGAATTTTCAAATTTTCAGAAAGGAGGTTCCATATAAGGTCAAAAACTACATACTCAGATCTTCACCAAACTTTGCAGGGATACATTGGATGTCAAGAAACGTGGAAAAAACGTACAAAACAAGAGATTGGAGACATCAAGATTTTCGACGAATTTTTTAAGAATTTTCAAATTTTCAGAAAGGATTTTCCAGATAAGGTCAAAAACGACATACTCAGATCTTCACTAACTTTGCAGGGATACATTGGAGGTCGAGACACGTGGAAAAAACGTACAAAACAAGAGATTGGAGACATCAAGATTTTGGACGAATTTTTGAAGAATTTTCAAATTTTCAGATAGGAGGTTCCAGATAAGGTCAAAAACTACATACTCAGATCTTCACCAAACGTTGCAGGGATACTTTGCATGTCAAGACACGTGGAAAAAACGTACAAAACAAGAGATTGGAGACATCAAGATTTTCGACGAATTTTTTAAGAATTTTCAAATTTTCGGATGGGAGGTTCCAGATAAGGTCAAAAACGACATACTCAGATCTTCACCAAACTTTGCATGGATACATTGGATGTCAAGACACGTGCAAAAAACGTACAAAACAAGAGATTGGGGTCATCAAGATTTTGCACGGATTTTTTAGGAATTTTCAAATTTTCAGATGGGAGGTTCCAGATAAGGTCAAAAACTACATACTCAGATCTTCACCAAACTTTGCAGGGATACATTGGATGTCAAGACACGTGGAAAAAACGTACAAAACAAGAGATTGGAGACATCAAGATTTTGGACGAATTTTTTAACAATTTTCAAATTTTCAGATAGGAGGTTCCATATAAGGTCAAAAACTACATACTCAGATCTTCACCAAACTTTGCATGGATACATTATGTGTCAAGACACGTGGAAAAAACGTACAAAACAAAAGATTGGAGACATCAAGATTTTGGTCGAATTTTTTAAGAATTTTCAAATTTTCAGATGGGAGGTTCCAGATAAGGTCAAAAACTACATACTCAGATCTTCACCAAACTTTGCAGGGATACATTGGATGTCAAGACACGTGGAAAAAACGTACAAAAAAGAGATTGGAGACATCAAGATTTTGGACGAATTTTTTAACAATTTTCAAATTTTCAGAAAGGATGTTCCAGATAAGGTCAAAAACGACATACTCAGATCTTCACCAAACTTTGCAGGGATACATTGGATATCAAGACACGTGGAAAAAACGTACAAAACAAGAGATTGGAGACATCAAGATTTTGGACGAATTTTTTAAGAATTTTCAAATTTTCAGATAGGAGGTTCCAGATAAGGTCAAAAACTACATACTCAGATCTTCACCAAACTTTGCAGGGATACATTGGATGTCAAGACACGTGGAAAAAACGTACAAAAAAGAGATTGGAGACATCAAGATTTTGGACGAATTTTTTAACAATTTTCAAATTTTCAGAAAGGATGTTCCAGATAAGGTCAAAAACGACATACTCAGATCTTCACCAAACTTTGCAGGGATACATTGGATATCAAGACACGTGGAAAAAACGTACAAAACAAGAGATTGGAGACATCAAGATTTTGGACGAATTTTTTAGGAATTTTCAAATTTTCAGATGGGAGGTTCCAGATAAGGTCAAAAACTACATACTCAGATCTTCACCAAACTTTGCAGGGATACATTGGATGTCAAGACACGTGGAAAAAACGTACAAAACAAGAGATTGGAGACATCAAGATTTTGGACGAATTTTTTAAGAATTTTCAAATTTTCAGATAGGAGGTTCCATATAAGGTCAAAAACTACATACTCAGATCTTCACCAAACTTTGCATGGATACATTATGTGTCAAGACACGTGGAAAAAACGTACAAAACAAAAGATTGGAGACATCAAGATTTTGGTCGAATTTTTTAAGAATTTTCAAATTTTCAGATGGGAGGTTCCAGATAAGGTCAAAAACTACATACTCAGATCTTCACCAAACTTTGCAGGGATACATTGGATGTCAAGACACGTGGAAAAAACGTACAAAAAAGAGATTGGAGACATCAAGATTTTGGACGAATTTTTTAACAATTTTCAAATTTTCAGAAAGGATGTTCCAGATAAGGTCAAAAACGACATACTCAGATCTTCACCAAACTTTGCAGGGATACATTGGATATCAAGACACGTGGAAAAAACGTACAAAACAAGAGATTGGAGACATCAAGATTTTGGACGAATTTTTTAAGAATTTTCAAATTTTCAGATAGGAGGTTCCAGATAAGGTCAAAAACTACATACTCAGATCTTCACCAAACTTTGCAGGGATACATTGGATGTCAAGACACGTGGAAAAAACGTACAAAACAAGAGATTGGGGTCATCAAGATTTTGGACGGATTTTTTAGGAATTTTCAAATTTTCAGATGGGAGGTTCCAGATAAGGTCAAAAACTACATACTCAGATCTTCACCAAACATTGCAGGGATACATTGGATGTCAAGACACGTGGAAAAAACGTACAAAACAAGAGATTGGAGACATCAAAATTTTGGACGAATTTTTTAAGAATTTTCAAATTTTCAGATAGGAGGTTCCAGATGAGGTCAAAAACTACATACTCAGATCTTCACCAAACTTTGCAGGAATACTTTGCATGTCAAGACACGTGGAAAAAACGTACAAAACAAGAGATCGGAGACATCAAGATTTTCGACGAATTTTTTAAGAATTTTCAAATTTTCAGATGGGAGGTTCCAGATAAGGTCAAAAACGACATACTCAGATCTTCACCAAACTTTGCATGGATACATTGGATGTCAAGACACGTGGAAAAAACATACAAAACATAGGATTGGTGACATCAAGATTTTGGACGAATTTTTTAAGAATTTTCAAATTTTCAGATAGGAGGTTCCATATAAGGTCAAAAACTACATACTCAGATCTTCACCAAACTTTGCAGGGATACATTGGAGGTCGAGACACGTGGAAAAAAGTACAAAACAAGAGATTGGGGTCATCAAGATTTTGGACGGATTTTTTAGGAATTTTCAAATTTTCAGATGGGAGGTTCCAGATAAGGTCAAAAACTACATACTCAGATCTTCACCAAACATTGCAGGGATACATTGGATGTCAAGACACGTGGAAAAAACGTACAAAACAAGAGATTGGAGACATCAAGATTTTGGACGAATTTTTTAAGAATTTTCAAATTTTCAGATAGGAGGTTCCAGATGAGGTCAAAAACTACATACTCAGATCTTCACCAAACTTTGCAGGAATACTTTGCATGTCAAGACACGTGGAAAAAACGTACAAAACAAGAGATCTGAGACATCAAGATTTTCGACGAATTTTTTAAGAATTTTCAAATTTTCAGATGGGAGGTTCCAGATAAGGTCAAAAACGACATACTCAGATCTTCACCAAACTTTGCAGGGATCCATTGGAGGTCGAGACACGTGGAAAAAACGTACAAAACAAGAGATTGGAGACATCAAGATTTTGGACGAATTTTTTAAGAATTTTCAAATTTTCAGATAGGAGGTTCCATATAAGGTCAAAAACTACATACTCAGATCTTCACCAAACTTTGCAGGGATACATTGGATGTCAAGACACGTGGAAAAAACGTACAAAACAAGAGATTGGAGACATCAAGATTTTCGACGAATTTTTTAAGAATTTTCAAATTTTCAGAAAGGATGTTCCAGATAAGGTCAAAAACGACATACTCAGATCTTCACCAAACTTTGCAGGGATCCATTGGAGGTCGAGACACGTGGAAAAAACGTACAAAACAAGAGATTGGAGACATCAAGATTTTGGACGAATTTTTGAAGAATTTTCAAATTTTCAGATAGGAGGTTCCAGATAAGGTCTAAAACTACATACTCAGATCTCCACCAAACATTGCAGGAATACATTGGATGTCAAGACACGTGGAAAAAACGTACAAAACAAGAGATTGGAGACATCAAGATTTTCGACGAATTTTTGAAGAATTTTCAAATTTTCAGATAGGAGGTTCCATATAAGGTCAAAAACTACATACTCAGATCTTCACCAAACGTTGCAGGGATACTTTGCATGTCAAGACACGTGGAAAAAACGTACAAAACAAAAGATTGGAGACATCAAGATTTTCGACGAATTTTTTAAGAATTTTCAAATTTTCAGATGGGAGGTTCCAGATGAGGTCAAAAACGACATACTCAGATCTTCACCAAACTTTGCAGGAATACTTTGCATGTCAAGACACGTGGAAAAAACGTACAAAACAAGAGATCGGAGACATCAAGATTTTCGACGAATTTTTTAAGAATTTTCAAATTTTCAGATGGGAGGTTCCAGATAAGGTCAAAAACGACATACTCAGATCTTCACCAAACTTTGCAGGGATCCATTGGAGGTCGAGACACGTGGAAAAAACGTACAAAACAAGAGATTGGAGACATCAAGATTTTGGACGAATTTTTTAAGAATTTTCAAATTTTCAGATAGGAGGTTCCATATAAGGTCAAAAACTACATACTCAGATCTTCACCAAACTTTGCAGGGATACATTGGATGTCAAGACACGTGGAAAAAACGTACAAAACAAGAGATTGGAGACATCAAGATTTTCGACGAATTTTTTAAGAATTTTCAAATTTTCAGAAAGGATGTTCCAGATAAGGTCAAAAACGACATACTCAGATCTTCACCAAACTTTGCAGGGATCAATTGGAGGTCGAGACACGTGGAAAAAACGTACAAAACAAGAGATTGGAGACATCAAGATTTTGGACGAATTTTTGAAGAATTTTCAAATTTTCAGATAGGAGGTTCCAGATAAGGTCTAAAACTACATACTCAGATCTCCACCAAACATTGCAGGAATACATTGGATGTCAAGACACGTGGAAAAAACGTACAAAACAAGAGATTGGAGACATCAAGATTTTGGACGAATTTTTTAAGAATTTTCAAATTTTCAGATAGGAGGTTCCAGATAAGGTCAAAAACTACATACTCAGATCTTCACCAAACGTTGCAGGGATACTTTGCATGTCAAGACACGTGGAAAAAACGTACAAAACAAGAGATTGGAGACATCAAGATTTTCGACGAATTTTTTAAGAATTTTCAAATTTTCAGAAAGGATGTTCCAGATAAGGTCAAAAACGACATACTCAGATCTTCACCAAACTTTGCAGGGATCCATTGGAGGTCGAGACACGTGGAAAAAACGTACAAAACAAGAGATTGGAGACATCAAGATTTTGGACGAATTTTTGAAGAATTTTCAAATTTTCAGATAGGAGGTTCCAGATAAGGTCTAAAACTACATACTCAGATCTCCACCAAACATTGCAGGAATACATTGGATGTCAAGACACGTGGAAAAAACGTACAAAACAAGAGATTGGAGACATCAAGATTTTGGACGAATTTTTTAACAATTTTCAAATTTTCAGAAAGGATGTTCCAGATAAGGTCAAAAACGACATACTCAGATCTTCACCAAACTTTGCAGGGATACATTGGATATCAAGACACGTGGAAAAAACGTACAAAACAAGAGATTGGAGACATCAAGATTTTGGACGAATTTTTTAAGAATTTTCAAATTTTCAGATAGGAGGTTCCAGATAAGGTCAAAAACTACATACTCAGATCTTCACCAAACTTTGCAGGGATACATTGGATGTCAAGACACGTGGAAAAAACGTACAAAACAAGAGATTGGGGTCATCAAGATTTTGGACGGATTTTTTAGGAATTTTCAAATTTTCAGATGGGAGGTTCCAGATAAGGTCAAAAACTACATACTCAGATCTTCACCAAACATTGCAGGGATACATTGGATGTCAAGACACGTGGAAAAAACGTACAAAACAAGAGATTGGAGACATCAAAATTTTGGACGAATTTTTTAAGAATTTTCAAATTTTCAGATAGGAGGTTCCAGATGAGGTCAAAAACTACATACTCAGATCTTCACCAAACTTTGCAGGAATACTTTGCATGTCAAGACACGTGGAAAAAACGTACAAAACAAGAGATCGGAGACATCAAGATTTTCGACGAATTTTTTAAGAATTTTCAAATTTTCAGATGGGAGGTTCCAGATAAGGTCAAAAACGACATACTCAGATCTTCACCAAACTTTGCATGGATACATTGGATGTCAAGACACGTGGAAAAAACATACAAAACATAGGATTGGTGACATCAAGATTTTGGACGAATTTTTTAAGAATTTTCAAATTTTCAGATAGGAGGTTCCATATAAGGTCAAAAACTACATACTCAGATCTTCACCAAACTTTGCAGGGATACATTGGAGGTCGAGACACGTGGAAAAAAAGTACAAAACAAGAGATTGGGGTCATCAAGATTTTGGACGGATTTTTTAGGAATTTTCAAATTTTCAGATGGGAGGTTCCAGATAAGGTCAAAAACTACATACTCAGATCTTCACCAAACATTGCAGGGATACATTGGATGTCAAGACACGTGGAAAAAACGTACAAAACAAGAGATTGGAGACATCAAGATTTTGGACGAATTTTTTAAGAATTTTCAAATTTTCAGATAGGAGGTTCCAGATGAGGTCAAAAACTACATACTCAGATCTTCACCAAACTTTGCAGGAATACTTTGCATGTCAAGACACGTGGAAAAAACGTACAAAACAAGAGATCTGAGACATCAAGATTTTCGACGAATTTTTTAAGAATTTTCAAATTTTCAGATGGGAGGTTCCAGATAAGGTCAAAAACGACATACTCAGATCTTCACCAAACTTTGCAGGGATCCATTGGAGGTCGAGACACGTGGAAAAAACGTACAAAACAAGAGATTGGAGACATCAAGATTTTGGACGAATTTTTTAAGAATTTTCAAATTTTCAGATAGGAGGTTCCATATAAGGTCAAAAACTACATACTCAGATCTTCACCAAACTTTGCAGGGATACATTGGATGTCAAGACACGTGGAAAAAACGTACAAAACAAGAGATTGGAGACATCAAGATTTTCGACGAATTTTTTAAGAATTTTCAAATTTTCAGAAAGGATGTTCCAGATAAGGTCAAAAACGACATACTCAGATCTTCACGAAACTTTGCAGGGATCCATTGGAGGTCGAGACACGTGGAAAAAACGTACAAAACAAGAGATTGGAGACATCAAGATTTTGGACGAATTTTTGAAGAATTTTCAAATTTTCAGATAGGAGGTTCCAGATAAGGTCTAAAACTACATACTCAGATCTCCACCAAACATTGCAGGAATACATTGGATGTCAAGACACGTGGAAAAAACGTACAAAACAAGAGATTGGAGACATCAAGATTTTCGACGAATTTTTTAAGCATTTTCAAATTTTCAGATAGGAGGTTCCAGATAAGGTCAAAAACTACATACTCAGATCTTCACCAAACGTTGCAGGGATACTTTGCATGTCAAGACACGTGGAAAAAACGTACAAAACAAAAGATTGGAGACATCAAGATTTTCGACGAATTTTTTAAGAATTTTCAAATTTTCAGATGGGAGGTTCCAGATGAGGTCAAAAACGACATACTCAGATCTTCACCAAACTTTGCAGGAATACTTTGCATGTCAAGACACGTGGAAAAAACGTACAAAACAAGAGATCGGAGACATCAAGATTTTCGACGAATTTTTTAAGAATTTTCAAATTTTCAGATGGGAGGTTCCAGATAAGGTCAAAAACGACATACTCAGATCTTCACCAAACTTTGCAGGGATCCATTGGAGGTCGAGACACGTGGAAAAAACGTACAAAACAAGAGATTGGAGACATCAAGATTTTGGACGAATTTTTTAAGAATTTTCAAATTTTCAGATAGGAGGTTCCATATAAGGTCAAAAACTACATACTCAGATCTTCACCAAACTTTGCAGGGATACATTGGATGTCAAGACACGTGGAAAAAACGTACAAAACAAGAGATTGGAGACATCAAGATTTTCGACGAATTTTTTAAGAATTTTCAAATTTTCAGAAAGGATGTTCCAGATAAGGTCAAAAACGACATACTCAGATCTTCACCAAACTTTGCAGGGATCCATTGGAGGTCGAGACACGTGGAAAAAACGTACAAAACAAGAGATTGGAGACATCAAGATTTTGGACGAATTTTTGAAGAATTTTCAAATTTTCAGATAGGAGGTTCCAGATAAGGTCTAAAACTACATACTCAGATCTCCACCAAACATTGCAGGAATACATTGGATGTCAAGACACGTGGAAAAAACGTACAAAACAAGAGATTGGAGACATCAAGATTTTCGACGAATTTTTGAAGAATTTTCAAATTTTCAGATAGGAGGTTCCAGATAAGGTCAAAAACTACATACTCAGATCTTCACCAAACGTTGCAGGGATACTTTGCATGTCAAGACACGTGGAAAAAAAGTACAAAACAAAAGATTGGAGACATCAAGATTTTCGACGAATTTTTTAAGAATTTTCAAATTTTCAGATGGGAGGTTCCAGATAAGGTCAAAAATTACATACTCAGATCTTCACCAAACTTTGCAGGGATACTTTGGATGTCAAGACACGTGGAAAAAACGTACAAAACAAGAGATTGGGGTCATCAAGATTTTGGACGAATTTTTTAAGAATTTTCAAATTTTCAGATGGGAGGTTCAATATAAGGTCAAAAACTACATACTCAGATCTTCACCAAACTTTGCATGGATACATTGGATGTCAAGACACGTGGAAAAAACATACAAAACATAGGATTGGTGACATCAAGATTTTGGACGAATTTTTTAAGAATTTTCAAATTTTCAGATAGGAGGTTCCATATAAGGTCAAAAACTACATACTCAGATCTTCACCAAACATTGCAGGGATACATTGGATGTCAAGACACGTGGAAAAAACGTACAAAACAAGAGATTGGAGACATCAAGATTATGGACGAATTTTTTGAGAATTTTCAAATTTTCAGAAAGGAGGTTCCATATAAGGTCAAAAACTACATACTCAGATCTTCACCAAACTTTGCAGGGATACATTGGATGTCAAGAAACGTGGAAAAAACGTACAAAACAAGAGATTGGAGACATCAAGATTTTCGACGAATTTTTGAAGAATTTTCAAATTTTCAGATAGGAGGTTCCAGATAAGGTCAAAAACTACATACTCAGATCTTCACTAAACGTTGCAGGGATACTTTGCATGTCAAGACACGTGGAAAAAACGTACAAAACAAAAGATTGGAGACATCAAGATTTTCGACGAATTTTTTAAGAATTTTCAAATTTTCAGATGGGAGGTTCCAGATAAGGTCAAAAACGACATACTCAGATCTTCACCAAACTTTGCATGGATACATTGGATGTCAAGACACGTGGAAAAAACGTACAAAACAAGAGATTGGAGACATCAAGATTTTGGACGAATTTTTTAAGAATTCTCAAATTTTCAGAAAGGAGGTTCCATATAAGGTCAAAAACTACATACTCAGATCTTCACCAAACTTTGCAGGGATACTTTGGATGTCAAGACACGTGGAAAAAACGTACAAAACAAGAGATTGGGGTCATCAAGATTTTGGACGAATTTTTTAAGAATTTTCAAATTTTCAGATGGGAGGTTCAATATAAGGTCAAAAACTACATACTCAGATCTTCACCAAACTTTGCATGGATACATTGGATGTCAAGACACGTGGAAAAAACATACAAAACATAGGATTCGGAACATCAAGATTTTGGTCGAATTTTTTAAGAATTTTCAAATTTTCAGATAGGAGGTTCCATGTAAGGTCAAAAACTACATACTCAGATCTTCACCAAACATTGCAGGAATACATTGGATGTCAAGACACGTGGAAAAAACGTACAAAACAAGAGATTGGGGTCATCAAGATTTTGCACGGATTTTTTAGGAATTTTCAAATTTTCAGATGGGAGGTTCCAGATAAGATCAAAAACTACATACTCAGATCTTCACCAAACTTTGCAGGGATACATTGGATGTCAAGACACGTGGAAAAAACGTACAAAACAAGAGATTGGAGACATCAAGATTTTGGACGAATTTTTTAAGAATTTTCAAATTTTCAGATAGGAGGTTCCATATAAGGTCAAAAACTACATACTCAGATCTTCACCAAACTTTGCATGGATACATTATGTGTCAAGACACGTGGAAAAAACGTACAAAACAAAAGATTGGAGACATCAAGATTTTGGTCGAATTTTTTAAGAATTTTCAAATTTTCAGATGGGAGGTTCCAGATAAGGTCAAAAACTACATACTCAGATCTTCACCAAACTTTGCAGGGATACATTGGATGTCAAGACACGTGGAAAAAACGTACAAAAAAGAGATTGGAGACATCAAGATTTTGGACGAATTTTTTAACAATTTTCAAATTTTCAGAAAGGATGTTCCAGATAAGGTCAAAAACGACATACTCAGATCTTCACCAAACTTTGCAGGGATACATTGGATATCAAGACACGTGGAAAAAACGTACAAAACAAGAGATTGGAGACATCAAGATTTTGGACGAATTTTTTAAGAATTTTCAAATTTTCAGATAGGAGGTTCCAGATAAGGTCAAAAACTACATACTCAGATCTTCACCAAACTTTGCAGGGATACATTGGATGTCAAGACACGTGGAAAAAACGTACAAAAAAGAGATTGGAGACATCAAGATTTTGGACGAATTTTTTAACAATTTTCAAATTTTCAGAAAGGATGTTCCAGATAAGGTCAAAAACGACATACTCAGATCTTCACCAAACTTTGCAGGGATACATTGGATATCAAGACACGTGGAAAAAACGTACAAAACAAGAGATTGGAGACATCAAGATTTTGGACGAATTTTTTAGGAATTTTCAAATTTTCAGATGGGAGGTTCCAGATAAGGTCAAAAACTACATACTCAGATCTTCACCAAACTTTGCAGGGATACATTGGATGTCAAGACACGTGGAAAAAACGTACAAAACAAGAGATTGGAGACATCAAGATTTTGGACGAATTTTTTAAGAATTTTCAAATTTTCAGATAGGAGGTTCCATATAAGGTCAAAAACTACATACTCAGATCTTCACCAAACTTTGCATGGATACATTATGTGTCAAGACACGTGGAAAAAACGTACAAAACAAAAGATTGGAGACATCAAGATTTTGGTCGAATTTTTTAAGAATTTTCAAATTTTCAGATGGGAGGTTCCAGATAAGGTCAAAAACTACATACTCAGATCTTCACCAAACTTTGCAGGGATACATTGGATGTCAAGACACGTGGAAAAAACGTACAAAAAAGAGATTGGAGACATCAAGATTTTTGACGAATTTTTTAACAATTTTCAAATTTTCAGAAAGGATGTTCCAGATAAGGTCAAAAACGACATACTCAGATCTTCACCAAACTTTGCAGGGATACATTGGATATCAAGACACGTGGAAAAAACGTACAAAACAAGAGATTGGAGACATCAAGATTTTGGACGAATTTTTTAAGAATTTTCAAATTTTCAGATAGGAGGTTCCACATAAGGTTAAAAACTACATACTCAGATCTTCACCAAACTTTGCAGGGATACATTGGATGTCAAGACACGTGGAAAAAACGTACAAAACAAGAGATTGGGGTCATCAAGATTTTGGACGGATTTTTTAGGAATTTTCAAATTTTCAGATGGGAGGTTCCAGATAAGGTCAAAAACTACATACTCAGATCTTCACCAAACATTGCAGGGATACATTGGATGTCAAGACACGTGGAAAAAACGTACAAAACAAGAGATTGGAGACATCAAAATTTTGGACGAATTTTTTAAGAATTTTCAAATTTTCAGATAGGAGGTTCCAGATGAGGTCAAAAACTAAATACTCAGATCTTCACCAAACTTTGCAGGAATAATTTGCATGTCAAGACACGTGGAAAAAACGTACAAAACAAGAGATCGGAGACATCAAGATTTTCGACGAATTTTTTAAGAATTTTCAAATTTTCAGATGGGAGGTTCCAGATAAAGTCAAAAACGACATACTCAGATCTTCACCAAACTTTGCATGGATACATTGGATGTCAAGACACGTGGAAAAAACATACAAAACATAGGATTTGTGACATCAAGATTTTGGACGAATTTTTTAAGAATTTTCAAATTTTCAGATAGGAGGTTCCATATAAGGTCAAAAACTACATACTCAGATCTTCACCAAACTTTGCAGGGATACATTGGAGGTCGAGACACGGAAAAAAAGTACAAAACAAGAGATTGGGGTCATCAAGATTTTGGACGGATTTTTTAGGAATTTTCAAATTTTTAGATGGGAGGTTCCAGATAAGGTCAAAAACTACATACTCAGATCTTCACCAAACATTGCAGGGATACATTGGATGTCAAGACACGTGGAAAAAACGTACAAAACAAGAGATTGGAGACATCAAGATTTTGGACGAATTTTTGAAGAATTTTCAAATTTTCAGATAGGAGGTTCCAGATGAGGTCAAAAACTACATACTCAGATCTTCACCAAACTTTGCAGGAATACTTTGCATGTCAAGACACGTGGAAAAAACGTACAAAACAAGAGATCGGAGACATCAAGATTTTCGACGAATTTTTTAAGAATTTTCAAATTTTCAGATGGGAGGTTCCAGATAAGGTCAAAAACGACATACTCAGATCTTCACCAAACTTTGCAGGGATCCATTGGAGGTCGAGACACGTGGAAAAAACGTACAAAACAAGAGATTGGAGACATCAAGATTTTGGACGAATTTTTTAAGAATTTTCAAATTTTCAGATAGGAGGTTCCATATAAGGTCAAAAACTACATACTCAGATCTTCACCAAACTTTGCAGGGATACATTGGATGTCAAGACACGTGGAAAAAACGTACAAAACAAGAGATTGGAGACATCAAGATTTTCGACGAATTTTTTAAGAATTTTCAAATTTTCAGAAAGGATGTTCCAGATAAGGTCAAAAACGACATACTCAGATCTTCACCAAACTTTGCAGGGATCCATTAGAGGTCGAGACACGTGGAAAAAACGTACAAAACAAGAGATTGGAGACATCAAGATTTTGGACGAATTTTTGAAGAATTTTCAAATTTTCAGATAGGAGGTTCCAGATAAGGTCTAAAACTACATACTCAGATCTCCACCAAACATTGCAGGAATACATTGGATGTCAAGACACGTGGAAAAAACGTACAAAACAAGAGATTGGAGAAATCAAGATTTTCGACGAATTTTTGAAGAATTTTCAAATTTTCAGATAGGAGGTTCCAGATAAGGTCAAAAATTACATACTCAGATCTTCACCAAACGTTGCAGGGATACTTTGCATGTCAAGACACGTGGAAAAAACGTACAAAACAAAAGATTGGAGACATCAAGATTTTCGAAGAATTTTTTAAGAATTTTCAAATTTTCAGATGGGAGGTTCCAGATAAGGTCAAAAACGACATACTCAGATCTTCACCAAACTTTGCAGGAATACTTTGCATGTCAAGACACGTGGAAAAAACGTACAAAACAAGAGATCGGAGACATCAAGATTTTCGACGAATTTTTTAAGAATTTTCAAATTTTCAGATAGGAGGTTCCAGATAAGGTCAAAAACGACATACTCAGATCTTCACCAACTTTGCAGGGATCCATTGGAGGTCGAGACACGTGGAAAAAACGTACAAAACAAGAGATTGGAGACATCTAGATTTTGGACGAATTTTTTAAGAATTTTCAAATTTTCAGATAGGAGGTTCCATATAAGGTCAAAAACTACATACTCAGATCTTCACCAAACTTTGCAGGGATACATTGGATGTCAAGACACGTGGAAAAAACGTACAAAACAAGAGATTGGAGACATCAAGATTTTCGACGAATTTTTTAAGAATTTTCAAATTTTCAGAAAGGATGTTCCAGATAAGGTCAAAAACGACATACTCAGATCTTCACCAAACTTTGCAGGGATCCATTGGAGGTCGAGACACGTGGAAAAAACGTACAAAACAAGAGATTGGAGACATCAAGATTTTGGACGAATTTTTGAAGAATTTTCAAATTTTCAGATAGGAGGTTCCAGATAAGGTCTAAAACTACATACTCAGATCTCCACCCAACATTGCAGGAATACATTGGATGTCAAGACACGTGGAAAAAACGTACAAAACAAGAGATTGGAGACATCAGATTTTCGACGAATTTTTGAAGAATTTTCAAATTTTCAGATAGGAGGTTCCAGATAAGGTCAAAAACTACATACTCAGATCTTCACCAAACGTTGCAGGGATACTTTGCATGTCAAGACACGTGGAAAAAACGTACAAAACAAAAGATTGGAGACATCAAGATTTTCGACGAATTTTTTAAGAATTTTCAAATTTTCAGATGGGAGGTTCCAGATAAGGTCAAAAACGACATACTCAGATCTTCACCAAACTTTGCATGGATACATTGGATGTCAGGACACGTGGAAAAAACGTACAAAACAAGAGATTGGAGACATCAAGATTTTGGACGAATTTTTTAAGAATTCTCAAATTTTCAGAAAGGAGGTTCCATATAAGGTCAAAAACTACATACTCAGATCTTCACCAAACTTTGCCAGGATACTTTGGATGTCAAGACACGTGGAAAAAACGTACAAAACAAGAGATTGGGGTCATCAAGATTTTGGACGAATTTTTTAAGAATTTTCAAATTTTCAGATGGGAGGTTCAATATAAGGTCAAAAACTACATACTCAGATCTTCACCAAACTTTGCATGGATACATTGGATGTCAAGACACGTGGAAAAAACATACAAAACATAGGATTCGGAACATCAAGATTTTGGTCGAATTTTTTAAGAATTTTCAAATTTTCAGATAGGAGGTTCCATATAAGGTCAAAAACTACATACTCAGATCTTCACCAAACATTGCAGGAATACATTGGATGTCAAGACACGTGGAAAAAACGTACAAAACAAGAGATTGGGGTCATCAAGATTTTGCACGGATTTTTTAGGAATTTTCAAATTTTCAGATGGGAGGTTCCAGATAAGGTCAAAAACTACATACTCAGATCTTCACCAAACTTTGCAGGGATACATTGGATGTCAAGACACGTGGAAAAAACGTACAAAACAAGAGATTGGAGACATCAAGATTTTGGACGAATTTTTTAAGAATTTTCAAATTTTCAGATAGGAGGTTCCATATAAGGTCAAAAACTACATACTCAGATCTTCACCAAACTTTGCATGGATACATTATGTGTCAAGACACGTGGAAAAAACGTACAAAACAAAAGATTGGAGACATCAAGATTTTGGTCGAATATTTTAAGAATTTTCAAATTTTCAGATGGGAGGTTCCAGATAAGGTCAAAAACTACATACTCAGATCTTCACCAAACTTTGCAGGGATACATTGGATGTCAAGACACGTGGAAAAAACGTACAAAAAAGAGATTGGAGACATCAAGATTTTGGACGAATTTTTTAACAATTTTCAAATTTTCAGAAAGGATGTTCCAGATAAGGTCAAAAACGACATACTCAGATCTTCACCAAACTTTGCAGGGATACATTGGATATCAAGACACGTGGAAAAAACGTACAAAACAAGAGATTGGAGACATCAAGATTTTGGACGAATTTTTTAAGAATTTTCAAATTTTCAGATAGGAGGTTCCAGATAAGGTCAAAAACTACATACTCAGATCTTCACCAAACTTTGCAGGGATACATTGGATGTCAAGACACGTGGAAAAAACATACAAAACAAGAGATTGGGGTCATAAAGATTTTGGACGGATTTTTTAGGAATTTTCAAATTTTCAGATGGGAGGTTCCAGATAAGGTCAAAAACTACATACTCAGATCTTCACCAAACATTGCAGGGATACATTGGATGTCAAGACACGTGGAAAAAACGTACAAAACAAGAGATTGGAGACATCAAAATTTTGGACGAATTTTTTAAGAATTTTCAAATTTTCAGATAGGAGGTTCCATATAAGGTCAAAAACTACATGCTCAGATCTTCACCAAACTTTGCAGGGATACATTGGATGTCAAGACACGTGGAAAAATCGTACAAAACAAGAGATTGGAGACATCAAGATTATGGACGAATTTTTTGAGAATTTTCAAATTTTCAGAAAGGAGGTTCCATATAAGGTCAAAAACTACATACTCAGATCTTCACCAAACTTTGCAGGGATACATTGGATGTCAAGAAACGTGGAAAAAACGTACAAAACAAGAGATTGGAGACATCAAGATTTTCGACGAATTTTTTAAGAATTTTCAAATTTTCAGAAAGGATGTTCCAGATAAGGTCAAAAACGACATACTCAGATCTTCACTAACTTTGCAGGGATACATTGGAGGTCGAGACACGTGGAAAAAACGTACAAAACAAGAGATTGGAGACATCAAGATTTTGGACGAATTTTTGAAGAATTTTCAAATTTTCAGATAGGAGGTTCCAGATAAGGTCAAAAACTACATACTCAGATCTCCACCAAACATTGCAGGGATACATTGGATGTCAAGACACGTGGAAAAAACGTACAAAGCAAGAGATTGGAGACATCAAGATTTTCGACGAATTTTTGAAGAATTTTCAAATTTTCAGATAGGAGGTTCCAGATAAGGTCAAAAACTACATACTCAGATCTTCACCAAACGTTGCAGGGATACTTTGCATGTCAAGACACGTGGAAAAAACGTACAAAACAAGAGATTGGAGACATCAAGATTTTCGACGAATTTTTTAAGAATTTTCAAATTTTCAGATAGGAGGTTCCATATAAGGTCAAAAACTACATACTCAGATCTTCACCAAACATTGCAGGAATACATTGGATGTCAAGACACGTGGAAAAAACGTACAAAACAAGAGATTGGGGTCATCAAGATTTTGCACGGATTTTTTAGGAATTTTCAAATTTTCAGATGGGAGGTTCCAGATAAGGTCAAAAACTACATACTCAGATCTTCACCAAACTTTGCAGGGATACATTGGATGTCAAGACACGTGGAAAAAACGTACAAAACAAGAGATTGGAGACATCAAGATTTTGGACGAATTTTTTAAGAATTTTCAAATTTTCAGATAGGAGGTTCCATATAAGGTCAAAAACTACATACTCAGATCTTCACCAAACTTTGCATGGATACATTATGTGTCAAGACACGTGGAAAAAACGTACAAAACAAAAGATTGGAGACATCAAGATTTTGGACGAATTTTTTAAGAATTTTCAAATTTTCAGATGGGAGGTTCCAGATAAGGTCAAAAACTACATACTCAGATCTTCACCAAACTTTGCAGGGATACATTGGATGTCAAGACACGTGGAAAAAACGTACAAAAAAGAGATTGGAGACATCAAGATTTTGGACGAATTTTTTAACAATTTTCAAATTTTCAGAAAGGATGTTCCAGATAAGGTCAAAAACTACATACTCAGATCTTCACCAAACTTTGCAGGGATACATTGGATATCAAGACACGTGGAAAATACGTACAAAACAAGAGATTGGAGACATCAAGATTTTGGACGAATTTTTTAAGAATTTTCAAATTTTCAGATAGGAGGTTCCAGATAAGGTCAAAAACTACATACTCAGATCTTCACCAAACTTTGCAGGGATACATTGGATGTCAAGACACGTGGAAAAAACGTACAAAAAAGAGATTGGAGACATCAAGATTTTGGACGAATTTTTTAACAATTTTCAAATTTTCAGAAAGGATGTTCCAGATAAAGTCAAAAACGACATACTCAGATCTTCACCAAACTTTGCAGGGATACATTGGATATCAAGACACGTGGAAAAAACGTACAAAACAAGAGATTGGAGACATCAAGATTTTGGACGAATTTTTTAGGAATTTTCAAATTTTCAGATGGGAGGTTCCAGATAAGGTCAAAAACTACATACTCAGATCTTCACCAAACTTTGCAGGGATACATTGGATGTCAAGACACGTGGAAAAAACGTACAAAACAAGAGATTGGAGACATCAAGATTTTGGACGAATTTTTTAAGAATTTTCAAATTTTCAGATAGGAGGTTCCATATAAGGTCAAAAACTACATACTCAGATCTTCACCAAACTTTGCATGGATACATTATGTGTCAAGACACGTGGAAAAAACGTACAAAACAAAAGATTGGAGACATCAAGATTTTGGTCGAATTTTTTAAGAATTTTCAAATTTTCAGATGGGAGGTTCCAGATAAGGTCAAAAACTACATACTCAGATCTTCACCAAACTTTGCAGGGATACATTGGATGTCAAGACACGTGGAAAAAACGTACAAAAAAGAGATTGGAGACATCAAGATTTTGGACGAATTTTTTAACAATTTTCAAATTTTCAGAAAGGATGTTCCAGATAAGGTCAAAAACGACATACTCAGATCTTCACCAAACTTTGCAGGGATACATTGGATATCAAGACACGTGGAAAAAACGTACAAAACAAGAGATTGGAGACATCAAGATTTTGGACGAATTTTTTAAGAATTTTCAAATTTTCAGATAGGAGGTTCCAGATAAGGTCAAAAACTACATACTCAGATCTTCACCAAACTTTGCAGGGATACATTGGATGTCAAGACACGTGGAAAAAACGTACAAAACAAGAGATTGGGGTCATCAAGATTTTGGACGGATTTTTTAGGAATTTTCAAATTTTCAGATGGGAGGTTCCAGATAAGGTCAAAAACTACATACTCAGATCTTCACCAAACATTGCAGGGATACATTGGATGTCAAGACACGTGGAAAAAACGTACAAAACAAGAGATTGGAGACATCAAAATTTTGGACGAATTTTTTAAGAATTTTCAAATTTTCAGATAGGAGGTTCCAGATGAGGTCAAAAACTACATACTCAGATCTTCACCAAACTTTGCAGGAATACTTTGCATGTCAAGACACGTGGAAAAAACGTACAAAACAAGAGATCGGAGACATCAAGATTTTCGACGAATTTTTTAAGAATTTTCAAATTTTCAGATGGGAGGTTCCAGATAAGGTCAAAAACGACATACTCAGATCTTCACCAAACTTTGCATGGATACATTGGATGTCAAGACACGTGGAAAAAACATACAAAACATAGGATTGGTGACATCAAGATTTTGGACGAATTTTTTAAGAATTTTCAAATTTTCAGATAGGAGGTTCCATATAAGGTCAAAAACTACATACTCAGATCTTTACCAAACTTTGCAGGGATACATTGGAGGTCGAGACACGTGGAAAAAAAGTACAAAACAAGAGATTGGGGTCATCAAGATTTTGGACGGATTTTTTAGGAATTTTCAAATTTTCAGATGGGAGGTTCCAGATAAGGTCAAAAACTACATACTCAGATCTTCACCAAACATTGCAGGGATACATTGGATGTCAAGACACGTGGAAAAAACGTACAAAACAAGAGATTGGAGACATCAAGATTTTGGACGAATTTTTTAAGAATTTTCAAATTTTCAGATAGGAGGTTCCAGATGAGGTCAAAAACTACATACTCAGATCTTCACCAAACTTTGCAGGAATACTTTGCATGTCAAGACACGTGGAAAAAACGTACAAAACAAGAGATCGGAGACATCAAGATTTTCGACGAATTTTTTAAGAATTTTCAAATTTTCAGATGGGAGGTTCCAGATAAGGTCAAAAACGACATACTCAGATCTTCACCAAACTTTGCAGGGATCCATTGGAGGTCGAGACACGTGGAAAAAACGTACAAAACAAGAGATTGGAGACATCAAGATTTTGGACGAATTTTTTAAGAATTTTCAAATTTTCAGATAGGAGGTTCCATATAAGGTCAAAAACTACATACTCAGATCTTCACCAAACTTTGCAGGGATACATTGGATGTCAAGACACGTGGAAAAAACGTACAAAACAAGAGATTGGAGACATCAAGATTTTCGACGAATTTTTTAAGAATTTTCAAATTTTCAGAAAGGATGTTCCAGATAAGGTCAAAAACGACATACTCAGATCTTCACCAAACTTTGCAGGGATCCATTGGAGGTCGAGACACGTGGAAAAAACGTACAAAACAAGAGATTGGAGACATCAAGATTTTGGACGAATTTTTGAAGAATTTTCAAATTTTCAGATAGGAGGTTCCAGATAAGGTCTAAAACTACATACTCAGATCTCCACCAAACATTGCAGGAATACATTGGATGTCAAGACACGTGGAAAAAACGTACAAAACAAGAGATTGGAGACATCAAGATTTTCGACGAATTTTTGAAGAATTTTCAAATTTTCAGATAGGAGGTTCCAGATAAGGTCAAAAACTACATACTCAGATCTTCACCAAACGTTGCAGGGATACTTTGCATGTCAAGACACGTGGAAAAAACGTACAAAACAAAAGATTGGAGACATCAAGATTTTCGACGAATTTTTTAAGAATTTTCAAATTTTCAGATGGGAGGTTCCAGATGAGGTCAAAAACGACATACTCAGATCTTCACCAAACTTTGCAGGAATACTTTGCATGTCAAGACACGTGGAAAAAACGTACAAAACAAGAGATCGGAGACATCAAGATTTTCGACGAATTTTTTAAGAATTTTCAAATTTTCAGATGGGAGGTTCCAGATAAGGTCAAAAACGACATACTCAGATCTTCACCAAACTTTGCAGGGATCCATTGGAGGTCGAGACACGTGGAAAAAACGTACAAAACAAGAGATTGGAGACATCAAGATTTTGGACGAATTTTTTAAGAATTTTCAAATTTTCAGATAGGAGGTTCCATATAAGGTCAAAAACTACATACTCAGATCTTCACCAAACTTTGCAGGGATACATTGGATGTCAAGACACGTGGAAAAAACGTACAAAATAAGAGATTGGAGACATCAAGATTTTCGACGAATTTTTTAAGAATTTTCAAATTTTCAGAAAGGATGTTCCAGATAAGGTCAAAAACGACATACTCAGATCTTCACCAAACTTTGCAGGGATCCATTGGAGGTCGAGACACGTGGAAAAAACGTACAAAACAAGAGATTGGAGACATCAAGATTTTGGACGAATTTTTGAAGAATTTTCAAATTTTCAGATAGGAGGTTCCAGATAAGGTCTAAAACTACATACTCAGATCTCCACCAAACATTGCAGGAATACATTGGATGTCAAGACACGTGGAAAAAACGTACAAAACAAGAGATTGGAGACATCAAGATTTTCGACGAATTTTTGAAGAATTTTCAAATTTTCAGATAGGAGGTTCCAGATAAGGTCAAAAACTACATACTCAGATCTTCACCAAACGTTGCAGGGATACTTTGCATGTCAAGACACGTGGAAAAAACGTACAAAACAAAAGATTGGAGACATCAAGATTTTCGACGAATTTTTTAAGAATTTTCAAATTTTCAGATGGGAGGTTCCAGATAAGGTCAAAAACGACATACTCAGATCTTCACCAAACTTTGCATGGATACATTGGATGTCAAGACACGTGGAAAAAACGTACAAAACAAGAGATTGGAGACATCAAGATTTTGGACGAATTTTTTAAGAATTCTCAAATTTTCAGAAATGAGGTTCCATATAAGGTCAAAAACTACATACTCAGATCTTCACCAAACTTTGCAGGGATACTTTGGATGTCAAGACACGTGGAAAAAACGTACAAAACAAGAGATTGGGGTCATCAAGATTTTGGACGAATTTTTTAAGAATTTTCAAATTTTCAGATGGGAGGTTCAATATAAGGTCAAAAACTACATACTCAGATCTTCACCAAACTTTGCATGGATACATTGGATGTCAAGACACGTGGAAAAAACATACAAAACATAGGATTCGGAACATCAAGATTTTGGTCGAATTTTTTAAGAATTTTCAAATTTTCAGATAGGAGGTTAGTAGTGGTATTTACGGTACTATAAACTCACGAAAGTATGAACCCCTCTTCAGCAGATTTGCTTACACTTAAAACTTGCTTAACATGCCCATATGAGCTTTTTGCTCTAGTGTGGAACCCCCCTCTAATCCAAGATTTTTGTAAAAATGCCCTTCGGAAAGTATGACCCTCCTCAGATTGATGAGGCTACACTTATAAAAGGCATTTTTGTGAGATTGTTGTCCATAAATTTGTTAAAAATATGCCCCTCTTGGGCCACACTTAAAACTAGGCCACTCATACATACATACACACATATTTATTTCTGGTTTAAGTTCAATTGGATACCAGGTTCACTAATATTAAAACAATGTAAATCTTCTAGAATTGCTCCGTGACTCTCTCATTTCTTACATCATAAACATATGATTTTTCACCTATAAGAATAACACTACATATGGTGTCTTCAGGTAAAGCCTCGTGGAATTCACAGATAATTTTAATGTTTGTCCTGTCATTAACCACAACTTGTTTTCTTTTTGAAGTGTTGATTACAAACATGGGTCTCTGTGTTTTGAATTCATCTGGTGTGTAATACATGTCAGTATTGCCAGTAGTGACCCTTTTGAAAGCCGAAAAAGCCTCATATAATTTGAGGAAATCATCCTTGGACATGTCTAAATTGTAATTTTCTCTAGGAAATACCTCATTTCTGCCATTTTTAAGATATATGTTCTTGATGTTGCAGTTATCAAATTTACTCGAATTTTTTTCCTGATTATTGTGTCTTCCAGTCTGAAACAGTACCACCACAAAATCAGGCATGTCGTATTGTATACTGGAGAATGAATTTGTAGCATCAAACTCATAATAGGTACCAGATGCGGGCTTCTGTACGCATTGATATGTATAAAATTGCAGAGGAATTTGCGGATTTTTTAGGATATCAGCTTTGTATTTAAGAGCATAGCTGGCCTCATACTCAACAACAGGAATTCTTAGCTCCATAGTCTGAATAATGCACTTGCCTGCATCAGGTAAGGTATTAGGCAAAGCTTCTCCTGTAGGGTTTATCGCACTGTACCTCATCAAAGCATTGCTATCATTTGCAGCTCTTCTAAATGTAATTCTTAAACCACCCTTCCACATAATTTCTTTGTAATCTGAGAAGAATCCTGGCAACAGGCGCATGGGGAACAGCACTGTGTGGTTCTTGGATAATATCTTATCACCAGCCTCAAATCCACCTATTTTGTAGTATGAAGCCTCGGTTTTGGATAATTTTAGTGTGGCCAAAGCTGTGGAGGTAATGCCGGGATAATCCACTCTGTTTATAACAACACCATGCTTTCTGATCTCAATTTCAGAGAACAGATGCGGCACAAAATTGTCCACCAATCTTATATTTGAATTTGCCGGATAATCTGTTCCATCGAGCTTTACAACATCAAATTTGATGTATAGATCTGCTCTGTGAGGGTGTATAAATCCGTCCCCTACATCAAGATCAACCTCGATCTCTGTGTTGGGTTGATTTAAATTTGCAAATGTCCTCCTGTTTGGAGGGAATGATTGTAGCTCATAACTCTCAATATTTTCCATTGTATGTATTTTTATTTAAATGTTAATCTCTACGATTGCAGTTGTTGTGGCTCCAGCAAAATCAACTAATTCTTCTTTTTCATTAGTGACCATCAATTCAATGTAATCTATTCTATTATGACACACGGGAAAATATAATGTTGGGGATGGATTGTAGATGATGGGCTCCATGAATTCGGAATTAGGTTTGAATGTTGCAATGATGCCAGTTTGTTTGTGAGTGCCTATGCCATTTGATTTGGTGATCATACCCTCAGCAACATTACAGTGAATATTCAGAGTCTCTATGGCTAAGAATTTGGGTATATTGATAGCAGTGTGTTTGATGGCCGGTTCGAGTTTTGTGTTGTTCTCAAAGCCTAACAGCTCTCCTATAGTACCCAGATGCACTGTCTCCGTAGCAGATACAATCTCTACTCTGTGAGTGACAGAATTTTGACTTAACACTATACCTCTGGGTAATTGAGCATTTAGAGTGGACAGATTATACTGCCCTGGAGTGATGACAATTTTTTGATCCCCTACTGCAATTGTGTTGTTGTGGTGAGTAATATTTGGGATCAGGTACATGCCGTAAAATGCTCTGAGAGCTATTGTTTTGGGATACACTATATCATCATGCAATTTGAGTTTCAATATTGAATTTTGGCTGGTGAGATGGAATACCCCCATGATGTTTCAGATACCACAAGGCTTTTTGAAAATTTTCAATTGATGGTTTATTTATTTGAGACATATATCTGAGAACAGATAAACACAAATGTCCGCAATTAACATCTTTGAAGTTTTGAACACGGGCATTATTGTAATAAAGATTAGGTGATTTTAGATATTTTATTAAATTTTCAGGTGGAACACCTCCAAATGAATCAAACACAAATGCCTCATTGTTTAAATATTTAAGATAACAGATCCAGTGAGTGCCCTGATTTTTGTACTCATCCAAATTAACAATGCCACACTCTTTGTTGAGTGGTTGTTCCGGTAAAGAATCAGACATGTACACACCCCTAAAATTTTTGATGCCCAGTGGCTTGATCAAAGCTTCAATATCTTGGTTTGTAAGCGGCTCTTGTTTTTTTTAAACTTATTCATGGCTCTCTTAACACCTTTGCCTTTTTTCTCCATTGCCAGGTTATGGCGCTTCTGCTCATCTAATTCTGCCCTATTTTTCTTGGCATCTATTACTGTTTTTGCTATGGCAGCTGATCCCCCAGCCAAGCTCCCAACAGCCCCGAGAGCAGCTAAGATGGCAGGGATGGTAAATATGAACCCCCCACATGTGATTTTTTCCTGGATTGCTGTAATTTTTTTAATTGGGGGGTACTAAGCAACAATTTCATACCATGCCCCTTTGCAAGACAAGAGCTTTTTTTCTTGCGCTGCTTTTTGGTTAAAAGACTGTCAATAGTTTTAAGAGATTTGAGACCTGCATAAGGTATTTGATACATAACACCCTTGGCCTTCATTGTAGGTTTATTATATATACATATTCACAACCCCCACCCCAGTTTTTGTTTGGTGCTCATAGCTATGGTGGTTCCCAATGCTGCTATTTTTTCACTTAAAGAAGCATCTTTGCTTACAAATCTACCAAATGCAGCCTCTTCTAATTTCTTGTCTGCAACATGTCTCTTGTCAAGATCGGAATGTGTGTTGTATGCTATGTCATGGTCTCTACAAGCAGCATCTAGGGGATTAACACCAGGGTCCCCTCTGTTTAATCTATGATCCAATTTTGTACCTGGACCGCAATACTGATAGCCTGGAATGTGTAGTTCAAATGGCAGCTTGTTTATAATGTCATTAACCAACCCCCGGCCCTCAGAAACATTCCAAAATTTAGGTGGTAGAGTATTAATAATTTTTATGAGATATCCAATGCCCTTAGGGTCATTCACTATAAAATTAGATAATTTTGTGCTTATCATGTCCATAATTCCAACCTTTTCATTGTAAAAATTGTGGTTGCCAGCATTTTCCTCCCCAGCTATCACCAATAACCTATCTACAAGTTTCCTGACATCATCAACCCACACAAATTCTTTAGGCAGGGTGTTGTATTGTTTGATCCCACTACCTGTCTTAATTTGTGACCATATGGGCTTGATTAAATTATTGTATTTTGCCCCACTGCTCGACTTGACTCTTTTTTGTGTGGGATCATTGTTCTGGTACAGAGCATCTGATTTTATTAATATTTCTTTGTAATGCTCATAATCCTGATCTGTATAGCTGCCAGGTCTCTTCCTAGTCATCAGTTCCCATAATCCAGGTGTGCCGGGGTACTTAACAAAAGCACCTTTTTCTCCGAGACGAGATTCTGAATATACAATTATATCATCTCCCATAAAAGTTACTCTGAAATTACCAATTCTATGTATGATGCTGCCATCAAGCTCTGTGTCAGCATATAAGCCAAACACCTCATCTTTGTTGTCTTTAGGTGTGGTTAAATATTTTTGAGCAAGAAGACCCAATTCAATAGGATCCTGACTAGCCTCAATTCTTCTAGGAGCAACAGGACTAGGTGTATGAATGCTGGAAAGTGGGGTGAATGGATAATCTAATATGTTTCTTGCAGCTACAGGTACAAGCTCTGTGATCAAATCTTGATTTTGCTCTGTAACAGTTTTGATATTCTTACCTAAATTATTAATAGCATCAATGACAGGCTGTTCTGTTTGTTTGTGTTTTTCATAAATTCCACGGTTCTCTGATTTCCATCCCTTAAATCTTTTTACAAGATAATCTCTTAACTTAAGATCATCAATGACTGGTCGTTTCATGGTTGTTTATTTATGTCTCAACGTCTAGAAAATCGTTGATTTTATTTCTGTATTTTCCACTATTGGGTGTTCTTGTCATATCAATTGTGACAAACCCATAACTGTCTTGATTCCAGCACCTACTGCAAAACTTGGAAAAGTCATTGTAGCTCAAGTCCCCACCTACATATTCATCATGTATGTGTTTGAGGTTGGTATGGTCTTGATGAAACACACATATAAAATTGCTGTTGTCTCGGATCAGCTGCTTGGGTATTTTTGAAAAAGTCTGTGCCAGGTAGAAGCAATCAATGTTTTTGTGCCGGCCCTGTGTAAAGAAATTTCTAACCTTGTTTTGATTATCCAGTATAATGTCATCAAACACAACAACAGAATTATCGAGACATTCATCAAGTGGCTTAACATCTGATTCAAAAGTGGCAATATCCAATCCATCATATAGCTTCATCAGCTGCTGATATTTTAATTGTTCCAAGCTCTTAGAGAAAACATACAAGTGCCTGTTTTTCCAGTCTAACCAGTTGGGTGCCAATAAAAAATTATCAACCATTAGTGTAGTTTTACCACAAGCAGATGGCCCAACAATAAGACACCTAATATTATCAGGCAGCAAGTTGCCATTTCTCTTATTCTGCTGTTCAGGTTCTGGCAGCCTTTTTATAACATCCCAGGTGCTCATATTATTATTTTGTCTGCATCGATCCAGCTGTGTTCTGGGAGTCCTAGCCATTTGACAAGTAACTTGTTGCCTTTTCTGCGGATGATTTTTTCTATGAGATATGTGTCAGGCTGTTTAGTTTTGCTGAGCTCTTGTTCATAGAATCGGCCTTTGAGAATTTCTCCTCGGTGATCTTTTATTATATATGTGTTAAGGGTCCCAGGTTTAACTTGAACCACTGTAAATAATTCAGTGCTCCAGTTTCTTGTAAAGCCTCTTTTGAATAAGTGCTTATATTTGCTGATTCTTACTTGATCACCAATCTTGTATTTGGCTTTTCTTGTTGTTGGCTGATATTTAGGATAATAAACAGTGCTGATCAATTTTTGCTCATCAGATGGAGTTACTTCAGAGGGTTTCATGTTGATTGTGGAATGGACCGAGTTGTTATATTTATGTAGAAGTTCTGGAAGAATATTAATCCATTTATAATTACCTTGAAGTGTAAATTGTTTATACATAAGATTTTTTAAGATTCTGTTGAATCTCTCTACAATTGAGGCTTTGAGATCACTGTAACTCGAGTAATGTTGTATTGACTGGCTTTTAATAAATTGTTGGAACACTGAATTATAAAATTCTTTGCCATTATCTGTTTGCAAATAGCGCGGTGATCTTCCTGAATGATTGATGATTGTCCTGATGGCTTCTGTAACACATTTTCCAGTCTTGGATTTGAGTGGCACAGCCCATGCAAATTTTGAAAATGTGTCTATTACAGTGAGTAGATACTTGTAGCTCTTGTTGATTTTGTCTAAGTTTTTCAACTGCCCACTTGCCATTTCAATCAAGTCGCTCTGCCATAAATCATCTATACCCTTTGTGACTACTGGGAGTCTCTTAAAATTATGTCGGGCTTGTCTGTGTAATTCATCAACAATAATTTGTCTAGACATAATATGTAAACAAGAATATTGCAACTATGGGGTGTTCAGCAGCTGAGACTGCAGGATTTTCTAAATATAATTTATCCCCTATTTGTATTTTAAATTCCAGAGAGCCATCATCTTCAGTATAGGCTGTTTCTAATGTATTGGGGTCTGTAAAATCCTCCAACTCTACACTGGTGATTTTCACTTTGTTATCAGCATTTGTTATTGATAAGGTGGGGTAGTGGTGTGCCTGTGGCTGATGCCAATATTTGATCTTGATTGGTCTCAATGTGCCTCCAACAAAAAACTGGTAATAAAATTGTGCAGGGGACAGCATATATATTTTCCCACCTGGTGTAAATGGTGAATCATATTCTTTGTTGGGGATGCTGTACAATTCAAGAATTACTGTATGTTTTGGATTCTCGATTATGCCTGTTATTTCTTTTTCTGCTGTGAGCAATCTGCTTGTTACAGATTCAAGATGCTCATTGATGGTCCTAACAACATCATCATGGCCTGGCTTGATCTTTATGTCCACAACAAGTTTCTTGTATTGTTGCACAATCTCTTGAAGCTGGGTGGCAAAAACAGACAGGGCATTTGCTTGATTGGATTCCATGGTCCCTAGCTGTTGCTTGATATTAGCTACAATTTGTTGCAAATTTTCAATAACTGCCAATTTTGAATTTTGAGCAGTAAGATCATGGACCTGTCTTCTGATATCCTCAAACAAGGCATGCAGTTCATTAATATGTTGATTAGTTGGTAGAGTGGCAACTGTCTGAGTAAGTTGTTTGATCTCTGTCTGGATATTCTTGATATCTTCTGATTTCAATATGCGATTCACAGCTCTCTTAATATTTTTAAGTTCCTGTGATGTGGGAAGATTTGATACAGTATTCTGCAAAAATTCAAGTGCCAATTTCACATTGTTTAATTCAGATGCATCAGCCACATTTTGCATAGCATTTTGGAGCAGGGCTATATCTGCCTGAGAGGGTGTTGATTGTTGTAAAATTTCAAGTTTTGTTTGGATATCATCGATCAAGTGATGAAAATGAGACAGTTCAGATTCGGTGTTGAGGTTTTCAAGCTTTGTGATTTGGTGCTGGACACTGACAAGTGTGTCTACAATCCCAGGCAATCGGGATTCTAGTACATTTGCCAAATCACTTTGCACCGCTGCTCTTGTACCTTCAAGATGGGTTATGGAACTTTGAATTTTTCCAAAATCTTCATATGTTTCAAGTTGCAGCTTGATGTTGGCAACACTCCGAGTTATTGCATTCAAAGCATCAGAAGATGGCAAATTGTTCATAAAATTTTCAAGTGTCTCAATTTTTTCTTTAACCTCGGCTATGGCATTGTGCAGAGGATCCAGATTAGGTATCTGGAGTGACTGAATCTGTTCCTTTAGAGTGGAAATCACTAGATCAAAATCTTCTTGTGATTTTATGCTTTTGACAATTGTTTGGAGCTGTGCCTGGACATTATTTATCTGCTCTTCCAGTTGTTGTTTCAATTGCTCAGAGTTGTTAGCCTGGGTCTTAAATTTGGCTTGAAGAGCTGCTACAGCTTCTTCTAAACTTTGAAAATTATCCAATGTGGCCAAATCAGTATATTTCTGAAGCAGCACTTTGAGTTCAGAATCAATTTTAAGAAGAGGGTCCATGCATTGTGATTGCAAATTTGTAATTTCTAATTGAAGACTGGCATTGAGTGTGGTCTGTAAAGCTTGTAAATCACTTCTTAATTTCTTGACTCTGACATCAAGCATCAGAATCTCATCACTGTGATCTTCATGTCTTGTATGGCCAAATATATCATTAGGCATTTTTGTTTTACTGGTTATTTATTATAGAGTATCTGATTCTTAATTCTATAAAAAAAGGTATAAGCTTGTCATATGATCCAGGGACCTCAATATATAAGCAGTCACCAGCAGAAACAGTATATACAGTGCCAGAAACCATGTTTGAGTGCTTAATTCTATAAATATTTCTCCCTATTGAAATCTTGACATCACCCTCGGGGGTTGTAATAAATTGCAATTGACCACCTACAGGTAATTGGTAATAATTTAAATTATTGTTAAATATGTACAATTTTTTACCTGTTTCTTCATCATTATCTGTAAGTATGCTGTTCAGATGAATAATTAACAAGCCACTCAGTTTAGACAGCATATCAGAAGAGGGTTGTGGTGTCGGCAGCTCCATAATAGCCTGTTTCTTGAACCCAAATAAGTTCATAGGCATGTTTATTTATTTCAAATCATGCTCTGTAATTGGGCATTGATCCCCATTTTTCAAATCGCAATGCCCCCAAGGTAGAGTATGTATGCAACATGATAAAATGCATCTCTTATCATCATGTGGGTCCAGGGCCACTTTTCTTACAACATTTGAAGTCAACAAGTGATCCTCACTCTGAATTCTATTTTCTGATGTTCTAATTGAACTCTGTGATTTGATGCAATTTTCATAATCTTCAAATTGGAGATCTTTTTCAACAGTTACTCTGCCAATGCCCTTGGCCTTTTTGGCAACAGCGCCACTACATGTCTCAAAGGTGTACATCTTGGCACTTAACCCAGCAAATTTCACAATAGCATCACCACATGTCTCATCTTTTAACTTGCCAGGCACCTTTTTGTTGTGGGGTTGAATTATTGTATGTTCACTGGTATCAAAATATTGAAACAATTCAGGTTGTGACATATCTTGATAAACATCTTCTGTTTGAATATCAAGAATAAAACTATCCGTATCCATGTACAATAATTTTACACGATCACCATAAAAAGGCTTCAGCACATCATAATACAATATTAACATATGTAATTTGGACAATTCCAATATCACAGCCCCTACATAAATAGGTTTATCAAATTTGATCTTTGTTTTCATCATGTTGAAAAGTGCCATGCGCTCATCATAAATTCTTCTGTAATTGAAATTAGGCTTTGCAACCAATTTTTTGCTCAGGCTGGGGTCAGTAATTATTTTAACATCGGTATGTTTTCTGACATTTTCTATTGTTTTGCCATACACAGAATTCACCATCAATTTAAACAAGCCCTTATTAAATTCGCTTTTTGCAGATGTTCGAAGCTCCGTGTTTGTATCAATGTATAGTTTCAACCATTCTGAGTGCCTGAACCTCAAGACTTTGCCAACTTTGGTTACTTGGACACCATGTTTCATCAGGAACTGGAGGTTTTTGTAATATATGACATAATCCTGTTTCGGCTCCAGGGTCATCATGAGCTTCTTCTGTTTAGAGCCAGGTGAGCACTGAACCTCGGGAATTGGGGGCAGATCAGAAAATTTATTGTGTACATTATCAGGAAATGTCAGATCAACCTCTAAGAAGAGGCCATGGTTACTGTCATCAAAGTCCTGAAGATCTTCAATATTGAAATCTTCAACCCATTCAAGCCCTGCATATGGCAGTTTTTGCATCATAGCGTGACCATAGAGGTTGTTTGCATCTACATACAGTATATAATTTGATGGCCGTGCTGGATCATAATCAGGCATATACTTGTTATTTGCTCTGGCATATCTCTGGGAACATTGCACCATCCCTCCTCTTATACATTTCTCCATAAACAGATACTTATCTTGATCGTGGATCAGATCCAATTGCATTTTGGTGTTGAAAAACATTGCAGACCATGCTAGGCCCGGGGCACTGTAAAAATACACTGGGTCCAGTTTATAATTTTGCATGGAAGATTTTCTGAATGCCTGTATTATATCAGCTAAGAGGGTCACATCAAGTTTCAAATATGCCATGTGATAATCACCAAATGTCTGGCAATTTAAATTGTTCCACATCAACTGAGCATGGTGATAATCTTCATCAGTGATTCCAGATCCTCTGATTCTGCTGTAAAACTCTTCTTGTGGTGGCAGGGAACACTCATCAAATTTAGAAAAATCTGTAACATATTCATATGGATATACACCCTTCCGCCTAATTAATTTCAGGTCCTGATTTGGAAACATTGCACGTGTGATTTTTAATTTATCATCAGGTAATTGAGTGGCCAGTGTAGCCAGGCTAGCAGATAAAAATCTGTAAGAATCAAGAAATCTTATGTGAATAGGAACACCATCAACTTTAATTATCTTGCTAATAGATATATATTTTTCATCATTTTCAGCTAAAATATTTAAATTCTGCTTCTCAAACCCCTCGTACCTGATCAGATGATGGAAATCATAATTGGATGCTCCATGGCAAAATATGGGGATAAATCTTGGTCTCTTGATCTGAATATTACAGCTATTACACAGGGCCATTTTGAATTTACCATCTGTATGAGAATGGTGTTTCACCTTGATATTTGTATCTGAAAATTCACAATCACATACCGGGCATTTTTCTGCATTGTTGAAATCTTCAATCTGTTCCTCTGTTAAAGGCAACATAGGCTTTGATTTTAATAAGATGTTATATGCTATGTCACGGCACTCATTTTCTATTCTATGTGCAAATATTTTGATGGCATTTGGTCCCTTGTATGAATATTCTTTAATAACAACACCATCCTGTACAACCACATAACAAAAGCTGGAAGGTTCATGTTGCTGGTATGGTGTAGCTGAAGATTCTTCGGGATCTGGATTGCAGGATGCAAGAGGTTTGAGATTTGATTCGGAATCCCAGACAATATATGCCGGGTGTTCCAACGAGGCTTCATACTTTTTGAATTTGCAATTTTCACTTGGATTGGGCATTACCATATGAACAGGTTTATGGTTGCCACAGTATTTCAGATGCTCAATTAACTTGTTTTTGGCAATTTCTGCACTCTCTTCCCGAACCCCCTTCACCATTTTTTGACCATCAAATACAGTTAAACATCTTCTGCACAACTTAAATATTTTATGAGTTTTGTCTAGTTGTGTTCTCACCAAAGCTTCAAGATTATGTATCAGAGTATAATGATATGTATCATCCCCTTCAATCAAGAGCAGATCAATCGGAATAGCAGATTCATCATCAATTGTACTGATTCTGAGAGGTGCTATCGGGCAATTGCCAGTGGAACAAATAAATACATTAATAGATAATTGCTTGCCATTGATGTGCCTGGCCCTTTTTTCAAATTTATCAATATTCTGAACAGACATTGGATATTCCAAACCCTCCATTGCATCGTCAAAATCATGTTCATGCTGTTTGTAATAATTTATTCTCTGAGGATTTCTTGAAGCTGGAAACAGAGCAGCTAATATACACCACAAAAAGCATTTCTGGTCAGTATTTTCAATATTGACCACGGCTCTTTTGTTTTTGATATTAGCAGGTAATGGCAGATATGTAGATCCTTGTAACGGGCTGAATTCAGAAATATTAACATAGAGCCTGTGCGGAGAGCCACATAGGCTCCATCCGGACTCTTTTGCTGCAAATTCAGAGTGTTTCATATTCAATTGATCCATCAATCTGCTTATTATTCTGTCTAAATTTGTATTTGAATATACCGGTACAGTTTCTGTTAAGTGGGGATGTATAAATTTTGTGCCATTTGGTTTCTTATATTGTACAAACAATTTGAGGAACAGCTTATAAGACCCATTTTGTGCATTTAGAATTGCCTGCACATTAGGATTTACACTGTTCAAGAAATTCTCAATGTCACATCTTGGCTCTGATACAAAACGGTGATCCCTTAATTGGCCGTTAAAACTGCTACGGATAGGTTCATAGCGTGGCTGTTTTGCTGCTCTGGCATTAAGAGGTGCTTCGTGCTTTCTTTTCAGACCATATGTGGATGGTTGTGTTGATGACTGTACAGAGCAAGTATCTTTATGCGTATATGTGAAATATTGCATGCTGTATTTTCTATTGCATTTGGGGCAAATTTTTGTGGGAGTTCTGCTTTTGTCTGGATTACAAATTTTTTGATGCTTGGCCCAATTGGGGCTGGATATATTCTTATTGCATTGATTACAATATTTTTGATTCGGCATTTTTGTTGTTGTTTATTATATACAATTTCCTGGGATTCAATTCAAAACTTTATACTGAATAAAAAATATCAGTTGGGTTCAGTACTGTGCTTTGTGTGTGTGTATATGTGTGTATGTGTATTAATATTTTTGGCTTTGGTATTTATATACAATTTCCTGGGGTTCAAATCAAAACTCTATGCTGGATCAGTTGAGTTCAGTGCAGACAAAAAAACTGCATAGCTCTATGTCAATTAGTTCTTGAGATATTGTATTTAGGAACCACTTTGGCCCCCTGCCAAAAATTGGCTTTTATTGAATCAGTGTATATTGTCTCTATGACCTTACTTGGGCTATTCCAGTGCAGACAAAAAAAACCGCATAGCTCTATGTCAATTAGTTCTTGAGATATTAATTATTTTGTATTTAGGAACCACTTTGGCCCCCCTGCCAAAAATTGGCTTTTATTGAATCAGTGTATATTGTCTCTATGACCTTACTTGGGCTATTCCAGTGCAGACAAAAAAAACCGCATAGCTCTATGTCAATTAGTTCTTGAGATATTAATTATTTTGTATTTAGGAACCACTTTGGCCCCCCTGCCAAAAATTGGCTTTTATTGAATCAGTGTATATTGTCTCTATGACCTTACTTGGGCTATTCCAGTGCAGACAAAAAAAACCGCATAGCTCTATGTCAATTAGTTCTTGAGATATTAATTATTTTGTATTTAGGAACCACTTTGGCCCCCCTGCCAAAAATTGGCTTTTATTGTATCAGTGTATATTGTCTCTATGACCTTACTTAGGTTATTCCGCCAAATTATATGCTTCAAGTCTCCTATACTTTGGTGGAGCCTGTTCAGGTTCTATCCCCCACTTGTGGGTTCCACTGCCGAGCCAGCAATGGTGAAGAATCTGCACTGTGCCCTGGCTTTTATAGTTTTGTCGGACCAATCAAAACCTTGCTTGCTTTAGCCAATCAGAAAACACCACATAATCACATTATGTCATAACCATTTAATCAATTAATATTGCACAACATGATGCAATAGAAGTGGACCGGGAAGTAAATATGTATGGATGTGGGTGGGTGGGTGGGTGGGTGTGGGTGTGGGTGGGTGTGGGTGGGGGTGGGTGGGGGTAGGTATGGGTGGGTGGGGGTGGGGGTGCATCTTGGCTTAGTTTTAAGTGCTGTGTTCAAAATAAAATTATAATGGCTGGTAGCTATATCCAAGCCCTATTATAATTTTTGTTTCTCCATTCTGTCACTAATTTTGATCCTAGGACAATTATATTTATAGGGGTGACTCTGCATGGCCCCCAGAGCAACATACTGAAATTTTGAAAAAATCGATTATTTTATTTTTGCAATTTTCACTAATTTTGATCCTAGGCCAGTAATATTTTATGGGGTGACTCAGCATAGCCCCCTGAGCAACATACTCAAATTTTGAAAAATCGATAATTTTTTGGATTTTGATTATCTCTGGAACCATGAATCCTAGAAACATGGGGTTTGTTGCTTTGGCCTGGGCATTTCAAGATGCAACTTTTTGATCTCTATAAATTTTTCAAAATATCTTGTTGTTCTCTAGATCTTGAATAACTTGCCTATTTTTCAAGATATCAGCATGGGAGTTGCATATTTGAAATCTAGAGGCTGTTTAGAAGTTTTGTTAAAAAATCGATAATTTTTTGAATTTGAGATTTTTTCAAAAACTATCAGTACTGGAGACTTGAAATTTTGCAGGCATATTCTAGGCATAATTCTCTACATTTTTTGTCTCTATAATTTTCCTGATATATGCAATATTTAAGCTGTAAATCTCTGATTTTTATAAATAGAATTTTCTGAAAAATACAATATTAACAATAATTTTGATTATCTCTGGAACCATAAATCCTAGAGACATGGGGTTTGTTGCTTTGGCCTGGGCATGCCGAGATGCAACTTTTTGATCTCTATAAATTTTTCAAAATATCTTGCTGTTCTCTAGATCTTGAATAACTTGCCTATTTTTCAAGATATCAGCATGGGAGTTGCATATTTGAAATCTAGAAGCTGTTTAGAAGTTTTGTTAAAAAATCGATAATTTTTTGAATTTGAGATTTTTTCAAAAACTATCAGTACTGGAGACTTGAAATTTTGCAGGCATATTCTAGGCATAATTCTCTACATTTTATGTCTCTATAATTTTCCTGATATATGCAATATTTAAGCTGTAAATCTCTGATTTTTATAAATAGAATTTTCTGAAAAATACAATATTAACAATAATTTTGATTATCTCTGGAACCATAAATCCTAGAGACATGGGGTTTGTTGCTTTGGCCTGGGCATGCCGAGATGCAACTTTTTGATCTCTATAAATTTTTCAAAATATCTTGCTGTTCTCTAGATCTTGAATAACTTGCCTATTTTTCAAGATATCAGCATGGGAGTTGCATATTTGAAATCTAGAAGCTGTTTAGAAGTTTTGTTAAAAAATCGATAATTTTTTGAATTTGAGATTTTTTCAAAAACTATCAGTACTGGAGACTTGAAATTTTGCAGGCATATTCTAGGCATAATTCTCTACATTTTATGTCTCTATAATTTTCCTGATATATGCAATATTTAAGCTGTAAATCTCTGATTTTTATAAATAGAATTTTCTGAAAAATACAATATTAACAAAATTTTGAAATCTATACATGCTAGGGCACTATAGCAGTTACTATACTTAAGATATCATACAATGTCAAAAAAAGCATATTTTTGACAGGTTTATGGACAACAATCTCACAAAAATGCCTTTTATAAGTGTAGCCTCATCAATCTGAGGAGGGTCATACTTTCCGAAGGGCATTTTTACAAAAATCTTGGATTAGAGGGGGGTTCCACACTAGAGCAAAAAGCTCATATGGGCATGTTAAGCAAGTTTTAAGTGTAAGCAAATCTGCTGAAGAGGGGTTCATACTTTCGTGAGTTTATAGTACCGTAAATACCACTACTGAGGTTCCATATAAGGTCAAAAACTACATACTCAGATCTTCACCAAACTTTGCAGGGATACATTGGATGTCAAGACACGTGGAAAAAACGTACAAAACAAGAGATTGGAGACATCAAGATTATGGACGAATTTTTTGAGAATTTTCAAATTTTCAGAAAGGAGGTTCCATATAAGGTCAAAAACTACATACTCAGATCTTCACCAAACTTTGCAGGGATACATTGGATGTCAAGAAACGTGGAAAAAACGTACAAAACAAGAGATTGGAGACATCAAGATTTTCGACGAATTTTTTAAGAATTTTCAAATTTTCAGAAAGGATGTTCCAGATAAGGTCAAAAACGACATACTCAGATCTTCACTAACTTTGCAGGGATACATTGGAGGTCGAGACACGTGGAAAAAACGTACAAAACAAGAGATTGGAGACATCAAGATTTTGGACGAATTTTTGAAGAATTTTCAAATTTTCAGATAGGAGGTTCCAGATAAGGTCAAAAACTACATACTCAGATCTTCACCAAACATTGCAGGGATACATTGGATGTCAAGACACGTGGAAAAAACGTACAAAGCAAGAGATTGGAGACATCAAGATTTTCGACGAATTTTTGAAGAATTTTCAAATTTTCAGATAGGAGGTTCCAGATAAGGTCAAAAACTACATACTCAGATCTTCACCAAACGTTGCAGGGATACATTGGATGTCAAGACACGTGGAAAAAACGTACAAAACAAGAGATTGGAGACATCAAGATTTTCGACGAATTTTTTAAGAATTTTCAAATTTTCGGATGGGAGGTTCCAGATAAGGTCAAAAACGACATACTCAGATCTTCACCAAACTTTGCATGGATACATTGGATGTCAAGACACGTGGAAAAAACGTACAAAACAAGAGATTGGAGACATCAAGATTTTGGACGAATTTTTTAAGAATTCTCAAATTTTCAGAAAGGAGGTTCCATATAAGGTCAAAAACTACATACTCAGATCTTCACCAAACTTTGCAGGGATACTTTGGATGTCAAGACACGTGGAAAAAACGTACAAAACAAGAGATTGGGGTCATCAAGATTTTGGACGGATTTTTTAGGAATTTTCAAATTTTCAGATGGGAGGTTCCAGATAAGGTCAAAAACTACATACTCAGATCTTCACCAAACATTGCAGGGATACATTGGATGTCAAGACACGTGGAAAAAACGTACAAAACAAGAGATTGGAGACATCAAAATTTTGGACGAATTTTTTAAGAATTTTCAAATTTTCAGATAGGAGGTTCCAGATGAGGTCAAAAACTACATACTCAGATCTTCACCAAACTTTGCAGGAATACTTTGCATGTCAAGACACGTGGAAAAAACGTACAAAACAAGAGATCGGAGACATCAAGATTTTCGACGAATTTTTTAAGAATTTTCATATTTTCAGATGGGAGGTTCCAGATAAGGTCAAAAACGACATACTCAGATCTTCACCAAACTTTGCATGGATACATTGGATGTCAAGACACGTGGAAAAAACATACAAAACATAGGATTGGTGACATCAAGATTTTGGACGAATTTTTTAAGAATTTTCAAATTTTCAGATAGGAGGTTCCATATAAGGTCAAAAACTACATACTCAGATCTTCACCAAACTTTGCAGGGATACATTGGAGGTCGAGACACGTGGAAAAAAAGTACAAAACAAGAGATTGGGGTCATCAAGATTTTGGACGGATTTTTTAGTAATTTTCAAATTTTCAGATGGGAGGTTCCAGATAAGGTCAAAAACTACATACTCAGATCTTCACCAAACATTGCAGGGATACATTGGATGTCAAGACACGTGGAAAAAACGTACAAAACAAGAGATTGGAGACATCAAGATTTTGGACGAATTTTTTAAGAATTTTCAAATTTTCAGATAGGAGGTTCCAGATGAGGTCAAAAACTACATACTCAGATCTTCACCAAACTTTGCAGGAATACTTTGCATGTCAAGACACGTGGAAAAAACGTACAAAACAAGAGATCGGAGACATCAAGATTTTCGACGAATTTTTTAAGAATTTTCAAATTTTCAGATGGGAGGTTCCAGATAAGGTCAAAAACGACATACTCAGATCTTCACCAAACTTTGCAGGGATCCATTGGAGGTCGAGACACGTGGAAAAAACGTACAAAACAAGAGATTGGAGACATCAAGATTTTGGACGAATTTTTTAAGAATTTTCAAATTTTCAGATAGGAGGTTCCATATAAGGTCAAAAACTACATACTCAGAACTTCACCAAACTTTGCAGGGATACATTGGATGTCAAGACACGTGGAAAAAACGTACAAAACAAGAGATTGGAGACATCAAGATTTTCGACGAATTTTTTAAGAATTTTCAAATTTTCAGAAAGGATGTTCCAGATAAGGTCAAAAACAACATACTCAGATCTTCACCAAACTTTGCAGGGATCCATTGGAGGTCGAGACACGTGGAAAAAACGTACAAAACAAGAGATTGGAGACATCAAGATTTTGGACGAATTTTTGAAGAATTTTCAAATTTTCAGATAGGAGGTTCCAGATAAGGTCTAAAACTACATACTCAGATCTCCACCAAACATTGCAGGAATACATTGGATGTCAAGACACGTGGAAAAAACGTACAAAACAAGAGATTGGAGACATCAAGATTTTCGACGAATTTTTGAAGAATTTTCAAATTTTCAGATAGGAGGTTCCAGATAAGGTCAAAAACTACATACTCAGATCTTCACCAAACGTTGCAGGGATACTTTGCATGTCAAGACACGTGGAAAAAACGTACAAAACAAAAGATTGGAGACATCAAGATTTTCGACGAATTTTTTAAGAATTTTCAAATTTTCAGATGGGAGGTTCAAGATGAGGTCAAAAACGACATACTCAGATCTTCACCAAACTTTGCAGGAATACTTTGCATGTCAAGACACGTGGAAAAAACGTACAAAACAAGAGATCGGAGACATCAAGATTTTCGACGAATTTTTTAAGAATTTTCAAATTTTCAGATGGAGGTTCCAGATAAGGTCAAAAACGACATACTCAGATCTTCACCAAACTTTGCAGGGATCCATTGGAGGTCGAGACACGTGGAAAAAACGTACAAAACAAGAGATTGGAGACATCAAGATTTTGGACGAATTTTTTAAGAATTTTCAAATTTTCAGATAGGAGGTTCCATATAAGGTCAAAAACTACATACTCAGATCTTCACCAAACTTTGCAGGGATACATTGGATGTCAAGACACGTGGAAAAAACGTACAAAACAAGAGATTGGAGACATCAAGATTTTCGACGAATTTTTTAAGAATTTTCAAATTTTCAGAAAGGATGTTCCAGATAAGGTCAAAAACGACATACTCAGATCTTCACCAAACTTTGCAGGGATCCATTGGAGGTCGAGACACGTGGAAAAAACGTACAAAACAAGAGATTGGAGACATCAAGATTTTGGACGAATTTTTGAAGAATTTTCAAATTTTCAGATAGGAGGTTCCAGATAAGGTCTAAAACTACATACTCAGATCTCCACCAAACATTGCAGGAATACATTGGATGTCAAGACACGTGGAAAAAACGTACAAAACAAGAGATTGGAGACATCAAGATTTTCGACGAATTTTTGAAGAATTTTCAAATTTTCAGATAGGAGGTTCCAGATAAGGTCAAAAACTACATACTCAGATCTTCACCAAACGTTGCAGGGATACTTTGCATGTCAAGACACGTGGAAAAAACGTACAAAACAAAAGATTGGAGACATCAAGATTTTCGACGAATTTTTTAAGAATTTTCAAATTTTCAGATGGGAGGTTCCAGATAAGGTCAAAAACGACATACTCAGATCTTCACCAAACTTTGCATGGATACATTGGATGTCAAGACACGTGGAAAAAACGTACAAAACAAGAGATTGGAGACATCAAGATTTTGGACGAATTTTTTAAGAATTCTCAAATTTTCAGAAAGGAGGTTCCATATAAGGTCAAAAACTACATACTCAGATCTTCACCAAACTTTGCAGGGATACTTTGGATGTCAAGACACGTGGAAAAAACGTACAAAACAAGAGATTGGGGTCATCAAGATTTTGGACGAATTTTTTAAGAATTTTCAAATTTTCAGATGGGAGGTTCAATATAAGGTCAAAAACTACATACTCAGATCTTCACCAAACTTTGCATGGATACATTGGATGTCAAGACACGTGGAAAAAACATACAAAACATAGGATTCGGAACATCAAGATTTTGGTCGAATTTTTTAAGAATTTTCAAATTTTCAGATAGGAGGTTCCATATAAGGTCAAAAACTACATACTCAGATCTTCACCAAACTTTGCAGGGATACATTGGATGTCAAGACACGTGGAAAAAACGTACAAAACAAGGGATTGGAGACATCAAGATTATGGACGAATTTTTTGAGAATTTTCAAATTTTCAGAAAGGAGGTTCCATATAAGGTCAAAAACTACATACTCAGATCTTCACCAAACTTTGCAGGGATACATTGGATGTCAAGAAACGTGGAAAAAACGTACAAAACAAGAGATTGGAGACATCAAGATTTTCGACGAATTTTTTAAGAATTTTCAAATTTTCAGAAAGGATGTTCCAGATAAGGTCAAAAACGACATACTCAGATCTTCACTAACTTTGCAGGGATACATTGGAGGTCGAGACACGTGGAAAAAACGTACAAAACAAGAGATTGGAGACATCAAGATTTTGGACGAATTTTTGAAGAATTTTCAAATTTTCAGATAGGAGGTTCCAGATAAGGTCAAAAACTACATACTCAGATCTCCACCAAACATTGCAGGGATACATTGGATGTCAAGACACGTGGAAAAAACGTACAAAGCAAGAGATTGGAGACATCAAGATTTTCGACGAATTTTTGAAGAATTTTCAAATTTTCAGATAGGAGGTTCCAGATAAGGTCAAAAACTACATACTCAGATCTTCACCAAACGTTGCAGGGATACTTTGCATGTCAAGACACGTGGAAAAAACGTACAAAACAAGAGATTGGAGACATCAAGATTTTCGACGAATTTTTTAAGAATTTTCAAATTTTCGGATGGGAGGTTCCAGATAAGGTCAAAAACGACATACTCAGATCTTCACCAAACTTTGCATGGATACATTGGATGTCAAGACACGTGGAAAAAACGTACAAAACAAGAGATTGGAGACATCAAGATTTTGGACGAATTTTTTAAGAATTCTCAAATTTTCAGAAAGGAGGTTCCATATAAGGTCAAAAACTACATACTCAGATCTTCACCAAACTTTGCAGGGATACATTGGATGTCAAGACACGTGGAAAAAACGTACAAAACAAGAGATTGGGGTCTTCAAGATTTTGGACGAATTTTTTAAGAATTTTCAAATTTTCAGATAGGAGGTTCCAGATAAGGTCAAAAACTACATACTCAGATCTTCACCAAACGTTGCAGGGATACTTTGCATGTCAAGACACGTGGAAAAAACGTACAAAACAAGAGATTGGAGACATCAAGATTTTCGACGAATTTTTTAAGAATTTTCAAATTTTCAGATAGGAGGTTCCATATAAGGTCAAAAACTACATACTCAGATCTTCACCAAACATTGCAGGAATACATTGGATGTCAAGACACGTGGAAAAAACGTACAAAACAAGAGATTGGAGACATCAAGATTTTCGACGAATTTTTGAAGAATTTTCAAATTTTCAGATAGGAGGTTCCAGATAAGGTCAAAAACTACATACTCAGATCTTCACCAAACGTTGCAGGGATACTTTGCATGTCAAGACACGTGGAAAAAACGTACAAAACAAGAGATTGGAGACATCAAGATTTTCGACGAATTTTTTAAGAATTTTCAAATTTTCAGATAGGAGGTTCCATATAAGGTCAAAAACTACATACTCAGATCTTCACCAAACATTGCAGGAATACATTGGATGTCAAGACACGTGGAAAAAACGTACAAAACAAGAGATTGGGGTCATCAAGATTTTGCACGGATTTTTTAGGAATTTTCAAATTTTCAGATGGGAGGTTCCAGATAAGGTCAAAAACTACATACTCAGATCTTCACCAAACTTTGCAGGGATACATTGGATGTCAAGACACGTGGAAAAAACGTACAAAACAAGAGATTGGAGACATCAAGATTTTGGACGAATTTTTTAAGAATTTTCAAATTTTCAGATAGGAGGTTCCATATAAGGTCAAAAACTACATACTCAGATCTTCACCAAACTTTGCATGGATACATTATGTGTCAAGACACGTGGAAAAAACGTACAAAACAAAAGATTGGAGACATCAAGATTTTGGTCGAATTTTTTAAGAATTTTCAAATTTTCAGATGGGAGGTTCCAGATAAGGTCAAAAACTACATACTCAGATCTTCACCAAACTTTGCAGGGATACATTGGATGTCAAGACACGTGGAAAAAACGTACAAAACAAGAGATTGGAGACATCAAGATTATGGACGAATTTTTTGAGAATTTTCAAATTTTCAGAAAGGAGGTTCCATATAAGGTCAAAAACTACATACTCAGATTTTCACCAAACTTTGCAGGGATACATTGGATGTCAAGACACGTGGAAAAAACGTACAAAACAAGAGATTGGAGACATCAAGATTTTCGACGAATTTTTTAAGAATTTTCAAATTTTCAGAAAGGATGTTCCAGATAAGGTCAAAAACGACATACTCAGATCTTCACCAAACTTTGCAGGGATACATTGGAGGTCGAGACACGTGGAAAAAACGTACAAAACAAGAGATTGGAGACATCAAGATTTTGGACGAATTTTTGAAGAATTTTCAAATTTTCTGATAGGAGGTCCCAGATAAGGTCAAAAACTACATACTCAGATCTCCACCAAACATTGCAGGGATACATTGGATGTCAAGACACGTGGAAAAAACGTACAAAACAAGAGATTGGAGACATCAAGATTTTCGACGAATTTTTGAAGAATTTTCAAATTTTCAGATAGGAGGTTCCAGATAAGGTCAAAAACTACATACTCAGATCTTCACCAAACGTTGCAGGGATACTTTGCATGTCAAGACACGTGGAAAAAACGTACAAAACAAGAGATTGGAGACATCAAGATTTTCGACGAATTTTTTAAGAATTTTCAAATTTTCAGATGGGAGGTTCCAGATAAGGTCAAAAACGACATACTCAGATCTTCACCAAACTTTGCATGGATACATTGGATGTCAAGACACGTGGAAAAAACGTACAAAACAAGAGATTGGGGTCATCAAGATTTTGCACGGATTTTTTAGGAATTTTCAAATTTTCAGATGGGAGGTTCCAGATAAGGTCAAAAACTACATACTCAGATCTTCACCAAACTTTGCAGGGATACATTGGATGTCAAGACACGTGGAAAAAACGTACAAAACAAGAGATTGGAGACATCAAGATTTTGGACGAATTTTTTAAGAATTTTCAAATTTTCAGATAGGAGGTTCCATATAAGGTCAAAAACTACATACTCAGATCTTCACCAAACTTTGCAGGAATACTTTGCATGTCAAGACACGTGGAAAAAACGTACAAAACAAGAGATCGGAGACATCAAGATTTTCGACGAATTTTTTAAGAATTTTCAAATTTTCAGATGGGAGGTTCCAGATAAGGTCAAAAACGACATACTCAGATCTTCACCAAACTTTGCATGGATACATTGGATGTCAAGACACGTGGAAAAAACATACAAAACATAGGATTGGTGACATCAAGATTTTGGACGAATTTTTTAAGAATTTTCAAATTTTCAGATAGGAGGTTCCATATAAGGTCAAAAACTACATACTCAGATCTTCACCAAACTTTGCAGGGATACATTGGATGTCAAGACACGTGGAAAAAACGTACAAAACAAGAGATTGGAGACATCAAGATTATGGACGAATTTTTTGAGAATTTTCAAATTTTCAGAAAGGAGGTTCCATATAAGGTCAAAAACTACATACTCAGATCTTCACCAAACTTTGCAGGGATACATTGGATGTCAAGACACGTGGAAAAAACGTACAAAACAAGAGATTGGAGACATCAAGATTTTCGACGAATTTTTTAAGAATTTTCAAATTTTCAGAAAGGATGTTCCAGATAAGGTCAAAAACGACATACTCAGATCTTCACCAAACTTTGCAGGGATACATTGGAGGTCGAGACACGTGGAAAAAACGTACAAAACAAGAGATTGGAGACATCAAGATTTTGGACGAATTTTTGAAGAATTTTCAAATTTTCTGATAGGAGGTCCCAGATAAGGTCAAAAACTACATACTCAGATCTCCACCAAACATTGCAGGGATACATTGGATGTCAAGACACGTGGAAAAAACGTACAAAACAAGAGATTGGAGACATCAAGATTTTCGACGAATTTTTGAAGAATTTTCAAATTTTCAGATAGGAGGTTCCAGATAAGGTCAAAAACTACATACTCAGATCTTCACCAAACGTTGCAGGGATACTTTGCATGTCAAGACACGTGGAAAAAACGTACAAAACAAGAGATTGGAGACATCAAGATTTTCGACGAATTTTTTAAGAATTTTCAAATTTTCAGATGGGAGGTTCCAGATAAGGTCAAAAACGACATACTCAGATCTTCACCAAACTTTGCATGGATACATTGGATGTCAAGACACGTGGAAAAAACGTACAAAACAAGAGATTGGGGTCATCAAGATTTTGCACGGATTTTTTAGGAATTTTCAAATTTTCAGATGGGAGGTTCCAGATAAGGTCAAAAACTACATACTCAGATCTTCACCAAACTTTGCAGGGATACATTGGATGTCAAGACACGTGGAAAAAACGTACAAAACAAGAGATAGGAGACATCAAGATTTTGGACGAATTTTTTAAGAATTTTCAAATTTTCAGATAGGAGGTTCCATATAAGGTCAAAAACTACATACTCAGATCTTCACCAAACTTTGCATGGATACATTATGTGTCAAGACACGTGGAAAAAACGTACAAAACAAAAGATTGGAGACATCAAGATTTTGGTCGAATTTTTTAAGAATTTTCAAATTTTCAGATGGGAGGTTCCAGATAAGGTCAAAAACTACATACTCAGATCTTCACCAAACTTTGCAGGGATACATTGGATGTCAAGACACGTGGAAAAAACGTACAAAAAAGAGATTGGAGACATCAAGATTTTGGACGAATTTTTTAACAATTTTCAAATTTTCAGAAAGGATGTTCCAGATAAGGTCAAAAACGACATACTCAGATCTTCACCAAACTTTGCAGGGATACATTGGATATCAAGACACGTGGAAAAAACGTACAAAACAAGAGATTGTAGACATCAAGATTTTGGACGAATTTTTTAAGAATTTTCAAATTTTCAGATAGGAGGTTCCAGATAAGGTCAAAAACTACATACTCAGATCTTCACCAAACTTTGCAGGGATACATTGGATGTCAAGACACGTGGAAAAAACGTACAAAACAAGAGATTGGGGTCATCAAGATTTTGGACGGATTTTTTAGGAATTTTCAAATTTTCAGATGGGAGGTTCCAGATAAGGTCAAAAACTACATACTCAGATCTTCACCAAACATTGCAGGGATACATTGGATGTCAAGACACGTGGAAAAAACGTACAAAACAAGAGATTGGAGACATCAAAATTTTGGACGAATTTTTTAAGAATTTTCAAATTTTCAGATAGGAGGTTCCAGATGAGGTCAAAAACTACATACTCAGATCTTCACCAAACTTTGCAGGAATACTTTGCATGTCAAGACACGTGGAAAAAACGTACAAACCAAGAGATCGGAGACATCAAGATTTTCGACGAATTTTTTTAGAATTTTCAAATTTTCAGATGGGAGGTTCCAGATAAGGTCAAAAACGACATACTCAGATCTTCACCAAACTTTGCATGGATACATTGGATGTCAAGACACGTGGAAAAAACATACAAAACATAGGATTGGTGACATCAAGATTTTGGACGAATTTTTTAAGAATTTTCAAATTTTCAGATAGGAGGTTCCATATAAGGTCAAAAACTACATACTCAGATCTTCACCAAACTTTGCAGGGATACATTGGAGGTCGAGACACGTGGAAAAAAAGTACAAAACAAGAGATTGGGGTCATCAAGATTTTGGACGGATTTTTTAGTAATTTTCAAATTTTCAGATGGGAGGTTCCAGATAAGGTCAAAAACTACATACTCAGATCTTCACCAAACATTGCAGGGATACATTGGATGTCAAGACACGTGGAAAAAACGTACAAAACAAGAGATTGGAGACATCAAGATTTTGGACGAATTTTTTAAGAATTTTCAAATTTTCAGATAGGAGGTTCCAGATGAGGTCAAAAACTACATACTCAGATCTTCACCAAACTTTGCAGGAATACTTTGCATGTCAAGACACGTGGAAAAAACGTACAAAACAAGAGATCGGAGACATCAAGATTTTCGACGAATTTTTTAAGAATTTTCAAATTTTCAGATGGGAGGTTCCAGATAAGGTCAAAAACGACATACTCAGATCTTCACCAAACTTTGCAGGGATCCATTGGAGGTCGAGACACGTGGAAAAAACGTACAAAACAAGAGATTGGAGACATCAAGATTTTGGACGAATTTTTTAAGAATTTTCAAATTTTCAGATAGGAGGTTCCATATAAGGTCAAAAACTACATACTCAGATCTTCACCAAGCTTTGCAGGGATACATTGGATGTCAAGACACGTGGAAAAAACGTACAAAACAAGAGATTGGAGACATCAAGATTTTCGACGAATTTTTTAAGAATTTTCAAATTTTCAGAAAGGATGTTCCAGATAAGGTCAAAAACGACATACTCAGATCTTCACCAAACTTTGCAGGGATCCATTGGAGGTCGAGACACGTGGAAAAAACGTACAAAACAAGAGATTGGAGACATCAAGATTTTGGACGAATTTTTGAAGAATTTTCAAATTTTCAGATAGGAGGTTCCAGATAAGGTCTAAAACTGCATACTCAGATCTCCACCAAACATTGCAGGAATACATTGGATGTCAAGACACGTGGAAAAAACGTACAAAACAAGAGATTGGAGACATCAAGATTTTCGACGAATTTTTGAAGAATTTTCAAATTTTCAGATAGGAGGTTCCAGATAAGGTCAAAAACTACATACTCAGATCTTCACCAAACTTTGCAGGGATACATTTAATATCAAGACACGTGGAAAAAACGTACAAAACAAGAGATTGGAGACATCAAGATTTTGGACGAATTTTTTAAGAATTTTCAAATTTTCAGATAGGAGGTTCCAGATAAGGTCAAAAACTACATACTCAGATCTTCACCAAACTTTGCAGGGATACATTGGATGTCAAGACACGTGGAAAAAACGTACAAAACAAGAGATTGGGGTCATCAAGATTTTGGACGGATTTTTTAGGAATTTTCAAATTTTCAGATGGGAGGTTCCAGATAAGGTCAAAAACTACATACTCAGATCTTCACCAAACATTGCAGGGATACATTGGATGTCAAGACACGTGGAAAAAACGTACAAAACAAGAGATTGGAGACATCAAAATTTTGGACGAATTTTTTAAGAATTTTCAAATTTTCAGATAGGAGGTTCCAGATGAGGTCAAAAACTACATACTCAGATCTTCACCAAACTTTGCAGGAATACTTTGCATGTCAAGACACGTGGAAAAAACGTACAAAACAAGAGATCGGAGACATCAAGATTTTCGACGAATTTTTTAAGAATTTTCAAATTTTCAGATGGGAGGTTCCAGATAAGGTCAAAAACGACATACTCAGATCTTCACCAAACTTTGCATGGATACATTGGATGTCAAGACACGTGGAAAAAACATACAAAACATAGGATTGGTGACATCAAGATTTTGGACGAATTTTTTAAGAATTTTCAAATTTTCAGATAGGAGGTTCCATATAAGGTCAAAAACTACATACTCAGATCTTCACCAAACTTTGCAGGGATACATTGGAGGTCGAGACACGTGGAAAAAAAGTACAAAACAAGAGATTGGGGTCATCAAGATTTTGGACGGATTTTTTAGGAATTTTCAAATTTTCAAATGGGAGGTTCCAGATAAGGTCAAAAACTACATACTCAGATCTTCACCAAACATTGCAGGGATACATTGGATGTCAAGACACGTGGAAAAAACGTACAAAACAAGAGATTGGAGACATCAAGATTTTGGACGAATTTTTTAAGAATTTTCAAATTTTCAGATAGGAGGTTCCAGATGAGGTCAAAAACTACATACTCAGATCTTCACCAAACTTTGCAGGAATACTTTGCATGTCAAGACACGTGGAAAAAACGTACAAAACAAGAGATCGGAGACATCAAGATTTTCGACGAATTTTTTAAGAATTTTCAAATTTTCAGATGGGAGGTTCCAGATAAGGTCAAAAACGACATACTCAGATCTTCACCAAACTTTGCAGGGATCCATTGGAGGTCGAGACACGTGGAAAAAACGTACAAAACAAGAGATTGGAGACATCAAGATTTTGGACGAATTTTTTAAGAATTTTCAAATTTTCAGATAGGAGGTTCCATATAAGGTTAAAAACTACATACTCAGATCTTCACCAAACTTTGCAGGGATACATTGGATGTCAAGACACGTGGAAAAAACGTACAAAACAAGAGATTGGAGACATCAAGATTTTCGACGAATTTTTTAAGAATTTTCAAATTTTCAGAAAGGATGTTCCAGATAAGGTCAAAAACGACATACTCAGATCTTCACCAAACTTTGCAGGGATCCATTGGAGGTCGAGACACGTGGAAAAAACGTACAAAACAAGAGATTGGAGACATCAAGATTTTGGACGAATTTTTGAAGAATTTTCAAATTTTCAGATAGGAGGTTCCAGATAAGGTCTAAAACTACATACTCAGATCTTCACCAAACATTGCAGGAATACATTGGATGTCAAGACACGTGGAAAAAACGTACAAAACAAGAGATTGGAGACATCAAGATTTTCGACGAATTTTTGAAGAATTTTCAAATTTTCAGATAGGAGGTTCCAGATAAGGTCAAAAACTACATACTCAGATCTTCACCAAACGTTGCAGGGATACTTTGCATGTCAAGACACGTGGAAAAAACGTACAAAACAAAAGATTGGAGACATCAAGATTTTCGACGAATTTTTTAAGAATTTTCAAATTTTCAGATGGGAGGTTCCAGATGAGGTCAAAAACGACATACTCAGATCTTCACCAAACTTTGCAGGAATACTTTGCATGTCAAGACACGTGGAAAAAACGTACAAAACAAGAGATCGGAGACATCAAGATTTTCGACGAATTTTTTAAGAATTTTCAAATTTTCAGATAGGAGGTTCCATATAAGGTCAAAAACTACATACTCAGATCTTCACCAAACTTTGCAGGGATACATTGGATGTCAAGACACGTGGAAAAAACGTACAAAACAAGAGATTGGAGACATCAAGATTTTCGACGAATTTTTTAAGAATTTTCAAATTTTCAGAAAGGATGTTCCAGATAAGGTCAAAAACGACATACTCAGATCTTCACCAAACTTTGCAGGGATCCATTGGAGGTCGAGACACGTGGAAAAAACGTACAAAACAAGAGATTGGAGACATCAAGATTTTCGACGAATTTTTGAAGAATTTTCAAATTTTCAGATAGGAGGTTCCAGATAAGGTCAAAAACTACATACTCAGATCTTCACCAAACGTTGCAGGGATACTTTGCATGTCAAGACACGTGGAAAAAACGTACAAAACAAAAGATTGGAGACATCAAGATTTTCGACGAATTTTTTAAGAATTTTCAAATTTTCAGATGGGAGGTTCCAGATGAGGTCAAAAACGACATACTCAGATCTTCACCAAACTTTGCAGGAATACTTTGCATGTCAAGACACGTGGAAAAAACGTACAAAACAAGAGATCGGAGACATCAAGATTTTCGACGAATTTTTTAAGAATTTTCAAATTTTCAGATAGGAGGTTCCATATAAGGTCAAAAACTACATACTCAGATCTTCACCAAACTTTGCAGGGATACATTGGATGTCAAGACACGTGGAAAAAACGTACAAAACAAGAGATTGGAGACATCAAGATTTTCGACGAATTTTTTAACAATTTTCAAATTTTCAGAAAGGATGTTCCAGATAAGGTCAAAAACGACATACTCAGATCTTCACCAAACTTTGCAGGGATCCATTGGAGGTCGAGACACGTGGAAAAAACGTACAAAACAAGAGATTGGAGACATCAAGATTTTGGACGAATTTTTGAAGAATTTTCAAATTTTCAGATAGGAGGTTCCAGATAAGGTCTAAAACTACATACTCAGATCTCCACCAAACATTGCAGGAATACATTGGATGTAAAGACACGTGGAAAAAACGTACAAAACAAGAGATTGGAGACATCAAGATTTTCGACGAATTTTTTAAGAATTTTCAAATTTTCAGAAAGGATGTTCCAGATAAGTTCAAAAACGACATACTCAGATCTTCACCAAACTTTGCAGGGATCCATTGGAGGTCGAGACACGTGGAAAAAACGTACAAAACAAGAGATTGGAGACATCAAGATTTTGGACGAATTTTTGAAGAATTTTCAAATTTTCAGATAGGAGGTTCCAGATAAGGTCTAAAACTACATACTCAGATCTCCACCAAACATTGCAGGAATACATTGGATGTCAAGACACGTGGAAAAAACGTACAAAACAAGAGATTGGAGACATCAAGATTTTTGACGAATTTTTGAAGAATTTTCAAATTTTCAGATAGGAGGTTCCAGATAAGGTCAAAAACTACATACTCAGATCTTCACCAAACGTTGCAGGGATACTTTGCATGTCAAGACACGTGGAAAAAACGTACAAAACAAAAGATTGGAGACATCAAGATTTTCGACGAATTTTTTAAGAATTTTCAAATTTTCAGATGGGAGGTTCCAGATGAGGTCAAAAACGACATACTCAGATCTTCACCAAACTTTGCAGGAATACTTTGCATGTCAAGACACGTGGAAAAAACGTACAAAACAAGAGATCGGAGACATCAAGATTTTCGACGAATTTTTTAAGAATTTTCAAATTTTCAGATAGGAGGTTCCATATAAGGTCAAAAACTACATACTCAGATCTTCACCAAACTTTGCAGGGATACATTGGATGTCAAGACACGTGGAAAAAACGTACAAAACAAGAGATTGGAGACATCAAGATTTTCGACGAATTTTTTAAGAATTTTCAAATTTTCAGAAAGGATGTTCCAGATAAGGTCAAAAACGACATACTCAGATCTTCACCAAACTTTGCAGGGATCCATTGGAGGTCGAGACACGTGGAAAAAACGTACAAAACAAGAGATTGGAGACATCAAGATTTTCGACGAATTTTTGAAGAATTTTCAAATTTTCAGATAGGAGGTTCCAGATAAGGTCAAAAACTACATACTCAGATCTTCACCAAACGTTGCAGGGATACTTTGCATGTCAAGACACGTGGAAAAAACGTACAAAACAAAAGATTGGAGACATCAAGATTTTCGACGAATTTTTTAAGAATTTTCAAATTTTCAGATGGGAGGTTCCAGATGAGGTCAAAAACGACATACTCAGATCTTCACCAAACTTTGCAGGAATACTTTGCATGTCAAGACACGTGGAAAAAACGTACAAAACAAGAGATCGGAGACATCAAGATTTTCGACGAATTTTTTAAGAATTTTCAAATTTTCAGATAGGAGGTTCCATATAAGGTCAAAAACTACATACTCAGAGCTTCACCAAACTTTGCAGGGATACATTGGATGTCAAGACACGTGGAAAAAACGTACAAAACAAGAGATTGGAGACATCAAGATTTTCGACGAATTTTTTAAGAATTTTCAAATTTTCAGAAAGGATGTTCCAGATAAGGTCAAAAACGACATACTCAGATCTTCACCAAACTTTGCAGGGATCCATTGGAGGTCGAGACACGTGGAAAAAACGTACAAAACAAGAGATTGGAGACATCAAGATTTTGGACGAATTTTTGAAGAATTTTCAAATTTTCAGATAGGAGGTTCCAGATAAGGTCTAAAACTACATACTCAGATCTCCACCAAACATTGCAGGAATACATTGGATGTAAAGACACGTGGAAAAAACGTACAAAACAAGAGATTGGAGACATCAAGATTTTGGACGAATTTTTTAAGAATTCTCAAATTTTCAGAAAGGAGGTTCCATATAAGGTCAAAAACTACATACTCAGATCTTCACCAAACTTTGCAGGGATACTTTGGATGTCAAGACACGTGGAAAAAACGTACAAAACAAGAGATTGGGGTCATCAAGATTTTGGACGAATTTTTTAAGAATTTTCAAATTTTCAGATGGGAGGTTCAATATAAGGTCAAAAACTACATACTCAGATCTTCACCAAACTTTGCATGGATACATTGGATGTCAAGACACGTGGAAAAAACATACAAAACATAGGATTCGGAACATCAAGATTTTGGTCGAATTTTTTAAGAATTTTCAAATTTTCAGATAGGAGGTTCCATATAAGGTCAAAAACTACATACTCAGATCTTCACCAAACATTGCAGGAATACATTGGATGTCAAGACACGTGGAAAAAACGTACAAAACAAGAGATTGGGGTCATCAAGATTTTGCACGGATTTTTTAGGAATTTTCAAATTTTCAGATGGGAGGTTCCAGATAAGGTCAAAAACTACATACTCAGATCTTCACCAAACTTTGCAGGGATACATTGGATGTCAAGACACGTGGAAAAAACGTACAAAACAAGAGATTGGAGACATCAAGATTTTGGACGAATTTTTTAAGAATTTTCAAATTTTCAGATAGGAGGTTCCATATAAGGTCAAAAACTACATACTCAGATCTTCACCAAACTTTGCATGGATACATTATGTGTCAAGACACGTGGAAAAAACGTACAAAACAAAAGATTGGAGACATCAAGATTTTGGTCGAATTTTTTAAGAATTTTCAAATTTTCAGATGGGAGGTTCCAGATAAGGTCAAAAACTACATACTCAGATCTTCACCAAACTTTGCAGGGATACATTGGATGTCAAGACACGTGGAAAAAACGTACAAAAAAGAGATTGGAGACATCAAGATTTTGGACGAATTTTTTAACAATTTTCAAATTTTCAGAAAGGATGTTCCAGATAAGGTCAAAAACGACATACTCAGATCTTCACCAAACTTTGCAGGGATACATTGGATATCAAGACACGTGGAAAAAACGTACAAAACAAGAGATTGGAGACATCAAGATTTTGGACGAATTTTTTAAGAATTTTCAAATTTTCAGATAGGAGGTTCCAGATAAGGTCAAAAACTACATACTCAGATCTTCACCAAACTATGCAGGGATACATTGGATGTCAAGACACGTGGAAAAAACGTACAAAACAAGAGATTGGGGTCATCAAGATTTTGGACGGATTTTTTAGGAATTTTCAAATTTTCAGATGGGAGGTTCCAGATAAGGTCAAAAACTACATACTCAGATCTTCACCTAACATTGCAGGGATACATTGGATGTCAAGACACGTGGAAAAAACGTACAAAACAAGAGATTGGAGACATCAAAATTTTGGACGAATTTTTTAAGAATTTTCAAATTTTCAGATAGGAGGTTCCAGATGAGGTCAAAAACTACATACTCAGATCTTCACCAAACTTTGCAGGAATACTTTGCATGTCAAGACACGTGGAAAAAACGTACAAAACAAGAGATCGGAGACATCAAGATTTTCGACGAATTTTTTAAGAATTTTCAAATTTTCAGATGGGAGGTTCCAGATAAGGTCAAAAACGACATACTCAGATCTTCACCAAACTTTGCATGGATACATTGGATGTCAAGACACGTGGAAAAAACATACAAAACATAGGATTGGTGACATCAAGATTTTGGACGAATTTTTTAAGAATTTTCAAATTTTCAGATAGGAGGTTCCATATAAGGTCAAAAACTACATACTCAGATCTTCACCAAACTTTGCAGGGATACATTGGATGTCAAGACACGTGGAAAAAACGTACAAAACAAGAGATTGGAGACATCAAGATTATGGACGAATTTTTTGAGAATTTTCAAATTTTCAGAAAGGATGTTCCAGATAAGGTCAAAAACGACATACTCAGATCTTCACTAACTTTGCAGGGATACATTGGAGGTCGAGACACGTGGAAAAAACGTACAAAACAAAAGATTGGAGACATCAAGATTTTGGTCGAATTTTTTAAGAATTTTCAAATTTTCAGATGGGAGGTTCCAGATAAGGTCAAAAACTACATACTCAGATCTTCACCAAACTTTGCAGGGATACATTGGATGTCAAGACACGTGGAAAAAACGTACAAAACAAGAGATTGGGGTCTTCAAGATTTTGGACGAATTTTTTAAGAATTTTCAAAATTTCAGATAGGAGGTTCCAGATAAGGTCAAAAACTACATACTCAGATCTTCACCAAACGTTGCAGGGATACTTTGCATGTCAAGACACGTGGAAAAAACGTACAAAACAAGAGATTGGAGACATCAAGATTTTCGACGAATTTTTTAAGAATTTTCAAATTTTCAGATAGGAGGTTCCATATAAGGTCAAAAACTACATACTCAGATCTTCACCAAACATTGCAGGAATACATTGGATGTCAAGACACGTGGAAAAAACGTACAAAACAAGAGATTGGAGACATCAAGATTTTCGACGAATTTTTGAAGAATTTTCAAATTTTCAGATAGGAGGTTCCAGATAAGGTCAAAAACTACATACTCAGATCTTCACCAAACGTTGCAGGGATACTTTGCATGTCAAGACACGTGGAAAAAACGTACAAAACAAGAGATTGGAGACATCAAGATTTTCGACGAATTTTTTAAGAATTTTCAAATTTTCAGATAGGAGGTTCCATATAAGGTCAAAAACTACATACTCAGATCTTCACCAAACATTGCAGGAATACATTGGATGTCAAGACACGTGGAAAAAACGTACAAAACAAGAGATTGGGGTCATCAAGATTTTGCACGGATTTTTTAGGAATTTTCAAATTTTCAGATGGGAGGTTCCAGATAAGGTCAAAAACTACATACTCAGATCTTCACCAAACTTTGCAGGGATACATTGGATGTCAAGACACGTGGAAAAAACGTACAAAACAAGAGATTGGAGACATCAAGATTTTGGACGAATTTTTTAAGAATTTTCAAATTTTCAGATAGGAGGTTCCATATAAGGTCAAAAACTACATACTCAGATCTTCACCAAACTTTGCATGGATACATTATGTGTCAAGACACGTGGAAAAAACGTACAAAACAAAAGATTGGAGACATCAAGATTTTGGTCGAATTTTTTAAGAATTTTCAAATTTTCAGATGGGATGTTCCAGATAAGGTCAAAAACTACATACTCAGATCTTCACCAAACTTTGCAGGGATACATTGGATGTCAAGACACGTGGAAAAAACGTACAAAACAAGAGATTGGAGACATCAAGATTATGGACGAATTTTTTGAGAATTTTCAAATTTTCAGAAAGGAGGTTCCATATAAGGTCAAAAACTACATACTCAGATCTTCACCAAACTTTGCAGGGATACATTGGATGTCAAGACACGTGGAAAAAACGTACAAAACAAGAGATTGGAGACATCAAGATTTTCGACGAATTTTTTAAGAATTTTCAAATTTTCAGAAAGGATGTTCCAGATAAGGTCAAAAACGACATACTCAGATCTTCACCAAACTTTGCAGGGATACATTGGAGGTCGAGACACGTGGAAAAAACGTACAAAACAAGAGATTGGAGACATCAAGATTTTGGACGAATTTTTGAAGAATTTTCAAATTTTCTGATAGGAGGTCCCAGATAAGGTCAAAAACTACATACTCAGATCTCCACCAAACATTGCAGGGATACATTGGATGTCAAGACACGTGGAAAAACGTACAAAACAAGAGATTGGAGACATCAAGATTTTCGACGAATTTTTGAAGAATTTTCAAATTTTCAGATAGGAGGTTCCAGATAAGGTCAAAAACTACATACTCAGATCTTCACCAAACGTTGCAGGGATACTTTGCATGTCAAGACACGTGGAAAAAACGTACAAAACAAGAGATTGGAGACATCAAGATTTTCGACGAATTTTTTAAGAATTTTCAAATTTTCAGATGGGAGGTTCCAGATAAGGTCAAAAACGACATACTCAGATCTTCACAAAACTTTGCATGGATACATTGGATGTCAAGACACGTGGAAAAAACGTACAAAACAATAGATTGGGGTCATCAAGATTTTGCACGGATTTTTTAGGAATTTTCAAATTTTCAGATGGGAGGTTCCAGATAAGGTCAAAAACTACATACTCAGATCTTCACCAAACTTTGCAGGGATACATTGGATGTCAAGACACGTGGAAAAAACGTACAAAACAAGAGATTGGAGACATCAAGATTTTGGACGAATTTTTTAAGAATTTTCAAATTTTCAGATAGGAGGTTCCATATAAGGTCAAAAACTACATACTCAGATCTTCACCAAACATTGCAGGAATACTTTGCATGTCAAGACACGTGGAAAAAACGTACAAAACAAGAGATCGGAGACATCAAGATTTTCGACGAATTTTTTAAGAATTTTCAAATTTTCAGATGGGAGGTTCCAGATAAGGTCAAAAACGACATACTCAGATCTTCACCAAACTTTGCATGGATACATTGGATGTCAAGACACGTGGAAAAAACATACAAAACATAGGATTGGTGACATCAAGATTTTCGACGAATTTTTTAACAATTTTCAAATTTTCAGATAGGAGGTTCCATATAAGGTCAAAAACTACATACTCAGATCTTCACCAAACTTTGCAGGGATACATTGGATGTCAAGACACGTGGAAAAAACGTACAAAACAAGAGATTGGAGACATCAAGATTATGGACGAATTTTTTGAGAATTTTCAAATTTTCAGAAAGGAGGTTCCATATAAGGTCAAAAACTACATACTCAGATCTTCACCAAACTTTGCAGGGATACATTGGATGTCAAGACACGTGGAAAAAACGTACAAAACAAGAGATTGGAGACATCAAGATTTTCGACGAATTTTTTAAGAATTTTCAAATTTTCAGAAAGGATGTTCCAGATAAGGTCAAAAACGACATACTCAGATCTTCACCAAAATTTGCAGGGATACATTGGAGGTCGAGACACGTGGAAAAAACGTACAAAACAAGAGATTGGAGACATCAAGATTTTGGACGAATTTTTGAAGAATTTTCAAATTTTCTGATAGGAGGTCCCAGATAAGGTCAAAAACTACATACTCAGATCTCCACCAAACATTGCAGGAATACATTGGATGTCAAGACACGTGGAAAAAACGTACAAAACAAGAGATTGGAGACATCAAGATTTTCGACGAATTTTTGAAGAATTTTCAAATTTTCAGATAGGAGGTTCCAGATAAGGTCAAAAACTACATACTCAGATCTTCACCAAACGTTGCAGGGATACTTTGCATGTCAAGACACGTGGAAAAAACGTACAAAACAAGAGATTGGAGACATCAAGATTTTCGACGAATTTTTTAAGAATTTTCAAATTTTCAGATGGGAGGTTCCAGATAAGGTCAAAAACGACATACTCAGATCTTCACCAAACTTTGCATGGATACATTGGATGTCAAGACACGTGGAAAAAACGTACAAAACAAGAGATTGGGGTCATCAAGATTTTGCACGGATTTTTTAGGAATTTTCAAATTTTCAGATGGGAGGTTCCAGATAAGGTCAAAAACTACATACTCAGATCTTCACCAAACTTTGCAGGGATTCATTGGATGTCAAGACACGTGGAAAAAACGTACAAAACAAGAGATTGGAGACATCAAGATTTTGGACGAATTTTTTAAGAATTTTCAAATTTTCAGATAGGAGGTTCCATATAAGGTCAAAAACTACATACTCAGATCTTCACCAAACTTTGCAGGGATACATTGGATGTCAAGACACGTGGAAAAAACGTACAAAACAAGAGATTGGGGTCATCAAGATTTTGGACGGATTTTTTAGGAATTTTCAAATTTTCAGATGGGAGGTTCCAGATAAGGTCAAAAACTACATACTCAGATCTTCACCTAACATTGCAGGGATACATTGGATGTCAAGACACGTGGAAAAAACGTACAAAACAAGAGATTGGAGACATCAAAATTTTGGACGAATTTTTTAAGAATTTTCAAATTTTCAGATAGGAGGTTCCAGATGAGGTCAAAAACTACATACTCAGATCTTCACCAAACTTTGCAGGAATACTTTGCATGTCAAGACACGTGGAAAAAACGTACAAAACAAGAGATCGGAGACATCAAGATTTTCGACGAATTTTTTAAGAATTTTCAAATTTTCAGATGGGAGGTTCCAGATAAGGTCAAAAACGACATACTCAGATCTTCACCAAACTTTGCATGGATACATTGGATGTCAAGACACGTGGAAAAAACATACAAAACATAGGATTGGTGACATCAAGATTTTGGACGAATTTTTTAAGAATTTTCAAATTTTCAGATAGGAGGTTCCATATAAGGTCAAAAACTACATACTCAGATCTTCACCAAACTTTGCAGGGATACATTGGATGTCAAGACACGTGGAAAAAACGTACAAAACAAGAGATTGGAGACATCAAGATTATGGACGAATTTTTTGAGAATTTTCAAATTTTCAGAAAGGATGTTCCAGATAAGGTCAAAAACGACATACTCAGATCTTCACTAACTTTGCAGGGATACATTGGAGGTCGAGACACGTGGAAAAAACGTACAAAACAAAAGATTGGAGACATCAAGATTTTGGTCGAATTTTTTAAGAATTTTCAAATTTTCAGATGGGAGGTTCCAGATAAGGTCAAAAACTACATACTCAGATCTTCACCAAACTTTGCAGGGATACATTGGATGTCAAGACACGTGGAAAAAACGTACAAAACAAGAGATTGGGGTCTTCAAGATTTTGGACGAATTTTTTAAGAATTTTCAAAATTTCAGATAGGAGGTTCCAGATAAGGTCAAAAACTACATACTCAGATCTTCACCAAACGTTGCAGGGATACTTTGCATGTCAAGACACGTGGAAAAAACGTACAAAACAAGAGATTGGAGACATCAAGATTTTCGACGAATTTTTTAAGAATTTTCAAATTTTCAGATAGGAGGTTCCATATAAGGTCAAAAACTACATACTCAGATCTTCACCAAACATTGCAGGAATACATTGGATGTCAAGACACGTGGAAAAAACGTACAAAACAAGAGATTGGAGACATCAAGATTTTCGACGAATTTTTGAAGAATTTTCAAATTTTCAGATAGGAGGTTCCAGATAAGGTCAAAAACTACATACTCAGATCTTCACCAAACGTTGCAGGGATACTTTGCATGTCAAGACACGTGGAAAAAACGTACAAAACAAGAGATTGGAGACATCAAGATTTTCGACGAATTTTTTAAGAATTTTCAAATTTTCAGATAGGAGGTTCCATATAAGGTCAAAAACTACATACTCAGATCTTCACCAAACTTTGCATGGATACATTATGTGTCAAGACACGTGGAAAAAACGTACAAAACAAAAGATTGGAGACATCAAGATTTTGGTCGAATTTTTTAAGAATTTTCAAATTTTCAGATGGGATGTTCCAGATAAGGTCAAAAACTACATACTCAGATCTTCACCAAACTTTGCAGGGATACATTGGATGTCAAGACACGTGGAAAAAACGTACAAAACAAGAGATTGGAGACATCAAGATTATGGACGAATTTTTTGAGAATTTTCAAATTTTCAGAAAGGAGGTTCCATATAAGGTCAAAAACTACATACTCAGATCTTCACCAAACTTTGCAGGGATACATTGGATGTCAAGACACGTGGAAAAAACGTACAAAACAAGAGATTGGAGACATCAAGATTTTCGACGAATTTTTTAAGAATTTTCAAATTTTCAGAAAGGATGTTCCAGATAAGGTCAAAAACGACATACTCAGATCTTCACCAAACTTTGCAGGGATACATTGGAGGTCGAGACACGTGGAAAAAACGTACAAAACAAGAGATTGGAGACATCAAGATTTTGGACGAATTTTTGAAGAATTTTCAAATTTTCTGATAGGAGGTCCCAGATAAGGTCAAAAACTACATACTCAGATCTCCACCAAACATTGCAGGGATACATTGGATGTCAAGACACGTGGAAAAACGTACAAAACAAGAGATTGGAGACATCAAGATTTTCGACGAATTTTTGAAGAATTTTCAAATTTTCAGATAGGAGGTTCCAGATAAGGTCAAAAACTACATACTCAGATCTTCACCAAACGTTGCAGGGATACTTTGCATGTCAAGACACGTGGAAAAAACGTACAAAACAAGAGATTGGAGACATCAAGATTTTCGACGAATTTTTTAAGAATTTTCAAATTTTCAGATGGGAGGTTCCAGATAAGGTCAAAAACGACATACTCAGATCTTCACAAAACTTTGCATGGATACATTGGATGTCAAGACACGTGGAAAAAACGTACAAAACAATAGATTGGGGTCATCAAGATTTTGCACGGATTTTTTAGGAATTTTCAAATTTTCAGATGGGAGGTTCCAGATAAGGTCAAAAACTACATACTCAGATCTTCACCAAACTTTGCAGGGATACATTGGATGTCAAGACACGTGGAAAAAACGTACAAAACAAGAGATTGGAGACATCAAGATTTTGGACGAATTTTTTAAGAATTTTCAAATTTTCAGATAGGAGGTTCCATATAAGGTCAAAAACTATATACTCAGATCTTCACCAAACATTGCAGGAATACTTTGCATGTCAAGACACGTGGAAAAAACGTACAAAACAAGAGATCGGAGACATCAAGATTTTCGACGAATTTTTTAAGAATTTTCAAATTTTCAGATGGGAGGTTCCAGATAAGGTCAAAAACGACATACTCAGATCTTCACCAAACTTTGCATGGATACATTGGATGTCAAGACACGTGGAAAAAACATACAAAACATAGGATTGGTGACATCAAGATTTTCGACGAATTTTTTAACAATTTTCAAATTTTCAGATAGGAGGTTCCATATAAGGTCAAAAACTACATACTCAGATCTTCACCAAACTTTGCAGGGATACATTGGATGTCAAGACACGTGGAAAAAACGTACAAAACAAGAGATTGGAGACATCAAGATTATGGACGAATTTTTTGAGAATTTTCAAATTTTCAGAAAGGAGGTTCCATATAAGGTCAAAAACTACATACTCAGATCTTCACCAAACTTTGCAGGGATACATTGGATGTCAAGACACGTGGAAAAAACGTACAAAACAAGAGATTGGAGACATCAAGATTTTCGACGAATTTTTTAAGAATTTTCAAATTTTCAGAAAGGATGTTCCAGATAAGGTCAAAAACGACATACTCAGATCTTCACCAAAATTTGCAGGGATACATTGGAGGTCGAGACACGTGGAAAAAACGTACAAAACAAGAGATTGGAGACATCAAGATTTTGGACGAATTTTTGAAGAATTTTCAAATTTTCTGATAGGAGGTCCCAGATAAGGTCAAAAACTACATACTCAGATCTCCACCAAACATTGCAGGAATACATTGGATGTCAAGACACGTGGAAAAAACGTACAAAACAAGAGATTGGAGACATCAAGATTTTCGACGAATTTTTGAAGAATTTTCAAATTTTCAGATAGGAGGTTCCAGATAAGGTCAAAAACTACATACTCAGATCTTCACCAAACGTTGCAGGGATACTTTGCATGTCAAGACACGTGGAAAAAACGTACAAAACAAGAGATTGGAGACATCAAGATTTTCGACGAATTTTTTAAGAATTTTCAAATTTTCAGATGGGAGGTTCCAGATAAGGTCAAAAACGACATACTCAGATCTTCACCAAACTTTGCATGGATACATTGGATGTCAAGACACGTGGAAAAAACGTACAAAACAAGAGATTGGGGTCATCAAGATTTTGCACGGATTTTTTAGGAATTTTCAAATTTTCAGATGGGAGGTTCCAGATAAGGTCAAAAACTACATACTCAGATCTTCACCAAACTTTGCAGGGATACATTGGATGTCAAGACACGTGGAAAAAACGTACAAAACAAGAGATTGGAGACATCAAGATTTTGGACGAATTTTTTAAGAATTTTCAAATTTTCAGATAGGAGGTTCCATATAAGGTCAAAAACTACATACTCAGATCTTCACCAAACTTTGCAGGGATACATTGGATGTCAAGACACGTGGAAAAAACGTACAAAACAAGAGATTGGGGTCATCAAGATTTTGGACGGATTTTTTAGGAATTTTCAAATTTTCAGATGGGAGGTTCCAGATAAGGTCAAAAACTACATACTCAGATCTTCACCTAACATTGCAGGGATACATTGGATGTCAAGACACGTGGAAAAAACGTACAAAACAAGAGATTGGAGACATCAAAATTTTGGACGAATTTTTTAAGAATTTTCAAATTTTCAGATAGGAGGTTCCAGATGAGGTCAAAAACTACATACTCAGATCTTCACCAAACTTTGCAGGAATACTTTGCATGTCAAGACACGTGGAAAAAACGTACAAAACAAGAGATCGGAGACATCAAGATTTTCGACGAATTTTTTAAGAATTTTCAAATTTTCAGATGGGAGGTTCCAGATAAGGTCAAAAACGACATACTCAGATCTTCACCAAACTTTGCATGGATACATTGGATGTCAAGACACGTGGAAAAAACATACAAAACATAGGATTGGTGACATCAAGATTTTGGACGAATTTTTTAAGAATTTTCAAATTTTCAGATAGGAGGTTCCATATAAGGTCAAAAACTACATACTCAGATCTTCACCAAACTTTGCAGGGATACATTGGATGTCAAGACACGTGGAAAAAACGTACAAAACAAGAGATTGGAGACATCAAGATTATGGACGAATTTTTTGAGAATTTTCAAATTTTCAGAAAGGATGTTCCAGATAAGGTCAAAAACGACATACTCAGATCTTCACTAACTTTGCAGGGATACATTGGAGGTCGAGACACGTGGAAAAAACGTACAAAACAAAAGATTGGAGACATCAAGATTTTGGTCGAATTTTTTAAGAATTTTCAAATTTTCAGATGGGAGGTTCCAGATAAGGTCAAAAACTACATACTCAGATCTTCACCAAACTTTGCAGGGATACATTGGATGTCAAGACACGTGGAAAAAACGTACAAAACAAGAGATTGGGGTCTTCAAGATTTTGGACGAATTTTTTAAGAATTTTCAAAATTTCAGATAGGAGGTTCCAGATAAGGTCAAAAACTACATACTCAGATCTTCACCAAACGTTGCAGGGATACTTTGCATGTCAAGACACGTGGAAAAAACGTACAAAACAAGAGATTGGAGACATCAAGATTTTCGACGAATTTTTTAAGAATTTTCAAATTTTCAGATAGGAGGTTCCATATAAGGTCAAAAACTACATACTCAGATCTTCACCAAACATTGCAGGAATACATTGGATGTCAAGACACGTGGAAAAAACGTACAAAACAAGAGATTGGAGACATCAAGATTTTCGACGAATTTTTGAAGAATTTTCAAATTTTCAGATAGGAGGTTCCAGATAAGGTCAAAAACTACATACTCAGATCTTCACCAAACGTTGCAGGGATACTTTGCATGTCAAGACACGTGGAAAAAACGTACAAAACAAGAGATTGGAGACATCAAGATTTTCGACGAATTTTTTAAGAATTTTCAAATTTTCAGATAGGAGGTTCCATATAAGGTCAAAAACTACATACTCAGATCTTCACCAAACATTGCAGGAATACATTGGATGTCAAGACACGTGGAAAAAACGTACAAAACAAGAGATTGGGGTCATCAAGATTTTGCACGGATTTTTTAGGAATTTTCAAATTTTCAGATGGGAGGTTCCAGATAAGGTCAAAAACTACATACTCAGATCTTCACCAAACTTTGCAGGGATACATTGGATGTCAAGACACGTGGAAAAAACGTACAAAACAAGAGATTGGAGACATCAAGATTTTGGACGAATTTTTTAAGAATTTTCAAATTTTCAGATAGGAGGTTCCATATAAGGTCAAAAACTACATACTCAGATCTTCACCAAACTTTGCATGGATACATTATGTGTCAAGACACGTGGAAAAAACGTACAAAACAAAAGATTGGAGACATCAAGATTTTGGTCGAATTTTTTAAGAATTTTCAAATTTTCAGATGGGAGGTTCCAGATAAGGTCAAAAACTACATACTCAGATCTTCACCAAACTTTGCAGGGATACATTGGATGTCAAGACACGTGGAAAAAACGTACAAAACAAGAGATTGGAGACATCAAGATTATGGACGAATTTTTTGAGAATTTTCAAATTTTCAGAAAGGAGGTTCCATATAAGGTCAAAAACTACATACTCAGATCTTCACCAAACTTTGCAGGGATACATTGGATGTCAAGACACGTGGAAAAAACGTACAAAACAAGAGATTGGAGACATCAAGATTTTCGACGAATTTTTTAAGAATTTTCAAATTTTCAGAAAGGATGTTCCAGATAAGGTCAAAAACGACATACTCAGATCTTCACCAAACTTTGCAGGGATACATTGGAGGTCGAGACACGTGGAAAAAACGTACAAAACAAGAGATTGGAGACATCAAGATTTTGGACGAATTTTTGAAGAATTTTCAAATTTTCTGATAGGAGGTCCCAGATAAGGTCAAAAACTACATACTCAGATCTCCACCAAACATTGCAGGGATACATTGGATGTCAAGACACGTGGAAAAACGTACAAAACAAGAGATTGGAGACATCAAGATTTTCGACGAATTTTTGAAGAATTTTCAAATTTTCAGATAGGAGGTTCCAGATAAGGTCAAAAACTACATACTCAGATCTTCACCAAACGTTGCAGGGATACTTTGCATGTCAAGACACGTGGAAAAAACGTACAAAACAAGAGATTGGAGACATCAAGATTTTCGACGAATTTTTTAAGAATTTTCAAATTTTCAGATGGGAGGTTCCAGATAAGGTCAAAAACGACATACTCAGATCTTCACAAAACTTTGCATGGATACATTGGATGTCAAGACACGTGGAAAAAACGTACAAAACAATAGATTGGGGTCATCAAGATTTTGCACGGATTTTTTAGGAATTTTCAAATTTTCAGATGGGAGGTTCCAGATAAGGTCAAAAACTACATACTCAGATCTTCACCAAACTTTGCAGGGATACATTGGATGTCAAGACACGTGGAAAAAACGTACAAAACAAGAGATTGGAGACATCAAGATTTTGGACGAATTTTTTAAGAATTTTCAAATTTTCAGATAGGAGGTTCCATATAAGGTCAAAAACTACATACTCAGATCTTCACCAAACTTTGCAGGAATACTTTGCATGTCAAGACACGTGGAAAAAACGTACAAAACAAGAGATCGGAGACATCAAGATTTTCGACGAATTTTTTAAGAATTTTCAAATTTTCAGATGGGAGGTTCCAGATAAGGTCAAAAACGACATACTCAGATCTTCACCAAACTTTGCATGGATACATTGGATGTCAAGACACGTGGAAAAAACATACAAAACATAGGATTGGTGACATCAAGATTTTCGACGAATTTTTTAACAATTTTCAAATTTTCAGATAGGAGGTTCCATATAAGGTCAAAAACTACATACTCAGATCTTCACCAAACTTTGCAGGGATACATTGGATGTCAAGACACGTGGAAAAAACGTACAAAACAAGAGATTGGAGACATCAAGATTATGGACGAATTTTTTGAGAATTTTCAAATTTTCAGAAAGGAGGTTCCATATAAGGTCAAAAACTACATACTCAGATCTTCACCAAACTTTGCAGGGATACATTGGATGTCAAGACACGTGGAAAAAACGTACAAAACAAGAGATTGGAGACATCAAGATTTTCGACGAATTTTTTAAGAATTTTCAAATTTTCAGAAAGGATGTTCCAGATAAGGTCAAAAACGACATACTCAGATCTTCACCAAAATTTGCAGGGATACATTGGAGGTCGAGACACGTGGAAAAAACGTACAAAACAAGAGATTGGAGACATCAAGATTTTGGACGAATTTTTGAAGAATTTTCAAATTTTCTGATAGGAGGTCCCAGATAAGGTCAAAAACTACATACTCAGATCTCCACCAAACATTGCAGGAATACATTGGATGTCAAGACACGTGGAAAAAACGTACAAAACAAGAGATTGGAGACATCAAGATTTTCGACGAATTTTTGAAGAATTTTCAAATTTTCAGATAGGAGGTTCCAGATAAGGTCAAAAACTACATACTCAGATCTTCACCAAACGTTGCAGGGATACTTTGCATGTCAAGACACGTGGAAAAAACGTACAAAACAAGAGATTGGAGACATCAAGATTTTCGACGAATTTTTTAAGAATTTTCAAATTTTCAGATGGGAGGTTCCAGATAAGGTCAAAAACGACATACTCAGATCTTCACCAAACTTTGCATGGATACATTGGATGTCAAGACACGTGGAAAAAACGTACAAAACAAGAGATTGGGGTCATCAAGATTTTGCACGGATTTTTTAGGAATTTTCAAATTTTCAGATGGGAGGTTCCAGATAAGGTCAAAAACTACATACTCAGATCTTCACCAAACTTTGCAGGGATACATTGGATGTCAAGACACGTGGAAAAAACGTACAAAACAAGAGATTGGAGACATCAAGATTTTGGACGAATTTTTTAAGAATTTTCAAATTTTCAGATAGGAGGTTCCATATAAGGTCAAAAACTACATACTCAGATCTTCACCAAACTTTGCATGGATACATTATGTGTCAAGACACGTGGAAAAAACGTACAAAACAAAAGATTGGAGACATCAAGATTTTGGTCGAATTTTTTAAGAATTTTCAAATTTTCAGATGGGAGGTTCCAGATAAGGTCAAAAACTACATACTCAGATCTTCACCAAACTTTGCAGGGATACATTGGATGTCAAGACACGTGGAAAAAACGTACAAAAAAGAGATTGGAGACATCAAGATTTTGGACGAATTTTTTAACAATTTTCAAATTTTCAGAAAGGATGTTCCAGATAAGGTCAAAAACGACATACTCAGATCTTCACAAACTTTGCAGGGATACATTGGATATCAAGACACGTGGAAAAAACGTACAAAACAAGAGATTGGAGACATCAAGATTTTGGACGAATTTTTTAAGAATTTTCAAATTTTCAGATAGGAGGTTCCAGATAAGGTCAAAAACTACATACTCAGATCTTCACCAAACTTTGCAGGGATACATTGGATGTCAAGACACGTGGAAAAAACGTACAAAACAAGAGATTGGGGTCATCAAGATTTTGGACGGATTTTTTAGGAATTTTCAAATTTTCAGATGGGAGGTTCCAGATAAGGTCAAAAACTACATACTCAGATCTTCACCAAACATTGCAGGGATACATTGGATGTCAAGACACGTGGAAAAAACGTACAAAACAAGAGATTGGAGACATCAAAATTTTGGACGAATTTTTTAAGAATTTTCAAATTTTCAGATAGGAGGTTCCAGATGAGGTCAAAAACTACATACTCAGATCTTCACCAAACTTTGCAGGAATACTTTGCATGTCAAGACACGTGGAAAAAACGTACAAAACAAGAGATCGGAGACATCAAGATTTTCGACGAATTTTTTAAGAATTTTCAAATTTTCAGATGGGAGGTTCCAGATAAGGTCAAAAACGACATACTCAGATCTTCACCAAACTTTGCATGGATACATTGGATGTCAAGACACGTGGAAAAAACATACAAAACATAGGATTGGTGACATCAAGATTTTGGACGAATTTTTTAAGAATTTCCAAATTTTCAGATAGGAGGTTCCATATAAGGTCAAAAACTACATACTCAGATCTTCACCAAACTTTGCAGGGATACATTGGAGGTCGAGACACGTGGAAAAAAAGTACAAAACAAGAGATTGGGGTCATCAAGATTTTGGACGGATTTTTTAGGAATTTTCAAATTTTCAGATGGGAGGTTCCAGATAAGGTCAAAAACTACATACTCAGATCTTCACCAAACATTGCAGGGATACATTGGATGTCAAGACACGTGGAAAAAACGTACAAAACAAGAGATTGGAGACATCAAGATTTTGGACGAATTTTTGAAGAATTTTCAAATTTTCTGATAGCAGGTCCCAGATAAGGTCAAAAACTACATACTCAGATCTCCACCAAACATTGCAGGGATACATTGGATGTCAAGACACGTGGAAAAAACGTACAAAACAAGAGATTGGAGACATCAAGATTTTCGACGAATTTTTGAAGAATTTTCAAATTTTCAGATAGGAGGTTCCAGATAAGGTCAAAAACTACATACTCAGATCTTCACCAAACGTTGCAGGGATACTTTGCATGTCAAGACACGTGGAAAAAACGTACAAAACAAGAGATTGGAGACATCAAGATTTTCGACGAATTTTTTAAGAATTTTCAAATTTTCAGATGGGAGGTTCAAGATAAGGTCAAAAACGACATACTCAGATCTTCACCAAACTTTGCATGGATACATTGGATGTCAAGACACGTGGAAAAAACGTACAAAACAAGAGATTGGGGTCATCAAGATTTTGCACGGATTTTTTAGGAATTTTCAAATTTTCAGATGGGAGGTTCCAGATAAGGTCAAAAACTACATACTCAGATCTTCACCAAACTTTGCAGGGATACATTGGATGTCAAGACACGTGGAAAAAACGTACAAAACAAGAGATTGGAGACATCAAGATTTTGGACGAATTTTTTAAGAATTTTCAAATTTTCAGATAGGAGGTTCCATATAAGGTCAAAAACTACATACTCAGATCTTCACCAAACTTTGCATGGATACATTATGTGTCAAGACACGTGGAAAAAACGTACAAAACAAAAGATTGGAGACATCAAGATTTTGGTCGAATTTTTTAAGAATTTTCAAATTTTCAGATGGGAGGTTCCAGATAAGGTCAAAAACTACATACTCAGATCTTCACCAAACTTTGCAGGGATACATTGGATGTCAAGACACGTGGAAAAAACGTACAAAACAAGAGATTGGAGACATCAAAATTTTGGACGAATTTTTTAAGAATTTTCAAATTTTCAGATAGGAGGTTCCAGATGAGGTCAAAAACTACATACTCAGATCTTCACCAAACTTTGCAGGAATACTTTGCATGTCAAGACACGTGGAAAAAACGTACAAAACAAGAGATCGGAGACATCAAGATTTTCGACGAATTTTTTAAGAATTTTCAAATTTTCAGATGGGAGGTTCCAGATAAGGTCAAAAACGACATACTCAGATCTTCACCAAACTTTGCATGGATACATTGGATGTCAAGACACGTGGAAAAAACATACAAAACATAGGATTGGTGACATCAAGATTTTGGACGAATTTTTTAAGAATTTTCAAATTTTCAGATAGGAGGTTCCATATAAGGTCAAAAACTACATACTCAGATCTTCACCAAACTTTGCAGGGATACATTGGAGGTCGAGACACGTGGAAAAAAAGTACAAAACAAGAGATTGGGGTCATCAAGATTTTGGATGGATTTTTTAGGAATTTTCAAATTTTCAGATGGGAGGTTCCAGATAAGGTCAAAAACTACATACTCAGATCTTCACCAAACATTGCAGGGATACATTGGATGTCAAGACACGTGGAAAAAACGTACAAAACAAGAGATTGGAGACATCAAGATTTTGGACGAATTTTTTAAGAATTTTCAAATTTTCAGATAGGAGGTTCCAGATGAGGTCAAAAACTACATACTCAGATCTTCACCAAACTTTGCAGGAATACTTTGCATGTCAAGACACGTGGAAAAAACGTACAAAACAAGAGATCGGAGACATCAAGATTTTCGACGAATTTTTTAAGAATTTTCAAATTTTCAGATGGGAGGTTCCAGATAAGGTCAAAAACGACATACTCAGATCTTCACCAAACTTTGCAGGGATCCATTGGAGGTCGAGACACGTGGAAAAAACGTACAAAACAAGAGATTGGAGACATCAAGATTTTGGACGAATTTTTTAAGAATTTTCAAATTTTCAGATAGGAGGTTCCATATAAGGTCAAAAACTACATACTCAGATCTTCACCAAACTTTGCAGGGATACATTGGATGTCAAGAAACGTGGAAAAAACGTACAAAACAAGAGATTGGAGACATCAAGATTTTCGACGAATTTTTTAAGAATTTTCAAATTTTCAGAAAGGATGTTCCAGATAAGGTCAAAAACGACATACTCAGATCTTCACTAACTTTGCAGGGATACATTGGAGGTCGAGACACGTGGAAAAAACGTACAAAACAAGAGATTGGAGACATCAAGATTTTGGACGAATTTTTGAAGAATTTTCAAATTTTCAGAAAGGATGTTCCAGATAAGGTCAAAAACGACATACTCAGATCTTCACCAAACTTTGCAGGGATACATTGGAGGTCGAGACACTTGGAAAAAACGTACAAAACAAGAGATTGGAGACATCAAGATTTTGGACGAATTTTTGAAGAATTTTCAAATTTTCTGAAAGGAGGTCCCAGATAAGGTCAAAAACTACATACTCAGATCTCCACCAAACATTGCAGGGATACATTGGATGTCAAGACACGTGGAAAAAACGTACAAAACAAGAGATTGGAGACATCAAGATTTTCGACGAATTTTTGAAGAATTTTCAAATTTTCAGATAGGAGGTTCCAGATAAGGTCAAAAACTAAATACTCAGATCTTCACCAAACGTTGCAGGGATACTTTGCATGTCAAGACACGTGGAAAAAACGTACAAAACAAGAGATTGGAGACATCAAGATTTTCGACGAATTTTTTAAGAATTTTCAAATTTTCAGATGGGAGGTTCCAGATAAGGTCAAAAACGACATACTCAGATCTTCACCAAACTTTGCATGGATACATTGGATGTCAAGACACGTGGAAAAAACGTACAAAACAAGAGATTGGGGTCATCAAGATTTTGCACGGATTTTTTAGGAATTTTCAAATTTTCAGATGGGAGGTTCCAGATAAGGTCAAAAACTACATACTCAGATCTTCACCAAACTTTGCAGGGATACATTGGATGTCAAGACACGTGGAAAAAACGTACAAAACAAGAGATTGGAGACATCAAGATTTTGGACGAATTTTTTAAGAATTTTCAAATTTTCAGATAGGAGGTTCCTTATAAGGTCAAAAACTACATACTCTGATCTTCACCAAACTTTGCATGGATACATTATGTGTCAAGACACGTGGAAAAAACGTACAAAACAAAAGATTGGAGACATCAAGATTTTGGTCGAATTTTTTAAGAATTTTCAAATTTTCAGATGGGAGGTTCCAGATAAGGTCAAAAACTACATACTCAGATCTTCACCAAACTTTGCAGGGATACATTGGATGTCAAGACACGTGGAAAAAACGTACAAAAAAGAGATTGGAGACATCAAGATTTTGGACGAATTTTTTAACAATTTTCAAATTTTCAGAAAGGATGTTCCAGATAAGGTCAAAAACGACATACTCAGATCTTCACCAAACTTTGCAGGGATACATTGGATATCAAGACACGTGGAAAAAACGTACAAAACAAGAGATTGGAGACATCAAGATTTTGGACGAATTTTTTAAGAATTTTCAAATTTTCAGAAAGGATGTTCCAGATAAGATCAAAAACTACATACTCAGATCTTCACCAAACGTTGCAGGGATACTTTGCATGTCAAGACACGTGGAAAAAACGTACAAAACAAAAGATTGGAGACATCAAGATTTTCGACGAATTTTTTAAGAATTTTCAAATTTTCAGATGGGAGGTTCCAGATAAGGTCAAAAACGACATACTCAGATCTTCACCAAACTTTGCATGGATACATTGGATGTCAAGACACGTGGAAAAAACGTACAAAACAAGAGATTGGAGACATCAAGATTTTGGACGAATTTTTTAAGAATTCTCAAATTTTCAGAAAGGAGGTTCCATATAAGGTCAAAAACTACATACTCAGATCTTCACCAAACTTTGCAGGGATACTTTGGATGTCAAGACACGTGGAAAAAACGTACAAAACAAGAGATTGGGGTCATCAAGATTTTGGACGAATTTTTTAAGAATTTTCAAATTTTCAGATGGGAGGTTCAATATAAGGTCAAAAACTACATACTCAGATCTTCACCAAACTTTGCATGGATACATTGGATGTCAAGACACGTGGAAAAAACATACAAAACATAGGATTCGGAACATCAAGATTTTGGTCGAATTTTTTAAGAATTTTCAAATTTTCAGATAGGAGGTTCCATATAAGGTCAAAAACTACATACTCAGATCTTCACCAAACATTGCAGGAATACATTGGATGTCAAGACACGTGGAAAAAACGTACAAAACAAGAGATTGGGGTCATCAAGATTTTGCACGGATTTTTTAGGAATTTTCAAATTTTCAGATGGGAGGTTCCAGATAAGGTCAAAAACTACATACTCAGATCTTCACCAAACTTTGCAGGGATACATTGGATGTCAAGACACGTGGAAAAAACGTACAAAACAAGAGATTGGAGACATCAAGATTTTGGACGAATTTTTTAAGAATTTTCAAATTTTCAGATAGGAGGTTCCATATAAGGTCAAAAACTACATACTCAGATCTTCACCAAACTTTGCATGGATACATTATGTGTCAAGACACGTGGAAAAAACGTACAAAACAAAAGATTGGAGACATCAAGATTTTGGTCGAATTTTTTAAGAATTTTCAAATTTTCAGATGGGAGGTTCCAGATAAGGTCAAAAACTACATACTCAGATCTTCACCAAACTTTGCAGGGATACATTGGATGTCAAGACACGTGGAAAAAACGTACAAAACAAGAGATTGGAGACATCAAGATTTTGGACGAATTTTTTAAGAATTTTCAAATTTTCAGATAGGAGGTTCCATATAAGGTCAAAAACTACATACTCAGATCTTCACCAAACTTTGCATGGATACATTATGTGTCAAGACACGTGGAAAAAACGTACAAAACAAAAGATTGGAGACATCAAGATTTTGGTCGAATTTTTTAAGAATTTTCAAATTTTCAGATGGGAGGTTCCAGATAAGGTCAAAAACTACATACTCAGATCTTCACCAAACTTTGCAGGGATACATTGGATGTCAAGACACGTGGAAAAAACGTACAAAACAAGAGATTGGAGACATCAAGATTTTGGACGAATTTTTTAACAATTTTCAAATTTTCAGAAAGGATGTTCCAGATAAGGTCAAAAACGACATACTCAGATCTTTACCAAACTTTGCAGGGATCCATTGGAGGTCGAGACACGTGGAAAAAACGTACAAAACAAGAGATTGGAGACATCAAGATTTTGGACGAATTTTTGAAGAATTTTCAAATTTTCAGATAGGAGGTTCCAGATAAGGTCTAAAACTACATACTCAGATCTCCACCAAACATTGCAGGAATACATTGGATGTCAAGACACGTGGAAAGAACGTACAAAACAAGAGATTGGAGACATCAAAATTTTGGACGAATTTTTTAAGAATTTTCAAATTTTCAGATAGGAGGTTCCAGATGAGGTCAAAAACTACATACTCAGATCTTCACCAAACTTTGCAGGAATACTTTGCATGTCAAGACACGTGGAAAAAACGTACAAAACAAGAGATCGGAGACATCAAGATTTTCGACGAATTTTTTAAGAATTTTCAAATTTTCAGATGGGAGGTTCCAGATAAGGTCAAAAACGACATACTCAGATCTTCACCAAACTTTGCATGGATACATTGGATGTCAAGACACGTGGAAAAAACATACAAAACATAGGATTGGTGACATCAAGATTTTGGACGAATTTTTTAAGAATTTTCAAATTTTCAGATAGGAGGTTCCATATAAGGTCAAAAACTACATACTCAGATCTTCACCAAACTTTGCAGGGATACATTGGAGGTCGAGACACGTGGAAAAAAAGTACAAAACAAGAGATTGGGGTCATCAAGATTTTGGACGGATTTTTTAGGAATTTTCAAATTTTCAGATGGGAGGATCCAGATAAGGTCAAAAACTACATACTCAGATCTTCACCAAACATTGCAGGGATACACTGGATGTCAAGACACGTGGAAAAAACGTACAAAACAAGAGATTGGAGACATCAAGATTTTGGACGAATTTTTTAAGAATTTTCAAATTTTCAGATAGGAGGTTCCAGATGAGGTCAAAAACTACATACTCAGATCTTCACCAAACTTTGCAGGAATACTTTGCATGTCAAGACACGTGGAAAAAACGTACAAAACAAGAGATCGGAGACATCAAGATTTTCGACGAATTTTTTAAGAATTTTCAAATTTTCAGATGGGAGGTTCCAGATAAGGTCAAAAACGACATACTCAGATCTTCACCAAACTTTGCAGGGATCCATTGGAGGTCGAGAGACGTGGAAAAAACGTACAAAACAAGAGATTGGAGACATCAAGATTTTGGACGAATTTTTTAAGAATTTTCAAATTTTCAGATAGGAGGTTCCATATAAGGTCAAAAACTACATACTCAGATCTTCACCAAACTTTGCAGGGATACATTGGATGTCAAGACACGTGGAAAAAACGTACAAAACAAAAGATTGGAGACATCAAGATTTTCGACGAATTTTTTAAGAATTTTCAAATTTTCAGATAGGAGGTTCCAGATAAGGTCAAAAACTACAGACTCAGATCTTCACCAAACTTTGCAGGGATACATTGGATGTCAAGACACGTGGAAAAAACGTACAAAACAAGAGATTGGGGTCATCAAGATTTTGGACGGATTTTTTAGGAATTTTCAAATTTTCAGATGGGAGGTTCCAGATAAGGTCAAAAACTACATACTCAGATATTCACCAAACTTTGCAGGGATCCATTGGAGGTCGAGACACGTGGAAAAAACGTACAAAACAAGAGATTGGAGACATCAAGATTTTGGACGAATTTTTTAAGAATTTTCAAATTTTCAGATAGGAGGTTCCATATAAGGTCAAAAACTACATACTCAGATCTTCACCAAACTTTGCAGGGATACATTGGATATCAAGACACGTGGAAAAAACGTACAAAACAAGAGATTGGAGACATCAAGATTTTGGACGAATTTTTTAAGAATTTTCAAATTTTCAGATAGGAGGTTCCAGATAAGGTCAAAAACTACATACTCAGATCTTCACCAAACTTTGCAGGGATACATTGGATGTCAAGACACGTGGAAAAAACGTACAAAACAAGAGATTGGGGTCATCAAGATTTTGGACGGATTTTTTAGGAATTTTCAAATTTTCAGATGGGAGGTTCCAGATAAGGTCAAAAACTACATACTCAGATCTTCACCAAACATTGCAGGGATACATTGGATGTCAAGACACGTGGAAAAAACGTACAAAACAAGAGATTGGAGACATCAAAATTTTGGACGAATTTTTTAAGAATTTTCAAATTTTCAGATAGGAGGTTCCAGATGAGGTCAAAAACTACATACTCAGATCTTCACCAAACTTTGCAGGAATACTTTGCATGTCAAGACACGTGGAAAAAACGTACAAAACAAGAGATCGGAGACATCAAGATTTTCGAGGAATTTTTTAAGAATTTTCAAATTTTCAGATGGGAGGTTCCAGATAAGGTCAAAAACGACATACTCAGATCTTCACCAAACTTTGCAGGGATCCATTGGAGGTCGAGACACGTGGAAAAAACGTACAAAACAAGAGATTGGAGACATCAAGATTTTGGACGAATTTTTTAAGAATTTTCAAATTTTCAGATAGGAGGTTCCATATAAGGTCAAAAACTACATACTCAGATCTTCACCAAACTTTGCAGGGATACATTGGATGTCAAGACACGTGGAAAAAACGTACAAAACAAGAGATTGGAGACATCAAGATTTTCGACGAATTATTTAAGAATTTTCAAATTTTCAGAAAGGATGTTCCAGATAAGGTCAAAAACGACATACTCAGATCTTCACCAAACTTTGCAGGGATCCATTGGAGGTCGAGACACGTGGAAAAAACGTACAAAACAAGAGATTGGAGACATCAAGATTTTGGACGAATTTTTGAAGAATTTTCAAATTTTCAGATAGGAGGTTCCAGATAAGGTCTAAAACTACATACTCAGATCTCCACCAAACATTGCAGGAATACATTGGATGTCAAGACACGTGGAAAAAACGTACAAAACAAGAGATTGGAGACATCAAGATTTTCGACGAATTTTTGAAGAATTTTCAAATTTTCAGATAGGAGGTTCCAGATAAGGTCAAAAACTACATACTCAGATCTTCACCAAACGTTGCAGGGATACTTTGCATGTCAAGACACGTGGAAAAAACGTACAAAACAAAAGATTGGAGACATCAAGATTTTCGACGAATTTTTTAAGAATTTTCAAATTTTCAGATGGGAGGTTCCAGATAAGGTCAAAAACGACATACTCAGATCTTCACCAAACTTTGCATGGATACATTGGATGTCAAGACACGTGGAAAAAACGTACAAAACAAGAGATTGGAGACATCAAGATTTTCGACGAATTTTTTAAGAATTTTCAAATTTTCAGATGGGAGGTTCAATATAAGGTCAAAAACTACATACTCAGATCTTCACCAAACTTTGCAGGGATACTTTGGATGTCAAGACACGTGGAAAAAACGTACAAAACAAGAGATTGGGGTCATCAAGATTTTGGACGAATTTTTTAAGAATTTTCAAATTTTCAGATGGGAGGTTCAATATAAGGTCAAAAACTACATACTCAGATCTTCACCAAACTTTGCATGGATACATTGGATGTCAAGACACGTGGAAAAAACATACAAAACATAGGATTCGGAACATCAAGATTTTGGTCGAATTTTTTAAGAATTTTCAAATTTTCAGATAGGAGGTTCCAGATAAGGTCAAAAACTACATACTCAGATCTTCACCAAACATTGCAGGAATACATTGGATGTCAAGACACGTGGAAAAAACGTACAAAACAAGAGATTGGGGTCATCAAGATTTTGCACGGATTTTTTAGGAATTTTCAAATTTTCAGATGGGAGGTTCCAGATAAGGTCAAAAACTACATACTCAGATCTTCACCAAACTTTGCAGGGATACATTGGATGTCAAGACACGTGGAAAAAACGTACAAAACAAGAGATTGGAGACATCAAGATTTTGGACGAATTTTTTAAGAATTTTCAAATTTTCAGATAGGAGGTTCCATATAAGGTCAAAAACTACATACTCAGATCTTCACCAAACTTTGCATGGATACATTATGTGTCAAGACACGTGGAAAAAACGTACAAAACAAAAGATTGGAGACATCAAGATTTTGGTCGAATTTTTTAAGAATTTTCAAATTTTCAGATGGGAGGTTCCAGATAAGGTCAAAAACTACATACTCAGATCTTCACCAAACTTTGCAGGGATACATTGGATGTCAAGACACGTGGAAAAAACGTACAAAAAAGAGATTGGAGACATCAAGATTTTGGACGAATTTTTTAAGAATTTTCAAATTTTCAGATAGGAGGTTCCATATAAGGTCAAAAACTACATACTCAGATCTTCACCAAACTTTGCATGGATACATTATGTGTCAAGACACGTGGAAAAAACGTACAAAACAAAAGATTGGAGACATCAAGATTTTGGTCGAATTTTTTAAGAATTTTCAAATTTTCAGAAAGGATGTTCCAGATAAGGTCAAAAACGACATACTCAGATCTTCACCAAACTTTGCAGGGATACATTGGATATCAAGACACGTGGAAAAAACGTACAAAACAAGAGATTGGAGACATCAAGATTTTGGACGAATTTTTTAAGAATTTTCAAATTTTCAGAAAGGATGTTCCAGATAAGGTCAAAAACGACATACTCAGATCTTCACCAAACTTTGCAGGGATCCATTGGAGGTCGAGACACGTGGAAAAAACGTACAAAACAAGAGATTGGAGACATCAAGATTTTGGACGAATTTTTGAAGAATTTTCAAATTTTCAGATAGGAGGTTCCAGATAAGGTCTAAAACTACATACTCAGATCTCCACCAAACATTGCAGGAATACATTGGATGTCAAGACACGTGGAAAAAACGTACAAAACAAGAGATTGGAGACATCAAGATTTTCGACGAATTTTTGAAGAATTTTCAAATTTTCAGATAGGAGGTTCCAGATAAGGTCAAAAACTACATACTCAGATCTTCACCAAACGTTGCAGGGATACTTTGCATGTCAAGACACGTGGAAAAAACGTACAAAACAAGAGATTGGAGACATCAAGATTTTGGACGAATTTTTTAAGAATTTTCAAATTTTCAGATAGGAGGTTCCAGATGAGGTCAAAAACTACATACTCAGATCTTCACCAAACTTTGCAGGAATACTTTGCATGTCAAGACACGGGGAAAAAACGTACAAAACAAGAGATCGGAGACATCAAGATTTTCGACGAATTTTTTAAGAATTTTCAAATTTTCAGATGGGAGGTTCCAGATAAGGTCAAAAACGACATACTCAGATCTTCACCAAACTTTGCATGGATACATTGGATGTCAAGACACGTGGAAAAAACATACAAAACATAGGATTGGTGACATCAAGATTTTGGACGATTTTTTTAAGAATTTTCAAATTTTCAGATAGGAGGTTCCATATAAGGTCAAAAACTACATACTCAGATCTTCACCAAACTTTGCAGGGATACATTGGAGGTCGAGACACGTGGAAAAAAAGTACAAAACAAGAGATTGGGGTCATCAAGATTTTGGACGGATTTTTTAGGAATTTTCAAATTTTCAGATGGGAGGTTCCAGATAAGGTCAAAAACTACATACTCAGATCTTCACCAAACATTGCAGGGATACATTGGATGTCAAGACACGTGGAAAAAACGTACAAAACAAGAGATTGGAGACATCAAGATTTTGGACGAATTTTTTAAGAATTTTCAAATTTTCAGATAGGAGGTTCCAGATGAGGTCAAAAACTACATACTCAGATCTTCACCAAACTTTGCAGGAATACTTTGCATGTCAAGACACGTGGAAAAAACGTACAAAACAAGAGATCGGAGACATCAAGATTTTCGACGAATTTTTTAAGAATTTTCAAATTTTCAGATGGGAGGTTCCAGATAAGGTCAAAAACGACATACTCAGATCTTCACCAAACTTTGCAGGGATCCATTGGAGGTCGAGACACGTGGAAAAAACGTACAAAACAAGAGATTGGAGACATCAAGATTTTGGACGAATTTTTTAAGAATTTTCAAATTTTCAGATAGGAGGTTCCATATAAGGTCAAAAACTACATACTCAGATCTTCACCAAACTTTGCAGGGATACATTGGATGTCAAGACACGTGGAAAAAACGTACAAAACAAGAGATTGGAGACATCAAGATTTTCGACGAATTTTTTAAGAATTTTCAAATTTTCAGAAAGGATGTTCCAGATAAGGTCAAAAACGACATACTCAGATCTTCACCAAACTTTGCAGGGATCCATTGGAGGTCGAGACACGTGGAAAAAACGTACAAAACAAGAGATTGGAGACATCAAGATTTTGGACGAATTTTTGAAGAATTTTCAAATTTTCAGATAGGAGGTTCCAGATAAGGTCTAAAACTACATACTCAGATCTCCACCAAACATTGCAGGAATACATTGGATGTCAAGACACGTGGAAAAAACGTACAAAACAAGAGATTGGAGACATCAAGATTTTCGACGAATTTTTGAAGAATTTTCAAATTTTCAGATAGGAGGTTCCAGATAAGGTCAAAAACTACATACTCAGATCTTCACCAAACGTTGCAGGGATACTTTGCATGTCAAGACACGTGGAAAAAACGTACAAAACAAAAGATTGGAGACATCAAGATTTTCGACGAATTTTTTAAGAATTTTCAAATTTTCAGATGGGAGGTTCCAGATAAGGTCAAAAACGACATACTCAGATCTTCACCAAACTTTGCATGGATACATTGGATGTCAAGACACGTGGAAAAAACGTACAAAACAAGAGATTGGAGACATCAAGATTTTGGACGAATTTTTTAAGAATTTTCAAATTTTCAGATGGGAGGTTCAATATATGGTCAAAAACTACATACTCAGATCTTCACCAAACTTTGCAGGGATACTTTGGATGTCAAGACACGTGGAAAAAACGTACAAAACAAGAGATTGGGGTCATCAAGATTTTGGACGAATTTTTTAAGAATTTTCAAATTTTCAGATGGGAGGTTCAATATAAGGTCAAAAACTACATACTCAGATCTTCACCAAACTTTGCATGGATACATTGGATGTCAAGACACGTGGAAAAAACATACAAAACATAGGATTCGGAACATCAAGATTTTGGTCGAATTTTTTAAGAATTTTCAAATTTTCAGATAGGAGGTTCCATATAAGGTCAAAAACTACATACTCAGATCTTCACCAAACATTGCAGGAATACATTGGATGTCAAGACACGTGGAAAAAACGTACAAAACAAGAGATTGGGGTCATCAAGATTTTGCACGGATTTTTTAGGAATTTTCAAATTTTCAGATGGGAGGTTCCAGATAAGGTCAAAAACTACATACTCAGATCTTCACCAAACTTTGCAGGGATACATTGGATGTCAAGACACGTGGAAAAAACGTACAAAACAAGAGATTGGAGACATCAAGATTTTGGACGAATTTTTTAAGAATTTTCAAATTTTCAGATAGGAGGTTCCATATAAGGTCAAAAACTACATACTCAGATCTTCACCAAACTTTGCATGGATACATTATGTGTCAAGACACGTGGAAAAAACGTACAAAACAAAAGATTGGAGACATCAAGATTTTGGTCGAATTTTTTAAGAATTTTCAAATTTTCAGATGGGAGGTTCCAGATAAGGTCAAAAACTACATACTCAGATCTTCACCAAACTTTGCAGGGATACATTGGATGTCAAGACACGTGGAAAAAACGTACAAAACAAGAGATTGGGGTCATCAAGATTTTGGACGAATTTTTTAACAATTTTCAAATTTTCAGAAAGGATGTTCCAGATAAGGTCAAAAACGACATACTCAGATCTTCACCAAACTTTGCAGGGATACATTGGATATCAAGACACGTGGAAAAAACGTACAAAACAAGAGATTGGAGACATCAAGATTTTGGACGAATTTTTTAAGAATTTTCAAATTTTCAGATAGGAGGTTCCAGATAAGGTCAAAAACTACATACTCAGATCTTCACCAAACTTTGCAGGGATACATTGGATGTCAAGACACGTGGAAAAAACGTACAAAACAAGAGATTGGGGTCATCAAGATTTTGGACGAATTTTTTAAGAATTTTCAAATTTTCAGATGGGAGGTTCCAGATAAGGTCAAAAACTACATACTCAGATCTTCACCAAACTTTGCAGGGATACATTGGATGTCAAGACACGTGGAAAAAACGTACAAAACAAGAGATTGGGGTCATCAAGATTTTGGACGAATTTTTTAACAATTTTCAAATTTTCAGAAAGGATGTTCCAGATAAGGTCAAAAACGACATACTCAGATCTTCACCAAACTTTGCAGGGATACATTGGATATCAAGACACGTGGAAAAAACGTACAAAACAAGAGATTGGAGACATCAAGATTTTGGACGAATTTTTGAAGAATTTTCAAATTTTCTGATAGGAGGTCCCAGATAAGGTCAAAAACTACATACTCAGATCTCCACCAAACATTGCAGGGATACATTGGATGTCAAGACACGTGGAAAAAACGTACAAAACAAGAGATTGGAGACATCAAGATTTTCGACGAATTTTTGAAGAATTTTCAAATTTTCAGATAGGAGGTTCCAGATAAGGTCAAAAACTACATACTCAGATCTTCACCAAACTTTGCAGGAATACTTTGCATGTCAAGACACGTGGAAAAAACGTACAAAACAAGAGATTGGAGACATCAAGATTTTCGACGAATTTTTTAAGAATTTTCAAATTTTCAGATGGGAGGTTCCAGATAAGGTCAAAAACGACATACTCAGATCTTCACCAAACTTTGCATGGATACATTGGATGTCAAGACACGTGGAAAAAACGTACAAAACAAGAGATTGGGGTCATCAAGATTTTGCACGGATTTTTTAGGAATTTTCAAATTTTCAGATGGGAGGTTCCAGATAAGGTCAAAAACTACATACTCAGATCTTCACCAAACTTTGCAGGGATACATTGGATGTCAAGACACGTGGAAAAAACGTACAAAACAAGAGATTGGAGACATCAAGATTTTGGACGAATTTTTTAAGAATTTTCAAATTTTCAGATAGGAGGTTCCATATAAGGTCAAAAACTACATACTCAGATCTTCACCAAACTTTGCATGGATACATTATGTGTCAAGACACGTGGAAAAAACGTACAAAACAAAAGATTGGAGACATCAAGATTTTGGTCGAATTTTTTAAGAATTTTCAAATTTTCAGATGGGAGGTTCCAGATAAGGTCAAAAACTACATACTCAGATCTTCACCAAACTTTGCAGGGATACATTGGATGTCAAGACACGTGGAAAAAACGTACAAAACAAGAGATTGGGGTCATCAAGATTTTGGACGGATTTTTTAGGAATTTTCAAATTTTCAGATGGGAGGTTCCTGATAAGGTCAAAAACTACATACTCAGATCTTCACCAAACATTGCAGGGATACATTGGATGTCAAGACACGTGGAAAAAACGTACAAAACAAGAGATTGGAGACATCAAAATTTTGGACGAATTTTTTAAGAATTTTCAAATTTTCAGATGGGAGGTTCCAGATGAGGTCAAAAACTACATACTCAGATCTTCACCAAACTTTGCAGGAATACTTTGCATGTCAAGACACGTGGAAAAAAAGTACAAAACAAGAGATCGGAGACATCAAGATTTTCGACGAATTTTTTAAGAATTTTCAAATTTTCAGATGGGAGGTTCCAGATAAGGTCAAAAACGACATACTCAGATCTTCACCAAACTTTGCATGGATACATTGGATGTCAAGACACGTGGAAAAAACATACAAAACATAGGATTGGTGACATCAAGATTTTGGACGATTTTTTTAAGAATTTTCAAATTTTCAGATAGGAGGTTCCATATAAGGTCAAAAACTACATACTCAGATCTTCACCAAACTTTGCAGGGATACATTGGAGGTCGAGACACGTGGAAAAAAAGTACAAAACAAGAGATTGGGGTCATCAAGATTTTGGACGGATTTTTTAGGAATTTTCAAATTTTCAGATGGGAGGTTCCAGATAAGGTCAAAAACTACATACTCAGATCTTCACCAAACATTGCAGGGATACATTGGATGTCAAGACACGTGGAAAAAACGTACAAAACAAGAGATTGGAGACATCAAGATTTTGGACGAATTTTTTAACAATTTTCAAATTTTCAGAAAGGATGTTCCAGATAAGGTCAAAAACGACATACTCAGATCTTCACCAAACTTTGCAGGGATACATTGGATATCAAGACACGTGGAAAAAACGTACAAAACAAGAGATTGGAGACATCAAGATTTTGGACGAATTTTTTAAGAATTTTCAAATTTTCAGAAAGGATGTTCCAGATAAGGTCAAAAACGACATACTCAGATCTTCACCAAACTTTGCAGGGATCCATTGGAGGTCGAGACACGTGGAAAAAACGTACAAAACAAGAGATTGGAGACATCAAGATTTTGGACGAATTTTTGAAGAATTTTCAAATTTTCAGATAGGAGGTTCCAGATAAGGTCTAAAACTACATACTCAGATCTCCACCAAACATTGCAGGAATACATTGGATGTCAAGACACGTGGAAAAAAAGTACAAAACAAGAGATTGGAGACATCAAAATTTTCGACGAATTTTTTAAGAATTTTCAAATTTTCAGATAGGAGGTTCCAGATGAGGTCAAAAACTACATACTCAGATCTTCACCAAACTTTGCAGGAATACTTTGCATGTCAAGACACGTGGAAAAAACGTACAAAACAAGAGATCGGAGACATCAAGATTTTCGACGATTTTTTTAAGAATTTTCAAATTTTCAGATGGGAGGTTCCAGATAAGGTCAAAAACGACATACTCAGATCTTCACCAAACTTTGCATGGATACATTGGATGTCAAGACACGTGGAAAAAACATACAAAACATAGGATTGGTGACATCAAGATTTTGGACGAATTTTTTAAGAATTTTCAAATTTTCAGATAGGAGGTTCCATATAAGGTCAAAAACTACATACTCAGATCTTCACCAAACTTTGCAGGGATACATTGGAGGTCGAGACACGTGGAAAAAAAGTACAAAACAAGAGATTGGGGTCATCAAGATTTTGGACGGATTTTTTAGGAATTTTCAAATTTTCAGATGGGAGGTTCCAGATAAGGTCAAAAACTACATACTCAGATCTTCACCAAACATTGCAGGGATACATTGGATGTCAAGACACGTGGAAAAAACGTACAAAACAAGAGATTGATGACATCAAGATTTTGGACGAATTTTTTAAGAATTTTCAAATTTTCAGATAGGAGGTTCCAGATGAGGTCAAAAACTACATACTCAGATCTTCACCAAACTTTGCAGGAATACTTTGCATGTCAAGACACGTGGAAAAAACGTACAAAACAAGAGATCGGAGACATCAAGATTTTCGACGAATTTTTTAAGAATTTTCAAATTTTCAGATGGGAGGTTCCAGATAAGGTCAAAAACGACATACTCAGATCTTCACCAAACTTTGCAGGGATCCATTGGAGGTCGAGACACGTGGAAAAAACGTACAAAACAAGAGATTGGAGACATCAAGATTTTGGACGAATTTTTTAAGAATTTTCAAATTTTCAGATAGGAGGTTCCATATAAGGTCAAAAACTACATACTCAGATCTTCACCAAACTTTGCAGGGATACATTGGATGTCAAGACACGTGGAAAAAACGTACAAAACAAAAGATTGGAGACATCAAGATTTTCGACGAATTTTTTAAGAATTTTCAAATTTTCAGATAGGAGGTTCCAGATAAGGTCAAAAACTACATACTCAGATCTTCACCAAACTTTGCAGGGATACATTATGTGTCAAGACACGTGGAAAAAACGTACAAAACAAAAGATTGGAGACATCAAGATTTTGGTCGAATTTTTTAAGAATTTTCAAATTTTCAGATGGGAGGTTCCAGATAAGGTCAAAAACTACATACTCAGATCTTCACCAAACTTTGCAGGGATCCATTGGAGGTCGAGACACGTGGAAAAAACGTACAAAACAAGAGATTGGAGACATCAAGATTTTGGACGAATTTTTTAAGAATTTTCAAATTTTCAGATAGGAGGTTCCATATAAGGTCAAAAACTACATACTCAGATCTTCACCAAACTTTGCAGGGATACATTGGATATCAAGACACGTGGAAAAAACGTACAAAACAAGAGATTGGAGACATCAAGATTTTGGACGAATTTTTTAAGAATTTTCAAATTTTCAGATAGGAGGTTCCAGATAAGGTCAAAAACTACATACTCAGATCTTCACCAAACTTTGCAGGGATACATTGGATGTCAAGACACGTGGAAAAAACGTACAAAACAAGAGATTGGGGTCATCAAGATTTTGGACGGATTTTTTAGGAATTTTCAAATTTTCAGATGGGAGGTTCCAGATGAGGTCAAAAACTACATACTCAGATCTTCACCAAACTTTGCAGGAATACTTTGCATGTCAAGACACGTGGAAAAAACGTACAAAACAAGAGATCGGAGACATCAAGATTTTCGACGAATTTTTTAAGAATTTTCAAATTTTCAGATGGGAGGTTCCAGATAAGGTCAAAAACGACATACTCAGATCTTCACCAAACTTTGCATGGATACATTGGATGTCAAGACACGTGGAAAAAACATACAAAACATAGGATTGGTGACATCAAGATTTTGGACGATTTTTTTAAGAATTTTCAAATTTTCAGATAGGAGGTTCCATATAAGGTCAAAAACTACATACTCAGATCTTCACCAAACTTTGCAGGGATACATTGGAGGTCGAGACACGTGGAAAAAAAGTACAAAACAAGAGATTGGGGTCATCAAGATTTTGGACGGATTTTTTAGGAATTTTCAAATTTTCAGATGGGAGGTTCCAGATAAGGTCAAAAACTACATACTCAGATCTTCACCAAACATTGCAGGGATACATTGGATGTCAAGACACGTGGAAAAAACGTACAAAACAAGAGATTGGAGACATCAAGATTTTGGACGAATTTTTTAAGAATTTTCAAATTTTCAGATAGGAGGTTCCAGATGAGGTCAAAAACTACATACTCAGATCTTCACCAAACTTTGCAGGAATACTTTGCATGTCAAGACACGTGGAAAAAACGTACAAAACAAGAGATCGGAGACATCAAGATTTTCGACGAATTTTTTAAGAATTTTCAAATTTTCAGATGGGAGGTTCCAGATAAGGTCAAAAACGACATACTCAGATCTTCACCAAACTTTGCAGGGATCCATTGGAGGTCGAGACACGTGGAAAAAACGTACAAAACAAGAGATTGGAGACATCAAGATTTTGGACGAATTTTTTAAGAATTTTCAAATTTTCAGATAGGAGGTTCCATATAAGGTCAAAAACTACATACTCAGATCTTCACCAAACTTTGCAGGGATACATTGGATGTCAAGACACGTGGAAAAAACGTACAAAACAAGAGATTGGAGACATCAAGATTTTCGACGAATTTTTTAAGAATTTTCAAATTTTCAGAAAGGATGTTCCAGATAAGGTCAAAAACGACATACTCAGATCTTCACCAAACTTTGCAGGGATCCATTGGAGGTCGAGACACGTGGAAAAAACGTACAAAACAAGAGATTGGAGACATCAAGATTTTGGACGAATTTTTGAAGAATTTTCAAATTTTCAGATAGGAGGTTCCAGATAAGGTCTAAAACTACATACTCAGATCTCCACCAAACATTGCAGGAATACATTGGATGTCAAGACACGTGGAAAAAACGTACAAAACAAGAGATTGGAGACATCAAGATTTTCGACGAATTTTTGAAGAATTTTCAAATTTTCAGATAGGAGGTTCCAGATAAGGTCAAAAACTACATACTCAGATCTTCACCAAACGTTGCAGGGATACTTTGCATGTCAAGACACGTGGAAAAAACGTACAAAACAAAAGATTGGAGACATCAAGATTTTCGACGAATTTTTTAAGAATTTTCAAATTTTCAGATGGGAGGTTCCAGATAAGGTCAAAAACGACATACTCAGATCTTCACCAAACTTTGCATGGATACATTGGATGTCAAGACACGTGGAAAAAACGTACAAAACAAGAGATTGGAGACATCAAGATTTTGGACGAATTTTTTAAGAATTTTCAAATTTTCAGATGGGAGGTTCAATATAAGGTCAAAAACTACATACTCAGATCTTCACCAAACTTTGCAGGGATACTTTGGATGTCAAGACACGTGGAAAAAACGTACAAAACAAGAGATTGGGGTCATCAAGATTTTGGACGAATTTTTAAAGAATTTTCAAATTTTCAGATGGGAGGTTCAATATAAGGTCAAAAACTACATACTCAGATCTTCACCAAACTTTGCATGGATACATTGGATGTCAAGACACGTGGAAAAAACATACAAAACATAGGATTCGGAACATCAAGATTTTGGTCGAATTTTTTAAGAATTTTCAAATTTTCAGATAGGAGGTTCCATATAAGGTCAAAAACTACATACTCAGATCTTCACCAAACATTGCAGGAATACATTGGATGTCAAGACACGTGGAAAAAACGTACAAAACAAGAGATTGGGGTCATCAAGATTTTGCACGGATTTTTTAGGAATTTTCAAATTTTCAGATGGGAGGTTCCAGATAAGGTCAAAAACTACATACTCAGATCTTCACCAAACTTTGCAGGGATACATTGGATGTCAAGACACGTGGAAAAAACGTACAAAACAAGAGATTGGAGACATCAAGATTTTGGACGAATTTTTTAAGAATTTTCAAATTTTCAGATAGGAGGTTCCATATAAGGTCAAAAACTACATACTCAGATCTTCACCAAACTTTGCATGGATACATTATGTGTCAAGACACGTGGAAAAAACGTACAAAACAAAAGATTGGAGACATCAAGATTTTGGTCGAATTTTTTAAGAATTTTCAAATTTTCAGATGGGAGGTTCCAGATAAGGTCAAAAACTACATACTCAGATCTTCACCAAACTTTGCAGGGATACATTGGATGTCAAGACACGTGGAAAAAACATACAAAACATAGGATTGGTGACATCAAGATTTTGGACGATTTTTTTAAGAATTTTCAAATATTGAGATAGGAGGTTCCATATAAGGTCAAAAACTACATACTCAGATCTTCACCAAACTTTGCAGGGATACATTGGAGGTCGAGACACGTGGAAAAAAAGTACAAAACAAGAGATTGGGGTCATCAAGATTTTGGACGGATTTTTTAGGAATTTTCAAATTTTCAGATGGGAGGTTCCAGATAAGGTCAAAAACTACATACTCAGATCTTCACCAAACATTGCAGGGATACATTGGATGTCAAGACACGTGGAAAAAACGTACAAAACAAGAGATTGGAGACATCAAGATTTTGGACGAATTTTTTAAGAATTTTCAAATTTTCAGATAGGAGGTTCCAGATGAGGTCAAAAACTACATACTCAGATCTTCACCAAACTTTGCAGGAATACTTTGCATGTCAAGACACGTGGAAAAAACGTACAAAACAAGAGATCGGAGACATCAAGATTTTCGACGAATTTTTTAAGAATTTTCAAATTTTCAGATGGGAGGTTCCAGATAAGGTCAAAAACGACATACTCAGATCTTCACCAAACTTTGCAGGGATCCATTGGAGGTCGAGACACGTGGAAAAAACGTACAAAACAAGAGATTGGAGACATCAAGATTTTGGACGAATTTTTTAAGAATTTTCAAATTTTCAGATAGGAGGTTCCATATAAGGTCAAAAACTACATACTCAGATCTTCACCAAACTTTGCAGGGATACATTGGATGTCAAGACACGTGGAAAAAACGTACAAAACAAGAGATTGGAGACATCAAGATTTTCGACGAATTTTTTAAGAATTTTCAAATTTTCAGAAAGGATGTTCCAGATAAGGTCAAAAACGACATACTCAGATCTTCACCAAACTTTGCAGGGATCCATTGGAGGTCGAGACACGTGGAAAAAACGTACAAAACAAGAGATTGGAGACATCAAGATTTTGGACGAATTTTTGAAGAATTTTCAAATTTTCAGATAGGAGGTTCCAGATAAGGTCTAAAACTACATACTCAGATCTCCACCAAACATTGCAGGAATACATTGGATGTCAAGACACGTGGAAAAAACGTACAAAACAAGAGATTGGAGACATCAAGATTTTCGACGAATTTTTGAAGAATTTTCAAATTTTCAGATAGGAGGTTCCAGATAAGGTCAAAAACTACATACTCAGATCTTCACCAAACTTTGCAGGAATACTTTGCATGTCAAGACACGTGGAAAAAACGTACAAAACAAGAGATCGGAGACATCAAGATTTTCGACGAATTTTTTAAGAATTTTCAAATTTTCAGATGGGAGGTTCCAGATAAGGTCAAAAACGACATACTCAGATCTTCACCAAACTTTGCATGGATACATTGGATGTCAAGACACGTGGAAAAAACATACAAAACATAGGATTGGTGACATCAAGATTTTGGACGATTTTTTTAAGAATTTTCAAATTTTCAGATAGGAGGTTCCATATAAGGTCAAAAACTACATACTCAGATCTTCACCAAACTTTGCAGGGATACATTGGAGGTCGAGACACGTGGAAAAAAAGTACAAAACAAGAGATTGGGGTCATCAAGATTTTGGACGGATTTTTTAGGAATTTTCAAATTTTCAGATGGGAGGTTCCAGATAAGGTCAAAAACTACATACTCAGATCTTCACCAAACATTGCAGGGATACATTGGATGTCAAGACACGTGGAAAAAACGTACAAAACAAGAGATTGGAGACATCAAGATTTTGGACGAATTTTTTAAGAATTTTCAAATTTTCAGATAGGAGGTTCCAGATGAGGTCAAAAACTACATACTCAGATCTTCACCAAACTTTGCAGGAATACTTTGCATGTCAAGACACGTGGAAAAAACGTACAAAACAAGAGATCGGAGACATCAAGATTTTCGACGAATTTTTTAAGAATTTTCAAATTTTCAGATGGGAGGTTCCAGATAAGGTCAAAAACGACATACTCAGATCTTCACCAAACTTTGCAGGGATCCATTGGAGGTCGAGACACGTGGAAAAAACGTACAAAACAAGAGATTGGAGACATCAAGATTTTGGACGAATTTTTTAAGAATTTTCAAATTTTCAGATAGGAGGTTCCATATAAGGTCAAAAACTACATACTCAGATCTTCACCAAACTTTGCAGGGATACATTGGATGTCAAGACACGTGGAAAAAACGTACAAAACAAGAGATTGGAGACATCAAGATTTTCGACGAATTTTTTAAGAATTTTCAAATTTTCAGAAAGGATGTTCCAGATAAGGTCAAAAACGACATACTCAGATCTTCACCAAACTTTGCAGGGATCCATTGGAGGTCGAGACACGTGGAAAAAACGTACAAAACAAGAGATTGGAGACATCAAGATTTTGGACGAATTTTTGAAGAATTTTCAAATTTTCAGATAGGAGGTTCCAGATAAGGTCTAAAACTACATACTCAGATCTCCACCAAACATTGCAGGAATACATTGGATGTCAAGACACGTGGAAAAAACGTACAAAACAAGAGATTGGAGACATCAAGATTTTCGACGAATTTTTGAAGAATTTTCAAATTTTCAGATAGGAGGTTCCAGATAAGGTCAAAAACTACATACTCAGATCTTCACCAAACGTTGCAGGGATACTTTGCATGTCAAGACACGTGGAAAAAACGTACAAAACAAAAGATTGGAGACATCAAGATTTTCGACGAATTTTTTAAGAATTTTCAAATTTTCAGATGGGAGGTTCCAGATAAGGTCAAAAACGACATACTCAGATCTTCACCAAACTTTGCATGGATACATTGGATGTCAAGACACGTGGAAAAAACGTACAAAACAAGAGATTGGAGACATCAAGATTTTGGACGAATTTTTTAAGAATTTTCAAATTTTCAGATGGGAGGTTCAATATAAGGTCAAAAACTACATACTCAGATCTTCACCAAACTTTGCAGGGATACTTTGGATGTCAAGACACGTGGAAAAAACGTACAAAACAAGAGATTGGGGTCATCAAGATTTTGGACGAATTTTTAAAGAATTTTCAAATTTTCAGATGGGAGGTTCAATATAAGGTCAAAAACTACATACTCAGATCTTCACCAAACTTTGCATGGATACATTGGATGTCAAGACACGTGGAAAAAACATACAAAACATAGGATTCGGAACATCAAGATTTTGGTCGAATTTTTTAAGAATTTTCAAATTTTCAGATAGGAGGTTCCATATAAGGTCAAAAACTACATACTCAGATCTTCACCAAACATTGCAGGAATACATTGGATGTCAAGACACGTGGAAAAAACGTACAAAACAAGAGATTGGGGTCATCAAGATTTTGCACGGATTTTTTAGGAATTTTCAAATTTTCAGATGGGAGGTTCCAGATAAGGTCAAAAACTACATACTCAGATCTTCACCAAACGTTGCAGGGATACTTTGTATGTCAAGACACGTGGAAAAAACGTACAAAACAAAAGATTGGAGACATCAAGATTTTCGACGAATTTTTTAAGAATTTTCAAATTTTCAGATGGGAGGTTCCAGATAAGGTCAAAAACGACATACTCAGATCTTCACCAAACTTTGCATGGATACATTGGATGTCAAGACACGTGGAAAAAACGTACAAAACAAGAGATTGGAGACATCAAGATTTTGGACGAATTTTTTAAGAATTTTCAAATTTTCAGATGGGAGGTTCAATATAAGGTCAAAAACTACATACTCAGATCTTCACCAAACTTTGCAGGGATACTTTGGATGTCAAGACACGTGGAAAAAACGTACAAAACAAGAGATTGGGGTCATCAAGATTTTGGACGAATTTTTTAAGAATTTTCAAATTTTCAGATGGGAGGTTCAATATAAGGTCAAAAACTACATACTCAGATCTTCACCAAACTTTGCATGGATACATTGGATGTCAAGACACGTGGAAAAAACATACAAAACATAGGATTCGGAACATCAAGATTTTGGTCGAATTTTTTAAGAATTTTCAAATTTTCAGATAGGAGGTTCCATATAAGGTCAAAAACTACATACTCAGATCTTCACCAAACATTGCAGGAATACATTGGATGTCAAGACACGTGGAAAAAACGTACAAAACAAGAGATTGGGGTCATCAAGATTTTGCACGGATTTTTTAGGAATTTTCAAATTTTCAGATGGGAGGTTCCAGATAAGGTCAAAAACTACATACTCAGATCTTCACCAAACTTTGCAGGGATACATTGGATGTCAAGACACGTGGAAAAAACGTACAAAACAAGAGATTGGAGACATCAAGATTTTGGACGAATTTTTTAAGAATTTTCAAATTTTCAGATAGGAGGTTCCATATAAGGTCAAAAACTACATACTCAGATCTTCACCAAACTTTGCATGGATACATTATGTGTCAAGACACGTGGAAAAAACGTACAAAACAAAAGATTGGAGACATCAAGATTTTGGTCGAATTTTTTAAGAATTTTCAAATTTTCAGATGGGAGGTTCCAGATAAGGTCAAAAACTACATACTCAGATCTTCACCAAACTTTGCAGGGATACATTGGATGTCAAGACACGTGGAAAAAACGTACAAAACAAGAGATTGGGGTCATCAAGATTTTGGACGAATTTTTTAACAATTTTCAAATTTTCAGAAAGGATGTTCCAGATAAGGTCAAAAACGACATACTCAGATCTTCACCAAACTTTGCAGGGATACATTGGATATCAAGACACGTGGAAAAAACGTACAAAACAAGAGATTGGAGACATCAAGATTTTGGACGAATTTTTTAAGAATTTTCAAATTTTCAGATAGGAGGTTCCAGATAAGGTCAAAAACTACATACTCAGATCTTCACCAAACTTTGCAGGGATACATTGGATGTCAAGACACGTGGAAAAAACGTACAAAACAAGAGATTGGGGTCATCAAGATTTTGGACGAATTTTTTAAGAATTTTCAAATTTTCAGATGGGAGGTTCCAGATAAGGTCAAAAACTACATACTCAGATCTTCACCAAACTTTGCAGGGATACATTGGATGTCAAGACACGTGGAAAAAACGTACAAAACAAGAGATTGGGGTCATCAAGATTTTGGACGAATTTTTTAACAATTTTCAAATTTTCAGAAAGGATGTTCCAGATAAGGTCAAAAACGACATACTCAGATCTTCACCAAACTTTGCAGGGATACATTGGATATCAAGACACGTGGAAAAAACGTACAAAACAAGAGATTGGAGACATCAAGATTTTGGACGAATTTTTGAAGAATTTTCAAATTTTCTGATAGGAGGTCCCAGATAAGGTCAAAAACTACATACTCAGATCTCCACCAAACATTGCAGGGATACATTGGATGTCAAGACACGTGGAAAAAACGTACAAAACAAGAGATTGGAGACATCAAGATTTTCGACGAATTTTTGAAGAATTTTCAAATTTTCAGATAGGAGGTTCCAGATAAGGTCAAAAACTACATACTCAGATCTTCACCAAACTTTGCAGGAATACTTTGCATGTCAAGACACGTGGAAAAAACGTACAAAACAAGAGATTGGAGACATCAAGATTTTCGACGAATTTTTTAAGAATTTTCAAATTTTCAGATGGGAGGTTCCAGATAAGGTCAAAAACGACATACTCAGATCTTCACCAAACTTTGCATGGATACATTGGATGTCAAGACACGTGGAAAAAACGTACAAAACAAGAGATTGGGGTCATCAAGATTTTGCACGGATTTTTTAGGAATTTTCAAATTTTCAGATGGGAGGTTCCAGATAAGGTCAAAAACTACATACTCAGATCTTCACCAAACTTTGCAGGGATACATTGGATGTCAAGACACGTGGAAAAAACGTACAAAACAAGAGATTGGAGACATCAAGATTTTGGACGAATTTTTTAAGAATTTTCAAATTTTCAGATAGGAGGTTCCATATAAGGTCAAAAACTACATACTCAGATCTTCACCAAACTTTGCATGGATACATTATGTGTCAAGACACGTGGAAAAAACGTACAAAACAAAAGATTGGAGACATCAAGATTTTGGTCGAATTTTTTAAGAATTTTCAAATTTTCAGATGGGAGGTTCCAGATAAGGTCAAAAACTACATACTCAGATCTTCACCAAACTTTGCAGGGATACATTGGATGTCAAGACACGTGGAAAAAACGTACAAAAAAGAGATTGGAGACATCAAGATTTTGGACGAATTTTTTAACAATTTTCAAATTTTCAGAAAGGATGTTCCAGATAAGGTCAAAAACGACATACTCAGATCTTCACCAAACTTTGCAGGGATACATTGGATATCAAGACACGTGGAAAAAACGTACAAAACAAGAGATTGGAGACATCAAGATTTTGGGCGAATTTTTTAAGAATTTTCAAATTTTCAGATAGGAGGTTCCAGATAAGGTCAAAAACTACATACTCAGATCTTCACCAAACTTTGCAGGGATACATTGGATGTCAAGACACGTGGAAAAAACGTACAAAACAAGAGATTGGGGTCATCAAGATTTTGGACGGATTTTTTAGGAATTTTCAAATTTTCAGATGGGAGGTTCCAGATAAGGTCAAAAACTACATACTCAGATCTTCACCAAACATTTCAGGGATACATTGGATGTCAAGACACGTGGAAAAAACGTACAAAACAAGAGATTGGAGACATCAAAATTTTGGACGAATTTTTTAAGAATTTTCAAATTTTCAGATAGGAGGTTCCAGATGAGGTCAAAAACTACATACTCAGATCTTCACCAAACTTTGCAGGAATACTTTGCATGTCAAGACACGTGGAAAAAACGTACAAAACAAGAGATCGGAGACATCAAGATTTTCGACGAATTTTTTAAGAATTTTCAAATTTTCAGATGGGAGGTTCCAGATAAGGTCAAAAACGACATACTCAGATCTTCACCAAACTTTGCATGGATACATTGGATGTCAAGACACGTGGAAAAAACATACAAAACATAGGATTGGTGACATCAAGATTTTGGACGATTTTTTTAAGAATTTTCAAATTTTCAGATAGGAGGTTCCATATAAGGTCAAAAACTACATACTCAGATCTTCACCAAACTTTGCAGGGATACATTGGATGTCAAGACACGTGGAAAAAACGTACAAAACAAGAGATTGGAGACATCAAGATTATGGACGAATTTTTTGAGAATTTTCAAATTTTCAGAAAGGATGTTCCAGATAAGGTCAAAAACGACATACTCAGATCTTCACTAACTTTGCAGGGATACATTGGAGGTCGAGACACGTGGAAAAAACGTACAAAACAAGAGATTGGAGACATCAAGATTTTGGACGAATTTTTGAAGAATTTTCAAATTTTCAGATAGGAGGTTCCAGATAAGGTCAAAAACTACATACTCAGATCTCCACCAAACATTGCAGGGATACATTGGATGTCAAGACACGTGGAAAAAACGTACAAAGCAAGAGATTGGAGACATCAAGATTTTCGACGAATTTTTGAAGAATTTTCAAATTTTCAGATAGGAGGTTCCAGATAAGGTCAAAAACTACATACTCAGATCTTCACCAAACGTTGCAGGGATACTTTGCATGTCAAGACACGTGGAAAAAACGTACAAAACAAGAGATTGGAGACATCAAGATTTTCGACGAATTTTTTAAAAATTTTCAAATTTTCGGATGGGAGGTTCCAGATAAGGTCAAAAACGACATACTCAGATCTTCACCAAACTTTGCATGGATACATTGGATGTCAAGACACGTGGAAAAAACGTACAAAACAAGAGATTGGAGACATCAAGATTTTGGACGAATTTTTTAAGAATTCTCAAATTTTCAGAAAGGAGGTTCCATATAAGGTCAAAAACTACATACTCAGATCTTCACCAAACTTTGCAGGGATACATTGGATGTCAAGACACGTGGAAAAAACGTACAAAACAAGAGATTGGGGTCTTCAAGATTTTGGACGAATTTTTTAAGAATTTTCAAATTTTCAGATGGGAGGTTCCAGATAAGGTCAAAAACTACATACTCAGATCTTCACCAAACGTTGCAGGGATACTTTGCATGTCAAGACACGTGGAAAAAACGTACAAAACAAGAGATTGGAGACATCAAGATTTTGGACGAATTTTTTAAGAATTTTCAAATTTTCAGATAGGAGGTTCCATATAAGGTCAAAAACTACATACTCAGATCTTCACCAAACTTTGCATGGATACATTATGTGTCAAGACACGTGGAAAAAACGTACAAAACAAAAGATTGGAGACATCAAGATTTTGGTCGAATTTTTTAAGAATTTTCAAATTTTCAGATGGGAGGTTCCAGATAAGGTCAAAAACTACATACTCAGATCTTCACCAAACTTTGCAGGGAAACATTGGATGTCAAGACACGTGGAAAAAACGTACAAAACAAGAGATTGGAGACATCAAGATTTTGGACGAATTTTTTAAGAATTTTCAAATTTTCAGATAGGAGGTTCCATATAAGGTCAAAAACTACATACTCAGATCTTCACCAAACTTTGCATGGATACATTATGTGTCAAGACACGTGGAAAAAACGTACAAAACAAAAGATTGGAGACATCAAGATTTTGGTCGAATTTTTTAAGAATTTTCAAATTTTCAGATGGGAGGTTCCAGATAAGGTCAAAAACTACATACTCAGATCTTCACCAAACTTTGCAGGGATACATTGGATGTCAAGACACGTGGAAAAAACGTACAAAAAAGAGATTGGAGACATCAAGATTTTGGACGAATTTTTTAACAATTTTCAAATTTTCAGAAAGGATGTTCCAGATAAGGTCAAAAACGACATACTCAGATCTTCACCAAACTTTGCAGGGATACATTGGATGTCAAGACACGTGGAAAAAACATACAAAACATAGGATTGGTGACATCAAGATTTTGGACGAATTTTTTAAGAATTTTCAAATTTTCAGATAGGAGGTTCCATATAAGGTCAAAAACTACATACTCAGATCTTCACCAAACTTTGCAGGGATACATTGGAGGTCGAGACACGTGGAAAAAAAGTACAAAACAAGAGATTGGGGTCATCAAGATTTTGGACGGATTTTTTAGGAATTTTCAAATTTTCAGATGGGAGGTTCCAGATAAGGTCAAAAACTACATACTCAGATCTTCACCAAACATTGCAGGGATACATTGGATGTCAAGACACGTGGAAAAAACGTACAAAACAAGAGATTGGAGACATCAAGATTTTGGACGAATTTTTTAAGAATTTTCAAATTTTCAGATAGGAGGTTCCAGATGAGGTCAAAAACTACATACTCAGATCTTCACCAAACTTTGCAGGAATTCTTTGCATGTCAAGACACGTGGAAAAAACGTACAAAACAAGAGATCGGAGACATCAAGATTTTCGACGAATTTTTTAAGAATTTTCAAATTTTCAGATGGGAGGTTCCAGATAAGGTCAAAAACGACATACTCAGATCTTCACCAAACTTTGCAGGGATCCATTGGAGGTCGAGACACGTGGAAAAAACGTACAAAACAAGAGATTGGAGACATCAAGATTTTGGACGAATTTTTTTAAAATTTTCAAATTTTCAGATAGGAGGTTCCATATAAGGTCAAAAACTACATACTCAGATCTTCACCAAACTTTGCAGGGATACATTGGATGTCAAGACACGTGGAAAAAACGTACAAAACAAGAGATTGGAGACATCAAAATTTTGGACGAATTTTTTAAGAATTTTCAAATTTTCAGATAGGAGGTTCCAGATGAGGTCAAAAACTACATACTCAGATCTTCACCAAACTTTGCAGGAATACTTTGCATGTCAAGACACGTGGAAAAAACGTACAAAACAAGAGATCGGAGACATCAAGATTTTCGACGAATTTTTTAAGAATTTTCAAATTTTCAGATGGGAGGTTCCAGATAAGGTCAAAAACGACATACTCAGATCTTCACCAAACTTTGCATGGATACATTGGATGTCAAGACACGTGGAAAAAACATACAAAACATAGGATTGGTGACATCAAGATTTTGGACGAATTTTTTAAGAATTTTCAAATTTTCAGATAGGAGGTTCCATATAAGGTCAAAAACTACATACTCAGATCTTCACCAAACTTTGCAGGGATACATTGGAGGTCGAGACACGTGGAAAAAAAGTACAAAACAATAGATTGGGGTCATCAAGATTTTGGACGGATTTTTTAGGAATTTTCAAATTTTCAGATGGGAGGTTCCAGATAAGGTCAAAAACTACATACTCAGATCTTCACCAAACATTGCAGGGATACATTGGATGTCAAGACACGTGGAAAAAACGTACAAAACAAGAGATTGGAGACATCAAGATTTTGGACGAATTTTTTAAGAATTTTCAAATTTTCAGATAGGAGGTTCCAGATGAGGTCAAAAACTACATACTCAGATCTTCACCAAACTTTGCAGGAATACTTTGCATGTCAAGACACGTGGAAAAAACGTACAAAACAAGAGATCGGAGACATCAAGATTTTCGACGAATTTTTTAAGAATTTTCAAATTTTCAGATGGGAGGTTCCAGATAAGGTCAAAAACGACATACTCAGATCTTCACCAAACTTTGCAGGGATCCATTGGAGGTCGAGACACGTGGAAAAAACGTACAAAACAAGAGATTGGAGACATCAAGATTTTGGACGAATTTTTTAAGAATTTTCAAATTTTCAGATAGGAGGTTCCATATAAGGTCAAAAACTACATACTCAGATCTTCACCAAACTTTGCAGGGATACATTGGATGTCAAGACACGTGGAAAAAACGTACAAAACAAGAGATCGGAGACATCAAGATTTTCGACGAATTTTTTAAGAATTTTCAAATTTTCAGAAAGGATGTTCCAGATAAGGTCAAAAACGACATACTCAGATCTTCACCAAACTTTGCAGGGATCCATTGGAGGTCGAGACACGTGGAAAAAACGTACAAAACAAGAGATTGGAGACATCAAGATTTTGGACGAATTTTTGAAGAATTTTCAAATTTTCAGATAGGAGGTTCCAGATAAGGTCTAAAACTACATACTCAGATCTCCACCAAACATTGCAGGAATACATTGGATGTCAAGACACGTGGAAAAAACGTACAAAACAAGAGATTGGAGACATCAAGATTTTCGACGAATTTTTGAAGAATTTTCAAATTTTCAGATAGGAGGTTCCAGATAAGGTCAAAAACTACATACTCAGATCTTCACCAAACGTTGCAGGGATACTTTGCATGTCAAGACACGTGGAAAAAACGTACAAAACAAAAGATTGGAGACATCAAGATTTTCGACGAATTTTTTAAGAATTTTCAAATTTTCAGATGGGAGGTTCCAGATAAGGTCAAAAACGACATACTCAGATCTTCACCAAACTTTGCATGGATACATTGGATGTCAAGACACGTGGAAAAAACGTACAAAACAAGAGATTGGAGACATCAAGATTTTGGACGAATTTTTTAAGAATTTTCAAATTTTCAGATGGGAGGTTCAATATAAGGTCAAAAACTACATACTCAGATCTTCACCAAACTTTGCATGGATACATTGGATGTCAAGACACGTGGAAAAAACATACAAAACATAGGATTCGGAACATCAAGATTTTGGTCGAATTTTTTAAGAATTTTCAAATTTTCAGATAGGAGGTTCCATATAAGGTCAAAAACTACATACTCAGATCTTCACCAAACATTGCAGGAATACATTGGATGTCAAGACACGTGGAAAAAACGTACAAAACAAGAGATTGGGGTCATCAAGATTTTGCACGGATTTTTTAGGAATTTTCAAATTTTCAGATGGGAGGTTCCAGATAAGGTCAAAAACTACATACTCAGATCTTCACCAAACTTTGCAGGGATACATTGGATGTCAAGACACGTGGAAAAAACGTACAAAACAAGAGATTGGAGACATCAAGATTTTGGACGAATTTTTTAAGAATTTTCAAATTTTCAGATAGGAGGTTCCATATAAGGTCAAAAACTACATACTCAGATCTTCACCAAACTTTGCATGGATACATTATGTGTCAAGACACGTGGAAAAAACGTACAAAACAAAAGATTGGAGACATCAAGATTTTGGTCGAATTTTTTAAGAATTTTCAAATTTTCAGATGGGAGGTTCCAGATAAGGTCAAAAACTACATACTCAGATCTTCACCAAACTTTGCAGGGATACATTGGATGTCAAGACACGTGGAAAAAACGTACAAAAAAGAGATTGGAGACATCAAGATTTTGGACGAATTTTTTAACAATTTTCAAATTTTCAGAAAGGATGTTCCAGATAAGGTCAAAAACGACATACTCAGATCTTCACCAAACTTTGCAGGGATACATTGGATATCAAGACACGTGGAAAAAACGTACAAAACAAGAGATTGGAGACATCAAGATTTTGGACGAATTTTTTAAGAATTTTCAAATTTTCAGATAGGAGGTTCCAGATAAGGTCAAAAACTACATACTCAGATCTTCACCAAACTTTGCAGGGATACATTGGATGTCAAGACACGTGGAAAAAACGTACAAAACAAGAGATTGGGGTCATCAAGATTTTGGACGGATTTTTTAGGAATTTTCAAATTTTCAGATGGGAGGTTCCAGATAAGGTCAAAAACTACATACTCAGATCTTCACCAAACATTGCAGGGATACATTGGATGTCAAGACACGTGGAAAAAACGTACAAAACAAGAGATTGGAGACATCAAAATTTTGGACGAATTTTTTAAGAATTTTCAAATTTTCAGATAGGAGGTTCCAGATGAGGTCAAAAACTACATACTCAGATCTTCACCAAACTTTGCAGGAATACTTTGCATGTCAAGACACGTGGAAAAAACGTACAAAACAAGAGATCGGAGACATCAAGATTTTCGACGAATTTTTTAAGAATTTTCAAATTTTCAGATGGGAGGTTCCAGATAAGGTCAAAAACGACATACTCAGATCTTCACCAAACTTTGCATGGATACATTGGATGTCAAGACACGTGTAAAAAACATACAAAACATAGGATTGGTGACATCAAGATTTTGGAAGAATTTTTTAAGAATTTTCAAATTTTCAGATAGGAGGTTCCATATAAGGTCAAAAACTACATGCTCAGATCTTCACCAAACTTTGCAGGGATACATTGGATGTCAAGACACGTGGAAAAAACGTACAAAACAAGAGATTGGAGACATCAAGATTATGGACGAATTTTTTGAGAATTTTCAAATTTTCAGAAAGGAGGTTCCATATAAGGTCAAAAACTACATACTCAGATCTTCACCAAACTTTGCAGGGATACATTGGATGTCAAGAAACGTGGAAAAAACGTACAAAACAAGAGATTGGAGACATCAAGATTTTCGACGAATTTTTTAAGAATTTTCAAATTTTCAGAAAGGATGTTCCAGATAAGGTCAAAAACGACATACTCAGATCTTCACTAACTTTGCAGGGATACATTGGAGGTCGAGACACGTGGAAAAAACGTACAAAACAAGAGATTGGAGACATCAAGATTTTGGACGAATTTTTGAAGAATTTTCAAATTTTCAGATAGGAGGTTCCAGATAAGGTCAAAAACTACATACTCAGATCTCCACCAAACATTGCAGGGATACATTGGATGTCAAGACACGTGGAAAAAACGTACAAAGCAAGAGATTGGAGACATCAAGATTTTCGACGAATTTTTGAAGAATTTTCAAATTTTCAGATAGGAGGTTCCAGATAAGGTCAAAAACTACATACTCAGATCTTCACCAAACGTTGCAGGGATACTTTGCATGTCAAGACACGTGGAAAAAACGTACAAAACAAGAGATTGGAGACATCAAGATTTTCGACGAATTTTTTAAGAATTTTCAAATTTTCGGATGGGAGGTTCCAGATAAGGTCAAAAACGACATACTCAGATCTTCACCAAACTTTGCATGGATACATTGGATGTCAAGACACGTGGAAAAAACGTACAAAACAAGAGATTGGAGACATAAAGATTTTGGACGAATTTTTTAAGAATTCTCAAATTTTCAGAAAGGAGGTTCCATATAAGGTCAAAAACTACATACTCAGATCTTCACCAAACTTTGCAGGGATACATTGGATGTCAAGACACGTGGAAAAAACGTACAAAACAAGAGATTGGGGTCTTCAAGATTTTGGACGAATTTTTTAAGAATTTTCAAATTTTCAGAAAGGAGGTTCCATATAAGGTCAAAAACTACATACTCAGATCTTCACCAAACTTTGCAGGGATACATTGAATGTCAAGACACGTGGAAAAAACGTACAAAACAAGAGATTGTGGTCATCAAGATTTTGGACGGATTTTTTAGGAATTTTCAAATTTTCAGATGGGAGGTTCCAGATAAGGTCAAAAACTACATACTCAGATCTTCACCAAACTTTGCAGGGATACATTGGATGTCAAGACACGTGGAAAAAACGTACAAAACAAGAGATTGGAGACATCAAGATTTTGGACGAATTTTTTAAGAATTTTCAAATTTTCAGATAGGAGGTTCCATATAAGGTCAAAAACTACATACTCAGATCTTCACCAAACTTTGCATGGATACATTATGTGTCAAGACACGTGGAAAAAACGTACAAAACAAGAGATTGGAGACATCAAGATTTTGGTCGAATTTTTTAAGAATTTTCAAATTTTCAGATGGGAGGTTCCAGATAAGGTCAAAAACTACATACTCAGATCTTCACCAAACTTTGCAGGGATACATTGGATGTCAAGACACGTGGAAAAAACGTACAAAACAAGAGATAGGAGACATCAAGATTTTGGACGAATTTTTTAACAATTTTCAAATTTTCAGAAAGGATGTTCCAGATAAGGTCAAAAACGACATACTCAGATCTTCACCAAACTTTGCAGGGATACATTGGATATCAAGACACGTGGAAAAAACGTACAAAACAAGAGATTGGAGACATCAAGATTTTGGACGAATTTTTTAAGAATTTTCAAATTTTCAGATAGGAGGTTCCAGATAAGGTCAAAAACTACATACTCAGATCTTCACCAAACTTTGCAGGGATACATTGGATGTCAAGACACGTGGAAAAAACGTACAAAACAAGAGATTGGAGACATCAAGATTTTGGACGAATTTTTTAAGAATTTTCAAATTTTCAGATAGGAGGTTCCAGATGAGGTCAAAAACTACATACTCAGATCTTCACCAAACTTTGCAGGAATACTTTGCATGTCAAGACACGTGGAAAAAACGTACAAAACAAGAGATCGGAGACATCAAGATTTTCGACGAATTTTTTAAGAATTTTCAAATTTTCAGATGGGAGGTTCCAGATAAGGTCAAAAACGACATACTCAGATCTTCACCAAACTTTGCAGGGATCCATTGGAGGTCGAGACACGTGGAAAAAACGTACAAAACAAGAGATTGGAGACATCAAGATTTTGGACGAATTTTTTAAGAATTTTCAAATTTTCAGATAGGAGGTTCCATATAAGGTCAAAAACTACATACTCAGATCTTCACCAAACTTTGCAGGGATACATTGGATGTCAAGACACGTGGAAAAAACGTACAAAACAAGAGATTGGGGTCATCAAGATTTTGGACGAATTTTTTAAGAATTTTCAAATTTTCAGATGGGAGGTTCAATATAAGGTCAAAAACTACATACTCAGATCTTCACCAAACTTTGCATGGATACATTGGATGTCAAGACACGTGGAAAAAACATACAAAACATAGGATTCGGAACATCAAGATTTTGGTCGAATTTTTTAAGAATTTTCAAATTTTCAGATAGGAGGTTCCATATAAGGTCAAAAACTACATACTCAGATCTTCACCAAACATTGCAGGGATACATTGGATGTCAAGACACGTGGAAAAAACGTACAAAACAAGAGATTGGAGACATCAAAATTTTGGACGAATTTTTTAAGAATTTTCAAATTTTCAGATAGGAGGTTCCAGATGAGGTCAAAAACTACATACTCAGATCTTCACCAAACTTTGCAGGAATACTTTGCATGTCAAGACACGTGGAAAAAACGTACAAAACAAGAGATCGGAGACATCAAGATTTTCGACGAATTTTTTAAGAATTTTCAAATTTTCAGATGGGAGGTTCCAGATAAGGTCAAAAACGACATACTCAGATCTTCACCAAACTTTGCATGGATACATTGGATGTCAAGACACGTGTAAAAAACATACAAAACATAGGATTGGTGACATCAAGATTTTGGAAGAATTTTTTAAGAATTTTCAAATTTTCAGATAGGAGGTTCCATATAAGGTCAAAAACTACATGCTCAGATCTTCACCAAACTTTGCAGGGATACATTGGATGTCAAGACACGTGGAAAAAACGTACAAAACAAGAGATTGGAGACATCAAGATTATGGACGAATTTTTTGAGAATTTTCAAATTTTCAGAAAGGAGGTTCCATATAAGGTCAAAAACTACATACTCAGATCTTCACCAAACTTTGCAGGGATACATTGGATGTCAAGAAACGTGGAAAAAACGTACAAAACAAGAGATTGGAGACATCAAGATTTTCGACGAATTTTTTAAGAATTTTCAAATTTTCAGAAAGGATGTTCCAGATAAGGTCAAAAACGACATACTCAGATCTTCACTAACTTTGCAGGGATACATTGGAGGTCGAGACACGTGGAAAAAACGTACAAAACAAGAGATTGGAGACATCAAGATTTTGGACGAATTTTTGAAGAATTTTCAAATTTTCAGATAGGAGGTTCCAGATAAGGTCAAAAACTACATACTCAGATCTCCACCAAACATTGCAGGGATACATTGGATGTCAAGACACGTGGAAAAAACGTACAAAGCAAGAGATTGGAGACATCAAGATTTTGGACGAATTTTTTAAGAATTTTCAAATTTTCAGATAGGAGGTTCCAGATAAGGTCAAAAACTACATACTCAGATCTTCACCAAACTTTGCAGGGATACATTGGATGTCAAGACACGTGGAAAAAACGTACAAAACAAGAGATTGGGGTCATCAAGATTTTGGACGGATTTTTTAGGAATTTTCAAATTTTCAGATGGGAGGTTCCAGATAAGGTCAAAAACTACATACTCAGATCTTCACCAAACATTGCAGGGATACATTGGATGTCAAGACACGTGGAAAAAACGTACAAAACAAGAGATTGGAGACATCAAAATTTTGGACGAATTTTTTAAGAATTTTCAAATTTTCAGATAGGAGGTTCCAGATGAGGTCAAAAACTACATACTCAGATCTTCACCAAACTTTGCAGGAATACTTTGCATGTCAAGACACGTGGAAAAAACGTACAAAACAAGAGATCGGAGACATCAAGATTTTCGACGAATTTTTTAAGAATTTTCAAATTTTCAGATGGGAGGTTCCAGATAAGGTCAAAAACGACATACTCAGATCTTCACCAAACTTTGCATGGATACATTGGATGTCAAGACACGTGTAAAAAACATACAAAACATAGGATTGGTGACATCAAGATTTTGGAAGAATTTTTTAAGAATTTTCAAATTTTCAGATAGGAGGTTCCATATAAGGTCAAAAACTACATGCTCAGATCTTCACCAAACTTTGCAGGGATACATTGGATGTCAAGACACGTGGAAAAAACGTACAAAACAAGAGATTGGAGACATCAAGATTATGGACGAATTTTTTGAGAATTTTCAAATTTTCAGAAAGGAGGTTCCATATAAGGTCAAAAACTACATACTCAGATCTTCACCAAACTTTGCAGGGATACATTGGATGTCAAGAAACGTGGAAAAAACGTACAAAACAAGAGATTGGAGACATCAAGATTTTCGACGAATTTTTTAAGAATTTTCAAATTTTCAGAAAGGATGTTCCAGATAAGGTCAAAAACGACATACTCAGATCTTCACTAACTTTGCAGGGATACATTGGAGGTCGAGACACGTGGAAAAAACGTACAAAACAAGAGATTGGAGACATCAAGATTTTGGACGAATTTTTGAAGAATTTTCAAATTTTCAGATAGGAGGTTCCAGATAAGGTCAAAAACTACATACTCAGATCTCCACCAAACATTGCAGGGATACATTGGATGTCAAGACACGTGGAAAAAACGTACAAAGCAAGAGATTGGAGACATCAAGATTTTCGACGAATTTTTGAAGAATTTTCAAATTTTCAGATAGGAGGTTCCAGATAAGGTCAAAAACTACATACTCAGATCTTCACCAAACGTTGCAGGGATACTTTGCATGTCAAGACACGTGGAAAAAACGTACAAAACAAGAGATTGGAGACATCAAGATTTTCGACGAATTTTTTAAGAATTTTCAAATTTTCGGATGGGAGGTTCCAGATAAGGTCAAAAACGACATACTCAGATCTTCACCAAACTTTGCATGGATACATTGGATGTCAAGACACGTGGAAAAAACGTACAAAACAAGAGATTGGAGACATAAAGATTTTGGACGAATTTTTTAAGAATTCTCAAATTTTCAGAAAGGAGGTTCCATATAAGGTCAAAAACTACATACTCAGATCTTCACCAAACTTTGCAGGGATACATTGGATGTCAAGACACGTGGAAAAAACGTACAAAACAAGAGATTGGGGTCTTCAAGATTTTGGACGAATTTTTTAAGAATTTTCAAATTTTCAGAAAGGAGGTTCCATATAAGGTCAAAAACTACATACTCAGATCTTCACCAAACTTTGCAGGGATACATTGAATGTCAAGACACGTGGAAAAAACGTACAAAACAAGAGATTGTGGTCATCAAGATTTTGGACGGATTTTTTAGGAATTTTCAAATTTTCAGATGGGAGGTTCCAGATAAGGTCAAAAACTACATACTCAGATCTTCACCAAACTTTGCAGGGATACATTGGATGTCAAGACACGTGGAAAAAACGTACAAAACAAGAGATTGGAGACATCAAGATTTTGGACGAATTTTTTAAGAATTTTCAAATTTTCAGATAGGAGGTTCCATATAAGGTCAAAAACTACATACTCAGATCTTCACCAAACTTTGCATGGATACATTATGTGTCAAGACACGTGGAAAAAACGTACAAAACAAGAGATTGGAGACATCAAGATTTTGGTCGAATTTTTTAAGAATTTTCAAATTTTCAGATGGGAGGTTCCAGATAAGGTCAAAAACTACATACTCAGATCTTCACCAAACTTTGCAGGGATACATTGGATGTCAAGACACGTGGAAAAAACGTACAAAACAAGAGATAGGAGACATCAAGATTTTGGACGAATTTTTTAACAATTTTCAAATTTTCAGAAAGGATGTTCCAGATAAGGTCAAAAACGACATACTCAGATCTTCACCAAACTTTGCAGGGATACATTGGATATCAAGACACGTGGAAAAAACGTACAAAACAAGAGATTGGAGACATCAAGATTTTGGACGAATTTTTTAAGAATTTTCAAATTTTCAGATAGGAGGTTCCAGATAAGGTCAAAAACTACATACTCAGATCTTCACCAAACTTTGCAGGGATACATTGGATGTCAAGACACGTGGAAAAAACGTACAAAACAAGAGATTGGAGACATCAAGATTTTGGACGAATTTTTTAAGAATTTTCAAATTTTCAGATAGGAGGTTCCAGATGAGGTCAAAAACTACATACTCAGATCTTCACCAAACTTTGCAGGAATACTTTGCATGTCAAGACACGTGGAAAAAACGTACAAAACAAGAGATCGGAGACATCAAGATTTTCGACGAATTTTTTAAGAATTTTCAAATTTTCAGATGGGAGGTTCCAGATAAGGTCAAAAACGACATACTCAGATCTTCACCAAACTTTGCAGGGATCCATTGGAGGTCGAGACACGTGGAAAAAACGTACAAAACAAGAGATTGGAGACATCAAGATTTTGGACGAATTTTTTAAGAATTTTCAAATTTTCAGATAGGAGGTTCCATATAAGGTCAAAAACTACATACTCAGATCTTCACCAAACTTTGCAGGGATACATTGGATGTCAAGACACGTGGAAAAAACGTACAAAACAAGAGATTGGAGACATCAAGATTTTCGACGAATTTTTTAAGAATTTTCAAATTTTCAGAAAGGATGTTCCAGATAAGGTCAAAAACGACATACTCAGATCTTCACCAAACTTTGCAGGGATCCATTGGAGGTCGAGACACGTGGAAAAAACGTACAAAACAAGAGATTGGAGACATCAAGATTTTCGACGAATTTTTGAAGAATTTTCAAATTTTCAGATAGGAGGTTCCAGATAAGGTCAAAAACTACATACTCAGATCTTCACCAAACGTTGCAGGGATACTTTGCATGTCAAGACACGTGGAAAAAACGTACAAAACAAAAGATTGGAGACATCAAGATTTTCGACGAATTTTTTAAGAATTTTCAAATTTTCAGATGGGAGGTTCCAGATAAGGTCAAAAACGACATACTCAGATCTTCACCAAACTTTGCATGGATACATTGGATGTCAAGACACGTGGAAAAAACGTACAAAACAAGAGATTGGAGACATCAAGATTTTGGACGAATTTTTTAAGAATTCTCAAATTTTCAGAAAGGAGGTTCCATATAAGGTCAAAAACTACATACTCAGATCTTCACCAAACTTTGCAGGGATACTTTGGATGTCAAGACACGTGGAAAAAACGTACAAAACAAGAGATTGGGGTCATCAAGATTTTGGACGAATTTTTTAAGAATTTTCAAATTTTCAGATGGGAGGTTCAATATAAGGTCAAAAACTACATACTCAGATCTTCACCAAACTTTGCATGGATACATTGGATGTCAAGACACGTGGAAAAAACATACAAAACATAGGATTCGGAACATCAAGATTTTGGTCGAATTTTTTAAGAATTTTCAAATTTTCAGATAGGAGGTTCCATATAAGGTCAAAAACTACATACTCAGATCTTCACCAAACATTGCAGGAATACATTGGATGTCAAGACACGTGGAAAAAACGTACAAAACAAGAGATTGGGGTCATCAAGATTTTGCACGGATTTTTTAGGAATTTTCAAATTTTCAGATGGGAGGTTCCAGATAAGGTCAAAAACTACATACTCAGATCTTCACCAAACTTTGCAGGGATACATTGGATGTCAAGACACGTGGAAAAAACGTACAAAACAAGAGATTGGAGACATCAAGATTTTGGACGAATTTTTTAAGAATTTTCAAATTTTCAGATAGGAGGTTCCATATAAGGTCAAAAACTACATACTCAGATCTTCACCAAACTTTGCATGGATACATTATGTGTCAAGACACGTGGAAAAAACGTACAAAACAAAAGATTGGAGACATCAAGATTTTGGTCGAATTTTTTAAGAATTTTCAAATTTTCAGATGGGAGGTTCCAGATAAGGTCAAAAACTACATACTCAGATCTTCACCAAACTTTGCAGGGATACATTGGATGTCAAGACACGTGGAAAAAACGTACAAAAAAGAGATTGGAGACATCAAGATTTTGGACGAATTTTTTAACAATATTCAAATTTTCAGAAAGGATGTTCCAGATAAGGTCAAAAACGACATACTCAGATCTTCACCAAACTTTGCAGGGATACATTGGATATCAAGACACGTGGAAAAAACGTACAAAACAAGAGATTGGAGACATCAAGATTTTGGACGAATTTTTTAAGAATTTTCAAATTTTCAGATAGGAGGCTCCAGATAAGGTCAAAAACTACATACTCAGATCTTCACCAAACTTTGCAGGGATACATTGGATGTCAAGACACGTGGAAAAAACGTACAAAACAAGAGATTGGAGACATCAAGATTTTGGACGAATTTTTTAAGAATTTTCAAATTTTCAGATAGGAGGTTCCAGATGAGGTCAAAAACTACATACTCAGATCTTCACCAAACTTTGCAGGAATACTTTGCATGTCAAGACACGTGGAAAAAACGTACAAAACAAGAGATCGGAGACATCAAGATTTTCGACGAATTTTTTAAGAATTTTCAAATTTTCAGATGGGAGGTTCCAGATAAGGTCAAAAACGACATACTCAGATCTTCACCAAACTTTGCAGGGATCCATTGGAGGTCGAGACACGTGGAAAAAACGTACAAAACAAGAGATTGGAGACATCAAGATTTTGGACGAATTTTTTAAGAATTTTCAAATTTTCAGATAGGAGGTTCCATATAAGGTCAAAAACTACATACTCAGATCTTCACCAAACTTTGCAGGGATACATTGGATGTCAAGACACGTGGAAAAAACGTACAAAACAAGAGATTGGAGACATCAAGATTTTGGACGATTTTTTTAAAAATTTTCAAATTTTCAGAAATGCGGTTCCAGATAAGGTCAAAAACTATACTCAGATCTTCACCAAACTTTGCAGGGATACATTGGATGTCAAGACACGTGGAAAAAACGTACAAAACAAGAGATTCGGGTCAACAAGATTTTGGACGGATTTTTTAGGAATTTTCAAATTTTCAGAAATGCGGTTCCAGATAAGGTCAAAAACTACATACTCAGATCTTCACCAAACTCTGCAGGGATACATTGTATGTCAAGACACGTGGAAAAAACATACAAAACATAGGATTGGGGACATCAAGATTTTGTTAAATTCTTTTAAGAATTTTCAAATTTTCAGATAGGAGGTTCCATATAAGGTCAAAAACTACATACTCAGATCTTCACCAAACATTGCAGGGATACATTGGATGTCAAGACACGTGGAAAGAACGTACAAAACAAGAGATTGGAGACATCAAGATTTTGGACGAATTTTTTAAGAATTTTCAAATTTTCAGATAGGAGGCTCCATATAAGGTCAAAAACTACATACTCAGATCTTCACCAAACATTGCAGGGATACATTGGATGTCAAGACACGTGGAAAAAACGTACAAAACAAGAGATTGGAGACATCAAGATTTTGGACGAATTTTTTAAGAATTTTCAAATTTTCAGATAGGAGGTTCCAGATAAGGTCAAAAACTACATACTCAGATCTTCACCAAACGTTGCAGGGATACTTTGCATGTCAAGACACGTGGAAAAAACGTACAAAACAAGAGATTGGAGACATCAAGATTTTCGACGAATTTTTTAAGAATTTTCAAATTTTCAGATGGGAGGTTCCAGATAAGGTCAAAAACGACATACTCAGATCTTCACCAAACTTTGCATGGATACATTGGATGTCAAGACACGTGGAAAAAACGTACAAAACAAGAGATTGGGATCATCAAGATTTTGCACGGATTTTTTAAGAATTTTCAAATTTTCAGATGGGAGGTTCCAGATAAGGTCAAAAACGACATACTCAGATCTTCACCAAACTTTGCAGGGATACATTGGATGTCAAGAAACGTGGAAAAAACGTACAAAACAAGAGATTGGGGTCATCAAGATTTTGCACGGATTTTTTAAGAATTTTCAAATTTTCAGATGGGAGGTTCCAGATAAGGTCAAAAACGACATACTCAGATCTTCACCAAACTTTGCATGGATACATTGGATGTCAAGACACGTGGAAAAAACGTACAAAACAAGAGATTGGTGACATCAAGATTTTGGACGAATTTTTTAAGAATTTTCAAATTTTCAGAAAGGAGGTTCCATATAAGGTCAAAAACTACATACTCAGATCTTCACCAAACTTTGCAGGGATACATTGGATGTCAAGACACGTGGAAAAAACGTACAAAACAAGAGATTGGAGACATCAAGATTATGGACGAATTTTTTGAGAATTTTCAAATTTTCAGAAAGGAGGTTCCATATAAGGTAAAAAACTACATACTCAGATCTTCACCAAACTTTGCAGGGATACATTGGATGTCAAGAAACGTGGAAAAAACGTACAAAACAAGAGATTGGAGACATCAAGATTTTCGAAGAATTTTTTAAGAATTTTCAAATTTTCAGAAAGGATGTTCCAGATAAGGTCAAAAACGACATTCTCTGATCTTCACTAACTTTGCAGGGATACATTGGAGGTCGAGACACGTGGAAAAAACGTACAAAACAAGAGATTGGAGACATCAAGATTTTGGACGAATTTTTGAAGAATTTTCAAATTTTCAGATAGGAGGTTCCAGATAAGGTCAAAAACTACATACTCAGATCTCCACCAAACATTGCAGGGATACATTGGATGTCAAGACACGTGGAAAAAACGTACAAAGCAAGAGATTGGAGACATCAAGATTTTCGACGAATTTTTTAAGAATTTTCAAATTTTCAAATAGGAGGTTCCAGATAAGGTCAAAAACTACATACTCAGATCTTCACCAAACGTTGCAGGGATACTTTGCATGTCAAGACACGTGGAAAAAACGTACAAAACAAGAGATTGGAGACATCAAGATTTTCGACGAATTTTTTAAGAATTTTCAAATTTTCAGATGGGAGGTTCCAGATAAGGTCAAAAACGACATACTCAGATCTTCACCAAACTTTGCATGGATACATTGGATGTCAAGACACGTGGAAAAAACGTACAAAACAAGAGATTGGGGTCATCAAGATTTTGCACGGATTTTTTAAGAATTTTCAAATTTTCAGATGGGAGGTTCCAGATAAGGTCAAAAACGACATACTCAGATCTTCACCAAACTTTGCAGGGATACATTGGATGTCAAGAAACGTGGAAAAAACGTACAAAACAAGAGATTGGGGTCATCAAGATTTTGCACGGATTTTTTAAGAATTTTCAAATTTTCAGATGGGAGGTTCCAGATAAGGTCAAAAACGACATACTCAGATCTTCACCAAACTTTGCATGGATACATTGGATGTCAAGACACGTGGAAAAAACGTACAAAACAAGAGATTGGTGACATCAAGATTTTGGACGAATTTTTTAAGAATTTTCAAATTTTCAGAAAGGAGGTTCCATATAAGGTCAAAAACTACATACTCAGATCTTCACCAAACTTTGCAGGGATACATTGGATGTCAAGACACGTGGAAAAAACGTACAAAACAAGAGATTGGAGACATCAAGATTTTCGACGAATTTTTGAAGAATTTTCAAATTTTCAGATAGGAGGTTCCATATAAGGTCAAAAACTACATACTCAGATCTTCACCAAACATTGCAGGAATACATTGGATGTCAAGACACGTGGAAAAAACGTACAAAACAAGAGATTGGAGACATCAAGATTTTCGACGAATTTTTGAAGAATTTTCAAATTTTCAGATAGGAGGTTCCAGATAAGGTCAAAAACTACATACTCAGATCTTCACCAAACGTTGCAGGGATACTTTGCATGTCAAGACACGTGGAAAAAACGTACAAAACAAGAGATTGGAGACATCAAGATTTTCGACGAATTTTTTAAGAATTTTCAAATTTTCAGATAGGAGGTTCCATATAAGGTCAAAAACTACATACTCAGATCTTCACCAAACATTGCAGGAATACATTGGATGTCAAGACACGTGGAAAAAACGTACAAAACAAGAGATTGGGGTCATCAAGATTTTGCACGGATTTTTTAGGAATTTTCAAATTTTCAGATGGGAGGTTCCAGATAAGGTCAAAAACTACATACTCAGATCTTCACCAAACTTTGCAGGGATACATTGGATGTCAAGACACGTGGAAAAAACGTACAAAACAAGAGATTGGAGACATCAAGATTTTGGACGAATTTTTTAAGAATTTTCAAATTTTCAGATAGGAGGTTCCATATAAGGTCAAAAACTACATACTCAGATCTTCACCAAACTTTGCATGGATACATTATGTGTCAAGACACGTGGAAAAAACGTACAAAACAAAAGATTGGAGACATCAAGATTTTGGTCGAATTTTTTAAGAATTTTCAAATTTTCAGATGGGAGGTTCCAGATAAGGTCAAAAACTACATACTCAGATCTTCACCAAACTTTGCAGGGATACATTGGATGTCAAGACACGTGGAAAAAACGTACAAAAAAGAGATTGGAGACATCAAGATTTTGGACGAAATTTTAACAATTTTCAAATTTTCAGAAAGGATGTTCCAGATAAGGTCAAAAACGACATACTCAGATCTTCACCAAACTTTGCAGGGATACATTGGATATCAAGACACGTGGAAAAAACGTACAAAACAAGAGATTGGAGACATCAAGATTTTGGACGAATTTTTTAAGAATTTTCAAATTTTCAGATAGGAGGTTCCAGATAAGGTCAAAAACTACATACTCAGATCTTCACCAAACTTTGCAGGGATACATTGGATGTCAAGACACGTGGAAGAAACGTACAAAACAAGAGATTGGGGTCATCAAGATTTTGGACGGATTTTTTAGGAATTTTCAAATTTTCAGATGGGAGGTTCCAGATAAGGTCAAAAACTACATACTCAGATCTTCACCAAACATTGCAGGGATACATTGGATGTCAAGACACGTGGAAAAAACGTACAAAACAAGAGATTGGAGACATCAAAATTTTGGACGAATTTTTTAAGAATTTTCAAATTTTCAGATAGGAGGTTCCAGATGAGGTCAAAAACTACATACTCAGATCTTCACCAAACTTTGCAGGAATACTTTGCATGTCAAGACACGTGGAAAAAACGTACAAAACAAGAGATCGGAGACATCAAGATTTTCGACGAATTTTTTAAGAATTTTCAAATTTTCAGATGGGAGGTTCCAGATAAGGTCAAAAACGACATACTCAGATCTTCACCAAACTTTGCATGGATACATTGGATGTCAAGACACGTGGAAAAAACATACAAAACATAGGATTGGTGACATCAAGATTTTGGACGAATTTTTTAAGAATTTTCAAATTTTCAGATGGGAGGTTCCATATAAGGTCAAAAACTACATACTCAGATCTTCACCAAACTTTGCAGGGATACATTGGATGTCAAGACACGTGGAAAAAACGTACAAAACAAGAGATTGGAGACATCAAGATTTTCGACGAATTTTTTAAGAATTTTCAAATTTTCAGAAAGGATGTTCCAGATAAGGTCAAAAACGACATACTCAGATCTTCACCAAACTTTGCAGGGATCCATTGGAGGTCGAGACACGTGGAAAAAACGTACAAAACAAGAGATTGGAGACATCAAGATTTTCGACGAATTTTTGAAGAATTTTCAAATTTTCAGATAGGAGGTTCCAGATAAGGTCAAAAACTACATACTCAGATCTTCACCAAACGTTGCAGGGATACTTTGCATGTCAAGACACGTGGAAAAAACGTACAAAACAAAAGATTGGAGACATCAAGATTTTCGACGAATTTTTTAAGAATTTTCAAATTTTCAGATGGGAGGTTCCAGATAAGGTCAAAAACGACATACTCAGATCTTCACCAAACTTTGCATGGATACATTGGATGTCAAGACACGTGGAAAAAACGTACAAAACAAGAGATTGGAGACATCAAGATTTTGGACGAATTTTTTAAGAATTCTCAAATTTTCAGAAAGGAGGTTCCATATAAGGTCAAAAACTACATACTCAGATCTTCACCAAACTTTGCAGGGATACTTTGGATGTCAAGACACGTGGAAAAAACGTACAAAACAAGAGATTGGGGTCATCAAGATTTTGGACGAATTTTTTAAGAATTTTCAAATTTTCAGATGGGAGGTTCAATATAAGGTCAAAAACTACATACTCAGATCTTCACCAAACTTTGCATGGATACATTGGATGTCAAGACACGTGGAAAAAACATACAAAACATAGGATTCGGAACATCAAGATTTTGGTCGAATTTTTTAAGAATTTTCAAATTTTCAGATAGGAGGTTCCATATAAGGTCAAAAACTACATACTCAGATCTTCACCAAACATTGCAGGAATACATTGGATGTCAAGACACGTGGAAAAAACGTACAAAACAAGAGATTGGGGTCATCAAGATTTTGCACGGATTTTTTAGGAATTTTCAAATTTTCAGATGGGAGGTTCCAGATAAGGTCAAAAACTACATACTCAGATCTTCACCAAACTTTGCAGGGATACATTGGATGTCAAGACACGTGGAAAAAACGTACAAAACAAGAGATTGGAGACATCAAGATTTTGGACGAATTTTTTAAGAATTTTCAAATTTTCAGATAGGAGGTTCCATATAAGGTCAAAAACTACATACTCAGATCTTCACCAAACTTTGCATGGATACATTATGTGTCAAGACACGTGGAAAAAACGTACAAAACAAAAGATTGGAGACATCAAGATTTTGGTCGAATTTTTTAAGAATTTTCAAATTTTCAGATGGGAGGTTCCAGATAAGGTCAAAAACTACATACTCAGATCTTCACCAAACTTTGCAGGGATACATTGGATGTCAAGACACGTGGAAAAAACGTACAAAAAAGAGATTGGAGACATCAAGATTTTGGACGAATTTTTTAACAATATTCAAATTTTCAGAAAGGATGTTCCAGATAAGGTCAAAAACGACATACTCAGATCTTCACCAAACTTTGCAGGGATACATTGGATATCAAGACACGTGGAAAAAACGTACAAAACAAGAGATTGGAGACATCAAGATTTTGGACGAATTTTTTAAGAATTTTCAAATTTTCAGATAGGAGGTTCCAGATAAGGTCAAAAACTACATACTCAGATCTTCACCAAACTTTGCAGGGATACATTGGATGTCAAGACACGTGGAAAAAACGTACAAAACAAGAGATTGGAGACATCAAGATTTTGGACGAATTTTTTAAGAATTTTCAAATTTTCAGATAGGAGGTTCCAGATAAGGTCAAAAACTACATACTCAGATCTTCACCAAACTTTGCAGGGATACATTGGATGTCAAGACACGTGGAAGAAACGTACAAAACAAGAGATTGGGGTCATCAAGATTTTGGACGGATTTTTTAGGAATTTTCAAATTTTCAGATGGGAGGTTCCAGATAAGGTCAAAAACTACATACTCAGATCTTCACCAAACATTGCAGGGATACATTGGATGTCAAGACACGTGGAAAAAACGTACAAAACAAGAGATTGGAGACATCAAAATTTTGGACGAATTTTTTAAGAATTTTCAAATTTTCAGATAGGAGGTTCCAGATGAGGTCAAAAACTACATACTCAGATCTTCACCAAACTTTGCAGGAATACTTTGCATGTCAAGACACGTGGAAAAAACGTACAAAACAAGAGATCGGAGACATCAAGATTTTCGACGAATTTTTTAAGAATTTTCAAATTTTCAGATGGGAGGTTCCAGATAAGGTCAAAAACGACATACTCAGATCTTCACCAAACTTTGCATGGATACATTGGATGTCAAGACACGTGGAAAAAACATACAAAACATAGGATTGGTGACATCAAGATTTTGGACGAATTTTTTAAGAATTTTCAAATTTTCAGATGGGAGGTTCCATATAAGGTCAAAAACTACATACTCAGATCTGCACCAAACTTTGCAGGGATACATTGGATGTCAAGACACGTGGAAAAAACGTACAAAACAAGAGATTGGAGACATCAAGATTTTCGACGAATTTTTTAAGAATTTTCAAATTTTCAGAAAGGATGTTCCAGATAAGGTCAAAAACGACATACTCAGATCTTCACCAAACTTTGCAGGGATCCATTGGAGGTCGAGACACGTGGAAAAAACGTACAAAACAAGAGATTGGAGACATCAAGATTTTCGACGAATTTTTGAAGAATTTTCAAATTTTCAGATAGGAGGTTCCAGATAAGGTCAAAAACTACATACTCAGATCTTCACCAAACGTTGCAGGGATACTTTGCATGTCAAGACACGTGGAAAAAACGTACAAAACAAAAGATTGGAGACATCAAGATTTTCGACGAATTTTTTAAGAATTTTCAAATTTTCAGATGGGAGGTTCCAGATAAGGTCAAAAACGACATACTCAGATCTTCACCAAACTTTGCATGGATACATTGGATGTCAAGACACGTGGAAAAAACGTACAAAACAAGAGATTGGAGACATCAAGATTTTGGACGAATTTTTTAAGAATTCTCAAATTTTCAGAAAGGAGGTTCCATATAAGGTCAAAAACTACATACTCAGATCTTCACCAAACTTTGCAGGGATACTTTGGATGTCAAGACACGTGGAAAAAACGTACAAAACAAGAGATTGGGGTCATCAAGATTTTGGACGAATTTTTTAAGAATTTTCAAATTTTCAGATGGGAGGTTCAATATAAGGTCAAAAACTACATACTCAGATCTTCACCAAACTTTGCATGGATACATTGGATGTCAAGACACGTGGAAAAAACATACAAAACATAGGATTCGGAACATCAAGATTTTGGTCGAATTTTTTAAGAATTTTCAAATTTTCAGATAGGAGGTTCCATATAAGGTCAAAAACTACATACTCAGATCTTCACCAAACATTGCAGGAATACATTGGATGTCAAGACACGTGGAAAAAACGTACAAAACAAGAGATTGGGGTCATCAAGATTTTGCACGGATTTTTTAGGAATTTTCAAATTTTCAGATGGGAGGTTCCAGATAAGGTCAAAAACTACATACTCAGATCTTCACCAAACTTTGCAGGGATACATTGGATGTCAAGACACGTGGAAAAAACGTACAAAACAAGAGATTGGAGACATCAAGATTTTGGACGAATTTTTTAAGAATTTTCAAATTTTCAGATAGGAGGTTCCATATAAGGTCAAAAACTACATACTCAGATCTTCACCAAACTTTGCATGGATACATTATGTGTCAAGACACGTGGAAAAAACGTACAAAACAAAAGATTGGAGACATCAAGATTTTGGTCGAATTTTTTAAGAATTTTCAAATTTTCAGATGGGAGGTTCCAGATAAGGTCAAAAACTACATACTCAGATCTTCACCAAACTTTGCAGGGATACATTGGATGTCAAGACACGTGGAAAAAACGTACAAAAAAGAGATTGGAGACATCAAGATTTTGGACGAATTTTTTAACAATATTCAAATTTTCAGAAAGGATGTTCCAGATAAGGTCAAAAACGACATACTCAGATCTTCACCAAACTTTGCAGGGATACATTGGATATCAAGACACGTGGAAAAAACGTACAAAACAAGAGATTGGAGACATCAAGATTTTGGACGAATTTTTTAAGAATTTTCAAATTTTCAGATAGGAGGTTCCAGATAAGGTCAAAAACTACATACTCAGATCTTCACCAAACTTTGCAGGGATACATTGGATGTCAAGACACGTGGAAAAAACGTACAAAACAAGAGATTGGAGACATCAAGATTTTGGACGAATTTTTTAAGAATTTTCAAATTTTCAGATAGGAGGTTCCAGATGAGGTCAAAAACTACATACTCAGATCTTCACCAAACTTTGCAGGAATACTTTGCATGTCAAGACACGTGGAAAAAACGTACAAAACAAGAGATCGGAGACATCAAGATTTTCGACGAATTTTTTAAGAATTTTCAAATTTTCAGATGGGAGGTTCCAGATAAGGTCAAAAACGACATACTCAGATCTTCACCAAACTTTGCAGGGATCCATTGGAGGTCGAGACACGTGGAAAAAACGTACAAAACAAGAGATTGGAGACATCAAGATTTTGGACGAATTTTTTAAGAATTTTCAAATTTTCAGATAGGAGGTTCCATATAAGGTCAAAAACTACATACTCAGATCTTCACCAAACTTTGCAGGGATACATTGGATGTCAAGACACGTGGAAAAAACGTACAAAACAAGAGATTGGAGACATCAAGATTTTGGACGATTTTTTTAAAAATTTTCAAATTTTCAGAAATGCGGTTCCAGATAAGGTCAAAAACTACATACTCAGATCTTCACCAAACTTTGCAGGGATACATTGGATGTCAAGACACGTGGAAAAAACGTACAAAACAAGAGATTCGGGTCAACAAGATTTTGGACGGATTTTTTAGGAATTTTCAAATTTTCAGAAATGCGGTTCCAGATAAGGTCAAAAACTACATACTCAGATCTTCACCAAACTCTGCAGGGATACATTGTATGTCAAGACACGTGGAAAAAACATACAAAACATAGGATTGGGGACATCAAGATTTTGTTAAATTCTTTTAAGAATTTTCAAATTTTCAGATAGGAGGTTCCATATAAGGTCAAAAACTACATACTCAGATCTTCACCAAACATTGCAGGGATACATTGGATGTCAAGACACGTGGAAAGAACGTACAAAACAAGAGATTGGAGACATCAAGATTTTGGACGAATTTTTTAAGAATTTTCAAATTTTCAGATAGGAGGCTCCATATAAGGTCAAAAACTACATACTCAGATCTTCACCAAACATTGCAGGGATACATTGGATGTCAAGACACGTGGAAAAAACGTACAAAACAAGAGATTGGAGACATCAAGATTTTGGACGAATTTTTTAAGAATTTTCAAATTTTCAGATAGGAGGTTCCAGATAAGGTCAAAAACTACATACTCAGATCTTCACCAAACGTTGCAGGGATACTTTGCATGTCAAGACACGTGGAAAAAACGTACAAAACAAGAGATTGGAGACATCAAGATTTTCGACGAATTTTTTAAGAATTTTCAAATTTTCAGATGGGAGGTTCCAGATAAGGTCAAAAACGACATACTCAGATCTTCACCAAACTTTGCATGGATACATTGGATGTCAAGACACGTGGAAAAAACGTACAAAACAAGAGATTGGGGTCATCAAGATTTTGCACGGATTTTTTAAGAATTTTCAAATTTTCAGATGGGAGGTTCCAGATAAGGTCAAAAACGACATACTCAGATCTTCACCAAACTTTGCAGGGATACATTGGATGTCAAGAAACGTGGAAAAAACGTACAAAACAAGAGATTGGGGTCATCAAGATTTTGCACGGATTTTTTAAGAATTTTCAAATTTTCAGATGGGAGGTTCCAGATAAGGTCAAAAACGACATACTCAGATCTTCACCAAATTTTGCATGGATACATTGGATGTCAAGACACGTGGAAAAAACGTACAAAACAAGAGATTGGTGACATCAAGATTTTGGACGAATTTTTTAAGAATTTTCAAATTTTCAGAAAGGAGGTTCCATATAAGGTCAAAAACTACATACTCAGATCTTCACCAAACTTTGCAGGGATACATTGGATGTCAAGACACGTGGAAAAAACGTACAAAACAAGAGATTGGAGACATCAAGATTATGGACGAATTTTTTGAGAATTTTCAAATTTTCAGAAAGGAGGTTCCATATAAGGTAAAAAACTACATACTCAGATCTTCACCAAACTTTGCAGGGATGCATTGGATGTCAAGAAACGTGGAAAAAACGTACAAAACAAGAGATTGGAGACATCAAGATTTTCGAAGAATTTTTTAAGAATTTTCAAATTTTCAGAAAGGATGTTCCAGATAAGGTCAAAAACGACATTCTCAGATCTTCACTAACTTTGCAGGGATACATTGGAGGTCGAGACACGTGGAAAAAACGTACAAAACAAGAGATTGGAGACATCAAGATTTTGGACGAATTTTTGAAGAATTTTCAAATTTTCAGATAGGAGGTTCCAGATAAGGTCAAAAACTACATACTCAGATCTCCACCAAACATTGCAGGGATACATTGGATGTCAAGACACGTGGAAAAAACGTACAAAGCAAGAGATTGGAGACATCAAGATTTTCGACGAATTTTTGAAGAATTTTCAAATTTTCAAATAGGAGGTTCCAGATAAGGTCAAAAACTACATACTCAGATCTTCACCAAACGTTGCAGGGATACTTTGCATGTCAAGACACGTGGAAAAAACGTACAAAACAAGAGATTGGAGACATCAAGATTTTCGACGAATTTTTTAAGAATTTTCAAATTTTCAGATGGTAGGTTCCAGATAAGGTCAAAAACGACATACTCAGATCTTCACCAAACTTTGCATGGATACATTGGATGTCAAGACACGTGGAAAAAACGTACAAAACAAGAGATTGGGGTCATCAAGATTTTGCACGGATTTTTTAAGAATTTTCAAATTTTCAGATGGGAGGTTCCAGATAAGGTCAAAAACGACATACTCAGATCTTCACCAAACTTTGCAGGGATACATTGGATGTCAAGAAACGTGGAAAAAACGTACAAAACAAGAGATTGGGGTCATCAAGATTTTGCACGGATTTTTTAAGAATTTTCAAATTTTCAGATGGGAGGTTCCAGATAAGGTCAAAAACGACATACTCAGATCTTCACCAAACTTTGCATGGATACATTGGATGTCAAGACACGTGGAAAAAACGTACAAAACAAGAGATTGGTGACATCAAGATTTTGGACGAATTTTTTAAGAATTTTCAAATTTTCAGAAAGGAGGTTCCATATAAGGTCAAAAACTACATACTCAGATCTTCACCAAACTTTGCAGGGATACATTGGATGTCAAGACACGTGGAAAAAACGTACAAAACAAGAGATTGGAGACATCAAGATTTTCGACGAATTTTTGAAGAATTTTCAAATTTTCAGATAGGAGGTTCCATATAAGGTCAAAAACTACATACTCAGATCTTCACCAAACATTGCAGGAATACATTGGATGTCAAGACACGTGGAAAAAACGTACAAAACAAGAGATTGGAGACATCAAGATTTTCGACGAATTTTTGAAGAATTTTCAAATTTTCAGATAGGAGGTTCCAGATAAGGTCAAAAACTACATACTCAGATCTTCACCAAACGTTGCAGGGATACTTTGCATGTCAAGACACGTGGAAAAAACGTACAAAACAAGAGATTGGAGACATCAAGATTTTCGACGAATTTTTTAAGAATTTTCAAATTTTCAGATAGGAGGTTCCATATAAGGTCAAAAACTACATACTCAGATCTTCACCAAACATTGCAGGAATACATTGGATGTCAAGACACGTGGAAAAAACGTACAAAACAAGAGATTGGGGTCATCAAGATTTTGCACGGATTTTTTAGGAATTTTCAAATTTTCAGATGGGAGGTTCCAGATAAGGTCAAAAACTACATACTCAGATCTTCACCAAACTTTGCAGGGATACATTGGATGTCAAGACACGTGGAAAAAACGTACAAAACAAGAGATTGGAGACATCAAGATTTTGGACGAATTTTTTAAGAATTTTCAAATTTTCAGATAGGAGGTTCCATATAAGGTCAAAAACTACATACTCAGATCTTCACCAAACTTTGCATGGATACATTATGTGTCAAGACACGTGGAAAAAACGTACAAAACAAAAGATTGGAGACATCAAGATTTTGGTCGAATTTTTTAAGAATTTTCAAATTTTCAGATGGGAGGTTCCAGATAAGGTCAAAAACTACATACTCAGATCTTCACCAAACTTTGCAGGGATACATTGGATGTCAAGACACGTGGAAAAAACGTACAAAAAAGAGATTGGAGACATCAAGATTTTGGACGAAATTTTAACAATTTTCAAATTTTCAGAAAGGATGTTCCAGATAAGGTCAAAAACGACATACTCAGTTCTTCACCAAACTTTGCAGGGATACATTGGATATCAAGACACGTGGAAAAAACGTACAAAACAAGAGATTGGAGACATCAAGATTTTGGACGAATTTTTTAAGAATTTTCAAATTTTCAGATAGGAGGTTCCAGATAAGGTCAAAAACTACATACTCAGATCTTCACCAAACTTTGCAGGGATACATTGGATGTCAAGACACGTGGAAGAAACGTACAAAACAAGAGATTGGGGTCATCAAGATTTTGGACGGATTTTTTAGGAATTTTCAAATTTTCAGATGGGAGGTTCCAGATAAGGTCAAAAACTACATACTCAGATCTTCACCAAACATTGCAGGGATACATTGGATGTCAAGACACGTGGAAAAAACGTACAAAACAAGAGATTGGAGACATCAAAATTTTGGACGAATTTTTTAAGAATTTTCAAATTTTCAGATAGGAGGTTCCAGATGAGGTCAAAAACTACATACTCAGATCTTCACCAAACTTTGCAGGAATACTTTGCATGTCAAGACACGTGGAAAAAACGTACAAAACAAGAGATCGGAGACATCAAGATTTTCGACGAATTTTTTAAGAATTTTCAAATTTTCAGATGGGAGGTTCCAGATAAGGTCAAAAACGACATACTCAGATCTTCACCAAACTTTGCATGGATACATTGGATGTCAAGACACGTGGAAAAAACATACAAAACATAGGATTGGTGACATCAAGATTTTGGACGAATTTTTTAAGAATTTTCAAATTTTCAGATGGGAGGTTCCAGATAAGGTCAAAAACGACATACTCAGATCTTCACCAAACTTTGCAGGGATCCATTGGAGGTCGAGACACGTGGAAAAAACGTACAAAACAAGAGATTGGAGACATCAAGATTTTGGACGAATTTTTTAAGAATTTTCAAATTTTCAGATAGGAGGTTCCAGATAAGGTCAAAAACTACATACTCAGATCTCCACCAAACATTGCAGGGATACATTGGATGTCAAGACACGTGGAAAAAACGTACAAAGCAAGAGATTGGAGACATCAAGATTTTCGACGAATTTTTGAAGAATTTTCAAATTTTCAAATAGGAGGTTCCAGATAAGGTCAAAAACTACATACTCAGATCTTCACCAAACGTTGCAGGGATACTTTGCATGTCAAGACACGTGGAAAAAACGTACAAAACAAGAGATTGGAGACATCAAGATTTTGGACGAATTTTTTAAGAATTCTCAAATTTTCAGAAAGGAGGTTCCATATAAGGTCAAAAACTACATACTCAGATCTTCACCAAACTTTGCAGGGATACATTGGATGTCAAGACACGTGGAAAAAACGTACAAAACAAGAGATTGGGGTCTTCAAGATTTTGGACGAATTTTTTAAGAATTTTCAAATTTTCAGATAGGAGGTTCCAGATAAGGTCAAAAACTACATACTCAGATCTTCACCAAACGTTGCAGGGATACTTTGCATGTCAAGACACGTGGAAAAAACGTACAAAACAAGAGATTGGAGACATCAAGATTTTCGACGAATTTTTTAAGAATTCTCAAATTTTCAGAAAGGAGGTTCCATATAAGGTCAAAAACTACATACTCAGATCTTCACCAAACATTGCAGGAATACATTGGATGTCAAGACACGTGGAAAAAACGTACAAAACAAGAGATTGGAGACATCAAGATTTTCGACGAATTTTTGAAGAATTTTCAAATTTTCAGATAGGAGGTTCCAGATAAGGTCAAAAACTACATACTCAGATCTTCACCAAACGTTGCAGGGATACTTTGCATGTCAAGACACGTGGAAAAAACGTACAAAACAAGAGATTGGAGACATCAAGATTTTCGACGAATTTTTTAAGAATTTTCAAATTTTCAGATAGGAGGTTCCATATAAGGTCAAAAACTACATACTCAGATCTTCACCAAACATTGCAGGAATACATTGGATGTCAAGACACGTGGAAAAAACGTACAAAACAAGAGATTGGGGTCATCAAGATTTTGCACGGATTTTTTAGGAATTTTCAAATTTTCAGATGGGAGGTTCCAGATAAGGTCAAAAACTACATACTCAGATCTTCACCAAACTTTGCAGGGATACATTGGATGTCAAGACACGTGGAAAAAACGTACAAAACAAGAGATTGGAGACATCAAGATTTTGGACGAATTTTTTAAGAATTTTCAAATTTTCCGATAGGAGGTTCCATATAAGGTCAAAAACTACATACTCAGATCTTCACCAAACTTTGCATGGATACATTATGTGTCAAGACACGTGGAAAAAACGTACAAAACAAAAGATTGGAGACATCAAGATTTTGGTCGAATTTTTTAAGAATTTTCAAATTTTCAGATGGGAGGTTCCAGATAAGGTCAAAAACTACATACTCAGATCTTCACCAAACTTTGCAGGTATACATTGGATGTCAAGACACGTGGAAAAAACGTACAAAAAAGAGATTGGAGACATCAAGATTTTGGACGAATTTTTTAACAATTTTCAAATTTTCAGAAAGGATGTTCCAGATAAGGTCAAAAACGACATACTCAGATCTTCACCAAACTTTGCAGGGATACATTGGATATCAAGACACGTGGAAAAAACGTACAAAACAAGAGATTGGAGACATCAAGATCTTGGACGAATTTTTTAAGAATTTTCAAATTTTCAGATAGGAGGTTCCAGATAAGGTCAAAAACTACATACTCAGATCTTCACCAAACTTTGCAGGGATACATTGGATGTCAAGACACGTGGAAGAAACGTACAAAACAAGAGATTGGGGTCATCAAGATTTTGGACGGATTTTTTAGGAATTTTCAAATTTTCAGATGGGAGGTTCCAGATAAGGTCAAAGACTACATACTCAGATCTTCACCAAACATTGCAGGGATACATTGGATGTCAAGACACGTGGAAAAAACGTACAAAACAAGAGATTGGAGACATCAAAATTTTGGACGAATTTTTTAAGAATTTTCAAATTTTCAGATAGGAGGTTCCAGATGAGGTCAAAAACTACATACTCAGATCTTCACCAAACTTTGCATCAATACTTTGCATGTCAAGACACGTGGAAAAAACGTACAAAACAAGAGATCGGAGACATCAAGATTTTCGACGAATTTTTTAAGAATTTTCAAATTTTCAGATGGGAGGTTCCAGATAAGGTCAAAAACGACATACTCAGATCTTCACCAAACTTTGCATGGATACATTGGATGTCAAGACACGTGGAAAAAACATACAAAACATAGGATTGGTGACATCAAGATTTTGGACGAATTTTTTAAGAATTTTCAAATTTTCAGATAGGAGGTTCCATATAAGGTCAAAAACTACATACTCAGATCTTCACCAAACTTTGCAGGGATACATTGGAGGTCGAGACACGTGGAAAAAAAGTACAAAACAAGAGATTGGGGTCATCAAGATTTTGGACGGATTTTTTAGGAATTTTCAAATTTTCAGATGGGAGGTTCCAGATAAGGTCAAAAACTACATACTCAGATCTTCACCAAACATTGCAGGGATACATTGGATGTCAAGACACGTGGAAAAAACGTACAAAACAAGAGATTGGAGACATCAAGATTTTGGACGAATTTTTTAAGAATTTTCAAATTTTCAGATAGGAGGTTCCAGATGAGGTCAAAAACTACATACTCAGATCTTCACCAAACTTTGCAGGAATACTTTGCATGTCAAGACACGTGGAAAAAACGTACAAAACAAGAGATTGGAGACATCAAGATTTTGGACGAATTTTTTAAGAATTTTCAAATTTTCAGATAGGAGGTTCCATATAAGGTCAAAAACTACATACTCAGATCTTCACCAAACTTTGCAGGGATACATTGGATGTCAAGACACGTGGAAAAAACGTACAAAACAAGAGATTGGAGACATCAAGATTTTCGACGAATTTTTTAAGAATTTTCAAATTTTCAGAAAGGATGTTCCAGATATGGTCAAAAACGACATACTCAGATCTTCACCAAACTTTGCAGGGATCCATTGGAGGTCGAGACACGTGGAAAAAACGTACAAAACAAGAGATTGGAGACATCAAGATTTTGGACGAATTTTTGAAGAATTTTCAAATTTTCAGATAGGACGTTCCAGATAAGGTCTAAAACTACATACTCAGATCTCCACCAAACATTGCAGGAATACATTGGATGTCAAGACACGTGGAAAAAACGTACAAAACAAGAGATTGGAGACATCAAGATTTTCGACGAATTTTTGAAGAATTTTCAAATTTTCAGATAGGAGGTTCCAGATAAGGTCAAAAACTACATACTCAGATCTTCACCAAACGTTGCAGGGATACTTTGCATGTCAAGACACGTGGAAAAAACGTACAAAACAAAAGATTGGAGACATCAAGATTTTCGACGAATTTTTTAAGAATTTTCAAATTTTCAGATGGGAGGTTCCAGATAAGGTCAAAAACGACATACTCAGATCTTCACCAAACTTTGCATGGATACATTGGATGTCAAGACACGTGGAAAAAACGTACAAAACAAGAGATTGGAGACATCAAGATTTTGGACGATTTTTTTAAGAATTTTCAAATTTTCAGATGGGAGGTTCAATATAAGGTCAAAAACTACATACTCAGATCTTCACCAAACTTTGCAGGGATACTTTGGATGTCAAGACACGTGGAAAAAACGTACAAAACAAGAGATTGGGGTCATCAAGATTTTGGACGAATTTTTTAAGAATTTTCAAATTTTCAGATGGGAGGTTCAATATAAGGTCAAAAACTACATACTCAGATCTTCACCAAACTTTGCATGGATACATTGGATGTCAAGACACGTGGAAAAAACATACAAAACATAGGATTCGGAACATCAAGATTTTGGTCGAATTTTTTAAGAATTTTCAAATTTTCAGATAGGAGGTTCCATATAAGGTCAAAAACTACATACTCAGATCTTCACCAAACATTGCAGGAATACATTGGATGTCAAGACACGTGGAAAAAACGTACAAAACAAGAGATTGGGGTCATCAAGATTTTGCACGGATTTTTTAGGAATTTTCAAATTTTCAGATGGGAGGTTCCAGATAAGGTCAAAAACTACATACTCAGATCTTCACCAAACTTTGCAGGGATACATTGGATGTCAAGACACGTGGAAAAAACGTACAAAACAAGAGATTGGAGACATCAAGATTTTGGACGAATTTTTTAAGAATTTTCAAATTTTCAGATAGGAGGTTCCATATAAGGTCAAAAACTACATACTCAGATCTTCACCAAACTTTGCATGGATACATTATGTGTCAAGACACGTGGAAAAAACGTACAAAACAAAAGATTGGAGACATCAATATTTTGGTCGAATTTTTTAAGAATTTTCAAATTTTCAGATGGGAGGTTCCAGATAAGGTCAAAAACTACATACTCAGATCTTCACCAAACTTTGCAGGGATACATTGGATGTCAAGACACGTGGAAAAAACGTACAAAAAAGAGATTGGAGACATCAAGATTTTGGACGAATTTTTTAACAATTTTCAAATTTTCAGAAAGGATGTTCCAGATAAGGTCAAAAACGACATACTCAGATCTTCACCAAACTTTGCAGGGATACATTGGATATCAAGACACGTGGAAAAAACGTACAAAACAAGAGATTGGAGACATCAAGATTTTGGACGAATTTTTTAAGAATTTTCAAATTTTCAGATATTAGGTTCCAGATAAGGTCAAAAACTACATACTCAGATCTTCACCAAACTTTGCAGGGATACATTGGATGTCAAGACACGTGGAAAAAACGTACAAAACAAGAGATTGGGGTCATCAAGATTTTGGACGGATTTTTTAGGAATTTTCAAATTTTCAGATGGGAGGTTCCAGATAAGGTCAAAAACTACATACTCAGATCTTCACCAAACATTGCAGGGATACATTGGATGTCAAGACACGTGGAAAAAACGTACAAAACAAGAGATTGGAGACATCAAAATTTTGGACGAATTTTTTAAGAATTTTCAAATTTTCAGATAGGAGGTTCCAGATGAGGTCAAAAACTACATACTCAGATCTTCACCAAACTTTGCAGGAATACTTTGCATGTCAAGACACGTGGAAAAAACGTACAAAACAAGAGATCGGAGACATCAAGATTTTCGACGAATTTTTTAAGAATTTTCAAATTTTCAGATGGGAGGTTCCAGATAAGGTCAAAAACGACATACTCAGATCTTCACCAAACTTTGCATGGATACATTGGATGTCAAGACACGTGGAAAAAACATACAAAACATAGGATTGGTGACATCAAGATTTGGGACGAATTTTTTAAGAATTTTCAAATTTTCAGATAGGAGGTTCCATATAAGGTCAAAAACTACATGCTCAGATCTTCACCAAACTTTGCAGGGATACATTGGATGTCAAGACACGTGGAAAAAACGTACAAAACAAGAGATTGCAGACATCAAGATTATGGACGAATTTTTTGAGAATTTTCAAATTTTCAGAAAGGAGGTTCTATATAAGGTCAAAAACTACATACTCAGATCTTCACCAAACTTTGCAGGGATACATTGGATGTCAAGAAACGTGGAAAAAACGTACAAAACAAGAGATTGGAGACATCAAGATTTTCGACGAATTTTTTAAGAATTTTCAAATTTTCAGAAAGGATGTTCCAGATAAGGTCAAAAACGACATACTCAGATCTTCACTAACTTTGCAGGGATACATTGGAGGTCGAGACACGTGGAAAAAACGTACAAAACAAGAGATTGGAGACATCAAGATTTTGGACGAATTTTTGAAGAATTTTCAAATTTTCAGATAGGAGGTTCCAGATAAGGTCAAAAACTACATACTCAGATCTCCACCAAACATTGCAGGGATACATTGGATGTCAAGACACGTGGAAAAAACGTACAAAGCAAGAGATTGGAGACATCAAGATTTTCGACGAATTTTTGAAGAATTTTCAAATTTTCAGATAGGAGGTTCCAGATAAGGTCAAAAACTACATACTCAGATCTTCACCAAACGTTGCAGGGATACTTTGCATGTCAAGACACGTGGAAAAAACGTACAAAACAAGAGATTGGAGACATCAAGATTTTGGACGGATTTTTTAGGAATTTTCAAATTTTCAGATGGGAGGTTCCAGATAAGGTCAAAAACTACATACTCAGATCTTCACCAAACTTTGCAGGGATACATTGGATGTCAAGACACGTGGAAAAAACGTACAAAACAAGAGATTGGAGACATCAAGATTTTGGACGAATTTTTTAAGAATTTTCAAATTTTCAGATAGGAGGTTCCATATAAGGTCAAAAACTAAATACTCAGATCTTCACCAAACTTTGCATGGATACATTATGTGTCAAGACACGTGGAAAAAACGTACAAAACAAGAGATTGGAGACATCAAGATTTTGGTCGAATTTTTTAAGAATTTTCAAATTTTCAGATGGGAGGTTCCAGATAAGGTCAAAAACTACATACTCAGATCTTCACCAAACTTTGCAGGGATACATTGGATGTCAAGACACGTGGAAAAAACGTACAAAACAAGAGATAGGAGACATCAAGATTTTGGACGAATTTTTTAACAATTTTCAAATTTTCAGAAAGGATGTTCCAGATAAGGTCAAAAACGACATACTCAGATCTTCACCAAACTTTGCAGGGATACATTGGATATCAAGACACGTGGAAAAAACGTACAAAACAAGAGATTGGAGACATCAAGATTTTGGACGAATTTTTTAAGAATTTTCAAATTTTCAGATAGGAGGTTCCAGATAAGGTCAAAAACTACATACTCAGATCTTCACCAAACTTTGCAGGGATACATTGGATGTCAAGACACGTGGAAAAAACGTACAAAACAAGAGATTGGAGACATCAAGATTTTGGACGAATTTTTTAAGAATTTTCAAATTTTCAGATAGGAGGTTCCAGATGAGGTCAAAAACTACATACTCAGATCTTCACCAAACTTTGCAGGAATACTTTGCATGTCAAGACACGTGGAAAAAACGTACAAAACAAGAGATCGGAGACATCAAGATTTTCGACGAATTTTTTAAGAATTTTCAAATTTTCAGATGGGAGGTTCCAGATAAGGTCAAAAACGACATACTCAGATCTTCACCAAACTTTGCAGGGATCCATTGGAGGTCGAGACACGTGGAAAAAACGTACAAAACAAGAGATTGGAGACATCAAGATTTTGGACGAATTTTTTAAGAATTTTCAAATTTTCAGATAGGAGGTTCCATATAAGGTCAAAAACTACATACTCAGATCTTCACCAAACTTTGCAGGGATACATTGGATGTCAAGACACGTGGAAAAAACGTACAAAACAAGAGATGGGAGACATCAAGATTTTCGACGAATTTTTTAAGAATTTTCAAATTTTCAGAAAGGATGTTCCAGATAAGGTCAAAAACGACATACTCAGATCTTCACCAAACTTTGCAGGGATCCATTGGAGGTCGAGACACGTGGAAAAAACGTACAAAACAAGAGATTGGAGACATCAAGATTTTGGACGAATTTTTGAAGAATTTTCAAATTTTCAGATAGGAGGTTCCAGATAAGGTCTAAAACTACATACTCAGATCTCCACCAAACATTGCAGGAATACATTGGATGTCAAGACACGTGGAAAAAACGTACAAAACAAGAGATTGGAGACATCAAGATTTTCGACGAATTTTTGAAGAATTTTCAAATTTTCAGATAGGAGGTTCCAGATAAGGTCAAAAACTACATACTCAGATCTTCACCAAACGTTGCAGGGATACTTTGCATGTCAAGACACGTGGAAAAAACGTACAAAACAAAAGATTGGAGACATCAAGATTTTCGACGAATTTTTTAAGAATTTTCAAATTTTCAGATGGGAGGTTCCAGATAAGGTCAAAAACGACATACTCAGTTCTTCACCAAACTTTGCATGGATACATTGGATGTCAAGACACGTGGAAAAAACGTACAAAACAAGAGATTGGAGACATCAAGATTTTGGACGAATTTTTTAAGAATTTTCAAATTTTCAGATGGGAGGTTCAATATAAGGTCAAAAACTACATACTCAGATCTTCACCAAACTTTGCAGGGATACTTTGGATGTCAAGACACGTGGAAAAAACGTACAAAACAAGAGATTGGGGTCATCAAGATTTTGGACGAATTTTTTAAGAATTTTCAAATTTTCAGATGGGAGGTTCAATATAAGGTCAAAAACTACATACTCAGATCTTCACCAAACTTTGCATGGATACATTGGATGTCAAGACACGTGGAAAAAACATACAAAACATAGGATTCGGAACATCAAGATTTTGGTCGAATTTTTTAAGAATTTTCAAATTTTCAGATAGGAGGTTCCATATAAGGTCAAAAACTACATACTCAGATCTTCACCAAACATTGCAGGAATACATTTGATGTCAAGACACGTGGAAAAAACGTACAAAACAAGAGATTGGGGTCATCAAGATTTTGCACGGATTTTTTAGGAATTTTCAAATTTTCAGATGGGAGGTTCCAGATAAGGTCAAAAACTACATACTCAGATCTTCACCAAACTTTGCAGGGATACATTGGATGTCAAGACACGTGGAAAAAACGTACAAAACAAGAGATTGGAGACATCAAGATTTTGGACGAATTTTTTAAGAATTTTCAAATTTTCAGATAGGAGGTTCCATATAAGGTCAAAAACTACATACTCAGATCTTCACCAAACTTTGCATGGATACATTATGTGTCAAGACACGTGGAAAAAACGTACAAAACAAAAGATTGGAGACATCAATATTTTGGTCGAATTTTTTAAGAATTTTCAAATTTTCAGATGGGAGGTTCCAGATAAGGTCAAAAACTACATACTCAGATCTTCACCAAACTTTGCAGGGATACATTGGATGTCAAGACACGTGGAAAAAACGTACAAAAAAGAGATTGGAGACATCAAGATTTTGGACGAATTTTTTAACATTTTTCAAATTTTCAGAAAGGATGTTCCAGATAAGGTCAAAAACGACATACTCAGATCTTCACCAAACTTTGCAGGGATACATTGGATATCAAGACACGTGGAAAAAAAGTACAAAACAAGAGATTGGAGACATCAAGATTTTGGACGAATTTTTTAAGAATTTTCAAATTTTCAGATATTAGGTTCCAGATAAGGTCAAAAACTACATACTCAGATCTTCACCAAATTTTGCAGGGATACATTGGATGTCAAGGCACGTGGAAAAAACGTACAAAACAAGAGATTGGGGTCATCAAGATTTTGGACGGATTTTTTAGGAATTTTCAAATTTTCAGATGGGAGGTTCCAGATAAGGTCAAAAACTACATACTCAGATCTTCACCAAACATTGCAGGGATACATTGGATGTCAAGACACGTGGAAAAAACGTACAAAACAAGAGATTGGAGACATCAAAATTTTGGACGAATTTTTTAAGAATTTTCAAATTTTCAGATAGGAGGTTCCAGATGAGGTCAAAAACTACATACTCAGATCTTCACCAAACTTTGCAGGAATACTTTGCATGTCAAGACACGTGGAAAAAACGTACAAAACAAGAGATCGGAGACATCAAGATTTTCGACGAATTTTTTAAGAATTTTCAAATTTTCAGATGGGAGGTTCCAGATAAGGTCAAAAACGACATACTCAGATCTTCACCAAACTTTGCATGGATACATTGGATGTCAAGACACGTGGAAAAAACATACAAAACATAGGATTGGTGACATCAAGATTTTGGACGAATTTTTTAAGAATTTTCAAATTTTCAGATAGGAGGTTCCATATAAGGTCAAAAACTACATGCTCAGATCTTCACCAAACTTTGCAGGGATACATTGGATGTCAAGACACGTGGAAAAAACGTACAAAACAAGAGATTGGAGACATCAAGATTATGGACGAATTTTTTGAGAATTTTCAAATTTTCAGAAAGGAGGTTCTATATAAGGTCAAAAACTACATACTCAGATCTTCACCAAACTTTGCAGGGATACATTGGATGTCAAGAAACGTGGAAAAAACGTACAAAACAAGAGATTGGAGACATCAAGATTTTCGACGAATTTTTTAAGAATTTTCAAATTTTCAGAAAGGATGTTCCAGATAAGGTCAAAAACGACATACTCAGATCTTCACTAACTTTGCAGGGATACATTGGAGGTCGAGACACGTGGAAAAAACGTACAAAACAAGAGATTGGAGACATCAAGATTTTGGACGAATTTTTGAAGAATTTTCAAATTTTCAGATAGGAGGTTCCAGATAAGGTCAAAAACTACATACTCAGATCTCCACCAAACATTGCAGGGATACATTGGATGTCAAGACACGTGGAAAAAACGTACAAAGCAAGAGATTGGAGACATCAAGATTTTCGACGAATTTTTGAAGAATTTTCAAATTTTCAGATAGGAGGTTCCAGATAAGGTCAAAAACTACATACTCAGATCTTCACCAAACGTTGCAGGGATACTTTGCATGTCAAGACACGTGGAAAAAACGTACAAAACAAGAGATTGGAGACATCAAGATTTTGGACGGATTTTTTAGGAATTTTCAAATTTTCAGATGGGAGGTTCCAGATAAGGTCAAAAACTACATACTCAGATCTTCACCAAACTTTGCAGGGATACATTGGATGTCAAGACACGTGGAAAAAACGTACAAAACAAGAGATTGGAGACATCAAGATTTTGGACGAATTTTTTAAGAATTTTCAAATTTTCAGATAGGAGGTTCCATATAAGGTCAAAAACTACATACTCAGATCTTCACCAAACTTTGCATGGATACATTATGTGTCAAGACACGTGGAAAAAACGTACAAAACAAGAGATTGGAGACATCAAGATTTTGGTCGAATTTTTTAAGAATTTTCAAATTTTCAGATGGGAGGTTCCAGATAAGGTCAAAAACTACATACTCAGATCTTCACCAAACTTTGCAGGGATACATTGGATGTCAAGACACGTGGAAAAAACGTACAAAACAAGAGATAGGAGACATCAAGATTTTGGACGAATTTTTTAACAATTTTCAAATTTTCAGAAAGGATGTTCCAGATAAGGTCAAAAACGACATACTCAGATCTTCACCAAACTTTGCAGGGATACATTGGATATCAAGACACGTGGAAAAAACGTACAAAACAAGAGATTGGAGACATCAAGATTTTGGACGAATTTTTTAAGAATTTTCAAATTTTCAGATAGGAGGTTCCAGATAAGGTCAAAAACTACATACTCAGATCTTCACCAAACTTTGCAGGGATACATTGGATGTCAAGACACGTGGAAAAAACGTACAAAACAAGAGATTGGAGACATCAAGATTTTGGACGAATTTTTTAAGAATTTTCAAATTTTCAGATAGGAGGTTCCAGATGAGGTCAAAAACTACATACTCAGATCTTCACCAAACTTTGCAGGAATACTTTGCATGTCAAGACACGTGGAAAAAACGTACAAAACAAGAGATCGGAGACATCAAGATTTTCGACGAATTTTTTAAGAATTTTCAAATTTTCAGATGGGAGGTTCCAGATAAGGTCAAAAACGACATACTCAGATCTTCACCAAACTTTGCAGGGATCCATTGGAGGTCGAGACACGTGGAAAAAACGTACAAAACAAGAGATTGGAGACATCAAGATTTCGGACGAATTTTTTAAGAATTTTCAAATTTTCAGATAGGAGGTTCCATATAAGGTCAAAAACTACATACTCAGATCTTCACCAAACTTTGCAGGGATACATTGGATGTCAAGACACGTGGAAAAAACGTACAAAACAAGAGATTGGAGACATCAAGATTTTCGACGAATTTTTTAAGAATTTTCAAATTTTCAGAAAGGATGTTCCAGATAAGGTCAAAAACGACATACTCAGATCTTCACCAAACTTTGCAGGGATCCATTGGAGGTCGAGACACGTGGAAAAAACGTACAAAACAAGAGATTGGAGACATCAAGATTTTGGACGAATTTTTGAAGAATTTTCAAATTTTCAGATAGGAGGTTCCAGATAAGGTCTAAAACTACATACTCAGATCTCCACCAAACATTGCAGGAATACATTGGATGTCAAGACACGTGGAAAAAACGTACAAAACAAGAGATTGGAGACATCAAGATTTTCGACGAATTTTTGAAGAATTTTCAAATTTTCAGATAGGAGGTTCCAGATAAGGTCAAAAACGACATACTCAGATCTTCACCAAACTTTGCATGGATACATTGGATGTCAAGACACGTGGAAAAAACGTACAAAACAAGAGATTGGAGACATCAAGATTTTGGACGAATTTTTTAAGAATTTTCAAATTTTCAGATAGGAGGTTCCAGATGAGGTCAAAAACTACATACTCAGATCTTCACCAAACTTTGCAGGAATACTTTGCATGTCAAGACACGTGGAAAAAACGTACAAAACAAGAGATCGGAGACATCAAGATTTTCGACGAATTTTTTAAGAATTTTCAAATTTTCAGATGGGAGGTTCCAGATAAGGTCAAAAACGACATACTCAGATCTTCACCAAACTTTGCAGGGATCCATTGGAGGTCGAGACACGTGGAAAAAACGTACAAAACAAGAGATTGGAGACATCAAGATTTCGGACGAATTTTTTAAGAATTTTCAAATTTTCAGATAGGAGGTTCCATATAAGGTCAAAAACTACATACTCAGATCTTCACCAAACTTTGCAGGGATACATTGGATGTCAAGACACGTGGAAAAAACGTACAAAACAAGAGATTGGAGACATCAAGATTTTCGACGAATTTTTTAAGAATTTTCAAATTTTCAGAAAGGATGTTCCAGATAAGGTCAAAAACGACATACTCAGATCTTCACCAAACTTTGCAGGGATCCATTGGAGGTCGAGACACGTGGAAAAAACGTACAAAACAAGAGATTGGAGACATCAAGATTTTGGACGAATTTTTGAAGAATTTTCAAATTTTCAGATAGGAGGTTCCAGATAAGGTCTAAAACTACATACTCAGATCTCCACCAAACTTTGCAGGAATACATTGGATGTCAAGACACGTGGAAAAAACGTACAAAACAAGAGATTGGAGACATCAAGATTTTCGACGAATTTTTGAAGAATTTTCAAATTTTCAGATAGGAGGTTCCAGATAAGGTCAAAAACTACATACTCAGATCTTCACCAAACTTTGCAGGGATACTTTGGATGTCAAGACACGTGGAAAAAACGTACAAAACAAGAGATTGGGGTCATCAAGATTTTGGACGAATTTTTTAAGAATTTTCAAATTTTCAGATGGGAGGTTCAATATAAGGTCAAAAACTACATACTCAGATCTTCACCAAACTTTGCATGGATACATTGGATGTCAAGACACGTGGAAAAAACGTACAAAACAAGAGATTGGGGTCATCAAGATTTTGGTCGAATTTTTTAAGAATTTTCAAATTTTCAGATAGGAGGTTCCATATAAGGTCAAAAACTACAGACTCAGATCTTCACCAAACATTGCAGGAATACATTGGATGTCAAGACACGTGGAAAAAACGTACAAAACAAGAGATTGGGGTCATCAAGATTTTGCACGGATTTTTTAGGAATTTTCAAATTTTCAGATGGGAGGTTCCAGATAAGTTCAAAAACTACATACTCAGATCTTCACCAAACTTTGCAGGGATACATTGGATGTCAAGACACGTGGAAAAAACGTACAAAACAAGAGATTGGAGACATCAAGATTTTGGACGAATTTTTTAAGAATTTTTAAATTTTCAGATAGGAGGTTCCATATAAGGTCAAAAACTACATACTCAGATCTTCACCAAACTTTGCAGGGATACATTGGATGTCAAGACACGTGGAAAAAACGTACAAAACAAGAGATTGGGGTCATCAAGATTTTGCACGGATTTTTTAGGAATTTTCAAATTTTCAGATGGGAGGTTCCAGATAAGGTCAAAAACTACATACTCAGATCTTCACCAAACTTTGCAGGGATACATTGGATGTCAAGACACGTGGAAAAAACGTACAAAAAAGAGATTGGAGACATCAAGATTTTGGACGAATTTTTTAACAATTTTCAAATTTTCAGAAAGGATGTTCCAGATAAGGTCAAAAACGACATACTCAGATCTTCACCAAACTTTGCAGGGATACATTGGATATCAAGAAACGTGGAAAAAACGTACGAAACAAGAGATTGGAGACATCAAGATTTTCGACGAATTTTTTAAGAATTTTCAAATTTTCAGATGGGAGGTTCCAGATAAGGTCAAAAACGACATACTCAGATCTTCACCAAACTTTGCAGGGATCCATTGGAGGTCGAGACACGTGGAAAAAACGTACAAAACAAGAGATTGGAGACAACAAGATTTTGGACGAATTTTTTAAGAATTTTCAAATTTTCAGATAGGAGGTTCCATATAAGGTCAAAAACTACATACTCAGATCTTCACCAAACTTTGCAGGGATACATTGGATGTCAAGACACGTGGAAAAAACGTACAAAACAAGAGATTGGAGACATCAAGATTTTGGACGATTTTTTTAAAAAATTTCAAATTTTCAGAAATGCGGTTCCAGATAAGGTCAAAAACTACATACTCAGATCTTCACCAAACTTTGCAGGGATACATTGGATGTCAAGACACGTGGAAAAAACGTACAAAACAAGAGATTCGGGTCAACAAGATTTTGGACGGATTTTTTAGGAATTTTCAAATTTTCAGATGGGAGGTTCCAGATAAGGTCAAAAACTACATACTCAGATCTTCACCAAACTCTGCAGGGATACATTGTATGTCAAGACACGTGGAAAAAACATACAAAACATAGGATTGGGGACATCAAGATTTTGTTAAATTCTTTTAAGAATTTTCAAATTTTCAGATAGGAGGTTCCATATAAGGTCAAAAACTACATACTCAGATCTTCACCAAACATTGCAGGGATACATTGGATGTCAAGACACGTGGAAAGAACGTACAAAACAAGAGATTGGAGACATCAAGATTTTGGACGAATTTTTTAAGAATTTTCAAATTTTCAGATAGGAGGCTCCATATAAGGTCAAAAACTACATACTCAGATCTTCACCAAACATTGCAGGGATACATTGGATGTCAAGACACGTGGAAAAAACGTACAAAACAAGAGATTGGAGACATCAAGATTTTGGACGAATTTTTTAAGAATTTTCAAATTTTCAGATAGGAGGTTCCAGATAAGGTCAAAAACTACATACTCAGATCTTCACCAAACGTTGCAGGGATACTTTGCATGTCAAGACACGTGGAAAAAACGTACAAAACAAGAGATTGGAGACATCAAGATTTTCGACGAATTTTTTAAGAATTTTCAAATTTTCAGATGGGAGGTTCCAGATAAGGTCAAAAACGACATACTCAGATCTTCACCAAACTTTGCATGGATACATTGGATGTCAAGACACGTGGAAAAAACGTACAAAACAAGAGATTGGGGTCATCAAGATTTTGCACGGATTTTTTAAGAATTTTCAAATTTTCAGATGGGAGGTTCCAGATAAGGTCAAAAACGACATACTCAGATCTTCACCAAACTTTGCATGGATACATTGGATGTCAAGACACGTGGAAAAAACGTACAAAACAAGAGATTGGAGACATCAAGATTTTGGACGAATTTTTTAAGAATTCTCAAATTTTCAGAAAGGAGGTTCCATATAAGGTCAAAAACTACATACTCAGATCTTCACCAAACTTTGCAGGGATACTTTGGATGTCAAGACACGTGGAAAAAACGTACAAAACAAGAGATTGGGGTCATCAAGATTTTGGACGAATTTTTTAAGAATTTTCAAATTTTCAGATGGGAGGTTCAATATAAGGTCAAAAACTACATACTCAGATCTTCACCAAACTTTGCATGGATACATTGGATGTCAAGACACGTGGAAAAAACATACAAAACATAGGATTCGGAACATCAAGATTTTGGTCGAATTTTTTAAGAATTTTCAAATTTTCAGATAGGAGGTTCCATATAAGGTCAAAAACAACATACTCAGATCTTCACCAAACTTTGCAGGGATACATTGGATGTCAAGACACGTGGAAAAAACGTACAAAACAAGAGATTGGAGACATCAAGATTTTCGACGAATTTTTTAAGAATTTTCAAATTTTCAGAAAGGATGTTCCAGATAAGGTCAAAAACGACATACTCAGATCTTCACCAAACTTTGCAGGGATACATTGGAGGTCGAGACACGTGGAAAAAACGTACAAAACAAGAGATTGGAGACATCAAGATTTTGGACGAATTTTTTAAGAATTTTCAAATTTTCAGATAGGAGGTTCCATATAAGGTCAAAAACTACATACTCAGATCTTCACCAAACTTTGCAGGGATACATTAGATATCAAGACACGTGGAAAAAACGTACAAAACAAGAGATTGGAGACATCAAGATTTTGGACGAATTTTTTAAGAATTTTCAAATTTTCAGATGGGAGGTTCAATATAAGGTCAAAAACTACATACTCAGATCTTCACCAAACTTTGCAGGGATACATTGGATGTCAAGACACGTGGAAAAAACGTACAAAACAAGAGATTGGGGTCATCAAGATTTTGGACGGATTTTTTAGGAACTTTCAAATTTTCAGATGGGAGGTTCCAGATAAGGTCAAAAACTACATACTCAGATCTTCACCAAACCTTGCAGGGATACATTGGATGTCAAGACACGTGGAAAAAACGTACAAAACAAGAGATTGGAGACATCAAAATTTTGGACGAATTTTTTAAGAATTTTCAAATTTTCAGATAGGAGGTTCCATATAAGGTCGAAAACTACATACTCAGATCTTCACCCAACTTTGCAGGGATACATTGGATATCAAGACACGTGGAAAAAACGTACAAAACAAGAGATTGGAGACATCAAGATTTTGGACGAATTTTTTAAGAATTTTCAAATTTTCAGATGGGAGGTTCAATATAAGGTCAAAAACTACATACTCAGATCTTCACCAAACTTTGCAGGGATACATTGGATGTCAAGACACGTGGAAAAAACGTACAAAACAAGAGATTGGAGACATCAAGATTTTGGACGAATTTTTTAAGAATTTTCAAATTTTCAGATAGGAGGTTCCATATAAGGTCAAAAACTACATACTCAGATCTTCACCAAACTTTGCAGGGATACATTGGATATCAAGACACGTGGGAAAAACGTACAAAACAAGAGATTGGAGACATCAAGATTTTGGACGAATTTTTTAAGAATTTTCAAATTTTCAGATTGGAGGTTCCAGATAAGGTCAAAAACTACATACTCAGATCTTCACCAAACTTTGCAGGGATACATTGGATGTCAAGACACGTGGAAAAAACGTACAAAACAAGAGATTGGGGTCATCAAGATTTTGGACGGATTTTTTAGGAATTTTCAAATTTTCAGATGGGAGGTTCCAGATAAGGTCAAAAACTACATACTCAGATCTTCACCAAACTTTGCAGGGATACATTGGATGTCAAGACACGTGGAAAAAACGTACAAAACAAGAGATTGGAGACATCAAAATTTTGGACGAATTTTTTAAGAATTTTCAAATTTTCAGATAGGAGGTTCCAGATGAGGTCAAAAACTACATACTCAGATCTTCACCAAACTTTGCAGGAATACTTTGCATGTCAAGACACGTGGAAAAAACGTACAAAACAAGAGATCGGAGACATCAAGATTTTCGACGAATTTTTTAAGAATTTTCAAATTTTCAGATGGGAGGTTCCAGATAAGGTCAAAAACGACATACTCAGATCTTCACCAAACTTTGCATGGATACATTGGATGTCAAGACACGTGGAAAAAACATACAAAACATAGGATTGGTGACATCAAGATTTTGGACGAATTTTTTAAGAATTTTCAAATTTTCAGATAGGAGGTTCCATATAAGGTCAAAAACTACATACTCAGATCTTCACCAAACTTTGCAGGGATACATTGGAGGTCGAGACACGTGGAAAAAAAGTACAAAACAAGAGATTGGGGTCATCAAGATTTGGGACGGATTTTTTAGGAATTTTCAAATTTTCAGATGGGAGGTTCCAGATAAGGTCAAAAACTACATACTCAGATCTTCACCAAACATTGCAGGGATACATTGGATGTCAAGACACGTGGAAAAAACGTACAAAACAAGAGATTGGAGACATCAAGATTTTGGACGAATTTTTTAAGAATTTTCAAATTTTCAGATAGGAGGTTCCAGATGAGGTCAAAAACTACATACTCAGATCTTCACCAAACTTTGCAGGAATACTTTGCATGTCAAGACATTTGGAAAAAACGTACAAAACAAGAGATCGGAGACATCAAGATTTTCGACGAATTTTTTAAGAATTTTCAAATTTTCAGATGGGAGGTTCCAGATAAGGTCAAAAACGACATACTCAGATCTTCACCAAACTTTGCGGGATCCATTGGAGGTCGAGACACGTGGAAAAAACGTACAAAACAAGAGATTGGAGACATCAAGATTTTGGACGAATTTTTTAAGAATTTTCAAATTTTCAGATAGGAGGTTCCATATAAGGTCAAAAACTACATACTCAGATCTTCACCAAACTTTGCAGGGATACATTGGATGTCAAGACACGTGGAAAAAACGTACAAAACAAGAGATTGGAGACATCAAGATTTTCGACGAATTTTTTAAGAATTTTCAAATTTTCAGAAAGGATGTTCCAGATAAGGTCAAAAACGACATACTCAGATCTTCACCAAACTTTGCAGGGATCCATTGGAGGTCGAGACACGTGGAAAAAACGTACAAAACAAGAGATTGGAGACATCAAGATTTTGGACGAATTTTTGAAGAATTTTCAAATTTTCAGATAGGAGGTTCCAGATAAGGTCTAAAACTACATACTCAGATCTCCACCAAACATTGCAGGAATACATTGGATGTCAAGACACGTGGAAAAAACGTACAAAACAAGAGATTGGAGACATCAAGATTTTCGACGAATTTTTGAAGAATTTTCAAATTTTCAGATAGGAGGTTCCAGATAAGGTCAAAAACTACATACTCAGATCTTCACCAAACGTTGCAGGGATACTTTGCATGTCAAGACACGTGGAAAAAACGTACAAAACAAAAGATTGGAGACATCAAGATTTTCGACGAATTTTTTAAGAATTTTCAAATTTTCAGATGGGAGGTTCCTGATAAGGTCAAAAACGACATACTCAGATCTTCACCAAACTTTGCATGGATACATTGGATGTCAAGACACGTGGAAAAAACGTACAAAACAAGAGATTGGAGACATCAAGATTTTGGACGAATTTTTTAAGAATTTTCAAATTTTCAGATGGGAGGTTCAATATAAGGTCAAAAACTACATACTCAGCTCTTCACCAAACTTTGCAGGGATACTTTGGATGTCAAGACACGTGGAAAAAACGTACAAAACAAGAGATTGGAGACATCAAGATTTTGGACGAATTTTTTAAGAATTTTCAAATTTTCAGATGGGACGTTCAATATAAGGTCAAAAACTACATACTCAGATCTTCACCAAACTTTGCATGGATACATTGGATGTCAAGACACGTGGAAAAAACATACAAAACATAGGATTCGGAACATCAAGATTTTGGTCGAATTTTTTAAGAATTTTCAAATTTTCAGATAGGAGGTTCCATATAAGGTCAAAAACTACATACTCAGATCTTCACCAAACATTGCAGGAATACATTGGATGTCAAGACACGTGGAAAAAACGTACAAAACAAGAGATTGGGGTCATCAAGATTTTGCACGGATTTTTTAGGAATTTTCAAATTTTCAGATGGGAGGTTCCAGATAAGGTCAAAAACTACATACTCAGATCTTCACCAAACTTTGCAGGGATACATTGGATGTCAAGACACGTGGAAAAAACGTACAAAACAAGAGATTGGAGACATCAAGATTTTGGACGAATTTTTTAAGAATTTTCAAATTTTCAGATAGGAGGTTCCATATAAGGTCAAAAACTACATACTCAGATCTTCACCAAACTTTGCATGGATACATTATGTGTCAAGACACGTGGAAAAAACGTACAAAACAAAAGATTGGAGACATCAAGATTTTGGTCGAATTTTTTAAGAATTTTCAAATTTTCAGATGGGAGGTTCCAGATAAGGTCAAAAACTACATACTCAGATCTTCACCAAACTTTGCAGGGATACATTGGATGTCAAGACACGTGGAAAAAACGTACAAAAAAGAGATTGGAGACATCAAGATTTTGGACGAATTTTTTAACAATTTTCAAATTTTCAGAAAGGATGTTCCAGATAAGGTCAAAAACTACATACTCAGATCTTCACCAAACTTTGCAGGGATACATTGGATGTCAAGACACGTGGAAAAAACGTACAAAACAAGAGATTGGAGACATCAAGATTTTGGACGAATTTTTTAAGAATTTTCAAATTTTCAGAAAGGAGGTTCCATATAAGGTCAAAAACTACATACTCAGATCTTCACCAAACTTTGCAGGGATACATTGGATGTCAAGACACGTGGAAAAAACGTACAAAACAAGAGATTGGAGACATCAAGATTTTCGACAAATTTTTTAAGAATTTTCAAATTTTCAGAAAGGATGTTCCAGATAAGGTCAAAAACGACATACTCAGATCTTCACCAAACTTTGCAGGGATACATTGGAGGTCGAGACACGTGGAAAAAACGTACAAAACAAGAGATTGGAGACATCAAGATTTTGGACGAATTTTTGAAGAATTTTCAAATTTTCTGATAGGAGGTCCCAGATAAGGTCAAAAACTACATACTCAGATCTCCGCCAAACATTGCAGGGATACATTGGATGTCAAGACACGTGGAAAAAACGTACAAAACAAGAGATTGGAGACATCAAGATTTTCGACGATTTTTTTAAGAATTTTCAAATTTTCAGATGGGAGGTTCCAGATAAGGTCAAAAACTACATACTCAGATCTTCACCAAACTCTGCAGGGATACATTGGATGTCAAGACACGTGGAAAAAACGTACAAAAAAGAGATTGGAGACATCAAGATTTTGGACGAATTTTTTAATAATTTTCAAATTTTCAGAAAGGATGTTCCAGATAAGGTCAAAAACGACATACTCAGATCTTCACCAAACTTTGCATGGATACATTGGATGTCAAGACACGTGGAAAAAACGTACAAAACAAGAGATTGGGGTCATCAAGATTTTGCACGGATTTTTTAGGAATTTTCAAATTTTCAGATGGGAGGTTCCAGATAAGGTCAAAAACTACATACTCAGATCTTCACCAAACTTTGCAGGGATACATTGGATGTCAAGACACGTGGAAAAAACGTACAAAACAAGAGATTGGAGACATCAAGATTTTGGACGAATTTTTTAAGAATTTTCAAATTTTCAGATAGGAGGTTCCATATAAGGTCAAAAACTACATACTCAGATCTTCACCAAACTTTGCATGGATACATTATGTGTCAAGACACGTGGAAAAAACGTACAAAACAAAAGATTGGAGACATCAAGATTTTGGTCGAATTTTTTAAGAATTTTCAAATTTTCAGATGGGAGGTTCCAGATAAGGTCAAAAACTACATACTCAGATCTTCACCAAACTTTGCAGGGATACATTGGATGTCAAGACACGTGGAAAAAACGTACAAAAAAGAGATTGGAGACATCAAGATTTTGGACGAATTTTTTGACAATTTTCAAATTTTCAGAAAGGATGTTCCAGATAAGGTCAAAAACGACATACTCAGATCTTCACCAAACTTTGCAGGGATACATTGGATATCAAGACACGTGGAAAAAACGTACAAAACAAGAGATTGGAGACATCAAGATTTTCGACGAATTTTTTAAGAATTTTCAAATTTTCAGGTAGGAGGTTCCAGATAAGGTCAAAAACTACATACTCAGATCTTCACCAAACGTTGCAGGGATACTTTGCATGTCAAGACACGTGGAAAAAACGTACAAAACAAAAGATTGGAGACATCAAGATTTTCGACGAATTTTTTAAGAATTTTCAAATTTTCAGATGGGAGGTTCCAGATAAGGTCAAAAACGACATACTCAGATCTTCACCAAACTTTGCATGGATACATTGGATGTCAAGACACGTGGAAAAAACGTACAAAACAAGAGATTGGAGACATCAAGATTTTGGACGAATTTTTTAAGAATTCTCAAATTTTCAGAAAGGAGGTTCCATATAAGGTCAAAAACTACATACTCAGATCTTCACCAAACTTTGCAGGGATACTTTGGATGTCAAGACACGTGGAAAAAACGTACAAAACAAGAGATTGGGGTCATCAAGATTTTGGACGAATTTTTTAAGAATTTTCAAATTTTCAGATGGGATGTTCAATATAAGGTCAAAAACTACATACTCAGATCTTCACCAAACTTTGCAGGGATACATTGGATGTCAAGACACGTGGAAAAAACATACAAAACATAGGATTCGGAACATCAAGATTTTGGTCGAATTTTTTAAGAATTTTCAAATTTTCAGATAGGAGGTTCCATATAAGGTCAAAAACTACATACTCAGATCTTCACCAAACATTGCAGGAATACATTGGATGTCAAGACACGTGGAAAAAACGTACAAAACAAGAGATTGGGGTCATCAAGGTTTTGCACGGATTTTTTAGGAATTTTCAAATTTTCAGATGGGAGGTTCCAGATAAGGTCAAAAACTACATACTCAGATCTTCACCAAACTTTGCAGGGATACATTGGATGTCAAGACACGTGGAAAAAACGTACAAAACAAGAGATTGGAGACATCAAGATTTTGGACGAATTTTTTAAGAATTTTCAAATTTTCAGATAGGAGGTTCCAGATGAGGTCAAAAACTACATACTCAGATCTTCACCAAACTTTGCAGGAATACTTTGCATGTCAAGACATTTGGAAAAAACGTACAAAACAAGAGATCGGAGACATCAAGATTTTCGACGAATTTTTTAAGAATTTTCAAATTTTCAGATGGGAGGTTCCAGATAAGGTCAAAAACGACATACTCAGATCTTCACCAAACTTTGCGGGATCCATTGGAGGTCGAGACACGTGGAAAAAACGTACAAAACAAGAGATTGGAGACATCAAGATTTTGGACGAATTTTTTAAGAATTTTCAAATTTTCAGATAGGAGGTTCCATATAAGGTCAAAAACTACATACTCAGATCTTCACCAAACTTTGCAGGGATACATTGGATGTCAAGACACGTGGAAAAAACGTACAAAACAAGAGATTGGAGACATCAAGATTTTCGACGAATTTTTTAAGAATTTTCAAATTTTCAGAAAGGATGTTCCAGATAAGGTCAAAAACGACATACTCAGATCTTCACCAAACTTTGCAGGGATCCATTGGAGGTCGAGACACGTGGAAAAAACGTACAAAACAAGAGATTGGAGACATCAAGATTTTGGACGAATTTTTGAAGAATTTTCAAATTTTCAGATAGGAGGTTCCAGATAAGGTCTAAAACTACATACTCAGATCTCCACCAAACATTGCAGGAATACATTGGATGTCAAGACACGTGGAAAAAACGTACAAAACAAGAGATTGGAGACATCAAGATTTTCGACGAATTTTTGAAGAATTTTCAAATTTTCAGATAGGAGGTTCCAGATAAGGTCAAAAACTACATACTCAGATCTTCACCAAACGTTGCAGGGATACTTTGCATGTCAAGACACGTGGAAAAAACGTACAAAACAAAAGATTGGAGACATCAAGATTTTCGACGAATTTTTTAAGAATTTTCAAATTTTCAGATGGGAGGTTCCAGATAAGGTCAAAAACGACATACTCAGATCTTCACCAAACTTTGCATGGATACATTGGATGTCAAGACACGTGGAAAAAACGTACAAAACAAGAGATTGGAGACATCAAGATTTTGGACGAATTTTTTAAGAATTTTCAAATTTTCAGATGGGAGGTTCAATATAAGGTCAAAAACTACATACTCAGCTCTTCACCAAACTTTGCAGGGATACTTTGGATGTCAAGACACGTGGAAAAAACGTACAAAACAAGAGATTGGAGACATCAAGATTTTGGACGAATTTTTTAAGAATTTTCAAATTTTCAGATGGGAGGTTCAATATAAGGTCAAAAACTACATACTCAGATCTTCACCAAACTTTGCATGGATACATTGGATGTCAAGACACGTGGAAAAAACATACAAAACATAGGATTCGGAACATCAAGATTTTGGTCGAATTTTTTAAGAATTTTCAAATTTTCAGATAGGAGGTTCCATATAAGGTCAAAAACTACATACTCAGATCTTCACCAAACATTGCAGGAATACATTGGATGTCAAGACACGTGGAAAAAACGTACAAAACAAGAGATTGGGGTCATCAAGATTTTGCACGGATTTTTTAGGAATTTTCAAATTTTCAGATGGGAGGTTCCAGATAAGGTCAAAAACTACATACTCAGATCTTCACCAAACTTTGCAGGGATACAATGGATGTCAAGACACGTGGAAAAAACGTACAAAACAAGAGATTGGAGACATCAAGATTTTGGACGAATTTTTTAAGAATTTTCAAATTTTCAGATAGGAGGTTCCATATAAGGTCAAAAACTACATACTCAGATCTTCACCAAACTTTGCATGGATACATTATGTGTCAAGACACGTGGAAAAAACGTACAAAACAAAAGATTGGAGACATCAAGATTTTGGTCGAATTTTTTAAGAATTTTCAAATTTTCAGATGGGAGGTTCCAGATAAGGTCAAAAACTACATACTCAGATCTTCAGCAAACTTTGCAGGGATACATTGGATGTCAAGACACGTGGAAAAAACGTACAAAAAAGAGATTGGAGACATCAAGATTTTGGACGAATTTTTTAACAATTTTCAAATTTTCAGAAAGGATGTTCCAGATAAGGTCAAAAACTACATACTCAGATCTTCACCAAACTTTGCAGGGATACATTGGATGTCAAGACACGTGGAAAAAACGTACAAAACAAGAGATTGGAGACATCAAGGTTTTGGACGAATTTTTTAAGAATTTTCAAATTTTCAGAAAGGAGGTTCCATATAAGGTCAAAAACTACATACTCAGATCTTCACCAAACTTTGCAGGGATACATTGGATGTCAAGACACGTGGAAAAAACGTACAAAACAAGAGATTGGAGACATCAAGATTTTCGACAAATTTTTTAAGAATTTTCAAATTTTCAGAAAGGATGTTCCAGATATGGTCAAAAACGACATACTCAGATCTTCACCAAACTTTGCAGGGATACATTGGAGGTCGAGACACGTGGAAAAAACGTACAAAACAAGAGATTGGAGACATCAAGATTTTGGACGAATTTTTGAAGAATTTTCAAATTTTCTGATAGGAGGTCCCAGATAAGGTCAAAAACTACATACTCAGATCTCCGCCAAACATTGCAGGGATACATTGGATGTCAAGACACGTGGAAAAAACGTACAAAACAAGAGATTGGAGACATCAAGATTTTCGACGAATTTTTTAAGAATTTTCAAATTTTCAGATGGGAGGTTCCAGATAAGGTCAAAAACTACATACTCAGATCTTCACCAAACTCTGCAGGGATACATTGGATGTCAGGACACGTGGAAAAAACGTACAAAAAAGAGATAGGAGACATCAAGATTTTGGACGAATTTTTTAATAATTTTCAAATTTTCAGAAAGGATGTTCCAGATAAGGTCAAAAACGACATACTCAGATCTTCACCAAACTTTGCATGGATACATTGGATGTCAAGACACGTGGAAAAAACGTACAAAACAAGAGATTGGGGTCATCAAGATTTTGCACGGATTTTTTAGGAATTTTCAAATTTTCAGATGGGAGGTTCCAGATAAGGTCAAAAACTACATACTCAGATCTTCACCAAACTTTGCAGGGATACATTGGATGTCAAGACACGTGGAAAAAACGTACAAAACAAGAGATTGGAGACATCAAGATTTTGGACGAATTTTTTAAGAATTTTCAAATTTTCAGATAGGAGGTTCCATATAAGGTCAAAAACTACATACTCAGATCTTCACCAAACTTTGCATGGATACATTATGTGTCAAGACACGTGGAAAAAACGTACAAAACAAAAGATTGGAGACATCAAGATTTTGGTCGAATTTTTTAAGAATTTTCAAATTTTCAGATGGGAGGTTCCAGATAAGGTCAAAAACTACATACTCAGATCTTCACCAAACTTTGCAGGGATACATTGGATGTCAAGACACGTGGAAAAAACGTACAAAAAAGAGATTGGAGACATCAAGATTTTGGACGAATTTTTTAACAATTTTCAAATTTTCAGAAAGGATGTTCCAGATAAGGTCAAAAACGACATACTCAGATCTTCACCAAACTTTGCAGGGATACATTGGATATCAAGACACGTGGAAAAAACGTACAAAACAAGAGATTGGAGACATCAAGATTTTCGACGAATTTTTTAAGAATTTTCAAATTTTCAGATAGGAGGTTCCAGATAAGGTCAAAAACTACATACTCAGATCTTCACCAAACGTTGCAGGGATACTTTGCATGTCAAGACACGTGGAAAAAACGTACAAAACAAAAGATTGGAGACATCAAGATTTTCGACGAATTTTTTAAGAATTTTCAAATTTTCAGATGGGAGGTTCCAGATAAGGTCAAAAACGACATACTCAGATCTTCACCAAACTTTGCATGGATACATTGGATGTCAAGACACGTGGAAAAAACGTACAAAACAAGAGATTGGAGACATCAAGATTTTGGACGAATTTTTTAAGAATTCTCAAATTTTCAGAAAGGAGGTTCCATATAAGGTCAAAAACTACATACTCAGATCTTCACCAAACTTTGCAGGGATACTTTGGATGTCAAGACACGTGGAAAAAACGTACAAAACAAGAGATTGGGGTCATCAAGATTTTGGACGAATTTTTTAAGAATTTTCAAATTTTCAGATGGGATGTTCAATATAAGGTCAAAAACTACATACTCAGATCTTCACCAAACTTTGCAGGGATACATTGGATGTCAAGACACGTGGAAAAAACATACAAAACATAGGATTCGGAACATCAAGATTTTGGTCGAATTTTTTAAGAATTTTCAAATTTTCAGATAGGAGGTTCCATATAAGGTCAAAAACTACATACTCAGATCTTCACCAAACATTGCAGGAATACATTGGATGTCAAGACACGTGGAAAAAACGTACAAAACAAGAGATTGGGGTCATCAAGATTTTGCACGGATTTTTTAGGAATTTTCAAATTTTCAGATGGGAGGTTCCAGATAAGGTCAAAAACTACATACTCAGATCTTCACCAAACTTTGCAGGGATACATTGGATGTCAAGACACGTGGAAAAAACGTACAAAACAAGAGATTGGAGACATCAAGATTTTGGACGAATTTTTTAAGAATTTTCAAATTTTCAGATAGGAGGTTCCATATAAGGTCAAAAACTACATACTCAGATCTTCACCAAACTTTGCAGGGATACATTGGATGTCAAGACACGTGGAAAAAACGTACAAAACAAGAGATTGGGGTCATCAAGATTTTGGACGGATTTTTTAGGAATTTTCAAATTTTCAGATGGGAGGTTCCAGATAAGGTCAAAAACTACATACTCAGATCTTCACCAAACATTGCAGGGATACATTGGATGTCAAGACACGTGGAAAAAACGTACAAAACAAGAGATTGGAGACATCAAAATTTTGGACGAATTTTTTAAGAATTTTCAAATTTTCAGATAGGAGGTTCCAGATGAGGTCAAAAACTACATACTCAGATCTTCACCAAACTTTGCAGGAATACTTTGCATGTCAAGACACGTGGAAAAAACGTACAAAACAAGAGATCGGAGACATCAAGATTTTCGACGAATTTTTTAAGAATTTTCAAATTTTCAGATGGGAGGTTCCAGATAAGGTCAAAAACGACATACTCAGATCTTCACCAAACTTTGCATGGATACATTGGATGTCAAGACACGTGGAAAAAACATACAAAACATAGGATTGGTGACATCAAGATTTTGGACGAATTTTTTAAGAATTTTCAAATTTTCAGATAGGAGGTTCCATATAAAGTCAAAAACTACATACTCAGATCTTCACAAAACTTTGCAGGGATACATTGGAGGTCGAGACACGTGGAAAAAAGTACAAAACAAGAGATTGGGGTCATCAAGATTTTGGACGGATTTTTTAGGAATTTTCAAATTTTCAGATGGGAGGTTCCAGATAAGGTCAAAAACTACATACTCAGATCTTCACCAAACATTGCAGGGATACATTGGATGTCAAGACACGTGGAAAAAACGTACAAAACAAGAGATTGGAGACATCAAGATTTTGGACGAATTTTTTAAGAATTTTCAAATTTTCAGATAGGAGGTTCCAGATGAGGTCAAAAACTACATACTCAGATCTTCACCAAACTTTGCAGGAATACTTTGCATGTCAAGACACGTGGAAAAAACGTACAAAACAAGAGATCGGAGACATCAAGATTTTCGACGAATTTTTTAAGAATTTTCAAATTTTCAGATGGGAGGTTCCAGATAAGGTCAAAAACGACATACTCAGATCTTCACCAAACTTTGCAGGGATCCATTGGAGGTCGAGACACGTGGAAAAAACGTACAAAACAAGAGATTGGAGACATCAAGATTTTCGACGAATTTTTTAAGAATTTTCAAATTTTCAGATAGGAGGTTCCATATAAGGTCAAAAACTACATACTCAGATCTTCACCAAACTTTGCAGGGATACATTGGATGTCAAGACACGTGGAAAAAACGTACAAAACAAGAGATTGGAGACATCAAGATTTTCGACGAATTTTTTAAGAATTTTCAAATTTTCAGAAAGGATGTTCCAGATAAGGTCAAAAACGACATACTCAGATCTTCACCAAACTTTGCAGGGATCCATTGGAGGTCGAGACACGTGGAAAAAACGTACAAAACAAGAGATTGGAGACATCAAGATTTTGGACGAATTTTTGAAGAATTTTCAAATTTTCAGATAGGAGGTTCCAGATAAGGTCTAAAACTACATACTCAGATCTCCACCAAACATTGCAGGAATACATTGGATGTCAAGACACGTGGAAAAAACGTACAAAACAAGAGATTGGAGACATCAAGATTTTCGACGAATTTTTGAAGAATTTTCAAATTTTCAGATAGGAGGTTCCAGATAAGGTCAAAAACTACATACTCAGATCTTCACCAAACGTTGCAGGGATACTTTGCATGTCAAGACACGTGGAAAAAACGTACAAAACAAAAGATTGGAGACATCAAGATTTTCGACGAATTTTTTAAGAATTTTCAAATTTTCAGATGGGAGGTTCCAGATAAGGTCAAAAACGACATACTCAGATCTTCACCAAACTTTGCATGGATACATTGGATGTCAAGACACGTGGAAAAAACGTACAAAACAAGAGATTGGAGACATCAAGATTTTGGACGAATTTTTTAAGAATTTTCAAATTTTCAGATGGGAGGTTCAATATAAGGTCAAAAACTACATACTCAGATCTTCACCAAACTTTGCAGGGATACTTTGGATGTCAAGACACGTGGAAAAAACGTACAAAACAAGAGATTGGGGTCATCAAGATTTTGGACGAATTTTTTAAGAATTTTCAAATTTTCAGATGGGAGGTTCAATATAAGGTCAAAAACTACATACTCAGATCTTCACCAAACTTTGCATGGATACATTGGATGTCAAGACACGTGGAAAAAACATACAAAACATAGGATTCGGAACATCAAGATTTTGGTCGAATTTTTTAAGAATTTTCAAATTTTCAGATAGGAGGTTCCATATAAGGTCAAAAACTACATACTCAGATCTTCACCAAACATTGCAGGAATACATTGGATGTCAAGACACGTGGAAAAAACGTACAAAACAAGAGATTGGGGTCATCAAGATTTTGCACGGATTTTTTAGGAATTTTCAAATTTTCAGATGGGAGGTTCCAGATAAGGTCAAAAACTACATACTCAGATCTTCACCAAACTTTGCAGGGATACATTGGATGTCAAGACACGTGGAAAAAACGTACAAAACAAGAGATTGGAGACATCAAGATTTTGGACGAATTTTTTAAGAATTTTCAAATTTTCAGATAGGAGGTTCCATATAAGGTCAAAAACTACATACTCAGATCTTCACCAAACTTTGCATGGATACATTATGTGTCAAGACACGTGGAAAAAACGTACAAAACAAAAGATTGGAGACATCAAGATTTTGGTCGAATTTTTTAAGAATTTTCAAATTTTCAGATGGGAGGTTCCAGATAAGGTCAAAAACTACATACTCAGATCTTCACCAAACTTTGCAGGGATACATTGGATGTCAAGACACGTGGAAAAAACGTACAAAAAAGAGATTGGAGACATCAAGATATTGGACGAATTTTTTAACAATTTTCAAATTTTCAGAAAGGATGTACCAGATAAGGTCAAAAACTACATACTCAGATCTTCACCAAACTTTGCAGGGATACATTGGATGTCAAGACACGTGGAAAAAACGTACAAAACAAGAGATTGGAGACATCAAGATTATGGACGAATTTTTTGAGAATTTTCAAATTTTCAGAAAGGAGGTTCCATATAAGGTCAAAAACTACATACTCAGATCTTCACCAAACTTTGCAGGGATACATTGGATGTCAAGACACGTGGAAAAAACGTACAAAACAAGAGATTGGAGACATCAAGATTTTCGACGAATTTTTTAAGAATTTTCAAATTTTCAGAAAGGATGTTCCAGATAAGGTCAAAAACGACATACTCAGATCTTCACCAAACTTTGCAGGGATACATTGGAGGTCGAGACACGTGGAAAAAACGTACAAAACAAGAGATTGGAGACATCAAGATTTTGGACGGATTTTTTAGGAATTTTCAAATTTTCAGATGGGAGGTTCCAGATAAGGTCAAAAACTACATACTCAGATCTTCACCAAACATTGCAGGGATACATTGGATGTCAAGACACGTGGAAAAAACGTACAAAACAAGAGATTGGAGACATCAAAATTTTGGACGAATTTTTTAAGAATTTTCAAATTTTCAGATAGGAGGTTCCATATAAGGTCAAAAACTACATACTCAGATCTTCACCAAACTTTGCAGGGATACATTGGATATCAAGACACGTGGAAAAAACGTACAAAACAAGAGATTGGAGACATCAAGATTTTGGACGAATTTTTTAAGAATTTTCAAATTTTCAGATGGGAGGTTCAATATAAGGTCAAAAACTACATACTCAGATCTTCACCAAACTTTGCAGGGATACATTGGATGTCAAGACACGTGGAAAAAACGTACAAAACAAGAGATTGGAGACATCAAGATTTTGGACGAATTTTTTAAGAATTTTCAAATTTTCAGATAGGAGGTTACATATAAGGTCAAAAACTACATACTCAGATCTTCACCAAACTTTGCAGGGATACATTGGATATCAAGACACGTGGAAAAAACGTACAAAACAAGAGATTGGAGACATCAAGATTTTGGACGAATTTTTTAAGAATTTTCAAATTTTCAGATAGGAGGTTCCAGATAAGGTCAAAAACTACATACTCAGATCTTCACCAAACTTTGCAGGGATACATTGGATGTCAAGACACGTGGAAAAAACGTACAAAAAAGAGATTGGAGACATCAAGATTTTGGACGAATTTTTTAACAATTTTCAAATTTTCAGAAAGGATGTTCCAGATAAGGTCAAAAACTACATACTCAGATCTTCACCAAACTTTGCAGGGATACATTGGATGTCAAGACACGTGGAAAAAACGTACAAAACAAGAGATTGGAGACATCAAGATTATGGACGAATTTTTTGAGAATTTTCAAATTTTCAGAAAGGAGGTTCCATATAAGGTCAAAAACTACATACTCAGATCTTCACCAAACTTTGCAGGGATACATTGGATGTCAAGACACGTGGAAAAAACGTACAAAACAAGAGATTGGAGACATCAAGATTTTCGACGAATTTTTTAAGAATTTTCAAATTTTCAGAAAGGATGTTCCAGATAAGGTCAAAAACGACATACTCAGATCTTCACCAAACTTTGCAGGGATACATTGGATGTCAAGACACGTGGAAAAAACGTACAAAACAAGAGATTGGAGACATCAAGATTTTCGACGAATTTTTTAAGAATTTTCAAATTTTCAGAAAGGATGTTCCAGATAAGGTCAAAAACGACATACTCAGATCTTCACCAAACTTTGCAGGGATCCATTGAAGGTCGAGACACGTGGAAAAAACGTACAAAACAAGAGATTGGAGACATCAAGATTTTCGACGAATTTTTGAAGAATTTTCAAATTTTCAGATGGGAGGTTCCAGATAAGGTCAAAAACTACATACTCAGATCTTCACCAAACTTTGCAGGGATACATTGGATGTCAAGACACGTGGAAAAAACGTACAAAAAAGAGATTGGAGACATCAAGATTTTGGACGAATTTTTTAACAATTTTCAAATTTTCAGAAAGGATGTTCCAGATAAGGTCAAAAACGACATACTCAGATCTTCACCAAACTTTGCATGGATACATTGGATGTCAAGACACGTGGAAAAAACCTACAAAACAAGAGATTGGGGTCATCAAGATTTTGGACGAATTTTTTAAGAATTTTCAAATTTTCAGATGGGAGGTTCAATATAAGGTCAAAAACTACATACTCAGATCTTCACCAAACTTTGCAGGGATACATTGGATGTCAAGACACGTGGAAAAAACGTACAAAACAAGAGATTGGAGACATCAAGATTTTGGACGAATTTTTTAAGAATTTTCAAATTTTCAGATAGGAGGTTACATATAAGGTCAAAAACTACATACTCAGATCTTCACCAAACTTTGCAGGGATACATTGGATATCAAGACACGTGGAAAAAACGTACAAAACAAGAGATTGGAGACATCAAGATTTTGGACGAATTTTTTAAGAATTTTCAAATTTTCAGATAGGAGGTTCCAGATAAGGTCAAAAACTACATACTCAGATCTTCACCAAACTTTGCAGGGATACATTGGATGTCAAGACACGTGGAAAAAACGTACAAAAAAGAGATTGGAGACATCAAGATTTTGGACGAATTTTTTAACAATTTTCAAATTTTCAGAAAGGATGTTCCAGATAAGGTCAAAAACTACATACTCAGATCTTCACCAAACTTTGCAGGGATACATTGGATGTCAAGACACGTGGAAAAAACGTACAAAACAAGAGATTGGAGACATCAAGATTATGGACGAATTTTTTGAGAATTTTCAAATTTTCAGAAAGGAGGTTCCATATAAGGTCAAAAACTACATACTCAGATCTTCACCAAACTTTGCAGGGATACATTGGATGTCAAGACACGTGGAAAAAACGTACAAAACAAGAGATTGGAGACATCAAGATTTTCGACGAATTTTTTAAGAATTTTCAAATTTTCAGAAAGGATGTTCCAGATAAGGTCAAAAACGACATACTCAGATCTTCACCAAACTTTGCAGGGATACATTGGATGTCAAGACACGTGGAAAAAACGTACAAAACAAGAGATTGGAGACATCAAGATTTTCGACGAATTTTTTAAGAATTTTCAAATTTTCAGAAAGGATGTTCCAGATAAGGTCAAAAACGACATACTCAGATCTTCACCAAACTTTGCAGGGATCCATTGAAGGTCGAGACACGTGGAAAAAACGTACAAAACAAGAGATTGGAGACATCAAGATTTTCGACGAATTTTTGAAGAATTTTCAAATTTTCAGATGGGAGGTTCCAGATAAGGTCAAAAACTACATACTCAGATCTTCACCAAACTTTGCAGGGATACATTGGATGTCAAGACACGTGGAAAAAACGTACAAAAAAGAGATTGGAGACATCAAGATTTTGGACGAATTTTTTAACAATTTTCAAATTTTCAGAAAGGATGTTCCAGATAAGGTCAAAAACGACATACTCAGATCTTCACCAAACTTTGCATGGATACATTGGATGTCAAGACACGTGGAAAAAACGTACAAAACAAGAGATTGGGGTCATCAAGATTTTGCACGGATTTTTTAGGAATTTTCAAATTTTCAGATGGGAGGTTCCAGATAAGGTCAAAAACTACATACTCAGATCTTCACCAAACTTTGCAGGGATACATTGGATGTCAAGACACGTGGAAAAAACGTACAAAACAAGAGATTGGAGACATCAAGATTTTGGACGAATTTTTTAAGAATTTTCAAATTTTCAGATAGGAGGTTCCATATAAGGTCAAAAACTACATACTCAGATCTTCACCAAACTTTGCATGGATACATTATGTGTCAAGACACGTGGAAAAAACGTACAAAACAAAAGATTGGAGACATCAAGATTTTGGTCGAATTTTTTAAGAATTTTCAAATTTTCAGATGGGAGGTTCCAGATAAGGTCAAAAACTACATACTCAGATCTTCACCAAACTTTGCAGGGATACATTGGATGTCAAGACACGTGGAAAAAACGTACAAAAAAGAGATTGGAGACATCAAGATTTTGGACGAATTTTTTAACAATTTTCAAATTTTCAGAAAGGATGTTCCAGATAAGGTCAAAAACGACATACTCAGATCTTCACCAAACTTTGCAGGGATACATTGGATATCAAGACACGTGGAAAAAACGTACAAAACAAGAGATTGGAGACATCAAGATTTTCGACGAATTTTTTAAGAATTTTCAAATTTTCAGATAGGAGGTTCCAGATAAGGTCAAAAACTACATACTCAGATCTTCACCAAACGTTGCAGGGATACTTTGCATGTCAAGACACGTGGAAAAAACGTACAAAACAAAAGATTGGAGACATCAAGATTTTCGACGAATTTTTTAAGAATTTTCAAATTTTCAGATGAGAGGTTCCAGATAAGGTCAAAAACGACATACTCAGATCTTCACCAAACTTTGCATGGATACATTGGATGTCAAGACACGTGGAAAAAACGTACAAAACAAGAGATTGGAGACATCAAGATTTTGGACGAATTTTTTAAGAATTCTCAAATTTTCAGAAAGGAGGTTCCATATAAGGTCAAAAACTACATACTCAGATCTTCACCAAACTTTGCAGGGATACTTTGGATGTCAAGACACGTGGAAAAAACGTACAAAACAAGAGATTGGGGTCATCAAGATTTTGGACGAATTTTTTAAGAATTTTCAAATTTTCAGATGGGAGGTTCAATATAAGGTCAAAAACTACATACTCAGATCTTCACCAAACTTTGCATGGATACATTGGATGTCAAGACACGTGGAAAAAACATACAAAACATAGGATTCGGAACATCAAGATTTTGGTCGAATTTTTTAAGAATTTTCAAATTTTCAGATAGGAGGTTCCATATAAGGTCAAAAACTACATACTCAGATCTTCACCAAACATTGCAGGAATACATTGGATTTCAAGACACGTGGAAAAAACGTACAAAACAAGAGATTGGGGTCATCAAGATTTTGCACGGATTTTTTAGGAATTTTCAAATTTTCAGATGGGAGGTTCCAGATAAGGTCAAAAACTACATACTCAGATCTTCACCAAACTTTGCAGGGATACATTGGATGTCAAGACACGTGGAAAAAACGTACAAAACAAGAGATTGGAGACATCAAGATTTTGGACGAATTTTTTAAGAATTTTCAAATTTTCAGATAGGAGGTTCCATATAAGGTCAAAAACTACATACTCAGATCTTCACCAAACTTTGCATGGATACATTATGTGTCAAGACACGTGGAAAAAACGTACAAAACAAAAGATTGGAGACATCAAGATTTTGGTCGAATTTTTTAAGAATTTTCAAATTTTCAGATGGGAGGTTCCAGATAAGGTCAAAAACTACATACTCAGATCTTCACCAAACTTTGCAGGGATACATTGGATGTCAAGACACGTGGAAAAAACGTACAAAAAAGAGATTGGAGACATCAAGATTTTGGACGAATTTTTTAACAATTTTCAAATTTTCAGAAAGGATGTTCCAGATAAGGTCAAAAACGACATACTCAGATCTTCACCAAACTTTGCAGGGATACATTGGATATCAAGACACGTGGAAAAAACGTACAAAACAAGAGATTGGAGACATCAAGATTTTGGACGAATTTTTTAAGAATTTTCAAATTTTCAGATAGGAGGTTCCAGATAAGGTCAAAAACTACATACTCAGATCTTCACCAAACTTTGCAGGGATACATTGGATGTCAAGACACGTGGAAAAAACGTACAAAAAAGAGATTGGAGACATCAAGATTTTGGACGAATTTTTTAACAATTTTCAAATTTTCAGAAAGGATGTTCCAGATAAGGTCAAAAACTACATACTCAGATCTTCACCAAACTTTGCAGGGATACATTGGATGTCAAGACACGTGGAAAAAACGTACAAAACAAGAGATTGGAGACATCAAGATTATGGACGAATTTTTTGAGAATTTTCAAATTTTCAGAAAGGAGGTTCCATATAAGGTCAAAAACTACATACTCAGATCTTCACCAAACTTTGCAGGGATACATTGGATGTCAAGACACGTGGAAAAAACGTACAAAACAAGAGATTGGAGACATCAAGATTTTCGACGAATTTTTTAAGAATTTTCAAATTTTCAGAAAGGATGTTCCAGATAAGGTCAAAAACGACATACTCAGATCTTCACCAAACTTTGCAGGGATACATTGGATGTCAAGACACGTGGAAAAAACGTACAAAACAAGAGATTGGAGACATCAAGATTTTCGACGAATTTTTTAAGAATTTTCAAATTTTCAGAAAGGATGTTCCAGATAAGGTCAAAAACGACATACTCAGATCTTCACCAAACTTTGCAGGGATCCATTGAAGGTCGAGACACGTGGAAAAAACGTACAAAACAAGAGATTGGAGACATCAAGATTTTCGACGAATTTTTGAAGAATTTTCAAATTTTCAGATGGGAGGTTCCAGATAAGGTCAAAAACTACATACTCAGATCTTCACCAAACTTTGCAGGGATACATTGGATGTCAAGACACGTGGAAAAAACGTACAAAAAAGAGATTGGAGACATCAAGATTTTGGACGAATTTTTTAACAATTTTCAAATTTTCAGAAAGGATGTTCCAGATAAGGTCAAAAACGACATACTCAGATCTTCACCAAACTTTGCATGGATACATTGGATGTCAAGACACGTGGAAAAAACGTACAAAACAAGAGATTGGGGTCATCAAGATTTTGCACGGATTTTTTAGGAATTTTCAAATTTTCAGATGGGAGGTTCCAGATAAGGTCAAAAACTACATACTCAGATCTTCACCAAACTTTGCAGGGATACATTGGATGTCAAGACACGTGGAAAAAACGTACAAAACAAGAGATTGGAGACATCAAGATTTTGGACGAATTTTTTAAGAATTTTCAAATTTTCAGATAGGAGGTTCCATATAAGGTCAAAAACTACATACTCAGATCTTCACCAAACTTTGCATGGATACATTATGTGTCAAGACACGTGGAAAAAACGTACAAAACAAAAGATTGGAGACATCAAGATTTTGGTCGAATTTTTTAAGAATTTTCAAATTTTCAGATGGGAGGTTCCAGATAAGGTCAAAAACTACATACTCAGATCTTCACCAAACTTTGCAGGGATACATTGGATGTCAAGACACGTGGAAAAAACGTACAAAAAAGAGATTGGAGACATCAAGATTTTGGACGAATTTTCTAACAATTTTCAAATTTTCAGAAAGGATGTTCCAGATAAGGTCAAAAACGACATACTCAGATCTTCACCAAACTTTGCAGGGATACATTGGATATCAAGACACGTGGAAAAAACGTACAAAACAAGAGATTGGAGACATCAAGATTTTCGACGAATTTTTTAAGAATTTTCAAATTTTCAGATAGGAGGTTCCAGATAAGGTCAAAAACTACATACTCAGATCTTCACCAAACGTTGCAGGGATACTTTGCATGTCAAGACACGTGGAAAAAACGTACAAAACAAAAGATTGGAGACATCAAGATTTTCGACGAATTTTTTAAGAATTTTCAAATTTTCAGATGGGAGGTTCCAGATAAGGTCAAAAACGACATACTCAGATCTTCACCAAACTTTGCATGGATACATTGGATGTCAAGACACGTGGAAAAAACGTACAAAACAAGAGATTGGAGACATCAAGATTTTGGACGAATTTTTTAAGAATTCTCAAATTTTCAGAAAGGAGGTTCCATATAAGGTCAAAAACTACATACTCAGATCTTCACCAAACTTTGCAGGGATACTTTGGATGTCAAGACACGTGGAAAAAACGTACAAAACAAGAGATTGGGGTCATCAAGATTTTGGACGAATTTTTTAAGAATTTTCAAATTTTCAGATGGGAGGTTCAATATAAGGTCAAAAACTACATACTCAGATCTTCACCAAACTTTGCATGGATACATTGGATGTCAAGACACGTGGAAAAAACATACAAAACATAGGATTCGGAACATCAAGATTTTGGTCGAATTTTTTAAGAATTTTCAAATTTTCAGATAGGAGGTTCCATATAAGGTCAAAAACTACATACTCAGATCTTCACCAAACATTGCAGGAATACATTGGATGTCAAGACACGTGGAAAAAACGTACAAAACAAGAGATTGGGGTCATCAAGATTTTGCACGGATTTTTTAGGAATTTTCAAATTTTCAGATGGGAGGTTCCAGATAAGGTCAAAAACTACATACTCAGATCTTCACCAAACTTTGCAGGGATACATTGCATGTCAAGACACGTGGAAAAAACGTACAAAACAAGAGATTGGAGACATCAAGATTTTGGACGAATTTTTTAAGAATTTTCAAATTTTCAGATAGGAGGTTCCATATAAGGTCAAAAACTACATACTCAGATCTTCACCAAACTTTGCATGGATACATTATGTGTCAAGACACGTGGAAAAAACGTACAAAACAAAAGATTGGAGACATCAAGATTTTGGTCGAATTTTTTAAGAATTTTCAAATTTTCAGATGGGAGGTTCCAGATAAGGTCAAAAACTACATACTCAGATCTTCACCAAACTTTGCAGGGATACATTGGATGTCAAGACACGTGGAAAAAACGTACAAAAAAGAGATTGGAGACATCAAGATTTTGGACGAATTTTTTAACAATTTTCAAATTTTCAGAAAGGATGTTCCAGATAAGGTCAAAAACGACATACTCAGATCTTCACCAAACTTTGCAGGGATACATTGGATATCAAGACACGTGGAAAAAACGTACAAAACAAGAGATTGGAGACATCAAGATTTTGGACGAATTTTTTAAGAATTTTCAAATTTTCAGATAGGAGGTTCCAGATAAGGTCAAAAACTACATACTCAGATCTTCACCAAACTTTGCAGGGATACATTGGATGTCAAGACACGTGGAAAAAACGTACAAAACAAGAGATTGGAGACATCAAGATTTTGGACGAATTTTTTAAGAATTTTCAAATTTTCAGATAGGAGGTTCCAGATGAGGTCAAAAACTACATACTCAGATCTTCACCAAACTTTGCAGGAATACTTTGCATGTCAAGACACGTGGAAAAAACGTACAAAACAAGAGATCGGAGACATCAAGATTTTCGACGAATTTTTTAAGAATTTTCAAATTTTCAGATGGGAGGTTCCAGATAAGGTCAAAAACGACATACTCAGATCTTCACCAAACTTTGCAGGGATCCATTGGAGGTCGAGACACGTGGAAAAAACGTACAAAACAAGAGACTGGAGACATCAAGATTTTGGACGAATTTTTTAAGAATTTTCAAATTTTCAGATAGGAGGTTCCATATAAGGTCAAAAACTACATACTCAGATCTTCACCAAACTTTGCAGGGATACATTGGATGTCAAGACACGTGGAAAAAACGTACAAAACAAGAGATTGGAGACATCAAGATTTTGGACGATTTTTTTAAAAATTTTCAAATTTTCAGAAATGCGGTTCCAGATAAGGTCAAAAACTACATACTCAGATCTTCACCAAACTTTGCAGGGATACATTGGATGTCAAGACACGTGGAAAAAACGTACAAAACAAGAGATTCGGGTCAACAAGATTTTGGACGGATTTTTTAGGAATTTTCAAATTTTCAGATGGGAGGTTCCAGATAAGGTCAAAAACTACATACTCAGATCTTCACCAAACTCTGCAGGGATACATTGTATGTCAAGACACGTGGAAAAAACATACAAAACATAGGATTGGGGACATCAAGATTTTGTTAAATTCTTTTAAGAATTTTCAAATTTTCAGATAGGAGGTTCCATTTAAGGTCAAAAACTACATACTCAGATCTTCACCAAACATTGCAGGGATACATTGGATGTCAAGACACGTGGAAAGAACGTACAAAACAAGAGATTGGAGACATCAAGATTTTGGACGAATTTTTTAAGAATTTTCAAATTTTCAGATAGGAGGCTCCATATAAGGTCAAAAACTACATACTCAGATCTTCACAAAACATTGCAGGGATACATTGGATGTCAAGACACGTGGAAAAAACGTACAAAACAAGAGATTGGAGACATCAAGATTTTCGACGAATTTTTTAACCCTTTCATGCCTGAATTATCAAGTAGAAAAGAAAAAAGTTGAAATTCGTGTTGTGGGCTGCAGAAGGGATGCATTTAAGATATCAACAATGAAAATGCTTGTATTGTTGATTACAGTTTCTATTTTTAGTATGTATCAAATTCGATACAACAGGCACTTGAGAAGATTAGCATTAAATATAAGATGAACATTTATGTGGTTCTATTTTATCAATTTTTTACCTTAAAACAAAGAATTTTCTAGTTGTACATTTTTATTTTCTTTCCTACAGCACATTTTTCTACAAAGTCAATAATATCAAGTTATCTTATTTTATATACAGCGTAAACATTACTTTTGATATCTCAAATACTGGAGTGCAATTACTATTTACGTGTGAAATTCAACAAAGCAGTTCTTGTTTTTGTTGAGACAGAGATGGACATCACATTTCACACACTTGACCACCGTTTGTCCTTTGCATTCAGGTTTCTTACATCTCTGCCTTGTTTCATCTACTCCTGGCCAGTGTCCAACTCCATCTGTTCTGGTTTCCTGCAATGGTATGGCTTTGGTGGGACCACGGCGTTTTTTTACTTCATACTGTGCTTGAATTGACATTGATGGTCTCCCTCGCTTTTTCTTTGTGATGTCCTTTCCTTCCTTGCATAGAGCTTCAGAAATACCCGTTCTGAAATGAAGTAAATCAAGCTGATTTCTCCTTTGGATACCCACACATTCACAGTCACGTCTGTAGAGGAGCCAGCTATTCACAACAACCAAGTCCACAAAATGGAAGAACAGTTTCAGGTAGTATTTCTTAGATTTTATATTTATCCTGTAGTATGCTACAAGTGCATCAAGTGTATCTACACCTCCCATGAATTTATTGTAAATTGTTACTATACTCGGACATGGCACGTCTACTTTTTTCTTTTCTTTCTTGTCCCACCTTTGAACTGCAACTGTTGGCTCAGCACTGGCAAAGGTGCTAGCCAATACTACACCCCTGTTGTCATACCACTTCACCGCTCTGATTTTAGTGTTGTTTACAGTTGCTTCCTTTTCCTCAAATGAACCCCGACCTCTCTTCTTGAGTATTGGGTCTGCACTAAATTCACATCCCTGGAGGCGGTTTGCTCTCACCGTTCCCAGCGAAAGTTTGCCTTGTTCTGAGAGTCTAATAAATAACTGTAGGGATGAAAACCAGTTATCGAAATAGATAAGATGGTTTAGGTTTCCCATCACAATCTGTGCCAATTTCAAAACTATATTTCCACTTCCACCAATATCAGGTTCTCCAGGAGCTGCATCAATCTTACCTGTATAAATCTCAAAAGAATAAACTATGCCTCTTGTATCACACAATATGAAAATTTTGTATCCCCACTTGTATGGTTTCTTAGGTATGTACTGTTTCAACGAAGATCTGCCCTTGAATGGAACAATCTGTTCGTCTATGCTCAACATCTGGTCTTGGGGTAATGACTGAAATTTGGGGAGGAGTGAGTTGATAACAGGTCGAATTTTGAACAATTTATCTCTCGGTAAATCATCACTGTCAATCATACTCGTATTATCATTGAAGTGGAGACAGTGTTTTATCTCTTCCCATCTGTCTCTCGACATAATGTCTGCTACTTGGGCAAGGCGACTGGAAGATGCCCAATACATCCTTGAACGTGGAAGGCTGAAAATAGACATATATAGAACGCAGCCTAAAAACTGTTCCAGTTCTTCAGTAGTAAGCTTCAAGGGCCTGTTGGGATTTTTCTGCACAGAATACAAATTACTTTCCTGTACAATATGGTCTAGTAGACTGATGTCGAAAAAGTCTCTGAAATATTCAATAGGATGCCTTACATTATTTGAAATAGGTAAACTACTTAGCCACTCTGGAATATCCTTTGTTGAACCCTGTCTTATTGTTCTCCAAACTACATTTTGTTTATTTGACCTTTGAGTACTGCCAGTTGTACTACTGGAAGGCACATTATCTGGTTCACCATCATCACTGTCTTCTTCCTGAACAGACACGTCATCTGGCTCCGGCATATAATCTTCATCGCCACTGTCACCGCTATCACTAAGACAGCTATCATCACTGTTGTCATCGGGTGGAATCCGTGTGTGAAGAACATTAGCCCTTTTATTGCCATAGAAAATGTTGGGTTCCATTCTGTAAACAAAAGAGGAAAAACATTTTAGTTCCTTTACATAAACAAGAATGTACAGCACAAAAAGGTAAAAAACAATCAAATTGTATACTATATTCCATTTTGTGTATTTTTGAAGATGGTTATGGGAATCAGTAACAGTAAATTGAAGCTCATCCTTTGCACTGTGCTACAAATACCATAAATGATATATGAAGCACCTTTCTTTTATATTGTCCCATACTTTCTTTTTTTTTAGAAATTGGGGGACGAGATCAATGTTCTAATGAGACATTTTTACTGTCAGAACTATATTTTGTAATATTTTCCAGCAATCCAATTTTTTTAGGTCATAGGGGGGCATGACCCCCACCAGCAGCCCCTTTGGATATGCAATTGTATGGAATATTTTAAAATGTACACATGAAACAGATACTTGCATAGTAAAATTTTTACATTTTATTTTTACTGTCAGTACTTTAGTTTGTAATATTTTCCAGCAATTCAATTTTTTTAGGACATGGGGGTGGGGGACATGACCCCTACCAGCTGCCCCTTTGGATATGCAATTGTATGGAATATTTTAAAATGTACACATGAAACAGATACATGCATAGTAAAATTTTTACATTTTATTTTTACTGTCAGTACTAGATTTTGTAATATTTTCCAGCAATCCAATTTTTTTAGTACATGGGGGGGGCATGACCCCCACCAACAGCCCCTTTAGATACGCAATTGTATGGAATCTTTTAAAATGTACACATGAAACAGATACATGCATAGTATAATTTTCAATTTAGCAAAGAGAAAGAGAAAAGCATTGAATCTGAACAGCGTATGCAGTACCACCATATAATAGCCCATTTGCCTGATGATGCAAATTCGATACAAACCATATTCTGGCTATATTCTGAATTCATCATACCAATTCTATAAAGATATCACTGTATATTGTGCTAGAAGATACATAAAAATAAATAATATTTTTTCCATGTTCGAAATCTTACCTTCAATAAACAATTTTGTCGACAACAGAGCTCCAACACAACAAACAAACACTGCTTCCTGCCGCCCTTTCTTCTTTCTTCTTCAGCAACTTGAATAACAGCGCACAGATGGCAGCACCTGCCAGACCACTTCCTTGGAATGTCGCGAAAATGCACCACCCGTCAAGCAGGCAGTTTTCATCACCCACGTGAGGAAAGTCAAGCTCAAAATGGTTTGAGGCGAATTCGCGACATTCGTCCAGAAAGGGTTAAGAATTTTCAAATTTTCAGATGGGAGGTTCCAGATAAGGTCAAAAACGACATACTCAGATCTTCACCAAACTTTGCATGGATACATTGGATGTCAAGACACGTGGAAAAAACGTACAAAACAAGAGATTGGGGTCATCAAGATTTTGCACGGATTTTTTAAGAATTTTCAAATTTTCAGATGGGAGGTTCCAGATAAGGTCAAAAACGACATACTCAGATCTTCACCAAACTTTGCATGGATACATTGGATGTCAAGACACGTGGAAAAAACGTACAAAACAAGAGATTGGAGACATCAAGATTTTGGACGAATTTTTTAAGAATTTTCAAATTTTCAGATAGGAGGTTCCAGATGAGGTCAAAAACTACATACTCAGATCTTCACCAAACTTTGCAGGAATACTTTGCATGTCAAGACACGTGGAAAAAACGTACAAAACAAGAGATCGGAGACATCAAGATTTTCGACGAATTTTTTAAGAATTTTCAAATTTTCAGATGGGAGGTTCCAGATAAGGTCAAAAACGACATACTCAGATCTTCACCAAACTTTGCAGGGATCCATTGGAGGTCGAGACACGTGGAAAAAACGTACAAAACAAGAGATTGGAGACATCAAGATTTTGGACGAATTTTTTAAGAATTTTCAAATTTTCAGATAGGAGGTTCCATATAAGGTCAAAAACTACATACTCAGATCTTCACCAAACTTTGCAGGGATACATTGGATGTCAAGACACGTGGAAAAAACGTACAAAACAAGAGATTGGAGACATCAAGATTTTCGACGAATTTTTTAAGAATTTTCAAATTTTCAGAAAGGATGTTCCAGATAAGGTCAAAAACGACATACTCAGATCTTCACCAAACTTTGCAGGGATCCATTGGAGGTCGAGACACGTGGAAAAAACGTACAAAACAAGAGATTGGAGACATCAAGATTTTGGACGAATTTTTGAAGAATTTTCAAATTTTCAGATAGGAGGTTCCAGATAAGGTCTAAAACTACATACTCAGATCTCCACCAAACATTGCAGGAATACATTGGATGTCAAGACACGTGGAAAAAACGTACAAAACAAGAGATTGGAGACATCAAGATTTTCGACGAATTTTTGAAGAATTTTCAAATTTTCAGATAGGAGGTTCCAGATAAGGTCAAAAACTACATACTCAGATCTTCACCAAACGTTGCAGGGATACTTTGCATGTCAAGACACGTGGAAAAAACGTACAAAACAAAAGATTGGAGACATCAAGATTTTCGACGAATTTTTTAAGAATTTTCAAATTTTCAGATGGGAGGTTCCAGATAAGGTCAAAAACGACATACTCAGATCTTCACCAAACTTTGCATGGATACATTGGATGTCAAGACACGTGGAAAAAACGTACAAAACAAGAGATTGGAGACATCAAGATTTTGGACGAATTTTTTAAGAATTTTCAAATTTTCAGATGGGAGGTTCAATATAAGGTCAAAAACTACATACTCAGATCTTCACCAAACTTTGCAGGGATACTTTGGATGTCAAGACACGTGGAAAAAACGTACAAAACAAGAGATTGGGGTCATCAAGATTTTGGACGAATTTTTTAAGAATTTTCAAATTTTCAGATGGGAGGTTCAATATAAGGTCAAAAACTACATACTCAGATCTTCACCAAACTTTGCATGGATACATTGGATGTCAAGACACGTGGAAAAAACATACAAAACATAGGATTCGGAACATCAAGATTTTGGTCGAATTTTTTAAGAATTTTCAAATTTTCAGATAGGAGGTTCCATATAAGGTCAAAAACTACATACTCAGATCTTCACCAAACATTTCAGGAATACATTGGATGTCAAGACACGTGGAAAAAACGTACAAAACAAGAGATTGGGGTCATCAAGATTTTGCACGGATTTTTTAGGAATTTTCAAATTTTCAGATGGGAGGTTCCAGATAAGGTCAAAAACTACATACTCAGATCTTCACCAAACTTTGCAGGGATACATTGGATGTCAAGACACGTGGAAAAAACGTACAAAACAAGAGATTGGAGACATCAAGATTTTGGACGAATTTTTTAAGAATTTTCAAATTTTCAGATAGGAGGTTCCATATAAGGTCAAAAACTACATACTCAGATCTTCACCAAACTTTGCATGGATACATTATGTGTCAAGACACGTGGAAAAAACGTACAAAACAAAAGATTGGAGACATCAAGATTTTGGTCGAATTTTTTAAGAATTTTCAAATTTTCAGATGGGAGGTTCCAGATAAGGTCAAAAACTACATACTCAGATCTTCACCAAACTCTGCAGGGATACATTGTATGTCAAGACACGTGGAAAAAACATACAAAACAAGAGATTCGGGTCAACAAGATTTTGGACGGATTTTTTAAGAATTTTCAAATTTTCAGATGGGAGGTTCCAGATAAGGTCAAAAACGACATACTCAGATCTTCACCAAACTTTGCAGGGATCCATTGGAGGTCGAGACACGTGGAAAAAACGTACAAAACAAGAGACTGGAGACATCAAGATTTTGGACGAATTTTTTAAGAATTTTCAAATTTTCAGATAGGAGGTTCCATATAAGGTCAAAAACTACATACTCAGATCTTCACCAAACTTTGCAGGGATACATTGGATGTCAAGACACGTGGAAAAAACGTACAAAACAAGAGATTGGAGACATCAAGATTTTGGACGATTTTTTTAAAAATTTTCAAATTTTCAGAAATGCGGTTCCAGATAAGGTCAAAAACTACATACTCAGATCTTCACCAAACTTTGCAGGGATACATTGGATGTCAAGACACGTGGAAAAAACGTACAAAACAAGAGATTCGGGTCAACAAGATTTTGGACGGATTTTTTAGGAATTTTCAAATTTTCAGATGGGAGGTTCCAGATAAGGTCAAAAACTACATACTCAGATCTTCACCAAACTCTGCAGGGATACATTGTATGTCAAGACACGTGGAAAAAACATACAAAACATAGGATTGGGGACATCAAGATTTTGTTAAATTCTTTTAAGAATTTTCAAATTTTCAGATAGGAGGTTCCATTTAAGGTCAAAAACTACATACTCAGATCTTCACCAAACATTGCAGGGATACATTGGATGTCAAGACACGTGGAAAGAACGTACAAAACAAGAGATTGGAGACATCAAGATTTTGGACGAATTTTTTAAGAATTTTCAAATTTTCAGATAGGAGGCTCCATATAAGGTCAAAAACTACATACTCAGATCTTCACAAAACATTGCAGGGATACATTGGATGTCAAGACACGTGGAAAAAACGTACAAAAAAGAGATTGGAGACATCAAGATTTTGGACGAATTTTCTAACAATTTTCAAATTTTCAGAAAGGATGTTCCAGATAAGGTCAAAAACGACATACTCAGATCTTCACCAAACTTTGCAGGGATACATTGGATATCAAGACACGTGGAAAAAACGTACAAAACAAGAGATTGGAGACATCAAGATTTTCGACGAATTTTTTAAGAATTTTCAAATTTTCAGATAGGAGGTTCCAGATAAGGTCAAAAACTACATACTCAGATCTTCACCAAACGTTGCAGGGATACTTTGCATGTCAAGACACGTGGAAAAAACGTACAAAACAAAAGATTGGAGACATCAAGATTTTCGACGAATTTTTTAAGAATTTTCAAATTTTCAGATGGGAGGTTCCAGATAAGGTCAAAAACGACATACTCAGATCTTCACCAAACTTTGCATGGATACATTGGATGTCAAGACACGTGGAAAAAACGTACAAAACAAGAGATTGGAGACATCAAGATTTTGGACGAATTTTTTAAGAATTCTCAAATTTTCAGAAAGGAGGTTCCATATAAGGTCAAAAACTACATACTCAGATCTTCACCAAACTTTGCAGGGATACTTTGGATGTCAAGACACGTGGAAAAAACGTACAAAACAAGAGATTGGGGTCATCAAGATTTTGGACGAATTTTTTAAGAATTTTCAAATTTTCAGATGGGAGGTTCAATATAAGGTCAAAAACTACATACTCAGATCTTCACCAAACTTTGCATGGATACATTGGATGTCAAGACACGTGGAAAAAACATACAAAACATAGGATTCGGAACATCAAGATTTTGGTCGAATTTTTTAAGAATTTTCAAATTTTCAGATAGGAGGTTCCATATAAGGTCAAAAACTACATACTCAGATCTTCACCAAACATTGCAGGAATACATTGGATGTCAAGACACGTGGAAAAAACGTACAAAACAAGAGATTGGGGTCATCAAGATTTTGCACGGATTTTTTAGGAATTTTCAAATTTTCAGATGGGAGGTTCCAGATAAGGTCAAAAACTACATACTCAGATCTTCACCAAACTTTGCAGGGATACATTGCATGTCAAGACACGTGGAAAAAACGTACAAAACAAGAGATTGGAGACATCAAGATTTTGGACGAATTTTTTAAGAATTTTCAAATTTTCAGATAGGAGGTTCCATATAAGGTCAAAAACTACATACTCAGATCTTCACCAAACTTTGCATGGATACATTATGTGTCAAGACACGTGGAAAAAACGTACAAAACAAAAGATTGGAGACATCAAGATTTTGGTCGAATTTTTTAAGAATTTTCAAATTTTCAGATGGGAGGTTCCAGATAAGGTCAAAAACTACATACTCAGATCTTCACCAAACTTTGCAGGGATACATTGGATGTCAAGACACGTGGAAAAAACGTACAAAAAAGAGATTGGAGACATCAAGATTTTGGACGAATTTTTTAACAATTTTCAAATTTTCAGAAAGGATGTTCCAGATAAGGTCAAAAACGACATACTCAGATCTTCACCAAACTTTGCAGGGATACATTGGATATCAAGACACGTGGAAAAAACGTACAAAACAAGAGATTGGAGACATCAAGATTTTGGACGAATTTTTTAAGAATTTTCAAATTTTCAGATAGGAGGTTCCAGATAAGGTCAAAAACTACATACTCAGATCTTCACCAAACTTTGCAGGGATACATTGGATGTCAAGACACGTGGAAAAAACGTACAAAACAAGAGATTGGAGACATCAAGATTTTGGACGAATTTTTTAAGAATTTTCAAATTTTCAGATAGGAGGTTCCAGATGAGGTCAAAAACTACATACTCAGATCTTCACCAAACTTTGCAGGAATACTTTGCATGTCAAGACACGTGGAAAAAACGTACAAAACAAGAGATCGGAGACATCAAGATTTTCGACGAATTTTTTAAGAATTTTCAAATTTTCAGATGGGAGGTTCCAGATAAGGTCAAAAACGACATACTCAGATCTTCACCAAACTTTGCAGGGATCCATTGGAGGTCGAGACACGTGGAAAAAACGTACAAAACAAGAGACTGGAGACATCAAGATTTTGGACGAATTTTTTAAGAATTTTCAAATTTTCAGATAGGAGGTTCCATATAAGGTCAAAAACTACATACTCAGATCTTCACCAAACTTTGCAGGGATACATTGGATGTCAAGACACGTGGAAAAAACGTACAAAACAAGAGATTGGAGACATCAAGATTTTGGACGATTTTTTTAAAAATTTTCAAATTTTCAGAAATGCGGTTCCAGATAAGGTCAAAAACTACATACTCAGATCTTCACCAAACTTTGCAGGGATACATTGGATGTCAAGACACGTGGAAAAAACGTACAAAACAAGAGATTCGGGTCAACAAGATTTTGGACGGATTTTTTAGGAATTTTCAAATTTTCAGATGGGAGGTTCCAGATAAGGTCAAAAACTACATACTCAGATCTTCACCAAACTCTGCAGGGATACATTGTATGTCAAGACACGTGGAAAAAACATACAAAACATAGGATTGGGGACATCAAGATTTTGTTAAATTCTTTTAAGAATTTTCAAATTTTCAGATAGGAGGTTCCATTTAAGGTCAAAAACTACATACTCAGATCTTCACCAAACATTGCAGGGATACATTGGATGTCAAGACACGTGGAAAGAACGTACAAAACAAGAGATTGGAGACATCAAGATTTTGGACGAATTTTTTAAGAATTTTCAAATTTTCAGATAGGAGGCTCCATATAAGGTCAAAAACTACATACTCAGATCTTCACAAAACATTGCAGGGATACATTGGATGTCAAGACACGTGGAAAAAACGTACAAAACAAGAGATTGGAGACATCAAGATTTTCGACGAATTTTTTAAGAATTTTCAAATTTTCAGATGGGAGGTTCCAGATAAGGTCAAAAACGACATACTCAGATCTTCACCAAACTTTGCATGGATACATTGGATGTCAAGACACGTGGAAAAAACGTACAAAACAAGAGATTGGGGTCATCAAGATTTTGCACGGATTTTTTAAGAATTTTCAAATTTTCAGATGGGAGGTTCCAGATAAGGTCAAAAACGACATACTCAGATCTTCACCAAACTTTGCATGGATACATTGGATGTCAAGACACGTGGAAAAAACGTACAAAACAAGAGATTGGAGACATCAAGATTTTGGACGAATTTTTTAAGAATTTTCAAATTTTCAGATAGGAGGTTCCAGATGAGGTCAAAAACTACATACTCAGATCTTCACCAAACTTTGCAGGAATACTTTGCATGTCAAGACACGTGGAAAAAACGTACAAAACAAGAGATCGGAGACATCAAGATTTTCGACGAATTTTTTAAGAATTTTCAAATTTTCAGATGGGAGGTTCCAGATAAGGTCAAAAACGACATACTCAGATCTTCACCAAACTTTGCAGGGATCCATTGGAGGTCGAGACACGTGGAAAAAACGTACAAAACAAGAGATTGGAGACATCAAGATTTTGGACGAATTTTTTAAGAATTTTCAAATTTTCAGATAGGAGGTTCCATATAAGGTCAAAAACTACATACTCAGATCTTCACCAAACTTTGCAGGGATACATTGGATGTCAAGACACGTGGAAAAAACGTACAAAACAAGAGATTGGAGACATCAAGATTTTCGACGAATTTTTTAAGAATTTTCAAATTTTCAGAAAGGATGTTCCAGATAAGGTCAAAAACGACATACTCAGATCTTCACCAAACTTTGCAGGGATCCATTGGAGGTCGAGACACGTGGAAAAAACGTACAAAACAAGAGATTGGAGACATCAAGATTTTGGACGAATTTTTGAAGAATTTTCAAATTTTCAGATAGGAGGTTCCAGATAAGGTCTAAAACTACATACTCAGATCTCCACCAAACATTGCAGGAATACATTGGATGTCAAGACACGTGGAAAAAACGTACAAAACAAGAGATTGGAGACATCAAGATTTTCGACGAATTTTTGAAGAATTTTCAAATTTTCAGATAGGAGGTTCCAGATAAGGTCAAAAACTACATACTCAGATCTTCACCAAACGTTGCAGGGATACTTTGCATGTCAAGACACGTGGAAAAAACGTACAAAACAAAAGATTGGAGACATCAAGATTTTCGACGAATTTTTTAAGAATTTTCAAATTTTCAGATGGGAGGTTCCAGATAAGGTCAAAAACGACATACTCAGATCTTCACCAAACTTTGCATGGATACATTGGATGTCAAGACACGTGGAAAAAACGTACAAAACAAGAGATTGGAGACATCAAGATTTTGGACGAATTTTTTAAGAATTTTCAAATTTTCAGATGGGAGGTTCAATATAAGGTCAAAAACTACATACTCAGATCTTCACCAAACTTTGCAGGGATACTTTGGATGTCAAGACACGTGGAAAAAACGTACAAAACAAGAGATTGGGGTCATCAAGATTTTGGACGAATTTTTTAAGAATTTTCAAATTTTCAGATGGGAGGTTCAATATAAGGTCAAAAACTACATACTCAGATCTTCACCAAACTTTGCATGGATACATTGGATGTCAAGACACGTGGAAAAAACATACAAAACATAGGATTCGGAACATCAAGATTTTGGTCGAATTTTTTAAGAATTTTCAAATTTTCAGATAGGAGGTTCCATATAAGGTCAAAAACTACATACTCAGATCTTCACCAAACATTTCAGGAATACATTGGATGTCAAGACACGTGGAAAAAACGTACAAAACAAGAGATTGGGGTCATCAAGATTTTGCACGGATTTTTTAGGAATTTTCAAATTTTCAGATGGGAGGTTCCAGATAAGGTCAAAAACTACATACTCAGATCTTCACCAAACTTTGCAGGGATACATTGGATGTCAAGACACGTGGAAAAAACGTACAAAACAAGAGATTGGAGACATCAAGATTTTGGACGAATTTTTTAAGAATTTTCAAATTTTCAGATAGGAGGTTCCATATAAGGTCAAAAACTACATACTCAGATCTTCACCAAACTTTGCATGGATACATTATGTGTCAAGACACGTGGAAAAAACGTACAAAACAAAAGATTGGAGACATCAAGATTTTGGTCGAATTTTTTAAGAATTTTCAAATTTTCAGATGGGAGGTTCCAGATAAGGTCAAAAACTACATACTCAGATCTTCACCAAACTTTGCAGGGATACATTGGATGTCAAGACACGTGGAAAAAACGTACAAAAAAGAGATTGGAGACATCAAGATTTTGGACGAATTTTTTAACAATTTTCAAATTTTCAGAAAGGATGTTCCAGATAAGGTCAAAAACGACATACTCAGATCTTCACCAAACTTTGCAGGGATACATTGGATATCAAGACACGTGGAAAAAACGTACAAAACAAGAGATTGGAGACATCAAGATTTTGGACGAATTTTTTAAGAATTTTCAAATTTTCAGATAGGAGGTTCCAGATAAGGTCAAAAACTACATACTCAGATCTTCACCAAACTTTGCAGGGATACATTGGATGTCAAGACACGTGGAAAAAACGTACAAAACAAGAGATTGGGGTCATCAAGATTTTGGACGGATTTTTTAGGAATTTTCAAATTTTCAGATGGGAGGTTCCAGATAAGGTCAAAAACTACATACTCAGATCTTCACCAAACATTGCAGGGATACATTGGATGTCAAGACACGTGGAAAAAACGTACAAAACAAGAGATTGGAGACATCAAAATTTTGGACGAATTTTTTAAGAATTTTCAAATTTTCAGATAGGAGGTTCCAGATGAGGTCAAAAACTACATACTCAGATCTTCACCAAACTTTGCAGGAATACTTTGCATGTCAAGACACGTGGAAAAAACGTACAAAACAAGAGATCGGAGACATCAAGATTTTCGACGAATTTTTTAAGAATTTTCAAATTTTCAGATGGGAGGTTCCAGATAAGGTCAAAAACGACATACTCAGATCTTCACCAAACTTTGCATGGATACATTGGATGTCAAGGCACGTGGAAAAAACATACAAAACATAGGATTGGTGACATCAAGATTTTGGACGAATTTGTTAAGAATTTTCAAATTTTCAGATAGGAGGTTCCATATAAGGTCAAAAACTACATGCTCAGATCTTCACCAAACTTTGCAGGGATACATTGGATGTCAAGACACGTGGAAAAAACGTACAAAACAAGAGATTGGAGACATCAAGATTATGGACGAATTTTTTGAGAATTTTCAAATTTTCAGAAAGGAGGTTCCATATAAGGTCAAAAACTACATACTCAGATCTTCACCAAACTTTGCAGGGATACATTGGATGTCAAGAAACGTGGAAAAAACGTACAAAACAAGAGATTGGAGACATCAAGATTTTCGACGAATTTTTTAAGAATATTCAAATTTTCAGAAAGGATGTTCCAGATAAGGTCAAAAACTACATACTCAGATCTCCACCAAACATTGCAGGGATACATTGGATGTCAAGACACGTGGAAAAAACGTACAAAGCAAGAGATTGGAGACATCAAGATTTTGGACGAATTTTTGAAGAATTTTCAAATTTTCAGATAGGAGGTTCCAGATAAGGTCAAAAACTACATACTCAGATCTTCACCAAACGTTGCAGGGATACTTTGCATGTCAAGACACGTGGAAAAAACGTACAAAACAAGAGATTGGAGACATCAAGATTTTCGACGAATTTTTTAAGAATTTTCAAATTTTCGGATGGGAGGTTCCAGATAAGGTCAAAAACGACATACTCAGATCTTCACCAAACTTTGCATGGATACATTGGATGTCAAGACACGTGGAAAAAACGTACAAAACAAGAGATTGGAGACATCAAGATTTTGGACGAATTTTTTAAGAATTCTCAAATTTTCAGAAAGGAGGTTCCATATAAGGTCAAAAACTACATACTCAGATCTTCACCAAACTTTGCAGGGATACATTGGATGTCAAGACACGTGGAAAAAACGTACAAAACAAGAGATTGGGGTCTTCAAGATTTTGGACGAATTATTTAAGAATTTTCAAATTTTCAGAAAGGAGGTTCCATATAAGGTCAAAAACTACATACTCAGATCTTCACCAAACTTTGCAGGGATACATTGAATGTCAAGACACGTGGAAAAAACGTACAAAACAAGAGATTGTGGTCATCAAGATTTTGGACGGATTTTTTAGGAATTTTCAAATTTTCAGATGGGAGGTTCCAGATAAGGTCAAAAACTACATACTCAGATCTTCACCAAACTTTGCAGGGATACATTGGATGTCAAGACACGTGGAAAAAACGTACAAAACAAGAGATTGGAGACATCAAGATTTTGGACGAATTTTTTAAGAATTTTCAAATTTTCAGATAGGAGGTTCCATATAAGGTCAAAAACTACATACTCAGATCTTCACCAAACTTTGCAGGGATACATTGGATGTCAAGACACGTGGAAAAAACGTACAAAACAAGAGATTGGAGACATCAAGATTTTCGACGAATTTTTTAAGAATTTTCAAATTTTCAGAAAGGATGTTCCAGATAAGGTCAAAAACGACATACTCAGATCTTCACCAAACTTTGCAGGGATACATTGGATGTCAAGACACGTGGAAAAAACGTACAAAACAAGAGATTGGAGACATCAAGATTTTCGACGAATTTTTTAAGAATTTTCAAATTTTCAGAAAGGATGTTCCAGATAAGGTCAAAAACGACATACTCAGATCTTCACCAAACTTTGCAGGGATCCATTGAAGGTCGAGACACGTGGAAAAAACGTACAAAACAAGAGATTGGAGACATCAAGATTTTGGACGAATTTTTTAAGAATTTTCAAATTTTCAGATAGGAGGTTCCAGATAAGGTCAAAAACTACATACTCAGATCTTCACCAAACTTTGCAGGGATACATTGGATGTCAAGACACGTGGAAAAAAACGTACAAAACAAGAGATTGGAGACATCAAGATTTTGGACGAATTTTTTAAGAATTTTCAAATTTTCAGATAGGAGGTTCCAGATGAGGTCAAAAACTACATACTCAGATCTTCACCAAACTTTGCAGGAATACTTTGCATGTCAAGACACGTGGAAAAAACGTACAAAACAAGAGATCGGAGACATCAAGATTTTCGACGAATTTTTTAAGAATTTTCAAATTTTCAGATGGGAGGTTCCAGATAAGGTCAAAAACGACATACTCAGATCTTCACCAAACTTTGCAGGGATCCATTGGAGGTCGAGACACGTGGAAAAAACGTACAAAACAAGAGATTGGAGACATCAAGATTTTGGACGAATTTTTTAAGAATTTTTAAATTTTCAGATAGGAGGTTCCATATAAGGTCAAAAACTACATACTCAGATCTTCACCAAACTTTGCAGGGATACATTGGATGTCAAGACACGTGGAAAAAACGTACAAAACAAGAGATTGGAGACATCAAGATTTTCGACGAATTTTTTAAGAATTTTCAAATTTTCAGAAAGGATGTTCCAGATAAGGTCAAAAACGACATACTCAGATCTTCACCAAACTTTGCAGGGATACATTGGAGGTCGAGACACGTGGAAAAAACGTACAAAACAAGAGATTGGAGACATCAAGATTTTGGACGAATTTTTGAAGAATTTTCAAATTTTCTGATAGGAGGTCCCAGATAAGGTCAAAAACTACATACTCAGATCTCCACCAAACATTGCAGGGATACATTGGATGTCAAGACACGTGGAAAAAACGTACAAAACAAGAGATTGGAGACATCAAGATTTTCGACGAATTTTTTAAGAATTTTCAAATTTTCAGAAAGGATGTTCCAGATAAGGTCAAAAACGACATACTCAGATCTTCACCAAACTTTGCAGGGATCCATTGGAGGTCGAGACACGTGGAAAAAACGTACAAAACAAGAGATTGGAGACATCAAGATTTTCGACGAATTTTTGAAGAATTTTGAAATTTTCAGATGGGAGGTTCCAGATAAGGTCAAAAACTACATACTCAGATCTTCACCAAACTTTGCAGGGATACATTGGATGTCAAGACACGTGGAAAAAACGTACAAAAAAGAGATTGGAGACATCAAGATTTTGGACGAATTTTTTAACAATTTTCAAATTTTCAGAAAGGATGTTCCAGATAAGGTCAAAAACGACATACTCAGATCTTCACCAAACTTTGCATGGATACATTGGATGTCAAGACACGTGGAAAAAAACGTACAAAACAAGAGATTGGGGTCATCAAGATTTTGCACGGATTTTTTAGGAATTTTCAAATTTTCAGATGGGAGGTTCCAGATAAGGTCAAAAACTACATACTCAGATCTTCACCAAACTTTGCAGGGATACATTGGATGTCAAGACACGTGGAAAAAACGTACAAAACAAGAGATTGGAGACATCAAGATTTTGGACGAATTTTTTAAGAATTTTCAAATTTTCAGATAGGAGGTTCCATATAAGGTCAAAAACTACATACTCAGATCTTCACCAAACTTTGCATGGATACATTATGTGTCAAGACACGTGGAAAAAACGTACAAAACAAAAGATTGGAGACATCAAGATTTTGGTCGAATTTTTTAAGAATTTTCAAATTTTCAGATGGGAGGTTCCAGATAAGGTCAAAAACTACATACTCAGATCTTCACCAAACTTTGCAGGGATACATTGGATGTCAAGACACGTGGAAAAAACGTACAAAAAAGAGATTGGAGACATCAAGATTTTGGACGAATTTTTTAACAATTTTCAAATTTTCAGAAAGGATGTTCCAGATAAGGTCAAAAACGACATACTCAGATCTTCACCAAACTTTGCAGGGATACATTGGATATCAAGACACGTGGAAAAAACGTACAAAACAAGAGATTGGAGACATCAAGATTTTCGACGAATTTTTTAAGAATTTTCAAATTTTCAGATAGGAGGTTCCAGATAAGGTCAAAAACTACATACTCAGATCTTCACCAAACGTTGCAGGGATACTTTGCATGTCAAGACACGTGGAAAAAACGTACAAAACAAAAGATTGGAGACATCAAGATTTTCGACGAATTTTTTAAGAATTTTCAAATTTTCAGATGGGAGGTTCCAGATAAGGTCAAAGACGACATACTCAGATCTTCACCAAACTTTGCATGGATACATTGGATGTCAAGACACGTGGAAAAAACGTACAAAACAAGAGATTGGAGACATCAAGATTTTGGACGAATTTTTTAAGAATTCTCAAATTTTCAGAAAGGAGGTTCCATATAAGGTCAAAAACTACATACTCAGATCTTCACCAAACATTGCAGGAATACATTGGATGTCAAGACACGTGGAAAAAACGTACAAAACAAGAGATTGGGGTCATCAAGATTTTGCACGGATTTTTTAGGAATTTTCAAATTTTCAGATGGGAGGTTCCAGATAAGGTCAAAAACTACATACTCAGATCTTCACCAAACTTTGCAGGGATACATTGGATGTCAAGACACGTGGAAAAAACGTACAAAACAAGAGATTGGAGACATCAAGATTTTGGACGAATTTTTTAAGAATTTTCAAATTTTCAGATAGGAGGTTCCATATAAGGTCAAAAACTACATACTCAGATCTTCACCAAACTTTGCATGGATACATTATGTGTCAAGACACGTGGAAAAAAGGTACAAAACAAGAGATTGGAGACATCAAGATTTTGGTCGAATTTTTTAAGAATTTTCAAATTTTCAGATGGGAGGTTCCAGATAAGGTCAAAAACTACATACTCAGATCTTCACCAAACTTTGCAGGGATACATTGGATGTCAAGACACGTGGAAAAAACGTACAAAACAAGAGATAGGAGACATCAAGATTTTGGACGAATTTTTTAACAATTTTCAAATTTTCAGAAAGGATGTTCCAGATAAGGTCCAAAACGACATACTCAGATCTTCACCAAACTTTGCAGGGATACATTGGATATCAAGACACGTGGAAAAAACGTACAAAACAAGAGATTGGAGACATCAAGATTTTGGACGAATTTTTTAAGAATTTTCAAATTTTCAGATAGGAGGTTCCAGATAAGGTCAAAAACTACATACTCAGATCTTCACCAAACTTTGCAGGGATACATTGGATGTCAAGACACGTGGAAAAAAACGTACAAAACAAGAGATTGGAGACATCAAGATTTTGGACGAATTTTTTAAGAATTTTCAAATTTTCAGATAGGAGGTTCCAGATGAGGTCAAAAACTACATACTCAGATCTTCACCAAACTTTGCAGGAATACTTTGCATGTCAAGACACGTGGAAAAAACGTACAAAACAAGAGATCGGAGACATCAAGATTTTCGACGAATTTTTTAAGAATTTTCAAATTTTCAGATGGGAGGTTCCAGATAAGGTCAAAAACGACATACTCAGATCTTCACCAAACTTTGCAGGGATCCATTGGAGGTCGAGACACGTGGAAAAAACGTACAAAACAAGAGATTGGAGACATCAAGATTTTGGACGAATTTTTTAAGAATTTTCAAATTTTCAGATAGGAGGTTCCATATAAGGTCAAAAACTACATACTCAGATCTTCACCAAACATTGCAGGGATACATTGGATGTCAAGACACGTGGAAAAAACGTACAAAACAAGAGATTGGAGACATCAAGATTTTCGACGAATTTTTTAAGAATTTTCAAATTTTCAGAAAGGATGTTCCAGATAAGGTCAAAAACGACATACTCAGATCTTCACCAAACTTTGCAGGGATCCATTGGAGGTCGAGACACGTGGAAAAAACGTACAAAACAAGAGATTGGAGACATCAAGATTTTCGACGAATTTTTGAAGAATTTTGAAATTTTCAGATGGGAGGTTCCAGATAAGGTCAAAAACTACATACTCAGATCTTCACCAAACTTTGCAGGGATACATTGGATGTCAAGACACGTGGAAAAAACGTACAAAAAAGAGATTGGAGACATCAAGATTTTGGACGAATTTTTTAACAATTTTCAAATTTTCAGAAAGGATGTTCCAGATAAGGTCAAAAACGACATACTCAGATCTTCACCAAACTTTGCATGGATACATTGGATGTCAAGACACGTGGAAAAAACGTACAAAACAAGAGATTGGGGTCATCAAGATTTTGCACGGATTTTTTAGGAATTTTCAAATTTTCAGATGGGAGGTTCCAGATAAGGTCAAAAACTACATACTCAGATCTTCACCAAACTTTGCAGGGATACATTGGATGTCAAGACACGTGGAAAAAACGTACAAAACAAGAGATTGGAGACATCAAGATTTTGGACGAATTTTTTAAGAATTTTCAAATTTTCAGATAGGAGGTTCCATATAAGGTCAAAAACTACATACTCAGATCTTCACCAAACTTTGCATGGATACATTATGTGTCAAGACACGTGGAAAAAACGTACAAAACAAAAGATTGGAGACATCAAGATTTTGGTCGAATTTTTTAAGAATTTTCAAATTTTCAGATGGGAGGTTCCAGATAAGGTCAAAAACTACATACTCAGATCTTCACCAAACTTTGCAGGGATACATTGGATGTCAAGACACGTGGAAAAAAACGTACAAAACAAGAGATTGGAGACATCAAGATTTTGGACGAATTTTTTAAGAATTTTCAAATTTTCAGATAGGAGGTTCCAGATGAGGTCAAAAACTACATACTCAGATCTTCACCAAACTTTGCAGGAATACTTTGCATGTCAAGACACGTGGAAAAAACGTACAAAACAAGAGATCGGAGACATCAAGATTTTCGACGAATTTTTTAAGAATTTTCAAATTTTCAGATGGGAGGTTCCAGATAAGGTCAAAAACGACATACTCAGATCTTCACCAAACTTTGCAGGGATCCATTGGAGGTCGAGACACGTGGAAAAAACGTACAAAACAAGAGATTGGAGACATCAAGATTTTGGACGAATTTTTTAAGAATTTTCAAATTTTCAGATAGGAGGTTCCATATAAGGTCAAAAACTACATACTCAGATCTTCACCAAACTTTGCAGGGATACATTGGATGTCAAGACACGTGGAAAAAACGTACAAAACAAGAGATTGGAGACATCAAGATTTTCGACGAATTTTTTAAGAATTTTCAAATTTTCAGAAAGGATGTTTCAGATAAGGTCAAAAACGACATACTCAGATCTTCACCAAACTTTGCAGGGATACATTGGAGGTCGAGACACGTGGAAAAAACGTACAAAACAAGAGATTGGAGACATCAAGATTTTGGACGAATTTTTGAAGAATTTTCAAATTTTCTGATAGGAGGTCCCAGATAAGGTCAAAAACTACATACTCAGATCTCCACCAAACATTGCAGGGATACATTGGATGTCAAGACACGTGGAAAAAACGTACAAAACAAGAGATTGGAGACATCAAGATTTTGGTCGAATTTTTTAAGAATTTTCAAATTTTCAGAAAGGATGTTCCAGATAAGGTCAAAAACGACATACTCAGATCTTCACCAAACTTTGCAGGGATCCATTGGAGGTCGAGACACGTGGAAAAAACGTACAAAACAAGAGATTGGAGACATCAAGATTTTCGACGAATTTTTGAAGAATTTTGAAATTTTCAGATGGGAGGTTCCAGATAAGGTCAAAAACTACATACTCAGATCTTCACCAAACTTTGCATGGATACATTGGATGTCAAGACACGTGGAAAAAACGTACAAAACAAGAGATTGGGGTCATCAAGATTTTGCACGGATTTTTTAGGAATTTTCAAATTTTCAGATGGGAGGTTCCAGATAAGGTCAAAAACTACATACTCAGATCTTCACCAAACTTTGCAGGGATACATTGGATGTCAAGACACGTGGAAAAAACGTACAAAACAAGAGATTGGAGACATCAAGATTTTGGACGAATTTTTTAAGAATTTTCAAATTTTCAGATAGGAGGTTCCATATAAGGTCAAAAACTACATACTCAGATCTTCACCAAACTTTGCATGGATACATTATGTGTCAAGACACGTGGAAAAAACGTACAAAACAAAAGATTGGAGACATCAAGATTTTGGTCGAATTTTTTAAGAATTTTCAAATTTTCAGATGGGAGGTTCCAGATAAGGTCAAAAACTACATACTCAGATCTTCACCAAACTTTGCAGGGATACATTGGATGTCAAGACACGTGGAAAAAACGTACAAAACAAGAGATTGGAGACATCAAGATTTTGGACGAATTTTTTAAGAATTTTCAAATTTTCAGATAGGAGGTTCCATATAAGGTCAAAAACTACATACTCAGATCTTCACCAAACTTTGCATGGATACATTATGTGTCAAGACACGTGGAAAAAAGGTACAAAACAAGAGATTGGAGACATCAAGATTTTGGTCGAATTTTTTAAGAATTTTCAAATTTTCAGATGGGAGGTTCCAGATAAGGTCCAAAACGACATACTCAGATCTTCACCAAACTTTGCAGGGATACATTGGATATCAAGACACGTGGAAAAAACGTACAAAACAAGAGATTGGAGACATCAAGATTTTGGACGAATTTTTTAAGAATTTTCAAATTTTCAGATAGGAGGTTCCAGATAAGGTCAAAAACTACATACTCAGATCTTCACCAAACTTTGCAGGGATACATTGGATGTCAAGACACGTGGAAAAAAACGTACAAAACAAGAGATTGGAGACATCAAGATTTTGGACGAATTTTTTAAGAATTTTCAAATTTTCAGATAGGAGGTTCCAGATGAGGTCAAAAACTACATACTCAGATCTTCACCAAACTTTGCAGGAATACTTTGCATGTCAAGACACGTGGAAAAAACGTACAAAACAAGAGATCGGAGACATCAAGATTTTCGACGAATTTTTTAAGAATTTTCAAATTTTCAGATGGGAGGTTCCAGATAAGGTCAAAAACGACATACTCAGATCTTCACCAAACTTTGCAGGGATCCATTGGAGGTCGAGACACGTGGAAAAAACGTACAAAACAAGAGATTGGAGACATCAAGATTTTGGACGAATTTTTTAAGAATTTTCAAATTTTCAGATAGGAGGTTCCATATAAGGTCAAAAACTACATACTCAGATCTTCACCAAACTTTGCAGGGATACATTGGATGTCAAGACACGTGGAAAAAACGTACAAAACAAGAGATTGGAGACATCAAGATTTTCGACGAATTTTTTAAGAATTTTCAAATTTTCAGAAAGGATGTTCCAGATAAGGTCAAAAACGACATACTCAGATCTTCACCAAACTTTGCAGGAATACATTGGAGGTCGAGACACGTGGAAAAAACGTACAAAACAAGAGATTGGAGACATCAAGATTTTGGACGAATTTTTGAAGAATTTTCAAATTTTCTGATAGGAGGTCCCAGATAAGGTCAAAAACTACATACTCAGATCTCCACCAAACATTGCAGGGATACATTGGATGTCAAGACACGTGGAAAAAACGTACAAAACAAGAGATTGGAGACATCAAGATTTTCGACGAATTTTTTAAGAATTTTCAAATTTTCAGAAAGGATGTTCCAGATAAGGTCAAAAACGACATACTCAGATCTTCACCAAACTTTGCAGGGATCCATTGGAGGTCGAGACACGTGGAAAAAACGTACAAAACAAGAGATTGGAGACATCAAGATTTTCGACGAATTTTTGAAGAATTTTGAAATTTTCAGATGGGAGGTTCCAGATAAGGTCAAAAACTACATACTCAGATCTTCACCAAACTTTGCAGGGATACATTGGATGTCAAGACACGTGGAAAAAACGTACAAAAAAGAGATTGGAGACATCAAGATTTTGGACGAATTTTTTAACAATTTTCAAATTTTCAGAAAGGATGTTCCAGATAAGGTCAAAAACGACATACTCAGATCTTCACCAAACTTTGCATGGATACATTGGATGTCAAGACACGTGGAAAAAACGTACAAAACAAGAGATTGGGGTCATCAAGATTTTGCACGGATTTTTTAGGAATTTTCAAATTTTCAGATGGGAGGTTCCAGATAAGGTCAAAAACTACATACTCAGATCTTCACCAAACTTTGCAGGGATACATTGGATGTCAAGACACGTGGAAAAAACGTACAAAACAAGAGATTGGAGACATCAAGATTTTGGACGAATTTTTTAAGAATTTTCAAATTTTCAGATAGGAGGTTCCATATAAGGTCAAAAACTACATACTCAGATCTTCACCAAACTTTGCATGGATACATTATGTGTCAAGACACGTGGAAAAAACGTACAAAACAAAAGATTGGAGACATCAAGATTTTGGTCGAATTTTTTAAGAATTTTCAAATTTTCAGATGGGAGGTTCCAGATAAGGTCAAAAACTACATACTCAGATCTTCACCAAACTTTGCAGGGATACATTGGATGTCAAGACACGTGGAAAAAAACGTACAAAACAAGAGATTGGAGACATCAAGATTTTGGACGAATTTTTTAAGAATTTTCAAATTTTCAGATAGGAGGTTCCAGATGAGGTCAAAAACTACATACTCAGATCTTCACCAAACTTTGCAGGAATACTTTGCATGTCAAGACACGTGGAAAAAACGTACAAAACAAGAGATCGGAGACATCAAGATTTTCGACGAATTTTTTAAGAATTTTCAAATTTTCAGATGGGAGGTTCCAGATAAGGTCAAAAACGACATACTCAGATCTTCACCAAACTTTGCAGGGATCCATTGGAGGTCGAGACACGTGGAAAAAACGTACAAAACAAGAGATTGGAGACATCAAGATTTTGGACGAATTTTTTAAGAATTTTCAAATTTTCAGATAGGAGGTTCCATATAAGGTCAAAAACTACATACTCAGATCTTCACCAAACTTTGCAGGGATACATTGGATGTCAAGACACGTGGAAAAAACGTACAAAACAAGAGATTGGAGACATCAAGATTTTCGACGAATTTTTTAAGAATTTTCAAATTTTCAGAAAGGATGTTCCAGATAAGGTCAAAAACGACATACTCAGATCTTCACCAAACTTTGCAGGGATACATTGGAGGTCGAGACACGTGGAAAAAACGTACAAAACAAGAGATTGGAGACATCAAGATTTTGGACGAATTTTTGAAGAATTTTCAAATTTTCTGATAGGAGGTCCCAGATAAGGTCAAAAACTACATACTCAGATCTCCACCAAACATTGCAGGGATACATTGGATGTCAAGACACGTGGAAAAAACGTACAAAACAAGAGATTGGAGACATCAAGATTTTGGTCGAATTTTTTAAGAATTTTCAAATTTTCAGAAAGGATGTTCCAGATAAGGTCAAAAACGACATACTCAGATCTTCACCAAACTTTGCAGGGATCCATTGGAGGTCGAGACACGTGGAAAAAACGTACAAAACAAGAGATTGGAGACATCAAGATTTTCGACGAATTTTTGAAGAATTTTGAAATTTTCAGATGGGAGGTTCCAGATAAGGTCAAAAACTACATACTCAGATCTTCACCAAACTTTGCATGGATACATTGGATGTCAAGACACGTGGAAAAAACGTACAAAACAAGAGATTGGGGTCATCAAGATTTTGCACGGATTTTTTAGGAATTTTCAAATTTTCAGATGGGAGGTTCCAGATAAGGTCAAAAACTACATACTCAGATCTTCACCAAACTTTGCAGGGATACATTGGATGTCAAGACACGTGGAAAAAACGTACAAAACAAGAGATTGGAGACATCAAGATTTTGGACGAATTTTTTAAGAATTTTCAAGTTTTCAGATAGGAGGTTCCATATAAGGTCAAAAACTACATACTCAGATCTTCACCAAACTTTGCATGGATACATTATGTGTCAAGACACGTGGAAAAAACGTACAAAACAAAAGATTGGAGACATCAAGATTTTGGTCGAATTTTTTAAGAATTTTCAAATTTTCAGATGGGAGGTTCCAGATAAGGTCAAAAACTACATACTCAGATCTTCACCAAACTTTGCAGGGATACATTGGATGTCAAGACACGTGGAAAAAAACGTACAAAACAAGAGATTGGAGACATCAAGATTTTGGACGAATTTTTTAAGAATTTTCAAATTTTCAGATAGGAGGTTCCAGATGAGGTCAAAAACTACATACTCAGATCTTCACCAAACTTTGCAGGAATACTTTGCATGTCAAGACACGTGGAAAAAACGTACAAAACAAGAGATCGGAGACATCAAGATTTTCGACGAATTTTTTAAGAATTTTCAAATTTTCAGATGGGAGGTTCCAGATAAGGTCAAAAACGACATACTCAGATCTTCACCAAACTTTGCAGGGATCCATTGGAGGTCGAGACACGTGGAAAAAACGTACAAAACAAGAGATTGGAGACATCAAGATTTTGGACGAATTTTTTAAGAATTTTCAAATTTTCAGATAGGAGGTTCCATATAAGGTCAAAAACTACATACTCAGATCTTCACCAAACTTTGCAGGGATACATTGGATGTCAAGACACGTGGAAAAAACGTACAAAACAAGAGATTGGAGACATCAAGATTTTCGACGAATTTTTTAAGAATTTTCAAATTTTCAGAAAGGATGTTCCAGATAAGGTCAAAAACGACATACTCAGATCTTCACCAAACTTTGCAGGGATACATTGGAGGTCGAGACACGTGGAAAAAACGTACAAAACAAGAGATTGGAGACATCAAGATTTTGGACGAATTTTTGAAGAATTTTCAAATTTTCTGATAGGAGGTCCCAGATAAGGTCAAAAACTACATACTCAGATCTCCACCAAACATTGCAGGGATACATTGGATGTCAAGACACGTGGAAAAAACGTACAAAACAAGAGATTGGAGACATCAAGATTTTCGACGAATTTTTTAAGAATTTTCAAATTTTCAGAAAGGATGTTCCAGATAAGGTCAAAAACGACATACTCAGATCTTCACCAAACTTTGCAGGGATCCATTGGAGGTCGAGACACGTGGAAAAAACGTACAAAACAAGAGATTGGAGACATCAAGATTTTCGAAGAATTTTTGAAGAATTTTGAAATTTTCAGATGGGAGGTTCCAGATAAGGTCAAAAACTACATACTCAGATCTTCACCAAACTTTGCAGGGATACATTGGATGTCAAGACACGTGGAAAAAACGTACAAAAAAGAGATTGGAGACATCAAGATTTTGGACGAATTTTTTAACAATTTTCAAATTTTCAGAAAGGATGTTCCAGATAAGGTCAAAAACGACATACTCAGATCTTCACCAAACTTTGCATGGATACATTGGATGTCAAGACACGTGGAAAAAACGTACAAAACAAGAGATTGGGGTCATCAAGATTTTGCACGGATTTTTTAGGAATTTTCAAATTTTCAGATGGGAGGTTCCAGATAAGGTCAAAAACTACATACTCAGATCTTCACCAAACTTTGCAGGGATACATTGGATGTCAAGACACGTGGAAAAAACGTACAAAACAAGAGATTGGAGACATCAAGATTTTGGACGAATTTTTTAAGAATTTTCAAATTTTCAGATAGGAGGTTCCATATAAGGTCAAAAACTACATACTCAGATCTTCACCAAACTTTGCATGGATACATTATGTGTCAAGACACGTGGAAAAAACGTACAAAACAAAAGATTGGAGACATCAAGATTTTGGTCGAATTTTTTAAGAATTTTCAAATTTTCAGATGGGAGGTTCCAGATAAGGTCAAAAACTACATACTCAGATCTTCACCAAACTTTGCAGGGATACATTGGATGTCAAGACACGTGGAAAAAACGTACAAAAAAGAGATTGGAGACATCAAGATTTTGGACGAATTTTTTAACAATTTTCAAATTTTCAGAAAGGATGTTCCAGATAAGGTCAAAAACGACATACTCAGATCTTCACCAAACTTTGCAGGGATACATTGGATATCAAGACACGTGGAAAAAACGTACAAAACAAGAGATTGGAGACATCAAGATTTTCGACGAATTTTTTAAGAATTTTCAAATTTTCAGATAGGAGGTTCCAGATAAGGTCAAAAACTACATACTCAGATCTTCACCAAACGTTGCAGGGATACTTTGCATGTCAAGACACGTGGAAAAAACGTACAAAACAAAAGATTGGAGACATCAAGATTTTCGACGAATTTTTTAAGAATTTTCAAATTTTCAGATGGGAGGTTCCAGATAAGGTCAAAGACGACATACTCAGATCTTCACCAAACTTTGCATGGATACATTGGATGTCAAGACACGTGGAAAAAACGTACAAAACAAGAGATTGGAGACATCAAGATTTTGGACGAATTTTTTAAGAATTCTCAAATTTTCAGAAAGGAGGTTCCATATAAGGTCAAAAACTACATACTCAGATCTTCACCAAACTTTGCAGGGATACTTTGGATGTCAAGACACGTGGAAAAAACGTACAAAACAAGAGATTGGGGTCATCAAGATTTTGGACGAATTTTTTAAGAATTTTCAAATTTTCAGATGGGAGGTTCAATATAAGGTCAAAAACTACATACTCAGATCTTCACCAAACTTTGCATGGATACATTGGATGTCAAGACACGTGGAAAAAACATACAAAACATAGGATTCGGAACATCAAGATTTTGGTCGAATTTTTTAAGAATTTTCAAATTTTCAGATAGGAGGTTCCATATAAGGTCAAAAACTACATACTCAGATCTTCACCAAACATTGCAGGAATACATTGGATGTCAAGACACGTGGAAAAAACGTACAAAACAAGAGATTGGGGTCATCAAGATTTTGCACGGATTTTTTAGGAATTTTCAAATTTTCAGATGGGAGGTTCCAGATAAGGTCAAAAACTACATACTCAGATCTTCACCAAACTTTGCAGGGATACATTGGATGTCAAGACACGTGGAAAAAACGTACAAAACAAGAGATTGGAGACATCAAGATTTTGGACGAATTTTTTAAGAATTTTCAAATTTTCAGATAGGAGGTTCCATATAAGGTCAAAAACTACATACTCAGATCTTCACCAAACTTTGCATGGATACATTATGTGTCAAGACACGTGGAAAAAACGTACAAAACAAAAGATTGGAGACATCAAGATTTTGGTCGAATTTTTTAAGAATTTTCAAATTTTCAGATGGGAGGTTCCAGATAAGGTCAAAAACTACATACTCAGATCTTCACCAAACTTTGCAGGGATACATTGGATGTCAAGACACGTGGAAAAAACGTACAAAAAAGAGATTGGAGACATCAAGATTTTGGACGAATTTTTTAACAATTTTCAAATTTTCAGATGGGAGGTTCAATATAAGGTCAAAAACTACATACTCAGATCTTCACCAAACTTTGCATGGATACATTGGATGTCAAGACACGTGGAAAAAACATACAAAACATAGGATTCGGAACATCAAGATTTTGGTCGAATTTTTTAAGAATTTTCAAATTTTCAGATAGGAGGTTCCATATAAGGTCAAAAACTACATACTCAGATCTTCACCAAACATTGCAGGAATACATTGGATGTCAAGACACGTGGAAAAAACGTACAAAACAAGAGATTGGAGACATCAAAATTTTGGACGAATTTTTTAACAATTTTCAAATTTTCAGAAAGGATGTTCCAGATAAGGTCAAAAACGACATACTCAGATCTTCACCAAACTTTGCATGGATACATTGGATGTCAAGACACGTGGAAAAAACGTACAAAACAAGAGATTGGGGTCATCAAGATTTTGCACGGATTTTTTAGGAATTTTCAAATTTTCAGATGGGAGGTTCCAGATAAGGTCAAAAACTACATACTCAGATCTTCACCAAACTTTGCAGGGATACATTGGATGTCAAGACACGTGGAAAAAACGTACAAAACAAGAGATTGGAGACATCAAGATTTTGGTCGAATTTTTTAAGAATTTTCAAATTTTCAGATGGGAGGTTCCAGATAAGGTCAAAAACTACATACTCAGATCTTCACCAAACTTTGCAGGGATACATTGGATGTCAAGACACGTGGAAAAAACGTACAAAACAAGAGATAGGAGACATCAAGATTTTGGACGAATTTTTTAACAATTTTCAAATTTTCAGAAAGGATGTTCCAGATAAGGTCAAAAACGACATACTCAGATCTTCACCAAACTTTGCAGGGATACATTGGATATCAAGACACGTGGAAAAAACGTACAAAACAAGAGATTGGAGACATGAAGATTTTGGACGAATTTTTTAAGAATTTTCAAATTTTCAGATAGGAGGTTCCAGATAAGGTCAAAAACTACATACTCAGATCTTCACCAAACTTTGCAGGGATACATTGGATGTCAAGACACGTGGAAAAAAACGTACAAAACAAGAGATTGGAGACATCAAGATTTTGGACGAATTTTTTAAGAATTTTCAAATTTTCAGATAGGAGGTTCCAGATGAGGTCAAAAACTACATACTCAGATCTTCACCAAACTTTGCATGGATACATTGGATGTCAAGACACGTGGAAAAAACGTACAAAACAAGAGATTGGAGACATCAAGATTTTGGACGAATTTTTTAAGAATTCTCAAATTTTCAGAAAGGAGGTTCCATATAAGGTCAAAAACTACATACTCAGATCTTCACCAAACATTGCAGGAATACATTGGATGTCAAGACACGTGGAAAAAACGTACAAAACAAGAGATTGGGGTCATCAAGATTTTGCACGGATTTTTTAGGAATTTTCAAATTTTCAGATGGGAGGTTCCAGATAAGGTCAAAAACTACATACTCAGATCTTCACCAAACTTTGCAGGGATACATTGGATGTCAAGACACGTGGAAAAAACATACAAAACATAGGATTCGGAACATCAAGATTTTGGTCGAATTTTTTAAGAATTTTCAAATTTTCAGATAGGAGGTTCCATATAAGGTCAAAAACTACATACTCAGATCTTCACCAAACTTTGCATGGATACATTATGTGTCAAGACACGTGGAAAAAACGTACAAAACAAAAGATTGGAGACATCAAGATTTTGGTCGAATTTTTTAAGAATTTTCAAATTTTCAGATGGGAGGTTCCAGATAAGGTCAAAAACTACATACTCAGATCTTCACCAAACTTTGCAGGGATACATTGGATGTCAAGACACGTGGAAAAAACGTACAAAAAAGAGATTGGAGACATCAAGATTTTGGACGAATTTTTTAACAATTTTCAAATTTTCAGATGGGAGGTTCAATATAAGGTCAAAAACTACATACTCAGATCTTCACCAAACTTTGCATGGATACATTGGATGTCAAGACACGTGGAAAAAACGTACAAAACAAGAGATTGGGGTCATCAAGATTTTGCACGGATTTTTTAGGAATTTTCAAATTTTCAGATGGGAGGTTCCAGATAAGGTCAAAAACTACATACTCAGATCTTCACCAAACTTTGCAGGGATACATTGGATGTCAAGACACGTGGAAAAAACGTACAAAACAAGAGATTGGAGACATCAAGATTTTGGTCGAATTTTTTAAGAATTTTCAAATTTTCAGATGGGAGGTTCCAGATAAGGTCAAAAACTACATACTCAGATCTTCACCAAACTTTGCAGGGATACATTGGATGTCAAGACACGTGGAAAAAACGTACAAAACAAGAGATAGGAGACATCAAGATTTTGGACGAATTTTTTAACAATTTTCAAATTTTCAGAAAGGATGTTCCAGATAAGGTCAAAAACGACATACTCAGATCTTCACCAAACTTTGCAGGGATACATTGGATATCAAGACACGTGGAAAAAACGTACAAAACAAGAGATTGGAGACATGAAGATTTTGGACGAATTTTTTAAGAATTTTCAAATTTTCAGATAGGAGGTTCCAGATAAGGTCAAAAACTACATACTCAGATCTTCACCAAACTTTGCAGGGATACATTGGATGTCAAGACACGTGGAAAAAAACGTACAAAACAAGAGATTGGAGACATCAAGATTTTGGACGAATTTTTTAAGAATTTTCAAATTTTCAGATAGGAGGTTCCAGATGAGGTCAAAAACTACATACTCAGATCTTCACCAAACTTTGCAGGGATACATTGGATGTCAAGACACGTGGAAAAAACGTACAAAACAAGAGATTGGAGACATCAAGATTTTGGACGAATTTTTTAAGAATTTTCAAATTTTCAGATAGGAGGTTCCATATAAGGTCAAAAACTACATACTCAGATCTTCACCAAACTTTGCATGGATACATTATGTGTCAAGACACGTGGAAAAAAGGTACAAAACAAGAGATTGGAGACATCAAGATTTTGGTCGAATTTTTTAAGAATTTTCAAATTTTCAGATGGGAGGTTCCAGATAAGGTCAAAAACTACATACTCAGATCTTCACCAAACTTTGCAGGGATACATTGGATGTCAAGACACGTGGAAAAAACGTACAAAACAAGAGATAGGAGACATCAAGATTTTGGACGAATTTTTTAACAATTTTCAAATTTTCAGAAAGGATGTTCCAGATAAGGTCCAAACCGACATACTCAGATCTTCACCAAACTTTGCAGGGATACATTGGATATCAAGACACGTGGAAAAAACGTACAAAACAAGAGATTGGAGACATCAAGATTTTGGACGAATTTTTTAAGAATTTTCAAATTTTCAGATAGGAGGTTCCAGATAAGGTCAAAAACTACATACTCAGATCTTCACCAAACTTTGCAGGGATACATTGGATGTCAAGACACGTGGAAAAAAACGTACAAAACAAGAGATTGGAGACATCAAGATTTTGGACGAATTTTTTAAGAATTTTCAAATTTTCAGATAGGAGGTTCCAGATGAGGTCAAAAACTACATACTCAGATCTTCACCAAACTTTGCAGGAATACTTTGCATGTCAAGACACGTGGAAAAAACGTACAAAACAAGAGATCGGAGACATCAAGATTTTCGACGAATTTTTTAAGAATTTTCAAATTTTCAGATGGGAGGTTCCAGATAAGGTCAAAAACGACATACTCAGATCTTCACCAAACTTTGCAGGGATCCATTGGAGGTCGAGACACGTGGAAAAAACGTACAAAACAAGAGATTGGAGACATCAAGATTTTGGACGAATTTTTTAAGAATTTTCAAATTTTCAGATAGGAGGTTCCATATAAGGTCAAAAACTACATACTCAGATCTTCACCAAACTTTGCAGGGATACATTGGATGTCAAGACACGTGGAAAAAACGTACAAAACAAGAGATTGGAGACATCAAGATTTTCGACGAATTTTTTAAGAATTTTCAAATTTTCAGAAAGGATGTTCCAGATAAGGTCAAAAACGACATACTCAGATCTTCACCAAACTTTGCAGGAATACATTGGAGGTCGAGACACGTGGAAAAAACGTACAAAACAAGAGATTGGAGACATCAAGATTTTGGACGAATTTTTGAAGAATTTTCAAATTTTCTGATAGGAGGTCCCAGATAAGGTCAAAAACTACATACTCAGATCTCCACCAAACATTGCAGGGATACATTGGATGTCAAGACACGTGGAAAAAACGTACAAAACAAGAGATTGGAGACATCAAGATTTTCGACGAATTTTTTAAGAATTTTCAAATTTTCAGAAAGGATGTTCCAGATAAGGTCAAAAACGACATACTCAGATCTTCACCAAACTTTGCAGGGATCCATTGGAGGTCGAGACACGTGGAAAAAACGTACAAAACAAGAGATTGGAGACATCAAGATTTTCGACGAATTTTTGAAGAATTTTGAAATTTTCAGATGGGAGGTTCCAGATAAGGTCAAAAACTACATACTCAGATCTTCACCAAACTTTGCAGGGATACATTGGATGTCAAGACACGTGGAAAAAACGTACAAAAAAGAGATTCGAGACATCAAGATTTTGGACGAATTTTTTAACAATTTTCAAATTTTCAGAAAGGATGTTCCAGATAAGGTCAAAAACGACATACTCAGATCTTCACCAAACTTTGCATGGATACATTGGATGTCAAGACACGTGGAAAAAACGTACAAAACAAGAGATTGGGGTCATCAAGATTTTGCACGGATTTTTTAGGAATTTTCAAATTTTCAGATGGGAGGTTCCAGATAAGGTCAAAAACTACATACTCAGATCTTCACCAAACTTTGCAGGGATACATTGGATGTCAAGACACGTGGAAAAAACGTACAAAACAAGAGATTGGAGACATCAAGATTTTGGACGAATTTTTTAAGAATTTTCAAATTTTCAGATAGGAGGTTCCATATAAGGTCAAAAACTACATACTCAGATCTTCACCAAACTTTGCATGGATACATTATGTGTCAAGACACGTGGAAAAAACGTACAAAACAAAAGATTGGAGACATCAAGATTTTGGTCGAATTTTTTAAGAATTTTCAAATTTTCAGATGGGAGGTTCCAGATAAGGTCAAAAACTACATACTCAGATCTTCACCAAACTTTGCAGGGATACATTGGATGTCAAGACACGTGGAAAAAAACGTACAAAACAAGAGATTGGAGACATCAAGATTTTGGACGAATTTTTTAAGAATTTTCAAATTTTCAGATAGGAGGTTCCAGATGAGGTCAAAAACTACATACTCAGATCTTCACCAAACTTTGCAGGAATACTTTGCATGTCAAGACACGTGGAAAAAACGTACAAAACAAGAGATCGGAGACATCAAGATTTTCGACGAATTTTTTAAGAATTTTCAAATTTTCAGATGGGAGGTTCCAGATAAGGTCAAAAACGACATACTCAGATCTTCACCAAACTTTGCAGGGATCCATTGGAGGTCGAGACACGTGGAAAAAACGTACAAAACAAGAGATTGGAGACATCAAGATTTTGGACGAATTTTTTAAGAATTTTCAAATTTTCAGATAGGAGGTTCCATATAAGGTCAAAAACTACATACTCAGATCTTCACCAAACTTTGCAGGGATACATTGGATGTCAAGACACGTGGAAAAAACGTACAAAACAAGAGATTGGAGACATCAAGATTTTCGACGAATTTTTTAAGAATTTTCAAATTTTCAGAAAGGATGTTCCAGATAAGGTCAAAAACGACATACTCAGATCTTCACCAAACTTTGCAGGGATACATTGGAGGTCGAGACACGTGGAAAAAACGTACAAAACAAGAGATTGGAGACATCAAGATTTTGGACGAATTTTTGAAGAATTTTCAAATTTTCTGATAGGAGGTCCCAGATAAGGTCAAAAACTACATACTCAGATCTCCACCAAACATTGCAGGGATACATTGGATGTCAAGACACGTGGAAAAAACGTACAAAACAAGAGATTGGAGACATCAAGATTTTGGTCGAATTTTTTAAGAATTTTCAAATTTTCAGAAAGGATGTTCCAGATAAGGTCAAAAACGACATACTCAGATCTTCACCAAACTTTGCAGGGATCCATTGGAGGTCGAGACACGTGGAAAAAACGTACAAAACAAGAGATTGGAGACATCAAGATTTTCGACGAATTTTTGAAGAATTTTGAAATTTTCAGATGGGAGGTTCCAGATAAGGTCAAAAACGACATACTCAGATCTTCACCAAACTTTGCAGGGATACATTGGAGGTCGAGACACGTGGAAAAAACGTACAAAACAAGAGATTGGAGACATCAAGATTTTGGACGAATTTTTGAAGAATTTTCAAATTTTCTGATAGGAGGTCCCAGATAAGGTCAAAAACTACATACTCAGATCTCCACCAAACATTGCAGGGATACATTGGATGTCAAGACACGTGGAAAAAACGTACAAAACAAGAGATTGGAGACATCAAGATTTTGGTCGAATTTTTTAAGAATTTTCAAATTTTCAGAAAGGATGTTCCAGATAAGGTCAAAAACGACATACTCAGATCTTCACCAAACTTTGCAGGGATCCATTGGAGGTCGAGACACGTGGAAAAAACGTACAAAACAAGAGATTGGAGACATCAAGATTTTCGACGAATTTTTGAAGAATTTTGAAATTTTCAGATGGGAGGTTCCAGATAAGGTCAAAAACTACATACTCAGATCTTCACCAAACTTTGCAGGGATACATTGGATGTCAAGACACGTGGAAAAAACGTACAAAACAAGAGATTGGAGACATCAAGATTTTGGTCGAATTTTTTAAGAATTTTCAAATTTTCAGATGGGAGGTTCCAGATAAGGTCAAAAACTACATACTCAGATCTTCACCAAACTTTGCAGGGATCCATTGGAGGTCGAGACACGTGGAAAAAACGTACAAAACAAGAGATTGGAGACATCAAGATTTTCGACGAATTTTTGAAGAATTTTCAAATTTTCAGATGGGAGGTTCCAGATAAGGTCAAAAACTACTTACTCAGATCTTCACCAAACTTTGCAGGGATACATTGGATGTCAAGACACGTGGAAAAAACGTACAAAACAAGAGATTGGAGACATCAAGATTTTGGTCGAATTTTTTAAGAATTTTCAAATTTTCAGATGGGAGGTTCCAGATAAGGTCAAAAACTACATACTCAGATCTTCACCAAACTTTGCAGGGATACATTGGATGTCAAGACACGTGGAAAAAACGTACAAAACAAGAGATAGGAGACATCAAGATTTTGGACGAATTTTTTAACAATTTTCAAATTTTCAGAAAGGATGTTCCAGATAAGGTCAAAAACGACATACTCAGATCTTCACCAAACTTTGCAGGGATACATTGGATATCAAGACACGTGGAAAAAACGTACAAAACAAGAGATTGGAGACATGAAGATTTTGGACGAATTTTTTAAGAATTTTCAAATTTTCAGATAGGAGGTTCCAGATAAGGTCAAAAACTACATACTCAGATCTTCACCAAACTTTGCAGGGATACATTGGATGTCAAGACACGTGGAAAAAAACGTACAAAACAAGAGATTGGAGACATCAAGATTTTGGACGAATTTTTTAAGAATTTTCAAATTTTCAGATAGGAGGTTCCAGATGAGGTCAAAAACTACATACTCAGATCTTCACCAAACTTTGCATGGATACATTGGATGTCAAGACACGTGGAAAAAACGTACAAAACAAGAGATTGGAGACATCAAGATTTTGGACGAATTTTTTAAGAATTCTCAAATTTTCAGAAAGGAGGTTCCATATAAGGTCAAAAACTACATACTCAGATCTTCACCAAACATTGCAGGAATACATTGGATGTCAAGACACGTGGAAAAAACGTACAAAACAAGAGATTGGGGTCATCAAGATTTTGCACGGATTTTTTAGGAATTTTCAAATTTTCAGATGGGAGGTTCCAGATAAGGTCAAAAACTACATACTCAGATCTTCACCAAACTTTGCAGGGATACATTGGATGTCAAGACACGTGGAAAAAACGTACAAAACAAGAGATTGGAGACATCAAGATTTTGGACGAATTTTTTAAGAATTTTCAAATTTTCAGATAGGAGGTTCCATATAAGGTCAAAAACTACATACTCAGATCTTCACCAAACTTTGCATGGATACATTATGTGTCAAGACACGTGGAAAAAAGGTACAAAACAAGAGATTGGAGACATCAAGATTTTGGTCGAATTTTTTAAGAATTTTCAAATTTTCAGATGGGAGGTTCCAGATAAGGTCAAAAACTACATACTCAGATCTTCACCAAACTTTGCAGGGATACATTGGATGTCAAGACACGTGGAAAAAACGTACAAAACAAGAGATAGGAGACATCAAGATTTTGGACGAATTTTTTAACAATTTTCAAATTTTCAGAAAGGATGTTCCAGATAAGGTCCAAACCGACATACTCAGATCTTCACCAAACTTTGCAGGGATACATTGGATATCAAGACACGTGGAAAAAACGTACAAAACAAGAGATTGGAGACATCAAGATTTTGGACGAATTTTTTAAGAATTTTCAAATTTTCAGATAGGAGGTTCCAGATAAGGTCAAAAACTACATACTCAGATCTTCACCAAACTTTGCAGGGATACATTGGATGTCAAGACACGTGGAAAAAAACGTACAAAACAAGAGATTGGAGACATCAAGATTTTGGACGAATTTTTTAAGAATTTTCAAATTTTCAGATAGGAGGTTCCAGATGAGGTCAAAAACTACATACTCAGATCTTCACCAAACTTTGCAGGAATACTTTGCATGTCAAGACACGTGGAAAAAACGTACAAAACAAGAGATCGGAGACATCAAGATTTTCGACGAATTTTTTAAGAATTTTCAAATTTTCAGATGGGAGGTTCCAGATAAGGTCAAAAACGACATACTCAGATCTTCACCAAACTTTGCAGGGATCCATTGGAGGTCGAGACACGTGGAAAAAACGTACAAAACAAGAGATTGGAGACATCAAGATTTTGGACGAATTTTTTAAGAATTTTCAAATTTTCAGATAGGAGGTTCCATATAAGGTCAAAAACTACATACTCAGATCTTCACCAAACTTTGCAGGGATACATTGGATGTCAAGACACGTGGAAAAAACGTACAAAACAAGAGATTGGAGACATCAAGATTTTCGACGAATTTTTTAAGAATTTTCAAATTTTCAGAAAGGATGTTCCAGATAAGGTCAAAAACGACATACTCAGATCTTCACCAAACTTTGCAGGAATACATTGGAGGTCGAGACACGTGGAAAAAACGTACAAAACAAGAGATTGGAGACATCAAGATTTTGGACGAATTTTTGAAGAATTTTCAAATTTTCTGATAGGAGGTCCCAGATAAGGTCAAAAACTACATACTCAGATCTCCACCAAACATTGCAGGGATACATTGGATGTCAAGACACGTGGAAAAAACGTACAAAACAAGAGATTGGAGACATCAAGATTTTCGACGAATTTTTTAAGAATTTTCAAATTTTCAGAAAGGATGTTCCAGATAAGGTCAAAAACGACATACTCAGATCTTCACCAAACTTTGCAGGGATCCATTGGAGGTCGAGACACGTGGAAAAAACGTACAAAACAAGAGATTGGAGACATCAAGATTTTCGACGAATTTTTGAAGAATTTTGAAATTTTCAGATGGGAGGTTCCAGATAAGGTCAAAAACTACATACTCAGATCTTCACCAAACTTTGCAGGGATACATTGGATGTCAAGACACGTGGAAAAAACGTACAAAAAAGAGATTCGAGACATCAAGATTTTGGACGAATTTTTTAACAATTTTCAAATTTTCAGAAAGGATGTTCCAGATAAGGTCAAAAACGACATACTCAGATCTTCACCAAACTTTGCATGGATACATTGGATGTCAAGACACGTGGAAAAAACGTACAAAACAAGAGATTGGGGTCATCAAGATTTTGCACGGATTTTTTAGGAATTTTCAAATTTTCAGATGGGAGGTTCCAGATAAGGTCAAAAACTACATACTCAGATCTTCACCAAACTTTGCAGGGATACATTGGATGTCAAGACACGTGGAAAAAACGTACAAAACAAGAGATTGGAGACATCAAGATTTTGGACGAATTTTTTAAGAATTTTCAAATTTTCAGATAGGAGGTTCCATATAAGGTCAAAAACTACATACTCAGATCTTCACCAAACTTTGCATGGATACATTATGTGTCAAGACACGTGGAAAAAACGTACAAAACAAAAGATTGGAGACATCAAGATTTTGGTCGAATTTTTTAAGAATTTTCAAATTTTCAGATGGGAGGTTCCAGATAAGGTCAAAAACTACATACTCAGATCTTCACCAAACTTTGCAGGGATACATTGGATGTCAAGACACGTGGAAAAAAACGTACAAAACAAGAGATTGGAGACATCAAGATTTTGGACGAATTTTTTAAGAATTTTCAAATTTTCAGATAGGAGGTTCCAGATGAGGTCAAAAACTACATACTCAGATCTTCACCAAACTTTGCAGGAATACTTTGCATGTCAAGACACGTGGAAAAAACGTACAAAACAAGAGATCGGAGACATCAAGATTTTCGACGAATTTTTTAAGAATTTTCAAATTTTCAGATGGGAGGTTCCAGATAAGGTCAAAAACGACATACTCAGATCTTCACCAAACTTTGCAGGGATCCATTGGAGGTCGAGACACGTGGAAAAAACGTACAAAACAAGAGATTGGAGACATCAAGATTTTGGACGAATTTTTTAAGAATTTTCAAATTTTCAGATAGGAGGTTCCATATAAGGTCAAAAACTACATACTCAGATCTTCACCAAACTTTGCAGGGATACATTGGATGTCAAGACACGTGGAAAAAACGTACAAAACAAGAGATTGGAGACATCAAGATTTTCGACGAATTTTTTAAGAATTTTCAAATTTTCAGAAAGGATGTTCCAGATAAGGTCAAAAACGACATACTCAGATCTTCACCAAACTTTGCAGGGATACATTGGAGGTCGAGACACGTGGAAAAAACGTACAAAACAAGAGATTGGAGACATCAAGATTTTGGACGAATTTTTGAAGAATTTTCAAATTTTCTGATAGGAGGTCCCAGATAAGGTCAAAAACTACATACTCAGATCTCCACCAAACATTGCAGGGATACATTGGATGTCAAGACACGTGGAAAAAACGTACAAAACAAGAGATTGGAGACATCAAGATTTTGGTCGAATTTTTTAAGAATTTTCAAATTTTCAGAAAGGATGTTCCAGATAAGGTCAAAAACGACATACTCAGATCTTCACCAAACTTTGCAGGGATCCATTGGAGGTCGAGACACGTGGAAAAAACGTACAAAACAAGAGATTGGAGACATCAAGATTTTCGACGAATTTTTGAAGAATTTTGAAATTTTCAGATGGGAGGTTCCAGATAAGGTCAAAAACTACATACTCAGATCTTCACCAAACTTTGCATGGATACATTGGATGTCAAGACACGTGGAAAAAACGTACAAAACAAGAGATTGGGGTCATCAAGATTTTGCACGGATTTTTTAGGAATTTTCAAATTTTCAGATGGGAGGTTCCAGATAAGGTCAAAAACTACATACTCAGATCTTCACCAAACTTTGCAGGGATACATTGGATGTCAAGACACGTGGAAAAAACGTACAAAACAAGAGATTGGAGACATCAAGATTTTGGACGAATTTTTTAAGAATTTTCAAATTTTCAGATAGGAGGTTCCATATAAGGTCAAAAACTACATACTCAGATCTTCACCAAACTTTGCATGGATACATTATGTGTCAAGACACGTGGAAAAAACGTACAAAACAAAAGATTGGAGACATCAAGATTTTGGTCGAATTTTTTAAGAATTTTCAAATTTTCAGATGGGAGGTTCCAGATAAGGTCAAAAACTACATACTCAGATCTTCACCAAACTTTGCAGGGATACATTGGATGTCAAGACACGTGGAAAAAAACGTACAAAACAAGAGATTGGAGACATCAAGATTTTGGACGAATTTTTTAAGAATTTTCAAATTTTCAGATAGGAGGTTCCAGATGAGGTCAAAAACTACATACTCAGATCTTCACCAAACTTTGCAGGAATACTTTGCATGTCAAGACACGTGGAAAAAACGTACAAAACAAGAGATCGGAGACATCAAGATTTTCGACGAATTTTTTAAGAATTTTCAAATTTTCAGATGGGAGGTTCCAGATAAGGTCAAAAACGACATACTCAGATCTTCACCAAACTTTGCAGGGATCCATTGGAGGTCGAGACACGTGGAAAAAACGTACAAAACAAGAGATTGGAGACATCAAGATTTTGGACGAATTTTTTAAGAATTTTCAAATTTTCAGATAGGAGGTTCCATATAAGGTCAAAAACTACATACTCAGATCTTCACCAAACTTTGCAGGGATACATTGGATGTCAAGACACGTGGAAAAAACGTACAAAACAAGAGATTGGAGACATCAAGATTTTCGACGAATTTTTTAAGAATTTTCAAATTTTCAGAAAGGATGTTCCAGATAAGGTCAAAAACGACATACTCAGATCTTCACCAAACTTTGCAGGGATACATTGGAGGTCGAGACACGTGGAAAAAACGTACAAAACAAGAGATTGGAGACATCAAGATTTTGGACGAATTTTTGAAGAATTTTCAAATTTTCTGATAGGAGGTCCCAGATAAGGTCAAAAACTACATACTCAGATCTCCACCAAACATTGCAGGGATACATTGGATGTCAAGACACGTGGAAAAAACGTACAAAACAAGAGATTGGAGACATCAAGATTTTCGACGAATTTTTTAAGAATTTTCAAATTTTCAGAAAGGATGTTCCAGATAAGGTCAAAAACGACATACTCAGATCTTCACCAAACTTTGCAGGGATCCATTGGAGGTGGAGACACGTGGAAAAAACGTACAAAACAAGAGATTGGAGACATCAAGATTTTCGACGAATTTTTGAAGAATTTTGAAATTTTCAGATGGGAGGTTCCAGATAAGGTCAAAAACTACATACTCAGATCTTCACCAAACTTTGCAGGGATACATTGGATGTCAAGACACGTGGAAAAAACGTACAAAAAAGAGATTGGAGACATCAAGATTTTGGACGAATTTTTTAACAATTTTCAAATTTTGAGAAAGGATGTTCCAGATAAGGTCAAAAACGACATACTCAGATCTTCACCAAACTTTGCATGGATACATTGGATGTCAAGACACGTGGAAAAAACGTACAAAACAAGAGATTGGGGTCATCAAGATTTTGCACGGATTTTTTAGGAATTTTCAAATTTTCAGATGGGAGGTTCCAGATAAGGTCAAAAACTACATACTCAGATCTTCACCAAACTTTGCAGGGATACATTGGATGTCAAGACACGTGGAAAAAACGTACAAAACAAGAGATTGGAGACATCAAGATTTTGGACGAATTTTTTAAGAATTTTCAAATTTTCAGATAGGAGGTTCCATATAAGGTCAAAAACTACATACTCAGATCTTCACCAAACTTTGCATGGATACATTATGTGTCAAGACACGTGGAAAAAACGTACAAAACAAAAGATTGGAGACATCAAGATTTTGGTCGAATTTTTTAAGAATTTTCAAATTTTCAGATGGGAGGTTCCAGATAAGGTCAAAAACTACATACTCAGATCTTCACCAAACTTTGCAGGGATACATTGGATGTCAAGACACGTGGAAAAAACGTACAAAAAAGAGATTGGAGACATCAAGATTTTGGACGAATTTTTTAACAATTTTCAAATTTTCAGAAAGGATGTTCCAGATAAGGTCAAAAACGACATACTCAGATCTTCACCAAACTTTGCAGGGATACATTGGATATCAAGACACGTGGAAAAAACGTACAAAACAAGAGATTGGAGACATCAAGATTTTCGACGAATTTTTTAAGAATTTTCAAATTTTCAGATAGGAGGTTCCAGATAAGGTCAAAAACTACATACTCAGATCTTCACCAAACGTTGCAGGGATACTTTGCATGTCAAGACACGTGGAAAAAACGTACAAAACAAAAGATTGGAGACATCAAGATTTTCGACGAATTTTTTAAGAATTTTCAAATTTTCAGATGGGAGGTTCCAGATAAGGTCAAAGACGACATACTCAGATCTTCACCAAACTTTGCATGGATACATTGGATGTCAAGACACGTGGAAAAAACGTACAAAACAAGAGATTGGAGACATCAAGATTTTGGACGAATTTTTTAAGAATTCTCAAATTTTCAGAAAGGAGGTTCCAAATAAGGTCAAAAACTACATACTCAGATCTTCACCAAACTTTGCAGGGATACTTTGGATGTCAAGACACGTGGAAAAAACGTACAAAACAAGAGATTGGGGTCATCAAGATTTTGGACGAATTTTTTAAGAATTTTCAAATTTTCAGATGGGAGGTTCAATATAAGGTCAAAAACTACATACTCAGATCTTCACCAAACTTTGCATCGATACATTGGATGTCAAGACACGTGGAAAAAACATACAAAACATAGGATTCGGAACATCAAGATTTTGGTCGAATTTTTTAAGAATTTTCAAATTTTCAGATAGGAGGTTCCATATAAGGTCAAAAACTACATACTCAGATCTTCACCAAACATTGCAGGAATACATTGGATGTCAAGACACGTGGAAAAAACGTACAAAACAAGAGATTGGGGTCATCAAGATTTTGCACGGATTTTTTAGGAATTTTCAAATTTTCAGATGGGAGGTTCCAGATAAGGTCAAAAACTACATACTCAGATCTTCACCAAACTTTGCAGGGATACATTGGATGTCAAGACACGTGGAAAAAACGTACAAAACAAGAGATTGGAGACATCAAGATTTTGGACGAATTTTTTAAGAATTTTCAAATTTTCAGATAGGAGGTTCCATATAAGGTCAAAAACTACATACTCAGATCTTCACCAAACTTTGCATGGATACATTATGTGTCAAGACACGTGGAAAAAACGTACAAAACAAAAGATTGGAGACATCAAGATTTTGGTCGAATTTTTTAAGAATTTTCAAATTTTCAGATGGGAGGTTCCAGATAAGGTCAAAAACTACATACTCAGATCTTCACCAAACTTTGCAGGGATACATTGGATGTCAAGACACGTGGAAAAAACGTACAAAAAAGAGATTGGAGACATCAAGATTTTGGACGAATTTTTTAACAATTTTCAAATTTTCAGATGGGAGGTTCAATATAAGGTCAAAAACTACATACTCAGATCTTCACCAAACTTTGCATGGATACATTGGATGTCAAGACACGTGGAAAAAACATACAAAACATAGGATTCGGAACATCAAGATTTTGGTCGAATTTTTTAAGAATTTTCAAATTTTCAGATAGGAGGTTCCATATAAGGTCAAAAACTACATACTCAGATCTTCACCAAACATTGCAGGAATACATTGGATGTCAAGACACGTGGAAAAAACGTACAAAACAAGAGATTGGAGACATCAAAATTTTGGACGAATTTTTTAACAATTTTCAAATTTTCAGAAAGGATGTTCCAGATAAGGTCAAAAACGACATACTCAGATCTTCACCAAACTTTGCATGGATACATTGGATGTCAAGACACGTGGAAAAAACGTACAAAACAAGAGATTGGGGTCATCAAGATTTTGCACGGATTTTTTAGGAATTTTCAAATTTTCAGATGGGAGGTTCCAGATAAGGTCAAAAACTACATACTCAGATCTTCACCAAACTTTGCAGGGATACATTGGATGTCAAGACACGTGGAAAAAACGTACAAAACAAGAGATTGGAGACATCAAGATTTTGGTCGAATTTTTTAAGAATTTTCAAATTTTCAGATGGGAGGTTCCAGATAAGGTCAAAAACTACATACTCAGATCTTCACCAAACTTTGCAGGGATACATTGGATGTCAAGACACGTGGAAAAAACGTACAAAACAAGAGATAGGAGACATCAAGATTTTGGACGAATTTTTTAACAATTTTCAAATTTTCAGAAAGGATGTTCCAGATAAGGTCAAAAACGACATACTCAGATCTTCACCAAACTTTGCAGGGATACATTGGATATCAAGACACGTGGAAAAAACGTACAAAACAAGAGATTGGAGACATGAAGATTTTGGACGAATTTTTTAAGAATTTTCAAATTTTCAGATAGGAGGTTCCAGATAAGGTCAAAAACTACATACTCAGATCTTCACCAAACTTTGCAGGGATACATTGGATGTCAAGACACGTGGAAAAAAACGTACAAAACAAGAGATTGGAGACATCAAGATTTTGGACGAATTTTTTAAGAATTTTCAAATTTTCAGATAGGAGGTTCCAGATGAGGTCAAAAACTACATACTCAGATCTTCACCAAACTTTGCAGGAATACTTTGCATGTCAAGACACGTGGAAAAAACGTACAAAACAAGAGATCGGAGACATCAAGATTTTCGACGAATTTTTTAAGAATTTTCAAATTTTCAGATGGGAGGTTCCAGATAAGGTCAAAAACGACATACTCAGATCTTCACCAAACTTTGCAGGGATCCATTGGAGGTCGAGACACGTGGAAAAAACGTACAAAACAAGAGATTGGAGACATCAAGATTTTGGACGAATTTTTTAAGAATTTTCAAATTTTCAGATAGGAGGTTCCATATAAGGTCAAAAACTACATACTCAGATCTTCACCAAACTTTGCAGGGATACATTGGATGTCAAGACACGTGGAAAAAACGTACAAAACAAGAGATTGGAGACATCAAGATTTTCGACGAATTTTTTAAGAATTTTCAAATTTTCAGAAAGGATGTTCCAGATAAGGTCAAAAACGACATACTCAGATCTTCACCAAACTTTGCAGGGATACATTGGAGGTCGAGACACGTGGAAAAAACGTACAAAACAAGAGATTGGAGACATCAAGATTTTGGACGAATTTTTGAAGAATTTTCAAATTTTCTGATAGGAGGTCCCAGATAAGGTCAAAAACTACATACTCAGATCTCCACCAAACATTGCAGGGATACATTGGATGTCAAGACACGTGGAAAAAACGTACAAAACAAGAGATTGGAGACATCAAGATTTTCGACGAATTTTTTAAGAATTTTCAAATTTTCAGAAAGGATGTTCCAGATAAGGTCAAAAACGACATACTCAGATCTTCACCAAACTTTGCAGGGATCCATTGGAGGTCGAGACACGTGGAAAAAACGTACAAAACAAGAGATTGGAGACATCAAGATTTTCGACGAATTTTTGAAGAATTTTGAAATTTTCAGATGGGAGGTTCCAGATAAGGTCAAAAACTACATACTCAGATCTTCACCAAACTTTGCAGGGATACATTGGATGTCAAGACACGTGGAAAAAACGTACAAAAAAGAGATTGGAGACATCAAGATTTTGGAAGAATTTTTTAAAAATTTTCAAATTTTCAGAAAGGATGTTCCAGATAAGGTCAAAAACGACATACTCAGATCTTCACCAAACTTTGCATGGATACATTGGATGTCAAGACACGTGGAAAAAACGTACAAAACAAGAGATTGGGGTCATCAAGATTTTGCACGGATTTTTTAGGAATTTTCAAATTTTCAGATGGGAGGTTTCAGATAAGGTCAAAAACTACATACTCAGATCTTCACCAAACTTTGCAGGGATACATTGGATGTCAAGACACGTGGAAAAAACGTACAAAACAAGAGATTGGAGACATCAAGATTTTGGACGAATTTTTTAAGAATTTTCAAATTTTCAGATAGGAGGTTCCATATAAGGTCAAAAACTACATACTCAGATCTTCACTAAACTTTGCATGGATACATTATGTGTCAAGACACGTGGAAAAAACGTACAAAACAAAAGATTGGAGACATCAAGATTTTGGTCGAATTTTTTAAGAATTTTCAAATTTTCAGATGGGAGGTTCCAGATAAGGTCAAAAACTACATACTCAGATCTTCACCAAACTTTGCAGGGATACATTGGATGTCAAGACACGTGGAAAAAACGTACAAAAAGAGATTGGAGACATCAAGATTTTGGACGAATTTTTTAACAATTTTCAAATTTTCAGAAAGGATGTTCCAGATAAGGTCAAAAACGACATACTCAGATCTTCACCAAACTTTGCAGGGATACATTGGATATCAAGACACGTGGAAAAAACGTACAAAACAAGAGATTGGAGACATCAAGATTTTCGACGAATTTTTTAAGAATTTTCAAATTTTCAGATAGGAGGTTCCAGATAAGGTCAAAAACTACATACTCAGATCTTCACCAAACGTTGCAGGGATACTTTGCATGTCAAGACACGTGGAAAAAACGTACAAAACAAAAGATTGGAGACATCAAGATTTTCGACGAATTTTTTAAGAATTTTCAAATTTTCAGATGGGAGGTTCCAGATAAGGTCAAAAACGACATACTCAGATCTTCACCAAACTTTGCATGGATACATTGGATGTCAAGACACGTGGAAAAAACGTACAAAACAAGAGATTGGAGACATCAAGATTTTGGACGAATTTTTTAAGAATTCTCAAATTTTCAGAAAGGAGGTTCCATATAAGGTCAAAAACTACATACTCAGATCTTCACCAAACTTTGCAGGGATACTTTGGATGTCAAGACACGTGGAAAAAACGTACAAAACAAGAGATTGGGGTCATCAAGATTTTGGACGAATTTTTTAAGAATTTTCAAATTTTCAGATGGGAGGTTCAATATAAGGTCAAAAACTACATACTCAGATCTTCACCAAACTTTGCATGGATACATTGGATGTCAAGACACGTGGAAAAAACATACAAAACATAGGATTCGGAACATCAAGATTTTGGTCGAATTTTTTAAGAATTTTCAAATTTTCAGATAGGAGGTTCCATATAAAGTCAAAAACTACATACTCAGATCTTCACCAAACATTGCAGGAATACATTGGATGTCAAGACACGTGGAAAAAACGTACAAAACAAGAGATTGGGGTCATCAAGATTTTGCACGGATTTTTTAGGAATTTTCAAATTTTCAGATGGGAGGTTCCAGATAAGGTCAAAAACTACATACTCAGATCTTCACCAAACTTTGCAGGGATACATTGGATGTCAAGACACGTGGAAAAAACGTACAAAACAAGAGATTGGAGACATCAAGATTTTGGACGAATTTTTTAAGAATTTTCAAATTTTCAGATAGGAGGTTCCATATAAGGTCAAAAACTACATACTCAGATCTTCACCAAACTTTGCATGGATACATTATGTGTCAAGACACGTGGAAAAAACGTACAAAACAAAAGATTGGAGACATCAAGAGTTTGGTCGAATTTTTTAAGAATTTTCAAATTTTCAGATGGGAGTTTCCAGATAAGGTCAAAAACTACATACTCAGATCTTCACCAAACTTTGCAGGGATACATTGGATGTCAAGACACGTGGAAAAAACGTACAAAAAAGAGATTGGAGACATCAAGATTTTGGACGAATTTTTTAACAATTTTCAAATTTTCAGATGGGAGGTTCAATATAAGGTCAAAAACTACATACTCAGATCTTCACCAAACTTTGCATGGATACATTGGATGTCAAGACACGCGGAAAAAACATACAAAACATAGGATTCGGAACATCAAGATTTTGGTCGAATTTTTTAAGAATTTTCAAATTTTCAGATAGGAGGTTCCAGATAAGGTCAAAAACTACATACTCAGATCTTCACCAAACATTGCAGGAATACATTGGATGTCAAGACACGTGGAAAAAACGTACAAAACAAGAGATTGGAGACATCAAAATTTTGGACGAATTTTTTAACAATTTTCAAATTTTCAGAAAGGATGTTCCAGATAAGGTCAAAAACGACATACTCAGATCTTCACCAAACTTTGCATGGATACATTGGATGTCAAGACACGTGGAAAAAACGTACAAAACAAGAGATTGGGGTCATCAAGATTTTGGACGAATTTTTTAAGAATTTTCAAATTTTCAGATAGGAGGTTCCATATAAGGTCAAAAACTACATACTCAGATCTTCACCAAACTTTGCATGGATACATTATGTGTCAAGACACGTGGAAAAAACGTACAAAACAAGAGATTGGAGACATCAAGATTTTGGACGAATTTTTTAAGAATTTTCAAATTTTCAGAAAGGATGTTCCAGATAAGGTCAAAAACGACATACTCAGATCTTCACCAAACTTTGCAGGGATACATTGGATATCAAGACACGTGGAAAAAACGTACAAAACAAGAGATTGGAGACATCAAGATTTTCGACGAATTTTTTAAGAATTTTCAAATTTTCAGATAGGAGGTTCCAGATAAGGTCAAAAACTACATACTCAGATCTTCACCAAACGTTGCAGGGATACTTAGCATGTCAAGACACGTGGAAAAAACGTACAAAACAAAAGATTGGAGACATCAAGATTTTCGACGAATTTTTTAAGAATTTTCAAATTTTCAGATGGGAGGTTCCAGATAAGGTCAAAAACTACATACTCAGATCTTCACCAAACTTTGCAGGGATACATTGGATGTCAAGACACGTGGAAAAAACGTACAAAAAAGAGATTGGAGACATCAAGATTTTGGACGAATTTTTTAACAATTTTCAAATTTTCAGATGGGAGGTTCAATATAAGGTCAAAAACTACATACTCAGATCTTCACCAAACTTTGCATGGATACATTATGTGTCAAGACACGTGGAAAAAACGTACAAAACAAGAGATTGGGGTCATCAAGATTTTGGACGAATTTTTTAAGAATTTTCAAATTTTCAGATAGGAGGTTCCATATAAGGTCAAAAACTACATACTCAGATCTTCACCAAACTTTGCATGGATACATTATGTGTCAAGACACGTGGAAAAAACGTACAAAACAAGAGATTGGAGACATCAAGATTTTGGACGAATTTTTTAAGAATTTTCAAATTTTCAGAAAGGATGTTCCAGATAAGGTCAAAAACGACATACTCAGATCTTCACCAAACTTTGCAGGGATACATTGGATATCAAGACACGTGGAAAAAACGTACAAAACAAGAGATTGGAGACATCAAGATTTTCGACGAATTTTTTAAGAATTTTCAAATTTTCAGATAGGAGGTTCCAGATAAGGTCAAAAACTACATACTCAGATCTTCACCAAACGTTGCAGGGATACTTAGCATGTCAAGACACGTGGAAAAAACGTACAAAACAAAAGATTGGAGACATCAAGATTTTCGACGAATTTTTTAAGAATTTTCAAATTTTCAGATGGGAGGTTCCAGATAAGGTCAAAAACTACATACTCAGATCTTCACCAAACTTTGCAGGGATACATTGGATGTCAAGACACGTGGAAAAAACGTACAAAAAAGAGATTGGAGACATCAAGATTTTGGACGAATTTTTTAACAATTTTCAAATTTTCAGATGGGAGGTTCAATATAAGGTCAAAAACTACATACTCAGATCTTCACCAAACTTTGCATGGATACATTGGATGTCAAGACACGTGGAAAAAACATACAAAACATAGGATTCGGAACATCAAGATTTTGGTCGAATTTTTTAAGAATTTTCAAATTTTCAGATAGGAGGTTCCATATAAGGTCAAAAACTACATACTCAGATCTTCACCAAACATTGCAGGAATACATTGGATGTCAAGACACGTGGAAAAAACGTACAAAACAAGAGATTGGAGACATCAAAATTTTGGACGAATTTTTTAACAATTTTCAAATTTTCAGAAAGGATGTTCCAGATAAGGTCAAAAACGACATACTCAGATCTTCACCAAACTTTGCATGGATACATTGGATGTCAAGACACGTGGAAAAAACGTACAAAACAAGAGATTGGGGTCATCAAGATTTTGCACGGATTTTTTAGGAATTTTCAAATTTTCAGATGGGAGGTTCCAGATAAGGTCAAAAACTACATACTCAGATCTTCACCAAACTTTGCAGGGATACATTGGATGTCAAGACACGTGGAAAAAACGTACAAAACAAGAGATTGGAGACATCAAGATTTTCGACGAATTTTTTAAGAATTTTCAAATTTTCAGATAGGAGGTTCCATATAAGGTCAAAAACTACATACTCAGATCTTCACTAAACTTTGCATGGATACATTATGTGTCAAGACACGTGGAAAAAACGTACAAAACAAAAGATTGGAGACATCAAGATTTTGGTCGAATTTTTTAAGAATTTTCAAATTTTCAGATGGGAGGTTCCAGATAAGGTCAAAAACTACATACTCAGATCTTCACCAAACTTTGCAGGGATACATTGGATGTCAAGACACGTGGAAAAAACGTACAAAAAGAGATTGGAGACATCAAGATTTTGGACGAATTTTTTAACAATTTTCAAATTTTCAGAAAGGATGTTCCAGATAAGGTCAAAAACGACATACTCAGATCTTCACCAAACTTTGCAGGGATACATTGGATATCAAGACACGTGGAAAAAACGTACAAAACAAGAGATTGGAGACATCAAGATTTTCGACGAATTTTTTAAGAATTTTCAAATTTTCAGATAGGAGGTTCCAGATAAGGTCAAAAACTACATACTCAGATCTTCACCAAACGTTGCAGGGATACTTTGCATGTCAAGACACGTGGAAAAAACGTACAAAACAAAAGATTGGAGACATCAAGATTTTCGACGAATTTTTTAAGAATTTTCAAATTTTCAGATGGGAGGTTCCAGATAAGGTCAAAAACGACATACTCAGATCTTCACCAAACTTTGCATGGATACATTGGATGTCAAGACACGTGGAAAAAACGTACAAAACAAGAGATTGGAGACATCAAGATTTTGGACGAATTTTTTAAGAATTCTCAAATTTTCAGAAAGGAGGTTCCATATAAGGTCAAAAACTACATACTCAGATCTTCACCAAACTTTGCAGGGATACTTTGGATGTCAAGACACGTGGAAAAAACGTACAAAACAAGAGATTGGGGTCATCAAGATTTTGGACGAATTTTTTAAGAATTTTCAAATTTTCAGATGGGAGGTTCAATATAAGGTCAAAAACTACATACTCAGATCTTCACCAAACTTTGCATGGATACATTGGATGTCAAGACACGTGGAAAAAACATACAAAACATAGGATTCGGAACATCAAGATTTTGGTCGAATTTTTTAAGAATTTTCAAATTTTCAGATAGGAGGTTCCATATAAAGTCAAAAACTACATACTCAGATCTTCACCAAACATTGCAGGAATACATTGGATGTCAAGACACGTGGAAAAAACGTACAAAACAAGAGATTGGGGTCATCAAGATTTTGCACGGATTTTTTAGGAATTTTCAAATTTTCAGATGGGAGGTTCCAGATAAGGTCAAAAACTACATACTCAGATCTTCACCAAACTTTGCAGGGATACATTGGATGTCAAGACACGTGGAAAAAACGTACAAAACAAGAGATTGGAGACATCAAGATTTTGGACGAATTTTTTAAGAATTTTCAAATTTTCAGATAGGAGGTTCCATATAAGGTCAAAAACTACATACTCAGATCTTCACCAAACTTTGCATGGATACATTATGTGTCAAGACACGTGGAAAAAACGTACAAAACAAAAGATTGGAGACATCAAGAGTTTGGTCGAATTTTTTAAGAATTTTCAAATTTTCAGATGGGAGTTTCCAGATAAGGTCAAAAACTACATACTCAGATCTTCACCAAACTTTGCAGGGATACATTGGATGTCAAGACACGTGGAAAAAACGTACAAAAAAGAGATTGGAGACATCAAGATTTTGGACGAATTTTTTAACAATTTTCAAATTTTCAGATGGGAGGTTCAATATAAGGTCAAAAACTACATACTCAGATCTTCACCAAACTTTGCATGGATACATTGGATGTCAAGACACGCGGAAAAAACATACAAAACATAGGATTCGGAACATCAAGATTTTGGTCGAATTTTTTAAGAATTTTCAAATTTTCAGATAGGAGGTTCCAGATAAGGTCAAAAACTACATACTCAGATCTTCACCAAACATTGCAGGAATACATTGGATGTCAAGACACGTGGAAAAAACGTACAAAACAAGAGATTGGAGACATCAAAATTTTGGACGAATTTTTTAACAATTTTCAAATTTTCAGAAAGGATGTTCCAGATAAGGTCAAAAACGACATACTCAGATCTTCACCAAACTTTGCATGGATACATTGGATGTCAAGACACGTGGAAAAAACGTACAAAACAAGAGATTGGGGTCATCAAGATTTTGGACGAATTTTTTAAGAATTTTCAAATTTTCAGATAGGAGGTTCCATATAAGGTCAAAAACTACATACTCAGATCTTCACCAAACTTTGCATGGATACATTATGTGTCAAGACACGTGGAAAAAACGTACAAAACAAGAGATTGGAGACATCAAGATTTTGGACGAATTTTTTAAGAATTTTCAAATTTTCAGAAAGGATGTTCCAGATAAGGTCAAAAACGACATACTCAGATCTTCACCAAACTTTGCAGGGATACATTGGATATCAAGACACGTGGAAAAAACGTACAAAACAAGAGATTGGAGACATCAAGATTTTCGACGAATTTTTTAAGAATTTTCAAATTTTCAGATAGGAGGTTCCAGATAAGGTCAAAAACTACATACTCAGATCTTCACCAAACGTTGCAGGGATACTTAGCATGTCAAGACACGTGGAAAAAACGTACAAAACAAAAGATTGGAGACATCAAGATTTTCGACGAATTTTTTAAGAATTTTCAAATTTTCAGATGGGAGGTTCCAGATAAGGTCAAAAACTACATACTCAGATCTTCACCAAACTTTGCAGGGATACATTGGATGTCAAGACACGTGGAAAAAACGTACAAAAAAGAGATTGGAGACATCAAGATTTTGGACGAATTTTTTAACAATTTTCAAATTTTCAGATGGGAGGTTCAATATAAGGTCAAAAACTACATACTCAGATCTTCACCAAACTTTGCATGGATACATTATGTGTCAAGACACGTGGAAAAAACGTACAAAACAAGAGATTGGGGTCATCAAGATTTTGGACGAATTTTTTAAGAATTTTCAAATTTTCAGATAGGAGGTTCCATATAAGGTCAAAAACTACATACTCAGATCTTCACCAAACTTTGCATGGATACATTATGTGTCAAGACACGTGGAAAAAACGTACAAAACAAGAGATTGGAGACATCAAGATTTTGGACGAATTTTTTAAGAATTTTCAAATTTTCAGAAAGGATGTTCCAGATAAGGTCAAAAACGACATACTCAGATCTTCACCAAACTTTGCAGGGATACATTGGATATCAAGACACGTGGAAAAAACGTACAAAACAAGAGATTGGAGACATCAAGATTTTCGACGAATTTTTTAAGAATTTTCAAATTTTCAGATAGGAGGTTCCAGATAAGGTCAAAAACTACATACTCAGATCTTCACCAAACGTTGCAGGGATACTTAGCATGTCAAGACACGTGGAAAAAACGTACAAAACAAAAGATTGGAGACATCAAGATTTTCGACGAATTTTTTAAGAATTTTCAAATTTTCAGATGGGAGGTTCCAGATAAGGTCAAAAACTACATACTCAGATCTTCACCAAACTTTGCAGGGATACATTGGATGTCAAGACACGTGGAAAAAACGTACAAAAAAGAGATTGGAGACATCAAGATTTTGGACGAATTTTTTAACAATTTTCAAATTTTCAGATGGGAGGTTCAATATAAGGTCAAAAACTACATACTCAGATCTTCACCAAACTTTGCATGGATACATTGGATGTCAAGACACGTGGAAAAAACATACAAAACATAGGATTCGGAACATCAAGATTTTGGTCGAATTTTTTAAGAATTTTCAAATTTTCAGATAGGAGGTTCCATATAAGGTCAAAAACTACATACTCAGATCTTCACCAAACATTGCAGGAATACATTGGATGTCAAGACACGTGGAAAAAACGTACAAAACAAGAGATTGGAGACATCAAAATTTTGGACGAATTTTTTAACAATTTTCAAATTTTCAGAAAGGATGTTCCAGATAAGGTCAAAAACGACATACTCAGATCTTCACCAAACTTTGCATGGATACATTGGATGTCAAGACACGTGGAAAAAACGTACAAAACAAGAGATTGGGGTCATCAAGATTTTGCACGGATTTTTTAGGAATTTTCAAATTTTCAGATGGGAGGTTCCAGATAAGGTCAAAAACTACATACTCAGATCTTCACCAAACTTTGCAGGGATACATTGGATGTCAAGACACGTGGAAAAAACGTACAAAACAAGAGATTGGAGACATCAAGATTTTGGACGAATTTTTTAAGAATTTTCAAATTTTCAGATAGGAGGTTCCATATAAGGTCAAAAACTACATACTCAGATCTTCACCAAACTTTGCATGGATACATTATGTGTCAGGACACGTGGAAAAAACGTACAAAACAAGAGATTGGAGACATCAAGATTTTGGACGAATTTTTTAAGAATTTTCAAATTTTCAGAAAGGATGTTCCAGATAAGGTCAAAAACGACATACTCAGATCTTCACCAAACTTTGCAGGGATACATTGGATATCAAGACACGTGGAAAAAACGTACAAAACAAGAGATTGGAGACATCAAGATTTTCGACGAATTTTTTAAGAATTTTCAAATTTTCAGATAGGAGGTTCCAGATAAGGTCAAAAACTACATACTCAGATCTTCACCAAACGTTGCAGGGATACTTTGCATGTCAAGACACGTGGAAAAAACGTACAAAACAAAAGATTGGAGACATCAAGATTTTCGACGAATTTTTTAAGAATTTTCAAATTTTCAGATGGGAGGTTCCAGATAAGGTCAAAAACGACATACTCAGATCTTCACCAAACTTTGCAGGGATCCATTGGAGGTCGAGACACGTGGAAAAAACGTACAAAACAAGAGATTGGAGACATCAAGATTTTGGAAGAATTTTTTAAGAATTTTCAAATTTTCAGATAGGAGGTTCCATATAAGGTCAAAAACTACATACTCAGATCTTCACCAAACTTTGCAGGGATACATTGGATGTCAAGACACGTGGAAAAAACGTACAAAACAAGAGATTGGAGACATCAAGATTTTCGACGAATTTTTTAAGAATTTTCAAATTTTCAGAAAGGATGTTCCAGATAAGGTCAAAAACGACATACTCAGATCTTCACCAAACTTTGCAGGGATCCATTGGAGGTCGAGACAGGTGGAAAAAACGTACAAAACAAGAGATTGGAGACATCAAGATTTTCGACGAATTTTTGAAGAATTTTCAAATTTTCAGATGGGAGGTTCCAGATAAGGTCAAAAACTACATACTCAGATCTTCACCAAACTTTGCAGGGATACATTGGATGTCAAGACACGTGGAAAAAACGTACAAAAAAGAGATTGGAGACATCAAGATTTTGGACGAATTTTTTAACAATTTTCAAATTTTCAGAAAGGATGTTCCAGATAAGGTCAAAAACGACATACTCAGATCTTCACCAAACTTTACATGGATACATTGGATGTCAAGACACGTGGAAAAAACGTACAAAACAAGAGATTGGGGTCATCAAGATTTTGCACGGATTTTTTAGGAATTTTCAAATTTTCAGATGGGAGGTTCCAGATAAGGTCAAAAACTACATACTCAGATCTTCACCAAACTTTGCAGGGATACATTGGATGTCAAGACACGTGGAAAAAACGTACAAAACAAGAGATTGGAGACATCAAGATTTTGGACGAATTTTTTAAGAATTTTCAAATTTTCAGATAGGAGGTTCCATATAAGGTCAAAAACTACATACTCAGATCTTCACCAAACTTTGCATGGATACATTATGTGTCAAGACACGTGGAAAAAACGTACAAAACAAAAGATTGGAGACATCAAGATTTTGGTCGAATTTTTTAAGAATTTTCAAATTTTCAGATGGGAGGTTCCAGATAAGGTCAAAAAACTACATACTCAGATCTTCACCAAACTTTGCAGGGATACATTGGATGTCAAGACACGTTGAAAAAACGTACAAAAAAGAGATTGGAGACATCAAGATTTTCGACGAATTTTTTAAGAATTTTCAAATTTTCAGATAGGAGGTTCCAGATAAGGTCAAAAACTACATACTCAGATCTTCACCAAACGTTGCAGGGATACTTTGCATGTCAAGACACGTGGAAAAAACGTACAAAACAAAAGATTGGAGACATCAAGATTTTCGACGAATTTTTTAAGAATTTTCAAATTTTCAGATGGGAGGTTCCAGATAAGGTCAAAAACGACATACTCAGATCTTCACCAAACTTTGCATGGATACATTGGATGTCAAGACACGTGGAAAAAACGTACAAAACAAGAGATTGGAGACATCAAGATTTTGGACGAATTTTTTAAGAATTCTCAAATTTTCAGAAAGGAGGTTCCATATAAGGTCAAAAACTACATACTCAGATCTTCACCAAACTTTGCAGGGATACTTTGGATGTCAAGACACGTGGAAAAAACGTACAAAACAAGAGATTGGGGTCATCAAGATTTTGGACGAATTTTTTAAGAATTTTCAAATTTTCAGATGGGAGGTTCAATATAAGGTCAAAAACTACATACTCAGATCTTCACCAAACTTTGCATGGATACATTGGATGTCAAGACACGTGGAAAAAACGTACAAAACAAGAGATTGGAGACATCAAGATTTTGCACGGATTTTTTAGGAATTTTCAAATTTTCAGATGGGAGGTTCCAGATAAGGTCAAAAACTACATACTCAGATCTTCACCAAACTTTGCAGGGATACATTGGATGTCAAGACACGTGGAAAAAACGTACAAAACAAGAGATTGGAGACATCAAGATTTTGGACGAATTTTTTAAGAATTTTCAAATTTTCAGATAGGAGGTTCCATATAAGGTCAAAAACTACATACTCAGATCTTCACCAAACTTTGCATGGATACATTATGTGTCAAGACACGTGGAAAAAACGTACAAAACAAAAGATTGGAGACATCAAGATTTTGGTCGAATTTTTTAAGAATTTTCAAATTTTCAGATGGGAGGTTCCAGATAAGGTCAAAAACTACATACTCAGATCTTCACCAAACTTTGCAGGGATACATTGGATGTCAAGACACGTGGAAAAAACGTACAAAAAAGAGATTGGAGACATCAAGATTTTGGACGAATTTTTTAACAATTTTCAAATTTTCAGATGGGAGGTTCAATATAAGGTCAAAAACTACATACTCAGATCTTCACCAAACTTAGCATGGATACATTGGATGTCAAGACACGTGGAAAAAACATACAAAACATAGGATTCGGAACATCAAGATTTTGGTCGAATTTTTTAAGAATTTTCAAATTTTCAGATAGGAGGTTCCATATAAGGTCAAAAACTACATACTCAGATCTTCACCAAACATTGCAGGAATACATTGGATGTCAAGACACGTGGAAAAAACGTACAAAACAAGAGATTGGAGACATCAAAATTTTGGACGAATTTTTTAACAATTTTCAAATTTTCAGAAAGGATGTTCCAGATAAGGTCAAAAACGACATACTCAGATCTTCACCAAACTTTGCATGGATACATTGGATGTCAAGACACGTGGAAAAAACGTACAAAACAAGAGATTGGGGTCATCAAGATTTTGCACGGATTTTTTAGGAATTTTCAAATTTTCAGATGGGAGGTTCCAGATAAGGTCAAAAACTACATACTCAGATCTTCACCAAACTTTGCAGGGATACATTGGATGTCAAGACACGTGGAAAAAACGTACAAAACAAGAGATTGGAGACATCAAGATTTTGGACGAATTTTTTAAGAATTTTCAAATTTTCAGATAGGAGGTTCCATATAAGGTCAAAAACTACATACTCAGATCTTCACCAAACTTTGCATGGATACATTATGTGTCAGGACACGTGGAAAAAACGTACAAAACAAGAGATTGGGGTCATCAAGATTTTGGACGAATTTTTTAAGAATTTTCAAATTTTCAGATAGGAGGTTCCATATAAGGTCAAAAACTACATACTCAGATCTTCACCAAACTTTGCATGGATACATTATGTGTCAAGACACGTGGAAAAAACGTACAAAACAAGAGATTGGAGACATCAAGATTTTGGACGAATTTTTTAAGAATTTTCAAATTTTCAGAAAGGATGTTCCAGATAAGGTCAAAAACGACATACTCAGATCTTCACCAAACTTTGCAGGGATACATTGGATATCAAGACACGTGGAAAAAACGTACAAAACAAGAGATTGGAGACATCAAGATTTTCGACGAATTTTTTAAGAATTTTCAAATTTTCAGATAGGAGGTTCCAGATAAGGTCAAAAACTACATACTCAGATCTTCACCAAACGTTGCAGGGATACTTTGCATGTCAAGACACGTGGAAAAAACGTACAAAACAAAAGATTGGAGACATCAAGATTTTCGACGAATTTTTTAAGAATTTTCAAATTTTCAGATGGGAGGTTCCAGATAAGGTCAAAAACTACATACTCAGATCTTCACCAAACTTTGCAGGGATACATTGGATGTCAAGACACGTTGAAAAAACGTACAAAAAAGAGATTGGAGACATCAAGATTTTGGACGAATTTTTTAACAATTTTCAAATTTTCAGAAAGGATGTTCCAGATAAGGTCAAAAACGACATACTCAGATCTTCACCAAACTTTGCAGGGATACATTGGATATCAAGACACGTGGAAAAAACGTACAAACAAGAGATTGGAGACATCAAGATTTTCGACGAATTTTTTAAGAATTTTCAAATTTTCAGATAGGAGGTTCCAGATAAGGTCAAAAACTACATACTCAGATCTTCACCAAACGTTGCAGGGATACTTTGCATGTCAAGACACGTGGAAAAAACGTACAAAACAAAAGATTGGAGACATCAAGATTTTCGACGAATTTTTTAAGAATTTTCAAATTTTCAGATGGGAGGTTCCAGATAAGGTCAAAAACGACATACTCAGATCTTCACCAAACTTTGCATGGATACATTGGATGTCAAGACACGTGGAAAAAACGTACAAAACAAGAGATTGGAGACATCAAGATTTTGGACGAATTTTTTAAGAATTCTCAAATTTTCAGAAAGGAGGTTCCATATAAGGTCAAAAACTACATGCTCAGATCTTCACCAAACTTTGCAGGGATACTTTGGATGTCAAGACACGTGGAAAAAACGTACAAAACAAGAGATTGGGGTCATCAAGATTTTGGACGAATTTTTTAAGAATTTTCAAATTTTCAGATGGGAGGTTCAATATAAGGTCAAAAACTACATACTCAGATCTTCACCAAACTTTGCATGGATACATTGGATGTCAAGACACGTGGAAAAAACGTACAAAACAAGAGATTGGAGACATCAAGATTTTGCACGGATTTTTTAGGAATTTTCAAATTTTCAGATGGGAGGTTCCAGATAAGGTCAAAAACTACATACTCAGATCTTCACCAAACTTTGCAGGGATACATTGGATGTCAAGACACGTGGAAAAAACGTACAAAACAAGAGATTGGAGACATCAAGATTTTGGACGAATTTTTTAAGAATTTTCAAATTTTCAGATAGGAGGTTCCATATAAGGTCAAAAACTACATACTCAGATCTTCACCAAACTTTGCATGGATACATTATGTGTCAAGACACGTGGAAAAAACGTACAAAACAAAAGATTGGAGACATCAAGATTTTGGTCGAATTTTTTAAGAATTTTCAAATTTTCAGATGGGAGGTTCCAGATAAGGTCAAAAACTACATACTCAGATCTTCACCAAACTTTGCAGGGATACATTGGATGTCAAGACACGTGGAAAAAACGTACAAAAAAGAGATTGGAGACATCAAGATTTTGGACGAATTTTTTAACAATTTTCAAATTTTCAGATGGGAGGTTCAATATAAGGTCAAAAACTACATACTCAGATCTTCACCAAACTTAGCATGGATACATTGGATGTCAAGACACGTGGAAAAAACATACAAAACATAGGATTCGGAACATCAAGATTTTGGTCGAATTTTTTAAGAATTTTCAAATTTTCAGATAGGAGGTTCCATATAAGGTCAAAAACTACATACTCAGATCTTCACCAAACATTGCAGGAATACATTGGATGTCAAGACACGTGGAAAAAACGTACAAAACAAGAGATTGGAGACATCAAAATTTTGGACGAATTTTTTAACAATTTTCAAATTTTCAGAAAGGATGTTCCAGATAAGGTCAAAAACGACATACTCAGATCTTCACCAAACTTTGCATGGATACATTGGATGTCAAGACACGTGGAAAAAACGTACAAAACAAGAGATTGGGGTCATCAAGATTTTGCACGGATTTTTTAGGAATTTTCAAATTTTCAGATGGGAGGTTCCAGATAAGGTCAAAAACTACATACTCAGATCTTCACCAAACTTTGCAGGGATACATTGGATGTCAAGACACGTGGAAAAAACGTACAAAACAAGAGATTGGAGACATCAAGATTTTGGACGAATTTTTTAAGAATTTTCAAATTTTCAGATAGGAGGTTCCATATAAGGTCAAAAACTACATACTCAGATCTTCACCAAACTTTGCATGGATACATTATGTGTCAGGACACGTGGAAAAAACGTACAAAACAAGAGATTGGGGTCATCAAGATTTTGGACGAATTTTTTAAGAATTTTCAAATTTTCAGATAGGAGGTTCCATATAAGGTCAAAAACTACATACTCAGATCTTCACCAAACTTTGCATGGATACATTATGTGTCAAGACACGTGGAAAAAACGTACAAAACAAGAGATTGGAGACATCAAGATTTTGGACGAATTTTTTAAGAATTTTCAAATTTTCAGAAAGGATGTTCCAGATAAGGTCAAAAACGACATACTCAGATCTTCACCAAACTTTGCAGGGATACATTGGATATCAAGACACGTGGAAAAAACGTACAAAACAAGAGATTGGAGACATCAAGATTTTCGACGAATTTTTTAAGAATTTTCAAATTTTCAGATAGGAGGTTCCAGATAAGGTCAAAAACTACATACTCAGATCTTCACCAAACGTTGCAGGGATACTTTGCATGTCAAGACACGTGGAAAAAACGTACAAAACAAAAGATTGGAGACATCAAGATTTTCGACGAATTTTTTAAGAATTTTCAAATTTTCAGATGGGAGGTTCCAGATAAGGTCAAAAACGACATACTCAGATCTTCACCAAACTTTGCAGGGATCCATTGGAGGTCGAGACACGTGGAAAAAACGTACAAAACAAGAGATTGGAGACATCAAGATTTTGGACGAATTTTTTAAGAATTTTCAAATTTTCAGATAGGAGGTTCCATATAAGGTCAAAAACTACATACTCAGATCTTCACCAAACTTTGCAGGGATACATTGGATGTCAAGACACGTGGAAAAAACGTACAAAACAAGAGATTGGAGACATCAAGATTTTCGACGAATTTTTTAAGAATTTTCAAATTTTCAGAAAGGATGTTCCAGATAAGGTCAAAAACGACATACTCAGATCTTCACCAAACTTTGCAGGGATCCATAGGAGGTCGAGACAGGTGGAAAAAACGTACAAAACAAGAGATTGGAGACATCAAGATTTTCGACGAATTTTTGAAGAATTTTCAAATTTTCAGATGGGAGGTTCCAGATAAGGTCAAAAACTACATACTCAGATCTTCACCAAACTTTGCAGGGATACATTGGATGTCAAGACACGTGGAAAAAACGTACAAAAAAGAGATTGGAGACATCAAGATTTTGGACGAATTTTTTAACAATTTTCAAATTTTCAGAAAGGATGTTCCAGATAAGGTCAAAAACGACATACTCAGATCTTCACCAAACTTTGCATGGATACATTGGATGTCAAGACACGTGGAAAAAACGTACAAAACAAGAGATTGGGGTCATCAAGATTTTGCACGGATTTTTTAGGAATTTTCAAATTTTCAGATGGGAGGTTCCAGATAAGGTCAAAAACTACATACTCAGATCTTCACCAAACTTTGCAGGGATACATTGGATGTCAAGACACGTGGAAAAAACGTACAAAACAAGAGATTGGAGACATCAAGATTTTGGACGAATTTTTTAAGAATTTTCAAATTTTCAGATAGGAGGTTCCATATAAGGTCAAAAACTACATACTCAGATCTTCACCAAACTTTGCATGGATACATTATGTGTCAAGACACGTGGAAAAAACGTACAAAACAAAAGATTGGAGACATCAAGATTTTGGTCGAATTTTTTAAGAATTTTCAAATTTTCAGATGGGAGGTTCCAGATAAGGTCAAAAACTACATACTCAGATCTTCACCAAACTTTGCAGGGATACATTGGATGTCAAGACACGTGGAAAAAACGTACAAAAAAGAGATTGGAGACATCAAGATTTTGGACGAATTTTTTAACAATTTTCAAATTTTCAGAAAGGATGTTCCAGATAAGGTCAAAAACGACATACTCAGATCTTCACCAAACTTTGCAGGGATACATTGGATATCAAGACACGTGGAAAAAACGTACAAAACAAGAGATTGGAGACATCAAGATTTTCGACGAATTTTTTAAGAATTTTCAAATTTTCAGATAGGAGGTTCCAGATAAGGTCAAAAACTACATACTCAGATCTTCACCAAACGTTGCAGGGATACTTTGCATGTCAAGACACGTGGAAAAAACGTACAAAACAAAAGATTGGAGACATCAAGATTTTCGACGAATTTTTTAAGAATTTTCAAATTTTCAGATGGGAGGTTCCAGATAAGGTCAAAAACGACATACTCAGATCTTCACCAAACTTTGCATGGATACATTGGATGTCAAGACACGTGGAAAAAACGTACAAAACAAGAGATTGGAGACATCAAGATTTTGGACGAATTTTTTAAGAATTCTCAAATTTTCAGAAAGGAGGTTCCATATAAGGTCAAAAACTACATACTCAGATCTTCACCAAACTTTGCAGGGATACTTTGGATGTCAAGACACGTGGAAAAAACGTACAAAACAAGAGATTGGGGTCATCAAGATTTTGGACGAATTTTTTAAGAATTTTCAAATTTTCAGATGGGAGGTTCAATATAAGGTCAAAAACTACATACTCAGATCTTCACCAAACTTTGCATGGATACATTGGATGTCAAGACACGTGGAAAAAACGTACAAAACAAGAGATTGGAGACATCAAGATTTTGCACGGATTTTTTAGGAATTTTCAAATTTTCAGATGGGAGGTTCCAGATAAGGTCAAAAACTACATACTCAGATCTTCACCAAACTTTGCAGGGATACATTGGATGTCAAGACACGTGGAAAAAACGTACAAAACAAGAGATTGGAGACATCAAGATTTTGGACGAATTTTTTAAGAATTTTCAAATTTTCAGATAGGAGGTTCCATATAAGGTCAAAAACTACATACTCAGATCTTCACCAAACTTTGCATGGATACATTGGATGTCAAGACACGTGGAAAAAACGTACAAAACAAGAGATTGGAGACATCAAGATTTTCGACGAATTTTTTAAGAATTTTCAAATTTTCAGAAAGGATGTTCCAGATAAGGTCAAAAACGACATACTCAGATCTTCACCAAACTTTGCAGGGATACATTGGAGGTCGAGACACGTGGAAAAAACGTACAAAACAAGAGATTGGAGACATCAAGATTTTGGACGAATTTTTGAAGAATTTTCAAATTTTCTGATAGGAGGTCCCAGATAAGGTCAAAAACTACATACTCAGATCTCCACCAAACATTGCAGGGATACATTGGATGTCAAGACACGTGGAAAAAACGTACAAAACAAGAGATTGGAGACATCAAGATTTTCGACGAATTTTTGAAGAATTTTCAATTTTTCAGATAGGAGGTTCCAGATAAGGTCAAAAACTACATACTCAGATCTTCACCAAACGTTGCAGGGATACTTTGCATGTCAAGACACGTGGAAAAAACGTACAAAACAAGAGATTGGAGACATCAAGATTTTGGACGAATTTTTTAAGAATTTTCAAATTTTCAGATAGGAGGTTCCATATAAGGTCAAAAACTACATACTCAGATCTTCACCAAACTTTGCATGGATACATTATGTGTCAAGACACGTGGAAAAAACGTACAAAACAAAAGATTGGAGACATCAAGATATTGGTCGAATTTTTTAAGAATTTTCAAATTTTCAGATGGGAGGTTCCAGATAAGGTCAAAAACTACATACTCAGATCTTCACCAAACTTTGCAGGGATACATTGGATGTCAAGACACGTGGAAAAAACGTACAAAACAAGAGATAGGAGAATCAAGATTTTGGACGAATTTTTTAACAATTTTCAAATTTTCAGAAAGGATGTTCCAGATAAGGTCAAAAACAACATACTCAGATCTTCACCAAACTTTGCAGGGATACATTGGATGTCAAGACACGTGGAAAAAACGTACAAAACAAGAGATCGGAGACATCAAGATTTTCGACGAATTTTTTAAGAATTTTCAAATTTTCAGATGGGAGGTTCCAGATAAGGTCAAAAACTACATACTCAGATCTTCACCAAACTTTGCAGGGATACATTGGATGTCAAGACACGTGGAAAAAACGTACAAAAAACAGATTGGAGACATCAAGATTTTGGACGAATTTTTTAACAATTTTCAAATTTTCAGAAAGGATGTTCCAGATAAGGTCAAAAACGACATACTCAGATCTTCACCAAACTTTGCATGGATACATTGGATGTCAAGACACGTGGAAAAAACGTACAAAACAAGAGATTGGGGTCATCAAGATTTTGCACGGATTTTTTAGGAATTTTCAAATTTTCAGATGGGAGGTTCCAGATAAGGTCAAAAACTACATACTCAGATCTTCACCAAACTTTGCAGGGATACATTGGATGTCAAGACACGTGGAAAAAACGTACAAAACAAGAGATTGGAGACATCAAGATTTTGGACGAATTTTTTAAGAATTTTCAAATTTTCAGATAGGAGGTTCCATATAAGGTCAAAAACTACATACTCAGATCTTCACCAAACTTTGCATGGATACATTATGTGTCAAGACACGTGGAAAAAACGTACAAAACAAAAGATTGGAGACATCAAGATTTTGGTCGAATTTTTTAAGAATTTTCAAATTTTCAGATGGGAGGTTCCAGATAAGGTCAAAAACTACATACTCAGATCTTCACCAAACTTTGCAGGGATACATTGGATGTCAAGACACGTGGAAAAAACGTACAAAAAAGAGATTGGAGACATCAAGATTTTGGACGAATTTTTTAACAATTTTCAAATTTTCAGAAAGGATGTTCCAGATAAGGTCAAAAACGACATACTCAGATCTTCACCAAACTTTGCAGGGATACATTGGATATCAAGACACGTGGAAAAAACGTACAAAACAAGAGATTGGAGACATCAAGATTTTCGACGAATTTTTTAAGAATTTTCAAATTTTCAGATAGGAGGTTCCATATAAGGTCAAAAACTACATACTCAGATCTTCACCAAACTTTGCATGGATACATTATGTGTCAAGACACGTGGAAAAAACGTACAAAACAAGAGATTGGGGTCATCAAGATTTTGGACGAATTTTTTAAGAATTTTCAAATTTTCAGATAGGAGGTTCCATATAAGGTCAAAAACTACATACTCAGATCTTCACCAAACTTTGCAGGGATACATTGGATGTCAAGACACGTGGAAAAAACGTACAAAACAAAAGATTGGAGACATCAAGATATTGGTCGAATTTTTTAAGAATTTTCAAATTTTCAGATGGGAGGTTCCAGATAAGGTCAAAAACTACATACTCAGATCTTCACCAAACTTTGCAGGGATACATTGGATGTCAAGACACGTGGAAAAAACGTACAAAACAAGAGATAGGAGACATCAAGATTTTGGACGAATTTTTTAACAATTTTCAAATTTTCAGAAAGGATGTTCCAGATAAGGTCAAAAACAACATACTCAGATCTTCACCAAACTTTGCAGGGATACATTGGATGTCAAGACACGTGGAAAAAACGTACAAAACAAGAGATCGGAGACATCAAGATTTTCGACGAATTTTTTAAGAATTTTCAAATTTTCAGATGGGAGGTTCCAGATAAGGTCAAAAACTACATACTCAGATCTTCACCAAACTTTGCAGGGATACATTGGATGTCAAGACACGTGGAAAAAACGTACAAAAAAGAGATTGGAGACATCAAGATTTTCGACGAATTTTTTAACAATTTTCAAATTTTCAGAAAGGATGTTCCAGATAAGGTCAAAAACGACATACTCAGATCTTCACCAAACTTTGCATGGATACATTGGATGTCAAGACACGTGGAAAAAACGTACAAAACAAGAGATTGGGGTCATCAAGATTTTGCACGGATTTTTTAGGAATTTTCAAATTTTCAGATGGGAGGTTCCAGATAAGGTCAAAAACTACATACTCAGATCTTCACCAAACTTTGCAGGGATACATTGGATGTCAAGACACGTGGAAAAAACGTACAAAACAAGAGATTGGAGACATCAAGATTTTGGACGAATTTTTTAAGAATTTTCAAATTTTCAGATAGGAGGTTCCATATAAGGTCAAAAACTACATACTCAGATCTTCACCAAACTTTGCATGGATACATTATGTGTCAAGACACGTGGAAAAAACGTACAAAACAAAAGATTGGAGACATCAAGATTTTGGTCGAATTTTTTAAGAATTTTCAAATTTTCAGATGGGAGGTTCCAGATAAAGTCAAAAAATACATACTCAGATCTTCACCAAACTTTGCAGGGATACATTGGATGTCAAGACACGTGGAAAAAACGTACAAAACAAGAGATTGGAGACATCAAGATTTTGGACGAATTTTTTAAGAATTTTCAAATTTTCAGATAGGAGGTTCCATATAAGGTCAAAAACTACATACTCAGATCTTCACCAAACTTTGCATGGATACATTGGATGTCAAGACACGTGGAAAAAACGTACAAAACAAGAGATTGGGGTCATCAAGATTTTGGACGGATTTTTTAGGAATTTTCAAATTTTCAGATGGGAGGTTCCAGATAAGGTCAAAAACTACATACTCAGATCTTCACCAAACATTGCAGGGATACATTGGATGTCAAGACACGTGGAAAAAACGTACAAAACAAGAGATTGGAGACATCAAAATTTTGGACGAATTTTTTAAGAATTTTCAAATTTTCAGATAGGAGGTTCCATATAAGGTCAAAAACTACATACTCAGATCTTCACCAAACTTTGCATGGATACATTGGATGTCAAGACACGTGGAAAAAACGTACAAAACAAGAGATTGGGGTCATCAAGATTTTGGACGGATTTTTTAGGAATTTTCAAATTTTCAGATGGGAGGTTCCAGATAAGGTCAAAAACTACTTACTCAGATCTTCACCAAACATTGCAGGGATACATTGGATGTCAAGACACGTGGAAAAAACGTACAAAACAAGAGATTGGAGACATCAAAATTTTGGACGAATTTTTTAAGAATTTTCAAATTTTCAGATAGGAGGTTCCATATAAGGTCAAAAACTACATACTCAGATCTTCACCAAACTTTGCAGGGATACATTGGATATCAAGACACGTGGAAAAAACGTACAAAACAAGAGATTGGAGACATCAAGATTTTGGACGAATTTTTTAAGAATTTTCAAATTTTCAGATGGGAGGTTCAATATAAGGTCAAAAACTACATACTCAGATCTTCACCAAACTTTGCAGGGATACATTGGATGTCAAGACACGTGGAAAAAACGTACAAACAAGAGATTGGAGACATCAAGATTTTGGACGAATTTTTTAAGAATTTTCAAATTTTCAGATAGGAGGTTCCATATAAGGTCAAAAACTACATACTCAGATCTTCACCAAACTTTGCAGGGATACATTGGATATCAAGACACGTGGAAAAAACGTACAAAACAAGAGATTGGAGACATCAAGATTTTGGACGAATTTTTTAAGAATTTTCAAATTTTCAGATAGGAGGTTCCAGATAAGGTCAAAAACTACATACTCAGATCTTCACCAAACTTTGCAGGGATACATTGGATGTCAAGACACGTGGAAAAAACGTACAAAACAAGAGATTGGGGTCATCAAGATTTTGGACGAATTTTTTAAGAATTTTCAAATTTTCAGATAGGAGGTTCCAGATGAGGTCAAAAACTACATACTCAGATCTTCACCAAACTTTGCAGGAATACTTTGCATGTCAAGACACGTGGAAAAAACGTACAAAACAAGAGATCGGAGACATCAAGATTTTCGACGAATTTTTTAAGAATTTTCAAATTTTCAGATGGGAGGTTCCAGATAAGGTCAAAAACGACATACTCAGATCTTCACCAAACTTTGCAGGGATACATTGGATGTCAAGACACGTGGAAAAAACGTACAAAAAAGAGATTGGAGACATCAAGATTTTGGACGAATTTTTTAACAATTTTCAAATTTTCAGAAAGGATGTTCCAGATAAGGTCAAAAACGACATACTCAGATCTTCACCAAACTTTGCAGGGATACATTGGATATCAAGACACGTGGAAAAAACGTACAAAACAAGAGATTGGAGACATCAAGATTTTGGACGAATTTTTTAAGAATTTTCAAATTTTCAGATGGGAGGTTCAATATAAGGTCAAAAACTACATACTCAGATCTTCACCAAACTTTGCAGGGATACATTGGATGTCAAGACACGTGGAAAAAACGTACAAAACAAGAGATTGGAGACATCAAGATTTTGGTCGAATTTTTTAAGAATTTTCAAATTTTCAGATAGGAGGTTCCATATAAGGTCAAAAACTACATACTCAGATCTTCACCAAACATTGCAGGAATACATTGGATGTCAAGACACGTGGAAAAAACGTACAAAACAAGAGATTGGAGACATCAAGATTTTGGACGAATTTTTTAAGAATTTTCAAATTTTCAGATAGGAGGTTCCAGATAAGGTCAAAAACTACATACTCAGATCTTCACCAAACTTTGCAGGGATACATTGGATGTCAAGACACGTGGAAAAAACGTACAAAACAAGAGATTGGGGTCATCAAGATTTTGGACGGATTTTTTAGGAATTTTCAAATTTTCAGATGGGAGGTTCCAGATAAGGTCAAAAACTACATACTCAGATCTTCACCAAACATTGCAGGGATACATTGGATGTCAAGACACGTGGAAAAAACGTACAAAACATGAGATTGGAGACATCAAAATTTTGGACGAATTTTTTAAGAATTTTCAAATTTTCAGATAGGAGGTTCCAGATGAGGTCAAAAACTACATACTCAGATCTTCACCAAACTTTGCAGGAATACTTTGCATGTCAAGACACGTGGAAAAAACATACAAAACATAGGATTGGTGACATCAAGATTTTGGACGAATTTTTTAAGAATTTTCAAATTTTCAGATAGGAGGTTCCATATAAGGTCAAAAACTACATACTCAGATCTTCACCAAACTTTGCAGGGATACATTGGAGGTCGAGACACGTGGAAAAAAAGTACAAAACAAGAGATTGGGGTCATCAAGATTTTGGACGGATTTTTTAGGAATTTTCAAATTTTCAGATGGGAGGTTCCAGATAAGGTCAAAAACTACATACTCAGATCTTCACCAAACATTGCAGGGATACATTGGATGTCAAGACACGTGGAAAAAACGTACAAAACAAGAGATTGGAGACATCAAGATTTTGGACGAATTTTTTAAGAATTTTCAAATTTTCAGATAGGAGGTTCCAGATGAGGTCAAAAACTACATACTCAGATCTTCACCAAACTTTGCAGGAATACTTTGCATGTCAAGACACGTGGAGAAAACGTACAAAACAAGAGATCGGAGACATCAAGATTTTCGACGAATTTTTTAAGAATTTTCAAATTTTCAGATGGGAGGTTCCAGATAAGGTCAAAAACGACATACTCAGATCTTCACCAAACTTTGCAGGGATCCATTGGAGGTCGAGACACGTGGAAAAAACGTACAAAACAAGAGATTGGAGACATCAAGATTTTGGACGAATTTTTTAAGAATTTTCAAATTTTCAGATAGGAGGTTCCATATAAGGTCAAAAACTACATACTCAGATCTTCACCAAACTTTGCAGGGATACATTGGATGTCAAGACACGTGGAAAAAACGTACAAAACAAGAGATTGGAGACATCAAGATTTTCGACGAATTTTTTAAGAATTTTCAAATTTTCAGAAAGGATGTTCCAGATAAGGTCAAAAACGACATACTCAGATCTTCACCAAACTTTGCAGGGATCCATTGGAGGTCGAGACACGTGGAAAAAACGTACAAAACAAGAGATTGGAGACATCAAGATTTTGGACGAATTTTTGAAGAATTTTCAAATTTTCAGATGGGAGGTTCCAGATAAGGTCAAAAACTACATACTCAGATCTTCACCAAACTTTGCAGGGATACAATGGATGTCAAGACACGTGGAAAAAACGTACAAAAAAGAGATTGGAGACATCAAGATTTTGGACGAATTTTTTAACAATTTTCAAATTTTCAGAAAGGATGTTCCAGATAAGGTCAAAAACGACATACTCAGATCTTCACCAAACTTTGCATGGATACATTGGATGTCAAGACACGTGGAAAAAACGTACAAAACAAGAGATTGGGGTCATCAAGATTTTGCACGGATTTTTTAGGAATTTTCAAATTTTCAGATGGGAGGTTCCAGATAAGGTCAAAAACTACATACTCAGATCTTCACCAAACTTTGCAGGGATACATTGGATGTCAAGACACGTGGAAAAAACGTACAAAACAAGAGATTGGAGACATCAAGATTTTGGACGAATTTTTTAAGAATTTTCAAATTTTCAGATAGGAGGTTCCATATAAGGTCAAAAACGACATACTCAGATCTTCACCAAACTTTGCAGGGATACATTGGATGTCAAGACACGTGGAAAGAACATACAAAACATAGGATTGGGGACATCAAGATTTTGGTCAAATTTTTTAAGAATTTTCAAATTTTCAGATAGGAGGTTCCATATAAGGTCAAAAACTACATACTCAGATCTTCAACAAACATTGCAGGGATACATTGGATGTCAAGACACTTGGAAAAACGTACAAAACAAGAGATTGGAGACATCAAGATTTTGGACGAATTTTTTAAGAATTTTCAAATTTTCAGATAGGAGGTTCCAGATAAGGTCAAAAACTACATACTCAGATCTTCACCAAACTTTGCAGGGATACATTGGATGTCAAGACACGTGGGAAAAACATACAAAACATAGGATTGGGGACATCAAGATTTTGGTCAAATTTTTTAAGAATTTTCAAATTTTCAGATAGGTCAAAAACTACATACTCAGATCTTCACCAAACTTTGCAGGGATACATTGGATGTCAAGACACGTGGAAAAAACGTACAAAAAAGAGATTGGAGACATCAAGATTTTGGACGAATTTTTTAACAATTTTCAAATTTTCAGAAAGGATGTTCCAGATAAGGTCAAAAACGACATACTCAGATCTTCACCAAACTTTGCATGGATACATTGGATGTCAAGACACGTGGAAAAAACGTACAAAAAAGAGATTGGAGACATCAAGATTTTGGACGAATTTTTTAAGAATTTTCAAATTTTCAGAAAGGATGTTCCAGATAAGGTCAAAAACGACATACTCAGATCTTCACCAAACTTTGCATGGATACATTGGATGTCAAGACACGTGGAAAAAACGTACAAAACAAGAGATTGGGGTCATCAAGATTTTGCACGGATTTTTTAGGAATTTTCAAATTTTCAGATGGGAGGTTCCAGATAAGGTCAAAAACTACATACTCAGATCTTCACCAAACTTTGCAGGGATACATTGGATGTCAAGTCACGTGGAAAAAACGTACAAAACAAGAGATTGGGGTCATCAAGATTTTGCACGGATTTTTTAGGAATTTTCAAATTTTCAGATGGGAGGTTCCAGATAAGGTCAAAAACTACATACTCAGATCTTCACCAAACTTTGCAGGGATACATTGGATGTCAAGACACGTGGAAAAAACGTACAAAACAAGAGATTGGAGACATCAAGATTTTGGACGAATTTTTTAAGAATTTTCAAATTTTCAGATAGGAGGTTCCAGATAAGGTCAAAAACGACATACTCAGATCTTCACCAAACTTTGCATGGATACATTGGATGTCAAGACACGTGGAAAAAACGTACAAAACAAGAGATTGGGGTCATCAAGATTTTGCACGGATTTTTTAGGAATTTTCAAATTTTCAGATGGGAGGTTCCAGATAAGGTCAAAAACTACATACTCAGATCTTCACGAAACTTTGCAGGGATACATTGGATGTCAAGACACGTGGAAAAAACGTACAAAACAAGAGATTGGAGACATCAAGATTTTGGACGAATTTTTTAAGAATTTTCAAATTTTCAGATAGGAGGTTCCATATAAGGTCAAAAACTACATACTCAGATCTTCACCAAACTTTGCATGGATACATTATGTGTCAAGACACGTGGAAAAAACGTACAAAACAAAAGATTGGAGACATCAAGATTTTGGTCGAATTTTTTAAGAATTTTCAAATTTTCAGATGGGAGGTTCCAGATAAGGTCAAAAACTACATACTCAGATCTTCACCAAACTTTGCAGGGATACATTGGATGTCAAGACACGTGGAAAAAACGTACAAAAAAGAGATTGGAGACATCAAGATTTTGGACGAATTTTTTAACAATTTTCAAATTTTCAGAAAGGATGTTCCAGATAAGGTCAAAAACGACATACTCAGATCTTCACCAAACTTTGCAGGGATACATTGGATATCAAGACACGTGGAAAAAACGTACAAAACAAGAGATTGGAGATATCAAGATTTTCGACGAATTTTTTAAGAATTTTCAAATTTTCAGATAGGAGGTTCCATATAAGGTCAAAAACTACATACTCAGATCTTCACCAAACTTTGCATGGATACATTATGTGTCAAGACACGTGGAAAAAACGTACAAAACAAGAGATTGGGGTCATCAAGATTTTGGACGAATTTTTTAAGAATTTTCAAATTTTCAGATAGGAGGTTCCATATAAGGTCAAAAACTACATACTCAGATCTTCACCAAACTTTGCAGGGATACATTGGATGTCAAGACACGTGGAAAAAACGTACAAAACAAGAGATTGGAGACATCAAGATTTTGGACGAATTTTTTAACAATTTTCAAATTTTCAGATGGGAGGTTCCAGATAAGGTCAAAAACTACATACTCAGATCTTCACCAAACTTTGCAGGGATACATTGGATGTCAAGACACGTGGAAAAAACGTACAAAACAAGAGATTGGAGACATCAAGATTTTCGACGAATTTTTTAAGAATTTTCAAATTTTCAGATAGGAGGTTCCATATAAGGTCAAAAACTACATACTCAGATCTTCACCAAACTTTGCATGGATACATTATGTGTCAAGACACGTGGAAAAAACGTACAAAACAAGAGATTGGGGTCATCAAGATTTTGGACGAATTTTTTAAGAATTTTCAAATTTTCAGAAAGGATGTTCCAGATAAGGTCAAAAACGACATACTCAGATCTTCACCAAACTTTGCAGGGATCCATTGGAGGTCGAGACACGTGGAAAAAACGTACAAAACAAGAGATTGGAGACATCAAGATTTTCGACGAATTTTTTAAGAATTTTCAAATTTTCAGAAAGGATGTTCCAGATAAGGTCAAAAACGACATACTCAGATCTTCACCAAACTTTGCAGGGATCCATTGGAGGTCGAGACACGTGGAAAAAACGTACAAAACAAGAGATTGGAGACATCAAGATTTTGGACGAATTTTTGAAGAATTTTCAAATTTTCAGATGGGAGGTTCCAGATAAGGTCAAAAACTACATACTCAGATCTTCACCAAACTTTGCAGGGATACATTGGATGTCAAGACACGTGGAAAAAACGTACAAAAAAGAGATTGGAGACATCAAGATTTTGGACGAATTTTTTAACAATTTTCAAATTTTCAGAAAGGATGTTCCAGATAAGGTCAAAAACGACATACTCAGATCTTCACCAAACTTTGCATGGATACATTGGATGTCAAGACACGTGGAAAAAACGTACAAAAAAGAGATTGGAGACATCAAGATTTTGGACGAATTTTTTAACAATTTTCAAATTTTCAGAAAGGATGTTCCAGATAAGGTCAAAAACGACATACTCAGATCTTCACCAAACTTTGCAGGGATACATTGGATATCAAGACACGTGGAAAAAACGTACAAAACAAGAGATTGGAGACATCAAGATTTTGGACGAATTTTTTAAGAATTTTCAAATTTTCAGATGGGAGGTTCAATATAAGGTCAAAAACTACATACTCAGATCTTCACCAAACTTTGCAGGGATACATTGGATGTCAAGACACGTGGAAAAAACGTACAAAACAAGAGATTGGAGACATCAAGATTTTGGTCGAATTTTTTAAGAATTTTCAAATTTTCAGATAGGAGGTTCCATATAAGGTCAAAAACTACATACTCAGATCTTCACCAAACATTGCAGGAATACATTGGATGTCAAGACACGTGGAAAAAACGTACAAAACAAGAGATTGGAGACATCAAGATTTTGGACGAATTTTTTAAGAATTTTCAAATTTTCAGATAGGAGGTTCCAGATAAGGTCAAAAACTACATACTCAGATCTTCACCAAACTTTGCAGGGATACATTGGATGTCAAGACACGTGGAAAAAACGTACAAAACAAGAGATTGGGGTCATCAAGATTTTGAACGGATTTTTTAGGAATTTTCAAATTTTCAGATGGGAGGTTCCAGATAAGGTCAAAAACTACATACTCAGATCTTCACCAAACATTGCAGGGATACATTGGATGTCAAGACACGTGGAAAAAACGTACAAAACAAGAGATTGGAGACATCAAGATTTTGGACGAATTTTTTAAGAATTTTCAAATTTTCAGATAGGAGGTTCCATATAAGGTCAAAAACTACATACTCAGATCTTCACCAAACTTTGCATGGATACATTATGTGTCAAGACACGTGGAAAAAACGTACAAAACAAAAGATTGGAGACATCAAGATTTTGGTCGAATTTTTTAAGAATTTTCAAATTTTCAGATGGGAGGTTCCAGATAAGGTCAAAATCTACATACTCAGATCTTCACCAAACTTTGCAGGGATACATTGGATGTCAAGACACGTGGAAAAAACGTACAAAAAAGAGATTGGAGACATCAAGATTTTGGACGAATTTTTTAACAATTTTCAAATTTTCAGATGGGAGGTTCCAGATAAGGTCAAAAACTACATACTCAGATCTTCACCAAACTTTGCAGGGATACATTGGATGTCAAGACACGTGGAAAAAACGTACAAAACAAGAGATTGGAGACATCAAGATTTTGGACGAATTTTTTAAGAATTTTCAAATTTTCAGATAGGAGGTTCCATATAAGGTCAAAAACTACATACTCAGATCTTCACCAAACTTTGCATGGATACATTATGTGTCAAGACACGTGGAAAAAACGTACAAAACAAGAGATTGGGGTCATCAAGATTTTGGACGAATTTTTTAAGAATTTTCAAATTTTCAGAAAGGATGTTCCAGATAAGGTCAAAAACGACATACTCAGATCTTCACCAAACTTTGCAGGGATCCATTGGAGGTCGAGACACGTGGAAAAAACGTACAAAACAAGAGATTGGAGACATCAAGATTTTCGACGAATTTTTTAAGAATTTTCAAATTTTCAGAAAGGATGTTCCAGATAAGGTCAAAAACGACATACTCAGATCTTCACCAAACTTTGCAGGGATCCATTGGAGGTCGAGACACGTGGAAAAAACGTACAAAACAAGAGATTGGAGACATCAAGATTTTGGACGAATTTTTGAAGAATTTTCAAATTTTCAGATGGGAGGTTCCAGATAAGGTCAAAAACTACATACTCAGATCTTCACCAAACTTTGCAGGGATACATTGGATGTCAAGACACGTGGAAAAAACGTACAAAAAAGAGATTGGAGACATCAAGATTTTGGACGAATTTTTTAACAATTTTCAAATTTTCAGAAAGGATGTTCCAGATAAGGTCAAAAGCGACATACTCAGATCTTCACCAAACTTTGCATGGATACATTGGATGTCAAGACACGTGGAAAAAACGTACAAAAAAGAGATTGGAGACATCAAGATTTTGGACGAATTTTTTAACAATTTTCAAATTTTCAGAAAGGATGTTCCAGATAAGGTCAAAAACGACATACTCAGATCTTCACCAAACTTTGCAGGGATACATTGGATATCAAGACACGTGGAAAAAACGTACAAAACAAGAGATTGGAGACATCAAGATTTTGGACGAATTTTTTAAGAATTTTCAAATTTTCAGATGGGAGGTTCAATATAAGGTCAAAAACTACATACTCAGATCTTCACCAAACTTTGCAGGGATACATTGGATGTCAAGACACGTGGAAAAAACGTACAAAACAAGAGATTGGAGACATCAAGATTTTGGTCGAATTTTTTAAGAATTTTCAAATTTTCAGATAGGAGGTTCCATATAAGGTCAAAAACTACATACTCAGATCTTCACCAAACATTGCAGGAATACATTGGATGTCAAGACACGTGGAAAAAACGTACAAAACAAGAGATTGGAGACATCAAGATTTTGGACGAATTTTTTAAGAATTTTCAAATTTTCAGATAGGAGGTTCCAGATAAGGTCAAAAACTACATACTCAGATCTTCACCAAACTTTGCAGGGATACATTGGATGTCAAGACACGTGGAAAAAACGTACAAAACAAGAGATTGGGGTCATCAAGATTTTGAACGGATTTTTTAGGAATTTTCAAATTTTCAGATGGGAGGTTCCAGATAAGGTCAAAAACTACATACTCAGATCTTCACCAAACATTGCAGGGATACATTGGATGTCAAGACACGTGGAAAAAACGTACAAAACAAGAGATTGGAGACATCAAAATTTTGGACGAATTTTTTAAGAATTTTCAAATTTTCAGATAGGAGGTTCCAGATGAGGTCAAAAACTACATACTCAGATCTTCACCAAACTTTGCAGGAATACTTTGCATGTCAAGACACGTGGAAAAAACATACAAAACATAGGATTGGTGACATCAAGATTTTGGACGAATTTTTTAAGAATTTTCAAATTTTCAGATAGGAGGTTCCATATAAGGTCAAAAACTACATACTCAGATCTTCACCAAACTTTGCAGGGATACATTGGAGGTCGAGACACGTGGAAAAAAAGTACAAAACAAGAGATTGGGGTCATCAAGATTTTGGACGGATTTTTTAGGAATTTTCAAATTTTCAGATGGGAGGTTCCAGATAAGGTCAAAAACTACATACTCAGATCTTCACCAAACATTGCAGGGATACATTGGATGTCAAGACACGTGGAAAAAACGTACAAAACAAGAGATTGGAGACATCAAGATTTTGGACGAATTTTTTAAGAATTTTCAAATTTTCAGATAGGAGGTTCCAGATGAGGTCAAAAACTACATACTCAGATCTTCACCAAACTTTGCAGGAATACTTTGCATGTCAAGACACGTGGAAAAAACGTACAAAACAAGAGATCGGAGACATCAAGATTTTCGACGAATTTTTTAAGAATTTTCAAATTTTCAGATGGGAGGTTCCAGATAAGGTCAAAAACGACATACTCAGATCTTCACCAAACTTTGCAGGGATCCATTGGAGGTCGAGACACGTGGAAAAAAAGTACAAAACAAGAGATTGGAGACATCAAGATTTTGGACGAACTTTTTAAGAATTTTCAAATTTTCAGATAGGAGGTTCCATATAAGGTCAAAAACTACATACTCAGATCTTCACCAAACTTTGCAGGGATACATTGGATGTCAAGACACGTGGAAAAAACGTACAAAACAAGAGATTGGAGACATCAAGATTTTCGACGAATTTTTTAAGAATTTTCAAATTTTCAGAAAGGATATTCCAGATAAGGTCAAAAACGACATACTCAGATCTTCACCAAACTTTGCAGGGATCCATTGGAGGTCGAGACACGTGGAAAAAACGTACAAAACAAGAGATTGGAGACATCAAGATTTTGGACGAATTTTTGAAGAATTTTCAAATTTTCAGATGGGAGGTTCCAGATAAAGTCAAAAACTACATACTCAGATCTTCACCAAACTTTGCAGGGATACATTGGATGTCAAGACACGTGGAAAAAACGTACAAAAAAGAGATTGGAGACATCAAGATTTTGGACGAATTTTTTAACAATTTTCAAATTTTCAGAAAGGATGTTCCAGATAAGGTCAAAAACGACATACTCAGATCTTCACCAAACTTTGCATGGATACATTGGATGTCAAGACACGTGGAAAAAACGTACAAAACAAGAGATTGGGGTCATCAAGATTTTGCACGGATTTTTTAGGAATTTTCAAATTTTCAGATGGGAGGTTCCAGATAAGGTCAAAAACTACATACTCAGATCTTCACCAAACTTTGCAGGGATACATTGGATGTCAAGACACGTGGAAAAAACGTACAAAACAAGAGATTGGAGACATCAAGATTTTGGACGAATTTTTTAAGAATTTTCAAATTTTCAGATAGGAGGTTCCATATAAGGTCAAAAACTACATACTCAGATCTTCACCAAACTTTGCATGGATACATTATGTGTCAAGACACGTGGAAAAAACGTACAAAACAAAAGATTGGAGACATCAAGATTTTGGTCTAATTTTTTAAGAATTTTCAAATTTTCAGATGGGAGGTTCCAGATAAGGTCAAAAACTACATACTCAGATCTTCACCAAACTTTGCAGGGATACATTGGATGTCAAGACACGTGGAAAAAACGTACAAAAAAGAGATTGGAGACATCAAGATTTTGGACGAATTTTTTAAGAATTTTCAAATTTTCAGAAAGGATGTTCCAGATAAGGTCAAAAACGACATACTCAGATCTTCACCAAACTTTGCATGGATACATTGGATGTCAAGACACGTGGAAAAAACGTACAAAACAAGAGATTGGGGTCATTAAGATTTTGCACGGATTTTTTAGGAATTTTCAAATTTTCAGATGGGAGGTTCCAGATAAGGTCAAAAACTACATACTCAGATCTTCACCAAACTTTGCAGGGATACATTGGATGTCAAGACACGTGGAAAAAACGTACAAAACAAGAGATTGGGGTCATCAAGATTTTGCACGGATTTTTTAGGAATTTTCAAATTTTCAGATGGGAGGTTCCAGATAAGGTCAAAAACTACATACTCAGATCTTCACCAAACTTTGCAGGGATACATTGGATGTCAAGACACGTGGAAAAAACGTACAAGACAAGAGATTGGAGACATCAAGATTTTGGACGAATTTTTTAAGAATTTTCAAATTTTCAGATAGGAGGTTCCAGATAAGGTCAAAAACGACATACTCAGATCTTCACCAAACTTTGCATGGATACATTGGATGTCAAGACACGTGGAAAAAACGTACAAAACAAGAGATTGGGGTCATCAAGATTTTGCACGGATTTTTTAGGAATTTTCAAATTTTCAGATGGGAGGTTCCAGATAAAGTCAAAAACTACATATTCAGATCTTCACGAAACTTTGCAGGGATACATTGGATGTCAAGACACGTGGAAAAAACGTACAAAACAAGAGATTGGAGACATCAAGATTTTGGACGAATTTTTTAAGAATTTTCAAATTTTCAGATAGGAGGTTCCATATAAGGTCAAAAACTACATACTCAGATCTTCACCAAACTTTGCATGGATACATTATGTGTCAAGACACGTGGAAAAAACGTACAAAACAAAAGATTGGAGACATCAAGATTTTGGTCGAATTTTTTAAGAATTTTCAAATTTTCAGATGGGAGGTTCCAGATAAGGTCAAAAACTACATACTCAGATCTTCACCAAACTTTGCAGGGATACATTGGATGTCAAGACACGTGGAAAAAACGTACAAAAAAGAGATTGGAGACATCAAGATTTTGGACGAATTTTTTAACAATTTTCAAATTTTCAGAAAGGATGTTCCAGATAAGGTCAAAAACGACATACTCAGATCTTCACCAAACTTTGCAGGGATACATTGGATATCAAGACACGTGGAAAAAACGTACAAAACAAGAGATTGGAGACATCAAGATTTTCGACGAATTTTTTAACAATTTTCAAATTTTCAGATAGGAGGTTCCATATAAGGTCAAAAACTACATACTCAGATCTTCACCAAACTTTGCATGGATACATTATGTGTCAAGACACGTGGAAAAAACGTACAAAACAAGAGATTGGGGTCATCAAGATTTTGGACGAATTTTTTAAGAATTTTCAAATTTTCAGATAGGAGGTTCCATATAAGGTCAAAAACTACATACTCAGATCTTCACCAAACTTTGCAGGGATACATTGGATGTCAAGACACGTGGAAAAAACGTACAAAACAAAAGATTGGAGACATCAAGATATTGGTCGAATTTTTTAAGAATTTTCAAATTTTCAGATGGGAGGTTCCAGATAAGGTCAAAAACTACATACTCAGATCTTCACCAAACTTTGCAGGGATACATTGGATGTCAAGACACGTGGAAAAAACGTACAAAACAAGAGATAGGAGACATCAAGATTTTGGACGAATTTTTTAAAAATTTTCAAATTTTAAGAAAGGATGTTCCAGGTAAGGTCAAAAACAACATACTCAGATCTTCACCAAACTTTGCAGGGATACATTGGATGTCAAGACACGTGGAAAAAACGTACAAAACAAGAGATCGGAGACATCAAGATTTTCGACGAATTTTTTAAGAATTTTCAAATTTTCAGATGGGAGGTTCCAGATAAGGTCAAAAACTACATACTCAGATCTTCACCAAACTTTGCAGGGATACATTGGATGTCAAGACACGTGGAAAAAACGTACAAAAAAGAGATTGGAGACATCAAGATTTTCGACGAATTTTTTAACAATTTTCAAATTTTCAGAAAGGATGTTCCAGATAAGGTCAAAAACGACATACTCAGATCTTCACCAAACTTTGCATGGATACATTGGATGTCAAGACACGTGGAAAAAACGTACAAAACAAGAGATTGGGGTCATCAAGATTTTGCACGGATTTTTTAGGAATTTTCAAATTTTCAGATGGGAGGTTCCAGATAAGGTCAAAAACTACATACTCAGATCTTCACCAAACTTTGCAGGGATACATTGGATGTCAAGACACGTGGAAAAAACGTACAAAACAAGAGATTGGAGACATCAAGATTTTGGACGAATTTTTTAAGAATTTTCAAATTTTCAGATAGGAGGTTCCATATAAGGTCAAAAACTACATACTCAGATCTTCACCAAACTTTGCATGGATACATTATGTGTCAAGACACGTGGAAAAAACGTACAAAACAAAAGATTGGAGACATCAAGATTTTGGTCGAATTTTTTAAGAATTTTCAAATTTTCAGATGGGAGGTTCCAGATAAGGTCAAAAACTACATACTCAGATCTTCACCAAACTTTGCAGGGATACATTGGATGTCAAGACACGTGGAAAAAACGTACAAAAAAGAGATTGGAGACATCAAGATTTTGGACGAATTTTTTAACAATTTTCAAATTTTCAGATGGGAGGTTCCAGATAAGGTCAAAAACTACATACTCAGATCTTCACCAAACTTTGCAGGGATACATTGGATATCAAGACACGTGGAAAAAACGTACAAAACAAGAGATTGGAGACATCAAGATTTTGGACGAATTTTTTAAGAATTTTCAAATTTTCAGATAGGAGGTTCCATATAAGGTCAAAAACTACATACTCAGATCTTCACCAAACTTTGCATGGATACATTATGTGTCAAGACACGTGGAAAAAACGTACAAAACAAGAGATTGGGGTCATCAAGATTTTGGACGAATTTTTTAAGAATTTTCAAATTTTCAGATAGGAGGTTCCATATAAGGTCAAAAACTACATACTCAGATCTTCACCAAACTTTGCAGGGATACATTGGATGTCAAGAAACGTGGAAAAAACGTACAAAACAAGAGATTGGAGACATCAAGATTATGGACGAATTTTTTGAGAATTTTCAAATTTTCAGAAAGGAGGTTCCATATAAGGTCAAAAACTACATACTCAGATCTTTACCAAACTTTGCAGGGATACATTGGATGTCAAGACACGTGGAAAAAACGTACAAAACAAGAGATTGGAGACATCAAGATTTTCGACGAATTTTTTAAGAATTTTCAAATTTTCAGAAAGGATGTTCCAGATAAGGTCAAAAACGACATACTCAGATCTTCACCAAACTTTGCAGGGATACATTGGAGGTCGAGACACGTGGAAAAAACGTACAAAACAAGAGATTGGAGACATCAAGATTTTGGACGAATTTTTGAAGAATTTTCAAATTTTCTGTTAGGAGGTCCCAGATAAGGTCAAAAACTACATACTCAGATCTCCACCAAACATTGCAGGGATACATTGGATGTCAAGACACGTGGAAAAAACGTACAAAACAAGAGATTGGAGACATCAAGATTTTCGACGAATTTTTGAAGAATTTTCAAATTTTCAGATAGGAGGTTCCAGATAAGGTCAAAAACTACATACTCAGATCTTCACCAAACGTTGCAGGGATACTTTGCATGTCAAGACACGTGGAAAAAACGTACAAAACAAGAGATTGGAGACATCAAGATTTTGGACGAATTTTTTAAGAATTTTCAAATTTTCAGATAGGAGGTTCCATATAAGGTCAAAAACTACATACTCAGATCTTCACCAAACTTTGCATGGATACATTATGTGTCAAGACACGTGGAAAAAACGTACAAAACAAAAGATTGGAGACATCAAGATATTGGTCGAATTTTTTAAGAATTTTCAAATTTTCAGATGGGAGGTTCCAGATAAGGTCAAAAACTACATACTCAGATCTTCACCAAACTTTGCAGGGATACATTGGATGTCAAGACACGTGGAAAAAACGTACAAAACAAGAGATTGGAGACATCAAGATTTTGGACGAATTTTTTAAGAATTTTCAAATTTTCAGAAAGGATGTTCCAGATAAGGTCAAAAACGACATACTCAGATCTTCACCAAACTTTGCAGGGATCCATTGGAGGTCGAGACACGTGGAAAAAACATACAAAACAAGAGATTGGAGACATCAAGATTTTGGACGAATTTTTGAAGAATTTTCAAATTTTCAGATGGGAGGTTCCAGATAAGGTCAAAAACTACATACTCAGATCTTCACCAAACTTTGCAGGGATACATTGGATGTCAAGACACGTGGAAAAAACGTACAAAAAAGAGATTGGAGACATCAAGATTTTGGACGAATTTTTTAACAATTTTCAAATTTTCAGAAAGGATGTTCCAGATAAGGTCAAAAACGACATACTCAGATCTTCACCAAACTTTGCATGGATACATTGGATGTCAAGACACGTGGAAAAAACGTACAAAACAAGAGATTGGGGTCATCAAGATTTTGCACGGATTTTTTAGGAATTTTCAAATTTTCAGATGGGAGGTTCCAGATAAGGTCAAAAATTACATACTCAGATCTTCACCATACTTTGCAGGGATACATTGGATGTCAAGACACGTGGAAAAAACGTACAAAACAAGAGATTGGAGACATCAAGATTTTGGACGAATTTTTTAAGAATTTTCAAATTTTCAGATAGGAGGTTCCATATAAGGTCAAAAACTACATACTCAGATCTTCACCAAACTTTGCATGGATACATTATGTGTCAAGACACGTGGAAAAAACGTACAAATCAAAAGATTGGAGACATCAAGATTTTGGTCGAATTTTTTAAGAATTTTCAAATTTTCAGATGGGAGGTTCCAGATAAGGTCAAAAACTACATACTCAGATCTTCACCAAACTTTGCAGGGATACATTGGATGTCAAGACACGCGGAAAAAACGTACAAAAAAGAGATTGGAGACATCAAGATTTTGGACGAATTTTTTAACAATTTTCAAATTTTCAGAAAGGATGTTCCAGATAAGGTCAAAAACGACATACTCAGATCTTCACCAAACTTTGCAGGGATACATTGGATATCAAGACACGTGGAAAAAACGTACAAAACAAGAGATTGGAGACATCAAGATTTTCGACGAATTTTTTAAGAATTTTCAAATTTTCAGATAGGAGGTTCCAGATAAGGTCAAAAACTACATACTCAGATCTTCACCAAACGTTGCAGGGATACTTTGCATGTCAAGACACGTGGAAAAAACGTACAAAACAAAAGATTGGAGACATCAAGATTTTCGACGAATTTTTTAAGAATTTTCAAATTTTCAGATGGGAGGTTCCAGATAAGGTCAAAAACGACATACTCAGATCTTCACCAAACTTTGCATGGATACATTGGATGTCAAGACACGTGGAAAAAACGTACAAAACAAGAGATTGGAGACATCAAGATTTTGGACGAATTTTTTAAGAATTCTCAAATTTTCAGAAAGGAGGTTCCATATAAGGTCAAAAACTACATACTCAGATCTTCACCAAACTTTGCAGGGATACTTTGGATGTCAAGACACGTGGAAAAAACGTACAAAACAAGAGATTGGGGTCATCAAGATTTTGGACGAATTTTTTAAGAATTTTCAAATTTTCAGATGGGAGGTTCAATATAAGGTCAAAAACTACATACTCAGATCTTCACCAAACTTTGCGTGGATACATTGGATGTCAAGACACGTGGAAAAAACATACAAAACATAGGATTCGGAACATCAAGATTTTGGTCGAATTTTTTAAGAATTTTCAAATTTTCAGATAGGAGGTTCCATATAAGGTCAAAAACTACATACTCAGATCTTCACCAAACATTGCAGGAATACATTGGATGTCAAGACACGTGGAAAAAACGTACAAAACAAGAGATTGGGGTCATCAAGATTTTGCACGGATTTTTTAGGAATTTTCAAATTTTCAGATGGGAGGTTCCAGATAAGGTCAAAAACTACATACTCAGATCTTCACCAAACTTTGCAGGGATACATTGGATGTCAAGACACGTGGAAAAAACGTACAAAACAAGAGATTGGAGACATCAAGATTTTGGACGAATTTTTTAAGAATTTTCAAATTTTCAGATAGGAGGTTCCATATAAGGTCAAAAACTACATACTCAGATCTTCACCAAACTTTGCATGGATACATTATGTGTCAAGACACGTGGAAAAAACGTACAAAACAAAAGATTGGAGACATCAAGATTTTGGTCGAATTTTTTAAGAATTTTCAAATTTTCAGATGGGAGGTTCCAGATAAGGTCAAAAACTACATACTCAGATCTTCACCAAACTTTGCAGGGATACATTGGATGTCAAGACACGTGGAAAAAACGTACAAAAAAGAGATTGGAGACATCAAGATTTTGGACGAATTTTTTAACAATTTTCAAATTTTCAGATGGGAGGTTCAATATAAGGTCAAAAACTACATACTCAGATCTTCACCAAACTTTGCATGGATAAATTGGATGTCAAGACACGTGGAAAAAACGTACAAAACAAGAGATTGGGGTCATCAAGATTTTGGACGGATTTTTTAGGAATTTTCAAATTTTCAGATGGGAGGTTCAATATAAGGTCAAAAACTACATACTCAGATCTTCACCAAACATTGCAGGGATACATTGGATGTCAAGACACGTGGAAAAAACGTACAAAACAAGAGATTGGAGACATCAAGATTTTGGACGAATTTTTTAAGAATTTTCAAATTTTCAGAAAGGATGTTCCAGATAAGGTCAAAAACAACATACTCAGATCTTCACCAAACTTTGCAGGGATACATTGGATATCAAGACACGTGGAAAAAACGTACAAAACAAGAGATTGGAGACATCAAGATTTTGGACGAATTTTTTAAGAATTTTCAAATTTTCAGATAGGAGGTTCCAGATAAGATCAAAAACTACATACTCAGATCTTCACCAAACTTTGCAGGGATACATTGGATGTCAAGACACGTGGAAAAAAAGTACAAAACAAGAGATTGGGGTCATCAAGATTTTGGACGGATTTTTTAGGAATTTTCAAATTTTCAGATGGGAGGTTCCATATAAGGTCAAAAACTACATACGCAGATCTTCACCAAACTTTGCAGGGATACATTGGATGTCAAGACACGTGGAAAAAACGTACAAAACAAGAGATTGGGGTCATCAAGATTTTGGACGGATTTTTTAGGAATTTTCAAATTTTCAGATGGGAGGTTCCAGATAAGGTCAAAAACTACATACTCAGAACTTCACCAAACATTGCAGGGATACATTGGATGTCAAGACACGTGGAAAAAACGTACAAAACAAGAGATTGGAGACATCAAGATTTTGGACGAATTTTTTAAGAATTTTCAAATTTTCAGATAGGAGGTTCCAGATGAGGTCAAAAACTACATACTCAGATCTTCACCAAACTTTGCAGGAATACTTTGCATGTCAAGACACGTGGAAAAAACATACAAAACATAGGATTGGTGACATCAAGATTTTGGACGAATTTTTTAAGAATTTTCAAATTTTCAGATAGGAGGTTCCATATAAGGTCAAAAACTACATACTCAGATCTTCACCAAACTTTGCAGGGATACATTGGAGGTCGAGACACGTGGAAAAAAAGTACAAAACAAGAGATTGGAGTCATCAAGATTTTGGACGGATTTTTTAGGAATTTTCAAATTTTCAGATGGGAGGTTCCAGATAAGGTCAAAAACTACATACTCAGATCTTCACCAAACATTGCAGGGATACATTGGATGTCAAGACACGTGGAAAAAACGTACAAAACAAGAGATTGGAGACATCAAGATTTTGGACGAATTTTTTAAGAATTTTCAAATTTTCAGATAGGAGGTTCCAGATGAGGTCAAAAACTACATACTCAGATCTTCACCAAACTTTGCAGGAATACTTTGCATGTCAAGACACGTGGAAAAAACGTACAAAACAAGAGATCGGAGACATCAAGATTTTCGACGAATTTTTTAAGAATTTTCAAATTTCAGATGGGAGGTTCCAGATAAGGTCAAAAACGACATACTCAGATCTTCACCAAACTTTGCAGGGATCCATTGGAGGTCGAGACACGTGGAAAAAACGTACAAAACAAGAGATTGGAGACATCAAGATTTTGGACGAATTTTTTAAGAATTTTCAAATTTTCAGATAGGAGGTTCCATATAAGGTCAAAAACTACATACTCAGATCTTCACAAAACTTTGCAGGGATACATTGGATGTCAAGACACGTGGAAAAAACGTACAAAACAAGAGATTGGAGACATCAAGATTTTCGACGAATTTTTTAAGAATTTTCAAATTTTCAGAAAGGATGTTCCAGATAAGGTCAAAAACGACATACTCAGATCTTCACCAAACTTTGCAGGGATCCATTGGAGGTCGAGACACGTGGAAAAAACGTACAAAACAAGAGATTGGAGACATCAAGATTGTGCACGGATTTTTTAGGAATTTTCAAATTTTCAGATGGGAGGTTCCAGATAAGGTCAAAAACTACATACTCAGATCTTCACCAAACTTTGCAGGGATACATTGGATGTCAAGACACGTGGAAAAAACGTACAAAACAAGAGATTGGAGACATCAAGATTTTGGACGAATTTTTTAAGAATTTTCAAATTTTCAGATAGGAGGTTCCATATAAGGTCAAAAACTACATACTCAGATCTTCACCAAACTTTGCATGGATACATTATGTGTCAAGACACGTGGAAAAAACGTACAAAACAAGAGATTGGGGTCATCAAGATTTTGGACGAATTTTTTAAGAATTTTCAAATTTTCAGATAGGAGGTTCCATATAAGGTCAAAAACTACATACTCAGATCTTCACCAAACTTTGCATGGATACATTATGTGTCAAGACACGTGGAAAAAACGTACAAAACAAGAGATTGGAGACATCAAGATTTTGGACGAATTTTTTAAGAATTTTCAAATTTTCAGAAAGGATGTTCCAGATAAGGTCAAAAACGACATACTCAGATCTTCACCAAACTTTGCAGGGATACATTGGATATCAAGACACGTGGAAAAAACGTACAAAACAAGAGATTGGAGACATCAAGATTTTCGACGAATTTTTTAAGAATTTTCAAATTTTCAGATAGGAGGTTCCAGATAAGGTCAAAAACTACATACTCAGATCTTCACCAAACGTTGCAGGGATACTTTGCATGTCAAGACACGTGGAAAAAACGTACAAAACAAAAGATTGGAGACATCAAGATTTTCGACGAATTTTTTAAGAATTTTCAAATTTTCAGATGGGAGGTTCCAGATAAGGTCAAAAACGACATACTCAGATCTTCACCAAACTTTGCAGGGATCCATTGGAGGTCGAGACACGTGGAAAAAACGTACAAAACAAGAGATTGGAGACATCAAGATTTTGGACGAATTTTTTAAGAATTTTCAAATTTTCAGATAGGAGGTTCCATATAAGGTCAAAAACTACATACTCAGATCTTCACCAAACTTTGCAGGGATACATTGGATGTCAAGACACGTGGAAAAAACGTACAAAACAAGAGATTGGAGACATCAAGATTTTCGACGAATTTTTTAAGAATTTTCAAATTTTCAGAAAGGATGTTCCAGATAAGGTCAAAAACGACATACTCAGATCTTCACCAAACTTTGCAGGGATCCATTGGAGGTCGAGACACGTGGAAAAAACGTACAAAACAAGAGATTGGAGACATCAAGATTTTCGACGAATTTTTGAAGAATTTTCAAATTTTCAGATGGGAGGTTCCAGATAAGGTCAAAAACTACATACTCAGATCTTCACCAAACTTTGCAGGGATACATTGGATGTCAAGACACGTGGAAAAAACGTACAAAAAAGAGATTGGAGACATCAAGATTTTGGACGAATTTTTTAACAATTTTCAAATTTTCAGAAAGGATGTTCCAGATAAGGTCAAAAACGACATACTCAGATCTTCACCAAACTTTGCATGGATACATTGGATGTCAAGACACGTGGAAAAAACGTACAAAACAAGAGATTGGGGTCATCAAGATTTTGCACGGATTTTTTAGGAATTTTCAAATTTTCAGATGGGAGGTTCCAGATAAGGTCAAAAACTACATACTCAGATCTTCACCAAACTTTGCAGGGATACATTGGATGTCAAGACACGTGGAAAAAACGTACAAAACAAGAGATTGGAGACATCAAGATTTTGGACGAATTTTTTAAGAATTTTCAAATTTTCAGATAGGAGGTTCCATATAAGGTCAAAAACTACATACTCAGATCTTCACCAAACTTTGCATGGATACATTATGTGTCAAGACACGTGGAAAAAACGTACAAAACAAAAGATTGGAGACATCAAGATTTTGGTCGAATTTTTTAAGAATTTTCAAATTTTCAGATGGGAGGTTCCAGATAAGGTCAAAAACTACATACTCAGATCTTCACCAAACTTTGCAGGGATACATTGGATGTCAAGACACGTGGAAAAAACGTACAAAAAAGAGATTGGAGACATCAAGATTTTGGACGAATTTTTTAACAATTTTCAAATTTTCAGAAAGGATGTTCCAGATAAGGTCAAAAACGACATACTCAGATCTTCACCAAACTTTGCAGGGATACATTGGATATCAAGACACGTGGAAAAAACGTACAAAACAAGAGATTGGAGACATCAAGATTTTCGACGAATTTTTTAAGAATTTTCAAATTTTCAGATAGGAGGTTCCAGATAAGGTCAAAAACTACATACTCAGATCTTCACCAAACGTTGCAGGGATACTTTGCATGTCAAGACACGTGGAAAAAACGTACAAAACAAAAGATTGGAGACATCAAGATTTTCGACGAATTTTTTAAGAATTTTCAAATTTTCAGATGGGAGGTTCCAGATAAGGTCAAAAACGACATACTCAGATCTTCACCAAACTTTGCATGGATACATTGGATGTCAAGACACGTGGAAAAAACGTACAAAACAAGAGATTGGAGACATCAAGATTTTGGACGAATTTTTTAAGAATTCTCAAATTTTCAGAAAGGAGGTTCCATATAAGGTCAAAAACTACATACTCAGATCTTCACCAAACTTTGCAGGGATACTTTGGATGTCAAGACACGTGGAAAAAACGTACAAAACAAGAGATTGGGGTCATCAAGATTTTGGACGAATTTTTTAAGAATTTTCAAATTTTCAGATGGGAGGTTCAATATAAGGTCAAAAACTACATACTCAGATCTTCACCAAACTTTGCATGGATACATTGGATGTCAAGACACGTGGAAAAAACATACAAAACATAGGATTCGGAACATCAAGATTTTGGTCGAATTTTTTAAGAATTTTCAAATTTTCAGATAGGAGGTTCCATATAAGGTCAAAAACTACATACTCAGATCTTCACCAAACATTGCAGGAATACATTGGATGTCAAGACACGTGGAAAAATCGTACAAAACAAGAGATTGGGGTCATCAAGATTTTGCACGGATTTTTTAGGAATTTTGAAATTTTCAGATGGGAGGTTCCAGATAAGGTCAAAAACTACATACTCAGATCTTCACCAAACATTGCAGGGATACATTGGATGTCAAGACACGTGGAAAAAACGTACAAAACAAGAGATTGGAGACATCAATATTTTGGACGAATTTTTAAAGAATTTTCAAATTTTCAGATAGGAGGTTCCAGATGAGGTCAAAAACTACATAGTCAGATCTTCACCAAACTTTGCAGGAATACTTTGCATGTCAAGACACGTGGAAAAAACGTACAAAACAAGAGATCGGAGACATCAAGATTTTCGACGAATTTTTTAAGAATTTTCAAATTTTCAGATGGGAGGTTCCAGATAAGGTCAAAAACGACATACTCAGATCTTCACCAAACTTTGCATGGATACATTGGATGTCAAGACACGTGGAAAAAACATACAAAACATAGGATTGGTGACATCAAGATTTTGGACGAATTTTTTAAGAATTTTCAAATTTTCAGATAGGAGGTTCCATATAAGGTCAAAAACTACATACTCAGATCTTCACCAAACTTTGCAGGGATACATTGGATGTCAAGACACGTGGAAAAAACGTACAAAACAAGAGATTGGAGACATCAAGATTTTCGACGAATTTTTTAAGAATTTTCAAATTTTCAGAAAGGATGTTCCAGATAAGGTCAAAAACGACATACTCAGATCTTCACCAAACTTTGCAGGGATACATTGGAGGTCGAGACACGTGGAAAAAACGTACAAAACAAGAGATTGGAGACATCAAGATTTTGGACGAATTTTTGAAGAATTTTCAAATTTTCAGATAGGAGGTTCCAGATAAGGTCAAAAACTACATACTCAGATCTCAACCAAACATTGCAGGGATACATTGGATGTCAAGACACGTGGAAAAAACATACAAAACATAGGATTGGTGACATCAAGATTTTCGACGAATTTTTTAAGAATTTTCAAATTTTCAGATAGGAGGTTCCATATAAGGTCAAAAACTACATGCTCAGATCTTCACCAAACTTTGCAGGGATACATTGGATGTCAAGACACGTGGAAAAAACGTACAAAACAAGAGATTGGAGACATCAAGATTGTGGACGAATTTTTTGAGAATTTTCAAATTTTCAGAAAGGAGGTTCCATATAAGGTCAAAAACTACATACTCAGATCTTCACCAAACTTTGCAGGGATACATTGGATGTCAAGAAACGTGGAAAAAACGTACAAAACAAGAGATTGGAGACATCAAGATTTTCGACGAATTTTTTAAGAATTTTCAAATTTTCAGAAAGGATGTTCCAGATAAGGTCAAAAACGACATACTCAGATCTTCACTAACTTTGCAGGGATACATTGGAGGTCGAGACACGTGGAAAAAACGTACAAAACAAGAGATTGGAGACATCAAGATTTTGGACGAATGTTTGAAGAATTTTCAAATTTTCAGATAGGAGGTTCCAGATAAGGTCAAAAACTACATACTCAGATCTCCACCCAACATTGCAGGGATACATTGGATGTAAAGACACGTGAAAAAAACGTACAAAGCAAGAGATTGGAGACATCAAGATTTTCGACGAATTTTTGAAGAATTTTCAAATTTTCAGATAGGAGGTTCCAGATAAGGTCAAAAACTACATACTCAGATCTTCACCAAACGTTGCAGGGATACTTTGCATGTCAAGACACGTGGAAAAAACGTACAAAACAAGAGATTGGAGACATCAAGATTTTCGACGAATTTTTTAAGAATTTTCAAATTTTCGGATGGGAGGTTCCAGATAAGGTCAAAAACGACATACTCAGATCTTCACCAAACTTTGCATGGATACATTGGATGTCAAGACACGTGGAAAAAACGTACAAAAAAGAGATTGGAGACATCAAGATTTTGGACGAATTTTTTAAGAATTCTCAAATTTTCAGAAAGGAGGTTCCATATAAGGTCAAAAACTACATACTCAGATCTTCACCAAACTTTGCATGGATACATTGGATGTCAAGACACGTGGAAAAAACGTACAAAACAAGAGATTGGGGTCATCAAGATTTTGCACGGATTTTTTAGGAATTTTCAAATTTTCAGATGGGAGGTCCAGATAAGGTCAAAAACTACATACTCAGATCTTCACCAAACTTTGCAGGGATACATTGGATGTCAAGACACGTGGAAAAAACGTACAAAACAAGAGATTGGAGACATCAAGATTTTGGACGAATTTTTTAAGAATTTTCAAATTTTCAGATAGGAGGTTCCATATAAGGTCAAAAACTACATACTCAGATCTTCACCAAACTTTGCATGGATACATTATGTGTCAAGACACGTGGAAAAAACGTACAAAACAAAAGATTGGAGACATCAAGATTTTGGTCGAATTTTTTAAGAATTTTCAAATTTTCAGATGGGAGGTTCCAGATAAGGTCAAAAACTACATACTCAGATCTTCACCAAACTTTGCAGGGATACATTGGATGTCAAGACACGTGGAAAAAACGTACAAAAAAGAGATTGGAGACATCAAGATTTTGGACGAATTTTTTAACAATTTTCAAATTTTCAGATGGGAGGTTCCAGATAAGGTCAAAAACTACATACTCAGATCTTCACCAAACTTTGCAGGGATACATTGGATGTCAAGACACGTGGAAAAAACGTACAAAACAAGAGATTGGAGACATCAAGATTTTCGACGAATTTTTTAAGAATTTTCAAATTTTCAGATAGGAGGTTCCATATAAGGTCAAAAACTACATACTCAGATCTTCACCAAACTTTGCATGGATACATTATGTGTCAAGACACGTGGAAAAAACGTACAAAACAAGAGATTGGGGTCATCAAGATTTTGGACGAATTTTTTAAGAATTTTCAAATTTTCAGAAAGGATGTTCCAGATAAGGTCAAAAACGACATACTCAGATCTTCACCAAACTTTGCAGGGATCCATTGGAGGTCGAGACACGTGGAAAAAACGTACAAAACAAGAGATTGGAGACATCAAGATTTTCGACGAATTTTTTAAGAATTTTCAAATTTTCAGAAAGGATGTTCCAGATAAGGTCAAAAACGACATACTCAGATCTTCACCAAACTTTGCAGGGATCCATTGGAGGTCGAGACACGTGGAAAAAACGTACAAAACAAGAGATTGGAGACATCAAGATTTTGGACGAATTTTTGAAGAATTTTCAAATTTTCAGATGGGAGGTTCCAGATAAGGTCAAAAACTACATACTCAGATCTTCACCAAACTTTGCAGGGATACATTGGATGTCAAGACACGTGGAAAAAACGTACAAAAAAGAGATTAGAGACATCAAGATTTTGGACGAATTTTTTAACAATTTTCAAATTTTCAGAAAGGATGTTCCAGATAAGGTCAAAAACGACATACTCAGATCTTCACCAAACTTTGCATGGATACATTGGATGTCAAGACACGTGGAAAAAACGTACAAAAAAGAGATTGGAGACATCAAGATTTTGGACGAATTTTTTAACAATTTTCAAATTTTCAGAAAGGATGTTCCAGATAAGGTCAAAAACGACATACTCAGATCTTCACCAAACTTTGCAGGGATACATTGGATATCAAGACACGTGGAAAAAACGTACAAAACAAGAGATTGGAGACATCAAGATTTTGGACGAATTTTTTAAGAATTTTCAAATTTTCAGATGGGAGGTTCAATATAAGGTCAAAAACTACATACTCAGATCTTCACCAAACTTTGCAGGGATACATTGGATGTCAAGACACGTGGAAAAAACGTACAAAACAAGAGATTGGAGACATCAAGATTTTGGTCGAATTTTTTAAGAATTTTCAAATTTTCAGATAGGAGGTTCCATATAAGGTCAAAAACTACATACTCAGATCTTCACCAAACATTGCAGGAATACATTGGATGTCAAGACACGTGGAAAAAACGTACAAAACAAGAGATTGGAGACATCAAGATTTTGGACGAATTTTTTAAGAATTTTCAAATTTTCAGATAGGAGGTTCCAGATAAGGTCAAAAACTACATACTCAGATCTTCACCAAACTTTGCAGGGATACATTGGATGTCAAGACACGTGGAAAAAACGTACAAAACAAGAGATTGGGGTCATCAAGATTTTGAACGGATTTTTTAGGAATTTTCAAATTTTCAGATGGGAGGTTCCAGATAAGGTCAAAAACTACATACTCAGATCTTCACCAAACATTGCAGGGATACATTGGATGTCAAGACACGTGGAAAAAACGTACAAAACAAGAGATTGGAGACATCAAGATTTTGGACGAATTTTTTAAGAATTTTCAAATTTTCAGATAGGAGGTTCCATATAAGGTCAAAAACTACATACTCAGATCTTCACCAAACTTTGCATGGATACATTATGTGTCAAGACACGTGGAAAAAACGTACAAAACAAAAGATTGGAGACATCAAGATTTTGGTCGAATTTTTTAAGAATTTTCAAATTTTCAGATGGGAGGTTCCAGATAAGGTCAAAATCTACATACTCAGATCTTCACCAAACTTTGCAGGGATACATTGGATGTCAAGACACGTGGAAAAAACGTACAAAAAAGAGATTGGAGACATCAAGATTTTGGACGAATTTTTTAACAATTTTCAAATTTTCAGATGGGAGGTTCCAGATAAGGTCAAAAACTACATACTCAGATCTTCACCAAACTTTGCAGGGATACATTGGATGTCAAGACACGTGGAAAAAACGTACAAAACAAGAGATTGGAGACATCAAGATTTTGGACGAATTTTTTAAGAATTTTCAAATTTTCAGATAGGAGGTTCCATATAAGGTCAAAAACTACATACTCAGATCTTCACCAAACTTTGCATGGATACATTATGTGTCAAGACACGTGGAAAAAACGTACAAAACAAGAGATTGGGGTCATCAAGATTTTGGACGAATTTTTTAAGAATTTTCAAATTTTCAGAAAGGATGTTCCAGATAAGGTCAAAAACGACATACTCAGATCTTCACCAAACTTTGCAGGGATCCATTGGAGGTCGAGACACGTGGAAAAAACGTACAAAACAAGAGATTGGAGACATCAAGATTTTCGACGAATTTTTTAAGAATTTTCAAATTTTCAGAAAGGATGTTCCAGATAAGGTCAAAAACGACATACTCAGATCTTCACCAAACTTTGCAGGGATCCATTGGAGGTCGAGACACGTGGAAAAAACGTACAAAACAAGAGATTGGAGACATCAAGATTTTGGACGAATTTTTGAAGAATTTTCAAATTTTCAGATGGGAGGTTCCAGATAAGGTCAAAAACTACATACTCAGATCTTCACCAAACTTTGCAGGGATACATTGGATGTCAAGACACGTGGAAAAAACGTACAAAAAAGAGATTGGAGACATCAAGATTTTGGACGAATTTTTTAACAATTTTCAAATTTTCAGAAAGGATGTTCCAGATAAGGTCAAAAACGACATACTCAGATCTTCACCAAACTTTGCATGGATACATTGGATGTCAAGACACGTGGAAAAAACGTACAAAAAAGAGATTGGAGACATCAAGATTTTGGACGAATTTTTTAACAATTTTCAAATTTTCAGAAAGGATGTTCCAGATAAGGTCAAAAACGACATACTCAGATCTTCACCAAACTTTGCAGGGATACATTGGATATCAAGACACGTGGAAAAAACGTACAAAACAAGAGATTGGAGACATCAAGATTTTGGACGAATTTTTTAAGAATTTTCAAATTTTCAGATGGGAGGTTCAATATAAGGTCAAAAACTACATACTCAGATCTTCACCAAACTTTGCAGGGATACATTGGATGTCAAGACACGTGGAAAAAACGTACAAAACAAGAGATTGGAGACATCAAGATTTTGGTCGAATTTTTTAAGAATTTTCAAATTTTCAGATAGGAGGTTCCATATAAGGTCAAAAACTACATACTCAGATCTTCACCAAACATTGCAGGAATACATTGGATGTCAAGACACGTGGAAAAAACGTACAAAACAAGAGATTGGAGACATCAAGATTTTGGACGAATTTTTTAAGAATTTTCAAATTTTCAGATAGGAGGTTCCAGATAAGGTCAAAAACTACATACTCAGATCTTCACCAAACTTTGCAGGGATACATTGGATGTCAAGACACGTGGAAAAAACGTACAAAACAAGAGATTGGGGTCATCAAGATTTTGAACGGATTTTTTAGGAATTTTCAAATTTTCAGATGGGAGGTTCCAGATAAGGTCAAAAACTACATACTCAGATCTTCACCAAACATTGCAGGGATACATTGGATGTCAAGACACGTGGAAAAAACGTACAAAACAAGAGATTGGAGACATCAAAATTTTGGACGAATTTTTTAAGAATTTTCAAATTTTCAGATAGGAGGTTCCAGATGAGGTCAAAAACTACATACTCAGATCTTCACCAAACTTTGCAGGAATACTTTGCATGTCAAGACACGTGGAAAAAACATACAAAACATAGGATTGGTGACATCAAGATTTTGGACGAATTTTTTAAGAATTTTCAAATTTTCAGATAGGAGGTTCCATATAAGGTCAAAAACTACATACTCAGATCTTCACCAAACTTTGCAGGGATACATTGGAGGTCGAGACACGTGGAAAAAAAGTACAAAACAAGAGATTGGGGTCATCAAGATTTTGGACGGATTTTTTAGGAATTTTCAAATTTTCAGATGGGAGGTTCCAGATAAGGTCAAAAACTACATACTCAGATCTTCACCAAACATTGCAGGGATACATTGGATGTCAAGACACGTGGAAAAAACGTACAAAACAAGAGATTGGAGACATCAAGATTTTGGACGAATTTTTTAAGAATTTTCAAATTTTCAGATAGGAGGTTCCAGATGAGGTCAAAAACTACATACTCAGATCTTCACCAAACTTTGCAGGAATACTTTGCATGTCAAGACACGTGGAAAAAACGTACAAAACAAGAGATCGGAGACATCAAGATTTTCGACGAATTTTTTAAGAATTTTCAAATTTTCAGATGGGAGGTTCCAGATAAGGTCAAAAACGACATACTCAGATCTTCACCAAACTTTGCAGGGATCCATTGGAGGTCGAGACACGTGGAAAAAAAGTACAAAACAAGAGATTGGAGACATCAAGATTTTGGACGAATTTTTTAAGAATTTTCAAATTTTCAGATAGGAGGTTCCATATAAGGTCAAAAACTACATACTCAGATCTTCACCAAACTTTGCAGGGATACATTGGATGTCAAGACACGTGGAAAAAACGTACAAAACAAGAGATTGGAGACATCAAGATTTTCGACGAATTTTTTAAGAATTTTCAAATTTTCAGAAAGGATATTCCAGATAAGGTCAAAAACGACATACTCAGATCTTCACCAAACTTTGCAGGGATCCATTGGAGGTCGAGACACGTGGAAAAAACGTACAAAACAAGAGATTGGAGACATCAAGATTTTGGACGAATTTTTGAAGAATTTTCAAATTTTCAGATGGGAGGTTCCAGATAAAGTCAAAAACTACATACTCAGATCTTCACCAAACTTTGCAGGGATACATTGGATGTCAAGACACGTGGAAAAAACGTACAAAAAAGAGATTGGAGACATCAAGATTTTGGACGAATTTTTTAACAATTTTCAAATTTTCAGAAAGGATGTTCCAGATAAGGTCAAAAACGACATACTCAGATCTTCACCAAACTTTGCATGGATACATTGGATGTCAAGACACGTGGAAAAAACGTACAAAACAAGAGATTGGGGTCATCAAGATTTTGCACGGATTTTTTAGGAATTTTCAAATTTTCAGATGGGAGGTTCCAGATAAGGTCAAAAACTACATACTCAGATCTTCACCAAACTTTGCAGGGATACATTGGATGTCAAGACACGTGGAAAAAACGTACAAAACAAGAGATTGGAGACATCAAGATTTTGGACGAATTTTTTAAGAATTTTCAAATTTTCAGATAGGAGGTTCCATATAAGGTCAAAAACTACATACTCAGATCTTCACCAAACTTTGCATGGATACATTATGTGTCAAGACACGTGGAAAAAACGTACAAAACAAAAGATTGGAGACATCAAGATTTTGGTCTAATTTTTTAAGAATTTTCAAATTTTCAGATGGGAGGTTCCAGATAAGGTCAAAAACTACATACTCAGATCTTCACCAAACTTTGCAGGGATACATTGGATGTCAAGACACGTGGAAAAAACGTACAAAAAAGAGATTGGAGACATCAAGATTTTGGACGAATTTTTTAAGAATTTTCAAATTTTCAGAAAGGATGTTCCAGATAAGGTCAAAAACGACATACTCAGATCTTCACCAAACTTTGCATGGATACATTGGATGTCAAGACACGTGGAAAAAACGTACAAAACAAGAGATTGGGGTCATCAAGATTTTGCACGGATTTTTTAGGAATTTTCAAATTTTCAGATGGGAGGTTCCAGATAAGGTCAAAAACTACATACTCAGATCTTCACCAAACTTTGCAGGGATACATTGGATGGCAAGACACGTGGAAAAAACGTACAAAACAAGAGATTGGGGTCATCAAGATTTTGCACGGATTTTTTAGGAATTTTCAAATTTTCAGATGGGAGGTTCCAGATAAGGTCAAAAACTACATACTCAGATCTTCACCAAACTTTGCAGGGATACATTGGATGTCAAGACACGTGGAAAAAACGTACAAGACAAGAGATTGGAGACATCAAGATTTTGGACGAATTTTTTAAGAATTTTCAAATTTTCAGATAGGAGGTTCCAGATAAGGTCAAAAACGACATACTCAGATCTTCACCAAACTTTGCATGGATACATTGGATGTCAAGACACGTGGAAAAAACGTACAAAACAAGAGATTGGGGTCATCAAGATTTTGCACGGATTTTTTAGGAATTTTCAAATTTTCAGATGGGAGGTTCCAGATAAAGTCAAAAACTACATATTCAGATCTTCACGAAACTTTGCAGGGATACATTGGATGTCAAGACACGTGGAAAAAACGTACAAAACAAGAGATTGGAGACATCAAGATTTTGGACGAATTTTTTAAGAATTTTCAAATTTTCAGATAGGAGGTTCCATATAAGGTCAAAAACTACATACTCAGATCTTCACCAAACTTTGCATGGATACATTATGTGTCAAGACACGTGGAAAAAACGTACAAAACAAAAGATTGGAGACATCAAGATTTTGGTCGAATTTTTTAAGAATTTTCAAATTTTCAGATGGGAGGTTCCAGATAAGGTCAAAAACTACATACTCAGATCTTCACCAAACTTTGCAGGGATACATTGGATGTCAAGACACGTGGAAAAAACGTACAAAAAAGAGATTGGAGACATCAAGATTTTGGACGAATTTTTTAACAATTTTCAAATTTTCAGAAAGGATGTTCCAGATAAGGTCAAAAACGACATACTCAGATCTTCACCAAACTTTGCAGGGATACATTGGATATCAAGACACGTGGAAAAAACGTACAAAACAAGAGATTGGAGACATCAAGATTTTCGACGAATTTTTTAAGAATTTTCAAATTTTCAGATAGGAGGTTCCATATAAGGTCAAAAACTACATACTCAGATCTTCACCAAACTTTGCATGGATACATTATGTGTCAAGACACGTGGAAAAAACGTACAAAACAAGAGATTGGGGTCATCAAGATTTTGGACGAATTTTTTAAGAATTTTCAAATTTTCAGATAGGAGGTTCCATATAAGGTCAAAAACTACATACTCAGATCTTCACCAAACTTTGCAGGGATACATTGGATGTCAAGACACGTGGAAAAAACGTACAAAACAAAAGATTGGAGACATCAAGATATTGGTCGAATTTTTTAAGAATTTTCAAATTTTCAGATGGGAGGTTCCAGATAAGGTCAAAAACTACATACTCAGATCTTCACCAAACTTTGCAGGGATACATTGGATGTCAAGACACGTGGAAAAAACGTACAAAACAAGAGATAGGAGACATCAAGATTTTGGACGAATTTTTTAACAATTTTCAAATTTTAAGAAAGGATGTTCCAGATAAGGTCAAAAACAACATACTCAGATCTTCACCAAACTTTGCAGGGATACATTGGATGTCAAGACACGTGGAAAAAACGTACAAAACAAGAGATCGGAGACATCAAGATTTTCGACGAATTTTTTAAGAATTTTCAAATTTTCAGATGGGAGGTTCCAGATAAGGTCAAAAACTACATACTCAGATCTTCACCAAACTTTGCAGGGATACATTGGATGTCAAGACACGTGGAAAAAACGTACAAAAAAGAGATTGGAGACATCAAGATTTTCGACGAATTTTTTAACAATTTTCAAATTTTCAGAAAGGATGTTCCAGATAAGGTCAAAAACGACATACTCAGATCTTCACCAAACTTTGCATGGATACATTGGATGTCAAGACACGTGGAAAAAACGTACAAAACAAGAGATTGGGGTCATCAAGATTTTGCACGGATTTTTTAGGAATTTTCAAATTTTCAGATGGGAGGTTCCAGATAAGGTCAAAAACTACATACTCAGATCTTCACCAAACTTTGCAGGGATACATTGGATGTCAAGACACGTGGAAAAAACGTACAAAACAAGAGATTGGAGACATCAAGATTTTGGACGAATTTTTTAAGAATTTTCAAATTTTCAGATAGGAGGTTCCATATAAGGTCAAAAACTACATACTCAGATCTTCACCAAACTTTGCATGGATACATTATGTGTCAAGACACGTGGAAAAAACGTACAAAACAAAAGATTGGAGACATCAAGATTTTGGTCGAATTTTTTAAGAATTTTCAAATTTTCAGATGGGAGGTTCCAGATAAGGTCAAAAACTACATACTCAGATCTTCACCAAACTTTGCAGGGATACATTGGATGTCAAGACACGTGGAAAAAACGTACAAAAAAGAGATTGGAGACATCAAGATTTTGGACGAATTTTTTAACAATTTTCAAATTTTCAGATGGGAGGTTCCAGATAAGGTCAAAAACTACATACTCAGATCTTCACCAAACTTTGCAGGGATACATTGGATATCAAGACACGTGGAAAAAACGTACAAAACAAGAGATTGGAGACATCAAGATTTTGGACGAATTTTTTAAGAATTTTCAAATTTTCAGATAGGAGGTTCCATATAAGGTTAAAAACTACATACTCAGATCTTCACCAAACTTTGCATGGATACATTATGTGTCAAGACACGTGGAAAAAACGTACAAAACAAGAGATTGGGGTCATCAAGATTTTGGACGAATTTTTAAAGAATTTTCAAATTTTCAGATAGGAGGTTCCATATAAGGTCAAAAACTACATACTCAGATCTTCACCAAACTTTGCAGGGATACATTGGATGTCAAGACACGTGGAAAAAACGTACAAAACAAGAGATTGGAGACATCAAGATTATGGACGAATTTTTTGAGAATTTTCAAATTTTCAGAAAGGAGGTTCCATATAAGGTCAAAAACTACATACTCAGATCTTCACCAAACTTTGCAGGGATACATTGGATGTCAAGACACGTGGAAAAAACGTACAAAACAAGAGATTGGAGACATCAAGATTTTCGACGAATTTTTTAAGAATTTTCAAATTTTCAGAAAGGATGTTCCAGATAAGGTCAAAAACGACATACTCAGATCTTCACCAAACTTTGCAGGGATACATTGGAGGTCGAGACACGTGGAAAAAACGTACAAAACAAGAGATTGGAGACATCAAGATTTTGGACGAATTTTTGAAGAATTTTCAAATTTTCTGTTAGGAGGTCCCAGATAAGGTCAAAAACTACATACTCAGATCTCCACCAAACATTGCAGGGATACATTGGATGTCAAGACACGTGGAAAAAACGTACAAAACAAGAGATTGGAGACATCAAGATTTTCGACGAATTTTTGAAGAATTTTCAAATTTTCAGATAGGAGGTTCCAGATAAGGTCAAAAACTACATACTCAGATCTTCACCAAACGTTGCAGGGATACTTTGCATGTCAAGACACGTGGAAAAAACGTACAAAACAAGAGATTGGAGACATCAAGATTTTGGACGAATTTTTTAAGAATTTTCAAATTTTCAGATAGGAGGTTCCATATAAGGTCAAAAACTACATACTCAGATCTTCACCAAACTTTGCATGGATACATTATGTGTCAAGACACGTGGAAAAAACGTACAAAACAAAAGATTGGAGACATCAAGATATTGGTCGAATTTTTTAAGAATTTTCAAATTTTCAGATGGGAGGTTCCAGATAAGGTCAAAAACTACATACTCAGATCTTCACCAAACTTTGCAGGGATACATTGGATGTCAAGACACGTGGAAAAAACGTACAAAACAAGAGATTGGAGACATCAAGATTTTGGACGAATTTTTTAAGAATTTTCAAATTTTCAGAAAGGATGTTCCAGATAAGGTCAAAAACGACATACTCAGATCTTCACCAAACTTTGCAGGGATCCATTGGAGGTCGAGACACGTGGAAAAAACATACAAAACAAGAGATTGGAGACATCAAGATTTTGGACGAATTTTTGAAGAATTTTCAAATTTTCAGATGGGAGGTTCCAGATAAGGTCAAAAACTACATACTCAGATCTTCACCAAACTTTGCAGGGATACATTGGATGTCAAGACACGTGGAAAAAACGTACAAAAAAGAGATTGGAGACATCAAGATTTTGGACGAATTTTTTAACAATTTTCAAATTTTCAGAAAGGATGTTCCAGATAAGGTCAAAAACGACATACTCAGATCTTCACCAAACTTTGCATGGATACATTGGATGTCAAGACACGTGGAAAAAACGTACAAAACAAGAGATTGGGGTCATCAAGATTTTGCACGGATTTTTTAGGAATTTTCAAATTTTCAGATGGGAGGTTCCAGATAAGGTCAAAAATTACATACTCAGATCTTCACCATACTTTGCAGGGATACATTGGATGTCAAGACACGTGGAAAAAACGTACAAAACAAGAGATTGGAGACATCAAGATTTTGGACGAATTTTTTAAGAATTTTCAAATTTTCAGATAGGAGGTTCCATATAAGGTCAAAAACTACATACTCAGATCTTCACCAAACTTTGCATGGATACATTATGTGTCAAGACACGTGGAAAAAACGTACAAATCAAAAGATTGGAGACATCAAGATTTTGGTCGAATTTTTTAAGAATTTTCAAATTTTCAGATGGGAGGTTCCAGATAAGGTCAAAAACTACATACTCAGATCTTCACCAAACTTTGCAGGGATACATTGGATGTCAAGACACGCGGAAAAAACGTACAAAAAAGAGATTGGAGACATCAAGATTTTGGACGAATTTTTTAACAATTTTCAAATTTTCAGAAAGGATGTTCCAGATAAGGTCAAAAACGACATACTCAGATCTTCACCAAACTTTGCAGGGATACATTGGATATCAAGACACGTGGAAAAAACGTACAAAACAAGAGATTGGAGACATCAAGATTTTCGACGAATTTTTTAAGAATTTTCAAATTTTCAGATAGGAGGTTCCAGATAAGGTCAAAAACTACATACTCAGATCTTCACCAAACGTTGCAGGGATACTTTGCATGTCAAGACACGTGGAAAAAACGTACAAAACAAAAGATTGGAGACATCAAGATTTTCGACGAATTTTTTAAGAATTTTCAAATTTTCAGATGGGAGGTTCCAGATAAGGTCAAAAACGACATACTCAGATCTTCACCAAACTTTGCATGGATACATTGGATGTCAAGACACGTGGAAAAAACGTACAAAACAAGAGATTGGAGACATCAAGATTTTGGACGAATTTTTTAAGAATTCTCAAATTTTCAGAAAGGAGGTTCCATATAAGGTCAAAAACTACATACTCAGATCTTCACCAAACTTTGCAGGGATACTTTGGATGTCAAGACACGTGGAAAAAACGTACAAAACAAGAGATTGGGGTCATCAAGATTTTGGACGAATTTTTTAAGAATTTTCAAATTTTCAGATGGGAGGTTCAATATAAGGTCAAAAACTACATACTCAGATCTTCACCAAACTTTGCGTGGATACATTGGATGTCAAGACACGTGGAAAAAACATACAAAACATAGGATTCGGAACATCAAGATTTTGGTCGAATTTTTTAAGAATTTTCAAATTTTCAGATAGGAGGTTCCATATAAGGTCAAAAACTACATACTCAGATCTTCACCAAACATTGCAGGAATACATTGGATGTCAAGACACGTGGAAAAAACGTACAAAACAAGAGATTGGGGTCATCAAGATTTTGCACGGATTTTTTAGGAATTTTCAAATTTTCAGATGGGAGGTTCCAGATAAGGTCAAAAACTACATACTCAGATCTTCACCAAACTTTGCAGGGATACATTGGATGTCAAGACACGTGGAAAAAACGTACAAAACAAGAGATTGGAGACATCAAGATTTTGGACGAATTTTTTAAGAATTTTCAAATTTTCAGATAGGAGGTTCCATATAAGGTCAAAAACTACATACTCAGATCTTCACCAAACTTTGCATGGATACATTATGTGTCAAGACACGTGGAAAAAACGTACAAAACAAAAGATTGGAGACATCAAGATTTTGGTCGAATTTTTTAAGAATTTTCAAATTTTCAGATGGGAGGTTCCAGATAAGGTCAAAAACTACATACTCAGATCTTCACCAAACTTTGCAGGGATACATTGGATGTCAAGACACGTGGAAAAAACGTACAAAAAAGAGATTGGAGACATCAAGATTTTGGACGAATTTTTTAACAATTTTCAAATTTTCAGATGGGAGGTTCAATATAAGGTCAAAAACTACATACTCAGATCTTCACCAAACTTTGCATGGATACATTGGATGTCAAGACACGTGGAAAAAACGTACAAAACAAGAGATTGGGGTCATCAAGATTTTGGACGGATTTTTTAGGAATTTTCAAATTTTCAGATGGGAGGTTCCAGATAAGGTCAAAAACTACATACTCAGATCTTCACCAAACATTGCAGGGATACATTGGATGTCAAGACACGTGGAAAAAACGTACAAAACAAGAGATTGGAGACATCAAGATTTTGGACGAATTTTTTAAGAATTTTCAAATTTTCAGAAAGGATGTTCCAGATAAGGTCAAAAACAACATACTCAGATCTTCACCAAACTTTGCAGGGATACATTGGATATCAAGACACGTGGAAAAAACGTACAAAACAAGAGATTGGAGACATCAAGATTTTGGACGAATTTTTTAAGAATTTTCAAATTTTCAGATAGGAGGTTCCAGATAAGATCAAAAACTACATACTCAGATCTTCACCAAACTTTGCAGGGATACATTGGATGTCAAGACACGTGGAAAAAAAGTACAAAACAAGAGATTGGGGTCATCAAGATTTTGGACGGATTTTTTAGGAATTTTCAAATTTTCAGATGGGAGGTTCCATATAAGGTCAAAAACTACATACGCAGATCTTCACCAAACTTTGCAGGGATACATTGGATGTCAAGACACGTGGAAAAAACGTACAAAACAAGAGATTGGGGTCATCAAGATTTTGGACGGATTTTTTAGGAATTTTCAAATTTTCAGATGGGAGGTTCCAGATAAGGTCAAAAACTACATACTCAGAACTTCACCAAACATTGCAGGGATACATTGGATGTCAAGACACGTGGAAAAAACGTACAAAACAAGAGATTGGAGACATCAAGATTTTGGACGAATTTTTTAAGAATTTTCAAATTTTCAGATAGGAGGTTCCAGATGAGGTCAAAAACTACATACTCAGATCTTCACCAAACTTTGCAGGAATACTTTGCATGTCAAGACACGTGGAAAAAACATACAAAACATAGGATTGGTGACATCAAGATTTTGGACGAATTTTTTAAGAATTTTCAAATTTTCAGATAGGAGGTTCCATATAAGGTCAAAAACTACATACTCAGATCTTCACCAAACTTTGCAGGGATACATTGGAGGTCGAGACACGTGGAAAAAAAGTACAAAACAAGAGATTGGAGTCATCAAGATTTTGGACGGATTTTTTAGGAATTTTCAAATTTTCAGATGGGAGGTTCCAGATAAGGTCAAAAACTACATACTCAGATCTTCACCAAACATTGCAGGGATACATTGGATGTCAAGACACGTGGAAAAAACGTACAAAACAAGAGATTGGAGACATCAAGATTTTGGACGAATTTTTTAAGAATTTTCAAATTTTCAGATAGGAGGTTCCAGATGAGGTCAAAAACTACATACTCAGATCTTCACCAAACTTTGCAGGAATACTTTGCATGTCAAGACACGTGGAAAAAACGTACAAAACAAGAGATCGGAGACATCAAGATTTTCGACGAATTTTTTAAGAATTTTCAAATTTCAGATGGGAGGTTCCAGATAAGGTCAAAAACGACATACTCAGATCTTCACCAAACTTTGCAGGGATCCATTGGAGGTCGAGACACGTGGAAAAAACGTACAAAACAAGAGATTGGAGACATCAAGATTTTGGACGAATTTTTTAAGAATTTTCAAATTTTCAGATAGGAGGTTCCATATAAGGTCAAAAACTACATACTCAGATCTTCACCAAACTTTGCAGGGATACATTGGATGTCAAGACACGTGGAAAAAACGTACAAAACAAGAGATTGGAGACATCAAGATTTTCGACGAATTTTTTAAGAATTTTCAAATTTTCAGAAAGGATGTTCCAGATAAGGTCAAAAACGACATACTCAGATCTTCACCAAACTTTGCAGGGATCCATTGGAGGTCGAGACACGTGGAAAAAACGTACAAAACAAGAGATTGGAGACATCAAGATTGTGCACGGATTTTTTAGGAATTTTCAAATTTTCAGATGGGAGGTTCCAGATAAGGTCAAAAACTACATACTCAGATCTTCACCAAACTTTGCAGGGATACATTGGATGTCAAGACACGTGGAAAAAACGTACAAAACAAGAGATTGGAGACATCAAGATTTTGGACGAATTTTTTAAGAATTTTCAAATTTTCAGATAGGAGGTTCCATATAAGGTCAAAAACTACATACTCAGATCTTCACCAAACTTTGCATGGATACATTATGTGTCAAGACACGTGGAAAAAACGTACAAAACAAGAGATTGGGGTCATCAAGATTTTGGACGAATTTTTTAAGAATTTTCAAATTTTCAGATAGGAGGTTCCATATAAGGTCAAAAACTACATACTCAGATCTTCACCAAACTTTGCATGGATACATTATGTGTCAAGACACGTGGAAAAAACGTACAAAACAAGAGATTGGAGACATCAAGATTTTGGACGAATTTTTTAAGAATTTTCAAATTTTCAGAAAGGATGTTCCAGATAAGGTCAAAAACGACATACTCAGATCTTCACCAAACTTTGCAGGGATACATTGGATATCAAGACACGTGGAAAAAACGTACAAAACAAGAGATTGGAGACATCAAGTTTTTCGACGAATTTTTTAAGAATTTTCAAATTTTCAGATAGGAGGTTCCAGATAAGGTCAAAAACTACATACTCAGATCTTCACCAAACGTTGCAGGGATACTTTGCATGTCAAGACACGTGGAAAAAACGTACAAAACAAAAGATTGGAGACATCAAGATTTTCGACGAATTTTTTAAGAATTTTCAAATTTTCAGATGGGAGGTTCCAGATAAGGTCAAAAACGACATACTCAGATCTTCACCAAACTTTGCAGGGATCCATTGGAGGTCGAGACACGTGGAAAAAACGTACAAAACAAGAGATTGGAGACATCAAGATTTTGGACGAATTTTTTAAGAATTTTCAAATTTTCAGATAGGAGGTTCCATATAAGGTCAAAAACTACATACTCAGATCTTCACCAAACTTTGCAGGGATACATTGGATGTCAAGACACGTGGAAAAAACGTACAAAACAAGAGATTGGAGACATCAAGATTTTCGACGAATTTTTTAAGAATTTTCAAATTTTCAGAAAGGATGTTCCAGATAAGGTCAAAAACGACATACTCAGATCTTCACCAAACTTTGCAGGGATCCATTGGAGGTCGAGACACGTGGAAAAAACGTACAAAACAAGAGATTGGAGACATCAAGATTTTCGACGAATTTTTGAAGAATTTTCAAATTTTCAGATGGGAGGTTCCAGATAAGGTCAAAAACTACATACTCAGATCTTCACCAAACTTTGCAGGGATACATTGGATGTCAAGACACGTGGAAAAAACGTACAAAAAAGAGATTGGAGACATCAAGATTTTGGACGAATTTTTTAACAATTTTCAAATTTTCAGAAAGGATGTTCCAGATAAGGTCAAAAACGACATACTCAGATCTTCACCAAACTTTGCATGGATACATTGGATGTCAAGACACGTGGAAAAAACGTACAAAACAAGAGATTGGGGTCATCAAGATTTTGCACGGATTTTTTAGGAATTTTCAAATTTTCAGATGGGAGGTTCCAGATAAGGTCAAAAACTACATACTCAGATCTTCACCAAACTTTGCAGGGATACATTGGATGTCAAGACACGTGGAAAAAACGTACAAAACAAGAGATTGGAGACATCAAGATTTTGGACGAATTTTTTAAGAATTTTCAAATTTTCAGATAGGAGGTTCCATATAAGGTCAAAAACTACATACTCAGATCTTCACCAAACTTTGCATGGATACATTATGTGTCAAGACACGTGGAAAAAACGTACAAAACAAAAGATTGGAGACATCAAGATTTTGGTCGAATTTTTTAAGAATTTTCAAATTTTCAGATGGGAGGTTCCAGATAAGGTCAAAAACTACATACTCAGATCTTCACCAAACTTTGCAGGGATACATTGGATGTCAAGACACGTGGAAAAAACGTACAAAAAAGAGATTGGAGACATCAAGATTTTGGACGAATTTTTTAACAATTTTCAAATTTTCAGAAAGGATGTTCCAGATAAGGTCAAAAACGACATACTCAGATCTTCACCAAACTTTGCAGGGATACATTGGATATCAAGACACGTGGAAAAAACGTACAAAACAAGAGATTGGAGACATCAAGATTTTCGACGAATTTTTTAAGAATTTTCAAATTTTCAGATAGGAGGTTCCAGATAAGGTCAAAAACTACATACTCAGATCTTCACCAAACGTTGCAGGGATACTTTGCATGTCAAGACACGTGGAAAAAACGTACAAAACAAAAGATTGGAGACATCAAGATTTTCGACGAATTTTTTAAGAATTTTCAAATTTTCAGATGGGAAGTTCCAGATAAGGTCAAAAACGACATACTCAGATCTTCACCAAACTTTGCATGGATACATTGGATGTCAAGACACGTGGAAAAAACGTACAAAACAAGAGATTGGAGACATCAAGATTTTGGACGAATTTTTTAAGAATTCTCAAATTTTCAGAAAGGAGGTTCCATATAAGGTCAAAAACTACTTACTCAGATCTTCACCAAACTTTGCAGGGATACTTTGGATGTCAAGACACGTGGAAAAAACGTACAAAACAAGAGATTGGGGTCATCAAGATTTTGGACGAATTTTTTAAGAATTTTCAAATTTTCAGATGGGAGGTTCAATATAAGGTCAAAAACTACATACTCAGATCTTCACCAAACTTTGCATGGATACATTGGATGTCAAGACACGTGGAAAAAACATACAAAACATAGGATTCGGAACATCAAGATTTTGGTCGAATTTTTTAAGAATTTTCAAATTTTCAGATAGGAGGTTCCATATAAGGTCAAAAACTACATACTCAGATCTTCACCAAACATTGCAGGAATACATTGGATGTCAAGACACGTGGAAAAAACGTACAAAACAAGAGATTGGGGTCATCAAGATTTTGCACGGATTTTTTAGGAATTTTGAAATTTTCAGATGGGAGGTTCCAGATAAGGTCAAAAACTACATACTCAGATCTTCACCAAACATTGCAGGGATACATTGGATGTCAAGACACGTGGAAAAAACGTACAAAACAAGAGATTGGAGACATCAATATTTTGGACGAATTTTTAAAGAATTTTCAAATTTTCAGATAGGAGGTTCCAGATGAGGTCAAAAACTACATAGTCAGATCTTCACCAAACTTTGCAGGAATACTTTGCATGTCAAGACACGTGGAAAAAACGTACAAAACAAGAGATCGGAGACATCAAGATTTTCGACGAATTTTTTAAGAATTTTCAAATTTTCAGATGGGAGGTTCCAGATAAGGTCAAAAACGACATACTCAGATCTTCACCAAACTTTGCATGGATACATTGGATGTCAAGACACGTGGAAAAAACATACAAAACATAGGATTGGTGACATCAAGATTTTGGACGAATTTTTTAAGAATTTTCAAATTTTCAGATAGGAGGTTCCATATAAGGTCAAAAACTACATACTCAGATCTTCACCAAACTTTGCAGGGATACATTGGATGTCAAGACACGTGGAAAAAACGTACAAAACAAGAGATTGGAGACATCAAGATTTTCGACGAATTTTTTAAGAATTTTCAAATTTTCAGAAAGGATGTTCCAGATAAGGTCAAAAACGACATACTCAGATCTTCACCAAACTTTGCAGGGATACATTGGAGGTCGAGACACGTGGAAAAAACGTACAAAACAAGAGATTGGAGACATCAAGATTTTGGACGAATTTTTGAAGAATTTTCAAATTTTCAGATAGGAGGTTCCAGATAAGGTCAAAAACTACATACTCAGATCTCAACCAAACATTGCAGGGATACATTGGATGTCAAGACACGTGGAAAAAACATACAAAACATAGGATTGGTGACATCAAGATTTTCGACGAATTTTTTAAGAATTTTCAAATTTTCAGATAGGAGGTTCCATATAAGGTCAAAAACTACATGCTCAGATCTTCACCAAACTTTGCAGGGATACATTGGATGTCAAGACACGTGGAAAAAACGTACAAAACAAGAGATTGGAGACATCAAGATTGTGGACGAATTTTTTGAGAATTTTCAAATTTTCAGAAAGGAGGTTCCATATAAGGTCAAAAACTACATACTCAGATCTTCACCAAACTTTGCAGGGATACATTGGATGTCAAGAAACGTGGAAAAAACGTACAAAACAAGAGATTGGAGACATCAAGATTTTCGACGAATTTTTTAAGAATTTTCAAATTTTCAGAAAGGATGTTCCAGATAAGGTCAAAAACGACATACTCAGATCTTCACTAACTTTGCAGGGATACATTGGAGGTCGAGACACGTGGAAAAAACGTACAAAACAAGAGATTGGAGACATCAAGATTTTGGACGAATGTTTGAAGAATTTTCAAATTTTCAGATAGGAGGTTCCAGATAAGGTCAAAAACTACATACTCAGATCTCCACCCAACATTGCAGGGATACATTGGATGTAAAGACACGTGAAAAAAACGTACAAAGCAAGAGATTGGAGACATCAAGATTTTCGACGAATTTTTGAAGAATTTTCAAATTTTCAGATAGGAGGTTCCAGATAAGGTCAAAAACTACATACTCAGATCTTCACCAAACGTTGCAGGGATACTTTGCATGTCAAGACACGTGGAAAAAACGTACAAAACAAGAGATTGGAGACATCAAGATTTTCGACGAATTTTTTAAGAATTTTCAAATTTTCAGATGGGAGGTTCCAGATAAGGTCAAAAACGACATACTCAGATCTTCACCAAACTTTGCATGGATACATTGGATGTCAAGACACGTGGAAAAAACGTACAAAACAAGAGATTGGAGACATCAAGATTTTGGACGAATTTTTTAAGAATTCTCAAATTTTCAGAAAGGAGGTTCCATATAAGGTCAAAAACTACATACTCAGATCTTCACCAAACTTTGCAGGGATACATTGGATGTCAAGACACGTGGAAAAAACGTACAAAACAAGAGATTGGGGTCTTCAAGATTTTGGACGAATTTTTTAAGAATTTTCAAATTTTCAGAAAGGAGGTTCCATATAAGGTCAAAAACTACATACTCAGATCTTCACCAAACTTTGCAGGGATACATTGAATGTCAAGACACGTGGAAAAAACGTACAAAACAAGAGATTGTGGTCATCAAGATTTTGGACGGATTTTTTAGGAATTTTCAAATTTTCAGATGGGAGGTTCCAGATAAGGTCAAAAACTACATACTCAGATCTTCACCAAACTTTGCAGGGATACATTGGATGTCAAGACACGTGGAAAAAACGTACAAAACAAGAGATTGGAGACATCAAGATTTTGGACGAATTTTTTAAGAATTTTCAAATTTTCAGATAGGAGGTTCCATATAAAGTCAAAAACTACATACTCAGATCTTCACCAAACTTTGCATGGATACATTATGTGTCAAGACACGTGGAAAAAACGTACAAAACAAGAGATTGGAGACATCAAGATTTTGGTCGAATTTTTTAAGAATTTTCAAATTTTCAGATGGGAGGTTCCAGATAAGGTCAAAAACTACATACTCAGATCTTCACCAAACTTTGCAGGGATACATTGGATGTCAAGACACGTGGAAAAAACGTACAAAACAAGAGATAGGAGACATCAAGATTTTGGACGAATTTTTTAACAATTTTCAAATTTTCAGAAAGGATGTTCCAGATAAGGTCAAAAACGACATACTCAGATCTTCACCAAACTTTGCAGGGATACATTGGATATCAAGACACGTGGAAAAAACGTACAAAACAAGAGATTGGAGACATCAAGATTTTGGACGAATTTTTTAAGAATTTTCAAATTTTCAGATAGGAGGTTCCAGATAAGGTCAAAAACTACATACTCAGATCTTCACCAAACTTTGCAGGGATACATTGGATGTCAAGACACGTGGAAAAAACGTACAAAACAAGAGATTGGAGACATCAAGATTTTGGACGAATTTTTTAAGAATTTTCAAATTTTCAGATAGGAGGTTCCAGATGAGGTCAAAAACTACATACTCAGATCTTCACCAAACTTTGCAGGAATACTTTGCATGTCAAGACACGTGAAAAAAACGTACAAAACAAGAGATCGGAGACATCAAGATTTTCGACGAATTTTTTAAGAATTTTCAAATTTTCAGATGGGAGGTTCCAGATAAGGTCAAAAACGACATACTCAGATCTTCACCAAACTTTGCAGGGATCCATTGGAGGTCGAGACACGTGGAAAAAACGTACAAAACAAGAGATTGGAGACATCAAGATTTTGGACGAATTTTTTAAGAATTTTCAAATTTTCAGATAGGAGGTTCCATATAAGGTCAAAAACTACATACTCAGATCTTCACCAAACTTTGCAGGGATACATTGGATGTCAAGACACGTGGAAAAAACGTACAAAACAAGAGATTGGAGACATCAAGATTTTGGACGATTTTTTTAAAAATTTTCAAATTTTCAGAAATGCGGTTCCAGATAAGGTCAAAAACTACATACTCAGATCTTCACCAAACTTTGCAGGGATACATTGGATGTCAAGACACGTGGAAAAAACGTACAAAACAAGAGATTCGGGTCAACAAGATTTTGGACGGATTTTTTAGGAATTTTCAAATTTTCAGATGGGAGGTTCCAGATAAGGTCAAAAACTACATACTCAGATCTTCACCAAACTCTGCAGGGATACATTGCATGTCAAGACACGTGGAAAAAACATACAAAACATAGGATTGGGGACATCAAGATTTTGTTAAATTCTTTTAAGAATTTTCAAATTTTCAGATAGGAGGTTCCATATAAGGTCAAAAACTACATACTCAGATCTTCACCAAACATTGCAGGGATACATTGGATGTCAAGACACGTGGAAAGAACGTACAAAACAAGAGATTGGAGACATCAAGATTTTGGACGAATTTTTTAAGAATTTTCAAATTTTCAGATAGGAGGCTCCATATAAGGTCAAAAACTATATACTCAGATCTTCACCAAACATTGCAGGGATACATTGGATGTCAAGACACGTGGAAAAAACGTACAAAACAAGAGATTGGAGACATCAAGATTTTGGACGAATTTTTTAAGAATTTTCAAATTTTCAGATAGGAGGTTCCAGATAAGGTCAAAAACTACATACTCAGATCTTCACCAAACGTTGCAGGGATACTTTGCATGTCAAGACACGTGGAAAAAACGTACAAAACAAGACATTGGAGACATCAAGATTTTGGTCGAATTTTTTAAGAATTTTCAAATTTTCAGATGGGAGGTTCCAGATAAGGTCAAAAACTACATACTCAGATCTTCACCAAACTTTGCAGGGATACATTGGATGTCAAGACACGTGGAAAAAACGTACAAAACAAGAGATCAAGATTTTGGACGAATTTTTTAACAATTTTCAAATTTTCAGAAAGGATGTTCCAGATAAGGTCAAAAACGACGTACTCAGATCTTCACCAAACTTTGCAGGGATACATTGGATATCAAGACACGTGGAAAAAACGTACAAAACAAGAGATTGGAGACATCAAGATTTTGGACGAATTTTTTAAGAATTTTCAAATTTTCAGATAGGAGGTTCCAGATAAGGTCAAAAACTACATACTCAGATCTTCACCAAACTTTGCAGGGATACATTGGATGTCAAGACACGTGGAAAAAACGTACAAAACAAGAGATTGGAGACATCAAGATTTTGGACGATTTTTTTAAGAATTTTCAAATTTTCAGAAATGCGGTTCCAGATAAGGTCAAAAACTACATACTCAGATCTTCACCAAACTTTGCAGGGATACATTGGATGTCAAGACACGTGGAAAAAACGTACAAAACAAGAGATTGGGGTCAACAAAATTTTGGACGGATTTTTTAGGAATTTTCAAATTTTCAGATGGGAGGTTCCAGATAAGGTCAAAAACTACATACTCAGATCTTCACCAAACTCTGCAGGGATACATTGTATGTCAAGACACGTGGAAAAAACATACAAAACATAGGATTGGGGACATCAAGATTTTGTTAAATTTTTTTAAGAATTTTCAAATTTTCAGATAGGAGGTTCCATATAAGGTCAAAAACTACATACTCAGATCTTCACCAAACATTGCAGGGATACATTGGATGTCAAGACACGTGGAAAGAACGTACAAAACAAGAGATTGGAGACATCAAGATTTTGGACGAATTTTTTAAGAATTTTCAAATTTTCAGATAGGAGGTTCCATATAAGGTCAAAAACTACATACTCAGATCTTCACCAAACATTGCAGGGATACATTGGATGTCAAGACACGTGGAAAAAACGTACAAAACAAGAGATTGGAGACATCAAGATTTTGGACGAATTTTTTAAGAATTTTCAAATTTTCAGATAGGAGGTTCCAGATAAGGTCAAAAACTACATACTCAGATCTTCACCAAATGTTGCAGGGATACTTTGCATGTCAAGACACGTGGAAAAAACGTACAAAACAAGAGATTGGAGACATCAAGATTTTCGACGAATTTTTTAAGAATTTTCAAATTTTCAGATGGGAGGTTCCAGATAAGGTCAAAAACTACATACTCAGATCTTCACCAAACTCTGCAGGGATACATTGGATGTCAAGACACGTGGAAAAAACATACAAAACATAGGATTGGGGACATCAAGATTTTGGTCAAATTTTTTAAGAATTTTCAAATTTTCAGATAGGAGGTTCCATATAAGGTCAAAAACTACATACTCAGATCTTCACCAAACTTTGCATGGATACATTATGTGTCAAGACACGTGGAAAAAACGTACAAAAGAAGAGATTGGAGACATCAAGATTTTGGTCGAATTTTTTAAGAATTTTCAAATTTTCAGATGGGAGGTTCCAGATAAGGTCAAAAACTACATACTCAGATCTTCACCAAACTTTGCAGGGATACATTGGATGTCAAGACACGTGGAAAAAACGTACAAAACAAGAGATAGGAGACATCAAGATTTTGGACGAATTTTTTAACAATTTTCAAATTTTCAGAAAGGATGTTCCAGATAAGTTCAAAAACGACATACTCAGATCTTCACCAAACTTTGCAGGGATACATTGGATATCAAGACACGTGGAAAAAACGTACAAAACAAGAGATTGGAGACATCAAGATTTTCGACGAATTTTTTAAGAATTTTCAAATTTTCAGATAGGAGGTTCCAGATAAGGTCAAAAACTACATACTCAGATCTTCACCAAACTTTGCAGGGATACATTGGATGTCAAGACACGTGGAAAAAACGTACAAAACAAGAGATTGGGGTCATCAAGATTTTGGACGGATTTTTTAGGAATTTTCAAATTTTCAGATGGGAGGTTCCAGATAAGGTCAAAAACTACATACTCAGATCTTCACCAAACGTTGCAGGGATACTTTGCATGTCAAGACACGTGGAAAAAACGTACAAAACAAAAGATTGGAGACATCAAGATTTTCGACGAATTTTTTAAGAATTTTCAAATTTTCAGATGGGAGGTTCCAGATAAGGTCAAAAACGACATACTCAGATCTTCACCAAACTTTGCATGGATACATTGGATGTCAAGACACGTGGAAAAAACGTACAAAACAAGAGATTGGGGTCATCAAGATTTTGCACGGATTTTTTAGGAATTTTCAAATTTTCAGATAGGAGGTTCCAGATAAGGTCAAAAACTACAAACTCAGATCTTCACCAAACTTTGCAGGGATACATTGGATGTCAAGACACGTGGAAAAAACGTACAAAACAAGAGATTGGAGACATCAAGATTTTGGACGAATTTTTTAAGAATTTTCAAATTTTCAGATGGGAGGTTCCAGATAAGGTCAAAAACTACATACTCAGATCTTCACCAAACTTTGCAGGGATACATTGGATGTCAAGACACGTGGAAAAAACGTACAAAAAAGAGATTGGAGACATCAAGATTTTGGACGAATTTTTTAACAATTTTCAAATTTTCAGAAAGGATGTTCCAGATAAGGTCAAAAACGACATACTCAGATCTTCACCAAACTTTGCAGGGATACATTGGATATCAAGACACGTGGAAAAAACGTACAAAACAAGAGATTGGAGACATCAAGATTTTCGACGAATTTTTTAAGAATTTTCAAATTTTCAGATAGGAGGTTCCAGATAAGGTCAACAACTACATACTCAGATCTTCACCAAACGTTGCAGGGATACTTTGCATGTCAAGACACGTGGAAAAAACGTACAAAACAAAAGATTGCAGACATCAAGATTTTCGACGAATTTTTTAAGAATTTTCAAATTTTCAGATGGGAGGTTCCAGATAAGGTCAAAAACGACATACTCAGATCTTCACCAAACTTTGCATGGATACATTGGATGTCAAGACACGTGGAAAAAACGTACAAAACAAGAGATTGGAGACATCAAGATTTTGGACGAATTTTTTAAGAATTCTCAAATTTTCAGAAAGGAGGTTCCATATAAGGTCAAAAACTACATACTCAGATCTTCACCAAACTTTGCAGGGATACTTTGGATGTCAAGACACGTGGAAAAAACGTACAAAACAAGAGATTGGGGTCATCAAGATTTTGGACGAATTTTTTAAGAATTTTCAAATTTTCAGATGGGAGGTTCAATATAAGGTCAAAAACTACATACTCAGATCTTCACCAAACTTTGCATGGATACATTGGATGTCAAGACACGTGGAAAAAACATACAAAACATAGGATTCGGAACATCAAGATTTTGGTCGAATTTTTTAAGAATTTTCAAATTTTCAGATAGGAGGTTCCATATAAGGTCAAAAACTACATACTCAGATCTTCACCAAACATTGCAGGAATACATTGGATGTCAAGACACGTGGAAAAAACGTACAAAACAAGAGATTGGGGTCATCAAGATTTTGCACGGATTTTTTAGGAATTTTCAAATTTTCAGATGGGAGGTTCCAGATAAGGTTAAAAACTACATACTCAGATCTTCACCAAACATTGCAGGGATACATTGGATGTCAAGACACGTGGAAAAAACGTACAAAACAAGAGATTGGAGACATCAATATTTTGGACGAATTTTTTAAGAATTTTCAAATTTTCAGATAGGAGGTTCCAGATGAGGTCAAAAACTACATAGTCAGATCTTCACCAAACTTTGCAGGAATACTTTGCATGTCAAGACACGTGGAAAAAACGTACAAAACAAGAGATCGGAGACATCAAGATTTTCGACGAATTTTTTAAGAATTTTCAAATTTTCAGATGGGAGGTTCCAGATAAGGTCAAAAACGACATACTCAGATCTTCACCAAACTTTGCATGGATACATTGGATGTCAAGACACGTGGAAAAAACATACAAAACATAGGATTGGTGACATCAAGATTTTGGACGAATTTTTTAAGAATTTTCAAATTTTCAGATAGGAGGTTCCATATAAGGTCAAAAACTACATACTCAGATCTTCACCAAACTTTGCAGGGATACATTGGATGTCAAGACACGTGAAAAAAACGTACAAAACAAGAGATTGGAGACATCAAGATTTTCGACGAATTTTTTAAGAATTTTCAAATTTTCAGAAAGGATGTTCCAGATAAGGTCAAAAACGACATACTCAGATCTTCACCAAACTTTGCAGGGATACATTGGAGGTCGAGACACGTGGAAAAAACGTACAAAACAAGAGATTGGAGACATCAAGATTTTGGACGAATTTTTGAAGAATTTTCAAATTTTCAGATAGGAGGTTCCAGATAAGGTCAAAAACTACATACTCAGATCTCAACCAAACATTGCAGGGATACATTGGATGTCAAGACACGTGGAAAAAACATACAAAACATAGGATTGGTGACATCAAGATTTTCGACGAATTTTTTAAGAATTTTCAAATTTTCAGATAGGAGGTTCCATATAAGGTCAAAAACTACATGCTCAGATCTTCACCAAACTTTGCAGGGATACATTGGATGTCAAGACACGTGGAAAAAACGTACAAAACAAGAGATTGGAGACATCAAGATTATGGACGAATTTTTTGAGAATTTTCAAATTTTCAGAAAGGAGGTTCCATATAAGGTCAAAAACTACATACTCAGATCTTCACCAAACTTTGCAGGGATACATTGGATGTCAAGAAACGTGGAAAAAACGTACAAAACAAGAGATTGGAGACATCAAGATTTTCGACGAATTTTTTAAGAATTTTCAAATTTTCAGAAAGGATGTTCCAGATAAGGTCAAAAACGACATACTCAGATCTTCACTAACTTTGCAGGGATACATTGGAGGTCGAGACACGTGGAAAAAACGTACAAAACAAGAGATTGGAGACATCAAGATTTTGGACGAATTTTTGAAGAATTTTCAAATTTTCAGATAGGAGGTTCCAGATAAGGTCAAAAACTACATACTCAGATCTCCACCAAACATTGCAGGGATACATTGGATGTCAAGACACGTGGAAAAAACGTACAAAGCAAGAGATTGGAGACATCAAGATTTTCGACGAATTTTTGAAGAATTTTCAAATTTTCAGATAGGAGGTTCCAGATAAGGTCAAAAACTACATACTCAGATCTTCACCAAACGTTGCAGGGATACTTTGCATGTCAAGACACGTGGAAAAAACGTACAAAACAAGAGATTGGAGACATCAAGATTTTCGACGAATTTTTTAAGAATTTTCAAATTTTCGGATGGGAGGTTCCAGATAAGGTCAAAAACGACATACTCAGATCTTCACCAAACTTTGCATGGATACATTGGATGTCAAGACACGTGGAAAAAACGTACAAAACAAGAGATTGGAGACATCAAGATTTTGGACGAATTTTTTAAGAATTCTCAAATTTTCAGAAAGGAGGTTCCATATAAGGTCAAAAACTACATACTCAGATCTTCACCAAACTTTGCAGGGATACATTGGATGTCAAGACACGTGGAAAAAACGTACAAAACAAGAGATTGGGGTCTTCAAGATTTTGGACGAATTTTTTAAGAATTTTCAAATTTTCAGAAAGGAGGTTCCATATAAGGTCAAAAACTACATACTCAGATCTTCACCAAACTTTGCAGGGATACATTGAATGTCAAGACACGTGGAAAAAACGTACAAAACAAGAGATTGTGGTCATCAAGATTTTGGACGGATTTTTTAGGAATTTTCAAATTTTCAGATGGGAGGTTCCAGATAAGGTCAAAAACTACATACTCAGATCTTCACCAAACTTTGCATGGATACATTGGATGTCAAGACACGTGGAAAAAACATACAAAACATAGGATTGGGGACATCAAGATTTTGGTCAAATTTTTTAAGAATTTTCAAATTTTCAGATAGGAGGTTCCATATAAGGTCAAAAACTACATACTCAGATCTTCACCAAACTTTGCATGGATACATTATGTGTCAAGACACGTGCAAAAAACGTACAAAACAAGAGATTGGAGACATCAAGATTTTGGTCGAATTTTTTAAGAATTTTCAAATTTTCAGATGGGAGGTTCCAGATAAGGTCAAAAACTACATACTCAGATCTTCACCAAACTTTGCAGGGATACATTGGATGTCAAGACACGTGGAAAAAACGTACAAAACAAGAGATAGGAGACATCAAGATTTTGGACGAATTTTTTAACAATTTTCAAATTTTCAGAAAGGATGTTCCAGATAAGGTCAAAAACGACGTACTCAGATCTTCACCAAACTTTGCAGGGATACATTGGATATCGAGACACGTGGAAAAAACGTACAAAACAAGAGATTGGAGACATCAAGATTTTGGACGAATTTTTTAAGAATTTTCAAATTTTCAGATAGGAGGTTCCAGATAAGGTCAAAAACTACATACTCAGATCTTCACCAAACTTTGCAGGGATACATTGGATGTCAAGACACGTGGAAAAAACGTACAAAACAAGAGATTGGAGACATCAAGATTTTGGACGATTTTTTTAAGAATTTTCAAATTTTCAGAAATGCGGTTCCAGATAAGGTCAAAAACTACATACTCAGATCTTCACCAAACTTTGCAGGGATACATTGGATGTCAAGACACGTGGAAAAAACGTACAAAACAAGAGATTGGGGTCAACAAAATTTTGGACGGATTTTTTAGGAATTTTCAAATTTTCAGATGGGAGTTTCCAGATAAGGTCAAAAACTACATACTCAGATCTTCACCAAACTCTGCAGGGATACATTGTATGTCAAGACACGTGGAAAAAACATACAAAACATAGGATTGGGGACATCAAGATTTTGTTAAATTTTTTTAAGAATTTTCAAATTTTCAGATAGGAGGTTCCATATAAGGTCAAAAACTACATACTCAGATCTTCACCAAACATTGCAGGGATACATTGGATGTCAAGACACGTGGAAAGAACGTACAAAACAAGAGATTGGAGACATCAAGATTTTGGACGAATTTTTTAAGAATTTTCAAATTTTCAGATAGGAGGTTCCATATAAGGTCAAAAACTACATACTCAGATCTTCACCAAACATTGCAGGGATACATTGGATGTCAAGACACGTGGAAAAAACGTACAAAACAAGAGATTGGAGACATCAAGATTTTGGACGAATTTTTTAAGAATTTTCAAATTTTCAGATAGGAGGTTCCAGATAAGGTCAAAAACTACATACTCAGATCTTCACCAAACGTTGCAGGGATACTTTGCATGTCAAGACACGTGGAAAAAACGTACAAAACAAGAGATTGGAGACATCAAGATTTTCGACGAATTTTTTAAGAATTTTCAAATTTTCAGATGGGAGGTTCCAGATAAGGTCAAAAACTACATACTCAGATCTTCACCAAACTCTGCAGGGATACATTGGATGTCAAGACACGTGGAAAAAACATACAAAACATAGGATTGGGGACATCAAGATTTTGGTCAAATTTTTTAAGAATTTTCAAATTTTCAGATAGGAGGTTCCATATAAGGTCAAAAACTACATACTCAGATCTTCACCAAACTTTGCATGGATACATTATGTGTCAAGACACGTGGAAAAAACGTACAAAAGAAGAGATTGGAGACATCAAGATTTTGGTCGAATTTTTTAAGAATTTTCAAATTTTCAGATGGGAGGTTCCAGATAAGGTCAAAAACTACATACTCAGATCTTCACCAAACTTTGCAGGGATACATTGGATGTCAAGACACGTGGAAAAAACGTACAAAACAAGAGATAGGAGACATCAAGATTTTGGACGAATTTTTTAACAATTTTCAAATTTTCAGAAAGGATGTTCCAGATAAGGTCAAAAACGACATACTCAGATCTTCACCAAACTTTGCAGGGATACATTGGATATCAAGACACGTGGAAAAAACGTACAAAACAAGAGATTGGAGACATCAAGATTTTGGACGAATTTTTTAAGAATTTTCAAATTTTCAGATAGGAGGTTCCAGATAAGGTCAAAAACTACATACTCAGATCTTCACCAAACTTTGCAGGGATACATTGGATGTCAAGACACGTGGAAAAAACGTACAAAACAAGAGATTGGGGTCATCAAGATTTTGGACGGATTTTTTAGGAATTTTCAAATTTTCAGATGGGAGGTTCCAGATAAGGTCAAAAACTACATACTCAGATCTTCACCAAACGTTGCAGGGATACTTTGCATGTCAAGACACGTGGAAAAAACGTACAAAACAAAAGATTGGAGACATCAAGATTTTCGACGAATTTTTTAAGAATTTTCAAATTTTCAGATGGGAGGTTCCAGATAAGGTCAAAAACGACATACTCAGATCTTCACCAAACTTTGCATGGATACATTGGATGTCAAGACACGTGGAAAAAACGTACAAAACAAGAGATTGGGGTCATCAAGATTTTGCACGGATTTTTTAGGAATTTTCAAATTTTCAGATGGGAGGTTCCAGATAAGGTCAAAAACTACATACTCAGATCTTCACCAAACTTTGCAGGGATACATTGGATGTCAAGACACGTGGAAAAAACGTACAAAACAAGAGATTGGAGACATCAAGATTTTGGACGAATTTTTTAAGAATTTTCAAATTTTCAGATAGGAGGTTCCATATAAGGTCAAAAACTACATACTCAGATCTTCACCAAACTTTGCATGGATACATTATGTGTCAAGACACGTGGAAAAAACGTACAAAACAAAAGATTGGAGACATCAAGATTTTGGTCGAATTTTTTAAGAATTTTCAAATTTTCAGATGGGAGGTTCCAGATAAGGTCAAAAACTACATACTCAGATCTTCACCAAACTTTGCAGGGATACATTGGATGTCAAGACACGTGGAAAAAACGTACAAAACAAGAGATTGGAGACATCAAGATTTTGGACGAATTTTTTAAGAATTTTTAAATTTTCAGATAGGAGGTTCCATATAAGGTCAAAAACTACATACTCAGATCTTCACCAAACTTTGCATGGATACATTATGTGTCAAGACACGTGGAAAAAACGTACAAAACAAGAGATTGGAGACATCAAGATATTGGTCGAATTTTTTAAGAATTTTCAAATTTTCAGATGGGAGGTTCCAGATAAGGTCAAAAACTACATACTCAGATCTTCACCAAACTTTGCAGGGATACATTGGATGTCAAGACACGTGGAAAAAACGTACAAAACAAGAGATAGGAGACATCAAGATTTTGGACGAATTTTTTAACAATTTTCAAATTTTCAGAAAGGATGTTCCAGATAAGGTCAAAAACAACATACTCAGATCTTCACCAAACTTTGCAGGGATACATTGGATATCAAGACACGTGGAAAAAACGTACAAAACAAGAGATTGGAGACATCAAGATTTTGGACGAATTTTTTAAGAATTTTCAAATTTTCAGATAGGAGGTTCCAGATAAGATCAAAAACTACATACTCAGATCTTCACCAAACTTTGCAGGGATACATTGGATGTCAAGACACGTGGAAAATAAGTACAAAACAAGAGATTGGGGTCATCAAGATTTTGGACGGATTTTTTAGGAATTTTCAAATTTTCAGATGGGAGGTTCCAGATAAGGTCAAAAACTACATACTCAGATCTTCACCAAACATTGCAGGGATACATTGGATGTCAAGACACGTGGAAAAAACGTACAAAACAAGAGATTGGAGACATCAAGATTTTGGACGAATTTTTTAAGAATTTTCAAATTTTCAGATAGGAGGTTCCAGATGAGGTCAAAAACTACATACTCAGATCTTCACCAAACTTTGCAGGAATACTTTGCATGTCAAGACACGTGGAAAAAACGTACAAAACAAGAGATCGGAGACATCAAGATTTTCGAAGAATTTTTTAAGAATTTTCAAATTTTCAGATGGGAGGTTCCAGATAAGGTCAAAAACGACATACTCAGATCTTCACCAAACTTTGCAGGGATCCATTGGAGGTCGAGACACGTGGAAAAAACGTACAAAACAAGAGATTGGAGACATCAAGATTTTGGACGAATTTTTTAAGAATTTTCAAATTTTCAGATAGGAGGTTCCAGATAAGGTCAAAAACGACATACTCAGATCTTCACCAAACTTTGCATGGATACATTGGATGTCAAGACACGTGGAAAAAACGTACAAAACAAGAGATTGGAGACATCAAGATTTTGGACGAATTTTTTAAGAATTCTCAAATTTTCAGAAAGGAGGTTCCATATAAGGTCAAAAACTACATACTCAGATCTTCACCAAACTTTGCAGGGATACTTTGGATGTCAAGACACGTGGAAAAAACGTACAAAACAAGAGATTGGGGTCATCAAGATTTTGGACGAATTTTTTAAGAATTTTCAAATTTTCAGATGGGAGGTTCAATATAAGGTCAAAAACTACATACTCAGATCTTCACCAAACTTTGCATGGATACATTGGATGTCAAGACACGTGGAAAAAACATACAAAACATAGGATTCGGAACATCAAGATTTTGGTCGAATTTTTTAAGAATTTTCAAATTTTCAGATAGGAGGTTCCATATAAGGTCAAAAACTACATACTCAGATCTTCACCAAACATTGCAGGAATACATTGGATGTCAAGACACGTGGAAAAAACGTACAAAACAAGAGATTGGGGTCATCAAGATTTTGCACGGATTTTTTAGGAATTTTCAAATTTTCAGATGGGAGGTTCCAGATAAGGTCAAAAACTACATACTCAGATCTTCACCAAACTTTGCAGGGATACATTGGATGTCAAGACACGTGGAAAAAACGTACAAAACAAGAGATTGGAGACATCAAGATTTTGGACGAATTTTTTAAGAATTTTCAAATTTTCAGATAGGAGGTTCCATATAAGGTCAAAAACTACATACTCAGATCTTCACCAAACTTTGCATGGATACATTATGTGTCAAGACACGTGGAAAAAACGTACAAAACAAAAGATTGGAGACATCAAGATTTTGGTCGAATTTTTTAAGAATTTTCAAATTTTCAGATGGGAGGTTCCAGATAAGGTCAAAAACTACATACTCAGATCTTCACCAAACTTTGCAGGGATACATTGGATGTCAAGACACGTGGAAAAAACGTACAAAAAAGAGATTGGAGACATCAAGATTTTGGACGAATTTTTTAACAATTTTCAAATTTTCAGAAAGGATGTTCCAGATAAGGTCAAAAACGACATACTCAGATCTTCACCAAACTTTGCAGGGATACATTGGATATCAAGACACGTGGAAAAAACGTACAAAACAAGAGATTGGAGACATCAAGATTTTGGACGAATTTTTTAAGAATTTTCAAATTTTCAGATAGGAGGTTCCAGATAAGGTCAAAAACTACATACTCAGATCTTCACCAAACTTTGCAGGGATACATTGGATGTCAAGACACGTGGAAAAAACGTACAAAACAAGAGATTGGGGTCATCAAGATTTTGGACGGATTTTTTAGGAATTTTCAAATTTTCAGATGGGAGGTTCCAGATAAGGTCAAAAACTACATACTCAGATCTTCACCAAACATTGCAGGGATACATTGGATGTCAAGACACGTGGAAAAAACGTACAAAACAAGAGATTGGAGACATCAAAATTTTGGACGAATTTTTTAAGAATTTTCAAATTTTCAGATGGGAGGTTCCAGATGAGGTCAAAAACTACATACTCAGATCTTCACCAAACGTTGCAGGGATACTTTGCATGTCAAGACACGTGGAAAAAACGTACAAAACAAAAGATTGGAGACATCAAGATTTTCGACGAATTTTTTAAGAATTTTCAAATTTTCAGATGGGAGGTTCCAGATAAGGTCAAAAACGACATACTCAGATCTTCACCAAACTTTGCAGGGATACATTGGATGTCAAGACACGTGGAAAAAACGTACAAAACAAGAGATTCGGGTCAACAAGATTTTGGACGGATTTTTTAGGAATTTTCAAATTTTCAGATGGGAGGTTCCAGATAAGGTCAAAAACTACATACTCAGATCTTCACCAAACTCTGCAGGGATACATTGCATGTCAAGACACGTGGAAAAAACATACAAAACATAGGATTGGGGACATCAAGATTTTGTTAAATTCTTTTAAGAATTTTCAAATTTTCAGATAGGAGGTTCCATATAAGGTCAAAAACTACATACTCAGATCTTCACCAAACATTGCAGGGATACATTGGATGTCAAGACACGTGGAAAGAACGTACAAAACAAGAGATTGGAGACATCAAGATTTTGGACGAATTTTTTCAGAATTTTCAAATTTTCAGATAGGAGGCTCCATATAAGGTCAAAAACTACATACTCAGATCTTCACCAAACATTGCAGGGATACATTGGATGTCAAGACACGTGGAAAAAACGTACAAAACAAGAGATTGGAGACATCAAGATTTTGGACGAATTTTTTAAGAATTTTCAAATTTTCAGATAGGAGGTTCCAGATAAGGTCAAAAACTACATACTCAGATCTTCACCAAACGTTGCAGGGATACTTTGCATGTCAAGACACGTGGAAAAAACGTACAAAACAAGAGATTGGAGACATCAAGATTTTCGACGAATTTTTTAAGAATTTTCAAATTTTCAGATGGGAGGTTCCAGATAAGGTCAAAAACTACATACTCAGATCTTCACCAAACTTTGCATGGATACATTGGATGTCAAGACACGTGGAAAAAACATACAAAACATAGGATTGGGGACATCAAGATTTTGGTCAAATTTTTTAAGAATTTTCAAATTTTCAGATAGGAGGTTCCATATAAGGTCAAAAACTACATACTCAGATCTTCACCAAACTTTGCATGGATACATTATGTGTCAAGACACGTGGAAAAAACGTACAAAACAAGACATTGGAGACATCAAGATTTTGGTCGAATTTTTTAAGAATTTTCAAATTTTCAGATGGGAGGTTCCAGATAAGGTCAAAAACTACATACTCAGATCTTCACCAAACTTTGCAGGGATACATTGGATGTCAAGACACGTGGAAAAATCGTACAAAACAAGAGATAGGAGACATCAAGATTTTGGACGAATTTTTTAACAATTTTCAAATTTTCAGAAAGGATGTTCCAGATAAGGTCAAAAACGACGTACTCAGATCTTCACCAAACTTTGCAGGGATACATTGGATATCGAGACACGTGGAAAAAACGTACAAAACAAGAGATTGGAGACATCAAGATTTTGGACGAATTTTTTAAGAATTTTCAAATTTTCAGATAGGAGGTTCCAGATAAGGTCAAAAACTACATACTCAGATCTTCACCAAACTTTGCAGGGATACATTGGATGTCAAGACACGTGGAAAAAACGTACAAAACAAGAGATTGGAGACATCAAGATTTTGGACGATTTTTTTAAGAATTTTCAAATTTTCAGAAATGCGGTTCCAGATAAGGTCAAAAACTACATACTCAGATCTTCACCAAACTTTGCAGGGATACATTGGATGTCAAGACACGTGGAAAAAACGTACAAAACAAGAGATTGGGGTCAACAAAATTTTGGACGGATTTTTTAGGAATTTTCAAATTTTCAGATGGGAGGTTCCAGATAAGGTCAAAAACTACATACTCAGATCTTCACCAAACTCTGCAGGGATACATTGTATGTCAAGACACGTGGAAAAAACATACAAAACATAGGATTGGGGACATCAAGATTTTGTTAAATTTTTTTAAGAATTTTCAAATTTTCAGATAGGAGGTTCCATATAAGGTCAAAAACTACATACTCAGATCTTCACCAAACATTGCAGGGATACATTGGATGTCAAGACACGTGGAAAGAACGTACAAAACAAGAGATTGGAGACATCAAGATTTTGGACGAATTTTTTAAGAATTTTCAAATTTTCAGATAGGAGGTTCCATATAAGGTCAAAAACTACATACTCAGATCTTCACCAAACATTGCAGGGATACATTGGATGTCAAGACACGTGGAAAAAACGTACAAAACAAGAGATTGGAGACATCAAGATTTTGGACGAATTTTTTAAGAATTTTCAAATTTTCAGATAGGAGGTTCCAGATAAGGTCAAAAACTACATACTCAGATCTTCACCAAACGTTGCAGGGATACTTTGCATGTCAAGACACGTGGAAAAAACGTACAAAACAAGAGATTGGAGACATCAAGATTTTCGACGAATTTTTTAAGAATTTTCAAATTTTCAGATGGGAGGTTCCAGATAAGGTCAAAAACTACATACTCAGATCTTCACCAAACTCTGCAGGGATACATTGGATGTCAAGACACGTGGAAAAAACATACAAAACATAGGATTGGGGACATCAAGATTTTGGTCAAATTTTTTAAGAATTTTCAAATTTTCTGATGGGAGGTTCCAGATAAGGTCAAAAACTACATACTCAGATCTTCACCAAACTTTGCAGGGATACATTGGATGTCAAGACACGTGGAAAAAACGTACAAAACAAGAGATAGGAGACATCAAGATTTTGGACGAATTTTTTAACAATTTTCAAATTTTCAGAAAGGATGTTCCAGATAAGGTCAAAAACGACATACTCAGATCTTCACCAAACTTTGCAGGGATACATTGGATATCAAGACACGTGGAAAAAACGTACAGAACAAGAGATTGGAGACATCAAGATTTTGGACGAATTTTTTAAGAATTTTCAAATTTTCAGATAGGAGGTTCCAGATAAGGTCAAAAACTACATACTCAGATCTTCACCAAACTTTGCAGGGATACATTGGATGTCAAGACACGTGGAAAAAACGTACAAAACAAGAGATTGGGGTCATCAAGATTTTGGACGGATTTTTTAGGAATTTTCAAATTTTCAGATGGGAGGTTCCAGATAAGGTCAAAAACTACATACTCAGATCTTCACCAAACGTTGCAGGGATACTTTGCATGTCAAGACACGTGGAAAAAACGTACAAAACAAAAGATTGGAGACATCAAGATTTTCGACGAATTTTTTAAGAATTTTCAAATTTTCAGATGGGAGGTTCCAGATAAGGTCAAAAACGACATACTCAGATCTTCACCAAACTTTGCATGGATACATTGGATGCCAAGACACGTGGAAAAAACGTACAAAACAAGAGATTGGGGTCATCAAGATTTTGCACGGATTTTTTAGGAATTTTCAAATTTTCAGATGGGAGGTTCCAGATAAGGTCAAAAACTACATACTCAGATCTTCACCAAACTTTGCAGGGATACATTGGATGTCAAGACACGTGGAAAAAACGTACAAAACAAGAGATTGGAGACATCAAGATTTTGGACGAATTTTTTAAGAATTTTCAAATTTTCAGATAGGAGGTTCCATATAAGGTCAAAAACTACATACTCAGATCTTCACCAAACTTTGCATGGATACATTATGTGTCAAGACACGTGAAAAAAACGTACAAAACAAAAGATTGGAGACATCAAGATTTTGGTCGAATTTTTTAAGAATTTTCAAATTTTCAGATGGGAGGTTCCAGATAAGGTCAAAAACTACATACTCAGATCTTCACCAAACTTTGCAGGGATACATTGGATGTCAAGACACGTGGAAAAAACGTACAAAACAAGAGATTGGAGACATCAAGATTTTGGACGAATTTTTTAAGAATTTTTAAATTTTCAGATAGGAGGTTCCATATAAGGTCAAAAACTACATACTCAGATCTTCACCAAACTTTGCATGGATACATTATGTGTCAAGACACGTGGAAAAAACGTACAAAACAAGAGATTGGAGACATCAAGATATTGGTCGAATTTTTTAAGAATTTTCAAATTTTCAGATGGGAGGTTCCAGATAAGGTCAAAAACTACATACTCAGATCTTCACCAAACTTTGCAGGGATACATTGGATGTCAAGACACGTGGAAAAAACGTACAAAACAAGAGATAGGAGACATCAAGATTTTGGACGAATTTTTTAACAATTTTCAAATTTTCAGAAAGGATGTTCCAGATAAGGTCAAAAACAACATACTCAGATCTTCACCAAACTTTGCAGGGATACATTGGATATCAAGACACGTGGAAAAAACGTACAAAACAAGAGATTGGAGACATCAAGATTTTGGACGAATTTTTTAAGAATTTTCAAATTTTCAGATAGGAGGTTCCAGATAAGATCAAAAACTACATACTCAGATCTTCACCAAACTTTGCAGGGATACATTGGATGTCAAGACACGTGGAAAATAAGTACAAAACAAGAGATTGGGGTCATCAAGATTTTGGACGGATTTTTTAGGAATTTTCAAATTTTCAGATGGGAGGTTCCAGATAAGGTCAAAAACTACATACTCAGATCTTCACCAAACATTGCAGGGATACATTGGATGTCAAGACACGTGGAAAAAACGTACAAAACAAGAGATTGGAGACATCAAGATTTTGGACGAATTTTTTAAGAATTTTCAAATTTTCAGATAGGAGGTTCCAGATGAGGTCAAAAACTACATACTCAGATCTTCACCAAACTTTGCAGGAATACTTTGCATGTCAAGACACGTGGAAAAAACGTACAAAACAAGAGATCGGAGACATCAAGATTTTCGAAGAATTTTTTAAGAATTTTCAAATTTTCAGATGGGAGGTTCCAGATAAGGTCAAAAACGACATACTCAGATCTTCACCAAACTTTGCAGGGATCCATTGGAGGTCGAGACACGTGGAAAAAACGTACAAAACAAGAGATTGGAGACATCAAGATTTTGGACGAATTTTTTAAGAATTTTCAAATTTTCAGATAGGAGGTTCCAGATAAGGTCAAAAACGACATACTCAGATCTTCACCAAACTTTGCATGGATACATTGGATGTCAAGACACGTGGAAAAAACGTACAAAACAAGAGATTGGAGACATCAAGATTTTGGACGAATTTTTTAAGAATTCTCAAATTTTCAGAAAGGAGGTTCCATATAAGGTCAAAAACTACATACTCAGATCTTCACCAAACTTTGCAGGGATACTTTGGATGTCAAGACACGTGGAAAAAACGTACAAAACAAGAGATTGGGGTCATCAAGATTTTGGACGAATTTTTTAAGAATTTTCAAATTTTCAGATGGGAGGTTCAATATAAGGTCAAAAACTACATACTCAGATCTTCACCAAACTTTGCATGGATACATTGGATGTCAAGACACGTGGAAAAAACATACAAAACATAGGATTCGGAACATCAAGATTTTGGTCGAATTTTTTAAGAATTTTCAAATTTTCAGATAGGAGGTTCCATATAAGGTCAAAAACTACATACTCAGATCTTCACCAAACATTGCAGGAATACATTGGATGTCAAGACACGTGGAAAAAACGTACAAAACAAGAGATTGGGGTCATCAAGATTTTGCACGGATTTTTTAGGAATTTTCAAATTTTCAGATGGGAGGTTCCAGATAAGGTCAAAAACTACATACTCAGATCTTCACCAAACTTTGCAGGGATACATTGGATGTCAAGACACGTGGAAAAAACGTACAAAACAAGAGATTGGAGACATCAAGATTTTGGACGAATTTTTTAAGAATTTTCAAATTTTCAGATAGGAGGTTCCATATAAGGTCAAAAACTACATACTCAGATCTTCACCAAACTTTGCATGGATACATTATGTGTCAAGACACGTGGAAAAAACGTACAAAACAAAAGATTGGAGACATCAAGATTTTGGTCGAATTTTTTAAGAATTTTCAAATTTTCAGATGGGAGGTTCCAGATAAGGTCAAAAACTACATACTCAGATCTTCACCAAACTTTGCAGGGATACATTGGATGTCAAGACACGTGGAAAAAACGTACAAAAAAGAGATTGGAGACATCAAGATTTTGGACGAATTTTTTAACAATTTTCAAATTTTCAGAAAGGATGTTCCAGATAAGGTCAAAAACGACATACTCAGATCTTCACCAAACTTTGCAGGGATACATTGGATATCAAGACACGTGGAAAAAACGTACAAAACAAGAGATTGGAGACATCAAGATTTTGGACGAATTTTTTAAGAATTTTCAAATTTTCAGATAGGAGGTTCCAGATAAGGTCAAAAACTACATACTCAGATCTTCACCAAACTTTGCAGGGATACATTGGATGTCAAGACACGTGGAAAAAACGTACAAAACAAGAGATTGGGGTCATCAAGATTTTGGACGGATTTTTTAGGAATTTTCAAATTTTCAGATGGGAGGTTCCAGATAAGGTCAAAAACTACATACTCAGATCTTCACCAAACATTGCAGGGATACATTGGATGTCAAGACACGTGGAAAAAACGTACAAAACAAGAGATTGGAGACATCAAAATTTTGGACGAATTTTTTAAGAATTTTCAAATTTTCAGATGGGAGGTTCCAGATGAGGTCAAAAACTACATACTCAGATCTTCACCAAACGTTGCAGGGATACTTTGCATGTCAAGACACGTGGAAAAAACGTACAAAACAAAAGATTGGAGACATCAAGATTTTCGACGAATTTTTTAAGAATTTTCAAATTTTCAGATGGGAGGTTCCAGATAAGGTCAAAAACGACATACTCAGATCTTCACCAAACTTTGCATGGATACATTGGATGTCAAGACACGTGGAAAAAACGTACAAAACAAGAGATTGGAGACATCAAGATTTTGGACGAATTTTTTAAGAATTCTCAAATTTTCAGAAAGGAGGTTCCATATAAGGTCAAAAACTACATACTCAGATCTTCACCAAACTTTGCAGGGATACTTTGGATGTCAAGACACGTGGAAAAAACGTACAAAACAAGAGATTGGGGTCATCAAGATTTTGGACGAATTTTTTAAGAATTTTCAAATTTTCAGATGGGAGGTTCAATATAAGGTCAAAAACTACATACTCAGATCTTCACCAAACTTTGCATGGATACATTGGATGTCAAGACACGTGGAAAAAACATACAAAACATAGGATTCGGAACATCAAGATTTTGGTCGAATTTTTTAAGAATTTTCAAATTTTCAGATAGGAGGTTCCATATAAGGTCAAAAACTACATACTCAGATCTTCACCAAACATTGCAGGAATACATTGGATGTCAAGACACGTGGAAAAAACGTACAAAACAAGAGATTGGGGTCATCAAGATTTTGCACGGATTTTTTAGGAATTTTCAAATTTTCAGATGGGAGGTTCCAGATAAGGTCAAAAACTACATACTCAGATCTTCACCAAACTTTGCAGGGATACATTGGATGTCAAGACACGTGGAAAAAACGTACAAAACAAGAGATTGGAGACATCAAGATTTTGGACGAATTTTTTAAGAATTTTCAAATTTTCAGATAGGAGGTTCCATATAAGGTCAAAAACTACATACTCAGATCTTCACCAAACTTTGCATGGATACATTATGTGTCAAGACACGTGGAAAAAACGTACAAAACAAAAGATTGGAGACATCAAGATTTTGGTCGAATTTTTTAAGAATTTTCAAATTTTCAGATGGGAGGTTCCAGATAAGGTCAAAAACTACATACTCAGATCTTCACCAAACTTTGCAGGGATACATTGGATGTCAAGACACGTGGAAAAAACGTACAAAAAAGAGATTGGAGACATCAAGATTTTGGACGAATTTTTTAACAATTTTCAAATTTTCAGAAAGGATGTTCCAGATAAGGTCAAAAACGACATACTCAGATCTTCACCAAACTTTGCAGGGATACATTGGATATCAAGACACGTGGAAAAAACGTACAAAACAAGAGATTGGAGACATCAAGATTTTGGACGAATTTTTTAAGAATTTTCAAATTTTCAGATAGGAGGTTCCAGATAAGGTCAAAAACTACATACTCAGATCTTCACCAAACTTTGCAGGGATACATTGGATGTCAAGACACGTGGAAAAAACGTACAAAACAAGAGATTGGGGTCATCAAGATTTTGGACGGATTTTTTAGGAATTTTCAAATTTTCAGATGGGAGGTTCCAGATAAGGTCAAAAACTACATACTCAGATCTTCACCAAACATTGCAGGGATACATTGGATGTCAAGACACGTGGAAAAAACGTACAAAACAAGAGATTGGAGACATCAAAATTTTGGACGAATTTTTTAAGAATTTTCAAATTTTCAGATAGGAGGTTCCAGATGAGGTCAAAAACTACATACTCAGATCTTCACCAAACTTTGCAGGAATACTTTGCATGTCAAGACACGTGGAAAAAACGTACAAAACAAGAGATCGGAGACATCAAGATTTTCGACGAATTTTTTAAGAATTTTCAAATTTTCAGATGGGAGGTTCCAGATAAGGTCAAAAACGACATACTCAGATCTTCACCAAACTTTGCATGGATACATTGGATGTCAAGACACGTGGAAAAAACATACAAAACATAGGATTGGTGACATCAAGATTTTGGACGATTTTTTTAAGAATTTTCAAATTTTCAGATAGGAGGTTCCATATAAGGTCAAAAACTACATACTCAGATCTTCACCAAACTTTGCAGGGATACATTGGATGTCAAGACACGTGGAAAAAACGTACAAAACAAGAGATTGGAGACATCAAGATTATGGACGAATTTTTTGAGAATTTTCAAATTTTCAGAAAGGAGGTTCCATATAAGGTCAAAAACTACATACTCAGATCTTCACCAAACTTTGCAGGGATACATTGGAGGTCGAGACACGTGGAAAAAACGTACAAAACAAGAGATTGGAGACATCAAGATTTTGGACGAATTTTTGAAGAATTTTCAAATTTTCTGATAGGAGGTCCCAGATAAGGTCAAAAACTACATACTCAGATCTCCACCAAACATTGCAGGGATACATTGGATGTCAAGACACGTGGAAAAAACGTACAAAACAAGAGATTGGAGACATCAAGATTTTCGACGAATTTTTGAAGAATTTTCAAATTTTCAGATAGGAGGTTCCAGATAAGGTCAAAAACTACATACTCAGATCTTCACCAAACGTTGCAGGGATACTTTGCATGTCAAGACACGTGGAAAAAACGTACAAAACAAGAGATTGGAGACATCAAGATTTTCGACGAATTTTTTAAGAATTTTCAAATTTTCAGATGGGAGGTTCCAGATAAGGTCAAAAACGACATACTCAGATCTTCACCAAACTTTGCATGGATACATTGGATGTCAAGACACGTGGAAAAAACGTACAAAACAAGAGATTGGGGTCATCAAGATTTTGCACGGATTTTTTAGGAATTTTCAAATTTTCAGATGGGAGGTTCCAGATAAGGTCAAAAACTACATACTCAGATCTTCACCAAACTTTGCAGGGATACATTGGATGTCAAGACACGTGGAAAAAACGTACAAAACAAGAGATTGGAGACATCAAGATTTTGGACGAATTTTTTAAGAATTTTCAAATTTTCAGATAGGAGGTTCCATATAAGGTCAAAAACTACATACTCAGATCTTCACCAAACTTTGCAGGAATACTTTGCATGTCAAGACACGTGGAAAAAACGTACAAAACAAGAGATCGGAGACATCAAGATTTTCGACGAATTTTTTAAGAATTTTCAAATTTTCAGATGGGAGGTTCCAGATAAGGTCAAAAACGACATACTCAGATCTTCACCAAACTTTGCATGGATACATTGGATGTCAAGACACGTGGAAAAAACATACAAAACATAGGATTGGTGACATCAAGATTTTGGACGAATTTTTTAAGAATTTTCAAATTTTCAGATAGGAGGTTCCATATAAGGTCAAAAACTACATACTCAGATCTTCACAAAACTTTGCAGGGATACATTGGATGTCAAGACACGTGGAAAAAACGTACAAAACAAGAGATTGGAGACATCAAGATTATGGACGAATTTTTTGAGAATTTTCAAATTTTGAGAAAGGAGGGTCCATATAAGGTCAAAAACTACATACTCAGATCTTCACCAAACTTTGCAGGGATACATTGGATGTCAAGACACGTGGAAAAAACGTACAAAACAAGAGATTGGAGACATCAAGATTTTCGACGAATTTTTTAAGAATTTTCAAATTTTCAGAAAGGATGTTCCAGATAAGGTGAAAAACGACATACTCAGATCTTCACCAAACTTTGCAGGGATACATTGGAGGTCGAGACACGTGGAAAAAACGTACAAAACAAGAGATTGGAGACATCAAGATTTTGGACGAATTTTTGAAGAATTTTCAAATTTTCTGATAGGAGGTCCCAGATAAGGTCAAAAACTACATACTCAGATCTCCACCAAACATTGCAGGGATACATTGGATGTCAAGACACGTGGAAAAAACGTACAAAACAAGAGATTGGAGACATCAAGATTTTCGACGAATTTTTTAAGAATTTTCAAATTTTCAGATGGGAGGTTCCAGATAAGGTCAAAAACGACATACTCAGATCTTCACCAAACTTTGCATGGATACATTGGATGTCAAGACACGTGGAAAAAACGTACAAAACAAGAGATTGGGGTCATCAAGATTTTGCACGGATTTTTTAAGAATTTTCAAATTTTCAGATGGGAGGTTCCAGATAAGGTCAAAAACTACATACTCAGATCTTCACCAAACTTTGCATGGATACATTATGTGTCAAGACACGTGGAAAAAACGTACAAAACAAAAGATTGGAGACATCAAGATTTTGGTCGAATTTTTTAAGAATTTTCAAATTTTCAGATGGGAGGTTCCAGATAAGGTCAAAAACTACATACTCAGATCTTCACCAAACTTTGCAGGGATATATTGGATGTCAAGACACGTGGAAAAAACGTACAAAAAAGAGATTGGAGACATCAAGATTTTGGACGAATTTTTTAACAATTTTCAAATTTTCAGAAAGGATGTTCCAGATAAGGTCAAAAACGACATACTCAGATCTTCACCAAACTTTGCAGGGATACATTGGATATCAAGACACGTGGAAAAAACGTACAAAACAAGAGATTGGAGACATCAAGATTTTGGACGAATTTTTTAAGAATTTTCAAATTTTCAGATAGGAGGTTCCAGATAAGGTCAAAAACTACATACTCAGATCTTCACCAAACTTTGCAGGGATACATTGGATGTCAAGACACGTGGAAAAAACGTACAAAACAAGAGATTGGGGTCATCAAGATTTTGGACGGATTTTTTAGGAATTTTCAAATTTTCAGATGGGAGGTTCCAGATAAGGTCAAAAACTACATACTCAGATCTTCACCAAACATTGCAGGGATACATTGGATGTCAAGACACGTGGAAAAAACGTACAAAACAAGAGATTGGAGACATCAAAATTTTGGACGAATTTTTTAAGAATTTTCAAATTTTCAGATGGGAGGTTCCAGATGAGGTCAAAAACTACATACTCAGATCTTCACCAAACGTTGCAGGGATACTTTGCATGTCAAGACACGTGGAAAAAACGTACAAAACAAAAGATTGGAGACATCAAGATTTTCGACGAATTTTTTAAGAATTTTCAAATTTTCAGATGGGAGGTTCCAGATAAGGTCAAAAACGACATACTCAGATCTTCACCAAACTTTGCATGGATACATTGGATGTCAAGACACGTGGAAAAAACGTAAAAAACAAGAGATTGGAGACATCAAGATTTTGGACGAATTTTTTAAGAATTCTCAAATTTTCAGAAAGGAGGTTCCATATAAGGTCAAAAACTACATACTCAGATCTTCACCAAACTTTGCAGGGATACTTTGGATGTCAAGACACGTGGAAAAAACGTACAAAACAAGAGATTGGGGTCATCAAGATTTTGGACGAATTTTTTAAGAATTTTCAAATTTTCAGATGGGAGGTTCAATATAAGGTCAAAAACTACATACTCAGATCTTCACCAAACTTTGCATGGATACATTGGATGTCAAGACACGTGGAAAAAACATACAAAACATAGGATTCGGAACATCAAGATTTTGGTCGAATTTTTTAAGAATTTTCAAATTTTCAGATAGGAGGTTCCATATAAGGTCAAAAACTACATACTCAGATCTTCACCAAACATTGCAGGAATACATTGGATGTCGACACGTGGAAAAAACGTACAAAACAAGAGATTGGGGTCATCAAGATTTTGCACGGATTTTTTAGGAATTTTCAAATTTTCAGATGGGAGGTTCCAGATAAGGTCAAAAACTACATACTCAGATCTTCACCAAACTTTGCAGGGATACATTGGATGTCAAGACACGTGGAAAAAACGTACAAAACAAGAGATTGGAGACATCAAGATTTTGGACGAATTTTTTAAGAATTTTCAAATTTTCAGATAGGAGGTTCCATATAAGGTCAAAAACTACATACTCAGATCTTCACCAAACTTTGCATGGATACATTATGTGTCAAGACACGTGGAAAAAACGTACAAAACAAAAGATTGGAGACATCAAGATTTTGGTCGAATTTTTTAAGAATTTTCAAATTTTCAGATGGGAGGTTCCAGATAAGGTCAAAAACTACATACTCAGATCTTCACCAAACTTTGCAGGGATACATTGGATGTCAAGACACGTGGAAAAAACGTACAAAAAAGAGATTGGAGACATCAAGATTTTGGACGAATTTTTTAACAATTTTCAAATTTTCAGAAAGGATGTTCCAGATAAGGTCAAAAACGACATACTCAGATCTTCACCAAACTTTGCAGGGATACATTGGATATCAAGACACGTGGAAAAAACGTACAAAACAAGAGATTGGAGACATCAAGATTTTGGACGAATTTTTTAAGAATTTTCAAATTTTCAGATAGGAGGTTCCAGATAAGGTCAAAAACTACATACTCAGATCTTCACCAAACTTTGCAGGGATACATTGGATGTCAAGACACGTGGAAAAAACGTACAAAACAAGAGATTGGGGTCATCAAGATTTTGGACGGATTTTTTAGGAATTTTCAAATTTTCAGATGGGAGGTTCCAGATAAGGTCAAAAACTACATACTCAGATCTTCACCAAACATTGCAGGGATACATTGGATGTCAAGACACGTGGAAAAAACGTACAAAACAAGAGATTGGAGACATCAAAATTTTGGACGAATTTTTTAAGAATTTTCAAATTTTCAGATAGGAGGTTCCAGATGAGGTCAAAAACTACATACTCAGATCTTCACCAAACTTTGCAGGAATACTTTGCATGTCAAGACACGTGGAAAAAACGTACAAAACAAGAGATCGGAGACATCAAGATTTTCGACGAATTTTTTAAGAATTTTCAAATTTTCAGATGGGAGGTTCCAGATAAGGTCAAAAACGACATACTCAGATCTTCACCAAACTTTGCATGGATACATTGGATGTCAAGACACGTGGAAAAAACATACAAAACATAGGATTGGTGACATCAAGATTTTGGACGAATTTTTTAAGAATTTTCAAATTTTCAGATAGGAGGTTCCATATAAGGTCAAAAACTACATACTCAGATCTTCACCAAACTTTGCAGGGATACATTGGATGTCAAGACACGTGGAAAAAACGTACAAAACAAGAGATTGGAGACATCAAGATTTTGGACGAATTTTTTGAGAATTTTCAAATTTTCAGAAAGGAGGTTCCATATAAGGTCAAAAACTACATACTCAGATCTTCACCAAACTTTGCAGGAATACTTTGCATGTCAAGACACGTGGAAAAAACGTACAAAACAAGAGATCGGAGACATCAAGATTTTCGACGAATTTTTTAAGAATTTTCAAATTTTCAGATGGGAGGTTCCAGATAAGGTCAAAAACGACATACTCAGATCTTCACCAAACTTTGCATGGATACATTGGATGTCAAGACACGTGGAAAAAACATACAAAACATAGGATTGGTGACATCAAGATTTTGGACGAATTTTTTAAGAATTTTCAAATTTTCAGATAGGAGGTTCCATATAAGGTCAAAAACTACATACTCAGATCTTCACCAAACTTTGCAGGGATACATTGGATGTCAAGACACGTGGAAAAAACGTACAAAACAAGAGATTGGAGACATCAAGATTATGGACGAATTTTTTGAGAATTTTCAAATTTTCAGAAAGGAGGTTCCATATAAGGTCAAAAACTACATACTCAGATCTTCACCAAACTTTGCAGGGATACATTGGAGGTCGAGACACGTGGAAAAAACGTACAAAACAAGAGATTGGAGACATCAAGATTTTGGACGAATTTTTGAAGAATTTTCAAATTTTCTGATAGGAGGTCCCAGATAAGGTCAAAAACTACATACTCAGATCTCCACCAAACATTGCAGGGATACATTGGATGTCAAGACACGTGGAAAAAACGTACAAAACAAGAGATTGGAGACATCAAGATTTTCGACGAATTTTTGAAGAATTTTCAAATTTTCAGATAGGAGGTTCCAGATAAGGTCAAAAACTACATACTCAGATCTTCACCAAACGTTGCAGGGATACTTTGCATGTCAAGACACGTGGAAAAAACGTACAAAACAAGAGATTGGAGACATCAAGATTTTCGACGAATTTTTTAAGAATTTTCAAATTTTCAGATGGGAGGTTCCAGATAAGGTCAAAAACGACATACTCAGATCTTCACCAAACTTTGCATGGATACATTGGATGTCAAGACACGTGGAAAAAACGTACAAAACAAGAGATTGGGGTCATCAAGATTTTGCACGGATTTTTTAGGAATTTTCAAATTTTCAGATGGGAGGTTCCAGATAAGGTCAAAAACTACATACTCAGATCTTCACCAAACTTTGCAGGGATACATTGGATGTCAAGACACGTGGAAAAAACGTACAAAACAAGAGATTGGAGACATCAAGATTTTGGACGAATTTTTTAAGAATTTTCAAATTTTCAGATAGGAGGTTCCATATAAGGTCAAAAACTACATACTCAGATCTTCACCAAACTTTGCAGGAATACTTTGCATGTCAAGACACGTGGAAAAAACGTACAAAACAAGAGATCGGAGACATCAAGATTTTCGACGAATTTTTTAAGAATTTTCAAATTTTCAGATGGGAGGTTCCAGATAAGGTCAAAAACGACATACTCAGATCTTCACCAAACTTTGCATGGATACATTGGATGTCAAGACACGTGGAAAAAACATACAAAACATAGGATTGGTGACATCAAGATTTTGGACGAATTTTTTAAGAATTTTCAAATTTTCAGATAGGAGGTTCCATATAAGGTCAAAAACTACATACTCAGATCTTCACAAAACTTTGCAGGGATACATTGGATGTCAAGACACGTGGAAAAAACGTACAAAACAAGAGATTGGAGACATCAAGATTATGGACGAATTTTTTGAGAATTTTCAAATTTTGAGAAAGGAGGGTCCATATAAGGTCAAAAACTACATACTCAGATCTTCACCAAACTTTGCAGGGATACATTGGATGTCAAGACACGTGGAAAAAACGTACAAAACAAGAGATTGGAGACATCAAGATTTTCGACGAATTTTTTAAGAATTTTCAAATTTTCAGAAAGGATGTTCCAGATAAGGTGAAAAACGACATACTCAGATCTTCACCAAACTTTGCAGGGATACATTGGAGGTCGAGACACGTGGAAAAAACGTACAAAACAAGAGATTGGAGACATCAAGATTTTGGACGAATTTTTGAAGAATTTTCAAATTTTCTGATAGGAGGTCCCAGATAAGGTCAAAAACTACATACTCAGATCTCCACCAAACATTGCAGGGATACATTGGATGTCAAGACACGTGGAAAAAAACGTACAAAACAAGAGATTGGAGACATCAAGATTTTCGACGAATTTTTTAAGAATTTTCAAATTTTCAGATGGGAGGTTCCAGATAAGGTCAAAAACGACATACTCAGATCTTCACCAAACTTTGCATGGATACATTGGATGTCAAGACACGTGGAAAAAACGTACAAAACAAGAGATTGGGGTCATCAAGATTTTGCACGGATTTTTTAAGAATTTTCAAATTTTCAGATGGGAGGTTCCAGATAAGGTCAAAAACTACATACTCAGATCTTCACCAAACTTTGCATGGATACATTATGTGTCAAGACACGTGGAAAAAACGTACAAAACAAAAGATTGGAGACATCAAGATTTTGGTCGAATTTTTTAAGAATTTTCAAATTTTCAGATGGGAGGTTCCAGATAAAGTCAAAAACTACATACTCAGATCTTCACCAAACTTTGCAGGGATATATTGGATGTCAAGACACGTGGAAAAAACGTACAAAAAAGAGATTGGAGACATCAAGATTTTGGACGAATTTTTTAACAATTTTCAAATTTTCAGAAAGGATGTTCCAGATAAGGTCAAAAACGACATACTCAGATCTTCACCAAACTTTGCAGGGATACATTGGATATCAAGACACGTGGAAAAAACGTACAAAACAAGAGATTGGAGACATCAAGATTTTGGACGAATTTTTTAAGAATTTTCAAATTTTCAGATAGGAGGTTCCAGATAAGGTCAAAAACTACATACTCAGATCTTCACCAAACTTTGCAGGGATACATTGGATGTCAAGACACGTGGAAAAAACGTACAAAACAAGAGATTGGGGTCATCAAGATTTTGGATGGATTTTTTAGGAATTTTCAAATTTTCAGATGGGAGGTTCCAGATAAGGTCAAAAACTACATACTCAGATCTTCACCAAACATTGCAGGGATACATTGGATGTCAAGACACGTGGAAAAAACGTACAAAACAAGAGATTGGAGACATCAAAATTTTGGACGAATTTTTTAAGAATTTTCAAATTTTCAGATGGGAGGTTCCAGATGAGGTCAAAAACTACATACTCAGATCTTCACCAAACGTTGCAGGGATACTTTGCATGTCAAGACACGTGGAAAAAACGTACAAAACAAAAGATTGGAGACATCAAGATTTTCGACGAATTTTTTAAGAATTTTCAAATTTTCAGATGGGAGGTTCCAGATAAGGTCAAAAACGACATACTCAGATCTTCACCAAACTTTGCATGGATACATTGGATGTCAAGACACGTGGAAAAAACGTAAAAAACAAGAGATTGGAGACATCAAGATTTTGGACGAATTTTTTAAGAATTCTCAAATTTTCAGAAAGGAGGTTCCATATAAGGTCAAAAACTACATACTCAGATCTTCACCAAACTTTGCAGGGATACTTTGGATGTCAAGACACGTGGAAAAAACGTACAAAACAAGAGATTGGGGTCATCAAGATTTTGGACGAATTTTTTAAGAATTTTCAAATTTTCAGATGGGAGGTTCAATATAAGGTCAAAAACTACATACTCAGATCTTCACCAAACTTTGCATGGATACATTGGATGTCAAGACACGTGGAAAAAACATACAAAACATAGGATTCGGAACATCAAGATTTTGGTCGAATTTTTTAAGAATTTTCAAATTTTCAGATAGGAGGTTCCATATAAGGTCAAAAACTACATACTCAGATCTTCACCAAACATTGCAGGAATACATTGGATGTCGACACGTGGAAAAAACGTACAAAACAAGAGATTGGGGTCATCAAGATTTTGCACGGATTTTTTAGGAATTTTCAAATTTTCAGATGGGAGGTTCCAGATAAGGTCAAAAACTACATACTCAGATCTTCACCAAACTTTGCAGGGATACATTGGATGTCAAGACACGTGGAAAAAACGTACAAAACAAGAGATTGGAGACATCAAGATTTTGGACGAATTTTTTAAGAATTTTCAAATTTTCAGATAGGAGGTTCCATATAAGGTCAAAAACTACATACTCAGATCTTCACCAAACTTTGCATGGATACATTATGTGTCAAGACACGTGGAAAAAACGTACAAAACAAAAGATTGGAGACATCAAGATTTTGGTCGAATTTTTTAAGAATTTTCAAATTTTCAGATGGGAGGTTCCAGATAAGGTCAAAAACTACATACTCAGATCTTCACCAAACTTTGCAGGGATACATTGGATGTCAAGACACGTGGAAAAAACGTACAAAAAAGAGATTGGAGACATCAAGATTTTGGACGAATTTTTTAACAATTTTCAAATTTTCAGAAAGGATGTTCCAGATAAGGTCAAAAACGACATACTCAGATCTTCACCAAACTTTGCAGGGATACATTGGATATCAAGACACGTGGAAAAAACGTACAAAACAAGAGATTGGAGACATCAAGATTTTGGACGAATTTTTTAAGAATTTTCAAATTTTCAGATAGGAGGTTCCAGATAAGGTCAAAAACTACATACTCAGATCTTCACCAAACTTTGCAGGGATACATTGGATGTCAAGACACGTGGAAAAAACGTACAAAACAAGAGATTGGGGTCATCAAGATTTTGGACGGATTTTTTAGGAATTTTCAAATTTTCAGATGGGAGGTTCCAGATAAGGTCAAAAACTACATACTCAGATCTTCACCAAACATTGCAGGGATACATTGGATGTCAAGACACGTGGAAAAAACGTACAAAACAAGAGATTGGAGACATCAAAATTTTGGACGAATTTTTTAAAAATTTTCAAATTTTCAGATAGGAGGTTCCAGATGAGGTCAAAAACTACATACTCAGATCTTCACCAAACTTTGCAGGAATACTTTGCATGTCAAGACACGTGGAAAAAACGTACAAAACAAGAGATCGGAGACATCAAGATTTTCGACGAATTTTTTAAGAATTTTCAAATTTTCAGATGGGAGGTTCCAGATAAGGTCAAAAACGACATACTCAGATCTTCACCAAACTTTGCATGGATACATTGGATGTCAAGACACGTGGAAAAAACATACAAAACATAGGATTGGTGACATCAAGATTTTGGACGAATTTTTTAAGAATTTTCAAATTTTCAGATAGGAGGTTCCATATAAGGTCAAAAACTACATACTCAGATCTTCACCAAACTTTGCAGGGATACATTGGATGTCAAGACACGTGGAAAAAACGTACAAAACAAGAGATTGGAGACATCAAGATTATGGACGAATTTTTTGAGAATTTTCAAATTTTCAGAAAGGAGGTTCCATATAAGGTCAAAAACTACATACTCAGATCTTCACCAAACTTTGCAGGGATACATTGGAGGTCGAGACACGTGGAAAAAACGTACAAAACAAGAGATTGGAGACATCAAGATTTTGGACGAATTTTTGAAGAATTTTCAAATTTTCTGATAGGAGGTCCCAGATAAGGTCAAAAACTACATACTCAGATCTCCACCAAACATTGCAGGGATACATTGGATGTCAAGACACGTGGAAAAAACGTACAAAACAAGAGATTGGAGACATCAAGATTTTCGACGAATTTTTGAAGAATTTTCAAATTTTCAGATAGGAGGTTCCAGATAAGGTCAAAAACTACATACTCAGATCTTCACCAAACGTTGCAGGGATACTTTGCATGTCAAGACACGTGGAAAAAACGTACAAAACAAGAGATTGGAGACATCAAGATTTTCGACGAATTTTTTAAGAATTTTCAAATTTTCAGATGGGAGGTTCCAGATAAGGTCAAAAACGACATACTCAGATCTTCACCAAACTTTGCATGGATACATTGGATGTCAAGACACGTGGAAAAAACGTACAAAACAAGAGATTGGGGTCATCAAGATTTTGCACGGATTTTTTAGGAATTTTCAAATTTTCAGATGGGAGGTTCCAGATAAGGTCAAAAACTACATACTCAGATCTTCACCAAACTTTGCAGGGATACATTGGATGTCAAGACACGTGGAAAAAACGTACAAAACAAGAGATTGGAGACATCAAGATTTTGGACGAATTTTTTAAGAATTTTCAAATTTTCAGATAGGAGGTTCCATATAAGGTCAAAAACTACATACTCAGATCTTCACCAAACTTTGCAGGAATACTTTGCATGTCAAGACACGTGGAAAAAACGTACAAAACAAGAGATTGGAGACATCAAGATTTTCGACGAATTTTTTAAGAATTTTCAAATTTTCAGAAAGGATGTTCCAGATAAGGTGAAAAACGACATACTCAGATCTTCACCAAACTTTGCAGGGATACATTGGAGGTCGAGACACGTGGAAAAAACGTACAAAACAAGAGATTGGAGACATCAAGATTTTGGACGAATTTTTGAAGAATTTTCAAATTTTCTGATAGGAGGTCCCAGATAAGGTCAAAAACTACATACTCAGATCTCCACCAAACATTGCAGGGATACATTGGATGTCAAGACACGTGGAAAAAACGTACAAAACAAGAGATTGGAGACATCAAGATTTTCGACGAATTTTTTAAGAATTTTCAAATTTTCAGATGGGAGGTTCCAGATAAGGTCAAAAACGACATACTCAGATCTTCACCAAACTTTGCATGGATACATTGGATGTCAAGACACGTGGAAAAAACGTACAAAACAAGAGATTGGGGTCATCAAGATTTTGCACGGATTTTTTAAGAATTTTCAAATTTTCAGATGGGAGGTTCCAGATAAGGTCAAAAACTACATACTCAGATCTTCACCAAACTTTGCATGGATACATTATGTGTCAAGACACGTGGAAAAAACGTACAAAACAAAAGATTGGAGACATCAAGATTTTGGTCGAATTTTTTAAGAATTTTCAAATTTTCAGATGGGAGGTTCCAGATAAGGTCAAAAACTACATACTCAGATCTTCACCAAACTTTGCAGGGATACATTGGATGTCAAGACACGTGGAAAAAACGTACAAAAAAGAGATTGGAGACATCAAGATTTTGGACGAATTTTTTAACAATTTTCAAATTTTCAGAAAGGATGTTCCAGATAAGGTCAAAAACGACATACTCAGATCTTCACCAAACTTTGCAGGGATACATTGGATATCAAGACACGTGGAAAAAACGTACAAAACAAGAGATCGGAGACATCAAGATTTTCGACGAATTTTTTAAGAATTTTCAAATTTTCAGATGGGAGGTTCCAGATAAGGTCAAAAACGACATACTCAGATCTTCACCAAACTTTGCATGGATACATTGGATGTCAAGACACGTGGAAAAAACATACAAAACATAGGATTGGTGACATCAAGATTTTGGACGAATTTTTTAAGAATTTTCAAATTTTCAGATAGGAGGTTCCATATAAGGTCAAAAACTACATACTCAGATCTTCACCAAACTTTGCAGGGATACATTGGAGGTCTAGACACGTGGAAAAAAAGTACAAAACAAGAGATTGGGGTCATCAAGATTTTGGACGGATTTTTTAGGAATTTTCAAATTTTCAGATGGGAGGTTCCAGATAAGGTCAAAAACTACATACTCAGATCTTCACCAAACATTGCAGGGATACATTGGATGTCAAGACACGTGGAAAAAACGTACAAAACAAGAGATTGGAGACATCAAGATTTTGGACGAATTTTTTAAGAATTTTCAAATTTTCAGATAGGAGGTTCCAGATGAGGTCAAAAACTACATACTCAGATCTTCACCAAACTTTGCAGGAATACTTTGCATGTCAAGACACGTGGAAAAAACGTACAAAACAAGAGATCGGAGACATCAAGATTTTCGACGAATTTTTTAAGAATTTTCAAATTTTCAGATGGGAGGTTCCAGATAAGGTCAAAAACGACATACTCAGATCTTCACCAAACTTTGCAGGGATCCATTGGAGGTCGAGACACGTGGAAAAAACGTACAAAACAAGAGATTGGAGACATCAAGATTTTGGACGAATTTTTTAAGAATTTTCAAATTTTCAGAAAGGATGTTCCAGATAAGGTCAAAAACGACATACTCAGATCTTCACCAAACTTTGCAGGGATCCATTGGAGGTCGAGACACGTGGAAAAAACGTACAAAACAAGAGATTGGAGACATCAAGATTTTGGACGAATTTTTGAAGAATTTTCAAATTTTCAGATAGGAGGTTCCAGATAAGGTCTAAAACTACATACTCAGATCTCCACCAAACATTGCAGGAATACATTGGATGTCAAGACACGTGGAAAAAACGTACAAAACAAGAGATTGGAGACATCAAGATTTTCGACGAATTTTTGAAGAATTTTCAAATTTTCAGATAGGAGGTTCCAGATAAGGTCAAAAACTACATACTCAGATCTTCACCAAACGTTGCAGGGATACTTTGCATGTCAAGACACGTGGAAAAAACGTACAAAACAAAAGATTGGAGACATCAAGATTTTCGACGAATTTTTTAAGAATTTTCAAATTTTCAGATGGGAGGTTCCAGATAAGGTCAAAAACGACATACTCAGATCTTCACCAAACTTTGCATGGATACATTGGATGTCAAGACACGTGGAAAAAACGTACAAAACAAGAGATTGGAGACATCAAGATTTTGGACGAATTTTTTAAGAATTCTCAAATTTTCAGAAAGGAGGTTCCATATAAGGTCAAAAACTACATACTCAGATCTTCACCAAACTTTGCAGGGATACTTTGGATGTCAAGACACGTGGAAAAAACGTACAAAACAAGAGATTGGGGTCATCAAGATTTTGGACGAATTTTTTAAGAATTTTCAAATTTTCAGATGGGAGGTTCAATATAAGGTCAAAAACTACATACTCAGATCTTCACCAAACTTTGCATGGATACATTGGATGTCAAGACACGTGGAAAAAACATACAAAACATAGGATTCGGAACATCAAGATTTTGGTCGAATTTTTCAAGAATTTTCAAATTTTCAGATAGGAGGTTCCATATAAGGTCAAAAACTACATACTCAGATCTTCACCAAACATTGCAGGAATACATTGGATGTCAAGACACGTGGAAAAAACGTACAAAACAAGAGATTGGGGTCATCAAGATTTTGCACGGATTTTTTAGGAATTTTCAAATTTTCAGATGGGAGGTTCCAGATAAGGTCAAAAACTACATACTCAGATCTTCACCAAACTTTGCAGGGATACATTGGATGTCAAGACACGTGGAAAAAACGTACAAAACAAGAGATTGGAGACATCAAGATTTTGGACGAATTTTTTAAGAATTTTCAAATTTTCAGATAGGAGGTTCCATATAAGGTCTAAAACTACATACTCAGATCTTCACCAAACTTTGCATGGATACATTATGTGTCAAGACACGTGGAAAAAACGTACAAAACAAAAGATTGGAGACATCAAGATATTGGTCGAATTTTTTAAGAATTTTCAAATTTTCAGATGGGAGGTTCCAGATAAGGTCAAAAACTACATACTCAGATCTTCACCAAACTTTGCAGGGATACATTGGATGTCAAGACACGTGGAAAAAACGTACAAAACAAGAGATAGGAGACATCAAGATTTTGGACGAATTTTTTAACAATTTTCAAATTTTCAGAAAGGATGTTCCAGATAAGGTCAAAAACAACATACTCAGATCTTCACCAAACTTTGCAGGGATACATTGGATATCAAGACACGTGGAAAAAACGTACAAAACAAGAGATTGGAGACATCAAGATTTTGGACGAATTTTTTAAGAATTTTCAAATTTTCAGATAGGAGGTTCCAGATAAGATCAAAAACTACATACTCAGATCTTCACCAAACTTTGCAGGGATACATTGGATGTCAAGACACTTGGAAAAAAAGTACAAAACAAGAGATTGGGGTCATCAAGATTTTGGACAAATTTTTTAGGAATTTTCAAATTTTCAGATGGGAGGTTCCAGATAAGGTCAAAAACTACATACTCAGATCTTCACCAAACATTGCAGGGATACATTGGATGTCAAGACACGTGGAAAAAACGTACAAAACAAGAGATTGGAGACATCAAGATTTTGGACGAATTTTTTAAGAATTTTCAAATTTTCAGATAGGAGGTTCCAGATGAGGTCAAAAACTACATACTCAGATCTTCACCAAACTTTGCAGGAATACTTTGCATGTCAAGACACGTGGAAAAAACGTACAAAACAAGAGATTGGAGACATCAAGATTTTCGACGAATTTTTTAAGAATTTTCAAATTTTCGGATGGGAGGTTCCAGATAAGGTCAAAAACGACATACTCAGATCTTCACCAAACTTTGCAGGGATACATTGAATGTCAAGACACGTGGAAAAAACGTACAAAACAAGAGATTGTGGTCATCAAGATTTTGGACGGATTTTTTAGGAATTTTCAAATTTTCTGATGGGAGGTTCCAGATAAGGTCAAAAACTACATACTCAGATCTTCACCAAACTTTGCAGGGATACATTGGATGTCAAGACACGTGGAAAAAACGTACAAAACAAGAGATTGGAGACATCAAGATTTTGGACGAATTTTTTAAGAATTTTCAAATTTTCAGATAGGAGGTTCCATATAAGGTCAAAAACTACATACTCAGATCTTCACCAAACTTTGCATGGATACATTATGTGTCAAGACACGTGGAAAAAACGTACAAAACAAGAGATTGGAGACATCAAGATTTTGGTCGAATTTTTTAAGAATTTTCAAATTTTCAGATGGGAGGTTCCAGATAAGGTCAAAAACTACATACTCAGATCTTCACCAAACTTTGCAGGGATACATTGGATGTCAAGACACGTGGAAAAAACGTACAAAACAAGAGATAGGAGACATCAAGATTTTGGACGAATTTTTTAACAATTTTCAAATTTTCAGAAAGGATGTTCCAGATAAGGTCAAAAACGACATACTCAGATCTTCACCAAACTTTGCAGGGATACATTGGATATCAAGACACGTGGAAAAAACGTACAAAACAAGAGATTGGAGACATCAAGATTTTGGACGAATTTTTTAAGAATTTTCAAATTTTCAGATAGGAGGTTCCAGATAAGGTCAAAAACTACATACTCAGATCTTCACCAAACTTTGCAGGGATACATTGGATGTCAAGACACGTGGAAAAAACGTACAAAACAAGAGATTGGAGACATCAAGATTTTGGACGAATTTTTTAAGAATTTTCAAATTTTCAGATAGGAGGTTCCAGATGAGGTCAAAAACTACATACTCAGATCTTCACCAAACTTTGCAGGAATACTTTGCATGTCAAGACACGTGGAAAAAACGTACAAAACAAGAGATCGGAGACATCAAGATTTTCGACGAATTTTTTAAGAATTTTCAAATTTTCAGATGGGAGGTTCCAGATAAGGTCAAAAACGACATACTCAGATCTTCACCAAACTTTGCAGGGATCCATTGGAGGTCGAGACACGTGGAAAAAACGTACAAAACAAGAGATTGGAGACATCAAGATTTTGGACGAATTTTTTAAGAATTTTCAAATTTTCAGATAGGAGGTTCCATATAAGGTCAAAAACTACATACTCAGATCTTCACCAAACTTTGCAGGAATACATTGGATGTCAAGACACGTGGAAAAAACGTACAAAACAAGAGATTGGAGACATCAAGATTTTGGACGATTTTTTTAAAAATTTTCAAATTTTCAGAAATGCGGTTCCAGATAAGGTCAAAAACTACATATTCAGATCTTCACCAAACTTTGCAGGGATACATTGGATGTCAAGACACGTGGAAAAAACGTACAAAACAAGAGATTCGGGTCAACAAGATTTTGGACGGATTTTTTAGGAATTTTCAAATTTTTCAGATGGGAGGTTCCAGATAAGGTCAAAAACTACATACTCAGATCTTCACCAAACTCTGCAGGGATACATTGTATGTCAAGACACGTGGAAAAAACATACAAAACATAGGATTGGGGACATCAAGATTTTGTTAAATTCTTTTAAGAATTTTCAAATTTTCAGATAGGAGGTTCCATATAAGGTCAAAAACAACATACTCAGATCTTCACCAAACATTGCAGGGATACATTGGATGTCAAGACACGTGGAAAGAACGTACAAAACAAGAGATTGGAGACATCAAGATTTTGGACGAATTTTTTAAGAATTTTCAAATTTTCAGATAGGAGGCTCCATATAAGGTCAAAAACTACATACTCAGATCTTCACCAAACATTGCAGGGATACATTGGATGTCAAGACACGTGGAAAAAACGTACAAAACAAGAGATTGGAGACATCAAGATTTTGGACGAATTTTTTAAGAATTTTCAAATTTTCAGATAGGAGGTTCCAGATAAGGTCAAAAACTACATACTCAGATCTTCACCAAACTTTGCAGGGATACTTTGCATGTCAAGACACGTGGAAAAAACGTACAAAACAAGAGATTGGAGACATGAAGATTTTCGACGAATTTTTTAAGAATTTTCAAATTTTCAGATGGGAGGTTCCAGATAAGGTCAAAAACTACATACTCAGATCTTCACCAAACTTTGCATGGATACATTGGATGTCAAGACACGTGGAAAAAACATACAAAACATAGGATTGGGGACATCAAGATTTTGGTCAAATTTTTTAAGAATTTTCAAATTTTCAGATAGGAGGTTCCATATAAGGTCAAAAACTACATACTCAGATCTTCACCAAACTTTGCATGGATACATTATGTGTCAAGACACGTGGAAAAAACGTACAAAACAAGAGATTGGAGACATCAAGATTTTGGTCGAATTTTTTAAGAATTTTCAAATTTTCAGATGGGAGGTTCCAGATAAGGTCAAAAACTACATACTCAGATCTTCACCAAACTTTGCAGGGATACATTGGATGTCAAGACACGTGGAAAAAACGTACAAAACAAGAGATAGGAGACATCAAGATTTTGGACGAATTTTTTAACAATTTTCAAATTTTCAGAAAGGATGTTCCAGATAAGGTCAAAAACTACATACTCAGATCTTCACCAAACTTTGCAGGGATACTTTGGATGTCAAGACACGTGGAAAAAACGTACAAAACAAGAGATTGGGGTCATCAAGATTTTGGACGAATTTTTTAAGAATTTTCAAATTTTCAGATGGGAGGTTCAATATAAGGTCAAAAACTACATACTCAGATCTTCACCAAACTTTGCATGGATACATTGGATGTCAAGACACGTGGAAAAAACATACAAAACATAGGATTCGGAACATCAAGATTTTGGTCGAATTTTTTAAGAATTTTCAAATTTTCAGATAGGAGGTTCCATATAAGGTCAAAAACTACATACTCAGATCTTCACCAAACATTGCAGGAATACATTGGATGTCAAGACACGTGGAAAAAACGTACAAAACAAGAGATTGGGGTCATCAAGATTTTGCACGGATTTTTTAGGAATTTTCAAATTTTCAGATGGGAGGTTCCAGATAAGGTCAAAAACTACATACTCAGATCTTCACCAAACTTTGCAGGGATACATTGGATGTCAAGACACGTGGAAAAAACGTACAAAACAAGAGATTGGAGACATCAAGATTTTGGACGATTTTTTTAAGAATTTTCAAATTTTCAGATAGGAGGTTCCATATAAGGTCAAAAACTACATACTCAGATCTTCACCAAACTTTGCATGGATACATTATGTGTCAAGACACGTGGAAAAAACGTACAAAACAAAAGATTGGAGACATCAAGATATTGGTCGAATTTTTTAAGAATTTTCAAATTTTCAGATGGGAGGTTCCAGATAAGGTCAAAAACTACATACTCAGATCTTCACCAAACTTTGCAGGGATACATTGGATGTCAAGACACGTGGAAAAAACGTACAAAACAAGAGATTGGAGACATCAAGATTTTGGACGAATTTTTTAAGAATTTTCAAATTTTCAGATAGGAGGTTCCAGATAAGATCAAAAACTACATACTCAGATCATCACCAAACTTTGCAGGGATACATTGGATGTCAAGACACGTGGAAAAAAAGTACAAAACAAGAGATTGGGGTCATCAAGATTTTGGACGGATTTTTTAGGAATTTTCAAATTTTCAGATGGGAGGTTCCAGATAAGGTCAAAAACTACATACTCAGATCTTCACCAAACATTGCAGGGATACATTGGATGTCAAGACACGTGGAAAAAACGTACAAAACAAGAGATTGGAGACATCAAGATTTTGGACGAATTTTTTAAGAATTTTCAAATTTTCAGATAGGAGGTTCCAGATGAGGTCAAAAACTACATACTCAGATCTTCACCAAACTTTGCAGGAATACTTTGCATGTCAAGACACGTGGAAAAAACGTACAAAACAAGAGATTGGAGACATCAAGATTTTCGACGAATTTTTTAAGAATTTTCAAATTTTCAGATAGGAGGTTCCATATAAGGTCAAAAACTACATACTCAGATCTTCACCAAACTTTGCAGGGATACATTGGATGTCAAGACACGTGGAAAAAACGTACAAAACAAGAGATTGGAGACATCAAGATTTTCGACGAATTTTTTAAGAATTTTCAAATTTTCAGAAAGGATGTTCCAGATAAGGTCAAAAACTACATACTCAGATCTTCACCAAACTTTGCAGGGATCCATTGGAGGTCGAGACACGTGGAAAAAACGTACAAAACAAGAGATTGGAGACATCAAGATTTTGGACGAATTTTTGAAGAATTTTCAAATTTTCAGATAGGAGGTTCCAGATAAGGTCTAAAACTACATACTCAGATCTCCACCAAACATTGCAGGAATACATTGGATGTCAAGACACGTGGAAAAAACGTACAAAACAAGAGATTGGAGACATCAAGATTTTCGACGAATTTTTGAAGAATTTTCAAATTTTCAGATAGGAGGTTCCAGATAAGGTCAAAAACTACATACTCAGATCTTCACCAAACGTTGCAGGGATACTTTGCATGTCAAGACACGTGGAAAAAACGTACAAAACAAAAGATTGGAGACATCAAGATTTTCGACGAATTTTTTAAGAATTTTCAAATTTTCAGATGGGAGGTTCCAGATAAGGTCAAAAACGACATACTCAGATCTTCACCAAACTTTGCATGGATACATTGGATGTCAAGACACGTGGAAAAAACGTACAAAACAAGAGATTGGAGACATCAAGATTTTGGACGAATTTTTTAAGAATTCTCAAATTTTCAGAAAGGATGTTCCATATAAGGTCAAAAACTACATACTCAGATCTTCACCAAACTTTGCAGGGATACTTTGGATGTCAAGACACGTGGAAAAAACGTACAAAACAAGAGATTGGGGTCATCAAGATTTTGGACGAATTTTTTAAGAATTTTCAAATTTTCAGATGGGAGGTTCAATATAAGGTCAAAAACTACATACTCAGATCTTCACCAAACTTTGCATGGATACATTGGATGTCAAGACACGTGGAAAAAACATACAAAACATAGGATTCGGAACATCAAGATTTTGGTCGAATTTTTTAAGAATTTTCAAATTTTCAGATGGGAGGTTCCAGATAAGGTCAAAAACTACATACTCAGATCTTCACCAAACTTTGCAGGGATACATTGGATGTCAAGACACGTGGAAAAAACGTACAAAACAAGAGATTGGGGTCATCAAGATTTTGGACGGATTTTTTAGGAATTTTCAAATTTTCAGATGGGAAGTTCCAGATAAGGTCAAAAACTACATACTCAGATCTTCACCAAACATTGCAGGGATACATTGGATGTCAAGACACGTGGAAAAAACGTACAAAACAAGAGATTGGAGACATCAAGATTTTGGACGAATTTTTTAAGAATTTTCAAATTTTCAGATGGGAGGTTCCAGATGAGGTCAAAAACTACATACTCAGATCTTCACCAAACTTTGCAGGAATACTTTGCATGTCAAGACACGTGGAAAAAACGTACAAAACAAGAGATCGGAGACATCAAGATTTTCGACGAATTTTTTAAGAATTTTCAAATTTTCAGATGGGAGGTTCCAGATAAGGTCAAAAACGACATACTCAGATCTTCACCAAACTTTGCATGGATACATTGGATGTCAAGACACGTGGAAAAAACATACAAAACATAGGATTGGTGACATCAAGATTTTCGACGAATTTTTTAAGAATTTTCAAATTTTCAGATAGGAGGTTCCATATAAGGTCAAAAACTACATGCTCAGATCTTCACCAAACTTTGCAGGGATACATTGGATGTCAAGACACGTGGAAAAAACGTACAAAACAAGAGATTGGAGACATCAAGATTATGGACGAATTTTTTGAGAATTTTCAAATTTTCAGAAAGGAGGTTCCATATAAGGTCAAAAACTACATACTCAGATCTTCACCAAACTTTGCAGGGATACATTGGATGTCAAGAAACGTGGAAAAAACGTACAAAACAAGAGATTGGAGACATCAAGATTTTCGACGAATTTTTTAAGAATTTTCAAATTTTCAGAAAGGATGTTCCAGATAAGGTCAAAAACGACATACTCAGATCTTCACTAACTTTGCAGGGATACATTGGAGGTCGAGACACGTGGAAAAAACGCACAAAACAAGAGATGGGAGACATCAAGATTTTGGACGAATTTTTGAAGAATTTTCAAATTTTCAGATAGGAGGTTCCAGATAAGGTCAAAAACTACATACTCAGATCTCCACCAAACATTGCAGGGATACATTGGATGTCCAGACACGTGGAAAAAACGTACAAAGCAAGAGATTGGAGACATCAAGATTTTCGACGAATTTTTGAAGAATTTTCAAATTTTCAGATAGGAGGTTCAATATAAGGTCAAAAACTACATACTCAGATCTTCACCAAACGTTGCAGGGATACTTTGCATGTCAAGACACGTGGAAAAAACGTACAAAACAAGAGATTGGAGACATCAAAATTTTCGACGAATTTTTTAAGAATTTTCAAATTTTCGGATGGGAGGTTCCAGATAAGGTCAAAAACGACATACTCAGATCTTCACCAAACTTTGCAGGGATACATTGAATGTCAAGACACGTGGAAAAAACGTACAAAACAAGAGATTGTGGTCATCAAGATTTTGGACGGATTTTTTAGGAATTTTCAAATTTTCAGATGGGAGGTTCCAGATAAGTTCAAAAACTACATACTCAGATCTTCACCAAACTTTGCAGGGATACATTGGATGTCAAGACACGTGGAAAAAACGTACAAAACAAGAGATTGGAGACATCAAGATTTTGGACGAATTTTTTAAGAATTTTCAAATTTTCAGATAGGAGGTTCCATATAAGGTCAAAAACTACATACTCAGATCTTCACCAAACTTTGCATGGATACATTATGTGTCAAGACACGTGGAAAAAACGTACAAAACAAGAGATTGGAGACATCAAGATTTTGGTCGAATTTTTTAAGAATTTTCAAATTTTCAGATGGGAGGTTCCAGATAAGGTCAAAAACTACATACTCAGATCTTCACCAAACTTTGCAGGGATACATTGGATGTCAAGACACGTGGAAAAAACGTACAAAACAAGAGATAGGAGACATCAAGATTTTGGACGAATTTTTTAACAATTTTCAAATTTTCAGAAAGGATGTTCCAGATAAGGTCAAAAACGACATACTCAGATCTTCACCAAACTTTGCAGGGATACATTGGATATCAAGACACGTGGAAAAAACGTACAAAACAAGAGATTGGAGACATCAAGATTTTGGACGAATTTTTTAAGAATTTTCAAATTTTCAGATAGGAGGTTCCAGATAAGGTCAAAAACTACATACTCAGATCTTCACCAAACTTTGCAGGGATACATTGGATGTCAAGACACGTGGAAAAAACGTACAAAACAAGAGATTGGAGACATCAAGATTTTGGACGAATTTTTTTAAGAATTTTCAAATTTTCAGATAGGAGGTTCCAGATGAGGTCAAAAACTACATACTCAGATCTTCACCAAACTTTGCAGGAATACTTTGCATGTCAAGACACGTGGAAAAAACGTACAAAACAAGAGATCGGAGACATCAAGATTTTCGACGAATTTTTTAAGAATTTTCAAATTTTCAGATGGGAGGTTCCAGATAAGGTCAAAAACGACATACTCAGATCTTCACCAAACTTTGCAGGGATCCATTGGAGGTCGAGACACGTGGAAAAAACGTACAAAACAAGAGATTGGAGACATCAAGATTTTGGACGAATTTTTTAAGAATTTTCAAATTTTCAGATAGGAGGTTCCATATAAGGTCAAAAACTACATACTCAGATCTTCACCAAACTTTGCAGGGATACATTGGATGTCAAGACACGTGGAAAAAACGTACAAAACAAGAGATTGGAGACATCAAGATTTTGGACGATTTTTTTAAAAATTTTCAAATTTTCAGAAATGCGGTTCCAGATAAGGTCAAAAACTACATATTCAGATCTTCACCAAACTTTGCAGGGATACATTGGATGTCAAGACACGTGGAAAAAACGTACAAAACAAGAGATTCGGGTCAACAAGATTTTGGACGGATTTTTTAGGAATTTTCAAATTTTCAGATGGGAGGTTCCAGATAAGGTCAAAAACTACATACTCAGATCTTCACCAAACTCTGCAGGGATACATTGTATGTCAAGACACGTGGAAAAACATACAAAACATAGGATTGGGGACATCAAGATTTTGTTAAATTCTTTTAAGAATTTTCAAATTTTCAGATAGGAGGTTCCATATAAGGTCAAAAACTACATACTCAGATCTTCACCAAACATTGCAGGGATACATTGGATGTCAAGACACGTGGAAAGAACGTACAAAACAAGAGATTGGAGACATCAAGATTTTGGACGAATTTTTTAAGAATTTTCAAATTTTCAGATAGGAGGCTCCATATAAGGTCAAAAACTACATACTCAGATCTTCACCAAACATTGCAGGGATACATTGGATGTCAAGACACGTGGAAAAAACGTACAAAACAAGAGATTGGAGACATCAAGATTTTGGACGAATTTTTTAAGAATTTTCAAATTTTCAGATAGGAGGTTCCAGATAAGGTCAAAAACTACATACTCAGATCTTCACCAAACTTTGCAGGGATACTTTGCATGTCAAGACACGTGGAAAAAACGTACAAAACAAGAGATTGGAGACATGAAGATTTTCGACGAATTTTTTAAGAATTTTCAAATTTTCAGATGGGAGGTTCCAGATAAGGTCAAAAACTACATACTCAGATCTTCACCAAACTTTGCATGGATACATTGGATGTCAAGACACGTGGAAAAAACATACAAAACATAGGATTGGGGACATCAAGATTTTGGTCAAATTTTTTAAGAATTTTCAAATTTTCAGATAGGAGGTTCCATATAAGGTCAAAAACTACATACTCAGATCTTCACCAAACTTTGCATGGATACTTTGGATGTCAAGACACGTGGAAAAAACGTACAAAACAAGAGATTGGGGTCATCAATATTTTGGACGAATTTTTTAAGAATTTTCAAATTTTCAGATGGGAGGTTCAATATAAGGTCAAAAACTACATACTCAGATCTTCACCAAACTTTGCATGGATACATTGGATGTCAAGACACGTGGAAAAAACATACAAAACATAGGATTCGGAACATCAAGATTTTGGTCGAATTTTTTAAGAATTTTCAAATTTTCAGATAGGAGGTTCCATATAAGGTCAAAAACTACATACTCAGATCTTCACCAAACATTGCAGGAATACATTGGATGTCAAGACACGTGGAAAAAACGTACAAAACAAGAGATTGGGGTCATCAAGATTTTGCACGGATTTTTTAGGAATTTTCAAATTTTCAGATGGGAGGTTCCAGATAAGGTCAAAAACTACATACTCAGATCTTCACCAAACTTTGCAGGGATACATTGGATGTCAAGACACGTGGAAAAAACGTACAAAACAAGAGATTGGAGACATCAAGATTTTGGACGATTTTTTTAAGAATTTTCAAATTTTCAGATAGGAGGTTCCATATAAGGTCAAAAACTACATACTCAGATCTTCACCAAACTTTGCATGGATACATTATGTGTCAAGACACGTGGAAAAAACGTACAAAACAAAAGATTGGAGACATCAAGATATTGGTCGAATTTTTTAAGAATTTTCAAATTTTCAGATGGGAGGTTCCAGATAAGGTCAAAAACTACATACTCAGATCTTCACCAAACTTTGCAGGGATACATTGGATGTCAAGACACGTGGAAAAAACGTACAAAACAAGAGATTGGAGACATCAAGATTTTGGACGAATTTTTTAAGAATTTTCAAATTTTCAGATAGGAGGTTCCAGATAAGATCAAAAACTACATACTCAGATCATCACCAAACTTTGCAGGGATACATTGGATGTCAAGACACGTGGAAAAAAAGTACAAAACAAGAGATTGGGGTCATCAAGATTTTGGACGGATTTTTTAGGAATTTTCAAATTTTCAGATGGGAGGTTCCAGATAAGGTCAAAAACTACATACTCAGATCTTCACCAAACATTGCAGGGATACATTGGATGTCAAGACACGTGGAAAAAACGTACAAAACAAGAGATTGGAGACATCAAGATTTTGGACGAATTTTTTAAGAATTTTCAAATTTTCAGATAGGAGGTTCCAGATGAGGTCAAAAACTACATACTCAGATCTTCACCAAACTTTGCAGGAATACTTTGCATGTCAAGACACGTGGAAAAAACGTACAAAACAAGAGATCGGAGACATCAAGATTTTCGACGAATTTTTTAAGAATTTTCAAATTTTCAGATGGGAGGTTCCAGATAAGGTCAAAAACGACATACTCAGATCTTCACCAAACTTTGCAGGGATCCATTGGAGGTCGAGACACGTGGAAAAAACGTACAAAACAAGAGATTGGAGACATCAAGATTTTGGACGATTTTTTTAAGAATTTTCAAATTTTCAGATAGGAGGTTCCATATAAGGTCAAAAACTACATACTCAGATCTTCACCAAACTTTGCAGGGATACATTGGATGTCAAGACACGTGGAAAAAACGTACAAAACAAGAGATTGGAGACATCAAGATTTTCGACGAATTTTTTAAGAATTTTCAAATTTTCAGAAAGGATGTTCCAGATAAGGTCAAAAACGACATACTCAGATCTTCACCAAACTTTGCAGGGATCCATTGGAGGTCGAGACACGTGGAAAAAACGTACAAAACAAGAGATTGGAGACATCAAGATTTTGGACGAATTTTTGAAGAATTTTCAAATTTTCAGATAGGAGGTTCCAGATAAGGTCTAAAACTACATACTCAGATCTCCACCAAACATTGCAGGAATACATTGGATGTCAAGACACGTGGAAAAAACGTACAAAACAAGAGATTGGAGACATCAAGATTTTCGACGAATTTTTGAAGAATTTTCAAATTTTCAGATAGGAGGTTCCAGATAAGGTCAAAAACTACATACTCAGATCTTCACCAAACGTTGGAGGGATACTTTGCATGTCAAGACACGTGGAAAAAACGTACAAAACAAAAGATTGGAGACATCAAGATTTTCGACGAATTTTTTAAGAATTTTCAAATTTTCAGATGGGAGGTTCCAGATAAGGTCAAAAACGACATACTCAGATCTTCACCAAACTTTGCATGGATACATTGGATGTCAAGACACGTGGAAAAAACGTACAAAACAAGAGATTGGAGACATCAAGATTTTGGATGAATTTTTTAAGAATTCTCAAATTTTCAGAAAGGAGGTTCCATATAAGGTCAAAAACTACATACTCAGATCTTCACCAAACTTTGCAGGGATACTTTGGATGTCAAGACACGTGGAAAAAACGTACAAAACAAGAGATTGGGGTCATCAAGATTTTGGACGAATTTTTTAAGAATTTTCAAATTTTCAGATGGGAGGTTCAATATAAGGTCAAAAACTACATACTCAGATCTTCACCAAACTTTGCATGGATACATTGGATGTCAAGACACGTGGAAAAAACATACAAAACATAGGATGCGGAACATCAAGATTTTGGTCGAATTTTTTAAGAATTTTCAAATTTTCAGAAAGGATGTTCCAGATAAGGTCAAAAACGACATACTCAGATCTTCACCAAACTTTGCAGGGATACATTGGATATCAAGACACGTGGAAAAAACGTACAAAACAAGAGATTGGAGACATCAAGATTTTGGACGAATTTTTTAAGAATTTTCAAATTTTCAGATAGGAGGTTCCAGATAAGGTCAAAAACTACATACTCAGATCTTCACCAAACTTTGCAGGGATACATTGGATGTCAAGACACGTGGAAAAAACGTACAAAACAAGAGATTGGGGTCATCAAGATTTTGGACGGATTTTTTAGGAATTTTCAAATTTTCAAATGGGAGGTTCCAGATAAGGTCAAAAACTACATACTCAGATCTTCACCAAACATTGCAGGGATACATTGGATGTCAAGACACGTGGAAAAAACGTACAAAACAAGAGATTGGAGACATCAAGATTTTGGACGAATTTTTTAAGAATTTTTAAATTTTCAGATAGGAGGTTCCAGATGAGGTCAAAAACTACATACTCAGATCTTCACCAAACTTTGCAGGAATACTTTGCATGTCAAGACACGTGGAAAAAACGTACAAAACAAGAGATCGGAGACATCAAGATTTTCGACGAATTTTTTAAGAATTTTCAAATTTTCAGATGGGAGGTTCCAGATAAGGTCAAAAACGACATACTCAGATCTTCACCAAACTTTGCATGGATACATTGGATGTCAAGACACGTGGAAAAAACATACAAAACATAGGATTGGTGACATCAAGATTTTCGACGAATTTTTTAAGAATTTTCAAATTTTCAGATAGGAGGTTCCATATAAGGTCAAAAACTACATGCTCAGATCTTCACCAAACTTTGCAGGGATACATTGGATGTCAAGACACGTGGAAAAAACGTACAAAACAAGAGATTGGAGACATCAAGATTATGGACGAATTTTTTGAGAATTTTCAAATTTTCAGAAAGGAGGTTCCATATAAGGTCAAAAACTACATACTCAGATCTTCACCAAACTTTGCAGGGATACATTGGATGTCAAGAAACGTGGAAAAAACGTACAAAACAAGAGATTGGAGACATCAAGATTTTCGACGAATTTTTTAAGAATTTTCAAATTTTCAGAAAGGATGTTCCAGATAAGGTCAAAAACGACATACTCAGATCTTCACTAACTTTGCAGGGATACATTGGAGGTCGAGACACGTGGAAAAAACGTACAAAACAAGAGATTGGAGACATCAAGATTTTGGACGAATTTTTGAAGAATTTTCAAATTTTCAGATAGGAGGTTCCAGATAAGGTCAAAAACTACATACTCAGATCTCCACCAAACATTGCAGGGATACATTGGATGTCAAGACACGTGGAAAAAACGTACAAAGCAAGAGATTGGAGACATCAAGATTTTCGACGAATTTTTGAAGAATTTTCAAATTTTCAGATAGGAGGTTCCAGATAAGGTCAAAAACTACATACTCAGATCTTCACCAAACGTTGCAGGGATACTTTGCATGTCAAGACACGTGGAAAAAACGTACAAAACAAGAGATTGGAGACATCAAGATTTTCGACGAATTTTTTAAGAATTTTCAAATTTTCGGATGGGAGGTTCCAGATAAGGTCAAAAACGACATACTCAGATCTTCACCAAACTTTGCATGGATACATTGGATGTCAAGACACGTGGAAAAAACGTACAAAACAAGAGATTGGAGACATCAAGATTTTGGACGAATTTTTTAAGAATTCTCAAATTTTCAGAAAGGAGGTTCCATATATGGTCAAAAACTACATACTCAGATCTTCACCAAACTTTGCAGGGATACATTGGATGTCAAGACACGTGGAAAAAACGTACAAAACAAGAGATTGGGGTCTTCAAGATTTTGGACGAATTTTTTAAGAATTTTCAAATTTTCAGAAAGGAGGTTCCATATAAGGTCAAAAACTACATACTCAGATCTTCACCAAACTTTGCAGGGATACATTGAATGTCAAGACACGTGGAAAAAACGTACAAAACAAGAGATTGTGGTCATCAAGATTTTGGACGGATTTTTTAGGAATTTTCAAATTTTCAGATGGGAGGTTCCAGATAAGGTCAAAAACTACATACTCAGATCTTCACCAAACTTTGCAGGGATACATTGGATGTCAAGACACGTGGAAAAAACGTACAAAACAAGAGATTGGAGACATCAAGATTTTGGACGAATTTTTTAAGAATTTTCAAATTTTCAGATAGGAGGTTCCATATAAGGTCAAAAACTACATACTCAGATCTTCACCAAACTTTGCATGGATACATTATGTGTCAAGACACGTGGAAAAAACGTACAAAACAAGAGATTGGAGACATCAAGATTTTGGTCGAATTTTTTAAGAATTTTCAAATTTTCAGATGGGAGGTTCCAGATAAGGTCAAAAACTACATACTCAGATCTTCACCAAACTTTGCAGGGATACATTGGATGTCAAGACACGTGGAAAAAACGTACAAAGCAAGAGATAGGAGACATCAAGATTTTGGACGAATTTTTTAACAATTTTCAAATTTTCAGAAAGGATGTTCCAGATAAGGTCAAAAACGACATACTCAGATCTTCACCAAACTTTGCAGGGATACATTGGATATCAAGACACGTGGAAAAAACGTACAAAACAAGAGATTGGAGACATCAAGATTTTGGACGAATTTTTTAAGAATTTTCAAATTTTCAGATAGGAGGTTCCAGATAAGGTCAAAAACTACATACTCAGATCTTCACCAAACTTTGCAGGGATACATTGGATGTCAAGACACGTGGAAAAAACGTACAAAACAAGAGATTGGAGACATCAAGATTTTGGACGAATTTTTTAAGAATTTTCAAATTTTCAGATAGGAGGTTCCAGATGAGGTCAAAAACTACCTACTCAGAACTTCACCAAACTTTGCAGGAATAATTTGCATGTCAAGACACGTGGAAAAAACGTACAAAACAAGAGATCGGAGACATCAAGATTTTCGACGAATTTTTTAAGAATTTTCAAATTTTCAGATGGGAGGTTCCAGATAAGGTCAAAAACGACATACTCAGATCTTCACCAAACTTTGCAGGGATCCATTGGAGGTCGAGACACGTGGAAAAAACGTACAAAACAAGAGATTGGAGACATCAAGATTTTGGACGAATTTTTTAAGAATTTTCAAATTTTCAGATAGGAGGTTCCATATAAGGTCAAAAACTACATACTCAGATCTTCACCAAACTTTGCAGGGATACATTGGATGTCAAGACACGTGGAAAAAACGTACAAAACAAGAGATTGGAGACATCAAGATTTTGGACGATTTTTTTAAAAATTTTCAAATTTTCAGAAATGCGGTTCCAGATAAGGTCAAAAACTACATACTCAGATCTTCACCAAACTTTGCAGGGATACATTGGATGTCAAGACACGTGGAAAAAACGTACAAAACAAGAGATTCGGGTCAACAAGATTTTGGACGAATTTTTTAAGAATTTTCAAATTTTCAGATGGGAGGTTCAATATAAGGTCAAAAACTACATACTCAGATCTTCACCAAACTGCATGGATACATTGGATGTCAAGACACGTGGAAAAAACATACAAAACATAGGATTCGGAACATCAAGATTTTGGTCGAATTTTTTAAGAATTTTCAAATTTTCAGATGGGAGGTTCCAGATAAGGTCAAAAACTACATACTCAGATCTTCTCCAAACTTTGCAGGGATACATTGGATGTCAAGACACGTGGAAAAAACGTACAAAACAAGAGATTGGAGACATCAAGATTTTGGACGAATTTTTTAAGAATTTTCAAATTTTCAGATAGGAGGTTCCAGATAAGGTCAAAAACTACATACTCAGATCTTCACCAAACTTTGCAGGGATACTTTGCATGTCAAGACACGTGGAAAAAACGTACAAAACAAGAGATTGGAGACATGAAGATTTTCGACGAATTTTTTAAGAATTTTCAAATTTTCAGATGGGAGGTTCCAGATAAGGTCAAAAACTACATACTCAGATCTTCACCAAACTTTGCATGGATACATTGGATGTCAAGACACGTGGAAAAAACATACAAAACATAGGATTGGGGACATCAAGATTTTGGTCAAATTTTTTAAGAATTTTCAAATTTTCAGATAGGAGGTTCCATATAAGGTCAAAAACTACATACTCAGATCTTCACCAAACTTTGCATGGATACATTATGTGTCAAGACACGTGGAAAAAACGTACAAAACAAGAGATTGGAGACATCAAGATTTTGGTCGAATTTTTTAAGAATTTTCAAATTTTCAGATGGGAGGTTCCAGATAAGGTCAAAAACTACATACTCAGATCTTCACCAAACTTTGCAGGGATACATTGGATGTCAAGACACGTGGAAAAAACGTACAAAACAAGAGATAGGAGACATCAAGATTTTGGACGAATTTTTTAACAATTTTCAAATTTTCAGAAAGGATGTTCCAGATAAGGTCAAAAACGACGTACTCAGATCTTCACCAAACTTTGCAGGGATACATTGGATATCAAGACACGTGGAAAAAACGTACAAAACAAGAGATTGGAGACATCAAGATTTTGGACGAATTTTTTAAGAATTTTCAAATTTTCAGATAGGAGGTTCCATATAAGGTCAAAAACTACATACTCAGATCTTCACCAAACTTTGCAGGGATACATTGGATGTCAAGACACGTGGAAAAAACGTACAAAACAAGAGATTGGAGACATCAAGATTTTGGACGAATTTTTTAAGAATTCTCAAATTTTCAGAAAGGAGGTTCCATATAAGGTCAAAAACTACATACTCAGATCTTCACCAAACTTTGCAGGGATACTTTGGATGTCAAGACACGTGGAAAAAACGTACAAAACAAGAGATTGGGGTCATCAAGATTTTGGACGAATTTTTTAAGAATTTTCAAATTTTCAGATGGGAGGTTCAATATAAGGTCAAAAACTACATACTCAGATCTTCACCAAACTTTGCATGGATACATTGGATGTCAAGACACGTGGAAAAAACATACAAAACATAGGATTCGGAACATCAAGATTTTGGTCGAATTTTTTAAGAATTTTCAAATTTTCAGATAGGAGGTTCCATATAAGGTCAAAAACTACATACTCAGATCTTCACCAAACATTGCAGGAATACATTGGATGTCAAGACACGTGGAAAAAACGTACAAAACAAGAGATTGGGGTCATCAAGATTTTGCACGGATTTTTTAGGAATTTTCAAATTTTCAGATGGGAGGTTCCAGATAAGGTCAAAAACTACATACTCAGATCTTCACCAAACTTTGCAGGGATACATTGGATGTCAAGACACGTGGAAAAAACGTACAAAACAAGAGATTGGAGACATCAAGATTTTGGACGAATTTTTTAAGAATTTTCAAATTTTCAGATAGGAGGTTCCATATAAGGTCAAAAACTACATACTCAGATCTTCACCAAACTTTGCATGGATACATTATGTGTCAAGACACGTGGAAAAAACGTACAAAACAAAAGATTGGAGACATCAAGATATTGGTCGAATTTTTTAAGAATTTTCAAATTTTCAGATGGGAGGTTCCAGATAAGGTCAAAAACTACATACTCAGATCTTCACCAAACTTTGCAGGGATACATTGGATGTCAAGACACGTGGAAAAAACGTACAAAACAAGAGATTGGAGACATCAAGATTTTGGACGAATTTTTTAAGAATTTTCAAATTTTCAGATAGGAGGTTCCAGATAAGATCAAAAACTACATACTCAGATCTTCACCAAACTTTGCAGGGATACATTGGATGTCAAGACACGTGGAAAAAAAGTACAAAACAAGAGATTGGGGTCATCAAGATTTTGGACGGATTTTTTAGGAATTTTCAAATTTTCAGATGGGAGGTTCCAGATAAGGTCAAAAACTACATACTCAGATCTTCACCAAACATTGCAGGGATACATTGGATGTCAAGACACGTGGAAAAAACGTACAAAACAAGAGATTGGAGACATCAAGATTTTGGACGAATTTTTTAAGAATTTTCAAATTTTCAGATAGGAGGTTCCAGATGAGGTCAAAAACTACATACTCAGATCTTCACCAAACTTTGCAGGAATACTTTGCATGTCAAGACACGTGGAAAAAACGTACAAAACAAGAGATCGGAGACATCAAGATTTTCGACGAATTTTTTAAGAATTTTCAAATTTTCAGATGGGAGGTTCCAGATAAGGTCAAAAACGACATACTCAGATCTTCACCAAACTTTGCAGGGATCCATTGGAGGTCGAGACACGTGGAAAAAACGTACAAAACAAGAGATTGGAGACATCAAGATTTTGGACGAATTTTTTAAGAATTTTCAAATTTTCAGATAGGAGGTTCCATATAAGGTCAAAAACTACATACTCAGATCTTCACCAAACTTTGCAGGGATACATTGGATGTCAAGACACGTGGAAAAAACGTACAAAACAAGAGATTGGAGACATCAAGATTTTCGACGAATTTTTTAAGAATTTTCAAATTTTCAGAAAGGATGTTCCAGATAAGGTCAAAAACGACATACTCAGATCTTCACCAAACTTTGCAGGGTCCATTGGAGGTCGAGACACGTGGAAAAAACGTACAAAACAAGAGATTGGAGACATCAAGATTTTGGACGAATTTTTGAAGAATTTTCAAATTTTCAGATAGGAGGTTCCAGATAAGGTCTAAAACTACATACTCAGATCTCCACCAAACATTGCAGGAATACATTGGATGTCAAGACACGTGGAAAAAACGTACAAAACAAGAGATTGGAGACATCAAGATTTTCGACGAATTTTTGAAGAATTTTCAAATTTTCAGATAGGAGGTTCCAGATAAGGTCAAAAACTACATACTCAGATCTTCACCAAACGTTGGAGGGATACTTTGCATGTCAAGACACGTGGAAAAAACGTACAAAACAAAAGATTGGAGACATCAAGATTTTCGACGAATTTTTTAAGAATTTTCAAATTTTCAGATGGGAGGTTCCAGATAAGGTCAAAAACGACATACTCAGATCTTCACCAAACTTTGCATGGATACATTGGATGTCAAGACACGTGGAAAAAACGTACAAAACAAGAGATTGGAGACATCAAGATTTTGGACGAATTTTTTAAGAATTCTCAAATTTTCAGAAAGGAGGTTCCATATAAGGTCAAAAACTACATACTCAGATCTTCACCAAACTTTGCAGGGATACTTTGGATGTCAAGACACGTGGAAAAAACGTACAAAACAAGAGATTGGGGTCATCAAGATTTTGGACGAATTTTTTAAGAATTTTCAAATTTTCAGATGGGAGGTTCAATATAAGGTCAAAAACTACATACTCAGATCTTCACCAAACTTTGCATGGATACATTGGATGTCAAGACACGTGGAAAAAACATACAAAACATAGGATTCGGAACATCAAGATTTTGGTCGAATTTTTTAAGAATTTTCAAATTTTCAGAAAGGATGTTCCAGATAAGGTCAAAAACGACATACTCAGATCTTCACCAAACTTTGCAGGGATACATTGGATATCAAGACACGTGGAAAAAACGTACAAAACAAGAGATTGGAGACATCAAGATTTTGGACGAATTTTTTAAGAATTTTCAAATTTTCAGATAGGAGGTTCCAGATAAGGTCAAAAACTACATACTCAGATCTTCACCAAACTTTGCAGGGATACATTGGATGTCAAGACACGTGGAAAAAACGTACAAAACAAGAGATTGGGGTCATCAAGATTTTGGACGGATTTTTTAGGAATTTTCAAATTTTCAGATGGGAGGTTCCAGATAAGGTCAAAAACTACATACTCAGATCTTCACCAAACATTGCAGGGATACATTGGATGTCAAGACACGTGGAAAAAACGTACAAAACAAGAGATTGGAGACATCAAGATTTTGGACGAATTTTTTAAGAATTTTCAAATTTTCAGATAGGAGGTTCCAGATGAGGTCAAAAACTACATACTCAGATCTTCACCAAACTTTGCAGGAATACTTTGCATGTCAAGACACGTGGAAAAAACGTACAAAACAAGAGATCGGAGACATCAAGATTTTCGACGAATTTTTTAAGAATTTTCAAATTTTCAGATGGGAGGTTCCAGATAAGGTCAAAAACGACATACTCAGATCTTCACCAAACTTTGCATGGATACATTGGATGTCAAGACACGTGGAAAAAACATACAAAACATAGGATTGGTGACATCAAGATTTTCGACGAATTTTTTAGGAATTTTCAAATTTTCAGATAGGAGGTTCCATATAAGGTCAAAAACTACGTGCTCAGATCTTCACCAAACTTTGCAGGGATACATTGGATGTCAAGACACGTGGAAAAAACGTACAAAACAAGAGATTGGAGACATCAAGATTATGGACGAATTTTTTGAGAATTTTCAAATTTTCAGAAAGGAGGTTCCATATAAGGTCAAAAACTACATACTCAGATCTTCACCAAACTTTGCAGGGATACATTGGATGTCAAGAAACGTGGAAAAAACGTACAAAACAAGAGATTGGAGACATCAAGATTTTCGACGAATTTTTTAAGAATTTTCAAATTTTCAGAAAGGATGTTCCAGATAAGGTCAAAAACGACATACTCAGATCTTCACTAACTTTGCAGGGATACATTGGAGGTCGAGACACGTGGAAAAAACGTACAAAACAAGAGATTGGAGACATCAAGATTTTGGACGAATTTTTGAAGAATTTTCAAATTTTCAGATAGGAGGTTCCAGATAAGGTCAAAAACTACATACTCAGATCTCCACCAAACATTGCAGGGATACATTGGATGTCAAGACACGTGGAAAAAACGTACAAAGCAAGAGATTGGAGACATCAAGATTTTCGACGAATTTTTGAAGAATTTTCAAATTTTCAGATAGGAGGTTCCAGATAAGGTCAAAAACTACATACTCAGATCTTCACCAAACGTTGCAGGGATACTTTGCATGTCAAGACACGTGGAAAAAACGTACAAAACAAGAGATTGGAGACATCAAGATTTTCGACGAATTTTTTAAGAATTTTCAAATTTTCGGATGGGAGGTTCCAGATAAGGTCAAAAACGACATACTCAGATCTTCACCAAACTTTGCATGGATACATTGGATGTCAAGACACGTGGAAAAAACGTACAAAACAAGAGATTGGAGACATCAAGATTTTGGACGAATTTTTTAAGAATTCTCAAATTTTCAGAAAGGAGGTTCCATATAAGGTCAAAAACTACATACTCAGATCTTCACCAAACTTTGCAGGGATACATTGGATGTCAAGACACGTGGAAAAAACGTACAAAACAAGAGATTGGAGACATCAAGATTTTGGACGAATTTTTTAAGAATTTTCAAATTTTCAGATAGGAGGTTCCATATAAGGTCAAAAACTACATACTCAGATCTTCACCAAACTTTGCATGGATACATTATGTGTCAAGACACGTGGAAAAAACGTACAAAACAAGAGATTGGAGACATCAAGATTTTGGTCGAATTTTTTAAGAATTTTCAAATTTTCAGATGGGAGGTTCCAGATAAGGTCAAAAACTACATACTCAGATCTTCACCAAACTTTGCAGGGATACATTGGATGTCAAGACACGTGGAAAAAACGTACAAAACAAGAGATAGGAGACATCAAGATTTTGGACGAATTTTTTAACAATTTTCAAATTTTCAGAAAGGATGTTCCAGATAAGGTCAAAAACGACATACTCAGATCTTCACCAAACTTTGCAGGGATACATTGGATATCAAGACACGTGGAAAAAACGTACAAAACAAGAGATTGGAGACATCAAGATTTTGGACGAATTTTTTAAGAATTTTCAAATTTTCAGATAGGAGGTTCCAGATAAGGTCAAAAACTACATACTCAGATCTTCACTAAACTTTGCAGGGATACATTGGATGTCAAGACACGTGGAAAAAACGTACAAAACAAGAGATTGGAGACATCAAGATTTTGGACGAATTTTTTAAGAATTTTCAAATTTTCAGATAGGAGGTTCCATATAAGGTCAAAAACTACATACTCAGATCTTCACCAAACTTTGCATGGATACATTATGTGTCAAGACACGTGGAAAAAACGTACAAAACAAGAGATTGGAGACATCAAGATTTTGGTCGAATTTTTTAAGAATTTTCAAATTTTCAGATGGGAGGTTCCAGATAAGGTCAAAAACTACATACTCAGATCTTCACCAAACTTTGCAGGGATACATTGGATGTCAAGACACGTGGAAAAAACGTACAAAGCAAGAGATAGGAGACATCAAGATTTTGGACGAATTTTTTAACAATTTTCAAATTTTCAGATGGGAGGTTCCAGATAAGGTCAAAAACTACATACTCAGATCTTCACCAAACTTTGCAGGGATACATTGGATGTCAAGACACGTGGAAAAAACGTACAAAGCAAGAGATAGGAGACATCAAGATTTTGGACGAATTTTTTAAGAATTTTCAAATTTTCAGATAGGAGGTTCCAGATAAGATCAAAAACTACATACTCAGATCTTCACCAAACTTTGCAGGGATACATTGGATGTCAAGACACGTGGAAAAAAAGTACAAAACAAGAGATTGGGGTCATCAAGATTTTGGACGGATTTTTTAGGAATTTTCAAATTTTCAGATGGGAGGTTCCAGATAAGGTCAAAAACTACATACTCAGATCTTCACCAAACATTGCAGGGATACATTGGATGTCAAGACACGTGGAAAAAACGTACAAAACAAGAGATTGGAGACATCAAGATTTTGGACGAATTTTTTAAGAATTTTCAAATTTTCAGATAGGAGGTTCCAGATGAGGTCAAAAACTACATACTCAGATCTTCACCAAACTTTGCAGGAATACTTTGCATGTCAAGACACGTGGAAAAAACGTACAAAACAAGAGATCGGAGACATCAAGATTTTCGACGAATTTTTTAAGAATTTTCAAATTTTCAGATGGGAGGTTCCAGATAAGGTCAAAAACGACATACTCAGATCTTCACCAAACTTTGCAGGGATCCATTGGAGGTCGAGACACGTGGAAAAAACGTACAAAACAAGAGATTGGAGACATCAAGATTTTGGACGAATTTTTTAAGAATTTTCAAATTTTCAGATAGGAGGTTCCATATAAGGTCAAAAACTACATACTCAGATCTTCACCAAACTTTGCAGGGATACATTGGATGTCAAGACACGTGGAAAAAACGTACAAAACAAGAGATTGGAGACATCAAGATTTTCGACGAATTTTTTAAGAATTTTCAAATTTTCAGAAAGGATGTTCCAGATAAGGTCAAAAACGACATACTCAGATCTTCACCAAACTTTGCAGGGTCCATTGGAGGTCGAGACACGTGGAAAAAACGTACAAAACAAGAGATTGGAGACATCAAGATTTTGGACGAATTTTTGAAGAATTTTCAAATTTTCAGATAGGAGGTTCCAGATAAGGTCTAAAACTACATACTCAGATCTCCACCAAACATTGCAGGAATACATTGGATGTCAAGACACGTGGAAAAAACGTACAAAACAAGAGATTGGAGACATCAAGATTTTCGACGAATTTTTGAAGAATTTTCAAATTTTCAGATAGGAGGTTCCAGATAAGGTCAAAAACTACATACTCAGATCTTCACCAAACGTTGGAGGGATACTTTGCATGTCAAGACACGTGGAAAAAACGTACAAAACAAAAGATTGGAGACATCAAGATTTTCGACGAATTTTTTAAGAATTTTCAAATTTTCAGATGGGAGGTTCCAGATAAGGTCAAAAACGACATACTCAGATCTTCACCAAACTTTGCATGGATACATTGGATGTCAAGACACGTGGAAAAAACGTACAAAACAAGAGATTGGAGACATCAAGATTTTGGACGAATTTTTTAAGAATTCTCAAATTTTCAGAAAGGAGGTTCCATATAAGGTCAAAAACTACATACTCAGATCTTCACCAAACTTTGCAGGGATACTTTGGATGTCAAGACACGTGGAAAAAACGTACAAAACAAGAGATTGGGGTCATCAAGATTTTGGACGAATTTTTTAAGAATTTTCAAATTTTCAGATGGGAGGTTCAATATAAGGTCAAAAACTACATACTCAGATCTTCACCAAACTTTGCATGGATACATTGGATGTCAAGACACGTGGAAAAAACATACAAAACATAGGATTCGGAACATCAAGATTTTGGTCGAATTTTTTAAGAATTTTCAAATTTTCAGAAAGGATGTTCCAGATAAGGTCAAAAACGACATACTCAGATCTTCACCAAACTTTGCAGGGATACATTGGATATCAAGACACGTGGAAAAAACGTACAAAACAAGAGATTGGAGACATCAAGATTTTGGACGAATTTTTTAAGAATTTTCAAATTTTCAGATAGGAGGTTCCAGATAAGGTCAAAAACTACATACTCAGATCTTCACCAAACTTTGCAGGGATACATTGGATGTCAAGACACGTGGAAAAAACGTACAAAACAAGAGATTGGGGTCATCAAGATTTTGGACGGATTTTTTAGGAATTTTCAAATTTTCAGATGGGAGGTTCCAGATAAGGTCAAAAACTACATACTCAGATCTTCAAAAAACATTGCAGGGATACATTGGATGTCAAGACACGTGGAAAAAACGTACAAAACAAGAGATTGGAGACATCAAGATTTTGGACGAATTTTTTAAGAATTTTCAAATTTTCAGATAGGAGGTTCCAGATGAGGTCAAAAACTACATACTCAGATCTTCACCAAACTTTGCAGGAATACTTTGCATGTCAAGACACGTGGAAAAAACGTACAAAACAAGAGATCGGAGACATCAAGATTTTCGACGAATTTTTTAAGAATTTTCAAATTTTCAGATGGGAGGTTCCAGATAAGGTCAAAAACGACATACTCAGATCTTCACCAAACTTTGCATGGATACATTGGATGTCAAGACACGTGGAAAAAACATACAAAACATAGGATTGGTGACATCAAGATTTTCGACGAATTTTTTAGGAATTTTCAAATTTTCAGATAGGAGGTTCCATATAAGGTCAAAAACTACGTGCTCAGATCTTCACCAAACTTTGCAGGGATACATTGGATGTCAAGACACGTGGAAAAAACGTACAAAACAAGAGATTGGAGACATCAAGATTATGGACGAATTTTTTGAGAATTTTCAAATTTTCAGAAAGGAGGTTCCATATAAGGTCAAAAACTACATACTCAGATCTTCACCAAACTTTGCAGGGATACATTGGATGTCAAGAAACGTGGAAAAAACGTACAAAACAAGAGATTGGAGACATCAAGATTTTCGACGAATTTTTTAAGAATTTTCAAATTTTCAGAAAGGATGTTCCAGATAAGGTCAAAAACGACATACTCAGATCTTCACTAACTTTGCAGGGATACATTGGAGGTCGAGACACGTGGAAAAAACGTACAAAACAAGAGATTGGAGACATCAAGATTTTGGACGAATTTTTGAAGAATTTTCAAATTTTCAGATAGGAGGTTCCAGATAAGGTCAAAAACTACATACTCAGATCTCCACCAAACATTGCAGGGATACATTGGATGTCAAGACACGTGGAAAAAACGTACAAAGCAAGAGATTGGAGACATCAAGATTTTCGACGAATTTTTGAAGAATTTTCAAATTTTCAGATAGGAGGTTCCAGATAAGGTCAAAAACTACATACTCAGATCTTCACCAAACGTTGCAGGGATACTTTGCATGTCAAGACACGTGGAAAAAACGTACAAAACAAGAGATTGGAGACATCAAGATTTTCGACGAATTTTTTAAGAATTTTCAAATTTTCGGATGGGAGGTTCCAGATAAGGTCAAAAACGACATACTCAGATCTTCACCAAACTTTGCATGGATACATTGGATGTCAAGACACGTGGAAAAAACGTACAAAACAAGAGATTGGAGACATCAAGATTTTGGACGAATTTTTTAAGAATTCTCAAATTTTCAGAAAGGAGGTTCCATATAAGGTCAAAAACTACATACTCAGATCTTCACCAAACTTTGCAGGGATACATTGGATGTCAAGACACGTGGAAAAAACGTACAAAACAAGAGATTGGAGACATCAAGATTTTGGACGAATTTTTTAAGAATTTTCAAATTTTCAGATAGGAGGTTCCATATAAGGTCAAAAACTACATACTCAGATCTTCACCAAACTTTGCATGGATACATTATGTGTCAAGACACGTGGAAAAAACGTACAAAACAAGAGATTGGAGACATCAAGATTTTGGTCGAATTTTTTAAGAATTTTCAAATTTTCAGATGGGAGGTTCCAGATAAGGTCAAAAACTACATACTCAGATCTTCACCAAACTTTGCAGGGATACATTGGATGTCAAGACACGTGGAAAAAACGTACAAAACAAGAGATAGGAGACATCAAGATTTTGGACGAATTTTTTAACAATTTTCAAATTTTCAGAAAGGATGTTCCAGATAAGGTCAAAAACGACATACTCAGATCTTCACCAAACTTTGCAGGGATACATTGGATATCAAGACACGTGGAAAAAACGTACAAAACAAGAGATTGGAGACATCAAGATTTTGGACGAATTTTTTAAGAATTTTCAAATTTTCAGATAGGAGGTTCCAGATAAGGTCAAAAACTACATACTCAGATCTTCACTAAACTTTGCAGGGATACATTGGATGTCAAGACACGTGGAAAAAACGTACAAAACAAGAGATTGGAGACATCAAGATTTTGGACGAATTTTTTAAGAATTTTCAAATTTTCAGATAGGAGGTTCCATATAAGGTCAAAAACTACATACTCAGATCTTCACCAAACTTTGCATGGATACATTATGTGTCAAGACACGTGGAAAAAACGTACAAAACAAGAGATTGGAGACATCAAGATTTTGGTCGAATTTTTTAAGAATTTTCAAATTTTCAGATGGGAGGTTCCAGATAAGGTCAAAAACTACATACTCAGATCTTCACCAAACTTTGCAGGGATACATTGGATGTCAAGACACGTGGAAAAAACGTACAAAGCAAGAGATAGGAGACATCAAGATTTTGGACGAATTTTTTAACAATTTTCAAATTTTCAGAAAGGATGTTCCAGATAAGGTCATAAACGACATACTCAGATCTTCACCAAACTTTGCAGGGATACATTGGATATCAAGACACGTGGAAAAAACGTACAAAACAAGAGATTGGAGACATCAAGATTTTGGACGAATTTTTTAAGAATTTTCAAATTTTCAGATAGGAGGTTCCAGATAAGGTCAAAAACTACATACTCAGATCTTCACCAAACTTTGCAGGGATACATTGGATGTCAAGACACGTGGAAAAAACGTACAAAACAAGAGATTGGAGACATCAAGATTTTGGACGAATTTTTTAAGAATTTTCAAATTTTCAGATAGGAGGTTCCAGATGAGGTCAAAAACTACATACTCAGATCTTCACCAAACTTTGCAGGAATAATTTGCATGTCAAGACACGTGGAAAAAACGTACAAAACAAGAGATCGGAGACATCAAGATTTTCGACGAATTTTTTAAGAATTTTCAAATTTTCAGATGGGAGGTTCCAGATAAGGTCAAAAACGACATACTCAGATCTTCACCAAACTTTGCAGGGATCCATTGGAGGTCGAGACACGTGGAAAAAACGTACAAAACAAGAGATTGGAGACATCAAGATTTTGGACGAATTTTTTAAGAATTTTCAAATTTTCAGATAGGAGGTTCCATATAAGGTCAAAAACTACTACTCAGATCTTCACCAAACTTTGCAGGGATACATTGGATGTCAAGACACGTGGAAAAAACGTACAAAACAAGAGATTGGAGACATCAAGATTTTGGACGATTTTTTTAAAAATTTTCAAATTTTCAGAAATGCGGTTCCAGATAAGGTCAAAAACTACATACTCAGATCTTCACCAAACTTTGCAGGGATACATTGGATGTCAAGACACGTGGAAAAAACGTACAAAACAAGAGATTCGGGTCAACAAGATTTTGGACGAATTTTTTAAGAATTTTCAAATTTTCAGATGGGAGGTTCAATATAAGGTCAAAAACTACATACTCAGATCTTCACCAAACTTTGCATGGATACATTGGATGTCAAGACACGTGGAAAAAACATACAAAACATAGGATTCGGAACATCAAGATTTTGGTCGAATTTTTTAAGAATTTTCAAATTTTCAGATGGGAGGTTCCAGATAAGGTCAAAAACTACATACTCAGATCTTCACCAAACTTTGCAGGGATACATTGGATGTCTAGACACGTGGAAAAAACGTACAAAACAAGAGATTGGAGACATCAAGATTTTGGACGAATTTTTTAAGAATTTTCAAATTTTCAGATAGGAGGTTCCAGATAAGGTCAAAAACTACATACTCAGATCTTCACCAAACTTTGCAGGGATACTTTGCATGTCAAGACACGTGGAAAAAACGTACAAAACAAGAGATTGGAGACATGAAGATTTTCGACGAATTTTTTAAGAATTTTCAAATTTTCAGATGGGAGGTTCCAGATAAGGTCAAAAACTACATACTCAGATCTTCACCAAACTTTGCATGGATACATTGGATGTCAAGACACGTGGAAAAAACATACAAAACATAGGATTGGGGACATCAAGATTTTGGTCAAATTTTTTAAGAATTTTCAAATTTTCAGATAGGAGGTTCCATATAAGGTCAAAAACTACATACTCAGATCTTCACCAAACTTTGCATGGATACATTATGTGTCAAGACACGTGGAAAAAACGTACAAAACAAGAGATTGGAGACATCAAGATTTTGGTCGAATTTTTTAAGAATTTTCAAATTTTCAGATGGGAGGTTCCAGATAAGGTCAAAAACTACATACTCAGATCTTCACCAAACTTTGCAGGGATACATTGGATGTCAAGACACGTGGAAAAAACGTACAAAACAAGAGATAGGAGACATCAAGATTTTGGACGAATTTTTTAACAATTTTCAAATTTTCAGAAAGGATGTTCCAGATAAGGTCAAAAACGACGTACTCAGATCTTCACCAAACTTTGCAGGGATACATTGGATATCAAGACACGTGGAAAAAACGTACAAAACAAGAGATTGGAGGCATCAAGATTTTGGACGAATTTTTTAAGAATTTTCAAATTTTCAGATAGGAGGTTCCATATAAGGTCAAAAACTACATACTCAGATCTTCACCAAACTTTGCAGGGATACATTGGATGTCAAGACACGTGGAAAAAACGTACAAAACAAGAGATTGGAGACATCAAGATTTTGGACGAATTTTTTAAGAATTCTCAAATTTTCAGAAAGGAGGTTCCATATAAGGTCAAAAACTACATACTCAGATCTTCACCAAACTTTGCAGGGATACTTTGGATGTCAAGACACGTGGAAAAAACGTACAAAACAAGAGATTGGGGTCATCAAGATTTTGGACGAATTTTTTAAGAATTTTCAAATTTTCAGATGGGAGGTTCAATATAAGGTCAAAAACTACATACTCAGATCTTCACCAAACTTTGCATGGATACATTGGATGTCAAGACACGTGGAAAAAACATACAAAACATAGGATTCGGAACATCAAGATTTTGGTCGAATTTTTTAAGAATTTTCAAATTTTCAGATAGGAGGTTCCATATAAGGTCAAAAACTACATACTCAGATCTTCACCAAACATTGCAGGAATACATTGGATGTCAAGACACGTGGAAAAAACGTACAAAACAAGAGATTGGGGTCATCAAGATTTTGCACGGATTTTTTAGGAATTTTCAAATTTTCAGATGGGAGGTTCCAGATAAGGTCAAAAACTACATACTCAGATCTTCACCAAACTTTGCAGGGATACATTGGATGTCAAGACACGTGGAAAAAACGTACAAAACAAGAGATTGGAGACATCAAGATTTTGGACGAATTTTTTAAGAATTTTCAAATTTTCAGATAGGAGGTTCCATATAAGGTCAAAAACTACATACTCAGATCTTCACCAAACTTTGCATGGATACATTATGTGTCAAGACACGTGGAAAAAACGTACAAAACAAAAGATTGGAGACATCAAGATATTGGTCGAATTTTTTAAGAATTTTCAAATTTTCAGATGGGAGGTTCCAGATAAGGTCAAAAACTACATACTCAGATCTTCACCAAACTTTGCAGGGATACATTGGATGTCAAGACACGTGGAAAAAACGTACAAAACAAGAGATTGGAGACATCAAGATTTTGGACGAATTTTTTAAGAATTTTCAAATTTTCAGATAGGAGGTTCCAGATAAGATCGAAAACTACATACTCAGATCTTCACCAAACTTTGCAGGGATACATTGGATGTCAAGACACGTGGAAAAAAAGTACAAAACAAGAGATTGGGGTCATCAAGATTTTGGACGGATTTTTTAGGAATTTTCAAATTTTCAGATGGGAGGTTCCAGATAAGGTCAAAAACTACATACTCAGATCTTCACCAAACATTGCAGGGATACATTGGATGTCAAGACACGTGGAAAAAACGTACAAAACAAGAGATTGGAGACATCAAGATTTTGGACGAATTTTTTAAGAATTTTCAAATTTTCAGATAGGAGGTTCCAGATGAGGTCAAAAACTACATACTCAGATCTTCACCAAACTTTGCAGGAATACTTTGCATGTCAAGACACGTGGAAAAAACGTACAAAACAAGAGATCGGAGACATCAAGATTTTCGACGAATTTTTTAAGAATTTTCAAATTTTCAGATGGGAGGTTCCAGATAAGGTCAAAAACGACATACTCAGATCTTCACCAAACTTTGCAGGGATCCATTGGAGGTCGAGACACGTGGAAAAAACGTACAAAACAAGAGATTGGAGACATCAAGATTTTGGACGAATTTTTTAAGAATTTTCAAATTTTCAGATAGGAGGTTCCATATAAGGTCAAAAACTACATACTCAGATCTTCACCAAACTTTGCAGGGATACATTGGATGTCAAGACACGTGGAAAAAACGTACAAAACAAGAGATTGGAGACATCAAGATTTTCGACGAATTTTTTAAGAATTTTCAAATTTTCAGAAAGGATGTTCCAGATAAGGTCAAAAACGACATACTCAGATCTTCACCAAACTTTGCAGGGATCCATTGGAGGTCGAGACACGTGGAAAAAACGTACAAAACAAGAGATTGGAGACATCAAGATTTTGGACGAATTTTTGAAGAATTTTCAAATTTTCAGATAGGAGGTTCCAGATAAGGTCTAAAACTACATACTCAGAACTCCACCAAACATTGCAGGAATACATTGGATGTCAAGACACGTGGAAAAAACGTACAAAACAAGAGATTGGAGACATCAAGATTTTCGACGAATTTTTGAAGAATTTTCAAATTTTCAGATAGGAGGTTCCAGATAAGGTCAAAAACTAAAAATTAAGATCTTCACCAAACGTTGGAGGGATACTTTGCATGTCAAGACACGTGGAAAAAACGTACAAAACAAAAGATTGGAGACATCAAGATTTTCGACGAATTTTTTAAGAATTTTCAAATTTTCAGATGGGATGTTCCAGATAAGGTCAAAAACGACATACTCAGATCTTCACCAAACTTTGCATGGATACATTGGATGTCAAGACACGTGGAAAAAACGTACAAAACAAGAGATTGGAGACATCAAGATTTTGGACGAATTTTTTAAGAATTCTCAAATTTTCAGAAAGGAGGTTCCATATAAGGTCAAAAACTACATACTCAGATCTTCACCAAACTTTGCAGGGATACTTTGGATGTCAAGACACGTGGAAAAAACGTACAAAACAAGAGATTGGGGTCATCAAGATTTTGGACGAATTTTTTAAGAATTTTCAAATTTTCAGATGGGAGGTTCAATATAAGGTCAAAAACTACATACTCAGATCTTCACCAAACTTTGCATGGATACATTGGATGTCAAGACACGTGGAAAAAACATACAAAACATAGGATTCGGAACATCAAGATTTTGGTCGAATTTTTTAAGAATTTTCAAATTTTCAGAAAGGATGTTCCAGATAAGGTCAAAAACGACATACTCAGATCTTCACCAAACTTTGCAGGGATACATTGGATATCAAGACACGTGGAAAAAACGTACAAAACAAGAGATTGGAGACATCAAGATTTTGGACGAATTTTTTAAGAATTTTCAAATTTTCAGATAGGAGGTTCCAGATAAGGTCAAAAACTACATACTCAGATCTTCACCAAACTTTGCAGGGATACATTGGATGTCAAGACACGTGGAAAAAACGTACAAAACAAGAGATTGGGGTCATCAAGATTTTGGACGGATTTTTTAGGAATTTTCAAATTTTCAGATGGGAGGTTCCAGATAAGGTCAAAAACTACATACTCAGATCTTCACCAAACATTGCAGGGATACATTGGATGTCAAGACACGTGGAAAAAACGTACAAAACAAGAGATTGGAGACATCAAGATTTTGGACGAATTTTTTAAGAATTTTCAAATTTTCAGATAGGAGGTTCCAGACGAGGTCAAAAACTACATACTCAGATCTTCACCAAACTTTGCAGGAATACTTTGCATGTCAAGACACGTGGAAAAAACGTACAAAACAAGAGATCGGAGACATCAAGATTTTCGACGAATTTTTTAAGAATTTTCAAATTTTCAGATGGGAGGTTCCAGATAAGGTCAAAAACGACATACTCAGATCTTCACCAAACTTTGCATGGATACATTGGATGTCAAGACACGTGGAAAAAACATACAAAACATAGGATTGGTGACATCAAGATTTTCGACGAATTTTTTAAGAATTTTCAAATTTTCAGATAGGAGGTTCCATATAAGGTCAAAAACTACATGCTCAGATCTTCACCAAACTTTGCAGGGATACATTGGATGTCAAGACACGTGGAAAAAACGTACAAAATAAGAGATTGGAGACATCAAGATTATGGACGAATTTTTTGAGAATTTTCAAATTTTCAGAAAGGAGGTTCCATATAAGGTCAAAAACTACATACTCAGATCTTCACCAAACTTTGCAGGGATACATTGGATGTCAAGAAACGTGGAAAAAACGTACAAAGCAAGAGATTGGAGACATCAAGATTTTCGACGAATTTTTGAAGAATTTTCAAATTTTCAGATAGGAGGTTCCAGATAAGGTCAAAAACTACATACTCAGATCTTCACCAAACGTTGCAGGGATACTTTGCATGTCAAGACACGTGGAAAAAACGTACAAAACAAGAGATTGGAGACATCAAGATTTTCGACGAATTTTTTAAGAATTTTCAAATTTTCAGAAAGGATATTCCAGATAAGGTCAAAAACGACATACTCAGATCTTCACTAACTTTGCAGGGATACATTGGAGGTCGAGACACGTGGAAAAAACGTACAAAACAAGAGATTGGAGACATCAAGATTTTGGACGAATTTTTGAAGAATTTTCAAATTTTCAGATAGGAGGTTCCAGATAAGGTCAAAAACTACATACTCAGATCTCCACCAAACATTGCAGGGATACATTGGATGTCAAGACACGTGGAAAAAACGTACAAAGCAAGAGATTGGAGACATCAAGATTTTCGACGAATTTTTGAAGAATTTTCAAATTTTCAGATAGGAGGTTCCAGATAAGGTCAAAAACTACATACTCAGATCTTCACCAAACGTTGCAGGGATACTTTGCATGTGAAGACACGTGGAAAAAACGTACAAAACAAGGGATTGGAGACATCAAGATTTTCGACGAATTTTTTAAGAATTTTCAAATTTTCGGATGGGAGGTTCCAGATAAGGTCAAAAACGACATACTCAGATCTTCACCAAACTTTGCATGGATACATTGGATGTCAAGACACGTGGAAAAAACGTACAAAACAAGAGATTGGAGACATCAAGATTTTGGACGAATTTTTTAAGAATTCTCAAATTTTCAGAAAGGAGGTTCCATATAAGGTCAAAAACTACATACTCAGATCTTCACCAAACTTTGCAGGGATACATTGGATGTCAAGACACGTGGAAAAAACGTACAAAACAAGAGATTGGGGTCTTCAAGATTTTGGACGAATTTTTTAAGAATTTTCAAATTTTCAGAAAGGAGGTTCCATATAAGGTCAAAAACTACATACTCAGATCTTCACCAAACTTTGCAGGGATACATTGAATGTCAAGACACGTGGAAAAAACGTACAAAACAAGAGATTGTGGTCATCAAGATTTTGGACGGATTTTTTAGGAATTTTCAAATTTTCAGATGGGAGGTTCCAGATAAGGTCAAAAACTACATACTCAGATCTTCACCAAACTTTGCAGGGATACATTGGATGTCAAGACACGTGGAAAAAACGTACAAAACAAGAGATTGGAGACATCAAGATTTTGGACGAATTTTTTAAGAATTTTCAAATTTTCAGATAGGAGGTTCCATATAAGGTCAAAAACTACATACTCAGATCTTCACCAAACTTTGCATGGATACATTATGTGTCAAGACACGTGGAAAAAACGTACAAAACAAGAGATTGGAGACATCAAGATTTTGGTCGAATTTTTTAAGAATTTTCAAATTTTCAGATGGGAGGTTCCAGATAAGGTCAAAAACTACATACTCAGATCTTCACCAAACTTTGCATTGATACATTGGATGTCAAGACACGTGGAAAAAACGTACAAAACAAGAGATAGGAGACATCAAGATTTTGGACGAATTTTTTAACAATTTTCAAATTTTCAGAAAGGATGTTCCAGATAAGGTCAAAAACGACATACTCAGATCTTCACCAAACTTTGCAGGGATACATTGGATATCAAGACACGTGGAAAAAAAGGTACAAAACAAGAGATTGGAGACATCAAGATTTTGGAAGAATTTTTTAAGAATTTTCAAATTTTCAGATAGGAGGTTCCAGATAAGGTCAAAAACTACATACTCAGATCTTCACCAAACTTTGCAGGGATACATTGGATGTCAAGACACGTGGAAAAAACGTACAAAACAAGAGATTGGAGACATCAAGATTTTGGACGAATTTTTTAAGAATTTTCAAATTTTCAGATAGGAGGTTCCAGATGAGGTTAAAAACTACATACTCAGATCTTCACCAAACTTTGCAGGAATACTTTGCATGTCAAGACACGTGGAAAAAACGTACAAAACAAGAGATCGGAGACATCAAGATTTTCGACGAATTTTTTAAGAATTTTCAAATTTTCAGATTGGAGGTTCCAGATAAGGTCAAAAACGACATACTCAGATCTTCACCAAACTTTGCAGGGATCCATTGGAAGTCGAGACACGTGGAAAAAACGTACAAAACAAGAGATTGGAGACATCAAGATTTTGGACGAATTTTTTAAGAATTTTCAAATTTTCAGATAGGAGGTTCCATATAAGGTCAAAAACTACATACTCAGATCTTCACCAAACTTTGCAGGGATACATTGGATGTCAAGACACGTGGAAAAAACGTACAAAACAAGAGATTGGAGACATCAAGATTTTGGACGATTTTTTTAAAAATTTTCAAATTTTCAGAAATGCGGTTCCAGATAAGGTCAAAAACTACATACTCAGATCTTCACCAAACTTTGCAGGGATACATTGGATGTCAAGACACGTGGAAAAAACGTACAAAACAAGAGATTCGGGTCAACAAGATTTTGGACGAATTTTTTAAGAATTTTCAAATTTTCAGATGGGAGGTTCAATATAAGGTCAAAAACTACATACTCAGATCTTCACCAAACTTTGCATGGATACATTGGATGTCAAGACACGTGGAAAAAACATACAAAACATAGGATTCGGAACATCAAGATTTTGGTCGAATTTTTTAAGAATTTTCAAATTTTCAGATAGGAGGTTCCATATAAGGTCAAAAACTACATACTCAGATCTTCACCAAACATTGCAGGAATACATTGGATGTCAAGACACGTGGAAAAAACGTACAAAACAAGAGATTGGGGTCATCAAGATTTTGCACGGATTTTTTAGGAATTTTCAAATTTTCAGATGGGAGGTTCCAGATAAGGTCAAAAACTACATACTCAGATCTTCACCAAACTTTGCAGGGATACATTGGATGTCAAGACACGTGGAAAAAACGTACAAAACAAGAGATTGTAGACATCAAGATTTTGGACGAATTTTTTAAGAATTTTCAAATTTTCAGATAGGAGGTTCCATATAAGGTCAAAAACTACATACTCAGATCTTCACCAAACTTTGCATGGATACATTATGTGTCAAGACACGTGGAAAAAACGTACAAAACAAAAGATTGGAGACATCAAGATATTGGTCGAATTTTTTAAGAATTTTCAAATTTTCAGATGGGAGGTTCCAGATAAGGTCAAAAACTACATACTCAGATCTTCACCAAACTTTGCAGGGATACATTGGATGTCAAGACACGTGGAAAAAACGTACAAAACAAGAGATAGGAGACATCAAGATTTTGGACGAATTTTTTAACAATTTTCAAATTTTCAGAAAGGATGTTCCAGATAAGGTCAAAAACAACATACTCAGATCTTCACCAAACTTTGCAGGGATACATTGGATATCAAGACACGTGGAAAAAACGTACAAAACAAGAGATTGGAGACATCAAGATTTTGGACGAATTTTTTAAGAATTTTCAAATTTTCAGTTAGGAAGTTCCAGATAAGATCAAAAACTACATACTCAGATCTTCACCAAACTTTGCAGGGATACATTGGATGTCAAGACACGTGGAAAAAAAGTACAAAACAAGAGATTGGGGTCATCAAGATTTTGGACGGATTTTTTAGGAATTTTCAAATTTTCAGATGGGAGGTTCCAGATAAGGTCAAAAACTACATACTCAGATCTTCACCAAACATTGCAGGGATACATTGGATGTCAAGACACGTGGAAAAAACGTACAAAACAAGAGATTGGAGACATCAAGATTTTGGACGAATTTTTTAAGAATTTTCAAATTTTCAGATAGGAGGTTCCAGATGAGGTCAAAAACTACATACTCAGATCTTCACCAAACTTTGCAGGAATACTTTGCATGTCAAGACACGTGGAAAAAACGTACAAAACAAGAGATCGGAGACATCAAGATTTTCGACGAATTTTTTAAGAATTTTCAAATTTTCAGATGGGAGGTTCCAGATAAGGTCAAAAACGACATACTCAGATCTTCACCAAACTTTGCAGGGATCCATTGGAGGTCGAGACACGTGGAAAAAACGTACAAAACAAGAGATTGGAGACATCAAGATTTTGGACGAATTTTTTAAGAATTTTCAAATTTTCAGATAGGAGGTTCCATATAAGGTCAAAAACTACATACTCAGATCTTCACCAAACTTTGCAGGGATACATTGGATGTCAAGACACGTGGAAAAAACGTACAAAACAAGAGATTGGAGACATCAAGATTTTCGACGAATTTTTTAAGAATTTTCAAATTTTCAGAAAGGATGTTCCAGATAAGGTCAAAAACGACATACTCAGATCTTCACCAAACTTTGCAGGGATCCATTGGAGGTCGAGACACGTGGAAAAAACGTACAAAACAAGAGATTGGAGACATCAAGATTTTGGACGAATTTTTGAAGAATTTTCAAATTTTCAGATAGGAGGTTCCAGATAAGGTCTAAAACTACATACTCAGATCTCCACCAAACATTGCAGGAATACATTGGATGTCAAGACACGTGGAAAAAACGTACAAAACAAGAGATTGGAGACATCAAGATTTTGGACGAATTTTTTAAGAATTCTCAAATTTTCAGATAGGAGGTTCCAGATAAGGTCAAAAACTACATACTCAGATCTTCACCAAACGTTGCAGGGATACTTTGCATGTCAAGACACGTGGAAAAAACGTACAAAACAAAAGATTGGAGACATCAAGATTTTCGACGAATTTTTTAAGAATTTTCAAATTTTCAGATAGGAGGTTCCATATAAGGTCAAAAACTACATGCTCAGATCTTCACCAAACTTTGCAGGGATACATTGGATGTCAAGACACGTGGAAAAAACGTACAAAACAAGAGATTGGAGACATCAAGATTATGGACGAATTTTTTGAGAATTTTCAAATTTTCAGAAAGGAGGTTCCATATAAGGTCAAAAACTACATACTCAGATCTTCACCAAACTTTGCAGGAATACATTGGATGTCAAGAAACGTGGAAAAAACGTACAAAACAAGAGATTGGAGACATCAAGATTTTCGACGAATTTTTTAAGAATTTTCAAATTTTCAGAAAGGATGTTCCAGATAAGGTCAAAAACGACATACTCAGATCTTCACTAACTTTGCAGGGATACATTGGAGGTCGAGACACGTGGAAAAAACGTACAAAACAAGAGATTGGAGACATCAAGATTTTGGACGAATTTTTGAAGAATTTTCAAATTTTCAGATAGGAGGTTCCAGATAAGGTCAAAAACTACATACTCAGATCTCCACCAAACATTGCAGGGATACATTGGATGTCAAGACACGTGGAAAAAACGTACAAAGCAAGAGATTGGAGACATCAAGATTTTCGACGAATTTTTGAAGAATTTTCAAATTTTCAGATAGGAGGTTCCAGATAAGGTCAAAAACTACATACTCAGATCTTCACCAAACGTTGCAGGGATACTTTGCATGTCAAGACACGTGGAAAAAACGTACAAAACAAGAGATTGGAGACATCAAGATTTTCGACGAATTTTTTAAGAATTTTCAAATTTTCGGATGGGAGGTTCCAGATAAGGTCAAAAACGACATACTCAGATCTTCACCAAACTTTGCATGGATACATTGGATGTCAAGACACGTGGAAAAAACGTACAAAACAAGAGATTGGAGACATCAAGATTTTGGACGAATTTTTTAAGAATTCTCAAATTTTCAGAAAGGAGGTTCCATATAAGGTCAAAAACTACATACTCAGATCTTCACCAAACTTTGCAGGGATACATTGGATGTCAAGACACGTGGAAAAAACGTACAAAACAAGAGATTGGGGTCTTCAAGATTTTGGACGAATTTTTTAAGAATTTTCAAATTTTCAGAAAGGAGGTTCCATATAAGGTCAAAAACTACATACTCAGATCTTCACCAAACTTTGCAGGGATACATTGAATGTCAAGACACGTGGAAAAAACGTACAAAACAAGAGATTGTGGTCATCAAGATTTTGGACGGATTTTTTAGGAATTTTCAAATTTTCAGATGGGAGGTTCCAGATAAGGTCAAAAACTACATACTCAGATCTTCACCAAACTTTGCAGGGATACATTGGATGTCAAGACACGTGGAAAAAACGTACAAAACAAGAGATTGGAGACATCAAGATTTTGGACGAATTTTTTAAGAATTTTCAAATTTTCAGATAGGAGGTTCCATATAAGGTCAAAAACTACATACTCAGATCTTCACCAAACTTTGCATGGATACATTATGTGTCAAGACACGTGGAAAAAACGTACAAAACAAGAGATTGGAGACATCAAGATTTTGGTCGAATTTTTTAAGAATTTTCAAATTTTCAGATGGGAGGTTCCAGATAAGGTCAAAAACTACATACTCAGATCTTCACCAAACTTTGCAGGGATACATTGGATGTCAAGACACGTGGAAAAAACGTACAAAACAAGAGATAGGAGACATCAAGATTTTGGACGAATTTTTTAACAATTTTCAAATTTTCAGAAAGGATGTTCCAGATAAGGTCAAAAACGACATACTCAGATCTTCACCAAACTTTGCAGGGATACATTGGATATCAAGACACGTGGAAAAAACGTACAAAACAAGAGATTGGAGACATCAAGATTTTGGACGAATTTTTTAAGAATTTTCAAATTTTCAGATAGGAGGTTCCAGATAAGGTCAAAAACTACATACTCAGATCTTCACCAAACTTTGCAGGGATACATTGGATGTCAAGACACGTGGAAAAAACGTACAAAACAAGAGATTGGAGACATCAAGATTTTCGACGAATTTTTTAAGAATTTTCAAATTTTCAGATAGGAGGTTCCAGATGAGGTCAAAAACTACATACTCAGATCTTCACCAAACTTTGCAGGAATACTTTGCATGTCAAGACACGTGGAAAAAACGTACAAAACAAGAGATCGGAGACATCAAGATTTTCGACGAATTTTTTAAGAATTTTCAAATTTTCAGATGGGAGGTTCCAGATAAGGTCAAAAACGACATACTCAGATCTTCACCAAACTTTGCAGGGATCCATTGGAGGTCGAGACACGTGGAAAAAACGTACAAAACAAGAGATTGGAGACATCAAGATTTTGGACGAATTTTTTAAGAATTTTCAAATTTTCAGATAGGAGGTTCCATATAAGGTCAAAAACTACATACTCAGATCTTCACCAAACTTTGCAGGGATACATTGGATGTCAAGACACGTGGAAAAAACGTACAAAACAAGAGATTCGGGTCAACAAGATTTTGGACGGATTTTTTAGGAATTTTCAAATTTTCAGATGGGAGGTTCCAGATAAGGTCAAAAACTACATACTCAGATCTTCACCAAACTCTGCAGGGATACATTGTATGTCAAGACACGTGGAAAAAACATACAAAACATAGGATTGGAGACATCAAGATTTTGTTAAATTCTTTTAAGAATTTTCAAATTTTCAGATAGGAGGTTCCATATAAGGTCAAAAACTACATACTCAGATCTTCACCAAACATTGCAGGGATACATTGGATGTCAAGACACGTGGAAAGAACGTACAAAACAAGAGATTGGAGACATCAAGATTTTGGACGAATTTTTTAAGAATTTTCAAATTTTCAGATAGGAGGCTCCATATAAGGTCAAAAACTACATACTCAGATCTTCACCAAACATTGCAGGGATACATTGGATGTCAAGACACGTGGAAAAAACGTACAAAACAAGAGATTGGAGACATCAAGATTTTGGACGAATTTTTTAAGAATTTTCAAATTTTCAGATAGGAGGTTCCAGATAAGGTCAAAAACTACATACTCAGATCTTCACCAAACGTTGCAGGGATACTTTGCATGTCAAGACACGTGGAAAAAACGTACAAAACAAGAGATTGGAGACATCAAGATTTTCGACGAATTTTTTAAGAATTTTCAAATTTTCAGATGGGAGGTTCCAGATAAGGTCAAAAACTACATACTCAGATCTTCACCAAACTTTGCATGGATATATTGGATGTCAAGACACGTGGAAAAAACATACAAAACATAGGATTGGGGACATCAAGATTTTGGTCAAATTTTTTAAGAATTTTCAAATTTTCAGATAGGAGGTTCCATATAAGGTCAAAAACTACATACTCAGATCTTCACCAAACTTTGCATGGATACATTATGTGTCAAGACACGTGGAAAAAACGTACAAAACAAGAGATTGGAGACATCAAGATTTTGGTCGAATTTTTTAAGAATTTTCAAATTTTCAGATGGGAGGTTCCAGATAAGGTCAAAAACTACATACTCAGATCTTCACCAAACTTTGCAGGGATACATTGGATGTCAAGACACGTGGAAAAAACGTACAAAACAAGAGATAGGAGACATCAAGATTTTGGACGAATTTTTTAACAATTTTCAAATTTTCAGAAAGGATGTTCCAGATAAGGTCAAAAACGACGTACTCAGATCTTCACCAAACTTTGCAGGGATACATTGGATATCAAGACACGTGGAAAAAACGTACAAAACAAGAGATTGGAGACATCAAGATTTTGGACGAATTTTTTAAGAATTTTCAAATTTTCAGATAGGAGGTTCCAGATAAGGTCAAAAACTACATACTCAGATCTTCACCAAACTTTGCAGGGATACATTGGATGTCAAGACACGTGGAAAAAACGTACAAAACAAGAGATTGGAGACATCAAGATTTTGGACGATTTTTTTAAGAATTTTCAAATTTTCAGAAATGCGGTTCCAGATAAGGTCAAAAACTACATACTCAGATCTTCACCAAACTTTGCAGGGATACATTGGATGTCAAGACACGTGGAAAAAACGTACAAAACAAGAGATTGGGGTCAACAAAATTTTGGACGGATTTTTTACGAATTTTCAAATTTTCAGATGGGAGGTTCCAGATAAGGTCAAAAACTACATACTCAGATCTTCACCAAACTCTGCAGGGATACATTGTATGTCAAGACACGTGGAAAAAACATACAAAACATAGGATTGGGGACATCAAGATTTTGTTAAATTTTTTTAAGAATTTTCAAATTTTCAGATAGGAGGTTCCATATAAGGTCAAAAACTACATACTCAGATCTTCACCAAACATTGCAGGGATACATTGGATGTCAAGACACGTGGAAAGAACGTACAAAACAAGAGATTGGAGACATCAAGATTTTGGACGAATTTTTTAAGAATTTTCAAATTTTCAGATAGGAGGTTCCATATAAGGTCAAAAACTACATACTCAGATCTTCACCAAACATTGCAGGGATACATTGGATGTCAAGACACGTGGAAAAAACGTACAAAACAAGAGATTGGAGACATCAAGATTTTCGACGAATTTTTTAAGAATTTTCAAATTTTCGGATGGGAGGTTCCAGATAAGGTCAAAAACGACATACTCAGATCTTCACCAAACTTTGCATGGATACATTGGATGTCAAGACACGTGGAAAAAACGTACAAAACAAGAGATTGGAGACATCAAGATTTTGGACGAATTTTTTAAGAATTCTCAAATTTTCAGAAAGGAGGTTCCATATAAGGTCAAAAACTACATACTCAGATCTTCACCAAACTTTGCAGGGATACATTGGATGTCAAGACACGTGGAAAAATCGTACAAAACAAGAGATTGGGGTCTTCAAGATTTTGGACGAATTTTTTAAGAATTTTCAAATTTTCAGAAAGGAGGTTCCATATAAGGTCAAAAACTACATACTCAGATCTTCACCAAACTTTGCAGGGATACATTGAATGTCAAGACACGTGGAAAAAACGTACAAAACAAGAGATTGTGGTCATCAAGATTTTGGACGGATTTTTTAGGAATTTTCAAATTTTCAGATGGGAGGTTCCAGATAAGGTCAAAAACTACATACTCAGATCTTCACCAAACTTTGCAGGGATACATTGGATGTCAAGACACGTGGAAAAAACGTACAAAACAAGAGATTGGAGACATCAAGATTTTGGACGAATTTTTTAAGAATTTTCAAATTTTCAGATAGGAGGTTCCATATAAGGTCAAAAACTACATACTCAGATCTTCACCAAACTTTGCATGGATACATTATGTGTCAAGACACGTGGAAAAAACGTACAAAACAAGAGATTGGAGACATCAAGATTTTGGTCGAATTTTTTAAGAATTTTCAAATTTTCAGATGGGAGGTTCCAGATAAGGTCAAAAACTACATACTCAGATCTTCACCAAACTTTGCAGGGATACATTGGATGTCAAGACACGTGGAAAAAACGTACAAAACAAGAGATAGGAGACATCAAGATTTTGGACGAATTTTTTAACAATTTTCAAATTTTCAGAAAGGATGTTCCAGATAAGGTCAAAAACGACATACTCAGATCTTCACCAAACTTTGCAGGGATACATTGGATATCAAGACACGTGGAAAAAACGTACAAAACAAGAGATTGGAGACATCAAGATTTTGGACGAATTTTTTAAGAATTTTCAAATTTTCAGATAGGAGGTTCCAGATAAGATCAAAAACTACATACTCAGATCTTCACCAAACTTTGCAGGGATACATTGGATGTCAAGACACGTGGAAAAAACGTACAAAACAAGAGATTGGAGACATCAAGATTTTCGACGAATTTTTTAAGAATTTTCAAATTTTCAGATAGGAGGTTCCAGATGAGGTCAAAAACTACATACTCAGATCTTCACCAAACTTTGCAGGAATACTTTGCATGTCAAGACACGTGGAAAAAACGTACAAAACAAGAGATCGGAGACATCAAGATTTTCGACGAATTTTTTAAGAATTTTCAAATTTTCAGATGGGAGGTTCCAGATAAGGTCAAAAACGACATACTCAGATCTTCACCAAAATTTGCAGGGATCCATTGGAGGTCGAGACACGTGGAAAAAACGTACAAAACAAGAGATTGGAGACATCAAGATTTTGGACGAATTTTTTAAGAATTTTCAAATTTTCAGATAGGAGGTTCCATATAAGGTCAAAAACTACATACTCAGATCTTCACCAAACTTTGCAGGGATACATTGGATGTCAAGACACGTGGAAAAAACGTACAAAACAAGAGATTCGGGTCAACAAGATTTTGGACGGATTTTTTAGGAATTTTCAAATTTTCAGATGGGAGGTTCCAGATAAGGTCAAAAACTACATACTCAGATCTTCACCAAACTCTGCAGGGATACATTGTATGTCAAGACACGTGGAAAAAACATACAAAACATAGGATTGGAGACATCAAGATTTTGTTAAATTCTTTTAAGAATTTTCAAATTTTCAGATAGGAGGTTCCATATAAGGTCAAAAACTACATACTCAGATCTTCACCAAACATTGCAGGGATACATTGGATGTCAAGACACGTGGAAAGAACGTACAAAACAAGAGATTGGAGACATCAAGATTTTAGACGAATTTTTTAAGAATTTTCAAATTTTCAGATAGGAGGCTCCATATAAGGTCAAAAACTACATACTCAGATCTTCACCAAACATTGCAGGGATACATTGGATGTCAAGACACGTGGAAAAAACGTACAAAACAAGAGATTGGAGACATCAAGATTTTGGACGAATTTTTTAAGAATTTTCAAATTTTCAGATAGGAGGTTCCAGATAAGGTCAAAAACTACATACTCAGATCTTCACCAAACGTTGCAGGGATACTTTGCATGTCAAGACACGTGGAAAAAACGTACAAAACAAGAGATTGGAGACATCAAGATTTTCGACGAATTTTTTAAGAATTTTCAAATTTTCAGATGGGAGGTTCCAGATAAGGTCAAAAACTACATACTCAGATCTTCACCAAACTTTGCATGGATATATTGGATGTCAAGACACGTGGAAAAAACATACAAAACATAGGATTGGGGACATCAAGATTTTGGTCAAATTTTTTAAGAATTTTCAAATTTTCAGATAGGAGGTTCCATATAAGGTCAAAAACTACATACTCAGATCTTCACCAAACTTTGCATGGATACATTATGTGTCAAGATACGTGGAAAAAACGTACAAAACAAGAGATTGGAGACATCAAGATTTTGGTCGAATTTTTTAAGAATTTTCAAATTTTCAGATGGGAGGTTCCAGATAAGGTCAAAAACTACATACTCAGATCTTCACCAAACTTTGCAGGGATACATTGGATGTCAAGACACGTGGAAAAAACGTACAAAACAAGAGATAGGAGACATCAAGATTTTGGACGAATTTTTTAACAATTTTCAAATTTTCAGAAAGGATGTTCCAGATAAGGTCAAAAACGACGTACTCAGATCTTCACCAAACTTTGCAGGGATACATTGGATATCAAGACACGTGGAAAAAACGTACAAAACAAGAGATTGGAGACATCAAGATTTTGGACGAATTTTTTAAGAATTTTCAAATTTTCAGATAGGAGGTTCCAGATAAGGTCAAAAACTACATACTCAGATCTTCACCAAACTTTGCAGGGATACATTGGATGTCAAGACACGTGGAAAAAACGTACAAAACAAGAGATTGGAGACATCAAGATTTTGGACGATTTTTTTAAGAATTTTCAAATTTTCAGAAATGCGGTTCCAGATAAGGTCAAAAACTACATACTCAGATCTTCACCAAACTTTGCAGGGATACATTGGATGTCAAGACACGTGGAAAAAACGTACAAAACAAGAGATTGGGGTCAACAAAATTTTGGACGGATTTTTTAGGAATTTTCAAATTTTCAGATGGGAGGTTCCAGATAAGGTCAAAAACTACATACTCAGATCTTCACCAAACTCTGCAGGGATACATTGTATGTCAAGACACGTGGAAAAAACATACAAAACATAGGATTGGGGACATCAAGATTTTGTTAAATTTTTTTAAGAATTTTCAAATTTTCAGATAGGAGGTTCCATATAAGGTCAAAAACTACATACTCAGATCTTCACCAAACATTGCAGGGATACATTGGATGTCAAGACACGTGGAAAGAACGTACAAAACAAGAGATTGGAGACATCAAGATTTTGGACGAATTTTTTAAGAATTTTCAAATTTTCAGATAGGAGGTTCCATATAAGGTCAAAAACTACATACTCAGATCTTCACCAAACATTGCAGGGATACATTGGATGTCAAGACACGTGGAAAAAACGTACAAAACAAGAGATTGGAGACATCAAGATTTTGGACGAATTTTTTAAGAATTTTCAAATTTTCAGATAGGAGGTTCCAGATAAGGTCAAAAACTACATACTCAGATCTTCACCAAACGTTGCAGGGATACTTTGCATGTCAAGACACGTGGAAAAAACGTACAAAACAAGAGATTGGAGACATCAAGATTTTCGACGAATTTTTTAAGAATTTTCAAATTTTCAGATGGGAGGTTCCAGATAAGGTCAAAAACTACATACTCAGATCTTCACCAAACTCTGCAGGGATACATTGGATGTCAAGACACGTGGAAAAAACATACAAAACATAGGATTGGGGACATCAAGATTTTGGTCAAATTTTTTAAGAATTTTCAAATTTTCAGATAGGAGGTTCCATATAAGGTCAAAAACTACATACTCAGATCTTCACCAAACTTTGCATGGATACATTATGTGTCAAGACACGTAGAAAAAACGTACAAAAGAAGAGATTGGAGACATCAAGATTTTGGTCGAATTTTTTATGAATTTTCAAATTTTCAGATGGGAGGTTCCAGATATGGTCAAAAACTACATACTCAGATCTTCACCAAACTTTGCAGGGATTCATTGGATGTCAAGACACGTGGAAAAAACGTACAAAACAAGAGATAGGAGACATCAAGATTTTGGACGAATTTTTTAACAATTTTCAAATTTTCAGAAAGGATGTTCCAGATAAGGTCAAAAACGACATACTCAGATCTTCACCAAACTTTGCAGGGATACATTGGATATCAAGACACGTGGAAAAAACGTACAAAACAAGAGATTGGAGACATCAAGATTTTGGACGAATTTTTTAAGAATTTTCAAATTTTCAGATAGGAGGTTCCAGATAAGGTCAAAAACTACATACTCAGATCTTCACCAAACTTTGCAGGGATACATTGGATGTCAAGACACGTGGAAAAAACGTACAAAACAAGAGATTGGGGTCATCAAGATTTTGGACGGATTTTTTAGGAATTTTCAAATTTTCAGATGGGAGGTTCCAGATAAGGTCAAAAACTACATACTCAGATCTTCACCAAACGTTGCAGGGATACTTTGCATGTCAAGACACGTGGAAAAAACGTACAAAACAAAAGATTGGAGACATCAAGATTTTCGACGAATTTTTTAAGAATTTTCAAATTTTCAGATGGGAGGTTCCAGATAAGGTCAAAAACGACATACTCAGATCTTCACCAAACTTTGCATGGATACATTGGATGTCAAGACACGTGGAAAAAACGTACAAAACAAGAGATTGGGGTCATCAAGATTTTGCACGGATTTTTTAGGAATTTTCAAATTTTCAGATGGGAGGTTCCAGATAAGGTCAAAAACTACATACTCAGATCTTCACCAAACTTTGCAGGGATACATTGGATGTCAAGACACGTGGAAAAAACGTACAAAACAAGAGATTGGAGACATCAAGATTTTGGACGAATTTTTTAAGAATTTTCAAATTTTCAGATAGGAGGTTCCATATAAGGTCAAAAACTACATACTCAGATCTTCACCAAACTTTGCATGGATACATTATGTGTCAAGACACGTGGAAAAAACGTACAAAACAAAAGATTGGAGACATCAAGATTTTGGTCGAATTTTTTAAGAATTTTCAAATTTTCAGATGGGAGGTTCCAGATAAGGTCAAAAACTACATACTCAGATCTTCACCAAACTTTGCAGGGATACATTGGATGTCAAGACACGTGGAAAAAACGTACAAAACAAGAGATTGGAGACATCAAGATTTTGGACGAATTTTTTAAGAATTTTTAAATTTTCAGATAGGAGGTTCCATATAAGGTCAAAAACTACATACTCAGATCTTCACCAAACTTTGCATGGATACATTATGTGTCAAGACACGTGGAAAAAACGTACAAAACAAGAGATTGGAGACATCAAGATATTGGTCGAATTTTTTAAGAATTTTCAAATTTTCAGATGGGAGGTTCCAGATAAGGTCAAAAACTACATACGCAGATCTTCACCAAACTTTGCAGGGATACATTGGATGTCAAGACACGTGGAAAAAACGTACAAAACAAGAGATAGGAGACATCAAGATTTTGGACGAATTTTTTAACAATTTTCAAATTTTCAGAAAGGATGTTCCAGATAAGGTCAAAAACAACATACTCAGATCTTCACCAAACTTTGCAGGGATACATTGGATATCAAGACACGTGGAAAAAACGTACAAAACAAGAGATTGGAGACATCAAGATTTTGGACGAATTTTTTAAGAATTTTCAAATTTTCAGATAGGAGGTTCCAGATAAGATCAAAAACTACATACTCAGATCTTCACCAAACTTTGCAGGGATACATTGGATGTCAAGACACGTGGAAAAAAAGTACAAAACAAGAGATTGGGGTCATCAAGATTTTGGACGGATTTTTTAGGAATTTTCAAATTTTCAGATGGGAGGTTCCAGATAAGGTCAAAAACTACATACTCAGATCTTCACCAAACATTGCAGGGATACATTGGATGTCAAGACACGTGGAAAAAACGTACAAAACAAGAGATTGGAGACATCAAGATTTTGGACGAATTTTTTAAGAATTTTCAAATTTTCAGATAGGAGGTTCCAGATGAGGTCAAAAACTACATACTCAGATCTTCACCAAACTTTGCAGGAATACTTTGCATGTCAAGACACGTGGAAAAAACGTACAAAACAAGAGATCGGAGACATCAAGATTTTCGACGAATTTTTTAAGAATTTTCAAATTTTCAGATGGGAGGTTCCAGATAAGGTCAAAAACGACATACTCAGATCTTCACCAAACTTTGCATGGATACATTGGATGTCAAGACACGTGGAAAAAACATACAAAACATAGGATTGGTGACATCAAGATTTTGGACGAATTTTTTAAGAATTTTCAAATTTTCAGATAGGAGGTTCCATATAAGGTCAAAAACTACATACTCAGATCTTCAAAAACTTTGCAGGGATACATTGGAGGTCGAGACACGTGGAAAAAAAGTACAAAACAAGAGATTGGGGTCATCAAGATTTTGGACGGATTTTTTAAGAATTTTCAAATTTTCAGATGGGAGGTTCCAGATAAGGTCAAAAACTACATACTCAGATCTTCACCAAACATTGCAGGGATACATTGGATGTCAAGACACGTGGAAAAAACGTACAAAACAAGAGATTGGAGACATCAAGATTTTGGACGAATTTTTTAAGAATTTTCAAATTTTCAGATAGGAGGTTCCAGATGAGGTCAAAAACTACATACTCAGATCTTCACCAAACTTTGCAGGAATACTTTGCATGTCAAGACACGTGGAAAAAACGTACAAAACAAGAGATCGGAGACATCAAGATTTTCGACGAATTTTTTAAGAATTTTCAAATTTTCAGATGGGAGGTTCCAGATAAGGTCAAAAACGACATACTCAGATCTTCACCAAACTTTGCAGGGATCCATTGGAGGTCGAGACACGTGGAAAAAACGTACAAAACAAGAGATTGGAGACATCAAGATTTTGGACGAATTTTTTAAGAATTTTCAAATTTTCAGATAGGAGGTTCCATATAAGGTCAAAAACTACATACTCAGATCTTCACCAAACTTTGCAGGGATACATTGGATGTCAAGACACGTGGAAAAAACGTACAAAACAAGAGATTGGAGACATCAAGATTTTCGACGAATTTTTTAAGAATTTTCAAATTTTCAGAAAGGATGTTCCAGATAAGGTCAAAAACGACATACTCAGATCTTCACCAAACTTTGCAGGGATACATTGGATGTCAAGACACGTGGAAAAAACGTACAAAAAAGAGATTGGAGACATCAAGATTTTCGACGAATTTTTGAAGAATTTTCAAATTTTCAGATAGGAGGTTCCAGATAAGGTCTAAAACTACATACTCAGATCTCCACCAAACATTGCAGGAATACATTGGATGTCAAGACACGTGGAAAAAACGTACAAAACAAGAGATTGGAGACATCAAGATTTTCGACGAATTTTTGAAGAATTTTCAAATTTTCAGATAGGAGGTTCCAGATAAGGTCAAAAACTACATACTCAGATCTTCACCAAACGTTGCAGGGATACTTTGCATGTCAAGACACGTGGAAAAAACGTACAAAACAAAAGATTGGAGACATCAAGATTTTCGACGAATTTTTTAAGAATTTTCAAATTTTCAGATGGGAGGTTCCAGATAAGGTCAAAAACGACATACTCAGATCTTCACCAAACATTGCAGGGATACATTGGATGTCAAGACACGTGGAAAAAACGTACAAAACAAGAGATTGGGGTCATCAAGATTTTGGACGGATTTTTTAGGAATTTTCAAATTTTCAGATGGGAGGTTCCAGATAAGGTCAAAAACTACATACTCAGATCTTCACCAAACTTTGCAGGAATACTTTGCATGTCAAGACACGTGGAAAAAACGTACAAAACAAGAGATCGGAGACATCAAGATTTTCGACGAATTTTTTAAGAATTTTCAAATTTTCAGATAGGAGGTTCCATATAAGGTCAAAAACTACATACTCAGATCTTCACCAAACATTGCAGGGATACATTGGATGTCAAGACACGTGGAAAAAACGTACAAAACAAGAGATTGGAGACATCAAAATTTTGGACGAATTTTTTAAGAATTTTCAAATTTTCAGATAGGAGGTTCCATATAAGGTCAAAAACTACATACTCAGATCTTCACCAAACTTTGCATGGATACATTATGTGTCAAGACACGTGGAAAAAACGTACAAAACAAAAGATTGGAGACATCAAGATTTTGGTCGAATTTTTTAAGAATTTTCAAATTTTCAGATGGGAGGTTCCAGATAAGGTCAAAAACTACATACTCAGATCTTCACCAAACTTTGCAGGGATACATTGGATGTCAAGACACGTGGAAAAAACGTACAAAAAAGAGATTGGAGACATCAAGATTTTGGACGAATTTTTTAACAATTTTCAAATTTTCAGAAAGGATGTTCCAGATAAGGTCAAAAACGACATACTCAGATCTTCACCAAACTTTGCAGGGATCCATTGGAGGTCGAGACACGTGGAAAAAACGTACAAAACAAGAGATTGGAGACATCAAGATTTTGGACGAATTTTTTAAGAATTTTCAAATTTTCAGATAGGAGGTTCCAGATAAGGTCTAAAACTACATACTCAGATCTCCACCAAACATTGCAGGAATACATTGGATGTCAAGACACGTGGAAAAAACGTACAAAACAAGAGATTGGAGACATCAAGATTTTCGACGAATTTTTGAAGAATTTTCAAATTTTCAGATAGGAGGTTCCAGATAAGGTCAAAAACTACATACTCAGATCTTCACCAAACGTTGCAGGGATACTTTGCATGTCAAGACACGTGGAAAAAACGTACAAAACAAAAGATTGGAGACATCAAGATTTTCGACGAATTTTTTAAGAATTTTCAAATTTTCAGATGGGAGGTTCCAGATAAGGTCAAAAACGACATACTCAGATCTTCACCTAACTTTGCATGGATACATTGGATGTCAAGACACGTGGAAAAAACGTACAAAACAAGAGATTGGAGACATCAAGATTTTGGACGAATTTTTTAAGAATTTTCAAATTTTCAGATGGGAGGTTCAATATAAGGTCAAAAACTACATACTCAGATCTTCACCAAACTTTGCAGGGATACTTTGGATGTCAAGACACGTGGAAAAAACGTACAAAACAAGAGATTGGGGTCATCAAGATTTTGGACGAATTTTTTAAGAATTTTCAAATTTTCAGATGGGAGGTTCAATATAAGGTCAAAAACTACATACTCAGATCTTCACCAAACTTTGCATGGATACATTGGATGTCAAGACACGTGGAAAAAACATACAAAACATAGGATTCGGAACATCAAGATTTTGGTCGAATTTTTTAAGAATTTTCAAATTTTCAGATAGGAGGTTCCATATAAGGTCAAAAACTACATACTCAGATCTTCACCAAACATTGCAGGAATACATTGGATGTCAAGACACGTGGAAAAAACGTACAAAACAAGAGATTGGGGTCATCAAGATTTTGCACGGATTTTTTAGGAATTTTCAAATTTTCAGATGGGAGGTTCCAGATAAGGTCAAAAACTACATACTCAGATCTTCACCAAACTTTGCAGGGATACATTGGATGTCAAGACACGTGGAAAAAACGTACAAAACAAGAGATTGGAGACATCAAGATTTTGGACGAATTTTTTAAGAATTTTCAAATTTTCAGATAGGAGGTTCTATATAAGGTCAAAAACTACATACTCAGATCTTCACCAAACTCTGCAGGGATACATTATGTGTCAAGACACGTGGAAAAAACGTACAAAACAAAAGATTGGAGACATCAAGATTTTGGTCGAATTTTTTAAGAATTTTCAAATTTTCAGATGGGAGGTTCCAGATAAGGTCAAAAACTACATACTCAGATCTTCACCAAACTTTGCAGGGATACATTGGATGTCAAGACACGTGGAAAAAACGTACAAAAAAGAGATTGGAGACATCAAGATTTTGGACGAATTTTTTAACAATTTTCAAATTTTCAGAAAGGATGTTCCAGATAAGGTCAAAAACTACATACTCAGATCTTCACCAAACTTTGCAGGGATACATTGGATGTCAAGACACGTGGAAAAAACGTACAAAACAAGAGATTGGAGACATCAAGATTTTGGACGAATTTTTTAAGAATTCTCAAATTTTCAGAAAGGAGGTTCCATATAAGGTCAAAAACTACATACTCAGATCTTCACCAAACTTTGCAGGGATACTTTGGATGTCAAGACACGTGGAAAAAACGTACAAAACAAGAGATTGGGGTCATCAAGATTTTGGACGAATTTTTTAAGAATTTTCAAATTTTCAGATGGGAGGTTCAATATAAGGTCAAAAACTACATACTCAGATCTTCACCAAACTTTGCATGGATACATTGGATGTCAAGATACGTGGAAAAAACATACAAAACATAGGATTCGGAACATCAAGATTTTGGTCGAATTTTTTAAGAATTTTCAAATTTTCAGATAGGAGGTTCCATATAAGGTCAAAAACTACATACTCAGATCTTCACCAAACATTGCAGGAATACATTGGATGTCAAGACACGTGGAAAAAACGTACAAAACAAGAGATTGGGGTCATCATGATTTTGCACGGATTTTTTAAGAATTTTCAAATTTTCAGATAGGAGGTTCCAGATGAGGTCAAAAACTACATACTCAGATCTTCACCAAACTTTGCAGGAATACTTTGCATGTCAAGACACGTGGAAAAAACGTACAAAACAAGAGATCGGAGACATCAAGATTTTCGACGAATTTTTTAAGAATTTTCAAATTTTCAGATAGGAGGTTCCAGATAAGGTCAAAAACTACATACTCAGATCTTCACCAAACGTTGCAGGGATACTTTGCATGTCAAGACACGTGGAAAAAACGTACAAAACAAAAGATTGGAGACATCAAGATTTTCGACGAATTTTTTAAGAATTTTCAAATTTTCAGATGGGAGGTTCCAGATAAGGTCAAAAACGACATACTCAGATCTTCACCAAACTTTGCATGGATACATTGGATGTCAAGACACGTGGAAAAAACGTACAAAACAAGAGATTGGGGTCATCAAGATTTTGCACGGATTTTTTAGGAATTTTCAAATTTTCAGATGGGAGGTTCCAGATAAGGTCAAAAACTACATACTCAGATCTTCACCAAACTTTGCAGGGATACATTGGATGTCAAGACACGTGGAAAAAACGTACAAAACAAGAGATTGGAGACATCAAGATTTTGGACGAATTTTTTAAGAATTTTCAAATTTTCAGATAGGAGGTTCCATATAAGGTCAAAAACTACATACTCAGATCTTCACCAAACTTTGCATGGATACATTATGTGTCAAGACACGTGGAAAAAACGTACAAAACAAAAGATTGGAGACATCAAGATTTTGGTCGAATTTTTTAAGAATTTTCAAATTTTCAGATGGGAGGTTCCAGATAAGGTCAAAAACTACATACTCAGATCTTCACCAAACTTTGCAGGGATACATTGGATGTCAAGACACGTGGAAAAAACGTACAAAACAAGAGATTGGAGACATCAAGATTTTGGACGAATTTTTTAAGAATTTTTAAATTTTCAGATAGGAGGTTCCATATAAGGTCAAAAACTACATACTCAGATCTTCACCAAACTTTGCATGGATACATTATGTGTCAAGACACGTGGAAAAAACGTACAAAACAAGAGATTGGAGACATCAAGATATTGGTCGAATTTTTTAAGAATTTTCAAATTTTCAGATGGGAGGTTCCAGATAAGGTCAAAAACTACATACTCAGATCTTCACCAAACTTTGCAGGGATACATTGGATGTCAAGACACGTGGAAAAAACGTACAAAACAAGAGATTGGAGACATCAAGATTTTGGACGAATTTTTTAAGAATTTTCAAATTTTCAGATAGGAGGTTCCAGATGAGGTCAAAAACTACATACTCAGATCTTCACCAAACTTTGCAGGAATACTTTGCATGTCAAGACACGTGGAAAAAACGTACAAAACAAGAGATCGGAGACATCAAGATTTTCGACGAATTTTTTAAGAATTTTCAAATTTTCAGATGGGAGGTTCCAGATAAGGTCAAAAACGACATACTCAGATCTTCACCAAACTTTGCATGGATACATTGGATGTCAAGACACGTGGAAAAAACATACAAAACATAGGATTGGTGACATCAAGATTTTGGACGAATTTTTTAAGAATTTTCAAATTTTCAGATAGGAGGTTCCATATAAGGTCAAAAACTACATACTCAGATCTTCAAAAACTTTGCAGGGATACATTGGAGGTCGAGACACGTGGAAAAAAAGTACAAAACAAGAGATTGGGGTCATCAAGATTTTGGACGGATTTTTTAAGAATTTTCAAATTTTCAGATGGGAGGTTCCAGATAAGGTCAAAAACTACATACTCAGATCTTCACCAAACATTGCAGGGATACATTGGATGTCAAGACACGTGGAAAAAACGTACAAAACAAGAGATTGGAGACATCAAGATTTTGGACGAATTTTTTAAGAATTTTCAAATTTTCAGATAGGAGGTTCCAGATGAGGTCAAAAACTACATACTCAGATCTTCACCAAACTTTGCAGGAATACTTTGCATGTCAAGACACGTGGAAAAAACGTACAAAACAAGAGATCGGAGACATCAAGATTTTCGACGAATTTTTTAAGAATTTTCAAATTTTCAGATGGGAGGTTCCAGATAAGGTCAAAAACGACATACTCAGATCTTCACCAAACTTTGCAGGGATCCATTGGAGGTCGAGACACGTGGAAAAAACGTACAAAACAAGAGATTGGAGACATCAAGATTTTGGACGAATTTTTTAAGAATTTTCATATTTTCAGATAGGAGGTTCCATATAAGGTCAAAAACTACATACTCAGATCTTCACCAAACTTTGCAGGGATACATTGGATGTCAAGACACGTGGAAAAAACGTACAAAACAAGAGATTGGAGACATCAAGATTTTCGACGAATTTTTTAAGAATTTTCAAATTTTCAGAAAGGATGTTCCAGATAAGGTCAAAAACGACATACTCAGATCTTCACCAAACTTTGCAGGGATACATTGGATGTCAAGACACGTGGAAAAAACGTACAAAAAAGAGATTGGAGACATCAAGATTTTCGACGAATTTTTGAAGAATTTTCAAATTTTCAGATAGGAGGTTCCAGATAAGGTCTAAAACTACATACTCAGATCTCCACCAAACATTGCAGGAATACATTGGATGTCAAGACACGTGGAAAAAACGTACAAAACAAGAGATTGGAGACATCAAGATTTTCGACGAATTTTTGAAGAATTTTCAAATTTTCAGATAGGAGGTTCCAGATAAGGTCAAAAACTACATACTCAGATCTTCACCAAACGTTGCAGGGATACTTTGCATGTCAAGACACGTGGAAAAAACGTACAAAACAAAAGATTGGAGACATCAAGATTTTCGACGAATTTTTTAAGAATTTTCAAATTTTCAGATGGGAGGTTCCAGATAAGGTCAAAAACGACATACTCAGATCTTCACCAAACATTGCAGGGATACATTGGATGTCAAGACACGTGGAAAAAACGTACAAAACAAGAGATTGGGGTCATCAAGATTTTGGACGGATTTTTTAGGAATTTTCAAATTTTCAGATGGGAGGTTCCAGATAAGGTCAAAAACTACATACTCAGATCTTCACCAAACTTTGCAGGAATACTTTGCATGTCAAGACACGTGGAAAAAACGTACAAAACAAGAGATCGGAGACATCAAGATTTTCGACGAATTTTTTAAGAATTTTCAAATTTTCAGATAGGAGGTTCCATATAAGGTCAAAAACTACATACTCAGATCTTCACCAAACATTGCAGGGATACATTGGATGTCAAGACACGTGGAAAAAACGTACAAAACAAGAGATTGGAGACATCAAAATTTTGGACGAATTTTTTAAGAATTTTCAAATTTTCAGATAGGAGGTTCCATATAAGGTCAAAAACTACATACTCAGATCTTCACCAAACTTTGCATGGATACATTATGTGTCAAGACACGTGGAAAAAACGTACAAAACAAAAGATTGGAGACATCAAGATTTTGGTCGAATTTTTTAAGAATTTTCAAATTTTCAGATGGGAGGTTCCAGATAAGGTCAAAAACTACATACTCAGATCTTCACCAAACTTTGCAGGGATACATTGGATGTCAAGACACGTGGAAAAAACGTACAAAAAAGAGATTGGAGACATCAAGATTTTGGACGAATTTTTTAACAATTTTCAAATTTTCAGAAAGGATGTTCCAGATAAGGTCAAAAACGACATACTCAGATCTTCACCAAACTTTGCAGGGATCCATTGGAGGTCGAGACACGTGGAAAAAACGTACAAAACACGAGATTGGAGACATCAAGATTTTGGACGAATTTTTGAAGAATTTTCAAATTTTCAGATAGGAGGTTCCAGATAAGGTCTAAAACTACATACTCAGATCTCCACCAAACATTGCAGGAATACATTGGATGTCAAGACACGTGGAAAAAACGTACAAAACAAGAGATTGGAGACATCAAGATTTTCGACGAATTTTTGAAGAATTTTCAAATTTTCAGATAGGAGGTTCCAGATAAGGTCAAAAACTACATACTCAGATCTTCACCAAACGTTGCAGGGATACTTTGCATGTCAAGACACGTGGAAAAAACGTACAAAACAAAAGATTGGAGACATCAAGATTTTCGACGAATTTTTTAAGAATTTTCAAATTTTCAGATGGGAGGTTCCAGATAAGGTCAAAAACGACATACTCAGATCTTCACCAAACTTTGCATGGATACATTGGATGTCAAGACACGTGGAAAAAACGTACAAAACAAGAGATTGGAGACATCAAGATTTTGGACGAATTTTTTAAGAATTTTCAAATTTTCAGATGGGAGGTTCAATATAAGGTCAAAAACTACATACTCAGATCTTCACCAAACTTTGCAGGGATACTTTGGATGTCAAGACACGTGGAAAAAACGTACAAAACAAGAGATTGGGGTCATCAAGATTTTGGACGAATTTTTTAAGAATTTTCAAATTTTCAGATGGGAGGTTCAATATAAGGTCAAAAACTACATACTCAGATCTTCACCAAACTTTGCATGGATACATTGGATGTCAAGACACGTGGAAAAAACATACAAAACATAGGATTCGGAACATCAAGATTTTGGTCGAATTTTTTAAGAATTTTCAAATTTTCAGATAGGAGGTTCCATATAAGGTCAAAAACTACATACTCAGATCTTCACCAAACATTGCAGGAATACATTGGATGTCAAGACACGTGGAAAAAACGTACAAAACAAGAGATTGGGGTCATCAAGATTTTGCACGGATTTTTTAGGAATTTTCAAATTTTCAGATGGGAGGTTCCAGATAAGGTCAAAAACTACATACTCAGATCTTCACCAAACTTTGCAGGGATACATTGGATGTCAAGACACGTGGAAAAAACGTACAAAACAAGAGATTGGAGACATCAAGATTTAGGACGAATTTTTTAAGAATTTTCAAATTTTCAGATAGGAGGTTCCATATAAGGTCAAAAACTACATACTCAGATCTTCACCAAACTCTGCAGGGATACATTATGTGTCAAGACACGTGGAAAAAACGTACAAAACAAAAGATTGGAGACATCAAGATTTTGGTCGAATTTTTTAAGAATTTTCAAATTTTCAGATGGGAGGTTCCAGATAAGGTCAAAAACTACATACTCAGATCTTCACCAAACTTTGCAGGGATACATTGGATGTCAAGACACGTGGAAAAAACGTACAAAAAAGAGATTGGAGACATCAAGATTTTGGACGAATTTTTTAACAATTTTCAAATTTTCAGAAAGGATGTTCCAGATAAGGTCAAAAACTACATACTCAGATCTTCACCAAACTTTGCAGGGATACATTGGATGTCAAGACACGTGGAAAAAACGTACAAAACAAGAGATTGGAGACATCAAGATTTTGGACGAATTTTTTAAGAATTCTCAAATTTTCAGAAAGGAGGTTCCATATAAGGTCAAAAACTACATACTCAGATCTTCACCAAACTTTGCAGGGATACTTTGGATGTCAAGACACGTGGAAAAAACGTACAAAACAAGAGATTGGGGTCATCAAGATTTTGGACGAATTTTTTAAGAATTTTCAAATTTTCAGATGGGAGGTTCAATATAAGGTCAAAAACTACATACTCAGATCTTCACCAAACTTTGCATGGATACATTGGATGTCAAGACACGTGGAAAAAACATACAAAACATAGGATTCGGAACATCAAGATTTTGGTCGAATTTTTTAAGAATTTTCAAATTTTCAGATAGGAGGTTCCATATAAGGTCAAAAACTACATACTCAGATCTTCACCAAACATTGCAGGAATACATTGGATGTCAAGACACGTGGAAAAAACGTACAAAACAAGAGATTGGGGTCATCAAGATTTTGCACGGATTTTTTAAGAATTTTCAAATTTTCAGATAGGAGGTTCCAGATGAGGTCAAAAACTACATACTCAGATCTTCACCAAACTTTGCAGGAATACTTTGCATGTCAAGACACGTGGAAAAAACGTACAAAACAAGAGATCGGAGACATCAAGATTTTCGACGAATTTTTTAAGAATTTTCAAATTTTCAGATGGGAGGTTCCAGATAAGGTCACAAACGACATACTCAGATCTTCACCAAACTTTGCAGGGATCCATTGGAGGTCGAGACACGTGGAAAAAACGTACAAAACAAGAGATTGGAGACATCAAGATTTTGGACGAATTTTTGAAGAATTTTCAAATTTTCAGATAGGAGGTTCCAGATAAGGTCTAAAACTACATACTCAGATCTCCACCAAACATTGCAGGAATACATTGGATGTCAAGACACGTGGAAAAAACGTACAAAACAAGAGATTGGAGACATCAAGATTTTCGACGAATTTTTGAAGAATTTTCAAATTTTCAGATAGGAGGTTCCAGATAAGGTCAAAAACTACATACTCAGATCTTCACCAAACGTTGCAGGGATACTTTGCATGTCAAGACACGTGGAAAAAACGTACAAAACAAAAGATTGGAGACATCAAGATTTTCGACGAATTTTTTAAGAATTTTCAAATTTTCAGATGGGAGGTTCCAGATAAGGTCAAAAACGACATACTCAGATCTTCACCAAACTTTGCATGGATACATTGGATGTCAAGACACGTGGAAAAAACGTACAAAACAAGAGATTGGAGACATGAAGATTTTGGACGAATTTTTTAAGAATTTTCAAATTTTCAGATGGGAGGTTCAATATAAGGTCAAAAACTACAGACTCAGATCTTCACCAAACTTTGCAGGGATACTTTGGATGTCAAGACACGTGGAAAAAACGTACAAAACAAGAGATTGGGGTCATCAAGATTTTGGACGAATTTTTTAAGAATTTTCAAATTTTCAGATGGGAGGTTCAATATAAGGTCAAAAACTACATACTCAGATCTTCACCAAACGTTGCAGGGATACTTTGCATGTCAAGACACGTGGAAAAAACATACAAAACATAGGATTGGGGACATCAAGATTTTGGTCAAATTTTTTAAGAATTTTCAAATTTTCAGATAGGAGGTTCCATATAAGGTCAAAAACTACATACTCAGATCTTCACCAAACTTTGCATGGATACATTATGTGTCAAGACACGTAGAAAAAACGTACAAAAGAAGAGATTGGAGACATCAAGATTTTGGTCGAATTTTTTAAGAATTTTCAAATTTTCAGATGGGAGGTTCCAGATATGGTCAAAAACTACATACTCAGATCTTCACCAAACTTTGCAGGGATACATTGGATGTCAAAACACGTGGAAAAAACGTACAAAACAAGAGATAGGAGACATCAAGATTTTGGACGAATTTTTTAACAATTTTCAAATTTTCAGAAAGGATGTTCCAGATAAGGTCAAAAACGACATACTCAGATCTTCACCAAACTTTGCAGGGATACATTGGATATCAAGACACGTGGAAAAAACGTACAAAACAAGAGATTGGAGACATCAAGATTTTGGACGAATTTTTTAAGAATTTTCAAATTTTCAGATAGGAGGTTCCAGATAAGGTCAAAAACTACATACTCAGATCTTCACCAAACTTTGCAGGGATACATTGGATGTCAAGACACGTGGAAAAAACGTACAAAACAAGAGATTGGGGTCATCAAGATTTTGGACGGATTTTTTAGGAATTTTCAAATTTTCAGATGGGAGGTTCCAGATAAGGTCAAAAACTACATACTCAGATCTTCACCAAACGTTGCAGGGATACTTTGCATGTCAAGACACGTGGAAAAAACGTACAAAACAAAAGATTGGAGACATCAAGATTTTCGACGAATTTTTTAAGAATTTTCAAATTTTCAGATGGGAGGTTCCAGATAAGGTCAAAAACGACATACTCAGATCTTCACCAAACTTTGCATGGATACATTGGATGTCAAGACACGTGGAAAAAACGTACAAAACAAGAGATTGGGGTCATCAAGATTTTGCACGGATTTTTTAGGAATTTTCAAATTTTCAGATGGGAGGTTCCAGATAAGGTCAAAAACTACATACTCAGATCTTCACCAAACTTTGCAGGGATACATTGGATGTCAAGACACGTGGAAAAAACGTACAAAACAAGAGATTGGAGACATCAAGATTTTGGACGAATTTTTTAAGAATTTTCAAATTTTCAGATAGGAGGTTCCATATAAGGTCAAAAACTACATACTCAGATCTTCACCAAACTTTGCATGGATACATTATGTGTCAAGACACGTGGAAAAAACGTACAAAACAAAAGATTGGAGACATCAAGATTTTGGTCGAATTTTTTAAGAATTTTCAAATTTTCAGATGGGAGGTTCCAGATAAGGTCAAAAACTACATACTCAGATCTTCACCAAACTTTGCAGGGATACATTGGATGTCAAGACACGTGGAAAAAACGTACAAAACAAGAGATTGGAGACATCAAGATTTTGGACGAATTTTTTAAGAATTTTTAAATTTTCAGATAGGAGGTTCCATATAAGGTCAAAAACTACATACTCAGATCTTCACCAAACTTTGCATGGATACATTATGTGTCAAGACACGTGGAAAAAACGTACAAAACAAGAGATTGGAGACATCAAGATATTGGTCGAATTTTTTAAGAATTTTCAAATTTTCAGATGGGAGGTTCCAGATAAGGTCAAAAACTACATACTCAGATCTTCACCAAACTTTGCAGGGATACATTGGATGTCAAGACACGTGGAAAAAACGTACAAAACAAGAGATAGGAGACATCAAGATTTTGGACGAATTTTTTAACAATTTTCAAATTTTCAGAAAGGATGTTCCAGATAAGGTCAAAAACAACATACTCAGATCTTCACCAAACTTTGCAGGGATACATTGGATATCAAGACACGTGGAAAAAACGTACAAAACAAGAGATTGGAGACATCAAGATTTTGGACGAATTTTTTAAGAATTTTCAAATTTTCAGATAGGAGGTTCCAGATAAGATCAAAAACTACATACTCAGATCTTCACCAAACTTTGCAGGGATACATTGGATGTCAAGACACGTGGAAAAAAAGTACAAAACAAGAGATTGGGGTCATCAAGATTTTGGACGGATTTTTTAGGAATTTTCAAATTTTCAGATGGGAGGTTCCAGATAAGGTCAAAAACTACATACTCAGATCTTCACCAAACATTGCAGGGATACATTGGATGTCAAGACACGTGGAAAAAACGTACAAAACAAGAGATTGGAGACATCAAGATTTTGGACGAATTTTTTAAGAATTTTCAAATTTTCAGATAGGAGGTTCCAGATGAGGTCAAAAACTACATACTCAGATCTTCACCAAACTTTGCAGGAATACTTTGCATGTCAAGACACGTGGAAAAAACGTACAAAACAAGAGATCGGAGACATCAAGATTTTCGACGAATTTTTTAAGAATTTTCAAATTTTCAGATGGGAGGTTCCAGATAAGGTCAAAAACGACATACTCAGATCTTCACCAAACTTTGCATGGATACATTGGATGTCAAGACACGTGGAAAAAACATACAAAACATAGGATTGGTGACATCAAGATTTTGGACGAATTTTTTAAGAATTTTCAAATTTTCAGATAGGAGGTTCCATATAAGGTCAAAAACTACATACTCAGATCTTCAAAAACTTTGCAGGGATACATTGGAGGTCGAGACACGTGGAAAAAAAGTACAAAACAAGAGATTGGGGTCATCAAGATTTTGGACGGATTTTTTAAGAATTTTCAAATTTTCAGATGGGAGGTTCCAGATAAGGTCAAAAACTACATACTCAGATCTTCACCAAACATTGCAGGGATACATTGGATGTCAAGACACGTGGAAAAAACGTACAAAACAAGAGATTGGAGACATCAAGATTTTGGACGAATTTTTTAAGAATTTTCAAATTTTCAGATAGGAGGTTCCAGATGAGGTCAAAAACTACATACTCAGATCTTCACCAAACTTTGCAGGAATACTTTGCATGTCAAGACACGTGGAAAAAACGTACAAAACAAGAGATCGGAGACATCAAGATTTTCGACGAATTTTTTAAGAATTTTCAAATTTTCAGATGGGAGGTTCCAGATAAGGTCAAAAACGACATACTCAGATCTTCACCAAACTTTGCAGGGATCCATTGGAGGTCGAGACACGTGGAAAAAACGTACAAAACAAGAGATTGGAGACATCAAGATTTTGGACGAATTTTTTAAGAATTTTCAAATTTTCAGATAGGAGGTTCCATATAAGGTCAAAAACTACATACTCAGATCTTCACCAAACTTTGCAGGGATACATTGGATGTCAAGACACGTGGAAAAAACGTACAAAACAAGAGATTGGAGACATCAAGATTTTCGACGAATTTTTTAAGAATTTTCAAATTTTCAGAAAGGATGTTCCAGATAAGGTCAAAAACGACATACTCAGATCTTCACCAAACTTTGCAGGGATACATTGGATGTCAAGACACGTGGAAAAAACGTACAAAAAAGAGATTGGAGACATCAAGATTTTCGACGAATTTTTGAAGAATTTTCAAATTTTCAGATAGGAGGTTCCAGATAAGGTCTAAAACTACATACTCAGATCTCCACCAAACATTGCAGGAATACATTGGATGTCAAGACACGTGGAAAAAACGTACAAAACAAGAGATTGGAGACATCAAGATTTTCGACGAATTTTTGAAGAATTTTCAAATTTTCAGATAGGAGGTTCCAGATAAGGTCAAAAACTACATACTCAGATCTTCACCAAACGTTGCAGGGATACTTTGCATGTCAAGACACGTGGAAAAAACCTACAAAACAAAAGATTGGAGACATCAAGATTTTCGACGAATTTTTTAAGAATTTTCAAATTTTCAGATGGGAGGTTCCAGATAAGGTCAAAAACGACATACTCAGATCTTCACCAAACATTGCAGGGATACATTGGATGTCAAGACACGTGGAAAAAACGTACAAAACAAGAGATTGGGGTCATCAAGATTTTGGACGGATTTTTTAGGAATTTTCAAATTTTCAGATGGGAGGTTCCAGATAAGGTCAAAAACTACATACTCAGATCTTCACCAAACTTTGCAGGAATACTTTGCATGTCAAGACACGTGGAAAAAACGTACAAAACAAGAGATCGGAGACATCAAGATTTTCGACGAATTTTTTAAGAATTTTCAAATTTTCAGATAGGAGGTTCCATATAAGGTCAAAAAATACATACTCAGATCTTCACCAAACATTGCAGGGATACATTGGATGTCAAGACACGTGGAAAAAACGTACAAAACAAGAGATTGGAGACATCAAAATTTTGGACGAATTTTTTAAGAATTTTCAAATTTTCAGATAGGAGGTTCCATATAAGGTCAAAAACTACATACTCAGATCTTCACCAAACTTTGCATGGATACATTATGTGTCAAGACACGTGGAAAAAACGTACAAAACAAAAGATTGGAGACATCAAGATTTTGGTCGAATTTTTTAAGAATTTTCAAATTTTCAGATGGGAGGTTCCAGATAAGGTCAAAAACTACATACTCAGATCTTCACCAAACTTTGCAGGGATACATTGCATGTCAAGACACGTGGAAAAAACGTACAAAACAAAAGATTGGAGACATCAAGATTTTCGACGAATTTTTTAACAATTTTCAAATTTTCAGATGGGAGGTTCCAGATAAGGTCAAAAACGACATACTCAGATCTTCACCAAACTTTGCATGGATACATTGGATGTCAAGACACGTGGAAAAAACGTACAAAACAAGAGATTGGAGACATCAAGATTTTGGACGAATTTTTTAAGAATTTTCAAATTTTCAGATGGGAGGTTCAATATAAGGTCAAAAACTACATACTCAGATCTTCACCAAACTTTGCAGGGATACTTTGGATGTCAAGACACGTGGAAAAAACGTACAAAACAAGAGATTGGGGTCATCAAGATTTTGGACGAATTTTTTAAGAATTTTCAAATTTTCAGATGGGAGGTTCAATATAAGGTCAAAAACTACATACTCAGATCTTCACCAAACTTTGCATGGATACATTGGATGTCAAGACACGTGGAAAAAACATACAAAACATAGGATTCGGAACATCAAGATTTTGGTCGAATTTTTTAAGAATTTTCAAATTTTCAGATAGGAGGTTCCATATAAGGTCAAAAACTACATACTCAGATCTTCACCAAACATTGCAGGAATACATTGGATGTCAAGACACGTGGAAAAAACGTACAAAACAAGAGATTGGGGTCATCAAGATTTTGCACGGATTTTTTAGGAATTTTCAAATTTTCAGATGGGAGGTTCCAGATAAGGTCAAAAACTACATACTCAGATCTTCACCAAACTTTGCAGGGATACATTGGATGTCAAGACACGTGGAAAAAACGTACAAAACAAGAGATTGGAGACATCAAGATTTTGGACGAATTTTTTAAGAATTTTCAAATTTTCAGATAGGAGGTTCCATATAAGGTCAAAAACTACATACTCAGATCTTCACCAAACTCTGCAGGGATACATTATGTGTCAAGACACGTGGAAAAAACGTACAAAACAAAAGATTGGAGACATCAAGATTTTGGTCGAATTTTTTAAGAATTTTCAAATTTTCAGATGGGAGGTTCCAGATAAGGTCAAAAACTACATACTCAGATCTTCACCAAACTTTGCAGGGATACATTGGATGTCAAGACACGTGGAAAAAACGTACAAAAAAGAGATTGGAGACATCAAGATTTTGGACGAATTTTTTAACAATTTTCAAATTTTCAGAAAGGATGTTCCAGATAAGGTCAAAAACTACATACTCAGATCTTCACCAAACTTTGCAGGGATACATTGGATGTCAAGACACGTGGAAAAAACGTACAAAACAAGAGATTGGAAACATCAAGATTTTGGACGAATTTTTTAAGAATTCTCAAATTTTCAGAAAGGAGGTTCCATATAAGGTCAAAAACTACATACTCAGATCTTCACCAAACTTTGCAGGGATACTTTGGATGTCAAGACACGTGGAAAAAACGCACAAAACAAGAGATTGGGGTCATCAAGATTTTGGACGAATTTTTTAAGAATTTTAAAATTTTCAGATGGGAGGTTCAATATAAGGTCAAAAACTACATACTCAGATCTTCACCAAACTTTGCATGGATACATTGGATGTCAAGACACGTGGAAAAAACATACAAAACATAGGATTCGGAACATCAAGATTTTGGTCGAATTTTTTAAGAATTTTCAAATTTTCAGATAGGAGGTTCCATATAAGGTCAAAAACTACATACTCAGATCTTCACCAAACATTGCAGGAATACATTGGATGTCAAGACACGTGGAAAAAACGTACAAAACAAGAGATTGGGGTCATCAAGATTTTGCACGGATTTTTTAAGAATTTTCAAATTTTCAGATAGGAGGTTCCAGATGAGGTCAAAAACTACATACTCAGATCTTCACCAAACTTTGCAGGAATACTTTGCATGTCAAGACACGTGGAAAAAACGTACAAAACAAGAGATCGGAGACATCAAGATTTTCGACGAATTTTTTAAGAATTTTCAAATTTTCAGATGGGAGGTTCCAGATAAGGTCACAAACGACATACTCAGATCTTCACCAAACTTTGCAGGGATCCATTGGAGGTCGAGACACGTGTAAAAAACGTACAAAACAAGAGATTGGAGACATCAAGATTTTGGACGAATTTTTGAAGAATTTTCAAATTTTCAGATAGGAGGTTCCATATAAGGTCAAAAACTACATACTCAGATCTTCACCAAACTTTGCAGGGATACATTGGATGTCAAGACACGTGGAAAAAACGTACAAAACAAGAGATTGGAGACATCAAGATTTTCGACGAATTTTTTAAGAATTTTCAAATTTTCAGAAAGGATGTTCCAGATAAGGTCAAAAACGACATACTCAGATCTTCACCAAACTTTGCAGGGATCCATTGGAGGTCGAGACACGTGGAAAAAACGTACAAAACAAGAGATTGGAGACATCAAGATTTTGGAAGAATTTTTGAAGAATTTTCAAATTTTCAGATAGGAAGTTCCAGATAAGGTCTAAAACTACATACTCAGATCTCCACCAAACATTGCAGGAATACATTGGATGTCAAGACACGTGGAAAAAACGTACAAAACAAGAGATTGGAGACATCAAGATTTTCGACGAATTTTTGAAGAATTTTCAAATTTTCAGATAGGAGGTTCCAGATAAGGTCAAAAACTACATACTCAGATCTTCACCAAACTTTGCAGGGATACATTGGATGTCAAGACACGTGGAAAAAACGTACAAAACAAGAGATTGGAGACATCAAGATTTTCGACGAATTTTTTAAGAATTTTCAAATTTTCAGAAAGGATGTTCCAGATAAGGTCAAAAACGACATACTCAGATCTTCACCAAACTTTGCAGGGATCCATTGGAGGTCGAGACACGTGGAAAAAACGTACAAAACAAGAGATTGGAGACATCAAGATTTTGGACGAATTTTTTGAGAATTTTCAAATTTTCAGAAAGGATGTTCCAGATAAGGTCAAAAACGACATACTCAGATCTTCACCAAACTTTGCAGGGATCCATTGGAGGTCGAGACACGTGGAAAAAACGTACAAAACAAGAGATTGGAGACATCAAGATTTTGGACGAATTTTTGAAGAATTTTCAAATTTTCAGATAGGAGGTTCCAGATAAGGTCTAAAACTACATACTCAGATCTCCACCAAACATTGCAGGAATACATTGGATGTCAAGACACGTGGAAAAAACGTACAAAACAAGAGATTGGAGACATCAAGATTTTGGACGAATTTTTGAAGAATTTTCAAATTTTCAGATGGGAGGTTCAATATAGGGTCAAAAACTACATACTCAGATCTTCACCAAACTTTGCAGGGATACTTTGGATGTCAAGACACGTGGAAAAAACGTACAAAACAAGAGATTGGGGTCATCAAGATTTTGGACGAATTTTTTAAGAATTTTCAAATTTTCAGATGGGAGGTTCAATATAAGGTCAAAAACTACATACTCAGATCTTCACCAAACTTTGCAGGGATACATTGGATGTCAAGACACGTGGAAAAACGTACAAAACAAGAGATTGGAGACATCAAGATTTTCGACGAATTTTTTAAGAATTTTCAAATTTTCAGAAAGGATGTTCCAGATAAGGTCAAAAACGACATACTCAGATCTTCACCAAACTTTGCAGGGATCCATTGGATGTCAAGACACGTGGAAAAAACGTACAAAACAAGAGATTGGAGACATCAAGATTTTCGACGAATTTTTTAAGAATTTTCAAATTTTCAGAAAGGATGTTCCAGATAAGGTCAAAAACGACATACTCAGATCTTCACCAAACTTTGCAGGGATCCATTGGAGGTCGAGACACGTGGAAAAAACGTACAAAACAAGAGATTGGAGACATCAAGATTTTGGACGAATTTTTGAAGAATTTTCAAATTTTCAGATAGGAGGTTCCAGATAAGGTCTAAAACTACATACTCAGATCTCCACCAAACATTGCAGGAATACATTGGATGTCAAGACACGTGGAAAAAACGTACAAAACAAGAGATTGGAGACATCAAGATTTTCGACGAATTTTTGAAGAATTTTCAAATTTTCAGATAGGAGGTTCCAGAAAAGGTCAAAAACTACATACTCAGATCTTCACCAAACGTTGCAGGGATACTTTGCATGTCAAGACACGTGGAAAAAACGTACAAAACAAAAGATTGGAGACATCAAGATTTTCGACGAATTTTTTAAGAATTTTCAAATTTTCAGATGGGAGGTTCCAGATAAGGTCAAAAACTACATACTCAGATCTTCACCAAACTTTGCAGGGATACATTGGATGTCAAGACACGTGGAAAAAACGTACAAAACAAGAGATTGGAGACATCAAGATTTTGGTCGAATTTTTTAAGAATTTTCAAATTTTCAGATGGGAGGTTCCAGATAAGGTCAAAAACTACATACTCAGATCTTCACCAAACTTTGCAGGGATACATTGGATGTCAAGACACGTGGAAAAAACGTACAAAACAAGAGATTGGAGACATCAAGATTATGGACGAATTTTTTGAGAATTTTCAAATTTTCAGAAAGGAGGTTCCATATAAGGTCAAAAACTACATACTCAGATCTTCACCAAACTTTGCAGGGATACATTGGATGTCAAGACACGTGGAAAAAACGTACAAAACAAGAGATTGGAGACATCAAGATTTTCGACGAATTTTTTAAGAATTTTAAAATTTTCAGAAAGGATGTTCCAGATAAGGTCAAAAACGACATACTCAGATCTTCACCAAACTTTGCAGGGATACATTGGAGGTCGAGACACGTGGAAAAAACGTACAAAACAAGAGATTGGAGACATCAAGATTTTGGACGAATTTTTGAAGAATTTTCAAATTTTCTGATAGGAGGTCCCAGATAAGGTCAAAAACTACATACTCAGATCTCCACCAAACATTGCAGGGATACATTGGATGTCAAGACACGTGGAAAAAACGTACAAAACAAGAGATTGGAGACATCAAGATTTTCGACGAATTTTTGAAGAATTTTCAAATTTTCAGATAGGAGGTTCCAGATAAGGTCAAAAACTACATACTCAGATCTTCACCAAACGTTGCAGGGATACTTTGCATGTCAAGACACGTGGAAAAAACGTACAAAACAAGAGATCGGAGACATCAAGATTTTCGACGAATTTTTTAAGAATTTTCAAATTTTCAGATAGGAGGTTCCATATAAGGTCAAAAACTACATACTCAGATCTTCACCAAACTTTGCAGGGATACATTGGAGGTCGAGACACGTGGAAAAAAAGTACAAAACAAGAGATTGGGGTCATCAAGATTTTGGACGGATTTTTTAGGAATTTTCAAATTTTCAGATGGGAGGTTCCAGATAAGGTCAAAAACTACATACTCAGATCTTCACCAAACATTGCAGGGATACATTGGATGTCAAGACACGTGGAAAAAACGTACAAAACAAGAGATTGGAGACATCAAGATTTTGGACGAATTTTTTAAGAATTTTCAAATTTTCAGATAGGAGGTTCCAGATGAGGTCAAAAACTACATACTCAGATCTTCACCAAACTTTGCAGGAATACTTTGCATGTCAAGACACGTGGAAAAAACGTACAAAACAAGAGATCGGAGACATCAAGATTTTCGACGAATTTTTTAAGAATTTTCAAATTTTCAGATGGGAGGTTCCAGATAAGGTCAAAAACGACATACTCAGATCTTCACCAAACTTTGCAGGGATCCATTGGAGGTCGAGACACGTGGAAAAAACGTACAAAACAAGAGATTGGAGACATCAAGATTTTGGTCGAATTTTTTAAGAATTTTCAAATTTTCAGATGGGAGGTTCCAGATAAGGTCAAAAACTACATACTCAGATCTTCACCAAACTTTGCAGGGATACATTGGATGTCAAGACACGTGGAAAAAACGTACAAAACAAGAGATTGGAGACATCAAGATTATGGACGAATTTTTTGAGAATTTTCAAATTTTCAGAAAGGAGGTTCCATATAAGGTCAAAAACTACATACTCAGATCTTCACCAAACTTTGCAGGGATACATTGGATGTCAAGACACGTGGAAAAAACGTACAAAACAAGAGATTGGAGACATCAAGATTTTCGACGAATTTTTTAAGAATTTTAAAATTTTCAGAAAGGATGTTCCAGATAAGGTCAAAAACGACATACTCAGATCTTCACCAAACTTTGCAGGGATACATTGGAGGTCGAGACACGTGGAAAAAACGTACAAAACAAGAGATTGGAGACATCAAGATTTTGGACGAATTTTTGAAGAATTTTCAAATTTTCTGATAGGAGGTCCCAGATAAGGTCAAAAACTACATACTCAGATCTCCACCAAACATTGCAGGGATACATTGGATGTCAAGACACGTGGAAAAAACGTACAAAACAAGAGATTGGAGACATCAAGATTTTCGACGAATTTTTGAAGAATTTTCAAATTTTCAGATAGGAGGTTCCAGATAAGGTCAAAAACTACATACTCAGATCTTCACCAAACTTTGCATGGATACATTGGATGTCAAGACACGTGGAAAAAACATACAAAACATAGGATTGGTGACATCAAGATTTTGGACGAATTTTTTAAGAATTTTCAAATTTTCAGATAGGAGGTTCCATATAAGGTCAAAAACTACATACTCAGATCTTCACCAAACTTTGCAGGGATACATTGGAGGTCGAGACACGTGGAAAAAAAGTACAAAACAAGAGATTGGGGTCATCAAGATTTTGGACGGATTTTTTAGGAATTTTCAAATTTTCAGATGGGAGGTTCCAGATAAGGTCAAAAACTACATACTCAGATCTTCACCAAACATTGCAGGGATACATTGGATGTCAAGACACGTGGAAAAAACGTACAAAACAAGAGATTGGAGACATCAAGATTTTGGACGAATTTTTTAAGAATTTTCAAATTTTCAGATAGGAGGTTCCAGATGAGGTCAAAAACTACATACTCAGATCTTCACCAAACTTTGCAGGAATACTTTGCATGTCAAGACACGTGGAAAAAACGTACAAAACAAGAGATCGGAGACATCAAGATTTTCGACGAATTTTTTAAGAATTTTCAAATTTTCAGATGGGAGGTTCCAGATAAGGTCAAAAACGACATACTCAGATCTTCACCAAACTTTGCAGGGATCCATTGGAGGTCGAGACACGTGGAAAAAACGTACAAAACAAGAGATTGGAGACATCAAGATTTTGGACGAATTTTTTAAGAATTTTCAAATTTTCAGATAAAAGGTTCCATATAAGGTCAAAAACTACATACTCAGATCTTCACCAAACTTTGCAGGGATACATTGGATGTCAAGACACGTGGAAAAAACGTACAAAACAAGAGATTGGAGACATCAAGATTTTCGACGAATTTTTTAAGAATTTTCAAATTTTCAGAAAGGATGTTCCAGATAAGGTCAAAAACGACATACTCAGATCTTCACCAAACTTTGCAGGGATCCATTGGAGGTCGAGACACGTGGAAAAAACGTACAAAACAAGAGATTGGAGACATCAAGATTTTGGACGAATTTTTGAAGAATTTTCAAATTTTCAGATAGGAGGTTCCAGATAAGGTCTAAAACTACATACTCAGATCTCCACCAAACATTGCAGGAATACATTGGATGTCAAGACACGTGGAAAAAACGTACAAAACAAGAGATTGGAGACATCAAGATTTTCGACGAATTTTTGAAGAATTTTCAAATTTTCAGATAGGAGGTTCCAGATAAGGTCAAAAACTACATACTCAGATCTTCACCAAACGTTGCAGGGATACTTTGCATGTCAAGACACGTGGAAAAAACGTACAAAACAAAAGATTGGAGACATCAAGATTTTCGACGAATTTTTTAAGAATTTTCAAATTTTCAGATGGGAGGTTCCAGATAAGGTCAAAAACGACATACTCAGATCTTCACCAAACTTTGCATGGATACATTGGATGTCAAGACACGTGGAAAAAACGTACAAAACAAGAGATTGGAGACATCAAGATTTTGGACGAATTTTTTAAGAATTTTCAAATTTTCAGATGGGAGGTTCAATATAAGGTCAAAAACTACATACTCAGATCTTCACCAAACTTTGCAGGGATACTTTGGATGTCAAGACACGTGGAAAAAACGTACAAAACAAGAGATTGGGGTCATCAAGATTTTGGACGAATTTTTTAAGAATTTTCAAATTTTCAGATGGGAGGTTCAATATAAGGTCAAAAACTACATACTCAGATCTTCACCAAACTTTGCATGGATACATTGGATGTCAAGACACGTGGAAAAAACATACAAAACATAGGATTCGGAACATCAAGATTTTGGTCGAATTTTTTAAGAATTTTCAAATTTTCAGATAGGAGGTTCCATATAAGGTCAAAAACTACATACTCAGATCTTCACCAAACATTGCAGGAATACATTGGATGTCAAGACACGTGGAAAAAACGTACAAAACAAGAGATTGGGGTCATCAAGATTTTGCACGGATTTTTTAGGAATTTTCAAATTTTCAGATGGGAGGTTCCAGATAAGGTCAAAAACTACATACTCAGATCTTCACCAAACTTTGCAGGGATACATTGGATGTCAAGACACGTGGAAAAAACGTACAAAACAAGAGATTGGAGACATCAAGATTTTGGACGAATTTTTTAAGAATTTTCAAATTTTCAGATAGGAGGTTCCATATAAGGTCAAAAACTACATACTCAGATCTTCACCAAACTTTGCATGGATAAATTATGTGTCAAGACACGTGGAAAAAACGTACAAAACAAAAGACTGGAAACATCAAGATTTTGGTCGAATTTTTTAAGAATTTTCAAATTTTCAGATGGGAGGTTCCAGATAAGGTCAAAAACTACATACTCAGATCTTCACCAAACTTTGCAGGGATACATTGGATGTCAAGACACGTGGAAAAAACGTACAAAAAAGAGATTGGAGACATCAAGATTTTGGACGAATTTTTTAACAATTTTCAAATTTTCAGAAAGGATGTTCCAGATAAGGTCAAAAACTACATACTCAGATCTTCACCAAACTTTGCAGGGATACTTTGGATGTCAAGACACGTGGAAAAAACGTACAAAACAAAAGATTGGAGACATCAAGATTTTCGACGAATTTTTTAAGAATTTTCAAATTTTCAGATGGGAGGTTCCAGATAAGGTCAAAAACGACATACTCAGATCTTCACCAAACTTTGCATGGATACATTGGATGTCAAGACACGTGGAAAAAACGTACAAAACAAGAGATTGGAGACATCAAGATTTTGGACGAATTCTTTAAGAATTCTCAAATTTTCAGAAAGGAGGTTCCATATAAGGTCAAAAACTACATACTCAGATCTTCACCAAACTTTGCAGGGATACTTTGGATGTCAAGACACGTGGAAAAAACGTACAAAACAAGAGATTGGGGTCATCAAGATTTTGGACGAATTTTTTAAGAATTTTCAAATTTTCAGATGGGAGGTTCCAGATAAGGTCAAAAACTACATACTCAGATCTTCACCAAACATTGCAGGGATACATTGGATGTCAAGACACGTGGAAAAAACGTACAAAACAAGAGATTGGAGACATCAAGATTTTGGACGAATTTTTTAAGAATTTTCAAATTTTCAGATAGGAGGTTCCATATAAGGTCAAAAACTACATACTCAGATCTTCACCAAACTTTGCATGGATACATTATGTGTCAAGACACGTGGAAAAAACGTACAAAACAAAAGATTGGAGACATCAAGATTTTGGTCGAATTTTTTAAGAATTTTCAAATTTTCAGATGGGAGGTTCCAGATAAGGTCAAAAACTACATACTCAGATCTTCACCAAACTTTGCAGGGATACATTGGATGTCAAGACACGTGGAAAAAACGTACAAAAAAGAGATTGGAGACATCAAGATTTTGGACGAATTTTTTAACAATTTTCAAATTTTCAGATGGGAGGTTCAATATAAGGTCAAAAACTACATACTCAGATCTTCACCAAACTTTGCATGGATACATTGGATGTCAAGACACGTGGAAAAAACATACAAAACATAGGATTCGGAACATCAAGATTTTGGTCGAATTTTTTAAGAATTTTCAAATTTTCAGATAGGAGGTTCCATATAAGGTCAAAAACTACATACTCAGATCTTCACCAAACATTGCAGGAATACATTGGATGTCAAGACACGTGGAAAAAACGTACAAAACAAGAGATTGGAGACATCAAAATTTTGGACGAATTTTTTAACAATTTTCAAATTTTCAGAAAGGATGTTCCAGATAAGGTCAAAAACGACATACTCAGATCTTCACCAAACTTTGCATGGATACATTGGATGTCAAGACACGTGGAAAAAACGTACAAAACAAGAGATTGGAGTCATCAAGATTTTGCACGGATTTTTTAGGAATTTTCAAATTTTCAGATGGGAGGTTCCAGATAAGGTCAAAAACTACATACTCAGATCTTCACCAAACTTTGCAGGGATACATTGGATGTCAAGACACGTGGAAAAAACGTACAAAACAAGAGATTGGAGACATCAAGATTTTGGACGAATTTTTTAAGAATTTTCAAATTTTCAGATAGGAGGTTCCATATAAGGTCAAAAACTACATACTCAGATCTTCACCAAACTTTGCATGGATACATTATGTGTCAAGACACGTGGAAAAAACGTACAAAACAAGAGATTGGGGTCATCAAGATTTTGGACGAATTTTTTAAGAATTTTCAAATTTTCAGATAGGAGGTTCCATATAAGGTCAAAAACTACATACTCAGATCTTCACCAAACTTTGCATGGATACATTATGTGTCAAGACACGTGGAAAAAAAGTACAAAACAAGAGATTGGAGACATCAAGATTTTGGACGAATTTTTTAAGAATTTTCAAATTTTCAGAAAGGATGTTCCAGATAAGGTCAAAAACGACATACTCAGATCTTCACCAAACTTTGCATGGATACATTGGATGTCAAGACACGTGGAAAAAACGTACAAAACAAGAGATTGGGGTCATCAAGATTTTGGACGGATTTTTTAGGAATTTTCAAATTTTCAGATAGGAGGTTCCAGATGAGGTCAAAAACTACATACTCAGATCTTCACCAAACTTTGCAGGAATACATTGGATGTCAAGACACGTGGAAAAAACGTACAAAACAAGAGATTGGAGACATCAAAATTTTGGACGAATTTTTTAAGAATTTTCAAATTTTCAGATAGGAGGTTCCATATAAGGTCAAAAACTACATACTCAGATCTTCACCAAACTTTGCAGGGATACATTGGATATCAAGACACGTGGAAAAAACGTACAAAACAAGAGATTGGAGACATCAAGATTTTGGACGAATTTTTTAAGAATTTTCAAATTTTCAGATGGGAGGTTCAATATAAGGTCAAAAACTACATACTCAGATCTTCACCAAACTTTGCAGGGATACATTGGATGTCAAGACACGTGGAAAAAACGTTCAAAACAAGAGTTTGGAGACATCAAGATTTTGGACGAATTTTTTAAGAATTTTCAAATTTTCAGATAGGAGGTTCCATATAAGGTCAAAAACTACATACTCAGATCTTCACCAAACTTTGCAGGGATACATTGGATATCAAGACACGTGGAAAAAACGTACAAAACAAGAGATTGGAGACATCAAGATTTTGGACGAATTTTTTAAGAATTTTCAAATTTTCAGATAGGAGGTTCCAGATAAGGTCAAAAACTACATACTCAGATCTTCACCAAACTTTGCAGGGATACATTGGATGTCAAGACACGTGGAAAAAACGTACAAAACAAGAGATTGGGGTCATCAAGATTTTGGACGGATTTTTTAGGAATTTTCAAATTTTCAGATGGGAGGTTCCAGATAAGGTCAAAAACTACATACTCAGATCTTCACCAAACATTGCAGGGATACATTGGATGTCAAGACACGTGGAAAAAACGTACAAAACAAGAGATTGGAGACATCAAAATTTTGGACGAATTTTTTAAGAATTTTCAAATTTTCAGATAGGAGGTTCCAGATGAGGTCAAAAACTACATACTCAGATCTTCACCAAACTTTGCATGGATACATTGGATGTCAAGACACGTGGAAAAAACATACAAAACATAGGATTGGTGACATCAAGATTTTGGACGAATTTTTTAAGAATTTTCAAATTTTCAGATAGGAGGTTCCATATAAGGTCAAAAACTACATACTCAGATCTTCACCAAACTTTGCAGGGATACATTGGAGGTCGAGACACGTGGAAAAAAAGTACAAAACAAGAGATTGGGGTCATCAAGATTTTGGACGGATTTTTTAGGAATTTTCAAATTTTCAGATGGGAGGTTCCAGATAAGGTCAAAAACTACATACTCAGATCTTCACCAAACATTGCAGGGATACATTGGATGTCAAGACACGTGGAAAAAACGTACAAAACAAGAGATTGGAGACATCAAGATTTTGGACGAATTTTTTAAGAATTTTCAAATTTTCAGATAGGAGGTTCCAGATGAGGTCAAAAACTACATACTCAGATCTTCACCAAACTTTGCAGGAATACTTTGCATGTCAAGACACGTGGAAAAAACGTACAAAACAAGAGATCGGAAACATCAAGATTTTCGACGAATTTTTTAAGAATTTTCAAATTTTCAGATGGGAGGTTCCAGATAAGGTCAAAAACGACATACTCAGATCTTCACCAAACTTTGCAGGGATCCATTGGAGGTCGAGACACGTGGAAAAAACGTACAAAACAAGAGATTGGAGACATCAAGATTTTGGACGAATTTTTTAAGAATTTTCAAATTTTCAGATAGGAGGTTCCATATAAGGTCAAAAACTACATACTCAGATCTTCACCAAACTTTGCAGGGATACATTGGATGTCAAGACACGTGGAAAAAACGTACAAAACAAGAGATTGGAGACATCAAGATTTTCGACGAATTTTTTAAGAATTTTCAAATTTTCAGAAAGGATGTTCCAGATAAGGTCAAAAACGACATACTCAGATCTTCACCAAACTTTGCAGGGATCCATTGGAGGTCGAGACACGTGGAAAAAACGTACAAAACAAGAGATTGGAGACATCAAGATTTTGGACGAATTTTTGAAGAATTTTCAAATTTTCAGATAGGAGGTTCCAGATAAGGTCTAAAACTACATACTCAGATCTCCACCAAACATTGCAGGAATACATTGGATGTCAAGACACGTGGAAAAAACGTACAAAACAAGAGATTGGAGACATCAAGATTTTCGACGAATTTTTGAAGAATTTTCAAATTTTCAGATAGGAGGTTCCAGATAAGGTCAAAAACTACATACTCAGATCTTCACCAAACGTTGCAGGGATACTTTGCATGTCAAGACACGTGGAAAAAACGTACAAAACAAAAGATTGGAGACATCAAGATTTTCGACGAATTTTTTAAGAATTTTCAAATTTTCAGATGGGAGGTTCCAGATAAGGTCAAAAACGACATACTCAGATCTTCACCAAACTTTGCATGGATACATTGGATGTCAAGACACGTGGAAAAAACGTACAAAACAAGAGATTGGAGACATCAAGATTTTGGACGAATTTTTTAAGAATTTTCAAATTTTCAGATGGGAGGTTCAATATAAGGTCAAAAACTACATACTCAGATCTTCACCAAACTTTGCAGGGATACTTTGGATGTCAAGACACGTGGAAAAAACGTACAAAACAAGAGATTGGGGTCATCAAGATTTTGGACGAATTTTTTAAGAATTTTCAAATTTTCAGATGGGAGGTTCAATATAAGGTCAAAAACTACATACTCAGATCTTCACCAAACTTTGCATGGATACATTGGATGTCAAGACACGTGGAAAAAACATACAAAACATAGGATTCGGAACATCAAGATTTTGGTCGAATTTTTTAAGAATTTTCAAATTTTCAGATAGGAGGTTCCATATAAGGTCAAAAACTACATACTCAGATCTTCACCAAACATTGCAGGAATACATTGGATGTCAAGACACGTGGAAAAAACGTACAAAACAAGAGATTGGGGTCATCAAGATTTTGCACGGATTTTTTAGGAATTTTCAAATTTTCAGATGGGAGGTTCCAGATAAGGTCAAAAACTACATACTCAGATCTTCACCAAACTTTGCAGGGATACATTGGATGTCAAGACACGTGGAAAAAACGTACAAAACAAGAGATTGGAGACATCAAGATTTTGGACGAATTTTTTAAGAATTTTCAAATTTTCAGATAGGAGGTTCCATATAAGGTCAAAAACTACATACTCAGATCTTCACCAAACTTTGCATGGATAAATTATGTGTCAAGACACGTGGAAAAAACGTACAAAACAAAAGATTGGAAACATCAAGATTTTGGTCGAATTTTTTAAGAATTTTCAAATTTTCAGATGGGAGGTTCCAGATAAGGTCAAAAACTACATACTCAGATCTTCACCAAACTTTGCAGGGATACATTGGATGTCAAGACACGTGGAAAAAACGTACAAAAAAGAGATTGGAGACATCAAGATTTTGGACGAATTTTTTAACAATTTTCAAATTTTCAGAAAGGATGTTCCAGATAAGGTCAAAAACTACATACTCAGATCTTCACCAAACTTTGCAGGGATACATTGGATGTCAAGACACGTGGAAAAAACGTACAAAACAAGAGATTGGAGACATCAAGATTTTGGACGAATTTTTTAAGAATTCTCAAATTTTCAGAAAGGAGGTTCCATATAAGGTCAAAAACTACATACTCAGATCTTCACCAAACGTTGCAGGGATACTTTGCATGTCAAGACACGTGGAAAAAACGTACAAAACAAAAGATTGGAGACATCAAGATTTTCGACGAATTTTTTAAGAATTTTCAAATTTTCAGATGGGAGGTTCCAGATAAGGTCAAAAACGACATACTCAGATCTTCACCAAACTTTGCATGGATACATTGGATGTCAAGACACGTGGAAAAAACGTACAAAACAAGAGATTGGAGACATCAAGATTTTGGACGAATTCTTTAAGAATTCTCAAATTTTCAGAAAGGAGGTTCCATATAAGGTCAAAAACTACATACTCAGATCTTCACCAAACTTTGCAGGGATACTTTGGATGTCAAGACACGTGGAAAAAACGTACAAAACAAGAGATTGGGGTCATCAAGATTTTGGACGAATTTTTTAAGAATTTTCAAATTTTCAGATGGGAGGTTCCAGATAAGGTCAAAAACTACATACTCAGATCTTCACCAAACATTGCAGGGATACATTGGATGTCAAGACACGTGGAAAAAACGTACAAAACAAGAGATTGGAGACATCAAGATTTTGGACGAATTTTTTAAGAATTTTCAAATTTTCAGATAGGAGGTTCCATATAAGGTCAAAAACTACATACTCAGATCTTCACCAAACTTTGCATGGATACATTATGTGTCAAGACACGTGGAAAAAACGTACAAAACAAAAGATTGGAGACATCAAGATTTTGGTCGAATTTTTTAAGAATTTTCAAATTTTCAGATGGGAGGTTCCAGATAAGGTCAAAAACTACATACTCAGATCTTCACCAAACTTTGCAGGGATACATTGGATGTCAAGACACGTGGAAAAAACGTACAAAAAAGAGATTGGAGACATCAAGATTTTGGACGAATTTTTTAACAATTTTCAAATTTTCAGATGGGAGGTTCAATATAAGGTCAAAAACTACATACTCAGATCTTCACCAAACTTTGCATGGATACATTGGATGTCAAGACACGTGGAAAAAACATACAAAACATAGGATTCGGAACATCAAGATTTTGGTCGAATTTTTTAAGAATTTTCAAATTTTCAGATAGGAGGTTCCATATAAGGTCAAAAACTACATACTCAGATCTTCACCAAACATTGCAGGAATACATTGGATGTCAAGACACGTGGAAAAAACGTACAAAACAAGAGATTGGAGACATCAAAATTTTGGACGAATTTTTTAACAATTTTCAAATTTTCAGAAAGGATGTTCCAGATAAGGTCAAAAACGACATACTCAGATCTTCACCAAACTTTGCATGGATACATTGGATGTCAAGACACGTGGAAAAAACGTACAAAACAAGAGATTGGAGTCATCAAGATTTTGCACGGATTTTTTAGGAATTTTCAAATTTTCAGATGGGAGGTTCCAGATAAGGTCAAAAACTACATACTCAGATCTTCACCAAACTTTGCAGGGATACATTGGATGTCAAGACACGTGGAAAAAACGTACAAAACAAGAGATTGGAGACATCAAGATTTTGGACGAATTTTTTAAGAATTTTCAAATTTTCAGATAGGAGGTTCCATATAAGGTCAAAAACTACATACTCAGATCTTCACCAAACTTTGCATGGATACATTATGTGTCAAGACACGTGGAAAAAACGTACAAAACAAGAGATTGGGGTCATCAAGATTTTGGACGAATTTTTTAAGAATTTTCAAATTTTCAGATAGGAGGTTCCATATAAGGTCAAAAACTACATACTCAGATCTTCACCAAACTTTGCATGGATACATTATGTGTCAAGACACGTGGAAAAAAAGTACAAAACAAGAGATTGGAGACATCAAGATTTTGGACGAATTTTTTAAGAATTTTCAAATTTTCAGAAAGGATGTTCCAGATAAGGTCAAAAACGACATACTCAGATCTTCACCAAACTTTGCATGGATACATTGGATGTCAAGACACGTGGAAAAAACGTACAAAACAAGAGATTGGGGTCATCAAGATTTTGGACGGATTTTTTAGGAATTTTCAAATTTTCAGATAGGAGGTTCCAGATGAGGTCAAAAACTACATACTCAGATCTTCACCAAACTTTGCAGGAATACATTGGATGTCAAGACTAGTAGTGCAAGTGGGGGAGTTCACAAACCTCTTGTGGTGAGCTGAAGTGGTGAGCTTGCCTTAATGGATTTTTCTTGTAAGGCAAGAGCTCTATTTGATGGTGCAGTGTTGCTAGCTCCTTACTTGAAAAAATCACCAAGGTTTTTGGGGTAACCTAACCTAAAACAAGGAGCTGGCAACCTTTTTCTCGCAGTGTTGCCAGCTCCTCACTCGAAAAAATCACCAAGGTTTTTGGGGTAACATAACCTAAAGCAAGGAGCTGGCAATTTTTTTCTCGCAGTGTTGGCAACACTACACCCGAAAGTAAAGCTCTGTGGGGCTTGCTTTAATGGTTTGCTCTTGTAAGACATAACCCCCCCCCTATTTTCGGACACAGTATTACCAACATCTTACTCAAAAAAAAATCACCAAGGTTTTTGGTCTAACGTAACCTAAAGCAAGGTTGCCAACCTACTGGTACTTTTGCCATAGCTTTTTACAAAAAAAGAGAGAGAAGAGAGGGAGGGAAGAGTTAAACAACCGACAGCCTACCTACAGCTTTTTTTTTGTCTAACCTAGCCTAAAGCAAGGGGCTGGCAACTTTGCTTGAGGCTTGCCTTACAGCGCATAAAGCAATTTTTGCCAACCTACATATACTAAACAAGGAAAGCGGGCACTGCCGTAAAAGAGAGAGAGGGATGGATGGAATATGTAGTATTATTAACTAGAGTGTGTTGGCAACTCGCTTATAACTAAAAAAATAGAGATGCCAATGTTGCTGTAAGATAAAGAGAGAGACTAAGCTGGCAACAGTGGTGAGCGAATACGTATTATTTCCAAGTCCCGAGCGCCAATGTATATCATGATTTTTGCAAACCTTTCTCGCGACAACGATGCACCACACACACACGTACGTACTTCTCTTTATTTCTGTATTTTCATCTACTGAAGTGACTGAAGGGCAAGCTGAAAATCTGTAGTTAACTCAACCATGTAAAAACTTTGGGTGGGTGACTGCGGGAAGCCATCAATCACAGCCTATCTACAATTTTCATCGACTGTTGGGGGTGACTGACAGGATAAGCTGAAAATCTGTGGTCAACTCAACTATGTTATGTGGAAACTTGGGCGGGTAACTATGGGAAACCATCAATCACACAACAGGAAGCTGTCAATCGCCTGGGGTGTGACTGCAGGAAGCTGTCCATCGAGTTGATGGTATCATTACTCGACAAAAATCAAGATTATTTGTTACTGCCGGAAACTGTGCAAATTCTCAGCTTTTGCGACGGCTATGTGATTGACAGCTTCCTGCAGTCGCACCCAGACTGTGCGATAAACTCAACGATATTTTTTTTCTGGATTGCACTAAAGGGCACACAAGATTCAAATCTACTGGGTGACTACAGGAAGCAATCACTCACACAGCTGTCATAAATTGTGCACGAAACAAGTTCTACTTGTTTTCGCTAGAATACAGCTGGGCGTCAACGATATTTTTTCTAGGAAAGGGCGTTCACGCATAGCTCGAACCAACCTTGAAAGTTTAGCTGCCGGCAGGTATAAGTTTCTATTAGAAACCTCGCGCACATCAGTTGCAGTCGAGTATTGCTACTAGATAGTCGTATAAAAGTGTTTGCTATATCAAGTGGAATATCAAGTGTAATAGAAACCGAATTAGTTTGGTCTGTCAGGTGTGTACCATATCAGCATAAGTTATATACACACAAGTAGCTTGACCAGCTATAAAACTAAAATTTACGCAATTATACTACTGTTTCGTGTGTGTTAAATTGCTAGCAGCTTTTTGTAGGTAAGTTTTGTTTTGTTTTTTTTATTATTTTTTACATGTGTATGTGTTAATAATAATTGCAAGTGGTGTCAGTGAACAGAAAGTGTTGTCTTCATTAAACAACGAAATTATGCTAAACAAAAAATATGAGCATATATAACATGCGCTTAAAAAAAAACTATTCTTCATTGCGAATAACATAACTGTTAGTTATGATCATGTTAGTTTACTTATAGTGGATAGTATTGACGCGTGTACACTGGGTTGGATTTGATGTTTTAAGTCTATTTTATGTACAGTAAGGTTAATCGGGACTGGACCTACAGTTTCAAAAACCACTTGTGCGGATATTAAACTTTCAATTACAAAACTATTACAGTACTATTGCAGAGGCTAGTGGAAGTACTGATAGATTTGATGTTTTAAGTCCATTTTATGCACGTAAGGTTAATCGGGACTGGACCTACAGTTTCAAAAACCACTTGTGCGGATATCGAATTTTTGATTACAATGCTACCACTACACCATTGCAAAAACTAATGGAAGTACATAGTTATTCGAATCTAATTTATTTAAAATATTTAGTTTTTTTTTTTTATGCAGGCTTATTAATTTTTAAACCTAATGTTAAATAAAATCCGACAATTATATCCAAATATACTTATGGCTACAACGAGCATTCGCAAAAAATGGCTTGAGATTTTTTTTGCTACGTAAACAAAATGGTCGACATGCCAAATATGAACAGGCTATATAGATTTGAGAGATGGATAGGAAGAAATTAATTAAAATTTAATTTCATGATTACAACACGAACTTAATGATTGATTAATTTAGTTTATTTTAACTTCGCATTTTGTGCCTCTTAGCTAATTTGCGAATATTGGGGATGAGTGATGAAATGGACATTCACAAACAACCAAGCCTGACCAGGATTCGAACCCGGGACCCTTGGCGTCACAGCGTGATGTACTAACCACTCGGCCACAGGGTCGGGCAAGTGTTGGTATATACATAGATCAAAGTTACATGGTTCTAGGCCTCACAGGAGCCGAGAAAATCAATGTCTTGGAAAATGTCTTAAGACAAATATCTCAATCTTTAAGAAAGTCGACTTCCGGTATCTCAAGATGTTACTTCCGGTCTGTCAAGAAAATTTTCTTAAGACAAAAATCTTAAGACGTTTTCCAAGACATTGATTTTCTCGGCTCCTAATTGAGCTAGGATGATGATTTTAGGTTTGTTGGATAGGATTCGACGATAACTATTCGACTAGCAAATAAAATCGTTTCTACCCCCTCAAGTTTCGGAAATACAGACAATTTTTTATTTTTTTGAGAAACTTGATTTCTGGCTTAGTTTTTGCCCTAATTCGAAAATTTTAATAGCATTCGATACAAAATTAGAAGTACTCTACAACTTATTGGAGGGATGATGACTACTGCCTGCTGTTTTCGAGTTATTTTGGATTAAAATTTCAAGATGTAATTTCTAAGATGTTTTGTAATTCATCAACTATGGGTTGTAGGAAAACGATTCTTGCTCTATCTGCTATCGCTCGACGAATACTATAAACATAAATAATGCTTATGGTTTGATTTTTTAAAATGGCGAGCGGAAAATAACCATGTTTTCTGAAATTATGATTTATACTTCATACGCCAAGAGGGCTGAGGGTTAGAAAAAAAAAAGATTGTTTGGTAGAATTATGCACACATAATATTTTCGTGTTTTCTATACACAAGCTTAACTATTTTTTTTTTTCAATTATTTACAGGATTCATTAAGAAGCAAGAAGTAGCATAAATAGCACACTCCCATCAAACCCAACACTATTGTGAATTATTGCACAGTATTTATTTTGTGGCACTCCACTATATATATATAATAACATACCCACAAATATTTTCAACAAGATGCAATCTGAGAAAAGTTGCCCTGTGTGCAAGATAGCCATATCAAGCGCACATTTTGCAAGACATTGTCGTACCTGCGCACCTGGTAAGCGTGTAACCGCTAAAAAACCATGTCCCAGGTGCGGTATACCTATTACTATTAATAATTTGAAGAGGCATATAACATCATGCAAAGTTGTCGTCGGAGCACCTGTTCCCCAACCGTCGACCAGCTCGACCAAGAGGAAAGCGGAAGCCGACTCGCCACCATCCGCCAAACGCGTCAAGCCTGTGGCGAAAGCTAACCAGACTGCTTTCGAGCGGTTGTTAGAGGACTTTGTCATCACTTCGGAGGGCTCATGCGACGTGCGTAGCTTTTTGGAGAACGTGCAAGCCAAAATCATTTCCATCCTCGGCGATGCGCTTGCAATGCACTCCACCAAATTCTACGCATCGCTACGTTGCCAGTACAAGAAGCCGTCCGACGAAATTTACAGCTTCTGCCACAACACCAAGGCGAAGACGCTGCATCTGGCGGATGTCGACAACCTCGAGGTCATCTACAACCAGTTTGCCGATGAGCTGGTGGCAAAACAAGAAGAACATCAAGCTAAAGGCTCGGGGGGTTCGCTGTGTGGCGAGCCTCACGAACTGTGCGTCAAACTTTGCAAGTTCATACCTCTCTCCGCCTCCAGCTACGTCCCCTTACCACCTACCATTGCGGCAAAGAAGGCTGTCCTGAACATTCAAAACAGTGATGCCAAGTGCTTTCTCTGGTCGGTGCTTGCAGCATTACACCCTGTCCACTGGAAAAACCAACCACGCCGAGTTAACCACTACCTACCCTACGAGTCGGAACTGGAAGATGCGATGGTTGGGATCGACTACCCGGTAGAGGTCACGGATATTCGAAAGTTCGAGGCTCGTGCGCGGTTGGCCATCAACGTTTACGGTCTCACTGACGAAAATGCGGTGTACCCCATCCGGGTGAGTGACGTAAACGTTGATGGTGCGCAGGAAATCCATCTCCTACTTATCAAGGACGAGACCCATCACCACTACACTCTTATTCGCTCGCTCTCTAGACTTGTTTCGAGCCAAAAAAGCAAGCATCATGGTAGCATAGAAGTTTGTCGCAGGTGCTTGTCAATTTTTGATGATCGAGAACAGCAGGATTACCAGCGCATCGGAGGTCCCAACATCGCTGCAGAGAAGCTTGCCAGCCACAAGATCTACTGCAATGCCAACGAGCCGGGTGTGACAGTCTTGCCCAAACCTGGCACCGTGGAGCGTTTCCACATGCACGGTGCCATGGTGGAGCACCCCGCTATCATCATCGCGGATTTCGAGGCCTTCCTCAAACCCCTGTCCACTTGCGATCCCGACCCTGAAGTTTCTTCCACCACCCCTTACCAACTCCACGAGGCTTCGAGTTATGCATACGTTGTGGTGCGACGTGACCAGCACATTGCCCCCGAGCCCTACGTGTATCGCGGTCCCGACGCAGCCAAACACTTCCTCGAGAGGATGGTTGTCGAGGCCAACGAGATAGGGAAGGTACTGTTGGCCCCCAAATCTATACTCCCACTGTCCCCCGACGATCAACGTAGACACGACGAGGCCATCGCTTGCCCTGTCTGCGTCAAGGAGTACACCACCAACAACCGTAAAGTCCAACACCACGATCACTTTAACGGTAGGTATGTTGGTCCTTGGTGCAACGGATGCAACCTCATGGCCCGGGACCCGCGATTTATCCCTGTGTTTTTTCACAATGGCTCGGGATACGACTTCCACCACCTCGTCAAGCATCTTGGGTACGACGACATGCGAATCAACGTCCTGGCGCAGAACGAGGAGCGTTACATCAGTGTGAGCAAGTGGGTGCGAATTTCAGGATCACACTCCACCGTCGAGCTTCGCTTCCTCGACTCCCTGAGGTTCCTCCCGGCCAGCCTCGATGCTCTCGCAGGGAAGCTTAGCGACGAGCAAATGCTTATTACCTCCGGAAATTTTCCGAACTTGGACGCCGGCCTCTTCAAGCGTAAGGGAGTCTATCCCTACGAATACGTCACAGACCCTTCCAAGTTCGCGGAGACGACGCTACCTCCCCAGGCGAAGTTCTACAGTCAGCTGCGAGGGTCGAACATCACCGACGAGGAATATCACCACGCCCAGTCCATGTGGCGCGAGCTGGGCTGTCGAACTCTCGGGGACTACCACGACGTCTACCTCAGACTTGACGTGACGCTCCTCGCCGACGTGTTCCAGACGTTCCGTGCGACCGCAATGAAGATCTACAAGCTGGACCCCGCCTACTTCTACAGTCTCCCCGGACTGGCGTGGTCAGCCATGTTTCTGGTGACGAAGATCAAGCTGGAGCTTCTTTCGGACGTGGACATGATGCTGTTTGTGGAACGCGCCGTGCGGGGTGGAATGGTCCAGGTGTCGCAGCGACACTCGCGCGCCAACAATCACCACATGGCCACCGGCTACGACCCCTCACAACCGTCCAGCTACATCATGTACACGGACGTCAATAACCTCTACGGGCACTCCATGATGCAGTCACTCCCTTTTAGAGGCTTCGAGTGGGCTGACCCTTCCAACTTCGACGTCGAAAGCTTCGACGATTCGGAACATGGATTCTTCGCCGAGGTGGACCTTGAGTTCTCCGAGAAGCTGCAGGATTTGTTCAGCGATCTCCCCCCTGCACCCGAGTTCAAGTGTCCACCCGATTCCAACCAGAAGAAGCTCGTCATGGATTTCGAGCCCAAAGAGCGTTACGTCCTACACTACCAGAATCTCCGGTGGTTGATGCAGCGAGGGGTTGCAGTCCGCGCAGTTCACCGCATCCTCAAGTTCGAGCATTCTCCATGGTTGAAGCCATATATTGAAGTCAACACCAAACACCGCACCGCAGCCACGTCCGAGCTTGATAAGGATTTCTTCAAGCTTATGAACAATGCGGTGTTTGGCAAAACTATGGAGAATGTACGGAATCGTATGGACATAAAATTGGTAACGAGGAAAGCACAATGTCGCAGGCTCGTAGCGAACCCGTTATTCAAATCGAGGACCATTTATAACGAGCAGCTTGCTCTGGTGCATATGAGGAAGGGTGAGGTAAAACTCGACAAGCCAATTTATGTTGGTGCCTCAGTATTAGACCTGAGCAAGCTGCACATGTTCGAGACGTACTACGACATATTACGTCCACATTATAGCCACAACATCTCGCTTCTCTACACGGACACGGACAGCTTGGTGTACCACGTCCACTCAGCCGACGCGTACAAGGACATGGCCACGGTTCCATCTTTGGTTAACCTCTTCGACACCTCGGGCTATCCCCAGCCGAACCAGTACGGCATCCTGCCCCGAAACAAAAAAGTACCTGGCAAACTCAAAGACGAGATGGACGGTGATGTAATTCTCGAGTTTGCAGGTCTTCGCGCCAAGGCCTATGCCATCAAAGCCGAGGGCAGCGTTACCAAGAAGGCCAAGGGTGTCGGCAGACAGGTGGTTCGGGAGCATCTCGCATTCGAGGACTTCGTCGATTGCCTCAAGACCAGATCGTCGGTTCTAAGAGTAGAACAGCGTATCCAGAGCGTCGACCATATCATCACCACAAACAAAGTTAGAAAAATTGCCCTGGATCCCAACGACGATAAGAGGTGCGTCCTCAAGTGTGGTATTCACACATTGCCGTGGGGGCACTATAGCTTAGAAGAAAGCAAAACCTGCAACATATGTCCATCTTCAACAGAAGATTCATAAAACAAAACAAAAAAAAAAAAAAAAAAAAAACACTTTGACTGTCATTACAAAAAAACTTTGACCGTATTCTTAAATAACCAGCATGCCTATGAATTTGTTCGGTTTCAAAAAACAGATCATTATGGAAACCATACCAGATCATGAAGTCTTACCTTCCGTGTTACCTAAACTCAACGGTCTGTTGATCATTCATCTCAACAGCATTTGGACGAAACTGAATGACGATTTGGGCAAGATGTTTTATGTTTTTAATAACAATTTACATTTCTACGAAATTCCGATCGACGGGAAACTTCAAATCACCGTGAATCCGGTGAACGCAGGCGAAATCAAAATTTCTACCGGCAAGAACATTTTTCGAATCAAGCACGACAAGATGCTTTCTAACATTACGTACGATGTGTCTGCAGGAGATTATTTTTACATGGAACTCCTCGGAGATTACGACAAACTTATTCCTCTCTTCGTAGAATTACGAATCGTCTATCCTATTATAAATAACCGTTAACAAAATGCCTAACGACATTTTCGGCAACACCAAGCGTGTGGACCACGCAGAAGAGATTCTCATGTTGGACATTCGAGTTAAGAAGTTGAGGACCGATTTGATCGCTTTGCAGGAAACCTTAAAAAAAAGTTTAGAGTCGGAAATCGCTACGCTCCAAACGCAATGTCTCGACCCCATTCTGAAAATCGATTCCGAACTGAAAACGCTGATAAAAAATTATGTCGACGTACCTTCTTACGACAGCGTTCAAAATATACAGTTGAGCGTGGATTCGCTTCAAAATGATTTGGCCAAATTACAGCAATTTCAATCGAAAAATGAAGATTTGGAAAAATTGAAACTCGAAATCGAAGAACGAACTTCCGCAATAGAAAAGAATTTCTCTGAACTTCAAACCGTGGTGAACGATATAGACGCAGAACGCTTGCATGTCGTCGTTTCCAAATTACAAGAAGAATTCACCAGCACGTTGGAAGAAATTAAATCCAAGTTGCAGACTTTGGAAGATACAATGACGAACCTACCATCGTCGGACGAACTGCAGGTCATCGGTAAAAGCGTCGCGAACATAAAAATTCAATTGGAGGCCTATCAAGATTTCGAACACATTCAAACCACCATCGCTACACTTCAGGCGTCCTTGGAATTGATCAACGAAGAAATTAAAAATATTCACGCCGAAGCGAGAGCGTTGACGAGCATTCAAGACACGTTGAGCACGGTTCAGCAGAAGATCGAATATTTAGAAAATTTAAACGTCGAAACGAATCTCGCTCATTTTCATCACGTACTGGACAACATACAGGGTGACTTGGAATCGTTACGAACGAGCGTGCCTTCGAGCGAAGATTTGGAAAAATTGAAAACGGCGGTGACGGCACTATCAGATTCGAGCGACATCAAAAGTTCGTTGAGCGATCTCGAGAGTAAAGTGGCCAATCTCCCCACCTCCAAAGAATTGCACGCTTTGAAAAGAAACATATCTCGAATGCTGAAACGACTGGAAACGGAAACGGCGAACGTGGAACAGATTCGAGACGAACTTGCTTCGCTGGTGTCGACGCTGCCCACTTCCCAGAGCGTAGCCGACCTTCACACGCAGTTTACAGAGATGCGAAGCATCGTGAACGATCTTACCGAGAAGAGCTCGAAATTGAATCAAATTGAGAACCTTCAGAACATTGTGGTCAATATCAGAGATCAAGTTGGAGTGCTGGAATCCACGCAGGAATCGACGCTGGCCTCTTTCGGTGCCAAGTTGCAAGAACTCAACGAAAACTACAAGCAGTTGAACGTGGAAGTGAAAATCAAACCGTCGTTTTCTGCCGTAACGGATACCATAATCGAGCATTTGCTGCCCATCGAAAATAAACTCGGACAAGTTCACAGTAATCTGCTCGGCGTCGACACTAAATTCGCTAAACTGCATTCTCTGCAAGCCATCGAAATCAACAGCGTACCCAATCAACAGAGAATCTCCACGTTCGTCGAAGGTAACAAACTGTACATGTTGCATCCTTATCATCCGTACTACAAGTTTCTCCTCGATGGCACGATTCAGATAAACGAATTTTCGTACTGGTCTCACGGTAGAAAAGCTAGCGTTCCCACCATGACTTTGATATCGAATCGTGGTGTCCAGAAAGCAGGAAACATTCCTCTGGCACGTTGGAACGAAACGCGCAACATATATGAAATACACGAAGACGAAGATCTCACCGTTTTCGACGTGAGCGCCGGCGATAAGCTGATCATTCAAAACACAGGTGAGGTGCCACCCTCTTTGAATCCCATCACGCTTGTGCTTCTCTTGAAACGTAATCTCTAAGAAAAAATGTCTAGGCAAGCCATCGTCGAAGAATTGCATAAACCTGCACGCCGTAACTACGAACGTTTGGCTGTGGTAACCAAGGGCATCGACGACCTCTGGCAAAGCGACCTCGTGGAGATGAGTAGCGGCAATTTGAAAAACGTGCATAAATTGAACAAGGGCAGCAAGTACCTCCTCACCGTCATAGACACGTTTTCGAAATTCGCATGGGCTCTACCTTTGAAAGCCAAAACGGGGACATGCGTCACGGAAGCATTCAAATTAATTTTTCGCGAAAGCGGCGGCAGACGACCTCGGTTTCTGCAAACGGACAACGGTAAAGAATTTTACAACTCCGTATTCCAAAAGTTTATTCAAAAACACAAGATTCGACATTATTCGACCTTCAGTCACATCAAAGCCAGCATCGTGGAAAGATTCAATCGAACCTTGAAAACACACATGTGGAAACGATTCACGCTTCGGGGAAATTACAAATGGGTCGACATCCTGCCGGAACTCGTCGACACCTATAATGATACAGTACACAGAACGATAGGCATGAAGCCAGCCGACGTTACGAAATCTGACGAGCAGCGTTTAATTTCTACCGTTTACTGTCCAAAGTACACACCCACGACAAAAAAAGGTAAATACAAAATTGGAGACCAGGTGAGGGTCAGCAAATTCAAACGCACCTTCGAGAAGGGGTTCACAAAAAATTGGAGCACGGAACTCTTTACGGTGGTTCGAGTTCTACCCGGAAACCGACACACGTATATAATAAAAGATAGTAGCGGCGAGATTTTGAAAGGAAGATTTTACGAAGAGGAACTCTCTAAAACAAAACACCCCGACACGTACCTCATCGAGAAAGTATTGCGTAGGAAAGGTGACAAACTGTTTGTCAAATGGCTGGGACTTCCGGAAAAGAGTTGGATCGACGCGGACGAAGTGATCTTGTGAGTACGTGGAACGTGGTGAAGCGTCTACCGGATCCGGAAAGTCAAACGAAGAAAAAGAACGGCGAGTTGCTTCCCGACAGCATCCGCTGTCTGATCGTAGGTCCTTCGGGGTGTGGGAAAACGACACTGCTCGTGGACAATTTTCTCCTCGCACCGAATTGGTTAAATTGGAAGAACAGGCACCTGTACGTGTTCTCGAAAAGTTTGGAGCAATCCAAATACCAGCAACTGATGAAACTGTACGATGGTCTGGACATTGCAACGTTCGCCTCGGAAATAAAACCACTCGACGATTGTCGTGAAAATTCAGTCGTTGTGTTCGACGACGCCATCCTGGAAAATCAAAATGAAATTCGCAACTTTTTCACGCAAGGTCGTCACAAAGGAATGGATTGTTTTTACCTGGCTCAAACGTTTTCCAAAATTCCAAAACAGTTAGTGCGCGACAACGCCAATTTCATATGTTTGTTTCGTCAAGATCACACCAACCTCAAGCACGCGTACGATGACTACGTAGGCGGAGACATGAACTACAATCAATTTTCGGAAGGCTGCTGCTCTACTTGCTGGAACGGTGACGATTTCGGATTTGTGACGATCGACATGACGAGAAAACCCAACGATGGAAAATACAGAAACAAAATCAACGACTTTCTAAACGTTGCAACGTTGTGAGAAACGACGTATATAAATAACGTCATGACGAAACGAAAAATCGAAGACGAAAATCTCAAGTTGCGAAAATACCTCGCGAAACGCTTCAAAGGTTGGAAATCCGAGAATCGCGGATTCTACGAAGAGAAGAAACGTCAGGATCAACCTGTGATCGATGCCATCAGCAGTCTAGGTAAAGAAATTAAAAGTGTCACGGAACAAAATAAAAATTTGATTAATGAACTCGTACCGCTCGCAGCTAAAAGTTACGCCGTACCCACGCCCATTTCGAGCATTCCTTCGACGCCGTTCGAACTGAAGGATGCACCGGCACGACGTCGAGCCATTGGTAGCACGTCGTCTTCGGATAAAATCGAGTTGGGACCTTTGGCACGAGACTACCTGAGCACGGGGAAATTCGACAAGGATGAAGTGTTCGGATTGTATCCCAGCATGGAAACCAGCGAAGGCGGCGGTGTGGTGTGGAAGATTGGGAAATCGAAGGTGACCTTCGAAGGCAACGACATTAAAGTCAATTTAGGCGACAAGGATAGTTGGACCAGGTATCCGGGTACGGTGGGACTGTGGGAACTCGTCGCCAAAAAGCAGCCGAAAGATTACACCGACGAAGATTACCAAAGTTACAAGGAAATTCTGATCATGACGGATGCCTTGTACCAGAACAACGACGCCTCGCAGAATAGGGTGAAATCGAGCAGCGGCGAGAAGTACAGGAATCTCATCAAACCGATTTGGAACCAGGTCAAAACGGGCAGCGGCGTCAAACGCTACAACACGCTACCCAAAGAATTCGTTTGGGTGGACGACGTTAGGAAACTCGTGGACCGATTGTTGGTGATAGCCGGCGAGGAGAATGCAGGCAACCGTAATTTCTACAACGAGAAGGTTGGCATCGTGGACATGATCAGCACGAAACTTTCCAACTTCATCGTGAACGACGACAAGGGCATAGGTTACCTGATCAAAATCATCAACACGCTGCCTCCGAAATTTTGGAACGTGGCCGAAGGAAAGGGACTCGTGAACGACATCATCAACAAGTTACCTTTCGAGATGCATCTACCTGGCTACCAGTACTGCGGACCGGGTACCAAACTCGAGAAAAGATTGGAGAGAGGAGACAAGGGTGTGAATCCGTTGGACGCGGCATGCAAAGATCACGACATCGCCTACAACACCACGCAGACGGATCTGGATGCACGTCACGAAGCAGACAAAAAATTGGAACATGCAGCTTTCGAAAGGTTCGTGAGCAGAGACGCATCGTTGGGTGAACGGGTCGCCGCACTAGGCACCACCATCGCCATGAACACGAAACAAAAATTGGGGTGGGGTATATAAATAACATACCGTAAAAAAAACAACATGGATTACATAACTAATTTGCCACCCGAGCTACTATCTAAAATATTCAAGAAAGTAGTTAACGGAGATGTTAATAAACTTGTAAGCATGGCAAAAACAATGCCGGAATTTCGCATCCCTTGTGAAATGGTTCTCAAGGACCTTCTTCGGGAGATCAGCGGCCTGAGGTGCGATGATCTCAACATTCTGCTTTCGGCTGCAGGGGAAAAATTAAACGATAGGTCGGACGAACTGTACGAGGCGATGCAGGGAAGAAGACAGTATACTGATGATTGGTACAAGTCTATGCAGGAGAAGGAAGATATCCTTACGCACATCCTCGCGTTTTCCGAAGCACGAACTTTCTTCCTCCGTTAAAAAAATAATAATATATATACGTGCCAAAAAAAAACTTGATATATAAATAACACACATCGTGAAAAAAATAATCTTCGGTATATATAAATAACACACATCGTGAAAAAAAAAGCAATTAAATTTCTCTCTAACATACACACTGAAAATTTTCTCTTCTTCGATATGACAACCGAAAAAATGAGTGATCTCCAAGCATTAAAACAAATGCTAAATTTGTCATTTGAGTATGTAAAAATTCGGGAATTGGAAGTCGACAAATCTTACACGATAACTTCCGGTTCAATCGTTTCTACCCAGTATGGTCCCAAGGTACGCCTGTTGCTCAACGCACAATACAGTCTATTTTTACCAGATCGATACGCTAACATGTTATCTGACGAGAAGCTATCTATTTTAATCGAGAACAAAACTCGAATCGTGTACAAGGGGACAAAGGAACTTCTTGGTAAGAAAACGAAGCACGTAATAGAATTTGTGTAACGACTGCGAAGCCTTGAAAATATATAAATAACATACCGTAAAAAAACTACACAAGAAAAAATCTCAGAATATATATATAAATAACATACCGTGAAAATAACACATAGAGCATCAACATGAAGCCCAAGGGTGTCGTGTACCAGATACCATACTCCAATCTTAAAAATCTAGGTGCTCTCGATGGGTTACTCACCAAGAAACAACGCGAAAAGAAACGTTCTTGCTTGTCGAAAGGACACGGAATGAAATTGCTGCTCAGCACACCTCAATTGAAAAGATTGCAGCGTTCGCGGAAACAGCAAAAGATCGGAGGTTTCATATTCAGCATCCCGGCCATCCTGGCAGCATTGGGGGCCGTTGGAAGTTTGGCCGGCGGAAGTGCCGCCATTGCGAAAACCGTCATCGACTCGAAGAAGAACAAGGCGGAATTGGAAGAACAGAAACGTCACAACCTGGCCATGGAGAAGAAGGGGAAAGGTATAACCAAAAAACAAAAAAGCAACCTCGATGCTTTGAAGAAATATAAAAAAAAGAAACAGAAGCACTCACCAACCGAGACATTGAATCTCTGATTGAACCGTTACAAATCAAACACTTCAGAGGAGTTTTCATGTCCGACTCGTTACCTTCAAGCGTTAAAAGAAGAGAATGCGGAGTAGTCAACTTGGACGGTCAAGAAAATCCAGGCACGCATTGGATATGTTACCACAAAAACGACAATGATAAAGCATTCGTTTTCGATTCTTTCGGAGGTGTTCCACCTACAAATTTAGTCTATTATCTGAAAACGAACAAAACCTCCATATACTACAACGACGAACGCATTCAAGATTTCGGAGACGTGAACTGCGGCCATCTCTGCCTCTCCATGCTCGCGTTTCTCTCTAAAATAAATAACCCTACGATCGAAGATTTCCAGAAAGCATTGTGGAACCTCAAACAGCATCACTAGGATGGGCGTGTTCCATCTCACGAGCGAATCTTCGATCTTGAAACTCACGCTGCACGACGACATCGTCTATCCTAAATCCGTGGCTCTGCGTGCATTCTACAGCATGTACCTCATACCCAATGTTACGCAGCACAACAACAAAATTAGCGTCGGAAGCGAACACATCGTCGTCACGCCAGGACAATACAATCTTTCTACTTTGCAAGCTCAATTACCCAAAGGCACGTACCTTTCTCAAAATTCGGTCACGCACAGAGTGGAAATCCTATCCGCGACAGAGACCGTGGACCTGGGCACCATGGGAGAACTTTTAGGTTTCGAGAACGACACCAAACTCGAGGCTGGCATCAAGCACGTAGCAACCAACATTCCTAAATTCTTGGCCATAGAGACTCTGAACGTACACTGTAACGTGGCCGAAGGTATGATCACGAAATCCTCGGACGGATTGTTAGGAAGTCACAAGCAGACGGGAATCATAGCCACTTTCAAACCAAGTTCCGAGTTCATGGAACCGATCATCTACACGCCCTCTTCGCCGATCTATTTTCCAGTATGTCGCAACCGCATAGACGACATAGAGTTGGTGGTGACGAACGAGAAAGGAGACGTGGTGGATTTCGCAGGTGCAACAACTACTGCCATCGTGGAGATCAACGTATAATAAATAACCATACATGTAAAATGGAGCAAATCGAAAGTTACGAATTGCAATCTTTCCCTCCCAACCGTCGCACGTTCGCCAATCTTAACGAGGCGAACAGGGAGATCGAATACGACGTGGACGTAGGCGATGGGTTCATTCATCCTCACAGAGCGGACCTCTACCTTCAATTCGACGTGGTGAAGAAAGAAAGCGGAGACGCGTTTCCCGCAGCAGCAAACTTGATACTCGTGGACAACTTCGTGCCTCACCTGTTCTCGCAGGTGGAGGTGAGGAAACACAACACCGTCATCGACAGAATAGATTATCCAGGCATCACGTCGACGGCAGTGGGAACTTTGAAATTATCCAAAACGGATGCAGCATACTACCAGGCCGGGGGATTCGAAGCCGGGACCAAAATATCGACGAGAAGTCACACGGTGCTCTTTCCCATGCGTCTGCTGCCGGGTTTCTTCTCGGACTACAAGGAGATCATGTGGAAGGGAGGACTGAGAGTAACATTTCGAAGAGCGGCCAACGACAACGACGCACTGATGCGATACGCTACTTTGGGTCCGGACGGCACCACGCCGATAGCCAACACTTTACCCGAAGCGGCGAAATGCGTCATCCGAAGCATGGAATTGAGAATGCCGGTGGTGGAATACGAAACAAACTACGCCCTCAAGTACAAAGCGGAGATCTTGAAAAGTCCGCAGGTGCCGATTCACTTTCACGGTTACCAGTGCGTGCAGAAGATGGCGTCGGGAAGTCACATGGAATTCGACGTGACGACGCAGTTCAACAACATACAGTTCGACATGCCAGATTTCGTCGTAGTGCTCTTTCAGACCGGGAGGGACAAGAATCAGGAGAAAGATTCCAGCAAGTTCGACGACTGCAAGATCAAGAACGTTTATCTGAAGAATGGACGCAACGAAGTGTTCCCGCGCGAGAATTACAACCTCGACGTGACCAAAAACGATTACCTCAAACTTTACGAAGCGTTCTCGGCTTACAAACGCGTGACCGAGGGAAGCGTGGACATGTACTACACGCCCAGCGAGTTCAAAGCACGGAGACCCATGACCGTCATCAACACATCTAAGAGGAAGAAGGTTGTGGTCAACGATCGAACCAACATCAAGGTCGTCTGCGAGTTCCACGATGCCTTGCCCGAGGATACCCTATGCAGTGTTATCCTGATTGCAGAGAAGTCCTTCGCCTACGACGTGAAGAACGAGAGGGTCACAGAGCAGTTTTAACAAGTTTTTTAACATCTTTTCTTGCACAATAAGAAATTTTCTGCACTAGCACAATCAGTTACAATAGCACAATACGAATTTCACTAGTTCAGATCACTTACAAATGTTAATTTCATTAGTTATCAGTCACAATATCTTTTTTGCACTATAGCACGAGAGACAATCAGAAAATTTGCACAAAAAAAAATTTGTTGTTGTTTTTTTACACGTGAAAATTAACAATAATTTTTTTTATCGTTTCAGATGCTGTCGAAACATCAAAAACACATACACACACACTAAAAAAATAAGCATGCAACTTTATTTGTAACACACACATACATTCTCCATCTTCATCAAGAAAATATTATAATAAACATAATCATTTTTTATCTATATCTCACAATAAAACTCTATATCCAAAAATATCACAACATCAAATAACACTAGAGTCGTTAGTACACGTTGCATGCATTACGGAGGTCCTCTGTAGGGTTTCATGGAAGTTTGGGGAAAAAAAAAAAACACGTGAAACTCTACAGAGGTGCGGTAATCTATAACCGCAGCCATTAGAAAACTTTTACATTTTTGGTTGGGCACCACGCACCCTGGCGAGGTTATAGGGGCCAGGCATCCTAAAAACAACAATTATTATTTTGTTTGTTTGTTTGTGTTACAATGTTCCCCCGAGAGAGGTTTACAAAGGTCACGATATACGGAGTTGGAAAATTACGATATGGCGCATTCGCTCATTACTCTTGCCAGCCATAAATCTCTCTCTCTCTCTCTCTTCATTTTATAGCAAAGTTGGCATCTCTATTTTTTTTTAGTTGTAAGTAAATTGCCAACACACTCTAGTTAATAATGCTACATATTATACGCGCACACGCACACACATACTATATTACCATCCACCCATCTCTCTCTCTTTTACGGCAGTACATATTTGTTGTCGGCTCTCCTTGTTTAGTGTGTGTAGGTTGGCAAAAATTGCTTTATGCGCTGTAAGGCAAGCCTCAAGCAAAGTTGTCAGCTCCTTGCTTTAGGCTAGGTTAGACCAAAAAAAAAACCTTGGTGATTTTTTTTTCGAGTGAGGAGTTGGCAACGCTGATCTCCACTTGAGGGCGATCAACCGGGTTGATTGCACAAGCAAAGTTGCCAGCTCCTTGCTTTAGGCTAGGTTAGACCAAAAAAAAAAAACCTTGGTGATTTTTTTTTCGAGTGAGGAGTTGGCAACGCTGATCTCCACTTGAGGGCGATCAACCGGGTTGATTGCACAAGCAAAGTTGCCAGCTCCTTGCTTTAGGTTAGGTTAGAGCAAAAAAGGCTGTGGGTAAGCTGTCGGTTGTTTAACTCTTCCCTCTCTCTTTTTTTTCTTGTAAAAGGCTATGGCAAAAGTACCAGTGGGTTGGCAACCTTGCTTTATGCACTGTAAGGCAAGCCTCAAGCAAGATTGCCAGCTTCTTGCTTTAGGTTACGTTAGACCAAGAAAAAAAAAAACCTTGGTGATTTTTTCGAGTGAGGAGCTGGCAACACTGCGAGAAAAAGGTTGCCAGCTCCTTGTTTTAGGTTAGGTTACCCCAAAAACCTTGGTAATTTTTTCAAGTAAGGAGCTAGCAACACTGCACCATCAAATAGAGCTCTTGCCTTACAAGAAAAATCCATTAAGGCAAGCTCACCACTTCAGCTCACCACAAGAGGTTTGTGAACTCCCCCACTTGCACTACTAAGACACGTGGAAAAAACGTACAAAACAAGAGATTGGAGACATCAAAATTTTGGACGAATTTTTTAAGAATTTTCAAATTTTCAGATAGGAGGTTCCATATAAGGTCAAAAACTACATACTCAGATCTTCACCAAACTTTGCAGGGATACATTGGATATCAAGACACGTGGAAAAAACGTACAAAACAAGAGATTGGAGACATCAAGATTTTGGACGAATTTTTTAAGAATTTTCAAATTTTCAGATGGGAGGTTCAATATAAGGTCAAAAACTACATACTCAGATCTTCACCAAACTTTGCAGGGATACATTGGATGTCAAGACACGTGGAAAAAACGTACAAAACAAGAGTTTGGAGACATCAAGATTTTCGACGAATTTTTTAAGAATTTTCAAATTTTCAGATAGGAGGTTCCATATAAGGTCAAAAACTACATACTCAGATCTTCACCAAACTTTGCAGGGATACATTGGATATCAAGACACGTGGAAAAAACGTACAAAACAAGAGATTGGAGACATCAAGATTTTGGACGAATTTTTTAAGAATTTTCAAATTTTCAGATAGGAGGTTCCAGATAAGGTCAAAAACTACATACTCAGATCTTCACCAAACTTTGCAGGGATACATTGGATGTCAAGACACGTGGAAAAAACGTACAAAACAAGAGATTGGGGTCATCAAGATTTTGGACGGATTTTTTAGGAATTTTCAAATTTTCAGATGGGAGGTTCCAGATAAGGTCAAAAACTACATACTCAGATCTTCACCAAACATTGCAGGGATACATTGGATGTCAAGACACGTGGAAAAAACGTACAAAACAAGAGATTGGAGACATCAAAATTTTGGACGAATTTTTTAAGAATTTTCAAATTTTCAGATAGGAGGTTCCAGATGAGGTCAAAAACTACATACTCAGATCTTCACCAAACTTTGCAGGAATACTTTGCATGTCAAGACACGTGGAAAAAACGTACAAAACAAGAGATCGGAGACATCAAGATTTTCGACGAATTTTTTAAGAATTTTCAAATTTTCAGATGGGAGGTTCCAGATAAGGTCAAAAACGACATACTCAGATCTTCACCAAACTTTGCATGGATACATTGGATGTCAAGACACGTGGAAAAAACATACAAAACATAGGATTGGTGACATCAAGATTTTGGACGAATTTTTTAAGAATTTTCAAATTTTCAGATAGGAGGTTCCATATAAGGTCAAAAACTACATACTCAGATCTCCACCAAACATTGCAGGGATACATTGGATGTCAAGACACGTGGAAAAAAACGTACAAAACAAGAGATTGGAGACATCAAGATTTTCGACGAATTTTTGAAGAATTTTCAAATTTTCAGATAGGAGGTTCCAGATAAGGTCAAAAACTACATACTCAGATCTTCACCAAACGTTGCAGGGATACTTTGCATGTCAAGACACGTGGAAAAAACGTACAAAACAAGAGATTGGAGACATCAAGATTTTGGACGAATTTTTTAAGAATTTTCAAATTTTCAGATAGGAGGTTCCATATAAGGTCAAAAACTACATACTCAGATCTTCACCAAACTTTGCATGGATACATTATGTGTCAAGACACGTGGAAAAAACGTACAAAACAAAAGATTGGAGACATCAAGATATTGGTCGAATTTTTTAAGAATTTTCAAATTTTCAGATGGGAGGTTCCAGATAAGGTCAAAAACTACATACTCAGATCTTCACCAAACTTTGCAGGGATACATTGGATGTCAAGACACGTGGAAAAAACGTACAAAACAAGAGATTGGAGACATCAAGATTTTGGACGAATTTTTTAAGAATTTTCAAATTTTCAGAAAGGATGTTCCAGATAAGGTCAAAAACGACATACTCAGATCTTCACCAAACTTTGCAGGGATCCATTGGAGGTCGAGACACGTGGAAAAAACGTACAAAACAAGAGATTGGAGACATCAAGATTTTCGACGAATTTTTGAAGAATTTTCAAATTTTCAGATGGGAGGTTCCAGATAAGGTCAAAAACTACATACTCAGATCTTCACCAAACTTTGCATGGATACATTGGATGTCAAGACACGTGGAAAAAACGTACAAAAAAGAGATTGGAGACATCAAGATTTTGGACGAATTTTTTAACAATTTTCAAATTTTCAGAAAGGATGTTCCAGATAAGGTCAAAAACGACATACTCAGATCTTCACCAAACTTTGCATGGATACATTGGATGTCAAGACACGTGGAAAAAACGTACAAAACAAGAGATTGGGGTCATCAAGATTTTGCACGGATTTTTTAGGAATTTTCAAATTTTCAGATGGGAGGTTCCAGATAAGGTCAAAAACTACATACTCAGATCTTCACCAAACTTTGCAGGGATACATTGGATGTCAAGACACGTGGAAAAAACGTACAAAACAAGAGATTGGAGACTTCAAGATTTTGGACGAATTTTTTAAGAATTTTCAAATTTTCAGATAGGAGGTTCCATATAAGGTCAAAAACTACATACTCAGATCTTCACCAAACTTTGCATGGATACATTATGTGTCAAGACACGTGGAAAAAACGTACAAAACAAAAGATTGGAGACATCAAGATTTTGGTCGAATTTTTTAAGAATTTTCAAATTTTCAGATGGGAGGTTCCAGATAAGGTCAAAAACTACATACTCAGATCTTCACCAAACTTTGCAGGGATACATTGGATGTCAAGACACGTGGAAAAAACGTACAAAAAAGAGATTGGAGACATCAAGATTTTGGACGAATTTTTTAACAATTTTCAAATTTTCAGAAAGGATGTTCCAGATAAGGTCAAAAACGACATACTCAGATCTTCACCAAACTTTGCAGGGATACATTGGATATCAAGACACGTGGAAAAAACGTACAAAACAAGAGATTGGAGACATCAAGATTTTCGACGAATTTTTTAAGAATTTTCAAATTTTCAGATAGGAGGTTCCAGATAAGGTCAAAAACTACATACTCAGATCTTCACCAAACGTTGCAGGGATACTTTGCATGTCAAAACACGTGGAAAAAACGTACAAAACAAAAGATTGGAGACATCAAGATTTTCGACGAATTTTTTAAGAATTTTCAAATTTTCAGATGGGAGGTTCCAGATAAGGTCAAAAACGACATACTCAGATCTTCACCAAACTTTGCATGGATACATTGGATGTCAAGACACGTGGAAAAAACGTACAAAACAAGAGATTGGAGACATCAAGATTTTGGACGAATTTTTTAAGAATTCTCAAATTTTCAGAAAGGAGGTTCCATATAAGGTCAAAAACTACATACTCAGATCTTCACCAAACTTTGCAGGGATACTTTGGATGTCAAGACACGTGGAAAAAACGTACAAAACAAGAGATTGGGGTCATCAAGATTTTGGACGAATTTTTTAAGAATTTTCAAATTTTCAGATGGGAGGTTCAATATAAGGTCAAAAACTACATACTCAGATCTTCACCAAACTTTGCATGGATACATTGGATGTCAAGACACGTGGAAAAAACATACAAAACATAGGATTCGGAACATCAAGATTTTGGTCGAATTTTTTAAGAATTTTCAAATTTTCAGATAGGAGGTTCCATATAAGGTCAAAAACTACATACTCAGATCTTCACCAAACATTGCAGGAATACATTGGATGTCAAGACACGTGGAAAAAACGTACAAAACAAGAGATTGGGGTCATCAAGATTTTGCACGGATTTTTTAGGAATTTTCAAATTTTCAGATGGGAGGTTCCAGATAAGGTCAAAAACTACATACTCAGATCTTCACCAAACTTTGCAGGGATACATTGGATGTCAAGACACGTGGAAAAAACGTACAAAACAAGAGATTGGAGACATCAAGATTTTGGACGAATTTTTTAAGAATTTTCAAATTTTCAGATAGGAGGTTCCAGATAAGGTCAAAAACTACATACTCAGATCTTCACCAAACTTTGCATGGATACATTATGTGTCAAGACACGTGGAAAAAACGTACAAAACAAAAGATTGGAGACATCAAGATTTTGGTCGAATTTTTTAAGAATTTTCAAATTTTCAGATGGGAGGTTCCAGATAAGGTCAAAAACTACATACTCAGATCTTCACCAAACTTTGCAGGGATACATTGGATGTCAAGACACGTGGAAAAAACGTACAAAAAAGAGATTGGAGACATCAAGATTTTGGACGAATTTTTTAACAATTTTCAAATTTTCAGATGGGAGGTTCAATATAAGGTCAAAAACTACATACTCAGATCTTCACCAAACTTTGCATGGATACATTGGATGTCAAGACACGTGGAAAAAACATACAAAACATAGGATTCGGAACATCAAGATTTTGGTCGAATTTTTTAAGAATTTTCAAATTTTCAGAAAGGATGTTCCAGATAAGGTCAAAAACGACATACTCAGATCTTCACCAAACTTTGCATGGATACATTATGTGTCAAGACACGTGGAGAAAACAAACAAAACAAGAGATTGGGGTCATCAAGATTTTGGACGAATTTTTTAAGAATTTTCAAATTTTCAGATAGGAGGTTCCATATAAGGTCAAAAACTACATACTCAGATCTTCAACAAACTTTGCATGGATACATTATGTGTCAAGACACGTGGAAAAAACGTACAAAACAAGAGATTGGAGACATCAAGATTTTGGACGAATTTTTTAACAATTTTCAAATTTTCAGAAAGGATGTTCCAGATAAGGTCAAAAACGACATACTCAGATCTTCACCAAACTTTGCATGGATACATTGGATGTCAAGACACGTGGAAAAAACGTACAAAACAAGAGATTGGGGTCATCAAGATTTTGGACGGATTTTTTAGGAATTTTCAAATTTTCAGATGGGAGGTTCCAGATAAGGTCAAAAACTACATACTCAGATCTTCAACAAACATTGCAGGGATACATTGGATGTCAAGACACGTGGAAAAAACGTACAAAACAAGAGATTGGAGACATCAAAATTTTGGACGAATTTTTTAAGAATTTTCAAATTTTCAGATAGGAGGTTCCATATAAGGTCAAAAACTACATACTCAGATCTTCACCAAACTTTGCAGGGATACATTGGATATCAAGACACGTGGAAAAAACGTACAAAACAAGAGATTGGAGACATCAAGATTTTGGACGAATTTTTTAAGAATTTTCAAATTTTCAGATGGGAGGTTCAATATAAGGTCAAAAACTACATACTCAGATCTTCACCAAACTTTGCAGGGATACATTGGATGTCAAGACACGTGGAAAAAACGTACAAAACAAGAGATTGGAGACATCAAGATTTTGGACGAATTTTTTAAGAATTTTCAAATTTTCAGATAGGAGGTTCCATATAAGGTCAAAAACTACATACTCAGATCTTCACCAAACTTTGCAGGGATACATTGGATGTCAAGACACGTGGAAAAAACGTACAAAACAAGAGATTGGAGACATCAAAATTTTGGACGAATTTTTTAAGAATTTTCAAATTTTCAGATAGGAGGTTCCAGATGAGGTCAAAAACTACATACTCAGATCTTCACCAAATTTTGCAGGGATACATTGGATGTCAAGACACGTGGAAAAAACGTACAAAACAAGAGATTGGGGTCATCAAGATTTTGGACGGATTTTTTAGGAATTTTCAAATTTTCAGATGGGAAGTTCCAGATAAGGTCAAAAACTACATACTAAGATCTTCACCAAACATTGCAGGGATACATTGGATGTCAAGACACGTGGAAAAAACGTACAAAACAAGAGATTGGAGACATCAAAATTTTGGACGAATTTTTTAAGAATTTTCAAATTTTCAGATAGGAGGTTCCAGATGAGGTCAAAAACTACATACTCAGATCTTCACCAAACTTTGCAGGAATACTTTGCATGTCAAGACACGTGGAAAAAACGTACAAAACAAGAGATCGGAGACATCAAGATTTTCGACGAATTTTTTAAGAATTTTCAAATTTTCAGATGGGAGGTTCCAGATAAGGTCAAAAACGACATACTCAGATCTTCACCAAACTTTGCATGGATACATTGGATGTCAAGACACGTGGAAAAAACATACAAAACATAGGATTGGTGACATCAAGATTTTGGACGAATTTTTTAAGAATTTTCAAATTTTCAGATAGGAGGTTCCATATAAGGTCAAAAACTACATACTCAGATCTTCACCAAACTTTGCAGGGATACATTGGAGGTCGAGACACGTGGAAAAAAAGTACAAAACAAGAGATTGGGGTCATCAAGATTTTGGACTGATTTTTTAGGAATTTTCAAATTTTCAGATGGGAGGTTCCAGATAAGGTCAAAAACTACATACTCAGATCTTCACCAAACATTGCAGGGATACATTGGATGTCAAGACACGTGGAAAAAACGTACAAAACAAGAGATTGGAGACATCAAGATTTTGGACGAATTTTTTAAGAATTTTCAAATTTTCAGATAGGAGGTTCCAGATGAGGTCAAAAACTACATACTCAGATCTTCACCAAACTTTGCAGGAATACTTTGCATGTCAAGACACGTGGAAAAAACGTACAAAACAAGAGATCGGAGACATCAAGATTTTCGACGAATTTTTTAAGAATTTTCAAATTTTCAGATGGGAGGTTCCAGATAAGGTCAAAAACGACATACTCAGATCTTCACCAAACTTTGCAGGGATCCATTGGAGGTCGAGACACGTGGAAAAAACGTACAAAACAAGAGATTGGAGACATCAAGATTTTTGGACGAATTTTTTAAGAATTTTCAAATTTTCAGATAGGAGGTTCCATATAAGGTCAAAAACTACATACTCAGATCTTCACCAAACTTTGCAGGGATACATTGGATGTCAAGACACGTGGAAAAAACGTACAAAACAAGAGATTGGAGACATCAAGATTTTCGACGAATTTTTTAAGAATTTTCAAATTTTCAGAAAGGATGTTCCAGATAAGGTCAAAACCGACATACTCAGATCTTCACCAAACTTTGCAGGGATCCATTGTAGGTCGAGACACGTGGAAAAAACGTACAAAACAAGAGATTGGAGACATCAAGATTTTGGACGAATTTTTGAAGAATTTTCAAATTTTCAGATAGGAGGTTCCATATAAGGTCAAAAACTACATACTCAGATCTTCACCAAACTTTGCAGGGATACATTGAATGTGAAGACACGTGGAAAAAACGTACAAAACAAGAGATTGGAGACATCAAGATTTTGGACGAATTTTTTAAGAATTTTCAAATTTTCAGATAGGAGGTTCCATATAAGGTCAAAAACTACATACTCAGATCTTCACCAAACTTTGCATGGATACATTATGTGTCAAGACACGTGGAAAAAACGTACAAAACAAGAGATTGGGGTCATCAAGATTTTGGACGAATTTTTTAAGAATTTTCAAATTTTCAGATAGGAGGTTCCATATAAGGTCAAAAACTACATACTCAGATCTTCACCAAACTTTGCAGGGATACATTGGATGTCAAGACACGTGGAAAAAACGTACAAAACAAGAGATTGGAGACATCAAGATTATGGACGAATTTTTTGAGAATTTTCAAATTTTCAGAAAGGAGGTTCCATATAAGGTCAAAAACTACATACTCAGATCTTCACCAAACTTTGCAGGGATACATTGGATGTCAAGACACGTGGAAAAAACGTACAAAACAAGAGATTGGAGACATCAAGATTTTCGACGAATTTTTTAAGAATTTTCAAATTTTCAGAAAGAATGTTCCAGATAAGGTCAAAAACGACATACTCAGATCTTCACCAAACTTTGCAGGGATACATTGGAGGTCGAGACACGTGGAAAAAACGTACAAAACAAGAGATTGGAGACATCAAGATTTTGGACGAATTTTTGAAGAATTTTCAAATTTTCTGATAGGAGGTCCCAGATAAGGTCAAAAACTACATACTCAGATCTTCACCAAACATTGCAGGGATACATTGGATGTCAAGACACGTGGAAAAAACGTACAAAACAAGAGATTGGAGACATCAAGATTTTCGACGAATTTTTGAAGAATTTTCAAATTTTCAGATAGGAGGTTCCAGATAAGGTCAAAAACTACATACTCAGATCTTCACCAAACGTTGCAGGGATACTTTGCATGTCAAGACACGTGGAAAAAACGTACAAAACAAGAGATTGGAGACATCAAGATTTTGGACGAATTTTTTAAGAATTTTCAAATTTTCAGATAGGAGGTTCCATATAAGGTCAAAAACTACATACTCAGATCTTCACCAAACTTTGCATGGATACATTATGTGTCAAGACACGTGGAAAAAACGTACAAAACAAAAGATTGGAGACATCAAGATATTGGTCGAATTTTTTAAGAATTTTCAAATTTTCAGATGGGAGGTTCCAGATAAGGTCAAAAACTACATACTCAGATCTTCACCAAACTTTGCAGGGATACATTGGATGTCAAGACACGTGGAAAAAACGTACAAAACAAGAGATTGGAGACATCAAGATTTTGGACGAATTTTTTAAGAATTTTCAAATTTTCAGAAAGGATGTTCCAGATAAGGTCAAAAACGACATACTCAGATCTTCACCAAACTTTGCAGGGATACATTGGAGGTCGAGACACGTGGAAAAAACGTACAAAACAAGAGATTGGAGACATCAAGATTTTCGACGAATTTTTGAAGAATTTTCAAATTTTCAGATGGGAGGTTCCAGATAAGGTCAAAAACTACATACTCAGATCTTCACCAAACTTTGCAGGGATACATTGGATGTCAAGACACGTGGAAAAAACGTACAAAAAAGAGATTGGAGACATCAAGATTTTGGACGAATTTTTTAACAATTTTCAAATTTTCAGAAAGGATGTTCCAGATAAGGTCAAAAACGACATACTCAGATCTTCACCAAACTTTGCATGGATACATTGGATGTCAAGACACGTGGAAAAAACGTACAAAACAAGAGATTGGGGTCATCAAGATTTTGCACGGATTTTTTAGGAATTTTCAAATTTTCAGATGGGAGGTTCCAGATAAGGTCAAAAACTACATACTCAGATCTTCACCAAACTTTGCAGGGATACATTGGATGTCAAGACACGTGGAAAAAACGTACAAAACAAGAGATTGGAGACATCAAGATTTTGGACGAATTTTTTAAGAATTTTCAAATTTTCAGATAGGAGGTTCCATATAAGGTCAAAAACTACATACTCAGATCTTCACCAAACTTTGCAGGGATACATTGGATATCAAGACACGTGGAAAAAACGTACAAAACAAGAGATTGGAGACATCAAGATTTTCGACGAATTTTTTAAGAATTTTCAAATTTTCAGATATGAGGTTCCAGATAAAGTCAAAAACTACATACTCAGATCTTCACCAAACGTTGCAGGGATACTTTGCATGTCAAGACACGTGGAAAAAACGTACAAAACAAAAGATTGGAGACATCAAGATTTTCGACGAATTTTTTAAGAATTTTCAAATTTTCAGATGGGAGGTTCCAGATAAGGTCAAAAACGACATACTCAGATCTTCACCAAACTTTGCATGGATACGTTGGATGTCAAGACACGTGGAAAAAACGTACAAAACAAGAGATTGGAGACATCAAGATTTTGGACGAATTTTTTAAGAATTCTCAAATTTTCAGAAAGGAGGTTCCATATAAGGTCAAAAACTACATACTCAGATCTTCACCAAACTTTGCAGGGATACTTTGGATGTCAAGACACGTGGAAAAAACGTACAAAACAAGAGATTGGGGTCATCAAGATTTTGGACGAATTTTTTAAGAATTTTCAAATTTTCAGATGGGAGGTTCAATATAAGGTCAAAAACTACATACTCAGATCTTCACCAAACTTTGCATGGATACATTGGATGTCAAGACACGTGGAAAAAACATACAAAACATAGGATTCGGAACATCAAGATTTTGGTCGAATTTTTTAAGAATTTTCAAATTTTCAGATAGGAGGTTCCATATAAGGTCAAAAACTACATACTCAGATCTTCACCAAACATTGCAGGAATACATTGGATGTCAAGACACGTGGAAAAAACGTACAAAACAAGAGATTGGGGTCATCAAGATTTTGCACGGATTTTTTAGGAATTTTCAAATTTTCAGATGGGAGGTTCCAGATAAGGTCAAAAACTACATACTCAGATCTTCACCAAACTTTGCAGGGATACATTGGATGTCAAGACACGTGGAAAAAACGTACAAAACAAGAGATTGGAGACATCAAGATTTTGGACGAATTTTTTAAGAATTTTCAAATTTTCAGATAGGAGGTTCCAGATAAGGTCAAAAACGACATACTCAGATCTTCACCAAACTTTGCAGGGATACATTGGAGGTCGAGACACGTGGAAAAAACGTACAAAACAAGAGATTGGAGACATCAAGATTTTGGACGAATTTTTGAAGAATTTTCAAATTTTCTGATAGGAGGTCCCAGATAAGGTCAAAAACTACATACTCAGATCTCCACCAAACATTGCAGGGATACATTGGATGTCAAGACACGTTGAAAAAACGTACAAAACAAGAGATTGGAGACATCAAGATTTTCGACGAATTTTTGAAGAATTTTCAAATTTTCAGATAGGAGGTTCCAGATAAGGTCAAAAACTACATACTCAGATCTTCACCAAACGTTGCAGGGATACTTTGCATGTCAAGACACGTGGAAAAAACGTACAAAACAAGAGATTGGAGACATCAAGATTTTGGACGAATTTTTTAAGAATTTTCAAATTTTCAGATAGGAGGTTCCATATAAGGTCAAAAACTACATACTCAGATCTTCACCAAACTTTGCATGGATACATTATGTGTCAAGACACGTGGAAAAAACGTACAAAACAAAAGATTGGAGACATCAAGATATTGGTCGAATTTTTTAAGAATTTTCAAATTTTCAGATGGGAGGTTCCAGATAAGGTCAAAAACTACATACTCAGATCTTCACCAAACTTTGCAGGGATACATTGGATGTCAAGACACGTGGAAAAAACGTACAAAACAAGAGATTGGAGACATCAAGATTTTGGACGAATTTTTTAAGAATTTTCAAATTTTCAGAAAGGATGTTCCAGATAAGGTCAAAAACGACATACTCAGATCTTCACCAAACTTTGCAGGGATCCATTGGAGGTCGAGACACGTGGAAAAAACGTACAAAACAAGAGATTGGAGACATCAAGATTTTCGACGAATTTTTTAAGAATTTTCAAATTTTCAGATGGGAGGTTCCAGATAAGGTCAAAAACTACATACTCAGATCTTCACCAAACTTTGCAGGGATATATTGGATGTCAAGACACGTGGAAAAAACGTACAAAAAAGAGATTGGAGACATCAAGATTTTGGACGAATTTTTTAACAATTTTCAAATTTTCAGAAAGGATGTTCCAGATAAGGTCAAAAACGACATACTCAGATCTTCACCAAACTTTGCATGGATACATTGGATGTCAAGACACGTGGAAAAAACGTACAAAACAAGAGATTGGGATCATCAAGATTTTGCACGGATTTTTTAGGAATTTTCAAATTTTCAGATGGGAGGTTCCAGATAAGGTCAAAAACTACATACTCAGATCTTCACCAAACTTTGCAGGGATACATTGGATGTCAAGACATGTGGAAAAAACGTACAAAACAAGAGATTGGAGACATCAAGATTTTGGACGAATTTTTTAAGAATTTTCAAATTTTCAGATAGGAGGTTCCATATAAGGTCAAAAACTACATACTCAGATCTTCACCAAACTTTGCAGGGATACATTGGATATCAAGACACGTGGAAAAAACGTACAAAACAAGAGATTGGAGACATCAAGATTTTCGACGAATTTTTTAAGAATTTTCAAATTTTCAGATATGAGGTTCCAGATAAAGTCAAAAACTACATACTCAGATCTTCACCAAACGTTGCAGGGATACTTTGCATGTCAAGACACGTGGAAAAAACGTACAAAACAAAAGATTGGAGACATCAAGATTTTCGACGAATTTTTTAAGAATTTTCAAATTTTCAGATGGGAGGTTCCAGATAAGGTCAAAAACGACATACTCAGATCTTCACCAAACTTTGCATGGATACATTGGATGTCAAGACACGTGGAAAAAACGTACAAAACAAGAGATTGGAGACATCAAGATTTTGGACGAATTTTTTAAGAATTCTCAAATTTTCAGAAAGGAGGTTCCATATAAGGTCAAAAACTACATACTCAGATCTTCACCAAACTTTGCAGGGATACTTTGGATGTCAAGACACGTGGAAAAAACGTACAAAACAAGAGATTGGGGTCATCAAGATTTTGGACGAATTTTTTAAGAATTTTCAAATTTTCAGATGGGAGGTTCAATATAAGGTCAAAAACTACATACTCAGATCTTCACCAAACTTTGCATGGATACATTGGATGTCAAGACACGTGGAAAAAACATACAAAACATAGGATTCGGAACATCAAGATTTTGGTCGAATTTTTTAAGAATTTTCAAATTTTCAGATAGGAGGTTCCATATAAGGTCAAAAACTACATACTCAGATCTTCACCAAACTTTGCATGGATACATTATGTGTCAAGACACGTGGAAAAAACGTACAAAACAAAAGATTGGAGACATCAAGATTTTGGTCGAATTTTTTAAGAATTTTCAAATTTTCAGATGGGAGGTTCCAGATAAATTCAAAAACTACATACTCAGATCTTCACCAAACTTTGCAGGGATACATTGGATGTCAAGACACGTGGAAAAAACGTACAAAAAAGAGATTGGAGACATCAAGATTTTGGACGAATTTTTTAACAATTTTCAAATTTTCAGATGGGAGGTTCAATATAAGGTCAAAAACTACATACTCAGATCTTCACCAAACTTTGCATGGATACATTGGATGTCAAGACACGTGGAAAAAACATACAAAACATAGGATTCGGAACATCAAGATTTTGGTCGAATTTTTTAAGAATTTTCAAATTTTCTGATAGGAGGTTCCATATAAGGTCAAAAACTACATACTCAGATCTTCACCAAACATTGCAGGAATACATTGGATGTCAAGACACGTGGAAAAAACGTACAAAACAAGAGATTGGAGACATCAAAATTTTGGACGAATTTTTTAACAATTTTCAAATTTTCAGAAAGGATGTTCCAGATAAGGTCAAAAACGACATACTCAGATCTTCACCAAACTTTGCATGGATACATTGGATGTCAAGACACGTGGAAAAAACGTACAAAACAAGAGATTGGGGTCATCAAGATTTTGCACGGATTTTTTAGGAATTTTCAAATTTTCAGATGGGAGGTTCCAGATAAGGTCAAAAACTACATACTCAGATCTTCACCAAACTTTGCAGGGATACATTGGATGTCAAGACACGTGGAAAAAACGTACAAAACAAGAGATTGGAGACATCAAGATTTTGGACGAATTTTTTAAGAATTTTCAAATTTTCAGATAGGAGGTTCCATATAAGGTCAAAAACTACATACTCAGATCTTCACCAAACTTTGCATGGATACATTATGTGTCAAGACACGTGGAAAAAACGTACAAAACAAGAGATTGGGGTCATCAAGATTTTGGACGAATTTTTTAAGAATTTTCAAATTTTCAGATAGGAGGTTCCATATAAGGTCAAAAACTACATACTCAGATCTTCACCAAACTTTGCATGGATACATTGGATGTCAAGACACGTGGAAAAAACGTACAAAACAAGAGATTGGAGACATCAAGATTTTGGACGAATTTTTTAAGAATTTTCAAATTTTCAGAAAGGATGTTCCAGATAAGGTCAAAAACGACATACTCAGATCTTCACCAAACTTTGCATGGATACATTGGATGTCAAGACACGTGGAAAAAACGTACAAAACAAGAGATTGGGGTCATCAAGATTTTGGACGGATTTTTTAGGAATTTTCAAATTTTCAGATAGGAGGTTCCAGATGAGGTCAAAAACTACATACTCAGATCTTCACCAAACTTTGCAGGAATACATTGGATGTCAAGACACGTGGAAAAAACGTACAAAACAAGAGATTGGAGACATCAAAATTTTGGACGAATTTTTTAAGAATTTTCAAATTTTCAGATAGGAGGTTCCATATAAGGTCAAAAACTACATACTCAGATCTTCACCAAACTTTGCAGGGATACATTGGATATCAAGACACGTGGAAAAAACGTACAAAACAAGAGATTGGAGACATCAAGATTTTGGACGAATTTTTTAAGAATTTTCAAATTTTCAGATGGGAGGTTCAGTATAAGGTCAAAAACTACATACTCAGATCTTCACCAAACTTTGCAGGGATACATTGGATGTCAAGACACGTGGAAAAAACGTACAAAACAAGAGATTGGAGACATCAAGATTTTGGACGAATTTTTTAAGAATTTTCAAATTTTCAGATAGGAGGTTCCAGATAAGGTCAAAAACTACATACTCAGATCTTCACCAAACTTTGCAGGGATACATTGGATGTCAAGACACGTGGAAAAAACGTACAAAACAAGAGATTGGGGTCATCAAGATTTTGGACGGATTTTTTAGGAATTTTCAAATTTTCAGATGGGAGGTTCCAGATAAGGTCAAAAACTACATACTCAGATCTTCACCAAACATTGCAGGGATACATTGGATGTCAAGACACGTGGAAAAAACGTACAAAACAAGAGATTGGAGACATCAAAATTTTGGACGAATTTTTTAAGAATTTTCAAATTTTCAGATAGGAGGTTCCAGATGAGGTCAAAAACTACATACTCAGATCTTCACCAAACTTTGCAGGAATACTTTGCATTACAAGACACGTGGAAAAAACGTACAAAACAAGAGATCGGAGACATCAAGATTTTCGACGAATTTTTTAAGAATTTTCAAATTTTCAGATGGGAGGTTCCAGATAAGGTCAAAAACGACATACTCAGATCTTCACCAAACTTTGCATGGATACATTGGATGTCAAGACACGTGGAAAAAACATACAAAACATAGGATTGGTGACATCAAGATTTTGGACGAATTTTTTAAGAATTTTCAAATTTTCAGATAGGAGGTTCCATATAAGGTCAAAAACTACATACTCAGATCTTCACCAAACTTTGCAGGGATACATTGGAGGTCGAGACACGTGGAAAAAAAGTACAAAACAAGAGATTGGGGTCATCAAGATTTTCGACGAATTTTTGAAGAATTTTCAAATTTTCAGATAGGAGGTTCCAGATAAGGTCAAAAACTACATACTCAGATCTTCACCAAACGTTGCAGGGATACTTTGCATGTCAAGACACGTGGAAAAAACGTACAAAACAAGAGATTGGAGACATCAAGATTTTGGACGAATTTTTTAAGAATTTTCAAATTTTCAGATAGGAGGTTCCATATAAGGTCAAAAACTACATACTCAGATCTTCACCAAACTTTGCATGGATACATTATGTGTCAAGACACGTGGAAAAAACGTACAAAACAAAAGATTGGAGACATCAAGATATTGGTCGAATTTTTTAAGAATTTTCAAATTTTCAGATGGGAGGTTCCAGATAAGGTCAAAAACTACATACTCAGATCTTCACCAAACTTTGCAGGGATACATTGGATGTCAAGACACGTGGAAAAAACGTACAAAACAAGAGATTGGAGACATCAAGATTTTGGACGAATTTTTTAAGAATTTTCAAATTTTCAGAAAGGATGTTCCAGATAAGGTCAAAAACGACATACTCAGATCTTCACCAAACTTTGCAGGGATCCATTGGAGGTCGAGACACGTGGAAAAAACGTACAAAACAAGAGATTGGAGACATCAAGATTTTGGACGAATTTTTTAAGAATTTTCAAATTTTCAGATAGGAGGTTCCATATAAGGTCAAAAACTACATACTCAGATCTTCACCAAACTTTGCATGGATACATTATGTGTCAAGACACGTGGAAAAAACGTACAAAACAAGAGATTGGGGTCATCAAGATTTTGGACGAATTTTTTAAGAATTTTCAAATTTTCAGATAGGAGGTTCCATATAAGGTCAAAAACTACATACTCAGATCTTCACCAAACTTTGCAGTTATACATTGGATGTCAAGACACGTGGAAAAAACGTACAAAACAAGAGATTGGAGACATCAAGATTATGGACGAATTTTTTGAGAATTTTCAAATTTTCAGAAAGGAGGTTCCATATAAGGTCAAAAACTACATACTCAGATCTTCACCAAACTTTGCAGGGATACATTGGATGTCAAGACACGTGGAAAAAACGTACAAAACAAGAGATTGGAGACATCAAGATTTTGGACGAATTTTTGAAGAATTTTCAAATTTTCAGAAAGGATGTTCCAGATAAGGTCAAAAACGACATACTCAGATCTTCACCAAACTTTGCAGGGATACATTGGAGGTCGAGACACGTGGAAAAAACGTACAAAACAAGAGATTGGAGACATCAAGATTTTGGACGAATTTTTGAAGAATTTTCAAATTTTCTGATAGGAGGTCCCAGATAAGGTCAAAAACTACATACTCAGATCTCCACCAAACATTGCAGGGATACATTGGATGTCAAGACACGTGGAAAAAACGTACAAAACAAGAGATTGGAGACATCAAGATTTTCGACGAATTTTTGAAGAATTTTCAAATTTTCAGATAGGAGGTTCCAGATAAGGTCAAAAACTACATACTCAGATCTTCACCAAACGTTGCAGGGATACTTTGCATGTCAAGACACGTGGAAAAAACGTACAGAACAAGAGATTGGAGACATCAAGATTTTGGACGAATTTTTTAAGAATTTTCAAATTTTCAGATAGGAGGTTCCATATAAGGTCAAAAACTACATACTCAGATCTTCACCAAACTTTGCATGGATACATTATGTGTCAAGACACGTGGAAAAAACGTACAAAACAAGAGATTGGAGACATCAAGATTTTGGACGAATTTTTTAAGAATTTTCAAATTTTCAGAAAGGATGTTCCAGATAAGGTCAAAAACGACATACTCAGATCTTCACCAAACTTTGCAGGGATCCATTGGAGGTCGAGACACGTGGAAAAAACGTACAAAACAAGAGATTGGAGACATCAAGATTTTCGAAGAATTTTTGAAGAATTTTCAAATTTTCAGATGGGAGGTTCCAGATAAAGTCAAAAACTACATACTCAGATCTTCACCAAACTTTGCAGGGATACATTGGATGTCAAGACACGTGGAAAAAACGTACAAAAAAGAGATTGGAGACATCAAGATTTTGGACGAATTTTTTAACAATTTTCAAATTTTCAGAAAGGATGTTCCAGATAAGGTCAAAAACGACATACTCAGATCTTCACCAAACTTTGCATGGATACATTGGATGTCAAGACACGTGGAAAAAACGTACAAAACAAGAGATTGGGGTCATCAAGATTTTGCACGGATTTTTTAGGAATTTTCAAATTTTCAGATGGGAGGTTCCAGATAAGGTCAAAAACTACATACTCAGATCTTCACCAAACTTTGCAGGGATACATTGGATGTCAAGACACGTGGAAAAAACGTACAAAACAAGAGATTGGAGACATCAAGATTTTGGACGAATTTTTTAAGAATTTTCAAATTTTCAGATAGGAGGTTCCATATAAGGTCAAAAACTACATACTCAGATCTTCACCAAACTTTGCAGGGATACATTGGATATCAAGACACGTGGAAAAAACGTACAAAACAAGAGATTGGAGACATCAAGATTTTCGACGAATTTTTTAAGAATTTTCAAATTTTCAGATATGAGGTTCCAGATAAAGTCAAAAACTACATACTCAGATCTTCACCAAACGTTGCAGGGATACTTTGCATGTCAAGACACGTGGAAAAAACGTACAAAACAAAAGATTGGAGACATCAAGATTTTCGACGAATTTTTTAAGAATTTTCAAATTTTCAGATGGGAGGTTCCAGATAAGGTCAAAAACGACATACTCAGATCTTCACCAAACTTTGCATGGATACATTGGATGTCAAGACACGTGGAAAAAACGTACAAAACAAGAGATTGGAGACATCAAGATTTTGGACGAATTTTTTAAGAATTCTCAAATTTTCAGAAAGGAGGTTCCATATAAGGTCAAAAACTACATACTCAGATCTTCACCAAACTTTGCAGGGATACTTTGGATGTCAAGACACGTGGAAAAAACGTACAAAACAAGAGATTGGGGTCATCAAGATTTTGGACGAATTTTTTAAGAATTTTCAAATTTTCAGATGGGAGGTTCAATATAAGGTCAAAAACTACATACTCAGATCTTCACCAAACTTTGCATGGATACATTGGATGTCAAGACACGTGGAAAAAACATACAAAACATAGGATTCGGAACATCAAGATTTTGGTCGAATTTTTTAAGAATTTTCAAATTTTCAGATAGGAGGTTCCATATAAGGTCAAAAACTACATACTCAGATCTTCACCAAACATTGCAGGAATACATTGGATGTCAAGACACGTGGAAAAAACGTACAAAACAAGAGATTGGGGTCATCAAGATTTTGCACGGATTTTTTAGGAATTTTCAAATTTTCAGATGGGAGGTTCCAGATAAGGTCAAAAACTACATACTCAGATCTTCACCAAACTTTGCAGGGATACATTGGATGTCAAGACACGTGGAAAAAACGTACAAAACAAGAGATTGGAGACATCTAGATTTTGGACGAATTTTTTAAGAATTTTCAAATTTTCAGATAGGAGGTTCCATATAAGGTCAAAAACTACATACTCAGATCTTCACCAAACTTTGCATGGATACATTATGTGTCAAGACACGTGGAAAAAACGTACAAAACAAAAGATTGGAGACATCAAGATTTTGGTCGAATTTTTTAAGAATTTTCAAATTTTCAGATGGGAGGTTCCAGATAAGGTCAAAAACTACATACTCAGATCTTCACCAAACTTTGCAGGGATACATTGGATGTCAAGACACGTGGAAAAAACGTACAAAAAAGAGATTGGAGACATCAAGATTTTGGACGATTTTTTTAACAATTTTCAAATTTTCAGATGGGAGGTTCAATATAAGGTCAAAAACTACATACTCAGATCTTCACCAAACTTTGCATGGATACATTGGATGTCAAGACACGTGGAAAAAACATACAAAACATAGGATTCGGAACATCAAGATTTTGGTCGAATTTTTTAAGAATTTTCAAATTTTCAGATAGGAGGTTCCATATAAGGTCAAAAACTACATACTCAGATCTTCACCAAACATTGCAGGAATACATTGGATGTCAAGACACGTGGAAAAAACGTACAAAACAAGAGATTGGAGACATCAAAATTTTGGACGAATTTTTTAACAATTTTCAAATTTTCAGAAAGGATGTTCCAGATAAGGTCAAAAACGACATACTCAGATCTTCACCAAACTTTGCATGGATACATTGGATGTCAAGACACGTGGAAAAAACGTACAAAACAAGAGATTGGGGTCATCAAGATTTTGCACGGATTTTTTAGGAATTTTCAAATTTTCAGATGGGAGGTTCCAGATAAGGTCAAAAACTACATACTCAGATCTTCACCAAACTTTGCAGGGATACATTGGATGTCAAGACACGTGGAAAAAACGTACAAAACAAGAGATTGGAGACATCAAGATTTTGGACGAATTTTTTAAGAATTTTCAAATTTTCAGATAGGAGGTTCCATATAAGGTCAAAAACTACATACTCAGATCTTCACCAAACTTTGCATGGATACATTATGTGTCAAGACACGTGGAAAAAACGTACAAAACAAGAGATTGGGGTCATCAAGATTTTGGACGAATTTTTTAAGAATTTTCAAATTTTCAGATAGGAGGTTCCATATAAGGTCAAAAACTACATACTCAGATCTTCACCAAACTTTGCATGGATACATTATGTGTCAAGACACGTGGAAAAAACGTACAAAACAAGAGATTGGAGACATCAAGATTTTGGACGAATTTTTTAAGAATTTTCAAATTTTCAGAAAGGATGTTCCAGATAAGGTCAAAAACGACATACTCAGATCTTCACCAAACTTTGCATGGATACATTGGATGTCAAGACACGTGGAAAAAACGTACAAAACAAGAGATTGGGGTCATCAAGATTTTGGACGGATTTTTTAGGAATTTTCAAATTTTCAGATAGGAGGTTCCAGATGAGGTCAAAAACTACATACTCAGATCTTCACCAAACTTTGCAGGAATACATTGGATGTCAAGACACGTGGAAAAAACGTACAAAACAAGAGATTGGAGACATCAAAATTTTGGACGAATTTTTTAAGAATTTTCAAATTTTCAGATAGGAGGTTCCATATAAGGTCAAAAACTACATACTCAGATCTTCACCAAACTTTGCAGGGATACATTGGATATCAAGACACGTGGAAAAAACGTACAAAACAAGAGATTGGAGACATCAAGATTTTGGACGAATTTTTTAAGAATTTTCAAATTTTCAGATGGGAGGTTCAATATAAGGTCAAAAACTACATACTCAGATCTTCACCAAACTTTGCAGGGATACATTGGATGTCAAGACACGTGGAAAAAACGTACAAAACAAGAGATTGGAGACATCAAGATTTTGGACGAATTTTTTAAGAATTTTCAAATTTTCAGATAGGAGGTTCCAGATAAGGTCAAAAACTACATACTCAGATCTTCACCAAACTTTGCAGGGATACATTGGATGTCAAGACACGTGGAAAAAACGTACAAAACAAGAGATTGGGGTCATCAAGATTTTGGACGGATTTTTTAGGAATTTTCAAATTTTCAGATGGGAGGTTCCAGATAAGGTCAAAAACTACATACTCAGATCTTCACCAAACATTGCAGGGATACATTGGATGTCAAGACACGTGGAAAAAACGTACAAAACAAGAGATTGGAGACATCAAAATTTTGGACGAATTTTTTAAGAATTTTCAGATAGGAGGTTCCAGATGAGGTCAAAAACTACATACTCAGATCTTCACCAAACTTTGCAGGAATACTTTGCATTACAAGACACGTGGAAAAAACGTACAAAACAAGAGATCGGAGACATCAAGATTTTCGACGAATTTTTTAAGAATTTTCAAATTTTCAGATGGGAGGTTCCAGATAAGGTCAAAAACGACATACTCAGATCTTCACCAAACTTTGCATGGATACATTGGATGTCAAGACACGTGGAAAAAACATACAAAACATAGGATTGGTGACATCAAGATTTTGGACGAATTTTTTAAGAATTTTCAAATTTTCAGATAGGAGGTTCCATATAAGGTCAAAAACTACATACTCAGATCTTCACCAAACTTTGCAGGGATACATTGGAGGTCGAGACACGTGGAAAAAAAGTACAAAACAAGAGATTGGGGTCATCAAGATTTTCGACGAATTTTTGAAGAATTTTCAAATTTTCAGATAGGAGGTTCCAGATAAGGTCAAAAACTACATACTCAGATCTTCACCAAACGTTGCAGGGATACTTTGCATGTCAAGACACGTGGAAAAAACGTACAAAACAAGAGATTGGAGACATCAAGATTTTGGACGAATTTTTTAAGAATTTTCAAATTTTCAGATAGGAGGTTCCATATAAGGTCAAAAACAACATACTCAGATCTTCACCAAACTTTGCATGGATACATTATGTGTCAAGACACGTGGAAAAAACGTACAAAACAAAAGATTGGAGACATCAAGATATTGGTCGAATTTTTTAAGAATTTTCAAATTTTCAGATGGGAGGTTCCAGATAAGGTCAAAAACTACATACTCAGATCTTCACCAAACTTTGCAGGGATACATTGGATGTCAAGACACGTGGAAAAAACGTACAAAACAAGAGATTGGAGACATCAAGATTTTGGACGAATTTTTTAAGAATTTTCAAATTTTCAGAAAGGATGTTCCAGATAAGGTCAAAAACGACATACTCAGATCTTCACCAAACTTTGCAGGGATACATTGGAGGTCGAGACACGTGGAAAAAACGTACAAAACAAGAGATTGGAGACATCAAGATTTTCGACGAATTTTTGAAGAATTTTCAAATTTTCAGATGGGAGGTTCCAGATAAGGTCAAAAACTACATACTCAGATCTTCACCAAACTTTGCAGGGATACATTGGATGTCAAGACACGTGGAAAAAACGTACAAAAAAGAGATTGGAGACATCAAGATTTTGGACGAATTTTTTAACAATTTTCAAATTTTCAGAAAGGATGTTCCAGATAAGGTCAAAAACGACATACTCAGACCTTCACCAAACTTTGCATGAATACATTGGATGTCAAGACACGTGGAAAAAACGTACAAAACAAGAGATTGGGGTCATCAAGATTTTGCACGGATTTTTTAGGAATTTTCAAATTTTCAGATGGGAGGTTCCAGATAAGGTCAAAAACTACATACTCAGATCTTCACCAAACTTTGCAGGGATACATTGGATGTCAAGACACGTGGAAAAAACGTACAAAACAAGAGATTGGAGACATCAAGATTTTGGACGAATTTTTTAAGAATTTTCAAATTTTCAGATAGGAGGTTCCATATAAGGTCAAAAACTACATACTCAGATCTTCACCAAACTTTGCATGGATACATTATGTGTCAAGACACGTGGAAAAAACGTACAAAACAAAAGATTGGAGACATCAAGATTTTGGTCGAATTTTTTAAGAATTTTCAAATTTTCAGATGGGAGGTTCCAGATAAGGTCAAAAACTACATACTCAGATCTTCACCAAACTTTGCAGGGATACATTGGATGTCAAGACACGTGGAAAAAACGTACAAAAAAGAGATTGGAGACATCAAGATTTTGGACGAATTTTTTAACAATTTTCAAATTTTCAGAAAGGATGTTCCAGATAAGGTCAAAAACGACATACTCAGATCTTCACCAAACTTTGCAGGGATACATTGGATATCAAGACACGTGGAAAAAACGTACAAAACAAGAGATTGGAGACATCAAGATTTTCGACGAATTTTTTAAGAATTTTAAAATTTTCTGATAGGAGGTTCCAGATAAGGTCAAAAACTACATACTCAGATCTTCACCAAACGTTGCAGGGATACTTTGCATGTCAAGACACGTGGAAAAAACGTACAAAACAAAAGATTGGAGACATCAAGATTTTCGACGAATTTTTTAAGAATTTTCAAATTTTCAGATGGGAGGTTCCAGATAAGGTCAAAAACGACATACTCAGATCTTCACCAAACTTTGCTTGGATACATTGGATGTCAAGACACGTGGAAAAAACGTACAAAACAAGAGATTGGAGACATCAAGATTTTGGACGAATTTTTTAAGAATTCTCAAATTTTCAGAAAGGAGGTTCCATATAAGGTCAAAAACTACATACTCAGATCTTCACCAAACTTTGCAGGGATACTTTGGATGTCAAGACACGTGGAAAAAACGTACAAAACAAGAGATTGGGGTCATCAAGATTTTGGAGGAATTTTTTAAGAATTTTCAAATTTTCAGATGGGAGGTTCAATATAAGGTCAAAAACTACATACTCAGATCTTCACCAAACTTTGCATGGATACATTGGATGTCAAGACACGTGGAAAAAACATACAAAACATAGGATTCGGAACATCAAGATTTTGGTCGAATTTTTTAAGAATTTTCAAATTTTCAGATAGGAGGTTCCATATAAGGTCAAAAACTACATACTCAGATCTTCACCAAACATTGCAGGAATACATTGGATGTCAAGACACGTGGAAAAAACGTACAAAACAAGAGATTGGGGTCATCAAGATTTTGCACGGATTTTTTAGGAATTTTCAAATTTTCAGATGGGAGGTTCCAGATAAGGTCAAAAACTACATACTCAGATCTTCACCAAACTTTGCAGGGATACATTGGATGTCAAGACACGTGGAAAAAACGTACAAAACAAGAGATTGGAGACATCAAGATTTTGGACGAATTTTTTAAGAATTTTCAAATTTTCAGATAGGAGGTTCCATATAAGGTCAAAAACTACATACTCAGATCTTCACCAAACTTTGCATGGATACATTATGTGTCAAGACACGTGGAAAAAACGTACAAAACAAAAGATTGGAGACATCAAGATTTTGGTCGAATTTTTTAAGAATTTTCAAATTTTCAGATGGGAGGTTCCAGATAAGGTCAAAAACTACATACTCAGATCTTCACCAAACTTTGCAGGGATACATTGGATGTCAAGACACGTGGAAAAAACGTACAAAAAAGAGATTGGAGACATCAAGATTTTGGACGAATTTTTTAACAATTTTCAAATTTTCAGATGGGAGGTTCAATATAAGGTCAAAAACTACATACTCAGATCTTCACCAAACTTTGCATGGATCCATTGGATGTCAAGACACGTGGAAAAAACATACAAAACATAGGATTCGGAACATCAAGATTTTGGTCGAATTTTTTAAGAATTTTCAAATTTTCAGATAGGAGGTTCCATATAAGGTCAAAAACTACATACTCAGATCTTCACCAAACATTGCAGGAATACATTGGATGTCAAGACACGTGGAAAAAACGTACAAAACAAGAGATTGGAGACATCAAAATTTTGGACGAATTTTTTAACAATTTTCAAATTTTCAGAAAGGATGTTCCAGATAAGGTCAAAAACGACATACTCAGATCTTCACCAAACTTTGCATGGATACATTGGATGTCAAGACACGTGGAAAAAACGTACAAAACAAGAGATTGGGGTCATCAAGATTTTGCACGGATTTTTTAGGAATTTTCAAATTTTCAGATGGGAGGTTCCAGATAAGGTCAAAAACTACATACTCAGATCTTCACCAAACTTTGCAGGGATACATTGGATGTCAAGACACGTGGAAAAAACGTACAAAACAAGAGATTGGAGACATCAAGATTTTGGACGAATTTTTTAAGAATTTTCAAATTTTCAGATAGGAGGTTCCATATAAGGTCAAAAACTACATACTCAGATCTTCACCAAACTTTGCATGGATACATTATGTGTCAAGACACGTGGAAAAAACGTACAAAACAAGAGATTGGGGTCATCAAGATTTTGGACGAATTTTTTAAGAATTTTCAAATTTTCAGATAGGAGGTTCCATATAAGGTCAAAAACTACATACTCAGATCTTCACCAAACTTTGCATGGATACATTATGTGTCAAGACACGTGGAAAAAACGTACAAAACAAGAGATTGGAGACATCAAGATTTTGGACGAATTTTTTAACAATTTTCAAATTTTCAGAAAGGATGTTCCAGATAAGGTCAAAAACGACATACTCAGATCTTCACCAAACTTTGCATGGATACATTGGATGTCAAGACACGTGGAAAAAACGTACAAAACAAGAGATTGGGGTCATCAAGATTTTGGACGGATTTTTTAGGAATTTTCAAATTTTCAGATGGGAGGTTCCAGATAAGGTCAAAAACTACATACTCAGATCTTCACCAAACATTGCAGGGATACATTGGATGTCAAGACACGTGGAAAAAACGTACAAAACAAGAGATTGGAGACATCAAGATTTTGGACGAATTTTTTAAGAATTTTCAAATTTTCAGATAGGAGGTTCCAGATGAGGTCAAAAACTACATACTCAGATCTTCACCAAACTTTGCAGGAATACTTTGCATGTCAAGACACGTGGAAAAAACGTACAAAACAAGAGATCGGAAACATCAAGATTTTCGACGAATTTTTTAAGAATTTTCAAATTTTCAGATGGGAGGTTCCAGATAAGGTCAAAAACGACATACTCAGATCTTCACCAAACTTTGCAGGGATCCATTGGAGGTCGAGACACGAGGAAAAAACGTACAAAACAAGAGATTGGAGACATCAAGATTTTGGACGAATTTTTTAAGAATTTTCAAATTTTCAGATAGGAGGTTCCATATAAGGTCAAAAACTACATACTCAGATCTTCACCAAACTTTGCAGGGATACATTGGATGTCAAGACACGTGGAAAAAACGTACAAAACAAGAGATTGGAGACATCAAGATTTTGGACGAATTTTTTAAGAATTTTCAAATTTTCAGATAGGAGGTTCCATATAAGGTCAAAAACGACATACTCAGATCTTCACCAAACTTTGCAGGGATACTTTGGATGTCAAGACACGTGGAAAAAACGTACAAAACAAGAGATTGGGGTCATCAAGATTTTGGACGAATTTTTTAAGAATTTTCAAATTTTCAGATGGGAGGTTCAATATAAGGTCAAAAACTACATACTCAGATCTTCACCAAACTTTGCATGGATACATTGGATGTCAAGACACGTGGAAAAAACATACAAAACATAGGATTCGGAACATCAAGATTTTGGTCGAATTTTTTAAGAATTTTCAAATTTTCAGATAGGAGGTTCCATATAAGGTCAAAAACTGCATACTCAGATCTTCACCAAACATTGCAGGAATACATTGGATGTCAAGACACGTGGAAAGAACGTACAAAACAAGAGATTGGGGTCATCAAGATTTTGCACGGATTTTTTAGGAATTTTCAAATTTTCAGTTGGGAGGTTCCAGATAAGGTCAAAAACTACATACTCAGATCTTCACCAAACTTTGCAGGGATACATTGGATGTCAAGACACGTGGAAAAAACGTACAAAACAAGAGATTGGAGACATCAAGATTTTGGACGAATTTTTTAAGAATTTTCAAATTTTCAGATAGGAGGTTCCATATAAGGTCAAAAACTACATACTCAGATCTTCACCAAACTTTGCATGGATACATTATGTGTCAAGACACGTGGAAAAAACGTACAAAACAAAAGATTGGAGACATCAAGATTTTGGTCGAATTTTTTAAGAATTTTCAAATTTTCAGATGGGAGGTTCCAGATAAGGTCAAAAACTACATACTCAGATCTTCACCAAACTTTGCAGGGATACATTGGATGTCAAGACACGTGGAAAAAACGTACAAAAAAGAGATTGGAGACATCAAGATTTTGGACGAATTTTTTAACAATTTTCAAATTTTCAGAAAGGATGTTCCAGATAAGGTCAAAAACTACATACTCAGATCTTCACCAAACTTTGCAGGGATACATTGGATGTCAAGACACGTGGAAAAAACGTACAAAACAAGAGATTGGAGACATCAAGATTTTGGACGAATTTTTTAAGAATTTTCAAATTTTCAGAAAGGAGGTTCCATATAAGGTCAAAAACTACATACTCAGATCTTCACCAAACTTTGCAGGGATACATTGGATGTCAAGACACGTGGAAAAAACGTACAAAACAAGAGATTGGAGACATCAAGATTTTCGACGAATTTTTTAAGAATTTTCAAATTTTCAGAAAGGATGTTCCAGATAAGGTCAAAAACGACATACTCAGATCTTCACCAAACTTTGCAGGGATACATTGGAGGTCGAGACACGTGGAAAAAACGTACAAAACAAGAGATTGGAGACATCAAGATTTTGGACGAATTTTTGAAGAATTTTCAAATTTTCTGATAGGAGGTCCCAGATAAGGTCAAAAACTACATACTCAGATCTCCACCAAACATTGCAGGGATACATTGGATGTCAAGACACGTGGAAAAAACGTACAAAACAAGAGATTGGAGACATCAAGATTTTCGACGAATTTTTGAAGAATTTTCAAATTTTCAGATGGGAGGTTCCAGATAAGGTCAAAAACTACATACTCAGATCTTCACCAAACTTTGCAGGGATACATTGGATGTCAAGACACGTGGAAAAAACGTACAAAAAAGAGATTGGAGACATCAAGATTTTGGACGAATTTTTTAACAATTTTCAAATTTTCAGAAAGGATGTTCCAGATAAGGTCAAAAACGACATACTCGGATCTTCACCAAACTTTGCATGGATACATTGGATGTCAAGACACGTGGAAAAAACGTACAAAACAAGAGATTGGGGTCATCAAGATTTTGCACGGATTTTTTAGGAATTTTCAAATTTTCAGATGGGAGGTTCCAGATAAGGTCAAAAACTACATACTCAGATCTTCACCAAACTTTGCAGGGATACATTGGATGTCAAGACACGTGGAAAAAACGTACAAAACAAGAGATTGGAGACATCAAGATTTTGGACGAATTTTTTAAGAATTTTCAAATTTTCAGATAGGAGGTTCCATATAAGGTCAAAAACTACATACTCAGATCTTCACCAAACTTTGCAGGGATACATTGGATGTCAAGACACGTGGAAAAAACGTACAAAACAAAAGATTGGAGACATCAAGATATTGGTCGAATTTTTTAAGAATTTTCAAATTTTCAGATGGGAGGTTCCAGATAAGGTCAAAAACTACATACTCAGATCTTCACCAAACTTTGCAGGGATACATTGGATGTCAAGACACGTGGAAAAAACGTACAAAACAAGAGATAGGAGACATCAAGATTTTGGACGAATTTTTTAACAATTTTCAAATTTTCAGAAAGGATGTTCCAGATAAGGTCAAAAACAACATACTCAGATCTTCACCAAACTTTGCAGGGATACATTGGATGTCAAGACACGTGGAAAAAACGTACAAAACAAGAGATCGGAGACATCAAGATTTTCGACGAATTTTTTAAGAATTTTCAAATTTTCAGATGGGAGGTTCCAGATAAGGTCAAAAACTACATACTCAGATCTTCACCAAACTTTGCAGGGATACATTGGATGTCAGGACACGTGGAAAAAACGTACAAAACAAGAGATTGGAGACATCAAAATTTTGGACGAATTTTTTAAGAATTTTCAAATTTTCAGATAGGAGGTTCCAGATGAGGTCAAAAACTACATACTCAGATCTTCACCAAACTTTGCAGGAATACTTTGCATGTCAAGACACGTGGAAAAAACGTACAAAACAAGAGATCGGAGACATCAAGATTTTCGACGAATTTTTTAAGAATTTTCAAATTTTCAGATAGGAGGTTCCATATAAGGTCAAAAACTACATACTCAGATCTTCACCAAACTTTGCATGGATACATTATGTGTCAAGACACGTGGAAAAAACGTACAAAACAAAAGATTGGAGACATCAAGATTTTGGTCGAATTTTTTAAGAATTTTCAAATTTTCAGATGGGAGGTTCCAGATAAGGTCAAAAACTACATACTCAGATCTTCACCAAACTTTGCAGGGATACATTGGATGTCAAGACACGTGGAAAAAACGTACAAAACAAGAGATTGGAGACATCAAGATTATGGACGAATTTTTTGAGAATTTTCAAATTTTCAGAAAGGAGGTTCCATATGAGGTCAAAAACTACATACTCAGATCTTCACCAAACTTTGCAGGAATACTTTGCATGTCAAGACACGTGGAAAAAACGTACAAAACAAGAGATCGGAGACATCAAGATTTTCGACGAATTTTTTAAGAATTTTCAAATTTTCAGATGGGAGGTTCCAGATAAGGTCAAAAACGACATACTCAGATCTTCACCAAACTTTGCAGGGATCCATTGGAGGTCGAGACACGAGGAAAAAACGTACAAAACAAGAGATTGGAGACATCAAGATTTTGGACGAATTTTTTAAGAATTTTCAAATTTTCAGATAGGAGGTTCCATATAAGGTCAAAAACTACATACTCAGATCTTCACCAAACTTTGCAGGGATACATTGGATGTCAAGACACGTGGAAAAAACGTACAAAACAAGAGATTGGAGACATCAAGATTTTGGACGAATTTTTTAAGAATTTTCAAATTTTCAGATAGGAGGTTCCATATAAGGTCAAAAACGACATACTCAGATCTTCACCAAACTTTGCAGGGATACTTTGGATGTCAAGACACGTGGAAAAAACGTACAAAACAAGAGATTGGGGTCATCAAGATTTTGGACGAATTTTTTAAGAATTTTCAAATTTTCAGATGGGAGGTTCAATATAAGGTCAAAAACTACATACTCAGATCTTCACCAAACTTTGCATGGATACATTGGATGTCAAGACACGTGGAAAAAACATACAAAACATAGGATTCGGAACATCAAGATTTTGGTCGAATTTTTTAAGAATTTTCAAATTTTCAGATAGGAGGTTCCATATAAGGTCAAAAACTGCATACTCAGATCTTCACCAAACATTGCAGGAATACATTGGATGTCAAGACACGTGGAAAGAACGTACAAAACAAGAGATTGGGGTCATCAAGATTTTGCACGGATTTTTTAGGAATTTTCAAATTTTCAGTTGGGAGGTTCCAGATAAGGTCAAAAACTACATACTCAGATCTTCACCAAACTTTGCAGGGATACATTGGATGTCAAGACACGTGGAAAAAACGTACAAAACAAGAGATTGGAGACATCAAGATTTTGGACGAATTTTTTAAGAATTTTCAAATTTTCAGATAGGAGGTTCCATATAAGGTCAAAAACTACATACTCAGATCTTCACCAAACTTTGCATGGATACATTATGTGTCAAGACACGTGGAAAAAACGTACAAAACAAAAGATTGGAGACATCAAGATTTTGGTCGAATTTTTTAAGAATTTTCAAATTTTCAGATGGGAGGTTCCAGATAAGGTCAAAAACTACATACTCAGATCTTCACCAAACTTTGCAGGGATACATTGGATGTCAAGACACGTGGAAAAAACGTACAAAAAAGAGATTGGAGACATCAAGATTTTGGACGAATTTTTTAACAATTTTCAAATTTTCAGAAAGGATGCTCCAGATAAGGTCAAAAACTACATACTCAGATCTTCACCAAACTTTGCAGGGATACATTGGATGTCAAGACACGTGGAAAAAACGTACAAAACAAGAGATTGGAGACATCAAGATTTTGGACGAATTTTTTAAGAATTTTCAAATTTTCAGAAAGGAGGTTCCATATAAGGTCAAAAACTACATACTCAGATCTTCACCAAACTTTGCAGGGATACATTGGATGTCAAGACACGTGGAAAAAACGTACAAAACAAGAGATTGGAGACATCAAGATTTTCGACGAATTTTTTAAGAATTTTCAAATTTTCAGAAAGGATGTTCCAGATAAGGTCAAAAACGACATACTCAGATCTTCACCAAACTTTGCAGGGATACATTGGAGGTCGAGACACGTGGAAAAAACGTACAAAACAAGAGATTGGAGACATCAAGATTTTGGACGAATTTTTGAAGAATTTTCAAATTTTCTGATAGGAGGTCCCAGATAAGGTCAAAAACTACATACTCAGATCTCCACCAAACATTGCAGGGATACATTGGATGTCAAGACACGTGGAAAAAACGTACAAAACAAGAGATTGGAGACATCAAGATTTTCGACGAATGTTTGAAGAATTTTCAAATTTTCAGATGGGAGGTTCCAGATAAGGTCAAAAACTACATACTCAGATCTTCACCAAACTTTGCAGGGATACATTGGATGTCAAGACACGTGGAAAAAACGTACAAAAAAGAGATTGGAGACATCAAGATTTTGGACGAATTTTTTAACAATTTTCAAATTTTCAGAAAGGATGTTCCAGATAAGGTCAAAAACGACATACTCGGATCTTCACCAAACTTTGCATGGATACATTGGATGTCAAGACACGTGGAAAAAACGTACAAAACAAGAGATTGGGGTCATCAAGATTTTGCACGGATTTTTTAGGAATTTTCAAATTTTCAGATGGGAGGTTCCAGATAAGGTCAAAAACTACATACTCAGATCTTCACCAAACTTTGCAGGGATACATTGGATGTCAAGACACGTGGAAAAAACGTACAAAACAAGAGATTGGAGACATCAAGATTTTGGACGAATTTTTTAAGAATTTTCAAATTTTCAGATAGGAGGTTCCATATAAGGTCAAAAACTACATGCTCAGATCTTCACCAAACTTTGCAGGGATACATTGGATGTCAAGACACGTGGAAAAAACGTACAAAACAAAAGATTGGAGACATCAAGATATTGGTCGAATTTTTTAAGAATTTTCAAATTTTCAGATGGGAGGTTCCAGATAAGGTCAAAAACTACATACTCAGATCTTCACCAAACTTTGCAGGGATACATTGGATGTCAAGACACGTGGAAAAAACGTACAAAACAAGAGATAGGAGACATCAAGATTTTGGACGAATTTTTTAACAATTTTCAAATTTTCAGAAAGGATGTTCCAGATAAGGTCAAAAACAACATACTCAGATCTTCACCAAACTTTGCAGGGATACATTGGATGTCAAGACACGTGGAAAAAACGTACAAAACAAGAGATCGGAGACATCAAGATTTTCGACGAATTTTTTAAGAATTTTCAAATTTTCAGATGGGAGGTTCCAGATAAGGTCAAAAACTACATACTCAGATCTTCACCAAACTTTGCAGGGATACATTGGATGTCAAGACACGTGGAAAAAACGTACAAAACAAGAGATTGGAGACATCAAAATTTTGGACGAATTTTTTAAGAATTTTCAAATTTTCAGATAGGAGGTTCCAGATGAGGTCAAAAACTACATACTCAGATCTTCACCAAACTTTGCAGGAATACTTTGCATGTCAAGACACGTGGAAAAAACGTACAAAACAAGAGATCGGAGACATCAAGATTTTCGACGAATTTTTTAAGAATTTTCAAATTTTCAGATAGGAGGTTCCATATAAGGTCAAAAACTACATACTCAGATCTTCACCAAACTTTGCATGGATACATTATGTGTCAAGACACGTGGAAAAAACGTACAAAACAAAAGATTGGAGACATCAAGATTTTGGTCGAATTTTTTAAGAATTTTCAAATTTTCAGATGGGAGGTTCCAGATAAGGTCAAAAACTACATACTCAGATCTTCACCAAACTTTGCAGGGATACATTGGATGTCAAGACACGTGGAAAAAACGTACAAAACAAGAGATTGGAGACATCAAGATTATGGACGAATTTTTTGAGAATTTTCAAATTTTCAGAAAGGAGGTTCCATATGAGGTCAAAAACTACATACTCAGATCTTCACCAAACTTTGCAGGGATACATTGGATGTCAAGACACGTGGAAAAAACGTACAAAACAAGAGATTGGAGACATCAAGATTTTCGACGAATTTTTTAAGAATTTTCAAATTTTCAGAAAGGATGTTCCAGATAAGGTCAAAAACGACATACTCAGATCTTCACCAAACTTTGCAGGGATACATTGGAGGTCGAGACACGTGGAAAAAACGTACAAAACAAGAGATTGGAGACATCAAGATTTTGGACGAATTTTTGAAGAATTTTCAAATTTTCTGATAGGAGGTCCCAGATAAGGTCAAAAACTACATACTCAGATCTCCACCAAACATAGCAGGGATACATTGGATGTCAAGACACGTGGAAAAAACGTACAAAACAAGAGATTGGAGACATCAAGATTTTCGACGAATTTTTGAAGAATTTTCAAATTTTCAGATAGGAGGTTCCAGATAAGGTCAAAAACTACATACTCAGATCTTCACCAAACGTTGCAGGGATACTTTGCATGTCAAGACACGTGGAAAAAACGTACAAAACAAGAGATTGGAGACATCAAGATTTTCGACGAATTTTTTAAGAATTTTCAAATTTTCAGATGGGAGGTTCCAGATAAGGTCAAAAACGACATACTCAGATCTTCACCAAACTTTGCATGGATACATTGGATGTCAAGACACGTGGAAAAAACGTACAAAACAAGAGATTGGGGTCATCAAGATTTTGCACGGATTTTTTAGGAATTTTCAAATTTTCAGATGGGAGGTTCCAGATAAGGTCAAAAACTACATACTCAGATCTTCACCAAACTTTGCAGGGATACATTGGATGTCAAGACACGTGGAAAAAACGTACAAAACAAGAGATTGGAGACATCAAGATTTTGGACGAATTTTTTAAGAATTTTCAAATTTTCAGATAGGAGGTTCCATATAAGGTCAAAAACTACATACTCAGATCTTCACCAAACTTTGCAGGAATACTTTGCATGTCAAGACACGTGGAAAAAACGTACAAAACAAGAGATCGGAGACATCAAGATTTTCGACGAATTTTTTAAGAATTTTCAAATTTTCAGATGGTAGGTTCCAGATAAGGTCAAAAACGACATACTCAGATCTTCACCAAACTTTGCATGGATACATTGGATGTCAAGACACGTGGAAAAAACATACAAAACATAGGATTGGTGACATCAAGATTTTGGACGAATTTTTTAAGAATTTTCAAATTTTCAGATAGGAGGTTCCATATAAGGTCAAAAACTACATACTCAGATCTTCACCAAACTTTGCAGGGATACATTGGATGTCAAGACACGTGGAAAAAACGTACAAAACAAGAGATTGGAGACATCAAGATTTTCGACGAATTTTTTAAGAATTTTCAAATTTTCAGATAGGAGGTTCCAGATAAGGTCAAAAACTACATACTCAGATCTTCACCAAACGTTGCAGGGATACTTTGCATGTCAAGACACGTGGAAAAAACGTACAAAACAAGAGATTGGAGACATCAAGATTTTCGACGAATTTTTTAAGAATTTTCAAATTTTCAGATGGGAGGTTCCAGATAAGGTCAAAAACGACATTCTCAGATCTTCACCAAACTTTGCATGGATACATTGGATGTCAAGACACGTGGAAAAAACGTACAAAACAAGAGATTGGGGTCATCAAGATTTTGCACGGATTTTTTAGGAATTTTCAAATTTTCAGATGGGAGGTTCCAGATAAGGTCAAAAACTACATACTCAGATCTTCACCAAACTTTGCAGGGATACATTGGAGGTCAAGACACGTGGAAAAAACGTACAAAACAAGAGATTGGAGACATCAAGATTACGGACGAATTTTTTGAGAATTTTCAAATTTTCAGAAAGGAGGTTCCATATAAGGTCAAAAACTACATACTCAGATCTTCACCAAACTTTGCAGGGATACATTGGATGTCAAGACACGTGGAAAAAACGTACAAAACAAGAGATTGGAGACATCAAGATTTTCGACGAATTTTTTAAGAATTTTCAAATTTTCAGAAAGGATGTTCCAGATAAGGTCAAAAACGACATACTCAGATCTTCACCAAACTTTGCAGGGATACATTGGAGGTCGAGACACGTAGAAAAAACGTACAAAACAAGAGATTGGAGACATCAAGATTTTGGACGAATTTTTGAAGAATTTTCAAATTTTCTGATAGGAGGTCCCAGATAAGGTCAAAAACTACATACTCAGATCTCCACCAAACATTGCAGGGATACATTGGATGTCAAGACACGTGGAAAAAACGTACAAAACAAGAGATTGGAGACATCAAGATTTTCGACGAATTTTTGAAGAATTTTCAAATTTTCAGATAGGAGGTTCCAGATAAGGTCAAAAACTACATACTCAGATCTTCACCAAACGTTGCAGGGATACTTTGCATGTCAAGACACGTGGAAAAAACGTACAAAACAAGAGATTGGAGACATCAAGATTTTCGACGAATTTTTTAAGAATTTTCAAATTTTCAGATGGGAGGTTCCAGATAAGGTCAAAAACGACATTCTCAGATCTTCACCAAACTTTGCATGGATACATTGGATGTCAAGACACGTGGAAAAAACGTACAAAACAAGAGATTGGGGTCATCAAGATTTTGCACGGATTTTTTAGGAATTTTCAAATTTTCAGATGGGAGGTTCCAGATAAGGTCAAAAACTACATACTCAGATCTTCACCAAACTTTGCAGGGATACATTGGAGGTCAAGACACGTGGAAAAAACGTACAAAACAAGAGATTGGAGACATCAAGATTTTGGACGAATTTTTTAAGAATTTTCAAATTTTCAGATAGGAGGTTCCATATAAGGTCAAAAACTACATACTCAGATCTTCACCAAACATTGCAGGAATACATTGGATGTCAAGACACGTGGAAAAAACGTACAAAACAAGAGATTGGGGTCATCAAGATTTTGCACGGATTTTTTTAGGAATTTTCAAATTTTCAGATGGGAGGTTCCAGATAAGGTCAAAAACTACATACTCAGATCTTCACCAAACTTTGCAGGGATACATTGGATGTCAAGACACGTGGAAAAAACGTACAAAACAAGAGATTGGAGACATCAAGATTTTGGACGAATTTTTTAAGAATTTTCAAATTTTCAGATAGGAGGTTCCATATAAGGTCAAAAACTACATACTCAGATCTTCACCAAACTTTGCAGGAATACTTTGCATGTCAAGACACGTGGAAAAAACGTACAAAACAAGAGATCGGAGACATCAAGATTTTCGACGAATTTTTTAAGAATTTTCAAATTTTCAGATAGGAGGTTCCATATAAGGTCAAAAACTACATACTCAGATCTTCACCAAACTTTGCAGGAATACTTTGCATGTTAAGACACGTGGAAAAAACGTACAAAACAAGAGATCGGAGACATCAAGATTTTCGACGAATTTTTTAAGAATTTTCAAATTTTCAGATGGGAGGTTCCAGATAAGGTCAAAAACTACATACTCAGATCTTCACCAAACTTTGCAGGGATACATTGGAGGTCGAGACACGTGGAAAAAAAAGTACAAAACAAGAGATTGGGGTCATCAAGATTTTGGACGGATTTTTTGAGAATTTTCAAATTTTCAGAAAGGAGGTTCCATATAAGGTCAAAAACTACATACTCAGATCTTCACCAAACTTTGCATGGATACATTATGTGTCAAGACACGTGGAAAAAACGTACAAAACAAAAGATTGGAGACATCAAGATTTTGGTCGAATTTTTTAAGAATTTTCAAATTTTCAGATGGGAGGTTCCAGATAAGGTCAAAAACTACATACTCAGATCTTCACCAAACTTTGCAGGGATACATTGGATGTCAAGACACGTGGAAAAAACGTACAAAAAAGAGATTGGAGACATCAAGATTTTGGACGAATTTTTTAACAATTTTCAAATTTTCAGAAAGGATGTTCCAGATAAGGTCAAAAACGACATACTCAGATCTTCACCAAACTTTGCAGGGATACATTGGATATCAAGACACGTGGAAAAAACGTACAAAACAAGAGATTGGAGACATCAAGATTTTGGACGAATTTTTTAAGAATTTTCAAATTTTCAGATAGGAGGTTCCAGATAAGGTCAAAAACTACATACTCAGATCTTCACCAAACTTTGCAGGGATACATTGGATGTCAAGACACGTGGAAAAAACGTACAAAACAAGAGATTGGAGACATCAAGATTTTGGACGAATTTTTTAAGAATTTTCAAATTTTCAGATAGGAGGTTCCATATAAGGTCAAAAACTACATACTCAGATCTTCACCAAACATTGCAGGGATACATTGGATATCAAGACACGTGGAAAAAACGTACAAAACAAGAGATTGGAGACATCAAGATTTTGGTCGAATTTTTTAAGAATTTTCAAATTTTCAGATAGGAGGTTCCAGATGAGGTCAAAAACTACATACTCAGATCTTCACCAAACTTTGCAGGAATACTTTGCATGTCAAGACACGTGGAAAAAACGTACAAAACAAGAGATCGGAGACATCAAGATTTTCGACGAATTTTTTAAGAATTTTCAAATTTTCAGATAGGAGGTTCCATATAAGGTCAAAAACTACATACTCAGATCTTCACCAAACTTTGCATGGATACATTATGTGTCAAGACACGTGGAAAAAACGTACAAAACAAAAGATTGGAGACATCAAGATTTTGGTCGAATTTTTTAAGAATTTTCAAATTTTCAGATGGGAGGTTCCAGATAAGGTCAAAAACTACATACTCAGATCTTTACCAAACTTTGCAGGGATACATTGGATGTCAAGACACGTGGAAAAAACGTACAAAAAAGAGATTGGAGACATCAAGATTTTGGACGAATTTTTTAACAATTTTCAAATTTTCAGAAAGGATGTTCCAGATAAGGTCAAAAACGACATACTCAGATCTTCACCAAACTTTGCAGGGATACATTGGATATCAAGACACGTGGAAAAAACGTACAAAACAAGAGATTGGAGACATCAAGATTTTGGACGAATTTTTTAAGAATTTTCAAATTTTCAGATGGGAGGTTCAATATAAGTTCAAAAACTACATACTCAGATCTTCACCAAACTTTGCAGGGATACATTGGATGTCAAGACACGTGGAAAAAACGTACAAAACAAGAGATTGGAGACATCAAGATTTTGGACGAATTTTTTAAGAATTTTCAAATTTTCAGATAGGAGGTTCCATATAAGGTCAAAAACGACATACCAAACTTTGCAGGGATCCATTGGAGGTCGAGACACGTGGAAAAAACGTACAAAACAAGAGATTGGAGACATCAAGATTTTGGACGAATTTTTGAAGAATTTTCAAATTTTCAGATGGGAGGTTCCAGATAAGGTCAAAAACTACATACTCAGATCTCCACCAAACATTGCATTAATACATTGGATGTCAAGACACGTGGAAAAAACGTACAAAACAAGAGATTGGAGACATCAAGATTTTCGACGAATTTTTGAAGAATTTTCAAATTTTCAGATAGGAGGTTCCAGATAAGGTCAAAAACTACATACTCAGATCTTCACCAAACGTTGCAGGGATACTTTGCATGTCAAGACACGTGGAAAAAACGTACAAAACAAAAGATTGGAGACATCAAGATTTTCGACGAATTTTTTAAGAATTTTCAAATTTTCAGATGGGAGGTTCCAGATAAGGTCAAAAACGACATACTCAGATCTTCACCAAACTTTGCATGGATACATTGGATGTCAAGACACGTGGAAAAAACGTACAAAACAAGAGATTGGAGACATCAAGATTTTGGACGAATTTTTTAAGAATTTTCAAATTTTCAGATGGGAGGTTCAATATAAGGTCAAAAACTACATACTCAGATCTTCACCAAACTTTGCAGGGATACTTTGGATGTCAAGACACGTGGAAAAAACGTAGAAAACAAGAGATTGGGGTCATCAAGATTTTGGACGAATTTTTTAAGAATTTTCAAATTTTCAGATGGGAGGTTCAATATAAGGTCAAAAACTACATACTCAGATCTTCACCAAACTTTGCATGGATACATTGGATGTCAAGACACGTGGAAAAAACATACAAAACATAGGATTCGGAACATCAAGATTTTGGTCGAATTTTTTAAGAATTTTCAAATTTTCAGATAGGAGGTTCCATATAAGGTCAAAAACTGCATACTCAGATCTTCACCAAACATTGCAGGAATACATTGGATGTCAAGACACGTGGAAAAAACGTACAAAACAAGAGATTGGGGTCATCAAGATTTTGCACGGATTTTTTAGGAATTTTCAAATTTTCAGATGGGAGGTTCCAGATAAGGTCAAAAACTACATACTCAGATCTCCACCAAACATTGCAGGGATACATTGGATGTCAAGACACGTGGAAAAAACGTACAAAACAAGAGATTGGAGACATCAAGATTTTCGACGAATTTTTGAAGAATTTTCAAATTTTCAGATAGGAGGTTCCAGATAAGGTCAAAAACTACATACTCGGATCTTCACCAAACGTTGCAGGGATACTTTGCATGTCAAGACACGTGGAAAAAACGTACAAAACAAGAGATTGGAGACATCAAGATTTTCGACGAATTTTTTAAGAATTTTCAAATTTTCAGATGGGAGGTTCCAGATAAGGTCAAAAACGACATTCTCAGATCTTCACCAAACTTTGCATGGATACATTGGATGTCAAGACACGTGGAAAAAACGTACAAAACAAGAGATTGGGGTCATCAAGATTTTGCACGGATTTTTTAGGAATTTTCAAATTTTCAGATGGGAGGTTCCAGATAAGGTCAAAAACTACATACTCAGATCTTCACCAAACTTTGCAGGGATACATTGGAGGTCAAGACACGTGGAAAAAACGTACAAAACAAGAGATTGGAGACATCAAGATTTTGGACGAATTTTTTAAGAATTTTCAAATTTTCAGATAGGAGGTTCCATATAAGGTCAAAAACTACATACTCAGATCTTCACCAAACATTGCAGGAATACTTTGGATGTCAAGACACGTGGAAAAAACGTACAAAACAAGAGATTGGGGTCATCAAGATTTTGCACGGATTTTTTTAGGAATTTTCAAATTTTCAGATGGGAGGTTCCAGATAAGGTCAAAAACTACATACTCAGATCTTCACCAAACTTTGCAGGGATACATTGGATGTCAAGACACGTGGAAAAAACGTACAAAACAAGAGATTGGAGACATCAAGATTTTGGACGAATTTTTTAAGAATTTTCAAATTTTCAGATAGGAGGTTCCATATAAGGTCAAAAACTACATACTCAGATCTTCACCAAACTTTGCAGGAATACTTTGCATGTCAAGACACGTGGAAAAAACGTACAAAACAAGAGATCGGAGACATCAAGATTTTCGACGAATTTTTTAAGAATTTTCAAATTTTCAGATAGGAGGTTCCATATAAGGTCAAAAACTACATACTCAGATCTTCACCAAACTTTGCAGGAATACTTTGCATGTCAAGACACGTGGAAAAAACGTACAAAACAAGAGATCGGAGACATCAAGATTTTCGACGAATTTTTTAAGAATTTTCAAATTTTCAGATGGGAGGTTCCAGATAAGGTCAAAAACTACATACTCAGATCTTCACCAAACTTTGCAGGGATACATTGGAGGTCGAGACACGTGGAAAAAAAAGTACAAAACAAGAGATTGGGGTCATCAAGATTTTGGACGGATTTTTTGAGAATTTTCAAATTTTCAGAAAGGAGGTTCCATATAAGGTCAAAAACTACATACTCAGATCTTCACCAAACTTTGCATGGATACATTATGTGTCAAGACACGTGGAAAAAACGTACAAAACAAAAGATTGGAGACATCAAGATTTTGGTCGAATTTTTTAAGAATTTTCAAATTTTCAGATGGGAGGTTCCAGATAAGGTCAAAAACTACATACTCAGATCTTCACCAAACTTTGCAGGGATACATTGGATGTCAAGACACGTGGAAAAAACGTACAAAAAAGAGATTGGAGACATCAAGATTTTGGACGAATTTTTTAACAATTTTCAAATTTTCAGAAAGGATGTTCCAGATAAGGTCAAAAACGACATACTCAGATCTTCACCAAACTTTGCAGGGATACATTGGATATCAAGACACGTGGAAAAAACGTACAAAACAAGAGATTGGAGACATCAAGATTTTGGACGAATTTTTTAAGAATTTTCAAATTTTCAGATAGGAGGTTCCAGATAAGGTCAAAAACTACATACTCAGATCTTCACCAAACTTTGCAGGGATACATTGGATGTCAAGACACGTGGAAAAAACGTACAAAACAAGAGATTGGAGACATCAAGATTTTGGACGAATTTTTTAAGAATTTTCAAATTTTCAGATAGGAGGTTCCATATAAGGTCAAAAACTACATACTCAGATCTTCACCAAACATTGCAGGGATACATTGGATATCAAGACACGTGGAAAAAACGTACAAAACAAGAGATTGGAGACATCAAGATTTTGGACGAATTTTTTAAGAATTTTCAAATTTTCAGATAGGAGGTTCCAGATGAGGTCAAAAACTACATACTCAGATCTTCACCAAACTTTGCAGGAATACTTTGCATGTCAAGACACGTGGAAAAAACGTACAAAACAAGAGATCGGAGACATCAAGATTTTCGACGAATTTTTTAAGAATTTTCAAATTTTCAGATAGGAGGTTCCATATAAGGTCAAAAACTACATACTCAGATCTTCACCAAACTTTGCATGGATACATTATGTGTCAAGACACGTGGAAAAAACGTACAAAACAAAAGATTGGAGACATCAAGATTTTGGTCGAATTTTTTAAGAATTTTCAAATTTTCAGATGGGAGGTTCCAGATAAGGTCAAAAACTACATACTCAGATCTTCACCAAACTTTGCAGGGATACATTGGATGTCAAGACACGTGGAAAAAACGTACAAAAAAGAGATTGGAGACATCAAGATTTTGGACGAATTTTTTAACAATTTTCAAATTTTCAGAAAGGATGTTCCAGATAAGGTCAAAAACGACATACTCAGATCTTCACCAAACTTTGCAGGGATACATTGGATATCAAGACACGTGGAAAAAACGTACAAAACAAGAGATTGGAGACATCAAGATTTTGGACGAATTTTTTAAGAATTTTCAAATTTTCAGATGGGAGGTTCAATATAAGTTCAAAAACTACATACTCAGATCTTCACCAAACTTTGCAGGGATACATTGGATGTCAAGACACGTGGAAAAAACGTACAAAACAAGAGATTGGAGACATCAAGATTTTGGACGAATTTTTTAAGAATTTTCAAATTTTCAGATAGGAGGTTCCATATAAGGTCAAAAACGACATACCAAACTTTGCAGGGATCCATTGGAGGTCGAGACACGTGGAAAAAACGTACAAAACAAGAGATTGGAGACATCAAGATTTTGGACGAATTTTTGAAGAATTTTCAAATTTTCAGATGGGAGGTTCCAGATAAGGTCAAAAACTACATACTCAGATCTCCACCAAACATTGCATTAATACATTGGATGTCAAGACACGTGGAAAAAACGTACAAAACAAGAGATTGGAGACATCAAGATTTTCGACGAATTTTTGAAGAATTTTCAAATTTTCAGATAGGAGGTTCCAGATAAGGTCAAAAACTACATACTCAGATCTTCACCAAACGTTGCAGGGATACTTTGCATGTCAAGACACGTGGAAAAAACGTACAAAACAAAAGATTGGAGACATCAAGATTTTCGACGAATTTTTTAAGAATTTTCAAATTTTCAGATGGGAGGTTCCAGATAAGGTCAAAAACGACATACTCAGATCTTCACCAAACTTTGCATGGATACATTGGATGTCAAGACACGTGGAAAAAACGTACAAAACAAGAGATTGGAGACATCAAGATTTTGGACGAATTTTTTAAGAATTTTCAAATTTTCAGATGGGAGGTTCAATATAAGGTCAAAAACTACATACTCAGATCTTCACCAAACTTTGCAGGGATACTTTGGATGTCAAGACACGTGGAAAAAACGTAGAAAACAAGAGATTGGGGTCATCAAGATTTTGGACGAATTTTTTAAGAATTTTCAAATTTTCAGATGGGAGGTTCAATATAAGATCAAAAACTACATACTCAGATCTTCACCAAACTTTGCATGGATACATTGGATGTCAAGACACGTGGAAAAAACATACAAAACATAGGATTCGGAACATCAAGATTTTGGTCGAATTTTTAAAGAATTTTCAAATTTTCAGATAGGAGGTTCCATATAAGGTCAAAAACTGCATACTCAGATCTTCACCAAACATTGCAGGAATACATTGGATGTCAAGACACGTGGAAAAAACGTACAAAACAAGAGATTGGGGTCATCAAGATTTTGCACGGATTTTTTAGGAATTTTCAAATTTTCAGATGGGAGGTTCCAGATAAGGTCAAAAACTACATACTCAGATCTTCACCAAACTTTGCAGGGATACATTGGATGTCAAGACACGTGGAAAAAACGTACAAAACAAGAGATTGGAGACATCAAGATTTTGGACGATTTTTTTAAGAATTTTCAAATTTTCAGATAGGAGGTTCCATATAAGGTCAAAAACTACATACTCAGATCTTCACCAAACTTTGCATGGATACATTATGTGTCAAGACACGTGGAAAAAACGTACAAAACAAAAGATTGGAGACATCAAGATTTTGGTCGAATTTTTTAAGAATTTTCAAATTTTCAGATGGGAGGTTCCAGATAAGGTCAAAAACTACATACTCAGATCTTCACCAAACTTTGCAGGGATACATTGGATGTCAAGACACGTGGAAAAAACGTACAAAAAAGAGATTGGAGACATCAAGATTTTGGACGAATTTTTTAACAATTTTCAAATTTTCAGAAAGGATGTTCCAGATAAGGTCAAAAACTACATACTCAGATCTTCACCAAACTTTGCAGGGATACATTGGATGTCAAGACACGTGGAAAAAACGTACAAAACAAGAGATTGGAGACATCAAGATTTTGGACGAATTTTTTAAGAATTTTCAAATTTTCAGAAAGGAGGTTCCATATAAGGTCAAAAACTACATACTCAGATCTTCACCAAACTTTGCAGGGATACATTGGATGTCAAGACACGTGGAAAAAACGTACAAAACAAGAGATTGGAGACATCAAGATTTTCGACGAATTTTTTAAGAATTTTCAAATTTTCAGAAAGGATGTTCCAGATAAGGTCAAAAACGACATACTCAGATCTTCACCAAACTTTGCAGGGATACATTGGAGGTCGAGACACGTGGAAAAAACGTACAAAACAAGAGATTGGAGACATCAAGATTTTGGACGAATTTTTGAAGAATTTTCAAATTTTCTGATAGGAGGTCCCAGATAAGGTCAAAAACTACATACTCAGATCTCCACCAAACATTGCAGGGATACATTGGATGTCAAGACACGTGGAAAAAACGTACAAAACAAGAGATTGGAGACATCAAGATTTTCGACGAATTTTTGAAGAATTTTCAAATTTTCAGATGGGAGGTTCCAGATAAGGTCAAAAACTACATACTCAGATCTTCACCAAACTTTGCAGGGATACATTGGATGTCAAGACACGTGGAAAAAACGTACAAAAAAGAGATTGGAGACATCAAGATTTTGGACGAATTTTTTAACAATTTTCAAATTTTCAGAAAGGATGTTCCAGATAAGGTCAAAAACGACATACTCGGATCTTCACCAAACTTTGCATGGATACATTGGATGTCAAGACACGTGGAAAAAACGTACAAAACAAGAGATTGGGGTCATCAAGATTTTGCACGGATTTTTTAGGAATTTTCAAATTTTCAGATGGGAGGTTCCAGATAAGGTCAAAAACTACATACTCAGATCTTCACCAAACTTTGCAGGGATACATTGGATGTCAAGACACGTGGAAAAAACGTACAAAACAAGAGATTGGATACATCAAGATTTTGGACGAATTTTTTAAGAATTTTCAAATTTTCAGATAGGAGGTTCCATATAAGGTCAAAAACTACATACTCAGATCTTCACCAAACTTTGCAGGGATACATTGGATGTCAAGACACGTGGAAAAAACGTACAAAACAAAAGATTGGAGACATCAAGATATTGGTCGAATTTTTTAAGAATTTTCAAATTTTCAGATGGGAGGTTCCAGATAAGGTCAAAAACTACATACTCAGATCTTCACCAAACTTTGCAGGGATACATTGGATGTCAAGACACGTGGAAAAAACGTACAAAACAAGAGATAGGAGACATCAAGATTTTGGACGAATTTTTTAACAATTTTCAAATTTTCAGAAAGGATGTTCCAGATAAGGTCAAAAACAACATACTCAGATCTTCACCAAACTTTGCAGGGATACATTGGATGTCAAGACACGTGGAAAAAACGTACAAAACAAGAGATCGGAGACATCAAGATTTTCGACGAATTTTTTAAGAATTTTCAAATTTTCAGATGGGAGGTTCCAGATAAGGTCAAAAACTACATACTCAGATCTTCACCAAACTTTGCAGGGATACATTGGATGTCAAGACACGTGGAAAAAACGTACAAAACAAGAGATTGGAGACATCAAAATTTTGGACGAATTTTTTAAGAATTTTCAAATTTTCAGATAGGAGGTTCCAGATGAGGTCAAAAACTACATACTCAGATCTTCACCAAACTTTGCAGGAATACTTTGCATGTCAAGACACGTGGAAAAAACGTACAAAACAAGAGATCGGAGACATCAAGATTTTCGACGAATTTTTTAAGAATTTTCAAATTTTCAGATAGGAGGTTCCATATAAGGTCAAAAACTACATACTCAGATCTTCACCAAACTTTGCATGGATACATTATGTGTCAAGACACGTGGAAAAAACGTACAAAACAAAAGATTGGAGACATCAAGATTTTGGTCGAATTTTTTAAGAATTTTCAAATTTTCAGATGGGAGGTTCCAGATAAGGTCAAAAACTACATACTCAGATCTTCACCAAACTTTGCAGGGATACATTGGATGTCAAGACACGTGGAAAAAACGTACAAAACAAGAGATTGGAGACATCAAGATTATGGACGAATTTTTTGAGAATTTTCAAATTTTCAGAAAGGAGGTTCCATATAAGGTCAAAAACTACATACTCAGATCTTCACCAAACTTTGCAGGGATACATTGGATGTCAAGACACGTGGAAAAAACGTACAAAACAAGAGATTGGAGACATCAAGATTTTCGACGAATTTTTTAAGAATTTTCAAATTTTCAGAAAGGATGTTCCAGATAAGGTCAAAAACGACATACTCAGATCTTCACCAAACTTTGCAGGGATACATTGGAGGTCGAGACACGTTGAAAAAACGTACAAAACAAGAGATTGGAGACATCAAGATTTTGGACGAATTTTTGAAGAATTTTCAAATTTTCTGATAGGAGGTTCCAGATAAGGTCAAAAACGACATACTCAGATCTTCACCAAACTTTGCATGGATACATTGGATGTCAAGACACGTGGAAAAAACGTACAAAACAAGAGATTGGGGTCATCAAGATTTTGCACGGATTTTTTAGGAATTTTCAAATTTTCAGATGGGAGGTTCCAGATAAGGTCAAAAACTACATACTCAGATCTTCACCAAACTTTGCAGGGATACATTGGATGTCAAGACACGTGGAAAAAACGTACAAAACAAGAGATTGGAGACATCAAGATTTTGGACGAATTTTTTAAGAATTTTCAAATTTTCAGATAGGAGGTTCCATATAAGGTCAAAAACTACATACTCAGATCTACACCAAACTTTGCAGGAATACTTTGCATGTCAAGACACGTGGAAAAAACGTACAAAACAAGAGATCGGAGACATCAAGATTTTCGACGAATTTTTTAAGAATTTTCAAATTTTCAGATGGGAGGTTCCAGATAAGGTCAAAAACGACATACTCAGATCTTCACCAAACTTTGCATGGATACATTGGATGTCAAGACACGTGGAAAAAACATACAAAACATAGGATTGGTGACATCAAGATTTTGGACGAATTTTTTAAGAATTTTCAAATTTTCAGATAGGAGGTTCCATATAAGGTCAAAAACTACATACTCAGATCTTCACCAAACTTTGCAGGGATACATTGGATGTCAAGACACGTGGAAAAAACGTACAAAACAAGAGATTGGAGACATCAAGATTACGGACGAATTTTTTGAGAATTTTCAAATTTTCAGAAAGGAGGTTCCATATAAGGTCAAAAACTACATACTCAGATCTTCACCAAACTTTGCAGGGATACATTGGATGTCAAGACACGTGGAAAAAACGTACAAAACAAGAGATTGGAGACATCAAGATTTTCGACGAATTTTTTAAGAATTTTCAAATTTTCAGAAAGGATGTTCCAGATAAGGTCAAAAACGACATACTCAGATCTTCACCAAACTTTGCAGGGATACATTGGAGGTCGAGACACGTAGAAAAAACGTACAAAACAAGAGATTGGAGACATCAAGATTTTGGACGAATTTTTGAAGAATTTTCAAATTTTCTGATAGGAGGTCCCAGATAAGGTCAAAAACTACATACTCAGATCTCCACCAAACATTGCAGGGATACATTGGATGTCAAGACACGTGGAAAAAACGTACAAAACAAGAGATTGGAGACATCAAGATTTTCGACGAATTTTTGAAGAATTTTCAAATTTTCAGATAGGAGGTTCCAGATAAGGTCAAAAACTACATACTCAGATCTTCACCAAACGTTGCAGGGATACTTTGCATGTCAAGACACGTGGAAAAAACGTACAAAACAAGAGATTGGAGACATCAAGATTTTCGACGAATTTTTTAAGAATTTTCAAATTTTCAGATGGGAGGTTCCAGATAAGGTCAAAAACGACATTCTCAGATCTTCACCAAACTTTGCATGGATACATTGGATGTCAAGACACGTGGAAAAAACGTACAAAACAAGAGATTGGGGTCATCAAGATTTTGCACGGATTTTTTAGGAATTTTCAAATTTTCAGATGGGAGGTTCCAGATAAGGTCAAAAACTACATACTCAGATCTTCACCAAACTTTGCAGGGATACATTGGATGTCAAGACACGTGGAAAAAACGTACAAAACAAGAGATTGGAGACATCAAGATTTTGGACGAATTTTTTAAGAATTTTCAAATTTTCAGAAAGGAGGTTCCATATAAGGTCAAAAACTACATACTCAGATCTTCACCAAACATTGCAGGAATACATTGGATGTCAAGACACGTGGAAAAAACGTACAAAACAAGAGATTGGGGTCATCAAGATTTTGCACGGATTTTTTAGGAATTTTCAAATTTTCAGATGGGAGGTTCCAGATAAGGTCAAAAACTACATACTCAGATCTTCACCAAACTTTGCAGGGATACATTGGATGTCAAGACACGTGGAAAAAACGTACAAAACAAGAGATTGGAGACATCAAGATTTTGGACGAATTTTTTAAGAATTTTCAAATTTTCAGATAGGAGGTTCCATATAAGGTCAAAAACTACATACTCAGATCTTCACCAAACTTTGCAGGAATACTTTGCATGTCAAGACACGTGGAAAAAACGTACAAAACAAGAGATCGGAGACATCAAGATTTTGGACGGATTTTTTGAGAATTTTCAAATTTTCAGAAAGGAGGTTCCATATAAGGTCAAAAACTACATACTCAGATCTTCACCAAACTTTGCATGGATACATTATGTGTCAAGACACGTGGAAAAAACGTACAAAACAAAAGATTGGAGACATCAAGATTTTGGTCGAATTTTTTAAGAATTTTCAAATTTTCAGATAGGAGGTTCCAGATAAGGTCAAAAACTACATACTCAGATCTTCACCAAACTTTGCAGGGATACATTGGATGTCAAGACACGTGGAAAAAACGTACAAAAAAGAGATTGGAGACATCAAGATTTTGGACGAATTTTTTAACAATTTTCAAATTTTCAGAAAGGATGTTCCAGATAAGGTCAAAAACGACATACTCAGAACTTCACCAAACTTTGCAGGGATACATTGGATATCAAGACACGTGGAAAAAACGTACAAAACAAGAGATTGGAGACATCAAGATTTTGGACGAATTTTTTAAGAATTTTCAAATTTTCAGATAGGAGGTTCCAGATAAGGTCAAAAACTACATACTCAGATCTTCACCAAACTTTGCAGGGATACATTGGATGTCAAGACACGTGGAAAAAACGTACAAAACAAGAGATTGGAGACATCAAGATTTTGGACGAATTTTTTAAGAATTTTCAAATTTTCAGATAGGAGGTTCCATATAAGGTCAAAAACTACATACTCAGATCTTCACCAAACATTGCAGGGATACATTGGATATCAAGACACGTGGAAAAAACGTACAAAACAAGAGATTGGAGACATCAAGATTTTGGACGAATTTTTTAAGAATTTTCAAATTTTCAGATAGGAGGTTCCAGATGAGGTCAAAAACTACATACTCAGATCTTCACCAAACTTTGCAGGAATACTTTGCATGTCAAGACACGTGGAAAAAACGTACAAAACAAGAGATCGGAGACATCAAGATTTTCGACGAATTTTTTAAGAATTTTCAAATTTTCAGATAGGAGGTTCCATATAAGGTCAAAAACTACATACTCAGATCTTCACCAAACTTTGCATGGATACATTATGTGTCAAGACACGTGGAAAAAAGTACAAAACAAAAGATTGGAGACATCAAGATTTTGGTCGAATTTTTTAAGAATTTTCAAATTTTCAGATGGGAGGTTCCAGATAAGGTCAAAAACTACATACTCAGATCTTCACCAAACTTTGCAGGGATACATTGGATGTCAAGACACGTGGAAAAAACGTACAAAAAAGAGATTGGAGACATCAAGATTTTGGACGAATTTTTTAACAATTTTCAAATTTTCAGAAAGGATGTTCCAGATAAGGTCAAAAACGACATACTCAGATCTTCACCAAACTTTGCAGGGATACATTGGATATCAAGACACGTGGAAAAAACGTACAAAACAAGAGATTGGAGACATCAAGATTTTGGACGAATTTTTTAAGAATTTTCAAATTTTCAGATGGGAGGTTCAATATAAGTTCAAAAACTACATACTCAGATCTTCACCAAACTTTGCAGGGATACATTGGATGTCAAGACACGTGGAAAAAACGTACAAAACAAGAGATTGGAGACATCAAGATTTTGGACGATTTTTTTAAGAATTTTCAAATTTTCAGATAGGAGGTTCCATATAAGGTCAAAAACTACATACTCAGATCTTCACCAAACTTTGCAGGGATACATTAGATATCAAGACACGTGGAAAAAACGTACAAAACAAGAGATTGGAGACATCAAGATTTTGGACGAATTTTTTAAGAATTTTCAAATTTTCAGATAGGAGGTTCCAGATAAGGTCAAAAACTACATACTCAGATCTTCACCAAACTTTGCAGGGATACATTGGATGTCAAGACACGTGGAAAAAACGTACAAAACAAGAGATTGGAGACATCAAGATTTTCGACGGATTTTTTAGGAATTTTCAAATTTTCAGATGGGAGGTTCCAGATAAGGTCAAAAACTACATACTCAGATCTTCACCAAACATTGCAGGGATACATTGGATGTCAAGACACGTGGAAAAAACGTACAAAACAAGAGATTGGAGACATCAAAATTTTGGACGAATTTTTTAAGAATTTTCAAATTTTCAGATAGGAGGTTCCAGATGAGGTCAAAAACTACATACTCAGATCTTCACCAAACTTTGCAGGAATACTTTGCATGTCAAGACACGTGGAAAAAACGTACAAAACAAGAGATCTGAGACATCAAGATTTTCGACGAATTTTTTAAGAATTTTCAAATTTTCAGATGGGAGGTTCCAGATAAGGTCAAAAACGACATACTCAGATCTTCACCAAACTTTGCATGGATACATTGGATGTTAAGACACGTGGAAAAAACATACAAAACATAGGATTGGTGACATCAAGATTTTGGACGAATATTTTAAGAATTTTCAAATTTTCAGATAGGAGGTTCCATATAAGGTCAAAAACTACATACTCAGATCTTCACCAAACTTTGCAGGGATACATTGGAGGTCGAGACACGTGGAAAAAAAGTACAAAACAAGAGATTGGGGTCATCAAGATTTTGGACGGATTTTTTAGGAATTTTCAAATTTTCAGATGGGAGGTTCCAGATAAGGTCAAAAACTACATACTCAGATCTTCACCAAACATTGCAGGGATACATTGGATGTCAAGACACGTGGAAAAAACGTACAAAACAAGAGATTGGAGACATCAAGATTTTGGACGAATTTTTTAAGAATTTTCAAATTTTCAGATAGGAGGTTCCAGATGAGGTCAAAAACTACATACTCAGATCTTCACCAAACTTTGCAGGAATACTTTGCATGTCAAGACACGTGGAAAAAACGTACAAAACAAGAGATCGGAGACATCAAGATTTTCGACGAATTTTTTAAGAATTCTCAAATTTTCAGAAAGGAGGTTCCATATAAGGTCAAAAACTACATACTCAGATCTTCACCAAACTTTGCAGGAATACTTTGCATGTCAAGACACGTGGAAAAAACGTACAAAACAAGAGATCGGAGACATCAAGATTTTCGACGAATTTTTTAAGAATTTTCAAATTTTCAGATGGGAGGTTCCAGATAAGGTCAAAAACGACATACTCAGATCTTCACCAAACTTTGCATGGATACATTGGATGTCAAGACACGTGGAAAAAACATACAAAACATAGGATTGGGGTCATCAAGATTTTGGTCGAATTTTTTAAGAATTTTCAAATTTTCAGATAGGAGGTTCCATACAAGGTCAAAAACTACATACTCAGATCTTCACCAAACATTGCAGGAATACATTGGATGTCAAGACACGTGGAAAAAACGTACAAAACAAGAGATTGGGGTCATCAAGATTTTGCACGGATTTTTTAGGAATTTTCAAATTTTCAGATGGGAGGTTCCAGATAAGGTCAAAAACTACATACTCAGATCTTCACCAAACTTTGCAGGGATACATTGGATGTCAAGACACGTGGAAAAAACGTACAAAACAAGAGATTGGAGACATCAAGATTTTGGACGAATTTTTTAAGAATTTTCAAATTTTCAGATAGGAGGTTCCATATAAGGTCAAAAACTACATACTCAGATCTTCACCAAACTTTGCATGGATACATTATGTGTCAAGACACGTGGAAAAAACGTACAAAACAAAAGATTGGAGACATCAAGATTTTGGTCGAATTTTTTAAGAATTTTCAAATTTTCAGATGGGAGGTTCCAGATAAGGTCAAAAACTACATACTCAGATCTTCACCAAACTTTGCAGGGATACATTGGATGTCAAGACACGTGGAAAAAAGGTACAAAAAAGAGATTGGAGACATCAAGATTTTGGACGAATTTTTTAACAATTTTCAAATTTTCAGAAAGGATGTTCCAGATAAGGTCAAAAACGACATACTCAGATCTTCACCAAACTTTGCAGGGATACATTGGATATCAAGACACGTGGAAAAAACGTACAAAACAAGAGATTGGAGACATCAAGATTTTGGACGAATTTTTTAAGAATTTTCAAATTTTCAGATAGGAGGTTCCAGATAAGGTCAAAAACTACATACTCAGATCTTCACCAAACTTTGCAGGGATACATTGGATGTCAAGACACGTGGAAAAAACGTACAAAACAAGAGATTGGAGACATCAAGATTTTGGACGAATTTTTTAAGAATTTTCAAATTTTCAGATAGGAGGTTCCATATAAGGTCAAAAACTACATACTCAGATCTTCACCAAACATTGCAGGGATACATTGGATATCAAGACACGTGGAAAAAACGTACAAAACAAGAGATTGGAGACATCAAGATTTTGGACGAATTTTTTAAGAATTTTCAAATTTTCAGATAGGAGGTTCCATATAAGGTCAAAAACTACATACTCAGATCTTCACCAAACTTTGCAGGGATACATTGGATGTCAAGACACGTGGAAAAAACGTACAAAACAAGAGATTGGAGACATCAAGATTTTGGAAGAATTTTTTAAGAATTTTCAAATTTTCAGATAGGAGGTTCCATATAAGGTCAAAAACTACATACTCAGATCTTCACCAAACTTTGCATGGATACATTATGTGTCAAGACACGTGGAAAAAACGTACAAAACAAAAGATTGGAGACATCAAGATATTGGTCGAATTTTTTAAGAATTTTCAAATTTTCAGATGGGAGGTTCCAGATAAGGTCAAAAACTACATACTCAGATCTTCACCAAACTTTGCAGGGATACATTGGATGTCAAGACACGTGGAAAAAACGTACAAAAAAGAGATTGGAGACATCAAGATTTTGGACGAATTTTTTAACAATTTTCAAATTTTCAGAAAGGATGTTCCAGATAAGGTCAAAAACGACATACTCAGATCTTCACCAAACTTTGCAGGGATACATTGGATATCAAGACACGTGGAAAAAACGTACAAAACAAGAGATTGGAGACATCAAGATTTTGGACGAATTTTTTAAGAATTTTCAAATTTTCAGATGGGAGGTTCAATATAAGGTCAAAAACTACATACTCAGATCTTCACCAAACTTTGCAGGGATACATTGGATGTCAAGACACGTGGAAAAAACGTACAAAACAAGAGATTGGAGACATCAAGATTTTGGACGAATTTTTTAAGAATTTTCAAATTTTCAGATAGGAGGTTCCATATAAGGTCAAAAACTACATACTCAGATCTTCACCAAACTTTGCAGGGATACATTGGATATCAAGACACGTGGAAAAAACGTACAAAACAAGAGATTGGAGACATCAAGATTTTGGACGAATTTTTTAAGAATTTTCAAATTTTCAGATAGGAGGTTCCAGATAAGGTCAAAAACTACATACTCAGATCTTCACCAAACTTTGCAGGGATACATTGGATGTCAAGACACGTGGAAAAAAGTACAAAACAAGAGATTGGGGTCATCAAGATTTTGGACGGATTTTTTAGGAATTTTCAAATTTTCAGATGGGAGGTTCCAGATAAGGTCAAAAACTACATACTCAGATCTTCACCAAACATTGCAGGGATACATTGGATGTCAAGACACGTGGAAAAAACGTACAAAACAAGAGATTGGAGACATCAAAATTTTGGACGAATTTTTTAAGAATTTTCAAATTTTCAGATAGGAGGTTCCAGATGAGGTCAAAAACTACATACTCAGATCTTCACCAAACTTTGCAGGAATACTTTGCATGTCAAGACACGTGGAAAAAACGTACAAAACAAGAGATCGGAGACATCAAGATTTTCGACGAATTTTTTAAGAATTTTCAAATTTTCAGATGGGAGGTTCCAGATAAGGTCAAAAACGACATACTCAGATCTTCACCAAACTTTGCATGGACACATTGGATGTCAAGACACGTGGAAAAAACATACAAAACATAGGATTGGTGACATCAAGATTTTGGACGAATTTTTTAAGAATTTTCAAATTTTCAGATAGGAGGTTCCATATAAGGTCAAAAACTACATACTCAGATCTTCACCAAACTTTGCAGGGATACATTGGAGGTCGAGACACGTGGAAAAAAAGTACAAAACAAGAGATTGGGGTCATCAAGATTTTGGACGGATTTTTTAGGAATTTTCAAATTTTCAGATGGGAGGTTCCAGATAAGGTCAAAAACTACATACTCAGATCTTCACCAAACATTGCAGGGATACATTGGATGTCAAGACACGTGGAAAAAACGTACAAAACAAGAGATTGGAGACATCAAGATTTTGGACGAATTTTTTAAGAATTTTCAAATTTTCAGATAGGAGGTTCCAGATGAGGTCAAAAACTACATACTCAGATCTTCACCAAACTTTGCAGGAATACTTTGCATGTCAAGACACGTGGAAAAAACGTACAAAACAAGAGATCGGAGACATCAAGATTTTCGACGAATTTTTTAAGAATTTTCAAATTTTCATATGGGAGGTTCCAGATAAGGTCAAAAACGACATACTCAGATCTTCACCAAACTTTGCATGGATACATTGGATGTCAAGACACGTGGAAAAAACGTACAAAACAAGAGATTGGGGTCATCAAGATTTTGCACGGATTTTTTAGGAATTTTCAAATTTTCAGATGGGAGGTTCCATACAAGGTCAAAAACTACATACTCAGATCTTCACCAAACATTGCAGGAATACATTGGATGTCAAGACACGTGGAAAAAACGTACAAAACAAGAGATTGGGGTCATCAAGATTTTGCACGGATTTTTTAGGAATTTTCAAATTTTCAGATGGGAGGTTCCAGATAAGGTCAAAAACTACATACTCAGATCTTCACCAAACTTTGCAGGGATACATTGGATGTCAAGACACGTGGAAAAAACGTACAAAACAAGAGATTGGAGACATCAAGATTTTGGACGAATTTTTTAAGAATTTTCAAATTTTCAGATAGGAGGTTCCATATAAGGTCAAAAACTACATACTCAGATCTTCACCAAACTTTGCATGGATACATTATGTGTCAAGACACGTGGAAAAAACGTACAAAACAAAAGATTGGAGACATCAAGATTTTGGTCGAATTTTTTAAGAATTTTCAAATTTTCAGATGGGAGGTTCCAGATAAGGTCAAAAACTACATACTCAGATCTTCACCAAACTTTGCAGGGATACATTGGATGTCAAGACACGTGGAAAAAAGGTACAAAAAAGAGATTGGAGACATCAAGATTTTGGACGAATTTTTTAAGAATTTTCAAATTTTCAGATAGGAGGTTCCAGATAAGGTCAAAAACTACATACTCAGATCTTCACCAAACTTTGCAGGGATACATTGGATGTCAAGACACGTGGAAAAAACGTACAAAACAAGAGATTGGAGACATCAAGATTTTGGACGAATTTTTTAAGAATTTTCAAATTTTCAGATAGGAGGTTCCATATAAGGTCAAAAACTACATACTCAGATCTTCACCAAACATTGCAGGGATACATTGGATATCAAGACACGTGGAAAAAACGTACAAAACAAGAGATTGGAGACATCAAGATTTTGGACGAATTTTTTAAGAATTTTCAAATTTTCAGATAGGAGGTTCCATATAAGGTCAAAAACTACATACTCAGATCTTCACCAAACTTTGCAGGGATACATTGGATGTCAAGACACGTGGAAAAAACGTACAAAACAAGAGATTGGAGACATCAAGATTTTGGAAGAATTTTTTAAGAATTTTCAAATTTTCAGATAGGAGGTTCCATATAAGGTCAAAAACTACATACTCAGATCTTCACCAAACTTTGCATGGATACATTATGTGTCAAGACACGTGGAAAAAACGTACAAAACAAAAGATTGGAGACATCAAGATATTGGTCGAATTTTTTAAGAATTTTCAAATTTTCAGATGGGAGGTTCCAGATAAGGTCAAAAACTACATACTCAGATCTTCACCAAACTTTGCAGGGATACATTGGATGTCAAGACACGTGGAAAAAACGTACAAAAAAGAGATTGGAGACATCAAGATTTTGGACGAATTTTTTAACAATTTTCAAATTTTCAGAAAGGATGTTCCAGATAAGGTCAAAAACGACATACTCAGATCTTCACCAAACTTTGCAGGGATACATTGGATATCAAGACACGTGGAAAAAACGTACAAAACAAGAGATTGGAGACATCAAGATTTTGGACGAATTTTTTAAGAATTTTCAAATTTTCAGATGGGAGGTTCAATATAAGGTCAAAAACTACATACTCAGATCTTAACCAAACTTTGCAGGGATACATTGGATGTCAAGACACGTGGAAAAAACGTACAAAACAAGAGATTGGAGACATCAAGATTTTGGACGAATTTTTTAAGAATTTTCAAATTTTCAGATAGGAGGTTCCATATAAGGTCAAAAACTACATACTCAGATCTTCACCAAACTTTGCAGGGATACATTGGATATCAAGACACGTGGAAAAAACGTACAAAACAAGAGATTGGAGACATCAAGATTTTGGACGAATTTTTTAAGAATTTTCAAATTTTCAGATAGGAGGTTCCAGATAAGGTCAAAAACTACATACTCAGATCTTCACCAAACTTTGCAGGGATACATTGGATGTCAAGACACGTGGAAAAAAGTACAAAACAAGAGATTGGGGTCATCAAGATTTTGGACGGATTTTTTAGGAATTTTCAAATTTTCAGATGGGAGGTTCCAGATAAGGTCAAAAACTACATACTCAGATCTTCACCAAACATTGCAGGGATACATTGGATGTCAAGACACGTGGAAAAAACGTACAAAACAAGAGATTGGAGACATCAAAATTTTGGACGAATTTTTTAAGAATTTTCAAATTTTCAGATAGGAGGTTCCAGATGAGGTCAAAAACTACATACTCAGATCTTCACCAAACTTTGCAGGAATACTTTGCATGTCAAGACACGTGGAAAAAACGTACAAAACAAGAGATCGGAGACATCAAGATTTTCGACGAATTTTTTAAGAATTTTCAAATTTTCAGATGGGAGGTTCCAGATAAGGTCAAAAACGACATACTCAGATCTTCACCAAACTTTGCATGGACACATTGGATGTCAAGACACGTGGAAAAAACATACAAAACATAGGATTGGTGACATCAAGATTTTGGACGAATTTTTTAAGAATTTTCAAATTTTCAGATAGGAGGTTCCATATAAGGTCAAAAACTACATACTCAGATCTTCACCAAACTTTGCAGGGATACATTGGAGGTCGAGACACGTGGAAAAAAAGTACAAAACAAGAGATTGGGGTCATCAAGATTTTGGACGGATTTTTTAGGAATTTTCAAATTTTCAGATGGGAGGTTCCAGATAAGGTCAAAAACTACATACTCAGATCTTCACCAAACATTGCAGGGATACATTGGATGTCAAGACACGTGGAAAAAACGTACAAAACAAGAGATTGGAGACATCAAGATTTTGGACGAATTTTTTAAGAATTTTCAAATTTTCAGATAGGAGGTTCCAGATGAGGTCAAAAACTACATACTCAGATCTTCACCAAACTTTGCAGGAATACTTTGCATGTCAAGACACGTGGAAAAAACGTACAAAACAAGAGATCGGAGACATCAAGATTTTCGACGAATTTTTTAAGAATTTTCAAATTTTCATATGGGAGGTTCCAGATAAGGTCAAAAACGACATACTCAGATCTTCACCAAACTTTGCATGGATACATTGGATGTCAAGACACGTGGAAAAAACGTACAAAACAAGAGATTGGGGTCATCAAGATTTTGCACGGATTTTTTAGGAATTTTCAAATTTTCAGATGGGAGGTTCCAGATAAGGTCAAAAACTACATACTCAGATCTTCACCAAACTTTGCAGGGATACATTGGATGTCAAGACACGTGGAAAAAACGTACAAAACAAGAGATTGGAGACACCAAGATTTTGGACGAATTTTTTAAGAATTTTCAAATTTTCAGATAGGAGGTTCCATATAAGGTCAAAAACTACATACTCAGATCTTCACCAAACTTTGCAGGAATACTTTGCATGTCAAGACACGTGGAAAAAACGTACAAAACAAGAGATCGGAGACATCAAGATTTTCGACGAATTTTTTAAGAATTTTCAAATTTTCAGATAGGAGGTTCCATATAAGGTCAAAAACTACATACTCAGATCTTCACCAAACTTTGCAGGAATACTTTGCATGTCAAGACACGTGGAAAAAACGTACAAAACAAGAGATCGGAGACATCAAGATTTTCGACGAATTTTTTAAGAATTTTCAAATTTTCAGATGGGAGGTTCCAGATAAGGTCAAAAACGACATACTCAGATCTTCACCAAACTTTGCATGGATACATTGGATGTCAAGACACGTGGAAAAAACATACAAAACATAGGATTGGTGACATCAAGATTTTGGATGAATTTTTTAAGTATTTTCAAATTTTCAGATAGGAGGTTCCATATAAGGTCAAAAACTACATACTCAGATCTTCACCAAACTTTGCAGGGATACATTGGATGTCAAGACACGTGGAAAAAACGAACAAAACAAGAGATTGGAGACATCAAGATTTTGGACGAATTTTTTAAGAATTTTCAAATTTTCAGATAGGAGGTTCCATATAAGGTCAAAAACTACATACTCAGATCTTCACCAAACTTTGCATGGATACATTATGTGTCAAGACACGTGGAAAAAACGTACAAAACAAAAGATTGGAGACATCAAGATTTTGGTCGAATTTTTTAAGAATTTTCAAATTTTCAGATGGGAGGTTCCAGATAAGGTCAAAAACGACATACTCAGATCTTCACCAAACTTTGCAGGGATACATTGGATATCAAGACACGTGGAAAAAACGTACAAAACAAGAGATTGGAGACATCAAGATTTTGGACGAATTTTTTAAGAATTTTCAAATTTTCAGATGGGAGGTTCAATATAAGGTCAAAAACTACATACTCAGATCTTCACCAAACTTTGCAGGGATACATTGGATGTCAAGACACGTGGAAAAAACGTACAAAACAAGAGATTGGAGACATCAAGATTTTGGACGAATTTTTTAAGAATTTTCAAATTTTCAGATAGGAGGTTCCATATAAGGTCAAAAACTACATACTCAGATCTTCACCAAACTTTGCAGGGATACATTGGATATCAAGACACGTGGAAAAAACGTACAAAACAAGAGATTGGGGTCATCAAGATTTTGGACGGATTTTTTAGGAATTTTCAAATTTTCAGATGGGAGGTTCCAGATAAGGTCAAAAACTACATACTCAGATCTTCACCAAACATTGCAGGGATACATTGGATGTCAAGACACGTGGAAAAAACGTACAAAACAAGAGATTGGAGACATCAAAATTTTGGACGAATTTTTTAAGAATTTTCAAATTTTCAGATAGGAGGTTCCAGATGAGGTCAAAAACTACATACTCAGATCTTCACCAAACTTTGCAGGAATACTTTGCATGTCAAGACACGTGGAAAAAACGTACAAAACAAGAGATCGGAGACATCAAGATTTTCGACGAATTTTTTAAGAATTTTCAAATTTTCAGATGGGAGGTTCCAGATAAGGTCAAAAACGACATACTCAGATCTTCACCAAACTTTGCATGGACACATTGGATGTCAAGACACGTGGAAAAATCATACAAAACATAGGATTGGTGACATCAAGATTTTGGACGAATTTTTTAAGAATTTTCAAATTTTCAGATAGGAGGTTCCATATAAGGTCAAAAACTACATACTCAGATCTTCACCAAACTTTGCAGGGATACATTGGAGGTCGAGACACGTGGAAAAAAAGTACAAAACAAGAGATTGGGGTCATCAAGATTTTGGACGGATTTTTTAGGAATTTTCAAATTTTCAGATGGGAGGTTCCAGATAAGGTCAAAAACTACATACTCAGATCTTCACCAAACATTGCAGGGATACATTGGATGTCAAGACACGTGGAAAAAACGTACAAAACAAGAGATTGGAGACATCAAGATTTTGGACGAATTTTTTAAGAATTTTCAAATTTTCAGATAGGAGGTTCCAGATGAGGTCAAAAACTACATACTCAGATCTTCACCAAACTTTGCAGGAATACTTTGCATGTCAAGACACGTGGAAAAAACGTACAAAACAAGAGATCGGAGACATCAAGATTTTCGACGAATTTTTTAAGAATTTTCAAATTTTCATATGGGAGGTTCCAGATAAGGTCAAAAACGACATACTCAGATCTTCACCAAACTTTGCATGGATACATTGGATGTCAAGACACGTGGAAAAAACGTACAAAACAAGAGATTGGGGTCATCAAGATTTTGCACGGATTTTTTAGGAATTTTCAAATTTTCAGATGGGAGGTTCCAGATAAGGTCAAAAACTACATACTCAGATCTTCACCAAACTTTGCAGGGATACATTGGATGTCAAGACACGTGGAAAAAACGTACAAAACAAGAGATTGGAGACATCAAGATTTTGGACGAATTTTTTAAGAATTTTCAAATTTTCAGATAGGAGGTTCCATATAAGGTCAAAAACTACATACTCAGATCTTCACCAAACATTGCAGGAATACATTGGATGTCAAGACACGTGGAAAAAACGTACAAAACAAGAGATTGGGGTCATCAAGATTTTGCACGGATTTTTTAGGAATTTTCAAATTTTCAGATGGGAGGTTCCAGATAAGGTCAAAAACTACATACTCAGATCTTCACCAAACTTTGCAGGGATACATTGGATGTCAAGACACGTGGAAAAAACGTACAAAACAAGAGATTGGAGACACCAAGATTTTGGACGAATTTTTTAAGAATTTTCAAATTTTCAGATAGGAGGTTCCATATAAGGTCAAAAACTACATACTCAGATCTTCACCAAACTTTGCAGGAATACTTTGCATGTCAAGACACGTGGAAAAAACGTACAAAACAAGAGATCGGAGACATCAAGATTTTCGACGAATTTTTTAAGAATTTTCAAATTTTCAGATAGGAGGTTCCATATAAGGTCAAAAACTACATACTCAGATCTTCACCAAACTTTGCAGGAATACTTTGCATGTCAAGACACGTGGAAAAAACGTACAAAACAAGAGATCGGAGACATCAAGATTTTCGACGAATTTTTTAAGAATTTTCAAATTTTCAGATGGGAGGTTCCAGATAAGGTCAAAAACGACATACTCAGATCTTCACCAAACTTTGCATGGATACATTGGATGTCAAGACACGTGGAAAAAACATACAAAACATAGGATTGGTGACATCAAGATTTTGGACGAATTTTTTAAGTATTTTCAAATTTTCAGATAGGAGGTTCCATATAAGGTCAAAAACTACATACTCAGATCTTCACCAAACTTTGCAGGGATACATTGGATGTCAAGACACGTGGAAAAAACGAACAAAACAAGAGATTGGAGACATCAAGATTTTGGACGAATTTTTTAAGAATTTTCAAATTTTCAGATAGGAGGTTCCATATAAGGTCAAAAACTACATACTCAGATCTTCACCAAACTTTGCATGGATACATTATGTGTCAAGACACGTGGAAAAAACGTACAAAACAAAAGATTGGAGACATCAAGATTTTGGTCGAATTTTTTAAGAATTTTCAAATTTTCAGATGGGAGGTTCCAGATAAGGTCAAAAACTACATACTCAGATCTTCACCAAACTTTGCAGGGATACATTGGATGTCAAGACACGTGGAAAAAATGTACAAAAAAGAGATTGGAGACATCAAGATTTTGGACGAATTTTTTAACAATTTTCAAATTTTCAGAAAGGATGTTCCAGATAAGGTCAAAAACGACATACTCAGATCTTCACCAAACTTTGCAGGGATACATTGGATATCAAGACACGTGGAAAAAACGTACAAAACAAGAGATTGGAGACATCAAGATTTTGGACGAATTTTTTAAGAATTTTCAAATTTTCAGATAGGAGGTTCCAGATAAGGTCAAAAACTACATACTCAGATCTTCACCAAACTTTGCAGGGATACATTGGATGTCAAGACACGTGGAAAAAACGTACAAAACAAGAGATTGGAGACATCAAGATTTTGGACGAATTTTTTAAGAATTTTCAAATTTTCAGATAGGAGGTTCCATATAAGGTCAAAAACTACATACTCAGATCTTCACCAAACATTGCAGGGATACATTGGATATCAAGACACGTGGAAAAAACGTACAAAACAAGAGATTGGAGACATCAAGATTTTGGACGAATTTTTTAAGAATTTTCAAATTTTCAGATAGGAGGTTCCAGATGAGGTCAAAAACTACATACTCAGATCTTCACCAAACTTTGCAGGAATACTTTGCATGTCAAGACACGTGGAAAAAACGTACAAAACAAGAGATCGGAGACATCAAGATTTTCGACGAATTTTTTAAGAATTTTCAAATTTTCAGATAGGAGGTTCCATATAAGGTCAAAAACTACATACTCAGATCTTCACCAAACTTTGCATGGATACATTATGTGTCAAGACACGTGGAAAAAACGTACAAAACAAAAGATTGGAGACTTCAAGATTTTGGTCGAATTTTTTAAGAATTTTCAAATTTTCAGATGGGAGGTTCCAGATAAGGTCAAAAACTACATACTCAGATCTTCACCAAACTTTGCAGGGATACATTGGATGTCAAGACACGTGGAAAAAACGTACAAAAAAGAGATTGGAGACATCAAGATTTTGGACGAATTTTTTAACAATTTTCAAATTTTCAGAAAGGATGTTCCAGATAAGGTCAAAAACGACATACTCAGATCTTCACCAAACTTTGCAGGGATACATTGGATATCAAGACACGTGGAAAAAACGTACAAAACAAGAGATTGGAGACATCAAGATTTTGGACGATTTTTTTAAGAATTTTCAAATTTTCAGATGGGAGGTTCAATATAAGGTCAAAAACTACATACTCAGATCTTCACCAAACTTTGCAGGGATACATTGGATGTCAAGACACGTGGAAAAAACGTACAAAACAAGAGATTGGAGACATCAAGATTTTGGTCGAATTTTTTAAGAATTTTCAAATTTTCAGATAGGAGGTTCCATATAAGGTCAAAAACTACATACTCAGATCTTCACCAAACATTGCAGGAATACATTGGATGTCAAGACACGTGGAAAAAACGTACAAAACAAGAGATTGGAGACATCAAGATTTTGGACGAATTTTTTAAGAATTTTCAAATTTTCAGATAGGAGGTTCCAGATAAGGTCAAAAACTACATACTCAGATCTTCACCAAACTTTGCAGGGATACATTGGATGTCAAGACACGTGGAAAAAACGTACAAAACAAGAGATTGGGGTCATCAAGATTTTGCACGGATTTTTTAAGAATTTTCAAATTTTCAGATGGGAGGTTCCAGATAAGGTCAAAAACGACATACTCAGATCTTCACCAAACTTTGCATGGATACATTGGATGTCAAGACACGTGGAAATATCGTACAAAACAAGAGATTGGAGACATCAAGATTTTGGACGAATTTTTTAAGAATTCTCAAATTTTCAGAAAGGAGGTTCCATATAAGGTCAAAAACTACATACTCAGATCTTCACCAAACTTTGCAGGGATACTTTGGATGTCAAGACACGTGGAAAAAACGTACAAAACAAGAGATTGGAGACATCAAGATTTTGGAAGAATTTTTTAAGAATTTTCAAATTTTCAGATAGGAGGTTCCAGATAAGGTCAAAAACTACATACTCAGATCTTCACCAAACTTTGCAGGGATACATTGGATGTCAAGACACGTGGAAAAAACGTACAAAACAAGAGATTGGAGACATCAAGATTTTGGACGAATTTTTTAAGAATTCTCAAATTTTCAGAAAGGAGGTTCCATATAAGGTCAAAAACTACATACTCAGATCTTCACCAAACTTTGCAGGGATACTTTGGATGTCAAGACACGTGGAAAAAACGTACAAAACAAGAGATTGGAGACATCAAGATTTTGGAAGAATTTTTTAAGAATTTTCAAATTTTCAGATAGGAGGTTCCAGATAAGGTCAAAAACTACATACTCAGATCTTCACCAAACTTTGCAGGGATACATTGGATGTCAAGACACGTGGAAAAAACGTACAAAACAAGAGATTGGGGTCATCAAGATTTTGGACGGATTTTTTAGGAATTTTCAAATTTTCAGATGGGAGGTTCCAGATAAGGTCAAAAACTACATACTCAGATCTTCACCAAACATTGCAGGGATACATTGGAGGTCAAGACACGTGGAAAAAACGTACAAAACAAGAGATCGGAGACATCAAGATTTTCGACGAATTTTTTAAGAATTTTCAAATTTTCAGATGGGAGGTTCCAGATAAGGTCAAAAACGACATACTCAGATCTTCACCAAACTTTGCATGGATACATTGGATGTCAAGACACGTGGAAAAAACATACAAAACATAGGATTGGTGACATCAAGATTTTGGACGAATTTTTTAAGAATTTTCAAATTTTCAGATAGGAGGTTCCATATAAGGTCAAAAACTACATACTCAGATCTTCACCAAACTTTGCAGGGATACATTGGAGGTCGAGACACGTGGAAAAAAAGTACAAAACAAGAGATTGGGGTCATCAAGATTTTGGACGGATTTTTTAGGAATTTTCAAATTTTCAGATGGGAGGTTCCAGATAAGGTCAAAAACTACATACTCAGATCTTCACCAAACATTGCAGGGATACATTGGATGTCAAGACACGTGGAAAAAACGTACAAAACAAGAGATTGGAGACATCAAGATTTTGGACGAATTTTTTAAGAATTTTCAAATTTTCAGATAGGAGGTTCCAGATGAGGTCAAAAACTACATACTCAGATCTTCACCAAACTTTGCAGGAATACTTTGCATGTCAAGACACGTGGAAAAAACGTACAAAACAAGAGATCGGAGACATCAAGATTTTCGACGAATTTTTTAAGAATTTTCAAATTTTCAGATGGGAGGTTCCAGATAAGGTCAAAAACTACATACTCAGATCTTCACCAAACTTTGCAGGGATACATTGGATGTCAAGACACGTGGAAAAAACGTACAAAAAAGAGATTGGAGACATCAAGATTTTGGACGAATTTTTTAACAATTTTCAAATTTTCAGAAAGGATGTTCCAGATAAGGTCAAAAACGACATACTCAGATCTTCACCAAACTTTGCAGGGATACATTGGATATCAAGACACGTAGAAAAAACGTACAAAACAAGAGATTGGAGACATCAAGATTTTGGACGAATTTTTTAAGAATTTTCAAATTTTCAGATGGGAGGTTCAATATAAGGTCAAAAACTACATACTCAGATCTTCACCAAACTTTGCAGGGATACATTGGATGTCAAGACACGTGGAAAAAACGTACAAAACAAGAGATTGGAGACATCAAGATTTTGGTCGAATTTTTTAAGAATTTTCAAATTTTCAGATAGGAGGTTCCATATAAGGTCAAAAACTACATACTCAGATCTTCACCAAACATTGCAGGAATACATTGGATGTCAAGACACGTGGAAAAAACGTACAAAACAAGAGATTGGAGACATCAAGATTTTGGACGAATTTTTTAAGAATTTTCAAATTTTCAGGTAGGAGGTTCCAGATAAGGTCAAAAACTACATACTCAGATCTTCACCAAACTTTGCAGGGATACATTGGATGTCAAGACACGTGGAAAAAACGTACAAAACAAGAGATTGGGGTCATCAAGATTTTGGACGGATTTTTTAGGAATTTTCAAATTTTCAGATGGGAGGTTCCAGATAATGTCAAAAACTACATACTCAGATCTTCACCAAACATTGCAGGGATACATTGGATGTCAAGACACGTGGAAAAAACGTACAAAACAAGAGATTGGAGACATCAAGATTTTGGACGAATTTTTAAAGAATTTTCAAATTTTCAGATAGGAGGTTCCATATAAGGTCAAAAACTACATACTCAGATCTTCACCAAACTTTGCAGGAATACTTTGCATGTCAAGACACGTGGAAAAAACATACAAAACATAGGATTGGTGACATCAAGATTTTGGACGAATTTTTTAAGAATTTTCAAATTTTCAGATAGGAGGTTCCATATAAGGTCAAAAACTACATACTCAGATCTTCACCAAACTTTGCAGGGATACATTGGAGGTCGAGACACGTGGAAAAAAGTACAAAACAAGAGATTGGGGTCATCAAGATTTTGGACGGATTTTTTAGGAATTTTCAAATTTTCAGATGGGAGGTTCCAGATAAGGTCAAAAACTACATACTCAGATCTTCACCAAACATTGCAGGGATACATTGGATGTCAAGACACGTGGAAAAAACGTACAAAACAAGAGATTGGAGACATCAAGATTTTGGACGAATTTTTTAAGAATTTTCAAATTTTCAGATAGGAGGTTCCAGATGAGGTCAAAAACTACATACTCAGATCTTCACCAAACTTTGCAGGAATACTTTGCATGTCAAGACACGTGGAAAAAACGTACAAAACAAGAGATCGGAGACATCAAGATTTTCGACGAATTTTTTAAGAATTTTCAAATTTTCAGATGGGAGGTTCCAGATAAGGTCAAAAACGACATACTCAGATCTTCACCAAACTTTGCAGGGATCCATTGGAGGTCGAGACACGTGGAAAAAACGTACAAAACAAGAGATTGGAGACATCAAGATTTTGGACGAATTTTTTAAGAATTTTCAAATTTTCAGATAGGAGGTTCCATATAAGGTCAAAAACTACATACTCAGATCTTCACCAAGCTTTGCAGGGATACATTGGATGTCAAGACACGTGGAAAAAACGTACAAAACAAGAGATTGGAGACATCAAGATTTTCGACGAATTTTTTAAGAATTTTCAAATTTTCAGAAAGGATGTTCCAGATAAGGTCAAAAACGACATACTCAGATCTTCACCAAACTTTGCAGGGATCCATTGGAGGTCGAGACACGTGGAAAAAACGTACAAAACAAGAGATTGGAGACATCAAGATTTTGGACGAATTTTTGAAGAATTTTCAAATTTTCAGATGGGAGGTTCCAGATAAGGTCAAAAACTACATACTCAGATCTTCACCAAACTTTGCAGGGATACATTGGATGTCAAGACACGTGGAAAAAACGTACAAAAAAGAGATTGGAGACATCAAGATTTTGGACGAATTTTTTAACAATTTTCAAATTTTCAGAAAGGATGTTCCAGATAAGGTCAAAAACGACATACTCAGATCTTCACCAAACTTTGCATGGATACATTGGATGTCAAGACACGTGGAAAAAACGTACAAAACAAGAGATTGGGGTCATCAAGATTTTGCACGGATTTTTTAGGAATTTTCAAATTTTCAGATGGGAGGTTCCAGATAAGGTCAAAAACTACATACTCAGATCTTCACCAAACTTTGCAGGGATACATTGGATGTCAAGACACGTGGAAAAAACGTACAAAACAAGAGATTGGAGACATCAAGATTTTGGACGAATTTTTTAAGAATTTTCAAATTTTCAGATAGGAGGTTCCATATAAGGTCAAAAACTACATACTCAGATCTTCACCAAACTTTGCATGGATATATTATGTGTCAAGACACGTGGAAAAAACGTACAAAACAAAAGATTGGAGACATCAAGATTTTGGTCGAATTTTTTAAGAATTTTCAAATTTTCAGATGGGAGGTTCCAGATAAGGTCAAAAACTACATACTCAGATCTTCACCAAACTTTGCAGGGATACATTGGATGTCAAGACACGTGGAAAAAACGTACAAAAAAGAGATTGGAGACATCAAGATTTTGGACGAATTTTTTAACAATTTTCAAATTTTCAGAAAGGATGTTCCAGATAAGGTCAAAAACGACATACTCAGATCTTCACCAAACTTTGCATGGATACATTGGATGTCAAGACACGTGGAAAAAACGTACAAAAAAGAGATTGGAGACATCAAGATTTTTAACGAATTTTTTAACAATTTTCAAATTTTCAGAAAGGATGTTCCAGATAAGGTCAAAAACGATATACTCAGATCTTCACCAAACTTTGCATGGAAACATTGGATGTCAAGACACGTGGAAAAAACGTACAAAACAAGAGATTGGGGTCATCAAGATTTTGCACGGATTTTTTAGGAATTTTCAAATTTTCAGATGGGAGGTTCCAGATAAGGTCAAAAACTACATACTCAGATCTTCACCAAACTTTGCAGGGATAAATTGGATGTCAAGACACGTGGAAAAAACGTACAAAACAAGAGATTGGGGTCATCAAGATTTTGCACGGATTTTTTAGGAATTTTCAAATTTTCAGATGGGAGGTTCCAGATAAGGTCAAAAACTACATACTCAGATCTTCACCAAACTTTGCAGGGATACATTGGATGTCAAGACACGATAAAAAAACCTACAAAAAAAGAGATTGGAGACATCAAGATTTTGGACGAATTTTTTAAGAATTTTCAAATTTTCAGATAGGAGGTTCCATATAAGGTCAAAAACTACATACTCAGATCTTCACCAAACTTTGCATGGATACATTATGTGTCAAGACACGTGGAAAAAACGTACAAAACAAAAGATTGGAGACATCAAGATATTGGTCGAATTTTTTAAGAATTTTCAAATTTTCAGATGGGAGGTTCCAGATAAGGTCAAAAACTACATACTCAGATCTTCACCAAACTTTGCAGGGATACATTGGATGTCAAGACACGTGGAAAAAAATTTACAAAACAAGAGATAGGAGACATCAAGATTTTGGACGAATTTTTTAACAATTTTCAAATTTTCAGAAAGGATGTTCCAGATAAGGTCAAAAACAACATACTCAGATCTTCACCAAACTTTGCAGGGATACATTGGATGTCAAGACACGTGGAAAAAACGTACAAAACAAGAGATCGGAGACATCAAGATTTTCGACGAATTTTTTAAGAATTTTCAAATTTTCAGATGGGAGGTTCCAGATAAGGTCAAAAACTACATACTCAGATCTTCACCAAACTTTGCAGGGATACATTGGATGTCAAGACACGTGGAAAAAACGTACAAAACAAGAGATTGGAGACATCAAAATTTTGGACGAATTTTTTAAGAATTTTCAAATTTTCAGATAGGAGGTTCCAGATGAGGTCAAAAACTACATACTCAGATCTTCACCAAACTTTGCAGGAATACTTTGCATGTCAAGACACGTGGAAAAAACGTACAAAACAAGAGATCGGAGACATCAAGATTTTCGACGAATTTTTTAAGAATTTTCAAATTTTCAGATGGGAGGTTCCAGATAAGGTCAAAAACTACATACTCAGATCTTCACCAAACTTTGCATGGATACATTATGTGTCAAGACACGTGGAAAAAACGTACAAAACAAAAGATTGGAGACATCAAGATTTTGGTCGAATTTTTTAAGAATTTTCAAATTTTCAGATGGGAGGTTCCAGATAAGGTCAAAAACTACATACTCAGATCTTCACCAAACTTTGCAGGGATACATTGGATGTCAAGACACGTGGAAAAAACGTACAAAACAAGAGATTGGAGACATCAAGATTATGGACGAATTTTTTGAGAATTTTCAAATTTTCAGAAAGGAGGTTCCATATAAGGTCAAAAACTACATACTCAGATCTTCACCAAACTTTGCAGGGATACATTGGATGTCAAGACACGTGGAAAAAACGTACAAAACAAGAGATTGGAGACATCAAGATTTTCGACGAATTTTTTAAGAATTTTCAAATTTTCAGAAAGGATGTTCCAGATAAGGTCAAAAACGACATACTCAGATCTTCACCAAACTTTGCAGGGATACATTGGAGGTCGAGACACGTGGAAAAAACGTACAAAACAAGAGATTGGAGACATCAAGATTTTGGACGAATTTTTGAAGAATTTTCAAATTTTCTGATAGGAGGTCCCAGATAAGGTCAAAAACTACATACTCAGATCTCCACCAAACATTGCAGGGATACATTGGATGTCAAGACACGTGGAAAAAACGTACAAAACAAGAGATTGGAGACATCAAGATTTTCGACGAATTTTTGAAGAATTTTCAAATTTTCAGATAGGAGGTTCCAGATAAGGTCAAAAACTACATACTCAGATCTTCACCAAACGTTGCAGGGATACTTTGCATGTCAAGACACGTGGAAAAAACGTACAAAACAAGAGATTGGAGACATCAAGATTTTCGACGAATTTTTTAAGAATTTTCAAATTTTCAGATGGGAGGTTCCAGATAAGGTCAAAAACGACATACTCAGATCTTCACCAAACTTTGCATGGATACATTGGATGTCAAGACACGTGGAAAAAACGTACAAAACAAGAGATTGGGGTCATCAAGTTTTTGCACGGATTTTTGAAGAATTTTCAAATTTTCAGATAGGAGGTTCCAGATAAGGTCAAAAACTACATACTCAGATCTTCACCAAACTTTGCAGGGATCCATTGGAGGTCGAGACACGTGGAAAAAACGTACTAAACAAGAGATTGGAGACATCAAGATTTTGGACGAATTTTTGAAGAATTTTCAAATTTTCAGATAGGAGGTTCCAGATAAGGTCTAAAACTACATACTCAGATCTCCACCAAACATTGCAGGAATACATTGGATGTCAAGACACGTGGAAAAAACGTACAAAACAAGAGATTGGAGACATCAAGATTTTCGACGAATTTTTGAAGAATTTTCAAATTTTCAGAAAGGATGTTCCAGATGAGGTCAAAAACTACATACTCAGATCTTCACCAAACTTTGCAGGGATCCATTGGAGGTCGAGACACGTGGAAAAAACGTACAAAACAAGAGATCGGAGACATCAAGATTTTCGACGAATTTTTGAAGAATTTTCAAATTTTCAGATAGGAGGTTCCAGATAAGGTCTAAAACTACATACTCAGATCTCCACCAAACATTGCAGGAATACATTGGATGTCAAGACACGTGGAAAAAACGTACAAAACAAGAGATTGGAGACATCAAGATTTTGGACGAATTTTTGAAGAATTTTCAAATTTTCAGATAGGAGGTTCCAGATAAGGTCTAAAACTACATACTCAGATCTCCACCAAACATTGCAGGAATACATTGGATGTCAAGACACGTGGAAAAAACGTACAAAACAAGAGATTGGAGACATCAAGATTTTCGACGAATTTTTGAAGAATTTTCAAATTTTCAGATAGGAGGTTCCAGATAAGGTCAAAAACTACATACTCAGATCTTCACCAAACGTTGCAGGGATACTTTGCATGTCAAGACACGTGGAAAAAACGTACAAAACAAAAGATTGGAGACATCAAGATTTTCGACGAATTTTTTAAGAATTTTCAAATTTTCAGATGGGAGGTTCCAGATAAGGTCAAAAACGACATACTCAGATCTTCACCAAACTTTGCATGGATACATTGGATGTCAAGACACGTGGAAAAAACGTACAAAACAAGAGATTGGAGACATCAAGATTTTGGACGAATTTTTTAAGAATTCTCAAATTTTCAGATAGGAGGTTCCAGATGAGGTCAAAAACTACATACTCAGATCTTCACCAAACTTTGCAGGGATACATTGGATGTCAAGACACGTGGAAAAAACGTACAAAAAAGAGATTGGAGACATCAAGATTTTGGACGAATTTTTTAACAATTTTCAAATTTTCAGAAAGGATGTTCCAGATAAGGTCAAAAACGACATACTCAGATCTTCACCAAACTTTGCATGGATACATTGGATGTCAAGACACGTGGAAAAAACGTACAAAACAAGAGATTGGGGTCATCAAGATTTTGCACGGATTTTTTAGGAATTTTCAAATTTTCAGATGGGAGGTTCCAGATAAGGTCAAAAACTACATACTCAGATCTTCACCAAACTTTGCAGGGATACATTGGATGTCAAGACACGTGGAAAAAACGTACAAAACAAGAGATTGGAGACATCAAGATTTTGGACGAATTTTTTAAGAATTTTCAAATTTTCAGATAGGAGGTTCCATATAAGGTCAAAAACTACATACTCAGATCTTCACCAAACTTTGCATGGATATATTATGTGTCAAGACACGTGGAAAAAACGTACAAAACAAAAGATTGGAGACATCAAGATTTTGGTCGAATTTTTTAAGAATTTTCAAATTTTCAGATGGGAGGTTCCAGATAAGGTCAAAAACTACATACTCAGATCTTCACCAAACTTTGCAGGGATACATTGGATGTCAAGACACGTGGAAAAAACGTACAAAAAAGAGATTGGAGACATCAAGATTTTGGACGAATTTTTTAACAATTTTCAAATTTTCAGAAAGGATGTTCCAGATAAGGTCAAAAACGACATACTCAGATCTTCACCAAACTTTGCATGGATACATTGGATGTCAAGACACGTGGAAAAACCGTACAAAAAAGAGATTGGAGACATCAAGATTTTGGACGAATTTTTTAACAATTTTCAAATTTTCAGAAAGGATGTTCCAGATAAGGTCAAAAACGATATACTCAGATCTTCAGCAAACTTTGCATGGATACATTGGATGTCAAGACACGTGGAAAAAACGTACAAAACAAGAGATTGGGGTCATCAAGATTTTGCACGGATTTTTTAGGAATTTTCAAATTTTCAGATGGGAGGTTCCAGATAAGGTCAAAAACTACATACTCAGATCTTCACCAAACTTTGCAGGGATAAATTGGATGTCAAGACACGTGGAAAAACGTACAAAACAAGAGATTGGGGTCATCAAGATTTTGCACGGATTTTTTAGGAATTTTCAAATTTTCAGATGGGAGGTTCCAGATAAGGTCAAAAACTACATACTCAGATCTTCACCAAACTTTGCAGGGATACATTGGATGTCAAGACACGTGGAAAAAACGTACAAAACAAGAGATTGGAGACATCAAGATTTTGGACGAATTTTTTAAGAATTTTCAAATTTTCAGATAGGAGTTTCCATATAAGGTCAAAAACTACATACTCAGATCTTCACCAAACTTTGCATGGATACATTATGTGTCAAGACACGTGGAAAAAACGTACAAAACAAAAGATTGGAGACATCAAGATATTGGTCGAATTTTTTAAGAATTTTCAAATTTTCAGATGGGAGGTTCCAGATAAGGTCAAAAACTACATACTCAGATCTTCACCAAACTTTGCAGGGATACATTGGATGTCAAGACACGTGGAAAAAACGTACAAAACAAGAGATAGGAGACATCAAGATTTTGGACGAATTTTTTAACAATTTTCAAATTTTCAGAAAGGATGTTCCAGATAAGGTCAAAAACAACATACTCAGATCTTCACCAAACTTTGCAGGGATACATTGGATGTCAAGACACGTGGAAAAAACGTACAAAACAAGAGATCGGAGACATCAAGATTTTCGACGAATTTTTTAAGAATTTTCAAATTTTCAGATGGGAGGTTCCAGATAAGGTCAAAAACTACATACTCAGATCTTCACCAAACTTTGCAGGGATACATTGGATGTCAAGACACGTGGAAAAAACGTACAAAACAAGAGATTGGAGACATCAAAATTTTGGACGAATTTTTTAAGAATTTTCAAATTTTCAGATAGGAGGTTCCAGATGAGGTCAAAAACTACATACTCAGATCTTCACCAAACTTCGCAGGAATACTTTGCATGTCAAGACACGTGGAAAAAACGTACAAAACAAGAGATCGGAGACATCAAGATTTTCGACGAATTTTTTAAGAATTTTCAAATTTTCAGATAGGAGGTTCCATATAAGGTCAAAAACTACATACTCAGATCTTCACCAAACTTTGCATGGATACATTATGTGTCAAGACACGTGGAAAAAACGTACAAAACAAAAGATTGGAGACATCAAGATTTTGGTCGAATTTTTTAAGAATTTTCAAATTTTCAGATGGGAGGTTCCAGATAAGGTCAAAAACTACATACTCAGATCTTCACCAAACTTTGCAGGGATACATTGGATGTCAAGACACGTGGAAAAAACGTACAAAACAAGAGATTGGAGACATCAAGATTATGGACGAATTTTTTGAGAATTTTCAAATTTTCAGAAAGGAGGTTCCATATAAGGTCAAAAACTACATACTCAGATCTTCACCAAACTTTGCAGGGATACATTGGATGTCAAGACACGTGGAAAAAACGTACAAAACAAGAGATTGGAGACATCAAGATTTTCGACGAATTTTTTAAGAATTTTCAAATTTTCAGAAAGGATGTTCCAGATAAGGTCAAAAACGACATACTCAGATCTTCACCAAACTTTGCAGGGATACATTGGAGGTCGAGACACGTGGAAAAAACGTACAAAACAAGAGATTGGAGACATCAAGATTTTGGACGAATTTTTGAAGAATTTTCAAATTTTCTGATAGGAGGTCCCAGATAAGGTCAAAAACTACATACTCAGATCTCCACCAAACATTGCAGGGATACATTGGATGTCAAGACACGTGGAAAAAACGTACAAAACAAGAGATTGGAGACATCAAGATTTTCGACGAATTTTTGAAGAATTTTCAAATTTTCAGATAGGAGGTTCCAGATAAGGTCAAAAACTACATACTCAGATCTTCACCAAACGTTGCAGGGATACTTTGCATGTCAAGACACGTGGAAAAAACGTACAAAACAAGAGATTGGAGACATCAAGATTTTCGACGAATTTTTTAAGAATTTTCAAATTTTCAGATGGGAGGTTCCAGATAAGGTCAAAAAGGACATACTCAGATCTTCACCAAACTTTGCATGGATACATTGGATGTCAAGACACGTGGAAAAAACGTACAAAACAAGAGATTGGGGTCATCAAGTTTTTGCACGGATTTTTGAAGAATTTTCAAATTTTCAGATAGGAGGTTCCAGATGAGGTCAAAAACTACATACTCAGATCTTCACCAAACTTTGCAGGGATCCATTGGAGGTCGAGACACGTGGAAAAAACGTACAAAACAAGAGATTGGAGACATCAAGATTTTGGACGAATTTTTGAAGAATTTTCAAATTTTCAGATAGGAGGTTCCAGATAAGGTCTAAAACTACATACTCAGATCTCCACCAAACATTGCAGGAATACATTGGATGTCAAGACACGTGGAAAAAACGTACAAAACAAGAGATTGGAGACATCAAGATTTTCGACGAATTTTTGAAGAATTTTCAAATTTTCAGAAAGGATGTTCCAGATGAGGTCAAAAACTACATACTCAGATCTTCACCAAACTTTGCAGGGATCCATTGGAGGTCGAGACACGTGGAAAAAACGTACAAAACAAGAGATCGGAGACATCAAGATTTTCGACGAATTTTTGAAGAATTTTCAAATTTTCAGATAGGAGGTTCCAGATAAGGTCTAAAACTACATACTCAGATCTCCACCAAACATTGCAGGAATACATTGGATGTCAAGACACGTGGAAAAAACGTACAAAACAAGAGATTGGAGACATCAAGATTTTGGACGAATTTTTGAAGAATTTTCAAATTTTCAGATAGGAGGTTCCAGATAAGGTCTAAAACTACATACTCAGATCTCCACCAAACATTGCAGGAATACATTGGATGTCAAGACACGTGGAAAAAACGTACAAAACAAGAGATTGGAGACATCAAGATTTTCGACGAATTTTTGAAGAATTTTCAAATTTTCAGATAGGAGGTTCCAGATAAGGTCAAAAACTACATACTCAGATCTTCACCAAACGTTGCAGGGATACTTTGCATGTCAAGACACGTGGAAAAAACGTACAAAACAAAAGATTGGAGACATCAAGATTTTCGACGAATTTTTTAAGAATTTTCAAATTTTCAGATGGGAGGTTCCAGATAAGGTCAAAAACGACATACTCAGATCTTCACCAAACTTTGCATGGATACATTGGATGTCAAGACACGTGGAAAAAACGTACAAAACAAGAGATTGGAGACATCAAGATTTTGGACTAATTTTTTAAGAATTCTCAAATTTTCAGAAAGGAGGTTCCATATAAGGTCAAAAACTACATACTCAGATCTTCACCAAACTTTGCAGGGATACTTTGGATGTCAAGACACGTGGAAAAAACGTACAAAACAAGAGATTGGGGTCATCAAGATTTTGGACGAATTTTTTAAGAATTTTCAAATTTTCAGATAGGAGGTTCCAGATGAGGTCAAAAACTACATACTCAGATCTTCACCAAACTTTGCAGGAATACTTTGCATGTCAAGACACGTGGAAAAAACGTACAAAACAAGAGATCGGAGACATCAAGATTTTCGACGAATTTTTTAAGAATTTTCAAATTTTCAGATGGGAGGTTCCAGATAAGGTCAAAAACGACATACTCAGATCTTCACCAAACTTTGCAGGGATCCATTGGAGGTCGAGACACGTGGAAAAAACGTACAAAACAAGAGATTGGAGACATCAAGATTTTGGACGAATTTTTTAAGAATTTTCAAATTTTCAGATGGGAGGTTCCAGATAAGGTCAAAAACGACATACTCAGATCTTCACCAAACTTTGCATGGATACATTGGATGTCAAGACACGTGGAAAAAACGTACAAAACAAGAGATTGGAGACATCAAGATTTTGGACGAATTTTTTAAGAATTCTCAAATTTTCAGAAAGGAGGTTCCAGATGAGGTCAAAAACGACATACTCAGATCTTCACCAAACTTTGCAGGGATACTTTGCATGTCAAGACACGTGGAAAAAACGTACAAAACAAGAGATCGGAGACATCAAGATTTTCGACGAATTTTTTAAGAATTTTCAAATTTTCAGATAGGAGGTTCCATATAAGGTCAAAAACTACATACTCAGATCTTCACCAAACTTTGCAGGGATACATTGGAGGTCGAGACACGTGGAAAAAAAGTACAAAACAACAGATTGGGGTCATCAAGATTTTGGACGGATTTTTTAGGAATTTTCAAATTTTCAGATGGGAGGTTCCAGATAAGGTCAAAAACTACATACTCAGATCTTCACCAAACATTGCAGGAATACTTTGCATGTCAAGACACGTGGAAAAAACGTACAAAACAAGAGATCGGAGACATCAAGATTTTCGACGAATTTTTGAAGAATTTTCAAATTTTCAGATAGGAGGTTCCAGGTAAGGTCTAAAACTACATACTCAGATCTCCTCCAAACATTGCAGGAATACATTGGATGTCAAGACACGTGGAAAAAACGTACAAAACAAGAGATTGGAGACATCAAGATTTTCGACGAATTTTTGAAGAATTTTCAAATTTTCAGATAGGAGGTTCCAGATAAGGTCAAAAACTACATACTCAGATCTTCACCAAACTTTGCAGGGATCCATTGGAGGTCGAGACACGTGGAAAAAACGTACAAAACAAGAGATTGGAGACATCAAGATTTTGGACGAATTTTTGAAGAATTTTCAAATTTTCAGATAGGAGGTTCCAGATAAGGTCTAAAACTACATACTCAGATCTCCACCAAACATTGCAGGAATACATTGGATGTCAAGACACGTGGAAAAAACGTACAAAACAAGAGATTGGAGACATCAAGATTTTCGACGAATTTTTGAAGAATTTTCAAATTTTCAGAAAGGATGTTCCAGATGAGGTCAAAAACTACATACTCAGATCTTCACCAAACTTTGCAGGGATACTTTGGATGTCAAGACACGTGGAAAAAACGTACAAAACAAGAGATCGGAGACATCAAGATTTTCGACGAATTTTTGAAGAATTTTCAAATTTTCAGATAGGAGGTTCCAGATAAGGTCTAAAACTACATACTCAGATCTCCACCAAACATTGCAGGAATACATTGGATGTCAAGACACGTGGAAAAAACGTACAAAACAAGAGATTGGAGACATCAAGATTTTCGACGAATTTTTGAAGAATTTTCAAATTTTCAGAAAGGATGTTCCAGATAAGGTCAAAAACGACATACTCAGATCTTCACCAAACTTTGCAGGGATCCATTGGAGGTCGAGACACGTGGAAAAAACGTACAAAACAAGAGATTGGAGACATCAAGATTTTGGACGAATTTTTGAATAATTTTCAAATTTTCAGAAAGGATGTTCCAGATAAGGTCAAAAACGACATACTCAGATCTTCACCAAACTTTGCAGGGATACATTGGAGGTCGAGACACGTGGAAAAAACGTACAAAACAAGAGATTGGAGACATCAAGATTTTGGACGAATTTTTGAAGAATTTTCAAATTTTCTGATAGGAGGTCCCAGATAAGGTCAAAAACTACATACTCAGATCTCCACCAAACATTGCAGGGATACATTGGATGTCAAGACACGTGGAAAAAACGTACAAAACAAGAGATTGGAGACATCAAGATTTTCGACGAATTTTTGAAGAATTTTCAAATTTTCAGATAGGAGGTTCCAGATAAGGTCAAAAACTACATACTCAGATCTTCACCAAACGTTGCAGGGATACTTTGCATGTCAAGACACGTGGAAAAAACGTACAAAACAAGAGATTGGAGACATCAAGATTTTGGACGAATTTTTGAAGAATTTTCAAATTTTCAGATAGGAGGTTCCAGATAAGGTCTAAAACTACATACTCAGATCTCCACCAAACATTGCAGGAATACATTGGATGTCAAGACACGTGGAAAAAACGTACAAAACAAGAGATTGGAGACATCAAGATTTTCGACGAATTTTTGAAGAATTTTCAAATTTTCAGATAGGAGGTTCCAGATAAGGTCAAAAACTACATACTCAGATCTTCACCAAACGTTGCAGGGATACTTTGCAAGTAGTGGGGTTTACGGTACGGACAGCGCAACTTTTAAGTGTAGAAAAGGCGAGGCTATTTGATTGAACAATCAGATTTGCTTATACTTAAAACAAAGCCAAGAGAGGCCTATACCCCAATTCTTCAGGTGTGATATGCTCTGATTTTTAAGAAATTCTGAGTTTCTAGTGTAGAAAAGGCGAGGGCTCAACAGATAGATTTACCTATACTTAAGACAATGCCAAGAGGGGCCTATACCCCAATTCTTCCAGTGTGACATGCTCTTAATTTTAAGAATTTTGAATTCTAGTGTAGAAAGGGTGAAAGCCTCTCAGACAGATTTGCTTATACTTAAAATTATGCCAAGTTCCCATATGATCTTATTGCTTATAGTGTGTTTTTCTGTCAAAATCCCAGGAATTGAATTTTAGTGTAGCTCAGATTGATTCTGCCATGTATATTAATATAAAGCTTATAGTTACTGGGTTCTGAGGCCCAGTGGAGTGTGGTGCATAGCCCCATGGTTTTTATTGTCTTGCAATCAGGAGGCCTCTGGGTTTGAGTCCTGATAAAATGTGAAGCCTCTCCTGATGGCAAAATGTTAATATTGTTGCTTTGTAAGCAAAAGGCTCGGGTTTGAGTCCTGATAAAATGTAAAGCCTCTCCTGATGGCAAAATGTTAATATTGTTGTCTTGTAAACAAGGGGCTCCGGGTTCGAGTCCTCATATAAGATTGAAATATATACAACTGCCCACACATAAGATATTCACTGCTAGCTGATAATACAGTTGAGGTTTGTGTGTTGTACAACAGGATAATAGAACAAATATCTTCTAGAACTGCTCCGTGACTCTCTCATTTCTTACATCATAAACATAAGATTTTTCACCTATGAGAATGACACTACAAATGGTGTCTTCAGCTAAAGCCTCATGGAATTCACAGATAATTTTAATGTTTGTTCTGTCATTCACCACAACTTGTTTTCTTTTTGAAGTGTTGATTACAAACATGGGTCTCCGTGTTTTGAATTCATCTGGAGTGTAGTACATATCAGTACTGCCAGTAGTGACTCTTTTGAAAGCCGAAAATGCCTCATATAATTTGAGAAAATCATCCTTGGACATGTCTAAATTGTAATTTTCTCTGGGGAATACCTCATTTCTGCCATTTTTAAGATATATGTTCTTGATGTTGCAGTTATCAAATCTACTTGAATTTTTTTCCTGATTATTGTGTCTTCCAGTCTGAAACAATACCACCACAAAATCCGGCATGTCATATTGTATACTGGAGAATGAATTTGTGGCATCAAACTCATAATAGGTGCCAGATGCGGGCTTCTGTACACATTGATATGTATAAAATTGCAGAGGAATCTGTGGATTTTTTATTATATCAGCTTTGTATTTAAGAGCATAACTGGCCTCATATTCAACAACAGGGATTCTTAACTCCATAGTCTGAATAATGCATTTGCCTGCATCAGGTAGGGTATTAGGCAAAGCTTCCCCTGTAGGGTTTAATGTGCTGTACCTCATCAAAGCATTGTTATCATTTGCAGCTCTTCTAAATGTGATTCTTAAACCACCCTTCCACATAATATCTTTGTAATCCGAGAAGAATCCTGGCAACAGGCGCATGGGGAACAGCACTGTGTGGTTCTTAGATAATATCTTATCACCAGCCTCAAATCCACCGATTTTGTAGTATGAAGCCTCGGTTTTGGATAATTTTAGAGTGGCCAAAGCCGTGGAGGTAATGCCGGGATAATCTATTCTGTTTATAACAACGCCATGCTTTCTGATCTCAATTTCAGAGAACAGATGCGGCACAAAATTATCTACCAATCTTATATTCGAATTTGCCGGATAATCTGTTCCATCCAGCTTTACAACATCAAATTTGATGTATAGATCTGCTCTGTGGGGGTGTATAAAGCCGTCCCCTACATCAAGATCAACCTCTATTTCTGTGTTGGGTTGATTTAAATTTGCAAATGTCCTCCTGTTTGGAGGGAATGATTGTAGCTCATAACTCTCAATATTTTCCATTTTTTTGTATGTATTTTTATTTAAATATTAATTTCTATGATAGCAGTTGTTGTGGCTCCAGCAAAATCAACTAATTCTTCTTTTTCATTAGTGACCATCAACTCAATGTAATCTATTCTATTATGACACACAGGAAAATATAATGTTGGGGATGGATTGTAGATGATCGGCTCCATGAATTCGGAATTAGGTTTGAATGTTGCAATGATGCCGGTTTGTTTGTGAGTGCCTATGCCATTTGATTTGGTGATCATACCCTCAGCCACATTACAGTGAATATTCAGAGTCTCTATGGCTAAGAATTTAGGTATATTCATAGCAGTGTGTTTGATGGCCGGTTCAAGTTTTGTGTTGTTCTCAAATCCTAACAGCTCTCCTATAGTACCCAGATGCACTGTTTCCGTAGCAGATACAATCTCTACTCTGTGAGTGACAGAATTTTGACTTAACACTATACCTCTGGGTAATTGTGCATTTAGAGTGGATAGATTATACTGCCCTGGAGTGATGACAATTTTTTGATCCCCTACTGCAATTGTATTGTTGTGGTGTGTAATATTAGGTATCAAGTACATGCCGTAAAATGCTCTGAGAGCTATTGTTTTGGGATACACTATGTCATCATGCAATTTGAGTTTCAATATTGAATTTTGGCTGGTGAGATGGAATACCCCCATGATGTTTCAGATACCACAAGGCTTTTTGAAAATTTTCAATTGATGGTTTATTTATTTGAGACATATATCTGAGAACAGATAAACACAAATGTCCACAATTAACATCTTTGAAGTTTTGAACACGGGCATTATTGTAATAAAGATTAGCTGATTTTAGATATTTTACTAAATTTTCAGGTGGAACACCTCCAAATGAATCAAACACAAATGCATCATCGTTTAAATATTTAAGATAACAGATCCAGTGAGTGCCCTGATTTTTGTACTTATCCAAATTAACAATGCCACACTCTTTGTTGAGTGGTTGTTCCGGCAAAGAATCAGACATGTACACACCCCTAAAATGTTTGATGCCCAGTGGCTTGATTAAAGCTTCAATATCTTGGTTTGTAAGCGGCTCTTGTTTTTTTTAAACTTATTCATGGCTCTCTTAACACCTTTGCCTTTTTTCTCCATGGCCAGGTTATGGCGCCTCTGCTCATCTAATTCTGCCCTATTTTTCTTGGCATCTATTACTGTTTTTGCTATGGCAGCTGATCCCCCGGCCAAGCTCCCAACAGCCCCGAGAGCAGCTAAGATGGCAGGGATGGTAAATATGAACCCCCCTACATGTGATTTTTTTCTTGATTGCTGTAATTTTTTTAATTGGGGGGTGCTAAGTAATAATTTCATACCATGGCCCTTTGCAAGACAAGAGCTTTTTTTCTTCCGCTGCTTTTTGGTTAAAAGACTGTCAATAGTTTTAAGAGATTTAAGACCTGCATAAGGTATTTGATACATAACACCCTTGGCCTTCATTGTAGGTTTATTATATATATGTTCACAACCCCCACCCCAGTTTTTGTTTGGTGCTCATAGCTATGGTGGTTCCCAATGCTGCTATTTTTTCACTTAAAGAAGCATCTTTGCTTACAAATCTACCAAATGCAACCTCTTCTAATTTCTTGTCTGCAACATGTCTCTTTTCAAGATCAGAATGTGTGTTGTATGCTATGTCATGGTCTCTACAAGCAGCATCTAGGGGATTTACACCAGGGTCCCCTCTGTTTAATCTATGCTCCAATTTTGTGCCTGGACCACAATACTGATAGCCTGGAATGTGCAGTTCAAATGGCAGCTTGTTTATAATGTCATTAACAAGGCCCCGACCCTCAGAAACATTCCAAAATTTAGGTGGTAGAGTATTAATAATTTTTATGAGATATCCAATCCCCTTAGTGTCATTCACTATAAAATTAGACAATTTGGTGCTTATCATGTCCATAATTCCAACCTTTTCATTGTAAAAATTGCGGTTCCCAGCATTTTCCTCCCCAGCTATCACCAGCAACCTATCTACAAGTTTCCTGACATCATCAACCCACACAAATTCTTTAGGCAGAGTATTGTATTGTTTGATTCCACTGCCAGTCTTAATCTGTGACCATATGGGCTTGATTAAGTTGTTGTATTTTGCCCCACTGCTAGACTTGACTCTTTTTTGTGTGGGATCATTGTTCTGGTATAGAGCATCTGATTTTATTAATATTTCTTTGTAGTGCTCATAATCTTGATCTGTATAGCTTCCAGGCCTCTTCCTAGTCATCAGTTCCCACAATCCAGGTGTTCCGGGGTACTTAACAAAACCACCTTTTTCTCCGAGACGAGATTCTGAATAAACAATGATATCATCCCCCATAAAAGTTACTCTGAAATTGCCAATTCTATGTATGATGCTCCCATCAAGCTCTGTGTCAGCATATAAGCCAAACACCTCATCTTTGTTGTCTTTAGGTGTGGTTAAATATTTTTGAGCAAGAAGACCCAATTCAATAGGATCCTGACTAGCCTCAATTCTTCTAGGAGCAACAGGACTAGGTGTATGAATACTGGAAAGTGGGGTGAATGGATAATCTAATATGTTCCTTGCAGCTACAGGTACAAGCTCTGTGATCAAATCTTGATTTTGCTCTGTAACAGTTTTGATATTCTTACCTAAATTATTAATAGCATCAATGACAGGCTGTTCTGTTTGCTTGTGTTTTTCATAAATTCCACGGTTCTCTGATTTCCATCCCTTAAATCTTTTTACAAGATAATCTCTTAACTTAAGATCATCAATGACTGGTCGTTTCATGGTTGTTTATTTATGTCTCAACGTCTAGAAAATCGTTGATTTTATTTCTGTATTTGCCAGTATTAGGTGTTCTTGTCATATCAATTGTGACAAACCCATAACTGTCCTGGTTCCAGCACTTGCTGCAAAACTTGGAAAAATCATTGAAGCTCAAGTCCCCACCTACATATTCATCATGTATGTGTTTGAGGTTGGTATGATCCTGATGAAACACACATATAAAATTGCTGTTGTCTCGGATCAGCTGCTTCGGTATTTTTGAAAAAGTCTGTGCCAGGTAGAAGCAATCAATGTTTTTGTGTCGGCCCTGTGTAAAGAAATTTCTAACCTTGTTTTGATTATCCAGTATAATGTCATCAAACACAACAACAGAATTATCGAGACATTCATCGAGTGGCTTAACATCTGGTTCAAAAGTGGCAATATCCAATCCATCATATAGCTTCATTAGCTGCTGATATTTTAATTGTTCCAAGCTCTTAGAGAAAACATACAAGTGCCTGTTTTTCCAGTCTAACCAGTTGGGTGCCAATAAAAAATTATCAACCATTAGTGTAGTTTTACCACAAGCAGATGGCCCAACAATAAGACACCTAATATTATCAGGCAGCAGCACTCCATTTATCTTATTCTGCTGTTCAGGTTCTGGCAGCCTTTTTATAACATCCCAGGTGCTCATATTATCACTTTGTCTGCATCGATCCAGCTGTTTTCCGGATGACCTAGCCATTTGACAAGTAACTTGTTGCCTTTTCTGCGGATGATTTTTTCTATAAGATATGTGTCAGGCTGTTTAGTTTTGCTGAGCTCTTGTTCATAGAACCTGCCTTTGAGAATTTCTCCTCGGTGATCTTTTATTATATATGTGTTAAGGGTCCCGGGTTTAACTTGAACCACTGTAAATAATTCAGTGCTCCAGTTTCTCGTAAAGCCTCTTTTGAATAAGTGCTTATATTTGCTGATTCTTACTTGGTCGCCTACCCTGTATTTGGCCCTTCTTGTTGTTGGCTGGTATCTAGGATAATAAACAGTCCTGATCAATTTTTGCTCATCAGATGAAGTTACTTCGGAGGGTTTCATGTTGATTGTGGAATGGACCGAGTTGTTATATTTATGTAGAAGTTCTGGAAGAATATTAATCCATTTATAATTACCTTGGAGTGTAAATTGTTTATACATAAGATTTTTTAGGGTTCTGTTGAATCTCTCTACAATTGAGGCTTTGAGATCACTGTAACTCGAGTAATGTTTTATTGACTGGCTTTTAATAAATTGTTGGAACACTGAATTATAAAATTCTTTGCCATTATCTGTTTGCAAATAGCGCGGTGATCTTCCTGAATGATTGATGATTGTCCTGAGGGCTTCTGTAACACATTTTCCAGTCTTGGATTTGAGTGGCACAGCCCAGGCAAATTTTGAAAATGTGTCTATTACAGTGAGTAGATACTTGTAGCCCTTGTTGATTTTGTCTAAGTTTTTCAACTGCCCACTTGCCATTTCAATCAAGTCGCTCTGCCATAAATCATCTATGCCCTTTGTGACTACTGGGAGTCTCTTAAAATTATGTCGGGCTTGTCTGTGTAATTCATCAACAATAATTTGTCTAGACATAATATGTAAACAAGAATATTGCAACTATGGGGTGTTCAGCAGCTGATACTGCAGGATTTTCTAAATATAATTTGTCCCCTATTTGTATTTTAAATTCCAGAGAGCCATCATCTTCAGTATAGGCTGTTTCTAATGTATTGGGGTCTGTAAAATCCTCTAACTCTACACTGGTGAATTTCGGTTTGTTGTCAGCATTTGTTATTGATAAGATGGGGTAGTGGTGTGCCTGTGGTTGAAGCCAATATTTGATCTTGATTGGTCTCAATGTGCCCCCAACAAAAAATTGATAATAAAATTGTGCAGGGGACAGCATATATATTTTGCCACCTGGTGTAAATGGTGAATCATATTCTTTGTTGGGGACGCTGTACAATTCAAGAATTACTGTATGTTTAGGATTCTCGATTATGCCCGTTATTTCTTTTTCTGCTGTGAGCAATCTACTTGTTACAGATTCAAGGTGCTCATTGATGGTCCTAACAACATCATCATGGCCTGGCTTTATTTTTATGTCCACAGCAAGTCTCTTGTATTGTTGCACAATCTCTTGAAGCTGGGTGGCAAAAACAGACAGGGCATTTGCTTGATTGGATTCCATGGTCCCTAGCTGTTGCTTGATATTAGCTACAATTTGTTGCAAATTTTCAACAACTGCCAATTTTGAATTTTGAGCAGTAAGATCATGGACCTGTCTTCTGATATCCTCAAACAAGGCATGCAGTTCATTAATATGTTGATTGGTTGGAAGAGTGGCCACTGTCTGAGTGAGTTGTTTGATCTCTGCCTGGATATTCTTGATATCTTCTGATTTCAATATCCTATTCACTGCTCTCTTAATATTTTTAAGTTCCTGTGATGTGGGAAGATTTGATACTGTATTCTGCAAAAATTCAAGTGCCAATTTCACATTGTTTAATTCAGAAGCATCAGCCACATTTTGCATAGCATTTTGGAGCAGGGCTATGTCTGCCTGAGTGGGTGTGGATTGTTGTAAAATTTCAAGCTTTGTTTGGATATCATCTATCAAGTGATGAAAATGAGATAGCTCAGATTCAGTGTTGAGGTTTTCAAGCTTTGTGATTTGTTGCTGGACACTGACAAGTGTATCTACAATCCCGGGCAGGCGAGTTTCTTGTACATTTGCCAAATCACTTTGCACTGCTGCTATTGTACCTTCAAGATGGGTTATGGTACTTTGAATTTTTCCAAAATCTTCATATGTTTCAAGTTGCAGCTTAATATTTGCAACACTCCGAGTTATTGCATTCAAAGCATCAGAAGATGGCAAGTTGTTCATAAAATTTTCAAGTGTCTCAATTTTATCTTTAACCTCGGCTATGGCATTGTTCAGAGGATCCAGGTTAGGTATCTGGAGTGATTGAATCTGTTCTTTTAGAGTGGAAATGACTAGATCAAAATCTTCTTGTGATTTTATGCTTTTGACAATTGTTTGGAGCTGTGCCTGGACATTATTTATCTGCTCTTCCAATTGTTGTTTCAATTGCTCGGAGTTGTTAGCCTGGGTCTTAAATTTGGCTTGAAGAGCTGCTACAGCTTCTTCTAAACTTTGAAAATTATCTAATGTTGCCAGATCAGTATATTTCTGAAGCAATAATTTAAGTTCAGAATCAATTTTAAGAAGAGGGTCCATGCATTGTGATTGCAAATTTGTAATTTCTAATTGAAGACTGGCATTGAGTGTGGTTTGTAAAGCTTGCAAATCACTTCTTAATTTCTTGACTCTGACATCAAGCATCAGAATCTCATCACTGTGATCTTCATGCCTTGTGTGGCCAAATATATCATTAGGCATTTTTGTTTTACTGGTTATTTATTATAGAGTATCTGATTCTTAATTCTATAAAAAAGGGTATAAGCTTGTCATAAGATCCAGGGACCTCAATATATAAGCAGTCACCAGCAGAAACAGTATATACAGTGCCAGAAATCATGTTTGAGTGCTTGATTCTATAAATATTTCTCCCTACTGAAATCTTGACATCACCCTCAGGGGTTGTAATAAATTGCAATTGCCCACCTACAGGTAATTGGTAATGATTTAAATTATTGTTAAATATATACAATGTTTTGCCTGTTTCATCATCATTATCTGTAAGTATGCTGTTCAGATGAATAATTAACAAGCCACTCAGTTTAGACAGCATATCAGGAGAGGGTTGTGGTGTTGGCAGGTCCATAATAGCCTGTTTTTTGAACCCAAATAAGTTCATAGGCATGTTTATTTATTTCAAATCATGCTCTGGAATTGGGCATTGTTTCCCATTTTTCAAATCACAATGCCCCCAAGGTAAAGTATGTATGTTACATGACAAAATGCATCTCTTATCATCATGTGGGTCCAGAGCCACTTTTGTTACAATATTTGAAGTCAATAAGTGATTCTCACTCTGAATTCTATTTTCTGATGTTCTAATTGAATTCTGTGATTTGATGCAATTTTTATAATCTTCAAATACAAGCTCTTTTTCCACAGTCACTCTGCCAATGCCCTTGGCTTTTTTGACAACAGCACTACATGTTTTAAAACTGTACATCTTGGCACTTAACCCAGCAAATTCCACAATAACATCACCAAGTGTCTCATCTTTTAACTTGCCAGGCACCTTTTTGTTGTGGTGTTGTTGAATTCTTGTATGTTCACTGGTATCAAAATATTGAAACAATTCAGGCTGTGACATATCTTGATAAACATCTTCTGTTTGAATTTCAAGAATAAAACTATCCGTGTCCATGTACAATAATTTTACACGATCACCATAAAAAGGTTTCAGCACATCATAATATAATATTAACATATGTAATTTGGCCAATTCCAATATCACAGCCCCTACATAAATAGGTTTATCAAACTTGATTTTTGTTTTCATCATGTTGAAAAGTGCCATGTGCTCATCATAAATTCTTCTGTAATTGAAGTTGGGCTTTGCAACCAATTTTTTGCTCAGGCTGGGGTCAGTAATTATTTTAACATCGGTATGTTTCCTGACATTTTCAATAGTTTTGCCATACACTGAATTCACCATCAATTTAAACAAGCCCTTATCAAATTCGCTTTTTGCAGATGTTCGAAGCTCCGTATTTGTATCAATGTATGGTTTCAACCATCTTGAGTGCCTGAACCTCAAAACTTTGCCAACTTTGGTTACTTGAACACCATGTTTCATCAGGAACTGTAGGTTTTTGTAATATATGACATAGCCTTGTTTCGGCTCCAGAGTCGTCATGAGCTTCCTCTGTTTAGAGCCAGGTGAGCACTGAACCTCGGGAATTGGGGGCAGATCAGAAAATTTGTTGTGTAAATGATCTGGAAACATCAGATCAGTCTCTAAGAAGAGGCCATATTCACTGTCATCAAAATCCTGAAGATCTTCAATATTGAAATCTTCGACCCACTCAAGCCCTGCATATGGCAATTTATCCATCATAGCGTGACCATAGAGGTTGTTTGCATCTCCATACAGTATATAATTTGATGGCCGTGTTGGATCATAATCAGGCATGTATTTGTTATTTGCTCTGGCATATCTCTGGGAACATTGCACCACCCCTCCTCTTATACATTTCTCCATAAACAGATACATATTTTGATCTGGGATCAGATCTAATTGCTTTTTGGTGTTGAAAAACATTGCGGCCCATGCTAGGCCCGGGGCACTGTAAAAATACACTGGGTCCAGTCCATAATTTTGCATGGAAGATTTTCTGAATGCCTGCAATATATCAGCTAAGAGGGTCACATCAAGTTTTAAATATGCCATGTGATAATCACCAAATGTCTGGCAATTTAAATTGTCCCACATCAACTGGGCATGGTGATAATCTTCATCAGTGATTCCAGATCCTCTGATTCTGCTGTAAAATGCTTCTTGTGGTGGCAGGGAACACTCATCAAATTTAGAAAAATCTGTAACATAGTCATATGGATATACACCCTTCCGCCTAATTAATTTCAGGTCCTGATTTGGAAACGAGGCACGTGTGATTTTTAATTTATCATCAGATAATTGAGAGGCCAGTGTAGCCAGGCTAGCAGGTAAAAATCTGTAAGAATCAAGAAATCTTATGTGAATAGGAACACCATCAACTTTAATTATCTTGCTAATAGATATATATTTTTCATCATTTTCAGCTAAAATATTTAAATTCTGCTTGTCAAACCCCTCGTACCTGATCAGATGATGGAAATCATAATTGGATGCTCCATGGCAAAATATGGGGACAAATCTTGGTCTCTTGATCTGAATATTACAGCTATTACACAGGGCCTGTTTATATCGACCATCTGTATGAGAATGGTGTTTAACCTTGATATTTGTATCTGAAAATTCAGAATCACATACCGGGCATTTTTCTGCATTGTTGAAATCCTCAATCTGTTTCTCTGTTAAAGGCAGCATGGGTTTTGATATTAATAAGATGTTAGATGCTATGTCACGGCACACATTTTCTATTCTATGTTTAAATTCTTTGATGGCATTTGGTCCCACGTATAAGTATGGCTCACTAGCTACACCATCCCGTATAACCACACAACAAAAGCTGGAAGGTTCATGTAGCTGGTATGGTGTAGTTGAAGATTCCTCGGGATCTGGGCTACAGAATGCAAGAGATTTGAGATTCGATTCGAAATCACAGACAATATATGCTGGGTGTTCCAACAAGGCTTCATACTTTTTGAATTCTGCTTTTTCACTTGGATTGGGCATCACCATATGAACAGGTTTATGGTTGCCACAGTATTTCAGATGCTCAATTAACTTGTTTTTAGCAATTTCTGCATTCTCTTCCCGAACCCCCTTCACCATTTTTTGACCATCAAATACAGTTAAACATCTTCTGCACAACTTAAATATTGTATGAGTTTTGTCTAGTTGTGTTCTCACTAAAGCTTCAAGATTATGTATCAGAGTGTAATGGTATGTATCATCCCCTTCAATTAAGAGCAGATCAATTGGAATAGCAGATTCATCATCAATTGTACTGATTCTGAGAGGTGCTATCGGACAATTGCCAGTGGAACAAGTAAATACATTAATAGATAATTGTTTGCCATTGATGTGCTTGGCTCTTTTTTCAAATTTATCAATATTCTGAACTGACATTGGATATTCCAAACCCTCCATTACATCGTCAAAAAGATGTTCATGTTGTTTGTAATAAGTTATTCTCTGAGGATCCTTTGAAACTGGATACAAAGCAGCTAATATACACCACAAAAAGCATTTCTGGTCGGCATTTTTTATATTGACCACGGCTCTTTTGTTTTTGATATTGGCAGGCAATGGTACATAAGTAGATCCTTGTAAAGGAGTGAATTCAGAAATATTAACATATAACTTGTGTGATGAACCGCATAGGCTCCATCCGGACTCTTTTGCTGCAAATTCAGAGTGTTTGATGTTCAGTTGATTTATCAAGCTGCTTATTATTGTGTCTGAATTTGCATTTGAATATACCGGTACAGTTTCTGTTATGTGGGGCTGTGTAAATTTTGTGCCATTTGGTTTCTTATATTGTACAAACAATTTGAGGGATAGCTTATAAGAGCCATTTTGTGCATTAAGAATTGCCTGCAGATCAGAATTTATACTGTTCAAGAAATTCTTAATGCCGCATCTTGGCTCTGATACAAACTGGTAATCCCTAAGTTGGGCATTAAAACTGCTATGTATGGGTGGTTCATAGCGTGGCTGCTTTGCAGGTCCAGCATTAACAGGTGTTTCATGCTTCCTTTTCAGACCAGATGTGGATGGTTGTGGGGGCAATATTGATGACTGTACATAAGAATTACACTTATGCCATTTGTAATATGCCTTGCTTAATATTTTATGGCATCTTGGACATATTTTCATGGCCTTTCTGCATTTCTTAGAGTTACAAATACGGCAATGTCTAGCCCAATGAGAACTAGATATATTTTTATTACACCGATTGCAATATTTTTGTTTTGGCATTTTTTCTTGTAGTTTATTATATAAGATTTTCTGGGCTTCAATTCCAAACTTTATACTTAATAAAAATATCAGTTGGGTTCAGCAGTTAGTGGCTGAGCTGTTTCTTTTATACCCAAACAACAGCAGTAACTAGGTTTTGGTGATAGTTTTGCTGATGTACAACACACTTCACCAGGTTTAAAACCCCATCTCTATATCAACTAAATACAATTCAAAATTGGATTTTGAACTGTGCAATAAATATTCTGTAAGTCTCACTTGTGTTTATATTAACAGAACAAGACAAGACCAGAATTGTATTCAGGATTGCATGTTTTCATACAAAAAAGCCATATTTTTGACAAGTTTATAAACAACAATCATACAGATATAGCTTTTACACACATGGCCGAATCTGTCTGAGCAGAGGAGAAAGGAGGTTTTCAGATCTGGGGGCTATCAACGAGCAGTAATTATTCTCAAAATCTCACTTGTAGAGATATTATTTTGCAACATGTATTTCAATCTTATACAGGACTCGAACCCAAAGCCCCTGATTACAATGCAGCAATATTAGCACGTCTCCAAATGGAATATGCTCACATTTTACCGGGTTCTGAGACCCTTATGCAGACAAAATTGGATTTTGAACTGCCATAATATTTTCTAAGTCTTTGCCTATGTTCATATTATCTGAATAGAATTGCTTTTAGCATGAGGGGGGTACAGTTCATTGCCACTGTGTGAAAATATGTATCTTTATCTCAATAATCTTTGTTACACTTTTACATGTTGTCTTGCATGACTAGGAATTTGTTACACTTTTTCCCCTGTCGTGCTGAAAGATTAATGACCCCTTCAGTGAATCATACAGAAAAATCATTAATGTTCCCTTCTAGCGTGTCTCTTGCGTGCCGGCAAAGCACGCAAACAATTAACTATGCTTACCCGCTCTTCTCCTATTGTATTGAGGAGGTGGTTATAAAACATGAAAAAATAAGAAAATTCAGTTTTTTGTACAATATATTATTGTAAAACACTTTTTACCAGGTTTTCAGATCTGGGAGTTGTATATCAACTATTCTCAAAATCCCACTTGTGGACATATTATTTTGCCACATGTTTTCAATCTTAAATATGAGGACTCGAACCCGGAGCCCCTTGTTTACAAGACAACAATATTAACATTTTGCCATCAGGAGAGGCTTTACATTTTATCAGGACTCAAACCCGAGCCTTTTGCTTACAAAGCAACAATATTAACATTTTGCCATCAGGAGAGGCTTCACATTTTATCAGGACTCAAACCCAGAGGCCTCCTGATTGCAAGACAATAAAAACCATGGGGCTATGCACCACACTCCACTGGGCCTCAGAACCCAGTAACTATAAGCTTTATATTAATATACATGGCAGAATCAATCTGAGCTACACTAAAATTCAATTCCTGGGATTTTGACAGAAAAACACACTATAAGCAATAAGATCATATGGGAACTTGGCATAATTTTAAGTATAAGCAAATCTGTCTGAGAGGCTTTCACCCTTTCTACACTAGAATTCAAAATTCTTAAAATTAAGAGCATGTCACACTGGAAGAATTGGGGTATAGGCCTCTCTTGGCATTGTCTTAAGTATAGGTAAATCTATCTGTTGAGCCCTCGCCTTTTCTACACTAGAAACTCAGAATTTCTTAAAAATCAGAGCATATCACACCTGAAGAATTGGGGTATAGGCCTCTCTTGGCTTTGTTTTAAGTATAAGCAAATCTGATTGTTCAATCAAATAGCCTCGCCTTTTCTACACTTAAAAGTTGCGCTGTCCGTACCGTAAACCCCACTACTTTTGCATGTCAAGACACGTGGAAAAAACGTACAAAACAAAAGATTGGAGACATCAAGATTTTCGACGAATTTTTTAAGAATTTTCAAATTTTCAGATGGGAGGTTCCAGATAAGGTCAAAAACGACATACTCAGATCTTCACCAAACTTTGCATGGATACATTGGATGTCAAGACACGTGGAAAAAACGTACAAAACAAGAGATTGGAGACATCAAGATTTTGGACGAATTTTTTAAGAATTCTCAAATTTTCAGAAAGGAGGTTCCATATAAGGTCAAAAACTACATACTCAGATCTTCACCAAACTTTGCAGGGATACTTTGGATGTCAAGACACGTGGAAAAAACGTACAAAACAAGAGATTGGGGTCATCAAGATTTTGGACGAATTTTTTAAGAATTTTCAAATTTTCAGATGGGAGGTTCAATATAAGGTCAAAAACTACATACTCAGATCTTCACCAAACTTTGCAGGGATACATTGGAGGTCGAGACACGTGGAAAAAAAGTACAAAACAAGAGATTGGGGTCATCAAGATTTAGGACGGATTTTTTAGGAATTTTCAAATTTTCAGATGGGAGGTTCCAGATAAGGTCAAAAACTACATACTCAGATCTTCACCAAACATTGCAGGGATACATTGGATGTCAAGACACGTGGAAAAAACGTACAAAACAAGAGATTGGAGACATCAAGATTTTGGACGAATTTTTTAAGAATTTTCAAATTTTCAGATAGGAGGTTCCAGATGAGGTCAAAAACTACATACTCAGATCTTCACCAAACTTTGCAGGAATACTTTGCATGTCAAGACACGTGGAAAAAACGTACAAAACAAGAGATCGGAGACATCAAGATTTTCGACGAATTTTTTAAGAATTTTCAAATTTTCAGATGGGAGGTTCCAGATAAGGTCAAAAACGACATACTCAGATCTTCACCAAACTTTGCAGGGATCCATTGGAGGTCGAGACACGTGGAAAAAACGTACAAAACAAGAGATTGGAGACATCAAGATTTTGGACGAATTTTTTAAGAATTTTCAAATTTTCAGATGGGAGGTTCCAGATAAGGTCAAAAACGACATACTCAGATCTTCACCAAACTTTGCATGGATACATTGGATGTCAAGACACGTGGAAAAAACGTACAAAACAAGAGATTGGAGACATCAAGATTTTGGACGAATTTTTTAAGAATTCTCAAATTTTCAGAAAGGAGGTTCCAGATGAGGTCAAAAACGACATACTCAGATCTTCACCAAACTTTGCAGGGATACTTTGCATGTCAAGACACGTGGAAAAAACGTACAAAACAAGAGATCGGAGACATCAAGATTTTCGACGAATTTTTTAAGAATTTTCAAATTTTCAGATAGGAGGTTCCATATAAGGTCAAAAACTACATACTCAGATCTTCACCAAACTTTGCAGGGATACATTGGAGGTCGAGACACGTGGAAAAAAAGTACAAAACAAGAGATTGGGGTCATCAAGATTTTGGACGGATTTTTTAGGAATTTTCAAATTTTCAGATGGGAGGTTCCAGATAAGGTCAAAAACTACATACTCAGATCTTCACCAAACATTGCAGGAATACTTTGCATGTCAAGACACGTGGAAAAAACGTACAAAACAAGAGATCGGAGACATCAAGATTTTCGACGAATTTTTGAAGAATTTTCAAATTTTCAGATAGGAGGTTCCAGGTAAGGTCTAAAACTACATACTCAGATCTCCTCCAAACATTGCAGGAATACATTGGATGTCAAGACACGTGGAAAAAACGTACAAAACAAGAGATTGGAGACATCAAGATTTTCGACGAATTTTTGAAGAATTTTCAAATTTTCAGATAGGAGGTTCCAGATAAGGTCAAAAACTACATACTCAGATCTTCACCAAACTTTGCAGGGATCCATTGGAGGTCGAGACACGTGGAAAAAACGTACAAAACAAGAGATTGGAGACATCAAGATTTTGGACGAATTTTTGAAGAATTTTCAAATTTTCAGATAGGAGGTTCCAGATAAGGTCTAAAACCACATACTCAGATCTCCACCAAACATTGCAGGAATACATTGGATGTCAAGACACGTGGAAAAAACGTACAAAACAAGAGATTGGAGACATCAAGATTTTCGACGAATTTTTGAAGAATTTTCAAATTTTCAGAAAGGATGTTCCAGATGAGGTCAAAAACTACATACTCAGATCTTCACCAAACTTTGCAGGGATACTTTGGATGTCAAGACACGTGGAAAAAACGTACAAAACAAGAGATCGGAGACATCAAGATTTTCGACGAATTTTTGAAGAATTTTCAAATTTTCAGAAAGGATGTTCCAGATAAGGTCAAAAACGACATACTCAGATCTTCACCAAACTTTGCAGGGATCCATTGGAGGTCGAGACACGTGGAAAAAACGTACAAAACAAGAGATTGGAGACATCAAGATTTTGGACGAATTTTTGAATAATTTTCAAATTTTCAGAAAGGATGTTCCAGATAAGGTCAAAAACGACATACTCAGATCTTCACCAAACTTTGCAGGGATACATTGGAGGTCGAGACACGTGGAAAAAACGTACAAAACAAGAGATTGGAGACATCAAGATTTTGGACGAATTTTTGAAGAATTTTCAAATTTTCTGATAGGAGGTCCCAGATAAGATCAAAAACTACATACTCAGATCTCCACCAAACATTGCAGGGATACATTGGATGTCAAGACACGTGGAAAAAACGTACAAAACAAGAGATTGGGGTCATCAAGATTTTGGACGGATTTTTTAGGAATTTTCAAATTTTCAGATGGGAGGTTCCAGATAAGGTCAAAAACTACATACTCAGATCTTCACCAAACATTGCAGGAATACTTTGCATGTCAAGACACGTGGAAAAAACGTACAAAACAAGAGATCGGAGACATCAAGATTTTCGACGAATTTTTGAAGAATTTTCAAATTTTCAGATAGGAGGTTCCAGGTAAGGTCTAAAACTACATACTCAGATCTCCTCCAAACATTGCAGGAATACATTGGATGTCAAGACACGTGGAAAAAACGTACAAAACAAGAGATTGGAGACATCAAGATTTTCGACGAATTTTTGAAGAATTTTCAAATTTTCAGATAGGAGGTTCCAGATAAGGTCAAAAACTACATACTCAGATCTTCACCAAACTTTGCAGGGATCCATTGGAGGTCGAGACACGTGGAAAAAACGTACAAAACAAGAGATTGGAGACATCAAGATTTTGGACGAATTTTTGAAGAATTTTCAAATTTTCAGATAGGAGGTTCCAGATAAGGTCTAAAACCACATACTCAGATCTCCACCAAACATTGCAGGAATACATTGGATGTCAAGACACGTGGAAAAAACGTACAAAACAAGAGATTGGAGACATCAAGATTTTCGACGAATTTTTGAAGAATTTTCAAATTTTCAGAAAGGATGTTCCAGATGAGGTCAAAAACTACATACTCAGATCTTCACCAAACTTTGCAGGGATACTTTGGATGTCAAGACACGTGGAAAAAACGTACAAAACAAGAGATCGGAGACATCAAGATTTTCGACGAATTTTTGAAGAATTTTCAAATTTTCAGAAAGGATGTTCCAGATAAGGTCAAAAACGACATACTCAGATCTTCACCAAACTTTGCAGGGATCCATTGGAGGTCGAGACACGTGGAAAAAACGTACAAAACAAGAGATTGGAGACATCAAGATTTTGGACGAATTTTTGAATAATTTTCAAATTTTCAGAAAGGATGTTCCAGATAAGGTCAAAAACGACATACTCAGATCTTCACCAAACTTTGCAGGGATACATTGGAGGTCGAGACACGTGGAAAAAACGTACAAAACAAGAGATTGGAGACATCAAGATTTTGGACGAATTTTTGAAGAATTTTCAAATTTTCTGATAGGAGGTCCCAGATAAGGTCAAAAACTACATACTCAGATCTCCACCAAACATTGCAGGGATACATTGGATGTCAAGACACGTGGAAAAAACGTACAAAACAAGAGATTGGAGACATCAAGATTTTCGACGAATTTTTGAAGAATTTTCAAATTTTCAGATAGGAGGTTCCAGATAAGGTCAAAAACTACATACTCAGATCTTCACCAAACGTTGCAGGGATACTTTGCATGTCAAGACACGTGGAAAAAACGTACAAAACAAGAGATTGGAGACATCAAGATTTTCGACGAATTTTTTAAGAATTTTCAAATTTTCAGATGGGAGGTTCCAGATAAGGTCAAAAACGACATACTCAGATCTTCACCAAACTTTGCATGGATACATTGGATGTCAAGACACGTGGAAAAAACGTACAAAACAAGAGATTGGGGTCATCAAGATTTTGCACGGATTTTTTAGGAATTTTCAAATTTTCAGATGGGAGGTTCCAGATAAGGTCAAAAACTACATACTCAGATCTTCACCAAACTTTGCAGGGATACATTGGATGTCAAGACACGTGGAAAAAACGTACAAAACAAGAGATTGGAGACATCAAGATTTTGGACGAATTTTTTAAGAATTTTCAAATTTTCAGATAGGAGGTTCCATATAAGGTCAAAAACTACATACTCAGATCTTCACCAAACTTTGCATGGATACATTATGTGTCAAGACACGTGGAAAAAACGTACAAAACAAAAGATTGGAGACATCAAGATTTTGGTCGAATTTTTTAAGAATTTTCAAATTTTCAGATGGGAGGTTCCAGATAAGGTCAAAAACTACATACTCAGATCTTCACCAAACTTTGCAGGGATACATTGAATGTCAAGACACGTGGAAAAAACGTACAAAAAAGAGATTGGAGACATCAAGATTTTGGACGAATTTTTTAACAATTTTCAAATTTTCAGAAAGGATGTTCCAGATAAGGTCAAAAACGACATACTCAGATCTTCACCAAACTTTGCAGGGATACATTGGATGTCAAGACACGTGGAAAAAACGTACAAAACAAGAGATTGGAGACATCAAGATTTTGGACGAATTTTTTAAGAATTTTCAAATTTTCAGAAAGGATGTTCCAGATAAGGTCAAAAACGACATACTCAGATCTTCACCAAACTTTGCAGGGATCCATTGGAGGTCGAGACACGTGGAAAAAACGTACAAAACAAGAGATTGGAGACATCAAGATTTTGGACGAATTTTTGAAGAATTTTCAAATTTTCAGATAGGAGGTTCCAGATAAGGTCTAAAACTACATACTCAGATCTCCACCAAACATTGCAGGAATACATTGGATGTCAAGACACGTGGAAAAAACGTACAAAACAAGAGATTGGAGACATCAAAATTTTGGACGAATTTTTTAAGAATTTTCAAATTTTCAGATAGGAGGTTCCAGATGAGGTCAAAAACTACATACTCAGATCTTCACCAAACTTTGCAGGAATACTTTGCATGTCAAGACACGTGGAAAAAACGTACAAAACAAGAGATCGGAGACATCAAGATTTTCGACGAATTTTTTAAGAATTTTCAAATTTTCAGATGGGAAGTTCCAGATAAGGTCAAAAACGACATACTCAGATCTTCACCAAACTTTGCATGGATACATTGGATGTCAAGACACGTGGAAAAAACATACAAAACATAGGATTGGTGACATCAAGATTTTGGACGAATTTTTTAAGAATTTTCAAATTTTCAGATAGGAGGTTCCATATAAGGTCAAAAACTACATACTCAGATCTTCACCAAACTTTGCAGGGATACATTGGAGGTCGAGACACGTGGAAAAAAAGTACAAAACAAGAGATTGGGGTCATCAAGATTTTGGACTAATTTTTTAGGAATTTTCAAATTTTCAGATGGGAGGTTCCAGATAAGGTCAAAAACTACATACTCAGATCTTCACCAAACATTGCAGGGATACATTGGATGTCAAGACACGTGGAAAAAACGTACAAAACAAGAGATTGGAGACATCAAGATTTTGGACGAATTTTTTAAGAATTTTCAAATTTTCAGATAGGAGGTTCCAGATGAGGTCAAAAACTACATACTCAGATCTTCACCAAACTTTGCAGGAATACTTTGCATGTCAAGACACGTGGAAAAAACGTACAAAACAAGAGATCGGAGACATCAAGATTTTCGACGATTTTTTTAAGAATTTTCAAATTTTCAGATGGGAGGTTCCAGATAAGGTCAAAAACGACATACTCAGATCTTCACCAAACTTTGCAGGGATCCATTGGAGGTCGAGACACGTGGAAAAAACGTACAAAACAAGAGATTGGAGACATCAAGATTTTGGACGAATTTTTTAAGAATTTTCAAATTTTCAGATAGGAGTTTCCATATAAGGTCAAAAACTACATACTCAGATCTTCACCAAACTTTGCAGGGATACATTGGATGTCAAGACACGTGGAAAAAACGTACAAAACAAAAGATTGGAGACATCAAGATTTTCGACGAATTTTTTAAGAATTTTCAAATTTTCAGATGGGAGGTTCAATATAAGGTCAAAAACTACATACTCAGATCTTCACCAAACTTTGCATGGATACATTGGATGTCAAGACACGTGGAAAAAACATACAAAACATAGGATTCGGAACATCAAGATTTTGGTCGAATTTTTTAAGAATTTTCAAATTTTCAGATAGGAGGTTCCATATAAGGTCAAAAACTACATACTCAGATCTTCACCAAACATTGCAGGAATACATTGGATGTCAAGACACGTGGAAAAAACGTACAAAACAAGAGATTGGGGTCATCAAGATTTTGCACGGATTTTTTAGGAATTTTCAAATTTTCAGATGGGAGGTTCCAGATAAGGTCAAAAACTACATACTCAGATCTTCACCAAACTTTGCAGGGATACATTGGATGTCAAGACACGTGGAAAAAACGTACAAAACAAGAGATTGGAGACATCAAGATTTTGGACGAATTTTTTAAGAATTTTCAAATTTTCAGATAGGAGGTTCCATATAAGGTCAAAAACTACATACTCAGATCTTCACCAAACTTTGCATGGATACATTATGTGTCAAGACACGTGGAAAAAACGTACAAAACAAAAGATTGGAGACATCAAGATTTTGGTCGAATTTTTTAAGAATTTTCAAATTTTCAGATGGGAGGTTCCAGATAAGGTCAAAAACTACATACTCAGATCTTCACCAAACTTTGCAGGGATACATTGGATGTCAAGACACGTGGAAAAAACGTACAAAAAAGAGATTGGAGACATCAAGATTTTGGACGAATTTTTTAACAATTTTCAAATTTTCAGAAAGGATGTTCCAGATAAGGTCAAAAACGACATACTCAGATCTTCACCAAACTTTGCAGGGATACATTGGATATCAAGACACGTGGAAAAAACGTACAAAACAAGAGATTGGAGACATCAAGATTTTGGACGAATTTTTTAAGAATTTTCAAATTTTCAGATAGGAGGTTCCAGATAAGGTCAAAAACTACATACTCAGATCTTCACCAAACTTTGCAGGGATACATTGGATGTCAAGACACGTGGAAAAAACGTACAAAACAAGAGATTGGAGACATCAAGATTTTGGACGAATTTTTTAAGAATTTTCAAATTTTCAGATAGGAGGTTCCAGATGAGGTCAAAAACTACATACTCAGATCTTCACCAAACTTTGCAGGAATACTTTGCATGTCAAGACACGTGGAAAAAACGTACAAAACAAGAGATCGGAGACATCAAGATTTTCGACGAATTTTTTAAGAATTTTCAAATTTTCAGATGGGAGGTTCCAGATAAGGTCAAAAACGACATACTCAGATCTTCACCAAACTTTGCAGGGATCCATTGGAGGTCGAGACACGTGGAAAAAACGTACAAAACAAGAGATTGGAGACATCAAGATTTTGGACGAATTTTTTAAGAATTTTCAAATTTTCAGATAGGAGGTTCCATATAAGGTCAAAAACTACATACTCAGATCTTCACCAAACTTTGCAGGGATACATTGGATGTCAAGACACGTGGAAAAAACGTACAAAACAAGAGATTGGAGACATCAAGATTTTGGACGATTTTTTTAAAAATTTTCAAATTTTCAGAAATGCGGTTCCAGATAAGGTCAAAAACTACATACTCAGATCTTCACCAAACTTTGCAGGGATACATTGGATGTCAAGACACGTGGAAAAAACGTACAGAACAAGAGATTCGGGTCAACAAGATTTTGGACGGATTTTTTAGGAATTTTCAAATTTTCAGATGGGAGGTTCCAGATAAGGTCAAAAACTACATACTCAGATCTTCACCAAACTCTGCAGGGATACATTGTATGTCAAGACACGTGGAAAAAACATACAAAACATAGGATTGGGGACATCAAGATTTTGTTAAATTCTTTTAAGAATTTTCAAATTTTCAGATAGGAGGTTCCATATAAGGTCAAAAACTACATACTCAGATCTTCACCAAACATTGCAGGGATACATTGGATGTCAAGACACGTGGAAAGAACGTACAAAACGAGAGATTGGAGACATCAAGATTTTGGACGAATTTTTTAAGAATTTTCAAATTTTCAGATAGGAGGCTCCATATAAGGTCAAAAACTACATACTCAGATCTTCACCAAACATTGCAGGGATACATTGGATGTCAAGACACGTGGAAAAAACGTACAAAACAAGAGATTGGAGACATCAAGATTTTGGACGAATTTTTTAAGAATTTTCAAATTTTCAGATAGGAGGTTCCAGATAAGGTCAAAAACTACATACTCAGATCTTCACCAAACGTTGCAGGGATACTTTGCATGTCAAGACACGTGGAAAAAACGTACAAAACAAGAGATTGGAGACATCAAGATTTTCGACGAATTTTTTAAGAATTTTCAAATTTTCAGATGGGAGGTTCCAGATAAGGTCAAAAACGACATACTCAGATCTTCACCAAACTTTGCATGGATACATTGGATGTCAAGACACGTGGAAAAAACGTACAAAACAAGAGATTGGGGTCATCTAGATTTTGCACGGATTTTTTAAGAATTTTCAAATTTTCAGATAGGAGGTTCCAGATAAGGTCAAAAACGACATACTCAGATCTTCACCAAACTTTGCATGGATACATTGGATGTCAAGACACGTGGAAAAAACGTACAAAACAAGAGATTGGAGACATCAAGATTTTGGACGAATTTTTTAAGAATTCTCAAATTTTCAGAAAGGAGGTTCCATATAAGGTCAAAAACTACATACTCAGATCTTCACCAAACTTTGCAGGGATACTTTGGATGTCAAGACACGTGGACAAAACGTACAAAACAAGAGATTGGGGTCATCAAGATTTTGGACGAATTTTTTAAGAATTTTCAAATTTTCAGATGGGAGGTTCAATATAAGGTCAAAAACTACATACTCAGATCTTCACCAAACTTTGCATGGATACATTGGATGTCAAGACACGTGGAAAAAACATACAAAACATAGGATTCGGAACATCAAGATTTTGGTCGATTTTTTTAAGAATTTTCAAATTTTCAGATAGGAGGTTCCATATAAGGTCAAAAACTACATACTCAGATCTTCACCAAACTTTGCAGGGATACATTGGATGTCAAGACACGTGGAAAAAACGTACAAAACAAGAGATTGGAGACATCAAGATTTTCGACGAATTTTTTAAGAATTTTCAAATTTTCAGAAAGGATGTTCCAGATAAGGTCAAAAACGACATACTCAGATCTTCACCAAACTTTGCAGGGATACATTGGAGGTCGAGACACGTGGAAAAAACGTACAAAACAAGAGATTGGAGACATCAAGATTTTGGACGAATTTTTGAAGAATTTTCAAATTTTCTGATAGGAGGTCCCAGATAAGGTCAAAAACTACATACTCAGATCTCCACCAAACATTGCAGGGATACATTGGATGTCAAGACACGTGGAAAAAACGTACAAAACAAGAGATTGGAGACATCAAGATTTTCGACGAATTTTTGAAGAATTTTCAAATTTTCAGATAGGAGGTTCCAGATAAGGTCAAAAACTACATACTCAGATCTTCACCAAACGTTGCAGGGATACTTTGCATGTCAAGACACGTGGAAAAAACGTACAAAACAAGAGATTGGAGACATCAAGATTTTCGACGAATTTTTTAAGAATTTTCAAATTTTCAGATGGGAGGTTCCAGATAAGGTCAAAAACGACATACTCAGATCTTCACCAAACTTTGCATGGATACATTGGATGTCAAGACACGTGGAAAAAACGTACAAAACAAGAGATTGGGGTCATCAAGATTTTGCACGGATTTTTTAAGAATTTTCAAATTTTCAGATGGGAGGTTCCAGATAAGGTCAAAAACGACATACTCAGATCTTCACCAAACTTTGCATGGATACATTGGATGTCAAGACACGTGGAAAAAACGTACAAAACAAGAGATTGGAGACATCAAGATTTTGGACGAATTTTTTAAGAATTCTCAAATTTTCAGAAAGGTGGTTCCATATAAGGTCAAAAACGACATACTCAGATCTTCACCAAACTTTGCAGGGATACATTGGATATCAAGACACGTGGAAAAAACGTACAAAACAAGAGATTGGAGACATCAAGATTTTGGACGAATTTTTTAAGAATTTTCAAATTTTCAGATAGGAGGTTCCAGATAAGGTCAAAAACTACATACTCAGATCTTCACCAAACTTTGCAGGGATACATTGGATGTGAAGACACGTGGAAAAAACGTACAAAACAAGAGATTGGGGTCATCAAGATTTTGGACGGATTTTTTAGGAATTTTCAAATTTTCAGATGGGAGGTTCCAGATAAGGTCAAAAACTACATACTCAGATCTTCACCAAACATTGCAGGGATACATTGGATGTCAAGACACGTGGAAAAAACGTACAAAACAAGAGATTGGAGACATCAAAATTTTGGACGAATTTTTTAAGAATTTTCAAATTTTCAGATAGGAGGTTCCAGATGAGGTCAAAAACTACATACTCAGATCTTCACCAAACTTTGCAGGAATACTTTGCATGTCAAGACACGTGGAAAAAACGTACAAAACAAGAGATCGGAGACATCAAGATTTTCGACGAATTTTTTAAGAATTTTCAAATTTTCAGATGGGAGGTTCCAGATAAGGTCAAAAACGACATACTCAGATCTTCACCAAAATTTGCATGGATACATTGGATGTCAAGACACGTGGAAAAAACATACAAAACATAGGATTGGTGACATCAAGATTTTGGACGAATTTTTTAAGAATTTTCAAATTTTCAGATAGGAGGTTCCATATAAGGTCAAAAACTACATACTCAGATCTTCACCAAACTTTGCAGGGATACATTGGAGGTCGAGACACGTGGAAAAAAAGTACAAAACAAGAGATTGGGGTCATCAAGATTTTGGACGGATTTTTTAGGAATTTTCAAATTTTCAGATGGGAGGTTCCAGATAAGGTCAAAAACTACATACTCAGATCTTCACCAAACATTGCAGGGATACATTGGATGTCAAGACACGTGGAAAAAACGTACAAAACAAGAGATTGGAGACATCAAGATTTTGGACGAATTTTTTAAGAATTTTCAAATTTTCAGATAGGAGGTTCCAGATGAGGTCAAAAACTACATACTCAGATCTTCACCAAACTTTGCAGGAATACTTTGCATGTCAAGACACGTGGAAAAAACGTACAAAACAAGAGATTGGAGACATCAAGATTTTGGACGAATTTTTTAAGAATTTTCAAATTTTCAGAAAGGATGTTCCAGATAAGGTCAAAAACGACATACTCAGATCTTCACCAAACTTTGCAGGGATCCATTGGAGGTCGAGACACGTGGAAAAAACGTACAAAACAAGAGATTGGAGACATCAAGATTTTGGAAGAATTTTTGAAGAATTTTCAAATTTTCAGATAGGAGGTTCCAGATAAGGTCTAAAACTACATACTCAGATCTCCACCAAACATTGCAGGAATACATTGGATGTCAAGACACGTGGAAAAAACGTACAAAACAAGAGATTGGATACATCAAAATTTTGGACGAATTTTTTAAGAATTTTCAAATTTTCAGATAGGAGGTTCCAGATGAGGTCAAAAACTACATACTCAGATCTTCACCAAACTTTGCAGGAATACTTTGCATGTCAAGACACGTGGAAAAAACGTACAAAACAAGAGATCGGAGACATCAAGATTTTCGACGAATTTTTTAAGAATTTTCAAATTTTCAGTTGGGAGGTTCCAGATAAGGTCAAAAACGACATACTCAGATCTTCACCAAACTTTGCATGGATACATTGGATGTCAAGACACGTGGAAAAAACATACAAAACATAGGATTGGTGACATCAAGATTTTGGACGAATTTTTTAAGAATTTTCAAATTTTCAGATAGGAGGTTCCATATAAGGTCAAAAACTACATACTCAGATCTTCACCAAACTTTGCATGGATACATTGGATGTCAAGACACGTGGAAAAAACATACAAAACATAGGATTGGTGACATCAAGATTTTGGACGAATTTTTTAAGAATTTTCAAATTTTCAGATAGGAGGTTCCATATAAGGTCAAAAACTACATACTCAGATCTTCACCAAACTTTGCAGGGATACATTGGAGGTCGAGACACGTGGAAAAAAAGTACAAAACAAGAGATTGGGGTCATCAAGATTTTGGACGGATTTTTTAGGAATTTTCAAATTTTCAGATGGGAGGTTCCAGATAAGGTCAAAAACTACATACTCAGATCTTCACCAAACATTGCAGGGATACATTGGATGTCAAGCCACGTGGAAAAAACGTACAAAACAAGAGATTGGAGACATCAAGATTTTGGACGAATTTTTTAAGAATTTTCAAATTTTCAGATAGGAGGTTCCAGATGAGGTCAAAAACTACATACTCAGATCTTCACCAAACTTTGCAGGAATACTTTGCATGTCAAGACACGTGGAAAAAACGTACAAAACAAGAGATTGGAGACATCAAGATTTTGGACGAATTTTTTAAGAATTTTCAAATTTTCAGAAAGGATGTTCCAGATAAGGTCAAAAACGACATACTCAGATCTTCACCAAACTTTGCAGGGATCCATTGGAGGTCGAGACACGTGGAAAAAACGTACAAAACAAGAGATTGGAGACATCAAGATTTTGGACGAATTTTTGAAGAATTTTCAAATTTTCAGATAGGAGGTTCCAGATAAGGTCTAAAACTACATACTCAGATCTCCACCAAACATTGCAGGAATACATTGGATGTCAAGACACGTGGAAAAAACGTACAAAACAAGAGATTGGAGACATCAAAATTTTGGACGAATTTTTTAAGAATTTTCAAATTTTCAGATAGGAGGTTCCAGATGAGGTCAAAAACTACATACTCAGATCTTCACCAAACTTTGCAGGAATACTTTGCATGTCAAGACACGTGGAAAAAACGTACAAAACAAGAGATCGGAGACATCAAGATTTTCGACGAATTTTTTAAGAATTTTCAAATTTTCAGTTGGGAGGTTCCAGATAAGGTCAAAAACGACATACTCAGATCTTCACCAAACTTTGCATGGATACATTGGATGTCAAGACACGTGGAAAAAACATACAAAACATAGGATTGGTGACATCAAGATTTTGGACGAATTTTTTAAGAATTTTCAAATTTTCAGATAGGAGGTTCCATATAAGGTCAAAAACTACATACTCAGATCTTCACCAAACTTTGCAGGGATACATTGGAGGTCGAGACACGTGGAAAAAAAGTACAAAACAAGAGATTGGGGTCATCAAGATTTTGGACTAATTTTTTTAGGAATTTTCAAATTTTCAGATGGGAGGTTCCAGATAAGGTCAAAAACTACATACTCAGATCTTCACCAAACATTGCAGGGATACATTGGATGTCAAGACACGTGGAAAAAACGTACAAAACAAGAGATTGGAGACATCAAGATTTTGGACGAATTTTTTAAGAATTTTCAAATTTTCAGATAGGAGGTTCCAGATGAGGTCAAAAACTACATACTCAGATCTTCACCAAACTTTGCAGGAATACTTTGCATGTCAAGACACGTGGAAAAAACGTACAAAACAAGAGATCGGAGACATCAAGATTTTCGACGATTTTTTTAAGAATTTTCAAATTTTCAGATGGGAGGTTCCAGATAAGGTCAAAAACGACATACTCAGATCTTCACCAAACTTTGCAGGGATCCATTGGAGGTCGAGACACGTGGAAAAAACGTACAAAACAAGAGATTGGAGACATCAAGATTTTGGACGAATTTTTTAAGAATTTTCAAATTTTCAGATAGGAGGTTCCATATAAGGTCAAAAACTACATACTCAGATCTTCACCAAACTTTGCAGGGATACATTGGATGTCAAGACACGTGGAAAAAACGTACAAAACAAAAGATTGGAGACATCAAGATTTTCGACGAATTTTTTAAGAATTTTCAAATTTTCAGATGGGAGGTTCAATATAAGGTCAAAAACTACATACTCAGATCTTCACCAAACTTTGCATGGATACATTGGATGTCAAGACACGTGGAAAAAACATACAAAACATAGGATTCGGAACATCAAGATTTTGGTCGAATTTTTTAAGAATTTTCAAATTTTCAGATAGGAGGTTCCATATAAGGTCAAAAACTAAATACTCAGATCTTCACCAAACATTGCAGGAATACATTGGATGTCAAGACACGTGGAAAAAACGTACAAAACAAGAGATTGGGGTCATCAAGATTTTGCACGGATTTTTTAGGAATTTTCAAATTTTCAGATGGGAGGTTCCAGATAAGGTCAAAAACTACATACTCAGATCTTCACCAAACTTTGCAGGGATACATTGGATGTCAAGACACGTGGAAAAAACGTACAAAACAAGAGATTGGAGACATCAAGATTTTGGACGAATTTTTTAAGAATTTTCAAATTTTCAGATAGGAGGTTCCATATAAGGTCAAAAACTACATACTCAGATCTTCACCAAACTTTGCATGGATACATTATGTGTCAAGACACGTGGAAAAAACGTACAAAACAAAAGATTGGAGACATCAAGATTTTGGTCGAATTTTTTAAGAATTTTCAAATTTTCAGATGGGAGGTTCCAGATAAGGTCAAAAACTACATACTCAGATCTTCACCAAACTTTGCAGGGATACATTGGATGTCAAGACACGTGGAAAAAACGTACAAAAAAGAGATTGGAGACATCAAGATTTTGGACGAATTTTTTAACAATTTTCAAATTTTCAGAAAGGATGTTCCAGATAAGGTCAAAAACGACATACTCAGATCTTCACCAAACTTTGCAGGGATACATTGGATATCAAGACACGTGGAAAAAACGTACAAAACAAGAGATTGGAGACATCAAGATTTTGGACGAATTTTTTAAGAATTTTCAAATTTTCAGATAGGAGGTTCCAGATAAGGTCAAAAACTACATACTCAGATCTTCACCAAACTTTGCAGGGATACATTGGATGTCAAGACACGTGGAAAAAACGTACAAAACAAGAGATTGGAGACATCAAGATTTTGGACGAATTTTTTAAGAATTTTCAAATTTTCAGATAGGAGGTTCCAGATGAGGTCAAAAACTACATACTCAGATCTTCACCAAACTTTGCAGGAATACTTTGCATGTCAAGACACGTGGAAAAAACGTACAAAACAAGAGATCGGAGACATCAAGATTTTCGACGAATTTTTTAAGAATTTTCAAATTTTCAGATGGGAGGTTCCAGATAAGGTCAAAAACGACATACTCAGATCTTCACCAAACTTTGCAGGGATCCATTGGAGGTCGAGACACGTGGAAAAAACGTACAAAACAAGAGATTGGAGACATCAAGATTTTGGACGAATTTTTTAAGAATTTTCAAATTTTCAGATAGGAGGTTCCATATAAGGTCAAAAACTACATACTCAGATCTTCACCAAACTTTGCAGGGATACATTGGATGTCAAGACACGTGGAAAAAACGTACAAAACAAGAGATTGGAGACATCAAGATTTTGGACGATTTTTTTAAAAATTTTCAAATTTTCAGAAATGCGGTTCCAGATAAGGTCAAAAACTACATACTCAGATCTTCACCAAACTTTGCAGAGATACATTGGATGTCAAGACACGTGGAAAAAACGTACAAAACAAGAGATTCGGGTCAACAAGATTTTGGACGGATTTTTTAGGAATTTTCAAATTTTCAGATGGGAGGTTCCAGATAAGGTCAAAAACTACATACTCAGATCTTCACCAAACTCTGCAGGGATACATTGTATGTCAAGACACGTGGAAAAAACATACAAAACATAGGATTGGGGACATCAAGATTTTGTTAAATTCTTTTAAGAATTTTCAAATTTTCAGATAGGATGTTCCAGATAAGGTCAAAAACTACATACTCAGATCTTCACCAAACATTGCAGGGATACATTGGATGTCAAGACACGTGGAAAGAACGTACAAAACAAGAGATTGGAGACATCAAGATTTTGGACGAATTTTTTAAGAATTTTCAAATTTTCAGATAGGAGGCTCCATATAAGGTCAAAAACTACATACTCAGATCTTCACCAAACATTGCAGGGATACATTGGATGTCAAGACACGTGGAAAAAACGTACAAAACAAGAGATTGGAGACATCAAGATTTTGGACGAATTTTTTAAGAATTTTCAAATTTTCAGATAGGAGGTTCCAGATAAGGTCAAAAACTACATACTCAGATCTTCACCAAACGTTGCAGGGATACTTTGCATGTCAAGACACGTGGAAAAAACGTACAAAACAAGAGATTAGAGACATCAAGATTTTCGACGAATTTTTTAAGAATTTTCAAATTTTCAGATGGGAGGTTCCAGATAAGGTCAAAAACGACATACTCAGATCTTCACCAAACTTTGCATGGATACATTGGATGTCAAGACACGTGGAAAAAACGTACAAAACAAGAGATTGGGGTCATCTAGATTTTGCACGGATTTTTTAAGAATTTTCAAATTTTCAGATAGGAGGTTCCAGATAAGGTCAAAAACGACATACTCAGATCTTCACCAAACTTTGCATGGATACATTGGATGTCAAGACACGTGGAAAAAACGTACAAAACAAGAGATTGGAGACATCAAGATTTTGGACGAATTTTTTAAGAATTCTCAAATTTTCAGAAAGGAGGTTCCATATAAGGTCAAAAACTACATACTCAGATCTTCACCAAACTTTGCATGGATACATTGGATGTCAAGACACGTGGAAAAAACATACAAAACATAGGATTCGGAACATCAAGATTTTGGTCGATTTTTTTAAGAATTTTCAAATTTTCAGATAGGAGGTTCCATATAAGGTCAAAAACTACATACTCAGATCTTCACCAAACTTTGCAGGGATACATTGGATGTCAAGACACGTGGAAAAAACGTACAAAACAAGAGATTGGAGACATCAAGATTTTCGACGAATTTTTTAAGAATTTTCAAATTTTCAGAAAGGATGTTCCAGATAAGGTAAAAACGACATACTCAGATCTTCACCAAACTTTGCAGGGATACATTGGAGGTCGAGACACGTGGAAAAAACGTACAAAACAAGAGATTGGAGACATCAAGATTTTGGACGAATTTTTGAAGAATTTTCAAATTTTCTGATAGGAGGTCCCAGATAAGGTCAAAAACTACATACTCAGATCTCCACCAAACATTGCAGGGATACATTGGATGTCAAGACACGTGGAAAAAACGTACAAAACAAGAGATTGGAGACATCAAGATTTTCGACGAATTTTTGAAGAATTTTCAAATTTTCAGATAGGAGGTTCCAGATAAGGTCAAAAACTACATACTCAGATCTTCACCAAACGTTGCAGGGATACTTTGCATGTCAAGACACGTGGAAAAAACGTACAAAACAAGAGATTGGAGACATCAAGATTTTCGACGAATTTTTTAAGAATTTTCAAATTTTCAGATGGGAGGTTCCAGATAAGGTCAAAAACGACATACTCAGATCTTCACCAAACTTTGCATGGATACATTGGATGTCAAGACACGTGGAAAAAACGTACAAAACAAGAGATTGGGGTCATCAAGATTTTGCACGGATTTTTTAAGAATTTTCAAATTTTCAGATGGGAGGTTCCAGATAAAGTCAAAAACGACATACTCAGATCTTCACCAAACTTTGCATGGATACATTGGATGTCAAGACACGTGGAAAAAACGTACAAAACAAGAGATTGGAGACATCAAGATTTTGGACGAATTTTTTAAGAATTCTCAAATTTTCAGAAAGGTGGTTCCATATAAGGTCAAAAACGACATACTCAGATCTTCACCAAACTTTGCAGGGATACATTGGATATCAAGACACGTGGAAAAAACGTACAAAACAAGAGATTGGAGACATCAAGATTTTCGACGAATTTTTTAAGAATTTTCAAATTTTCAGATAGGAGGTTCCAGATAAGGTCAAAAACTACATACTCAGATCTTCACCAAACTTTGCAGGGATACATTGGATGTCAAGACACGTGGAAAAAACGTACAAAACAAGAGATTGGGGTCATCAAGATTTTGGACGGATTTTTTAGGAATTTTCAAATTTTCAGATGGGAGGTTCCAGATAAGGTCAAAAACTACATACTCAGATCTTCACCAAACATTGCAGGGATACATTGGATGTCAAGACACGTGGAAAAAACGTACAAAACAAGAGATTGGAGACATCAAAATTTTGGACGAATTTTTTAAGAATTTTCAAATTTTCAGATAGGAGGTTCCAGATGAGGTCAAAAACTACATACTCAGATCTTCACCAAACTTTGCAGGAATACTTTGCATGTCAAGACACGTGGAAAAAACGTACAAAACAAGAGATCGGAGACATCAAGATTTTCGACGAATTTTTTAAGAATTTTCAAATTTTCAGATGGGAGGTTCCAGATAAGGTCAAAAACGACATACTCAGATCTTCACCAAACTTTGCAGGGATCCATTGGAGGTCGAGACACGTGGAAAAAACGTACAAAACAAGAGATTGGAGACATCAAGATTTTGGACGAATTTTTTAAGAATTTTCAAATTTTCAGATAGGAGGTTCCATATAAGGTCAAAAACTACATACTCAGATCTTCACCAAACTTTGCAGGGATACATTGGATGTCAAGACACGTGGAAAAAACGTACAAAACAAAAGATTGGAGACATCAAGATTTTCGACGAATTTTTTAAGAATTTTCAAATTTTCAGATGGGAGGTTCAATATAAGGTCAAAAACTACATACTCAGATCTTCACCAAACTTTGCATGGATACATTGGATGTCAAGACACGTGGAAAAAACATACAAAACATAGGATTCGGAACATCAAGATTTTGGTCGAATTTTTTAAGAATTTTCAAATTTTCAGATAGGAGGTTCCATATAAGGTCAAAAACTAAATACTCAGATCTTCACCAAACATTGCAGGAATACATTGGATGTCAAGACACGTGGAAAAAACGTACAAAACAAGAGATTGGGGTCATCAAGATTTTGCACGGATTTTTTAGGAATTTTCAAATTTTCAGATGGGAGGTTCCAGATAAGGTCAAAAACTACATACTCAGATCTTCACCAAACTTTGCAGGGATACATTGGATGTCAAGACACGTGGAAAAAACGTACAAAACAAGAGATTGGAGACATCAAGATTTTGGACGAATTTTTTAAGAATTTTCAAATTTTCAGATAGGAGGTTCCATATAAGGTCAAAAACTACATACTCAGATCTTCACCAAACTTTGCATGGATACATTATGTGTCAAGACACGTGGAAAAAACGTACAAAACAAAAGATTGGAGACATCAAGATTTTGGTCGAATTTTTTAAGAATTTTCAAATTTTCAGATGGGAGGTTCCAGATAAGGTCAAAAACTACATACTCAGATCTTCACCAAACTTTGCAGGGATACATTGGATGTCAAGACACGTGGAAAAAACGTACAAAAAAGAGATTGGAGACATCAAGATTTTGGACGAATTTTTTAACAATTTTCAAATTTTCAGAAAGGATGTTCCAGATAAGGTCAAAAACGACATACTCAGATCTTCACCAAACTTTGCAGGGATACATTGGATATCAAGACACGTGGAAAAAACGTACAAAACAAGAGATTGGAGACATCAAGATTTTGGACGAATTTTTTAAGAATTTTCAAATTTTCAGATAGGAGGTTCCAGATAAGGTCAAAAACTACATACTCAGATCTTCACCAAACTTTGCAGGGATACATTGGATGTCAAGACACGTGGAAAAAACGTACAAAACAAGAGATTGGAGACATCAAGATTTTGGACGAATTTTTTAAGAATTTTCAAATTTTCAGATAGGAGGTTCCAGATGAGGTCAAAAACTACATACTCAGATCTTCACCAAACTTTGCAGGAATACTTTGCATGTCAAGACACGTGGAAAAAACGTACAAAACAAGAGATCGGAGACATCAAGATTTTCGACGAATTTTTTAAGAATTTTCAAATTTTCAGATGGGAGGTTCCAGATAAGGTCAAAAACGACATACTCAGATCTTCACCAAACTTTGCAGGGATCCATTGGAGGTCGAGACACGTGGAAAAAACGTACAAAACAAGAGATTGGAGACATCAAGATTTTGGACGAATTTTTTAAGAATTTTCAAATTTTCAGATAGGAGGTTCCATATAAGGTCAAAAACTACATACTCAGATCTTCACCAAACTTTGCAGGGATACATTGGATGTCAAGACACGTGGAAAAAACGTACAAAACAAGAGATTGGAGACATCAAGATTTTGGACGATTTTTTTAAAAATTTTCAAATTTTCAGAAATGCGGTTCCAGATAAGGTCAAAAACTACATACTCAGATCTTCACCAAACTTTGCAGAGATACATTGGATGTCAAGACACGTGGAAAAAACGTACAAAACAAGAGATTCGGGTCAACAAGATTTTGGACGGATTTTTTAGGAATTTTCAAATTTTCAGATGGGAGGTTCCAGATAAGGTCAAAAACTACATACTCAGATCTTCACCAAACTCTGCAGGGATACATTGTATGTCAAGACACGGGGAAAAAACATACAAAACATAGGATTGGGGACATCAAGATTTTGTTAAATTCTTTTAAGAATTTTCAAATTTTCAGATAGGATGTTCCAGATAAGGTCAAAAACTACATACTCAGATCTTCACCAAACATTGCAGGGATACATTGGATGTCAAGACACGTGGAAAGAACGTACAAAACAAGAGATTGGAGACATCAAGATTTTGGACGAATTTTTTAAGAATTTTCAAATTTTCAGATAGGAGGCTCCATATAAGGTCAAAAACTACATACTCAGATCTTCACCAAACATTGCAGGGATACATTGGATGTCAAGACACGTGGAAAAAACGTACAAAACAAGAGATTGGAGACATCAAGATTTTGGACGAATTTTTTAAGAATTTTCAAATTTTCAGATAGGAGGTTCCAGATAAGGTCAAAAACTACATACTCAGATCTTCACCAAACGTTGCAGGGATACTTTGCATGTCAAGACACGTGGAAAAAACGTACAAAACAAGAGATTAGAGACATCAAGATTTTCGACGAATTTTTTAAGAATTTTCAAATTTTCAGATGGGAGGTTCCAGATAAGGTCAAAAACGACATACTCAGATCTTCACCAAACTTTGCATGGATACATTGGATGTCAAGACACGTGGAAAAAACGTACAAAACAAGAGATTGGGGTCATCTAGATTTTGCACGGATTTTTTAAGAATTTTCAAATTTTCAGATAGGAGGTTCCAGATAAGGTCAAAAACGACATACTCAGATCTTCACCAAACTTTGCATGGATACATTGGATGTCAAGACACGTGGAAAAAACGTACAAAACAAGAGATTGGAGACATCAAGATTTTGGACGAATTTTTTAAGAATTCTCAAATTTTCAGAAAGGAGGTTCCATATAAGGTCAAAAACTACATACTCAGATCTTCACCAAACTTTGCATGGATACATTGGATGTCAAGACACGTGGAAAAAACATACAAAACATAGGATTCGGAACATCAAGATTTTGGTCGATTTTTTTAAGAATTTTCAAATTTTCAGATAGGAGGTTCCATATAAGGTCAAAAACTACATACTCAGATCTTCACCAAACTTTGCAGGGATACATTGGATGTCAAGACACGTGGAAAAAACGTACAAAACAAGAGATTGGAGACATCAAGATTTTCGACGAATTTTTTAAGAATTTTCAAATTTTCAGATAGGAGGTTCCAGATAAGGTCAAAAACTACATACTCAGATCTTCACCAAACTTTGCAGGGATACATTGGATGTCAAGACACGTGGAAAAAACGTACAAAACAAGAGATTGGGGTCATCAAGATTTTGGACGGATTTTTTAGGAATTTTCAAATTTTCAGATGGGAGGTTCCAGATAAGGTCAAAAACTACATACTCAGATCTTCACCAAACATTGCAGGGATACATTGGATGTCAAGACACGTGGAAAAAACGTACAAAACAAGAGATTGGAGACATCAAAATTTTGGACGAATTTTTTAAGAATTTTCAAATTTTCAGATAGGAGGTTCCAGATGAGGTCAAAAACTACATACTCAGATCTTCACCAAACTTTGCAGGAATACTTTGCATGTCAAGACACGTGGAAAAAACGTACAAAACAAGAGATCGGAGACATCAAGATTTTCGACGAATTTTTTAAGAATTTTCAAATTTTCAGATGGGAGGTTCCAGATAAGGTCAAAAACGACATACTCAGATCTTCACCAAACTTTGCATGGATACATTGGATGTCAAGACACGTGGAAAAAACATACAAAACATAGGATTGGTGACATCAAGATTTTGGACGAATTTTTTAAGAATTTTCAAATTTTCAGATAGGAGGTTCCATATAAGGTCAAAAACTACATACTCAGATCTTCACCAAACTTTGCAGGGATACATTGGAGGTCGAGACACGTGGAAAAAAAGTACAAAACAAGAGATTGGGGTCATCAAGATTTTGGACGGATTTTTTAGGAATTTTCAAATTTTCAGATGGGAGGTTCCAGATAAGGTCAAAAACTACATACTCAGATCTTCACCAAACATTGCAGGGATACATTGGATGTCAAGACACGTGGAAAAAACGTACAAAACAAGAGATTGGAGACATCAAGATTTTGGACGAATTTTTTAAGAATTTTCAAATTTTCAGATAGGAGGTTCCAGATGAGGTCAAAAACTACATACTCAGATCTTCACCAAACTTTGCAGGAATACTTTGCATGTCAAGACACGTGGAAAAAACGTACAAAACAAGAGATCGGAGACATCAAGATTTTCGACGAATTTTTTAAGAATTTTCAAATTTTCAGATGGGAGGTTCCAGATAAGGTCAAAAACGACATACTCAGATCTTCACCAAACTTTGCAGGGATCCATTGGAGGTCGAGACACGTGGAAAAAACGTACAAAACAAGAGATTGGAGACATCAAGATTTTGGACGAATTTTTTAAGAATTTTCAAATTTTCAGATAGGAGGTTCCATATAAGGTCAAAAACTACATACTCAGATCTTCACCAAACTTTGCAGGGATACATTGGATGTCAAGACACGTGGAAAAAACGTACAAAACAAGAGATTGGAGACATCAAGATTTTGGACGAATTTTTGAAGAATTTTCAAATTTTCAGAAAGGATGTTCCAGATAAGGTCAAAAACGACATACTCAGATCTTCACCAAACTTTGCAGGGATACATTGGAGGTCGAGACACGTGGAAAAAACGTACAAAACAAGAGATTGGAGACATCAAGATTTTGGACGAATTTTTGAAGAATTTTCAAATTTTCTGATAGGAGGTCCCAGATAAGGTCAAAAACTACATACTCAGATCTCCACCAAACATTGCAGGGATACATTGGATGTCAAGACACGTGGAAAAAACGTACAAAACAAGAGATTGGAGACATCAAGATTTTGGACGAATTTTTTAAGAATTTTCAAATTTTCAGATAGGAGGTTCCAGATAAGGTCAAAAACTACATACTCAGATCTTCACCAAACTTTGCAGGGATACATTGGATGTCAAGACACGTGGAAAAAACGTACAAAACAAGAGATTGGGGTCATCAAGATTTTGGACGGATTTTTTAGGAATTTTCAAATTTTCAGATGGGAGGTTCCAGATAAGGTCAAAAACTACATACTCAGATCTTCACCAAACATTGCAGGGATACATTGGATGTCAAGACACGTGGAAAAAACGTACAAAACAAGAGATTGGAGACATCAAAATTTTGGACGAATTTTTTAAGAATTTTCAAATTTTCAGATAGGAGGTTCCAGATGAGGTCAAAAACTACATACTCAGATCTTCACCAAACTTTGCAGGAATACTTTGCATGTCAAGACACGTGGAAAAAACGTACAAAACAAGAGATCGGAGACATCAAGATTTTCGACGAATTTTTTAAGAATTTTCAAATTTTCAGATGGGAGGTTCCAGATAAGGTCAAAAACGACATACTCAGATCTTCACCAAACTTTGCATGGATACATTGGATGTCAAGACACGTGGAAAAAACATACAAAACATAGGATTGGTGACATCAAGATTTTGGACGAATTTTTTAAGAATTTTCAAATTTTCAGATAGGAGGTTCCATATAAGGTCAAAAACTACATACTCAGATCTTCACCAAACTTTGCAGGGATACATTGGAGGTCGAGACACGTGGAAAAAAAGTACAAAACAAGAGATTGGGGTCATCAAGATTTTGGACGGATTTTTTAGGAATTTTCAAATTTTCAGATGGGAGGTTCCAGATAAGGTCAAAAACTACATACTCAGATCTTCACCAAACATTGCAGGGATACATTGGATGTCAAGACACGTGGAAAAAACGTACAAAACAAGAGATTGGAGACATCAAGATTTTGGACGAATTTTTTAAGAATTTTCAAATTTTCAGATAGGAGGTTCCAGATGAGGTCAAAAACTACATACTCAGATCTTCACCAAACTTTGCAGGAATACTTTGCATGTCAAGACACGTGGAAAAAACGTACAAAACAAGAGATCGGAGACATCAAGATTTTCGACGAATTTTTTAAGAATTTTCAAATTTTCAGATGGGAGGTTCCAGATAAGGTCAAAAACGACATACTCAGATCTTCACCAAACTTTGCAGGGATCCATTGGAGGTCGAGACACGTGGAAAAAACGTACAAAACAAGAGATTGGAGACATCAAGATTTTCGACGAATTTTTTAAGAATTTTCAAATTTTCAGAAAGGAGGTTCCAGATGAGGTCAAAAACGACATACTCAGATCTTCACTAACTTTGCAGTAATACATTGGAGGTCGAGACACGTGGAAAAAACGTACAAAACAAGAGATTGGAGACATCAAGATTTTGGACGAATTTTTGAAGAATTTTCAAATTTTCAGAAAGGATGTTCCAGATAAGGTCAAAAACGACATACTCAGATCTTCACCAAACTTTGCAGGGATACATTGGAGGTCGAGACACGTGGAAAAAACGTACAAAACAAGAGATTGGAGACATCAAGATTTTGGACGAATTTTTGAAGAATTTTCAAATTTTCTGATAGGAGGTCCCAGATAAGGTCAAAAACTACATACTCAGATCTCCACCAAACATTGCAGGGATACATTGGATGTCAAGACACGTGGAAAAAACGTACAAAACAAGAGATTGGAGACATCAAGATTTTCGACGAATTTTTGAAGAATTTTCAAATTTTCAGATAGGAGGTTCCAGATAAGGTCAAAAACTACATACTCAGATCTTCACCAAACGTTGCAGGGATACTTTGCATGTCAAGACACGTGGAAAAAACGTACAAAACAAGAGATTGGAGACATCAAGATTTTCGACGAATTTTTGAAGAATTTTCAAATTTTCAGATGGGAGGTTCCAGATAAGGTCAAAAACGACATACTCAGATCTTCACCAAACTTTGCATGGATACATTGGATGTCAAGACACGTGGAAAAAACGTACAAAACAAGAGATTGGGGTCATCAAGATTTTGCACGGATTTTTTAGGAATTTTCAAATTTTCAGATGGGAGGTTCCAGATAAGGTCAAAAACTACATACTCAGATCTTCACCAAACTTTGCAGGGATACATTGGATGTCAAGAAACGTGGAAAAAACGTACAAAACAAGAGATTGGAGACATCAAGATTTTCGACGAATTTTTTAAGAATTTTCAAATTTTCAGAAAGGATGTTCCAGATAAGGTCAAAAACGACATACTCAGATCTTCACTAACTTTGCAGGGATACATTGGAGGTCGAGACACGTGGAAAAAACGTACAAAACAAGAGATTGGAGACATCAAGATTTTGGACGAATTTTTGAAGAATTTTCAAATTTTCAGAAAGGATGTTCCAGATAAGGTCAAAAACTACATACTCAGATCTTCACCAAACTTTGCAGGGATACATTGGAGGTCGAGACACGTGGAAAAAACGTACAAAACAAGAGATTGGAGACATCAAGATTTTGGACGAATTTTTTAAGAATTTTCAAATTTTCTGATAGGAGGTCCCAGATAAGGTCAAAAACTACATACTCAGATCTCCACCAAACATTGCAGGGATACATTGGATGTCAAGACACGTGGAAAAAACGTACAAAACAAGAGATTGGAGACATCAAGATTTTCGACGAATTTTTGAAGAATTTTCAAATTTTCAGATAGGAGGTTCCAGATAAGGTCAAAAACTACATACTCAGATCTTCACCAAACGTTGCAGGGATACTTTGCATGTCAAGACACGTGGAAAAAACGTACAAAACAAGAGATTGGAGACATCAAGATTTTCGACGAATTTTTTAAGAATTTTCAAATTTTCAGATGGGAGGTTCCAGATAAGGTCAAAAACGACATACTCAGATCTTCACCAAACTTTGCATGGATACATTGGATGTCAAGACACGTGGAAAAAACGTACAAAACAAGAGATTGGGGTCATCAAGATTTTGCACGGATTTTTTAGGAATTTTCAAATTTTCAGATGGGAGGTTCCAGATAAGGTCAAAAACTACATACTCAGATCTTCACCAAACTTTGCAGGGATACATTGGATGTCAAGACACGTGGAAAAAACGTACAAAACAAGAGATTGGAGACATCAAGATTTTCGACGAATTTTTTAAGAATTTTCAAATTTTCAGAAAGGATGTTCCAGATAAGGTCAAAAACGACATACTCAGATCTTCACTAACTTTGCAGGGATACATTGGAGGTCGAGACACGTGGAAAAAACGTACAAAACAAGAGATTGTAGACATCAAGATTTTGGACGAATTTTTGAAGAATTTTCAAATTTTCAGAAAGGATGTTCCAGATAAGGTCAAAAACGACATACTAAGATCTTCACCAAACTTTGCAGGGATACATTGGAGGTCGAGACACGTGGAAAAAACGTACAAAACAAGAGATTGGAGACATCAAGATTTTGGACGAATTTTTGAAGAATTTTCAAATTTTCTGATAGGAGGTCCCAGATAAGGTCAAAAACTACATACTCAGATCTCCACCAAACATTGCAGGGATACATTGGATGTCAAGACACGTGGAAAAAACGTACAAAACAAGAGATTGGAGACATCAAGATTTTCGACGAATTTTTGAAGAATTTTCAAATTTTCAGATAGGAGGTTCCAGATAAGGTCAAAAACTACATACTCAGATCTTCACCAAACGTTGCAGGGATACTTTGCATGTCAAGACACGTGGAAAAAACGTACAAAACAAGAGATTGGAGACATCAAGATTTTCGACGAATTTTTTAAAAATTTTCAAATTTTCAGATGGGAGGTTCCAGATAAGGTCAAAAACGACATACTCAGATCTTCACCAAACTTTGCATGGATACATTGGATGTCAAGACACGTGGAAAAAACGTACAAAACAAGAGATTGGGGTCATCAAGATTTTGCACGGATTTTTTAGGAATTTTCAAATTTTCAGATGGGAGGTTCCAGATAAGGTCAAAAACTACATACTCAGATCTTCACCAAACTTTGCAGGGATACATTGGATGTCAAGACACGTGGAAAAAACGTACAAAACAAGAGATTGGAGACATCAAGATTTTGGACGAATTTTTTAAGAATTTTCAAATTTTCAGATAGGAGGTTCCATATAAGGTCAAAAACTACATACTCAGATCTTCACCAAACTTTGCATGGATACATTATGTGTCAAGACACGTGGAAAAAACGTACAAAACAAAAGATTGGAGACATCAAGATTTTGGTCGAATTTTTAAGAATTTTCAAATTTTCAGATGGGAGGTTCCAGATAAGGTCAAAAACTACATACTCAGATCTTCACCAAACTTTGCAGGGATACATTGGATGTCAAGACACGTGGAAAAAACGTACAAAACAAGAGATTGGAGACATCAAGATTTTGGACGAATTTTTTAAGAATTTTCAAATTTTCAGATAGGAGGTTCCATATAAGGTCAAAAACTACATACTCAGATCTTCACCAAACTTTGCATGGATACATTATGTGTCAAGACACGTGGAAAAAACGTACAAAACAAAAGATTGGAGACATCAAGATTTTGGTCGAATTTTTTAAGAATTTTCAAATTTTCAGATGGGAGGTTCCAGATAAGGTCAAAAACGACATACTCAGATCTTCACCAAACTTTGCAGGGATACATTGGATATCAAGACACGTGGAAAAAACGTACAAAACAAGAGATTGGAGACATCAAGATTTTGGACGAATTTTTTAAGAATTTTCAAATTTTCAGAAAGGATGTTCCAGATAAGGTCAAAAACGACATACTCAGATCTTCACCAAACTTTGCAGGGATCCATTGGAGGTCGAGACACGTGGAAAAAACGTACAAAACAAGAGATTGGAGACATCAAGATTTTGGACGAATTTTTGAAGAATTTTCAAATTTTCAGATAGGAGGTTCCAGATAAGGTCTAAAACTACATACTCAGATCTCCACCAAACATTGCAGGAATACATTGGATGTCAAGACACGTGGAAAAAACGTACAAAACAAGAGATTGGAGACATCAAAATTTTGGACGAATTTTTTAAGAATTTTCAAATTTTCAGATAGGAGGTTCCAGATGAGGTCAAAAACTACATACTCAGATCTTCACCAAACTTTGCAGGAATACTTTGCATGTCAAGACACGTGGAAAAAACGTACAAAACAAGAGATCGGAGACATCAAGATTTTCGACGAATTTTTTAAGAATTTTCAAATTTTCAGATGGGAGGTTCCAGATAAGGTCAAAAACGACATACTCAGATCTTCACCAAACTTTGCATGGATACATTGGATGTCAAGACACGTGGAAAAAACATACAAAACATAGGATTGGTGACATCAAGATTTTGGACGAATTTTTTAAGAATTTTCAAATTTTCAGATAGGAGGTTCCATATAAGGTCAAAAACTACATACTCAGATCTTCACCAAACTTTGCAGGGATACATTGGAGGTCGAGACACGTGGAAAGAAAGTACAAAACAAGAGATTGGGGTCATCAAGATTTTGGACGGATTTTTTAGGAATTTTCAAATTTTCAGATGGGAGGTTCCAGATAAGGTCAAAAACTACATACTCAGATCTTCACCAAACATTGCAGGGATACATTGGATGTCAAGACACGTGGAAAAAACGTACAAAACAAGAGATTGGAGACATCAAGATTTTGGACGAATTTTTTAAGAATTTTCAAATTTTCAGATAGGAGGTTCCAGATGAGGTCAAAAACTACATACTCAGATCTTCACCAAACTTTGCAGGAATACTTTGCATGTCAAGACACGTGGAAAAAACGTACAAAACAAGAGATCGGAGACATCAAGATTTTCGACGAATTTTTTAAGAATTTTCAAATTTTCAGATGGGAGGTTCCAGATAAGGTCAAAAACGACATACTCAGATCTTCACCAAACTTTGCAGGGATCCATTGGAGGTCGAGACACGTGGAAAAAACGTACAAAACAAGAGATTGGAGACATCAAGATTTTGGACGAATTTTTTAAGAATTTTCAAATTTTCAGATAGGAGGTTCCATATAAGGTCAAAAACTACATACTCAGATCTTCACCAAACTTTGCAGGGATACATTGGATGTCAAGACACGTGGAAAAAACGTACAAAACAAAAGATTGGAGACATCAAGATTTTCGACGAATTTTTTAAGAATTTTCAAATTTTCAGATGGGAGGTTCCAGATGAGGTCAAAAACGACATACTCAGATCTTCACCAAACTTTGCAGGAATACTTTGCATGTCAAGACACGTGGAAAAAACGTACAAAACAAGAGATCGGAGACATCAAGATTTTCGACGAATTTTTTAAGAATTTTCAAATTTTCAGATGGGAGGTTCCAGATAAGGTCAAAAACGACATACTCAGATCTTCACCAAACTTTGCATGGATACATTGGATGTCAAGACACGTGGAAAAAACATACAAAACATAGGATTCGGAACATCAAGATTTTGGTCGAATTTTTTAAGAATTTTCAAATTTTCAGATAGGAGGTTCCATATAAGGTCAAAAACTACATACTCAGATCTTCACCAAACATTGCAGGAATACATTGGATGTCAAGACACGTGGAAAAAACGTACAAAACAAGAGATTGGGGTCATCAAGATTTTGCACGGATTTTTTAGGAATTTTCAAATTTTCAGATGGGAGGTTCCAGATAAGGTCAAAAACTACATACTCAGATCTTCACCAAACTTTGCAGGGATACATTGGATGTCAAGACACGTGGAAAAAACGTACAAAACAAGAGATTGGAGACATCAAGATTTTGGACGAATTTTTTAAGAATTTTCAAATTTTCAGATAGGAGGTTCCATATAAGGTCAAAAACTACATACTCAGATCTTCACCAAACTTTGCATGGATACATTATGTGTCAAGACACGTGGAAAAAACGTACAAAACAAAAGATTGGAGACATCAAGATTTTGGTCGATTTTTTTAAGAATTTTCAAATTTTCAGATGGGAGGTTCCAGATAAGGTCAAAAACTACATACTCAGATCTTCACCAAACTTTGCAGGGATACATTGGATGTCAAGACACGTGGAAAAAACGTACAAAAAAGAGATTGGAGACATCAAGATTTTGGACGAATTTTTTAACAATTTTCAAATTTTCAGAAAGGATGTTCCAGATAAGGTCAAAAACGACATACTCAGATCTTCACCAAACTTTGCAGGGATACATTGGATATCAAGACACGTGGAAAAAACGTACAAAACAAGAGATTGGGGTCATCAAGATTTTGCACCGATTTTTTAGGAATTTTCAAATTTTCAGATGGGAGGTTCCAGATAAGGTCAAAAACTACATACTCAGATCTTCACCAAACTTTGCAGGGATACATTGGATGTCAAGACACGTGGAAAAAACGTACAAAACAAGAGATTGGAGACATCAAGATTTTGGACGAATTTTTTAAGAATTTTCAAATTTTCAGATAGGAGGTTCCATATAAGGTCAAAAACTACATACTCAGATCTTCACCAAACTTTGCATGGATACATTATGTGTCAAGACACGTGGAAAAAACGTACAAAACAAAAGATTGGAGACATCAAGATTTTGGTCGAATTTTTTAAGAATTTTCAAATTTTCAGATGGGAGGTTCCAGATAAGGTCAAAAACTACATACTCAGATCTTCACCAAACTTTGCAGGGATACATTGGATGTCAAGACACGTGGAAAAAACGTACAAAAAAGAGATTGGAGACATCAAGATTTTGGACGAATTTTTTAACAATTTTCAAATTTTCAGAAAGGATGTTCCAGATAAGGTCAAAAACGACATACTCAGATCTTCACCAAACTTTGCAGGGATACTTTGCATGTCAAGACACGTGGAAAAAACGTACAAAACAAAAGATTGGAGACATCAAGATTTTCGACGAATTTTTTAAGAATTTTCAAATTTTCAGATGGGAGGTTCCAGATAAGGTCAAAAACGACATACTCAGATCTTCACCAAACTTTGCATGGATACATTGGATGTCAAGACACGTGGAAAAAACGTACAAAACAAGAGATTGGAGACATCAAGATTTTGGACGAATTTTTTAAGAATTCTCAAATTTTCAGAAAGGAGGTTCCATATAAGGTCAAAAACTACATACTCAGATCTTCACCAAACTTTGCAGGGATACTTTGGATGTCAAGACACGTGGAAAAAACGTACAAAACAAGAGATTGGGGTCATCAAGATTTTGGACGAATTTTTTAAGAATTTTCAAATTTTCAGATGGGAGGTTCAATATAAGGTCAAAAACTACATACTCAGATCTTCACCAAACTTTGCATGGATACATTGGATGTCAAGACACGTGGAAAAAACATACAAAACATAGGATTCGGAACATCAAGATTTTGGTCGAATTTTTTAAGAATTTTCAAATTTTCAGATAGGAGGTTCCATATAAGGTCAAAAACTACATACTCAGATCTTCACCAAACATTGCAGGAATACATTGGATGTCAAGACACGTGGAAAAAACGTACAAAACAAGAGATTGGGGTCATCAAGATTTGGCACGGATTTTTTAGGAATTTTCAAATTTTCAGATGGGAGGTTCCAGATAAGGTCAAAAACTACATACTCAGATCTTCACCAAACTTTGCAGGGATACATTGGATGTCAAGACACGTGGAAAAAACGTACAAAACAAGAGATTGGAGACATCAAGATTTTGGACGAATTTTTTAAGAATTTTCAAATTTTCAGATAGGAGGTTCCATATAAGGTCAAAAACTACATACTCAGATCTTCACCAAACTTTGCATGGATACATTATGTGTCAAGACACGTGGAAAAAACGTACAAAACAAAAGATTGGAGACATCAAGATTTTGGTCGAATTTTTTAAGAATTTTCAAATATTCAGATGGGAGGTTCCAGATAAGGTCAAAAACTACATACTCAGATCTTCACCAAACTTTGCAGGGATACATTGGATGTCAAGACACGTGGAAAAAACGTACAAAACAAGAGATTGGAGACATCAAGATTTTGGACGAATTTTTTAAGAATTTTCAAATTTTCAGATAGGAGGTTCCATATAAGGTCAAAAACTACATACTCAGATCTTCACCAAACTTTGCATGGATACATTATGTGTCAAGACACGTGGAAAAAACGTACAAAACAAAAGATTGGAGACATCAAGATTTTGGTCGAATTTTTTAAGAATTTTCAAATTTTCAGATGGGAGGTTCCAGATAAGGTCAAAAACTACATACTCAGATCTTCACCAAACTTTGCAGGGATACATTGGATGTCAAGACACGTGGAAAAAACGTACAAAACAAGAGATTGGAGACATCAAGATTTTGGACGAATTTTTTAAGAATTTTCAAATTTTCAGATAGGAGGTTCCATATAAGGTCAAAAACTACATACTCAGATCTTCACCAAACTTTGCATGGATACATTATGTGTCAAGACACGTGGAAAAAACGTACAAAACAAAAGATTGGAGACATCAAGATTTTGGTCGAATTTTTTAAGAATTTTCAAATTTTCAGATGGGAGGTTCCAGATAAGGTCAAAAACGACATACTCAGATCTTCACCAAACTTTGCAGGGATACATTGGATATCAAGACACGTGGAAAAAACGTACAAAACAAGAGATTGGAGACATCAAGATTTTGGACGAATTTTTTAAGAATTTTCAAATTTTCAGAAAGGATGTTCCAGATAAGGTCAAAAACGACATACTCAGATCTTCACCAAACTTTGCAGGGATCCATTGGAGGTCGAGACACGTGGAAAAAACGTACAAAACAAGAGATTGGAGACATCAAGATTTTGGACGAATTTTTGAAGAATTTTCAAATTTTCAGATAGGAGGTTCCAGATAAGGTCTAAAACTACATACTCAGATCTCCACCAAACATTGCAGGAATACATTGGATGTCAAGACACGTGGAAAAAACGTACAAAACAAGAGATTGGAGACATCAAAATTTTGGACGAATTTTTTAAGAATTTTCAAATTTTCAGATAGGAGGTTCCAGATGAGGTCAAAAACTACATACTCAGATCTTCACCAAACTTTGCAGGAATACTTTGCATGTCAAGACACGTGGAAAAAACGTACAAAACAAGAGATCGGAGACATCAAGATTTTCGACGAATTTTTTAAGAATTTTCAAATTTTCAGATGGGAGGTTCCAGATAAGGTCAAAAACGACATACTCAGATCTTCACCAAACTTTGCAGGGATACATTGGATGTCAAGACACGTGGAAAAAACGTACAAAACAAGAGATTGGAGACATCAAGATTTTGGACGAATTTTTTAAGAATTTTCAAATTTTCAGATAGGAGGTTCCATATAAGGTCAAAAACTACATACTCAGATCTTCACCAAACTTTGCATGGATACATTATGTGTCAAGACACGTGGAAAAAACGTACAAAACAAAAGATTGGAGACATCAAGATTTTGGTCGAATTTTTTAAGAATTTTCAAATTTTCAGATGGGAGGTTCCAGATAAGGTCAAAAACGACATACTCAGATCTTCACCAAACTTTGCAGGGATACATTGGATATCAAGACACGTGGAAAAAACGTACAAAACAAGAGATTGGAGACATCAAGATTTTGGACGAATTTTTTAAGAATTTTCAAATTTTCAGAAAGGATGTTCCAGATAAGGTCAAAAACGACATACTCAGATCTTCACCAAACTTTGCAGGGATCCATTGGAGGTCGAGACACGTGGAAAAAACGTACAAAACAAGAGATTGGAGACATCAAGATTTTGGACGAATTTTTGAAGAATTTTCAAATTTTCAGATAGGAGGTTCCAGATAAGGTCTAAAACTACATACTCAGATCTCCACCAAACATTGCAGGAATACATTGGATGTCAAGACACGTGGAAAAAACGTACAAAACAAGAGATTGGAGACATCAAAATTTTGGACGAATTTTTTAAGAATTTTCAAATTTTCAGATAGGAGGTTCCAGATGAGGTCAAAAACTACATACTCAGATCTTCACCAAACTTTGCAGGAATACTTTGCATGTCAAGACACGTGGAAAAAACGTACAAAACAAGAGATCGGAGACATCAAGATTTTCGACGAATTTTTTAAGAATTTTCAAATTTTCAGATGGGAGGTTCCAGATAAGGTCAAAAACGACATACTCAGATCTTCACCAAACTTTGCATGGATACATTGGATGTCAAGACACGTGGAAAAAACATACAAAACATAGGATTGGTGACATCAAGATTTTGGACGAATTTTTTAAGAATTTTCAAATTTTCAGATAGGAGGTTCCATATAAGGTCAAAAACTACATACTCAGATCTTCACCAAACTTTGCAGGGATACATTGGAGGTCGAGACACGTGGAAAGAAAGTACAAAACAAGAGATTGGGGTCATCAAGATTTTGGACGGATTTTTTAGGAATTTTCAAATTTTCAGATGGGAGGTTCCAGATAAGGTCAAAAACTACATACTCAGATCTTCACCAAACATTGCAGGGATACATTGGATGTCAAGACACGTGGAAAAAACGTACAAAACAAGAGATTGGAGACATCAAGATTTTGGACGAATTTTTTAAGAATTTTCAAATTTTCAGATAGGAGGTTCCAGATGAGGTCAAAAACTACATACTCAGATCTTCACCAAACTTTGCAGGAATACTTTGCATGTCAAGACACGTGGAAAAAACGTACAAAACAAGAGATCGGAGACATCAAGATTTTCGACGAATTTTTTAAGAATTTTCAAATTTTCAGATGGGAGGTTCCAGATAAGGTCAAAAACGACATACTCAGATCTTCACCAAACTTTGCAGGGATCCATTGGAGGTCGAGACACGTGGAAAAAACGTACAAAACAAGAGATTGGAGACATCAAGATTTTGGACGAATTTTTTAAGAATTTTCAAATTTTCAGATAGGAGGTTCCATATAAGGTCAAAAACTACATACTCAGATCTTCACCAAACTTTGCAGGGATACATTGGATGTCAAGACACGTGGAAAAAACGTACAAAACAAAAGATTGGAGACATCAAGATTTTCGACGAATTTTTTAAGAATTTTCAAATTTTCAGATGGGAGGTTCCAGATGAGGTCAAAAACGACATACTCAGATCTTCACCAAACTTTGCAGGAATACTTTGCATGTCAAGACACGTGGAAAAAACGTACAAAACAAGAGATCGGAGACATCAAGATTTTCGACGAATTTTTTAAGAATTTTCAAATTTTCAGATGGGAGGTTCCAGATAAGGTCAAAAACGACATACTCAGATCTTCACCAAACTTTGCATGGATACATTGGATGTCAAGACACGTGGAAAAAACATACAAAACATAGGATTCGGAACATCAAGATTTTGGTCGAATTTTTTAAGAATTTTCAAATTTTCAGATAGGAGGTTCCATATAAGGTCAAAAACTACATACTCAGATCTTCACCAAACATTGCAGGAATACATTGGATGTCAAGACACGTGGAAAAAACGTACAAAACAAGAGATTGGGGTCATCAAGATTTTGCACGGATTTTTTAGGAATTTTCAAATTTTCAGATGGGAGGTTCCAGATAAGGTCAAAAACTACATACTCAGATCTTCACCAAACTTTGCAGGGATACATTGGATGTCAAGACACGTGGAAAAAACGTACAAAACAAGAGATTGGAGACATCAAGATTTTGGACGAATTTTTTAAGAATTTTCAAATTTTCAGATAGGAGGTTCCATATAAGGTCAAAAACTACATACTCAGATCTTCACCAAACTTTGCATGGATACATTATGTGTCAAGACACGTGGAAAAAACGTACAAAACAAAAGATTGGAGACATCAAGATTTTGGTCGATTTTTTTAAGAATTTTCAAATTTTCAGATGGGAGGTTCCAGATAAGGTCAAAAACTACATACTCAGATCTTCACCAAACTTTGCAGGGATACATTGGATGTCAAGACACGTGGAAAAAACGTACAAAAAAGAGATTGGAGACATCAAGATTTTGGACGAATTTTTTAACAATTTTCAAATTTTCAGAAAGGATGTTCCAGATAAGGTCAAAAACGACATACTCAGATCTTCACCAAACTTTGCAGGGATACATTGGATATCAAGACACGTGGAAAAAACGTACAAAACAAGAGATTGGGGTCATCAAGATTTTGCACCGATTTTTTAGGAATTTTCAAATTTTCAGATGGGAGGTTCCAGATAAGGTCAAAAACTACATACTCAGATCTTCACCAAACTTTGCAGGGATACATTGGATGTCAAGACACGTGGAAAAAACGTACAAAACAAGAGATTGGAGACATCAAGATTTTGGACGAATTTTTTAAGAATTTTCAAATTTTCAGATAGGAGGTTCCATATAAGGTCAAAAACTACATACTCAGATCTTCACCAAACTTTGCATGGATACATTATGTGTCAAGACACGTGGAAAAAACGTACAAAACAAAAGATTGGAGACATCAAGATTTTGGTCGAATTTTTTAAGAATTTTCAAATTTTCAGATGGGAGGTTCCAGATAAGGTCAAAAACTACATACTCAGATCTTCACCAAACTTTGCAGGGATACATTGGATGTCAAGACACGTGGAAAAAACGTACAAAAAAGAGATTGGAGACATCAAGATTTTGGACGAATTTTTTAACAATTTTCAAATTTTCAGAAAGGATGTTCCAGATAAGGTCAAAAACGACATACTCAGATCTTCACCAAACTTTGCAGGGATACTTTGCATGTCAAGACACGTGGAAAAAACGTACAAAACAAAAGATTGGAGACATCAAGATTTTCGACGAATTTTTTAAGAATTTTCAAATTTTCAGATGGGAGGTTCCAGATAAGGTCAAAAACGACATACTCAGATCTTCACCAAACTTTGCATGGATACATTGGATGTCAAGACACGTGGAAAAAACGTACAAAACAAGAGATTGGAGACATCAAGATTTTGGACGAATTTTTTAAGAATTCTCAAATTTTCAGAAAGGAGGTTCCATATAAGGTCAAAAACTACATACTCAGATCTTCACCAAACTTTGCAGGGATACTTTGGATGTCAAGACACGTGGAAAAAACGTACAAAACAAGAGATTGGGGTCATCAAGATTTTGGACGAATTTTTTAAGAATTTTCAAATTTTCAGATGGGAGGTTCAATATAAGGTCAAAAACTACATACTCAGATCTTCACCAAACTTTGCATGGATACATTGGATGTCAAGACACGTGGAAAAAACATACAAAACATAGGATTCGGAACATCAAGATTTTGGTCGAATTTTTTAAGAATTTTCAAATTTTCAGATAGGAGGTTCCATATAAGGTCAAAAACTACATACTCAGATCTTCACCAAACATTGCAGGAATACATTGGATGTCAAGACACGTGGAAAAAACGTACAAAACAAGAGATTGGGGTCATCAAGATTTGGCACGGATTTTTTAGGAATTTTCAAATTTTCAGATGGGAGGTTCCAGATAAGGTCAAAAACTACATACTCAGATCTTCACCAAACTTTGCAGGGATACATTGGATGTCAAGACACGTGGAAAAAACGTACAAAACAAGAGATTGGAGACATCAAGATTTTGGACGAATTTTTTAAGAATTTTCAAATTTTCAGATAGGAGGTTCCATATAAGGTCAAAAACTACATACTCAGATCTTCACCAAACTTTGCATGGATACATTATGTGTCAAGACACGTGGAAAAAACGTACAAAACAAAAGATTGGAGACATCAAGATTTTGGTCGAATTTTTTAAGAATTTTCAAATATTCAGATGGGAGGTTCCAGATAAGGTCAAAAACTACATACTCAGATCTTCACCAAACTTTGCAGGGATACATTGGATGTCAAGACACGTGGAAAAAACGTACAAAACAAGAGATTGGAGACATCAAGATTTTGGACGAATTTTTTAAGAATTTTCAAATTTTCAGATAGGAGGTTCCATATAAGGTCAAAAACTACATACTCAGATCTTCACCAAACTTTGCATGGATACATTATGTGTCAAGACACGTGGAAAAAACGTACAAAACAAAAGATTGGAGACATCAAGATTTTGGTCGAATTTTTTAAGAATTTTCAAATTTTCAGATGGGAGGTTCCAGATAAGGTCAAAAACTACATACTCAGATCTTCACCAAACTTTGCAGGGATACATTGGATGTCAAGACACGTGGAAAAAACGTACAAAAAAGAGATTGGAGACATCAAGATTTTGGACGAATTTTTTAACAATTTTCAAATTTTCAGAAAGGATGTTCCAGATAAGGTCAAAAACGACATACTCAGATCTTCACCAAACTTTGCAGGGATACATTGGATATCAAGACACGTGGAAAAAACGTACAAAACAAGAGATTGGAGACATCAAGATTTTGGACGAATTTTTTAAGAATTTTCAAATTTTCAGAAAGGATGTTCCAGATAAGGTCAAAAACGACATACTCAGATCTTCACCAAACTTTGCAGGGATCCATTGGAGGTCGAGACACGTGGAAAAAACGTACAAAACAAGAGATTGGAGACATCAAGATTTTGGACGAATTTTTGAAGAATTTTCAAATTTTCAGATAGGAGGTTCCAGATAAGGTCTAAAACTACATACTCAGATCTCCACCGAACATTGCAGGAATACATTGGATGTCAAGACACGTGGAAAAAACGTACAAAACAAGAGATTGGAGACATCAAAATTTTGGACGAATTTTTTAAGAATTTTCAAATTTTCAGATAGGAGGTTCCAGATGAGTTCAAAAACTACCTACTCAGATCTTCACCAAACTTTGCAGGAATACTTTGCATGTCAAGACACGTGGAAAAAACGTATAAAACAAGAGATCGGAGACATCAAGATTTTCGACGAATTTTTTAAGAATTTTCAAATTTTCAGATGGGAGGTTCCAGATAAGGTCAAAAACGACATACTCAGATCTTCACCAAACTTTGCATGGATACATTGGATGTCAAGACACGTGGAAAAAACATACAAAACATAGGATTGGTGACATCAAGATTTTGGACGAATTTTTTAAGAATTTTCAAATTTTCAGATAGGAGGTTCCATATAAGGTCAAAAACTACATACTCAGATCTTCACCAAACTTTGCAGGGATACATTGGAGGTCGAGACACGTGGAAAAAAAGTACAAAACAAGAGATTGGGGTCATCAAGATTTTGGACGGATTTTTTAGGAATTTTCAAATTTTCAGATGGGAGGTTCCAGATAAGGTCAAAAACTACATACTCAGATCTTCACCAAACATTGCAGGGATACATTGGATGTCAAGACACGTGGAAAAAACGTACAAAACAAGAGATTGGAGACATCAAGATTTTCGACGAATTTTTTAAGAATTTTCAAATTTTCAGATAGGAGGTTCCAGATGAGGTCAAAAACTACATACTCAGATCTTCACCAAACTTTGCAGGAATACTTTGCATGTCAAGACACGTGGAAAAAACGTACAAAACAAGAGATCGGAGACATCAAGATTTTCGACGAATTTTTTAAGAATTTTCAAATTTTCAGATGGGAGGTTCCAGATAAGGTCAAAAACGACATACTCAGATCTTCACCAAACTTTGCAGGGATCCATTGGAGGTCGAGACACGTGGAAAAAACGTACAAAACAAGAGATTGGAGACATCAAGATTTTGGACGAATTTTTTAAGAATTTTCAAATTTTCAGATAGGAGGTTCCATATAAGGTCAAAAACTACATACTCAGATCTTCACCAAACTTTGCAGGGATACATTGGATGTCAAGACACGTGGAAAAAACGTACAAAACAAAAGATTGGAGACATCAAGATTTTCGACGAATTTTTTAAGAATTTTCAAATTTTCAGATGGGAGGTTCCAGATGAGGTCAAAAACGACATACTCAGATCTTCACCAAACTTTGCAGGAATGCTTTGCATGTCAAGACACGTGGAAAAAACGTACAAAACAAGAGATCGGAGACATCAAGATTTTCGACGAATTTTTTAAGAATTTTCAAATTTTCAGATGGGAGGTTCCAGATAAGGTCAAAAACGACATACTCAGATCTTCACCAAACTTTGCATGGATACATTGGATGTCAAGACACGTGGAAAAAACATACAAAACATAGGATTCGGAACATCAAGATTTTGGTCGAATTTTTTAAGAATTTTCAAATTTTCAGATAGGAGGTTCCATATAAGGTCAAAAACTACATACTCAGATCTTCACCAAACATTGCAGGAATACATTGGATGTCAAGACACGTGGAAAAAACGTACAAAACAAGAGATTGGGGTCATCAAGATTTTGCACGGATTTTTTAGGAATTTTCAAATTTTCAGATGGGAGGTTCCAGATAAGGTCAAAAACTACATACTCAGATCTTCACCAAACTTTGCAGGGATACATTGGATGTCAAGACACGTGGAAAAAACGTACAAAACAAGAGATTGGAGACATCAAGATTTTGGACGAATTTTTTAAGAATTTTCAAATTTTCAGATAGGAGGTTCCATATAAGGTCAAAAACTACATACTCAGATCTTCACCAAACTTTGCATGGATACATTATGTGTCAAGACACGTGGAAAAAACGTACAAAACAAAAGATTGGAGACATCAAGATTTTGGTCGAATTTTTTAAGAATTTTCAAATTTTCAGATGGGAGGTTCCAGATAAGGTCAAAAACTACATACTCAGATCTTCACCAAACTTTGCAGGGATACATTGGATGTCAAGACACGTGGAAAAAACGTACAAAAAAGAGATTGGAGACATCAAGATTTTGGACGAATTTTTTAACAATTTTCAAATTTTCAGAAAGGATGTTCCAGATAAGGTCAAAAACGACATACTCAGATCTTCACCAAACTTTGCATGGATACATTGGATGTCAAGACACGTGGAAAAAACGTACAAAACAAGAGATTGGGGTCATCAAGATTTTGCACGGATTTTTTAGGAATTTTCAAATTTTCAGAAGGGAGGTTCGAGATAAGGTCAAAAACTACATACTCAGATCTTCACCAAACTTTGCAGGGATACATTGGATGTCAAGACACGTGGAAAAAACGTACAAAACAAGAGATTGGAGACATCAAGATTTTGGACGAATTTTTTAAGAATTTTCAAATTTTCAGATAGGAGGTTCCATATAAGGTCAAAAACTACATACTCAGATCTTCACCAAACTTTGCATGGATACATTATGTGTCAAGACACGTGGAAAAAACGTACAAAACAAAAGATTGGAGACATCAAGATTTTGGTCGAATTTTTTAAGAATTTTCAAATTTTCAGATGGGAGGTTCCAGATAAGGTCAAAAACTACATACTCAGATCTTCACCAAACTTTGCAGGGATACATTGGATGTCAAGACACGTGGAAAAAACGTACAAAAAAGAGATTGGAGACATCAAGATTTTGGACGAATTTTTTAACAATTTTCAAATTTTCAGAAAGGATGTTCCAGATAAGGTCAAAAACGACATACTCAGATCTTCACCAAACTTTGCAGGGATACATTGGATATCAAGACACGTGGAAAAAACGTACAAAACAAGAGATTGGAGACATCAAGATTTTCGACGAATTTTTTAAGAATTTTCAAATTTTCAGATAGGAGGTTCCAGATAAGGTCAAAAACTACATACTCAGATCTTCACCAAACGTTGCAGGGATTCTTTGCATGTCAAGACACGTGGAAAAAACGTACAAAACAAAAGATTGGAGACATCAAGATTTTCGACGAATTTTTTAAGAATTTTCAAATTTTCAGATGGGAGGTTCCAGATAAGGTCAAAAACGACATACTCAGATCTTCACCAAACTTTGCATGGATACATTGGATGTCAAGACACGTGGAAAAAACGTACAAAACAAGAGATTGGAGACATCAAGATTTTGGACGAATTTTTTAAGAATTCTCAAATTTTCAGAAAGGAGGTTCCATATAAGGTCAAAAACTACATACTCAGATCTTCACCAAACTTTGCAGGGATACTTTGGATGTCAAGACACGTGGAAAAAACGTACAAAACAAGAGATTCGGGTCATCAAGATTTTGGACGAATTTTTTAAGAATTTTCAAATTTTCAGATGGGAGGTTCAATATAAGGTCAAAAACTACATACTCAGATCTTCACCAAACTTTGCATGGATACATTGGATGTCAAGACACGTGGAAAAAACATACAAAACATAGGATTCGGAACATCAAGATTTTGGTCGAATTTTTTAAGAATTTTCAAATTTTCAGATAGGAGGTTCCATATAAGGTCAAAAACTACATACTCAGATCTTCACCAAACATTGCAGGAATACATTGGATGTCAAGACACGTGGAAAAAACGTACAAAACAAGAGATTGGGGTCATCAAGATTTTGCACGGATTTTTTAGGAATTTTCAAATTTTCAGATGGGAGGTTCCAGATAAGGTCAAAAACTACATACTCAGATCTTCACCAAACTTTGCAGGGATACATTGGATGTCAAGACACGTGGAAAAAACGTACAAAACAAGAGATTGGAGACATCAAGATTTTGGACGAATTTTTTAAGAATTTTCAAATTTTCAGATAGGAGGTTCCAGATGAGGTCAAAAACTACATACTCAGATCTTCACCAAACTTTGCAGGAATACTTTGCATGTCAAGACACGTGGAAAAAACGTACAAAACAAGAGATCGGAGACATCAAGATTTTCGACGAATTTTTTAAGAATTTTCAAATTTTCAGTTGGGAGGTTCCAGATAAGGTCAAAAACGACATACTCAGATCTTCACCAAACTTTGCAGGGATACATTGGATGTCAAGACACGTGGAAAAAACGTACAAAAAAGAGATTGGAGACATCAAGATTTTGGACGAATTTTTTAACAATTTTCAAATTTTCAGAAAGGATGTTCCAGATAAGGTCAAAAACGACATACTCAGATCTTCACCAAACTTTGCAGGGATACATTGGAGGTCGAGACACGTGGAAAAAACGTACAAAACAAGAGATTGGAGACATCAAGATTTTGGACGAATTTTTTAAGAATTTTCAAATTTTCAGATAGGAGGTTCCAGATAAGGTCAAAAACTACATACTCAGATCTTCACCAAACTTTGCAGGGATACATTGGATGTCAAGACACGTGGAAAAAACGTACAAAACAAGAGATTGGAGACATCAAGATTTTGGACGAATTTTTTAAGAATTTTCAAATTTTCAGATAGGAGGTTCCAGATGAGGTCAAAAACTACATACTCAGATCTTCACCAAACTTTGCAGGAATACTTTGCATGTCAAGACACGTGGAAAAAACGTACAAAACAAGAGATCGGAGACATCAAGATTTTCGACGAATTTTTTAAGAGTTTTCAAATTTTCAGATGGGAGGTTCCAGATAAGGTCAAAAACGACATACTCAGATCTTCACCAAACTTTGCAGGGATCCATTGGAGGTCGAGACACGTGGAAAAAACGTACAAAACAAGAGATTGGAGACATCAAGATTTTGGACGAATTTTTTAAGAATTTTCAAATTTTCAGATAGGAGGTTCCATATAAGGTCAAAAACTACATACTCAGATCTTCACCAAACTTTGCAGGGATACATTGGATGTCAAGACACGTGGAAAAAACGTACAAAACAAGAGATTGGAGACATCAAGATTTTGGACGATTTTTTTAAAAATTTTCAAATTTTCAGAAATGCGGTTCCAGATAAGGTCAAAAACTACATACTCAGATCTTCACCAAACTTTGCAGGGATACATTGGATGTCAAGACACGTGGAAAAAACGTACAAAACAAGAGATTCGGGTCAACAAGATTTTGGACGGATTTTTTAGGAATTTTCAAATTTTCAGATGGGAGGTTCCAGATAAGGTCAAAAACTACATACTCAGATCTTCACCAAACTCTGCAGGGATACATTGTATGTCAAGACACGTGGAAAAAACATACAAAACATAGGATTGGGGACATCAAGATTTTGTTAAATTCTTTTAAGAATTTTCAAATTTTCAGATAGGAGGTTCCATATAAGGCCAAAAACTACATACTCAGATCTTCACCAAACATTGCAGGGATACATTGGATGTCAAGACACGTGGAAAGAACGTACAAAACAAGAGATTGGAGACATCAAGATTTTGGACGAATTTTTTAAGAATTTTCAAATTTTCAGATAGGAGGCTCCATATAAGGTCAAAAACTACATACTCAGATCTTCACCAAACATTGCAGGGATACATTGGATGTCAAGACACGTGGAAAAAACGTACAAAACAAGAGATTGGAGACATCAAGATTTTGGACGAATTTTTTAAGAATTCTCAAATTTTCAGATAGGAGGTTCCATATAAGGTCAAAAACTACATACTCAGATCTTCACCAAACTTTGCAGGGATACTTTGGATGTCAAGACACGTGGAAAAAACGTACAAAACAAGAGATTGGGGTCATCAAGATTTTGGACGAATTTTTTAAGAATTTTCAAATTTTCAGATGGGAGGTTCAATATAAGGTCAAAAACTACATACTCAGATCTTCACCAAACTTTGCATGGATACATTGGATGTCAAGACACGTGGAAAAAACATACAAAACATAGGATTCGGAACATCAAGATTTTGGTCGAATTTTTTAAGAATTTTCAAATTTTCAGATAGGAGGTTCCATATAAGGTCAAAAACTACATACTCAGATCTTCACCAAACTTTGCAGGGATACATTGGATGTCAAGACACGTGGAAAAAACGTACAAAACAAGAGATTGGAGACATCAAGATTTTCGACGAATTTTTTAAGAATTTTCAAATTTTCAGAAAGGATGTTCCAGATAAGGTCAAAAACGACATACTCAGATCTTCACCAAACTTTGCAGGGATACATTGGAGGTCGAGACACGTGGAAAAAACGTACAAAACAAGAGATTGGAGACATCAAGATTTTGGACGAATTTTTGAAGAATTTTCAAATTTTCTGATAGGAGGTCCCAGATAAGGTCAAAAACTACATACTCAGATCTCCACCAAACATTGCAGGGATACATTGGATGTCAAGACACGTGGAAAAAACGTACAAAACAAGAGATTGGAGACATCAAGATTTTCGACGAATTTTTGAAGAATTTTCAAATTTTCAGATAGGAGGTTCCAGATAAGGTCAAAAACTACATACTCAGATCTTCACCAAACGTTGCAGGGATACTTTGCATGTCAAGACACGTGGAAAAAACGTACAAAACAAGAGATTGGAGACATCAAGATTTTCGACGAATTTTTTAAGAATTTTCAAATTTTCAGATGGGAGGTTCCAGATAAGGTCAAAAACGACATACTCAGATCTTCACCAAACTTTGCATGGATACATTGGATGTCAAGACACGTGGAAAAAACGTACAAAACAAGAGATTGGGGTCATCAAGATCTTGCACGGATTTTTTAAGAATTTTCAAATTTTCAGATGGGAGGTTCCAGATAAGGTCAAAAACGACATACTCAGATCTTCACCAAACTTTGCAGGGATACATTGGATGTCAAGACACGTGGAAAAAACGTACAAAACAAGAGATTGGAGACATCAAGATTTTGGACGAATTTTTTAAGAATTCTCAAATTTTCAGAAAGGAGGTTCCATATAAGGTCAAAAACTACATACGCAGATCTTCACCAAACTTTGCAGGGATACCTTGGATGTCAAGACACGTGGAAAAAACGTACAAAACAAGAGATTGGAGACATCAAGATTTTGGACGAATTTTTTAAGAATTTTCAAATTTTCAGATAGGAGGTTCCAGATAAGGTCAAAAACTACATACTCAGATCTTCACCAAACTTTGCAGGGATACATTGGATGTCAAGACACGTGGAAAAAACGTACAAAACAAGAGATTGGGGTCATCAAGATTTTGGACGGATTTTTTAGGAATTTTCAAATTTTCAGATGGGAGGTTCCAGATAAGGTCAAAAACTACATACTCAGATCTTCACCAAACATTGCAGGGATACATTGGATGTCAAGACACGTGGAAAAAACGTACAAAACAAGAGATTGGAGACATCAAAATTTTGGACGAATTTTTTAAGAATTTTCAAATTTTCAGATAGGAGGTTCCAGATGAGGTCAAAAACTACATACTCAGATCTTCACCAAACTTTGCAGGAATACTTTGCATGTCAAGACACGTGGAAAAACGTACAAAACAAGAGATCGGAGACATCAAGATTTTCGACGAATTTTTTAAGAATTTTCAAATTTTCAGATGGGAGGTTCCAGATAAGGTCAAAAACGACATACTCAGATCTTCACCAAACTTTGCATGGATACATTGGATGTCAAGACACGTGGAAAAAACATACAAAACATAGGATTGGTGACATCAAGATTTTGGACGAATTTTTTAAGAATTTTCAAATTTTCAGATAGGAGGTTCCATATAAGGTCAAAAACTACATACTCAGATCTTCACCAAACTTTGCAGGGATACATTGGAGGTCGAGACACGTGGAAAAAAAGTACAAAACAAGAGATTGGGGTCATCAAGATTTTGGACGGATTTTTTAGGAATTTTCAAATTTTCAGATGGGAGGTTCCAGATAAGGTCAAAAACTACATACTCAGATCTTCACCAAACATTGCAGGGATACATTGGATGTCAAGCCACGTAGAAAAAACGTACAAAACAAGAGATTGGAGACATCAAGATTTTGGACGAATGTTTTAAGAATTTTCAAATTTTCAGATAGGAGGTTCCAGATGAGGTCAAAAACTACATACTCAGATCTTCACCAAACTTTGCAGGAATACTTTGCATGTCAAGACACGTGGAAAAAACGTACAAAACAAGAGATCGGAGACATCAAGATTTTCGACGAATTTTTTAAGAATTTTCAAATTTTCAGATGGGAGGTTCCAGATAAGGTCAAAAACGACATACTCAGATCTTCACCAAACTTTGCAGGGATCCATTGGATGTCAAGACACGTGGAAAAAACATACAAAACATAGGTTTGGTGACATCAAGATTTTGGACGAATTTTTTAAGAATTTTCAAATTTTCAGATAGGAGGTTCCATATAAGGTCAAAAACTACATACTCAGATCTTCACCAAACTTTGCAGGGATACATTGGAGGTCGAGACACGTGGAAAAAAAGTACAAAACAAGAGATTGGGGTCATCAAGATTTTGGACGGATTTTTTAGGAATTTTCAAATTTTCAGATAGGAGGTTCCAGATAAGGTCAAAAACTACATACTCAGATCTTCACCAAACATTGCAGGGATACATTGGATGTCAAGACACGTGGAAAAAACGTACAAAACAAGAGATTGGAGACATCAAGATTTTGGACGAATTTTTTAAGAATTTTCAAATTTTCAGATAGGAGGTTCCAGATGAGGTCAAAAACTACATACTCAGATCTTCACCAAACTTTGCAGGAATACTTTGCATGTCAAGACACGTGGAAAAAACGTACAAAACAAGAGATTGGAGACATCAAGATTTTCGACGAATTTTTTAAGAATTTTCAAATTTTCAGATGGGAGGTTCCAGATAAGGTCAAAAACGACATACTCAGATCTTCACCAAACTTTGCAGGGATCCATTGGAGGTCGAGACACGTGGAAAAAACGTACAAAACAAGAGATTGGAGACATCAAGATTTTGGACGAATTTTTTAAGAATTTTCAAATTTTCAGATAGGAGGTTCCATATAAAGTCAAAAACTACATACTCAGATCTTCACCAAACTTTGCAGGGATACTTTGGATGTCAAGACACGTGGAAAAAACGTACAAAACAAGAGATTGGAGACATCAAGATTTTGGACGAATTTTTTAAGAATTTTCAAATTTTCAGATAGGAGGTTCCAGATAAGGTCAAAAACTACATACTCAGATCTTCACCAAACTTTGCAGGGATACATTGGATGTCAAGACACGTGGAAAAAACGTACAAAACAAGAGATTGGGGTCATCAAGATTTAGGACGGATTTTTTAGGAATTTTCAAATTTTCAGATGGGAGGTTCCAGATAAGGTCAAAAACTACATACTCAGATCTTCACCAAACTTTGCAGGGATACTTTGGATGTCAAGACACGTGGAAAAAACGTACAAAACAAGAGATTGGAGACATCAAGATTTTGGACGAATTTTTTAAGAATTTTCAAATTTTCAGATAGGAGGTTCCAGATAAGGTCAAAAACTACATACTCAGATCTTCACCAAACTTTGCAGGGATACATTGGATGTCAAGACACGTGGAAAAAACGTACAAAACAAGAGATTGGGGTCATCAAGATTTTGGACGGATTTTTTAGGAATTTTCAAATTTTCAGATGGGAGGTTCCAGATAAGGTCAAAAACTACATACTCAGATCTTCACCAAACATTGCAGGGATACATTGGATGTCAAGACACGTGGAAAAAACGTACAAAACAAGAGATTGGAGACATCAAAATTTTGGACGAATTTTTTAAGAATTTTCAAATTTTCAGATAGGAGGTTCCAGATGAGGTCAAAAACTACATACTCAGATCTTCACCAAACTTTGCAGGAATACTTTGCATGTCAAGACACGTGGAAAAAACGTACAAAACAAGAGATCGGAGACATCAAGATTTTCGACGAATTTTTTAAGAATTTTCAAATTTTCAGATGGGAGGTTCCAGATAAGGTCAAAAACGACATACTCAGATCTTCACCAAACTTTGCATGGATACATTGGATGTCAAGACACGTGGAAAAAACATACAAAACATAGGATTGGTGACATCAAGATTTTGGACGAATTTTTTAAGAATTTTCAAATTTTCAGATAGGAGGTTCCATATAAGGTCAAAAACTACATACTCAGATCTTCACCAAACTTTGCAGGGATACATTGGATGTCAAGACACGTGGAAAAAACGTACAAAACAAGAGATTGGAGACATCAAGATTTTCGACGAATTTTTTAAGAATTTTCAAATTTTCAGAAAGGATGTTCCAGATAAGGTCAAAAACGACATACTCAGATCTTCACCAAACTTTGCAGGGATCCATTGGAGGTCGAGACACGTGGAAAAAACGTACAAAACAAGAGATTGGAGACATCAAGATTTTGGACGAATTTTTGAAGAATTTTCAAATTTTCAGATAGGAGGTTCCAGATAAGGTCTAAAACTACATACTCAGATCTCCACCAAACATTGCAGGAATACATTGGATGTCAAGACACGTGGAAAAAACGTACAAAACAAGAGATTGGAGACATCAAGATTTTCGACGAATTTTTGAAGAATTTTCAAATTTTCAGATAGGAGGTTCCAGATAAGGTCAAAAACTACATACTCAGATCTTCACCAAACGTTGCAGGGATACTTTGCATGTCAAGACACGTGGAAAAAACGTACAAAACAAAAGATTGGAGACATCAAGATTTTCGACGAATTTTTTAAGAATTTTCAAATTTTCAGATGGGAGGTTCCAGATGAGGTCAAAAACGACATACTCAGATCTTCACCAAACTTTGCAGGAATACTTTGCATGTCAAGACACGTGGAAAAAACGTACAAAACAAGAGATCGGAGACATCAAGATTTTCGACGAATTTTTTAAGAATTTTCAAATTTTCAGATGGGAGGTTCCAGATAAGGTCAAAAACGACATACTCAGATCTTCACCAAACTTTGCATGGATACATTGTATGTCAAGACACGTGGAAAAAACATACAAAACATAGGATTCGGAACATCAAGATTTTGGTCGAATTTTTTAAGAATTTTCAAATTTTCAGATAGGAGGTTCCATATAAGGTCAAAAACTACATACTCAGATCTTCACCAAACATTGCAGGAATACATTGGATGTCAAGACACGTGGAAAAAACGTACAAAACAAGAGATTGGGGTCATCAAGATTTTGCACGGATTTTTTAGGAATTTTCAAATTTTCAGATGGGAGGTTCCAGATAAGGTCAAAAACTACATACTCAGATCTTCACCAAACTTTGCAGGGATACATTGGATGTCAAGACACGTGGAAAAAACGTACAAAACAAGAGATTGGAGACATCAAGATTTTGGACGAATTTTTTAAGAATTTTCAAATTTTCAGATAGGAGGTTCCATATAAGGTCAAAAACTACATACTCAGATCTTCACCAAACTTTGCATGGATACATTATGTGTCAAGACACGTGGAAAAAACGTACAAAACAAAAGATTGGAGACATCAAGATTTTGGTCGAATTTTTTAAGAATTTTCAAATTTTCAGATGGGAGGTTCCAGATAAGGTCAAAAACTACATACTCAGATCTTCACCAAACTTTGCAGGGATACATTGGATGTCAAGACACGTGGAAAAAACGTACAAAAAAGAGATTGGAGACATCAAGATTTTGGACGAATTTTTTAACAATTTTCAAATTTTCAGAAAGGATGTTCCAGATAAGGTCAAAAACGACATACTCAGATCTTCACCAAACTTTGCATGGATACATTGGATGTCAAGACACGTGGAAAAAACGTACAAAACAAGAGATTGGGGTCATCAAGATTTTGCACGGATTTTTTAGGAATTTTCAAATTTTCAGAAGGGAGGTTCGAGATAAGGTCAAAAACTACATACTCAGATCTTCACCAAACTTTGCAGGGATACATTGGATGTCAAGACACGTGGAAAAAACGTACAAAACAAGAGATTGGAGACATCAAGATTTTGGACGAATTTTTTAAGAATTTTCAAATTTTCAGATAGGAGGTTCCATATAAGGTCAAAAACTTCATACTCAGATCTTCACCAAACTTTGCATGGATACATTATGTGTCAAGACACGTGGAAAAAACGTACAAAACAAAAGATTGGAGACATCAAGATTTTGGTCGAATTTTTTAAGAATTTTCAAATTTTCAGATGGGAGGTTCCAGATAAGGTCAAAAACTACATACTCAGATCTTCACCAAACTTTGCAGGGATACATTGGATGTCAAGACACGTGGAAAAAACGTACAAAAAAGAGATTGGAGACATCAAGATTTTGGACGAATTTTTTAACAATTTTCAAATTTTCAGAAAGGATGTTCCAGATAAGGTCAAAAACGACATACTCAGATCTTCACCAAACTTTGCAGGGATACATTGGATATCAAGACACGTGGAAAAAACGTACAAAACAAGAGATTGGAGACATCAAGATTTTCGACGAATTTTTTAAGAATTTTCAAATTTTCAGATAGGAGGTTCCAGATAAGGTCAAAAACTACATACTCAGATCTTCACCAAACGTTGCAGGGATTCTTTGCATGTCAAGACACGTGGAAAAAACGTACAAAACAAAAGATTGGAGACATCAAGATTTTCGACGAATTTTTTAAGAATTTTCAAATTTTCAGATGGGAGGTTCCAGATAAGGTCAAAAACGACATACTCAGATCTTCACCAAACTTTGCATGGATACATTGGATGTCAAGACACGTGGAAAAAACGTACAAAACAAGAGATTGGAGACATCAAGATTTTGGACGAATTTTTTAAGAATTCTCAAATTTTCAGAAAGGAGGTTCCATATAAGGTCAAAAACTACATACTCAGATCTTCACCAAACTTTGCAGGGATACTTTGGATGTCAAGACACGTGGAAAAAACGTACAAAACAAGAGATTCGGGTCATCAAGATTTTGGACGAATTTTTTAAGAATTTTCAAATTTTCAGATGGGAGGTTCAATATAAGGTCAAAAACTACATACTCAGATCTTCACCAAACTTTGCATGGATACATTGGATGTCAAGACACGTGGAAAAAACATACAAAACATAGGATTCGGAACATCAAGATTTTGGTCGAATTTTTTAAGAATTTTCAAATTTTCAGATAGGAGGTTCCATATAAGGTCAAAAACTACATACTCAGATCTTCACCAAACATTGCAGGAATACATTGGATGTCAAGACACGTGGAAAAAACGTACAAAACAAGAGATTGGGGTCATCAAGATTTTGCACGGATTTTTTAGGAATTTTCAAATTTTCAGATGGGAGGTTCCAGATAAGGTCAAAAACTACATACTCAGATCTTCACCAAACTTTGCAGGGATACATTGGATGTCAAGACACGTGGAAAAAACGTACAAAACAAGAGATTGGAGACATCAAGATTTTGGACGAATTTTTTAAGAATTTTCAAATTTTCAGATAGGAGGTTCCATATAAGGTCAAAAACTACATACTCAGATCTTCACCAAACTTTGCATGGATACATTATGTGTCAAGACACGTGGAAAAAACGTACAAAACAAAAGATTGGAGACATCAAGATTTTGGTCGAATTTTTTAAGAATTTTCAAATTTTCAGATGGGAGGTTCCAGATAAGGTCAAAAACTACATACTCAGATCTTCACCAAACTTTGCAGGGATACATTGGATGTCAAGACACGTGGAAAAAACGTACAAAAAAGAGATTGGAGACATCAAGATTTTGGACGAATTTTTTAACAATTTTCAAATTTTCAGAAAGGATGTTCCAGATAAGGTCAAAAACGACATACTCAGATCTTCACCAAACTTTGCAGGGATACATTGGAGGTCGAGACACGTGGAAAAAACGTACAAAACAAGAGATTGGAGACATCAAGATTTTGGACGAATTTTTTAAGAATTTTCAAATTTTCAGATAGGAGGTTCCAGATAAGGTCAAAAACTACATACTCAGATCTTCACCAAACTTTGCAGGGATACATTGGATGTCAAGACACGTGGAAAAAACGTACAAAACAAGAGATTGGAGACATCAAGATTTTGGACGAATTTTTTAAGAATTTTCAAATTTTCAGATAGGAGGTTCCAGATGAGGTCAAAAACTACATACTCAGATCTTCACCAAACTTTGCAGGAATACTTTGCATGTCAAGACACGTGGAAAAAACGTACAAAACAAGAGATCGGAGACATCAAGATTTTCGACGAATTTTTTAAGAATTTTCAAATTTTCAGATGGGAGGTTCCAGATAAGGTCAAAAACGACATACTCAGATCTTCACCAAACTTTGCAGGGATCCATTGGAGGTCGAGACACGTGGAAAAAACGTACAAAACAAGAGATTGGAGACATCAAGATTTTGGACGAATTTTTTAAGAATTTTCAAATTTTCAGATAGGAGGTTCCATATAAGGTCAAAAACTACATACTCAGATCTTCACCAAACTTTGCAGGGATACATTGGATGTCAAGACACGTGGAAAAAACGTACAAAACAAGAGATTGGAGACATCAAGATTTTGGACGATTTTTTTAAAAATTTTCAAATTTTCAGAAATGCGGTTCCAGATAAGGTCAAAAACTACATACTCAGATCTTCACCAAACTTTGCAGGGATACATTGGATGTCAAGACACGTGGAAAAAACGTACAAAACAAGAGATTCGGGTCAACAAGATTTTGGACGGATTTTTTAGGAATTTTCAAATTTTCAGATGGGAGGTTCCAGATAAGGTCAAAAACTACATACTCAGATCTTCACCAAACTCTGCAGGGATACATTGTATGTCAAGACACGTGGAAAAAACATACAAAACATAGGATTGGGGACATCAAGATTTTGTTAAATTCTTTTAAGAATTTTCAAATTTTCAGATAGGAGGTTCCATATAAGGCCAAAAACTACATACTCAGATCTTCACCAAACATTGCAGGGATACATTGGATGTCAAGACACGTGGAAAGAACGTACAAAACAAGAGATTGGAGACATCAAGATTTTGGACGAATTTTTTAAGAATTTTCAAATTTTCAGATAGGAGGCTCCATATAAGGTCAAAAACTACATACTCAGATCTTCACCAAACATTGCAGGGATACATTGGATGTCAAGACACGTGGAAAAAACGTACAAAACAAGAGATTGGGGACATCAAGATTTTGGACGAATTTTTTAAGAATTCTCAAATTTTCAGATAGGAGGTTCCATATAAGGTCAAAAACTACATACTCAGATCTTCACCAAACTTTGCAGGGATACTTTGGATGTCAAGACACGTGGAAAAAACGTACAAAACAAGAGATTGGGGTCATCAAGATTTTGGACGAATTTTTTAAGAATTTTCAAATTTTCAGATGGGAGGTTCAATATAAGGTCAAAAACTACATACTCAGATCTTCACCAAACTTTGCATGGATACATTGGATGTCAAGACACGTGGAAAAAACATACAAAACATAGGATTCGGAACATCAAGATTTTGGTCGAATTTTTTAAGAATTTTCAAATTTTCAGATAGGAGGTTCCATATAAGGTCAAAAACTACATACTCAGATCCTCACCAAACTTTGCAGGGATACATTGGATGTCAAGACACGTGGAAAAAACGTACAAAACAAGAGATTGGAGACATCAAGATTTTCGACGAATTTTTTAAGAATTTTCAAATTTTCAGAAAGGATGTTCCAGATAAGGTCAAAAACGACATACTCAGATCTTCACCAAACTTTGCAGGGATACATTGGAGGTCGAGACACGTAGAAAAAACGTACAAAACAAGAGATTGGAGACATCAAGATTTTGGACGAATTTTTGAAGAATTTTCAAATTTTCTGATAGGAGGTCCCAGATAAGGTCAAAAACTACATACTCAGATCTCCACCAAACATTGCAGGGATACATTGGATGTCAAGACACGTGGAAAAAACGTACAAAACAAGAGATTGGAGACATCAAGATTTTCGACGAATTTTTGAAGAATTTTCAAATTTTCAGATAGGAGGTTCCAGATAAGGTCAAAAACTACATACTCAGATCTTCACCAAACGTTGCAGGGATACTTTGCATGTCAAGACACGTGGAAAAAACGTACAAAACAAGAGATTGGAGACATCAAGATTTTCGACGAATTTTTTAAGAATTTTCAAATTTTCAGATGGGAGGTTCCAGATAAGGTCAAAAACGACATACTCAGATCTTCACCAAACTTTGCATGGATACATTGGATGTCAAGACACGTGGAAAAAACGTACAAAACAAGAGATTGGGGTCATCAAGATCTTGCACGGATTTTTTAAGAATTTTCAAATTTTCAGATGGGAGGTTCCAGATAAGGTCAAAAACGACATACTCAGATCTTCACCAAACTTTGCAGGGATACATTGGATGTCAAGACACGTGGAAAAAACGTACAAAACAAGAGATTGGAGACATCAAGATTTTGGACGAATTTTTTAAGAATTCTCAAATTTTCAGAAAGGAGGTTCCATATAAGGTCAAAAACTACATACGCAGATCTTCACCAAACTTTGCAGGGATACTTTGGATGTCAAGACACGTGGAAAAAACGTACAAAACAAGAGATTGGAGACATCAAGATTTTGGACGAATTTTTTAAGAATTTTCAAATTTTCAGATAGGAGGTTCCAGATAAGGTCAAAAACTACATACTCAGATCTTCACCAAACTTTGCAGGGATACATTGGATGTCAAGACACGTGGAAAAAACGTACAAAACAAGAGATTGGGGTCATCAAGATTTTGGACGGATTTTTTAGGAATTTTCAAATTTTCAGATGGGAGGTTCCAGATAAGGTCAAAAACTACATACTCAGATCTTCACCAAACATTGCAGGGATACATTGGATGTCAAGACACGTGGAAAAAACGTACAAAACAAGAGATTGGAGACATCAAAATTTTGGACGAATTTTTTAAGAATTTTCAAATTTTCAGATAGGAGGTTCCAGATGAGGTCAAAAACTACATACTCAGATCTTCACCAAACTTTGCAGGAATACTTTGCATGTCAAGACACGTGGAAAAACGTACAAAACAAGAGATCGGAGACATCAAGATTTTCGACGAATTTTTTAAGAATTTTCAAATTTTCAGATGGGAGGTTGCAGATAAGGTCAAAAACGACATACTCAGATCTTCACCAAACTTTGCATGGATACATTGGATGTCAAGACACGTGGAAAAAACATACAAAACATAGGATTGGTGACATCAAGATTTTGGACGAATTTTTTAAGAATTTTCAAATTTTCAGATAGGAGGTTCCATATAAGGTCAAAAACTACATACTCAGATCTTCACCAAACTTTGCAGGGATACATTGGAGGTCGAGACACGTGGAAAAAAAGTACAAAACAAGAGATTGGGGTCATCAAGATTTTGGACGGATTTTTTAGGAATTTTCAAATTTTCAGATGGGAGGTTCCAGATAAGGTCAAAAACTACATACTCAGATCTTCACCAAACATTGCAGGGATACATTGGATGTCAAGCCACGTGGAAAAAACGTACAAAACAAGAGATTGGAGACATCAAGATTTTGGACGAATGTTTTAAGAATTTTCAAATTTTCAGATAGGAGGTTCCAGATGAGGTCAAAAACTACATACTCAGATCTTCACCAAACTTTGCAGGAATACTTTGCATGTCAAGACACGTGGAAAAAACGTACAAAACAAGAGATCGGAGACATCAAGATTTTCGACGAATTTTTTAAGAATTTTCAAATTTTCAGATGGGAGGTTCCAGATAAGGTCAAAAACGACATACTCAGATCTTCACCAAACTTTGCAGGGATCCATTGGATGTCAAGACACGTGGAAAAAACATACAAAACATAGGTTTGGTGACATCAAGATTTTGGACGAATTTTTTAAGAATTTTCAAATTTTCAGATAGGAGGTTCCATATAAGGTCAAAAACTACATACTCAGATCTTCACCAAACTTTGCAGGGATACATTGGAGGTCGAGACACGTGGAAAAAAAGTACAAAACAAGAGATTGGGGTCATCAAGATTTTGGACGGATTTTTTAGGAATTTTCAAATTTTCAGATGGGAGGTTCCAGATAAGGTCAAAAACTACATACTCAGATCTTCACCAAACATTGCAGGGATACATTGGATGTCAAGACACGTGGAAAAAACGTACAAAACAAGAGATTGGAGACATCAAGATTTTGGACGAATTTTTTAAGAATTTTCAAATTTTCAGATAGGAGGTTCCAGATGAGGTCAAAAACTACATACTCAGATCTTCACCAAACTTTGCAGGAATACTTTGCATGTCAAGACACGTGGAAAAAACGTACAAAACAAGAGATTGGAGACATCAAGATTTTCGACGAATTTTTTAAGAATTTTCAAATTTTCAGATGGGAGGTTCCAGATAAGGTCAAAAACGACATACTCAGATCTTCACCAAACTTTGCAGGGATCCATTGGAGGTCGAGACACGTGGAAAAAACGTACAAAACAAGAGATTGGAGACATCAAGATTTTGGACGAATTTTTTAAGAATTTTCAAATTTTCAGATAGGAGGTTCCATATAAAGTCAAAAACTACATACTCAGATCTTCACCAAACTTTGCAGGGATACTTTGGATGTCAAGACACGTGGAAAAAACGTACAAAACAAGAGATTGGAGACATCAAGATTTTGGACGAATTTTTTAAGAATTTTCAAATTTTCAGATAGGAGGTTCCAGATAAGGTCAAAAACTACATACTCAGATCTTCACCAAACTTTGCAGGGATACATTGGATGTCAAGACACGTGGAAAAAACGTACAAAACAAGAGATTGGGGTCATCAAGATTTAGGACGGATTTTTTAGGAATTTTCAAATTTTCAGATGGGAGGTTCCAGATAAGGTCAAAAACTACATACTCAGATCTTCACCAAACTTTGCAGGGATACTTTGGATGTCAAGACACGTGGAAAAAACGTACAAAACAAGAGATTGGAGACATCAAGATTTTGGACGAATTTTTTAAGAATTTTCAAATTTTCAGATAGGAGGTTCCAGATAAGGTCAAAAACTACATACTCAGATCTTCACCAAACTTTGCAGGGATACATTGGATGTCAAGACACGTGGAAAAAACGTACAAAACAAGAGATTGGGGTCATCAAGATTTTGGACGGATTTTTTAGGAATTTTCAAATTTTCAGATGGGAGGTTCCAGATAAGGTCAAAAACTACATACTCAGATCTTCACCAAACATTGCAGGGATACATTGGATGTCAAGACACGTGGAAAAAACGTACAAAACAAGAGATTGGAGACATCAAAATTTTGGACGAATTTTTTAAGAATTTTCAAATTTTCAGATAGGAGGTTCCAGATGAGGTCAAAAACTACATACTCAGATCTTCACCAAACTTTGCAGGAATACTTTGCATGTCAAGACACGTGGAAAAAACGTACAAAACAAGAGATCGGAGACATCAAGATTTTCGACGAATTTTTTAAGAATTTTCAAATTTTCAGATGGGAGGTTCCAGATAAGGTCAAAAACGACATACTCAGATCTTCACCAAACTTTGCATGGATACATTGGATGTCAAGACACGTGGAAAAAACATACAAAACATAGGATTGGTGACATCAAGATTTTGGACGAATTTTTTAAGAATTTTCAAATTTTCAGATAGGAGGTTCCATATAAGGTCAAAAACTACATACTCAGATCTTCACCAAACTTTGCAGGGATACATTGGATGTCAAGACACGTGGAAAAAACGTACAAAACAAGAGATTGGAGACATCAAGATTTTCGACGAATTTTTTAAGAATTTTCAAATTTTCAGAAAGGATGTTCCAGATAAGGTCAAAAACGACATACTCAGATCTTCACCAAACTTTGCAGGGATCCATTGGAGGTCGAGACACGTGGAAAAAACGTACAAAACAAGAGATTGGAGACATCAAGATTTTGGACGAATTTTTGAAGAATTTTCAAATTTTCAGATAGGAGGTTCCAGATAAGGTCTAAAACTACATACTCAGATCTCCACCAAACATTGCAGGAATACATTGGATGTCAAGACACGTGGAAAAAACGTACAAAACAAGAGATTGGAGACATCAAGATTTTCGACGAATTTTTGAAGAATTTTCAAATTTTCAGATAGGAGGTTCCAGATAAGGTCAAAAACTACATACTCAGATCTTCACCAAACGTTGCAGGGATACTTTGCATGTCAAGACACGTGGAAAAAACGTACAAAACAAGAGATTGGAGACATCAAGATTTTCGACGAATTTTTTAAGAATTTTCAAATTTTCAGATGGGAGGTTCCAGATAAGGTCAAAAACGACATACTCAGATCTTCACCAAACTTTGCATGGATACATTGGATGTCAAGACACGTGGAAAAAACGTACAAAACAAGAGATTGGAGACATCAAGATTTTGGACGAATTTTTTAAGAATTCTCAAATTTTCAGAAAGGAGGTTCCATATAAGGTCAAAAACTACATACTCAGATCTTCACCAAACTTTGCATGGATACATTATGTGTCAAGACACGTGGAAAAAACGTACAAAACAAAAGATTGGAGACATCAAGATTTTGGTCGAATTTTTTAAGAATTTTCAAATTTTCAGATGGGAGGTTCCAGATAAGGTCAAAAACTACATACTCAGATCTTCACCAAACTTTGCAGGGATACATTGGATGTCAAGACACGTGGAAAAAACGTACAAAAAACAGATTGGAGACATCAAGATTTTGGACGAATTTTTTAACAATTTTCAAATTTTCAGAAAGGATGTTCCAGATAAGGTCAAAAACGACATACTCAGATCTTCACCAAACTTTGCAGGGATACATTGGATATCAAGACACGTGGAAAAAACGTACAAAACAAGAGATTGGAGACATCAAGATTTTCGACGAATTTTTTAAGAATTTTCAAATTTTCAGATAGGAGGTTCCAGATAAGGTCAAAAACTACATACTCAGATCTTCACCAAACGTTGCAGGGATACTTTGCATGTCAAGACACGTGGAAAAAACGTACAAAACAAAAGATTGGAGACATCAAGATTTTCGACGAATTTTTTAAGAATTTTCAAATTTTCAGATGGGAGGTTCCAGATAAGGTCAAAAACGACATACTCAGATCTTCACCAAACTTTGCATGGATACATTGGATGTCAAGACACGTGTAAAAAACGTACAAAACAAGAGACTGGAGACATCAAGATTTTGGACGAATTTTTTAAGAATTCTCAAATTTTCAGAAAGGAGGTTCCATATAAGGTCAAAAACTACATACTCAGATCTTCACCAAACTTTGCAGGGATACTTTGGATGTCAAGACACGTGGAAAAAACGTACAAAACAAGAGATTGGGGTCATCAAGATTTTGGACGAATTTTTTAAGAATTTTCAAATTTTCAGATGGGAGGTTCAATATAAGGTCAAAAACTACATACTCAGATCTTCACCAAACTTTGCATGGATACATTGGATGTCAAGACACGTGGAAAAAACATACAAAACATAGGATTCGGAACATCAAGATTTTGGTCGAATTTTTTAAGAATTTTCAAATTTTCAGATAGGAGGTTCCATATAAGGTCAAAAACTACATACTCAGATCTTCACCAAACATTGCAGGAATACATTGGATGTCAAGACACGTGGAAAAAACGTACAAAACAAGAGATTGGGGTCATCAAGATTTTGCACGGATTTTTTAGGAATTTTCAAATTTTCAGATGGGAGGTTCCAGATAAGGTCAAAAACTACATACTCAGATCTTCACCAAACTTTGCAGGGATACATTGGATGTCAAGACACGTGGAAAAAACGTACAAAACAAGAGATTGGAGACATCAAGATTTTGGACGAATTTTTTAAGAATTTTCAAATTTTCAGATAGGAGGTTCCATATAAGGTCAAAAACTACATACTCAGATCTTCACCAAACTTTGCATGGATACATTATGTGTCAAGACACGTGGAAAAAACGTACAAAACAAAAGATTGGAGACATCAAGATTTTGGTCGAATTTTTTAAGAATTTTCAAATTTTCAGATGGGAGGTTCCAGATAAGGTCAAAAACTACATACTCAGATCTTCACCAAACTTTGCAGGGATACATTGGATGTCAAGACACGTGGAAAAAACGTACAAAAAAGAGATTGGAGACATCAAGATTTTGGACGAATTTTTTAACAATTTTCAAATTTTCAGAAAGGATGTTCCAGATAAGGTAAAAAACGACATACTCAGATCTTCACCAAACTTTGCAGGGATACATTGGATATCAAGACACGTGGAAAAAACGTACAAAACAAGAGATTGGAGACATCAAGATTTTGGACGAATTTTTTAAGAATTTTCAAATTTTCAGATAGGATGTTCCAGATAAGGTCAAAAACTACATCCTCAGATCTTCACCAAACTTTGCAGGGATACATTGGATGTCAAGACACGTGGAAAAAACGTACAAAACAAGAGATTGGAGACATCAAGATTTTGGACGAATTTTTTAAGAATTTTCAAATTTTCAGATAGGAGGTTCCAGATGAGGTCAAAAACTACATACTCAGATCTTCACCAAACTTTGCAGGAATACTTTGCATGTCAAGACACGTGGAAAAAACGTACAAAACAAGAGATCGGAGACATCAAGATTTTCGACGAATTTTTTAAGAATTTTCAAATTTTCAGATGGGAGGTTCCAGATAAGGTTAAAAACGACATACTCAGATCTTCACCAAACTTTGAAGGGATCCATTGGAGGTCGAGACACGTGGAAAAAACGTACAAAACAAGAGATTGGAGACATCAAGATTTTGGACGAATTTTTTAAGAATTTTCAAATTTTCAGATAGGAGGTTCCATATAAGGTCAAAAACTACATACTCAGATCTTCACCAAACTTTGCAGGGATACATTGGATGTCAAGACACGTGGAAAAAACGTACAAAACAAGAGATTCGGGTCAACAAGATTTTGGACGGATTTTTTAGCAATTTTCAAATTTTCAGATGGGAGGTTCCAGATAAGGTCAAAAACTACATACTCAGATCTTCACCAAACTCTGCAGGGATACATTGTATGTCAAGACACGTGGAAAAAACATACAAAACATAGGATTGGGGACATCAAGATTTTGTTAAATTCTTTTAAGAATTTTCAAATTTTCAGATAGGAGGTTCCATATAAGGTCAAAAACTACATACTCAGATCTTCACCAAACATTGCAGGGATACATTGGATGTCAAGACACGTGGAAAGAACGTACAAAACAAGAGATTGGAGACATCAAGATTTTGGACGAATTTTTTAAGAATTTTCAAATTTTCAGATAGGAGGCTCCATATAAGGTCAAAAACTACATACTCAGATCTTCACCAAACATTGCAGGGATACATTGGATGTCAAGACACGTGGAAAAAACGTACAAAACAAGAGATTGGAGACATCAAGATTTTGGACGAATTTTTTAAGAATTTTCAAATTTTCAGATAGGAGGTTCCAGATAAGGTCAAAAACTACATACTCAGATCTTCACCAAACGTTGCAGGGATACTTTGCATGTCAAGACACGTGGAAAAAACGTACAAAACAAGAGATTGGAGACATCAAGATTTTCGACGAATTTTTTAAGAATTTTCAAATTTTCAGATGGGAGGTTCCAGATAAGGTCAAAAACGACATACTCAGATCTTCACCAAACTTTGCATGGATACATTGGATGTCAAGACACGTGGAAAAAACGTACAAAACAAGAGATTGGGGTCATCAAGATTTTGCACGGATTTTTTAAGAATTTTCAAATTTTCAGATGGGAGGTTCCAGATAAGGTCAAAAACGACATACTCAGATCTTCACCAAACTTTGCATGGATACATTGGATGTCAAGACACGTGGAAAAAACGTACAAAACAAGAGATTGGAGACATCAAGATTTTCGACGAATTTTTTAAGAATTTTCAAATTTTCAGATGGGAGGTTCCAGATAAGGTCAAAAACGACATACTCAGATCTTCACCAAACTTTGCATGGATACATTGGATGTCAAGACACGTGGAAAAAACGTACAAAACAAGAGATTGGAGACATCAAGATTTTGGACGAATTTTTTAAGAATTCTCAAATTTTCAGAAAGGAGGTTCCATATAAGGTCAAAAACTACATACTCAGATCTTCACCAAACTTTGCATGGATACATTATGTGTCAAGACACGTGGAAAAAACGTACAAAACAAAAGATTGGAGACATCAAGATTTTGGTCGAATTTTTTAAGAATTTTCAAATTTTCAGATGGGAGGTTCCAGATAAGGTCAAAAACTACATACTCAGATCTTCACCAAACTTTGCAGGGATACATTGGATGTCAAGACACGTGGAAAAAACGTACAAAAAACAGATTGGAGACATCAAGATTTTGGACGAATTTTTTAACAATTTTCAAATTTTCAGAAAGGATGTTCCAGATAAGGTCAAAAACGACATACTCAGATCTTCACCAAACTTTGCAGGGATACATTGGATATCAAGACACGTGGAAAAAACGTACAAAACAAGAGATTGGAGACATCAAGATTTTCGACGAATTTTTTAAGAATTTTCAAATTTTCAGATAGGAGGTTCCAGATAAGGTCAAAAACTACATACTCAGATCTTCACCAAACGTTGCAGGGATACTTTGCATGTCAAGACACGTGGAAAAAACGTACAAAACAAAAGATTGGAGACATCAAGATTTTCGACGAATTTTTTAAGAATTTTCAAATTTTCAGATGGGAGGTTCCAGATAAGGTCAAAAACGACATACTCAGATCTTCACCAAACTTTGCATGGATACATTGGATGTCAAGACACGTGTAAAAAACGTACAAAACAAGAGACTGGAGACATCAAGATTTTGGACGAATTTTTTAAGAATTCTCAAATTTTCAGAAAGGAGGTTCCATATAAGGTCAAAAACTACATACTCAGATCTTCACCAAACTTTGCAGGGATACTTTGGATGTCAAGACACGTGGAAAAAACGTACAAAACAAGAGATTGGGGTCATCAAGATTTTGGACGAATTTTTTAAGAATTTTCAAATTTTCAGATGGGAGGTTCAATATAAGGTCAAAAACTACATACTCAGATCTTCACCAAACTTTGCATGGATACATTGGATGTCAAGACACGTGGAAAAAACATACAAAACATAGGATTCGGAACATCAAGATTTTGGTCGAATTTTTTAAGAATTTTCAAATTTTCAGATAGGAGGTTCCATATAAGGTCAAAAACTACATACTCAGATCTTCACCAAACATTGCAGGAATACATTGGATGTCAAGACACGTGGAAAAAACGTACAAAACAAGAGATTGGGGTCATCAAGATTTTGCACGGATTTTTTAGGAATTTTCAAATTTTCAGATGGGAGGTTCCAGATAAGGTCAAAAACTACATACTCAGATCTTCACCAAACTTTGCAGGGATACATTGGATGTCAAGACACGTGGAAAAAACGTACAAAACAAGAGATTGGAGACATCAAGATTTTGGACGAATTTTTTAAGAATTTTCAAATTTTCAGATAGGAGGTTCCATATAAGGTCAAAAACTACATACTCAGATCTTCACCAAACTTTGCATGGATACATTATGTGTCAAGACACGTGGAAAAAACGTACAAAACAAAAGATTGGAGACATCAAGATTTTGGTCGAATTTTTTAAGAATTTTCAAATTTTCAGATGGGAGGTTCCAGATAAGGTCAAAAACTACATACTCAGATCTTCACCAAACTTTGCAGGGATACATTGGATGTCAAGACACGTGGAAAAAACGTACAAAAAAGAGATTGGAGACATCAAGATTTTGGACGAATTTTTTAACAATTTTCAAATTTTCAGAAAGGATGTTCCAGATAAGGTAAAAAACGACATACTCAGATCTTCACCAAACTTTGCAGGGATACATTGGATATCAAGACACGTGGAAAAAACGTACAAAACAAGAGATTGGAGACATCAAGATTTTGGACGAATTTTTTAAGAATTTTCAAATTTTCAGATAGGATGTTCCAGATAAGGTCAAAAACTACATCCTCAGATCTTCACCAAACTTTGCAGGGATACATTGGATGTCAAGACACGTGGAAAAAACGTACAAAACAAGAGATTGGAGACATCAAGATTTTGGACGAATTTTTTAAGAATTTTCAAATTTTCAGATAGGAGGTTCCAGATGAGGTCAAAAACTACATACTCAGATCTTCACCAAACTTTGCAGGAATACTTTGCATGTCAAGACACGTGGAAAAAACGTACAAAACAAGAGATCGGAGACATCAAGATTTTCGACGAATTTTTTAAGAATTTTCAAATTTTCAGATGGGAGGTTCCAGATAAGGTTAAAAACGACATACTCAGATCTTCACCAAACTTTGAAGGGATCCATTGGAGGTCGAGACACGTGGAAAAAACGTACAAAACAAGAGATTGGAGACATCAAGATTTTGGACGAATTTTTTAAGAATTTTCAAATTTTCAGATAGGAGGTTCCATATAAGGTCAAAAACTACATACTCAGATCTTCACCAAACTTTGCAGGGATACATTGGATGTCAAGACACGTGGAAAAAACGTACAAAACAAGAGATTCGGGTCAACAAGATTTTGGACGGATTTTTTAGCAATTTTCAAATTTTCAGATGGGAGGTTCCAGATAAGGTCAAAAACTACATACTCAGATCTTCACCAAACTCTGCAGGGATACATTGTATGTCAAGACACGTGGAAAAAACATACAAAACATAGGATTGGGGACATCAAGATTTTGTTAAATTCTTTTAAGAATTTTCAAATTTTCAGATAGGAGGTTCCATATAAGGTCAAAAACTACATACTCAGATCTTCACCAAACATTGCAGGGATACATTGGATGTCAAGACACGTGGAAAGAACGTACAAAACAAGAGATTGGAGACATCAAGATTTTGGACGAATTTTTTAAGAATTTTCAAATTTTCAGATAGGAGGCTCCATATAAGGTCAAAAACTACATACTCAGATCTTCACCAAACATTGCAGGGATACATTGGATGTCAAGACACGTGGAAAAAACGTACAAAACAAGAGATTGGAGACATCAAGATTTTGGACGAATTTTTTAAGAATTTTCAAATTTTCAGATAGGAGGTTCCAGATAAGGTCAAAAACTACATACTCAGATCTTCACCAAACGTTGCAGGGATACTTTGCATGTCAAGACACGTGGAAAAAACGTACAAAACAAGAGATTGGAGACATCAAGATTTTCGACGAATTTTTTAAGAATTTTCAAATTTTCAGATGGGAGGTTCCAGATAAGGTCAAAAACGACATACTCAGATCTTCACCAAACTTTGCATGGATACATTGGATGTCAAGACACGTGGAAAAAACGTACAAAACAAGAGATTGGGGTCATCAAGATTTTGCACGGATTTTTTAAGAATTTTCAAATTTTCAGATGGGAGGTTCCAGATAAGGTCAAAAACGACATACTCAGATCTTCACCAAACTTTGCATGGATACATTGGATGTCAAGACACGTGGAAAAAACGTACAAAACAAGAGATTGGAGACATCAAGATTTTGGACGAATTTTTTAAGAATTCTCAAATTTTCAGAAAGGAGGTTCCATATAAGGTCAAAAACTACATACTCAGATCTTCACCAAACTTTGCAGGGATACTTTGGATGTCAAGACACGTGGAAAAAACGTACAAAACAAGAGATTGGGGTCATCAAGATTTTGGACGAATTTTTTAAGAATTTTCAAATTTTCAGATGGGAGGTTCAATATAAGGTCAAAAACTACATACTCAGATCTTCACCAAACTTTGCATGGATACATTGGATGTCAAGACACGTGGAAAAAACATACAAAACATAGGATTCGGAACATCAAGATTTTGGTCGAATTTTTTAAGAATTTTCAAATTTTCAGATAGGAGGTTCCATATAAGGTCAAAAACTACATACTCAGATCTTCACCAAACTTTGCAGGGATACATTGGATGTCAAGACACGTGGAAAAAACGTACAAAACAAGAGATTGGAGACATCAAGATTTTCGACGAATTTTTTAAGAATTTTCAAATTTTCAGAAAGGATGTTCCAGATAAGGTCAAAAACGACATACTCAGATCTTCACCAAACTTTGCAGGGATACATTGGAGGTCGAGACACGTGGAAAAAACGTACAAAACAAGAGATTGGAGACATCAAGATTTTGGACGAATTTTTGAAGAATTTTCAAATTTTCAGATAGGAGGTCCCAGATAAGGTCAAAAACTACATACTCAGATCTCCACCAAACATTGCAGGGATACATTGGATGTCAAGACACGTGGAAAAAACGTACAAAACAAGAGATTGGAGACATCAAGATTTTGGACGAATTTTTTAAGAATTTTCAAATTTTCAGATAGGAGGTTCCAGATAAGGTCAAAAACTACATACTCAGATCTTCACCAAACTTTGCAGGGATACATTGGATGTCAAGACACGTGGAAAAAACGTACAAAACAAGAGACTGGGGTCATCAAGATTTTGGACGGATTTTTTAGGAATTTTCAAATTTTCAGATGGGAGGTTCCAGATAAGGTCAAAAACTACATACTCAGATCTTCACCAAACATTGCAGGGATACATTGGATGTCAAGACACGTGGAAAAAACGTACAAAACAAGAGATTGGAGACATCAAAATTTTGGACGAATTTTTTAAGAATTTTCAAATTTTCAGATAGGAGGTTCCAGATGAGGTCAAAAACTACATACTCAGATCTTCACCAAACTTTGCAGGAATACTTTGCATGTCAAGACACGTGGAAAAAACGTACAAAACAAGAGATCGGAGACATCAAGATTTTCGACGAATTTTTTAAGAATTTTCAAATTTTCAGATGGGAGGTTCCAGATAAGGTCAAAAACGACATACTCAGATCTTCACCAAACTTTGCATGGATACATTGGATGTCAAGACACGTGGAAAAAACATACAAAACATAGGATTGGTGACATCAAGATTTTGGACGAATTTTTTAAGAATTTTCAAATTTTCAGATAGGAGGTTCCATATAAGGTCAAAAACTACATACTCAGATCTTCACCAAACTTTGCAGGGATACATTGGAGGTCGAGACACGTGGAAAAAAAGTACAAAACAAGAGATTGGGGTCATCAAGATTTTGGACGGATTTTTTAGGAATTTTCAAATTTTCAGATGGGAGGTTCCAGATAAGGTCAAAAACTACATACTCAGATCTTCACCAAACATTGCAGGGATACATTGGATGTCAAGACACGTGGAAAAAACGTACAAAACAAGAGATTGGAGACATCAAAATTTTGGACGAATTTTTTAAGAATTTTCAAATTTTCAGATAGGAGGTTCCAGATGAGGTCAAAAACTACATACTCAGATCTTCACCAAACTTTGCAGGGATACTTTGGATGTCAAGACACGTGGAAAAAACGTACAAAACAAGAGATTGGGGTCATCAAGATTTTGGACGAATTTTTTAAGAATTTTCAAATTTTCAGATGGGAGGTTCAATATAAGGTCAAAAACTACATACTCAGATCTTCACCAAACTTTGCATGGATACATTGGATGTCAAGACACGTGGAAAAAACATACAAAACATAGGATTCGGAACATCAAGATTTTGGTCGAATTTTTTAAGAATTTTCAAATTTTCAGATAGGAGGTTCCATATAAGGTCAAAAACTACATACTCAGATCTTCACCAAACTTTGCAGGGATACATTGGATGTCAAGACACGTGGAAAAAACGTACAAAACAAGAGATTGGAGACATCAAGATTTTCGACGAATTTTTTAAGAATTTTCAAATTTTCAGAAAGGATGTTCCAGATAAGGTCAAAAACGACATACTCAGATCTTCACCAAACTTTGCAGGGATACATTGGAGGTCGAGACACGTGGAAAAAACGTACAAAACAAGAGATTGGAGACATCAAGATTTTGGACGAATTTTTGAAGAATTTTCAAATTTTCTGATAGGAGGTCCCAGATAAGGTCAAAAACTACATACTCAGATCTCCACCAAACATTGCAGGGATACATTGGATGTCAAGACACGTGGAAAAAACGTACAAAACAAGAGATTGGAGACATCAAGATTTTGGACGAATTTTTTAAGAATTTTCAAATTTTCAGATAGGAGGTTCCAGATAAGGTCAAAAACTACATACTCAGATCTTCACCAAACTTTGCAGGGATACATTGGATGTCAAGACACGTGGAAAAAACGTACAAAACAAGAGATTGGGGTCATCAAGATTTTGGACGGATTTTTTAGGAATTTTCAAATTTTCAGATGGGAGGTTCCAGATAAGGTCAAAAACTACATACTCAGATCTTCACCAAACATTGCAGGGATACATTGGATGTCAAGACACGTGGAAAAAACGTACAAAACAAGAGATTGGAGACATCAAAATTTTGGACGAATTTTTTAAGAATTTTCAAATTTTCAGATAGGAGGTTCCAGATGAGGTCAAAAACTACATACTCAGATCTTCACCAAACTTTGCAGGAATACTTTGCATGTCAAGACACGTGGAAAAAACGTACAAAACAAGAGATCGGAGACATCAAGATTTTCGACGAATTTTTTAAGAATTTTCAAATTTTCAGATGGGAGGTTCCAGATAAGGTCAAAAACGACATACTCAGATCTTCACCAAACTTTGCATGGATACATTGGATGTCAAGACACGTGGAAAAAACATACAAAACATAGGATTGGTGACATCAAGATTTTGGACGAATTTTTTAAGAATTTTCAAATTTTCAGATAGGAGGTTCCATATAAGGTCAAAAACTACATACTCAGATCTTCACCAAACTTTGCAGGGATACATTGGAGGTCGAGACACGTGGAAAAAAAGTACAAAACAAGAGATTGGGGTCATCAAGATTTTGGACGGATTTTTTAGGAATTTTCAAATTTTCAGATGGGAGGTTCCAGATAAGGTCAAAAACTACATACTCAGATCTTCACCAAACATTGCAGGGATACATTGGATGTCAAGACACGTGGAAAAAACGTACAAAACAAGAGATTGGAGACATCAAGATTTTGGACGAATTTTTTAAGAATTTTCAAATTTTCAGATAGGAGGTTCCAGATGAGGTCAAAAACTACATACTCAGATCTTCACCAAACTTTGCAGGAATACTTTGCATGTCAAGACACGTGGAAAAAACGTACAAAACAAGAGATCGGAGACATCAAGATTTTCGACGAATTTTTTAAGAATTTTCAAATTTTCAGATGGGAGGTTCCAGATAAGGTCAAAAACGACATACTCAGATCTTCACCAAACTTTGCAGGGATCCATTGGAGGTCGAGACACGTGGAAAAAACGTACAAAACAAGAGATTGGAGACATCAAGATTTTGGACGAATTTTTTAAGAATTTTCAAATTTTCAGATAGGAGGTTCCATATAAGGTCAAAAACTACATACTCAGATCTTCACCAAACTTTGCAGGGATACATTGGATGTCAAGACACGTGGAAAAAACGTACAAAACAAGAGATTGGAGACATCAAGATTTTCGACGAATTTTTTAAGAATTTTCAAATTTTCAGAAAGGATGTTCCATATAAGGTCAAAAACTACATACTCAGATCTTCACCAAACTTTGCAGGGATCCATTGGAGGTCGAGACACGTGGAAAAAACGTACAAAACAAGAGATTGGAGACATCAAGATTTTGGACGAATTTTTGAAGAATTTTCAAATTTTCAGATAGGAGGTTCCAGATAAGGTCTAAAACTACATACTCAGATCTCCACCAAACATTGCAGGAATACATTGGATGTCAAGACACGTGGAAAAAACGTACAAAACAAGAGATTCTAGACATCAAGATTTTCGACGAATTTTTGAAGAATTTTCAAATTTTCAGATAGGAGGTTCCAGATAAGGTCAAAAACTACATACTCAGATCTTCACCAAACGTTGCAGGGATACTTTGCATGTCAAGACACGTGGAAAAAACGTACAAAACAAAAGATTGGAGACATCAAGATTTTCGACGAATTTTTTAAGAATTTTCAAATTTTCAGATGGGAGGTTCCAGATGAGGTCAAAAACGACATACTCAGATCTTCACCAAACTTTGCAGGAATACTTTGCATGTCAAGACACGTGGAAAAAACGTACAAAACAAGAGATCGGAGACATCAAGATTTTCGACGAATTTTTTAAGAATTTTCAAATTTTCAGATGGGAGGTTCCAGATAAGGTCAAAAACGACATACTCAGATCTTCACCAAACTTTGCAGGGATCCATTGGAGGTCGAGACACGTGGAAAAAACGTACAAAACAAGAGATTGGAGACATCAAGATTTTGGACGAATTTTTTAAGAATTTTCAAATTTTCAGATAGGAGGTTCCATATAAGGTCAAAAACTACATACTCAGATCTTCACCAAACTTTGCAGGGATACATTGGATGTCAAGACACGTGGAAAAAACGTACAAAACAAGAGATTGGAGACATCAAGATTTTCGACGAATTTTTTAAGAATTTTCAAATTTTCATTAAGGATGTTCCAGATAAGGTCAAAAACGACATACTCAGATCTTCACCAAACTTTGCAGGGATCCATTGGAGGTCGAGACACGTGGAAAAAACGTACAAAACAAGAGATTGGAGACATCAAGATTTTGGACGAATTTTTGAAGAATTTTCAAATTTTCAGATAGGAGGTTCCAGATAAGGTCTAAAACTACATACTCAGATCTCCACCAAACATTGCAGGAATACATTGGATGTCAAGACACGTGGAAAAAACGTACAAAACAAGAGATTGGAGACATCAAGATTTTCGACGAATTTTTGAAGAATTTTCAAATTTTCAGATAGGAGGTTCCAGATAAGGTCAAAAACTACATACTCAGATCTTCACCAAACGTTGCAGGGATACTTTGCATGTCAAGACACGTGGACAAAACGTACAAAACAAGAGATTGGAGACATCAAGATCTTCGACGAATTTTTTAAGAATTTTCAAATTTTCAGATGGGAGGTTCCAGATAAGGTCAAAAACGACATACTCAGATCTTCACCAAACTTTGCATGGATACATTGGATGTCAAGACACGTGGAAAAAACGTACAAAACAAGAGATTGGAGAGTAGGTGAAACCCAACGTTCTGGAGCGGTCTTTTGACCTACTTTTTGCCTTACGACATTTTACTATAAGGCTGTCTCCCCTTACGATATTTTTCTGTAAGGCTAGACCGGTCCTTTGACCTACTTTTCGCCTTACGACATTTTACTATAAGGCTGTCTCCCCTTACGATATTTTTCTGTAAGCTCAGTTCTAGAGCGGTTCTTTGACCTACTTTTCGTGTAGACCCAAATGGAGAATTCAACGCCCGAAAATGGAGCTCGGTGGAGCTCGCCTTAATGGTTTGCTCTTGTAAGGCATGAGCTCCATTTTCTCGCAGTGTTACCAACTCCTCACTCGAAAAAATCACCAGGGTTTTTGTTTTTGGGTATAACCTAACCTAAAGCAAGGAGGTGGCAACCTTGCTTGAGGTATTTTCTCGCAGTGTTGCCAACTCCTCACTCGAAAAAAATCACCAAGGTTTTTTTCTTGGTCTAACGTAACCTAAAGCAAGGAGGTGGCAATTTTGCTTGAGGCTTGCCTTACAGTGCATAAAGCAAGGTTGCCAACCCACTGGTACTTTTGCCATAGCCTTTTACAAGAAAAAAAAAAGAGAAAGGGAAGAGTTAAACAACCGACAGCTTACCCACAGCCTTTTTTGCTCTAACCTAACCTAAAGCAAGGAGCTGGCAACTTTGCTTGTGCAATCAACCCGGTCGATCGCCCTCAAGTGGAGATAAGCGTTGCCAACTCCTCACTCGAAAAAAAAATCACCAAGGTTTTTTTGGTCTAACCTAACCTAAAGCAAGGAGGTGGCAATTTTGCTTGTGCAATCAACCCGGTTGATCGCCCTCAAGTAAAGATCAGCGTTGCCAACCTACATATACTAAACAAGGAGAGCCGGCACTGCCGTAAAAGAGAGAGAGAGAGATGGGTGGATGGTAATATAGTATGTGTGTGCGTGTGTGCGTATAATATGTAGCATTATTAACTAGAGTGTGTTGGCAATTTACTTGCAACTAAAAAAATAGAGATGCCAACGTTGGTGTAAGATGAAGAGAGGGAGAGAGAGAGAGATTTATGGCTGGCAACAGTAACGAGCGAATGCGCCATATCGTAATTTTCCAACTCCGTATATCGTGATTTTTGTAAACCTCTCTCTCGGGGGAAACACGATGTGTTATACACACGCGCGCGCGCGCCTGTATTGTGACGCAAACAAACAAACAAAATAATAAATGTTGTCTTTTAGGATACCTGGCCCCCTATAACCTCGCGAGGGTGCGTGGTGCCCAACGCAGTTCTAATGGCCGCGGCTAACAAAGCCATGCCTTTGTAGAGTTTCATGGGTTCTTTTTTAACCCCCCCCATAACTCCCTACAGAGGACCTCCGTGTGTAATGTGTGTGTTTTATGATTGAAGAGAAGAAAAATATTTTGGTTAAGAATAGAAAGTGTAAGAAGTAAAAAAGTTTCCGTAGGGTGCTGCATCTGAAAGAAAAAAAAATATCCTCAAAATAGTGTACATAATATGATAGAAAAATATAAAAAAAATGTAAATGCAAAAATTAGTGTGAATGATTGTTTTTTTTTAAAAAAAACGATAGAAAAATATAAAAAAGGTGTGAATGATTATTTTTCTTTAAAAAAGATGATAGAAAAATATAAAAAAAAAGTGTGAATGCAAAAATTAGTCTGAATGATTGTTTTTTTTTAAAAAAAGTGGTGCAAGAAATAATACGTACTTTTTTGATGCAGAAGTCTAATGGTGCGAGCAGGTTTCTTCCTCGTCATGACATCCCCATTCTCGGGTGTGGATGTTGCAGTCGAGTAGCCTCAATTTGGTGTCGTGGGGATCAAGCGCCACTTTGTTGATTGTGGATGTATGCAACTGGTCGATGGTGCTCGTGATCCGATGTTCGGTCATGCGTTTGATTTTTTTGTCGAACAAGCACGACTTGTAATCTTCTACGGTCAGTTTGTTTGTGCTCGAACGCCCCACCCCTTTTGCTTTTTTTATTTCGGTCTCGTCCTGGATTTTCACGGCATACATTTTCGCTCGAAGACCAGCAAACTCTGTGATGATGCGGCCGTTGACTTCATCCTTCATCTTCCCGATCGTCATTTTCTGGCTGTCGTCGAAGAGAGGGTGATCTTTCGGATAATTAGAGAAGTCGAAATGCTGGCTCATGTTTTTCAGATCTTCGTATAGATCATCGGTGTGGATGTTGTACACGAAGCTGTCCGTGTCGGTGTACACCACCTCGATCGCCTCTCCATAGCGTGGTTTCATGATGTCGTAGTGAAACTTGTACATGGCCAGCTTCGACAACTCGAGGATCGCGACTCCCACGGCGATTGGTTTGTCGAATGTTATGTGGCGGAGAGCACGTTCGATCAATACCAACGTGTCGCTCAGTATCGTGAAGTTCTTGTACGTGGGCTGAGCGACGAGCTTGTTTATTTTCTTCGGGTCGGAGACCAAGTTGATATTTCTTCTTTTCCTCGCATCTTCCATGCTCTTGCCGTAGATGCTGTTATTCATCAACTTGTATAGGTCTTTGTCTGCGGAAGAAGAAGCTGATGCTCGACGTTGAGTGTTGCCGTCGATATAGGGTGCTAGCCACCTGGTCTGTCTAAACTTCAATCCCGAGTGCACGCGCTTCAAAACCAATCCATGCTGGAGGTAGAATTGTAGGAGGCGATAATGCACCACGTAATTCTCTTTGCTCTTGAAGGTGAGCATCAGCTTCTTCTCCGGAGTCGATTCCATCACAGGTGCCATCGCAAATCCATGGTGTTCTCGATGAAGCGATGCAGGATATTCCAAATCTACTTTCAGGAAACATCCATTTTTATGATCTTCACTCCATTCCAAACAATCTTGAAGTTCCTGCTCGCTCATCCATTCGTATTCTCCGATAGGCAGAGTCTCGGACATGGCATAACCATACAGATTGTTCATGTCCCAGTATGCCAAGAAGTTTGTCGGTTTCCCTGCATCGAAATCGGCAACATATGGATTGTTGGCCTTGACGTATCGAAGGGGACACTGGACGATTCCACCACGTTTTGCCTCTTCGACAAACAAAAGTTGATTGACGTTTTTGATGAGTTCTATCTTTACCTTCGTGGATTTTAACATCGCCTGCCAAGAATAACCCGGTGTGGTGTAGCTGAAAGCGGGGTCCAAACCATATGCTGCCATTCCTCTCGAGCGATGGAGATGAAAACGGTCGCTCAATAGCGTAACATCCAGCTTCAGATACAGATCGTGATAGTCACCCATGGTTTGACAAGAGAATGTAGACCACACGAGGTGAGCATGATGGTAGTCCTCTTCGCTGCAACAGGTGTTGCTAAGACGACTGTAGAATGCTTCTCTTGGTGGTAATGATGTTTCTGAGAATTTGGAAGCATCCGTCATGTATTCGTACGGGTAAACACCCTTGCGTCTCAACAGTGCTAAATGTTGGTTGCCGAAACATTTCCTGGTGGCGATCAAATCATCGTCGGTGAGTTGAGACGCGAGTGTCGCCAAACTCGAAGACAGAAAGTTGTAGGAGTCCAAGAAGCGAATTTCTACGCGATTGCCATTTCCAACGTCCACCTTCTTGCTGAATGAAATGAATTTCTCGTTGGTGCGAGCTATGACGCTAATGGGTTGAGCGTCGCATCCCATCTCCTTTATGAAGATTTTGGCGTCGTAGCCCTCCAAATTGTGAATGAATACTGGAATAAAATTCGGTTTTTTGATTTGTAGATTACAGTTGTTACACAGGGGGGCCACATATTTTCCCGTGTGATGATTGTGGTGGCGAACTTTGACATTTTCGAGGGTGAAGTTACTTTCGCACACATCACACTGAGAGGCAAGGTCGTATGCTTTCTTCTCTTCCTGGGTAAGAGGCTCCATTGCTTTGTCTTCTCTTAGTGGAGGAGCGAATTGTATGGCCATCTGCTTCAAGGTTTGAAGGAATATTTGTGGAGCATCATTGCCACGATGTAAAATAACATTGCCTGTGTTGTTGACCATCAATCCAAAAGCGCAGGCTTCGTGATGTAGAATTTCGGTGGTGCTCGATACGCTGGGATTCGGTTCGCATGTGGCGAGTGGAAGTTGGAAACTTTCAAAGTCGGCGCATATCACCACGGGATGCCAGAGTAATGCGGTGTAGTTGGAAAATGTCATGTCTCGAGAAGGCATTTTGATAGTCGTAGCCGAATGTTTACTACACATTTCATGATGATCTCGGAGTTCTTCATCAGCATTCTTTTTTCCTTGACCGTAGAATATACTCAGGCATCTGTCGCATACTCCAATTTTATGGTGATCTGTGGTAATTTGACTTCTTGTTAATTTTGGAAGATTCTGAATTAGACAGTAATGATAATTATCATCATCTTCGATCAGGAGTAATCTGATGACACGATTACTTTTAATGTTGCTGTGTCTGAGAACGTAGATGGTGTTGTTTTTGTCTAATCCGAAGATGTGTACTGCTATATTTTCGTTTTTATCTGTCTTGTACTGTGCCTCAAATTTACTAATGTCTCGTAGATTTACGGGGTAATTAATGCCAGCCATAGGTTTTTCAAATTCTGAGAGATATTCCGGCTTGTTGTAGTGGTATAAACGATGTTTGTCATCATTGGCTGGGTGATGATCGGCAATGATGCACCACAAAAAGCATCTGTTATCCTCATTTTGAATGTTGATGATGGCTTTCTTACTGGCTATTTCCGGGGGCAAATTGATGTAGCTGGATGCTCCCATCGGGTTGTATCGTGCCACCTTCAAAGTTAAAGTGTGAGACGAACCGCAAAGTGTCCAACCCGATCCACGTTTTTGGAAAGTCTCGTGCTTGTTCAACAAAGCGTCAATCATCTGGTTGCAAATGGCATCCACCTCATCGACGTCGGCGGCGTGGAGGCTCTTTACACCAGTGTAATGATGGAAAGTTTCTCGCTCTTTTTTTACGTTTTCGTAAATGGCGGAAACGATGAGGTGGATTTTCAACGAGCATTGCAACAAAGCTTCGGTGATAGACGAAATTAACTTGCTTTTGACCGAGCGAAAAAAGTTGTTTAGATCAGATGTTTCTTCAGATCGGAAAGTCTCCTCGGTTAAAATATTTCGAATACTTTCGCCGGCACTCTTCTGCTTCTTTCGTGGCGCTTGATCGTCAACATCGAGCTCTCTCTTACTTGATCCTTTGCCATGCACATCCTTCCGATGTCTTCTCAAGTTAGAAATGGATATATATTTCCCACATTGGTCACATGCACGTTTTGCTTCCTTCTTCTCCATTCTTTTGCTAAGAAAAAAAGATGGTTACTAAATTGCACACATTTTTTTTTTTTGTGGTGTTATTTATATTAGATACGTTCTCAATTTTTTCTTAAATAACCAACATGAATCTCTTTGGTTTCCGAAAGCAAACAATGGAGGCTGTACACCGCACGACGACAGATCATGAATTTCTACCTTCCGTATTAACTAAACTCAACGGTCTGTTGATCATTCACCTCAACAGCATTTGGACGAAATTGGATGAGGACGTGGGCAAGATGTTTTATGTTTTTAATAACAATTTACATTTCTACGAAATTCCGATCGAATGGAAACTTCAAATCACCGTGAATCCGGAAAACGCAGGCGAAATCAAAATTTCTACCGGCAAGAACATTTTTCGAATCAAGCACGACAAGATGCTTTCTAACATTACGTACGATGTGTCTGCAGGAGATTATCTTTACGTGGAACTCCTCGGAGATTACGATAAACTTATTCCTCTCTTCGTAGAATTACGAATCGTCTATCCTATTATAAATAACCGTTAACCAAAAATGCCTAACGACATTTTCGGCAACACCAAGCGTGTAGACCACGCAGAAGAGATTCTCATGTTGGACATTCGAGTTAAGAAGTTGAGGACCGATTTGATTGCTTTGCAGGAAACCTTAAACAAAAGTTTAGAGTCGGAAATCGCTACGCTCCAAACGCAATGTCTCGACCCCATTCTGAAAATCGATTTCGAACTGAAAACGCTGATAAAAAATTATGTCGACGTACCTTCTTACGACAGCGTTCAAAATATACAGTTGAGCGTGTATTCGCTTCAAAATGATTTGGCCAAATTACAGCAATTTCAATCGAAAAATGAAGATTTGGAAAAATTGAAACTCGAAATCGAAGAACGAACTTCCGCAATAGAAAAGAATTTCTCTGAACTTCAAACCGTCGTGAACGATATAGATGCAGAACGCTTGCATGTCGCCGTTTCCAAATTACAAGAAGAATTCACCAGCACGTTGGAAGAAATTAAATTCAAGTTGCAGACTTTGGAAGATACCATGACGAACCTACCATCGTCGGACGAATTGCAGGTCATCGGTAAAAGCGTCGCGAACATAAAAATTCAATTGGAGGCCTATCAAGATTTCGAACACATTCAAACCACCATCGCCACGCTTCAGGCGTCCTTGGAATTGATCAACGAAGAAATTAAAAATATTCACGCTGAAGCGAGCGCGCTGACAAGCATTCAAGACACGCTGAGCACGGTTCAGCAGAAGATCGAATATTTAGAAAATTTAAACGTCGAAACGAATCTCGCTCATTTTCATCACGTACTCGACAACATACAGGGTGACGTGGAATCGTTACGGACAAGCGTGCCTTCGAGCGAAGATTTGGAAAAATTGAAAACGGCGGTGACGGCACTATCCGAATCGAGCGACATCAAGAGCTCATTGAGCGATCTCGAGAGTAAAGTGGCCAATCTCCCCACCTCCAAAGAATTGCACGCTTTGAAAAGAAACATATCACGTATGCTGAAACGACTGGAAACGGAAACGGCGAACGTGGAACAGATTCGAGACGAAATTAGTTCGCTGGTGTCGACGCTGCCCACTTCGCAGAGCGTAGCCGACCTTCACACGCAGTTTACAGAGATGCGAAGCATCGTGAACGATCTTACCGAGAAGAGCTCGAAATTGAATCAAGTCGAGAACCTTCAGAACATCGTCGTCAACATCAGAGATCAAGTTGGAGTGCTGGAATCCACGCAGGAATCGACGCTGGCCTCTTTCGGTGCCAAGTTGCAAGAACTCAATGAAAACTACAAGCAGTTGAACGTGGAAGTGAAAATCAAACCGTCGTTTTCTGCCGTAACGGATACCATAGTCGAGCATTTGCTGCCCATCGAAAATAAACTCGGACAAGTTCACAGTAATCTGCTCGGCGTCGACACTAAATTCGCTAAACTGCATTCTCTGCAAGCCATCGAAATCAACAGCGTACCCAATCAACAGAGAATCTCCACGTTCGTCGAAGGTAACAAACTGTACATGTTACATCCTTATCATCCGTACTACAAGTTTCTCCTCGATGGTACGATTCAGATAAACGAATTTTCGTACTGGTCTCACGGTAGAAAAGCTAGCGTTCCCACCATGACTTTGATATCAAATCGTGGTGTCCAGAAAGCAGGAAACATTCCTCTGGCACGTTGGAACGAAACGCGCAACATATATGAAATACACGAAGACGAAGATCTCACCGTTTTCGACGTGAGTGCCGGCGATAAGCTGATCATTCAAAACACGAGCGAAGTGCCACCCTCTTTGAATCCCATCACGCTTGTGCTTCTCTTGAAACGTAATCTCTAAACAAAAAAAATGTCTAGGCAAGCCATCGTCGAAGAATTGCATAAACCTGCACGCCGCAACTACGAACGTTTGGCTGTGGTAACCAAGGGCATCGACGACCTCTGGCAAAGTGACCTCGTGGAGATGAGTAGCGGCAATTTGAAAAACGTGCATAAATTGAACAAGGGCAACAAGTACCTCCTCACCGTCATAGACACGTTTTCGAAATTCGCATGGGCTCTACCTTTGAAGGCGAAAACGGGAACATGCGTCACGGAAGCATTCAAATTAATTTTTTGCGAAAGCGGTGGCAGACGACCACGGTTTCTGCAAACGGACAACGGTAAAGAATTTTACAACGCCGTATTCCAAAAATTTATTCAAAAACACAAGATTCGACATTATTCGAGCTTCAGTCACATCAAAGCCAGCATCGTGGAAAGATTCAATCGAACCTTGAAAACACACATGTGGAAACGATTCACGCTTCGGGGAAATTACAAATGGGTCGACATCCTGCCGGAACTCGTCGACACCTATAATGATACGGTACACAGAACGATAGGCATGAAGCCAGCCGACGTTACCAAGTCCGACGAGCAGCGTTTAATTTCTACAGTTTACTGTCCAAAGTACACACCCACGACAAAAAAAGCTAAATACAAAATTGGAGACCAGGTGAGGATCAGCAAATTCAAACGCACCTTCGAGAAGGGATTCACAAAAAATTGGAGCACGGAACTCTTTACCGTGGTTCGAGTTTTACCTGGAAACCGACACACGTATATAATAAAAGATAGTGGCGGCGAGATTTTGAAAGGAAGATTTTACGAAGAGGAACTCTCTAAAACAAAACACCCCGACACGTACCTCATCGAGAAAGTATTGCGTAGGAAAGGTGACAAACTGTTTGTCAAATGGCTGGGACTTCCGGAAAAGAGTTGGATCGACGCGAACGAAGTGATCTTGTGAGTACGTGGAACGTGGTGAAGCGTCTACCGGATCCGGAAAGTCAAACGAAGAAAAAGAACGGCGAGTTGCTTCCCGACAGCATCCGCTGTCTGATCGTAGGTCCATCGGGGTGTGGGAAAACGACACTGCTCGTGGACAATTTTCTCCTCGCACCGAATTGGTTAGATTGGAAGAACAGGCACCTGTACGTGTTCTCGAAAAGTTTGGAGCAATCCAAATACCAGCAACTGATGAAACTGTACGATGGTCTGGACATTGCAACGTTCGCCTCGGAAATAAAACCACTCGACGATTGTCGTGAAAATTCAGTTGTTGTGTTCGACGACGCCATCCTGGAAAATCAAAATGAAATTCGCAATTTTTTCACGCAAGGTCGTCACAAGGGAATGGATTGTTTTTACCTAGCTCAAACGTTTTCCAAAATTCCAAAACAGTTAGTACGCGACAACGCTAATTTCATATGTTTGTTTCGTCAAGATCACACCAACCTCAAGCATGCGTACGATGACTACGTAGGCGGAGACATGAACTACAATCAATTTTCGGAAGGCTGCTGCTCTACTTGCTGGAACGGTGACGATTTCGGATTCGCGACGATCGACATGACGAGGAAACCCAACGACGGAAAATACAGAAACAAAATCAACAACTTTCTAAACGTTGCAACGTTGTGAGAAACGACGTATATAAATAACGTCATGACGAAACGAAAAATCGAAGACGAAAATCTCAAGCTTCGCGATTACCTCGCGAAACGCTTCAAAGGTTGGAAATCCGAGAATCGCGGATTCTACGAAGAGAAGAAACGTCAGGATCAACCTGTGATCGATGCCATCAGCAGTCTAGGTAAAGAAATTAAAAGTGTCACGGAACAAAATAAAAATTTGATCAATGAACTCGTACCGCTCGCAGCTAAAAGTTACGCCGTACCCACGCCTATTTCGAGCATTCCTTCGACGCCGTTCGAACTGAAGGATGCACCGGCACGACGTCGAGCCATAGGCAGCACGTCGTCTTCGGATAAAATCGAGTTGGGACCTTTGGCACGAGACTACCTGAGCACGGGGAAATTCGATAAGGATGAAGTGTTCGGATTGTATCCCAGCATGGAAACCAGCGAAGGCGGCGGTGTGGTGTGGAAGATTGGGAAATCGAAGGTGACCTTCGAAGGTAACGACATTAAAGTCAATTTAGGCGACAAGGATAGTTGGAACAGGTATCCGGGTACGGTGGGACTGTGGGAACTCGTCGCCAAAAAGCAGCCGAAAGATTACACCGACGAAGATTACCAGAGTTACAAGGAAATTCTGATCATGACGGATGCCTTGTACCAGAACAACGACGCCTCGCAGAATAGGGTGAAATCGAGCAGCGGCGAGAAGTACAGGAATCTCATCAAACCGATTTGGAACCAGGTCAAAACAGGCAGCGGCGTCAAACGCTACAACACGTTACCCAAAGAATTCGTTTGGGTGGACGACGTTAGGAAACTCGTGGACCGATTGTTGGTGATAGCCGGCGAAGAGAATGCAGGCAACCGTAATTTCTACAACGAGAAGGTTGGCATCGTGGACATGATCAGCACGAAACTTTCCAACTTCATCGTGAACGACGACAAGGGCATAGGTTACCTGATCAAAATCATCAACACGCTGCCTCCGAAATTCTGGAACGTGGCCGAAGGAAAGGGACTCGTAAACGACATCATCAACAAGTTACCTTTCGAGATGCATTTACCTGGCTACCAGTACTGCGGACCGGGTACCAAACTCGAGAAAAGATTGGAGAGAGGAGACAAGGGTGTGAATCCGTTGGACGCCGCATGCAAAGATCACGACATCGCCTACAACACCACGCAGACGGATCTGGATGCACGTCACGAAGCAGACAGAAAGTTAGAGCACGCAGCTTTCGAAAGATTCGTGAGTAGAGACGCATCGTTGGGTGAACGGGTCGCCGCACTAGGCACCACCATCGCCATGAACACGAAACAAAAATTGGGGTGGGGTATATAAATAACATACAGTAAAAAAACAACATGGATTGCATAACTAATTTGCCACCCGAGCTACTATCTAAAATATTCAAAAAGGTAGTTAACAGAGATGTTAATAAACTTGTAAACATAGCAAGAACAATGCCGGAATTTCGCATCCTTTGTGAAATGGTTCTCAAGGACCTTCTTCGGGAGATCAGCGGCCTGAGGTGCGGTGATCTCAACATTCTGCTTTTGGCTGCAGGGCAAAAATTGGACGATAGGTCGGACGAACTGTACGAGGCAAGGCAGGGAAGAAGACAGTATACTGATGATTGGTACAAGTCTATGCAGGAGACGGAAGATATCACTACGCACATCCTCGCGTTTTCCGAAGCACGAACTTTCTTCCTCTGTTAAAAAAAAATAATAATATATATACGATACAAATCGTGAAAAAAAAAAACTTGATATATAAATAACACACATCGTGAAAAAAAATAATCTTCGGTATATATAAATAACACACATCGTGAAAAACAATTAAATTTCTCTCTAACACTTTGAAATTTTTCTTTGATATGACGACCGAGAAAATAAGTGATCTCCAAGCATTAAAACAAATGCTAAATTTGTCAGTCGAGTATGTAAAAATTCAGGAATTGGAAGTCGACAAACCTTACACGATAACTTCCGGTTCAATTGTTTCTACCCAGTATGGTCCCAAGGTACGCCTGTTGCTCAACGCACAATACAGTCTATTTTTACCAGATCGATACGCTAACATGTTATCCGACGAGAAGCTATCTATTTTAATCGAGAACAAAACTCGAATCGTGTACAAGGGGACAAAGGAACTTCTTGGCAAGAAAACGAAGCACGTAATAGAATTTGTGTAACGACAGCGAGGCCTTGAAAATATATAAATAACATACCGTAAAAAACTACACAAGAAAAAATCTCAGAATATATATATAAATAACATACCGTGAAAATAACACATAGAGCATCAACATGAAGCCCAAGGGTGTCGTGTACCAGATACCATACTCCAATCTAAAAAATCTAGGTGCTCTCGATGGGTTACTCACCAAGAAACAACGCGAGAAGAAACGTTCTTGCTTGTCAAAAGGACACGGAATGAAATTGCTGCTCAGCACACCTCAATTGAAAAGATTGCAACGTTCGCGGAAACAGCAAAAGATCGGAGGTTTCATATTCAGCATCCCGGCCATCCTGGCAGCATTGGGGGCCGTGGGAAGTTTGGCCGGCGGAAGTGCCGCCATCGCGAAAACCGTCATCGACTCGAAGAAGAACAAGGCGGAATTGGAAGAACAGAAACGTCACAACCTGGCCATGGAGAAGAAGGGGAAGGGCGTGATGAAAAAGTTTAAAAAAAAGAAACAGAAGCACTCACCAACCGAGACATTGAATCTCTGATCGAAGCGTTACAAATCAAACACTTCAGAGGAGTTTTCATGTCCGACTCGTTACCTTCAACCGTCAAAAGAAGAGAATGCGGAGTAGTCAACTTGGACGGTCAAGAAAATCCAGGCACGCATTGGATATGTTACCACAAAAATGATGATAAAGCATTCGTTTTCGATTCTTTCGGAGGTGTTCCACCTACAAATTTAATTCATTATCTGAAAACGAACAAAACCTCCATATACTACAACGACGAACGCATTCAAAATTTCGGAGACGTGAACTGCGGTCATCTCTGCCTCTCCGTGCTCGCGTTTCTCTCTAAAATAAATAACCCTACGATCGAGGATTTCCAGAAAGCATTGTGGAACCTCAAACAGCATCACTAGGATGGGTGTGTTCCATCTCACGAGCGAATCTTCAATCTTGAAACTCACGCTGCACGACGACATCGTCTATCCTAAATCCGTGGCTCTGCGTGCATTCTACAGCATGTACCTCATACCTAACGTCACCCAGCACAACAACAAAATTAGCGTCGGAAGCGAACACATCGTCGTCACGCCAGGCCAATACAATCTTTCCACTTTGCAAGCTCAATTACCCAAAGGCACATACCTTTCTCAAAATTCGGTCACGCACAGAGTGGAAATCCTATCCGCGACGGAGACCGTGGACCTGGGCACCATGGGAGAACTTTTAGGTTTCGAGAACAACACCAAACTCGAAGCTGGTATCAAGCACGTAGCAACCAACATTCCTAAATTCTTGGCCATAGAGACTCTGAACGTACACTGTAACGTGGCCGAAGGTATGATCACGAAATCTTCGGACGGATTGTTAGGAAGTCATAAGCAGACGGGAATCATAGCCACTTTCAAACCAAGTTCCGAGTTCATGGAACCGATCATCTACACGCCCTCTTCGCCGATCTATTTTCCGGTATGTCGCAACCGCATAGACGACATAGAGTTGGTGGTGACGAACGAGAAAGGAGACGTGGTGGATTTCGCAGGTGCCACTACGACGGCCATCGTGGAGATCAACGTATAATAAATAACCATACATGTAAAATGGAGCAAATCGAAAGTTACGAATTGCAATCTTTCCCTCCCAACCGTCGCACGTTTGCCAATCTGAACGAGGCGAACAGGGAGATCGAATACGACGTGGACGTAGGCGACGGGTTCATTCATCCTCACAGAGCGGACCTCTACCTTCAATTCGACGTGGTGAAGAAAGAAAGCGGAGACGCGTTTCCTGCAGCAGCAAACTTGATACTCGTGGACAACTTCGTGCCTCACCTGTTCTCGCAGGTGGAGGTGAGGAAACACAACACCGTCATCGACAGAATAGACTATCCAGGCATCACGTCGACGGCAGTGGGAACGTTGAAATTATCCAAAACGGACGCAGCGTACTATCAAGCGGGAGGATTCGAAGCCGGGACCAAAATATCGACGAAAAGTCACACGGTGCTCTTTCCCATGCGTCTGCTGCCTGGTTTCTTCTCGGACTACAAGGAGATCATGTGGAAGGGAGGACTGCGCGTTACGTTTCGAAGAGCGGCCAACGACAACGACGCACTAATGCGATACGCTACTTTGGGTCCGGACGGCACCACGCCGATAGCCAACACTCTACCCGAAGCAGCGAAATGCGTCATCCGGAGCATGGAATTGAGAATGCCGGTGGTGGAATACGAAACGAACTACGCCCTCAAGTACAAAGCGGAGATCTTGAAAATTCCGCAGGTGTCGATTCACTTTCACAGTTACCAGTGCGTGCAGAAGGTGGCGTCGGGAAGTCACATGGAATTCGACGTGACGACGCAGTTCAACAACATACAGTTCGACATGCCAGATTTCGTCGTAGTGCTTTTTCAGACCGGGAGGGACAAGAATCAGGAAAAAGATTCCAGCAAGTTCGACGACTGCAAGATCAAGAATGTTTATCTCAAAAATGGACGCAACGAAGTGTTCCCCCGCGAGAATTACAACCTCGACGTGACCAAAAACGATTACCTCAAACTTTACGAAGCGTTTTCGGCTTACAAACGCGTGACCGAGGGAAGCGTGGACATGTACTACACGCCCAGCGAGTTCAAAGCACGGAGACCCATGACCGTCATCAACACATCTAAGAGAAAGAAGGTTGTGGTCAACGATCGAACCAACATCAAGGTCGTCTGCGAGTTCCACGATGCCTTGCCCGAGGATACCCTATGCAGTGTCATCCTGATTGCAGAGAAGTCCTTCGCCTACGACGTGAAAAACGAGAGGGTCACAGAGCAGTTTTAAAAAATATCGCCAACAAGCAAGAATAGCTTTTCTACATTCCCCAATTACAAAATTTTTAATCTAAAAACACATCCAAAGCACTCCAATAGGAGTCGACGACAGAAACGGCACGTAACCGAAGGTGCCGTGCGAAGCACGTAATCCAACGCCGAGTAAATTATACGCTCCCAAACACAATTATTACCATTACCATCGCTACCGTCGGTAGTGGTATTTTGTTGCATGCGTTGCGACGTTACTTTTACCTGATTGATGAAAATGGTATCGTCGTCCGCGCGTTCTATAGAATATGGCGGTAAAATTTTTCGGACGAGAAGTGCACGTAAAAACGTGTTCATGAAATACAAATATTTTATCAAAATTTTATCGATGTCGTCGACGGAAAGTTTAACCCAATCGATGCAAGGATCAGAATCTACGTGAATCGGATCCTTACCGTTCAATACCGTCAAATCCATCCATTCGACGGGCGGTAATTCGCTGAGGTAAGTTTGACACCGACCGCTCGGTGGCGCATCGTCGTCGTTCGACGACATTTCGCCGATCAAACTCACCAACCTCGTATTTTTTTTCAGCATGATCACGTTCAGGATGCAATCCCTCAACAAAAATCGGTACGTTCGGTTACGTTTGGACGCGAGATTATTTTTGAACACGACATGTTGCTTGGCTTGATGCAACGCGTCCCCTTCGAAATCGGACGAAGTGGCAAAATGACCGCCGTAAAAAACACCCATGGTGAAATCTTCCTTGGGTAGCGGATCCACCTCCATGCCTTCGGGCAGCACGTAAGATTTTTGCCGGTTGGGATCGGGTGGATCCGGAATGGGAACGTATTCCACCTTACGCTCTCGTCTCACGCGCTCCAACATTTGTTTGAGTTCGGGGGGAGGTATGGCCATGCACAAGTACGGATCCTGCAAGGGTATCATGGGTTCGGGTTTTCGATCCATCCACACGTCGAAATCGGGTGGGTGGCAGATAGACGCGTAATCCAACTGGCAACTCTGACAACATCCTTCGGAATTTAAATTTCCATGGTTGCGAAACGTACCGTCGAGCACGTACGTGGCCAACGATCTTAAATTTTCTATATCGTCGCAACGGGTCGTTTCCACAAATTTTTTCCATGCTTTACGCGTCTCGTAATTAATCAAACCCCCCGGCGCCATATCGGGGCATGCCGGACGCACGGTCGGCGCTTTCACGATACTCGTCGGCTCCATCAATTGGTTATTTTGGCAATCGGAATTGTTTACGTGACATTTGTTAGTTTGTCGGAAGTTGCCGTTTCGTAACGTCGTTCGTACGTTTGTTATTTATAACGGACACCCAAACGTGCGATCACCGCATCGTAATGTTTGGAAATTTCGAAAATTGTACATATCTCCAACATGGTATTGGGGTGATGTTTATCTATGCGTTTACTTCTCAACGTCCCATCTAAATTGCATTCGTAAATATCGTCGGTGTTGGGGCAACCCGACGATACCACCTGCTGCTGCGATGTCGGTAACGATGACGACAACGACGATGATGACGACAATGTTGCGGTGGCCATGGTCGTCATGGCGCCCGTTGCTGCAAACGATGGTGGTGGTGGGGGTGGTGTCGTCGTTGTCGTCGCAGACGTCGTCGTCGTCGTCAACGTTACGTTCGGTAGAAATAATTTAAAGTTTTCCGAACTGTACCAACTTTTATTACGATGAAAACAATCGATGGTATGCTCGTTTTTTTTCTTCAACTTGAAAAACAAACCGTCCACCATAAAAATCATCCCGTCCGTTTTTAAAAAATTTAAATTTAGCGGCACGATATCCTCGTAACCGAACCACCGATTCGCTTCGATCTTGCTAAATTTTTGCCAGTAAACGTCGATCTTGCGAAAGGGTTGCTGTCGGTCGTAAAACGTGCCCACGAAATTACCGTTCATGCGACACTCGACGAAATGTCGAAACGCTTCCCCGCTCGCAAATTTTCCGTTCACGTTGTTCAAAATTAGAAATTTTTTTTGGTTCGCGTGCGAAAGCAATTCCCCCGACAAGATCGTGTAGTGAGGTACGCTCGCCGGACCTGCCACTTCTCGAAAAGCATCGTACTGGATGTTGGTCTTGATGTTGATGATCTGACATGCCGTGTCGGCGACAAACAAACAAAATACGTTGATTCCATCGTATTTGGGACACACCAAACGTTCTTCGCGTACGTTGGTGGTTTGTGGTACGAGAATCAACGTGGGAGCCATCTTGACGGGTGGCATTCGACCGTACCAATTTAATTCTTGCACGCGGATTCGCGCTTCGGTGTGCACGATGAAAAACGGTGGGTTTTTCGTCAAGTGATATTGGTTCCATAAAATTTGTTTCTTGGTCACGTCGATCAGGTGGCCGGGGATCCGAAAATTAAAATCGTCGAGCCATGCGCTAGGTGCACCTTTAAATTCGAGATCGATGTAACCACCTATACGCAACGAAATGTTTTCGTAATACGTGTACAACCCAATTTCCCACTCGTCGTCGATCGTACGCAAGTAATGCATTTTTTTGAACATGCCACCTTGATTCATGATGGTATCCAAGTAAATGCGTTTGCACTTGTCGCACAATGCCGCTTGCAAATTCGCGTGCTTGAACTTGTTACTTTCGACGGTAATTTCGCACTCGACCAAATGTTGGTCTCCGAACGGTACGAAAAATTTCAAAATTGGAATTTTGAATTGGTACGTGTCGTCCACGCTGCGCATGTTGAAACCGGGAAATCGACGTACTTGGTGCGTTCGTTCGTCGCTCGGCAGATAGTGTAAATTCTGCGCCTCGTCGAAACTCAAAATGAAACGTGCCTCGAGTTCGAAACAGGCATTCTTCCAGAGTTGGACGCAGCAATCGCATGGAACGTATTCCGTACGTTGAGTTTCCAACCATTGTAAAAAACACGCCACGTCGATTTGATTGCGTGCGAGATCGGGAATCCAAGATCGGACGAGATTCATGGTGGGATAATAATTGGTACATTTTTCGATATGTTTGTGGTTGTAGAGCGTGCTAAAGAGAAAATTCATCCTCGGTATTATAACGTGATTACCGATTTACGTTTTTTTTTCGAATCCTACTTTAATTTCGTCGAGCAATTGATGCGAAACCAACGAGACCTCGTGAACATACGTAATAGTTTAACCGTCGCACCCAAAAACGTTCTTGCGTGCCATTCGATGACGCGACGACGAAAAAATATGAAATTGGAGGGGGAGGTAATTTGTGCTCTCCAGGTTAATATTTTTTTGGTCGAAAAATTACTGCACGTGATAAGAAACGCCGTCGAGCAAATACCTCGTCGACTACCGATCGTATCGACACGAGATGACGAATAGGAAAATAATATAATTGTGCATTTATCAAATCTGACGTTTTCGGTACCGAGGTTCCCCCATGCTCGAGAACGTCGATGATTATAAACCTTTCGGGTTTGAAACTACTTAAAAGTTTTAAATAATTTTTTGCAACGAAAAAGTTTGTAGAATAATTATATATATGAAAAATATTAAAATTATAAAGTTGCCAAGATTAATATTTTTCAGGTCGAAAGAAATGCCGTCGACCAAATACCTCCGTGCCGACAACTACCAATTGTATCGACTCGAGATGAATAGGAAAATGTGGTTGCACGTACCCGAGCACATGCGTAATTTGGTGCTGCCCGATATCGCTCGATTGTACGGATCGCGCGTGGAAATGCATCCACCGTGTCTTTTCCCGCACACGAAAAAACGTCGTTGGTGCGTGCACCAAAATCCATCCGCGTTCATAGATCACTTGCACGTTTACGTCTCGTTAAAATAAAATAATAAACGTCGTGTTAAATTTGTTTTAAAAAACTTGTTGGAATTGTTATTGAACGTTGTGTTTTGCGTAGACTTGTTGGAATTGTTAAACAACTCATGGCGTTATCGACGACATGTTCGGGCTTCCAAATCGATAAATGTAACGAATTGCACTACAACACGTGTCAGATTTCCCACAATACTAAATCCTACCCTACAAATTTACAAAAATTACCTTTTCACACATGGAATATCACGTCCAATCCTTTGTTGATGGATGTGTGCAACCAACACATTTTATTGCTGTTTGGATTGAACGCGACTCGCATGGACGCGTGGGCTAACGATCTCGCCACGGGAAACCATCGACTTTTCTTGGACGGAGGTGAATTCGAGGTTCCGACGGCCATCACCGACGTTTTCGGTCAATTACTCGGCGACTCGAAATTCACTCAGAAAGTAGATCAGTATTTTTACTCGACCAACCACAAAACGGTGCACATGGGACGTATCAGCGAGGGACCCTACTTCACCGCCAACAGTCCGTACGAACCAAACAGTCACGTGAATTTAGCACTCGGTACCGTCCCCACCGTTCCCAACGATCAATCCATCCATACCTACTTGACTCACAAATACATCACGTTCCCGAAAACGTGCATCATCATACCATCGGGTGAATTTTTACGTTCAACCGGCTACTTTAACTACGTGCTCGATAATGCCGAAACCAAAATTAAAAATGGTCATCATTTTTACTATTTGGGTTACGATACGGCCAAGAGCACTTTCGTCGAAGCCGAAAATTTGCACCGAGCGTTCGTGATCAACGAAGAAAATTCGAGCGTGTTACTGATCAACCCATTTTTTCATCAGTACATACTCTACCTGATCGAAGGTATGGTGAGAGCGTCCGCGCATCTTGCCGAAATGAGTTGCATCAAATATTGCGAGCACGATACGATGGATTCGCATCCGTTTTGGTTTTTGCGCACGTTCGCGTTCGATACGATGGAGAATTACAAGTGTCAGATCGACGCGACCATGCACCGCGATTATACCGAAGAGTTGGTGGTGTTACGCACCATGGCACAAAATCTCATCGATACGATCACCACCATGTACACGCTCTTCGGCGATCACGAATCGACACCGCAAATTTTACGCGACAAGATGAAAAACCCAATCACCACGTTCGATGAATTCGCTAGAGAGATGACCGATAAACCCAATTCTCTCGTCCCGAAACTATTCGAGAAACATCCGCTCGAACGGCTCATGTACAAGGGTTTGCACCATCAAATCAAACGACACCAACAAATCCACAATTACATCATCAACGACGATGAAAAGTTCAAGAAGGTACTGAAAGCCATCAATCACGATTTGGATAACGTAAAAAACAATTTCAATATCGATAACATAAACCATTTCAAGGCAGCCAATTTCTTCCGTACGCTCACGAGCCCGGCACTGAAACGCCTCGACGTGATGAACTGGGAGAAATTGTCACCCAACTGCATCTACAACGCCAAGATCGGATTGTACACGGCCAAGGACGTGTACGAAAATCAACGCATCATCATAACGACGTCGTTCAGGACGGTGTCGAAAAACTCAACCGAACCGATCACTTTCCACGGCGGAGATTTCGAAAGGTATAAAAATTCCGTGCAGCCGACTCCGCACTTCAAGACGCAACCGCCGTACCGTGGTCAAATCGATCCCGAACAAAACAGGTTACGCAAAGCACTGGAATCAGGTTCGGAATTTTTGAAAAATTACATCAAGGTTGGTCGGGAAACCGACGCGGATATGTCGTTGTTCAAAAGTACGCTATCCACCGCATCATGTTTAACTTCTTACAAATAAATTGTATAATAAAATAATTGCATACACAAATAACAATGGATCAATCTTCTTCTCCGATGGATACGCGAGTTACCTCGGTACCTAATTTTGAGCGATTGGAAATTCCGCACATCGAACCGTTGCAAAAATGTCAAAATTGTTTCAATCGGATCATGTCCAACATGTCGAAACTTCAAACGGATTACTGTTTGAGTTGCATACAAAGTGTTTTCGGTCTATCGGAAACTTTTTTGAACGCTAAAGGTTTGTACAAAAAATTAAATTTACCGTTCCCGCCGCGCACCAAAGATTTAGGTCCATTTTACGTGGCGAGTCCGTGGGTGCAAACGCCAAACCATCTTCTCGATACGGTAGATTTCAATTTGGATTGCAATAAACCCGTTCGCGTCCCCGTTATTTTCGAAAAAAACACAGCCATCTTATGTGGTAATCTTCCGCAATTTTGGAATTCGCTCGTCGAAACACCAAACACGATCGATATGCAAATTGATTTTGCCGGTTTGACATCGTACCTCGACTGCCCGACGCGAGCCGGAGGGCCGGAAATTTTCAAGTTTCCCGAATTTTTACCTTCGAGTCTTTGCAACTTATCCAAAACAAACAACAAATAACACAAATGTAAAATTATGGGTGCAGAATTTTTATATTTCATATTTTTGGTGTGCGTGATCGTCATCGTTGTGATCGCATTTTATTACAAACTAAAAACCAAAAAAACAATAAAATCGCCAACGACGACGATCGTGAGCGAAGACGATGGTGACGACGACCAACATCCACGTGACGACGAATCCAACGACAATAGACCAATCGGTATCCAAGTTTATCGCCTCACCGACAACGTTTTCGTCCGTTGGAAAAATTTCATGCTGCGCCCAGATTGGCGAGAAAAATACAGTGTCATCACGAAAGATCAAGTGCTCGACGAATCCAACAATTTATTTCTGCACAAATTTCCCAAGATCAAAGAATTAATTTTGCGTGTGATGGACCACAAACACGAATATTAAAATAATTGTTTTTATCGTCGCTGTTACTAATTTCGTGTTCGTCGTCGTTACCATGCTTACGACTAAACACGTTTGTGATGATTGTTATTGTTATCGTAACTGTCGTCGACGTGGACATTATGCGTGATGGATCGCAAACACGAATATTAAAATAATTGTTTTTTATCGTTGTTGTCGTTGTTGCTGCTGCTGCTGTTGCTGCCATTGCCGATGTTACCATGCTTACGACTAAACATGTCCGTGATGAAAGTCTGAAAAGTTTTCTTGGTGCGTTTAATTTGGACGACGGTATCACCATCGTCACCACCACCACCCCTACTGATTTTTCTTTTAGGTGCTCCTCTACTCTTCTTGAGAGAAACTTTAAAATTTTTATTGGGGCAAATTTGGTGGCGAACCGAATACAATTTACGTTCGGTGAAACAGTAGATGGTACCGTCGGCATTTTGAATGGCGCTCGGATTGGCATCGTCGTGGTAAGGGCACTGTATTTTTTGTCCGTCCGCCACCACCGCACCCGTTTTGTCGCCGCGTCGCCATTGCTGTTGCACTTTTTTCATCCACCGAGTAACTTTCGTCTGGTAGAACATGTTGGGATCGTAGACGAAATCTACCGGATTCAACGTAAAATGTTCGTCGGTGTTACGGTTCGTCACGACCAAAATGGAAAAATTATGCATCGTCGTTAAAATTTGACGAGGGGACAGGCTACATCATAATTCTTCTTAAATAGTTCCATACACACGTCGTGTGTTTTTTCACCTCTTCTTTTACGAAAAACTAACAAAATTTTTTCGTCATCTACCCCACTGCAATCTGCACACCAACAGATGCTGTGATGCGGTATGTCGTTAAATGTTTCGTTCGCATAACAATGCCACAAACTAAATCGTCGAATTTCCCGTCGGTATCGTAACCCTCCACGATGAATTTGCGTATCGAGTTCCCGATGAACTTGCATGTTGACTATTAAAATAAAACTTTCCCAATCAGCACCTAAAACGAGATATGTACACCCAATCACCACCTAAAACGAGATATGTACACCCAATCACCACCTAAAACAATATATGTATACGTTCTATCTAATCTTATCCAGACTACGTTAAATGCCAACTCTGAGGATGCACGTCAGAATGATTTGTAGCAGAGTTGGCATTTTTGTATTGTATAATAAACTATCTACCTCCAAACAAGATATAATACAGCAAACCAACAATAGTAGCATATCAATTAATTATTAAGTAAACCATCGAGTCGTTACTACGTTCCACATGGAAGTTTTCATCCCCCACCCACAAGTAACGTTCGTCAAATAAAGAGAATCGACCGCATGTAAATTTTGTAAGAGTGTTTTTTAGGATCAAATCGAATTTCTTAAACAAATTGAGGGGGTGGGAGGAAAAAAAAACCCATGAAACTCTACAAAGGCATGGCTTTGTTAGCCGCGGCCATTAGAACTGCGTTGGGCACCACGCACCCTCGCGAGGTTATAGGGGGCCAGGTATCCTAAAAGACAACATTTATTATTTTGTTTGTTTGTTTGCGTCACAATACAGGCGCGCGCGCGCGTGTGTATAACACATCGTGTTTCCCCCGAGAGAGAGGTTTACAAAAATCACGATATACGGAGTTGGAAAATTACGATATGGCGCATTCGCTCGTTACTGTTGCCAGCCATAAATCTCTCTCTCTCTCCCTCTCTTCATCTTACACCAACGTTGGCATCTCTATTTTTTTAGTTGCAAGTAAATTGCCAACACACTCTAGTTAATAATGCTACATATTATACGCACACACGCACACACATACTATATTACCATCCACCCATCTCTCTCTCTCTCTTTTACGGCAGTGCCGGCTCTCCTTGTTTAGTATATGTAGGTTGGCAACGCTGATCTTTACTTGAGGGCGATCAACCGGGTTGATTGCACAAGCAAAATTGCCACCTCCTTGCTTTAGGTTAGGTTAGACCAAAAAAACCTTGGTGATTTTTTTTTTCGAGTGAGGAGTTGGCAACGCTTATCTCCACTTGAGGGCGATCGACCGGGTTGATTGCACAAGCAAAGTTGCCAGCTCCTTGCTTTAGGTTAGGTTAGAGCAAAAAAGGCTGTGGGTAAGCTGTCGGTTGTTTAACTCTTCCCTTTCTCTTTTTTTTTCTTGTAAAAGGCTATGGCAAAAGTACCAGTGGGTTGGCAACCTTGCTTTATGCACTGTAAGGCAAGCCTCAAGCAAAATTGCCACCTCCTTGCTTTAGGTTACGTTAGACCAAGAAAAAAAACCTTGGTGATTTTTTTCGAGTGAGGAGTTGGCAACACTGCGAGAAAATACCTCAAGCAAGGTTGCCACCTCCTTGCTTTAGGTTAGGTTATACCCAAAAACAAAAACCCTGGTGATTTTTTCGAGTGAGGAGTTGGTAACACTGCGAGAAAATGGAGCTCATGCCTTACAAGAGCAAACCATTAAGGCGAGCTCCACCGAGCTCCATTTTCGGGCGTTGAATTCTCCATTTGGGTCTACACGAAAAGTAGGTCAAAGAACCGCTCTAGAACTGAGCTTACAGAAAAATATCGTAAGGGGAGACAGCCTTATAGTAAAATGTCGTAAGGCGAAAAGTAGGTCAAAGGACCGGTCTAGCCTTACAGAAAAATATCGTAAGGGGAGACAGCCTTATAGTAAAATGTCGTAAGGCAAAAAGTAGGTCAAAAGACCGCTCCAGAACGTTGGGTTTCACCTACTTTGGAGACATCAAGATTTTGGACGAATTTTTTAAGAATTCTCAAATTTTCAGAAAGGAGGTTCCATATAAGGTCAAAAACTACATACTCAGATCTTCACCAAACTTTGCAGGGATACTTTGGATGTCAAGACTCGTGGAAAAAACGTACAAAACAAGAGATTGGGGTCATCAAGATTTTGGACGAATTTTTTAAGAATTTTCAAATTTTCAGATGGGAGGTTCAATATAAGGTCAAAAACTACATACTCAGATCTTCACCAAACTTTGCATGGATACATTGGATGTCAAGACACGTGGAAAAAACATACAAAACATAGGATTCGGAACATCAAGATTTTGGTCGAATTTTTTAAGAATTTTCAAATTTTCAGATAGGAGGTTCCATATAAGGTCAAAAACTACATACTCAGATCTTCACCAAACATTGCAGGAATACATTGGATGTCAAGACACGTGGAAAAAACGTACAAAACAAGAGATTGGGGTCATCAAGATTTTGCACGGATTTTTTAGGAATTTTCAAATTTTCAGATGGGAGGTTCCAGATAAGGTCAAAAACTACATACTCAGATCTTCACCAAACTTTGCAGGGATACATTGGATGTCAAGACACGAGGAAAAAACGTACAAAACAAGAGATTGGAGACATCAAGATTTTGGACGAATTTTTTAAGAATTTTCAAATTTTCAGATAGGAGGTTCCATATAAGGTCAAAAACTACATACTCAGATCTTCACCAAACTTTGCATGGATACATTATGTGTCAAGACACGTGGAAAAAACGTACAAAACAAAAGATTGGAGACATCAAGATTTTGGTCGAATTTTTTAAGAATTTTCAAATTTTCAGATGGGAGGTTCCAGATAAGGTCAAAAACTACATACTCAGATCTTCACCAAACTTTGCAGGGATACATTGGATGTCAAGACACGTGGAAAAAACGTACAAAAAAGAGATTGGAGACATCAAGATTTTCGACGAATTTTTTAACAATTTTCAAATTTTCAGAAAGGATGTTCCAGATAAGGTCAAAAACGACATACTCAGATCTTCACCAAACTTTGCAGGGATACATTGGATATCAAGACACGTGGAAAAAACGTACAAAACAAGAGATTGGAGACATCAAGATTTTGGACGAATTTTTTAAGAATTTTCAAATTTTCAGATAGGAGGTTCCAGATAAGGTCAAAAACTACATACTCAGATCTTCACCAAACTTTGCAGGGATACATTGGATGTCAAGACACGTGGAAAAAACGTACAAAACAAGAGATTGGGGTCATCAAGATTTTGGACGGATTTTTTAGGAATTTTCAAATTTTCAGATGGGAGGTTCCAGATAAGGTCAAAAACTACATACTCAGATCTTCACCAAACATTGCAGGGATACATTGGATGTCAAGACACGTGGAAAAAACGTACAAAACAAGAGATTGGAGACATCAAAATTTTGGACGAATTTTTGAAGAATTTTCAAATTTTCAGATAGGAGGTTCCAGATGAGGTCAAAAACTACATACTCAGATCTTCACCAAACTTTGCAGGAATACTTTGCATGTCAAGACACGTGGAAAAAACGTACAAAACAAGAGATCGGAGACATCAAGATTTTCGACGAATTTTTTAAGAATTTTCAAATTTTCAGATGGGAGGTTCCAGATAAGGTCAAAAACGACATACTCAGATCTTCACCAAACTTTGCATGGATACATTGGATGTCAAGACACGTGGAAAAAACATACAAAACATAGGATTGGTGACATCAAGATTTTGGACGAATTTTTTAAGAATTTTCAAATTTTCAGATAGGAGGTTATATATAAGGTCAAAAACTACATACTCAGATCTTCACCAAACTTTGCAGGGATACATTGGATGTCAAGACACGTGGAAAAAACGTACAAAACAAGAGATTGGAGACATCAAGATTATGGACGAATTTTTTGAGAATTTTCAAATTTTCAGATGGGAGGTTCCATATAAGGTCAAAAACTACATACTCAGATCTTCACCAAACTTTGCAGGGATACATTGGATGTCAAGAAACGTGGAAAAAACGTACAAAACAAGAGATTGGAGACATCAAGATTTTCGACGAATTTTTTAAGAATTTTCAAATTTTCAGAAAGGATGTTCCAGATAAGGTCAAAAATGACATACTCAGATCTTCACTAACTTTGCAGGGATACATTGGAGGTCGAGACACATGGAAAAAACGTACAAAACAAGAGATTGGAGACATCAAGATTTTGGACGAATTTTTGAAGAATTTTCAAATTTTCAGATAGGAGGTTCCAGATAAGGTCAAAAACTACATACTCAGATCTCCACCAAACATTGCAGGGATACATTGGATGTCAAGACACGTGGAAAAAACGTACAAAGCAAGAGATTGGAGACATCAAGATTTTCGACGAATTTTTGAAGAATTTTCAAATTTTCAGATAGGAGGTTCCAGATAAGGTCAAAAACTACATACTCAGATCTTCACCAAACGTTGCAGGGATACTTTGCATGTCAAGACACGTGGAAAAAACGTACAAAACAAGAGATTGGAGACATCAAGATTTTCGACGAATTTTTTAAGAATTTTCAAATTTTCGGCTGGGAGGTTCCAGATAAGGTCAAAAACGATATACTCAGATCTTCACCAAACTTTGCATGGATACATTGGATGTCAAGACACGTGGAAAAAACGTACAAAACAAGAGATTGGAGACATCAAGATTTTGGACGAATTTTTTAAGAATTCTCAAATTTTCAGAAAGGAGGTTCCATATAAGGTCAAAAACTACATACTCAGATCTTCACCAAACTTTGCAGGGATACATTGGATGTCAAGACACGTGGAAAAAACGTACAAAACAAGAGATTGGGGTCTTCAAGATTTTGGACGAATTTTTTAAGAATTTTCAAATTTTCAGATAGGAGGTTCCAGATAAGGTCAAAAACTACATACTCAGATCTTCACCAAACGTTGCAGGGATACTTTGCATGTCAAGACACGTGGAAAAAACGTACAAAACAAGAGATTGGAGACATCAAGATTTTCGACGAATTTTTTAAGAATTTTCAAATTTTCAGATAGGAGGTTCCATATAAGGTCAAAAACTACATACTCAGATCTTCACCAAACATTGCAGGAATACATTGGATGTCAAGACACGTGGAAAAAACGTACAAAACAAGAGATTGGAGACATCAAGATTTTCGACGAATTTTTGAAGAATTTTCAAATTTTCAGATAGGAGGTTCCAGATAAGGTCAAAAACTACATACTCAGATCTTCACCAAACGTTGGAGGGATACTTTGCAAGTCAAGACACGTGGAAAAAACGTACAAAACAAGAGATTGGAGACATCAAGATTTTCGACGATTTTTTTAAGAATTTTCAAATTTTCAGATAGGAGGTTCCATATAAGGTCAAAAACTACATACTCAGATCTTCACCAAACATTGCAGGAATACATTGGATGTCAAGACACGTGGAAAAAACGTACAAAACAAGAGATTGGGGTCATCAAGATTTTGCACGGATTTTTTAGGAATTTTCAAATTTTCAGATGGGAGGTTCCAGATAAGGTCAAAAACTACATACTCAGATCTTCACCAAACTTTGCAGGGATACATTGGATGTCAAGACACGTGGAAAAAACGTACAAAACAAGAGATTGGAGACATCAAGATTTTGGACGAATTTTTTAAGAATTTTCAAATTTTCAGATAGGAGGTTCCATATAAGGTCAAAAACTACATACTCAGATCTTCACCAAACTTTGCATGGATACATTATGTGTCAAGACACGTGGAAAAAACGTACAAAACAAAAGATTGGAGACATCAAGATTTTGGTCGAATTTTTTAAGAATTTTCAAATTTTCAGATGGGAGGTTCCAGATAAGGTCAAAAACTACATACTCAGATCTTCACCAAACTTTGCAGGGATACATTGGATGTCAAGACACGTGGAAAAAACGTACAAAACAAGAGATTGGAGACATCAAGATTATGGACGAATTTTTTGAGAATTTTCAAATTTTCAGAAAGGAGGTTCCATATAAGGTCAAAAACTACATACTCAGATCTTCACCAAACTTTGCAGGGATACATTGGATGTCAAGACACGTGGAAAAAACGTACAAAACAAGAGATTGGAGACATCAAGATTTTCGACGAATTTTTTAAGAATTTTCAAATTTTCAGAAAGGATGTTCCAGATAAGGTCAAAAACGACATACTCAGATCTTCACCAAACTTTGCAGGGATACATTGGAGGTCGAGACACGTGGAAAAAACGTACAAAACAAGAGATTGGAGACATCAAGATTTTGGACGAATTTTTGAAGATTTTTCAAATTTTCTGATAGGAGGTCCCAGATAAGGTCAAAAACTACATACTCAGATCTCCACCAAACATTGCAGGGATACATTGGATGTCAAGACACGTGGAAAAAACGTACAAAACAAGAGATTGGAGACATCAAGATTTTCGACGAATTTTTGAAGAATTTTCAAATTTTCAGATAGGAGGTTCCAGATAAGGTCAAAAACTACATACTCAGATCTTCACCAAACGTTGCAGGGATACTTTGCATGTCAAGACACGTGGAAAAAACGTACAAGACAAGAGATTGGAGACATCAAGATTTTCGACGAATTTTTTAAGAATTTTCAAATTTTCAGATGGGAGGTTCCAGATAAGGTCAAAAACGACATACTCAGATCTTCACCAAACTTTGCATGGATACATTGGCTGTCAAGACACGTGGAAAAAACGTACAAAACAAGAGATTGGGGTCATCAAGATTTTGCACGGATTTTTTAGGAATTTTCAAATTTTCAGATGGGAAGTTCCAGATAAGGTCAAAAACTACATACTCAGATCTTCACCAAACTTTGCAGGGATACATTGGATGTCAAGACACGTGGAAAAAACGTACAAAACAAGAGATTGGAGACATCAAGATTTTGGACGAATTTTTTAAGAATTTTCAAATTTTCAGATAGGAGGTTCCATATAAGGTCAAAAACTACATACTCAGATCTTCACCAAACTTTGCATGGATACATTATGTGTCAAGACACGTGGAAAAAACGTACAAAACAAAAGATTGGAGACATCAAGATTTTGGTCGAATTTTTTAAGAATTTTCAAATTTTCAGATGGGAGGTTCCAGATAAGGTCAAAAACTACATACTCAGATCTTCACCAAACTTTGCAGGGATACATTGGATGTCAAGACACGTGGAAAAAACGTACAAAAAAGAGATTGGAGACATCAAGATTTTGGACGAATTTTTTAACAATTTTCAAATTTTCAGAAAGGATGTTCCAGATAAGGTCAAAACGACATACTCAGATCTTCACCAAACTTTGCAGGGATACATTGGATATCAAGACACGTGGAAAAAACGTACAAAACAAGAGATTGGAGACATCAAGATTTTCGACGAATTTTTTAAGAATTTTCAAATTTTCAGATAGGAGGTTCCAGATAAGGTCAAAAACTACATACTCAGATCTTCACCAAACGTTGCAGGGATACTTTGCATGTCAAGACACGTGGAAAAAACGTACAAAACAAAAGATTGGAGACATCAAGATTTTCGACGAATTTTTTAAGAATTTTCAAATTTTCAGATAGGAGGTTCCAGATAAGGTCAAAAACGACATACTCAGATCTTCACCAAACTTTGCATGGATACATTGGATGTCAAGACACGTGGAAAAAACGTACAAAACAAGAGATTGGAGACATCAAGATTTTGGACGAATTTTTTAAGAATTCTCAAATTTTCAGAAAGGAGGTTCCATATAAGGTCAAAAACTACATACTCAGATCTTCACCAAACTTTGCAGGGATACTTTGGATGTCAAGACACGTGGAAAAAACGTACAAAACAAGAGATTGGGGTCATCAAGATTTTGGACGAATTTTTTAAGAATTTTCAAATTTTCAGATGGGAGGTTCAATATAAGGTCAAAAACTACATACTCAGATCTTCACCAAACTTTGCATGGATACATTGGATGTCAAGAAACGTGGAAAAAACGTACAAAACAAGAGATTGGAGACATCAAGATTTTCGACGAATTTTTTAAGAATTTTCAAATTTTCAGAAAGGATGTTCCAGATAAGGTCAAAAATGACATACTCAGATCTTCACTAACTTTGCAGGGATACATTGGAGGTCGAGACACATGGAAAAAACGTACAAAACAAGAGATTGGAGACATCAAGATTTTGGACGAATTTTTGAAGAATTTTCAAATTTTCAGATGGGAGGTTCCAGATAAGGTCAAAAACTACATACTCAGATCTTCACCAAACTTTGCAGGGATACATTGGATGTCAAGACACGTGGAAAAAACGTACAAAAAAGAGATTGGAGACATCAAGATTTTGGACGAATTTTTTAACAATTTTTCAAATTTTCAGAAAGGATGTTCCAGATAAGGTCAAAAACGACATACTCAGATCTTCACCAAACTTTGCAGGGATACATTGGATATCAAGACACGTGGAAAAAACGTACAAAACAAGAGATTGGAGACATCAAGATTTTGGACGAATTTTTTAAGAATTTTCAAATTTTCAGATAGGAGGTTCCAGATAAGGTCAAAAACTACATACTCAGATCTTCACCAAACTTTGCAGGGATACATTGGATGTCAAGACACGTGGAAAAAACGTACAAAACAAGAGATTGGGGTCATCAAGATTTTGGACGGATTTTTTAGGAATTTTCAAATTTTCAGATGGGAGGTTCCAGATAAGGTCAAAAACTACATACTCAGATCTTCACCAAACATTGCAGGGATACATTGGATGTCAAGACACGTGGAAAAAACGTACAAAACAAGAGATTGGAGACATCAAAATTTTGGACGAATTTTTGAAGAATTTTCAAATTTTCAGATAGGAGGTTCCAGATGAGGTCAAAAACTACATACTCAGATCTTCACCAAACTTTGCAGGAATACTTTGCATGTCAAGACACGTGGAAAAAACGTACAAAACAAGAGATCGGAGACATCAAGATTTTCGACGAATTTTTTAAGAATTTTCAAATTTTCAGATGGGAGGTTCCAGATAAGGTCAAAAACGACATACTCAGATCTTCACCAAACTTTGCATGGATACATTGGATGTCAAGACACGTGGAAAAAACATACAAAACATAGGATTGGTGACATCAAGATTTTGGACGAATTTTTTAAGAATTTTCAAATTTTCAGATAGGAGGTTATATATAAGGTCAAAAACTACATACTCAGATCTTCACCAAACTTTGCAGGGATACATTGGATGTCAAGACACGTGGAAAAAACGTACAAAACAAGAGATTGGAGACATCAAGATTATGGACGAATTTTTTGAGAATTTTCAAATTTTCAGATGGGAGGTTCCATATAAGGTCAAAAACTACATACTCAGATCTTCACCAAACTTTGCAGGGATACATTGGATGTCAAGAAACGTGGAAAAAACGTACAAAACAAGAGATTGGAGACATCAAGATTTTCGACGAATTTTTTAAGAATTTTCAAATTTTCAGAAAGGATGTTCCAGATAAGGTCAAAAATGACATACTCAGATCTTCACTAACTTTGCAGGGATACATTGGAGGTCGAGACACATGGAAAAAACGTACAAAACAAGAGATTGGAGACATCAAGATTTTGGACGAATTTTTGAAGAATTTTCAAATTTTCAGATAGGAGGTTCCAGATAAGGTCAAAAACTACATACTCAGATCTCCACCAAACATTGCAGGGATACATTGGATGTCAAGACACGTGGAAAAAACGTACAAAGCAAGAGATTGGAGACATCAAGATTTTCGACGAATTTTTGAAGAATTTTCAAATTTTCAGATAGGAGGTTCCAGATAAGGTCAAAAACTACATACTCAGATCTTCACCAAACGTTGCAGGGATACTTTGCATGTCAAGACAGGTGGAAAAAACGTACAAAACAAGAGATTGGAGACATCAAGATTTTCGACGAATTTTTTAAGAATTTTCAAATTTTCGGCTGGGAGGTTCCAGATAAGGTCAAAAACGACATACTCAGATCTTCACCAAACTTTGCATGGATACATTGGATGTCAAGACACGTGGAAAAAACGTACAAAACAAGAGATTGGAGACATCAAGATTTTGGACGAATTTTTTAAGAATTCTCAAATTTTCAGAAAGGAGGTTCCATATAAGGTCAAAAACTACATACTCAGATCTTCACCAAACTTTGCAGGGATACATTGGATGTCAAGACACGTGGAAAAAACGTACAAAACAAGAGATTGGGGTCTTCAAGATTTTGGACGAATTTTTTAAGAATTTTCAAATTTTCAGATAGGAGGTTCCAGATAAGGTCAAAAACTACATACTCAGATCTTCACCAAACGTTGCAGGGATACTTTGCATGTCAAGACACGTGGAAAAAACGTACAAAACAAGAGATTGGAGACATCAAGATTTTCGACGAATTTTTGAAGAATTTTCAAATTTTCAGATAGGAGGTTCCAGATAAGGTCAAAAACTACATACTCAGATCTTCACCAAACGTTGGAGGGATACTTTGCATGTCAAGACACGTGGAAAAAACGTACAAAACAAGAGATTGGAGACATCAAGATTTTCGACGAATTTTTTAAGAATTTTCAAATTTTCAGATAGGAGGTTCCATATAAGGTCAAAAACTACATACTCAGATCTTCACCAAACATTGCAGGAATACATTGGATGTCAAGACACGTGGAAAAAACGTACAAAACAAGAGATTGGGGTCATCAAGATTTTGCACGGATTTTTTAGGAATTTTCAAATTTTCAGATGGGAGGTTCCAGATAAGGTCAAAAACTACATACTCAGATCTTCACCAAACTTTGCAGGGATACATTGGATGTCAAGACACGTGGAAAAAACGTACAAAACAAGAGATTGGAGACATCAAGATTTTGGACGAATTTTTTAAGAATTTTCAAATTTTCAGATAGGAGGTTCCATATAAGGTCAAAAACTACATACTCAGATCTTCACTAAACTTTGCATGGATACATTATGTGTCAAGACACGTGGAAAAAACGTACAAAACAAAAGATTGGAGACATCAAGATTTTGGTCGAATTTTTTAAGAATTTTCAAATTTTCAGATGGGAGGTTCCAGATAAGATCAAAAACTACATACTCAGATCTTCACCAAACTTTGCAGGGATACATTGGATGTCAAGACACGTGGAAAAAACGTACAAAACAAGAGATTGGAGACATCAAGATTATGGACGAATTTTTTGAGAATTTTCAAATTTTCAGAAAGGAGGTTCCATATAAGGTCAAAAACTACATACTCAGATCTTCACCAAACTTTGCAGGGATACATTGGATGTCAAGACACGTGGAAAAAACGTACAAAACAAGAGATTGGAGACATCAAGATTTTCGACGAATTTTTTAAGAATTTTCAAATTTTCAGAAAGGATGTTCCAGATAAGGTCAAAAACGACATACTCAGATCTTCACCAAACTTTGCAGGGATACATTGGAGGTCGAGACACGTGGAAAAAACGTACAAAACAAGAGATTGGAGACATCAAGATTTTGGACGAATTTTTGAAGATTTTTCAAATTTTCTGATAGGAGGTCCCAGATAAGGTCAAAAACTACATACTCAGATCTCCACCAAACATTGCAGGGATACATTGGATGTCAAGACACGTGGAAAAAACGTACAAAACAAGAGATTGGAGACATCAAGATTTTCGACGAATTTTTGAAGAATTTTCAAATTTTCAGATGGGAGGTTCCAGATAAGGTCAAAAACGACATACTCAGATCTTCACCAAACTTTGCATGGATACATTGGCTGTCAAGACACGTGGAAAAAACGTACAAAACAAGAGATTGGGGTCATCAAGATTTTGCACGGATTTTTTAGGAATTTTCAAATTTTCAGATGGGAAGTTCCAGATAAGGTCAAAAACTACATACTCAATCTTCACCAAACTTTGCAGGGATACATTGGATGTCAAGACACGTGGAAAAAACGTACAAAACAAGAGATTGGAGACATCAAGATTTTGGACGAATTTTTTAAGAATTTTCAAATTTTCAGATAGGAGGTTCCATATAAGGTCAAAAACTACATACTCAGATCTTCACCAAACTTTGCATGGATACATTATGTGTCAAGACACGTGGAAAAAACGTACAAAACAAAAGATTGGAGACATCAAGCTTTTGGTCGAATTTTTTAAGAATTTTCAAATTTTCAGATGGGAGGTTCCAGATAAGGTCAAAAACTACATACTCAGATCTTCACCAAACTTTGCAGGGATACATTGGATGTCAAGACACGTGGAAAAAACGTACAAAAAAGAGATTGGAGACATCAAGATTTTGGACGAATTTTTTAACAATTTTCAAATTTTCAGAAAGGATGTTCCAGATAAGGTCAAAAACGACATACTCATATCTTCACCAAACTTTGCAGGGATACATTGGATATCAAGACACGTGGAAAAAAAGTACAAAACAAGAGATTGGAGACATCAAGATTTTCGACGAATTTTTTAAGAATTTTCAAATTTTCAGATAGGAGGTTCCAGATAAGGTCAAAAACTACATACTCAGATCTTCACCAAACGTTGCAGGGATACTTTGCATGTCAAGACACGTGGAAAAAACGTACAAAACAAAAGATTGGAGACATCAAGATTTTCGACGAATTTTTTAAGAATTTTCAAATTTTCAGATAGGAGGTTCCAGATAAGGTCAAAAACGACATACTCAGATCTTCACCAAACTTTGCATGGATACATTGGATGTCAAGACACGTGGAAAAAACGTACAAAACAAGAGATTGGAGACATCAAGATTTTGGACGAATTTTTTAAGAATTCTCAAATTTTCAGAAAGGAGGTTCCATATAAGGTCAAAAACTACATACTCAGATCTTCACCAAACTTTGCAGGGATACTTTGGATGTCAAGACACGTGGAAAAAACGTACAAAACAAGAGATTGGGGTCATCAAGATTTTGGACGAATTTTTTAAGAATTTTCAAATTTTCAGATGGGAGGTTCAATATAAGGTCAAAAACTACATACTCAGATCTTCACCAAACTTTGCATGGATACATTGGATGTCAAGAAACGTGGAAAAAACGTACAAAACAAGAGATTGGAGACATCAAGATTTTCGACGAATTTTTTAAGAATTTTCAAATTTTCAGAAAGGATGTTCCAGATAAGGTCAAAAATGACATACTCAGATCTTCACTAACTTTGCAGGGATACATTGGAGGTCGAGACACATGGAAAAAACGTACAAAACAAGAGATTGGAGACATCAAGATTTTGGACGAATTTTTGAAGAATTTTCAAATTTTCAGATAGGAGGTTCCAGATAAGGTCAAAAACTACATACTCAGATCTCCACCAAACATTGCAGGGATACATTGGATGTCAAGACACGTGGAAAAAACGTACAAAGCAAGAGATTGGAGACATCAAGATTTTCGACGAATTTTTGAAGAATTTTCAAATTTTCAGATAGGAGGTTCCAGATAAGGTCAAAAACTACATACTCAGATCTTCACCAAACGTTGCAGGGATACTTTGCATGTCAAGACACGTGGAAAAAACGTACAAAACAAGAGATTGGAGACATCAAGATTTTCGACGAATTTTTTAAGAATTTTCAAATTTTCGGCTGGGAGGTTCCAGATAAGGTCAAAAACGACATACTCAGATCTTCACCAAACTTTGCATGGATACATTGGATGTCAAGACACGTGGAAAAAACGTACAAAACAAGAGATTGGAGACATCAAGATTTTGGACGAATTTTTTAAGAATTCTCAAATTTTCAGAAAGGAGGTTCCATATAAGGTCAAAAACTACATACTCAGATCTTCACCAAACTTTGCAGGGATACATTGGATGTCAAGACACGTGGAAAAAACGTACAAAACAAGAGATTGGGGTCTTCAAGATTTTGGACGAATTTTTTAAGAATTTTCAAATTTTCAGATAGGAGGTTCCAGATAAGGTCAAAAACTACATACTCAGATCTTCACCAAACGTTGCAGGGATACTTTGCATGTCAAGACACGTGGAAAAAACGTACAAAACAAGAGATTGGAGACATCAAGATTTTCGACGAATTTTTTAAGAATTTTCAAATTTTCAGATAGGAGGTTCCATATAAGGTCAAAAACTACATACTCAGATCTTCACCAAACATTGCAGGAATACATTGGATGTCAAGACACGTGGAAAAAACGTACAAAACAAGAGATTGGAGACATCAAGATTTTCGACGAATTTTTGAAGAATTTTCAAATTTTCAGATAGGAGGTTCCAGATAAGGTCAAAAACTACATACTCAGATCTTAACCAAACGTTGGAGGGATACTTTGCATGTCAAGACACGTGGAAAAAACGTACAAAACAAGAGATTGGAGACATCAAGATTTTCGACGAATTTTTTAAGAATTTTCAAATTTTCAGATAGGAGGTTCCATATAAGGTCAAAAACTACATACTCAGATCTTCACCAAACATTGCAGGAATACATTGGATGTCAAGACACGTGGAAAAAACGTACAAAACAAGAGATTGGGGTCATCAAGATTTTGCACGGATTTTTTAGGAATTTTCAAATTTTCAGATGGGAGGTTCCAGATAAGGTCAAAAACTACATACTCAGATCTTCACCAAACTTTGCAGGGATACATTGGATGTCAAGACACGTGGAAAAAACGTACAAAACAAAAGATTGGAGACATCAAGATTTTGGTCGAATTTTTTAAGAATTTTCAAATTTTCAGATGGGAGGTTCCAGATAAGGTCAAAAACTACATACTCAGATCTTCACCAAACGTTGCAGGGATACTTTGCATGTCAAGACACGTGGAAAAAACGTACAAAACAAGAGATTGGAGACATCAAGATTTTCGACGAATTTTTTAAGAATTTTCAAATTTTCGGCTGGGAGGTTCCAGATAAGGTCAAAAACGACATACTCAGATCTTCACCAAACTTTGCATGGATACATTGGATGTCAAGACACGTGGAAAAAACGTACAAAACAAGAGATTGGAGACATCAAGATTTTGGACGAATTTTTTAAGAATTCTCAAATTTTCAGAAAGGAGGTTCCATATAAGGTCAAAAACTACATACTCAGATCTTCACCAAACTTTGCAGGGATACATTGGATGTCAAGACACGTGGAAAAAACGTACAAAACAAGAGATTGGGGTCTTCAAGATTTTGGACGAATTTTTTAAGAATTTTCAAATTTTCAGATAGGAGGTTCCAGATAAGGTCAAAAACTACATACTCAGATCTTCACCAAACGTTGCAGGGATACTTTGCATGTCAAGACACGTGGAAAAAACGTACAAAACAAGAGATTGGAGACATCAAGATTTTCGACGAATTTTTTAAGAATTTTCAAATTTTCAGATAGGAGGTTCCATATAAGGTCAAAAACTACATACCCAGATCTTCACCAAACATTGCAGGAATACATTGGATGTCAAGACACGTGGAAAAAACGTACAAAACAAGAGATTGGAGACATCAAGATTTTGGTCGAATTTTTGAAGAATTTTCAAATTTTCAGATGGGAGGTTCCAGATAAGGTCAAAAACTACATACTCAGATCTTCACCAAACTTTGCAGGGATACATTGGATGTCAAGACACGTGGAAAAAACGTACAAAACAAGAGATTGGAGACATCAAGATTATGGACGAATTTTTTGAGAATTTTCAAATTTTCAGAAAGGAGGTTCCATATAAGGTCAAAAACTACATACTCAGATCTTCACCAAACTTTGCAGGGATACATTGGATGTCAAGACACGTGGAAAAAACGTACAAAACAAGAGATTGGAGACATCAAGATTTTCGACGAATTTTTTAAGAATTTTCAAATTTTCAGAAAGGATGTTCCAGATAAGGTCAAAAACGACATACTCAGATCTTCACCAAACTTTGCAGGGATACATTGGAAGTCGAGACACGTGGAAAAAACGTACAAAACAAGAGATTGGAGACATCAAGATTTTGGACGAATTTTTGAAGATTTTTCAAATTTTCTGATAGGAGGTCCCAGATAAGGTCAAAAACTACATACTCAGATCTCCACCAAACATTGCAGGGATACATTGGATGTCAAGACACGTGGAAAAAACGTACAAAACAAGAGATTGGAGACATCAAGATTTTCGACGAATTTTTGAAGAATTTTCAAATTTTCAGATAGGAGGTTCCAGATAAGGTCAAAAACTACATACTCAGATCTTCACCAAACTTTGCAGGGATACATTGGATGTCAAGACACGTGGAAAAAACGTACAAAAAAGAGATTGGAGACATCAAGATTTTGGACGAATTTTTTAACAATTTTCAAATTTTCAGAAAGGATGTTCCAGATAAGGTCAAAAACGACATACTCAGATCTTCACCAAACTTTGCAGGGATACATTGGATATCAAGACACGTGGAAAAAACGTACAAAACAAGAGATTGGAGACATCAAGATTTTCGACGAATTTTTTAAGAATTTTCAAATTTTCAGATAGGAGGTTCCAGATAAGGTCAAAAACTACATACTCAGATCTTCACCAAACGTTGCAGGGATACTTTGCATGTCAAGACACGTGGAAAAAACGTACAAAACAAAAGATTGGAGACATCAAGATTTTCGACGAATTTTTTAAGAATTTTCAAATTTTCAGATAGGAGGTTCCAGATAAGGTCAAAAACGACATACTCAGATCTTCACCAAACTTTGCATGGATACATTGGATGTCAAGACACGTGGAAAAAACGTACAAAACAAGAGATTGGAGACATCAAGATTTTGGACGAATTTTTTAAGAATTCTCAAATTTTCAGAAAGGAGGTTCCATATAAGGTCAAAAACTACATACTCAGATCTTCACCAAACTTTGCAGGGATACTTTGGATGTCAAGACACGTGGAAAAAACGTACAAAACAAGAGATTGGGGTCATCAAGATTTTGGACGAATTTTTTAAGAATTTTCAAATTTTCAGATGGGAGGTTCAATATAAGGTCAAAAACTACATACTCAGATCTTCACCAAACTTTGCATGGATACATTGGATGTCAAGAAACGTGGAAAAAACGTACAAAACAAGAGATTGGAGACATCAAGATTTTCGACGAATTTTTTAAGAATTTTCAAATTTTCAGAAAGGATGTTCCAGATAAGGTCAAAAATGACATACTCAGATCTTCACTAACTTTGCAGGGATACATTGGAGGTCGAGACACATGGAAAAAACGTACAAAACAAGAGATTGGAGACATCAAGATTTTGGACGAATTTTTGAAGAATTTTCAAATTTTCAGATAGGAGGTTCCAGATAAGGTCAAAAACTACATACTCAGATCTCCACCAAACATTGCAGGGATACATTGGATGTCAAGACACGTGGAAAAAACGTACAAAGCAAGAGATTGGAGACATCAAGATTTTCGACGAATTTTTTAAGAATTTTCAAATTTTCGGCTGGGAGGTTCCAGATAAGGTCAAAAACGACATACTCAGATCTTCACCAAACTTTGCATGGATACATTGGATGTCAAGACACGTGGAAAAAACGTACAAAACAAGAGATTGGAGACATCAAGATTTTGGACGAATTTTTTAAGAATTCTCAAATTTTCAGAAAGGAGGTTCCATATAAGGTCAAAAACTACATACTCAGATCTTCACCAAACTTTGCAGGGATACATTGGATGTCAAGACACGTGGAAAAAACGTACAAAACAAGAGATTGGGGTCTTCAAGATTTTGGACGAATTTTTTAAGAATTTTCAAATTTTCAGATAGGAGGTTCCAGATAAGGTCAAAAACTACATACTCAGATCTTCACCAAACGTTGCAGGGATACTTTGCATGTCAAGACACGTGGAAAAAACGTACAAAACAAGAGATTGGAGACATCAAGATTTTCGACGAATTTTTTAAGAATTTTCAAATTTTCGGCTGGGAGGTTCCAGATAAGATCAAAAACGACATACTCAGATCTTCACCAAACTTTGCATGGATACATTGGATGTCAAGACACGTGGAAAAAACGTACAAAACAAGAGATTGGAGACATCAAGATTTTGGACGAATTTTTTAAGAATTCTCAAATTTTCAGAAAGGAGGTTCCATATAAGGTCAAAAACTACATACTCAGATCTTCACCAAACTTTGCAGGGATACATTGGATGTCAAGACACGTGGAAAAAACGTACAAAACAAGAGATTGGGGTCTTCAAGATTTTGGACGAATTTTTTAAGAATTTTCAAATTTTCAGATAGGAGGTTCCAGATAAGGTCAAAAACTACATACTCAGATCTTCACCAAACGTTGCAGGGATACTTTGCATGTCAAGACACGTGGAAAAAACGTACAAAACAAGAGATTGGAGACATCAAGATTTTCGACGAATTTTTTAAGAATTTTCAAATTTTCAGATAGGAGGTTCCATATAAGGTCAAAAACTACATACTCAGATCTTCACCAAACATTGCAGGAATACATTGGATGTCAAGACACGTGGAAAAAACGTACAAAACAAGAGATTGGAGACATCAAGATTTTCGACGAATTTTTGAAGAATTTTCAAATTTTCAGATAGGAGGTTCCAGATAAGGTCAAAAACTACATACTCAGATCTTCACCAAACGTTGGAGGGATACTTTGCATGTCAAGACACGTGGAAAAAACGTACAAAACAAGAGATTGGAGACATCAAGATTTTCGACGAATTTTTTAAGAATTTTCAAATTTTCAGATAGGAGGTTCCATATAAGGTCAAAAACTACATACTCAGATCTTCACCAAACATTGCAGGAATACATTGGATGTCAAGACACGTGGAAAAAACGTACAAAACAAGAGATTGGGGTCATCAAGATTTTGCACGGATTTTTTAGGAATTTTCAAATTTTCAGATGGGAGGTTCCAGATAAGGTCAAAAACTACATACTCAGATCTTCACCAAACTTTGCAGGGATACATTGGATGTCAAGACACGTGGAAAAAACGTACAAAACAAAAGATTGGAGACATCAAGATTTTGGTCGAATTTTTTAAGAATTTTCAAATTTTCAGATGGGAGGTTCCAGATAAGGTCAAAAACTACATACTCAGATCTTCACCAAACTTTGCAGGGATACATTGGATGTCAAGACACGTGGAAAAAACGTACAAAACAAGAGATTGGAGACATCAAGATTATGGACGAATTTTTTGAGAATTTTCAAATTTTCAGAAAGGAGGTTCCATATAAGGTCAAAAACTACATACTCAGATCTTCACCAAACTTTGCAGGGATACATTGGATGTCAAGACACGTGGAAAAAACGTACAAAACAAGAGATTGGAGACATCAAGATTTTCGACGAATTTTTTAAGACTTTTCAAATTTTCAGAAAGGATGTTCCAGATAAGGTCAAAAACGACATACTCAGATCTTCACCAAACTTTGCAGGGATACATTGGAAGTCGAGACACGTGGAAAAAACGTACAAAACAAGAGATTGGAGACATCAAGATTTTGGACGAATTTTTGAAGATTTTTCAAATTTTCTGATAGGAGGTCCCAGATAAGGTCAAAAACTACATACTCAGATCTCCACCAAACATTGCAGGGATACATTGGATGTCAAGACACGTGGAAAAAACGTACAAAACAAGAGATTGGAGACATCAAGATTTTCGACGAATTTTTGAAGAATTTTCAAATTTTCAGATAGGAGGTTCCAGATAAGGTCAAAAACTACATACTCAGATCTTCACCAAACGTTGCAGGGATACTTTGCATGTCAAGACACGTGGAAAAAACGTACAAGACAAGAGATTGGAGACATCAAGATTTTCGACGAATTTTTTAAGAATTTTCAAATTTTCAGATGGGAGGTTCCAGATAAGGTCAAAAACGACATACTCAGATCTTCACCAAACTTTGCATGGATACATTGGCTGTCAAGACACGTGGAAAAAACGTACAAAAAAGAGATTGGAGACATCAAGATTTTGGACGAATTTTTTAACAATTTTCAAATTTTCAGAAAGGATGTTCCAGATAAGGTCAAAAACGACATACTCAGATCTTCACCAAACTTTGCAGGGATACATTGGATATCAAGACACGTGGAAAAAACGTACAAAACAAGAGATTGGAGACATCAAGATTTTCGACGAATTTTTTAAGAATTTTCAAATTTTCAGATAGGAGGTTCCAGATAAGGTCAAAAACTACATACTCAGATCTTCACCAAACGTTGCAGGGATACTTTGCATGTCAAGACACGTGGAAAAAACGTACAAAACAAAAGATTGGAGACATCAAGATTTTCGACGAATTTTTTAAGAATTTTCAAATTTTCAGATAGGAGGTTCCAGATAAGGTCAAAAACGACATACTCAGATCTTCACCAAACTTTGCATGGATACATTGGATGTCAAGACACGTGGAAAAAACGTACAAAACAAGAGATTGGAGACATCAAGATTTTGGACGAATTTTTTAAGAATTCTCAAATTTTCAGAAAGGAGGTTCCATATAAGGTCAAAAACTACATACTCAGATCTTCACCAAACTTTGCAGGGATACTTTGGATGTCAAGACACGTGGAAAAAACGTACAAAACAAGAGATTGGGGTCATCAAGATTTTGGACGAATTTTTTAAGAATTTTCAAATTTTCAGATGGGAGGTTCAATATAAGGTCAAAAACTACATACTCAGATCTTCACCAAACTTTGCATGGATACATTGGATGTCAAGACACGTGGAAAAAACATACAAAACATAGGATTCGGAACATCAAGATTTTGGTCGAATTTTTTAAGAATTTTCAAATTTTCAGATAGGAGGTTCCATATAAGGTCAAAAACTACATACTCAGATCTTCACCAAACATTGCAGGAATACATTGGATGTCAAGACACGTGGAAAAAACGTACAAAACAAGAGATTGGGGTCATCAAGATTTTGCACGGATTTTTTAGGAATTTTCAAATTTTCAGATGGGAGGTTCCAGATAAGGTCAAAAACTACATACTCAGATCTTCACCAAACTTTGCAGGGATACATTGGATGTCAAGACACGTGGAAAAAACGTACAAAACAAGAGATTGGAGACATCAAGATTTTCGACGAATTTTTTAAGAATTTTCAAATTTTCAGATAGGAGGTTCCATATAAGGTCAAAAACTACATACTCAGATCTTCACCAAACTTTGCATGGATACATTATGTGTCAAGACACGTGGAAAAAACGTACAAAACAAAAGATTGGAGACATCAAGATTTTGGTCGAATTTTTTAAGAATTTTCAAATTTTCAGATGGGAGGTTCCAGATAAGGTCAAAAACTACATACTCAGATCTTCACCAAACTTTGCAGGGATACATTGGATGTCAAGACACGTGGAAAAAACGTACAAAAAAGAGATTGGAGACATCAAGATTTTGGACGAATTTTTTAACAATTTTCAAATTTTCAGAAAGGATGTTCCAGATAAGGTCAAAAACGACATACTCAGATCTTCACCAAACTTTGCAGGGATACATTGGATATCAAGACACGTGGAAAAAACGTACAAAACAAGAGATTGGAGACATCAAGATTTTGGACGAATTTTTTAAGAATTTTCAAATTTTCAGAAAGGATGTTCCAGATAAGGTCAAAAACGACATACTCAGATCTTCACCAAACTTTGCAGGGATCCATTGGAGGTCGAGACACGTGGAAAAAACGTACAAAACAAGAGATTGGAGACATCAAGATTTTGGACGAATTTTTGAAGAATTTTCAAATTTTCAGATAGGAGGTTCCAGATAAGGTCTAAAACTACATACTCAGATCTCCACCAAACATTGCAGGAATACATTGGATGTCAAGACACGTGGAAAAAACGTACAAAACAAGAGATTGGAGACATCAAGATTTTCGACGAATTTTTGAAGAATTTTCAAATTTTCAGATAGGAGGTTCCAGATAAGGTCAAAAACTACATACTCAGATCTTCACCAAACGTTGCAGGGATACTTTGCATGTCAAGACACGTGGAAAAAACGTACAAAACAAGAGATTGGAGACATCAAGATTTTCGACGAATTTTTTAAGAATTTTCAAATTTTCAGATGGGAGGTTCCAGATAAGGTCAAAAACGACATACTCAGATCTTCACCAAACTTTGCATGGATACATTGGATGTCAAGACACGTGGAAAAAACGTACAAAACAAGAGATTGGAGACATCAAGATTTTGGACGAATTTTTTAAGAATTCTCAAATTTTCAGAAAGGAGGTTCCATATAAGGTCAAAAACTACATACTCAGATCTTCACCAAACTTTGCAGGGATACTTTGGATGTCAAGACACGTGGAAAAAACGTACAAAACAAGAGATTGGGGTCATCAAGATTTTGGACGAATTTTTTAAGAACTTTCAAATTTTCAGATGGGAGGTTCAATATAAGGTCAAAAACTACATACTCAGATCTTCACCAAACTTTGCATGGATACATTGGATGTCAAGACACGTGGAAAAAACATACAAAACATAGGATTCGGAACATCAAGATTTTGGTCGAATTTTTTAAGAATTTTCAAATTTTCAGATAGGAGGTTCCATATAAGGTCAAAAACTACATACTCAGATCTTCACCAAACTTTGCATGGATACATTATGTGTCAAGACACGTGGAAAAAACGTACAAAACAAAAGATTGGAGACATCAAGATTTTGGTCGAATTTTTTAAGAATTTTCAAATTTTCAGATGGGAGGTTCCAGATAAGGTCAAAAACTACATACTCAGATCTTCACCAAACGTTGCAGGGATACATTGGATGTCAAGACACGTGGAAAAAACGTACAAAACAAGAGATTGGAGACATCAAGATTTTGGACGAATTTTTTAAGAATTCTCAAATTTTCAGAAAGGAGGTTCCATATAAGGTCAAAAACTACATACTCAGATCTTCACCAAACTTTGCAGGGATACATTGGATGTCAAGACACGTGGAAAAAACGTACAAAACAAGAGATTGGGGTCTTCAAGATTTTGGACGAATTTTTTAAGAATTTTCAAATTTTCAGATAGGAGGTTCCAGATAAGGTCAAAAACTACATACTCAGATCTTCACCAAACGTTGCAGGGATACTTTGCATGTCAAGACACGTGGAAAAAACGTACAAAACAAGAGATTGGAGACATCAAGATTTTCGACGAATTTTTTAAGAATTTTCAAATTTTCAGATAGGAGGTTCCATATAAGGTCAAAAACTACATACTCAGATCTTCACCAAACATTGCAGGAATACATTGGATGTCAAGACACGTGGAAAAAACGTACAAAACAAGAGATTGGAGACATCAAGATTTTCGACGAATTTTTGAAGAATTTTCAAATTTTCAGATAGGAGGTTCCAGATAAGGTCAAAAACTACATACTCAGACCTTCACCAAACGTTGGAGGGATACTTTGCATGTCAAGACACGTGGAAAAAACGTACAAAACAAGAGATTGGAGACATCAAGATTTTCGACGAATTTTTTAAGAATTTTCAAATTTTCAGATAGGAGGTTCCATATAAGGTCAAAAACTACATACTCAGATCTTCACCAAACATTGCAGGAATACATTGGATGTCAAGACACGTGGAAAAAACGTACAAAACAAGAGATTGGGGTCATCAAGATTTTGCACGGATTTTTTAGGAATTTTCAAATTTTCAGATGGGAGGTTCCAGATAAGGTCAAAAACTACATACTCAGATCTTCACCAAACTTTGCAGGGATACATTGGATGTCAAGACACGTGGAAAAAACGTACAAAACAAAAGATTGGAGACATCAAGATTTTGGTCGAATTTTTTAAGAATTTTCAAATTTTCAGATGGGAGGTTCCAGATAAGGTCAAAAACTACATACTCAGATCTTCACCAAACGTTGCAGGGATACTTTGCATGTCAAGACACGTGGAATAAACGTACAAAACAAGAGATTGGAGACATCAAGATTTTCGACGAATTTTTTAAGAATTTTCAAATTTTCGGCTGGGAGGTTCCAGATAAGGTCAAAAACGACATACTCAGATCTTCACCAAACTTTGCAAGGATACATTGGATGTCAAGACACGTGGAAAAAACGTACAAAACAAGAGATTGGAGACATCAAGATTTTGGACGAATTTTTTAAGAATTCTCAAATTTTCAGAAAGGAGGTTCCATATAAGGTCAAAAACTACATACTCAGATCTTCACCAAACTTTGCAGGGATACATTGGATGTCAAGACACGTGGAAAAAACGTACAAAACAAGAGATTGGGGTCTTCAAGATTTTGGACGAATTTTTTAAGAATTTTCAAATTTTCAGATAGGAGGTTCCAGATAAGGTCAAAAACTACATACTCAGATCTTCACCAAACGTTGCAGGGATACTTTGCATGTCAAGACACGTGGAAAAAACGTACAAAACAAGAGATTGGAGACATCAAGATTATGGACGAATTTTTTGAGAATTTTCAAATTTTCAGAAAGGAGGTTCCATATAAGGTCAAAAACTACATACTCAGATCTTCACCAAACTTTGCAGGGATACATTGGATGTCAAGACACGTGGAAAAAACGTACAAAACAAGAGATTGGAGACATCAAGATTTTCGACGAATTTTTTAAGAATTTTCAAATTTTCAGAAAGGATGTTCCAGATAAGGTCAAAAACGACATACTCAGATCTTCACCAAACTTTGCAGGGATACATTGGAAGTCGAGACACGTGGAAAAAACGTACAAAACAAGAGATTGGAGACATCAAGATTATGGACGAATTTTTTGAGAATTTTCAAATTTTCAGATAGGAGGTTCCAGATAAGGTCAAAAACTACATACTCAGATCTTCACCAAACGTTGCAGGGATACTTTGCATGTCAAGACACGTGGAAAAAACGTACAAAACAAGAGATTGGAGACATCAAGATTATGGACGAATTTTTTGAGAATTTTCAAATTTTCAGAAAGGAGGTTCCATATAAGGTCAAAAACTACATACTCAGATCTTCACCAAACTTTGCAGGGATACATTGGATGTCAAGACACGTGGAAAAAACGTACAAAACAAGAGATTGGGGTCTTCAAGATTTTGGACGAATTTTTTAAGAATTTTCAAATTTTCAGATAGGAGGTTCCAGATAAGGTCAAAAACGACATACTCAGATCTTCACCAAACTTTGCAGGGATACATTGGAAGTCGAGACACGTGGAAAAAACGTACAAAACAAGAGATTGGAGACATCAAGATTATGGACGAATTTTTTGAGAATTTTCAAATTTTCAGAAAGGAGGTTCCATATAAGGTCAAAAACTACATACTCAGATCTTCACCAAACTTTGCAGGGATACATTGGATGTCAAGACACGTGGAAAAAACGTACAAAACAAGAGATTGGAGACATCAAGATTTTCGACGAATTTTTTAAGAATTTTCAAATTTTCAGAAAGGATGTTCCAGATAAGGTCAAAAACGACATACTCAGATCTTCACCAAACTTTGCAGGGATACATTGGAAGTCGAGACACGTGGAAAAAACGTACAAAACAAGAGATTGGAGACATCAAGATTTTGGACGAATTTTTGAAGATTTTTCAAATTTTCTGATAGGAGGTCCCAGATAAGGTCAAAAACTACATACTCAGATCTCCACCAAACATTGCAGGGATACATTGGATGTCAAGACACGTGGAAAAAACGTACAAAACAAGAGATTGGAGACATCAAGATTTTCGACGAATTTTTGAAGAATTTTCAAATTTTCAGATAGGAGGTTCCAGATAAGGTCAAAAACTACATACTCAGATCTTCACCAAACTTTGCAGGGATACATTGGATGTCAAGACACGTGGAAAAAACGTACAAAAAAGAGATTGGAGACATCAAGATTTTGGACGAATTTTTTAACAATTTTCAAATTTTCAGAAAGGATGTTCCAGATAAGGTCAAAAACGACATACTCAGATCTTCACCAAACTTTGCAGGGATACATTGGATATCAAGACACGTGGAAAAAACGTACAAAACAAGAGATTGGAGACATCAAGATTTTCGACGAATTTTTTAAGAATTTTCAAATTTTCAGATAGGAGGTTCCAGATAAGGTCAAAAACTACATACTCAGATCTTCACCAAACGTTGCAGGGATACTTTGCATGTCAAGACACGTGGAAAAAACGTACAAAACAAAAGATTGGAGACATCAAGATTTTCGACGAATTTTTTAAGAATTTTCAAATTTTCAGATAGGAGGTTCCAGATAAGGTCAAAAACGACATACTCAGATCTTCACCAAACTTTGCATGGATACATTGGATGTCAAGACACGTGGAAAAAACGTACAAAACAAGAGATTGGAGACATCAAGATTTTGGACGAATTTTTTAAGAATTCTCAAATTTTCAGAAAGGAGGTTCCATATAAGGTCAAAAACTACATACTCAGATCTTCACCAAACTTTGCAGGGATACTTTGGATGTCAAGACACGTGGAAAAAACGTACAAAACAAGAGATTGGGGTCATCAAGATTTTGGACGAATTTTTTAAGAATTTTCAAATTTTCAGATGGGAGGTTCAATATAAGGTCAAAAACTACATACTCAGATCTTCACCAAACTTTGCATGGATACATTGGATGTCAAGAAACGTGGAAAAAACGTACAAAACAAGAGATTGGAGACATCAAGATTTTCGACGAATTTTTTAAGAATTTTCAAATTTTCAGAAAGGATGTTCCAGATAAGGTCAAAAATGACATACTCAGATCTTCACTAACTTTGCAGGGATACATTGGAGGTCGAGACACATGGAAAAAACGTACAAAACAAGAGATTGGAGACATCAAGATTTTGGACGAATTTTTGAAGAATTTTCAAATTTTCAGATAGGAGGTTCCAGATAAGGTCAAAAACTACATACTCAGATCTCCACCAAACATTGCAGGGATACATTGGATGTCAAGACACGTGGAAAAAACGTACAAAGCAAGAGATTGGAGACATCAAGATTTTCGACGAATTTTTGAAGAATTTTCAAATTTTCAGATAGGAGGTTCCAGATAAGGTCAAAAACTACATACTCAGATCTTCACCAAACGTTGCAGGGATACTTTGCATGTCAAGACACGTGGAAAAAACGTACAAAACAAGAGATTGGAGACATCAAGATTTTCGACGAATTTTTTAAGAATTTTCAAATTTTCGGCTGGGAGGTTCCAGATAAGGTCAAAAACGACATACTCAGATCTTCACCAAACTTTGCATGGATACATTGGATGTCAAGACACGTGGAAAAAACGTACAAAACAAGAGATTGGAGACATCAAGATTTTGGACGAATTTTTTAAGAATTCTCAAATTTTCAGAAAGGAGGTTCCATATAAGGTCAAAAACTACATACTCAGATCTTCACCAAACTTTGCAGGGATACATTGGATGTCAAGACACGTGGAAAAAACGTACAAAACAAGAGATTGGGGTCTTCAAGATTTTGGACGAATTTTTTAAGAATTTTCAAATTTTCAGATAGGAGGTTCCAGATAAGGTCAAAAACTACATACTCAGATCTTCACCAAACGTTGCAGGGATACTTTGCATGTCAAGACACGTGGAAAAAACGTACAAAACAAGAGATTGGAGACATCAAGATTTTCGACGAATTTTTTAAGAATTTTCAAATTTTCGGCTGGGAGGTTCCAGATAAGGTCAAAAACGACATACTCAGATCTTCACCAAACTTTGCATGGATACATTGGATGTCAAGACACGTGGAAAAAACGTACAAAACAAGAGATTGGAGACATCAAGATTTTGGACGAATTTTTTAAGAATTCTCAAATTTTCAGAAAGGAGGTTCCATATAAGGTCAAAAACTACATACTCAGATCTTCACCAAACTTTGCAGGGATACATTGGATGTCAAGACACGTGGAAAAAACGTACAAAACAAGAGATTGGGGTCTTCAAGATTTTGGACGAATTTTTTAAGAATTTTCAAATTTTCAGATAGGAGGTTCCAGATAAGGTCAAAAACTACATACTCAGATCTTCACCAAACGTTGCAGGGATACTTTGCATGTCAAGACACGTGGAAAAAACGTACAAAACAAGAGATTGGAGACATCAAGATTTTCGACGAATTTTTTAAGAATTTTCAAATTTTCAGATAGGAGGTTCCATATAAGGTCAAAAACTACATACTCAGATCTTCACCAAACATTGCAGGAATACATTGGATGTCAAGACACGTGGAAAAAACGTACAAAACAAGAGATTGGAGACATCAAGATTTTCGACGAATTTTTGAAGAATTTTCAAATTTTCAGATAGGAGGTTCCAGATAAGGTCAAAAACTACATACTCAGATCTTCACCAAACGTTGGAGGGATACTTTGCATGTCAAGACACGTGGAAAAAACGTACAAAACAAGAGATTGGAGACATCAAGATTTTCGACGAATTTTTTAAGAATTTTCAAATTTTCAGATAGGAGGTTCCATATAAGGTCAAAAACTACATACTCAGATCTTCACCAAACATTGCAGGAATACATTGGATGTCAAGACACGTGGAAAAAACGTACAAAACAAGAGATTGGGGTCATCAAGATTTTGCACGGATTTTTTAGGAATTTTCAAATTTTCAGATGGGAGGTTCCAGATAAGGTCAAAAACTACATACTCAGATCTTCACCAAACTTTGCAGGGATACATTGGATGTCAAGACACGTGGAAAAAACGTACAAAACAAAAGATTGGAGACATCAAGATTTTGGTCGAATTTTTTAAGAATTTTCAAATTTTCAGATGGGAGGTTCCAGATAAGGTCAAAAACTACATACTCAGATCTTCACCAAACTTTGCAGGGATACATTGGATGTCAAGACACGTGGAAAAAACGTACAAAACAAGAGATTGGAGACATCAAGATTATGGACGAATTTTTTGAGAATTTTCAAATTTTCAGAAAGGAGGTTCCATATAAGGTCAAAAACTACATACTCAGATCTTCACCAAACTTTGCAGGGATACATTGGATGTCAAGACACGTGGAAAAAACGTACAAAACAAGAGATTGGAGACATCAAGATTTTCGACGATTTTTTTAAGAATTTTCAAATTTTCAGAAAGGATGTTCCAGATAAGGTCAAAAACGACATACTCAGATCTTCACCAAACTTTGCAGGGATACATTGGAAGTCGAGACACGTGGAAAAAACGTACAAAACAAGAGATTGGAGACATCAAGATTTTGGACGAATTTTTGAAGATTTTTCAAATTTTCTGATAGGAGGTCCCAGATAAGGTCAAAAACTACATACTCAGATCTCCACCAAACATTGCAGGGATACATTGGATGTCAAGACACGTGGAAAAAACGTACAAAACAAGAGATTGGAGACATCAAGATTTTCGACGAATTTTTGAAGAATTTTCAAATTTTCAGATAGGAGGTTCCAGATAAGGTCAAAAACTACATACTCAGATCTTCACCAAACGTTGCAGGGATACTTTGCATGTCAAGACACGTGGAAAAAACGTACAAGACAAGAGATTGGAGACATCAAGATTTTCGACGAATTTTTTAAGAATTTTCAAATTTTCAGATGGGAGGTTCCAGATAAGGTCAAAAACGACATACTCAGATCTTCACCAAACTTTGCATGGATACATTGGCTGTCAAGACACGTGGAAAAAACGTACAAAACAAGAGATTGGGGTCATCAAGATTTTGCACGGATTTTTTAGGAATTTTCAAATTTTCAGATGGGAAGTTCCAGATAAGGTCAAAAACTACATACTCAGATCTTCACCAAACTTTGCAGGGATACATTGGATGTCAAGACACGTGGAAAAAACGTACAAAACAAGAGATTGGAGACATCAAGATTTTGGACGAATTTTTTAAGAATTTTCAAATTTTCAGATAGGAGGTTCCATATAAGGTCAAAAACTACATACTCAGATCTTCACCAAACTTTGCATGGATACATTATGTGTCAAGACACGTGGAAAAAACGTACAAAACAAAAGATTGGAGACATCAAGATTTTGGTCGAATTTTTTAAGAATTTTCAAATTTTCAGATGGGAGGTTCCAGATAAGGTCAAAAACTACATACTCAGATCTTCACCAAACTTTGCAGGGATACATTGGATGTCAAGACACGTGGAAAAAACGTACAAAAAAGAGATTGGAGACATCAAGATTTTGGACGAATTTTTTAACAATTTTCAAATTTTCAGAAAGGATGTTCCAGATAAGGTCAAAAACGACATACTCAGATCTTCACCAAACTTTGCAGGGATACATTGGATATCAAGACACGTGGAAAAAACGTACAAAACAAGAGATTGGAGACATCAAGATTTTCGACGAATTTTTTAAGAATTTTCAAATTTTCAGATAGGAGGTTCCAGATAAGGTCAAAAACTACATACTCAGATCTTCACCAAACGTTGCAGGGATACTTTGCATGTCAAGACACGTGGAAAAAACGTACAAAACAAAAGATTGGAGACATCAAGATTTTCGACGAATTTTTTAAGAATTTTCAAATTTTCAGATAGGAGGTTCCAGATAAGGTCAAAAACGACATACTCAGATCTTCACCAAACTTTGCATGGATACATTGGATGTCAAGACACGTGGAAAAAACGTACAAAACAAGAGATTGGAGACATCAAGATTTTGGACGAATTTTTTAAGAATTCTCAAATTTTCAGAAAGGAGGTTCCATATAAGGTCAAAAACTACATACTCAGATCTTCACCAAACTTTGCAGGGATACTTTGGATGTCAAGACACGTGGAAAAAACGTACAAAACAAGAGATTGGGGTCATCAAGATTTTGGACGAATTTTTTAAGAATTTTCAAATTTTCAGATGGGAGGTTCAATATAAGGTCAAAAACTACATACTCAGATCTTCACCAAACTTTGCATGGATACATTGGATGTCAAGACACGTGGAAAAAACATACAAAACATAGGATTCGGAACATCAAGATTTTGGTCGAATTTTTTAAGAATTTTCAAATTTTCAGATAGGAGGTTCCATATAAGGTCAAAAACTACATACTCAGATCTTCACCAAACATTGCAGGAATACATTGGATGTCAAGACACGTGGAAAAAACGTACAAAACAAGAGATTGGGGTCATCAAGATTTTGCACGGATTTTTTAGGAATTTTCAAATTTTCAGATGGGAGGTTCCAGATAAGGTCAAAAACTACATACTCAGATCTTCACCAAACTTTGCAGGGATACATTGGATGTCAAGACACGTGGAAAAAACGTACAAAACAAGAGATTGGAGACATCAAGATTTTGGACGAATTTTTTAAGAATTTTCAAATTTTCAGATAGGAGGTTCCATATAAGGTCAAAAACTACATACTCAGATCTTCACCAAACTTTGCATGGATACATTATGTGTCAAGACACGTGGAAAAAACGTACAAAACAAAAGATTGGAGACATCAAGATTTTGGTCGAATTTTTTAAGAATTTTCAAATTTTCAGATGGGAGGTTCCAGATAAGGTCAAAAACTACATACTCAGATCTTCACCAAACTTTGCAGGGATACATTGGATGTCAAGACACGTGGAAAAAACGTACAAAAAAGAGATTGGAGACATCAAGATTTTGGACGAATTTTTTAACAATTTTCAAATTTTCAGAAAGGATGTTCCAGATAAGGTCAAAAACGACATACTCAGATCTTCACCAAACTTTGCAGGGATACATTGGATATCAAGACACGTGGAAAAAACGTACAAAACAAGAGATTGGAGACATCAAGATTTTGGACGAATTTTTTAAGAATTTTCAAATTTTCAGAAAGGATGTTCCAGATAAGGTCAAAAACGACATACTCAGATCTTCACCAAACTTTGCAGGGATCCATTGGAGGTCGAGACACGTGGAAAAAACGTACAAAACAAGAGATTGGAGACATCAAGATTTTGGACGAATTTTTGAAGAATTTTCAAATTTTCAGATAGGAGGTTCCAGATAAGGTCTAAAACTACATACTCAGATCTCCACCAAACATTGCAGGAATACATTGGATGTCAAGACACGTGGAAAAAACGTACAAAACAAGAGATTGGAGACATCAAGATTTTCGACGAATTTTTGAAGAATTTTCAAATTTTCAGATAGGAGGTTCCAGATAAGGTCAAAAACTACATACTCAGATCTTCACCAAACGTTGCAGGGATACTTTGCATGTCAAGACACGTGGAAAAAACGTACAAAACAAGAGATTGGAGACATCAAGATTTTCGACGAATTTTTTAAGAATTTTCAAATTTTCAGATGGGAGGTTCCAGATAAGGTCAAAAACGACATACTCAGATCTTCACCAAACTTTGCATGGATACATTGGATGTCAAGACACGTGGAAAAAACGTACAAAACAAGAGATTGGAGACATCAAGATTTTGGACGAATTTTTTAAGAATTCTCAAATTTTCAGAAAGGAGGTTCCATATAAGGTCAAAAACTACATACTCAGATCTTCACCAAACTTTGCAGGGATACTTTGGATGTCAAGACACGTGGAAAAAACGTACAAAACAAGAGATTGGGGTCATCAAGATTTTGGACGAATTTTTTAAGAACTTTCAAATTTTCAGATGGGAGGTTCAATATAAGGTCAAAAACTACATACTCAGATCTTCACCAAACTTTGCATGGATACATTGGATGTCAAGACACGTGGAAAAAACATACAAAACATAGGATTCGGAACATCAAGATTTTGGTCGAATTTTTTAAGAATTTTCAAATTTTCAGATAGGAGGTTCCATATAAGGTCAAAAACTACATACTCAGATCTTCACCAAACTTTGCATGGATACATTATGTGTCAAGACACGTGGAAAAAACGTACAAAACAAAAGATTGGAGACATCAAGATTTTGGTCGAATTTTTTAAGAATTTTCAAATTTTCAGATGGGAGGTTCCAGATAAGGTCAAAAACTACATACTCAGATCTTCACCAAACTTTGCAGGGATACATTGGATGTCAAGACACGTGGAAAAAACGTACAAAAAAGAGATTGGAGACATCAAGATTTTGGACGAATTTTTTAACAATTTTCAAATTTTCAGAAAGGATGTTCCAGATAAGGTCAAAAACGACATACTCAGATCTTCACCAAACTTTGCAGGGATACATTGGATATCAAGACACGTGGAAAAAACGTACAAAACAAGAGATTGGAGACATCAAGATTTTGGACGAATTTTTTAAGAATTTTCAAATTTTCAGATAGGAGGTTCCAGATAAGGTCAAAAACTACATACTCAGATCTTCACCAAACTTTGCAGGGATACATTGGATGTCAAGACACGTGGAAAAAACGTACAAAACAAGAGATTGGGGTCATCAAGATTTTGGACGGATTTTTTAGGAATTTTCAAATTTTCAGATGGGAGGTTCCAGATAAGGTCAAAAATTACATACTCAGATCTTCACCAAACATTGCAGGGATACATTGGATGTCAAGACACGTGGAAAAAACGTACAAAACAAGAGATTGGAGACATCAAAATTTTGGACGAATTTTTTAAGAATTTTCAAATTTTCAGATAGGAGGTTCCAGATGAGGTCAAAAACTACATACTCACATCTTCACCAAACTTTGCAGGAATACTTTGCATGTCAAGACACGTGGAAAAAACGTACAAAACAAGAGATCGGAGACATCAAGATTTTCGACGAATTTTTTAAGGATTTTCAAATTTTCAGATGGGAGGTTCCAGATAAGGTCAAAAACGACATACTCAGATCTTCACCAAACTTTGCATGGATACATTGGATGTCAAGACACGTGGAAAAAACATACAAAACATAGGATTGGTGACATCAAGATTTTGGACGAATTTTTTAAGAATTTTCAAATTTTCAGATAGGAGGTTCCATATAAGGTCAAAAACTACATACTCAGATCTTCACCAAACTTTGCAGGGATACATTGGATGTCAAGACACGTGGAAAAAACGTACAAAACAAGAGATTGGAGACATCAAGATTATGGACGAATTTTTTGAGAATTTTCAAATTTTCAGAAAGGAGGTTCCATATAAGGTCAAAAACTACATACTCAGATCTTCACCAAACTTTGCAGGGATACATTGGATGTCAAGAAACGTGGAAAAAACGTACAAAACAAGAGATTGGAGACATCAAGATTTTCGACGAATTTTTTAAGAATTTTCAAATTTTCAGAAAGGATGTTCCAGATAAGGTCAAAAACGACATACTCAGATCTTCACTAACTTTGCAGGGATACATTGGAGGTCGAGACACGTGGAAAAAACGTACAAAACAAGAGATTGGAGACATCAAGATTTTGGACGAATTTTTGAAGAATTTTCAAATTTTCAGATAGGAGGTTCCAGATAAGGTCAAAAACTACATACTCAGATCTCCACCAAACATTGCAGGGATACATTGGATGTCAAGACACGTGGAAAAAACGTACAAAGCAAGAGATTGGAGACATCAAGATTTTCGACGAATTTTTGAAGAATTTTCAAATTTTCAGATAGGAGGTTCCAGATAAGGTCAAAAACTACATACTCAGATCTTCACCAAACGTTGCAGGGATACTTTGCATGTCAAGACACGTGGAAAAAACGTACAAAACAAGAGATTGGAGACATCAAGATTTTCGACGAATTTTTTAAGAATTTTCAAATTTTCGGATGGGAGGTTCCAGATAAGGTCATAAACGACATACTCAGATCTTCACCAAACTTTGCATGGATACATTGGATGTCAAGACACGTGGAAAAAACGTACAAAACAAGAGATTGGAGACATCAAGATTTTGGACGAATTTTTTAAGAATTCTCAAATTTTCAGAAAGGAGGTTCCATATAAGGTCAAAAACTACATACTCAGATCTTCACCAAACTTTGCAGGGATACATTGGATGTCAAGACACGTGGAAAAAACGTACAAAACAAGAGATTGGGGTCTTCAAGATTTTGGACGAATTTTTTAAGAATTTTCAAATTTTCAGATAGGAGGTTCCAGATAAGGTCAAAAACTACATACTCAGATCTTCACCAAACGTTGCAGGGATACTTTGCATGTCAAGACACGTGGAAAAAACGTACAAAACAAGAGATTGGAGACATCAAGATTTTCGACGAATTTTTTAAGAATTTTCAAATTTTCAGATAGGAGGTTCCATATAAGGTCAAAAACTACATACTCAGATCTTCACCAAACATTGCAGGAATACATTGGATGTCAAGACACGTGGAAAAAACGTACAAAACAAGAGATTGGGGTCATCAAGATTTTGCACGGATTTTTTAGGAATTTTCAAATTTTCAGATGGGAGGTTCCAGATAAGGTCAAAAACTACATACTCAGATCTTCACCAAACTTTGCAGGGATACATTGGATGTCAAGACACGTGGAAAAAACGTACAAAACAAGAGATTGGAGACATCAAGATTTTGGACGAATTTTTTAAGAATTTTCAAATTTTCAGATAGGAGGTTCCATATAAGGTCAAAAACTACATACTCAGATCTTCACCAAACTTTGCATGGATACATTATGTGTCAAGACACGTGGAAAAAACGTACAAAACAAAAGATTGGAGACATCAAGATTTTGGTCGAATTTTTTAAGAATTTTCAAATTTTCAGATGGGAGGTTCCAGATAAGGTCAAAAACTACATACTCAGATCTTCACCAAACTTTGCAGGGATACATTGGATGTCAAGACACGTGGAAAAAACGTACAAAACAAGAGATTGGAGACATCAAGATTATGGACGAATTTTTTGAGAATTTTCAAATTTTCAGAAAGGAGGTTCCATATAAGGTCAAAAACTACATACTCAGATCTTCACCAAACTTTGCAGGGATACATTGGATGTCAAGACACGTGGAAAAAACGTACAAAACAAGAGATTGGAGACATCAAGATTTTCGACGATTTTTTTAAGAATTTTCAAATTTTCAGAAAGGATGTTCCAGATAAGGTCAAAAACGACATACTCAGATCTTCACCAAACTTTGCAGGGATACATTGGAGGTCGAGACACGTGGAAAAAACGTACAAAACAAGAGATTGGAGACATCAAGATTTTGGACGAATTTTTGAAGAATTTTCAAATTTACTGATAGGAGGTCCCAGATAAGGTCAAAAACTACATACTCAGATCTCCACCAAACATTGCAGGGATACATTGGATGTCAAGACACGTGGAAAAAACGTACAAAACAAGAGATTGGAGACATCAAGATTTTCGACGAATTTTTGAAGAATTTTCAAATTTTCAGATGGGAGGTTCCAGATAAGGTCAAAAACTACATACTCAGATCTTCACCAAACTTTGCAGGGATACATTGGATGTCAAGACACGTGGAAAAAACGTACAAAAAAGAGATTGGAGACATCAAGATTTTGGACGAATTTTTTAACAATTTTCAAATTTTCAGAAAGGATGTTCCAGATAAGGTCAAAAACGACATACTCAGATCTTCACCAAACTTTGCATGGATACATTGGATGTCAAGACACGTGGAAAAAACGTACAAAACAAGAGATTGGGGTCATCAAGATTTTGCACGGATTTTTTAGGAATTTTCAAATTTTCAGATGGGAGGTTCCAGATAAGGTCAAAAACTACATACTCAGATCTTCACCAAACTTTGCAGGGATACATTGGATGTCAAGACACGTGGAAAAAACGTACAAAACAAGAGGTTGGAGACATCAAGATTTTGGACGAATTTTTTAAGAATTTTCAAATTTTCAGATAGGAGGTTCCATATAAGGTCAAAAACTACATACTCAGATCTTCACCAAACTTTGCATGGATACATTATGTGTCAAGACACGTGGAAAAAACGTACAAAACAAAAGATTGGAGACATCAAGATTTTGGTCGAATTTTTTAAGAATTTTCAAATTTTCAGATGGGAGGTTCCAGATAAGGTCAAAAACTACATACTCAGATCTTCACCAAACTTTGCAGGGATACATTGGTTGTCAAGACACGTGGAAAAAACGTACAAAAAAGAGATTGGAGACATCAAGATTTTGGACGAATTTTTTAACAATTTTCAAATTTTCAGAAAGGATGTTCCAGATAAGGTCAAAAACGACATACTCAGATCTTCACCAAACTTTGCAGGGATACATTGGATATCAAGACACGTGGAAAAAACGTACAAAACAAGAGATTGGAGACATCAAGATTTTCGACGAATTTTTTAAGAATTTTCAAATTTTCAGATAGGAGGTTCCAGATAAGGTCAAAAACTACATACTCAGATCTTCACCAAACGTTGCAGGGATACTTTGCATGTCAAGACACGTGGAAAAAACGTACAAAACAAAAGATTGGAGACATCAAGATTTTCGACGAATTTTTTAAGAATTTTCAAATTTTCAGATGGGAGGTTCCAGATAAGGTCAAAAACGACATACTCAGATCTTCACCAAACTTTGCATGGATACATTGGATGTCAAGACACGTGGAAAAAACGTACAAAACAAGAGATTGGAGACATCAAGATTTTGGACGAATTTTTTAAGAATTCTCAAATTTTCAGAAAGGAGGTTCCATATAAGGTCAAAAACTACATACTCAGATCTTCACCAAACTTTGCAGGGATACTTTGGATGTCAAGACACGTGGAAAAAACGTACAAAACAAGAGATTGGGGTCATCAAGATTTTGGACGAATTTTTTAAGAATTTTCAAATTTTCAGATGGGAGGTTCAATATAAGGTCAAAAACTACATACTCAGATCTTCACCAAACTTTGCATGGATACATTGGATGTCAAGACACGTGGAAAAAACATACAAAACATAGGATTCGGAACATCAAGATTTTGGTCGAATTTTTTAAGAATTTTCAAATTTTCAGATAGGAGGTTCCATATAATGTCAAAAACTACATACTCAGATCTTCACCAAACATTGCAGGAATACATTGGATGTCAAGACACGTGGAAAAAACGTACAAAACAAGAGATTGGGGTCATCAAGATTTTGCACGGATTTTTTAGGAATTTTCAAATTTTCAGATGGGAGGTTCCAGATGAGGTCAAAAACTACATACTCAGATCTTCACCAAACTTTGCTGGAATACTTTGCATGTCAAGACACGTGGAAAAAACGTACAAAACAAGAGATCGGAGACATCAAGATTTTCGACGAATTTTTTAAGAATTTTCAAATTTTCAGATGGGAGGTTCCAGATAAGGTCAAAAACGACATACTCAGATCTTCACCAAACTTTGCAGGGATCCATTGGAGGTCGAGACACGTGGAAAAAACGTACAAAACAAGAGATTGGAGACATCAAGATTTTGGACGAATTTTTTAAGAATTTTCAAATTTTCAGATAGGAGGTTCCATATAAGGTCAAAAACTACATACTCAGATCTTCACCAAACTTTGCAGGGATACATTGGATGTCAAGACACGTGGAAAAAACGTACAAAACAAGAGATTGGAGACATCAAGATTTTCGACGAATTTTTTAAGAATTTTCAAATTTTCAGAAAGGATGTTCCAGATAAGGTCAAAAACGACATACTCAGATCTTCACCAAACTTTGCAGGGATCCATTGGAGGTCGAGACACGTGGAAAAAACGTACAAAACAAGAGATTGGAGACATCAAGATTTTGGACGAATTTTTGAAGAATTTTCAAATTTTCAGATAGGAGGTTCCAGATAAGGTCTAAAACTACATACTCAGATCTCCACCAAACATTGCAGGAATACATTGGATGTCAAGACACGTGGAAAAAACGTACAAAACAAGAGATTGGAGACATCAAGATTTTCGACGAATTTTTGAAGAATTTTCAAATTTTCAGATAGGAGGTTCCAGATAAGGTCAAAAACTACATACTCAGATCTTCACCAAACGTTGCAGGGATACTTTGCATGTCAAGACACGTGGAAAAAACGTACAAAACAAAAGATTGGAGACATCAAGATTTTCGACGAATTTTTTAAGAATTTTCAAATTTTCAGATGGGAGGTTCCAGATAAGGTCAAAAACGACATACTCAGATCTTCACCAAACTTTGCATGGATACATTGGATGTCAAGACACGTGGAAAAAACGTACAAAACAAGAGATTGGAGACATCAAGATTTTGGACGAATTTTTTAAGAATTTTCAAATTTTCAGATGGGAGGTTCAATATAAGGTCAAAAACTACATACTCAGATCTTCACCAAACTTTGCAGGGATACTTTGGATGTCAAGACACGTGGAAAAAACGTACAAAACAAGAGATTGGGGTCATCAAGATTTTGGACGAATTTTTTAAGAATTTTCAAATTTTCAGGTGGGAGGTTCAATATAAGGTCAAAAACTACATACTCAGATCTTCACCAAACTTTGCATGGATACATTGGATGTCAAGACACGTGGAAAAAACATACAAAACATAGGATTCGGAACATCAAGATTTTGGTCGAATTTTTTAAGAATTTTCAAATTTTCAGATAGGAGGTTCCATATAAGGTCAAAAACTACATACTCAGATCTTCACCAAACATTGCAGGAATACATTGGATGTCAAGACACGTGGAAAAAACGTACAAAACAAGAGATTGGGGTCATCAAGATTTTGCACGGATTTTTTATGAATTTTCAAATTTTCAGATGGGAGGTTCCAGATAAGGTCAAAAACTACATACTCAGATCTTCACCAAACTTTGCAGGGATACATTGGATGTCAAGACACGTGGAAAAAACGTACAAAACAAGAGATTGGAGACATCAAGATTTTGGACGAATTTTTTAAGAATTTTCAAATTTTCAGATAGGAGGTTCCATATAAGGTCAAAAACTACATACTCAGATCTTCACCAAACTTTGCATGGATACATTATGTGTCAAGACACGTGGAAAAAACGTACAAAACAAAAGATTGGAGACATCAAGATTTTGGTCGAATTTTTTAAGAATTTTCAAATTTTCAGATGGGAGGTTCCAGATAAGGTCAAAAACTACATACTCAGATCTTCACCAAACTTTGCAGGGATACATTGGATGTCAAGACACGTGGAAAAAACGTACAAAACAAGAGATTGGAGACATCAAGATTAAGGACGAATTTTTTGAGAATTTTCAAATTTTCAGAACGGAGGTTCCATATAAGGTCAAAAACTACATACTCAGATCTTCACCAAACTTTGCAGGGATACATTGGATGTCAAGACACGTGGAAAAAACGTACAAAACAAGAGATTGGAGACATCAAGATTTTCGACGAATTTTTTAAGAATTTTCAAATTTTCAGAAAGGATGTTCCAGATAAGGTCAAAAACGACATACTCAGATCTTCACCAAACTTTGCAGGGATACATTGGAGGTCGAGACACGTGGAAAAAACGTACAAAACAAGAGATTGGAGACATCAAGATTTTGGACGAATTTTTGAAGAATTTTCAAATTTTCTGATAGGAGGTCCCAGATAAGGTCAAAAACTACATACTCAGATCTCCACCAAACATTGCAGGGATACATTGGATGTCAAGACACGTGGAAAAAACGTACAAAACAAGAGATTGGAGACATCAAGATTTTCGACGAATTTTTGAAGAATTTTCAAATTTTCAGATAGGAGGTTCCAGATAAGGTCAAAAACTACATACTCAGATCTTCACCAAACGTTGCAGGGATACTTTGCATGTCAAGACACGTGGAAAAAACGTACAAAACAAGAGATTGGAGACATCAAGATTTTCGACGATTTTTTTAAGAATTTTCAAATTTTCAGATGGGAGGTTCCAGATAAGGTCAAAAACGACATACTCAGATCTTCACCAAACTTTGCATGGATACATTGGATGTCAAGACACGTGGAAAAAACGTACAAAACAAGAGATTGGGGTCATCAAGATTTTGCACGGATTTTTTAGGAATTTTCAAATTTTCAGATGGGAGGTTCCAGATAAGGTCAAAAACTACATACTCAGATCTTCACCAAACTTTGCAGGGATACATTGGATGTCAAGACACGTGGAAAAAACGTACAAAACAAGAGATTGGAGACATCAAGATTTTGGACGAATTTTTTAAGAATTTTCAAATTTTCAGATAGGAGGTTCCATATAAGGTCAAAAACTACATACTCAGATCTTCACCAAACTTTGCATGGATACATTATGTGTCAAGACACGTGGAAAAAACGTACAAAACAAAAGATTGGAGACATCAAGATTTTGGTCAAATTTTTTAAGAATTTTCAAATTTTCAGATGGGAGGTTCCAGATAAGGTCAAAAACTACATACTCAGATCTTCACCAAACTTTGCAGGGATACATTGGATGTCAAGACACGTGGAAAAAACGTACAAAAAAGAGATTGGAGACATCAAGATTTTGGACGAATTTTTTAACAATTTTCAAATTTTCAGAAAGGATGTTCCAGATAAGGTCAAAAACGACATACTCAGATCTTCACCAAACTTTGCAGGGATACATTGGATATCAAGACACGTGGAAAAAACGTACAAAACAAGAGATTGGAGACATCAAGATTTTCGACGAATTTTTTAAGAATTTTCAAATTTTCAGATAGGAGGTTCCATATAAGGTCAAAAACTACATACTCAGATCTTCACCAAACGTTGCAGGGATACTTTGCATGTCAAGACACGTGGAAAAAACGTACAAAACAAAAGATTGGAGACATCAAGATTTTCGACGAATTTTTTAAGAATTTTCAAATTTTCAGATGGGAGGTTCCAGATAAGGTCAAAAACGACATACTCAGATCTTCACCAAACTTTGCATGGATACATTGGATGTCAAGACACGTGGAAAAAACGTACAAAACAAGAGATTGGAGACATCAAGATTTTGGACGAATTTTTTAAGAATTCTCAAATTTTCAGAAAGGAGGTTCCATATAAGGTCAAAAACTACATACTCAGATCTTCACCAAACTTTGCAGGGATACTTTGGATGTCAAGACACGTGGAAAAAACGTACAAAACAAGAGATTGGGGTCATCAAGATTTTGGACGAATTTTTTAAGAATTTTCAAATTTTCAGATGGGAGGTTCAATATAAGGTCAAAAACTACATACTCAGATCTTCACCAAACTTTGCATGGATACATTGGATGTCAAGACACGTGGAAAAAACATACAAAACATAGGATTCGGAACATCAAGGTTTTGGTCGAATTTTTTAAGAATTTTCAAATTTTCAGATAGGAGGTTCCATATAATGTCAAAAACTACATACTCAGATCTTCACCAAACATTGCAGGAATACATTGGATGTCAAGACACGTGGAAAAAACGTACAAAACAAGAGATTGGGGTCATCAAGATTTTGCACGGATTTTTTAGGAATTTTCAAATTTTCAGATGGGAGGTTCCAGATGAGGTCAAAAACTACATACTCAGATCTTCACCAAACTTTGCAGGAATACTTTGCATGTCAAGACACGTGGAAAAAACGTACAAAACAAGAGATCGGAGACATCAAGATTTTCGACGAATTTTTTAAGAATTTTCAAATTTTCAGATGGGAGGTTCCAGATAAGGTCAAAAACGACATACTCAGATCTTCACCAAACTTTGCAGGGATCCATTGGAGGTCGAGACACGTGGAAAAAACGTACAAAACAAGAGATTGGAGACATCAAGATTTTGGACGAATTTTTTAAGAATTTTCAAATTTTCAGATAGGAGGTTCCATATAAGGTCAAAAACTACATACTCAGATCTTCACCAAACTTTGCAGGGATACATTGGATGTCAAGACACGTGGAAAAAACGTACAAAACAAGAGATTGGAGACATCAAGATTTTCGACGAATTTTTTAAGAATTTTCAAATTTTCAGAAAGGATGTTCCAGATAAGGTCAAAAACGACATACTCAGATCTTCACCAAACTTTGCAGGGATCCATTGGAGGTCGAGACACGTGGAAAAAACGTACAAAACAAGAGATTGGAGACATCAAGATTTTGGACGAATTTTTTAAGAATTTTCAAATTTTCAGAAAGGATGTTCCAGATAAGGTCAAAAACGACATACTCAGATCTTCACCAAACTTTGCAGGGATACATTGGAGGTCGAGACACGTGGAAAAAACGTACAAAACAAGAGATTGGAGACATCAAGATTTTGGACGAATTTTTGAAGAATTTTCAAATTTTCTGATAGGAGGTCCCAGATAAGGTCAAAAACTACATACTCAGATCTCCACCAAACATTGCAGGGATACATTGGATGTCAAGACACGTGGAAAAAACGTACAAAACAAGAGATTGGAGACATCAAGATTTTCGACGAATTTTTGAAGAATTTTCAAATTTTCAGATAGGAGGTTCCAGATAAGGTCAAAAACTACATACTCAGATCTTCACCAAACGTTGCAGGGATACTTTGCATGTCAAGACACGTGGAAAAAACGTACAAAACAAGAGATTGGAGACATCAAGATTTTCGACGATTTTTTTAAGAATTTTCAAATTTTCAGATGGGAGGTTCCAGATAAGGTCAAAAACGACATACTCAGATCTTCACCAAACTTTGCATGGATACATTGGATGTCAAGACACGTGGAAAAAACGTACAAAACAAGAGATTGGGGTCATCAAGATTTTGCACGGATTTTTTAGGAATTTTCAAATTTTCAGATGGGAGGTTCCAGATAAGGTCAAAAACTACATACTCAGATCTTCACCAAACTTTGCAGGGATACATTGGATGTCAAGACACGTGGAAAAAACGTACAAAACAAGAGATTGGAGACATCAAGATTTTGGACGAATTTTTTAAGAATTTTCAAATTTTCAGATAGGAGGTTCCATATAAGGTCAAAAACTACATACTCAGATCTTCACCAAACTTTGCATGGATACATTATGTGTCAAGACACGTGGAAAAAACGTACAAAACAAAAGATTGGAGACATCAAGATTTTGGTCAAATTTTTTAAGAATTTTCAAATTTTCAGATGGGAGGTTCCAGATAAGGTCAAAAACTACATACTCAGATCTTCACCAAACTTTGCAGGGATACATTGGATGTCAAGACACGTGGAAAAAACGTACAAAAAAGAGATTGGAGACATCAAGATTTTGGACGAATTTTTTAACAATTTTCAAATTTTCAGAAAGGATGTTCCAGATAAGGTCAAAAACGACATACTCAGATCTTCACCAAACTTTGCAGGGATACATTGGATATCAAGACACGTGGAAAAAACGTACAAAACAAGAGATTGGAGACATCAAGATTTTCGACGAATTTTTTAAGAATTTTCAAATTTTCAGATAGGAGGTTCCATATAAGGTCAAAAACTACATACTCAGATCTTCACCAAACGTTGCAGGGATACTTTGCATGTCAAGACACGTGGAAAAAACGTACAAAACAAAAGATTGGAGACATCAAGATTTTCGACGAATTTTTTAAGAATTTTCAAATTTTGAGATGGGAGGTTCCAGATAAGGTCAAAAACGACATACTCAGATCTTCACCAAACTTTGCATGGATACATTGGATGTCAAGACACGTGGAAAAAACGTACAAAACAAGAGATTGGAGACATCAAGATTTTGGACGAATTTTTTAAGAATTCTCAAATTTTCAGAAAGGAGGTTCCATATAAGGTCAAAAACTACATACTCAGATCTTCACCAAACTTTGCAGGGATACTTTGGATGTCAAGACACGTGGAAAAAACGTACAAAACAAGAGATTGGGGTCATCAAGATTTTGGACGAATTTTTTAAGAATTTTCAAATTTTCAGATGGGAGGTTCAATATAAGGTCAAAAACTACATACTCAGATCTTCACCAAACTTTGCATGGATACATTGGATGTCAAGACACGTGGAAAAAACATACAAAACATAGGATTCGGAACATCAAGGTTTTGGTCGAATTTTTTAAGAATTTTCAAATTTTCAGATAGGAGGTTCCATATAATGTCAAAAACTACATACTCAGATCTTCACCAAACATTGCAGGAATACATTGGATGTCAAGACACGTGGAAAAAACGTACAAAACAAGAGATTGGGGTCATCAAGATTTTGCACGGATTTTTTAGGAATTTTCAAATTTTCAGATGGGAGGTTCCAGATGAGGTCAAAAACTACATACTCAGATCTTCACCAAACTTTGCAGGAATACTTTGCATGTCAAGACACGTGGAAAAAACGTACAAAACAAGAGATCGGAGACATCAAGATTTTCGACGAATTTTTTAAGAATTTTCAAATTTTCAGATGGGAGGTTCCAGATAAGGTCAAAAACGACATACTCAGATCTTCACCAAACTTTGCAGGGATCCATTGGAGGTCGAGACACGTGGAAAAAACGTACAAAACAAGAGATTGGAGACATCAAGATTTTGGACGAATTTTTTAAGAATTTTCAAATTTTCAGATAGGAGGTTCCATATAAGGTCAAAAACTACATACTCAGATCTTCACCAAACTTTGCAGGGATACATTGGATGTCAAGACACGTGGAAAAAACGTACAAAACAAGAGATTGGAGACATCAAGATTTTCGACGAATTTTTTAAGAATTTTCAAATTTTCAGAAAGGATGTTCCAGATAAGGTCAAAAACGACATACTCAGATCTTCACCAAACTTTGCAGGGATCCATTGGAGGTCGAGACACGTGGAAAAAACGTACAAAACAAGAGATTGGAGACATCAAGATTTTGGACGAATTTTTGAAGAATTTTCAAATTTTCAGATAGGAGGTTCCAGATAAGGTCTAAAACTACATACTCAGATCTCCACCAAACATTGCAGGAATACATTGGATGTCAAGACACGTGGAAAAAACGTACAAAACAAGAGATTGGAGACATCAAGATTTTCGACGAATTTTTGAAGAATTTTCAAATTTTCAGATAGGAGGTTCCAGATAAGGTCAAAAACTACATACTCAGATCTTCACCAAACGTTGCAGGGATACTTTGCATGTCAAGACACGTGGAAAAAAACGTACAAAACAAAAGATTGGAGACATCAAGATTTTCGACGAATTTTTTAAGAATTTTCAAATTTTCAGATGGGAGGTTCCAGATAAGGTCAAAAACGACATACTCAGATCTTCACCAAACTTTGCATGGATACATTGGATGTCAAGACACGTGGAAAAAACGTACAAAACAAGAGATTGGAGACATCAAGATTTTGGACGAATTTTTTAAGAATTTTCAAATTTTCAGATGGGAGGTTCAATATAAGGTCAAAAACTACATACTCAGATCTTCACCAAACTTTGCAGGGATACTTTGGATGTCAAGACACGTGGAAAAAACGTACAAAACAAGAGATTGGGGTCATCAAGATTTTGGACGAATTTTTTAAGAATTTTCAAATTTTCAGATGGGAGGTTCAATATAAGGTCAAAAACTACATACTCAGATCTTCACCAAACTTTGCATGGATACATTGGATGTCAAGACACGTGGAAAAAACATACAAAACATAGGATTCGGAACATCAAGATTTTGGTCGAATTTTTTAAGAATTTTCAAATTTTCAGATAGGAGGTTCCATATAAGGTCAAAAACTACATACTCAGATCTTCACCAAACATTGCAGGAATACATTGGATGTCAAGACACGTGGAAAAAACGTACAAAACAAGAGATTGGGGTCATCAAGATTTTGCACGGATTTTTTAGGAATTTTCAAATTTTCAGATGGGAGGTTCCAGATAAGGTCAAAAACTACATACTCAGATCTTCACCAAACTTTGCAGGGATACATTGGATGTCAAGACACGTGGAAAAAACGTACAAAACAAGAGATTGGAGATATCAAGATTTTGGACGAATTTTTTAAGAATTTTCAAATTTTCAGATAGGAGGTTCCATATAAGGTCAAAAACTACATACTCAGATCTTCACCAAACTTTGCATGGATACATTATGTGTCAAGACACGTGGAAAAAACGTACAAAACAAAAGATTGGAGACATCAAGATTTTGGTCGAATTTTTTAAGAATTTTCAAATTTTCAGATGGGAGGTTCCAGATAAGGTCAAAAACTACATACTCAGATCTTCACCAAACTTTGCAGGGATACATTGGATGTCAAGACACGTGGAAAAAACGTACAAAACAAGAGATTGGAGACATCAAGATTAAGGACGAATTTTTTGAGAATTTTCAAATTTTCAGAACGGAGGTTCCATATAAGGTCAAAAACTACATACTCAGATCTTCACCAAACTTTGCAGGGATACATTGGATGTCAAGACACGTGGAAAAAACGTACAAAACAAGAGATTGGAGACATCAAGATTTTCGACGAATTTTTTAAGAATTTTCAAATTTTCAGATAGGAGGTTCCAGATAAGGTCAAAAACTACATACTCAGATCTTCACCAAACGTTGCAGGGATACTTTGCATGTCAAGACACGTGGAAAAAACGTACAAAACAAGAGATTGGAGACATCAAGATTTTCGACGAATTTTTTAAGAATTTTCAAATTTTCAGATGGGAGGTTCCAGATAAGGTCAAAAACGACATACTCAGATCTTCACCAAACTTTGCATGGATACATTGGATGTCAAGACACGTGGAAAAAACGTACAAAACAAGAGATTGGGGTCATCAAGATTTTGCACGGATTTTTTAGGAATTTTCAAATTTTCAGATGGGAGGTTCCAGATAAGGTCAAAAACTACATACTCAGATCTTCACCAAACTTTGCAGGGATACATTGGATGTCAAGACACGTGGAAAAAACGTACAAAACAAGAGATTGGAGACATCAAGATTTTGGACGAATTTTTTAAGAATTTTCAAATTTTCAGATAGGAGGTTCCATATAAGGTCAAAAACTACATACTCAGATCTTCACCAAACTTTGCATGGATACATTATGTGTCAAGACACGTGGAAAAAACGTACAAAACAAAAGATTGGAGACATCAAGATTTTGGTCGAATTTTTTAAGAATTTTCAAATTTTCAGATGGGAGGTTCCAGATAAGGTCAAAAACTACATACTCAGATCTTCACCAAACTTTGCAGGGATACATTGGATGTCAAGACACGTGGAAAAAACGTACAAAAAAGAGATTGGAGACATCAAGATTTTGGACGAATTTTTTAACAATTTTCAAATTTTCAGAAAGGATGTTCCAGATAAGGTCAAAAACGACATACTCAGATCTTCACCAAACTTTGCAGGGATACATTGGATATCAAGACACGTGGAAAAAACGTACAAAACAAGAGATTGGAGACATCAAGATTTTCGACGAATTTTTTAAGAATTTTCAAATTTTCAGATAGGAGGTTCCATATAAGGTCAAAAACTACATACTCAGATCTTCACCAAACGTTGCAGGGATACTTTGCATGTCAAGACACGTGGAAAAAACGTACAAAACAAAAGATTGGAGACATCAAGATTTTCGACGAATTTTTTAAGAATTTTCAAATTTTCAGATGGGAGGTTCCAGATAAGGTCAAAAACGACATACTCAGATCTTCACCAAACTTTGCATGGATACATTGGATGTCAAGACACGTGGAAAAAACATACAAAACATAGGATTCGGAACATCAAGATTTTGGTCGAATTTTTTAAGAATTTTCAAATTTTCAGATAGGAGGTTCCATATAAGGTCAAAAACTACATACTCAGATCTTCACCAAACATTGCAGGAATACATTGGATGTCAAGACACGTGGAAAAAACGTACAAAACAAGAGATTGGGGTCATCAAGATTTTGCACGGATTTTTTAGGAATTTTCAAATTTTCAGATGGGAGGTTCCAGATAAGGTCAAAAACTACATACTCAGATCTTCACCAAACTTTGCAGGGATACATTGGATGTCAAGACACGTGGAAAAAACGTACAAAACAAGAGATTGGAGACATCAAGATTTTCGACAAATTTTTTAAGAATTTTCAAATTTTCAGATGGGAGGTTCCAGATAAGGTCAAAAACGACATACTCAGATCTTCACCAAACTTTGCATGGATACATTGGATGTCAAGACACGTGGAAAAAACGTACAAAACAAGAGATTGGGGTCATCAAGATTTTGCACGGATTTTTTAGGAATTTTCAAATTTTCAGATGGGAGGTTCCAGATAAGGTCAAAAACTACATACTCAGATCTTCACCAAACTTTGCAGGGATACATTGGATGTCAAGACACGTGGAAAAAACGTACAAAACAAGAGATTGGAGACATCAAGATTTTGGACGATTTTTTTAAGAATTTTCAAATTTTCAGATAGGAGGTTCCATATAAGGTCAAAAACTACATACTCAGATCTTCACCAAACTTTGCATGGATACATTATGTGTCAAGACACGTGGAAAAAACGTACAAAACAAAAGATTGGAGACATCAAGATTTTGGTCGAATTTTTTAAGAATTTTCAAATTTTCAGATGGGAGGTTCCAGATAAGGTCAAAAACTACATACTCAGATCTTCACCAAACTTTGCAGGGATACATTGGATGTCAAGACACGTGGAAAAAACGTACAAAAAAGAGATTGGAGACATCAAGATTTTGGACGAATTTTTTAACAATTTTCAAATTTTCAGAAAGGATGTTCCAGATGAGGTCAAAAACGACATACTCAGATCTTCACCAAACTTTGCAGGGATACATTGGATATCAAGACACGTGGAAAAAACGTACAAAACAAGAGATTGGAGACATCAAGATTTTCGACGAATTTTTTAAGAATTTTCAAATTTTCAGATAGGAGGTTCCAGATAAGGTCAAAAACTACATACTCAGATCTTCACCAAACGTTGCAGGGATACTTTGCATGTCAAGACACGTGGAAAAAACGTACAAAACAAAAGATTGGAGACATCAAGATTTTCGACGAATTTTTTAAGAATTTTCAAATTTTCAGATGGGAGGTTCCAGATAAGGTCAAAAACGACATACTCAGATCTTCACCAAACTTTGCATGGATACATTGGATGTCAAGACACGTGGAAAAAACATACAAAACAAGAGATTGGAGACATCAAGATTTTGGACGAATTTTTTAAGAATTCTCAAATTTTCAGAAAGGAGGTTCCATATAAGGTCAAAAACTACATACTCAGATCTTCACCAAACTTTGCAGGGATACTTTGGATGTCAAGACACGTGGAAAAACGTACAAAACAAGAGATTGGGGTCATCAAGATTTTGGACGAATTTTTTAAGAATTTTCAAATTTTCAGATGGGAGGTTCAATATAAGGTCAAAAACTACATACTCAGATCTTCACCAAACTTTGCATGGATACATTGGATGTCAAGACACGTGGAAAAAACATACAAAACATAGGATTCGGAACATCAAGATTTTGGTCGAATTTTTTAAGAATTTTCAAATTTTCAGATAGGAGGTTCCATATAAGGTCAAAAACTACATACTCAGATCTTCACCAAACATTGCAGGAATACATTGGATGTCAAGACACGTGGAAAAAACGTACAAAACAAGAGATTGGGGTCATCAAGATTTTGCACGGATTTTTTAGGAATTTTCAAATTTTCAGATGGGAAGTTCCAGATAAGGTCAAAAACTACATACTCAGATCTTCACCAAACTTTGCAGGGATACATTGGATGTCAAGACACGTGGAAAAAACGTACAAATAAGAGATTGGAGACATCAAGATTTTGGACGAATTTTTTAAGAATTTTCAAATTTTCAGATAGGAGGTTCCATATAAGGTCAAAAACTACATACTCAGATCTTCACCAAACTTTGCATGGATACATTATGTGTCAAGACACGTGGAAAAAACGTACAAAACAAAAGATTGGAGACATCAAGATTTTGGTCGAATTTTTTAAGAATTTTCAAATTTTCAGATGGGAGGTTCCAGATAAGGTCAAAAACTACATACTCAGATCTTCACCAAACTTTGCAGGGATACATTGGATGTCAAGACACGTGGAAAAAACGTACAAAACAAGAGATTGGGGTCATCAAGATTTTGGACGAATTTTTTAAGAATTTTCAAATTTTCAGATAGGAGGTTCCATATAAGGTCAAAAACTACATACTCAGATCTTCACCAAACTTTGCAGGGATACATTGGATGTCAAGACACGTGGAAAAAACGTACAAAACAAGAGATTGGAGACATCAAGATTTTCGACGAATTTTTTAAGAATTTTCAAATTTTCAGAAAGGATGTTCCAGATAAGGTCAAAAACGACATACTCAGATCTTCACCAAACTTTGCAGGGATCCATTGGAGGTCGAGACACGTGGAAAAAACGTACAAAACAAGAGATTGGAGACATCAAGATTTTGGACGAATTTTTGAAGAATTTTCAAATTTTCAGATAGGAGGTTCCAGATAAGGTCTAAAACTACATACTCAGATCTCCACCAAACATTGCAGGAATACATTGGATGTCAAGACACGTGGAAAAAACGTACAAAACAAGAGATTGGAGACATCAAGATTTTCGACGAATTTTTTAAGAATTTTCAAATTTTCAGATAGGAGGTTCCAGATAAGGTCAAAAACTACATACTCAGATCTTCACCAAACGTTGCAGGGATACTTTGCATGTCAAGACACGTGGAAAAAACGTACAAAACAAAAGATTGGAGACATCAAGATTTTCGACGAATTTTTTAAGAATTTTCAAATTTTCAGATGGGAGGTTCGAGATAAGGTCAAAAACGACATACTCAGATCTTCACCAAACTTTGCATGGATACATTGGATGTCAAGACACGTGGAAAAAACGTACAAAACAAGAGATTGGAGACATCAAGATTTTGGACGAATTTTTTAAGAATTTTCAAATTTTCAGATGGGAGGTTCAATATAAGGTCAAAAACTACATACTCAGATCTTCACCAAACTTTGCAGGGATACTTTGGATGTCAAGACACGTGGAAAAAACGTACAAAACAAGAGATTGGGGTCATCAAGATTTTGGACGAATTTTTTAAGAATTTTCAAATTTTCAGATGGGAGATTCAATATAAGGTCAAAAACTACATACTCAGATCTTCACCAAACTTTGCATGGATACATTGGATGTCAAGACACGTGGAAAAAACATACAAAACATAGGATTCGGAACATCAAGATTTTGGTCGAATTTTTTAAGAATTTTCAAATTTTCAGATAGGAGGTTCCATATAAGGTCAAAAACTACATACTCAGATCTTCACCAAACATTGCAGGAATACATTGGATGTCAAGACACGTGGAAAAAACGTACAAAACAAGAGATTGGGGTCATCAAGATTTTGCACGGATTTTTTAGGAATTTTCAAATTTTCAGATGGGAGGTTCCAGATAAGGTCAAAAACTACATACTCAGATCTTCACCAAACTTTGCAGGGATACATTGGATGTCAAGACACGTGGAAAAAACGTACAAAACAAGAGATTGGAGACATCAAGATTTTGGACGAATTTTTTAAGAATTTTCAAATTTTCAGATAGGAGGTTCCATATAAGGTCAAAAACTACATACTCAGATCTTCACCAAACTTTGCATGGATACATTATGTGTCAAGACACGTGGAAAAAACGTACAAAACAAAAGATTGGAGACATCAAGATTTTGTTCGAATTTTTTAAGAATTTTCAAATTTTCAGATGGGAGGTTCCAGATAAGGTCAAAAACTACATACTCAGATCTTCACCAAACTTTGCAGGGATACATTGGATGTCAAGACACGTGGAAAAAACGTACAAAACAAGAGATTGGAGACATCAAGATTTTCGACGAATTTTTTAAGAATTTTCAAATTTTCAGAAAGGATGTTCCAGATAAGGTCAAAAACGACATACTCAGATCTTCACCAAACTTTGCAGGGATCCATTGGAGGTCGAGACACGTGGAAAAAACGTACAAAACAAGAGATTGGAGACATCAAGATTTTGGACGAATTTTTGAAGAATTTTCAAATTTTCAGATAGGAGGTTCCAGATAAGGTCTAAAACTACATACTCAGATCTCCACCAAACATTGCAGGAATACATTGGATGTCAAGACACGTGGAAAAAACGTACAAAACAAGAGATTGGAGACATCAAGATTTTCGACGAATTTTTGAAGAATTTTCAAATTTTCAGATAGGAGGTTCCAGATAAGGTCAAAAACTACATACTCAGATCTTCACCAAACGTTGCAGGGATACTTTGCATGTCAAGACACGTGGAAAAAACGTACAAAACAAGAGATTGGAGACATCAAGATTTTCGACGAATTTTTTAAGAATTTTCAAATTTTCAGATGGGAGGTTCCAGATAAGGTCAAAAACGACATACTCAGATCTTCACCAAACTTTGCATGGATACATTGGATGTCAAGACACGTGGAAAAAACGTAGAAAACAAGAGATTGGAGACATCAAGATTTTGGACGAATTTTTTAAGAATTTTCAAATTTTCAGATGGGAGGTTCAATATAAGGTCAAAAACTACATACTCAGATCTTCACCAAACTTTGCAGGGATACTTTGGATGTCAAGACACGTGGAAAAAACGTACAAAACAAGAGATTGGGGTCATCAAGATTTTGGACGAATTTTTTAAGAATTTTCAAATTTTTAGATGGGAGGTTCAATATAAGGTCAAAAACTACATACTCAGATCTTCACCAAACTTTGCATGGATACATTGGATGTCAAGACACGTGGAAAAAACATACAAAACATAGGATTCGGAACATCAAGATTTTGGTCGAATTTTTTAAGAATTTTCAAATTTTCAGATAGGAGGTTCCATATAAGGTCAAAAACTACATACTCAGATCTTCACCAAACATTGCAGGAATACATTGGATGTCAAGACACGTGGAAAAAACGTACAAAACAAGAGATTGGGGTCATCAAGATTTTGCACGGATTTTTTAGGAATTTTCAAATTTTCAGATGGGAGGTTCCAGATAAGGTCAAAAACTACATACTCAGATCTTCACCAAACTTTGCAGGGATACTTTGCATGTCAAGACACGTGGAAAAAACGTACAAAACAAGAGATTGGAGACATCAAGATTTTCGACGAATTTTTTAAGAATTTTCAAATTTTCAGATGGGAGGTTCCAGATAAGGTCAAAAACGACATACTCAGATCTTCACCAAACTTTGCATGGATACATTGGATGTCAAGACACGTGGAAAAAACGTACAAAACAAGAGATTGGGGTCATCAAGATTTTGCACGGATTTTTTAGGAATTTTCAAATTTTCAGATGGGAGGTTCCAGATAAGGTCAAAAACTACATACTCAGATCTTCACCAAACTTTGCAGGGATACATTGGATGTCAAGACACGTGGAAAAAACGTACAAAACAAGAGATTGGAGACATCAAGATTTTGGACGAATTTTTTAAGAATTTTCAAATTTTCAGATAGGAGGTTCCATATAAGGTCAAAAACTACATACTCAGATCTTCACCAAACTTTGCATGGATACATTATGTGTCAAGACACGTTGAAAAAACGTACAAAACAAAAGATTGGAGACATCAAGATTTTGGTCGAATTTTTTAAGAATTTTCAAATTTTCAGATGGGAGGTTCCAGATAAGGTCAAAAACTACATACTCAGATCTTCACCAAACTTTGCAGGGATACATTGGATGTCAAGACACGTGGAAAAAGCGTACAAAAAAGAGATTGGAGACATCAAGATTTTGGACGAATTTTTTAACAATTTTCAAATTTTCAGAAAGGATGTTCCAGATAAGGTCAAAAACGACATACTCAGATCTTCACCAAACTTTGCAGGGATACATTGGATATCAAGACACGTGGAAAAAACGTACAAAACAAGAGATTGGAGACATCAAGATTTTCGACGAATTTTTTAAGAATTTTCAAATTTTCAGATAGGAGGTTCCAGATAAGGTCAAAAACTACATACTCAGATCTTCACCAAACGTTGCAGGGATACTTTGCATGTCAAGACACGTGGAAAAAACGTACAAAACAAAAGATTGGAGACATCAAGATTTTCGACGAATTTTTTAAGAATTTTCAAATTTTCAGATGGGAGGTTCCAGATAAGGTCAAAAACGACATACTCAGATCTTCACCAAACTTTGCATGGATACATTGGATGTCAAGACACGTGGAAAAAACATACAAAACAAGAGATTGGAGACATCAAGATTTTGGACGAATTTTTTAAGAATTCTCAAATTTTCAGAAAGGAGGTTCCATATAAGGTCAAAAACTACATACTCAGATCTTCACCAAACTTTGCAGGGATACTTTGGATGTCAAGACACGTGGAAAAAACGTACAAAACAAGAGATTGGGGTCATCAAGATTTTGGACGAATTTTTTAAGAATTTTCAAATTTTCAGATGGGAGGTTCAATATAAGGTCAAAAACTACATACTCAGATCTTCACCAAACTGTGCATGGATACATTTGATGTCAAGACACGTGGAAAAAACATACAAAACATAGGATTCGGAACATCAAGATTTTGGTCGAATTTTTTAAGAATTTTCAAATTTTCAGATAGGAGGTTCCATATAAGGTCAAAAACTACATACTCAGATCTTCACCAAACATTGCAGGAATACATTGGATGTCAAGACACGTGGAAAAAACGTACAAAACAAGAGATTGGGGTCATCAAGATTTTGCACGGATTTTTTAGGAATTTTCAAATTTTCAGATGGGAGGTTCCAGATAAGGTCAAAAACTACATACTCAGATCTTCACCAAACTTTGCAGGGATACATTGGATGTCAAGACACGTGGAAAAAACGTACAAAACAAGAGATTGGAGACATCAAGATTTTGGACGAATTTTTTAAGAATTTTCAAATTTTCAGATAGGAGGTTCCATATAAGGTCAAAAACTACATACTCAGATCTTCACCAAACTTTGCATGGATACATTATGTGTCAAGACACGTGGAAAAAACGTACAAAACAAAAGATTGGAGACATCAAGATTTTGGTCGAATTTTTTAAGAATTTTCAAATTTTCAGATGGGAGGTTCCAGATAAGGTCAAAAACTACATACTCAGATCTTCACCAAACTTTGCAGGGATACATTGGATGTCAAGACACGTGGAAAAAACGTACAAAACAAGAGATTGGGGTCATCAAGATTTTGGACGAATTTTTTAAGAATTTTCAAATTTTCAGATAGGAGGTTCCATATAAGGTCAAAAACTACATACTCAGATCTTCACCAAACTTTGCAGGGATACATTGGATGTCAAGACACGTGGAAAAAACGTACAAAACAAGAGATTGGAGACATCAAGATTTTCGACGAATTTTTTAAGAATTTTCAAATTTTCAGAAAGGATGTTCCAGATAAGGTCAAAAACGACATACTCAGATCTTCACCAAACTTTGCAGGGATCCATTGGAGGTCGAGACACGTGGAAAAAACGTACAAAACAAGAGATTGGAGACATCAAGATTTTGGACGAATTTTTGAAGAATTTTCAAATTTTCAGATAGGAGGTTCCAGATAAGGTCTAAAACTACATACTCAGATCTCCACCAAACATTGCAGGAATACATTGGATGTCAAGACACGTGGAAAAAACGTACAAAACAAGAGATTGGAGACATCAAGATTTTCGACGAATTTTTGAAGAATTTTCAAATTTTCAGATGGGAGGTTCCAGATAAGGTCAAAAACTACATACTCAGATCTTCACCAAACTTTGCAGGGATACATTGGATGTCAAGACACGTGGAAAAAACGTACAAAACAAGAGATTGGGGTCATCAAGATTTTGGACGAATTTTTTAAGAATTTTCAAATTTTCAGATAGGAGGTTCCATATAAGGTCAAAAACTACATACTCAGATCTTCACCAAACTTTGCAGGGATACATTGGATCTCAAGACACGTGGAAAAAACGTACAAAACAAGAGATTGGAGACATCAAGATTTTCGACGAATTTTTTAAGAATTTTCAAATTTTCAGAAAGGATGTTCCAGATAAGGTCAAAAACGACATACTCAGATCTTCACCAAACTTTGCAGGGATCCATTGGAGGTCGAGACACGTGGAAAAAACGTACAAAACAAGAGATTGGAGACATCAAGATTTTGGACGAATTTTTGAAGAATTTTCAAATTTTCAGATAGGAGGTTCCAGATAAGGTCTAAAACTACATACTCAGATCTCCACCAAACATTGCAGGAATACATTGGATGTCAAGACACGTGGAAAAAACGTACAAAACAAGAGATTGGAGACATCAAGATTTTCGACGAATTTTTGAAGAATTTTCAAATTTTCAGATAGGAGGTTCCAGATAAGGTCAAAAACTACATACTCAGATCTTCACCAAACGTTGCAGGGATACTTTGCATGTCAAGACACGTGGAAAAAACGTACAAAACAAAAGATTGGAGACATCAAGATTTTCGACGAATTTTTTAAGAATTTTCAAATTTTCAGATGGGAGGTTCCAGATAAGGTCAAAAACGACATACTCAGATCTTCACCAAACTTTGCATGGATACATTGGATGTCAAGACACGTGGAAAAAACATACAAAACAAGAGATTGGAGACATCAAGATTTTGGACGAATTTTTTAAGAATTCTCAAATTTTCAGAAAGGAGGTTCCATATAAGGTCAAAAACTACATACTCAGATCTTCACCAAACTTTGCAGGGATACTTTGGATGTCAAGACACGTGGAAAAAACGTACAAAACAAGAGATTGGGGTCATCAAGATTTTGGACGAATTTTTTAAGAATTTTCAAATTTTCAGATGGGAGGTTCAATATAAGGTCAAAAACTACATACTCAGATCTTCACCAAACTGTGCATGGATACATTGGATGTCAAGACACGTGGAAAAAACATACAAAACATAGGATTCGGAACATCAAGATTTTGGTCGAATTTTTTAAGAATTTTCAAATTTTCAGATAGGAGGTTCCATATAAGGTCAAAAACTACATACTCAGATCTTCACCAAACATTGCAGGAATACATTGGATGTCAAGACACGTGGAAAAAACGTACAAAACAAGAGATTGGGGTCATCAAGATTTTGCACGGATTTTTTAGGAATTTTCAAATTTTCAGATGGGAGGTTCCAGATAAGGTCAAAAACTACATACTCAGATCTTCACCAAACTTTGCAGGGATACATTGGATGTCAAGACACGTGGAAAAAACGTACAAAACAAGAGATTGGAGACATCAAGATTTTGGACGAATTTTTTAAGAATTTTCAAATTTTCAGATAGGAGGTTCCATATAAGGTCAAAAACTACATACTCAGATCTTCACCAAACTTTGCATGGATACATTATGTGTCAAGACACGTGGAAAAAACGTACAAAACAAAAGATTGGAGACATCAAGATTTTGGTCGAATTTTTTAAGAATTTTCAAATTTTCAGATGGGAGGTTCCAGATAAGGTCAAAAACTACATACTCAGATCTTCACCAAACTTTGCAGGGATACATTGGATGTCAAGACACGTGGAAAAAACGTACAAAACAAGAGATTGGGGTCATCAAGATTTTGGACGAATTTTTTAAGAATTTTCAAATTTTCAGATAGGAGGTTCCATATAAGGTCAAAAACTACATACTCAGATCTTCACCAAACTTTGCAGGGATACATTGGATGTCAAGACACGTGGAAAAAACGTACAAAACAAGAGATTGGAGACATCAAGATTTTCGACGAATTTTTTAAGAATTTTCAAATTTTCAGAAAGGATGTTCCAGATAAGGTCAAAAACGACATACTCAGATCTTCACCAAACTTTGCAGGGATCCATTGGAGGTCGAGACACGTGGAAAAAACGTACAAAACAAGAGATTGGAGACATCAAGATTTTGGACGAATTTTTGAAGAATTTTCAAATTTTCAGATAGGAGGTTCCAGATAAGGTCTAAAACTACATACTCAGATCTCCACCAAACATTGCAGGAATACATTGGATGTCAAGACACGTGGAAAAAACGTACAAAACAAGAGATTGGAGACATCAAGATTTTCGACGAATTTTTGAAGAATTTTCAAATTTTCAGATGGGAGGTTCCAGATAAGGTCAAAAACTACATACTCAGATCTTCACCAAACTTTGCAGGGATACATTGGATGTCAAGACACGTGGAAAAAACGTACAAAACAAGAGATTGGGGTCATCAAGATTTTGGACGAATTTTTTAAGAATTTTCAAATTTTCAGATAGGAGGTTCCATATAAGGTCAAAAACTACATACTCAGATCTTCACCAAACTTTGCAGGGATACATTGGATCTCAAGACACGTGGAAAAAACGTACAAAACAAGAGATTGGAGACATCAAGATTTTCGACGAATTTTTTAAGAATTTTCAAATTTTCAGAAAGGATGTTCCAGATAAGGTCAAAAACGACATACTCAGATCTTCACCAAACTTTGCAGGGATCCATTGGAGGTCGAGACACGTGGAAAAAACGTACAAAACAAGAGATTGGAGACATCAAGATTTTGGACGAATTTTTGAAGAATTTTCAAATTTTCAGATAGGAGGTTCCAGATAAGGTCTAAAACTACATACTCAGATCTCCACCAAACATTGCAGGAATACATTGGATGTCAAGACACGTGGAAAAAACGTACAAAACAAGAGATTGGAGACATCAAGATTTTCGACGAATTTTTGAAGAATTTTCAAATTTTCAGATAGGAGGTTCCAGATAAGGTCAAAAACTACATACTCAGATCTTCACCAAACGTTGCAGGGATACTTTGCATGTCAAGACACGTGGAAAAAACGTACAAAACAAAAGATTGGAGACATCAAGATTTTCGACGAATTTTTTAAGAATTTTCAAATTTTCAGATGGGAGGTTCCAGATAAGGTCAAAAACGACATACTCAGATCTTCACCAAACTTTGCATGGATACATTGGATGTCAAGACACGTGGAAAAAACGTACAAAACAAGAGATTGGAGACATCAAGATTTTGGACGAATTTTTTAAGAATTTTCAAATTTTCAGATAGGAGGTTCAATATAAGGTCAAAAACTACTAACTCAGATCTTCACCAAACTTTGCAGGGATACTTTGGATGTCAAGACACGTGGAAAAAACGTACAAAACAAGAGATTGGGGTCATCAAGATTTTGGACGAATTTTTTAAGAATTTTCAAATTTTCAGATGGGAGGTTCAATATAAGGTCAAAAACTACATACTCAGATCTTCACCAAACTTTGCATGGATACATTGGATGTCAAGACACGTGGAAAAAACATACAAAACATAGGATTCAGAACATCAAGATTTTGGTCGAATTTTTTAAGAATTTTCAAATTTTCAGATAGGAGGTTCCATATAAGGTCAAAAACTACATACTCAGATCTTCACCAAACATTGCAGGAATACATTGGATGTCAAGACACGTGGAAAAAACGTACAAAACAAGAGATTGGGGTCATCAAGATTTTGCACGGATTTTTTAGGAATTTTCAAATTTTCAGATGGGAGGTTCCAGATAAGGTCAAAAACTACATACTCAGATCTTCACCAAACTTTGCAGGGATACTTTGCATGTCAAGACACGTGGAAAAAACGTACAAAACAAGAGATTGGAGACATCAAGATTTTCGACGAATTTTTTAAGAATTTTCAAATTTTCAGATGGGAGGTTCCAGATAAGGTCAAAAACGACATACTCAGATCTTCACCAAACTTTGCATGGATACATTGGATGTCAAGACACGTGGAAAAAACGTACAAAACAAGAGATTAGGGTCATCAAGATTTTGCACGGATTTTTTAGGAATTTTCAAATTTTCAGATGGGAGGTTCCAGATAAGGTCAAAAACTACATACTCAGATCTTCACCAAACTTTGCAGGGATACATTGGATGTCAAGACACGTGGAAAAAACGTACAAAACAAGAGATTGGAGACATCAAGATTTTGGACGAATTTTTTAAGAATTTTCAAATTTTCAGATAGGAGGTTCCATATAAGGTCAAAAACTACATACTCAGATCTTCACCAAACTTTGCATGGATACATTATGTGTCAAGACACGTGGAAAAAACGTACAAAACAAAAGATTGGAGACATCAAGATTTTGGTCGAATTTTTTAAGAATTTTCAAATTTTCAGATGGGAGGTTCCAGATAAGGTCAAAAACTACATACTCAGATCTTCACCAAACTTTGCAGGGATACATTGGATGTCAAGACACGTGGAAAAAACGTACAAAAAAGAGATTGGAGACATCAAGATTTTGGACGAATTTTTTAACAATTTTCAAATTTTCAGAAAGGATGTTCCAGATAAGGTCAAAAACGACATACTCAGATCTTCACCAAACTTTGCAGGGATACATTGGATATCAAGACACGTGGAAAAAACGTACAAAACAAGAGATTGGAGACATCAAGATTTTCGACGAATTTTTTAAGAATTTTCAAATTTTCAGATAGAAGGTTCCAGATAAGGTCAAAAACTACATACTCAGATCTTCACCAAACGTTGCAGGGATACTTTGCATGTCAAGACACGTGGAAAAAACGTACAAAACAAAAGATTGGAGACATCAAGATTTTCGACGAATTTTTTAAGAATTTTCAAATTTTCAGATGGGAGGTTCCAGATAAGGTCAAAAACGACATACTCAGATCTTCACCAAACTTTGCATGGATACATTGGATGTCAAGACACGTGGAAAAAACATACAAAACAAGAGATTGGAGACATCAAGATTTTGGACGAATTTTTTAAGAATTCTCAAATTTTCAGAAAGGAGGTTCCATATAAGGTCAAAAACTACATACTCAGATCTTCACCAAACTTTGCAGGGATACTTTGGATGTCAAGACACGTGGAAAAAACGTACAAAACAAGAGATTGGGGTCATCAAGATTTTGGACGAATTTTTTAAGAATTTTCAAATTTTCAGATGGGAGGTTCAATATAAGGTCAAAAACTACATACTCAGATCTTCACCAAACTTTGCATGGATACATTGGATGTCAAGACACGTGGAAAAAACATACAAAACATAGGATTCGGAACATCAAGATTTTGGTCGAATTTTTTAAGAATTTTCAAATTTTCAGATAGGAGGTTCCATATAAGGTCAAAAACTACATACTCAGATCTTCACCAAACATTGCAGGAATACATTGGATGTCAAGACACGTGGAAAAAACGTACAAAACAAGAGATTGGGGTCATCAAGATTTTGCACGGATTTTTTAAGAATTTTCAAATTTTCAGATAGGAGGTTCCATATAAGGTCAAAAACTACATACTCAGATCTTCACCAAACTTTGCAGGGATACATTGGATGTCAAGACACGTGGAAAAAACGTACAAAACAAGAGATTGGGGTCATCAAGATTTTGGACGAATTTTTTAAGAATTTTCAAATTTTCAGATAGGAGGTTCCATATAAGGTCAAAAACTACATACTCAGATCTTCACCAAACTTTGCAGGGATACATTGGATGTCAAGACACGTGGAAAAAACGTACAAAACAAGAGATTGGAGACATCAAGATTTTCGACGAATTTTTTAAGAATTTTCAAATTTTCAGAAAGGATGTTCCAGATAAGGTCAAAAACGACATACTCAGATCTTCACCAAACTTTGCAGGGATCCATTGGAGGTCGAGACACGTGGAAAAAACGTACAAAACAAGAGATTGGAGACATCAAGATTTTGGACGAATTTTTGAAGAATTTTCAAATTTTCAGATAGGAGGTTCCAGATAAGGTCTAAAACTACATACTCAGATCTCCACCAAACATTGCAGGAATACATTGGATGTCAAGACACGTGGAAAAAACGTACAAAACAAGAGATTGGAGACATCAAGATTTTCGACGAATTTTTGAAGAATTTTCAAATTTTCAGATAGGAGGTTCCAGATAAGGTCAAAAACTACATACTCAGATCTTCACCAAACGTTGCAGGGATACTTTGCATGTCAAGACACGTGGAAAAAACGTACAAAACAAAAGATTGGAGACATCAAGATTTTCGACGAATTTTTTAAGAATTTTCAAATTTTCAGATGGGAGGTTCCAGATAAGGTCAAAAACGACATACTCAGATCTTCACCAAACTTTGCATGGATACATTGGATGTCAAGACACGTGGAAAAAACGTACAAAACAAGAGATTGGAGACATCAAGATTTTGGACGAATTTTTTAAGAATTTTCAAATTTTCAGATGGGAGGTTCAATATAAGGTCAAAAACTACATACTCAGATCTTCACCAAACTTTGCAGGGATACTTTGGATGTCAAGACACGTGGAAAAAACGTACAAAACAAGAGATTGGGGTCATCAAGATTTTGGACGAATTTTTTAAGAATTTTCAAATTTTCAGATGGGAGGTTCAATATAAGGTCAAAAACTACATACTCAGATCTTCACCAAACTTTGCATGGATACATTGGATGTCAAGACACGTGGAAAAAACATACAAAACATAGGATTCGGAACATCAAGATTTTGGTCGAATTTTTTAAGAATTTTCAAATTTTCAGATAGGAGGTTCCATATAAGGTCAAAAACTACATACTCAGATCTTCACCAAACATTGCAGGAATACATTGGATGTCAAGACACGTGGAAAAAACGTACAAAACAAGAGATTGGGGTCATCAAGATTTTGCACGGATTTTTTAGGAATTTTCAAATTTTCAGATGGGAGGTTCCAGATAAGGTCAAAAACTACATACTCAGATCTTCACCAAACTTTGCAGGGATACATTGGATGTCAAGACACGTGGAAAAAACGTACAAAACAAGAGATTGGAGACATCAAGATTTTGGACGAATTTTTTAAGAATTTTCAAATTTTCAGATAGGAGGTTCCATATAAGGTCAAAAACTACATACTCAGATCTTCACCAAACTTTGCATGGATACATTATGTGTCAAGACACGTGGAAAAAACGTACAAAACAAAAGATTGGAGACATCAAGATTTTGGTCGAATTTTTTAAGAATTTTCAAATTTTCAGATGGGAGGTTCCAGATAAGGTCAAAAACTACATACTCAGATCTTCACCAAACTTTGCAGGGATACATTGGATGTCAAGACACGTGGAAAAAACGTACAAAAAAGAGATTGGAGACATCAAGATTTTGGACGAATTTTTTAACAATTTTCAAATTTTCAGAAAGGATGTTCCAGATAAGGTCAAAAACTACATACTCAGATCTTCACCAAACTTTGCATGGATACATTGGATGTCAAGACACGTGGAAAAAACGTACAAAACAAGAGATTGGAGACATCAAGATTTTGGACGAATTTTTTAAGAATTCTCAAATTTTCAGAAAGGAGGTTCCATATAAGGTCAAAAACTACATACTCAGATCTTCACCAAACTTTGCATGGATACTTTGGATGTCAAGACACGTGGAAAAAACGTACAAAACAAGAGATTGGGGTCATCAAGATTTTGGACGAATTTTTTAAGAATTTTCAAATTTTCAGATGGGAGGTTCAATATAAGGTCAAAAACTACATACTCAGATCTTCACCAAACTTTGCATGGATACATTGGATGTCAAGACACGTGGAAAAAACATACAAAACATAGGATTCGGAACATCAAGATTTTGGTCGAATTTTTTAAGAATTTTCAAATTTTCAGATAGGAGGTTCCATATAAGGTCAAAAACTACATACTCAGATCTTCACCAAACATTGCAGGAATACATTGGATGTCAAGACATGTGGAAAAAACGTACAAAACAAGAGATTGGGGTCATCAAGATTTTGCACGGATTTTTTAAGAATTTTCAAATTTTCAGATAGGAGGTTCCAGATGAGGTCAAAAACTACATACTCAGATCTTCACCAAACTTTGCAGGAATACTTTGCATGTCAAGACACGTGGAAAAAACGTACAAAACAAGAGATCGGAGACATCAAGATTTTCGACGAATTTTTTAAGAATTTTCAAATTTTCAGATGGGAGGTTCCAGATAAGGTCAAAAACGACATACTCAGATCTTCACCAAACTTTGCAGGGATCCATTGGAGGTCGAGACACGTGGAAAAAACGTACAAAACAAGAGATTGGAGACATCAAGATTTTGGACGAATTTTTTAAGAATTTTCAAATTTTCAGATAGGAGGTTCCATATAAGGTCAAAAACTACATACTCAGATCTTCACCAAACTTTGCAGGGATACATTGGATGTCAAGACACGTGGAAAAAACGTACAAAACAAGAGATTGGAGACATCAAGGTTTTTCGACGAATTTTTTAAGAATTTTCAAATTTTCAGAAAGGATGTTCCAGATAAGGTCAAAAACGACATACTCAGATCTTCACCAAACTTTGTAGGGATCCATTGGAGGTCGAGACACGTGGAAAAAACGTACAAAACAAGAGATTGGAGACATCAAGATTTTGGACGAATTTTTGAAGAATTTTCAAATTTTCAGATAGGAGGTTCCAGATAAGGTCTAAAACTACATACTCAGATCTCCACCAAACATTGCAGGAATACTTTGGATGTCAAGACACGTGGAAAAAACGTACAAAACAAGAGATTGGAGACATCAAGATTTTCGACGAATTTTTGAAGAATTTTCAAATTTTCAGATAGGAGGTTCCAGATAAGGTCAAAAACTACATACTCAGATCTTCACCAAACGTTGCAGGGATACTTTGCATGTCAAGACACGTGGAAAAAACGTACAAAACAAAAGATTGGAGACATCAAGATTTTCGACGAATTTTTTAAGAATTTTCAAATTTTCAGATGGGAGGTTCCAGATAAGGTCAAAAACGACATACTCAGATCTTCACCAAACTTTGCATGGATACATTGGATGTCAAGACACGTGGAAAAAACGTACAAAACAAGAGATTGGAGACATCAAGATTTTGGACGAATTTTTTAAGAATTTTCAAATTTTCAGATGGGAGGTTCAATATAAGGTCAAAAACTACATACTCAGATCTTCACCAAACTTTGCAGGGATACTTTGGATGTCAAGACACGTGGAAAAAACGTACAAAACAAGAGATTGGGGTCATCAAGATTTTGGACGAATTTTTTAAGAATTTTCAAATTTTCAGATGGGAGGTTCAATATAAGGTCAAAAACTACATACTCAGATCTGCACCAAACTTTGCATGGATACATTGGATGTCAAGACACGTGGAAAAAACATACAAAACATAGGATTCGGAACATCAAGATTTTGGTCGAATTTTTTAAGAATTTTCAAATTTTCAGATAGGAGGTTCCATATAAGGTCAAAAACTACATACTCAGATCTTCACCAAACATTGCAGGAATACATTGGATGTCAAGACACGTGGAAAAAACGTACAAAACAAGAGATTGGGGTCATCAAGATTTTGCACGGATTTTTTAGGAATTTTCAAATTTTCAGATGGGAGGTTCCAGATAAGGTCAAAAACTACATACTCAGATCTTCACCAAACTTTGCAGGGATACATTGGATGTCAAGACACGTGGAAAAAACGTACAAAACAAGAGATTGGAGACATCAAGATTTTGGACGAATTTTTTAAGAATTTTCAAATTTTCAGATAGGAGGTTCCATATAAGGTCAAAAACTACATACTCAGATCTTCACCAAACTTTGCATGGATACATTATGTGTCAAGACACGTGGAAAAAACGTACAAAACAAAAGATTGGAGACATCAAGATTTTGGTCGAATTTTTTAAGAATTTTCAAATTTTCAGATGGGAGGTTCCAGATAAGGTCAAAAACTACATACTCAGATCTTCACCAAACTTTGCAGGGATACATTGGATGTCAAGACACGTGGAAAAAACGTACAAAACAAGAGATTGGAGACATCAAGATTATGGACGAATTTTTTGAGAATTTTCAAATTTTCAGAAAGGAGGTTCCATATAAGGTCAAAAACTACATACTCAGATCTTCACCAAACTTTGCAGGGATACATTGGATGTCAAGACACGTGGAAAAAACGTACAAAACAAGAGATTGGAGACATCAAGATTTTCGACGAATTTTTTAAGAATTTTCAAATTTTCAGAAAGGATGTTCCAGATAAGGTCAAAAACGACATACTCAGATCTTCACCAAACTTTGCAGGGATACATTGGAGGTCGAGACACGTGGAAAAAACGTACAAAACAAGAGATTGGAGACATCAAGATTTTGGACGAATTTTTGAAGAATTTTCAAATTTTCTGATAGGAGGTCCCAGATAAGGTCAAAAACTACATACTCAGATCTCCACCAAACATTGCAGGGATACATTGGATGTCAAGACACGTGGAAAAAACGTACAAAACAAGAGATTGGAGACATCAAGATTTTCGACGAATTTTTGAAGAATTTTCAAATTTTCAGATAGGATGTTCCAGATAAGGTCAAAAACTACATACTCAGATCTTCACCAAACGTTGCAGGGATACTTTGCATGTCAAGACACGTGGAAAAAACGTACAAAAGAAGAGATTGGAGACATCATGATTTTCGACGAATTTTTTAAGAATTTTCAAATTTTCAGATGGGAGGTTCCAGATAAGGTCAAAAACGACATACTCAGATCTTCACCAAACTTTGCATGGATACATTGGATGTCAAGACACGTGGAAAAAACGTACAAAACAAGAGATTGGGGTCATCAAGATTTTGCACGGATTTTTTAGGAATTTTCAAATTTTCAGATGGGAGGTTCAATATAAGGTCAAAAACTACATACTCAGATCTTCACCAAACATTGCAGGAATACATTGGATGTCAAGACACGTGGAAAAAACGTACAAAACAAGAGATTGGGGTCATCAAGATTTTGCACGGATTTTTTAAGAATTTTCAAATTTTCAGATAGGAGGTTCCAGATGAGGTCAAAAACTACATACTCAGATCTTCACCAAACTTTGCAGGAATACTTTGCATGTCAAGACACGTGGAAAAAACGTACAAAACAAGAGATCGGAGACATCAAGATTTTCGACGAATTTTTTAAGAATTTTCAAATTTTCAGATGGGAGGTTCCTCCATATAAGGTCAAAAACTACATACTCAGATCTTCACCAAACTTTGCAGGGATACATTGGATGTCAAGACACGTGGAAAAAACGTACAAAACAAGAGATTGGAGACATCAAGATTTTGGACGAATTTTTTAAGAATTTTCAAATTTTCAGATAGGAGGTTCCATATAAGGTCAAAAACTACATACTCAGATCTTCACCAAACTTTGCATGGATACATTATGTGTCAAGACACGTGGAAAAAACGTACAAAACAAAAGATTGGAGACATCAAGATTTTGGTCGAATTTTTTAAGAATTTTCAAATTTTCAGATGGGAGGTTCCAGATAAGGTCAAAAACTACATACTCAGATCTTCACCAAACTTTGCAGGGATACATTGGATGTCAAGACACGTGGAAAAAACGTACAAAAAAGAGATTGGAGACATCAAGATTTTGGACGAATTTTTTAACAATTTTCAAATTTTCAGAAAGGATGTTCCAGATAAGGTCAAAAACGACATACTCAGATCTTCACCAAACTTTGCAGGGATACATTGGATATCAAGACACGTGGAAAAAACGTACAAAACAAGAGATTGGAGACATCAAGATTTTCGACGAATTTTTTAAGAATTTTCAAATTTTCAGATAGGAGGTTCCAGATAAGGTCAAAAACTACATACTCAGATCTTCACCAAACGTTGCAGGGATACTTTGCATGTCAAGACACGTGGAAAAAACGTACAAAACAAAAGATTGGAGACATCAAGATTTTCGACGAATTTTTTAAGAATTTTCAAATTTTCAGATGGGAGGTTCCAGATAAGGTCAAAAACGACATACTCAGATCTTCACCAAACTTTGCATGGATACATTGGATGTCAAGACACGTGGAAAAAACGTACAAAACAAGAGATTGGAGACATCAAGATTTTGGACGAATTTTTTAAGATTTCTCAAATTTTCAGAAAGGAGGTTCCATATAAGGTCAAAAACTACATACTCAGATCTTCACCAAACTTTGCAGGGATACTTTGGATGTCAAGACACGTGGAAAAAACGTACAAAACAAGAGATTGGGGTCATCAAGATTTTGGACGAATTTTTTAAGAATTTTCAAATTTTCAGATGGGAGGTTCAATATAAGGTCAAAAACTACATACTCAGATCTTCACCAAACTTTGCATGGATACATTGGATGTCAAGACACGTGGAAAAAACATACAAAACATAGGATTCGGAACATCAAGATTTTGGTCGAATTTTTTAAGAATTTTCAAATTTTCAGATAGGAGGTTCCATATAAGGTCAAAAACTACATACTCAGATCTTCACCAAACATTGCAGGAATACATTGGATGTCAAGACACGTGGAAAAAACGTACAAAACAAGAGATTGGGGTCATCAAGATTTTGCACGGATTTTTTAGGAATTTTCAAATTTTCAGATGGGAGGTTCCAGATAAGGTCAAAAACTACATACTCAGATCTTCACCAAACTTTGCAGGGATACATTGGATGTCAAGACACGTGGAAAAAACGTACAAAACAAGAGATTGGAGACATCAAGATTTTGGACGAATTTTTTAAGAATTTTCAAATTTTCAGATAGGAGGTTCCATATAAGGTCAAAAACTACATACTCAGATCTTCACCAAACTTTGCATGGATACATTATGTGTCAAGACACGTGGAAAAAACGTACAAAACAAAAGATTGGAGACATCAAGATTTTGGTCGAATTTTTTAAGAATTTTCAAATTTTCAGATGGGAGGTTCCAGATAAGGTCAAAAACTACATACTCAGATCTTCACCAAACTTTGCAGGGATACATTGGATGTCAAGACACGTGGAAAAAACGTACAAAACAAGAGATTGGGGTCATCAAGATTTTGGACGAATTTTTTAAGAATTTTCAAATTTTCAGATAGGAGGTTCCATATAAGGTCAAAAACTACATACTCAGATCTTCACCAAACTTTGCAGGGATACATTGGATGTCAAGACACGTGGAAAAAACGTACAAAACAAGAGATTGGAGACATCAAGATTTTCGACGAATTTTTTAAGAATTTTCAAATTTTCAGAAAGGATGTTCCAGATAAGGTCAAAAACGACATACTCAGATCTTCACCAAACTTTGCAGGGATCCATTGGAGGTCGAGACACGTGGAAAAAACGTACAAAACAAGAGATTGGAGACATCAAGATTTTGGACGAATTTTTGAAGAATTTTTAAATTTTCAGATAGGAGGTTCCAGATAAGGTCTAAAACTACATACTCAGATCTCCACCAAACATTGCAGGAATACATTGGATGTCAAGACACGTGGAAAAAACGTACAAAACAAGAGATTGGAGACATCAAGATTTTCGACGAATTTTTGAAGAATTTTCAAATTTTCAGATAGGAGGTTCCAGATAAGGTCAAAAACTACATACTCAGATCTTCACCAAACGTTGCAGGGATACTTTGCATGTCAAGACACGTGGAAAAAACGTACAAAACAAAAGATTGGAGACATCAAGATTTTCGACGAATTTTTTAAGAATTTTCAAATTTTCAGATGGGAGGTTCCAGATAAGGTCAAAAACGACATACTCAGATCTTCACCAAACTTTGCATGGATACATTGGATGTCAAGACACGTGGAAAAAACGTACAAAACAAGAGATTGGAGACATCAAGATTTTGGACGAATTTTTTAAGAATTTTCAAATTTTCAGATGGGAGGTTCAATATAAGGTCAAAAACTACATACTCAGATCTTCACCAAACTTTGCAGGGATACTTTGGATGTCAAGACACGTGGAAAAAACGTACAAAACAAGAGATTGGGGTCATCAAGATTTTGGACGAATTTTTTAAGAATTTTCAAATTTTCAGATGGGAGGTTCAATATAAGGTCAAAAACTACATACTCAGATCTTCACCAAACTTTGCATGGATACATTGGATGTCAAGACACGTGGAAAAAACATACAAAACATAGGATTCGGAACATCAAGATTTTGGTCGAATTTTTTAAGAATTTTCAAATTTTCAGATAGGAGGTTCCATATAAGGTCAAAAACTACATACTCAGATCTTCACCAAACATTGCAGGAATACATTGGATGTCAAGACACGTGGAAAAAACGTACAAAACAAGAGATTGGGGTCATCAAGATTTTGCACGGATTTTTTAGGAATTTTCAAATTTTCAGATGGGAGGTTCCAGATAAGGTCAAAAACTACATACTCAGATCTTCACCAAACTTTGCAGGGATACATTGGATGTCAAGACACGTGGAAAAAACGTACAAAACAAGAGATTGGAGACATCAAGATTTTGGACGAATTTTTTAAGAATTTTCAAATTTTCAGATAGGAGGTTCCATATAAGGTCAAAAACTACATACTCAGATCTTCACCAAACTTTGCATGGATACATTATGTGTCAAGACACGTGGAAAAAACGTACAAAACAAAAGATTGGAGACATCAAGATTTTGGTCGAATTTTTTAAGAATTTTCAAATTTTCAGATGGGAGGTTCCAGATAAGGTCAAAAACTACATACTCAGATCTTCACCAAACTTTGCAGGGATACATTGGATGTCAAGACACGTGGAAAAAACGTACAAAAAAGAGATTGGAGACATCAAGATTTTGGACGAATTTTTTAACAATTTTCAAATTTTCAGAAAGGATGTTCCAGATAAGGTCAAAAACGACATACTCAGATCTTCACCAAACTTTGCATGGATACATTGGATGTCAAGACACGTGGAAAAAACGTACAAAACAAGAGATTGGAGACATCAAGATTTTCGACGAATTTTTTAAGAATTCTCAAATTTTCAGAAAGGAGGTTCCATATAAGGTCAAAAACTACATACTCAGATCTCCACCAAACTTTGCAGGGATACTTTGGATGTCAAGACACGTGGAAAAAACGTACAAAACAAGAGATTGGGGTCATCAAGATTTTGGACGAATTTTTTAAGAATTTTCAAATTTTCAGATGGGAGGTTCAATATAAGGTCAAAAACTACATACTCAGATCTTCACCAAACTTTGCATGGATACATTGGATGTCAAGACACGTGGAAAAAACATACAAAACATAGGATTCGGAACATCAAGATTTTGGTCGAATTTTTTAAGAATTTTCAAATTTTCAGATAGGAGGTTCCATATAAGGTCAAAAACTACATACTCAGATCTTCACCAAACATTGCAGGAATACATTGGATGTCAAGACACGTGGAAAAAACGTACAAAACAAGAGATTGGGGTCATCAAGATTTTGCACGGATTTTTTAAGAATTTTCAAATTTTCAGATAGGAGGTTCCAGATGAGGTCAAAAACTACATACTCAGATCTTCACCAAACTTTGCAGGAATACTTTGCATGTCAAGACACGTGGAAAAAACGTACAAAACAAGAGATCGGAGACATCAAGATTTTCGACGAATTTTTTAAGAATTTTCAAATTTTCAGATGGGAGGTTCCAGATAAGGTCAAAAACGACATACTCAGATCTTCACCAAACTTTGCAGGGATCCATTGGAGGTCGAGACACGTGGAAAAAACGTACAAAACAAGAGATTGGAGACATCAAGATTTTGGACGAATTTTTTAAGAATTTTCAAATTTTCAGATAGGAGGTTCCATATAAGGTCAAAAACTACATACTCAGATCTTCACCAAACTTTGCAGGGATACATTGGATGTCAAGACACGTGGGAAAAACGTACAAAACAAGAGATTGGAGACATCAAGATTTTCGACGAATTTTTTAAGAATTTTCAAATTTTCAGAAAGGATGTTCCAGATAAGGTCAAAAACGACATACTCAGATCTTCACCAAACTTTGCAGGGATCCATTGGAGGTCGAGACACGTGGAAAAAACGTACAAAACAAGAGATTGGAAACATCAAGATTTTGGACGAATTTTTGAAGAATTTTCAAATTTTCAGATAGGAGGTTCCAGATAAGGTCTAAAACTACATACTCAGATCTCCACCAAACATTGCAGGAATACATTGGATGTCAAGACACGTGGAAAAAACGTACAAAACAAGAGATTGGAGACATCAAGATTTTCGACGAATTTTTGAAGAATTTTCAAATTTTCAGATAGGAGGTTCCAGATAAGGTCAAAAACTACATACTCAGATCTTCACCAAACGTTGCAGGGATACTTTGCATGTCAAGACACGTGGAAAAAACGTACAAAACAAAAGATTGGAGACATCAAGATTTTCGACGAATTTTTTAAGAATTTTCAAATTTTCAGATGGGAGGTTCCAGATAAGGTCAAAAACGACATACTCAGATCTTCACCAAACTTTGCATGGATACATTGGATGTCAAGACACGTGGAAAAAACGTACAAAACAAGAGATTGGAGACATCAAGATTTTGGACGAATTTTTTAAGAATTTTCAAATTTTCAGATGGGAGGTTCAATATAAGGTCAAAAACTACATACTCAGATCTTCACCAAACTTTGCAGGGATACTTTGGATGTCAAGACACGTGGAAAAAACGTACAAAACAAGAGATTGGGGTCATCAAGATTTTGGACGAATTTTTTAAGAATTTTCAAATTTTCAGATGGGAGGTTCAATATAAGGTCAAAAACTACATACTCAGATCTTCACCAAACTTTGCATGGATACATTGGATGTCAAGACACGTGGAAAAAACATACAAAACATAGGATTCGGAACATCAAGATTTTGGTCGAATTTTTTAAGAATTTTCAAATTTTCAGATAGGAGGTTCCATATAAGGTCAAAAACTACATACTCAGATCTTCACCAAACATTGCAGGAATACATTGGATGTCAAGACACGTGGAAAAAACGTACAAAACAAGAGATTGGGGTCATCAAGATTTTGCACGGATTTTTTAGGAATTTTCAAATTTTCAGATGGGAGGTTCCAGATAAGGTCAAAAACTACATACTCAGATCTTCACCAAACTTTGCAGGGATACATTGGATGTCAAGACACGTGGAAAAAACGTACAAAAAAAGAGATTGGAGACATCAAGATTTTGGACGAATTTTTTAAGAATTTTCAAATTTTCAGATAGGAGGTTCCATATAAGGTCAAAAACTACATACTCAGATCTTCACCAAACTTTGCATGGATACATTATGTGTCAAGACACGTGGAAAAAACGTACAAAACAAAAGATTGGAGACATCAAGATTTTGGTCGAATTTTTTAAGAATTTTCAAATTTTCAGATGGGAGGTTCCAGATAAGGTCAAAAACTACATACTCAGATCTTCACCAAACTTTGCAGGGATACATTGGATGTCAAGACACGTGGAAAAAACGTACAAAACAAGAGATTGGAGACATCAAGATTATGGACGAATTTTTTGAGAATTTTCAAATTTTCAGAAAGGAGGTTCCATATAAGGTCAAAAACTACATACTCAGATCTTCACCAAACTTTGCAGGGATACATTGGATGTCAAGACACGTGGAAAAAACGTACAAAACAAGAGATTGGAGACATCAAGATTTTCGACGAATTTTTTAAGAATTTTCAAATTTTCAGAAAGGATGTTCCAGATAAGGTCAAAAACGACATACTCAGATCTTCACCAAACTTTGCAGGGATACATTGGAGGTCGAGACACGTGGAAAAAACGTACAAAACAAGAGATTGGAGACATCAAGATTTTGGACGAATTTTTGAAGAATTTTCAAATTTTCTGATAGGAGGTCCCAGATAAGGTCAAAAACTACATACTCAGATCTCCACCAAACATTGCAGGGATACATTGGATGTCAAGACACGTGGAAAAAACGTACAAAACAAGAGATTGGAGACATCAAGATTTTCGACGAATTTTTGAAGAATTTTCAAATTTTCAGATAGGAGGTTCCAGATAAGGTCAAAAACTACATACTCAGATCTTCTCCAAACGTTGCAGGGATACTTTGCATGTCAAGACACGTGGAAAAAACGTACAAAAGAAGAGATTGGAGACATCAAGATTTTCGACGAATTTTTTAAGAATTTTCAAATTTTCAGATGGGAGGTTCCAGATAAGGTCAAAAACGACATACTCAGATCTTCACCAAACTTTGCATGGATACATTGGATGTCAAGACACGTGGAAAAAACGTACAAAACAAGAGATTGGGGTCATCAAGATTTTGCACGGATTTTTTAGGAATTTTCAAATTTTCAGATGGGAGGTTCCAGATAAGGTCAAAAACTACATACTCAGATCTTCACCAAACTTTGCAGGGATACATTGGATGTCAAGACACGTGGAAAAAACGTACAAAACAAGAGATTGGAGACATCAAGATTTTGGACGAATTTTTTAAGAATTTTCAAATTTTCAGAAAGGAGGTTCCATATAAGGTCAAAAACTACATACTCAGATCTTCACCAAACTTTGCATGGATACATTATGTGTCAAGACACGTGGAAAAAACGTACAAAACAAAAGATTGGAGACATCAAGATTTTGGTCGAATTTTTTAAGAATTTTCAAATTTTCAGATGGGAGGTTCCAGATAAGGTCAAAAACTACATACTCAGATCTTCACCAAACTTTGCAGGGATACATTGGATGTCAAGACACGTGGAAAAAACGTACAAAAAAGAGATTGGAGACATCAAGATTTTGGACGAATTTTTTAACAATTTTCAAATTTTCAGAAAGGATGTTCCAGATAAGGTCAAAAACGACATACTCAGATCTTCACCAAACTTTGCAGGGATACATTGGATATCAAGACACGTGGAAAAAACGTACAAAACAAGAGATTGGAGACATCAAGATTTTCGACGAATTTTTTAAGAATTTTCAAATTTTCAGATAGGAGGTTCCAGATAAGGTCAAAAACTACATACTCAGATCTTCACCAAACGTTGCAGGGATACTTTGCATGTCAAGACACGTGGAAAAAACGTACAAAACAAAAGATTGGAGACATCAAGATTTTCGACGAATTTTTTAAGAATTTTCAAATTTTCAGATGGGAGGTTCCAGATAAGGTCAAAAACGACATACTCAGATCTTCACCAAACTTTGCATGGATACATTGGATGTCAAGACACGTGGAAAAAACGTACAAAACAAGAGATTGGAGACATCAAGATTTTGGACGAATTTTTTAAGAATTCTCAAATTTTCAGAAAGGAGGTTCCATATAAGGTCAAAAACTACATACTCAGATCTTCACCAAACTTTGCAGGGATACTTTGGATGTCAAGACACGTGGAAAAAACGTACAAAACAAGAGATTGGGGTCATCAAGATTTTGGACGAATTTTTTAAGAATTTTCAAATTTTCAGATGGGAGGTTCAATATAAGGTCAAAAACTACATACTCAGATCTTCACCAAACTTTGCATGGATACATTGGATGTCAAGACACGTGGAAAAAACATACAAAACATAGGATTCGGAACATCAAGATTTTGGTCGAATTTTTTAAGAATTTTCAAATTTTCAGATAGGAGGTTCCATATAAGGTCAAAAACTACATACTCAGATCTTCACCAAACATTGCAGGAATACATTGGATGTCAAGACACGTGGAAAAAACGTACAAAACAAGAGATTGGGGTCATCAAGATTTTGCACGGATTTTTTAGGAATTTTCAAATTTTCAGATGGGAGGTTCCAGATAAGGTCAAAAACTACATACTCAGATCTTCACCAAACTTTGCAGGGATACATTGGATGTCAAGACACGTGGAAAAAACGTACAAAACAAGAGATTGGAGACATCAAGATTTTGGACGAATTTTTTAAGAATTTTCAAATTTTCAGATAGGAGGTTCCATATAAGGTCAAAAACTACATACTCAGATCTTCACCAAGCTTTGCATGGATACATTATGTGTCAAGACACGTGGAAAAAACGTACAAAACAAAAGATTGGAGACATCAAGATTTTGGTCGAATTTTTTAAGAATTTTCAAATTTTCAGATGGGAGGTTCCAGATAAGGTCAAAAACTACATACTCAGATCTTCACCAAACTTTGCAGGGATACATTGGATGTCAAGACACGTGGAAAAAACGTACAAAAAAGAGATTGGAGACATCAAGATTTTGGACGAATTTTTTAAGAATTTTCAAATTTTCAGATAGGAGGTTCCATATAAGGTCAAAAACGACATACTCAGATCTTCACCAAACTTTGCAGGGATACATTGGATATCAAGACACGTGGAAAAAACGTACAAAACAAGAGATTGGAGACATCAAGATTTTGGACGAATTTTTTAAGAATTTTCAAATTTTCAGAAAGGATGTTCCAGATAAGGTCAAAAACGACATACTCAGATCTTCACCAAACTTTGCAGGGATCCATTGGAGGTCGAGACACGTGGAAAAAACGTACAAAACAAGAGATTGGAGACATCAAGATTTTGGACGAATTTTTGAAGAATTTTCAAATTTTCAGATAGGAGGTTCCAGATAAGGTCTAAAACTACATACTCAGATCTCCACCAAACATTGCAGGAATACATTGGATGTCAAGACACGTGGAAAAAACGTACAAAACAAGAGATTGGAGACATCAAGATTTTCGACGAATTTTTGAAGAATTTTCAAATTTTCAGATAGGAGGTTCCAGATAAGGTCAAAAACTACATACTCAGATCTTCACCAAACGTTGCAGGGATACTTTGCATGTCAAGACACGTGGAAAAAACGTACAAAACAAGAGATTGGAGACATCAAGATTTTCGACGAATTTTTTAAGAATTTTCAAATTTTCAGATGGGAGGTTCCAGATAAGGTCAAAAACGACATACTCAGATCTTCACCAAACTTTGCATGGATACATTGGATGTCAAGACACGTGGAAAAAACGTACAAAACAAGAGATTGGAGACATCAAGATTTTCGACGAATTTTTTAAGAATTTTCAAATTTTCAGATGGGAGGTTCCAGATAAGGTCAAAAACGACATACTCAGATCTTCACCAAACTTTGCAGGGATACTTTGGATGTCAAGACACGTGGAAAAAACGTACAAAACAAGAGATTGGGGTCATCAAGATTTTGGACGAATTTTTTAAGAATTTTCAAATTTTCAGATGGGAGGTTCAATATAAGGTCAAAAACTACATACTCAGATCTTCACCAAACTTTGCATGGATACATTGGATGTCAAGACACGTGGAAAAAACATACAAAACATAGGATTCGGAACATCAAGATTTTGGTCGAATTTTTTAAGAATTTTCAAATTTTCAGATAGGAGGTTCCATATAAGGTCAAAAACTACATACTCAGATCTTCACCAAACATTGCAGGAATACATTGGATGTCAAGACACGTGGAAAAAACGTACAAAACTAGAGATTGGGGTCATCAAGATTTTGCACGGATTTTTTAGGAATTTTCAAATTTTCAGATGGGAGGTTCCAGATAAGGTCAAAAACTACATACTCAGATCTTCACCAAACTTTGCAGGGATACATTGGATGTCAAGACACGTGGAAAAAACGTACAAAACAAGAGATTGGAGACATCAAGATTTTGGACGAATTTTTTAAGAATTTTCAAATTTTCAGATAGGAGGTTCCATATAAGGTCAAAAACTACATACTCAGATCTTCACCAAACTTTGCATGGATACATTATGTGTCAAGACACGTGGAAAAAACGTACAAAACAAAAGATTGGAGACATCAAGATTTTGGTCGAATTTTTTAAGAATTTTCAAATTTTCAGATGGGAGGTTCCAGATAAGGTCAAAAACTACATACTCAGATCTTCACCAAACTTTGCAGGGATACATTGGATGTCAAGACACGTGGAAAAAACGTACAAAAAAGAGATTGGAGACATCAAGATTTTGGACGAATTTTTTAACAATTTTCAAATTTTCAGAAAGGATGTTCCAGATAAGGTCAAAAACGACATACTCAGATCTTCACCAAACTTTGCAGGGATACATTGGATATCAAGACACGTGGAAAAAACGTACAAAACAAGAGATTGGAGACATCAAGATTTTGGACGAATTTTTTAAGAATTTTCAAATTTTCAGATAGGAGGTTCCAGATAAGGTCAAAAACTACATACTCAGATCTTCACCAAACTTTGCAGGGATACATTGGATGTCAAGACACGTGGAGAAAACGTACAAAACAAGAGATTGGGGTCATCAAGATTTTGGACGGATTTTTTAGGAATTTTCAAATTTTCAGATGGGAGGTTCCAGATAAGGTCAAAAACTACATACTCAGATCTTCACCAAACATTGCAGGGATACATTGGATGTCAAGACACGTGGAAAAAACGTACAAAACAAGAGATTGGAGACATCAAAATTTTGGACGAATTTTTTAAGAATTTTCAAATTTTCAGATAGGAGGTTCCAGATGAGGTCAAAAACTACATACTCAGATCTTCACCAAACTTTGCAGGAATACTTTGCATGTCAAGACACGTGGAAAAAACGTACAAAACAAGAGATCGGAGACATCAAGATTTTCGACGAATTTTTTAAGAATTTTCAAATTTTCAGATGGGAGGTTCCAGATAAGGTCAAAAACGACATACTCAGATCTTCACCAAACTTTGCATGGATACATTGGATGTCAAGACACGTGGAAAAAACATACAAAACATAGGATTGGTGACATCAAGATTTTGGACGAATTTTTTAAGAATTTTCAAATTTTCAGATAGGAGGTTCCATATAAGGTCAAAAACTACATACTCAGATCTTCACCAAACTTTGCAGGGATACATTGGATGTCAAGACACGTGGAAAAAACGTACAAAACAAGAGATTGGAGACATCAAGATTATGGACGAATTTTTTGAGAATTTTCAAATTTTCAGAAAGGAGGTTCCATATAAGGTCAAAAACTACATACTCAGATCTTCACCAAACTTTGCAGGGATACATTGGATGTCAAGAAACGTGGAAAAAACGTACAAAACAAGAGATTGGAGACATCAAGATTTTCGACGAATTTTTTAAGAATTTTCAAATTTTCAGAAAGGATGTTCCAGATAAGGTCAAAAACGACATACTCAGATCTTCACTAACTTTGCAGGGATACATTGGAGGTCGAGACACGTGGAAAAAACGTACAAAACAAGAGATTGGAGACATCAAGATTTTGGACGAATTTTTGAAGAATTTTCAAATTTTCAGATAGGAGTTTCCAGATAAGGTCAAAAACTACATACTCAGATCTCCACCAAACATTGCAGGGATACATTGGATGTCAAGACACGTGGAAAAAACGTACAAAGCAAGAGATTGGAGACATCAAGATTTTCGACGAATTTTTGAAGAATTTTCAAATTTTCAGATAGGAGGTTCCAGATAAGGTCAAAAACTACATACTCAGATCTTCACCAAACGTTGCATGGATACATTATGTGTCAAGACACGTGGAAAAAACGTACAAAACAAAAGATTGGAGACATCAAGATTTTGGTCGAATTTTTTAAGAATTTTCAAATTTTCAGATAGGAGGTTCCAGATAAGGTCAAAAACTACATACTCAGATCTTCACCAAACTTTGCAGGGATACATTGGATGTCAAGACACGTGGAAAAAACGTACAAAACAAGAGATTGGAGACATCAAGATTATGGACGAATTTTTTGAGAATTTTCAAATTTTCAGAAAGGAGGTTCCATATAAGGTCAAAAACTACATACTCAGATCTTCACCAAACTTTGCAGGGATACATTGGATGTCAAGACACGTGGAAAAAACGTACAAAACAAGAGATTGGAGACATCAAGATTTTCGACGAATTTTTTAAGAATTTTCAAATTTTCAGAAAGGATGTTCCAGATAAGGTCAAAAACGACATACTCAGATCTTCACCAAACTTTGCAGGGATACATTGGAGGTCGAGACACGTGGAAAAAACGTACAAAACAAGAGATTGGAGACATCAAGATGTTGGACGAATTTTTGAAGAATTTTCAAATTTTCTGATAGGAGGTCCCAGATAAGGTCAAAAACTACATACTCAGATCTCCACCAAACATTGCAGGGATACATTGGATGTCAAGACACGTGGAAAAAACGTACAAAACAAGAGATTGGAGACATCAAGATTTTCGACGAATTTTTGAAGAATTTTCAAATTTTCAGATGGGAGGTTCCAGATAAGGTCAAAAACTACATACTCAGATCTTCACCAAACTTTGCAGGGATACATTGGATGTCAAGACACGTGGAAAAAACGTACAAAAAAGAGATTGGAGACATCAAGATTTTGGACGAATTTTTTAACAATTTTCAAATTTTCAGAAAGGATGTTCCAGATAAGGTCAAAAACGACATACTCAGATCTTCACCAAACTTTGCATGGATACATTGGATGTCAAGACACGTTGAAAAAACGTACAAAACAAGAGATTGGGGTCATCAAGATTTTGCACGGATTTTTTAGGAATTTTCAAATTTTCAGATGGGAGGTTCCAGATAAGGTCAAAAACTACATACTCAGATCTTCACCAAACTTTGCAGGGATACATTGGATGTCAAGACACGTGGAAAAAACGTACAAAACAAGAGATTGGAGACATCAAGATTTTGGACGAATTTTTTAAGAATTTTCAAATTTTCAGATAGGAGGTTCCATATAAGGTCAAAAACTACATACTCAGATCTTCACCAAACTTTGCATGGATACATTATGTGTCAAGACACGTGGAAAAAACGTACAAAACAAAAGATTGGAGACATCAAGATTTTGGTCGAATTTTTTAAGAATTTTCAAATTTTCAGATGGGAGGTTCCAGATAAGGTCAAAAACTACATACTCAGATCTTCACCAAACTTTGCAGGGATACATTGGATGTCAAGACACGTGGAAAAAACGTACAAAAAAGAGATTGGAGACATCAAGATTTTGGACGAATTTTTTAACAATTTTCAAATTTTCAGAAAGGATGTTCCAGATAAGGTCAAAAACGACATACTCAGATCTTCACCAAACTTTGCAGGGATACATTGGATATCAAGACACGTGGAAAAAACGTACAAAACAAGAGATTGGAGACATCAAGATTTTCGACGAATTTTTTAAGAATTTTCAAATTTTCAGATAGGAGGTTCCAGATAAGGTCAAAAACTACATACTCAGATCTTCACCAAACGTTGCAGGGATACTTTGCATGTCAAGACACGTGGAAAAAACGTACAAAACAAAAGATTGGAGACATCAAGATTTTCGACGAATTTTTTAAGAATTTTCAAATTTTCAGATGGGAGGTTCCAGATAAGGTCAAAAACGACATACTCAGATCTTCACCAAACTTTGCATGGATACATTGGATGTCAAGACACGTGGAAAAAACGTACAAAACAAGAGATTGGAGACATCAAGATTTTGGACGAATTTTTTAAGAATTCTCAAAATTTCAGAAAGGAGGTTCCATATAAGGTCAAAAACGACATACTCAGATCTTCACCAAACTTTGCAGGGATACATTGGATATCAAGACACGTGGAAAAAACGTACAAAACAAGAGATTGGAGACATCAAGATTTTGGACGAATTTTTTAAGAATTTTCAAATTTTCAGATAGGAGGTTCCAGATAAGGTCAAAAACTACATACTCAGATCTTCACCAAACTTTGCAGGGATACATTGGATGTCAAGACACGTGGAAAAAACGTACAAAACAAGAGATTGGAGACATCAAGATTTTGGACGAATTTTTTAAGAATTTTCAAATTTTCAGATAGGAGGTTCCAGATGAGGTCAAAAACTACATACTCAGATCTTCACCAAACTTTGCAGGAATACTTTGCATGTCAAGACACGTGGAAAAAACGTACAAAACAAGAGATCGGAGACATCAAGATTTTCGACGAATTTTTTAAGAATTTTCAAATTTTCAGATGGGAGGTTCCAGATAAGGTCAAAAACGACATACTCAGATCTTCACCAAACTTTGCAGGGATCCATTGGAGGTCGAGACACGTGGAAAAAACGTACAAAACAAGAGATTGGAGACATCAAGATTTTGGACGAATTTTTTAAGAATTTTCAAATTTTCAGATAGGAGGTTCCATATAAGGTCAAAAACTACATACTCAGATCTTCACCAAACTTTGCAGGGATACATTGGATGTCAAGACACGTGGAAAAAACGTACAAAACAAGAGATTGGAGACATCAAGATTTTGGACGATTTTTTTAAAAATTTTCAAATTTTCAGAAATGCGGTTCCAGATAAGGTCAAAAACTACATACTCAGATCTTCACCAAACTTTGCAGGGATACATTGGATGTCAAGACACGTGGAAAAAACGTACAAAACAAGAGATTCGGGTCAACAAGATTTTGGACGGATTTTTTAGGAATTTTCAAATTTTCAGATGGGAGGTTCCAGATAAGGTCAAAAACTACATACTCAGATCTTCACCAAACTCTGCAGGGATACATTGTATGTCAAGACACGTGGAAAAAACATACAAAACATAGGATTGGGGACATCAAGATTTTGTTAAATTCTTTTAAGAATTTTCAAATTTTCAGATAGGAGGTTCCATATAAGGTCAAAAACTACATACTCAGATCTTCACCAAACATTGCAGGGATACATTGGATGTCAAGACACGTGGAAAGAACGTACAAAACAAGAGATTGGAGACATCAAGATTTTGGACGAATTTTTTAAGAATTTTCAAATTTTCAGATAGGAGGCTCCATATAAGGTCAAAAACTACATACTCAGATCTTCACCAAACATTGCAGGGATACATTATATGTCAAGACACGTGGAAAAAACGTACAAAACAAGAGATTGGAGACATCAAGATTTTGGACGAATTTTTTAAGAATTTTCAAATTTTCAGATAGGAGGTTCCAGATAAGGTCAAAAACTACATACTCAGATCTTCACCAAACGTTGCAGGGATACTTTGCATGTCAAGACACGTGGAAAAAACGTACAAAACAAGAGATCGGAGACATCAAGATTTTCGACGAATTTTTTAAGAATTTTCAAATTTTCAGATGGGAGGTTCCAGATAAGGTCAAAAACGACATACTCAGATCTTCACCAAACTTTGCATGGATACATTGGATGTCAAGACACGTGGAAAAAACATACAAAACATAGGATTGGTGACATCAAGATTTTGGACGAATTTTTTAAGAATTTTCAAATTTTCAGATAGGAGGTTCCATATAAGGTCAAAAACTACATACTCAGATCTTCACCAAACTTTGCAGTTATACATTGGAGGTCGAGACACGTGGAAAAAAAGTACAAAACAAGAGATTGGGGTCATCAAGATTTTGGACGGATTTTTTAGGAATTTTCAAATTTTCAGATGGGAGGTTCCAGATAAGGTCAAAAACTACATACTCAGATCTTCACCAAACATTGCAGGGATACATTGGATGTCAAGACACGTGGAAAAAACGTACAAAACAAGAGATTGGAGACATCAAGATTTTGGACGAATTATTTAAGAATTTTCAAATTTTCAGATAGGAGGTTCCAGATGAGGTCAAAAACTACATACTCAGATCTTCACCAAACTTTGCAGGAATACTTTGCATGTCAAGACACGTGGAAAAAACGTACAAAACAAGAGATCGGAGACATCAAGATTTTCGACGAATTTTTTAAGAATTTTCAAATTTTCAGATGGGAGGTTCCAGATAAGGTCAAAAACGACATACTCAGATCTTCACCAAACTTTGCAGGGATCCATTGGAGGTCGAGACACGTGGAAAAAACGTACAAAACAAGAGATTGGAGACATCAAGATTTTGGACGAATTTTTTAAGAATTTTCAAATTTTCAGATGGGAGGTTCCAGATAAGGTCAAAAACGACATACTCAGATCTTCACCAAACTTTGCATAGATACATTGGATGTCAAGACACGTGGAAAAAACATACAAAACATAGGATTGGTGACATCAAGATTTTGGACGAATTTTTTAAGAATTTTCAAATTTTCAGATAGGAGGTTCCATATAAGGTCAAAAACTACATACTCAGATCTTCACCAAACTTTGCAGTTATACATTGGAGGTCGAGACACGTGGAAAAAAAGTACAAAACAAGAGATTGGGGTCATCAAGATTTTGGACGGATTTTTTAGGAATTTTCAAATTTTCAGATGGGAGGTTCCAGATAAGGTCAAAAACTACATACTCAGATCTTCACCAAACATTGCAGGGATACATTGGATGTCAAGACACGTGGAAAAAACGTACAAAACAAGAGATTGGAGACATCAAGATTTTGGACGAATTTTTTAAGAATTTTCAAATTTTCAGATAGGAGGTTCCAGATGAGGTCAAAAACTACATACTCAGATCTTCACCAAACTTTGCAGGAATACTTTGCATGTCAAGACACGTGGAAAAAACGTACAAAACAAGAGATCGGAGACATCAAGATTTTCGACGAATTTTTTAAGAATTTTCAAATTTTCAGATGGGAGGTTCCAGATAAGGTCAAAAACGACATACTCAGATCTTCACCAAACTTTGCAGGGATCCATTGGAGGTCGAGACACGTGGAAAAAACGTACAAAACAAGAGATTGGAGACATCAAGATTTTGGACGAATTTTTTAAGAATTTTCAAATTTTCAGATGGGAGGTTCCAGATAAGGTCAAAAACGACATACTCAGATCTTCACCAAACTTTGCATAGATACATTGGATGTCAAGACACGTGGAAAAAACATACAAAATATAGGATTGGTGACATCAAGATTTTGGACGAATTTTTTAAGAATTTTCAAATTTTCAGATAGGAGGTTCCATATAAGGTCAAAAACTACATACTCAGATCTTCACCAAACTTTGCAGGGATACATTGGAGGTCGAGACACGTGGAAAAAAAGTACAAAACAAGAGATTGGGGTCATCAAGATTTTGGACGGATTTTTTAGGAATTTTCAAATTTTCAGATGGGAGGTTCCAGATAAGGTCAAAAACTACATACTCAGATCTTCACCAAACATTGCAGGGATACATTGGATGTCAAGACACGTGGAAAAAACGTACAAAACAAGAGATTGGAGACATCAAGATTTTGGACGAATTTTTTAAGAATTTTCAAATTTTCAGATAGGAGGTTCCAGATGAGGTCAAAAACTACATACTCAGATCTTCACCAAACTTTGCAGGAATACTTTGCATGTCAAGACACGTGGAAAAAACGTACAAAACAAGAGATCGGAGACATCAAGATTTTCGACGAATTTTTTAAGAATTTTCAAATTTTCAGATGGGAGGTTCCAGATAAGGTCAAAAACGACATACTCAGATCTTCACCAAACTTTGCAGGGATCCATTGGAGGTCGAGACACGTGGAAAAAACGTACAAAACAAGAGATTGGAGACATCAAGATTTTGGACGAATTTTTTAAGAATTTTCAAATTTTCAGATAGGAGGTTCCATATAAGGTCAAAAACTACATACTCAGAACTTCACCAAACTTTGCAGGGATACATTGGATGTCAAGACACGTGGAAAAAACGTACAAAACAAAAGATTGGAGACATCAAGATTTTCGACGAATTTTTTAAGAATTTTCAAATTTTCAGATAGGAGGTTCCAGATAAGGTCAAAAACTACATACTCAGATCTTCACCAAACTTTGCAGGGATACATTATGTGTCAAGACACGTGGAAAAAACGTACAAAACAAAAGATTGGAGACATCAAGATTTTGGTCGAATTTTTTAAGAATTTTCAAATTTTCAGATGGGAGGTTCCAGATAAGGTCAAAAACTACATACTCAGATCTTCACCAAACTTTGCAGGGATCCATTGGAGGTCGAGACACGTGGAAAAAACGTACAAAACAAGAGATTGGAGACATCAAGATTTTCGACGAATTTTTTAAGAATTTTCAAATTTTCAGATAGGAGGTTCCATATAAGGTCAAAAACTACATACTCAGATCTTCACCAAACTTTGCAGGGATACATTGGATATCAAGACACGTGGAAAAAACGTACAAAACAAGAGATTGGAGACATCAAGATTTTGGACGAATTTTTTAAGAATTTTCAAATTTTCAGATGGGAGGTTCAATATAAGGTCAAAAACTACATACTCAGATCTTCACCAAACGTTGCAGGGATACTTTGCATGTCAAGACACGTGGAAAAAACGTACAAAACAAAAGATTGGAGACATCAAGATTTTCGACGAATTTTTTAAGAATTTTCAAATTTTCAGATGGGAGGTTCCAGATAAGGTCAAAAACGACATACTCAGATCTTCACCAAACTTTGCATGGATACATTGGATGTCAAGACACGTGGAAAAAACGTACAAAACAAGAGATTGGAGACATCAAGATTTTGGACGAATTTTTTAAGAATTCTCAAAATTTCAGAAAGGAGGTTCCATATAAGGTCAAAAACGACATACTCAGATCTTCACCAAACTTTGCAGGGATACATTGGATATCAAGACACGTGGAAAAAACGTACAAAACAAGAGATTGGAGACATCAAGATTTTGGACGAATTTTTTAAGAATTTTCAAATTTTCAGATAGGAGGTTCCAGATAAGGTCAAAAACTACATACTCAGATCTTCACCAAACTTTGCAGGGATACATTGGATGTCAAGACACGTGGAAAAAACGTACAAAACAAGAGATTGGAGACATCAAGATTTTGGACGAATTTTTTAAGAATTTTCAAATTTTCAGATAGGAGGTTCCAGATGAGGTCAAAAACTACATACTCAGATCTTCACCAAACTTTGCAGGAATACTTTGCATGTCAAGACACGTGGAAAAAACGTACAAAACAAGAGATCGGAGACATCAAGATTTTCGACGAATTTTTTAAGAATTTTCAAATTTTCAGATGGGAGGTTCCAGATAAGGTCAAAAACGACATACTCAGATCTTCACCAAACTTTGCAGGGATCCATTGGAGGTCGAGACACGTGGAAAAAACGTACAAAACAAGAGATTGGAGACATCAAGATTTTGGACGAATTTTTTAAGAATTTTCAAATTTTCAGATAGGAGGTTCCATATAAGGTCAAAAACTACATACTCAGATCTTCACCAAACTTTGCAGGGATACATTGGATGTCAAGACACGTGGAAAAAACGTACAAAACAAGAGATTGGAGACATCAAGATTTTGGACGATTTTTTTAAAAATTTTCAAATTTTCAGAAATGCGGTTCCAGATAAGGTCAAAAACTACATACTCAGATCTTCACCAAACTTTGCAGGGATACATTGGATGTCAAGACACGTGGAAAAAACGTACAAAACAAGAGATTCGGGTCAACAAGATTTTGGACGGATTTTTTAGGAATTTTCAAATTTTCAGATGGGAGGTTCCAGATAAGGTCAAAAACTACATACTCAGATCTTCACCAAACTCTGCAGGGATACATTGTATGTCAAGACACGTGGAAAAAACATACAAAACATAGGATTGGGGACATCAAGATTTTGTTAAATTCTTTTAAGAATTTTCAAATTTTCAGATAGGAGGTTCCATATAAGGTCAAAAACTACATACTCAGATCTTCACCAAACATTGCAGGGATACATTGGATGTCAAGACACGTGGAAAGAACGTACAAAACAAGAGATTGGAGACATCAAGATTTTGGACGAATTTTTTAAGAATTTTCAAATTTTCAGATAGGAGGCTCCATATAAGGTCAAAAACTACATACTCAGATCTTCACCAAACATTGCAGGGATACATTATATGTCAAGACACGTGGAAAAAACGTACAAAACAAGAGATTGGAGACATCAAGATTTTGGACGAATTTTTTAAGAATTTTCAAATTTTCAGATAGGAGGTTCCAGATAAGGTCAAAAACTACATACTCAGATCTTCACCAAACGTTGCAGGGATACTTTGCATGTCAAGACACGTGGAAAAAACGTACAAAACAAGAGATCGGAGACATCAAGATTTTCGACGAATTTTTTAAGAATTTTCAAATTTTCAGATGGGAGGTTCCAGATAAGGTCAAAAACGACATACTCAGATCTTCACCAAACTTTGCATGGATACATTGGATGTCAAGACACGTGGAAAAAACATACAAAACATAGGATTGGTGACATCAAGATTTTGGACGAATTTTTTAAGAATTTTCAAATTTTCAGATAGGAGGTTCCATATAAGGTCAAAAACTACATACTCAGATCTTCACCAAACTTTGCAGTTATACATTGGAGGTCGAGACACGTGGAAAAAAAGTACAAAACAAGAGATTGGGGTCATCAAGATTTTGGACGGATTTTTTAGGAATTTTCAAATTTTCAGATGGGAGGTTCCAGATAAGGTCAAAAACTACATACTCAGATCTTCACCAAACATTGCAGGGATACATTGGATGTCAAGACACGTGGAAAAAACGTACAAAACAAGAGATTGGAGACATCAAGATTTTGGACGAATTATTTAAGAATTTTCAAATTTTCAGATAGGAGGTTCCAGATGAGGTCAAAAACTACATACTCAGATCTTCACCAAACTTTGCAGGAATACTTTGCATGTCAAGACACGTGGAAAAAACGTACAAAACAAGAGATCGGAGACATCAAGATTTTCGACGAATTTTTTAAGAATTTTCAAATTTTCAGATGGGAGGTTCCAGATAAGGTCAAAAACGACATACTCAGATCTTCACCAAACTTTGCAGGGATCCATTGGAGGTCGAGACACGTGGAAAAAACGTACAAAACAAGAGATTGGAGACATCAAGATTTTGGACGAATTTTTTAAGAATTTTCAAATTTTCAGATGGGAGGTTCCAGATAAGGTCAAAAACGACATACTCAGATCTTCACCAAACTTTGCATAGATACATTGGATGTCAAGACACGTGGAAAAAACATACAAAACATAGGATTGGTGACATCAAGATTTTGGACGAATTTTTTAAGAATTTTCAAATTTTCAGATAGGAGGTTCCATATAAGGTCAAAAACTACATACTCAGATCTTCACCAAACTTTGCAGTTATACATTGGAGGTCGAGACACGTGGAAAAAAAGTACAAAACAAGAGATTGGGGTCATCAAGATTTTGGACGGATTTTTTAGGAATTTTCAAATTTTCAGATGGGAGGTTCCAGATAAGGTCAAAAACTACATACTCAGATCTTCACCAAACATTGCAGGGATACATTGGATGTCAAGACACGTGGAAAAAACGTACAAAACAAGAGATTGGAGACATCAAGATTTTGGACGAATTTTTTAAGAATTTTCAAATTTTCAGATAGGAGGTTCCAGATGAGGTCAAAAACTACATACTCAGATCTTCACCAAACTTTGCAGGAATACTTTGCATGTCAAGACACGTGGAAAAAACGTACAAAACAAGAGATCGGAGACATCAAGATTTTCGACGAATTTTTTAAGAATTTTCAAATTTTCAGATGGGAGGTTCCAGATAAGGTCAAAAACGACATACTCAGATCTTCACCAAACTTTGCAGGGATCCATTGGAGGTCGAGACACGTGGAAAAAACGTACAAAACAAGAGATTGGAGACATCAAGATTTTGGACGAATTTTTTAAGAATTTTCAAATTTTCAGATGGGAGGTTCCAGATAAGGTCAAAAACGACATACTCAGATCTTCACCAAACTTTGCATAGATACATTGGATGTCAAGACACGTGGAAAAAACATACAAAATATAGGATTGGTGACATCAAGATTTTGGACGAATTTTTTAAGAATTTTCAAATTTTCAGATAGGAGGTTCCATATAAGGTCAAAAACTACATACTCAGATCTTCACCAAACTTTGCAGGGATACATTGGAGGTCGAGACACGTGGAAAAAAAGTACAAAACAAGAGATTGGGGTCATCAAGATTTTGGACGGATTTTTTAGGAATTTTCAAATTTTCAGATGGGAGGTTCCAGATAAGGTCAAAAACTACATACTCAGATCTTCACCAAACATTGCAGGGATACATTGGATGTCAAGACACGTGGAAAAAACGTACAAAACAAGAGATTGGAGACATCAAGATTTTGGACGAATTTTTTAAGAATTTTCAAATTTTCAGATAGGAGGTTCCAGATGAGGTCAAAAACTACATACTCAGATCTTCACCAAACTTTGCAGGAATACTTTGCATGTCAAGACACGTGGAAAAAACGTACAAAACAAGAGATCGGAGACATCAAGATTTTCGACGAATTTTTTAAGAATTTTCAAATTTTCAGATGGGAGGTTCCAGATAAGGTCAAAAACGACATACTCAGATCTTCACCAAACTTTGCAGGGATCCATTGGAGGTCGAGACACGTGGAAAAAACGTACAAAACAAGAGATTGGAGACATCAAGATTTTGGACGAATTTTTTAAGAATTTTCAAATTTTCAGATAGGAGGTTCCATATAAGGTCAAAAACTACATACTCAGAACTTCACCAAACTTTGCAGGGATACATTGGATGTCAAGACACGTGGAAAAAACGTACAAAACAAAAGATTGGAGACATCAAGATTTTCGACGAATTTTTTAAGAATTTTCAAATTTTCAGATAGGAGGTTCCAGATAAGGTCAAAAACTACATACTCAGATCTTCACCAAACTTTGCAGGGATACATTATGTGTCAAGACACGTGGAAAAAACGTACAAAACAAAAGATTGGAGACATCAAGATTTTGGTCGAATTTTTTAAGAATTTTCAAATTTTCAGATGGGAGGTTCCAGATAAGGTCAAAAACTACATACTCAGATCTTCACCAAACTTTGCAGGGATCCATTGGAGGTCGAGACACGTGGAAAAAACGTACAAAACAAGAGATTGGAGACATCAAGATTTTCGACGAATTTTTTAAGAATTTTCAAATTTTCAGATAGGAGGTTCCATATAAGGTCAAAAACTACATACTCAGATCTTCACCAAACTTTGCAGGGATACATTGGATATCAAGACACGTGGAAAAAACGTACAAAACAAGAGATTGGAGACATCAAGATTTTGGACGAATTTTTTAAGAATTTTCAAATTTTCAGATGGGAGGTTCAATATAAGGTCAAAAACTACATACTCAGATCTTCACCAAAGTTTGCAGGGATACATTGGATGTCAAGACACGTGGAAAAAACGTACAAAACAAGAGATTGGGGTCATCAAGATTTTGGACGGATTTTTTAGGAATTTTCAAATTTTCAGATGGGAGGTTCCAGATAAGGTCCAAAACTACATACTCAGATCTTCACCAAACATTGCAGGGATACATTGGATGTCAAGACACGTGGAAAAAACGTACAAAACAAGAGATTGGAGACATCAAAATTTTGGACGAATTTTTTAAGAATTTTCAAATTTTCAGATAGGAGGTTCCAGATGAGGTCAAAAACTACATACTCAGATCTTCACCAAACTTTGCAGGAATACTTTGCATGTCAAGACACGTGGAAAAAACGTACAAAACAAGAGATCGGAGACATCAAGATTTTCGACGAATTTTTTAAGAATTTTCAAATTTTCAGATGGGAGGTTCCAGATAAGGTCAAAAACGACATACTCAGATCTTCACCAAACTTTGCATGGATACATTGGATGTCAAGACACGTGGAAAAAACATACAAAACATAGGATTGGTGACATCAAGATTTTGGACGAATTTTTTAAGAATTTTCAAATTTTCAGATAGGAGGTTCCATATAAGGTCAAAAACTACATACTCAGATCTTCACCAAACTTTGCAGGGATACATTGGAGGTCGAGACACGTGGAAAAAAAGTACAAAACAAGAGATTGGGGTCATCAAGATTTTGGACGGATTTTTTAGGAATTTTCAAATTTTCAGATGGGAGGTTCCAGATAAGGTCAAAAACTACATACTCAGATCTTCACCAAACATTGCAGGGATACATTGGATGTCAAGACAAGTGGAAAAAACGTACAAAACAAGAGATTGGAGACATCAAGATTTTGGACGAATTTTTTAAGAATTTTCAAATTTTCAGATAGGAGGTTCCAGATGAGGTCAAAAACTACATACTCAGATCTTCACCAAACTTTGCAGGAATACTTTGCATGTCAAGACACGTGGAAAAAACGTACAAAACAAGAGATCGGAGACATCAAGATTTTCGACGAATTTTTTAAGAATTTTCAAATTTTCAGATGGGAGGTTCCAGATAAGGTCAAAAACGACATACTCAGATCTTCACCAAACTTTGCAGGGATCCATTGGAGGTCGAGACACGTGGAAAAAACGTACAAAACAAGAGATTGGAGACATCAAGATTTTGGACGAATTTTTTAAGAATTTTCAAATTTTCAGATAGGAGGTTCCATATAAGGTCAAAAACTACATACTCAGATCTTCACCAAACTTTGCAGGGATACATTGGATGTCAAGACACGTGGAAAAAACGTACAAAACAAGAGATTGGAGACATCAAGATTTTCGACGAATTTTTTAAGAATTTTCAAATTTTCAGAAAGGATGTTCCAGATAAGGTCAAAAACGACATACTCAGATCTTCACCAAACTTTGCAGGGATCCATTGGAGGTCGAGACACGTGGAAAAAACGTACAAAACAAGAGATTGGAGACATCAAGATTTTGGACGAATTTTTGAAGAATTTTCAAATTTTCAGATAGGAGGTTCCAGATAAGGTCTAAAACTACATACTCAGATCTCCACCAAACATTGCAGGAATACATTGGATGTCAAGACACGTGGAAAAAACGTACAAAACAAGAGATTGGAGACATCAAGATTTTCGACGAATTTTTGAAGAATTTTCAAATTATCAGATAGGAGGTTCCAGATAAGGTCAAAAACTACATACTCAGATCTTCACCAAACGTTGCAGGGATACTTTGCATGTCAAGACACGTGGAAAAAACGTACAAAACAAAAGATTGGAGACATCAAGATTTTCGACGAATTTTTTAAGAATTTTCAAATTTTCAGATGGGAGGTTCCAGATAAGGTCAAAAACGACATACTCAGATCTTCACCAAACTTTGCATGGATACATTGGATGTCAAGACACGTGGAAAAAACGTACAAAACAAGAGATTGGAGACATCAAGATTTTGGACGAATTTTTTAAGAATTTTCAAATTTTCAGATGGGAGGTTCAATATAAGGTCAAAAACTACATACTCAGATCTTCACCAAACTTTGCAGGGATACTTTGGATGTCAAGACACGTGGAAAAAACGTACAAAACAAGAGATTGGGGTCATCAAGATTTTGGACGAATTTTTTAAGAATTTTCAAATTTTCAGATGGGAGGTTCAATATAAGGTCAAAAACTACATACTCAGATCTTCACCAAACTTTGCATGGATACATTGGATGTCAAGACACGTGGAAAAAACATACAAAACATAGGATTCGGAACATCAAGATTTTGGTCGAATTTTTTAAGAATTTTCAAATTTTCAGATAGGAGGTTCCATATAAGGTCAAAAACTACATACTCAGATCTTAACCAAACATTGCAGGAATACATTGGATGTCAAGACACGTGGAAAAAACGTACAAAACAAGAGATTGGGGTCATCAAGATTTTGCACGGATTTTTTAGGAATTTTCAAATTTTCAGATGGGAGGTTCCAGATAAGGTCAAAAACTTCATACTCAGATCTTCACCAAACTTTGCAGGGATACATTGGATGTCAAGACACGTGGAAAAAACGTACAAAACAAGAGATTGGAGACATCAAGATTTTGGACGAATTTTTTAAGAATTTTCAAATTTTCAGATAGGAGGTTCCATATAAGGTCAAAAACTACATACTCAGATCTTCACCAAACTTTGCATGGATACATTATGTGTCAAGACACGTGGAAAAAACGTACAAAACAAAAGATTGGAGACATCAAGATTTTGGTCGAATTTTTTAAGAATTTTCAAATTTTCAGATGGGAGGTTCCAGATAAGGTCAAAAACTACATACTCAGATTTTCACCAAACTTTGCAGGGATACATTGGATGTCAAGACACGTGGAAAAAACGTACAAAAAAGAGATTGGAGACATCAAGATTTTGGACGAATTTTTTAACAATTTTCAAATTTTCAGAAAGGATGTTCCAGATAAGGTCAAAAACGACATACTCAGATCTTCACCAAACTTTGCAGGGATACATTGGATATCAAGACACGTGGAAAAAACGTACAAAACAAGAGATTGGAGACATCAAGATTTTCGACGAATTTTTTAAGAATTTTCAAATTTTCAGATAGGAGGTTCCAGATAAGGTCAAAAACTACATACTCAGATCTTCACCAAACGTTGCAGGGATACTTTGCATGTCAAGACACGTGGAAAAAACGTACAAAACAAAAGATTGGAGACATCAAGATTTTCGACGAATTTTTTAAGAATTTTCAAATTTTCAGATGGGAGGTTCCAGATAAGGTCAAAAACGACATACTCAGATCTTCACCAAACTTTGCATGGATACATTGGATGTCAAGACACGTGGAAAAAACGTACAAAACAAGAGATTGGAGACATCAAGATTTTGGACGAATTTTTTAAGAATTCTCAAATTTTCAGAAAGGAGGTTCCATATAAGGTCAAAAACTACATACTCAGATCTTCACCAAACTTTGCAGGGATACTTTGGATGTCAAGACACGTGGAAAAAACGTACAAAACAAGAGATTGGGGTCATCAAGATTTTGGACGAATTTTTTAAGAATTTTCAAATTTTCAGATGGGAGGTTCAATATAAAGTCAAAAACTACATACTCAGATCTTCACCAAACTTTGCAGGGATACATTGGATGTCAAGACACGTGGAAAAAACATACAAAACATAGGATTCGGAACATCAAGATTTTGGTCGAATTTTTTAAGAATTTTCAAATTTTCAGATAGGAGGTTCCATATAAGGTCAAAAACTACATACTCAGATCTTCACCAAACATTGCAGGAATACATTGGATGTCAAGACACGTGGAAAAAACGTACAAAACAATAGATTGGGGTCATCAAGATTTTGCACGGATTTTTTAGGAATTTTCAAATTTTCAGATGGGAGGTTCCAGATAAGGTCAAAAACTACATACTCAGATCTTCACCAAACTTTGCAGGGATACATTGGATGTCAAGACACGTGGAAAAAACGTACAAAACAAGAGATTGGAGACATCAAGATTTTGGACGAATTTTTTAAGAATTTTCAAATTTTCAGATAGGAGGTTCCATATAAGGTCAAAAACTACATACTCAGATCTTCACCAAACTTTGCATGGATACATTATGTGTCAAGACACGTGGAAAAAACGTACAAAACAAAAGATTGGAGACATCAAGATTTTGGTCGAATTTTTTAAGAATTTTCAAATTTTCAGATGGGAGGTTCCAGATAAGGTCAAAAACTACATACTCAGATCTTCACCAAACTTTGCAGGGATCCATTGGATGTCAAGACACGTGGAAAAAACGTACAAAAAAGAGATTGGAGACATCAAGATTTTGGACGAATTTTTTAACAATTTTCAAATTTTCAGAAAGGATGTTCCAGATAAGGTCAAAAACGACATACTCAGATCTTCACCAAACTTTGCATGGATACATTGGATGTCAAGACACGTGGAAAAAACGTACAAAACAAGAGATTGGGGTCATCAAGATTTTGCACGGATTTTTTAGGAATTTTCAAATTTTCAGATGGGAGGTTCCAGATAAGGTCAAAAACTACATACTCAGATCTTCACCAAACTTTGCAGGGATACATTGGATGTCAAGACACGTGGAAAAAACGTACAAAACAAGAGATTGGAGACATCAAGATTTTGGACGAATTTTTTAAGAATTTTCAAATTTTCAGATAGGAGGTTCCATATAAGGTCAAAAACTACATACTCAGATCTTCACCAAACTTTGCATGGATACATTATGTGTCAAGACACGTGGATTAAACGTACAAAACAAAAGATTGGAGACATCAAGATTTTGGTCGAATTTTTTAAGAATTTTCAAATTTTCAGATGGGAGGTTCCAGATAAGGTCAAAAACTACATACTCAGATCTTCACCAAACTTTGCAGGGATACATTGGATGTCAAGACACGTGGAAAAAACGTACAAAAAAGAGATTGGAGACATCAAGATTTTGGACGAATTTTTTAACAATTTTCAAATTTTCAGAAAGGATGTTCCAGATAAGGTCAAAAACGACATACTCAGATCTTCACCAAACTTTGCAGGGATACATTGGATATCAAGACACGTGGAAAAAACGTACAAAACAAGAGATTGGAGACATCAAGATTTTCGACGAATTTTTTAAGAATTTTCAAATTTTCAGATAGGAGGTTCCAGATAAGGTCAAAAACTACATACTCAGATCTTCACCAAACGTTGCAGGGATACTTTGCATGTCAAGACACGTGGAAAAAACGTACAAAACAAAAGATTGGAGACATCAAGATTTTCGACGAATTTTTTAAGAATTTTCAAATTTTCAGATGGGAGGTTCCAGATAAGGTCAAAAACGACATACTCAGATCTTCACCAAACTTTGCATGGATACATTGGATGTCAAGACACGTGGAAAAAACGTACAAAACAAGAGATTGGAGACATCAAGATTTTGGACGAATTTTTTAAGAATTCTCAAATTTTCAGAAAGGAGGTTCCATATAAGGTCAAAAACTACATACTCAGATCTTCACCAAACTTTGCAGGGATACTTTGGATGTCAAGACACGTGGAAAAAACGTACAAAACAAGAGATTGGGGTCATCAAGATTTTGGACGAATTTTTTAAGAATTTTCAAATTTTCAGATGGGAGGTTCAATATAAGGTCAAAAACTACATACTCAGATCTTCACCAAACTTTGCAGGGATACATTGGATGTCAAGACACGTGGAAAAAACATACAAAACATAGGATTCGGAACATCAAGATTTTGGTCGAATTTTTTAAGAATTTTCAAATTTTCAGATAGGAGGTTCCATATAAGGTCAAAAACTACATACTCAGATCTTCACCAAACATTGCAGGAATACATTGGATGTCAAGACACGTGGAAAAAACGTACAAAACAAGAGATTGGGGTCATCAAGATTTTGCACGGATTTTTTAGGAATTTTCAAATTTTCAGATGGGAGGTTCCAGATAAGGTCAAAAACTACATACTCAGATCTTCACCAAACTTTGCAGGGATACATTGGATGTCAAGACACGTGGAAAAAACGTACAAAACAAGAGATTGGAGACATCAAGATTTTGGACGAATTTTTTAAGAATTTTCAAATTTTCAGATAAGAGGTTCCATATAAGGTCAAAAACTACATACTCAGATCTTCACCAAACTTTGCATGGATACATTATGTGTCAAGACACGTGGAAAAAACGTACAAAACAAAAGATTGGAGACATCAAGATTTTGGTCGAATTTTTTAAGAATTTTCAAATTTTCAGATGGGAGGTTCCAGATAAGGTCAAAAACTACATACTCAGATCTTCACCAAACTTTGCAGGGATCCATTGGATGTCAAGACACGTGGAAAAAACGTACAAAAAAGAGATTGGAGACATCAAGATTTTGGACGAATTTTTTAACAATTTTCAAATTTTCAGAAAGGATGTTCCAGATAAGGTCAAAAACGACATACTCAGATCTTCACCAAACTTTGCAGGGATACATTGGATATCAAGACACGTGGAAAAAACGTACAAAACAAGAGATTGGAGACATCAAGATTTTGGACGAATTTTTTAAGAATTTTCAAATTTTCAGATAGGAGGTTCCAGATAAGGTCAAAAACTACATACTCAGATCTTCACCAAACTTTGCAGGGATACATTGGATGTCAAGACACGTGGAAAAAACGTACAAAACAAGAGATTGGAGACATCAAGATTTTGGACGAATTTTTTAAGAATTTTCAAATTTTCAGATAGGAGGTTCCAGATGAGGTCAAAAACTACATACTCAGATCTTCACCAAACTTTGCAGGAATACTTTGCATGTCAAGACACGTGGAAAAAACGTACAAAACAAGAGATCGGAGACATCAAGATTTTCGACGAATTTTTTAAGAATTTTCAAATTTTCAGATGGGAGGTTCCAGATAAGGTCAAAAACGACATACTCAGATCTTCACCAAACTTTGCAGGGATCCATTGGAGGTCGAGACACGTGGAAAAAACGTACAAAACAAGAGATTGGAGACATCAAGATTTTGGACGAGTTTTTTAAGAATTTTCAAATTTTCAGATAGGAGGTTCCATATAAGGTCAAAAACTACATACTCAGATCTTCACCAAACTTTGCAGGGATACATTGGATGTCAAGACACGTGGAAAAAACGTACAAAACAAGAGATTGGAGACATCAAGATTTTGGACGATTTTTTTAAAAATTTTCAAATTTTCAGAAATGCGGTTCCAGATAAGGTCAAAAACTACATACTCAGATCTTCACCAAACTTTGCAGGGATACATTGGATGTCAAGACACGTGGAAAAAACGTACAAAACAAGAGATTCGGGTCAACAAGATTTTGGACGGATTTTTTAGGAATTTTCAAATTTTCAGATGGGAGGTTCCAGATAAGGTCAAAAACTACATACTCAGATCTTCACCAAACTCTGCAGGGATACATTGTATGTCAAGACACGTGGAAAAAACATACAAAACATAGGATTGGGGACATCAAGATTTTGTTAAATTCTTTTAAGAATTTTCAAATTTTCAGATAGGAGGTTCCATATAAGGTCAAAAACTACATACTCAGATCTTCACCAAACATTGCAGGGATACATTGGATGTCAAGACACGTGGAAAGAACGTACAAAACAAGAGATTGGAGACATCAAGATTTTGGACGAATTTTTTAAGAATTTTCAAATTTTCAGATAGGAGGCTCCATATAAGGTCAAAAACTACATACTCAGATCTTCACCAAACATTGCAGAGATACATTGGATGTCAAGACACGTGGAAAAAACGTACAAAACAAGAGATTGGAGACATCAAGATTTTGGACGAATTTTTTAAGAATTTTCAAATTTTCAGATAGGAGGTTCCAGATAAGGTCAAAAACTACATACTCAGATCTTCACCAAACGTTGCAGGGATACTTTGCATGTCAAGACACGTGGAAAAAACGTACAAAACAAGAGATCGGAGACATCAAGATTTTCGACGAATTTTTTAAGAATTTTCAAATTTTCAGATGGGAGGTTCCAGATAAGGTCAAAAACGACATACTCAGATCTTCACCAAACTTTGCATGGATACATTGGATGTCAAGACACGTGGAAAAAACATACAAAACATAGGATTGGTGACATCAAGATTTTGGACGAATTTTTTAAGAATTTTCAAATTTTCAGATAGGAGGTTCCATATAAGGTCAAAAACTACATACTCAGATCTTCACCAAACTTTGCAGGGATACATTGGAGGTCGAGACACGTGGAAAAAAAGTACAAAACAAGAGATTGGGGTCATCAAGATTTTGGACGGATTTTTTAGGAATTTTCAAATTTTCAGATGGGAGGTTCCAGATAAGGTCAAAAACTACATACTCAGATCTTCACCAAACATTGCAGGGATACATTGGATGTCAAGACACGTGGAAAAAACGTACAAAACAAGAGATTGGAGACATCAAGATTTTGGACGAATTTTTTAAGAATTTTCAAATTTTCAGATAGGAGGTTCCAGATGAGGTCAAAAACTACATACTCAGATCTTCACCAAACTTTGCAGGAATACTTTGCATGTCAAGACACGTGGAAAAAACGTACAAAACAAGAGATCGGAGACATCAAGATTTTCGACGAATTTTTTAAGAATTTTCAAATTTTCAGATGGGAGGTTCCAGATAAGGTCAAAAACGACATACTCAGATCTTCACCAAACTTTGCAGGGATCCATTGGAGGTCGAGACACGTGGAAAAAACGTACAAAACAAGAGATTGGAGACATCAAGATTTTCGACGAATTTTTTAAGAATTTTCAAATTTTCAGATGGGAGGTTCCAGATAAGGTCAAAAACGACATACTCAGATCTTCACCAAACTTTGCATGGATACATTGGATGTCAAGACACGTGGAAAAAACATACAAAACATAGGATTGGTGACATCAAGATTTTGGACGAATTTTTTAAGAATTTTCAAATTTTCAGATAGGAGGTTCCATATAAGGTCAAAAACTACATACTCAGATCTTCACCAAACTTTGCAGGGATACATTGGAGGTCGAGACACGTGGAAAAAAAGTACAAAACAAGAGATTGGGGTCATCAAGATTTTGGACGGATTTTTTAGGAATTTTCAAATTTTCAGATGTTAGGTTCCAGATAAGGTCAAAAACTACATACTCAGATCTTCACCAAACATTGCAGGGATACATTGGATGTCAAGACACGTGGAAAAAACGTACAAAACAAGAGATTGGAGACATCAAGATTTTGGACGAATTTTTTAAGAATTTTCAAATTTTCAGATAGGAGGTTCCAGATGAGGTCAAAAACTACATACTCAGATCTTCACCAAACTTTGCAGGAATACTTTGCATGTCAAGACACGTGGAAAAAACGTACAAAACAAGAGATCGGAGACATCAAGATTTTCGACGAATTTTTTAAGAATTTTCAAATTTTCAGATGGGAGGTTCCAGATAAGGTCAAAAACGACATACTCAGATCTTCACCAAACTTTGCAGGGATCCATTGGAGGTCGAGACACGTGGAAAAAACGTACAAAACAAGAGATTGGAGACATCAAGATTTTGGACGAATTTTTTAAGAATTTTCAAATTTTCAGATAGGAGGTTCCATATAAGGTCAAAAACTACATACTCAGATCTTCACCAAACTTTGCAGGGATACATTGGATGTCAAGACACGTGGAAAAAACGTACAAAACAAAAGATTGGAGACATCAAGATTTTCGACGAATTTTTTAAGAATTTTCAAATTTTCAGATAGGAGGTTCCAGATGAGGTCAAAAACTACATACTCAGATCTTCACCAAACTTTGCAGGAATACTTTGCATGTCAAGACACGTGGAAAAAACGTACAAAACAAGAGATCGGAGACATCAAGATTTTCGACGAATTTTTTAAGAATTTTCAAATTTTCAGATGGGAGGTTCCAGATAAGGTCAAAAACGACATACTCAGATCTTCACCAAACTTTGCATGGATACATTGGATGTCAAGACACGTGGAAAAAACATACAAAACATAGGATTGGTGACATCAAGATTTTGGACGAATTTTTTAAGAATTTTCAAATTTTCAGATAGGAGGTTCCATATAAGGTCAAAAACTACATACTCAGATCTTCACCAAACTTTGCAGGGATACATTGGAGGTCGAGACACGTGGAAAAAAAGTACAAAACAAGAGATTGGGGTCATCAAGATTTTGGACGGATTTTTTAGGAATTTTCAAATTTTCAGATGGGAGGTTCCAGATAAGGTCAAAAACTACATACTCAGATCTTCACCAAACATTGCAGGGATACATTGGATGTCAAGACACGTGGAAAAAAACGTACAAAACAAGAGATTGGAGACATCAAGATTTTGGACGAATTTTTTAAGAATTTTCAAATTTTCAGATAGGAGGTTCCAGATGAGGTCAAAAACTACATACTCAGATCTTCACCAAACTTTGCAGGAATACTTTGCATGTCAAGACACGTGGAAAAAACGTACAAAACAAGAGATCGGAGACATCAAGATTTTCGACGAATTTTTTAAGAATTTTCAAATTTTCAGATGGGAGGTTCCAGATAAGGTCAAAAACGACATACTCAGATCTTCACCAAACTTTGCAGGGATCCATTGGAGGTCGAGACACGTGGAAAAAACGTACAAAACAAGAGATTGGAGACATCAAGATTTTCGACGAATTTTTTAAGAATTTTCAAATTTTCAGATGGGAGGTTCCAGATAAGGTCAAAAACGACATACTCAGATCTTCACCAAACTTTGCATGGATACATTGGATGTCAAGACACGTGGAAAAAACATACAAAACATAGGATTGGTGACATCAAGATTTTGGACGAATTTTTTAAGAATTTTCAAATTTTCAGATAGGAGGTTCCATATAAGGTCAAAAACTACATACTCAGATCTTCACCAAACTTTGCAGGGATACATTGGAGGTCGAGACACGTGGAAAAAAAGTACAAAACAAGATATTGGGGTCATCAAGATTTTGGACGGATTTTTTAGGAATTTTCAAATTTTCAGATGTTAGGTTCCAGATAAGGTCAAAAACTACATACTCAGATCTTCACCAAACATTGAAGGGATACATTGGATGTCAAGACACGTGGAAAAAACGTACAAAACAAGAGATTGGAGACATCAAGATTTTGGACGAATTTTTTAAGAATTTTCAAATTTTCAGATAGGAGGTTCCAGATGAGGTCAAAAACTACATACTCAGATCTTCACCAAACTTTGCAGGAATACTTTGCATGTCAAGACACGTGGAAAAAACGTACAAAACAAGAGATCGGAGACATCAAGATTTTCGACGAATTTTTTAAGAATTTTCAAATTTTCAGATGGGAGGTTCCAGATAAGGTCAAAAACGACATACTCAGATCTTCACCAAACTTTGCAGGGATCCATTGGAGGTCGAGACACGTGGAAAAAACGTACAAAACAAGAGATTGGAGACATCAAGATTTTGGACGAATTTTTTAAGAATTTTCAAATTTTCAGATAGGAGGTTCCATATAAGGTCAAAAACTACATACTCAGATCTTCACCAAACTTTGCAGGGATACATTGGATGTCAAGACACGTGGAAAAAACGTACAAAACAAAAGATTGGAGACATCAAGATTTTCGACGAATTTTTTAAGAATTTTCAAATTTTCAGATAGGAGGTTCCAGATAAGGTCAAAAACTACATACTCAGATCTTCACCAAACTTTGCAGGGATACATTATGTGTCAAGACACGTGGAAAAAACGTACAAAACAAAAGATTGGAGACATCAAGATTTTGGTCGAATTTTTTAAGAATTTTCAAATTTTCAGATGGGAGGTTCCAGATAAGGTCAAAAACTACATACTCAGATCTTCACCAAACTTTGCAGGGATCCATTGGAGGTCGAGACACGTGGAAAAAACGTACAAAACAAGAGATTGGAGACATCAAGATTTTGGACGAATTTTTTAAGAATTTTCAAATTTTCAGATAGGAGGTTCCATATAAGGTCAAAAACTACATACTCAGATCTTCACCAAACTTTGCAGGGATACATTGGATATCAAGACACGTGGAAAAAACGTACAAAACAAGAGATTGGAGACATCAAGATTTTGGACGAATTTTTTAAGAATTTTCAAATTTTCAGATGGGAGGTTCAATATAAGGTCAAAAACTACATACTCAGATCTTCACCAAACTTTGCAGGGATACATTGGATGTCAAGACACGTGGAAAAAACGTACAAAACAAGAGATTGGGGTCATCAAGATTTTGGACGAATTTTTTAGGAATTTTCAAATTTTCAGATGGGAGGTTCCAGATAAGGTCAAAAACTACATACTCAGATCTTCACCAAACATTGCAGGGATACATTGGATGTCAAGACACGTGGAAAAAACGTACAAAACAAGAGATTGGAGACATCAAAATTTTGGACGAATTTTTTAAGAATTTTCAAATTTTCAGATAGGAGGTTCCATATAAGGTCAAAAACTACATACTCAGATCTTCACCAAACTTTGCAGGGATACATTGGATATCAAGACACGTGGAAAAAACGTACAAAACAAGAGATTGGAGACATCAAGATTTTGGACGAATTTTTTAAGAATTTTCAAATTTTCAGATGGGAGGTTCAATATAAGGTCAAAAACTACATACTCAGATCTTCACCAAACTTTGCAGGGATACATTGGATGTCAAGAAACGTGGAAAAAACGTACAAAACAAGAGATTGGAGACATCAAGATTTTGGACGAATTTTTTAAGAATTTTCAAATTTTCAGATAGGAGGTTCCATATAAGGTCAAAAACTACATACTCAGATCTTCACCAAACTTTGCAGGGATACATTGGATATCAAGACACGTGGAAAAAACGTACAAAACAAGAGATTGGAGACATCAAGATTTTGGACGAATTTTTTAAGAATTTTCAAATTTTCAGATAGGAGGTTCCAGATAAGGTCAAAAACTACATACTCAGATCTTCACCAAACTTTGCAGGGATACATTGGATGTCAAGACACGTGGAAAAAACGTACAAAACAAGAGATTGGGGTCATCAAGATTTTGGACGGATTTTTTAGGAATTTTCAAATTTTCAGATGGGAGGTTCCAGATAAGGTCAAAAACTACATACTCAGATCTTCACCAAACATTGCAGGGATACATTGGATGTCAAGACACGTGGAAAAAACGTACAAAACAAGAGATTGGAGACATCAAAATTTTGGACGAATTTTTTAAGAATTTTCAAATTTTCAGATAGGAGGTTCCAGATGAGGTCAAAAACTACATACTCAGATCTTCACCAAACTTTGCAGGAATACTTTGCATGTCAAGACACGTGGAAAAAACGTACAAAACAAGAGATCGGAGACATCAAGATTTTCGACGAATTTTTTAAGAATTTTCAAATTTTCAGATGGGAGGTTCCAGATAAGGTCAAAAACGACATACTCAGATCTTCACCAAACTTTGCATGGATACATTGGATGTCAAGACACGTGGAAAAAACATACAAAACATAGGATTGGTGACATCAAGATTTTGGACGAATTTTTTAAGAATTTTCAAATTTTCAGATAGGAGGTTCCATATAAGGTCAAAAACTACATACTCAGATCTTCACCAAACTTTGCAGGGATACATTGGAGGTCGAGACACGTGGAAAAAAAGTACAAAACAAGAGATTGGGGTCATCAAGATTTTGGACGGATTTTTTAGGAATTTTCAAATTTTCAGATGGGAGGTTCCAGATAAGGTCAAAAACTACATACTCAGATCTTCACCAAACATTGCAGGGATACATTGGATGTCAAGACACGTGGAAAAAAACGTACAAAACAAGAGATTGGAGACATCAAGATTTTGGACGAATTTTTTAAGAATTTTCAAATTTTCAGATAGGAGGTTCCAGATGAGGTCAAAAACTACATACTCAGATCTTCACCAAACTTTGCAGGAATACTTTGCATGTCAAGACACGTGGAAAAAACGTACAAAACAAGAGATCGGAGACATCAAGATTTTCGACGAATTTTTTAAGAATTTTCAAATTTTCAGATGGGAGGTTCCAGATAAGGTCAAAAACGACATACTCAGATCTTCACCAAACTTTGCAGGGATCCATTGGAGGTCGAGACACGTGGAAAAAACGTACAAAACAAGAGATTGGAGACATCAAGATTTTGGACGAATTTTTTAAGAATTTTCAAATTTTCAGATAGGAGGTTCCATATAAGGTCAAAAACTACATACTCAGATCTTCACCAAACTTTGCAGGGATACATTGGATGTCAAGACACGTGGAAAAAACGTACAAAACAAGAGATTGGAGACATCAAGATTTTCGACGAATTTTTTAAGAATTTTCAAATTTTCAGAAAGGATGTTCCAGATAAGGTCAAAAACGACATACTCAGATCTTCACCAAACTTTGCAGGGATCCATTGGAGGTCGAGACACGTGGAAAAAACGTACAAAACAAGAGATTGGAGACGTCAAGATTTTGGACGAATTTTTGAAGAATTTTCAAATTTTCAGATAGGAGGTTCCAGATAAGGTCTAAAACTACATACTCAGATCTCCACCAAACATTGCAGGAATACATTGGATGTCAAGACACGTGGAAAAAACGTACAAAACAAGAGATTGGAGACATCAAGATTTTCGACGAATTTTTGAAGAATTTTCAAATTTTCAGATAGGAGGTTCCAGATAAGGTCAAAAACTACATACTCAGATCTTCACCAAACGTTGCAGGGATACTTTGCATGTCAAGACACGTGGAAAAAACGTACAAAACAAGAGATTGGAGACATCAAGATTTTCGACGAATTTTTTAAGAATTTTCAAATTTTCGGATGGGAGGTTCCAGATAAGGTCAAAAACGACATACTCAGATCTTCACCAAACTTTGCATGGATACATTGGATGTCAAGACACGTGGAAAAAACGTACAAAACAAGAGATTGGAGACATCAAGATTTTGGACGAATTTTTTAAGAATTCTCAAATTTTCAGAAAGGAGGTTCCATATAAGGTCAAAAACTACATACTCAGATCTTCACCAAACTTTGCAGGGATACATTGGATGTCAAGACACGTGGAAAAAACGTACAAAACAAGAGATTGGGGTCTTCAAGATTTTGGACGAATTTTTTAAGAATTTTCAAATTTTCAGATAGGAGGTTCCAGATAAGGTCAAAAACTACATACTCAGATCTTCACCAAACGTTGCAGGGATACTTTGCATGTCAAGACACGTGGAAAAAACGTACAAAACAAGAGATTGGAGACATCAAGATTTTCGACGAATTTTTTAAGAATTTTCAAATTTTCAGATAGGAGGTTCCATATAAGGTCAAAAACTACATACTCAGATCTTCACCAAACATTGCAGGAATACATTGGATGTCAAGACACGTGGAAAAAACGTACAAAACAAGAGATTGGAGACATCAAGATTTTCGACGAATTTTTGAAGAATTTTCAAATTTTCAGATAGGAGGTTCTAGATAAGGTCAAAAACTACATACTCAGATCTTCACCAAACGTTGCAGGGATACTTTGCATGTCAAGATACGTGGAAAAAACGTACAAAACAAGAGATTGGAGACATCAAGATTTTCGACGAATTTTTTAAGAATTTTCAAATTTTCAGATAGGAGGTTCCATATAAGGTCAAAAACTACATACTCAGATCTTCACCAAACATTGCAGGAATACATTGGATGTCAAGACACGTGGAAAAAACGTACAAAACAAGAGATTGGGGTCATCAAGATTTTGCACGGATTTTTTAGGAATTTTCAAATTTTCAGATGGGAGGTTCCAGATAAGGTCAAAAACTACATACTCAGATCTTCACCAAACTTTGCAGGGATACATTGGATGTCAAGACACGTGGAAAAAACGTACAAAACAAGAGATTGGAGACATCAAGATTTTGGACGAATTTTTTAAGAATTTTCAAATTTTCAGATAGGAGGTTCCATATAAGGTCAAAAACTACATACTCAGATCTTCACCAAACTTTGCATGGATACATTATGTGTCAAGACACGTGGAAAAAACGTACAAAACAAAAGATTGGAGACATCAAGATTTTGGTCGAATTTTTTAAGAATTTTCAAATTTTCAGATGGGAGGTTCCAGATAAGGTCAAAAACTACATACTCAGATCTTCACCAAACTTTGCAGGGATACATTGGATGTCAAGACACGTGGAAAAAACGTACAAAAAAGAGATTGGAGACATCAAGATTTTGGACGAATTTTTTAACAATTTTCAAATTTTCAGAAAGGATGTTCCAGATAAGGTCAAAAACGACATACTCAGATCTTCACCAAACTTTGCAGGGATACATTGGATATCAAGACACGTGGAAAAAACGTACAAAACAAGAGATTGGAGACATCAAGATTTTCGACGAATTTTTTAAGAATTTTCAAATTTTCAGATAGGAGGTTCCAGATAAGGTCAAAAACTACATACTCAGATCTTCACCAAACGTTGCAGGGATACTTTGCATGTCAAGACACGTGGAAAAAACGTACAAAACAAAAGATTGGAGACATCAAGATTTTCGACGAATTTTTTAAGAATTTTCAAATTTTCAGATGGGAGGTTCCAGATAAGGTCAAAAACGACATACTCAGATCTTCACCAAACTTTGCATGGATACATTGGATGTCAAGACACGTGGAAAAAACGTACAAAACAAGAGATTGGAGACATCAAGATTTTGGACGAATTTTTTAAGAATTCTCAAATTTTCAGAAAGGAGGTTCCATATAAGGTCAAAAACTACATACTCAGATCTTCACCAAACTTTGCAGGGATACTTTGGATGTCAAGACACGTGGAAAAAACGTACAAAACAAGAGATTGGGGTCATCAAGATTTTGGACGAATTTTTTAAGAATTTTCAAATTTTCAGATGGGAGGTTCAATATAAGGTCAAAAACTACATACTCAGATCTTCACCAAACTTTGCAGGGATACATTGGATGTCAAGACACGTGGAAAAAACATACAAAACATAGGATTCGGAACATCAAGATTTTGGTCGAATTTTTTAAGAATTTTCAAATTTTCAGATAGGAGGTTCCATATAAGGTCAAAAACTACATACTCAGATCTTCACCAAACATTGCAGGAATACATTGGATGTCAAGACACGTGGAAAAAACGTACAAAACAAGAGATTGGGGTCATCAAGATTTTGCACGGATTTTTTAGGAATTTTCAAATTTTCAGATGGGAGGTTCCAGATAAGGTCAAAAACTACATACTCAGATCTTCACCAAACTTTGCAGGGATACATTGGATGTCAAGACACGTGGAAAAAACGTACAAAACAAGAGATTGGAGACATCAAGATTTTGGACGAATTTTTTAAGAATTTTCAAATTTTCAGATAAGAGGTTCCATATAAGGTCAAAAACTACATACTCAGATCTTCACCAAACTTTGCATGGATACATTATGTGTCAAGACACGTGGAAAAAACGTACAAAACAAAAGATTGGAGACATCAAGATTTTGGTCGAATTTTTTAAGAATTTTCAAATTTTCAGATGGGAGGTTCCAGATAAGGTCAAAAACTACATACTCAGATCTTCACCAAACTTTGCAGATATCCATTGGATGTCAAGACACGTGGAAAAAACGTACAAAAAAGAGATTGGAGACATCAAGATTTTGGTCGAATTTTTTAACAATTTTCAAATTTTCAGAAAGGATGTTCCAGATAAGGTCAAAAACGACATACTCAGATCTTCACCAAACTTTGCAGGGATACATTGGATATCAAGACACGTGGAAAAAACGTACAAAACAAGAGATTGGAGACATCAAGATTTTGGACGAATTTTTTAAGAATTTTCAAATTTTCAGATAGGAGGTTCCAGATAAGGTCAAAAACTACATACTCAGATCTTCACCAAACTTTGCAGGGATACATTGGATGTCAAGACACGTGGAAAAAACGTACAAAACAAGAGATTGGAGACATCAAGATTTTGGACGAATTTTTTAAGAATTTTCAAATTTTCAGATAGGAGGTTCCAGATGAGGTCAAAAACTACATACTCAGATCTTCACCAAACTTTGCAGGAATACTTTGCATGTCAAGACACGTGGAAAAAAACGTACAAAACAAGAGATCGGAGACATCAAGATTTTCGACGAATTTTTTAAGAATTTTCAAATTTTCAGATGGGAGGTTCCAGATAAGGTCAAAAACGACATACTCAGATCTTCACCAAACTTTGCAGGGATCCATTGGAGGTCGAGACACGTGGAAAAAACGTACAAAACAAGAGATTGGAGACATCAAGATTTTGGACGAGTTTTTTAAGAATTTTCAAATTTTCAGATAGGAGGTTCCATATAAGGTCAAAAACTACATACTCAGATCTTCACCAAACTTTGCAGGGATACATTGGATGTCAAGACACGTGGAAAAAACGTACAAAACAAGAGATTGGAGACATCAAGATTTTGGACGATTTTTTTAAAAATTTTCAAATTTTCAGAAATGCGGTTCCAGATAAGGTCAAAAACTACATACTCAGATCTTCACCAAACTTTGCAGGGATACATTGGATGTCAAGACACGTGGAAAAAACGTACAAAACAAGAGATTCGGGTCAACAAGATTTTGGACGGATTTTTTAGGAATTTTCAAATTTTCAGATGGGAGGTTCCAGATAAGGTCAAAAACTACATACTCAGATCTTCACCAAACTTTGCAGGGATACATTGGATGTCAAGACACGTGGAAAAAACGTACAAAACAAGAGATTGGAGACATCAAGATTTTGGACGAATTTTTTAAGAATTCTCAAATTTTCAGAAAGGAGGTTCCATATAAGGTCAAAAACTACATACTCAGATCTTCACCAAACTTTGCAGGGATACTTTGGATGTCAAGACACGTGGAAAAAACGTACAAAACAAGAGATTGGGGTCATCAAGATTTTGGACGAATTTTTTAAGAATTTTCAAATTTTCAGATGGGAGGTTCAATATAAGGTCAAAAACTACATACTCAGATCTTCACCAAACTTTGCAGGGATACATTGGATGTCAAGACACGTGGAAAAAACATACAAAACATAGGATTCGGAACATCAAGATTTTGGTCGAATTTTTTAAGAATTTTCAAATTTTCAGATAGGAGGTTCCATATAAGGTCAAAAACTACATACTCAGATCTTCACCAAACATTGCAGGAATACATTGGATGTCAAGACACGTGGAAAAAACGTACAAAACAAGAGATTGGGGTCATCAAGATTTTGCACGGATTTTTTAGGAATTTTCAAATTTTCAGATGGGAGGTTCCAGATAAGGTCAAAAACTACATACTCAGATCTTCACCAAACTTTGCAGGGATACATTGGATGTCAAGACACGTGGAAAAAACGTACAAAACAAGAGATTGGAGACATCAAGATTTTGGACGAATTTTTTAAGAATTTTCAAATTTTCAGATAAGAGGTTCCATATAAGGTCAAAAACTACATACTCAGATCTTCACCAAACTTTGCATGGATACATTATGTGTCAAGACACGTGGAAAAAACGTACAAAACAAAAGATTGGAGACATCAAGATTTTGGTCGAATTTTTTAAGAATTTTCAAATTTTCAGATGGGAGGTTCCAGATAAGGTCAAAAACTACATACTCAGATCTTCACCAAACTTTGCAGGGATCCATTGGATGTCAAGACACGTGGAAAAAACGTACAAAAAAGAGATTGGAGACATCAAGATTTTGGACGAATTTTTTAACAATTTTCAAATTTTCAGAAAGGATGTTCCAGATGAGGTCAAAAACGACATACTCAGATCTTCACCAAACTTTGCAGGGATACATTGGATATCAAGACACGTGGAAAAAACGTACAAAACAAGAGATTGGAGACATCAAGATTTTGGACGAATTTTTTAAGAATTTTCAAATTTTCAGATAGGAGGTTCCAGATAAGGTCAAAAACTACATACTCAGATCTTCACCAAACTTTGCAGGGATACATTGGATGTCAAGACACGTGGAAAAAACGTACAAAACAAGAGATTGGAGACATCAAGATTTTGGACGAATTTTTTAAGAATTTTCAAATTTTCAGATAGGAGGTTCCAGATGAGGTCAAAAACTACATACTCAGATCTTCACCAAACTTTGCAGGAATACTTTGCATGTCAAGACACGTGGAAAAAACGTACAAAACAAGAGATCGGAGACATCAAGATTTTCGACGAATTTTTTAAGAATTTTCAAATTTTCAGATGGGAGGTTCCAGATAAGGTCAAAAACGACATACTCAGATCTTCACCAAACTTTGCAGGGATCCATTGGAGGTCGAGACACGTGGAAAAAACGTACAAAACAAGAGATTGGAGACATCAAGATTTTGGACGAGTTTTTTAAGAATTTTCAAATTTTCAGATAGGAGGTTCCATATAAGGTCAAAAACTACATACTCAGATCTTCACCAAACTTTGCAGGGATACATTGGATGTCAAGACACGTGGAAAAAACGTACAAAACAAGAGATTGGAGACATCAAGATTTTGGACGATTTTTTTAAAAATTTTCAAATTTTCAGAAATGCGGTTCCAGATAAGGTCAAAAACTACATACTCAGATCTTCACCAAACTTTGCAGGGATACATTGGATGTCAAGACACGTGGAAAAAACGTACAAAACAAGAGATTCGGGTCAACAAGATTTTGGACGGATTTTTTAGGAATTTTCAAATTTTCAGATGGGAGGTTCCAGATAAGGTCAAAAACTACATACTCAGATCTTCACCAAACTCTGCAGGGATACATTGTATGTCAAGACACGTGGAAAAAACATACAAAACATAGGATTGGGGACATCAAGATTTTGTTAAATTCTTTTAAGAATTTTCAAATTTTCAGATAGGAGGTTCCATATAAGGTCAAAAACTACATACTCAGATCTTCACCAAACATTGCAGGGATACATTGGATGTCAAGACACGTGGAAAGAACGTACAAAACAAGAGATTGGAGACATCAAGATTTTGGACGAATTTTTTAAGAATTTTCAAATTTTCAGATAGGAGGCTCCATATAAGGTCAAAAACTACATACTCAGATCTTCACCAAACATTGCAGGGATACATTGGATGTCAAGACACGTGGAAAAAACGTACAAAACAAGAGATTGGAGACATCAAGATTTTGGACGAATTTTTTAAGAATTTTCAAATTTTCAGATAGGAGGTTCCAGATAAGGTCAAAAACTACATACTCAGATCTTCACCAATCGTTGCAGGGATACTTTGCATGTCAAGACACGTGGAAAAAACGTACAAAACAAGAGATCGGAGACATCAAGATTTTCGACGAATTTTTTAAGAATTTTCAAATTTTCAGATGGGAGGTTCCAGATAAGGTCAAAAACGACATACTCAGATCTTCACCAAACTTTGCATGGATACATTGGATGTCAAGACACGTGGAAAAAACATACAAAACATAGGATTGGTGACATCAAGATTTTGGACGAATTTTTTAAGAATTTTCAAATTTTCAGATAGGAGGTTCCATATAAGGTCAAAAACTACATACTCAGATCTTCACCAAACTTTGCAGGGATACATTGGAGGTCGAGACACGTGGAAAAAAAGTACAAAACAAGAGATTGGGGTCATCAAGATTTTGGACGGATTTTTTAGGAATTTTCAAATTTTCAGATGGGAGGTTCGAGATAAGGTCAAAAACTACATACTCAGATCTTCACCAAACATTGCAGGGATACATTGGATGTCAAGACACGTGGAAAAAACGTACAAAACAAGAGATTGGAGACATCAAGATTTTGGACGAATTTTTTAAGAATTTTCAAATTTTCAGATAGGAGTTTCCAGATGAGGTCAAAAACTACATACTCAGATCTTCACCAAACTTTGCAGGAATACTTTGCATGTCAAGACACGTGGAAAAAACGTACAAAACAAGAGATCGGAGACATCAAGATTTTCGACGAATTTTTTAAGAATTTTCAAATTTTCAGATGGGAGGTTCCAGATAAGGTCAAAAACGACATACTCAGATCTTCACCAAACTTTGCAGGGATCCATTGGAGGTCGAGACACGTGGAAAAAATGTACAAAACAAGAGATTGGAGACATCAAGATTTTCGACGAATTTTTTAAGAATTTTCAAATTTTCAGATGGGAGGTTCCAGATAAGGTCAAAAACGACATACTAAGATCTTCACCAAACTTTGCATGGATACATTGGATGTCAAGACACGTGGAAAAAACATACAAAACATAGGATTGGTGACATCAAGATTTTGGACGAATTTTTTAAGAATTTTCAAATTTTCAGATAGGAGGTTCCATATAAGGTCAAAAACTACATACTCAGATCTTCACCAAACTTTGCAGGGATACATTGGAGGTCGAGACACGTGGAAAAAAAGTACAAAACAAGAGATTGGGGTCATCAAGATTTTGGACGGATTTTTTAGGAATTTTCAAATTTTCAGATGTTAGGTTCCAGATAAGGTCAAAAACTACATACTCAGATCTTCACCAAACATTGCAGGGATACATTGGATGTCAAGACACGTGGAAAAAACGTACAAAACAAGAGATTGGAGACATCAAGATTTTGGACGAATTTTTTAAGAATTTTCAAATTTTCAGATAGGAGGTTCCAGATGAGGTCAAAAACTACATACTCAGATCTTCACCAAACTTTGCAGGAATACTTTGCATGTCAAGACACGTGGAAAAAACGTACAAAACAAGAGATCGGAGACATCAAGATTTTCGACGAATTTTTTAAGAATTTTCAAATTTTCAGATGGGAGGTTCCAGATAAGGTCAAAAACGACATACTCAGATCTTCACCAAACTTTGCAGGGATCCATTGGAGGTCGAGACACGTGGAAAAAACGTACAAAACAAGAGATTGGAGACATCAAGATTTTGGACGAATTTTTTAAGAATTTTCAAATTTTCAGATAGGAGGTTCCATATAAGGTCAAAAACTACATACTCAGATCTTCACCAAACTTTGCAGGGATACATTGGATGTCAAGACACGTGGAAAAAACGTACAAAACAAAAGATTGGAGACATCAAGATTTTCGACGAATTTTTTAAGAATTTTCAAATTTTCAGATAGGAGGTTCCAGATAAGGTCAAAAACTACATACTCAGATCTTCACCAAACTTTGCAGGGATACATTATGTGTCAAGACACGTGGAAAAAACGTACAAAACAAAAGATTGGAGACATCAAGATTTTGGTCGAATTTTTTAAGAATTTTCAAATTTTCAGATGGGAGGTTCCAGATAAGGTCAAAAACTACATACTCAGATCTTCACCAAACTTTGCAGGGATCCATTGGAGGTCGAGACACGTGGAAAAAACGTACAAAACAAGAGATTGGAGACATCAAGATTTTGGACGAATTTTTTAAGAATTTTCAAATTTTCAGATAGGAGGTTCCATATAAGGTCAAAAACTACATACTCAGATCTTCACCAAACTTTGCAGGGATACATTGGATATCAAGACACGTGGAAAAAACGTACAAAACAAGAGATTGGAGACATCAAGATTTTGGACGAATTTTTTAAGAATTTTCAAATTTTCAGATGGGAGGTTCAATATAAGGTCAAAAACTACATACTCAGATCTTCACCAAACTTTGCAGGGATACATTGGATGTCAAGACACGTGGAAAAAAACGTACAAAACAAGAGATTGGGGTCATCAAGATTTTGGACGGATTTTTTAGGAATTTTCAAATTTTCAGATGGGAGGTTCCAGATAAGGTCAAAAACTACATACTCAGATCTTCACCAAACATTGCAGGGATACATTGGATGTCAAGACACGTGGAAAAAACGTACAAAACAAGAGATTGGAGACATCAAAATTTTGGACGAATTTTTTAAGAATTTTCAAATTTTCAGATAGGAGGTTCCATATAAGGTCAAAAACTACATACTCAGATCTTCACCAAACTTTGCAGGGATACATTGGATATCAAGACACGTGGAAAAAACGTACAAAACAAGAGATTGGAGACATCAAGATTTTGGACGAATTTTTTAAGAATTTTCAAATTTTCAGATGGGAGGTTCAATATAAGGTCAAAAACTACATACTCAGATCTTCACCAAACTTTGCAGGGATACATTGGATGTCAAGAAACGTGGAAAAAACGTACAAAACAAGAGATTGGAGACATCAAGATTTTGGACGAATTTTTTAAGAATTTTCAAATTTTCAGATAGGAGGTTCCATATAAGGTCAAAAACTACATACTCAGATCTTCACCAAACTTTGCAGGGATACATTGGATATCAAGACACGTGGAAAAAACGTACAAAACAAGAGATTGGAGACATCAAGATTTTGGACGAATTTTTTAAGAATTTTCAAATTTTCAGATAGGAGGTTCCAGATAAGGTCAAAAACTACATACTCAGATCTTCACCAAACTTTGCAGGGATACATTGGATGTCAAGACACGTGGAAAAAACGTACAAAACAAGAGATTGGGGTCATCAAGATTTTGGACGGATTTTTTAGGAATTTTCAAATTTTCAGATGGGAGGTTCCAGATAAGGTCAAAAACTACATACTCAGATCTTCACCAAACATTGCAGGGATACATTGGATGTCAAGACACGTGGAAAAAACGTACAAAACAAGAGATTGGAGACATCAAAATTTTGGACGAATTTTTTAAGAATTTTCAAATTTTCAGATAGGAGGTTCCAGATGAGGTCAAAAACTACATACTCAGATCTTTACCAAACTTTGCAGGAATACTTTGCATGTCAAGACACGTGGAAAAAACGTACAAAACAAGAGATCGGAGACATCAAGATTTTCGACGAATTTTTTAAGAATTTTCAAATTTTCAGATGGGAGGTTCCAGATAAGGTCAAAAACGACATACTCAGATCTTCACCAAACTTTGCATGGATACATTGCATGTCAAGACACGTGGAAAAAACATACAAAACATAGGATTGGTGACATCAAGATTTTGGACGAATTTTTTAAGAATTTTCAAATTTTCAGATAGGAGGTTCCATATAAGGTCAAAAACTACATACTCAGATCTTCACCAAACTTTGCAGGGATACATTGGAGGTCGAGACACGTGGAAAAAAAGTACAAAACAAGAGATTGGGGTCATCAAGATTTTGGACGGATTTTTTAGGAATTTTCAAATTTTCAGATGGGAGGTTCCAGATAAGGTCAAAAACTACATACTCAGATCTTCACCAAACATTGCAGGGATACATTGGATGTCAAGACACGTGGAAAAAAACGTACAAAACAAGAGATTGGAGACATCAAGATTTTGGACGAATTTTTTAAGAATTTTCAAATTTTCAGATAGGAGGTTCCAGATGAGGTCAAAAACTACATACTCAGATCTTCACCAAACTTTGCAGGAATACTTTGCATGTCAAGACACGTGGAAAAAACGTACAAAACAAGAGATCGGAGACATCAAGATTTTCGACGAATTTTTTAAGAATTTTCAAATTTTCAGATGGGAGGTTCCAGATAAGGTCAAAAACGACATACTCAGATCTTCACCAAACTTTGCAGGGATCCATTGGAGGTCGAGACACGTGGAAAAAACGTACAAAACAAGAGATTGGAGACATCAAGATTTTGGACGAATTTTTTAAGAATTTTCAAATTTTCAGATAGGAGGTTCCATATAAGGTCAAAAACTACATACTCAGATCTTCACCAAACTTTGCAGGGATACATTGGATGTCAAGACACGTGGAAAAAACGTACAAAACAAGAGATTGGAGACATCAAGATTTTCGACGAATTTTTTAAGAATTTTCAAATTTTCAGAAAGGATGTTCCAGATAAGGTCAAAAACGACATACTCAGATCTTCACCAAACTTTGCAGGGATCCATTGGAGGTCGAGACACGTGGAAAAAACGTACAAAACAAGAGATTGGAGACATCAAGATTTTGGACGAATTTTTGAAGAATTTTCAAATTTTCAGATAGGAGGTTCCAGATAAGGTCTAAAACTACATACTCAGATCTCCACCAAACATTGCAGGAATACATTGGATGTCAAGACACGTGGAAAAAACGTACAAAACAAGAGATTGGAGACATCAAGATTTTCGACGAATTTTTGAAGAATTTTCAAATTTTCAGATAGGAGGTTCCAGATAAGGTCAAAAACTACATACTCAGATCTTCACCAAACGTTGCAGGGATACTTTGCATGTCAAGACACGTGGAAAAAACGTACAAAACAAGAGATTGGAGACATCAAGATTTTCGACGAATTTTTTAAGAATTTTCAAATTTTCGGATGGGAGGTTCCAGATAAGGTCAAAAACGACATACTCAGATCTTCACCAAACTTTGCATGGATACATTGGATGTCAAGACACGTGGAAAAAACGTACAAAACAAGAGATTGGAGACATCAAGATTTTGGACGAATTTTTTAAGAATTCTCAAATTTTCAGAAAGGAGGTTCCATATAAGGTCAAAAACTACATACTCAGATCTTCACCAAACTTTGCAGGGATACATTGGATGTCAAGACACGTGGAAAAAACGTACAAAACAAGAGATTGGGGTCTTCAAGATTTTGGACGAATTTTTTAAGAATTTTCAAATTTTCAGATAGGAGGTTCCAGATAAGGTCAAAAACTACATACTCAGATCTTCACCAAAAACTTGCAGGGATACTTTGCATGTCAAGACACGTGGAAAAAACGTACAAAACAAGAGATTGGAGACATCAAGATTTTCGACGAATTTTTTAAGAATTTTCAAATTTTCAGATAGGAGGTTCCATATAAGGTCAAAAACTACATACTCAGATCTTCACCAAACATTGCAGGAATACATTGGATGTCAAGACACGTGGAAAAAACGTACAAAACAAGAGATTGGAGACATCAAGATTTTCGACGAATTTTTGAAGAATTTTCAAATTTTCAGATAGGAGGTTCTAGATAAGGTCAAAAACTACATACTCAGATCTTCACCAAACGTTGCAGGGATACTTTGCATGTCAAGACACGTGGAAAAAACGTACAAAACAAGAGATTGGAGACATCAAGATTTTCGACGAATTTTTTAAGAATTTTCAAATTTTCAGATAGGAGGTTCCATATAAGGTCAAAAACTACATACTCAGATCTTCACCAAACATTGCAGGAATACATTGGATGTCAAGACACGTGGAAAAAACGTACAAAACAAGAGATTGGGGTCATCAAGATTTTGCACGGATTTTTTAGGAATTTTCAAATTTTCAGATGGGAGGTTCCAGATAAGGTCAAAAACTACATACTCAGATCTTCACCAAACTTTGCAGGGATACATTGGATGTCAAGACACGTGGAAAAAACGTACAAAACAAGAGATTGGAGACATCAAGATTTTGGACGAATTTTTTAAGAATTTTCAAATTTTCAGAAAGGAGGTTCCATATAAAGTCAAACACTACATACTCAGATCTTCACCAAACTTTGCAGGGATACATTGGATGTCAAGACACGTGGAAAAAACGTACAAAACAAGAGATTGGAGACATCAAGATTTTCGACGAATTTTTTAAGAATTTTCAAATTTTCAGAAAGGATGTTCCAGATAAGGTCAAAAACGACATACTCAGATCTTCACCAAACTTTGCAGGGATACATTGGAGGTCGAGACACGTGGAAAAAACGTACAAAACAAGAGATTGGAGACATCAAGATTTTGGACGAATTTTTGAAGAATTTTCAAATTTTCTGATAGGAGGTCCCAGATAAGGTCAAAAACTACATACTCAGATCTCCACCAAACATTGCAGGGATACATTGGATGTCAAGACACGTGGAAAAAACGTACAAAACAAGAGATTGGAGACATCAAGATTTTCGACGAATTTTTGAAGAATTTTCAAATTTTCAGATGGGAGGTTCCAGATAAGGTCAAAAACTACATACTCAGATCTTCACCAAACTTTGCAGGGATACATTGGATATCAAGACACGTGGAAAAAACGTACAAAAAAGAGATTGGAGACATCAAGATTTTGGACGAAATTTTTTAACAATTTTCAAATTTTCAGAAAGGATGTTCCAGATAAGGTCAAAAACGACATACTCAGATCTTCACCAAACTTTGCATGGATACATTGGATGTCAAGACACGTGGAAAAAACGTACAAAACAAGAGATTGGGGTCATCAAGATTTTGCACGGATTTTTTAGGAATTTTCAAATTTTCAGATGGGAGGTTCCAGATAAGGTCAAAAACTACATACTCAGATCTTCACCAAACTTTGCAGGGATACATTGGATGTCAAGACACGTGGAAAAAACGTACAAAACAAGAGATTGGAGACATCAAGATTTTGGACGAATTTTTTAAGAATTTTCAAATTTTCAGATAGGAGGTTCCATATAAGGTCAAAAACTACATACTCAGATCTTCACCAAACTTTGCATGGATACATTATGTGTCAAGACACGTGGAAAAAACGTACAAAACAAAAGATTGGAGACATCAAGATTTTGGTCGAATTTTTTAAGAATTTTCAAATTTTCAGATGGGAGGTTCCAGATAAGGTCAAAAACTACATACTCAGATCTTCACCAAACTTTGCAGGGATACATTGGATGTCAAGACACGTGGAAAAAACGTACAAAAAAGAGATTGGAGACATCAAGATTTTGGACGAATTTTTTAACAATTTTCAAATTTCCAGAAAGGATGTTCCAGATAAGGTCAAAAACGACATACTCAGATCTTCACCAAACTTTGCAGGGATACATTGGATATCAAGACACGTGGAAAAAACGTACAAAACAAGAGATTGGAGACATCAAGATTTTGGACGAATTTTTTAAGAATTTTCAAATTTTCAGATAGGAGGTTCCAGATAAGGTCAAAAACTACATACTCAGATCTTCACCAAACTTTGCAGGGATACATTGGATGTCAAGACACGTGGAAAAAACGTACAAAACAAGAGATTGGAGACATCAAGATTTTGGTCGAATTTTTTAAGAATTTTCAAATTTTCAGATAGGAGGTTCCAGATGAGGTCAAAAACTACATACTCAGATCTTCACCAAACTTTGCAGGAATACTTTGCATGTCAAGACACGTGGAAAAAACGTACAAAACAAGAGATCGGAGACATCAAGATTTTCGACGAATTTTTTAAGAATTTTCAAATTTTCAGATGGGAGGTTCCAGATAAGGTCAAAAACGACATACTCAGATCTTCACCAAACTTTGCAGGGATCCATTGGAGGTCGAGACACGTGGAAAAAACGTACAAAACAAGAGATTGGAGACATCAAGATTTTGGACGAGTTTTTTAAGAATTTTCAAATTTTCAGATAGGAGGTTCCATATAAGGTCAAAAACTACATACTCAGATCTTCACCAAACTTTGCAGGGATACATTGGATGTCAAGACACGTGGAAAAAACGTACAAAACAAGAGATTGGAGACATCAAGATTTTGGACGATTTTTTTAAAAATTTTCAAATTTTCAGAAATGCGGTTCCAGATAAGGTCAAAAACTACATACTCAGATCTTCACCAAACTTTGCAGGGATACATTGGATGTCAAGACACGTGGAAAAAACGTACAAAACAAGAGATTCGGGTCAACAAGATTTTGGACGGATTTTTTAGGAATTTTCAAATTTTCAGATGGGAGGTTCCAGATAAGGTCAAAAACTACATACTCAGATCTTCACCAAACTCTGCAGGGATACATTGTATGTCAAGACACGTGGAAAAAACATACAAAACATAGGATTGGGGACATCAAGATTTTGTTAAATTCTTTTAAGAATTTTCAAATTTTCAGATAGGAGGTTCCATATAAGGTCAAAAACTACATACTCAGATCTTCACCAAACATTGCAGGGATACATTGGATGTCAACACACGTGGAAAGAACGTACAAAACAAGAGATTGGAGACATCAAGATTTTGGACGAATTTTTTAAGAATTTTCAAATTTTCAGATAGGAGGCTCCATATAAGGTCAAAAACTACATACTCAGATCTTCACCAAACATTGCAGGGATACATTGGATGTCAAGACACGTGGAAAAAACGTACAAAACAAGAGATTGGAGACATCAAGATTTTGGACGAATTTTTTAAGAATTTTCAAATTTTCAGATAGGAGGTTCCAGATAAGGTCAAAAACTACATACTCAGATCTTCACCAAACGTTGCAGGGATACTTTGCATGTCAAGACACGTGGAAAAAACGTACAAAACAAGAGATCGGAGACATCAAGATTTTCGACGAATTTTTTAAGAATTTTCAAATTTTCAGATGGGAGGTTCCAGATAAGGTCAAGAACGACATACTCAGATCTTCACCAAACTTTGCATGGATACATTGGATGTCAAGACACGTGGAAAAAACATACAAAACATAGGATTGGTGACATCAAGATTTTGGACGAATTTTTTAAGAATTTTCAAATTTTCAGATAGGAGGTTCCATATAAGGTCAAAAACTACATACTCAGATCTTCACCAAACTTTGCAGGGATACATTGGAGGTCGAGACACGTGGAAAAAAAGTACAAAACAAGAGATTGGGGTCATCAAGATTTTGGACGGATTTTTTAGGAATTTTCAAATTTTCAGATGGGAGGTTCGAGATAAGGTCAAAAACTACATACTCAGATCTTCACCAAACATTGCAGGGATACATTGGATGTCAAGACACGTGGAAAAAACGTTCAAAACAAGAGATTGGAGACATCAAGATTTTGGACGAATTTTTTAAGAATTTTCAAATTTTCAGATAGGAGTTTCCAGATGAGGTCAAAAACTACATACTCAGATCTTCACCAAACTTTGCAGGAATACTTTGCATGTCAAGACACGTGGAAAAAACGTACAAAACAAGAGATCGGAGACATCAAGATTTTCGACGAATTTTTTAAGAATTTTCAAATTTTCAGATGGGAGGTTCCAGATAAGGTCAAAAACGACATACTCAGATCTTCACCAAACTTTGCAGGGATCCATTGGAGGTCGAGACACGTGGAAAAAATGTACAAAACAAGAGATTGGAGACATCAAGATTTTCGACGAATTTTTTAAGAATTTTCAAATTTTCAGATGGGAGGTTCCAGATAAGGTCAAAAACGACATACTCAGATCTTCACCAAACTTTGCATGGATACATTGGATGTCAAGACACGTGGAAAAAACATACAAAACATAGGATTGGTGACATCAAGATTTTGGACGAATTTTTTAAGAATTTTCAAATTTTCAGATAGGAGGTTCCATATAAGGTCAAAAACTACATACTCAGATCTTCACCAAACTTTGCAGGGATACATTGGAGGTCGAGACACGTGGAAAAAAAGTACAAAACAAGAGATTGGGGTCATCAAGATTTTGGACGGATTTTTTAGGAATTTTCAAATTTTCAGATGTTAGGTTCCAGATAAGGTCAAAAACTACATACTCAGATCTTCACCAAACATTGCAGGGATACATTGGATGTCAAGACACGTGGAAAAAACGTACAAAACAAGAGATTGGAGACATCAAGATTTTGGACGAATTTTTTAAGAATTTTCAAATTTTCAGATAGGAGGTTCCAGATGAGGTCAAAAACTACATACTCAGATCTTCACCAAACTTTGCAGGAATACTTTGCATGTCAAGACACGTGGAAAAAACGTACAAAACAAGAGATCGGAGACATCAAGATTTTCGACGAATTTTTTAAGAATTTTCAAATTTTCAGATGGGAGGTTCCAGATAAGGTCAAAAACGACATACTCAGATCTTCACCAAACTTTGCAGGGATCCATTGGAGGTCGAGACACGTGGAAAAAACGTACAAAACAAGAGATTGGAGACATCAAGATTTTGGACGAATTTTTTAAGAATTTTCAAATTTTCAGATAGGAGGTTCCATATAAGGTCAAAAACTACATACTCAGATCTTCACCAAACTTTGCAGGGATACATTGGATGTCAAGACACGTGGAAAAAACGTACAAAACAAAAGATTGGAGACATCAAGATTTTCGACGAATTTTTTAAGAATTTTCAAATTTTCAGATAGGAGGTTCCAGATAAGGTCAAAAACTACATACTCAGATCTTCACCAAACTTTGCAGGGATACATTATGTGTCAAGACACGTGGAAAAAACGTACAAAACAAAAGATTGGAGACATCAAGATTTTGGTCGAATTTTTTAAGAATTTTCAAATTTTCAGATGGGAGGTTCCAGATAAGGTCAAAAACTACATACTCAGATCTTCACCAAACTTTGCAGGGATCCATTGGAGGTCGAGACACGTGGAAAAAACGTACAAAACAAGAGATTGGAGACATCAAGATTTTGGACGAATTTTTTAAGAATTTTCAAATTTTCAGATAGGAGGTTCCATATAAGGTCAAAAACTACATACTCAGATCTTCACCAAACTTTGCAGGGATACATTGGATATCAAGACACGTGGAAAAAACGTACAAAACAAGAGATTGGAGACATCAAGATTTTGGACGAATTTTTTAAGAATTTTCAAATTTTCAGATGGGAGGTTCAATATAAGGTCAAAAACTACATACTCAGATCTTCACCAAACTTTGCAGGGATACATTGGATGTCAAGACACGTGGAATAAACGTACAAAACAAGAGATTGGGGTCATCAAGATTTTGGACGGATTTTTTAGGAATTTTCAAATTTTCAGATGGGAGGTTCCAGATAAGGTCAAAAACTACATACTCAGATCTTCACCAAACATTGCAGGGATACATTGGATGTCAAGACACGTGGAAAAAACGTACAAAACAAGAGATTGGAGACATCAAAATTTTGGACGAATTTTTTAAGAATTTTCAAATTTTCAGATAGGAGGTTCCATATAAGGTCAAAAACTACATACTCAGATCTTCACCAAACTTTGCAGGGATACATTGGATATCAAGACACGTGGAAAAAACGTACAAAACAAGAGATTGGAGACATCAAGATTTTGGACGAATTTTTTAAGAATTTTCAAATTTTCAGATGGGAGGTTCAATATAAGGTCAAAAACTACATACTCAGATCTTCACCAAACTTTGCAGGGATACATTGGATGTCAAGAAACGTGGAAAAAACGTACAAAACAAGAGATTGGAGACATCAAGATTTTGGACGAATTTTTTAAGAATTTTCAAATTTTCAGATAGGAGGTTCCATATAAGGTCAAAAACTACATACTCAGATCTTCACCAAACTTTGCAGGGATACATTGGATATCAAGACACGTGGAAAAAACGTACAAAACAAGAGATTGGAGACATCAAGATTTTGGACGAATTTTTTAAGAATTTTCAAATTTTCAGATAGGAGGTTCCAGATAAGGTCAAAAACTACATACTCAGATCTTCACCAAACTTTGCAGGGATACATTGGATGTCAAGACACGTGGAAAAAACGTACAAAACAAGAGATTGGGGTCATCAAGATTTTGGACGGATTTTTTAGGAATTTTCAAATTTTCAGATGGGAGGTTCCAGATAAGGTCAAAAACTACATACTCAGATCTTCACCAAACATTGCAGGGATACATTGGATGTCAAGACACGTGGAAAAAACGTACAAAACAAGAGATTGGAGACATCAAAATTTTGGACGAATTTTTTAAGAATTTTCAAATTTTCAGATAGGAGGTTCCAGATGAGGTCAAAAACTACATACTCAGATCTTCACCAAACTTTGCAGGAATACTTTGCATGTCAAGACACGTGGAAAAAACGTACAAAACAAGAGATCGGAGACATCAAGATTTTCGACGAATTTTTTAAGAATTTTCAAATTTTCAGATGGGAGGTTCCAGATAAGGTCAAAAACGACATACTCAGATCTTCACCAAACTTTGCATGGATACATTGCATGTCAAGACACGTGGAAAAAACATACAAAACATAGGATTGGTGACATCAAGATTTTGGACGAATTTTTTAAGAATTTTCAAATTTTCAGATAGGAGGTTCCATATAAGGTCAAAAACTACATACTCAGATCTTCACCAAACTTTGCAGGGATACATTGGAGGTCGAGACACGTGGAAAAAAACGTACAAAACAAGAGATTGGAGACATCAAGATTTTGGACGAATTTTTTAAGAATTTTCAAATTTTCAGATAGGAGGTTCCAGATGAGGTCAAAAACTACATACTCAGATCTTCACCAAACTTTGCAGGAATACTTTGCATGTCAAGACACGTGGAAAAAACGTACAAAACAAGAGATCGGAGACATCAAGATTTTCGACGAATTTTTTAAGAATTTTCAAATTTTCAGATGGGAGGTTCCAGATAAGGTAAAAAACGACATACTCAGATCTTCACCAAACTTTGCAGGGATCCATTGGAGGTCGAGACACGTGGAAAAAACGTACAAAACAAGAGATTGGAGACATCAAGATTTTGGACGAATTTTTTAAGAATTTTCAAATTTTCAGATAGGAGGTTCCATATAAGGTCAAAAACTACATACTCAGATCTTCACCAAACTTTGCAGGGATACATTGGATGTCAAGACACGTGGAAAAAACGTACAAAACAAGAGATTGGAGACATCAAGATTTTCGACGAATTTTTTAAGAATTTTCAAATTTTCAGAAAGGATGTTCCAGATAAGGTCAAAAACGACATACTCAGATCTTCACCAAACTTTGCAGGGATCCATTGGAGGTCGAGACACGTGGAAAAAACGTACAAAACAAGAGATTGGAGACATCAAGATTTTGGACGAATTTTTGAAGAATTTTCAAATTTTCAGATAGGAGGTTCCAGATAAGGTCTAAAACTACATACTCAGATCTCCACCAAACATTGCAGGAATACATTGGATGTCAAGACACGTGGAAAAAACGTACAAAACAAGAGATTGGAGACATCAAGATTTTCGACGAATTTTTGAAGAATTTTCAAATTTTCAGATAGGAGGTTCCAGATAAGGTCAAAAACTACATACTCAGATCTTCACCAAACGTTGCAGGGATACTTTGCATGTCAAGACACGTGGAAAAAACGTACAAAACAAGAGATTGGAGACATCAAGATTTTCGACGAATTTTTTAAGAATTTTCAAATTTTCGGATGGGAGGTTCCAGATAAGGTCAAAAACGACATACTCAGATCTTCACCAAACTTTGCATGGATACATTGGATGTCAAGACACGTGGAAAAAACGTACAAAACAAGAGATTGGAGACATCAAGATTTTGGACGAATTTTTTAAGAATTCTCAAATTTTCAGAAAGGAGGTTCCATATAAGGTCAAAAACTACATACTCAGATCTTCACCAAACTTTGCAGGGATACATTGGATGTCAAGACACGTGGAAAAAACGTACAAAACAAGAGATTGGGGTCTTCAAGATTTTGGACGAATTTTTTAAGAATTTTCAAATTTTCAGATAGGAGGTTCCAGATAAGGTCAAAAACTACATACTCAGATCTTCACCAAAAACTTGCAGGGATACTTTGCATGTCAAGACACGTGGAAAAAACGTACAAAACAAGAGATTGGAGACATCAAGATTTTCGACGAATTTTTTAAGAATTTTCAAATTTTCAGATAGGAGGTTCCATATAAGGTCAAAAACTACATACTCAGATCTTCACCAAACATTGCAGGAATACATTGGATGTCAAGACACGTGGAAAAAACGTACAAAACAAGAGATTGGAGACATCAAGATTTTCGACGAATTTTTGAAGAATTTTCAAATTTTCAGATAGGAGGTTCCATATAAGGTCAAAAACTACATACTCAGATCTTCACCAAACATTGCAGGAATACATTGGATGTCAAGACACGTGGAAAAAACGTACAAAACAAGAGATTGGGGTCATCAAGATTTTGCACGGATTTTTTAGGAATTTTCAAATTTTCAGATGGGAGGTTCCAGATAAGGTCAAAAACTACATACTCAGATCTTCACCAAACTTTGCATGGATACATTATGTGTCAAGACACGTGGAAAAAACGTACAAAACAAAAGATTGGAGACATCAAGATTTTGGTCGAATTTTTTAAGAATTTTCAAATTTTCAGATGGGAGGTTCCAGATAAGGTCAAAAACTACATACTCAGATCTTCACCAAACTTTGCAGGGATACATTGGATGTCAAGACACGTGGAAAAAACGTACAAAACAAGAGATTGGAGACATCAAGATTATGGACGAATTTTTTGAGAATTTTCAAATTTTCAGAAAGGAGGTTCCATATAAGGTCAAACACTACATACTCAGATCTTCACCAAACTTTGCAGGGATACATTGGATGTCAAGACACGTGGAAAAAACGTACAAAACAAGAGATTGGAGACATCAAGATTTTCGACGAATTTTTTAAGAATTTTCAAATTTTCAGAAAGGATGTTCCAGATAAGGTCAAAAACGACATACTCAGATCTTCACCAAACTTTGCAGGGATACATTGGAGGTCGAGACACGTGGAAAAAACGTACAAAACAAGAGATTGGAGACATCAAGATTTTGGACGAATTTTTGAAGAATTTTCAAATTTTCTGATAGGAGGTCCCAGATAAGGTCAAAAACTACATACTCAGATCTCCACCAAACATTGCAGGGATACATTGGATGTCAAGACACGTGGAAAAAACGTACAAAACAAGAGATTGGAGACATCAAGATTTTCGACGAATTTTTGAAGAATTTTCAAATTTTCAGATGGGAGGTTCCAGATAAGGTCAAAAACTACATACTCAGATCTTCACCAAACTTTGCAGGGATACATTGGATGTCAAGACACGTGGAAAAAACGTACAAAAAAGAGATTGGAGACATCAAGATTTTGGACGAAATTTTTTAACAATTTTCAAATTTTCAGAAAGGATGTTCCAGATAAGGTCAAAAACGACATACTCAGATCTTCACCAAACTTTGCATGGATACATTGGATGTCAAGACACGTGGAAAAAACGTACAAAACAAGAGATTGGGGTCATCAAGATTTTGCACGGATTTTTTAGGAATTTTCAAATTTTCAGATGGGAGGTTCCAGATAAGGTCAAAAACTACATACTCAGATCTTCACCAAACTTTGCAGGGATACATTGGATGTCAAGACACGTGGAAAAAACGTACAAAACAAGAGATTGGAGACATCAAGATTTTGGACGAATTTTTTAAGAATTTTCAAATTTTCAGATAGGAGGTTCCATATAAGGTCAAAAACTACATACTCAGATCTTCACCAAACTTTGCATGGATACATTATGTGTCAAGACACGTGGAAAAAACGTACAAAACAAAAGATTGGAGACATCAAGATTTTGGTCGAATTTTTTAAGAATTTTCAAATTTTCAGATGGGAGGTTCCAGATAAGGTCAAAAACTACATACTCAGATCTTCACCAAACTTTGCAGGGATACATTGGATGTCAAGACACGTGGAAAAAACGTACAAAAAAGAGATTGGAGACATCAAGATTTTGGACGAATTTTTTAACAATTTTCAAATTTCCAGAAAGGATGTTCCAGATAAGGTCAAAAACGACATACTCAGATCTTCACCAAACTTTGCAGGGATACATTGGATATCAAGACACGTGGAAAAAACGTACAAAACAAGAGATTGGAGACATCAAGATTTTCGACGAATTTTTTAAGAATTTTCAAATTTTCAGATAGGAGGTTCCAGATAAGGTCAAAAACTACATACTCAGATCTTCACCAAACGTTGCAGGGATACTTTGCATGTCAAGACACGTGGAAAAAACGTACAAAACAAAAGATTGGAGACATCAAGATTTTCGACGAATTTTTTAAGAATTTTCAAATTTTCAGATGGGAGGTTCCAGATAAGGTCAAAAACGACATACTCAGATATTCACCAAACTTTGCATGGATACATTGGATGTCAAGACACGTGGAAAAAACGTACAAAACAAGAGATTGGAGACATCAAGATTTTGGACGAATTTTTTAAGAATTCTCAAATTTTCAGAAAGGAGGTTCCATATAAGGTCAAAAACTACATACTCAGATCTTCACCAAACTTTGCAGGGATACATTGGATGTCAAGACACGTGGAAAAAACTTACAAAAAAGAGATTGGAGACATCAAGATTTTGGACGAATTTTTTAACAATTTTCAAATTTTCAGAAAGGATGTTCCAGATAAGGTCAAAAACGACATACTCAGATCTTCACCAAACTTTGCAGGGATACATTGGATATCAAGACACGTGGAAAAAACGTACAAAACAAGAGATTGGAGACATCAAGATTTTTGACGAATTTTTTAAGAATTTTCAAATTTTCAGATAGGAGGTTCCAGATAAGGTCAAAAACTACATACTCAGATCTTCACCAAACGTTGCAGGGATACTTTGCATGTCAAGACACGTGGAAAAAACGTACAAAACAAAAGATTGGAGACATCAAGATTTTCGACGAATTTTTTAAGAATTTTCAAATTTTCAGATGGGAGGTTCAAGATAAGGTCAAAAACGACATACTCAGATCTTCACCAAACTTTGCATGGATACATTGGATGTCAAGACACGTGGAAAAAACGTACAAAACAAGAGATTGGAGACATCAAGATTTTGGACGAATTTTTTAAGAATTCTCAAATTTTCAGAAAGGAGGTTCCATATAAGGTCAAAAACTACATACTCAGATCTTCACCAAACTTTGCAGGGATACTTTGGATGTCAAGACACGTGGAAAAAACGTACAAAACAAGAGATTGGGGTCATCAAGATTTTGGACGAATTTTTTAAGAATTTTCAAATTTTCAGATGGGAGGTTCAATATAAGGTCAAAAACTACATACTCAGATCTTCACCAAACTTTGCAGGGATACATTGGATGTCAAGACACGTGGAAAAAACATACAAAACATAGGATTCGGAACATCAAGATTTTGGTCGAATTTTTTAAGAATTTTCAAATTTTCAGATAGGAGGTTCCATATAAGGTCAAAAACTACATACTCAGATCTTCACCAAACATTGCAGGAATACATTGGATGTCAAGACACGTGGAAAAAACGTACAAAACAAGAGATTGGGGTCATCAAGATTTTGCACGGATTTTTTAGGAATTTTCAAATTTTCAGATGGGAGGTTCCAGATAAGGTCAAAAACTACATACTCAGATCTTCACCAAACTTTGCAGGGATACATTGGATGTCAAGACACGTGGAAAAAACGTACAAAACAAGAGATTGGAGACATCAAGATTTTGGACGAATTTTTTAAGAATTTTCAAATTTTCAGATAGGAGGTTCCATATAAGGTCAAAAACTACATACTCAGATCTTCACCAAACTTTGCAGGGATACATTGGATATCAAGACACGTGGAAAAAACGTACAAAACAAGAGATTGGAGACATCAAGATTTTGGACGAATTTTTTAAGAATTTTCAAATTTTCAGATGGGAGGTTCAATATAAGGTCAAAAACTACATACTCAGATCTTCACCAAACTTTGCGGCGATACATTGGATGTCAAGACACGTGGAAAAAACGTACAAAACAAGAGATTGGGGTCATCAAGATTTTGGACGGATTTTTTAGGAATTTTCAAATTTTCAGATGGGAGGTTCCAGATAAGGTCAAAAACTACATACTCAGATCTTCACCAAACATTGCAGGGATACATTGGATGTCAAGACACGTGGAAAAAACGTACAAAACAAGAGATTGGAGACATCAAAATTTTGGACGAATTTTTTAAGAATTTTCAAATTTTCAGATAGGAGGTTCCATATAAGGTCAAAAACTACATACTCAGATCTTCACCAAACTTTGCAGGGATACATTGGATATCAAGACACGTGGAAAAAACGTACAAAACAAGAGATTGGAGACATCAAGATTTTGGACGAATTTTTTAAGAATTTTCAAATTTTCAGATGGGAGGTTCAATATAAGGTCAAAAACTACATACTCAGATCTTCACCAAACTTTGCAGGGATACATTGGATGTCAAGACACGTGGAAAAAACGTACAAAACAAGAGATTGGAGACATCAAGATTTTGGACGAATTTTTTAAGAATTTTCAAATTTTCAGATAGGAGGTTCCATATAAGGTCAAAAACTACATACTCAGATCTTCACCAAACTTTGCAGGGATACATTGGATATCAAGACACGTGGAAAAAACGTACAAAACAAGAGATTGGAGACATCAAGATTTTGGACGAATTTTTTAAGAATTTTCAAATTTTCAGATAGGAGGTTCCAGATAAGGTCAAAAACTACATACTCAGATCTTCACCAAACTTTGCAGGGATACATTGGATGTCAAGACACGTGGAAAAAACGTACAAAACAAGAGATTGGGGTCATCAAGATTTTGGACGGATTTTTTAGGAATTTTCAAATTTTCAGATGGGAGGTTCCAGATAAGGTCAAAAACTACATACTCAGATCTTCACCAAACATTGCAGGGATACATTGGATGTCAAGACACGTGGAAAAAACGTACAAAACAAGAGATTGGAGACATCAAAATTTTGGACGAATTTTTTAAGAATTTTCAAATTTTCAGATAGGAGGTTCCAGATGAGGTCAAAAACTACATACTCAGATCTTCACCAAACTTTGCAGGAATACTTTGCATGTCAAGACACGTGGAAAAAACGTACAAAACAAGAGATCGGAGACATCAAGATTTTCGACGAATTTTTTAAGAATTTTCAAATTTTCAGATGGGAGGTTCCAGATAAGGTCAAAAACGACATACTCAGATCTTCACCAAACTTTGCATGGATACATTGGATGTCAAGACACGTGGAAAAAACATACAAAACATAGGATTGGTGACATCAAGATTTTGGACGAATTTTTTAAGAATTTTCAAATTTTCAGATAGGAGGTTCCATATAAGGTCAAAAACTACATACTCAGATCTTCACCAAACTTTGCAGGGATACATTGGAGGTCGAGACACGTGGAAAAAAAGTACAAAACAAGAGATTGGGGTCATCAAGATTTTGGACGGATTTTTTAGGAATTTTCAAATTTTCAGATGGGAGGTTCCAGATAAGGTCAAAAACGACATACTCAGATCTTCACCAAACTTTGCAGGGATCCATTGGAGGTCGAGACACGTGGAAAAAAAGTACAAAACAAGAGATTGGAGACATCAAGATTTTGGACGAATTTTTTAAGAATTTTCAAATTTTCAGATAGGAGGTTCCATATAAGGTCAAAAACTACATACTCAGATCTTCACCAAACTTTGCAGGGATACATTGGATGTCAAGACACGTGGAAAAAACGTACAAAACAAGAGATTGGAGACATCAAGATTTTCGACGAATTTTTTAAGAATTTTCAAATTTTCAGAAAGGATGTTCCAGATAAGGTCAAAAACGACATACTCAGATCTTCACCAAACTTTGCAGGGATCCATTGGAGGTCGAGACACGTGGAAAAAACGTACAAAACAAGAGATTGGAGACATCAAGATTTTGGACGAATTTTTGAAGAATTTTCAAATTTTCAGATAGGAGGTTCCAGATAAGGTCTAAAACTACATACTCAGATCTCCACCAAACATTGCAGGAATACATTGGATGTCAAGACACGTGGAAAAAACGTACAAAACAAGAGATTGGAGACATCAAGATTTTCGACGAATTTTTGAAGAATTTTCAAATTTTCAGATAGGAGGTTCCAGATAAGGTCAAAAACTACATACTCAGATCTTCACCAAACGTTGCAGGGATACTTTGCATGTCAAGACACGTGGAAAAAACGTACAAAACAAGAGATTGGAGACATCAAGATTTTCGACGAATTTTTTAAGAATTTTCAAATTTTCGGATGGGAGGTTCCAGATAAGGTCAAAAACGACATATTCAGATCTTCACCAAACTTTGCATTGATACATTGGATGTCAAGACACGTGGAAAAAACGTACAAAACAAGAGATTGGAGACATCAAGATTTTGGACGAATTTTTTAAGAATTCTCAAATTTTCAGAAAGGAGGTTCCATATAAGGTCAAAAACTACATACTCAGATCTTCACCAAACTTTGCAGGGATACATTGGATGTCAAGACACGTGGAAAAAACGTACAAAACAAGAGATTGGGGTCTTCAAGATTTTGGACGAATTTTTTAAGAATTTTCAAATTTTCAGATAGGAGGTTCCAGATAAGGTCAAAAACTACATACTCAGATCTTCACCAAACGTTGCAGGGATACTTTGCATGTCAAGACACGTGGAAAAAACGTACAAAACAAGAGATTGGAGACATCAAGATTTTCGACGAATTTTTTAAGAATTTTCAAATTTTCAGATAGGAGGTTCCATATAAGGTCAAAAACTACATACTCAGATCTTCACCAAACATTGCAGGAATACATTGGATGTCAAGACACGTGGAAAAAACGTACAAAACAAGAGATTGGAGACATCAAGATTTTCGACGAATTTTTGAAGAATTTTCAAATTTTCAGATAGGAGGTTCTAGATAAGGTCAAAAACTACATACTCAGATCTTCACCAAACGTTGCAGGGATACTTTGCATGTCAAGACACGTGGAAAAAACGTACAAAACAAGAGATTGGAGACATCAAGATTTTCGACGAATTTTTTAAGAATTTTCAAATTTTCAGATAGGAGGTTCCATATAAGGTCAAAAACTACATACTCAGATCTTCACCAAACATTGCAGGAATACATTGGATGTCAAGACACGTGGAAAAAACGTACAAAACAAGAGATTGGGGTCATCAAGATTTTGCACGGATTTTTTAGGAATTTTCAAATTTTCAGATGGGAGGTTCCAGATAAGGTCAAAAACTACATACTCAGATCTTCACCAAACTTTGCAGGGTTACATTGGATGTCAAGACACGTGGAAAAAACGTACAAAACAAGAGATTCGAGACATCAAGATTTTGGACGAATTTTTTAAGAATTTTCAAATTTTCAGATAGGAGGTTCCATATAAGGTCAAAAACTACATACTCAGATCTTCACCAAACTTTGCATGGATACATTATGTGTCAAGACACGTGGAAAAAACGTACAAAACAAAAGATTGGAGACATCAAGATTTTGGTCGAATTTTTTAAGAATTTTCAAATTTTCAGATGGGAGGTTCCAGATAAGGTCAAAAACTACATACTCAGATCTTCACCAAACTTTGCAGGGATACATTGGATGTCAAGACACGTGGAAAAAACGTACAAAACAAGAGATTGGAGACATCAAGATTATGGACGAATTTTTTGAGAATTTTCAAATTTTCAGAAAGGAGGTTCCATATAAGGTCAAAAACTACATACTCAGATCTTCACCAAACTTTGCAGGGATACATTGGATGTCAAGACACGTGGAAAAAACGTACAAAACAAGAGATTGGAGACATCAAGATTTTCGACGAATTTTTTAAGAATTTTCAAATTTTCAGAAAGGATGTTCCAGATAAGGTCAAAAACGACATACTCAGATCTTCACCAAACTTTGCAGGGATACATTGGAGGTCGAGACACGTGGAAAAAACGTACAAAACAAGAGATTGGAGACATCAAGATTTTGGACGAATTTTTGAAGAATTTTCAAATTTTCTGATAGGAGGTCCCAGATAAGGTCAAAAACTACATACTCAGATCTCCACCAAACATTGCAGGGATACATTGGATGTCAAGACACGTGGAAAAAACGTACAAAACAAGAGATTGGAGACATCAAGATTTTCGACGAATTTTTGAAGAATTTTCAAATTTTCAGATGGGAGGTTCCAGATAAGGTCAAAAACTACATACTCAGATCTTCACCAAACTTTGCAGGGATACATTGGATGTCAAGACACGTGGAAAAAACGTACAAAAAAGAGATTGGAGACATCAAGATTTTGGACGAAATTTTTTAACAATTTTCAAATTTTCAGAAAGGATGTTCCAGATAAGGTCAAAAACGACATACTCAGATCTTCACCAAACTTTGCATGGATACATTGGATGTCAAGACACGTGGAAAAAACGTACAAAACAAGAGATTGGGGTCATCAAGATTTTGCACGGATTTTTTAGGAATTTTCAAATTTTCAGATGGGAGGTTCCAGATAAGGTCAAAAACTACATACTCAGATCTTCACCAAACTTTGCATGGATGCATTATGTGTCAAGACACGTGGAAAAAACGTACAAAACAAAAGATTGGAGACATCAAGATTTTGGTCGAATTTTTTAAGAATTTTCAAATTTTCAGATGGGAGGTTCCAGATAAGGTCAAAAACTACATACTCAGATCTTCACCAAACTTTGCAGGGATACATTGGATGTCAAGACACGTGGAAAAAACGTACAAAAAAGAGATTGGAGACATCAAGATTTTGGACGAATTTTTTAACAATTTTCAAATTTTCAGAAAGGATGTTCCAGATAAGGTCAAAAACGACATACTCAGATCTTCACCAAACTTTGCAGGGATACATTGGATATCAAGACACGTGGAAAAAACGTACAAAACAAGAGATTGGAGACATCAAGATTTTCGACGAATTTTTTAAGAATTTTCAAATTTTCAGATAGGAGGTTCCAGATAAGGTCAAAAACTACATACTCAGATCTTCACCAAACGTTGCAGGGATACTTTGCATGTCAAGACACGTGGAAAAAACGTACAAAACAAAAGATTGGAGACATCAAGATTTTCGACGAATTTTTTAAGAATTTTCAAATTTTCAGATGGGAGGTTCCAGATAAGGTCAAAAACGACATACTCAGATCTTCACCAAACTTTGCATGGATACATTGGATGTCAAGACACGTGGAAAAAACGTACAAAACAAGAGATTGGAGACATCAAGATTTTGGACGAATTTTTTAAGAATTCTCAAATTTTCAGAAAGGAGGTTCCATATAAGGTCAAAAACTACATACTCAGATCTTCACCAAACTTTGCAGGGATACATTGGATGTCAAGACACGTGGAAAAAACGTACAAAAAAGAGATTGGAGACATCAAGATTTTGGACGAATTTTTTAACAATTTTCAAATTTTCAGAAAGGATGTTCCAGATAAGGTCAAAAACGACATACTCAGATCTTCACCAAACTTTGCAGGGATACATTGGATATCAAGACACGTGGAAAAAACGTACAAAACAAGAGATTGGAGACATCAAGATTTTCGACGAATTTTTTAAGAATTTTCAAATTTTCAGATAGGAGGTTCCAGATAAGGTCAAAAACTACATACTCAGATCTTCACCAAACGTTGCAGGGATACTTTGCATGTCAAGACACGTGGAAAAAACGTACAAAACAAAAGATTGGAGACATCAAGATTTTCGACGAATTTTTTAAGAATTTTCAAATTTTCAGATGGGAGGTTCCAGATAAGGTCAAAAACGACATACTCAGATCTTCACCAAACTTTGCATGGATACATTGGATGTCAAGACACGTGGAAAAAACGTACAAAACAATATATTGGAGACATCAAGATTTTGGACGAATTTTTTAAGAATTCTCAAATTTTCAGAAAGGAGGTTCCATATAAGGTCAAAAACTACATACTCAGATCTTCACCAAACTTTGCAGGGATACTTTGGATGTCAAGACACGTGGAAAAAACGTACAAAACAAGAGATTGGGGTCATCAAGATTTTGGACGAATTTTTTAAGAATTTTCAAATTTTCAGATGGGAGGTTCAATATAAGGTCAAAAACTACATACTCAGATCTTCACCAAACTTTGCAGGGATACATTGGATGTCAAGACACGTGGAAAAAACATACAAAACATAGGATTCGGAACATCAAGATTTTGGTCGAATTTTTTAAGAATTTTCAAATTTTCAGATAGGAGGTTCCATATAAGGTCAAAAACTACATACTCAGATCTTCACCAAAAATTGCAGGAATACATTGGATGTCAAGACACGTGGAAAAAACGTACAAAACAAGAGATTGGGGTCATCAAGATTTTGCACGGATTTTTTAGGAATTTTCAAATTTTCAGATGGGAGGTTCCAGATAAGGTCAAAAACTACATACTCAGATCTTCACCAAACTTTGCAGGGATACATTGGATGTCAAGACACGTGGAAAAAACGTACAAAACAAGAGATTGGAGACATCAAGATTTTGGACGAATTTTTTAAGAATTTTCAAATTTTCAGATAGGAGGTTCCATATAAGGTCAAAAACTACATACTCAGATCTTCACCAAACTTTGCATGGATACATTATGTGTCAAGACACGTGGAAAAAACGTACAAAACAAAAGATTGGAGACATCAAGATTTTGGTCGAATTTTTTAAGAATTTTCAAATTTTCAGATGGGAGGTTCCAGATAAGGTCAAAAACTACATACTCAGATCTTCACCAAACTTTGCAGGGATCCATTGGATGTCAAGACACGTGGAAAAAACGTACAAAAAAGAGATTGGAGACATCAAGATTTTGGACGAAATTTTTAACAATTTTCAAATTTTCAGAAAGGATGTTCCAGATAAGGTCAAAAACGACATACTCAGATCTTCACCAAACTTTGCAGGGATACATTGGATATCAAGACACGTGGAAAAAACGTACAAAACAAGAGATTGGAGACATCAAGATTTTGGACGAATTTTTTAAGAATTTTCAAATTTTCAGATAGGAGGTTCCAGATAAGGTCAAAAACTACATACTCAGATCTTCACCAAACTTTGCAGGGATACATTGGATGTCAAGACACGTGGAAAAAACGTACAAAACAAGAGATTGGAGACATCAAGATTTTGGACGAATTTTTTAAGAATTTTCAAATTTTCAGATAGGAGGTTCCAGATGAGGTCAAAAACTACATACTCAGATCTTCACCAAACTTTGCAGGAATACTTTGCATGTCAAGACACGTGGAAAAAACGTACAAAACAAGAGATCGGAGACATCAAGATTTTCGACGAATTTTTTAAGAATTTTCAAATTTTCAGATGGGAGGTTCCAGATAAGGTCAAAAACGACATACTCAGATCTTCACCAAACTTTGCAGGGATAAATTGGAGGTCGAGACACGTGGAAAAAACGTACAAAACAAGAGATTGGAGACATCAAGATTTTGGACGAATTTTTTAAGAATTTTCAAATTTTCAGATAGGAGGTTCCATATAAGGTCAAAAACTACATACTCAGATCTTCACCAAACTTCGCAGGGATACATTGGATGTCAAGACACGTGGAAAAAACGTACAAAACAAGAGATTGGAGACATCAAGATTTTGGAAGATTTTTTTAAAAATTTTCAAATTTTCAGAAATGCGGTTCCAGATAAGGTCAAAAACTACATACTCAGATCTTCACCAAACTTTGCAGGGATACATTGGATGTCAAGACACGTGGAAAAAACGTACAAAACAAGAGATTCGGGTCAACAAGATTTTGGACGGATTTTTTAGGAATTTTCAAATTTTCAGATGGGAGGTTCCAGATAAGGTCAAAAACTACATACTCAGATCTTCACCAAACTCTGCAGGGATACATTGTATGTCAAGACACGTGGAAAAAACATACAAAACATAGGATTGGGGACATCAAGATTTTGTTAAATTCTTTTAAGAATTTTCAAATTTTCAGATAGGAGGTTCCATATAAGGTCAAAAACTACATACTCAGATCTTCACCAAACATTGCAGGGATACATTGGATGTCAAGACACGTGGAAAGAACGTACAAAACAAGAGATTGGAGACATCAAGATTTTGGACGAATTTTTTAAGAATTTTCAAATTTTCAGATAGGAGGCTCCATATAAGGTCAAAAACTACATACTCAGATCTTCACCAAACATTGCAGGGATACATTGGATGTCAAGACACGTGGAAAAAACGTACAAAACAAGAGATTGGAGACATCAAGATTTTGGACGAATTTTTTAAGAATTTTCAAATTTTCAGATAGGAGGTTCCAGATAAGGTCAAAAACTACATACTCAGATCTTCACCAAACGTTGCAGGGATACTTTGCATGTCAAGACACGTGGAAAAAACGTACAAAACAAGAGATCGGAGACATCAAGATTTTCGACGAATTTTTTAAGAATTTTCAAATTTTCAGATGGGAGGTTCCAGATAAGGTCAAAAACGACATACTCAGATCTTCACCAAACTTTGCATGGATACATTGGATGTCAAGACACGTGGAAAAAACATACAAAACATAGGATTGGTGACATCAAGATTTTGGACGAATTTTTTAAGAATTTTCAAATTTTCAGACAGGAGGTTCCATATAAGGTCAAAAACTACATACTCAGATCTTCACCAAACTTTGCAGGGATACATTGGAGGTCGAGACACGTGGAAAAAAAGTACAAAACAAGAGATTGGGGTCATCAAGATTTTGGACGGATTTTTTAGGAATTTTCAAATTTTCAGATGGGAGGTTCCAGATAGGGTCAAAAACTACATACTCAGATCTTCACCAAACATTGCAGGGATACATTGGATGTCAAGACACGTGGAAAAAACGGACAAAACAAGAGATTGGAGACATCAAGATTTTGGACGAATTTTTTAAGAATTTTCAAATTTTGTGATAGGAGGTTCCAGATAAGGTCAAAAACGACATACTCAGATCTTCACCAAACTTTGCAGGGATCCATTGGAGGTCGAGACACGTGGAAAAAACGTACAAAACAAGAGATTGGAGACATCAAGATTTTCGACGAATTTTTTAAGAATTTTCAAATTTTCAGATGGGAGGTTCCAGATAAGGTCAAAAACGACATACTCAGATCTTCACCAAACTTTGCATGGATACATTGGATGTCAAGACACGTGGAAAAAACATACAAAACATAGGATTGGTGACATCAAGATTTTGGACGAATTTTTTAAGAATTTTCAAATTTTCAGATAGGAGGTTCCATATAAGGTCAAAAACTACATACTCTTTTTTCTTCACCAAACTTTGCAGGGATACATTGGAGGTCGAGACACGTGGAAAAAAGTACAAAACAAGAGATTGGGGTCATCAAGATTTTGGACGGATTTTTTAGGAATTTTCAAATTTTCAGATGGGAGGTTCCAGATAAGGTCAAAAACTACATACTCAGATCTTCACCAAACATTGCAGGGATACATTGGATGTCAAGACACGTGGAAAAAACGTACAAAACAAGAGATTGGAGACATCAAGATTTTGGACGAATTTTTTAAGAATTTTCAAATTTTCAGATAGGAGGTTCCAGATGAGGTCAAAAACTACATACTCAGATCTTCACCAAACTTTGCAGGAATACTTTGCATGTCAAGACACGTGGAAAAAACGTACAAAACAAGAGATCGGAGACATCAAGATTTTCGACGAATTTTTTAAGAATTTTCAAATTTTCAGATGGGAGGTTCCAGATAAGGTCAAAAACGACATACTCAGATCTTCACCAAACTTTGCAGGGATCCATTGGAGGTCGAGACACGTGGAAAAAACGTACAAAACAAGAGATTGGAGACATCAAGATTTTGGACGAATTTTTTAAGAATTTTCAAATTTTCAGATAGGAGGTTCCATATAAGGTCAAAAACTACATACTCAGATCTTCACCAAACTTTGCAGGGATACATTGGATGTCAAGACACGTGGAAAAAACGTACAAAACAAAAGATTGGAGACATCAAGATTTTCGACGAATTTTTTAAGAATTTTCAAATTTTCAGATAGGAGGTTCCAGATAAGGTCAAAAACTACATACTCAGATCTTCACCAAACTTTGCAGGGATACATTATGTGTCAAGACACGTGGAAAAAACGTACAAAACAAAAGATTGGAGACATCAAGATTTTGGTCGAATTTTTTAAGAATTTTCAAATTTTCAGATGGGAGGTTCCAGATAAGGTCAAAAACTACATACTCAGATCTTCACCAAACTTTGCAGGGATCCATTGGAGGTCGAGACACGTGGAAAAAAACGTACAAAACAAGAGATTGGAGACATCAAGATTTTGGACGAATTTTTTAAGAATTTTCAAATTTTCAGATAGGAGGTTCCATATAAGGTCAAAAACTACATACTCAGATCTTCACCAAACTTTGCAGGGATACATTGGATATCAAGACACGTGGAAAAAACGTACAAAACAAGAGATTGGAGACATCAAGATTTTGGACGAATTTTTTAAGAATTTTCAAATTTTCAGATGGGAGGTTCAATATAAGGTCAAAAACTACATACTCAGATCTTCACCAAACTTTGCAGGGATACATTGGATGTCAAGACACGTGGAAAAAACGTACAAAACAAGAGATTGGGGTCATCAAGATTTTGGACGGATTTTTTAGGAATTTTCAAATTTTCAGATGGGAGGTTCCAGATAAGGTCAAAAACTACATACTCAGATCTTCACCAAACATTGCAGGGATACATTGGATGTCAAGACACGTGGAAAAAACGTACAAAACAAGAGATTGGAGACATCAAAATTTTGGACGAATTTTTTAAGAATTTTCAAATTTTCAGATAGGAGGTTCCATATAAGGTCAAAAACTACATACTCAGATCTTCACCAAACTTTGCAGGGATACATTGGATATCAAGACACGTGGAAAAAACGTACAAAACAAGAGATTGGAGACATCAAGATTTTGGACGAATTTTTTAAGAATTTTCAAATTTTCAGATGGGAGGTTCAATATAAGGTCAAAAACTACATACTCAGATCTTCACCAAACTTTGCAGGGATACATTGGATGTCAAGACACGTGGAAAAAACGTACAAAACAAGAGATTGGAGACATCAAGATTTTGGACGAATTTTTTAAGAATTTTCAAATTTTCAGATAGGAGGTTCCATATAAGGTCAAAAACTACATACTCAGATCTTCACCAAACTTTGCAGGGATACATTGGATATCAAGACACGTGGAAAAAACGTACAAAACAAGAGATTGGAGACATCAAGATTTTGGACGAATTTTTTAAGAATTTTCAAATTTTCAGATAGGAGGTTCCAGATAAGGTCAAAAACTACATACTCAGATCTTCACCAAACTTTGCAGGGATACATTGGATGTCAAGACACGTGGAAAAAACGTACAAAACAAGAGATTGGGGTCATCAAGATTTTGGACGGATTTTTTAGGAATTTTCAAATTTTCAGATGGGAGGTTCCAGATAAGGTCAAAAACTACATACTCAGATCTTCACCAAACATTGCAGGGATACATTGGATGTCAAGACACGTGGAAAAAACGTACAAAACAAGAGATTGGAGACATCAAAATTTTGGACGAATTTTTTAAGAATTTTCAAATTTTCAGATAGGAGGTTCCAGATGAGGTCAAAAACTACATACTCAGATCTTCACCAAACTTTGCAGGAATACTTTGCATGTCAAGACACGTGGAAAAAACGTACAAAACAAGAGATCGGAGACATCAAGATTTTCGACGAATTTTTTAAGAATTTTCAAATTTTCAGATGGGAGGTTCCAGATAAGGTCAAAAACGACATACTCAGATCTTCACCAAACTTTGCATGGATACATTGGATGTCAAGACACGTGGAAAAAACATACAAAACATAGGATTGGTGACATCAAGATTTTGGACGAATTTTTTAAGAATTTTCAAATTTTCAGATAGGAGGTTCCATATAAGGTCAAAAACTACATACTCAGATCTTCACCAAACTTTGCAGGGATACATTGGAGGTCGAGACACGTGGAAAAAAAGTACAAAACAAGAGATTGGGGTCATCAAGATTTTGGACGGATTTTTTAGGAATTTTCAAATTTTCAGATGGGAGGTTCCATATAAGGTCAAAAACTACATACTCAGATCTTCACCAAACTTTGCAGGGATACATTGGATGTCAAGACACGTGGAAAAAACGTACAAAACAAGAGATTGGAGACATCAAGATTTTCGACGAATTTTTTAAGAATTTTCAAATTTTCAGAAAGGATGTTCCAGATAAGGTCAAAAACGACATACTCAGATCTTCACCAAACTTTGCAGGGATCCATTGGAGGTCGAGACACGTGTAAAAAACGTACAAAACAAGAGATTGGAGACATCAAGATTTTGGACGAATTTTTGAAGAATTTTCAAATTTTCAGATAGGAAGTTCCAGATAAGGTCTAAAACTACATACTCAGATCTCCACCAAACATTGCAGGAATACATTGGATGTCAAGACACGTGGAAAAAACGTACAAAACAAGAGATTGGAGACATCAAGATTTTCGACGAATTTTTGAAGAATTTTCAAATTTTCAGATAGGAGGTTACAGATAAGGTCAAAAACTACATACTCAGATCTTCACCAAACGTTGCAGGGATACTTTGCATGTCAAGACACGTGGAAAAAACGTACAAAACAAGAGATTGGAGACATCAAGATTTTCGACGAATTTTTTAAGAATTTTCAAATTTTCGGATGGGAGGTTCCAGATAAGGTCAAAAACGACATACTCAGATCTTCACCAAACTTTGCATGGATACATTGGATGTCAAGACACGTGGAAAAAACGTACAAAACAAGAGATTGGAGACATCAAGATTTTGGACGAATTTTTTAAGAATTCTCAAATTTTCAGAAAGGAGGTTCCATATAAGGTCAAAAACTACATACTCAGATCTTCACCAAACTTTGCAGGGATACATTGGATGTCAAGACACGTGGAAAAAACGTACAAAACAAGAGATTGGGGTCTTCAAGATTTTGGACGAATTTTTTAAGAATTTTCAAATTTTCAGATAGGAGGTTCCAGATAAGGTCAAAAACTACATACTCAGATCTTCACCAAACGTTGCAGGGATACTTTGCATGTCAAGACACGTGGAAAAAACGTACAAAACAAGAGATTGGAGACATCAAGATTTTCGACGAATTTTTTAAGAATTTTCAAATTTTCAGATAGGAGGTTCCATATAAGGTCAAAAACTACATACTCAGATCTTCACCAAACATTGCAGGAATACATTGGATGTCAAGACACGTGGAAAAATCGTACAAAACAAGAGATTGGGGTCATCAAGATTTTGCACGGATTTTTTAGAAATTTTCAAATTTTCAGATGGGAGGTTCCAGATAAGGTCAAAAACTACATACTCAGATCTTCACCAAACTTTGCAGGGATACATTGGATGTCAAGACACGTGGAAAAAACGTACAAAACAAGAGATTGGAGACATCAAGATTATGGACGAATTTTTTGAGAATTTTCAAATTTTCAGAAAGGAGGTTCCATATAAGGTCAAAAACTACATACTCAGATCTTCACCAAACTTTGCAGGGATACATTGGATGTCAAGACACGTGGAAAAAACGTACAAAACAAGAGATTGGAGACATCAAGATTTTCGACGAATTTTTTAAGAATTTTCAAATTTTCAGAAAGGATGTTCCAGATAAGGTCAAAAACGACATACTCAGATCTTCACCAAACTTTGCAGGGATACATTGGAGGTCGAGACACGTGGAAAAAACGTACAAAACAAGAGATTGGAGACATCAAGATTTTGGACGAATTTTTGAAGAATTTTCAAATTTTCTGATAGGAGGTCCCAGATAAGGTCAAAAACTACATACTCAGATCTCCACCAAACATTGCAGGGATACATTGGATGTCAAGACACGTGGAAAAAACGTACAAAACAAGAGATTGGAGACATCAAGATTTTCGACGAATTTTTGAAGAATTTTCAAATTTTCAGATGGGAGGTTCCAGATAAGGTCAAAAACTACATACTCAGATCTTCACCAAACTTTGCAGGGATACATTGGATGTCAAGACACGTGGAAAAAACGTACAAAAAAGAGATTGGAGACATCAAGATTTTGGACGAATTTTTTAACAATTTTCAAATTTTCAGAAAGGATGTTCCAGATAAGGTCAAAAACGACATACTCAGATCTTCACCAAACTTTGCATGGATACATTGGATGTCAAGACACGTGGAAAAAACGTACAAAACAAGAGATTGGGGTCATCAAGATTTTGCACGGATTTTTTAGGAATTTTCAAATTTTCAGATGGGAGGTTCCAGATAAGGTCAAAAACTACATACTCAGATCTTCACCAAACTTTGCAGGGATACATTGGATGTCAAGACACGTGGAAAAAACGTACAAAACAAGAGATTGGAGACATCAAGATTTTGGACGAATTTTTTAAGAATTTTCAAATTTTCAGATAGGAGGTTCCATATAAGGTCAAAAACTACATACTCAGATCTTCACCAAACTTTGCATGGATACATTATGTGTCAAGACACGTGGAAAAAACGTACAAAACAAAAGATTGGAGACATCAAGATTTTGGTCGAATTTTTTAAGAATTTTCAAATTTTCAGATGGGAGGTTCCAGATAAGGTCAAAAACTACATACTCAGATCTTCACCAAACTTTGCAGGGATACATTGGATGTCAAGACACGTGGAAAAAACGTACAAAAAAGAGATTGGAGACATCAAGATTTTGGACGAATTTTTTAACAATTTTCAAATTTTCAGAAAGGATGTTCCAGATAAGGTCAAAAACGACATACTCAGATCTTCACCAAACTTTGCAGGGATACATTGGATATCAAGACACGTGGAAAAAACGTACAAAACAAGAGATTGGAGACATCAAGATTTTCGACGAATTTTTTAAGAATTTTCAAATTTTCAGATAGGAGGTTCCAGATAAGGTCAAAAACTACATACTCAGATCTTCACCAAACGTTGCAGGGATACTTTGCATGTCAAGACACGTGGAAAAAACGTACAAAACAAAAGATTGGAGACATCAAGATTTTCGACGAATTTTTTAAGAATTTTCAAATTTTCAGATGGGAGGTTCCAGATAAGGTCAAAAACGACATACTCAGATCTTCACCAAACTTTGCATGGATACATTGGATGTCAAGACACGTGGAAAAAACGTACAAAACAAGAGATTGGAGACATCAAGATTTTGGACGAATTTTTTAAGAATTCTCAAATTTTCAGAAAGGAGGTTCCATATAAGGTCAAAAACTACATACTCAGATCTTCACCAAACTTTGCAGGGATACTTTGGATGTCAAGACACGTGGAAAAAACGTACAAAACAAGAGATTGGGGTCATCAAGATTTTGGACGAATTTTTTAAGAATTTTCAAATTTTCAGATGGGAGGTTCAATATAAGGTCAAAAACTACATACTCAGATCTTCACCAAACTTTGCAGGGATACATTGGATGTCAAGACACGTGGAAAAAACATACAAAACATAGGATTCGGAACATCAAGATTTTGGTCGAATTTTTTAAGAATTTTCAAATTTTCAGATAGGAGGTTCCATATAAGGTCAAAAACTACATACTCAGATCTTCACCAAACATTGCAGGAATACATTGGATGTCAAGACACGTGGAAAAAACGTACAAAACAAGAGATTGGGGTCATCAAGATTTTGCACGGATTTTTTAGGAATTTTCAAATTTTCAGATGGGAGGTTCCAGATAAGGTCAAAAACTACATACTCAGATCTTCACCAAACTTTGCAGGGATACATTGGATGTCAAGACACGTGGAAAAAACGTACAAAACAAGAGATTGGAGACATCAAGATTTTGGACGAATTTTTTAAGAATTTTCAAATTTTCAGATGGGAGGTTCCATATAAGGTCAAAAACTACATACTCAGATCTTCACCAAACTTTGCATGGATACATTATGTGTCAAGACACGTGGAAAAAACGTACAAAACAAAAGATTGGAGACATCAAGATTTTGGTCGAATTTTTTAAGAATTTTCAAATTTTCAGATGGGAGGTTCCAGATAAGGTCAAAAACTACATACTCAGATCTTCACCAAACTTTGCAGGGATCCATTGGATGTCAAGACACGTGGAAAAAACGTACAAAAAAGAGATTGGAGACATCAAGATTTTGGACGATTTTTTTAACAATTTTCAAATTTTCAGAAAGGATGTTCCAGATAAGGTCAAAAACGACATACTCAGATCTTCACCAAACTTTGCAGGGATACATTGGATATCAAGACACGTGGAAAAAACGTACAAAACAAGAGATTGGAGACATCAAGATTTTGGACGAATTTTTTAAGAATTTTCAAATTTTCAGATAGGAGGTTCCATATAAGGTCAAAAACTACATACTCAGATCTTCACCAAACTTTGCAGGGATACATTGGATATCAAGACACGTGGAAAAAACGTACAAAACAAGAGATTGGAGACATCAAGATTTTGGACGAATTTTTTAAGAATTTTCAAATTTTCAGATAGGAGGTTCCAGATGAGGTCAAAAACTACATACTCAGATCTTCACCAAACTTTGCAGGAATACTTTGCATGTCAAGACACGTGGAAAAAACGTACAAAACAAGAGATCGGAGACATCAAGATTTTCGACGAATTTTTTAAGAATTTTCAAATTTTCAGATGGGAGGTTCCAGATAAGGTCAAAAACGACATACTCAGATCTTCACCAAACTTTGCAGGGATCCATTGGAGGTCGAGACACGTGGAAAAAACGTACAAAACAAGAGATTGGAGACATCAAGATTTTGGACGAATTTTTTAAGAATTTTCAAATTTTCAGATAGGAGTTTCCATATAAGGTCAAAAACTACATACTCAGATCTTCACCAAACTTTGCAGGGATACATTGGATGTCAAGACACGTGGAAAAAACGTACAAAACAAGAGATTGGAGACATCAAGATTTTGGACGATTTTTTTAAAAATTTTCAAATTTTCAGAAATGCGGTTCCAGATAAGGTCAAAAACTACATACTCAGATCTTCACCAAACTTTGCAGGGATACATTGGATGTCAAGACACGTGGAAAAAACGTACAAAACAAGAGATTCGGGTCAACAAGATTTTGGACGGATTTTTTAGGAATTTTCAAATTTTCAGATGGGAGGTTCCAGATAAGGTCAAAAACTACATACTCAGATCTTCACCAAACTCTGCAGGGATACATTGTATGTCAAGACACGTGGAAAAAACATACAAAACATAGGATTGGGGACATCAAGATATTGTTAAATTCTTTTAAGAATTTTCAAATTTTCAGATAGGAGGTTCCATATAAGGTCAAAAACTACATACTCAGATCTTCACCAAACATTGCAGGGATACATTGCATGTCAAGACACGTGGAAAGAACGTACAAAACAAGAGATTGGAGACATCAAGATTTTGGACGAATTTTTTAAGAATTTTCAAATTTTCAGATAGGAGGCTCCATATAAGGTCAAAAACTACATACTCAGATCTTCACCAAACATTGCAGGGATACATTGGATGTCAAGACACGTGGAAAAAACGTACAAAACAAGAGATTGGAGACATCAAGATTTTGGACGAATTTTTTAAGAATTTTCAAATTTTCAGATAGGAGGTTCCAGATAAGGTCAAAAACTACATACTCAGATCTTCACCAAACGTTGCAGGGATACTTTGCATGTCAAGACCCGTGGAAAAAACGTACAAAACAAGAGATCGGAGACATCAAGATTTTCGACGAATTTTTTAAGAATTTTCAAATTTTCAGATGGGAGGTTCCAGATAAGGTCAAAAACGACATACTCAGATCTTCACCAAACTTTGCTTGGATACATTGGATGTCAAGACACGTGGAAAAAACATACAAAACATAGGATTGGGGTCATCAAGATTTTGCACGGATTTTTTAAGAATTTTCAAATTTTCAGATGGGAGGTTCCAGATAAGGTCAAAAACTACATACTCAGATCTTCACCAAACTTTGCAGGGATCCATTGGAGGTCGAGACACGTGGAAAAAACGTACAAAACAAGAGATTGGAGACATCAAAATTTTGGACGAATTTTTTAAGAATTTTCAAATTTTCAGATAGGAGGTTCCATATAAGGTCAAAAACTACATACTCAGATCTTCACCAAACTTTGCAGGGATACATTGGATATCAAGACACGTGGAAAAAACGTACAAAACAAGAGATTGGAGACATCAAGATTTTGGACGAATTTGTTAAGAATTTTCAAATTTTCAGATGGGAGGTTCAATATAAGGTCAAAAACTACATACTCAGATCTTCACCAAACTTTGCAGGGATACATTGGATGTCAAGACACGTGGAAAAAACGTACAAAACAAGAGATTGGAGACATCAAGATTTTGGACGAATTTTTTAAGAATTTTCAAATTTTCAGATAGGAGGTTCCATATAAGGTCAAAAACTACATACTCAGATCTTCACCAAACTTTGCAGGGATACATTGGATATCAAGACACGTGGAAAAAATGTACAAAACAAGAGATTGGAGACATCAAGATTTTGGACGAATTTTTTAAGAATTTTCAAATTTTCAGATAGGAGGTTCCAGATAAGGTCAAAAACTACATACTCAGATCTTCACCAAACTTTGCAGGGATACATTGGATGTCAAGACACGTGGAAAAAACGTACAAAACAAGAGATTGGGGTCATCAAGATTTTGGACGGATTTTTTAGGAATTTTCAAATTTTCAGATGGGAGGTTCCAGATAAGGTCAAAAACTACATACTCAGATCTTCACCAAACATTGCAGGGATACATTGGATGTCAAGACACGTGGAAAAAACGTACAAAACAAGAGATTGGAGACATCAAAATTTTGGACGAATTTTTTAAGAATTTTCAAATTTTCAGATAGGAGGTTCCAGATGAGGTCAAAAACTACATACTCAGATCTTCACCAAACTTTGCAGGAATACTTTGCATGTCAAGACACGTGGAAAAAACGTACAAAACAAGAGATCGGAGACATCAAGATTTTCGACGAATTTTTTAAGAATTTTCAAATTTTCAGATGGGAGGTTCCAGATAAGGTCAAAAACGACATACTCAGATCTTCACCAAACTTTGCATGGATACATTGGATGTCAAGACACGTGGAAAAAACATACAAAACATAGGATTGGTGACATCAAGATTTTGGACGAATTTTTTAAGAATTTTCAAATTTTCAGATAGGAGGTTCCATATAAGGTCAAAAACTACATACTCAGATCTTCACCAAACTTTGCAGGGATACATTGGAGGTCGAGACACGTGGAAAAAAAGTACAAAACAAGAGATTGGGGTCATCAAGATTTTGGACGGATTTTTTAGGAATTTTCAAATTTTCAGATGGGAGGTTCCAGATAAGGTCAAAAACTACATACTCAGATCTTCACCAAACATTGCAGGGATACATTGGATGTCAAGACACGTGGAAAAAACGTACAAAACAAGAGATTGGAGACATCAAGATTTTGGACGAATTTTTTAAGAATTTTCAAATTTTCAGATAGGAGGTTCCAGATGAGGTCAAAAATTACATACTCAGATCTTCACCAAACTTTGCAGGAATACTTTGCATGTCAAGACACGTGGAAAAAACGTACAAAACAAGAGATCGGAGACATCAAGATTTTCGACGAATTTTTTAAGAATTTTCAAATTTTCAGATGGGAGGTTCCAGATAAGGTCAAAAACGACATACTCAGATCTTCACCAAACTTTGCAGGGATCCATTGGAGGTCGAGACACGTGGAAAAAACGTACAAAACAAGAGATTGGAGACATCAAGATTTTGGACGAATTTTTTAAGAATTTTCAAATTTTCAGATAGGAGGTTCCATATAAGGTCAAAAACTACATACTCAGATCTTCACCAAACTTTGCAGGGATACATTGGATGTCAAGACACGTGGAAAAAACGTACAAAACAAGAGATTGGAGACATCAAGATTTTCGACGAATTTTTTAAGAATTTTCAAATTTTCAGAAAGGATGTTCCAGATAAGGTCAAAAACGACATACTCAGATCTTCACTAACTTTGCAGGGATACATTGGAGATCGAGACACGTGGAAAAAACGTACAAAACAAGAGATTGGAGACATCAAGATTTTGGACGAATTTTTGAAGAATTTTCAAATTTTCAGATAGGAGGTTCCAGATAAGGTCTAAAACTACATACTCAGATCTCCACCAAACATTGCAGGAATACATTGGATGTCAAGACACGTGGAAAAAACGTACAAACAAGAGATTGGAGACATCAAGATTTTCGACGAATTTTTGAAGAATTTTCAAATTTTCAGATAGGAGGTTCCAGATAAGGTCAAAAACTGCATACTCAGATCTTCACCAAACGTTGCAGGGATACTTTGCATGTCAAGACACGTGGAAAAAACGTACAAAACAAGAGATTGGAGACATCAAGATTTTCGACGAATTTTTTAAGAATTTTCAAATTTTCGGATGGGAGGTTCCAGATAAGGTCAAAAACGACATACTCAGATCTTCACCAAACTTTGCATGGATACATTGGATGTCAAGACACGTGGAAAAAACGTACAAAACAAGAGATTGGAGACATCAAGATTTTGGACGAATTTTTTAAGAATTCTCAAATTTTCAGAAAGGAGGTTCCATATAAGGTCAAAAACTACATACTCAGATCTTCACCAAACTTTGCAGGGATACATTGGATGTCAAGACACGTGGAAAAAACGTACAAAACAAGAGATTGGGGTCTTCAAGATTTTGGACGAATTTTTTAAGAATTTTCAAATTTTCAGATAGGAGGTTCCAGATAAGGTCAAAAACTACATACTCAGATCTTCACCAAACGTTGCAGGGATACTTTGCATGTCAAGACACGTGGAAAAAACGTACAAAACAAGAGATTGGAGACATCAAGATTTTCGACGAATTTTTTAAGAATTTTCAAATTTTCAGATAGGAGGTTCCATATAAGGTCAAAAACTACATACTCAGATCTTCACCAAACATTGCAGGAATACATTGGATGTCAAGACACGTGGAAAAAACGTACAAAACAAGAGATTGGAGACATCAAGATTTTCGACGAATTTTTTAAGAATTTTCAAATTTTCAGATAGGAGGTTCCAGATAAGGTCAAAAACTACATACTCAGATCTTCACCAAACGTTGCAGGGATACTTTGCATGTCAAGACACGTGGAAAAAACGTACAAAACAAGAGATTGGAGACATCAAGATTTTCGACGAATTTTTTAAGAATTTTAAAATTTTCAGATAGGAGGTTCCATATAAGGTCAAAAACTACATACTCAGATCTTCACCAAACATTGCAGGAATACATTGGATGTCAAGACACGTGGAAAAAACGTACAAAACAAGAGATTGGGGTCATCAAGATTTTGCACGGATTTTTTAGGAATTTTCAAATTTTCAGATGGGAGGTTCCAGATAAGGTCAAAAACTACATACTCAGATCTTCACCAAACTTTGCAGGGATACATTGGATGTCAAGACACGTGGAAAAAACGTACAAAACAAGAGATTGGAGACATCAAGATTTTGGACGAATTTTTTAAGAATTTTCAAATTTTCAGATGGGAGGTTCCATATAAGGTCAAAAACTACATACTCAGATCTTCACCAAACTTTGCATGGATACATTATGTGTCAAGACACGTGGAAAAAACGTACAAAACAAAAGATTGGAGACATCAAGATTTTGGTCGAATTTTTTAAGAATTTTCAAATTTTCAGATGGGAGGTTCCAGATAAGGTCAAAAACTACATACTCAGATCTTCACCAAACTTTGCAGGGATCCATTGGATGTCAAGACACGTGGAAAAAACGTACAAAAAAGAGATTGGAGACATCAAGATTTTGGACGATTTTTTTAACAATTTTCAAATTTTCAGAAAGGATGTTCCAGATAAGGTCAAAAACGACATACTCAGATCTTCACCAAACTTTGCAGGGATACATTGGATGTCAAGACACGTGGAAAAAACGTACAAAACAAGAGATTGGAGACATCAAGATTTTGGACGAATTTTTTAAGAATTTTCAAATTTTCAGATAGGAGGTTCCAGATAAGGTCAAAAACTACATACTCAGATCTTCACCAAACTTTGCAGGGATACATTGGATATCAAGACACGTGGAAAAAACGTACAAAACAAGAGATTGGAGACATCAAGATTTTGGACGAATTTTTTAAGAATTTTCAAATTTTCAGATAGGAGGTTCCAGATGAGGTCAAAAACTACATACTCAGATCTTCACCAAACTTTGCAGGAATACTTTGCATGTCAAGACACGTGGAAAAAACGTACAAAACAAGAGATCGGAGACATCAAGATTTTCGACGAATTTTTTAAGAATTTTCAAATTTTCAGATGGGAGGTTCCAGATAAGGTCAAAAACGACATACTCAGATCTTCACCAAACTTTGCAGGGATCCATTGGAGGTCGAGACACGTGGAAAAAACGTACAAAACAAGAGATTGGAGACATCAAGATTTTGGACGAATTTTTTAAGAATTTTCAAATTTTCAGATAGGAGTTTCCATATAAGGTCAAAAACTACATACTCAGATCTTCACCAAACTTTGCAGGGATACATTGGATGTCAAGACACGTGGAAAAAACGTACAAAACAAGAGATTGGAGACATCAAGATTTTGGACGATTTTTTTAAAAATTTTCAAATTTTCAGAAATGCGGTTCCAGATAAGGTCAAAAACTACATACTCAGATCTTCACCAAACTTTGCAGGGATACATTGGATGTCAAGACACGTGGAAAAAACGTACAAAACAAGAGATTCGGGTCAACAAGATTTTGGACGGATTTTTTAGGAATTTTCAAATTTTCAGATGGGAGGTTCCAGATAAGGTCAAAAACTACATACTCAGATCTTCACCAAACTCTGCAGGGATACATTGTATGTCGAGACACGTGGAAAAAACATACAAAACATAGGATTGGGGACATCAAGATATTGTTAAATTCTTTTAAGAATTTTCAAATTTTCAGATAGGAGGTTCCATATAAGGTCAAAAACTACATACTCAGATCTTCACCAAACATTGCAGGGATACATTGCATGTCAAGACACGTGGAAAGAACGTACAAAACAAGAGATTGGAGACATCAAGATTTTGGACGAATTTTTTAAGAATTTTCAAATTTTCAGATAGGAGGCTCCATATAAGGTCAAAAACTACATACTCAGATCTTCACCAAACATTGCAGGGATACATTGGATGTCAAGACACGTGGAAAAAACGTACAAAACAAGAGATTGGAGACATCAAGATTTTGGACGAATTTTTTAAGAATTTTCAAATTTTCAGATAGGAGGTTCCAGATAAGGTCAAAAACTACATACTCAGATCTTCACCAAACGTTGCAGGGATACTTTGCATGTCAAGACACGTGGAAAAAACGTACAAAACAAGAGATCGGAGACATCAAGATTTTCGACGAATTTTTTAAGAATTTTCAAATTTTCAGATGGGAGGTTCCAGATAAGGTCAAAAACGACATACTCAGATCTTCACCAAACTTTGCTTGGATACATTGGATGTCAAGACACGTGGAAAAAACATACAAAACATAGGATTGGGGTCATCAAGATTTTGCACGGATTTTTTAAGAATTTTCAAATTTTCAGATGGGAGGTTCCAGATAAGGTCAAAAACTACATACTCAGATCTTCACCAAACTTTGCAGGGATCCATTGGAGGTCGAGACACGTGGAAAAAACGTACAAAACAAGAGATTGGAGACATCAAAATTTTGGACGAATTTTTTAAGAATTTTCAAATTTTCAGATAGGAGGTTCCATATAAGGTCAAAAACTACATACTCAGATCTTCACCAAACTTTGCAGGGATACATTGGATATCAAGACACGTGGAAAAAACGTACAAAACAAGAGATTGGAGACATCAAGATTTTCGACGAATTTTTTAAGAATTTTCAAATTTTCAGATGGGAGGTTCAATATAAGGTCAAAAACTACATACTCAGATCTTCACCAAACTTTGCAGGGATACATTGGATGTCAAGACACGTGGAAAAAACGTACAAAACAAGAGATTGGAGACATCAAGATTTTGGACGAATTTTTTAAGAATTTTCAAATTTTCAGATAGGAGGTTCCATATAAGGTCAAAAACTACATACTCAGATCTTCACCAAACTTTGCAGGGATACATTGGATATCAAGACACGTGGAAAAAATGTACAAAACAAGAGATTGGAGACATCAAGATTTTGGACGAATTTTTTAAGAATTTTCAAATTTTCAGATAGGAGGTTCCAGATAAGGTCAAAAACTACATACTCAGATCTTCACCAAACTTTGCAGGGATACATTGGATGTCAAGACACGTGGAAAAAACGTACAAAACAAGAGATTGGGGTCATCAAGATTTTGGACGGATTTTTTAGGAATTTTCAAATTTTCAGATGGGAGGTTCCAGATAAGGTCAAAAACTACATACTCAGATCTTCACCAAACATTGCAGGGATACATTGGATGTCAAGACACGTGGAAAAAACGTACAAAACAAGAGATTGGAGACATCAAAATTTTGGACGAATTTTTTAAGAATTTTCAAATTTTCAGATAGGAGGTTCCAGATGAGGTCAAAAACTACATACTCAGATCTTCACCAAACTTTGCAGGAATACTTTGCATGTCAAGACACGTGGAAAAAACGTACAAAACAAGAGATCGGAGACATCAAGATTTTCGACGAATTTTTTAAGAATTTTCAAATTTTCAGATGGGAGGTTCCAGATAAGGTCAAAAACGACATACTCAGATCTTCACCAAACTTTGCATGGATACATTGGATGTCAAGACACGTGGAAAAAACATACAAAACATAGGATTGGTGACTTCAAGATTTTGGACGAATTTTTTAAGAATTTTCAAATTTTCAGATAGGAGGTTCCATATAAGGTCAAAAACTACATACTCAGATCTTCACCAAACTTTGCAGGGATACATTGGAGGTCGAGACACGTGGAAAAAAAGTACAAAACAAGAGATTGGGGTCATCAAGATTTTGGACGGATTTTTTAGGAATTTTCAAATTTTCAGATGGGAGGTTCCAGATAAGGTCAAAAACTACATACTCAGATCTTCACCAAACATTGCAGGGATACATTGGATGTCAAGACACGTGGAAAAAACGTACAAAACAAGAGATTGGAGACATCAAGATTTTGGACGAATTTTTTAAGAATTTTCAAATTTTCAGATAGGAGGTTCCAGATGAGGTCAAAAATTACATACTCAGATCTTCACAAAACTTTGCAGGAATACTTTGCATGTCAAGACACGTGGAAAAAACGTACAAAACAAGAGATCGGAGACATCAAGATTTTCGACGAATTTTTTAAGAATTTTCAAATTTTCAGATGGGAGGTTCCAGATAAGGTCAAAAACGACATACTCAGATCTTCACCAAACTTTGCAGGGATCCATTGGAGGTCGAGACACGTGGAAAAAACGTACAAAACAAGAGATTGGAGACATCAAGATTTTGGACGAATTTTTTAAGAATTTTCAAATTTTCAGATAGGAGGTTCCATATAAGGTCAAAAACTACATACTCAGATCTTCACCAAACTTTGCAGGGATACATTGGATGTCAAGACACGTGGAAAAAACGTACAAAACAAGAGATTGGAGACATCAAGATTTTCGACGAATTTTTTAAGAATTTTCAAATTTTCAGAAAGGATGTTCCAGATAAGGTCAAAAACGACATACTCAGATCTTCACTAACTTTGCAGGGATACATTGGAGGTCGAGACACGTGGAAAAAACGTACAAAACAAGAGATTGGAGACATCAAGATTTTGGACGAATTTTTGAAGAATTTTCAAATTTTCAGATAGGAGGTTCCAGATAAGGTCTAAAACTACATACTCAGATCTCCACCAAACATTGCAGGAATACATTGGATGTCAAGACACGTGGAAAAAACGTACAAACAAGAGATTGGAGACATCAAGATTTTCGACGAATTTTTGAAGAATTTTCAAATTTTCAGATAGGAGGTTCCAGATAAGGTCAAAAACTACATACTCAGATCTTCACCAAACGTTGCAGGGATACTTTGCATGTCAAGACACGTGGAAAAAACGTACAAAACAAGAGATTGGAGACATCAAGATTTTCGACGAATTTTTTAAGAATTTTCAAATTTTCGGATGGGAGGTTCCAGATAAGGTCAAAAACGACATACTCAGATCTTCACCAAACTTTGCATGGATACATTGGATGTCAAGACACGTGGAAAAAACGTACAAAACAAGAGATTGGAGACATCAAGATTTTGGACGAATTTTTTAAGAATTCTCAAATTTTCAGAAAGGAGGTTCCATATAAGGTCAAAAACTACATACTCAGATCTTCACCAAACTTTGCAGGGATACATTGGATGTCAAGACACGTGGAAAAAACGTACAAAACAAGAGATTGGGGTCTTCAAGATTTTTGACGAATTTTTTAAGAATTTTCAAATTTTCAGATAGGAGGTTCCAGATAAGGTCAAAAACTACATACTCAGATCTTCACCAAACGTTGCAGGGATACTTTGCATGTCAAGACACGTGGAAAAAACGTACAAAACAAGAGATTGGAGACATCAAGATTTTCGACGAATTTTTTAAGAATTTTCAAATTTTCAGATAGGAGGTTCCATATAAGGTCAAAAACTACATACTCAGATCTTCACCAAACATTGCAGGAATACATTGGATGTCAAGACACGTGGAAAAAACGTACAAAACAAGAGATTGGAGACATCAAGATTTTCGACGAATTTTTTAAGAATTTTCAAATTTTCAGATAGGAGGTTCCAGATAAGGTCAAAAACTACATACTCAGATCTTCACCAAACGTTGCAGGGATACTTTGCATGTCAAGACACGTGGAAAAAACGTACAAAACAAGAGATTGGAGACATCAAGATTTTCGACGAATTTTTTAAGAATTTTCAAATTTTCAGATAGGAGGTTCCATATAAGGTCAAAAACTACATACTCAGATCTTCACCAAACATTGCAGGAATACATTGGATGTCAAGACACGTGGAAAAAACGTACAAAACAAGAGATTGGGGTCATCAAGATTTTGCACGGATTTTTTAGGAATTTTCAAATTTTCAGATGGGAGGTTCCAGATAAGGTCAAAAACTACATACTCAGATCTTCACCAAACTTTGCAGGGATACATTGGATGTCAAGACACGTGGAAAAAACGTACAAAACAAGAGATTGGAGACATCAAGATTTTGGACGAATTTTTTAAGAATTTTCAAATTTTCAGATAGGAGGTTCCATATAAGGTCAAAAACTACATACTCAGATCTTCACCAAACTTTGCATGGATACATTATGTGTCAAGACACGTGGAAAAAACGTACAAAACAAAAGATTGGAGACATCAAGATTTTGGTCGAATTTTTTAAGAATTTTCAAATTTTCAGATGGGAGGTTCCAGATAAGGTCAAAAACTACATACTCAGATCTTCACCAAACTTTGCAGGGATACATTGGATGTCAAGACACGTGGAAAAAACGTACAAAACAAGAGATTGGAGACATCAAGATTATGGACGAATTTTTTGAGAATTTTCAAATTTTCAGAAAGGAGGTTCCATATAAGGTCAAAAACTACATACTCAGATCTTCACCAAACTTTGCAGGGATACATTGGATGTCAAGACACGTGGAAAAAACGTACAAAACAAGAGATTGGAGACATCAAGATTTTCGACGAATTTTTTAAGAATTTTCAAATTTTCAGAAAGGATGTTCCAGATAAGGTCAAAAACGACATACTCAGATCTTCACCAAACTTTGCAGGGATACATTGGAGGTCGAGACACGTGGAAAAAACGTACAAAACAAGAGATTGGAGACATCAAGATTTTGGACGAATTTTTGAAGAATTTTCAAATTTTCTGATAGGAGGTCCCAGATAAGGTCAAAAACTACATACTCAGATCTCCACCAAACATTGCAGGGATACATTGGATGTCAAGACACGTGGAAAAAACGTACAAAACAAGAGATTGGAGACATCAAGATTTTCGACGAATTTTTGAAGAATTTTCAAATTTTCAGATGGGAGGTTCCAGATAAGGTCAAAAACTACATACTCAGATCTTCACCAAACTTTGCAGGGATACATTGGATGTCAAGACACGTGGAAAAAACGTACAAAAAAGAGATTGGAGACATCAAGATTTTGGACGAATTTTTTAACAATTTTCAAATTTTCAGAAAGGATGTTCCAGATAAGGTCAAAAACGACATACTCAGATCTTCACCAAACTTTGCATGGATACATTGGATGTCAAGACACGTGGAAAAAACGTACAAAACAAGAGATTGGGGTCATCAAGATTTTGCACGGATTTTTTAGGAATTTTCAAATTTTCAGATGGGAGGTTCCAGATAAGGTCAAAAACTACATACTCAGATCTTCACCAAACTTTGCAGGGATACATTGGATATCAAGACACGTGGAAAAAACGTACAAAACAAAAGATTGGAGACATCAAGATTTTGGTCGAATTTTTTAAGAATTTTCAAATTTTCAGATGGGAGGTTCCAGATAAGGTCAAAAACTACATACTCAGATCTTCACCAAACTTTGCAGGGATACATTGGATGTCAAGACACGTGGAAAAAACGTACAAAAAAGAGATTGGAGACATCAAGATTTTGGACGAATTTTTTAACAATTTTCAAATTTTCAGAAAGGATGTTCCAGATAAGGTCAAAAACGACATACTCAGATCTTCACCAAACTTTGCAGGGATACATTGGATATCAAGACACGTGGAAAAAACGTACAAAACAAGAGATTGGAGACATCAAGATTTTCGACGAATTTTTTAAGAATTTTCAAATTTTCAGATAGGAGGTTCCAGATAAGGTCAAAAACTACATACTCAGATCTTCACCAAACGTTGCAGGGATACTTTGCATGTCAAGACACGTGGAAAAAACGTACAAAACAAAAGATTGGAGACATCAAGATTTTCGACGAATTTTTTAAGAATTTTCAAATTTTCAGATGGGAGGTTCCAGATAAGGTCAAAAACGACATACTCAGATCTTCACCAAACTTTGCATGGATACATTGGATGTCAAGACACGTGGAAAAAACGTACAAAACAAGAGATTGGAGACATCAAGATTTTGGACGAATTTTTTAAGAATTCTCAAATTTTCAGAAAGGAGGTTCCACATAAGGTCAAAAACTACATACTCAGATCTTCACCAAACTTTGCAGGGATACTTTGGATGTCAAGACACGTGGAAAAAACGTACAAAACAAGAGATTGGGGTCATCAAGATTTTGGACGAATTTTTTAAGAATTTTCAAATTTTCAGATGGGAGGTTCAATATAAGGTCAAAAACTACATACTCAGATCTTCACCAAACTTTGCAGGGATACATTGGATGTCAAGACACGTGGAAAAAACATACAAAACATAGGATTCGGAACATCAAGATTTTGGTCGAATTTTTTAAGAATTTTCAAATTTTCAGATAGGAGGTTCCATATAAGGTCAAAAACTACATACTCAGATCTTCACCAAACATTGCAGGAATACATTGGATGTCAAGACACGTGGAAAAAACGTACAAAACAAGAGATTCGGGTCATCAAGATTTTGCACGGATTTTTTAGGAATTTTCAAATTTTCAGATGGGAGGTTCCAGATAAGGTCAAAAACTACATACTCAGATCTTCACCAAACTTTGCAGGGATACATTGGATGTCAAGACACGTGGAAAAAACGTACAAAACAAGAGATTGGAGACATCAAGATTTTGGACGAATTTTTTAAGAATTTTCAAATTTTCAGATAGGAGGTTCCAGATAAGGTCAAAAACTACATACTCAGATCTTCACCAAACTTTGCAGGGATACATTGGATGTCAAGACACGTGGAAAAAACGTACAAAACAAGAGATTGGAGACATCAAGATTTTGGACGAATTTTTTAAGAATTTTCAAATTTTCAGATAGGAGGTTCCAGATGAGGTCAAAAACTACATACTCAGATCTTCACCAAACTTTGCAGGAATACTTTCCATGTCAAGACACGTGGAAAAAACGTACAAAACAAGAGATCGGAGACATCAAGATTTTCGACGAATTTTTTAAGAATTTTCAAATTTTCAGTAGGGAGGTTCCAGATAAGGTCAAAAACGACATACTCAGATCTTCACCAAACTTTGCAGGGATCCATTGGAGGTCGAGACACGTGGAAAAAACGTACAAAACAAGAGATTGGAGACATCAAGATTTTGGACGAATTTTTTAAGAATTTTCAAATTTTCAGATAGGAGGTTCCATATAAGGTCAAAAACTACATACTCAGATCTTCACCAAACTTTGCAGGGATACATTGGATGTGAAGACACGTGGAAAAAACGTACAAAACAAGAGATTGGAGACATCAAGATTTTGGACGATTTTTTTAAAAATTTTCAAATTTTCAGAAATGCGGTTCCAGATAAGGTCAAAAACTACATACTCAGATCTTCACCAAACTTTGCAGGGATACATTGGATGTCAAGACACGTGGAAAAAACGTACAAAACAAGAGATTCGGGTCAACAAGATTTTGGACGGATTTTTTAGGAATTTTCAAATTTTCAGATGGGAGGTTCCAGATAAGGTCAAAAACTACATACTCAGATCTTCACCAAACTCTGCAGGGATACATTGTATGTCAAGACACGTGGAAAAAACATACAAAACATAGGATTGGGGACATCAAGATTTTGTTAAATTCTTTTAAGAATTTTCAAATTTTCAGATAGGAGGTTCCATATAAGGTCAAAAACTACATACTCAGATCTTCAACAAACATTGCAGGGATACATTGGATGTCAAGACACGTGGAAAGAACGTACAAAACAAGAGATTGGAGACATCAAGATTTTGGAGGAATTTTTTAAGAATTTTCAAATTTTCAGATAGGAGGCTCCATATAAGGTCAAAAACTACATACTCAGATCTTCACCAAACATTGCAGGGATACATTGGATGTCAAGACACGTGGAAAAAACGTACAAAACAAGAGATTGGAGACATCAAGATTTTGGACGAATTTTTGAAGAATTTTCAAATTTTCAGATAGGAGGTTCCAGATAAGGTCAAAAACTACATACTGAGATCTTCACCAAACGTTGCAGGGATACTTTGCATGTCAAGACACGTGGAAAAAACGTACAAAACAAGAGATCGGAGACTTCAAGATTTTCGACGAATTTTTTAAGAATTTTCAAATTTTCAGATGGGAGGTTCCAGATAAGGTCAAAAACGACATACTCAGATCTTCACCAAACTTTGCATGGATACATTGGATGTCAAGACACGTGGAAAAAAACATACAAAACATAGGATTGGTGACATCAAGATTTTGGACGAATTTTTTAAGAATTTTCAAATTTTCAGATAGGAGGTTCCATATAAGGTCAAAAACTACATACTCAGATCTTCACCAAACTTTGCAGGGATACATTGGAGGTCGAGACACGTGGAAAAAAAGTACAAAACAAGAGATTGGGGTCATCAAGATTTTGGACGGATTTTTTAGGAATTTTCAAATTTTCAGATGGGAGGTTCCAGATAAGGTCAAAAACTACATACTCAGATCTTCACCAAACATTGCAGGGATACATTGGATGTCAAGACACGTGGAAAAAACGTACAAAACAAGAGATTGGAGACATCAAGATTTTGGACGAATTTTTTAAGAATTTTCAAATTTTCAGATAGGAGGTTCCAGATGAGGTCAAAAACTACATACTCAGATCTTCACCAAACTTTGCAGGAATACTTTCCATGTCAAGACACGTGGAAAAAACGTACAAAACAAGAGATCGGAGACATCAAGATTTTCGACGAATTTTTTAAGAATTTTCAAATTTTCAGATGGGAGGTTCCAGATAAGGTCAAAAACGACATACTCAGATCTTCACCAAACTTTGCAGGGATCCATTGGAGGTCGAGACACGTGGAAAAAACGTACAAAACAAGAGATTGGAGACATCAAGATTTTGGACGAATTTTTTAAGAATTTTCAAATTTTCAGATGGGAGGTTCCAGATAAGGTCAAAAACGACATACTCAGATCTTCACCAAACTTTGCATGGATACATTGGATGTCAAGACACGTGGAAAAAACATACAAAACATAGGATTGGTGACATCAAGATTTTGGACGAATTTTTTAAGAATTTTCAAATTTTCAGATAGGAGGTTCCATATAAGGTCAAAAACTACATACTCAGATCTTCACCAAACTTTGCAGGGATACATTGGAGGTCGAGACACGTGGAAAAAAAGTACAAAACAAGAGATTGGGGTCATCAAGATTTTGGACGGATTTTTTAGGAATTTTCAAATTTTCAGATGGGAGGTTCCAGATAAGGTCAAAAACTACATACTCAGATCTTCACCAAACATTGCAGGGATACATTGGATGTCAAGACACGTGGAAAAAACGTACAAAACAAGAGATTGGAGACATCAAGATTTTGGACGAATTTTTTATGAATTTTCAAATTTTCAGATAGGAGGTTCCAGATGAGGTCAAAAACTACATACTCAGATCTTCACCAAACTTTGCAGGAATACTTTGCATGTCAAGACACGTGGAAAAAACGTACAAAACAAGAGATCGGAGACATCAAGATTTTCGACGAATTTTTTAAGAATTTTCAAATTTTCAGATGGGAGGTTCCAGATAAGGTCAAAAACGACATACTCAGATCTTCACCAAACTTTGCAGGGATCCATTGGAGGTCGAGACACGTGGAAAAAACGTACAAAACAAGAGATTGGAGACATCAAGATTTTGGACGAATTTTTTAAGAATTTTCAAATTTTCAGATAGGAGGTTCCAGATAAGGTCAAAAACTACATACTCAGATCTTCACCAAACTTTGCAGGGATACATTGGATGTCAAGACACGTGGAAAAAACGTACAAAACAAAAGATTGGAGACATCAAGATTTTCGACGAATTTTTTAAGAATTTTCAAATTTTCAGATAGGAGGTTCCAGATAAGGTCAAAAACTACATACTCAGATCTTCACCAAACTTTGCAGGGATACATTATGTGTCAAGACACGTGGAAAAAACGTACAAAACAAAAGATTGGAGACATCAAGATTTTGGTCGAATTTTTTAAGAATTTTCAAATTTTCAGATGGGAGGTTCCAGATAAGGTCAAAAACTACATACTCAGATCTTCACCAAACTTTGCAGGGATCCATTGGAGGTCGAGACACGTGGAAAAAACGTACAAAACAAGAGATTGGAGACATCAAGATTTTGGACGAATTTTTTAAGAATTTTCAAATTTTCAGATAGGAGGTTCCATATAAGGTCAAAAACTACATACTCAGATCTTCACCAAACTTTGCAGGGATACATTGGATATCAAGACACGTGGAAAAAACGTACAAAACAAGAGATTGGAGACATCAAGATTTTGGACGAATTTTTTAAGAATTTTCAAATTTTCAGATGGGAGGTTCAATATAAGGTCAAAAACTACATACTCAGATCTTCACCAAACTTTGCAGGGATACATTGGATGTCAAGACACGTGGAAAAAACGTACAAAACAAGAGATTGGGGTCATCAAGATTTTGGACGGATTTTTTAGGAATTTTCAAATTTTCAGATGGGAGGTTCCAGATAAGGTCAAAAACTACATACTCAGATCTTCACCAAACATTGCAGGGATACATTGGATGTCAAGACACGTGGAAAAAACGTACAAAACAAGAGATTGGAGACATCAAAATTTTGGACGAATTTTTTAAGAATTTTCAAATTTTCAGATAGGAGGTTCCAGATGAGGTCAAAAACTACATACTCAGATCTTCACCAAACTTTGCAGGAATACTTTGCATGTCAAGACACGTGGAAAAAACGTACAAAACAAGAGATCGGAGACATCAAGATTTTCGACGAATTTTTTAAGAATTTTCAAATTTTCAGATGGGAGGTTCCAGATAAGGTCAAAAACGACATACTCAGATCTTCACCAAACTTTGCATGGATACATTGGATGTCAAGACACGTGGAAAAAACATACAAAACATAGGATTGGTGACATCAAGATTTTGGACGAATTTTTTAAGAATTTTCAAATTTTCAGATAGGAGGTTCCATATGAGGTCAAAAACTACATACTCAGATCTTCACCAAACTTTGCAGGGATACATTGGAGGTCGAGACACGTGGAAAAAAAGTACAAAACAAGAGATTGGGGTCATCAAGATTTTGGACGGATTTTTTAGGAATTTTCAAATTTTCAGATGGGAGGTTCCAGATAAGGTCAAAAACTACATACTCAGATCTTCACCAAACATTGCAGGGATACATTGGATGTCAAGACCCGTGGAAAAAACGTACAAAACAAGAGATTGGAGACATCAAGATTTTGGACGAATTTTTTAAGAATTTTCAAATTTTCAGATAGGAGGTTCCAGATGAGGTCAAAAACTACATACTCAGATCTTCACCAAACTTTGCAGGAATACTTTGCATGTCAAGACACGTGGAAAAAACGTACGAAACAAGAGATCGGAGACATCAAGATTTTCGACGAATTTTTTAAGAATTTTCAAATTTTCAGATGGGAGGTTCCAGATAAGGTCAAAAACGACATACTCAGATCTTCACCAAACTTTGCAGGGATCCATTGGAGGTCGAGACACGTGGAAAAAACGTACAAAACAAGAGATTGGAGACATCAAGATTTTGGACGAATTTTTTAAGAATTTTCAAATTTTCAGATAGGAGGTTCCATATAAGGTCAAAAACTACATACTCAGATCTTCACCAAACTTTGCAGGGATACATTGGATGTCAAGACACGTGGAAAAAACGTACAAAACAAGAGATTGGAGACATCAAGATTTTCGACGAATTTTTTAAGAATTTTCAAATTTTCAGAAAGGATGTTCCAGATAAGGTCAAAAACGACATACTCAGATCTTCACCAAACTTTGCAGGGATCCATTGGAGGTCGAGACACGTGGAAAAAACGTACAAAACAAGAGATTGGAGACATCAAGATTTTGGACGAATTTTTGAAGAATTTTCAAATTTTCAGATAGGAGGTTCCAGATAAGGTCTAAAACTACATACTCAGATCTCCACCAAACATTGCAGGAATACATTGGATGTCAAGACACGTGGAAAAAACGTACAAAACAAGAGATTGGAGACATCAAGATTTTCGACGAATTTTTGAAGAATTTTCAAATTTTCAGATAGGAGGTTCCATATAAGGTCAAAAACTACATACTCAGATCTTCACCAAACGTTGCAGGGATACTTTGCATGTCAAGACACGTGGAAAAAACGTACAAAACAAAGGATTGGAGACATCAAGATTTTCGACGAATTTTTTAAGAATTTTCAAATTTTCAGATGGGAGGTTCCAGATAAGGTCAAAAACGACATACTCAGATCTTTACCAAACTTTGCATGGATACATTGGATGTCAAGACACGTGGAAAAAACGTACAAAACAAGAGATTGGAGACATCAAGATTTTGGACGAATTTTTTAAGAATTTTCAAATTTTCAGATGGGAGGTTCAATATAAGGTCAAAAACTACATACTCAGATCTTCACCAAACTTTGCAGGGATACTTTGGATGTCAAGACACGTGGAAAAAACGTACAAAACAAGAGATTGGGGTCATCAAGATTTTGGACGAATTTTTTAAGAATTTTCAAATTTTCAGATGGGAGGTTCAATATAAGGTCAAAAACTACATACTCAGATCTTCACCAAACTTTGCATGGATACATTGGATGTCAAGACACGTGGAAAAAACATACAAAACATAGGATTCGGAACATCAAGATTTTGGTCGAATTTTTTAAGAATTTTCAAATTTTCAGATAGGAGGTTCCATATAAGGTCAAAAACTACATACTCAGATCTTCACCAAACATTGCAGGAATACATTGGATGTCAAGACACGTGGAAAAAACGTACAAAACAAGAAATTGGGGTCATCAAGATTTTGCACGGATTTTTTAGGAATTTTCAAATTTTCAGATGGGAGGTTCCAGATAAGGTCAAAAACTACATACTCAGATCTTCACCAAACTTTGCAGGGATACATTGGATGTCAAGACACGTGGAAAAAACGTACAAAACAAGAGATTGGAGACATCAAGATTTTGGACGAATTTTTTAAGAATTTTCAAATTTTCAGATAGGAGGTTCCATATAAGGTCAAAAACTACATACTCAGATCTTCACCAAACTTTGCATGGATACATTATGTGTCAAGACACGTGGAAAAAACGTACAAAACAAAAGATTGGAGACATCAAGATTTTCGTCGAATTTTTTAAGAATTTTCAAATTTTCAGATGGGAGGTTCCAGATAAGGTCAAAAACTACATACTCAGATCTTCACCAAACTTTGCAGGGATACATTGGATGTCAAGACACGTGGAAAAAACGTACAAAAAAGAGATTGGAGACATCAAGATTTTGGACGAATTTTTTAACAATTTTCAAATTTTCAGAAAGGATGTTCCAGATAAGGTCAAAAACGACATACTCAGATCTTCACCAAACTTTGCAGGGATACATTGGATATCAAGACACGTGGAAAAAACGTACAAAACAAGAGATTGGAGACATCAAGATTTTCGACGAATTTTTTAAGAATTTTCAAATTTTCAGATAGGAGGTTCCAGATAAGGTCAAAAACTACATACTCAGATCTTCACCAAACGTTGCAGGGATACTTTGCATGTCAAGACACGTGGAAAAAACGTACAAAACAAAAGATTGGAGACATCAAGATTTTCGACGAATTTTTTAAGAATTTTCAAATTTTCAGATGGGAGGTTCCAGATAAGGTCAAAAACGACATACTCAGATCTTCACCAAACTTTGCATGGATACATTGGATGTCAAGACACGTGGAAAAAACGTACAAAACAAGAGATTGGAGACATCAAGATTTTGGACGAATTTTTTAAGAATTCTCAAATTTTCAGAAAGGAGGTTCCATATAAGGTCAAAAACTACATACTCAGATCTTCACCAAACTTTGCAGGGATACTTTGGATGTCAAGACACGTGGAAAAAACGTACAAAACAAGAGATTGGTGTCATCAAGATTTTGGACGAATTTTTTAAGAATTTTCAAATTTTCAGATGGGAGGTTCAATATAAGGTCAAAAACTACATACTCAGATCTTCACCAAACTTTGCAGGGATACATTGGATGTCAAGACACGTGGAAAAAACATACAAAACATAGGATTCGGAACATCAAGATTTTGGTCGAATTTTTTAAGAATTTTCAAATTTTCAGATAGGAGGTTCCATATAAGGTCAAAAACTACATACTCAGATCTTCACCAAACATTGCAGGAATACATTGGATGTCAAGACACGTGGAAAAAACGTACAAAACAAGAGATTGGGGTCATCAAGATTTTGCACGGATTTTTTAGGAATTTTCAAATTTTCAGATGGGAGGTTCCAGATAAGGTCAAAAACTACATACTCAGATCTTCACCAAACTTTGCAGGGATACATTGGATGTCAAGACACGTGGAAAAAACGCACAAAACAAGAGATTGGAGACATCAAGATTTTGGACGAATTTTTTAAGAATTTTCAAATTTTCAGATAGGAGGTTCCATATAAGGTCAAAAACTACATACTCAGATCTTCACCAAACTTTGCATGGATACATTATGTGTCAAGACACGTGGAAAAAACGTACAAAACAAAAGATTGGAGACATCAAGATTTTGGTCGAATTTTTTAAGAATTTTCAAATTTTCAGATGGGAGGTTCCAGATAAGGTCAAAAACTACATACTCAGATCTTCACCAAACTTTGCAGGGATCCATTGGATGTCAAGACACGTGGAAAAAACGTACAAAAAAGAGATTGGAGACATCAAGATTTTGGACGAATTTTTTAACAATTTTCAAATTTTCAGAAAGGATGTTCCAGATAAGGTCAAAAACGACATACTCAGATCTTCACCAAACTTTGCATGGATACATTGGATGTCAAGACACGTGGAAAAAACGTACAAAACAAGAGATTGGGGTCATCAAGATTTTGCACGGATTTTTTAGGAATTTTCAAATTTTCAGATGGGAGGTTCCAGATAAGGTCAAAAACTACATACTCAGATCTTCACCAAACTTTGCAGGGATACATTGGATGTCAAGACACGTGGAAAAAACGTACAAAACAAGAGATTGGAGACATCAAGATTTTGGACGAATTTTTTAAGAATTTTCAAATTTTCAGATAGGAGGTTCCATATAAGGTCAAAAACTACATACTCAGATCTTCACCAAACTTTGCAGGGATACATTGGATGTCAAGACACGTGGAAAAAACGTACAAAACAAGAGATTGGAGACATCAAGATTTTCGACGAATTTTTTAAGAATTTTCAAATTTTCAGAAAGGATGTTCCAGATAAGGTCAAAAACGACATACTCAGATCTTCACCAAACTTTGCAGGGATCCATTGGAGGTCGAGACACGTGGAAAAAACGTACAAAACAAGAGATTGGAGACATCAAGATTTTGGACGAATTTTTGAAGAATTTTCAAATTTTCAGATAGGAGGTTCCAGATAAGGTCTAAAACTACATACTCAGATCTCCACCAAACATTGCAGGAATACATTGGATGTCAAGACACGTGGAAAAAACGTACAAAACAAGAGATTGGAGACATCAAGATTTTCGACGAATTTTTGAAGAATTTTCAAATTTTCAGATAGGAGGTTCCAGATAAGGTCAAAAACTACATACTCAGATCTTCACCAAACGTTGCAGGGATACTTTGCATGTCAAGACACGTGGAAAAAACGTACAAAACAAAAGATTGGAGACATCAAGATTTTCGACGAATTTTTTAAGAATTTTCAAATTTTCAGATGGGAGGTTCCAGATAAGGTCAAAAACGACATACTCAGATCTTCACCAAACTTTGCATGGATACATTGGATGTCAAGACACGTGGAAAAAACGTACAAAACAAGAGATTGGAGACATCAAGATTTTGGACGAATTTTTTAAGAATTTTCAAATTTTCAGATGGGAGGTTCAATATAAGGTCAAAAACTACATACTCAGATCTTCACCAAACTTTGCAGGGATACTTTGGATGTCAAGACACGTGGAAAAAACGTACAAAACAAGAGATTGGGGTCATCAAGATTTTGGACGAATTTTTTAAGAATTTTCAAATTTTCAGATGGGAGGTTCAATATAAGGTCAAAAACTACATACTCAGATCTTCACCAAACTTTGCATGGATACATTGGATGTCAAGACACGTGGAAAAAACATACAAAACATAGGATTCGGAACATCAAGATTTTGGTCGAATTTTTTAAGAATTTTCAAATTTTCAGATAGGAGGTTCCATATAAGGTCAAAAACTACATACTCAGATCTTCACCAAACATTGCAGGAATACATTGGATGTCAAGACACGTGGAAAAAACGTACAAAACAAGAGATTGGGGTCATCAAGATTTTGCACGGATTTTTTAGGAATTTTCAAATTTTCAGATGGGAGGTTCCAGATAAGGTCAAAAACTACATACTCAGATCTTCACCAAACTTTGCAGGGATACATTGGATGTCAAGACACGTGGAAAAAACGTACAAAACAAGAGATTGGAGACATCAAGATTTTGGACGAATTTTTTAAGAATTTTCAAATTTTCAGATAGGAGGTTCCATATAAGGTCAAAAACTACATACTCAGATCTTCACCAAACTTTGCATGGATACATTATGTGTCAAGACACGTGGAAAAAACGTACAAAACAAAAGATTGGAGACATCAAGATTTTCGTCGAATTTTTTAAGAATTTTCAAATTTTCAGATGGGAGGTTCCAGATAAGGTCAAAAACTACATACTCAGATCTTCACCAAACTTTGCAGGGATACATTGGATGTCAAGACACGTGGAAAAAACGTACAAAAAAGAGATTGGAGACATCAAGATTTTGGACGAATTTTTTAACAATTTTCAAATTTTCAGAAAGGATGTTCCAGATAAGGTCAAAAACGACATACTCAGATCTTCACCAAACTTTGCAGGGATACATTGGATATCAAGACACGTGGAAAAAACGTACAAAACAAGAGATTGGAGACATCAAGATTTTCGACGAATTTTTTAAGAATTTTCAAATTTTCAGATAGGAGGTTCCAGATAAGGTCAAAAACTACATACTCAGATCTTCACCAAACGTTGCAGGGATACTTTGCATGTCAAGACACGTGGAAAAAACGTACAAAACAAAAGATTGGAGACATCAAGATTTTCGACGAATTTTTTAAGAATTTTCAAATTTTCAGATGGGAGGTTCCAGATAAGGTCAAAAACGACATACTCAGATCTTCACCAAACTTTGCATGGATACATTGGATGTCAAGACACGTGGGAAAAACGTACAAAACAAGAGATTGGAGACATCAAGATTTTGGACGAATTTTTTAAGAATTCTCAAATTTTCAGAAAGGAGGTTCCATATAAGGTCAAAAACTACATACTCAGATCTTCACCAAACTTTGCAGGGATACTTTGGATGTCAAGACACGTGGAAAAAACGTACAAAACAAGAGATTGGTGTCATCAAGATTTTGGACGAATTTTTTAAGAATTTTCAAATTTTCAGATGGGAGGTTCAATATAAGGTCAAAAACTACATACTCAGATCTTCACCAAATTTTGCAGGGATACATTGGATGTCAAGACACGTGGAAAAAACATACAAAACATAGGATTCGGAACATCAAGATTTTGGTCGAATTTTTTAAGAATTTTCAAATTTTCAGATAGGAGGTTCCATATAAGGTCAAAAACTACATACTCAGATCTTCACCAAACATTGCAGGAATACATTGGATGTCAAGACACGTGGAAAAAACGTACAAAACAAGAGATTGGGGTCATCAAGATTTTGCACGGATTTTTTAGGAATTTTCAAATTTTCAGATGGGAGGTTCCAGATAAGGTCAAAAACTACATACTCAGATCTTCACCAAACTTTGCAGGGATACATTGGATGTCAAGACACGTGGAAAAAACGCACAAAACAAGAGATTGGAGACATCAAGATTTTGGACGAATTTTTTAAGAATTTTCAAATTTTCAGATAGGAGGTTCCATATAAGGTCAAAAACTACATACTCAGATCTTCACCAAACTTTGCATGGATACATTATGTGTCAAGACACGTGGAAAAAACGTACAAAACAAAAGATTGGAGACATCAAGATTTTGGTCGAATTTTTTAAGAATTTTCAAATTTTCAGATGGGAGGTTCCAGATAAGGTCAAAAACTACATACTCAGATCTTCACCAAACTTTGCAGGGATCCATTGGATGTCAAGACACGTGGAAAAAACGTACAAAAAAGAGATTGGAGACATCAAGATTTTGGACGAATTTTTTAACAATTTTCAAATTTTCAGAAAGGATGTTCCAGATAAGGTCAAAAACGACATACTCAGATCTTCACCAAACTTTGCATGGATACATTGGATGTCAAGACACGTGGAAAAAACGTACAAAACAAGAGATTGGGGTCATCAAGATTTTGCACGGATTTTTTAGGAATTTTCAAATTTTCAGATGGGAGGTTCCAGATAAGGTCAAAAACTACATACTCAGATCTTCACCAAACTTTGCAGGGATACATTGGATGTCAAGACACGTGGAAAAAACGTACAAAACAAGAGATTGGAGACATCAAGATTTTGGACGAATTTTTTAAGAATTTTCAAATTTCCAGATAGGAGGTTCCATATAAGGTCAAAAACTACATACTCAGATCTTCACCAAACTTTGCATGGATACATTATGTGTCAAGACACGTGGAAAAAACGTACAAAACAAAAGATTGGAGACATCAAGATTTTGGTCGAATTTTTTAAGAATTTTCAAATTTTCAGATGGGAGGTTCCAGATAAGGTCAAAAACTACATACTCAGATCTTCACCAAACTTTGCAGGGATACATTGGATGTCAAGACACGTGGAAAAAACGTACAAAAAAGAGATTGGAGACATCAAGATTTTGGACGAATTTTTTAACAATTTTCAAATTTTCAGAAAGGATGTTCCAGATAAGGTCAAAAACGACATACTCAGATCTTCACCAAACTTTGCAGGGATACATTGGATATCAAGACACGTGGAAAAAACGTACAAAACAAGAGATTGGAGACATCAAGATTTTCGACGAATTTTTTAAGAATTTTCAAATTTTCAGATAGGAGGTTCCAGATAAGGTCAAAAACTACATACTCAGATCTTCACCAAACGTTGCAGGGATACTTTGCATGTCAAGACACGTGGAAAAAACGTACAAAACAAAAGATTGGAGACATCAAGATTTTCGACGAATTTTTTAAGAATTTTCAAATTTTCAGATGGGAGGTTCCAGATAAGGTCAAAAACGACATACTCAGATCTTCACCAAACTTTGCATGGATACATTGGATGTCAAGACACGTGGAAAAAACGTACAAAACAAGAGATTGAAGACATCAAGATTTTGGACGAATTTTTTAAGAATTCTCAAATTTTCAGAAAGGAGGTTCCATATAAGGTCAAAAACTACATACTCAGATCTTCACCAAACTTTGCAGGGATACTTTGGATGTCAAGACACGTGGAAAAAACGTACAAAACAAGAGATTGGGGTCATCAAGATTTTGGACGAATTTTTTAAGAATTTTCAAATTTTCAGATGGGAGGTTCAATATAAGGTCAAAAACTACATACTCAGATCTTCACCAAACTTTGCAGGGATACATTGGATGTCAAGACACGTGGAAAAAACATACAAAACATAGGATTCGGAACATCAAGATTTTGGTCGAATTTTTTAAGAATTTTCAAATTTTCAGATAGGAGGTTCCATATAAGGTCAAAAACTACATACTCAGATCTTCACCAAACATTGCAGGAATACATTGGATGTCAAGACACGTGGAAAAAACGTACAAAACAAGAGATTGGGGTCATCAAGATTTTGCACGGATTTTTTAGGAATTTTCAAATTTTCAGATGGGAGGTTCCAGATAAGGTCAAAAACTACATACTCAGATCTTCACCAAACTTTGCAGGGATACATTGGATGTCAAGACACGTGGAAAAAACGTACAAAACAAGAGATTGGAGACATCAAGATTTTGGACGAATTTTTTAAGAATTTTCAAATTTTCAGATAGGAGGTTCCATATAAGGTCAAAAACTACATACTCAGATCTTCACCAAACTTTGCATGGATACATTATGTGTCAAGACACGTGGAAAAAACGTACAAAACAAAAGATTGGAGACATCAAGATTTTGGTCGAATTTTTTAAGAATTTTCAAATTTTCAGATGGGAGGTTCCAGATAAGGTCAAAAACTACATACTCAGATCTTCACCAAACTTTGCAGGGATCCATTGGATGTCAAGACACGTGGAAAAAACGTACAAAAAAGAGATTGGACACATCAAGATTTTGGACGAATTTTTTAACAATTTTCAAATTTTCAGAAAGGATGTTCCAGATAAGGTCAAAAACGACATACTCAGATCTTCACCAAACTTTGCAGGGATACATTGGATATCAAGACACGTGGAAAAAACGTACAAAACAAGAGATTGGAGACATCAAGATTTTGGACGAATTTTTTAAGAATTTTCAAATTTTCAGATAGGAGGTTCCAGATAAGGTCAAAAACTACATACTCAGATCTTCACCAAACTTTGCAGGGATACATTGGATGTCAAGACACGTGGAAAAAACGTACAAAACAAGAGATTGGAGACATCAAGATTTTGGACGAATTTTTTAAGAATTTTCAAATTTTCAGATAGGAGGTTCCAGATGAGGTCAAAAACTACATACTCAGATCTTCACCAAACTTTGCAGGAATACTTTGCATGTCAAGACACGTGGAAAAAACGTACAAACAAGAGATCGGAGACATCAAGATTTTGGACGAATTTTTTAAGAATTTTCAAATTTTCAGATAGGAGGTTCCAGATAAGGTCAAAAACTACATACTCAGATCTTCACCAAACTCTGCAGGGATACATTGTATGTCAAGACACGTGGAAAAAACATACAAAACATAGGATTGGGGACATCAAGATTTTGTTAAATTCTTTTAAGAATTTTCAAATTTTCAGATAGGAGGTTCCATATAAGGTCAAAAACTACATACTCAGATCTTCACCAAACATTGCAGGGATACATTGGATGTCAAGACACGTGGAAAGAACGTACAAAACAAGAGATTGGAGACATCAAGATTTTGGACGAATTTTTTAAGAATTTTCAAATTTTCAGATAGGAGGCTCCATATAAGGTCAAAAACTACATACTCAGATCTTCACCAAACATTGCAGGGATACATTGGATGTCAAGACACGTGGAAAAAACGTACAAAACAAGAGATTGGAGACATCAAGATTTTGGACGAATTTTTTAAGAATTTTCAAATTTTCAGATAGGAGGTTCCAGATAAGGTCAAAAACTACATACTCAGATCTTTACCAAACGTTGCAGGGATACTTTGCATGTCAAGACACGTGGAAAAAACGTACAAAACAAGAGATCGGAGACATCAAGATTTTCGACGAATTTTTTAAGAATTTTCAAATTTTCAGATGGGAGGTTCCAGATAAGGTCAAAAACGACATACTCAGATCTTCACCAAACTTTGCATGGATACATTGGATGTCAAGACACGTGGAAAAAACATACAAAACATAGGATTGGTGACATCAAGATTTTGGACGAATTTTTTAAGAATTTTCAAATTTTCAGATAGGAGGTTCCATATAAGGTCAAAAACTACATACTCAGATCTTCACCAAACTTTGCAGGGATACATTGGAGGTCGAGACACGTGGAAAAAAAGTACAAAACAAGAGATTGGGGTCATCAAGATTTTGGACGGATTTTTTAGGAATTTTCAAATTTTCAGATGGGAGGTTCCAGATAAGGTCAAAAACTACATACTCAGATCTTCACCAAACATTGCAGGGATACATTGGATGTCAAGACACGTGGAAAAAACGTACAAAACAAGAGATTGGAGACATCAAGATTTTGGACGAATTTTTTAAGAATTTTCAAATTTTCAGATAGGAGGTTCCAGATGAGGTCAAAAACTACATACTCAGATCTTCACCAAACTTTGCAGGAATACTTTGCATGTCAAGACACGTGGAAAATACGTACAAAACAAGAGATCGGAGACATCAAGATTTTCGACGAATTTTTTAAGAATTTTCAAATTTTCAGATGGGAGGTTCCAGATAAGGTCAAAAACGACATACTCAGATCTTCACCAAACTTTGCAGGGATCCATTGGAGGTCGAGACACGTGGAAAAAACGTACAAAACAAGAGATTGGAGACATCAAGATTTTCGACGAATTTTTTAAGAATTTTCAAATTTTCAGATGGGAGGTTCCAGATAAGGTCAAAAACTACATACTCAGATCTTCACCAAACTTTGCATGGATACATTGGATGTCAAGACACGTGGAAAAAACATACAAAACATAGGATTGGTGACATCAAGATTTTGGACGAATTTTTTAAGAATTTTCAAATTTTCAGATAGGAGGTACCATATAAGGTCAAAAACTACATACTCAGATCTTCACCAAACTTTGCAGGGATACATTGGAGGTCGAGACACGTGGAAAAAAAGTACAAAACAAGAGATTGGGGTCATCAAGATTTTGGACGGATTTTTTATGAATTTTCAAATTTTCAGATGGGAGGTTCCAGATAAGGTCAAAAACTACATACTCAGATCTTCACCAAACATTGCAGGGATACATTGGATGTCAAGACACGTGGAAAAAACGTACAAAACAAGAGATTGGAGACATCAAGATTTTGGACGAATTTTTTAAGAATTTTCAAATTTTCAGATAGGAGGTTCCAGATGAGGTCAAAAACTACATACTCAGATCTTCACCAAACTTTGCAGGAATACTTTGCATGTCAAGACACGTGGAAAAAACGTACAAAACAAGAGATCGGAGACATCAAGATTTTGGACGAATTTTTTAAGAATTTTCAAATTTTCAGATGGGAGGTTCCAGATAAGGTCAAAAACGACATACTCAGATCTTCACCAAACTTTGCAGGGATCCATTGGAGGTCGAGACACGTGGAAAAAACGTACAAAACAAGAGATTGGAGACATCAAGATTTTGGACGAATTTTTTAAGAATTTTCAAATTTTCAGATAGGAGGTTCCATATAAGGTCAAAAACTACATACTCAGATCTTCACCAAACTTTGCAGGGATACATTGGATGTCAAGACACGTGGAAAAAACGTACAAAACAAAAGATTGGAGACATCAAGATTTTCGACGAATTTTTTAAGAATTTTCAAATTTTCAGATAGGAGGTTCCAGATAAGGTCAAAAACTACATACTCAGATCTTCACCAAACTTTGCAGGGATACATTGGATGTCAAGACACGTGGAAAAAACGTACAAAACAAGAGATTGGAGACATCAAGATTTTGGACGAATTTTTTATGAATTTTCAAATTTTCAGATAGGAGGTTCCAGATGAGGTCAAAAACTACATACTCAGATCTTCACCAAACTTTGCAGGAATACTTTGCATGTCAAGACACGTGGAAAAAACGTACAAAACAAGAGATCGGAGACATCAAGATTTTCGACGAATTTTTTAAGAATTTTCAAATTTTCAGATGGGAGGTTCCAGATAAGGTCAAAAACGACATACTCAGATCTTCACCAAACTTTGCAGGGATCCATTGGAGGTCGAGACACGTGGAAAAAACGTACAAAACAAGAGATTGGAGACATCAAGATTTTGGACGAATTTTTTAAGAATTTTCAAATTTTCAGATAGGAGGTTCCAGATAAGGTCAAAAACTACATACTCAGATCTTCACCAAACTTTGCAGGGATACATTGGATGTCAAGACACGTGGAAAAAACGTACAAAACAAAAGATTGGAGACATCAAGATTTTCGACGAATTTTTTAAGAATTTTCAAATTTTCAGATAGGAGGTTCCAGATAAGGTCAAAAACTACATACTCAGATCTTCACCAAACTTTGCAGGGATACATTATGTGTCAAGACACGTGGAAAAAACGTACAAAACAAAAGATTGGAGACATCAAGATTTTGGTCGAATTTTTTAAGAATTTTCAAATTTTCAGATGGGAGGTTCCAGATAAGGTCAAAAACTACATACTCAGATCTTCACCAAACTTTGCAGGGATCCATTGGAGGTCGAGACACGTGGAAAAAACGTACAAAACAAGAGATTGGAGACATCAAGATTTTGGACGAATTTTTTAAGAATTTTCAAATTTTCAGATAGGAGGTTCCATATAAGGTCAAAAACTACATACTCAGATCTTCACCAAACTTTGCAGGGCTACATTGGATATCAAGACACGTGGAAAAAACGTACAAAACAAGAGATTGGAGACATCAAGATTTTGGACGAATTTTTTAAGAATTTTCAAATTTTCAGATGGGAGGTTCAATATAAGGTCAAAAACTACATACTCAGATCTTCACCAAACTTTGCAGGGATACATTGGATGTCAAGACACGTGGAAAAAACGTACAAAACAAGAGATTGGGGTCATCAAGATTTTGGACGGATTTTTTAGGAATTTTCAAATTTTCAGATGGGAGGTTCCAGATAAGGTCAAAAACTACATACTCAGATCTTCACCAAACATTGCAGGGATACATTGGATGTCAAGACACGTGGAAAAAACGTACAAAACAAGAGATTGGAGACATCAAAATTTTGGACGAATTTTTTAAGAATTTTCAAATTTTCAGATAGGAGGTTCCAGATGAGGTCAAAAACTACATACTCAGATCTTCACCAAACTTTGCAGGAATACTTTGCATGTCAAGACACGTGGAAAAAACGTACAAAACAAGAGATCGGAGACATCAAGATTTTCGACGAATTTTTTAAGAATTTTCAAATTTTCAGATGGGAGGTTCCAGATAAGGTCAAAAACGACATACTCAGATCTTCACCAAACTTTGCATGGATACATTGGATGTCAAGACACGTGGAAAAAACATACAAAACATGGGATTGGTGACATCAAGATTTTGGACGAATTTTTTAAGAATTTTCAAATTTTCAGATAGGAGGTTCCATATGAGGTCAAAAACTACATACTCAGATCTTCACCAAACTTTGCAGGGATACATTGGAGGTCGAGACACGTGGAAAAAAAGTACAAAACAAGAGATTGGGGTCATCAAGATTTTGGACGGATTTTTTAGGAATTTTCAAATTTTCAGATGGGAGGTTCCAGATAAGGTCAAAAACTACATACTCAGATCTTCACCAAACATTGCAGGGATACATTGGATGTCAAGACCCGTGGAAAAAACGTACAAAACAAGAGATTGGAGACATCAAGATTTTGGACGAATTTTTTAAGAATTTTCAAATTTTCAGATAGGAGGTTCCAGATGAGGTCAAAAACTACATACTCAGATCTTCACCAAACTTTGCAGGAATACTTTGCATGTCAAGACACGTGGAAAAAACGTACAAAACAAGAGATCGGAGACATCAAGATTTTCGACGAATTTTTTAAGAATTTTCAAATTTTCAGATGGGAGGTTCCAGATAAGGTCAAAAACGACATACTCAGATCTTCACCAAACTTTGCAGGGATCCATTGGAGGTCGAGACACGTGGAAAAAACGTACAAAACAAGAGATTGGAGACATCAAGATTTTGGACGAATTTTTTAAGAATTTTCAAATTTTCAGATAGGAGGTTCCATATAAGGTCAAAAACTACATACTCAGATCTTCACCAAACTTTGCAGGGATACATTGGATGTCAAGACACGTGGAAAAAACGTACAAAACAAGAGATTGGAGACATCAAGATTTTCGACGAATTTTTTAAGAATTTTCAAATTTTCAGAAAGGATGTTCCAGATAAGGTCAAAAACGACATACTCAGATCTTCACCAAACTTTGCAGGGATCCATTGGAGGTCGAGACACGTGGAAAAAACGTACAAAACAAGAGATTGGAGACATCAAGATTTTGGACGAATTTTTGAAGAATTTTCAAATTTTCAGATAGGAGGTTCCAGATAAGGTCTAAAACTACATACTCAGATCTCCACCAAACATTGCAGGAATACATTGGATGTCAAGACACGTGGAAAAAACGTACAAAACAAGAGATTGGAGACATCAAGATTTTCGACGAATTTTTGAAGAATTTTCAAATTTTCAGATAGGAGGTTCCATATAAGGTCAAAAACTACATACTCAGATCTTCACCAAACGTTGCAGGGATACTTTGCATGTCAAGACACGTGGAAAAAACGTACAAAACAAAGGATTGGAGACATCAAGATTTTCGACGAATTTTTTAAGAATTTTCAAATTTTCAGATGGGAGGTTCCAGATAAGGTCAAAAACGACATACTCAGATCTTCACCAAACTTTGCATGGATACATTGGATGTCAAGACACGTGGAAAAAACGTACAAAACAAGAGATTGGAGACATCAAGATTTTGGACGAATTTTTTAAGAATTTTCAAATTTTCAGATGGGAGGTTCCATATAAGGTCAAAAACTACATACTCAGATCTTCACCAAACTTTGCAGGGATACTTTGGATGTCAAGACACGTGGAAAAAACGTACAAAACAAGAGATTGGGGTCATCAAGATTTTGGACGAATTTTTTAAGAATTTTCAAATTTTCAGATGGGAGGTTCAATATAAGGTCAAAAACTACATACTCAGATCTTCACCAAACTTTGCATGGATACATTGGATGTCAAGACACGTGGAAAAAACATACAAAACATAGGATTCGGAACATCAAGATTTTGGTCGAATTTTTTAAGAATTTTCAAATTTTCAGATAGGAGGTTCCATATAAGGTCAAAAACTACATACTCAGATCTTCACCAAACATTGCAGGAATACATTGGATGTCAAGACACGTGGAAAAAACGTACAAAACAAGAGATTGGGGTCATCAAGATTTTGCACGGATTTTTTAGGAATTTTCAAATTTTCAGATGGGAGGTTCCAGATAAGGTCAAAAACTACATACTCAGATCTTCACCAAACTTTGCAGGGATACATTGGATGTCAAGACACGTGGAAAAAACGTACAAAACAAGAGATTGGAGACATCAAGATTTTGGACGAATTTTTTAAGAATTTTCAAATTTTCAGATAGGAGGTTCCATATAAGGTCAAAAACTACATACTCAGATCTTCACCAAACTTTGCATGGATACATTATGTGTCAAGACACGTGGAAAAAACGTACAAAACAAAAGATTGGAGACATCAAGATTTTCGTCGAATTTTTTAAGAATTTTCAAATTTTCAGATGGGAGGTTCCAGATAAGGTCAAAAACTACATACTCAGATCTTCACCAAACTTTGCAGGGATACATTGGATGTCAAGACACGTGGAAAAAACGTACAAAAAAGAGATTGGAGACATCAAGATTTTGGACGAATTTTTTAACAATTTTCAAATTTTCAGATGGGAGGTTCCAGATAAGGTCAAAAACTACATACTCAGATCTTCACCAAACTTTGCAGGGATCCATTGGAGGTCGAGACACGTGGAAAAAACGTACAAAACAAGAGATTGGAGACATCAAGATTTTGGACGAATTTTTTAAGAATTTTCAAATTTTCAGATAGGAGGTTCCAGATAAGGTCAAAAACTACATACTCAGATCTTCACCAAACTTTGCAGGGATACATTGGATGTCAAGACACGTGGAAAAAACGTACAAAACAAAAGATTGGAGACATCAAGATTTTCGACGAATTTTTTAAGAATTTTCAAATTTTCAGATAGGAGGTTCCAGATAAGGTCAAAAACTACATACTCAGATCTTCACCAAACTTTGCAGGGATACATTATGTGTCAAGACACGTGGAAAAAACGTACAAAACAAAAGATTGGAGACATCAAGATTTTGGTCGAATTTTTTAAGAATTTTCAAATTTTCAGATGGGAGGTTCCAGATAAGGTCAAAAACTACATACTCAGATCTTCACCAAACTTTGCAGGGATCCATTGGAGGTCGAGACACGTGGAAAAAACGTACAAAACAAGAGATTGGAGACATCAAGATTTTGGACGAATTTTTTAAGAATTTTCAAATTTTCAGATAGGAGGTTCCATATAAGGTCAAAAACTACATACTCAGATCTTCACCAAACTTTGCAGGGCTACATTGGATATCAAGACACGTGGAAAAAACGTACAAAACAAGAGATTGGAGACATCAAGATTTTGGACGAATTTTTTAAGAATTTTCAAATTTTCAGATGGGAGGTTCAATATAAGGTCAAAAACTACATACTCAGATCTTCACCAAACTTTGCAGGGATACATTGGATGTCAAGACACGTGGAAAAAACGTACAAAACAAGAGATTGGGGTCATCAAGATTTTGGACGGATTTTTTAGGAATTTTCAAATTTTCAGATGGGAGGTTCCAGATAAGGTCAAAAACTACATACTCAGATCTTCACCAAACATTGCAGGGATACATTGGATGTCAAGACACGTGGAAAAAACGTACAAAACAAGAGATTGGAGACATCAAAATTTTGGACGAATTTTTTAAGAATTTTCAAATTTTCAGATAGGAGGTTCCAGATGAGGTCAAAAACTACATACTCAGATCTTCACCAAACTTTGCAGGAATACTTTGCATGTCAAGACACGTGGAAAAAACGTACAAAACAAGAGATCGGAGACATCAAGATTTTCGACGAATTTTTTAAGAATTTTCAAATTTTCAGATGGGAGGTTCCAGATAAGGTCAAAAACGACATACTCAGATCTTCACCAAACTTTGCATGGATACATTGGATGTCAAGACACGTGGAAAAAACATACAAAACATGGGATTGGTGACATCAAGATTTTGGACGAATTTTTTAAGAATTTTCAAATTTTCAGATAGGAGGTTCCATATGAGGTCAAAAACTACATACTCAGATCTTCACCAAACTTTGCAGGGATACATTGGAGGTCGAGACACGTGGAAAAAAAGTACAAAACAAGAGATTGGGGTCATCAAGATTTTGGACGGATTTTTTAGGAATTTTCAAATTTTCAGATGGGAGGTTCCAGATAAGGTCAAAAACTACATACTCAGATCTTCACCAAACATTGCAGGGATACATTGGATGTCAAGACCCGTGGAAAAAACGTACAAAACAAGAGATTGGAGACATCAAGATTTTGGACGAATTTTTTAAGAATTTTCAAATTTTCAGATAGGAGGTTCCAGATGAGGTCAAAAACTACATACTCAGATCTTCACCAAACTTTGCAGGAATACTTTGCATGTCAAGACACGTGGAAAAAACGTACAAAACAAGAGATCGGAGACATCAAGATTTTCGACGAATTTTTTAAGAATTTTCAAATTTTCAGATGGGAGGTTCCAGATAAGGTCAAAAACGACATACTCAGATCTTCACCAAACTTTGCAGGGATCCATTGGAGGTCGAGACACGTGGAAAAAACGTACAAAACAAGAGATTGGAGACATCAAGATTTTGGACGAATTTTTTAAGAATTTTCAAATTTTCAGATAGGAGGTTCCATATAAGGTCAAAAACTACATACTCAGATCTTCACCAAACTTTGCAGGGATACATTGGATGTCAAGACACGTGGAAAAAACGTACAAAACAAGAGATTGGAGACATCAAGATTTTCGACGAATTTTTTAAGAATTTTCAAATTTTCAGAAAGGATGTTCCAGATAAGGTCAAAAACGACATACTCAGATCTTCACCAAACTTTGCAGGGATCCATTGGAGGTCGAGACACGTGGAAAAAACGTACAAAACAAGAGATTGGAGACATCAAGATTTTGGACGAATTTTTGAAGAATTTTCAAATTTTCAGATAGGAGGTTCCAGATAAGGTCTAAAACTACATACTCAGATCTCCACCAAACATTGCAGGAATACATTGGATGTCAAGACACGTGGAAAAAACGTACAAAACAAGAGATTGGAGACATCAAGATTTTCGACGAATTTTTGAAGAATTTTCAAATTTTCAGATAGGAGGTTCCATATAAGGTCAAAAACTACATACTCAGATCTTCACCAAACGTTGCAGGGATACTTTGCATGTCAAGACACGTGGAAAAAACGTACAAAACAAAGGATTGGAGACATCAAGATTTTCGACGAATTTTTTAAGAATTTTCAAATTTTCAGATGGGAGGTTCCAGATAAGGTCAAAAACGACATACTCAGATCTTCACCAAACTTTGCATGGATACATTGGATGTCAAGACACGTGGAAAAAACGTACAAAACAAGAGATTGGAGACATCAAGATTTTGGACGAATTTTTTAAGAATTTTCAAATTTTCAGATGGGAGGTTCCATATAAGGTCAAAAACTACATACTCAGATCTTCACCAAACTTTGCAGGGATACTTTGGATGTCAAGACACGTGGAAAAAACGTACAAAACAAGAGATTGGGGTCATCAAGATTTTGGACGAATTTTTTAAGAATTTTCAAATTTTCAGATGGGAGGTTCAATATAAGGTCAAAAACTACATACTCAGATCTTCACCAAACTTTGCATGGATACATTGGATGTCAAGACACGTGGAAAAAACATACAAAACATAGGATTCGGAACATCAAGATTTTGGTCGAATTTTTTAAGAATTTTCAAATTTTCAGATAGGAGGTTCCATATAAGGTCAAAAACTACATACTCAGATCTTCACCAAACATTGCAGGAATACATTGGATGTCAAGACACGTGGAAAAAACGTACAAAACAAGAGATTGGGGTCATCAAGATTTTGCACGGATTTTTTAGGAATTTTCAAATTTTCAGATGGGAGGTTCCAGATAAGGTCAAAAACTACATACTCAGATCTTCACCAAACTTTGCAGGGATACATTGGATGTCAAGACACGTGGAAAAAACGTACAAAACAAGAGATTGGAGACATCAAGATTTTGGACGAATTTTTTAAGAATTTTCAAATTTTCAGATAGGAGGTTCCATATAAGGTCAAAAACTACATACTCAGATCTTCACCAAACTTTGCATGGATACATTATGTGTCAAGACACGTGGAAAAAACGTACAAAACAAAAGATTGGAGACATCAAGATTTTCGTCGAATTTTTTAAGAATTTTCAAATTTTCAGATGGGAGGTTCCAGATAAGGTCAAAAACTACATACTCAGATCTTCACCAAACTTTGCAGGGATACATTGGATGTCAAGACACGTGGAAAAAACGTACAAAAAAGAGATTGGAGACATCAAGATTTTGGACGAATTTTTTAACAATTTTCAAATTTTCAGAAAGGATGTTCCAGATAAGGTCAAAAACGACATACTCAGATCTTCACCAAACTTTGCAGGGATACATTGGATATCAAGACACGTGGAAAAAACGTACAAAACAAGAGATTGGAGACATCAAGATTTTCGACGAATTTTTTAAGAATTTTCAAATTTTCAGATAGGAGGTTCCAGATAAGGTCAAAAACTACATACTCAGATCTTCACCAAACGTTGCAGGGATACTTTGCATGTCAAGACACGTGGAAAAAACGTACAAAACAAAAGATTGGAGACATCAAGATTTTCGACGAATTTTTTAAGAATTTTCAAATTTTCAGATGGGAGGTTCCAGATAAGGTCAAAAACGACATACTCAGATCTTCACCAAACTTTGCATGGATACATTGGATGTCAAGACACGTGGAAAAAACGTACAAAACAAGAGATTGGAGACATCAAGATTTTGGACGAATTTTTTAAGAATTCTCAAATTTTCAGAAAGGAGGTTCCATATAAGGTCAAAAACTACATACTCAGATCTTCACCAAACTTTGCAGGGATACTTTGGATGTCAAGACACGTGGAAAAAACGTACAAAACAAGAGATTGGTGTCATCAAGATTTTGGACGAATTTTTTAAGAATTTTCAAATTTTCAGATGGGAGGTTCAATATAAGGTCAAAAACTACATACTCAGATCTTCACCAAACTTTGCAGGGATACATTGGATGTCAAGACACGTGGAAAAAACATACAAAACATAGGATTCGGAACATCAAGATTTTGGTCGAATTTTTTAAGAATTTTCAAATTTTCAGATAGGAGGTTCCATATAAGGTCAAAAACTACATACTCAGATCTTCACCAAACATTGCAGGAATACATTGGATGTCAAGACACGTGGAAAAAACGTACAAAACAAGAGATTGGGGTCATCAAGATTTTGCACGGATTTTTTAGGAATTTTCAAATTTTCAGATGGGAGGTTCCAGATAAGGTCAAAAACTACATACTCAGATCTTCACCAAACTTTGCAGGGATACATTGGATGTCAAGACACGTGGAAAAAACGCACAAAACAAGAGATTGGAGACATCAAGATTTTCGACGAATTTTTTAAGAATTTTCAAATTTTCAGATAGGAGGTTCCATATAAGGTCAAAAACTACATACTCAGATCTTCACCAAACTTTGCATGGATACATTATGTGTCAAGACACGTGGAAAAAACGTACAAAACAAAAGATTGGAGACATCAAGATTTTGGTCGAATTTTTTAAGAATTTTCAAATTTTCAGATGGGAGGTTCCAGATAAGGTCAAAAACTACATACTCAGATCTTCACCAAACTTTGCAGGGATCCATTGGATGTCAAGACACGTGGAAAAAACGTACAAAAAAGAGATTGGAGACATCAAGATTTTGGACGAATTTTTTAACAATTTTCAAATTTTCAGAAAGGATGTTCCAGATAAGGTCAAAAACGACATACTCAGATCTTCACCAAACTTTGCATGGATACATTGGATGTCAAGACACGTGGAAAAAACGTACAAAACAAGAGATTGGGGTCATCAAGATTTTGCACGGATTTTTTAGGAATTTTCAAATTTTCAGATGGGAGGTTCCAGATAAGGTCAAAAACTACATACTCAGATCTTCACCAAACTTTGCAGGGATACATTGGATGTCAAGACACGTGGAAAAAACGTACAAAACAAGAGATTGGAGACATCAAGATTTTGGACGAATTTTTTAAGAATTTTCAAATTTTCAGATAGGAGGTTCCATATAAGGTCAAAAACTACATACTCAGATCTTCACCAAACTTTGCAGGGATACATTGGATGTCAAGACACGTGGAAAAAACGTACAAAACAAGAGATTGGAGACATCAAGATTTTCGACGAATTTTTTAAGAATTTTCAAATTTTCAGAAAGGATGTTCCAGATAAGGTCAAAAACGACATACTCAGATCTTCACCAAACTTTGCAGGGATCCATTGGAGGTCGAGACACGTGGAAAAAACGTACAAAACAAGAGATTGGAGACATCAAGATTTTGGACGAATTTTTGAAGAATTTTCAAATTTTCAGATAGGAGGTTCCAGATAAGGTCTAAAACTACATACTCAGATCTCCACCAAACATTGCAGGAATACATTGGATGTCAAGACACGTGGAAAAAACGTACAAAACAAGAGATTGGAGACATCAAGATTTTCGACGAATTTTTGAAGAATTTTCAAATTTTCAGATAGGAGGTTCCAGATAAGGTCAAAAACTACATACTCAGATCTTCACCAAACGTTGCAGGGATACTTTGCATGTCAAGACACGTGGAAAAAACGTACAAAACAAAAGATTGGAGACATCAAGATTTTCGACGAATTTTTTAAGAATTTTCAAATTTTCAGATGGGAGGTTCCAGATAAGGTCAAAAACGACATACTCAGATCTTCACCAAACTTTGCATGGATACATTGGATGTCAAGACACGTGGAAAAAACGTACAAAACAAGAGATTGGAGACATCAAGATTTTGGACGAATTTTTTAAGAATTTTCAAATTTTCAGATGGGAGGTTCAATATAAGGTCAAAAACTACATACTCAGATCTTCACCAAACTTTGCAGGGATACTTTGGATGTCAAGACACGTGGAAAAAACGTACAAAACAAGAGATTGGGGTCATCAAGATTTTGGACGAATTTTTTAAGAATTTTCAAATTTTCAGATGGGAGGTTCAATATAAGGTCAAAATCTACATACTCAGATCTTCACCAAACTTTGCATGGATACATTGGATGTCAAGACACGTGGAAAAAACATACAAAACATAGGATTCGGAACATCAAGATTTTGGTCGAATTTTTTAAGAATTTTCAAATTTTCAGATAGGAGGTTCCATATAAGGTCAAAAACTACATACTCAGATCTTCACCAAACATTGCAGGAATACATTGGATGTCAAGACACGTGGAAAAAACGTACAAAACAAGAGATTGGGGTCATCAAGATTTTGCACGGATTTTTTAGGAATTTTCAAATTTTCAGATGGGAGGTTCCAGATAAGGTCAAAAACTACATACTCAGATCTTCACCAAACTTTGCAGGGATACATTGGATGTCAAGACACGTGGAAAAAACGTACAAAACAAGAGATTGGAGACATCAAGATTTTGGACGAATTTTTTAAGAATTTTCAAATTTTCAGATAGGAGGTTCCATATAAGGTCAAAAACTACATACTCAGATCTTCACCAAACTTTGCATGGATACATTATGTGTCAAGACACGTGGAAAAAACGTACAAAACAAAAGATTGGAGACATCAAGATTTTCGTCGAATTTTTTAAGAATTTTCAAATTTTCAGATGGGAGGTTCCAGATATGGTCAAAAACTACATACTCAGATCTTCACCAAACTTTGCAGGGATACATTGGATGTCAAGACACGTGGAAAAAACGTACAAAAAAGAGATTGGAGACATCAAGATTTTGGACGAATTTTTTAACAATTTTCAAATTTTCAGAAAGGATGTTCCAGATAAGGTCAAAAACGACATACTCAGATCTTCACCAAACTTTGCAGGGATACATTGGATATCAAGACACGTGGAAAAAACGTACAAAACAAGAGATTGGAGACATCAAGATTTTCGACGAATTTTTTAAGAATTTTCAAATTTTCAGATAGGAGGTTCCAGATAAGGTCAAAAACTACATACTCAGATCTTCACCAAACGTTGCAGGGATACTTTGCATGTCAAGACACGTGGAAAAAACGTACAAAACAAAAGATTGGAGACATCAAGATTTTCGACGAATTTTTTAAGAATTTTCAAATTTTCAGATGGGAGGTTCCAGATAAGGTCAAAAACGACATACTCAGATCTTCACCAAACTTTGCATGGATACATTGGATGTCAAGACACGTGGAAAAAACGTACAAAACAAGAGATTGGAGATATCAAGATTTTGGACGAATTTTTTAAGAATTCTCAAATTTTCAGAAAGGAGGTTCCATATAAGGTCAAAAACTACATACTCAGATCTTCACCAAACTTTGCAGGGATACTTTGGATGTCAAGACACGTGGAAAAAACGTACAAAACAAGAGATTGGTGTCATCAAGATTTTGGACGAATTTTTTAAGAATTTTCAAATTTTCAGATGGGAGGTTCAATATAAGGTCAAAAACTACATACTCAGATCTTCACCAAATTTTGCAGGGATACATTGGATGTCAAGACACGTGGAAAAAACATACAAAACATAGGATTCGGAACATCAAGATTTTGGTCGAATTTTTTAAGAATTTTCAAATTTTCAGATAGGAGGTTCCATATAAGGTCAAAAACTACATACTCAGATCTTCACCAAACATTGCAGGAATACATTGGATGTCAAGACACGTGGAAAAAACGTACAAAACAAGAGATTGGGGTCATCAAGATTTTGCACGGATTTTTTAGGAATTTTCAAATTTTCAGATGGGAGGTTCCAGATAAGGTCAAAAACTACATACTCAGATCTTCACCAAACTTTGCAGGGATACATTGGATGTCAAGACACGTGGAAAAAACGCACAAAACAAGAGATTGGAGACATCAAGATTTTGGACGAATTTTTTAAGAATTTTCAAATTTTCAGATAGGAGGTTCCATATAAGGTCAAAAACTACATACTCAGATCTTCACCAAACTTTGCATGGATACATTATGTGTCAAGACACGTGGAAAAAACGTACAAAACAAAAGATTGGAGACATCAAGATTTTGGTCGAATTTTTTAAGAATTTTCAAATTTTCAGATGGGAGGTTCCAGATAAGGTCAAAAACTACATACTCAGATCTTCACCAAACTTTGCAGGGATCCATTGGATGTCAAGACACGTGGAAAAAACGTACAAAAAAGAGATTGGAGACATCAAGATTTTGGACGAATTTTTTAACAATTTTCAAATTTTCAGAAAGGATGTTCCAGATAAGGTCAAAAACGACATACTCAGATCTTCACCAAACTTTGCATGGATACATTGGATGTCAAGACACGTGGAAAAAACGTACAAAACAAGAGATTGGGGTCATCAAGATTTTGCACGGATTTTTTAGGAATTTTCAAATTTTCAGATGGGAGGTTCCAGATAAGGTCAAAAACTACATACTCAGATCTTCACCAAACTTTGCAGGGATACATTGGATGTCAAGACACGTGGAAAAAACGTACAAAACAAGAGATTGGAGACATCAAGATTTTGGACGAATTTTTTAAGAATTTTCAAATTTCCAGATAGGAGGTTCCATATAAGGTCAAAAACTACATACTCAGATCTTCACCAAACTTTGCATGGATACATTATGTGTCAAGACACGTGGAAAAAACGTACAAAACAAAAGATTGGAGACATCAAGATTTTGGTCGAATTTTTTAAGAATTTTCAAATTTTCAGATGGGAGGTTCCAGATAAGGTCAAAAACTACATACTCAGATCTTCACCAAACTTTGCAGGGATACATTGGATGTCAAGACACGTGGAAAAAACGTACAAAAAAGAGATTGGAGACATCAAGATTTTGGACGAATTTTTTAACAATTTTCAAATTTTCAGAAAGGATGTTCCAGATAAGGTCAAAAACGACATACTCAGATCTTCACCAAACTTTGCAGGGATACATTGGATATCAAGACACGTGGAAAAAACGTACAAAACAAGAGATTGGAGACATCAAGATTTTCGACGAATTTTTTAAGAATTTTCAAATTTTCAGATAGGAGGTTCCAGATAAGGTCAAAAACTACATACTCAGATCTTCACCAAACGTTGCAGGGATACTTTGCATGTCAAGACACGTGGAAAAAACGTACAAAACAAAAGATTGGAGACATCAAGATTTTCGACGAATTTTTTAAGAATTTTCAAATTTTCAGATGGGAGGTTCCAGATAAGGTCAAAAACGACATACTCAGATCTTCACCAAACTTTGCATGGATACATTGGATGTCAAGACACGTGGAAAAAACGTACAAAACAAGAGATTGAAGACATCAAGATTTTGGACGAATTTTTTAAGAATTCTCAAATTTTCAGAAAGGAGGTTCCATATAAGGTCAAAAACTACATACTCAGATCTTCACCAAACTTTGCAGGGATACTTTGGATGTCAAGACACGTGGAAAAAACGTACAAAACAAGAGATTGGGGTCATCAAGATTTTGGACGAATTTTTTAAGAATTTTCAAATTTTCAGATGGGAGGTTCAATATAAGGTCAAAAACTACATACTCAGATCTTCACCAAACTTTGCAGGGATACATTGGATGTCAAGACACGTGGAAAAAACATACAAAACATAGGATTCGGAACATCAAGATTTTGGTCGAATTTTTTAAGAATTTTCAAATTTTCAGATAGGAGGTTCCATATAAGGTCAAAAACTACATACTCAGATCTTCACCAAACATTGCAGGAATACATTGGATGTCAAGACACGTGGAAAAAACGTACAAAACAAGAGATTGGGGTCATCAAGATTTTGCACGGATTTTTTAGGAATTTTCAAATTTTCAGATGGGAGGTTCCAGATAAGGTCAAAAACTACATACTCAGATCTTCACCAAACTTTGCAGGGATACATTGGATGTCAAGACACGTGGAAAAAACGTACAAAACAAGAGATTGGAGACATCAAGATTTTGGACGAATTTTTTAAGAATTTTCAAATTTTCAGATAGGAGGTTCCATATAAGGTCAAAAACTACATACTCAGATCTTCACCAAACTTTGCATGGATACATTATGTGTCAAGACACGTGGAAAAAACGTACAAAACAAAAGATTGGAGACATCAAGATTTTGGTCGAATTTTTTAAGAATTTTCAAATTTTCAGATGGGAGGTTCCAGATAAGGTCAAAAACTACATACTCAGATCTTCACCAAACTTTGCAGGGATCCATTGGATGTCAAGACACGTGGAAAAAACGTACAAAAAAGAGATTGGACACATCAAGATTTTGGACGAATTTTTTAACAATTTTCAAATTTTCAGAAAGGATGTTCCAGATAAGGTCAAAAACGACATACTCAGATCTTCACCAAACTTTGCAGGGATACATTGGATATCAAGACACGTGGAAAAAACGTACAAAACAAGAGATTGGAGACATCAAGATTTTGGACGAATTTTTTAAGAATTTTCAAATTTTCAGATAGGAGGTTCCAGATAAGGTCAAAAACTACATACTCAGATCTTCACCAAACTTTGCAGGGATACATTGGATGTCAAGACACGTGGAAAAAACGTACAAAACAAGAGATTGGAGACATCAAGATTTTGGACGAATTTTTTAAGAATTTTCAAATTTTCAGATAGGAGGTTCCAGATGAGGTCAAAAACTACATACTCAGATCTTCACCAAACTTTGCAGGAATACTTTGCATGTCAAGACACGTGGAAAAAACGTACAAAACAAGAGATCGGAGACATCAAGATTTTCGACGAATTTTTTAAGAATTTTCAAATTTTCAGATGGGAGGTTCCAGATATGGTCAAAAACGACATACTCAGATCTTCACCAAACTTTGCAGGGATCCATTGGAGGTCGAGACACGTGGAAAAAACGTACAAAACAAGAGATTGGAGACATCAAGATTTTGGACGAATTTTTTAAGAATTTTCAAATTTTCAGATAGGAGGTTCCATATAAGGTCAAAAACTACATACTCAGATCTTCACCAAACTTTGCAGGGATACATTGGATGTCAAGACACGTGGAAAAAACGTACAAAACAAGAGATTGGAGACATCAAGATTTTGGACGATTTTTTTAAAAATTTTCAAATTTTCAGAAATGCGGTTCCAGATAAGGTCAAAAACTACATACTCAGATCTTCACCAAACTTTGCAGGGATACATTGGATGTCAAGACACGTGGAAAAAACGTACAAAACAAGAGATTCGGGTCAACAAGATTTTGGACGGATTTTTTAGGAATTTTCAAATTTTCAGATGGGAGGTTCCAGATAAGGTCAAAAACTACATACTCAGATCTTCACCAAACTCTGCAGGGATACATTGTATGTCAAGACACGTGGAAAAAACATACAAAACATAGGATTGGGGACATCAAGATTTTGTTAAATTCTTTTAAGAATTTTCAAATTTTCAGATAGGAGGTTCCATATAAGGTCAAAAACTACATACTCAGATCTTCACCAAACATTGCAGGGATACATTGGATGTCAAGACACGTGGAAAGAACGTACAAAACAAGAGATTGGAGACATCAAGATTTTGGACGAATTTTTTAAGAATTTTCAAATTTTCAGATAGGAGGCTCCATATAAGGTCAAAAACTACATACTCAGATCTTCACCAAACATTGCAGGGATACATTGGATGTCAAGACACGTGGAAAAAACGTACAAAACAAGAGATTGGAGACATCAAGATTTTGGACGAATTTTTTAAGAATTTTCAAATTTTCAGATAGGAGGTTCCAGATAAGGTCAAAAACTACATACTCAGATCTTCACCAAACGTTGCAGGGATACTTTGCATGTCAAGACACGTGGAAAAAACGTACAAAACAAGAGATCGGAGACATCAAGATTTTCGACGAATTTTTTAAGAATTTTCAAATTTTCAGATGGGAGGTTCCAGATAAGGTCAAAAACGACATACTCAGATCTTCACCAAACTTTGCATGGATACATTGGATGTCAAGACACGTGGAAAAAACATACAAAACATAGGATTGGTGACATCAAGATTTTGGACGAATTTTTTAAGAATTTTCAAATTTTCAGATAGGAGGTTCCATATAAGGTCAAAAACTACATACTCAGATCTTCACCAAACTTTGCAGGGATACATTGGAGGTCGAGACACGTGGAAAAAAAGTACAAAACAAGAGATTGGGGTCATCAAGATTTTGGACGGATTTTTTAGGAATTTTCAAATTTTCAGATGGGAGGTTCCAGATAAGGTCAAAAACTACATACTCAGATCTTCACCAAACATTGCAGGGATACATTGGATGTCAAGACACGTGGAAAAAACGTACAAAACAAGAGATTGGAGACATCAAGATTTTGGACGAATTTTTTAAGAATTTTCAAATTTTCAGATAGGAGGTTCCAGATGAGGTCAAAAACTACATACTCAGATCTTCACCAAACTTTGCAGGAATACTTTGCATGTCAAGACACGTGGAAAATACGTACAAAACAAGAGATCGGAGACATCAAGATTTTCGACGAATTTTTTAAGAATTTTCAAATTTTCAGATGGGAGGTTCCAGATAAGGTCAAAAACGACATACTCAGATCTTCACCAAACTTTGCAGGGATCCATTGGAGGTCGAGACACGTGGAAAAAACGTACAAAACAAGAGATTGGAGACATCAAGATTTTCGACGAATTTTTTAAGAATTTTCAAATTTTCAGATGGGAGGTTCCAGATAAGGTCAAAAACTACATACTCAGATCTTCACCAAACTTTGCATGGATACATTGGATGTCAAGACACGTGGAAAAAACATACAAAACATAGGATTGGTGACATCAAGATTTTGGACGAATTTTTTAAGAATTTTCAAATTTTCAGATAGGAGGTTCCATATAAGGTCAAAAACTACATACTCAGATCTTCACCAAACTTTGCAGGGATACATTGGAGGTCGAGACACGTGGAAAAAAAGTACAAAACAAGAGATTGGGGTCATCAAGATTTTGGACGGATTTTTTATGAATTTTCAAATTTTCAGATGGGAGGTTCCAGATAAGGTCAAAAACTACATACTCAGATCTTCACCAAACATTGCAGGGATACATTGGATGTCAAGACACGTGGAAAAAACGTACAAAACAAGAGATTGGAGACATCAAGATTTTGGACGAATTTTTTAAGAATTTTCAAATTTTCAGATAGGAGGTTCCAGATGAGGTCAAAAACTACATACTCAGATCTTCACCAAACTTTGCAGGAATACTTTGCATGTCAAGACACGTGGAAAAAACGTACAAAACAAGAGATCGGAGACATCAAGATTTTGGACGAATTTTTTAAGAATTTTCAAATTTTCAGATGGGAGGTTCCAGATAAGGTCAAAAACGACATACTCAGATCTTCACCAAACTTTGCAGGGATCCATTGGAGGTCGAGACACGTGGAAAAAACGTACAAAACAAGAGATTGGAGACATCAAGATTTTGGACGAATTTTTTAAGAATTTTCAAATTTTCAGATAGGAGGTTCCATATAAGGTCAAAAACTACATACTCAGATCTTCACCAAACTTTGCAGGGATACATTGGATGTCAAGACACGTGGAAAAAACGTACAAAACAAAAGATTGGAGACATCAAGATTTTCGACGAATTTTTTAAGAATTTTCAAATTTTCAGATAGGAGGTTCCAGATAAGGTCAAAAACTACATACTCAGATCTTCACCAAACTTTGCAGGGATACATTATGTGTCAAGACACGTGGAAAAAACGTACAAAACAAAAGATTGGAGACATCAAGATTTTGGTCGAATTTTTTAAGAATTTTCAAATTTTCAGATGGGAGGTTCCAGATAAGGTCAAAAACTACATACTCAGATCTTCACCAAACTTTGCAGGGATCCATTGGAGGTCGAGACACGTGGAAAAAACGTACAAAACAAGAGATTGGAGACATCAAGATTTTGGACGAATTTTTTAAGAATTTTCAAATTTTCAGATAGGAGGTTCCATATAAGGTCAAAAACTACATACTCAGATCTTCACCAAACTTTGCAGGGATACATTGGATATCAAGACACGTGGAAAAAACGTACAAAACAAGAGATTGGAGACATCAAGATTTTGGACGAATTTTTTAAGAATTTTCAAATTTTCAGATGGGAGGTTCAATATAAGGTCAAAAACTACATACTCAGATCTTCACCAAACTTTGCAGGGATACATTGGATGTCAAGACACGTGGAAAAAACGTACAAAACAAGAGATTGGGGTCATCAAGATTTTGGACGGATTTTTTAGGAATTTTCAAATTTTCAGATGGGAGGTTCCAGATAAGGTCAAAAACTACATACTCAGATCTTCACCAAACATTGCAGGGATACATTGGATGTCAAGACACGTGGAAAAAACGTACAAAACAAGAGATTGGAGACATCAAAATTTTGGACCAATTTTTTAAGAATTTTCAAATTTTCAGATAGGAGGTTCCATATAAGGTCAAAAACTACATACTCAGATCTTCACCAAACTTTGCAGGCATACATTGGATATCAAGACACGTGGAAAAAACGTACAAAACAAGAGATTGGAGACATCAAGATTTTGGACGAATTTTTTAAGAATTTTCAAATTTTCAGATGGGAGGTTCAATATAAGGTCAAAAACTACATACTCAGATCTTCACCAAACTTTGCAGGGATACATTGGATGTCAAGACACGTGGAAAAAACGTACAAAACAAGAGATTGGAGACATCAAGATTTTGGACGAATTTTTTAAGAATTTTCAAATTTTCAGATAGGAGGTTCCATATAAGGTCAAAAACTACATACTCAGATCTTCACCAAACTTTGCAGGGATACATTGGATGTCAAGACACGTGGAAAAAACGTACAAAACAAGAGATTGGGGTCATCAAGATTTTGGACGGATTTTTTAGGAATTTTCAAATTTTCAGATGGGAGGTTCCAGATAAGGTCAAAAACTACATACTCAGATCTTCACCAAACATTGCAGGGATACATTGGATGTCAAGACACGTGGAAAAAACGTACAAAACAAGAGATTGGAGACATCAAAATTTTGGACGAATTTTTTAAGAATTTTCAAATTTTCAGATAGGAGGTTCCAGATGAGGTCAAAAACTACATACTCAGATCTTCACCAAACTTTGCAGGAATACTTTGCATGTCAAGACACGTGGAAAAAACGTACAAAACAAGAGATCGGAGACATCAAGATTTTCGACGAATTTTTTAAGAATTTTCAAATTTTCAGATGGGAGGTTCCAGATAAGGTCAAAAACGACATACTCAGATCTTCACCAAACTTTGCATGGATACATTGGATGTCAAGACACGTGGAAAAAACATACAAAACATAGGATTGGTGACATCAAGATTTTGGACGAATTTTTTAAGAATTTTCAAATTTTCAGATAGGAGGTTCCATATAAGGTCAAAAACTACATACTCAGATCTTCACCAAACTTTGCAGGGATACATTGGAGGTCGAGACACGTGGAAAAAAAGTACAAAACAAGAGATTGGGGTCATCAAGATTTTGGACGGATTTTTTAGGAATTTTCAAATTTTCAGATGGGAGGTTCCAGATAAGGTCAAAAACTACATACTCAGATCTTCACCAAACATTGCAGGGATACATTGGATGTCAAGACACGTGGAAAAAACGTACAAAACAAGAGATTGGAGACATCAAGATTTTGGACGAATTTTTTAAGAATTTTCAAATTTTCAGATAGGAGGTTCCAGATGAGGTCAAAAACTACATACTCAGATCTTCACCAAACTTTGCAGGAATACTTTGCATGTCAAGACACGTGGAAAAAACGTACAAAACAAGAGATCGGAGACATCAAGATTTTCGACGAATTTTTTAAGAATTTTCAAATTTTCAGATGGGAGGTTCCAGATAAGGTCAAAAACGACATACTCAGATCTTCACCAAACTTTGCAGGGATCCATTGGAGGTCGAGACACGTGGAAAAAACGTACAAAACAAGAGATTGGAGACATCAAGATTTTGGACGAATTTTTTAAGAATTTTCAAATTTTCAGATGGGAGGTTCCATATAAGGTCAAAAACTACATACTCAGATCTTCACCAAACTTTGCAGGGATACATTGGATGTCAAGACACGTGGAAAAAACGTACAAAACAAGAGATTGGAGACATCAAGATTTTCGACGAATTTTTTAAGAATTTTCAAATTTTCAGAAAGGATGTTCCAGATAAGGTCAAAAACGACATACTCAGATCTTCACCAAACTTTGCAGGGATCCATTGGAGGTCGAGACACGTGGAAAAAACGTACAAAACAAGAGATTGGAGACATCAAGATTTTGGACGAATTTTTGAAGAATTTTCAAATTTTCAGATAGGAGGTTCCAGATAAGGTCTAAAACTACATACTCAGATCTCCACCAAACATTGCAGGAATACATTGGATGTCAAGACACGTGGAAAAAACGTACAAAACAAGAGATTGGAGACATCAAGATTTTCGACGAATTTTTGAAGAATTTTCAAATTTTCAGATAGGAGGTTCCAGATAAGGTCAAAAACTACATACTCAGATCTTCACCAAACATTGCAGGGATACATTGGATGTCAAGACACGTGGAAAAAACGTACAAAACAAGAGATTGGAGACATCAAGATTTTGGACGAATTTTTTAAGAATTTTCAAATTTTCAGATAGGAGGTTCCAGATGAGGTCAAAAACTACATACTCAGATCTTCACCAAACTTTGCAGGAATACTTTGCATGTCAAGACACGTGGAAAAAACGTACAAAACAAGAGATCGGAGACATCAAGATTTTCGACGAATTTTTTAAGAATTTTCAAATTTTCAGATGGGAGGTTCCAGATAAGGTCAAAAACGACATACTCAGATCTTCACCAAACTTTGCATGGATACATTGGATGTCAAGACACGTGGAAAAAACATACAAAACATAGGATTGGTGACATCAAGATTTTGGACGAATTTTTTAAGAATTTTCAAATTTTCAGATAGGAGGTTCCATATAATGTCAAAAACTACATACTCAGATCTTCACCAAACTTTGCAGGGATACATTGGAGGTCGAGACACGTGGAAAAAAAGTACAAAACAAGAGATTGGGGTCATCAAGATTTTGGACGGATTTTTTAGGAATTTTCAAATTTTCAGATGGGAGGTTCCAGATAAGGTCAAAAACTACATACTCAGATCTTCACCAAACATTGCAGGGATACATTGGATGTCAAGACACGTGGAAAAAACGTACAAAAAAGAGATTGGAGACATCAAGATTTTGGACGAATTTTTTAAGAATTTTCAAATTTTCAGATAGGAGGTTCCAGATGAGGTCAAAAACTACATACTCAGATCTTCACCAAACTTTGCAGGAATACTTTGCATGTCAAGACACGTGGAAAAAACGTACAAAACAAGAGATCGGAGACATCAAGATTTTCGACGAATTTTTTAAGAATTTTCAAATTTTCAGATGGGAGGTTCCAGATAAGGTCAAAAACGACATACTCAGATCTTCACCAAACTTTGCAGGGATCCATTGGAGGTCGAGACACTTGGAAAAAACGTACAAAACAAGAGATTGGAGACATCAAGATTTTGGACGAATTTTTTAAGAATTTTCAAATTTTCAGATAGGAGGTTCCATATAAGGTCAAAAACTACATACTCAGATCTTCACCAAACTTTGCAGGGATACATTGGATGTCAAGACACGTGGAAAAAACGTACAAAACAAGAGATTGGAGACATCAAGATTTTCGACGAATTTTTTAAGAATTTTCAAATTTTCAGAAAGGATGTTCCAGATAAGGTCAAAAACGACATACTCAGATCTTCACCAAACTTTGCAGGGATCCATTGGAGGTCGAGACACGTGGAAAAAACGTACAAAACAAGAGATTGGAGACATCAAGATTTTGGACGAATTTTTGAAGAATTTTCAAATTTTCAGATAGGAGGTTCCAGATAAGGTCTAAAACTACATACTCAGATCTTCACCAAACATTGCAGGAATACATTGGATGTCAAGACACGTGGAAAAAACGTACAAAACAAGAGATTGGAGACATCAAGATTATCGACGAATTTTTGAAGAATTTTCAAATTTTCAGATAGGAGGTTCCAGATAAGGTCAAAAACTACATACTCAGATCTTCACCAAACGTTGTAGGGATACTTTGCATGTCAAGACACGTGGAAAAAACGTACAAAACAAAAGATTGGAGACATCAAGATTTTGGTCGAATTTTTTAAGAATTTTCAAATTTTCAGATGGGAGGTTCCAGATAAGGTCAAAAACGACATACTCAGATCTTCACCAAACTTTGCATGGATACATTGGATGTCAAGACACGTGGAAAAAACGTACAAAACAAGAGATTGGAGACATCAAGATTTTGGACGAATTTTTTAAGAATTTTCAAATTTTCAGATGGGAGGTTCAATATAAGGTCAAAAACTACATACTCAGATCTTCACCAAACTTTGCAGGGATACTTTGGATGTCAAGACACGTGGAAAAAACGTACAAAACAAGAGATTGGGGTCATCAAGATTTTGGACGAATTTTTTAAGAATTTTCAAATTTTCAGATGGGAGGTTCAATATAAGGTCAAAAACTACATACTCAGATCTTCACCAAACTTTGCATGGATACATTGGATGTCAAGACACGTGGAAAAAACATACAAAACATAGGATTCGGAACATCAAGATTTTGGTCGAATTTTTTAAGAATTTTCAAATTTTCAGATAGGAGGTTCCATATAAGGTCAAAAACTACATACTCAGATCTTCACCAAACATTGCAGGAATACATTGGATGTCAAGACACGTGGAAAAAACGTACAAAACAAGAGATTGGGGTCATCAAGATTTTGCACGGATTTTTTAGGAATTTTCAAATTTTCAGATGGGAGGTTCCAGATAAGGTCAAAAACTACATACTCAGATCTTCACCAAACTTTGCAGGGATACATTGGATGTCAAGACACGTGGAAAAAACGTACAAAACAAGAGATTGGAGACATCAAGATTTTGGACGAATTTTTTAAGAATTTTCAAATTTTCAGATAGGAGGTTCCATATAAGGTCAAAAACTACATACTCAGATCTTCACCAAACTTTGCATGGATACATTATGTGTCAAGACACGTGGAAAAAACGTACAAAACAAAAGATTGGAGACATCAAGATTTTGGTCGAATTTTTTAAGAATTTTCAAATTTTCAGATGGGAGGTTCCAGATAAGGTCAAAAACTACATACTCAGATCTTCACCAAACTTTGCAGGGATACATTGGATGTCAAGACACGTGGAAAAAACGTACAAAAAAGAGATTGGAGACATCAAGATTTTGGACGAATTTTTTAACAATTTTCAAATTTTCAGAAAGGATGTTCCAGATAAGGTCAAAAACTACATACTCAGATCTTCACCAAACTTTGCAGGGATACATTGGATGTCAAGACACGTGGAAAAAACGTACAAAACAAGAGATTGGAGACATCAAGATTATGGACGAATTTTTTGAGAATTTTCAAATTTTCAGAAAGGAGGTTCCATATAAGGTCAAAAACTACATACTCAGATCTTCACCAAACTTTGCAGGGATACATTGGATGTCAAGACACGTGGAAAAAACGTACAAAACAAGAGATTGGAGACATCAAGATTTTCGACGAATTTTTTAAGAATTTTCAAATTTTCAGAAAGGATGTTCCAGATAAGGTCAAAAACGACATACTCAGATCTTCACCAAACTTTGCAGGGATCCATTGGAGGTCGAGACACGTGGAAAAAACGTACAAAACAAGAGATTGGAGACATCAAGATTTTGGACGAATTTTTGAAGAATTTTCAAATTTTCAGATAGGAGGTTCCAGATAAGGTCTAAAACTACATACTCAGATCTCCACCAAACATTGCAGGAATACATTGGATGTCAAGACACGTGGAAAAAACGTACAAAACAAGAGATTGGAGACATCAAGATTTTCGACGAATTTTTGAAGAATTTTCAAATTTTCAGATAGGAGGTTCCAGATAAGGTCAAAAACTACATACTCAGATCTTCACCAAACGTTGCAGGGATACTTTGCATGTCAAGACACGTGGAAAAAACGTACAAAACAAAAGATTGGAGACATCAAGATTTTCGACGAATTTTTTAAGAATTTTCAAATTTTCAGATGGGAGGTTCCAGATAAGGTCAAAAACGACATACTCAGATCTTCACCAAACTTTGCATGGATACATTGGATGTCAAGACACGTGTAAAAAACGTACAAAACAAGAGATTGGAGACATCAAGATTTTGGACGAATTTTTTAAGAATTTTCAAATTTTCAGATGGGAGGTTCAATATAAGGTCAAAAACTACATACTCAGATCTTCACCAAACTTTGCAGGGATACTTTGGATGTCAAGACACGTGGAAAAAACGTACAAAACAAGAGATTGGGGTCATCAAGATTTTGGACGAATTTTTTAAGAATTTTCAAATTTTCAGATGGGAGGTTCAATATAAGGTCAAAAACTACATACTCAGATCTTCACCAAACTTTGCATGGATACATTGGATGTCAAGACACGTGGAAAAAACATACAAAACATAGGATACGGAACATCAAGATTTTGGTCGAATTTTTTAAGAATTTTCAAATTTTCAGATAGGAGGTTCCATATAAGGTCAAAAACTACATACTCAGATCTTCACCAAACATTGCAGGAATACATTGGATGTCAAGACACGTGGAAAAAACGTACAAAACAAGAGATTGGGCTCATCAAGATTTTGCACGGATTTTTTAGGAATTTTCAAATTTTCAGATGGGAGGTTCCAGATAAGGTCAAAAACTACATACTCAGATCTTCACCAAACTTTGCAGGGATACATTGGATGTCAAGACACGTGGAAAAAACGTACAAAACAAGAGATTGGAGACATCAAGATTTTGGACGAATTTTTTAAGAATTTTCAAATTTTCAGATAGGAGGTTCCATATAAGGTCAAAAACTACATACTCAGATCTTCACCAAACTTTGCATGGATACATTATGTGTCAAGACACGTGGAAAAAACGTACAAAACAAAAGATTGGAGACATCAAGATTTTGGTCGAATTTTTTAAGAATTTTCAAATTTTCAGATGGGAGGTTCCAGATAAGGTCAAAAACTACATACTCAGATCTTCACCAAACTTTGCAGGGATACATTGGATGTCAAGACACGTGGAAAAAACGTACAAAAAAGAGATTGGAGACATCAAGATTTTGGACGAATTTTTTAACAATTTTCAAATTTTCAGAAAGGATGTTCCAGATAAGGTCAAAAACTACATACTCAGATCTTCACCAAACTTTGCAGGGATACATTGGATGTCAAGACACGTGGAAAAAACGTACAAAACAAGAGATTGGAGACATCAAGATTTTGGACGAATTTTTTAAGAATTTTCAAATTTTCAGAAAGGAGGTTCCATATAAGGTCAAAAACTACATACTCAGATCTTCACCAAACTTTGCAGGGATACATTGGATGTCAAGACACGTGGAAAAAACGTACAAAACAAGAGATTGGAGACATCAAGATTTTCGACGAATTTTTTAAGAATTTTCAAATTTTCAGAAAGGATGTTCCAGATAAGGTCAAAAACGACATACTCAGATCTTCACCAAACTTTGCAGGGATACATTGGAGGTCGAGACACGTGGAAAAAACGTACAAAACAAGAGATTGGAGACATCAAGATTTTGGACGAATTTTTGAAGAATTTTCAAATTTTCTGATAGGAGGTCCCAGATAAGGTCAAAAACTACATACTCAGATCTCCACCAAACATTGCAGGGATACATTGGATGTCAAGACACGTGGAAAAAACGTACAAAACAAGAGATTGGAGACATCAAGATTTTCGACGAATTTTTGAAGAATTTTCAAATTTTCAGATGGGAGGTTCCAGATAAGGTCAAAAACTACATACTCAGATCTTCACCAAACTTTGCAGGGATACATTGGATGTCAAGACACGTGGAAAAAACGTACAAAAAAGAGATTGGAGACATCAAGATTTTGGACGAATTTTTTAACAATTTTCAAATTTTCAGAAAGGATGTTCCAGATAAGGTCAAAAACGACATACTCAGATCTTCACCAAACTTTGCATGGATACATTGGATGTCAAGACACGTGGAAAAAACGTACAAAACAAGAGATTGGGGTCATCAAGATTTTGCACGGATTTTTTAGGAATTTTCAAATTTTCAGATGGGAGGTTCCAGATAAGGTCAAAAACTACATACTCAGATCTTCACCAAACTTTGCAGGGATACATTGGATGTCAAGACACGTGGAAAAAACGTACAAAACAAGAGATTGGAGACATCAAGATTTTCGACGAATTTTTGAAGAATTTTCAAATTTTCAGATAGGAGGTTCCAGATAAGGTCAAAAACTACATACTCAGATCTTCACCAAACTTTGCATGGATACATTATGTGTCAAGACACGTGGAAAAAACGTACAAAACAAAAGATTGGAGACATCAAGATTTTGGTCGAATTTTTTAAGAATTTTCAAATTTTCAGATGGGAGGTTCCAGATAAGGTCAAAAACTACATACTCAGATCTTCAACAAACTTTGCAGGGATACATTGGATGTCAAGACACGTGGAAAAAACGTACAAAAAAGAGATTGGAGACATCAAGATTTTGGACGAATTTTTTAACAATTTTCAAATTTTCAGAAAGGATGTTCCAGATAAGGTCAAAAACGACATACTCAGATCTTCACCAAACTTTGCAGGGATACATTGGATATCAAGACACGTGGAAAAAACGTACAAAACAAGAGATTGGAGACATCAAGATTTTCGACGAATTTTTTAGAATTTTCAAATTTTCAGATAGGAGGTTCCAGATAAGGTCAAAAACTACATACTCAGATCTTCACCAAACGTTGCAGGGATACTTTGCATGTCAAGACACGTGGAAAAAACGTACAAAACAAAAGATTGGAGACATCAAGATTTTCGACGAATTTTTTAAGAATTTTCAAATTTTCAGATGTAAGGTTCCAGATAAGGTCAAAAACGACATACTCAGATCTTCACCAAACTTTGCATGGATACATTGGATGTCAAGACACGTGGAAAAAACGTACAAAACAAGAGATTGGAGACATCAAGATTTTGGACGAATTTTTTAAGAATTCTCAAATTTTCAGAAAGGAGGTTCCATATAAGGTCAAAAACTACATACTCAGATCTTCACCAAACTTTGCAGGGATACTTTGGATGTCAAGACACGTGGAAAAAACGTACAAAACAAGAGATTGGGGTCATCAAGATTTTGGACGAATTTTTTAAGAATTTTCAAATTTTCAGATGGGAGGTTCAATATAAGGTCAAAAACTACATACTCAGATCTTCACCAAACTTTGCAGGGATACATTGGATGTCAAGACACGTGGAAAAAACATACAAAACATAGGATTCGGAACATCAAGATTTTGGTCGAATTTTTTAAGAATTTTCAAATTTTCAGATAGGAGGTTCCATATTAGGTCAAAAACTACATACTCAGATCTTCACCAAACATTGCAGGAATACATTGGATGTCAAGACACGTGGAAAAAACGTACAAAACAAGAGATTGGGGTCATCAAGATTTTGCACGGATTTTTTAGGAATTTTCAAATTTTCAGATGGGAGGTTCCAGATAAGGTCAAAAACTACATACTCAGATCTTCACCAAACTTTGCAGGGATACATTGGATGTCAAGACACGTGGAAAAAACGTACAAAACAAGAGATTGGAGACATCAAGATTTTGGACGAATTTTTTAAGAATTTTCAAATTTTCAGATAGGAGGTTCCATATAAGGTCAAAAACTACATTCTCAGATCTTCACCAAACTTTGCATGGATACATTATGTGTCAAGACACGTGGAAAAAACGTACAAAACAAAAGATTGGAGACATCAAGATTTTGGTCGAATTTTTTAAGAATTTTCAAATTTTCAGATGGGAGGTTCCAGATAAGGTCAAAAACTACATACTCAGATCTTCACCAAACTTTGCAGGGATACATTGGATGTCAAGACACGTGGAAAAAACGTACAAAACAAGAGATTGGAGACATCAAAATTTTGGACGAATTTTTTAAGAATTTTCAAATTTTCAGATAGGAGGTTCCAGATGAGGTCAAAAACTACATACTCAGATCTTCACCAAACTTTGCAGGAATACTTTGCATGTCAAGACACGTGGAAAAAACGTACAAAACAAGAGATCGGAGACATCAAGATTTTCGACGAATTTTTTAAGAATTTTCAAATTTTCAGATGGGAGGTTCCAGATAAGGTCAAAAACGACATACTCAGATCTTCACCAAACTTTGCATGGATACATTGGATGTCAAGACACGTGGAAAAAACATACAAAACATAGGATTGGTGACATCAAGATTTTGGACGAATTTTTTAAGGATTTTCAAATTTTCAGATAGGAGGTTCCATATAATGTCAAAAACTACATACTCAGATCTTCACCAAACTTTGCAGGGATACATTGGAGGTCGAGACACGTGGAAAAAAAGTACAAAACAAGAGATTGGGGTCATCAAGATTTTGGACGGATTTTTTAGGAATTTTCAAATTTTCAGATGGGAGGTTCCAGATAAGGTCAAAAACTACATACTCAGATCTTCACCAAACATTGCAGGGATACATTGGATGTCAAGACACGTGGAAAAAACGTACAAAAAAGAGATTGGAGACATCAAGATTTTGGACGAATTTTTTAAGAATTTTCAAATTTTCAGATAGGAGGTTCCAGATGAGGTCAAAAACTACATACTCAGATCTTCACCAAACTTTGCAGGAATACTTTGCATGTCAAGACACGTGGAAAAAACGTACAAAACAAGAGATCGGAGACATCAAGATTTTCGACGAATTTTTTAAGAATTTTCAAATTTTCAGATGGGAGGTTCCAGATAAGGTCAAAAACGACATACTCAGATCTTCACCAAACTTTGCAGGGATCCATTGGAGGTCGAGACACTTGGAAAAAACGTACAAAACAAGAGATTGGAGACATCAAGATTTTGGACGAATTTTTTAAGAATTTTCAAATTTTCAGATAGGAGGTTCCATATAAGGTCAAAAACTACATACTCAGATCTTCACCAAACTTTGCAGGGATACATTGGATGTCAAGACACGTGGAAAAAACGTACAAAACAAGAGATTGGAGACATCAAGATTTTCGACGAATTTTTTAAGAATTTTCAAATTTTCAGAAAGGATGTTCCAGATAAGGTCAAAAGCGACATACTCAGATCTTCACCAAACTTTGCAGGGATCCATTGGAGGTCGAGACACGTGGAAAAAACGTACAAAACAAGAGATTGGAGACATCAAGATTTTGGACGAATTTTTGAAGAATTTTCAAATTTTCAGATAGGAGGTTCCAGATAAGGTCTAAAACTACATACTCAGATCTTCACCAAACATTGCAGGAATACATTGGATGTCAAGACACGTGGAAAAAACGTACAAAACAAGAGATTGGAGACATCAAGATTTTCGACGAATTTTTGAAGAATTTTCAAATTTTCAGATAGGAGGTTCCAGATAAGGTCAAAAACTACATACTCAGATCTTCACCAAACGTTGTAGGGATACTTTGCATGTCAAGACACGTGGAAAAAACGTACAAAACAAAAGATTGGAGACATCAAGATTTTGGTCGAATTTTTTAAGAATTTTCAAATTTTCAGATGGGAGGTTCCAGATAAGGTCAAAAACGACATACTCAGATCTTCACCAAACTTTGCATGGATACATTGGATGTCAAGACACGTGGAAAAAACGTACAAAACAAGAGATTGGAGACATCAAGATTTTGGACGAATTTTTTAAGAATTTTCAAATTTTCAGATGGGAGGTTCAATATAAGGTCAAAAACTACATACTCAGATCTTCACCAAACTTTGCAGGGATACTTTGGATGTCAAGACACGTGGAAAAAACGTACAAAACAAGAGATTGGGGTCATCAAGATTTTGGACGAATTTTTTAAGAATTTTCAAATTTTCAGATGGGAGGTTCAATATAAGGTCAAAAACTACATACTCAGATCTTCACCAAACTTTGCATGGATACATTGGATGTCAAGACACGTGGAAAAAACATACAAAACATAGGATTCGGAACATCAAGATTTTGGTCGAATTTTTTAAGAATTTTCAAATTTTCAGATAGGAGGTTCCATATAAGGTCAAAAACTACATACTCAGATCTTCACCAAACATTGCAGGAATACATTGGATGTCAAGACACGTGGAAAAAACGTACAAAACAAGAGATTGGGGTCATCAAGATTTTGCACGGATTTTTTAGGAATTTTCAAATTTTCAGATGGGAGGTTCCAGATAAGGTCAAAAACTACATACTCAGATCTTCACCAAACTTTGCAGGGATACATTGGATGTCAAGACACGTGGAAAAAACGTACAAAACAAGAGATTGGAGACATCAAGATTTTGGACGAATTTTTTAAGAATTTTCAAATTTTCAGATAGGAGGTTCCATATAAGGTCAAAAACTACATACTCAGATCTTCACCAAACTTTGCATGGATACATTATGTGTCAAGACACGTGGAAAAAACGTACAAAACAAAAGATTGGAGACATCAAGATTTTGGTCGAATTTTTTAAGAATTTTCAAATTTTCAGATGGGAGGTTCCAGATAAGGTCAAAAACTACATACTCAGATCTTCACCAAACTTTGCAGGGATACATTGGATGTCAAGACACGTGGAAAAAACGTACAAAAAAGAGATTGGAGACATCAAGATTTTGGACGAATTTTTTAACAATTTTCAAATTTTCAGAAAGGATGTTCCAGATGAGGTCAAAAACTACATACTCAGATCTTCACCAAACTTTGCAGGAATACTTTGCATGTCAAGACACGTGGAAAAAACGTACAAAACAAGAGATCGGAGACATCAAGATTTTCGACGAATTTTTTAAGAATTTTCAAATTTTCAGATGGGAGGTTCCAGATATGGTCAAAAACGACATACTCAGATCTTCACCAAACTTTGCAGGGATCCATTGGAGGTCGAGACACGTGGAAAAAACGTACAAAACAAGAGATTGGAGACATCAAGATTTTGGACGAATTTTTTAAGAATTTTCAAATTTTCAGATAGGAGGTTCCATATAAGGTCAAAAACTACATACTCAGATCTTCACCAAACTTTGCAGGGATACATTGGATGTCAAGACACGTGGAAAAAACGTACAAAACAAGAGATTGGAGACATCAAGATTTTGGACGATTTTTTTAAAAATTTTCAAATTTTCAGAAATGCGGTTCCAGATAAGGTCAAAAACTACATACTCAGATCTTCACCAAACTTTGCAGGGATACATTGGATGTCAAGACACGTGGAAAAAACGTACAAAACAAGAGATTCGGGTCAACAAGATTTTGGACGGATTTTTTAGGAATTTTCAAATTTTCAGATGGGAGGTTCCAGATAAGGTCAAAAACTACATACTCAGATCTTCACCAAACTCTGCAGGGATACATTGTATGTCAAGACACGTGGAAAAAACATACAAAACATAGGATTGGGGACATCAAGATTTTGTTAAATTCTTTTAAGAATTTTCAAATTTTCAGATAGGAGGTTCCATATAAGGTCAAAAACTACATACTCAGATCTTCACCAAACATTGCAGGGATACATTGGATGTCAAGACACGTGGAAAGAACGTACAAAACAAGAGATTGGAGACATCAAGATTTTGGACGAATTTTTTAAGAATTTTCAAATTTTCAGATAGGAGGCTCCATATAAGGTCAAAAACTACATACTCAGATCTTCACCAAACATTGCAGGGATACATTGGATGTCAAGACACGTGGAAAAAACGTACAAAACAAGAGATTGGAGACATCAAGATTTTGGACGAATTTTTTAAGAATTTTCAAATTTTCAGATAGGAGGTTCCAGATAAGGTCAAAAACTACATACTCAGATCTTCACCAAACGTTGCAGGGATACTTTGCATGTCAAGACACGTGGAAAAAACGTACAAAACAAGAGATCGGAGACATCAAGATTTTCGACGAATTTTTTAAGAATTTTCAAATTTTCAGATGGGAGGTTCCAGATAAGGTCAAAAACGACATACTCAGATCTTCACCAAACTTTGCATGGATACATTGGATGTCAAGACACGTGGAAAAAACATACAAAACATAGGATTGGTGACATCAAGATTTTGGACGAATTTTTTAAGAATTTTCAAATTTTCAGATTGGAGGTTCCATATAAGGTCAAAAACTACATACTCAGATCTTCACCAAACTTTGCAGGGATACATTGGAGGTCGAGACACGTGGAAAAAAAGTACAAAACAAGAGATTGGGGTCATCAAGATTTTGGACGGATTTTTTAGGAATTTTCAAATTTTCAGATGGGAGGTTCCAGATAAGGTCAAAAACTACATACTCAGATCTTCACCAAACATTGCAGGGATACATTGGATGTCAAGACACGTGGAAAAAACGTACAAAACAAGAGATTGGAGACATCAAGATTTTGGACGAATTTTTTAAGAATTTTCAAATTTTCAGATAGGAGGTTCCAGATGAGGTCAAAAACTACATACTCAGATCTTCACCAAACTTTGCAGGAATACTTTGCATGTCAAGACACGTGGAAAATACGTACAAAACAAGAGATCGGAGACATCAAGATTTTCGACGAATTTTTTAAGAATTTTCAAATTTTCAGATGGGAGGTTCCAGATAAGGTCAAAAACGACATACTCAGATCTTCACCAAACTTTGCAGGGATCCATTGGAGGTCGAGACACGTGGAAAAAACGTACAAAACAAGAGATTGGAGACATCAAGATTTTCGACGAATTTTTTAAGAATTTTCAAATTTTCAGATGGGAGGTTCCAGATAAGGTCAAAAACTACATACTCAGATCTTCACCAAACTTTGCATGGATACATTGGATGTCAAGACACGTGGAAAAAACATACAAAACATAGGATTGGTGACATCAAGATTTTGGACGAATTTTTTAAGAATTTTCAAATTTTCAGATAGGAGGTTCCATATAAGGTCAAAAACTACATACTCAGATCTTCACCAAACTTTGCAGGGATACATTGGAGGTCGAGACACGTGGAAAAAAAGTACAAAACAAGAGATTGGGGTCATCAAGATTTTGGACGGATTTTTTATGAATTTTCAAATTTTCAGATGGGAGGTTCCAGATAAGGTCAAAAACTACATACTCAGATCTTCACCAAACATTGCAGGGATACATTGGATGTCAAGACACGTGGAAAAAACGTACAAAACAAGAGATTGGAGACATCAAGATTTTGGACGAATTTTTTAAGAATTTTCAAATTTTCAGATAGGAGGTTCCAGATGAGGTCAAAAACTACATACTCAGATCTTCACCAAACTTTGCAGGAATACTTTGCATGTCAAGACACGTGGAAAAAACGTACAAAACAAGAGATCGGAGACATCAAGATTTTGGACGAATTTTTTAAGAATTTTCAAATTTTCAGATGGGAGGTTCCAGATAAGGTCAAAAATGACATACTCAGATCTTCACCAAACTTTGCAGGGATCCATTGGAGGTCGAGACACGTGGAAAAAACGTACAAAACAAGAGATTGGAGACATCAAGATTTTGGACGAATTTTTTAAGAATTTTCAAATTTTCAGATAGGAGGTTCCATATAAGGTCAAAAACTACATACTCAGATCTTCACCAAACTTTGCAGGGATACATTGGATGTCAAGACACGTGGAAAAAACGTACAAAACAAAAGATTGGAGACATCAAGATTTTCGACGAATTTTTTAAGAATTTTCAAATTTTCAGATGGGAGGTTCCAGATAAGGTCAAAAACTACATACTCAGATCTTCACCAAACTTTGCAGGGATACATTATGTGTCAAGACACGTGGAAAAAACGTACAAAACAAAAGATTGGAGACATCAAGATTTTGGTCGAATTTTTTAAGAATTTTCAAATTTTCAGATGGGAGGTTCCAGATAAGGTCAAAAACTACATACTCAGATCTTCACCAAACTTTGCAGGGATCCATTGGAGGTCGAGACACGTGGAAAAAACGTACAAAACAAGAGATTGGAGACATCAAGATTTTGGACGAATTTTTTAAGAATTTTCAAATTTTCAGATAGGAGGTTCCATATAAGGTCAAAAACTACATACTCAGATCTTCACCAAACTTTGCAGGGATACATTGGATATCAAGACACGTGGAAAAAACGTACAAAACAAGAGATTGGAGACATCAAGATTTTGGACGAATTTTTTAAGAATTTTCAAATTTTCAGATGGGAGGTTCAATATAAGGTCAAAAACTACATACTCAGATCTTCACCAAACTTTGCAGGGATACATTGGATGTCAAGACACGTGGAAAAAACGTACAAAACAAGAGATTGGGGTCATCAAGATTTTGGACGGATTTTTTAGGAATTTTCAAATTTTCAGATGGGAGGTTCCAGATAAGGTCAAAAACTACATACTCAGATCTTCACCAAACATTGCAGGGATACATTGGATGTCAAGACACGTGGAAAAAACGTACAAAACAAGAGATTGGAGACATCAAAATTTTGGACCAATTTTTTAAGAATTTTCAAATTTTCAGATAGGAGGTTCAATATAAGGTCAAAAACTACATACTCAGATCTTCACCAAACTTTGCAGGCATACATTGGATATCAAGACACGTGGAAAAAACGTACAAAACAAGAGATTGGAGACATCAAGATTTTGGACGAATTTTTTAAGAATTTTCAAATTTTCAGATGGGAGGTTCAATATAAGGTCAAAAACTACATACTCAGATCTTCACCAAACTTTGCAGGGATACATTGGATGTCAAGACACGTGGAAAAAACGTACAAAACAAGAGATTGGAGACATCAAGATTTTGGACGAATTTTTTAAGAATTTTCAAATTTTCAGATAGGAGGTTCCATATAAGGTCAAAAACTACATACTCAGATCTTCACCAAACTTTGCAGGGATACATTGGATATCAAGACACGTGGAAAAAACGTACAAAACAAGAGATTGGAGACATCAAGATTTTGGACGAATTTTTTAAGAATTTTCAAATTTTCAGATAGGAGGTTCCAGATAAGGTCAAAAACTACATACTCAGATCTTCACCAAACTTTGCAGGGATACATTGGATGTCAAGACACGTGGAAAAAACGTACAAAACAAGAGATTGGGGTCATCAAGATTTTGGACGGATTTTTTAGGAATTTTCAAATTTTCAGATGGGAGGTTCCAGATAAGGTCAAAAACTACATACTCAGATCTTCACCAAACATTGCAGGGATACATTGGATGTCAAGACACGTGGAAAAAACGTACAAAACAAGAGATTGGAGACATCAAAATTTTGGACGAATTTTTTAAGAATTTTCAAATTTTCAGATAGGAGGTTCCAGATGAGGTCAAAAACTACATACTCAGATCTTCACCAAACTTTGCAGGAATACTTTGCATGTCAAGACACGTGGAAAAAACGTACAAAACAAGAGATCGGAGACATCAAGATTTTCGACGAATTTTTTAAGAATTTTCAAATTTTCAGATGGGAGGTTCCAGATAAGGTCAAAAACGACATACTCAGATCTTCACCAAACTTTGCATGGATACATTGGATGTCAAGACACGTGGAAAAAACATACAAAACATAGGATTGGTGACATCAAGATTTTGGACGAATTTTTTAAGAATTTTCAAATTTTCAGATAGGAGGTTCCATATAAGGTCAAAAACTACATACTCAGATCTTCACCAAACTTTGCAGGGATACATTGGAGGTCGAGACACGTGGAAAAAAAGTACAAAACAAGAGATTGGGGTCATCAAGATTTTGGACGGATTTTTTAGGAATTTTCAAATTTTCAGATGGGAGGTTCCAGATAAGGTCAAAAACTACATACTCAGATCTTCACCAAACATTGCAGGGATACATTGGATGTCAAGACACGTGGAAAAAACGTACAAAACAAGAGATTGGAGACATCAAGATTTTGGACGAATTTTTTAAGAATTTTCAAATTTTCAGATAGGAGGTTCCAGATGAGGTCAAAAACTACATACTCAGATCTTCACCAAACTTTGCAGGAATACTTTGCATGTCAAGACACGTGGAAAAAACGTACAAAACAAGAGATCGGAGACATCAAGATTTTCGACGAATTTTTTAAGAATTTTCAAATTTTCAGATGGGAGGTTCCAGATAAGGTCAAAAACGACATACTCAGATCTTCACCAAACTTTGCAGGGATCCATTGGAGGTCGAGACACGTGGAAAAAACGTACAAAACAAGAGATTGGAGACATCAAGATTTTGGACGAATTTTTTAAGAATTTTCAAATTTTCAGATGGGAGGTTCCATATAAGGTCAAAAACTACATACTCAGATCTTCACCAAACTTTGCAGGGATACATTGGATGTCAAGACACGTGGAAAAAACGTACAAAACAAGAGATTGGAGACATCAAGATTTTCGACGAATTTTTTAAGAATTTTCAAATTTTCAGAAAGGATGTTCCAGATAAGGTCAAAAACGACATACTCAGATCTTCACCAAACTTTGCAGGGATCCATTGGAGGTCGAGACACGTGGAAAAAACGTACAAAACAAGAGATTGGAGACATCAAGATTTTGGACGAATTTTTGAAGAATTTTCAAATTTTCAGATAGGAGGTTCCAGATAAGGTCTAAAACTACATACTCAGATCTCCACCAAACATTGCAGGAATACATTGGATGTCAAGACACGTGGAAAAAACGTACAAAACAAGAGATTGGAGACATCAAGATTTTCGACGAATTTTTGAAGAATTTTCAAATTTTCAGATAGGAGGTTCCAGATAAGGTCAAAAACTACATACTCAGATCTTCACCAAACATTGCAGGGATACATTGGATGTCAAGACACGTGGAAAAAACGTACAAAACAAGAGATTGGAGACATCAAGATTTTGGACGAATTTTTTAAGAATTTTCAAATTTTCAGATAGGAGGTTCCAGATGAGGTCAAAAACTACATACTCAGATCTTCACCAAACTTTGCAGGAATACTTTGCATGTCAAGACACGTGGAAAAAACGTACAAAACAAGAGATCGGAGACATCAAGATTTTCGACGAATTTTTTAAGAATTTTCAAATTTTCAGATGGGAGGTTCCAGATAAGGTCAAAAACGACATACTCAGATCTTCACCAAACTTTGCATGGATACATTGGATGTCAAGACACGTGGAAAAAACATACAAAACATAGGATTGGTGACATCAAGATTTTGGACGAATTTTTTAAGAATTTTCAAATTTTCAGATAGGAGGTTCCATATAATGTCAAAAACTACATACTCAGATCTTCACCAAACTTTGCAGGGATACATTGGAGGTCGAGACACGTGGAAAAAAAGTACAAAACAAGAGATTGGGGTCATCAAGATTTTGGACGGATTTTTTAGGAATTTTCAAATTTTCAGATGGGAGGTTCCAGATAAGGTCAAAAACTACATACTCAGATCTTCACCAAACATTGCAGGGATACATTGGATGTCAAGACACGTGGAAAAAACGTACAAAAAAGAGATTGGAGACATCAAGATTTTGGACGAATTTTTTAAGAATTTTCAAATTTTCAGATAGGAGGTTCCAGATGAGGTCAAAAACTACATACTCAGATCTTCACCAAACTTTGCAGGAATACTTTGCATGTCAAGACACGTGGAAAAAACGTACAAAACAAGAGATCGGAGACATCAAGATTTTCGACGAATTTTTTAAGAATTTTCAAATTTTCAGATGGGAGGTTCCAGATAAGGTCAAAAACGACATACTCAGATCTTCACCAAACTTTGCAGGGATCCATTGGAGGTCGAGACACTTGGAAAAAACGTACAAAACAAGAGATTGGAGACATCAAGATTTTGGACGAATTTTTTAAGAATTTTCAAATTTTCAGATAGGAGGTTCCATATAAGGTCAAAAACTACATACTCAGATCTTCACCAAACTTTGCAGGGATACATTGGATGTCAAGACACGTGGAAAAAACGTACAAAACAAGAGATTGGAGACATCAAGATTTTCGACGAATTTTTTAAGAATTTTCAAATTTTCAGAAAGGATGTTCCAGATAAGGTCAAAAACGACATACTCAGATCTTCACCAAACTTTGCAGGGATCCATTGGAGGTCGAGACACGTGGAAAAAACGTACAAAACAAGAGATTGGAGACATCAAGATTTTGGACGAATTTTTGAAGAATTTTCAAATTTTCAGATAGGAGGTTCCAGATAAGGTCTAAAACTACATACTCAGATCTTCACCAAACATTGCAGGAATACATTGGATGTCAAGACACGTGGAAAAAACGTACAAAACAAGAGATTGGAGACATCAAGATTTTCGACGAATTTTTGAAGAATTTTCAAATTTTCAGATAGGAGGTTCCAGATAAGGTCAAAAACTACATACTCAGATCTTCACCAAACGTTGTAGGGATACTTTGCATGTCAAGACACGTGGAAAAAACGTACAAAACAAAAGATTGGAGACATCAAGATTTTGGTCGAATTTTTTAAGAATTTTCAAATTTTCAGATGGGAGGTTCCAGATAAGGTCAAAAACGACATACTCAGATCTTCACCAAACTTTGCATGGATACATTGGATGTCAAGACACGTGGAAAAAACGTACAAAACAAGAGATTGGAGACATCAAGATTTTGGACGAATTTTTTAAGAATTTTCAAATTTTCAGATGGGAGGTTCAATATAAGGTCAAAAACTACATACTCAGATCTTCACCAAACTTTGCAGGGATACTTTGGATGTCAAGACACGTGGAAAAAACGTACAAAACAAGAGATTGGGGTCATCAAGATTTTGGACGAATTTTTTAAGAATTTTCAAATTTTCAGATGGGAGGTTCAATATAAGGTCAAAAACTACATACTCAGATCTTCACCAAACTTTGCATGGATACATTGGATGTCAAGACACGTGGAAAAAACATACAAAACATAGGATTCGGAACATCAAGATTTTGGTCGAATTTTTTAAGAATTTTCAAATTTTCAGATAGGAGGTTCCATATAAGGTCAAAAACTACATACTCAGATCTTCACCAAACATTGCAGGAATACATTGGATGTCAAGACACGTGGAAAAAACGTACAAAACAAGAGATTGGGGTCATCAAGATTTTGCACGGATTTTTTAGGAATTTTCAAATTTTCAGATGGGAGGTTCCAGATAAGGTCAAAAACTACATACTCAGATCTTCACCAAACTTTGCAGGGATACATTGGATGTCAAGACACGTGGAAAAAACGTACAAAACAAGAGATTGGAGACATCAAGATTTTGGACGAATTTTTTAAGAATTTTCAAATTTTCAGATAGGAGGTTCCATATAAGGTCAAAAACTACATACTCAGATCTTCACCAAACTTTGCATGGATACATTATGTGTCAAGACACGTGGAAAAAACGTACAAAACAAAAGATTGGAGACATCAAGATTTTGGTCGAATTTTTTAAGAATTTTCAAATTTTCAGATGGGAGGTTCCAGATAAGGTCAAAAACTACATACTCAGATCTTCACCAAACTTTGCAGGGATACATTGGATGTCAAGACACGTGGAAAAAACGTACAAAAAAGAGATTGGAGACATCAAGATTTTGGACGAATTTTTTAACAATTTTCAAATTTTCAGAAAGGATGTTCCAGATAAGGTCAAAAACTACATACTCAGATCTTCACCAAACTTTGCAGGGATACATTGGATGTCAAGACACGTGGAAAAAACGTACAAAACAAGAGATTGGAGACATCAAGATTATGGACGAATTTTTTGAGAATTTTCAAATTTTCAGAAAGGAGGTTCCATATAAGGTCAAAAACTACATACTCAGATCTTCACCAAACTTTGCAGGGATACATTGGATGTCAAGACACGTGGAAAAAACGTACAAAACAAGAGATTGGAGACATCAAGATTTTCGACGAATTTTTTAAGAATTTTCAAATTTTCAGAAAGGATGTTCCAGATAAGGTCAAAAACGACATACTCAGATCTTCACCAAACTTTGCAGGGATCCATTGGAGGTCGAGACACGTGGAAAAAACGTACAAAACAAGAGATTGGAGACATCAAGATTTTGGACGAATTTTTGAAGAATTTTCAAATTTTCAGATAGGAGGTTCCAGATAAGGTCTAAAACTACATACTCACATCTCCACCAAACATTGCAGGAATACATTGGATGTCAAGACACGTGGAAAAAACGTACAAAACAAGAGATTGGAGACATCAAGATTTTCGACGAATTTTTGAAGAATTTTCAAATTTTCAGATAGGAGGTTCCAGATAAGGTCAAAAACTACATACTCAGATCTTCACCAAACGTTGCAGGGATACTTTGCATGTCAAGACACGTGGAAAAAACGTACAAAACAAAAGATTGGAGACATCAAGATTTTCGACGAATTTTTTAAGAATTTTCAAATTTTCAGATGGGAGGTTCCAGATAAGGTCAAAAACGACATACTCAGATCTTCACCAAACTTTGCATGGATACATTGGATGTCAAGACACGTGTAAAAAACGTACAAAACAAGAGATTGGAGACATCAAGATTTTGGACGAATTTTTTAAGAATTTTCAAATTTTCAGATGGGAGGTTCAATATAAGGTCAAAAACTACATACTCAGATCTTCACCAAACTTTGCAGGGATACTTTGGATGTCAAGACACGTGGAAAAAACGTACAAAACAAGAGATTGGGGTCATCAAGATTTTGGACGAATTTTTTAAGAATTTTCAAATTTTCAGATGGGAGGTTCAATATAAGGTCAAAAACTACATACTCAGATCTTCACCAAACTTTGCATGGATACATTGGATGTCAAGACACGTGGAAAAAACATACAAAACATAGGATACGGAACATCAAGATTTTGGTCGAATTTTTTAAGAATTTTCAAATTTTCAGATAGGAGGTTCCATATAAGGTCAAAAACTACATACTCAGATCTTCACCAAACATTGCAGGAATACATTGGATGTCAAGACACGTGGAAAAAACGTACAAAACAAGAGATTGGGGTCATCAAGATTTTGCACGGATTTTTTAGGAATTTTCAAATTTTCAGATGGGAGGTTCCAGATAAGGTCAAAAACTACATACTCAGATCTTCACCAAACTTTGCAGGGATACATTGGATGTCAAGACACGTGGAAAAAACGTACAAAACAAGAGATTGGAGACATCAAGATTTTGGACGAATTTTTTAAGAATTTTCAAATTTTCAGATAGGAGGTTCCATATAAGGTCAAAAACTACATACTCAGATCTTCACCAAACTTTGCATGGATACATTATGTGTCAAGACACGTGGAAAAAACGTACAAAACAAAAGATTGGAGACATCAAGATTTTGGTCGAATTTTTTAAGAATTTTCAAATTTTCAGATGGGAGGTTCCAGATAAGGTCAAAAACTACATACTCAGATCTTCACCAAACTTTGCAGGGATACATTGGATGTCAAGACACGTGGAAAAAACGTACAAAAAAGAGATTGGAGACATCAAGATTTTGGACGAATTTTTTAACAATTTTCAAATTTTCAGAAAGGATGTTCCAGATAAGGTCAAAAACTACATACTCAGATCTTCACCAAACTTTGCAGGGATACATTGGATGTCAAGACACGTGGAAAAAACGTACAAAACAAGAGATTGGAGACATCAAGATTTTGGACGAATTTTTTAAGAATTTTCAAATTTTCAGAAAGGAGGTTCCATATAAGGTCAAAAACTACATACTCAGATCTTCACCAAACTTTGCAGGGATACATTGGATGTCAAGACACGTGGAAAAAACGTACAAAACAAGAGATTGGAGACATCAAGATTTTCGACGAATTTTTTAAGAATTTTCAAATTTTCAGAAAGGATGTTCCAGATAAGGTCAAAAACGACATACTCAGATCTTCACCAAACTTTGCAGGGATACATTGGAGGTCGAGACACGTGGAAAAAACGTACAAAACAAGAGATTGGAGACATCAAGATTTTGGACGAATTTTTGAAGAATTTTCAAATTTTCTGATAGGAGGTCCCAGATAAGGTCAAAAACTACATACTCAGATCTCCACCAAACATTGCAGGGATACATTGGATGTCAAGACACGTGGAAAAAACGTACAAAACAAGAGATTGGAGACATCAAGATTTTCGACGAATTTTTGAAGAATTTTCAAATTTTCAGATGGGAGGTTCCAGATAAGGTCAAAAACTACATACTCAGATCTTCACCAAACTTTGCAGGGATACATTGGATGTCAAGACACGTGGAAAAAACGTACAAAAAAGAGATTGGAGACATCAAGATTTTGGACGAATTTTTTAACAATTTTCAAATTTTCAGAAAGGATGTTCCAGATAAGGTCAAAAACGACATACTCAGATCTTCACCAAACTTTGCATGGATACATTGGATGTCAAGACACGTGGAAAAAACGTACAAAACAAGAGATTGGGGTCATCAAGATTTTGCACGGATTTTTTAGGAATTTTCAAATTTTCAGATGGGAGGTTCCAGATAAGGTCAAAAACTACATACTCAGATCTTCACCAAACTTTGCAGGGATACATTGGATGTCAAGACACGTGGAAAAAACGTACAAAACAAGAGATTGGAGACATCAAGATTTTCGACGAATTTTTTAAGAATTTTCAAATTTTCAGATAGGAGGTTCCAGATGAGGTCAAAAACTACATACTCAGATCTTCACCAAACTTTGCAGGAATACTTTGCATGTCAAGACACGTGGAAAAAACGTACAAAACAAAAGATTGGAGACATCAAGATTTTGGTCGAATTTTTTAAGAATTTTCAAATTTTCAGATGGGAGGTTCCAGATAAGGTCAAAAACTACATACTCAGATCTTCAACAAACTTTGCAGGGATACATTGGATGTCAAGACACGTGGAAAAAACGTACAAAAAAGAGATTGGAGACATCAAGATTTTGGACGAATTTTTTAACAATTTTCAAATTTTCAGAAAGGATGTTCCAGATAAGGTCAAAAACGACATACTCAGATCTTCACCAAACTTTGCAGGGATACATTGGATATCAAGACACGTGGAAAAAACGTACAGAACAAGAGATTGGAGACATCAAGATTTTCGACGAATTTTTTAAGAATTTTCAAATTTTCAGATAGGAGGTTCCAGATAAGGTCAAAAACTACATACTCAGATCTTCACCAAACGTTGCAGGGATACTTTGCATGTCAAGACACGTGGAAAAAACGTACAAAACAAGAGATTGGAGACATCAAGATTTTGGACGAATTTTTTAAGAATTCTCAAATTTTCAGAAAGGAGGTTCCATATAAGGTCAAAAACTACATACTCAGATCTTCACCAAACTTTGCAGGGATACTTTGGATGTCAAGACACGTGGAAAAAACGTACAAAACAAGAGATTGGGGTCATCAAGATTTTGGACGAATTTTTTAAGAATTCTCAAATTTTCAGAAAGGAGGTTCAATATAAGGTCAAAAACTACATACTCAGATCTTCACCAAACTTTGCAGGGATACATTGGATGTCAAGACACGTGGAAAAAACATACAAAACATAGGATTCGGAACATCAAGATTTTGGTCGAATTTTTTAAGAATTTTCAAATTTTCAGATAGGAGGTTCCATATTAGGTCAAAAACTACATACTCAGATCTTCACCAAACATTGCAGGAATACATTGGATGTCAAGACACGTGGAAAAAACGTACAAAACAAGAGATTGGGGTCATCAAGATTTTGCACGGATTTTTTAGGAATTTTCAAATTTTCAGATGGGAGGTTCCAGATAAGGTCAAAAACTACATACTCAGATCTTCACCAAACTTTGCAGGGATACATTGGATGTCAAGACACGTGGAAAAAACGTACAAAACAAGAGATTGGAGACATCAAGATTTTGGACGAATTTTTTAAGAATTTTCAAATTTTCAGATAGGAGGTTCCATATAAGGTCAAAAACTACATTCTCAGATCTTCACCAAACTTTGCATGGATACATTATGTGTCAAGACACGTGGAAAAAACGTACAAAACAAAAGATTGGAGACATCAAGATTTTGGTCGAATTTTTTAAGAATTTTCAAATTTTCAGATGGGAGGTTCCAGATAAGGTCAAAAACTACATACTCAGATCTTCACCAAACTTTGCAGGGATACATTGGATGTCAAGACACGTGGAAAAAACGTACAAAACAAGAGATTGGAGACATCAAAATTTTGGACGAATTTTTTAAGAATTTTCAAATTTTCAGATAGGAGGTTCCAGATGAGGTCAAAAACTACATACTCAGATCTTCACCAAACTTTGCAGGAATACTTTGCATGTCAAGACACGTGGAAAAAACGTACAAAACAAGAGATCGGAGACATCAAGATTTTCGACGAATTTTTTAAGAATTTTCAAATTTTCAGATGGGAGGTTCCAGATAAGGTCAAAAACGACATACTCAGATCTTCACCAAACTTTGCATGGATACATTGGATGTCAAGACACGTGGAAAAAACATACAAAACATAGGATTGGTGACATCAAGATTTTGGACGAATTTTTTAAGGATTTTCAAATTTTCAGATAGGAGGTTCCATATAATGTCAAAAACTACATACTCAGATCTTCACCAAACTTTGCAGGGATACATTGGAGGTCGAGACACGTGGAAAAAAAGTACAAAACAAGAGATTGGGGTCATCAAGATTTTGGACGGATTTTTTAGGAATTTTCAAATTTTCAGATGGGAGGTTCCAGATAAGGTCAAAAACTACATACTCAGATCTTCACCAAACATTGCAGGGATACATTGGATGTCAAGACACGTGGAAAAAACGTACAAAAAAGAGATTGGAGACATCAAGATTTTGGACGAATTTTTTAAGAATTTTCAAATTTTCAGATAGGAGGTTCCAGATGAGGTCAAAAACTACATACTCAGATCTTCACCAAACTTTGCAGGAATACTTTGCATGTCAAGACACGTGGAAAAAACGTACAAAACAAGAGATCGGAGACATCAAGATTTTCGACGAATTTTTTAAGAATTTTCAAATTTTCAGATGGGAGGTTCCAGATAAGGTCAAAAACGACATACTCAGATCTTCACCAAACTTTGCAGGGATCCATTGGAGGTCGAGACACTTGGAAAAAACGTACAAAACAAGAGATTGGAGACATCAAGATTTTGGACGAATTTTTTAAGAATTTTCAAATTTTCAGATAGGAGGTTCCATATAAGGTCAAAAACTACATACTCAGATCTTCACCAAACTTTGCAGGGATACATTGGATGTCAAGACACGTGGAAAAAACGTACAAAACAAGAGATTGGAGACATCAAGATTTTCGACGAATTTTTTAAGAATTTTCAAATTTTCAGAAAGGATGTTCCAGATAAGGTCAAAAACGACATACTCAGATCTTCACCAAACTTTGCAGGGATCCATTGGAGGTCGAGACACGTGGAAAAAACGTACAAAACAAGAGATTGGAGACATCAAGATTTTGGACGAATTTTTGAAGAATTTTCAAATTTTCAGATAGGAGGTTCCAGATAAGGTCTAAAACTACATACTCAGATCTTCACCAAACATTGCAGGAATACATTGGATGTCAAGACACGTGGAAAAAACGTACAAAACAAGAGATTGGAGACATCAAGATTTTCGACGAATTTTTGAAGAATTTTCAAATTTTCAGATAGGAGGTTCCAGATAAGGTCAAAAACTACATACTCAGATCTTCACCAAACGTTGTAGGGATACTTTGCATGTCAAGACACGTGGAAAAAACGTACAAAACAAAAGATTGGAGACATCAAGATTTTGGTCGAATTTTTTAAGAATTTTCAAATTTTCAGATGGGAGGTTCCAGATAAGGTCAAAAACGACATACTCAGATCTTCACCAAACTTTGCATGGATACATTGGATGTCAAGACACGTGGAAAAAACGTACAAAACAAGAGATTGGAGACATCAAGATTTTGGACGAATTTTTTAAGAATTTTCAAATTTTCAGATGGGAGGTTCAATATAAGGTCAAAAACTACATACTCAGATCTTCACCAAACTTTGCAGGGATACTTTGGATGTCAAGACACGTGGAAAAAACGTACAAAACAAGAGATTGGGGTCATCAAGATTTTGGACGAATTTTTTAAGAATTTTCAAATTTTCAGATGGGAGGTTCAATATAAGGTCAAAAACTACATACTCAGATCTTCACCAAACTTTGCATGGATACATTGGATGTCAAGACACGTGGAAAAAACATACAAAACATAGGATTCGGAACATCAAGATTTTGGTCGAATTTTTTAAGAATTTTCAAATTTTCAGATAGGAGGTTCCATATAAGGTCAAAAACTACATACTCAGATCTTCACCAAACATTGCAGGAATACATTGGATGTCAAGACACGTGGAAAAAACGTACAAAACAAGAGATTGGGGTCATCAAGATTTTGCACGGATTTTTTAGGAATTTTCAAATTTTCAGATGGGAGGTTCCAGATAAGGTCAAAAACTACATACTCAGATCTTCACCAAACTTTGCAGGGATACATTGGATGTCAAGACACGTGGAAAAAACGTACAAAACAAGAGATTGGAGACATCAAGATTTTGGACGAATTTTTTAAGAATTTTCAAATTTTCAGATAGGAGGTTCCATATAAGGTCAAAAACTACATACTCAGATCTTCACCAAACTTTGCATGGATACATTATGTGTCAAGACACGTGGAAAAAACGTACAAAACAAAAGATTGGAGACATCAAGATTTTGGTCGAATTTTTTAAGAATTTTCAAATTTTCAGATGGGAGGTTCCAGATAAGGTCAAAAACTACATACTCAGATCTTCACCAAACTTTGCAGGGATACATTGGATGTCAAGACACGTGGAAAAAACGTACAAAAAAGAGATTGGAGACATCAAGATTTTGGACGAATTTTTTAACAATTTTCAAATTTTCAGAAAGGATGTTCCAGATAAGGTCAAAAACTACATACTCAGATCTTCACCAAACTTTGCAGGGATACATTGGATGTCAAGACACGTGGAAAAAACGTACAAAACAAGAGATTGGAGACATCAAGATTATGGACGAATTTTTTGAGAATTTTCAAATTTTCAGAAAGGAGGTTCCATATAAGGTCAAAAACTACATACTCAGATCTTCACCAAACTTTGCAGGGATACATTGGATGTCAAGACACGTGGAAAAAACGTACAAAACAAGAGATTGGAGACATCAAGATTTTCGACGAATTTTTTAAGAATTTTCAAATTTTCAGAAAGGATGTTCCAGATAAGGTCAAAAACGACATACTCAGATCTTCACCAAACTTTGCAGGGATACATTGGAGGTCGAGACACGTGGAAAAAACGTACAAAACAAGAGATTGGAGACATCAAGATTTTGGACGAATTTTTGAAGAATTTTCAAATTTTCTGATAGGAGGTCCCAGATAAGGTCAAAAACTACATACTCAGATCTCCACCAAACATTGCAGGGATACATTGGATGTCAAGACACGTGGAAAAAACGTACAAAACAAGAGATTGGAGACATCAAGATTTTCGACGAATTTTTGAAGAATTTTCAAATTTTCAGATGGGAGGTTCCAGATAAGGTCAAAAACTACATACTCAGATCTTCACCAAACTTTGCAGGGATACATTGGATGTCAAGACACGTGGAAAAAACGTACAAAAAAGAGATTGGAGACATCAAGATTTTGGACGAATTTTTTAACAATTTTCAAATTTTCAGAAAGGATGTTCCAGATAAGGTCAAAAACGACATACTCAGATCTTCACCAAACTTTGCATGGATACATTGGATGTCAAGACACGTGGAAAAAACGTACAAAACAAGAGATTGGGGTCATCAAGATTTTGCACGGATTTTTTAGGAATTTTCAAATTTTCAGATGGGAGGTTCCAGATAAGGTCAAAAACTACATACTCAGATCTTCACCAAACTTTGCAGGGATACATTGGATGTCAAGACACGTGGAAAAAACGTACAAAACAAGAGATTGGAGACATCAAGATTTTGGACGAATTTTTTAAGAATTTTCAAATTTTCAGATAGGAGGTTCCATATAAGGTCAAAAACTACATACTCAGATCTTCACCAAACTTTGCATGGATACATTATGTGTCAAGACACGTGGAAAAAACGTACAAAACAAAAGATTGGAGACATCAAGATTTTGGTCGAATTTTTTAAGAATTTTCAAATTTTCAGATGGGAGGTTCCAGATAAGGTCAAAAACTACATACTCAGATCTTCACCAAACTTTGCAGGGATACATTGGATGTCAAGACACGTGGAAAAAACGTACAAAAAAGAGATTGGAGACATCAAGATTTTGGACGAATTTTTTAACAATTTTCAAATTTTCAGAAAGGATGTTCCAGATAAGGTCAAAAACGACATACTCAGATCTTCACCAAACTTTGCAGGGATACATTGGATATCAAGACACGTGGAAAAAACGTACAAAACAAGAGATTGGAGACATCAAGATTTTGGACGAATTTTTTAAGAATTCTCAAATTTTCAGAAAGGAGGTTCCATATAAGGTCAAAAACTACATACTCAGATCTTCACCAAACTTTGCAGGGATACTTTGGATGTCAAGACACGTGGAAAAAACGTACAAAACAAGAGATTGGGGTCATCAAGATTTTGGACGAATTTTTTAAGAATTTTCAAATTTTCAGATGGGAGGTTCAATATAAGGTCAAAAACTACATACTCAGATCTTCACCAAACTTTGCAGGGATACATTGGATGTCAAGACACGTGGAAAAAACATACAAAACATAGGATTCGGAACATCAAGATTTTGGTCGAATTTTTTAAGAATTTTCAAATTTTCAGATAGGAGGTTCCATATTAGGTCAAAAACTACATACTCAGATCTTCACCAAACATTGCAGGAATACATTGGATGTCAAGACACGTGGAAAAAACGTACAAAACAAGAGATTGGGGTCATCAAGATTTTGCACGGATTTTTTAGGAATTTTCAAATTTTCAGATGGGAGGTTCCAGATAAGGTCAAAAACTACATACTCAGATCTTCACCAAACTTTGCAGGGATACATTGGATGTCAAGACACGTGGAAAAAACGTACAAAACAAGAGATTGGAGACATCAAGATTTTGGACGAATTTTTTAAGAATTTTCAAATTTTCAGATAGGAGGTTCCATATAAGGTCAAAAACTACATTCTCAGATCTTCACCAAACTTTGCATGGATACATTATGTGTCAAGACACGTGGAAAAAACGTACAAAACAAAAGATTGGAGACATCAAGATTTTGGTCGAATTTTTTAAGAATTTTCAAATTTTCAGATGGGAGGTTCCAGATAAGGTCAAAAACTACATACTCAGATCTTCACCAAACTTTGCAGGGATACATTGGATGTCAAGACACGTGGAAAAAACGTACAAAACAAGAGATTGGAGACATCAAAATTTTGGACGAATTTTTTAAGAATTTTCAAATTTTCAGATAGGAGGTTCCAGATGAGGTCAAAAACTACATACTCAGATCTTCACCAAACTTTGCAGGAATACTTTGCATGTCAAGACACGTGGAAAAAACGTACAAAACAAGAGATCGGAGACATCAAGATTTTCGACGAATTTTTTAAGAATTTTCAAATTTTCAGATGGGAGGTTCCAGATAAGGTCAAAAACGACATACTCAGATCTTCACCAAACTTTGCATGGATACATTGGATGTCAAGACACGTGGAAAAAACATACAAAACATAGGATTGGTGACATCAAGATTTTGGACGAATTTTTTAAGGATTTTCAAATTTTCAGATAGGAGGTTCCATATAATGTCAAAAACTACATACTCAGATCTTCACCAAACTTTGCAGGGATACATTGGAGGTCGAGACACGTGGAAAAAAAGTACAAAACAAAAGATTGGGGTCATCAAGATTTTGGACGGATTTTTTAGGAATTTTCAAATTTTCAGATGGGAGGTTCCAGATAAGGTCAAAAACTACATACTCAGATCTTCACCAAACATTGCAGGGATACATTGGATGTCAAGACACGTGGAAAAAACGTACAAAAAAGAGATTGGAGACATCAAGATTTTGGACGAATTTTTTAAGAATTTTCAAATTTTCAGATAGGAGGTTCCAGATGAGGTCAAAAACTACATACTCAGATCTTCACCAAACTTTGCAGGAATACTTTGCATGTCAAGACACGTGGAAAAAACGTACAAAACAAGAGATCGGAGACATCAAGATTTTCGACGAATTTTTTAAGAATTTTCAAATTTTCAGATGGGAGGTTCCAGATAAGGTCAAAAACGACATACTCAGATCTTCACCAAACTTTGCAGGGATCCATTGGAGGTCGAGACACTTGGAAAAAACGTACAAAACAAGAGATTGGAGACATCAAGATTTTGGACGAATTTTTTAAGAATTTTCAAATTTTCAGATAGGAGGTTCCATATAAGGTCAAAAACTACATACTCAGATCTTCACCAAACTTTGCAGGGATACATTGGATGTCAAGACACGTGGAAAAAACGTACAAAACAAGAGATTGGAGACATCAAGATTTTCGACGAATTTTTTAAGAATTTTCAAATTTTCAGAAAGGATGTTCCAGATAAGGTCAAAAACGACATACTCAGATCTTCACCAAACTTTGCAGGGATCCATTGGAGGTCGAGACACGTGGAAAAAACGTACAAAACAAGAGATTGGAGACATCAAGATTTTGGACGAATTTTTGAAGAATTTTCAAATTTTCAGATAGGAGGTTCCAGATAAGGTCTAAAACTACATACTCAGATCTTCACCAAACATTGCAGGAATACATTGGATGTCAAGACACGTGGAAAAAACGTACAAAACAAGAGATTGGAGACATCAAGATTTTCGACGAATTTTTGAAGAATTTTCAAATTTTCAGATAGGAGGTTCCAGATAAGGTCAAAAACTACATACTCAGATCTTCACCAAACGTTGTAGGGATACTTTGCATGTCAAGACACGTGGAAAAAACGTACAAAACAAAAGATTGGAGACATCAAGATTTTGGTCGAATTTTTTAAGAATTTTCAAATTTTCAGATGGGAGGTTCCAGATAAGGTCAAAAACGACATACTCAGATCTTCACCAAACTTTGCATGGATACATTGGATGTCAAGACACGTGGAAAAAACGTACAAAACAAGAGATTGGAGACATCAAGATTTTGGACGAATTTTTTAAGAATTTTCAAATTTTCAGATGGGAGGTTCAATATAAGGTCAAAAACTACATACTCAGATCTTCACCAAACTTTGCAGGGATACTTTGGATGTCAAGACACGTGGAAAAAACGTACAAAACAAGAGATTGGGGTCATCAAGATTTTGGACGAATTTTTTAAGAATTTTCAAATTTTCAGATGGGAGGTTCAATATAAGGTCAAAAACTACATACTCAGATCTTCACCAAACTTTGCATGGATACATTGGATGTCAAGACACGTGGAAAAAACATACAAAACATAGGATTCGGAACATCAAGATTTTGGTCGAATTTTTTAAGAATTTTCAAATTTTCAGATAGGAGGTTCCATATAAGGTCAAAAACTACATACTCAGATCTTCACCAAACATTGCAGGAATACATTGGATGTCAAGACACGTGGAAAAAACGTACAAAACAAGAGATTGGGGTCATCAAGATTTTGCACGGATTTTTTAGGAATTTTCAAATTTTCAGATGGGAGGTTCCAGATAAGGTCAAAAACTACATACTCAGATCTTCACCAAACTTTGCAGGGATACATTGGATGTCAAGACACGTGGAAAAAACGTACAAAACAAGAGATTGGAGACATCAAGATTTTGGACGAATTTTTTAAGAATTTTCAAATTTTCAGATAGGAGGTTCCATATAAGGTCAAAAACTACATACTCAGATCTTCACCAAACTTTGCATGGATACATTATGTGTCAAGACACGTGGAAAAAACGTACAAAACAAAAGATTGGAGACATCAAGATTTTGGTCGAATTTTTTAAGAATTTTCAAATTTTCAGATGGGAGGTTCCAGATAAGGTCAAAAACTACATACTCAGATCTTCACCAAACTTTGCAGGGATACATTGGATGTCAAGACACGTGGAAAAAACGTACAAAAAAGAGATTGGAGACATCAAGATTTTGGACGAATTTTTTAACAATTTTCAAATTTTCAGAAAGGATGTTCCAGATAAGGTCAAAAACTACATACTCAGATCTTCACCAAACTTTGCAGGGATACATTGGATGTCAAGACACGTGGAAAAAACGTACAAAACAAGAGATTGGAGACATCAAGATTATGGACGAATTTTTTGAGAATTTTCAAATTTTCAGAAAGGAGGTTCCATATAAGGTCAAAAACTACATACTCAGATCTTCACCAAACTTTGCAGGGATACATTGGATGTCAAGACACGTGGAAAAAACGTACAAAACAAGAGATTGGAGACATCAAGATTTTCGACGAATTTTTTAAGAATTTTCAAATTTTCAGAAAGGATGTTCCAGATAAGGTCAAAAACGACATACTCAGATCTTCACCAAACTTTGCAGGGATACATTGGAGGTCGAGACACGTGGAAAAAACGTACAAAACAAGAGATTGGAGACATCAAGATTTTCGACGAATTTTTGAAGAATTTTCAAATTTTCAGATGGGAGGTTCCAGATAAGGTCAAAAACTACATACTCAGATCTTCACCAAACTTTGCAGGGATACATTGGATGTCAAGACACGTGGAAAAAACGTACAAAAAAGAGATTGGAGACATCAAGATTTTGGACGAATTTTTTAACAATTTTCAAATTTTCAGAAAGGATGTTCCAGATAAGGTCAAAAACGACATACTCAGATCTTCACCAAACTTTGCATGGATACATTGGATGTCAAGACACGTGGAAAAAACGTACAAAACAAGAGATTGGGGTCATCAAGAGTTTGCACGGATTTTTTAGGAATTTTCAAATTTTCAGATGGGAGGTTCCAGATAAGGTCAAAAACTACATACTCAGATCTTCACCAAACTTTGCAGGGATACATTGGATGTCAAGACACGTGGAAAAAACGTACAAAACAAGAGATTGGAGTCATCAAGATTTTGGACGAATTTTTTAAGAATTTTCAAATTTTCAGATAGGAGGTTCCATATAAGGTCAAAAACTACATACTCAGATCTTCACCAAACTTTGCATGGATACATTATGTGTCAAGACACGTGGAAAAAACGTACAAAACAAAAGATTGGAGACATCAAGATTTTGGTCGAATTTTTTAAGAATTTTCAAATTTTCAGATGGGAGGTTCCAGATAAGGTCAAAAACTACATACTCAGATCTTCACCAAACTTTGCAGGGATACATTGGATGTCAAGACACGTGGAAAAAACGTACAAAAAAGAGATTGGAGACATCAAGATTTTGGACGAATTTTTTAACAATTTTCAAATTTTCAGAAAGGATGTTCCAGATAAGGTCAAAAACGACATACTCAGATCTTCACCAAACTTTGCAGGGATACATTGGATATCAAGACACGTGGAAAAAACGTACAAAACAAGAGATTGGAGACATCAAGATTTTCGACGAATTTTTTAAGAATTCTCAAATTTTCAGAAAGGAGGTTCCATATAAGGTCAAAAACTACATACTCAGATCTTCACCAAACTTTGCAGGGATACTTTGGATGTCAAGACACGTGGAAAAAACGTACAAAACAAGAGATTGGGGTCATCAAGATTTTGGACGAATTTTTTAAGAATTTTCAAATTTTCAGATGGGAGGTTCAATATAAGGTCAAAAACTACATACTCAGATCTTCACCAAACTTTGCAGGGATACATTGGATGTCAAGACACGTGGAAAAAACATACAAAACATAGGATTCGGAACATCAAGATTTTGGTCGAATTTTTTAAGAATTTTCAAATTTTCAGATAGGAGGTTCCATATTAGGTCAAAAACTACATACTCAGATCTTCACCAAACATTGCAGGAATACATTGGATGTCAAGACACGTGGAAAAAACGTACAAAACAAGAGATTGGGGTCATCAAGATTTTGCACGGATTTTTTAGGAATTTTCAAATTTTCAGATGGGAGGTTCCAGATAAGGTAAAAAACTACATACTCAGATCTTCACCAAACTTTGCAGGGATACATTGGATGTCAAGACACGTGGAAAAAACGTACAAAACAAGAGATTGGAGACATCAAGATTTTGGACGAATTTTTTAAGAATTTTCAAATTTTCAGATGGGAGGTTCAATATAAGGTCAAAAACTACATACTCAGATCTTCACCAAACTTTGCAGGGATACTTTGGATGTCAAGACACGTGGAAAAAACGTACAAAACAAGAGATTGGGGTCATCAAGATTTTGGACGAATTTTTTAAGAATTTTCAAATTTTCAGATGGGAGGTTCAATATAAGGTCAAAAACTACATACTCAGATCTTCACCAAACTTTGCATGGATACATTGGATGTCAAGACACGTGGAAAAAACATACAAAACATAGGATTCGGAACATCAAGATTTTGGTCGAATTTTTTAAGAATTTTCAAATTTTCAGATAGGAGGTTCCATATAAGGTCAAAAACTACATACTCAGATCTTCACCAAACTTTGCAGGAATACTTTGCATGTCAAGACACGTGGAAAAAACGTACAAAACAAGAGATCGGAGACATCAAGATTTTCGACGAATTTTTTAAGAATTTTCAAATTTTCAGATGGGAGGTTCCAGATAAGGTCAAAAACGACATACTCAGATCTTCACCAAACTTTGCAGGGATACATTGGATGTCAAGACACGTGGAAAAAACGTACAAAACAAGAGATTGGAGACATCAAGATTTTGGACGAATTTTTTAAGAATTTTCAAATTTTCAGATGGGAGGTTCAATATAAGGTCAAAAACTACATACTCAGATCTTCACCAAACTTTGCAGGGATACATTGGATGTCAAGACACGTGGAAAAAACGTACAAAACAAGAGATTGGGGTCATCAAGATTTTGGACGAATTTTTTAAGAATTTTCAAATTTTCAGATGGGAGGTTCCAGATAAGGTCAAAAACTACATACTCAGATCTTCACCAAACTTTGCAGGGATACATTGGATGTCAAGACACGTGGAAAAAACGTACAAAAAAGAGATTGGAGACATCAAGATTTTGGACGAATTTTTTAACAATTTTCAAATTTTCAGAAAGGATGTTCCAGATAAGGTCAAAAACTACATACTCAGATCTTCACCAAACTTTGCAGGGATACATTGGATGTCAAGACACGTGGAAAAAACGTACAAAACAAGAGATTGGAGACATCAAGATTATGGACGAATTTTTTGAGAATTTTCAAATTTTCAGAAAGGAGGTTCCATATAAGGTCAAAAACTACATACTCAGATCTTCACCAAACTTTGCAGGGATACATTGGATGTCAAGACACGTGGAAAAAACGTACAAAACAAGAGATTGGAGACATCAAGATTTTCGACGAATTTTTTAAGAATTTTCAAATTTTCAGAAAGGATGTTCCAGATAAGGTCAAAAACGACATACTCAGATCTTCACCAAACTTTGCAGGGATACATTGGAGGTCGAGACACGTGGAAAAAACGTACAAAACAAGAGATTGGAGACATCAAGATTTTGGACGAATTTTTGAAGAATTTTCAAATTTTCTGATAGGAGGTCCCAGATAAGGTCAAAAACTACATACTCAGATCTCCACCAAACATTGCAGGGATACATTGGATGTCAAGACACGTGGAAAAAACGTACAAAACAAGAGATTGGAGACATCAAGATTTTCGACGAATTTTTGAAGAATTTTCAAATTTTCAGATGGGAGGTTCCAGATAAGGTCAAAAACTACATACTCAGATCTTCACCAAACTTTGCAGGGATACATTGGATGTCAAGACACGTGGAAAAAACGTACAAAAAAGAGATTGGAGACATCAAGATTTTGGACGAATTTTTTAACAATTTTCAAATTTTCAGAAAGGATGTTCCAGATAAGGTCAAAAACGACATACTCAGATCTTCACCAAACTTTGCATGGATACATTGGATGTCAAGACACGTGGAAAAAACGTACAAAACAAGAGATTGGGGTCATCAAGATTTTGCACGGATTTTTTAGGAATTTTCAAATTTTCAGATGGGAGGTTCCAGATAAGGTCAAAAACTACATACTCAGATCTTCACCAAACTTTGCAGGGATACATTGGATGTCAAGACACGTGGAAAAAACGTACAAAACAAGAGATTGGAGACATCAAGATTTTGGACGAATTTTTTAAGAATTTTCAAATTTTCAGATAGGAGGTTCCATATAAGGTCAAAAACTACATACTCAGATCTTCACCAAACTTTGCATGGATACATTATGTGTCAAGACACGTGGAAAAAACGTACAAAACAAAAGATTGGAGACATCAAGATTTTGGTCGAATTTTTTAAGAATTTTCAAATTTTCAGATGGGAGGTTCCAGATAAGGTCAAAAACTACATACTCAGATCTTCACCAAACTTTGCAGGGATACATTGGATGTCAAGACACGTGGAAAAAACGTACAAAAAAGAGATTGGAGACATCAAGATTTTGGACGAATTTTTTAACAATTTTCAAATTTTCAGAAAGGATGTTCCAGATAAGGTCAAAAACGACATACTCAGATCTTCACCAAACTTTGCAGGGATACATTGGATATCAAGACACGTGGAAAAAACGTACAAAACAAGAGATTGGAGACATCAAGATTTTCGACGAATTTTTTAAGAATTTTCAAATTTTCAGATAGGAGATTCCAGATAAGGTCAAAAACTACATACTCAGATCTTCACCAAACGTTGCAGGGATACTTTGCATGTCAAGACACGTGGAAAAAACGTACAAAACAAAAGATTGGAGACATCAAGATTTTCGACGAATTTTTTAAGAATTTTCAAATTTTCAGATGGGAGGTTCCAGATAAGGTCAAAAACGACATACTCAGATCTTCACCAAACTTTGCATGGATACATTGGATGTCAAGACACGTGGAAAAAACGTACAAAACAAGAGATTGGAGACATCAAGATTTTGGACGAATTTTTTAAGAATTCTCAAATTTTCAGAAAGGAGGTTCCATATAAGGTCAAAAACTACATACTCAGATCTTCACCAAACTTTGCAGGGATACTTTGGATGTCAAGACACGTGGAAAAAACGTACAAAACAAGAGATTGGGGTCATCAAGATTTTGGACGAATTTTTTAAGAATTTTCAAATTTTCAGATGGGAGGTTCAATATAAGGTCAAAAACTACATACTCAGATCTTCACCAAACTTTGCAGGGATACATTGGATGTCAAGACACGTGGAAAAAACATACAAAACATAGGATTCGGAACATCAAGATTTTGGTCGAATTTTTTAAGAATTTTCAAATTTTCAGATAGGAGGTTCCATATTAGGTCAAAAACTACATACTCAGATCTTCACCAAACATTGCAGGAATACATTGGATGTCAAGACACGTGGAAAAAACGTACAAAACAAGAGATTGGGGTCATCAAGATTTTGCACGGATTTTTTAGGAATTTTCAAATTTTCAGATGGGAGGTTCCAGATAAGGTCAAAAACTACATACTCAGATCTTCACCAAACTTTGCAGGGATACATTGGATGTCAAGACACGTGGAAAAAACGTACAAAACAAGAGATTGGAGACATCAAGATTTTGGACGAATTTTTTAAGAATTTTCAAATTTTCAGATGGGAGGTTCAATATAAGGTCAAAAACTACATACTCAGATCTTCACCAAACTTTGCAGGGATACTTTGGATGTCAAGACACGTGGAAAAAACGTACAAAACAAGAGATTGGGGTCATCAAGATTTTGGACGAATTTTTTAAGAATTTTCAAATTTTCAGATGGGAGGTTCAATATAAGGTCAAAAACTACATACTCAGATCTTCACCAAACTTTGCATGGATACATTGGATGTCAAGACACGTGGAAAAAACATACAAAACATAGGATTCGGAACATCAAGATTTTGGTCGAATTTTTTAAGAATTTTCAAATTTTCAGATAGGAGGTTCCATATAATTTCAAAAACTACATACTCAGATCTTCACCAAACATTGCAGGAATACATTGGATGTCAAGACACGTGGAAAAAACGTACAAAACAAGAGATTGGGGTCGTCAAGATTTTGCACGGATTTTTTAGGAATTTTCAAATTTTCAGATGGGAGGTTCCAGATAAGGTCAAAAACTACATACTCAGATCTTCACCAAACTTTGCAGGGATACATTGGATGTCAAGACACGTGGAAAAATCGTACAAAACAAGAGATTGGAGACATCAAGATTTTGGACGAATTTTTTAAGAATTTTCAAATTTTCAGATAGGAGGTTCCATATAAGGTCAAAAACTACATACTCAGATCTTCACCAAACTTTGCATGGATACATTATGTGTCAAGACACGTGGAAAAAACGTACAAAACAAAAGATTGGAGACATCAAGATTTTGGTCGAATTTTTTAAGAATTTTCAAATTTTCAGATGGGAGGTTCCAGATAAGGTCAAAAACTACATACTCAGATCTTCACCAAACTTTGCAGGGATACATTGGATGTCAAGACACGTGGAAAAAACGTACAAAACAAGAGATTGGGGTCATCAAGATTTTGCACGGATTTTTTAGGAATTTTCAAATTTTCAGATGGGAGGTTCCAGATAAGGTCAAAAACTACATACTCAGATCTTCACCAAACTTTGCAGGGATACATTGGATGTCAAGACACGTGGAAAAAACGTACAAAACAAGAGATTGGAGACATCAAGATTTTGGACGAATTTTTTAAGAATTTTCAAATTTTCAGATGGGAGGTTCAATATAAGGTCAAAAAATACATACTCAGATCTTCACCAAACTTTGCAGGGATACTTTGGATGTCAAGACACGTGGAAAAAACGTACAAAACAAGAGATTGGGGTCATCAAGATTTTGGACGAATTTTTTAAGAATTTTCAAATTTTCAGATGGGAGGTTCAATATAAGGTCAAAAACTACATACTCAGATCTTCACCAAACTTTGCATGGATACATTGGATGTCAAGACACGTGGAAAAAACATACAAAACATAGGATTCGGAACATCAAGATTTTGGTCGAATTTTTTAAGAATTTTCAAATTTTCAGATAGGAGGTTCCATATAATTTCAAAAACTACATACTCAGATCTTCACCAAACATTGCAGGAATACATTGGATGTCAAGACACGTGGAAAAAACGTACAAAACAAGAGATTGGGGTCATCAAGATTTTGCACGGATTTTTTAGGAATTTTCAAATTTTCAGATGGGAGGTTCCAGATAAGGTCAAAAACTACATACTCAGATCTTCACCAAACTTTGCAGGGATACATTGGATGTCAAGACACGTGGAAAAAACGTACAAAACAAGAGATTGGAGACATCAAGATTTTGGACGAATTTTTTAAGAATTTTCAAATTTTCAGATAGGAGGTTCCATATAAGGTCAAAAACTACATACTCAGATCTTCACCAAACTTTGCATGGATACATTATGTGTCAAGACACGTGGAAAAAACGTACAAAACAAAAGATTGGAGACATCAAGATTTTGGTCGAATTTTTTAAGAATTTTCAAATTTTCAGATGGGAGGTTCCAGATAAGGTCAAAAACTACATACTCAGATCTTCACCAAACTTTGCAGGGATACATTGGATGTCAAGACACGTGGAAAAAACGTACAAAAAAGAGATTGGAGACATCAAGATTTTGGACGAATTTTTTAACAATTTTCAAATTTTCAGAAAGGATGTTCCAGATAAGGTCAAAAACTACATACTCAGATCTTCACCAAACTTTGCAGGGATACATTGGATGTCAAGACACGTGGAAAAAACGTACAAAACAAGAGATTGGAGACATCAAGATTTTGGACGAATTTTTTAAGAATTTTCAAATTTTCAGAAAGGAGGTTCCATATAAGGTCAAAAACTACATACTCAGATCTTCACCAAACTTTGCAGGGATACATTGGATGTCAAGACACGTGGAAAAAACGTACAAAACAAGAGATTGGAGACATCAAGATTTTCGACGAATTTTTTAAGAATTTTCAAATTTTCAGAAAGGATGTTCCAGATAAGGTCAAAAACGACATACTCAGATCTTCACCAAACTTTGCAGGGATACATTGGAGGTCGAGACACGTGGAAAAAACGTACAAAACAAGAGATTGGAGACATCAAGATTTTGGACGAATTTTTGAAGAATTTTCAAATTTTCTGATAGGAGGTCCCAGATAAGGTCAAAAACTACATACTCAGATCTCCACCAAACATTGCAGGGATACATTGGATGTCAAGACACGTGGAAAAAACGTACAAAACAAGAGATTGGAGACATCAAGATTTTCGACGAATTTTTGAAGAATTTTCAAATTTTCAGATGGGAGGTTCCAGATAAGGTCAAAAACTACATACTCAGATCTTCACCAAACTTTGCAGGGATACATTGGATGTCAAGACACGTGGAAAAAACGTACAAAAAAGAGATTGGAGACATCAAGATTTTGGACGAATTTTTTAACAATTTTCAAATTTTCAGAAAGGATGTTCCAGATAAGGTCAAAAACGACATACTCAGATCTTCACCAAACTTTGCATGGATACATTGGATGTCAAGACACGTGGAAAAAACGTACAAAACAAGAGATTGGGGTCATCAAGATTTTGCACGGATTTTTTAGGAATTTTCAAATTTTCAGATGGGAGGTTCCAGATAAGGTCAAAAACTACATACTCAGATCTTCACCAAACTTTGCAGGGATACATTGGATGTCAAGACACGTGGAAAAAACGTACAAAACAAGAGATTGGAGACATCAAGATTTTCGACGAATTTTTGAAGAATTTTCAAATTTTCAGATAGGAGGTTCCAGATAAGGTCAAAAACTACATACTCAGATCTTCACCAAACTTTGCATGGATACATTATGTGTCAAGACACGTGGAAAAAACGTACAAAACAAAAGATTGGAGACATCAAGATTTTGGTCGAATTTTTTAAGAATTTTCAAATTTTCAGATGGGAGGTTCCAGATAAGGTCAAAAACTACATACTCAGATCTTCAACAAACTTTGCAGGGATACATTGGATGTCAAGACACGTGGAAAAAACGTACAAAAAAGAGATTGGAGACATCAAGATTTTGGACGAATTTTTTAACAATTTTCAAATTTTCAGAAAGGATGTTCCAGATAAGGTCAAAAACGACATACTCAGATCTTCACCAAACTTTGCAGGGATACATTGGATATCAAGACACGTGGAAAAAACGTACAAAACAAGAGATTGGAGACATCAAGATTTTCGACGAATTTTTTAAGAATTTTCAAATTTTCAGATAGGAGGTTCCAGATAAGGTCAAAAACTACATACTCAGATCTTCACCAAACGTTGCAGGGATACTTTGCATGTCAAGACACGTGGAAAAAACGTACAAAACAAAAGATTGGAGACATCAAGATTTTCGACGAATTTTTTAAGAATTTTCAAATTTTCAGATGTAAGGTTCCAGATAAGGTCAAAAACGACATACTCAGATCTTCACCAAACTTTGCATGGATACATTGGATGTCAAGACACGTGGAAAAAACGTACAAAACAAGAGATTGGAGACATCAAGATTTTGGACGAATTTTTTAAGAATTCTCAAATTTTCAGAAAGGAGGTTCCATATAAGGTCAAAAACTACATACTCAGATCTTCACCAAACTTTGCAGGGATACTTTGGATGTCAAGACACGTGGAAAAAACGTACAAAACAAGAGATTGGGGTCATCAAGATTTTGGACGAATTTTTTAAGAATTTTCAAATTTTCAGATGGGAGGTTCAATATAAGGTCAAAAACTACATACTCAGATCTTCACCAAACTTTGCAGGGATACATTGGATGTCAAGACACGTGGAAAAAACATACAAAACATAGGATTCGGAACATCAAGATTTTGGTCGAATTTTTTAAGAATTTTCAAATTTTCAGATAGGAGGTTCCATATTAGGTCAAAAACTACATACTCAGATCTTCACCAAACATTGCAGGAATACATTGGATGTCAAGACACGTGGAAAAAACGTACAAAACAAGAGATTGGGGTCATCAAGATTTTGCACGGATTTTTTAGGAATTTTCAAATTTTCAGATGGGAGGTTCCAGATAAGGTCAAAAACTACATACTCAGATCTTCACCAAACTTTGCAGGGATACATTGGATGTCAAGACACGTGGAAAAAACGTACAAAACAAGAGATTGGAGACATCAAGATTTTGGACGAATTTTTTAAGAATTTTCAAATTTTCAGATAGGAGGTTCCATATAAGGTCAAAAACTACATTCTCAGATCTTCACCAAACTTTGCATGGATACATTATGTGTCAAGACACGTGGAAAAAACGTACAAAACAAGAGATCGGAGACATCAAGATTTTCGACGAATTTTTTAAGAATTTTCAAATTTTCAGATGGGAGGTTCCAGATAAGGTCAAAAACTACATACTCAGATCTTCACCAAACTTTGCAGGGATACATTGGATGTCAAGACACGTGGAAAAAACGTACAAAACAAGAGATTGGAGACATCAAAATTTTGGACGAATTTTTTAAGAATTTTCAAATTTTCAGATAGGAGGTTCCAGATGAGGTCAAAAACTACATACTCAGATCTTCACCAAACTTTGCAGGAATACTTTGCATGTCAAGACACGTGGAAAAAACGTACAAAACAAGAGATCGGAGACATCAAGATTTTCGACGAATTTTTTAAGAATTTTCAAATTTTCAGATGGGAGGTTCCAGATAAGGTCAAAAACGACATACTCAGATCTTCACCAAACTTTGCATGGATACATTGGATGTCAAGACACGTGGAAAAAACATACAAAACATAGGATTGGTGACATCAAGATTTTGGACGAATTTTTTAAGGATTTTCAAATTTTCAGATAGGAGGTTCCATATAATGTCAAAAACTACATACTCAGATCTTCACCAAACTTTGCAGGGATACATTGGAGGTCGAGACACGTGGAAAAAAAGTACAAAACAAGAGATTGGGGTCATCAAGATTTTCGACGAAATTTTTAAGAATTTTCAAATTTTCAGAAAGGATGTTCCAGATAAGGTCAAAAACGACATACTCAGATCTTCACCAAACTTTGCAGGGATCCATTGGAGGTCGAGACACGTGGAAAAAACGTACAAAACAAGAGATTGGAGACATCAAGATTTTGGACGAATTTTTGAAGAATTTTCAAATTTTCAGATAGGAGGTTCCAGATAAGGTCTAAAACTACATACTCAGATCTTCACCAAACATTGCAGGAATACATTGGATGTCAAGACACGTGGAAAAAACGTACAAAACAAGAGATTGGAGACATCAAGATTTTCGACGAATTTTTGAAGAATTTTCAAATTTTCAGATAGGAGGTTCCAGATGAGGTCAAAAACTACATACTCAGATCTTCACCAAACTTTGCAGGAATACTTTGCATGTCAAGACACGTGGAAAAAACGTACAAAACAAGAGATCGGAGACATCAAGATTTTCGACGAATTTTTTAAGAATTTTCAAATTTTCAGATGGGAGGTTCCAGATAAGGTCAAAAACGACATACTCAGATCTTCACCAAACTTTGCAGGGATCCATTGGAGGTCGAGACACTTGGAAAAAACGTACAAAACAAGAGATTGGAGACATCAAGATTTTGGACGAATTTTTTAAGAATTTTCAAATTTTCAGATAGGAGGTTCCATATAAGGTCAAAAACTACATACTCAGATCTTCACCAAACTTTGCAGGGATACATTGGATGTCAAGACACGTGGAAAAAACGTACAAAACAAGAGATTGGAGACATCAAGATTTTCGACGAAATTTTTAAGAATTTTCAAATTTTCAGAAAGGATGTTCCAGATAAGGTCAAAAACGACATACTCAGATCTTCACCAAACTTTGCAGGGATCCATTGGAGGTCGAGACACGTGGAAAAAACGTACAAAACAAGAGATTGGAGACATCAAGATTTTGGACGAATTTTTGAAGAATTTTCAAATTTTCAGATAGGAGGTTCCAGATAAGGTCTAAAACTACATACTCAGATCTTCACCAAACATTGCAGGAATACATTGGATGTCAAGACACGTGGAAAAAACGTACAAAACAAGAGATTGGAGACATCAAGATTTTCGACGAATTTTTGAAGAATTTTCAAATTTTCAGATAGGAGGTTCCAGATAAGGTCAAAAACTACATACTCAGATCTTCACCAAACGTTGTAGGGATACTTTGCATGTCAAGACACGTGGAAAAAACGTACAAAACAAAAGATTGGAGACATCAAGATTTTGGTCGAATTTTTTAAGAATTTTCAAATTTTCAGATGGGAGGTTCCAGATAAGGTCAAAAACGACATACTCAGATCTTCACCAAACTTTGCATGGATACATTGGATGTCAAGACACGTGGAAAAAACGTACAAAACAAGAGATTGGAGACATCAAGATTTTGGACGAATTTTTTAAGAATTTTCAAATTTTCAGATGGGAGGTTCAATATAAGGTCAAAAACTACATACTCAGATCTTCACCAAACTTTGCAGGGATACTTTGGATGTCAAGACACGTGGAAAAAACGTACAAAACAAGAGATTGGGGTCATCAAGATTTTGGACGAATTTTTTAAGAATTTTCAAATTTTCAGATGGGAGGTTCAATATAAGGTCAAAAACTACATACTCAGATCTTCACCAAACTTTGCATGGATACATTGGATGTCAAGACACGTGGAAAAAACATACAAAACATAGGATTCGGAACATCAAGATTTTGGTCGAATTTTTTAAGAATTTTCAAATTTTCAGATAGGAGGTTCCATATAAGGTCAAAAACTACATACTCAGATCTTCACCAAACATTGCAAGAATACATTGGATGTCAAGACACGTGGAAAAAACGTACAAAACAAGAGATTGGGGTCATCAAGATTTTGCACGGATTTTTTAGGAATTTTCAAATTTTCAGATGGGAGGTTCCAGATAAGGTCAAAAACTACATACTCAGATCTTCACCAAACTTTGCAGGGATACATTGGATGTCAAGACACGTGGAAAAAACGTACAAAACAAGAGATTGGAGACATCAAGATTTTGGACGAATTTTTTAAGAATTTTCAAATTTTCAGATAGGAGGTTCCATATAAGGTCAAAAACTACGTACTCAGATCTTCACCAAACTTTGCATGGATACATTATGTGTCAAGACACGTGGAAAAAACGTACAAAACAAAAGATTGGAGACATCAAGATTTTGGTCGAATTTTTTAAGAATTTTCAAATTTTCAGATGGGAGGTTCCAGATAAGGTCAAAAACTACATACTCAGATCTTCACCAAACTTTGCAGGGATACATTGGATGTCAAGACACGTGGAAAAAACGTACAAAAAAGAGATTGGAGACATCAAGATTTTGGACGAATTTTTTAACAATTTTCAAATTTTCAGAAAGGATGTTCCAGATAAGGTCAAAAACTACATACTCAGATCTTCACCAAACTTTGCAGGGATACATTGGATGTCAAGACACGTGGAAAAAACGTACAAAACAAGAGATTGGAGACATCAAGATTATGGACGAATTTTTTGAGAATTTTCAAATTTTCAGAAAGGAGGTTCCATATAAGGTCAAAAACTACATACTCAGATCTTCACCAAACTTTGCAGGGATACATTGGATGTCAAGACACGTGGAAAAAACGTACAAAACAAGAGATTGGAGACATCAAGATTTTCGACGAATTTTTTAAGAATTTTCAAATTTTCAGAAAGGATGTTCCAGATAAGGTCAAAAACGACATACTCAGATCTTCACCAAACTTTGCAGGGATCCATTGGAGGTCGAGACACGTGGAAAAAACGTACAAAACAAGAGATTGGAGACATCAAGATTTTGGACGAATTTTTGAAGAATTTTCAAATTTTCAGATAGGAGGTTCCAGATAAGGTCTAAAACTACATACTCAGATCTCCACCAAACATTGCAGGAATACATTGGATGTCAAGACACGTGGAAAAAACGTACAAAACAAGAGATTGGAGACATCAAGATTTTCGACGAATTTTTGAAGAATTTTCAAATTTTCAGATAGGAGGTTCCAGATAAGGTCAAAAACTACATACTCAGATCTTCACCAAACGTTGCAGGGATACTTTGCATGTCAAGACACGTGGAAAAAACGTACAAAACATAAGATTGGAGACATCAAGATTTTCGACGAATTTTTTAAGAATTTTCAAATTTTCAGATGGGAGGTTCCAGATAAGGTCAAAAACGACATACTCAGATCTTCACCAAACTTTGCATGGATACATTGGATGTCAAGACACGTGTAAAAAACGTACAAAACAAGAGATTGGAGACATCAAGATTTTGGACGAATTTTTTAAGAATTTTCAAATTTTCAGATGGGAGGTTCAATATAAGGTCAAAAACTACATACTCAGATCTTCACCAAACTTTGCAGGGATACTTTGGATGTCAAGACACGTGGAAAAAACGTACAAAACAAGAGATTGGGGTCATCAAGATTTTGGACGAATTTTTTAAGAATTTTCAAATTTTCAGATGGGAGGTTCAATATAAGGTCAAAAACTACATACTCAGATCTTCACCAAACTTTGCATGGATACATTGGATGTCAAGACACGTGGAAAAAACATACAAAACATAGGATACGGAACATCAAGATTTTGGTCGAATTTTTTAAGAATTTTCAAATTTTCAGATAGGAGGTTCCATATAAGGTCAAAAACTACATACTCAGATCTTCACCAAACATTGCAGGAATACATTGGATGTCAAGACACGTGGAAAAAACGTACAAAACAAGAGATTGGGTCATCAAGATTTTGCACGGATTTTTTAGGAATTTTCAAATTTTCAGATGGGAGGTTCCAGATAAGGTCAAAAACTACATACTCAGATCTTCACCAAACTTTGCAGGGATACATTGGATGTCAAGACACGTGGAAAAAACGTACAAAACAAGAGATTGGAGACATCAAGATTTTGGACGAATTTTTTAAGAATTTTCAAATTTTCAGATAGGAGGTTCCATATAAGGTCAAAAACTACATACTCAGATCTTCACCAAACTTTGCATGGATACATTATGTGTCAAGACACGTGGAAAAAACGTACAAAACAAAAGATTGGAGACATCAAGATTTTGGTCGAATTTTTTAAGAATTTTCAAATTTTCAGATGGGAGGTTCCAGATAAGGTCAAAAACTACATACTCAGATCTTCACCAAACTTTGCAGGGATACATTGGATGTCAAGACACGTGGAAAAAACGTACAAAAAAGAGATTGGAGACATCAAGATTTTGGACGAATTTTTTAACAATTTTCAAATTTTCAGAAAGGATGTTCCAGATAAGGTCAAAAACTACATACTCAGATCTTCACCAAACTTTGCAGGGATACATTGGATGTCAAGACACGTGGAAAAAACGTACAAAACAAGAGATTGGAGACATCAAGATTATGGACGAATTTTTTGAGAATTTTCAAATTTTCAGAAAGGAGGTTCCATATAAGGTCAAAAACTACATACTCAGATCTTCACCAAACTTTGCAGGGATACATTGGATGTCAAGACACGTGGAAAAAACGTACAAAACAAGAGATTGGAGACATCAAGATTTTCGACGAATTTTTTAAGAATTTTCAAATTTTCAGAAAGGATGTTCCAGATAAGGTCAAAAACGACATACTCAGATCTTCACCAAACTTTGCAGGGATCCATTGGAGGTCGAGACACGTGGAAAAAACGTACAAAACAAGAGATTGGAGACATCAAGATTTTGGACGAATTTTTGAAGAATTTTCAAATTTTCAGATAGGAGGTTCCAGATAAGGTCTAAAACTACATACTCAGATCTCCACCAAACATTGCAGGAATACATTGGATGTCAAGACACGTGGAAAAAACGTACAAAACAAGAGATTGGAGACATCAAGATTTTCGACGAATTTTTGAAGAATTTTCAAATTTTCAGATAGGAGGTTCCAGATAAGGTCAAAAACTACATACTCAGATCTTCACCAAACGTTGCAGGGATACTTTGCATGTCAAGACACGTGGAAAAAACGTACAAAACATAAGATTGGAGACATCAAGATTTTCGACGAATTTTTTAAGAATTTTCAAATTTTCAGATGGGAGGTTCCAGATAAGGTCAAAAACGACATACTCAGATCTTCACCAAACTTTGCATGGATACATTGGATGTCAAGACACGTGTAAAAAACGTACAAAACAAGAGATTGGAGACATCAAGATTTTGGACGAATTTTTTAAGAATTTTCAAATTTTCAGATGGGAGGTTCAATATAAGGTCAAAAACTACATACTCAGATCTTCACCAAACTTTGCAGGGATACTTTGGATGTCAAGACACGTGGAAAAAACGTACAAAACAAGAGATTGGGGTCATCAAGATTTTGGACGAATTTTTTAAGAATTTTCAAATTTTCAGATGGGAGGTTCAATATAAGGTCAAAAACTACATACTCAGATCTTCACCAAACTTTGCATGGATACATTGGATGTCAAGACACGTGGAAAAAACATACAAAACATAGGATACGGAACATCAAGATTTTGGTCGAATTTTTTAAGAATTTTCAAATTTTCAGATAGGAGGTTCCATATAAGGTCAAAAACTACATACTCAGATCTTCACCAAACATTGCAGGAATACATTGGATGTCAAGACACGTGGAAAAAACGTACAAAACAAGAGATTGGGTCATCAAGATTTTGCACGGATTTTTTAGGAATTTTCAAATTTTCAGATGGGAGGTTCCAGATAAGGTCAAAAACTACATACTCAGATCTTCACCAAACTTTGCAGGGATACATTGGATGTCAAGACACGTGGAAAAAACGTACAAAACAAGAGATTGGAGACATCAAGATTTTGGACGAATTTTTTAAGAATTTTCAAATTTTCAGATAGGAGGTTCCATATAAGGTCAAAAACTACATACTCAGATCTTCACCAAACTTTGCATGGATACATTATGTGTCAAGACACGTGGAAAAAACGTACAAAACAAAAGATTGGAGACATCAAGATTTTGGTCGAATTTTTTAAGAATTTTCAAATTTTCAGATGGGAGGTTCCAGATAAGGTCAAAAACTACATACTCAGATCTTCACCAAACTTTGCAGGGATACATTGGATGTCAAGACACGTGGAAAAAACGTACAAAAAAGAGATTGGAGACATCAAGATTTTGGACGAATTTTTTAACAATTTTCAAATTTTCAGAAAGGATGTTCCAGATAAGGTCAAAAACTACATACTCAGATCTTCACCAAACTTTGCAGGGATACATTGGATGTCAAGACACGTGGAAAAAACGTACAAAACAAGAGATTGGAGACATCAAGATTTTGGACGAATTTTTTAAGAATTTTCAAATTTTCAGAAAGGAGGTTCCATATAAGGTCAAAAACTACATACTCAGATCTTCACCAAACTTTGCAGGGATACATTGGATGTCAAGACACGTGGAAAAAACGTACAAAACAAGAGATTGGAGACATCAAGATTTTCGACGAATTTTTTAAGAATTTTCAAATTTTCAGAAAGGATGTTCCAGATAAGGTCAAAAACGACATACTCAGATCTTCACCAAACTTTGCAGGGATACATTGGAGGTCGAGACACGTGGAAAAAACGTACAAAACAAGAGATTGGAGACATCAAGATTTTGGACGAATTTTTGAAGAATTTTCAAATTTTCTGATAGGAGGTCCCAGATAAGGTCAAAAACTACATACTCAGATCTCCACCAAACATTGCAGGGATACATTGGATGTCAAGACACGTGGAAAAAACGTACAAAACAAGAGATTGGAGACATCAAGATTTTCGACGAATTTTTGAAGAATTTTCAAATTTTCAGATGGGAGGTTCCAGATAAGGTCAAAAACTACATACTCAGATCTTCACCAAACTTTGCAGGGATACATTGGATGTCAAGACACGTGGAAAAAACGTACAAAAAAGAGATTGGAGACATCAAGATTTTGGACGAATTTTTTAACAATTTTCAAATTTTCAGAAAGGATGTTCCAGATAAGGTCAAAAACGACATACTCAGATCTTCACCAAACTTTGCATGGATACATTGGATGTCAAGACACGTGGAAAAAACGTACAAAACAAGAGATTGGGGTCATCAAGATTTTGCACGGATTTTTTAGGAATTTTCAAATTTTCAGATGGGAGGTTCCAGATAAGGTCAAAAACTACATACTCAGATCTTCACCAAACTTTGCAGGGATACATTGGATGTCAAGACACGTGGAAAAAACGTACAAAACAAGAGATTGGAGACATCAAGATTTTCGACGAATTTTTGAAGAATTTTCAAATTTTCAGATAGGAGGTTCCAGATAAGGTCAAAAACTACATACTCAGATCTTCACCAAACTTTGCATGGATACATTATGTGTCAAGACACGTGGAAAAAACGTACAAAACAAAAGATTGGAGACATCAAGATTTTGGTCGAATTTTTTAAGAATTTTCAAATTTTCAGATGGGAGGTTCCAGATAAGGTCAAAAACTACATACTCAGATCTTCAACAAACTTTGCAGGGATACATTGGATGTCAAGACACGTGGAAAAAACGTACAAAAAAGAGATTGGAGACATCAAGATTTTGGACGAATTTTTTAACAATTTTCAAATTTTCAGAAAGGATGTTCCAGATAAGGTCAAAAACGACATACTCAGATCTTCACCAAACTTTGCAGGGATACATTGGATATCAAGACACGTGGAAAAAACGTACAAAACAAGAGATTGGAGACATCAAGATTTTCGACGAATTTTTTAAGAATTTTCAAATTTTCAGATAGGAGGTTCCAGATAAGGTCAAAAACTACATACTCAGATCTTCACCAAACGTTGCAGGGATACTTTGCATGTCAAGACACGTGGAAAAAACGTACAAAACAAAAGATTGGAGACATCAAGATTTTCGACGAATTTTTTAAGAATTTTCAAATTTTCAGATGTAAGGTTCCAGATAAGGTCAAAAACGACATACTCAGATCTTCACCAAACTTTGCATGGATACATTGGATGTCAAGACACGTGGAAAAAACGTACAAAACAAGAGATTGGAGACATCAAGATTTTGGACGAATTTTTTAAGAATTCTCAAATTTTCAGAAAGGAGGTTCCATATAAGGTCAAAAACTACATACTCAGATCTTCACCAAACTTTGCAGGGATACTTTGGATGTCAAGACACGTGGAAAAAACGTACAAAACAAGAGATTGGGGTCATCAAGATTTTGGACGAATTTTTTAAGAATTTTCAAATTTTCAGATGGGAGGTTCAATATAAGGTCAAAAACTACATACTCAGATCTTCACCAAACTTTGCAGGGATACATTGGATGTCAAGACACGTGGAAAAAACATACAAAACATAGGATTCGGAACATCAAGATTTTGGTCGAATTTTTTAAGAATTTTCAAATTTTCAGATAGGAGGTTCCATATTAGGTCAAAAACTACATACTCAGATCTTCACCAAACATTGCAGGAATACATTGGATGTCAAGACACGTGGAAAAAACGTACAAAACAAGAGATTAGGGTCATCAAGATTTTGCACGGATTTTTTAGGAATTTTCAAATTTTCAGATGGGAGGTTCCAGATAAGGTCAAAAACTACATACTCAGATCTTCACCAAACTTTGCAGGGATACATTGGATGTCAAGACACGTGGAAAAAACGTACAAAACAAGAGATTGGAGACATCAAGATTTTGGACGAATTTTTTAAGAATTTTCAAATTTTCAGATAGGAGGTTCCATATAAGGTCAAAAACTACATTCTCAGATCTTCACCAAACTTTGCATGGATACATTATGTGTCAAGACACGTGGAAAAAACGTACAAAACAAAAGATTGGAGACATCAAGATTTTGGTCGAATTTTTTAAGAATTTTCAAATTTTCAGATGGGAGGTTCCAGATAAGGTCAAAAACTACATACTCAGATCTTCAACAAACTTTGCAGGGATACATTGGATGTCAAGACACGTGGAAAAAACGTACAAAAAAGAGATTGGAGACATCAAGATTTTGGACGAATTTTTTAACAATTTTCAAATTTTCAGAAAGGATGTTCCAGATAAGGTCAAAAACGACATACTCAGATCTTCACCAAACTTTGCAGGGATACATTGGATATCAAGACACGTGGAAAAAACGTACAAAACAAGAGATTGGAGACATCAAGATTTTCGACGAATTTTTTAAGAATTTTCAAATTTTCAGATAGGAGGTTCCAGATAAGGTCAAAAACTACATACTCAGATCTTCACCAAACGTTGCAGGGATACTTTGCATGTCAAGACACGTGGAAAAAACGTACAAAACAAGAGATTGGAGACATCAAGATTTTGGACGAATTTTTTAAGAATTCTCAAATTTTCAGAAAGGAGGTTCCATATAAGGTCAAAAACTACATACTCAGATCTTCACCAAACTTTGCAGGGATACTTTGGATGTCAAGACACGTGGAAAAAACGTACAAAACAAGAGATTGGGGTCATCAAGATTTTGGACGAATTTTTTAAGAATTTTCAAATTTTCAGATGGGAGGTTCAATATAAGGTCAAAAACTACATACTCAGATCTTCACCAAACTTTGCAGGGATACATTGGATGTCAAGACACGTGGAAAAAACATACAAAACATAGGATTCGGAACATCAAGATTTTGGTCGAATTTTTTAAGAATTTTCAAATTTTCAGATAGGAGGTTCCATATTAGGTCAAAAACTACATACTCAGATCTTCACCAAACATTGCAGGAATACATTGGATGTCAAGACACGTGGAAAAAACGTACAAAACAAGAGATTGGGGTCATCAAGATTTTGCACGGATTTTTTAGGAATTTTCAAATTTTCAGATGGGAGGTTCCAGATAAGGTCAAAAACTACATACTCAGATCTTCACCAAACTTTGCAGGGATACATTGGATGTCAAGACACGTGGAAAAAACGTACAAAACAAGAGATTGGAGACATCAAGATTTTGGACGAATTTTTTAAGAATTTTCAAATTTTCAGATAGGAGGTTCCATATAAGGTCAAAAACTACATTCTCAGATCTTCACCAAACTTTGCATGGATACATTATGTGTCAAGACACGTGGAAAAAACGTACAAAACAAAAGATTGGAGACATCAAGATTTTGGTCGAATTTTTTAAGAATTTTCAAATTTTCAGATGGGAGGTTCCAGATAAGGTCAAAAACTACATACTCAGATCTTCACCAAACTTTGCAGGGATACATTGGATGTCAAGACACGTGGAAAAAACGTACAAAACAAGAGATTGGAGACATCAAAATTTTGGACGAATTTTTTAAGAATTTTCAAATTTTCAGATAGGAGGTTCCAGATGAGGTCAAAAACTACATACTCAGATCTTCACCAAACTTTGCAGGAATACTTTGCATGTCAAGACACGTGGAAAAAACGTACAAAACAAGAGATCGGAGACATCAAGATTTTCGACGAATTTTTTAAGAATTTTCAAATTTTCAGATGGGAGGTTCCAGATAAGGTCAAAAACGACATACTCAGATCTTCACCAAACTTTGCATGGATACATTGGATGTCAAGACACGTGGAAAAAACATACAAAACATAGGATTGGTGACATCAAGATTTTGGACGAATTTTTTAAGGATTTTCAAATTTTCAGATAGGAGGTTCCATATAATGTCAAAAACTACATACTCAGATCTTCACCAAACTTTGCAGGGATACATTGGAGGTCGAGACACGTGGAAAAAAAGTACAAAACAAGAGATTGGGGTCATCAAGATTTTGGACGGATTTTTTAGGAATTTTCAAATTTTCAGATGGGAGGTTCCAGATAAGGTCAAAAACTACATACTCAGATCTTCACCAAACATTGCAGGGATACATTGGATGTCAAGACACGTGGAAAAAACGTACAAAAAAGAGATTGGAGACATCAAGATTTTGGACGAATTTTTTAAGAATTTTCAAATTTTCAGATAGGAGGTTCCAGATGAGGTCAAAAACTACATACTCAGATCTTCACCAAACTTTGCAGGAATACTTTGCATGTCAAGACACGTGGAAAAAACGTACAAAACAAGAGATTGGGGTCATCAAGATTTTGCACGGATTTTTTAGGAATTTTCAAATTTTCAGATGGGAGGTTCCAGATAAGGTCAAAAACTACATACTCAGATCTTCACCAAACTTTGCAGGGATACATTGGATGTCAAGACACGTGGAAAAAACGTACAAAACAAGAGATTGGAGACATCAAGATTTTCGACGAATTTTTGAAGAATTTTCAAATTTTCAGATAGGAGGTTCCAGATAAGGTCAAAAACTACATACTCAGATCTTCACCAAACTTTGCATGGATACATTATGTGTCAAGACACGTGGAAAAAACGTACAAAACAAAAGATTGGAGACATCAAGATTTTGGTCGAATTTTTTAAGAATTTTCAAATTTTCAGATGGGAGGTTCCAGATAAGGTCAAAAACTACATACTCAGATCTTCAACAAACTTTGCAGGGATACATTGGATGTCAAGACACGTGGAAAAAACGTACAAAAAAGAGATTGGAGACATCAAGATTTTGGACGAATTTTTTAACAATTTTCAAATTTTCAGAAAGGATGTTCCAGATAAGGTCAAAAACGACATACTCAGATCTTCACCAAACTTTGCAGGGATACATTGGATATCAAGACACGTGGAAAAAACGTACAAAACAAGAGATTGGAGACATCAAGATTTTCGACGAATTTTTTAAGAATTTTCAAATTTTCAGATAGGAGGTTCCAGATAAGGTCAAAAACTACATACTCAGATCTTCACCAAACGTTGCAGGGATACTTTGCATGTCAAGACACGTGGAAAAAACGTACAAAACAAAAGATTGGAGACATCAAGATTTTCGACGAATTTTTTAAGAATTTTCAAATTTTCAGATGTAAGGTTCCAGATAAGGTCAAAAACGACATACTCAGATCTTCACCAAACTTTGCATGGATACATTGGATGTCAAGACACGTGGAAAAAACGTACAAAACAAGAGATTGGAGACATCAAGATTTTGGACGAATTTTTTAAGAATTCTCAAATTTTCAGAAAGGAGGTTCCATATAAGGTCAAAAACTACATACTCAGATCTTCACCAAACTTTGCAGGGATACTTTGGATGTCAAGACACGTGGAAAAAACGTACAAAACAAGAGATTGGGGTCATCAAGATTTTGGACGAATTTTTTAAGAATTTTCAAATTTTCAGATGGGAGGTTCAATATAAGGTCAAAAACTACATACTCAGATCTTCACCAAACTTTGCAGGGATACATTGGATGTCAAGACACGTGGAAAAAACATACAAAACATAGGATTCGGAACATCAAGATTTTGGTCGAATTTTTTAAGAATTTTCAAATTTTCAGATAGGAGGTTCCATATTAGGTCAAAAACTACATACTCAGATCTTCACCAAACATTGCAGGAATACATTGGATGTCAAGACACGTGGAAAAAACGTACAAAACAAGAGATTAGGGTCATCAAGATTTTGCACGGATTTTTTAGGAATTTTCAAATTTTCAGATGGGAGGTTCCAGATAAGGTCAAAAACTACATACTCAGATCTTCACCAAACTTTGCAGGGATACATTGGATGTCAAGACACGTGGAAAAAACGTACAAAACAAGAGATTGGAGACATCAAGATTTTGGACGAATTTTTTAAGAATTTTCAAATTTTCAGATAGGAGGTTCCATATAAGGTCAAAAACTACATTCTCAGATCTTCACCAAACTTTGCATGGATACATTATGTGTCAAGACACGTGGAAAAAACGTACAAAACAAAAGATTGGAGACATCAAGATTTTGGTCGAATTTTTTAAGAATTTTCAAATTTTCAGATGGGAGGTTCCAGATAAGGTCAAAAACTACATACTCAGATCTTCAACAAACTTTGCAGGGATACATTGGATGTCAAGACACGTGGAAAAAACGTACAAAAAAGAGATTGGAGACATCAAGATTTTGGACGAATTTTTTAACAATTTTCAAATTTTCAGAAAGGATGTTCCAGATAAGGTCAAAAACGACATACTCAGATCTTCACCAAACTTTGCAGGGATACATTGGATATCAAGACACGTGGAAAAAACGTACAAAACAAGAGATTGGAGACATCAAGATTTTCGACGAATTTTTTAAGAATTTTCAAATTTTCAGATAGGAGGTTCCAGATAAGGTCAAAAACTACATACTCAGATCTTCACCAAACGTTGCAGGGATACTTTGCATGTCAAGACACGTGGAAAAAACGTACAAAACAAGAGATTGGAGACATCAAGATTTTGGACGAATTTTTTAAGAATTCTCAAATTTTCAGAAAGGAGGTTCCATATAAGGTCAAAAACTACATACTCAGATCTTCACCAAACTTTGCAGGGATACTTTGGATGTCAAGACACGTGGAAAAAACGTACAAAACAAGAGATTGGGGTCATCAAGATTTTGGACGAATTTTTTAAGAATTTTCAAATTTTCAGATGGGAGGTTCAATATAAGGTCAAAAACTACATACTCAGATCTTCACCAAACTTTGCAGGGATACATTGGATGTCAAGACACGTGGAAAAAACATACAAAACATAGGATTCGGAACATCAAGATTTTGGTCGAATTTTTTAAGAATTTTCAAATTTTCAGATAGGAGGTTCCATATTAGGTCAAAAACTACATACTCAGATCTTCACCAAACATTGCAGGAATACATTGGATGTCAAGACACGTGGAAAAAACGTACAAAACAAGAGATTGGGGTCATCAAGATTTTGCACGGATTTTTTAGGAATTTTCAAATTTTCAGATGGGAGGTTCCAGATAAGGTCAAAAACTACATACTCAGATCTTCACCAAACTTTGCAGGGATACATTGGATGTCAAGACACGTGGAAAAAACGTACAAAACAAGAGATTGGAGACATCAAGATTTTGGACGAATTTTTTAAGAATTTTCAAATTTTCAGATAGGAGGTTCCATATAAGGTCAAAAACTACATTCTCAGATCTTCACCAAACTTTGCATGGATACATTATGTGTCAAGACACGTGGAAAAAACGTACAAAACAAAAGATTGGAGACATCAAGATTTTGGTCGAATTTTTTAAGAATTTTCAAATTTTCAGATGGGAGGTTCCAGATAAGGTCAAAAACTACATACTCAGATCTTCACCAAACTTTGCAGGGATACATTGGATGTCAAGACACGTGGAAAAAACGTACAAAACAAGAGATTGGAGACATCAAAATTTTGGACGAATTTTTTAAGAATTTTCAAATTTTCAGATAGGAGGTTCCAGATGAGGTCAAAAACTACATACTCAGATCTTCACCAAACTTTGCAGGAATACTTTGCATGTCAAGACACGTGGAAAAAACGTACAAAACAAGAGATCGGAGACATCAAGATTTTCGACGAATTTTTTAAGAATTTTCAAATTTTCAGATGGGAGGTTCCAGATAAGGTCAAAAACGACATACTCAGATCTTCACCAAACTTTGCATGGATACATTGGATGTCAAGACACGTGGAAAAAACATACAAAACATAGGATTGGTGACATCAAGATTTTGGACGAATTTTTTAAGGATTTTCAAATTTTCAGATAGGAGGTTCCATATAATGTCAAAAACTACATACTCAGATCTTCACCAAACTTTGCAGGGATACATTGGAGGTCGAGACACGTGGAAAAAAAGTACAAAACAAGAGATTGGGGTCATCAAGATTTTGGACGGATTTTTTAGGAATTTTCAAATTTTCAGATGGGAGGTTCCAGATAAGGTCAAAAACTACATACTCAGATCTTCACCAAACATTGCAGGGATACATTGGATGTCAAGACACGTGGAAAAAACGTACAAAAAAGAGATTGGAGACATCAAGATTTTGGACGAATTTTTTAAGAATTTTCAAATTTTCAGATAGGAGGTTCCAGATGAGGTCAAAAACTACATACTCAGATCTTCACCAAACTTTGCAGGAATACTTTGCATGTCAAGACACGTGGAAAAAACGTACAAAACAAGAGATCGGAGACATCAAGATTTTCGACGAATTTTTTAAGAATTTTCAAATTTTCAGATGGGAGGTTCCAGATAAGGTCAAAAACGACATACTCAGATCTTCACCAAACTTTGCAGGGATCCATTGGAGGTCGAGACACTTGGAAAAAACGTACAAAACAAGAGATTGGAGACATCAAGATTTTGGACGAATTTTTTAAGAATTTTCAAATTTTCAGATAGGAGGTTCCATATAAGGTCAAAAACTACATACTCAGATCTTCACCAAACTTTGCAGGGATACATTGGATGTCAAGACACGTGGAAAAAACGTACAAAACAAGAGATTGGAGACATCAAGATTTTCGACGAATTTTTTAAGAATTTTCAAATTTTCAGAAAGGATGTTCCAGATAAGGTCAAAAACGACATACTCAGATCTTCACCAAACTTTGCAGGGATCCATTGGAGGTCGAGACACGTGGAAAAAACGTACAAAACAAGAGATTGGAGACATCAAGATTTTGGACGAATTTTTGAAGAATTTTCAAATTTTCAGATAGGAGGTTCCAGATAAGGTCTAAAACTACATACTCAGATCTTCACCAAACATTGCAGGAATACATTGGATGTCAAGACACGTGGAAAAAACGTACAAAACAAGAGATTGGAGACATCAAGATTTTCGACGAATTTTTGAAGAATTTTCAAATTTTCAGATAGGAGGTTCCAGATAAGGTCAAAAACTACATACTCAGATCTTCACCAAACGTTGTAGGGATACTTTGCATGTCAAGACACGTGGAAAAAACGTACAAAACAAAAGATTGGAGACATCAAGATTTTGGTCGAATTTTTTAAGAATTTTCAAATTTTCAGATGGGAGGTTCCAGATAAGGTCAAAAACGACATACTCAGATCTTCACCAAACTTTGCATGGATACATTGGATGTCAAGACACGTGGAAAAAACGTACAAAACAAGAGATTGGAGACATCAAGATTTTGGACGAATTTTTTAAGAATTTTCAAATTTTCAGATGGGAGGTTCAATATAAGGTCAAAAACTACATACTCAGATCTTCACCAAACTTTGCAGGGATACTTTGGATGTCAAGACACGTGGAAAAAACGTACAAAACAAGAGATTGGGGTCATCAAGATTTTGGACGAATTTTTTAAGAATTTTCAAATTTTCAGATGGGAGGTTCCAGATAAGGTCAAAAACTACATACTCAGATCTTCACCAAACGTTGCAGGGATACTTTGCATGTCAAGACACGTGGAAAAAACGTACAAAACATAAGATTGGAGACATCAAGATTTTCGACGAATTTTTTAAGAATTTTCAAATTTTCAGATGGGAGGTTCCAGATAAGGTCAAAAACGACATACTCAGATCTTCACCAAACTTTGCATGGATACATTGGATGTCAAGACACGTGTAAAAAACGTACAAAACAAGAGATTGGAGACATCAAGATTTTGGACGAATTTTTTAAGAATTTTCAAATTTTCAGATGGGAGGTTCAATATAAGGTCAAAAACTACATACTCAGATCTTCACCAAACTTTGCAGGGATACTTTGGATGTCAAGACACGTGGAAAAAACGTACAAAACAAGAGATTGGGGTCATCAAGATTTTGGACGAATTTTTTAAGAATTTTCAAATTTTCAGATGGGAGGTTCAATATAAGGTCAAAAACTACATACTCAGATCTTCACCAAACTTTGCATGGATACATTGGATGTCAAGACACGTGGAAAAAACATACAAAACATAGGATACGGAACATCAAGATTTTGGTCGAATTTTTTAAGAATTTTCAAATTTTCAGATAGGAGGTTCCATATAAGGTCAAAAACTACATACTCAGATCTTCACCAAACATTGCAGGAATACATTGGATGTCAAGACACGTGGAAAAAACGTACAAAACAAGAGATTGGGTCATCAAGATTTTGCACGGATTTTTTAGGAATTTTCAAATTTTCAGATGGGAGGTTCCAGATAAGGTCAAAAACTACATACTCAGATCTTCACCAAACTTTGCAGGGATACATTGGATGTCAAGACACGTGGAAAAAACGTACAAAACAAGAGATTGGAGACATCAAGATTTTGGACGAATTTTTTAAGAATTTTCAAATTTTCAGATAGGAGGTTCCATATAAGGTCAAAAACTACATACTCAGATCTTCACCAAACTTTGCATGGATACATTATGTGTCAAGACACGTGGAAAAAACGTACAAAACAAAAGATTGGAGACATCAAGATTTTGGTCGAATTTTTTAAGAATTTTCAAATTTTCAGATGGGAGGTTCCAGATAAGGTCAAAAACTACATACTCAGATCTTCACCAAACTTTGCAGGGATACATTGGATGTCAAGACACGTGGAAAAAACGTACAAAAAAGAGATTGGAGACATCAAGATTTTGGACGAATTTTTTAACAATTTTCAAATTTTCAGAAAGGATGTTCCAGATAAGGTCAAAAACTACATACTCAGATCTTCACCAAACTTTGCAGGGATACATTGGATGTCAAGACACGTGGAAAAAACGTACAAAACAAGAGATTGGAGACATCAAGATTATGGACGAATTTTTTGAGAATTTTCAAATTTTCAGAAAGGAGGTTCCATATAAGGTCAAAAACTACATACTCAGATCTTCACCAAACTTTGCAGGGATACATTGGATGTCAAGACACGTGGAAAAAACGTACAAAACAAGAGATTGGAGACATCAAGATTTTCGACGAATTTTTTAAGAATTTTCAAATTTTCAGAAAGGATGTTCCAGATAAGGTCAAAAACGACATACTCAGATCTTCACCAAACTTTGCAGGGATCCATTGGAGGTCGAGACACGTGGAAAAAACGTACAAAACAAGAGATTGGAGACATCAAGATTTTGGACGAATTTTTGAAGAATTTTCAAATTTTCAGATAGGAGGTTCCAGATAAGGTCTAAAACTACATACTCAGATCTCCACCAAACATTGCAGGAATACATTGGATGTCAAGACACGTGGAAAAAACGTACAAAACAAGAGATTGGAGACATCAAGATTTTCGACGAATTTTTGAAGAATTTTCAAATTTTCAGATAGGAGGTTCCAGATAAGGTCAAAAACTACATACTCAGATCTTCACCAAACGTTGCAGGGATACTTTGCATGTCAAGACACGTGGAAAAAACGTACAAAACATAAGATTGGAGACATCAAGATTTTCGACGAATTTTTTAAGAATTTTCAAATTTTCAGATGGGAGGTTCCAGATAAGGTCAAAAACGACATACTCAGATCTTCACCAAACTTTGCATGGATACATTGGATGTCAAGACACGTGTAAAAAACGTACAAAACAAGAGATTGGAGACATCAAGATTTTGGACGAATTTTTTAAGAATTTTCAAATTTTCAGATGGGAGGTTCAATATAAGGTCAAAAACTACATACTCAGATCTTCACCAAACTTTGCAGGGATACTTTGGATGTCAAGACACGTGGAAAAAACGTACAAAACAAGAGATTGGGGTCATCAAGATTTTGGACGAATTTTTTAAGAATTTTCAAATTTTCAGATGGGAGGTTCAATATAAGGTCAAAAACTACATACTCAGATCTTCACCAAACTTTGCATGGATACATTGGATGTCAAGACACGTGGAAAAAACATACAAAACATAGGATACGGAACATCAAGATTTTGGTCGAATTTTTTAAGAATTTTCAAATTTTCAGATAGGAGGTTCCATATAAGGTCAAAAACTACATACTCAGATCTTCACCAAACATTGCAGGAATACATTGGATGTCAAGACACGTGGAAAAAACGTACAAAACAAGAGATTGGGTCATCAAGATTTTGCACGGATTTTTTAGGAATTTTCAAATTTTCAGATGGGAGGTTCCAGATAAGGTCAAAAACTACATACTCAGATCTTCACCAAACTTTGCAGGGATACATTGGATGTCAAGACACGTGGAAAAAACGTACAAAACAAGAGATTGGAGACATCAAGATTTTGGACGAATTTTTTAAGAATTTTCAAATTTTCAGATAGGAGGTTCCATATAAGGTCAAAAACTACATACTCAGATCTTCACCAAACTTTGCATGGATACATTATGTGTCAAGACACGTGGAAAAAACGTACAAAACAAAAGATTGGAGACATCAAGATTTTGGTCGAATTTTTTAAGAATTTTCAAATTTTCAGATGGGAGGTTCCAGATAAGGTCAAAAACTACATACTCAGATCTTCACCAAACTTTGCAGGGATACATTGGATGTCAAGACACGTGGAAAAAACGTACAAAAAAGAGATTGGAGACATCAAGATTTTGGACGAATTTTTTAACAATTTTCAAATTTTCAGAAAGGATGTTCCAGATAAGGTCAAAAACTACATACTCAGATCTTCACCAAACTTTGCAGGGATACATTGGATGTCAAGACACGTGGAAAAAACGTACAAAACAAGAGATTGGAGACATCAAGATTTTGGACGAATTTTTTAAGAATTTTCAAATTTTCAGAAAGGAGGTTCCATATAAGGTCAAAAACTACATACTCAGATCTTCACCAAACTTTGCAGGGATACATTGGATGTCAAGACACGTGGAAAAAACGTACAAAACAAGAGATTGGAGACATCAAGATTTTCGACGAATTTTTTAAGAATTTTCAAATTTTCAGAAAGGATGTTCCAGATAAGGTCAAAAACGACATACTCAGATCTTCACCAAACTTTGCAGGGATACATTGGAGGTCGAGACACGTGGAAAAAACGTACAAAACAAGAGATTGGAGACATCAAGATTTTGGACGAATTTTTGAAGAATTTTCAAATTTTCTGATAGGAGGTCCCAGATAAGGTCAAAAACTACATACTCAGATCTCCACCAAACATTGCAGGGATACATTGGATGTCAAGACACGTGGAAAAAACGTACAAAACAAGAGATTGGAGACATCAAGATTTTCGACGAATTTTTGAAGAATTTTCAAATTTTCAGATGGGAGGTTCCAGATAAGGTCAAAAACTACATACTCAGATCTTCACCAAACTTTGCAGGGATACATTGGATGTCAAGACACGTGGAAAAAACGTACAAAAAAGAGATTGGAGACATCAAGATTTTGGACGAATTTTTTAACAATTTTCAAATTTTCAGAAAGGATGTTCCAGATAAGGTCAAAAACGACATACTCAGATCTTCACCAAACTTTGCATGGATACATTGGATGTCAAGACACGTGGAAAAAACGTACAAAACAAGAGATTGGGGTCATCAAGATTTTGCACGGATTTTTTAGGAATTTTCAAATTTTCAGATGGGAGGTTCCAGATAAGGTCAAAAACTACATACTCAGATCTTCACCAAACTTTGCAGGGATACATTGGATGTCAAGACACGTGGAAAAAACGTACAAAACAAGAGATTGGAGACATCAAGATTTTCGACGAATTTTTGAAGAATTTTCAAATTTTCAGATAGGAGGTTCCAGATAAGGTCAAAAACTACATACTCAGATCTTCACCAAACTTTGCATGGATACATTATGTGTCAAGACACGTGGAAAAAACGTACAAAACAAAAGATTGGAGACATCAAGATTTTGGTCGAATTTTTTAAGAATTTTCAAATTTTCAGATGGGAGGTTCCAGATAAGGTCAAAAACTACATACTCAGATCTTCAACAAACTTTGCAGGGATACATTGGATGTCAAGACACGTGGAAAAAACGTACAAAAAAGAGATTGGAGACATCAAGATTTTGGACGAATTTTTTAACAATTTTCAAATTTTCAGAAAGGATGTTCCAGATAAGGTCAAAAACGACATACTCAGATCTTCACCAAACTTTGCAGGGATACATTGGATATCAAGACACGTGGAAAAAACGTACAAAACAAGAGATTGGAGACATCAAGATTTTCGACGAATTTTTTAAGAATTTTCAAATTTTCAGATAGGAGGTTCCAGATAAGGTCAAAAACTACATACTCAGATCTTCACCAAACGTTGCAGGGATACTTTGCATGTCAAGACACGTGGAAAAAACGTACAAAACAAAAGATTGGAGACATCAAGATTTTCGACGAATTTTTTAAGAATTTTCAAATTTTCAGATGTAAGGTTCCAGATAAGGTCAAAAACGACATACTCAGATCTTCACCAAACTTTGCATGGATACATTGGATGTCAAGACACGTGGAAAAAACGTACAAAACAAGAGATTGGAGACATCAAGATTTTGGACGAATTTTTTAAGAATTCTCAAATTTTCAGAAAGGAGGTTCCATATAAGGTCAAAAACTACATACTCAGATCTTCACCAAACTTTGCAGGGATACTTTGGATGTCAAGACACGTGGAAAAAACGTACAAAACAAGAGATTGGGGTCATCAAGATTTTGGACGAATTTTTTAAGAATTTTCAAATTTTCAGATGGGAGGTTCAATATAAGGTCAAAAACTACATACTCAGATCTTCACCAAACTTTGCAGGGATACATTGGATGTCAAGACACGTGGAAAAAACATACAAAACATAGGATTCGGAACATCAAGATTTTGGTCGAATTTTTTAAGAATTTTCAAATTTTCAGATAGGAGGTTCCATATTAGGTCAAAAACTACATACTCAGATCTTCACCAAACATTGCAGGAATACATTGGATGTCAAGACACGTGGAAAAAACGTACAAAACAAGAGATTAGGGTCATCAAGATTTTGCACGGATTTTTTAGGAATTTTCAAATTTTCAGATGGGAGGTTCCAGATAAGGTCAAAAACTACATACTCAGATCTTCACCAAACTTTGCAGGGATACATTGGATGTCAAGACACGTGGAAAAAACGTACAAAACAAGAGATTGGAGACATCAAGATTTTGGACGAATTTTTTAAGAATTTTCAAATTTTCAGATAGGAGGTTCCATATAAGGTCAAAAACTACATTCTCAGATCTTCACCAAACTTTGCATGGATACATTATGTGTCAAGACACGTGGAAAAAACGTACAAAACAAAAGATTGGAGACATCAAGATTTTGGTCGAATTTTTTAAGAATTTTCAAATTTTCAGATGGGAGGTTCCAGATAAGGTCAAAAACTACATACTCAGATCTTCAACAAACTTTGCAGGGATACATTGGATGTCAAGACACGTGGAAAAAACGTACAAAAAAGAGATTGGAGACATCAAGATTTTGGACGAATTTTTTAACAATTTTCAAATTTTCAGAAAGGATGTTCCAGATAAGGTCAAAAACGACATACTCAGATCTTCACCAAACTTTGCAGGGATACATTGGATATCAAGACACGTGGAAAAAACGTACAAAACAAGAGATTGGAGACATCAAGATTTTCGACGAATTTTTTAAGAATTTTCAAATTTTCAGATAGGAGGTTCCAGATAAGGTCAAAAACTACATACTCAGATCTTCACCAAACGTTGCAGGGATACTTTGCATGTCAAGACACGTGGAAAAAACGTACAAAACAAGAGATTGGAGACATCAAGATTTTGGACGAATTTTTTAAGAATTCTCAAATTTTCAGAAAGGAGGTTCCATATAAGGTCAAAAACTACATACTCAGATCTTCACCAAACTTTGCAGGGATACTTTGGATGTCAAGACACGTGGAAAAAACGTACAAAACAAGAGATTGGGGTCATCAAGATTTTGGACGAATTTTTTAAGAATTTTCAAATTTTCAGATGGGAGGTTCAATATAAGGTCAAAAACTACATACTCAGATCTTCACCAAACTTTGCAGGGATACATTGGATGTCAAGACACGTGGAAAAAACATACAAAACATAGGATTCGGAACATCAAGATTTTGGTCGAATTTTTTAAGAATTTTCAAATTTTCAGATAGGAGGTTCCATATTAGGTCAAAAACTACATACTCAGATCTTCACCAAACATTGCAGGAATACATTGGATGTCAAGACACGTGGAAAAAACGTACAAAACAAGAGATTGGGGTCATCAAGATTTTGCACGGATTTTTTAGGAATTTTCAAATTTTCAGATGGGAGGTTCCAGATAAGGTCAAAAACTACATACTCAGATCTTCACCAAACTTTGCAGGGATACATTGGATGTCAAGACACGTGGAAAAAACGTACAAAACAAGAGATTGGAGACATCAAGATTTTGGACGAATTTTTTAAGAATTTTCAAATTTTCAGATAGGAGGTTCCATATAAGGTCAAAAACTACATTCTCAGATCTTCACCAAACTTTGCATGGATACATTATGTGTCAAGACACGTGGAAAAAACGTACAAAACAAAAGATTGGAGACATCAAGATTTTGGTCGAATTTTTTAAGAATTTTCAAATTTTCAGATGGGAGGTTCCAGATAAGGTCAAAAACTACATACTCAGATCTTCACCAAACTTTGCAGGGATACATTGGATGTCAAGACACGTGGAAAAAACGTACAAAACAAGAGATTGGAGACATCAAAATTTTGGACGAATTTTTTAAGAATTTTCAAATTTTCAGATAGGAGGTTCCAGATGAGGTCAAAAACTACATACTCAGATCTTCACCAAACTTTGCAGGAATACTTTGCATGTCAAGACACGTGGAAAAAACGTACAAAACAAGAGATCGGAGACATCAAGATTTTCGACGAATTTTTTAAGAATTTTCAAATTTTCAGATGGGAGGTTCCAGATAAGGTCAAAAACGACATACTCAGATCTTCACCAAACTTTGCATGGATACATTGGATGTCAAGACACGTGGAAAAAACATACAAAACATAGGATTGGTGACATCAAGATTTTGGACGAATTTTTTAAGGATTTTCAAATTTTCAGATAGGAGGTTCCATATAATGTCAAAAACTACATACTCAGATCTTCACCAAACTTTGCAGGGATACATTGGAGGTCGAGACACGTGGAAAAAAAGTACAAAACAAGAGATTGGGGTCATCAAGATTTTGGACGGATTTTTTAGGAATTTTCAAATTTTCAGATGGGAGGTTCCAGATAAGGTCAAAAACTACATACTCAGATCTTCACCAAACATTGCAGGGATACATTGGATGTCAAGACACGTGGAAAAAACGTACAAAAAAGAGATTGGAGACATCAAGATTTTGGACGAATTTTTTAAGAATTTTCAAATTTTCAGATAGGAGGTTCCAGATGAGGTCAAAAACTACATACTCAGATCTTCACCAAACTTTGCAGGAATACTTTGCATGTCAAGACACGTGGAAAAAACGTACAAAACAAGAGATCGGAGACATCAAGATTTTCGACGAATTTTTTAAGAATTTTCAAATTTTCAGATGGGAGGTTCCAGATAAGGTCAAAAACGACATACTCAGATCTTCACCAAACTTTGCAGGGATCCATTGGAGGTCGAGACACTTGGAAAAAACGTACAAAACAAGAGATTGGAGACATCAAGATTTTGGACGAATTTTTTAAGAATTTTCAAATTTTCAGATAGGAGGTTCCATATAAGGTCAAAAACTACATACTCAGATCTTCACCAAACTTTGCAGGGATACATTGGATGTCAAGACACGTGGAAAAAACGTACAAAACAAGAGATTGGAGACATCAAGATTTTCGACGAATTTTTTAAGAATTTTCAAATTTTCAGAAAGGATGTTCCAGATAAGGTCAAAAACGACATACTCAGATCTTCACCAAACTTTGCAGGGATCCATTGGAGGTCGAGACACGTGGAAAAAACGTACAAAACAAGAGATTGGAGACATCAAGATTTTGGACGAATTTTTGAAGAATTTTCAAATTTTCAGATAGGAGGTTCCAGATAAGGTCTAAAACTACATACTCAGATCTTCACCAAACATTGCAGGAATACATTGGATGTCAAGACACGTGGAAAAAACGTACAAAACAAGAGATTGGAGACATCAAGATTTTCGACGAATTTTTGAAGAATTTTCAAATTTTCAGATAGGAGGTTCCAGATAAGGTCAAAAACTACATACTCAGATCTTCACCAAACGTTGTAGGGATACTTTGCATGTCAAGACACGTGGAAAAAACGTACAAAACAAAAGATTGGAGACATCAAGATTTTGGTCGAATTTTTTAAGAATTTTCAAATTTTCAGATGGGAGGTTCCAGATAAGGTCAAAAACGACATACTCAGATCTTCACCAAACTTTGCATGGATACATTGGATGTCAAGACACGTGTAAAAAACGTACAAAACAAGAGATTGGAGACATCAAGATTTTGGACGAATTTTTTAAGAATTTTCAAATTTTCAGATGGGAGGTTCAATATAAGGTCAAAAACTACATACTCAGATCTTCACCAAACTTTGCAGGGATACTTTGGATGTCAAGACACGTGGAAAAAACGTACAAAACAAGAGATTGGGGTCATCAAGATTTTGGACGAATTTTTTAAGAATTTTCAAATTTTCAGATGGGAGGTTCAATATAAGGTCAAAAACTACATACTCAGATCTTCACCAAACTTTGCATGGATACATTGGATGTCAAGACACGTGGAAAAAACATACAAAACATAGGATTCGGAACATCAAGATTTTGGTCGAATTTTTTAAGAATTTTCAAATTTTCAGATAGGAGGTTCCATATAAGGTCAAAAACTACATACTCAGATCTTCACCAAACATTGCAGGAATACATTGGATGTCAAGACACGTGGAAAAAACGTACAAAACAAGAGATTGGGGTCATCAAGATTTTGCACGGATTTTTTAGGAATTTTCAAATTTTCAGATGGGAGGTTCCAGATAAGGTCAAAAACTACATACTCAGATCTTCACCAAACTTTGCAGGGATACATTGGATGTCAAGACACGTGGAAAAAACGTACAAAACAAGAGATTGGAGACATCAAGATTTTGGACGAATTTTTTAAGAATTTTCAAATTTTCAGATAGGAGGTTCCATATAAGGTCAAAAACTACATACTCAGATCTTCACCAAACTTTGCATGGATACATTATGTGTCAAGACACGTGGAAAAAACGTACAAAACAAAAGATTGGAGACATCAAGATTTTGGTCGAATTTTTTAAGAATTTTCAAATTTTCAGATGGGAGGTTCCAGATAAGGTCAAAAACTACATACTCAGATCTTCACCAAACTTTGCAGGGATACATTGGATGTCAAGACACGTGGAAAAAACGTACAAAAAAGAGATTGGAGACATCAAGATTTTGGACGAATTTTTTAACAATTTTCAAATTTTCAGAAAGGATGTTCCAGATAAGGTCAAAAACTACATACTCAGATCTTCACCAAACTTTGCAGGGATACATTGGATGTCAAGACACGTGGAAAAAACGTACAAAACAAGAGATTGGAGACATCAAGATTATGGACGAATTTTTTGAGAATTTTCAAATTTTCAGAAAGGAGGTTCCATATAAGGTCAAAAACTACATACTCAGATCTTCACCAAACTTTGCAGGGATACATTGGATGTCAAGACACGTGGAAAAAACGTACAAAACAAGAGATTGGAGACATCAAGATTTTCGACGAATTTTTTAAGAATTTTCAAATTTTCAGAAAGGATGTTCCAGATAAGGTCAAAAACGACATACTCAGATCTTCACCAAACTTTGCAGGGATACATTGGAGGTCGAGACACGTGGAAAAAACGTACAAAACAAGAGATTGGAGACATCAAGATTTTGGACGAATTTTTGAAGAATTTTCAAATTTTCTGATAGGAGGTCCCAGATAAGGTCAAAAACTACATACTCAGATCTCCACCAAACATTGCAGGGATACATTGGATGTCAAGACACGTGGAAAAAACGTACAAAACAAGAGATTGGAGACATCAAGATTTTCGACGAATTTTTGAAGAATTTTCAAATTTTCAGATGGGAGGTTCCAGATAAGGTCAAAAACTACATACTCAGATCTTCACCAAACTTTGCAGGGATACATTGGATGTCAAGACACGTGGAAAAAACGTACAAAAAAGAGATTGGAGACATCAAGATTTTGGACGAATTTTTTAACAATTTTCAAATTTTCAGAAAGGATGTTCCAGATAAGGTCAAAAACGACATACTCAGATCTTCACCAAACTTTGCATGGATACATTGGATGTCAAGACACGTGGAAAAAACGTACAAAACAAGAGATTGGGGTCATCAAGATTTTGCACGGATTTTTTAGGAATTTTCAAATTTTCAGATGGGAGGTTCCAGATAAGGTCAAAAACTACATACTCAGATCTTCACCAAACTTTGCAGGGATACATTGGATGTCAAGACACGTGGAAAAAACGTACAAAACAAGAGATTGGAGACATCAAGATTTTGGACGAATTTTTTAAGAATTTTCAAATTTTCAGATAGGAGGTTCCATATAAGGTCAAAAACTACATACTCAGATCTTCACCAAACTTTGCATGGATACATTATGTGTCAAGACACGTGGAAAAAACGTACAAAACAAAAGATTGGAGACATCAAGATTTTGGTCGAATTTTTTAAGAATTTTCAAATTTTCAGATGGGAGGTTCCAGATAAGGTCAAAAACTACATACTCAGATCTTCACCAAACTTTGCAGGGATACATTGGATGTCAAGACACGTGGAAAAAACGTACAAAAAAGAGATTGGAGACATCAAGATTTTGGACGAATTTTTTAACAATTTTCAAATTTTCAGAAAGGATGTTCCAGATAAGGTCAAAAACGACATACTCAGATCTTCACCAAACTTTGCAGGGATACATTGGATATCAAGACACGTGGAAAAAACGTACAAAACAAGAGATTGGAGACATCAAGATTTTGGACGAATTTTTTAAGAATTCTCAAATTTTCAGAAAGGAGGTTCCATATAAGGTCAAAAACTACATACTCAGATCTTCACCAAACTTTGCAGGGATACTTTGGATGTCAAGACACGTGGAAAAAACGTACAAAACAAGAGATTGGGGTCATCAAGATTTTGGACGAATTTTTTAAGAATTTTCAAATTTTCAGATGGGAGGTTCAATATAAGGTCAAAAACTACATACTCAGATCTTCACCAAACTTTGCAGGGATACATTGGATGTCAAGACACGTGGAAAAAACATACAAAACATAGGATTCGGAACATCAAGATTTTGGTCGAATTTTTTAAGAATTTTCAAATTTTCAGATAGGAGGTTCCATATTAGGTCAAAAACTACATACTCAGATCTTCACCAAACATTGCAGGAATACATTGGATGTCAAGACACGTGGAAAAAACGTACAAAACAAGAGATTGGGGTCATCAAGATTTTGCACGGATTTTTTAGGAATTTTCAAATTTTCAGATGGGAGGTTCCAGATAAGGTCAAAAACTACATACTCAGATCTTCACCAAACTTTGCAGGGATACATTGGATGTCAAGACACGTGGAAAAAACGTACAAAACAAGAGATTGGAGACATCAAGATTTTGGACGAATTTTTTAAGAATTTTCAAATTTTCAGATAGGAGGTTCCATATAAGGTCAAAAACTACATTCTCAGATCTTCACCAAACTTTGCATGGATACATTATGTGTCAAGACACGTGGAAAAAACGTACAAAACAAAAGATTGGAGACATCAAGATTTTGGTCGAATTTTTTAAGAATTTTCAAATTTTCAGATGGGAGGTTCCAGATAAGGTCAAAAACTACATACTCAGATCTTCACCAAACTTTGCAGGGATACATTGGATGTCAAGACACGTGGAAAAAACGTACAAAACAAGAGATTGGAGACATCAAAATTTTGGACGAATTTTTTAAGAATTTTCAAATTTTCAGATAGGAGGTTCCAGATGAGGTCAAAAACTACATACTCAGATCTTCACCAAACTTTGCAGGAATACTTTGCATGTCAAGACACGTGGAAAAAACGTACAAAACAAGAGATCGGAGACATCAAGATTTTCGACGAATTTTTTAAGAATTTTCAAATTTTCAGATGGGAGGTTCCAGATAAGGTCAAAAACGACATACTCAGATCTTCACCAAACTTTGCATGGATACATTGGATGTCAAGACACGTGGAAAAAACATACAAAACATAGGATTGGTGACATCAAGATTTTGGACGAATTTTTTAAGGATTTTCAAATTTTCAGATAGGAGGTTCCATATAATGTCAAAAACTACATACTCAGATCTTCACCAAACTTTGCAGGGATACATTGGAGGTCGAGACACGTGGAAAAAAAGTACAAAACAAAAGATTGGGGTCATCAAGATTTTGCACGGATTTTTTAGGAATTTTCAAATTTTCAGATGGGAGGTTCCAGATAAGGTCAAAAACTACATACTCAGATCTTCACCAAACATTGCAGGGATACATTGGATGTCAAGACACGTGGAAAAAACGTACAAAAAAGAGATTGGAGACATCAAGATTTTGGACGAATTTTTTAAGAATTTTCAAATTTTCAGATAGGAGGTTCCAGATGAGGTCAAAAACTACATACTCAGATCTTCACCAAACTTTGCAGGAATACTTTGCATGTCAAGACACGTGGAAAAAACGTACAAAACAAGAGATCGGAGACATCAAGATTTTCGACGAATTTTTTAAGAATTTTCAAATTTTCAGATGGGAGGTTCCAGATAAGGTCAAAAACGACATACTCAGATCTTCACCAAACTTTGCAGGGATCCATTGGAGGTCGAGACACTTGGAAAAAACGTACAAAACAAGAGATTGGAGACATCAAGATTTTGGACGAATTTTTTAAGAATTTTCAAATTTTCAGATAGGAGGTTCCATATAAGGTCAAAAACTACATACTCAGATCTTCACCAAACTTTGCAGGGATACATTGGATGTCAAGACACGTGGAAAAAACGTACAAAACAAGAGATTGGAGACATCAAGATTTTCGACGAATTTTTTAAGAATTTTCAAATTTTCAGAAAGGATGTTCCAGATAAGGTCAAAAACGACATACTCAGATCTTCACCAAACTTTGCAGGGATCCATTGGAGGTCGAGACACGTGGAAAAAACGTACAAAACAAGAGATTGGAGACATCAAGATTTTGGACGAATTTTTGAAGAATTTTCAAATTTTCAGATAGGAGGTTCCAGATAAGGTCTAAAACTACATACTCAGATCTTCACCAAACATTGCAGGAATACATTGGATGTCAAGACACGTGGAAAAAACGTACAAAACAAGAGATTGGAGACATCAAGATTTTCGACGAATTTTTGAAGAATTTTCAAATTTTCAGATAGGAGGTTCCAGATAAGGTCAAAAACTACATACTCAGATCTTCACCAAACGTTGTAGGGATACTTTGCATGTCAAGACACGTGGAAAAAACGTACAAAACAAAAGATTGGAGACATCAAGATTTTGGTCGAATTTTTTAAGAATTTTCAAATTTTCAGATGGGAGGTTCCAGATAAGGTCAAAAACGACATACTCAGATCTTCACCAAACTTTGCATGGATACATTGGATGTCAAGACACGTGGAAAAAACGTACAAAACAAGAGATTGGAGACATCAAGATTTTGGACGAATTTTTTAAGAATTTTCAAATTTTCAGATGGGAGGTTCAATATAAGGTCAAAAACTACATACTCAGATCTTCACCAAACTTTGCAGGGATACTTTGGATGTCAAGACACGTGGAAAAAACGTACAAAACAAGAGATTGGGGTCATCAAGATTTTGGACGAATTTTTTAAGAATTTTCAAATTTTCAGATGGGAGGTTCAATATAAGGTCAAAAACTACATACTCAGATCTTCACCAAACTTTGCATGGATACATTGGATGTCAAGACACGTGGAAAAAACATACAAAACATAGGATTCGGAACATCAAGATTTTGGTCGAATTTTTTAAGAATTTTCAAATTTTCAGATAGGAGGTTCCATATAAGGTCAAAAACTACATACTCAGATCTTCACCAAACATTGCAGGAATACATTGGATGTCAAGACACGTGGAAAAAACGTACAAAACAAGAGATTGGGGTCATCAAGATTTTGCACGGATTTTTTAGGAATTTTCAAATTTTCAGATGGGAGGTTCCAGATAAGGTCAAAAACTACATACTCAGATCTTCACCAAACTTTGCAGGGATACATTGGATGTCAAGACACGTGGAAAAAACGTACAAAACAAGAGATTGGAGACATCAAGATTTTGGACGAATTTTTTAAGAATTTTCAAATTTTCAGATAGGAGGTTCCATATAAGGTCAAAAACTACATACTCAGATCTTCACCAAACTTTGCATGGATACATTATGTGTCAAGACACGTGGAAAAAACGTACAAAACAAATGATTGGAGACATCAAGATTTTGGTCGAATTTTTTAAGAATTTTCAAATTTTCAGATGGGAGGTTCCAGATAAGGTCAAAAACTACATACTCAGATCTTCACCAAACTTTGCAGGGATACATTGGATGTCAAGACACGTGGAAAAAACGTACAAAAAAGAGATTGGAGACATCAAGATTTTGGACGAATTTTTTAACAATTTTCAAATTTTCAGAAAGGATGTTCCAGATAAGGTCAAAAACTACATACTCAGATCTTCACCAAACTTTGCAGGGATACATTGGATGTCAAGACACGTGGAAAAAACGTACAAAACAAGAGATTGGAGACATCAAGATTATGGACGAATTTTTTGAGAATTTTCAAATTTTCAGAAAGGAGGTTCCATATAAGGTCAAAAACTACATACTCAGATCTTCACCAAACTTTGCAGGGATACATTGGATGTCAAGACACGTGGAAAAAACGTACAAAACAAGAGATTGGAGACATCAAGATTTTCGACGAATTTTTTAAGAATTTTCAAATTTTCAGAAAGGATGTTCCAGATAAGGTCAAAAACGACATACTCAGATCTTCACCAAACTTTGCAGGGATACATTGGAGGTCGAGACACGTGGAAAAAACGTACAAAACAAGAGATTGGAGACATCAAGATTTTCGACGAATTTTTGAAGAATTTTCAAATTTTCAGATGGGAGGTTCCAGATAAGGTCAAAAACTACATACTCAGATCTTCACCAAACTTTGCAGGGATACATTGGATGTCAAGACACGTGGAAAAAACGTACAAAAAAGAGATTGGAGACATCAAGATTTTGGACGAATTTTTTAACAATTTTCAAATTTTCAGAAAGGATGTTCCAGATAAGGTCAAAAACGACATACTCAGATCTTCACCAAACTTTGCATGGATACATTGGATGTCAAGACACGTGGAAAAAACGTACAAAACAAGAGATTGGGGTCATCAAGATTTTGCACGGATTTTTTAGGAATTTTCAAATTTTCAGATGGGAGGTTCCAGATAAGGTCAAAAACTACATACTCAGATCTTCACCAAACTTTGCAGGGATACATTGGATGTCAAGACACGTGGAAAAAACGTACAAAACAAGAGATTGGAGTCATCAAGATTTTGGACGAATTTTTTAAGAATTTTCAAATTTTCAGATAGGAGGTTCCATATAAGGTCAAAAACTACATACTCAGATCTTCACCAAACTTTGCATGGATACATTATGTGTCAAGACACGTGGAAAAAACGTACAAAACAAAAGATTGGAGACATCAAGATTTTGGTCGAATTTTTTAAGAATTTTCAAATTTTCAGATGGGAGGTTCCAGATAAGGTCAAAAACTACATACTCAGATCTTCACCAAACTTTGCAGGGATACATTGGATGTCAAGACACGTGGAAAAAACGTACAAAAAAGAGATTGGAGACATCAAGATTTTGGACGAATTTTTTAACAATTTTCAAATTTTCAGAAAGGATGTTCCAGATAAGGTCAAAAACGACATACTCAGATCTTCACCAAACTTTGCAGGGATACATTGGATATCAAGACACGTGGAAAAAACGTACAAAACAAGAGATTGGAGACATCAAGATTTTCGACGAATTTTTTAAGAATTCTCAAATTTTCAGAAAGGAGGTTCCATATAAGGTCAAAAACTACATACTCAGATCTTCACCAAACTTTGCAGGGATACTTTGGATGTCAAGACACGTGGAAAAAACGTACAAAACAAGAGATTGGGGTCATCAAGATTTTGGACGAATTTTTTAAGAATTTTCAAATTTTCAGATGGGAGGTTCAATATAAGGTCAAAAACTACATACTCAGATCTTCACCAAACTTTGCAGGGATACATTGGATGTCAAGACACGTGGAAAAAACATACAAAACATAGGATTCGGAACATCAAGATTTTGGTCGAATTTTTTAAGAATTTTCAAATTTTCAGATAGGAGGTTCCATATTAGGTCAAAAACTACATACTCAGATCTTCACCAAACATTGCAGGAATACATTGGATGTCAAGACACGTGGAAAAAACGTACAAAACAAGAGATTGGGGTCATCAAGATTTTGCACGGATTTTTTAGGAATTTTCAAATTTTCAGATGGGAGGTTCCAGATAAGGTCAAAAACTACATACTCAGATCTTCACCAAACTTTGCAGGGATACATTGGATGTCAAGACACGTGGAAAAAACGTACAAAACAAGAGATTGGAGACATCAAGATTTTGGACGAATTTTTTAAGAATTTTCAAATTTTCAGATGGGAGGTTCAATATAAGGTCAAAAACTACATACTCAGATCTTCACCAAACTTTGCAGGGATACTTTGGATGTCAAGACACGTGGAAAAAACGTACAAAACAAGAGATTGGGGTCATCAAGATTTTGGACGAATTTTTTAAGAATTTTCAAATTTTCAGATGGGAGGTTCAATATAAGGTCAAAAACTACATACTCAGATCTTCACCAAACTTTGCATGGATACATTGGATGTCAAGACACGTGGAAAAAACATACAAAACATAGGATTCGGAACATCAAGATTTTGGTCGAATTTTTTAAGAATTTTCAAATTTTCAGATAGGAGGTTCCATATAAGGTCAAAAACTACATACTCAGATCTTCACCAAACTTTGCAGGAATACTTTGCATGTCAAGACACGTGGAAAAAACGTACAAAACAAGAGATCGGAGACATCAAGATTTTCGACGAATTTTTTAAGAATTTTCAAATTTTCAGATGGGAGGTTCCAGATAAGGTCAAAAACGACATACTCAGATCTTCACCAAACTTTGCAGGGATACATTGGATGTCAAGACACGTGGAAAAAACGTACAAAACAAGAGATTGGAGACATCAAGATTTTGGACGAATTTTTTAAGAATTTTCAAATTTTCAGATGGGAGGTTCAATATAAGGTCAAAAACTACATACTCAGATCTTCACCAAACTTTGCAGGGATACTTTGGATGTCAAGACACGTGGAAAAAACGTACAAAACAAGAGATTGGGGTCATCAAGATTTTGGACGAATTTTTTAAGAATTTTCAAATTTTCAGATGGGAGGTTCCAGATAAGGTCAAAAACTACATACTCAGATCTTCACCAAACTTTGCAGGGATACATTGGATGTCAAGACACGTGGAAAAAACGTACAAAAAAGAGATTGGAGACATCAAGATTTTGGACGAATTTTTTAACAATTTTCAAATTTTCAGAAAGGATGTTCCAGATAAGGTCAAAAACTACATACTCAGATCTTCACCAAACTTTGCAGGGATACATTGGATGTCAAGACACGTGGAAAAAACGTACAAAACAAGAGATTGGAGACATCAAGATTATGGACGAATTTTTTGAGAATTTTCAAATTTTCAGAAAGGAGGTTCCATATAAGGTCAAAAACTACATACTCAGATCTTCACCAAACTTTGCAGGGATACATTGGATGTCAAGACACGTGGAAAAAACGTACAAAACAAGAGATTGGAGACATCAAGATTTTCGACGAATTTTTTAAGAATTTTCAAATTTTCAGAAAGGATGTTCCAGATAAGGTCAAAAACGACATACTCAGATCTTCACCAAACTTTGCAGGGATACATTGGAGGTCGAGACACGTGGAAAAAACGTACAAAACAAGAGATTGGAGACATCAAGATTTTGGACGAATTTTTGAAGAATTTTCAAATTTTCTGATAGGAGGTCCCAGATAAGGTCAAAAACTACATACTCAGATCTCCACCAAACATTGCAGGGATACATTGGATGTCAAGACACGTGGAAAAAACGTACAAAACAAGAGATTGGAGACATCAAGATTTTCGACGAATTTTTGAAGAATTTTCAAATTTTCAGATGGGAGGTTCCAGATAAGGTCAAAAACTACATACTCAGATCTTCACCAAACTTTGCAGGGATACATTGGATGTCAAGACACGTGGAAAAAACGTACAAAAAAGAGATTGGAGACATCAAGATTTTGGACGAATTTTTTAACAATTTTCAAATTTTCAGAAAGGATGTTCCAGATAAGGTCAAAAACGACATACTCAGATCTTCACCAAACTTTGCATGGATACATTGGATGTCAAGACACGTGGAAAAAACGTACAAAACAAGAGATTGGGGTCATCAAGATTTTGCACGGATTTTTTAGGAATTTTCAAATTTTCAGATGGGAGGTTCCAGATAAGGTCAAAAACTACATACTCAGATCTTCACCAAACTTTGCAGGGATACATTGGATGTCAAGACACGTGGAAAAAACGTACAAAACAAGAGATTGGAGACATCAAGATTTTGGACGAATTTTTTAAGAATTTTCAAATTTTCAGATAGGAGGTTCCATATAAGGTCAAAAACTACATACTCAGATCTTCACCAAACTTTGCATGGATACATTATGTGTCAAGACACGTGGAAAAAACGTACAAAACAAAAGATTGGAGACATCAAGATTTTGGTCGAATTTTTTAAGAATTTTCAAATTTTCAGATGGGAGGTTCCAGATAAGGTCAAAAACTACATACTCAGATCTTCACCAAACTTTGCAGGGATACATTGGATGTCAAGACACGTGGAAAAAACGTACAAAAAAGAGATTGGAGACATCAAGATTTTGGACGAATTTTTTAACAATTTTCAAATTTTCAGAAAGGATGTTCCAGATAAGGTCAAAAACGACATACTCAGATCTTCACCAAACTTTGCAGGGATACATTGGATATCAAGACACGTGGAAAAAACGTACAAAACAAGAGATTGGAGACATCAAGATTTTCGACGAATTTTTTAAGAATTTTCAAATTTTCAGATAGGAGGTTCCAGATAAGGTCAAAAACTACATACTCAGATCTTCACCAAACGTTGCAGGGATACTTTGCATGTCAAGACACGTGGAAAAAACGTACAAAACAAAAGATTGGAGACATCAAGATTTTCGACGAATTTTTTAAGAATTTTCAAATTTTCAGATGGGAGGTTCCAGATAAGGTCAAAAACGACATACTCAGATCTTCACCAAACTTTGCATGGATACATTGGATGTCAAGACACGTGGAAAAAACGTACAAAACAAGAGATTGGAGACATCAAGATTTTGGACGAATTTTTTAAGAATTCTCAAATTTTCAGAAAGGAGGTTCCATATAAGGTCAAAAACTACATACTCAGATCTTCACCAAACTTTGCAGGGATACTTTGGATGTCAAGACACGTGGAAAAAACGTACAAAACAAGAGATTGGGGTCATCAAGATTTTGGACGAATTTTTTAAGAATTTTCAAATTTTCAGATGGGAGGTTCAATATAAGGTCAAAAACTACATACTCAGATCTTCACCAAACTTTGCAGGGATACATTGGATGTCAAGACACGTGGAAAAAACATACAAAACATAGGATTCGGAACATCAAGATTTTGGTCGAATTTTTTAAGAATTTTCAAATTTTCAGATAGGAGGTTCCATATTAGGTCAAAAACTACATACTCAGATCTTCACCAAACATTGCAGGAATACATTGGATGTCAAGACACGTGGAAAAAACGTACAAAACAAGAGATTGGGGTCATCAAGATTTTGCACGGATTTTTTAGGAATTTTCAAATTTTCAGATGGGAGGTTCCAGATAAGGTCAAAAACTACATACTCAGATCTTCACCAAACTTTGCAGGGATACATTGGATGTCAAGACACGTGGAAAAAACGTACAAAACAAGAGATTGGAGACATCAAGATTTTGGACGAATTTTTTAAGAATTTTCAAATTTTCAGATGGGAGGTTCAATATAAGGTCAAAAACTACATACTCAGATCTTCACCAAACTTTGCAGGGATACTTTGGATGTCAAGACACGTGGAAAAAACGTACAAAACAAGAGATTGGGGTCATCAAGATTTTGGACGAATTTTTTAAGAATTTTCAAATTTTCAGATGGGAGGTTCAATATAAGGTCAAAAACTACATACTCAGATCTTCACCAAACTTTGCATGGATACATTGGATGTCAAGACACGTGGAAAAAACATACAAAACATAGGATTCGGAACATCAAGATTTTGGTCGAATTTTTTAAGAATTTTCAAATTTTCAGATAGGAGGTTCCATATAAAGTCAAAAACTACATACTCAGATCTTCACCAAACTTTGCAGGAATACTTTGCATGTCAAGACACGTGGAAAAAACGTACAAAACAAGAGATCGGAGACATCAAGATTTTCGACGAATTTTTTAAGAATTTTCAAATTTTCAGATGGGAGGTTCCAGATAAGGTCAAAAACGACATACTCAGATCTTCACCAAACTTTGCAGGGATACATTGGATGTCAAGACACGTGGAAAAAACGTACAAAACAAGAGATTGGAGACATCAAGATTTTGGACGAATTTTTTAAGAATTTTCAAATTTTCAGATGGGAGGTTCTATATAAGGTCAAAAACTACATACTCAGATCTTCACCAAACTTTGCAGGGATACTTTGGATGTCAAGACACGTGGAAAAAACGTACAAAACAAGAGATTGGGGTCATCAAGATTTTGGACGAATTTTTTAAGAATTTTCAAATTTTCAGATGGGAGGTTCAATATAAGGTCAAAAACTACATACTCAGATCTTCACCAAACTTTGCATGGATACATTGGATGTCAAGACACGTGGAAAAAACATACAAAACATAGGATTCGGAACATCAAGATTTTGGTCGAATTTTTTAAGAATTTTCAAATTTTCAGATAGGAGGTTCCATATAATTTCAAAAACTACATACTCAGATCTTCACCAAACATTGCAGGAATACATTGGATGTCAAGACACGTGGAAAAAACGTACAAAACAAGAGATTGGGGTCATCAAGATTTTGCACGGATTTTTTAGGAATTTTCAAATTTTCAGATGGGAGGTTCCAGATAAGGTCAAAAACTACATACTCAGATCTTCACCAAACTTTGCAGGGATACATTGGATGTCAAGACACGTGGAAAAAACGTACAAAACAAGAGATTGGAGACATCAAGATTTTGGTCGAATTTTTTAAGAATTTTCAAATTTTCAGATGGGAGGTTCCAGATAAGGTCAAAAACTACATACTCAGATCTTCACCAAACTTTGCAGGGATACATTGGATGTCAAGACACGTGGAAAAAACGTACAAAACAAGAGATTGGAGACATCAAGATTTTCGACGAATTTTTTAAGAATTTTCAAATTTTCAGAAAGGATGTTCCAGATAAGGTCAAAAACGACATACTCAGATCTTCACCAAACTTTGCAGGGATACATTGGAGGTCGAGACACGTGGAAAAAACGTACAAAACAAGAGATTGGAGACATCAAGATTTTGGACGAATTTTTGAAGAATTTTCAAATTTTCTGATAGGAGGTCCCAGATAAGGTCAAAAACTACATACTCAGATCTCCACCAAACATTGCAGGGATACATTGGATGTCAAGACACGTGGAAAAAACGTACAAAACAAGAGATTGGAGACATCAAGATTTTCGACGAATTTTTGAAGAATTTTCAAATTTTCAGATGGGAGGTTCCAGATAAGGTCAAAAACTACATACTCAGATCTTCACCAAACTTTGCAGGGATACATTGGATGTCAAGACACGTGGAAAAAACGTACAAAAAAGAGATTGGAGACATCAAGATTTTGGACGAATTTTTTAACAATTTTCAAATTTTCAGAAAGGATGTTCCAGATAAGGTCAAAAACGACATACTCAGATCTTCACCAAACTTTGCATGGATACATTGGATGTCAAGACACGTGGAAAAAACGTACAAAACAAGAGATTGGGGTCATCAAGATTTTGCACGGATTTTTTAGGAATTTTCAAATTTTCAGATGGGAGGTTCCAGATAAGGTCAAAAACTACATACTCAGATCTTCACCAAACTTTGCAGGGATACATTGGATGTCAAGACACGTGGAAAAAACGTACAAAACAAGAGATTGGAGACATCAAGATTTTGGACGAATTTTTGAAGAATTTTCAAATTTTCAGATAGGAGGTTCCATATAAGGTCAAAAACTACATACTCAGATCTTCACCAAACTTTGCATGGATACATTATGTGTCAAGACACGTGGAAAAAACGTACAAAACAAAAGATTGGAGACATCAAGATTTTGGTCGAATTTTTTAAGAATTTTCAAATTTTCAGATGGGAGGTTCCAGATAAGGTCAAAAACTACATACTCAGATCTTCACCAAACTTTGCAGGGATACATTGGATGTCAAGACACGTGGAAAAAACGTACAAAAAAGAGATTGGAGACATCAAGATTTTGGACGAATTTTTTAACAATTTTCAAATTTTCAGAAAGGATGTTCCAGATAAGGTCAAAAACGACATACTCAGATCTTCACCAAACTTTGCAGGGATACATTGGATATCAAGACACGTGGAAAAAACGTACAAAACAAGAGATTGGAGACATCAAGATTTTCGACGAATTTTTTAAGAATTTTCAAATTTTCAGATAGGAGGTTCCAGATAAGGTCAAAAACTACATACTCAGATCTTCACCAAACGTTGCAGGGATACTTTGCATGTCAAGACACGTTGAAAAAACGTACAAAACAAAAGATTGGAGACATCAAGATTTTCGACGAATTTTTTAAGAATTTTCAAATTTTCAGATGTAAGGTTCCAGATAAGGTCAAAAACGACATACTCAGATCTTCACCAAACTTTGCATGGATACATTGGATGTCAAGACACGTGGAAAAAACGTACAAAACAAGAGATTGGAGACATCAAGATTTTGGACGAATTTTTTAAGAATTCTCAAATTTTCAGAAAGGAGGTTCCATATAAGGTCAAAAACTACATACTCAGATCTTCACCAAACTTTGCAGGGATACTTTGGATGTCAAGACACGTGGAAAAAACGTACAAAACAAGAGATTGGGGTCATCAAGATTTTGGACGAATTTTTTAAGAATTTTCAAATTTTCAGATGGGAGGTTCAATATAAGGTCAAAAACTACATACTCAGATCTTCACCAAACTTTGCAGGGATACATTGGATGTCAAGACACGTGGAAAAAACATACAAAACATAGGATTCGGAACATCAAGATTTTGGTCGAATTTTTTAAGAATTTTCAAATTTTCAGATAGGAGGTTCCATATTAGGTCAAAAACTACATACTCAGATCTTCACCAAACATTGCAGGAATACATTGGATGTCAAGACACGTGGAAAAAACGTACAAAACAAGAGATTGGGGTCATCAAGATTTTGCACGGATTTTTTAGGAATTTTCAAATTTTCAGATGGGAGGTTCCAGATAAGGTCAAAAACTACATACTCAGATCTTCACCAAACTTTGCAGGGATACATTGGATGTCAAGACACGTGGAAAAAACGTACAAAACAAGAGATTGGAGACATCAAGATTTTGGACGAATTTTTTAAGAATTTTCAAATTTTCAGATAGGAGGTTCCATATAAGGTCAAAAACTACATTCTCAGATCTTCACCAAACTTTACATGGATACATTATGTGTCAAGACACGTGGAAAAAACGTACAAAACAAAAGATTGGAGACATCAAGATTTTGGTCGAATTTTTTAAGAATTTTCAAATTTTCAGATGGGAGGTTCCAGATAAGGTCAAAAACTACATACTCAGATCTTCACCAAACTTTGCAGGGATACATTGGATGTCAAGACACGTGGAAAAAACGTACAAAACAAGAGATTGGAGACATCAAAATTTTGGACGAATTTTTTAAGAATTTTCAAATTTTCAGATAGGAGGTTCCAGATGAGGTCAAAAACTACATACTCAGATCTTCACCAAACTTTGCAGGAATACTTTGCATGTCAAGACACGTGGAAAAAACGTACAAAACAAGAGATCGGAGACATCAAGATTTTCGACGAATTTTTTAAGAATTTTCAAATTTTCAGATGGGAGGTTCCAGATAAGGTCAAAAACGACATACTCAGATCTTCACCAAACTTTGCATGGATACATTGGATGTCAAGACACGTGGAAAAAACATACAAAACATAGGATTGGTGACATCAAGATTTTGGACGAATTTTTTAAGGATTTTCAAATTTTCAGATAGGAGGTTCCATATAATGTCAAAAACTACATACTCAGATCTTCACCAAACTTTGCAGGGATACATTGGAGGTCGAGACACGTGGAAAAAAAGTACAAAACAAGAGATTGGGGTCATCAAGATTTTGGACGGATTTTTTAGGAATTTTCAAATTTTCAGATGGGAGGTTCCAGATAAGGTCAAAAACTACATACTCAGATCTTCACCAAACATTGCAGGGATACATTGGATGTCAAGACACGTGGAAAAAACGTACAAAAAAGAGATTGGAGACATCAAGATTTTGGACGAATTTTTTAAGAATTTTCAAATTTTCAGATAGGAGGTTCCAGATGAGGTCAAAAACTACATACTCAGATCTTCACCAAACTTTGCAGGAATACTTTGCATGTCAAGACACGTGGAAAAAACGTACAAAACAAGAGATCGGAGACATCAAGATTTTCGACGAATTTTTTAAGAATTTTCAAATTTTCAGATGGGAGGTTCCAGATAAGGTCAAAAACGACATACTCAGATCTTCACCAAACTTTGCAGGGATCCATTGGAGGTCGAGACACTTGGAAAAAACGTACGAAACAAGAGATTGGAGACATCAAGATTTTGGACGAATTTTTTAAGAATTTTCAAATTTTCAGATAGGAGGTTCCATATAAGGTCAAAAACTACATACTCAGATCTTCACCAAACTTTGCAGGGATACATTGGATGTCAAGACACGTGGAAAAAACGTACAAAACAAGAGATTGGAGACATCAAGATTTTCGACGAATTTTTTAAGAATTTTCAAATTTTCAGAAAGGATGTTCCAGATAAGGTCAAAAACGACATACTCAGATCTTCACCAAACTTTGCAGGGATCCATTGGAGGTCGAGACACGTGGAAAAAACGTACAAAACAAGAGATTGGAGACATCAAGATTTTGGACGAATTTTTGAAGAATTTTCAAATTTTCAGATAGGAGGTTCCAGATAAGGTCTAAAACTACATACTCAGATCTTCACCAAACATTGCAGGAATACATTGGATGTCAAGACACGTGGAAAAAACGTACAAAACAAGAGATTGGAGACATCAAGATTTTCGACGAATTTTTGAAGAATTTTCAAATTTTCAGATAGGAGGTTCCAGATAAGGTCAAAAACTACATACTCAGATCTTCACCAAACGTTGTAGGGATACTTTGCATGTCAAGACACGTGGAAAAAACGTACAAAACAAAAGATTGGAGACATCAAGATTTTGGTCGAATTTTTTAAGAATTTTCAAATTTTCAGATGGGAGGTTCCAGATAAGGTCAAAAACGACATACTCAGATCTTCACCAAACTTTGCATGGATACATTGGATGTCAAGACACGTGGAAAAAACGTACAAAACAAGAGATTGGAGACATCAAGATTTTGGACGAATTTTTTAAGAATTTTCAAATTTTCAGATGGGAGGTTCAATATAAGGTCAAAAACTACATACTCAGATCTTCACCAAACTTTGCAGGGATACTTTGGATGTCAAGACACGTGGAAAAAACGTACAAAACAAGAGATTGGGGTCATCAAGATTTTGGACGAATTTTTTAAGAATTTTCAAATTTTCAGATGGGAGGTTCAATATAAGGTCAAAAACTACATACTCAGATCTTCACCAAACTTTGCATGGATACATTGGATGTCAAGACACGTGGAAAAAACATACAAAACATAGGATTCGGAACATCAAGATTTTGGTCGAATTTTTTAAGAATTTTCAAATTTTCAGATAGGAGGTTCCATATAAGGTCAAAAACTACATACTCAGATCTTCACCAAACATTGCAGGAATACATTGGATGTCAAGACACGTGGAAAAAACGTACAAAACAAGAGATTGGGGTCATCAAGATTTTGCACGGATTTTTTAGGAATTTTCAAATTTTCAGATGGGAGGTTCCAGATAAGGTCAAAAACTACATACTCAGATCTTCACCAAACTTTGCAGGGATACATTGGATGTCAAGACACGTGGAAAAAACGTACAAAACAAGAGATTGGAGACATCAAGATTTTGGACGAATTTTTTAAGAATTTTCAAATTTTCAGATAGGAGGTTCCATATAAGGTCAAAAACTACATACTCAGATCTTCACCAAACTTTGCATGGATACATTATGTGTCAAGACACGTGGAAAAAACGTACAAAACAAAAGATTGGAGACATCAAGATTTTGGTCGAATTTTTTAAGAATTTTCAAATTTTCAGATGGGAGGTTCCAGATAAGGTCAAAAACTACATACTCAGATCTTCACCAAACTTTGCAGGGATACATTGGATGTCAAGACACGTGGAAAAAACGTACAAAAAAGAGATTGGAGACATCAAGATTTTGGACGAATTTTTTAACAATTTTCAAATTTTCAGAAAGGATGTTCCAGATAAGGTCAAAAACTACATACTCAGATCTTCACCAAACTTTGCAGGGATACATTGGATGTCAAGACACGTGGAAAAAACGTACAAAACAAGAGATTGGAGACATCAAGATTATGGACGAATTTTTTGAGAATTTTCAAATTTTCAGAAAGGAGGTTCCATATAAGGTCAAAAACTACATACTCAGATCTTCACCAAACTTTGCAGGGATACATTGGATGTCAAGACACGTGGAAAAAACGTACAAAACAAGAGATTGGAGACATCAAGATTTTCGACGAATTTTTTAAGAATTTTCAAATTTTCAGAAAGGATGTTCCAGATAAGGTCAAAAACGACATACTCAGATCTTCACCAAACTTTGCAGGGATCCATTGGAGGTCGAGACACGTGGAAAAAACGTACAAAACAAGAGATTGGAGACATCAAGATTTTGGACGAATTTTTGAAGAATTTTCAAATTTTCAGATAGGAGGTTCCAGATAAGGTCTAAAACTACATACTCAGATCTCCACCAAACATTGCAGGAATACATTGGATGTCAAGACACGTGGAAAAAACGTACAAAACAAGAGATTGGAGACATCAAGATTTTCGACGAATTTTTGAAGAATTTTCAAATTTTCAGATAGGAGGTTCCAGATAAGGTCAAAAACTACATACTCAGATCTTCACCAAACGTTGCAGGGATACTTTGCATGTCAAGACACGTGGAAAAAACGTACAAAACATAAGATTGGAGACATCAAGATTTTCGACGAATTTTTTAAGAATTTTCAAATTTTCAGATGGGAGGTTCCAGATAAGGTCAAAAACGACATACTCAGATCTTCACCAAACTTTGCATGGATACATTGGATGTCAAGACACGTGTAAAAAACGTACAAAACAAGAGATTGGAGACATCAAGATTTTGGACGAATTTTTTAAGAATTTTCAAATTTTCAGATGGGAGGTTCAATATAAGGTCAAAAACTACATACTCAGATCTTCACCAAACTTTGCAGGGATACTTTGGATGTCAAGACACGTGGAAAAAACGTACAAAACAAGAGATTGGGGTCATCAAGATTTTGGACGAATTTTTTAAGAATTTTCAAATTTTCAGATGGGAGGTTCAATATAAGGTCAAAAACTACATACTCAGATCTTCACCAAACTTTGCATGGATACATTGGATGTCAAGACACGTGGAAAAAACATACAAAACATAGGATACGGAACATCAAGATTTTGGTCGAATTTTTTAAGAATTTTCAAATTTTCAGATAGGAGGTTCCATATAAGGTCAAAAACTACATACTCAGATCTTCACCAAACATTGCAGGAATACATTGGATGTCAAGACACGTGGAAAAAACGTACAAAACAAGAGATTGGGTCATCAAGATTTTGCACGGATTTTTTAGGAATTTTCAAATTTTCAGATGGGAGGTTCCAGATAAGGTCAAAAACTACATACTCAGATCTTCACCAAACTTTGCAGGGATACATTGGATGTCAAGACACGTGGAAAAAACGTACAAAACAAGAGATTGGAGACATCAAGATTTTGGACGAATTTTTTAAGAATTTTCAAATTTTCAGATAGGAGGTTCCATATAAGGTCAAAAACTACATACTCAGATCTTCACCAAACTTTGCATGGATACATTATGTGTCAAGACACGTGGAAAAAACGTACAAAACAAAAGATTGGAGACATCAAGATTTTGGTCGAATTTTTTAAGAATTTTCAAATTTTCAGATGGGAGGTTCCAGATAAGGTCAAAAACTACATACTCAGATCTTCACCAAACTTTGCAGGGATACATTGGATGTCAAGACACGTGGAAAAAACGTACAAAAAAGAGATTGGAGACATCAAGATTTTGGACGAATTTTTTAACAATTTTCAAATTTTCAGAAAGGATGTTCCAGATAAGGTCAAAAACTACATACTCAGATCTTCACCAAACTTTGCAGGGATACATTGGATGTCAAGACACGTGGAAAAAACGTACAAAACAAGAGATTGGAGACATCAAGATTTTGGACGAATTTTTTAAGAATTTTCAAATTTTCAGAAAGGAGGTTCCATATAAGGTCAAAAACTACATACTCAGATCTTCACCAAACTTTGCAGGGATACATTGGATGTCAAGACACGTGGAAAAAACGTACAAAACAAGAGATTGGAGACATCAAGATTTTCGACGAATTTTTTAAGAATTTTCAAATTTTCAGAAAGGATGTTCCAGATAAGGTCAAAAACGACATACTCAGATCTTCACCAAACTTTGCAGGGATACATTGGAGGTCGAGACACGTGGAAAAAACGTACAAAACAAGAGATTGGAGACATCAAGATTTTGGACGAATTTTTGAAGAATTTTCAAATTTTCTGATAGGAGGTCCCAGATAAGGTCAAAAACTACATACTCAGATCTCCACCAAACATTGCAGGGATACATTGGATGTCAAGACACGTGGAAAAAACGTACAAAACAAGAGATTGGAGACATCAAGATTTTCGACGAATTTTTGAAGAATTTTCAAATTTTCAGATGGGAGGTTCCAGATAAGGTCAAAAACTACATACTCAGATCTTCACCAAACTTTGCAGGGATACATTGGATGTCAAGACACGTGGAAAAAACGTACAAAAAAGAGATTGGAGACATCAAGATTTTGGACGAATTTTTTAACAATTTTCAAATTTTCAGAAAGGATGTTCCAGATAAAGTCAAAAACGACATACTCAGATCTTCACCAAACTTTGCATGGATACATTGGATGTCAAGACACGTGGAAAAAACGTACAAAACAAGAGATTGGGGTCATCAAGATTTTGCACGGATTTTTTAGGAATTTTCAAATTTTCAGATGGGAGGTTCCAGATAAGGTCAAAAACTACATACTCAGATCTTCACCAAACTTTGCAGGGATACATTGGATGTCAAGACACGTGGAAAAAACGTACAAAACAAGAGATTGGAGACATCAAGATTTTCGACGAATTTTTGAAGAATTTTCAAATTTTCAGATAGGAGGTTCCAGATAAGGTCAAAAACTACATACTCAGATCTTCACCAAACTTTGCATGGATACATTATGTGTCAAGACACGTGGAAAAAACGTACAAAACAAAAGATTGGAGACATCAAGATTTTGGTCGAATTTTTTAAGAATTTTCAAATTTTCAGATGGGAGGTTCCAGATAAGGTCAAAAACTACATACTCAGATCTTCAACAAACTTTGCAGGGATACATTGGATGTCAAGACACGTGGAAAAAACGTACAAAAAAGAGATTGGAGACATCAAGATTTTGGACGAATTTTTTAACAATTTTCAAATTTTCAGAAAGGATGTTCCAGATAAGGTCAAAAACGACATACTCAGATCTTCACCAAACTTTGCAGGGATACATTGGATATCAAGACACGTGGAAAAAACGTACAAAACAAGAGATTGGAGACATCAAGATTTTCGACGAATTTTTTAAGAATTTTCAAATTTTCAGATAGGAGGTTCCAGATAAGGTCAAAAACTACATACTCAGATCTTCACCAAACGTTGCAGGGATACTTTGCATGTCAAGACACGTGGAAAAAACGTACAAAACAAAAGATTGGAGACATCAAGATTTTCGTCGAATTTTTTAAGAATTTTCAAATTTTCAGATGTAAGGTTCCAGATAAGGTCAAAAACGACATACTCAGATCTTCACCAAACTTTGCATGGATACATTGGATGTCAAGACACGTGGAAAAAACGTACAAAACAAGAGATTGGAGACATCAAGATTTTGGACGAATTTTTTAAGAATTCTCAAATTTTCAGAAAGGAGGTTCCATATAAGGTCAAAAACTACATACTCAGATCTTCACCAAACTTTGCAGGGATACTTTGGATGTCAAGACACGTGGAAAAAACGTACAAAACAAGAGATTGGGGTCATCAAGATTTTGGACGAATTTTTTAAGAATTTTCAAATTTTCAGATGGGAGGTTCAATATAAGGTCAAAAACTACATACTCAGATCTTCACCAAACTTTGCAGGGATACATTGGATGTCAAGACACGTGGAAAAAACATACAAAACATAGGATTCGGAACATCAAGATTTTGGTCGAATTTTTTAAGAATTTTCAAATTTTCAGATAGGAGGTTCCATATTAGGTCAAAAACTACATACTCAGATCTTCACCAAACATTGCAGGAATACATTGGATGTCAAGACACGTGGAAAAAACGTACAAAACAAGAGATTAGGGTCATCAAGATTTTGCACGGATTTTTTAGGAATTTTCAAATTTTCAGATGGGAGGTTCCAGATAAGGTCAAAAACTACATACTCAGATCTTCACCAAACTTTGCAGGGATACATTGGATGTCAAGACACGTGGAAAAAACGTACAAAACAAGAGATTGGAGACATCAAGATTTTGGACGAATTTTTTAAGAATTTTCAAATTTTCAGATAGGAGGTTCCATATAAGGTCAAAAACTACATTCTCAGATCTTCACCAAACTTTGCATGGATACATTATGTGTCAAGACACGTGGAAAAAAAGTACAAAACAAAAGATTGGAGACATCAAGATTTTGGTCGAATTTTTTAAGAATTTTCAAATTTTCAGATGGGAGGTTCCAGATAAGGTCAAAAACTACATACTCAGATCTTCACCAAACTTTGCAGGGATACATTGGATGTCAAGACACGTGGAAAAAACGTACAAAACAAGAGATTGGAGACATCAAAATTTTGGACGAATTTTTTAAGAATTTTCAAATTTTCAGATAGGAGGTTCCAGATGAGGTCAAAAACTACATACTCAGATCTTCACCAAACTTTGCAGGAATACTTTGCATGTCAAGACACGTGGAAAAAACGTACAAAACAAGAGATCGGAGACATCAAGATTTTCGACGAATTTTTTAAGAATTTTCAAATTTTCAGATGGGAGGTTCCAGATAAGGTCAAAAACGACATACTTAGATCTTCACCAAACTTTGCATGGATACATTGGATGTCAAGACACGTGGAAAAAACATACAAAACATAGGATTGGTGACATCAAGATTTTGGACGAATTTTTTAAGGATTTTCAAATTTTCAGATAGGAGGTTCCATATAATGTCAAAAACTACATACTCAGATCTTCACCAAACTTTGCAGGGATACATTGGAGGTCGAGACACGTGGAAAAAAAGTACAAAACAAGAGATTGGGGTCATCAAGATTTTGGACGGATTTTTTAGGAATTTTCAAATTTTCAGATGGGAGGTTCCAGATAAGGTCAAAAACTACATACTCAGATCTTCACCAAACATTGCAGGGATACATTGGATGTCAAGACACGTGGAAAAAACGTACAAAAAAGAGATTGGAGACATCAAGATTTTGGACGAATTTTTTAAGAATTTTCAAATTTTCAGATAGGAGGTTCCAGATGAGGTCAAAAACTACATACTCAGATCTTCACCAAACTTTGCAGGAATACTTTGCATGTCAAGACACGTGGAAAAAACGTACAAAACAAGAGATCGGAGACATCAAGATTTTCGACGAATTTTTTAAGAATTTTCAAATTTTCAGATGGGAGGTTCCAGATAAGGTCAAAAACGACATACTCAGATCTTCACCAAACTTTGCAGGGATCCATTGGAGGTCGAGACACTTGGAAAAAACGTACAAAACAAGAGATTGGAGACATCAAGATTTTGGACGAATTTTTTAAGAATTTTCAAATTTTCAGATAGGAGGTTCCATATAAGGTCAAAAACTACATACTCAGATCTTCACCAAACTTTGCAGGGATACATTGGATGTCAAGACACGTGGAAAAAACGTACAAAACAAGAGATTGGAGACATCAAGATTTTCGACGAATTTTTTAAGAATTTTCAAATTTTCAGAAAGGATGTTCCAGATAAGGTCAAAAACGACATACTCAGATCTTCACCAAACTTTGCAGGGATCCATTGGAGGTCGAGACACGTGGAAAAAACGTACAAAACAAGAGATTGGAGACATCAAGATTTTGGACGAATTTTTGAAGAATTTTCAAATTTTCAGATAGGAGGTTCCAGATAAGGTCTAAAACTACATACTCAGATCTTCACCAAACATTGCAGGAATACATTGGATGTCAAGACACGTGGAAAAAACGTACAAAACAAGAGATTGGAGACATCAAGATTTTCGACGAATTTTTGAAGAATTTTCAAATTTTCAGATAGGAGGTTCCAGATAAGGTCAAAAACTACATACTCAGATCTTCACCAAACGTTGTAGGGATACTTTGCATGTCAAGACACGTGGAAAAAACGTACAAAACAAAAGATTGGAGACATCAAGATTTTGGTCGAATTTTTTAAGAATTTTCAAATTTTCAGATGGGAGGTTCCAGATAAGGTCAAAAACGACATACTCAGATCTTCACCAAACTTTGCATGGATACATTGGATGTCAAGACACGTGGAAAAAACGTACAAAACAAGAGATTGGAGACATCAAGATTTTGGACGAATTTTTTAAGAATTTTCAAATTTTCAGATGGGAGGTTCAATATAAGGTCAAAAACTACATACTCAGATCTTCACCAAACTTTGCAGGGATACTTTGGATGTCAAGACACGTGGAAAAAACGTACAAAACAAGAGATTGGGGTCATCAAGATTTTGGACGAATTTTTTAAGAATTTTCAAATTTTCAGATGGGAGGTTCAATATAAGGTCAAAAACTACATACTCAGATCTTCACCAAACTTTGCATGGATACATTGGATGTCAAGACACGTGGAAAAAACATACAAAACATAGGATTCGGAACATCAAGATTTTGGTCGAATTTTTTAAGAATTTTCAAATTTTCAGATAGGAGGTTCCATATAAGGTCAAAAACTACATACTCAGATCTTCACCAAACATTGCAGGAATACATTGGATGTCAAGACACGTGGAAAAAACGTACAAAACAAGAGATTGGGGTCATCAAGATTTTGCACGGATTTTTTAGGAATTTTCAAATTTTCAGATGGGAGGTTCCAGATAAGGTCAAAAACTACATACTCAGATCTTCACCAAACTTTGCAGGGATACATTGGATGTCAAGACACGTGGAAAAAACGTACAAAACAAGAGATTGGAGACATCAAGATTTTGGACGAATTTTTTAAGAATTTTCAAATTTTCAGATAGGAGGTTCCATATAAGGTCAAAAACTACATACTCAGATCTTCACCAAACTTTGCATGGATACATTATGTGTCAAGACACGTGGAAAAAACGTACAAAACAAAAGATTGGAGACATCAAGATTTTGGTCGAATTTTTTAAGAATTTTCAAATTTTCAGATGGGAGGTTCCAGATAAGGTCAAAAACTACATACTCAGATCTTCACCAAACTTTGCAGGGATACATTGGATGTCAAGACACGTGGAAAAAACGTACAAAAAAGAGATTGGAGACATCAAGATTTTGGACGAATTTTTTAACAATTTTCAAATTTTCAGAAAGGATGTTCCAGATAAGGTCAAAAACTAAATACTCAGATCTTCACCAAACTTTGCAGGGATACATTGGATGTCAAGACACGTGGAAAAAACGTACAAAACAAGAGATTGGAGACATCAAGATTATGGACGAATTTTTTGAGAATTTTCAAATTTTCAGAAAGGAGGTTCCATATAAGGTCAAAAACTACATACTCAGATCTTCACCAAACTTTGCAGGGATACATTGGATGTCAAGACACGTGGAAAAAACGTACAAAACAAGAGATTGGAGACATCAAGATTTTCGACGAATTTTTTAAGAATTTTCAAATTTTCAGAAAGGATGTTCCAGATAAGGTCAAAAACGACATACTCAGATCTTCACCAAACTTTGCAGGGATCCATTGGAGGTCGAGACACGTGGAAAAAACGTACAAAACAAGAGATTGGAGACATCAAGATTTTGGACGAATTTTTGAAGAATTTTCAAATTTTCAGATAGGAGGTTCCAGATAAGGTCTAAAACTACATACTCAGATCTCCACCAAACATTGCAGGAATACATTGGATGTCAAGACACGTGGAAAAAACGTACAAAACAAGAGATTGGAGACATCAAGATTTTCGACGAATTTTTGAAGAATTTTCAAATTTTCAGATAGGAGGTTCCAGATAAGGTCAAAAACTACATACTCAGATCTTCACCAAACGTTGCAGGGATACTTTGCATGTCAAGACACGTGGAAAAAACGTACAAAACAAAAGATTGGAGACATCAAGATTTTCGACGAATTTTTTAAGAATTTTCAAATTTTCAGATGGGAGGTTCCAGATAAGGTCAAAAACGACATACTCAGATCTTCACCAAACTTTGCATGGATACATTGGATGTCAAGACACGTGTAAAAAACGTACAAAACAAGAGATTGGAGACATCAAGATTTTGGACGAATTTTTTAAGAATTTTCAAATTTTCAGATGGGAGGTTCAATATAAGGTCAAAAACTACATACTCAGATCTTCACCAAACTTTGCAGGGATACTTTGGATGTCAAGACACGTGGAAAAAACGTACAAAACAAGAGATTGGGGTCATCAAGATTTTGGACGAATTTTTTAAGAATTTTCAAATTTTCAGATGGGAGGTTCAATATAAAGTCAAAAACTACATACTCAGATCTTCACCAAACTTTGCATGGATACATTGGATGTCAAGACACGTGGAAAAAACATACAAAACATAGGATACGGAACATCAAGATTTTGGTCGAATTTTTTAAGAATTTTCAAATTTTCAGATAGGAGGTTCCATATAAGGTCAAAAACTACATACTCAGATCTTCACCAAACATTGCAGGAATACATTGGATGTCAAGACACGTGGAAAAAACGTACAAAACAAGAGATTGGGGTCATCAAGATTTTGCACGGATTTTTTAGGAATTTTCAAATTTTCAGATGGGAGGTTCCAGATAAGGTCAAAAACTACATACTCAGATCTTCACCAAACTTTGCAGGGATACATTGGATGTCAAGACACGTGGAAAAAACGTACAAAACAAGAGATTGGAGACATCAAGATTTTGGACGAATTTTTTAAGAATTTTCAAATTTTCAGATAGGAGGTTCCATATAAGGTCAAAAACTACATACTCAGATCTTCACCAAACTTTGCATGGATACATTATGTGTCAAGACACGTGGAAAAAACGTACAAAACAAAAGATTGGAGACATCAAGATTTTGGTCGAATTTTTTAAGAATTTTCAAATTTTCAGATGGGAGGTTCCAGATAAGGTCAAAAACTACATACTCAGATCTTCACCAAACTTTGCAGGGATACATTGGATGTCAAGACACGTGGAAAAAACGTACAAAAAAGAGATTGGAGACATCAAGATTTTGGACGAATTTTTTAACAATTTTCAAATTTTCAGAAAGGATGTTCCAGATAAGGTCAAAAACTACATACTCAGATCTTCACCAAACTTTGCAGGGATACATTGGATGTCAAGACACGTGGAAAAAACGTACAAAACAAGAGATTGGAGACATCAAGATTTTGGACGAATTTTTTAAGAATTTTCAAATTTTCAGAAAGGAGGTTCCATATAAGGTCAAAAACTACATACTCAGATCTTCACCAAACTTTGCAGGGATACATTGGATGTCAAGACACGTGGAAAAAACGTACAAAACAAGAGATTGGAGACATCAAGATTTTCGACGAATTTTTTAAGAATTTTCAAATTTTCAGAAAGGATGTTCCAGATAAGGTCAAAAACGACATACTCAGATCTTCACCAAACTTTGCAGGGATACATTGGAGGTCGAGACACGTGGAAAAAACGTACAAAACAAGAGATTGGAGACATCAAGATTTTGGACGAATTTTTGAAGAATTTTCAAATTTTCTGATAGGAGGTCCCAGATAAAGTCAAAAACTACATACTCAGATCTCCACCAAACATTGCAGGGATACATTGGATGTCAAGACACGTGGAAAAAACGTACAAAACAAGAGATTGGAGACATCAAGATTTTCGACGAATTTTTGAAGAATTTTCAAATTTTCAGATGGGAGGTTCCAGATAAGGTCAAAAACTACATACTCAGATCTTCACCAAACTTTGCAGGGATACATTGGATGTCAAGACACGTGGAAAAAACGTACAAAAAAGAGATTGGAGACATCAAGATTTTGGACGAATTTTTTAACAATTTTCAAATTTTCAGAAAGGATGTTCCAGATAAGGTCAAAAACGACATACTCAGATCTTCACCAAACTTTGCATGGATACATTGGATGTCAAGACACGTGGAAAAAACGTACAAAACAAGAGATTGGGGTCATCAAGATTTTGCACGGATTTTTTAGGAATTTTCAAATTTTCAGATGGGAGGTTCCAGATAAGGTCAAAAACTACATACTCAGATCTTCACCAAACTTTGCAGGGATACATTGGATGTCAAGACACGTGGAAAAAACGTACAAAACAAGAGATTGGAGACATCAAGATTTTCGACGAATTTTTGAAGAATTTTCAAATTTTCAGATAGGAGGTTCCAGATAAGGTCAAAAACTACATACTCAGATCTTCACCAAACTTTGCATGGATACATTATGTGTCAAGACACGTGGAAAAAACGTACAAAACAAAAGATTGGAGACATCAAGATTTTGGTCGAATTTTTTAAGAATTTTCAAACTTTCAGATGGGAGGTTCCAGATAAGGTCAAAAACTACATACTCAGATCTTCAACAAACTTTGCAGGGATACATTGGATGTCAAGACACGTGGAAAAAACGTACAAAAAAGAGATTGGAGACATCAAGATTTTGGACGAATTTTTTAACAATTTTCAAATTTTCAGAAAGGATGTTCCAGATAAGGTCAAAAACGACATACTCAGATCTTCACCAAACTTTGCAGGGATACATTGGATATCAAGACACGTGGAAAAAACGTACAAAACAAGAGATTGGAGACATCAAGATTTTCGACGAATTTTTTAAGAATTTTCAAATTTTCAGATAGGAGGTTCCAGATAAGGTCAAAAACTACATACTCAGATCTTCACCAAACGTTGCAGGGATACTTTGCATGTCAAGACACGTGGAAAAAACGTACAAAACAAAAGATTGGAGACATCAAGATTTTCGACGAATTTTTTAAGAATTTTCAAATTTTCAGATGTAAGGTTCCAGATAAGGTCAAAAACGACATACTCAGATCTTCACCAAACTTTGCATGGATACATTGGATGTCAAGACACGTGGAAAAAACGTACAAAACAAGAGATTGGAGACATCAAGATTTTGGACGAATTTTTTAAGAATTCTCAAATTTTCAGAAAGGAGGTTCCATATAAGGTCAAAAACTACATACTCAGATCTTCACCAAACTTTGCAGGGATACTTTGGATGTCAAGACACGTGGAAAAAACGTACAAAACAAGAGATTGGGGTCATCAAGATTTTGGACGAATTTTTTAAGAATTTTCAAATTTTCAGATGGGAGGTTCAATATAAGGTCAAAAACTACATACTCAGATCTTCACCAAACTTTGCAGGGATACATTGGATGTCAAGACACGTGGAAAAAACATACAAAACATAGGATTCGGAACATCAAGATTTTGGTCGAATTTTTTAAGAATTTTCAAATTTTCAGATAGGAGGTTCCATATTAGGTCAAAAACTACATACTCAGATCTTCACCAAACATTGCAGGAATACATTGGATGTCAAGACACGTGGAAAAAACGTACAAAACAAGAGATTGGGGTCATCAAGATTTTGCACGGATTTTTTAGGAATTTTCAAATTTTCAGATGGGAGGTTCCAGATAAGGTCAAAAACTACATACTCAGATCTTCACCAAACTTTGCAGGGATACATTGGATGTCAAGACACGTGGAAAAAACGTACAAAACAAGAGATTGGAGACATCAAGATTTTGGACGAATTTTTTAAGAATTTTCAAATTTTCAGATAGGAGGTTCCATATAAGGTCAAAAACTACATTCTCAGATCTTCACCAAACTTTGCATGGATACATTATGTGTCAAGACACGTGGAAAAAACGTACAAAACAAAAGATTGGAGACATCAAGATTTTGGTCGAATTTTTTAAGAATTTTCAAATTTTCAGATGGGAGGTTCCAGATAAGGTCAAAAACTACATACTCAGATCTTCACCAAACTTTGCAGGGATACATTGGATGTCAAGACACGTGGAAAAAACGTACAAAACAAGAGATTGGAGACATCAAAATTTTGGACGAATTTTTTAAGAATTTTCAAATTTTCAGATAGGAGGTTCCAGATGAGGTCAAAAACTACATACTCAGATCTTCACCAAACTTTGCAGGAATACTTTGCATGTCAAGACACGTGGAAAAAACGTACAAAACAAGAGATCGGAGACATCAAGATTTTCGACGAATTTTTTAAGAATTTTCAAATTTTCAGATGGGAGGTTCCAGATAAGGTCAAAAACGACATACTCAGATCTTCACCAAACTTTGCATGGATACATTGGATGTCAAGACACGTGGAAAAAACATACAAAACATAGGATTGGTGACATCAAGATTTTGGACGAATTTTTTAAGGATTTTCAAATTTTCAGATAGGAGGTTCCATATAATGTCAAAAACTACATACTCAGATCTTCACCAAACTTTGCAGGGATACATTGGAGGTCGAGACACGTGGAAAAAAAGTACAAAACAAGAGATTGGGGTCATCAAGATTTTGGACGGATTTTTTAGGAATTTTCAAATTTTCAGATGGGAGGTTCCAGATAAGGTCAAAAACTACATACTCAGATCTTCACCAAACATTGCAGGGATACATTGGATGTCAAGACACGTGGAAAAAACGTACAAAAAAGAGATTGGAGACATCAAGATTTTGGACGAATTTTTTAAGAATTTTCAAATTTTCAGATAGGAGGTTCCAGATGAGGTCAAAAACTACATACTCAGATCTTCACCAAACTTTGCAGGAATACTTTGCATGTCAAGACACGTGGAAAAAACGTACAAAACAAGAGATCGGAGACATCAAGATTTTCGACGAATTTTTTAAGAATTTTCAAATTTTCAGATGGGAGGTTCCAGATAAGGTCAAAAACTACATACTCAGATCTTCACCAAACTTTGCAGGGATCCATTGGAGGTCGAGACACTTGGAAAAAACGTACAAAACAAGAGATTGGAGACATCAAGATTTTGGACGAATTTTTTAAGAATTTTCAAATTTTCAGATAGGAGGTTCCATATAAGGTCAAAAACTACATACTCAGATCTTCACCAAACTTTGCAGGGATACATTGGATGTCAAGACACGTGGAAAAAACGTACAAAACAAGAGATTGGAGACATCAAGATTTTCGACGAATTTTTTAAGAATTTTCAAATTTTCAGAAAGGATGTTCCAGATAAGGTCAAAAACGACATACTCAGATCTTCACCAAACTTTGCAGGGATCCATTGGAGGTCGAGACACGTGGAAAAAACGTACAAAACAAGAGATTGGAGACATCAAGATTTTGGACGAATTTTTGAAGAATTTTCAAATTTTCAGATAGGAGGTTCCAGATAAGGTCTAAAACTACATACTCAGATCTTCACCAAACATTGCAGGAATACATTGGATGTCAAGACACGTGGAAAAAACGTACAAAACAAGAGATTGGAGACATCAAGATTTTCGACGAATTTTTGAAGAATTTTCAAATTTTCAGATAGGAGGTTCCAGATAAGGTCAAAAACTACATACTCAGATCTTCACCAAACGTTGTAGGGATACTTTGCATGTCAAGACACGTGGAAAAAACGTACAAAACAAAAGATTGGAGACATCAAGATTTTGGTCGAATTTTTTAAGAATTTTCAAATTTTCAGATGGGAGGTTCCAGATAAGGTCAAAAACGACATACTCAGATCTTCACCAAACTTTGCATGGATACATTGGATGTCAAGACACGTGGAAAAAACGTACAAAACAAGAGATTGGAGACATCAAGATTTTGGACGAATTTTTTAAGAATTTTCAAATTTTCAGATGGGAGGTTCAATATAAGGTCAAAAACTACATACTCAGATCTTCACCAAACTTTGCAGGGATACTTTGGATGTCAAGACACGTGGAAAAAACGTACAAAACAAGAGATTGGGGTCATCAAGATTTTGGACGAATTTTTTAAGAATTTTCAAATTTTCAGATGGGAGGTTCAATATAAGGTCAAAAACTACATACTCAGATCTTCACCAAACTTTGCATGGATACATTGGATGTCAAGACACGTGGAAAAAACATACAAAACATAGGATTCGGAACATCAAGATTTTGGTCGAATTTTTTAAGAATTTTCAAATTTTCAGATAGGAGGTTCCATATAAGGTCAAAAACTACATACTCAGATCTTCACCAAACATTGCAGGAATACATTGGATGTCAAGACACGTGGAAAAAACGTACAAAACAAGAGATTGGGGTCATCAAGATTTTGCACGGATTTTTTAGGAATTTTCAAATTTTCAGATGGGAGGTTCCAGATAAGGTCAAAAACTACATACTCAGATCTTCACCAAACTTTGCAGGGATACATTGGATGTCAAGACACGTGGAAAAAACGTACAAAACAAGAGATTGGAGACATCAAGATTTTGGACGAATTTTTTAAGAATTTTCAAATTTTCAGATAGGAGGTTCCATATAAGGTCAAAAACTACATACTCAGATCTTCACCAAACTTTGCATGGATACATTATGTGTCAAGACACGTGGAAAAAACGTACAAAACAAAAGATTGGAGACATCAAGATTTTGGTCGAATTTTTTAAGAATTTTCAAATTTTCAGATGGGAGGTTCCAGATAAGGTCAAAAACTACATACTCAGATCTTCACCAAACTTTGCAGGGATACATTGGATGTCAAGACACGTGGAAAAAACGTACAAAAAAGAGATTGGAGACATCAAGATTTTGGACGAATTTTTTAACAATTTTCAAATTTTCAGAAAGGATGTTCCAGATAAGGTCAAAAACTACATACTCAGATCTTCACCAAACTTTGCAGGGATACATTGGATGTCAAGACACGTGGAAAAAACGTACAAAACAAGAGATTGGAGACATCAAGATTATGGACGAATTTTTTGAGAATTTTCAAATTTTCAGAAAGGAGGTTCCATATAAGGTCAAAAACTACATACTCAGATCTTCACCAAACTTTGCAGGGATACATTGGATGTCAAGACACGTGGAAAAAACGTACAAAACAAGAGATTGGAGACATCAAGATTTTCGACGAATTTTTTAAGAATTTTCAAATTTTCAGAAAGGATGTTCCAGATAAGGTCAAAAACGACATACTCAGATCTTCACCAAACTTTGCAGGGATACATTGGAGGTCGAGACACGTGGAAAAAACGTACAAAACAAGAGATTGGAGACATCAAGATTTTGGACGAATTTTTGAAGAATTTTCAAATTTTCTGATAGGAGGTCCCAGATAAGGTCAAAAACTACATACTCAGATCTCCACCAAACATTGCAGGGATACATTGGATGTCAAGACACGTGGAAAAAACGTACAAAACAAGAGATTGGAGACATGAAGATTTTCGACGAATTTTTGAAGAATTTTCAAATTTTCAGATGGGAGGTTCCAGATAAGGTCAAAAACTACATACTCAGATCTTCACCAAACTTTGCAGGGATACATTGGATGTCAAGACACGTGGAAAAAACGTACAAAAAAGAGATTGGAGACATCAAGATTTTGGACGAATTTTTTAACAATTTTCAAATTTTCAGAAAGGATGTTCCAGATAAGGTCATAAACGACATACTCAGATCTTCACCAAACTTTGCATGGATACATTGGATGTCAAGACACGTGGAAAAAACGTACAAAACAAGAGATTGGGGTCATCAAGATTTTGCACGGATTTTTTAGGAATTTTCAAATTTTCAGATGGGAGGTTCCAGATAAGGTCAAAAACTACATACTCAGATCTTCACCAAACTTTGCATGGATACATTGGATGTCAAGACACGTGGAAAAAACGTACAAAACAAGAGATTGGAGACATCAAGATTTTGGACGAATTTTTTAAGAATTTTCAAATTTTCAGATAGGAGGTTCCATATAAGGTCAAAAACTACATACTCAGATCTTCACCAAACTTTGCATGGATACATTATGTGTCAAGACACGTGGAAAAAACGTACAAAACAAAAGATTGGAGACATCAAGATTTTGGTCGAATTTTTTAAGAATTTTCAAATTTTCAGATGGGAGGTTCCAGATAAGGTCAAAAACTACATACTCAGATCTTCACCAAACTTTGCAGGGATACATTGGATGTCAAGACACGTGGAAAAAACGTACAAAAAAGAGATTGGAGACATCAAGATTTTGGACGAATTTTTTAACAATTTTCAAATTTTCAGAAAGGATGTTCCAGATAAGGTCAAAAACGACATACTCAGATCTTCACCAAACTTTGCAGGGATACATTGGATATCAAGACACGTGGAAAAAACGTACAAAACAAGAGATTGGAGACATCAAGATTTTCGACGAATTTTTTAAGAATTTTCAAATTTTCAGATAGGAGGTTCCAGATAAGGTCAAAAACTACATACTCAGATCTTCACCAAACGTTGCAGGGATACTTTGCATGTCAAGACACGTGGAAAAAACGTACAAAACAAAAGATTGGAGACATCAAGATTTTCGACGAATTTTTTAAGAATTTTCAAATTTTCAGATGGGAGGTTCCAGATAAGGTCAAAAACGACATACTCAGATCTTCACCAAACTTTGCATGGATACATTGGATGTCAAGACACGTGGAAAAAACGTACAAAACAAGAGATTGGAGACATCAAGATTTTGGACGAATTTTTTAAGAATTCTCAAATTTTCAGAAAGGAGGTTCCATATAAGGTCAAAAACTACATACTCAGATCTTCACCAAACTTTGCAGGGATACTTTGGATGTCAAGACACGTGGAAAAAACGTACAAAACAAGAGATTGGGGTCATCAAGATTTTGGACGAATTTTTTAAGAATTTTCAAATTTTCAGATGGGAGGTTCAATATAAGGTCAAAAACTACATACTCAGATCTTCACCAAACTTTGCAGGGATACATTGGATGTCAAGACACGTGGAAAAAACATACAAAACATAGGATTCGGAAGATCAAGATTTTGGTCGAATTTTTTAAGAATTTTCAAATTTTCAGATAGGAGGTTCCATATTAGGTCAAAAACTACATACTCAGATCTTCACCAAACATTGCAGGAGTACATTGGATGTCAAGACACGTGGAAAAAACGTACAAAACAAGAGATTGGGGTCATCAAGATTTTGCACGGATTTTTTAGGAATTTTCAAATTTTCAGATGGGAGGTTCCAGATAAGGTCAAAAACTACATACTCAGATCTTCACCAAACTTTGCAGGGATACATTGGATGTCAAGACACGTGGAAAAAACGTACAAAACAAGAGATTGGAGACATCAAGATTTTCGACGAATTTTTTAAGAATTTTCAAATTTTCAGAAAGGATGTTCCAGATAAGGTCAAAAACGACATACTCAGATCTTCACCAAACTTTGCAGGGATCCATTGGAGGTCGAGACACGTGGAAAAAACGTACAAAACAAGAGATTGGAGACATCAAGATTTTGGACGAATTTTTGAAGAATTTTCAAATTTTCAGATAGGAGGTTCCAGATAAGGTCTAAAACTACATACTCAGATCTTCACCAAACATTGCAGGAATACATTGGATGTCAAGACACGTGGAAAAAACGTACAAAACAAGAGATTGGAGACATCAAGATTTTCGACGAATTTTTGAAGAATTTTCAAATTTTCAGATAGGAGGTTCCAGATAAGGTCAAAAACTACATACTCAGATCTTCACCAAACGTTGTAGGGATACTTTGCATGTCAAGACACGTGGAAAAAACGTACAAAACAAAAGATTGGAGACATCAAGATTTTGGTCGAATTTTTTAAGAATTTTCAAATTTTCAGATGGGAGGTTCCAGATAAGGTCAAAAACGACATACTCAGATCTTCACCAAACTTTGCATGGATACATTGGATGTCAAGACACGTGGAAAAAACGTACAAAACAAGAGATTGGAGACATCAAGATTTTGGACGAATTTTTTAAGAATTTTCAAATTTTCAGATGGGAGGTTCAATATAAGGTCAAAAACTACATACTCAGATCTTCACCAAACTTTGCAGGGATACTTTGGATGTCAAGACACGTGGAAAAAACGTACAAAACAAGAGATTGGGGTCATCAAGATTTTGGACGAATTTTTTAAGAATTTTCAAATTTTCAGATGGGAGGTTCAATATAAGGTCAAAAACTACATACTCAGATCTTCACCAAACTTTGCATGGATACATTGGATGTCAAGACACGTGGAAAAAACATACAAAACATAGGATTCGGAACATCAAGATTTTGGTCGAATTTTTTAAGAATTTTCAAATTTTCAGATAGGAGGTTCCATATAAGGTCAAAAACTACATACTCAGATCTTCACCAAACATTGCAGGAATACATTGGATGTCAAGACACGTGGAAAAAACGTACAAAACAAGAGATTGGGGTCATCAAGATTTTGCACGGATTTTTTAGGAATTTTCAAATTTTCAGATGGGAGGTTCCAGATAAGGTCAAAAACTACATACTCAGATCTTCACCAAACTTTGCAGGGATACATTGGATGTCAAGACACGTGGAAAAAACGTACAAAACAAGAGATTGGAGACATCAAGATTTTGGACGAATTTTTTAAGAATTTTCAAATTTTCAGATAGGAGGTTCCATATAAGGTCAAAAACTACATACTCAGATCTTCACCAAACTTTGCATGGATACATTATGTGTCAAGACACGTGGAAAAAACGTACAAAACAAAAGATTGGAGACATCAAGATTTTGGTCGAATTTTTTAAGAATTTTCAAATTTTCAGATGGGAGGTTCCAGATAAGGTCAAAAACTACATACTCAGATCTTCACCAAACTTTGCAGGGATACATTGGATGTCAAGACACGTGGAAAAAACGTACAAAAAAGAGATTGGAGACATCAAGATTTTGGACGAATTTTTTAACAATTTTCAAATTTTCAGAAAGGATGTTCCAGATAAGGTCAAAAACTACATACTCAGATCTTCACCAAACTTTGCAGGGATACATTGGATGTCAAGACACGTGGAAAAAACGTACAAAACAAGAGATTGGAGACATCAAGATTATGGACGAATTTTTTGAGAATTTTCAAATTTTCAGAAAGGAGGTTCCATATAAGATCAAAAACTACATACTCAGATCTTCACCAAACTTTGCAGGGATACATTGGATGTCAAGACACGTGGAAAAAACGTACAAAACAAGAGATTGGAGACATCAAGATTTTCGACGAATTTTTTAAGAATTTTCAAATTTTCAGAAAGGATGTTCCAGATAAGGTCAAAAACGACATACTCAGATCTTCACCAAACTTTGCAGGGATACATTGGAGGTCGAGACACGTGGAAAAAACGTACAAAACAAGAGATTGGAGACATCAAGATTTTGGACGAATTTTTGAAGAATTTTCAAATTTTCTGATAGGAGGTCCCAGATAAGGTCAAAAACTACATACTCAGATCTCCACCAAACATTGCAGGGATACATTGGATGTCAAGACACGTGGAAAAAACGTACAAAACAAGAGATTGGAGACATCAAGATTTTCGACGAATTTTTGAAGAATTTTCAAATTTTCAGATGGGAGGTTCCAGATAAGGTCAAAAACTACATACTCAGATCTTCACCAAACTTTGCAGGGATACATTGGATGTCAAGACACGTGGAAAAAACGTACAAAAAAGAGATTGGAGACATCAAGATTTTGGACGAATTTTTTAACAATTTTCAAATTTTCAGAAAGGATGTTCCAGATAAGGTCAAAAACGACATACTCAGATCTTCACCAAACTTTGCATGGATACATTGGATGTCAAGACACGTGGAAAAAACGTACAAAACAAGAGATTGGGGTCATCAAGATTTTGCACGGATTTTTTAGGAATTTTCAAATTTTCAGATGGGAGGTTCCAGATAAAGTCAAAAACTACATACTCAGATCTTCACCAAACTTTGCAGGGATACATTGGATGTCAAGACACGTGGAAAAAACGTACAAAACAAGAGATTGGAGACATCAAGATTTTGGACGAATTTTTTAAGAATTTTCAAATTTTCAGATAGGAGGTTCCATATAAGGTCAAAAACTACATACTCAGATCTTCACCAAACTTTGCATGGATACATTATGTGTCAAGACACGTGGAAAAAACGTACAAAACAAAAGATTGGAGACATCAAGATTTTGGTCGAATTTTTTAAGAATTTTCAAATTTTCAGATGGGAGGTTCCAGATAAGGTCAAAAACTACATACTCAGATCTTCACCAAACTTTGCAGGGATACATTGGATGTCAAGACACGTGGAAAAAACGTACAAAAAAGAGATTGGAGACATCAAGATTTTGGACGAATTTTTTAACAATTTTCAAATTTTCAGAAAGGATGTTCCAGATAAGGTCAAAAACGACATACTCAGATCTTCACCAAACTTTGCAGGGATACATTGGATATCAAGACACGTGGAAAAAACGTACAAAACAAGAGATTGGAGACATCAAGATTTTCGACGAATTTTTTAAGAATTTTCAAATTTTCAGATAGGAGGTTCCAGATAAGGTCAAAAACTACATACTCAGATCTTCACCAAACGTTGCAGGGATACTTTGCATGTCAAGACACGTGGAAAAAACGTACAAAACAAAAGATTGGAGACATCAAGATTTTCGACGAATTTTTTAAGAATTTTCAAATTTTCAGATGGGAGGTTCCAGATAAGGTCAAAAACGACATACTCAGATCTTCACCAAACTTTGCATGGATACATTGGATGTCAAGACACGTGGAAAAAACGTACAAAACAAGAGATTGGAGACATCAAGATTTTGGACGAATTTTTTAAGAATTCTCAAATTTTCAGAAAGGAGGTTCCATATAAGGTCAAAAACTACATACTCAGATCTTCACCAAACTTTGCAGGGATACTTTGGATGTCAAGACACGTGGAAAAAACGTACAAAACAAGAGATTGGGGTCATCAAGATTTTGGACGAATTTTTTAAGAATTTTCAAATTTTCAGATGGGAGGTTCAATATAAGGTCAAAAACTACATACTCAGATCTTCACCAAACTTTGCAGGGATACATTGGATGTCAAGACACGTGGAAAAAACATACAAAACATAGGATTCGGAACATCAAGATTTTGGTCGAATTTTTTAAGAATTTTCAAATTTTCAGATAGGAGGTTCCATATTAGGTCAAAAACTACATACTCAGATCTTCACCAAACATTGCAGGAATACATTGGATGTCAAGACACGTGGAAAAAACGTACAAAACAAGAGATTGGGGTCATCAAGATTTTGCACGGATTTTTTAGGAATTTTCAAATTTTCAGATGGGAGGTTCCAGATAAGGTCAAAAACTACATACTCAGATCTTCACCAAACTTTGCAGGGATACATTGGATGTCAAGACACGTGGAAAAAACGTACAAAACAAGAGATTGGAGACATCAAGATTTTGGACGAATTTTTTAAGAATTTTCAAATTTTCAGATGGGAGGTTCAATATAAGGTCAAAAACTACATACTCAGATCTTCACCAAACTTTGCAGGGATACTTTGGATGTCAAGACACGTGGAAAAAACGTACAAAACAAGAGATTGGGGTCATCAAGATTTTGGACGAATTTTTTAAGAATTTTCAAATTTTCAGATGGGAGGTTCAATATAAGGTCAAAAACTACATACTCAGATCTTCACCAAACTTTGCATGGATACATTGGATGTCAAGACACGTGGAAAAAACATACAAAACGTAGGATTCGGAACATCAAGATTTTGGTCGAATTTTTTAAGAATTTTCAAATTTTCAGATAGGAGGTTCCATATAAGGTCAAAAACTACATACTCAGATCTTCACCAAACTTTGCAGGAATACTTTGCATGTCAAGACACGTGGAAAAAACGTACAAAACAAGAGATCGGAGACATCAAGATTTTCGACGAATTTTTTAAGAATTTTCAAATTTTCAGATGGGAGGTTCCAGATAAGGTCAAAAACGACATACTCAGATCTTCACCAAACTTTGCAGGGATACATTGGATGTCAAGACACGTGGAAAAAACGTACAAAACAAGAGATTGGAGACATCAAGATTTTGGACGAATTTTTTAAGAATTTTCAAATTTTCAGATGGGAGGTTCAATATAAGGTCAAAAACTACATACTCAGATCTTCACCAAACTTTGCAGGGATACTTTGGATGTCAAGACACGTGGAAAAAACGTACAAAACAAGAGATTGGGGTCATCAAGATTTTGGACGAATTTTTTAAGAATTTTCAAATTTTCAGATGGGAGGTTCAATATAAGGTCAAAAACTACATACTCAGATCTTCACCAAACTTTGCATGGATACATTGGATGTCAAGACACGTGGAAAAAACATACAAAACATAGGATTCGGAACATCAAGATTTTGGTCGAATTTTTTAAGAATTTTCAAATTTTCAGATAGGAGGTTCCATATAATTTCAAAAACTACATACTCAGATCTTCACCAAACATTGCAGGAATACATTGGATGTCAAGACACGTGGAAAAAACGTACAAAACAAGAGATTGGGGTCATCAAGATTTTGCACGGATTTTTTAGGAATTTTCAAATTTTCAGATGGGAGGTTCCAGATAAGGTCAAAAACTACATACTCAGATCTTCACCAAACTTTGCAGGGATACATTGGATGTCAAGACACGTGGAAAAAACGTACAAAACAAGAGATTGGAGACATCAAGATTTTGGACGAATTTTTTAAGAATTTTCAAATTTTCAGATAGGAGGTTCCATATAAGGTCAAAAACTACATACTCAGATCTTCACCAAACTTTGCATGGATACATTATGTGTCAAGACACGTGGAAAAAACGTACAAAACAAAAGATTGGAGACATCAAGATTTTGGTCGAATTTTTTAAGAATTTTCAAATTTTCAGATGGGAGGTTCCAGATAAGGTCAAAAACTACATACTCAGATCTTCACCAAACTTTGCAGGGATACATTGGATGTCAAGACACGTGGAAAAAACGTACAAAAAAGAGATTGGAGACATCAAGATTTTGGACGAATTTTTTAACAATTTTCAAATTTTCAGAAAGGATGTTCCAGATAAGGTCAAAAACTACATACTCAGATCTTCACCAAACTTTGCAGGGATACATTGGATGTCAAGACACGTGGAAAAAACGTACAAAACAAGAGATTGGAGACATCAAGATTATGGACGAATTTTTTGAGAATTTTCAAATTTTCAGAAAGGAGGTTCTATATAAGGTCAAAAACTACATACTCAGATCTTCACCAAACTTTGCAGGGATACATTGGATGTCAAGACACGTGGAAAAAACGTACAAAACAAGAGATTGGAGACATCAAGATTTTCGACGAATTTTTTAAGAATTTTCAAATTTTCAGAAAGGATGTTCCAGATAAGGTCAAAAACGACATACTCAGATCTTCACCAAACTTTGCAGGGATACATTGGAGGTCGAGACACGTGGAAAAAACGTACAAAACAAGAGATTGGAGACATCAAGATTTTGGACGAATTTTTGAAGAATTTTCAAATTTTCTGATAGGAGGTCCCAGATAAGGTCAAAAACTACATACTCAGATCTCCACCAAACATTGCAGGGATACATTGGATGTCAAGACACGTGGAAAAAACGTACAAAACAAGAGATTGGAGACATCAAGATTTTCGACGAATTTTTGAAGAATTTTCAAATTTTCAGTGGGGAGGTTCCAGATAAGGTCAAAAACTACATACTCAGATCTTCACCAAACTTTGCAGGGATACATTGGATGTCAAGACACGTGGAAAAAACGTACAAAAAAGAGATTGGAGACATCAAGATTTTGGACGAATTTTTTAACAATTTTCAAATTTTCAGAAAGGATGTTCCAGATAAGGTCAAAAACGACATACTCAGATCTTCACCAAACTTTGCATGGATACATTGGATGTCAAGACACGTGGAAAAAACGTACAAAACAAGAGATTGGGGTCATCAAGATTTTGCACGGATTTTTTAGGAATTTTCAAATTTTCAGATGGGAGGTTCCAGATAAGGTCAAAAACTACATACTCAGATCTTCACCAAACTTTGCAGGGATACATTGGATGTCAAGACACGTGGAAAAAACGTACAAAACAAGAGATTGGAGACATCAAGATTTTGGACGAATTTTTTAAGAATTTTCAAATTTTCAGATAGGAGGTTCCATATAAGGTCAAAAACTACATACTCAGATCTTCACCAAACTTTGCATGGATACATTATGTGTCAAGACACGTGGAAAAAACGTACAAAACAAAAGATTGGAGACATCAAGATTTTGGTCGAATTTTTTAAGAATTTTCAAATTTTCAGATGGGAGGTTCCAGATAAGGTCAAAAACTACATACTCAGATCTTCACCAAACTTTGCAGGGATACATTGGATGTCAAGACACGTGGAAAAAACGTACAAAAAAGAGATTGGAGACATCAAGATTTTGGACGAATTTTTTAACAATTTTCAAATTTTCAGAAAGGATGTTCCAGATAAGGTCAAAAACGACATACTCAGATCTTCACCAAACTTTGCAGGGATACATTGGATATCAAGACACGTGGAAAAAACGTACAAAACAAGAGATTGGAGACATCAAGATTTTCGACGAATTTTTTAAGAATTTTCAAATTTTCAGATAGGAGGTTCCAGATAAGGTCAAAAACTACATACTCAGATCTTCACCAAACGTTGCAGGGATACTTTGCATGTCAAGACACGTGGAAAAAACGTACAAAACAAAAGATTGGAGACATCAAGATTTTCGACGAATTTTTTAAGAATTTTCAAATTTTCAGATGGGAGGTTCCAGATAAGGTCAAAAACGACATACTCAGATCTTCACCAAACTTTGCATGGATACATTGGATGTCAAGACACGTGGAAAAAACGTACAAAACAAGAGATTGGAGACATCAAGATTTTGGACGAATTTTTTAAGAATTCTCAAATTTTCAGAAAGGAGGTTCCATATAAGGTCAAAAACTACATACTCAGATCTTCACCAAACTTTGCAGGGATACTTTGGATGTCAAGACACGTGGAAAAAACGTACAAAACAAGAGATTGGGTTCATCAAGATTTTGGACGAATTTTTTAAGAATTTTCAAATTTTCAGATGGGAGGTTCAATATAAGATCAAAAACTACATACTCAGATCTTCACCAAACTTTGCAGGGATACATTGGATGTCAAGACACGTGGAAAAAACATACAAAACATAGGATTCGGAACATCAAGATTTTGGTCGAATTTTTTAAGAATTTTCAAATTTTCAGATAGGAGGTTCCATATTAGGTCAAAAACTACATACTCAGATCTTCACCAAACATTGCAGGAATACATTGGATGTCAAGACACGTGGAAAAAACGTACAAAACAAGAGATTGGGGTCATCAAGATTTTGCACGGATTTTTTAGGAATTTTCAAATTTTCAGATGGGAGGTTCCAGATAAGGTCAAAAACTACATACTCAGATCTTCACCAAACTTTGCAGGGATACATTGGATGTCAAGACACGTGGAAAAAACGTACAAAACAAGAGATTGGAGACATCAAGATTTTGGACGAATTTTTTAAGAATTTTCAAATTTTCAGATAGGAGGTTCCATATAAGGTCAAAAACTACATACTCAGATCTTCACCAAACTTTGCATGGATACATTATATGTCAAGACACGTGGAAAAAACGTACAAAACAAAAGATTGGAGACATCAAGATTTTGGTCGAATTTTTTAAGAATTTTCAAATTTTCAGATGGGAGGTTCCAGATAAGGTCAAAAACTACATACTCAGATCTTCACCAAACTTTGCAGGGATACATTGGATGTCAAGACACGTGGAAAAAACGTACAAAACAAGAGATTGGAGACATCAAAATTTTGGACGAATTTTTTAAGAATTTTCAAATTTTCAGATAGGAGGTTCCAGATGAGGTCAAAAACTACATACTCAGATCTTCACCAAACTTTGCAGGAATACTTTGCATGTCAAGACACGTGGAAAAAACGTACAAAACAAGAGATCGGAGACATCAAGATTTTCGACGAATTTTTTAAGAATTTTCAAATTTTCAGATGGGAGGTTCCAGATAAGGTCAAAAACGACATACTCAGATCTTCACCAAACTTTGCAGGGATACATTGGAGGTCGAGACACGTGGAAAAAAAGTACAAAACAAGAGATTGGGGTCATCAAGATTTTGGACGGATTTTTTAGGAATTTTCAAATTTTCAGATGGGAGGTTCCAGATAAGGTCAAAAACTACATACTCAGATCTTCACCAAACATTGCAGGGATACATTGGATGTCAAGACACGTGGAAAAAACGTACAAAACAAGAGATTGGAGACATCAAGATTTTGGACGAATTTTTTAAGAATTTTCAAATTTTCAGATAGGAGGTTCCAGATGAGGTCAAAAACTACATACTCAGATCTTCACCAAACTTTGCAGGAATACTTTGCATGTCAAGACACGTGGAAAAAACGTACAAAACAAGAGATCGGAGACATCAAGATTTTGGACGAATTTTTTAACAATTTTCAAATTTTCAGAAAGGATGTTCCAGATAAGGTCAAAAACGACATACTCAGATCTTCACCAAACTTTGCAGGGATACATTGGATATCAAGACACGTGGAAAAAACGTACAAAACAAGAGATTGGAGACATCAAGATTTTCGACGAATTTTTTAAGAATTTTCAAATTTTCAGATAGGAGGTTCCAGATAAGGTCAAAAACTACATACTCAGATCTTCACCAAACGTTGCAGGGATACTTTGCATGTCAAGACACGTGGAAAAAACGTACAAAACAAAAGATTGGAGACATCAAGATTTTCGACGAATTTTTTAAGAATTTTCAAATTTTCAGATGGGAGGTTCCAGATAAGGTCAAAAACGACATACTCAGATCTTCACCAAACTTTGCATGGATACATTGGATGTCAAGACACGTGGAAAAAACGTACAAAACAAGAGATTGGAGACATCAAGATTTTGGACGAATTTTTTAAGAATTCTCAAATTTTCAGAAAGGAGGTTCCATATAAGGTCAAAAACTACATACTCAGATCTTCACCAAACTTTGCAGGGATACTTTGGATGTCAAGACACGTGGAAAAAACGTACAAAACAAGAGATTGGGGTCATCAAGATTTTGGACGAATTTTTTAAGAATTTTCAAATTTTCAGATGGGAGGTTCAATATAAGGTCAAAAACTACATACTCAGATCTTCACCAAACTTTGCAGGGATACATTGGATGTCAAGACACGTGGAAAAAACATACAAAACATAGGATTCGGAACATCAAGATTTTGGTCGAATTTTTTAAGAATTTTCAAATTTTCAGATAGGAGGTTCCATATTAGGTCAAAAACTACATACTCAGATCTTCACCAAACATTGCAGGAATACATTGGATGTCAAGACACGTGGAAAAAACGTACAAAACAAGAGATTGGGGTCATCAAGATTTTGCACGGATTTTTTAGGAATTTTCAAATTTTCAGATGGGAGGTTCCAGATAAGGTCAAAAACTACATACTCAGATCTTCACCAAACTTTGCAGGGATACATTGGATGTCAAGACACGTGGAAAAAACGTACAAAACAAGAGATTGGAGACATCAAGATTTTGGACGAATTTTTTAAGAATTTTCAAATTTTCAGATGGGAGGTTCAATATAAGGTCAAAAACTACATACTCAGATCTTCACCAAACTTTGCATGGATACATTGGATGTCAAGACACGTGGAAAAAACATACAAAACATAGGATTCGGAACATCAAGATTTTGGTCGAATTTTTTAAGAATTTTCAAATTTTCAGATAGGAGGTTCCATATAAGGTCAAAAACTACATACTCAGATCTTCACCAAACTTTGCAGGAATACTTTGCATGTCAAGACACGTGGAAAAAACGTACAAAACAAGAGATCGGAGACATCAAGATTTTCGACGAATTTTTTAAGAATTTTCAAATTTTCAGATGGGAGGTTCCAGATAAGGTCAAAAACGACATACTCAGATCTTCACCAAACTTTGCAGGGATACATTGGATGTCAAGACACGTGGAAAAAACGTACAAAACAAGAGATTGGAGACATCAAGATTTTGGACGAATTTTTTAAGAATTTTCAAATTTTCAGATGGGAGGTTCAATATAAGGTCAAAAACTACATACTCAGATCTTCACCAAACTTTGCAGGGATACTTTGGATGTCAAGACACGTGGAAAAAACGTACAAAACAAGAGATTGGGGTCATCAAGATTTTGGACGAATTTTTTAAGAATTTTCAAATTTTCAGATGGGAGGTTCAATATAAGGTCAAAAACTACATACTCAGATCTTCACCAAACTTTGCATGGATACATTGGATGTCAAGACACGTGGAAAAAACATACAAAACATAGGATTCGGAACATCAAGATTTTGGTCGAATTTTTTAAGAATTTTCAAATTTTCAGATAGGAGGTTCCATATAATTTCAAAAACTACATACTCAGATCTTCACCAAACATTGCAGGAATACATTGGATGTCAAGACACGTGGAAAAAACGTACAAAACAAGAGATTGGGGTCATCAAGATTTTGCACGGATTTTTTAGGAATTTTCAAATTTTCAGATGGGAGGTTCCAGATAAGGTCAAAAACTACATACTCAGATCTTCACCAAACTTTGCAGGGATACATTGGATGTCAAGACACGTGGAAAAAACGTACAAAACAAGAGATTGGAGACATCAAGATTTTGGACGAATTTTTTAAGAATTTTCAAATTTTCAGATAGGAGGTTCCATATAAGGTCAAAAACTACATACTCAGATCTTCACCAAACTTTGCATGGATACATTATGTGTCAAGACACGTGGAAAAAACGTACAAAACAAAAGATTGGAGACATCAAGATTTTGGTCGAATTTTTTAAGAATTTTCAAATTTTCAGATGGGAGGTTCCAGATAAGGTCAAAAACTACATACTCAGATCTTCACCAAACTTTGCAGGGATACATTGGATGTCAAGACACGTGGAAAAAACGTACAAAAAAGAGATTGGAGACATCAAGATTTTGGACGAATTTTTTAACAATTTTCAAATTTTCAGAAAGGATGTTCCAGATAAGGTCAAAAACTACATACTCAGATCTTCACCAAACTTTGCAGGGATACATTGGATGTCAAGACACGTGGAAAAAACGTACAAAACAAGAGATTGGAGACATCAAGATTATGGACGAATTTTTTGAGAATTTTCAAATTTTCAGAAAGGAGGTTCCATATAAGGTCAAAAACTACATACTCAGATCTTCACCAAACTTTGCAGGGATACATTGGATGTCAAGACACGTGGAAAAAACGTACAAAACAAGAGATTGGAGACATCAAGATTTTCGACGAATTTTTTAAGAATTTTCAAATTTTCAGAAAGGATGTTCCAGATAAGGTCAAAAACGACATACTCAGATCTTCACCAAACTTTGCAGGGATACATTGGAGGTCGAGACACGTGGAAAAAACGTACAAAACAAGAGATTGGAGACATCAAGATTTTGGACGAATTTTTGAAGAATTTTCAAATTTTCTGATAGGAGGTCCCAGATAAGGTCAAAAACTACATACTCAGATCTCCACCAAACATTGCGGGGATACATTGGATGTCAAGACACGTGGAAAAAACGTACAAAACAAGAGATTGGAGACATCAAGATTTTCGACGAATTTTTGAAGAATTTTCAAATTTTCAGTGGGGAGGTTCCAGATAAGGTCAAAAACTACATACTCAGATCTTCACCAAACTTTGCAGGGATACATTGGATGTCAAGACACGTGGAAAAAACGTACAAAAAAGAGATTGGAGACATCAAGATTTTGGACGAATTTTTTAACAATTTTCAAATTTTCAGAAAGGATGTTCCAGATAAGGTCAAAAACGACATACTCAGATCTTCACCAAACTTTGCATGGATACATTGGATGTCAAGACACGTGGAAAAAACGTACAAAACAAGAGATTGGGGTCATCAAGATTTTGCACGGATTTTTTAGGAATTTTCAAATTTTCAGATGGGAGGTTCCAGATAAGGTCAAAAACTACATACTCAGATCTTCACCAAACTTTGCAGGGATACATTGGATGTCAAGACACGTGGAAAAAACGTACAAAACAAGAGATTGGAGACATCAAGATTTTGGACGAATTTTTTAAGAATTTTCAAATTTTCAGATAGGAGGTTCCATATAAGGTCAAAAACTACATACTCAGATCTTCACCAAACTTTGCATGGATACATTATGTGTCAAGACACGTGGAAAAAACGTACAAAACAAAAGATTGGAGACATCAAGATTTTGGTCGAATTTTTTAAGAATTTTCCAATTTTCAGATGGGAGGTTCCAGATAAGGTCAAAAACTACATACTCAGATCTTCACCAAACTTTGCAGGGATACATTGGATGTCAAGACACGTGGAAAAAACGTACAAAAAAGAGATTGGAGACATCAAGATTTTGGACGAATTTTTTAACAATTTTCAAATTTTCAGAAAGGATGTTCCAGATAAGGTCAAAAACGACATACTCAGATCTTCACCAAACTTTGCAGGGATACATTGGATATCAAGACACGTGGAAAAAACGTACAAAACAAGAGATTGGAGACATCAAGATTTTCGACGAATTTTTTAAGAATTTTCAAATTTTCAGATAGGAGGTTCCAGATAAGGTCAAAAACTACATACTCAGATCTTCACCAAACGTTGCAGGGATACTTTGCATGTCAAGACACGTGGAAAAAACGTACAAAACAAAAGATTGGAGACATCAAGATTTTCGACGAATTTTTTAAGAATTTTCAAATTTTCAGATGGGAGGTTCCAGATAAGGTCAAAAACGACATACTCAGATCTTCACCAAACTTTGCATGGATACATTGGATGTCAAGACACGTGGAAAAAACGTACAAAACAAGAGATTGGAGACATCAAGATTTTGGACGAATTTTTTAAGAATTCTCAAATTTTCAGAAAGGAGGTTCCATATAAGGTCAAAAACTACATACTCAGATCTTCACCAAACTTTGCAGGGATACTTTGGATGTCAAGACACGTGGAAAAAACGTACAAAACAAGAGATTGGGGTCATCAAGATTTTGGACGAATTTTTTAAGAATTTTCAAATTTTCAGATGGGAGGTTCAATATAAGATCAAAAACTACATACTCAGATCTTCACCAAACTTTGCAGGGATACATTGGATGTCAAGACACGTGGAAAAAACATACAAAACATAGGATTCGGAACATCAAGATTTTGGTCGAATTTTTTAAGAATTTTCAAATTTTCAGATAGGAGGTTCCATATTAGGTCAAAAACTACATACTCAGATCTTCACCAAACATTGCAGGAATACATTGGATGTCAAGACACGTGGAAAAAACGTACAAAACAAGAGATTGGGGTCATCAAGATTTTGCACGGATTTTTTAGGAATTTTCAAATTTTCAGATGGGAGGTTCCAGATAAGGTCAAAAACTACATACTCAGATCTTCACCAAACTTTGCAGGGATACATTGGATGTCAAGACACGTGGAAAAAACGTACAAAACAAGAGATTGGAGACATCAAGATTTTGGACGAATTTTTTAAGAATTTTCAAATTTTCAGATAGGAGGTTCCATATAAGGTCAAAAACTACATACTCAGATCTTCACCAAACTTTGCATGGATACATTATATGTCAAGACACGTGGAAAAAACGTACAAAACAAAAGATTGGAGACATCAAGATTTTGGTCGAATTTTTTAAGAATTTTCAAATTTTCAGATGGGAGGTTCCAGATAAGGTCAAAAACTACATACTCAGATCTTCACCAAACTTTGCAGGGATACATTGGATGTCAAGACACGTGGAAAAAACGTACAAAACAAGAGATTGGAGACATCAAAATTTTGGACGAATTTTTTAAGAATTTTCAAATTTTCAGATAGGAGGTTCCAGATGAGGTCAAAAACTACATACTCAGATCTTCACCAAACTTTGCAGGAATACTTTGCATGTCAAGACACGTGGAAAAAACGTACAAAACAAGAGATCGGAGACATCAAGATTTTCGACGAATTTTTTAAGAATTTTCAAATTTTCAGATGGGAGGTTCCAGATAAGGTCAAAAACGACATACTCAGATCTTCACCAAACTTTGCAGGGATACATTGGAGGTCGAGACACGTGGAAAAAAAGTACAAAACAAGAGATTGGGGTCATCAAGATTTTGGACGGATTTTTTAGGAATTTTCAAATTTTCAGATGGGAGGTTCCAGATAAGGTCAAAAACTACATACTCAGATCTTCACCAAACATTGCAGGGATACATTGGATGTCAAGACACGTGGAAAAAACGTACAAAACAAGAGATTGGAGACATCAAGATTTTGGACGAATTTTTTAAGAATTTTCAAATTTTCAGATAGGAGGTTCCAGATGAGGTCAAAAACTACATACTCAGATCTTCACCAAACTTTGCAGGAATACTTTGCATGTCAAGACACGTGGAAAAAACGTACAAAACAAGAGATCGGAGACATCAAGATTTTCGACGAATTTTTTAAGAATTTTCAAATTTTCAGATGGGAGGTTCCAGATAAGGTCAAAAACGACATACTCAGATCTTCACCAAACTTTGCAGGGATCCATTGGAGGTCGAGACACGTGAAAAAAACGTACAAAACAAGAGATTGGAGACATCAAGATTTTGGACGAATTTTTTAAGAATTTTCAAATTTTCAGATAGGAGGTTCCATATAAGGTCAAAAACTACATACTCAGATCTTCACCAAACTTTGCAGGGATACATTGGATGTCAAGACACGTGGAAAAAACGTACAAAACAAGAGATTGGAGACATCAAGATTTTCGACGAATTTTTTAAGAATTTTCAAATTTTCAGAAAGGATGTTCCAGATAAGGTCAAAAACGACATACTCAGATCTTCACCAAACTTTGCAGGGATCCATTGGAGGTCGAGACACGTGGAAAAAACGTACAAAACAAGAGATTGGAGACATCAAGATTTTGGACGAATTTTTGAAGAATTTTCAAATTTTCAGATAGGAGGTTCCAGATAAGGTCTAAAACTACATACTCAGATCTCCACCAAACATTGCAGGAATACATTGGATGTCAAGACACGTGGAAAAAACGTACAAAACAAGAGATTGGAGACATCAAGATTTTCGACGAATTTTTGAAGAATTTTCAAATTTTCAGATAGGAGGTTCCAGATAAGGTCAAAAACTACATACTCAGATCTTCACCAAACGTTGCAGGGATACTTTGCATGTCAAGACACGTGGAAAAAACGTACAAAACAAAAGATTGGAGTCATCAAGATTTTGGTCGAATTTTTTAAGAATTTTCAAATTTTCAGATGGGAGGTTCCAGATAAGGTCAAAAACGACATACTCAGATCTTCACCAAACTTTGCATGGATACATTGGATGTCAAGACACGTGGAAAAAACGTACAAAACAAGAGATTGGAGACATCAAGATTTTGGACGAATTTTTTAAGAATTTTCAAATTTTCAGATGGGAGGTTCAATATAAGGTCAAAAACTACATACTCAGATCTTCACCAAACTTTGCAGGGATACTTTGGATGTCAAGACACGTGGAAAAAACGTACAAAACAAGAGATTGGGGTCATCAAGATTTTGGACGAATTTTTTAAGAATTTTCAAATTTTCAGATGGGAGGTTCAATATAAGGTCAAAAACTACATACTCAGATCTTCACCAAACTTTGCATGGATACATTGGATGTCAAGACACGTGGAAAAAACATACAAAACATAGGATTCGGAACATCAAGATTTTGGTCGAATTTTTTAAGAATTTTCAAATTTTCAGATAGGAGGTTCCATATAAGGTCAAAAACTACATACTCAGATCTTCACCAAACATTGCAGGAATACATTGGATGTCAAGACACGTGGAAAAAACGTACAAAACAAGAGATTGGGGTCATCAAGATTTTGCACGGATTTTTTAGGAATTTTCAAATTTTCAGATGGGAGGTTCCAGATAAGGTCAAAAACTACATACTCAGATCTTCACCAAACTTTGCAGGGATACATTGGATGTCAAGACACGTGGAAAAAACGTACAAAACAAGAGATTGGAGACATCAAGATTTTGGACGAATTTTTTAAGAATTTTCAAATTTTCAGATAGGAGGTTCCATACAAGGTCAAAAACTACATACTCAGATCTTCACCAAACTTTGCATGGATACATTATGTGTCAAGACACGTGGAAAAAACGTACAAAACAAAAGATTGGAGACATCAAGATTTTGGTCGAATTTTTTAAGAATTTTCAAATTTTCAGATGGGAGGTTCCAGATAAGGTCAAAAACTACATACTCAGATCTTCACCAAACTTTGCAGGGATACATTGGATGTCAAGACACGTGGAAAAAACGTACAAAAAAGAGATTGGAGACATCAAGATTTTGGACGAATTTTTTAACAATTTTCAAATTTTCAGAAAGGATGTTCCAGATAAGGTCAAAAACTACAGACTCAGATCTTTACCAAACTTTGCAGGGATACATTGGATGTCAAGACACGTGGAAAAAACGTACAAAACAAGAGATTGGAGACATCAAGATTATGGACGAATTTTTTGAGAATTTTCAAATTTTCAGAAAGGAGGTTCCATATAAGGTCAAAAACTACATACTCAGATCTTCACCAAACTTTGCAGGGATACATTGGATGTCAAGACACGTGGAAAAAACGTACAAAACAAGAGATTGGAGACATCAAGATTTTCGACGAATTTTTTAAGAATTTTCAAATTTTCAGAAAGGATGTTCCAGATAAGGTCAAAAACGACATACTCAGATCTTCACCAAACTTTGCAGGGATACATTGGAGGTCGAGACACGTGGAAAAAACGTACAAAACAAGAGATTGGAGACATCAAGATTTTGGACGAATTTTTGAAGAATTTTCAAATTTTCTGATAGGAGGTCCCAGATAAGGTCAAAAACTACATACTCAGATCTCCACCAAACATTGCAGGGATACATTGGATGTCAAGACACGTGGAAAAAACGTACAAAACAAGAGATTGGAGACATCAAGATTTTCGACGAATTTTTGAAGAATTTTCAAATTTTCAGATGGGAGGTTCCAGATAAGGTCAAAAACTACATACTCAGATCTTCACCATACTTTGCAGGGATACATTGGATGTCAAGACACGTGGAAAAAACGTACAAAAAAGAGATTGGAGACATCAAGATTTTGGACGAATTTTTTAACAATTTTCAAATTTTCAGAAAGGATGTTCCAGATAAGGTCAAAAACGACATACTCAGATCTTCACCAAACTTTGCAGGGATACATTGGATGTCAAGACACGTGGAAAAAACGTACAAAACAAGAGATTGGGGTCATCAAGATTTTGCACGGATTTTTTAGGAATTTTCAAATTTTCAGATGGGAGGTTCCAGATAAGGTCAAAAACTACATACTCAGATCTTCACCAAACTTTGCAGGGATACATTGGATGTCAAGACACGTGGAAAAAACGTACAAAACAAGAGATTGGAGACATCAAGATTTTGGACGAATTTTTTAAGAATTTTCAAATTTTCAGATAGGAGGTTCCATATAAGGTCAAAAACTACATACTCAGATCTTCACCAAACTTTGCATGGATACATTATGTGTCAAGACACGTGGAAAAAACGTACAAAACAAAAGATTGGAGACATCAAGATTTTGGTCGAATTTTTTAAGAATTTTCAAATTTTCAGATGGGAGGTTCCAGATAAGGTCAAAAACTACATACTCAGATCTTCACCAAACTTTGCAGGGATACATTGGATGTCAAGACACGTGGAAAAAACGTACAAAAAAGAGATTGGAGACATCAAGATTTTGGACGAATTTTTTAACAATTTTCAAATTTTCAGAAAGGATGTTCCAGATAAGGTCAAAAACGACATACTCAGATCTTCACCAAACTTTGCAGGGATACATTGGATATCAAGACACGTGGAAAAAACGTACAAAACAAGAGATTGGAGACATCAAGATTTTCGACGAATTTTTTAAGAATTTTCAAATTTTCAGATAGGAGGTTCCAGATAAGGTCAAAAACTACATACTCAGATCTTCACCAAACGTTGCAGGGATACTTTGCATGTCAAGACACGTGGAAAAAACGTACAAAACAAAAGATTGGAGACATCAAGATTTTCGACGAATTTTTTAAGAATTTTCAAATTTTCAGATGGGAGGTTCCAGATAAGGTCAAAAACGACATACTCAGATCTTCACCAAACTTTGCATGGATACATTGGATGTCAAGACACGTGGAAAAAACGTACAAAACAAGAGATTGGAGACATCAAGATTTTGGACGAATTTTTTAAGAATTCTCAAATTTTCAGAAAGGAGGTTCCATATAAGGTCAAAAACTACATACTCAGATCTTCACCAAACTTTGCAGGGATACTTTGGATGTCAAGACACGTGGAAAAAACGTACAAAACAAGAGATTGGGGTCATCAAGATTTTGGACGAATTTTTTAAGAATTTTCAAATTTTCAGATGGGAGGTTCAATATAAGGTCAAAAACTACATACTCAGATCTTCACCAAACTTTGCAGGGATACATTGGATGTCAAGACACGTGGAAAAAACATACAAAACATAGGATTCGGAACATCAAGATTTTGGTCGAATTTTTTAAGAATTTTCAAATTTTCAGATAGGAGGTTCCATATAATGTCAAAAACTACATACTCAGATCTTCACCAAACATTGCAGGAATACATTGGATGTCAAGACACGTGGAAAAAACGTACAAAACAAGAGATTGGGGTCATCAAGATTTTGCACGGATTTTTTAGGAATTTTCAAATTTTCAGATGGGAGGTTCCAGATAAGGTCAAAAACTACATACTCAGATCTTCACCAAACTTTGCAGGGATACATTGGATGTCAAGACACGTGGAAAAAACGTACAAAACAAGAGATTGGAGACATCAAGATTTTGGACGAATTTTTTAAGAATTTTCAAATTTTCAGATAGGAGGTTCCATATAAGGTCAAAAACTACATACTCAGATCTTCACCAAACTTTGCATGGATACATTATGTGTCAAGACACGTGGAAAAAACGTACAAAACAAAAGATTGGAGACATCAAGATTTTGGTCGAATTTTTTAAGAATTTTCAAATTTTCAGATGGGAGGTTCCAGATAAGGTCAAAAACTACATACTCAGATCTTCACCAAACTTTGCAGGGATCCATTGGATGTCAAGACACGTGGAAAAAACGTACAAAAAAGAGATTGGAGACATCAAGATTTTGGACGAATTTTTTAACAATTTTCAAATTTTCAGAAAGGATGTTCCAGATAAGGTCAAAAACGACATACTCAGATCTTCACCAAACTTTGCAGGGATACATTGGATGTCAAGACACGTGGAAAAAACGTACAAAACAAGAGATTGGAGACATCAAGATTTTGGACGAATTTTTTAAGAATTTTCAAATTTTCAGATAGGAGGTTCCAGATAAGGTCAAAAACTACACACTCAGATCTTCACCAAACTTTGCAGGGATACATTGGATGTCAAGACACGTGGAAAAAACGTACAAAACAAGAGATTGGTGACATCAAGATTTTGGACGAATTTTTTAAGAATTTTCAAATTTTCAGATAGGAGGTTCCAGACGAGGTCAAAAACTACATACTCAGATCTTCACCAAACTTTGCAGGAATACTTTGCATGTCAAGACACGTGGAAAAAACGTACAAAACAAGAGATCGGAGACATCAAGATTTTCGACGAATTTTTTAAGAATTTTCAAATTTTCAGATGGGAGGTTCCAGATAAGGTCAAAAACGACATACTCAGATCTTCACCAAACTTTGCAGGGATCCATTGGAGGTCGAGACACGTGGAAAAAAACGTACAAAACAAGAGATTGGAGACATCAAGATTTTGGACGATTTTTTTAAAAATTTTCAAATTTTCAGAAATGCGGTTCCAGATAAGGTCAAAAACTACATACTCAGATCTTCACCAAACTTTGCAGGGATACATTGGATGTCAAGACACGTGGAAAAAACGTACAAAACAAGAGATTCGGGTCAACAAGATTTTGGACGGATTTTTTAGGAATTTTCAAATTTTCAGATGGGAGGTTCCAGATAAGGTCAAAAACTACATACTCAGATCTTCACCAAACTCTGCAGGGATACATTGTATGTCAAGACACGTGGAAAAAACATACAAAACATAGGATTGGGGACATCAAGATTTTGTTAAATTCTTTTAAGAATTTTCAAATTTTCAGATAGGAGGTTCCATATAAGGTCAAAAACTACATACTCAGATCTTCACCAAACATTGCAGGGATACATTGGATGTCAAGACACGTGGAAAGAACGTACAAAACAAGAGATTGGAGACATCAAGATTTTGGACGAATTTTTTAAGAATTTTCAAATTTTCAGATAGGAGGCTCCATATAAGGTCAAAAACTACATACTCAGATCTTCACCAAACATTGCAGGGATACATTGGATGTCAAGACACGTGGAAAAAACGTACAAAACAAGAGATTGGAGACATCAAGATTTTGGACGAATTTTTTAAGAATTTTCAAATTTTCAGATAGGAGGTTCCAGATAAGGTCAAAAACTACATACTCAGATCTTCACCAAACGTTGCAGGGATACTTTGCATGTCAAGACACGTGGAAAAAACGTACAAAACAAGAGATTGGAGACATCAAGATTTTCGACGAATTTTTTAAGAATTTTCAAATTTTCAGATGGGAGGTTCCAGATAAGGTCAAAAACGACATACTCAGATCTTCACCAAACTTTGCATGGATACATTGGATGTCAAGACACGTGGAAAAAACGTACAAAACAAGAGATTGGGGTCATCAAGATTTTGCACGGATTTTTTAAGAATTTTCAAATTTTCAGAAGGGAGGTTCCAGATAAGGTCAAAAACGACATACTCAGATCTTCACCAAACTTTGCATGGATACATTGGATGTCAAGACACGTGGAAAAAACGTACAAAACAAGAGATTGGAGACATCAAGATTTTGGACGAATTTTTTAAGAATTCTCAAATTTTCAGAAAGGAGGTTCCATATAAGGTCAAAAACTACATACTCAGATCTTCACCAAACTTTGCAGGGATACTTTGGATGTCAAGACACGTGGAAAAAACGTACAAAACAAGAGATTGGGGTCATCAAGAATTTGGACGAATTTTTTAAGAATTTTCAAATTTTCAGATGGGAGGTTCAATATAAGGTCAAAAACTACATACTCAGATCTTCACCAAACTTTGCATGGATACATTGGATGTCAAGACACGTGGAAAAAACATACAAAACATAGGATTCGGAACATCAAGATTTTGGTCGAATTTTTTAAGAATTTTCAAATTTTCAGATAGGAGGTTCCATATAAGGTCAAAAACTACATACTCAGATCTTCACCAAACTTTGCAGGGATACATTGGATGTCAAGACACGTGGAAAAAACGTACAAAACAAGAGATTGGAGACATCAAGATTTTCGACGATTTTTTTAAGAATTGTCAAATTTTCAGAAAGGATGTTCCAGATAAGGTCAAAAACGACATACTCAGATCTTCACCAAACTTTGCAGGGATACATTGGAGGTCGAGACACGTGGAAAAAACGTACAAAACAAGAGATTGGAGACATCAAGATTTTGGACGAATTTTTGAAGAATTTTCAAATTTTCTGATAGGAGGTCCCAGATAAGGTCAAAAACTACATACTCAGATCTCCACCAAACATTGCAGGGATACATTGGATGTCAAGACACGTGGAAAAAACGTACAAAACAAGAGATTGGAAACATCAAGATTTTCGACGAATTTTTGAAGAATTTTCAAATTTTCAGATAGGAGGTTCCAGATAAGGTCAAAAACTACATACTCAGATCTTCACCAAACGTTGCAGGGATACTTTGCATGTCAAGACACGTGGAAAAAACGTACAAAACAAGAGATTGGAGACATCAAGATTTTCGACGAATTTTTTAAGAATTTTCAAATTTTCAGATGGGAGGTTCCAGATAAGGTCAAAAACGACATACTCAGATCTTCACCAAACTTTGCATGGATACATTGGATGTCAAGACACGTGGAAAAAACGTACAAAACAAGAGATTGGGGTCATCAAGATTTTGCACGGATTTTTTAAGAATTTTCAAATTTTCAGATGGGAGGTTCCAGATAAGGTCAAAAACTACATACTCAGATCTTCACCAAACGTTGCAGGGATACTTTGCATGTCAAGACACGTGGAAAAAACGTACAAAACAAAAGATTGGAGACATCAAGATTTTCGACGAATTTTTTAAGAATTTTCAAATTTTCAGATGGGAGGTTCCAGATAAGGTCAAAAACGACATACTCAGATCTTCACCAAACTTTGCATGGATACATTGGATGTCAAGACACGTGGAAAAAACGTACAAAACAAGAGATTGGAGACATCAAGATTTTGGACGAATTTTTTAAGAATTTTCAAATTTTCAGATAGGAGGTTCCAGATAAGGTCAAAAACTACATACTCAGATCTTCACCAAACTTTGCAGGGATACATTGGATGTCAAGACACGTGGAAAAAACGTACAAAACAAGAGATTGGGGTCATCAAGATTTTGGACGGATTTTTTAGGAATTTTCAAATTTTCAGATGGGAGGTTCCAGATAAGGTCAAAAACTACATACTCAGATCTTCAGCAAACATTGCAGGGATACATTGGATGTCAAGACACGTGGAAAAAACGTACAAAACAAGAGATTGGAGACATCAAAATTTTGGACGAATTTTTTAAGAATTTTCAAATTTTCAGATAGGAGGTTCCAGATGAGGTCAAAAACTACATACTCAGATCTTCACCAAACTTTGCAGGAATACTTTGCATGTCAAGACACGTGGAAAAAACGTACAAAACAAGAGATCGGAGACATCAAGATTTTCGACGAATTTTTTAAGAATTTTCAAATTTTCAGATGGGAGGTTCCAGATAAGGTCAAAAACGACATACTCAGATCTTCACCAAACTTTGCATGGATACATTGGATGTCAAGACACGTGGAAAAAACATACAAAACATAGGATTGGTGACATCAAGATTTTGGACGAATTTTTTAAGAATTTTCAAATTTTCAGATAGGAGGTTCCATATAAGGTCAAAAACTACATACTCAGATCTTCACCAAACTTTGCAGGGATACATTGGAGGTCGAGACACGTGGAAAAAAAGTACAAAACAAGAGATTGGGGTCATCAAGATTTTGGACGGATTTTTTAGGAATTTTCAAATTTTCAGATGGGAGGTTCCAGATAAGGTCAAAAACTACATACTCAGATCTTCACCAAACATTGCATTGATACATTGGATGTCAAGACACGTGGAAAAAACGTACAAAACAAGAGATTGGAGACATCAAGATTTTGGACGAATTTTTTAAGAATTTTCAAATTTTCAGATAGGAGGTTCCAGATGAGGTCATAAACTACATACTCAGATCTTCACCAAACTTTGCAGGAATACTTTGCATGTCAAGACACGTGGAAAAAACGTACAAAACAAGAGATCGGAGACATCAAGATTTTCGACGAATTTTTTAAGAATTTTCAAATTTTCAGATGGGAGGTTCCAGATAAGGTCAAAAACGACATACTCAGATCTTCACCAAACTTTGCATGGATACATTGGATGTCAAGACACGTGGAAAAAACGTACAAAACAAGAGATTGGAGACATCAAGATTTTGGACGAATTTTTTAAGAATTCTCAAATTTTCAGAAAGGAGGTTCCATATAAGGTCAAAAACTACATACTCAGATCTTCACCAAACTTTGCAGGGATACTTTGGATGTCAAGACACGTGGAAAAAACGTACAAAACAAGAGATTGGGGTCATCAAGATTTTGGACGAATTTTTTAAGAATTTTCAAATTTTCAGATGGGAAGTTCAATATAAGGTCAAAAACTACATACTCAGATCTTCACCAAACTTTGCATGGATACATTGGATGTCAAGACACGTGGAAAAAACATACAAAACATAGGATTCGGAACATCAAGATTTTGGTCGAATTTTTTAAGAATTTTCAAATTTTCAGATAGGAGGTTCCATATAAGGTCAAAAACTACATACTCAGATCTTCACCAAACTTTGCAGGGATACATTGGATGTCAAGACACGTGGAAAAAACGTACAAAACAAGAGATTGGAGACATCAAGATTTTCGACGATTTTTTTAAGAATTTTCAAATTTTCAGAAAGGATGTTCCAGATAAGGTCAAAAACGACATACTCAGATCTTCACCAAACTTTGCAGGAATACATTGGAGGTCGAGACACGTGGAAAAAACGTACAAAACAAGAGATTGGAGACAGCAAGATTTTGGACGAATTTTTGAAGAATTTTCAAATTTTCTGATAGGAGGTCCCAGATAAGGTCAAAAACTACATACTCAGATCTCCACCAAACATTGCAGGGATACATTGGATGTCAAGACACGTGGAAAAAACGTACAAAACAAGAGATTGGAAACATCAAGATTTTCGACGAATTTTTGAAGAATTTTCAAATTTTCAGATAGGAGGTTCCAGATAAGGTCAAAAACTACATACTCAGATCTTCACCAAACGTTGCAGGGATACTTTGCATGTCAAGACACGTGGAAAAAACGTACAAAACAAGAGATTGGAGACATCAAGATTTTCGACGAATTTTTTAAGAATTTTCAAATTTTCAGATGGGAGGTTCCAGATAAGTTCAAAACGACATACTCAGATCTTCACCAAACTTTGCATGGATACATTGGATGTCAAGACACGTGGAAAAAACGTACAAAACAAGAGATTGGGGTCATCAAGATTTTGCACGGATTTTTTAAGAATTTTCAAATTTTCAGATGGGAGGTTCCAGATAAGGTCAAAAACTACATACTCAGATCTTCACCAAACGTTGCAGGGATACTTTGCATGTCAAGACACGTGGAAAAAACGTACAAAACAAAAGATTGGAGACATCAAGATTTTCGACGAATTTTTTAAGAATTTTCAAATTTTCAGATGGGAGGTTCCAGATAAGGTCAAAAACGACATACTCAGATCTTCACCAAACTTTGCATGGATACATTGGATGTCAAGACACGTGGAAAAAACGTACAAAACAAGAGATTGGAGACATCAAGATTTTGGACGAATTTTTTAAGAATTTTCAAATTTTCAGATAGGAGGTTCCAGATAAGGTCAAAAACTACATACTCAGATCTTCACCAAACTTTGCAGGGATACATTGGATGTCAAGACACGTGGAAAAAACGTACAAAACAAGAGATTGGGGTCATCAAGATTTTGGACGGATTTTTTAAGAATTTTCAAATTTTCAGATGGGAGGTTCCAGATAAGTTCAAAAACTACATACTCAGATCTTCACTAAACATTGCAGGGATACATTGGATGTCAAGACACGTGGAAAAAACGTACAAAACAAGAGATTGGAGACATCAAAATTTTGGACGAATTTTTTAAGAATTTTCAAATTTTCAGATAGGAGGTTCCAGATGAGGTCAAAAACTACATACTCAGATCTTCACCAAACTTTGCAGGAATACTTTGCATGTCAAGACACGTGGAAAAAACGTACAAAACAAGAGATCGGAGACATCAAGATTTTCGACGAATTTTTTAAGAATTTTCAAATTTTCAGATGGGAGGTTCCAGATAAGGTCAAAAACGACATACTCAGATCTTCACCAAACTTTGCATGGATACATTGGATGTCAAGACACGTGGAAAAAACATACAAAACATAGGATTGGTGACATCAAGATTTTGGACGAATTTTTTAAGAATTTTCAAATTTTCAGATAGGAGGTTCCATATAAGGTCAAAAACTACATACTCAGATCTTCACCAAACTTTGCAGGGATACATTGGAGGTCGAGACACGTGGAAAAAAAGTACAAAACAAGAGATTGGGGTCATCAAGATTTTGGACGGATTTTTTAGGAATTTTCAAATTTTCAGATGGGAGGTTCCAGATAAGGTCAAAAACTACATACTCAGATCTTCAACAAACATTGCAGGGATACATTGGATGTCAAGACACGTGGAAAAAACGTACAAAACAAGAGATTGGAGACATCAAGATTTTGGACGAATTTTTTAAGAATTTTCAAATTTTCAGATAGGAGGTTCCAGATGAGGTCAAAAACTACATACTCAGATCTTCACCAAACTTTGCAGGAATACTTTGCATGTCAAGACACGTGGAAAAAACGTACAAAACAAGAGATCGGAGACATCAAGATTTTCGACGAATTTTTTAAGAATTTTCAAATTTTCAGATGGGAGGTTCCAGATAAGGTCAAAAACGACATACTCAGATCTTCACCAAACTTTGCAGGGATCCATTGGATGTCAAGACACGTGGAAAAAACATACAAAACATAGGATTGGTGACATCAAGATTTTGGACGAATTTTTTAAGAATTTTCAAATTTTCAGATAGGAGGTTCCATATAAGGTCAAAAACTACATACTCAGATCTTCACCAAACTTTGCAGGGATACATTGGAGGTCGAGACACGTGGAAAAAAAGTACAAAACAAGAGATTGGGGTCATCAAGATTTTGGACGGATTTTTTAGGAATTTTCAAATTTTCAGATGGGAGGTTCCAGATAAGTTCAAAAACTACATACTCAGATCTTCACCAAACATTGCAGGGATACATTGGATGTCAAGACACGTGGGAAAAACGTACAAAACAAGAGATTGGAGACATCAAGATTTTGGACGAATTTTTTAAGAATTTTCAAATTTTCAGATAGGAGGTTCCAGATGAGGTCAAAAACTACATACTCAGATCTTCACCAAACTTTGCAGGAATACTTTGCATGTCAAGACACGTGGAAAAAACGTACAAAACAAGAGATCGGAGACATCAAGATTTTCGACGAATTTTTTAAGAATTTTCAAATTTTCAGATGGGAGGTTCCAGATAAGGTCAAAAACGACATACTCAGATCTTCACCAAACTTTGCAGGAATACATTGGATGTCAAGACACGTGGAAAAAACGTACAAAACAAGAGATTGGAGACATCAAGATTTTCGACGAATTTTTGAAGAATTTTCAAATTTTCAGATAGGAGGTTCCAGATAAGGTCAAAAACTACATACTCAGATCTTCACCAAACGTTGCAGGGATACTTTGCATGTCAAGACACGTGGAAAAAACGTACAAAACAAAAGATTGGAGACATCAAGATTTTCGACGAATTTTTTAAGAATTTTCAAATTTTCAGATGGGAGGTTCCAGATAAGGTCAAAAACGACATACTCAGATCTTCACCAAACTTTGCATGGATACATTGGATGTCAAGACACGTGGAAAAAACGTACAAAACAAGAGATTGGAGACATCAAGATTTTGGACGAATTTTTTAAGAATTCTCAAATTTTCAGATAGGAGGTTCCAGATGAGGTCAAAAACTACATACTCAGATCTTCACCAAACTTTGCAGGGATACTTTGGATGTCAAGACACGTGGAAAAAACGTACAAAACAAGAGATTGGGGTCATCAAGATTTTGGACGAATTTTTTAAGAATTTTCAAATTTTCAGATGGGAGGTTCAATATAAGGTCAAAAACTACATACTCAGATCTTCACCAAACATTGCAGGGATACATTGGATGTCAAGACACGTGGAAAAAACGTACAAAACAAGAGATTGGAGACATCAAGATTTTGGACGAATTTTTTAAGAATTTTCAAATTTTCAGATAGGAGGTTCCAGATGAGGTCAAAAACTACATACTCAGATCTTCACCAAACTTTGCAGGAATACTTTGCATGTCAAGACACGTGGAAAAAACGTACAAAACAAGAGATTGGGGACATCAAGATTTTGCACGGATTTTTTAGGAATTTTCAAATTTTCAGATGGGAGGTTCCAGATAAGGTCAAAAACTACATACTCAGATCTTCACCAAACTTTGCAGGGATACATTGGATGTCAAGACACGTGGAAAAAACGTACAAAACAAGAGATTGGAGACATCAAGATTTTGGACGAATTTTTTAAGAATTTTCAAATTTTCAGATAGGAGGTTCCATATAAGGTCAAAAACTACATACTCAGATCTTCACCAAACTTTGCATGGATACATTATGTGTCAAGACACGTGGAAAAAACGTACAAAACAAAAGATTGGAGACATCAAGATTTTGGTCGAATTTTTTAAGAATTTTCAAATTTTCAGATGGGAGGTTCCAGATAAGGTCAAAAACTACATACTCAGATCTTCACCAAACTTTGCAGGGATACATTGGATGTCAAGACACGTGGAAAAAACGTACAAAACAAGAGATTGGAGACATCAAGATTTTCGACGAATTTTTTGAGAATTTTCAAATTTTCAGATAGGAGGTTCCAGATAAGGTCAAAAACTACATACTCAGATCTTCACCAAACGTTGCAGGGATACTTTGCATGTCAAGACACGTGGAAAAAACGTACAAAACAAGAGATTGGAGACATCAAGATTTTCGACGAATTTTTTAAGAATTTTCAAATTTTCAGATGGGAGGTTCCAGATAAGGTCAAAAACGACATACTCAGATCTTCACCAAACTTTGCAGGGATCCATTGGAGGTCGAGACACGTGGAAAAAATGTACAAAACAAGAGATTGGAGACATCAAGATTTTGGACGAATTTTTGAAGAATTTTCAAATTTTCAGATGGGAGGTTCCAGATAAGGTCAAAAACTACATACTCAGATCTTCACCAAACTTTGCAGGGATACATTGGATGTCAAGACACGTGGAAAAAACGTACAAAACAAGAGATTGGAGACATCAAGATTTTGGACGAATTTTTTAAGAATTTTCAAATTTTCAGATAGGAGGTTCCATATAAGGTCAAAAACTACATACTCAGATCTTCACCAAACTTTGCAGGAATACTTTGCATGTCAAGACACGTGGAAAAAACGTACAAAACAAGAGATTGGAGACATCAAGATTTTCGACGAATTTTTTAAGAATTTTCAAATTTTCAGAAAGAATGTTCCAGATAAGGTCAAAAACGACATACTCAGATCTTCACCAAACTTTGCAGGGATCCATTGGAGGTCGAGACACGTGGAAAAAACGTACAAAACAAGAGATTGGAGACATCAAGATTTTGGACGAATTTTTGAAGAATTTTCAAATTTTCAGATAGGAGGTTCCAGATAAGGTCTAAAACTACATACTCAGATCTTCACCAAACTTTGCAGGGATACATTGGAGGTCGAGACACGTGGAAAAAACGTACAAAACAAGAGATTGGAGACATCAAGATTTTCGACGAATTTTTTAAGAATTTTCAAATTTTCAGAAAGGATGTTCCAGATAAGGTCAAAAACGACATACTCAGATCTTCACCAAACTTTGCAGGGATACATTGGAGGTCGAGACACGTGGAAAAAACGTACAAAACAAGAGATTGGAGACATCAAGATTTTGGACGAATTTTTGAAGAATTTTCAAATTTTCTGATAGGAGGTCCCAGATAAGGTCAAAAACTACATACTCAGATCTCCACCAAACATTGCAGGGATACATTGGATGTCAAGACACGTGGAAAAAACGTACAAAACAAGAGATTGGAGACATCAAGATTTTCGACGAATTTTTGAAGAATTTTCAAATTTTCAGATAGGAGGTTCCAGATAAGGTCAAAAACTACATACTCAGATCTTCACCAAACGTTGCAGGGATACTTTGCATGTCAAGACACGTGGAAAAAACGTACAAAACAAGAGATTGGAGACATCAAGATTTTCGACGAATTTTTTAAGAATTTTCAAATTTTCAGATGGGAGGTTCCAGATAAGGTCAAAAACGACATACTCAGATCTTCACCAAACTTTGCATGGATACATTGGATGTCAAGACACGTGGAAAAAACGTACAAAACAAGAGATTGGAGACATCAAGATTTTGGACGAATTTTTTAAGAATTCTCAAATTTTCAGATAGGAGGTTCCAGATGAGGTCAAAAACTACATACTCAGATCTTCACCAAACATTGCAGGGATACATTGGATGTCAAGACACGTGGGAAAAACGTACAAAACAAGAGATTGGAGACATCAAGATTTTGGACGAATTTTTTAAGAATTTTCAAATTTTCAGATAGGAGGTTCCAGATGAGGTCAAAAACTACATACTCAGATCTTCACCAAACTTTGCAGGAATACTTTGCATGTCAAGACACGTGGAAAAAACGTACAAAACAAGAGATCGGAGACATCAAGATTTTCGACGAATTTTTTAAGAATTTTCAAATTTTCAGATGGGAGGTTCCAGATAAGGTCAAAAACGACATACTCAGATCTTCACCAAACTTTGCAGGAATACATTGGATGTCAAGACACGTGGAAAAAACGTACAAAACAAGAGATTGGAGACATCAAGATTTTCGACGAATTTTTGAAGAATTTTCAAATTTTCAGATAGGAGGTTCCAGATAAGGTCAAAAACTACATACTCAGATCTTCACCAAACGTTGCAGGGATACTTTGCATGTCAAGACACGTGGAAAAAACGTACAAAACAAAAGATTGGAGACATCAAGATTTTCGACGAATTTTTTAAGAATTTTCAAATTTTCAGATGGGAGGTTCCAGATAAGGTCAAAAACGACATACTCAGATCTTCACCAAACTTTGCATGGATACATTGGATGTCAAGACACGTGGAAAAAACGTACAAAACAAGAGATTGGAGACATCAAGATTTTGGACGAATTTTTTAAGAATTCTCAAATTTTCAGATAGGAGGTTCCAGATGAGGTCAAAAACTACATACTCAGATCTTCACCAAACTTTGCAGGGATACTTTGGATGTCAAGACACGTGGAAAAAACGTACAAAACAAGAGATTGGGGTCATCAAGATTTTGGACGAATTTTTTAAGAATTTTCAAATTTTCAGATGGGAGGTTCCAGATAAGGTCAAAAACTACATACTCAGATCTTCACCAAACATTGCAGGGATACATTGGATGTCAAGACACGTGGAAAAAACGTACAAAACAAGAGATTGGAGACATCAAGATTTTGGACGAATTTTTTAAGAATTTTCAAATTTTCAGATAGGAGGTTCCAGATGAGGTCAAAAACTACATACTCAGATCTTCACCAAACTTTGCAGGAATACTTTGCATGTCAAGACACGTGGAAAAAACGTACAAAACAGGAGATTGGGGTCATCAAGATTTTGCACGGATTTTTTAGGAATTTTCAAATTTTCAGATGGGAGGTTCCAGATAAGGTCAAAAACTACATACTCAGATCTTCACCAAACTTTGCAGGGATACATTGGATGTCAAGACACGTGGAAAAAACGTACAAAACAAGAGATTGGAGACATCAAGATTTTGGACGAATTTTTTAAGAATTTTCAAATTTTCAGATAGGAGGTTCCATATAAGGTCAAAAACTACATACTCAGATCTTCACCAAACTTTGCATGGATACATTATGTGTCAAGACACGTGGAAAAAACGTACAAAACAAAAGATTGGAGACATCAAGATTTTGGTCGAATTTTTTAAGAATTTTCAAATTTTCAGATGGGAGGTTCCAGATAAGGTCAAAAACTACATACTCAGATCTTCACCAAACTTTGCAGGGATACATTGGATGTCAAGACACGTGGAAAAAACGTACAAAACAAGAGATTGGAGACATCAAGATTTTCGACGAATTTTTTGAGAATTTTCAAATTTTCAGATAGGAGGTTCCAGATAAGGTCAAAAACTACATACTCAGATCTTCACCAAACGTTGCAGGGATACTTTGCATGTCAAGACACGTGGAAAAAACGTACAAAACAAGAGATTGGAGACATCAAGATTTTCGACGAATTTTTTAAGAATTTTCAAATTTTCAGATGGGAGGTTCCAGATAAGGTCAAAAACGACATACTCAGATCTTCACCAAACTTTGCAGGGATCCATTGGAGGTCGAGACACGTGGAAAAAACGTACAAAACAAGAGATTGGAGACATCAAGATTTTGGACGAATTTTTGAAGAATTTTCAAATTTTCAGATGGGAGGTTCCAGATAAGGTCAAAAACTACATACTCAGATCTTCACCAAACTTTGCAGGGATACATTGGATGTCAAGACACGTGGAAAAAACGTACAAAACAAGAGATTGGAGACATCAAGATTTTGGACGAATTTTTTAAGAATTTTCAAATTTTCAGATAGGAGGTTCCATATAAGGTCAAAAACTACATACTCAGATCTTCACCAAACTTTGCAGGAATACTTTGCATGTCAAGACACGTGGAAAAAACGTACAAAACAAGAGATTGGAGACATCAAGATTTTCGACGAATTTTTTAAGAATTTTCAAATTTTCAGAAAGAATGTTCCAGATAAGGTCAAAAACGACATACTCAGATCTTCACCAAACTTTGCAGGGATCCATTGGAGGTCGAGACACGTGGAAAAAACGTACAAAACAAGAGATTGGAGACATCAAGATTTTGGACGAATTTTTGAAGAATTTTCAAATTTTCAGATAGGAGGTTCCAGATAAGGTCTAAAACTACATACTCAGATCTTCACCAAACTTTGCAGGGATACATTGGAGGTCGAGACACGTGGAAAAAACGTACAAAACAAGAGATTGGAGACATCAAGATTTTCGACGAATTTTTTAAGAATTTTCAAATTTTCAGAAAGGATGTTCCAGATAAGGTCAAAAACGACATACTCAGATCTTCACCAAACTTTGCAGGGATACATTGGAGGTCGAGACACGTGGAAAAAACGTACAAAACAAGAGATTGGAGACATCAAGATTTTGGACGAATTTTTGAAGAATTTTCAAATTTTCTGATAGGAGGTCCCAGATAAGGTCAAAAACTACATACTCAGATCTCCACCAAACATTGCAGGGATACATTGGATGTCAAGACACGTGGAAAAAACGTACAAAACAAGAGATTGGAGACATCAAGATTTTCGACGAATTTTTGAAGAATTTTCAAATTTTCAGATAGGAGGTTCCAGATAAGGTCAAAAACTACATACTCAGATCTTCACCAAACGTTGCAGGGATACTTTGCATGTCAAGACACGTGGAAAAAACGTACAAAACAAGAGATTGGAGACATCAAGATTTTCGACGAATTTTTTAAGAATTTTCAAATTTTCAGATGGGAGGTTCCAGATAAGGTCAAAAACGACATACTCAGATCTTCACCAAACTTTGCATGGATACATTGGATGTCAAGACACGTGGAAAAAACGTACAAAACAAGAGATTGGAGACATCAAGATTTTGGACGAATTTTTTAAGAATTCTCAAATTTTCAGATAGGAGGTTCCAGATGAGGTCAAAAACTACATACTCAGATCTTCACCAAACTTTGCAGGGATACTTTGGATGTCAAGACACGTGGAAAAAACGTACAAAACAAGAGATTGGGGTCATCAAGATTTTGGACGAATTTTTTAAGAATTTTCAAATTTTCAGATGGGAGGTTCAATATAAGGTCAAAAACTACATACTCAGATCTTCACCAAACATTGCAGGGATACATTGGATGTCAAGACACGTGGAAAAAACGTACAAAACAAGAGATTGGAGACATCAAGATTTTGGACGAATTTTTTAAGAATTTTCAAATTTTCAGATAGGAGGTTCCAGATGAGGTCAAAAACTACATACTCAGATCTTCACCAAACTTTGCAGGAATACTTTGCATGTCAAGACACGTGGAAAAAACGTACAAAACAAGAGATTGGGGTCATCAAGATTTTGCACGGATTTTTTAGGAATTTTCAAATTTTCAGATGGGAGGTTCCAGATAAGGTCAAAAACTACATACTCAGATCTTCACCAAACTTTGCAGGGATACATTGGATGTCAAGACACGTGGAAAAAACGTACAAAACAAGAGATTGGAGACATCAAGATTTTGGACGAATTTTTTAAGAATTTTCAAATTTTCAGATAGGAGGTTCCATATAAGGTCAAAAACTACATACTCAGATCTTCACCAAACTTTGCATGGATACATTATGTGTCAAGACACGTGGAAAAAACGTACAAAACAAAAGATTGGAGACATCAAGATTTTGGTCGAATTTTTTAAGAATTTTCAAATTTTCAGATGGGAGGTTCCAGATAAGGTCAAAAACTACATACTCAGATCTTCACCAAACTTTGCAGGGATACATTGGATGTCAAGACACGTGGAAAAAACGTACAAAACAAGAGATTGGAGACATCAAGATTTTCGACGAATTTTTTGAGAATTTTCAAATTTTCAGATAGGAGGTTCCAGATAAGGTCAAAAACTACATACTCAGATCTTCACCAAACGTTGCAGGGATACTTTGCATGTCAAGACACGTGGAAAAAACGTACAAAACAAGAGATTGGAGACATCAAGATTTTCGACGAATTTTTTAAGAATTTTCAAATTTTCAGATGGGAGGTTCCAGATAAGGTCAAAAACGACATACTCAGATCTTCACCAAACTTTACAGGGATCCATTGGAGGTCGAGACACGTGGAAAAAACGTACAAAACAAGAGATTGGAGACATCAAGATTTTGGACGAATTTTTGAAGAATTTTCAAATTTTCAGATGGGAGGTTCCAGATAAGGTCAAAAACTACATACTCAGATCTTCACCAAACTTTGCAGGGATACATTGGATGTCAAGACACGTGGAAAAAACGTACAAAACAAGAGATTGGAGACATCAAGATTAAGGACGAATTTTTTAAGAATTTTCAAATTTTCAGATAGGAGGTTCCATATAAGGTCAAAAACTACATACTCAGATCTTCACCAAACTTTGCAGGAATACTTTGCATGTCAAGACACGTGGAAAAAACGTACAAAACAAGAGATTGGAGACATCAAGATTTTCGACGAATTTTTTAAGAATTTTCAAATTTTCAGAAAGAATGTTCCAGATAAGGTCAAAAACGACATACTCAGATCTTCACCAAACTTTGCAGGGATCCATTGGAGGTCGAGACACGTGGAAAAAACGTACAAAACAAGAGATTGGAGACATCAAGATTTTGGACGAATTTTTGAAGAATTTTCAAATTTTCAGATAGGAGGTTCCAGATAAGGTCTAAAACTACATACTCAGATCTTCACCAAACTTTGCAGGGATACATTGGAGGTCGAGACACGTGGAAAAAACGTACAAAACAAGAGATTGGAGACATCAAGATTTTGGACGAATTTTTTAAGAATTTTCAAATTTTCAGATAGGAGGTTCCATATAAGGTCAAAAACAACATACTCAGATCTTCACCAAACTTTGCAGGAATACTTTGCATGTCAAGACACGTGGAAAAAACGTACAAAACAAGAGATTGGAGACATCAAGATTTTCGACGAATTTTTTAAGAATTTTCAAATTTTCAGAAAGGATGTTCCAGATAAGGTCAAAAACGACATACTCAGATCTTCACCAAACTTTGCAGGGATACATTGGAGGTCGAGACACGTGGAAAAAACGTACAAAACAAGAGATTGGAGACATCAAGATTTTGGACGAATTTTTGAAGAATTTTCAAATTTTCTGATAGGAGGTCCCAGATAAGGTCAAAAACTACATACTCAGATCTCCACCAAACATTGCAGGGATACATTGGATGTCAAGACACGTGGAAAAAACGTACAAAACAAGAGATTGGAGACATCAAGATTTTCGACGAATTTTTGAAGAATTTTCAAATTTTCAGATAGGAGGTTCCAGATAAAGTCAAAAACTACATACTCAGATCTTCACCAAACGTTGGAGGGATACTTTGCATGTCAAGACACGTGGAAAAAACGTACAAAACAAGAGATTGGAGACATCAAGATTTTCGACGAATTTTTTAAGAATTTTCAAATTTTCAGATGGGAGGTTCCAGATAAGGTCAAAAACGACATACTCAGATCTTCACCAAACTTTGCATGGATACATTGGATGTCAAGACACGTGGAAAAAACGTACAAAACAAGAGATTGGGGTCATCAAGATTTTGCACGGATTTTTTAGGAATTTTCAAATTTTCAGATGGGAGGTTCCAGATAAGGTCAAAAACTACATACTCAGATCTTCACCAAACTTTGCAGGGATCCATTGGAGGTCGAGACACGTGGAAAAAACGTACAAAACAAGAGATTGGAGACATCAAGATTTTGGACGAATTTTTGAAGAATTTTCAAATTTTCAGATAGGAGGTTCCAGATAAGGTCTAAAACTACATACTCAGATCTTCACCAAACTTTGCAGGGATACATTGGAGGTCGAGACACGTGGAAAAAACGTACAAAACAAGAGATTGGAGACATCAAGATTTTCGACGAATTTTTTAAGAATTTTCAAATTTTCAGAAAGGATGTTCCAGATAAGGTCAAAAACGACATACTCAGATCTTCACCAAACTTTGCAGGGATACATTGGAGGTCGAGACACGTGGAAAAAACGTACAAAACAAGAGATTGGAGACATCAAGATTTTGGACGAATTTTTGAAGAATTTTCAAATTTTCTGATAGGAGGTCCCAGATAAGGTCAAAAACTACATACTCAGATCTCCACCAAACATTGCAGGGATACATTGGATGTCAAGACACGTGGAAAAAACGTACAAAACAAGAGATTGGAGACATCAAGATTTTCGACGAATTTTTGAAGAATTTTCAAATTTTCAGATAGGAGGTTCCAGATAAGGTCAAAAACTACATACTCAGATCTTCACCAAACGTTGCAGGGATACTTTGCATGTCAAGACACGTGGAAAAAACGTACAAAACAAGAGATTGGAGACATCAAGATTTTCGACGAATTTTTTAAGAATTTTCAAATTTTCTGATGGGAGGTTCCAGATAAGGTCAAAAACGACATACTCAGATCTTCACCAAACTTTGCATGGATACATTGGATGTCAAGACACGTGGAAAAAACGTACAAAACAAGAGATTGGAGACATCAAGATTTTGGACGAATTTTTTAAGAATTTTCAAATTTTCAGATAGGAGGTTCCAGATGAGGTCAAAAACTACATACTCAGATCTTCACCAAACTTTGCAGGGATACTTTGGATGTCAAGACACGTGGAAAAAACGTACAAAACAAGAGATTGGGGTCATCAAGATTTTGGACGAATTTTTTAAGAATTTTCAAATTTTCAGATGGGAGGTTCAATATAAGGTCAAAAACTACATACTCAGATCTTCACCAAACATTGCAGGGATACATTGGATGTCAAGACACGTGGAAAAAACGTACAAAACAAGAGATTGGAGACATCAAGATTTTGGACGAATTTTTTAAGAATTTTCAAATTTTCAGATAGGAGGTTCCAGATGAGGTCAAAAACTACATACTCAGATCTTCACCAAACTTTGCAGGAATACTTTGCATGTCAAGACACGTGGAAAAAACGTACAAAACAAGAGATTGGGGTCATCAAGATTTTGCACGGATTTTTTAGGAATTTTCAAATTTTCAGATGGGAGGTTCCAGATAAGGTCAAAAACTACATACTCAGATCTTCACCAAACTTTGCAGGGATACATTGGATGTCAAGACACGTGGAAAAAACGTACAAAACAAGAGATTGGAGACATCAAGATTTTGGACGAATTTTTTAAGAATTTTCAAATTTTCAGATAGGAGGTTCCATATAAGGTCAAAAACTACATACTCAGATCTTCACCAAACTTTGCATGGATACATTATGTGTCAAGACACGTGGAAAAAACGTACAAAACAAAAGATTGGAGACATCAAGATTTTGGTCGAATTTTTTAAGAATTTTCAAATTTTCAGATGGGAGGTTCCAGATAAGGTCAAAAACTACATACTCAGATCTTCACCAAACTTTGCAGGGATACATTGGATGTCAAGACACGTGGAAAAAACGTACAAAACAAGAGATTGGAGACATCAAGATTTTCGACGAATTTTTTGAGAATTTTCAAATTTTCAGATAGGAGGTTCCAGATAAGGTCAAAAACTACATACTCAGATCTTCACCAAACGTTGCAGGGATACTTTGCATGTCAAGACACGTGGAAAAAACGTACAAAACAAGAGATTGGAGACATCAAGATTTTCGACGAATTTTTTAAGAATTTTCAAATTTTCAGATGGGAGGTTCCAGATAAGGTCAAAAACGACATACTCAGATCTTCACCAAACTTTACAGGGATCCATTGGAGGTCGAGACACGTGGAAAAAACGTACAAAACAAGAGATTGGGGACATCAAGATTTTGGACGAATTTTTGAAGAATTTTCAAATTTTCAGATGGGAGGTTCCAGATAAGGTCAAAAACTACATACTCAGATCTTCACCAAACTTTGCAGGGATACATTGGATGTCAAGACACGTGGAAAAAACGTACAAAACAAGAGATTGGAGACATCAAGATTAAGGACGAATTTTTTAAGAATTTTCAAATTTTCAGATAGGAGGTTCCATATAAGGTCAAAAACTACATACTCAGATCTTCACCAAACTTTGCAGGAATACTTTGCATGTCAAGACACGTGGAAAAAACGTACAAAACAAGAGATTGGAGACATCAAGATTTTCGACGAATTTTTTAAGAATTTTCAAATTTTCAGAAAGAATGTTCCAGATAAGGTCAAAAACGACATACTCAGATCTTCACCAAACTTTGCAGGGATCCATTGGAGGTCGAGACACGTGGAAAAAACGTACAAAACAAGAGATTGGAGACATCAAGATTTTGGACGAATTTTTGAAGAATTTTCAAATTTTCAGATAGGAGGTTCCAGATAAGGTCTAAAACTACATACTCAGATCTTCACCAAACTTTGCAGGGATACATTGGAGGTCGAGACACGTGGAAAAAACGTACAAAACAAGAGATTGGAGACATCAAGATTTTGGACGAATTTTTTAAGAATTTTCAAATTTTCAGATAGGAGGTTCCATATAAGGTCAAAAACTACATACTCAGATCTTCACCAAACTTTGCAGGAATACTTTGCATGTCAAGACACGTGGAAAAAACGTACAAAACAAGAGATTGGAGACATCAAGATTTTCGACGAATTTTTTAAGAATTTTCAAATTTTCAGAAAGGATGTTCCAGATAAGGTCAAAAACGACATACTCAGATCTTCACCAAACTTTGCAGGGATACATTGGAGGTCGAGACACGTGGAAAAAACGTACAAAACAAGAGATTGGAGACATCAAGATTTTGGACGAATTTTTGAAGAATTTTCAAATTTTCTGATAGGAGGTCCCAGATAAGGTCAAAAACTACATACTCAGATCTCCACCAAACATTGCAGGGATACATTGGATGTCAAGACACGTGGAAAAAACGTACAAAACAAGAGATTGGAGACATCAAGATTTTCGACGAATTTTTGAAGAATTTTCAAATTTTCAGATAGGAGGTTCCAGATAAGGTCAAAAACTACATACTCAGATCTTCACCAAACGTTGGAGGGATACTTTGCATGTCAAGACACGTGGAAAAAACGTACAAAACAAGAGATTGGAGACATCAAGATTTTCGACGAATTTTTTAAGAATTTTCAAATTTTCAGATGGGAGGTTCCAGATAAGGTCAAAAACGACATACTCAGATCTTCACCAAACTTTGCATGGATACATTGGATGTCAAGACACGTGGAAAAAACGTACAAAACAAGAGATTGGGGTCATCAAGATTTTGCACGGATTTTTTAGGAATTTTCAAATTTTCAGATGGGAGGTTCCAGATAAGGTCAAAAACTACATACTCAGATCTTCACCAAACTTTGCAGGGATCCATTGGAGGTCGAGACACGTGGAAAAAACGTACAAAACAAGAGATTGGAGACATCAAGATTTTGGACGAATTTTTTAAGAATTTTCCAATTTTCAGATAGGAGGTTCCATATAAGGTCAAAAACTACATACTCAGATCTTCACCAAACTTTGCAGGGATACATTGGATGTCAAGACACGTGGAAAAAACGTACAAAACAAGAGATTGGAGACATCAAGATTTTCGACGAATTTTTTAAGAATTTTCAAATTTTCAGAAAGGATGTTCCAGATAAGGTCAAAAACGACATACTCAGATGTTCACCAAACTTTGCAGGGATCCATTGGAGGTCGAGACACGTGGAAAAAACGTACAAAACAAGAGATTGGAGACATCAAGATTTTGGACGAATTTTTGAAGAATTTTCAAATTTTCAGATAGGAGGTTCCAGATAAGGTCTAAAACTACATACTCAGATCTCCACCAAACATTGCAGGAATACATTGGATGTCAAGACACGTGGAAAAAACGTACAAAACAAGAGATTGGAGACATCAAGATTTTCGACGAATTTTTGAAGAATTTTCAAATTTTCAGATAGGAGGTTCCAGATAAGGTCAAAAACTACATACTCAGATCTTCACCAAACGTTGCAGGGATACTTTGCATGTCAAGACACGTGGAAAAAACGTACAAAACAAAAGATTGGAGACATCAAGATTTTCGACGAATTTTTTAAGAATTTTCAAATTTTCAGATGGGAGGTTCCAGATAAGGTCAAAAACGACATACTCAGATCTTCACCAAACTTTGCATGGATACATTGGATGTCAAGACACGTGGAAAAAACGTACAAAACAAGAGATTGGAGACATCAAGATTTTGGACGAATTTTTTAAGAATTCTCAAATTTTCAGAAAGGAGGTTCCATATAAGGTCAAAAACTACATACTCAGATCTTCACCAAACTTTGCAGGGATACTTTGGATGTCAAGACACGTGGAAAAAACGTACAAAACAAGAGATTGGGGTCATCAAGATTTTGGACGAATTTTTTAAGAATTTTCAAATTTTCAGATGGGAGGTTCAATATAAGGTCAAAAACTACATACTCAGATCTTCACCAAACTTTGCATGGATACATTGGATGTCAAGACACGTGGAAAAAACATACAAAACATAGGATTCGGAACATCAAGATTTTGGTCGAATTTTTTAAGAATTTTCAAATTTTCAGAAAGGATGTTCCAGATAAGGTCAAAAACGACATACTCAGATCTTCACCAAACTTTGCAGGGATACATTGGATATCAAGACACGTGGAAAAAACGTACAAAACAAGAGATTGGAGACATCAAGATTTTGGACGAATTTTTGAAGAATTTTCAAATTTTCTGATAGGAGGTCCCAGATAAGGTCAAAAACTACATACTCAGATCTCCACCAAACATTGCAGGGATACATTGGATGTCAAGACACGTGGAAAAAACGTACAAAACAAGAGATTGGAGACATCAAGATTTTCGACGAATTTTTGAAGAATTTTCAAATTTTCAGATAGGAGGTTCCAGATAAGGTCAAAAACTACATACTCAGATCTTCACCAAACGTTGCAGGGATACTTTGCATGTCAAGACACGTGGAAAAAACGTACAAAACAAGAGATTGGAGACATCAAGATTTTCGACGAATTTTTTAAGAATTTTCAAATTTTCAGATGGGAGGTTCCAGATAAGGTCAAAAACGACATACTCAGATCTTCACCAAACTTTGCAGGGATCCATTGGAGGTCGAGACACGTGGAAAAAACGTACAAAACAAGAGATTGGAGACATCAAGATTTTGGACGAATTTTTGAAGAATTTTCAAATTTTCAGATGGGAGGTTCCAGATAAGGTCAAAAACTACATACTCAGATCTTCACCAAACTTTGCAGGGATACATTGGATGTCAAGACACGTGGAAAAAACGTACAAAACAAGAGATTGGGGTCATCAAGATTTTGGACGGATTTTTTAGGAATTTTCAAATTTTCAGATGGGAGGTTCCAGATAAGGTCAAAAACTACATACTCAGATCTTCACCAAACTTTGCAGGGATCCATTGGAGGTCGAGACACGTGGAAAAAACGTACAAAACAAGAGATTGGAGACATCAAGATTTTGGACGAATTTTTTAAGAATTTTCCAATTTTCAGATAGGAGGTTCCAGATAAGGTCAAAAACTGCATACTCAGATCTTCACCAAACTTTGCATGGATACATTATGTGTCAAGACACGTGGAAAAAACGTACAAAACAAAAGATTGGAGACATCAAGATTTTGGTCGAATTTTTTAAGAATTTTCAAATTTTCAGATGGGAGGTTCCAGATAAGGTCAAAAACTACATACTCAGATCTTCACCAAACTTTGCAGGGATACATTGGATGTCAAGACACGTGGAAAAAACGTACAAAACAAGAGATTGGAGACATCAAGATTTTCGACGAATTTTTTGAGAATTTTCAAATTTTCAGATAGGAGGTTCCAGATAAGGTCAAAAACTACATACTCAGATCTTCACCAAACGTTGCAGGGATACTTTGCATGTCAAGACACGTGGAAAAAACGTACAAAACAAGAGATTGGAGACATCAAGATTTTCGACGAATTTTTTAAGAATTTTCAAATTTTCAGATGGGAGGTTCCAGATAAGGTCAAAAACGACATACTCAGATCTTCACCAAACTTTACAGGGATCCATTGGAGGTCGAGACACGTGAAAAAAACGTACAAAACAAGAGATTGGAGACATCAAGATTTTGGACGAATTTTTGAAGAATTTTCAAATTTTCAGATGGGAGGTTCCAGATAAGGTCAAAAACTACATACTCAGATCTTCACCAAACTTTGCAGGGATACATTGGATGTCAAGACACGTGGAAAAAACGTACAAAACAAGAGATTGGAGACATCAAGATTTTGGACGAATTTTTTAAGAATTTTCAAATTTTCAGATAGGAGGTTCCATATAAGGTCAAAAACTACATACTCAGATCTTCACCAAACTTTGCAGGAATACTTTGCATGTCAAGACACGTGGAAAAAACGTACAAAACAAGAGATTGGAGACATCAAGATTTTCGACGAATTTTTTAAGAATTTTCAAATTTTCAGAAAGAATGTTCCAGATAAGGTCAAAAACGACATACTCAGATCTTCACCAAACTTTGCAGGGATCCATTGGAGGTCGAGACACGTGGAAAAAACGTACAAAACAAGAGATTGGAGACATCAAGATTTTGGACGAAAGTAGTGCTATTGGGGCGTTTCAAAATAGTACTTAGTAGGTATGGTCTTTTTTTACCAATTGAATATCACTTTTTGACATATTTTGACAATTTTTTGTCGATGTTTTAGCGTTTAGCGATGTTTTAGTACAAATTTTCACTATACTCATTTTTCCCCCACTCGTACTTGGTAGGTATATCATGATGTTACGTGATACAACTTAACCTATCTTTTTTTTACGATTATTTAATTTTTTTACGACCCTAAGTGATATAACTTAACCTATCATTTTTTTTATTTAGGTACTGTTTGAACGTTATTATTTGAGGATCATATTTTGTAGGTATTTTTTTCATCAATCGAATATAAGTTTTTGACATATTTTGACAATTTTTTGTCGATGTTATAGCGTTTAGCGATGTTTTAGTACAAATTTTCACTGCACTTATTTTTTTCCCCACTCGTACTTGGTAGGTATATCACGATGTTACGTGATATAACTTAACCTATCTTTTTTTTTACGGTTTTTTTAATTTTCTTACGATCCTAAGTGATATAACTTAACCTATCATTTTTTTTATTTACGCACCGAACTAACCTACAAGGGGGACTCCGTTTGTTTTAATATTTCAGTATTATAAGGTTTTCACAAATTTTATATAACCTAAAATGTGTTGCATGTTGATTTTTTAGTATGTGGCAATTTTTTATGAATTTAAAACTGCTCTGTGACCCTCTCGTTCTTCACGTCGTGGACGAAGGACTTCTCTGCAATCAGGATGACGCTGCATAGGGTATCCTCGGGCAAGGCATCGTGGAACTCGCAAACACCCACTCTACAAAAATTCTACTATATGATCTTTCACTGGCTAAGCTAACCTACAAATAGGAATTGGCAGCACTGACTTATAAACCCACTGGGTCTTCTTGGCATGTTTTTTCATGATGTGTTGCCAGGCTATTGCGCATCTTGGCGTATACAATGTATATATTTTGAGAGGGGGGTTATAGCTTTTTATGCTGTACGAATACTAAAAACTTGACAGTGACAACCAACAGAGTAAATAAACCTACATGCAGAAACTAACAACACTAGTTTCTGACAGTGAATTTGAAATAAAATATTAAACAAAATACATGAGTAAGCACTGTGATTACAAATAATACCAGTGTTATTACACATTCATTCTTATTTTTCGAAGTTGAATGGAAGCACGTGTTTTTTACGCTCTCGTAATACTGACCTTGCCCCAGTGATTTTAAATTGCTTCCATCCGGTTTTTTTTTCTGTGTTATTTTCGCGCGCACGCAACATTCGCTTTCAATAGTTTAATGAAACACAGAAGGAGTGTTAGTTTAGCAGGTTTTGAGTTTACAATTTATTAAATTAAACAATAATTTATGTAAGAATATACTTGTACTTACCGAACACAAAATAATAAAAGCACATGTGAATCTTTGCGTGTGTTCATGTTATATGACGACTGAGTAAAAAATAATGTTAACTCCCCGAAAGATAAAAGTTCCTGGTTCGACATCAGATGCATGCAAATTTTATGTTTTGCTCTCCAAAATCTTGATTTTTATGTTTGTGCTATTTGTCATACAGCAGAGGAGAAGAGGGGAGAGGGGAGGGGAGGGGGTATTATTAGCGCCATCTATTAGCAAACAATAGAAATAAAAAAGTAGGGTCAAACTTTTTCAACACCCAAAAATTTTAAACGTCCTCGTTTAGTAATACGATCAGCAGAAGACGTTTGAAAGAGTACTCTTAGTCGAGAAAGCTAATTGCTAGGGCCCATATATTGCTAAAATGTTCTTTGATTTGCATATTTCTCATACCGCCATATGTTGTTCTAGTTGACTTCTTCCAAAAAAATGCTAATTAGCGAGAGTTAATTAAGCCAGGCAAGTAAAAGAAGCAAATAGGACAATATGTGGCGACGTGGAAATATGTAAAAATTCGATAAAATTCGAATTAAAATTGGAGGATATTTTGCATTTTTTTCCTATAATGTACAAAACATTTACCGTACATAATTTTTTCTATTTACAACAGTATAAAATAAGAGAAATGTGTGACAATATCCATATTAATTAGGAAGGTGTGTTGTATGCTAGGTTAGCTAATTGCGTCTTCTACAGCTTCACTGTATAGAGGAAAAATGGAAAAAGAGAGCTCTACAAAAACTAACCTAACAAATTTAAAATGTGATCTATCGTGAATTAAACTAAGCTTTTTCACCCACCCACATATAGCCTTACAGGTGACTCAAAAGCAGAAATTGGTCATAGCGTGACAGGTCGATTTATTGTGAACTAAACTAACCTCCCCCTACTCATACATACACACTATGTCTTACAATAAGTAAAACTGCTATATCACATGTAAGGGCCGACGGTTGGCAAGACATACAAGATCTATTGCAAATTTTATTAACCTACGACATAAGCCATGGACACACACACACCAAGCCTTCCAGATAGGCTATAAGCAACTCACCTCTTGCAATTGTATAACGGGGAAAATTAACCTACAGCTAGCAACACTGTTTGAGCTGCTTTTGACGAGTAGTGTTACCAAACTTATTTTTTGCAAATAGGCTCTACAGCTAGAGGCTTGAAACATATACCCTACCAGAGTATGTCAACTTACCTCATGTAAAAATATTACCTAGTACGGGTTAAGCTGTGACATACAACTAGCGAACGACACGACCACCTGACACACAGACAGAGAGAGTGTGATACAGCTTATACGCAGTTTTTCCTACACACGTACTGGGTTTAAAAGGTAACTTACAACAACTATTTCACTCACCTCCTATCATATAATAAAATTACCACAGGTTTTTGATACTTGCTGCCAGAACATGGTAGTTTTAGACTGGAAATTCAGCCCGATTATTCTATTTGTGCAAGAGAAAAATGATGATGCCTGCATTTGGAATATATAATTCTTCTTACGGTATTTTGCGTGCCCCAGTAACCTTGCTTTCGATTCACGGAAGCTATGACGTGTATTTCCTGTTTCGCGAACATGCGAGAATCTTTCACAATGTCGCATCAGAGTTGGTTGTGTATATAAATCTAGTTTGGGGAATGGACATGAATATAATGTCAAAATTATTGCATAACTTAAAAAGAATATTTATTGCACTGCGTTTTCTAGCAAAGGTAAATGTGGAATGCCCCGGCCCCCTCAGAGATTTGAATACTGTTAGTTAAACAGCAAGCATTGTCATATGGACTGACGATTATTATTTTTAAAAAAACAGACCTCGTAATAAATTATAACCTGAGCTGTCTTGCAAGTCTCTCGAGTTTGATATCTGGTGAAGGAATATGATGCCACTATAAACTGTACACAAGATATATACCCAGTCCCTGGCATGAGATGGGCGAGGATCTATACAGTTGTACAATGGTTGTTTTTTTTATTAAAGCATAGCGCTTATTTACATGTCAGCGCAACATGCATGCAAAGAAGGGAGGGAGACCATAACGGATAATTCTTATTTCGATTTCAATATTTTTGCTAGTCACGCTATCTAGACGAACACTGGAAGATGGGCAAAAGCGAGGGAAAGAGAGAAATGTTATTTTTTGCCCCTCTGCCTGTGTGTGATATACTAGTTTTACATGCATACGGCTGTATCGTGAAGCGAGGCTGAAAATAATTTTTGAAAGCAGTCTCGAGCATCTTCGCGTTCAGCCAACAAGAGAAATAAAATATTACACATGGGTGTGGGGCGCAACAGCCACAGTACGGTAATGTGCATGGATGTTAAAACTTTTGGGTTTTATGAATAGACATACATATCAGTTTTGCAGTCTCCAGATGGGACCGGAGCTTACTCTTTATTTGGACAAGGGGGTTCAGATCAACTATAATTTTTGTTCACATCAAAATGAAACAAAGAATTTTATTTTACTGCTTACTTATTCAATATTTTTATTATTGTAAAGAATGGGGCGGTGTGTCTTATTGTATATAGTCTTCCAACAACCACCTCGGGGGCGTAAATTTATGTTTCTGCATGTATGCAAAATGCACTTAACTTTAGTTGTGAAGTTTGTTTTGCTGTTGTGATTAAATACTAAACCAAAATCTCACTACATAATTTTGAATTATATTTGTTAAAATTGATCTATATTATATTATTGCTATAGGTGGTCCATGTTATGCGCAGGAGAATTTTTAAAAAATGTCTTGTTTCTCGAACCTGTGGCCTGTAGATTTGCTTTGTTGGCAAACAGAAACAGAAAATGGCACCATGTTATTCTATACTGATATACTGATAGTCAACAACTATGTCGAAAAGCAATGATGGGGGGGACTTGTCTGTGTTGGGTCTTATTAAGAACTTCACGGCTGTACCTGCACAACTCATCGACAACAAATCAACAATGTTAGGAAATGTGTGCATGGCCCCTGAGAATACAATTTAAAATCACTGATGTGATATGAACCCTCTTCACTTGTGTGTATTTGAATATGCGAACATGAGGTATTTTGAATAATCGAGGCGGACAATCACAAAAACAGCTTGCAACGGTATGGAGAGTTCAAACTTCAGACGATTGTTGTTAATCTACGAAAAGCCAAGGGGCGAACGGAGATCACTACGAAAATTGTAACGCGAGGCTATTTTGGCTAATGGCAACGATGAGGATGAATAATAGTTGTTTTGATGAAATTGAAAAAGTGGGGCACGTCTGCTTCGAAGTGCATTACACCAACAACTACAATTGTCCCTCTTCCCCACACGAGGTGATTAACAGAGGTGTATTTTTGCCGGTCTACGACTCTGAGGGCTCAAGTTACAATGTTTACCTATAGCTGTACATATTTAAAAATGACCTGAGCAATTAAATGTTACAATACCGATCCTGATTTTTGTCGGATGACGTAGGTTGCAATCCCACCCCCGATGGCGTATAGACTTAAATGTTTCCATAACATGAAATACTGTTAATGGAAATCTGTCGTTTCTAATGTAAAAATCATATAACAAGAAAAAGAAGAAAATAAATGTTGCGAGCAAATACGGAGCCTCAATCCAAACACATAAATAATCAGACAAGATGTCAACGGTGCGTTCATAACTAACAAGTGATTATTCAAAAATTGAAATGGTGCAGGGGGAAACAACCAACTAACTAACTAGGCTTCTTAAACCCGAGGACAGCAAATACAAGCCTATTCTGATCTGAGAAATATCTCTATTTTTTTTCCATCCCAACCGATTTTTTAGGTCTATTCAACCCCTCATGGTACACGAGCTCCCACTGCCCTGATGGTGGAGGAAGCGAATCTATTTGGACATGAAAGAGCATTATGTGTGGGAGACTATAATTTATACATGTGGTTGCTTGGATGCTTACAGAGGATGCCATAGCTCGTGCGATTGAGGCATTTTATTAAGCACATATTTTGATGAGTGTAAAGAATTAAATAAGTCACAAGGGGCTGAGGCATGGTTCGAATTTCTCGATCTAGGTATGGATGCAGACAGACACGAAGTTTTGTGTGTGGACACAAATGATAATGGAAAAATGCCGTTCACCCCGATAGCATAGTGGTAATGTTGTTCTTGCCTCGTTTCCATCGACAACATAGTGGTTATACTGTCCAATATTAAGAAGTTCTCAAAATTATTCAATTATTTTTTTCTCTTCTTCTTCTATCGTCTCGGTAACAAAAAAAAAAGGTTTTCTCAAACGTTTAGACGGCTACGAAAATGTTGAAATGTAAAATATTGTTGCATTGTAATCAAAAAAGAATTTGTTGAATATGCCTAACCTAAAATAAAATTCAAGAATTAATAGAGTTAAATATTTGCTACTCTGAAATGGCGACGGCTATCATAACATTATTTTCAGCAGGATAATAATGACAATATTATATATATTAAGGATTAGGCCCGAGGGATTCTTATTCACTACACTCGTTTCTAACCTGTCCACACTGGAAACCGAAAACACAAGTACGAGACACTAACTTGGGAGAGGACATGCAAAAACTCTGCGGGGGCTCATCTTAAAAACTTCAGTAGATGTTTGTCATGGAACTCCCTCCTTAAATTCGATTCGAAAGGCACAAATATTCCGGTTCTTGAATAAGAAGCGCGTATGCCTTCGGAAAGAGAGAAGAAGAAATAAATAAATCAACTCATGCATATTCTTCATGTACGTATGCTTGGTGACAAGAAACAGTATTTTTTTTTTCTCTTTAAGAAATTGTTTTCAACTTTTTGCTAGGTGACCCAACAGGAGTGGACGAAATAGCTTATTCATTCAAACTGGAAGCTTGCTTTTTTTTCAACAATAGAAAACATATTATTTCCAGTGAAATATCGACTCAACTACCTAGAATGGCTACCACGGGCTTGGTGACTGAATACTAAAAAACTATCGAGCGACTTACTTCACAGCAGTGTCACTTAGTTTCAACAAGAACAGTTCAAGGCTTCCCGGGTGTCCTGCAAGGTTCGGTATTTATTTTTTTAATAGCAAGCAGATGAACTGGCCTTACAATATGAAGACCCCTCTCACTGTGTCGGTTGCAGTTATTTTCTGGTAATTATGTCTTGCCGATGGCGCTGTCGCTTTGTAATCATACTTAGGAGTTATTTTTTTTTATTTTGCCTTTCGCGACATGTTCGACTAATCGTGACAATACGTTTCAACTTTTCTGCATAAACGTTGATCATCGTTTATCTTGTCCGCATCGATTAATCTTCTTATGTTTTTTTTTGTTTTTTCGTCGCGTCCATCTCTTCTGTTATCACAATCGAGACTTCTAGATTATTATTTTTTCTCCCTGCAATTTTAGAAATGTAATTTTTCATGATCATCCAGCGAACGCCTGAGACATTTCAGCAAAATGTCGATTATTCAATGGATGTTGTAAGGTTCCATGTTTTTTTTCACTATCTCTTGTTTGGTCGATTTTGAATTTGGGAGTTATTTTTTTTATTTTGCCTTTCGCGACATGTTCGACTAATCGTGACAATACGTTTCAACCTTTCTACATAAACGTTGAAACGTTTCAACGATACAGCCGTATGCATGTAAAACTAGTATATCACACACAGGCAGAGGGGCAAAAAATAACATTTCTCTCTTTCCCTCGCTTTTGCCCATCTTCCAGTGTTCGTCTAGATAGCGTGACTAGCAAAAATATTGAAATCGAAATAAGAATTATCCGTTATGGTCTCCCTCCCTTCTTTGCATGCATGTTGCGCTGACATGTAAATAAGCGCTATGCTTTAATAAAAAAAACAACCATTGTACAACTGTATAGATCCTCGCCCATCTCATGCCAGGGACTGGGTATATATCTTGTGTACAGTTTATAGTGGCATCATATTCCTTCACCAGATATCAAACTCGAGAGACTTGCAAGACAGCTCAGGTTATAATTTATTACGAGGTCTGTTTTTTTAAAAATAATAATCGTCAGTCCATATGACAATGCTTGCTGTTTAACTAACAGTATTCAAATCTCTGAGGGGGCCGGGGCATTCCACATTTACCTTTGCTAGAAAACGCAGTGCAATAAATATTCTTTTTAAGTTATGCAATAATTTTGACATTATATTCATGTCCATTCCCCAAACTAGATTTATATACACAACCAACTCTGATGCGACATTGTGAAAGATTCTCGCATGTTCGCGAAACAGGAAATACACGTCATAGCTTCCGTGAATCGAAAGCAAGGTTACTGGGGCACGCAAAATACCGTAAGAAGAATTATATATTCCAAATGCAGGCATCATCATTTTTCTCTTGCACAAATAGAATAATCGGGCTGAATTTCCAGTCTAAAACTACCATGTTCTGGCAGCAAGTATCAAAAACCTGTGGTAATTTTATTATATGATAGGAGGTGAGTGAAATAGTTGTTGTAAGTTACCTTTTAAACCCAGTACGTGTGTAGGAAAAACTGCGTATAAGCTGTATCACACTCTCTCTGTCTGTGTGTCAGGTGGTCGTGTCGTTCGCTAGTTGTATGTCACAGCTTAACCCGTACTAGGTAATATTTTTACATGAGGTAAGTTGACATACTCTGGTAGGGTATATGTTTCAAGCCTCTAGCTGTAGAGCCTATTTGCAAAAAATAAGTTTGGTAACACTACTCGTCAAAAGCAGCTCAAACAGTGTTGCTAGCTGTAGGTTAATTTTCCCCGTTATACAATTGCAAGAGGTGAGTTGCTTATAGCCTATCTGGAAGGCTTGGTGTGTGTGTGTCCATGGCTTATGTCGTAGGTTAATAAAATTTGCAATAGATCTTGTATGTCTTGCCAACCGTCGGCCCTTACATGTGATATAGCAGTTTTACTTATTGTAAGACATAGTGTGTATGTATGAGTAGGGGGAGGTTAGTTTAGTTCACAATAAATCGACCTGTCACGCTATGACCAATTTCTGCTTTTGAGTCACCTGTAAGGCTATATGTGGGTGGGTGAAAAAGCTTAGTTTAATTCACGATAGATCACATTTTAAATTTGTTAGGTTAGTTTTTGTAGAGCTCTCTTTTTCCATTTTTCCTCTATACAGTGAAGCTGTAGAAGACGCAATTAGCTAACCTAGCATACAACACACCTTCCTAATTAATATGGATATTGTCACACATTTCTCTTATTTTATACTGTTGTAAATAGAAAAAATTATGTACGGTAAATGTTTTGTACATTATAGGAAAAAAATGCAAAATATCCTCCAATTTTAATTCGAATTTTATCGAATTTTTACATATTTCCACGTCGCCACATATTGTCCTATTTGCTTCTTTTACTTGCCTGGCTTAATTAACTCTCGCTAATTAGCATTTTTTTGGAAGAAGTCAACTAGAACAACATATGGCGGTATGAGAAATATGCAAATCAAAGAACATTTTAGCAATATATGGGCCCTAGCAATTAGCTTTCTCGACTAAGAGTACTCTTTCAAACGTCTTCTGCTGATCGTATTACTAAACGAGGACGTTTAAAATTTTTGGGTGTTGAAAAAGTTTGACCCTACTTTTTTATTTCTATTGTTTGCTAATAGATGGCGCTAATAATACCCCCTCCCCTCCCCTCTCCCCTCTTCTCCTCTGCTGTATGACAAATAGCACAAACATAAAAATCAAGATTTTGGAGAGCAAAACATAAAATTTGCATGCATCTGATGTCGAACCAGGAACTTTTATCTTTCGGGGAGTTAACATTATTTTTTACTCAGTCGTCATATAACATGAACACACGCAAAGATTCACATGTGCTTTTATTATTTTGTGTTCGGTAAGTACAAGTATATTCTTACATAAATTATTGTTTAATTTAATAAATTGTAAACTCAAAACCTGCTAAACTAACACTCCTTCTGTGTTTCATTAAACTATTGAAAGCGAATGTTGCGTGCGCGCGAAAATAACACAGAAAAAAAAACCGGATGGAAGCAATTTAAAATCACTGGGGCAAGGTCAGTATTACGAGAGCGTAAAAAACACGTGCTTCCATTCAACTTCGAAAAATAAGAATGAATGTGTAATAACACTGGTATTATTTGTAATCACAGTGCTTACTCATGTATTTTGTTTAATATTTTATTTCAAATTCACTGTCAGAAACTAGTGTTGTTAGTTTCTGCATGTAGGTTTATTTACTCTGTTGGTTGTCACTGTCAAGTTTTTAGTATTCGTACAGCATAAAAAGCTATAACCCCCCTCTCAAAATATATACATTGTATACGCCAAGATGCGCAATAGCCTGGCAACACATCATGAAAAAACATGCCAAGAAGACCCAGTGGGTTTATAAGTCAGTGCTGCCAATTCCTATTTGTAGGTTAGCTTAGCCAGTGAAAGATCATATAGTAGAATTTTTGTAGAGTGGGTGTTTGCGAGTTCCACGATGCCTTGCCCGAGGATACCCTATGCAGCGTCATCCTGATTGCAGAGAAGTCCTTCGTCCACGACGTGAAGAACGAGAGGGTCACAGAGCAGTTTTAAATTCATAAAAAATTGCCACATACTAAAAAATCAACATGCAACACATTTTAGGTTATATAAAATTTGTGAAAACCTTATAATACTGAAATATTAAAACAAACGGAGTCCCCCTTGTAGGTTAGTTCGGTGCGTAAATAAAAAAAATGATAGGTTAAGTTATATCACTTAGGATCGTAAGAAAATTAAAAAAACCGTAAAAAAAAAGATAGGTTAAGTTATATCACGTAACATCGTGATATACCTACCAAGTACGAGTGGGGAAAAAAATAAGTGCAGTGAAAATTTGTACTAAAACATCGCTAAACGCTATAACATCGACAAAAAATTGTCAAAATATGTCAAAAACTTATATTCGATTGATGAAAAAAATACCTACAAAATATGATCCTCAAATAATAACGTTCAAACAGTACCTAAATAAAAAAAATGATAGGTTAAGTTATATCACTTAGGGTCGTAAAAAAATTAAATAATCGTAAAAAAAAGATAGGTTAAGTTGTATCACGTAACATCATGATATACCTACCAAGTACGAGTGGGGGAAAAATGAGTATAGTGAAAATTTGTACTAAAACATCGCTAAACGCTAAAACATCGACAAAAAATTGTCAAAATATGTCAAAAAGTGATATTCAATTGGTAAAAAAAGACCATACCTACTAAGTACTATTTTGAAACGCCCCAATAGCACTACTGACGAATTTTTGAAGAATTTTCAAATTTTCAGATAGGAGGTTCCAGATAAGGTCTAAAACTACATACTCAGATCTTCACCAAACTTTGCAGGGATACATTGGAGGTCGAGACACGTGGAAAAAACGTACAAAACAAGAGATTGGAGACATCAAGATTTTGGACGAATTTTTTAAGAATTTTCAAATTTTCAGATAGGAGGTTCCATATAAGGTCAAAAACTACATACTCAGATCTTCACCAAACTTTGCAGGAATACTTTGCATGTCAAGACACGTGGAAAAAAAGTACAAAACAAGAGATTGGAGACATCAAGATTTTCGACGAATTTTTTAAGAATTTTCAAATTTTCAGAAAGGATGTTCCAGATAAGGTCAAAAACGACATACTCAGATCTTCACCAAACTTTGCAGGGATACATTGGAGGTCGAGACACGTGGAAAAAACGTACAAAACAAGAGATTGGAGACATCAAGATTTTGGACGAATTTTTGAAGAATTTTCAAATTTTCTGATAGGAGGTCACAGATAAGGTCAAAAACTACATACTCAGATCTCCACCAAACATTGCAGGGATACATTGGATGTCAAGACACGTGGAAAAAACGTACAAAACAAGAGATTGGAGACATCAAGATTTTCGACGAATTTTTGAAGAATTTTCAAATTTTCAGATAGGAGGTTCCAGATAAGGTCAAAAACTACATACTCAGATCTTCACCAAACGTTGGAGGGATACTTTGCATGTCAAGACACGTGGAAAAAACGTACAAAACAAGAGATTGGAGACATCAAGATTTTCGACGAATTTTTTAAGAATTTTCAAATTTTCAGATGGGAGGTTCCAGATAAGGTCAAAAACGACATACTCAGATCTTCACCAAACTTTGCATGGATACATTGGATGTCAAGACACGTGGAAAAAACGTACAAAACAAGAGATTGGGGTCATCAAGATTTTGCACGGATTTTTTAGGAATTTTCAAATTTTCAGATGGGAGGTTCCAGATAAGGTCAAAAACTACATACTCAGATCTTCACCAAACTTTGCAGGGATCCATTGGAGGTCGAGACACGTGGAAAAAACGTACAAAACAAGAGATTGGAGACATCAAGATTTTGGACGAATTTTTTAAGAATTTTCCAATTTTCAGATAGGAGGTTCCATATAAGGTCAAAAACTACATACTCAGATCTTCACCAAACTTTGCAGGGATACATTGGATGTCAAGACACGTGGAAAAAACGTACAAAACAAGAGATTGGAGACATCAAGATTTTCGACGAATTTTTTAAGAATTTTCAAATTTTCAGAAAGGATGTTCCAGATAAGGTCAAAAACGACATACTCAGATCTTCACCAAACTTTGCAGGGATCCATTGGAGGTCGAGACACGTGGAAAAAACGTACAAAACAAGAGATTGGAGACATCAAGATTTTGGACGAATTTTTGAAGAATTTTCAAATTTTCAGATAGGAGGTTCCAGATAAGGTCTAAAACTACATACTCAGATCTCCACCAAACATTGCAGGAATACATTGGATGTCAAGACACGTGGAAAAAACGTACAAAACAAGAGATTGGAGACATCAAGATTATCGACGAATTTTTGAAGAATTTTCAAATTTTCAGATAGGAGGTTCCAGATAAGGTCAAAAACTACATACTCAGATCTTCACCAAACGTTGCAGGGATACTTTGGATGTCAAGACACGTGGAAAAAACGTACAAAACAAAAGATTGGAGACATCAAGATTTTCGACGAATTTTTTAAGAATTTTCAAATTTTCAGATGGGAGGTTCCAGATAAGGTCAAAAACGACATACTCAGATCTTCACCAAACTTTGCATGGATACATTGGATGTCAAGACACGTGGAAAAAACGTACAAAACAAGAGATTGGAGACATCAAGATTTTGGACGAATTTTTTAAGAATTCTCAAATTTTCAGAAAGGAGGTTCCATATAAGGTCAAAAACTACATACTCAGATCTTCACCAAACTTTGCAGGGATACTTTGGATGTCAAGACACGTGGAAAAAACGTACAAAACAAGAGATTGGGGTCATCAAGATTTTGGACGAATTTTTTAAGAATTTTCAAATTTTCAGATGGGAGGTTCAATATAAGGTCAAAAACTACATACTCAGATCTTCACCAAACTTTGCATGGATACATTGGATGTCAAGACACGTGGAAAAAACATACAAAACATAGGATTCGGAACATCAAGATTTTGGTCGAATTTTTTAAGAATTTTCAAATTTTCAGAAAGGATGTTCCAGATAAGGTCAAAAACGACATACTCAGATCTTCACCAAACTTTGCAGGGATACATTGGATATCAAGACACGTGGAAAAAACGTACAAAACAAGAGATTGGAGACATCAAGATTTTGGACGAATTTTTGAAGAATTTTCAAATTTTCTGATAGGAGGTCCCAGATAAGGTCAAAAACTACATACTCAGATCTCCACCAAACATTGCAGGGATACATTGGATGTCAAGACACGTGGAAAAAACGTACAAAACAAGAGATTGGAGACATCAAGATTTTCGACGAATTTTTGAAGAATTTTCAAATTTTCAGATAGGAGGTTCCAGATAAGGTCAAAAACTACATACTCAGATCTTCACCAAACGTTGCAGGGATACTTTGCATGTCAAGACACGTGGAAAAAACGTACAAAACAAGAGATTGGAGACATCAAGATTTTCGACGAATTTTTTAAGAATTTTCAAATTTTCAGATGGGAGGTTCCAGATAAGGTCAAAAACGACATACTCAGATCTTCACCAAACTTTGCAGGGATCCATTGGAGGTCGAGACACGTGGAAAAAACGTACAAAACAAGAGATTGGAGACATCAAGATTTTGGACGAATTTTTGAAGAATTTTCAAATTTTCAGATGGGAGGTTCCAGATAAGGTCAAAAACTACATACTCAGATCTTCACCAAACTTTGCAGGGATACATTGGATGTCAAGACACGTGGAAAAAACGTACAAAACAAGAGATTGGGGTCATCAAGATTTTGGACGGATTTTTTAGGAATTTTCAAATTTTCAGATGGGAGGTTCCAGATAAGGTCAAAAACTACATACTCAGATCTTCACCAAACTTTGCAGGGATCCATTGGAGGTCGAGACACGTGGAAAAAACGTACAAAACAAGAGATTGGAGACATCAAGATTTTGGACGAATTTTTTAAGAATTTTCCAATTTTCAGATAGGAGGTTCCAGATAAGGTCAAAAACTGCATACTCAGATCTTCACCAAACTTTGCATGGATACATTATGTGTCAAGACACGTGGAAAAAACGTACAAAACAAAAGATTGGAGACATCAAGATTTTGGTCGAATTTTTTAAGAATTTTCAAATTTTCAGATGGGAGGTTCCAGATAAGGTCAAAAACTACATACTCAGATCTTCACCAAACTTTGCAGGGATACATTGGATGTCAAGACACGTGGAAAAAACGTACAAAACAAGAGATTGGAGACATCAAGATTTTCGACGAATTTTTTGAGAATTTTCAAATTTTCAGATAGGAGGTTCCAGATAAGGTCAAAAACTACATACTCAGATCTTCACCAAACGTTGCAGGGATACTTTGCATGTCAAGACACGTGGAAAAAACGTACAAAACAAGAGATTGGAGACATCAAGATTTTCGACGAATTTTTTAAGAATTTTCAAATTTTCAGATGGGAGGTTCCAGATAAGGTCAAAAACGACATACTCAGATCTTCACCAAACTTTACAGTGATCCATTGGAGGTCGAGACACGTGGAAAAAACGTACAAAACAAGAGATTGGAGACATCAAGATTTTGGACGAATTTTTGAAGAATTTTCAAATTTTCAGATGGGAGGTTCCAGATAAGGTCAAAAACTACATACTCAGATCTTCACCAAACTTTGCAGGGATACATTGGATGTCAAGACACGTGGAAAAAACGTACAAAACAAGAGATTGGAGACATCAAGATTTTGGACGAATTTTTTAAGAATTTTCAAATTTTCAGATAGGAGGTTCCATATAAGGTCAAAAACTACATACTCAGATCTTCACCAAACTTTGCAGGAATACTTTGCATGTCAAGACACGTGGAAAAAACGTACAAAACAAGAGATTGGAGACATCAAGATTTTCGACGAATTTTTTAAGAATTTTCAAATTTTCAGAAAGAATGTTCCAGATAAGGTCAAAAACGACATACTCAGATCTTCACCAAACTTTGCAGGGATCCATTGGAGGTCGAGACACGTGGAAAAAACGTACAAAACAAGAGATTGGAGACATCAAGATTTTGGACGAATTTTTGAAGAATTTTCAAATTTTCAGATAGGAGGTTCCAGATAAGGTCTAAAACTACATACTCAGATCTTCACCAAACTTTGCAGGGATACATTGGAGGTCGAGACACGTGGAAAAAACGTACAAAACAAGAGATTGGAGACATCAAGATTTTGGACGAATTTTTTAAGAATTTTCAAATTTTCAGATAGGAGGTTCCATATAAGGTCAAAAACTACATACTCAGATCTTCACCAAACTTTGCAGGAATACTTTGCATGTCAAGACACGTGGAAAAAAAGTACAAAACAAGAGATTGGAGACATCAAGATTTTCGACGAATTTTTTAAGAATTTTCAAATTTTCAGAAAGGATGTTCCAGATAAGGTCAAAAACGACATACTCAGATCTTCACCAAACTTTGCAGGGATACATTGGAGGTCGAGACACGTGGAAAAAACGTACAAAACAAGAGATTGGAGACATCAAGATTTTGGACGAATTTTTGAAGAATTTTCAAATTTTCTGATAGGAGGTCACAGATAAGGTCAAAAACTACATACTCAGATCTCCACCAAACATTGCAGGGATACATTGGATGTCAAGACACGTGGAAAAAACGTACAAAACAAGAGATTGGAGACATCAAGATTTTCGACGAATTTTTGAAGAATTTTCAAATTTTCAGATAGGAGGTTCCAGATAAGGTCAAAAACTACATACTCAGATCTTCACCAAACGTTGGAGGGATACTTTGCATGTCAAGACACGTGGAAAAAACGTACAAAACAAGAGATTGGAGACATCAAGATTTTCGACGAATTTTTTAAGAATTTTCAAATTTTCAGATGGGAGGTTCCAGATAAGGTCAAAAACGACATACTCAGATCTTCACCAAACTTTGCATGGATACATTGGATGTCAAGACACGTGGAAAAAACGTACAAAACAAGAGATTGGGGTCATCAAGATTTTGCACGGATTTTTTAGGAATTTTCAAATTTTCAGATGGGAGGTTCCAGATAAGGTCAAAAACTACATACTCAGATCTTCACCAAACTTTGCAGGGATCCATTGGAGGTCGAGACACGTGGAAAAAACGTACAAAACAAGAGATTGGAGACATCAAGATTTTGGACGAATTTTTTAAGAATTTTCCAATTTTCAGATAGGAGGTTCCATATAAGGTCAAAAACTACATACTCAGATCTTCACCAAACTTTGCAGGGATACATTGGATGTCAAGACACGTGGAAAAAACGTACAAAACAAGAGATTGGAGACATCAAGATTTTCGACGAATTTTTTAAGAATTTTCAAATTTTCAGAAAGGATGTTCCAGATAAGGTCAAAAACGACATACTCAGATCTTCACCAAACTTTGCAGGGATCCATTGGAGGTCGAGACACGTGGAAAAAACGTACAAAACAAGAGATTGGAGACATCAAGATTTTGGACGAATTTTTGAAGAATTTTCAAATTTTCAGATAGGAGGTTCCAGATAAGGTCTAAAACTACATACTCAGATCTCCACCAAACATTGCAGGAATACATTGGATGTCAAGACACGTGGAAAAAACGTACAAAACAAGAGATTGGAGACATCAAGATTTTCGACGAATTTTTGAAGAATTTTCAAATTTTCAGATAGGAGGTTCCAGATAAGGTCAAAAACTACATACTCAGATCTTCACCAAACGTTGCAGGGATACTTTGCATGTCAAGACACGTGGAAAAAACGTACAAAACAAAAGATTGGAGACATCAAGATTTTCGACGAATTTTTTAAGAATTTTCAAATTTTCAGATGGGAGGTTCCAGATAAGGTCAAAAACGACATACTCAGATCTTCACCAAACTTTGCATGGATACATTGGATGTCAAGACACGTGGAAAAAACGTACAAAACAAGAGATTGGAGACATCAAGATTTTGGACGAATTTTTTAAGAATTCTCAAATTTTCAGAAAGGAGGTTCCATATAAGGTCAAAAACTACATACTCAGATCTTCACCAAACTTTGCAGGGATACTTTGGATGTCAAGACACGTGGAAAAAACGTACAAAACAAGAGATTGGGGTCATCAAGATTTTGGACGAATTTTTTAAGAATTTTCAAATTTTCAGATGGGAGGTTCAATATAAGGTCAAAAACTACATACTCAGATCTTCACCAAACTTTGCATGGATACATTGGATGTCAAGACACGTGGAAAAAACATACAAAACATAGGATTCGGAACATCAAGATTTTGGTCGAATTTTTTAAGAATTTTCAAATTTTCAGAAAGGATGTTCCAGATAAGGTCAAAAACGACATACTCAGATCTTCACCAAACTTTGCAGGGATACATTGGATATCAAGACACGTGGAAAAAACGTACAAAACAAGAGATTGGAGACATCAAGATTTTGGACGAATTTTTGAAGAATTTTCAAATTTTCTGATAGGAGGTCCCAGATAAGGTCAAAAACTACATACTCAGATCTCCACCAAACATTGCAGGGATACATTGGATGTCAAGACACGTGGAAAAAACGTACAAAACAAGAGATTGGAGACATCAAGATTTTCGACGAATTTTTGAAGAATTTTCAAATTTTCAGATAGGAGGTTCCAGATAAGGTCAAAAACTACATACTCAGATCTTCACCAAACGTTGCAGGGATACTTTGCATGTCAAGACACGTGGAAAAAACGTACAAAACAAGAGATTGGAGACATCAAGATTTTCGACGAATTTTTTAAGAATTTTCAAATTTTCAGATGGGAGGTTCCAGATAAGGTCAAAAACGACATACTCAGATCTTCACCAAACTTTGCAGGGATCCATTGGAGGTCGAGACACGTGGAAAAAACGTACAAAACAAGAGATTGGAGACATCAAGATTTTGGACGAATTTTTGAAGAATTTTCAAATTTTCAGATGGGAGGTTCCAGATAAGGTCAAAAACTACATACTCAGATCTTCACCAAACTTTGCAGGGATACATTGGATGTCAAGACACGTGGAAAAAACGTACAAAACAAGAGATTGGGGTCATCAAGATTTTGGACGGATTTTTTAGGAATTTTCAAATTTTCAGATGGGAGGTTCCAGATAAGGTCAAAAACTACATACTCAGATCTTCACCAAACTTTGCAGGGATCCATTGGAGGTCGAGACACGTGGAAAAAACGTACAAAACAAGAGATTGGAGACATCAAGATTTTGGACGAATTTTTTAAGAATTTTCCAATTTTCAGATAGGAGGTTCCATATAAGGTCAAAAACTACATACTCAGATCTTCACCAAACTTTGCAGGGATACATTGGATGTCAAGACACGTGGAAAAAACGTACAAAACAAGAGATTGGAGACATCAAGATTTTCGACGAATTTTTTAAGAATTTTCAAATTTTCAGAAAGGATGTTCCAGATAAGGTCAAAAACGACATACTCAGATCTTCACCAAACTTTGCAGGGATCCATTGGAGGTCGAGACACGTGGAAAAAACGTACAAAACAAGAGATTGGAGACATCAAGATTTTGGACGAATTTTTGAAGAATTTTCAAATTTTCAGATAGGAGGTTCCAGATAAGGTCTAAAACTACATACTCAGATCTCCACCAAACATTGCAGGAATACATTGGATGTCAAGACACGTGGAAAAAACGTACAAAACAAGAGATTGGAGACATCAAGATTTTCGACGAATTTTTGAAGAATTTTCAAATTTTCAGATAGGAGGTTCCAGATAAGGTCAAAAACTACATACTCAGATCTTCACCAAACGTTGCAGGGATACTTTGCATGTCAAGACACGTGGAAAAAACGTACAAAACAAAAGATTGGAGACATCAAGATTTTCGACGAATTTTTTAAGAATTTTCAAATTTTCAGATGGGAGGTTCCAGATAAGGTCAAAAACGACATACTCAGATCTTCACCAAACTTTGCAGGGATACTTTGGATGTCAAGACACGTGGAAAAAACGTACAAAACAAGAGATTGGGGTCATCAAGATTTTGGACGAAGTTTTTAAGAATTTTCAAATTTTCAGATGGGAGGTTCAATATAAGGTCAAAAACTACATACTCAGATCTTCACCAAACTTTGCATGGATACATTGGATGTCAAGACACGTGGAAAAAACATACAAAACATAGGATTCGGAACATCAAGATTTTGGTCGAATTTTTTAAGAATTTTCAAATTTTCAGAAAGGATGTTCCAGATAAGGTCAAAAACGACATACTCAGATCTTCACCAAACTTTGCAGGGATACATTGGATATCAAGACACGTGGAAAAAACGTACAAAACAAGAGATTGGAGACATCAAGATTTTGGACGAATTTTTGAAGAATTTTCAAATTTTCTGATAGGAGGTCCCAGATAAGGTCAAAAACTACATACTCAGATCTCCACCAAACATTGCAGGGATACATTGGATGTCAAGACACGTGGAAAAAACGTACAAAACAAGAGATTGGAGACATCAAGATTTTCGACGAATTTTTGAAGAATTTTCAAATTTTCAGATAGGAGGTTCCAGATAAGGTCAAAAACTACATACTCAGATCTTCACCAAACGTTGCAGGGATACTTTGCATGTCAAGACACGTGGAAAAAACGTACAAAACAAGAGATTGGAGACATCAAGATTTTCGACGAATTTTTTAAGAATTTTCAAATTTTCAGATGGGAGGTTCCAGATAAGGTCAAAAACGACATACTCAGATCTTCACCAAACTTTGCAGGGATCCATTGGAGGTCGAGACACGTGGAAAAAACGTACAAAACAAGAGATTGGAGACATCAAGATTTTGGACGAATTTTTGAAGAATTTTCAAATTTTCAGATGGGAGGTTCCAGATAAGGTCAAAAACTACATACTCAGATCTTCACCAAACTTTGCAGGGATACATTGGATGTCAAGACACGTGGAAAAAACGTACAAAACAAGAGATTGGAGACATCAAGATTTTGGACGAATTTTTTAAGAATTTTCAAATTTTCAGATGGGAGGTTCCAGATAAGGTCAAAAACGACATACTCAGATCTTCACCAAACTTTGCAGGGATCCATTGGATGTCAAGACACGTGGAAAAAACATACAAAACATAGGATTGGTGACATCAAGATTTTGGACGAATTTTTTAAGAATTTTCAAATTTTCAGATAGGAGGTTCCATATAAGGTCAAAAACTACATACTCAGATCTTCACCAAACTTTGCAGGGATACATTGGAGGTCGAGACACGTGGAAAAAAAGTACAAAACAAGAGATTGGGGTCATCAAGATTTTGGACGGATTTTTTAGGAATTTTCAAATTTTCAGATGGGAGGTTCCAGATAAGGTCAAAAACTACATACTCAGATCTTCACCAAACATTGCAGGGATACATTGGATGTCAAGACACGTGGAAAAAACGTACAAAACAAGAGATTGGAGACATCAAGATTTTGGACGAATTTTTTAAGAATTTTCAAATTTTCAGATAGGAGGTTCCAGATGAGGTCAAAAACTACATACTCAGATCTTCACCAAACTTTGCAGGGATCCATTGGATGTCAAGACACGTGGAAAAAACATACAAAACATAGGATTGGTGACATCAAGATTTTGGACGAATTTTTTAAGAATTTTCAAATTTTCAGATAGGAGGTTCCATATAAGGTCAAAAACTACATACTCAGATCTTCACCAAACTTTGCAGGGATACATTGGAGGTCGAGACACGTGGAAAAAAGTACAAAACAAGAGATTGGGGTCATCAAGATTTTGGACGGATTTTTTAGGAATTTTCAAATTTTCAGATGGGAGGTTCCAGATAAGGTCAAAAACTACATACTCAGATCTTCACCAAACATTGCAGGGATACATTGGATGTCAAGACACGTGGAAAAAACGTACAAAACAAGAGATTGGAGACATCAAGATTTTGGACGAATTTTTTAAGAATTTTCAAATTTTCAGATAGGAGGTTCCAGATGAGGTCAAAAACTACATACTCAGATCTTCACCAAACTTTGCAGGAATACTTTGCATGTCAAGACACGTGGAAAAAACGTACAAAACAAGAGATCGGAGACATCAAGATTTTCGACGAATTTTTTAAGAATTTTCAAATTTTCAGATGGGAGGTTCCAGATAAGGTCAAAAACGACATATTCAGATCTTCACCAAACTTTGCAGGAATACATTGGATGTCAAGACACGTGGAAAAAACATACAAAACATAGGATTGGTGACATCAAGATTTTGGACGAATTTTTTAAGAATTTTCAAATTTTCAGATAGGAGGTTCCATATAAGGTCAAAAACTACATACTCAGATCTTCACCAAACTTTGCAGGGATACATTGGAGGTCGAGACACGTGGAAAAAAAGTACAAAACAAGAGATTGGGGTCATCAAGATTTTGGACGGATTTTTTAGGAATTTTCAAATTTTCAGATGGGAGGTTCCAGATAAGGTCAAAAACTACATACTCAGATCTTCACCAAACGTTGCAGGGATACTTTGCATGTCAAGACACGTGGAAAAAACGTACAAAACAAAAGATTGGAGACATCAAGATTTTCGACGAATTTTTTAAGAATTTTCAAATTTTCAGATGGGAGGTTCCAGATAAGGTCAAAAACGACATACTCAGATCTTCACCAAACTTTGCATGGATACATTGGATGTCAAGACACGTGGAAAAAACGTACAAAACAAGAGATTGGAGACATCAAGATTTTGGACGAATTTTTTAAGAATTCTCAAATTTTCAGATAGGAGGTTCCAGATGAGGTCAAAAACTACATACTCAGATCTTCACCAAACTTTGCAGGGATACTTTGGATGTCAAGACACGTGGAAAAAACGTACAAAACAAGAGATTGGGGTCATCAAGATTTTGGACGAATTTTTTAAGAATTTTCAAATTTTCAGATGGGAGGTTCAATATAAGGTCAAAAACTACATACTCAGATCTTCACCAAACATTGCAGGGATACATTGGATGTCAAGACACGTAGAAAAAACGTACAAAACAAGAGATTGGAGACATTAAGATTTTGGACGAATTTTTTAAGAATTTTCAAATTTTCAGATAGGAGGTTCCAGATGAGGTCAAAAACTACATACTCAGATCTTCACCAAACTTTGCAGGAATACTTTGCATGTCAAGACACGTGGAAAAAACGTACAAAACAAGAGATTGGGGTCATCAAGATTTTGCACGGATTTTTTAGGAATTTTCAAATTTTCAGATGGGAGGTTCCAGATAAGGTCAAAAACTACATACTCAGATCTTCACCAAACTTTGCAGGGATACATTGGATGTCAAGACACGTGGAAAAAACGTACAAAACAAGAGATTGGAGACATCAAGATTTTGGACGAATTTTTTAAGAATTTTCAAATTTTCAGATAGGAGGTTCCATATAAGGTCAAAAACTACATACTCAGATCTTCACCAAACTTTGCATGGATACATTATGTGTCAAGACACGTGGAAAAAACGTACAAAACAAAAGATTGGAGACATCAAGATTTTGGTCGAATTTTTGAAGAATTTTCAAATTTTCTGATAGGAGGTCCCAGATAAGGTCAAGAACTACATACTCAGATCTCCACCAAACTTTGCAGGGATACATTGGATGTCAAGACACGTGGAAAAAACGTACAAAACAAGAGATTGGAGACATCAAGATTTTCGACGAATTTTTGAAGAATTTTCAAATTTTCAGATAGGAGGTTCCAGATAAGGTCAAAAACTACATACTCAGATCTTCACCAAACGTTGCAGGGATACTTTGCATGTCAAGACACGTGGAAAAAACGTACAAAACAAGAGATTGGAGACATCAAGATTTTCGACGAATTTTTTAAGAATTTTCAAATTTTCAGATGGGAGGTTCCAGATAAGGTCAAAAACGACATACTCAGATCTTCACCAAACTTTGCAGGGATCCATTGGAGGTCGAGACACGTGGAAAAAACGTACAAAACAAGAGATTGGAGACATCAAGATTTTGGACGAATTTTTGAAGAATTTTCAAATTTTCAGATGGGAGGTTCCAGATAAGGTCAAAAACTACATACTCAGATCTTCACCAAACTTTGCAGGGATACATTGGATGTCAAGACACGTGGAAAAAACGTACAAAACAAGAGATTGGAGACATCAAGATTTTGGACGAATTTTTTAAGAATTCACAAATTTTCAGATAGGAGGTTCCAGATGAGGTCAAAAACTACATACTCAGATCTTCACCAAACTTTGCAGGGATACTTTGGATGTCAAGACACGTGGAAAAAACGTACAAAACAAGAGATTGGGGTCATCAAGATTTTGGACGAATTTTTTAAGAATTTTCAAATTTTCAGATGGGAGGTTCAATATAAGGTCAAAAACTACATACTCAGATCTTCACCAAACATTGCAGGGATACATTGGATGTCAAGACACGTGGAAAAAACGTACAAAACAAGAGATTGGAGACATCAAGATTTTGGACGAATTTTTTAAGAATTTTCAAATTTTCAGATAGGAGGTTCCAGATGAGGTCAAAAACTACATACTCAGATCTTCACCAAACTTTGCAGGAATACTTTGCATGTCAAGACACGTGGAAAAAACGTACAAAACAAGAGATTGGGGTCATCAAGATTTTGCACGGATTTTTTAGGAATTTTCAAATTTTCAGATGGGAGGTTCCAGATAAGGTCAAAAACTACATACTCAGATCTTCACCAAACTTTGAAGGGATACATTGGATGTCAAGACACGTGGAAAAAACGTACAAAACAAGAGATTGGAGACATCAAGATTTTGGACGAATTTTTTAAGAATTTTCAAATTTTCAGATAGGAGGTTCCATATAAGGTCAAAAACTACATACTCAGATCTTCACCAAACTTTGCAGGAATACTTTGCATGTCAAGACACGTGGAAAAAACGTACAAAACAAGAGATTGGAGACATCAAGATTTTCGACGAATTTTTTAAGAATTTTCAAATTTTCAGAAAGGATGTTCCAGATAAGGTCAAAAACGACATACTCAGATCTTCACCAAACTTTGCAGGGATCCATTGGAGGTCGAGACACGTGGAAAAAACGTACAAAACAAGAGATTGGAGACATCAAGATTTTGGACGAATTTTTGAAGAATTTTCAAATTTTCAGATAGGAGGTTCCAGATAAGGTCTAAAACTACATACTCAGATCTTCACCAAACTTTGCAGGGATACATTGGAGGTCGAGACACGTGGAAAAAACGTACAAAACAAGAGATTGGAGACATCAAGATTTTGGACGAATTTTTTAAGAATTTTCAAATTTTCAGATAGGAGGTTCCATATAAGGTCAAAAACTACATACTCAGATCTTCACCAAACTTTGCAGGAATACTTTGCATGTCAAGACACGTGGAAAAAACGTACAAAACAAGAGATTGGAGACATCAAGATTTTCGACGAATTTTTTAAGAATTTTCAAATTTTCAGAAAGGATGTTCCTGATAAGGTCAAAAACGACATACTCAGATCTTCACCAAACTTTGCAGGGATCCATTGGAGGTCGAGACACGTGGAAAAAACGTACAAAACAAGAGATTGGAGACATCAAGATTTTCGACGAATTTTTTAAGAATTTTCAAATTTTCAGAAAGGATGTTCCAGATAAGGTCAAAAACGACATACTCAGATCTTCACCAAACTTTGCAGGGATACATTGGAGGTCGAGACACGTGGAAAAAACGTACAAAACAAGAGATTGGAGACATCAAGATTTTGGACGAATTTTTGAAGAATTTTCAAATTTTCTGATAGGAGGTCCCAGATAAGGTCTAAAACTACATACTCAGATCTCCACCAAACATTGCAGGGATACATTGGATGTCAAGACACGTGGAAAAAACGTACAAAACAAGAGATTGGAGACATCAAGATTTTGGACGAATTTTTGAAGAATTTTCAAATTTTCAGATAGGAGGTTCCAGATAAGGTCAAAAACTACATACTCAGATCTTCACCAAACGTTGCAGGGATACTTTGCATGTCAAGACACGTGGAAAAAACGTACAAAACAAGAGATTGGAGACATCAAGATTTTCGACGAATTTTTTAAGAATTTTCAAATTTTCAGATGGGAGGTTCCAGATAAGGTCAAAAACGACATACTCAGATCTTCACCAAACTTTGCATGGATACATTGGATGTCAAGACACGTGGAAAAAACGTACAAAACAAGAGATTGGGGTCATCAAGATTTTGCACGGATTTTTTAGGAATTTTCAAATTTTCAGATGGGAGGTTCCAGATAAGGTCAAAAACTACACACTCAGATCTTCACCAAACTTTGCAGGGATCCATTGGAGGTCGAGACACGTGGAAAAAACGTACAAAACAAGAGATTGGAGACATCAAGATTTTGGACGAATTTTTTAAGAATTTTCAAATTTTCAGATAGGAGGTTCCATATAAGGTCAAAAACTACATACTCAGATCTTCACCAAACTTTGCAGGAATACTTTGCATGTCAAGACACGTGGAAAAAACGTACAAAACAAGAGATTGGAGACATCAAGATTTTCGACGAATTTTTTAAGAATTTTCAAATTTTCAAAAAGGATGTTCCAGATAAGGTCAAAAACGACATACTCAGATCTTCACCAAACTTTGCAGGGATCCATTGGAGGTCGAGACACGTGGAAAAAACGTACAAAACAAGAGATTGGAGACATCAAGATTTTCGACGAATTTTTTAAGAATTTTCAAATTTTCAGAAAGGATGTTCCAGATAAGGTCAAAAACGACATACTCAGATCTTCACCAAACTTTGCAGGGATACATTGGAGGTCGAGACACGTGGAAAAAACGTACAAAACAAGAGATTGGAGACATCAAGATTTTGGACGAATTTTTGAAGAATTTTCAAATTTTCTGATAGGAGGTCCCAGATAAGGTCAAAAACTACATACTCAGATCTCCACCAAACATTGCAGGGATACATTGGATGTCAAGACACGTGGAAAAAACGTACAAAACAAGAGATTGGAGACATCAAGATTTTGGACGAATTTTTGAAGAATTTTCAAATTTTCAGATAGGAGGTTCCAGATAAGGTCAAAAACTACATACTCAGATCTTCACCAAACGTTGCAGGGATACTTTGCATGTCAAGACACGTGGAAAAAACGTACAAAACAAGAGATTGGAGACATCAAGATTTTCGACGAATTTTTTAAGAATTTTCAAATTTTCAGATGGGAGGTTCCAGATAAGGTCAAAAACGACATACTCAGATCTTCACCAAACTTTGCATGGATACATTGGATGTCAAGACACGTGGAAAAAACGTACAAAACAAGAGATTGGGGTCATCAAGATTTTGCACGGATTTTTTAGGAATTTTCAAATTTTCAGATGGGAGGTTCCAGATAAGGTCAAAAACTACATACTCAGATCTTCACCAAACTTTGCAGGGATCCATTGGAGGTCGAGACACGTGGAAAAAACGTACAAAACAAGAGATTGGAGACATCAAGATTTTGGACGAATTTTTTAAGAATTTTCAAATTTTCAGATAGGAGGTTCCATATAAGGTCAAAAACTACATACTCAGATCTTCACCAAACTTTGCAGGGATACATTGGATGTCAAGACACGTGGAAAAAACGTACAAAACAAGAGATTGGAGACATCAAGATTTTCGACGAATTTTTTAAGAATTTTCAAATTTTCAGAAAGGATGTTCCAGATAAGGTCAAAAACGACATACTCAGATCTTCACCAAACTTTGCAGGGATCCATTGGAGGTCGAGACACGTGGAAAAAACGTACAAAACAAGAGATTGGAGACATCAAGATTTTGGACGAATTTTTGAAGAATTTTCAAATTTTCAGATAGGAGGTTCCAGATAAGGTCTAAAACTACATACTCAGATCTCCACCAAACATTGCAGGAATACATTGGATGTCAAGACACGTGGAAAAAACGTACAAAACAAGAGATTGGAGACATCAAGATTTTCGACGAATTTTTGAAGAATTTTCAAATTTTCAGATAGGAGGTTCCAGATAAGGTCAAAAACTACATACTCAGATCTTCACCAAACGTTGCAGGGATACTTTGCATGTCAAGACACGTGGAAAAAACGTACAAAACAAAAGATTGGAGACATCAAGATTTTCGACGAATTTTTTAAGAATTTTCAAATTTTCAGATGGGAGGTTCCAGATAAGGTCAAAAACGACATACTCAGATCTTCACCAAACTTTGCATGGATACATTGGATGTCAAGACACGTGGAAAAAACGTACAAAACAAGAGATTGGAGACATCAAGATTTTGGACGAATTTTTTAAGAATTCTCAAATTTTCAGATGGGAGGTTCCATATAAGGTCAAAAACTACATACTCAGATCTTCACCAAACTTTGCAGGGATACTTTGGATGTCAAGACACGTGGAAAAAACGTACAAAACAAGAGATTGGGGTCATCAAGATTTTGGACGAATTTTTTAAGAATTTTCAAATTTTCAGATGGGAGGTTAAATATAAGGTCAAAAACTACATACTCAGATCTTCACCAAACTTTGCATGGATACATTGGATGTCAAGACACGTGGAAAAAACGTACAAAACATAGGATTCGGAACATCAAGATTTTGGTCGAATTTTTTAAGAATTTTCAAATTTTCAGAAAGGATGTTCCAGATAAGGTCAAAAACGACATACTCAGATCTTCACCAAACTTTGCAGGGATACATTGGATGTCAAGACACGTGGAAAAAACGTACAAAACAAGAGATTGGAGACATCAAGATTTTGGACGAATTTTTTAAGAATTCTCAAATTTTCAGAAAGGAGGTTCCATATAAGGTCAAAAACTACATACTCAGATCTTCACCAAACTTTGCAGGGATACTTTGGATGTCAAGACACGTGGAAAAAACGTACAAAACAAGAGATTGGGGTCATCAAGATTTTGGACGAATTTTTTCAGAATTTTCAAATTTTCAGATGGGAGGTTCAATATAAGGTCAAAAACTACATACTCAGATCTTCACCAAACTTTGCATGGATACATTGGATGTCAAGACACGTGGAAAAAACATACAAAACATAGGATTCGGAACATCAAGATTTTGGTCGAATTTTTTAAGAATTTTCAAATTTTCAGATAGGAGGTTCCATATAAGGTCAAAAACTACATACTCAGATCTTCACCAAACATTGCAGGAATACATTGGATGTCAAGACACGTGGAAAAAACGTACAAAACAAGAGATTGGGGTCATCAAGATTTTGCACGGATTTTTTAGGAATTTTCAAATTTTCAGATGGGAGGTTCCAGATAAGGTCAAAAACTACATACTCAGATCTTCACCAAACTTTGCAGGGATACATTGGATGTCAAGACACGTGGAAAAAACGTACAAAACAAGAGATTGGAGACATCAAGATTTTGGACGAATTTTTTAAGAATTTTCAAATTTTCAGATAGGAGGTTCCATATAAGGTCAAAAACTACATACTCAGATCTTCACCAAACTTTGCATGGATACATTATGTGTCAAGACACGTGGAAAAAACGTACAAAACAAAAGATTGGAGACATCAAGATTTTGGTCGAATTTTTTAAGAATTTTCAAATTTTCAGATGGGAGGTTCCAGATAAGGTCAAAAACTACATACTCAGATCTTCACCAAACTTTGCAGGGATACATTGGATGTCAAGACACGTGGAAAAAACGTACAAAAAAGAGATTGGAGACATCAAGATTTTGGACGAATTTTTTAACAATTTTCAAATTTTCAGAAAGGATGTTCCAGATAAGGTCAAAAACGACATACTCAGATCTTCACCAAACTTTGCAGGGATACATTGGATATCAAGACACGTGGAAAAAACGTACAAAACAAGAGATTGGAGACATCAAGATTTTGGACGAATTTTTTAAGAATTTTCAAATTTTCAGATAGGAGGTTCCAGATAAGGTCAAAAACTACATACTCAGATCTTCACCAAACTTTGCAGGGATACATTGGATGTCAAGACACGTGGAAAAAACGTACAAAACAAGAGATTGGAGACATCAAGATTTTGGACGAATTTTTTAAGAATTTTCAAATTTTCAGATAGGAAGTTCCATATAAGGTCAAAAACTACATACTCAGATCTTCACCAAACATTGCAGGGATACATTGGATATCAAGACACGTGGAAAAAACGTACAAAACAAGAGATTGGAGACATCAAGATTTTGGACGAATTTTTTAAGAATTTTCAAATTTTCAGATAGGAGGTTCCAGATGAGGTCAAAAACTACATACTCAGATCTTCACCAAACTTTGCAGGAATACTTTGCATGTCAAGACACGTGGAAAAAACGTACAAAACAAGAGATCGGAGACATCAAGATTTTCGACGAATTTTTTAAGAATTTTCAAATTTTCAGATAGGAGGTTCCATATAAGGTCAAAAACTACATACTCAGATCTTCACCAAACTTTGCATGGATACATTATGTGTCAAGACACGTGGAAAAAACGTACAAAACAAAAGATTGGAGACATCAAGATTTTGGTCGAATTTTTTAAGAATTTTCAAATTTTCAGATGGGAGGTTCCAGATAAGGTCAAAAACTACATACTCAGATCTTCACCAAACTTTGCAGGGATACATTGGATGTCAAGACACGTTGAAAAAACGTACAAAAAAAGATTGGAGACATCAAGATTTTGGACGAATTTTTTAACAATTTTCAAATTTTCAGAAAGGATGTTCCAGATAAGGTCAAAAACGACATACTCAGATCTTCACCAAACTTTGCAGGGATACATTGGATATCAAGACACGTGGAAAAAACGTACAAAACAAGAGATTGGAGACATCAAGATTTTGGACGAATTTTTTAAGAATTTTCAAATTTTCAGATGGGAGGTTCAATATAAGGTCAAAAATTTCATACTCAGATCTTCACCAAACTTTGCAGGGATACATTGGATGCCAAGACACGTGGAAAAAACGTACAAAACAAGAGATTGGAGACATCAAGATTTTGGACGAATTTTTTAAGAATTTTCAAATTTTCAGATAGGAGGTTCCATATAAGGTCAAAAACTACATACTCAGATCTTCACCAAACTTTGCAGGGATACATTGGATATCAAGACACGTGGAAAAAACGTACAAAACAAGAGATTGGAGACATCAAGATTTTGGACGAATTTTTTAAGAATTTTCAAATTTTCAGATAGGAGGTTCCAGATAAGGTCAAAAACTACATACTCAGATCTTCACCAAACTTTGCAGGGATACATTGGATGTCAAGACACGTGGAAAAAACGTACAAAACAAGAGATTGGGGTCATCAAGATTTTGGACGGATTTTTTAGGAATTTTCAAATTTTCAGATGGGAGGTTCCAGATAAGGTCAAAAACTACATACTCAGATCTTCACCAAACATTGCAGGGATACATTGGATGTCAAGACACGTGGAAAAAACGTACAAAACAAGAGATTGGAGACATCAAAATTTTGGACGAATTTTTTAAGAATTTTCAAATTTTCAGATAGGAGGTTCCAGATGAGGTCAAAAACTACATACTCAGATCTTCACCAAACTTTGCAGGAATACTTTGCATGTCAAGACACGTGGAAAAAACGTACAAAACAAGAGATCGGAGACATCAAGATTTTCGACGAATTTTTTAAGAATTTTCAAATTTTCAGATGGGAGGTTCCAGATAAGGTCAAAAACAACATACTCAGATCTTCACCAAACTTTGCATGGATACATTGGATGTCAAGACACGTGGAAAAAACATACAAAACATAGGATTGGTGACATCAAGATTTTGGACGAATTTTTTAAGAATTTTCAAATTTTCAGATAGGAGGTTCCATATAAGGTCAAAAACTACATACTCAGATCTTCACCAAACTTTGCAGGGATACATTGGAGGTCGAGACACGTGGGAAAAAAGTACAAAACAAGAGATTGGGGTCATCAAGATTTTGGACGGATTTTTTAGGAATTTTCAAATTTTCAGATGGGAGGTTCCAGATAAGGTCAAAAACTACATACTCAGATCTTCACCAAACATTGCAGGGATACATTGGATGTCAAGACACGTGGAAAAAACGTACAAAACAAGAGATTGGAGACATCAAGATTTTGGACGAATTTTTTAAGAATTTTCAAATTTTCAGATAGGAGGTTCCAGATGAGGTCAAAAACTACATACTCAGATCTTCACCAAACTTTGCAGGAATACTTTGCATGTCAAGACACGTGGAAAAAACGTACAAAACAAGAGATCGGAGACATCAAGATTTTCGACGAATTTTTTAAGAATTTTCAAATTTTCAGATGGGAGGTTCCAGATAAGGTCAAAAACTACATACTCAGATCTTCACCAAACTTTGCAGGAATACTTTGCATGTCAAGACACGTGGAAAAAACGTACAAAACAAGAGATCGGAGACATCAAGATTTTCGACGAATTTTTTAAGAATTTTCAAATTTTCAGATGGGAGGTTCCAGATAAGGTCAAAAACGACATACTCAGATCTTCACCAAACTTTGCATGGATACATTGGATGTCAAGACACGTGGAAAAAACATACAAAACATAGGATTGGGGTCATCAAGATTTTGGTCGAATTTTTTAAGAATTTTCAAATTTTCAGATAGGAGGTTCCATATAAGGTCAAAAACTACATACTCAGATCTTCACCAAACATTGCAGGAATACATTGGATGTCAAGACACGTGGAAAAAACGTACAAAACAAGAGATTGGGGTCATCAAGATTTTGCACGGATTTTTTAGGAATTTTCAAATTTTCAGATGGGAGGTTCCAGATAAGGTCAAAAACTACATACTCAGATCTTCACCAAACTTTGCAGGGATACATTGGATGTCAAGACACGTGGAAAAAACGTACAAATCAAGAGATTGGAGACATCAAGATTTTGGACGAATTTTTTAAGAATTTTCAAATTTTCAGATAGGAGGTTCCATATAAGGTCAAAAACTACATACTCAGATCTTCACCAAACTTTGCATGGATACATTATGTGTCAAGACACGTGGAAAAAACGTACAAAACAAAAGATTGGAGACATCAAGATTTTGGTCGAATTTTTTAAGAATTTTCAAATTTTCAGATGGGAGGTTCCAGATAAGGTCAAAAACTACATACTCAGATCTTCACCAAACTTTGCAGGGATACATTGGATGTCAAGACACGTGGAAAAAACGTACAAAAAAGAGATTGGAGACATCAAGATTTTGGACGAATTTTTTAACAATTTTCAAATTTTCAGAAAGGATTTTCCAGATAAGGTCAAAAACGACATACTCAGATCTTCACCAAACTTTGCAGGGATACATTGGATATCAAGACACGTGGAAAAAACGTACAAAACAAGAGATTGGAGACATCAAGATTTTGGACGAATTTTTTAAGAATTTTCAAATTTTCAGATAGGAGGTTCCAGATAAGGTCAAAAACTACATACTCAGATCTTCACCAAACTTTGCAGGGATACATTGGATGTCAAGACACGTGGAAAAAACGTACAAAACAAGAGATTGGAGACATCAAGATTTTGGACGAATTTTTTAAGAATTTTCAAATTTTCAGATAGGAGGTTCCATATAAGGTCAAAAACTACATACTCAGATCTTCACCAAACATTGCAGGGATACATTGGATATCAAGACACGTGGAAAAAACGTACAAAACAAGAGATTGGAGACATCAAGATTTTGGACGAATTTTTTAAGAATTTTCAAATTTTCAGATAGGAGGTTCCATATAAGGTCAAAAACTACATACTCAGATCTTCACCAAACTTTGCAGGGATACATTGGATGTCAAGACACGTGGAAAAAACGTACAAAAAAGAGATTGGAGACATCAAGATTTTGGACGAATTTTTTAACAATTTTCAAATTTTCAGAAAGGATGTTCCAGATAAGGTCAAAAACGACATACTCAGATCTTCACCAAACTTTGCAGGGATACATTGGATATCAAGACACGTGGAAAAAACGTACAAAACAAGAGATTGGAGACATCAAGATTTTGGACGAATTTTTTAAGAATTTTCAAATTTTCAGATAGGAGGTTCCAGATAAGGTCAAAAACTACATACTCAGATCTTCACCAAACTTTGCAGGGATACATTGGATGTCAAGACACGTGGAAAAAACGTACAAAACAAGAGATTGGAGACATCAAGATTTTGGACGAATTTTTTAAGAATTTTCAAATTTTCAGATAGGAGGTTCCATATAAGGTCAAAAACTACATACTCAGATCTTCACCAAACATTGCAGGGATACATTGGATATCAAGACACGTGGAAAAAACGTACAAAACAAGAGATTGGAGACATCAAGATTTTGGACGAATTTTTTAAGAATTTTCAAATTTTCAGATAGGAGGTTCCAGATGAGGTCAAAAACTACATACTCAGATCTTCACCAAACTTTGCAGGAATACTTTGCATGTCAAGACACGTGGAAAAAACGTACAAAACAAGAGATCGGAGACATCAAGATTTTCGACGAATTTTTTAAGAATTTTCAAATTTTCAGATAGGAGGTTCCATATAAGGTCAAAAACTACATACTCAGATCTTCACCAAACTTTGCATGGATACATTATGTGTCAAGACACGTGGAAAAAACGTACAAAACAAAAGATTGGAGACATCAAGATTTTGGTCGAATTTTTTAAGAATTTTCAAATTTTCAGATGGGAGGTTCCAGATAAGGTCAAAAACTACATACTCAGATCTTCACCAAACTTTGCAGGGATACATTGGATGTCAAGACACGTGGAAAAAATGTACAAAAAAGAGATTGGAGACATCAAGATTTTGGACGAATTTTTTAACAATTTTTAAATTTTCAGAAAGGATGTTCCAGATAAGGTCAAAAACGACATACTCAGATCTTCACCAAACTTTGCAGGGATACATTGGATATCAAGACACGTGGAAAAAACGTACAAAACAAGAGATTGGAGACATCAAGATTTTGGACGAATTTTTTAAGAATTTTCAAATTTTCAGATGGGAGGTTCAATATAAGGTCAAAAACTACATACTCAGATCTTCACCAAACTTTGCAGGGATACATTGGATGTCAAGACACGTGGAAAAAACGTACAAAACAAGAGATTGGAGACATCAAGATTTTGGACGAATTTTTTAAGAATTTTCAAATTTTCAGAAAGGAGGTTCCATATAAGGTCAAAAACTACATACTCAGATCTTCACCAAACTTTGCAGGGATACATTGGATATCAAGACACGTGGAAAAAACGTACAAAACAAGAGATTGGAGACATCAAGATTTTGGACGAATTTTTTAAGAATTTTCAAATTTTCAGATAGGAGGTTCCAGATAAGGTCAAAAACTACATACTCAGATCTTCACCAAACTTTGCAGGGATATATTGGATGTCAAGACACGTGGAAAAAACGTACAAAACAAGAGATTGGGGTCATCAAGATTTTGGACGGATTTTTTAGGAATTTTCAAATTTTCAGATGGGAGGTTCCAGATAAGGTCAAAAACTACATACTCAGATCTTCACCAAACATTGCAGGGATACATTGGATGTCAAGACACGTGGAAAAAACGTACAAAACAAGAGATTGGAGACATCAAAATTTTGGACGAATTTTTTAAGAATTTTCAAATTTTCAGATAGGAGGTTCCAGATGAGGTCAAAAACTACATACTCAGATCTTCACCAAACTTTGCAGGAATACTTTGCATGTCAAGACACGTGGAAAAAACGTACAAAACAAGAGATCGGAGACATCAAGATTTTCGACGAATTTTTTAAGAATTTTCAAATTTTCAGATGGGAGGTTCCAGATAAGGTCAAAAACGACATACTCAGCTCTTCACCAAACTTTGCATGGATACATTGGATGTCAAGACACGTGGAAAAAACATACAAAACATAGGATTGGTGACATCAAGATTTTGGACGAATTTTTTAAGAATTTTCAAATTTTCAGATAGGAGGTTCCATATAAGGTCAAAAACTACATACTCAGATCTTCACCAAACTTTGCAGGGATACATTGGAGGTCGAGACACGTGGAAAAAAAGTACAAAACAAGAGATTGGGGTCATCAAGATTTTGGACGGATTTTTTAGGAATTTTCAAATTTTCAGATGGGAGGTTCCAGATAAGGTCAAAAACTACATACTCAGATCTTCACCAAACATTGCAGGGATACATTGGATGTCAAGACACGTGGAAAAAACGTACAAAACAAGAGATTGGAGACATCAAGATTTTGGACGAATTTTTTAAGAATTTTCAAATTTTCAGATAGGAGGTTCCAGATGAGGTCAAAAACTACATACTCAGATCTTCACCAAACTTTGCAGGAATACTTTGCATGTCAAGACACGTGGAAAAAACGTACAAAACAAGAGATCGGAGACATCAAGATTTTCGACGAATTTTTTAAGAATTTTCAAATTTTCAGATGGGAGGTTCCAGATAAGGTCAAAAACTACATACTCAGATCTTCACCAAACTTTGCAGGAATACTTTGCATGTCAAGACACGTGGAAAAAACGTACAAAACAAGAGATCGGAGACATCAAGATTTTCGACGAATTTTTTAAGAATTTTCAAATTTTCAGATGGGAGGTTCCAGATAAGGTCAAAAACGACATACTCAGATCTTCACCAAACTTTGCATGGATACATTGGATGTCAAGACACGTGGAAAAAACGTACAAAACATAGGATTGGGGTCATCAAGATTTTGGTCGAATTTTTTAAGAATTTTCAAATTTTCAGATAGGAGGTTCCATATAAGGTCAAAAACTACATACTCAGATCTTCACCAAACATTGCAGGAATACATTGGATGTCAAGACACGTGGAAAAAACGTACAAAACAAGAGATTGGGGTCATCAAGATTTTGCACGGATTTTTTAGGAATTTTCAAATTTTCAGATGGGAGGTTCCAGATAAGGTCAAAAACTACATACTCAGATCTTCACCAAACTTTGCAGGGATACATTGGATGTCAAGACACGTGGAAAAAACGTACAAAACAAGAGATTGGAGACATCAAGATTTTGGACGAATTTTTTAAGAATTTTCAAATTTTCAGATAGGAGGTTCCATATAAGGTCAAAAACTACATACTCAGATCTTCACCAAACTTTGCATGGATACATTATGTGTCAAGACACGTGGAAAAAACGTACAAAACAAAAGATTGGAGACATCAAGATTTTGGTCGAATTTTTTAAGAATTTTCAAATTTTCAGATGGGAGGTTCCAGATAAGGTCAAAAACTACATACTCAGATCTTCACCAAACTTTGCAGGGATACATTGGATGTCAAGACACGTGGAAAAAACGTACAAAAAAGAGATTGGAGACATCAAGATTTTGGACGAATTTTTTAACAATTTTCAAATTTTCAGAAAGGATTTTCCAGATAAGGTCAAAAACGACATACTCAGATCTTCACCAAACTTTGCAGGGATACATTGGATATCAAGACACGTGGAAAAAACGTACAAAACAAGAGATTGGAGACATCAAGATTTTGGACGAATTTTTTAAGAATTTTCAAATTTTCAGATAGGAGGTTCCAGATAAGGTCAAAAACTACATACTCAGATCTTCACCAAACTTTGCAGGGATACATTGGATGTCAAGACACGTGGAAAAAACGTACAAAACAAGAGATTGGAGACATCAAGATTTTGGACGAATTTTTTAAGAATTTTCAAATTTTCAGATAGGAGGTTCCATATAAGGTCAAAAACTACATACTCAGATCTTCACCAAACTTTGCATGGATACATTATGTGTCAAGACACGTGGAAAAAACGTACAAAACAAAAGATTGGAGACATCAAGATTTTGGTCGAATTTTTTAAGAATTTTTAAATTTTCAGATGGGAGGTTCCAGATAAGGTCAAAAACTACATACTCATATCTTCACCAAACTTTGCAGGGATACATTGGATGTCAAGACACGTGGAAAAAACGTACAAAAAAGAGATTGGAGACATCAAGATTTTGGACGAATTTTTTAACAATTTTCAAATTTTCAGAAAGGATGTTCCAGATAAGGTCAAAAACGACATACTCAGATCTTCACCAAACTTTGCAGGGATACATTGGATATCAAGACACGTGGAAAAAACGTACAAAACAAGAGATTGGAGACATCAAGATTTTGGACGAATTTTTTAAGAATTTTCAAATTTTCAGATGGGAGGTTCAATATAAGGTCAAAAACTACATACTCAGATCTTCACCAAACTTTGCAGGGATACATTGGATGTCAAGACACGTGGAAAAAACGTACAAAACAAGAGATCGGAGACATCAAGATTTTCGACGAATTTTTTAAGAATTTTCAAATTTTCAGATAGGAGGTTCCATATAAGGTCAAAAACTACATACTCAGATCTTCACCAAACATTGCAGGGATACATTGGATGTCAAGACACGTGGAAAAAACGTACAAAACAAGAGATTGGGGTCATCAAGATTTTGGACGGATTTTTTAGGAATTTTCAAATTTTCAGATGGGAGGTTCCAGATAAGGTCAAAAACTACATACTCAGATCTTCACCAAACATTGCAGGGATACATTGGATGTCAAGACACTTGGAAAAAACGTACAAAACAAGAGATTGGAGACATCAAAATTTTGGACGAATTTTTTAAGAATTTTCAAATTTTCAGATAGGAGGTTCCAGATGAGGTCAAAAACTACATACCCAGATCTTCACCAAACTTTGCAGGAATACTTTGCATGTCAAGACACGTGGAAAAAACGTACAAAACAAGAGATCGGAGACATCAAGATTTTCGACGAATTTTTTAAGAATTTTCAAATTTTCAGATGGGAGGTTCCAGATAAGGTCAAAAACGACATACTCAGATCTTCACCAAACTTTGCATGGATACATTGGATGTCAAGACACGTGGAAAAAACATACAAAACATAGGATTGGTGACATCAAGATTTTGGACGAATTTTTTAAGAATTTTCAAATTTTCAGATAGGAGGTTCCATATAAGGTCAAAAACTACATACTCAGATCTTCACCAAACTTTGCAGGGATACATTGGAGGTCGAGACACGTGGAAAAAAAGTACAAAACAAGAGATTGGGGTCATCAAGATTTTGGACGGATTTTTTAGGAATTTTCAAATTTTCAGATGGGAGGTTCCAGATAAGGTCAAAAACTACATACTCAGATCTTCACCAAACATTGCAGGGATACATTGGATGTCAAGACACGTGGAAAAAACGTACAAAACAAGAGATTGGAGACATCAAGATTTTGGACGAATTTTTTAAGAATTTTCAAATTTTCAGATAGGAGGTTCCAGATGAGGTCAAAAACTACATACTCAGATCTTCACCAAACTTTGCAGGAATACTTTGCATGTCAAGACACGTGGAAAAAACGTACAAAACAAGAGATCGGAGACATCAAGATTTTCGACGAATTTTTTAAGAATTTTCAAATTTTCAGATGGGAGGTTCCAGATAAGGTCAAAAACGACATACTCAGATCTTCACCAAACTTTGCAGGGATCCATTGGAGGTCGAGACACGTGGAAAAAACGTACAAAACAAGAGATTGGAGACATCAAGATTTTGGACGAATTTTTTAAGAATTTTCAAATTTTCAGATAGGAGGTTCCATATAAGGTCAAAAACTACATACTCAGATCTTCACCAAACTTTGCAGGGATACATTGGATGTCAAGACACGTGGAAAAAACGTACAAAACAAGAGATTGGAGACATCAAGATTTTCGACGAATTTTTTAAGAATTTTCAAATTTTCAGAAAGGATGTTCCAGATAAGGTCAAAAACGACATACTCAGATCTTCACCAAACTTTGCAGGGATCCATTGGAGGTCGAGACACGTGGAAAAAACGTACAAAACAAGAGATTGGAGACATCAAGATTTTGGACGAATTTTTGAAGAATTTTCAAATTTTCAGATAGGAGGTTCCAGATAAGGTCTAAAACTACATACTCAGATCTCCACCAAACATTGCAGGAATACATTGGATGTCAAGACACGTGGAAAAAACGTACAAAACAAGAGATTGGAGACATCAAGATTTTCGACGAATTTTTTAAGAATTTTCAAATTTTCAGATAGGAGGTTCCAGATAAGGTCAAAAACTACATACTCAGATCTTCACCAAACGTTGCAGGGATACTTTGCATGTCAAGACACGTGGAAAAAACGTACAAAACAAAAGATTGGAGACATCAAGATTTTCGAAGAATTTTTTAAGAATTTTCAAATTTTCAGATGGGAGGTTCCAGATAAGGTCAAAAACGACATACTCAGATCTTCACCAAACTTTGCATGGATACATTGGATGTCAAGACACGTGGAAAAAACGTACAAAACAAGAGATTGGAGACATCAAGATTTTGGACGAATTTTTTAAGAATTTTCAAATTTTCAGATGGGAGGTTCAATATAAGGTCAAAAACTACATACTCAGATCTTCACCAAACTTTGCAGGGATACTTTGGATGTCAAGACACGTGGAAAAAACGTACAAAACAAGAGATTGGGGTCATCAAGATTTTGGACGAATTTTTTAAGAATTTTCAAATTTTCAGATGGGAGGTTCAATATAAGGTCAAAAACTACATACTCAGATCTTCACCAAACTTTGCATGGATACATTGGATGTCAAGACACGTGGAAAAAACATACAAAACATAGGATTCGGAACATCAAGATTTTGGTCGAATTTTTTAAGAATTTTCAAATTTTCAGATAGGAGGTTCCATATAAGGTCAAAAACTACATACTCAGATCTTCACCAAACATTGCAGGAATACATTGGATGTCAAGACACGTGGAAAAAACGTACAAAACAAGAGATTGGGGTCATCAAGATTTTGCACGGATTTTTTAGGAATTTTCAAATTTTCAGATGGGAGGTTCCAGATAAGGTCAAAAACTACATACTCAGATCTTCACCAAACTTTGCAGGGATACATTGGATGTCAAGACACGTGGAAAAAACGTACAAAACAAGAGATTGGAGACATCAAGATTTTGGACGAATTTTTTAAGAATTTTCAAATTTTCAGATAGGAGGTTCCATATAAGGTCAAAAACTACATACTCAGATCTTCACCAAACTTTGCAAGGATACATTGGATGTCAAGACACGTGGAAAAAACGTACAAAAAAGAGATTGGAGACATCAAGATTTTGGACGAATTTTTTAACAATTTTCAAATTTTCAGAAAGGATGTTCCAGATAAGGTCAAAAACGACATACTCAGATCTTCACCAAACTTTGCATGGATACATTGGATGTCAAGACACGTGGAAAAAACGTACAAAACAAGAGATTGGGGTCATCAATATTTTGCACGGATTTTTTAGGAATTTTCAAATTTTCATATGGGAGGTTCCAGATAAGGTCAAAAACTACATACTCAGATCTTCACCAAACTTTGCAGGGATACATTGGATGTCAAGACACGTGGAAAAAACGTACAAAACAAGAGATTGGAGACATCAAGATTTTGGACGAATTTTTTAAGAATTTTCAAATTTTCAGATAGGAGGTTCCATATAAGGTCAAAAACTACATACTCAGATCTTCACCAAACTTTGCATGGATACATTATGTGTCAAGACACGTGGAAAAAACGTACAAAACAAAAGATTGGAGACATCAAGATTTTGGTCGAATTTTTTAAGAATTTTCAAATTTTCAGATGGGAGGTTCCAGATAAGGTCAAAAACTACATACTCAGATCTTCACCAAACTTTGCAGGGATACATTGGATGTCAAGACACGTGGAAAAAACGTACAAAAAAGAGATTGGAGACATCAAGATTTTGGTCGAATTTTTTAAGAATTTTCAAATTTTCAGATGGGAGGTTCCAGATAAGGTCAAAAACTACATACTCAGATCTTCACCAAACTTTGCAGGGATACATTGGATGTCAAGACACGTGGAAAAAACGTACAAAAAAGAGATTGGGGTCATCAAGATTTTGGACGGATTTTTTAGGAATTTTCAAATTTTCAGATGGGAGGTTCCAGATAAGGTCAAAAACTACATACTCAGATCTTCACCAAACATGTCAGGGATACATTGGATGTCAAGACACGTGGAAAAAACGTACAAAACAAGAGATTGGAGACATCAAGATTTTGGACGAATTTTTTAAGAATTTTCAAATTTTCAGATAGGAGGTTCCAGATGAGGTCAAAAACTACATACTCAGATCTTCACCAAACTTTGCAGGAATACTTTGCATGTCGAGACACGTGGAAAAAACGTACAAAACAAGAGATCGGAGACATCAAGATTTTCGACGAATTTTTTAAGAATTTTCAAATTTTCAGATAGGAGGTTCCATATAAGGTCAAAAACTACATACTCAGATCTTCACCAAACTTTGCAGGGATACATTGGAGGTCGAGACACGTGGAAAAAAAGTACAAAACAAGAGATTGGGGTCATCAAGATTTTGGACGGATTTTTTAGGAATTTTCAAATTTTCAGATGGGAGGTTCCAGATAAGGTCAAAAACTACATACTCAGATCTTCACCAAACATTGCAGGGATACATTGGATGTCAAGACACGTGGAAAAAACGTACAAAACAAGAGATTGGAGACATCAAGATTTTGGACGAATTTTTTAAGAATTTTCAAATTTTCAGATAGGAGGTTCCAGATGAGGTCAAAAACTACATACTCAGATCTTCACCAAACTTTGCAGGAATACTTTGCATGTCAAGACACGTGGAAAAAACGTACAAAAAAGAGATTGGAGACATCAAGATTTTGGACGAATTTTTTAACAATTTTCAAATTTTCAGAAAGGATGTTCCAGATAAGGTCAAAAACGACATACTCAGATCTTCACCAAACTTTGCATGGATACATTGGATGTCAAGACACGTGGAAAAAACGTACAAAACAAGAGATTGGGGTCATCAAGATTTTGCACGGATTTTTTAGGAATTTTCAAATTTTCAGATGGGAGGTTCCAGATAAGGTCAAAAACTACATACTCAGATCTTCACCAAACTTTGCAGGGATACATTGGATGTCAAGACACGTGGAAAAAACGTACAAAACAAGAGATTGGAGACATCAAGATTTTGGACGAATTTTTTATGAATTTTCAAATTTTCAGATAGGAGGTTCCATATAAGGTCAAAAACTACATACTCAGATCTTCACCAAACTTTGCATGGATACATTATGTGTCAAGACACGTGGAAAAAACGTACAAAACAAAAGATTGGAGACATCAAGATTTTGGTCGAATTTTTTAAGAATTTTCAAATTTTCAGATGGGAGGTTCCAGATAAGGTCAAAAACTACATACTCAGATCTTCACCAAACTTTGCAGGGATACATTGGATGTCAAGACACGTGGAAAAAACGTACAAAAAAGAGATTGGAGACATCAAGATTTTGGACGAATTTTTTAACAATTTTCAAATTTTCAGAAAGGATGTTCCAGATAAGGTCAAAAACGACATACTCAGATCTTCACCAAACTTTGCAGGGATACTTTGGATGTCAAGACACGTGGAAAAAACGTACAAAACAAGAGATTGGAGACATCAAGATTTTGGACGAATTTTTTAACAATTTTCAAATTTTCAGAAAGGATGTTCCAGATAAGGTCAAAAACGACATACTCAGATCTTCACCAAACTTTGCAGGGATACATTGGATATCAAGACACGTGGAAAAAACGTACAAAACAAGAGATTGGAGACATCAAGATTTTGGACGAATTTTTTAAGAATTTTCAAATTTTCAGATGGGAGGTTCAATATAAGGTCAAAAACTACATACTCAGATCTTCACCAAACTTTGCAGGGATACATTGGATGTCAAGACACGTGGAAAAAACGTACAAAACAAGAGATTGGAGACATCAAGATTTTGGACGAATTTTTTAAGAATTTTCAAATTTTCAGATAGGAGGTTCCATATAAGGTCAAAAACTACATACTCAGATCTTCACCAAACTTTGCAGGGATACATTGGATATCAAGACACGTGGAAAAAACGTACAAAACAAGAGATTGGAGACATCAAGATTTTGGACGAATTTTTTAAGAATTTTCAAATTTTCAGATAGGAGGTTCCAGATAAGGTCAAAAACTACATACTCAGATCTTCACCAAACTTTGCAGGGATACATTGGATGTCAAGACACGTGGAAAAAACGTACAAAACAAGAGATTGGGGTCATCAAGATTTTGGACGGATTTTTTAGGAATTTTCAAATTTTCAGATGGGAGGTTCCAGATAAGGTCAAAAACTACATACTCAGATCTTCACCAAACATTGCAGGGATACATTGGATGTCAAGACACTTGGAAAAAACGTACAAAACAAGAGATTGGAGACATCAAAATTTTGGACGAATTTTTTAAGAATTTTCAAATTTTCAGATAGGAGGTTCCAGATGAGGTCAAAAACTACATACTCAGATCTTCACCAAACTTTGCAGGAATACTTTGCATGTCAAGACACGTGGAAAAAACGTACAAAACAAGAGATCGGAGACATCAAGATTTTCGACGAATTTTTTAAGAATTTTCAAATTTTCAGATGGGAGGTTCCAGATAAGGTCAAAAACGACATACTCAGATCTTCACCAAACTTTGCATGGATACATTGGATGTCAAGACACGTGGAAAAAACATACAAAACATAGGATTGGTGACATCAAGATTTTGGACGAATTTTTTAAGAATTTTCAAATTTTCAGATAGGAGGTTCCATATAAGGTCAAAAACTACATACTCAGATCTTCACCAAACTTTGCAGGGATACATTGGAGGTCGAGACACGTGGAAAAAAAGTACAAAACAAGAGATTGGGGTCATCAAGATTTTGGACGGATTTTTTAGGAATTTTCAAATTTTCAGATGGGAGGTTCCAGATAAGGTCAAAAACTACATACTCAGATCTTCACCAAACATTGCAGGGATACATTGGATGTCAAGACACGTGGAAAAAACGTACAAAACAAGAGATTGGAGACATCAAGATTTTGGACGAATTTTTTAAGAATTTTCAAATTTTCAGATAGGAGGTTCCAGATGAGGTCAAAAACTACATACTCAGATCTTCACCAAACTTTGCAGGAATACTTTGCATGTCAAGACACGTGGAAAAAACGTACAAAACAAGAGATCGGAGACATCAAGATTTTCGACGAATTTTTTAAGAATTTTCAAATTTTCAGATGGGAGGTTCCAGATAAGGTCAAAAACGACATACTCAGATCTTCACCAAACTTTGCAGGGATCCATTGGAGGTCGAGACACGTGGAAAAAACGTACAAAACAAGAGATTGGAGACATCAAGATTTTGGACGAATTTTTTAAGAATTTTCAAATTTTCAGATAGGAGGTTCCATATAAGGTCAAAAACTACATACTCAGATCTTCACCAAACTTTGCAGGGATACATTGGATGTCAAGACACGTGGAAAAAACGTACAAAACAAGAGATTGGAGACATCAAGATTTTCGACGAATTTTTTAAGAATTTTCAAATTTTCAGAAAGGATGTTCCAGATAAGGTCAAAAACGACATACTCAGATCTTCACCAAACTTTGCAGGGATCCATTGGAGGTCGAGACACGTGGAAAAAACGTACAAAACAAGAGATTGGAGACATCAAGATTTTGGACGAATTTTTGAAGAATTTTCAAATTTTCAGATAGGAGGTTCCAGATAAGGTCTAAAACTACATACTCAGATCTCCACCAAACATTGCAGGAATACATTGGATGTCAAGACACGTGGAAAAAACGTACAAAACAAGAGATTGGAGACATCAAGATTTTCGACGAATTTTTTAAGAATTTTCAAATTTTCAGATAGGAGGTTCCAGATAAGGTCAAAAACTACATACTCAGATCTTCACCAAACGTTGCAGGGATACTTTGCATGTCAAGACACGTGGAAAAAACGTACAAAACAAAAGATTGGAGACATCAAGATTTTCGAAGAATTTTTTAAGAATTTTCAAATTTTCAGATGGGAGGTTCCAGATAAGGTCAAAAACGACATACTCAGATCTTCACCAAACTTTGCATGGATACATTGGATGTCAAGACACGTGGAAAAAACGTACAAAACAAGAGATTGGAGACATCAAGATTTTGGACGAATTTTTTAAGAATTTTCAAATTTTCAGATGGGAGGTTCAATATAAGGTCAAAAACTACATACTCAGATCTTCACCAAACTTTGCAGGGATACTTTGGATGTCAAGACACGTGGAAAAAACGTACAAAACAAGAGATTGGGGTCATCAAGATTTTGGACGAATTTTTTAAGAATTTTCAAATTTTCAGATGGGAGGTTCAATATAAGGTCAAAAACTACATACTCAGATCTTCACCAAACTTTGCATGGATACATTGGATGTCAAGACACGTGGAAAAAACATACAAAACATAGGATTCGGAACATCAAGATTTTGGTCGAATTTTTTAAGAATTTTCAAATTTTCAGATAGGAGGTTCCATATAAGGTCAAAAACTACATACTCAGATCTTCACCAAACATTGCAGGAATACATTGGATGTCAAGACACGTGGAAAAAACGTACAAAACAAGAGATTGGGGTCATCAAGATTTTGCACGGATTTTTTAGGAATTTTCAAATTTTCAGATGGGAGGTTCCAGATAAGGTCAAAAACTACATACTCAGATCTTCACCAAACTTTGCAGGGATACATTGGATGTCAAGACACGTGGAAAAAACGTACAAAACAAGAGATTGGAGACATCAAGATTTTGGACGAATTTTTTAAGAATTTTCAAATTTTCAGATAGGAGGTTCCATATAAGGTCAAAAACTACATACTCAGATCTTCACCAAACTTTGCAGGGATACATTGGATGTCAAGACACGTGGAAAAAACGTACAAAAAAGAGATTGGAGACATCAAGATTTTGGACGAATTTTTTAACAATTTTCAAATTTTCAGAAAGGATGTTCCAGATAAGGTCAAAAACGACATACTCAGATCTTCACCAAACTTTGCATGGATACATTGGATGTCAAGACACGTGGAAAAAACGTACAAAACAAGAGATTGGGGTCATCAATATTTTGCACGGATTTTTTAGGAATTTTCAAATTTTCATATGGGAGGTTCCAGATAAGGTCAAAAACTACATACTCAGATCTTCACCAAACTTTGCAGGGATACATTGGATGTCAAGACACGTGGAAAAAACGTACAAAACAAGAGATTGGAGACATCAAGATTTTGGACGAATTTTTTAAGAATTTTCAAATTTTCAGATAGGAGGTTCCATATAAGGTCAAAAACTACATACTCAGATCTTCACCAAACTTTGCATGGATACATTATGTGTCAAGACACGTGGAAAAAACGTACAAAACAAAAGATTGGAGACATCAAGATTTTGGTCGAATTTTTTAAGAATTTTCAAATTTTCAGATGGGAGGTTCCAGATAAGGTCAAAAACTACATACTCAGATCTTCACCAAACTTTGCAGGGATACATTGGATGTCAAGACACGTGGAAAAAACGTACAAAAAAGAGATTGGAGACATCAAGATTTTGGTCGAATTTTTTAAGAATTTTCAAATTTTCAGATGGGAGGTTCCAGATAAGGTCAAAAACTACATACTCAGATCTTCACCAAACTTTGCAGGGATACATTGGATGTCAAGACACGTGGAAAAAACGTACAAAAAAGAGATTGGGGTCATCAAGATTTTGGACGGATTTTTTAGGAATTTTCAAATTTTCAGATGGGAGGTTCCAGATAAGGTCAAAAACTACATACTCAGATCTTCACCAAACATTGCAGGGATACATTGGATGTCAAGACACGTGGAAAAAACGTACAAAACAAGAGATTGGAGACATCAAGATTTTGGACGAATTTTTTAAGAATTTTCAAATTTTCAGATAGGAGGTTCCAGATGAGGTCAAAAACTACATACTCAGATCTTCACCAAACTTTGCAGGAATACTTTGCATGTCAAGACACGTGGAAAAAACGTACAAAACAAGAGATCGGAGACATCAAGATTTTCGACGAATTTTTTAAGAATTTTCAAATTTTCAGATAGGAGGTTCCATATAAGGTCAAAAACTACATACTCAGATCTTCACCAAACTTTGCAGGGATACATTGGAGGTCGAGACACGTGGAAAAAAAGTACAAAACAAGAGATTGGGGTCATCAAGATTTTGGACGGATTTTTTAGGAATTTTCAAATTTTCAGATGGGAGGTTCCAGATAAGGTCAAAAACTACATACTCAGATCTTCACCAAACATTGCAGGGATACATTGGATGTCAAGACACGTGGAAAAAACGTACAAAACAAGAGATTGGAGACATCAAGATTTTGGACGAATTTTTTAAGAATTTTCAAATTTTCAGATAGGAGGTTCCAGATGAGGTCAAAAACTACATACTCAGATCTTCACCAAACTTTGCAGGAATACTTTGCATGTCAAGACACGTGGAAAAAACGTACAAAACAAGAGATCGGAGACATCAAGATTTTCGACGAATTTTTGAAGAATTTTCAAATTTTCAGATGGGAGGTTCCAGATAAGGTCAAAAACGACATACTCAGATCTTCACCAAACTTTGCAGGGATCCATTGGAGGTCGAGACACGTGGAAAAAACGTACAAAACAAGAGATTGGAGACATCAAGATTTTCGACGAATTTTTGAAGAATTTTCAAATTTTCAGATGGGAGGTTCCAGATAAGGTCAAAAACTACATACTCAGATCTTCACCAAACTTTGCAGGGATACATTGGATGTCAAGACACGTGGAAAAAACGTACAAAAAAGAGATTGGAGACATCAAGATTTTGGACGAATTTTTTAACAATTTTCAAATTTTCAGAAAGGATGTTCCAGATAAGGTCAAAAACGACATACTCAGATCTTCACCAAACTTTGCATGGATACATTGGATGTCAAGACACGTGGAAAAAACGTACAAAACAAGAGATTGGGGTCATCAAGATTTTGCACGGATTTTTTAGGAATTTTCAAATTTTCAGATGGGAGGTTCCAGATAAGGTCAAAAACTACATACTCAGATCTTCACCAAACTTTGCAGGGATACATTGGATGTCAAGACACGTGGAAAAAACGTACAAAACAAGAGATTGGAGACATCAAGATTTTGGACGAATTTTTTAAGAATTTTCAAATTTTCAGATAGGAGGTTCCATATAAGGTCAAAAACTACATACTCAGATCTTCACCAAACTTTGCATGGATACATTATGTGTCAAGACACGTGGAAAAAACGTACAAAACAAAAGATTGGAGACATCAAGATTTTGGTCGAATTTTTTAAGAATTTTCAAATTTTCAGATGGGAGGTTCCAGATAAGGTCAAAAACTACATACTCAGATCTTCACCAAACTTTGCAGGGATACATTGGATGTCAAGACACGTGGAAAAAACGTACAAAAAAGAGATTGGAGACATCAAGATTTTGGACGAATTTTTTAACAATTTTCAAATTTTCAGAAAGGATGTTCCAGATAAGGTCAAAAACGACATACTCAGATCTTCACCAAACTTTGCAGGGATACATTGGATATCAAGACACGTGGAAAAAACGTACAAAACAAGAGATTGGAGACATCAAGATTTTCGACGAATTTTTTAAGAATTTTCAAATTTTCAGATAGGAGGTTCCAGATAAGGTCAAAAACTACATACTCAGATCTTCACCAAACTTTGCAGGGATACTTTGCATGTCAAGACACGTGGAAAAAACGTACAAAACAAAAGATTGGAGACATCAAGATTTTCGACGAATTTTTTAAGAATTTTCAAATTTTCAGATGGGAGGTTCCAGATAAGGTCAAAAACGACATACTCAGATCTTCACCAAACTTTGCATGGATACATTGGATGTCAAGACACGTGGAAAAAACGTACAAAACAAGAGATTGGAGACATCAAGATTTTGGACGAATTTTTTAAGAATTCTCAAATTTTCAGAAAGGAGGTTCCATATAAGGTCAAAAACTACTTACTCAGATCTTCACCAAACTTTGCAGGGATACTTTGGATGTCAAGACACGTGGAAAAAACGTACAAAACAAGAGATTGGGGTCATCAAGATTTTGGACGAATTTTTTAAGAATTTTCAAATTTTCAGATGGGAGGTTCAATATAAGGTCAAAAACTACATACTCAGATCTTCACCAAACTTTGCATGGATACATTGGATGTCAAGACACGTGGAAAAAACATACAAAACATAGGATTCGGAACATCAAGATTTTGGTCGAATTTTTTAAGAATTTTCAAATTTTCAGATAGGAGGTTCCATATAAGGTCAAAAACTACATACTCAGATCTTCACCAAACATTGCAGGAATACATTGGATGTCAAGACACGTGGAAAAAACGTACAAAACAAGAGATTGGGGTCATCAAGATTTTGCACGGATTTTTTAGGAATTTTCAAATTTTCAGATGGGAGGTTCCAGATAAGGTCAAAAACTACATACTCAGATCTTCACCAAACTTTGCAGGGATACATTGGATGTCAAGACACGTGGAAAAAACGTACAAAACAAGATATTGGAGACATCAAGATTTTGGACGAATTTTTTAAGAATTTTCAAATTTTCAGATAGGAGGTTCCATATAAGGTCAAAAACTACATACTCAGATCTTCACCAAACTTTGCATGGATACATTATGTGTCAAGACACGTGGAAAAAACGAACAAAACAAAAGATTGGAGACATCAAGATTTTGGTCGAATTTTTTAAGAATTTTCAAATTTTCAGATGGGAGGTTCCAGATAAGGTCAAAAACTACATACTCAGATCTTCACCAAACTTTGCAGGGATACATTGGATATCAAGACACGTGGAAAAAACGTACAAAACAAGAGATTGGAGACATCAAGATTTTGGACGAATTTTTTAAGAATTTTCAAATTTTCAGATAGGAGGTTCCAGATAAGGTCAAAAACTACATACTCAGATCTTCACCAAACTTTGCAGGGATACATTGGATGTCAAGACACGTGGAAAAAACGTACAAAACAAGAGATTGGGGTCATCAAGATTTTGGACGGATTTTTTAGGAATTTTCAAATTTTCAGATGGGAGGTTCCAGATAAGGTCAAAAACTACATACTCAGATCTTCACCAAACATTGCAGGGATACATTGGATGTCAAGACACGTGGAAAAAACGTACAAAACAAGAGATTGGAGACATCAAAATTTTGGACGAATTTTTTAAGAATTTTCAAATTTTCAGATAGGAGGTTCCAGATGAGGTCAAAGACTACATACTCAGATCTTCACCAAACTTTGCAGGAATACTTTGCATGTCAAGACACGTGGAAAAAACGTACAAAACAAGAGATCGGAGTTATCAAGATTTTCGACGAATTTTTTAAGAATTTTCAAATTTTCAGATGGGAGGTTCCAGATAAGGTCAAAAACGACATACTCAGATCTTCACCAAACTCTGCATGGATACATTGGATGTCAAGACACGTGGAAAAAACATACAAAACATAGGATTGGTGACATCAAGATTTTGGACGAATTTTTTAAGAATTTTCAAATTTTCAGATAGGAGGTTCCATATAAGGTCAAAAACTACATACTCAGATCTTCACCAAACTTTGCAGGGATACATTGGAGGTCGAGACACGTGGAAAAAAAGTACAAAACAAGAGATTGGGGTCATCAAGATTTTGGACGGATTTTTTAGGAATTTTCAAATTTTCAGATGGGAGGTTCCAGATAAGGTCAAAAACTACATACTCAGATCTTCACCAAACATTGCAGGGATACATTGGATGTCAAGACACGTGGAAAAAACGTACAAAACAAGAGATTGGAGACATCAAGATTTTGGACGAATTTTTTAAGAATTTTCAAATTTTCAGATAGGAGGTTCCAGATGAGGTCAAAAACTACATACTCAGATCTTCACCAAACTTTGCAGGAATACTTTGCATGTCAAGACACGTGGAAAAAACGTACAAAACAAGAGATCGGAGACATCAAGATTTTCGACGAATTTTTTAAGAATTTTCAAATTTTCAGATGGGAGGTTCCAGATAAGGTCAAAAACGACATACTCAGATCTTCACCAAACTTTGCAGGGATCCATTGGAGGTCGAGACACGTGGAAAAAACGTACAAAACAAGAGATTGGAGACATCAAGATTTTGGACGAATTTTTTAAGAATTTTCAAATTTTCAGATAGGAGGTTCCATATAAGGTCAAAAACTACATACTCAGATCTTCACCAAACTTTGCAGGGATACATTGGATGTCAAGACACGTGGAAAAAACGTACAAAACAAGAGATTGGAGACATCAAGATTTTCGACGAATTTTTTAAGAATTTTCAAATTTTCAGAAAGGATGTTCCAGATAAGGTCAAAAACGACATACTCAGATCTTCACCAAACTTTGCAGGGATCCATTGGAGGTCGAGACACGTGGAAAAAACGTACAAAACAAGAGATTGGAGACATCAAGATTTTGGACGAATTTTTGAAGAATTTTCAAATTTTCAGATAGGAGGTTCCAGATAAGGTCTAAAACTACATACTCAGATCTCCACCAAACATTGCAGGAATACATTGGATGTCAAGACACGTGGAAAAAACGTACAAAACAAGAGATTGGAGACATCAAGATTTTCGACGAATTTTTTAAGAATTTTCAAATTTTCAGATAGGAGGTTCCAGATAAGGTCAAAAACTACATACTCAGATCTTCACCAAACGTTGCAGGGATACTTTGCATGTCAAGACACGTGGAAAAAACGTACAAAACAAAAGATTGGAGACATCAAGATTTTCGAAGAATTTTTTAAGAATTTTCAAATTTTCAGATGGGAGGTTCCAGATAAGGTCAAAAACGACATACTCAGATCTTCACCAAACTTTGCATGGATACATTGGATGTCAAGACACGTGGAAAAAACGTACAAAACAAGAGATTGGAGACATCAAGATTTTGGACGAATTTTTTAAGAATTTTCAAATTTTCAGATGGGAGGTTCAATATAAGGTCAAAAACTACATACTCAGATCTTCACCAAACTTTGCAGGGATACTTTGGATGTCAAGACACGTGGAAAAAACGTACAAAACAAGAGATTGGGGTCATCAAGATTTTGGACGAATTTTTTAAGAATTTTCAAATTTTCAGATGGGAGGTTCAATATAAGGTCAAAAACTACATACTCAGATCTTCACCAAACTTTGCATGGATACATTGGATGTCAAGACACGTGGAAAAAACATACAAAACATAGGATTCGGAACATCAAGATTTTGGTCGAATTTTTTAAGAATTTTCAAATTTTCAGATAGGAGGTTCCATATAAGGTCAAAAACTACATACTCAGATCTTCACCAAACATTGCAGGAATACATTGGATGTCAAGACACGTGGAAAAAACGTACAAAACAAGAGATTGGGGTCATCAAGATTTTGCACGGATTTTTTAGGAATTTTCAAATTTTCAGATGGGAGGTTCCAGATAAGGTCAAAAACTACATACTCAGATCTTCACCAAACTTTGCAGGGATACATTGGATGTCAAGACACGTGGAAAAAACGTACAAAACAAGAGATTGGAGACATCAAGATTTTGGACGAATTTTTTAAGAATTTTCAAATTTTCAGATAGGAGGTTCCATATAAGGTCAAAAACTACATACTCAGATCTTCACCAAACTTTGCAAGGATACATTGGATGTCAAGACACGTGGAAAAAACGTACAAAAAAGAGATTGGAGACATCAAGATTTTGGACGAATTTTTTAACAATTTTCAAATTTTCAGAAAGGATGTTCCAGATAAGGTCAAAAACGACATACTCAGATCTTCACCAAACTTTGCATGGATACATTGGATGTCAAGACACGTGGAAAAAACGTACAAAACAAGAGATTGGGGTCATCAATATTTTGCACGGATTTTTTAGGAATTTTCAAATTTTCATATGGGAGGTTCCAGATAAGGTCAAAAACTACATACTCAGATCTTCACCAAACTTTGCAGGGATACATTGGATGTCAAGACACGTGGAAAAAACGTACAAAACAAGAGATTGGAGACATCAAGATTTTGGACGAATTTTTTAAGAATTTTCAAATTTTCAGATAGGAGGTTCCATATAAGGTCAAAAACTACATACTCAGATCTTCACCAAACTTTGCATGGATACATTATGTGTCAAGACACGTGGAAAAAACGTACAAAACAAAAGATTGGAGACATCAAGATTTTGGTCGAATTTTTTAAGAATTTTCAAATTTTCAGATGGGAGGTTCCAGATAAGGTCAAAAACTACATACTCAGATCTTCACCAAACTTTGCAGGGATACATTGGATGTCAAGACACGTGGAAAAAACGTACAAAAAAGAGATTGGAGACATCAAGATTTTGGTCGAATTTTTTAAGAATTTTCAAATTTTCAGATGGGAGGTTCCAGATAAGGTCAAAAACTACATACTCAGATCTTCACCAAACTTTGCAGGGATACATTGGATGTCAAGACACGTGGAAAAAACGTACAAAAAAGAGATTGGGGTCATCAAGATTTTGGACGGATTTTTTAGGAATTTTCAAATTTTCAGATGGGAGGTTCCAGATAAGGTCAAAAACTACATACTCAGATCTTCACCAAACATTGCAGGGATACATTGGATGTCAAGACACGTGGAAAAAACGTACAAAACAAGAGATTGGAGACATCAAGATTTTGGACGAATTTTTTAAGAATTTTCAAATTTTCAGATAGGAGGTTCCAGATGAGGTCAAAAACTACATACTCAGATCTTCACCAAACTTTGCAGGAATACTTTGCATGTCAAGACACGTGGAAAAAACGTACAAAACAAGAGATCGGAGACATCAAGATTTTCGACGAATTTTTTAAGAATTTTCAAATTTTCAGATAGGAGGTTCCATATAAGGTCAAAAACTACATACTCAGATCTTCACCAAACTTTGCAGGGATACATTGGAGGTCGAGACACGTGGAAAAAAAGTACAAAACAAGAGATTGGGGTCATCAAGATTTTGGACGGATTTTTTAGGAATTTTCAAATTTTCAGATGGGAGGTTCCAGATAAGGTCAAAAACTACATACTCAGATCTTCACCAAACATTGCAGGGATACATTGGATGTCAAGACACGTGGAAAAAACGTACAAAACAAGAGATTGGAGACATCAAGATTTTGGACGAATTTTTTAAGAATTTTCAAATTTTCAGATAGGAGGTTCCAGATGAGGTCAAAAACTACATACTCAGATCTTCACCAAACTTTGCAGGAATACTTTGCATGTCAAGACACGTGGAAAAAACGTACAAAACAAGAGATCGGAGACATCAAGATTTTCGACGAATTTTTGAAGAATTTTCAAATTTTCAGATGGGAGGTTCCAGATAAGGTCAAAAACGACATACTCAGATCTTCACCAAACTTTGCAGGGATCCATTGGAGGTCGAGACACGTGGAAAAAACGTACAAAACAAGAGATTGGAGACATCAAGATTTTGGACGAATTTTTTAAGAATTTTCAAATTTTCAGATAGGAGGTTCCATATAAGGTCAAAAACTACATACTCAGATCTTCACCAAACTTTGCAGGGATACATTGGATGTCAAGACACGTGGAAAAAACGTACAAAACAAGAGATTGGAGACATCAAGATTTTCGACGAATTTTTTAAGAATTTTCAAATTTTCAGAAAGGATGTTCCAGATAAGGTCAAAAACGACATACTCAGATCTTCACCAAACTTTGCAGGGATCCATTGGAGGTCGAGACACGTGGAAAAAACGTACAAAACAAGAGATTGGAGACATCAAGATTTTGGACGAATTTTTGAAGAATTTTCAAATTTTCAGATAGGAGGTTCCAGATAAGGTCTAAAACTACATACTCAGATCTCCACCAAACATTGCAGGAATACATTGGATGTCAAGACACGTGGAAAAAACGTACAAAACAAGAGATTGGAGACATCAAGATTTTCGACGAATTTTTTAAGAATTTTCAAATTTTCAGATAGGAGGTTCCAGATAAGGTCAAAAACTACATACTCAGATCTTCACCAAACGTTGCAGGGATACTTTGCATGTCAAGACACGTGGAAAAAACGTACAAAACAAAAGATTGGAGACATCAAGATTTTCGAAGAATTTTTTAAGAATTTTCAAATTTTCAGATGGGAGGTTCCAGATAAGGTCAAAAACGACATACTCAGATCTTCACCAAACTTTGCATGGATACATTGGATGTCAAGACACGTGGAAAAAACGTACAAAACAAGAGATTGGAGACATCAAGATTTTGGACGAATTTTTTAAGAATTTTCAAATTTTCAGATGGGAGGTTCAATATAAGGTCAAAAACTACATACTCAGATCTTCACCAAACTTTGCAGGGATACTTTGGATGTCAAGACACGTGGAAAAAACGTACAAAACAAGAGATTGGGGTCATCAAGATTTTGGACGAATTTTTTAAGAATTTTCAAATTTTCAGATGGGAGGTTCAATATAAGGTCAAAAACTACATACTCAGATCTTCACCAAACTTTGCATGGATACATTGGATGTCAAGACACGTGGAAAAAACATACAAAACATAGGATTCGGAACATCAAGATTTTGGTCGAATTTTTTAAGAATTTTCAAATTTTCAGATAGGAGGTTCCATATAAGGTCAAAAACTACATACTCAGATCTTCACCAAACATTGCAGGAATACATTGGATGTCAAGACACGTGGAAAAAACGTACAAAACAAGAGATTGGGGTCATCAAGATTTTGCACGGATTTTTTAGGAATTTTCAAATTTTCAGATGGGAGGTTCCAGATAAGGTCAAAAACTACATACTCAGATCTTCACCAAACTTTGCAGGGATACATTGGATGTCAAGACACGTGGAAAAAACGTACAAAACAAGAGATTGGAGACATCAAGATTTTGGACGAATTTTTTAAGAATTTTCAAATTTTCAGATAGGAGGTTCCATATAAGGTCAAAAACTACATACTCAGATCTTCACCAAACTTTGCAAGGATACATTGGATGTCAAGACACGTGGAAAAAACGTACAAAACAAGAGATTGGAGACATCAAGATTTTGGACGAATTTTTTAACAATTTTCAAATTTTCAGAAAGGATGTTCCAGATAAGGTCAAAAACGACATACTCAGATCTTCACCAAACTTTGCATGGATACATTGGATGTCAAGACACGTGGAAAAAACGTACAAAACAAGAGATTGGGGTCATCAATATTTTGCACGGATTTTTTAGGAATTTTCAAATTTTCATATGGGAGGTTCCAGATAAGGTCAAAAACTACATACTCAGATCTTCACCAAACTTTGCAGGGATACATTGGATGTCAAGACACGTGGAAAAAACGTACAAAACAAGAGATTGGAGACATCAAGATTTTGGACGAATTTTTTAAGAATTTTCAAATTTTCAGATAGGAGGTTCCATATAAGGTCAAAAACTACATACTCAGATCTTCACCAAACTTTGCATGGATACATTATGTGTCAAGACACGTGGAAAAAACGTACAAAACAAAAGATTGGAGACATCAAGATTTTGGTCGAATTTTTTAAGAATTTTCAAATTTTCAGATGGGAGGTTCCAGATAAGGTCAAAAACTACATACTCAGATCTTCACCAAACTTTGCAGGGATACATTGGATGTCAAGACACGTGGAAAAAACGTACAAAAAAGAGATTGGAGACATCAAGATTTTGGTCGAATTTTTTAAGAATTTTCAAATTTTCAGATGGGAGGTTCCAGATAAGGTCAAAAACTACATACTCAGATCTTCACCAAACTTTGCAGGGATACATTGGATGTCAAGACACGTGGAAAAAACGTACAAAAAAGAGATTGGGGTCATCAAGATTTTGGACGGATTTTTTAGGAATTTTCAAATTTTCAGATGGGAGGTTCCAGATAAGGTCAAAAACTACATACTCAGATCTTCACCAAACATTGCAGGGATACATTGGATGTCAAGACACGTGGAAAAAACGTACAAAACAAGAGATTGGAGACATCAAGATTTTGGACGAATTTTTTAAGAATTTTCAAATTTTCAGATAGGAGGTTCCAGATGAGGTCAAAAACTACATACTCAGATCTTCACCAAACTTTGCAGGAATACTTTGCATGTCAAGACACGTGGAAAAAACGTACAAAACAAGAGATCGGAGACATCAAGATTTTCGACGAATTTTTTAAGAATTTTCAAATTTTCAGATAGGAGGTTCCATATAAGGTCAAAAACTACATACTCAGATCTTCACCAAACTTTGCAGGGATACATTGGAGGTCGAGACACGTGGAAAAAAAGTACAAAACAAGAGATTGGGGTCATCAAGATTTTGGACGGATTTTTTAGGAATTTTCAAATTTTCAGATGGGAGGTTCCAGATAAGGTCAAAAACTACATACTCAGATCTTCACCAAACATTGCAGGGATACATTGGATGTCAAGACACGTGGAAAAAACGTACAAAACAAGAGATTGGAGACATCAAGATTTTGGACGAATTTTTTAAGAATTTTCAAATTTTCAGATAGGAGGTTCCAGATGAGGTCAAAAACTACATACTCAGATCTTCACCAAACTTTGCAGGAATACTTTGCATGTCAAGACACGTGGAAAAAACGTACAAAACAAGAGATCGGAGACATCAAGATTTTCGACGAATTTTTGAAGAATTTTCAAATTTTCAGATGGGAGGTTCCAGATAAGGTCAAAAACGACATACTCAGATCTTCACCAAACTTTGCAGGGATCCATTGGAGGTCGAGACACGTGGAAAAAACGTACAAAACAAGAGATTGGAGACATCAAGATTTTCGACGAATTTTTGAAGAATTTTCAAATTTTCAGATGGGAGGTTCCAGATAAGGTCAAAAACTACATACTCAGATCTTCACCAAACTTTGCAGGGATACATTGGATGTCAAGACACGTGGAAAAAACGTACAAAAAAGAGATTGGAGACATCAAGATTTTGGACGAATTTTTTAACAATTTTCAAATTTTCAGAAAGGATGTTCCAGATAAGGTCAAAAACGACATACTCAGATCTTCACCAAACTTTGCATGGATACATTGGATGTCAAGACACGTGGAAAAAACGTACAAAACAAGAGATTGGGGTCATCAAGATTTTGCACGGATTTTTTAGGAATTTTCAAATTTTCAGATGGGAGGTTCCAGATAAGGTCAAAAACTACATACTCAGATCTTCACCAAACTTTGCAGGGATACATTGGAAGTCAAGACACGTGGAAAAAACGTACAAAACAAGAGATTGGAGACATCAAGATTTTGGACGAATTTTTTAAGAATTTTCAAATTTTCAGATAGGAGGTTCCATATAAGGTCAAAAACTACATACTCAGATCTTCACCAAACTTTGCATGGATACATTATGTGTCAAGACACGTGGAAAAAACGTACAAAACAAAAGATTGGAGACATCAAGATTTTGGTCGAATTTTTTAAGAATTTTCAAATTTTCAGATGGGAGGTTCCAGATAAGGTCAAAAACTACATACTCAGATCTTCACCAAACTTTGCAGGGATACATTGGATGTCAAGACACGTGGAAAAAACGTACAAAAAAGAGATTGGAGACATCAAGATTTTGGACGAATTTTTTAACAATTTTCAAATTTTCAGAAAGGATGTTCCAGATAAGGTCAAAAACGACATACTCAGATCTTCACCAAACTTTGCAGGGATACTTTGGATGTCAAGACACGTGGAAAAAACGTACAAAACAAGAGATTGGAGACATCAAGATTTTGGACGAATTTTTTAACAATTTTCAAATTTTCAGAAAGGATGTTCCAGATAAGGTCAAAAACGACATACTCAGATCTTCACCAAACTTTGCAGGGATACATTGGATATCAAGACACGTGGAAAAAACGTACAAAACAAGAGATTTTAGACATCAAGATTTTGGACGAATTTTTTAAGAATTTTCAAATTTTCAGATGGGAGGTTCAATATAAGGTCAAAAACTACATACTCAGATCTTCACCAAACTTTGCAGGGATACATTGGATGTCAAGACACGTGGAAAAAACGTACAAAACAAGAGATTGGAGACATCAAGATTTTGGACGAATTTTTTAAGAATTTTCAAATTTTCAGATAGGAGGTTCCATATAAGGTCAAAAACTACATACTCAGATCTTCACCAAACTTTGCAGGGATACATTGGATATCAAGACACGTGGAAAAAACGTACAAAACAAGAGATTGGAGACATCAAGATTTTGGACGAATTTTTTAAGAATTTTCAAATTTTCAGATAGGAGGTTCCAGATAAGGTCAAAAACTACATACTCAGATCTTCACCAAACTTTGCAGGGATACATTGGATGTCAAGACACGTGGAAAAAACGTACAAAACAAGAGATTGGGGTCATCAAGATTTTGGACGGATTTTTTAGGAATTTTCAAATTTTCAGATGGGAGGTTCCAGATAAGGTCAAAAACTACATACTCAGATCTTCACCAAACATTGCAGGGATACATTGGATGTCAAGACACTTGGAAAAAACGTACAAAACAAGAGATTGGAGACATCAAAATTTTGGACGAATTTTTTAAGAATTTTCAAATTTTCAGATAGGAGGTTCCAGATGAGGTCAAAAACTACATACTCAGATCTTCACCAAACTTTGCAGGAATACTTTGCATGTCAAGACACGTGGAAAAAACGTACAAAACAAGAGATCGGAGACATCAAGATTTTCGACGAATTTTTTAAGAATTTTCAAATTTTCAGATGGGAGGTTCCAGATAAGGTCAAAAACGACATACTCAGATCTTCACCAAACTTTGCATGGATACATTGGATGTCAAGACACGTGGAAAAAACATACAAAACATAGGATTGGTGACATCAAGATTTTGGACGAATTTTTTAAGAATTTTCAAATTTTCAGATAGGAGGTTCCATATAAGGTCAAAAACTACATACTCAGATCTTCACCAAACTTTGCAGGGATACATTGGAGGTCGAGACACGTGGAAAAAAAGTACAAAACAAGAGATTGGGGTCATCAAGATTTTGGACGGATTTTTTAGGAATTTTCAAATTTTCAGATGGGAGGTTCCAGATAAGGTCAAAAACTACATACTCAGATCTTCACCAAACATTGCAGGGATACATTGGATGTCAAGACACGTGGAAAAAACGTACAAAACAAGAGATTGGAGACATCAAGATTTTGGACGAATTTTTTAAGAATTTTCAAATTTTCAGATAGGAGGTTCCAGATGAGGTCAAAAACTACATACTCAGATCTTCACCAAACTTTGCAGGAATACTTTGCATGTCAAGACACGTGGAAAAAACGTACAAAACAAGAGATCGGAGACATCAAGATTTTCGACGAATTTTTTAAGAATTTTCAAATTTTCAGATGGGAGGTTCCAGATAAGGTCAAAAACGACATACTCAGATCTTCACCAAACTTTGCAGGGATCCATTGGAGGTCGAGACACGTGGAAAAAACGTACAAAACAAGAGATTGGAGACATCAAGATTTTGGACGAATTTTTTAAGAATTTTCAAATTTTCAGATAGGAGGTTCCATATAAGGTCAAAAACTACATACTCAGATCTTCACCAAACTTTGCAGGGATACATTGGATGTCAAGACACGTGGAAAAAACGTACAAAACAAGAGATTGGAGACATCAAGATTTTCGACGAATTTTTTAAGAATTTTCAAATTTTCAGAAAGGATGTTCCAGATAAGGTCAAAAACGACATACTCAGATCTTCACCAAACTTTGCAGGGATCCATTGGAGGTCGAGACACGTGGAAAAAACGTACAAAACAAGAGATTGGAGACATCAAGATTTTGGACGAATTTTTGAAGAATTTTCAAATTTTCAGATAGGAGGTTCCAGATAAGGTCTAAAACTACATACTCAGATCTCCACCAAACATTGCAGGAATACATTGGATGTCAAGACACGTGGAAAAAACGTACAAAACAAGAGATTGGAGACATCAAGATTTTCGACGAATTTTTTAAGAATTTTCAAATTTTCAGATAGGAGGTTCCAGATAAGGTCAAAAACTACATACTCAGATCTTCACCAAACGTTGCAGGGATACTTTGCATGTCAAGACACGTGGAAAAAACGTACAAAACAAAAGATTGGAGACATCAAGATTTTCGAAGAATTTTTTAAGAATTTTCAAATTTTCAGATGGGAGGTTCCAGATAAGGTCAAAAACGACATACTCAGATCTTCACCAAACTTTGCATGGATACATTGGATGTCAAGACACGTGGAAAAAACGTACAAAACAAGAGATTGGAGACATCAAGATTTTGGACGAATTTTTTAAGAATTTTCAAATTTTCAGATGGGAGGTTCAATATAAGGTCAAAAACTACATACTCAGATCTTCACCAAACTTTGCAGGGATACTTTGGATGTCAAGACACGTGGAAAAAACGTACAAAACAAGAGATTGGGGTCATCAAGATTTTGGACGAATTTTTTAAGAATTTTCAAATTTTCAGATGGGAGGTTCAATATAAGGTCAAAAACTACATACTCAGATCTTCACCAAACTTTGCATGGATACATTGGATGTCAAGACACGTGGAAAAAACATACAAAACATAGGATTCGGAACATCAAAATTTTGGTCGAATTTTTTAAGAATTTTCAAATTTTCAGATAGGAGGTTCCATATAAGGTCAAAAACTACATACTCAGATCTTCACCAAACATTGCAGGAATACATTGGATGTCAAGACACGTGGAAAAAACGTACAAAACAAGAGATTGGGGTCATCAAGATTTTGCACGGATTTTTTAGGAATTTTCAAATTTTCAGATGGGAGGTTCCAGATAAGGTCAAAAACTACATACTCAGATCTTCACCAAACTTTGCAGGGATACATTGGATGTCAAGACACGTGGAAAAAACGTACAAAACAAGAGATTGGAGACATCAAGATTTTGGACGAATTTTTTAAGAATTTTCAAATTTTCAGATAGGAGGTTCCATATAAGGTCAAAAACTACATACTCAGATCTTCACCAAACTTTGCAGGGATACATTGGATGTCAAGACACGTGGAAAAAACGTACAAAAAAGAGATTGGAGACATCAAGATTTTGGACGAATTTTTTAACAATTTTCAAATTTTCAGAAAGGATGTTCCAGATAAGGTCAAAAACGACATACTCAGATCTTCACCAAACTTTGCATGGATACATTGGATGTCAAGACACGTGGAAAAAACGTACAAAACAAGAGATTGGGGTCATCAATATTTTGCACGGATTTTTTAGGAATTTTCAAATTTTCATATGGGAGGTTCCAGATAAGGTCAAAAACTACATACTCAGATCTTCACCAAACTTTGCAGGGATACATTGGATGTCAAGACACGTGGAAAAAACGTACAAAACAAGAGATTGGAGACATCAAGATTTTGGACGAATTTTTTAAGAATTTTCAAATTTTCAGATAGGAGGTTCCATATAAGGTCAAAAACTACATACTCAGATCTTCACCAAACTTTGCATGGATACATTATGTGTCAAGACACGTGGAAAAAACGTACAAAACAAAAGATTGGAGACATCAAGATTTTGGTCGAATTTTTTAAGAATTTTCAAATTTTCAGATGGGAGGTTCCAGATAAGGTCAAAAACTACATACTCAGATCTTCACCAAACTTTGCAGGGATACATTGGATGTCAAGACACGTGGAAAAAACGTACAAAAAAGAGATTGGAGACATCAAGATTTTGGTCGAATTTTTTAAGAATTTTCAAATTTTCAGATGGGAGGTTCCAGATAAGGTCAAAAACTACATACTCAGATCTTCACCAAACTTTGCAGGGATACATTGGATGTCAAGACACGTGGAAAAAACGTACAAAAAAGAGATTGGGGTCATCAAGATTTTGGACGGATTTTTTAGGAATTTTCAAATTTTCAGATGGGAGGTTCCAGATAAGGTCAAAAACTACATACTCAGATCTTCACCAAACATTGCAGGGATACATTTAATGTCAAGACACGTGGAAAAAACGTACAAAACAAGAGATTGGAGACATCAAGATTTTGGACGAATTTTTTAAGAATTTTCAAATTTTCAGATAGGAGGTTCCAGATGAGGTCAAAAACTACATACTCAGATCTTCACCAAACTTTGCAGGAATACTTTGCATGTCAAGACACGTGGAAAAAACGTACAAAACAAGAGATCGGAGACATCAAGATTTTCGACGAATTTTTTAAGAATTTTCAAATTTTCAGATAGGAGGTTCCATATAAGGTCAAAAACTACATACTCAGATCTTCACCAAACTTTGCAGGGATACATTGGAGGTCGAGACACGTGGAAAAAAAGTACAAAACAAGAGATTGGGGTCATCAAGATTTTGGACGGATTTTTTAGGAATTTTCAAATTTTCAGATGGGAGGTTCCAGATAAGGTCAAAAACTACATACTCAGATCTTCACCAAACATTGCAGGGATACATTGGATGTCAAGACACGTGGAAAAAACGTACAAAACAAGAGATTGGAGACATCAAGATTTTGGACGAATTTTTTAAGAATTTTCAAATTTTCAGATAGGAGGTTCCAGATGAGGTCAAAAACTACATACTCAGATCTTCACCAAACTTTGCAGGAATACTTTGCATGTCAAGACACGTGGAAAAAACGTACAAAACAAGAGATCGGAGACATCAAGATTTTCGACGAATTTTTGAAGAATTTTCAAATTTTCAGATGGGAGGTTCCAGATAAGGTCAAAAACGACATACTCAGATCTTCACCAAACTTTGCAGGGATCCATTGGAGGTCGAGACACGTGGAAAAAACGTACAAAACAAGAGATTGGAGACATCAAGATTTTCGACGAATTTTTGAAGAATTTTCAAATTTTCAGATGGGAGGTTCCAGATAAGGTCAAAAACTACATACTCAGATCTTCACCAAACTTTGCAGGGATACATTGGATGTCAAGACACGTGGAAAAAACGTACAAAAAAGAGATTGGAGACATCAAGATTTTGGACGAATTTTTTAACAATTTTCAAATTTTCAGAAAGGATGTTCCAGATAAGGTCAAAAACGACATACTCAGATCTTCACCAAACTTTGCAGGGATACATTGGATATCAAGACACGTGGAAAAAACGTACAAAACAAGAGATTGGAGACATCAAGATTTTCGACGAATTTTTTAAGAATTTTCAAATTTTCAGATAGGAGGTTCCAGATAAGGTCAAAAACTACATACTCAGATCTTCACCAAACTTTGCAGGGATACTTTGCATGTCAAGACACGTGGAAAAAACGTACAAAACAAAAGATTGGAGACATCAAGATTTTCGACGAATTTTTTAAGAATTTTCAAATTTTCAGATGGGAGGTTCCAGATAAGGTCAAAAACGACATACTCAGATCTTCACCAAACTTTGCATGGATACATTGGATGTCAAGACACGTGGAAAAAACGTACAAAACAAGAGATTGGAGACATCAAGATTTTGGACGAATTTTTTAAGAATTCTCAAATTTTCAGAAAGGAGGTTCCATATAAGGTCAAAAACTACTTACTCAGATCTTCACCAAACTTTGCAGGGATACTTTGGATGTCAAGACACGTGGAAAAAACGTACAAAACAAGAGATTGGGGTCATCAAGATTTTGGACGAATTTTTTAAGAATTTTCAAATTTTCAGATGGGAGGTTCAATATAAGGTCAAAAACTACATACTCAGATCTTCACCAAACTTTGCATGGATACATTGGATGTCAAGACACGTGGAAAAAACATACAAAACATAGGATTCGGAACATCAAGATTTTGGTCGAATTTTTTAAGAATTTTCAAATTTTCAGATAGGAGGTTCCATATAAGGTCAAAAACTACATACTCAGATCTTCACCAAACATTGCAGGAATACATTGGATGTCAAGACACGTGGAAAAAACGTACAAAACAAGAGATTGGGGTCATCAAGATTTTGCACGGATTTTTTAGGAAATTTCAAATTTTCAGATGGGAGGTTCCAGATAAGGTCAAAAACTACATACTCAGATCTTCACCAAACTTTGCAGGGATACATTGGATGTCAAGACACGTGGAAAAAACGTACAAAACAAGATATTGGAGACATCAAGATTTTGGACGAATTTTTTAAGAATTTTCAAATTTTCAGATAGGAGGTTCCATATAAGGTCAAAAACTACATACTCAGATCTTCACCAAACTTTGCATGGATACATTATGTGTCAAGACACGTGGAAAAAACGAACAAAACAAAAGATTGGAGACATCAAGATTTTGGTCGAATTTTTTAAGAATTTTCAAATTTTCAGATGGGAGGTTCCAGATAAGGTCAAAAACTACATACTCAGATCTTCACCAAACTTTGCAGGGATACATTGGATATCAAGACACGTGGAAAAAACGTACAAAACAAGAGATTGGAGACATCAAGATTTTGGACGAATTTTTTAAGAATTTTCAAATTTTCAGATAGGAGGTTCCAGATAAGGTCAAAAACTACATACTCAGATCTTCACCAAACTTTGCAGGGATACATTGGATGTCAAGACACGTGGAAAAAACGTACAAAACAAGAGATTGGGGTCATCAAGATTTTGGACGGATTTTTTAGGAATTTTCAAATTTTCAGATGGGAGGTTCCAGATAAGGTCAAAAACTACATACTCAGATCTTCACCAAACATTGCAGGGATACATTGGATGTCAAGACACGTGGAAAAAACGTACAAAACAAGAGATTGGAGACATCAAAATTTTGGACGAATTTTTTAAGAATTTTCAAATTTTCAGATAGGAGGTTCCAGATGAGGTCAAAGACTACATACTCAGATCTTCACCAAACTTTGCAGGAATACTTTGCATGTCAAGACACGTGGAAAAAACGTACAAAACAAGAGATCGGAGTTATCAAGATTTTCGACGAATTTTTTAAGAATTTTCAAATTTTCAGATGGGAGGTTCCAGATAAGGTCAAAAACGACATACTCAGATCTTCACCAAACTCTGCATGGATACATTGGATGTCAAGACACGTGGAAAAAACATACAAAACATAGGATTGGTGACATCAAGATTTTGGACGAATTTTTTAAGAATTTTCAAATTTTCAGATAGGAGGTTCCATATAAGGTCAAAAACTACATACTCAGATCTTCACCAAACTTTGCAGGGATACATTGGAGGTCGAGACACGTGGAAAAAAAGTACAAAACAAGAGATTGGGGTGATCAAGATTTTGGACGGATTTTTTAGGAATTTTCAAATTTTCAAATGGGAGGTTCCAGATAAGGTCAAAAACTACATACTCAGATCTTCACCAAACTTTGCAGGGATACATTGGATGTCAAGACACGTGGAAAAAACGTACAAAACAAGAGATTGGAGACATCAAGATTTTGGACGAATTTTTTAAGAATTTTCAAATTTTCAGATAGGAGGTTCCATATAAGGTCAAAAACTACATACTCAGATCTTCACCAAACTTTGTATGGATACATTATGTGTCAAGACACGTGGAAAAAACGTACAAAACAAAAGATTGGAGACATCAAGATATTGGTCGAATTTTTTAAGAATTTTCAAATTTTCAGATGGGAGGTTCCAGATAAGGTCAAAAACTACATACTCAGATCTTCACCAAACTTTGCAGGGATACATTGGATGTCAAGACACGTGGAAAAAACGTACAAAACAAGAGATAGGAGACATCAAGATTTTGGACGAATTTTTTAACAATTTTCAAATTTTCAGAAAGGATGTTCCAGATAAGGTCAAAAACAACATACTCAGATCTTCACCAAACTTTGCAGGGATACATTGGATGTCAAGACACGTGGAAAAAACGTACAAAACAAGAGATTGGAGACATCAAGATTTTGGACGAATTTTTTAAGAATTTTCAAATTTTCAGATAGGAGGTTCCATATAAGGTCAAAAACTACATACTCAGATCTTCACCAAACTTTGCAGGGATACATTGGAGGTCGAGACACGTGGAAAAAAAGTACAAAACAAGAGATTGGGGTCATCAAGATTTTGGACGGATTTTTTAGGAATTTTCAAATTTTCAGATGGGAGGTTCCAGATAAGGTCAAAAACTACATACTCAGATCTTCACCAAACATTGCAGGGATACATTGGATGTCAAGACACGTGGAAAAAACGTACAAAACAAGAGATTGGAGACATCAAGATTTTGGACGAATTTTTTAAGAATTTTCAAATTTTCAGATAGGAGGTTCCAGATGAGGTCAAAAACTACATACTCAGATCTTCACCAAACTTTGCAGGAATACTTTGCATGTCAAGACACGTGGAAAAAACGTACAAAACAAGAGATCGGAGACATCAAGATTTTCGACGAATTTTTTAAGAATTTTCAAATTTTCAGATGGGAGGTTCCAGATAAGGTCAAAAACGACATACTCAGATCTTCACCAAACTTTGCAGGGATCCATTGGAGGTCGAGACACGTGGAAAAAACGTACAAAACAAGAGATTGGAGACATCAAGATTTTGGACGAATTTTTTAAGAATTTTCAAATTTTCAGATAGGAGGTTCCATATAAGGTCAAAAACTACATACTCAGATCTTCACCAAACTTTGCAGGGATACATTGGATGTCAAGACACGTGGAAAAAACGTACAAAACAAGAGATTGGAGACATCAAGATTTTCGACGAATTTTTTAAGAATTTTCAAATTTTCAGAAAGGATGTTCCAGATAAGGTCAAAAACGACATACTCAGATCTTCACCAAACTTTGCAGGGATCCATTGGAGGTCGAGACACGTGGAAAAAACGTACAAAACAAGAGATTGGAGACATCAAGATTTTGGACGAATTTTTGAAGAATTTTCAAATTTTCAGATAGGAGGTTCCAGATAAGGTCTAAAACTACATACTCAGATCTCCACCAAACATTGCAGGAATACATTGGATGTCAAGACACGTGGAAAAAACGTACAAAACAAGAGATTGGAGACATCAAGATTTTCGACGAATTTTTTAAGAATTTTCAAATTTTCAGATAGGAGGTTCCAGATAAGGTCAAAAACTACATACTCAGATCTTCACCAAACGTTGCAGGGATACTTTGCATGTCAAGACACGTGGAAAAAACGTACAAAACAAAAGATTGGAGACATCAAGATTTTCGAAGAATTTTTTAAGAATTTTCAAATTTTCAGATGGGAGGTTCCAGATAAGGTCAAAAACGACATACTCAGATCTTCACCAAACTTTGCATGGATACATTGGATGTCAAGACACGTGGAAAAAACGTACAAAACAAGAGATTGGAGACATCAAGATTTTGGACGAATTTTTTAAGAATTTTCAAATTTTCAGATGGGAGGTTCAATATAAGGTCAAAAACTACATACTCAGATCTTCACCAAACTTTGCAGGGATACTTTGGATGTCAAGACACGTGGAAAAAACGTACAAAACAAGAGATTGGGGTCATCAAGATTTTGGACGAATTTTTTAAGAATTTTCAAATTTTCAGATGGGAGGTTCAATATAAGGTCAAAAACTACATACTCAGATCTTCACCAAACTTTGCATGGATACATTGGATGTCAAGACACGTGGAAAAAACATACAAAACATAGGATTCGGAACATCAAGATTTTGGTCGAATTTTTTAAGAATTTTCAAATTTTCAGATAGGAGGTTCCATATAAGGTCAAAAACTACATACTCAGATCTTCACCAAACATTGCAGGAATACATTGGATGTCAAGACACGTGGAAAAAACGTACAAAACAAGAGATTGGGGTCATCAAGATTTTGCACGGATTTTTTAGGAATTTTCAAATTTTCAGATGGGAGGTTCCAGATAAGGTCAAAAACTACATACTCAGATCTTCACCAAACTTTGCAGGGATACATTGGATGTCAAGACACGTGGAAAAAACGTACAAAACAAGAGATTGGAGACATCAAGATTTTGGACGAATTTTTTAAGAATTTTCAAATTTTCAGATAGGAGGTTCCATATAAGGTCAAAAACTACATACTCAGATCTTCACCAAACTTTGCAAGGATACATTGGATGTCAAGACACGTGGAAAAAACGTACAAAAAAGAGATTGGAGACATCAAGATTTTGGACGAATTTTTTAACAATTTTCAAATTTTCAGAAAGGATGTTCCAGATAAGGTCAAAAACGACATACTCAGATCTTCACCAAACTTTGCATGGATACATTGGATGTCAAGACACGTGGAAAAAACGTACAAAACAAGAGATTGGGGTCATCAATATTTTGCACGGATTTTTTAGGAATTTTCAAATTTTCATATGGGAGGTTCCAGATAAGGTCAAAAACTACATACTCAGATCTTCACCAAACTTTGCAGGGATACATTGGATGTCAAGACACGTGGAAAAAACGTACAAAACAAGAGATTGGAGACATCAAGATTTTGGACGAATTTTTTAAGAATTTTCAAATTTTCAGATAGGAGGTTCCATATAAGGTCAAAAACTACATACTCAGATCTTCACCAAACTTTGCATGGATACATTATGTGTCAAGACACGTGGAAAAAACGTACAAAACAAAAGATTGGAGACATCAAGATTTTGGTCGAATTTTTTAAGAATTTTCAAATTTTCAGATGGGAGGTTCCAGATAAGGTCAAAAACTACATACTCAGATCTTCACCAAACTTTGCAGGGATACATTGGATGTCAAGACACGTGGAAAAAACGTACAAAAAAGAGATTGGAGACATCAAGATTTTGGTCGAATTTTTTAAGAATTTTCAAATTTTCAGATGGGAGGTTCCAGATAAGGTCAAAAACTACATACTCAGATCTTCACCAAACTTTGCAGGGATACATTGGATGTCAAGACACGTGGAAAAAACGTACAAAAAAGAGATTGGGGTCATCAAGATTTTGGACGGATTTTTTAGGAATTTTCAAATTTTCAGATGGGAGGTTCCAGATAAGGTCAAAAACTACATACTCAGATCTTCACCAAACATTGCAGGGATACATTGGATGTCAAGACACGTGGAAAAAACGTACAAAACAAGAGATTGGAGACATCAAGATTTTGGACGAATTTTTTAAGAATTTTCAAATTTTCAGATAGGAGGTTCCAGATGAGGTCAAAAACTACATACTCAGATCTTCACCAAACTTTGCAGGAATACTTTGCATGTCAAGACACGTGGAAAAAACGTACAAAACAAGAGATCGGAGACATCAAGATTTTCGACGAATTTTTTAAGAATTTTCAAATTTTCAGATAGGAGGTTCCATATAAGGTCAAAAACTACATACTCAGATCTTCACCAAACTTTGCAGGGATACATTGGAGGTCGAGACACGTGGAAAAAAAGTACAAAACAAGAGATTGGGGTCATCAAGATTTTGGACGGATTTTTTAGGAATTTTCAAATTTTCAGATGGGAGGTTCCAGATAAGGTCAAAAACTACATACTCAGATCTTCACCAAACATTGCAGGGATACATTGGATGTCAAGACACGTGGAAAAAACGTACAAAACAAGAGATTGGAGACATCAAGATTTTGGACGAATTTTTTAAGAATTTTCAAATTTTCAGATAGGAGGTTCCAGATGAGGTCAAAAACTACATACTCAGATCTTCACCAAACTTTGCAGGAATACTTTGCATGTCAAGACACGTGGAAAAAACGTACAAAACAAGAGATCGGAGACATCAAGATTTTCGACGAATTTTTGAAGAATTTTCAAATTTTCAGATGGGAGGTTCCAGATAAGGTCAAAAACGACATACTCAGATCTTCACCAAACTTTGCAGGGATCCATTGGAGGTCGAGACACGTGGAAAAAACGTACAAAACAAGAGATTGGAGACATCAAGATTTTGGACGAATTTTTTAAGAATTTTCAAATTTTCAGATAGGAGGTTCCATATAAGGTCAAAAACTACATACTCAGATCTTCACCAAACTTTGCAGGGATACATTGGATGTCAAGACACGTGGAAAAAACGTACAAAACAAGAGATTGGAGACATCAAGATTTTCGACGAATTTTTTAAGAATTTTCAAATTTTCAGAAAGGATGTTCCAGATAAGGTCAAAAACGACATACTCAGATCTTCACCAAACTTTGCAGGGATCCATTGGAGGTCGAGACACGTGGAAAAAACGTACAAAACAAGAGATTGGAGACATCAAGATTTTGGACGAATTTTTGAAGAATTTTCAAATTTTCAGATAGGAGGTTCCAGATAAGGTCTAAAACTACATACTCAGATCTCCACCAAACATTGCAGGAATACATTGGATGTCAAGACACGTGGAAAAAACGTACAAAACAAGAGATTGGAGACATCAAGATTTTCGACGAATTTTTTAAGAATTTTCAAATTTTCAGATAGGAGGTTCCAGATAAGGTCAAAAACTACATACTCAGATCTTCACCAAACGTTGCAGGGATACTTTGCATGTCAAGACACGTGGAAAAAACGTAAAAAACAAAAGATTGGAGACATCAAGATTTTCGAAGAATTTTTTAAGAATTTTCAAATTTTCAGATGGGAGGTTCCAGATAAGGTCAAAAACGACATACTCAGATCTTCACCAAACTTTGCATGGATACATTGGATGTCAAGACACGTGGAAAAAACGTACAAAACAAGAGATTGGAGACATCAAGATTTTGGACGAATTTTTTAAGAATTTTCAAATTTTCAGATGGGAGGTTCAATATAAGGTCAAAAACTACATACTCAGATCTTCACCAAACTTTGCAGGGATACTTTGGATGTCAAGACACGTGGAAAAAACGTACAAAACAAGAGATTGGGGTCATCAAGATTTTGGACGAATTTTTTAAGAATTTTCAAATTTTCAGATGGGAGGTTCAATATAAGGTCAAAAACTACATACTCAGATCTTCACCAAACTTTGCATGGATACATTGGATGTCAAGACACGTGGAAAAAACATACAAAACATAGGATTCGGAACATCAAGATTTTGGTCGAATTTTTTAAGAATTTTCAAATTTTCAGATAGGAGGTTCCATATAAGGTCAAAAACTACATACTCAGATCTTCACCAAACATTGCAGGAATACATTGGATGTCAAGACACGTGGAAAAAACGTACAAAACAAGAGATTGGGGTCATCAAGATTTTGCACGGATTTTTTAGGAATTTTCAAATTTTCAGATGGGAGGTTCCAGATAAGGTCAAAAACTACATACTCAGATCTTCACCAAACTTTGCAGGGATACATTGGATGTCAAGACACGTGGAAAAAACGTACAAAACAAGAGATTGGAGACATCAAGATTTTGGACGAATTTTTTAAGAATTTTCAAATTTTCAGATAGGAGGTTCCATATAAGGTCAAAAACTACATACTCAGATCTTCACCAAACTTTGCAAGGATACATTGGATGTCAAGACACGTGGAAAAAACGTACAAAAAAGAGATTGGAGACATCAAGATTTTGGACGAATTTTTTAACAATTTTCAAATTTTCAGAAAGGATGTTCCAGATAAGGTCAAAAACGACATACTCAGATCTTCACCAAACTTTGCATGGATACATTGGATGTCAAGACACGTGGAAAAAACGTACAAAACAAGAGATTGGGGTCATCAATATTTTGCACGGATTTTTTAGGAATTTTCAAATTTTCATATGGGAGGTTCCAGATAAGGTCAAAAACTACATACTCAGATCTTCACCAAACTTTGCAGGGATACATTGGATGTCAAGACACGTGGAAAAAACGTACAAAACAAGAGATTGGAGACATCAAGATTTTGGACGAATTTTTTAAGAATTTTCAAATTTTCAGATAGGAGGTTCCATATAAGGTCAAAAACTACATACTCAGATCTTCACCAAACTTTGCATGGATACATTATGTGTCAAGACACGTGGAAAAAACGTACAAAACAAAAGATTGGAGACATCAAGATTTTGGTCGAATTTTTTAAGAATTTTCAAATTTTCAGATGGGAGGTTCCAGATAAGGTCAAAAACTACATACTCAGATCTTCACCAAACTTTGCAGGGATACATTGGATGTCAAGACACGTGGAAAAAACGTACAAAAAAGAGATTGGAGACATCAAGATTTTGGTCGAATTTTTTAAGAATTTTCAAATTTTCAGATGGGAGGTTCCAGATAAGGTCAAAAACTACATACTCAGATCTTCACCAAACTTTGCAGGGATACATTGGATGTCAAGACACGTGGAAAAAACGTACAAAAAAGAGATTGGGGTCATCAAGATTTTGGACGGATTTTTTAGGAATTTTCAAATTTTCAGATGGGAGGTTCCAGATAAGGTCAAAAACTACATACTCAGATCTTCACCAAACATTGCAGGGATACATTGGATGTCAAGACACGTGGAAAAAACGTACAAAACAAGAGATTGGAGACATCAAGATTTTGGACGAATTTTTTAAGAATTTTCAAATTTTCAGATAGGAGGTTCCAGATGAGGTCAAAAACTACATACTCAGATCTTCACCAAACTTTGCAGGAATACTTTGCATGTCAAGACACGTGGAAAAAACGTACAAAACAAGAGATCGGAGACATCAAGATTTTCGACGAATTTTTTAAGAATTTTCAAATTTTCAGATAGGAGGTTCCATATAAGGTCAAAAACTACATACTCAGATCTTCACCAAACTTTGCAGGGATACATTGGAGGTCGAGACACGTGGAAAAAAAGTACAAAACAAGAGATTGGGGTCATCAAGATTTTGGACGGATTTTTTAGGAATTTTCAAATTTTCAGATGGGAGGTTCCAGATAAGGTCAAAAACTACATACTCAGATCTTCACCAAACATTGCAGGGATACATTGGATGTCAAGACACGTGGAAAAAACGTACAAAACAAGAGATTGGAGACATCAAGATTTTGGACGAATTTTTTAAGAATTTTCAAATTTTCAGATAGGAGGTTCCAGATGAGGTCAAAAACTACATACTCAGATCTTCACCAAACTTTGCAGGAATACTTTGCATGTCAAGACACGTGGAAAAAACGTACAAAACAAGAGATCGGAGACATCAAGATTTTCGACGAATTTTTGAAGAATTTTCAAATTTTCAGATGGGAGGTTCCAGATAAGGTCAAAAACGACATACTCAGATCTTCACCAAACTTTGCAGGGATCCATTGGAGGTCGAGACACGTGGAAAAAACGTACAAAACAAGAGATTGGAGACATCAAGATTTTCGACGAATTTTTGAAGAATTTTCAAATTTTCAGATGGGAGGTTCCAGATAAGGTCAAAAACTACATACTCAGATCTTCACCAAACTTTGCAGGGATACATTGGATGTCAAGACACGTGGAAAAAACGTACAAAAAAGAGATTGGAGACATCAAGATTTTGGACGAATTTTTTAACAATTTTCAAATTTTCAGAAAGGATGTTCCAGATAAGGTCAAAAACGACATACTCAGATCTTCACCAAACTTTGCATGGATACATTGGATGTCAAGACACGTGGAAAAAACGTACAAAACAAGAGATTGGGGTCATCAAGATTTTGCACGGATTTTTTAGGAATTTTCAAATTTTCAGATGGGAGGTTCCAGATAAGGTCAAAAACTACATACTCAGATCTTCACCAAACTTTGCAGGGATACATTGGAAGTCAAGACACGTGGAAAAAACGTACAAAACAAGAGATTGGAGACATCAAGATTTTGGACGAATTTTTTAAGAATTTTCAAATTTTCAGATAGGAGGTTCCATATAAGGTCAAAAACTACATACTCAGATCTTCACCAAACTTTGCATGGATACATTATGTGTCAAGACACGTGGAAAAAACGTACAAAACAAAAGATTGGAGACATCAAGATTTTGGTCGAATTTTTTAAGAATTTTCAAATTTTCAGATGGGAGGTTCCAGATAAGGTCAAAAACTACATACTCAGATCTTCACCAAACTTTGCAGGGATACATTGGATGTCAAGACACGTGGAAAAAACGTACAAAAAAGAGATTGGAGACATCAAGATTTTGGACGAATTTTTTAACAATTTTCAAATTTTCAGAAAGGATGTTCCAGATAAGGTCAAAAACGACATACTCAGATCTTCACCAAACTTTGCAGGGATACTTTGGATGTCAAGACACGTGGAAAAAACGTACAAAACAAGAGATTGGAGACATCAAGATTTTGGACGAATTTTTTAACAATTTTCAAATTTTCAGAAAGGATGTTCCAGATAAGGTCAAAAACGACATACTCAGATCTTCACCAAACTTTGCAGGGATACATTGGATATCAAGACACGTGGAAAAAACGTACAAAACAAGAGATTTTAGACATCAAGATTTTGGACGAATTTTTTAAGAATTTTCAAATTTTCAGATGGGAGGTTCAATATAAGGTCAAAAACTACATACTCAGATCTTCACCAAACTTTGCAGGGATACATTGGATGTCAAGACACGTGGAAAAAACGTACAAAACAAGAGATTGGAGACATCAAGATTTTGGACGAATTTTTTAAGAATTTTCAAATTTTCAGATAGGAGGTTCCATATAAGGTCAAAAACTACATACTCAGATCTTCACCAAACTTTGCAGGGATACATTGGATATCAAGACACGTGGAAAAAACGTACAAAACAAGAGATTGGAGACATCAAGATTTTGGACGAATTTTTTAAGAATTTTCAAATTTTCAGATAGGAGGTTCCAGATAAGGTCAAAAACTACATACTCAGATCTTCACCAAACTTTGCAGGGATACATTGGATGTCAAGACACGTGGAAAAAACGTACAAAACAAGAGATTGGGGTCATCAAGATTTTGGACGGATTTTTTAGGAATTTTCAAATTTTCAGATGGGAGGTTCCAGATAAGGTCAAAAACTACATACTCAGATCTTCACCAAACATTGCAGGGATACATTGGATGTCAAGACACTTGGAAAAAACGTACAAAACAAGAGATTGGAGACATCAAAATTTTGGACGAATTTTTTAAGAATTTTCAAATTTTCAGATAGGAGGTTCCAGATGAGGTCAAAAACTACATACTCAGATCTTCACCAAACTTTGCAGGAATACTTTGCATGTCAAGACACGTGGAAAAAACGTACAAAACAAGAGATCGGAGACATCAAGATTTTCGACGAATTTTTTAAGAATTTTCAAATTTTCAGATGGGAGGTTCCAGATAAGGTCAAAAACGACATACTCAGATCTTCACCAAACTTTGCATGGATACATTGGATGTCAAGACACGTGGAAAAAACATACAAAACATAGGATTGGTGACATCAAGATTTTGGACGAATTTTTTAAGAATTTTCAAATTTTCAGATAGGAGGTTCCATATAAGGTCAAAAACTACATACTCAGATCTTCACCAAACTTTGCAGGGATACATTGGAGGTCGAGACACGTGGAAAAAAAGTACAAAACAAGAGATTGGGGTCATCAAGATTTTGGACGGATTTTTTAGGAATTTTCAAATTTTCAGATGGGAGGTTCCAGATAAGGTCAAAAACTACATACTCAGATCTTCACCAAACATTGCAGGGATACATTGGATGTCAAGACACGTGGAAAAAACGTACAAAACAAGAGATTGGAGACATCAAGATTTTGGACGAATTTTTTAAGAATTTTCAAATTTTCAGATAGGAGGTTCCAGATGAGGTCAAAAACTACATACTCAGATCTTCACCAAACTTTGCAGGAATACTTTGCATGTCAAGACACGTGGAAAAAACGTACAAAACAAGAGATCGGAGACATCAAGATTTTCGACGAATTTTTTAAGAATTTTCAAATTTTCAGATGGGAGGTTCCAGATAAGGTCAAAAACGACATACTCAGATCTTCACCAAACTTTGCAGGGATCCATTGGAGGTCGAGACACGTGGAAAAAACGTACAAAACAAGAGATTGGAGACATCAAGATTTTGGACGAATTTTTTAAGAATTTTCAAATTTTCAGATAGGAGGTTCCATATAAGGTCAAAAACTACATACTCAGATCTTCACCAAACTTTGCAGGGATACATTGGATGTCAAGACACGTGGAAAAAACGTACAAAACAAGAGATTGGAGACATCAAGATTTTCGACGAATTTTTTAAGAATTTTCAAATTTTCAGAAAGGATGTTCCAGATAAGGTCAAAAACGACATACTCAGATCTTCACCAAACTTTGCAGGGATCCATTGGAGGTCGAGACACGTGGAAAAAACGTACAAAACAAGAGATTGGAGACATCAAGATTTTGGACGAATTTTTGAAGAATTTTCAAATTTTCAGATAGGAGGTTCCAGATAAGGTCTAAAACTACATACTCAGATCTCCACCAAACATTGCAGGAATACATTGGATGTCAAGACACGTGGAAAAAACGTACAAAACAAGAGATTGGAGACATCAAGATTTTCGACGAATTTTTTAAGAATTTTCAAATTTTCAGATAGGAGGTTCCAGATAAGGTCAAAAACTACATACTCAGATCTTCACCAAACGTTGCAGGGATACTTTGCATGTCAAGACACGTGGAAAAAACGTACAAAACAAAAGATTGGAGACATCAAGATTTTCGAAGAATTTTTTAAGAATTTTCAAATTTTCAGATGGGAGGTTCCAGATAAGGTCAAAAACGACATACTCAGATCTTCACCAAACTTTGCATGGATACATTGGATGTCAAGACACGTGGAAAAAACGTACAAAACAAGAGATTGGAGACATCAAGATTTTGGACGAATTTTTTAAGAATTTTCAAATTTTCAGATGGGAGGTTCAATATAAGGTCAAAAACTACATACTCAGATCTTCACCAAACTTTGCAGGGATACTTTGGATGTCAAGACACGTGGAAAAAACGTACAAAACAAGAGATTGGGGTCATCAAGATTTTGGACGAATTTTTTAAGAATTTTCAAATTTTCAGATGGGAGGTTCAATATAAGGTCAAAAACTACATACTCAGATCTTCACCAAACTTTGCATGGATACATTGGATGTCAAGACACGTGGAAAAAACATACAAAACATAGGATTCGGAACATCAAAATTTTGGTCGAATTTTTTAAGAATTTTCAAATTTTCAGATAGGAGGTTCCATATAAGGTCAAAAACTACATACTCAGATCTTCACCAAACATTGCAGGAATACATTGGATGTCAAGACACGTGGAAAAAACGTACAAAACAAGAGATTGGGGTCATCAAGATTTTGCACGGATTTTTTAGGAATTTTCAAATTTTCAGATGGGAGGTTCCAGATAAGGTCAAAAACTACATACTCAGATCTTCACCAAACTTTGCAGGGATACATTGGATGTCAAGACACGTGGAAAAAACGTACAAAACAAGAGATTGGAGACATCAAGATTTTGGACGAATTTTTTAAGAATTTTCAAATTTTCAGATAGGAGGTTCCATATAAGGTCAAAAACTACATACTCAGATCTTCACCAAACTTTGCAGGGATACATTGGATGTCAAGACACGTGGAAAAAACGTACAAAAAAGAGATTGGAGACATCAAGATTTTGGACGAATTTTTTAACAATTTTCAAATTTTCAGAAAGGATGTTCCAGATAAGGTCAAAAACGACATACTCAGATCTTCACCAAACTTTGCATGGATACATTGGATGTCAAGACACGTGGAAAAAACGTACAAAACAAGAGATTGGGGTCATCAATATTTTGCAGGGATTTTTTAGGAATTTTCAAATTTTCATATGGGAGGTTCCAGATAAGGTCAAAAACTACATACTCAGATCTTCACCAAACTTTGCAGGGATACATTGGATGTCAAGACACGTGGAAAAAACGTACAAAACAAGAGATTGGAGACATCAAGATTTTGGACGAATTTTTTAAGAATTTTCAAATTTTCAGATAGGAGGTTCCATATAAGGTCAAAAACTACATACTCAGATCTTCACCAAACTTTGCATGGATACATTATGTGTCAAGACACGTGGAAAAAACGTACAAAACAAAAGATTGGAGACATCAAGATTTTGGTCGAATTTTTTAAGAATTTTCAAATTTTCAGATGGGAGGTTCCAGATAAGGTCAAAAACTACATACTCAGATCTTCACCAAACTTTGCAGGGATACATTGGATGTCAAGACACGTGGAAAAAACGTACAAAAAAGAGATTGGAGACATCAAGATTTTGGTCGAATTTTTTAAGAATTTTCAAATTTTCAGATGGGAGGTTCCAGATAAGGTCAAAAACTACATACTCAGATCTTCACCAAACTTTGCAGGGATACATTGGATGTCAAGACACGTGGAAAAAACGTACAAAAAAGAGATTGGGGTCATCAAGATTTTGGACGGATTTTTTAGGAATTTTCAAATTTTCAGATGGGAGGTTCCAGATAAGGTCAAAAACTACATACTCAGATCTTCACCAAACATTGCAGGGATACATTTAATGTCAAGACACGTGGAAAAAACGTACAAAACAAGAGATTGGAGACATCAAGATTTTGGACGAATTTTTTAAGAATTTTCAAATTTTCAGATAGGAGGTTCCAGATGAGGTCAAAAACTACATACTCAGATCTTCACCAAACTTTGCAGGAATACTTTGCATGTCAAGACACGTGGAAAAAACGTACAAAACAAGAGATCGGAGACATCAAGATTTTCGACGAATTTTTTAAGAATTTTCAAATTTTCAGATAGGAGGTTCCATATAAGGTCAAAAACTACATACTCAGATCTTCACCAAACTTTGCAGGGATACATTGGAGGTCGAGACACGTGGAAAAAAAGTACAAAACAAGAGATTGGGGTCATCAAGATTTTGGACGGATTTTTTAGGAATTTTCAAATTTTCAGATGGGAGGTTCCAGATAAGGTCAAAAACTACATACTCAGATCTTCACCAAACATTGCAGGGATACATTGGATGTCAAGACACGTGGAAAAAACGTACAAAACAAGAGATTGGAGACATCAAGATTTTGGACGAATTTTTTAAGAATTTTCAAATTTTCAGATAGGAGGTTCCAGATGAGGTCAAAAACTACATACTCAGATCTTCACCAAACTTTGCAGGAATACTTTGCATGTCAAGACACGTGGAAAAAACGTACAAAACAAGAGATCGGAGACATCAAGATTTTCGACGAATTTTTGAAGAATTTTCAAATTTTCAGATGGGAGGTTCCAGATAAGGTCAAAAACGACATACTCAGATCTTCACCAAACTTTGCAGGGATCCATTGGAGGTCGAGACACGTGGAAAAAACGTACAAAACAAGAGATTGGAGACATCAAGATTTTCGACGAATTTTTGAAGAATTTTCAAATTTTCAGATGGGAGGTTCCAGATAAGGTCAAAAACTACATACTCAGATCTTCACCAAACTTTGCAGGGATACATTGGATGTCAAGACACGTGGAAAAAACGTACAAAAAAGAGATTGGAGACATCAAGATTTTGGACGAATTTTTTAACAATTTTCAAATTTTCAGAAAGGATGTTCCAGATAAGGTCAAAAACGACATACTCAGATCTTCACCAAACTTTGCAGGGATACATTGGATATCAAGACACGTGGAAAAAACGTACAAAACAAGAGATTGGAGACATCAAGATTTTCGACGAATTTTTTAAGAATTTTCAAATTTTCAGATAGGAGGTTCCAGATAAGGTCAAAAACTACATACTCAGATCTTCACCAAACTTTGCAGGGATACTTTGCATGTCAAGACACGTGGAAAAAACGTACAAAACAAAAGATTGGAGACATCAAGATTTTCGACGAATTTTTTAAGAATTTTCAAATTTTCAGATGGGAGGTTCCAGATAAGGTCAAAAACGACATACTCAGATCTTCACCAAACTTTGCATGGATACATTGGATGTCAAGACACGTGGAAAAAACGTACAAAACAAGAGATTGGAGACATCAAGATTTTGGACGAATTTTTTAAGAATTCTCAAATTTTCAGAAAGGAGGTTCCATATAAGGTCAAAAACTACTTACTCAGATCTTCACCAAACTTTGCAGGGATACTTTGGATGTCAAGACACGTGGAAAAAACGTACAAAACAAGAGATTGGGGTCATCAAGATTTTGGACGAATTTTTTAAGAATTTTCAAATTTTCAGATGGGAGGTTCAATATAAGGTCAAAAACTACATACTCAGATCTTCACCAAACTTTGCATGGATACATTGGATGTCAAGACACGTGGAAAAAACATACAAAACATAGGATTCGGAACATCAAGATTTTGGTCGAATTTTTTAAGAATTTTCAAATTTTCAGATAGGAGGTTCCATATAAGGTCAAAAACTACATACTCAGATCTTCACCAAACATTGCAGGAATACATTGGATGTCAAGACACGTGGAAAAAACGTACAAAACAAGAGATTGGGGTCATCAAGATTTTGCACGGATTTTTTAGGAAATTTCAAATTTTCAGATGGGAGGTTCCAGATAAGGTCAAAAACTACATACTCAGATCTTCACCAAACTTTGCAGGGATACATTGGATGTCAAGACACGTGGAAAAAACGTACAAAACAAGATATTGGAGACATCAAGATTTTGGACGAATTTTTTAAGAATTTTCAAATTTTCAGATGGGAGGTTCCAGATAAGGTCAAAAACTACATACTCAGATCTTCACCAAACTTTGCAGGGATACATTGGATATCAAGACACGTGGAAAAAACGTACAAAACAAGAGATTGGAGACATCAAGATTTTGGACGAATTTTTTATGAATTTTCAAATTTTCAGATAGGAGGTTCCAGATAAGGTCAAAAACTACATACTCAGATCTTCACCAAACTTTGCAGGGATACATTGGATGTCAAGACACGTGGAAAAAACGTACAAAACAAGAGATTGGGGTCATCAAGATTTTGGACGGATTTTTTAGGAATTTTCAAATTTTCAGATGGGAGGTTCCAGATAAGGTCAAAAACTACATACTCAGATCTTCACCAAACATTGCAGGGATACATTGGATGTCAAGACACGTGGAAAAAACGTACAAAACAAGAGATTGGAGACATCAAAATTTTGGACGAATTTTTTAAGAATTTTCAAATTTTCAGATAGGAGGTTCCAGATGAGGTCAAAGACTACATACTCAGATCTTCACCAAACTTTGCAGGAATACTTTGCATGTCAAGACACGTGGAAAAAACGTACAAAACAAGAGATCGGAGTTATCAAGATTTTCGACGAATTTTTTAAGAATTTTCAAATTTTCAGATGGGAGGTTCCAGATAAGGTCAAAAACGACATACTCAGATCTTCACCAAACTCTGCATGGATACATTGGATGTCAAGACACGTGGAAAAAACATACAAAACATAGGATTGGTGACATCAAGATTTTGGACGAATTTTTTAAGAATTTTCAAATTTTCAGATAGGAGGTTCCATATAAGGTCAAAAACTACATACTCAGATCTTCACCAAACTTTGCAGGGATACATTGGAGGTCGAGACACGTGGAAAAAAAGTACAAAACAAGAGATTGGGGTGATCAAGATTTTGGACGGATTTTTTAGGAATTTTCAAATTTTCAAATGGGAGGTTCCAGATAAGGTCAAAAACTACATACTCAGATCTTCACCAAACTTTGCAGGGATACATTGGATGTCAAGACACGTGGAAAAAACGTACAAAACAAGAGATTGGAGACATCAAGATTTTGGACGAATTTTTTAAGAATTTTCAAATTTTCAGATAGGAGGTTCCATATAAGGTCAAAAACTACATACTCAGATCTTCACCAAACTTTGTATGGATACATTATGTGTCAAGACACGTGGAAAAAACGTACAAAACAAAAGATTGGAGACATCAAGATATTGGTCGAATTTTTTAAGAATTTTCAAATTTTCAGATGGGAGGTTCCAGATAAGGTCAAAAACTACATACTCAGATCTTCACCAAACTTTGCAGGGATACATTGGATGTCAAGACACGTGGAAAAAACGTACAAAACAAGAGATAGGAGACATCAAGATTTTGGACGAATTTTTTAACAATTTTCAAATTTTCAGAAAGGATGTTCCAGATAAGGTCAAAAACAACATACTCAGATCTTCACCAAACTTTGCAGGGATACATTGGATGTCAAGACACGTGGAAAAAACGTACAAAACAAGAGATTGGAGACATCAAGATTTTGGACGAATTTTTTAAGAATTTTCAAATTTTCAGATAGGAGGTTCCATATAAGGTCAAAAACTACATACTCAGATCTTCACCAAACTTTGCATGGATACATTATGTGTCAAGACACGTGGAAAAAACGTACAAAACAAGAGATTGGAGACATCAAGATTTTGGACGAATTTTTTAAGAATTTTCAAATTTTCAGATAGGAGGTTCCATATAAGGTCAAAAACTACATACTCAGATCTTCACCAAACTTTGCAGGGATACATTGGATATCAAGACACGTGGAAAAAACGTACAAAACAAGAGATTGGAGACATCAAGATTTTGGACGAATTTTTTAAGAATTTTCAAATTTTCAGATAGGAGGTTCCAGATAAGGTCAAAAACTACATACTCAGATCTTCACCAAACTTTGCAGGGATACATTGGATGTCAAGACACGTGGAAAAAACGTACAAAACAAGAGATTGGGGTCATCAAGATTTTGGACGGATTTTTTAGGAATTTTCAAATTTTCAGATGGGAGGTTCCAGATAAGGTCAAAAACTACATACTCAGATCTTCACCAAACATTGCAGGGATACATTGGATGTCAAGACACGTGGAAAAAACGTACAAAACAAGATATTGGAGACATCAAAATTTTGGACGAATTTTTTAAGAACTTTCAAATTTTCAGATAGGAGGTTCCAGATGAGGTCAAAAACTACATACTCAGATCTTCACCAAACTTTGCAGGAATACTTTGCATGTCAAGACACGTGGAAAAAACGTACAAAACAAGAGATCGGAGACATCAAGATTTTCGACGAATTTTTTAAGAATTTTCAAATTTTCAGATGGGAGGTTCCAGATAAAGTCAAAAACGACATACTCAGATCTTCACCAAACTTTGCATGGATACATTGGATGTCAAGACACGTGGAAAAAACATACAAAACATAGGATTGGTGACATCAAGATTTTGGACGAATTTTTTAAGAATTTTCAAATTTTCAGATAGGAGGTTCCATATAAGGTCAAAAACTACATACTCAGATCTTCACCAAACTTTGCAGGGATACATTGGAGGTCGAGACACGTGGAAAAAAAGTACAAAACAAGAGATTGGGGTCATCAAGATTTTGGACGGATTTTTTAGGAATTTTCAAATTTTCAGATGGGAGGTTCCAGATAAGGTCAAAAACTACATACTCAGATCTTCACCAAACATTGCAGGGATACATTGGATGTCAAGACACGTGGAAAAAACGTACAAAACAAGAGATTGGAGACATCAAGATTTTTGACGAATTTTTTAAGAATTTTCAAATTTTCAGATAGGAGGTTCCAGATGAGGTCAAAAACTACATACTCAGATCTTCACCAAACTTTGCAGGAATACTTTGCATGTCAAGACACGTGGATAAAACGTACAAAACAAGAGATCGGAGACATCAAGATTTTCGACGAATTTTTTAAGAATTTTCAAATTTTCAGATGGGAGGTTCCAGATAAGGTCAAAAACTACATACTCAGATCTTCACCAAACATTGCAGGGATACATTGGATGTCAAGACACGTGGAAAAAACGTACAAAACAAGAGATTGGAGACATCAAGATTTTGGACGAATTTTTTAAGAATTTTCAAATTTTCAGATAGGAGGTTCCATATAAGGTCAAAAACTACATACTCAGATCTTCACCAAACTTTGCAGGGATACATTGGATATCAAGACACGTGGAAAAAACGTACAAAACAAGAGATTGGAGACATCAAGATTTTGGACGAATTTTTTAAGAATTTTCAAATTTTCAGATAGGAGGTTCCAGATAAGGTCAAAAACTACATACTCAGATCTTCACCAAACTTTGCAGGGATACATTGGATGTCAAGACACGTGGAAAAAACGTACAAAACAAGAGATTGGGGTCATCAAGATTTTGGACGGATTTTTTAGGAATTTTCAAATTTTCAGATAGGAGGTTCCAGATAAGGTCAAAAACTACATACTCAGATCTTCACCAAACATTGCAGGGATACATTGGATGTCAAGACACGTGGAAAAAACGTACAAAACAAGAGATTGGAGACATCAAAATTTTGGACGAATTTTTTAAGAATTTTCAAATTTTCAGATAGGAGGTTCCAGATGAGGTCAAAAACTACATACTCAGATCTTCACCAAACTTTGCAGGAATACTTTGCATGTCAAGACACGTGGAAAAAACGTACAAAACAAGAGATCGGAGACATCAAGATTTTCGACGAATTTTTTAAGAATTTTCAAATTTTCAGATGGGAGGTTCCAGATAAGGTCAAAAACGACATACTCAGATCTTCACCAAACTTTGCATGGATACATTGGATGTCAAGACACGTGGAAAAAACATACAAAACATAGGATTGGTGACATCAAGATTTTGGACGAATTTTTTAAGAATTTTCAAATTTTCAGATAGGAGGTTCCATATAAGGTCAAAAACTACATACTCAGATCTTCACCAAACTTTGCAGGGATACATTGGAGGTCGAGACACGTGGAAAAAAAGTACAAAACAAGAGATTGGGGTCATCAAGATTTTGGACGGATTTTTTAGGAATTTTCAAATTTTCAGATGGGAGGTTCCAGATAAGGTCAAAAACTACATACTCAGATCTTCACCAAACATTGCAGGGATACATTGGATGTCAAGACACGTGGAAAAAACGTACAAAACAAGAGATTGGAGACATCAAGATTTTGGACGAATTTTTTAAGAATTTTCAAATTTTCAGATAGGAGGTTCCAGATGAGGTCAAAAACTACATACTCAGATCTTCACCAAACTTTGCAGGGATACATTGGATATCAAGACACGTGGAAAAAACGTACAAAACAAGAGATTGGAGACATCAAGATTTTGGACGAATTTTTTAAGAATTTTCAAATTTTCAGATAGGAGGTTCCATATAAGGTCAAAAACTACATACTCAGATCTTCACCAAACTTTGCAGGGATACATTGGAGGTCGAGACACGTGGAAAAAAAGTACAAAACAAGAGATTGGGGTCATCAAGATTTTGGACGGATTTTTTAGGAATTTTCAAATTTTCAGATGGGAGGTTCCAGATAAGGTCAAAAACTACATACTCAGATCTTCACCAAACATTGCAGGGATACATTGGATGTCAAGACACGTGGAAAAAACGTACAAAACAAGAGATTGGAGACATCAAGATTTTTGACGAATTTTTTAAGAATTTTCAAATTTTCAGATAGGAGGTTCCAGATGAGGTCAAAAACTACATACTCAGATCTTCACCAAACTTTGCATGGATACATTGGATGTCAAGACACGTGGAAAAAACATACAAAACATAGGATTGGTGACATCAAGATTTTGGACGAATTTTTTAAGAATTTTCAAATTTTCAGATAGGAGGTTCCATATAAGGTCAAAAACTACATACTCAGATCTTCACCAAACTTTGCAGGGATACATTGGAGGTCGAGACACGTGGAAAAAAAGTACAAAACAAGAGATTGGGGTCATCAAGATTTTGGACGGATTTTTTAGGAATTTTCAAATTTTCAGATGGGAGGTTCCAGATAAGGTCAAAAACTACATACTCAGATCTTCACCAAACATTGCAGGGATACATTGGATGTCAAGACACGTGGAAAAAACGTACAAAACAAGAGATTGGAGACATCAAGATTTTTGACGAATTTTTTAAGAATTTTCAAATTTTCAGATAGGAGGTTCCAGATGAGGTCAAAAACTACATACTCAGATCTTCACCAAACTTTGCAGGAATACTTTGCATGTCAAGACACGTGGATAAAACGTACAAAACAAGAGATCGGAGACATCAAGATTTTCGACGAATTTTTTAAGAATTTTCAAATTTTCAGATGGGAGGTTCCAGATAAGGTCAAAAACTACATACTCAGATCTTCACCAAACATTGCAGGGATACATTGGATGTCAAGACACGTGGAAAAAACGTACAAAACAAGAGATTGGAGACATCAAGATTTTGGACGAATTTTTTAAGAATTTTCAAATTTTCAGATAGGAGGTTCCATATAAGGTCAAAAACTACATACTCAGATCTTCACCAAACTTTGCAGGGATACATTGGATATCAAGACACGTGGAAAAAACGTACAAAACAAGAGATTGGAGACATCAAGATTTTGGACGAATTTTTTAAGAATTTTCAAATTTTCAGATAGGAGGTTCCAGATAAGGTCAAAAACTACATACTCAGATCTTCACCAAACTTTGCAGGGATACATTGGATGTCAAGACACGTGGAAAAAACGTACAAAACAAGAGATTGGGGTCATCAAGATTTTGGACGGATTTTTTAGGAATTTTCAAATTTTCAGATAGGAGGTTCCAGATAAGGTCAAAAACTACATACTCAGATCTTCACCAAACATTGCAGGGATACATTGGATGTCAAGACACGTGGAAAAAACGTACAAAACAAGAGATTGGAGACATCAAAATTTTGGACGAATTTTTTAAGAATTTTCAAATTTTCAGATAGGAGGTTCCAGATGAGGTCAAAAACTACATACTCAGATCTTCACCAAACTTTGCAGGAATACTTTGCATGTCAAGACACGTGGAAAAAACGTACAAAACAAGAGATCGGAGACATCAAGATTTTCGACGAATTTTTTAAGAATTTTCAAATTTTCAGATGGGAGGTTCCAGATAAGGTCAAAAACGACATACTCAGATCTTCACCAAACTTTGCATGGATACATTGGATGTCAAGACACGTGGAAAAAACATACAAAACATAGGATTGGTGACATCAAGATTTTGGACGAATTTTTTAAGAATTTTCAAATTTTCAGATAGGAGGTTCCATATAAGGTCAAAAACTACATACTCAGATCTTCACCAAACTTTGCAGGGATACATTGGAGATCGAGACACGTGGAAAAAAAGTACAAAACAAGAGATTGGGGTCATCAAGATTTTGGACGGATTTTTTAGGAATTTTCAAATTTTCAGATGGGAGGTTCCAGATAAGGTCAAAAACTACATACTCAGATCTTCACCAAACATTGCAGGGATACATTGGATGTCAAGACACGTGGAAAAAACGTACAAAACAAGAGATTGGAGACATCAAGATTTTGGACGAATTTTTTAAGAATTTTCAAATTTTCAGATAGGAGGTTCCAGATGAGGTCAAAAACTACATACTCAGATCTTCACCAAACTTTGCAGGGATACATTGGATATCAAGACACGTGGAAAAAACGTACAAAACAAGAGATTGGAGACATCAAGATTTTGGACGAATTTTTTAAGAATTTTCAAATTTTCAGATAGGAGGTTCCAGATAAGGTCAAAAACTACATACTCAGATCTTCACCAAACTTTGCAGGGATACATTGGATGTCAAGACACGTGGAAAAAACGTACAAAACAAGAGATTGGGGTCATCAAGATTTTGGACGGATTTTTTAGGAATTTTCAAATTTTCAGATGGGAGGTTCCAGATAAGGTCAAAAACTACATACTCAGATCTTCACCAAACATTGCAGGGATACATTGGATGTCAAGACACGTGGAAAAAACGTACAAAACAAGATATTGGAGACATCAAAATTTTGGACGAATTTTTTAAGAACTTTCAAATTTTCAGATAGGAGGTTCCAGATGAGGTCAAAAACTACATACTCAGATCTTCACCAAACTTTGCAGGAATACTTTGCATGTCAAGACACGTGGAAAAAACGTACAAAACAAGAGATCGGAGACATCAAGATTTTCGACGAATTTTTTAAGAATTTTCAAATTTTCAGATGGGAGGTTCCAGATAAAGTCAAAAACGACATACTCAGATCTTCACCAAACTTTGCATGGATACATTGGATGTCAAGACACGTGGAAAAAACATACAAAACATAGGATTGGTGACATCAAGATTTTGGACGAATTTTTTAAGAATTTTCAAATTTTCAGATAGGAGGTTCCATATAAGGTCAAAAACTACATACTCAGATCTTCACCAAACTTTGCAGGGATACATTGGAGGTCGAGACACGTGGAAAAAAAGTACAAAACAAGAGATTGGGGTCATCAAGATTTTGGACGGATTTTTTAGGAATTTTCAAATTTTCAGATGGGAGGTTCCAGATAAGGTCAAAAACTACATACTCAGATCTTCACCAAACATTGCAGGGATACATTGGATGTCAAGACACGTGGAAAAAACGTACAAAACAAGAGATTGGAGACATCAAGATTTTTGACGAATTTTTTAAGAATTTTCAAATTTTCAGATAGGAGGTTCCAGATGAGGTCAAAAACTACATACTCAGATCTTCACCAAACTTTGCAGGAATACTTTGCATGTCAAGACACGTGGATAAAACGTACAAAACAAGAGATCGGAGACATCAAGATTTTCGACGAATTTTTTAAGAATTTTCAAATTTTCAGATGGGAGGTTCCAGATAAGGTCAAAAACTACATACTCAGATCTTCACCAAACATTGCAGGGATACATTGGATGTCAAGACACGTGGAAAAAACGTACAAAACAAGAGATTGGAGACATCAAGATTTTGGACGAATTTTTTAAGAATTTTCAAATTTTCAGATAGGAGGTTCCATATAAGGTCAAAAACTACATACTCAGATCTTCACCAAACTTTGCAGGGATACATTGGATATCAAGACACGTGGAAAAAACGTACAAAACAAGAGATTGGAGACATCAAGATTTTGGACGAATTTTTTAAGAATTTTCAAATTTTCAGATAGGAGGTTCCAGATAAGGTCAAAAACTACATACTCAGATCTTCACCAAACTTTGCAGGGATACATTGGATGTCAAGACACGTGGAAAAAACGTACAAAACAAGAGATTGGGGTCATCAAGATTTTGGACGGATTTTTTAGGAATTTTCAAATTTTCAGATGGGAGGTTCCAGATAAGGTCAAAAACTACATACTCAGATCTTCACCAAACATTGCAGGGATACATTGGATGTCAAGACACGTGGAAAAAACGTACAAAACAAGAGATTGGAGACATCAAAATTTTGGACGAATTTTTTAAGAATTTTCAAATTTTCAGATAGGAGGTTCCAGATGAGGTCAAAAACTACATACTCAGATCTTCACCAAACTTTGCAGGAATACTTTGCATGTCAAGACACGTGGAAAAAACGTACAAAACATGAGATCGGAGACATCAAGATTTTCGACGAATTTTTTAAGAATTTTCAAATTTTCAGATGGGAGGTTCCAGATAAGGTCAAAAACGACATACTCAGATCTTCACCAAACTTTGCATGGATACATTGGATGTCAAGACACGTGGAAAAAACATACAAAACATAGGATTGGTGACATCAAGATTTTGGACGAATTTTTTAAGAATTTTCAAATTTTCAGATAGGAGGTTCCATATAAGGTCAAAAACTACATACTCAGATCTTCACCAAACTTTGCAGGGATACATTGGAGGTCGAGACACGTGGAAAAAAAGTACAAAACAAGAGATTGGGGTCATCAAGATTTTGGACGGATTTTTTAGGAATTTTCAAATTTTCAGATGGGAGGTTCCAGATAAGGTCAAAAACTACATACTCAGATCTTCACCAAACATTGCAGGGATACATTGGATGTCAAGACACGTGGAAAAAACGTACAAAACAAGAGATTGGAGACATCAAGATTTTGGACGAATTTTTTAAGAATTTTCAAATTTTCAGATAGGAGGTTCCAGATGAGGTCAAAAACTACATACTCAGATCTTCACCAAACTTTGCAGGAATACTTTGCATGTCAAGACACGTGGAAAAAACGTACAAAACAAGAGATCGGAGACATCAAGATTTTCGACGAATTTTTTAAGAATTTTCAAATTTTCAGATGGGAGGTTCCAGATAAGGTCAAAAACGACATACTCAGATCTTCACCAAACTTTGCAGGGATCCATTGGAGGTCGAGACACGTGGAAAAAACGTACAAAACAAGAGATTGGAGACATCAAGATTTTGGACGAATTTTTTAAGAATTTTCAAATTTTCAGATAGGTTCCATATAAGGTCAAAAACTACATACTCAGATCTTCACCAAACTTTGCAGGGATACATTGGATGTCAAGACACGTGGAAAAAACGTACAAAACAAGAGATTGGAGACATCAAGATTTTCGACGAATTTTTTAAGAATTTTCAAATTTTCAGAAAGGATGTTCCAGATAAGGTCAAAAACGACATACTCAGATCTTCACCAAACTTTGCAGGGATCCATTGGAGGTCGAGACACGTGGAAAAAACGTACAAAACAAGAGATTGGAGACATCAAGATTTTGGACGAATTTTTGAAGAATTTTCAAATTTTCAGATAGGAGGTTCCAGATAAGGTCTAAAACTACATACTCAGATCTCCACCAAACATTGCAGGAATACATTGGATGTCAAGACACGTGGAAAAAACGTACAAAACAAGAGATTGGAGACATCAAGATTTTCGACGTATTTTTTAAGAATTTTCAAATTTTCAGATAGGAGGTTCCAGATAAGGTCAAAAACTACATACTCAGATCTTCACCAAACGTTGCAGGGATACTTTGCATGTCAAGACACGTGGAAAAAACGTACAAAACAAAAGATTGGAGACATCAAGATTTTCGACGAATTTTTTAAGAATTTTCAAATTTTCAGATGGGAGGTTCCAGATAAGGTCAAAAACGACATACTCAGATCTTCACCAAACTTTGCATGGATACATTGGATGTCAAGACACGTGGAAAAAACGTACAAAACAAGAGATTGGAGACATCAAGATTTTGGACGAATTTTTTAAGAATTTTCAAATTTTCAGATGGGAGGTTCAATATAAGGTCAAAAACTACATACTCAGATCTTCACCAAACTTTGCAGGGATACTTTGGATGTCAAGACACGTGGAAAAAACGTACAAAACAAGAGATTGGGGTCATCAAGATTTTGGACGAATTTTTTAAGAATTTTCAAATTTTCAGATGGGAGGTTCAATATAAGGTCAAAAACTACATACTCAGATCTTCACCAAACTTTGCATGGATACATTGGATGTCAAGACACGTGGAAAAAACATACAAAACATAGGATTCGGAACATCAAGATTTTGGTCGAATTTTTTAAGAATTTTCAAATTTTCAGATAGGAGGTTCCATATAAGGTCAAAAACTACATACTCAGATCTTCACCAAACATTGCAGGAATACATTGGATGTCAAGACACGTGGAAAAAACGTACAAAACAAGAGATTGGGGTCATCAAGATTTTGCACGGATTTTTTAGGAATTTTCAAATTTTCAGATGGGAGGTTCCAGATAAGGTCAAAAACTACATACTCAGATCTTCACCAAACTTTGCAGGGATACATTGGATGTCAAGACACGTGGAAAAAACGTACAAAACAAGAGATTGGAGACATCAAGATTTTGGACGAATTTTTTAAGAATTTTCAAATTTTCAGATAGGAGGTTCCATATAAGGTCAAAAACTACATACTCAGATCTTCACCAAACTTTGCAGGGATACATTGGATGTCAAGACACGTGGAAAAAACGTACAAAAAAGAGATTGGAGACATCAAGATTTTGGACGAATTTTTTAACAATTTTCAAATTTTCAGAAAGGATGTTCCAGATAAGGTAAAAAACGACATACTCAGATCTTCACCAAACTTTGCATGGATACATTGGATGTCAAGACACGTGGAAAAAACGTACAAAACAAGAGATTGGGGTCATCAATATTTTGCACGGATTTTTTAGGAATTTTCAAATTTTCAGATGGGAGGTTCCAGATAAGGTCAAAAACTACATACTCAGATCTTCACCAAACTTTGCAGGGATACATTGGATGTCAAGACACGTGGAAAAAACGTACAAAACAAGAGATTGGAGACATCAAGATTTTGGACGAATTTTTTAAGAATTTTCAAATTTTCAGATAGGAGGTTCCATATAAGGTCAAAAACTACATACTCAGATCTTCACCAAACTTTGCATGGATACATTATGTGTCAAGACACGTGGAAAAAACGTACAAAACAAAAGATTGGAGACATCAAGATTTTGGTCGAATTTTTTAAGAATTTTCAAATTTTCAGATGGGAGGTTCCAGATAAGGTCAAAAACTACATACTCAGATCTTCACCAAACTTTGCAGGGATACATTGGATGTCAAGACACGTGGAAAAAACGTACAAAAAAGAGATTGGAGACATCAAGATTTTGGTCGAATTTTTTAAGAATTTTCAAATTTTCAGATGGGAGGTTCCAGATAAGGTCAAAAACTACATACTCAGATCTTCACCAAACTTTGCAGGGATACATTGGATGTCAAGACACGTGGAAAAAACGTACAAAAAAGAGATTGGGGTCATCAAGATTTTGGACGGATTTTTTAGGAATTTTCAAATTTTCAGATGGGAGGTTCCAGATAAGGTCAAAAACTACATACTCAGATCTTCACCAAACATTGCAGGGATACATTGGATGTCAAGACACGTGGAAAAAACGTACAAAACAAGAGATTGGAGACATCAAGATTTTGGTCGAATTTTTTAAGAATTTTCAAATTTTCAGATAGAAGGTTCCAGATGAGGTCAAAAACTACATACTCAGATCTTCACCAAACTTTGCAGGAATACTTTGCATGTCAAGACACGTGGAAAAAACGTACAAAACAAGAGATCGGAGACATCAAGATTTTCGACGAATTTTTTAAGAATTTTCAAATTTTCAGATAGGAGGTTCCATATAAGGTCAAAAACTACATACTCAGATCTTCACCAAACTTTGCAGGGATACATTGGAGGTCGAGACACGTGGAAAAAAAGTACAAAACAAGAGATTGGGGTCATCAAGATTTTGGACGGATTTTTTAGGAATTTTCAAATTTTCAGATGGGAGGTTCCAGATAAGGTCAAAAACTACATACTCAGATCTTCACCAAACATTGCAGGGATACATTGGATGTCAAGACACGTGGAAAAAACGTACAAAACAAGAGATTGGAGACATCAAGATTTTGGACGAATTTTTTAAGAATTTTCAAATTTTCAGATAGGAGGTTCCAGATGAGGTCAAAAACTACATACTCAGATCTTCACCAAACTTTGCAGGAATACTTTGCATGTCAAGACACGTGGAAAAAACGTACAAAACAAGAGATCGGAGACATCAAGATTTTCGACGAATTTTTGAAGAATTTTCAAATTTTCAGATGGGAGGTTCCAGATAAGGTCAAAAACGACATACTCAGATCTTCACCAAACTTTGCAGGGATCCATTGGAGGTCGAGACACGTGGAAAAAACGTACAAAACAAGAGATTGGAGACATCAAGATTTTGGACGAATTTTTTAAGAATTTTCAAATTTTCAGATAGGAGGTTCCATATAAGGTCAAAAACTACATACTCAGATCTTCACCAAACTTTGCAGGGATACATTGGATGTCAAGATACGTGGAGAAAACGTACAAAACAAGAGATTGGAGACATCAAGATTTTCGACGAATTTTTTAAGAATTTTCAAATTTTCAGAAAGGATGTTCCAGATAAGGTCAAAAACGACATACTCAGATCTTCACCAAACTTTGCAGGGATCCATTGGAGGTCGAGACACGTGGAAAAAACGTACAAAACAAGAGATTGGAGACATCAAGATTTTCGACGAATTTTTGAAGAATTTTCAAATTTTCAGATGGGAGGTTCCAGATAAGGTCAAAAACTACATACTCAGATCTTCACCAAACTTTGCAGGGATACATTGGATGTCAAGACACGTGGAAAAAACGTACAAAAAAGAGATTGGAGACATCAAGATTTTGGACGAATTTTTTAACAATTTTCAAATTTTCAGAAAGGATGTTCCAGATAAGGTCAAAAACAACATACTCAGATCTTCACCAAACTTTGCATGGATACATTGGATGTCAAGACACGTGGAAAAAACGTACAAAACAAGAGATTGGGGTCATCAAGATTTTGCACGGATTTTTTAGGAATTTTCAAATTTTCAGATGGGAGGTTCCAGATAAGGTCAAAAACTACATACTCAGATCTTCACCAAACTTTGCAGGGATACATTGGATGTCAAGACACGTGGAAAAAACGTACAAAACAAGAGATTGGAGACATCAAGATTTTGGACGAATTTTTTAAGAATTTTCAAATTTTCAGATAGGAGGTTCCATATAAGGTCAAAAACTACATACTCAGATCTTCACCAAACTTTGCATGGATACATTATGTGTCAAGACACGTGGAAAAAACGTACAAAACAAAAGATTGGAGACATCAAGATTTTGGTCGAATTTTTTAAGAATTTTCAAATTTTCAGATGGGAGGTTCCAGATAAGGTCAAAAACTACATACTCAGATCTTCACCAAACTTTGCAGGGATACATTGGATGTCAAGACACGTGGAAAAAACGTACAAAAAAGAGATTGGAGACATCAAGATTTTGGACGAATTTTTTAAAAATTTTCAAATTTTCAGAAAGGATGTTCCAGATAAGGTCAAAAACGACAAACTCAGATCTTCACCAAACTTTGCAGGGATACATTGGATATCAAGACACGTGGAAAAAACGTACAAAACAAGAGATTGGAGACATCAAGATTTTCGACGAATTTTTTAAGAATTTTCAAATTTTCAGATAGGAGGTTCCAGATAAGGTCAAAAACTACATACTCAGATCTTCACCAAACGTTGCAGGGATACTTTGCATGTCAAGACACGTGGAAAAAACGTACAAAACAAAAGATTGGAGACATCATGATTTTCGACGAATTTTTTAAGAATTTTCAAATTTTCAGATGGGAGGTTCCAGATAAGGTCAAAAACGACATACTCAGATCTTCACCAAACTTTGCATGGATACATTGGATGTCAAGACACGTGGAAAAAACGTACAAAACAAGAGATTGGAGACATCAAGATTTTGGACGAATTTTTTAAGAATTCTCAAATTTTCAGAAAGGAGGTTCCATATAAGGTCAAAAACTACATACTCAGATCTTCACCAAACTTTGCAGGGATACTTTGGATGTCAAGACACGTGGAAAAAACGTACAAAACAAGAGATTGGGGTCATCAAGATTTTGGACGAATTTTTTAAGAATTTTCAAATTTTCAGATGGGAGGTTCAATATAAGGTCAAAAACTACATACTCAGATCTTCACCAAACTTTGCATGGATACATTGGATGTCAAGACACGTGGAAAAAACATACAAAACATAGGATTCGGAACATCAAGATTTTGGTCGAATTTTTTAAGAATTTTCAAATTTTCAGATAGGAGGTTCCATATAAGGTCAAAAACTACATACTCAGATCTTCACCAAACATTGCAGGAATACATTGGATGTCAAGACACGTGGAAAAAACGTACAAAACAAGAGATTGGGGTCATCAAGATTTTGCACGGATTTTTTAGGAATTTTCAAATTTTCAGATGAGAGGTTCCAGATAAGGTCAAAAACTACATACTCAGATCTTCACCAAACTTTGCAGGGATACATTGGATGTCAAGACACGTGGAAAAAAGGTACAAAACAAGAGATTGGAGACATCAAGATTTTGGACGAATTTTTTAAGAATTTTCAAATTTTCAGATAGGAGGTTCCATATAAGGTCAAAAACTACATACTCAGATCTTCACCAAACTTTGCATGGATACATTATGTGTCAAGACACGTGGAAAAAACGTACAAAACAAAAGATTGGAGACATCAAGATTTTGGTCGAATTTTTTAAGAATTTTCAAATTTTCAGATGGGAGGTTCCAGATAAGGTCAAAAACTACATACTCAGATCTTCACCAAACTTTGCAGGGATACATTGGATATCAAGACACGTGGAAAAAACGTACAAAACAAGAGATTGGAGACATCAAGATTTTGGACGAATTTTTTAAGAATTTTCAAATTTTCAGATAGGAGGTTCCAGATAAGGTCAAAAACTACATACTCAGATCTTCACCAAACTTTGCAGGGATACATTGGATGTCAAGACACGTGGAAAAAACGTACAAAACAAGAGATTGGGGTCATCAAGATTTTGGACGGATTTTTTAGGAATTTTCAAATTTTCAGATGGGAGGTTCCAGATAAGGTCAAAAACTACATACTCAGATCTTCACCAAACATTGCAGGGATACATTGGATGTCAAGACACGTGGAAAAAACGTACAAAACAAGTGATTGGAGACATCAAAATTTTGGGCGAATTTTTTAAGAATTTTCAAATTTTCAGATAGGAGGTTCCAGATGAGGTCAAAAACTACATACTCAGATCTTCACCAAACTTTGCAGGAATACTTTGCATGTCAAGACACGTGGAAAAAACGTACAAAACAAGAGATCGGAGACATCAAGATTTTCGACGAATTTTTTAAGAATTTTCAAATTTTCAGATGGGAGGTTCCAGATAAGGTCAAAAACGACATACTCAGATCTTCACCAAACTTTGCATGGATACATTGGATGTCAAGACACGTGGAAAAAACATACAAAACATAGGATTGGTGACATCAAGATTTTGGACGAATTTTTTAAGAATTTTCAAATTTTCAGATAGGAGGTTCCATATAAGGTCAAAAACTACATACTCAGATCTTCACCAAACTTTGCAGGGATACATTGGAGGTCGAGACACGTGGAAAAAAAGTACAAAACAAGAGATTGGGGTCATCAAGATTTTGGACGGATTTTTTAGGAATTTTCAAATTTTCAGATGGGAGGTTCCAGATAAGGTCAAAAACTACATACTCAGATCTTCACCAAACTTTGCAGGGATACATTGGATGTCAAGACACGTGGAAAAAACGTACAAAACAAGAGATTGGAGACATCAAGATTTTGGACGAATTTTTTAAGAATTTTCAAATTTTCAGATAGGAGGTTCCATATAAGGTCAAAAACTACATACTCAGATCTTCACCAAACTTTGCATGGATACATTATGTGTCAAGACACGTGGAAAAAACGTACAAAACAAAAGATTGGAGACATCAAGATATTGGTCGAATTTTTTAAGAATTTTCAAATTTTCAGATGGGAGGTTCCAGATAAGGTCAAAAACTACATACTCAGATCTTCACCAAACTTTGCAGGGATACATTGGATGTCAAGACACGTGGAAAAAACGTACAAAACAAGAGATAGGAGACATCAAGATTTTGGACGAATTTTTTAAGAATTTTCAAATTTTCAGAAAGGATGTTCCAGATAAGGTCAAAAACAACATACTCAGATCTTCACCAAACTTTGCAGGGATACATTGGATGTCAAGACACGTGGAAAAAACGTACAAAACAAGAGATTGGAGACATCAAGATTTTGGACGAATTTTTTAAGAATTTTCAAATTTTCAGATAGGAGGTTCCATATAAGGTCAAAAACTACATACTCAGATCTTCACCAAACTTTGCATGGATACATTATGTGTCAAGACACGTGGAAAAAACGTACAAAACAAGAGATTGGAGACATCAAGATTTTGGACGATTTTTTTAAGAATTTTCAAATTTTCAGATAGGAGGTTCAATATAAGGTCAAAAACTACATACTCAGATCTTCACCAAACTTTGCAGGGATACATTGGATATCAAGACACGTGGAAAAAACGTACAAAACAAGAGATTGGAGACATCAAGATTTTGGACGAATTTTTTAAGAATTTTCAAATTTTCAGATAGGAGGTTCCAGATAAGGTCAAAAACTACATACTCAGATCTTCACCAAACTTTGCAGGGATACATTGGATGTCAAGACACGTGGAAAAAACGTACAAAACAAGAGATTGGGGTCATCAAGATTTTGGACGGATTTTTTAGGAATTTTCAAATTTTCAGATGGGAGGTTCCAGATAAAGTCAAAAACTACATACTCAGATCTTCACCAAACATTGCAGGGATACATTGGATGTCAAGACACGTGGAAAAAACGTACAAAACAAGAGATTGGAGACATCAAAATTTTGGACGAATTTTTTAAGAATTTTCAAATTTTCAGATAGGAGGTTCCAGATGAGGTCAAAAACTACATACTCAGATCTTCACCAAACTTTGCAGGAATACTTTGCATGTCAAGACACGTGGAAAAAACGTACAAAACAAGAGATCGGAGACATCAAGATTTTCGACGAATTTTTTAAGAATTTTCAAATTTTCAGATGGGAGGTTCCAGATAAAGTCAAAAACGACATACTCAGATCTTCACCAAACTTTGCATGGATACATTGGATGTCAAGACACGTGGAAAAAACATACAAAACATAGGATTGGTGACATCAAGATTTTGGACGAATTTTTTAAGAATTTTCAAATTTTCAGATAGGAGGTTCCATATAAGGTCAAAAACTACATACTCAGATCTTCACCAAACTTTGCAGGGATACATTGGAGGTCGAGACACGTGGAAAAAAAGTACAAAACAAGAGATTGGGGTCATCAAGATTTTGGACGGATTTTTTAGGAATTTTCAAATTTTCAGATGGGAGGTTCCAGATAAGGTCAAAAACTACATACTCAGATCTTCACCAAACATTGCAGGGATACATTGGATGTCAAGACACGTGGAAAAAACGTACAAAACAAGAGATTGGAGACATCAAGATTTTGGACGAATTTTTTAAGAATTTTCAAATTTTCAGATAGGAGGTTCCAGATGAGGTCAAAAACTACATACTCAGATCTTCACCAAACTTTGCAGGAATACTTTGCATGTCAAGACACGTGGAAAAAACGTACAAAACAAGAGATCGGAGACATCAAGATTTTCGACGAATTTTTTAAGAATTTTCAAATTTTCAGATGGGAGGTTCCAGATAAGGTCAAAAACTACATACTCAGATCTTCACCAAACTTTGCAGGAATACTTTGCATGTCAAGACACGTGGAAAAAACGTACAAAACAAGAGTCGGAGACATCAAGATTTTCGACGAATTTTTTAAGAATTTTCAAATTTTCAGATGGGAGGTTCCAGATAAGGTCAAAAACGACATACTCAGATCTTCACCAAACTTTGCATGGATACATTGGATGTCAAGACACGTGGAAAAAACATACAAAACATAGGATTGGGGTCATCAAGATTTTGGTCGAATTTTTTAAGAATTTTCAAATTTTCAGATAGGAGGTTCCATATAAGGTCAAAAACTACATACTCAGATCTTCACCAAACATTGCAGGAATACATTGGATGTCAAGACACGTGGAAAAAACGTACAAAACAAGAGATTGGGGTCATCAAGATTTTGCACGGATTTTTTAGGAATTTTCAAATTTTCAGATGGGAGGTTCCAGATAAGGTCAAAAACTACATACTCAGATCTTCACCAAACTTTGCAGGGATACATTGGATGTCAAGACACGTGGAAAAAACGTACAAAACAAGAGATTGGAGACATCAAGATTTTGGACGAATTTTTTAAGAATTTTCAAATTTTCAGATAGGAGGTTCCATATAAGGTCAAAAACTACATACTCAGATCTTCACCAAACTTTGCATGGATACATTATGTGTCAAGACACGTGGAAAAAACGTACAAAACAAAAGATTGGAGACATCAAGATTTCGGTCGAATTTTTTAAGAATTTTCAAATTTTCAGATGGGAGGTTCCAGATAAGGTCAAAAACTACATACTCAGATCTTCACCAAACTTTGCAGGGATACATTGGATGTCAAGACACGTGGAAAAAACGTACAAAAAAGAGATTGGAGACATCAAGATTTTGGACGAATTTTTTAACATTTTTCAAATTTTCAGAAAGGATGTTCCAGATAAGGTCAAAAACGACATACTCAGATCTTCACCAAACTTTGCAGGGATACATTGGATATCAAGACACGTGGAAAAAACGTACAAAACAAGAGATTGGAGACATCAAGATTTTGGACGAATTTTTTAAGAATTTTCAAATTTTCAGATAGGAGGTTCCAGATAAGGTCAAAAACTACATACTCAGATCTTCACCAAACTTTGCAGGGATACATTGAATGTCAAGACACGTGGAAAAAACGTACAAAACAAGAGATTGGAGACATCAAGATTTTGGACGAATTTTTTAAGAATTTTCAAATTTTCAGATAGGAGGTTCCATATAAGGTCAAAAACTACATACTCAGATCTTCACCAAACATTGCAGGGATACATTGGATATCAAGACACGTGGAAAAAACGTACAAAACAAGAGATTGGAGACATCAAGATTTTGGACGAATTTTTTAAGAATTTTCAAATTTTCAGATAGGAGGTTCCATATAAGGTCAAAAACTACATACTCAGATCTTCACCAAACTTTGCAGGGATACATTGGATGTCAAGACACGTGGAAAAAACGTACAAAACAAGAGATTGGAGACATCAAGATTTTGGACGAATTTTTTAAGAATTTTCAAATTTTCAGATAGGAGGTTCCATATAAGGTCAAAAACTACATACTCAGATCTTCACCAAACTTTGCATGGATACATTATGTGTCAAGACACGTGGAAAAAACGTACAAAACAAAAGATTGGAGACATCAAGATTTTGGTCGAATTTTTTAAGAATTTTCAAATTTTCAGATGGGAGGTTCCAGATAAGGTCAAAAACTACATACTCAGATCTTCACCAAACTTTGCAGGGATACATTGGATGTCAAGACACGTGGAAAAAACGTACAAAAAAGAGATTGGAGACATCAAGATTTTGGACGAATTTTTTAACAATTTTCAAATTTTCAGAAAGGATGTTCCAGATAAGGTCAAAAACGACATACTCAGATCTTCACCAAACTTTGCAGGGATACATTGGATATCAAGACACGTGGAAAAAACGTACAAAACAAGAGATTGGAGACATCAAGATTTTGGACGAATTTTTTAAGAATTTTCAAATTTTCAGATGGGAGGTTCAATATAAGGTCAAAAACTACATACTCAGATCTTCACCAAACTTTGCAGGGATACATTGGATGTCAAGACACGTGGAAAAAACGTACAAAACAAGAGATTGGAGACATCAAGATTTTGGACGAATTTTTTAAGAATTTTCAAATTTTCAGATAGGAGGTTTCATATAAGGTCAAAAACTACATACTCAGATCTTCACCAAACTTTGCAGGGATACATTGGATATCAAGACACGTGGAAAAAACGTACAAAACAAGAGATTGGAGACATCAAGATTTTGGACGAATTTTTTAAGAATTTTCAAATTTTCAGATAGGAGGTTCCAGATAAGGTCAAAAACTACATACTCAGATCTTCACCAAACTTTGCAGGGATACATTGGATGTCAAGACACGTGGAAAAAACGTACAAAACAAGAGATTGGGGTCATCAAGATTTTGGACGGATTTTTTAGGAATTTTCAAATTTTCAGATGGGAGGTTCCAGATAAGGTCAAAAACTACATACTCAGATCTTCACCAAACATTGCAGGGATACATTGGATGTCAAGACACGTGGAAAAAACGTACAAAACAAGAGATTGGAGACATCAAAATTTTGGACGAATTTTTTAAGAATTTTCAAATTTTCAGATAGGAGGTTCCAGATGAGGTCAAAAACTACATACTCAGATCTTCACCAAACTTTGCAGGAATACTTTGCATGTCAAGACACGTGGAAAAAACGTACAAAACAAGAGATCGGAGACATCAAGATTTTCGACGAATTTTTTAAGAATTTTCAAATTTTCAGATGGGAGGTTCCAGATAAGGTCAAAAACGACATACTCAGATCTTCACCAAACTTTGCATGGATACATTGGATGTCAAGACACGTGGAAAAAACATACAAAACATAGGATTGGTGACATCAAGATTTTGGACGAATTTTTTAAGAATTTTCAAATTTTCAGATAGGAGGTTCCATATAAGGTCAAAAACTACATACTCAGATCTTCACCAAACTTTGCAGGGATACATTGGAGGTCGAGACACGTGGAAAAAAAGTACAAAACAAGAGATTGGGGTCATCAAGATTTTGGACGGATTTTTTAGGAATTTTCAAATTTTCAGATGGGAGGTTCCAGATAAGGTCAAAAACTACATACTCAGATCTTCACCAAACATTGCAGGGATACATTGGATGTCAAGACACGTGGAAAAAACGTACAAAACAAGAGATTGGAGACATCAAGATTTTGGACGAATTTTTTAAGAATTTTCAAATTTTCAGATAGGAGGTTCCAGATGAGGTCAAAAACTACATACTCAGATCTTCACCAAACTTTGCAGGAATACTTTGCATGTCAAGACACGTGGAAAAAACGTACAAAACAAGAGATCGGAGACATCAAGATTTTCGACGAATTTTTTAAGAATTTTCAAATTATCAGATGGGAGGTTCCAGATAAGGTCAAAAACGACATACTCAGATCTTCACCAAACTTTGCAGGGATCCATTGGAGGTCGAGACACGTGGAAAAAACGTACAAAACAAGAGATTGGAGACATCAAGATTTTGGACGAATTTTTTAAGAATTTTCAAATTTTCAGATAGGAGGTTCCATATAAGGTCAAAAACTACATACTCAGATCTTCACCAAACTTTGCAGGGATACATTGGATGTCAAGACACGTGGAAAAACGTACAAAACAAGAGATTGGAGACATCAAGATTTTCGACGAATTTTTTAAGAATTTTCAAATTTTCAGAAAGGATGTTCCAGATAAGGTCAAAAACGACATACTCAGATCTTCACCAAACTTTGCAGGGATCCATTGGAGGTCGAGACACGTGGAAAAAACGTACAAAACAAGAGATTGGAGACATCAAGATTTTGGACGAATTTTTGAAGAATTTTCAAATTTTCAGATAGGAGGTTCCAGATAAGATCTAAAACTACATACTCAGATCTCCACCAAACATTGCAGGAATACATTGGATGTCAAGACACGTGGAAAAAACGTACAAAACAAGAGATTGGAGACATCAAGATTTTCGACGAAATTTTGAAGAATTTTCAAATTTTCAGATAGGAGGTTCCAGATAAGGTCAAAAACTACATACTCAGATCTTCACCAAACGTTGCAGGGATACTTTGCATGTCAAGACACGTGGAAAAAACGTACAAAACAAAAGATTGGAGACATCAAGATTTTCGACGAATTTTTTAAGAATTTTCAAATTTTCAGATGGGAGGTTCCAGATAAGGTCAAAAACGACATACTCAGATCTTCACCAAACTTTGCATGGATACATTGGATGTCAAGACACGTGGAAAAAACGTACAAAACAAGAGATTGGAGACATCAAGATTTTGGACGAATTTTTTAAGAATTTTCAAATTTTCAGATGGGAGGTTCAATATAAGGTCAAAAACTACATACTCAGATCTTCACCAAACTTTGCAGGGATACTTTGGATGTCAAGACACGTGGAAAAAACGTACAAAACAAGAGATTGGGGTCATCAAGATTTTGGACGAATTTTTTAAGAATTTTCAAATTTTCAGATGGGAGGTTCAATATAAGGTCAAAAACTACATACTCAGATCTTCACCAAACTTTGCATGGATACATTGGATGTCAAGACACGTGGAAAAAACATACAAAACATAGGATTCGGAACATCAAGATTTTGGTCGAATTTTTTAAGAATTTTCAAATTTTCAGATAGGAGGTTCCATATAAGGTCAAAAACTACATACTCAGATCTTCACCAAACATTGCAGGAATACATTGGATGTCAAGACACGTGGAAAAAACGTACAAAACAAGAGATTGGGGTCATCAAGATTTTGCACGGATTTTTTAGGAATTTTCAAATTTTCAGATGGGAGGTTCCAGATAAGGTCAAAAACTACATACTCAGATCTTCACCAAACTTTGCAGGGATCCATTGGAGGTCGAGACACGTGGAAAAAACGTACAAAACAAGAGATTGGAGACATCAAGATTTTGGACGAATTTTTGAAGAATTTTCAAATTTTCAGATGGGAGGTTCCAGATAAGGTCAAAAACTACATACTCAGATCTTCACCAAACTTTGCAGGGATACATTGGATGTCAAGACACGTGGAAAAAACGTACAAAAAAGAGATTGGAGACATCAAGATTTTGGAAGAATTTTTTAACAATTTTCAAATTTTCAGAAAGGATGTTCCAGATAAGGTCAAAAACGACATACTCAGATCTTCACCAAACTTTGCATGGATACATTGGATGTCAAGACACGTGGAAAAAACGTACAAAACAAGAGATTGGGGTCATCAAGATTTTGCACGGATTTTTTAGGAATTTTCAAATTTTCAGATGGGAGGTTCCAGATAAGGTCAAAAACTACATACTCAGATCTTCACCAAACTTTGCAGGGATACATTGGATGTCAAGACACGTGGAAAAAACGTACAAAACAAGAGATTGGAGACATCAAGATTTTGGACGAATTTTTTAAGAATTTTCAAATTTTCAGATAGGAGGTTCCAGATAAGGTCAAAAACTACATACTCAGATCTTCACCAAACTTTGCAGGGATACATTGGATGTCAAGACACGTGGAAAAAACGTACAAAAAAGAGATTGGAGACATCAAGATTTTGGTCGAATTTTTTAAGAATTTTCAAATTTTCAGATGGGAGGTTCCAGATAAGGTCAAAAACTACATACTCAGATCTTCACCAAACTTTGCAGGGATACATTGGATGTCAAGACACGTGGAAAAAACGTACAAAAAAGAGATTGGAGACATCAAGATTTTGGACGAATTTTTTAACAATTTTCAAATTTTCAGAAAGGATGTTCCAGATAAGGTCAAAAACGACATACTCAGATCTTCACCAAACTTTGCAGGGATACATTGGATATCAAGACACGTGGAAAAAACGTACAAAACAAGAGATTGGAGACATCAAGATTTTGGACGAATTTTTTAAGAATTTTCAAATTTTCAGATGGGAGGTTCAATATAAGGTCAAAAACTACATACTCAGATCTTCACCAAACTTTGCAGGGATACATTGGATGTCAAGACACGTGGAAAAAACGTACAAAACAAGAGATTGGAGACATCAAGATTTTGGACGAATTTTTTAAGAATTTTCAAATTTTCAGATAGGAGGTTTCATATAAGGTCAAAAACTACATACTCAGATCTTCACCAAACTTTGCAGGGATACATTGGATATCAAGACACGTGGAAAAAACGTACAAAACAAGAGATTGGAGACATCAAGATTTTGGACGAATTTTTTAAGAATTTTCAAATTTTCAGATAGGAGGTTCCAGATAAGGTCAAAAACTACATACTCAGATCTTCACCAAACTTTGCAGGGATACATTGGATGTCAAGACACGTGGAAAAAACGTACAAAACAAGAGATTGGGGTCATCAAGATTTTGGACGGATTTTTTAGGAATTTTCAAATTTTCAGATGGGAGGTTCCAGATAAGGTCAAAAACTACATACTCAGATCTTCACCAAACATTGCAGGGATACATTGGATGTCAAGACACGTGGAAAAAACGTACAAAACAAGAGATTGGAGACATCAAAATTTTGGACGAATTTTTTAAGAATTTTCAAATTTTCAGATAGGAGGTTCCAGATGAGGTCAAAAACTACATACTCAGATCTTCACCAAACTTTGCAGGAATACTTTGCATGTCAAGACACGTGGAAAAAACGTACAAAACAAGAGATCGGAGACATCAAGATTTTCGACGAATTTTTTAAGAATTTTCAAATTTTCAGATGGGAGGTTCCAGATAAGGTCAAAAACGACATACTCAGATCTTCACCAAACTTTGCATGGATACATTGGATGTCAAGACACGTGGAAAAAACATACAAAACATAGGATTGGTGACATCAAGATTTTGGACGAATTTTTTAAGAATTTTCAAATTTTCAGATAGGAGGTTCCATATAAGGTCAAAAACTACATACTCAGATCTTCACCAAACTTTGCAGGGATACATTGGAGGTCGAGACACGTGGAAAAAAAGTACAAAACAAGAGATTGGGGTCATCAAGATTTTGGACGGATTTTTTAGGAATTTTCAAATTTTCAGATGGGAGGTTCCAGATAAGGTCAAAAACTACATACTCAGATCTTCACCAAACATTGCAGGGATACATTGGATGTCAAGACACGTGGAAAAAACGTACAAAACAAGAGATTGGAGACATCAAGATTTTGGACGAATTTTTTAAGAATTTTCAAATTTTCAGATAGGAGGTTCCAGATGAGGTCAAAAACTACATACTCAGATCTTCACCAAACTTTGCAGGAATACTTTGCATGTCAAGACACGTGGAAAAAACGTACAAAACAAGAGATCGGAGACATCAAGATTTTCGACGAATTTTTTAAGAATTTTCAAATTATCAGATGGGAGGTTCCAGATAAGGTCAAAAACGACATACTCAGATCTTCACCAAACTTTGCAGGGATCCATTGGAGGTCGAGACACGTGGAAAAAACGTACAAAACAAGAGATTGGAGACATCAAGATTTTGGACGAATTTTTTAAGAATTTTCAAATTTTCAGATAGGAGGTTCCATATAAGGTCAAAAACTACATACTCAGATCTTCACCAAACTTTGCAGGGATACATTGGATGTCAAGACACGTGGAAAAACGTACAAAACAAGAGATTGGAGACATCAAGATTTTCGACGAATTTTTTAAGAATTTTCAAATTTTCAGAAAGGATGTTCCAGATAAGGTCAAAAACGACATACTCAGATCTTCACCAAACTTTGCAGGGATCCATTGGAGGTCGAGACACGTGGAAAAAACGTACAAAACAAGAGATTGGAGACATCAAGATTTTGGACGAATTTTTGAAGAATTTTCAAATTTTCAGATAGGAGGTTCCAGATAAGATCTAAAACTACATACTCAGATCTCCACCAAACATTGCAGGAATACATTGGATGTCAAGACACGTGGAAAAAACGTACAAAACAAGAGATTGGAGACATCAAGATTTTCGACGAAATTTTGAAGAATTTTCAAATTTTCAGATAGGAGGTTCCAGATAAGGTCAAAAACTACATACTCAGATCTTCACCAAACGTTGCAGGGATACTTTGCATGTCAAGACACGTGGAAAAAACGTACAAAACAAAAGATTGGAGACATCAAGATTTTCGACGAATTTTTTAAGAATTTTCAAATTTTCAGATGGGAGGTTCCAGATAAGGTCAAAAACGACATACTCAGATCTTCACCAAACTTTGCATGGATACATTGGATGTCAAGACACGTGGAAAAAACGTACAAAACAAGAGATTGGAGACATCAAGATTTTGGACGAATTTTTTAAGAATTTTCAAATTTTCAGATGGGAGGTTCAATATAAGGTCAAAAACTACATACTCAGATCTTCACCAAACTTTGCAGGGATACTTTGGATGTCAAGACACGTGGAAAAAACGTACAAAACAAGAGATTGGGGTCATCAAGATTTTGGACGAATTTTTTAAGAATTTTCAAATTTTCAGATGGGAGGTTCAATATAAGGTCAAAAACTACATACTCAGATCTTCACCAAACTTTGCATGGATACATTGGATGTCAAGACACGTGGAAAAAACATACAAAACATAGGATTCGGAACATCAAGATTTTGGTCGAATTTTTTAAGAATTTTCAAATTTTCAGATAGGAGGTTCCATATAAGGTCAAAAACTACATACTCAGATCTTCACCAAACATTGCAGGAATACATTGGATGTCAAGACACGTGGAAAAAACGTACAAAACAAGAGATTGGGGTCATCAAGATTTTGCACGGATTTTTTAGGAATTTTCAAATTTTCAGATGGGAGGTTCCAGATAAGGTCAAAAACTACATACTCAGATCTTCACCAAACTTTGCAGGGATCCATTGGAGGTCGAGACACGTGGAAAAAACGTACAAAACAAGAGATTGGAGACATCAAGATTTTGGACGAATTTTTGAAGAATTTTCAAATTTTCAGATGGGAGGTTCCAGATAAGGTCAAAAACTACATACTCAGATCTTCACCAAACTTTGCAGGGATACATTGGATGTCAAGACACGTGGAAAAAACGTACAAAAAAGAGATTGGAGACATCAAGATTTTGGAAGAATTTTTTAACAATTTTCAAATTTTCAGAAAGGATGTTCCAGATAAGGTCAAAAACGACATACTCAGATCTTCACCAAACTTTGCATGGATACATTGGATGTCAAGACACGTGGAAAAAACGTACAAAACAAGAGATTGGGGTCATCAAGATTTTGCACGGATTTTTTAGGAATTTTCAAATTTTCAGATGGGAGGTTCCAGATAAGGTCAAAAACTACATACTCAGATCTTCACCAAACTTTGCAGGGATACATTGGATGTCAAGACACGTGGAAAAAACGTACAAAACAAGAGATTGGAGACATCAAGATTTTGGACGAATTTTTTAAGAATTTTCAAATTTTCAGATAGGAGGTTCCAGATAAGGTCAAAAACTACATACTCAGATCTTCACCAAACTTTGCAGGGATACATTGGATGTCAAGACACGTGGAAAAAACGTACAAAAAAGAGATTGGAGACATCAAGATTTTGGTCGAATTTTTTAAGAATTTTCAAATTTTCAGATGGGAGGTTCCAGATAAGGTCAAAAACTACATACTCAGATCTTCACCAAACTTTGCAGGGATACATTGGATGTCAAGACACGTGGAAAAAACGTACAAAAAAGAGATTGGGGTCATCAAGATTTTGGACGGATTTTTTAGGAATTTTCAAATTTTCAGATGGGAGGTTCCAGATAAGGTCAAAAACTACATACTCAGATCTTCACCAAACATTGCAGGGATACATTGGATGTCAAGACACGTGGAAAAAACGTACAAAACAAGAGATTGGAGACATCTAGATTTTGGACGAATTTTTTAAGAATTTTCAAATTTTCAGATAGGAGGTTCCAGATGAGGTCAAAAACTACATACTCAGATCTTCACCAAACTTTGCAGGAATACTTTGCATGTCAAGACACGTGGAAAAAACGTACAAAACAAGAGATTGGAGACATCAAGATTTTGGACGAATTTTTTAACAATTTTCAAATTTTCAGAAAGGATGTTCCAGATAAGGTCAAAAACGACATACTCAGATCTTCACCAAACTTTGCATGGATACATTGGATGTCAAGACACGTGGAAAAAACGTACAAAACAAGAGATTGGGGTCATCAAGATTTTGCACGGATTTTTTAGGAATTTTCAAATTTTCAGATGGGAGGTTCCAGATAAGGTCAAAAACTACATACTCAGATCTTCACCAAACTTTGCAGGGATACATTGGATGTCAAGACACGTGGAAAAAACGTACAAAACAAGAGATTGGAGACATCAAGATTTTGGACGAATTTTTTAAGAATTTTCAAATTTTCAGATAGGAGGTTCCATATAAGGTCAAAAACTACATACTCAGATCTTCACCAAACTTTGCATGGATACATTATGTGTCAAGACACGTGGAAAAAACGTACAAAACAAAAGATTGGAGACATCAAGATTTTGGTCGAATTTTTTAAGAATTTTCAAATTTTCAGATGGGAGGTTCCAGATAAGGTCAAAAACTACATACTCAGATCTTCACCAAACTTTGCAGGGATACATTGGATGTCAAGACACGTGGAAAAAACGTACAAAAAAGAGATTGGAGACATCAAGATTTTGGACGAATTTTTTAAGAATTTTCAAATTTTCAGATGGGAGGTTCCAGATAAGGTCAAAAACGACATACTCAGATCTTCACCAAACTTTGCATGGATACATTGGATGTCAAGACACGTGGAAAAAACGTACAAAACAAGAGATTGGAGACATCAAGATTTTGGACGAATTTTTTAAGAATTCTCAAATTTTCAGAAAGGAGGTTCCATATAAGGTCAAAAACTACATACTCAGATCTTCACCAAACTTTGCAGGGATACTTTGGATGTCAAGACACGTGGAAAAAACGTACAAAACAAGAGATTGGGGTCATCAAGATTTTGGACGAATTTTTTAAGAATTTTCAAATTTTCAGATGGGAGGTTCAATATAAGGTCAAAAACTACATACTCAGATCTTCACCAAACTTTGCATGGATACATTGGATGTCAAGACACGTGGAAAAAACATACAAAACATAGGATTCGGAACATCAAGATTTTGGTCGAATTTTTTAAGAATTTACAAATTTTCAGATAGGAGGTTCCATATAAGGTCAAAAACTACATACTCAGATCTTCACCAAACATTGCAGGAATACATTGGATGTCAAGACACGTGGAAAAAACGTACAAAACAAGAGATTGGGGTCATCAAGATTTTGCACGGATTTTTTAGGAATTTTCAAATTTTCAGATGGGAGGTTCCAGATAAGGTCAAAAACTACATACTCAGATCTTCACCAAACTTTGCAGAGATACATTGGATGTCAAGACACGTGGAAAAAACGTACAAAACAAGAGATTGGAGACATCAAGATTTTGGAAGAATTTTTTAACAATTTTCAAATTTTCAGAAAGGATGTTCCAGATAAGGTCAAAAACGACATACTCAGATCTTCACCAAACTTTGCATGGATACATTGGATGTCAAGACACGTGGAAAAAACGTACAAAACAAGAGATTGGGGTCATCAAGATTTTGCACGGATTTTTTAGGAATTTTCAAATTTTCAGATGGGAGGTTCCAGATAAGGTCAAAAACTACATACTCAGATCTTCACCAAACTTTGCAGGGATACATTGGATGTCAAGACACGTGGAAAAAACGTACAAAACAAGAGATTGGAGACATCAAGATTTTGGACGAATTTTTTAAGAATTTTCAAATTTTCAGATAGGAGGTTCCAGATAAGGTCAAAAACTACATACTCAGATCTTCACCAAACTTTGCAGGGATACATTGGATGTCAAGACACGTGGAAAAAACGTACAAAAAAGAGATTGGAGACATCAAGATTTTGGTCGAATTTTTTAAGAATTTTCAAATTTTCAGATGGGAGGTTCCAGATAAGGTCAAAAACTACATACTCAGATCTTCACCAAACTTTGCAGGGATACATTGGATGTCAAGACACGTGGAAAAAACGTACAAAAAAGAGATTGGAGACATCAAGATTTTGGACGAATTTTTTAACAATTTTCAAATTTTCAGAAAGGATGTTCCAGATAAGGTCAAAAACGACATACTCAGATCTTCACCAAACTTTGCAGGGATACATTGGATATCAAGACACGTGGAAAAAACGTACAAAACAAGAGATTGGAGACATCAAGATTTTGGACGAATTTTTTAAGAATTTTCAAATTTTCAGATGGGAGGTTCAATATAAGGTCAAAAACTACATACTCAGATCTTCACCAAACTTTGCAGGGATACATTGGATGTCAAGACACGTGGAAAAAACGTACAAAACAAGAGATTGGAGACATCAAGATTTTGGACGAATTTTTTAAGAATTTTCAAATTTTCAGATAGGAGGTTTCATATAAGGTCAAAAACTACATACTCAGATCTTCACCAAACTTTGCAGGGATACATTGGATATCAAGACACGTGGAAAAAACGTACAAAACAAGAGATTGGAGACATCAAGATTTTGGACGAATTTTTTAAGAATTTTCAAATTTTCAGATAGGAGGTTCCAGATAAGGTCAAAAACTACATACTCAGATCTTCACCAAACTTTGCAGGGATACATTGGATGTCAAGACACGTGGAAAAAACGTACAAAACAAGAGATTGGGGTCATCAAGATTTTGGACGGATTTTTTAGGAATTTTCAAATTTTCAGATGGGAGGTTCCAGATAAGGTCAAAAACTACATACTCAGATCTTCACCAAACATTGCAGGGATACATTGGATGTCAAGACACGTGGAAAAAACGTACAAAACAAGAGATTGGAGACATCAAAATTTTGGACGAATTTTTTAAGAATTTTCAAATTTTCAGATAGGAGGTTCCAGATGAGGTCAAAAACTACATACTCAGATCTTCACCAAACTTTGCAGGAATACTTTGCATGTCAAGACACGTGGAAAAAACGTACAAAACAAGAGATCGGAGACATCAAGATTTTCGACGAATTTTTTAAGAATTTTCAAATTTTCAGATGGGAGGTTCCAGATAAGGTCAAAAACGACATACTCAGATCTTCACCAAACTTTGCATGGATACATTGGATGTCAAGACACGTGGAAAAAACATACAAAACATAGGATTGGTGACATCAAGATTTTGGACGAATTTTTTAAGAATTTTCAAATTTTCAGATAGGAGGTTCCATATAAGGTCAAAAACTACATACTCAGATCTTCACCAAACTTTGCAGGGATACATTGGAGGTCGAGACACGTGGAAAAAAAGTACAAAACAAGAGATTGGGGTCATCAAGATTTTGGACGGATTTTTTAGGAATTTTCAAATTTTCAGATGGGAGGTTCCAGATAAGGTCAAAAACTACATACTCAGATCTTCACCAAACATTGCAGGGATACATTGGATGTCAAGACACGTGGAAAAAACGTACAAAACAAGAGATTGGAGACATCAAGATTTTGGACGAATTTTTTAAGAATTTTCAAATTTTCAGATAGGAGGTTCCAGATGAGGTCAAAAACTACATACTCAGATCTTCACCAAACTTTGCAGGAATACTTTGCATGTCAAGACACGTGGAAAAAACGTACAAAACAAGAGATCGGAGACATCAAGATTTTCGACGAATTTTTTAAGAATTTTCAAATTATCAGATGGGAGGTTCCAGATAAGGTCAAAAACGACATACTCAGATCTTCACCAAACTTTGCAGGGATCCATTGGAGGTCGAGACACGTGGAAAAAACGTACAAAACAAGAGATTGGAGACATCAAGATTTTGGACGAATTTTTTAAGAATTTTCAAATTTTCAGATAGGAGGTTCCATATAAGGTCAAAAACTACATACTCAGATCTTCACCAAACTTTGCAGGGATACATTGGATGTCAAGACACGTGGAAAAACGTACAAAACAAGAGATTGGAGACATCAAGATTTTCGACGAATTTTTTAAGAATTTTCAAATTTTCAGAAAGGATGTTCCAGATAAGGTCAAAAACGACATACTCAGATCTTCACCAAACTTTGCAGGGATCCATTGGAGGTCGAGACACGTGGAAAAAACGTACAAAACAAGAGATTGGAGACATCAAGATTTTGGACGAATTTTTGAAGAATTTTCAAATTTTCAGATAGGAGGTTCCAGATAAGATCTAAAACTACATACTCAGATCTCCACCAAACATTGCAGGAATACATTGGATGTCAAGACACGTGGAAAAAACGTACAAAACAAGAGATTGGAGACATCAAGATTTTCGACGAAATTTTGAAGAATTTTCAAATTTTCAGATAGGAGGTTCCAGATAAGGTCAAAAACTACATACTCAGATCTTCACCAAACGTTGCAGGGATACTTTGCATGTCAAGACACGTGGAAAAAACGTACAAAACAAAAGATTGGAGACATCAAGATTTTCGACGAATTTTTTAAGAATTTTCAAATTTTCAGATGGGAGGTTCCAGATAAGGTCAAAAACGACATACTCAGATCTTCACCAAACTTTGCATGGATACATTGGATGTCAAGACACGTGGAAAGAACGTACAAAACAAGAGATTGGAGACATCAAGATTTTGGACGAATTTTTTAAGAATTTTCAAATTTTCAGATGGGAGGTTCAATATAAGGTCAAAAACTACATACTCAGATCTTCACCAAACTTTGCAGGGATACTTTGGATGTCAAGACACGTGGAAAAAACGTACAAAACAAGAGATTGGGGTCATCAAGATTTTGGACGAATTTTTTAAGAATTTTCAAATTTTCAGATGGGAGGTTCAATATAAGGTCAAAAACTACATACTCAGATCTTCACCAAACTTTGCATGGATACATTGGATGTCAAGACACGTGGAAAAAACATACAAAACATAGGATTCGGAACATCAAGATTTTGGTCGAATTTTTTAAGAATTTTCAAATTTTCAGATAGGAGGTTCCATATAAGGTCAAAAACTACATACTCAGATCTTCACCAAACATTGCAGGAATACATTGGATGTCAAGACACGTGGAAAAAACGTACAAAACAAGAGATTGGGGTCATCAAGATTTTGCACGGATTTTTTAGGAATTTTCAAATTTTCAGATGGGAGGTTCCAGATAAGGTCAAAAACTACATACTCAGATCTTCACCAAACTTTGCAGGGATCCATTGGAGGTCGAGACACGTGGAAAAAACGTACAAAACAAGAGATTGGAGACATCAAGATTTTGGACGAATTTTTGAAGAATTTTCAAATTTTCAGATGGGAGGTTCCAGATAAGGTCAAAAACTACATACTCAGATCTTCACCAAACTTTGCAGGGATACATTGGATGTCAAGACACGTGGAAAAAACGTACAAAAAAGAGATTGGAGACATCAAGATTTTGGAAGAATTTTTTAACAATTTTCAAATTTTCAGAAAGGATGTTCCAGATAAGGTCAAAAACGACATACTCAGATCTTCACCAAACTTTGCATGGATACATTGGATGTCAAGACACGTGGAAAAAACGTACAAAACAAGAGATTGGGGTCATCAAGATTTTGCACGGATTTTTTAGGAATTTTCAAATTTTCAGATGGGAGGTTCCAGATAAGGTCAAAAACTACATACTCAGATCTTCACCAAACTTTGCAGGGATACATTGGATGTCAAGACACGTGGAAAAAACGTACAAAACAAGAGATTGGAGACATCAAGATTTTGGACGAATTTTTTAAGAATTTTCAAATTTTCAGATAGGAGGTTCCAGATAAGGTCAAAAACTACATACTCAGATCTTCACCAAACTTTGCAGGGATACATTGGATGTCAAGACACGTGGAAAAAACGTACAAAAAAGAGATTGGAGACATCAAGATTTTGGTCGAATTTTTTAAGAATTTTCAAATTTTCAGATGGGAGGTTCCAGATAAGGTCAAAAACTACATACTCAGATCTTCACCAAACTTTGCAGGGATACATTGGATGTCAAGACACGTGGAAAAAACGTACAAAAAAGAGATTGGGGTCATCAAGATTTTGGACGGATTTTTTAGGAATTTTCAAATTTTCAGATGGGAGGTTCCAGATAAGGTCAAAAACTACATACTCAGATCTTCACCAAACATTGCAGGGATACATTGGATGTCAAGACACGTGGAAAAAACGTACAAAACAAGAGATTGGAGACATCTAGATTTTGGACGAATTTTTTAAGAATTTTCAAATTTTCAGATAGGAGGTTCCAGATGAGGTCAAAAACTACATACTCAGATCTTCACCAAACTTTGCAGGAATACTTTGCATGTCAAGACACGTGGAAAAAACGTACAAAACAAGAGATTGGAGACATCAAGATTTTGGACGAATTTTTTAACAATTTTCAAATTTTCAGAAAGGATGTTCCAGATAAGGTCAAAAACGACATACTCAGATCTTCACCAAACTTTGCATGGATACATTGGATGTCAAGACACGTGGAAAAAACGTACAAAACAAGAGATTGGGGTCATCAAGATTTTGCACGGATTTTTTAGGAATTTTCAAATTTTCAGATGGGAGGTTCCAGATAAGGTCAAAAACTACATACTCAGATCTTCACCAAACTTTGCAGGGATACATTGGATGTCAAGACACGTGGAAAAAACGTACAAAACAAGAGATTGGAGACATCAAGATTTTGGACGAATTTTTTAAGAATTTTCAAATTTTCAGATAGGAGGTTCCATATAAGGTCAAAAACTACATACTCAGATCTTCACCAAACTTTGCATGGATACATTATGTGTCAAGACACGTGGAAAAAACGTACAAAACAAAAGATTGGAGACATCAAGATTTTGGTCGAATTTTTTAAGAATTTTCAAATTTTCAGATGGGAGGTTCCAGATAAGGTCAAAAACTACATACTCAGATCTTCACCAAACTTTGCAGGGATACATTGGATGTCAAGACACGTGGAAAAAACGTACAAAAAAGAGATTGGAGACATCAAGATTTTGGACGAATTTTTTAAGAATTTTCAAATTTTCAGATGGGAGGTTCCAGATAAGGTCAAAAACGACATACTCAGATCTTCACCAAACTTTGCATGGATACATTGGATGTCAAGACACGTGGAAAAAACGTACAAAACAAGAGATTGGAGACATCAAGATTTTGGACGAATTTTTTAAGAATTCTCAAATTTTCAGAAAGGAGGTTCCATATAAGGTCAAAAACTACATACTCAGATCTTCACCAAACTTTGCAGGGATACTTTGGATGTCAAGACACGTGGAAAAAACGTACAAAACAAGAGATTGGGGTCATCAAGATTTTGGACGAATTTTTTAAGAATTTTCAAATTTTCAGATGGGAGGTTCAATATAAGGTCAAAAACTACATACTCAGATCTTCACCAAACTTTGCATGGATACATTGGATGTCAAGACACGTGGAAAAAACATACAAAACATAGGATTCGGAACATCAAGATTTTGGTCGAATTTTTTAAGAATTTACAAATTTTCAGATAGGAGGTTCCATATAAGGTCAAAAACTACATACTCAGATCTTCACCAAACATTGCAGGAATACATTGGATGTCAAGACACGTGGAAAAAACGTACAAAACAAGAGATTGGGGTCATCAAGATTTTGCACGGATTTTTTAGGAATTTTCAAATTTTCAGATGGGAGGTTCCAGATAAGGTCAAAAACTACATACTCAGATCTTCACCAAACTTTGCAGAGATACATTGGATGTCAAGACACGTGGAAAAAACGTACAAAACAAGAGATTGGAGACATCAAGATTTTGGACGAATTTTTTAAGAATTTTCAAATTTTCAGATAGGAGGTTCCATATAAGGTCAAAAACTACATACTCAGATCTTCACCAAACTTTGCATGGATACATTATGTGTCAAGACACGTGGAAAAAACGTACAAAACAAAAGATTGGAGACATCAAGATTTTGGTCGAATTTTTTAAGAATTTTCAAATTTTCAGATGGGAGGTTCCAGATAAGGTCAAAAACTACATACTCAGATCTTCACCAAACTTTGCAGGGATACATTGGATGTCAAGACACGTGGAAAAAACGTACAAAAAAGAGATTGGAGACATCAAGATTTTGGACGAATTTTTTAACAATTTTCAAATTTTCAGAAAGGATGTTCCAGATAAGGTCAAAAACGACATACTCAGATCTTCACCAAACTTTGCAGGGATACATTGGATATCAAGACACGTGGAAAAAACGTACAAAACAAGAGATTGGAGACATCAAGATTTTGGACGAATTTTTTAAGAATTTTCAAATTTTCAGATAGGAGGTTCCAGATAAGGTCAAAAACTACATACTCAGATCTTCACCAAACTTTGCAGGGATACATTGGATGTCAAGACACGTGGAAAAAACGTACAAAACAAGAGATTGGAGACATCAAGATTTTGGACGAATTTTTTAAGAATTTTCAAATTTTCAGATAGGAGGTTCCAGATGAGGTCAAAAACTACATACTCAGATCTTCACCAAACTTTGCATGAATACTTTGCATGTCAAGACACGTGGAAAAAACGTACAAAACAAGAGATCGGAGACATCAAGATTTTCGACGAATTTTTTAAGAATTTTCAAATTTTCAGATGGGAGGTTCCAGATAAGGTCAAAAACGACATACTCAGATCTTCACCAAACTTTGCAGGGATACATTGGAGGTCGAGACACGTGGAAAAAAAGTACAAAACAAGAGATTGGGGTCATCAAGATTTTGGACGGATTTTTTAGGAATTTTCAAATTTTCAGATGGGAGGTTCCAGATAAGGTCAAAAACTACATACTCAGATCTTCACCAAACATTGCAGGGATACATTGGATGTCAAGACACGTGGAAAAAACGTACAAAACAAGAGATTGGAGACATCAAGATTTTGGACGAATTTTTTAAGAATTTTCAAATTTTCAGATAGGAGGTTCCAGATGAGGTCAAAAACTACATACTCAGATCTTCACCAAACTTTGCAGGAATTCTTTGCATGTCAAGACACGTGGAAAAAACGTACAAAACAAGAGATCGGAGACATCAAGATTTTCGACGAATTTTTTAAGAATTTTCAAATTTTCAGATGGGAGGTTCCAGATAAGGTCAAAAACGACATACTCAGATCTTCACCAAACTTTGCAGGGATCCATTGGATGTCAAGACACGTGGAAAAAACATACAAAACATAGGATTGGTGACATCAAGATTTTGGACGAATTTTTTAAGAATTTTCAAATTTTCAGATAGGAGGTTCCATATAAGGTCAAAAACTACATACTCAGATCTTCACCAAACTTTGCAGGGATACATTGGAGGTCGAGACACGTGGAAAAAAAGTACAAAACAAGAGATTGGGGTCATCAAGATTTTGGACGGATTTTTTAGGAATTTTCAAATTTTCAGATGGGAGGTTCCAGATAAGGTCAAAAACTACATACTCAGATCTTCACCAAACATTGCAGGGATACATTGGATGTCAAGACACGTGGAAAAAACGTACAAAACAAGAGATTGGAGACATCAAGATTTTGGACGAATTTTTTAAGAATTTTCAAATTTTCAGATAGGAGGTTCCAGATGAGGTCAAAAACTACATACTCAGATCTTCACCAAACTTTGCAGGAATACTTTGCATGTCAAGACACGTGGAAAAAACGTACAAAACAAGAGATCGGAGACATCAAGATTTTCGACGAATTTTTTAAGAATTTTCAAATTTTCAGATAGGAGGTTCCATATAAGGTCAAAAACTACATACTCAGATCTTCACCAAACTTTGCAGGGATACATTGGAGGTCGAGACACGTGGAAAAAAAGTACAAAACAAGAGATTGGGGTCATCAAGATTTTGGACGGATTTTTTAGGAATTTTCAAATTTTCAGATGGGAGGTTCCAGATAAGGTCAAAAACTACATACTCAGATCTTCACCAAACATTGCAGGGATACATTGGATGTCAAGACACGTGGAAAAAACGTACAAAACAAGAGATTGGAGACATCAAGATTTTGGACGAATTTTTTAAGAATTTTCAAATTTTCAGATAGGAGGTTCCAGATGAGGTCAAAAACTACATACTCAGATCTTCACCAAACTTTGCAGGAATACTTTGCATGTCAAGACACGTGGAAAAAACGTACAAAACAAGAGATCGGAGACATCAAGATTTTCGACGAATTTTTTAAGAATTTTCAAATTTTCAGATGGGAGGTTCCAGATAAGGTCAAAAACGACATACTCAGATCTTCACCAAACTTTGCAGGGATCCATTGGAGGTCGAGACACGTGGAAAAAACGTACAAAACAAGAGATTGGAGACATCAAGATTTTGGACGAACTTTTTAAGAATTTTCAAATTTTCAGATAGGAGGTTCCATATAAGGTCAAAAACTACATACTCAGATCTTCACCAAACTTTGCAGGGATACATTGGATGTCAAGACACGTGGAAAAAACGTACAAAACAAGAGATTGGAGACATCAAGATTTTCGACGAATTTTTTAAGAATTTTCAAATTTTCAGAAAGGATGTTCCAGATAAGGTCAAAAACGACATACTCAGATCTTCACCAAACTTTGCAGGGATCCATTGGAGGTCGAGACACGTGGAAAAAACGTACAAAACAAGAGATTGGAGACATCAAGATTTTGGACGAATTTTTGAAGAATTTTCAAATTTTCAGATGGGAGGTTCCAGATAAGGTCAAAAACTACATACTCAGATCTTCACCAAACTTTGCAGGGATACATTGGATGTCAAGACACGTGGAAAAAACGTACAAAAAAGAGATTGGAGACATCAAGATTTTCGACGAATTTTTGAAGAATTTTCAAATTTTCAGATAGGAGGTTCCAGATAAGGTCAAAAACTACATACTCAGATCTTCACCAAACTTTGCATGGATACATTGGATGTCAAGACACGTGTAAAAAACGTACAAAACAAAAGATTGGAGACATCAAGATTTTCGACGAATTTTTTAAGAATTTTCAAATTTTCAGATGGGAGGTTCCAGATAAGGTCAAAAACGACATACTCAGATCTTCACCAAACTTTGCAGGGATCCATTGGAGGTCGAGTAACGTGGAAAAAACGTACAAAACAAGAGATTGGAGACATCAAGATTTGGAAGAATTTTTTAAGAATTTTCAAATTTTCAGATAGGAGGTTCCATATAAGGTCAAAAACTACATACTCAGATCTTCACCAAACTTTGCAGGGATACATTGGATGTCAAGACACGTGGAAAAAACGTACAAAACAAGAGATTGGAGACATCAAGATTTTCGACGAATTTTTTAAGAATTTTCAAATTTTCAGAAAGGATGTTCCAGATAAGGTCAAAAACGACATACTCAGATCTTCACCAAACTTTGCAGGGATCCATTGGAGGTCGAGACACGTGGAAAAAACGTACAAAACAAGAGATTGGAGACATCAAGATTTTCGACGAATTTTTGAAGAATTTTCAAATTTTCAGATGGGAGGTTCCAGATAAGGTCAAAAACTACATACTCAGATCTTCACCAAACTTTGCAGGGATACATTGGATGTCAAGACACGTGGAAAAAACGTACAAAAAAGAGATTGGAGACATCAAGATTTTGGACGAATTTTTTAACAATTTTCAAATTTTCAGAAAGGATGTTCCAGATAAGGTCAAAAACGACATACTCAGATCTTCACCAAACTTTGCATGGATACATTGGATGTCAAGACACGTGGAAAAAACGTACAAAACAAGAGATTGGGGTCACCAAGATTTTGCACGGATTTTTTAGGAATTTTCAAATTTTCAGATGGGAGGTTCCAGATAAGGTCAAAAACTACATACTCAGATCTTCACCAAACTTTGCAGGGATACATTGGATGTCAAGACACGTGGAAAAAACGTACAAAACAAGAGATTGGAGACATCAAGATTTTGGACGAATTTTTTAAGAATTTTCAAATTTTCAGATAGGAGGTTCCATATAAGGTCAAAAACTACATACTCAGATCTTCACCAAACTTTGCATGGATACATTATGTGTCAAGACACGTGGAAAAAACGTACAAAACAAAAGATTGGAGACATCAAGATTTTGGTCGAATTTTTTAAGAATTTTCAAATTTTCAGATGGGAGGTTCCAGATAAGGTCAAAAACTACATACTCAGATCTTCACCAAACTTTGCAGGGATACATTGGATGTCAAGACACGTGGAAAAAACGTACAAAAAAGAGATTGGAGACATCAAGATTTTGGACGAATTTTTTAACAATTTTCAAATTTTCAGAAAGGATGTTCCAGATAAGGTCAAAAACGACATACTCAGATCTTCACCAAACTTTGCAGGGATACATTGGATATCAAGACACGTGGAAAAAACGTACAAAACAAGAGATTGGAGACATCAAGACTTTGGACGAATTTTTTAAGAATTTTCAAATTTTCAGATAGGAGGTTCCAGATAAGGTCAAAAACTACATACTCAGATCTTCACCAAACGTTGCAGGGATACTTTGCATGTCAAGACACGTGGAAAAAACGTACAAAACAAAAGATTGGAGACATCAAGATTTTCGACGAATTTTTTAAGAATTTTCAAATTTTCAGATGGGAGGTTCCAGATAAGGTCAAAAACGACATACTCAGATCTTCACCAAACTTTGCATGGATACATTGGATGTCAAGACACGTGGAAAAAACGTACAAAACAAGAGATTGGAGACATCAAGATTTTGGACGAATTTTTTAAGAATTCTCAAATTTTCAGAAAGGAGGTTCCATATAAGGTCAAAAACTACATATTCAGATCTTCACCAAACTTTGCAGGGATACTTTGGATGTCAAGACACGTGGAAAAAACGTACAAAACAAGAGATTGGGGTCATCAAGATTTTGGACGAATTTTTTAAGAATTTTCAAATTTTCAGATGGGAGGTTCAATATAAGGTCAAAAACTACATACTCAGATCTTCACCAAACTTTGCATGGATACATTGGATGTCAAGACACGTGGAAAAAACATACAAAACATAGGATTCGGAACATCAAGATTTTGGTCGAATTTTTTTAAGGATTTTCAAATTTTCAGATAGGAGGTTCCATATAAGGTCAAAAACTACATACTCAGATCTTCACCAAACATTGCAGGAATACATTGGATGTCAAGACATGTGGAAAAAACGTACAAAACAAGAGATTGGGGTCATCAAGATTTTGCACGGATTTTTTAGGAATTTTCAAATTTTCAGATGGGAGGTTCCAGATAAGGTCAAAAACTACATACTCAGATCTTCAGCAAACTTTGCAGGGATACATTGGATGTCAAGACACGTGGAAAAAACGTACAAAACAAGAGATTGGAGACATCAAGATTTTGGACGAATTTTTTAAGAATTTTCAAATTTTCAGATAGGAGGTTCCATATAAGGTCAAAAACTACATACTCAGATCTTCACCAAACTTTGCATGGATACATTATGTGTCAAGACACGTGGAAAAAACGTACAAAACAAAAGATTGGAGACATCAAGATTTTGGTCGAATTTTTTAAGAATTTTCAAATTTTCAGATGGGAGGTTCCAGATAAGGTCAAAAACTACATACTCAGATCTTCACCAAACTTTGCAGGGATACATTGGATGTCAAGACACGTGGAAAAAACGTACAAAAAAGAGATTGGAGACATCAAGATTTTGGACGAATTTTTTAACAATTTTCAAATTTTCAGAAAGGATGTTCCAGATAAGGTCAAAAACTACATACTCAGATCTTCACCAAACTTTGCAGGGATACATTGGATGTCAAGACACGTGGAAAAAACGTACAAAACAAGAGATTGGAGACATCAAGATTTTGGACGAATTTTTTAAGAATTTTCAAATTTTCAGATAGGAGGTTCCAGATGAGGTCAAAAACTACATACTCAGATCTTCACCAAACTTTGCAGGAATACTTTGCATGTCAAGACACGTGGAAAAAACGTACAAAACAAGAGATCGGAGACATCAAGATTTTCGACGAATTTTTTAAGAATTTTCAAATTTTCAGATAGGAGGTTCCATATAAGGTCAAAAACTACATACTCAGATCTTCACCAAACTTTGCAGGGATACATTGGAGGTCGAGACACGTGGAAAAAAAGTACAAAACAAGAGATTGGGGTCATCAAGATTTTGGACGGATTTTTTAGGAATTTTCAAATTTTCAGATGGGAGGTTCCAGATAAGGTCAAAAACTACATACTCAGATCTTCACCAAACATTGCAGGGATACATTGGATGTCAAGACACGTGGAAAAAACGTACAAAACAAGAGATTGGAGACATCAAGATTTTGGACGAATTTTTTAAGAATTTTCAAATTTTCAGATAGGAGGTTCCAGATGAGGTCAAAAACTACATACTCAGATCTTCACCAAACTTTGCAGGAATACTTTGCATGTCAAGACACGTGGAAAAAACGTACAAAACAAGAGATCGGAGACATCAAGATTTTCGACGAATTTTTTAAGAATTTTCAAATTTTCAGATAGGAGGTTCCATATAAGGTCAAAAACTACATACTCAGATCTTCACCAAACTTTGCAGGGATACATTGGAGGTCGAGACACGTGGAAAAAAAGTACAAAACAAGAGATTGGGGTCATCAAGATTTTGGACGGATTTTTTAGGAATTTTCAAATTTTCAGATGGGAGGTTCCAGATAAGGTCAAAAACTACATACTCAGATCTTCACCAAACGTTGCAGGGATACTTTGCATGTCAAGACACGTGGAAAAAACGTACAAAACAAAAGATTGGAGACATCAAGATTTTCGACGAATTTTTTAAGAATTTTCAAATTTTCAGATGGGAGTTTCCAGATAAGGTCAAAAACGACATACTCAGATCTTCACCAAACTTTGCATGGATACATTGGATGTCAAGACACGTGGAAAAAACGTACAAAACAAGAGATTGGAGACATCAAGATTTTGGACGAATTTTTTAAGAATTCTCAAATTTTCAGAAAGGAGGTTCCATATAAGGTCAAAAACTACATACTCAGATCTTCACCAAACTTTGCAGGGATACTTTGGATGTCAAGACACGTGGAAAAAACGTACAAAACAAGAGATTGGGGTCATCAAGATTTTGGACGAATTTTTTAAGAATTTTCAAATTTTCAGATGGGAGGTTCAATATAAGGTCAAAAACTACATACTCAGATCTTCACCAAACTTTGCATGGATACATTGGATGTCAAGACACGTGGAAAAAACATACAAAACATAGGATTCGGAACATCAAGATTTTGGTCGAATTTTTTAAGAATTTTCAAATTTTCAGATAGGAGGTTCCATATAAGGTCAAAAACTACATACTCAGATCTTCACCAAACATTGCAGGAATACATTGGATGTCAAGACACGTGGAAAAAACGTACAAAACAAGAGATTGGGGTCATCAAGATTTTGCACGGATTTTTTAGGAATTTTCAAATTTTCAGATGGGAGGTTCCAGATAAGGTCAAAAACTACATACTCAGATCTTCACCAAACTTTGCAGGGATACATTGGATGTCAAGACACGTGGAAAAAACGTACAAAACAAGAGATTGGAGACATCAAGATTTTGCACGGATTTTTTAGGAATTTTCAAATTTTCAGATGGGAGGTTCCAGATAAGGTCAAAAACTACATACTCAGATCTTCACCAAACTTTGCAGGGATACATTGGAGGTCGAGACACGTGGAAAAAAAGTACAAAACAAGAGATTGGGGTCATCAAGATTTTGGACGGATTTTTTAGGAATTTTCAAATTTTCAGATGGGAGGTTCCAGATAAGGTCAAAAACTACATACTCAGATCTTCACCAAACATTGCAGGGATACATTGGATGTCAAGACACGTGGAAAAAACGTACAAAACAAGAGATTGGAGACATCAAGATTTTGGACGAATTTTTTAAGAATTTTCAAATTTTCAGATAGGAGGTTCCAGATGAGGTCAAAAACTACATACTCAGATCTTCACCAAACTTTGCAGGAATACTTTGCATGTCAAGACACGTGGAAAAAACGTACAAAACAAGAGATCGGAGACATCAAGATTTTCGACGAATTTTTTAAGAATTTTCAAATTTTCAGATGGGAGGTTCCAGATAAGGTCAAAAACGACATACTCAGATCTTCACCAAACTTTGCAGGGATCCATTGGATGTCAAGACACGTGGAAAAAACATACAAAACATAGGACTGGTGACATCAAGATTTTGGACGAATTTTTTAAGAATTTTCAAATTTTCAGATAGGAGGTTCCATATAAGGTCAAAAACTACATACTCAGATCTTCACCAAACTTTGCAGGGATACATTGGAGGTCGAGACACGTGGAAAAAAAGTACAAAACAAGAGATTGGGGTCATCAAGATTTTGGACGGATTTTTTAGGAATTTTCAAATTTTCAGATGGGAGGTTCCAGATAAGGTCAAAAACTACATACTCAGATCTTCACCAAACATTGCAGGGATACATTGGATGTCAAGACACGTGGAAAAAACGTACAAAACAAGAGATTGGAGACATCAAGATTTTGGACGAATTTTTTAAGAATTTTCAAATTTTCAGATAGGAGGTTCCAGATGAGGTCAAAAACTACATACTCAGATCTTCACCAAACTTTGCAGGAATACTTTGCATGTCAAGACACGTGGAAAAAACGTACAAAACAAGAGATCGGAGACATCAAGATTTTCGACGAATTTTTTAAGAATTTTCAAATTTTCAGATAGGAGGTTCCATATAAGGTCAAAAACTACATACTCAGATCTTCACCAAACTTTGCAGGGATACATTGGAGGTCGAGACACGTGGAAAAAAAGTACAAAACAAGAGATTGGGGTCATCAAGATTTTGGACGAATTTTTTAAATTTTTCAAATTTTCAGATAGGAGGTTCCAGATAAGGTCAAAAACTACATACTCAGATCTTCACCAAACGTTGCAGGGATACTTTGCATGTCAAGACACGTGGAAAAAACGTACAAAACAAAAGATTGGAGACATCAAGATTTTCGACGAATTTTTTAAGAATTTTCAAATTTTCAGATGGGAGGTTCCAGATAAGGTCAAAAACGACATACTCAGATCTTCACCAAACTTTGCATGGATACATTGGATGTCAAGACACGTGGAAAAAACGTACAAAACAAGAGATTGGAGACATCAAGATTTTGGACGAATTTTTTAAGAATTCTCAAATTTTCAGAAAGGAGGTTCCATATAAGGTCAAAAACTACATACTCAGATCTTCACCAAACTTTGCAGGGATACTTTGGATGTCAAGACACGTGGAAAAAACGTACAAAACAAGAGATTGGGGTCATCAAGATTTTGGACGAATTTTTTAAGAATTTTCAAATTTTCAGATGGGAGGTTCAATATAAGGTCAAAAACTACATACTCAGATCTTCACCAAACTTTGCATGGATACATTGGATGTCAAGACACGTGGAAAAAACATACAAAACATAGGATTCGGAACATCAAGATTTTGGTCGAATTTTTTAAGAATTTTCAAATTTTCAGATAGGAGGTTCCATATAAGGTCAAAAACTACATACTCAGATCTTCACCAAACATTGCAGGAATACATTGGATGTCAAGACACGTGGAAAAAACGTACAAAACAAGAGATTGGGGTCATCAAGATTTTGCACGGATTTTTTAGGAATTTTCAAATTTTCAGATGGGAGGTTCCAGATAAGGTCAAAAACTACATACTCAGATCTTCACCAAACTTTGCAGGGATACATTGGATGTCAAGACACGTGGAAAAAACGTACAAAACAAGAGATTGGAGACATCAAGATTTTGGACGAATTTTTTAAGAATTTTCAAATTTTCAGATAGGAGGTTCCATATAAGGTCAAAAACTACATACTCAGATCTTCACCAAACTTTGCATGGATACATTATGTGTCAAGACACGTGGAAAAAACGTACAAAACAAAAGTTTGGAGACATCAAGATTTTGGTCGAATTTTTTAAGAATTTTCAAATTTTCAGATAGGAGGTTCCAGATAAGGTCAAAAACTACATACTCAGATCTTCACCAAACTTTGCAGGGATACATTGGATGTCAAGACACGTGGAAAAAACGTACAAAAAAGAGATTGGAGACATCAAGATTTTGGACGAATTTTTTAACAATTTTCAAATTTTCAGAAAGGATGTTCCAGATAAGGTCAAAAACGACATACTCAGATCTTCACCAAACTTTGCAGGGATACATTGGATATCAAGACACGTGGAAAAAACGTACAAAACAAGAGATTGGAGACATCAAGATTTTGGACGAATTTTTTAAGAATTTTCAAATTTTCAGATAGGAGGTTCCAGATAAGGTCAAAAACTACATACTCAGATCTTCACCAAACTTTGCAGGGATACATTGGATGTCAAGACACGTGGAAAAAACGTACAAAACAAGAGATTGGAGACATCAAGATTTTGGACGAATTTTTTAAGAATTTTCAAATTTTCAGATAGGAGGTTCCAGATGAGGTCAAAAACTACATACTCAGATCTTCACCAAACTTTGCAGGAATACTTTGCATGTCAAGACACGTGGAAAAAACGTACAAAACAAGAGATCGGAGACATCAAGGTTTTCGACGAATTTTTTAAGAATTTTCAAATTTTCAGATGGGAGGTTCCAGATAAGGTCAAAAACGACATACTCAGATCTTCACCAAACTTTGCAGGGATACATTGGAGGTCGAGACACGTGGAAAAAAAGTACAAAACAAGAGATTGGGGTCATCAAGATTTTGGACGGATTTTTTAGGAATTTTCAAATTTTCAGATGGGAGGTTCCAGATAAGGTCAAAAACTACATACTCAGATCTTCACCAAACATTGCAGGGATACATTGGATGTCAAGACACGTGGAAAAAACGTAAGAAACAAGAGATTGGAGACATCAAGATTTTGGACGAATTTTTTAAGAATTTTCAAATTTTCAGATAGGAGGTTCCAGATGAGGTCAAAAACTACATACTCAGATCTTCACCAAACTTTGCAGGAATACTTTGCATGTCAAGACACGTGGAAAAAACGTACAAAACAAGAGATCGGAGACATCAAGATTTTCGACGAATTTTTTAAGAATTTTCAAATTTTCAGATGGGAGGTTCCAGATAAGGTCAAAAACGACATACTCAGATCTTCACCAAACTTTGCAGGGATCCATTGGATGTCAAGACACGTGGAAAAAACATACAAAACATAGGATTGGTGACATCAAGATTTTGGACGAATTTTTTAAGAATTTTCAAATTTTCAGATAGGAGGTTCCATATAAGGTCAAAAACTACATACTCAGATCTTCACCAAACTTTGCAGGGATACATTGGAGGTCGAGACACGTGGAAAAAAAGTACAAAACAAGAGATTGGGGTCATCAAGATTTTGGACGGATTTTTTAGGAATTTTCAAATTTTCAGATGGGAGGTTCCAGATAAGGTCAAAAACTACATACTCAGATCTTCACCAAACATTGCAGGGATACATTGGATGTCAAGACACGTGGAAAAAACGTACAAAACAAGAGATTGGAGACATCAAGATTTTGGACGAATTTTTTAAGAATTTTCAAATTTTCAGATAGGAGGTTCCAGATGAGGTCAAAAACTACATACTCAGATCTTCACCAAACTTTGCAGGAATACTTTGCATGTCAAGACACGTGGAAAAAACGTACAAAACAAGAGATCGGAGACATCAAGATTTTCGACGATTTTTTTAAGAATTTTCAAATTTTCAGATAGGAGGTTCCATATAAGGTCAAAAACTACATACTCAGATCTTCACCAAACTTTGCAGGGATACATTGGAGGTCGAGACACGTGGAAAAAAAGTACAAAACAAGAGATTGGGGTCATCAAGATTTTGGACGGATTTTTTAGGAATTTTCAAATTTTCAGATGGGAGGTTCCAGATAAGGTCAAAAACTACATACTCAGATCTTCACCAAACATTGCAGGGATACATTGGATGTCAAGACACGTGGAAAAAACGTACAAAACAAGAGATTGGAGACATCAAGATTTTGGACGAATTTTTTAAGAATTTTCAAATTTTCAGATAGGAGGTTCCAGATGAGGTCAAAAACTACATACTCAGATCTTCACCAAACTTTGCAGGAATACTTTGCATGTCAAGACACGTGGAAAAAACGTACAAAACAAGAGATCGGAGACATCAAGATTTTCGACGAATTTTTTAAGAATTTTCAAATTTTCAGATGGGAGGTTCCAGATAAGGTCAAAAACGACATACTCAGATCTTCACCAAACTTTGCAGGGATCCATTGGAGGTCGAGACACGTGGAAAAAACGTACAAAACAAGAGATTGGAGACATCAAGATTTTGGACGAATTTTTTAAGAATTTTCAAATTTTCAGATAGGAGGTTCCATATAAGGTCAAAAACTACATACTCAGATCTTCACCAAACTTTGCAGGGATACATTGGATGTCAAGACACGTGGAAAAAACGTACAAAACAAGAGATTGGAGACATCAAGATTTTCGACGAATTTTTTAAGAATTTTCAAATTTTCAGAAAGGATGTTCCAGATAAGGTCAAAAACGACATACTCAGATCTTCACCAAACTTTGCAGGGATCCATTGGAGGTCGAGACACGTGGAAAAAACGTACAAAACAAGAGATTGGAGACATCAAGATTTTGGACGAATTTTTGAAGAATTTTCAAATTTTCAGATGGGTGGTTCCAGATAAGGCCAAAAACTACATACTCAGATCTTCACCAAACTTTGCAGGGATACATTGGATGTCAAGACACGTGGAAAAAACGTTCAAAAAAGAGATTGGAGACATCAAGATTTTCGACGAATTTTTGAAGAATTTTCAAATTTTCAGATAGGAGGTTCCAGATAAGGTCAAAAACTACATACTCAGATCTTCACCAAACTTTGCATGGATACATTGGATGTAAAGACACGTGGAAAAAACGTACAAAACAAGAGATCGGAGACATCAAGATTTTCGACGAATTTTTTAAGAATTTTCAAATTTTCAGATGGGAGGTTCCAGATAAGGTCAAAAACGACATACTCAGATCTTCACCAAACTTTGCAGGGATCCATTGGAGGTCGAGACACGTGGAAAAAACGTACAAAACAAGAGATTGGAGACATCAAGATTTTGGACGAATTTTTTAAGAATTTTCAAATTTTCAGATAGGAGGTTCCATATAAGGTCAAAAACTACATACTCAGATCTTCACCAAACTTTGCAGGGATACATTGGATGTCAAGACACGTGGAAAAAACGTACAAAACAAGAGATTGGAGACATCAAGATTTTCGACGAATTTTTTAAGAATTTTCAAATTTTCAGAAAGGATGTTCCAGATAAGGTCAAAAACGACATACTCAGATCTTCACCAAACTTTGCAGGGATCCATTGGAGGTCGAGACACGTGGAAAAAACGTACAAAACAAGAGATTGGAGACATCAAGATTTTCGACGAATTTTTGAAGAATTTTCAAATTTTCAGATGGGAGGTTCCAGATAAGGTCAAAAACTACATACTCAGATCTTCACCAAACTTTGCAGGGATACATTGGATGTCAAGACACGTGGAAAAAACGTACAAAAAAGAGATTGGAGACATCAAGATTTTGGACGAATTTTTTAACAATTTTCAAATTTTCAGAAAGGATGTTCCAGATAAGGTCAAAAACGACATACTCAGATCTTCACCAAACTTTGCATGGATACATTGGATGTCAAGACACGTGGAAAAAACGTACAAAACAAGAGATTGGGGTCATCAAGATTTTGCACGGATTTTTTAGGAATTTTCAAATTTTCAGATGGGAGGTTCCAGATAAGGTCAAAAACTACATACTCAGATCTTCACCAAACTTTGCAGGGATACATTGGATGTCAAGACACGTGGAAAAAACGTACAAAACAAGAGATTGGAGACATCAAGATTTTGGACGAATTTTTTAAGAATTTTCAAATTTTCAGATAGGAGGTTCCATATAAGGTCAAAAACTACATACTCAGATCTTCACCAAACTTTGCATGGATACATTATGTGTCAAGACACGTGGAAAAAACGTACAAAACAAAAGATTGGAGACATCAAGATTTTGGTCGAATTTTTTAAGAATTTTCAAATTTTCAGATGGGAGGTTCCAGATAAGGTCAAAAACTACATACTCAGATCTTCACCAAACTTTGCAGGGATACTTTGGATGTCAAGACACGTGGAAAAAACGTACAAAACAAGAGATTGGGGTCATCAAGATTTTGGACGAATTTTTTAAGAATTTTCAAATTTTCAGATGGGAGGTTCAATATAAGGTCAAAAACTACATACTCAGATCTTCACCAAACTTTGCATGGATACATTGGATGTCAAGACACGTGGAAAAAACATACAAAACATAGGATTCGGAACATCAAGATTTTGGTCGAATTTTTTAAGAATTTTCAAATTTTCAGATAGGAGGTTCCATATAAGGTCAAAAACTACATACTCAGACCTTCACCAAACATTGCAGGAATACATTGGATGTCAAGACACGTGGAAAAAACGTACAAAACAAGAGATTGGGGTCATCAAGATTTTGCACGGATTTTTTAGGAATTTTCAAATTTTCAGATGGGAGGTTCCAGATAAGGTCAAAAACTACATACTCAGATCTTCACCAAACTTTGCAGGGATACATTGGATGTCAAGACACGTGGAAAAAACGTACAAAACAAGAGATTGGAGACATCAAGATTTTGGACGAATTTTTTAAGAATTTTCAAATTTTCAGATAGGAGGTTCCATATAAGGTCAAAAACTACATACTCAGATCTTCACCAAACTTTGCATGGATACATTATGTGTCAAGACACGTGGAAAAAACGTACAAAACAAAAGATTGGAGACATCAAGATTTTGGTCGAATTTTTTAAGAATTTTCAAATTTTCAGATGGGAGGTTCCAGATAAGGTCAAAAACTACATACTCAGATCTTCACCAAACTTTGCAGGGATACATTGGATGTCAAGACACGTGGAAAAAACGTACAAAAAAGAGATTGGAGACATCAAGATTTTGGACGAATTTTTTAACAATTTTCAAATTTTCAGAAAGGATGTTCCAGATAAGGTCAAAAACGACATACTCAGATCTTCACCAAACTTTGCAGGGATACATTGGATATCAAGACACGTGGAAAAAACGTACAAAACAAGAGATTGGAGACATCAAGATTTTGGACGAATTTTTTAAGAATTTTCAAATTTTCAGATAGTAGGTTCCAGATAAGGTCAAAAACTACATACTCAGATCTTCACCAAACTTTGCAGGGATACATTGGATGTCAAGACACGTGGAAAAAACGTACAAAACAAGAGATTGGAGACATCAAGATTTTGGACGAATTTTTTAAGAATTTTCAAATTTTCAGATAGGAGGTTCCAGATGAGGTCAAAAACTACATACTCAGATCTTCACCAAACTTTGCAGGAATACTTTGCATGTCAAGACACGTGGAAAAAACGTACAAAACAAGAGATCGGAGACATCAAGATTTTCGACGAATTTTTTAAGAATTTTCAAATTTTCAGATAGGAGGTTCCATATAAGGTCAAAAACTACATACTCAGATCTTCACCAAACTTTGCAGGGATACATTGGAGGTCGAGACACGTGGAAAAAAAGTACAAAACAAGAGATTGGGGTCATCAAGATTTTGGACGGATTTTTTAGGAATTTTCAAATTTTCAGATGGGAGGTTCCAGATAAGGTCAAAAACTACATACTCAGATCTTCACCAAACATTGCAGGGATACATTGGATGTCAAGACACGTGGAAAAAACGTACAAAACAAGAGATTGGAGACATCAAGATTTTGGACGAATTTTTTAAGAATTTTCAAATTTTCAGATAGGAGGTTCCAGATGAGGTCAAAAACTACATACTCAGATCTTCACCAAACTTTGCAGGAATACTTTGCATGTCAAGACACGTGGAAAAAACGTACAAAAAAAGAGATCGGAGACATCAAGATTTTCGACGAATTTTTTAAGAATTTTCAAATTTTCAGATAGGAGGTTCCATATAAGGTCAAAAACTACATACTCAGATCTTCACCAAACTTTGCAGGGATACATTGGAGGTCGAGACACGTGGAAAAAAAGTACAAAACAAGAGATTGGGGTCATCAAGATTTTGGACGGATTTTTTAGGAATTTTCAAATTTTCAGATGGGAGGTTCCAGATAAGGTCAAAAACTACATACTCAGATCTTCACCAAACATTGCAGGGATACATTGGATGTCAAGACACGTGGAAAAAACGTACAAAACAAGAGATTGGAGACATCAAGATTTTCGACGAATTTTTTAAGAATTTTCAAATTTTCAGATAGGAGGTTCCAGATGAGGTCAAAAACTACATACTCAGATCTTCACCAAACTTTGCAGGAATACTTTGCATGTCAAGACACGTGGAAAAAACGTACAAAACAAGAGATCGGAGACATCAAGATTTTCGACGAATTTTTTAAGAATTTTCAAATTTTCAGATGGGAGGTTCCAGATAAGGTCAAAAACGACATACTCAGATCTTCACCAAACTTTGCAGGGATCCATTGGAGGTCGAGACACGTGGAAAAAACGTACAAAACAAGAGATTGGAGACATCAAGATTTTGGACGAATTTTTTAAGAATTTTCAAATTTTCAGATAGGAGGTTCCATATAAGGTCAAAAACTACATACTCAGATCTTCACCAAACTTTGCAGGGATACATTGGATGTCAAGACACGTGGAAAAAACGTACAAAACAAGAGATTGGAGACATCAAGATTTTCGACGAATTTTTTAAGAATTTTCAAATTTTCAGAAAGGATGTTCCAGATAAGGTCAAAAACGACATACTCAGATCTTCACCAAACTTTGCAGGGATCCATTGGAGGTCGAGACACGTGGAAAAAACGTACAAAACAAGAGATTGGAGACATCAAGATTTTGGACGAATTTTTTAAGAATTTTCAAATTTTCAGATGGGAGGTTCCAGATAAGGTCAAAAACTACATACTCAGATCTTCACCAAACTTTGCAGGGATACATTGGATGTCAAGACACGTGGAAAAAACGTACAAAAAAGAGATTGGAGACATCAAGATTTTGGACAAATTTTTTAACAATTTTCAAATTTTCAGAAAGGATGTTCCAGATAAGGTCAAAAACGACATACTCAGATCTTCACCAAACTTTGCATGGATACATTGGATGTCAAGACACGTGGAAAAAACGTACAAAACAAGAGATTGGGGTCATCAAGATTTTGCACGGATTTTTTAGGAATTTTCAAATTTTCAGATGGGAGGTTCCAGATAAGGTCAAAAACTACATACTCAGATCTTCACCAAACTTTGCAGGGATACATTGGATGTCAAGACACGTGGAAAAAACGTACAAAACAAGAGATTGGAGACATCAAGATTTTGGACGAATTTTTTAAGAATTTTCAAATTTTCAGATAGGAGGTTCCATATAAGGTCAAAAACTACATACTCAGATCTTCACCAAACTTTGCAGGGATACATTGGATGTCAAGACACGTGGAAAAAACGTACAAACAAGAGATCGGAGACATCAAGATTTTCGACGAATTTTTTAGGAATTTTCAAATTTTCAGATGGGAGGTTCCAGATAAGGTCAAAAACTACATACTCAGATCTTCACCAAACACTGCAGGGATACATTGGATGTCAAGACACGTGGAAAAAACGTACAAAACAAGAGATTGGAGACATCAAGATTTTGGAAGAATTTTTTAACAATTTTCAAATTTTCAGAAAGGATGTTCCAGATAAGGTCAAAAACGACATACTCAGATCTTCACCAAACTTTGCAGGGATACATTGGATATCAAGACACGTGGAAAAAACGTACAAAACAAGAGATTGGAGACATCAAGATTTTGGACGAATTTTTTAAGAATTTTCAAATTTTCAGATAGTAGGTTCCAGATAAGGTCAAAAACTACATACTCAGATCTTCACCAAACTTTGCAGGGATACATTGGATGTCAAGACACGTGGAAAAAACGTACAAAACAAGAGATTGGAGACATCAAGATTTTGGACGAATTTTTTAAGAATTTTCAAATTTTCAGATAGGAGGTTCCAGATGAGGTCAAAAACTACATACTCAGATCTTCACCAAACTTTGCAGGAATACTTTGCATGTCAAGACACGTGGAAAAAACGTACAAAACAAGAGATCGGAGACATCAAGATTTTCGACGAATTTTTTAAGAATTTTCAAATTTTCAGATAGGAGGTTCCATATAAGGTCAAAAACTACATACTCAGATCTTCACCAAACTTTGCAGGGATACATTGGAGGTCGAGACACGTGGAAAAAAAGTACAAAACAAGAGATTGGGGTCATCAAGATTTTGGACGGATTTTTTAGGAATTTTCAAATTTTCAGATGGGAGGTTCCAGATAAGGTCAAAAACTACATACTCAGATCTTCACCAAACATTGCAGGGATACATTGGATGTCAAGACACGTGGAAAAAACGTACAAAACAAGAGATTGGAGACATCAAGATTTTGGACGAATTTTTTAAGAATTTTCAAATTTTCAGATAGGAGGTTCCAGATGAGGTCAAAAACTACATACTCAGATCTTCACCAAACTTTGCAGGAATACTTTGCATGTCAAGACACGTGGAAAAAACGTACAAAACAAGAGATCGGAGACATCAAGATTTTCGACGAATTTTTTAAGAATTTTCAAATTTTCAGATGGGAGGTTCCAGATAAGGTCAAAAACGACATACTCAGATCTTCACCAAACTTTGCAGGGATCCATTGGATGTCAAGACACGTGGAAAAAACATACAAAACATAGGATTGGTGACATCAAGATTTTGGACGAATTTTTTAAGAATTTTCAAATTTTCAGATAGGAGGTTCCATATAAGGTCAAAAACGACATACTCAGATCTTCACCAAACTTTGCAGGGATCCATTGGATGTCAAGACACGTGGAAAAAACATACAAAACATAGGATTGGTGACATCAAGATTTTGGACGAATTTTTTAAGAATTTTCAAATTTTCAGATAGGAGGTTCCATATAAGGTCAAAAACTACATACTCAGATCTTCACCAAACTTTGCAGGGATACATTGGAGGTCGAGACACGTGGAAAAAAAGTACAAAACAAGAGATTGGGGTCATCAAGATTTTGGACGGATTTTTTAGGAATTTTCAAATTTTCAGATAGGAGGTTCCATATAAGGTCAAAAACTACATACTCAGATCTTCACCAAACATTGCAGGGATACATTGGATGTCAAGACACGTGGAAAAAACGTACAAAACAAGAGATTGGAGACATCAAGATTTTGGACGAATTTTTTAAGAATTTTCAAATTTTCAGATAGGAGGTTCCAGATGAGGTCAAAAACTACATACTCAGATCTTCACCAAACTTTGCAGGAATACTTTGCATGTCAAGACACGTGGAAAAAACGTACAAAAAAAGAGATCGGAGACATCAAGATTTTCGACGAATTTTTTAAGAATTTTCAAATTTTCAGATAGGAGGTTCCATATAAGGTCAAAAACTACATACTCAGATCTTCACCAAACTTTGCAGGGATACATTGGAGGTCGAGACACGTGGAAAAAAAGTACAAAACAAGAGATTGGGGTCATCAAGATTTTGGACGGATTTTTTAGGAATTTTCAAATTTTCAGATGGGAGGTTCCAGATAAGGTCAAAAACTACATACTCAGATCTTCACCAAACATTGCAGGGATACATTGGATGTCAAGACACGTGGAAAAAACGTACAAAACAAGAGATTGGAGACATCAAGATTTTCGACGAATTTTTTAAGAATTTTCAAATTTTCAGATAGGAGGTTCCAGATGAGGTCAAAAACTACATACTCAGATCTTCACCAAACTTTGCAGGAATACTTTGCATGTCAAGACACGTGGAAAAAACGTACAAAAAAAGAGATCGGAGACATCAAGATTTTCGACGAATTTTTTAAGAATTTTCAAATTTTCAGATAGGAGGTTCCATATAAGGTCAAAAACTACATACTCAGATCTTCACCAAACTTTGCAGGGATACATTGGAGGTCGAGACACGTGGAAAAAAAGTACAAAACAAGAGATTGGGGTCATCAAGATTTTGGACGGATTTTTTAGGAATTTTCAAATTTTCAGATGGGAGGTTCCAGATAAGGTCAAAAACTACATACTCAGATCTTCACCAAACATTGCAGGGATACATTGGATGTCAAGACACGTGGAAAAAACGTACAAAACAAGAGATTGGAGACATCAAGATTTTCGACGAATTTTTTAAGAATTTTCAAATTTTCAGATAGGAGGTTCCAGATGAGGTCAAAAACTACATACTCAGATCTTCACCAAACTTTGCAGGAATACTTTGCATGTCAAGACACGTGGAAAAAACGTACAAAAAAAGAGATCGGAGACATCAAGATTTTCGACGAATTTTTTAAGAATTTTCAAATTTTCAGATAGGAGGTTCCATATAAGGTCAAAAACTACATACTCAGATCTTCACCAAACTTTGCAGGGATACATTGGAGGTCGAGACACGTGGAAAAAAAGTACAAAACAAGAGATTGGGGTCATCAAGATTTTGGACGGATTTTTTAGGAATTTTCAAATTTTCAGATGGGAGGTTCCAGATAAGGTCAAAAACTACATACTCAGATCTTCACCAAACTTTGCAGGAATACTTTGCATGTCAAGACACGTGGAAAAAACGTACAAAACAAGAGATCGGAGACATCAAGATTTTCGACGAATTTTTTAAGAATTTTCAAATTTTCAGATGGGAGGTTCCAGATAAGGTCAAAAACGACATACTCAGATCTTCACCAAACTTTGCAGGGATCCATTGGATGTCAAGACACGTGGAAAAAACATACAAAACATAGGATTGGTGACATCAAGATTTTGGACGAATTTTTTAAGAATTTTCAAATTTTCAGATAGGAGGTTCCATATAAGGTCAAAAACTACATACTCAGATCTTCACCAAACTTTGCAGGGATACATTGGAGGTCGAGACACGTGGAAAAAAAGTACAAAACAAGAGATTGGGGTCATCAAGATTTTGGACGGATTTTTTAGGAATTTTCAAATTTTCAGATAGGAGGTTCCATATAAGGTCAAAAACTACATACTCAGATCTTCACCAAACATTGCAGGGATACATTGGATGTCAAGACACGTGGAAAAAACGTACAAAACAAGAGATTGGAGACATCAAGATTTTGGACGAATTTTTTAAGAATTTTCAAATTTTCAGATAGGAGGTTCCAGATGAGGTCAAAAACTACATACTCAGATCTTCACCAAACTTTGCAGGAATACTTTGCATGTCAAGACACGTGGAAAAAACGTACAAAAAAAGAGATCGGAGACATCAAGATTTTCGACGAATTTTTTAAGAATTTTCAAATTTTCAGATAGGAGGTTCCATATAAGGTCAAAAACTACATACTCAGATCTTCACCAAACTTTGCAGGGATACATTGGAGGTCGAGACACGTGGAAAAAAAGTACAAAACAAGAGATTGGGGTCATCAAGATTTTGGACGGATTTTTTAGGAATTTTCAAATTTTCAGATGGGAGGTTCCAGATAAGGTCAAAAACTACATACTCAGATCTTCACCAAACATTGCAGGGATACATTGGATGTCAAGACACGTGGAAAAAACGTACAAAACAAGAGATTGGAGACATCAAGATTTTCGACGAATTTTTTAAGAATTTTCAAATTTTCAGATAGGAGGTTCCAGATGAGGTCAAAAACTACATACTCAGATCTTCACCAAACTTTGCAGGAATACTTTGCATGTCAAGACACGTGGAAAAAACGTACAAAACAAGAGATCGGAGACATCAAGATTTTCGACGAATTTTTTAAGAATTTTCAAATTTTCAGATGGGAGGTTCCAGATAAGGTCAAAAACGACATACTCAGATCTTCACCAAACTTTGCAGGGATCCATTGGAGGTCGAGACACGTGGAAAAAACGTACAAAACAAGAGATTGGAGACATCAAGATTTTGGACGAATTTTTTAAGAATTTTCAAATTTTCAGATAGGAGGTTCCATATAAGGTCAAAAACTACATACTCAGATCTTCACCAAACTTTGCAGGGATACATTGGATGTCAAGACACGTGGAAAAAACGTACAAAACAAGAGATTGGAGACATCAAGATTTTCGACGAATTTTTTAAGAATTTTCAAATTTTCAGAAAGGATGTTCCAGATAAGGTCAAAAACGACATACTCAGATCTTCACCAAACTTTGCAGGGATCCATTGGAGGTCGAGACACGTGGAAAAAACGTACAAAACAAGAGATTGGAGACATCAAGATTTTGGACGAATTTTTGAAGAATTTTCAAATTTTCAGATGGGAGGTTCCAGATAAGGTCAAAAACTACATACTCAGATCTTCACCAAACTTTGCAGGGATACATTGGATGTCAAGACACGTGGAAAAAACGTACAAAAAAGAGATTGGAGACATCAAGATTTTGGACAAATTTTTTAACAATTTTCAAATTTTCAGAAAGGATGTTCCAGATAAGGTCAAAAACGACATACTCAGATCTTCACCAAACTTTGCATGGATACATTGGATGTCAAGACACGTGGAAAAAACGTACAAAACAAGAGATTGGGGTCATCAAGATTTTGCACGGATTTTTTAGGAATTTTCAAATTTTCAGATGGGAGGTTCCAGATAAGGTCAAAAACTACATACTCAGATCTTCACCAAACTTTGCAGGGATACATTGGATGTCAAGACACGTGGAAAAAACGTACAAAACAAGAGATTGGAGACATCAAGATTTTGGACGAATTTTTTAAGAATTTTCAAATTTTCAGATAGGAGGTTCCATATAAGGTCAAAAACTACATACTCAGATCTTCACCAAACTTTGCAGGGATACATTGGATGTCAAGACACGTGGAAAAAACGTACAAACAAGAGATCGGAGACATCAAGATTTTCGACGAATTTTTTAGGAATTTTCAAATTTTCAGATGGGAGGTTCCAGATAAGGTCAAAAACTACATACTCAGATCTTCACCAAACACTGCAGGGATACATTGGATGTCAAGACACGTGGAAAAAACGTACAAAACAAGAGATTGGAGACATCAAGATTTTGGACGAATTTTTTAACAATTTTCAAATTTTCAGAAAGGATGTTCCAGATAAGGTCAAAAACGACATACTCAGATCTTCACCAAACTTTGCAGGGATACATTGGATATCAAGACACGTGGAAAAAACGTACAAAACAAGAGATTGGAGACATCAAGATTTTGGACGAATTTTTTAAGAATTTTCAAATTTTCAGATAGTAGGTTCCAGATAAGGTCAAAAACTACATACTCAGATCTTCACCAAACTTTGCAGGGATACATTGGATGTCAAGACACGTGGAAAAAACGTACAAAACAAGAGATTGGAGACATCAAGATTTTGGACGAATTTTTTAAGAATTTTCAAATTTTCAGATAGGAGGTTCCAGATGAGGTCAAAAACTACATACTCAGATCTTCACCAAACTTTGCAGGAATACTTTGCATGTCAAGACACGTGGAAAAAACGTACAAAACAAGAGATCGGAGACATCAAGATTTTCGACGAATTTTTTAAGAATTTTCAAATTTTCAGATAGGAGGTTCCATATAAGGTCAAAAACTACATACTCAGATCTTCACCAAACTTTGCAGGGATACATTGGAGGTCGAGACACGTGGAAAAAAAGTACAAAACAAGAGATTGGGGTCATCAAGATTTTGGACGGATTTTTTAGGAATTTTCAAATTTTCAGATGGGAGGTTCCAGATAAGGTCAAAAACTACATACTCAGATCTTCACCAAACATTGCAGGGATACATTGGATGTCAAGACACGTGGAAAAAACGTACAAAACAAGAGATTGGAGACATCAAGATTTTGGACGAATTTTTTAAGAATTTTCAAATTTTCAGATAGGAGGTTCCAGATGAGGTCAAAAACTACATACTCAGATCTTCACCAAACTTTGCAGGAATACTTTGCATGTCAAGACACGTGGAAAAAACGTACAAAACAAGAGATCGGAGACATCAAGATTTTCGACGAATTTTTTAAGAATTTTCAAATTTTCAGATGGGAGGTTCCAGATAAGGTCAAAAACGACATACTCAGATCTTCACCAAACTTTGCAGGGATCCATTGGATGTCAAGACACGTGGAAAAAACATACAAAACATAGGATTGGTGACATCAAGATTTTGGACGAATTTTTTAAGAATTTTCAAATTTTCAGATAGGAGGTTCCATATAAGGTCAAAAACTACATACTCAGATCTTCACCAAACTTTGCAGGGATACATTGGAGGTCGAGACACGTGGAAAAAAAGTACAAAACAAGAGATTGGGGTCATCAAGATTTTGGACGGATTTTTTAGGAATTTTCAAATTTTCAGATAGGAGGTTCCATATAAGGTCAAAAACTACATACTCAGATCTTCACCAAACATTGCAGGGATACATTGGATGTCAAGACACGTGGAAAAAACGTACAAAACAAGAGATTGGAGACATCAAGATTTTGGACGAATTTTTTAAGAATTTTCAAATTTTCAGATAGGAGGTTCCAGATGAGGTCAAAAACTACATACTCAGATCTTCACCAAACTTTGCAGGAATACTTTGCATGTCAAGACACGTGGAAAAAACGTACAAAAAAAGAGATCGGAGACATCAAGATTTTCGACGAATTTTTTAAGAATTTTCAAATTTTCAGATAGGAGGTTCCATATAAGGTCAAAAACTACATACTCAGATCTTCACCAAACTTTGCAGGGATACATTGGAGGTCGAGACACGTGGAAAAAAAGTACAAAACAAGAGATTGGGGTCATCAAGATTTTGGACGGATTTTTTAGGAATTTTCAAATTTTCAGATGGGAGGTTCCAGATAAGGTCAAAAACTACATACTCAGATCTTCACCAAACATTGCAGGGATACATTGGATGTCAAGACACGTGGAAAAAACGTACAAAACAAGAGATTGGAGACATCAAGATTTTCGACGAATTTTTTAAGAATTTTCAAATTTTCAGATAGGAGGTTCCAGATGAGGTCAAAAACTACATACTCAGATCTTCACCAAACTTTGCAGGAATACTTTGCATGTCAAGACACGTGGAAAAAACGTACAAAACAAGAGATCGGAGACATCAAGATTTTCGACGAATTTTTTAAGAATTTTCAAATTTTCAGATGGGAGGTTCCAGATAAGGTCAAAAACGACATACTCAGATCTTCACCAAACTTTGCAGGGATCCATTGGAGGTCGAGACACGTGGAAAAAACGTACAAAACAAGAGATTGGAGACATCAAGATTTTGGACGAATTTTTTAAGAATTTTCAAATTTTCAGATAGGAGGTTCCATATAAGGTCAAAAACTACATACTCAGATCTTCACCAAACTTTGCAGGGATACATTGGATGTCAAGACACGTGGAAAAAACGTACAAAACAAGAGATTGGAGACATCAAGATTTTCGACGAATTTTTTAAGAATTTTCAAATTTTCAGAAAGGATGTTCCAGATAAGGTCAAAAACGACATACTCAGATCTTCACCAAACTTTGCAGGGATCCATTGGAGGTCGAGACACGTGGAAAAAACGTACAAAACAAGAGATTGGAGACATCAAGATTTTGGACGAATTTTTGAAGAATTTTCAAATTTTCAGATGGGAGGTTCCAGATAAGGTCAAAAACTACATACTCAGATCTTCACCAAACTTTGCAGGGATACATTGGATGTCAAGACACGTGGAAAAAACGTACAAAAAAGAGATTGGAGACATCAAGATTTTGGACAAATTTTTTAACAATTTTCAAATTTTCAGAAAGGATGTTCCAGATAAGGTCAAAAACGACATACTCAGATCTTCACCAAACTTTGCATGGATACATTGGATGTCAAGACACGTGGAAAAAACGTACAAAACAAGAGATTGGGGTCATCAAGATTTTGCACGGATTTTTTAGGAATTTTCAAATTTTCAGATGGGAGGTTCCAGATAAGGTCAAAAACTACATACTCAGATCTTCACCAAACTTTGCAGGGATACATTGGATGTCAAGACACGTGGAAAAAACGTACAAAACAAGAGATTGGAGACATCAAGATTTTGGACGAATTTTTTAAGAATTTTCAAATTTTCAGATAGGAGGTTCCATATAAGGTCAAAAACTACATACTCAGATCTTCACCAAACTTTGCAGGGATACATTGGATGTCAAGACACGTGGAAAAAACGTACAAACAAGAGATCGGAGACATCAAGATTTTCGACGAATTTTTTAGGAATTTTCAAATTTTCAGATGGGAGGTTCCAGATAAGGTCAAAAACTACATACTCAGATCTTCACCAAACACTGCAGGGATACATTGGATGTCAAGACACGTGGAAAAAACGTACAAAACAAGAGATTGGAGACATCAAAATTTTGGACGAATTTTTTAAGAATTTTCAAATTTTCAGATAGGAGGTTCCAGATGAGGTCAAAAACTACATACTCAGATCTTCACCAAACTTTGCAGGGATACATTGGATGTCAAGACACGTGGAAAAAACGTACAAAAAAGAGATTGGAGACATCAAGATTTTGGACGAATTTTTTAACAATTTTCAAATTTTCAGAAAGGATGTTCCAGATAAGGTCAAAAACGACATACTCAGATCTTCACCAAACTTTGCATGGATACATTGGATGTCAAGACACGTGGAAAAAACGTACAAAACAAGAGATTGGGGTCATCAAGATTTTGCACGGATTTTTTAGGAATTTTCAAATTTTCAGATGTAAGGTTCCAGATAAGGTCAAAAACTACATACTCAGATCTTCACCAAACTTTGCAGGGATACATTGGATGTCAAGACACGTGGAAAAAACGTACAAAACAAGAGATTGGGGTCATCAAGATTTTGCACGGATTTTTTAGGAATTTTCAAATTTTCAGATGGGAGGTTCCAGATAAGGTCAAAAACTACATACTCAGATCTTCACCAAACTTTGCAGGGATACATTGGATGTCAAGACACGTGGAAAAAACGTACAAAACAAGAGATTGGAGACATCAAGATTTTGGACGAATTTTTTAAGAATTTTCAAATTTTCAGATAGGAGGTTCCATATAAGGTCAAAAACTACATACTCAGATCTTCACCAAACTTTGCATGGATACATTATGTGTCAAGACACGTGGAAAAAACGTACAAAACAAAAGATTGGAGACATCAAGATATTGGTCGAATTTTTTAAGAATTTTCAAATTTTCAGATGGGAGGTTCCAGATAAGGTCAAAAACTACATATTCAGATCTTCACCAAACTTTGCAGGGATACATTGGATGTCAAGACACGTGGAAAAAACGTACAAAACAAGAGATCGGAGACATCAAGATTTTCGACGAATTTTTTAAGAATTTTCAAATTTTCAGATGGGAGGTTCCAGATAAGGTCAAAAACTACATACTCAGATCTTCACCAAACTTTGCAGGGATACATTGGATGTCAAGACACGTGGAAAAAACGTACAAAACAAGAGATTGGAGACATCAAAATTTTGGACGAATTTTTTAAGAATTTTCAAATTTTCAGATAGGAGGTTCCAGATGAGGTCAAAAACTACATACTCAGATCTTCACCAAACTTTGCAGGAATACATTGCATGTCAAGACACGTGGAAAAAACGTACAAAACAAGAGATCGGAGACATCAAGATTTTCGACGAATTTTTTAAGAATTTTCAAATTTTCAGATAGGAGGTTCCATATAAGGTCAAAAACTACATACTCAGATCTTCACCAAACTTTGCATGGATACATTATGTGTCAAGACACGTGGAAAAAACGTACAAAACAAAAGATTGGAGACATCAAGATTTTGGTCGAATTTTTTAAGAATTTTCAAATTTTCAGATGGGAGGTTCCAGATAAGGTCAAAAACTACATACTCAGATCTTCACCAAACTTTGCAGGGATACATTGGATGTCAAGACACGTGGAAAAAACGTACAAAACAAGAGATTGGAGACATCAAGATTATGGACGAATTTTTTGAGAATTTTCAAATTTTCAGAAAGGAGGTTCCATATAAGGTCAAAAACTACATACTCAGATCTTCACCAAACTTTGCAGGGATACATTGGATGTCAAGACACGTGGAAAAAACGTACAAAACAAGAGATTGGAGACATCAAGATTTTCGACGAATTTTTTAAGAATTTTCAAATTTTCAGAAAGGATGTTCCAGATAAGGTCAAAAACGACATACTCAGATCTTCACCAAACTTTGCAGGGATACATTGGAGGTCGAGACACGTGGAAAAAACGTACAAAACAAGAGATTGGAGACATCAAGATTTTGGACGAATTTTTGAAGAATTTTCAAATTTTCTGATAGGAGGTCCCAGATAAGGTCAAAAACTACATACTCAGATCTCCACCAAACATTGCAGGGATACATTGGATATCAAGACACGTGGAAAAAACGTACAAAACAAGAGATTGGAGACATCAAGATTTTCGACGAATTTTTGAAGAATTTTCAAATTTTCTGATAGGAGGTTCCAGATAAGGTCAAAAACTACATACTCAGATCTTCACCAAACGTTGCAGGGATACTTTGCATGTCAAGACACGTGGAAAAAACGTACAAAACAAGAGATTGGAGACATCAAGATTTTCGACGAATTTTTTAAGAATTTTCAAATTTTCAGATGGGAGGTTCCAGATAAGGTCAAAAACGACATACTCAGATCTTCACCAAACTTTGCATGGATACATTGGATGTCAAGACACGTGGAAAAAACGTACAAAACAAGAGATTGGGGTCATCAAGATTTTGCACGGATTTTTGAAGAATTTTCAAATTTTCAGATAGGAGGTTCCAGATAAGGTCAAAAACTACATACTCAGATCTTCACCAAACTTTGCAGGGATCCATTGGAGGTCGAGACACGTGGAAAAAACGTACAAAACAAGAGATTGGAGACATCAAGATTTTGGACGAATTTTTGAAGAATTTTCAAATTTTCAGATAGGAGGTTCCAGATAAGGTCTAAAACTACATACTCAGATCTCCACCAAACATTGCAGGAATACATTGGATGTCAAGACACGTGGAAAAAACGTACAAAACAAGAGATTGGAGACATCAAGATTTTCGACGAATTTTTGAAGAATTTTCAAATTTTCAGAAAGGATGTTCCAGATGAGGTCAAAAACTACATACTCAGATCTTCACCAAACTTTGCAGGGATCCATTGGAGGTCGAGACACGTGGAAAAAACGTACAAAACAAGAGATCGGAGACATCAAGATTTTCGACGAATTTTTGAAGAATTTTCAAATTTTCAGATAGGAGGTTCCAGATAAGGTCTAAAACTACATACTCAGATCTCCACCAAACATTGCAGGAATACATTGGATGTCAAGACACGTGGAAAAAACGTACAAAACAAGAGATTGGAGACATCAAGATTTTCGACGAATTTTTGAAGAATTTTCAAATTTTCAGAAAGGATGTTCCAGATAAGGTCAAAAACGACATACTCAGATCTTCACCAAACTTTGCAGGGATCCATTGGAGGTCGAGACACGTGGAAAAAACGTACAAAACAAGAGATTGGAGACATCAAGATTTTGGACGAATTTTTGAAGAATTTTCAAATTTTCAGATAGGAGGTTCCAGATAAGGTCTAAAACTACATACTCAGATCTCCACCAAACATTGCAGGAATACATTGGATGTCAAGACACGTGGAAAAAACGTACAAAACAAGAGATTGGAGACATCAAGATTTTCGACGAATTTTTGAAGAATTTTCAAATTTTCAGATAGGAGGTTCCAGATAAGGTCAAAAACTACATACTCAGATCTTCACCAAACGTTGCAGGGATACTTTGCATGTCAAGACACGTGGAAAAAACGTACAAAACAAAAGATTGGAGACATCAAGATTTTCGACGAATTTTTTAAGAATTTTCAAATTTTCAGATGGGAGGTTCCAGATAGTCAAAAACGACATACTCAGATCTTCACCAAACTTTGCATGGATACATTGGATGTCAAGACACGTGGAAAAAACGTACAAAACAAGAGATTGGAGACATCAAGATTTTGGACGAATTTTTTAAGAATTCTCAAATTTTCAGAAAGGAGGTTCCATATAAGGTCAAAAAATACATACTCAGATCTTCACCAAACTTTGCAGGGATACTTTGGATGTCAAGGCACGTGGAAAAAACGTACAAAACAAGAGATTGGGGTCATCAAGATTTTGGACGAATTTTTTAAGAATTTTCAAATTTTCAGATGGGAGGTTCAATATAAGGTCAAAAACTACATACTCAGATCTTCACCAAACTTTGCAGGGATACATTGGAGGTCGAGACACGTGGAAAAAAAGTACAAAACAAGAGATTGGGGTCATCAAGATTTTGGACGGATTTTTTAGGAATTTTCAAATTTTCAGATGGGAGGTTCCAGATAAGGTCAAAAACTACATACTCAGATCTTCACCAAACATTGCAGGGATACATTGGATGTCAAGACACGTGGAAAAAACGTACAAAACAAGAGATTGGAGACATCAAGATTTTGGACGAATTTTTTAAGAATTTTCAAATTTTCAGATAGGAGGTTCCAGATGAGGTCAAAAACTACATACTCAGATCTTCACCAAACTTTGCAGGAATACTTTGCATGTCAAGACACGTGGAAAAAACGTACAAAACAAGAGATCGGAGACATCAAGATTTTCGACGAATTTTTTAAGAATTTTCAAATTTTCAGATGGGATGTTCCAGATAAGGTCAAAAACTACATACTCAGATCTTCACCAAACTTTGCAGGGATCCATTGGAGGTCGAGACACGTGGAAAAAACGTACAAAACAAGAGATCGGAGACATCAAGATTTTCGACGAATTTTTTAAGAATTTTCAAATTTTCAGATAGGAGGTTCCAGATAAGGTCAAAAACGACATACTCAGATCTTCACCAAACATTGCAGGAATACATTGGATGTCAAGACACGTGGAAAAAACGTACAAAACAAGAGATTGGAGACATCAAGATTTTCGACGAATTTTTGAAGAATTCTCAAATTTTCAGAAAGGATGTTCCAGATGAGGTCAAAAACGACATACTCAGATCTTCACCAAACTTTGCAGGGATACTTTGCATGTCAAGACACGTGGAAAAAACGTACAAAACAAGAGATCGGAGACATCAAGATTTTCGACGAATTTTTTAAGAATTTTCAAATTTTCAGATAGGAGGTTCCATATAAGGTCTAAAACTACATACTCAGATCTTCACCAAACATTGCAGGAATACATTGGATGTCAAGACACGTGGAAAAAACGTACAAAACAAGAGATTGGAGACATCAAGATTTTCGACGAATTTTTGAAGAATTTTCAAATTTTCAGATGGGAGGTTCCAGATAAGGTCAAAAACTACATACTCAGATCTTCACCAAACGTTGCAGGGATACTTTGCATGTCAAGACACGTGGAAAAAACGTACAAAACAAGAGATTGGAGACATCAAGATTTTGGACGAATTTTTTAAGAATTTTCAAATTTTCAGATGGGAGGTTCCAGATGAGGTCAAAAACTACATACTCAGATCTTCACCAAACTTTGCAGGGATACTTTGCATGTCAAGACACGTGGAAAAAAAGTACAAAACAAGAGATTGGAGACATCAAGATTTTCGACGAATTTTTTAAGAATTTTCAAATTTTCAGATGGGAGGTTCCAGATAAGGTCAAAAACGACATACTCAGATCTTCACCAAACTTTGCAGGGATCCATTGGATGTCGAGACACGTGGAAAAAACATACAAAACATAGGATTGGTGACATCAAGATTTTGGACGAATTTTTTAAGAATTTTCAAATTTTCAGATGGGAGGTTCCATATAAGGTCTAAAACTACATACTCAGATCTCCACCAAACTTTGCAGGGATACATTGGAGGTCGAGACACGTGGAAAAAAAGTACAAAACAAGAGATTGGGGTCATCAAGATTTTGGACGGATTTTTTAGGAATTTTCAAATTTTCAGATGGGAGGTTCCAGATAAGGTCAAAAACTACATACTCAGATCTTCACCAAACATTGCAGGGATACATTGGATGTCAAGACACGTGGAAAAAACGTACAAAACAAGAGATTGGAGACATCAAGATTTTGGACGAATTTTTTAAGAATTTTCAAATTTTCAGATAGGAGGTTCCAGATGAGGTCAAAAACTACATACTCAGATCTTCACCAAACTTTGCAGGAATACTTTGCATGTCAAGACACGTGGAAAAAACGTACAAAACAAGAGATCGGAGACATCAAGATTTTCGACGAATTTTTTAAGAATTTTCAAATTTTCAGATGGGAGGTTCCAGATAAGGTCAAAAACGACATACTCAGATCTCCACCAAACATTGCAGGAATACATTGGATGTCAAGACACGTGGAAAAAACGTACAAAACAAGAGATTGGAGACATCAAGATTTTCGACGAATTTTTGAAGAATTTTCAAATTTTCAGATAGGAGGTTCCAGATAAGGTCAAAAACTACATACTCAGATCTTCACCAAACGTTGCAGGGATACTTTGCATGTCAAGACACGTGGAAAAAACGTACAAAACAAAAGATTGGAGACATCAAGATTTTCGACGAATTTTTTAAGAATTTTCAAATTTTCAGATAGGAGGTTCCAGATAAGGTCTAAAACTACATACTCAGATCTCCACCAAACATTGCAGGAATACATTGGATGTCAAGACACGTGGAAAAAACGTACAAAACAAGAGATTGGAGACATCAAGATTTTCGACGAATTTTTGAAGAATTTTCAAATTTTCAGAAAGGATGTTCCAGATGAGGTCAAAAACTACATACTCAGATCTTCACCAAACTTTGCAGGGATCCATTGGAGGTCGAGACACGTGGAAAAAACGTACAAAACAAGAGATCGGAGACATCAAGATTTTCGACGAATTTTTGAAGAATTTTCAAATTTTCAGATAGGAGGTTCCATATAAGGTCAAAAACTACATACTCAGATCTTCACCAAACTTTGCAGGGATACATTGGAGGTCGAGACACGTGGAAAAAAAGTACAAAACAAGAGATTGGGGTCATCAAGATTTTGGACGGATTTTTTAGGAATTTTCAAATTTTCAGATGGGAGGTTCCAGATAAGGTCAGAAACGACATACTCAGATCTTCACCAAACTTTGCAGGGATCCATTGGAGGTCGAGACACGTGGAAAAAACGTACAAAACAAGAGATTGGAGACATCAAGATTTTGGACGAATTTTTGAAGAATTTTCAAATTTTCAGATAGGAGGTTCCAGATAAGGTCTAAAACTACATACTCAGATCTCCACCAAACTTTGCAGGGATACATTGGATGTCAAGACACGTGGAAAAAACGTACAAAACAAGAGATTGGAGACATCAAGATTTTCGACGAATTTTTTAAGAATTTTCAAATTTTCAGATAGGAGGTTCCAGATAAGGTCAAAAACTACATACTCAGATCTTCACCAAACGTTGCAGGGATACTTTGCATGTCAAGACACGTGGAAAAAACGTACAAAACAAAAGATTGGAGACATCAAGATTTTCGACGAATTTTTTAAGAATTTTCAAATTTTCAGATGGGAGGTTCCAGATAAGGTCAAAAACGACATACTCAGATCTTCACCAAACTTTGCATGGATACATTGGATGTCAAGACACGTGGAAAAAACGTACAAAACAAGAGATTGGAGACATCAAGATTTTGGACGAATTTTTTAAGAATTCTCAAATTTTCAGAAAGGAGGTTCCATATAAGGTCAAAAACTACATACTCAGATCTTCACCAAACTTTGCAGGGATACTTTGGATGTCAAGACACGTGGAAAAAACGTACAAAACAAGAGATTGGGGTCATCAAGATTTTGGACGAATTTTTTAAGAATTTTCAAATTTTCAGATGGGAGGTTCAATATAAGGTCAAAAACTACATACTCAGATCTTCACCAAACTTTGCAGGGATACATTGGAGGTCGAGACACGTGGAAAAAAAGTACAAAACAAGAGATTGGGGTCATCAAGATTTTGGACGGATTTTTTAGGAATTTTCAAATTTTCAGATGGGAGGTTCCAGATAAGGTCAAAAACTACATACTCAGATCTTCACCAAACATTGCAGGGATGCATTGGATGTCAAGACACGTGGAAAAAACGTACAAAACAAGAGATTGGAGACATCAAGATTTTGGACGAATTTTTTAAGAATTTTCAAATTTTCAGATAGGAGGTTCCAGATGAGGTCAAAAACTACATACTCAGATCTTCACCAAACATTGCAGGAATACTTTGCATGTCAAGACACGAGGAAAAAACGTACAAAACAAGAGATCGGAGACATCAAGATTTTCGACGAATTTTTTAAGAATTTTCAAATTTTCAGATGGGAGGTTCCAGATAAGGTCAAAAACGACATACTCAGATCTCCACCAAACATTGCAGGAATACATTGGATGTCAAGACACGTGGAAAAAACGTACAAAACAAGAGATTGGAGACATCAAGATTTTCGACGAATTTTTGAAGAATTTTCAAATTTTCAGATAGGAGGTTCCAGATAAGGTCAAAAACTACATACTCAGATCTTCACCAAACTTTGCAGGGATACATTGGATGTCAAGACACGTGGAAAAAACGTACAAACAAGAGATCGGAGACATCAAGATTTTCGACGAATTTTTTAGGAATTTTCAAATTTTCAGATGGGAGGTTCCAGATAAGGTCAAAAACTACATACTCAGATCTTCACCAAACACTGCAGGGATACATTGGATGTCAAGACACGTGGAAAAAACGTACAAAACAAGAGATTGGAGACATCAAGATTTTGGACGAATTTTTTAAGAATTTTCAAATTTTCAGATAGGAGGTTCCATATAAGGTCAAAAACTACATACTCAGATCTTCACCAAACTTTGCAGGGATACATTGGATGTCAAGACACGTGGAAAAAACGTACAAACAAGAGATCGGAGACATCAAGATTTTCGACGAATTTTTTAGGAATTTTCAAATTTTCAGATGGGAGGTTCCAGATAAGGTCAAAAACTACATACTCAGATCTTCACCAAACACTGCAGGGATACATTGGATGTCAAGACACGTGGAAAAAACGTACAAAACAAGAGATTGGAGACATCAAAATTTTGGACGAATTTTTTAAGAATTTTCAAATTTTCAGATAGGAGGTTCCAGATGAGGTCAAAAACTACATACTCAGATCTTCACCAAACTTTGCAGGGATACATTGGATGTCAAGACACGTGGAAAAAACGTACAAAAAAGAGATTGGAGACATCAAGATTTTGGACGAATTTTTTAACAATTTTCAAATTTTCAGAAAGGATGTTCCAGATAAGGTCAAAAACGACATACTCAGATCTTCACCAAACTTTGCATGGATACATTGGATGTCAAGACACGTGGAAAAAACGTACAAAACAAGAGATTGGGGTCATCAAGATTTTGCACGGATTTTTTAGGAATTTTCAAATTTTCAGATGTAAGGTTCCAGATAAGGTCAAAAACTACATACTCAGATCTTCACCAAACTTTGCAGGGATACATTGGATGTCAAGACACGTGGAAAAAACGTACAAAACAAGAGATTGGGGTCATCAAGATTTTGCACGGATTTTTTAGGAATTTTCAAATTTTCAGATGGGAGGTTCCAGATAAGGTCAAAAACTACATACTCAGATCTTCACCAAACTTTGCAGGGATACATTGGATGTCAAGACACGTGGAAAAAACGTACAAAACAAGAGATTGGAGACATCAAGATTTTGGACGAATTTTTTAAGAATTTTCAAATTTTCAGATAGGAGGTTCCATATAAGGTCAAAAACTACATACTCAGATCTTCACCAAACTTTGCATGGATACATTATGTGTCAAGACACGTGGAAAAAACGTACAAAACAAAAGATTGGAGACATCAAGATATTGGTCGAATTTTTTAAGAATTTTCAAATTTTCAGATGGGAGGTTCCAGATAAGGTCAAAAACTACATATTCAGATCTTCACCAAACTTTGCAGGGATACATTGGATGTCAAGACACGTGGAAAAAACGTACAAAACAAGAGATCGGAGACATCAAGATTTTCGACGAATTTTTTAAGAATTTTCAAATTTTCAGATGGGAGGTTCCAGATAAGGTCAAAAACTACATACTCAGATCTTCACCAAACTTTGCAGGGATACATTGGATGTCAAGACACGTGGAAAAAACGTACAAAACAAGAGATTGGAGACATCAAAATTTTGGACGAATTTTTTAAGAATTTTCAAATTTTCAGATAGGAGGTTCCAGATGAGGTCAAAAACTACATACTCAGATCTTCACCAAACTTTGCAGGAATACATTGCATGTCAAGACACGTGGAAAAAACGTACAAAACAAGAGATCGGAGACATCAAGATTTTCGACGAATTTTTTAAGAATTTTCAAATTTTCAGATAGGAGGTTCCATATAAGGTCAAAAACTACATACTCAGATCTTCACCAAACTTTGCATGGATACATTATGTGTCAAGACACGTGGAAAAAACGTACAAAACAAATGATTGGAGACATCAAGATTTTGGTCGAATTTTTTAAGAATTTTCAAATTTTCAGATGGGAGGTTCCAGATAAGGTCAAAAACTACATACTCAGATCTTCACCAAACTTTGCAGGGATACATTGGATGTCAAGACACGTGGAAAAAACGTACAAAACAAGAGATTGGAGACATCAAGATTATGGACGAATTTTTTGAGAATTTTCAAATTTTCAGAAAGGAGGTTCCATATAAGGTCAAAAACTACATACTCAGATCTTCACCAAACTTTGCAGGGATACATTGGATGTCAAGACACGTGGAAAAAACGTACAAAACAAGAGATTGGAGACATCAAGATTTTCGACGAATTTTTTAAGAATTTTCAAATTTTCAGAAAGGATGTTCCAGATAAGGTCAAAAACGACATACTCAGATCTTCACCAAACTTTGCAGGGATACATTGGAGGTCGAGACACGTGGAAAAAACGTACAAAACAAGAGATTGGAGACATCAAGATTTTGGACGAATTTTTGAAGAATTTTCAAATTTTCTGATAGGAGGTCCCAGATAAGGTCAAAAACTACATACTCAGATCTCCACCAAACATTGCAGGGATACATTGGATATCAAGACACGTGGAAAAAACGTACAAAACAAGAGATTGGAGACATCAAGATTTTCGACGAATTTTTGAAGAATTTTCAAATTTTCTGATAGGAGGTTCCAGATAAGGTCAAAAACTACATACTCAGATCTTCACCAAACGTTGCAGGGATACTTTGCATGTCAAGACACGTGGAAAAAACGTACAAAACAAGAGATTGGAGACATCAAGATTTTCGACGAATTTTTTAAGAATTTTCAAATTTTCAGATGGGAGGTTCCAGATAAGGTCAAAAACGACATACTCAGATCTTCACCAAACTTTGCATGGATACATTGGATGTCAAGACACGTGGAAAAAACGTACAAAACAAGAGATTGGGGTCATCAAGATTTTGCACGGATTTTTGAAGAATTTTCAAATTTTCAGATAGGAGGTTCCAGATAAGGTCAAAAACTACATACTCAGATCTTCACCAAACTTTGCAGGGATCCATTGGAGGTCGAGACACGTGGAAAAAACGTACAAAACAAGAGATTGGAGACATCAAGATTTTGGACGAATTTTTGAAGAATTTTCAAATTTTCAGATAGGAGGTTCCAGATAAGGTCTAAAACTACATACTCAGATCTCCACCAAACATTGCAGGAATACATTGGATGTCAAGACACGTGGAAAAAACGTACAAAACAAGAGATTGGAGACATCAAGATTTTCGACGAATTTTTGAAGAATTTTCAAATTTTCAGAAAGGATGTTCCAGATGAGGTCAAAAACTACATACTCAGATCTTCACCAAACTTTGCAGGGATCCATTGGAGGTCGAGACACGTGGAAAAAACGTACAAAACAAGAGATCGGAGACATCAAGATTTTCGACGAATTTTTGAAGAATTTTCAAATTTTCAGATAGGAGGTTCCAGATAAGGTCTAAAACTACATACTCAGATCTCCACCAAACATTGCAGGAATACATTGGATGTCAAGACACGTGGAAAAAACGTACAAAACAAGAGATTGGAGACATCAAGATTTTCGACGAATTTTTGAAGAATTTTCAAATTTTCAGAAAGGATGTTCCAGATAAGGTCAAAAACGACATACTCAGATCTTCACCAAACTTTGCAGGGATCCATTGGAGGTCGAGACACGTGGAAAAAACGTACAAAACAAGAGATTGGAGACATCAAGATTTTGGACGAATTTTTGAAGAATTTTCAAATTTTCAGATAGGAGGTTCCAGATAAGGTCTAAAACTACATACTCAGATCTCCACCAAACATTGCAGGAATACATTGGATGTCAAGACACGTGGAAAAAACGTACAAAACAAGAGATTGGAGACATCAAGATTTTCGACGAATTTTTGAAGAATTTTCAAATTTTCAGATAGGAGGTTCCAGATAAGGTCAAAAACTACATACTCAGATCTTCACCAAACGTTGCAGGGATACTTTGCATGTCAAGACACGTGGAAAAAACGTACAAAACAAAAGATTGGAGACATCAAGATTTTCGACGAATTTTTTAAGAATTTTCAAATTTTCAGATGGGAGGTTCCAGATAGTCAAAAACGACATACTCAGATCTTCACCAAACTTTGCATGGATACATTGGATGTCAAGACACGTGGAAAAAACGTACAAAACAAGAGATTGGAGACATCAAGATTTTGGACGAATTTTTTAAGAATTCTCAAATTTTCAGAAAGGAGGTTCCATATAAGGTCAAAAAATACATACTCAGATCTTCACCAAACTTTGCAGGGATACTTTGGATGTCAAGGCACGTGGAAAAAACGTACAAAACAAGAGATTGGGGTCATCAAGATTTTGGACGAATTTTTTAAGAATTTTCAAATTTTCAGATGGGAGGTTCAATATAAGGTCAAAAACTACATACTCAGATCTTCACCAAACTTTGCAGGGATACATTGGAGGTCGAGACACGTGGAAAAAAAGTACAAAACAAGAGATTGGGGTCATCAAGATTTTGGACGGATTTTTTAGGAATTTTCAAATTTTCAGATGGGAGGTTCCAGATAAGGTCAAAAACTACATACTCAGATCTTCACCAAACATTGCAGGGATACATTGGATGTCAAGACACGTGGAAAAAACGTACAAAACAAGAGATTGGAGACATCAAGATTTTGGACGAATTTTTTAAGAATTTTCAAATTTTCAGATAGGAGGTTCCAGATGAGGTCAAAAACTACATACTCAGATCTTCACCAAAGTTTGCAGGAATACTTTGCATGTCAAGACACGTGGAAAAAACGTACAAAACAAGAGATCGGAGACATCAAGATTTTCGACGAATTTTTTAAGAATTTTCAAATTTTCAGATGGGAGGTTCCAGATAAGGTCAAAAACGACATACTCAGATCTTCACCAAACTTTGCAGGGATCCATTGGAGGTCGAGACACGTGGAAAAAACGTACAAAACAAGAGATTGGAGACATCAAGATTTTGGACGAATTTTTTAAGAATTTTCAAATTTTCAGATGGGAGGTTCCAGATAAGGTCAAAAACGACATACTCAGATCTTCACCAAACTTTGCATGGATACATTGGATGTCAAGACACGTGGAAAAAACGTACAAAACAAGAGATTGGAGACATCAAGATTTTGGACGAATTTTTTAAGAATTCTCAAATTTTCAGAAAGGAGGTTCCAGATGAGGTCAAAAACGACATACTCAGATCTTCACCAAACTTTGCAGGGATACTTTGCATGTCAAGACACGTGGAAAAAACGTACAAAACAAGAGATCGGAGACATCAAGATTTTCGACGAATTTTTTAAGAATTTTCAAATTTTCAGATAGGAGGTTCCATATAAGGTCAAAAACTACATACTCAGATCTTCACCAAACTTTGCAGGGATACATTGGAGGTCGAGACACGTGGAAAAAAAGTACAAAACAAGAGATTGGGGTCATCAAGATTTTGGACGGATTTTTTAGGAATTTTCAAATTTTCAGATGGGAGGTTCCAGATAAGGTCAAAAACTACATACTCAGATCTTCACCAAACATTGCAGGGATACATTGGATGTCAAGACACGTGGAAAAAACGTACAAAACAAAAGATTGGAGACATCAAGATTTTGGTCGAATTTTTTAAGAATTTTCAAATTTTCAGATGGGAGGTTCCAGATAAGGTCAAAAACTACATACTCAGATCTTCACCAAACTTTGCAGGGATACATTGGATGTCAAGACACGTGGAAAAAACGTACAAAACAAGAGATTGGAGACATCAAGATTTTCGACGAATTTTTGAAGAATTTTCAAATTTTCAGATAGGAGGTTCCAGATAAGGTCAAAAACTACATACTCAGATCTTCACCAAACTTTGCAGGGATCCATTGTGAGGTCGAGACACGTGGAAAAAACGTACAAAACAAGAGATTGGAGACATCAAGATTTTGGACGAATTTTTGAAGAATTTTCAAATTTTCAGATGGGAGGTTCCAGATAAGGTCTAAAACTACATACTCAGATCTCCACCAAACATTGCAGGAATACATTGGATGTCAAGACACGTGGAAAAAACGTACAAAACAAGAGATTGGAGACATCAAGATTTTCGACGAATTTTTGAAGAATTTTCAAATTTTCAGAAAGGATGTTCCAGATGAGGTCAAAAACTACATACTCAGATCTTCACCAAACTTTGCAGGGATACTTTGGATGTCAAGACACGTGGAAAAAACGTACAAAACAAGAGATCGGAGACATCAAGATTTTCGACGAATTTTTGAAGAATTTTCAAATTTTCAGATAGGAGGTTCCAGATAAGGTCTAAAACTACATACTCAGATCTCCACCAAACATTGCAGGAATACATTGGATGTCAAGACACGTGGAAAAACGTACAAAACAAGAGATTGGAGACATCAAGATTTTCGACGAATTTTTGAAGAATTTTCAAATTTTCAGAAAGGATGTTCCAGATAAGGTCAAAAACGACATACTCAGATCTTCACCAAACTTTGCAGGGATCCATTGGAGGTCGAGACACGTGGAAAAAACGTACAAAACAAGAGATTGGAGACATCAAGATTTTGGACGAATTTTTGAAGAATTTTCAAATTTTCAGATAGGAGGTTCCAGATAAGGTCTAAAACTACATACTCAGATCTCCACCAAACATTGCAGGAATACATTGGATGTCAAGACACGTGGAAAAAACGTACAAAACAAGAGATTGGAGACATCAAGATTTTCGACGAATTTTTGAAGAATTTTCAAATTTTCAGATAGGAGGTTCCAGATAAGGTCAAAAACTACATACTCAGATCTTCACCAAACGTTGCAGGGATACTTTGCATGTCAAGACACGTGGAAAAAACGTACAAAACAAGAGATTGGAGACATCAAGATTTTGGACGAATTTTTTAAGAATTTTCAAATTTTCAGATAGGAGGTTCCAGATGAGGTCAAAAACTACATACTCAGATCCTCACCAAACTTTGCAGGAATACTTTGCATGTCAAGACACGTGGAAAAAAAGTACAAAACAAGAGATCGGAGACATCAAGATTTTCGACGAATTTTTTAAGAATTTTCAAATTTTCAGATGGGAGGTTCCAGATAAGGTCAAAAACGACATACTCAGATCTTCACCAAACTTTGCAGGAATACATTGGATGTCAAGACACGTGGAAAAAACATACAAAACATAGGATTGGTGACATCAAGATTTTGGACGAATTTTTTAAGAATTTTCAAATTTTCAGATAGGAGGTTCCATATAAGGTCAAAAACTACATACTCAGATCTTCACCAAACTTTGCAGGGATACATTGGAGGTCGAGACACGTGGAAAAAAAGTACAAAACAAGAGATTGGGGTCATCAAGATTTTGGACGGATTTTTTAGGAATTTTCAAATTTTCAGATGGGAGGTTCCAGATAAGGTCAAAAACTACATACTCAGATCTTCACCAAACATTGCAGGGATACATTGGATGTCAAGACACGTGGAAAAAACGTACAAAACAAGAGATTGGAGACATCAAGATTTTGGACGAATTTTTTAAGAATTTTCAAATTTTCAGATAGGAGGTTCCAGATGAGGTCAAAAACTACATACTCAGATCTTCACCAAACTTTGCAGGAATACTTTGCATGTCAAGACACGTGGAAAAAACGTACAAAACAAGAGATCGGAGACATCAAGATTTTCGACGAATTTTTTAAGAATTTTCAAATTTTCAGATGGGAGGTTCCAGATAAGGTCAAAAACGACATACTCAGATCTCCACCAAACATTGCAGGAATACATTGGATGTCAAGACACGTGGAAAAAACGTACAAAACAAGAGATTGGAGACATCAAGATTTTCGACGAATTTTTGAAGAATTTTCAAATTTTCAGATAGGAGGTTCCAGATAAGGTCAAAAACTACATACTCAGATCTTCACCAAACGTTGCAGGGATACTTTGCATGTCAAGACACGTGGAAAAAACGTACAAAACAAAAGATTGGAGACATCAAGATTTTCGACGAATTTTTTAAGAATTTTCAAATTTTCAGATAGGAGGTTCCAGATAAGGTCTAAAACTACATACTCAGATCTCCACCAAACATTGCAGGAATACATTGGATGTCAAGACACGTGGAAAAAACGTACAAAACAAGAGATTGGAGACATCAAGATTTTCGACGAATTTTTGAAGAATTTTCAAATTTTCAGATGGGAGGTTCCAGATAAGGTCAGAAACGACATACTCAGATCTTCACCAAACTTTGCAGGGATCCATTGGAGGTCGAGACACGTGGAAAAAACGTACAAAACAAGAGATTGGAGACATCAAGATTTTGGACGAATTTTTGAAGAATTTTCAAATTTTCAGATAGGAGGTTCCAGATAAGGTCTAAAACTACATACTCAGATCTCCACCAAACTTTGCAGGGATACATTGGATGTCAAGACACGTGGAAAAAACGTACAAAACAAGAGATTGGAGACATCAAGATTTTCGACGAATTTTTTAAGAATTTTCAAATTTTCAGATAGGAGGTTCCAGATAAGGTCAAAAACTACATACTCAGATCTTCACCAAACGTTGCAGGGATACTTTGCATGTCAAGACACGTGGAAAAAACGTACAAAACAAAAGATTGGAGACATCAAGATTTTCGACGAATTTTTTAAGAATTTTCAAATTTTCAGATGGGAGGTTCCAGATAAGGTCAAAAACGACATACTCAGATCTTCACCAAACTTTGCATGGATACATTGGATGTCAAGACACGTGGAAAAAACGTACAAAACAAGAGATTGGAGACATCAAGATTTTGGACGAATTTTTTAAGAATTCTCAAATTTTCAGAAAGGAGGTTCCATATAAGGTCAAAAACTACATACTCAGATCTTCACCAAACTTTGCAGGGATACTTTGGATGTCAAGACACGTGGAAAAAACGTACAAAACAAGAGATTGGGGTCATCAAGATTTTGGACGAATTTTTTAAGAATTTTCAAATTTTCAGATGGGAGGTTCAATATAAGGTCAAAAACTACATACTCAGATCTTCACCAAACTTTGCAGGGATACATTGGAGGTCGAGACACGTGGAAAAAAAGTACAAAACAAGAGATTGGGGTCATCAAGATTTTGGACGGATTTTTTAGGAATTTTCAAATTTTCAGATGGGAGGTTCCGGATAAGGTCAAAAACTACATACTCAGATCTTCACCAAACATTGCAGGGATGCATTGGATGTCAAGACACGTGGAAAAAACGTACAAAACAAGAGATTGGAGACATCAAGATTTTGGACGAATTTTTTAAGAATTTTCAAATTTTCAGATAGGAGGTTCCAGATGAGGTCAAAAACTACATACTCAGATCTTCACCAAACATTGCAGGAATACTTTGCATGTCAAGACACGAGGAAAAAACGTACAAAACAAGAGATCGGAGACATCAAGATTTTCGACGAATTTTTTAAGAATTTTCAAATTTTCAGATGGGAGGTTCCAGATAAGGTCAGAAACGACATACTCAGATCTTCACCAAACTTTGCAGGGATCCATTGGAGGTCGAGACACGTGGAAAAAACGTACAAAACAAGAGATTGGAGACATCAAGATTTTGGACGAATTTTTGAAGAATTTTCAAATTTTCAGATAGGAGGTTCCAGATAAGGTCTAAAACTACATACTCAGATCTCCACCAAACTTTGCAGGGATACATTGGATGTCAAGACACGTGGAAAAAACGTACAAAACAAGAGATTGGAGACATCAAGATTTTCGACGAATTTTTTAAGAATTTTCAAATTTTCAGATAGGAGGTTCCAGATAAGGTCAAAAACTACATACTCAGATCTTCACCAAACGTTGCAGGGATACTTTGCATGTCAAGACACGTGGAAAAAACGTACAAAACAAAAGATTGGAGACATCAAGATTTTCGACGAATTTTTTAAGAATTTTCAAATTTTCAGATGGGAGGTTCCAGATAAGGTCAAAAACGACATACTCAGATCTTCACCAAACTTTGCATGGATACATTGGATGTCAAGACACGTGGAAAAAACGTACAAAACAAGAGATTGGAGACATCAAGATTTTGGACGAATTTTTTAAGAATTCTCAAATTTTCAGAAAGGAGGTTCCATATAAGGTCAAAAACTACATACTCAGATCTTCACCAAACTTTGCAGGGATACTTTGGATGTCAAGACACGTGGAAAAAACGTACAAAACAAGAGATTGGGGTCATCAAGATTTTGGACGAATTTTTTAAGAATTTTCAAATTTTCAGATGGGAGGTTCAATATAAGGTCAAAAACTACATACTCAGATCTTCACCAAACTTTGCAGGGATACATTGGAGGTCGAGACACGTGGAAAAAAAGTACAAAACAAGAGATTGGGGTCATCAAGATTTTGGACGGATTTTTTAGGAATTTTCAAATTTTCAGATGGGAGGTTCCAGATAAGGTCAAAAACTACATACTCAGATCTTCACCAAACATTGCAGGGATGCATTGGATGTCAAGACACGTGGAAAAAACGTACAAAACAAGAGATTGGAGACATCAAGATTTTGGACGAATTTTTTAAGAATTTTCAAATTTTCAGATAGGAGGTTCCAGATGAGGTCAAAAACTACATACTCAGATCTTCACCAAACATTGCAGGAATACTTTGCATGTCAAGACACGAGGAAAAAACGTACAAAACAAGAGATCGGAGACATCAAGATTTTCGACGAATTTTTTAAGAATTTTCAAATTTTCAGATGGGAGGTTCCAGATAAGGTCAAAAACGACATACTCAGATCTCCACCAAACATTGCAGGAATACATTGGATGTCAAGACACGTGGAAAAAACGTACAAAACAAGAGATTGGAGACATCAAGATTTTCGACGAATTTTTGAAGAATTTTCAAATTTTCAGATAGGAGGTTCCAGATAAGGTCAAAAACTACATACTCAGATCTTCACCAAACTTTGCAGGGATCCATTGGAGGTCGAGACACGTGGAAAAAACGTACAAAACAAGAGATTGGAGACATCAAGATTTTGGACGAATTTTTGAAGAATTTTCAAATTTTCAGATAGGAGGTTCCAGATAAGGTCTAAAACTACATACTCAGATCTCCACCAAACATTGCAGGAATACATTGGATGTCAAGACACGTGGAAAAAACGTACAAAACAAGAGATTGGAGACATCAAGATTTTCGACGAATTTTTGAAGAATTTTCAAATTTTCAGAAAGGATGTTCCAGATGAGGTCAAAAACTACATACTCAGATCTTCACCAAACTTTGCAGGGATCCATTGGAGGTCGAGACACGTGGAAAAAACGTACAAAACAAGAGATCGGAGACATCAAGATTTTCGACGAATTTTTGAAGAATTTTCAAATTTTCAGATAGGAGGTTCCATATAAGGTCAAAAACTACATACTCAGATCTTCACCAAACTTTGCAGGGATACATTGGAGGTGGAGACACGTGGAAAAAAGTACAAAACAAGAGATTGGGGTCATCAAGATTTTGGACGGATTTTTTAGGAATTTTCAAATTTTCAGATGGGAGGTTCCAGATAAGGTCAAAAACGACATACTCAGATCTTCACCAAACTTTGCAGGGATCCATTGGAGGTCGAGACACGTGGAAAAAACGTACAAAACAAGAGATTGGAGACATCAAGATTTTGGACGAATTTTTGAAGAATTTTCAAATTTTCAGATAGGAGGTTCCAGATAAGGTCTAAAACTACATACTCAGATCTCCACCAAACTTTGCAGGGATACATTGGATGTCAAGACACGTGGAAAAAACGTACAAAACAAGAGATTGGAGACATCAAGATTTTCGACGAATTTTTTAAGAATTTTCAAATTTTCAGATAGGAGGTTCCAGATAAGGTCAAAAACTACATACTCAGATCTTCACCAAACGTTGCAGGGATACTTTGCATGTCAAGACACGTGGAAAAAACGTACAAAACAAAAGATTGGAGACATCAAGATTTTCGACGAATTTTTTAAGAATTTTCAAATTTTCAGATGGGAGGTTCCAGATAAGGTCAAAAACGACATACTCAGATCTTCACCAAACTTTGCATGGATACATTGGATGTCAAGACACGTGGAAAAAACGTACAAAACAAGAGATTGGAGACATCAAGATTTTGGACGAATTTTTTAAGAATTCTCAAATTTTCAGAAAGGAGGTTCCATATAAGGTCAAAAACTACATACTCAGATCTTCACCAAACTTTGCAGGGATACTTTGGATGTCAAGACACGTGGAAAAAACGTACAAAACAAGAGATTGGGGTCATCAAGATTTTGGACGAATTTTTTAAGAATTTTCAAATTTTCAGATGGGAGGTTTAATATAAAGTCAAAAACTACATACTCAGATCTTCACCAAACTTTGCAGGGATACATTGGAGGTCGAGACACGTGGAAAAAAAGTACAAAACAAGAGATTGGGGTCATCAAGATTTTGGACGGATTTTTTAGGAATTTTCAAATTTTCAGATAGGAGGTTCCAGATAAGGTCAAAAACTACATACTCAGATCTTCACCAAACATTGCAGGGATACATTGGATGTCAAGACACGTGGAAAAAACGTACAAAACAAGAGATTGGAGACATCAAGATTTTGGACGAATTTTTTAAGAATTTTCAAATTTTCAGATAGGAGGTTCCAGATGAGGTCAAAAACTACATACTCAGATCTTCACCAAACTTTGCAGGAATACTTTGCATGTCAAGACACGTGGAAAAAACGTACAAAACAAGAGATCGGAGACATCAAGATTTTCGACGAATTTTTTAAGAATTTTCAAATTTTCAGATGGGAGGTTCCAGATAAGGTCAAAAACGACATACTCAGATCTTCACCAAACTTTGCAGGGATCCATTGGAGGTCGAGACACGTGGAAAAAACGTACAAAACAAGAGATTGGAGACATCAAGATTTTGGACGAATTTTTTAAGAATTCTCAAATTTTCAGAAAGGAGGTTCCAGATGAGGTCAAAAACGACATACTCAGATCTTCACCAAACTTTGCAGGGATACTTTGCATGTCAAGACACGTGGAAAAAACGTACAAAACAAGAGATCGGAGACATCAAGATTTTCGACGAATTTTTTAAGAATTTTCAAATTTTCAGATAGGAGGTTCCATATAAGGTCAAAAACTACATACTCAGATCTTCACCAAACTTTGCAGGGATACATTGGAGGTCGAGACACGTGGAAAAAAAGTACAAAACAAGAGATTGGGGTCATCAAGATTTTGGACGGATTTTTTAGGAATTTTCAAATTTTCAGATGGGAGGTTCCAGATAAGGTCAAAAACTACATACTCAGATCTTCACCAAACATTGCAGGGATACATTGGATGTCAAGACACGTGGAAAAAACGTACAAAACAAGAGATTGGAGACATCAAGATTTTGGACGAATTTTTTAAGAATTTTCAAATTTTCAGATAGGAGGTTCCAGATGAGGTCAAAAACTACATACTCAGATCTTCACCAAACTTTGCAGGAATACTTTGCATGTCAAGACACGTGGAAAAAACGTACAAAACAAGAGATCGGAGACATCAAGATTTTCGACGAATTTTTGAAGAATTTTCAAATTTTCAGATAGGAGGTTCCAGATAAGGTCTAAAACTACATACTCAGATCTCCACCAAACATTGCAGGAATACATTGGATGTCAAGACACGTGGAAAAAACGTACAAAACAAGAGATTGGAGACATCAAGATTTTCGACGAATTTTTGAAGAATTTTCAAATTTTCAGATAGGAGGTTCCAGATAAGGTCAAAAACTACATACTCAGATCTTCACCAAACTTTGCAGGGATACATTGGAGGTCGAGACACGTGGAAAAAACGTACAAAACAAGAGATTGGAGACATCAAGATTTTGGACGAATTTTTGAAGAATTTTCAAATTTTCAGATAGGAGGTTCCAGATAAGGTCTAAAACTACATACTCAGATCTCCACCAAACATTGCAGGAATACATTGGATGTCAAGACACGTGGAAAAAACGTACAAAACAAGAGATTGGAGACATCAAGATTTTCGACGAATTTTTGAAGAATTTTCAAATTTTCAGAAAGGATGTTCCAGATGAGGTCAAAAACTACATACTCAGATCTTCACCAAACTTTGCAGGGATACTTTGGATGTCAAGACACGTGGAAAAAACGTACAAAACAAGAGATCGGAGACATCAAGGTTTTCGACGAATTTTTGAAGAATTTTCAAATTTTCAGATAGGAGGTTCCAGATAAGGTCTAAAACTACATACTCAGATCTCCACCAAACATTGCAGGAATACATTGGATGTCAAGACACGTGGAAAAAACGTACAAAACAAGAGATTGGAGACATCAAGATTTTCGACGAATTTTTGAAGAATTTTCAAATTTTCAGAAAGGATGTTCCAGATAAGGTCAAAAACGACATACTCAGATCTTCACCAAACTTTGCAGGGATCCATTGGAGGTCGAGACACGTGGAAAAAACGTACAAAACAAGAGATTGGAGACATCAAGATTTTGGACGAATTTTTGAAGAATTTTCAAATTTTCAGATAGGAGGTTCCAGATAAGGTCTAAAACTACATACTCAGATCTCCACCAAACATTGCAGGAATACATTGGATGTCAAGACACGTGGAAAAAACGTACAAAACAAGAGATTGGAGACATCAAGATTTTCGACGAATTTTTGAAGAATTTTCAAATTTTCAGATAGGAGGTTCCAGATAAGGTCAAAAACTACATACTCAGATCTTCACCAAACGTTGCAGGGATACTTTGCATGTCAAGACACGTGGAAAAAACGTACAAAACAAGAGATTGGAGACATCAAGATTTTCGACGAATTTTTTAAGAATTTTCAAATTTTCAGATAGGAGGTTCCATATAAGGTCAAAAACTACATACTCAGATCTTCACCAAACTTTGCAGGGATACATTGGAGGTCGAGACACGTGGAAAAAAAGTACAAAACAAGAGATTGGGGTCATCAAGATTTTGGACGGATTTTTTAGGAATTTTCAAATTTTCAGATGGGAGGTTCCAGATAAGGTCAAAAACTACATACTCAGATCTTCACCAAACATTGCAGGGATACATTGGATGTCAAGACACGTGGAAAAAACGTACAAAACAAGAGATTGGAGACATCAAGATTTTGGACGAATTTTTTAAGAATTTTCAAATTTTCAGATAGGAGGTTCCAGATGAGGTCAAAAACTACATACTCAGATCTTCACCAAACTTTGCAGGAATACTTTGCATGTCAAGACACGTGGAAAAAACGTACAAAACAAGAGATCGGAGACATCAAGATTTTCGACGAATTTTTGAAGAATTTTCAAATTTTCAGATAGGAGGTTCCAGATAAGGTCTAAAACTACATACTCAGATCTCCACCAAACATTGCAGGAATACATTGGATGTCAAGACACGTGGAAAAAACGTACAAAACAAGAGATTGGAGACATCAAGATTTTCGACGAATTTTTGAAGAATTTTCAAATTTTCAGATAGGAGGTTCCAGATAAGGTCAAAAACTACATACTCAGATCTTCACCAAACTTTGCAGGGATCCATTGGAGGTCGAGACACGTGGAAAAAACGTACAAAACAAGAGATTGGAGACATCAAGATTTTGGACGAATTTTTGAAGAATTTTCAAATTTTCAGATAGGAGGTTCCAGATAAGGTCTAAAACTACATACTCAGATCTTCACCAAACATTGCAGGAATACATTGGATGTCAAGACACGTGGAAAAAACGTACAAAACAAGAGATTGGAGACATCAAGATTTTCGACGAATTTTTGAAGAATTTTCAAATTTTCAGAAAGGATGTTCCAGATGAGGTCAAAAACTACATACTCAGATCTTCACCAAACTTTGCAGGGATACTTTGGATGTCAAGACACGTGTAAAAAACGTACAAAACAAGAGATCGGAGACATCAAGGTTTTCGACGAATTTTTGAAGAATTTTCAAATTTTCAGATAGGAGGTTCCAGATAAGGTCTAAAACTACATACTCAGATCTCCACCAAACATTGCAGGAATACATTGGATGTCAAGACACGTGGAAAAAACGTACAAAACAAGAGATTGGAGACATCAAGATTTTCGACGAATTTTTGAAGAATTTTCAAATTTTCAGAAAGGATGTTCCAGATAAGGTCAAAAACGACATACTCAGATCTTCACCAAACTTTGCAGGGATCCATTGGAGGTCGAGACACGTGGAAAAAACGTACAAAACAAGAGATTGGAGACATCAAGATTTTGGACGAATTTTTGAAGAATTTTCAAATTTTCAGATAGGAGGTTCCAGATAAGGTCTAAAACTACATACTCAGATCTCCACCAAACATTGCAGGAATACATTGGATGTCAAGACACGTGGAAAAAACGTACAAAACAAGAGATTGGAGACATCAAGATTTTCGACGAATTTTTGAAGAATTTTCAAATTTTCAGATAGGAGGTTCCAGATAAGGTCAAAAACTACATACTCAGATCTTCACCAAACGTTGCAGGGATACTTTGCATGTCAAGACACGTGGAAAAAACGTACAAAACAAGAGATTGGAGACATCAAGATTTTGGACGAATTTTTTAAGAATTTTCAAATTTTCAGATAGGAGGTTCCAGATGAGGTCAAAAACTACATACTCAGATCTTCACCAAACATTGCAGGGATACATTGGATGTCAAGACACGTGGAAAAAACGTACAAAACAAGAGATTGGAGACATCAAGATTTTGGACGAATTTTTTAAGAATTTTCAAATTTTCAGATGGGAGGTTCCAGATAAGGTCAAAAACGACATACTCAGATCTTCACCAAACTTTGCAGGAATACATTGCATGTCAAGACACGTGGAAAAAACGTACAAAACAAGAGATCTGAGACATCAAGATTTTGGACGAATTTTTTAAGAATTTTCAAATTTTCAGATGGGAGGTTCCAGATAAGGTCAAAAACTACATACTCAGATCTTCACCAAACTTTGCAGGGATCCATTGGAGGTCGAGACACGTGGAAAAAACGTACAAAACAAGAGATTGGAGACATCAAGATTTTGGACGAATTTTTTAAGAATTTTCAAATTTTCAGATAGGAGGTTCCATATAAGGTCAAAAACTACATACTCAGATCTTCACCAAACTTTGCAGGGATACATTGGATGTCAAGACACGTGGAAAAAACGTACAAAACAAGAGATTGGAGACATCAAGATTTTGGACGATTTTTTTAAAAATTTTCAAATTTTCAGAAATGCGGTTCCAGATAAGGTCAAAAACGACATACTCAGATCTTCACCAAACTTTGCATGGATACATTGGATGTCAAGACACGTGGAAAAAACGTACAAAACAAGAGATTGGAGACATCAAGATTTTGGACGAATTTTTTAAGAATTCTCAAATTTTCAGATAGGAGGTTCCAGATGAGGTCAAAAACTACATACTCAGATCTTCACCAAACTTTGCAGGGATACTTTGGATGTCAAGACACGTGGAAAAAACGTACAAAACAAGAGATTGGGGTCATCAAGATTTTGGACGAATTTTTTAAGAATTTTCAAATTTTCAGATGGGAGGTTCAATATAAGGTCAAAAACTACATACTCAGATCTTCACCAAACATTGCAGGGATACATTGGATGTCAAGACACGTGGAAAAAACGTACAAAACAAGAGATTGGAGACATCAAGATTTTGGACGAATTTTTTAAGAATTTTCAAATTTTCAGATAGGAGGTTCCAGATGAGGTCAAAAACTACATACTCAGATCTTCACCAAACTTTGCAGGAATACTTTGCATGTCAAGACACGTGGAAAAAACGTACAAAACAAGAGATTGGGGTCATCAAGATTTTGCACGGATTTTTTAGGAATTTTCAAATTTTCAGATGGGAGGTTCCAGATAAGGTCAAAAACTACATACTCAGATCTTCACCAAACTTTGCAGGGATACATTGGATGTCAAGACACGTGGAAAAAACGTACAAAACAAGAGATTGGAGACATCAAGATTTTGGACGAATTTTTTAAGAATTTTCAAATTTTCAGATAGGAGGTTCCATATAAGGTCAAAAACTACATACTCAGATCTTCACCAAACTTTGCATGGATACGTTATGTGTCAAGACACGTGGAAAAAACGTACAAAACAAAAGATTGGAGACATCAAGATTTTGGTCGAATTTTTGAAGAATTTTCAAATTTTCTGATAGGAGGTCCCAGATAAGGTCAAAAACTACATACTCAGATCTCCACCAAACTTTGCAGGGATACATTGGATGTCAAGACACGTGGAAAAAACGTACAAAACAAGAGATTGGAGACATCAAGATTTTCGACGAATTTTTTAAGAATTTTCAAATTTTCAGATAGGAGTTTCCAGATGAGGTCAAAAACTACATACTCAGATCTTCACCAAACTTTGCAGGAATACTTTGCATGTCAAGACACGTGGAAAAAACGTACAAAACAAGAGATCGGAGACATCAAGATTTTCGACGAATTTTTGAAGAATTTTCAAATTTTCAGATAGGAGGTTCCAGATAAGGTCTAAAACTACATACTCAGATCTCCACCAAACATTGCAGGAATACATTGGATGTCAAGACACGTGGAAAAAACGTACAAAACAAGAGATTGGAGACATCAAGATTTTCGACGAATTTTTGAAGAATTTTCAAATTTTCAGATAGGAGGTTCCAGATAAGGTCAAAAACTACATACTCAGATCTTCACCAAACTTTGCAGGGATCCATTGGAGGTCGAGACACGTGGAAAAAACGTACAAAACAAGAGATTGGAGACATCAAGATTTTGGACGAATTTTTTAAGAATTTTCAAATTTTCAGATGGGAGGTTCCAGATAAGGTCAAAAACTACATACTCAGATCTTCACCAAACATTGCAGGGATACATTGGATGTCAAGACACGTGGAAAAAACGTACAAAACAAGAGATTGGAGACATCAAGATTTTGGACGAATTTTTTAAGAATTTTCAAATTTTCAGATAGGAGGTTCCAGATGAGGTCAAAAACTACATACTCAGATCTTCACCAAACTTTGCAGGAATACTTTGCATGTCAAGACACGTGGAAAAAACGTACAAAACAAGAGATCGGAGACATCAAGATTTTCGACGAATTTTTTAAGAATTTTCAAATTTTCAGATGGGAGGTTCCAGATAAAGTCAAAAACGACATACTCAGATCTCCACCAAACATTGCAGGAATACATTGGATGTCAAGACACGTGGAAAAAACGTACAAAACAAGAGATTGGAGACATCAAGATTTTCGACGAATTTTTGAAGAATTTTCAAATTTTCAGATAGGAGGTTCCAGATAAGGTCAAAAACTACATACTCAGATCTTCACCAAACGTTGCAGGGATACTTTGCATGTCAAGACACGTGGAAAAAACGTACAAAACAAAAGATTGGAGACATCAAGATTTTCGACGAATTTTTTAAGAATTTTCAAATTTTCAGATGGGAGGTTCCAGATAAGGTCAAAAACGACATACTCAGATCTTCACCAAACTTTGCATGGATACATTGGATGTCAAGACACGTGGAAAAAACGTACAAAACAAGAGATTGGAGACATCAAGATTTTGGACGAATTTTTTAAGAATTCTCAAATTTTCAGATAGGATGTTCCAGATGAGGTCAAAAACTACATACTCAGATCTTCACCAAACTTTGCAGGGATACTTTGGATGTCAAGACACGTGCAAAAAACGTACAAAACAAGAGATTGGGGTCATCAAGATTTTGGACGAATTTTTTAAGAATTTTCAAATTTTCAGATGGGAGGTTCAATATAAGGTCAAAAACTACATACTCAGATCTTCACCAAACATTGCAGGGATACATTGGATGTCAAGCCACGTTGAAAAAACGTACAAAACAAGAGATTGGAGACATCAAGATTTTGGACGAATTTTTTAAGAATTTTCAAATTTTCAGATAGGAGGTTCCAGATGAGGTCAAAAACTACATACTCAGATCTTCACCAAACTTTGCAGGAATACTTTGCATGTCAAGACACGTGGAAAAAACGTACAAAACAAGAGATTGGGTCATCAAGATTTTGCACGGATTTTTTAGGAATTTTCAAATTTTCAGATGGGAGGTTCCAGATAAGGTCAAAAACTACATACTCAGATCTTCACCAAACTTTGCAGGGATACATTGGATGTCAAGACACGTGGAAAAAACGTACAAAACAAGAGATTGGAGACATCAAGATTTTGGACGAATTTTTTAAGAATTTTCAAATTTTCAGATAGGAGGTTCCATATAAGGTCAAAAACTACATACTCAGATCTTCACCAAACTTTGCATGGATACATTATGTGTCAAGACACGTGGAAAAAACGTACAAAACAAAAGATTGGAGACATCAAGATTTTGGTCGAATTTTTGAAGAATTTTCAAATTTTCTGATAGGAGGTCCCAGATAAGGTCAAAAACTACATACTCAGATCTCCACCAAACTTTGCAGGGATACATTGGATGTCAAGACACGTGGAAAAAACGTACAAAACAAGAGATTGGAGACATCAAGATTTTCGACGAATTTTTGAAGAATTTTCAAATTTTCAGATAGGAGGTTCCAGATAAGGTCAAAAACTACATACTCAGATCTTCACCAAACGTTGCAGGGATACTTTGCATGTCAAGACACGTGGAAAAAACGTACAAAACAAGAGATCGGAGACATCAAGATTTTCGACGAATTTTTTAAGAATTTTCAAATTTTCAGATAGGAGGTTCCAGATAAGGTCTAAAACTACATACTCAGATCTCCACCAAACATTGCAGGAATACATTGGATGTCAAGACACGTGGAAAAAACGTACAAAACAAGAGATTGGAGACATCAAGATTTTCGACGAATTTTTGAAGAATTTTCAAATTTTCAGATAGGAGGTTCCAGATAAGGTCAAAAACTACATACTCAGATCTTCACCAAACTTTGCAGGGATCCATTGGAGGTCGAGACACGTGGAAAAAACGTACAAAACAAGAGATTGGAGACATCAAGATTTTGGACGAATTTTTGAAGAATTTTCAAATTTTCAGATAGGAGGTTCCAGATGAGGTCAAAAACTACATACTCAGATCTTCACCAAACTTTGCAGGAATACTTTGCATGTCAAGACACGTGGAAAAAACGTACAAAACAAGAGATTGGGGTCATCAAGATTTTGCACGGATTTTTTAGGAATTTTCAAATTTTCAGATGGGAGGTTCCAGATAAGGTCAAAAACTACATACTCAGATCTTCACCAAACATTGCAGGGATACATTGGATGTCAAGACACGTGGAAAAAACGTACAAAACAAGAGATTGGAGACATCAAGATTTTGGACGAATTTTTTAAGAATTTTCAAATTTTCAGATAGGAGGTTCCAGATGAGGTCAAAAACTACATACTCAGATCTTCACCAAACTTTGCAGGAATACTTTGCATGTCAAGACACGTGGAAAAAACGTACAAAACAAGAGATCGGAGACATCAAGATTTTCGACGAATTTTTTAAGAATTTTCAAATTTTCAGATGGGAGGTTCCAGATAAGGTCAAAAACGACATACTCAGATCTTCACCAAACTTTGCAGGAATACATTGGATGTCAAGACACGTGGAAAAAACATACAAAACATAGGATTGGTGACATCAAGATTTTGGACGAATTTTTTAAGAATTTTCAAATTTTCAGATAGGAGGTTCCATATAAGGTCAAAAACTACATACTCAGATCTTCACCAAACTTTGCAGGGATACATTAGAGGTCGAGACACGTGGAAAAAAAGTACAAAACAAGAGATTGGGGTCATCAAGATTTTGGACGGATTTTTTAGGAATTTTCAAATTTTCAGATGGGAGGTTCCAGATAAGGTCAAAAACTACATACTCAGATCTTCACCAAACATTGCAGGGATACATTGGATGTCAAGACACGTGGAAAAAACGTACAAAACAAGAGATTGGAGACATCAAGATTTTGGACGAATTTTTGAAGAATTTTCAAATTTTCAGATAGGAGGTTCCAGATAAGGTCTAAAACTACATACTCAGATCTCCACCAAACTTTGCATGGATACATTATGTGTCAAGACACGTGGAAAAAACGTACAAAACAAAAGATTGGAGACATCAACATTTTGGTCGAATTTTTGAAGAATTTTCAAATTTTCAGATAGGAGGTTCCAGATAAGGTCAAAAACTACATACTCAGATCTTCACCAAACGTTGCAGGGATACTTTGCATGTCAAGACACGTGGAAAAAACGTACAAAACAAAAGATTGGAGACATCAAGATTTTCGACGAATTTTTTAAGAATTTTCAAATTTTCAGATGGGAGGTTCCAGATAAGGTCAAAAACGACATACTCAGATCTTCACCAAACTTTGCATGGATACATTGGATGTCAAGACACGTGGAAAAAACGTACAAAACAAGAGATTGGAGACATCAAGATTTTGGACGAATTTTTTAAGAATTCTCAAATTTTCAGATAGGATGTTCCAGATGAGGTCAAAAACTACATACTCAGATCTTCACCAAACTTTGCAGGGATACTTTGGATGTCAAGACACGTGCAAAAAACGTACAAAACAAGAGATTGGGGTCATCAAGATTTTGGACGAATTTTTTAAGAATTTTCAAATTTTCAGATGGGAGGTTCAATATAAGGTCAAAAACTACATACTCAGATCTTCACCAAACATTGCAGGGATACATTGGATGTCAAGCCACGTTGAAAAAACGTACAAAACAAGAGATTGGAGACATCAAGATTTTGGACGAATTTTTTAAGAATTTTCAAATTTTCAGATAGGAGGTTCCAGATGAGGTCAAAAACTACATACTCAGATCTTCACCAAACTTTGCAGGAATACTTTGCATGTCAAGACACGTGGAAAAAACGTACAAAACAAGAGATTGGGTCATCAAGATTTTGCACGGATTTTTTAGGAATTTTCAAATTTTCAGATGGGAGGTTCCAGATAAGGTCAAAAACTACATACTCAGATCTTCACCAAACTTTGCAGGGATACATTGGATGTCAAGACACGTGGAAAAAACGTACAAAACAAGAGATTGGAGACATCAAGATTTTGGACGAATTTTTTAAGAATTTTCAAATTTTCAGATAGGAGGTTCCATATAAGGTCAAAAACTACATACTCAGATCTTCACCAAACTTTGCATGGATACATTATGTGTCAAGACACGTGGAAAAAACGTACAAAACAAAAGATTGGAGACATCAAGATTTTGGTCGAATTTTTGAAGAATTTTCAAATTTTCTGATAGGAGGTCCCAGATAAGGTCAAAAACTACATACTCAGATCTCCACCAAACTTTGCAGGGATACATTGGATGTCAAGACACGTGGAAAAAACGTACAAAACAAGAGATTGGAGACATCAAGATTTTCGACGAATTTTTGAAGAATTTTCAAATTTTCAGATAGGAGGTTCCAGATAAGGTCAAAAACTACATACTCAGATCTTCACCAAACGTTGCAGGGATACTTTGCATGTCAAGACACGTGGAAAAAACGTACAAAACAAGAGATCGGAGACATCAAGATTTTCGACGAATTTTTTAAGAATTTTCAAATTTTCAGATAGGAGGTTCCAGATAAGGTCTAAAACTACATACTCAGATCTCCACCAAACATTGCAGGAATACATTGGATGTCAAGACACGTGGAAAAAACGTACAAAACAAGAGATTGGAGACATCAAGATTTTCGACGAATTTTTGAAGAATTTTCAAATTTTCAGATAGGAGGTTCCAGATAAGGTCAAAAACTACATACTCAGATCTTCACCAAACTTTGCAGGGATCCATTGGAGGTCGAGACACGTGGAAAAAACGTACAAAACAAGAGATTGGAGACATCAAGATTTTGGACGAATTTTTGAAGAATTTTCAAATTTTCAGATAGGAGGTTCCAGATGAGGTCAAAAACTACATACTCAGATCTTCACCAAACTTTGCAGGAATACTTTGCATGTCAAGACACGTGGAAAAAACGTACAAAACAAGAGATTGGGGTCATCAAGATTTTGCACGGATTTTTTAGGAATTTTCAAATTTTCAGATGGGAGGTTCCAGATAAGGTCAAAAACTACATACTCAGATCTTCACCAAACATTGCAGGGATACATTGGATGTCAAGACACGTGGAAAAAACGTACAAAACAAGAGATCGGAGACATCAAGATTTTCGACGAATTTTTTAAGAATTTTCAAATTTTCAGATGGGAGGTTCCAGATAAGGTCAAAAACGACATACTCAGATCTTCACCAAACTTTGCAGGAATACATTGGATGTCAAGACACGTGGAAAAAACATACAAAACATAGGATTGGTGACATCAAGATTTTGGACGAATTTTTTAAGAATTTTCAAATTTTCAGATAGGAGGTTCCATATAAGGTCAAAAACTACATACTCAGATCTTCACCAAACTTTGCAGGGATACATTAGAGGTCGAGACACGTGGAAAAAAAGTACAAAACAAGAGATTGGGGTCATCAAGATTTTGGACGGATTTTTTAGGAATTTTCAAATTTTCAGATGGGAGGTTCCAGATAAGGTCAAAAACTACATACTCAGATCTTCACCAAACATTGCAGGGATACATTGGATGTCAAGACACGTGGAAAAAACGTACAAAACAAGAGATTGGAGACATCAAGATTTTGGACGAATTTTTGAAGAATTTTCAAATTTTCAGATAGGAGGTTCCAGATAAGGTCTAAAACTACATACTCAGATCTCCACCAAACTTTGCATGGATACATTATGTGTCAAGACACGTGGAAAAAACGTACAAAACAAAAGATTGGAGACATCAACATTTTGGTCGAATTTTTGAAGAATTTTCAAATTTTCTGATAGGAGGTACCAGATAAGGTCAAAAACTACATACTCAGATCTCCACCAAACTTTGCAGGGATACATTGGATGTCAAGACACGTGGAAAAAACGTACAAAACAAGAGATTGGAGACATCAAGATTTTCGACGAATTTTTTAAGAATTTTCAAATTTTCAGATAGGAGGTTCCAGATGAGGTCAAAAACTACATACTCAAATCTTCACCAAATTTTGCAGGAATACTTTGCATGTCAAGACACGTGGAAAAAACGTACAAAACAAGAGATCGGAGACATCAAGATTTTCGACGAATTTTTTAAGAATTTTCAAATTTTCAGATGGGAGGTTCCAGATAAGGTCAAAAACGACATACTCAGATCTTCACCAAACTTTGCAGGAATACATTGGATGTCAAGACACGTGGAAAAAACATACAAAACATAGGATTGGTGACATCAAGATTTTGGACGAATTTTTTAAGAATTTTCAAATTTTCAGATAGGAGGTTCCATATAAGGTCAAAAACTACATACTCAGATCTTCACCAAACTTTGCAGGGATACATTGGAGGTCGAGACACGTGGAAAAAAAGTACAAAACAAGAGATTGGGGTCATCAAGATTTTGGACGGATTTTTTAGGAATTTTCAAATTTTCAGATGGGAGGTTCCAGATAAGGTCAAAAACTACATACTCAGATCTTCACCAAACATTGCAGGGATACATTGGATGTCAAGACACGTGGAAAAAACGTACAAAAAACAAGAGATTGGAGACATCAAGATTTTGGACGAATTTTTTAAGAATTTTCAAATTTTCAGATAGGAGGTTCCAGATGAGGTCAAAAACTACATACTCAGATCTTCACCAAACTTTGCAGGAATACTTTGCATGTCAAGACACGTGGAAAAAACGTACAAAACAAGAGATCGGAGACATCAAGATTTTCGACGAATTTTTTAAGAATTTTCAAATTTTCAGATGGGAGGTTCCAGATAAGGTCAAAAACGACATACTCAGATCTCCACCAAACATTGCAGGAATACATTGGATGTCAAGACACGTGGAAAAAACGTACAAAACAAGAGATTGGAGACATCAAGATTTTCGACGAATTTTTGAAGAATTTTCAAATTTTCAGATAGGAGGTTCCAGATAAGGTCAAAAACTACATACTCAGATCTTCACCAAACGTTGCAGGGATACTTTGCATGTCACGACACGTGGAAAAAACGTACAAAACAAAAGATTGGAGACATCAAGATTTTCGACGAATTTTTTAAGAATTTTCAAATTTTCAGATGGGAGGTTCCAGATAAGGTCAAAAACGACATACTCAGATCTTCACCAAACTTTGCATGGATACATTGGATGTCAAGACACGTGGAAAAAACGTACAAAACAAGAGATTGGAGACATCAAGATTTTGGACGAATTTTTTAAGAATTCTCAAATTTTCAGATAGGAGGTTCCAGATGAGGTCAAAAACTACATACTCAGATCTTCACCAAACTTTGCAGGGATACTTTGGATGTCAAGACACGTGGAAAAAACGTACAAAACAAGAGATTGGGGTCATCAAGATTTTGGACGAATTTTTTAAGAATTTTCAAATTTTCAGATGGGAGGTTCAATATAAGGTCAAAAACTACATACTCAGATCTTCACCAAACATTGCAGGGATACATTGGATGTCAAGACACGTGGAAAAAACGTACAAAACAAGAGATTGGAGACATCAAGATTTTGGACGAATTTTTTAAGAATTTTCAAATTTTCAGATAGGAGGTTCCAGATGAGGTCAAAAACTACATACTCAGATCTTCACCAAACTTTGCAGGAATACTTTGCATGTCAAGACACGTGGAAAAAACGTACAAAACAAGAGATTGGGGTCATCAAGATTTTGCACGGATTTTTTAGGAATTTTCAAATTTTCAGATTGGAGGTTCCAGATAAGGTCAAAAACTACATACTCAGATCTTCACCAAACTTTGCAGGGATACATTGGATGTCAAGACACGTGGAAAAAACGTACAAAACAAGAGATTGGAGACATCAAGATTTTGGACGAATTTTTTAAGAATTTTCAAATTTTCAGATAGGAGGTTCCATATAAGGTCAAAAACTACATACTCAGATCTTCACCAAACTTTGCATGGATACATTATGTGTCAAGACACGTGGAAAAAACGTACAAAACAAAAGATTGGAGACATCAAGATTTTGGTCGAATTTTTGAAGAATTTTCAAATTTTCTGATAGGAGGTCCCAGATAAGGTCAAAAACTACATACTCAGATCTCCACCAAACTTTGCAGGGATACATTGGATGTCAAGACACGTGGAAAAAACGTACAAAACAAGAGATTGGAGACATCAAGATTTTCGACGAATTTTTTAAGAATATTCAAATTTTCAGATAGGAGGTTCCAGATAAGGTCAAAAACTACATACTCAAATCTTCACCAAACGTTGCAGGGATACTTTGCATGTCAAGACACGTGGAAAAAACGTACAAAACAAGAGATCGGAGTCATCAAGATTTTCGACGAATTTTTGAAGAATTTTCAAATTTTCAGATAGGAGGTTCCAGATAAGGTCTAAAACTACATACTCAGATCTCCACCAAACATTGCAGGAATACATTGGATGTCAAGACACGTGGAAAAAAAGTACAAAACAAGAGATTGGAGACATCAAGATTTTCGACGAATTTTTGAAGAATTTTCAAATTTTCAGATAGGAGGTTCCAGATAAGGTCAAAAACTACATACTCAGATCTTCACCAAACTTTGCAGGGATCCATTGGAGGTCGAGACACGTGGAAAAAACGTACAAAACAAGAGATTGGAGACATCAAGATTTTGGACGAATTTTTGAAGAATTTTCAAATTTTCAGATAGGAGGTTCCAGATGAGGTCAAAAACTACATACTCAGATCTTCACCAAACTTTGCAGGAATACTTTGCATGTCAAGACACGTGGAAAAAACGTACAAAACAAGAGATTGGGGTCATCAAGATTTTGCACGGATTTTTTAGGAATTTTCAAATTTTCAGATGGGAGGTTCCAGATAAGGTCAAAAACTACATACTCAGATCTTCACCAAACATTGCAGGGATACATTGGATGTCAAGACACGTGGAAAAAACGTACAAAACAAGAGATTGGAGACATCAAGATTTTGGACGAATTTTTTAAGAATTTTCAAATTTTCAGATAGGAGGTTCCAGATGAGGTCAAAAACTACATACTCAGATCTTCACCAAACTTTGCAGGAATACTTTGCATGTCAAGACACGTGGAAAAAACGTACAAAACAAGAGATCGGAGACATCAAGATTTTCGACGAATTTTTTAAGAATTTTCAAATTTTCAGATGGGAGGTTCCAGATAAGGTCAAAAACGACATACTCAGATCTTCACCAAACTTTGCAGGAATACATTGGATGTCAAGACACGTGGAAAAAACATACAAAACATAGGATTGGTGACATCAAGATTTTGGACGAATTTTTTAAGAATTTTCAAATTTTCAGATAGGAGGTTCCATATAAAGTCAAAAACTACATACTCAGATCTTCACCAAACTTTGCAGGGATACATTGGAGGTCGAGACACGTGGAAAAAAAGTACAAAACAAGAGATTGGTGTCATCAAGATTTTGGACGGATTTTTTAGGAATTTTCAAATTTTCAGATGGGAGGTTCCAGATAAGGTCAAAAACTACATACTCAGATCTTCACCAAACATTGCAGGGATACATTGGATGTCAAGACACGTGGAAAAAACGTACAAAACAAGAGATTGGAGACATCAAGATTTTGGACGAATTTTTTAAGAATTTTCAAATTTTCAGATAGGAGGTTCCAGATGAGGTCAAAAACTACATACTCAGATCTTCACCAAACTTTGCAGGAATACTTTGCATGTCAAGACACGTGGAAAAAACGTACAAAACAAGAGATCGGAGACATCAAGATTTTCGACGAATTTTTTAAGAATTTTCAAATTTTCAGATGGGAGGTTCCAGATAAGGTCAAAAACGACATACTCAGATCTCCACCAAACATTGCAGGAATACATTGGATGTCAAGACACGTGGAAAAAACGTACAAAACAAGAGATTGGAGACATCAAGATTTTCGACGAATTTTTGAAGAATTTTCAAATTTTCAGATAGGAGGTTCCAGATAAGGTCAAAAACTACATACTCAGATCTTCACCAAACGTTGCAGGGATACTTTGCATGTCAAGACACGTGGAAAAAACGTACAAAACAAAAGATTGGAGACATCAAGATTTTCGACGAATTTTTTAAGAATTTTCAAATTTTCAGATGGGAGGTTCCAGATAAGGTCAAAAACGACATACTCAGATCTTCACCAAACTTTGCATGGATACATTGGATGTCAAGACACGTGGAAAAAACGTACAAAACAAGAGATTGGAGACATCAAGATTTTGGACGAATTTTTTAAGAATTCTCAAATTTTCAGATAGGAGGTTCCAGATGAGGTCAAAAACTACATACTCAGATCTTCACCAAACTTTGCAGGGATACTTTGGATGTCAAGACACGTGGAAAAAACGTACAAAACAAGAGATTGGGGTCATCAAGATTTTGGACGAATTTTTTAAGAATTTTCAAATTTTCAGATGGGAGGTTCAATATAAGGTCAAAAACTACATACTCAGATCTTCACCAAACATTGCAGGGATACATTGGATGTCAAGACAGGTGGAAAAAACGTACAAAACAAGAGATTGGAGACATCAAGATTTTGGACGAATTTTTTAAGAATTTTCAAATTTTCAGATAGGAGGTTCCAGATGAGGTCAAAAACTACATACTCAGATCTTCACCAAACTTTGCAGGAATACTTTGCATGTCAAGACACGTGGAAAAAACGTACAAAACAAGAGATTGGGGTCATCAAGATTTTGCACGGATTTTTTAGGAATTTTCAAATTTTCAGATGGGAGGTTCCAGATAAGGTCAAAAACTACATACTCAGATCTTCACCAAACTTTGCAGGGATACATTGGATGTCAAGACACGTGGAAAAAACGTACAAAACAAGAGATTGGAGACATCAAGATTTTGGACGAATTTTTTAAGACTTTTCAAATTTTCAGATAGGAGGTTCCATATAAGGTCAAAAACTACATACTCAGATCTTCACCAAACTTTGCATGGATACATTATGTGTCAAGACACGTGGAAAAAACGTACAAAACAAAAGATTGGAGACATCAAGATTTTGGTCGAATTTTTGAAGAATTTTCAAATTTTCTGATAGGAGGTCCCAGATAAGGTCAAAAACTACATACTCAGATCTCCACCAAACTTTGCAGGGATACATTGGATGTCAAGACACGTGGAAAAAACGTACAAAACAAGAGATTGGAGACATCAAGATTTTCGACGAATTTTTTAAGAATTTTCAAATTTTCAGATAGGAGGTTCCAGATGAGGTCAAAAACTACATACTCAGATCTCCACCAAACATTGCAGGAATACATTGGATGTCAAGACACGTGGAAAAAACGTACAAAACAAGAGATTGGAGACATCAAGATTTTCGACGAATTTTTGAAGAATTTTCAAATTTTCAGATAGGAGGTTCCAGATAAGGTCAAAAACTACATACTCAGATCTTCACCAAACTTTGCAGGGATCCATTGGAGGTCGAGACAAGTGGAAAAAACGTACAAAACAAGAGATTGGAGACATCAAGATTTTGGACGAATTTTTGAAGAATTTTCAAATTTTCAGATAGGAGGTTCCAGATAAGGTCTAAAACTACATACTCAGATCTCCACCAAACATTGCAGGAATACATTGGATGTCAAGACACGTGGAAAAAACGTACAAAACAAGAGATTGGAGACATCAAGATTTTCGACGAATTTTTGAAGAATTTTCAAATTTTCAGAAAGGATGTTCCAGATGAGGTCAAAAACTACATACTCAGATCTTCACCAAACTTTGCAGGGATACTTTGGATGTCAAGACACGTGGAAAAAACGTACAAAACAAGAGATCGGAGACATCAAGATTTTCGACGAATTTTTGAAGAATTTTCAAATTTTCAGATAGGAGGTTCCAGATAAGGTCTAAAACTACATACTCAGATCTCCACCAAACATTGCAGGAATACATTGGATGTCAAGACACGTGGAAAAAACGTACAAAACAAGAGATTGGAGACATCAAGATTTTCGACGAATTTTTGAAGAATTTTCAAATTTTCAGAAAGGATGTTCCAGATAAGGTCAAAAACGACATACTCAGATCTTCACCAAACTTTGCAGGGATCCATTGGAGGTCGAGACACGTGGAAAAAACGTACAAAACAAGAGATTGGAGACATCAAGATTTTGGACGAATTTTTGAAGAATTTTCAAATTTTCAGATAGGAGGTTCCAGATAAGGTCTAAAACTACATACTCAGATCTCCACCAAACATTGCAGGAATACATTGGATGTCAAGACACGTGGAAAAAACGTACAAAACAAGAGATTGGAGACATCAAGATTTTCGACGAATTTTTGAAGAATTTTCAAATTTTCAGATAGGAGGTTCCAGATAAGGTCAAAAACTACATACTCAGATCTTCACCAAACGTTGCAGGGATACTTTGCATGTCAAGACACGTGGAAAAAACGTACAAAACAAAAGATTGGAGACATCAAGATTTTCGACGAATTTTTTAAGAATTTTCAAATTTTCAGATGGGAGGTTCCAGATAAGGTCAAAAACGACATACTCAGATCTTCACCAAACTTTGCATGGATACATTGGATGTCAAGACACGTGGAAAAAACGTACAAAACAAGAGATTGGAGACATCAAGATTTTGGACGAATTTTTTAAGAATTTTCAAATTTTCAGATGGGAGGTTCCAGATAAGGTCAAAAACTACATACTCAGATCTTCACCAAACTTTGCATGGATACATTGGATGTCAAGACACGTGGAAAAAACATACAAAACATAGGATTCGGAACATCAAGATTTTGGTCGAATTTTTTAAGAATTTTCAAATTTTCAGATAGGAGGTTCCATATAAAGTCAAAAACTACATACTCAGATCTTCACCAAACATTGCAGGAATACATTGGATGTCAAGACACGTGGAAAAAACGTACAAAACAAGAGATTTGGGTCATCAAGATTTTGCACGGATTTTTTAGGAATTTTCAAATTTTCAGATGGGAGGTTCCAGATAAGGTCAAAAACTACATACTCAGATCTTCACCAAACTTTGCAGGGATACATTGGATGTCAAGACACGTGGAAAAACGTACAAAACAAGAGATTGGAGACATCAAGATTTTGGACGAATTTTTTAAGAATTTTCAAATTTTCAGATAGGAGGTTCCATATAAGGTCAAAAACTACATACTCAGATCTTCACCAAACTTTGCATGGATACATTATGTGTCAAGACACGTGGAAAAAACGTACAAAACAAAAGATTGGAGACATCAAGATATTGGTCGAATTTTTTAAGAATTTTCAAATTTTCAGATGGGAGGTTCCAGATAAGGTCAAAAACTACATACTCAGATCTTCACCAAACTTTGCAGGGATACATTGGATGTCAAGACACGTGGAAAAAACGTACAAAACAAGAGATAGGAGACATCAAGATTTTGGACGAATTTTTTAACAATTTTCAAATTTTCAGAAAGGATGTTCCAGATAAGGTCAAAAACAACATACTCAGATCTTCACCAAACTTTGCAGGGATACATTGGATATCAAGATACGTGGAAAAAACGTACAAAACAAGAGATTGGAGACATCAAGATTTTGGACGAATTTTTTAAGAATTTTCAAATTTTCAGATAGGAGGTTCCAGATAAGATCAAAAACTACATACTCAGATCTTCACCAAACTTTGCAGGGATACATTGGATGTCAAGACACGTGGAAAAAAAGTACACAACAAGAGATTGGGGTCATCAAGATTTTGGACGGATTTTTTAGGAATTTTCAAATTTTCAGATGGGAGGTTCCAGATAAGGTCAAAAACTACATACTCAGATCTTCACCAAACATTGCAGGGATACATTGGATGTCAAGACACGTGGAAAAAACGTACAAAACAAGAGATTGGAGACATCAAGATTTTGGACGAATTTTTTAAGAATTTTCAAATTTTCAGATAGGAGGTTCCAGATGAGGTCAAAAACTACATACTCAGATCTTCACCAAACTTTGCAGGGATCCATTGGATGTCAAGACACGTGGAAAAAACATACAAAACATAGGATTGGTGACATCAAGATTTTGGACGAATTTTTTAAGAATTTTCAAATTTTCAGATAGGAGGTTCCATATAAGTTCAAAAACTACATACTCAGATCTTCACCAAACTTTGCAGGGATACATTGGAGGTCGAGACACGTGGAAAAAAAGTACAAAACAAGAGATTGGGGTCATCAAGATTTTGGACGGATTTTTTAGGAATTTTCAAATTTTCAGATGGGAGGTTCCAGATAAGGTCAAAAACTACATACTCAGATCTTCACCAAACATTGCAGGGATACATTGGATGTCAAGACACGTGGAAAAAACGTACAAAACAAGAGATTGGAGACATCAAGATTTTGGACGAATTTTTTAAGAATTTTCAAATTTTCAGATAGGAGGTTCCAGATGAGGTCAAAAACTACATACTCAGATCTTCACCAAACTTTGCAGGAATACTTTGCATGTCAAGACACGTGGAAAAAACGTACAAAACAAGAGATCGGAGACATCAAGATTTTCGACGAATTTTTTAAGAATTTTCAAATTTTCAGATGGGAGGTTCCAGATAAGGTCAAAAACGACATACTCAGATCTTCACCAAACTTTGCAGGAATACATTGGATGTCAAGACACGTGGAAAAAACATACAAAACATAGGATTGGTGACATCAAGATTTTGGACGAATTTTTTAAGAATTTTCAAATTTTCAGATAGGAGGTTCCATATAAGGTCAAAAACTACATACTCAGATCTTCACCAAACTTTGCAGGGATCCATTGGAGGTCGAGACACGTGGAAAAAACGTACAAAACAAGAGATTGGAGACATCAAGATTTTGGACGAATTTTTTAAGAATTTTCAAATTTTCAGATAGGAGGTTCCATATAAGGTCAAAAACTACATACTCAGATCTTCACCAAACTTTGCAGGGATACATTGGATGTCAAGACACGTGGAAAAAACGTACAAAACAAGAGATTGGAGACATCAAGATTTTCGACGAATTTTTTAAGAATTTTCAAATTTTCAGAAAGGATGTTCCAGATAAGGTCAAAAACGACATACTCAGATCTTCACCAAACTTTGCAGGGATCCATTGGAGGTCGAGACACGTGGAAAAAACGTACAAAACAAGAGATTGGAGACATCAAGATTTTGGACGAATTTTTGAAGAATTTTCAAATTTTCAGATAGGAGGTTCCAGATAAGGTCTAAAACTACATACTCAGATCTCCACCAAACATTGCAGGAATACATTGGATGTCAAGACACGTGGAAAAAACGTACAAAACAAGAGATTGGAGACATCAAGATTTTGGACGAATTTTTGAAGATTTTTCAAATTTTCAGATAGGAGGTTCCAGATAAGGTCAAAAACTACATACTCAGATCTTCACCAAACGTTGCAGGGATACTTTGCATGTCAAGACACGTGGAAAAAACGTACAAAACAAAAGATTGGAGACATCAAGATTTTCGACGAATTTTTTAAGAATTTTCAAATTTTCAGATGGGAGGTTCCAGATAAGGTCAAAAACGACATACTCAGATCTTCACCAAACTTTGCATGGATACATTGGATGTCAAGACACGTGGAAAAAACGTACAAAACAAGAGATTGGAGACATCAAGATTTTCGACGAATTTTTTAAGAATTCTCAAATTTTCAGAAAGGAGGTTCCATATAAGGTCAAAAACTACATACTCAGATCTTCACCAAACTTTGCAGGGATACTTTGGATGTCAAGACACGTGGAAAAAACGTACAAAACAAGAGATTGGGGTCATCAAGATTTTGGACGAATTTTTTAAGAATTTTCAAATTTTCAGATGGGAGGTTCAATATAAGGTCAAAAACTACATACTCAGATCTTCACCAAACTTTGCATGGATACATTGGATGTCAAGACACGTGGAAAAAACGTACAAAACAAGAGATTGGAGACATCAAAATTTTGGACGAATTTTTTAAGAATTTTCAAATTTTCAGATAGGAGGTTCCAGATGAGGTCAAAAACTACATACTCAGATCTTCACCAAACTTTGCAGGAATACTTTGCATGTCAAGACACGTGGAAAAAACGTACAAAACAAGAGATCGGAGACATCAAGATTTTCGACGAATTTTTTAAGAATTTTCAAATTTTCAGATGGGAGGTTCCAGATAAGGTCAAAAACGACATACTCAGATCTTCACCAAACTTTGCATGGATACATTGGATGTCAAGACACGTGGAAAAAACATACAAAACATAGGATTGGTGACATCAAGATTTTGGACGAATTTTTTAAGAATTTTCAAATTTTCAGATAGGAGGTTCCATATAAGGTCAAAAACTACATACTCAGATCTTCACCAAACTTTGCAGGGATACATTGGAGGTCGAGACACGTGGAAAAAAAGTACAAAACAAGAGATTGGGGTCATCAAGATTTTGGACGGATTTTTTAGGAATTTTCAAATTTTCAGATGGGAGGTTCCAGATAAGGTCAAAAACTACATACTCAGATCTTCACCAAACATTGCAGGGATACATTGGATGTCAAGACACGTGGAAAAAACGTACAAAACAAGAGATTGGAGACATCAAGATTTTGGACGAATTTTTTAAGAATTTTCAAATTTTCAGATAGGAGGTTCCAGATGAGGTCAAAAACTACATACTCAGATCTTCACCAAACTTTGCAGGAATACTTTGCATGTCAAGACACGTGGAAAAAACGTACAAAACAAGAGATCGGAGACATCAAGATTTTCGACGAATTTTTTAAGAATTTTCAAATTTTCAGATGGGAGGTTCCAGATAAGGTCAAAAACGACATACTCAGATCTTCACCAAACTTTGCAGGGATCCATTGGAGGTCGAGACACGTGGAAAAAACGTACAAAACAAGAGATTGGAGACATCAAGATTTTGGACGAATTTTTTAAGAATTTTCAAATTTTCAGATAGGAGGTTCCATATAAGGTCAAAAACTACATACTCAGATCTTCACCAAACTTTGCAGGGATACATTGGATGTCAAGACACGTGGAAAAAACGTACAAAACAAAAGATAGGAGACATCAAGATTTTCGACGAATTTTTTAAGAATTTTCAAATTTTCAGATGGGAGGTTCCAGATGAGGTCAAAAACGACATACTCAGATCTTCACCAAACTTTGCAGGAATACTTTGCATGTCAAGACACGTGGAAAAAACGTACAAAACAAGAGATCGGAGACATCAAGATTTTCGACGAATTTTTTAAGAATTTTCAAATTTTCAGATAGGAGGTTCCATATAAGGTCAAAAACTACATACTCAGATCTTCACCAAACTTTGCAGGGATACATTGGAGGTCGAGACACGTGGAAAAAAAGTACAAAACAAGAGATTGGGGTCATCAAGATTTTGGACGGATTTTTTAGGAATTTTCAAATTTTCAGATGGGAGGTTCCAGATAAGGTCAAAAACTACATACTCAGATCTTCACCAAACATTGCAGGGATACATTGGATGTCAAGACACGTGGAAAAAACGTACAAAACAAGAGATTGGAGACATCAAGATTTTGGACGAATTTTTTAAGAATTTTCAAATTTTCAGATAGGAGGTTCCAGATGAGGTCAAAAACTACATACTCAGATCTTCACCAAACTTTGCAGGAATACTTTGCATGTCAAGACACGTGGAAAAAAAGTACAAAACAAGAGATCGGAGACATCAAGATTTTCGACGAATTTTTGAAGAATTTTCAAATTTTCAGATAGGAGGTTCCAGATAAGGTCTAAAACTACATACTCAGATCTCCACCAAACATTGCAGGAATACATTGGATGTCAAGACACGTGGAAAAAACGTACAAAACAAGAGATTGGAGACATCAAGATTTTCGACGAATTTTTGAAGAATTTTCAAATTTTCAGATAGGAGGTTCCAGATAAGGTCAAAAACTACATACTCAGATCTTCACCAAACTTTGCAGGGATCCATTGGAGGTCGAGACACGTGGAAAAAACGTACAAAACAAGAGATTGGAGACATCAAGATTTTGGACGAATTTTTGAAGAATTTTCAAATTTTCAGATAGGAGGTTTCAGATAAGGTCTAAAACTACATACTCAGATCTCCACCAAACATTGCAGGAATACATTGGATGTCAAGACACGTGGAAAAAACGTACAAAACAAGAGATTGGAGACATCAAGATTTTCGACGAATTTTTGAAGAATTTTCAAATTTTCAGAAAGGATGTTCCAGATGAGGTCAAAAACTACATACTCAGATCTTCACCAAACTTTGCAGGGATCCATTGGAGGTCGAGACACGTGGTAAAAACGTACAAAACAAGAGATCGGAGACATCAAGATTTTCGACGAATTTTTGAAGAATTTTCAAATTTTCAGATAGGAGGTTCCAGATATGGTCTAAAACTACATACTCAGATCTCCACCAAACATTGCAGGAATACATTGGATGTCAAGACACGTGGAAAAAACGTACAAAACAAGAGATTGGAGACATCAAGATTTTCGACGAATTTTTGAAGAATTTTCAAATTTTCAGAAAGGATGTTCCAGATAAGGTCAAAAACGACATACTCAGATCTTCACCAAACTTTGCAGGGATCCATTGGAGGTCGAGACACGTGGAAAAAACGTACAAAACAAGAGATTGGAGACATCAAGATTTTGGACGAATTTTTGAAGAATTTTCAAATTTTCAGATAGGAGGTTCCAGATAAGGTCTAAAACTACATACTCAGATCTCCACCAAACATTGCAGGAATACATTGGATGTCAAGACACCTGGAAAAAACGTACAAAACAAGAGATTGGAGACATCAAGATTTTCGACGAATTTTTGAAGAATTTTCAAATTTTCAGATAGGAGGTTCCAGATAAGGTCAAAAACTACATACTCAGATCTTCACCAAACGTTGCAGGGATACTTTGCATGTCAAGACACGTGGAAAAAACGTACAAAACAAAAGATTGGAGACATCAAGATTTTCGACGAATTTTTTAAGAATTTTCAAATTTTCAGATGGGAGGTTCCAGATAAGGTCAAAAACGACATACTCAGATCTTCACCAAACTTTGCATGGATACATTGGATGTCAAGACACGTGGAAAAAACGTACAAAACAAGAGATTGGAGACATCAAGATTTTGGACGAATTTTTTAAGGATTCTCAAATTTTCAGAAAGGAGGTTCCATATAAGGTCAAAAACTACATACTCAGATCTTCACCAAACTTTGCAGGGATACTTTGGATGTCAAGACACGTGGAAAAAACGTACAAAACAAGAGATTGGGGTCATCAAGATTTTGGACGAATTTTTTAAGAATTTTCAAATTTTCAGATGGGAGGTTCAATATAAGGTCAAAAACTACATACTCAGATCTTCACCAAACTTTGCATGGATACATTGGATGTCAAGACACGTGGAAAAAACATACAAAACATAGGATTCGGAACATCAAGATTTTGGTCGAATTTTTTAAGAATTTTCAAATTTTCAGATAGGAGGTTCCATATAAGGTCAAAAACTATATACTCAGATCTTCACCAAACATTGCAGGAATACATTGGATGTCAAGACACGTGGAAAAAACGTACAAAACAAGAGATTGGGGTCATCAAGATTTTGCACGGATTTTTTAGGAATTTTCAAATTTTCAGATGGGAGGTTCCAGATAAGGTCAAAAACTACATACTCAGATCTTCACCAAACTTTGCAGGGATACATTGGATGTCAAGACACGTGGAAAAAACGTACAAAACAAGAGATTGGAGACATCAAGATTTTGGACGAATTTTTTAAGAATTTTCAAATTTTCAGATAGGAGGTTCCATATAAGGTCAAAAACTACATACTCAGATCTTCACCAAACTTTGCATGGATACATTATGTGTCAAGACACGTGGAAAAAACGTACAAAACAAAAGATTGGAGACATCAAGATATTGGTCGAATTTTTTAAGAATTTTCAAATTTTCAGATAGGAGGTTCCAGATAAGGTCAAAAACTACATACTCAGATCTTCACCAAACTTTGCAGGGATACATTGGATGTCAAGACACGTGGAAAAAACGTACAAAACAAGAGATAGGAGACATCAAGATTTTGGACGAATTTTTTAACAATTTTCAAATTTTCAGAAAGGATGTTCCAGATAAGGTCAAAAACAACATACTCAGATCTTCACCAAACTTTGCAGGGATACATTGGATATCAAGACACGTGGAAAAAACGTACAAAACAAGAGATTGGAGACATCAAGATTTTGGACGAATTTTTTAAGAATTTTCAAATTTTCAGATAGGAGGTTCCAGATAAGATCAAAAACTACATACTCAGATCTTCACCAAACTTTGCAGGGATACATTGGATGTCAAGACACGTGGAAAAAAAGTACAAAACAAGAGATTGGGGTCATCAAGATTTTGGACGGATTTTTTAGGAATTTTCAAATTTTCAGATGGGAGGTTCCAGATAAGGTCAAAAAGTACATACTCAGATCTTCACCAAACATTGCAGGGATACATTGGATGTCAAGACACGTGGAAAAAACGTACAAAACAAGAGATTGGAGACATCAAGATTTTGGACGAATTTTTTAAGAATTTTCAAATTTTCAGATAGGAGGTTCCAGATGAGGTCAAAAACTACATACTCAGATCTTCACCAAACTTTGCAGGAATACTTTGCATGTCAAGACACGTGGAAAAAACGTACAAAACAAGAGATCGGAGACATCAAGATTTTCGACGAATTTTTTAAGAATTTTCAAATTTTCAGATGGGAGGTTCCAGATAAGGTCAAAAACGACATACTCAGATCTTCACCAAACTTTGCAGGGATCCATTGGAGGTCGAGACACGTGGAAAAAACGTACAAAACAAGAGATTGGAGACATCAAGATTTTGGACGAATTTTTTAAGAATTTTCAAATTTTCAGATGGGAGGTTCCATATAAGGTCAAAAACTACATACTCAGATCTTCACCAAACTTTGCAGGGATACATTGGATGTCAAGACACGTGGAAAAAACGTACAAAACAAGAGATTGGAGACATCAAGATTTTCGAAGAATTTTTTAAGAATTTTCAAATTTTCAGAAAGGATGTTCCAGATAAGGTCAAAAACGACATACTCAGATCTTCACCAAACTTTGCAGGGATCCATTGGAGGTCGAGACACGTGGAAAAAACGTACAAAACAAGAGATTGGAGACATCAAGATTTTGGACGAATTTTTTAAGAATTCTCAAATTTTCAGATAGGAGGTTCCAGATGAGGTCAAAAACTACATACTCAGATCTTCACCAAACTTTGCAGGGATACTTTGGATGTCAAGACACGTGGAAAAAACGTACAAAACAAGAGATTGGGGTCATCAAGATTTTGGACGAATTTTTTAAGAATTTTCAAATTTTCAGATGGGAGGTTCAATATAAGGTCAAAAACTACATACTCAGATCTTCACCAAACATTGCAGGGATACATTGGATGTCAAGACAGGTGGAAAAAACGTACAAAACAAGAGATTGGAGACATCAAGATTTTGGACGAATTTTTTAAGAATTTTCAAATTTTCAGATAGGAGGTTCCAGATGAGGTCAAAAACTACATACTCAGATCTTCACCAAACTTTGCAGGAATACTTTGCATGTCAAGACACGTGGAAAAAACGTACAAAACAAGAGATTGGGGTCATCAAGATTTTGCACGGATTTTTTAGGAATTTTCAAATTTTCAGATGGGAGGTTCCAGATAAGGTCAAAAACTACATACTCAGATCTTCACCAAACTTTGCAGGGATACATTGGATGTCAAGACACGTGGAAAAAACGTACAAAACAAGAGATTGGAGACATCAAGATTTTGGACGAATTTTTTAAGAATTTTCAAATTTTCAGATAGGAGGTTCCATATAAGGTCAAAAACTACATACTCAGATCTTCACCAAACTTTGCATGGATACATTATGTGTCAAGACACGTGGAAAAAACGTACAAAACAAAAGATTGGAGACATCAAGATTTTGGTCGAATTTTTGAAGAATTTTCAAATTTTCTGATAGGAGGTCCCAGATAAGGTCAAAAACTACATACTCAGATCTCCACCAAACTTTGCAGGGATACATTGGATGTCAAGACACGTGGAAAAAACGTACAAAACAAGAGATTGGAGACATCAAGATTTTCGACGAATTTTTTAAGAATTTTCAAATTTTCAGATAGGAGGTTCCAGATGAGGTCAAAAACTACATACTCAGATCTTCACCAAACTTTGCAGGAATACTTTGCATGTCAAGACACGTGGAAAAAACGTACAAAACAAGAGATCGGAGACATCAAGATTTTCGACGAATTTTTGAAGAATTTTCAAATTTTCAGATAGGAGGTTCCAGATAAGGTCTAAAACTACATACTCAGATCTTCACCAAACATTGCAGGAATACATTGGATGTCAAGACACGTGGAAAAAACGTACAAAACAAGAGATTGGAGACATCAAGATTTTCGACGAATTTTTGAAGAATTTTCAAATTTTCAGATAGGAGGTTCCAGATAAGGTCAAAAACTACATACTCAGATCTTCACCAAACTTTGAAGGGATCCATTGGAGGTCGAGACAAGTGGAAAAAACGTACAAAACAAGAGATTGGAGACATCAAGATTTTGGACGAATTTTTGAAGAATTTTCAAATTTTCAGATAGGAGGTTCCAGATAAGGTCTAAAACTACATACTCAGATCTCCACCAAACATTGCAGGAATACATTGGATGTCAAGACACGTGGAAAAAACGTACAAAACAAGAGATTGGAGACATCAAGATTTTCGACGAATTTTTGAAGAATTTTCAAATTTTCAGAAAGGATGTTCCAGATGAGGTCAAAAACTACATACTCAGATCTTCACCAAACTTTGCAGGGATACTTTGGATGTCAAGACACGTGGAAAAAACGTACAAAACAAGAGATCGGAGACATCAAGATTTTCGACGAATTTTTGAAGAATTTTCAAATTTTCAGATAGGAGGTTCCAGATAAGGTCTAAAACTACATACTCAGATCTCCACCAAACATTGCAGGAATACATTGGATGTCAAGACACGTGGAAAAAACGTACAAAACAAGAGATTGGAGACATCAAGATTTTCGACGAATTTTTGAAGAATTTTCAAATTTTCAGAAAGGATGTTCCAGATAAGGTCAAAAACGACATACTCAGATCTTCACCAAACTTTGCAGGGATCCATTGGAGGTCGAGACACGTGGAAAAAACGTACAAAACAAGAGATTGGAGACATCAAGATTTTGGACGAATTTTTGAAGAATTTTCAAATTTTCAGATAGGAGGTTCCAGATAAGGTCTAAAACTACATACTCAGATCTCCACCAAACATTGCAGGAATACATTGGATGTCAAGACACGTGGAAAAAACGTACAAAACAAGAGATTGGTGACATCAAGATTTTCGACGAATTTTTGAAGAATTTTCAAATTTTCAGATAGGAGGTTCCAGATAAGGTCAAAAACTACATACTCAGATCTTCACCAAACGTTGCAGGGATACTTTGCATGTCAAGACACGTGGAAAAAACGTACAAAACAAAAGATTGGAGACATCAAGATTTTCGACGAATTTTTTAAGAATTTTCAAATTTTCAGATGGGAGGTTCCAGATAAGGTCAAAAACGACATACTCAGATCTTCACCAAACTTTGCATGGATACATTGGATGTCAAGACACGTGGAAAAAACGTACAAAACAAGAGATTGGAGACATCAAGATTTTGGACGAATTTTTTAAGAATTTTCAAATTTTCAGATGGGAGGTTCCAGATAAGGTCAAAAACTACATACTCAGATCTTCACCAAACTTTGCATGGATACATTGGATGTCAAGACACGTGGAAAAAACATACAAAACATAGGATTCGGAACATCAAGATTTTGGTCGAATTTTTTAAGAATTTTCAAATTTTCAGATAGGAGGTTCCATATAAAGTCAAAAACTACATACTCAGATCTTCACCAAACATTGCAGGAATACATTGGATGTCAAGACACGTGGAAAAAACGTACAAAACAAGAGATTGGGGTCATCAAGATTTTGCACGGATTTTTTAGGAATTTTCAAATTTTCAGATGGGAGGTTCCAGATAAGGTCAAAAACTACATACTCAGATCTACACCAAACTTTGCAGGGATACATTGGATGTCAAGACACGTGGAAAAAACGTACAAAACAAGAGATTGGAGACATCAAGATTTTGGACGAATTTTTTAAGAATTTTCAAATTTTCAGATAGGAGGTTCCATATAAGGTCAAAAACTACATACTCAGATCTTCACCAAACTTTGCATGGATACATTATGTGTCAAGACACGTGGAAAAAACGTACAAAACAAAAGATTGGAGACATCAAGATATTGGTCGAATTTTTTAAGAATTTTCAAATTTTCAGATGGGAGGTTCCAGATAAGGTCAAAAACTACATACTCAGATCTTCACCAAACTTTGCAGGTATACATTGGATGTCAAGACACGTGGAAAAAACGTACAAAACAAGAGATAGGAGACATCAAGATTTTGGACGAATTTTTTAACAATTTTCAAATTTTCAGAAAGGATGTTCCAGATAAGGTCAAAAACAACATACTCAGATCTTCACCAAACTTTGCAGGGATACATTGGATATCAAGATACGTGGAAAAAACGTACAAAACAAGAGATTGGAGACATCAAGATTTTGGACGAATTTTTTAAGAATTTTCAAATTTTCAGATAGGAGGTTCCAGATAAGATCAAAAACTAAATACTCAGATCTTCACCAAACTTTGCAGGGATACATTGGATGTCAAGACACGTGGAAAAAAAGTACACAACAAGAGATTGGGATCATCAAGATTTTGGACGGATTTTTTAGGAATTTTCAAATTTTCAGATGGGAGGTTCCAGATAAGGTCAAAAACTACATACTCAGATCTTCACCAAACATTGCAGGGATACATTGGATGTCAAGACACGTGGAAAAAACGTACAAAACAAGAGATTGGAGACATCAAGATTTTGGACGAATTTTTTAAGAATTTTCAAATTTTCAGATAGGAGGTTCCAGATGAGGTCAAAAACTACATACTCAGATCTTCACCAAACTTTGCAGGGATCCATTGGATGTCAAGACACGTGGAAAAAACATACAAAACATAGGATTGGTGACATCAAGATTTTGGACGAATTTTTTAAGAATTTTCAAATTTTCAGATAGGAGGTTCCATATAAGTTCAAAAACTACATACTCAGATCTTCACCAAACTTTGCAGGGATACATTGGAGGTCGAGACACGTGGAAAAAAAGTACAAAACAAGAGATTGGGGTCATCAAGATTTTGGACGGATTTTTTAGGAATTTTCAAATTTTCAGATGGGAGGTTCCAGATAAGGTCAAAAACTACATACTCAGATCTTCACCAAACATTGCAGGGATACATTGGATGTCAAGACACGTGGAAAAAACGTACAAAACAAGAGATTGGAGACATCAAGATTTTGGACGAATTTTTTAAGAATTTTCAAATTTTCAGATAGGAGGTTCCAGATGAGGTCAAAAACTACATACTCAGATCTTCACCAAACTTTGCAGGAATACTTTGCATGTCAAGACACGTGGAAAAAACGTACAAAACAAGAGATCGGAGACATCAAGATTTTCGACGAATTTTTTAAGAATTTTCAAATTTTCAGATGGGAGGTTCCAGATAAGGTCAAAAACGACATACTCAGATCTTCACCAAACTTTGCAGGAATACATTGGATGTCAAGACACGTGGAAAAAACATACAAAACATAGGATTGGTGACATCAAGATTTTGGACGAATTTTTTAAGAATTTTCAAATTTTCAGATAGGAGGTTCCATATAAGGTCAAAAACTACATACTCAGATCTTCACCAAACTTTGCAGGGATCCATTGGAGGTCGAGACACGTGGAAAAAACGTACAAAACAAGAGATTGGAGACATCAAGATTTTGGACGAATTTTTTAAGAATTTTCAAATTTTCAGATACGAGGTTCCATATAAGGTCAAAAACTACATACTCAGATCTTCACCAAACTTTGCAGGGATACATTGGATGTCAAGACACGTGGAAAAAACGTACAAAACAAGAGATTGGAGACATCAAGATTTTCGACGAATTTTTTAAGAATTTTCAAATTTTCAGAAAGGATGTTCCAGATAAGGTCAAAAACGACATACTCAGATCTTCACCAAACTTTGCAGGGATCCATTGGAGGTCGAGACACGTGGAAAAAACGTACAAAACAAGAGATTGGAGACATCAAGATTTTGGACGAATTTTTGAAGAATTTTCAAATTTTCAGATAGGAGGTTCCAGATAAGGTCTAAAACTACATACTCAGATCTCCACCAAACATTGCAGGAATACATTGGATGTCAAGACACGTGGAAAAAACGTACAAAACAAGAGATTGGAGACATCAAGATTTTGGACGAATTTTTGAAGATTTTTCAAATTTTCAGATAGGAGGTTCCAGATAAGGTCAAAAACTACATACTCAGATCTTCACCAAACGTTGCAGGGATACTTTGCATGTCAAGACACGTGGAAAAAACGTACAAAACAAAAGATTGGAGACATCAAGATTTTCGACGAATTTTTTAAGAATTTTCAAATTTTCAGATGGGAGGTTCCAGATAAGGTCAAAAACGACATACTCAGATCTTCACCAAACTTTGCATGGATACATTGGATGTCAAGACACGTGGAAAAAACGTACAAAACAAGAGATTGGAGACATCAAGATTTTCGACGAATTTTTTAAGAATTCTCAAATTTTCAGAAAGGAGGTTCCATATAAGGTCAAAAACTACATACTCAGATCTTCACCAAACTTTGCAGGGATACTTTGGATGTCAAGACACGTGGAAAAAACGTACAAAACAAGAGATTGGGGTCATCAAGATTTTGGACGAATTTTTTAAGAATTTTCAAATTTTCAGATGGGAGGTTCAATATAAGGTCAAAAACTACATACTCAGATCTTCACCAAACTTTGCATGGATACATTGGATGTCAAGACACGTGGAAAAAACGTACAAAACAAGAGATTGGAGACATCAAAATTTTGGACGAATTTTTTAAGAATTTTCAAATTTTCAGATAGGAGGTTCCAGATGAGGTCAAAAACTACATACTCAGATCTTCACCAAACTTTGCAGGAATACTTTGCATGTCAAGACACGTGGAAAAAACGTACAAAACAAGAGATCGGAGACATCAAGATTTTCGACGAATTTTTTAAGAATTTTCAAATTTTCAGATGGGAGGTTCCAGATAAGGTCAAAAACGACATACTCAGATCTTCACCAAACTTTGCATGGATACATTGGATGTCAAGACACGTGGAAAAAACATACAAAACATAGGATTGGTGACATCAAGATTTTGGACGAATTTTTTAAGAATTTTCAAATTTTCAGATAGGAGGTTCCATATAAGGTCAAAAACTACATACTCAGATCTTCACCAAACTTTGCAGGGATACATTGGAGGTCGAGACACGTGGAAAAAAAGTACAAAACAAGAGATTGGGGTCATCAAGATTTTGGACGGATTTTTTAGGAATTTTCAAATTTTCAGATGGGAGGTTCCAGATAAGGTCAAAAACTACATACTCAGATCTTCACCAAACATTGCAGGGATACATTGGATGTCAAGACACGTGGAAAAAACGTACAAAAGAAGAGATTGGAGACATCAAGATTTTGGACGAATTTTTTAAGAATTTTCAAATTTTCAGATAGGAGGTTCCAGATGAGGTCAAAAACTACATACTCAGATCTTCACCAAACTTTGCAGGAATACTTTGCATGTCAAGACACGTGGAAAAAACGTACAAAACAAGAGATCGGAGACATCAAGATTTTCGACGAATTTTTTAAGAATTTTCAAATTTTCAGATGGGAGGTTCCAGATAAGGTCAAAAACGACATACTCAGATCTTCACCAAACTTTGCAGGGATCCATTGGAGGTCGAGACACGTGGAAAAAACGTACAAAACAAGAGATTGGAGACATCAAGATTTTGGACGAATTTTTTAAGAATTTTCAAATTTTCAGATAGGAGGTTCCATATAAGGTCAAAAACTACATACTCAGATCTTCACCAAACTTTGCAGGGATACATTGGATGTCAAGACACGTGGAAAAAACGTACAAAACAAAAGATAGGAGACATCAAGATTTTCGACGAATTTTTTAAGAATTTTCAAATTTTCAGATGGGAGGTTCCAGATGAGGTCAAAAACGACATACTCAGATCTTCACCAAACTTTGCAGGAATACTTTGCATGTCAAGACACGTGGAAAAAACGTACAAAACAAGAGATCGGAGACATCAAGATTTTCGACGAATTTTTTAAGAATTTTCAAATTTTCAGATAGGAGGTTCCATATAAGGTCAAAAACTACATACTCAGATCTTCACCAAACTTTGCAGGGATACATTGGAGGTCGAGACACGTGGAAAAAAAGTACAAAACAAGAGATTGGGGTCATCAAGATTTTGGACGGATTTTTTAGGAATTTTCAAATTTTCAGATGGGAGGTTCCAGATAAGGTCAAAAACTACATACTCAGATCTTCACCAAACATTGCAGGGATACATTGGATGTCAAGACACGTGGAAAAAACGTACAAAACAAGAGATTGGAGACATCAAGATTTTGGACGAATTTTTTAAGAATTTTCAAATTTTCAGATAGGAGGTTCCAGATGAGGTCAAAAACTACATACTCAGATCTTCACCAAACTTTGCAGGAATACTTTGCATGTCAAGACACGTGGAAAAAAAGTACAAAACAAGAGATCGGAGACATCAAGATTTTCGACGAATTTTTGAAGAATTTTCAAATTTTCAGATAGGAGGTTCCAGATAAGGTCTAAAACTACATACTCAGATCTCCACCAAACATTGCAGGAATACATTGGATGTCAAGACACGTGGAAAAAACGTACAAAACAAGAGATTGGAGACATCAAGATTTTCGACGAATTTTTGAAGAATTTTCAAATTTTCAGATAGGAGGTTCCAGATAAGGTCAAAAACTACATACTCAGATCTTCACCAAACTTTGCAGGGATCCATTGGAGGTCGAGACACGTGGAAAAAACGTACAAAACAAGAGATTGGAGACATCAAGATTTTGGACGAATTTTTGAAGAATTTTCAAATTTTCAGATAGGAGGTTTCAGATAAGGTCTAAAACTACATACTCAGATCTCCACCAAACATTGCAGGAATACATTGGATGTCAAGACACGTGGAAAAAACGTACAAAACAAGAGATTGGAGACATCAAGATTTTCGACGAATTTTTGAAGAATTTTCAAATTTTCAGAAAGGATGTTCCAGATGAGGTCAAAAACTACATACTCAGATCTTCACCAAACTTTGCAGGGATCCATTGGAGGTCGAGACACGTGGTAAAAACGTACAAAACAAGAGATCGGAGACATCAAGATTTTCGACGAATTTTTGAAGAATTTTCAAATTTTCAGATAGGAGGTTCCAGATATGGTCTAAAACTACATACTCAGATCTCCACCAAACATTGCAGGAATACATTGGATGTCAAGACACGTGGAAAAAACGTACAAAACAAGAGATTGGAGACATCAAGATTTTCGACGAATTTTTGAAGAATTTTCAAATTTTCAGAAAGGATGTTCCAGATAAGGTCAAAAACGACATACTCAGATCTTCACCAAACTTTGCAGGGATCCATTGGAGGTCGAGACACGTGGAAAAAACGTACAAAACAAGAGATTGGAGACATCAAGATTTTGGACGAATTTTTGAAGAATTTTCAAATTTTCAGATAGGAGGTTCCAGATAAGGTCTAAAACTACATACTCAGATCTCCACCAAACATTGCAGGAATACATTGGATGTCAAGACACCTGGAAAAAACGTACAAAACAAGAGATTGGAGACATCAAGATTTTCGACGAATTTTTGAAGAATTTTCAAATTTTCAGATAGGAGGTTCCAGATAAGGTCAAAAACTACATACTCAGATCTTCACCAAACGTTGCAGGGATACTTTGCATGTCAAGACACGTGGAAAAAACGTACAAAACAAAAGATTGGAGACATCAAGATTTTCGACGAATTTTTTAAGAATTTTCAAATTTTCAGATGGGAGGTTCCAGATAAGGTCAAAAACGACATACTCAGATCTTCACCAAACTTTGCATGGATACATTGGATGTCAAGACACGTGGAAAAAACGTACAAAACAAGAGATTGGAGACATCAAGATTTTGGACGAATTTTTTAAGGATTCTCAAATTTTCAGAAAGGAGGTTCCATATAAGGTCAAAAACTACATACTCAGATCTTCACCAAACTTTGCAGGGATACTTTGGATGTCAAGACACGTGGAAAAAACGTACAAAACAAGAGATTGGGGTCATCAAGATTTTGGACGAATTTTTTAAGAATTTTCAAATTTTCAGATGGGAGGTTCAATATAAGGTCAAAAACTACATACTCAGATCTTCACCAAACTTTGCATGGATACATTGGATGTCAAGACACGTGGAAAAAACATACAAAACATAGGATTCGGAACATCAAGATTTTGGTCGAATTTTTTAAGAATTTTCAAATTTTCAGATAGGAGGTTCCATATAAGGTCAAAAACTATATACTCAGATCTTCACCAAACATTGCAGGAATACATTGGATGTCAAGACACGTGGAAAAAACGTACAAAACAAGAGATTGGGGTCATCAAGATTTTGCACGGATTTTTTAGGAATTTTCAAATTTTCAGATGGGAGGTTCCAGATAAGGTCAAAAACTACATACTCAGATCTTCACCAAACTTTGCAGGGATACATTGGATGTCAAGACACGTGGAAAAAACGTACAAAACAAGAGATTGGAGACATCAAGATTTTGGACGAATTTTTTAAGAATTTTCAAATTTTCAGATAGGAGGTTCCATATAAGGTCAAAAACTACATACTCAGATCTTCACCAAACTTTGCATGGATACATTATGTGTCAAGACACGTGGAAAAAACGTACAAAACAAAAGATTGGAGACATCAAGATATTGGTCGAATTTTTTAAGAATTTTCAAATTTTCAGATAGGAGGTTCCAGATAAGGTCAAAAACTACATACTCAGATCTTCACCAAACTTTGCAGGGATACATTGGATGTCAAGACACGTGGAAAAAACGTACAAAACAAGAGATAGGAGACATCAAGATTTTGGACGAATTTTTTAACAATTTTCAAATTTTCAGAAAGGATGTTCCAGATAAGGTCAAAAACAACATACTCAGATCTTCACCAAACTTTGCAGGGATACATTGGATATCAAGACACGTGGAAAAAACGTACAAAACAAGAGATTGGAGACATCAAGATTTTGGACGAATTTTTTAAGAATTTTCAAATTTTCAGATAGGAGGTTCCAGATAAGATCAAAAACTACATACTCAGATCTTCACCAAACTTTGCAGGGATACATTGGATGTCAAGACACGTGGAAAAAAAGTACAAAACAAGAGATTGGGGTCATCAAGATTTTGGACGGATTTTTTAGGAATTTTCAAATTTTCAGATGGGAGGTTCCAGATAAGGTCAAAAACTACATACTCAGATCTTCACCAAACATTGCAGGGATACATTGGATGTCAAGACACGTGGAAAAAACGTACAAAACAAGAGATTGGAGACATCAAGATTTTGGACGAATTTTTTAAGAATTTTCAAATTTTCAGATAGGAGGTTCCAGATGAGGTCAAAAACTACATACTCAGATCTTCACCAAACTTTGCAGGAATACTTTGCATGTCAAGACACGTGGAAAAAACGTACAAAACAAGAGATCGGAGACATCAAGATTTTCGACGAATTTTTTAAGAATTTTCAAATTTTCAGATGGGAGGTTCCAGATAAGGTCAAAAACGACATACTCAGATCTTCACCAAACTTTGCAGGGATCCATTGGAGGTCGAGACACGTGGAAAAAACGTACAAAACAAGAGATTGGAGACATCAAGATTTTGGACGAATTTTTTAAGAATTTTCAAATTTTCAGATGGGAGGTTCCATATAAGGTCAAAAACTACATACTCAGATCTTCACCAAACTTTGCAGGGATACATTGGATGTCAAGACACGTGGAAAAAACGTACAAAACAAGAGATTGGAGACATCAAGATTTTCGACGAATTTTTTAAGAATTTTCAAATTTTCAGAAAGGATGTTCCAGATAAGGTCAAAAACGACATACTCAGATCTTCACCAAACTTTGCAGGGATCCATTGGAGGTCGAGACACGTGGAAAAAACGTACAAAACAAGAGATTGGAGACATCAAGATTTTGGACGAATTTTTGAAGAATTTTCAAATTTTCAGATAGGATGTTCCAGATAAGGTCTAAAACTACATACTCAGATCTCCACCAAACATTGCAGGAATACATTGGATGTCAAGACACGTGGAAAAAACGTACAAAACAAGAGATTGGAGACATCAAGATTTTCGACGAATTTTTGAAGAATTTTCAAATTTTCAGATGGGAGGTTCCAGATAAGGTCAAAAACTACATACTCAGATCTTCACCAAACGTTGCAGGGATACTTTGCATGTCAAGACACGTGGAAAAAACGTACAAAACAAAAGATTGGAGACATCAAGATTTTCGACGAATTTTTTAAGAATTTTCAAATTTTCAGATGGGAGGTTCCAGATAAGGTCAAAAACGACATACTCAGATCTTCACCAAACTTTGCATGGATACATTGGATGTCAAGACACGTGGAAAAAACGTACAAAACAAGAGATTGGAGACATCAAGATTTTGGACGAATTTTTTAAGAATTCTCAAATTTTCAGAAAGGAGGTTCCATATAAGGTCAAAAACTACATACTCAGATCTTCACCAAACATTGCAGGAATACATTGGATGTCAAGACACGTGGAAAAAACGTACAAAACAAGAGATTGGGGTCATCAAGATTTTGCACGGATTTTTTAGGAATTTTCAAATTTTCAGATGGGAGGTTCCAGATAAGGTCAAAAACTACATACTCAGATCTTCACCAAACTTTGCAGGGATACATTGGATGTGAAGACACGTGGAAAAAACGTACAAAACAAGAGATTGGAGACATCAAGATTTTGGACGAATTTTTTAAGAATTTTCAAATTTTCAGATAGGAGGTTCCATATAAGGTCAAAAACTACATACTCAGATCTTCACCAAACTTTGCATGGATACATTATGTGTCAAGACACGTGGAAAAAACGTACAAAACAAAAGATTGGAGACATCAAGATTTTGGTCGAATTTTTTAAGAATTTTCAAATTTTCAGATGGGAGGTTCCAGATAAGGTCAAAAACTACATACTCAGATCTTCACCAAACTTTGCAGGGATACATTGGATGTCAAGACACGTGGAAAAAACGTACAAAAAAGAGATTGGAGACATCAAGATTTTCGACGAATTTTTTAACAATTTTCAAATTTTCAGATAGGATGTTCCAGATAAGGTCAAAAACGACATACTCAGATCTTCACCAAACTTTGCAGGGATACATTGGATATCAAGACACGTGGAAAAAACGTACAAAACAAGAGATTGGAGACATCAAGATTTTGGACGAATTTTTTAAGAATTTTCAAATTTTCAGATAGGAGGTTCCAGATAAGGTCAAAAACTACATACTCAGATCTTCACCAAACTTTGCAGGGATACATTGGATGTCAAGACACGTGGAAAAAACGTACAAAACAAGAGATTGAGGTCATCAAGATTTTGGAAGGATTTTTTAGGAATTTTCAAATTTTCAGATGGGAGGTTCCAGATAAGGTCAAAAACTACATACTCAGATCTTCACCAAACATTGCAGGGATACATTGGATGTCAAGACACGTGGAAAAAACGTACAAAACAAGAGATTGGAGACATCAAAATTTTGGACGAATTTTTTAAGAATTTTCAAATTTTCAGATAGGAGGTTCCAGATGAGGTCAAAAACTACATACTCAGATCTTCACCAAACTTTGCAGGAATACTTTGCATGTCAAGACACGTGGAAAAAACGTACAAAACAAGAGATCGGAGACATCAAGATTTTCGACGAATTTTTTAAGAATTTTCAAATTTTCAGATGGGAGGTTCCAGATAAGGTCAAAAACGACATACTCAGATCTTCACCAAACTTTGCATGGATACATTGGATGTCAAGACACGTGGAAAAAACATACAAAACATAGGATTGGTGACATCAAGATTTTGGTCGAATTTTTTAAGAATTTTCAAATTTTCAGATGGGAGGTTCCAGATAAGGTCAAAAACTACATACTCAGATCTTCACCAAACTTTGCAGGGATACATTGGATGTCAAGACACGTGGAAAAAACGTACAAAACAAGAGATTGGAGACATCAAGATTATGGACGAATTTTTTGAGAATTTTCAAATTTTCAGAAAGGAGGTTCCATATAAGGTCAAAAACTACATACTCAGATCTTCACCAAACTTTGCAGGGATACATTGGATGTCAAGACACGTGGAAAAAACGTACAAAACAAGAGATTGGAGACATCAAGATTTTCGACGAATTTTTTAAGAATTTTCAAATTTTCAGAAAGGATGTTCCAGATAAGGTCAAAAACGACATACTCAGATCTTCACCAAACTTTGCAGGGATACATTGGAGGTCGAGACACGTGGAAAAAACGTACAAAACAAGAGATTGGAGACATCAAGATTTTGGACGAATTTTTGAAGAATTTTCAAATTTTCAGATAGGAGGTCCCAGATAAGGTCAAAAACTACATACTCAGATCTCCACCAAACATTGCAGGGATACATTGGATGTCAAGACACGTGGAAAAAACGTACAAAACAAGAGATTGGAGACATCAAGATTTTCGACGAATTTTTGAAGAATTTTCAAATTTTCAGATAGGAGGTTCCAGATAAGGTCAAAAACTACATACTCAGATCTTCACCAAACGTTGCAGGGATACTTTGCATGTCAAGACACGTGGAAAAAACGTACAAAACAAGAGATTGGAGACATCAAGATTTTCGACGAATTTTTTAAGAATTTTCAAATTTTCAGATGGGAGGTTCCAGATAAGGTCAAAAACGACATACTCAGATCTTCACCAAACTTTGCATGGATACATTGGATGTCAAGACACGTGGAAAAAACGTACAAAACAAGAGATTGGAGACATCAAGATTTTCGACGAATTTTTGAAGAATTTTCAAATTTTCAGAAAGGATGTTCCAGATGAGGTCAAAAACTACATACTCAGATCTTCACCAAACTTTGCAGGGATCCATTGGAGGTCGAGACACGTGGTAAAAACGTACAAAACAAGAGATCGGAGACATCAAGATTTTCGACGAATTTTTGAAGAATTTTCAAATTTTCAGATAGGAGGTTCCAGATATGGTCTAAAACTACATACTCAGATCTCCACCAAACATTGCAGGAATACATTGGATGTCAAGACACGTGGAAAAAACGTACAAAACAAGAGATTGGAGACATCAAGATTTTCGACGAATTTTTGAAGAATTTTCAAATTTTCAGAAAGGATGTTCCAGATAAGGTCAAAAACGACATACTCAGATCTTCACCAAACTTTGCAGGGATCCATTGGAGGTCGAGACACGTGGAAAAAACGTACAAAACAAGAGATTGGAGACATCAAGATTTTGGACGAATTTTTGAAGAATTTTCAAATTTTCAGATAGGAGGTTCCAGATAAGGTCTAAAACTACATACTCAGATCTCCACCAAACATTGCAGGAATACATTGGATGTCAAGACACCTGGAAAAAACGTACAAAACAAGAGATTGGAGACATCAAGATTTTCGACGAATTTTTGAAGAATTTTCAAATTTTCAGATAGGAGGTTCCAGATAAGGTCAAAAACTACATACTCAGATCTTCACCAAACGTTGCAGGGATACTTTGCATGTCAAGACACGTGGAAAAAACGTACAAAACAAAAGATTGGAGACATCAAGATTTTCGACGAATTTTTTAAGAATTTTCAAATTTTCAGATGGGAGGTTCCAGATAAGGTCAAAAACGACATACTCAGATCTTCACCAAACTTTGCATGGATACATTGGATGTCAAGACACGTGGAAAAAACGTACAAAACAAGAGATTGGAGACATCAAGATTTTGGACGAATTTTTTAAGGATTCTCAAATTTTCAGAAAGGAGGTTCCATATAAGGTCAAAAACTACATACTCAGATCTTCACCAAACTTTGCAGGGATACTTTGGATGTCAAGACACGTGGAAAAAACGTACAAAACAAGAGATTGGGGTCATCAAGATTTTGGACGAATTTTTTAAGAATTTTCAAATTTTCAGATGGGAGGTTCAATATAAGGTCAAAAACTACATACTCAGATCTTCACCAAACTTTGCATGGATACATTGGATGTCAAGACACGTGGAAAAAACATACAAAACATAGGATTCGGAACATCAAGATTTTGGTCGAATTTTTTAAGAATTTTCAAATTTTCAGATAGGAGGTTCCATATAAGGTCAAAAACTATATACTCAGATCTTCACCAAACATTGCAGGAATACATTGGATGTCAAGACACGTGGAAAAAACGTACAAAACAAGAGATTGGGGTCATCAAGATTTTGCACGGATTTTTTAGGAATTTTCAAATTTTCAGATGGGAGGTTCCAGATAAGGTCAAAAACTACATACTCAGATCTTCACCAAACTTTGCAGGGATACATTGGATGTCAAGACACGTGGAAAAAACGTACAAAACAAGAGATTGGAGACATCAAGATTTTGGACGAATTTTTTAAGAATTTTCAAATTTTCAGATAGGAGGTTCCATATAAGGTCAAAAACTACATACTCAGATCTTCACCAAACTTTGCATGGATACATTATGTGTCAAGACACGTGGAAAAAACGTACAAAACAAAAGATTGGAGACATCAAGATATTGGTCGAATTTTTTAAGAATTTTCAAATTTTCAGATAGGAGGTTCCAGATAAGGTCAAAAACTACATACTCAGATCTTCACCAAACTTTGCAGGGATACATTGGATGTCAAGACACGTGGAAAAAACGTACAAAACAAGAGATAGGAGACATCAAGATTTTGGACGAATTTTTTAACAATTTTCAAATTTTCAGAAAGGATGTTCCAGATAAGGTCAAAAACAACATACTCAGATCTTCACCAAACTTTGCAGGGATACATTGGATATCAAGACACGTGGAAAAAACGTACAAAACAAGAGATTGGAGACATCAAGATTTTGGACGAATTTTTTAAGAATTTTCAAATTTTCAGATAGGAGGTTCCAGATAAGATCAAAAACTACATACTCAGATCTTCACCAAACTTTGCAGGGATACATTGGATGTCAAGACACGTGGAAAAAAAGTACAAAACAAGAGATTGGGGTCATCAAGATTTTGGACGGATTTTTTAGGAATTTTCAAATTTTCAGATGGGAGGTTCCAGATAAGGTCAAAAACTACATACTCAGATCTTCACCAAACATTGCAGGGATACATTGGATGTCAAGACACGTGGAAAAAACGTACAAAACAAGAGATTGGAGACATCAAGATTTTGGACGAATTTTTTAAGAATTTTCAAATTTTCAGATAGGAGGTTCCAGATGAGGTCAAAAACTACATACTCAGATCTTCACCAAACTTTGCAGGAATACTTTGCATGTCAAGACACGTGGAAAAAACGTACAAAACAAGAGATCGGAGACATCAAGATTTTCGACGAATTTTTTAAGAATTTTCAAATTTTCAGATGGGAGGTTCCAGATAAGGTCAAAAACGACATACTCAGATCTTCACCAAACTTTGCAGGGATCCATTGGAGGTCGAGACACGTGGAAAAAACGTACAAAACAAGAGATTGGAGACATCAAGATTTTGGACGAATTTTTTAAGAATTTTCAAATTTTCAGATGGGAGGTTCCATATAAGGTCAAAAACTACATACTCAGATCTTCACCAAACTTTGCAGGGATACATTGGATGTCAAGACACGTGGAAAAAACGTACAAAACAAGAGATTGGAGACATCAAGATTTTCGACGAATTTTTTAAGAATTTTCAAATTTTCAGAAAGGATGTTCCAGATAAGGTCAAAAACGACATACTCAGATCTTCACCAAACTTTGCAGGGATCCATTGGAGGTCGAGACACGTGGAAAAAACGTACAAAACAAGAGATTGGAGACATCAAGATTTTGGACGAATTTTTGAAGAATTTTCAAATTTTCAGATAGGATGTTCCAGATAAGGTCTAAAACTACATACTCAGATCTCCACCAAACATTGCAGGAATACATTGGATGTCAAGACACGTGGAAAAAACGTACAAAACAAGAGATTGGAGACATCAAGATTTTCGACGAATTTTTGAAGAATTTTCAAATTTTCAGATAGGAGGTTCCAGATAAGGTCAAAAACTACATACTCAGATCTTCACCAAACGTTGCAGGGATACTTTGCATGTCAAGACACGTGGAAAAAACGTACAAAACAAAAGATTGGAGACATCAAGATTTTCGACGAATTTTTTAAGAATTTTCAAATTTTCAGATGGGAGGTTCCAGATAAGGTCAAAAACGACATACTCAGATCTTCACCAAACTTTGCATGGATACATTGGATGTCAAGACACGTGGAAAAAACGTACAAAACAAGAGATTGGAGACATCAAGATTTTGGACGAATTTTTTAAGAATTCTCAAATTTTCAGAAAGGAGGTTCCATATAAGGTCAAAAACTACATACTCAGATCTTCACCAAACATTGCAGGAATACATTGGATGTCAAGACACGTGGAAAAAACGTACAAAACAAGAGATTGGGGTCATCAAGATTTTGCACGGATTTTTTAGGAATTTTCAAATTTTCAGATGGGAGGTTCCAGATAAGGTCAAAAACTACATACTCAGATCTTCACCAAACTTTGCAGGGATACATTGGATGTGAAGACACGTGGAAAAAACGTACAAAACAAGAGATTGGAGACATCAAGATTTTGGACGAATTTTTTAAGAATTTTCAAATTTTCAGATAGGAGGTTCCATATAAGGTCAAAAACTACATACTCAGATCTTCACCAAACTTTGCATGGATACATTATGTGTCAAGACACGTGGAAAAAACGTACAAAACAAAAGATTGGAGACATCAAGATTTTGGTCGAATTTTTTAAGAATTTTCAAATTTTCAGATGGGAGGTTCCAGATAAGGTCAAAAACTACATACTCAGATCTTCACCAAACTTTGCAGGGATACATTGGATGTCAAGACACGTGGAAAAAACGTACAAAAAAGAGATTGGAGACATCAAGATTTTCGACGAATTTTTTAACAATTTTCAAATTTTCAGATAGGATGTTCCAGATAAGGTCAAAAACGACATACTCAGATCTTCACCAAACTTTGCAGGGATACATTGGATATCAAGACACGTGGAAAAAACGTACAAAACAAGAGATTGGAGACATCAAGATTTTGGACGAATTTTTTAAGAATTTTCAAATTTTCAGATAGGAGGTTCCAGATAAGGTCAAAAACTACATACTCAGATCTTCACCAAACTTTGCAGGGATACATTGGATGTCAAGACACGTGGAAAAAACGTACAAAACAAGAGATTGAGGTCATCAAGATTTTGGAAGGATTTTTTAGGAATTTTCAAATTTTCAGATGGGAGGTTCCAGATAAGGTCAAAAACTACATACTCAGATCTTCACCAAACATTGCAGGGATACATTGGATGTCAAGACACGTGGAAAAAACGTACAAAACAAGAGATTGGAGACATCAAAATTTTGGACGAATTTTTTAAGAATTTTCAAATTTTCAGATAGGAGGTTCCAGATGAGGTCAAAAACTACATACTCAGATCTTCACCAAACTTTGCAGGAATACTTTGCATGTCAAGACACGTGGAAAAAACGTACAAAACAAGAGATCGGAGACATCAAGATTTTCGACGAATTTTTTAAGAATTTTCAAATTTTCAGATGGGAGGTTCCAGATAAGGTCAAAAACGACATACTCAGATCTTCACCAAACTTTGCATGGATACATTGGATGTCAAGACACGTGGAAAAAACATACAAAACATAGGATTGGTGACATCAAGATTTTGGTCGAATTTTTTAAGAATTTTCAAATTTTCAGATGGGAGGTTCCAGATAAGGTCAAAAACTACATACTCAGATCTTCACCAAACTTTGCAGGGATACATTGGATGTCAAGACACGTGGAAAAAACGTACAAAACAAGAGATTGGAGACATCAAGATTATGGACGAATTTTTTGAGAATTTTCAAATTTTCAGAAAGGAGGTTCCATATAAGGTCAAAAACTACATACTCAGATCTTCACCAAACTTTGCAGGGATACATTGGATGTCAAGACACGTGGAAAAAACGTACAAAACAAGAGATTGGAGACATCAAGATTTTCGACGAATTTTTTAAGAATTTTCAAATTTTCAGAAAGGATGTTCCAGATAAGGTCAAAAACGACATACTCAGATCTTCACCAAACTTTGCAGGGATACATTGGAGGTCGAGACACGTGGAAAAAACGTACAAAACAAGAGATTGGAGACATCAAGATTTTGGACGAATTTTTGAAGAATTTTCAAATTTTCAGATAGGAGGTCCCAGATAAGGTCAAAAACTACATACTCAGATCTCCACCAAACATTGCAGGGATACATTGGATGTCAAGACACGTGGAAAAAACGTACAAAACAAGAGATTGGAGACATCAAGATTTTCGACGAATTTTTGAAGAATTTTCAAATTTTCAGATAGGAGGTTCCAGATAAGGTCAAAAACTACATACTCAGATCTTCACCAAACGTTGCAGGGATACTTTGCATGTCAAGACACGTGGAAAAAACGTACAAAACAAGAGATTGGAGACATCAAGATTTTCGACGAATTTTTTAAGAATTTTCAAATTTTCAGATGGGAGGTTCCAGATAAGGTCAAAAACGACATACTCAGATCTTCACCAAACTTTGCATGGATACATTGGATGTCAAGACACGTGGAAAAAACGTACAAAACAAGAGATTGGGGTCATCAAGATTTTGCACGGATTTTTTAGGAATTTTCAAATTTTCAGATGGGAGGTTCCAGATAAGGTCAAAAACTACATACTCAGATCTTCACCAAACTTTGCAGGGATACATTGGATGTCAAGACACGTGGAAAAAACGTACAAAACAAGAGATTGGAGACATCAAGATTTTGGACGAATTTTTTAAGAATTTTCAAATTTTCAGATAGGAGGTTCCATATAAGGTCAAAAACTACATACTCAGATCTTCACCAAACTTTGCAGGAATACTTTGCATGTCAAGACACGTGGAAAAAACGTACAAAACAAGAGATCGGAGACATCAAGATTTTCGACGAATATTTTAAGAATTTTCAAATTTTCAGATGGGAGGTTCCAGATAAGGTCAAAAACGACATACTCAGATCTTCACCAAACTTTGCATGGATACATTGGATGTCAAGACACGTGGAAAAAACATACAAAACATAGGATTGGTGACATCAAGATTTTGGACGAATTTTTTAAGAATTTTCAAATTTTCAGATAGGAGGTTCCATATAAGGTCAAAAACTACATACTCAGATCTTCACCAAACTTTGCAGGGATACATTGGATGTCAAGACACGTGGAAAAAACGTACAAAACAAGAGATTGGAGACTTCAAGATTATGGACGAATTTTTTGAGAATTTTCAAATTTTCAGAAAGGAGGTTCCATATAAGGTCAAAAACTACATACTCAGATCTTCACCAAACTTTGCAGGGATACATTGGATGTCAAGACATGTGGAAAAAACGTACAAAACAAGAGATTGGAGACATCAAGATTTTCGACGAATTTTTTAAGAATTTTCAAATTTTCAGAAAGGATGTTCCAGATAAGGTCAAAAACGACATACTCAGATCTTCACCAAACTTTGCAGGGATACATTGGAGGTCGAGACACGTGGAAAAAACGTACAAAACAAGAGATTGGAGACATCAAGATTTTGGACGAATTTTTGAAGAATTTTCAAATTTTCTGATAGGAGGTCCCAGATAAGGTCAAAAACTACATACTCAGATCTCCACCAAACATTGCAGGGATACATTGGATGTCAAGACACGTGGAAAAAACGTACAAAACAAGAGATTGGAGACATCAAGATTTTCGACGAATTTTTGAAGAATTTTCAAATTTTCAGATAGGAGGTTCCAGATAAGGTCAAAAACTACATACTCAGATCTTCACCAAACGTTGCAGGGATACTTTGCATGTCAAGACACGTGGAAAAAACGTACAAAACAAGAGATTGGAGACATCAAGATTTTCGACGAATTTTTTAAGAATTTTCAAATTTTCAGATGGGAGGTTCCAGATAAGGTCAAAAACGACATACTCAGATCTTCACCAAACTTTGCATGGATACATTGGATGTCAAGACACGTGGAAAAAACGTACAAAACAAGAGATTGGGGTCATCAAGATTTTGCACGGATTTTTTAGGAATTTTCAAATTTTCAGATGGGAGGTTCCAGATAAGGTCAAAAACTACATACTCAGATCTTCACCAAACTTTGCAGGGATACATTGGATGTCAAGACACGTGGAAAAAACGTACAAAACAAGAGATTGGAGACATCAAGATTTTGGACGAATTTTTTAAGAATTTTCAAATTTTCAGATAGGAGGTTCCATATAAGGTCAAAAACTACATACTCAGATCTTCACCAAACTTTGCATGGATACATTATGTGTCAAGACACGGGGAAAAAACGTACAAAACAAAAGATTGGAGACATCAAGATTTTGGTCGAATTTTTTAAGAATTTTCAAATTTTCAGATGGGAGGTTCCAGATAAGGTCAAAAACTACATACTCAGATCTTCACCAAACTTTGCAGGGATACATTGGATGTCAAGACACGTGGAAAAAACGTACAAAAAAGAGATTGGAGACATCAAGATTTTGGACGAATTTTTTAACAATTTTCAAATTTTCAGAAAGGATGTTCCAGATAAGGTCAAAAACGACATACTCAGATCTTCACCAAACTTTGCAGGGATACATTGGATATCAAGACACGTGGAAAAAACGTACAAAACAAGAGATTGGAGACATCAAGATTTTGGACGAATTTTTTAAGAATTTTCAAATTTTCAGATAGGAGGTTCCAGATAAGGTCAAAAACTACATACTCAGATCTTCACCAAACTTTGCAGGGATACATTGGATGTCAAGACACGTGGAAAAAACGTACAAAACAAGAGATTGGAGACATCAAGATTTTCGACGAATTTTTTAAGAATTTTCAAATTTTCAGAAAGGATGTTCCAGATAAGGTCAAAAACGACATACTCAGATCTTCACCAAACTTTGCAGGGATCCATTGGAGGTCGAGACACGTGGAAAAAACGTACAAAACAAGAGATTGGAGACATCAAGATTTTGGACGAATTTTTGAAGAATTTTCAAATTTTCAGATAGGAGGTTCCAGATTAGGTCTAAAACTACATACTCAGATCTCCACCAAACATTGCAGGAATACATTGGATGTCAAGACACGTGGAAAAAACGTACAAAACAAGAGATTGGAGACATCAAGATTTTCGACGAATTTTTGAAGAATTTTCAAATTTTCAGATAGGAGGTTCCAGATAAGGTCAAAAACTACATACTCAGATCTTCACCAAACGTTGCAGGGATACTTTGCATGTCAAGACACGTGGAAAAAACGTACAAAACAAAAGATTGGAGACATCAAGATTTTCGACGAATTTTTTAAGAATTTTCAAATTTTCAGATGGGAGGTTCCAGATAAGGTCAAAAACGACATACTCAGATCTTCACCAAACTTTGCATGGATACATTGGATGTCAAGACACGTGGAAAAAACGTACAAAACAAGAGATTGGAGACATCAAGATTTTGGACGAATTTTTTAAGAATTCTCAAATTTTCAGAAAGGAGGTTCCATATAAGGTCAAAAACTACATACTCAGATCTTCACCAAACTTTGCAGGGATACTTTGGATGTCAAGACACGTGGAAAAAACGTACAAAACAAGAGATTGGGGTCATCAAGATTTTGGACGAATTTTTTAAGAATTTTCAAATTTTCAGATGGGAGGTTCAATATAAGGTCAAAAACTACATACTCAGATCTTCACCAAACTTTGCATGGATACATTGGATGTCAAGACACGTGGAAAAAACATACAAAACATAGGATTCGGAACATCAAGATTTTGGTCGAATTTTTTAAGAATTTTCAAATTTTCAGATAGGAGGTTCCATATAAGGTCAAAAACTACATACTCAGATCTTCACCAAACATTGCAGGAATACATTGGATGTCAAGACACGTGGAAAAAACGTACAAAACAAGAGATTGGGGTCATCAAGATTTTGCACGGATTTTTTAGGAATTTTCAAATTTTCAGATGGGAGGTTCCAGATAAGGTCAAAAACTACATACTCAGATCTTCACCAAACTTTGCAGGGATACATTGGATGTCAAGACACGTGGAAAAAACGTACAAAACAAGAGATTGGAGACATCAAGATTTTGGACGAATTTTTTAAGAATTTTCAAATTTTCAGATAGGAGGTTCCATATAAGGTCAAAAACTACATACTCAGATCTTCACCAAACTTTGCATGGATACATTATGTGTCAAGACACGTGGAAAAAACGTACAAAACAAAAGATTGGAGACATCAAGATTTTGGTCGAATTTTTTAAGAATTTTCAAATTTTCAGATGGGAGGTTCCAGATAAGGTCAAAAACTACATACTCAGATCTTCACCAAACTTTGCAGGGATACATTGGATGTCAAGACACGTGGAAAAAACGTACAAAACAAGAGATAGGAGACATCAAGATTTTGGACGAATTTTTTAACAATTTTCAAATTTTCAGAAAGGATGTTCCAGATAAGGTCAAAAACAACATACTCAGATCTTCACCAAACTTTGCAGGGATACATTGGATATCAAGACACGTGGAAAAAACGTACAAAACAAGAGATTGGAGACATCAAGATTTTGGACGAATTTTTTAAGATTTTTCAAATTTTCAGATAGGAGGTTCCAGATAAGATCAAAAACTACATACTCAGATCTTCACCAAACTTTGCAGGGATACATTGGATGTCAAGACACGTGGAAAAAAAGTACAAAACAAGAGATTGGGGTCATCAAGATTTTGGACGGATTTTTTAGGAATTTTCAAATTTTCTCATGGGAGGTTCCATATAAGGTCAAAAACTACATACTCAGATCTTCACCAAACTTTGCAGGGATACATTGGATGTCAAGACACGTGGAAAAAACGTACAAAACAAGAGATTGGAGACATCAAGATTTTCGACGAATTTTTTAAGAATTTTCAAATTTTCAGAAAGGATGTTCCAGATAAGGTCAAAAACGACATACTCAGATCTTCACCAAACTTTGCAGGGATACATTGGAGGTCGAGACACGTGGAAAAAACGTACAAAACAAGAGATTGGAGACATCAAGATTTTGGACGAATTTTTGAAGAATTTTCAAATTTTCTGATAGGAGGTCCCAGATAAGGTCAAAAACTACATACTCAGATCTCCACCAAACATTGCAGGGATACATTGGATGTCAAGACACGTGGAAAAAACGTACAAAACAAGAGATTGGAGACATCAAGATTTTCGACGAATTTTTGAAGAATTTTCAAATTTTCAGATAGGAGGTTCCAGATAAGGTCAAAAACTACATACTCAGATCTTCACCAAACGTTGCAGGGATACTTTGCATGTCAAGACACGTGGAAAAAACGTACAAAACAAGAGATTGGAGACATCAAGATTTTGGACGAATTTTTTAAGAATTTTCAAATTTTCAGAAAGGATGTTCCAGATAAGGTCAAAAACCACGTACTCAGATCTTCACCAAACTTTGCAGGGATACATTGGATGTCAAGACACGTGGAAAAACGTACAAAACAAGAGATTGGAGACATCAAATTTTGGACGAATTTTTTAAGAATTTTCAAATTTTCAGAAAGGATGTTCCAGATAAGGTCAAAAACGACATACTCAGATCTTCACCAAACTTTGCAGGGATACATTGGAGGTCAAGACACGTGGAAAAAACGTACAAAACAAGAGATTGGAGACATCAAGATTTTCGACGAATTTTTGAAGAATTTTCAAATTTTCAGATAGGAGGTTCCAGATAAGGTCAAAAACTACATACTCAGATCTTCACCAAACGTTGCAGGGATACTTTGCATGTCAAGACACGTGGAAAAAACGTACAAAACAAGAGATTGGAGACATCAAGATTTTCGACGAATTTTTTAAGAATTTTCAAATTTTCAGATGGGAGGTTCCAGATAAGGTCAAAAACGACATACTCAGATCTTCACCAAACTTTGCATGGATACATTGGATGTCAAGACACGTGGAAAAAACGTACAAAACAAGAGATTGGAGACATCAAGATTTTGGACGAATTTTTTAAGAATTCTCAAATTTTCAGAAAGGAGGTTCCATATAAGGTCAAAAACTACAAACTCAGATCTTCACCAAACTTTGCAGGGATACATTGGATGTCAAGACACGTGGAAAAAACGTACAAAACAAGAGATTGGGGTCATCAAGATTTTGGACGAATTTTTTAAGAATTTTCAAATTTTCAGAAAGGAGGTTCCATATAAGGTCAAAAACTACATACTCAGATCTTCACCAAACTTTGCAGGGATACATTGAATGTCAAGACACGTGGAAAAAACGTACAAAACAAGAGATTGGGGTCATCAAGATTTTGGACGGATTTTTTAGGAATTTTCAAATTTTCAGATGGGAGGCTCCAGATAAGGTCAAAAACTACATACTCAGATCTTCACCAAACTTTGCATGGATACATTGGATGTCAAGACACGTGGAAAAAACGTACAAAACAAGAGATTGGAGACATCAAGATTTTGGACGAATTTTTTAAGAATTTTTAAATTTTCAGATAGGAGGTTCCATATAAGGTCAAAAACTACATACTCAGATCTTCACCAAACTTTGCATGGATACATTATGTGTCAAGACACGTGGAAAAAACGTACAAAACAAGAGATTGGAGACATCAAGATATTGGTCGAATTTTTTAAGAATTTTCAAATTTTCAGATGGGAGGTTCCAGATAAGGTCAAAAACTACATACTCAGATCTTCACCAAACTTTGCAGGGATACATTGGATGTCAAGACACGTGGAAAAAACGTACAAAACAAGAGATAGGAGACATCAAGATTTTGGACGAATTTTTTAACAATTTTCAAATTTTCAGAAAGGATGTTCCAGATAAGGTCAAAAACAACATACTCAGATCTTCACCAAACTTTGCAGGGATACATTGGATATCAAGACACGTGGAAAAAACGTACAAAACAAGAGATTGGAGACATCAAGATTTTGGACGAATTTTTTAAGAATTTTCAAATTTTCAGATAGGAGGTTCCAGATAAGATCAAAAACTACATACTCAGATCTTCACCAAACTTTGCAGGGATACATTGGATGTCAAGACACGTGGAAAAAACGTACAAAACAAGAGATTGGGGTCATCAAGATTTTGGACGGATTTTTTAGGAATTTTCAAATTTTCAGATGGGAGGTTCCAGATAAGGTCAAAAACTACATACTCAGATCTTCACCAAACATTGCAGGGATACATTGGATGTCAAGACACGTGGAAAAAACGTACAAAACAAGAGATTGGAGACATCAAGATTTTGGACGAATTTTTTAAGAATTTTCAAATTTTCAGATAGGAGGTTCCAGATGAGGTCAAAAACTACATACTCAGATCTTCACCAAACTTTTCAGGAATACTTTGCATGTCAAGACACGTGGAAAAAACGTACAAAACAAGAGATCGGAGACATCAAGATTTTCGACGAATTTTTTAAGAATTTTCAAATTTTCAGATAGGAGGTTCCAGATAAGGCAAAAACGACATACTCAGATCTTCACCAAACTTTGCAGGGATCCATTGGAGGTCGAGACACGTGGAAAAAACGTACAAAACAAGAGATTGGAGACATCAAGATTTTGGACGAATTTTTTAAGAATTTTCAAATTTTCAGATAGGAGGTTCCATATAAGGTCAAAAACTACATACTCAGATCTTCACCAAACTTTGCAGGGATACATTGGATGTCAAGACACGTGGAAAAAACGTACAAAACAAGAGATTGGAGACATCAAGATTTTGGACGAATTTTTTAAGAATTTTCAAATTTTCAGAAAGGATGTTCCAGATAAGGTCAAAATCGACATACTCAGATCTTCACCAAACTTTGCAGGGATCCATTGGAGGTCGAGACACGTGGAAAAAACGTACAAAACAAGAGATTGGAGACATCAAGATTTTGGACGAATTTTTGAAGAATTTTCAAATTTTCAGATAGGAGGTTCCAGATAAGGTCTAAAACTACATACTCAGATCTCCACCAAACATTGCAGGAATACATTGGATGTCAAGACACGTGGAAAAAACGTACAAAACAAGAGATTGGAGACATCAAGATTTTCGACGAATTTTTGAAGAATTTTCAAATTTTCAGATAGGAGGTTCCAGATAAGGTCAAAAACTACATACTCAGATCTTCACCAAACGTTGCAGGGATACTTTGCATGTCAAGACACGTGGAAAAAACGTACAAAACAAAAGATTGGAGACATCAAGATTTTGGACGAATTTTTTAAGAATTTTCAAATTTTCAGATGGGAGGTTCCAGATAAGGTCAAAAACGACATACTCAGATCTTCACCAAACTTTGCATGGATACATTGGATGTCAAGACACGTGGAAAAAACGTACAAAACAAGAGATTGGAGACATCAAGATTTTGGACGAATTTTTTAAGAATTCTCAAATTTTCAGAAAGGAGGTTCCATATAAGGTCAAAAACTACATACTCAGATCTTCACCAAACTTTGCAGGGATACTTTGGATGTCAAGACACGTGGAAAAAACGTACAAAACAAGAGATTGGGGTCATCAAGATTTTGGACGAATTTTTTAAGAATTTTCAAATTTTCAGATGGGAGGTTCAATATAAGGTCAAAAACTACATACTCAGATCTTCACCAAACTTTGCATGGATACATTGGATGTCAAGACACGTGGAAAAAACATACAAAACATAGGATTCGGAACATCAAGATTTTGGTCGAATTTTTTAAGAATTTTCAAATTTTCAGATAGGAGGTTCCATATAAGGTCAAAAACTACATACTCAGATCTTCACCAAACATTGCAGGAATACATTGGATGTCAAGACACGTGGAAAAAACGTACAAAACAAGAGATTGGGGTCATCAAGATTTTGCACGGATTTTTTAGGAATTTTCAAATTTTCAGATGGGAGGTTCCAGATAAGGTCAAAAACTACATACTCAGATCTTCACCAAACTTTGCAGGGATACATTGGATGTCAAGACACGTGGAAAAAACGTACAAAACAAGAGATTGGAGACATCAAGATTTTGGACGAATTTTTTAAGAATTTTCAAATTTTCAGATAGGAGGTTCCATATAAGGTCAAAAACTACATACTCAGATCTTCACCAAACTTTGCATGGATACATTATGTGTCAAGACACGTGGAAAAAACGTACAAAACAAAAGATTGGAGACATCAAGATTTTGGTGGAATTTTTTAAGAATTTTCAAATTTTCAGATGGGAGGTTCCAGATAAGGTCAAAAACTACATACTCAGATCTTCACCAAACTTTGCAGGGATACATTGGATGTCAAGACACGTGGAAAAAACGTACAAAACAAGAGATTGGAGACATCAAGATTTTGGACGAATTTTTTAAGAATTTTCAAATTTTCAGATAGGAGGTTCCATATAAGGTCAAAAACTACATACTCAGATCTTCACCAAACTTTGCAGGAATACTTTGCATGTCAAGACACGTGGAAAAAACGTACAAAACAAGAGATCGGAGACATCAAGATTTTCGACGAATTTTTTAAGAATTTTCAAATTTTCAGATGGGAGGTTCCAGATAAGGTCAAAAACGACATACTCAGATCTTCACCAAACTTTGCATTGATACATTGGATGTCAAGACACGTGGAAAAAACATACAAAACATAGGATTGGTGACATCAAGATTTTGGACGAATTTTTTAAGAATTTTCAAATTTTCAGATAGGAGGTTCCATATAAGGTCAAAAACTACATACTCAGATCTTCACCAAACTTTGCAGGGATACATTGGATGTCAAGACACGTGGAAAAAACGTACAAAACAAGAGATTGGAGACATCAAGATTATGGACGAATTTTTTGAGAATTTTCAAATTTTCAGAAAGGAGGTTCCATATAAGGTCAAAAACTACATACTCAGATCTTCACCAAACTTTGCAGGGATACATTGGATGTCAAGACACGTGGAAAAAACGTACAAAACAAGAGATTGGAGACATCAAGATTTTCGACGAATTTTTTAAGAATTTTCAAATTTTCAGAAAGGATGTTCCAGATAAGGTCAAAAACGACATACTCAGATCTTCACCAAACTTTGCAGGGATACATTGGAGGTCGAGACACGTGGAAAAAACGTACAAAACAAGAGATTGGAGACATCAAGATTTTGGACGAATTTTTGAAGAATTTTCAAATTTTCTGATAGGAGGTCCCAGATAAGGTCAAAAACTACATACTCAGATCTCCACCAAACATTGCAGGGATACATTGGATGTCAAGACACGTGGAAAAAACGTACAAAACAAGAGATTGGAGACATCAAGATTTTCGACGAATTTTTGAAGAATTTTCAAATTTTCAGATAGGAGGTTCCAGATAAGGTCAAAAACTACATACTCAGATCTTCACCAAACGTTGCAGGGATACTTTGCATGTCAAGACACGTGGAAAAAACGTACAAAACAAGAGATTGGAGACATCAAGATTTTCGACGAATTTTTTAAGAATTTTCAAATTTTCAGATGGGAGGTTCCAGATAAGGTCAAAAACGACATACTCAGATCTTCACCAAACTTTGCATGGATACATTGGATGTCAAGACACGTGGAAAAAACGTACAAAACAAGAGATTGGGGTCATCAAGATTTTGCACGGATTTTTTAGGAATTTTCAAATTTTCAGATGGGAGGTTCCAGATAAGGTCAAAAACTACATACTCAGATCTTCACCAAACTTTGCAGGGATACATTGGATGTCAAGACACGTGGAAAAAACGTACAAAACAAGAGATTGGAGACATCAAGATTTTGGACGAATTTTTTAAGAATTTTCAAATTTTCAGATAGGAGGTTCCATATAAGGTCAAAAACTACATACTCAGATCTTCACCAAACTTTGCATGGATACATTATGTGTCAAGACACGGGGAAAAAACGTACAAAACAAAAGATTGGAGACATCAAGATTTTGGTCGAATTTTTTAAGAATTTTCAAATTTTCAGATGGGAGGTTCCAGATAAGGTCAAAAACTACATACTCAGATCTTCACCAAACTTTGCAGGGATACATTGGATGTCAAGACACGTGGAAAAAACGTACAAAAAAGAGATTGGAGACATCAAGATTTTGGACGAATTTTTTAACAATTTTCAAATTTTCAGAAAGGATGTTCCAGATAAGGTCAAAAACGACATACTCAGATCTTCACCAAACTTTGCAGGGATACATTGGATATCAAGACACGTGGAAAAAACGTACAAAACAAGAGATTGGAGACATCAAGATTTTGGACGAATTTTTTAAGAATTTTCAAATTTTCAGATAGGAGGTTCCAGATAAGGTCAAAAACTACATACTCAGATCTTCACCAAACTTTGCAGGGATACATTGGATGTCAAGACACGTGGAAAAAACGTACAAAACAAGAGATTGGAGACATCAAGATTTTCGACGAATTTTTTAAGAATTTTCAAATTTTCAGAAAGGATGTTCCAGATAAGGTCAAAAACGACATACTCAGATCTTCACCAAACTTTGCAGGGATCCATTGGAGGTCGAGACACGTGGAAAAAACGTACAAAACAAGAGATTGGAGACATCAAGATTTTGGACGAATTTTTGAAGAATTTTCAAATTTTCAGATAGGAGGTTCCAGATAAGGTCTAAAACTACATACTCAGATCTCCACCAAACATTGCAGGAATACATTGGATGTCAAGACACGTGGAAAAAACGTACAAAACAAGAGATTGGAGACATCAAGATTTTCGACGAATTTTTGAAGAATTTTCAAATTTTCAGATAGGAGGTTCCAGATAAGGTCAAAAACTACATACTCAGATCTTCACCAAACGTTGCAGGGATACTTTGCATGTCAAGACACGTGGAAAAAACGTACAAAACAAAAGATTGGAGACATCAAGATTTTCGACGAATTTTTTAAGAATTTTCAAATTTTCAGATGGGAGGTTCCAGATAAGGTCAAAAACGACATACTCAGATCTTCACCAAACTTTGCATGGATACATTGGATGTCAAGACACGTGGAAAAAACGTACAAAACAAGAGATTGGAGACATCAAGATTTTGGACGAATTTTTTAAGAATTCTCAAATTTTCAGAAAGGAGGTTCCATATAAGGTCAAAAACTACATACTCAGATCTTCACCAAACTTTGCAGGGATACTTTGGATGTCAAGACACGTGGAAAAAACGTACAAAACAAGAGATTGGGGTCATCAAGATTTTGGACGAATTTTTTAAGAATTTTCAAATTTTCAGATGGGAGGTTCAATATAAGGTCAAAAACTACATACTCAGATCTTCACCAAACTTTGCATGGATACATTGGATGTCAAGACACGTGGAAAAAACATACAAAACATAGGATTCGGAACATCAAGATTTTGGTCGAATTTTTTAAGAATTTTCAAATTTTCAGATAGGAGGTTCCATATAAGGTCAAAAACTACATACTCAGATCTTCACCAAACATTGCAGGAATACATTGGATGTCAAGACACGTGGAAAAAACGTACAAAACAAGAGATTGGGGTCATCAAGATTTTGCACGGATTTTTTAGGAATTTTCAAATTTTCAGATGGGAGGTTCCAGATAAGGTCAAAAACTACATACTCAGATCTTCACCAAACTTTGCAGGGATACATTGGATGTCAAGACACGTGGAAAAAACGTACAAAACAAGAGATTGGAGACATCAAGATTTTGGACGAATTTTTTAAGAATTTTCAAATTTTCAGATAGGAGGTTCCATATAAGGTCAAAAACTACATACTCAGATCTTCACCAAACTTTGCATGGATACATTATGTGTCAAGACACGTGGAAAAAACGTACAAAACAAAAGATTGGAGACATCAAGATTTTGGTCGAATTTTTTAAGAATTTTCAAATTTTCAGATGGGAGGTTCCAGATAAGGTCAAAAACTACATACTCAGATCTTCACCAAACTTTGCAGGGATATATTGGATGTCAAGACACGTGGAAAAAACGTACAAAACAAGAGATTGGAGACATCAAGATTTTGGACGAATTTTTTAAGAATTTTTAAATTTTCAGATAGGAGGTTCCAGATAAGGTCAAAAACTACATACTCAGATCTTCACCAAACTTTGCATGGATACATTATTTGTCAAGACACGTGGAAAAAACGTACAAAACAAGAGATTGGAGACATCAAGATATTGGTCGAATTTTTTAAGAATTTTCAAATTTTCAGATGGGAGGTTCCAGATAAGGTCAAAAACTACATACTCAGATCTTCACCAAACTTTGCAGGGATACATTGGATGTCAAGACACGTGGAAAAAACGTACAAAACAAGAGATAGGAGACATCAAGATTTTGGACGAATTTTTTAACAATTTTCAAATTTTCAGAAAGGATGTTCCAGATAAGGTCAAAAACAACATACTCAGATCTTCACCAAACTTTGCAGGGATACATTGGATATCAAGACACGTGGAAAAAACGTACAAAACAAGAGATTGGAGACATCAAGATTTTGGACGAATTTTTTAAGAATTTTCAAATTTTCAGATAGGAGGTTCCAGATAAGATCAAAAACTACATACTCAGATCTTCACCAAACTTTGCAGGGATACATTGGATGTCAAGACACGTGGAAAAAAGTACAAAACAAGAGATTGGGGTCATCAAGATTTTGGACGGATTTTTTAGGAATTTTCAAATTTTCAGATGGGAGGTTCCATATAAGGTCAAAAACTACATACTCAGATCTTCACCAAACTTTGCAGGGATACATTGGATGTCAAGACACGTGGAAAAAACGTACAAAACAAGAGATTGGAGACATCAAGATTTTCGACGAATTTTTTAAGAATTTTCAAATTTTCAGAAAGGATGTTCCAGATAAGGTCAAAAACGACATACTCAGATCTTCACCAAACTTTGCAGGGATACATTGGAGGTCGAGACACGTGGAAAAAACGTACAAAACAAGAGATTGGAGACATCAAGATTTTGGACGAATTTTTGAAGAATTTTCAAATTTTCTGATAGGAGGTCCCAGATAAGGTCAAAAACTACATACTCAGATCTCCACCAAACATTGCAGGGATACATTGGATGTCAAGACACGTGGAAAAAACGTACAAAACAAGAGATTGGAGACATCAAGATTTTCGACGAATTTTTGAAGAATTTTCAAATTTTCAGATAGGAGGTTCCAGATAAGGTCAAAAACTACATACTCAGATCTTCACCAAACGTTGCAGGGATACTTTGCATGTCAAGACACGTGGAAAAAACGTACAAAACAAGAGATTGGAGACATCAAGATTTTGGACGAATTTTTTAAGAATTTTCAAATTTTCAGATGGGATGTTCCAGATAAGGTCAAAAACGACGTACTCGGATCTTCACCAAACTTTGCAGGGATACATTGGATGTCAAGACACGTGGAAAAAACGTACAAAACAAGAGATTGGAGACATCAAATTTTGGACGAATTTTTTAAGAATTTTCAAATTTTCAGAAAGGATGTTCCAGATAAGGTCAAAAACGACATACTCAGATCTTCACCAAACTTTGCAGGGATACATTGGAGGTCAAGACACGTGGAAAAAACGTACAAAACAAGAGATTGGAGACATCAAGATTTTCGACGAATTTTTGAAGAATTTTCAAATTTTCAGATAGGAGGTTCCAGATAAGGTCAAAAACTACATACTCAGATCTTCACCAAACGTTGCAGGGATACTTTGCATGTCAAGACACGTGGAAAAAACGTACAAAACAAGAGATTGGAGACATCAAGATTTTCGACGAATTTTTTAAGAATTTTCAAATTTTCAGATGGGAGGTTCCAGATAAGGTCAAAAACGACATACTCAGATCTTCACCAAACTTTGCATGGATACATTGGATGTCAAGACACGTGGAAAAAACGTACAAAACAAGAGATTGGAGACATCAAGATTTTGGACGAATTTTTTAAGAATTCTCAAATTTTCAGAAAGGAGGTTCCATATAAGGTCAAAAACTACAAACTCAGATCTTCACCAAACTTTGCAGGGATACATTGGATGTCAAGACACGTGGAAAAAACGTACAAAACAAGAGATTGGGGTCATCAAGATTTTGGACGAATTTTTTAAGAATTTTCAAATTTTCAGAAAGGAGGTTCCATATAAGGTCAAAAACTACATACTCAGATCTTCACCAAACTTTGCAGGGATACATTGAATGTCAAGACACGTGGAAAAAAAGTACAAAACAAGAGATTGGGGTCATCAAGATTTTGGACGGATTTTTTAGGAATTTTCAAATTTTCAGATGGGAGGTTCCAGATAAGGTCAAAAACTACATACTCAGATCTTCACCAAACTTTGCAGGGATACATTGGATGTCAAGACACGTGGAAAAAACGTACAAAACAAGAGATTGGAGACATCAAGATTTTGGACGAATTTTTTAAGAATTTTTAAATTTTCAGATAGGAGGTTCCATATAAGGTCAAAAACTACATACTCAGATCTTCACCAAACTTTGCATGGATACATTATGTGTCAAGACACGTGGAAAAAACGTACAAAACAAGAGATTGGAGACATCAAGATATTGGTCGAATTTTTTAAGAATTTTCAAATTTTCAGATGGGAGGTTCCAGATAAGGTCAAAAACTACATACTCAGATCTTCACCAAACTTTGCAGGGATACATTGGATGTCAAGACACGTGGAAAAAACGTACAAAACAAGAGATAGGAGACATCAAGATTTTGGACGAATTTTTTAACAATTTTCAAATTTTCAGAAAGGATGTTCCAGATAAGGTCAAAAACGACATACTCAGATCTTCACCAAACTTTGCAGGGATACATTGGATATCAAGACACGTGGAAAAAACGTACAAAACAAGAGATTGGAGACATCAAGATTTTGGACGAATTTTTTAAGAATTTTCAAATTTTCAGATAGGAGGTTCCAGATAAGATCAAAAACTACATACTCAGATCTTCACCAAACTTTGCAGGGATACATTGGATGTCAAGACACGTGGAAAAAACGTACAAAACAAGAGATTGGGGTCATCAAGATTTTGGACGGATTTTTTAGGAATTTTCAAATTTTCAGATGGGAGGTTCCAGATAAGGTCAAAAACTACATACTCAGATCTTCACCAAACATTGCAGGGATACATTGGATGTCAAGACACGTGGAAAAAACGTACAAAACAAGAGATTGGAGACATCAAGATTTTGGACGAATTTTTTAAGAATTTTCAAATTTTCAGATAGGAGGTTCCAGATGAGGTCAAAAACTACATACTCAGATCTTCACCAAACTTTGCAGGAATACTTTGCATGTCAAGACACGTGGAAAAAACGTACAAAACAAGAGATCGGAGACATCAAGATTTTCGACGAATTTTTTAAGAATTTTCAAATTTTCAGATAGGAGGTTCCAGATAAGGTCAAAAACGACATACTCAGATCTTCACCAAACTTTGCAGGGATCCATTGGAGGTCGAGACACGTGGAAAAAACGTACAAAACAAGAGATTGGAGACATCAAGATTTTGGACGAATTTTTTAAGAATTTTCAAATTTTCAGATAGGAGGTTCCATATAAGGTCAAAAACTACATACTCAGATCTTCACCAAACTTTGCAGGGATACATTGGATGTCAAGACACGTGGAAAAAACGTACAAAACAAGAGATTGGAGACATCAAGATTTTCGACGAATTTTTTAAGAATTTTCAAATTTTCAGAAAGGATGTTCCAGATAAGGTCAAAATCGACATACTCAGATCTTCACCAAACTTTGCAGGGATCCATTGGAGGTCGAGACACGTGGAAAAAACGTACAAAACAAGAGATTGGAGACATCAAGATTTTGGACGAATTTTTGAAGAATTTTCAAATTTTCAGATAGGAGGTTCCAGATAAGGTCTAAAACTACATACTCAGATCTCCACCAAACATTGCAGGAATACATTGGATGTCAAGACACGTGGAAAAAACGTACAAAACAAGAGATTGGAGACATCAAGATTTTCGACGAATTTTTGAAGAATTTTCAAATTTTCAGATAGGAGGTTCCAGATAAGGTCAAAAACTACATACTCAGATCTTCACCAAACGTTGCAGGGATACTTTGCATGTCAAGACACGTGGAAAAAACGTACAAAACAAAAGATTGGAGACATCAAGATTTTCGACGAATTTTTTAAGAATTTTCAAATTTTCAGATGGGAGGTTCCAGATAAGGTCAAAAACGACATACTCAGATCTTCACCAAACTTTGCATGGATACATTGGATGTCAAGACACGTGGAAAAAACGTACAAAACAAGAGATTGGAGACATCAAGATTTTGGACGAATTTTTTAAGAATTCTCAAATTTTCAGAAAGGAGGTTCCATATAAGGTCAAAAACTACATACTCAGATCTTCACCAAACTTTGCAGGGATACTTTGGATGTCAAGACACGTGGAAAAAACGTACAAAACAAGAGATTGGGGTCATCAAGATTTTGGACGAATTTTTTAAGAATTTTCAAATTTTCAGATGGGAGGTTCAATATAAGGTCAAAAACTACATACTCAGATCTTCACCAAACTTTGCATGGATACATTGGATGTCAAGACACGTGGAAAAAACATACAAAACATAGGATTCGGAACATCAAGATTTTGGTCGAATTTTTTAAGAATTTTCAAATTTTCAGATAGGAGGTTCCATATAAGGTCAAAAACTACATACTCAGATCTTCACCAAACATTGCAGGAATACATTGGATGTCAAGACACGTGGAAAAAACGTACAAAACAAGAGATTGGGGTCATCAAGATTTTGCACGGATTTTTTAGGAATTTTCAAATTTTCAGATGGGAGGTTCCAGATAAGGTCAAAAACTACATACTCAGATCTTCACCAAACTTTGCAGGGATACATTGGATGTCAAGACACGTGGAAAAAACGTACAAAACAAGAGATTGGAGACATCAAGATTTTGGACGAATTTTTTAAGAATTTTCAAATTTTCAGATAGGAGGTTCCATATAAGGTCAAAAACTACATACTCAGATCTTCACCAAACTTTGCATGGATACATTATGTGTCAAGACACGTGGAAAAAACGTACAAAACAAAAGATTGGAGACATCAAGATTTTGGTGGAATTTTTTAAGAATTTTCAAATTTTCAGATGGGAGGTTCCAGATAAGGTCAAAAACTACATACTCAGATCTTCACCAAACTTTGCAGGGATACATTGGATGTCAAGACACGTGGAAAAAACGTACAAAAAAGAGATTGGAGACATCAAGATTTTGGACGAATTTTTTAACAATTTTCAAATTTTCAGAAAGGATGTTCCAGATAAGGTCAAAAACGACATACTCAGATCTTCACCAAACTTTGCAGGGATACATTGGATATCAAGACACGTGGAAAAAACGTACAAAACAAGAGATTGGAGACATCAAGATTTTGGACGAATTTTTTAAGAATTTTCAAATTTTCAGATAGGAGGTTCCAGATAAGGTCAAAAACTACATACTCAGATCTTCACCAAACTTTGCAGGGATACATTGGATGTCAAGACACGTGGAAAAAACGTACAAAACAAGAGATTGGGGTCATCATGATTTTGGACGGATTTTTTAGGAATTTCCAAATTTTCAGATGGGAGGTTCCAGATAAGGTCAAAAACTACATACTCAGATCTTCACCAAACATTGCAGGGATACATTGGATGTCAAGACACGTGGAAAAAACGTACAAAACAAGAGATTGGAGACATCAAAATTTTGGACGAATTTTTTAAGAATTTTCAAATTTTCAGATAGGAGGTTCCAGATGAGGTCAAAAACTACATACTCAGATCTTCACCAAACTTTGCAGGAATACTTTGCATGTCAAGACACGTGGAAAAAACGTACAAAACAAGAGATCGGAGACATCAAGATTTTCGACGAATTTTTTAAGAATTTTCAAATTTTCAGATGGGAGGTTCCAGATAAGGTCAAAAACGACATACTCAGATCTTCACCAAACTTTGCATGGATACATTGGATGTCAAGACACGTGGAAAAAACATACAAAACATAGGATTGGTGACATCAAGATTTTGGACGAATTTTTTAAGAATTTTCAAATTTTCAGATAGGAGGTTCCATATAAGGTCAAAAACTACATACTCAGATCTTCACCAAACTTTGCAGGGATACATTGGATGTCAAGACACGTGGAAAAAACGTACAAAACAAGAGATTGGAGACATCAAGATTATGGACGAATTTTTTGAGAATTTTCAAATTTTCTGAAAGGAGGTTCCATATAAGGTCAAAAACTACATACTCAGATCTTCACCAAACTTTGCAGGGATACATTGGATGTCAAGACACGTGGAAAAAACGTACAAAACAAGAGATTGGAGACATCAAGATTTTCGACGAATTTTTTAAGAATTTTCAAATTTTCAGAAAGGATGTTCCAGATAAGGTCAAAAACGACATACTCAGATCTTCACCAAACTTTGCAGGGATACATTGGAGGTCGAGACACGTGGAAAAAACGTACAAAACAAGAGATTGGAGACATCAAGATTTTCGACGAATTTTTGAAGAATTTTCAAATTTTCTGATAGGAGGTCCCAGATAAGGTCAAAAACTACATACTCAGATCTCCACCAAACATTGCAGGGATACATTGGATGTCAAGACACGTGGAAAAACGTACAAAACAAGAGATTGGAGACATCAAGATTTTCGACGAATTTTTGAAGAATTTTCAAATTTTCAGATAGGAGGTTCCAGATAAGGTCAAAAACTACATACTCAGATCTTCACCAAACGTTGCAGGGATACTTTGCATGTCAAGACACGTGGAAAAAACGTACAAAACAAGAGATTGGAGACATCAAGATTTTCGACGAATTTTTTAAGAATTTTCAAATTTTCGATGGGAGGTTCCAGATAAGGTCTAAAACGACATACTCAGATCTTCACCAAACTTTGCATGGATACATTGGATGTCAAGACACGTGGAAAAAACGTACAAAACAAGAGATTGGGGTCATCAAGATTTTGCACGGATTTTTTAAGAATTTTCAAATTTTCAGATGGGAGGTTCCAGATAAGGTCAAAAACGACATACTCAGATCTTCACCAAACTTTGCATGGATACATTGGATGTCAAGACACGTGGAAAAAACGTACAAAACAAGAGATTGGAGACATCAAGATTTTGGACGAATTTTTTAAGAATTCTCAAATTTTCAGAAAGGAGGTTCCATATAAGGTCAAAAACTACATACTCAGATCTTCACCAAACTTTGCATGGATACATTATGTGTCAAGACACGTGGAAAAAACGTACAAAACAAGAGATTGGAGACATCAAGATTTTGGACGAATTTTTTAAGAATTTTCAAATTTTCAGATAGGAGGTTCCAGATAAGGTCAAAAACTACATACTCAGATCTTCACCAAACTTTGCAGGGATACATTGGATGTCAAGACACGTGGAAAAAACGTACAAAACAAGAGATTGGGGTCATCAAGATTTTGGACGGATTTTTTAGGAATTTTCAAATTTTCAGATGGGAGGTTCCAGATGAGGTCAAAAACTACATACTCAGATCTTCACCAAACTTTGCAGGAATACTTTGCATGTCAAGACACGTGGAAAAAACGTACAAAACAAGAGATCGGAGACATCAAGATTTTCGACGAATTTTTTAAGAATTTTCAAATTTTCAGATGGGAGGTTCCAGATAAGGTCAAAAACGACATACTCAGATCTTCACCAAACTTTGCATCGATACATTGGATGTCAAGACACGTGGAAAAAACATACAAAACATAGGATTGGTGACATCAAGATTTTGGACGAATTTTTTAAGAATTTTCAAATTTTCAGATAGGAGGTTCCATATAAGGTCAAAAACTACATACTCAGATCTTCACCAAACTTTGCAGGGATACATTGGATGTCAAGACACGTGGAAAAAACGTACAAAACAAGAGATTGGAGACATCAAGATTATGGACGAATTTTTTGAGAATTTTCAAATTTTCAGAAAGGAGGTTCCATATAAGGTCAAAAACTACATACTCAGATCTTCACCAAACTTTGCAGGGATACATTGGATGTCAAGACACGTGGAAAAAACGTACAAAACAAGAGATTGGAGACATCAAGATTTTCGACGAATTTTTTAAGAATTTTCAAATTTTCAGAAAGGATGTTCCAGATAAGGTCAAAAACGACATACTCAGATCTTCACCAAACTTTGCAGGGATACATTGGAGGTCGAGACACGTGGAAAAAACGTACAAAACAAGAGATTGGAGACATCAAGATTTTGGACGAATTTTTGAAGAATTTTCAAATTTTCTGATAGGAGGTCCCAGATAAGGTCAAAAACTACATACTCAGATCTCCACCAAACATTGCAGGGATACATTGGATGTCAAGACACGTGGAAAAAACGTACAAAACAAGAGATTGGAGACATCAAGATTTTCGACGAATTTTTGAAGAATTTTCAAATTTTCAGATAGGAGGTTCCAGATAAGGTCAAAAACGACATACTCAGATCTTCACCAAACGTTGCAGGGATACTTTGCATGTCAAGACACGTGGAAAAAACGTACAAAACAAGAGATTGGAGACATCAAGATTTTCGACGAATTTTTTAAGAATTTTCAAATTTTCAGATGGGAGGTTCCAGATAAGGTCAAAAACGACATACTCAGATCTTCACCAAACTTTGCATGGATACATTGGATGTCAAGACACGTGGAAAAAACGTACAAAACAAGAGATTGGGGTCATCAAGATTTTGCACGGATTTTTTAAGAATTTTCAAATTTTCAGATGGGAGGTTCCAGATAAGGTCAAAAACGACATACTCAGATCTTCACCAAACTTTGCATGGATACATTGGATGTCAAGACACGTGGAAAAAACGTACAAAACAAGAGATTGGAGACATCAAGATTTTGGACGAATTTTTTAAGAATTCTCAAATTTTCAGAAAGGAGGTTCCATATAAGGTCAAAAACTACATACTCAGATCTTCACCAAACTTTGCAGGGATACTTTGGATGTCAAGACACGTGGAAAAAACGTACAAAACAAGAGATTGGGGTCATCAAGATTTTGGACGAATTTTTTAAGAATTTTCAAATTTTCAGATGGGAGGTTCAATATAAGGTCAAAAACTACATACTCAGATCTTCACCAAACTTTGCATGGATACATTGGATGTCAAGACACGTGGAAAAACATACAAAACATAGGATTCGGAACATCAAGATTTTGGTCGAATTTTTTAAGAATTTTCAAATTTTCAGATAGGAGGTTCCATATAAGGTCAAAAACTACATACTCAGATCTTCACCAAACATTGCAGGAATACATTGGATGTCAAGACACGTGGAAAAAACGTACAAAACAAGAGATTGGGGTCATCAAGATTTTGCACGGATTTTTTAGGAATTTTCAAATTTTCAGATGGGAGGTTCCAGATAAGGTCAAAAACTACATACTCAGATCTCACCAAACTTTGCAGGGATACATTGGATGTCAAGACACGTGGAAAAAACGTACAAAACAAGAGATTGGAGACATCAAGATTTTGGACGAATTTTTTAAGAATTTTCAAATTTTCAGATAGGAGGTTCCATATAAGGTCAAAAACTACATACTCAGATCTTCACCAAACTTTGCATGGATACATTATGTGTCAAGACACGTGGAAAAAACGTACAAAACAAGAGATTGGAGACATCAAGATTTTGGACGAATTTTTTAAGAATTTTCAAATTTTCAGATAGGAGGTTCCAGATAAGGTCAAAAACTACATACTCAGATCTTCACCAAACTTTGCAGGGATACATTGGATGTCAAGACACGTGGAAAAAACGTACAAAACAAGAGATTGGGGTCATCAAGATTTTGGACGGATTTTTTAGGAATTTTCAAATTTTCAGATGGGAGGTTCCAGATAAGGTCAAAAACTACATACTCAGATCTTCACCAAACATTGCAGGGATACATTGGATGTCAAGACACGTGGAAAAAACGTACAAAACAAGAGATTGGAGACATCAAGATTTTGGACGAATTTTTTAAGAATTTTCAAATTTTCAGATAGGAGGTTCCAGATGAGGTCAAAAACTACATACTCAGATCTTCACCAAACTTTGCAGGAATACTTTGCATGTCAAGACACGTGGAAAAAACGTACAAAACAAAAGATCGGAGACATCAAGATTTTCGACGAATTTTTTAAGAATTTTCAAATTTTCAGATGGGAGGTTCCAGATAAGGTCAAAAACGACATACTCAGATCTTCACCAAACTTTGCATGGATACATTGGATGTCAAGACACGTGGAAAAAACATACAAAACATAGGATTGGTGACATCAAGATTTTGGACGAATTTTTTAAGAATTTTCAAATTTTCAGATAGGAGGTTCCATATAAGGTCAAAAACTACATACTCAGATCTTCACCAAACTTTGCAGGGATACATTGGATGTCAAGACACGTGGAAAAAACGTACAAAACAAGAGATTGGAGACATCAAGATTATGGACGAATTTTTTGAGAATTTTCAAATTTTCAGAAAGGAGGTTCCATATAAGGTCAAAAACTACATACTCAGATCTTCACCAAACTTTGCAGGGATACATTGGATGTCAAGACACGTGGAAAAAACGTACAAAACAAGAGATTGGAGACATCAAGATTTTCGACGAATTTTTTAAGAATTTTCAAATTTTCAGAAAGGATGTTCCAGATAAGGTCAAAAACGACATACTCAGATCTTCACCAAACTTTGCAGGGATACATTGGAGGTCGAGACACGTGGAAAAAACGTACAAAACAAGAGATTGGAGACATCAAGATTTTGGACGAATTTTTGAAGAATTTTCAAATTTTCTGATAGGAGGTCCCAGATAAGATCAAAAACTACATACTCAGATCTCCACCAAACATTGCAGGGATACATTGGATGTCAAGACACGTGGAAAAAACGTACAAAACAAGAGATTGGAGACATCAAGATTTTCGACGAATTTTTGAAGAATTTTCAAATTTTCAGATAGGAGGTTCCAGATAAGGTCAAAAACTACATACTCAGATCTTCACCAAACGTTGCAGGGATACTTTGCATGTCAAGACACGTGGAAAAAACGTACAAAACAAGAGATTGGAGACATCAAGATTTTCGACGAATTTTTTAAGAATTTTCAAATTTTCAGATGGGAGGTTCCAGATAAGGTCAAAAACGACATACTCAGATCTTCACCAAACTTTGCATGGATACATTGGATGTCAAGACACGTGGAAAAAACGTACAAAACAAGAGATTGGGGTCATCAAGATTTTGCACGGATTTTTTAGGAATTTTCAAATTTTCAGATGGGAGGTTCCAGATAAGGTCAAAAACTACATACTCAGATCTTCACCAAACTTTGCATGGATACATTGGATGTCAAGACACGTGGAAAAAACGTACAAAACAAGAGATTGGAGACATCAAGATTTTGGACGAATTTTTGAAGAATTTTCAAATTTTCAGATAGGAGGTTCCATATAAGGTCAAAAACTACATACTCAGATCTTCACCAAACTTTGCAGGAATACATTGAATGTCAAGACACGTGGAAAAAACGTACAAAACAAGAGATTGTGGTCATCAAGATTTTGGACGGATTTTTTAGGAATTTTCAAATTTTCAGATGGGAGGTTCCAGATAAGGTCAAAAACTACATACTCAGATCTTCACCAAACTTTGCAGGGATACATTGGATGTCAAGACACGTGGAAAAAACGTACAAAACAAGAGATTGGAGACATCAAGATTTTGGACGAATTTTTTAAGAATTTTCAAATTTTCAGATAGGAGGTTCCATATAAGGTCAAAAACTACATACTCAGATCTTCACCAAACTTTGCATGTATACATTATGTGTCAAGACACGTGGAAAAAACGTACAAAACAAGAGATTGGAGACATCAAGATTTTGGTCGAATTTTTTAAGAATTTTCAAATTTTCAGATGGGAGGTTCCAGATAAGGTCAAAAACTACATACTCAGATCTTCACCAAACTTTGCAGGGATACATTGGATGTCAAGACACGTGGAAAAAACGTACAAAACAAGAGATAGGAGACATCAAGATTTTGGACGAATTTTTTAACAATTTTCAAATTTTCAGAAAGGATGTTCCAGATAAGGTCAAAAACGACATACTCAGATCTTCACCAAACTTTGCAGGGATACATTGGATATCAAGACACGTGGAAAAAACGTACAAAACAAGAGATTGGAGACATCAAGATTTTCGACGAATTTTTTAAGAATTTTCAAATTTTCAGAAAGGATGTTCCAGATAAGGTCAAAAACGACATACTCAGATCTTCACCAAACTTTGCAGGGATACATTGGAGGTCGAGACACGTGGAAAAAACGTACAAAACAAGAGATTGGAGACATCAAGATTTTCGACGAATTTTTGAAGAATTTTCAAATTTTCTGATAGGAGGTCCCAGATAAGGTCAAAAACTACATACTCAGATCTCCACCAAACATTGCAGGGATACATTGGATGTCAAGACACGTGGAAAAACGTACAAAACAAGAGATTGGAGACATCAAGATTTTCGACGAATTTTTGAAGAATTTTCAAATTTTCAGATAGGAGGTTCCAGATAAGGTCAAAAACTACATACTCAGATCTTCACCAAACGTTGCAGGGATACTTTGCATGTCAAGACACGTGGAAAAAACGTACAAAACAAGAGATTGGAGACATCAAGATTTTCGACGAATTTTTTAAGAATTTTCAAATTTTCGATGGGAGGTTCCAGATAAGGTCTAAAACGACATACTCAGATCTTCACCAAACTTTGCATGGATACATTGGATGTCAAGACACGTGGAAAAAACGTACAAAACAAGAGATAGGAGACATCAAGATTTTGGACGAATTTTTTAACAATTTTCAAATTTTCAGAAAGGATGTTCCAGATAAGGTCAAAAACAACATACTCAGATCTTCACCAAACTTTGCAGGGATACATTGGATATCAAGACACGTGGAAAAAACGTACAAAACAAGAGATTGGAGACATCAAGATTTTGGACGAATTTTTTAAGAATTTTCAAATTTTCAGATAGGAGGTTCCAGATAAGATCAAAAACTACATACTCAGATCTTCACCAAACTTTGCAGGGATACATTGGATGTCAAGACACGTGGAAAAAAAGTACAAAACAAGAGATTGGGGTCATCAAGATTTTGGACGGATTTTTTAGGAATTTTCAAATTTTCAGATGGGAGGTTCCAGATAAGGTCAAAAACTACATACTCAGATCTTCACCAAACATTGCAGGGATACATTGGATGTCAAGACACGTGGAAAAAACGTACAAAACAAGAGATTGGAGACATCAAGATTTTGGACGAATTTTTTAAGAATTTTCAAATTTTCAGATAGGAGGTTCCAGATGAGGTCAAAAACTACATACTCAGATCTTCACCAAACTTTGCAGGAATACTTTGCATGTCAAGACACGTGGAAAAAACGTACAAAACAAGAGATCGGAGACATCAAGATTTTCGACGAATTTTTTAAGAATTTTCAAATTTTCAGATGGGAGGTTCCAGATAAGGTCAAAAACGACATACTCAGATCTTCACCAAACTTTGCAGGGATCCATTGGAGGTCGAGACACGTGGAAAAAACGTACAAAACAAGAGATTGGAGACATCAAGATTTTGGACGAATTTTTTAAGAATTCTCAAATTTTCAGATAGGAGGTTCCATATAAGGTCAAAAACTACATACTCAGATCTTCACCAAACTTTGCAGGGATACTTTGGATGTCAAGACACGTGGAAAAAACGTACAAAACAAGAGATTGGGGTCATCAAGATTTTGGACGAATTTTTTAAGAATTTTCAAATTTTCAGATGGGAGGTTCAATATAAGGTCAAAAACTACATACTCAGATCTTCACCAAACTTTGCATGGATACATTGGATGTCAAGACACGTGGAAAAAACATACAAAACATAGGATTCGGAACATCAAGATTTTGGTCGAATTTTTTAAGAATTTTCAAATTTTCAGATAGGAGGTTCCATATAAGGTCAAAAACTACATACTCAGATCTTCACCAAACATTGCAGGAATACATTGGATGTCAAGACACGTGGAAAAAACGTACAAAACAAGAGATTGGGGTCATCAAGATTTTGCACGGATTTTTTAGGAATTTTCAAATTTTCAGATGGGAGGTTCCAGATAAGGTCAAAAACTACATACTCAGATCTTCACCAAACTTTGCAGGGATACATTGGATGTCAAGACACGTGGAAAAAACGTACAAAACAAGAGATTGGAGACATCAAGATTTTGGACGAATTTTTTAAGAATTTTCAAATTTTCAGATAGGAGGTTCCATATAAGGTCAAAAACTACATACTCAGATCTTCACCAAACTTTGCATGGATACATTATGTGTCAAGACACGTGGAAAAAACGTACAAAACAAAAGATTGGAGACATCAAGATTTTGGTCGAATTTTTTAAGAATTTTCAAATTTTCAGATGGGAGGTTCCAGATAAGGTCAAAAACTACATACTCAGATCTTCACCAAACTTTGCAGGGATACATTGGATGTCAAGACACGTGGAAAAAACGTACAAAAAAGAGATTGGAGACATCAAGATTTTGGACGAATTTTTTAACAATTTTCAAATTTTCAGAAAGGATGTTCCAGATAAGGTCAAAAACGACATACTCAGATCTTCACCAAACTTTGCAGGGATACATTGGATATCAAGACACGTGGAAAAAACGTACAAAACAAGAGATTGGAGACATCAAGATTTTGGACGAATTTTTTAAGAATTTTCAAATTTTCAGATAGGAGGTTCCAGATAAGGTCAAAAACTACATACTCAGATCTTCACCAAACTTTGCAGGGATACATTGGATGTCAAGACACGTGGAAAAAACGTACAAAACAAGAGATTGGAGACATCAAGATTTTGGACGAATTTTTTAAGAATTTTCAAATTTTCAGATAGGAGGTTCCAGATGAGGTCAAAAACTACATACTCAGATCTTCACCAAACTTTGCAGGAATACTTTGCATGTCAAGACACGTGGAAAAAACGTACAAAACAAGAGATCGGAGACATCAAGATTTTCGACGAATTTTTTAAGAATTTTCAAATTTTCAGATGGGAGGTTCCAGATAAGGTCAAAAACGACATACTCAGATCTTCACCAAACTTTGCAGGGATCCATTGGAGGTCGAGACACGTGGAAAAAACGTACAAAACAAGAGATTGGAGACATCAAGATTTTGGACGAATTTTTTAAGAATTTTCAAATTTTCAGATAGGAGGTTCCATATAAGGTCAAAAACTACATACTCAGATCTTCACCAAACTTTGCAGGGATACATTGGATGTCAAGACACGTGGAAAAAACGTACAAAACAAGAGATTGGAGACATCAAGATTTTGGACGATTTTTTTAAAAATTTTCAAATTTTCAGAAATGCGGTTCCAGATAAGGTCAAAAACTACATACTCAGATCTTCACCAAACTTTGCAGGGATACATTGGATGTCAAGACACGTGGAAAAAACGTACAAAACAAGAGATTCGGGTCAACAAGATTTTGGACGGATTTTTTAGGAATTTTCAAATTTTCAGATGGGAGGTTCCAGATAAGGTCAAAAACTACATACTCAGATCTTCACCAAACTCTGCAGGGATACATTGTATGTCAAGACACGTGGAAAAAACATACAAAACATAGGATTGGGGACATCAAGATTTTGTTAAATTCTTTTAAGAATTTTCAAATTTTCAGATAGGAGGTTCCATATAAGGTCAAAAACTACATACTCAGATCTTCACCAAACATTGCAGGGATACATTGGATGTCAAGACACGTGGAAAGAACGTACAAAACAAGAGATTGGAGACATCAAGATTTTGGACGAATTTTTTAAGAATTTTCAAATTTTCAGATAGGAGGCTCCATATAAGGTCAAAAACTACATACTCAGATCTTCACCAAACATTGCAGGGATACATTGGATGTCAAGACACGTGGAAAAAACGTACAAAACAAGAGATTGGAGACATCAAGATTTTGGACGAATTTTTTAAGAATTTTCAAATTTTCAGATAGGAGGTTCCAGATAAGGTCAAAAACTACATACTCAGATCTTCACCAAACGTTGCAGGGATACTTTGCATGTCAAGACACGTGGAAAAAACGTACAAAACAAGAGATTGGAGACATCAAGATTTTCGACGAATTTTTTAAGAATTTTCAAATTTTCAGATGGGAGGTTCCAGATAAGGTCAAAAACGACATACTCAGATCTTCACCAAACTTTGCATGGATACATTGGATGTCAAGACACGTGGAAAAAACGTACAAAACAAGAGATTGGGGTCATCAAGATTTTGCACTGATTTTTTATGAATTTTCAAATTTTCAGATGGGAGGTTCCAGATAAGGTCAAAAACGACATACTCAGATCTTCACCAAACTTTGCATGGATACATTGGATGTCAAGACACGTGGAAAAAACGTACAAAACAAGAGATTGGAGACATCAAGATTTTGGACGAATTTTTTAAGAATTCTCAAATTTTCAGAAAGGAGGTTCCATATAAGGTCAAAAACTACATACTCAGATCTTCACCAAACTTTGCAGGGATACTTTGGATGTCAAGACACGTGGAAAAAACGTACAAAACAAGAGATTGGGGTCATCAAGATTTTGGACGAATTTTTTAAGAATTTTCAAATTTTCAGATGGGAGGTTCAATATAAGGTCAAAAACTACATACTCAGATCTTCAACAAACTTTGCATGGATACATTGGATGTCAAGACACGTGGAAAAAACATACAAAACATAGGATTCGGAACATCAAGATTTTGGTCGAATTTTTTAAGAATTTTCAAATTTTCAGATAGGAGGTTCCATATAAGGTCAAAAACTACATACTCAGATCTTCACCAAACTTTGCAGGGATACATTGGATGTCAAGACACGTGGAAAAAACGTACAAAACAAGAGATTGGGGTCATCAAGGTTTTGCACGGATTTTTTAGGAATTTTCAAATTTTCAGATGGGAGGTTCCAGATAAGGTCAAAAACTACATACTCAGATCTTCACCAAACTTTGCAGGGATACATTGGATGTCAAGACACGTGGAAAAAACGTACAAAACAAGAGATTGGAGACATCAAGATTTTGGACGAATTTTTTAAGATTTTTCAAATTTTCAGATAGGAGGTTCCAGATAAGGTCTAAAACTACATACTCAGATCTCCACCAAACATTGCAGGAATACATTGGATGTCAAGACACGTGGAAAAAACGTACAAAACAAGAGATTGGAGACATCAAGATTTTCGACGAATTTTTGAAGAATTTTCAAATTTTCAGATAGGAGGTTCCAGATAAGGTCAAAAACTACATACTCAGATCTTCACCAAACGTTGCAGGGATACTTTGCATGTCAAGACACGTGGAAAAAACGTACAAAACAAAAGATTGGAGACATCAAGATTTTCGACGAATTTTTTAAGAATTTTCAAATTTTCAGATGGGAGGTTCCAGATAAGGTCAAAAACGACATACTCAGATCTTCACCAAACTTTGCATGGATACATTGGATGTCAAGACACGTGGAAAAAACGTACAAAACAAGAGATTGGAGACATCAAGATTTTGGACGAATTTTTTAATAATTCTCAAATTTTCAGAAAGGAGGTTCCATATAAGGTCAAAAACTACATACTCAGATCTTCACCAAACTTTGCAGGGATACTTTGGATGTCAAGACACGTGGAAAAAACGTACAAAACAAGAGATTGGGGTCATCAAGATTTTGGACGAATTTTTTAAGAATTTTCAAATTTTCAGATGGGAGGTTCAATATAAGGTCAAAAACTACATACTCAGATCTTCACCAAACTTTGCATGGATACATTGGATGTCAAGACACGTGGAAAAAACATACAAAACATAGGATTCGGAACATCAAGATTTTGGTCGAATTTTTTAAGAATTTTCAAATTTTCAGATAGGAGGTTCCATATAAGGTCAAAAACTACATACTCAGATCTTCACCAAACATTGCAGGAATACATTGGATGTCAAGACACGTGGAAAAAACGTACAAAACAAGAGATTGGGGTCATCAAGATTTTGCACGGATTTTTTAGGAATTTTCAAATTTTCAGATGGGAGGTTCCAGATAAGGTCAAAAACTACATACTCAGATCTTCACCAAACTTTGCAGGGATACATTGGATGTCAAGACACGTGGAAAAAACGTACAAAACAAGAGATTGGAGACATCAAGATTTTGGACGAATTTTTTAAGAATTTTCAAATTTTCAGATAGGAGGTTCCATATAAGGTCAAAAACTACATACTCAGATCTTCACCAAACTTTGCATGGATACATTATGTGTCAAGACACGTGGAAAAAACGTACAAAACAAAAGATTGGAGACATCAAGATTTTGGTCGAATTTTTTAAGAATTTTCAAATTTTCAGATGGGAGGTTCCAGATAAGGTCAAAAACTACATACTCAGATCTTCACCAAACTTTGCAGGGATACATTGGATGTCAAGACACGTGGAAAAAACGTACAAAAAAGAGATTGGAGACATCAAGATTTTGGACGAATTTTTTAACAATTTTCAAATTTTCAGAAAGGATGTTCCAGATAAGGTCAAAGACGACATACTCAGATCTTCACCAAACTTTGCAGGGATACATTGGATATCAAGACACGTGGAAAAAACGTACAAAACAAGAGATTGGAGACATCAAGATTTTGGACGAATTTTTTAAGAATTTTCAAATTTTCAGATAGGAGGTTCCAGATAAGGTCAAAAACTACATACTCAGATCTTCACCAAACTTTGCAGGGATACATTGGATGTCAAGACACGTGGAAAAAACGTACAAAACAAGAGATTGGAGACATCAAGATTTTGGACGAATTTTTTAAGAATTTTCAAATTTTCAGATAGGAGGTTCCAGATGAGGTCAAAAACTACATACTCAGATCTTCACCAAACTTTGCAGGAATACTTTGCATGTCAAGACACGTGGAAAAAACGTACAAAACAAGAGATCGGAGACATCAAGATTTTGGACGAATTTTTTAAGAATTTTCAAATTTTCAGATAGGAGGTTCCATATAAGGTCAAAAACTACATACTCAGATCTTCACCAAACTTTGCAGGGATACATTGGATGTCAAGACACGTGGAAAAAACGTACAAAACAAGAGATTGGAGACATCAAGATTTTGGACGATTTTTTTAAAAATTTTCAAATTTTCAGAAATGCGGTTCCAGATAAGGTCAAAAACTACATACTCAGATCTTCACCAAACTTTGCAGGGATACATTGGATGTCAAGACACGTGGAAAAAACGTACAAAACAAGAGATTCGGGTCAACAAGATTTTGGACGGATTTTTTAGGAATTTTCAAATTTTCAGATGGGAGGTTCCAGATAAGGTCAAAAACTACATACTCAGATCTTCACCAAACTCTGCAGGGATACATTGTATGTCAAGACACGTGGAAAAAACATACAAAACATGGGATTGGGGACATCAAGATTTTGTTAAATTCTTTTAAGAATTTTCAAATTTTCAGATAGGAGGTTCCATATAAGGTCAAAAACTACATACTCAGATCTTCACCAAACATTGCAGGGATACATTGGATGTCAAGACACGTGGAAAGAACGTACAAAACAAGAGATTGGAGACATCAAGATTTTGGACGAATTTTTTAAGAATTTTCAAATTTTCAGATAGGAGGCTCCATATAAGGTCAAAAACTACATACTCAGATCTTCACCAAACATTGCAGGGATACATTGGATGTCAAGACACGTGGAAAAAACGTACAAAACAAGAGATTGGAGACATCAAGATTTTGGACGAATTTTTTAAGAATTTTCAAATTTTCAGATAGGAGGTTCCAGATAAGGTCAAAAACTACATACTCAGATCTTCACCAAACGTTGCAGGGATACTTTGCATGTCAAGACACGTGGAAAAAACGTACAAAACAAGAGATTGGAGACATCAAGATTTTCGACGAATTTTTTAAGAATTTTCAAATTTTCAGATGGGAGGTTCCAGATAAGGTCAAAACGACATACTCAGATCTTCACCAAACTTTGCATGGATACATTGGATGTCAAGACACGTGGAAAAAACGTACAAAACAAGAGATTGGGGTCATCAAGATTTTGCACGGATTTTTTAAGAATTTTCAAATTTTCAGATGGGAGGTTCCAGATAAGTTCAAAAACGACATACTCAGATCTTCACCAAACTTTGCATGGATACATTGGATGTCAAGACACGTGGAAAAAACGTACAAAACAAGAGATTGGAGACATCAAGGTTTTGGACGAATTTTTTAAGAATTCTCAAATTTTCAGAAAGGAGGTTCCATATAAGGTCAAAAACTACATACTCAGATCTTCACCAAACTTTGCAGGGATACTTTGGATGTCAAGACACGTGGAAAAAACGTACAAAACAAGAGATTGGGGTCATCAAGATTTTGGACGAATTTTTTAAGAATTTTCAAATTTTCAGATGGGAGGTTCAATATAAGGTCAAAAACTACATACTCAGATCTTCACCAAACTTTGCATGGATACATTGGATGTCAAGACACGTGGAAAAAACATACAAAACATAGGATTCGGAACATCAAGATTTTGGTCGAATTTTTTAAGAATTTTCAAATTTTCAGATAGGAGGTTCCATATAAGGTCAAAAACTACATACTCAGATCTTCACCAAACATTGCAGGAATACATTGGATGTCAAGACACGTGGAAAAAACGTACAAAACAAGAGATTGGGGTCATCAAGATTTTGGACGGATTTTTTAGGAATATTCAAATTTTCAGATGGGATGTTCCAGATAAGGTCAAAAACTACATACTCAGATCTTCACCAAACATTGCAGGGATACATTGGATGTCAAGACACGTGGAAAAAACGTACAAAACAAGAGATTGGAGACATCAAGATTTTGGACGAATTTTTTAAGAATTTTCAAATTTTCAGATAGGAGGTTCCATATAAGGTCAAAAACTACATACTCAGATCTTCACCAAACTTTGCAGGGATACATTGGATGTCAAGACACGTGGAAAAAACGTACAAAACAAGAGATTGGAGACATCAAGATTTTCGACGAATTTTTTAAGAATTTTCAAATTTTCAGAAAGGATGTTCCAGATAAGGTCAAAAACGACATACTCAGATCTTCACCAAACTTTGCAGGGATCCATTGGAGGTCGAGACACGTGGAAAAAACGTACAAAACAAGAGATTGGAGACATCAAGATTTTGGACGAATTTTTGAAGAATTTTCAAATTTTCAGATAGGAGGTTCCAGATAAGGTCTAAAACTACATACTCAGATCTCCACCAAACATTGCAGGAATACATTGGATGTCAAGACACGTGGAAAAAACGTACAAAACAAGAGATTGGAGACATCAAGATTTTCGACGAATTTTTGAAGAATTTTCAAATTTTCAGATAGGAGGTTCCAGATAAGGTCAAAAACTACATACTCAGATCTTCACCAAACGTTGCAGGGATACTTTGCATGTCAAGACACGTGGAAAAAACGTACAAAACAAAAGATTGGAGACATCAAGATTTTCGAAGAATTTTTTAAGAATTTTCAAATTTTCAGATGGGAGGTTCCAGATAAGGTCAAAAACGACATACTCAGATCTTCACCAAACTTTGCATGGATACATTGGATGTCAAGACACGTGGAAAAAACGTACAAAACAAGAGATTGGAGACATCAAGGTTTTGGACGAATTTTTTAAGAATTCTCAAATTTTCAGAAAGGAGGTTCCATATAAGGTCAAAAACTACATACTCAGATCTTCACCAAACTTTGCAGGGATACTTTGGATGTCAAGACACGTGGAAAAAACGTACAAAACAAGAGATTGGGGTCATCAAGATTTTGGACGAATTTTTTAAGAATTTTCAAATTTTCAGATGGGAGGTTCAATATAAGGTCAAAAACTACATACTCAGATCTTCACCAAACTTTGCATGGATACATTGGATGTCAAGACACGTGGAAAAAACATACAAAACATAGGATTCGGAACATCAAGATTTTGGTCGAATTTTTTAAGAATTTTCAAATTTTCAGATAGGAGGTTCCATATAAGGTCAAAAACTACATACTCAGATCTTCACCAAACATTGCAGGAATACATTGGATGTCAAGACACGTGGAAAAAACGTACAAAACAAGAGATTGGGGTCATCAAGATTTTGCACGGATTTTTTAGGAATTTTCAAATTTTCAGATGGGAGGTTCCAGATAAGGTCAAAAACTACATACTCAGATCTTCACCAAACTTTGCAGGGATACATTGGATGTCAAGACACGTGGAAAAAACGTACAAAACAAGAGATTGGAGACATCAAGATTTTGGACTAATTTTTTAAGAATTTTCAAATTTTCAGATAGGAGGTTCCATATAAGGTCAAAAACTACATACTCAGATCTTCACCAAACTTTGCATGGATACATTATGTGTCAAGACACGTGGAAAAAACGTACAAAACAAAAGATTGGAGACATCAAGATTTTGGTCGAATTTTTTAAGAATTTTCAAATTTTCAGATGGGAGGTTCCAGATAAGGTCAAAAACTACATACTCAGATCTTCACCAAACTTTGCAGGGATACATTGGATGTCAAGACACGTGGAAAAAACGTACAAAACAAGAGATTGGAGACATCAAGATTTTGGACGAATTTTTTAACAATTTTCAAATTTTCAGAAAGGATGTTCCAGATAAGGTCAAAAACGACATACTCAGATCTTCACCAAACTTTGCAGGGATACATTGGATATCAAGACACGTGGAAAAAACGTACAAAACAAGAGATTGGAGACATCAAGATTTTGGACGAATTTTTTAAGAATTTTCAAATTTTCAGATAGGAGGTTCCAGATAAGGTCAAAAACTACATACTCAGATCTTCACCAAACTTTGCAGGGATACATTGGATGTCAAGACACGTGGAAAAAACGTACAAAACAAGAGATTGGAGACATCAAGATTTTGGACGAATTTTTTAAGAATTTTCAAATTTTCAGATAGGAGGTTCCAGATGAGGTCAAAAACTACATACTCAGATCTTCACCAAACTTTGCAGGGATCCATTGGAGGTCGAGACACGTGGAAAAAACGTACAAAACAAGAGATTGGAGACATCAAGATTTTGGACGAATTTTTTAAGAATTTTCAAATTTTCAGATAGGAGGTTCCATATAAGGTCAAAAACTACATACTCAGATCTTCACCAAACTTTGCAGGGATACATTGGATGTCAAGACACGTGGAAAAAACGTACAAAACAAGAGATTGGAGACATCAAGATTTTGGACGATTTTTTTAAAAATTTTCAAATTTTCAGAAAGGAGGTTCCATATAAGGTCAAAAACTACATACTCAGATCTTCACCAAACTTTGCAGGGATACATTGGATGTCAAGACACGTGGAAAAAACGTACAAAACAAGAGATTCGGGTCAACAAGATTTTGGACGGATTTTTTAGGAATTTTCAAATTTTCAGATGGGAGGTTCCAGATAAGGTCAAAAACTACATACTCAGATCTTCACCAAACTCTGCAGGGATACATTGTATGTCAAGACACGTGGAAAAAACATACAAAACATAGGATTGGGGACATCAAGATTTTGTTTAATTCTTTTAAGAATTTTCAAATTTTCAGATAGGAGGTTCCATATAAGGTCAAAAACTACATACTCAGATCTTCACCAAACATTGCAGGGATACATTGGATGTCAAGACACGTGGAAAGAACGTACAAAACAAGAGATTGGAGACATCAAGATTTTGGACGAATTTTTTAAGAATTTTCAAATTTTCAGATAGGAGGCTCCATATAAGGTCAAAAACTACATACTCAGATCTTCACCAAACATTGCAGGGATACATTGGATGTCAAGACACGTGGAAAAAACGTACAAAACAAGAGATTGGAGACATCAAGATTTTGGACGAATTTTTTAAGAATTTTCAAATTTTCAGATAGGAGGTTCCAGATAAGGTCAAAAACTACATACTCAGATCTTCACCAAACGTTGCAGGGATACTTTGCATGTCAAGACACGTGGAAAAAACGTACAAAACAAGAGATTGGAGACATCAAGATTTTCGACGAATTTTTTAAGAATTTTCAAATTTTCAGATGGGAGGTTCCAGATAAGGTCAAAAACGACATACTCAGATCTTCACCAAACTTTGCATGGATACATTGGATGTCAAGACACGTGGAAAAAACGTACAAAACAAGAGATTGGGGTCATCAAGATTTTGCACGGATTTTTTAAGAATTTTCAAATTTTCAGATGGGAGGTTCCAGATAAGGTCAAAAACGACATACTCAGATCTTCACCAAACTTTGCATGGATACATTGGATGTCAAGACACGTGGAAAAAACGTACAAAACAAGAGATTGGAGACATCAAGATTTTGGACGAATTTTTTAAGAATTCTCAAATTTTCAGAAAGGAGGTTCCATATAAGGTCAAAAACTACATACTCAGATCTTCACCAAACTTTGCAGGGATACTTTGGATGTCAAGACACGTGGAAAAAACGTACAAAACAAGAGATTGGGGTCATCAAGATTTTGGACGAATTTTTTAAGAATTTTCAAATTTTCAGATGGGAGGTTCAATATAAGGTCAAAAACTACATACTCAGATCTTCACCAAACTTTGGATGGATACATTGGATGTCAAGACACGTGGAAAAAACGTACAAAACAAGAGATTGGGGTCATCAAGATTTTGGACGGATTTTTTAGGAATTTTCAAATTTTCAGATGGGAGGTTCCAGATAAGGTCAAAAACTACATACTCAGATCTTCACCAAACATTGCAGGGATACATTGGATGTCAAGACACGTGGAAAAAACGTACAAAACAAGAGATTGGAGACATCAAAATTTTGGACGAATTTTTTAAGAATTTTCAAATTTTCAGATAGGAGGTTCCAGATGAGGTCAAAAACTACATACTCAGATCTTCACCAAACTTTGCAGGAATACTTTGCATGTCAAGACACGTGGAAAAAACGTACAAAACAAGAGATCGGAGACATCAAGATTTTCGACGAATTTTTTAAGAATTTTCAAATTTTCAGATGGGAGGTTCCAGATAAGGTCAAAAACGACATACTCAGATCTTCACCAAACTTTGCATGGATACATTGGATGTCAAGACACGTGGAAAAAACATACAAAACATAGGATTCGGAACATCAAGATTTTGGTCGAATTTTTTAAGAATTTTCAAATTTTCAGATAGGAGGTTCCATATAAGGTCAAAAACTACATACTCAGATCTTCACCAAACATTGCAGGAATACATTGGATGTCAAGACACGTGGAAAAAACGTACAAAACAAGAGATTGGGGTCATCAAGATTTTGCACGGATTTTTTAGGAATTTTCAAATTTTCTGATGGGAGGTTCCAGATAAGGTCAAAAACTACATACTCAGATCTTCACCAAACTTTGCAGGGATACATTGGATGTCAAGACACGTGGAAAAAACGTACAAAACAAGAGATTGGAGACATCAAGATTTTGGACGAATTTTTTAAGAATTTTCAAATTTTCAGATAGGAGGTTCCATATAAGGTCAAAAACTAAATACTCAGATCTTCACCAAACTTTGCATGGATACATTATGTGTCAAGACACGTGGAAAAAACGTACAAAACAAAAGATTGGAGACATCAAGATTTTGGTCGAATTTTTTAAGAATTTTCAAATTTTCAGATGGGAGGTTCCAGATAAGGTCAAAAACTACATACTCAGATCTTCACCAAACTTTGCAGGGATACATTGGATGTCAAGACACGTGGAAAAAACGTACAAAACAAGAGATTGGAGACATCAAGATTTTGGACGAATTTTTTAAGAATTTTTAAATTTTCAGATAGGAGGTTCCATATAAGGTCAAAAACTACATACTCAGATCTTCACCAAACTTTGCATGGATACATTATGTGTCAAGACACGTGGAAAAAACGTACAAAACAAGAGATTGGAGACATCAAGATATTGGTCGAATTTTTTAAGAAATTTCAAATTTTCAGATGGGAGGTTCCAGATAAGGTCAAAAACTACATACTCAGATCTTCACCAAACTTTGCAGGGATACATTGGATGTCAAGACACGTGGAAAAAACGTACAAAACAAGAGATAGGAGACATCAAGATTTTGGACGAATTTTTTAACAATTTTCAAATTTTCAGAAAGGATGTTCCAGATAAGGTCAAAAACAACATACTCAGATCTTCACCAAACTTTGCAGGGATACATTGGATATCAAGACACGTGGAGAAAACGTACAAAACAAGAGATTGGAGACATCAAGATTTTGGACGAATTTTTTAAGAATTTTCAAATTTTCAGATAGGAGGTTCCATATAAGGTCAAAAACTACATACTCAGATCTTCACCAAACTTTGCAGGGATACATTGGATGTCAAGACACGTGGAAAAAACGTACAAAACAAGAGATTGGAGACATCAAGATTATGGACGAATTTTTTGAGAATTTTCAAATTTTCAGAAAGGAGGTTCCATATAAGGTCAAAAACTACATACTCAGATCTTCACCAAACTTTGCAGGGATACATTGGATGTCAAGACACGTGGAAAAAACGTACAAAACAAGAGATTGGAGACATCAAGATTTTCGACGAATTTTTTAAGAATTTTCAAATTTTCAGAAAGGATGTTCCAGATAAGGTCAAAAACGACATACTCAGATCTTCACCAAACTTTGCAGGGATACATTGGAGGTCGAGACACGTGGAAAAAACGTACAAAACAAGAGATTGGAGACATCAAGATTTTGGACGAATTTTTGAAGAATTTTCAAATTTTCTGATAGGAGGTCCCAGATAAGGTCAAAAACTACATACTCAGATCTCCACCAAACATTGCAGGGATACATTGGATGTCAAGACACGTGGAAAAAACGTACAAAACAAGAGATTGGAGACATCAAGATTTTCGACGAATTTTTGAAGAATTTTCAAATTTTCAGATAGGAGGTTCCAGATAAGGTCAAAAACTACATACTCAGATCTTCACCAAACGTTGCAGGGATACTTTGCATGTCAAGACACGTGGAAAAAACGTACAAAACAAGAGATTGGAGACATCAAGATTTTCGACGAATTTTTTAAGAATTTTCAAATTTTCAGATGGGAGGTTCCAGATAAGGTCAAAAACGACATACTCAGATCTTCACCAAACTTTGCATGGATACATTGGATGTCAAGACACGTGGAAAAAACGTACAAAACAAGAGATTGGGGTCATCAAGATTTTGCACGGATTTTTTAGGAATTTTCAAATTTTCAGATGGGAGGTTCCAGATAAGGTCAAAAACTACATACTCAGATCTTCACCAAACTTTGCAGGGATACATTGGATGTCAAGACACGTGGAAAAAACGTACAAAACAAGAGATTGGAGACATCAAGATTTTGGACGAATTTTTTAAGAATTTTCAAATTTTCAGATAGGAGGTTCCATATAAGGTCAAAAACTACATACTCAGATCTTCACCAAACTTTGCAGGGATACATTGGATATCAAGACACGTGGAAAAAACGTACAAAACAAGAGATTGGAGACATCAAGATTTTGGACGAATTTTTTAAGAATTTTCAAATTTTCAGATAGGAGGTTCCAGATAAGGTCAAAAACTACATACTCAGATCTTCACCAAACTTTGCAGGGATACATTGGATGTCAAGACACGTGGAAAAAACGTACAAAACAAGAGATTGGGGTCATCAAGATTTTGGACGGATTTTTTAGGAATTTTCAAATTTTCAGATGGGAGGTTCCAGATAAGGTCAAAAACTACATACTCAGATCTTCACCAAACATTGCAGGGATACATTGGATGTCAAGACACGTGGAAAAAACGTACAAAACAAGAGATTGGAGACATCAAAATTTTGGACGAATTTTTTAAGAATTTTCAAATTTTCAGATAGGAGGTTCCAGATGAGGTCAAAAACTACATACTCAGATCTTCACCAAACTTTGCAGGAATACTTTGCATGTCAAGACACGTGGAAAAAACGTACAAAACAAGAGATCGGAGACATCAAGATTTTCGACGAATTTTTTAAGAATTTTCAAATTTTCAGATGGGAGGTTCCAGATAAGGTCAAAAACGACATACTCAGATCTTCACCAAACATTGCAGGGATACATTGGATGTCAAGACACGTGGAAAAAACGTACAAAACAAGAGATTGGAGACATCAAAATTTTGGACGAATTTTTTAAGAATTTTCAAATTTTCAGATAGGAGGTTCCAGATGAGGTCAAAAACTACATACTCAGATCTTCACCAAACTTTGCAGGAATACTTTGCATGTCAAGACACGTGGAAAAAACGTACAAAACAAGAGATCGGAGACATCAAGATTTTCGACGAATTTTTTAAGAATTTTCAAATTTTCAGATGGGAGGTTCCAGATAAGGTCAAAAACGACATACTCAGATCTTCACCAAACTTTGCATGGATACATTGGATGTCAAGACACGTGGAAAAAACATACAAAACATAGGATTGGTGACATCAAGATTTTGGACGAATTTTTTAAGAATTTTCAAATTTTCAGATAGGAGGTTCCATATAAGGTCAAAAACTACATACTCAGATCTTCACCAAACTTTGCAGGGATACATTGGAGGTCGAGACACGTGGAAAAAAAGTACAAAACAAGAGATTGGGGTCATCAAGATTTTGGACGGATTTTTTAGGAATTTTCAAATTTTCAGATGGGAGGTTCCAGATAAGGTCAAAAACTACATACTCAGATCTTCACCAAACATTGCAGGGATACATTGGATGTCAAGACACGTGGAAAAAACGTACAAAACAAGAGATTGGAGACATCAAGATTTTGGACGAATTTTTTAAGAATTTTCAAATTTTCAGATAGGAGGTTCCAGATGAGGTCAAAAACTACATACTCAGATCTTCACCAAACTTTGCAGGAATACTTTGCATGTCAAGACACGTGGAAAAAACGTACAAAACAAGAGATCGGAGACATCAAGATTTTCGACGAATTTTTTAAGAATTTTCAAATTTTCAGATGGGAGGTTCCAGATAAGGTCAAAAACGACATACTCAGATCTTCACCAAACTTTGCAGGGATCCATTGGAGGTCGAGACACGTGGAAAAAACGTACAAAACAAGAGATTGGAGACATCAAGATTTTGGACGAATTTTTTAAGAATTTTCAAATTTTCAGATAGGAGGTTCCATATAAGGTCAAAAACTACATACTCAGATCTTCACCAAACGTTGCAGGGATACTTTGCATGTCAAGACACGTGGAAAAAACGTACAAAACAAGAGATTGGAGACATCAAGATTTTCGACGAATTTTTTAAGAATTTTCAAATTTTCAGAAAGGATGTTCCAGATAAGGTCAAAAACGACATACTCAGATCTTCACCAAACTTTGCAGGGATCCATTGGAGGTTGAGACACGTGGAAAAAACGTACAAAACAAGAGATTGGAGACATCAAGATTTTGGACGAATTTTTGAAGAATTTTCAAATTTTCAGATAGGAGGTTCCAGATAAGGTCTAAAACTACATACTCAGATCTCCACCAAACATTGCAGGAATACATTGGATGTCAAGACACGTGGAAAAAACGTACAAAACAAGAGATTGGAGACATCAAGATTTTCGACGAATTTTTGAAGAATTTTCAAATTTTCAGATAGGAGGTTCCAGATAAGGTCAAAAACTACATACTCAGATCTTCACCAAACGTTGCAGGGATACTTTGCATGTCAAGACACGTGGAAAAAACGTACAAAACAAAAGATTGGAGACATCAAGATTTTCGACGAATTTTTTAAGAATTTTCAAATTTTCAGATGGGAGGTTCCAGATAAGGTCAAAAACGACATACTCAGATCTTCACCAAACTTTGCAGGGATCCATTGGAGGTCGAGACACGTGGAAAAAACGTACAAAACAAGAGATTGGAGACATCAAGATTTTGGACGAATTTTTGAAGAATTTTCAAATTTTCAGATAGGAGGTTCCAGATAAGGTCTAAAACTACATACTCAGATCTCCACCAAACATTGCAGGAATACATTGGATGTCAAGACACGTGGAAAAAACGTACAAAACAAGAGATTGGAGACATCAAGATTTTCGACGAATTTTTGAAGAATTTTCAAATTTTCAGATAGGAGGTTCCAGATAAGGTCAAAAACTACATACTCAGATCTTCACCAAACGTTGCAGGGATACTTTGCATGTCAAGACACGTGGAAAAAACGTACAAAACAAAAGATTGGAGACATCAAGATTTTCGAAGAATTTTTTAAGAATTTTCAAATTTTCAGATGGGAGGTTCCAGATAAGGTCAAAAACGACATACTCAGATCTTCACCAAACTTTGCATGGATACATTGGATGTCAAGACACGTGGAAAAAACGTACAAAACAAGAGATTGGAGACATCAAGGTTTTGGACGAATTTTTTAAGAATTCTCAAATTTTCAGAAAGGAGGTTCCATATAAGGTCAAAAACTACATACTCAGATCTTCACCAAACTTTGCAGGGATACTTTGGATGTCAAGACACGTGGAAAAAACGTACAAAACAAGAGATTGGGGTCATCAAGATTTTGGACGAATTTTTTAAGAATTTTCAAATTTTCAGATGGGAGGTTCAATATAAGGTCAAAAACTACATACTCAGATCTTCACCAAACTTTGCATGGATACATTGGATGTCAAGACACGTGGAAAAAACATACAAAACATAGGATTCGGAACATCAAGATTTTGGTCGAATTTTTTAAGAATTTTCAAATTTTCAGATAGGAGGTTCCATATAAGGTCAAAAACTACATACTCAGATCTTCACCAAACATTGCAGGAATACATTGGATGTCAAGACACGTGGAAAAAACGTACAAAACAAGAGATTGGGGTCATCAAGATTTTGCACGGATTTTTTAGGAATTTTCAAATTTTCAGATGGGAGGTTCCAGATAAGGTCAAAAACTACATACTCAGATCTTCACCAAACTTTGCAGGGATACATTGGATGTCAAGACACGTGGAAAAAACGTACAAAACAAGAGATTGGAGACATCAAGATTTTGGACTAATTTTTTAAGAATTTTCAAATTTTCAGATAGGAGGTTCCATATAAGGTCAAAAACTACATACTCAGATCTTCACCAAACTTTGCATGGATACATTATGTGTCAAGACACGTGGAAAAAACGTACAAAACAAAAGATTGGAGACATCAAGATTTTGGTCGAATTTTTTAAGAATTTTCAAATTTTCAGATGGGAGGTTCCAGATAAGGTCAAAAACTACATACTCAGATCTTCACCAAACTTTGCAGGGATACATTGGATGTCAAGACACGTGGAAAAAACGTACAAAACAAGAGATTGGAGACATCAAGATTTTGGACGAATTTTTTAACAATTTTCAAATTTTCAGAAAGGATGTTCCAGATAAGGTCAAAAACGACATACTCAGATCTTCACCAAACTTTGCAGGGATACATTGGATATCAAGACACGTGGAAAAAACGTACAAAACAAGAGATTGGAGACATCAAGATTTTGGACGAATTTTTTAAGAATTTTCAAATTTTCAGATAGGAGGTTCCAGATAAGGTCAAAAACTACATACTCAGATCTTCACCAAACTTTGCAGGGATACATTGGATGTCAAGACACGTGGAAAAAACGTACAAAACAAGAGATTGGAGACATCAAGATTTTGGACGAATTTTTTAAGAATTTTCAAATTTTCAGATAGGAGGTTCCAGATGAGGTCAAAAACTACATACTCAGATCTTCACCAAACTTTGCAGGGATCCATTGGAGGTCGAGACACGTGGAAAAAACGTACAAAACAAGAGATTGGAGACATCAAGATTTTGGACGAATTTTTTAAGAATTTTCAAATTTTCAGATAGGAGGTTCCATATAAGGTCAAAAACTACATACTCAGATCTTCACCAAACTTTGCAGGGATACATTGGATGTCAAGACACGTGGAAAAAACGTACAAAACAAGAGATTGGAGACATCAAGATTTTGGACGATTTTTTTAAAAATTTTCAAATTTTCAGAAAGGAGGTTCCATATAAGGTCAAAAACTACATACTCAGATCTTCACCAAACTTTGCAGGGATACATTGGATGTCAAGACACGTGGAAAAAACGTACAAAACAAGAGATTCGGGTCAACAAGATTTTGGACGGATTTTTTAGGAATTTTCAAATTTTCAGATGGGAGGTTCCAGATAAGGTCAAAAACTACATACTCAGATCTTCACCAAACTCTGCAGGGATACATTGTATGTCAAGACACGTGGAAAAAACATACAAAACATAGGATTGGGGACATCAAGATTTTGTTTAATTCTTTTAAGAATTTTCAAATTTTCAGATAGGAGGTTCCATATAAGGTCAAAAACTACATACTCAGATCTTCACCAAACATTGCAGGGATACATTGGATGTCAAGACACGTGGAAAGAACGTACAAAACAAGAGATTGGAGACATCAAGATTTTGGACGAATTTTTTAAGAATTTTCAAATTTTCAGATAGGAGGCTCCATATAAGGTCAAAAACTACATACTCAGATCTTCACCAAACATTGCAGGGATACATTGGATGTCAAGACACGTGGAAAAAACGTACAAAACAAGAGATTGGAGACATCAAGATTTTGGACGAATTTTTTAAGAATTTTCAAATTTTCAGATAGGAGGTTCCAGATAAGGTCAAAAACTACATACTCAGATCTTCACCAAACGTTGCAGGGATACTTTGCATGTCAAGACACGTGGAAAAAACGTACAAAACAAGAGATTGGAGACATCAAGATTTTCGACGAATTTTTTAAGAATTTTCAAATTTTCAGATGGGAGGTTCCAGATAAGGTCAAAAACGACATACTCAGATCTTCACCAAACTTTGCATGGATACATTGGATGTCAAGACACGTGGAAAAAACGTACAAAACAAGAGATTGGGGTCATCAAGATTTTGCACGGATTTTTTAAGAATTTTCAAATTTTCAGATGGGAGGTTCCAGATAAGGTCAAAAACGACATACTCAGATCTTCACCAAACTTTGCATGGATACATTGGATGTCAAGACACGTGGAAAAAACGTACAAAACAAGAGATTGGAGACATCAAGATTTTGGACGAATTTTTTAAGAATTCTCAAATTTTCAGAAAGGAGGTTCCATATAAGGTCAAAAACTACATACTCAGATCTTCACCAAACTTTGCAGGGATACTTTGGATGTCAAGACACGTGGAAAAAACGTACAAAACAAGAGATTGGGGTCATCAAGATTTTGGACGAATTTTTTAAGAATTTTCAAATTTTCAGATGGGAGGTTCAATATAAGGTCAAAAACTACATACTCAGATCTTCACCAAACTTTGGATGGATACATTGGATGTCAAGACACGTGGAAAAAACGTACAAAACAAGAGATTGGGGTCATCAAGATTTTGGACGGATTTTTTAGGAATTTTCAAATTTTCAGATGGGAGGTTCCAGATAAGGTCAAAAACTACATACTCAGATCTTCACCAAACATTGCAGGGATACATTGGATGTCAAGACACGTGGAAAAAACGTACAAAACAAGAGATTGGAGACATCAAAATTTTGGACGAATTTTTTAAGAATTTTCAAATTTTCAGATAGGAGGTTCCAGATGAGGTCAAAAACTACATACTCAGATCTTCACCAAACTTTGCAGGAATACTTTGCATGTCAAGACACGTGGAAAAAACGTACAAAACAAGAGATCGGAGACATCAAGATTTTCGACGAATTTTTTAAGAATTTTCAAATTTTCAGATGGGAGGTTCCAGATAAGGTCAAAAACGACATACTCAGATCTTCACCAAACTTTGCATGGATACATTGGATGTCAAGACACGTGGAAAAAACATACAAAACATAGGATTCGGAACATCAAGATTTTGGTCGAATTTTTTAAGAATTTTCAAATTTTCAGATAGGAGGTTCCATATAAGGTCAAAAACTACATACTCAGATCTTCACCAAACATTGCAGGAATACATTGGATGTCAAGACACGTGGAAAAAACGTACAAAACAAGAGATTGGGGTCATCAAGATTTTGCACGGATTTTTTAGGAATTTTCAAATTTTCTGATGGGAGGTTCCAGATAAGGTCAAAAACTACATACTCAGATCTTCACCAAACTTTGCAGGGATACATTGGATGTCAAGACACGTGGAAAAAACGTACAAAACAAGAGATTGGAGACATCAAGATTTTGGACGAATTTTTTAAGAATTTTCAAATTTTCAGATAGGAGGTTCCATATAAGGTCAAAAACTAAATACTCAGATCTTCACCAAACTTTGCATGGATACATTATGTGTCAAGACACGTGGAAAAAACGTACAAAACAAAAGATTGGAGACATCAAGATTTTGGTCGAATTTTTTAAGAATTTTCAAATTTTCAGATGGGAGGTTCCAGATAAGGTCAAAAACTACATACTCAGATCTTCACCAAACTTTGCAGGGATACATTGGATGTCAAGACACGTGGAAAAAACGTACAAAACAAGAGATTGGAGACATCAAGATTTTGGACGAATTTTTTAAGAATTTTTAAATTTTCAGATAGGAGGTTCCATATAAGGTCAAAAACTACATACTCAGATCTTCACCAAACTTTGCATGGATACATTATGTGTCAAGACACGTGGAAAAAACGTACAAAACAAGAGATTGGAGACATCAAGATATTGGTCGAATTTTTTAAGAAATTTCAAATTTTCAGATGGGAGGTTCCAGATAAGGTCAAAAACTACATACTCAGATCTTCACCAAACTTTGCAGGGATACATTGGATGTCAAGACACGTGGAAAAAACGTACAAAACAAGAGATAGGAGACATCAAGATTTTGGACGAATTTTTTAACAATTTTCAAATTTTCAGAAAGGATGTTCCAGATAAGGTCAAAAACAACATACTCAGATCTTCACCAAACTTTGCAGGGATACATTGGATATCAAGACACGTGGAGAAAACGTACAAAACAAGAGATTGGAGACATCAAGATTTTGGACGAATTTTTTAAGAATTTTCAAATTTTCAGATAGGAGGTTCCATATAAGGTCAAAAACTACATACTCAGATCTTCACCAAACTTTGCAGGGATACATTGGATGTCAAGACACGTGGAAAAAACGTACAAAACAAGAGATTGGAGACATCAAGATTATGGACGAATTTTTTGAGAATTTTCAAATTTTCAGAAAGGAGGTTCCATATAAGGTCAAAAACTACATACTCAGATCTTCACCAAACTTTGCAGGGATACATTGGATGTCAAGACACGTGGAAAAAACGTACAAAACAAGAGATTGGAGACATCAAGATTTTCGACGAATTTTTTAAGAATTTTCAAATTTTCAGAAAGGATGTTCCAGATAAGGTCAAAAACGACATACTCAGATCTTCACCAAACTTTGCAGGGATACATTGGAGGTCGAGACACGTGGAAAAAACGTACAAAACAAGAGATTGGAGACATCAAGATTTTGGACGAATTTTTGAAGAATTTTCAAATTTTCTGATAGGAGGTCCCAGATAAGGTCAAAAACTACATACTCAGATCTCCACCAAACATTGCAGGGATACATTGGATGTCAAGACACGTGGAAAAAACGTACAAAACAAGAGATTGGAGACATCAAGATTTTCGACGAATTTTTGAAGAATTTTCAAATTTTCAGATAGGAGGTTCCAGATAAGGTCAAAAACTACATACTCAGATCTTCACCAAACGTTGCAGGGATACTTTGCATGTCAAGACACGTGGAAAAAACGTACAAAACAAGAGATTGGAGACATCAAGATTTTCGACGAATTTTTTAAGAATTTTCAAATTTTCAGATGGGAGGTTCCAGATAAGGTCAAAAACGACATACTCAGATCTTCACCAAACTTTGCATGGATACATTGGATGTCAAGACACGTGGAAAAAACGTACAAAACAAGAGATTGGGGTCATCAAGATTTTGCACGGATTTTTTAGGAATTTTCAAATTTTCAGATGGGAGGTTCCAGATAAGGTCAAAAACTACATACTCAGATCTTCACCAAACTTTGCAGGGATACATTGGATGTCAAGACACGTGGAAAAAACGTACAAAACAAGAGATTGGAGACATCAAGATTTTGGACGAATTTTTTAAGAATTTTCAAATTTTCAGATAGGAGGTTCCATATAAGGTCAAAAACTACATACTCAGATCTTCACCAAACTTTGCAGGGATACATTGGATATCAAGACACGTGGAAAAAACGTACAAAACAAGAGATTGGAGACATCAAGATTTTGGACGAATTTTTTAAGAATTTTCAAATTTTCAGATAGGAGGTTCCAGATAAGGTCAAAAACTACATACTCAGATCTTCACCAAACTTTGCAGGGATACATTGGATGTCAAGACACGTGGAAAAAACGTACAAAACAAGAGATTGGGGTCATCAAGATTTTGGACGGATTTTTTAGGAATTTTCAAATTTTCAGATGGGAGGTTCCAGATAAGGTCAAAAACTACATACTCAGATCTTCACCAAACATTGCAGGGATACATTGGATGTCAAGACACGTGGAAAAAACGTACAAAACAAGAGATTGGAGACATCAAAATTTTGGACGAATTTTTTAAGAATTTTCAAATTTTCAGATAGGAGGTTCCAGATGAGGTCAAAAACTACATACTCAGATCTTCACCAAACTTTGCAGGAATACTTTGCATGTCAAGACACGTGGAAAAAACGTACAAAACAAGAGATCGGAGACATCAAGATTTTCGACGAATTTTTTAAGAATTTTCAAATTTTCAGATGGGAGGTTCCAGATAAGGTCAAAAACGACATACTCAGATCTTCACCAAACATTGCAGGGATACATTGGATGTCAAGACACGTGGAAAAAACGTACAAAACAAGAGATTGGAGACATCAAAATTTTGGACGAATTTTTTAAGAATTTTCAAATTTTCAGATAGGAGGTTCCAGATGAGGTCAAAAACTACATACTCAGATCTTCACCAAACTTTGCAGGAATACTTTGCATGTCAAGACACGTGGAAAAAACGTACAAAACAAGAGATCGGAGACATCAAGATTTTCGACGAATTTTTTAAGAATTTTCAAATTTTCAGATGGGAGGTTCCAGATAAGGTCAAAAACGACATACTCAGATCTTCACCAAACTTTGCATGGATACATTGGATGTCAAGACACGTGGAAAAAACATACAAAACATAGGATTGGTGACATCAAGATTTTGGACGAATTTTTTAAGAATTTTCAAATTTTCAGATAGGAGGTTCCATATAAGGTCAAAAACTACATACTCAGATCTTCACCAAACTTTGCAGGGATACATTGGAGGTCGAGACACGTGGAAAAAAAGTACAAAACAAGAGATTGGGGTCATCAAGATTTTGGACGGATTTTTTAGGAATTTTCAAATTTTCAGATGGGAGGTTCCAGATAAGGTCAAAAACTACATACTCAGATCTTCACCAAACATTGCAGGGATACATTGGATGTCAAGACACGTGGAAAAAACGTACAAAACAAGAGATTGGAGACATCAAGATTTTGGACGAATTTTTTAAGAATTTTCAAATTTTCAGATAGGAGGTTCCAGATGAGGTCAAAAACTACATACTCAGATCTTCACCAAACTTTGCAGGAATACTTTGCATGTCAAGACACGTGGAAAAAACGTACAAAACAAGAGATCGGAGACATCAAGATTTTCGACGAATTTTTTAAGAATTTTCAAATTTTCAGATGGGAGGTTCCAGATAAGGTCAAAAACGACATACTCAGATCTTCACCAAACTTTGCAGGGATCCATTGGAGGTCGAGACACGTGGAAAAAACGTACAAAACAAGAGATTGGAGACATCAAGATTTTGGACGAATTTTTTAAGAATTTTCAAATTTTCAGATAGGAGGTTCCATATAAGGTCAAAAACTACATACTCAGATCTTCACCAAACGTTGCAGGGATACTTTGCATGTCAAGACACGTGGAAAAAACGTACAAAACAAGAGATTGGAGACATCAAGATTTTCGACGAATTTTTTAAGAATTTTCAAATTTTCAGAAAGGATGTTCCAGATAAGGTCAAAAACGACATACTCAGATCTTCACCAAACTTTGCAGGGATCCATTGGAGGTTGAGACACGTGGAAAAAACGTACAAAACAAGAGATTGGAGACATCAAGATTTTGGACGAATTTTTGAAGAATTTTCAAATTTTCAGATAGGAGGTTCCAGATAAGGTCTAAAACTACATACTCAGATCTCCACCAAACATTGCAGGAATACATTGGATGTCAAGACACGTGGAAAAAACGTACAAAACAAGAGATTGGAGACATCAAGATTTTCGACGAATTTTTGAAGAATTTTCAAATTTTCAGATAGGAGGTTCCAGATAAGGTCAAAAACTACATACTCAGATCTTCACCAAACGTTGCAGGGATACTTTGCATGTCAAGACACGTGGAAAAAACGTACAAAACAAAAGATTGGAGACATCAAGATTTTCGACGAATTTTTTAAGAATTTTCAAATTTTCAGATGGGAGGTTCCAGATAAGGTCAAAAACGACATACTCAGATCTTCACCAAACTTTGCATGGATACATTGGATGTCAAGACACGTGGAAAAAACGTACAAAACAAGAGATTGGAGACATCAAGATTTTGGACGAATTTTTTAAGAATTCTCAAATTTTCAGAAAGGAGGTTACATATAAGGTCAAAAACTACATACTCAGATCTTCACCAAACTTTGCAGGGATACTTTGGATGTCAAGACACGTGGAAAAAACGTACAAAACAAGAGATTGGGGTCATCAAGATTTTGGACGAATTTTTTAAGAATTTTCAAATTTTCAGATGGGAGGTTCAATATAAGGTCAAAAACTACATACTCAGATCTTCACCAAACTTTGCATGGATACATTGGATGTCAAGACACGTGGAAAAAACATACAAAACATAGGATTCGGAACATCAAGATTTTGGTCGAATTTTTTAAGAATTTTCAAATTTTCAGATAGGAGGTTCCATATAAGGTCAAAAACTACATACTCAGATCTTCACCAAACATTGCAGGAATACATTGGATGTCAAGACACGTGGAAAAAACGTACAAAAGAAGAGATTGGGGTCATCAAGATTTTGCACGGATTTTTTAGGAATTTTCAAATTTTCAGATGGGAGGTTCCAGATAAGGTCAAAAACTACATACTCAGATCTTCACCAAACTTTGCAGGGATACATTGGATGTCAAGACACGTGGAAAAAACGTACAAAACAAGAGATTGGAGACATCAAGATTTTGGACGAATTTTTTAAGAATTTTCAAATTTTCAGATAGGAGGTTACATATAAGGTCAAAAACTACATACTCAGATCTTCACCAAACTTTGCATGGATACATTATGTGTCAAGACACGTGGAAAAAACGTACAAAACAAAAGATTGGAGACATCAAGATTTTGGTCGAATTTTTTAAGAATTTTCAAATTTTCAGATAGGAGGTTCCATATAAGGTCAAAAACTACATACTCAGATCTTCACCAAACTTTGCATGGATACATTATGTGTCAAGACACGTGGAAAAAACGTACAAAACAAGAGATTGGAGACATCAAGATATTGGTCGAATTTTTTAAGAATTTTCAAATTTTCAGATGGGAGGTTCCAGATAAGGTCAAAAACTACATACTCAGATCTTCACCAAACTTTGCAGGGATACATTGGATGTCAAGACACGTGGAAAAAACGTACAAAACAAGAGATAGGAGACATCAAGATTTTGGACGAATTTTTTAACAATTTTCAAATTTTCAGAAAGGATGTTCCAGATAAGGTCAAAAACAACATACTCAGATCTTCACCAAACTTTGCAGGGATACATTGGATATCAAGACACGTGGAAAAAACGTACAAAACAAGAGATTGGAGACATCAAGATTTTGGACGAATTTTTTAAGAATTTTCAAATTTTCAGATAGGAGGTTCCAGATAAGATCAAAAACTACATACTCAGATCTTCACCAAACTTTGCAGGGATACATTGGATGTCAAGACACGTGGAAAAAAAGTACAAAACAAGAGATTGGGGTCATCAAGATTTTGGACGGATTTTTTAGGAATTTTCAAATTTTCAGATGGGAGGTTCCATATAAGGTCAAAAACTACATACTCAGATCTTCACCAAACTTTGCAGGGATACATTGGATGTCAAGACACGTGGAAAAAACGTACAAAACAAGAGATTGGAGACATCAAGATTTTCGACGAATTTTTTAAGAATTTTCAAATTTTCAGAAAGGATGTTCCAGATAAGGTCAAAAACGACATACTCAGATCTTCACCAAACTTTGCAGGGATACATTGGAGGTCGAGACACGTGGAAAAAACGTACAAAACAAGAGATTGGAGACATCAAGATTTTGGACGAATTTTTGAAGAATTTTCAAATTTTCTGATAGGAGGTCCCAGATAAGGTCAAAAACTACATACTCAGATCTCCACCAAACATTGCAGGGATACATTGGATGTCAAGACACGTGGAAAAAACGTACAAAACAAGAGATTGGAGACATCAAGATTTTCGACGAATTTTTGAAGAATTTTCAAATTTTCAGATAGGAGGTTCCAGATAAGGTCAAAAACTACATACTCAGATCTTCACCAAACGTTGCAGGGATACTTTGCATGTCAAGACACGTGGAAAAAACGTACAAAACAAGAGATTGGAGACATCAAGATTTTCGACGAATTTTTTAAGAATTTTCAAATTTTCAGATGGGAGGTTCCAGATAAGGTCAAAAACGACATACTCAGATCTTCACCAAACTTTGCATGGATACATTGGATGTCAAGACACGTGGAAAAAACGTACAAAACAAGAGATTGGGGTCATCAAGATTTTGCACGGATTTTTTAGGAATTTTCAAATTTTCAGATGGGAGGTTCCAGATAAGGTCAAAAACTACATACTCAGATCTTCACCAAACTTTGCAGGGATATATTGGATGTCAAGACACGTGGAAAAAACGTACAAAACAAGAGATTGGAGACATCAAGATTTTGGACGAATTTTTTAAGAATTTTCAAATTTTCAGATTGGAGGTTCCATATAAGGTCAAAAACTACATACTCAGATCTTCACCAAACTTTGCATGGATACATTATGTGTCAAGACACGTGGAAAAAACGTACAAAACAAAAGATTGGAGACATCAAGATTTTGGTCGAATTTTTTAAGAATTTTCAAATTTTCAGATGGGAGGTTCCAGATAAGGTCAAAAACTACATACTCAGATCTTCACCAAACTTTGCAGGGATACATTGGATGTCAAGACACGTGGAAAAAACGTACAAAAAAGAGATTGGAGACATCAAGATTTTGGACGAATTTTTTAACAATTTTCAAATTTTCAGAAAGGATGTTCCAGATAAGGTCAAAAACGACATACTCAGATCTTCACCAAACTTTGCAGGGATACATTGGATATCAAGACACGTGGAAAAAACGTACAAAACAAGAGATTGGAGATATCAAGATTTTGGACGAATTTTTTAAGAATTTTCAAATTTTCAGATAGGAGGTTCCAGATAAGATCGAAAACTACATACTCAGATCTTCACCAAACTTTGCAGGGATACATTGGATGTCAAGACACGTGGAAAAAAAGTACAAAACAAGAGATTGGGGTCATCAAGATTTTGGACGGATTTTTTAGGAATTTTCAAATTTTCAGATGGGAGGTTCCATATAAAGTCAAAAACTACATACTCAGATCTTCACCAAACTTTGCAGGGATACATTGGATGTCAAGACACGTGGAAAAAACGTACAAAACAAGAGATTGGAGACATCAAGATTTTCGACGAATTTTTTAAGAATTTTCAAATTTTCAGAAAGGATGTTCCAGATAAGGTCAAAAACGACATACTCAGATCTTCACCAAACTTTGCAGGGATACATTGGAGGTCGAGACACGTGGAAAAAACGTACAAAACAAGAGATTGGAGACATCAAGATTTTGGACGAATTTTTGAAGAATTTTCAAATTTTCTGATAGGAGGTCCCAGATAAGGTCAAAAACTACATACTCAGATCTCCACCAAACATTGCAGGGATACATTGGATGTCAAGACACGTGGAAAAAACGTACAAAACAAGAGATTGGAGACATCAAGATTTTCGACGAATTTTTGAAGAATTTTCAAATTTTCAGATAGGAGGTTCCAGATAAGGTCAAAAACTACATACTCAGATCTTCACCAAACGTTGCAGGGATACTTTGCATGTCAAGACACGTGGAAAAAACGTACAAAACAAGAGATTGGAGACATCAAGATTTTGGACGAATTTTTTAAGAATTTTCAAATTTTCAGAAAGGATGTTCCAGATAAGGTCAAAAACGACATACTCAGATCTTCACCAAACTTTGCAGGGATACATTGGATGTCAAGACACGTGGAAAAAACGTACAAAACAAGAGATTGGAGACATCAAATTTTGGACGAATTTTTTAAGAATTTTCAAATTTTCAGAAAGGATGTTCCAGATAAGGTCAAAAACGACATACTCAGATCTTCACCAAACTTTGCAGGGATACATTGGAGGTCAAGACACGTGGAAAAAACGTACAAAACAAGAGATTGGAGACATCAAGATTTTCGACGAATTTTTGAAGAATTATCAAATTTTCAGATAGGAGGTTCCAGATAAGGTCAAAAACTACAGACTCAGATCTTCACCAAACGTTGCAGGGATACTTTGCATGTCAAGACACGTGGAAAAAACGTACAAAACAAGAGATTGGAGACATCAAGATTTTCGACGAATTTTTTAAGAATTTTCAAATTTTCAGATGGGAGGTTCCAGATAAGGTCAAAAACGACATACTCAGATCTTCACCAAACTTTGCATGGATACATTGGATGTCAAGACACGTGGAAAAAACGTACAAAACAAGAGATTGGAGACATCAAGATTTTGGACGAATTTTTTAAGAATTCTCAAATTTTCAGAAAGGAGGTTCCATATAAGGTCAAAAACTACAAACTCAGATCTTCACCAAACTTTGCAGGGATACATTGGATGTCAAGACACGTGGAAAAAACGTACAAAACAAGAGATTGGGGTCATCAAGATTTTGGACGAATTTTTTAAGAATTTTCAAATTTTCAGAAAGGAGGTTCCATATAAGGTCAAAAACTACATACTCAGATCTTCACCAAACTTTGCAGGGATACATTGAATGTCAAGACACGTGGAAAAAACGTACAAAACAAGAGATTGGGGTCATCAAGATTTTGGACGGATTTTTTAGGAATTTTCAAATTTTCAGATGGGAGGTTCCAGATAAGGTCAAAAACTACATACTCAGATCTTCACCAAACTTTGCAGGGATACATTGGATGTCAAGACACGTGGAAAAAACGTACAAAACAAGAGATTGGAGACATCAAGATTTTGGACGAATTTTTTAAGAATTTTTAAATTTTCAGATAGGAGGTTCCATATAAGGTCAAAAACTACATACTCAGATCTTCACCAAACTTTGCATGGATACATTATGTGTCAAGACACGTGGAAAAAACGTACAAAACAAGATATTGGAGACATCAAGATATTGGTCGAATTTTTTAAGAATTTTCAAATTTTCAGATGCGAGGTTCCAGATAAGGTCAAAAACTACATACTCAGATCTTCACCAAACTTTGCAGGGATACATTGGATGTCAAGACACGTGGAAAAAACGTACAAAACAAGAGATAGGAGACATCAAGATTTTGGACGAATTTTTTAACAATTTTCAAATTTTCAGAAAGGATGTTCCAGATAAGGTCAAAAACGACATACTCAGATCTTCACCAAACTTTGCAGGGATACATTGGATATCAAGACACGTGGAAAAAACGTACAAAAGAAGAGATTGGAGACATCAAGATTTTGGACGAATTTTTTAAGAATTTTCAAATTTTCAGATAGGAGGTTCCATATAAGGTCAAAAACTACATACTCAGATCTTCACCAAACTTTGCATGGATACATTATGTGTCAAGACACGTGGAAAAAACGTACAAAACAAGAGATTGGAGACATCAAGATATTGGTCGAATTTTTTAAGAATTTTCAAATTTTCAGATGCGAGGTTCCAGATAAGGTCAAAAACTACATACTCAGATCTTCACCAAACTTTGCAGGGATACATTGGATGTCAAGACACGTGGAAAAAACGTACAAAACAAGAGATTGGGGTCATCAAGATTTTGGACGGATTTTTTAGGAATTTTCAAATTTTCAGATGGGAGGTTCCAGATAAGGTCAAAAACTACATACTCAGATCTTCACCAAACATTGCAGGGATACATTGGATGTCAAGACACGTGGAAAAAACGTACAAACCAAGAGATTGGAGACATCAAGATTTTGGACGAATTTTTTAAGAATTTTCAAATTTTCAGATAGGATGTTCCAGATGAGGTCAAAAACTACATACTCAGATCTTCACCAAACTTTGCAGGAATACTTTGCATGTCAAGACACGTGGAAAAAACGTACAAAACAAGAGATCGGAGACATCAAGATTTTCGACGAATTTTTTAAGAATTTTCAAATTTTCAGATGGGAGGTTCCAGATAAGGTCAAAAACGACATACTCAGATCTTCACCAAACTTTGCAGGGATCCATTGGAGGTCGAGACACGTGGAAAAAACGTACAAAACAAGAGATTGGAGACATCAAGATTTTGGACGAATTTTTTAAGAATTTTCAAATTTTCAGATAGGAGGTTCCATATAAGGTCAAAAACTACATACTCAGATCTTCACCAAACTTTGCAGGGATACATTGGATGTCAAGACACGTGGAAAAAACGTACAAAACAAGAGATTGGAGACATCAAGATTTTCGACGAATTTTTTAAGAATTTTCAAATTTTCAGAAAAGATGTTCCAGATAAGGTCAAAAACGACATACTCAGATCTTCACCAAACTTTGCAGGGATCCATTGGAGGTCGAGACACGTGGAAAAAACGTACAAAACAAGAGATTGGAGACATCAAGATTTTGGACGAATTTTTGAAGAATTTTCAAATTTTCAGATAGGAGGTTCCAGATAAGGTCTAAAACTACATACTCAGATCTCCACCAAACATTGCAGGAATACATTGGATGTCAAGACACGTGGAAAAAACGTACAAAACAAGAGATTGGAGACATCAAGATTTTCGACGAATTTTTGAAGAATTTTCAAATTTTCAGATAGGAGGTTCCATATAAGGTCAAAAACTACATACTCAGATCTTCACCAAACTTTGCAGGGATACATTGAATGTCAAGACACGTGGAAAAAACGTACAAAACAAGAGATTGGAGACATCAAGATTTTCGACGAATTTTTTAAGAATTTTCAAATTTTCAGAAATGATGTTCCAGATAAGGTCAAAAACGACATACTCAGATCTTCACCAAACTTTGCATGGATACATTGGATGTCAAGACACGTGGAAAAAACGTACAAAACAAGAGATTGGGGTCATCAAGATTTTGCACGGATTTTTTAGGAATTTTCAAATTTTCAGATGGGAGGTTCCAGATAAGGTCTAAAACTACATACTCAGATCTTCACCAAACTTTGCAGGGATACATTGGATGTCAAGACACGTGGAAAAAACGTACAAAACAAGAGATTGGAGACATCAAGATTTTGGACGAATTTTTTAAGAATTTTCAAATTTTCAGATAGGAGGTTCCATATAAGGTTAAAAACTACATACTCAGATCTTCACCAAACTTTGCATGGATACATTATGTGTCAAGACACGTGGAAAAAACGTACAAAACAAAAGATTGGAGACATCAAGATTTTGGTCGAATTTTTTAAGAATTTTCAAATTTTCAGATGGGAGGTTCCAGATAAGGTCAAAAACTACATACTCAGATCTTCACCAAACTTTGCAGGGATACATTGGATGTCAAGACACGTGGAAAAAACGTACAAAAAAGAGATTGGAGACATCAAGATTTTGGACGAATTTTTTAACAATTTTCAAATTTTCAGAAAGGATGTTCCAGATAAGGTCAAAAACGACATACTCAGATCTTCACCAAACTTTGCAGGGATACATTGGATATCAAGACACGTGGAAAAAACGTACAAAACAAGAGATTGGAGACATCAAGATTTTGGACGAATTTTTTAAGAATTTTCAAATTTTCAGATAGGAGGTCCCAGATAAGGTCAAAAACTACATACTCAGATCTCCACCAAACATTGCAGGGATACATTGGATGTCAAGACACGTGGAAAAAACGTACAAAACAAGAGATTGGAGACATCAAGATTTTCGACGAATTTTTGAAGAATTTTCAAATTTTCAGATAGGAGGTTCCAGATAAGGTCAAAAACTACATACTCAGATCTTCACCAAACGTTGCAGGGATACTTTGCATGTCAAGACACGTGGAAAAAACGTACAAAACAAGAGATTGGAGACATCAAGATTTTGGACGAATTTTTTAAGAATTTTCAAATTTTCAGAAAGGATGTTCCAGATAAGGTCAAAAACGACATACTCAGATCTTCACCAAACTTTGCAGGGATACATTGGATGTCAAGACACGTGGAAAAAACGTACAAAACAAGAGATTGGAGACATCAAATTTTGGACGAATTTTTTAAGAATTTTCAAATTTTCAGAAAGGATGTTCCAGATAAGGTCAAAAACGACATACTCAGATCTTCACCAAACTTTGCAGGGATACATTGGAGGTCAAGACACGTGGAAAAAACGTACAAAACAAGAGATTGGAGACATCAAGATTTTCGACGAATTTTTGAAGAATTTTCAAATTTTCAGATAGGAGGTTCCAGATAAGGTCAAAAACTACATACTCAGATCTTCACCAAACGTTGCAGGGATACTTTGCATGTCAAGACACGTGGAAAAAACGTACAAAACAAGAGATTGGAGACATCAAGATTTTCGACGAATTTTTTAAGAATTTTCAAATTTTCAGATGGGAGGTTCCAGATAAGGTCAAAAACGACATACTCAGATCTTCACCAAACTTTGCATGGATACATTGGATGTCAAGACACGTGGAAAAAACGTACAAAACAAGAGATTGGAGACATCAAGATTTTGGACGAATTTTTTAAGAATTCTCAAATTTTCAGAAAGGAGGTTCCATATAAGGTCAAAAACTACAAACTCAGATCTTCACCAAACTTTGCAGGGATACGTTGGATGTCAAGACACGTGGAAAAAACGTACAAAACAAGAGATTGGGGTCATCAAGATTTTGGACGAATTTTTTAAGAATTTTCAAATTTTCAGAAAGGAGGTTCCATATAAGGTCAAAAACTACATACTCAGATCTTCACCAAACTTTGCAGGGATACATTGAATGTCAAGACACGTGGAAAAAACGTACAAAACAAGAGATTGGGGTCATCAAGATTTTGGACGGATTTTTTAGGAATTTTCAAATTTTCAGATGGGAGGTTCCAGATAAGGTCAAAAACTACATACTCAGATCTTCACCAAACTTTGCAGGGATACATTGGATGTCAAGACACGTGGAAAAAACGTACAAAACAAGAGATAGGAGACATCAAGATTTTGGACGAATTTTTTAACAATTTTCAAATTTTCAGAAAGGATGTTCCAGATAAGGTCAAAAACGACATACTCAGATCTTCACCAAACTTTGCAGGGATACATTGGATATCAAGACACGTGGAAAAAACGTACAAAACAAGAGATTGGAGACATCAAGATTTTGGACGAATTTTTTAAGAATTTTCAAATTTTCAGATAGGAGGTTCCAGATAAGATCAAAAACTACATACTCAGATCTTCACCAAACTTTGCAGGGATACATTGGATGTCAAGACACGTGGAAAAAACGTACAAAACAAGAGATTGGGGTCATCAAGATTTTGGACGGATTTTTTAGGAATTTTCAAATTTTCAGATGGGAGGTTCCAGATAAGGTCAAAAACTACATACTCAGATCTTCACCAAACATTGCAGGGATACATTGGATGTCAAGACACGTGGAAAAAACGTACAAACCAAGAGATTGGAGACATCAAGATTTTGGACGAATTTTTTAAGAATTTTCAAATTTTCAGATAGGAGGTTCCAGATGAGGTCAAAAACTACATACTCAGATCTTCACCAAACTTTGCAGGAATACTTTGCATGTCAAGACACGTGGAAAAAACGTACAAAACAAGAGATCGGAGACATCAAGATTTTCGACGAATTTTTTAAGAATTTTCAAATTTTCAGATGGGAGGTTCCAGATAAGGTCAAAAACGACATACTCAGATCTTCACCAAACTTTGCAGGGATCCATTGGAGGTCGAGACACGTGGAAAAAACGTACAAAACAAGAGATTGGAGACATCAAGATTTTGGACGATTTTTTTAAGAATTTTCAAATTTTCAGATAGGAGGTTCCATATAAGGTCAAAAACTACATACTCAGATCTTCACCAAACTTTGCAGGGATACATTGGATGTCAAGACACGTGGAAAAAACGTACAAAACAAGAGATTGGAGACATCAAGATTTTCGACGAATTTTTTAAGAATTTTCAAATTTTCAGAAAGGATGTTCCAGATAAGGTCAAAAACGACATACTCAGATCTTCACCAAACTTTGCAGGGATCCATTGGAGGTCGAGACACGTGGAAAAAACGTACAAAACAAGAAATTGGAGACATCAAGATTTTGGACGAATTTTTGAAGAATTTTCAAATTTTCAGATAGGAGGTTCCAGATAAGGTCTAAAACTACATACTCAGATCTCCACCAAACATTGCAGGAATACATTGGATGTCAAGACACGTGGAAAAAACGTACAAAACAAGAGATTGGAGACATCAAGATTTTCGACGAATTTTTGAAGAATTTTCAAATTTTCAGATAGGAGGTTCCAGATAAGGTCAAAAACTACATACTCAGATCTTCACCAAACGTTGCAGGGATACTTTGCATGTCAAGACACGTGGAAAAAACGTACAAAACAAAAGATTGGAGACATCAAGATTTTCGACGAATTTTTTAAGAATTTTCAAATTTTCAGATGGGAGGTTCCAGATAAGGTCAAAAACGACATACTCAGATCTTCACCAAACTTTGCATGGATACATTGGATGTCAAGACACGTGGAAAAAACGTACAAAACAAGAGATTGGAGACATCAAGATTTTGGACGAATTTTTTAAGAATTCTCAAATTTTCAGAAAGGAGGTTCCATATAAGGTCAAAAACTACATACTCAGATCTTCACCAAACTTTGCAGGGATACTTTGGATGTCAAGACACGTGGAAAAAACGTACAAAACAAGAGATTGGGGTCATCAAGATTTTGGACGAATTTTTTAAGAATTTTCAAATTTTCAGATGGGAGGTTCAATATAAGGTCAAAAACTACATACTCAGATCTTCACCAAACTTTGCATGGATACATTGGATGTCAAGACACGTGGAAAAAACATACAAAACATAGGATTCGGAACATCAAGATTTTGGTCGAATTTTTTAAGAATTTTCAAATTTTCAGATAGGAGGTTCCATATAAGGTCAAAAACTACATACTCAGATCTTCACCAAACATTGCAGGAATACATTGGATGTCAAGACACGTGGAAAAAACGTACAAAACAAGAGATTGGGGTCATCAAGATTTTGCACGGATTTTTTAGGAATTTTCAAATTTTCAGATGGGAGGTTCCAGATAAGGTCAAAAACTACATACTCAGATCTTCACCAAACTTTGCAGGGATACATTGGATGTCAAGACACGTGGAAAAAACGTACAAAACAAGAGATTGGAGACATCAAGATTTTGGACGAATTTTTTAAGAATTTTCAAATTTTCAGATAGGAGGTTCCATATAAGGTCAAAAACTACATACTCAGATCTTCACCAAACTTTGCATGGATACATTATGTGTCAAGACACGTGGAAAAAACGTACAAAACAAAAGATTGGAGACATCAAGATTTTCGACGAATTTTTTAAGAATTTTCAAATTTTCAGATGGGAGGTTCCAGATAAGGTCAAAAACTACATACTCAGATCTTCACCAAACTTTGCAGGGATACATTGGATGTCAAGACACGTGGAAAAAACGTACAAAAAAGAGATTGGAGACATCAAGATTTTGGACGAATTTTTTAACAATTTTCAAATTTTCAGAAAGGATGTTCCAGATAAGGTCAAAAACGACATACTCAGATCTTCACCAAACTTTGCAGGGATACATTGGATATCAAGACACGTGGAAAATACGTACAAAACAAGAGATTGGAGACATCAAGATTTTGGACGAATTTTTTAAGAATTTTCAAATTTTCAGATAGGAGGTTCCAGATAAGGTCAAAAACTACATACTCAGATCTTCACCAAACTTTGCAGGGATACATTGGATGTCAAGACACGTGGAAAAAACGTACAAAACAAGAGATTGGGGTCATCAAGATTTTGGACGGATTTTTTAGGAATTTTCAAATTTTCAGATGGGAGGTTCCAGATAAGGTCAAAAACTACATACTCAGATCTTCACCAAACATTGCAGGGATACATTGGATGTCAAGACACGTGGAAAAAACGTACAAAACAAGAGATTGGAGACATCAAAATTTTGGACGAATTTTTTAAGAATTTTCAAATTTTCAGATAGGAGGTTCCAGATGAGGTCAAAAACTACATACTCAGATCTTCACCAAACTTTGCAGGAATACTTTGCATGTCAAGACACGTGGAAAAAACGTACAAAACAAGAGATCGGAGACATCAAGATTTTCGACGAATTTTTTAAGAATTTTCAAATTTTCAGATGGGAGGTTCCAGATAAGGTCAAAAACGACATACTCAGATCTTCACCAAACTTTGCATGGATACATTGGATGTCAAGACACGTGGAAAAAACATACAAAACATAGGATTGGTGACATCAAGATTTTGGACGAATTTTTTAAGAATTTTCAAATTTTCAGATAGGAGGTTCCATATAAGGTCAAAAACTACATACTCAGATCTTCACCAAACTTTGCAGGGATACATTGGATGTCAAGACACGTGGAAAAAACGTACAAAACAAGAGATTGGAGACATCAAGATTATGGACGAATTTTTTGAGAATTTTCAAATTTTCAGAAAGGAGGTTCCATATAAGGTCAAAAACTACATACTCAGATCTTCACCAAACTTTGCAGGGATACATTGGATGTCAAGACACGTGGAAAAAACGTACAAAACAAGAGATTGGAGACATCAAGATTTTCGACGAATTTTTTAAGAATTTTCAAATTTTCAGAAAGGATGTTCCAGATAAGGTCAAAAACGACATACTCAGATCTTCACCAAACTTTGCAGGGATACATTGGAGGTCGAGACACGTGGAAAAAACGTACAAAACAAGAGATTGGAGACATCAAGATTTTGGACGAATTTTTGAAGAATTTTCAAATTTTCTGATAGGAGGTCCCAGATAAGGTCAAAAACTACATACTCAGATCTCCACCAAACATTGCAGGGATACATTGGATGTCAAGACACGTGGAAAAAACGTACAAAACAAGAGATTGGAGACATCAAGATTTTCGACGAATTTTTGAAGAATTTTCAAATTTTCAGATAGGAGGTTCCAGATAAGGTCAAAAACTACATACTCAGATCTTCACCAAACGTTGCAGGGATACTTTGCATGTCAAGACACGTGGAAAAAACGTACAAAACAAGAGATTGGAGACATCAAGATTTTCGACGAATTTTTTAAGAATTTTCAAATTTTCAGATGGGAGGTTCCAGATAAGGTCAAAAACGACATACTCAGATCTTCACCAAACTTTGCATGGATACATTGGATGTCAAGACACGTGGAAAAAACGTACAAAACAAGAGATTGGGGTCATCAAGATTTTGCACGGATTTTTTAAGAATTTTCAAATTTTCAGATGGGAGGTTCCAGATAAGGTCAAAAACGACATACTCAGATCTTCACCAAACTTTGCATGGATACATTGGATGTCAAGACACGTGGAAAAAACGTACAAAACAAGAGATTGGAGACATCAAGATTTTGGACGAATTTTTTAAGAATTCTCAAATTTTCAGATGGGAGGTTCCATATAAGGTCAAAAACTACATACTCAGATCTTCACCAAACTTTGCAGGGATACTTTGGATGTCAAGACACGTGGAAAAAACGTACAAAACAAGAGATTGGGGTCATCAAGATTTTGGACGAATTTTTTAAGAATTTTCAAATTTTCAGATGGGAGGTTCAATATAAGGTCAAAAACTACATACTCAGATCTTCACCAAACTTTGCATGGATACATTGGATGTCAAGACACGTGGAAAAAACATACAAAACATAGGATTCGGAACATCAAGATTTTGGTCGAATTTTTTAAGAATTTTCAAATTTTCAGATAGGAGGTTCCATATAAGGTCAAAAACTACATACTCAGATCTTCACCAAACATTGCAGGAATACATTGGATGTCAAGACACGTGGAAAAAACGTACAAAACAAGAGATTGGGGTCATCAAGATTTTGCACGGATTTTTTAGGAATTTTCAAATTTTCAGATGGGAGGTTCCAGATAAGGTCAAAAACTACATACTCAGATCTTCACCAAACTTTGCAGGGATACATTGGATGTCAAGACACGTGGAAAAAACGTACAAAACAAGAGATTGGAGACATCAAGATTTTGGACGAATTTTTTAAGAATTTTCAAATTTTCAGATAGGAGGTTCCATATAAGGTCAAAAACTACATACTCAGATCTTCACCAAACTTTGCATGGATACATTATGTGTCAAGACATGTGGAAAAAACGTACAAAACAAAAGATTGGAGACATCAAGATTTTGGTCGAATTTTTTAAGAATTTTCAAATTTTCAGATGGGAGGTTCCAGATAAGGTCAAAAACTACATACTCAGATCTTCACCAAACTTTGCAGGGATACATTGGATGTCAAGACACGTGGAAAAAACGTACAAAAAAGAGATTGGAGACATCAAGATTTTCGACGAATTTTTTAACAATTTTCAAATTTTCAGAAAGGATGTTCCAGATAAGGTCAAAAACGACATACTCAGATCTTCACCAAACTTTGCAGGGATACATTGGATATCAAGACACGTGGAAAAAACGTACAAAACAAGAGATTGGAGACATCAAGATTTTGGACGAATTTTTTAAGAATTTTCAAATTTTCAGATAGGAGGTTCCAGATAAGGTCAAAAACTACATACTCAGATCTTCACCAAACTTTGCAGGGATACATTGGATGTCAAGACACGTGGAAAAAACGTACAAAACAAGAGATTGGGGTCATCAAGATTTTGGACGGATTTTTTAGGAATTTTCAAATTTTCAGATGGGAGGTTCCAGATAAGGTCAAAAACTACATACTCAGATCTTCACCAAACATTGCAGGGATACATTGGATGTCAAGACACGTGGAAAAAACGTACAAAACAAGAGATTGGAGACATCAAAATTTTGGACGAATTTTTTAAGAATTTTCAAATTTTCAGATAGGAGGTTCCAGATGAGGTCAAAAACTACATACTCAGATCTTCACCAAACTTTGCAGGAATACTTTGCATGTCAAGACACGTGGAAAAAACGTACAAAACAAGAGATCGGAGACATCAAGATTTTCGACGAATTTTTTAAGAATTTTCAAATTTTCAGATGGGAGGTTCCAGATAAGGTCAAAAACGACATACTCAGATCTTCACCAAACTTTGCATGGATACATTGGATGTCAAGACACGTGGAAAAAACATACAAAACATAGGATTGGTGACATCAAGATTTTGGACGAATTTTTTAAGAATTTTCAAATTTTCAGATAGGAGGTTCCATATAAGGTCAAAAACTACATACTCAGATCTTCACCAAACTTTGCAGGGATACATTGGATGTCAAGACACGTGGAAAAAACGTACAAAACAAGAGATTGGAGACATCAAGATTATGGACGAATTTTTTGAGAATTTTCAAATTTTCAGAAAGGAGGTTCCATATAAGGTCAAAAACTACATACTCAGATCTTCACCAAACTTTGCAGGGATACATTGGATGTCAAGACACGTGGAAAAAACGTACAAAACAAGAGATTGGAGACATCAAGATTTTCGACGAATTTTTTAAGAATTTTCAAATTTTCAGAAAGGATGTTCCAGATAAGGTCAAAAACGACATACTCAGATCTTCACCAAACTTTGCAGGGATAGATTGGAGGTCGAGACACGTGGAAAAAACGTACAAAACAAGAGATTGGAGACATCAAGATTTTGGACGAATTTTTGAAGAATTTTCAAATTTTCTGATAGGAGGTCCCAGATAAGGTCAAAAACTACATACTCAGATCTCCACCAAACATTGCAGGGATACATTGGATGTCAAGACACGTGGAAAAAACGTACAAAACAAGAGATTGGAGACATCAAGATTTTCGACGAATTTTTGAAGAATTTTCAAATTTTCAGATAGGAGGTTCCAGATAAGGTCAAAAACTACATACTCAGATCTTCACCAAACGTTGCAGGGATACTTTGCATGTCAAGACACGTGGAAAAAACGTACAAAACAAGAGATTGGAGACATCAAGATTTTCGACGAATTTTTTAAGAATTTTCAAATTTTCAGATGGGAGGTTCCAGATAAGGTCAAAAACGACATACTCAGATCTTCACCAAACTTTGCATGGATACATTGGATGTCAAGACACGTGGAAAAAACGTACAAAACAAGAGATTGGGGTCATCAAGATTTTGCACGGATTTTTTAGGAATTTTCAAATTTTCAGATGGGAGGTTCCAGATAAGGTCAAAAACTACATACTCAGATCTTCACCAAACTTTGCAGGGATACATTGGATGTCAAGACACGTGGAAAAAACGTACAAAACAAGAGATTGGAGACATCAAGATTTTGGACGAATTTTTTAAGAATTTTCAAATTTTCAGATAGGAAGTTCCATATAAGGTCAAAAACTACATACTCAGATCTTCACCAAACTTTGCAGGAATACATTGAATGTCAAGACACGTGGAAAAAACGTACAAAACAAGAGATTGTGGTCATCAAGATTTTGGACGGATTTTTTAGGAATTTTCAAATTTTCAGATGGGAGGTTCCAGATAAGGTCAAAAACTACATACTCAGATCTTCACCAAACTTTGCAGGGATACATTGGATGTCAAGACACGTGGAAAAAACGTACAAAACAAGAGATTGGAGACATCAAGATTTTGGACGAATTTTTTAAGAATTTTCAAATTTTCAGATAGGAGGTTCCATATAAGGTCAAAAACTACATACTCAGATCTTCACCAAACTTTGCATGGATACATTATGTGTCAAGACACGTGGAAAAAACGTACAAAACAAGAGATTGGAGACATCAAGATTTTGGTCGAATTTTTTAAGAATTTTCAAATTTTCAGATGGGAGGTTCCAGATAAGGTCAAAAACTACATACTCAGATCTTCACCAAACTTTGCAGGGATACATTGGATGTCAAGACACGTGGAAAAAACGTACAAAACAAGAGATAGGAGACATCAAGATTTTGGACGAATTTTTTAACAATTTTCAAATTTTCAGAAAGGATGTTCCAGATAAGGTCAAAAACGACATACTCAGATCTTCACCAAACTTTGCAGGGATACATTGGATATCAAGACACGTGGAAAAAACGTACAAAACAAGAGATTGGAGACATCAAGATTTTGGACGAATTTTTTAAGAATTTTCAAATTTTCAGATAGGAGGTTCCAGATAAGGTCAAAAACTACATACTCAGATCTTCACCAAACTTTGCAGGGATACATTGGATGTCAAGACACGTGGAAAAAACGTACAAAACAAGAGATTGGAGACATCAAGATTTTGGACGAATTTTTTAAGAATTTTCAAATTTTCAGATAGGAGGTTCCAGATGAGGTCAAAAACTACATACTCAGATCTTCACCAAACTTTGCAGGAATACTTTGCATGTCAAGACACGTGGAAAAAACGTACAAAACAAGAGATCGGAGACATCAAGATTTTCGACGATTTTTTTAAGAATTTTCAAATTTTCAGATGGGAGGTTCCAGATAAGGTCAAAAACGACATACTCAGATCTTCACCAAACTTTGCAGGGATCCATTGGAGGTCGAGACACGTGGAAAAAACGTACAAAACAAGAGATTGGAGACATCAAGATTTTGGACGAATTTTTTAAGAATTTTCAAATTTTCAGATAGGAGGTTCCATATAAGGTCAAAAACTACATACTCAGATCTTCACCAAACTTTGCAGGGATACATTGGATGTCAAGACACGTGGAAAAAACGTACAAAACAAGAGATTGGAGACATCAAGATTTTGGACGATTTTTTTAAAAATTTTCAAATTTTCAGAAATGCGGTTCCAGATAAGGTCAAAAACTACATACTCAGATGTTCACCAAACTTTGCAGGGATACATTGGATGTCAAGACACGTGGAAAAAACGTACAAAACAAGAGATTCGGGTCAACAAGATTTTGGACGGATTTTTTAGGAATTTTCAAATTTTCAGATGGGAGGTTCCAGATAAGGTCAAAAACTACATACTCAGATCTTCACCAAACTCTGCAGGGATACATTGTATGTCAAGACACGTGGAAAAAACATACAAAACATAGGATTGGGGACATCAAGATTTGGTAAATTCTTTTAAGAATTTTCAAATTTTCAGATAGGAGGTTCCATATAAGGTCAAAAACTACATACTCAGATCTTCACCAAACATTGCAGGGATACATTGGATGTCAAGACACGTGGAAAGAACGTACAAAACAAGAGATTGGAGACATCAAGATTTTGGACGAATTTTTTAAGAATTTTCAAATTTTCAGAAAGGATGTTCCAGATAAGGTCAAAAACGACATACTCAGATCTTCACCAAACTTTGCAGGGATACATTGGAGGTCGAGACACGTGGAAAAAACGTACAAAACAAGAGATTGGAGACATCAAGATTTTGGACGAATTTTTGAAGAATTTTCAAATTTTCTGATAGGAGGTCCCAGATAAGGTCAAAAACTACATACTCAGATCTTCACCAAACTTTGCAGGGATACATTGGATGTCAAGACACGTGGAAAAAACGTACAAAACAAGAGATTGGAGACATCAAGATTTTGGACGAATTTTTGAAGAATTTTCAAATTTTCTGATAGGAGGTTCCATATAAGGTCAAAAACTACATACTCAGATCTTCACCAAACATTGCAGGGATACATTGGATGTCAAGACACGTGGAAAGAACGTACAAAACAAGAGATTGGAGACATCAAGATTTTGGACGAATTTTTTAAGAATTTTCAAATTTTCAGATGGGAGGTTCCAGATAAGGTCAAAAACTACATACTCAGATCTTCACCAAACTTTGCAGGGATACATTGGATGTCAAGACACGTGGAAAAAACGTACAAAAAAGAGATTGGAGACATCAAGATTTTCGACGAATTTTTTAACAATTTTCAAATTTTCAGAAAGGATGTTCCAGATAAGGTCAAAAACGACATACTCAGATCTTCACCAAACTTTGCAGGGATACATTGGATATCAGGACACGTGGAAAAAACGTACAAAACAAGAGATTGGAGACATCAAGATTTTGGACGAATTTTTTAAGAATTTTCAAATTTTCAGATAGGAGGTTCCAGATAAGGTCAAAAACTACATACTCAGATCTTCACCAAACTTTGCAGGGATACATTGGATGTCAAGACACGTGGAAAAAACGTACAAAACAAGAGATTGGGGTCATCAAGATTTTGGACGGATTTTTTAGGAATTTTCAAATTTTCAGATGGGAGGTTCCAGATAAGGTCAAAAACTACATACTCAGATCTTCACCAAACATTGCAGGGATACATTGGATGTCAAGACACGTGGAAAAAACGTACAAAACAAGAGATTGGAGACATCAAAATTTTGGACGAATTTTTTAAGAATTTTCAAATTTTCAGATAGGAGGTTCCAGATGAGGTCAAAAACTACATACTCAGATCTTCACCAAACTTTGCAGGAATACTTTGCATGTCAAGACACGTGGAAAAAACGTACAAAACAAGAGATCGGAGACATCAAGATTTTCGACGAATTTTTTAAGAATTTTCAAATTTTCAGATGGGAGGTTCCAGATAAGGTCAAAAACGACATACTCAGATCTTCACCAAACTTTGCATGGATACATTGGATGTTAAGACACGTGGAAAAAACATACAAAACATAGGATTGGTGACATCAAGATTTTGGACGAATTTTTTAAGAATTTTCAAATTTTCAGATAGGAGGTTCCATATAAGGTCAAAAACTACATACTCAGATCTTCACCAAACTTTGCAGGGATACATTGGATGTCAAGACACGTGGAAAAAACGTACAAAACAAGAGATTGGAGACATCAAGATTATGGACGAATTTTTTGAGAATTTTCAAATTTTCAGAAAGGAGGTTCCATATAAGGTCAAAAACTACATACTCAGATCTTCACCAAACTTTGCAGGGATACATTGGATGTCAAGAAACGTGGAAAAAACGTACAAAACAAGAGATTGGAGACATCAAGATTTTCGACGAATTTTTTAAGAATTTTCAAATTTTCAGAAAGGATGTTCCAGATAAGGTCAAAAACGACATACTCAGATCTTCACCAAACTTTGCAGGGATACATTGGAGGTCGAGACACGTGGAAAAAACGTACAAAACAAGAGATTGGAGACATCAAGATTTTGGACGAATTTTTGAAGAATTTTCAAATTTTCTGATAGGAGGTCCCAGATAAGGTCAAAAACTACATACTCAGATCTCCACCAAACATTGTAGGGATACATTGGATGTCAAGACACGTGGAAAAAACGTACAAAACAAGAGATTGGAGACATCAAGATTTTCGACGAATTTTTGAAGAATTTTCAAATTTTCAGATAGGAGGTTCCAGATAAGGTCAAAAACTACATACTCAGATCTTCACCAAACGTTGCAGGGATACTTTGCATGTCAAGACACGTGGAAAAAACGTACAAAACAAGAGATTGGAGACATCAAGATTTTCGACGAATTTTTTAAGAATTTTCAAATTTTCAGATTTGAGGTTCCAGATAAGGTCAAAAACGACATACTCAGATCTTCACCAAACTTTGCATGGATACATTGGATGTCAAGACACGTGGAAAAAACGTACAAAACAAGAGATTGGGGTCATCAAGATTTTGCACGGATTTTTTAGGAATTTTCAAATTTTCAGATGGGAGGTTCCAGATAAGGTCAAAAACTACATACTCAGATCTTCACCAAACTTTGCAGGGATACATTGGATGTCAAGACACGTGGAAAAAACGTACAAAACAAGAGATTGGAGACATCAAGATTTTGGACGAATTTTTTAAGAATTTTCAAATTTTCAGATAGGAAGTTCCATATAAGGTCAAAAACTACATACTCAGATCTTCACCAAACTTTGCAGGAATACATTGAATGTCAAGACACGTGGAAAAAACGTACAAAACAAGAGATTGTGGTCATCAAGATTTTGGACGGATTTTTTAGGAATTTTCAAATTTTCAGATGGGAGGTTCCAGATAAGGTCAAAAACTACATACTCAGATCTTCACCAAACTTTGCAGGGATACATTGGATGTCAAGACACGTGGAAAAAACGTACAAAACAAGAGATTGGAGACATCAAGATTTTGGACGAATTTTTTAAGAATTTTCAAATTTTCAGATAGGAGGTTCCATATAAGGTCAAAAACTACATACTCAGATCTTCACCAAACTTTGCATGGATACATTATGTGTCAAGACACGTGGAAAAAACGTACAAAACAAGAGATTGGAGACATCAAGATTTTGGTCGAATTTTTTAAGAATTTTCAAATTTTCAGATGGGAGGTTCCAGATAAGGTCAAAAACTACATACTCAGATCTTCACCAAACTTTGCAGGGATACATTGGATGTCAAGACACGTGGAAAAAACGTACAAAACAAGAGATAGGAGACATCAAGATTTTGGACGAATTTTTTAACAATTTTCAAATTTTCAGAAAGGATGTTCCAGATAAGGTCAAAAACGACATACTCAGATCTTCACCAAACTTTGCAGGGATACATTGGATATCAAGACACGTGGAAAAAACGTACAAAACAAGAGATTGGAGACATCAAGATTTTGGACGAATTTTTTAAGAATTTTCAAATTTTCAGATAGGAGGTTCCAGATAAGGTCAAAAACTACATACTCAGATCTTCACCAAACTTTGCAGGGATACATTGGATGTCAAGACACGTGGAAAAAACGTACAAAACAAGAGATTGGAGACATCAAGATTTTGGACGAATTTTTTAAGAATTTTCAAATTTTCAGATAGGAGGTTCCAGATGAGGTCAAAAACTACATACTCAGATCTTCACCAAACTTTGCAGGAATACTTTGCATGTCAAGACACGTGGAAAAAACGTACAAAACAAGAGATCGGAGACATCAAGATTTTCGACGAATTTTTTAAGAATTTTCAAATTTTCAGATGGGAGGTTCCAGATAAGGTCAAAAACGACATACTCAGATCTTCACCAAACTTTGCAGGGATCCATTGGAGGTCGAGACACGTGGAAAAAACGTACAAAACAAGAGATTGGAGACATCAAGATTTTGGACGAATTTTTTAAGAATTTTCAAATTTTCAGATAGGAGGTTCCATATAAGGTCAAAAACTACATACTCAGATCTTCACCAAACTTTGCAGGGATACATTGGATGTCAAGACACGTGGAAAAAACGTACAAAACAAGAGATAGGAGACATCAAGATTTTGGACGAATTTTTTAACAATTTTCAAATTTTCAGAAAGGATGTTCCAGATAAGGTCAAAAACGACATACTCAGATCTTCACCAAACTTTGCAGGGATACATTGGATATCAAGACACGTGGAAAAAACGTACAAAACAAGAGATTGGAGACATCAAGATTTTGGACGAATTTTTTAAGAATTTTCAAATTTTCAGATAGGAGGTTCCAGATAAGGTCAAAAACTACATACTCAGATCTTCACCAAACTTTGCAGGGATACATTGGATGTCAAGACACGTGGAAAAAACGTACAAAACAAGAGATTGGAGACATCAAGATTTTGGACGAATTTTTTAAGAATTTTCAAATTTTCAGATAGGAGGTTCCAGATGAGGTCAAAAACTACATACTCAGATCTTCACCAAACTTTGCAGGAATACTTTGCATGTCAAGACACGTGGAAAAAACGTACAAAACAAGAGATCGGAGACATCAAGATTTTCGACGAATTTTTTAAGAATTTTCAAATTTTCAGATGGGAGGTTCCAGATAAGGTCAAAAACGACATACTCAGATCTTCACCAAACTTTGCAGGGATCCATTGGAGGTCGAGACACGTGGAAAAAACGTACAAAACAAGAGATTGGAGACATCAAGATTTTGGACGAATTTTTTAAGAATTTTCAAATTTTCAGATAGGAGGTTCCATATAAGGTCAAAAACTACATACTCAGATCTTCACCAAACTTTGCAGGGATACATTGGATGTCAAGACACGTGGAAAAAACGTACAAAACAAGAGATTGGAGACATCAAGATTTTGGACGATTTTTTTAAAAATTTTCAAATTTTCAGAAATGCGGTTCCATATAAGGTCAAAAACTACATACTCAGATGTTCACCAAACTTTGCAGGGTGTCAAGACACGTGGAAAAAACGTACAAAACAAGAGATTCGGGTCAACAAGATTTTGGACGGATTTTTTAGGAATTTTCAAATTTTCAGATGGGAGGTTCCAGATAAGGTCAAAAACTACATACTCAGATCTTCACCAAACTCTGCAGGGATACATTGTATGTCAAGACACGTGGAAAAAACATACAAAACATAGGATTGGGGACATCAAGATTTTGTTAAATTCTTTTAAGAATTTTCAAATTTTCAGATAGGAGGTTCCATATAAGGTCAAAAACTACATACTCAGATCTTCACCAAACATTGCAGGGATACATTGGATGTCAAGACACGTGGAAAGAACGTACAAAACAAGAGATTGGAGACATCAAGATTTTGGACGAATTTTTTAAGAATTTTCAAATTTTCAGAAAGGATGTTCCAGATATGGTCAAAAACGACATACTCAGATCTTCACCAAACTTTGCAGGGATACATTGGAGGTCGAGACACGTGGAAAAAACGTACAAAACAAGAGATTGGAGACATCAAGATTTTGGACGAATTTTTGAAGAATTTTCAAATTTTCTGATAGGAGGTCCCAGATAAGGTCAAAAACTACATACTCAGATCTTCACCAAACTTTGCAGGGATACATTGGATGTCAAGACACGTGGAAAAAACGTACAAAACAAGAGATTGGAGACATCAAGATTTTGGACGAATTTTTGAAGAATTTTCAAATTTTCTGATAGGAGGTTCCATATAAGGTCAAAAACTACATACTCAGATCTTCACCAAACATTGCAGGGATACATTGGATGTCAAGACACGTGGAAAGAACGTACAAAACAAGAGATTGGAGACATCAAGATTTTGGACGAATTTTTTAAGAATTTTCAAATTTTCAGATGGGAGGTTCCAGATAAGGTCAAAAACTACATACTCAGATCTTCACCAAACTTTGCAGGGATACATTGGATGTCAAGACACGTGGAAAAAACGTACAAAAAAGAGATTGGAGACATCAAGATTTTCGACGAATTTTTTAACAATTTTCAAATTTTCAGAAAGGATGTTCCAGATAAGGTCAAAAACGACATACTCAGATCTTCACCAAACTTTGCAGGGATACATTGGATATCAAGACACGTGGAAAAAACGTACAAAACAAGAGATTGGAGACATCAAGATTTTGGACGAATTTTTTAAGAATTTTCAAATTTTCAGATAGGAGGTTCCAGATAAGGTCAAAAACTACATACTCAGATCTTCACCAAACTTTGCAGGGATACATTGGATGTCAAGACACGTGGAAAAAACGTACAAAACAAGAGATTGGGGTCATCAAGATTTTGGACGGATTTTTTAGGAATTTTCAAATTTTCAGATGGGAGGTTCCAGATAAGGTCAAAAACTACATACTCAGATCTTCACCAAACATTGCAGGGATACATTGGATGTCAAGACACGTGGAAAAAACGTACAAAACAAGAGATTGGAGACATCAAAATTTTGGACGAATTTTTTAAGAATTTTCAAATTTTCAGATAGGAGGTTCCAGATGAGGTCAAAAACTACATACTCAGATCTTCACCAAACTTTGCAGGAATACTTTGCATGTCAAGACACGTGGAAAAAACGTAGAAAACAAGAGATCGGAGACATCAAGATTTTCGAAGAATTTTTTAAGAATTTTCAAATTTTCAGATGGGAGGTTCCAGATAAGGTCAAAAACGACATACTCAGATCTTCACCAAACTTTGCAGGGATACATTGGATGTCAAGACACGTGGAAAAAACATACAAAACATAGGATTGGTGACATCAAGATTTTGGACGAATTTTTTAAGAATTTTCAAATTTTCAGATAGGAGGTTCCATATAAGGTCAAAAACTACATACTCAGATCTTCACCAAACTTTGCAGGGATACATTGGATGTCAAGACACGTGGAAAAAACGTACAAAACAAGAGATTGGAGACATCAAGATTATGGACGAATTTTTTGAGAATTTTCAAATTTTCAGAAAGGAGGTTCCATATAAGGTCAAAAACTACATACTCAGATCTTCACCAAACTTTGCAGGGATACATTGGATGTCAAGACACGTGGAAAAAACGTACAAAACAAGAGATTGGAGACATCAAGATTTTCGACGAATTTTTTAAGAATTTTCAAATTTTCAGAAAGGATGTTCCAGATAAGGTCAAAAACGACATACTCAGATCTTCACCAAAACTTTGCAGGGATACATTGGAGGTCGAGACACGTGGAAAAAACGTACAAAACAAGAGATTGGAGACATCAAGATTTTGGACGAATTTTTGAAGAATTTTCAAATTTTCTGATAGGAGGTCCCAGATAAGGTCAAAAACTACATACTCAGATCTCCACCAAACATTGCAGGGATACATTGGATGTCAAGACACGTGGAAAAAACGTACAAAACAAGAGATTGGAGACATCAAGATTTTCGACGAATTTTTGAAGAATTTTCAAATTTTCAGATAGGAGGTTCCAGATAAGGTCAAAAACTACATACTCAGATCTTCACCAAACGTTGCAGGGATACTTTGCATGTCAAGACACGTGGAAAAAACGTACAAAACAAGAGATTGGAGACATCAAGATTTTCGACGAATTTTTTAAGAATTTTCAAATTTTCAGATGGGAGGTTCCAGATAAGGTCAAAAACGACATACTCAGATCTTCACCAAACATTGCATGGATACATTGGATGTCAAGACACGTGGAAAAAACGTACAAAACAAGAGATTGGGGTCATCAAGATTTTGCACGGATTTTTTAGGAATTTTCAAATTTTCAGATGGGAGGTTCCAGATAAGGTCAAAAACTACATACTCAGATCTTCACCAAACTTTGCAGGGATACATTGGATGTCAAGACACGTGGAAAAAACGTACAAAACAAGAGATTGGAGACATCAAGATTTTGGACGAATTTTTTAAGAATTTTCAAATTTTCAGATAGGAAGTTCCATATAAGGTCAAAAACTACATACTCAGATCTTCACCAAACTTTGCAGGAATACATTGAATGTCAAGACACGTGGAAAAAACGTACAAAACAAGAGATTGTGGTCATCAAGATTTTGGACGGATTTTTTAGGAATTTTCAAATTTTCAGATGGGAGGTTCCAGATAAGGTCAAAAACTACATACTCAGATCTTCACCAAACTTTGCAGGGATAAATTGGATGTCAAGACACGTGGAAAAAACGTACAAAACAAGAGATTGGAGACATCAAGATTTTGGGCGAATTTTTTAAGAATTTACAAATTTTCAGATAGGAGGTTCCATATAAGGTCAAAAACTACATACTCAGATCTTCACCAAACTTTGCATGGATACATTATGTGTCAAGACACGTGGAAAAAACGTACAAAACAAGAGATTGGAGACATCAAGATTTTGGTCGAATTTTTTAAGAATTTTCAAATTTTCAGATGGGAGGTTCCAGATAAGGTCAAAAACTACATACTCAGATCTTCACCAAACTTTGCAGGGATACATTGGATGTCAAGACACGTGGAAAAACGTACAAAACAAGAGATAGGAGACATCAAGATTTTGGACGAATTTTTTAACAATTTTCAAATTTTCAGAAAGGATGTTCCAGATAAGGTCAAAAACGACATACTCAGATCTTCACCAAACTTTGCAGGGATACATTGGATATCAAGACACGTGGAAAAAACGTACAAAACAAGAGATTGGAGACATCAAGATTTTGGACGAATTTTTTAAGAATTTTCAAATTTTCAGATAGGAGGTTCCAGATAAGGTCAAAAACTACATACTCAGATCTTCATCAAACTTTGCAGGGATACATTGGATGTCAAGACACGTGGAAAAAACGTACAAAACAAGAGATTGGAGACATCAAGATTTTGGACGAATTTTTTAAGAATTTTCAAATTTTCAGATAGGAGGTTCCAGATGAGGTCAAAAACTACATACTCAGATCTTCACCAAACTTTGCAGGAATACTTTGCATGTCAAGACACGTGGAAAAAACGTACAAAACAAGAGATCGGAGACATCAAGGTTTTCGACGAATTTTTTAAGAATTTTCAAATTTTCAGATGGGAGGTTCCAGATAAGGTCAAAAACGACATACTCAGATCTTCACCAAACTTTGCAGGGATCCATTGGAGGTCGAGACACGTGGAAAAAACGTACAAAACAAGAGATTGGAGACATCAAGATTTTGGACGAATTTTTTAAGAATTTTCAAATTTTCAGATAGGAGGTTCCATATAAGGTCAAAAACTACATACTCAGATCTTCACCAAACTTTGCAGGGATACATTGGATGTCAAGACACGTGGAAAAAACGAACAAAACAAGAGATTGGAGACATCAAGATTTTGGACGATTTTTTTAAAAATTTTCAAATTTTCAGAAATGCGGTTCCAGATAAGGTCAAAAACTACATACTCAGATGTTCACCAAACTTTGCAGGGATACATTGGATGTCAAGACACGTGGAAAAAACGTACAAAACAAGAGATTCGGGTCAACAAGATTTTGGACGGTTTTTTTAGGAATTTTCAAATTTTCAGATGGGAGGTTCCAGATAAGGTCAAAAACTACATACTCAGATCTTCACCAAACTCTGCAGGGATACATTGTATGTCAAGACACGTGGAAAAAACATACAAAACATAGGATTGGGGACATCAAGATTTTGTTAAATTCTTTTAAGAATTTTCAAATTTTCAGATAGGAGGTTCCATATAAGGTCAAAAACTACATACTCAGATCTTCACCAAACATTGCAGGGATACATTGGATGTCAAGACACGTGGAAAGAACGTACAAAACAAGAGATTGGAGACATCAAGATTTTGGACGAATTTTTTAAGAATTTTCAAATTTTCTGAAAGGATGTTCCAGATAAGGTCAAAAACGACATACTCAGATCTTCACCAAACTTTGCAGGGATACATTGGAGGTCGAGACACGTGGAAAAAACGTACAAAACAAGAGATTGGAGACATCAAGATTTTGGACGAATTTTTGAAGAATTTTCAAATTTTCTGATAGGAGGTCCCAGATAAGGTCAAAAACTACATACTCAGATCTTCACCAAACTTTGCAGGGATACATTGGATGTCAAGACACGTGGAAAAAACGTACAAAACAAGAGATTGGAGACATCAAGATTTTGGACGAATTTTTGAAGAATTTTCAAATTTTCTGATAGGAGGTCCCAGATAAGGTCAAAAACTACATACTCAGATCTCCACCAAACATTGCAGGGATACATTGGATGTCAAGACACGTGGAAAAAACGTACAAAACAAGAGATTGGAGACATCAAGATTTTCGACGAATTTTTGAAGAATTTTCAAATTTTCAGATAGGAGGTTCCAGATAAGGTCAAAAACTACATACTCAGATCTTCACCAAACGTTGCAGGGATACTTTGCATGTCAAGACACGTGGAAAAAACGTACAAAACAAGAGATTGGAGACATCAAGATTTTCGACGAATTTTTTAAGAATTTTCAAATTTTCAGATGGGAGGTTCCAGATAAGGTCAAAAACGACATACTCAGATCTTCACCAAACTTTGCATGGATACATTGGATGTCAAGACACGTGGAAAAAACGTACAAAACAAGAGATTGGGGTCATCAAGATTTTGCACGGATTTTTTAGGAATTTTCAAATTTTCAGATGGGAGGTTCCAGATAAGGTCAAAAACTACATACTCAGATCTTCACCAAACATTGCAGGGATACATTGGATGTCAAGACACGTGGAAAAAACGTACAAAACAAGAGATTGGAGACATCAAAATTTTGGACGAATTTTTTAAGAATTTTCAAATTTTCAGATAGGAGGTTCCAGATGAGGTCAAAAACTACATACTCAGATCTTCACCAAACTTTGCAGGAATACTTTGCATGTCAAGACACGTGGAAAAAACGTAGAAAACAAGAGATCGGAGACATCAAGATTTTCGAAGAATTTTTTAAGAATTTTCAAATTTTCAGATGGGAGGTTCCAGATAAGGTCAAAAACGACATACTCAGATCTTCACCAAACTTTGCAGGGATACATTGGATGTCAAGACACGTGGAAAAAACATACAAAACATAGGATTGGTGACATCAAGATTTTGGACGAATTTTTTAAGAATTTTCAAATTTTCAGATAGGAGGTTCCATATAAGGTCAAAAACTACATACTCAGATCTTCACCAAACTTTGCAGGGATACATTGGATGTCAAGACACGTGGAAAAAACGTACAAAACAAGAGATTGGAGACATCAAGATTATGGACGAATTTTTTGAGAATTTTCAAATTTTCAGAAAGGAGGTTCCATATAAGGTCAAAAACTACATACTCAGATCTTCACCAAACTTTGCAGGGATACATTGGATGTCAAGACACGTGGAAAAAACGTACAAAACAAGAGATTGGAGACATCAAGATTTTCGACGAATTTTTTAAGAATTTTCAAATTTTCAGAAAGGATGTTCCAGATAAGGTCAAAAACGACATACTCAGATCTTCACCAAAACTTTGCAGGGATACATTGGAGGTCGAGACACGTGGAAAAAACGTACAAAACAAGAGATTGGAGACATCAAGATTTTGGACGAATTTTTGAAGAATTTTCAAATTTTCTGATAGGAGGTCCCAGATAAGGTCAAAAACTACATACTCAGATCTCCACCAAACATTGCAGGGATACATTGGATGTCAAGACACGTGGAAAAAACGTACAAAACAAGAGATTGGAGACATCAAGATTTTCGACGAATTTTTGAAGAATTTTCAAATTTTCAGATAGGAGGTTCCAGATAAGGTCAAAAACTACATACTCAGATCTTCACCAAACGTTGCAGGGATACTTTGCATGTCAAGACACGTGGAAAAAACGTACAAAACAAGAGATTGGAGACATCAAGATTTTCGACGAATTTTTTAAGAATTTTCAAATTTTCAGATGGGAGGTTCCAGATAAGGTCAAAAACGACATACTCAGATCTTCACCAAACATTGCATGGATACATTGGATGTCAAGACACGTGGAAAAAACGTACAAAACAAGAGATTGGGGTCATCAAGATTTTGCACGGATTTTTTAGGAATTTTCAAATTTTCAGATGGGAGGTTCCAGATAAGGTCAAAAACTACATACTCAGATCTTCACCAAACTTTGCAGGGATACATTGGATGTCAAGACACGTGGAAAAAACGTACAAAACAAGAGATTGGAGACATCAAGATTTTGGACGAATTTTTTAAGAATTTTCAAATTTTCAGATAGGAAGTTCCATATAAGGTCAAAAACTACATACTCAGATCTTCACCAAACTTTGCAGGAATACATTGAATGTCAAGACACGTGGAAAAAACGTACAAAACAAGAGATTGTGGTCATCAAGATTTTGGACGGATTTTTTAGGAATTTTCAAATTTTCAGATGGGAGGTTCCAGATAAGGTCAAAAACTACATACTCAGATCTTCACCAAACTTTGCAGGGATAAATTGGATGTCAAGACACGTGGAAAAAACGTACAAAACAAGAGATTGGAGACATCAAGATTTTGGACGAATTTTTTAAGAATTTTCAAATTTTCAGATAGGAGGTTCCATATAAGGTCAAAAACTACATACTCAGATCTTCACCAAACTTTGCATGGATACATTATGTGTCAAGACACGTGGAAAAAACGTACAAAACAAGAGATTGGAGACATCAAGATTTTGGTCGAATTTTTTAAGAATTTTCAAATTTTCAGATGGGAGGTTCCAGATAAGGTCAAAAACTACATACTCAGATCTTCACCAAACTTTGCAGGGATACATTGGATGTCAAGACACGTGGAAAAAACGTACAAAACAAGAGATAGGAGACATCAAGATTTTGGACGAATTTTTTAACAATTTTCAAATTTTCAGAAAGGATGTTCCAGATAAGGTCAAAAACGACATACTCAGATCTTCACCAAACTTTGCAGGGATACATTGGATATCAAGACACGTGGAAAAAACGTACAAAACAAGAGATTGGAGACATCAAGATTTTGGACGAATTTTTTAAGAATTTTCAAATTTTCAGATAGGAGGTTCCAGATAAGGTCAAAAACTACATACTCAGATCTTCATCAAACTTTGCAGGGATACATTGGATGTCAAGACACGTGGAAAAAACGTACAAAACAAGAGATTGGAGACATCAAGATTTTGGACGAATTTTTTAAGAATTTTCAAATTTTCAGATAGGAGGTTCCAGATGAGGTCAAAAACTACATACTCAGATCTTCACCAAACTTTGCAGGAATACTTTGCATGTCAAGACACGTGGAAAAAACGTACAAAACAAGAGATCGGAGACATCAAGGTTTTCGACGAATTTTTTAAGAATTTTCAAATTTTCAGATGGGAGGTTCCAGATAAGGTCAAAAACGACATACTCAGATCTTCACCAAACTTTGCAGGGATCCATTGGAGGTCGAGACACGTGGAAAAAACGTACAAAACAAGAGATTGGAGACATCAAGATTTTGGACGAATTTTTTAAGAATTTTCAAATTTTCAGATAGGAGGTTCCATATAAGGTCAAAAACTACATACTCAGATCTTCACCAAACTTTGCAGGGATACATTGGATGTCAAGACACGTGGAAAAAACGAACAAAACAAGAGATTGGAGACATCAAGATTTTGGACGATTTTTTTAAAAATTTTCAAATTTTCAGAAATGCGGTTCCAGATAAGGTCAAAAACTACATACTCAGATGTTCACCAAACTTTGCAGGGATACATTGGATGTCAAGACACGTGGAAAAAACGTACAAAACAAGAGATTCGGGTCAACAAGATTTTGGACGGTTTTTTTAGGAATTTTCAAATTTTCAGATGGGAGGTTCCAGATAAGGTCAAAAACTACATACTCAGATCTTCACCAAACTCTGCAGGGATACATTGTATGTCAAGACACGTGGAAAAAACATACAAAACATAGGATTGGGGACATCAAGATTTTGTTAAATTCTTTTAAGAATTTTCAAATTTTCAGATAGGAGGTTCCATATAAGGTCAAAAACTACATACTCAGATCTTCACCAAACATTGCAGGGATACATTGGATGTCAAGACACGTGGAAAGAACGTACAAAACAAGAGATTGGAGACATCAAGATTTTGGACGAATTTTTTAAGAATTTTCAAATTTTCTGAAAGGATGTTCCAGATAAGGTCAAAAACGACATACTCAGATCTTCACCAAACTTTGCAGGGATACATTGGAGGTCGAGACACGTGGAAAAAACGTACAAAACAAGAGATTGGAGACATCAAGATTTTGGACGAATTTTTGAAGAATTTTCAAATTTTCTGATAGGAGGTCCCAGATAAGGTCAAAAACTACATACTCAGATCTTCACCAAACTTTGCAGGGATACATTGGATGTCAAGACACGTGGAAAAAACGTACAAAACAAGAGATTGGAGACATCAAGATTTTGGACGAATTTTTGAAGAATTTTCAAATTTTCTGATAGGAGGTCCCAGATAAGGTCAAAAACTACATACTCAGATCTCCACCAAACATTGCAGGGATACATTGGATGTCAAGACACGTGGAAAAAACGTACAAAACAAGAGATTGGAGACATCAAGATTTTCGACGAATTTTTTAAGAATTTACAAATTTTCAGATAGGAGGTTCCATATAAGGTCAAAAACTACATACTCAGATCTTCACCAAACTTTGCAGGGATAAATTGGATGTCAAGACACGTGGAAAAAACGTACAAAACAAGAGATTGGAGACATCAAGATTTTGGGCGAATTTTTTAAGAATTTACAAATTTTCAGATAGGAGGTTCCATATAAGGTCAAAAACTACATACTCAGATCTTCACCAAACTTTGCATGGATACATTATGTGTCAAGACACGTGGAAAAAACGTACAAAACAAGAGATTGGAGACATCAAGATTTTGGTCGAATTTTTTAAGAATTTTCAAATTTTCAGATGGGAGGTTCCAGATAAGGTCAAAAACTACATACTCAGATCTTCACCAAACTTTGCAGGGATACATTGGATGTCAAGACACGTGGAAAAACGTACAAAACAAGAGATAGGAGACATCAAGATTTTGGACGAATTTTTTAACAATTTTCAAATTTTCAGAAAGGATGTTCCAGATAAGGTCAAAAACGACATACTCAGATCTTCACCAAACTTTGCAGGGATACATTGGATATCAAGACACGTGGAAAAAACGTACAAAACAAGAGATTGGAGACATCAAGATTTTGGACGAATTTTTTAAGAATTTTCAAATTTTCAGATAGGAGGTTCCAGATAAGGTCAAAAACTACATACTCAGATCTTCATCAAACTTTGCAGGGATACATTGGATGTCAAGACACGTGGAAAAAACGTACAAAACAAGAGATTGGAGACATCAAGATTTTGGACGAATTTTTTAAGAATTTTCAAATTTTCAGATAGGAGGTTCCAGATGAGGTCAAAAACTACATACTCAGATCTTCACCAAACTTTGCAGGAATACTTTGCATGTCAAGACACGTGGAAAAAACGTACAAAACAAGAGATCGGAGACATCAAGGTTTTCGACGAATTTTTTAAGAATTTTCAAATTTTCAGATGGGAGGTTCCAGATAAGGTCAAAAACGACATACTCAGATCTTCACCAAACTTTGCAGGGATCCATTGGAGGTCGAGACACGTGGAAAAAACGTACAAAACAAGAGATTGGAGACATCAAGATTTTGGACGAATTTTTTAAGAATTTTCAAATTTTCAGATAGGAGGTTCCATATAAGGTCAAAAACTACATACTCAGATCTTCACCAAACTTTGCAGGGATACATTGGATGTCAAGACACGTGGAAAAAACGAACAAAACAAGAGATTGGAGACATCAAGATTTTGGACGATTTTTTTAAAAATTTTCAAATTTTCAGAAATGCGGTTCCAGATAAGGTCAAAAACTACATACTCAGATGTTCACCAAACTTTGCAGGGATACATTGGATGTCAAGACACGTGGAAAAAACGTACAAAACAAGAGATTCGGGTCAACAAGATTTTGGACGGTTTTTTTAGGAATTTTCAAATTTTCAGATGGGAGGTTCCAGATAAGGTCAAAAACTACATACTCAGATCTTCACCAAACTCTGCAGGGATACATTGTATGTCAAGACACGTGGAAAAAACATACAAAACATAGGATTGGGGACATCAAGATTTTGTTAAATTCTTTTAAGAATTTTCAAATTTTCAGATAGGAGGTTCCATATAAGGTCAAAAACTACATACTCAGATCTTCACCAAACATTGCAGGGATACATTGGATGTCAAGACACGTGGAAAGAACGTACAAAACAAGAGATTGGAGACATCAAGATTTTGGACGAATTTTTTAAGAATTTTCAAATTTTCTGAAAGGATGTTCCAGATAAGGTCAAAAACGACATACTCAGATCTTCACCAAACTTTGCAGGGATACATTGGAGGTCGAGACACGTGGAAAAAACGTACAAAACAAGAGATTGGAGACATCAAGATTTTGGACGAATTTTTGAAGAATTTTCAAATTTTCTGATAGGAGGTCCCAGATAAGGTCAAAAACTACATACTCAGATCTTCACCAAACTTTGCAGGGATACATTGGATGTCAAGACACGTGGAAAAAACGTACAAAACAAGAGATTGGAGACATCAAGATTTTGGACGAATTTTTGAAGAATTTTCAAATTTTCTGATAGGAGGTCCCAGATAAGGTCAAAAACTACATACTCAGATCTCCACCAAACATTGCAGGGATACATTGGATGTCAAGACACGTGGAAAAAACGTACAAAACAAGAGATTGGAGACATCAAGATTTTCGACGAATTTTTGAAGAATTTTCAAATTTTCAGATAGGAGGTTCCAGATAAGGTCAAAAACTACATACTCAGATCTTCACCAAACGTTGCAGGGATACTTTGCATGTCAAGACACGTGGAAAAAACGTACAAAACAAGAGATTGGAGACATCAAGATTTTCGACGAATTTTTTAAGAATTTTCAAATTTTCAGATGGGAGGTTCCAGATAAGGTCAAAAACGACATACTCAGATCTTCACCAAACTTTGCATGGATACATTGGATGTCAAGACACGTGGAAAAAACGTACAAAACAAGAGATTGGGGTCATCAAGATTTTGCACGGATTTTTTAGGAATTTTCAAATTTTCAGATGGGAGGTTCCAGATAAGGTCAAAAACTACATACTCAGATCTTCACCAAACATTGCAGGGATACATTGGATGTCAAGACACGTGGAAAAAACGTACAAAACAAGAGATTGGAGACATCAAAATTTTGGACGAATTTTTTAAGAATTTTCAAATTTTCAGATAGGAGGTTCCAGATGAGGTCAAAAACTACATACTCAGATCTTCACCAAACTTTGCAGGAATACTTTGCATGTCAAGACACGTGGAAAAAACGTAGAAAACAAGAGATCGGAGACATCAAGATTTTCGAAGAATTTTTTAAGAATTTTCAAATTTTCAGATGGGAGGTTCCAGATAAGGTCAAAAACGACATACTCAGATCTTCACCAAACTTTGCAGGGATACATTGGATGTCAAGACACGTGGAAAAAACATACAAAACATAGGATTGGTGACATCAAGATTTTGGACGAATTTTTTAAGAATTTTCAAATTTTCAGATAGGAGGTTCCATATAAGGTCAAAAACTACATACTCAGATCTTCACCAAACTTTGCAGGGATACATTGGATGTCAAGACACGTGGAAAAAACGTACAAAACAAGAGATTGGAGACATCAAGATTATGGACGAATTTTTTGAGAATTTTCAAATTTTCAGAAAGGAGGTTCCATATAAGGTCAAAAACTACATACTCAGATCTTCACCAAACTTTGCAGGGATACATTGGATGTCAAGACACGTGGAAAAAACGTACAAAACAAGAGATTGGAGACATCAAGATTTTCGACGAATTTTTTAAGAATTTTCAAATTTTCAGAAAGGATGTTCCAGATAAGGTCAAAAACGACATACTCAGATCTTCACCAAAACTTTGCAGGGATACATTGGAGGTCGAGACACGTGGAAAAAACGTACAAAACAAGAGATTGGAGACATCAAGATTTTGGACGAATTTTTGAAGAATTTTCAAATTTTCTGATAGGAGGTCCCAGATAAGGTCAAAAACTACATACTCAGATCTCCACCAAACATTGCAGGGATACATTGGATGTCAAGACACGTGGAAAAAACGTACAAAACAAGAGATTGGAGACATCAAGATTTTCGACGAATTTTTGAAGAATTTTCAAATTTTCAGATAGGAGGTTCCAGATAAGGTCAAAAACTACATACTCAGATCTTCACCAAACGTTGCAGGGATACTTTGCATGTCAAGACACGTGGAAAAAACGTACAAAACAAGAGATTGGAGACATCAAGATTTTCGACGAATTTTTTAAGAATTTTCAAATTTTCAGATGGGAGGTTCCAGATAAGGTCAAAAACGACATACTCAGATCTTCACCAAACATTGCATGGATACATTGGATGTCAAGACACGTGGAAAAAACGTACAAAACAAGAGATTGGGGTCATCAAGATTTTGCACGGATTTTTTAGGAATTTTCAAATTTTCAGATGGGAGGTTCCAGATAAGGTCAAAAACTACATACTCAGATCTTCACCAAACTTTGCAGGGATACATTGGATGTCAAGACACGTGGAAAAAACGTACAAAACAAGAGATTGGAGACATCAAGATTTTGGACGAATTTTTTAAGAATTTTCAAATTTTCAGATAGGAAGTTCCATATAAGGTCAAAAACTACATACTCAGATCTTCACCAAACTTTGCAGGAATACATTGAATGTCAAGACACGTGGAAAAAACGTACAAAACAAGAGATTGTGGTCATCAAGATTTTGGACGGATTTTTTAGGAATTTTCAAATTTTCAGATGGGAGGTTCCAGATAAGGTCAAAAACTACATACTCAGATCTTCACCAAACTTTGCAGGGATAAATTGGATGTCAAGACACGTGGAAAAAACGTACAAAACAAGAGATTGGAGACATCAAGATTTTGGACGAATTTTTTAAGAATTTTCAAATTTTCAGATAGGAGGTTCCATATAAGGTCAAAAACTACATACTCAGATCTTCACCAAACTTTGCATGGATACATTATGTGTCAAGACACGTGGAAAAAACGTACAAAACAAGAGATTGGAGACATCAAGATTTTGGTCGAATTTTTTAAGAATTTTCAAATTTTCAGATGGGAGGTTCCAGATAAGGTCAAAAACTACATACTCAGATCTTCACCAAACTTTGCAGGGATACATTGGATGTCAAGACACGTGGAAAAAACGTACAAAACAAGAGATAGGAGACATCAAGATTTTGGACGAATTTTTTAACAATTTTCAAATTTTCAGAAAGGATGTTCCAGATAAGGTCAAAAACGACATACTCAGATCTTCACCAAACTTTGCAGGGATACATTGGATATCAAGACACGTGGAAAAAACGTACAAAACAAGAGATTGGAGACATCAAGATTTTGGACGAATTTTTTAAGAATTTTCAAATTTTCAGATAGGAGGTTCCAGATAAGGTCAAAAACTACATACTCAGATCTTCATCAAACTTTGCAGGGATACATTGGATGTCAAGACACGTGGAAAAAACGTACAAAACAAGAGATTGGAGACATCAAGATTTTGGACGAATTTTTTAAGAATTTTCAAATTTTCAGATAGGAGGTTCCAGATGAGGTCAAAAACTACATACTCAGATCTTCACCAAACTTTGCAGGAATACTTTGCATGTCAAGACACGTGGAAAAAACGTACAAAACAAGAGATCGGAGACATCAAGGTTTTCGACGAATTTTTTAAGAATTTTCAAATTTTCAGATGGGAGGTTCCAGATAAGGTCAAAAACGACATACTCAGATCTTCACCAAACTTTGCAGGGATCCATTGGAGGTCGAGACACGTGGAAAAAACGTACAAAACAAGAGATTGGAGACATCAAGATTTTGGACGAATTTTTTAAGAATTTTCAAATTTTCAGATAGGAGGTTCCATATAAGGTCAAAAACTACATACTCAGATCTTCACCAAACTTTGCAGGGATACATTGGATGTCAAGACACGTGGAAAAAACGAACAAAACAAGAGATTGGAGACATCAAGATTTTGGACGATTTTTTTAAAAATTTTCAAATTTTCAGAAATGCGGTTCCAGATAAGGTCAAAAACTACATACTCAGATGTTCACCAAACTTTGCAGGGATACATTGGATGTCAAGACACGTGGAAAAAACGTACAAAACAAGAGATTCGGGTCAACAAGATTTTGGACGGTTTTTTTAGGAATTTTCAAATTTTCAGATGGGAGGTTCCAGATAAGGTCAAAAACTACATACTCAGATCTTCACCAAACTCTGCAGGGATACATTGTATGTCAAGACACGTGGAAAAAACATACAAAACATAGGATTGGGGACATCAAGATTTTGTTAAATTCTTTTAAGAATTTTCAAATTTTCAGATAGGAGGTTCCATATAAGGTCAAAAACTACATACTCAGATCTTCACCAAACATTGCAGGGATACATTGGATGTCAAGACACGTGGAAAGAACGTACAAAACAAGAGATTGGAGACATCAAGATTTTGGACGAATTTTTTAAGAATTTTCAAATTTTCTGAAAGGATGTTCCAGATAAGGTCAAAAACGACATACTCAGATCTTCACCAAACTTTGCAGGGATACATTGGAGGTCGAGACACGTGGAAAAAACGTACAAAACAAGAGATTGGAGACATCAAGATTTTGGACGAATTTTTGAAGAATTTTCAAATTTTCTGATAGGAGGTCCCAGATAAGGTCAAAAACTACATACTCAGATCTTCACCAAACTTTGCAGGGATACATTGGATGTCAAGACACGTGGAAAAAACGTACAAAACAAGAGATTGGAGACATCAAGATTTTGGACGAATTTTTGAAGAATTTTCAAATTTTCTGATAGGAGGTCCCAGATAAGGTCAAAAACTACATACTCAGATCTCCACCAAACATTGCAGGGATACATTGGATGTCAAGACACGTGGAAAAAACGTACAAAACAAGAGATTGGAGACATCAAGATTTTCGACGAATTTTTGAAGAATTTTCAAATTTTCAGATAGGAGGTTCCAGATAAGGTCAAAAACTACATACTCAGATCTTCACCAAACGTTGCAGGGATACTTTGCATGTCAAGACACGTGGAAAAAACGTACAAAACAAGAGATTGGAGACATCAAGATTTTCGACGAATTTTTTAAGAATTTTCAAATTTTCAGATGGGAGGTTCCAGATAAGGTCAAAAACGACATACTCAGATCTTCACCAAACTTTGCATGGATACATTGGATGTCAAGACACGTGGAAAAAACGTACAAAACAAGAGATTGGGGTCATCAAGATTTTGCACGGATTTTTTAGGAATTTTCAAATTTTCAGATGGGAGGTTCCAGATAAGGTCAAAAACTACATACTCAGATCTTCACCAAACTTTGCAGGGATACATTGGATGTCAAGACACGTGGAAAAAACGTACAAAACAAGAGATTGGAGACATCAAGATTTTGGACGAATTTTTTAAGAATTTTCAAATTTTCAGATAGGAGGTTCCATATAAGGTCAAAAACTACATACTCAGATCTTCACCAAACTTTGCAGGAATACATTGAATGTCAAGACACGTGGAAAAAACGTACAAAACAAGAGATTGTGGTCATCAAGATTTTGGACGGATTTTTTAGGAATTTTCAAATTTTCAGATGGGAGGTTCCAGATAAGGTCAAAAACTACATACTCAGATCTTCACCAAACTTTGCAGGGATACATTGGATGTCAAGACACGTGGAAAAAACGTACAAAACAAGATATTGGAGACATCAAGATTTTGGACGAATTTTTTAAGAATTTTCAAATTTTCAGATAGGAGGTTCCATATAAGGTCAAAAACTACATACTCAGATCTTCACCAAACTTTGCATGGATACATTATGTGTCAAGACACGTGGAAAAAACGTACAAAACAAGAGATTGGAGACATCAAGATTTTGGTCGAATTTTTTAAGAATTTTCAAATTTTCAGATGGGAGGTTCCAGATAAGGTCAAAAACTACATACTCAGATCTTCACCAAACTTTGCAGGGATACATTGGATGTCAAGACACGTGGAAAAAACGTACAAAACAAGAGATAGGAGACATCAAGATTTTGGACGAATTTTTTAACAATTTTCAAATTTTCAGAAAGGATGTTCCAGATAAGGTCAAAAACGACATACTCAGATCTTCACCAAACTTTGCAGGGATACATTGGATATCAAGACACGTGGAAAAAACGTACAAAACAAGAGATTGGAGACATCAAGATTTTGGACGAATTTTTTAAGAATTTTCAAATTTTCAGATAGGAGGTTCCAGATAAGGTCAAAAACTACATACTCAGATCTTCACCAAACTTTGCAGGGATACATTGGATGTCAAGACACGTGGAAAAAACGTACAAAACAAGAGATTGGAGACATCAAGATTTTGGACGAATTTTTTAAGAATTTTCAAATTTTCAGATAGGAGGTTCCAGATGAGGTCAAAAACTACATACTCAGATCTTCACCAAACTTTGCAGGAATACTTTGCATGTCAAGACACGTGGAAAAAACGTACAAAACAAGAGATCGGAGACATCAAGATTTTCGACGAATTTTTTAAGAATTTTCAAATTTTCAGATGGGAGGTTCCAGATAAGGTCAAAAACGACATACTCAGACCTTCACCAAACTTTGCAGGGATCCATTGGAGGTCGAGACACGTGGAAAAAACGTACAAAACAAGAGATTGGAGACGTCAAGATTTTGGACGAATTTTTTAAGAATTTTCAAATTTTCAGATAGGAGGCTCCATATAAGGTCAAAAACTACATACTCAGATCTTCACCAAACATTGCAGGGATACATTGGATGTCAAGACACGTGGAAAAAACGTACAAAACAAGAGATTGGAGACATCAAGATTTTGGACGAATTTTTTAAGAATTCTCAAATTTTCAGAAAGGAGGTTCCATATAAGGTCAAAAACTACATACTCAGATCTTCACCAAACTTTGCATGGATACATTATGTGTCAAGACACGTGGAAAAAACGTACAAAACAAGAGATTGGGGTCATCAAGATTTTGGACGAATTTTTTAAGAATTTTCAAATTTTCAGATGGGAGGTTCAATATAAGGTCAAAAACTACATACTCAGATCTTCACCAAACTTTGCATGGATACATTGGATGTCAAGACACGTGGAAAAAACATACAAAACATAGGATTCGGAACATCAAGATTTTGGTCGAATTTTTTAAGAATTTTCAAATTTTCAGATAGGAGGTTCCATATAAGGTCAAAAACTACATACTCAGATCTTCACCAAACATTGCAGGAATACATTGGATGTCAAGACACGTGGAAAAAACGTACAAAACAAGAGATTGGGGTCATCAAGATTTTGCACGGATTTTTTAGGAATTTTCAAATTTTCAGATGGGAGGTTCCAGATATGGTCAAAAACTACATACTCAGATCTTCACCAAACTTTGCAGGGATACATTGGATGTCAAGACACGTGGAAAAAACGTACAAAACAAGAGATTGGAGACATCAAGATTTTGGACGAATTTTTTAAGAATTTTCAAATTTTCAGATAGGAGGTTCCATATAAGGTCAAAAAACTACATACTCAGATCTTCACCAAACTTTGCATGGATACATTATGTGTCAAGACACGTGGAAAAAACGTACAAAACAAAAGATTGGAGACATCAAGATTTTGGTCGAATTTTTTAAGAATTTTCAAATTTTCAGATGGGAGGTTCCAGATAAGGTCAAAAACTACATACTCAGATCTTCACCAAACTTTGCAGGGATACATTGGATGTCAAGACACGTGGAAAAAACGTACAAAACAAGAGATTGGAGACATCAAGATTTTGGACGAATTTTTTAAGAATTTTTAAATTTTCAGATAGGAGGTTCCATATAAGGTCAAAAACTACATACTCAGATCTTCACCAAACTTTGCATGGATACATTATGTGTCAAGACACGTGGAAAAAACGTACAAAACAAGAGATTGGAGACATCAAGATATTGGTCGAATTTTTTAAGAATTTTCAAATTTTCAGATGGGAGGTTCCAGATAAAGTCAAAAACTAAATACTCAGATCTTCACCAAACTTTGCAGGGATACATTGGATGTCAAGACACGTGGAAAAAACGTACAAAACAAGAGATAGGAGACATCAAGATTTTGGACGAATTTTTTAACAATTTTCAAATTTTCAGAAAGGATGTTCCAGATAAGGTCAAAAACAACATACTCAGATCTTCACCAAACTTTGCAGGGATACATTGGATATCAAGACACGTGGAAAAAACGTACAAAACAAGAGATTGGAGACATCAAGATTTTGGACGAATTTTTTAAGAATTTTCAAATTTTCAGATAGGAGGTTCCAGATAAGATCAAAAACTACATACTCAGATCTTCACCAAACTTTGCAGGAATACATTGGATGTCAAGACACGTGGAAAAAAAGTACAAAAGAAGAGATTGGGGTCATCAAGATTTTGGACGGATTTTTTAGGAATTTTCAAATTTTCAGATGGGAGGTTCCAGATAAGGTCAAAAACTACATACTCAGATCTTCACCAAACATTGCAGGGATACATTGGATGTCAAGACACGTGGAAAAAACGTACAAAACAAGAGATTGGAGACATCAAGATTTTGGACGAATTTTTTAAGAATTTTCAAATTTTCAGATAGGAGGTTCCATATAAGGTCAAAAACTACATACTCAGATCTTCACCAAACATTGCAGGGATACATTGGATGTCAAGACACGTGGAAAGAACGTACAAAACAAGAGATTGGAGACATCAAGATTTTGGACGAATTTTTTAAGAATTTTCAAATTTTCTGAAAGGATGTTCCAGATAAGGTCAAAAACGACATACTCAGATCTTCACCAAACTTTGCAGGGATACATTGGAGGTCGAGACACGTGGAAAAAACGTACAAAACAAGAGATTGGAGACATCAAGATTTTGGACGAATTTTTGAAGAATTTTCAAATTTTCTGATAGGAGGTCCCAGATAAGGTCAAAAACTACATACTCAGATCTTCACCAAACTTTGCAGGGATACATTGGATGTCAAGACACGTGGAAAAAACGTACAAAACAAGAGATTGGAGACATCAAGATTTTGGACGAATTTTTGAAGAATTTTCAAATTTTCTGATAGGAGGTCCCAGATAAGGTCAAAAACTACATACTCAGATCTCCACCAAACATTGCAGGGATACATTGGATGTCAAGACACGTGGAAAAAACGTACAAAACAAGAGATTGGAGACATCAAGATTTTCGACGAATTTTTGAAGAATTTTCAAATTTTCAGATAGGAGGTTCCAGATAAGGTCAAAAACTACATACTCAGATCTTCACCAAACGTTGCAGGGATACTTTGCATGTCAAGACACGTGGAAAAAACGTACAAAACAAGAGATTGGAGACATCAAGATTTTCGACGAATTTTTTAAGAATTTTCAAATTTTCAGATGGGAGGTTCCAGATAAGGTCAAAAACGACATACTCAGATCTTCACCAAACTTTGCATGGATACATTGGATGTCAAGACACGTGGAAAAAACGTACAAAACAAGAGATTGGGGTCATCAAGATTTTGCACGGATTTTTTAGGAATTTTCAAATTTTCAGATGGGAGGTTCCAGATAAGGTCAAAAACTACATACTCAGATCTTCACCAAACTTTGCAGGGATACATTGGATGTCAAGACACGTGGAAAAAACGTACAAAACAAGAGATTGGAGACATCAAGATTTTGGACGAATTTTTTAAGAATTTTCAAATTTTCAGATAGGAGGTTCCATATAAGGTCAAAAACTACATACTCAGATCTTCACCAAACTTTGCAGGAATACATTGAATGTCAAGACACGTGGAAAAAACGTACAAAACAAGAGATTGTGGTCATCAAGATTTTGGACGGATTTTTTAGGAATTTTCAAATTTTCAGATGGGAGGTTCCAGATAAGGTCAAAAACTACATACTCAGATCTTCACCAAACTTTGCAGGGATACATTGGATGTCAAGACACGTGGAAAAAACGTACAAAACAAGATATTGGAGACATCAAGATTTTGGACGAATTTTTTAAGAATTTTCAAATTTTCAGATAGGAGGTTCCATATAAGGTCAAAAACTACATACTCAGATCTTCACCAAACTTTGCATGGATACATTATGTGTCAAGACACGTGGAAAAAACGTACAAAACAAGAGATTGGAGACATCAAGATTTTGGTCGAATTTTTTAAGAATTTTCAAATTTTCAGATGGGAGGTTCCAGATAAGGTCAAAAACTACATACTCAGATCTTCACCAAACTTTGCAGGGATACATTGGATGTCAAGACACGTGGAAAAAACGTACAAAACAAGAGATAGGAGACATCAAGATTTTGGACGAATTTTTTAACAATTTTCAAATTTTCAGAAAGGATGTTCCAGATAAGGTCAAAAACGACATACTCAGATCTTCACCAAACTTTGCAGGGATACATTGGATATCAAGACACGTGGAAAAAACGTACAAAACAAGAGATTGGAGACATCAAGATTTTGGACGAATTTTTTAAGAATTTTCAAATTTTCAGATAGGAGGTTCCAGATAAGGTCAAAAACTACATACTCAGATCTTCACCAAACTTTGCAGGGATACATTGGATGTCAAGACACGTGGAAAAAACGTACAAAACAAGAGATTGGAGACATCAAGATTTTGGACGAATTTTTTAAGAATTTTCAAATTTTCAGATAGGAGGTTCCAGATGAGGTCAAAAACTACATACTCAGATCTTCACCAAACTTTGCAGGAATACTTTGCATGTCAAGACACGTGGAAAAAACGTACAAAACAAGAGATCGGAGACATCAAGATTTTCGACGAATTTTTTAAGAATTTTCAAATTTTCAGATGGGAGGTTCCAGATAAGGTCAAAAACGACATACTCAGACCTTCACCAAACTTTGCAGGGATCCATTGGAGGTCGAGACACGTGGAAAAAACGTACAAAACAAGAGATTGGAGACGTCAAGATTTTGGACGAATTTTTTAAGAATTTTCAAATTTTCAGATAGGAGGCTCCATATAAGGTCAAAAACTACATACTCAGATCTTCACCAAACATTGCAGGGATACATTGGATGTCAAGACACGTGGAAAAAACGTACAAAACAAGAGATTGGAGACATCAAGATTTTGGACGAATTTTTTAAGAATTCTCAAATTTTCAGAAAGGAGGTTCCATATAAGGTCAAAAACTACATACTCAGATCTTCACCAAACTTTGCATGGATACATTATGTGTCAAGACACGTGGAAAAAACGTACAAAACAAGAGATTGGGGTCATCAAGATTTTGGACGAATTTTTTAAGAATTTTCAAATTTTCAGATGGGAGGTTCAATATAAGGTCAAAAACTACATACTCAGATCTTCACCAAACTTTGCATGGATACATTGGATGTCAAGACACGTGGAAAAAACATACAAAACATAGGATTCGGAACATCAAGATTTTGGTCGAATTTTTTAAGAATTTTCAAATTTTCAGATAGGAGGTTCCATATAAGGTCAAAAACTACATACTCAGATCTTCACCAAACATTGCAGGAATACATTGGATGTCAAGACACGTGGAAAAAACGTACAAAACAAGAGATTGGGGTCATCAAGATTTTGCACGGATTTTTTAGGAATTTTCAAATTTTCAGATGGGAGGTTCCAGATATGGTCAAAAACTACATACTCAGATCTTCACCAAACTTTGCAGGGATACATTGGATGTCAAGACACGTGGAAAAAACGTACAAAACAAGAGATTGGAGACATCAAGATTTTGGACGAATTTTTTAAGAATTTTCAAATTTTCAGATAGGAGGTTCCATATAAGGTCAAAAAACTACATACTCAGATCTTCACCAAACTTTGCATGGATACATTATGTGTCAAGACACGTGGAAAAAACGTACAAAACAAAAGATTGGAGACATCAAGATTTTGGTCGAATTTTTTAAGAATTTTCAAATTTTCAGATGGGAGGTTCCAGATAAGGTCAAAAACTACATACTCAGATCTTCACCAAACTTTGCAGGGATACATTGGATGTCAAGACACGTGGAAAAAACGTACAAAACAAGAGATTGGAGACATCAAGATTTTGGACGAATTTTTTAAGAATTTTTAAATTTTCAGATAGGAGGTTCCATATAAGGTCAAAAACTACATACTCAGATCTTCACCAAACTTTGCATGGATACATTATGTGTCAAGACACGTGGAAAAAACGTACAAAACAAGAGATTGGAGACATCAAGATATTGGTCGAATTTTTTAAGAATTTTCAAATTTTCAGATGGGAGGTTCCAGATAAAGTCAAAAACTAAATACTCAGATCTTCACCAAACTTTGCAGGGATACATTGGATGTCAAGACACGTGGAAAAAACGTACAAAACAAGAGATAGGAGACATCAAGATTTTGGACGAATTTTTTAACAATTTTCAAATTTTCAGAAAGGATGTTCCAGATAAGGTCAAAAACAACATACTCAGATCTTCACCAAACTTTGCAGGGATACATTGGATATCAAGACACGTGGAAAAAACGTACAAAACAAGAGATTGGAGACATCAAGATTTTGGACGAATTTTTTAAGAATTTTCAAATTTTCAGATAGGAGGTTCCAGATAAGATCAAAAACTACATACTCAGATCTTCACCAAACTTTGCAGGGATACATTGGATGTCAAGACACGTGGAAAAAAAGTACAAAAGAAGAGATTGGGGTCATCAAGATTTTGGACGGATTTTTTAGGAATTTTCAAATTTTCAGATGGGAGGTTCCAGATAAGGTCAAAAACTACATACTCAGATCTTCACCAAACATTGCAGGGATACATTGGATGTCAAGACACGTGGAAAAAACGTACAAAACAAGAGATTGGAGACATCAAGATTTTGGACGAATTTTTTAAGAATTTTCAAATTTTCAGATAGGAGGTTCCAGAAGAGGTCAAAAACTACATACTCAGATCTTCACCAAACTTTGCAGGAATACTTTGCATGTCAAGACACGTGGAAAAAACGTACAAAACAAGAGATCGGAGACATCAAGATTTTCGACGAATTTTTTAAGAATTTTCAAATTTTCAGATAGGAGGTTCCATATAAGGTCAAAAACTACATACTCAGATCTTCACCAAACTTTGCAGGGATCCATTGGAGGTCGAGACACGTGGAAAAAACGTACAAAACAAGAGATTGGAGACATCAAGATTTTGGACGAATTTTTTAAGAATTTTCAAATTTTCAGATAGGAGGTTCCATATAAGGTCAAAAACTACATACTCAGATCTTCACCAAACTTTGCAGGGATACATTGGATGTCAAGACACGTGGAAAAAACGTACAAAACAAGAGATTGGGACATCAAGATTTTCGAAGAATTTTTTAAGAATTTTCAAATTTTCAGAAAGGATGTTCCAGATAAGGTCAAAAACGACATACTCAGATCTTCACCAAACTTTGCAGGGATCCATTGGAGGTCGAGACACGTGGAAAAAACGTACAAAACAAGAGATTGGAGACATCAAGATTTAGGACGAATTTTTGAAGAATTTTCAAATTTTCAGATAGGAGGTTCCAGATAAGGTCTAAAACTACATACTCAGATCTCCACCAAACATTGCAGGAATACATTGGATGTCAAGACACGTGGAAAAAACGTACAAAACAAGAGATTGGAGACATCAAGATTTTCGACGAATTTTTGAAGAATTTTCAAATTTTCAGATAGGAGGTTCCAGAAAAGGTCAAAAACTACATACTCAGATCTTCACCAAACGTTGCAGGGATACTTTGCATGTCAAGACACGTGGAAAAAACGTACAAAACAAAAGATTGGAGACATCAAGATTTTCGACGAATTTTTTAAGAATTTTCAAATTTTCAGATGGGAGGTTCCAGATAAGGTCAAAAACGACATACTCAGATCTTCACCAAACTTTGCATGGATACATTGGATGTCAAGACACGTGGAAAAAACGTACAAAACAAGAGATTGGAGACATCAAGATTTTGGACGAATTTTTTAAGAATTCTCAAATTTTCAGAAAGGAGGTTCCATATAAGGTCAAAAACTACATACTCAGATCTTCACCAAACTTTGCAGGGATACTTTGGATGTCAAGACACGTGGAAAAAACGTACAAAACAAGAGATTGGGGTCATCAAGATTTTGGACGAATTTTTTAAGAATTTTCAAATTTTCAGATGGGAGGTTCAATATAAGGTCAAAAACTACATACTCAGATCTTCACCAAACTTTGCATGGATACATTGGATGTCAAGACACGTGGAAAAAACATACAAAACATAGGATTCGGAACATCAAGATTTTGGTCGAATTTTTTAAGAATTTTCAAATTTTCAGATAGGAGGTTCCATATAAGGTCAAAAACTACATACTCAGATCTTCACCAAACATTGCAGGAATACATTGGATGTCAAGACACGTGGAAAAAACGTACAAAACAAGAGATTGGGGTCATCAAGATTTTGCACGGATTTTTTAGGAATTTTCAAATTTTCAGATGGGAGGTTCCAGATAAGGTCAAAAACTACATACTCAGATCTTCACCAAACTTTGCAGGGATACATTGGATGTCAAGACACGTGGAAAAAACGTACAAAACAAGAGATTGGAGACATCAAGATTTTGGACGAATTTTTTAAGAATTTTCAAATTTTCAGATAGGAGGTTCCATATAAGGTCAAAAACTACATACTCAGATCTTCACCAAACTTTGCATGGATACATTATGTGTCAAGACACGTGGAAAAAACGTACAAAACAAAAGATTGGAGACATCAAAATTTTGGTCGAATTTTTTAAGAATTTTCAAATTTTCAGATGGGAGGTTCCAGATAAGGTCAAAAACTACATACTCAGATCTTCACCAAACTTTGCAGGGATACATTGGATGTCAAGACACGTGGAAAAAACGTACAAAAAAGAGATTGGAGACATCAAGATTTTGGACGAATTTTTTAACAATTTTCAAATTTTCAGAAAGGATGTTCCAGATAAGGTCAAAAACTACATACTCAGATCTTCACCAAACTTTGCAGGGATACATTGGATGTCAAGACACGTGGAAAAAACGTACAAAAAAGAGATTGGAGACATCAAGATTTTGGACGAATTTTTTAACAATTTTCAAATTTTCAGAAAGGATGTTCCAGATAAGGTCAAAAACGACATACTCAGATCTTCACCAAACTTTGCAGGGATACATTGGATATCAAGACACGTGGAAAAAACGTACAAAACAAGAGATTGGAGACATCAAGATTTTGGACGAATTTTTTAAGAATTTTCAAATTTTCAGATAGGAGGTTCCAGATAAGGTCAAAAACTACATACTCAGATCTTCACCAAACTTTGCAGGGATACATTGGATGTCAAGACACGTGGAAAAAACGTACAAAACAAGAGATTGGGGTCATCAAGATTTTGCACGGATTTTTTAGGAATTTTCAAATTTTCAGATGGGAGGTTCCAGATAAGGTCAAAAACTACATACTCAGATCTTCACCAAACTTTGCAGGGATACATTGGATGTCAAGACACGTGGAAAAAACGTACAAAACAAGAGATTGGAGACATCAAGATTTTGGACGAATTTTTTAAGAATTTTCAAATTTTCAGATAGGAGGTTCCATATAAGGTCAAAAACTACATACTCAGATCTTCACCAAACTTTGCATGGATACATTATGTGTCAAGACACGTGGAAAAAACGTACAAAACAAGAGATTGGAGACATCAAGATTTTGGTCGAATTTTTTAAGAATTTTCAAATTTTCAGATGGGAGGTTCCAGATAAGGTCAAAAACTACATACTCAGATCTTCACCAAACTTTGCAGGGATACATTGGATGTCAAGACACGTGGAAAAAACGTACAAAACAAGAGATAGGAGACATCAAGATTTTGGACGAATTTTTTAACAATTTTCAAATTTTCAGAAAGGATGTTCCAGATAAGGTCAAAAACGACATACTCAGATCTTCACCAAACTTTGCAGGGATACATTGGATATCAAGACACGTGGAAAAAACGTACAAAACAAGAGATTGGAGACATCAAGATTTTGGACGAATTTTTTAAGAATTTTCAAATTTTCAGATAGGAGGTTCCAGATAAGGTCAAAAACTACATACTCAGATCTTCACCAAACTTTGCAGGGATACATTGGATGTCAAGACACGTGGAAAAAACGTACAAAACAAGAGATTGGAGACATCAAGATTTTGGACGAATTTTTTAAGAATTTTCAAATTTTCAGATAGGAGGTTCCAGATGAGGTCAAAAACTACATACTCAGATCTTCACCAAACTTTGCAGGAATACTTTGCATGTCAAGACACGTGGAAAAAACGTACAAAACAAGAGATCGGAGACATCAAGATTTTCGACGAATTTTTTAAGAATTTTCAAATTTTCAGATGGGAGGTTCCAGATAAGGTCAAAAACGACATACTCAGACCTTCACCAAACTTTGCAGGGATCCATTGGAGGTCGAGACACGTGGAAAAAACGTACAAAACAAGAGATTGGAGACGTCAAGATTTTGGACGAATTTTTTAAGAATTTTCAAATTTTCAGATAGGAGGCTCCATATAAGGTCAAAAACTACATACTCAGATCTTCACCAAACATTGCAGGGATACATTGGATGTCAAGACACGTGGAAAAAACGTACAAAACAAGAGATTGGAGACATCAAGATTTTGGACGAATTTTTTAAGAATTCTCAAATTTTCAGAAAGGAGGTTCCATATAAGGTCAAAAACTACATACTCAGATCTTCACCAAACTTTGCAGGGATACTTTGGATGTCAAGACACGTGGAAAAAACGTACAAAACAAGAGATTGGGGTCATCAAGATTTTGGACGAATTTTTTAAGAATTTTCAAATTTTCAGATGGGAGGTTCAATATAAGGTCAAAAACTACATACTCAGATCTTCACCAAACTTTGCATGGATACATTGGATGTCAAGACACGTGGAAAAAACATACAAAACATAGGATTCGGAACATCAAGATTTTGGTCGAATTTTTTAAGAATTTTCAAATTTTCAGATAGGAGTTTCCATATAAGGTCAAAAACTACATACTCAGATCTTCACCAAACATTGCAGGAATACATTGGATGTCAAGACACGTGGAAAAAACGTACAAAACAAGAGATTGGGGTCATCAAGATTTTGCACGGATTTTTTAGGAATTTTCAAATTTTCAGATGGGAGGTTCCAGATATGGTCAAAAACTACATACTCAGATCTTCACCAAACTTTGCAGGGATACATTGGATGTCAAGACACGTGGAAAAAACGTACAAAACAAGAGATTGGAGACATCAAGATTTTGGACGAATTTTTTAACAATTTTCAAATTTTCAGATAGGAGGTTCCATATAAGGTCAAAAACTACATACTCAGATCTTCACCAAACTTTGCATGGATACATTATGTGTCAAGACACGTGGAAAAAACGTACAAAACAAGAGATTGGAGACATCAAGATATTGGTCGAATTTTTTAAGAATTTTCAAATTTTCAGATGGGAGGTTCCAGATAAAGTCAAAAACTACATACTCAGATCTTCACCAAACTTTGCAGGGATACATTGGATGTCAAGACACGTGGAAAAAACGTACAAAACAAGAGATAGGAGACATCAAGATTTTGGACGAATTTTTTAACAATTTTCAAATTTTCAGAAAGGATGTTCCAGATAAGGTCAAAAACAACATACTCAGATCTTCACCAAACTTTGCAGGGATACATTGGATATCAAGACACGTGGAAAAAACGTACAAAACAAGAGATTGGAGACATCAAGATTTTGGACGAATTTTTTAAGAATTTTCAAATTTTCAGATAGGAGGTTCCAGATAAGATCAAAAACTACATACTCAGATCTTCACCAAACTTTGCAGGGATACATTGGATGTCAAGACACGTGGAAAAAAAGTACAAAACAAGAGATTGGGGTCATCAAGATTTTGGACGGATTTTTTAGGAATTTTCAAATTTTCAGATGGGAGGTTCCAGATAAGGTCAAAAACTACATACTCAGATCTTCACCAAACATTGCAGGGATACATTGGATGTCAAGACACGTGGAAAAAACGTACAAAACAAGAGATTGGAGACATCAAGATTTTGGACGAATTTTTTAAGAATTTTCAAATTTTCAGATAGGAGGTTCCAGAAGAGGTCAAAAACTACATACTCAGATCTTCACCAAACTTTGCAGGAATACTTTGCATGTCAAGACACGTGGAAAAAACGTACAAAACAAGAGATCGGAGACATCAAGATTTTCGACGAATTTTTTAAGAATTTTCAAATTTTCAGATAGGAGGTTCCATATAAGGTCAAAAACTACATACTCAGATCTTCACCAAACTTTGCAGGCATCCATTGGAGGTCGAGACACGTGGAAAAAACGTACAAAACAAGAGATTGGAGACATCAAGATTTTGGACGAATTTTTTAAGAATTTTCAAATTTTCAGATAGGAGGTTCCATATAAGGTCAAAAACTACATACTCAGATCTTCACCAAACTTTGCAGGGATACATTGGATGTCAAGACACGTGGAAAAAACGTACAAAACAAGAGATTGGAGACATCAAGATTTTCGAAGAATTTTTTAAGAATTTTCAAATTTTCAGAAAGGATGTTCCAGATAAGGTCAAAAACGACATACTCAGATCTTCACCAAACTTTGCAGGGATCCATTGGAGGTCGAGACACGTGGAAAAAACGTACAAAACAAGAGATTGGAGACATCAAGATTTAGGACGAATTTTTGAAGAATTTTCAAATTTTCAGATAGGAGGTTCCAGATAAGGTCAAAAACTACATACTCAGATCTCCACCAAACATTGCAGGAATACATTGGATGTCAAGACACGTGGAAAAAACGTACAAAACAAGAGATTGGAGACATCAAGATTTTCGACGAATTTTTGAAGAATTTTCAAATTTTCAGATAGGAGGTTCCAGAAAAGGTCAAAAACTACATACTCAGATCTTCACCAAACGTTGCAGGGATACTTTGCATGTCAAGACACGTGGAAAAAACGTACAAAACAAAAGATTGGAGACATCAAGATTTTCGACGAATTTTTTAAGAATTTTCAAATTTTCAGATGGGAGGTTCCAGATAAGGTCAAAAACGACATACTCAGATCTTCACCAAACTTTGCATGGATACATTGGATGTCAAGACACGTGGAAAAAACGTACAAAACAAGAGATTGGAGACATCAAGATTTTGGACGAATTTTTTAAGAATTCTCAAATTTTCAGAAAGGAGGTTCCATATAAGGTCAAAAACTACATACTCAGATCTTCACCAAACTTTGCAGGGATACTTTGGATGTCAAGACACGTGGAAAAAACGTACAAAACAAGAGATTGGGGTCATCAAGATTTTGGACGAATTTTTTAAGAATTTTCAAATTTTCAGATGGGAGGTTCAATATAAGGTCAAAAACTACATACTCAGATCTTCACCAAACTTTGCATGGATACATTGGATGTCAAGACACGTGGAAAAAACATACAAAACATAGGATTCGGAACATCAAGATTTTGGTCGAATTTTTTAAGAATTTTCAAATTTTCAGATAGGAGGTTCCATATAAGGTCAAAAACTACATACTCAGATCTTCTCCAAACATTGCAGGAATACATTGGATGTCAAGACACGTGGAAAAAACGTACAAAACAAGAGATTGGGGTCATCAAGATTTTGCACGGATTTTTTAGGAATTTTCAAATTTTCAGATGGGAGGTTCCAGATAAGGTCAAAAACTACATACTCAGATCTTCACCAAACTTTGCAGGGATACATTGGATGTCAAGACACGTGGAAAAAACGTACAAAACAAGAGATTGGAGACATCAAGATTTTGGACGAATTTTTTAAGAATTTTCAAATTTTCAGATAGGAGGTTCCATATAAGGTCAAAAACTACATACTCAGATCTTCACCAAACTTTGCATGGATACATTATGTGTCAAGACACGTGGAAAAAACGTACAAAACAAAAGATTGGAGACATCAAAATTTTGGTCGAATTTTTTAAGAATTTTCAAATTTTCAGATGGGAGGTTCCAGATAAGGTCAAAAACTACATACTCAGATCTTCACCAAACTTTGCAGGGATACATTGGATGTCAAGACACGTGGAAAAAACGTACAAAAAAGAGATTGGAGACATCAAGATTTTGGACGAATTTTTTAACAATTTTCAAATTTTCAGAATGGATGTTCCAGATAAGGTCAAAAACTACATACTCAGATCTTCACCAAACTTTGCAGGGATACATTGGATGTCAAGACACGTGGAAAAAACGTACAAAAAAGAGATTGGAGACATCAAGATTTTGGACGAATTTTTTAACAATTTTAAAATTTTCAGAAAGGATGTTCCAGATAAGGTCAAAAACGACATACTCAGATCTTCACCAAACTTTGCAGGGATACATTGGATATCAAGACACGTGGAAAAAACGTACAAAACAAGAGATTGGAGACATCAAGATTTTGGACGAATTTTTTAAGAATTTTCAAATTTTCAGATAGGAGGTTCCAGATAAGGTCAAAAACTACATACTCAGATCTTCACCAAACTTTGCAGGGATACATTGGATGTCAAGACACGTGGAAAAAACGTACAAAACAAGAGATTGGGGTCATCAAGATTTTGGACGGATTTTTTAGGAATTTTCAAATTTTCAGATGGGAGGTTCCAGATAAGGTCAAAAACTACATACTCAGATCTTCACCAAACATTGCAGGGATACATTGGATGTCAAGACACGTGGAAAAAACGTACAAAACAAGAGATTGGAGACATCAAAATTTTGGACGAATTTTTTAAGAATTTTCAAATTTTCAGATAGGAGGTTCCAGATGAGGTCAAAAACTACATACTCAGATCTTCACCAAACTTTGCAGGAATACTTTGCATGTCAAGACACGTGGAAAAAACGTACAAAACAAGAGATCGGAGACATCAAGATTTTCGACGAATTTTTTAAGAATTTTCAAATTTTCAGATGGGAGGTTCCAGATAAGGTCAAAAACGACATACTCAGATCTTCACCAAACTTTGCATGGATACATTGGATGTCAAGACACGTGGAAAAAACATACAAAACATAGGATTGGTGACATCAAGATTTTGGACGAATTTTTTAAGAATTTTCAAATTTTCAGATAGGAGGTTCCATATAAGGTCAAAAACTACATACTCAGATCTTCACCAAACTTTGCAGGGATACATTGGAGGTCGAGACACGTGGAAAAAAAGTACAAAACAAGAGATTGGGGTCATCAAGATTTTGGACGAATTTTTTAGGAATTTTCAAATTTTCAGATGGGAGGTTCCAGATAAGGTCAAAAACTACATACTCAGATCTTCACCAAACATTGCAGGGATACATTGGATGTCAAGACACGTGGAAAAAACGTACAAAACAAGAGATTGGAGACATCAAGATTTTGGACGAATTTTTTAAGAATTTTCAAATTTTCAGATAGGAGGTTCCAGATGAGGTCAAAAACTACATACTCAGATCTTCACCAAACTTTGCAGGAATACTTTGCATGTCAAGACACGTGGAAAAAACGTACAAAACAAGAGATCGGAGACATCAAGATTTTTGACGAATTTTTTAAGAATTTTCAAATTTTCAGATGGGAGGTTCCAGATAAGGTCAAAAACGACATACTCAGATCTTCACCAAACTTTGCAGGGATCCATTGGAGGTCGAGACACGTGGAAAAAACGTACAAAACAAGAGATTGGAGACATCAAGATTTTGGACGAATTTTTTAAGAATTTTCAAATTTTCAGATAGGAGGTTCCATATAAGGTCAAAAACTACATACTCAGATCTTCACCAAACTTTGCAGGGATACATTGGATGTCAAGACACGTGGAAAAAACGTACAAAACAAGAGATTGGAGACATCAAGATTTTCGACGAATTTTTTAAGAATTTTCAAATTTTCAGAAAGGATGTTCCAGATAAGGTCAAAATCGACATACTCAGATCTTCACCAAACTTTGCAGGGATCCATTGGAGGTCGAGACACGTGGAAAAAACGTACAAAACAAGAGATTGGAGACATCAAGATTTTGGACGAATTTTTGAAGAATTTTCAAATTTTCAGATAGGAGGTTCCAGATAAGGTCTAAAACTACATACTCAGATCTCCACCAAACATTGCAGGAATACATTGGATGTCAAGACACGTGGAAAAAACGTACAAAACAAGAGATTGGAGACATCAAGATTTTCGACGAATTTTTGAAGAATTTTCAAATTTTCAGATAGGAGGTTCCAGATAAGGTCAAAAACTACATACTCAGATCTTCACCAAACGTTGCAGGGATACTTTGCATGTCAAGACACGTGGAAAAAACGTACAAAACAAAAGATTGGAGACATCAAGATTTTCGACGAATTTTTTAAGAATTTTCAAATTTTCAGATGGGAGGTTCCAGATAAGGTCAAAAACGACATACTCAGATCTTCACCAAACTTTGCATGGATACATTGGATGTCAAGACACGTGGAAAAAACGTACAAAACAAGAGATTGGAGACATCAAGATTTTGGACGAATTTTTTAAGAATTCTCAAATTTTCAGAAAGGAGGTTCCATATAAGGTCAAAAACTACATACTCAGATCTTCACCAAACTTTGCAGGGATACTTTGGATGTCAAGACACGTGGAAAAAACGTACAAAACAAGAGATTGGGGTCATCAAGATTTTGGACGAATTTTTTAAGAATTTTCAAATTTTCAGATGGGAGGTTCAATATAAGGTCAAAAACTACATACTCAGATCTTCACCAAACTTTGCATGGATACATTGGATGTCAAGACACGTGGAAAAAACATACAAAACATAGGATTCGGAACATCAAGATTTTGGTCGAATTTTTTAAGAATTTTCAAATTTTCAGATAGGAGGTTCCATATAAGGTCAAAAACTACATACTCAGATCTTCACCAAACATTGCAGGAATACATTGGATGTCAAGACACGTGGAAAAAACGTACAAAACAAGAGATTGGGGTCATCAAGATTTTGCACGGATTTTTTAGGAATTTTCAAATTTTCAGATGGGAGGTTCCAGATAAGGTCAAAAACTACATACTCAGATCTTCACCAAACTTTGCAGGGATACATTGGATGTCAAGACACGTGGAAAAAACGTACAAAACAAGAGATTGGAGACATCAAGATTTTGGACGAATTTTTTAAGAATTTTTAAATTTTCAGATGGGAGGTTCCAGATAAGGTCAAAAACTACATACTCAGATCTTCACCAAACTTTGCATGGATACATTATGTGTCAAGACACGTGGAAAAAACGTACAAAACAAGAGATTGGAGACATCAAGATATTGGTCGAATTTTTTAAGAATTTTCAAATTTTCAGATGGGAGGTTCCAGATAAGGTCAAAAACTACATACTCAGATCTTCACCAAACTTTGCAGGGATACATTGGATGTCAAGACACGTGGAAAAAACGTACAAAACAAGAGATAGGAGACATCAAGATTTTGGACGAATTTTTTAACAATTTTCAAATTTTCAGAAAGGATGTTCCAGATAAGGTCAAAAACAACATACTCAGATCTTCACCAAACTTTGCAGGGATACATTGGATGTCAAGACACGTGGAAAAAACGTACAAAACAAGAGATTGGAGACATCAAGATTTTGGACGAATTTTTTAAGAATTTTCAAATTTTCAGATAGGAGGTTCCATATAAGGTCAAAAACTACATACTCAGATCTTCACCAAACTTTGCATGGATACATTATGTGTCAAGACACGTGGAAAAAACGTACAAAACAAAAGCTTGGAGACATCAAGATTTTGGTCGAATTTTTTAAGAATTTTCAAATTTTCAGATGGGAGGTTCCAGATAAGGTCAAAAACTACATACTCAGATCTTCACCAAACTTTGCAGGGATACATTGGATGTCAAGACACGTGGAAAAAACGTACAAAACAAGAGATTGGAGACATCAAGATTTTGGACGAATTTTTTAAGAATTTTTAAATTTTCAGATAGGAGGTTCCATATAAGGTCAAAAACTGCATACTCAGATCTTCACCAAACTTTGCATGGATACATTATGTGTCAAGACACGTGGAAAAAACGTACAAAACAAGAGATTGGAGACATCAAGATATTGGTCGAATTTTTTAAGAATTTTCAAATTTTCAGATGGGAGGTTCCAGATAAGGTCAAAAACTACATACTCAGATCTTCACCAAACTTTGCAGGGATACATTGGATGTCAAGACACGTGGAAAAAACGTACAAAACAAGAGATAGGAGACATCAAGATTTTGGACGAATTTTTTAACAATTTTCAAATTTTCAGAAAGGATGTTCCAGATAAGGTCAAAAACTACATACTCAGATCTTCACCAAACTTTGCAGGGATACATTGGATGTCAAGACACGTGGAAAAAACGTACAAAACAAGAGATAGGAGACATCAAGATTTTGGACGAATTTTTTAACAATTTTCAAATTTTCAGAAAGGATGTTCCAGATAAGGTCAAAAACGACATACTCAGATCTTCACCAAACTTTGCAGGGATACATTGGATATCAAGACACGTGGAAAAAACGTACAAAACAAGAGATTGGAGACATCAAGATTTTGGACGAATTTTTTAAGAATTTTCAAATTTTCAGATAGGAGGTTCCAGATAAGGTCAAAAACTACATACTCAGATCTTCACCAAACTTTGCAGGGATACATTGGATGTCAAGACACGTGGAAAAAACGTACAAAACAAGAGATTGGAGACATCAAGATTTTGGACGAATTTTTTAAGAATTTTCAAATTTTCAGATAGGAGGTTCCAGATGAGGTCAAAAACTACATACTCAGATCTTCACCAAACTTTGCAGGAATACTTTGCATGTCAAGACACGTGGAAAAAACGTACAAAACAAGAGATCGGAGACATCAAGATTTTCGACGAATTTTTTAAGAATTTTCAAATTTTCAGATGGGAGGTTCCAGATAAGGTCAAAAACGACATACTCAGATCTTCACCAAACTTTGCAGGGATCCATTGGAGGTCGAGACACGTGGAAAAAACGTACAAAACAAGAGATTGGAGACATCAAGATTTTGGACGAGTTTTTTAAGAATTTTCAAATTTTCAGATAGGAGGTTCCATATAAGGTCAAAAACTACATACTCAGATCTTCACCAAACTTTGCAGGGATACATTGGATGTCAAGACACGTGGAAAAAACGTACAAAACAAGAGATTGGAGACATCAAGATTTTGGACGATTTTTTTAAAAATTTTCAAATTTTCAGAAATGCGGTTCCAGATAAGGTCAAAAACTACATACTCAGATCTTCACCAAACTTTGCAGGGATACATTGGATGTCAAGACACGTGGAAAAAACGTACAAAACAAGAGATTCGGGTGTCTCGACCTCCAATGTATCCATGCAAAGTTTGGTGAAGATCTGAGTATGTAGTTTTTGACCTTATATGGAACCTCCTATCTGAAAATTTGAAAATTCTTAAAAAATTCGTCCAAAATCTTGATGTCTCCAATCTCTTGTTTTGTACGTTTTTTCCACGTGTCTTGACATCCAATGTATCCCTGCAAAGTTTGGTGAAGATCTGAGTATGTTGTTTTTGACCTTATCTGGAACATCCTTTCTGAAAATTTGAAAATTGTTAAAAAATTCGTCCAAAATCTTGATGTCTCCTATCTCTTGTTTTGTACGTTTTTTCCACGTGTCTTGACATCCAATGTATCCCTGCAAAGTTTGGTGAAGATCTGAGTATGTAGTTTTTGACCTTATCTGGAACCTCCCATCTGAAAATTTGAAAATTCTTAAAAAATTCGACCAATATCTTGATGTCTCCAATCTCTTGTTTTGTACGTTTTTTCCACGTGTCTTGACACATAATGTATCCATGCAAAGTTTGGTGAAGATCTGAGTATGTAGTTTTTGACCTTATATGGAACCTCCTATCTGAAAATTTAAAAATTCTTAAAAAATTCGTCCAAAATCTTGATGTCTCCAATCTCTTGTTTGTACGTTTTTTCCACGTGTCTTGACATCCAATGTATCCCTGCAAAGTTTGGTGAAGATCTGAGTATGTAGTTTTTGACCTTATCTGGAACCTCCCATCTGAAAATTTGAAAATTCTTAAAAAATTCGACCAAAATCTTGATGTCTCCAATCTTTTGTTTTGTACGTTTTTTCCACGTGTCTTGACACATAATGTATCCATGCAAAGTTTGGTGAAGATCTGAGTATGTAGTTTTTGACCTTATATGGAACCTCCTATCTGAAAATTTGAAAATTCTTAAAAAATTCGTCCAAAATCTTGATGTCTCCAATCTCTTGTTTTGTACGTTTTTTCCACGTGTCTTGACATCCAATGTATCCCTGCAAAGTTTGGTGAAGATCTGAGTATGTAGTTTTTGACCTTATCTGGAACCTCCCATCTGAAAATTTGAAAATTCCTAAAAAATCCGTGCAAAATCTTGATGACCCCAATCTCTTGTTTTGTACGTTTTTTCCACGTGTCTTGACATCCAATGTATTCCTGCAATGTTTGGTGAAGATCTGAGTATGTAGTTTTTGACCTTATATGGAACCTCCTATCTGAAAATTTGAAAATTCTTAAAACATTCGACCAAAATCTTGATGTTCCGAATCCTATGTTTTGTATGTTTTTTCCACGTGTCTTGACATCCAATGTATCCATGCAAAGTTTGGTGAAGATCTGAGTATGTAGTTTTTGACCTTATATTGAACCTCCCATCTGAAAATTTGAAAATTCTTAAAAAATTCGTCCAAAATCTTGATGACCCCAATCTCTTGTTTTGTACGTTTTTTCCACGTGTCTTGACATCCAAAGTATCCCTGCAAAGTTTGGTGAAGATCTGAGTATGTAGTTTTTGACCTTATATGGAACCTCCTTTCTGAAAATTTGAGAATTCTTAAAAAATTCGTCCAAAATCTTGATGTCTCCAATCTCTTGTTTTGTACGTTTTTTCCACGTGTCTTGACATCCAATGTATCCATGCAAAGTTTGGTGAAGATCTGAGTATGTCGTTTTTGACCTTATCTGGAACCTCCCATCTGAAAATTTGAAAATTCTTAAAAAATTCGTCGAAAATCTTGATGTCTCCAATCTTTTGTTTTGTACGTTTTTTCCACGTGTCTTGACATGCAAAGTATCCCTGCAACGTTTGGTGAAGATCTGAGTATGTAGTTTTTGACCTTATCTGGAACCTCCTATCTGAAAATTTGAAAATTCTTCAAAAATTCGTCCAAAATCTTGATGTCTCCAATCTCTTGTTTTGTACGTTTTTTCCACGTGTCTTGACATCCAATGTATTCCTGCAATGTTTGGTGGAGATCTGAGTATGTAGTTTTAGACCTTATCTGGAACCTCCTATCTGAAAATTTGAAAATTCTTCAAAAATTCGTCCAAAATCTTGATGTCTCCAATCTCTTGTTTTGTACGTTTTTTCCACGTGTCTCGACCTCCAATGGATCCCTGCAAAGTTTGGTGAAGATCTGAGTATGTCGTTTTTGACCTTATCTGGAACATCCTTTCTGAAAATTTGAAAATTCTTAAAAAATTCGTCGAAAATCTTGATGTCTCGAATCTCTTGTTTTGTACGTTTTTTCCACGTGTCTTGACATCCAATGTATCCCTGCAAAGTTTGGTGAAGATCTGAGTATGTAGTTTTTGACCTTATATGGAAGATCCAATCTGAAAATTTGAAAATTCTTAAAAAATTCGTCCAAAATCTTGATGTCTCCAATCTCTTGTTTTGTACGTTTTTTCCACGTGTCTCGACCTCCAATGGATCCCTGCAAAGTTTGGTGAAGATCTGAGTATGTCGTTTTTGACCTTATCTGGAACCTCCCATCTGAAAATTTGAAAATTCTTAAAAAATTCGTCGAAAATCTTGATGTCTCCAATCTCTTGTTTTGTACGTTTTTTCCACGTGTCTTGACATCCAATGTATCCCTGCAATGTTTGGTGAAGATCTGAGTATGTAGTTTTTGACCTTATCTGGAACCTCCCATCTGAAAATTTGAAAATTCCTAAAAAATCCGTCCAAAATCTTGATGACCCCAATCTCTTGTTTTGTACTTTTTTTCCACGTGTCTCGACCTCCAATGTATCCCTGCAAAGTTTGGTGAAGATCTGAGTATGTAGTTTTTGACCTTATATGGAACCTCCTATCTGAAAATTTGAAAATTCTTAAAAAATTCGTCCAAAATCTTGATGTCACCAATCCTATGTTTTGTATGTTTTTTCCACGTGTCTTGACATCCAATGTATCCATGCAAAGTTTGGTGAAGATCTGAGTATGTCGTTTTTGACCTTATCTGGAACATCCCATCTGAAAATTTGAAAATTCTTAAAAAATTCGTCGAAAATCTTGATGTCTCCGATCTCTTGTTTTGTACGTTTTTTCCACGTGTCTTGACATGCAAAGTATTCCTGCAAAGTTTGGTGAAGATCTGAGTATGTAGTTTTTGACCTCATCTGGAACCTCCTATCTGAAAATTTGAAAATTCTTAAAAAATTCGTCCAAAATTTTGATGTCTCCAATCTCTTGTTTTGTACGTTTTTTCCACGTGTCTTGACATCCAATGTATCCCTGCAATGTTTGGTGAAGATCTGAGTATGTAGTTTTTGACCTTATCTGGAACCTCCCATCTGAAAATTTGAAAATTCCTAAAAAATCCGTCCAAAATCTTGATGACCCCAATCTCTTGTTTTGTACTTTTTTTCCACGTGTCTCGACCTCCAATGTATCCCTGCAAAGTTTGGTGAAGATCTGAGTATGTAGTTTTTGACCTTATATGGAACCTCCTATCTGAAAATTTGAAAATTCTTAAAAAATTCGTCCAAAATCTTGATGTCACCAATCCTATGTTTTGTATGTTTTTTCCACGTGTCTTGACATCCAATGTATCCATGCAAAGTTTGGTGAAGATCTGAGTATGTCGTTTTTGACCTTATCTGGAACATCCCATCTGAAAATTTGAAAATTCTTAAAAAATTCGTCGAAAATCTTGATGTCTCCGATCTCTTGTTTTGTACGTTTTTTCCACGTGTCTTGACATGCAAAGTATTCCTGCAAAGTTTGGTGAAGATCTGAGTATGTAGTTTTTGACCTCATCTGGAACCTCCTATCTGAAAATTTGAAAATTCTTAAAAAATTCGTCCAAAATTTTGATGTCTCCAATCTCTTGTTTTGTACGTTTTTTCCACGTGTCTTGACATCCAATGTATCCCTGCAATGTTTGGTGAAGATCTGAGTATGTAGTTTTTGACCTTATCTGGAACCTCCCATCTGAAAATTTGAAAATTCCTAAAAAATCCGTCCAAAATCTTGATGACCCCAATCTCTTGTTTTGTACGTTTTTTCCACGTGTCTTGACATCCAATGTATCCCTGCAAAGTTTGGTGAAGATCTGAGTATGTAGTTTTTGACCTTATCTGGAACCTCCTATCTGAAAATTTGAAAATTCTTAAAAAATTCGTCCAAAATCTTGATGTCTCCAATCTCTTGTTTTGTACGTTTTTTCCACGTGTCTTGATATCCAATGTATCCCTGCAAAGTTTGGTGAAGATCTGAGTATGTCGTTTTTGACCTTATCTGGAACATCCTTTCTGAAAATTTGAAAATTGTTAAAAAATTCGTCCAAAATCTTGATGTCTCCAATCTCTTTTTTGTACGTTTTTTCCACGTGTCTTGACATCCAATGTATCCCTGCAAAGTTTGGTGAAGATCTAAGTATGTAGTTTTTGACCTTATCTGGAAAATCCTTTCTGAAAATTTGAAAATTGTTAAAAAATTCGTCCAAAATCTTGATGTCTCCAATCTCTTTTTTGTACGTTTTTTCCACGTGTCTTGACATCCAATGTATCCCTGCAAAGTTTGGTGAAGATCTGAGTATGTAGTTTTTGACCTTATCTGGAACCTCCCATCTGAAAATTTGAAAATTCTTAAAAAATTCGACCAAAATTTTGATGTCTCCAATCTTTTGTTTTGTACGTTTTTTCCACGTGTCTTGACACATAATGTATCCATGCAAAGTTTGGTGAAGATCTGAGTATGTAGTTTTTGACCTTATATGGAACCTCCTATCTGAAAATTTGAAAATTCTTAAAAAATTCGTCCAAAATCTTGATGTCTCCAATCTCTTGTTTTGTACGTTTTTTCCACGTGTCTTGACATCCAATGTATCCCTGCAAAGTTTGGTGAAGATCTGAGTATGTAGTTTTTGACCTTATCTGGAACCTCCCATCTGAAAATTTGAAAATTCCTAAAAAATCCGTGCAAAATCTTGATGACCCCAATCTCTTGTTTTGTACGTTTTTTCCACGTGTCTTGACATCCAATGTATTCCTGCAATGTTTGGTGAAGATCTGAGTATGTAGTTTTTGACCTTATATGGAACCTCCTATCTGAAAATTTGAAAATTCTTAAAAAATTCGACCAAAATCTTGATGTTCCGAATCCTATGTTTTGTATGTTTTTTCCACGTGTCTTGACATCCAATGTATCCATGCAAAGTTTGGTGAAGATCTGAGTATGTAGTTTTTGACCTTATATTGAACCTCCCATCTGAAAATTTGAAAATTCTTAAAAAATTCGTCCAAAATCTTGATGACCCCAATCTCTTGTTTTGTACGTTTTTTCCACGTGTCTTGACATCCAAAGTATCCCTGCAAAGTTTGGTGAAGATCTGAGTATGTAGTTTTTGACCTTATATGGAACCTCCTTTCTGAAAATTTGAGAATTCTTAAAAAATTCGTCCAAAATCTTGAAGTCTCCAATCTCTTGTTTTGTACGTTTTTTCCACGTGTCTTGACATCCAATGTATCCATGCAAAGTTTGGTGAAGATCTGAGTATGTCGTTTTTGACCTTATCTGGAACCTCCCATCTGAAAATTTGAAAATTCTTAAAAAATTCGTCGAAAATCTTGATGTCTCCAATCTTTTGTTTTGTACGTTTTTTCCACGTGTCTTGACATGCAAAGTATCCCTGCAAAGTTTGGTGAAGATCTGAGTATGTCGTTTTTGACCTTATCTGGAACCTCCCATCTGAAAATTTGAAAATTCTTAAAAAATTCGTCGAAAATCTTGATGTCTCCGATCTCTTGTTTTGTACGTTTTTTCCACGTGTCTTGACATGCAAAGTATTCCTGCAAAGTTTGGTGAAGATCTGAGTATGTAGTTTTTGACCTCATCTGGAACCTCCTATCTGAAAATTTGAAAATTCTTAAAAAATTCGTCCAAAATCTTGATGTCTCCAATCTCTTGTTTTGTACGTTTTTTCCACGTGTCTTGACATCCAATGTATCCCTGCAATGTTTGGTGAAGATCTGAGTATGTAGTTTTTGACCTTATCTGGAACCTCCCATCTGAAAATTTGAAAATTCCTAAAAAATCCGTCCAAAATCTTGATGACCCCAATCTCTTGTTTTGTACTTTTTTTCCACGTGTCTTGACATCCAATGTATCCCTGCAAAGTTTGGTGAAGATCTGAGTATGTAGTTTTTGATCTTATCTGGAACCTCCTATCTGAAAATTTGAAAATTCTTAAAAAATTCGTCCAAAATCTTGATGTCTCCAATCTCTTGTTTTGTACGTTTTTTCCACGTGTCTTGATATCCAATGTATCCCTGCAAAGTTTGGTGAAGATCTGAGTATGTTGTTTTTGACCTTATCTGGAACATCCTTTCTGAAAATTTGAAAATTGTTAAAAAATTCGTCCAAAATCTTGATGTCTCCTATCTCTTGTTTTGTACGTTTTTTCCACGTGTCTTGACATCCAATGTATCCCTGCAAAGTTTGGTGAAGATCTGAGTATGTAGTTTTTGACTTTATCTGGAACCTCCCATCTGAAAATTTGAAAATTCTTAAAAAATTCGACCAATATCTTGATGTCTCCAATCTCTTGTTTTGTACGTTTTTTCCACGTGTCTTGACACATAATGTATCCATGCAAAGTTTGGTGAAGATCCGAGTATGTAGTTTTTGACCTTATATGGAACCTCCTATCTGAAAATTTAAAAATTCTTAAAAAATTCGTCCAAAATCTTGATGTCTCCAATCTCTTGTTTTGTACGTTTTTTCCACGTGTCTTGACATCCAATGTATCCCTGCAAAGTTTGGTGAAGATCTGAGTATGTAGTTTTTGACCTTATCTGGAACCTCCCATCTGAAAATTTGAAAATTCTTAAAAAATTCGACCAAAATCTTGATGTCTCCAATCTTTTGTTTTGTACGTCTTTTCCACGTGTCTTGACACATAATGTATCCATGCAAAGTTTGGTGAAGATCTGAGTATGTAGTTTTTGACCTTATATGGAACCTCCTATCTGAAAATTTGAAAATTCTTAAAAAATTCGTCCAAAATCTTGATGTCTCCAATCTCTTGTTTTGTACGTTTTTTCCACGTGTCTTGACATCCAATGTATCCCTGCAAAGTTTGGTGAAGATCTGAGTATGTAGTTTTTGACCTTATCTGGAACCTCCCATCTGAAAATTTGAAAATTCCTAAAAAATCCGTGCAAAATCTTGATGACCCCAATCTCTTGTTTTGTACGTTTTTTCCACGTGTCTTGACATCCAATGTATTCCTGCAATGTTTGGTGAAGATCTGAGTATGTAGTTTTTGACCTTATATGGAACCTCCTATCTGAAAATTTGAAAATTCTTAAAAAATTCGACCAAAATCTTGATGTTCCGAATCCTATGTTTTGTATGTTTTTTCCTCGTGTCTTGACATCCAATGTATCCATGCAAAGTTTGGTGAAGATCTGAGTATGTAGTTTTTGACCTTATATTGAACCTCCCATCTGAAAATTTGAAAATTCTTAAAAAATTCGTCCAAAATCTTGATGACCCCAATCTCTTGTTTTGTACGTTTTTTCCACGTGTCTTGACATCCAAAGTATCCCTGCAAAGTTTGGTGAAGATCTGAGCATGTAGTTTTTGACCTTATATGGAACCTCCTTTCTGAAAATTTGAGAATTCTTAAAAAATTCGTCCAAAATCTTGATGTCTCCAATCTCTTGTTTTGTACGTTTTTTCCACGTGTCTTGACATCCAATGTATCCCTGCAATGTTTGGTGAAGATCTGAGTATGTAGTTTTTGACCTTATATGGAGCCTCCTATCTGAAAATTTGAAAATTCTTAAAAAATTCGTCCAAAATCTTGACGTCTCCAATCTCTTGTTTTGTACGTTTTTTCCACGTGTCTCGACCTCCAATGGATCCCTGCAAAGTTTGGTGAAGATCTGAGTATGTCGTTTTTGACCTTATCTGGAACCTCCCATCTGAAAATTTGAAAATTCTTAAAAAATTCGTCGAAAATCTTGATGTCTCCGATCTCTTGTTTTGTACGTTTTTTCCACGTGTCTTGACATGCAAAGTATTCCTGCAAAGTTTGGTGAAGGTCTGAGTATGTAGTTTTTGACCTCATCTGGAACCTCCTATCTGAAAATTTGAAAATTCTTAAAAAATTCGTCCAAAATCTTGATGTCTCCAATCTCTTGTTTTGTACGTTTTTTCCACGTGTCTTGACATCCAATGTATCCCTGCAAAGTTTGGTGAAGATCTGAGTATGTAGTTTTTGACCTTATCTGGAACCTCCTATCTGAAAATTTGAAAATTCTTAAAAAATTCGTCCAAAATCTTGATGTCCCCAATCTCTTGTTTTGTACGTTTTTTCCACGTGTCTTGATATCCAATGTATCCCTGCAAAGTTTGGTGAAGATCTGAGTATGTCGTTTTTGACCTTATCTGGAACATCCTTTCTGAAAATTTGAAAATTGTTAAAAAATTCGTCCAAAATCTTGATGTCTCCTATCTCTTGTTTTGTACGTTTTTTCCACGTGTCTTGACATCCAATGTATCCCTGCAAAGTTTGGTGAAGATCTGAGTATGTAGTTTTTGACCTTATCTGGAACCTCCCATCTGAAAATTTGAAAATTCTTAAAAAATTCGACCAAAATCTTGATGTCTCCAATCTCTTGTTTTGTACGTTTTTTCCACGTGTCTTGACACATAATGTATCCATGCAAAGTTTGGTGAAGATCTGAGTATGTAGTTTTTGACCTTATATGGAACCTCCTATCTGAAAATTTGAAAATTCTTAAAAAATTCGTCCAAAATCTTGATGTCTCCAATCTCTTGTTTTGTACGTTTTTTCCACGTGTCTTGACATCCAATGTATCCCTGCAAAGTTTGGTGAAGATCTGAGTATGTAGTTTTTGACCTTATCTGGAACCTCCTATCTGAAAATTTGAAAATTCCTAAAAAATCCGTCCAAAATCTTGATGACCACAATCTCTTGTTTTGTACGTTTTTTCCACGTGTCTTGACATTCAATGTATTCCTGCAAAGTTTGGTGAAGATCTGAGTATGTAGTTTTTGACCTTATATGGAACCTCCTATCTGAAAATTTGAAAATTCTTAAAAAATTCGTCCAAAATCTTGATGTCTCCAATCTCTTGTTTTGTACGTTTTTTCCACGTGTCTTGATATCCAATGTATCCCTGCAAAGTTTGGTGAAGATCTGAGTATGTCGTTTTTGACCTTATCTGGAACATCCTTTCTGAAAATTTGAAAATTGTTAAAAAATTCGTCCAAAATCTTGATGTCTCCAATCTCTTTTTTGTACGTTTTTTCCACGTGTCTTGACATCCAATGTATCCCTGCAAAGTTTGGTGAAGATCTGAGTATGTAGTTTTTGACCTTATCTGGAACATCCTTTCTGAAAATTTGAAAATTGTTAAAAAATTCGTCTAAAATCTTGATGTCTCCAATCTCTTTTTTGTACGTTTTTTCCACGTGTCTTGACATCCAATGTATCCCTGCAAAGTTTGGTGAAGATCTGAGTATGTAGTTTTTGACCTTATCTGGAACCTCCCATCTGAAAATTTGAAAATTCTTAAAAAATTCGACCAAAATTTTAATGTCTCCAATCTTTTGTTTTGTACGTTTTTTCCACGTGTCTTGACACATAATGTATCCATGCAAAGTTTGGTGAAGATCTGAGTATGTAGTTTTTGACCTTATATGGAACCTCCTATCTGAAAATTTGAAAATTCTTAAAAAATTCGTCCAAAATCTTGATGTCTCCAATCTCTTGTTTTGTACGTTTTTTCCACGTGTCTTGACATCCAATGTATCCCTGCAAAGTTTGGTGAAGATCTGAGTATGTAGTTTTTGACCTTATCTGGAACCTCCCATCTGAAAATTTGAAAATTCCTAAAAAATCCGTGCAAAATCTTGATGACCCCAATCTCTTGTTTTGTACGTTTTTTCCACGTGTCTTGACATCCAATGTATTCCTGCAATGTTTGGTGAAGATCTGAGTATGTAGTTTTTGACCTTATATGGAACCTCCTATCTGAAAATTTGAAAATTCTTAAAAAATTCGACCAAAATCTTGATGTTCCGAATCCTATGTTTTGTATGTTTTTTCCACGTGTCTTGACATCCAATGTATCCATGCAAAGTTTGGTGAAGATCTGAGTATGTAGTTTTTGACCTTATATTGAACCTCCCATCTGAAAATTTGAAAATTCTTAAAAAATTCGTCCAAAATCTTGATGACCCCAATCTCTTGTTTTGTACGTTTTTTCCACGTGTCTTGACATCCAAAGTATCCCTGCAAAGTTTGGTGAAGATCTGAGTATGTAGTTTTTGACCTTATATGGAACCTCCTTTCTGAAAATTTGAGAATTCTTAAAAAATTCGTCCAAAATCTTGAAGTCTCCAATCTCTTGTTTTGTACGTTTTTTCCACGTGTCTTGACATCCAATGTATCCATGCAAAGTTTGGTGAAGATCTGAGTATGTCGTTTTTGACCTTATCTGGAACCTCCCATCTGAAAATTTGAAAATTCTTAAAAAATTCGTCGAAAATCTTGATGTCTCCAATCTTTTGTTTTGTACGTTTTTTCCACGTGTCTTGACATGCAAAGTATCCCTGCAAAGTTTGGTGAAGATCTGAGTATGTCGTTTTTGACCTTATCTGGAACCTCCCATCTGAAAATTTGAAAATTCTTAAAAAATTCGTCGAAAATCTTGATGTCTCCGATCTCTTGTTTTGTACGTTTTTTCCACGTGTCTTGACATGCAAAGTATTCCTGCAAAGTTTGGTGAAGATCTGAGTATGTAGTTTTTGACCTCATCTGGAACCTCCTATCTGAAAATTTGAAAATTCTTAAAAAATTCGTCCAAAATCTTGATGTCTCCAATCTCTTGTTTTGTACGTTTTTTCCACGTGTCTTGACATCCAATGTATCCCTGCAATGTTTGGTGAAGATCTGAGTATGTAGTTTTTGACCTTATCTGGAACCTCCCATCTGAAAATTTGAAAATTCCTAAAAAATCCGTCCAAAATCTTGATGACCCCAATCTCTTGTTTTGTACTTTTTTTCCACGTGTCTTGACATCCAATGTATCCCTGCAAAGTTTGGTGAAGATCTGAGTATGTAGTTTTTGATCTTATCTGGAACCTCCTATCTGAAAATTTGAAAATTCTTAAAAAATTCGTCCAAAATCTTGATGTCTCCAATCTCTTGTTTTGTACGTTTTTTCCACGTGTCTTGATATCCAATGTATCCCTGCAAAGTTTGGTGAAGATCTGAGTATGTTGTTTTTGACCTTATCTGGAACATCCTTTCTGAAAATTTGAAAATTGTTAAAAAATTCGTCCAAAATCTTGATGTCTCCTATCTCTTGTTTTGTACGTTTTTTCCACGTGTCTTGACATCCAATGTATCCCTGCAAAGTTTGGTGAAGATCTGAGTATGTAGTTTTTGACTTTATCTGGAACCTCCCATCTGAAAATTTGAAAATTCTTAAAAAATTCGACCAATATCTTGATGTCTCCAATCTCTTGTTTTGTACGTTTTTTCCACGTGTCTTGACACATAATGTATCCATGCAAAGTTTGGTGAAGATCCGAGTATGTAGTTTTTGACCTTATATGGAACCTCCTATCTGAAAATTTAAAAATTCTTAAAAAATTCGTCCAAAATCTTGATGTCTCCAATCTCTTGTTTTGTACGTTTTTTCCACGTGTCTTGACATCCAATGTATCCCTGCAAAGTTTGGTGAAGATCTGAGTATGTAGTTTTTGACCTTATCTGGAACCTCCCATCTGAAAATTTGAAAATTCTTAAAAAGTTCGACCAAAATCTTGATGTCTCCAATCTTTTGTTTTGTACGTTTTTTCCACGTGTCTTGACACATAATGTATCCATGCAAAGTTTGGTGAAGATCTGAGTATGTAGTTTTTGACCTTATATGGAACCTCCTATCTGAAAATTTGAAAATTCTTAAAAAATTCGTCCAAAATCTTGATGTCTCCAATCTCTTGTTTTGTACGTTTTTTCCACGTGTCTTGACATCCAATGTATCCCTGCAAAGTTTGGTGAAGATCTGAGTATGTAGTTTTTGACCTTATCTGGAACCTCCCATCTGAAAATTTGAAAATTCCTAAAAAATCCGTGCAAAATCTTGATGACCCCAATCTCTTGTTTTGTACGTTTTTTCCACGTGTCTTGACATCCAATGTATTCCTGCAATGTTTGGTGAAGATCTGAGTATGTAGTTTTTGACCTTATATGGAACCTCCTATCTGAAAATTTGAAAATTCTTAAAAAATTCGACCAAAATCTTGATGTTCCGAATCCTATGTTTTGTATGTTTTTTCCACGTGTCTTGACATCCAATGTATCCATGCAAAGTTTGGTGAAGATCTGAGTATGTAGTTTTTGACCTTATATTGAACCTCCCATCTGAAAATTTGAAAATTCTTAAAAAATTCGTCCAAAATCTTGATGACCCCAATCTCTTGTTTTGTACGTTTTTTCCACGTGTCTTGACATCCAAAGTATCCCTGCAAAGTTTGGTGAAGATCTGAGTATGTAGTTTTTGACCTTATATGGAACCTCCTTTCTGAAAATTTGAGAATTCTTAAAAAATTCGTCCAAAATCTTGATGTCTCCAATCTCTTGTTTTGTACGTTTTTTCCACGTGTCTTGACATCCAATGTATCCCTGCAATGTTTGGTGAAGATCTGAGTATGTAGTTTTTGACCTTATATGGAGCCTCCTATCTGAAAATTTGAAAATTCTTAAAAAATTCGTCCAAAATCTTGACGTCTCCAATCTCTTGTTTTGTACGTTTTTTCCACGTGTCTCGACCTCCAATGGATCCCTGCAAAGTTTGGTGAAGATCTGAGTATGTCGTTTTTGACCTTATCTGGAACCTCCCATCTGAAAATTTGAAAATTCTTAAAAAATTCGTCGAAAATCTTGATGTCTCCGATCTCTTGTTTTGTACGTTTTTTCCACGTGTCTTGACATGCAAAGTATTCCTGCAAAGTTTGGTGAAGATCTGAGTATGTAGTTTTTGACCTCATCTGGAACCTCCTATCTGAAAATTTGAAAATTCTTAAAAAATTCGTCCAAAATCTTGATGTCTCCAATCTCTTGTTTTGTACGTTTTTTCCACGTGTCTTGACATCCAATGTATCCCTGCAAAGTTTGGTGAAGATCTGAGTATGTAGTTTTTGACCTTATCTGGAACCTCCTATCTGAAAATTTGAAAATTCTTAAAAAATTCGTCCAAAATCTTGATGTCTCCAATCTGTTGTTTTGTACGTTTTTTCCACGTGTCTTGATATCCAATGTATCCCTGCAAAGTTTGGTGAAGATCTGAGTATGTCGTTTTTGACCTTATCTGGAACATCCTTTCTGAAAATTTGAAAATTGTTAAAAAATTCGTCCAAAATCTTGATGTCTCCTATCTCTTGTTTTGTACGTTTTTTCCACGTGTCTTGACATCCAATGTATCCCTGCAAAGTTTGGTGAAGATCTGAGTATGTAGTTTTTGACCTTATCTGGAACCTCCCATCTGAAAATTTGAAAATTCTTAAAAAATTCGACCAAAATCTTGATGTCTCCAATCTCTTGTTTTGTACGTTTTTTCCACGTGTCTTGACACATAATGTATCCATGCAAAGTTTGGTGAAGATCTGAGTATGTAGTTTTTGACCTTATATGGAACCTCCTATCTGAAAATTTGAAAATTCTTAAAAAATTCGTCCAAAATCTTGATGTCTCCAATCTCTTGTTTTGTACGTTTTTTCCACGTGTCTTGACATCCAATGTATCCCTGCAAAGTTTGGTGAAGATCTGAGTATGTAGTTTTTGACCTTATCTGGAACCTCCCATCTGAAAATTTGAAAATTCCTAAAAAATCCGTCCAAAATCTTGATGACCACAATCTCTTGTTTTGTACGTTTCTTCCACGTGTCTTGACATTCAATGTATTCCTGCAAAGTTTGGTGAAGATCTGAGTATGTAGTTTTTGACCTTATATGGAACCTCCTATCTGAAAATTTGAAAATTCTTAAAAAATTCGTCCAAAATCTTGATGTCTCCAATCTCTTGTTTTGTACGTTTTTTCCACGTGTCTTGACATCCAATGTATCCCTGCAAAGTTTGGTGAAGATCTGAGTATGTAGTTTTTGACCTTATCTGGAACCTCCCATCTGAAAATTTGAAAATTCCTAAAAAATCCGTGCAAAATCTTGATGACCCCAATCTCTTGTTTTGTACGTTTTTTCCACGTGTCTTGACATCCAATGTATCCATGCAAAGTTTGGTGAAGATCTGAGTATGTCGTTTTTGACCTTATCTGGAACCTCCCATCTGAAAATTTGAAAATTCTTAAAAAATTCGTCGAAAATCTTGATGTCTCCAATCTCTTGTTTTGTACGTTTTTTCCACGTGTCTTGACATGCAAAGTATCCCTGCAACGTTTGGTGAAGATCTGAGTATGTAGTTTTTGACCTTATCTGGAACCTCCTATCTGAAAATTTGAAAATTCTTCAAAAATTCGTCGAAAATCTTGATGTCTCCAATCTCTTGTTTTGTACGTTTTTTCCACGTGTCTTGACATCCAATGTATCCCTGCAATGTTTGGTGGAGATCTGAGTATGTAGTTTTTGACCTTATCTGGGACCTCCTATCAGAAAATTTGAAAATTCTTCAAAAATTCGTCCAAAATCTTGATGTCTCCAATCTCTTGTTTTGTACGTTTTTTCCACGTGTCTCGACCTCCAATGTATCCCTGCAAAGTTTGGTGAAGATCTGAGTATGTCGTTTTTGACCTTATCTGGAACATCCTTTCTGAAAATTTGAAAATTCTTAAAAAATTCGTCGAAAATCTTGATGTCTCCAATCTCTTGTTTTGTACGTTTTTTCCACGTGTCTTGACATCCAATGTATCCCTGCAAAGTTTGGTGAAGATCTGAGTATGTAGTTTTTGACCTTATCTGGGACCTCCTATCAGAAAATTTGAAAATTCTTCAAAAATTCGTCCAAAATCTTGATGTCTCCAATCTCTTGTTTTGTACGTTTTTTCCACGTGTCTTGACATCCAATGTATCCCTGCAAAGTTTGGTGAAGATCTGAGTATGTAGTTTTTGACCTTATCTGGAACCTCCCATCTGAAAATTTGAAAATTCCTAAAAAATCCGTGCAAAATCTTGATGACCCCAATCTCTTGTTTTGTACGTTTTTTCCACGTGTCTTGACATCCAATGTATCCATGCAAAGTTTGGTGAAGATCTGAGTATGTCGTTTTTGACCTTATCTGGAACCTCCCATCTGAAAATTTGAAAATTCTTAAAAAATTCGTCGAAAATCTTGATGTCTCCAATCTCTTGTTTTGTACGTTTTTTCCACGTGTCTTGACATGCAAAGTATCCCTGCAACGTTTGGTGAAGATCTGAGTATGTAGTTTTTGACCTTATCTGGAACCTCCTATCTGAAAATTTGAAAATTCTTCAAAAATTCGTCGAAAATCTTGATGTCTCCAATCTCTTGTTTTGTACGTTTTTTCCACGTGTCTTGACATCCAATGTATCCCTGCAATGTTTGGTGGAGATCTGAGTATGTAGTTTTTGACCTTATCTGGGACCTCCTATCAGAAAATTTGAAAATTCTTCAAAAATTCGTCCAAAATCTTGATGTCTCCAATCTCTTGTTTTGTACGTTTTTTCCACGTGTCTCGACCTCCAATGTATCCCTGCAAAGTTTGGTGAAGATCTGAGTATGTCGTTTTTGACCTTATCTGGAACATCCTTTCTGAAAATTTGAAAATTCTTAAAAAATTCGTCGAAAATCTTGATGTCTCCAATCTCTTGTTTTGTACGTTTTTTCCACGTGTCTTGACATCCAATGTATCCCTGCAAAGTTTGGTGAAGATCTGAGTATGTAGTTTTTGACCTTATCTGGGACCTCCTATCAGAAAATTTGAAAATTCTTCAAAAATTCGTCCAAAATCTTGATGTCTCCAATCTCTTGTTTTGTACGTTTTTTCCACGTGTCTCGACCTCCAATGTATCCCTGCAAAGTTTGGTGAAGATCTGAGTATGTCGTTTTTGACCTTATCTGGAACATCCTTTCTGAAAATTTGAAAATTCTTAAAAAATTCGTCCAAAATCTTGATGTCTCCAATCTCTTGTTTTGTACGTTCTTTCCACGTGTCTTGACATCCAATGTATCCCTGCAATGTTTGGTGAAGATCTGAGTATGTAGTTTTTGACCTTATATGGAACCTCCTATCTGAAAATTTGAAAATTCTTAAAAGAATTTAACAAAATCTTGATGTCCCCAATCCTATGTTTTGTATGTTTTTTCCACGTGTCTTGACATACAATGTATCCCTGCAGAGTTTGGTGAAGATCTGAGTATGTAGTTTTTGACCTTATCTGGAACCTCCCATCTGAAAATTTGAAAATTCCTAAAAAATCCGTCCAAAATCTTGTTGACCCGAATCTCTTGTTTTGTACGTTTTTTCCACGTGTCTTGACATCCAATGTATCCCTGCAAAGTTTGGTGAACATCTGAGTATGTAGTTTTTGACCTTATCTGGAACCGCATTTCTGAAAATTTGAAAATTTTTAAAAAAATCGTCCAAAATCTTGATGTCTCCAATCTCTTGTTTTGTACGTTTTTTCCACGTGTCTTGACATCCAATGTATCCCTGCAAAGTTTGGTGAAGATCTGAGTATGTAGTTTTTGACCTTATATGGAACCTCCTATCTGAAAATTTGAAAATTCTTAAAAAATTTGTCCAAAATCTTGATGTCTCCAATCTCTTGTTTTGTACGTTTTTTCCACGTGTCTCGACCTCCAATGGATCCCTGCAAAGTTTGGTGAAGATCTGAGTATGTCGTTTTTGACCTTATCTGGAACCTCCCATCTGAAAATTTGAAAATTCTTAAAAAATTCGTCGAAAATCTTGATGTCTCCGATCTCTTGTTTTGTAAGTTTTTTCCACGTGTCTTGACATGCAAAGTATTCCTGCAAAGTTTGGTGAAGATCTGAGTATGTAGTTTTTGACCTCATCTGGAACCTCCTATCTGAAAATTTGAAAATTCTTAAAAAATTCGTCCAAAATCTTGATGTCTCCAATCTCTTGTTTTGTACGTTTTTTCCACGTGTCTTGATATCCAATGTATCCCTGCAAAGTTTGGTGAAGATCTGAGTATGTTGTTTTTGACCTTATCTGGAACATCCTTTCTGAAAATTTGAAAATTGTTAAAAAATTCGTCCAAAATCTTGATGTCTCCTATCTCTTGTTTTGTACGTTTTTTCCACGTGTCTTGACATCCAATGTATCCCTGCAAAGTTTGGTGAAGATCTGAGTATGTAGTTTTTGACTTTATCTGGAACCTCCCATCTGAAAATTTGAAAATTCTTAAAAAATTCGAGCAATATCTTGATGTCTCCAATCTCTTGTTTTGTACGTTTTTTCCACGTGTCTTGACACATAATGTATCCATGCAAAGTTTGGTGAAGATCCGAGTATGTAGTTTTTGACCTTATATGGAACCTCCTATCTGAAAATTTAAAAATTCTTAAAAAATTCGTCCAAAATCTTGATGTCTCCAATCTCTTGTTTTGTACGTTTTTTCCACGTGTCTTGACATCCAATGTATCCCTGCAAAGTTTGGTGAAGATCTGAGTATGTAGTTTTTGACCTTATCTGGAACCTCCCATCTGAAAATTTGAAAATTCTTAAAAAATTCGACCAAAATCTTGATGTCTCCAATCTTTTGTTTTGTACGTTTTTTCCACGTGTCTTGACACATAATGTATCCATGCAAAGTTTGGTGAAGATCTGAGTATGTAGTTTTTGACCTTATATGGAACCTCCTATCTGAAAATTTGAAAATTCTTAAAAAATTCGTCCAAAATCTTGATGTCTCCAATCTCTTGTTTTGTACGTTTTTTCCACGTGTCTTGACATCCAATGTATCCCTGCAAAGTTTGGTGAAGATCTGAGTATGTAGTTTTTGACCTTATCTGGAACCTCCCATCTGAAAATTTGAAAATTCCTAAAAAATCCGTGCAAAATCTTGATGACCCCAATCTCTTGTTTTGTACGTTTTTTCCACGTGTCTTGACATCCAATGTATTCCTGCAATGTTTGGTGAAGATCTGAGTATGTAGTTTTTGACCTTATATGGAACCTCCTATCTGAAAATTTGAAAATTCTTAAAAAATTCGACCAAAATCTTGATGTTCCGAATCCTATGTTTTGTATGTTTTTTCCACGTGTCTTGACATCCAATGTATCCATGCAAAGTTTGGTGAAGATCTGAGTATGTAGTTTTTGACCTTATATTGAACCTCCCATCTGAAAATTTGAAAATTCTTAAAAAATTCGTCCAAAATCTTGATGACCCCAATCTCTTGTTTTGTACGTTTTTTCCACGTGTCTTGACATCCAAAGTATCCCTGCAAAGTTTGGTGAAGATCTGAGTATGTAGTTTTTGACCTTATATGGAACCTCCTTTCTGAAAATTTGAGAATTCTTAAAAAATTCGTCCAAAATCTTGATGTCTCCAATCTCTTGTTTTGTACGTTTTTTCCACGTGTCTTGACATCCAATGTATCCCTGCAATGTTTGGTGAAGATCTGAGTATGTAGTTTTTGACCTTATATGGAGCCTCCTATCTGAAAATTTGAAAATTCTTAAAAAATTCGTCCAAAATCTTGACGTCTCCAATCTCTTGTTTTGTACGTTTTTTCCACGTGTCTCGACCTCCAATGGATCCCTGCAAAGTTTGGTGAAGATCTGAGTATGTCGTTTTTGACCTTATCTGGAACCTCCCATCTGAAAATTTGAAAATTCTTAAAAAATTCGTCGAAAATCTTGATGTCTCCGATCTCTTGTTTTGTACGTTTTTTCCACGTGTCTTGACATGCAAAGTATTCCTGCAAAGTTTGGTGAAGATCTGAGTATGTAGTTTTTGACCTCATCTGGAACATCCTATCTGAAAATTTGAAAATTCTTAAAAAATTCGTCCAAAATCTTGATGTCTCCAATCTCTTGTTTTGTACGTTTTTTCCACGTGTCTTGACATCCAATGTATCCCTGCAAAGTTTGGTGAAGATCTGAGTATGTAGTTTTTGACCTTATCTGGAACCTCCTATCTGAAAATTTGAAAATTCTTAAAAAATTCGTCCAAAATCTTGATGTCTCCAATCTCTTGTTTTGTACGTTTTTTCCACGTGTCTTGATATCCAATGTATCCCTGCAAAGTTTGGTGAAGATCTGAGTATGTCGTTTTTGACCTTATCTGGAACATCCTTTCTGAAAATTTGAAAATTGTTAAAAAATTCGTCCAAAATCTTGATGTCTCCTATCTCTTGTTTTGTACGTTTTTTCCACGTGTCTTGACATCCAATGTATCCCTGCAAAGTTTGGTGAAGATCTGAGTATGTAGTTTTTGACCTTATCTGGAACCTCCCATCTGAAAATTTGAAAATTCTTAAAAAATTCGACCAAAATCTTGATGTCTCCAATCTCTTGTTTTGTACGTTTTTTCCACGTGTCTTGACACATAATGTATCCATGCAAAGTTTGGTGAAGATCTGAGTATGTAGTTTTTGACCTTATATGGAACCTCCTATCTGAAAATTTGAAAATTCTTAAAAAATTCGTCCAAAATCTTGATGTCTCCAATCTCTTGTTTTGTACGTTTTTTCCACGTGTCTTGACATCCAATGTATCCCTGCAAAGTTTGGTGAAGATCTGAGTATGTAGTTTTTGACCTTATCTGGAACCTCCCATTTGAAAATTTGAAAATTCCTAAAAAATCCGTGCAAAATCTTGATGACCCCAATCTCTTGTTTTGTACGTTTTTTCCACGTGTCTTGACATCCAATGTATTCCTGCAATGTTTGGTGAAGATCTGAGTATGTAGTTTTTGACCTTATATGGAACCTCCTATCTGAAAATTTGAAAATTCTTAAAAAATTCGACCAAAATCTTGATGTTCCGAATCCTATGTTTTGTATGTTTTTTCCACGTGTCTTGACATCCAATGTATCCATGCAAAGTTTGGTGAAGATCTGAGTATGTAGTTTTTGACCTTATATTGAACCTCCCATCTGAAAATTTGAAAATTCTTAAAAAATTCGTCCAAAATCTTGATGACCCCAATCTCTTGTTTTGTACGTTTTTTCCACGTGTCTTGACATCCAAAGTATCCCTGCAAAGTTTGGTGAAGATCTGAGTATGTAGTTTTTGACCTTATATGGAACCTCCTTTCTGAAAATTTGAGAATTCTTAAAAAATTCGTCCAAAATCTTGATGTCTCCAATCTCTTGTTTTGTACGTTTTTTCCACGTGTCTTGACATCCAATGTATCCCTGCAATGTTTGGTGAAGATCTGAGTATGTAGTTTTTGACCTTATATGGAGCCTCCTATCTGAAAATTTGAAAATTCTTAAAAAATTCGTCCAAAATCTTGACGTCTCCAATCTCTTGTTTTGTACGTTTTTTCCACGTGTCTCGACCTCCAATGGATCCCTGCAAAGTTTGGTGAAGATCTGAGTATGTCGTTTTTGACCTTATCTGGAACCTCCCATCTGAAAATTTGAAAATTCTTAAAAAATTCGTCGAAAATCTTGATGTCTCCGATCTCTTGTTTTGTACGTTTTTTCCACGTGTCTTGACATGCAAAGTATTCCTGCAAAGTTTGGTGAAGATCTGAGTATGTAGTTTTTGACCTCATCTGGAACCTCCTATCTGAAAATTTGAAAATTCTTAAAAAATTCGTCCAAAATCTTGATGTCTCCAATCTCTTGTTTTGTACGTTTTTTCCACGTGTCTTGACATCCAATGTATCCCTGCAAAGTTTGGTGAAGATCTGAGTATGTAGTTTTTGACCTTATCTGGAACCTCCTATCTGAAAATTTGAAAATTCTTAAAAAATTCGTCCAAAATCTTGATGTCTCCAATCTCTTGTTTTGTACGTTTTTTCCACGTGTCTTGATATCCAATGTATCCCTGCAAAGTTTGGTGAAGATCTGAGTATGTCGTTTTTGACCTTATCTGGAACATCCTTTCTGAAAATTTGAAAATTGTTAAAAAATTCGTCCAAAATCTTGATGTCTCCTATCTCTTGTTTTGTACGTTTTTTCCACGTGTCTTGACATCCAATGTATCCCTGCAAAGTTTGGTGAAGATCTGAGTATGTAGTTTTTGACCTTATCTGGAACCTCCCATCTGAAAATTTGAAAATTCTTACAAAATTCGACCAAAATCTTGATGTCTCCAATCTCTTGTTTTGTACGTTTTTTCCACGTGTCTTGACACATAATGTATCCATGCAAAGTTTGGTGAAGATCTGAGTATGTAGTTTTTGACCTTGTATGGAACTTCCTATCTGAAAATTTGAAAATTCTTAAAAAATTCGTCCAAAATCTTGATGTCTCCAATCTCTTGTTTTGTACGTTTTTTCCACGTGTCTTGACATCCAATGTATCCCTGCAAAGTTTGGTGAAGATCTGAGTATGTAGTTTTTGACCTTATCTGGAACCTCCCATCTGAAAATTTGAAAATTCCTAAAAAATCCGTCCAAAATCTTGATGACCACAATCTCTTGTTTTGTACGTTTTTTCCACGTGTCTTGACATTCAATGTATTCCTGCAAAGTTTGGTGAAGATCTGAGTATGTAGTTTTTGACCTTATATGGAACCTCCTATCTGAAAATTTGAAAATTCTTAAAAAATTCGTCCAAAATCTTGATGTCTCCAATCTCTTGTTTTGTACGTTTTTTCCACGTGTCTTGACATCCAATGTATCCCTGCAAAGTTTGGTGAAGATCTGAGTATGTAGTTTTTGACCTTATCTGGAACCTCCCATCTGAAAATTTGAAAATTCCTAAAAAATCCGTGCAAAATCTTGATGACCCCAATCTCTTGTTTTGTACGTTTTTTCCACGTGTCTTGACATCCAATGTATCCATGCAAAGTTTGGTGAAGATCTGAGTATGTCGTTTTTGACCTTATCTGGAACCTCCCATCTGAAAATTTGAAAATTCTTAAAAAATTCGTCGAAAATCTTGATGTCTCCAATCTCTTGTTTTGTACGTTTTTTCCACGTGTCTTGACATGCAAAGTATCCCTGCAACGTTTGGTGAAGATCTGAGTATGTAGTTTTTGACCTTATCTGGAACCTCCTATCTGAAAATTTGAAAATTCTTCAAAAATTCGTCGAAAATCTTGATGTCTCCAATTTTCTTGTTTTGTACGTTTTTTCCACGTGTCTTGACATCCAATGTATCCCTGCAATGTTTGGTGGAGATCTGAGTATGTAGTTTTTGACCTTATCTGGGACCTCCTATCAGAAAATTTGAAAATTCTTCAAAAATTCGTCCAAAATCTTGATGTCTCCAATCTCTTGTTTTGTACGTTTTTTCCACGTGTCTCGACCTCCAATGTATCCCTGCAAAGTTTGGTGAAGATCTGAGTATGTCGTTTTTGAACTTATCTGGAACATCCTTTCTGAAAATTTGAAAATTCTTAAAAAATTCGTCGAAAATCTTGATGTCTCCAATCTCTTGTTTTGTACGTTTTTTCCACGTGTCTTGACATCCAATGTATCCCTGCAAAGTTTGGTGAAGATCTGAGTATGTAGTTTTTGACCTTATCTGGGACCTCCTATCAGAAAATTTGAAAATTCTTCAAAAATTCGTCCAAAATCTTGATGTCTCCAATCTCTTGTTTTGTACGTTTTTTCCACGTGTCTCGACCTCCAATGTATCCCTGCAAAGTTTGGTGAAGATCTGAGTATGTCGTTTTTGACCTTATCTGGAACATCCTTTCTGAAAATTTGAAAATTCTTAAAAAATTCGTCGAAAATCTTGATGTCTCAAATCTCTTGTTTTGTACGTTCTTTCCACGTGTCTTGACATCCAATGTATCCCTGCAATGTTTGGTGAAGATCTGAGTATGTAGTTTTTGACCTTATATGGAACCTCCTATCTGAAAATTTGAAAATTCTTAAAAGAATTTAACAAAATCTTGATGTCCCCAATCCTATATTTTGTATGTTTTTTCCACGTGTCTTGACATACAATGTATCCCTGCAGAGTTTGGTGAAGATCTGAGTATGTAGTTTTTGACCTTATCTGGAACCTCCCATCTGAAAATTTGAAAATTCCTAAAAAATCCGTCCAAAATCTTGTTGACCCGAATCTCTTGTTTTGTACGTTTTTTCCACGTGTCTTGACATCCAATGTATCCCTGCAAAGTTTGGTGAACATCTGAGTATGTAGTTTTTGACCTTATCTGGAACCGCATTTCTGAAAATTTGAAAATTTTTAAAAAAATCGTCCAAAATCTTGATGTCTCCAATCTCTTGTTTTGTACGTTTTTTCCACGTGTCTTGACATCCAATGTATCCCTGCAAAGTTTGGTGAAGATCTGAGTATGTAGTTTTTGACCTTATATGGAACCTCCTATCTGAAAATTTGAAAATTCTTAAAAAATTCGTCCAAAATCTTGATGTCTCCAATCTCTTGTTTTGTACGTTTTTTCCACGTGTCTCGACCTCCAATGGATCCCTGCAAAGTTTGGTGAAGATCTGAGTATGTCGTTTTTGACCTTATCTGGAACCTCCCATCTGAAAATTTGAAAATTCTTAAAAAATTCGTCGAAAATCTTGATGTCTCCGATCTCTTGTTTTGTACGTTTTTTCCACGTGTCTTGACATGCAAAGTATTCCTGCAAAGTTTGGTGAAGATCTGAGTATGTAGTTTTTGACCTCATCTGGAACCTCCTATCTGAAAATTTGAAAATTCTTAAAAAATTCGTCCAAAATCTTGATGTCTCCAATCTCTTGTTTTGTACGTTTTTTCCACGTGTCTTGACATCCAATGTATCCCTGCAAAGTTTGGTGAAGATCTGAGTATGTAGTTTTTGACCTTATCTGGAACCTCCTATCTGAAAATTTGAAAATTCTTAAAAAATTCGTCCAAAATCTTGATGTCTCCAATCTCTTGTTTTGTACGTTTTTTCCACGTGTCTTGATATCCAATGTATCCCTGCAAAGTTTGGTGAAGATCTGAGTATGTCGTTTTTGACCTTATCTGGAACATCCTTTCTGAAAATTTGAAAATTGTTAAAAAATTCGTCCAAAATCTTGATGTCTCCAATCTCTTGTTTTGTACGTTTTTTCCACGTGTCTTGACATCCAATGTATCCCTGCAAAGTTTGGTGAAGATCTGAGTATGTAGTTTTTGACCTTATCTGGAACCTCCCATCTGAAAATTTGAAAATTCTTAAAAAATTCGACCAAAATCTTGATGTCTCCAATCTCTTGTTTTGTACGTTTTTTCCACGTGTCTTGACACATAATGTATCCATGCAAAGTTTGGTGAAGATCTGAGTATGTAGTTTTTGACCTTATATGGAACCTCCTATCTGAAAATTTGAAAATTCTTAAAAAATTCGTCCAAAATCTTGATGTCTCCAATCTCTTGTTTTGTACGTTTTTTCCACGTGTCTTGACATCCAATGTATCCCTGCAAAGTTTGGTGAAGATCTGAGTATGTAGTTTTTGACCTTATCTGGAACCTCCCATCTGAAAATTTGAAAATTCCTAAAAAATCCGTCCAAAATCTTGATGACCACAATCTCTTGTTTTGTACGTTTTTTCCACGTGTCTTGACATTCAATGTATTCCTGCAAAGTTTGGTGAAGATCTGAGTATGTAGTTTTTGACCTTATATGGAACCTCCTATCTGAAAATTTGAAAATTCTTAAAAAATTCGTCCAAAATCTTGATGTCTCCAATCTCTTGTTTTGTACGTTTTTTCCACGTGTCTTGACATCCAATGTATCCCTGCAAAGTTTGGTGAAGATCTGAGTATGTAGTTTTTGACCTTATCTGGAACCTCCCATCTGAAAATTTGAAAATTCCTAAAAAATCCGTGCAAAATCTTGATGACCCCAATCTCTTGTTTTGTACGTTTTTTCCACGTGTCTTGACATCCAATGTATCCATGCAAAGTTTGGTGAAGATCTGAGTATGTCGTTTTTGACCTTATCTGGAACCTCCCATCTGAAAATTTGAAAATTCTTAAAAAATTCGTCGAAAATCTTGATGTCTCCAATCTCTTGTTTTGTACGTTTTTTCCACGTGTCTTGACATGCAAAGTATCCCTGCAACGTTTGGTGAAGATCTGAGTATGTAGTTTTTGACCTTATCTGGAACCTCCTATCTGAAAATTTGAAAATTCTTCAAAAATTCGTCGAAAATCTTGATGTCTCCAATCTCTTGTTTTGTACGTTTTTTCCACGTGTCTTGACATCCAATGTATCCCTGCAATGTTTGGTGGAGATCTGAGTATGTAGTTTTTGACCTTATCTGGGACCTCCTATCAGAAAATTTGAAAATTCTTCAAAAATTCGTCCAAAATCTTGATGTCTCCAATCTCTTGTTTTGTACGTTTTTTCCACGTGTCTCGACCTCCAATGTATCCCTGCAAAGTTTGGTGAAGATCTGAGTATGTCGTTTTTGACCTTATCTGGAACATCCTTTCTGAAAATTTGAAAATTCTTAAAAAATTCGTCGAAAATCTTGATGTCTCCAATCTCTTGTTTTGTACGTTTTTTCCACGTGTCTTGACATCCAATGTATCCCTGCAAAGTTTGGTGAAGATCTGAGTATGTAGTTTTTGACCTTACATGGAACCTCCTTTCTGAAAATTTGAAAATTCTCAAAAAATTCGTCCATAATCTTGATGTCTCCAATCTCTTGTTTTGTACGTTTTTTCCACGTGTCTTGACATCCAATGTATCCCTGCAAAGTTTGGTGAAGATCTGAGTATGTAGTTTTTGACCTTATCTGGAACCTCCTATCTGAAAATTTGAAAATTCTTAAAAAATTCGTCCAAAATCTTGATGTCACCAATCCTATGTTTTGTATGTTTTTTCCACGTGTCTTGACATCCAATGTATCCATGCAAAGTTTGGTGAAGATCTGAGTATGTCGTTTTTGACCTTGTCTGGAACCTCCCATCTGAAAATTTGAAAATTCTTAAAAAATTCGTCGAAAATCTTGATGTCTCCGATCTCTTGTTTTGTACGTTTTTTCCACGTGTCTTGACATGCAAAGTATTCCTGCAAAGTTTGGTGAAGATCTGAGTATGTAGTTTTTGACCTTATATGGAACCTCCTATCTGAAAATTTGAAAATTCTTAAAAGAATTTAACAAAATCTTGATGTCCCCAATCCTATGTTTTGTATGTTTTTTCCACGTGTCTTGACATACAATGTATCCCTGCAATGTTTGGTGAAGATCTGAGTATGTAGTTTTTGACCTTATCTGGAACCTCCCATCTGAAAATTTGAAAATTCCTAAAAAATCCGTCCAAAATCTTGATGACCCCAATCTCTTGTTTTGTACGTTTTTTCCACGTGTCTTGACATCCAATGTATCCCTGCAAAGTTTGGTGAAGATCTGAGTATGTAGTTTTTGACCTTATCTGGAACCTCCTATCTGAAAATTTGAAAATTCTTAAAAAATTCGTCCAAAATCTTGATGTCTCCAATCTCTTGTTTTGTACGTTTTTTCCACGTGTCTTGATATCCAATGTATCCCTGCAAAGTTTGGTGAAGATCTGAGTATGTCGTTTTTGACCTTATCTGGAACATCCTTTCTGAAAATTTGAAAATTGTTAAAAAATTCGTCCAAAATCTTGATGTCTCCAATCTCTTTTTTGTACGTTTTTTCCACGTGTCTTGACATCCAATGTATCCCTGCAAAGTTTGGTGAAGATCTGAGTATGTAGTTTTTGACCTTATCTGGAACCTCCCATCTGAAAATTTGAAAATTCTTAAAAAATTCGTCGAAAATCTTGATGTCTCCAATCTTTTGTTTTGTACGTTTTTTCCACGTGTCTTGACACATAATGTATCCATGCAAAGTTTGGTGAAGATCTGAGTATGTAGTTTTTGACCTTATATGGAACCTCCTATCTGAAAATTTGAAAATTCTTAAAAAATTCGTCCAAAATCTTGATGTCTCCAATCTTTTGTTTTGTACGTTTTTTCCACGTGTCTTGACATCCAATGTATCCCTGCAAAGTTTGGTGAAGATCTGAGTATGTAGTTTTTGACCTTATCTGGAACCTCCCATCTGAAAATTTGAAAATTCCTAAAAAATCCGTGCAAAATCTTGATGACCCCAATCTCTTGTTTTGTACGTTTTTTCCACGTGTCTTGACATCCAATGTATTCCTGCAATGTTTGGTGAAGATCTGAGTATGTAGTTTTTGACCTTATATGGAACCTCCTATCTGAAAATTTGAAAATTCTTAAAAAATTCGACCAAAATCTTGATGTTCCGAATCCTATGTTTTGTATGTTTTTTCCACGTGTCTTGACATCCAATGTATCCATGCAAAGTTTGGTGAAGATCTGAGTATGTAGTTTTTGACCTTATATTGAACCTCCCATCTGAAAATTTGAAAATTCTTAAAAAATTCGTCCAAAATCTTGATGACCCCAATCTCTTGTTTTGTACGTTTTTTCCACGTGTCTTGACATCCAAAGTATCCCTGCAAAGTTTGGTGAAGATCTGAGTATGTAGTTTTTGACCTTATATGGAACCTCCTTTCTGAAAATTTGAGAATTCTTAAAAAATTCGTCCAAAATCTTGATGTCTCCAATCTCTTGTTTTGTACGTTTTTTCCACGTGTCTTGACATCCAATGTATCCATGCAAAGTTTGGTGAAGATCTGAGTATGTCGTTTTTGACCTTATCTGGAACCTCCCATCTGAAAATTTGAAAATTCTTAAAAAATTCGTCCAAAATCTTGATGTCTCCAATCTTTTGTTTTGAACGTTTTTTCCACGTGTCTTGACATGCAAAGTATCCCTGCAACGTTTGGTGAAGATCTGAGTATGTAGTTTTTGACCTTATCTGGAACCTCCTATCTGAAAATTTGAAAATTCTTCAAAAATTCGTCGAAAATCTTGATGTCTCCAATCTCTTGTTTTGTACGTTTTTTCCACGTGTCTTGACATCCAATGTATTCCTGCAATGTTTGGTGGAGATCTGAGTATGTAGTTTTAGACCTTATCTGGAACCTCCTATCTGAAAATTTGAAAATTCTTCAAAAATTCGTCCAAAATCTTGATGTCTCCAATCTCTTGTTTTGTACGTTTTTTCCACGTGTCTCGACCTCCAATGGATCCCTGCAAAGTTTGGTGAAGATCTGAGTATGTCGTTTTTGACCTTATCTGGAACATCCTATCTGAAAATTTGAAAATTCTTAAAAAATTCGTCGAAAATCTTGATGTCTCCAATCTCTTGTTTTGTACGTTTTTTCCACGTGTCTTGACATCCAATGTATCCCTGCAAAGTTTGGTGAAGATCTGAGTATGTAGTTTTTGACCTTATATGGAACCTCCTATTTTAAAATTTGAAAATTCTTAAAAAATTCGTCCAAAATCTTGATGTCTCCAATCTCTTGTTTTGTACGTTTTTTCCACGTGTCTCGACCTCCAATGGATCCCTGCAAAGTTTGGTGAAGATCTGAGTATGTCGTTTTTGACCTTATCTGGAACCTCCCATCTGAAAATTTGAAAATTCTTAAAAAATTCGTCGAAAATCTTGATGTCTCCGATCTCTTGTTTTGTACGTTTTTTCCACGTGTCTTGACATGCAAAGTATTCCTGCAAAGTTTGGTGAAGATCTGAGTATGTAGTTTTTGACCTCATCTGGAACCTCCTATCTGAAAATTTGAAAATTCTTAAAAAATTCGTCCAAAATCTTGATGTCTCCAATCTCTTGGTTTGTACGTTTTTTCCACGTGTCTTGACATCCAATGTATCCCTGCAATGTTTGGTGAAGATCTGAGTATGTAGTTTTTGATCTTATCTGGAACCTCCCATCTGAAATCTTGAAAATTCCTAAAAAATCCGTCCAAAATCTTGATGACCCCAATCTCTTGTTTTGTACGTTTTTTCCACGTGTCTTGACATCCAATGTATCCCTGCAAAGTTTGGTGAAGATCTGAGTATGTAGTTTTTGATCTTATCTGGAACCTCCTATCTGAAAATTTGAAAATTCTTAAAAAATTCGTCCAAAATCTTGATGTCTCCAATCTCTTGTTTTGTACTTTTTTTCCACGTGTCTTGATATCCAATGTATCCCTGCAAAGTTTGGTGAAGATCTGAGTATGTCGTTTTTGACCTTATCTGGAACATCCTTTCTGAAAATTTGAAAATTGTTAAAAAATTCGTCCAAAATCTTGATGTCTCCTATCTCTTGTTTTGTACGTTTTTTCCACGTGTCTTGACATCCAATGTATCCCTGCAAAGTTTGGTGAAGATCTGAGTATGTAGTTTTTGACCTTATCTGGAACCTCCCATCTGAAAATTTGAAAATTCTTAAAAAATTCGACCAATATCTTGATGTCTCCAATCTCTTGTTTTGTACGTTTTTTCCACGTGTCTTGACACATAATGTATCCATGCAAAGTTTGGTGAAGATCTGAGTATGTAGTTTTTGACCTTATATGGAACCTCCTATCTGAAAATTTAAAAATTCTTAAAAAATTCGTCCAAAATCTTGATGTCTCCAATCTCTTGTTTTGTACGTTTTTTCCACGTGTCTTGACATCCAATGTATCCCTGCAAAGTTTGGTGAAGATCTGAGTATGTAGTTTTTGACCTTATTTGGAACCTCCCATCTGAAAATTTGAAAATTCCTAAAAAATCCGTCCAAAATCTTGATGACCCCAATCTCTTGTTTTGTACGTTTTTTCCACGTGTCTTGACATTCAATGTATCCCTGCAAAGTTTGGTGAAGATCTGAGTATGTAGTTTTTGACCTTATATGGAACCTCCTTTCTGAAAATTTGAAAATTCTTAAAAAATTCGTCCAAAATCTTGATGACCGCAATCTCTTGTTTTGTACGTTTTTTCCACGTGTCTTGACATCCAATGTATCCCTGCAAAGTTTGGTGAAGATCTGAGTTTGTAGTTTTTGACCTTATATGGAACCTCCTTTCTGAAAATTTGAGAATTCTTAAAAAATTCGTCCAAAATCTTGATGTCTCCAATCTCTTGTTTTGTACGTTTTTTCCACGTGTCTTGACATCCAATGTATCCATGCAAAGTTTGGTGAAGATCTGAGTATGTCGTTTTTGACCTTATCTGGAACCTCCCATCTGAAAATTTGAAAATTCTTAAAAAATTCGTCGAAAATCTTGATGTCTCCAATCTCTTGTTTTGTACGTTTTTTCCACGTGTCTTGACATGCAAAGTATCCCTGCAACGTTTGGTGAAGATCTGAGTATGTAGTTTTTGACCTTATCTGGAACCTCCTATCTGAAAATTTGAAAATTCTTCAAAAATTCGTCGAAAATCTTGATGTCTCCAATCTCTTGTTTTGTACGTTTTTTCCACGTGTCTTGACCTCCAATGTATCCCTGCAAAGTTTGGTGAAGATCTGAGTATGTCGTTTTTGACCTTATCTGGAACATCCTTTCTGAAAATTTGAAAATTCTTAAAAAATTCGTCCAAAATTTGATGTCTCCAATCTCTTGTTTTGTACGTTTTTTCCACGTGTCTTGACATCCAATGTATCCCTGCAAAGTTTGGTGAAGATCTGAGTATGTCGTTTTTGACCTTATCTGGAACATCCTTTCTGAAAATTTGAAAATTCTTAAAAAATTCGTCCAAAATCTTGATGTCTCCAATCTCTTGTTTTGTACGTTTTTCCACGTGTCTTGACATGCAAAGTATCCCTGCAACGTTTGGTGAAGATCTGAGTATGTAGTTTTTGACCTTATCTGGAACCTCCTATCTGAAAATTTGAAAATTCTTCAAAAATTCGTCGAAAATCTTGATGTATCCAATCTCTTGTTTTGTACGTTTTTTCCACGTGTCTTGACATCCAATGTATCCCTGCAATGTTTGGTGGAGATCTGAGTATGTAGTTTTTGACCTTATCTGGGACCTCCTATCAGAAAATTTGAAAATTCTTCAAAAATTCGTCCAAAATCTTGATGTCTCCAATCTCTTGTTTTGTACGTTTTTTCCACGTGTCTCGACCTCCAATGTATCCCTGCAAAGTTTGGTGAAGATCTGAGTATGTCGTTTTTGACCTTATCTGGAACATCCTTTCTGAAAATTTGAAAATTCTTAAAAAATTCGTCGAAAATCTTGATGTCTCCAATCTCTTGTTTTGTACGTTTTTTCCACGTGTCTTGACATCCAATGTATCCCTGCAAAGTTTGGTGAAGATCTGAGTATGTAGTTTTTGACCTTATATGGAACCTCCCGTCTGAAAATTTGAAAATTCCTAAAAAATCCGTCCAAAATCTTGATGACCCCAATCTCTTGTTTTGTACTTTTTTTCCACGTGTCTTGACATCCAATGTATCCCTGCAAAGTTTGGTGAAGATCTGAGTATGTAGTTTTCGATCTTATCTGGAACCTCCTATCTGAAAATTTGAAAATTCTTAAAAAATTCGTCCAAAATCTTGATGTCTCCAATCTCTTGTTTTGTACGTTTTTTCCACGTGTCTTGATATCCAATGTATCCCTGCAAAGTTTGGTGAAGATCTGAGTATGTCGTTTTTGACCTTATCTGGAACATCCTTTCTGAAAATTTGAAAATTGTTAAAAAATTCGTCCAAAATCTTGATGTCTCCAATCTCTTTTTTGTACGTTTTTTCCACGTGTCTTGACATCCAATGTATCCCTGCAAAGTTTGGTGAAGATCTGAGTATGTAGTTTTTGACCTTATCTGGAACCTCCCATCTGAAAATTTGAAAATTCTTAAAAAATTCGACCAAAATCTTGATGTCTCCAATCTTTTGTTTTGTACGTTTTTTCCACGTGTCTTGACACATAATGTATCCATGCAAAGTTTGGTGAAGATCTGAGTATGTAGTTTTTGACCTTATATGGAACCTCCTATCTGAAAATTTGAAAATTCTTAAAAAATTCGTCCAAAATCTTGATGTCTCCAATCTCTTGTTTTGTACGTTTTTTCCACGTGTCTTGACATCCAATGTATCCCTGCAAAGTTTGGTGAAGATCTGAGTATGTAGTTTTTGACCTTATCTGGAACCTCCCATCTGAAAATTTGAAAATTCCTAAAAAATCCGTGCAAAATCTTGATGACCCCAATCTCTTGTTTTGTACGTTTTTTCCACGTGTCTTGACATCCAATGTATCCATGCAAAGTTTGGTGAAGATCTGAGTATGTCGTTTTTGACCTTATCTGGAACCTCCCATCTGAAAATTTGAAAATTCTTAAAAAATTCGTCGAAAATCTTGATGTCTCCAATCTCTTGTTTTGTACGTTTTTTCCACGTGTCTTGACATGCAAAGTATCCCTGCAACGTTTGGTGAAGATCTGAGTATGTAGTTTTTGACCTTATCTGGAACCTCCTATCTGAAAATTTGAAAATTCTTCAAAAATTCGTCGAAAATCTTGATGTCTCCAATCTCTTGTTTTGTACGTTTTTTCCACGTGTCTTGACATCCAATGTATCCCTGCAATGTTTGGTGGAGATCTGAGTATGTAGTTTTTGACCTTATCTGGGACCTCCTATCAGAAAATTTGAAAATTCTTCAAAAATTCGTCCAAAATCTTGATGTCTCCAATCTCTTGTTTTGTACGTTTTTTCCACGTGTCTCGACCTCCAATGTATCCCTGCAAAGTTTGGTGAAGATCTGAGTATGTCGTTTTTGACCTTATCTGGAACATCCTTTCTGAAAATTTGAAAATTCTTAAAAAATTCGTCGAAAATCTTGATGTCTCCAATCTCTTGTTTTGTACGTTTTTTCCACGTGTCTTGACATCCAATGTATCCCTGCAAAGTTTGGTGAAGATCTGAGTATGTAGTTTTTGACCTTATGTGGAACCTCCCATCTGAAAATTTGAAAATTCCTAAAAAATCCGTCCAAAATCTTGATGACCCCAATCTCTTGTTTTGTACTTTTTTTCCACGTGTCTTGACATCCAATGTATCCCTGCAAAGTTTGGTGAAGATCTGAGTATGTAGTTTTTGATCTTATCTGGAACCTCCTATCTGAAAATTTGAAAATTCTTAAAAAATTCGTCCAAAATCTTGATGTCTCCAATCTCTTGTTTTGTACGTTTTTTCCACGTGTCTTGATATCCAATGTATCCCTGCAAAGTTTGGTGAAGATCTGAGTATGTTGTTTTTGACCTTATCTGGAACATCCTTTCTGAAAATTTGAAAATTGTTAAAAAATTCGTCCAAAATCTTGATGTCTCCTATCTCTTGTTTTGTACGTTTTTTCCACGTGTCTTGACATCCAATGTATCCCTGCAAAGTTTGGTGAAGATCTGAGTATGTAGTTTTTGACCTTATCTGGAACCTCCCATCTGAAAATTTGAAAATTCTTAAAAAATTCGACCAATATCTTGATGTCTCCAATCTCTTGTTTTGTACGTTTTTTCCACGTGTCTTGACACATAATGTATCCATGCAAAGTTTGGTGAAGATCTGAGTATGTAGTTTTTGACCTTATATGGAACCTCCTATCTGAAAATTTAAAAATTCTTAAAAAATTCGTCCAAAATCTTGATGTCTCCAATCTCTTTGTTTTGTACGTTTTTTCCACGTGTCTTGACATCCAATGTATCCCTGCAAAGTTTGGTGAAGATCTGAGTATGTAGTTTTTGACCTTATCTGGAACCTCCCATCTGAAAATTTGAAAATTCTTAAAAAATTCGACCAAAATCTTGATGTCTCCAATCTTTTGTTTTGTACGTTTTTTCCACGTGTCTTGACACATAATGTATCCATGCAAAGTTTGGTGAAGATCTGAGTATGTAGTTTTTGACCTTATATGGAACCTCCTATCTGAAAATTTGAAAATTCTTAAAAAATTCGTCCAAAATCTTGATGTCTCCAATCTCTTGTTTTGTACGTTTTTTCCACGTGTCTTGACATCCAATGTATCCCTGCAAAGTTTGGTGAAGATCTGAGTATGTAGTTTTTGACCTTATCTGGAACCTCCCATCTGAAAATTTGAAAATTCCTAAAAAATCCGTGCAAAATCTTGATGACCCCAATCTTTTGTTTTGTACGTTTTTTCCACGTGTCTTGACATCCAATGTATTCCTGCAATGTTTGGTGAAGATCTGAGTATGTAGTTTTTGACCTTATATGGAACCTCCTATCTGAAAATTTGAAAATTCTTAAAAAATTCGACCAAAATCTTGATGTTCCGAATCCTATGTTTTGTATGTTTTTTCCACGTGTCTTGACATCCAATGTATCCATGCAAAGTTTGGTGAAGATCTGAGTATGTAGTTTTTGACCTTATATTGAACCTCCCATCTGAAAATTTGAAAATTCTTAAAAAATTCGTCCAAAATCTTGATGACCCCAATCTCTTGTTTTGTACGTTTTTTCCACGTGTCTTGACATCCAAAGTATCCCTGCAAAGTTTGGTGAAGATCTGAGTATGTAGTTTTTGACCTTATATGGAACCTCCTTTCTGAAAATTTGAGAATTCTTAAAAAATTCGTCCAAAATCTTGATGTCTCCAATCTCTTGTTTTGTACGTTTTTTCCACGTGTCTTGACATCCAATGTATCCATGCAAAGTTTGGTGAAGATCTGAGTATGTCGTTTTTGACCTTATCTGGAACCTCCCATCTGAAAATTTGAAAATTCTTAAAAAATTCGTCGAAAATCTTGATGTCTCCAATCTTTTGTTTTGTACGTTTTTTCCACGTGTCTTGACATGCAAAGTATCCCTGCAACGTTTGGTGAAGATCTGAGTATGTAGTTTTTGACCTTATCTGGAACCTCCTATCTGAAAATTTGAAAATTCTTCAAAAATTCGTCGAAAATCTTGATGTCTCCAATCTCTTGTTTTGTACGTTTTTTCCACGTGTCTTGACATCCAATGTATTCCTGCAATGTTTGGTGGAGATCTGAGTATGTAGTTTTAGACCTTATCTGGAACCTCCTATCTGAAAATTTGAAAATTCTTCAAAAATTCGTCCAAAATCTTGATGTCTCCAATCTCTTGTTTTGTACGTTTTTTCCACGTGTCTCGACCTCCAATGGATCCCTGCAAAGTTTGGTGAAGATCTGAGTATGTCGTTTTTGACCTTATCTGGAACATCCTTTCTGAAAATTTGAAAATTCTTAAAAAATTCGTCGAAAATCTTGATGTCTCCAATCTCTTGTTTTGTACGTTTTTTCCACGTGTCTTGACATCCAATGTATCCCTGCAAAGTTTGGTGAAGATCTGAGTATGTAGTTTTTGAACTTATATGGAACCTCCTATCTGAAAATTTGAAAATTCTTAAAAAATTCGTCCAAAATCTTGATGTCTCCAATCTCTTGTTTTGTACGTTTTTTCCACGTGTCTCGACCTCCAATGGATCCCTGCAAAGTTTGGTGAAGATCTGAGTATGTCGTTTTTGACCTTATCTGGAACCTCCCATCTGAAAATTTGAAAATTCTTAAAAAATTCGTCGAAAATCTTGATGTCTCCGATCTCTTGTTTTGTACGTTTTTTCCACGTGTCTTGACATGCAAAGTATTCCTGCAAAGTTTGGTGAAGATCTGAGTATGTAGTTTTTGACCTCATCTGGAACCTCCTATCTGAAAATTTGAAAATTCTTAAAAAATTCGTCCAAAATCTTGATGTCTCCAATCTCTTGTTTTGTACGTTTTTTCCACGTGTCTTGACATCCAATGTATCCCTGCAATGTTTGGTGAAGATCTGAGTATGTAGTTTTTGACCTTATCTGGAACCTCCCATCTGAAAATTTGAAAATTCCTAAAAAATCCGTCCAAAATCTTGATGACCCCAATCTCTTGTTTTGTACTTTTTTTCCACGTGTCTCGACCTCCAATGTATCCCTGCAAAGTTTGGTGAAGATCTGAGTATGTAGTTTTTAACCTTATATGGAACCTCCTATCTGAAAATTTGAAAATTCTTAAAAAATTCGTCCAAAATCTTGATGTCAACAATCCTATGTTTTGTATGTTTTTTCCACGTGTCTTGACATCCAATGTATCCATGCAAAGTTTGGTGAAGATCTGAGTATGTCGTTTTTGACCTTATCTGGAACCTCCCATCTGAAAATTTGAAAATTCTTAAAAAATTCGTCGAAAATCTTGATGTCTCCGATCTCTTGTTTTGTACGTTTTTTCCACGTGTCTTGACATGCAAAGTATTCCTGCAAAGTTTGGTGAAGATCTGAGTATGTAGTTTTTGACCTCATCTGGAACCTCCTATCTGAAAATTTGAAAATTCTTAAAAAATTCGTCCAAAATTTTGATGTCTCCAATCTCTTGTTTTGTACGTTTTTTCCACGTGTCTTGACATCCAATGTATCCCTGCAATGTTTGGTGAAGATCTGAGTATGTAGTTTTTGACCTTATCTGGAACCTCCCATCTGAAAATTTGAAAATTCCTAAAAAATCCGTCCAAAATCTTGATGACCCCAATCTCTTGTTTTGTACGTTTTTTCCACGTGTCTTGACATCCAATGTATCCCTGCAAAGTTTGGTGAAGATCTGAGTATGTAGTTTTTGACCTTATCTGGAACCTCCTATCTGAAAATTTGAAAATTCTTAAAAAATTCGTCCAAAATCTTGATGTCTCCAATCTCTTGTTTTGTACGTTTTTTCCACGTGTCTTGATATCCAATGTATCCATGCAAAGTTTGGTGAAGATCTGAGTATGTCGTTTTTGACCTTATCTGGAACATCCTTTCTGAAAATTTGAAAATTGTTAAAAAATTCGTCCAAAATCTTGATGTCTCCAATCTCTTTTTTGTACGTTTTTTCCACGTGTCTTGACATCCAATGTATCCCTGCAAAGTTTGGTGAAGATCTGAGTATGTAGTTTTTGACCTTATCTGGAACCTCCCATCTGAAAATTTGAAAATTCTTAAAAAATTCGACCAAAATCTTGATGTCTCCAATCTTTTGTTTTGTACGTTTTTTCCACGTGTCTTGACACATAATGTATCCATGCAAAGTTTGGTGAAGATCTGAGTATGTAGTTTTTGACCTTATATGGAACCTCCTATCTGAAAATTTGAAAATTCTTAAAAAATTCGTCCAAAATCTTGATGTCTCCAATCTCTTGTTTTGTACGTTTTTTCCACGTGTCTTGACATCCAATGTATCCCTGCAAAGTTTGGTGAAGATCTGAGTATGTAGTTTTTGACCTTATCTGGAACCTCCCATCTGAAAATTTGAAAATTCCTAAAAAATCCGTGCAAAATCTTGATGACCCCAATCTCTTGTTTTGTACGTTTTTTCCACGTGTCTTGACATCCAATGTATCCATGCAAAGTTTGGTGAAGATCTGAGTATGTCGTTTTTGACCTTATCTGGAACCTCCCATCTGAAAATTTGAAAATTCTTAAAAAATTCGTCGAAAATCTTGATGTCTCCAATCTCTTGTTTTGTACGTTTTTTCCACGTGTCTTGACATGCAAAGTATCCCTGCAACGTTTGGTGAAGATCTGAGTATGTAGTTTTTGACCTTATCTGGAACCTCCTATCTGAAAATTTGAAAATTCTTCAAAAATTCGTCGAAAATCTTGATGTCTCCAATCTCTTGTTTTGTACGTTTTTTCCACGTGTCTTGACATCCAATGTATCCCTGCAATGTTTGGTGGAGATCTGAGTATGTAGTTTTTGACCTTATCTGGGACCTCCTATCAGAAAATTTGAAAATTCTTCAAAAATTCGTCCAAAATCTTGATGTCTCCAATCTCTTGTTTTGTACGTTTTTTCCACGTGTCTCGACCTCCAATGTATCCCTGCAAAGTTTGGTGAAGATCTGAGTATGTCGTTTTTGACCTTATCTGGAACATCCTTTCTGAAAATTTGAAAATTCTTAAAAAATTCGTCCAAAATCTTGATGTCTCCAATCTCTTGTTTTGTACGTTTTTTCCACGTGTCTTGACATCCAATGTATCCCTGCAAAGTTTGGTGAAGATCTGAGTATGCAGTTTTTGACCTCATATGGAACCTCCTTTCTGAAAATTTGAAAATTCTCAAAAAATTCGTCCATAATCTTGATGTCTCCAATCTCTTGTTTTGTACGTTTTTTCCACGTGTCTTGACATCCAATGTATCCCTGCAAAGTTTGGTGAAGATCTGAGTATGTAGTTTTTGACCTTATATGGAACCTCCTATCTGAAAATTTGAAAATTCTTAAAAAATTCGTCCAAAATCTTGATGTCTCCAATCTCTTGTTTTGTACGTTTTTTCCACGTGTCTTGATATCCAATGTATCCCTGCAAAGTTTGGTGAAGATCTGAGTATGTTGTTTTTGACCTTATCTGGAACATCCTTTCTGAAAATTTGAAAATTGTTAAAAAATTCGTCCAAAATCTTGATGTCTCCTATCTCTTGTTTTGTACGTTTTTTCCACGTGTCTTGACATCCAATGTATCCCTGCAAAGTTTGGTGAAGATCTGAGTATGTAGTTTTTGACCTTATCTGGAACCTCCCATCTGAAAATTTGAAATTTCTTAAAAAATTCGACCAATATCTTGATGTCTCCAATCTCTTGTTTTGTACGTTTTTTCCACGTGTCTTGACACATAATGTATCCATGCAAAGTTTGGTGAAGATCTGAGTATGTAGTTTTTGACCTTATATGGAACCTCCTATCTGAAAATTTAAAAATTCTTAAAAAATTCGTCCAAAATCTTGATGTCTCCAATCTCTTGTTTTGTACGTTTTTTCCACGTGTCTTGACATCCAATGTATCCCTGCAAAGTTTGGTGAAGATCTGAGTATGTAGTTTTTGACCTTATCTGGAACCTCCCATCTGAAAATTTGAAAATTCCTAAAAAATCCGTGCAAAATCTTGATGACCCCAATCTCTTGTTTTGTACGTTTTTTCCACGTGTCTTGACATCCAATGTATTCCTGCAATGTTTGGTGAAGATCTGAGTATGTAGTTTTTGACCTTATATGGAACCTCCTATCTGAAAATTTGAAAATTCTTAAAAAATTCGACCAAAATCTTGATGTTCCGAATCCTATGTTTTGTATGTTTTTTCCACGTGTCTTGACATCCAATGTATCCATGCAAAGTTTGGTGAAGATCTGAGTATGTAGTTTTTGACCTTATATTGAACCTCCCATCTGAAAATTTGAAAATTCTTAAAAAATTCGTCCAAAATCTTGATGACCCCAATCTCTTGTTTTGTACGTTTTTTCCACGTGTCTTGACATCCAAAGTATCCCTGCAAAGTTTGGTGAAGATCTGAGTATGCAGTTTTTGACCTTATATGGAACCTCCTTTCTGAAAATTTGAGAATTCTTAAAAAATTCGTCCAAAATCTTGATGTCTCCAATCTCTTGTTTTGTACGTTTTTTCCACGTGTCTTGACATCCAATGTATCCATGCAAAGTTTGGTGAAGATCTGAGTATGTCGTTTTTGACCTTATCTGGAACCTCCCATCTGAAAATTTGAAAATTCTTAAAAAATTCGTCGAAAATCTTGATGTCTCCAATCTTTTGTTTTGTACGTTTTTTCCACGTGTCTTGACATGCAAAGTATCCCTGCAACGTTTGGTGAAGATCTGAGTATGTAGTTTTTGACCTTATCTGGAACCTCCTATCTGAAAATTTGAAAATTCTTCAAAAATTCGTCGAAAATCTTGATGTCTCCAATCTCTTGTTTTGTACGTTTTTTCCACGTGTCTTGACATCCAATGTATTCCTGCAATGTTTGGTGGAGATCTGAGTATGTAGTTTTAGACCTTATCTGGAACCTCCTATCTGAAAATTTGAAAATTCTTCAAAAATTCGTCCAAAATCTTGATGTCTCCAATCTCTTGTTTTGTACGTTTTTTCCACGTGTCTCGACCTCCAATGGATCCCTGCAAAGTTTGGTGAAGATCTGAGTATGTCGTTTTTGACCTTATCTGGAACATCCTTTCTGAAAATTTGAAAATTCTTAAAAAATTCGTCGAAAATCTTGATGTCTCCAATCTCTTGTTTTGTACGTTTTTTCCACGTGTCTTGACATCCAATGTATCCCTGCAAAGTTTGGTGAAGATCTGAGTATGTAGTTTTTGACCTTATATGGAACCTCCTATCTGAAAATTTGAAAATTCTTAAAAAATTCGTCCAAAATCTTGATGTCTCCAATCTCTTGTTTTGTACGTTTTTTCCACGTTTCTCGACCTCCAATGGATCCCTGCAAAGTTTGGTGAAGATCTGAGTATGTCGTTTTTGACCTTATCTGGAACCTCCCATCTGAAAATTTGAAAATTCTTAAAAAATTAGTCGAAAAACTTGATGTCTCCGATCTCTTGTTTTGTACGTTTTTTCCACGTGTCTTGACATGCAAAGTATTCCTGCAAAGTTTGGTGAAGATCTGAGTATGTAGTTTTTGACCTCATCTGGAACCTCCTATCTGAAAATTTGAAAATTCTTAAAAAATTCGTCCAAAATCTTGATGTCTCCAATCTCTTGTTTTGTACGTTTTTTCCACGTGTCTTGACATCCAATGTATCCTTGCAATGTTTGGTGAAGATCTGAGTATGTAGTTTTTGACCTTATCTGGAACCTCCCATCTGAAAATTTGAAAATTCCTAAAAAATCCGTCCAAAATCTTGATGACCCCAATCTCTTGTTTTGTACTTTTTTTCCACGTGTCTCGACCTCCAATGTATCCCTGCAAAGTTTGGTGAAGATCTGAGTATGTAGTTTTTGACCTTATATGGAACCTCCTATCTGAAAATTTGAAAATTCTTAAAAAATTCGTCCAAAATCTTGATGTCACCAATCCTATGTTTTGTATGTTTTTTCCACGTGTCTTGACATCCAATGTATCCATGCAAAGTTTGGTGAAGATCTGAGTATGTCGTTTTTGACCTTATCTGGAACCTCCCATCTGAAAATTTGAAAATTCTTAAAAAATTCTTCGAAAATCTTGATGTCTCCGATCTCTTGTTTTGTACGTTTTTTCCACGTGTCTTGACATGCAAAGTATTCCTGCAAAGTTTGGTGAAGTTCTGAGTATGTAGTTTTTGACCTCATCTGGAACCTCCTATCTGAAAATTTGAAAATTCTTAAAAAATTCGTCCAAAATTTTGATGTCTACAATCTCTTGTTTTGTACGTTTTTTCCACGTGTCTTGACATCCAATGTATCCCTGCAATGTTTGGTGAAGATCTGAGTATGTAGTTTTTGACCTTATCTGGAACCTCCCATCTGAAAATTTGAAAATTCCTAAAAAATCCGTCCAAAATCTTGATGACCCCAATCTCTTGTTTTGTACGTTTTTTCCACGTGTCTTGACATCCAATGTATCCCTGCAAAGTTTGGTGAAGATCTGAGTATGTAGTTTTTGACCTAATCTGGAACCTCCTATCTGAAAATTTGAAAATTCTTAAAAAATTCGTCCAAAATCTTGATGTCTCCAATCTCTTGTTTTGTACGTTTTTTCCACGTGTCTTGATATCCAATGTATCCCTGCAAAGTTTGGTGAAGATCTGAGTATGTCGTTTTTGACCTTATCTGGAACATCCTTTCTGAAAATTTGAAAATTGTTAAAAAATTCGTCCAAAATCTTGATGTCTCCAATCTCTTTTTTGTACGTTTTTTCCACGTGTCTTGACATCCAATGTATCCCTGCAAAGTTTGGTGAAGATCTGAGTATGTAGTTTTTGACCTTATCTGGAACCTCCCATCTGAAAATTTGAAAATTCTTAAAAAATTTGACCAAAATCTTGATGTCTCCAATCTTTTGTTTTGTACGTTTTTTCCACGTGTCTTGACACATAATGTATCCATGCAAAGTTTGGTGAAGATCTGAGTATGTAGTTTTTGACCTTATCTGGAACCTCCTATCTGAAAATTTGAAAATTCTTAAAAAATTCGTCCAAAATCTTGATGTCTCCAATCTCTTGTTTTGTACGTTTTTTCCACGTGTCTTGATATCCAATGTATCCCTGCAAAGTTTGGTGAAGATCTGAGTATGTCGTTTTTGACCTTATCTGGAACATCCTTTCTGAAAATTTGAAAATTGTTAAAAAATTCGTCCAAAATCTTGATGTCTCCAATCTCTTTTTTGTACGTTTTTTCCACGTGTCTTGACATCCAATGTATCCCTGCAAAGTTTGGTGAAGATCTGAGTATGTAGTTTTTGACCTTATCTGGAACCTCCCATCTGAAAATTTGAAAATTCTTAAAAAATTCGACCAAAATCTTGATGTCTCCAATCTTTTGTTTTGTACGTTTTTTCCACGTGTCTTGACACATAATGTATCCATGCAAAGTTTGGTGAAGATCTGAGTATGTAGTTTTTGACCTTATATGGAACCTCCTATCTGAAAATTTGAAAATTCTTAAAAAATTCGTCCAAAATCTTGATGTCTCCAATCTCTTGTTTTGTACGTTTTTTCCACGTGTCTTGACATCCAATGTATCCCTGCAAAGTTTGGTGAAGATCTGAGTATGTAGTTTTTGACCTTATCTGGAACCTCCCATCTGAAAATTTGAAAATTCCTAAAAAATCCGTGCAAAATCTTGATGACCCCAATCTCTTGTTTTGTACGTTTTTTCCACGTGTCTTGACATCCAATGTATTCCTGCAATGTTTGGTGAAGATCTGAGTATGTAGTTTTTGACCTTATATGGAACCTCCTATCTGAAAATTTGAAAATTCTTAAAAAATTCGACCAAAATCTTGATGTTCCGAATCCTATGTTTTGTATGTTTTTTCCACGTGTCTTGACATCCAATGTATCCATGCAAAGTTTGGTGAAGATCTGAGTATGTAGTTTTTGACCTTATATTGAACCTCCCATCTGAAAATTTGAAAATTCTTAAAAAATTCGTCGAAAATCTTGATGTCTCCGATCTCTTGTTTTGTACGTTTTTTCCACGTGTCTTGACATGCAAAGTATTCCTGCAAAGTTTGGTGAAGATCTGAGTATGTAGTTTTTGACCTCATCTGGAACCTCCTATCTGAAAATTTGAAAATTCTTAAAAAATTCGTCCAAAATCTTGATGTCTCCAATCTCTTGTTTTGTACGTTTTTTCCACGTGTCTTGACATCCAATGTATCCCTGCAAAGTTTGGTGAAGATCTGAGTATGTAGTTTTTGACCTTATCTGGAACCTCCCATCTGAAAATTTGAAAATTCCTAAAAAATCCGTGCAAAATCTTGATGACCCCAATCTCTTGTTTTGTACGTTTTTTCCACGTGTCTTGACATCCAATTTATCCATGCAAAGTTTGGTGAAGATCTGAGTATGTCGTTTTTGACCTTATCTGGAACCTCCCATCTGAAAATTTGAAAATTCTTAAAAAATTCGTCGAAAATCTTGATGTCTCCAATCTCTTGTTTTGTACGTTTTTTCCACGTGTCTTGACATGCAAAGTATCCCTGCAACGTTTGGTGAAGATCTGAGTATGTAGTTTTTGACCTTATCTGGAACCTCCTATCTCAAAATTTGAAAATTCTTCAAAAATTCGTCGAAAATCTTGATGTCTCCAATCTCTTGTTTTGTACGTTTTTTCCACGTGTCTTTACATCCAATGTATCCCTGCAATGTTTGGTGGAGATCTGAGTATGTAGTTTTTGACCTTATCTGGGACCTCCTATCAGAAAATTTGAAAATTCTTCAAAAATTCGTCCAAAATCTTGATGTCTCCAATCTCTTGTTTTGTACGTTTTTTCCACGTGTCTCGACCTCCAATGTATCCCTGCAAAGTTTGGTGAAGATCTGAGTATGTCGTTTTTGACCTTATCTGGAACATCCTTTCTGAAAATTTGAAAATTCTTAAAAAATTCGTCGAAAATCTTGATGTCTCCAATCTCTTGTTTTGTACGTTTTTTCCACGTGTCTTGACATCCAATGTATCCCAGCAAAGTTTGGTGAAGATCTGAGTATGTAGTTTTTGACCTTATATGGAACCTCCTTTCTGAAAATTTGAAAATTCTCAAAAAATTCGTCCATAATCTTGATGTCTCCAATCTCTTGTTTTGTACGTTTTTTCCACGTGTCTTGACATCCAATGTATCCCTGCAAAGTTTGGTGAAGATCTGAGTATGTAGTTTTTGACCTTATATGGAACCTCCTATCTGAAAATTTGAAAATTCTTAAAAAATTCGTCCAAAATCTTGATGTCTCCAATCTCTTGTTTTGTACGTTTTTTCCACGTGTCTTGATATCCAATGTATCCCTGCAAAGTTTGGTGAAGATCTGAGTATGTTGTTTTAGACCTTATCTGGAACATCCTTTCTGAAAATTTGAAAATTGTTAAAAAATTCGTCCAAAATCTTGATGTCTCCTATCTCTTGTTTTGTACGTTTTTTCCACGTGTCTTGACATCCAATGTATCCCTGCAAAGTTTGGTGAAGATCTGAGTATGTAGTTTTTGACCTTATCTGGAACCTCCCATCTGAAAATTTGAAAATTCTTAAAAAATTCGACCAAAATCTTGATGTCTCCAATCTTTTGTTTTGTACGTTTTTTCCACGTGTCTTGACACATAATGTATCCATGCAAAGTTTGGTGAAGATCTGAGTATGTAGTTTTTGACCTTATATGGAACCTCCTATCTGAAAATTTGAAAATTCTTAAAAAATTCGTCCAAAATCTTGATGTCTCCAATCTCTTGTTTTGTACGTTTTTTCCACGTGTCTTGACATCCAATGTATCCCTGCAAAGTTTGGTGAAGATCTGAGTATGTAGTTTTTGACCTTATCTGGAACCTCCCATCTGAAAATTTGAAAATTCCTAAAAAATCCGTGCAAAATCTTGATGACCCCAATCTCTTGTTTTGTACGTTTTTTCCACGTGTCTTGACATCCAATGTATTCCTGCAATGTTTGGTGAAGATCTGAGTATGTAGTTTTTGACCTTATATGGAACCTCCTATCTGAAAATTTGAAAATTCTTAAAAAATTCGACCAAAATCTTGATGTTCCGAATCCTATGTTTTGTATGTTTTTTCCACGTGTCTTGACATCCAATGTATCCATGCAAAGTTTGGTGAAGATCTGAGTATGTAGTTTTTGACCTTATATTGAACCTCCCATCTGAAAATTTGAAAATTCTTAAAAAATTCGTCGAAAATCTTGATGTCTCCGATCTCTTGTTTTGTACGTTTTTTCCACGTGTCTTGACATGCAAAGTATTCCTGCAAAGTTTGGTGAAGATCTGAGTATGTAGTTTTTGACCTCATCTGGAACCTCCTATCTGAAAATTTGAAAATTCTTAAAAAATTCGTCCAAAATCTTGATGTCTCCAATCTCTTGTTTTGTACGTTTTTTCCACGTGTCTTGACATCCAATGTATCCCTGCAAAGTTTGGTGAAGATCTGAGTATGTAGTTTTTGACCTTATCTGGAACCTCCCATCTGAAAATTTGAAAATTCCTAAAAAATCCGTGCAAAATCTTGATGACCCCAATCTCTTGTTTTGTACGTTTTTTCCACGTGTCTTGACATCCAATTTATCCATGCAAAGTTTGGTGAAGATCTGAGTATGTCGTTTTTGACCTTATCTGGAACCTCCCATCTGAAAATTTGAAAATTCTTAAAAAATTCGTCGAAAATCTTGATGTCTCCAATCTCTTGTTTTGTACGTTTTTTCCACGTGTCTTGACATGCAAAGTATCCCTGCAACGTTTGGTGAAGATCTGAGTATGTAGTTTTTGACCTTATCTGGAACCTCCTATCTGAAAATTTGAAAATTCTTCAAAAATTCGTCGAAAATCTTGATGTCTCCAATCTCTTGTTTTGTACGTTTTTTCCACGTGTCTTGACATCCAATGTATCCCTGCAATGTTTGGTGGAGATCTGAGTATGTAGTTTTTGACCTTATCTGGGACCTCCTATCAGAAAATTTGAAAATTCTTCAAAAATTCGTCCAAAATCTTGATGTCTCCAATCTCTTGTTTTGTACGTTTTTTCCACGTGTCTCGACCTCCAATGTATCCCTGCAAAGTTTGGTGAAGATCTGAGTATGTCGTTTTTGACCTTATCTGGAACATCCTTTCTGAAAATTTGAAAATTCTTAAAAAATTCGTCGAAAATCTTGATGTCTCCAATCTCTTGTTTTGTACGTTTTTTCCACGTGTCTTGACATCCAATGTATCCCTGCAAAGTTTGGTGAAGATCTGAGTATGTAGTTTTTGACCTTATATGGAACCTCCTTTCTGGAAATTTGAAAATTCTCAAAAAATTCGTCCATAATCTTGATGTCTCCAATCTCTTGTTTTGTACGTTTTTTCCACGTGTCTTGACATCCAATGTATCCCTGCAAAGTTTGGTGAAGATCTGAGTATGTAGTTTTTGACCTTATATGGAACCTCCTATCTGAAAATTTGAAAATTCTTAAAAAATTCGTCCAAAATCTTGATGTCTCCAATCTCTTGTTTTGTACGTTTTTTCCACGTGTCTTGATATCCAATGTATCCCTGCAAAGTTTGGTGAAGATCTGAGTATGTTGTTTTTGACCTTATCTGGAACATCCTTTCTGAAAATTTGAAAATTGTTAAAAAATTCGTCCAAAATCTTGATGTCTCCTATCTCTTGTTTTGTACGTTTTTTCCACGTGTCTTGACATCCAATGTATCCCTGCAAAGTTTGGTGAAGATCTGAGTATGTAGTTTTTGACCTTATCTGGAACCTCCCATCTGAAAATTTGAAATTTCTTAAAAAATTCGACCAATATCTTGATGTCTCCAATCTCTTGTTTTGTACGTTTTTTCCACGTGTCTTGACACATAATGTATCCATGCAAAGTTTGGTGAAGATCTGAGTATGTAGTTTTTGACCTTATATGGAACCTCCTATCTGAAAATTTAAAAATTCTTAAAAAATTCGTCCAAAATCTTGATGTCTCCAATCTCTTGTTTTGTACGTTTTTTCCACGTGTCTTGACATCCAATGTATCCCTGCAAAGTTTGGTGAAGATCTGAGTATGTAGTTTTTGACCTTATCTGGAACCTCCCATCTGAAAATTTGAAAATTCTTAAAAAATTCGACCAAAATCTTGATGTCTCCAATCTTTTGTTTTGTACGTTTTTTCCACGTGTCTTGACACATAATGTATCCATGCAAAGTTTGGTGAAGATCTGAGTATGTAGTTTTTGACCTTATATGGAACCTCCTATCTGAAAATTTGAAAATTCTTAAAAAATTCGTCCAAAATCTTGATGTCTCCAATCTCTTGTTTTGTACGTTTTTTCCACGTGTCTTGACATCCAATGTATCCCTGCAAAGTTTGGTGAAGATCTGAGTATGTAGTTTTTGACCTTATCTGGAACCTCCCATCTGAAAATTTGAAAATTCCTAAAAAATCCGTGCAAAATCTTGATGACCCCAATCTCTTGTTTTGTACGTTTTTTCCACGTGTCTTGACATCCAATGTATTCCTGCAATGTTTGGTGAAGATCTGAGTATGTAGTTTTTGACCTTATATGGAACCTCCTATCTGAAAATTTGAAAATTCTTAAAAAATTCGACCAAAATCTTGATGTTCCGAATCCTATGTTTTGTATGTTTTTTCCACGTGTCTTGACATCCAATGTATCCATGCAAAGTTTGGTGAAGATCTGAGTATGTAGTTTTTGACCTTATATTGAACCTCCCATCTGAAAATTTGAAAATTCTTAAAAAATTCGTCCAAAATCTTGATGACCCCAATCTCTTGTTTTGTACGTTTTTTCCACGTGTCTTGACATCCAAAGTATCCCTGCAAAGTTTGGTGAAGATCTGAGTATGTAGTTTTTGACCTTATATGGAACCTCCTTTCTGAAAATTTGAGAATTCTTAAAAAATTCGTCCAAAATCTTGATGTCTCCAATCTCTTGTTTTGTACGTTTTTTCCACGTGTCTTGACATCCAATGTATCCATGCAAAGTTTGGTGAAGATCTGAGTATGTCGTTTTCGACCTTATCTGGAACCTCCCATCTGAAAATTTGAAAATTCTTAAAAAATTCGTCGAAAATCTTGATGTCTCCAATCTTTTGTTTTGTACGTTTTTTCCACGTGTCTTGACATGCAAAGTATCCCTGCAACGTTTGGTGAAGATCTGAGTATGTAGTTTTTGACCTTATCTGGAACCTCCTATCTGAAAATTTGAAAATTCTTCAAAAATTCGTCGAAAATCTTGATGTCTCCAATCTCTTGTTTTGTACGTTTTTTCCACGTGTCTTGACATCCAATGTATTCCTGCAATGTTTGGTGAAGATCTGAGTATGTAGTTTTAGACCTTATCTGGAACCTCCTATCTGAAAATTTGAAAATTCTTCAAAAATTCGTCCAAAATCTTGATGTCTCCAATCTCTTGTTTTGTACGTTTTTTCCACGTGTCTCGACCTCCAATGGATCCCTGCAAAGTTTGGTGAAGATCTGAGTATGTCGTTTTTGACCTTATCTGGAACATCCTTTCTGAAAATTTGAAAATTCTTAAAAAATTCGTCGAAAATCTTGATGTCTCCAATCTCTTGTTTTGTACGTTTTTTCCACGTGTCTTGACATCCAATGTATCCCTGCAAAGTTTGGTGAAGATCTGAGTATGTAGTTTTTGACCTTATATGGAACCTCCTATCTGAAAATTTGAAAATTCTTAAAAAATTCGTCCAAAATCTTGATGTCTCCAATCTCTTGTTTTGTACGTTTTTTCCACGTGTCTCGACCTCCAATGGATCCCTGCAAAGTTTGGTGAAGATCTGAGTATGTCGTTTTTGACCTTATCTGGAACCTCCCATCTGAAAATTTGAAAATTCTTAAAAAAATAGTCGAAAATCTTGATGTCTCCGATCTCTTGTTTTGTACGTTTTTTCCACGTGTCTTGACATGCAAAGTATTCCTGCAAAGTTTGGTGAAGATCTGAGTATGTAGTTTTTGACCTCATCTGGAACCTCCTATCTGAAAATTTGAAAATTCTTAAAAAATTCGTCCAAAATCTTGATGTCTCCAATCTCTTGTTTTGTACGTTTTTTCCACGTGTCTTGACATCCAATGTATCCCTGCAATGTTTGGTGAAGATCTGAGTATGTAGTTTTTGACCTTATCTGGAACCTCCCATCTGAAAATTTGAAAATTCCTAAAAAATCCGTCCAAAATCTTGATGACCCCAATCTCTTGTTTTGTACTTTTTTTCCACGTGTCTCGACCTCCAATGTATCCCTGCAAAGTTTGGTGAAGATCTGAGTATGTAGTTTTTGACCTTATATGGAACCTCCTATCTGAAAATTTGAAAATTCTTAAAAAATTCGTCCAAAATCTTGATGTCACCAATCCTATGTTTTGTATGTTTTTTCCACGTGTCTTGACATCCAATGTATCCATGCAAAGTTTGGTGAAGATCTGAGTATGTCGTTTTTGACCTTATCTGGAACCTCCCATCTGAAAATTTGAAAATTCTTAAAAAATTCGTCGAAAATCTTGATGTCTCCGATCTCTTGTTTTGTACGTTTTTTCCACGTGTCTTGACATGCAAAGTATTCCTGCAAAGTTTGGTGAAGATCTGAGTATGTAGTTTTTGACCTCATCTGGAACCTCCTATCTGAAAATTTGAAAATTCTTAAAAAATTCGTCCAAAATTTTGATGTCTCCAATCTCTTGTTTTGTACGTTTTTTCCACGTGTCTTGACATCCAATGTATCCCTGCAATGTTTGGTGAAGATCTGAGTATGTAGTTTTTGACCTTATCTGGAACCTCCCATCTGAAAATTTGAAAATTCCTAAAAAATCCGTCCAAAATCTTGATGACCCCAATCTCTTGTTTTGTACGTTTTTTCCACGTGTCTTGACATCCAATGTATCCCTGCAAAGTTTGGTGAAGATCTGAGTATGTAGTTTTTGACCTTATCTGGAACCTCCTATCTGAAAATTTGAAAATTCTTAAAAAATTCGTCCAAAATCTTGATGTCTCCAATCTCTTGTTTTGTACGTTTTTTCCACGTGTCTTGATATCCAATGTATCCCTGCAAAGTTTGGTGAAGATCTGAGTATGTCGTTTTTGACCTTATCTGGAACATCCTTTCTGAAAATTTGAAAATTGTTAAAAAATTCGTCCAAAATCTTGATGTCTCCAATCTCTTTCTTGTACGTTTTTTCCACGTGTCTTGACATCCAATGTATCCCTGCAAAGTTTGGTGAAGATCTGAGTATGTAGTTTTTGACCTTATCTGGAACCTCCCATCTGAAAATTTGAAAATTCTTAAAAAATTCGACCAAAATCTTGATGTCTCCAATCTTTTGTTTTGTACGTTTTTTCCACGTGTCTTGACACATAATGTATCCATGCAAAGTTTGGTGAAGATCTGAGTATGTAGTTTTTGACCTTATCTGGAACCTCCTATCTGAAAATTTGAAAATTCTTAAAAAATTCGTCCAAAATCTTGATGTCTCCAATCTCTTGTTTTGTACGTTTTTTCCACGTGTCTTGATATCCAATGTATCCCTGCAAAGTTTGGTGAAGATCTGAGTATGTCGTTTTTGACCTTATCTGGAACATCCTTTCTGAAAATTTGAAAATTGTTAAAAAATTCGTCCAAAATCTTGATGTCTCCAATCACTTTTTTGTACGTTTTTTCCACGTGTCTTGACATCCAATGTATCCCTGCAAAGTTTGGTGAAGATCTGAGTATGTAGTTTTTGACCTTATCTTGAACCTCCCATCTGAAAATTTGAAAATTCTTAAAAAATTCGACCAAAATCTTGATGTCTCCAATCTTTTGTTTTGTACGTTTTTTCCACGTGTCTTGACACATAATGTATCCATGCAAAGTTTGGTGAAGATCTGAGTATGTAGTTTTTGACCTTATATGGAACCTCCTATCTGAAAATTTGAAAATTCTTAAAAAATTCGTCCAAAATCTTGATGTCTCCAATCTCTTGTTTTGTACGTTTTTTCCACGTGTCTTGACATCCAATGTATCCCTGCAAAGTTTGGTGAAGATCTGAGTATGTAGTTTTTGACCTTATCTGGAACCTCCCATCTGAAAATTTGAAAATTCCTAAAAAATCCGTGCAAAATCTTGATGACCCCAATCTCTTGTTTTGTACGTTTTTTCCACGTGTCTTGACATCCAATGTATTCCTGCAATGTTTGGTGAAGATCTGAGTATGTAGTTTTTGACCTTATATGGAACCTCCTATCTGAAAATTTGAAAATTCTTAAAAAATTCGACCAAAATCTTGATGTTCCGAATCCTATGTTTTGTATGTTTTTTCCACGTGTCTTGACATCCAATGTATCCATGCAAAGTTTGGTGAAGATCTGAGTATGTAGTTTTTGACCTTATATTGAACCTCCCATCTGAAAATTTGAAAATTCTTAAAAAATTCGTCCAAAATCTTGATGACCCCAATCTCTTGTTTTGTACGTTTTTTCCACGTGTCTTGACATCCAAAGTATCCCTGCAAAGTTTGGTGAAGATCTGAGTATGTAGTTTTTGACCTTATATGGAACCTCCTTTCTGAAAATTTGAGAATTCTTAAAAAATTCGTCCAAAATCTTGATGTCTCCAATCTCTTGTTTTGTACGTTTTTTCCACGTGTCTCGACCTCCAATGGATCCCTGCAAAGTTTGGTGAAGATCTGAGTATGTCGTTTTTGACCTTATCTGGAACCTCCCATCTGAAAATTTGAAAATTCTTAAAAAATTCGTCGAAAATCTTGATGTCTCCGATCTCTTGTTTTGTACGTTTTTTCCACGTGTCTTGACATGCAAAGTATTCCTGCAAAGTTTGGTGAAGATCTGAGTATGTAGTTTTTGACCTCATCTGGAACCTCCTATCTGAAAATTTGAAAATTCTTAAAAAATTCGTCCAAAATCTTGATGTCTCCAATCTCTTGTTTTGTACGTTTTTTCCACGTGTCTTGACATCCAATGTATCCCTGCAAAGTTTGGTGAAGATCTGAGTATGTAGTTTTTGACCTTATCTGGAACCTCCTATCTGAAAATTTGAAAATTCTTAAAAAATTCGTCCAAAATCTTGATGTCTCCAATCTCTTGTTTTGTACGTTTTTTCCACGTGTCTTGATATCCAATGTATCCCTGCAAAGTTTGGTGAAGATCTGAGTATGTCGTTTTTTACCTTATCTGGAACATCCTTTCTGAAAATTTGAAAATTGTTAAAAAATTCGTCCAAAATCTTGATGTCTCCTATCTCTTGTTTTGTACGTTTTTTCCACGTGTCTTGACATCCAATGTATCCCTGCAAAGTTTGGTGAAGATCTGAGTATGTAGTTTTTGACCTTATCTGGAACCTCCCATCTGAAAATTTGAAAATTCTTAAAAAATTCGACCAAAATCTTGATGTCTCCAATCTCTTGTTTTGTACGTTTTTTCCACGTGTCTTGACATCCAATGTATCCCTGCAAAGTTTGGTGAAGATCTGAGTATGTAGTTTTTGACCTTATATGGAACCTCCTTTCTGAAAATTTGAAAATTCTTAAAAAATTCGTCCAAAATCTTGAAGACCCCAATCTCTTGTTTTGTACGTTTTTTCCACGTGTCTTGACATCCAATGTATCCCTGCAAAGTTTGGTGAAGATCTGAGTATGTAGTTTTTGACCTTATATGGAACCTCCTTTCTGAAAATTTGAGAATTCTTAAAAAATTCGTCCAAAATCTTGATGTCTCCAATCTCTTGTTTTGTACGTTTTTTCCACGTGTCTTGACATCCAATGTATCCATGCAAAGTTTGGTGAAGATCTGAGTATGTCGTTTTTGACCTTATCTGGAACCTCCCATCCGAAAATTTGAAAATTCTTAAAAAATTCGTCGAAAATCTTGATGTCTCCAATCTCTTGTTTTGTACGTTTTTTCCACGTGTCTTGACATGCAAAGTATCCCTGCAACGTTTGGTGAAGATCTGAGTATGTAGTTTTTGACCTTATCTGGAACCTCCTATCTGAAAATTTGAAAATTCTTCAAAAATTCGTCGAAAATCTTGATGTCTCCAATCTCTTGCTTTGTACGTTTTTCCAGATTAGGTCAAAAACGACATACTCAGATCTTCACCAAACTTTGCATGGATACATTGGATGTCAAGACACGTGGAAAAAACGTACAAAACAAGAGATTGGAGAAATCAAGATTTTGGACGAATTTTTTAAGAATTCTCAAATTTTCAGAAAGGAGGTTCCATATAAGGTCAAAAACTACATACTCAGATCTTCACCAAACTTTGCAGGGATACTTTGGATGTCAAGACACGTGGAAAAAACGTACAAAACAAGAGATTGGGGTCATCAAGATTTTGGACGAATTTTTTAAGAATTTTCAAATTTTCAGATGCGAGGTTCAATATAAGGTCAAAAACTACATACTCAGATCTTCACCAAACTTTGCATGGATACATTGGATGTCAAGACACGTGGAAAAAACATACAAAACATAGGATTCGGAACATCAAGATTTTGGTCGAATTTTTTAAGAATTTTCAAATTTTCAGATAGGAGGTTCCATATAAGGTCAAAAACTACATACTCAGATCTTCACCAAACTTTGCAGGGATACATTGGATGTCAAGACACGTGGAAAAAACGTACAAAACAAGAGATTGGAGACATCAAGATTTTCGACGAATTTTTTAAGAATTTTCAAATTTTCAGAAAGGATGTTCCAGATAAGGTCAAAAACGACATACTCAGATCTTCACCAAACTTTGCAGGGATACATTGGAGGTCGAGACACGTGGAAAAAACGTACAAAACAAGAGATTGGAGACATCAAGATTTTGGACGAATTTTTGAAGAATTTTCAAATTTTCTGATAGGAGGTCCCAGATAAGGTCAAAAACTACATACTCAGATCTCCACCAAACATTGCAGGGATACATTGGATGTCAAGACACGTGGAAAAAACGTACAAAACAAGAGATTGGAGACATCAAGATTTTCGACGAATTTTTGAAGAATTTTCAAATTTTCAGATAGGAGGTTCCAGATAAGGTCAAAAACTACATACTCAGATCTTCACCAAACGTTGCAGGGATACTTTGCATGTCAAGACACGTGGAAAAAACGTACAAAACAAGAGATTGGAGACATCAAGATTTTCGACGAATTTTTTAAGAATTTTCAAATTTTCAGATGGGAGGTTCCAGATAAGGTCAAAAACGACATACTCAGATCTTCACCAAACTTTGCATGGATACATTGGATGTCAAGACACGTGGAAAAAACGTACAAAACAAGAGATTGGGGTCATCAAGATTTTGCACGGATTTTTTAAGAATTTTCAAATTTTCAGATGGGAGGTTCCAGATAAGGTCAAAAACGACATACTCAGATCTTCACCAAACTTTGCATGGATACATTGGATGTCAAGACACGTGGAAAAATCGTACAAAACAAGAGATTGGAGACATCAAGATTTTGGACGAATTTTTTAAGAATTCTCAAATTTTCAGAAAGGAGGTTCCATATAAGGTCAAAAACTACATACTCAGATCTTCACCAAACTTTGCAGGGATACTTTGGATGTCAAGACACGTGGAAAAAACGTACAAAACAAGAGATTGGGGTCATCAAGATTTTGGACGAATTTTTTAAGAATTTTCAAATTTTCAGATGGGAGGTTCAATATAAGGTCAAAAACTACATACTCAGATCTTCACCAAACTTTGCATGGATACATTGGATGTCAAGACACGTGGAAAAAACATACAAAACATAGGATTCGGAACATCAAGATTTTGGTCGAATTTTTTAAGAATTTTCAAATTTTCAGATAGGAGGTTCCATATAAGGTCAAAAACTACATACTCAGATCTTCACCAAACATTGCAGGAATACATTGGATGTCAAGACACGTGGAAAAAACGTACAAAACAAGAGATTGGGGTCATCAAGATTTTGCACGGATTTTTTAGGAATTTTCAAATTTTCAGATGGGAGGTTCCAGATAAGGTCAAAAACTACATACTCAGATCTTCACCAAACTTTGCAGGGATACATTGGATGTCAAGACACGTGGAAAAAACGTACAAAACAAGAGATTGGGGTCATCAAGATTTTGGACGGATTTTTTAACAATTTTCAAATTTTCAGATAGGAGGTTCCAGATAAGGTCAAAAACTACATACTCAGATCTTCACCAAACATTGCAGGGATACATTGGATGTCAAGACACGTGGAAAAAACGTACAAAACAAGAGATTGGAGACATCAATATTTTGGTCGAATTTTTAAAGAATTTTCAAATTTTCAGATGGGAGGTTCCAGATGAGGTCAAAAACTACATACTCAGATCTTCACCAAACTTTGCAGGAATACTTTGCATGTCAAGACACGTGGAAAAAACGTACAAAACAAGAGATCGGAGACATCAAGATTTTCGACGAATTTTTTAAGAATTTTCAAATTTTCAGAAAGGAGGTTCCAGATAAGGTCAAAAACAACATACTCAGATCTTCACCAAACTTTGCATGGATACATTGGATGTCAAGACACGTGGAAAAAACGTACAAAACATAGGATTGGTGACATCAAGATTTTGGACGAATTTTTTAAGAATTTTCAAATTTTCAGATAGGAGGTTCCATATAAGGTCAAAAACTACATACTCAGATCTTCACCAAACTTTGCAGGGATACATTGGATGTCAAGACACGTGGAAAAAACGTACAAAACAAGAGATTGGAGACATCAAGATTTTCGACGAATTTTTTAAGAATTTTCAAATTTTCAGAAAGGAGGTTCCATATAAGGTCAAAAACGACATACTCAGATCTTCACTAAACTTTGCAGGGATACATTGGATGTCAAGAAACGTGGAAAAAACGTACAAAACAAGAGATTGGAGACATCAAGATTTTCGACGAATTTTTAAGAATTTTCAAATTTTCAGAAAGGATGTTCCAGATAAGGTCAAAAACGACATACTCAGATCTTCACTAACTTTGCAGGGATACATTGGAGGTCGAGACACGTGGAAAAAACGTACAAAACAAGAGATTGGAGACATCAAGATTTTGGACGAATTTTTGAAGAATTTTCAAATTTTCAGATAGGAGGTTCCAGATAAGGTCAAAAACTACATACTCAGATCTCCACCAAACATTGCAGGAATACATTGGATGTCAAGACACGTGGAAAAAACGTACAAAGCAAGAGATTGGAGACATCAAGATTTTCGACGAATTTTTGAAGAATTTTCAAATTTTCAGATAGGAGGTTCCAGATAAGGTCAAAAACTACATACTCAGATCTTCACCAAACGTTGCAGGGATACTTTGCATGTCAAGACACGTGGAAAAAACGTACAAAACAAGAGATTGGAGACATCAAGATTTTCGACGAATTTTTTAAGAATTTTCAAATTTTCGGATGGGAGGTTCCAGATAAGGTCAAAAACGACATACTCAGATCTTCACCAAACTTTGCATGGATACATTGGATGTCAAGACACGTGGAAAAAACGTACAAAACAAGAGATTGGAGACATCAAGATTTTGGACGAATTTTTTAAGAATTCTCAAATTTTCAGAAAGGAGGTTCCATATAAGGTCAAAAACTACATACTCAGATCTTCACCAAACTTTGCAGGGATACATTGGATGTCAAGACACGTGGAAAAAACGTACAAAACAAGAGATTGGGGTCTTCAAGATTTTGGACGAATTTTTTAAGAATTTTCAAATTTTCAGAAAGGAGGTTCCATATAAGGTCAAAAACTACATACTCAGATCTTCACCAAACTTTGCAGGGATACATTGAATGTCAAGACACGTGGAAAAAACGTACAAAACAAGAGATTGTGGTCATCAAGATTTTGGACGGATTTTTTAGGAATTTTCAAATTTTCAGATGGGAGGTTCCAGATAAGGTCAAAAACTACATACTCAGATCTTCACCAAACTTTGCAGGGATACATTGGATGTCAAGACACGTGGAAAAAACGTACAAAACAAGAGATTGGAGACATCAAGATTTTGGACGAATTTTTTAAGAATTTTCAAATTTTCAGATAGGAGGTTCCATATAAGGTCAAAAACTACATACTCAGATCTTCACCAAACTTTGCATGGATACATTATGTGTCAAGACACGTGGAAAAAACGTACAAAACAAGAGATTGGAGACATCAAGATTTTGGTCGAATTTTTTAAGAATTTTCAAATTTTCAGATGGGAGGTTCCAGATAAAGTCAAAAAAACTACATACTCAGATCTTCACCAAAATTTGCAGGGATACATTGGATGTCAAGACACGTGGAAAAAACGTACAAAACAAGAGATAGGAGACATCAAGATTTTGGACGAATTTTTTAACAATTTTCAAATTTTCAGAAAGGATGTTCCAGATAAGGTAAAAAACGACATACTCAGATCTTCACCAAACTTTGCAGGGATACATTGGATATCAAGACACGTGGAAAAAACGTACAAAACAAGAGATTGGAGACATCAAGATTTTGGACGAATTTTTTAAGAATTTTCAAATTTTCAGATGGGAGGTTCCAGATAAGGTCAAAAACTACATACTCAGATCTTCACCAAACTTTGCAGGGATACATTGGATGTCAAGACACGTGGAAAAAACGTACAAAACAAGAGATTGGAGACATCAAGATTTTGGACGAATTTTTTAAGAATTTTCAAATTTTCAGATAGGAGGTTCCAGATGAGGTCAAAAACTACATACTCAGATCTTCACCAAACTTTGCAGGAATACTTTGCATGTCAAGACACGTGGAAAAAACGTACAAAACAAGAGATCGGAGACATCAAGATTTTCGACGAATTTTTTAAGAATTTTCAAATTTTCAGATGGGAGGTTCCAGATAAGGTCAAAAACGACATACTCAGATCTTCACCAAACTTTGCAGGGATCCATTGGAGGTCGAGACACGTGGAAAAAACGTACAAAACAAGAGATTGGAGACATCAAGATTTTGGACGAATTTTTTAAGAATTCTCAAATTTTCAGAAAGGAGGTTCCATATAAGGTCAAAAACTACATACTCAGATCTTCACCAAACTTTGCAGGGATACTTTGGATGTCAAGACACGTGGAAAAAACGTACAAAACAAGAGATTGGGGTCATCAAGATTTTGGACGAATTTTTTAAGAATTTTCAAATTTTCAGATGGGAGGTTCAATATAAGGTCAAAAACTACATACTCAGATCTTCACCAAACTTTGCATGGATACATTGGATGTCAAGACACGTGGAAAAAACATACAAAACATAGGATTCGGAACATCAAGATTTTGGTCGAATTTTTTAAGAATTTTCAAATTTTCAGATAGGAGGTTCCATATAAGGTCAAAAACTACATACTCAGATCTTCACCAAACATTGCAGGAATACATTGGATGTCAAGACACGTGGAAAAAACGTACAAAACAAGAGATTGGGGTCATCAAGATTTTGCACGGATTTTTTAGGAATTTTCAAATTTTCAGATAGGAGGTTCCAGATAAGGTCAAAAACTACATACTCAGATCTTCACCAAACTTTGCAGGGATACATTGGATGTCAAGACACGTGGAAAAAACGTACAAAACAAGAGATTGGAGACATCAAGATTTTGGACGAATTTTTTAAGAATTTTCAAATTTTCAGATAGGAGGTTCCATATAAGGTCAAAAACTACATACTCAGATCTTCACCAAACTTTGCATGGATACATTATGTGTCAAGACACGTGGAAAAAACGTACAAAACAAAAGATTGGAGACATCAAGATTTTGGTCGAATTTTTTAAGAATTTTCAAATTTTCAGATGGGAGGTTCCAGATAAGGTCAAAAACTACATACTCAGATCTTCACCAAACTTTGCAGGGATACATTGGATGTCAAGACACGTGGAAAAAACGTACAAAAAAGAGATTGGAGACATCAAGATTTTGGACGAATTTTTTAACAATTTTCAAATTTTCAGAAAGGATGTTCCAGATAAGGTCAAAAACGACATACTCAGATCTTCACCAAACTTTGCAGGGATACATTGGATATCAAGACAAGTGGAAAAAACGTACAAAACAAGAGATTGGAGACATCATGATTTTGGACGAATTTTTTAAGAATTTTCAAATTTTCAGATAGGAGGTTCCAGATAAGGTCAAAAACTACATACTCAGATCTTCACCAAACTTTGCATGGATACATTATGTGTCAAGACACGTGGAAAAAACGTACAAAACAAAAGATTGGAGACATCAAGATTTTGGTCGAATTTTTTAAGAATTTTCAAATTTTCAGATGGGAGGTTCCAGATAAGGTCAAAAACTACATACTCAGATCTTCACCAAACTTTGCAGGGATACATTGGATGTCAAGACACGTGGAAAAAACGTACAAAAAAGAGATTGGAGACATCAAGATTTTGGACGAATTTTTTAACAATTTTCAAATTTTCAGAAAGGATGTTCCAGATAAGGTCAAAAACGACATACTCAGATCTTCACCAAACTTTGCAGGGATACATTGGATATCAAGACACGTGGAAAAAACGTACAAAACAAGAGATTGGAGACATCAAGATTTTGGACGAATTTTTTAAGAATTTTCAAATTTTCAGATAGGAGGTTCCAGATAAGGTCAAAAACTACATACTCAGATCTTCACCAAACTTTGCAGGGATACATTGGATGTCAAGACACGTGGAAAAAACGTACAAAACAAGAGATTGGGGTCATCAAGATTTTGGACGGATTTTTTAGGAATTTTCAAATTTTCAGATGGGAGGTTCCAGATAAGGTCAAAAACTACATACTCAGATCTTCACCAAACATTGCAGGGATACATTGGATGTCAAGACACGTGGAAAAAACGTACAAAACAAGAGATTGGAGACATCAAGATTTTGGACGAATTTTTTAAGAATTTTCAAATTTTCAGATAGGAGGTTCCAGATGAGGTCAAAAACTACATACTCAGATCTTCACCAAACTTTGCAGGAATACTTTGCATGTCAAGACACGTGGAAAAAACGTACAAAACAAGAGATCGGAGACATCAAGATTTTCGACGAATTTTTTAAGAATTTTCAAATTTTCAGATGGGAGGTTCCAGATAAGGTCAAAAACGACATACTCAGATCTTCACCAAACTTTGCAGGGATCCATTGGAGGTCGAGACACGTGGAAAAAACGTACAAAACAAGAGATTGGAGACATCAAGATTTTGGACGAATTTTTTAAGAATTTTCAAATTTTCAGATAGGAGGTTCCATATAAGGTCAAAAACTACATACTCAGATCTTCACCAAACTTTGCAGGGATACATTGGATGTCAAGACACGTGGAAAAAACGTACAAAACAAGAGATTGGAGACATCAAGATTTTCGACGAATTTTTTAAGAATTTTCAAATTTTCAGAAAGGATGTTCCAGATAAGGTCAAAAACGACATACTCAGATCTTCACCAAACTTTGCAGGGATCCATTGGAGGTCGAGACACGTGGAAAAAACGTACAAAACAAGAGATTGGAGACATCAAGATTTTGGACGAATTTTTGAAGAATTTTCAAATTTTCAGATAGGAGGTTCCAGATAAGGTCTAAAACTACATACTCAGATCTCCATCAAACATTGCAGGAATACATTGGATGTCAAGACACGTGGAAAAAACGTACAAAACAAGAGATTGGAGACATCAAGATTTTCGACGAATTTTTGAAGAATTTTCAAATTTTCAGATGGGAGGTTCCAGATAAGGTCAAAAACTACATACTCAGATCTTCACCAAACTTTGCAGGGATACATTGGATGTCAAGACACGTGGAAAAAACGTACAAAACAAGAGATTGGAGACATCAAGATTTTGGACGAATTTTTTAAGAATTTTCAAATTTTCAGATAGGAGGTTCCATATAAGGTCAAAAACTACATACTCAGATCTTCACCAAACTTTGCATGGATACATTATGTGTCAAGACACGTGGAAAAAACGTACAAAACAAGAGATTGGAGACATCAAGATTTTGGTCGAATTTTTTAAGAATTTTCAAATTTTCAGATGGGAGGTTCCAGATAAGGTCAAAAAAACTACATACTCAGATCTTCACCAAAATTTGCAGGGATACATTGGATGTCAAGACACGTGGAAAAAACGTACAAAACAAGAGATAGGAGACATCAAGATTTTGGACGAATTTTTTAACAATTTTCAAATTTTCAGAAAGGATGTTCCAGATAAGGTAAAAAACGACATACTCAGATCTTCACCAAACTTTGCAGGGATACATTGGATATCAAGACACGTGGAAAAAACGTACAAAACAAGAGATTGGAGACATCAAGATTTTGGACGAATTTTTTAAGAATTTTCAAATTTTCAGATGGGAGGTTCCAGATAAGGTCAAAAACTACATACTCAGATCTTCACCAAACTTTGCAGGGATACATTGGATGTCAAGACACGTGGAAAAAACGTACAAAACAAGAGATTGGAGACATCAAGATTTTGGACGAATTTTTTAAGAATTTTCAAATTTTCAGATAGGAGGTTCCAGATGAGGTCAAAAACTACATACTCAGATCTTCACCAAACTTTGCAGGAATACTTTGCATGTCAAGACACGTGGAAAAAACGTACAAAACAAGAGATCGGAGACATCAAGATTTTCGACGAATTTTTTAAGAATTTTCAAATTTTCAGATGGGAGGTTCCAGATAAGGTCAAAAACGACATACTCAGATCTTCACCAAACTTTGCAGGGATCCATTGGAGGTCGAGACACGTGGAAAAAACGTACAAAACAAGAGATTGGAGACATCAAGATTTTGGACGAATTTTTTAAGAATTCTCAAATTTTCAGAAAGGAGGTTCCATATAAGGTCAAAAACTACATACTCAGATCTTCACCAAACTTTGCAGGGATACTTTGGATGTCAAGACACGTGGAAAAAACGTACAAAACAAGAGATTGGGGTCATCAAGATTTTGGACGAATTTTTTAAGAATTTTCAAATTTTCAGATGGGAGGTTCAATATAAGGTCAAAAACTACATACTCAGATCTTCACCAAACTTTGCATGGATACATTGGATGTCAAGACACGTGGAAAAAACATACAAAACATAGGATTCGGAACATCAAGATTTTGGTCGAAATTTTTAAGAATTTTCAAATTTTCAGATAGGAGGTTCCATATAAGGTCAAAAACTACATACTCAGATCTTCACCAAACATTGCAGGAATACATTGGATGTCAAGACACGTGGAAAAAACGTACAAAACAAGAGATTGGGGTCATCAAGATTTTGCACGGATTTTTTAGGAATTTTCAAATTTTCAGATGGGAGGTTCCAGATAAGGTCAAAAACTACATACTCAGATCTTCACCAAACTTTGCAGGGATACATTGGATGTCAAGACACGTGGAAAAAACGTACAAAACAAGAGATTGGAGACATCAAGATTTTGGACGAATTTTTTAAGAATTTTCAAATTTTCAGATAGGAGGTTCCATATAAGGTCAAAAACTACATACTCAGATCTTCACCAAACTTTGCATGGATACATTATGTGTCAAGACACGTGGAAAAAACGTACAAAACAAAAGATTGGAGACATCAAGATTTTGGTCGAATTTTTTAAGAATTTTCAAATTTTCAAATGGGAGGTTCCAGATAAGGTCAAAAACTACATACTCAGATCTTCACCAAACTTTGCAGGGATACATTGGATGTCAAGACACGTGGAAAAAACGTACAAAAAAGAGATTGGAGACATCAAGATTTTGGACGAATTTTTTAACAATTTTCAAATTTTCAGAAAGGATGTTCCAGATAAGGTCAAAAACGACATACTCAGATCTTCACCAAACTTTGCAGGGATACATTGGATATCAAGACACGTGGAAAAAACGTACAAAACAAGAGATTGGAGACATCAAGATTTTGGACGAATTTTTTAAGAATTTTCAAATTTTCAGATAGGAGGTTCCAGATAAGGTCAAAAACTACATACTCAGATCTTCACCAAACTTTGCATGGATACATTATGTGTCAAGACACGTGGAAAAAACGTACAAAACAAAAGATTGGAGACATCAAGATTTTGGTCGAATTTTTTAAGAATTTTCAAATTTTCAGATGGGAGGTTCCAGATAAGGTCAAAAACTACATACTCAGATCTTCACCAAACTTTGCAGGGATACATTGGATGTCAAGACACGTGGAAAAAACGTACAAAAAAGAGATTGGAGACATCAAGATTTTGGACGAATTTTTTAACAATTTTCAAATTTTCAGAAAGGATGTTCCAGATAAGGTCAAAAACGACATACTCAGATCTTCACCAAACTTTGCAGGGATACATTGGATATCAAGACACGTGGAAAAAACGTACAAAACAAGAGATTGGAGACATCAAGATTTTGGACGAATTTTTTAAGAATTTTCAAATTTTCAGATAGGAGGTTCCAGATAAGGTCAAAAACTACATACTCAGATCTTCACCAAACTTTGCAGGGATACATTGGATGTCAAGACACGTGGAAAAAACGTACAAAACAAGAGATTGGGGTCATCAAGTTTTTGGACGGATTTTTTAGGAATTTTCAAATTTTCAGATGGGAGGTTCCAGATAAGGTCAAAAACTACATACTCAGATCTTCACCAAACATTGCAGGGATACATTGGATGTCAAGACACGTGGAAAAAACGTACAAAACAAGAGATTGGAGACATCAAGATTTTGGACGATTTTTTTAAGAATTTTCAAATTTTCAGATAGGAGGTTCCAGATGAGGTCAAAAACTACATACTCAGATCTTCACCAAACTTTGCAGGAATACTTTGCATGTCAAGACACGTGTAAAAAACGTACAAAACAAGAGATCGGAGACATCAAGATTTTCGACGAATTTTTTAAGAATTTTCAAATTTTCAGATGGGAGGTTCCAGATAAGGTCAAAAACGACATACTCAGATCTTCACCAAACTTTGCAGGGATCCATTGGAGGTCGAGACACGTGGAAAAAACGTACAAAACAAGAGATTGGAGACATCAAGTTTTTGGACGAATTTTTTAAGAATTTTCAAATTTTCAGATAGGAGGTTCCATATAAGGTCAAAAACTACATACTCAGATCTTCACCAAACTTTGCAGGGATACATTGGATGTCAAGACACGTGGAAAAAACGTACAAAACAAGAGATTGGAGACATCAAGATTTTCGACGAATTTTTTAAGAATTTTCAAATTTTCAGAAAGGATGTTCCAGATAAGGTCAAAAACGACATACTCAGATCTTCACCAAACTTTGCAGGGATCCATTGGAGGTCGAGACACGTGGAAAAAACGTACAAAACAAGAGATTGGAGACATCAAGATTTTGGACGAATTTTTGAAGAATTTTCAAATTTTCAGATAGGAGGTTCCAGATAAGGTCTAAAACTACATACTCAGATCTCCACCAAACATTGCAGGAATACATTGGATGTCAAGACACGTGGAAAAAACGTACAAAACAAGAGATTGGAGACATCAAGATTTTCGACGAATTTTTGAAGAATTTTCAAATTTTCAGATAGGAGGTTCCAGATAAGGTCAAAAACTACATACTCAGATCTTCACCAAACGTTGCAGGGATACTTTGCATGTCAAGACACGTGGAAAAAACGTACAAAACAAAAGATTGGAGACATCAAGATTTTCGACGAATTTTTTAAGAATTTTCAAATTTTCAGATGGGAGGTTCCAGATAAGGTCAAAAACGACATACTCAGATCTTCACCAAACTTTGCAGGGATCCATTGGAGGTCGAGACACGTGGAAAAAACGTACAAAACATAGGATTGGTGACATCAAGATTTTGGACGAATTTTTTAAGAATTTTCAAATTTTCAGATAGGAGTTTCCATATAAGGTCAAAAACTACATACTCAGATCTTCACCAAACTTTGCAGGGATACATTGGATGTCAAGACACGTGGAAAAAACGTACAAAACAAGAGATTGGAGACATCAAGATTTTCGACGAATTTTTTAAGAATTTTCAAATTTTCAGAAAGGAGGTTCCATATAAGGTCAAAAACGACATACTCAGATCTTCACTAAACTTTGCAGGGATACATTGGATGTCAAGAAACGTGGAAAAAACGTACAAAACAAGAGATTGGAGACATCAAGATTTTCGACGAATTTTTAAGAATTTTCAAATTTTCAGAAAGGATGTTCCAGATAAGGTCAAAAACGACATACTCAGATCTTCACTAACTTTGCAGGGATACATTGGAGGTCGAGACACGTGGAAAAAACGTACAAAACAAGAGATTGGAGACATCAAGATTTTGGACGAATTTTTGAAGAATTTTCAAATTTTCAGATAGGAGGTTCCAGATAAGGTCAAAAACTACATACTCAGATCTCCACCAAACATTGCAGGAATACATTGGATGTCAAGACACGTGGAAAAAACGTACAAAGCAAGAGATTGGAGACATCAAGATTTTCGACGAATTTTTGAAGAATTTTCAAATTTTCAGATAGGAGGTTCCAGATAAGGTCAAAAACTACATACTCAGATCTTCACCAAACGTTGCAGGGATACTTTGCATGTCAAGACACGTGGAAAAAACGTACAAAACAAGAGATTGGAGACATCAAGATTTTCGACGAATTTTTTAAGAATTTTCAAATTTTCGGATGGGAGGTTCCAGATAAGGTCAAAAACGACATACTCAGATCTTCACCAAACTTTGCATGGATACATTGGATGTCAAGACACGTGGAAAAAACGTACAAAACAAGAGATTGGAGACATCAAGATTTTGGACGAATTTTTTAAGAATTCTCAAATTTTCAGAAAGGAGGTTCCATATAAGGTCAAAAACTACATACTCAGATCTTCACCAAACTTTGCAGGGATACATTGGATGTCAAGACACGTGGAAAAAACGTACAAAACAAGAGATTGGGGTCTTCAAGATTTTGGACGAATTTTTTAAGAATTTTCAAATTTTCAGAAAGGAGGTTCCATATAAGGTCAAAAACTACATACTCAGATCTTCACCAAACTTTGCAGGGATACATTGAATGTCAAGACACGTGGAAAAAACGTACAAAACAAGAGATTGTGGTCATCAAGATTTTGGACGGATTTTTTAGGAATTTTCAAATTTTCAGATGGGAGGTTCCAGATAAGGTCAAAAACTACATACTCAGATCTTCACCAAACTTTGCAGGGATACATTGGATGTCAAGACACGTGGAAAAAACGTACAAAACAAGAGATTGGAGACATCAAGATTTTGGACGAATTTTTTAAGAATTTTCAAATTTTCAGATAGGAGGTTCCATATAAGGTCAAAAACTACATACTCAGATCTTCACCAAACTTTGCATGGATACATTATGTGTCAAGACACGTGGAAAAAACGTACAAAACAAGAGATTGGAGACATCAAGATTTTGGTCGAATTTTTTAAGAATTTTCAAATTTTCAGATGGGAGGTTCCAGATAAGGTCAAAAAAACTACATACTCAGATCTTCACCAAAATTTGCAGGGATACATTGGATGTCAAGACACGTGGAAAAAACGTACAAAACAAGAGATAGGAGACATCAAGATTTTGGACGAATTTTTTAACAATTTTCAAATTTTCAGAAAGGATGTTCCAGATAAGGTAAAAAACGACATACTCAGATCTTCACCAAACTTTGCAGGGATACATTGGATATCAAGACACGTGGAAAAAACGTACAAAACAAGAGATTGGAGACATCAAGATTTTGGACGAATTTTTTAAGAATTTTCAAATTTTCAGATGGGAGGTTCCAGATAAGGTCAAAAACTACATACTCAGATCTTCACCAAACTTTGCAGGGATACATTGGATGTCAAGACACGTGGAAAAAACGTACAAAACAAGAGATTGGAGACATCAAGATTTTGGACGAATTTTTTAAGAATTTTCAAATTTTCAGATAGGAGGTTCCAGATGAGGTCAAAAACTACATACTCAGATCTTCACCAAACTTTGCAGGAATACTTTGCATGTCAAGACACGTGGAAAAAACGTACAAAACAAGAGATCGGAGACATCAAGATTTTCGACGAATTTTTTAAGAATTTTCAAATTTTCAGATGGGAGGTTCCAGATAAGGTCAAAAACGACATACTCAGATCTTCACCAAACTTTGCAGGGATCCATTGGAGGTCGAGACACGTGGAAAAAACGTACAAAACAAGAGATTGGAGACATCAAGATTTTGGACGAATTTTTTAAGAATTCTCAAATTTTCAGAAAGGAGGTTCCATATAAGGTCAAAAACTACATACTCAGATCTTCACCAAACTTTGCAGGGATACTTTGGATGTCAAGACACGTGGAAAAAACGTACAAAACAAGAGATTGGGGTCATCAAGATTTTGGACGAATTTTTTAAGAATTTTCAAATTTTCAGATGGGAGGTTCAATATAAGGTCAAAAACTACATACTCAGATCTTCACCAAACTTTGCATGGATACATTGGATGTCAAGACACGTGGAAAAAACATACAAAACATAGGATTCGGAACATCAAGATTTTGGTCGAATTTTTTAAGAATTTTCAAATTTTCAGATAGGAGGTTCCATATAAGGTCAAAAACTACATACTCAGATCTTCACCAAACATTGCAGGAATACATTGGATGTCAAGACACGTGGAAAAAACGTACAAAACAAGAGATTGGGGTCATCAAGATTTTGCACGGATTTTTTAGGAATTTTCAAATTTTCAGATGGGAGGTTCCAGATAAGGTCAAAAACTACATACTCAGATCTTCACCAAACTTTGCAGGGATACATTGGATGTCAAGACACGTGGAAAAAACGTACAAAACAAGAGATTGGAGACATCAAGATTTTGGACGAATTTTTTAAGAATTTTCAAATTTTCAGATAGGAGGTTCCATATAAGGTCAAAAACTACATACTCAGATCTTCACCAAACTTTGCATGGATACATTATGTGTCAAGACACGTGGAAAAAACGTACAAAACAAAAGATTGGAGACATCAAGATTTTGGTCGAATTTTTTAAGAATTTTCAAATTTTCAGATGGGAGGTTCCAGATAAGGTCAAAAACTACATACTCAGATCTTCACCAAACTTTGCAGGGATACATTGGATGTCAAGACACGTGGAAAAAACGTACAAAAAAGAGATTGGAGACATCAAGATTTTGGACGAATTTTTTAACAATTTTCAAATTTTCAGAAAGGATTTTCCAGATAAGGTCAAAAACGACATACTCAGATCTTCACCAAACTTTGCAGGGATACATTGGATATCAAGACACGTGGAAAAAACGTACAAAACAAGAGATTGGAGACATCAAGATTTTGGACGAATTTTTTAAGAATTTTCAAATTTTCAGATAGGAGGTTCCAGATAAGGTCAAAAACTACATACTCAGATCTTCACCAAACTTTGCATGGATACATTATGTGTCAAGACACGTGGAAAAAACGTACAAAACAAAAGATTGGAGACATCAAGATTTTGGTCGAATTTTTTAAGAATTTTCAAATTTTCAGATGGGAGGTTCCAGATAAGGTCAAAAACTACATACTCAGATCTTCACCAAACTTTGCAGGGATACATTGGATGTCAAGACACGTGGAAAAAACGTACAAAAAAGAGATTGGAGACATCAAGATTTTGGACGAATTTTTTAACAATTTTCAAATTTTCAGAAAGGATGTTCCAGATAAGGTCAAAAACGACATACTCAGATCTTCACCAAACTTTGCAGGGATACATTGGATATCAAGACACGTGGAAAAAACGTACAAAACAAGAGATTGGAGACATCAAGATTTTGGACGAATTTTTTAAGAATTTTCAAATTTTCAGATAGGAGGTTCCAGATAAGGTCAAAAACTACATACTCAGATCTTCACCAAACTTTGCAGGGATACATTGGATGTCAAGACACGTGGAAAAAACGTACAAAACAAGAGATTGGGGTCATCAAGATTTTGGACGGATTTTTTAGGAATTTTCAAATTTTCAGATGGGAGGTTCCAGATAAGGTCAAAAACTACATACTCAGATCTTCACCAAACATTGCAGGGATACATTGGATGTCAAGACACGTGGAAAAAACGTACAAAACAAGAGATTGGAGACATCAAGATTTTGGACGAATTTTTTAAGAATTTTCAAATTTTCAGATAGGAGGTTCCAGATGAGGTCAAAAACTACATACTCAGATCTTCACCAAACTTTGCAGGAATACTTTGCATGTCAAGACACGTGGAAAAAACGTACAAAACAAGAGATCGGAGACATCAAGATTTTCGACGAATTTTTTAAGAATTTTCAAATTTTCAGATGGGAGGTTCCAGATAAGGTCAAAAACGACATACTCAGATCTTCACCAAACTTTGCAGGGATCCATTGGAGGTCGAGACACGTGGAAAAAACGTACAAAACAAGAGATTGGAGACATCAAGATTTTGGACGAATTTTTTAAGAATTTTCAAATTTTCAGATAGGAGGTTCCATATAAGGTCAAAAACTACATACTCAGATCTTCACCAAACTTTGCAGGGATACATTGGATGTCAAGACACGTGGAAAAAACGTACAAAACAAGAGATTGGAGACATCAAGATTTTCGACGAATTTTTTAAGAATTTTCAAATTTTCAGAAAGGATGTTCCAGATAAGGTCAAAAACGACATACTCAGATCTTCACCAAACTTTGCAGGGATCCATTGGAGGTCGAGACACGTGGAAAAAACGTACAAAACAAGAGATTGGAGACATCAAGATTTTGGACGAATTTTTGAAGAATTTTCAAATTTTCAGATAGGAGGTTCCAGATAAGGTCTAAAACTACATACTCAGATCTCCACCAAACATTGCAGGAATACATTGGATGTCAAGACACGTGGAAAAAACGTACAAAACAAGAGATTGGAGACATCAAGATTTTCGACGAATTTTTGAAGAATTTTCAAATTTTCAGATGGGAGGTTCCAGATAAGGTCAAAAACTACATACTCAGATCTTCACCAAACTTTGCAGGGATACATTGGATGTCATGACACGTGGAAAAAACGTACAAAACAAGAGATTGGAGACATCAAGATTTTGGACGAATTTTTTAAGAATTTTCAAATTTTCAGATAGGAGGTTCCATATAAGGTCAAAAACTACATACTCAGATCTTCACCAAACTTTGCATGGATACATTATGTGTCAAGACACGTGGAAAAAACGTACAAAACAAGAGATTGGAGACATCAAGATTTTGGTCGAATTTTTTAAGAATTTTCAAATTTTCAGATGGGAGGTTCCAGATAAGGTCAAAAAAACTACATACTCAGATCTTCACCAAAATTTGCAGGGATACATTGGATGTCAAGACACGTGGAAAAAACGTACAAAACAAGAGATAGGAGACATCAAGATTTTGGACGAATTTTTTAACAATTTTCAAATTTTCAGAAAGGATGTTCCAGATAAGGTAAAAAACGACATACTCAGATCTTCACCAAACTTTGCAGGGATACATTGGATATCAAGACACGTGGAAAAAACGTACAAAACAAGAGATTGGAGACATCAAGATTTTGGACGAATTTTTTAAGATTTTTCAAATTTTCAGATGGGAGGTTCCAGATAAGGTCAAAAACTACATACTCAGATCTTCACCAAACTTTGCAGGGATACATTGGATGTCAAGACACGTGGAAAAAACGTACAAAACAAGAGATTGGAGACATCAAGATTTTGGACGAATTTTTTAAGAATTTTCAAATTTTCAGATAGGAGGTTCCAGATGAGGTCAAAAACTACATACTCAGATCTTCACCAAACTTTGCAGGAATACTTTGCATGTCAAGACACGTGGAAAAAACGTACAAAACAAGAGATCGGAGACATCAAGATTTTCGACGAATTTTTTAAGAATTTTCAAATTTTCAGATGGGAGGTTCCAGATAAGGTCAAAAACGACATACTCAGATCTTCACCAAACTTTGCAGGGATCCATTGGAGGTCGAGACACGTGGAAAAAACGTACAAAACAAGAGATTGGAGACATCAAGATTTTGGACGAATTTTTTAAGAATTCTCAAATTTTCAGAAAGGAGGTTCCATATAAGGTCAAAAACTACATACTCAGATCTTCACCAAACTTTGCAGGGATACTTTGGATGTCAAGACACGTGGAAAAAACGTACAAAACAAGAGATTGGGGTCATCAAGATTTTGGACGAATTTTTTAAGAATTTTCAAATTTTCAGATGGGAGGTTCAATATAAGGTCAAAAACTACATACTCAGATCTTCACCAAACTTTGCATGGATACATTGGATGTCAAGACACGTGGAAAAAACATACAAAACATAGGATTCGGAACATCAAGATTTTGGTCGAATTTTTTAAGAATTTTCAAATTTTCAGATAGGAGGTTCCATATAAGGTCAAAAACTACATACTCAGATCTTCACCAAACATTGCAGGAATACATTGGATGTCAAGACACGTGGAAAAAACGTACAAAACAAGAGATTGGGGTCATCAAGATTTTGCACGGATTTTTTAGGAATTTTCAAATTTTCAGATGGGAGGTTCCAGATAAGGTCAAAAACTACATACTCAGATCTTCACCAAACTTTGCAGGGATACATTGGATGTCAAGACACGTGGAAAAAACGTACAAAACAAGAGATTGGAGACATCAAGATTTTGGACGAATTTTTTAAGAATTTTCAAATTTTCAGATAGGAGGTTCCATATAAGGTCAAAAACTACATACTCAGATCTTCACCAAACTTTGCATGGATACATTATGTGTCAAGACACGTGGAAAAAACGTACAAAACAAAAGATTGGAGACATCAAGATTTTGGTCGAATTTTTTAAGAATTTTCAAATTTTCAGATGGGAGGTTCCAGATAAGGTCAAAAACTGCATACTCAGATCTTCACCAAACTTTGCAGGGATACATTGGATGTCAAGACACGTGGAAAAAACGTACAAAAAAGAGATTGGAGACATCAAGATTTTGGACGAATTTTTTAACAATTTTCAAATTTTCAGAAAGGATGTTCCAGATAAGGTCAAAAACGACATACTCAGATCTTCACCAAACTTTGCAGGGATACATTGGATATCAAGACACGTGGAAAAAACGTACAAAACAAGAGATTGGAGACATCAAGATTTTGGAGGAATTTTTTAAGAATTTTCAAATTTTCAGATAGGAGGTTCCAGATAAGGTCAAAAACTACATACTCAGATCTTCACCAAACTTTGCATGGATACATTATGTGTCAAGACACGTGGAAAAAACGTACAAAACAAAAGATTGGAGACATCAAGATTTTGGTCGAATTTTTTAAGAATTTTCAAATTTTCAGATGGGAGGTTCCAGATAAGGTCAAAAACTACATACTCAGATCTTCACCAAACTTTGCAGGGATACATTGGATGTCAAGACACGTGGAAAAAACGTACAAAAAAGAGATTGGAGACATCAAGATTTTGGACGAATTTTTTAACAATTTTCAAATTTTCAGAAAGGATGTTCCAGATAAGGTCAAAAACGACATACTCAGATCTTCACCAAACTTTGCAGGGATACATTGGATATCAAGACACGTGGAAAAAACGTACAAAACAAGAGATTGGAGACATCAAGATTTTGGACGAATTTTTTAAGAATTTTCAAATTTTCAGATAGGAGGTTCCAGATAAGGTCAAAAACTACATACTCAGATCTTCACCAAACTTTGCAGGGATACATTGGATGTCAAGACACGTGGAAAAAACGTACAAAACAAGAGATTGGGGTCATCAAGTTTTTGGACGGATTTTTTAGGAATTTTCAAATTTTCAGATGGGAGGTTCCAGATAAGGTCAAAAACTACATACTCAGATCTTCACCAAACATTGCAGGGATACATTGGATGTCAAGACACGTGGAAAAAACGTACAAAACAAGAGATTGGAGACATCAAGATTTTGGACGAATTTTTTAAGAATTTTCAAATTTTCAGATAGGAGGTTCCAGATGAGGTCAAAAACTACATACTCAGATCTTCACCAAACTTTGCAGGAATACTTTGCATGTCAAGACACGTGTAAAAAACGTACAAAACAAGAGATCGGAGACATCAAGATTTTCGACGAATTTTTTAAGAATTTTCAAATTTTCAGATGGGAGGTTCCAGATAAGGTCAAAAACGACATACTCAGATCTTCACCAAACTTTGCAGGGATCCATTGGAGGTCGAGACACGTGGAAAAAACGTACAAAACAAGAGATTGGAGACATCAAGATTTTGGACGAATTTTTTAAGAATTTTCAAATTTTCAGATAGGAGGTTCCATATAAGGTCAAAAACTACATACTCAGATCTTCACCAAACTTTGCAGGGATACATTGGATGTCAAGACACGTGGAAAAAACGTACAAAACAAGAGATTGGAGACATCAAGATTTTCGACGAATTTTTTAAGAATTTTCAAATTTTCAGAAAGGATGTTCCAGATAAGGTCAAAAACGACATACTCAGATCTTCACCAAACTTTGCAGGGATCCATTGGAGGTCGAGACACGTGGAAAAAACGTACAAAACAAGAGATTGGAGACATCAAGATTTTGGACGAATTTTTTAAGAATTTTCAAATTTTCAGATAGGAGGTTCCATATAAGGTCAAAAACTACATACTCAGATCTTCACCAAACTTTGCAGGGATACATTGGATGTCAAGACACGTGGAAAAAACGTACAAAACAAGAGATTGGAGACATCAAGATTTTGGACGAATTTTTTAAGAATTTTCAAATTTTCAGATAGGAGGTTCCATATAAGGTCAAAAACTACATACTCAGATCTTCACCAAACTTTGCATGGATACATTATGTGTCAAGACACGTGGAAAAAACGTACAAAACAAGAGATTGGAGACATCAAGATTTTGGTCGAATTTTTTAAGAATTTTCAAATTTTCAGATGGGAGGTTCCAGATAAGGTCAAAAAAACTACATACTCAGATCTTCACCAAAATTTGCAGGGATACATTGGATGTCAAGACACGTGGAAAAAACGTACAAAACAAGAGATAGGAGACATCAAGATTTTGGACGAATTTTTTAACAATTTTCAAATTTTCAGAAAGGATGTTCCAGATAAGGTAAAAAACGACATACTCAGATCTTCACCAAACTTTGCAGGGATACATTGGATATCAAGACACGTGGAAAAAACGTACAAAACAAGAGATTGGAGACATCAAGATTTTGGACGAATTTTTTAAGAATTTTCAAATTTTCAGATGGGAGGTTCCAGATAAGGTCAAAAACTACATACTCAGATCTTCACCAAACTTTGCAGGGATACATTGGATGTCAAGACACGTGGAAAAAACGTACAAAACAAGAGATTGGAGACATCAAGATTTTGGACGAATTTTTTAAGAATTTTCAAATTTTCAGATAGGAGGTTCCAGATGAGGTCAAAAACTACATACTCAGATCTTCACCAAACTTTGCAGGAATACTTTGCATGTCAAGACACGTGGAAAAAACGTACAAAACAAGAGATCGGAGACATCAAGATTTTCGACGAATTTTTTAAGAATTTTCAAATTTTCAGATGGGAGGTTCCAGATAAGGTCAAAAACGACATACTCAGATCTTCACCAAACTTTGCAGGGATCCATTGGAGGTCGAGACACGTGGAAAAAACGTACAAAACAAGAGATTGGAGACATCAAGATTTTGGACGAATTTTTTAAGAATTCTCAAATTTTCAGAAAGGAGGTTCCTATAAGATCAAAAACTACATACTCAGATCTTCACCAAACTTTGCAGGGATACTTTGGATGTCAAGACACGTGGAAAAAACGTACAAAACAAGAGATTGGGGTCATCAAGATTTTGGACGAATTTTTTAAGAATTTTCAAATTTTCAGATGGGAGGTTCAATATAAGGTCAAAAACTACATACTCAGATCTTCACCAAACTTTGCATGGATACATTGGATGTCAAGACACGTGGAAAAAACATACAAAACATAGGATTCGGAACATCAAGATTTTGGTCGAATTTTTTAAGATTTTTCAAATTTTCAGATAGGAGGTTCCATATAAGGTCAAAAACTACATACTCAGATCTTCACCAAACATTGCAGGAATACATTGGATGTCAAGACACGTGGAAAAAACGTACAAAACAAGAGATTGGGGTCATCAAGATTTTGCACGGATTTTTTAGGAATTTTCAAATTTTCAGATGGGAGGTTCCAGATAAGGTCAAAAACTACATACTCAGATCTTCACCAAACTTTGCAGGGATACATTGGATGTCAAGACACGTGGAAAAAACGTACAAAACAAGAGATTGGAGACATCAAGATTTTGGACGAATTTTTTAAGAATTTTCAAATTTTCAGATAGGAGGTTCCATATAAGGTCAAAAACTACATACTCAGATCTTCACCAAACTTTGCATGGATACATTATGTGTCAAGACACGTGGAAAAAACGTACAAAACAAAAGATTGGAGACATCAAGATTTTGGTCGAATTTTTTAAGAATTTTCAAATTTTCAGATGGGAGGTTCCAGATAAGGTCAAAAACTACATACTCAGATCTTCACCAAACTTTGCAGGGATACATTGGATGTCAAGACACGTGGAAAAAACGTACAAAAAAGAGATTGGAGACATCAAGATTTTGGACGAATTTTTTAACAATTTTCAAATTTTCAGAAAGGATGTTCCAGATAAGGTCAAAAACGACATACTCAGATCTTCACCAAACTTTGCAGGGATACATTGGATATCAAGACACGTGGAAAAAACGTACAAAACAAGAGATTGGAGACATCAAGATTTTGGACGAATTTTTTAAGAATTTTCAAATTTTCAGATAGGAGGTTCCAGATAAGGTCAAAAACTACATACTCAGATCTTCACCAAACTTTGCATGGATACATTATGTGTCAAGACACGTGGAAAAAACGTACAAAACAAAAGATTGGAGACATCAAGATTTTGGTCGAATTTTTTAAGAATTTTCAAATTTTCAGATGGGAGGTTCCAGATAAGGTCAAAAACTACATACTCAGATCTTCACCAAACTTTGCAGGGATACATTGGATGTCAAGACACGTGGAAAAAACGTACAAAAAAGAGATTGGAGACATCAAGATTTTGGACGAATTTTTTAACAATTTTCAAATTTTCAGAAAGGATGTTCCAGATAAGGTCAAAAACGACATACTCAGATCTTCACCAAACTTTGCAGGGATACATTGGATATCAAGACACGTGGAAAAAACGTACAAAACAAGAGATTGGAGACATCAAGATTTTGGACGAATTTTTTAAGAATTTTCAAATTTTCAGATAGGAGGTTCCAGATAAGGTCAAAAACTACATACTCAGATCTTCACCAAACTTTGCAGGGATACATTGGATGTCAAGACACGTGGAAAAAACGTACAAAACAAGAGATTGGGGTCATCAAGATTTTGGACGGATTTTTTAGGAATTTTCAAATTTTCAGATGGGAGGTTCCAGATAAGGTCAAAAACTACATACTCAGATCTTCACCAAACATTGCAGGGATACATTGGATGTCAAGACACGTGGAAAAAACGTACAAAACAAGAGATTGGAGACATCAAGATTTTGGACGAATTTTTTAAGAATTTTCAAATTTTCAGATAGGAGGTTCCAGATGAGGTCAAAAACTACATACTCAGATCTTCACCAAACTTTGCAGGAATACTTTGCATGTCAAGACACGTGGAAAAAACGTACAAAACAAGAGATCGGAGACATCAAGATTTTCGACGAATTTTTTAAGAATTTTCAAATTTTCAGATGGGAGGTTCCAGATAAGGTCAAAAACGACATACTCAGATCTTCACCAAACTTTGCAGGGATCCATTGGAGGTCGAGACACGTGGAAAAAACGTACAAAACAAGAGATTGGAGACATCAAGATTTTGGACGAATTTTTTAAGAATTTTCAAATTTTCAGATAGGAGGTTCCATATAAGGTCAAAAACTACATACTCAGATCTTCACCAAACTTTGCAGGGATACATTGGATGTCAAGACACGTGGAAAAAACGTACAAAACAAGAGATTGGAGACATCAAGATTTTCGACGAATTTTTTAAGAATTTTCAAATTTTCAGAAAGGATGTTCCAGATAAGGTCAAAAACGACATACTCAGATCTTCACCAAACTTTGCAGGGATCCATTGGAGGTCGAGACACGTGGAAAAAACGTACAAAACAAGAGATTGGAGACATCAAGATTTTGGACGAATTTTTGAAGAATTTTCAAATTTTCAGATAGGAGGTTCCAGATAAGGTCTAAAACTACATACTCAGATCTCCACCAAACATTGCAGGAATACATTGGATGTCAAGACACGTGGAAAAAACGTACAAAACAAGAGATTGGAGACATCAAGATTTTCGACGAATTTTTGAAGAATTTTCAAATTTTCAGATGGGAGGTTCCAGATAAGGTCAAAAACTACATACTCAGATCTTCACCAAACTTTGCAGGGATACATTGGATGTCAAGACACGTGGAAAAAACGTACAAAACAAGAGATTGGAGACATCAAGATTTTGGACGAATTTTTTAAGAATTTTCAAATTTTCAGATAGGAGGTTCCATATAAGGTCAAAAACTACATACTCAGATCTTCACCAAACTTTGCATGGATACATTATGTGTCAAGACACGTGGAAAAAACGTACAAAACAAGAGATTGGAGACATCAAGATTTTGGTCGAATTTTTTAAGAATTTTCAAATTTTCAGATGGGAGGTTCCAGATAAGGTCAAAAAAACTACATACTCAGATCTTCACCAAAATTTGCAGGGATACATTGGATGTCAAGACACGTGGAAAAAACGTACAAAACAAGAGATAGGAGACATCAAGATTTTGGACGAATTTTTTAACAATTTTCAAATTTTCAGAAAGGATGTTCCAGATAAGGTAAAAAACGACATACTCAGATCTTCACCAAACTTTGCAGGGATACATTGGATATCAAGACACGTGGAAAAAACGTACAAAACAAGAGATTGGAGACATCAAGATTTTGGACGAATTTTTTAAGAATTTTCAAATTTTCAGATGGGAGGTTCCAGATAAGGTCAAAAACTACATACTCAGATCTTCACCAAACTTTGCAGGGATACATTGGATGTCAAGACACGTGGAAAAAACGTACAAAACAAGAGATTGGAGACATCAAGATTTTGGACGAATTTTTTAAGAATTTTCAAATTTTCAGATAGGAGGTTCCAGATGAGGTCAAAAACTACATACTCAGATCTTCACCAAACTTTGCAGGAATACTTTGCATGTCAAGACACGTGGAAAAAACGTACAAAACAAGAGATCGGAGACATCAAGATTTTCGACGAATTTTTTAAGAATTTTCAAATTTTCAGATGGGAGGTTCCAGATAAGGTCAAAAACGACATACTCAGATCTTCACCAAACTTTGCAGGGATCCATTGGAGGTCGAGACACGTGGAAAAAACGTACAAAACAAGAGATTGGAGACATCAAGATTTTGGACGAATTTTTTAAGAATTCTCAAATTTTCAGAAAGGAGGTTCCATATAAGGTCAAAAACTACATACTCAGATCTTCACCAAACTTTGCAGGGATACTTTGGATGTCAAGACACGTGGAAAAAACGTACAAAACAAGAGATTGGGGTCATCAAGATTTTGGACGAATTTTTTAAGAATTTTCAAATTTTCAGATGGGAGGTTCAATATAAGGTCAAAAACTACATACTCAGATCTTCACCAAACTTTGCATGGATACATTGGATGTCAAGACACGTGGAAAAAACATACAAAACATAGGATTCGGAACATCAAGATTTTGGTCGAATTTTTTAAGAATTTTCAAATTTTCAGATAGGAGGTTCCATATAAGGTCAAAAACTACATACTCAGATCTTCACCAAACATTGCAGGAATACATTGGATGTCAAGACACGTGGAAAAAACGTACAAAACAAGAGATTGGGGTCATCAAGATTTTGCACGGATTTTTTAGGAATTTTCAAATTTTCAGATGGGAGGTTCCAGATAAGGTCAAAAACTACATACTCAGATCTTCACCAAACTTTGCAGGGATACATTGGATGTTAAGACACGTGGAAAAAACGTACAAAACAAGAGATTGGAGACATCAAGATTTTGGACGAATTTTTTAAGAATTTTCAAATTTTCAGATAGGAGGTTCCATATAAGGTCAAAAACTACATACTCAGATCTTCACCAAACTTTGCATGGATACATTATGTGTCAAGACACGTGGAAAAAACGTACAAAACAAAAGATTGGAGACATCAAGATTTTGGTCGAATTTTTTAAGAATTTTCAAATTTTCAGATGGGAGGTTCCAGATAAGGTCAAAAACTGCATACTCAGATCTTCACCAAACTTTGCAGGGATACATTGGATGTCAAGACACGTGGAAAAAACGTACAAAAAAGAGATTGGAGACATCAAGATTTTGGACGAATTTTTTAACAATTTTCAAATTTTCAGAAAGGATGTTCCAGATAAGGTCAAAAACGACATACTCAGATCTTCACCAAACTTTGCAGGGATACATTGGATATCAAGACACGTGGAAAAAACGTACAAAACAAGAGATTGGAGACATCAAGATTTTGGACGAATTTTTTAAGAATTTTCAAATTTTCAGATAGGAGGTTCCAGATAAGGTCAAAAACTACATACTCAGATCTTCACCAAACTTTGCATGGATACATTATGTGTCAAGACACGTGGAAAAAACGTACAAAACAAAAGATTGGAGACATCAAGATTTTGGTCGAATTTTTGAAGAATTTTCAAATTTTCAGATAGGAGGTTCCAGATAAGGTCTAAAACTACATACTCAGATCTCCACCAAACATTGCAGGAATACATTGGATGTCAAGACACGTGGAAAAAACGTACAAAACAAGAGATTGGAGACATCAAGATTTTCGACGAATTTTTGAAGAATTTTCAAATTTTCAGATGGGAGGTTCCAGATAAGGTCAAAAACTACATACTCAGATCTTCACCAAACTTTGCAGGGATACATTGGATGTCAAGACACGTGGAAAAAACGTACAAAACAAGAGATTGGAGACATCAAGATTTTGGACGAATTTTTTAAGAATTTTCAAATTTTCAGATAGGAGGTTCCATATAAGGTCAAAAACTACATACTCAGATCTTCACCAAACTTTGCATGGATACATTATGTGTCAAGACACGTGGAAAAAACGTACAAAACAAGAGATTGGAGACATCAAGATTTTGGTCGAATTTTTTAAGAATTTTCAAATTTTCAGATGGGAGGTTCCAGATAAGGTCAAAAAAACTACATACTCAGATCTTCACCAAAATTTGCAGGGATACATTGGATGTCAAGACACGTGGAAAAAACGTACAAAACAAGAGATAGGAGACATCAAGATTTTGGACGAATTTTTTAACAATTTTCAAATTTTCAGAAAGGATGTTCCAGATAAGGTAAAAAACGACATACTCAGATCTTCACCAAACTTTGCAGGGATACATTGGATATCAAGACACGTGGAAAAAACGTACAAAACAAGAGATTGGAGACATCAAGATTTTGGACGAATTTTTTAAGAATTTTCAAATTTTCAGATGGGAGGTTCCAGATAAGGTCAAAAACTACATACTCAGATCTTCACCAAACTTTGCAGGGATACATTGGATGTCAAGACACGTGGAAAAAACGTACAAAACAAGAGATTGGAGACATCAAGATTTTGGACGAATTTTTTAAGAATTTTCAAATTTTCAGATAGGAGGTTCCAGATGAGGTCAAAAACTACATACTCAGATCTTCACCAAACTTTGCAGGAATACTTTGCATGTCAAGACACGTGGAAAAAACGTACAAAACAAGAGATCGGAGACATCAAGATTTTCGACGAATTTTTTAAGAATTTTCAAATTTTCAGATGGGAGGTTCCAGATAAGGTCAAAAACGACATACTCAGATCTTCACCAAACTTTGCAGGGATCCATTGGAGGTCGAGACACGTGGAAAAAACGTACAAAACAAGAGATTGGAGACATCAAGATTTTGGACGAATTTTTTAAGAATTCTCAAATTTTCAGAAAGGAGGTTCCATATAAGGTCAAAAACTACATACTCAGATCTTCACCAAACTTTGCAGGGATACTTTGGATGTCAAGACACGTGGAAAAAACGTACAAAACAAGAGATTGGGGTCATCAAGATTTTGGACGAATTTTTTAAGAATTTTCAAATTTTCAGATGGGAGGTTCAATATAAGGTCAAAAACTACATACTCAGATCTTCACCAAACTTTGCATGGATACATTGGATGTCAAGACACGTGGAAAAAACATACAAAACATAGGATTCGGAACATCAAGATTTTGGTCGAATTTTTTAAGAATTTTCAAATTTTCAGATAGGAGGTTCCATATAAGGTCAAAAACTACATACTCAGATCTTCACCAAACATTGCAGGAATACATTGGATGTCAAGACACGTGGAAAAAACGTACAAAACAAGAGATTGGGGTCATCAAGATTTTGCACGGATTTTTTAGGAATTTTCAAATTTTCAGATGGGAGGTTCCAGATAAGGTCAAAAACTACATACTCAGATCTTCACCAAACTTTGCAGGGATACATTGGATGTCAAGACACGTGGAAAAAACGTACAAAACAAGAGATTGGAGACATCAAGATTTTGGACGAATTTTTTAAGAATTTTCAAATTTTCAGATAGGAGGTTCCATATAAGGTCAAAAACTACATACTCAGATCTTCACCAAACTTTGCATGGATACATTATGTGTCAAGACACGTGGAAAAAACGTACAAAACAAAAGATTGGAGACATCAAGATTTTGGTCGAATTTTTTAAGAATTTTCAAATTTTCAGATGGGAGGTTCCAGATAAGGTCAAAAACTGCATACTCAGATCTTCACCAAACTTTGCAGGGATACATTGGATGTCAAGACACGTGGAAAAAACGTACAAAACAAGAGATTGGAGACATCAAGATTTTGGACGAATTTTTTAAGAATTTTCAAATTTTCAGATAGGAGGTTCCAGATGAGGTCAAAAACTACATACTCAGATCTTCACCAAACTTTGCAGGAATACTTTGCATGTCAAGACACGTGGAAAAAACGTACAAAACAAGAGATCGGAGACATCAAGATTTTCGACGAATTTTTTAAGAATTTTCAAATTTTCAGATGGGAGGTTCCAGATAAGGTCAAAAACGACATACTCAGATCTTCACCAAACTTTGCAGGGATCCATTGGAGGTCGAGACACGTGGAAAAAACGTACAAAACAAGAGATTGGAGACATCAAGATTTTGGACGAATTTTTTAAGAATTCTCAAATTTTCAGAAAGGAGGTTCCATATAAGGTCAAAAACTACATACTCAGATCTTCACCAAACTTTGCAGGGATACTTTGGATGTCAAGACACGTGGAAAAAACGTACAAAACAAGAGATTGGGGTCATCAAGATTTTGGACGAATTTTTTAAGAATTTTCAAATTTTCAGATGGGAGGTTCAATATAAGGTCAAAAACTACATACTCAGATCTTCACCAAACTTTGCATGGATACATTGGATGTCAAGACACGTGGAAAAAACATACAAAACATAGGATTCGGAACATCAAGATTTTGGTCGAATTTTTTAAGAATTTTCAAATTTTCAGATAGGAGGTTCCATATAAGGTCAAAAACTACATACTCAGATCTTCACCAAACATTGCAGGAATACATTGGATGTCAAGACACGTGGAAAAAACGTACAAAACAAGAGATTGGGGTCATCAAGATTTTGCACGGATTTTTTAGGAATTTTCAAATTTTCAGATGGGAGGTTCCAGATAAGGTCAAAAACTACATACTCAGATCTTCACCAAACTTTGCAGGGATACATTGGATGTTAAGACACGTGGAAAAAACGTACAAAACAAGAGATTGGAGACATCAAGATTTTGGACGAATTTTTTAAGAATTTTCAAATTTTCAGATAGGAGGTTCCATATAAGGTCAAAAACTACATACTCAGATCTTCACCAAACTTTGCATGGATACATTATGTGTCAAGACACGTGGAAAAAACGTACAAAACAAAAGATTGGAGACATCAAGATTTTGGTCGAATTTTTTAAGAATTTTCAAATTTTCAGATGGGAGGTTCCAGATAAGGTCAAAAACTGCATACTCAGATCTTCACCAAACTTTGCAGGGATACATTGGATGTCAAGACACGTGGAAAAAACGTACAAAAAAGAGATTGGAGACATCAAGATTTTGGACGAATTTTTTAACAATTTTCAAATTTTCAGAAAGGATGTTCCAGATAAGGTCAAAAACGACATACTCAGATCTTCACCAAACTTTGCAGGGATACATTGGATATCAAGACACGTGGAAAAAACGTACAAAACAAGAGATTGGAGACATCAAGATTTTGGACGAATTTTTTAAGAATTTTCAAATTTTCAGATAGGAGGTTCCAGATAAGGTCAAAAACTACATACTCAGATCTTCACCAAACTTTGCATGGATACATTATGTGTCAAGACACGTGGAAAAAACGTACAAAACAAAAGATTGGAGACATCAAGATTTTGGTCGAATTTTTGAAGAATTTTCAAATTTTCAGATAGGAGGTTCCAGATAAGGTCTAAAACTACATACTCAGATCTCCACCAAACATTGCAGGAATACATTGGATGTCAAGACACGTGGAAAAAACGTACAAAACAAGAGATTGGAGACATCAAGATTTTCGACGAATTTTTGAAGAATTTTCAAATTTTCAGATGGGAGGTTCCAGATAAGGTCAAAAACTACATACTCAGATCTTCACCAAACTTTGCAGGGATACATTGGATGTCAAGACACGTGGAAAAAACGTACAAAACAAGAGATTGGAGACATCAAGATTTTGGACGAATTTTTTAAGAATTTTCAAATTTTCAGATAGGAGGTTCCATATAAGGTCAAAAACTACATACTCAGATCTTCACCAAACTTTGCATGGATACATTATGTGTCAAGACACGTGGAAAAAACGTACAAAACAAGAGATTGGAGACATCAAGATTTTGGTCGAATTTTTTAAGAATTTTCAAATTTTCAGATGGGAGGTTCCAGATAAGGTCAAAAAAACTACATACTCAGATCTTCACCAAAATTTGCAGGGATACATTGGATGTCAAGACACGTGGAAAAAACGTACAAAACAAGAGATAGGAGACATCAAGATTTTGGACGAATTTTTTAACAATTTTCAAATTTTCAGAAAGGATGTTCCAGATAAGGTAAAAAACGACATACTCAGATCTTCACCAAACTTTGCAGGGATACATTGGATATCAAGACACGTGGAAAAAACGTACAAAACAAGAGATTGGAGACATCAAGATTTTGGACGAATTTTTTAAGAATTTTCAAATTTTCAGATGGGAGGTTCCAGATAAGGTCAAAAACTACATACTCAGATCTTCACCAAACTTTGCAGGGATACATTGGATGTCAAGACACGTGGAAAAAACGTACAAAACAAGAGATTGGAGACATCAAGATTTTGGACGAATTTTTTAAGAATTTTCAAATTTTCAGATAGGAGGTTCCAGATGAGGTCAAAAACTACATACTCAGATCTTCACCAAACTTTGCAGGAATACTTTGCATGTCAAGACACGTGGAAAAAACGTACAAAACAAGAGATCGGAGACATCAAGATTTTCGACGAATTTTTTAAGAATTTTCAAATTTTCAGATGGGAGGTTCCAGATAAGGTCAAAAACGACATACTCAGATCTTCACCAAACTTTGCAGGGATCCATTGGAGGTCGAGACACGTGGAAAAAACGTACAAAACAAGAGATTGGAGACATCAAGATTTTGGACGAATTTTTTAAGAATTCTCAAATTTTCAGAAAGGAGGTTCCATATAAGGTCAAAAACTACATACTCAGATCTTCACCAAACTTTGCAGGGATACTTTGGATGTCAAGACACGTGGAAAAAACGTACAAAACAAGAGATTGGGGTCATCAAGATTTTGGACGAATTTTTTAAGAATTTTCAAATTTTCAGATGGGAGGTTCAATATAAGGTCAAAAACTACATACTCAGATCTTCACCAAACTTTGCATGGATACATTGGATGTCAAGACACGTGGAAAAAACATACAAAACATAGGATTCGGAACATCAAGATTTTGGTCGAATTTTTTAAGAATTTTCAAATTTTCAGATAGGAGGTTCCATATAAGGTCAAAAACTACATACTCAGATCTTCACCAAACATTGCAGGAATACATTGGATGTCAAGACACGTGGAAAAAACGTACAAAACAAGAGATTGGGGTCATCAAGATTTTGCACGGATTTTTTAGGAATTTTCAAATTTTCAGATGGGAGGTTCCAGATAAGGTCAAAAACTACATACTCAGATCTTCACCAAACTTTGCAGGGATACATTGGATGTCAAGACACGTGGAAAAAACGTACAAAACAAGAGATTGGAGACATCAAGATTTTGGACGAATTTTTTAAGAATTTTCAAATTTTCAGATAGGAGGTTCCATATAAGGTCAAAAACTACATACTCAGATCTTCACCAAACTTTGCATGGATACATTATGTGTCAAGACACGTGGAAAAAACGTACAAAACAAAAGATTGGAGACATCAAGATTTTGGTCGAATTTTTTAAGAATTTTCAAATTTTCAGATGGGAGGTTCCAGATAAGGTCAAAAACTGCATACTCAGATCTTCACCAAACTTTGCAGGGATACATTGGATGTCAAGACACGTGGAAAAAACGTACAAAAAAGAGATTGGAGACATCAAGATTTTGGACGAATTTTTTAACAATTTTCAAATTTTCAGAAAGGATGTTCCAGATAAGGTCAAAAACGACATACTCAGATCTTCACCAAACTTTGCAGGGATACATTGGATATCAAGACACGTGGAAAAAACGTACAAAACAAGAGATTGGAGACATCAAGATTTTGGACGAATTTTTTAAGAATTTTCAAATTTTCAGATAGGAGGTTCCAGATAAGGTCAAAAACTACATACTCAGATCTTCACCAAACTTTGCAGGGATACATTGGATGTCAAGACACGTGGAAAAAACGTACAAAAAAGAGATTGGAGACATCAAGATTTTGGACGAATTTTTTAACAATTTTCAAATTTTCAGAAAGGATGTTCCAGATAAGGTCAAAAACGACATACTCAGATCTTCACCAAACTTTGCAGGGATACATTGGATATCAAGACACGTGGAAAAAACGTACAAAACAAGAGATTGGAGACATCAAGATTTTGGACGAATTTTTTAAGAATTTTCAAATTTTCAGATAGGAGGTTCCAGATAAGGTCAAAACCTACATACTCAGATCTTCACCAAACTTTGCAGGGATACATTGGATGTCAAGACACGTGGAAAAAACGTACAAAACAAGAGATTGGGGTCATCAAGTTTTTGGACGGATTTTTTAGGAATTTTCAAATTTTCAGATGGGAGGTTCCAGATAAGGTCAAAAACTACATACTCAGATCTTCACCAAACATTGCACGGATACATTGGATGTCAAGACACGTGGAAAAAACGTACAAAACAAGAGATTGGAGACATCAAGATTTTGGACGAATTTTTTAAGAATTTTCAAATTTTCAGATAGGAGGTTCCAGATGAGGTCAAAAACTACATACTCAGATCTTCACCAAACTTTGCAGGAATACTTTGCATGTCAAGACACGTGTAAAAAACGTACAAAACAAGAGATCGGAGACATCAAGATTTTCGACGAATTTTTTAAGAATTTTCAAATTTTCAGATGGGAGGTTCCAGATAAGGTCAAAAACGACATACTCAGATCTTCACCAAACTTTGCAGGGATCCATTGGAGGTCGAGACACGTGGAAAAAACGTACAAAACAAGAGATTGGAGACATCAAGATTTTGGACGAATTTTTTAAGAATTTTCAAATTTTCAGATAGGAGGTTCCATATAAGGTCAAAAACTACATACTCAGATCTTCACCAAACTTTGCAGGGATACATTGGATGTCAAGACACGTGGAAAAAACGTACAAAACAAGAGATTGGAGACATCAAGATTTTCGACGAATTTTTTAAGAATTTTCAAATTTTCAGAAAGGATGTTCCAGATAAGGTCAAAAACGACATACTCAGATCTTCACCAAACTTTGCAGGGATCCATTGGAGGTCGAGACACGTGGAAAAAACGTACAAAACAAGAGATTGGAGACATCAAGATTTTGGACGAATTTTTGAAGAATTTTCAAATTTTCAGATAGGAGGTTCCAGATAAGGTCTAAAACTACATACTCAGATCTCCACCAAACATTGCAGGAATACATTGGATGTCAAGACACGTGGAAAAAACGTACAAAACAAGAGATTGGAGACATCAAGATTTTCGACGAATTTTTGAAGAATTTTCAAATTTTCAGATAGGAGGTTCCAGATAAGGTCAAAAACTACATACTCAGATCTTCACCAAACGTTGCAGGGATACTTTGCATGTCAAGACACGTGGAAAAAACGTACAAAACAAAAGATTGGAGACATCAAGATTTTCGACGAATTTTTTAAGAATTTTCAAATTTTCAGATGGGAGGTTCCAGATAAGGTCAAAAACGACATACTCAGATCTTCACCAAACTTTGCATGGATACATTGGATGTCAAGACACGTGGAAAAAACGTACAAAACAAGAGATTGGAGACATCAAGATTTTGGACGAATTTTTTAAGAATTCTCAAATTTTCAGAAAGGAGGTTCCATATAAGGTCAAAAACTACATACTCAGATCTTCACCAAACTTTGCAGGGATACTTTGGATGTCAAGACACGTGGAGAAAACGTACAAAACAAGAGATTGGGGTCATCAAGATTTTGGACGAATTTTTTAAGAATTTTCATATTTTCAGATGGGAGGTTCAATATAAGGTCAAAAACTACATACTCAGATCTTCACCAAACTTTGCATGGATACATTGGATGTCAAGACACGTGGAAAAAACATACAAAACATAGGATTCGGAACATCAAGATTTTGGTCGAATTTTTTAAGAATTTTCAAATTTTCAGATAGGAGGTTCCATATAAGGTCAAAAACTACATACTCAGATCTTCACCAAACATTGCAGGAATACATTGGATGTCAAGACACGTGGAAAAAACGTACAAAACAAGAGATTGGGGTCATCAAGATTTTGCACGGATTTTTTAGGAATTTTCAAATTTTCAGATGGGAGGTTCCAGATAAGGTCAAAAACTACATACTCAGATCTTCACCAAACTTTGCAGGGATACATTGGATGTCAAGACACGTGGAAAAAACGTACAAAACAAGAGATTGGAGACATCAAGATTTTGGACGAATTTTTTAAGAATTTTCAAATTTTCAGATAGGAGGTTCCATATAAGGTCAAAAACTACATACTCAGATCTTCACCAAACTTTGCATGGATACATTATGTGTCAAGACACGTGGAAAAAACGTACAAAACAAAAGATTGGAGACATCAAGATTTTGGTCGAATTTTTTAAGAATTTTCAAATTTTCAGATGGGAGGTTCCAGATAAGGTCAAAAACTACATACTCAGATCTTCACCAAACTTTGCAGGGATACATTGGATGTCAAGACACGTGGAAAAAACGTACAAAACAAGAGATTGGAGACATCAAGATTTTGGACGAATTTTTTAAGAATTTTTAAATTTTCAGATAGGAGGTTCCATATAAGGTCAAAAACTACATACTCAGATCATCACCAAACTTTGCATGGATACATTATGTGTCAAGACACGTGGAAAAAACGTACAAAACAAGAGATTGGAGACATCAAGATATTGGTCGAATTTTTTAAGAAATTTCAAATTTTCAGATGGGAGGTTCCAGATAAGGTCAAAAACTACATACTCAGATCTTCACCAAACTTTGCAGGGATACATTGGATGTCAAGACACGTGGAAAAAACGTACAAAACAAGAGATAGGAGACATCAAGATTTTGGACGAATTTTTTAACAATTTTCAAATTTTCAGAAAGGATGTTCCAGATAAGGTCAAAAATAACATACTCAGATCTTCACCAAACTTTGCAGGGATACATTGGATATCAAGACACGTGGAAAAAACGTACAAAACAAGAGATTGGAGACATCAAGATTTTGGACGAATTTTTTAAGAATTTTCAAATTTTCAGATAGGAGGTTCCATATAAGGTCAAAAACTACATACTCAGATCTTCACCAAACTTTGCAGGGATACATTGGATGTCAAGACACGTGGAAAAAACGTACAAAACAAGAGATTGGAGACATCAAGATTATGGACGAATTTTTTAAGAATTTTCAAATTTTCAGAAAGGAGGTTCCATATAAGGTCAAAAATTACATACTCAGATCTTCACCAAACTTTGCAGGGATACATTGGATGTCAAGACACGTGGAAAAAACGTACAAAACAAGAGATTGGAGACATCAAGATTTTCGACGAATTTTTTAAGAATTTTCAAATTTTCAGAAAGGATGTTCCAGATAAGGTCAAAAACGACATACTCAGATCTTCACCAAACTTTGCAGGGATACATTGGAGGTCGAGACACGTGGAAAAAACGTACAAAACAAGAGATTGGAGACATCAAGATTTTGGACGAATTTTTGAAGAATTTTCAAATTTTCTGATAGGAGGTCCCAGATAAGGTCAAAAACTACATACTCAGATCTCCACCAAACATTGCAGGGATACATTGGATGTCAAGACACGTGGAAAAAACGTACAAAACAAGAGATTGGAGACATCAAGATTTTCGACGAATTTTTGAAGAATTTTCAAATTTTCAGATAGGAGGTTCCAGATAAGGTCAAAAACTACATACTCAGATCTTCACCAAACGTTGCAGGGATACTTTGCATGTCAAGACACGTGGAAAAAACGTACAAAACAAGAGAGTGGAGACATCAAGATTTTCGACGAATTTTTTAAGAATTTTCAAATTTTCAGATGGGAGGTTCCAGATAAGGTCAAAAACGACATACTCAGATCTTCACCAAACTTTGCATGGATACATTGGATGTCAAGACACGTGGAAAAAACGTACAAAACAAGAGATTGGGGTCATCAAGATTTTGCACGGATTTTTTAGGAATTTTCAAATTTTCAGATGGGAGGTTCCAGATAAGGTGAAAAACTACATACTCAGATCTTCACCAAACTTTGCAGGGATACATTGGATGTCAAGACACGTGGAAAAAACGTACAAAACAAGAGATTGGAGACATCAAGATTTTGGACGAATTTTTTAAGAATTTTCAAATTTTCAGATAGGAGGTTCCATATAAGGTCAAAAACTACATACTCAGATCTTCACCAAACTTTGCATGGATACATTATGTGTCAAGACACGTGGAAAAAACGTACAAAACAAAAGATTGGAGACATCAAGATTTTGGTCGAATTTTTTAAGAATTTTCAAATTTTCAGATGGGAGGTTCCAGATAAGGTCAAAAACTACATACTCAGATCTTCACCAAACTTTGCAGGGATACATTGGATGTCAAGACACGTGGAAAAAACGTACAAAAAAGAGATTGGAGACATCAAGATTTTGGACGAATTTTTTAACAATTTTCAAATTTTCAGAAAGGATGTTCCAGATAAGGTCAAAAACGACATACTCAGATCTTCACCAAACTTTGCAGGGATACATTGGATATCAAGACACGTGGAAAAAACGTACAAAACAAGAGATTGGAGACATCAAGATTTTGGACGAATTTTTTAAGAATTTTCAAATTTTCAGATAGGAGGTTCCAGATAAGGTCAAAAACTACATACTCAGATCTTCACCAAACTTTGCAGGGATACATTGGATGTCAAGACACGTGGAAAAAACGTACAAAACAAGAGATTGGGGTCATCAAGATTTTGGACGGATTTTTTAGGAATTTTCAAATTTTCAGATGGGAGGTTCCAGATAAGGTCAAAAACTACATACTCAGATCTTCACCAAACTTTGCATGGATACATTATGTGTCAAGACACGTGGAAAAAACGTACAAAACAAAAGATTGGAGACATCAAGATTTTGGTCGAATTTTTTAAGAATTTTCAAATTTTCAGATGGGAGGTTCCAGATAAGGTCAAAAACTACATACTCAGATCTTCACCAAACTTTGCAGGGATACATTGGATGTCAAGACACGTGGAAAAAACGTACAAAACAAGAGATTGGAGACATCAAGATTTTGGACGAATTTTTTAAGAATTTTTAAATTTTCAGATAGGAGGTTCCATATAAGGTCAAAAACTACATACTCAGATCTTCACCAAACTTTGCATGGATACATTATGTGTCAAGACACGTGGAAAAAACGTACAAAACAAGAGATTGGAGACATCAAGATATTGGTCGAATTTTTTAAGAAATTTCAAATTTTCAGATGGGAGGTTCCAGATAAGGTCAAAAACTACATACTCAGATCTTCACCAAACTTTGCAGGGATACATTGGATGTCAAGACACGTGGAAAAAACGTACAAAACAAGAGATAGGAGACATCAAGATTTTGGACGAATTTTTTAACAATTTTCAAATTTTCAGAAAGGATGTTCCAGATAAGGTCAAAAACAACATACTCAGATCTTCACCAAACTTTGCAGGGATACATTGGATATCAAGACACGTGGAAAAAACGTACAAAACAAGAGATTGGAGACATCAAGATTTTGGACGAATTTTTTAAGAATTTTCAAATTTTCAGATAGGAGGTTCCATATAAGGTCAAAAACTACATACTCAGATCTTCACCAAACTTTGCAGGGATACATTGGATGTCAAGACACGTGGAAAAAACGTACAAAACAAGAGATTGGAGACATCAAGATTATGGACGAATTTTTTAAGAATTTTCAAATTTTCAGAAAGGAGGTTCCATATAAGGTCAAAAATTACATACTCAGATCTTCACCAAACTTTGCAGGGATACATTGGATGTCAAGACACGTGGAAAAAACGTACAAAACAAGAGATTGGAGACATCAAGATTTTCGACGAATTTTTTAAGAATTTTCAAATTTTCAGAAAGGATGTTCCAGATAAGGTCAAAAACGACATACTCAGATCTTCACCAAACTTTGCAGGGATACATTGGAGGTCGAGACACGTGGAAAAAACGTACAAAACAAGAGATTGGAGACATCAAGATTTTGGACGAATTTTTGAAGAATTTTCAAATTTTCTGATAGGAGGTCCCAGATAAGGTCAAAAACTACATACTCAGATCTCCACCAAACATTGCAGGGATACATTGGATGTCAAGACACGTGGAAAAAACGTACAAAACAAGAGATTGGAGACATCAAGATTTTCGACGAATTTTTGAAGAATTTTCAAATTTTCAGATAGGAGGTTCCAGATAAGGTCAAAAACTACATACTCAGATCTTCACCAAACGTTGCAGGGATACTTTGCATGTCAAGACACGTGGAAAAAACGTACAAAACAAGAGAGTGGAGACATCAAGATTTTCGACGAATTTTTTAAGAATTTTCAAATTTTCAGATGGGAGGTTCCAGATAAGGTCAAAAACGACATACTCAGATCTTCACCAAACTTTGCATGGATACATTGGATGTCAAGACACGTGGAAAAAACGTACAAAACAAGAGATTGGGGTCATCAAGATTTTGCACGGATTTTTTAGGAATTTTCAAATTTTCAGATGGGAGGTTCCAGATAAGGTCAAAAACTACATACTCAGATCTTCACCAAACTTTGCAGGGATACATTGGATGTCAAGACACGTGGAAAAAACGTACAAAACAAGAGATTGGAGACATCAAGATTTTGGACGAATTTTTTAAGAATTTTCAAATTTTCAGATAGGAGGTTCCATATAAGGTCAAAAACTACATACTCAGATCTTCACCAAACTTTGCATGGATACATTATGTGTCAAGACACGTGGAAAAAACGTACAAAACAAAAGATTGGAGACATCAAGATTTTGGTCGAATTTTTTAAGAATTTTCAAATTTTCAGATGGGAGGTTCCAGATAAGGTCAAAAACTACATACTCAGATCTTCACCAAACTTTGCAGGGATACATTGGATGTCAAGACACGTGGAAAAAACGTACAAAAAAGAGATTGGAGACATCAAGATTTTGGACGAATTTTTTAACAATTTTCAAATTTTCAGAAAGGATGTTCCAGATAAGGTCAAAAACGACATACTCAGATCTTCACCAAACTTTGCAGGGATACATTGGATATCAAGACACGTGGAAAAAACGTACAAAACAAGAGATTGGAGACATCAAGATTTTGGACGAATTTTTTAAGAATTTTCAAATTTTCAGATAGGAGGTTCCAGATAAGGTCAAAAACTACATACTCAGATCTTCACCAAACTTTGCAGGGATACATTGGATGTCAAGACACGTGGAAAAAACGTACAAAACAAGAGATTGGGGTCATCAAGATTTTGGACGGATTTTTTAGGAATTTTCAAATTTTCAGATGGGAGGTTCCAGATAAGGTCAAAAACTACATACTCAGATCTTCACCAAACATTGCAGGGATACATTGGATGTCAAGACACGTGGAAAAAACGTACAAAACAAGAGATTGGAGACATCAAAATTTTGGACGAATTTTTTAAGAATTTTCAAATTTTCAGATAGGAGGTTCCAGATGAGGTCAAAAACTACATACTCAGATCTTCACCAAACTTTGCAGGAATACTTTGCATGTCAAGACACGTGGAAAAAACGTACAAAACAAGAGACCGGAGACATCAAGATTTTCGACGAATTTTTTAAGAATTTTCAAATTTTCAGATGGGAGGTTCCAGATAAGGTCAAAAACGACATACTCAGATCTTCACCAAACTTTGCATGGATACATTGGATGTCAAGACACGTGGAAAAAACATACAAAACATAGGATTGGTGACATCAAGATTTTGGACGAATTTTTTAAGAATTTTCAAATTTTCAGATAGGAGGTTCCAGATGAGGTCAAAAACTACATACTCAGATCTTCACCAAACTTTGCAGGAATACTTTGCATGTCAAGACACGTGGAAAAAACGTACAAAACAAGAGATCGGAGACATCAAGATTTTCGACGAATTTTTTAAGAATTTTCAAATTTTCAGATGGGAGGTTCCAGATAAGGTCAAAAACGACATACTCAGATCTTCACCAAACTTTGCAGGGATCCATTGGAGGTCGAGACACGTGGAAAAAACGTACAAAACAAGAGATTGGAGACATCAAGATTTTGGACGAATTTTTTAAGAATTTTCAAATTTTCAGATAGGAGGTTCCATATAAGGTCAAAAACTACATACTCAGATCTTCACCAAACTTTGCAGGGATACATTGGATGTCAAGACACGTGGAAAAAACGTACAAAACAAGAGATTGGAGACATCAAGATTTTCGACGAATTTTTTAAGAATTTTCAAATTTTCAGAAAGGATGTTCCAGATAAGGTCAAAAACGACATACTCAGATCTTCACCAAACTTTGCAGGGATCCATTGGAGGTCGAGACACGTGGAAAAAACGTACAAAACAAGAGATTGGAGACATCAAGATTTTGGACGAATTTTTGAAGAATTTTCAAATTTTCAGATAGGAGGTTCCAGATAAGGTCTAAAACTACATACTCAGATCTCCACCAAACATTGCAGGAATACATTGGATGTCAAGACACGTGGAAAAAACGTACAAAACAAGAGATTGGAGACATCAAGATTTTCGACGAATTTTTGAAGAATTTTCAAATTTTCAGATAGGAGGTTCCAGATAAGGTCAAAAACTACATACTCAGATCTTCACCAAACGTTGCAGGGATACTTTGCATGTCAAGACACGTGGAAAAAACGTACAAAACAAAAGATTGGAGACATCAAGATTTTCGACGAATTTTTTAAGAATTTTCAAATTTTCAGATGGGAGGTTCCAGATAAGGTCAAAAACGACATACTCAGATCTTCACCAAACTTTGCATGGATACATTGGATGTCAAGACACGTGGAAAAAACGTACAAAACAAGAGATTGGAGACATCAAGATTTTGGACGAATTTTTTAAGAATTCTCAAATTTTCAGAAAGGAGGTTCCATATAAGGTCAAAAACTACATACTCAGATCTTCACCAAACTTTGCAGGGATACTTTGGATGTCAAGACACGTGGAAAAAACGTACAAAACAAGAGATTGGGGTCATCAAGATTTTGGACGAATTTTTTAAGAATTTTCAAATTTTCAGATGGGAGGTTCAATATAAGGTCAAAAACTACATACTCAGATCTTCACCAAACTTTGCATGGATACATTGGATGTCAAGACACGTGGAAAAAACATACAAAACATAGGATTCGGAACATCAAGATTTTGCACGAATTTTTTAAGAATTTTCAAATTTTCAGATAGGAGGTTCCATATAAGGTCAAAAACTACATACTCAGATCTTCACCAAACATTGCAGGAATACATTGGATGTCAAGACACGTGGAAAAAACGTACAAAACAAGAGATTGGGGTCATCAAGATTTTGCACGGATTTTTTAGGAATTTTCAAATTTTCAGATGGGAGGTTCCAGATAAGGTCAAAAACTACATACTCAGATCTTCACCAAACTTTGCAGGGATACATTGGATGTCAAGACACGTGGAAAAAACGTACAAAACAAGAGATTGGAGACATCAAGATTTTGGAAGAATTTTTTAAGAATTTTCAAATTTTCAGATAGGAGGTTCCATATAAGGTCAAAAACTACATACTCAGATCTTCACCAAACTTTGCATGGATACATTATGTGTCAAGACACGTGGAAAAAACGTACAAAACTAAAGATTGGAGACATCAAGATTTTGGTCGAATTTTTTAAGAATTTTCAAATTTTCAGATGGGAGGTTCCAGATAAGGTCAAAAACTACATACTCAGATCTTCACCAAACTTTGCAGGGATACATTGGATGTCAAGACACGTGGAAAAAACGTACAAAACAAGAGATTGGAGACATCAAGATTTTGGACGAATTTTTTAAGAATTTTTAAATTTTCAGATAGGAGGTTCCATATAAGGTCAAAAACTATATACTCAGATCTTCACCAAACTTTGCATGGATACATTATGTGTCAAGACACGTGGAAAAAACGTACAAAACAAGAGATTGGAGACATCAAGATATTGGTCGAATTTTTTAAGAATTTTCAAATTTTCAGATAGGAGGTTCCAGATAAGGTCAAAAACTACATACTCAGATCTTCACCAAACTTTGCAGGGATACATTGGATGTCAAGACACGTGGAAAAAACGTACAAAACAAGAGATAGGAGACATCAAGATTTTGGACGAATTTTTTAACAATTTTCAAATTTTCAGAAAGGATGTTCCAGATAAGGTCAAAAACAACATACTCAGATCTTCACCAAACTTTGCAGGGATACATTGGATATCAAGACACGTGGAAAAAACGTACAAAAGAAGAGATTGGAGACATCAAGATTTTGGACGAATTTTTTAAGAATTTTCAAATTTTCAGATAGGAGGTTCCAGATAAGATCAAAAACTACATACTCAGATCTTCACCAAACTTTGCAGGGATACATTGGATGTCAAGACACGTGGAAAAAAAGTACAAAACAAGAGATTGGGGTCATCAAGATTTTGGACGGATTTTTTAGGAATTTTCAAATTTTCAGATGGGAGGTTCCATATAAGGTCAAAAACTACATACTCAGATCTTCACCAAACTTTGCAGGGATACATTGGATGTCAAGACACGTGGAAAAAACGTACAAAACAAGAGATTGGAGACATCAAGATTTTCGACGAATTTTTTAAGAATTTTCAAATTTTCAGAAAGGATGTTCCAGATAAGGTCAAAAACGACATACTCAGATCTTCACCAAACTTTGCAGGGATACATTGGAGGTCGAGACACGTGGAAAAAACGTACAAAACAAGAGATTGGAGACATCAAGATTTTGGACGAATTTTTGAAGAATTTTCAAATTTTCTGATAGGAGGTCCCAGATAAGGTCAAAAACTACATACTCAGATCTCCACCAAACATTGCAGGGATACATTGGATGTCAAGACACGTGGAAAAAACGTACAAAACAAGAGATTGGAGACATCAAGATTTTCGACGAATTTTTGAAGAATTTTCAAATTTTCAGATAGGAGGTTCCAGATAAGGTCAAAAACTACATACTCAGATCTTCACCAAACGTTGCAGGGATACTTTGCATGTCAAGACACGTGGAAAAAACGTACAAAACAAGAGATTGGAGACATCAAGATTTTCGACGAATTTTTTAAGAATTTTCAAATTTTCAGATGGGAGGTTCCAGATAAGGTCAAAAACGACATACTCAGATCTTCACCAAACTTTGCATGGATACATTGGATGTCAAGACACGTGGAAAAAACGTACAAAACAAGAGATTGGGGTCATCAAGATTTTGCACGGATTTTTTAGGAATTTTCAAATTTTCAGATGGGAGGTTCCAGATAAGGTCAAAAACTACATACTCAGATCTTCACCAAACTTTGCAGGGATACATTGGATGTCAAGACACGTGGAAAAAACGTACAAAACAAGAGATTGGAGACATCAAGATTTTGGACGAATTTTTTAAGAATTTTCAAATTTTCAGATAGGAGGTTCCATATAAGGTCAAAAACTACATACTCAGATCTTCACCAAACTTTGCATGGATACATTATGTGTCAAGACACGTGGAAAAAACGTACAAAACAAAAGATTGGAGACATCAAGATTTTGGTCGAATTTTTTAAGAATTTTCAAATTTTCAGATGGGAGGTTCCAGATAAGGTCAAAAACTACATACTCAGATCTTCACCAAACTTTGCAGGGATACATTGGATGTCAAGACACGTGGAAAAAACGTACAAAAAAGAGATTGGAGACATCAAGATTTTGGATGAATTTTTTAACAATTTTCAAATTTTCAGAAAGGATGTTCCAGATAAGGTCAAAAACGACATACTCAGATCTTCACCAAACTTTGCAGGGATACATTGGATATCAAGACACGTGGAAAAAACGTACAAAACAAGAGATTGGAGACATCAAGATTTTGGACGAATTTTTTAAGAATTTTCAAATTTTCAGATAGGAGGTTCCAGATAAGATCGAAAACTACATACTCAGATCTTCACCAAACTTTGCAGGGATACATTGGATGTCAAGACACGTGGAAAAAAAGTACAAAACAAGAGATTGGGGTCATCAAGATTTTGGACGGATTTTTTAGGAATTTTCAAATTTTCAGATGGGAGGTTCCATATAAGGTCAAAAACTACATACTCAGATCTTCACCAAACTTTGCAGGGATACATTGGATGTCAAGACACGTGGAAAAAACGTACAAAACAAGAGATTGGAGACATCAAGATTTTCGACGAATTTTTTAAGAATTTTCAAATTTTCAGAAAGGATGTTCCAGATAAGGTCAAAAACGACATACTCAGATCTTCACCAAACTTTGCAGGGATACATTGGAGGTCGAGACACGTGGAAAAAACGTACAAAACAAGAGATTGGAGACATCAAGATTTTGGACGAATTTTTGAAGAATTTTCAAATTTTCTGATAGGAGGTCCCAGATAAGGTCAAAAACTACATACTCAGATCTCCACCAAACATTGCAGGGATACATTGGATGTCAAGACACGTGGAAAAAACGTACAAAACAAGAGATTGGAGACATCAAGATTTTCGTCGAATTTTTTAAGAATTTTCAAATTTTCAGATAGGAGGTTCCAGATAAGGTCAAAAACTACATACTCAGATCTTCACCAAACGTTGCAGGGATACTTTGCATGTCAAGACACGTGGAAAAAACGTACAAAACAAGAGATTGGAGACATCAAGATTTTGGACGAATTTTTTAAGAATTTTCAAATTTTCAGAAAGGATGTTCCAGATAAGGTCAAAAACGACATACTCAGATCTTCACCAAACTTTGCAGGGATACATTGGATGTCAAGACACGTGGAAAAAACGTACAAAACAAGAGATTGGAGACATCAAATTTTGGACGAATTTTTTAAGAATTTTCAAATTTTCAGAAAGGATGTTCCAGATAAGGTCAAAAACGACATACTCAGATCTTCACCAAACTTTGCAGGGATACATTGGAGGTCAAGACACGTGGAAAAAACGTACAAAACAAGAGATTGGAGACATCAAGATTTTCGACGAATTTTTGAAGAATTTTCAAATTTTCAGATAGGAGGTTCCAGATAAGGTCAAAAACTACATACTCAGATCTTTACCAAACGTTGCAGGGATACTTTGCATGTCAAGACACGTGGAAAAAACGTACAAAACAAGAGATTGGAGACATCAAGATTTTCGACGAATTTTTTAAGAATTTTCAAATTTTCAGATGGGAGGTTCCAGATAAGGTCAAAAACGACATACTCAGATCTTCACCAAACTTTGCATGGATACATTGGATGTCAAGACACGTGGAAAAAACGTACAAAACAAGAGATTGGAGACATCAAGATTTTGGACGAATTTTTTAAGAATTCTCAAATTTTCAGAAAGGAGGTTCCATATAAGGTCAAAAACTACAAACTCAGATCTTCACCAAACTTTGCAGGGATACATTGGATGTCAAGACACGTGGAAAAAACGTACAAAACAAGAGATTGGGGTCATCAAGATTTTGGACGAATTTTTTAAGAATTTTCAAATTTTCAGAAAGGAGGTTCCATATAAGGTCAAAAACTACATACTCAGATCTTCACCAAACTTTGCAGGGATACATTGGATGTCAAGACACGTGGAAAAAACGTACAAAACAAGAGATTGGGGTCATCAAGATTTTGGACGGATTTTTTAGGAATTTTCAAATTTTCAGATGGGAGGTTCCAGATAAGGTCAAAAACTACATACTCAGATCTTCACCAAACTTTGCAGGGATACATTGGATGTCAAGACACGTGGAAAAAACGTACAAAACAAGAGATTGGAGACATCAAGATTTTGGACGAATTTTTTAAGAATTTTTAAATTTTCAGATAGGAGGTTCCATATAAGGTGAAAAACTACATACTCAGATCTTCACCAAACTTTGCATGGATACATTATGTGTCAAGACACGTGGAAAAAACGTACAAAACAAGAGATTGGAGACATCAAGATATTGGGCGAATTTTTTAAGAATTTTCAAATTTTCAGATGGGAGGTTCCAGATAAGGTCAAAAACTACATACTCAGATCTTCACCAAACTTTGCAGGGATACATTGGATGTCAAGACACGTGGAAAAAACGTACAAAACAAGAGATTGGAGACATCAAGATTTTGGACGAATTTTTTAAGAATTTTCAAATTTTCAGATAGGAGGTTCCAGATAAGATCAAAAACTACATACTCAGATCTTCACCAAACTTTGCAGGGATACATTGGATGTCAAGACACGTGGAAAAAACGTACAAAACAAGAGATTGGGGTCATCAAGATTTTGGACGGATTTTTTAGGAATTTTCAAATTTTCAGATGGGAGGTTCCAGATAAGGTCAAAAACTACATACTCAGATCTTCACCAAACATTGCAGGGATACATTGGATGTCAAGACACGTGGAAAAAACGTACAAACCAAGAGATTGGAGACATCAAGATTTTGGACGAATTTTTTAAGAATTTTCAAATTTTCAGATAGGAGGTTCCAGATGAGGTCAAAAACTACATACTCAGATCTTCACCAAACTTTGCAGGAATACTTTGCATGTCAAGACACGTGGAAAAAACGTACAAAACAAGAGATCGGAGACATCAAGATTTTCGACGAATTTTTTAAGAATTTTCAAATTTTCAGATGGGAGGTTCCAGATAAGGTCAAAAACGACATACTCAGATCTTCACCAAACTTTGCAGGGATCCATTGGAGGTCGAGACACGTGGAAAAAACGTACAAAACAAGAGATTGGAGACATCAAGATTTTGGACGAATTTTTTAAGAATTTTCAAATTTTCAGATAGGAGGTTCCATATAAGGTCAAAAACTACATACTCAGATCTTCACCAAACTTTGCAGGGATACATTGGATGTCAAGACACGTGGAAAAAACGTACAAAACAAGAGATTGGAGACATCAAGATTTTCGACGAATTTTTTAAGAATTTTCAAATTTTCAGAAAGGATGTTCCAGATAAGGTCAAAAACGACATACTCAGATCTTCACCAAACTTTGCAGGGATCCATTGGAGGTCGAGACACGTGGAAAAAACGTACAAAACAAGAGATTGGAGACATCAAGATTTTGGACGAATTTTTGAAGAATTTTCAAATTTTCAGATAGGAGGTTCCAGATAAGGTCTAAAACTACATACTCAGATCTCCACCAAACATTGCAGGAATACATTGGATGTCAAGACACGTGGAAAAAACGTACAAAACAAGAGATTGGAGACATCAAGATTTTCGACGAATTTTTGAAGAATTTTCAAATTTTCAGATAGGAGGTTCCAGATAAGGTCAAAAACTACATACTCAGATCTTCACCAAACGTTGCAGGGATACTTTGCATGTCAAGACACGTGGAAAAAACGTACAAAACAAAAGATTGGAGACATCAAGATTTTCGACGAATTTTTTAAGAATTTTCAAATTTTCAGATGGGAGGTTCCAGATAAGGTCAAAAACGACATACTCAGATCTTCACCAAACTTTGCATGGATACATTGGATGTCAAGACACGTGGAAAAAACGTACAAAACAAGAGATTGGAGACATCAAGATTTTGGACGAATTTTTTAAGAATTCTCAAATTTTCAGAAAGGAGGTTCCATATAAGGTCAAAAACTACATACTCAGATCTTCACCAAACTTTGCAGGGATACTTTGGATGTCAAGACACGTGGAAAAAACGTACAAAACAAGAGATTGGGGTCATCAAGATTTTGGACGAATTTTTTAAGAATTTTCAAATTTTCAGATGGGAGGTTCAATATAAGGTCAAAAACTACATACTCAGATCTTCACCAAACTTTGCATGGATACATTGGATGTCAAGACACGTGGAAAAAACATACAAAACATAGGATTCGGAACATCAAGATTTTGGTCGAATTTTTTAAGAAATTTCAAATTTTCAGATAGGAGGTTCCATATAAGGTCAAAAACTACATACTCAGATCTTCACCAAACATTGCAGGAATACATTGGATGTCAAGACACGTGGAAAAAACGTACAAAACAAGAGATTGGGGTCATCAAGATTTTGCACGGATTTTTTAGGAATTTTCAAATTTTCAGATGGGAGGTTCCAGATAAGGTCAAAAACTACATACTCAGATCTTCACCAAACTTTGCAGGGATACATTGGATGTCAAGACACGTGGAAAAAACGTACAAAACAAGAGATTGGAGACATCAAGATTTTGGACGAATTTTTTAAGAATTTTCAAATTTTCAGATAGGAGGTTCCATATAAGGTCAAAAACTACATACTCAGATCTTCACCAAACTTTGCATGGATACATTATGTGTCAAGACACGTGGAAAAAACGTACAAAACAAAAGATTGGAGACATCAAGATTTTCGACGAATTTTTTAAGAATTTTCAAATTTTCAGATGGGAGGTTCCAGATAAGGTCAAAAACTACATACTCAGATCTTCACCAAACTTTGCAGGGATACATTGGATGTCAAGACACGTGGAAAAAACGTACAAAAAAGAGATTGGAGACATCAAGATTTTGGACGAATTTTTTAACAATTTTCAAATTTTCAGAAAGGATGTTCCAGATAAGGTCAAAAACGACATACTCAGATCTTCACCAAACTTTGCAGGGATACATTGGATATCAAGACACGTGGAAAAAACGTACAAAACAAGAGATTGGAGACATCAAGATTTTGGACGAATTTTTTAAGAATTTTCAAATTTTCAGATAGGAGGTTCCAGATAAGGTCAAAAACTACATACTCAGATCTTCACCAAACTTTGCAGGGATACATTGGATGTCAAGACACGTGGAAAAAACGTACAAAACAAGAGATTGGGGTCATCAAGATTTTGGACGGATTTTTTAGGAATTTTCAAATTTTCAGATGGGAGGTTCCAGATAAGGTCAAAAACTACATACTCAGATCTTCACCAAACATTGCAGGGATACATTGGATGTCAAGACACGTGGAAAAAACGTACAAAACAAGAGATTGGAGACATCAAAATTTTGGACGAATTTTTTAAGAATTTTCAAATTTTCAGATAGGAGGTTCCAGATGAGGTCAAAAACTACATACTCAGATCTTCACCAAACTTTGCAGGAATACTTTGCATGTCAAGACACGTGGAAAAAACGTACAAAACAAGAGATCGGAGACATCAAGATTTTCGACGAATTTTTTAAGAATTTTCAAATTTTCAGATGGGAGGTTCCAGATAAGGTCAAAAACGACATACTCAGATCTTCACCAAACTTTGCATGGATACATTGGATGTCAAGACACGTGGAAAAAACATACAAAACATAGGATTGGTGACATCAAGATTTTGGACGAATTTTTTAAGAATTTTCAAATTTTCAGATAGGAGGTTCCATATAAGGTCAAAAACTACATACTCAGATCTTCACCAAACTTTGCATGGATACATTATGTGTCAAGACACGTGGAAAAAACGTACAAAACTAAAGATTGGAGACATCAAGATTTTGGTCGAATTTTTTAAGAATTTTCAAATTTTCAGATGGGAGGTTCCAGATAAGGTCAAAAACTACATACTCAGATCTTCACCAAACTTTGCAGGGATACATTGGATGTCAAGACACGTGGAAAAAACGTACAAAACAAGAGATTGGAGACATCAAGATTTTGGACGAATTTTTTAAGAATTTTTAAATTTTCAGATAGGAGGTTCCATATAAGGTCAAAAACTATATACTCAGATCTTCACCAAACTTTGCATGGATACATTATGTGTCAAGACACGTGGAAAAAACGTACAAAACAAGAGATTGGAGACATCAAGATATTGGTCGAATTTTTTAAGAATTTTCAAATTTTCAGATAGGAGGTTCCAGATAAGGTCAAAAACTACATACTCAGATCTTCACCAAACTTTGCAGGGATACATTGGATGTCAAGACACGTGGAAAAAACGTACAAAACAAGAGATAGGAGACATCAAGATTTTGGACGAATTTTTTAACAATTTTCAAATTTTCAGAAAGGATGTTCCAGATAAGGTCAAAAACAACATACTCAGATCTTCACCAAACTTTGCAGGGATACATTGGATATCAAGACACGTGGAAAAAACGTACAAAAGAAGAGATTGGAGACATCAAGATTTTGGACGAATTTTTTAAGAATTTTCAAATTTTCAGATAGGAGGTTCCAGATAAGATCAAAAACTACATACTCAGATCTTCACCAAACTTTGCAGGGATACATTGGATGTCAAGACACGTGGAAAAAAAGTACAAAACAAGAGATTGGGGTCATCAAGATTTTGGACGGATTTTTTAGGAATTTTCAAATTTTCAGATGGGAGGTTCCATATAAGGTCAAAAACTACATACTCAGATCTTCACCAAACTTTGCAGGGATACATTGGATGTCAAGACACGTGGAAAAAACGTACAAAACAAGAGATTGGAGACATCAAGATTTTCGACGAATTTTTTAAGAATTTTCAAATTTTCAGAAAGGATGTTCCAGATAAGGTCAAAAACGACATACTCAGATCTTCACCAAACTTTGCAGGGATACATTGGAGGTCGAGACACGTGGAAAAAACGTACAAAACAAGAGATTGGAGACATCAAGATTTTGGACGAATTTTTGAAGAATTTTCAAATTTTCTGATAGGAGGTCCCAGATAAGGTCAAAAACTACATACTCAGATCTCCACCAAACATTGCAGGGATACATTGGATGTCAAGACACGTGGAAAAAACGTACAAAACAAGAGATTGGAGACATCAAGATTTTCGACGAATTTTTGAAGAATTTTCAAATTTTCAGATAGGAGGTTCCAGATAAGGTCAAAAACTACATACTCAGATCTTCACCAAACGTTGCAGGGATACTTTGCATGTCAAGACACGTGGAAAAAACGTACAAAACAAGAGATTGGAGACATCAAGATTTTGGACGAATTTTTTAAGAATTTTCAAATTTTCAGATAGGAGGTTCCAGATGAGGTCAAAAACTACATACTCAGATCTTCACCAAACTTTGCAGGAATACTTTGCATGTCAAGACACGTGGAAAAAACGTACAAAACAAGAGATCGGAGACATCAAGATTTTCGACGAATTTTTTAAGAATTTTCAAATTTTCAGATGGGAGGTTCCAGATAAGGTCAAAAACGACATACTCAGATCTTCACCAAACTTTGCATGGATACATTGGATGTCAAGACACGTGGAAAAAACATACAAAACATAGGATTGGTGACATCAAGATTTTGGACGAATTTTTTAAGAATTTTCAAATTTTCAGATAGGAGGTTCCACATAAGGTCAAAAACTACATACTCAGATCTTCACCAAACTTTGCATGGATACATTATGTGTCAAGACACGTGGAAAAAACGTACAAAACTAAAGATTGGAGACATCAAGATTTTGGTCGAATTTTTTAAGAATTTTCAAATTTTCAGATGGGAGGTTCCAGATAAGGTCAAAAACTACATACTCAGATCTTCACCAAACTTTGCAGGGATACATTGGATGTCAAGACACGTGGAAAAAACGTACAAAACAAGAGATTGGAGACATCAAGATTTTGGACGAATTTTTTAAGAATTTTTAAATTTTCAGATAGGAGGTTCCATATAAGGTCAAAAACTATATACTCAGATCTTCACCAAACTTTGCATGGATACATTATGTGTCAAGACACGTGGAAAAAACGTACAAAACAAGAGATTGGAGACATCAAGATATTGGTCGAATTTTTTAAGAATTTTCAAATTTTCAGATAGGAGGTTCCAGATAAGGTCAAAAACTACATACTCAGATCTTCACCAAACTTTGCAGGGATACATTGGATGTCAAGACACGTGGAAAAAACGTACAAAACAAGAGATAGGAGACATCAAGATTTTGGACGAATTTTTTAACAATTTTCAAATTTTCAGAAAGGATGTTCCAGATAAGGTCAAAAACAACATACTCAGATCTTCACCAAACTTTGCAGGGATACATTGGATATCAAGACACGTGGAAAAAACGTACAAAAGAAGAGATTGGAGACATCAAGATTTTGGACGAATTTTTTAAGAATTTTCAAATTTTCAGATAGGAGGTTCCAGATAAGATCAAAAACTACATACTCAGATCTTCACCAAACTTTGCAGGGATACATTGGATGTCAAGACACGTGGAAAAAAAGTACAAAACAAGAGATTGGGGTCATCAAGATTTTGGACGGATTTTTTAGGAATTTTCAAATTTTCAGATGGGAGGTTCCATATAAGGTCAAAAACTACATACTCAGATCTTCACCAAACTTTGCAGGGATACATTGGATGTCAAGACACGTGGAAAAAACGTACAAAACAAGAGATTGGAGACATCAAGATTTTCGACGAATTTTTTAAGAATTTTCAAATTTTCAGAAAGGATGTTCCAGATAAGGTCAAAAACGACATACTCAGATCTTCACCAAACTTTGCAGGGATACATTGGAGGTCGAGACACGTGGAAAAAACGTACAAAACAAGAGATTGGAGACATCAAGATTTTGGACGAATTTTTGAAGAATTTTCAAATTTTCTGATAGGAGGTCCCAGATAAGGTCAAAAACTACATACTCAGATCTCCACCAAACATTGCAGGGATACATTGGATGTCAAGACACGTGGAAAAAACGTACAAAACAAGAGATTGGAGACATCAAGATTTTCGACGAATTTTTGAAGAATTTTCAAATTTTCAGATAGGAGGTTCCAGATAAGGTCAAAAACTACATACTCAGATCTTCACCAAACGTTGCAGGGATACTTTGCATGTCAAGACACGTGGAAAAAACGTACAAAACAAGAGATTGGAGACATCAAGATTTTCGACGAATTTTTTAAGAATTTTCAAATTTTCAGATGGGAGGTTCCAGATAAGGTCAAAAACGACATACTCAGATCTTCACCAAACTTTGCATGGATACATTGGATGTCAAGACACGTGGAAAAAACGTACAAAACAAGAGATTGGGGTCATCAAGATTTTGCACGGATTTTTTAGGAATTTTCAAATTTTCAGATGGGAGGTTCCAGATAAGGTCAAAAACTACATACTCAGATCTTCACCAAACTTTGCAGGGATACATTGGATGTCAAGACACGTGGAAAAAACGTACAAAACAAGAGATTGGAGACATCAAGATTTTGGACGAATTTTTTAAGAATTTTCAAATTTTCAGATAGGAGGTTCCATATAAGGTCAAAAACTACATACTCAGATCTTCACCAAACTTTGCATGGATACATTATGTGTCAAGACACGTGGAAAAAACGTACAAAACAAAAGATTGGAGACATCAAGATTTTGGTCGAATTTTTTAAGAATTTTCAAATTTTCAGATGGGAGGTTCCAGATAAGGTCAAAAACTACATACTCAGATCTTCACCAAACTTTGCAGGGATACATTGGATGTCAAGACACGTGGAAAAAACGTACAAAAAAGAGATTGGAGACATCAAGATTTTGGATGAATTTTTTAACAATTTTCAAATTTTCAGAAAGGATGTTCCAGATAAGGTCAAAAACGACATACTCAGATCTTCACCAAACTTTGCAGGGATACATTGGATATCAAGACACGTGGAAAAAACGTACAAAACAAGAGATTGGAGACATCAAGATTTTGGACGAATTTTTTAAGAATTTTCAAATTTTCAGATAGGAGGTTCCAGATAAGATCGAAAACTACATACTCAGATCTTCACCAAACTTTGCAGGGATACATTGGATGTCAAGACACGTGGAAAAAAAGTACAAAACAAGAGATTGGGGTCATCAAGATTTTGGACGGATTTTTTAGGAATTTTCAAATTTTCAGATGGGAGGTTCCATATAAGGTCAAAAACTACATACTCAGATCTTCACCAAACTTTGCAGGGATACATTGGATGTCAAGACACGTGGAAAAAACGTACAAAACAAGAGATTGGAGACATCAAGATTTTCGACGAATTTTTTAAGAATTTTCAAATTTTCAGAAAGGATGTTCCAGATAAGGTCAAAAACGACATACTCAGATCTTCACCAAACTTTGCAGGGATACATTGGAGGTCGAGACACGTGGAAAAAACGTACAAAACAAGAGATTGGAGACATCAAGATTTTGGACGAATTTTTGAAGAATTTTCAAATTTTCTGATAGGAGGTCCCAGATAAGGTCAAAAACTACATACTCAGATCTCCACCAAACATTGCAGGGATACATTGGATGTCAAGACACGTGGAAAAAACGTACAAAACAAGAGATTGGAGACATCAAGATTTTCGTCGAATTTTTTAAGAATTTTCAAATTTTCAGATAGGAGGTTCCAGATAAGGTCAAAAACTACATACTCAGATCTTCACCAAACGTTGCAGGGATACTTTGCATGTCAAGACACGTGGAAAAAACGTACAAAACAAGAGATTGGAGACATCAAGATTTTGGACGAATTTTTTAAGAATTTTCAAATTTTCAGAAAGGATGTTCCAGATAAGGTCAAAAACGACATACTCAGATCTTCACCAAACTTTGCAGGGATACATTGGATGTCAAGACACGTGGAAAAAACGTACAAAACAAGAGATTGGAGACATCAAATTTTGGACGAATTTTTTAAGAATTTTCAAATTTTCAGAAAGGATGTTCCAGATAAGGTCAAAAACGACATACTCAGATCTTCACCAAACTTTGCAGGGATACATTGGAGGTCAAGACACGTGGAAAAAACGTACAAAACAAGAGATTGGAGACATCAAGATTTTCGACGAATTTTTGAAGAATTTTCAAATTTTCAGATAGGAGGTTCCAGATAAGGTCAAAAACTACATACTCAGATCTTTACCAAACGTTGCAGGGATACTTTGCATGTCAAGACACGTGGAAAAAACGTACAAAACAAGAGATTGGAGACATCAAGATTTTCGACGAATTTTTTAAGAATTTTCAAATTTTCAGATGGGAGGTTCCAGATAAGGTCAAAAACGACATACTCAGATCTTCACCAAACTTTGCATGGATACATTGGATGTCAAGACACGTGGAAAAAACGTACAAAACAAGAGATTGGAGACATCAAGATTTTGGACGAATTTTTTAAGAATTCTCAAATTTTCAGAAAGGAGGTTCCATATAAGGTCAAAAACTACAAACTCAGATCTTCACCAAACTTTGCAGGGATACATTGGATGTCAAGACACGTGGAAAAAACGTACAAAACAAGAGATTGGGGTCATCAAGATTTTGGACGAATTTTTTAAGAATTTTCAAATTTTCAGAAAGGAGGTTCCATATAAGGTCAAAAACTACATACTCAGATCTTCACCAAACTTTGCAGGGATACATTGGATGTCAAGACACGTGGAAAAAACGTACAAAACAAGAGATTGGGGTCATCAAGATTTTGGACGGATTTTTTAGGAATTTTCAAATTTTCAGATGGGAGGTTCCAGATAAGGTCAAAAACTACATACTCAGATCTTCACCAAACTTTGCAGGGATACATTGGATGTCAAGACACGTGGAAAAAACGTACAAAACAAGAGATTGGAGACATCAAGATTTTGGACGAATTTTTTAAGAATTTTTAAATTTTCAGATAGGAGGTTCTATATAAGGTGAAAAACTACATACTCAGATCTTCACCAAACTTTGCATGGATACATTATGTGTCAAGACACGTGGAAAAAACGTACAAAACAAGAGATTGGAGACATCAAGATATTGGGCGAATTTTTTAAGAATTTTCAAATTTTCAGATGGGAGGTTCCAGATAAGGTCAAAAACTACATACTCAGATCTTCACCAAACTTTGCAGGGATACATTGGATGTCAAGACACGTGGAAAAAACGTACAAAACAAGAGATTGGAGACATCAAGATTTTGGACGAATTTTTTAAGAATTTTCAAATTTTCAGATAGGAGGTTCCAGATAAGATCAAAAACTACATACTCAGATCTTCACCAAACTTTGCAGGGATACATTGGATGTCAAGACACGTGGAAAAAACGTACAAAACAAGAGATTGGGGTCATCAAGATTTTGGACGGATTTTTTAGGAATTTTCAAATTTTCAGATGGGAGGTTCCAGATAAGGTCAAAAACTACATACTCAGATCTTCACCAAACATTGCAGGGATACATTGGATGTCAAGACACGTGGAAAAAACGTACAAACCAAGAGATTGGAGACATCAAGATTTTGGACGAATTTTTTAAGAATTTTCAAATTTTCAGATAGGAGGTTCCAGATGAGGTCAAAAACTACATACTCAGATCTTCACCAAACTTTGCAGGAATACTTTGCATGTCAAGACACGTGGAAAAAACGTACAAAACAAGAGATCGGAGACATCAAGATTTTCGACGAATTTTTTAAGAATTTTCAAATTTTCAGATGGGAGGTTCCAGATAAGGTCAAAAACGACATACTCAGATCTTCACCAAACTTTGCAGGGATCCATTGGAGGTCGAGACACGTGGAAAAAACGTACAAAACAAGAGATTGGAGACATCAAGATTTTGGACGAATTTTTTAAGAATTTTCAAATTTTCAGATAGGATGTTCCAGATAAGGTCAAAAACGACATACTCAGATCTTCACCAAACTTTGCAGGGATCCATTGGAGGTCGAGACACGTGGAAAAAACGTACAAAACAAGAGATTGGAGACATCAAGATTTTGGACGAATTTTTGAAGAATTTTCAAATTTTCAGATAGGAGGTTCCAGATAAGGTCTAAAACTACATACTCAGATCTCCACCAAACATTGCAGGAATACATTGGATGTCAAGACACGTGGAAAAAACGTACAAAACAAGAGATTGGAGACATCAAGATTTTCGACGAATTTTTGAAGAATTTTCAAATTTTCAGATAGGAGGTTCCAGATAAGGTCAAAAACTACATACTCAGATCTTCACCAAACGTTGCAGGGATACTTTGCATGTCAAGACACGTGGAAAAAACGTACAAAACAAAAGATTGGAGACATCAAGATTTTCGACGAATTTTTTAAGAATTTTCAAATTTTCAGATGGGAGGTTCCAGATAAGGTCAAAAACGACATACTCAGATCTTCACCAAACTTTGCATGGATACATTGGATGTCAAGACACGTGGAAAAAACGTACAAAACAAGAGATTGGAGACATCAAGATTTTGGACGAATTTTTTAAGAATTCTCAAATTTTCAGAAAGGAGGTTCCATATAAGGTCAAAAACTACATACTCAGATCTTCACCAAACTTTGCAGGGATACTTTGGATGTCAAGACACGTGGAAAAAACGTACAAAACAAGAGATTGGGGTCATCAAGATTTTGGACGAATTTTTTAAGAATTTTCAAATTTTCAGATGGGAGGTTCAATATAAGGTCAAAAACTACATACTCAGATCTTCACCAAACTTTGCATGGATACATTGGATGTCAAGACACGTGGAAAAAACATACAAAACATAGGATTCGGAACATCAAGATTTTGGTCGAATTTTTTAAGAAATTTCAAATTTTCAGATAGGAGGTTCCATATAAGGTCAAAAACTACATACTCAGATCTTCACCAAACATTGCAGGAATACATTGGATGTCAAGACACGTGGAAAAAACGTACAAAACAAGAGATTGGGGTCATCAAGATTTTGCACGGATTTTTTAGGAATTTTCAAATTTTCAGATGGGAGGTTCCAGATAAGGTCAAAAACTACATACTCAGATCTTCACCAAACTTTGCAGGGATACATTGGATGTCAAGACACGTGGAAAAAACGTACAAAACAAGAGATTGGAGACATCAAGATTTTGGACGAATTTTTTAAGAATTTTCAAATTTTCAGATAGGAGGTTCCATATAAGGTCAAAAACTACATACTCAGATCTTCACCAAACTTTGCATGGATACATTATGTGTCAAGACACGTGGAAAAAACGTACAAAACAAAAGATTGGAGACATCAAGATTTTCGACGAATTTTTTAAGAATTTTCAAATTTTCAGATGGGAGGTTCCAGATAAGGTCAAAAACTACATACTCAGATCTTCACCAAACTTTGCAGGGATACATTGGATGTCAAGACACGTGGAAAAAACGTACAAAAAAGAGATTGGAGACATCAAGATTTTGGACGAATTTTTTAACAATTTTCAAATTTTCAGAAAGGATGTTCCAGATAAGGTCAAAAACGACATACTCAGATCTTCACCAAACTTTGCAGGGATACATTGGATATCAAGACACGTGGAAAAAACGTACAAAACAAGAGATTGGAGACATCAAGATTTTGGACGAATTTTTTAAGAATTTTCAAATTTTCAGATAGGAGGTTCCAGATAAGGTCAAAAACTACATACTCAGATCTTCACCAAACTTTGCAGGAATACTTTGCATGTCAAGACACGTGGAAAAAACGTACAAAACAAGAGATCGGAGACATCAAGATTTTCGACGAATTTTTTAAGAATTTTCAAATTTTCAGATGGGAGGTTCCAGATAAGGTCAAAAACGACATACTCAGATCTTCACCAAACTTTGCATGGATACATTGGATGTCAAGACACGTGGAAAAAACATACAAAACATAGGATTGGTGACATCAAGATTTTGGACGAATTTTTTAAGAATTTTCAAATTTTCAGATAGGAGGTTCCATATAAGGTCAAAAACTACATACTCAGATCTTCACCAAACTTTGCAGGGATACATTGGATGTCAAGACACGTGGAAAAAACGTACAAAACAAGAGATTGGAGACATCAAGATTATGGACGAATTTTTTGAGAATTTTCAAATTTTCAGAAAGGAGGTTCCATATAAGGTCAAAAACTACATACTCAGATCTTCACCAAACTTTGCAGGGATACATTGGATGTCAAGACACGTGGAAAAAACGTACAAAACAAGAGATTGGAGACATCAAGATTTTCGACGAATTTTTTAAGAATTTTCAAATTTTCAGAAAGGATGTTCCAGATAAGGTCAAAAACGACATACTCAGATCTTCACCAAACTTTGCAGGGATACATTGGAGGTCGAGACACGTGGAAAAAACGTACAAAACAAGAGATTGGAGACATCAAGATTTTGGACGAATTTTTGAAGAATTTTCAAATTTTCTGATAGGAGGTCCCAGATAAGGTCAAAAACTACATACTCAGATCTCCACCAAACATTGCAGGGATACATTGGATGTCAAGACACGTGGAAAAAACGTACAAAACAAGAGATTGGAGACATCAAGATTTTCAACGAATTTTTGAAGAATTTTCAAATTTTCAGATAGGAGGTTCCAGATAAGGTCAAAAACTACATACTCAGATCTTCACCAAACGTTGCAGGGATACTTTGCATGTCAAGACACGTGGAAAAAACGTACAAAACAAGAGATTGGAGACATCAACATTTTCGACGAATTTTTTAAGAATTTTCAAATTTTCAGATGGGAGGTTCCAGATAAGGTCAAAAACGACATACTCAGATCTTCACCAAACTTTGCATGGATACATTGGATGTCAAGACACGTGGAAAAAACGTACAAAACAAGAGATTGGGGTCATCAAGATTTTGCACGGATTTTTTAAGAATTTTCAAATTTTCAGATGGGAGGTTCCAGATAAGGTCAAAAACGACATACTCAGATCTTCACCAAACTTTGCATGGATACATTGGATGTCAAGACACGTGGAAAAAACGTACAAAACAAGAGATTGGAGACATCAAGATTTTGGACGAATTTTTTAAGAATTCTCAAATTTTCAGAAAGGAGGTTCCATATAAGGTCAAAAACTACATACTCAGATCTTCACCAAACTTTGCAGGGATACTTTGGATGTCAAGACACGTGGAAAAAACGTACAAAACAAGAGATTGGGGTCATCAAGATTTTGGACGAATTTTTTAAGAATTTTCAAATTTTCAGATGGGAGGTTCAATATAAGGTCAAAAACTACATACTCAGATCTTCACCAAACTTTGCATGGATACATTGGATGTCAAGACACGTGGAAAAAACATACAAAACATAGGATTCGGAACATCAAGATTTTGGTCGAATTTTTTAAGAATTTTCAAATTTTCAGATAGGAGGTTCCATATAAGGTCAAAAACTACATACTCAGATCTTCACCAAACATTGCAGGAATACATTGGATGTCAAGACACGTGGAAAAAACGTACAAAACAAGAGATTGGGGTCATCAAGATTTTGCACGGATTTTTTAGGAATTTTCAAATTTTCAGATGGGAGGTTCCAGATAAGGTCAAAAACTACATACTCAGATCTTCACCAAACTTTGCAGGGATACATTGGATGTCAAGACACGTGGAAAAAACGTACAAAACAAGAGATTGGAGACATCAAGATTTTGGACGAATTTTTTAAGAATTTTCAAATTTTCAGATAGGAGGTTCCATATAAGGTCAAAAACTACATACTCAGATCTTCACCAAACTTTGCATGGATACATTATGTGTCAAGACACGTGGAAAAAACGTACAAAACAAAAGATTGGAGACATCAAGATTTTGGTCGAATTTTTTAAGAATTTTCAAATTTTCAGATGGGAGGTTCCAGATAAGGTCAAAAACTACATACTCAGATCTTCACCAAACTTTGCAGGGATACATTGGATGTCAAGACACGTGGAAAAAACGTACAAAAAAGAGATTGGAGACATCAAGATTTTGGACGAATTTTTTAACAATTTTCAAATTTTCAGAAAGGATGTTCCAGATAAGGTCAAAAACGACATACTCAGATCTTCACCAAACTTTGCAGGGATACATTGGATATCAAGACACGTGGAAAAAACGTACAAAACAAGAGATTGGAGACATCAAGATTTTGGACGAATTTTTTAAGAATTTTCAAATTTTCAGATAGGAGGTTCCAGATAAGGTCAAAAACTACATACTCAGATCTTCACCAAACTTTGCAGGGATACATTGGATGTCAAGACACGTGGAAAAAACGTACAAAACAAGAGATTGGGGTCATCAAGATTTTGGACGGATTTTTTAGGAATTTTCAAATTTTCAGATGGGAGGTTCCAGATAAGGTCAAAAACTACATACTCAGATCTTCACCAAACATTGCAGGGATACATTGGATGTCAAGACACGTGGAAAAAACGTACAAAACAAGAGATTGGAGACATCAAAATTTTGGACGAATTTTTTAAGAATTTTCAAATTTTCAGATAGGAGGTTCCAGATGAGGTCAAAAACTACATACTCAGATCTTCACCAAACTTTGCAGGAATACTTTGCATGTCAAGACACGTGGAAAAAACGTACAAAACAAGAGATCGGAGACATCAAGATTTTCGACGAATTTTTTAAGAATTTTCAAATTTTCAGATGGGAGGTTCCAGATAAGGTCAAAAACGACATACTCAGATCTTCACCAAACTTTGCATGGATACATTGGATGTCAAGACACGTGGAAAAAACATACAAAACATAGGATTGGTGACATCAAGATTTTGGACGAATTTTTTAAGAATTTTCAAATTTTCAGATAGGAGGTTCCATATAAGGTCAAAAACTACATACTCAGATCTTCACCAAACTTTGCAGGGATACATTGGATGTCAAGACACGTGGAAAAAACGTACAAAACAAGAGATTGGAGACATCAAGATTATGGACGAATTTTTTGAGAATTTTCAAATTTTCAGAAAGGAGGTTCCATATAAGGTCAAAAACTACATACTCAGATCTTCACCAAACTTTGCAGGGATACATTGGATGTCAAGACACGTGGAAAAAACGTACAAAACAAGAGATTGGAGACATCAAGATTTTCGACGAATTTTTTAAGAATTTTCAAATTTTCAGAAAGTATGTTCCAGATAAGGTCAAAAACGACATACTCAGATCTTCACCAAACTTTGCAGGGATACATTGGAGGTCGAGACACGTGGAAAAAACGTACAAAACAAGAGATTGGAGACATCAAGATTTTGGACGAATTTTTGAAGAATTTTCAAATTTTCTGATAGGAGGTCCCAGATAAGGTCAAAAACTACATACTCAGATCTCCACCAAACATTGCAGGGATACATTGGATGTCAAGACACGTGGAAAAAACGTACAAAACAAGAGATTGGAGACATCAAGATTTTCGACGAATTTTTGAAGAATTTTCAAATTTTCAGATAGGAGGTTCCAGATAAGGTCAAAAACTACATACTCAGATCTTCACCAAACGTTGCAGGGATACTTTGCATGTCAAGACACGTGGAAAAAACGTACAAAACAAGAGATTGGAGACATCAAGATTTTCGACGAATTTTTTAAGAATTTTCAAATTTTCAGATGGGAGGTTCCAGATAAGGTCAAAAACGACATACTCAGATCTTCACCAAACTTTGCATGGATACATTGGATGTCAAGACACGTGGAAAAAACGTACAAAACAAGAGATTGGGGTCATCAAGATTTTGCACGGATTTTTTAGGAATTTTCAAATTTTCAGATGGGAGGTTCCAGATAAGGTCAAAAACTACATACTCAGATCTTCACCAAACTTTGCAGGGATACATTGGATGTCAAGACACGTGGAAAAAACGTACAAAACAAGAGATTGGAGACATCAAGATTTTGGACGAATTTTTTAAGAATTTTCAAATTTTCAGATAGGAGGTTCCATATAAGGTCAAAAACTACATACTCAGATCTTCACCAAACTTTGCAGGAATACATTGAATGTCAAGACACGTGGAAAAAACGTACAAAACAAGAGATTGTGGTCATCAAGATTTTGGACGGATTTTTTAGGAATTTTCAAATTTTCAGATGGGAGGTTCCAGATAAGGTCAAAAACTACATACTCAGATCTTCACCAAACTTTGCAGGGATACATTGGATGTCAAGACACGTGGAAAAAACGTACAAAACAAGAGATTGGAGACATCAAGATTTTGGACGAATTTTTTAAGAATTTTCAAATTTTCAGATAGGAGGTTCCATATAAGGTCAAAAACTACATACTCAGATCTTCACCAAACTTTGCATGGATACATTATGTGTCAAGACACGTGGAAAAAACGTACAAAACAAGAGATTGGAGACATCAAGATTTTGGTCGAATTTTTTAAGAATTTTCAAATTTTCAGATGGGAGGTTCCAGATAAGGTCAAAAACTACATACTCAGATCTTCACCAAACTTTGCAGGGATACATTGGATGTCAAGACACGTGGAAAAAACGTACAAAACAAGAGATAGGAGACATCAAGATTTTGGACGAATTTTTTAACAATTTTCAAATTTTCAGAAAGGATGTTCCAGATAAGGTCAAAAACGACATACTCAGATCTTCACCAAACTTTGCAGGGATACATTGGATATCAAGACACGTGGAAAAAACGTACAAAACAAGAGATTGGAGACATCAAGATTTTGGACGAATTTTTTAAGAATTTTCAAATTTTCAGATAGGAGGTTCCAGATAAGGTCAAAAACTACATACTCAGATCTTCACCAAACTTTGCAGGGATACATTGGATGTCAAGACACGTGGAAAAAACGTACAAAACAAGAGATTGGAGACATCAAGATTTTGGACGAATTTTTTAAGAATTTTCAAATTTTCAGATAGGAGGTTCCAGATGAGGTCAAAAACTACATACTCAGATCTTCACCAAACTTTGCAGGAATACTTTGCATGTCAAGACACGTGGAAAAAACGTACAAAACAAGAGATCGGAGACATCAAGATTTTCGACGAATTTTTTAAGAATTTTCAAATTTTCAGATGGGAGGTTCCAGATAAGGTCAAAAACGACATACTCAGATCTTCACCAAACTTTGCAGGGATCCATTGGAGGTCGAGACACGTGGAAAAAACGTACAAAACAAGAGATTGGAGACATCAAGATTTTGGACGAATTTTTTAAGAATTTTCAAATTTTCAGATAGGAGGTTCCATATAAGGTCAAAAACTACATACTCAGATCTTCACCAAACTTTGCAGGGATACATTGGATGTCAAGACACGTGGAAAAAACGTACAAAACAAGAGATTGGAGACATCAAGATTTTGGACGATTTTTTTAAAAATTTTCAAATTTTCAGAAATGCGGTTCCAGATAAGGTCAAAAACTACATACTCAGATGTTCACCAAACTTTGCAGGGATACATTGGATGTCAAGACACGTGGAAAAAACGTACAAAACAAGAGATTCGGGTCAACAAGATTTTGGACGGATTTTTTAGGAATTTTCAAATTTTCAGATGGGAGGTTCCAGATAAGGTCAAAAACTACATACTCAGATCTTCACCAAACTCTGCAGGGATACATTGTATGTCAAGACACGTGGAAAAAACATACAAAACATAGGATTGGGGACATCAAGATTTTGTTAAATTCTTTTAAGAATTTTCAAATTTTCAGATAGGAGGTTCCATATAAGGTCAAAAACTACATACTCAGATCTTCACCAAATATTGCAGGGATACATTGGATGTCAAGACACGTGGAAAGAACGTACAAAACAAGAGATTGGAGACATCAAGATTTTGGACGAATTTTTTAAGAATTTTCAAATTTTCAGAAAGGATGTTCCAGATAAGGTCAAAAACGACATACTCAGATCTTCACCAAACTTTGCAGGGATACATTGGAGGTCGAGACACGTGGAAAAAACGTACAAAACAAGAGATTGGAGACATCAAGATTTTGGACGAATTTTTGAAGAATTTTCAAATTTTCTGATAGGAGGTCCCAGATAAGGTCAAAAACTACATACTCAGATCTTCACCAAACTTTGCAGGGATACATTGGATGTCAAGACACGTGGAAAAAACGTACAAAACAAGAGATTGGAGACATCAAGATTTTCGACGAATTTTTTAAGAATTTTCAAATTTTCAGAAAGGATGTTCCAGATAAGGTCAAAAACGACATACTCAGATCTTCACCAAACTTTGCAGGGATACATTGGAGGTCGAGACACGTGGAAAAAACGTACAAAACAAGAGATTGGAGACATCAAGATTTTGGACGAATTTTTGAAGAATTTTCAAATTTTCTGATAGGAGGTCCCAGATAAGGTCAAAAACTACATACTCAGATCTCCACCAAACATTGCAGGGATACATTGGATGTCAAGACACGTGGAAAAAACGTACAAAACAAGAGATTGGAGACATCAAGATTTTCGACGAATTTTTGAAGAATTTTCAAATTTTCAGATAGGAGGTTCCAGATAAGGTCAAAAACTACATACTCAGATCTTCACCAAACGTTGCAGGGATACTTTGCATGTCAAGACACGTGGAAAAAACGTACAAAACAAGAGATTGGAGACATCAAGATTTTCGACGAATTTTTTAAGAATTTTCAAATTTTCAGATGGGAGGTTCCAGATAAGGTCAAAAACGACATACTCAGATCTTCACCAAACTTTGCATGGATACATTGGATGTCAAGACACGTGGAAAAAACGTACAAAACAAGAGATTGGGGTCATCAAGATTTTGCACGGATTTTTTAGGAATTTTCAAATTTTCAGATGGGAGGTTCCAGATAAGGTCAAAAACTACATACTCAGATCTTCACCAAACTTTGCAGGGATACATTGGATGTCAAGACACGTGGAAAAAACGTACAAAACAAGAGATTGGAGACATCAAGATTTTGGACGAATTTTTTAAGAATTTTCAAATTTTCAGATAGGAGGTTCCATATAAGGTCAAAAACTACATACTCAGATCTTCACCAAACTTTGCAGGAATACATTGAATGTCAAGACACGTGGAAAAAACGTACAAAACAAGAGATTGTGGTCATCAAGATTTTGGACGGATTTTTTAGGAATTTTCAAATTTTCAGATGGGAGGTTCCAGATAAGGTCAAAAACTACATACTCAGATCTTCACCAAACTTTGCAGGGATACATTGGATGTCAAGACACGTGGAAAAAACGTACAAAACAAGAGATTGGAGACATCAAGATTTTGGACGAATTTTTTAAGAATTTTCAAATTTTCAGATAGGAGGTTCCATATAAGGTCAAAAACTACATACTCAGATCTTCACCAAACTTTGCATGGATACATTATGTGTCAAGACACGTGGAAAAAACGTACAAAACAAGAGATTGGAGACATCAAGATTTTGGTCGAATTTTTTAAGAATTTTCAAATTTTCAGATGGGAGGTTCCAGATAAGGTCAAAAACTACATACTCAGATCTTCACCAAACTTTGCAGGGATACATTGGATGTCAAGACACGTGGAAAAAACGTACAAAACAAGAGATAGGAGACATCAAGATTTTGGACGAATTTTTTAACAATTTTCAAATTTTCAGAAAGGATGTTCCAGATAAGGTCAAAAACGACATACTCAGATCTTCACCAAACTTTGCAGGGATACATTGGATATCAAGACACGTGGAAAAAACGTACAAAACAAGAGATTGGAGACATCAAGATTTTGGACGAATTTTTTAAGAATTTTCAAATTTTCAGATAGGAGGTTCCAGATAAGGTCAAAAACTACATACTCAGATCTTCACCAAACTTTGCAGGGATACATTGGATGTCAAGACACGTGGAAAAAACGTACAAAACAAGAGATTGGAGACATCAAGATTTTGGACGAATTTTTTAAGAATTTTCAAATTTTCAGATAGGAGGTTCCAGATGAGGTCAAAAACTACATACTCAGATCTTCACCAAACTTTGCAGGAATACTTTGCATGTCAAGACACGTGGAAAAAACGTACAAAACAAGAGATCGGAGACATCAAGATTTTCGACGAATTTTTTAAGAATTTTCAAATTTTCAGATGGGAGGTTCCAGATAAGGTCAAAAACGACATACTCAGATCTTCACCAAACTTTGCAGGGATCCATTGGAGGTCGAGACACGTGGAAAAAACGTACAAAACAAGAGATTGGAGACGTCAAGATTTTGGACGAATTTTTTAAGAATTTTCAAATTTTCAGATAGGAGGCTCCATATAAGGTCAAAAACTACATACTCAGATCTTCACCAAACATTGCAGGGATACATTGGATGTCAAGACACGTGGAAAAAACGTACAAAACAAGAGATTGGAGACATCAAGATTTTGGACGAATTTTTTAAGAATTCTCAAATTTTCAGAAAGGAGGTTCAATATAAGGTCAAAAACTACATACTCAGATCTTCACCAAACTTTGCAGGGATACTTTGGATGTCAAGACACGTGGAAAAAACGTACAAAACAAGAGATTGGGGTCATCAAGATTTTGGACGAATTTTTTAAGAATTTTCAAATTTTCAGATGGGAGGTTCAATATAAGGTCAAAAACTACATACTCAGATCTTCACCAAACTTTGCATGGATACATTGGATGTCAAGACACGTGGAAAAAACATACAAAACATAGGATTCGGAACATCAAGATTTTGGTCGAATTTTTTAAGAATTTTCAAATTTTCAGATAGGAGGTTCCATATAAGGTCAAAAACTACATACTCAGATCTTCACCAAACATTGCAGGAATACATTGGATGTCAAGACACGTGGAAAAAACGTACAAAACAAGAGATTGGGGTCATCAAGATTTTGCACGGATTTTTTAGGAATTTTCAAATTTTCAGATGGGAGGTTCCAGATAAGGTCAAAAACTACATACTCAGATCTTCACCAAACTTTCCAGGGATACATTGGATGTCAAGACACGTGGAAAAAACGTACAAAACAAGAGATTGGAGACATCAAGATTTTGGACGAATTTTTTAAGAATTTTCAAATTTTCAGATAGGAGGTTCCATATAAGGTCAAAAACTACATACTCAGATCTTCACCAAACTTTGCATGGATACATTATGTGTCAAGACACGTGGAAAAAACGTACAAAACAAAAGATTGGAGACATCAAGATTTTGGTCGAATTTTTTAAGAATTTTCAAATTTTCAGATGGGAGGTTCCAGATAAGGTCAAAAACTACATACTCAGATCTTCACCAAACATTGCAGGGATACATTGGATGTCAAGACACGTGGAAAAAACGTACAAAACAAGAGATTGGAGACATCAAGATTTTGGACGAATTTTTTAAGAATTTTTAAATTTTCAGATAGGAGGTTCCATATAAGGTCAAAAACTACATACTCAGATCTTCACCAAACTTTGCATGGATACATTATGTGTCAAGACACGTGGAAAAAACGTACAAAACAAGAGATTGGAGACATCAAGATATTGGTCGAATTTTTTAAGAATTTTCAAATTTTCAGATGGGAGGTTCCAGATAAGGTCAAAAACTACATACTCAGATCTTCACCAAACTTTGCAGGGATACATTGGATGTCAAGACACGTGGAAAAAACGTACAAAACAAGAGATAGGAGACATCAAGATTTTGGACGAATTTTTTAACAATTTTCAAATTTTCAGAAAGGATGTTCCAGATAAGGTCAAAAACAACATACTCAGATCTTCACCAAACTTTGCAGGGATACATTGGATATCAAGACACGTGGAAAAAACGTACAAAACAAGAGATTGGAGACATCAAGCTTTTGGACGAATTTTTTAAGAATTTTCAAATTTTCAGATAGGAGGTTCCAGATAAGATCAAAAACTACATACTCAGATCTTCACCAAACTTTGCAGGGATACATTGGATGTCAAGACACGTGGAAAAAAAGTACAAAACAAGAGATTGGGGTCATCAAGATTTTGGACGGATTTTTTAGGAATTTTCAAATTTTCAGATGGGAGGTTCCAGATAAGGTCAAAAACTACATACTCAGATCTTCACCAAACATTGCAGGGATACATTGGATGTCAAGACACGTGGAAAAAACGTACAAAACAAGAGATTGGAGACATCAAGATTTTGGACGATTTTTTTAAAAATTTTCAAATTTTCAGAAATGCGGTTCCAGATAAGGTCAAAAACTACATACTCAGATGTTCACCAAACTTTGCAGGGATACATTGGATGTCAAGACACGTGGAAAAAACGTACAAAACAAGAGATTCGGGTCAACAAGATTTTGGACGGATTTTTTAGGAATTTTCAAATTTTCAGATGGGAGGTTCCAGATAAGGTCAAAAACTACATACTCAGATCTTCACCAAACTCTGCAGGGATACATTGTATGTCAAGACACGTGGAAAAAACATACAAAACATAGGATTGGGGACATCAAGATTTTGTTAAATTCTTTTAAGAATTTTCAAATTTTCAGATAGGAGGTTCCATATAAGGTCAAAAACTACATACTCAGATCTTCACCAAATATTGCAGGGATACATTGGATGTCAAGACACGTGGAAAGAACGTACAAAACAAGAGATTGGAGACATCAAGATTTTGGACGAATTTTTTAAGAATTTTCAAATTTTCAGAAAGGATGTTCCAGATAAGGTCAAAAACGACATACTCAGATCTTCACCAAACTTTGCAGGGATATATTGGAGGTCGAGACACGTGGAAAAAACGTACAAAACAAGAGATTGGAGACATCAAGATTTTGGACGAATTTTTGAAGAATTTTCAAATTTTCTGATAGGAGGTCCCAGATAAGGTCAAAAACTACATACTCAGATCTTCACCAAACTTTGCAGGGATACATTGGATGTCAAGACACGTGGAAAAAACGTACAAAACAAGAGATTGGAGACATCAAGATTTTCGACGAATTTTTTAAGAATTTTCAAATTTTCAGAAAGGATGTTCCAGATAAGGTCAAAAACGACATACTCAGATCTTCACCAAACTTTGCAGGGATACATTGGAGGTCGAGACACGTGGAAAAAACGTACAAAACAAGAGATTGGAGACATCAAGATTTTGGACGAATTTTTGAAGAATTTTCAAATTTTCTGATAGGAGGTCCCAGATAAGGTCAAAAACTACATACTCAGATCTCCACCAAACATTGCAGGGATACATTGGATGTCAAGACACGTGGAAAAAACGTACAAAACAAGAGATTGGAGACATCAAGATTTTCGACGAATTTTTGAAGAATTTTCAAATTTTCAGATAGGAGGTTCCAGATAAGGTCAAAAACTACATACTCAGATCTTCACCAAACGTTGCAGGTATACTTTGCATGTCAAGACACGTGGAAAAAACGTACAAAACAAGAGATTGGAGACATCAAGATTTTCGACGAATTTTTTAAGAATTTTCAAATTTTCAGATGGGAGGTTCCAGATAAGGTCAAAAACGACATACTCAGATCTTCACCAAACTTTGCATGGATACATTGGATGTCAAGACACGTGGAAAAAACGTACAAAACAAGAGATTGGGGTCATCAAGATTTTGCACGGATTTTTTAGGAATTTTCAAATTTTCAGATGGGAGGTTCCAGATAAGGTCAAAAACTACATACTCAGATCTTCACCAAACTTTGCAGGGATACATTGGATGTCAAGACACGTGGAAAAAACGTACAAAACAAGAGATTGGAGACATCAAGATTTTGGACGAATTTTTTAAGAATTTTCAAATTTTCAGATAGGAGGTTCCATATAAGGTCAAAAACTACATACTCAGATCTTCACCAAACTTTGCAGGAATACATTGAATGTCAAGACACGTGGAAAAAACGTACAAAACAAGAGATTGTGGTCATCAAGATTTTGGACGGATTTTTTAGGAATTTTCAAATTTTCAGATGGGAGGTTCCAGATAAGGTCAAAAACTACATACTCAGATCTTCACCAAACTTTGCAGGGATACATTGGATGTCAAGACACGTGGAAAAAACGTACAAAACAAGAGATTGGAGACATCAAGATTTTGGACGAATTTTTTAAGAATTTTCAAATTTTCAGATAGGAGGTTCCATATAAGGTCAAAAACTACATACTCAGATCTTCACCAAACTTTGCATGGATACATTATGTGTCAAGACACGTGGAAAAAACGTACAAAACAAGAGATTGGAGACATCAAGATTTTGGTCGAATTTTTTAAGAATTTTCAAATTTTCAGATGGGAGGTTCCAGATAAGGTCAAAAACTACATACTCAGATCTTCACCAAACTTTGCAGGGATACATTGGATGTCAAGACACGTGGAAAAAACGTACAAAACAAGAGATAGGAGACATCAAGATTTTGGACGAATTTTTTAACAATTTTCAAATTTTCAGAAAGGATGTTCCAGATAAGGTCAAAAACGACATACTCAGATCTTCACCAAACTTTGCAGGGATACATTGGATATCAAGACACGTGGAAAAAACGTACAAAACAAGAGATTGGAGACATCAAGATTTTGGACGAATTTTTTAAGAATTTTCAAATTTTCAGATAGGAGGTTCCAGATAAGGTCAAAAACTACATACTCAGATCTTCACCAAACTTTGCAGGGATACATTGGATGTCAAGACACGTGGAAAAAACGTACAAAACAAGAGATTGGAGACATCAAGATTTTGGACGAATTTTTTAAGAATTTTCAAATTTTCAGATAGGAGGTTCCAGATGAGGTCAAAAACTACATACTCAGATCTTCACCAAACTTTGCAGGAATACTTTGCATGTCAAGACACGTGGAAAAAACGTACAAAACAAGAGATCGGAGACATCAAGATTTTCGACGAATTTTTTAAGAATTTTCAAATTTTCAGATGGGAGGTTCCAGATAAGGTCAAAAACGACATACTCAGATCTTCACCAAACTTTGCAGGGATCCATTGGAGGTCGAGACACGTGGAAAAAACGTACAAAACAAGAGATTGGAGACGTCAAGATTTTGGACGAATTTTTTAAGAATTTTCAAATTTTCAGATAGGAGGCTCCATATAAGGTCAAAAACTACATACTCAGATCTTCACCAAACATTGCAGGGATACATTGGATGTCAAGACACGTGGAAAAAACGTACAAAACAAGAGATTGGAGACATCAAGATTTTGGACGAATTTTTTAAGAATTCTCAAATTTTCAGAAAGGAGGTTCAATATAAGGTCAAAAACTACATACTCAGATCTTCACCAAACTTTGCAGGGATACTTTGGATGTCAAGACACGTGGAAAAAACGTACAAAACAAGAGATTGGGGTCATCAAGATTTTGGACGAATTTTTTAAGAATTTTCAAATTTTCAGATGGGAGGTTCAATATAAGGTCAAAAACTACATACTCAGATCTTCACCAAACTTTGCATGGATACATTGGATGTCAAGACACGTGGAAAAAACATACAAAACATAGGATTCGGAACATCAAGATTTTGGTCGAATTTTTTAAGAATTTTCAAATTTTCAGATAGGAGGTTCCATATAAGGTCAAAAACTACATACTCAGATCTTCACCAAACATTGCAGGAATACATTGGATGTCAAGACACGTGGAAAAAACGTACAAAACAAGAGATTGGGGTCATCAAGATTTTGCACGGATTTTTTAGGAATTTTCAAATTTTCAGATGGGAGGTTCCAGATAAGGTCAAAAACTACATACTCAGATCTTCACCAAACTTTGCAGGGATACATTGGATGTCAAGACACGTGGAAAAAACGTACAAAACAAGAGATTGGAGACATCAAGATTTTGGACGAATTTTTTAAGAATTTTCAAATTTTCAGATAGGAGGTTCCATATAAGGTCAAAAACTACATACTCAGATCTTCACCAAACTTTGCATGGATACATTATGTGTCAAGACACGTGGAAAAAACGTACAAAACAAAAGATTGGAGACATCAAGATTTTGGTCGAATTTTTTAAGAATTTTCAAATTTTCAGATGGGAGGTTCCAGATAAGGTCAAAAACTACATACTCAGATCTTCACCAAACATTGCAGGGATACATTGGATGTCAAGACACGTGGAAAAAACGTACAAAACAAGAGATTGGAGACATCAAGATTTTGGACGAATTTTTTAAGAATTTTTAAATTTTCAGATAGGAGGTTCCATATAAGGTCAAAAACTACATACTCAGATCTTCACCAAACTTTGCATGGATACATTATGTGTCAAGACACGTGGAAAAAACGTACAAAACAAGAGATTGGAGACATCAAGATATTGGTCGAATTTTTTAAGAATTTTCAAATTTTCAGATGGGAGGTTCCAGATAAGGTCAAAAACTACATACTCAGATCTTCACCAAACTTTGCAGGGATACATTGGATGTCAAGACACGTGGAAAAAACGTACAAAACAAGAGATAGGAGACATCAAGATTTTGGACGAATTTTTTAACAATTTTCAAATTTTCAGAAAGGATGTTCCAGATAAGGTCAAAAACAACATACTCAGATCTTCACCAAACTTTGCAGGGATACATTGGATATCAAGACACGTGGAAAAAACGTACAAAACAAGAGATTGGAGACATCAAGCTTTTGGACGAATTTTTTAAGAATTTTCAAATTTTCAGATAGGAGGTTCCAGATAAGATCAAAAACTACATACTCAGATCTTCACCAAACTTTGCAGGGATACATTGGATGTCAAGACACGTGGAAAAAAAGTACAAAACAAGAGATTGGGGTCATCAAGATTTTGGACGGATTTTTTAGGAATTTTCAAATTTTCAGATGGGAGGTTCCAGATAAGGTCAAAAACTACATACTCAGATCTTCACCAAACATTGCAGGGATACATTGGATGTCAAGACACGTGGAAAAAACGTACAAAACAAGAGATTGGAGACATCAAGATTTTGGCCGAATTTTTTAAGAATTTTCAAATTTTCAGATAGGAGGTTCCAGATGAGGTCAAAAACTACATACTCAGATCTTCACCAAACTTTGCAGGAATACTTTGCATGTCAAGACACGTGGAAAAAACGTACAAAACAAGAGATCGGAGACATCAAGATTTTCGACGAATTTTTTAAGAATTTTCAAATTTTCAGATGGGAGGTTCCAGATAAGGTCAAAAACGACATACTCAGATCTTCACCAAACTTTGCAGGGATCCATTGGAGGTCGAGACACGTGGAAAAAACGTACAAAACAAGAGATTGGAGACATCAAGATTTTGGACGAATTTTTTAAGAATTTTCAAATTTTCAGATAGGAGGTTCCATATAAGGTCAAAAACGACATACTCAGATCTTCACCAAACTTTGCAGGGATACATTGGATGTCAAGACACGTGGAAAAAACGTACAAAACAAGAGATTGGAGACATCAAGATTTTCGACGAATTTTTTAAGAATTTTCAAATTTTCAGAAAGGATGTTCCAGATAAGGTCAAAAACGACATACTCAGATCTTCACCAAACTTTGCAGGGATCCATTGGAGGTCGAGACACGTGGAAAAAACGTACAAAACAAGAGATTGGAGACATCAAGATTTTGGACGAATTTTTGAAGAATTTTCAAATTTTCAGATAGGAGGTTCCAGATAAGGTCTAAAACTACATACTCAGATCTCCACCAAACATTGCAGGAATACATTGGATGTCAAGACACGTGGAAAAAACGTACAAAACAAGAGATTGGAGACATCAAGATTTTCGACGAATTTTTGAAGAATTTTCAAATTTTCAGATAGGAGGTTCCAGATAAGGTCAAAAACTACATACTCAGATCTTCACCAAACGTTGCAGGGATACTTTGCATGTCAAGACACGTGGAAAAAACGTACAAAACAAAAGATTGGAGACATCAAGATTTTCGACGAATTTTTTAAGAATTTTCAAATTTTCAGATGGGAGGTTCCAGATAAGGTCAAAAACGACATACTCAGATCTTCACCAAACTTTGCATGGATACATTGGATGTCAAGACACGTGGAAAAAACGTACAAAACAAGAGATTGGAGACATCAAGATTTTGGACGAATTTTTTAAGAATTCTCAAATTTTCAGAAAGGAGGTTCCATATAAGGTCAAAAACTACATACTCAGATCTTCACCAAACTTTGCAGGGATACTTTGGATGTCAAGACACGTGGAAAAAACGTACAAAACAAGAGATTGGGGTCATCAAGATTTTGGACGAATTTTTTAAGAATTTTCAAATTTTCAGATGGGAGGTTCAATATAAGGTCAAAAACTACATACTCAGATCTTCACCAAACTTTGCATGGATACATTGGATGTCAAGACACGTGGAAAAAACATACAAAACATAGGATTCGGAACATCAAGATTTTGGTCGAATTTTTTAAGAATTTTCAAATTTTCAGATAGGAGGTTCCATATAAGGTCAAAAACTATATACTCAGATCTTCACCAAACATTGCAGGAATACATTGGATGTCAAGACACGTGGAAAAAACGTACAAAACAAGAGATTGGGGTCATCAAGATTTTGCACGGATTTTTTAGGAATTTTCAAATTTTCAGATGGGAGGTTCCAGATAAGGTCAAAAACTACATACTCAGATCTTCACCAAACTTTGCAGGGATACATTGGATGTCAAGACACGTGGAAAAAACGTACAAAACAAGAGATTGGAGACATCAAGATTTTGGACGAATTTTTTAAGAATTTTCAAATTTTCAGATAGGAGGTTCCATATAAGGTCAAAAACTACATACTCAGATCTTCACCAAACTTTGCATGGATACATTATGTGTCAAGACACGTGGAAAAAACGTACAAAACAAAAGATTGGAGACATCAAAATTTTGGTCGAATTTTTTAAGAATTTTCAAATTTTCAGATGGGAGGTTCCAGATAAGGTCAAAAACTACATACTCAGATCTTCACCAAACTTTGCAGGGATACATTGGATGTCAAGACACGTGGAAAAAACGTACAAAAAAGAGATTGGAGACATCAAGATTTTGGACGAATTTTTTAACAATTTTCAAATTTTCAGAAAGGATGTTCCAGATAAGGTCAAAAACTACATACTCAGATCTTCACCAAACTTTGCAGGGATACATTGGATGTCAAGACACGTGGAAAAAACGTACAAAAAAGAGATTGGAGACATCAAGATTTTGGACGAATTTTTTAACAATTTTCAAATTTTCAGAAAGGATGTTCCAGATAAGGTCAAAAACGACATACTCAGATCTTCACCAAACTTTGCAGGGATACATTGGATATCAAGACACGTGGAAAAAACGTACAAAACAAGAGATTGGAGACATCAAGATTTTGGACGAATTTTTTAAGAATTTTCAAATTTTCAGATAGGAGGTTCCAGATAAGGTCAAAAACTACATACTCAGATCTTCACCAAACTTTGCAGGGATACATTGGATGTCAAGACACGTGGAAAAAACGTACAAAACAAGAGATTGGGGTCATCAAGATTTTGGACGGATTTTTTAGGAATTTTCAAATTTTCAGATGGGAGGTTCCAGATAAGGTCAAAAACTACATACTCAGATCTTCACCAAACATTGCAGGGATACATTGGATGTCAAGACACGTGGAAAAAACGTACAAAACAAGAGATTGGAGACATCAAAATTTTGGACGAATTTTTTAAGAATTTTCAAATTTTCAGATAGGAGGTTCCAGATGAGGTCAAAAACTACATACTCAGATCTTCACCAAACTTTGCAGGAATACTTTGCATGTCAAGACACGTGGAAAAAACGTACAAAACAAGAGATCGGAGACATCAAGATTTTCGACGAATTTTTTAAGAATTTTCAAATTTTCAGATGGGAGGTTCCAGATAAGTTCAAAAACGACATACTCAGATCTTCACCAAACTTTGCATGGATACATTGGATGTCAAGACACGTGGAAAAAACATACAAAACATAGGATTGGTGACATCAAGATTTTGGACGAATTTTTTAAGAATTTTCAAATTTTCAGATAGGAGGTTCCATATAAGGTCAAAAACTACATACTCAGATCTTCACCAAACTTTGCAGGGATACATTGGAGGTCGAGACACGTGGAAAAAAAGTACAAAACAAGAGATTGGGGTCATCAAGATTTTGGACGGATTTTTTAGGAATTTTCAAATTTTCAGATGGGAGGTTCCAGATAAGGTCAAAAACTACATACTCAGATCTTCACCAAACATTGCAGGGATACATTGGATGTCAAGACACGTGGAAAAAACGTACAAAACAAGAGATTGGAGACATCAAGATTTTGGACGAATTTTTTAAGAATTTTCAAATTTTCAGATAGGAGGTTCCAGATGAGGTCAAAAACTACATACTCAGATCTTCACCAAACTTTGCAGGAATACTTTGCATGTCAAGACACGTGGAAAAAACGTACAAAACAAGAGATCGGAGACATCAAGATTTTCGACGAATTTTTTAAGAATTTTCAAATTTTCAGATGGGAGGTTCCAGATAAGGTCAAAAACGACATACTCAGATCTTCACCAAACTTTGCAGGGATCCATTGGAGGTCGAGACACGTGGAAAAAACGTACAAAACAAGAGATTGGAGACATCAAGATTTTGGACGAATTTTTTAAGAATTTTCAAATTTTCAGATAGGAGGTTCCATATAAGGTCAAAAACTACATACTCAGATCTTCACCAAACTTTGCAGGGATACATTGGATGTCAAGACACGTGGAAAAAACGTACAAAACAAGAGATTGGAGACATCAAGATTTTCGACGAATTTTTTAAGAATTTTCAAATTTTCAGAAAGGATGTTCCAGATAAGGTCAAAAACGACATACTCAGATCTTCACCAAACTTTGCAGGGATCCATTGGAGGTCGAGACACGTGGAAAAAACGTACAAAACAAGAGATTGGAGACATCAAGATTTTGGACGAATTTTTGAAGAATTTTCAAATTTTCAGATAGGAGGTTCCAGATAAGGTCTAAAACTACATACTCAGATCTCCACCAAACATTGCAGGAATACATTGGATGTCAAGACACGTGGAAAAAACGTACAAAACAAGAGATTGGAGACATCAAGATTTTCGACGAATTTTTGAAGAATTTTCAAATTTTCAGATAGGAGGTTCCAGATAAGGTCAAAAACTACATACTCAGATCTTCACCAAACGTTGCAGGGATACTTTGCATGTCAAGACACGTGGAAAAAACGTACAAAACAAAAGATTGGAGACATCAAGATTTTCGACGAATTTTTTAAGAATTTTCAAATTTTCAGATGGGAGGTTCCAGATAAGGTCAAAAACGACATACTCAGATCTTCACCAAACTTTGCATGGATACATTGGATGTCAAGACACGTGGAAAAAACGTACAAAACAAGAGATTGGAGACATCAAGATTTTGGACGAATTTTTTAAGAATTCTCAAATTTTCAGAAAGGAGGTTCCATATAAGGTCAAAAACTACATACTCAGATCTTCACCAAACTTTGCAGGGATACTTTGGATGTCAAGACACGTGGAAAAAACGTACAAAACAAGAGATTGGGGTCATCAAGATTTTGGACGAATTTTTTAAGAATTTTCAAATTTTCAGATGGGAGGTTCAATATAAGGTCAAAAACTACATACTCAGATCTTCACCAAACTTTGCATGGATACATTGGATGTCAAGACACGTGGAAAAAACATACAAAACATAGGATTCTTAACATCAAGATTTTGGTCGAATTTTTTAAGAATTTTCAAATTTTCAGATAGGAGGTTCCATATAAGGTCAAAAACTACATACTCAGATCTTCACCAAACATTGCAGGAATACATTGGATGTCAAGACACGTGGAAAAAACGTACAAAACAAGAGATTGGGGTCATCAAGATTTTGCACGGATTTTTTAGGAATTTTCAAATTTTCAGATGGGAGGTTCCAGATAAGGTCAAAAACTACATACTCAGATCTTCACCAAACTTTGCAGGGATACATTGGATGTCAAGACACGTGGAAAAAACGTACAAAACAAGAGATTGGAGACATCAAGATTTTGGACGAATTTTTTAAGAATTTTCAAATTTTCAGATAGGAGGTTCCATATAAGGTCAAAAACTACATACTCAGATCTTCACCAAACTTTGCATGGATACATTATGTGTCAAGACACGTGGAAAAAACGTACAAAACAAAAGATTGGAGACATCAAGATTTTGGTCGAATTTTTTAAGAATTTTCAAATTTTCAGATGGGAGGTTCCAGATAAGGTCAAAAACTACATACTCAGATCTTCACCAAACTTTGCAGGGATACATTGGATGTCAAGACACGTGGAAAAAACGTACAAAACAAGAGATTGGAGACATCAAGATTTTGGACGAATTTTTTAAGAATTTTTAAATTTTCAGATAGGAGGTTCCATATAAGGTCAAAAACTACATATCCAGATCTTCACCAAACTTTGCATGGATACATTATGTGTCAAGACACGTGGAAAAAACGTACAAAACAAGAGATTGGAGACATCAAGATATTGGTCGAATTTTTTAAGAATTTTCAAATTTTCAGATGGGAGGTTCCAGATAAGGTCAAAAACTACATACTCAGATCTTCACCAAACTTTGCAGGGATACATTGGATGTCAAGACACGTGGAAAAAACGTACAAAACAAGAGATAGGAGACATCAAGATTTTGGACGAATTTTTTAACAATTTTCAAATTTTCAGAAAGGATGTTCCAGATAAGGTCAAAAACAACATACTCAGATCTTCACCAAACTTTGCAGGGATACATTGGATGTCAAGACACGTGGAAAAAACGTACAAAACAAGAGATTGGAGACATCAAGATTTTGGACGAATTTTTTAAGAATTTTAAATTTTCAGATTGGAGGTTCCATATAAGGTCAAAAACTACATACTCAGATCTTCACCAAACTTTGCATGGATACATTATGTGTCAAGACACGTGGAAAAAACGTACAAAACAAAAGCTTGGAGACATCAAGATTTTGGTCGAATTTTTTAAGAATTTTCAAATTTTAAAAAATTCGTCCAAAATCTTGATGTCTCCAATCTCTTGTTTTGTACGTTTTTTCCACGTGTCTCGACCTCCAATGGATCCCTGCAAAGTTTGGTGAAGATCTGAGTATGTCGTTTGTGACCTTATCTGGAACCTCCCATCTGAAAATTTGAAAATTCTTAAAAAATTCGTCGAAAATCTTGATGTCTCCGATCTCTTGTTTTGTACGTTTTTTCCACGTGTCTTGACATGCAAAGTATTCCTGCAAAGTTTGGTGAAGATCTGAGTATGTAGTTTTTGACCTCATCTGGAACCTCCTATCTGAAAATTTGAAAATTCTTAAAAAATTCGTCCAAAATCTTGATGTCTCCAATCTCTTGTTTTGTACGTTTTTTCCACGTGTCTTGACATCCAATGTATCCCTGCAAAGTTTGGTGAAGATCTGAGTATGTAGTTTTTGACCTTATCTGGAACCTCCTATCTGAAAATTTGAAAATTCTTAAAAAATTCGTCCAAAATCTTGATGTCTCCAATCTCTTGTTTTGTACGTTTTTTCCACGTGTCTTGATATCCAATGTATCCCTGCAAAGTTTGGTGAAGATCTGAGTATGTCGTTTTTGACCTTATCTGGAACATCCTTTCTGAAAATTTGAAAATTGTTAAAAAATTCGTCCAAAATCTTGATGTCTCCTATCTCTTGTTTTGTACGTTTTTTCCACGTGTCTTGACATCCAATGTATCCCTGCAAAGTTTGGTGAAGATCTGAGTATGTAGTTTTTGACCTTATCTGGAACATCCTTTCTGAAAATTGAAAATTGTTAAAAAATTCGTCCAAAATCTTGATGTCTCCTATCTCTTGTTTTGTACGTTTTTTCCACGTGTCTTGACATGCAATGTATCCCTGCAAAGTTTGGTGAAGATCTGAGTATGTAGTTTTTGACCTTATCTGGAACCTCCCATCTGAAAATTTGAAAATTCTTAAAAATTCGACCAATATCTTGATGTCTCCAATCTCGTGTTTTGTACGTTTTTTCCACGTGTCTTGACACATAATGTATCCATGCAAAGTTTGGTGAAGATCTGAGTATGTAGTTTTTGACCTTATATGGAACCTCCTATCTGAAAATTTAAAAATTCTTAAAAAATTCGTCCAAAATCTTGATGTCTCCAATCTCTTGTTTTGTACGTTTTTTCCACGTGTCTTGACATCCAATGTATCCCTGCAAAGTTTGGTGAAGATCTGAGTATGTAGTTTTTGACCTTATCTGGAACCTCCCATCTGAAAATTTGAAAATTCTTAAAAAATTCGACCAAAATCTTGATGTCTCCAAGCTTTTGTTTTGTACGTTTTTTCCACGTGTCTTGACACATAATGTATCCATGCAAAGTTTGGTGAAGATCTGAGTATGTAGTTTTTGACCTTATATGGAACCTCCTATCTGAAAATTTGAAAATTCTTAAAAAATTCGTCCAAAATCTTGATGTCTCCAATCTCTTGTTTTGTACGTTTTTTCCACGTGTCTTGACATCCAATGTATCCCTGCAAAGTTTGGTGAAGATCTGAGTATGTTGTTTTTGACCTTATCTGGAACATCCTTTCTGAAAATTTGAAAATTGTTAAAAAATTCGTCCAAAATCTTGATGTCTCCTATCTCTTGTTTTGTACGTTTTTTCCACGTGTCTTGACATCCAATGTATCCCTGCAAAGTTTGGTGAAGATCTGAGTATGTAGTTTTTGACCTTATCTGGAACCTCCCATCTGAAAATTTGAAAATTCTTAAAAAATTCGACCAATATCTTGATGTCTCCAATCTCTTGTTTTGTACGTTTTTTCCACGTGTCTTGACACATAATGTATCCATGCAAAGTTTGGTGAAGATCTGAGTATGTAGTTTTTGACCTTATATGGAACCTCCTATCTGAAAATTTAAAAATTCTTAAAAAATTCGTCCAAAATCTTGATGTCTCCAATCTCTTGTTTTGTACGTTTTTTCCACGTGTCTTGACATCCAATGTATCCCTGCAAAGTTTGGTGAAGATCTGAGTATGTAGTTTTTGACCTTATCTGGAACCTCCCATCTGAAAATTTGAAAATTCTTAAAAAATTCGACCAAAATCTTGATGTCTCCAATCTTTTGTTTTGTACGTTTTTTCCACGTGTCTTGACACATAATGTATCCATGCAAAGTTTGGTGAAGATCTGAGTATGTAGTTTTTGACCTTATATGGAACCTCCTATCTGAAAATTTGAAAATTCTTAAAAAATTCGTCCAAAATCTTGATGTCTCCAATCTCTTGTTTTGTACGTTTTTTCCACGTGTCTTGACATCCAATGTATCCCTGCAAAGTTTGGTGAAGATCTGAGTATGTAGTTTTTGACCTTATCTGGAACCTCCCATCTGAAAATTTGAAAATTCCTAAAAAATCCGTGCAAAATCTTGATGACCCCAATCTCTTGTTTTGTACGTTTTTTCCACGTGTCTTGACATCCAATGTATTCCTGCAATGTTTGGTGAAGATCTGAGTATGTAGTTTTTGACCTTATATGGAACCTCCTATCTGAAAATTTGAAAATTCTTAAAAAATTCGACCAAAATCTTGATGTTCCGAATCCTATGTTTTGTATGTTTTTTCCACGTGTCTTGACATCCAATGTATCCATGCAAAGTTTGGTGAAGATCTGAGTATGTAGTTTTTGACCTTATATTGAACCTCCCATCTGAAAATTTGAAAATTCTTAAAAAATTCGTCCAAAATCTTGATGACCCCAATCTCTTGTTTTGTACGTTTTTTCCACGTGTCTTGACATCCAAAGTATCCCTGCAAAGTTTGGTGAAGATCTGAGTATGTAGTTTTTGACCTTATATGGAACCTCCTTTCTGAAAATTTGAGAATTCTTAAAAAATTCGTCCAAAATCTTGATGTCTCCAATCTCTTGTTTTGTACGTTTTTTCCACGTGTCTTGACATCCAATGTATCCATGCAAAGTTTGGTGAAGATCTGAGTATGTCGTTTTTGACCTTATCTGGAACCTCCCATCTGAAAATTTGAAAATTCTTAAAAAATTCGTCGAAAATCTTGATGTCTCCAATCTTTTGTTTTGTACGTTTTTTCCACGTGTCTTGACATGCAAAGTATCCCTGCAACGTTTGGTGAAGATCTGAGTATGTAGTTTTTGACCTTATCTGGAACCTCCTATCTGAAAATTTGAAAATTCTTCAAAAATTCGTCGAAAATCTTGATGTCTCCAATCTCTTGTTTTGTACGTTTTTTCCACGTGTCTTGACATCCAATGTATTCCTGCAATGTTTGGTGGAGATCTGAGTATGTAGTTTTAGACCTTATCTGGAACCTCCTATCTGAAAATTTGAAAATTCTTCAAAAATTCGTCCAAAATCTTGATGTCTCCAATCTCTTGTTTTGTACGTTTTTTCCACGTGTCTCGACCTCCAATGGATCCCTGCAAAGTTTGGTGAAGATCTGAGTATGTCGTTTTTGACCTTATCTGGAACATCCTTTCTGAAAATTTGAAAATTCTTAAAAAATTCGTCGAAAATCTTGATGTCTCCAATCTCTTGTTTTGTACGTTTTTTCCACGTGTCTTGACATCCAATGTATCCCTGCAAAGTTTGGTGAAGATCTGAGTATGTAGTTTTTGACCTTATATGGAACCTCCTATCTGAAAATTTGAAAATCTTAAAAAATTCGTCCAAAATCTTGATGTCTCCAATCTCTTGTTTTGTACGTTTTTTCCACGTGTCTCGACCTCCAATGGATCCCTGCAAAGTTTGGTGAAGATCTGAGTATGTCGTTTTTGACCTTATCTGGAACCTCCCATCTGAAAATTTGAAAATTCTTAAAAAATTCGTCGAAAATCTTGATGTCTCCGATCTCTTGTTTTGTACGTTTTTTCCACGTGTCTTGACATGCAAAGTATTCCTGCAAAGTTTGGTGAAGATCTGAGTATGTAGTTTTTGACCTCATCTGGAACCTCCTATCTGAAAATTTGAAAATTCCTAAAAAATCCGTCCAAAATCTTGATGACCCCAATCTCTTGTTTTGTACTTTTTTTCCACGTGTCTCGACCTCCAATGTATCCCTGCAAAGTTTGGTGAAGATCTGAGTATGTAGTTTTTGACCTTATATGGAACCTCCTATCTGAAAATTTGAAAATTCTTAAAAAATTCGTCCAAAATCTTGATGTCACCAATCCTATGTTTTGTATGTTTTTTCCACGTGTCTTGACATCCAATGTATCCATGCAAAGTTTGGTGAAGATCTGAGTATGTCGTTTTTGACCTTATCTGGAACCTCCCATCTGAAAATTTGAAAATTCTTAAAAAATTCGTCGAAAATCTTGATGTCTCCGATCTCTTGTTTTGTACGTTTTTTTCACGTGTCTTGACATGCAAAGTATTCCTGCAAAGTTTGGTGAAGATCTGAGTATGTAGTTTTTGACCTCATCTGGAACCTCCTATCTGAAAATTTGAAAATTCTTAAAAAATTCGTCCAAAATTTTGATGTCTCCAATCTCTTGTTTTGTACGTTTTTTCCACGTGTCTTGACATCCAATGTATCCCTGCAATGTTTGGTGAAGATCTGAGTATGTAGTTTTTGACCTTATCTGGAACCTCCCATCTGAAAATTTGAAAATTCCTAAAAAATCCGTCCAAAATCTTGATGACCCCAATCTCTTGTTTTGTACGTTTTTTCCACGTGTCTTGACATCCAATGTATCCCTGCAAAGTTTGGTGAAGATCTGAGTATGTAGTTTTTGACCTTATCTGGAACCTCCTATCTGAAAATTTGAAAATTCTTAAAAAATTCGTCCAAAATCTTGATGTCTCCAATCTCTTGTTTTGTACGTTTTTTCCACGTGTCTTGATATCCAATGTATCCCTGCAAAGTTTGGTGAAGATCTGAGTATGTCGTTTTTGACCTTATCTGGAACATCCTTTCTGAAAATTTGAAAATTGTTAAAAAATTCGTCCAAAATCTTGATGTCTCCAATCTCTTGTTTTGTACGTTTTTTCCACGTGTCTTGACATCCAATGTATCCCTGCAAAGTTTGGTGAAGATCTGAGTATGTAGTTTTTGACCTTATCTGGAACATCCTTTCTGAAAATTTGAAAATTGTTAAAAAATTCGTCCAAAATCTTGATGTCTCCAATCTCTTTTTTGTACGTTTTTTCCACGTGTCTTGACATCCAATGTATCCCTGCAAAGTTTGGTGAAGATCTGAGTATGTAGTTTTTGACCTTATCTGGAACCTCCCATCTGAAAATTTGAAAATTCTTAAAAAATTCGACCAAAATTTTGATGTCTCCAATCTTTTGTTTTGTACGTTTTTTCCACGTGTCTTGACACATAATGTATCCATGCAAAGTTTGGTGAAGATCTGAGTATGTAGTTTTTGACCTTATATGGAACCTCCTATCTGAAAATTTGAAAATTCTTAAAAAATTCGTCCAAAATCTTGATGTCTCCAATCTCTTGTTTTGTACGTTTTTTCCACGTGTCTTGACATCCAATGTATCCCTGCAAAGTTTGGTGAAGATCTGAGTATGTAGTTTTTGACCTTATCTGGAACCTCCCATCTGAAAATTTGAAAATTCTTAAAAAATTCGTCCAAAATCTTGATGACCCCAATCTCTTGTTTTGTACGTTTTTTCCACGTGTCTTGACATCCAAAGTATCCCTGCAAAGTTTGGTGAAGATCTGAGTATGTAGTTTTTGACCTTATATGGAACCTCCTTTCTGAAAATTTGAGAATTCTTAAAAAATTCGTCCAAAATCTTGATGTCTCCAATCTCTTGTTTTGTACGTTTTTTCCACGTGTCTTGACATCCAATGTATCCATGCAAAGTTTGGTGAAGATCTGAGTATGTCGTTTTTGACCTTATCTGGAACCTCCCATCTGAAAATTTGAAAATTCTTAAAAAATTCGTCGAAAATCTTGATGTCTCCAATCTTTTGTTTTGTACGTTTTTTCCACGTGTCTTGACATGCAAAGTATCCCTGCAACGTTTGGTGAAGATCTGAGTATGTAGTTTTTGACCTTATCTGGAACCTCCAATCTGAAAATTTGAAAATTCTTCAAAAATTCGTCGAAAATCTTGATGTCTCCAATCTCTTGTTTTGTACGTTTTTTCCACGTGTCTTGACATCCAATGTATTCCTGCAATGTTTGGTGGAGATCTGAGTATGTAGTTTTAGACCTTATCTGGAACCTCCTATCTGAAAATTTGAAAATTCTTCAAAAATTCGTCCAAAATCTTGATGTCTCCAATCTCTTGTTTTGTACGTTTTTTCCACGTGTCTCGACCTCCAATGGATCCCTGCAAAGTTTGGTGAAGATCTGAGTATGTCGTTTTTGACCTTATCTGGAACATCCTTTCTGAAAATTTGAAAATTCTTAAAAAATTCGTCGAAAATCTTGATGTCTCCAATCTCTTGTTTTGTACGTTTTTTCCACGTGTCTTGACATCCAATGTATCCCTGCAAAGTTTGGTGAAGATCTGAGTATGTAGTTTTTGACCTTATATGGAACCTCCTATCTGAAAATTTGAAAATTCTTAAAAAATTCGTCCAAAATCTTGATGTCTCCTATCTCTTGTTTTGTACGTTTTTTCCACGTGTCTTGACATCCAATGTATCCCTGCAAAGTTTGGTGAAGATCTGAGTATGTAGTTTTTGACCTTATCTGGAACATCCTTTCTGAAAATTTGAAAATTGTTAAAAAATTCGTCCAAAATCTTGATGTCTCCTATCTCTTGTTTTCTACGTTTTTTCCACGTGTCTTGACATCCAATGTATCCCTGCAAAGTTTGGTGAAGATCTGAGTATGTAGTTTTTGACCTTATCTGGAACCTCCCATCTGAAAATTTGAAAATTCTTAAAAAATTCGACCAATATCTTGATGTCTCCAATCTCGTGTTTTGTACGTTTTTTCCACGTGTCTTGACACATAATGTATCCATGCAAAGTTTGGTGAAGATCTGAGTATGTAGTTTTTGACCTTATATGGAACCTCCTATCTGAAAATTTAAAAATTCTTAAAAAATTCGTCCAAAATCTTGATGTCTCCAATCTCTTGTTTTGTACGTTTTTTCCACGTGTCTTGACAACCAATGTATCCCTGCAAAGTTTGGTGAAGATCTGAGTATGTAGTTTTTGACCTTATCTGGAACCTCCCATCTGAAAATTTGAAAATTCTTAAAAAATTCGACCAAAATCTTGATGTCTCCAAGCTTTTGTTTTGTACGTTTTTTCCACGTGTCTTGACACATAATGTATCCATGCAAAGTTTGGTGAAGATCTGAGTATGTAGTTTTTGACCTTATATGGAACCTCCTATCTGAAAATTTGAAAATTCTTAAAAAATTCGTCCAAAATCTTGATGTCTCCAATCTCTTGTTTTGTACGTTTTTTCCACGTGTCTTGACATCTAATGTATCCCTGCAAAGTTTGGTGAAGATCTGAGTATGTTGTTTTTGACCTTATCTGGAACATCCTTTATGAAAATTTGAAAATTGTTAAAAAATTCGTCCAAAATCTTGATGTCTCCTATCTCTTGTTTTGTACGTTTTTTCCACGTGTCTTGACATCCAATGTATCCCTGCAAAGTTTGGTGAAGATCTGAGTATGTAGTTTTTGACCTTATCTGGAACCTCCCATCTGAAAATTTGAAAATTCTTAAAAAATTCGACCAATATCTTGATGTCTCCAATCTCTTGTTTTGTACGTTTTTTCCACGTGTCTTGACACATAATGTATCCATGCAAAGTTTGGTGAAGATCTGAGTATGTAGTTTTTGACCTTATATGGAACCTCCTATCTGAAAATTTAAAAATTCTTAAAAAATTCGTCCAAAATCTTGATGTCTCCAATCTCTTGTTTTGTACGTTTTTTCCACGTGTCTTGACATCCAATGTATCCCTGCAAAGTTTGGTGAAGATCTGAGTATGTAGTTTTTGACCTTATCTGGAACCTCCCATCTGAAAATTTGAAAATTCTTAAAAAATTCGACCAAAATCTTGATGTCTCCAATCTTTTGTTTTGTACGTTTTTTCCACGTGTCTTGACACATAATGTATCCATGCAAAGTTTGGTGAAGATCTGAGTATGTAGTTTTTGACCTTATATGGAACCTCCTATCTGAAAATTTGAAAATTCTTAAAAAATTCGTCCAAAATCTTGATGTCTCCAATCTCTTGTTTTGTACGTTTTTTCCACGTGTCTTGACATCCAATGTATCCCTGCAAAGTTTGGTGAAGATCTGAGTATGTAGTTTTTGACCTTATCTGGAACCTCCCATCTGAAAATTTGAAAATTCCTAAAAAATCCGTGCAAAATCTTGATGACCCCAATCTCTTGTTTTGTACGTTTTTTCCACGTGTCTTGACATCCAATGTATTCCTGCAATGTTTGGTGAAGATCTGAGTATGTAGTTTTTGACCTTATATGGAACCTCCTATCTGAAAATTTGAAAATTCTTAAAAAATTCGACCAAAATCTTGATGTTCCGAATCCTATGTTTTGTATGTTTTTTCCACGTGTCTTGACATCCAATGTATCCATGCAAAGTTTGGTGAAGATCTGAGTATGTAGTTTTTGACCTTATATTGAACCTCCCATCTGAAAATTTGAAAATTCTTAAAAAATTCGTCCAAAATCTTGATGACCCCAATCTCTTGTTTTGTACGTTTTTTCCACGTGTCTTGACATCCAAAGTATCCCTGCAAAGTTTGGTGAAGATCTGAGTATGTAGTTTTTGACCTTATATGGAACCTCCTTTCTGAAAATTTGAGAATTCTTAAAAAATTCGTCCAAAATCTTGATGTCTCCAATCTCTTGTTTTGTACGTTTTTTCCACGTGTCTTGACATCCAATGTATCCATGCAAAGTTTGGTGAAGATCTGAGTATGTCGTTTTTGACCTTATCTGGAACCTCCCATCTGAAAATTTGAAAATTCTTAAAAAATTCGTCGAAAATCTTGATGTCTCCAATCTTTTGTTTTGTACGTTTTTTCCACGTGTCTTGACATGCAAAGTATCCCTGCAACGTTTGGTGAAGATCTGAGTATGTAGTTTTTGACCTTATCTGGAACCTCCTATCTGAAAATTTGAAAATTCTTCAAAAATTCGTCGAAAATCTTGATGTCTCCAATCTCTTGTTTTGTACGTTTTTTCCACGTGTCTTGACATCCAATGTATTCCTGCAATGTTTGGTGGAGATCTGAGTATGTAGTTTTAGACCTTATCTGGAACCTCCTATCTGAAAATTTGAAAATTCTTCAAAAATTCGTCCAAAATCTTGATGTCTCCAATCTCTTGTTTTGTACGTTTTTTCCACGTGTCTCGACCTCCAATGGATCCCTGCAAAGTTTGGTGAAGATCTGAGTATGTCGTTTTTGACCTTATCTGGAACATCCTTTCTGAAAATTTGAAAATTCTTAAAAAATTCGTCGAAAATCTTGATGTCTCCAATCTCTTGTTTTGTACGTTTTTTCCACGTGTCTTGACATCCAATGTATCCCTGCAAAGTTTGGTGAAGATCTGAGTATGTAGTTTTTGACCTTATATGGAACCTCCTATCTGAAAATTTGAAAATCTTAAAAAATTCGTCCAAAATCTTGATGTCTCCAATCTCTTGTTTTGTACGTTTTTTCCACGTGTCTCGACCTCCAATGGATCCCTGCAAAGTTTGGTGAAGATCTGAGTATGTCGTTTTTGACCTTATCTGGAACCTCCCATCTGAAAATTTGAAAATTCTTAAAAAATTCGTCGAAAATCTTGATGTCTCCGATCTCTTGTTTTGTACGTTTTTTCCACGTGTCTTGACATGCAAAGTATTCCTGCAAAGTTTGGTGAAGATCTGAGTATGTAGTTTTTGACCTCATCTGGAACCTCCTATCTGAAAATTTGAAAATTCTTAAAAAATTCGTCCAAAATCTTGATGTCTCCAATCTCTTGTTTTGTACGTTTTTTCCACGTGTCTTGACATCCAATGTATCCCTGCAATGTTTGGTGAAGATCTGAGTATGTAGTTTTTGACCTTATCTGGAACCTCCCATCTGAAAATTTGAAAATTCCTAAAAAATCCGTCCAAAATCTTGATGACCCCAATCTCTTGTTTTGTACTCTTTTCCACGTGTCTCGACCTCCAATGTATCCCTGCAAAGTTTGGTGAAGATCTGAGTATGTAGTTTTTGACCTTATATGGAACCTCCTATCTGAAAATTTGAAAATTCTTAAAAAATTCGTCCAAAATCTTGATGTCACCAATCCTATGTTTTGTATGTTTTTTCCACGTGTCTTGACATCCAATGTATCCATGCAAAGTTTGGTGAAGATCTGAGTATGTCGTTTTTGACCTTATCTGGAACCTCCCATCTGAAAATTTGAAAATTCTTAAAAAATTCGTCGAAAATCTTGATGTCTCCGATCTCTTGTTTTGTACGTTTTTTCCACGTGTCTTGACATGCAAAGTATTCCTGCAAAGTTTGGTGAAGATCTGAGTATGTAGTTTTTGACCTCATCTGGAACCTCCTATCTGAAAATTTGAAAATTCTTAAAAAATTCGTCCAAAATTTTGATGTCTCCAATCTCTTGTTTTGTACGTTTTTTCCACGTGTCTTGACATCCAATGTATCCCTGCAATGTTTGGTGAAGATCTGAGTATGTATTTTTTGACCTTATCTGGAACCTCCTATCTGAAAATTTGAAAATTCCTAAAAAATCCGTCCAAAATCTTGATGACCCCAATCTCTTGTTTTGTACGTTTTTTCCACGTGTCTTGACATCCAATGTATCCCTGCAAAGTTTGGTGAAGATCTGAGTATGTAGTTTTTGACCTTATCTGGAACCTCCTATCTGAAAATTTGAAAATTCTTAAAAAATTCGTCCAAAATCTTGATGTCTCCAATCTCTTGTTTTGTACGTTTTTTCCACGTGTCTTGATATCCAATGTATCCCTGCAAAGTTTGGTGAAGATCTGAGTATGTCGTTTTTGACCTTATCTGGAACATCCTTTCTGAAAATTTGAAAATTGTTAAAAAATTCGTCCAAAATCTTGATGTCTCCAATCTCTTTTTTGTACGTTTTTTCCACGTGTCTTGACATCCAATGTATCCCTGCAAAGTTTGGTGAAGATCTGAGTATGTAGTTTTTGACCTTATCTGGAACATCCTTTCTGAAAATTTGAAAATTGTTAAAAAATTCGTCCAAAATCTTGATGTCTCCAATCTCTTTTTTGTACGTTTTTTCCACGTGTCTTGACATCCAATGTATCCCTGCAAAGTTTGGTGAAGATCTGAGTATGTAGTTTTTGACCTTATCTGGAACCTCCCATCTGAAAATTTGAAAATTCTTAAAAAATTCGACCAAAATTTTGATGTCTCCAATCTTTTGTTTTGTACGTTTTTTCCACGTGTCTTGACACATAATGTATCCATGCAAAGTTTGGTGAAGATCTGAGTATGTAGTTTTTGACCTTATATGGAACCTCCTATCTGAAAATTTGAAAATTCTTAAAAAATTCGTCCAAAATCTTGATGTCTCCAATCTCTTGTTTTGTACGTTTTTTCCACGTGTCTTGACATCCAATGTATCCCTGCAAAGTTTGGTGAAGATCTGAGTATGTAGTTTTTGACCTTATCTGGAACCTCCCATCTGAAAATTTGAAAATTCTTAAAAAATTCGTCCAAAATCTTGATGACCCCAATCTCTTGTTTTGTACGTTTTTTCCACGTGTCTTGACATCCAAAGTATCCCTGCAAAGTTTGGTGAAGATCTGAGTATGTAGTTTTTGACCTTATATGGAACCTCCTTTCTGAAAATTTGAGAATTCTTAAAAAATTCGTCCAAAATCTTGATGTCTCCAATCTCTTGTTTTGTACGTTTTTTCCACGTGTCTTGACATCCAATGTATCCATGCAAAGTTTGGTGAAGATCTGAGTATGTCGTTTTTGACCTTATCTGGAACCTCCCATCTGAAAATTTGAAAATTCTTAAAAAATTCGTCGAAAATCTTGATGTCTCCAATCTTTTGTTTTGTACGTTTTTTCCACGTGTCTTGACATGCAAAGTATCCCTGCAACGTTTGGTGAAGATCTGAGTATGTAGTTTTTGACCTTATCTGGAACCTCCTATCTGAAAATTTGAAAATTCTTCAAAAATTCGTCGAAAATCTTGATGTCTCCAATCTCTTGTTTTGTACGTTTTTTCCACGTGTCTTGACATCCAATGTATTCCTGCAATGTTTGGTGGAGATCTGAGTATGTAGTTTTAGACCTTATCTGGAACCTCCTATCTGAAAATTTGAAAATTCTTCAAAAATTCGTCCAAAATCTTGATGTCTCCAATCTCTTGTTTTGTACGTTTTTTCCACGTGTCTCGACCTCCAATGGATCCCTGCAAAGTTTGGTGAAGATCTGAGTATGTCGTTTTTGACCTTATCTGGAACATCCTTTCTGAAAATTTGAAAATTCTTAAAAAATTCGTCGAAAATCTTGATGTCTCCAATCTCTTGTTTTGTACGTTTTTTCCACGTGTCTTGACATCCAATGTATCCCTGCAAAGTTTGGTGAAGATCTGAGTATGTAGTTTTTGACCTTATATGGAACCTCCTATCTGAAAATTTGAAAATTCTTAAAAAATTCGTCCAAAATCTTGATGTCTCCAATCTCTTGTTTTGTACGTTTTTTCCACGTGTCTCGACCTCCAATGGATCCCTGCAAAGTTTGGTGAAGATCTGAGTATGTCGTTTTTGAACTTATCTGGAACCTCCCATCTGAAAATTTGAAAATTCTTAAAAAATTCGTCGAAAATCTTGATGTCTCCGATCTCTTGTTTTGTACGTTTTTTCCACGTGTCTTGACATGCAAAGTATTCCTGCAAAGTTTGGTGAAGATCTGAGTATGTAGTTTTTGACCTCATCTGGAACCTCCTATCTGAAAATTTGAAAATTCTTAAAAAATTCGTCCAAAATCTTGATGTCTCCAATCTCTTGTTTTGTACGTTTTTTCCACGTGTCTTGACATCCAATGTATCCCTGCAATGTTTGGTGAAGATCTGAGTATGTAGTTTTTGACCTTATCTGGAACCTCCCATCTGAAAATTTGAAAATTCCTAAAAAATCCGTCCAAAATCTTGATGACCCCAATCTCTTGTTTTGTACTTTTTTTCCACGTGTCTTGACATCCAATGTATCCCTTGCAAAGTTTGGTGAAGATCTGAGTATGTAGTTTTTGATCTTATCTGGAACCTCCTATCTGAAAATTTGAAAATTCTTAAAAAATTCGTCCAAAATCTTGATGTCTCCAAATTCTTGTTTTGTACGTTTTTTCCACGTGTCTTGATATCCAATGTATCCCTGCAAAGTTTGGTGAAGATCTGAGTATGTTGTTTTTGACCTTATCTGGAACATCCTTTCTGAAAATTTGAAAATTGTTAAAAAATTCGTCCAAAATCTTGATGTCTCCTATCTCTTGTTTTGTACGTTTTTTCCACGTGTCTTGACATCCAATGTATCCCTGCAAAGTTTGGTGAAGATCTGAGTATGTAGTTTTTGACCTTATCTGGAACCTCCCATCTGAAAATTTGAAAATTCTTAAAAAATTCGACCAATATCTTGATGTCTCCAATCTCTTGTTTTGTACGTTTTTTCCACGTGTCTTGACACATAATGTATCCATGCAAAGTTTGGTGAAGATCTGAGTATGTAGTTTTTGACCTTATATGGAACCTCCTATCTGAAAATTTAAAAATTCTTAAAAAATTCGTCCAAAATCTTGGTGTCTCCAATCTCTTGTTTTGTACGTTTTTTCCACGTGTCTTGACATCCAATGTATCCCTGCAAAGTTTGGTGAAGATCTGAGTATGTAGTTTTTGACCTTATCTGGAACCTCCCATCTGAAAATTTGAAAATTCTTAAAAAATTCGACCAAAATCTTGATGTCTCCAATCTTTTGTTTTGTACGTTTTTTCCACGTGTCTTGACACATAATGTATCCATGCAAAGTTTGGTGAAGATCTGAGTATGTAGTTTTTGACCTTATATGGAACCTCCTATCTGAAAATTTGAAAATTCTTAAAAAATTCGTCCAAAATCTTGATGTCTCCAATCTCTTGTTTTGTACGTTTTTTCCACGTGTCTTGACATCCAATGTATCCCTGCAAAGTTTGGTGAAGATCTGAGTATGTAGTTTTTGACCTTATCTGGAACCTCCCATCTGAAAATTTGAAAATTCCTAAAAAATCCGTGCAAAATCTTGATGACCCCAATCTCTTGTTTTGTACGTTTTTTCCACGTGTCTTGACATCCAATGTATTCCTGCAATGTTTGGTGAAGATCTGAGTATGTAGTTTTTGACCTTATATGGAACCTCCTACCTGAAAATTTGAAAATTCTTAAAAAATTCGACCAAAATCTTGATGTTCCGAATCCTATGTTTTGTATGTTTTTTCCACGTGTCTTGACATCCAATGTATCCATGCAAAGTTTGGTGAAGATCTGAGTATGTAGTTTTTGACCTTATATTGAACCTCCCATCTGAAAATTTGAAAATTCTTAAAAAATTCGTCCAAAATCTTGATGACCCCAATCTCTTGTTTTGTACGTTTTTTCCACGTGTCTTGACATCCAAAGTATCCCTGCAAAGTTTGGTGAAGATCTGAGTATGTAGTTTTTGACCTTATATGGAACCTCCTTTCTGAAAATTTGAGAATTCTTAAAAAATTCGTCCAAAATCTTGATGTCTCCAATCTCTTGTTTTGTACGTTTTTTCCACGTGTCTTGACATCCAATGTATCCCTGCAATGTTTGGTGAAGATCTGAGTATGTAGTTTTTGACCTTATATGGAGCCTCCTATCTGAAAATTTGAAAATTCTTAAAAAATTCGTCCAAAATCTTGACGTCTCCAATCTCTTGTTTTGTACGTTTTTTCCACGTGTCTCGACCTCCAATGGATCCCTGCAAAGTTTGGTGAAGATCTGAGTATGTCGTTTTTGACCTTATCTGGAACCTCCCATCTGAAAATTTGAAAATTCTTAAAAAATTCGTCGAAAATCTTGATGTCTCCGATCTCTTGTTTTGTACGTTTTTTCCACGTGTCTTGACATGCAAAGTATTCCTGCAAAGTTTGGTGAAGATCTGAGTATGTAGTTTTTGACCTCATCTGGAACCTCCTATCTGAAAATTTGAAAATTCTTAAAAAATTCGTCCAAAATCTTGATGTCTCCAATCTCTTGTTTTGTACGTTTTTTCCACGTGTCTTGACATCCAATGTATCCCTGCAAAGTTTGGTGAAGATCTGAGTATGTAGTTTTTGACCTTATCTGGAACCTCCTATCTGAAAATTTGAAAATTCTTAAAAAATTCGTCCAAAATCTTGATGTCTCCAATCTCTTGTTTTGTACGTTTTTTCCACGTGTCTTGATATCCAATGTATCCCTGCAAAGTTTGGTGAAGATCTGAGTATGTCGTTTTTGACCTTATCTGGAACATCCTTTCTGAAAATTTGAAAATTGTTAAAAAATTCGTCCAAAATCTTGATGTCTCCAATCTCTTTTTTGTACGTTTTTTCCACGTGTCTTGACATCCAATGTATCCCTGCAAAGTTTGGTGAACATCTGAGTATGTAGTTTTTGACCTTATCTGGAACATCCTTTCTGAAAATTTGAAAATTGTTAAAAAATTCGTCCAAAATCTTGATGTCTCCAATCTCTTTTTTGTACGTTTTTTCCACGTGTCTTGACATCCAATGTATCCCTGCAAAGTTTGGTGAAGATCTGAGTATGTAGTTTTTGACCTTATCTGGAACCTCCCATCTGAAAATTTGAAAATTCTTAAAAAATTCGACCAAAATTTTGATGTCTCCAATCTTTTGTTTTGTACGTTTTTTCCACGTGTCTTGACACATAATGTATCCATGCAAAGTTTGGTGAAGATCTGAGTATGTAGTTTTTGACCTTATATGGAACCTCCTATCTGAAAATTTGAAAATTCTTAAAAAATTCGTCCAAAATCTTGATGTCTCCAATCTCTTGTTTTGTACGTTTTTTCCACGTGTCTTGACATCCAATGTATCCCTGCAAAGTTTGGTGAAGATCTGAGTATGTAGTTTTTGACCTTATCTGGAACCTCCCATCTGAAAATTTGAAAATTCTTAAAAAATTCGTCCAAAATCTTGATGACCCCAATCTCTTGTTTTGTACGTTTTTTCCACGTGTCTTGACATCCAAAGTATCCCTGCAAAGTTTGGTGAAGATCTGAGTATGTAGTTTTTGACCTTATATGGAACCTCCTTTCTGAAAATTTGAGAATTCTTAAAAAATTCGTCCAAAATCTTGATGTCTCCAATCTCTTGTTTTGTACGTTTTTTCCACGTGTCTTGACATCCAATGTATCCATGCAAAGTTTGGTGAAGATCTGAGTATGTCGTTTTTGACCTTATCTGGAACCTCCCATCTGAAAATTTGAAAATTCTTAAAAAATTCGTCGAAAATCTTGATGTCTCCAATCTTTTGTTTTGTACGTTTTTTCCACGTGTCTTGACATGCAAAGTATCCCTGCAACGTTTGGTGAAGATCTGAGTATGTAGTTTTTGACCTTATCTGGAACCTCCTATCTGAAAATTTGAAAATTCTTCAAAAATTCGTCGAAAATCTTGATGTCTCCAATCTCTTGTTTTGTACGTTTTTTCCACGTGTCTTGACATCCAATGTATTCCTGCAATGTTTGGTGGAGATCTGAGTATGTAGTTTTAGACCTTATCTGGAACCTCCTATCTGAAAATTTGAAAATTCTTCAAAAATTCGTCCAAAATCTTGATGTCTCCAATCTCTTGTTTTGTACGTTTTTTCCACGTGTCTCGACCTCCAATGGATCCCTGCAAAGTTTGGTGAAGATCTGAGTATGTCGTTTTTGACCTTATCTGGAACATCCTTTCTGAAAATTTGAAAATTCTTAAAAAATTCGTCGAAAATCTTGATGTCTCCAATCTCTTGTTTTGTACGTTTTTTCCACGTGTCTTGACATCCAATGTATCCCTGCAAAGTTTGGTGAAGATCTGAGTATGTAGTTTTTGACCTTATATGGAACCTCCTATCTGAAAATTTGAAAATTCTTTAAAAATTCGTCCAAAATCTTGATGTCTCCAATCTCTTGTTTTGTACGTTTTTTCCACGTGTCTCGACCTCCAATGGATCCCTGCAAAGTTTGGTGAAGATCTGAGTATGTCGTTTTTGACCTTATCTGGAACCTCCCATCTGAAAATTTGAAAATTCTTAAAAAATTCGTCGAAAATCTTGATGTCTCCGATCTCTTGTTTTGTACGTTTTTTCCACGTGTCTTGACATGCAAAGTATTCCTGCAAAGTTTGGTGAAGATCTGAGTATGTAGTTTTTGACCTCATCTGGAACCTCCTATCTGAAAATTTGAAAATTCTTAAAAAATTCGTCCAAAATCTTGATGTCTCCAATCTCTTGTTTTGTACGTTTTTTCCACGTGTCTTGACATCCAATGTATCCCTGCAATGTTTGGTGAAGATCTGAGTATGTAGTTTTTGACCTTATCTGGAACCTCCCATCTGAAAATTTGAAAATTCCTAAAAAATCCGTCCAAAATCTTGATGACCCCAATCTCTTGTTTTGTACTTTTTTTCCACGTGTCTTGACATCCAATGTATCCCTGCAAAGTTTGGTGAAGATCTGAGTATGTAGTTTTTGATCTTATCTGGAACCTCCTATCTGAAAATTTGAAAATTCTTAAAAAATTCGTCCAAAATCTTGATGTCTCCAAATTCTTGTTTTGTACGTTTTTTCCACGTGTCTTGATATCCAATGTATCCCTGCAAAGTTTGGTGAAGATCTGAGTATGTTGTTTTTGACCTTATCTGGAACATCCTTTCTGAAAATTTGAAAATTGTTAAAAAATTCGTCCAAAATCTTGATGTCTCCTATCTCTTGTTTTGTACGTTTTTTCCACGTGTCTTGACATCCAATGTATCCCTGCAAAGTTTGGTGAAGATCTGAGTATGTAGTTTTTGACCTTATCTGGAACCTCCCATCTGAAAATTTGAAAATTCTTAAAAAATTCGACCAATATCTTGATGTCTCCAATCTCTTGTTTTGTACGTTTTTTCCACGTGTCTTGACACATAATGTATCCATGCAAAGTTTGGTGAAGATCTGAGTATGTAGTTTTTGACCTTATATGGAACCTCCTATCTGAAAATTTAAAAATTCTTAAAAAATTCGTCCAAAATCTTGATGTCTCCAATCTCTTGTTTTGTACGTTTTTTCCACGTGTCTTGACATCCAATGTATCCCTGCAAAGTTTGGTGAAGATCTGAGTATGTAGTTTTTGACCTTATCTGGAACCTCCCATCTGAAAATTTGAAAATTCTTAAAAAATTCGACCAAAATCTTGATGTCTCCAATCTTTTGTTTTGTACGTTTTTTCCACGTGTCTTGACACATAATGTATCCATGCAAAGTTTGGTGAAGATCTGAGTATGTAGTTTTTGACCTTATATGGAACCTCCTATCTGAAAATTTGAAAATTCTTAAAAAATTCGTCCAAAATCTTGATGTCTCCAATCTCTTGTTTTGTACGTTTTTTCCACGTGTCTTGACACCCAATGTATCCCTGCAAAGTTTGGTGAAGATCTGAGTATGTAGTTTTTGACCTTATATTGAACCTCCCATCTGAAAATTTGAAAATTCTTAAAAAATTCGTCCAAAATCTTGATGCCCCAATCTCTTGTTTTGTACGTTTTTTCCACGTGTCTTGACATCCAAAGTATCCCTGCAAAGTTTGGTGAAGATCTGAGTATGTAGTTTTTGACCTTATATGGAACCTCCTTTCTGAAAATTTGAGAATTCTTAAAAAATTCGTCCAAAATCTTGATGTCTCCAATCTCTTGTTTTGTACGTTTTTTCCACGTGTCTTGACATCCAATGTATCCCTGCAATGTTTGGTGAAGATCTGAGTATGTAGTTTTTGACCTTATATGGAGCCTCCTATCTGAAAATTTGAAAATTCTTAAAAAATTCGTCCAAAATCTTGACGTCTCCAATCTCTTGTTTTGTACGTTTTTTCCACGTGTCTCGACCTCCAATGGATCCCTGCAAAGTTTGGTGAAGATCTGAGTATGTCGTTTTTGACCTTATCTGGAACCTCCCATCTGAAAATTTGAAAATTCTTAAAAAATTCGTCGAAAATCTTGATGTCTCCGATCTCTTGTTTTGTACGTTTTTTCCACGTGTCTTGACATGCAAAGTATTCCTGCAAAGTTTGGTGAAGATCTGAGTATGTAGTTTTTGACCTCATCTGGAACCTCCTATCTGAAAATTTGAAAATTCTTAAAAAATTCGTCCAAAATCTTGATGTCTCCAATCTCTTGTTTTGTACGTTTTTTCCACGTGTCTTGACATCCAATGTATCCCTGCAAAGTTTGGTGAAGATCTGAGTATGTAGTTTTTGACCTTATCTGGAACCTCCTATCTGAAAATTTGAAAATTCTTAAAAAATTCGTCCAAAATCTTGATGTCTCCAATCTCTTGTTTTGTACGTTTTTTCCACGTGTCTTGATATCCAATGTATCCCTGCAAAGTTTGGTGAAGATCTGAGTATGTCGTTTTTGACCTTATCTGGAACATCCTTTCTGAAAATTTGAAAATTCTTAAAAAATTCGTCCAAAATCTTGATGTCTCCTATCTCTTGTTTTGTACGTTTTTTCCACGTGTCTTGACATCCAATGTATCCCTGCAAAGTTTGGTGAAGATCTGAGTATGTAGTTTTTGACCTTATCTGGAACCTCCCATCTGAAAATTTGAAAATTCTTAAAAAATTCGACCAAAATCTTGATGTCTCCAATCTCTTGTTTTGTACGTTTTTTCCACGTGTCTTGACACATAATGTATCCATGCAAAGTTTGGTGAAGATCTGAGTATGTAGTTTTTGACCTTATACGAAACCTCCTATCTGAAAATTTGAAAATTCTTAAAAAATTCGTCCAAAATCTTGATGTCTCCAATCTCTTGTTTTGTACGTTTTTTCCACGTGTCTTGACATCCAATGTATCCCTGCAAAGTTTGGTGAAGATCTGAGTATGTAGTTTTTGACCTTATCTGGAACCTCCCATCTGAAAATTTGAAAATTCCTAAAAAATCCGTCCAAAATCTTAATGACCACAATCTCTTGTTTTGTACGTTTTTTCCACGTGTCTTGACATTCAATGTATTCCTGCAAAGTTTGGTGAAGATCTGAGTATGTAGTTTTTGACCTTATATGGAACCTCCTATCTGAAAATTTGAAAATTCTTAAAAAATTCGTCCAAAATCTTGATGTCTCCAATCTCTTGTTTTGTACGTTTTTTCCACGTGTCTTGACATCCAATGTATCCCTGCAAAGTTTGGTGAAGATCTGAGTATGTAGTTTTTGACCTTATCTGGAACCTCCCATCTGAAAATTTGAAAATTCCTAAAAAATCCGTGCAAAATCTTGATGACCCCAATCTCTTGTTTTGTACGTTTTTTCCACGTGTCTTGACATCCAATGTATCCATGCAAAGTTTGGTGAAGATCTGAGTATGTCGTTTTTGACCTTATCTGGAACCTCCCATCTGAAAATTTGAAAATTCTTAAAAAATTCGTCGAAAATCTTGATGTCTCCAATCTCTTGTTTTGTACGTTTTTTCCACGTGTCTTGACATGCAAAGTATCCCTGCAACGTTTGGTGAAGATCTGAGTATGTAGTTTTTGACCTTATCTGGAACCTCCTATCTGAAAATTTGAAAATTCTTCAAAAATTCGTCGAAAATCTTGATGTCTCCAATCTCTTGTTTTGTACGTTTTTTCCACGTGTCTTGACATCCAATGTATCCCTGCAATGTTTGGTGGAGATCTGAGTATGTAGTTTTTGACCTTATCTGGGACCTCCTATCAGAAAATTTGAAAATTCTTCAAAAATTCGTCCAAAATCTTGATGTCTCCAATCTCTTGTTTTGTACGTTTTTTCCACGTGTCTCGACCTCCAATGTATCCCTGCAAAGTTTGGTGAAGATCTGAGTATGTCGTTTTTGACCTTATCTGGAACATCCTTTCTGAAAATTTGAAAATTCTTAAAAAATTCGTCGAAAATCTTGATGTCTCCAATCTCTTGTTTTGTACGTTTTTTCCACGTGTCTTGACATCCAATGTATCCCTGCAGAGTTTGGTGAAGATCTGAGTATGTAGTTTTTGACCTTATCTGGAACCTCCCATCTGAAAATTTGAAAATTCCTAAAAAATCCGTCCAAAATCTTGTTGACCCGAATCTCTTGTTTTGTACGTTTTTTCCACGTGTCTTGACATCCAATGTATCCCTGCAAAGTTTGGTGAACATCTGAGTATGTAGTTTTTGACCTTATCTGGAACCGCATTTCTGAAAATTTGAAAATTTTTAAAAAAATCTTCCAAAATCTTGATGTCTCCAATCTCTTGTTTTGTACGTTTTTTCCACGTGTCTTGACATCCAATGTATCCTTGCAAAGTTTGGTGAAGATCTGAGTATGTAGTTTTTGACCTTATATGGAACCTCCTATCTGAAAATTTGAAAATTCTTAAAAAATTCGTCCAAAATCTTGATGTCTCCAATCTCTTGTTTTGTACGTTTTTTCCACGTGTCTCGACCTCCAATGGATCCCTGCAAAGTTTGGTGAAGATCTGAGTATTTCGTTTTTGACCTTATCTGGAACCTCCCATCTGAAAATTTGAAAATTCTTAAAAAATTCGTCGAAAATCTTGATGTCTCCGATCTCTTGTTTTGTACGTTTTTTCCACGTGTCTTGACACATGATGTATCCATGCAAAGTTTGGTGAAGATCTGAGTATGTAGTTTTTGACCTTATATGGAACCTCCTATCTGAAAATTTAAAAATTCTTAAAAAATTCGTCCAAAATCTTGATGTCTCCAATCTCTTGTTTTGTACGTTTTTTCCACGTGTCTTGACATCCAATGTATCCCTGCAAAGTTTGGTGAAGATCTGAGTATGTAGTTTTTGACCTTATCTGGAACCTCCCATCTGAAAATTTGAAAATTCTTAAAAAATTCGACCAAAATCTTGATGTCTCCAATCTTTTGTTTTGTACGTTTTATCCAATGTCTTGACACATAATGTATCCATGCAAAGTTTGGTGAAGATCTGAGTATGTAGTTTTTGACCTTATATGGAACCTCCTATCTGAAAATTTGAAAATTCTTAAAAAATTCGTCCAAAATCTTGATGTCTCCAATCTCTTGTTTTGTACGTTTTTTCCACGTGTCTTGACATCCAATGTATCCCTGCAAAGTTTGGTGAAGATCTGAGTATGTAGTTTTTGACCTTATATTGAACCTCCCATCTGAAAATTTGAAAATTCTTAAAAAATTCGTCCAAAATCTTGATGACCCCAATCTCTTGTTTTGTACGTTTTTTCCACGTGTCTTGACATCCAATGTATCCCTGCAAAGTTTGGTGAACATCTGAGTATGTAGTTTTTGACCTTATCTGGAACCGCATTTCTGAAAATTTGAAAATTTTTAAAAAAATCTTCCAAAATCTTGATGTCTCCAATCTCTTGTTTTGTACGTTTTTTCCACGTGTCTTGACATCCAATGTATCCCTGCAAAGTTTGGTGAAGATCTGAGTATGTAGTTTTTGACCTTATCTGGAACCTCCCATCTGAAAATTTGAAAATTCCTAAAAAATCCGTCCAAAATCTTAATGACCACAATCTCTTGTTTTGTACGTTTTTTCCACGTGTCTTGACATTCAATGTATTCCTGCAAAGTTTGGTGAAGATCTGAGTATGTAGTTTTTGACCTTATATGGAACCTCCTATCTGAAAATTTGAAAATTCTTAAAAAATTCGTCCAAAATCTTGATGTCTCCAATCTCTTGTTTTGTACGTTTTTTCCACGTGTCTTGACATCCAATGTATCCCTGCAAAGTTTGGTGAAGATCTGAGTATGTAGTTTTTGACCTTATCTGGAACCTCCCATCTGAAAATTTGAAAATTCCTAAAAAATCCGTGCAAAATCTTGATGACCCCAATCTCTTGTTTTGTACGTTTTTTCCACGTGTCTTGACATCCAATGTATCCATGCAAAGTTTGGTGAAGATCTGAGTATGTCGTTTTTGACCTTATCTGGAACCTCCCATCTGAAAATTTGAAAATTCTTAAAAAATTCGTCGAAAATCTTGATGTCTCCAATCTCTTGTTTTGTACGTTTTTTCCACGTGTCTTGACATGCAAAGTATCCCTGCAACGTTTGGTGAAGATCTGAGTATGTAGTTTTTGACCTTATCTGGAACCTCCTATCTGAAAATTTGAAAATTCTTCAAAAATTCGTTGAAAATCTTGATGTCTCCAATCTCTTGTTTTGTACGTTTTTTCCACGTGTCTTGACATCCAATGTATCCCTGCAATGTTTGGTGGAGATCTGAGTATGTAGTTTTTGACCTTATCTGGGACCTCCTATCAGAAAATTTGAAAATTCTTCAAAAATTCGTCCAAAATCTTGATGTCTCCAATCTCTTGTTTTGTACGTTTTTTCCACGTGTCTCGACCTCCAATGTATCCCTGCAAAGTTTGGTGAAGATCTGAGTATGTCGTTTTTGACCTTATCTGGAACATCCGTTCTGAAAATTTGAAAATTCTTAAAAAATTCGTCCAAAATCTTGATGTCTCCAATCTCTTGTTTTGTACGTTTTTTCCACGTGTCTTGACATCCAATGTATCCCTGCAAAGTTTGGTGAAGATCTGAGTATGTAGTTTTTGACCTTATCTGGGACCTCCTATCAGAAAATTTGAAAATTCTTAAAAAATTCGTCGAAAATCTTGATGTCTCCGATCTCTTGTTTTGTACGTTTTTTCCACGTGTCTTGACATGCAAAGTATTCCTGCAAAGTTTGGTGAAGATCTGAGTATGTAGTTTTTGACCTCATCTGGAACCTCCTATCTGAAAATTTGAAAATTCTTAAAAAATTCGTCCAAAATCTTGATGTCTCCAATCTCTTGTTTTGTACGTTTTTTCCACGTGTCTTGACATCCAATGTATCCCTGCAATGTTTGGTGAAGATCTGAGTATGTAGTTTTTGACCTTATCTGGAACCTCCCATCTGAAAATTTGAAAATTCCTAAAAAATCCATCCAAAATCTTGATGACCCCAATCTCTTGTTTTGTACTTTTTTTCCACGTGTCTTGACATCCAATGTATCCCTGCAAAGTTTGGTGAAGATCTGAGTATGTAGTTTTTGATCTTATCTGGAACCTCCTATCTGAAAATTTGAAAATTCTTAAAAAATTCGTCCAAAATCTTGATGTCTCCAAATTCTTGTTTTGTACGTTTTTTCCACGTGTCTTGATATCCAATGTATCCCTGCAAAGTTTGGTGAAGATCTGAGTATGTTGTTTTTGACCTTATCTGGAACATCCTTTCTGAAAATTTGAAAATTGTTAAAAAATTCGTCCAAAATCTTGATGTCTCCTATCTCTTGTTTTGTACGTTTTTTCCACGTGTCTTGACATCCAATGTATCCCTGCAAAGTTTGGTGAAGATCTGAGTATGTAGTTTTTGACCTTATCTGGAACCTCCCATCTGAAAATTTGAAAATTCTTAAAAAATTCGACCAATATCTTGATGTCTCCAATCTCTTGTTTTGTACGTTTTTTCCACGTGTCTTGACACATAATGTATCCATGCAAAGTTTGGTGAAGATCTGAGTATGTAGTTTTTGACCTTATATGGAACCTCCTATCTGAAAATTTAAAAATTCTTAAAAAATTCGTCCAAAATCTTGATGTCTCCAATCTCTTGTTTTGTACGTTTTTTCCACGTGTCTTGACATCCAATGTATCCCTGCAAAGTTTGGTGAAGATCTGAGTATGTAGTTTTTGACCTTATCTGGAACCTCCCATCTGAAAATTTGAAAATTCTTAAAAAATTCGACCAAAATCTTGATGTCTCCAATCTTTTGTTTTGTACGTTTTTTCCACGTGTCTTGACACATAATGTATCCATGCAAAGTTTGGTGAAGATCTGAGTATGTAGTTTTTGACCTTATATGGAACCTCCTATCTGAAAATTTGAAAATTCTTAAAAAATTCGTCCAAAATCTTGATGTCTCCAATCTCTTGTTTTGTACGTTTTTTCCACGTGTCTTGACATCCAATGTATCCCTGCAAAGTTTGGTGAAGATCTGAGTATGTAGTTTTTGACCTTATCTGGAACCTCCCATCTGAAAATTTGAAAATTCCTAAAAAATCCGTGCAAAATCTTGATGACCCCAATCTCTTGTTTTGTACGTTTTTTCCACGTGTCTTGACATCCAATGTATTCCTGCAATGTTTGGTGAAGATCTGAGTATGTAGTTTTTGACCTTATATGGAACCTCCTACCTGAAAATTTGAAAATTCTTAAAAAATTCGACCAAAATCTTGATGTTCCGAATCCTATGTTTTGTATGTTTTTTCCACGTGTCTTGACATCCAAAGTATCCATGCAAAGTTTGGTGAAGATCTGAGTATGTAGTTTTTGACCTTATATTGAACCTCCCATCTGAAAATTTGAAAATTCTTAAAAAATTCGTCCAAAATCTTGATGACCCCAATCTCTTGTTTTGTACGTTTTTTCCACGTGTCTTGACATCCAAAGTATCCCTGCAAAGTTTGGTGAAGATCTGAGTATGTAGTTTTTGACCTTATATGGAACCTCCTTTCTGAAAATTTGAGAATTCTTAAAAAATTCGTCCAAAATCTTGATGTCTCCAATCTCTTGTTTTGTACGTTTTTTCCACGTGTCTTGACATCCAATGTATCCCTGCAATGTTTGGTGAAGATCTGAGTATGTAGTTTTTGACCTTATATGGAGCCTCCTATCTGAAAATTTGAAAATTCTTAAAAAATTCGTCCAAAATCTTGACGTCTCCAATCTCTTGTTTTGTACGTTTTTTCCACGTGTCTCGACCTCCAATGGATCCCTGCAAAGTTTGGTGAAGATCTGAGTATGTAGTTTTTGACCTCATCTGGAACCTCCTATCTGAAAATTTGAAAATTCTTAAAAAATTCGTCCAAAATCTTGATGTCTCCAATCTCTTGTTTTGTACGTTTTTTCCACGTGTCTTGACATCCAATGTATCCCTGCAAAGTTTGGTGAAGATCTGAGTATGTAGTTTTTGACCTTATCTGGAACCTCCTATCTGAAAATTTGAAAATTCTTAAAAAATTCGTCCAAAATCTTGATGTCTCCAATCTCTTGTTTTGTACGTTTTTTCCACGTGTCTTGATATCCAATGTATCCCTGCAAAGTTTGGTGAAGATCTGAGTATGTCGTTTTTGACCTTATCTGGAACATCCTTTCTGAAAATTTGAAAATTCTTAAAAAATTCGTCCAAAATCTTGATGTCTCCTATCTCTTGTTTTGTACGTTTTTTCCACGTGTCTTGACATCCAATGTATCCCTGCAAAGTTTGGTGAAGATCTGAGTATGTAGTTTTTGACCTTATCTGGAACCTCCCATCTGAAAATTTGAAAATTCTTAAAAAATTCGACCAAAATCTTGATGTCTCCAATCTCTTGTTTTGTACGTTTTTTCCACGTGTCTTGACACATAATGTATCCATGCAAAGTTTGGTGAAGATCTGAGTATGTAGTTTTTGACCTTATATGGAACCTCCTATCTGAAAATTTGAAAATTCTTAAAAAATTCGTCCAAAATCTTGATGTCTCCAATCTCTTGTTTTGTACGTTTTTTCCACGTGTCTTGACATCCAATGTATCCCTGCAAAGTTTGGTGAAGATCTGAGTATGTAGTTTTTGACCTTATCTGGAACCTCCCATCTGAAAATTTGAAAATTCCTAAAAAATCCGTCCAAAATCTTAATGACCACAATCTCTTGTTTTGTACGTTTTTTCCACGTGTCTTGACATTCAATGTATTCCTGCAAAGTTTGGTGAAGATCTGAGTATGTAGTTTTTGACCTTATATGGAACCTCCTATCTGAAAATTTGAAAATTCTTAAAAAATTCGTCCAAAATCTTGATGTCTCCAATCTCTTGTTTTGTACGTTTTTTCCACGTGTCTTGACATCCAATGTATCCCTGCAAAGTTTGGTGAAGATCTGAGTATGTAGTTTTTGACCTTATCTGGAACCTCCCATCTGAAAATTTGAAAATTCCTAAAAAATCCGTGCAAAATCTTGATGACCCCAATCTCTTGTTTTGTACGTTTTTTCCACGTGTCTTGACATCCAATGTATCCATGCAAAGTTTGGTGAAGATCTGAGTATGTCGTTTTTGACCTTATCTGGAACCTCCCATCTGAAAATTTGAAAATTCTTAAAAAATTCGTCGAAAATCTTGATGTCTCCAATCTCTTGTTTTGTACGTTTTTTCCACGTGTCTTGACATGCAAAGTATCCCTGCAACGTTTGGTGAAGATCTGAGTATGTAGTTTTTGACCTTATCTGGAACCTCCTATCTGAAAATTTGAAAATTCTTCAAAAATTCGTCGAAAATCTTGATGTCTCCAATCTCTTGTTTTGTACGTTTTTTCCACGTGTCTTGACATCCAATGTATCCCTGCAATGTTTGGTGGAGATCTGAGTATGTAGTTTTTGACCTTATCTGGGACCTCCTATCAGAAAATTTGAAAATTCTTCAAAAATTCGTCCAAAATCTTGATGTCTCCAATCTCTTGTTTTGTACGTTTTTTCCACGTGTCTCGACCTCCAATGTATCCCTGCAAAGTTTGGTGAAGATCTGAGTATGTCGTTTTTGACCTTATCTGGAACATCCTTTCTGAAAATTTGAAAATTCTTAAAAAATTCGTCGAAAATCTTGATGTCTCCAATCTCTTGTTTTGTACGTTTTTTCCACGTGTCTTGACATCCAATGTATCCCTGCAAAGTTTGGTGAAGATCTGAGTATGTAGTTTTTGACCTTATCTGGGACCTCCTATCAGAAAATTTGAAAATTCTTCAAAAATTCGTCCAAAATCTTGATGTCTCCAATCTCTTGTTTTGTACGTTTTTTCCACGTGTCTCGACCTCCAATGTATCCCTGCAAAGTTTGGTGAAGATCTGAGTATGTCGTTTTTGACCTTATCTGGAACATCCTTTCTGAAAATTTGAAAATTCTTAAAAAATTCGTCCAAAATCTTGATGTCTCCAATCTCTTGTTTTGTACGTTCTTTCCACGTGTCTTGACATCCAATGTATCCCTGCAATGTTTGGTGAAGATCTGAGTATGTAGTTTTTGACCTTATATGGAACCTCCTATCTGAAAATTTGAAAATTCTTAAAAGAATTTAACAAAATCTTGATGTCCCCAATCCTATGTTTTGTATGTTTTTTCCACGTGTCTTGACATACAATGTATCCCTGCAGAGTTTGGTGAAGATCTGAGTATGTAGTTTTTGACCTTATCTGGAACCTCCCATCTGAAAATTTGAAAATTCCTAAAAAATCCGTCCAAAATCTTGTTGACCCGAATCTCTTGTTTTGTACGTTTTTTCCACGTGTCTTGACATCCAATGTATCCCTGCAAAGTTTGGTGAACATCTGAGTATGTAGTTTTTGACCTTATCTGGAACCGCATTTCTGAAAATTTGAAAATTTTTAAAAAAATCTTCCAAAATCTTGATGTCTCCAATCTCTTGTTTTGTACGTTTTTTCCACGTGTCTTGACATCCAATGTATCCTTGCAAAGTTTGGTGAAGATCTGAGTATGTAGTTTTTGACCTTATATGGAACCTCCTATCTGAAAATTTGAAAATTCTTAAAAAATTCGTCCAAAATCTTGATGTCTCCAATCTCTTGTTTTGTACGTTTTTTCCACGTGTCTCGACCTCCAATGGATCCCTGCAAAGTTTGGTGAAGATCTGAGTATGTCGTTTTTGACCTTATCTGGAACCTCCCATCTGAAAATTTGAAAATTCTTAAAAAATTCGTCGAAAATCTTGATGTCTCCGATCTCTTGTTTTGTACGTTTTTTCCACGTGTCTTGACACATGATGTATCCATGCAAAGTTTGGTGAAGATCTGAGTATGTAGTTTTTGACCTTATATGGAACCTCCTATCTGAAAATTTAAAAATTCTTAAAAAATTCGTCCAAAATCTTGATGTCTCCAATCTCTTGTTTTGTACGTTTTTTCCACGTGTCTTGACATCCAATGTATCCCTGCAAAGTTTGGTGAAGATCTGAGTATGTAGTTTTTGACCTTATCTGGAACCTCCCATCTGAAAATTTGAAAATTCTTAAAAAATTCGACCAAAATCTTGATGTCTCCAATCTTTTGTTTTGTACGTTTTATCCAATGTCTTGACACATAATGTATCCATGCAAAGTTTGGTGAAGATCTGAGTATGTAGTTTTTGACCTTATATGGAACCTCCTATCTGAAAATTTGAAAATTCTTAAAAAATTCGTCCAAAATCTTGATGTCTCCAATCTCTTGTTTTGTACGTTTTTTCCACGTGTCTTGACATCCAATGTATCCCTGCAAAGTTTGGTGAAGATCTGAGTATGTAGTTTTTGACCTTATCTGGAACCTCCCATCTGAAAATTTGAAAATTCCTAAAAAATCCGTGCAAAATCTTGATGACCCCAATCTCTTGTTTTGTACGTTTTTTCCACGTGTCTTGACATCCAATGTATTCCTGCAATGTTTGGTGAAGATCTGAGTATGTAGTTTTTGACCTTATATGGAACCTCCTATCTGAAAATTTGAAAATTCTTAAAAAATTCGACCAAAATCTTGATGTTCCGAATCCTATGTTTTGTATGTTTTTTCCACGTGTCTTGACATCCAATGTATCCATGCAAAGTTTGGTGAAGATCTGAGTATGTAGTTTTTGACCTTATATTGAACCTCCCATCTGAAAATTTGAAAATTCTTAAAAAATTCGTCCAAAATCTTGATGACCCCAATCTCTTGTTTTGTACGTTTTTTCCACGTGTCTTGACATCCAATGTATCCCTGCAAAGTTTGGTGAACATCTGAGTATGTAGTTTTTGACCTTATCTGGAACCGCATTTCTGAAAATTTGAAAATTTTTAAAAAAATCTTCCAAAATCTTGATGTCTCCAATCTCTTGTTTTGTACGTTTTTTCCACGTGTCTTGACATCCAATGTATCCCTGCAAAGTTTGGTGAAGATCTGAGTATGTAGTTTTTGACCTTATCTGGAACCTCCCATCTGAAAATTTGAAAATTCCTAAAAAATCCGTCCAAAATCTTAATGACCACAATCTCTTGTTTTGTACGTTTTTTCCACGTGTCTTGACATTCAATGTATTCCTGCAAAGTTTGGTGAAGATCTGAGTATGTAGTTTTTGACCTTATATGGAACCTCCTATCTGAAAATTTGAAAATTCTTAAAAAATTCGTCCAAAATCTTGATGTCTCCAATCTCTTGTTTTGTACGTTTTTTCCACGTGTCTTGACATCCAATGTATCCCTGCAAAGTTTGGTGAAGATCTGAGTATGTAGTTTTTGACCTTATCTGGAACCTCCCATCTGAAAATTTGAAAATTCCTAAAAAATCCGTGCAAAATCTTGATGACCCCAATCTCTTGTTTTGTACGTTTTTTCCACGTGTCTTGACATCCAATGTATCCATGCAAAGTTTGGTGAAGATCTGAGTATGTCGTTTTTGACCTTATCTGGAACCTCCCATCTGAAAATTTGAAAATTCTTAAAAAATTCGTCGAAAATCTTGATGTCTCCAATCTCTTGTTTTGTACGTTTTTTCCACGTGTCTTGACATGCAAAGTATCCCTGCAACGTTTGGTGAAGATCTGGGTATGTAGTTTTTGACCTTATCTGGAACCTCCTATCTGAAAATTTGAAAATTCTTCAAAAATTCGTCGAAAATCTTGATGTCTCCAATCTCTTGTTTTGTACGTTTTTTCCACGTGTCTTGACATCCAATGTATCCCTGCAATGTTTGGTGGAGATCTGAGTATGTAGTTTTTGACCTTATCTGGGACCTCCTATCAGAAAATTTGAAAATTCTTCAAAAATTCGTCCAAAATCTTGATGTCTCCAATCTCTTGTTTTGTACGTTTTTTCCACGTGTCTCGACCTCCAATGTATCCCTGCAAAGTTTGGTGAAGATCTGAGTATGTCGTTTTTGACCTTATCTGGAACATCCGTTCTGAAAATTTGAAAATTCTTAAAAAATTCGTCGAAAATCTTGATGTCTCCAATCTCTTGTTTTGTACGTTTTTTCCACGTGTCTTGACATCCAATGTATCCCTGCAAAGTTTGGTGAAGATCTGAGTATGTAGTTTTTGACCTTATCTGGGACCTCCTATCAGAAAATTTGAAAATTCTTCAAAAATTCGTCCAAAATCTTGATGTCTCCAATCTCTTGTTTTGTACGTTTTTTCCACGTGTCTCGACCTCCAATGTATCCCTGCAAAGTTTGGTGAAGATCTGAGTATGTCGTTTTTGACCTTATCTGGAACATCCTTTCTGAAAATTTGAAAATTCTTAAAAAATTCGTCCAAAATCTTGATGTCTCCAATCTCTTGTTTTGTACGTTCTTTCCACGTGTCTTGACATCCAATGTATCCCTGCAATGTTTGGTGAAGATCTGAGTATGTAGTTTTTGACCTTATATGGAACCTCCTATCTGAAAATTTGAAAATTCTTAAAAGAATTTAACAAAATCTTGATGTCCCCAATCCTATGTTTTGTATGTTTTTTCCACGTGTCTTGACATACAATGTATCCCTGCAGAGTTTGGTGAAGATCTGAGTATGTAGTTTTTGACCTTATCTGGAACCTCCCATCTGAAAATTTGAAAATTCCTAAAAAATCCGTCCAAAATCTTGTTGACCCGAATCTCTTGTTTTGTACGTTTTTTCCACGTGTCTTGACATCCAATGTATCCCTGCAAAGTTTGGTGAACATCTGAGTATGTAGTTTTTGACCTTATCTGGAACCGCATTTCTGAAAATTTGAAAATTTTTAAAAAAATCTTCCAAAATCTTGATGTCTCCAATCTCTTGTTTTGTACGTTTTTTCCACGTGTCTTGACATCCAATGTATCCTTGCAAAGTTTGGTGAAGATCTGAGTATGTAGTTTTTGACCTTATATGGAACCTCCTATCTGAAAATTTGAAAATTCTTAAAAAATTCGTCCAAAATCTTGATGTCTCCAATCTCTTGTTTTGTACGTTTTTTCCACGTGTCTCGACCTCCAATGGATCCCTGCAAAGTTTGGTGAAGATCTGAGTATGTCGTTTTTGACCTTATCTGGAACCTCCCATCTGAAAATTTGAAAATTCTTAAAAAATTCGTCGAAAATCTTGATGTCTCCGATCTCTTGTTTTGTACGTTTTTTCCACGTGTCTTGACATGCAAAGTATTCCTGCAAAGTTTGGTGAAGATCTGAGTATGTAGTTTTTGACCTCATCTGGAACCTCCTATCTGAAAATTTGAAAATTCTTAAAAAATTCGTCCAAAATCTTGATGTCTCCAATCTCTTGTTTTGTACGTTTTTTCCACGTGTCTTGACATCCAATGTATCCCTGCAAAGTTTGGTGAAGATCTGAGTATGTAGTTTTTGACCTTATCTGGAACCTCCCATCTGAAAATTTGAAAATTCTTAAAAAATTCGACCAATATCTTGATGTCTCCAATCTCTTGTTTTGTACGTTTTTTCCACGTGTCTTGACACATGATGTATCCATGCAAAGTTTGGTGAAGATCTGAGTATGTAGTTTTTGACCTTATATGGAACCTCCTATCTGAAAATTTAAAAATTCTTAAAAAATTCGTCCAAAATCTTGATGTCTCCAATCTCTTGTTTTGTACGTTTTTTCCACGTGTCTTGACATCCAATGTATCCCTGCAAAGTTTGGTGAAGATCTGAGTATGTAGTTTTTGACCTTATCTGGAACCTCCCATCTGAAAATTTGAAAATTCTTAAAAAATTCGACCAAAATCTTGATGTCTCCAATCTTTTGTTTTGTACGTTTTATCCAATGTCTTGACACATAATGTATCCATGCAAAGTTTGGTGAAGATCTGAGTATGTAGTTTTTGACCTTATATGGAACCTCCTATCTGAAAATTTGAAAATTCTTAAAAAATTCGTCCAAAATCTTGATGTCTCCAATCTCTTGTTTTGTACGTTTTTTCCACGTGTCTTGACATCCAATGTATCCCTGCAAAGTTTGGTGAAGATCTGAGTATGTAGTTTTTGACCTTATCTGGAACCTCCCATCTGAAAATTTGAAAATTCCTAAAAAATCCGTGCAAAATCTTGATGACCCCAATCTCTTGTTTTGTACGTTTTTTCCACGTGTCTTGACATCCAATGTATTCCTGCAATGTTTGGTGAAGATCTGAGTATGTAGTTTTTGACCTTATATGGAACCTCCTATCTGAAAATTTGAAAATTCTTAAAAAATTCGACCAAAATCTTGATGTTCCGAATCCTATGTTTTGTATGTTTTTTCCACGTGTCTTGACATCCAATGTATCCATGCAAAGTTTGGTGAAGATCTGAGTATGTAGTTTTTGACCTTATATTGAACCTCCCATCTGAAAATTTGAAAATTCTTAAAAAATTCGTCCAAAATCTTGATGACCCCAATCTCTTGTTTTGTACGTTTTTTCCACGTGTCTTGACATCCAAAGTATCCCTGCAAAGTTTGGTGAAGATCTGAGTATGTAGTTTTTGACCTTATATGGAACCTCCTTTCTGAAAATTTGAGAATTCTTAAAAAATTCGTCCAAAATCTTGATGTCTCCAATCTCTTGTTTTGTACGTTTTTTCCACGTGTCTTGACATCCAATGTATCCATGCAAAGTTTGGTGAAGATCTGAGTATGTCGTTTTTGACCTTATCTGGAACCTCCCATTTGAAAATTTGAAAATTCTTAAAAAATTCGTCGAAAATCTTGATGTCTCCAATCTTTTGTTTTGTACGTTTTTTCCACGTGTCTTGACATGCAAAGTATCCCTGCAACGTTTGGTGAAGATCTGAGTATGTAGTTTTTGACCTTATCTGGAACCTCCTATCTGAAAATTTGAAAATTCTTCAAAAATTCGTCGAAAATCTTGATGTCTCCAATCTCTTGTTTTGTATGTTTTTTCCACGTGTCTTGACATCCAATGTATTCCTGCAAAGTTTGGTGAAGATCTGAGTATGTCGTTTTTGACCTTATCTGGAACCTCCCATCTGAAAATTTGAAAATTCTTAAAAAATTCGTCGAAAATCTTGATGTCTCCAATCTCTTGTTTTGTACGTTTTTTCCACGTGTCTTGACATGCAAAGTATCCCTGCAACGTTTGGTGAAGATCTGAGTATGTAGTTTTTGACCTTATCTGGAACCTCCTATCTGAAAATTTGAAAATTCTTCAAAAATTCGTCGAAAATCTTGATGTCTCCAATCTCTTGTTTTGTACGTTTTTTCCACGTGTCTTGACATACAATGTATCCCTGCAATGTTTGGTGGAGATCTGAGTATGTAGTTTTTGACCTTATCTGGGACCTCCTATCAGAAAATTTGAAAATTCTTCAAAAATTCGTCCAAAATCTTGATGTCTCCAATCTCTTGTTTTGTACGTTTTTTCCACGTGTCTCGACCTCCAATGTATCCCTGCAAAGTTTTGTGAAGATCTGAGTATGTCGTTTTTGACCTTATCTGGAACATCCTTTCTGAAAATTTGAAAATTCTTAAAAAATTCGTCGAAAATCTTGATGTCTCCAATCTCTTGTTTTGTACGTTTTTTCCACGTGTCTTGACATCCAATGTATCCCTGCAAAGTTTGGTGAAGATCTGAGTATGTAGTTTTTGACCTTATCTGGGACCTCCTATCAGAAAATTTGAAAATTCTTCAAAAATTCGTCCAAAATCTTGATGTCTCCAATCTCTTGTTTTGTACGTTTTTTCCACGTGTCTCGACCTCCAATGTATCCCTGCAAAGTTTGGTGAAGATCTGAGTATGTCGTTTTTGACCTTATCTGGAACATCCTTTCTGAAAATTTGAAAATTCTTAAAAAATTCGTCCAAAATCTTGATGTCTCCAATCTCTTGTTTTGTACGTTCTTTCCACGTGTCTTGACATCCAATGTATCCCTGCAATGTTTGGTGAAGATCTGAGTATGTAGTTTTTGACCTTATATGGAACCTCCTATCTGAAAATTTGAAAATTCTTAAAAGAATTTAACAAAATCTTGATGTCCCCAATCCTATGTTTTGTATGTTTTTTCCACGTGTCTTGACATACAATGTATCCCTGCAGAGTTTGGTGAAGATCTGAGTATGTAGTTTTTGACCTTATCTGGAACCTCCCATCTGAAAATTTGAAAATTCCTAAAAAATCCGTCCAAAATCTTGTTGACCCGAATCTCTTGTTTTGTACGTTTTTTCCACGTGTCTTGACATCCAATGTATCCCTGCAAAGTTTGGTGAACATCTGAGTATGTAGTTTTTGACCTTATCTGGAACCGCATTTCTGAAAATTTGAAAATTTTTAAAAAAATCTTCCAAAATCTTGATGTCTCCAATCTCTTGTTTTGTACGTTTTTTCCACGTGTCTTGACATCCAATGTATCCTTGCAAAGTTTGGTGAAGATCTGAGTATGTAGTTTTTGACCTTATATGGAACCTCCTATCTGAAAATTTGAAAATTCTTAAAAAATTCGTCCAAAATCTTGATGTCTCCAATCTCTTGTTTTGTACGTTTTTTCCACGTGTCTCGACCTCCAATGGATCCCTGCAAAGTTTGGTGAAGATCTGAGTATGTCGTTTTTGACCTTATCTGGAACCTCCCATCTGAAAATTTGAAAATTCTTAAAAAATTCGTCGAAAATCTTGATGTCTCCGATCTCTTGTTTTGTACGTTTTTTCCACGTGTCTTGACATGCAAAGTATTCCTGCAAAGTTTGGTGAAGATCTGAGTATGTAGTTTTTGACCTCATCTGGAACCTCCTATCTGAAAATTTGAAAATTCTTAAAAAATTCGTCCAAAATCTTGATGTCTCCAATCTCTTGTTTTGTACGTTTTTTCCACGTGTCTTGACATCCAATGTATCCCTGCAAAGTTTGGTGAAGATCTGAGTATGTAGTTTTTGACCTTATCTGGAACCTCCCATCTGAAAATTTGAAAATTCTTAAAAAATTCGACCAATATCTTGATGTCTCCAATCTCTTGTTTTGTACGTTTTTTCCACGTGTCTTGACACATGATGTATCCATGCAAAGTTTGGTGAAGATCTGAGTATGTAGTTTTTGACCTTATATGGAACCTCCTATCTGAAAATTTAAAAATTCTTAAAAAATTCGTCCAAAATCTTGATGTCTCCAATCTCTTGTTTTGTACGTTTTTTCCACGTGTCTTGACATCCAATGTATCCCTGCAAAGTTTGGTGAAGATCTGAGTATGTAGTTTTTGACCTTATCTGGAACCTCCCATCTGAAAATTTGAAAATTCTTAAAAAATTCGACCAAAATCTTGATGTCTCCAATCTTTTGTTTTGTACGTTTTATCCAATGTCTTGACACATAATGTATCCATGCAAAGTTTGGTGAAGATCTGAGTATGTAGTTTTTGACCTTATATGGAACCTCCTATCTGAAAATTTGAAAATTCTTAAAAAATTCGTCCAAAATCTTGATGTCTCCAATCTCTTGTTTTGTACGTTTTTTCCACGTGTCTTGACATCCAATGTATCCCTGCAAAGTTTGGTGAAGATCTGAGTATGTAGTTTTTGACCTTATCTGGAACCTCCCATCTGAAAATTTGAAAATTCCTAAAAAATCCGTGCAAAATCTTGATGACCCCAATCTCTTGTTTTGTACGTTTTTTCCACGTGTCTTGACATCCAATGTATTCCTGCAATGTTTGGTGAAGATCTGAGTATGTAGTTTTTGACCTTATATGGAACCTCCTATCTGAAAATTTGAAAATTCTTAAAAAATTCGACCAAAATCTTGATGTTCCGAATCCTATGTTTTGTATGTTTTTTCCACGTGTCTTGACATCCAATGTATCCATGCAAAGTTTGGTGAAGATCTGAGTATGTAGTTTTTGACCTTATATTGAACCTCCCATCTGAAAATTTGAAAATTCTTAAAAAATTCGTCCAAAATCTTGATGACCCCAATCTCTTGTTTTGTACGTTTTTTCCACGTGTCTTGACATCCAAAGTATCCCTGCAAAGTTTGGTGAAGATCTGAGTATGTAGTTTTTGACCTTATATGGAACCTCCTTTCTGAAAATTTGAGAATTCTTAAAAAATTCGTCCAAAATCTTGATGTCTCCAATCTCTTGTTTTGTACGTTTTTTCCACGTGTCTTGACATCCAATGTATCCATGCAAAGTTTGGTGAAGATCTGAGTATGTCGTTTTTGACCTTATCTGGAACCTCCCATCTGAAAATTTGAAAATTCTTAAAAAATTCGTCGAAAATCTTGATGTCTCCAATCTTTTGTTTTGTACGTTTTTTCCACGTGTCTTGACATGCAAAGTATCCCTGCAACGTTTGGTGAAGATCTGAGTATGTAGTTTTTGACCTTATCTGGAACCTCCTATCTGAAAATTTGAAAATTCTTCAAAAATTCGTCGAAAATCTTGATGTCTCCAATCTCTTGTTTTGTACGTTTTTTCCACGTGTCTTGACATCCAATGTATTCCTGCAAAGTTTGGTGAAGATCTGAGTATGTCGTTTTTGACCTTATCTGGAACCTCCCATCTGAAAATTTGAAAATTCTTAAAAAATTCGTCGAAAATCTTGATGTCTCCAATCTCTTGTTTTGTACGTTTTTTCCACGTGTCTTGACATGCAAAGTATCCCTGCAACGTTTGGTGAAGATCTGAGTATGTAGTTTTTGACCTTATCTGGAACCTCCTATCTGAAAATTTGAAAATTCTTCAAAAATTCGTCGAAAATCTTGATGTCTCCAATCTCTTGTTTTGTACGTTTTTTCCACGTGTCTTGACATCCAATGTATCCCTGCAATGTTTGGTGGAGATCTGAGTATGTAGTTTTTGACCTTATCTGGGACCTCCTATCAGAAAATTTGAAAATTCTTCAAAAATTCGTCCAAAATCTTGATGTCTCCAATCTCTTGTTTTGTACGTTTTTTCCACGTGTCTCGACCTCCAATGTATCCCTGCAAAGTTTTGTGAAGATCTGAGTATGTCGTTTTTGACCTTATCTGGAACATCCTTTCTGAAAATTTGAAAATTCTTAAAAAATTCGTCGAAAATCTTGATGTCTCCAATCTCTTGTTTTGTACGTTTTTTCCACGTGTCTTGACATCCAATGTATCCCTGCAAAGTTTGGTGAAGATCTGAGTATGTAGTTTTTGACCTTATCTGGGACCTCCTATCAGAAAATTTGAAAATTCTTCAAAAATTCGTCCAAAATCTTGATGTCTCCAATCTCTTGTTTTGTACGTTTTTTCCACGTGTCTCGACCTCCAATGTATCCCTGCAAAGTTTGGTGAAGATCTGAGTATGTCGTTTTTGACCTTATCTGGAACATCCTTTCTGAAAATTTGAAAATTCTTAAAAAATTCGTCCAAAATCTTGATGTCTCCAATCTCTTGTTTTGTACGTTCTTTCCACGTGTCTTGACATCCAATGTATCCCTGCAATGTTTGGTGAAGATCTGAGTATGTAGTTTTTGACCTTATATGGAACCTCCTATCTGAAAATTTGAAAATTCTTAAAAGAATTTAACAAAATCTTGATGTCCCCAATCCTATGTTTTGTATGTTTTTTCCACGTGTCTTGACATACAATGTATCCCTGCAGAGTTTGGTGAAGATCTGAGTATGTAGTTTTTGACCTTATCTGGAACCTCCCATCTGAAAATTTGAAAATTCCTAAAAAATCCGTCCAAAATCTTGTTGACCCGAATCTCTTGTTTTGTACGTTTTTTCCACGTGTCTTGACATCCAATGTATCCCTGCAAAGTTTGGTGAAGATCTGAGTATGTAGTTTTTGACCTTATCTGGAACCGCATTTCTGAAAATTTGAAAATTTTTAAAAAAATCTTCCAAAATCTTGATGTCTCCAATCTCTTGTTTTGTACGTTTTTTCCACGTGTCTTGACATCCAATGTATCCTTGCAAAGTTTGGTGAAGATCTGAGTATGTAGTTTTTGACCTTATATGGAACCTCCTATCTGAAAATTTGAAAATTCTTAAAAAATTCGTCCAAAATCTTGATGTCTCCAATCTCTTGTTTTGTACGTTTTTTCCACGTGTCTCGACCTCCAATGGATCCCTGCAAAGTTTGGTGAAGATCTGAGTATGTCGTTTTTGACCTTATCTGGAACCTCCCATCTGAAAATTTGAAAATTCTTAAAAAATTCGTCGAAAATCTTGATGTCTCCGATCTCTTGTTTTGTACGTTTTTTCCACGTGTCTTGACATGCAAAGTATTCCTGCAAAGTTTGGTGAAGATCTGAGTATGTAGTTTTTGACCTCATCTGGAACCTCCTATCTGAAAATTTGAAAATTCTTAAAAAATTCGTCCAAAATCTTGATGTCTCCAATCTCTTGTTTTGTACGTTTTTTCCACGTGTCTTGACATCCAATGTATCCCTGCAAAGTTTGGTGAAGATCTGAGTATGTAGTTTTTGACCTTATCTGGAACCTCCCATCTGAAAATTTGAAAATTCTTAAAAAATTCGACCAATATCTTGATGTCTCCAATCTCTTGTTTTGTACGTTTTTTCCACGTGTCTTGACACATAATGTATCCATGCAAAGTTTGGTGAAGATCTGAGTATGTAGTTTTTGACCTTATATGGAACCTCCTATCTGAAAATTTAAAAATTCTTAAAAAATTCGTCCAAAATCTTGATGTCTCCAATCTCTTGTTTTGTACGTTTTTTCCACGTGTCTTGACATCCAATGTATTCCTGCAAAGTTTGGTGAAGATCTGAGTATGTCGTTTTTGACCTTATCTGGAACCTCCCATCTGAAAATTTGAAAATTCTTAAAAAATTCGTCGAAAATCTTGATGTCTCCAATCTCTTGTTTTGTACGTTTTTTCCACGTGTCTTGACATGCAAAGTATCCCTGCAACGTTTGGTGAAGATCTGAGTATGTAGTTTTTGACCTTATCTGGAACCTCCTATCTGAAAATTTGAAAATTCTTCAAAAATTCGTCGAAAATCTTGATGTCTCCAATCTCTTGTTTTGTACGTTTTTTCCACGTGTCTTGACATCCAATGTATCCCTGCAATGTTTGGTGGAGATCTGAGTATGTAGTTTTTGACCTTATCTGGGACCTCCTATCAGAAAATTTGAAAATTCTTCAAAAATTCGTCCAAAATCTTGATGTCTCCAATCTCTTGTTTTGTACGTTTTTTCCACGTGTCTCGACCTCCAATGTATCCCTGCAAAGTTTTGTGAAGATCTGAGTATGTCGTTTTTGACCTTATCTGGAACATCCTTTCTGAAAATTTGAAAATTCTTAAAAAATTCGTCGAAAATCTTGATGTCTCCAATCTCTTGTTTTGTACGTTTTTTCCACGTGTCTTGACATCCAATGTATCCCTGCAAAGTTTGGTGAAGATCTGAGTATGTAGTTTTTGACCTTATCTGGGACCTCCTATCAGAAAATTTGAAAATTCTTCAAAAATTCGTCCAAAATCTTGATGTCTCCAATCTCTTGTTTTGTACGTTTTTTCCACGTGTCTCGACCTCCAATGTATCCCTGCAAAGTTTGGTGAAGATCTGAGTATGTCGTTTTTGACCTTATCTGGAACATCCTTTCTGAAAATTTGAAAATTCTTAAAAAATTCGTCCAAAATCTTGATGTCTCCAATCTCTTGTTTTGTACGTTTTTTCCACGTGTCTTGACATACAATGTATCCCTGCAGAGTTTGGTGAAGATCTGAGTATGTAGTTTTTGACCTTATCTGGAACCTCCCATCTGAAAATTTGAAAATTCCTAAAAAATCCGTCCAAAATCTTGTTGACCCGAATCTCTTGTTTTGTACGTTTTTTCCACGTGTCTTGACATCCAATGTATCCCTGCAAAGTTTGGTGAAGATCTGAGTATGTAGTTTTTGACCTTATCTGGAACCGCATTTCTGAAAATTTGAAAATTTTTAAAAAAATCTTCCAAAATCTTGATGTCTCCAATCTCTTGTTTTGTACGTTTTTTCCACGTGTCTTGACATCCAATGTATCCTTGCAAAGTTTGGTGAAGATCTGAGTATGTAGTTTTTGACCTTATATGGAACCTCCTATCTGAAAATTTGAAAATTCTTAAAAAATTCGTCCAAAATCTTGATGTCTCCAATCTCTTGTTTTGTACGTTTTTTCCACGTGTCTCGACCTCCAATGGATCCCTGCAAAGTTTGGTGAAGATCTGAGTATGTCGTTTTTGACCTTATCTGGAACCTCCCATCTGAAAATTTGAAAATTCTTAAAAAATTCGTCGAAAATCTTGATGTCTCCGATCTCTTGTTTTGTACGTTTTTTCCACGTGTCTTGACATGCAAAGTATTCCTGCAAAGTTTGGTGAAGATCTGAGTATGTAGTTTTTGACCTCATCTGGAACCTCCTATCTGAAAATTTGAAAATTCTTAAAAAATTCGTCCAAAATCTTGATGTCTCCAATCTCTTGTTTTGTACGTTTTTTCCACGTGTCTTGACATCCAATGTATCCCTGCAAAGTTTGGTGAAGATCTGAGTATGTAGTTTTTGACCTTATCTGGAACCTCCCATCTGAAAATTTGAAAATTCTTAAAAAATTCGACCAATATCTTGATGTCTCCAATCTCTTGTTTTGTACGTTTTTTCCACGTGTCTTGACACATAATGTATCCATGCAAAGTTTGGTGAAGATCTGAGTATGTAGTTTTTGACCTTATATGGAACCTCCTATCTGAAAATTTAAAAATTCTTAAAAAATTCGTCCAAAATCTTGATGTCTCCAATCTCTATTTTGTACGTTTTTTCCACGTGTCTTGACATCCAATGTATCACTGCAAAGTTTGGTGAAGATCTGAGTATGTAGTTTTTGACCTTATCTGGAACCTCCCATCTGAAAATTTGAAAATTCTTAAAAAATTCGACCAAAATCTTGATGTCTCCAATCTTTTGTTTTGTACGTTTTATCCAATGTCTTGACACATAATGTATCCATGCAAAGTTTGGTGAAGATCTGAGTATGTAGTTTTTGACCTTATATGGAACCTCCTATCTGAAAATTTGAAAATTCTTAAAAAATTCGTCCAAAATCTTGATGTCTCCAATCTCTTGTTTTGTACGTTTTTTCCACGTGTCTTGACATCCAATGTATCCCTGCAAAGTTTGGTGAAGATCTGAGTATGTAGTTTTTGACCTTATCTGGAACCTCCCATCTGAAAATTTGAAAATTCCTAAAAAATCCGTGCAAAATCTTGATGACCCCAATCTCTTGTTTTGTACGTTTTTTCCACGTGTCTTGACATCCAATGTATTCCTGCAATGTTTGGTGAAGATCTGAGTATGTAGTTTTTGACCTTATATGGAACCTCCTATCTGAAAATTTGAAAATTCTTAAAAAATTCGACCAAAATCTTGATGTTCCGAATCCTATGTTTTGTATGTTTTTTCCACGTGTCTTGACATCCAATGTATCCATGCAAAGTTTGGTGAAGATCTGAGTATGTAGTTTTTGACCTTATATTGAACCTCCCATCTGAAAATTTGAAAATTCTTAAAAAATTCGTCCAAAATCTTGATGACCCCAATCTCTTGTTTTGTACGTTTTTTCCACGTGTCTTGACATCCAAAGTATCCCTGCAAAGTTTGGTGAAGATCTGAGTATGTAGTTTTTGACCTTATATGGAACCTCCTTTCTGAAAATTTGAGAATTCTTAAAAAATTCGTCCAAAATCTTGATGTCTCCAATCTCTTGTTTTGTACGTTTTTTCCACGTGTCTTGACATCCAATGTATCCATGCAAAGTTTGGTGAAGATCTGAGTATGTCGTTTTTGACCTTATCTGGAACCTCCCATCTGAAAATTTGAAAATTCTTAAAAAATTCGTCGAAAATCTTGATGTCTCCAATCTTTTGTTTTGTACGTTTTTTCCACGTGTCTTGACATGCAAAGTATCCCTGCAACGTTTGGTGAAGATCTGAGTATGTAGTTTTTGACCTTATCTGGAACCTCCTATCTGAAAATTTGAAAATTCTTCAAAAATTCGTCGAAAATCTTGAAGTCTCCAATCTCTTGTTTTGTACGTTTTTTCCACGTGTCTTGACATCCAATGTATTCCTGCAATGTTTGGTGGAGATCTGAGTATGTAGTTTTAGACCTTATCTGGAACCTCCTATCTGAAAATTTGAAAATTCTTCAAAAATTCGTCCAAAATCTTGATGTCTCCAATCTCTTGTTTTGTACGTTTTTTCCACGTGTCTCGACCTCCAATGGATCCCTGCAAAGTTTGGTGAAGATCTGAGTATGTCGTTTTTGACCTTATCTGGAACATCCTTTCTGAAAATTTGAAAATTCTTAAAAAATTCGTCGAGAATCTTGATGTCTCCAATCTCTTGTTTTGTACGTTTTTTCCACGTGTCTTGACATCCAATGTATCCCTGCAAAGTTTGGTGAATATCTGAGTATGTAGTTTTTGACCTTATATGGAACCTCCTATCTGAAAATTTGAAAATTCTTAAAAAATTCGTCCAAAATCTTGATGTCTCCAATCTCTTGTTTTGTACGTTTTTTCCACGTGTCTCGACCTCCAATGGATCCCTGCAAAGTTTGGTGAAGATCTGAGTATGTCGTTTTTGACCTTATCTGGAACCTCCCATCTGAAAATTTGAAAATTCTTAAAAAATTCGTCGAAAATCTTGATGTCTCCGATCTCTTGTTTTGTACGTTTTTTCCACGTGTCTTGACATGCAAAGTATTCCTGCAAAGTTTGGTGAAGATCTGAGTATGTAGTTTTTGACCTCATCTGGAACCTCCTATCTGAAAATTTGAAAATTCTTAAAAAATTCGTCCAAAATCTTGATGTCTCCAATCTCTTGTTTTGTACGTTTTTTCCACGTGTCTTGACATCCAATGTATCCCTGCAATGTTTGGTGAAGATCTGAGTATGTAGTTTTTGACCTTATCTGGAACCTCCCATCTGAAAATTTGAAAATTCCTAAAAAATCCGTCCAAAATCTTGATGACCCCAATCTCTTGTTTTGTACTTTTTTTCCACGTGTCTCGACCTCCAATGTATCCCTGCAAAGTTTGGTGAAGATCTGAGTATGTAGTTTTTGACCTTATATGGAACCTCCTATCTGAAAATTTGAAAATTCTTAAAAAATTCGTCCAAAATCTTGATGTCACCAATCCTATGTTTTGTATGTTTTTTCCACGTGTCTTGACATCCAATGTATCCATGCAAAGTTTGGTGAAGATCTGAGTATGTCGTTTTTGACCTTATCTGGAACCTCCCATCTGAAAATTTGAAAATTCTTAAAAAATTCGTCGAAAATCTTGATGTCTCCGATCTCTTGTTTTGTACGTTTTTTCCACGTGTCTTGACATGCAAAGTATTCCTGCAAAGTTTGGTGAAGATCTGAGTATGTAGTTTTTGACCTCATCTGGAACCTCCTATCTGAAAATTTGAAAATTCTTAAAAAATTCGTCCAAAATTTTGATGTCTCCAATCTCTTGTTTTGTACGTTTTTTCCACGTGTCTTGACATCCAATGTATCCCTGCAATGTTTGGTGAAGATCTGAGTATGTAGTTTTTGACCTTATCTGGAACCTCCCATCTGAAAATTTGAAAATTCCTAAAAAATCCGTCCAAAATCTTGATGACCCCAATCTCTTGTTTTGTACGTTTTTTCCACGTGTCTTGACATCCAATGTATCCCTGCAAAGTTTGGTGAAGATCTGAGTATGTAGTTTTTGACCTTATCTGGAACCTCCTATCTGAAAATTTGAAAATTCTTAAAAAATTCGTCCAAAATCTTGATGTCTCCTATCTCTTGTTTTGTACGTTTTTTCCACGTGTCTTGATATCCAATGTATCCCTGCAAAGTTTGGTGAAGATCTGAGTATGTCGTTTTTGACCTTATCTGGAACATCCTTTCTGAAAATTTGAAAATTGTTAAAAAATTCGTCCAAAATCTTGATGTCTCCAATCTCTTTTTTGTACGTTTTTTCCACGTGTCTTGACATCCAATGTATCCCTGCAAAGTTTGGTGAAGATCTGAGTATGTAGTTTTTGACCTTATCTGGAACATCCTTTCTGAAAATTTGAAAATTGTTAAAAAATTCGTCCAAAATCTTGATGTCTCCAATCTCTTTTTTGTACGTTTTTTCCACGTGTCTTGACATCCAATGTATCCCTGCAAAGTTTGGTGAAGATCTGAGTATGTAGTTTTTGACCTTATCTGGAACCTCCCATCTGAAAATTTGAAAATTCTTAAAAAATTCGACCAAAATTTTGATGTCTCCAATCTTTTGTTTTGTACGTTTTTTCCACGTGTCTTGACACATAATGTATCCATGCAAAGTTTGGTGAAGATCTGAGTATGTAGTTTTTGACCTTATATGGAACCTCCTATCTGAAAATTTGAAAATTCTTAAAAAATTCGTCCAAAATCTTGATGTCTCCAATCTCTTGTTTTGTACGTTTTTTCCACGTGTCTTGACATCCAATGTATCCCTGCAAAGTTTGGTGAAGATCTGAGTATGTAGTTTTTGACCTTATCTGGAACCTCCCATCTGAAAATTTGAAAATTCCTAAAAAATCCGTGCAAAATCTTGATGACCCCAATCTCTTGTTTTGTACGTTTTTTCCACGTGTCTTGACATCCAATGTATTCCTGCAATGTTTGGTGAAGATCTGAGTATGTAGTTTTTGACCTTATATGGAACCTCCTATCTGAAAATTTGAAAATTCTTAAAAAATTCGACCAAAATCTTGATGTTCCGAATCCTATGTTTTGTATGTTTTTTCCACGTGTCTTGACATCCAATGTATCCATGCAAAGTTTGGTGAAGATCTGAGTATGTAGTTTTTGACCTTATATTGAACCTCCCATCTGAAAATTTGAAAATTCTTAAAAAATTCGTCCAAAATCTTGATGACCCCAATCTCTTGTTTTGTACGTTTTTTCCACGTGTCTTGACATCCAAAGTATCCCTGCAAAGTTTGGTGAAGATCTGAGTATGTAGTTTTTGACCTTATATGGAACCTCCTTTCTGAAAATTTGAGAATTCTTAAAAAATTCGTCCAAAATCTTGATGTCTCCAATCTCTTGTTTTGTACGTTTTTTCCACGTGTCTTGACATCCAATGTATCCATGCAAAGTTTGGTGAAGATCTGAGTATGTCGTTTTTGACCTTATCTGGAACCTCCCATCTGAAAATTTGAAAATTCTTAAAAAATTCGTCGAAAATCTTGATGTCTCCAATCTTTTGTTTTGTACGTTTTTTCCACGTGTCTTGACATGCAAAGTATCCCTGCAACGTTTGGTGAAGATCTGAGTATGTAGTTTTTGACCTTATCTGGAACCTCCTATCTGAAAATTTGAAAATTCTTCAAAAATTCGTCGAAAATCTTGATGTCTCCAATCTCTTGTTTTGTACGTTTTTTCCACGTGTCTTGACATCCAATGTATTCCTGCAATGTTTGGTGGAGATCTGAGTATGTAGTTTTAGACCTTATCTGGAACCTCCTATCTGAAAATTTGAAAATTCTTCAAAAATTCGTCCAAAATCTTGATGTCTCCAATCTCTTGTTTTGTACGTTTTTTCCACGTGTCTCGACCTCCAATGGATCCCTGCAAAGTTTGGTGAAGATCTGAGTATGTCGTTTTTGACCTTATCTGGAACATCCTTTCTGAAAATTTGAAAATTCTTAAAAAATTCGTCGAAAATCTTGATGTCTCCAATCTCTTGTTTTGTACGTTTTTTCCACGTGTCTTGACATCCAATGTATCCCTGCAAAGTTTGGTGAAGATCTGAGTATGTAGTTTTTGACCTTATATGGAACCTCCTATCTGAGAATTTGAAAATTCTTAAAAAATTCGTCCAAAATCTTGATGTCTCCATTCTCTTGTTTTGTACGTTTTTTCCACGTGTCTCGACCTCCAATGGATCCCTGCAAAGTTTGGTGAAGATCTGAGTATGTCGTTTTTGACCTTATCTGGAACCTCCCATCTGAAAATTTGAAAATTCTTAAAAAATTCGTCGAAAATCTTGATGTCTCCGATCTCTTGTTTTGTACGTTTTTTCCACGTGTCTTGACATGCAAAGTATTCCTGCAAAGTTTGGTGAAGATCTGAGTATGTAGTTTTTGACCTCATCTGGAACCTCCTATCTGAAAATTTGAAAATTCTTAAAAAATTCGTCCAAAATCTTGATGTCTCCAATCTCTTGTTTTGTACGTTTTTTCCACGTGTCTTGACATCCAATGATTCCCTGCAATGTTTGGTGAAGATCTGAGTATGTAGTTTTTGACCTTATCTGGAACCTCCCATCTGAAAATTTGAAAATTCCTAAAAAATCCGTCCAAAATCTTGATGACCCCAATCTCTTGTTTTGTACTTTTTTTCCACGTGTCTTGACATCCAATGTATCCCTGCAAAGTTTGGTGAAGATCTGAGTATGTAGTTTTTGATCTTATCTGGAACCTCCTATCTGAAAATTTGAAAATTCTTAAAAAATTCGTCCAAAATCTTGATGTCTCCAATCTCTTGTTTTGTACGTTTTTTCCACGTGTCTTGATATCCAATGTATCCCTGCAAAGTTTGGTGAAGATCTGAGTATGTTGTTTTTGACCTTATCTGGAACATCCTTTCTGAAAATTTGAAAATTGTTAAAAAATTCGTCCAAAATCTTGATGTCTCCAATCTCTTGTTTTGTACGTTTTTTCCACGTGTCTTGACATCCAATGTATCCCTGCAAAGTTTGGTGAAGATCTGAGTATGTAGTTTTTGACCTTATCTGGAACCTCCCATCTGAAAATTTGAAAATTCTTAAATAATTCGACCAATATCTTGATGTCTCCAATCTCTTGTTTTGTACGTTTTTTCCACGTGTCTTGACACATAATGTATCCATGCAAAGTTTGGTGAAGATCTGAGTATGTAGTTTTTGACCTTATATGGAACCTCCTATCTGAAAATTTAAAAATTCTTAAAAAATTCGTCCAAAATCTTGATGTCTCCAATCTCTTGTTTTGTACGTTTTTTCCACGTGTCTTGACATCCAATGTATCCCTGCAAAGTTTGGTGAAGATCTGAGTATGTAGTTTTTGACCTTATCTGGAACCTCCCATCTGAAAATTTGAAAATTCTTAAAAAATTCGACCAAAATCTTGATGTCTCCAATCTTTTGTTTTGTACGTTTTTTCCACGTGTCTTGACACATAATGTATCCATGCAAAGTTTGGTGAAGATCTGAGTATGTAGTTTTTGACCTTACATGGAACCTCCTATCTGAAAATTTGAAAATTCTTAAAAAATTCGTCCAAAATCTTGATGTCTCCAATCTCTTGTTTTGTACGTTTTTTCCACGTGTCTTGACATCCAATGTATCCCTGCAAAGTTTGGTGAAGATCTGAGTATGTAGTTTTTGACCTTATCTGGAACCTCCCATCTGAAAATTTGAAAATTCCTAAAAAATCCGTGCAAAATCTTGATGACCCCAATCTCTTGTTTTGTACGTTTTTTCCACGTGTCTTGACATCCAATGTATTCCTGCAATGTTTGGTGAAGATCTGAGTATGTAGTTTTTGACCTTATATGGAACCTCCTATCTGAAAATTTGAAAATTCTTAAAAAATTCGACCAAAATCTTGATGTTCCGAATCCTATGTTTTGTATGTTTTTTCCACGTGTCTTGACATCCAATGTATCCATGCAAAGTTTGGTGAAGATCTGAGTATGTAGTTTTTGACCTTATATTGAACCTCCCATCTGAAAATTTGAAAATTCTTAAAAAATTCGTCCAAAATCTTGATGACCCCAATCTCTTGTTTTGTACGTTTTTTCCACGTGTCTTGACATCCAAAGTATCCCTGCAAAGTTTGGTGAAGATCTGAGTATGTAGTTTTTGACCTTATATGGAACCTCCTTTCTGAAAATTTGAGAATTCTTAAAAAATTCGTCCAAAATCTTGATGTCTCCAATCTCTTGTTTTGTACGTTTTTTCCACGTGTCTTGACATCCAATGTATCCCTGCAATGTTTGGTGAAGATCTGAGTATGTAGTTTTTGACCTTATATGGAGCCTCCTATCTGAAAATTTGAAAATTCTTAAAAAATTCGTCCAAAATCTTGACGTCTCCAATCTCTTGTTTTGTACGTTTTTTCCACGTGTCTCGACCTCCAATGGATCCCTGCAAAGTTTGGTGAAGATCTGAGTATGTCGTTTTTGACCTTATCTGGAACCTCCCATCTGAAAATTTGAAAATTCTTAAAAAATTCGTCGAAAATCTTGATGTCTCCGATCTCTTGTTTTGTACGTTTTTTCCACGTGTCTTGACATGCAAAGTATTCCTGCAAAGTTTGGTGAAGATCTGAGTATGTAATTTTTGACCTCATCTGGAACCTCCTATCTGAAAATTTGAAAATTCTTAAAAAATTCGTCCAAAATCTTGATGTCTCCAATCTCTTGTTTTGTACGTTTTTTCCACGTGTCTTGACATCCAATGTATCCCTGCAAGGTTTGGTGAAGATCTGAGTATGTAGTTTTTGACCTTATCTGGAACCTCCTATCTGAAAATTTGAAAATTCTTAAAAAATTCGTCCAAAATCTTGATGTCTCCTATCTCTTGTTTTGTACGTTTTTTCCACGTGTCTTGATATCCAATGTATCCCTGCAAAGTTTGGTGAAGATCTGAGTATGTCGTTTTTGACCTTATCTGGAACATCCTTTCTGAAAATTTGAAAATTGTTAAAAAATTCGTCCAAAATCTTGATGTCTCCTATCTCTTGTTTTGTACGTTTTTTTCCACGTGTCTTGACATCCAATGTATTCCTGCAATGTTTGGTGGAGATCTGAGTATGTAGTTTTAGACCTTATCTGGAACCTCCTATCTGAAAATTTGAAAATTCTTCAAAAATTCGTCCAAAATCTTGATGTCTCCAATCTCTTGTTTTGTACGTTTTTTCCACGTGTCTCGACCTCCAATGGATCCCTGCAAAGTTTGGTGAAGATCTGAGTATGTCGTTTTTGACCTTATCTGGAACATCCTTTCTGAAAATTTGAAAATTCTTAAAAAATTCGTCGAAAATCTTGATGTCTCCAATCTCTTGTTTTGTACGTTTTTTCCACGTGTCTTGACATCCAATGTATCCCTGCAAAGTTTGGTGAATATCTGAGTATGTAGTTTTTGACCTTATATGGAACCTCCTATCTGAAAATTTGAAAATTCTTAAAAAATTCGTCCAAAATCTTGATGTCTCCAATCTCTTGTTTTGTACGTTTTTTCCACGTGTCTCGACCTCCAATGGATCCCTGCAAAGTTTGGTGAAGATCTGAGTATGTCGTTTTTGACCTTATCTGGAACCTCCCATCTGAAAATTTGAAAATTCTTAAAAAATTCGTCGAAAATCTTGATGTCTCCGATCTCTTGTTTTGTACGTTTTTTCCACGTGTCTTGACATGCAAAGTATTCCTGCAAAGTTTGGTGAAGATCTGAGTATGTAGTTTTTGACCTCATCTGGAACCTCCTATCTGAAAATTTGAAAATTCTTAAAAAATTCGTCCAAAATCTTGATGTCTCCAATCTCTTGTTTTGTACGTTTTTTCCACGTGTCTTGACATCCAATGTATCCCTGCAATGTTTGGTGAAGATCTGAGTATGTAGTTTTTGACCTTATCTGGAACCTCCCATCTGAAAATTTGAAAATTCCTAAAAAATCCGTCCAAAATCTTGATGACCCCAATCTCTTGTTTTGTACTTTTTTTCCACGTGTCTCGACCTCCAATGTATCCCTGCAAAGTTTGGTGAAGATCTGAGTATGTAGTTTTTGACCTTATATGGAACCTCCTATCTGAAAATTTGAAAATTCTTAAAAAATTCGTCCAAAATCTTGATGTCACCAATCCTATGTTTTGTATGTTTTTTCCACGTGTCTTGACATCCAATGTATCCATGCAAAGTTTGGTGAAGATCTGAGTATGTCGTTTTTGACCTTATCTGGAACCTCCCATCTGAAAATTTGAAAATTCTTAAAAAATTCGTCGAAAATCTTGATGTCTCCGATCTCTTGTTTTGTACGTTTTTTCCACGTGTCTTGACATGCAAAGTATTCCTGCAAAGTTTGGTGAAGATCTGAGTATGTAGTTTTTGACCTCATCTGGAACCTCCTATCTGAAAATTTGAAAATTCTTAAAAAATTCGTCCAAAATTTTGATGTCTCCAATCTCTTGTTTTGTACGTTTTTTCCACGTGTCTTGACATCCAATGTATCCCTGCAATGTTTGGTGAAGATCTGAGTATGTAGTTTTTGACCTTATCTGGAACCTCCCATCTGAAAATTTGAAAATTCCTAAAAAATCCGTCCAAAATCTTGATGACCCCAATCTCTTGTTTTGTACGTTTTTTCCACGTGTCTTGACATCCAATGTATCCCTGCAAAGTTTGGTGAAGATCTGAGTATGTAGTTTTTGACCTTATCTGGAACCTCCTATCTGAAAATTTGAAAATTCTTAAAAAATTCGTCCAAAATCTTGATGTCTCCAATCTCTTGTTTTGTACGTTTTTTCCACGTGTCTTGATATCCAATGTATCCCTGCAAAGTTTGGTGAAGATCTGAGTATGTCGTTTTTGACCTTATCTGGAACATCCTTTCTGAAAATTTGAAAATTGTTAAAAAATTCGTCCAAAATCTTGATGTCTCCAATCTCTTTTTTGTACGTTTTTTCCACGTGTCTTGACATCCAATGTATCCCTGCAAAGTTTGGTGAAGATCTGAGTATGTAGTTTTTGACCTTATCTGGAACATCCTTTCTGAAAATTTGAAAATTGTTAAAAAATTCGTCCAAAATCTTGATGTCTCCAATCTCTTTTTTGTACGTTTTTTCCACGTGTCTTGACATCCAATGTATCCCTGCAAAGTTTGGTGAAGATCTGAGTATGTAGTTTTTGACCTTATCTGGAACCTCCCATCTGAAAATTTGAAAATTCTTAAAAAAATCGACCAAAATTTTGATGTCTCCAATCTTTTGTTTTGTACGTTTTTTCCACGTGTCTTGACACATAATGTATCCATGCAAAGTTTGGTGAAGATCTGAGTATGTAGTTTTTGACCTTATATGGAACCTCCTATCTGAAAATTTGAAAATTCTTAAAAAATTCGTCCAAAATCTTGATGTCTCCAATCTCTTGTTTTGTACGTTTTTTCCACGTGTCTTGACATCCAATGTATCCCTGCAAAGTTTGGTGAAGATCTGAGTATGTAGTTTTTGACCTTATCTGGAACCTCCCATCTGAAAATTTGAAAATTCCTAAAAAATCCGTGCAAAATCTTGATGACCCCAATCTCTTGTTTTGTACGTTTTTTCCACGTGTCTTGACATCCAATGTATTCCTGCAATGTTTGGTGAAGATCTGAGTATGCAGTTTTTGACCTTATATGGAACCTCCTATCTGAAAATTTGAAAATTCTTAAAAAATTCGACCAAAATCTTGATGTTCCGAATCCTATGTTTTGTATGTTTTTTCCACGTGTCTTGACATCCAATGTATCCATGCAAAGTTTGGTGAAGATCTGAGTATGTAGTTTTTGACCTTATATTGAACCTCCCATCTGAAAATTTGAAAATTCTTAAAAAATTCGTCCAAAATCTTGATGACCCCAATCTCTTGTTTTGTACGTTTTTTCCACGTGTCTTGACATCCAAAGTATCCCTGCAAAGTTTGGTGAAGATCTGAGTATGTAGTTTTTGACCTTATATGGAACCTCCTTTCTGAAAATTTGAGAATTCTTAAAAAATTCGTCCAAAATCTTGATGTCTCCAATCTCTTGTTTTGTACGTTTTTTCCACGTGTCTTGACATCCAATGTATCCATGCAAAGTTTGGTGAAGATCTGAGTATGTCGTTTTTGACCTTATCTGGAACCTCCCATCTGAAAATTTGAAAATTCTTAAAAAATTCGTCGAAAATCTTGATGTCTCCAATCTTTTGTTTTGTACGTTTTTTCCACGTGTCTTGACATGCAAAGTATCCCTGCAACGTTTGGTGAAGATCTGAGTATGTAGTTTTTGACCTTATCTGGAACCTCCTATCTGAAAATTTGAAAATTCTTCAAAAATTCGTCGAAAATCTTGATGTCTCCAATCTCTTGTTTTGTACGTTTTTTCCACGTGTCTTGACATCCAATGTATTCCTGCAATGTTTGGTGGAGATCTGAGTATGTAGTTTTAGACCTTATCTGGAACCTCCTATCTGAAAATTTGAAAATTCTTCAAAAATTCGTCCAAAATCTTGATGTCTCCAATCTCTTGTTTTGTACGTTTTTTCCACGTGTCTCGACCTCCAATGGATCCCTGCAAAGTTTGGTGAAGATCTGAGTATGTCGTTTTTGACCTTATCTGGAACATCCTTTCTGAAAATTTGAAAATTCTTAAAAAATTCGTCGAAAATCTTGATGTCTCCAATCTCTTGTTTTGTACGTTTTTTCCACGTGTCTTGACATCCAATGTATCCCTGCAAAGTTTGGTGAAGATCTGAGTATGTAGTTTTTGACCTTATATGGAACCTCCTATCTGAAAATTTGAAAATTCTTAAAAAATTCGTCCAAAATCTTGATGTCTCCAATCTCTTGTTTTGTACGTTTTTTCCACGTGTCTCGACCTCCAATGGATCCCTGCAAAGTTTGGTGAAGATCTGAGTATGTCGTTTTTGACCTTATCTGGAACCTCCCATCTGAAAATTTGAAAATTCTTAAAAAATTCGTCGAAAATCTTGATGTCTCCGATCTCTTGTTTTGTACGTTTTTTCCACGTGTCTTGACATGCAAAGTATTCCTGCAAAGTTTGGTGAAGATCTGAGTATGTAGTTTTTGACCTCATCTGGAACCTCCTATCTGAAAATTTGAAAATTCTTAAAAAATTCGTCCAAAATCTTGATGTCTCCAATCTCTTGTTTTGTACGTTTTTTCCACGTGTCTTGACATCCAATGTATCCCTGCAATGTTTGGTGAAGATCTGAGTATGTAGTTTTTGACCTTATCTGGAACCTCCCATCTGAAAATTTGAAAATTCCTAAAAAATCCGTCCAAAATCTTGATGACCCCAATCTCTTGTTTTGTACTTTTTTTCCACGTGTCTTGACATCCAATGTATCCCTGCAAAGTTTGGTGAAGATCTGAGTATGTAGTTTTTGATCTTATCTGGAACCTCCTATCTGAAAATTTGAAAATTCTTAAAAAATTCGTCCAAAATCTTGATGTCTCCAATCTCTTGTTTTGTACGTTTTTTCCACGTGTCTTGATATCCAATGTATCCCTGCAAAGTTTGGTGAAGATCTGAGTATGTTGTTTTTGACCTTATCTGGAACATCCTTTCTGAAAATTTGAAAATTGTTAAAAAATTCGTCCAAAATCTTGATGTCTCCAATCTCTTGTTTTGTACGTTTTTTCCACGTGTCTTGACATCCAATGTATCCCTGCAAAGTTTGGTGAAGATCTGAGTATGTAGTTTTTGACCTTATCTGGAACCTCCCATCTGAAAATTTGAAAATTCTTAAAAAATTCGACCAATATCTTGATGTCTCCAATCTCTTGTTTTGTACGTTTTTTCCACGTGTCTTGACACATAATGTATCCATGCAAAGTTTGGTGAAGATCTGAGTATGTAGTTTTTGACCTTATATGGAACCTCCTATCCGAAAATTTAAAAATTCTTAAAAAATTCGTCCAAAATCTTGATGTCTCCAATCTCTTGTTTTGTACGTTTTTTCCACGTGTCTTGACATCCAATGTATCCCTGCAAAGTTTGGTGAAGATCTGAGTATGTAGTTTTTGACCTTATCTGGAACCTCCCATCTGAAAATTTGAAAATTCTTAAAAAATTCGACCAAAATCTTGATGTCTCCAATCTTTTGTTTTGTACGTTTTTTCCACGTGTCTTGACACATAATGTATCCATGCAAAGTTTGGTGAAGATCTGAGTATGTAGTTTTTGACCTTACATGGAACCTCCTATCTGAAAATTTGAAAATTCTTAAAAAATTCGTCCAAAATCTTGATGTCTCCAATCTCTTGTTTTGTACGTTTTTTCCACGTGTCTTGACATCCATTGTATCCCTGCAAAGTTTGGTGAAGATCTGAGTATGTAGTTTTTGACCTTATCTGGAACCTCCCATCTGAAAATTTGAAAATTCCTAAAAAATCCGTGCAAAATCTTGATGACCCCAATCTCTTGTTTTGTACGTTTTTTCCACGTGTCTTGACATCCAATGTATTCCTGCAATGTTTGGTGAAGATCTGAGTATGTAGTTTTTGACCTTATATGGAACCTCCTATCTGAAAATTTGAAAATTCTTAAAAAATTCGACCAAAATCTTGATGTTCCGAATCCTATGTTTTGTATGATTTTTCCACGTGTCTTGACATCCAATGTATCCATGCAAAGTTTGGTGAAGATCTGAGTATGTAGTTTTTGACCTTATATTGAACCTCCCATCTGAAAATTTGAAAATTCTTAAAAAATTCGTCCAAAATCTTGATGACCCCAATCTCTTGTTTTGTACGTTTTTTCCACGTGTCTTGACATCCAAAGTATCCCTGCAAAATTTGGTGAAGATCTGAGTATGTAGTTTTTGACCTTATATGGAACCTCCTTTCTGAAAATTTGAGAATTCTTAAAAAATTCGTCCAAAATCTTGATGTCTCCAATCTCTTGTTTTGTACGTTTTTTCCACGTGTCTTGACATCCAATGTATCCCTGCAAAGTTTGGTGAATATCTGAGTATGTAGTTTTTGACCTTATATGGAACCTCCTATCTGAAAATTTGAAAATTCTTAAAAAATTCGTCCAAAATCTTGATGTCTCCAATCTCTTGTTTTGTACGTTTTTTCCACGTGTCTCGACCTCCAATGGATCCCTGCAAAGTTTGGTGAAGATCTGAGTATGTCGTTTTTGACCTTATCTGGAACCTCCCATCTGAAAATTTGAAAATTCTTAAAAAATTCGTCGAAAATCTTGATGTCTCCGATCTCTTGTTTTGTACGTTTTTTTTACGTGTCTTGACATGCAAAGTATTCCTGCAAAGTTTGGTGAAGATCTGAGTATGTAGTTTTTGACCTCATCTGGAACCTCCTATCTGAAAATTTGAAAATTCTTAAAAAATTCGTCCAAAATCTTGATGTCTCCAATCTCTTGTTTTGTACGTTTTTTCCACGTGTCTTGACATCCAATGTATCCCTGCAATGTTTGGTGAAGATCTGAGTATGTAGTTTTTGACCTTATCTGGAACCTCCCATCTGAAAATTTGAAAATTCCTAAAAAATCCGTCCAAAATCTTGATGACCCCAATCTCTTGTTTTGTACTTTTTTTCCACGTGTCTCGACCTCCAATGTATCCCTGCAAAGTTTGGTGAAGATCTGAGTATGTAGTTTTTGACCTTATATGGAACCTCCTATCTGAAAATTTGAAAATTCTTAAAAAATTCGTCCAAAATCTTGATGTCACCAATCCTATGTTTTGTATGTTTTTTCCACGTGTCTTGACATCCAATGTATCCATGCAAAGTTTGGTGAAGATCTGAGTATGTCGTTTTTGACCTTATCTGGAACCTCCCATCTGAAAATTTGAAAATTCTTAAAAAATTCGTCGAAAATCTTGATGTCTCCGATCTCTTGTTTTGTACGTTTTTTCCACGTGTCTTGACATGCAAAGTATTCCTGCAAAGTTTGGTGAAGATCTGAGTATGTAGTTTTTGACCTCATCTGGAACCTCCTATCTGAAAATTTGAAAATTCTTAAAAAATTCGTCCAAAATTTTGATGTCTCCAATCTCTTGTTTTGTACGTTTTTTCCACGTGTCTTGACATCCAATGTATCCCTGCAATGTTTGGTGAAGATCTGAGTATGTAGTTTTTGACCTTATCTGGAACCTCCCATCTGAAAATTTGAAAATTCCTAAAAAATCCGTCCAAAATCTTGATGACCCCAATCTCTTGTTTTGTACGTTTTTTCCACGTGTCTTGACATCCAATGTATCCCTGCAAAGTTTGGTGAAGATCTGAGTATGTAGTTTTTGACCTTATCTGGAACATCCTTTCTGAAAATTTGAAAATTGTTAAAAAATTCGTCCAAAATCTTGATGTCTCCAATCTCTTTTTTGTACGTTTTTTCCACGTGTCTTGACATCCAATGTATCCCTGCAAAGTTTGGTGAAGATCTGAGTATGTAGTTTTTGACCTTATCTGGAACCTCCCATCTGAAAATTTGAAAATTCTTAAAAAAATCGACCAAAATTTTGATGTCTCCAATCTTTTGTTTTGTACGTTTTTTCCACGTGTCTTGACACATAATGTATCCATGCAAAGTTTGGTGAAGATCTGAGTATGTAGTTTTTGACCTTATATGGAACCTCCTATCTGAAAATTTGAAAATTCTTAAAAAATTCGTCCAAAATCTTGATGTCTCCAATCTCTTGTTTTGTACGTTTTTTCCACGTGTCTTGACATCCAATGTATCCCTGCAAAGTTTGGTGAAGATCTGAGTATGTAGTTTTTGACCTTATCTGGAACCTCCCATCTGAAAATTTGAAAATTCCTAAAAAATCCGTGCAAAATCTTGATGACCCCAATCTCTTGTTTTGTACGTTTTTTCCACGTGTCTTGACATCCAATGTATTCCTGCAATGTTTGGTGAAGATCTGAGTATGCAGTTTTTGACCTTATATGGAACCTCCTATCTGAAAATTTGAAAATTCTTAAAAAATTCGACCAAAATCTTGATGTTCCGAATCCTATGTTTTGTATGTTTTTTCCACGTGTCTTGACATCCAATGTATCCATGCAAAGTTTGGTGAAGATCTGAGTATGTAGTTTTTGACCTTATATTGAACCTCCCATCTGAAAATTTGAAAATTCTTAAAAAATTCGTCCAAAATCTTGATGACCCCAATCTCTTGTTTTGTACGTTTTTTCCACGTGTCTTGACATCCAAAGTATCCCTGCAAAGTTTGGTGAAGATCTGAGTATGTAGTTTTTGACCTTATATGGAACCTCCTTTCTGAAAATTTGAGAATTCTTAAAAAATTCGTCCAAAATCTTGATGTCTCCAATCTCTTGTTTTGTACGTTTTTTCCACGTGTCTTGACATCCAATGTATCCATGCAAAGTTTGGTGAAGATCTGAGTATGTCGTTTTTGACCTTATCTGGAACCTCCCATCTGAAAATTTGAAAATTCTTAAAAAATTCGTCGAAAATCTTGATGTCTCCAATCTTTTGTTTTGTACGTTTTTTCCACGTGTCTTGACATGCAAAGTATCCCTGCAACGTTTGGTGAAGATCTGAGTATGTAGTTTTTGACCTTATCTGGAACCTCCTATCTGAAAATTTGAAAATTCTTCAAAAATTCGTCGAAAATCTTGATGTCTCCAATCTCTTGTTTTGTACGTTTTTTCCACGTGTCTTGACATCCAATGTATTCCTGCAATGTTTGGTGGAGATCTGAGTATGTAGTTTTAGACCTTATCTGGAACCTCCTATCTGAAAATTTGAAAATTCTTCAAAAATTCGTCCAAAATCTTGATGTCTCCAATCTCTTGTTTTGTACGTTTTTTCCACGTGTCTCGACCTCCAATGGATCCCTGCAAAGTTTGGTGAAGATCTGAGTATGTCGTTTTTGACCTTATCTGGAACATCCTTTCTGAAAATTTGAAAATTCTTAAAAAATTCGTCGAAAATCTTGATGTCTCCAATCTCTTGTTTTGTACGTTTTTTCCACGTGTCTTGACATCCAATGTATCCCTGCAAAGTTTGGTGAAGATCTGAGTATGTAGTTTTTGACCTTATATGGAACCTCCTATCTGAAAATTTGAAAATTCTTAAAAAATTCGTCCAAAATCTTGATGTCTCCAATCTCTTGTTTTGTACGTTTTTTCCACGTGTCTCGACCTCCAATGGATCCCTGCAAAGTTTGGTGAAGATCTGAGTATGTCGTTTTTGACCTTATCTGGAACCTCCCATCTGAAAATTTGAAAATTCTTAAAAAATTCGTCGAAAATCTTGATGTCTCCGATCTCTTGTTTTGTACGTTTTTTCCACGTGTCTTGACATGCAAAGTATTCCTGCAAAGTTTGGTGAAGATCTGAGTATGTAGTTTTTGACCTCATCTGGAACCTCCTATCTGAAAATTTGAAAATTCTTAAAAAATTCGTCCAAAATCTTGATGTCTCCAATCTCTTGTTTTGTACGTTTTTTCCACGTGTCTTGACATCCAATGTATCCCTGCAATGTTTGGTGAAGATCTGAGTATGTAGTTTTTGACCTTATCTGGAACCTCCCATCTGAAAATTTGAAAATTCCTAAAAAATCCGTCCAAAATCTTGATGACCCCAATCTCTTGTTTTGTACTTTTTTTCCACGTGTCTTGACATCCAATGTATCCCTGCAAAGTTTGGTGAAGATCTGAGTATGTAGTTTTTGATCTTATCTGGAACCTCCTATCTGAAAATTTGAAAATTCTTAAAAAATTCGTCCAAAATCTTGATGTCTCCAATCTCTTGTTTTGTACGTTTTTTCCACGTGTCTTGATATCCAATGTATCCCTGCAAAGTTTGGTGAAGATCTGAGTATGTTGTTTTTGACCTTATCTGGAACATCCTTTCTGAAAATTTGAAAATTGTTAAAAAATTCGTCCAAAATCTTGATGTCTCCAATCTCTTGTTTTGTACGTTTTTTCCACGTGTCTTGACATCCAATGTATCCCTGCAAAGTTTGGTGAAGATCTGAGTATGTAGTTTTTGACCTTATCTGGAACCTCCCATCTGAAAATTTGAAAATTCTTAAAAAATTCGACCAATATCTTGATGTCTCCAATCTCTTGTTTTGTACGTTTTTTCCACGTGTCTTGACACATAATGTATCCATGCAAAGTTTGGTGAAGATCTGAGTATGTAGTTTTTGACCTTATATGGAACCTCCTATCCGAAAATTTAAAAATTCTTAAAAAATTCGTCCAAAATCTTGATGTCTCCAATCTCTTGTTTTGTACGTTTTTTCCACGTGTCTTGACATCCAATGTATCCCTGCAAAGTTTGGTGAAGATCTGAGTATGTAGTTTTTGACCTTATCTGGAACCTCCCATCTGAAAATTTGAAAATTCTTAAAAAATTCGACCAAAATCTTGATGTCTCCAATCTTTTGTTTTGTACGTTTTTTCCACGTGTCTTGACACATAATGTATCCATGCAAAGTTTGGTGAAGATCTGAGTATGTAGTTTTTGACCTTACATGGAACCTCCTATCTGAAAATTTGAAAATTCTTAAAAAATTCGTCCAAAATCTTGATGTCTCCAATCTCTTGTTTTGTACGTTTTTTCCACGTGTCTTGACATCCATTGTATCCCTGCAAAGTTTGGTGAAGATCTGAGTATGTAGTTTTTGACCTTATCTGGAACCTCCCATCTGAAAATTTGAAAATTCCTAAAAAATCCGTGCAAAATCTTGATGACCCCAATCTCTTGTTTTGTACGTTTTTTCCACGTGTCTTGACATCCAATGTATTCCTGCAATGTTTGGTGAAGATCTGAGTATGTAGTTTTTGACCTTATATGGAACCTCCTATCTGAAAATTTGAAAATTCTTAAAAAATTCGACCAAAATCTTGATGTTCCGAATCCTATGTTTTGTATGATTTTTCCACGTGTCTTGACATCCAATGTATCCATGCAAAGTTTGGTGAAGATCTGAGTATGTAGTTTTTGACCTTATATTGAACCTCCCATCTGAAAATTTGAAAATTCTTAAAAAATTCGTCCAAAATCTTGATGACCCCAATCTCTTGTTTTGTACGTTTTTTCCACGTGTCTTGACATCCAAAGTATCCCTGCAAAATTTGGTGAAGATCTGAGTATGTAGTTTTTGACCTTATATGGAACCTCCTTTCTGAAAATTTGAGAATTCTTAAAAAATTCGTCCAAAATCTTGATGTCTCCAATCTCTTGTTTTGTACGTTTTTTCCACGTGTCTTGACATCCAATGTATCCCTGCAATGTTTGGTGAAGATCTGAGTATGTAGTTTTTGACCTTATATGGAGCCTCCTATCTGAAAATTTGAAAATTCTTAAAAAATTCGTCCAAAATCTTGACGTCTCCAATCTCTTGTTTTGTACGTTTTTTCCACGTGTCTCGACCTCCAATGGATCCCTGCAAAGTTTGGTGAAGATCTGAGTATGTCGTTTTTGACCTTATCTGGAACCTCCCATCTGAAAATTTGAAAATTCTTAAAAAATTCGTCGAAAATCTTGATGTCTCCGATCTCTTGTTTTGTACGTTTTTTCCACGTGTCTTGACATGCAAAGTATTCCTGCAAAGTTTGGTGAAGATCTGAGTATGTAGTTTTTGACCTCATCTGGAACCTCCTATCTGAAAATTTGAAAATTCTTAAAAAATTCGTCCAAAATCTTGATGTCTCCAATCTCTTGTTTTGTACGTTTTTTCCACGTGTCTTGACATCCAATGTATCCCTGCAAAGTTTGGTGAAGATCTGAGTATGTAGTTTTTGACCTTATCTGGAACCTCCTATCTGAAAATTTGAAAATTCTTAAAAAATTCGTCCAAAATCTTGATGTCTCCTATCTCTTGTTTTGTACGTTTTTTCCACGTGTCTTGATATCCAATGTATCCCTGCAAAGTTTGGTGAAGATCTGAGTATGTCGTTTTTGACCTTATCTGGAACATCCTTTCTGAAAATTTGAAAATTGTTAAAAAATTCGTCCAAAATCTTGATGTCTCCTATCTCTTGTTTTGTACGTTTTTTTCCACGTGTCTTGACATCCAATGTATCCCTGCAAAGTTTGGTGAAGATCTGAGTATGTAGTTTTTGACCTTATCTGGAACCTCCCATCTGAAAATTTGAAAATTCTTAAAAAATTCGACCAAAATCTTGATGTCTCCAATCTCTTGTTTTGTACGTTTTTTCCACGTGTCTTGACACAGAATGTATCCATGCAAAGTTTGGTGAAGATCTGAGTATGTAGTTTTTGACCTTATATGGAACCTCCTATCTGAAAATTTGAAAATTCTTAAAAAATTCGTCCAAAATCTTGATGTCTCCAATCTCTTGTTTTGTACGTTTTTTCCACGTGTCTTGACATCCAATGTATCCCTGCAAAGTTTGGTGAAGATCTGAGTATGTAGTTTTTGACCTTATCTGGAACCTCCCATCTGAAAATTTGAAAATTCCTAAAAAATCCGTCCAAAATCTTGATGACCACAATCTCTTGTTTTGTACGTTTTTTCCACGTGTCTTGACATTCAATGTATTCCTGCAAAGTTTGGTGAAGATCTGAGTATGTAGTTTTTGACCTTATATGGAACCTCCTATCTGAAAATTTGAAAATTCTTAAAAAATTCGTCCAAAATCTTGATGTCTCCAATCTCTTGTTTTGTACGTTTTTTCCACGTGTCTTGACATCCAATGTATCCCTGCAAAGTTTGGTGAAGATCTGAGTATGTAGTTTTTGACCTTATCTGGAACCTCCCATCTGAAAATTTGAAAATTCCTAAAAAATCCGTGCAAAATCTTGATGACCCCAATCTCTTGTTTTGTACGTTTTTTCCACGTGTCTTGACATCCAATGTATCCATGCAAAGTTTGGTGAAGATCTGAGTATGTCGTTTTTGACCTTATCTGGAACCTCCCATCTGAAAATTTGAAAATTCTTAAAAAATTCGTCGAAAATCTTGATGTCTCCAATCTCTTGTTTTGTACGTTTTTTCCACGTGTCTTGACATGCAAAGTATCCCTGCAACGTTTGGTGAAGATCTGAGTATGTAGTTTTTGACCTTATCTGGAACCTCCTATCTGAAAATTTGAAAATTCTTCAAAAATTCGTCGAAAATCTTGATGTCTCCAATCTCTTGTTTTGTACGTTTTTTCCACGTGTCTTGACATCCAATGTATCCCTGCAATGTTTGGTGGAGATCTGAGTATGTAGTTTTTGACCTTATCTGGGACCTCCTATCAGAAAATTTGAAAATTCTTCAAAAATTCGTCCAAAATCTTGATGTCTCCAATCTCTTGTTTTGTACGTTTTTTCCACGTGTCTCGACCTCCAATGTATCCCTGCAAAGTTTGGTGAAGATCTGAGTATGTCGTTTTTGACCTTATCTGGAACATCCTTTCTGAAAATTTGAAAATTCTTAAAAAATTCGTCGAAAATCTTGATGTCTCCAATCTCTTGTTTTGTACGTTTTTTCCACGTGTCTTGACATCCAATGTATCCCTGCAAAGTTTGGTGAAGATCTGAGTATGTAGTTTTTGACCTTATCTGGGACCTCCTATCAGAAAATTTGAAAATTCTTCAAAAATTCTTCCAAAATCTTGATGTCTCCAATCTCTTGTTTTGTACGTTTTTTCCACGTGTCTCGACCTCCAATGTATCCCTGCAAAGTTTGGTGAAGATCTGAGTATGTCGTTTTTGACCTTATCTGGAACATCCTTTCTGAAAATTTGAAAATTCTTAAAAAATTCGTCCAAAATCTTGATGTCTCCAATCTCTTGTTTTGTACGTTCTTTCCACGTGTCTTGACATCCAATGTATCCCTGCAATGTTTGGTGAAGATCTGAGTATGTAGTTTTTGACCTTATATGGAACCTCCTATCTGAAAATTTGAAAATTCTTAAAAGAATTTAACAAAATCTTGATGTCCCCAATCCTATGTTTTGTATGTTTTTTCCACGTGTCTTGACATACAATGTATCCCTGCAGAGTTTGGTGAAGATCTGAGTATGTAGTTTTTGACCTTATCTGGAACCTCCCATCTGAAAATTTGAAAATTCCTAAAAAATCCGTCCAAAATCTTGTTGACCCGAATCTCTTGTTTTGTACGTTTTTTCCACGTGTCTTGACATCCAATGTATCCCTGCAAAGTTTGGTGAACATCTGAGTATGTAGTTTTTGACCTTATCTGGAACCGCATTTCTGAAAATTTGAAAATTTTTAAAAAAATCGTCCAAAATCTTGATGTCTCCAATCTCTTGTTTTGTACGTTTTTTCCACGTGCCTTGACATCCAATGTATCCCTGCAAAGTTTGGTGAAGATCTGAGTATGTAGTTTTTGACCTTATATGGAACCTCCTATCTGAAAATTTGAAAATTCTTAAAAAATTCGTCCAAAATCTTGATGTCTCCAATCTCTTGTTTTGTACGTTTTTTCCACGTGTCTCGACCTCCAATGGATCCCTGCAAAGTTTGGTGAAGATCTGAGTATGTCGTTTTTGACCTTATCTGGAACCTCCCATCTGAAAATTTGAAAATTCTTAAAAAATTCGTCGAAATTCTTGATGTCTCCGATCTCTTGTTTTGTACGTTTTTTCCACGTGTCTTGACATGCAAAGTATTCCTGCAAAGTTTGGTGAAGATCTGAGTATGTAGTTTTTGACCTCATCTGGAACCTCCTATCTGAAAATTTGAAAATTCTTAAAAAATTCGTCCAAAATCTTGATGTCTCCAATCTCTTGTTTTGTACGAATTTTTCCACGTGTCTTGACATCCAATGTATCCCTGCAAAGTTTGGTGAAGATCTGAGTATGTAGTTTTTGACCTTATCTGGAACCTCCTATCTGAAAATTTGAAAATTCTTAAAAAATTCGTCCAAAATCTTGATGTCTCCAATCTCTTGTTTTGTACGTTTTTTCCACGTGTCTTGATATCCAATGTATCCCTGCAAAGTTTGGTGAAGATCTGAGTATGTCGTTTTTGACCTTATCTGGAACATCCTTTCTGAAAATTTGAAAATTCTTCAAAAATTCGTCCAAAATCTTGATGTCTCCTATCTCTTGTTTTGTACGTTTTTTCCACGTGTCTTGACATCCAATGTATCCCTGCAAAGTTTGGTGAAGATCTGAGTATGTAGTTTTTGACCTTATCTGGAACCTCCCATCTGAAAATTTGAAAATTCTTAAAAAATTCGACCAAAATCTTGATGTCTCCAATCTCTTGTTTTGTACGTTTTTTCCACGTGTCTTGACACATAATGTATCCATGCAAAGTTTGGTGAAGATCTGAGTATGTAGTTTTTGACCTTATATGGAACCTCCTATCTGAAAATTTGAAAATTCTTAAAAAATTCGTCCAAAATCTTGATTTCTCCAATCTCTTGTTTTGTACGTTTTTTCCACGTGTCTTGACATCCAATGTATCCCTGCAAAGTTTGGTGAAGATCTGAGTATGTAGTTTTTGACCTTATCTGGAACCTCCCATCTGAAAATTTGAAAATTCCTAAAAAATCCGTCCAAAATCTTGATGACCACAATCTCTTGTTTTGTACGTTTTTTCCACGTGTCTTGACATTCAATGTATTCCTGCAAAGTTTGGTGAAGATCTGAGTATGTAGTTTTTGACCTTATATGGAACCTCCTATCTGAAAATTTGAAAATTCTTAAAAAATTCGTCCAAAATCTTGATGTCTCCAATCTCTTGTTTTGTACGTTTTTTCCACGTGTCTTGACATCCAATGTATCCCTGCAAAGTTTGGTGAAGATCTGAGTATGTAGTTTTTGACCTTATCTGGAACCTCCCATCTGAAAATTTGAAAATTCCTAAAAAATCCGTGCAAAATCTTGATGACCCCAATCTCTTGTTTTGTACGTTTTTTCCACGTGTCTTGACATCCAATGTATCCATGCAAAGTTTGGTGAAGATCTGAGTATGTCGTTTTTGACCTTATCTGGAACCTCCCATCTGAAAATTTGAAAATTCTTAAAAAATTCGTCGAAAATCTTGATGTCTCCAATCTCTTGTTTTGTACGTTTTTTCCACGTGTCTTGACATGCAAAGTATCCCTGCAACGTTTGGTGAAGATCTGAGTATGTAGTTTTTGACCTTATCTGGAACCTCCTATCTGAAAATTTGAAAATTCTTCAAAAATTCGTCGAAAATCTTGATGTCCCCAATCTCTTGTTTTGTACGTTTTTTCCACGTGTCTTGACATCCAATGTATCCCTGCAATGTTTGGTGGAGATCTGAGTATGTAGTTTTTGACCTTATCTGGGACCTCCTATCAGAAAATTTGAAAATTCTTCAAAAATTCGTCCAAAATCTTGATGTCTCCAATCTCTTGTTTTGTACGTTTTTTCCACGTGTCTCGACCTCCAATGTATCCCTGCAAAGTTTGGTGAAGATCTGAGTATGTCGTTTTTGACCTTATCTGGAACATCCTTTCTGAAAATTTGAAAATTCTTAAAAAATTCGTCGAAAATCTTGATGTCTCCAATCTCTTGTTTTGTACGTTTTTTCCACGTGTCTTGACATCCAATGTATCCCTGCAAAGTTTGGTGAAGATCTGAGTATGTAGTTTTTGACCTTATATGGAACCTCCTTTCTGAAAATTTGAAAATTCTCAAAAAATTCGTCCATAATCTTGATGTCTCCAATCTCTTGTTTTGTACGTTTTTTCCACGTGTCTTGACATCCAATGTATCCCTGCAAAGTTTGGTGAAGATCTGAGTATGTAGTTTTTGACCTTATATGGAACCTCCTATCTGAAAATTTGAAAATTCTTAAAAAATTCGTCCAAAATTTTGATGTCTCCAATCTCTTGTTTTGTACGTTTTTTCCACGTGTCTTGACATCCAATGTATCCCTGCAATGTTTGGTGAAGATCTGAGTATGTAGTTTTTGACCTTATCTGGAACCTCCCATCTGAAAATTTGAAAATTCCTAAAAAATACGTCCAAAATCTTGATGACCCCAATCTCTTGTTTTGTACGTTTTTTCCACGTGTCTTGACATCCAATGTATCCCTGCAAAGTTTGGTGAAGATCTGAGTATGTAGTTTTTGACCTTATCTGGAACCTCCTATCTGAAAATTTGAAAATTCTTAAAAAATTCGTCCAAAATCTTGATGTCTCCAATCTCTTGTTTTGTACGTTTTTTCCACGTGTCTTGATATCCAATGTATCCCTGCAAAGTTTGGTGAAGATCTGAGTATGTCGTTTTTGACCTTATCTGGAACATCCTTTCTGAAAATTTGAAAATTGTTAAAAAATTCGTCCAAAATCTTGATGTCTCCAATCTCTTTTTTGTACGTTTTTTCCACGTGTCTTGACATCCAATGTAGCCCTGCAAAGTTTGGTGAAGATCTGAGTATGTAGTTTTTGACCTTATCTGGAACCTCCCATCTGAAAATTTGAAAATTCTTAAAAAATTCGACCAAAATCTTGATGTCTCCAATCTTTTGTTTTGTACGTTTTTTCCACGTGTCTTGAAACATAATGTATCCATGCAAAGTTTGGTGAAGATCTGAGTATGTAGTTTTTGACCTTATATGGAACCTCCTATCTGAAAATTTGAAAATTCTTAAAACCTTCGTCCAAAATCTTGATGTCTCCAATCTCTTGTTTTGTACGTTGTTTCCACGTGTCTTGACATCCAATGTATCCCTGCAAAGTTTGGTGAAGATCTGAGTATGTAGTTTTTGACCTTATCTGGAACCTCCCATCTGAAAATTTGAAAATTCCTAAAAAATCCGTGCAAAATCTTGATGACCCCAATCTCTTGTTTTGTACGTTTTTTCCACGTGTCTTGACATCCAATGTATTCCTGCAATGTTTGGTGAAGATCTGAGTATGTAGTTTTTGACCTTATATGGAACCTCCTATCTGAAAATTTGAAAATTCTTAAAAAATTCGACCAAAATCTTGATGTTATGAATCCTATGTTTTGTATGTTTTTTCCACGTGTCTTGACATCCAATGTATCCATGCAAAGTTTGGTGAAGATCTGAGTATGTAGTTTTTGACCTTATATTGAACCTCCCATCTGAAAATTTGAAAATTCTTAAAAAATTCGTCCAAAATCTTGATGACCCCAATCTCTTGTTTTGTACGTTTTTTCCACGTGTCTTGACATCCAAAGTATCCCTGCAAAGTTTGGTGAAGATCTGAGTATGTAGTTTTTGACCTTATATGGAACCTCCTTTCTGAAAATTTGAGAATTCTTAAAAAATTCGTCCAAAATCTTGATGTCTCCAATCTCTTGTTTTGTACGTTTTTTCCACGTGTCTTGACATCCAATGTATCCATGCAAAGTTTGGTGAAGATCTGAGTATGTAGTTTTTGACCTTATCTGGAACCTCCCATCTGAAAATTTGAAAATTCTTAAAAAATCCGTGCAAAATCTTGATGACCCCAATCTCTTGTTTTGTACGTTTTTTCCACGTGTCTTGACATCCAATGTATCCATGCAAAGTTTGGTGAAGATCTGAGTATGTCGTTTTTGACCTTATCTGGAACCTCCCATCTGAAAATTTGAAAATTCTTAAAAAATTCGTCGAAAATCTTGATGTCTCCAATCTCTTGTTTTGTACGTTTTTTCCACGTGTCTTGACATGCACAGTATCCCTGCAACGTTTGGTGAAGATCTGAGTATGTAGTTTTTGACCTTATCTGGAACCTCCTATCTGAAAATTTGAAAATTCTTCAAAAATTCGTCGAAAATCTTGATGTCTCCAATCTCTTGTTTTGTACGTTTTTTCCACGTGTCTTGACATCCAATGTATCCCTGCAATGTTTGGTGGAGATCTGAGTATGTAGTTTTTGACCTTATCTGGGACCTCCTATCAGAAAATTTGAAAATTCTTCAAAAATTCGTCCAAAATCTTGATGTCTCCAATCTCTTGTTTTGTACGTTTTTTCCACGTGTCTCGACCTCCAATGTATCCCTGCAAAGTTTGGTGAAGATCTGAGTATGTCGTTTTTGACCTTATCTGGAACATCCTTTCTGAAAATTTGAAAATTCTTAAAAAATTCGTCGAAAATCTTGATGTCTCCAATCTCTTGTTTTGTACGTTTTTTCCACGTGTCTTGACATCCAATGTATCCCTGCAAAGTTTGGTGAAGATCTGAGTATGTAGTTTTTGACTTTATATGGAACCTCCTTTCTGAAAATTTGAAAATTCTCAAAAAATTCGTCCATAATCTTGATGTCTCCAATCTCTTGTTTTGTACGTTTTTTCCACGTGTCTTGACATCCAATGTATCCCTGCAAAGTTTGGTGAAGATCTGAGTATGTAGTTTTTGACCTTATATGGAACCTCCTATCTGAAAATTTGAAAATTCTTTAAAAATTCGTCCAAAATCTTGATGTCACCAATCCTATGTTTTGTATGTTTTTTCCACGTGTCTTGACATCCAATGTATCCATGCAAAGTTTGGTGAAGATCTGAGTATGTCGTTTTTGACCTTATCTGGAACCTCCCATCTGAAAATTTGAAAATTCTTAAAAAATTCGTCGAAAATCTTGATGTCTCCGATCTCTTGTTTTGTACGTTTTTTCCACGTGTCTTGACATGCAAAGTATTCCTGCAAAGTTTGGTGAAGATCTGAGTATGTAGTTTTTGACCTCATCTGGAACCTCCTATCTGAAAATTTGAAAATTCTTAAAAAATTCATCCAAAATTTTGATGTCTCCAATCTCTTGTTTTGTACGTTTTTTCCACGTGTCTTGACATCCAATGTATCCCTGCAATGTTTGGTGAAGATCTGAGTATGTAGTTTTTGACCTTATCTGGAACCTCCCATCTGAAAATTTGAAAATTCCTAAAAAATCCGTCCAAAATCTTGATGACCCCAATCTCTTGTTTTGTACGTTTTTTCCAAGTGTCTTGACATCCAATGTATCCCTGCAAAGTTTGGTGAAGATCTGAGTATGTAGTTTTTGACCTTATCTGGAACCTCCTATCTGAAAATTTGAAAATTCTTAAAAAATTCGTCCAAAATCTTGATGTCTCCAATCTCTTGTTTTGTACGTTTTTTCCACGTGTCTTGATATCCAATGTATCCCTGCAAAGTTTGGTGAAGATCTGAGTATGTCGTTTTTGACCTTATCTGGAACATCCTTTCTGAAAATTTGAAAATTGTTAAAAAATTCGTCCAAAATCTTGATGTCTCCAATCTCTTTTTTGTACGTTTTTTCCACGTGTCTTGACATCCAATGTATCCCTGCAAAGTTTGGTGAAGATCTGAGTATGTAGTTTTTGACCTTATCTGGAACCTCCCATCTGAAAATTTGAAAATTCTTAAAAAATTCGTCGAAAATCTTGATGTCTCCAATCTTTTGTTTTGTACGTTTTTTCCACGTGTCTTGACACATAATGTATCCATGCAAAGTTTGGTGAAGATCTGAGTATGTAGTTTTTGACCTTATATGGAACCTCCTATCTGAAAATTTGAAAATTCTTAAAAAATTCGTCCAAAATCTTGATGTCTCCAATCTCTTGTTTTGTACGTTTTTTCCACGTGTCTTGACATCCAATGTATCCCTGCAAAGTTTGGTGAAGATCTGAGTATGTAGTTTTTGACCTTATCTGGAACCTCCCATCTGAAAATTTGAAAATTCCTAAAAAATCCGTGCAAAATCTTGATGACCCCAATCTCTTGTTTTGTACGTTTTTTCCACGTGTCTTGACATCCAATGTATTCCTGCAATGTTTGGTGAAGATCTGAGTATGTAGTTTTTGACCTTATATGGAACCTCCTATCTGAAAATTTGAAAATTCTTAAAAAATTCGACCAAAATCTTGATGTTCCGAATCCTATGTTTTGTATGTTTTTTCCACGTGTCTTGACATCCAATGTATCCATGCAAAGTTTGGTGAAGATCTGAGTATGTAGTTTTTGACCTTATCTGGAACCTCCCATCTGAAAATTTGAAAATTCTTAAAAAATTCGTCCAAAATCTTGATGACCCCAATCTCTTGTTTTGTACGTTTTTTCCACGTGTCTTGACATCCAAAGTATCCCTGCAAAGTTTGGTGAAGATCTGAGTATGTAGTTTTTGACCTTATATGGAACCTCCTTTCTGAAAATTTGAGAATTCTTAAAAAATTCGTCCAAAATCTTGATGTCTCCAATCTCTTGTTTTGTACGTTTTTTCCACGTGTCTTGACATCCAATGTATCCATGCAAAGTTTGGTGAAGATCTGAGTATGTCGTTTTTGACCTTATCTGGAACCTCCCATCTGAAAATTTGAAAATTCTTAAAAAATTCGTCGAAAATCTTGATGTCTCCAATCTTTTGTTTTGTACGTTTTTTCCACGTGTCTTGACATGCAAAGTATCCCTGCAACGTTTGGTGAAGATCTGAGTATGTAGTTTTTGACCTTATCTGGAACCTCCTATCTGAAAATTTGAAAATTCTTCAAAAATTCGTCGAAAATCTTGATGTCTCCAATCTCTTGTTTTGTACGTTTTTTCCACGTGTCTTGACATCCAATGTATTCCTGCAATGTTTGGTGGAGATCTGAGTATGTAGTTTTAGACCTTATCTGGAACCTCCTATCTGAAAATTTGAAAATTCTTCAAAAATTCGTCCAAAATCTTGATGTCTCCAATCTCTTGTTTTGTACGTTTTTTCCACGTGTCTCGACCTCCAATGGATCCCTGCAAAGTTTGGTGAAGATCTGAGTATGTCGTTTTTGACCTTATCTGGAACATCCTTTCTGAAAATTTGAAAATTCTTAAAAAATTCGTCGAAAATCTTGATGTCTCCAATCTCTTGTTTTGTACGTTTTTTCCACGTGTCTTGACATCCAATGTATCCCTGCAAAGTTTGGTGAAGATCTGAGTATGTCGTTTTTGACCTTATATGGAACCTCCTATCTGAAAATTTGAAAATTCTTAAAAAATTCGTCCAAAATCTTGATGTCTCCAATCTCTTGTTTTGTACGTTTTTTCCACGTGTCTCGACCTCCAATGGATCCCTGCAAAGTTTGGTGAAGATCTGAGTATGTCGTTTTTGACCTTATCTGGAACCTCCCATCTGAAAATTTGAAAATTCTTAAAAAATTCGTCGAAAATCTTGATGTCTCCGATCTCTTGTTTTGTACGTTTTTTCCACGTGTCTTGACATCCAATGTATCCCTGCAATGTTTGGTGAAGATCTGAGTATGTAGTTTTTGACCTTATCTGGAACCTCCCATCTGAAAATTTGAAAATTCCTAAAAAATCCGTCCAAAATCTTGATGACCCCAATCTCTTGTTTTGTACGTTTTTTCCACGTGTCTTGACATCCAATGTATCCCTGCAAAGTTTGGTGAAGATCTGAGTATGTAGTTTTTGATCTTATCTGGAACCTCCTATCTGAAAATTTGAAAATTCTTAAAAAATTCGTCCAAAATCTTGATGTCTCCAATCTCTTGTTTTGTACGTTTTTTCCACGTGTCTTGATATCCAATGTATCCCTGCAAAGTTTGGTGAAGATCTGAGTATGTCGTTTTTGACCTTATCTGGAACATCCTTTCTGAAAATTTGAAAATTGTTAAAAAATTCGTCCAAAATCTTGATGTCTCCTATCTCTTGTTTTGTACGTTTTTTCCACGTGTCTTGACATCCAATGTATCCCTGCAAAGTTTGGTGAAGATCTGAGTATGTAGTTTTTGACCTTATATGGAACCTCCCATCTGAAAATTTGAAAATTCTTAAAAAATTCGACCAATATCTTGATGTCTCCAATCTCTTGTTTTGTACGTTTTTTCCACGTGTCTTGACACATAATGTATCCATGCAAAGTTTGGTGAAGATCTGAGTATGTAGTTTTTGACCTTATATGGAACCTCCTATCTGAAAATTTAAAAATTCTTAAAAAATTCGTCCAAAATCTTGATGTCTCCAATCTCTTGTTTTGTACGTTTTTTCCACGTGTCTTGACATCCAATGTATCCCTGCAAAGTTTGGTGAAGATCTGAGTATGTAGTTTTTGACCTTATCTGGAACCTCCCATCTGAAAATTTGAAAATTCCTAAAAAATCCGTCCAAAATCTTGATGACCCCAATCTCTTGTTTTGTACGTTTTTTCCACGTGTCTTGACATTCAATGTATCCCTGCAAAGTTTGGTGAAGATCTGAGTATGTAGTTTTTGACCTTATATGGAACCTCCTTTCTGAAAATTTGAAAATTCTTAAAAAATTCGTCCAAAATCTTGATGACCCCAATCTCTTGTTTTGTACGTTTTTTCCACGTGTCTTGACATCCAATGTATCCCTGCAAAGTTTGGTGAAGATCTGAGTTTGTAGTTTTTGACCTTATATGGAACCTCCTTTCTGAAAATTTGAGAATTCTTAAAAAATTCGTCCAAAATCTTGATGTCTCCAATCTCTTGTTTTGTACGTTTTTTCCACGTGTCTTGACATCCAATGTATCCATGCAAAGTTTGGTGAAGATCTGAGTATGTCGTTTTTGACCTTATCTGGAACCTCCTATCTGAAAATTTGAAAATTCTTAAAAAATTCGTCGAAAATCTTGATGTCTCCAATCTCTTGTTTTGTACGTTTTTTCCACGTGTCTTGACATGCAAAGTATCCCTGCAACGTTTGGTGAAGATCTGAGTATGTAGTTTTTGACCTTATCTGGAACCTCCTATCTGAAAATTTGAAAATTCTTCAAAAATTCGTCGAAAATCTTGATGTCTCCAATCTCTTGTTTTGTACGTTTTTTCCACGTGTCTTGACCTCCAATGTATCCCTGCAAAGTTTGGTGAAGATCTGAGTATGTCGTTTTTGACCTTATCTGGAACATCCTTTCTGAAAATTTGAAAATTCTTAAAAAATTCGTCCAAAATTTGATGTCTCCAATCTCTTGTTTTGTACGTTTTTTCCACGTGTCTTGACATCCAATGTATCCCTGCAAAGTTTGGTGAAGATCTGAGTATGTCGTTTTTGACCTTATCTGGAACATCCTTTCTGAAAATTTGAAAATTCTTAAAAAATTCGTCCAAAATCTTGATGTCTCCAATCTCTTGTTTTGTACGTTTTTTCCACGTGTCTTGACATGCAAAGTATCCCTGCAACGTTTGGTGAAGATCTGAGTATGTAGTTTTTGACCTTATCTGGAACCTCCTATCTGAAAATTTGAAAATTCTTCAAAAATTCGTCGAAAATCTTGATGTCTCCAATCTCTTGTTTTGTACGTTTTTTCCACGTGTCTTGACATCCAATGTATCCCTGCAATGTTTGGTGGAGATCTGAGTATGTAGTTTTTGACCTTATCTGGGACCTCCTATCAGAAAATTTGAAAATTCTTCAAAAATTCGTCCAAAATCTTGATGTCTCCAATCTCTTGTTTTGTACGTTTTTTCCACGTGTCTCGACCTCCAATGTATCCCTGCAAAGTTTGGTGAAGATCTGAGTATGTCGTTTTTGACCTTATCTGGAACATCCTTTCTGAAAATTTGAAAATTCTTAAAAAATTCGTCGAAAATCTTGATGTCTCCAATCTCTTGTTTTGTACGTTTTTTCCACGTGTCTTGACATCCAATGTATCCCTGCAAAGTTTGGTGAAGATCTGAGTATGTAGTTTTTGACCTTATATGGAACCTCCCATCTGAAAATTTGAAAATTCCTAAAAAATCCGTCCAAAATCTTGATGACCCCAATCTCTTGTTTTGTACTTTTTTTCCACGTGTCTTGACATCCAATGTATCCCTGCAAAGTTTGGTGAAGATCTGAGTATGTAGTTTTCGATCTTATCTGGAACCTCCTATCTGAAAATTTGAAAATTCTTAAAAAATTCGTCCAAAATCTTGATGTCTCCAATCTCTTGTTTTGTACGTTTTTTCCACGTGTCTTGATATCCAATGTATCCCTGCAAAGTTTGGTGAAGATCTGAGTATGTCGTTTTTGACCTTATCTGGAACATCCTTTCTGAAAATTTGAAAATTGTTAAAAAATTCGTCCAAAATCTTGACGTCTCCAATCTCTTTTTTGTACGTTTTTTCCACGTGTCTTGACATCCAATGTATTCCTGCAATGTTTGGTGAAGATCTGAGTATGTAATTTTTGACCTTATATGGAACCTCCTATCTGAAAATTTGAAAATTCTTAAAAAATTCGACCAAAATCTTGATGTTCCGAATCCTATGTTTTGTATGTTTTTTCCACGTGTCTTGACATCCAATGTATCCATGCAAAGTTTGGTGAAGATCTGAGTATGTAGTTTTTGACCTTATATTGAACCTCCCATCTGAAAATTTGAAAATTCTTAAAAAATTCGTCCAAAATCTTGATGACCCCAATCTCTTGTTTTGTACGTTTTTTCCACGTGTCTTGACATCCAAAGTATCCCTGCAAAGTTTGGTGAAGATCTGAGTATGTAGTTTTTGACCTTATATGGAACCTCCTTTCTGAAAATTTGAGAATTCTTAAAAAATTCGTCCAAAATCTTGATGTCTCCAATCTCTTGTTTTGTACGTTTTTTCCACGTGTCTTGACATCCAATGTATCCATGCAAAGTTTGGTGAAGATCTGAGTATGTAGTTTTTGACCTTATCTGGAACCTCCCATCTGAAAATTTGAAAATTCTTAAAAAATCCGTGCAAAATCTTGATGACCCCAATCTCTTGTTTTGTACGTTTTTTCCACGTGTCTTGACATCCAATGTATCCATGCAAAGTTTGGTGAAGATCTGAGTATGTCGTTTTTGACCTTATCTGGAACCTCCCATCTGAAAATTTGAAAATTCTTAAAAAATTCGTCGAAAATCTTGATGTCTCCAATCTCTTGTTTTGTACGTTTTTTCCACGTGTCTTGACATGCAAAGTATCCCTGCAACGTTTGGTGAAGATCTGAGTATGTAGTTTTTGACCTTATCTGGAACCTCCTATCTGAAAATTTGAAAATTCTTCAAAAATTCGTCGAAAATCTTGATGTCTCCAATCTCTTGTTTTGTACGTTTTTTCCACGTGTCTTGACATCCAATGTATCCCTGCAATGTTTGGTGGAGATCTGAGTATGTAGTTTTTGACCTTATCTGGGACCTCCTATCAGAAAATTTGAAAATTCTTCAAAAATTCGTCCAAAATCTTGATGTCTCCAATCTCTTGTTTTGTACGTTTTTTCCACGTGTCTCGACCTCCAATGTATCCCTGCAAAGTTTGGTGAAGATCTGAGTATGTCGTTTTTGACCTTATCTGGAACATCCTTTCTGAAAATTTGAAAATTCTTAAAAAATTCGTCGAAAATCTTGATGTCTCCAATCTCTTGTTTTGTACGTTTTTTCCACGTGTCTTGACATCCAATGTATCCCTGCAAAGTTTGGTGAAGATCTGAGTATGTAGTTTTTGACCTTATATGGAACCTCCTTTCTGAAAATTTGAAAATTCTCAAAAAATTCGTCCATAATCTTGATGTCTCCAATCTCTTGTTTTGTACGTTTTTTCCACGTGTCTTGACATCCAATGTATCCCTGCAAAGTTTGGTGAAGATCTGAGTATGTAGTTTTTGACCTTATATGGAACCTCCTATCTGAAAATTTGAAAATTCTTAAAAAATTCGTCCAAAATCTTGATGTCACCAATCCTATGTTTTGTATGTTTTTTCCACGTGTCTTGACATCCAATGTATCCATGCAAAGTTTGGTGAAGATCTGAGTATGTCGTTTTTGACCTTATCTGGAACCTCCCATCTGAAAATTTGAAAATTCTTAAAAAATTCGTCGAAAATCTTGATGTCTCCGATCTCTTGTTTTGTACGTTTTTTCCACGTGTCTTGACATGCAAAGTATTCCTGCAAAGTTTGGTGAAGATCTGAGTATGTAGTTTTTGACCTCATCTGGAACCTCCTATCTGAAAATTTGAAAATTCTTAAAAAATTCGTCCAAAATTTTGATGTCTCCAATCTCTTGTTTTGTACGTTTTTTCCACGTGTCTTGACATCCAATGTATCCCTGCAATGTTTGGTGAAGATCTGAGTATGTAGTTTTTGACCTTATCTGGAACCTCCCATCTGAAAATTTGAAAATTCCTAAAAAATCCGTCCAAAATCTTGATGACCCCAATCTCTTGTTTTGTACGTTTTTTCCACGTGTCTTGACATCCAATGTATCCCTGCAAAGTTTGGTGAAGATCTGAGTATGTAGTTTTTGACCTTATCTGGAACCTCCTATCTGAAAATTTGAAAATTCTTAAAAAATTCGTCCAAAATCTTGATGTCTCCAATCTCTTGTTTTGTACGTTTTTTCCACGTGTCTTGATATCCAATGTATCCCTGCAAAGTTTGGTGAAGATCTGAGTATGTCGTTTTTGACCTTATCTGGAACATCCTTTCTGAAAATTTGAAAATTGTTAAAAAATTCGTCCAAAATCTTGATGTCTCCAATCTCTTTTTTGTACGTTTTTTCCACGTGTCTTGACATCCAATGTATCCCTGCAAAGTTTGGTGAAGATCTGAGTATGTAGTTTTTGACCTTATCTGGAACCTCCCATCTGAAAATTTGAAAATTCTTAAAAAATTCGTCGAAAATCTTGATGTCTCCAATCTTTTGTTTTGTACGTTTTTTCCACGTGTCTTGACACATAATGTATCCATGCAAAGTTTGGTGAAGATCTGAGTATGTAGTTTTTGACCTCATCTGGAACATCCTTTCTGAAAATTTGAAAATTGTTAAAAAATTCGTCCAAAATCTTGATGTCTCCAATCTCTTTTTTGTACGTTTTTTCCACGTGTCTTGACATCCAATGTATCCCTGCAAAGTTTGGTGAAGATCTGAGTATGTAGTTTTTGACCTTATCTGGAACCTCCCATCTGAAAATTTGAAAATTCCTAAAAAATCCGTGCAAAATCTTGATGACCCCAATCTCTTGTTTTGTACGTTTTTTCCACGTGTCTTGACATCCAATGTATTCCTGCAATGTTTGGTGAAGATCTGAGTATGTAGTTTTTGACCTTATATGGAACCTCCTATCTGAAAATTTGAAAATTCTTAAAAAATTCGACCAAAATCTTGATGTTCCGAATCCTATGTTTTGTATGTTTTTTCCACGTGTCTTGACATCCAATGTATCCATGCAAAGTTTGGTGAAGATCTGAGTATGTAGTTTTTGACCTTATATTGAACCTCCCATCTGAAAATTTGAAAATTCTTAAAAAATTCGTCCAAAATCTTGATGACCCCAATCTCTTGTTTTGTACGTTTTTTCCACGTGTCTTGACATCCAAAGTATCCCTGCAAAGTTTGGTGAAGATCTGAGTATGTAGTTTTTGACCTTATATGGAACCTCCTTTCTGAAAATTTGAGAATTCTTAAAAAATTCGTCCAAAATCTTGATGTCTCCAATCTCTTGTTTTGTACGTTTTTTCCACGTGTCTTGACATCCAATGTATCCATGCAAAGTTTGGTGAAGATCTGAGTATGTCGTTTTTGACCTTATCTGGAACCTCCCATCTGAAAATTTGAAAATTCTTAAAAAATTCGTCGAAAATCTTGATGTCTCCAATCTTTTGTTTTGTACGTTTTTTCCACGTGTCTTGACATGCAAAGTATCCCTGCAACGTTTGGTGAAGATCTGAGTATGTAGTTTTTGACCTTATCTGGAACCTCCTATCTGAAAATTTGAAAATTCTTCAAAAATTCGTCGAAAATCTTGATGTCTCCAATCTCTTGTTTTGTACGTTTTTTCCACGTGTCTTGACATCCAATGTATTCCTGCAATGTTTGGTGGAGATCTGAGTATGTAGTTTTAGACCTTATCTGGAACCTCCTATCTGAAAATTTGAAAATTCTTCAAAAATTCGTCCAAAATCTTGATGTCTCCAATCTCTTGTTTTGTACGTTTTTTCCACGTGTCTCGACCTCCAATGGATCCCTGCAAAGTTTGGTGAAGATCTGAGTATGTCGTTTTTGACCTTATCTGGAACATCCTTTCTGAAAATTTGAAAATTCTTAAAAAATTCGTCGAAAATCTTGATGTCTCCAATCTCTTGTTTTGTACGTTTTTTCCACGTGTCTTGACATCCAATGTATCCCTGCAAAGTTTGGTGAAGATCTGAGTATGTAGTTTTTGACCTTATATGGAACCTCCTATCTGAAAATTTGAAAATTCTTAAAAAATTCGTCCAAAATCTTGATGTCTCCAATCTCTTGTTTTGTACGTTTTTTCCACGTGTCTCGACCTCCAATGGATCCCTGCAAAGTTTGGTGAAGATCTGAGTATGTCGTTTTTGACCTTATCTGGAACCTCCCATCTGAAAATTTGAAAATTCTTAAAAAATTCGTCGAAAATCTTGATGTCTCCGATCTCTTGTTTTGTACGTTTTTTCCACGTGTCTTGACATCCAATGTATCCCTGCAATGTTTGGTGAAGACCTGAGTATGCAGTTTTTGACCTTATCTGGAACCTCCCATCTGAAAATTTGAAAATTCCTAAAAAATCCGTCCAAAATCTTGATGACCCCAATCTCTTGTTTTGTACGTTTTTTCCACGTGTCTTGACATCCAATGTATCCCTGCAAAGTTTGGTGAAGATCTGAGTATGTAGTTTTTGATCTTATCTGGAACCTCCTATCTGAAAATTTGAAAATTCTTAAAAAATTCGTCCAAAATCTTGATGTCTCCAATCTCTTGTTTTGTACGTTTTTTCCACGTGTCTTGATATCCAATGTATCCCTGCAAAGTTTGGTGAAGATCTGAGTATGTCGTTTTTGACCTTATCTGGAACATCCTTTCTGAAAATTTGAAAATTGTTAAAAAATTCGTCCAAAATCTTGATGTCTCCTATCTCTTGTTTTGTACGTTTTTTCCACGTGTCTTGACATCCAATGTATCCCTGCAAAGTTTGGTGAAGATCTGAGTATGTAGTTTTTGACCTTATATGGAACCTCCCATCTGAAAATTTGAAAATTCTTAAAAAATTCGACCAATATCTTGATGTCTCCAATCTCTTGTTTTGTACGTTTTTTCCACGTGTCTTGACACATAATGTATCCATGCAAAGTTTGGTGAAGATCTGAGTATGTAGTTTTTGACCTTATATGGAACCTCCTATCTGAAAATTTAAAAATTCTTAAAAAATTCGTCCAAAATCTTGATGTCTCCAATCTCTTGTTTTGTACGTTTTTTCCACGTGTCTTGACATCCAATGTATCCCTGCAAAGTTTGGTGAAGATCTGAGTATGTAGTTTTTGACCTTATCTGGAACCTCCCATCTGAAAATTTGAAAATTCCTAAAAAATCCGTCCAAAATCTTGATGACCCCAATCTCTTGTTTTGTACGTTTTTTCCACGTGTCTTGACATTCAATGTATCCCTGCAAAGTTTGGTGAAGATCTGAGTATGTAGTTTTTGACCTTATATGGAACCTCCTTTCTGAAAATTTGAAAATTCTTAAAAAATTCGTCCAAAATCTTGATGACCCCAATCTCTTGTTTTGTACGTTTTTTCCACGTGTCTTGACATCCAATGTATCCCTGCAAAGTTTGGTGAAGATCTGAGTTTGTAGTTTTTGACCTTATATGGAACCTCCTTTCTGAAAATTTGAGAATTCTTAAAAAATTCGTCCAAAATCTTGATGTCTCCAATCTCTTGTTTTGTACGTTTTTTCCACGTGTCTTGACATCCAATGTATCCATGCAAAGTTTGGTGAAGATCTGAGTATGTCGTTTTTGACCTTATCTGGAACCTCCTATCTGAAAATTTGAAAATTCTTAAAAAATTCGTCGAAAATCTTGATGTCTCCAATCTCTTGTTTTGTACGTTTTTTCCACGTGTCTTGACATGCAAAGTATCCCTGCAACGTTTGGTGAAGATCTGAGTATGTAGTTTTTGACCTTATCTGGAACCTCCTATCTGAAAATTTGAAAATTCTTCAAAAATTCGTCGAAAATCTTGATGTCTCCAATCTCTTGTTTTGTACGTTTTTTCCACGTGTCTTGACCTCCAATGTATCCCTGCAAAGTTTGGTGAAGATCTGAGTATGTCGTTTTTGACCTTATCTGGAACATCCTTTCTGAAAATTTGAAAATTCTTAAAAAATTCTTCCAAAATTTGATGTCTCCAATCTCTTGTTTTGTACGTTTTTTCCACATGTCTTGACATCCAATGTATCCCTGCAAAGTTTGGTGAAGATCTGAGTATGTCGTTTTTGACCTTATCTGGAACATCCTTTCTGAAAATTTGAAAATTCTTAAAAAATTCGTCCAAAATCTTGATGTCTCCAATCTCTTGTTTTGTACGTTTTTTCCACGTGTCTTGACATGCAAAGTATCCCTGCAACGTTTGGTGAAGATCTGAGTATGTAGTTTTTGACCTTATCTGGAACCTCCTATCTGAAAATTTGAAAATTCTTCAAAAATTCGTCGAAAATCTTGATGTCTCCAATCTCTTGTTTTGTACGTTTTTTCCACGTGTCTTGACATCCAATGTATCCCTGCAATGTTTGGTGGAGATCTGAGTATGTAGTTTTTGACCTTATCTGGGACCTCCTATCAGAAAATTTGAAAATTCTTCAAAAATTCGTCCAAAATCTTGATGTCTCCAATCTCTTGTTTTGTACGTTTTTTCCACGTGTCTCGACCTCCAATGTATCCCTGCAAAGTTTGGTGAAGATCTGAGTATGTCGTTTTTGACCTTATCTGGAACATCCTTTCTGAAAATTTGAAAATTCTTAAAAAATTCGTCGAAAATCTTGATGTCTCCAATCTCTTGTTTTGTACGTTTTTTCCACGTGTCTTGACATCCAATGTATCCCTGCAAAGTTTGGTGAAGATCTGAGTATGTAGTTTTTGACCCTATATGGAACCTCCCATCTGAAAATTTGAAAATTCCTAAAAAATCCGTCCAAAATCTTGATGACCCCAATCTCTTGTTTTGTACTTTTTTTCCACGTGTCTTGACATCCAATGTATCCCTGCAAAGTTTGGTGAAGATCTGAGTATGTAGTTTTCGATCTTATCTGGAACCTCCTATCTGAAAATTTGAAAATTCTTAAAAAATTCGTCCAAAATCTTGATGTCTCCAATCTCTTGTTTTGTACGTTTTTTCCACGTGTCTTGATATCCAATGTATCCCTGCAAAGTTTGGTGAAGATCTGAGTATGTCGTTTTTGACCTTATCTGGAACATCCTTTCTGAAAATTTGAAAATTGTTAAAAAATTCGTCCAAAATCTTGACGTCTCCAATCTCTTTTTTGTACGTTTTTTCCACGTGTCTTGACATCCAATGTATCCCTGCAAAGTTTGGTGAAGATCTGAGTATGTAGTTTTTGACCTTATCTGGAACCTCCCATCTGAAAATTTGAAAATTCTTAAAAAATTCGACCAAAATCTTGATGTCTCCAATCTTTTGTTTTGTACGTTTTTTCCACGTGTCTTGACACATAATGTATCCATGCAAAGTTTGGTGAAGATCTGAGTATGTAGTTTTTGACCTTATATGGAACCTCCTATCTGAAAATTTGAAAATTCTTAAAAAATTCGTCCAAAATCTTGATGTCTCCAATCTCTTGTTTTGTACGTTTTTTCCACGTGTCTTGACATCCAATGTATCCCTGCAAAGTTTGGTGAAGATCTGAGTATGTAGTTTTTGACCTTATCTGGAACCTCCCATCTGAAAATTTGAAAATTCCTAAAAAATCCGTGCAAAATCTTGATGACCCCAATCTCTTGTTTTGTACATTTTTTCCACGTGTCTTGACATCCAATGTATCCATGCAAAGTTTGGTGAAGATCTGAGTATGTCGTTTTTGACCTTATCTGGAACCTCCCATCTGAAAATTTGAAAATTCTTAAAAAATTCGTCGAAAATCTTGATGTCTCCAATCTCTTGTTTTGTACGTTTTTTCCACGTGTCTTGACATGCAAAGTATCCCTGCAACGTTTGGTGAAGATCTGAGTATGTAGTTTTTGACCTTATCTGGAACCTCCTATCTGAAAATTTGAAAATTCTTCAAAAATTCGTCGAAAATCTTGATGTCTCCAATCTCTTGTTTTGTACGTTTTTTCCACGTGTCTTGACATCCAATGTATCCCTGCAATGTTTGGTGGAGATCTGAGTATGTAGTTTTTGACCTTATCTGGGACCTCCTATCAGAAAATTTGAAAATTCTTCAAAAATTCGTCCAAAATCTTGATGTCTCCAATCTCTTGTTTTGTACGTTTTTTCCACGTGTCTCGACCTCCAATGTATCCCTGCAAAGTTTGGTGAAGATCTGAGTATGTCGTTTTTGACCTTATCTGGAACATCCTTTCTGAAAATTTGAAAATTCTTAAAAAATTCGTCGAAAATCTTGATGTCTCCAATCTCTTGTTTTGTACGTTTTTTCCACGTGTCTTGACATCCAATGTATCCCTGCAAAGTTTGGTGAAGATCTGAGTATGTAGTTTTTGACCTTATATGGAACCTCCCATCTGAAAATTTGAAAATTCCTAAAAAATCCGTCCAAAATCTTGATGACCCCAATCTCTTGTTTTGTACTTTTTTTCCACGTGTCTTGACATCCAATGTATCCCTGCAAAGTTTGGTGAAGATCTGAGTATGTAGTTTTTGATCTTATCTGGAACCTCCTATCTGAAAATTTGAAAATTCTTAAAAAATTCGTCCAAAATCTTGATGTCTCCAATCTCTTGTTTTGTACGTTTTTTCCACGTGTCTTGATATCCAATGTATCCCTGCAAAGTTTGGTGAAGATCTGAGTATGTTGTTTTTGACCTTATCTGGAACATCCTTTCTGAAAATTTGAAAATTGTTAAAAAATTCGTCCAAAATCTTGATGTCTCCTATCTTTTGTTTTGTACGTTTTTTCCACGTGTCTTGACATCCAATGTATCCCTGCAAAGTTTGGTGAAGATCTGAGTATGTAGTTTTTGACCTTATCTGGAACCTCCCATCTGAAAATTTGAAAATTCTTAAAAAATTCGACCAATATCTTGATGTCTCCAATCTCTTGTTTTGTACGTTTTTTCCACGTGTCTTGACACATAATGTATCCATGCAAAGTTTGGTGAAGATCTGAGTATGTAGTTTTTGACCTTATATGGAACCTCCTATCTGAAAATTTAAAAATTCTTAAAAAATTCGTCCAAAATCTTGATGTCTCCAATCTCTTGTTTTGTACGCTTTTTCCACGTGTCTTGACATCCAATGTATCCCTGCAAAGTTTGGTGAAGATCTGAGTATGTAGTTTTTGACCTTATCTGGAACCTCCTATCTGAAAATTTGAAAATTCTTAAAAAATTCGTCCAAAATCTTGATGTCTCCAATCTTTTGTTTTGTACGTTTTTTCCACGTGTCTTGACATCCAATGTATCCCTGCAATGTTTGGTGAAGATCTGAGTATGTAGTTTTTGACCTTATCTGGAACCTCCCATCTGAAAATTTGAAAATTCCTAAAAAATCCGTGCAAAATCTTGATGACCCCAATCTCTTGTTTTGTACGTTTTTTCCACGTGTCTTGACATCCAATGTATTCCTGCAATGTTTGGTGAAGATCTGAGTATGTAGTTTTTGACCTTATATGGAACCTCCTATCTGAAAATTTGAAAATTCTTAAAAAATTCGACCAAAATCTTGATGTTCCGAATCCTATGTTTTGTAATTTTTTTCCACGTGTCTTGACATCCAATGTATCCATGCAAAGTTTGGTGAAGATCTGAGTATGTAGTTTTTGACCTTATATTGAACCTCCCATCTGAAAATTTGAAAATTCTTAAAAAATTCGTCCAAAATCTTGATGACCCCAATCTCTTGTTTTGTACGTTTTTTCCACGTGTCTTGACATCCAAAGTATCCCTGCAAAGTTTGGTGAAGATCTGAGTATGTAGTTTTTGACCTTATATGGAACCTCCTTTCTGAAAATTTGAGAATTCTTAAAAAATTCGTCCAAAATCTTGATGTCTCCAATCTCTTGTTTTGTACGTTTTTTCCACGTGTCTTGACATCCAATGTATCCATGCAAAGTTTGGTGAAGATCTGAGTATGTCGTTTTTGACCTTATCTGGAACCTCCCATCTGAAAATTTGAAAATTCTTAAAAAATTCGTCGAAAATCTTGATGTCTCCAATCTTTTGTTTTGTACGTTTTTTCCACGTGTCTTGACATGCAAAGTATCCCTGCAACGTTTGGTGAAGATCTGAGTATGTAGTTTTTGACCTTATCTGGAACCTCCTATCTGAAAATTTGAAAATTCTTCAAAAATTCGTCGAAAATCTTGATGTCTCCAATCTCTTGTTTTGTACGTTTTTTCCACGTGTCTTGACATCCAATGTATTCCTGCAATGTTTGGTGAAGATCTGAGTATGTAGTTTTTGACCTTATATGGAACCTCCTATCTGAAAATTTGAAAATTCTTAAAAAATTCGACCAAAATCTTGATGTTCCGAATCCTATGTTTTGTATGTTTTTTCCACGTGTCTTGACATCCAATGTATCCATGCAAAGTTTGGTGAAGATCTGAGTATGTAGTTTTTGACCTTATATTGAACCTCCCATCTGAAAATTTGAAAATTCTTAAAAAATTCGTCCAAAATCTTGATGACCCCAATCTCTTGTTTTGTACGTTTTTTCCACGTGTCTTGACATCCAAAGTATCCCTGCAAAGTTTGGTGAAGATCTGAGTATGTAGTTTTTGACCTTATATGGAACCTCCTTTCTGAAAATTTGAGAATTCTTAAAAAATTCGTCCAAAATCTTGATGTCTCCAATCTCTTGTTTTGTACGTTTTTTCCACGTGTCTTGACATCCAATGTATCCATGCAAAGTTTGGTGAAGATCTGAGAATGTCGTTTTTGACCTTATCTGGAACCTCCCATCTGAAAATTTGAAAATTCTTAAAAAATTCGTCGAAAATCTTGATGTCTCCAATCTTTTGTTTTGTACGTTTTTTCCACGTGTCTTGACATGCAAAGTATCCCTGCAACGTTTGGTGAAGATCTGAGTATGTAGTTTTTGACCTTATCTGGAACCTCCTATCTGAAAATTTGAAAATTCTTCAAAAATTCCTCGAAAATCTTGATGTCTCCAATCTCTTGTTTTGTACGTTTTTTCCACGTGTCTTGACATCCAATGTATTCCTGCAATGTTTGGTGGAGATCTGAGTATGTAGTTTTAGACCTTATCTGGAACCTCCTATCTGAAAATTTGAAAATTCTTCAAAAATTCGTCCAAAATCTTGATGTCTCCAATCTCTTGTTTTGTACGTTTTTTCCACGTGTCTCGACCTCCAATGGATCCCTGCAAAGTTTGGTGAAGATCTGAGTATGTCGTTTTTGACCTTATCTGGAACATCCTTTCTGAAAATTTGAAAATTCTTAAAAAATTCGTCGAAAATCTTGATGTTTCCAATCTCTTGTTTTGTACGTTTTTTCCACGTGTCTTGACATCCAATGTATCCCTGCAAAGTTTGGTGAAGATCTGAGTATGTAGTTTTTGACCTTATATGGAACCTCCTATCTGAAAATTTGAAAATTCTTAAAAAATTCGTCCAAAATCTTGATGTCTCCAATCTCTTGTTTTGTACGTTTTTTCCACGTGTCTCGACCTCCAATGGATCCCTGCAAAGTTTGGTGAAGATCTGAGTATGTCGTTTTTGACCTTATCTGGAACCTCCCATCTGAAAATTTGAAAATTCTTAAAAAATTCGTCGAAAATCTTGATGTCTTCGATCTCTTGTTTTGTACGTTTTTTCCACGTGTCTTGACATGCAAAGTATTCCTGCAAAGTTTGGTGAAGATCTGAGTATGTAGTTTTTGACCTCATCTGGAACCTCCTATCTGAAAATTTGAAAATTCTTAAAAAATTCGTCCAAAATCTTGATGTCTCCAATCTCTTGTTTTGTACGTTTTTTCCACGTGTCTTGACATCCAATGTATCCCTGCAATGTTTGGTGAAGATCTGAGTATGTAGTTTTTGACCTTATCTGGAACCTCCCATCTGAAAATTTGAAAATTCCTAAAAAATCCGTCCAAAATCTTGATGACCCCAATCTCTTGTTTTGTACTTTTTTTCCACGTGTCTCGTCATCCAATGTATCCCTGCAAAGTTTGGTGAAGATCTGAGTATGTAGTTTTTGACCTTATATGGAACCTCCTATCTGAAAATTTGAAAATTCTTAAAAAATTCGTCCAAAATCTTGATGTCACCAATCCTATGTTTTGTATGTTTTTTCCACGTGTCTTGACATCCAATGTATCCATGCAAAGTTTGGTGAAGATCTGAGTATGTCGTTTTTGACCTTATCTGGAACCTCCCATCTGAAAATTTGAAAATTCTTAAAAAATTCGTCGAAAATCTTGATGTCTCCGATCTCTTGTTTTGTACGTTTTTTCCACGTGTCTTGACATGCAAAGTATTCCTGCAAAGTTTGGTGAAGATCTGGGTATGTAGTTTTTGACATCATCTGGAACCTCCTATCTGAAAATTTGAAAATTCTTAAAAAATTCGTCCAAAATTTTGATGTCTCCAATCTCTTGTTTTGTACGTTTTTTCCACGTGTCTTGACATCCAATGTATCCCTGCAATGTTTGGTGAAGATCTGAGTATGTAGTTTTTGACCTTATCTGGAACCTCCCATCTGAAAATTTGAAAATTCCTAAAAAATCCGTCCAAAATCTTGATGACCCCAATCTCTTGTTTTGTACGTTTTTTCCACGTGTCTTGACATCCAATGTATCCCTGCAAAGTTTGGTGAAGATCTGAGTATGTAGTTTTTGACCTTATCTGGAACCTCCTATCTGAAAATTTGAAAATTCTTAAAAAATTCGTCCAAAATCTTGATGTCTCCAATATCTTGTTTTGTACGTTTTTTCCACGTGTCTTGATATCCAATGTATCCCTGCAAAGTTTGGTGAAGATCTGAGTATGTCGCTTTTGACCTTATCGTGAACATCCTTTCTGAAAATTTGAAAATTGTTAAAAAATTCGTCCAAAATCTTGATGTCTCCAATCTCTTTTTTGTACGTTTTTTCCACGTGTCTTGACATCCAATGTATCCCTGCAAAGTTTGGTGAAGATCTGAGTATGTAGTTTTTGACCTTATCTGGAACCTCCCATCTGAAAATTTGAAAATTCTTAAAAAATTCGACCAAAATCTTGATGTCTCCAATCTTTTGTTTTGTACGTTTTTTCCACGTGTCTTGACACATAATGTATCCATGCAAAGTTTGGTGAAGATCTGAGTATGTAGTTTTTGACCTTATATGGAACCTCCTATCTGAAAATTTGAAAATTCTTAAAAAATTCGTCCAAAATCTTGATGTCTCCAATCTCTTGTTTTGTACGTTTTTTCCACGTGTCTTGACATCCAATGTATCCCTGCAAAGTTTGGTGAAGATCTGAGTATGTAGTTTTTGACCTTATCTGGAACCTCCCATCTGAAAATTTGAAAATTCCTAAAAAATCCGTGCAAAATCTTGATGACCCCAATCTCTTGTTTTGTACGTTTTTTCCACGTGTCTTGACATCCAATGTATCCATGCAAAGTTTGGTGAAGATCTGAGTATGTCGTTTTTGACCTTATCTGGAACCTCCCATCTGAAAATTTGAAAATTCTTAAAAAATTCGTCGAAAATCTTGATGTCTCCAATCTCTTGTTTTGTACGTTTTTTCCACGTGTCTTGACATGCAAAGTATCCCTGCAACGTTTGGTGAAGATCTGAGTATGTAGTTTTTGACCTTATCTGGAACCTCCTATCTGAAAATTTGAAAATTCTTCAAAAATTCGTCGAAAATCTTGATGTCTCCAATCTCTTGTTTTGTACGTTTTTTCCACGTGTCTTGACATCCAATGTATCCCTGCAATGTTTGGTGGAGATCTGAGTATGTAGTTTTGACCTTATCTGGGACCTCCTATCAGAAAATTTGAAAATTCTTCAAAAATTCGTCCAAAATCTTGATGTCTCCAATCTCTTGTTTTGTACGTTTTTTCCACGTGTCTCGACCTCCAATGTATCCCTGCAAAGTTTGGTGAAGATCTGAGTATGTCGTTTTTGACCTTATCTGGAACATCCTTTCTGAAAATTTGAAAATTCTTAAAAAATTCGTCGAAAATCTTGATGTCTCCAATCTCTTGTTTTGTACGTTTTTTCCACGTGTCTTGACATCCAATGTATCCATGCAAAGTTTGGTGAAGATCTGAGTATGTCGTTTTTGACCTTATCTGGAACCTCCTATCTGAAAATTTGAAAATTCAAAAAAAATTCGTCGAAAATCTTGATGTCTCCAATCTCTTGTTTTGTACGTTTTTTCCACGTGTCTTGACATGCAAAGTATCCCTGCAACGTTTGGTGAAGATCTGAGTATGTAGTTTTTGACCTTATCTGGAACCTCCTATCTGAAAATTTGAAAATTCTTCAAAAATTCGTCGAAAATCTTGATGTCTCCAATCTCTTGTTTTGTACGTTTTTTCCACGTGTCTCGACCTCCAATGGATCCCTGCAAAGTTTGGTGAAGATCTGAGTATGTCGTTTTTGACCTTATCTGGAACCTCCCATCTGAAAATTTGAAAATTCTTAAAAAATTCGTCGAAAATCTTGATGTCTCCGATCTCTTGTTTTGTACGTTTTTTCCACGTGTCTTGACATGCAAAGTATTCCTGCAAAGTTTGGTGAAGATCTGAGTATGTAGTTTTTGACCTCATCTGGAACCTCCTATCTGAAAATTTGAAAATTCTTAAAAAATTCGTCCAAAATCTTGATGTCTCCAATCTCTTGTTTTGTACGTTTTTTCCACGTGTCTTGACATCCAATGTATCCCTGCAATGTTTGGTGAAGATCTGAGTATGTAGTTTTTGACCTTATCTGGAACCTCCCATCTGAAAATTTGAAAATTCCTAAAAAATCCGTCCAAAATCTTGATGACCCCAATCTCTTGTTTTGTACTTTTTTTCCACGTGTCTCGTCATCCAATGTATCCCTGCAAAGTTTGGTGAAGATCTGAGTATGTAGTTTTTGACCTTATATGGAACCTCCTATCTGAAAATTTGAAAATTCTTAAAAAATTCGTCCAAAATCTTGATGTCACCAATCCTATGTTTTGTATGTTTTTTCCACGTGTCTTGACATCCAATGTATCCATGCAAAGTTTGTGAAGATCTGAGTATGTCGTTTTTGACCTTATCTGGAACCTCCCATCTGAAAATTTGAAAATTCTTAAAAAATTCGTCGAAAATCTTGATGTCTCCGATCTCTTGTTTTGTACGTTTTTTCCACGTGTCTTGACATGCAAAGTATTCCTGCAAAGTTTGGTGAAGATCTGAGTATGTAGTTTTTGACCTCATCTGGAACCTCCTATCTGAAAATTTGAAAATTCTTAAAAAATTCGTCCAAAATTTTGATGTCTCCAATCTCTTGTTTTGTACGTTTTTTCCACGTGTCTTGACATCCAATGTATCCCTGCAATGTTTGGTGAAGATCTGAGTATGTAGTTTTTGACCTTATCTGGAACCTCCCATCTGAAAATTTGAAAATTCCTAAAAAATCCGTCCAAAATCTTGATGACCCCAATCTCTTGTTTTGTACGTTTTTTCCACGTGTCTTGACATCCAATGTATCCCTGCAAAGTTTGGTGAAGATCTGAGTATGTAGTTTTTGACCTTATCTGGAACCTCCTATCTGAAAATTTGAAAATTCTTAAAAAATTCGTCCAAAATCTTGATGTCTCCAATATCTTGTTTTGTACGTTTTTTCCACGTGTCTTGATATCCAATGTATCCCTGCAAAGTTTGGTGAAGATCTGAGTATGTCGTTTTTGATCTTATCTGGAACATCCTTTCTGAAAATTTGAAAATTGTAAAAAATTCGTCCAAAATCTTGATGTCTCCAATCTCTTTTTTGTACGTTTTTTCCACGTGTCTTGACATCCAATGTATCCCTGCAAAGTTTGGTGAAGATCTGAGTATGTAGTTTTTGACCTTATCTGGAACCTCCCATCTGAAAATTTGAAAATTCTTAAAAAATTCGACCAAAATCTTGATGTCTCCAATCTTTTGTTTTGTACGTTTTTTCCACGTGTCTTGACACATAATGTATCCATGCAAAGTTTGGTGAAGATCTGAGTATGTAGTTTTTGACCTTATATGGAACCTCCTATCTGAAAATTTGAAAATTCTTAAAAAATTCGTCCAAAATCTTGATGTCTCCAATCTCTTGTTTTGTACGTTTTTTCCACGTGTCTTGACATCCAATGTATCCCTGCAAAGTTTGGTGAAGATCTGAGTATGTAGTTTTTGACCTTATCTGGAACCTCCCATCTGAAAATTTGAAAATTCCTAAAAAATCCGTGCAAAATCTTGATGACCCCAATCTCTTGTTTTGTACGTTTTTTCCACGTGTCTTGACATCCAATGTATCCATGCAAAGTTTGGTGAAGATCTGAGTATGTCGTTTTTGACCTTATCTGGAACCTCCCATCTGAAAATTTGAAAATTCTTAAAAAATTCGTCGAAAATCTTGATGTCTCCAATCTCTTGTTTTGTACGTTTTTTCCACGTGTCTTGACATGCAAAGTATCCCTGCAACGTTTGGTGAAGATCTGAGTATGTAGTTTTTGACCTTATCTGGAACCTCCTATCTGAAAATTTGAAAATTCTTCAAAAATTCGTCGAAAATCTTGATGTCTCCAATCTCTTGTTTTGTACGTTTTTTCCACGTGTCTTGACATCCAATGTATCCCTGCAATGTTTGGTGGAGATCTGAGTATGTAGTTTTTGACCTTATCTGGGACCTCCTATCAGAAAATTTGAAAATTCTTCAAAAATTCGTCCAAAATCTTGATGTCTCCAATCTCTTGTTTTGTACGTTTTTTCCACGTGTCTCGACCTCCAATGTATCCCTGCAAAGTTTGGTGAAGATCTGAGTATGTCGTTTTTGACCTTATCTGGAACATCCTTTCTGAAAATTTGAAAATTCTTAAAAAATTCGTCGAAAATCTTGATGTCTCCAATCTCTTGTTTTGTACGTTTTTTCCACGTGTCTTGACATCCAATGTATCCATGCAAAGTTTGGTGAAGATCTGAGTATGTCGTTTTTGACCTTATCTGGAACCTCCTATCTGAAAATTTGAAAATTCAAAAAAAATTCGTCGAAAATCTTGATGTCTCCAATCTCTTGTTTTGTACGTTTTTTCCACGTGTCTTGACATGCAGAGTATCCCTGCAACGTTTGGTGAAGATCTGAGTATGTAGTTTTTGACCTTATCTGGAACCTCCTATCTGAAAATTTGAAAATTCTTCAAAAATTCGTCGAAAATCTTGATGTCTCCAATCTCTTGTTTTGTACGTTTTTTCCACGTGTCTTGACCTCCAATGTATCCCTGCAAAGTTTGGTGAAGATCTGAGTATGTCGTTTTTGACCTTATCTGGAACATCCTTTCTGAAAATTTGAAAATTCTTAAAAAATTCGTCCAAAATTTGATGTCTCCAATCTCTTGTTTTGTACGTTTTTTCCACGTGTCTTGACATCCAATGTATCCCTGCAAAGTTTGGTGAAGATCTGAGTATGTCGTTTTTGACCTTATCTGGAACATCCTTTCTGAAAATTTGAAAATTCTTAAAAAATTCGTCCAAAATCTTGATGTCTCCAATCTCTTGTTTTGTACGTTTTTTCCACGTGTCTTGACATGCAAAGTATCCCTGCAACGTTTGGTGAAGATCTGAGTATGTAGTTTTTGACCTTATCTGGAACCTCCTATCTGAAAATTTGAAAATTCTTCAAAAATTCGTCGAAAATCTTGATGTCTCCAATCTCTTGTTTTGTACGTTTTTTCCACGTGTCTTGACATCCAATGTATCCCTGCAATGTTTGGTGGAGATCTGAGTATGTAGTTTTTGACCTTATCTGGGACCTCCTATCAGAAAATTTGAAAATTCTTCAAAAATTCGTCCAAAATCTTGATGTCTCCAATCTCTTGTTTTGTACGTTTTTTCCACGTGTCTCGACCTCCAATGTATCCCTGCAAAGTTTGGTGAAGATCTGAGTATGTCGTTTTTGACCTTATCTGGAACATCCTTTCTGAAAATTTGAAAATTCTTAAAAAATTCGTCGAAAATCTTGATGTCTCCAATCTCTTGTTTTGTACGTTTTTTCCACGTGTCTTGACATCCAATGTATCCCTGCAAAGTTTGGTGAAGATCTGAGTATGTAGTTTTTGACCTTATATGGAACCTCCCATCTGAAAATTTGAAAATTCCTAAAAAATCCGTCCAAAATCTTGATGACCCCAATCTCTTGTTTTGTACTTTTTTTCCACGTGTCTTGACATCCAATGTATCCCTGCAAAGTTTGGTGAAGATCTGAGTATGTAGTTTTCGATCTTATCTGGAACCTCCTATCTGAAAATTTGAAAATTCTTAAAAAATTCGTCCAAAATCTTGATGTCTCCAATCTCTTGTTTTGTACGTTTTTTCCACGTGTCTTGATATCCAATGTATCCCTGCAAAGTTTGGTGAAGATCTGAGTATGTCGTTTTTGACCTTATCTGGAACATCCTTTCTGAAAATTTGAAAATTGTTAAAAAATTCGACCAAAATCTTGATGTCTCCAATCTCTTTTTTGTACGTTTTTTCCACGTGTCTTGACATCCAATGTATCCCTGCAAAGTTTGGTGAAGATCTGAGTATGTAGTTTTTGACCTTATCTGGAACCTCCCATCTGAAAATTTGAAAATTCTTAAAAAATTCGACCAAAATCTTGATGTCTCCAATCTTTTGTTTTGTACGTTTTTTCCACGTGTCTTGACACATAATGTATCCATGCAAAGTTTGGTGAAGATCTGAGTATGTAGTTTTTGACCTTATATGGAACCTCCTATCTGAAAATTTGAAAATTCTTAAAAAATTCGTCCAAAATCTTGATGTCTCCAATCTCTTGTTTTGTACGTTTTTTCCACGTGTCTTGACATCCAATGTATCCCTGCAAAGTTTGGTGAAGATCTGAGTATGTAGTTTTTGACCTTATCTGGAACCTCCCATCTGAAAATTTGAAAATTCCTAAAAAATCCGTGCAAAATCTTGATGACCCCAATCTCTTGTTTTGTACATTTTTTCCACGTGTCTTGACATCCAATGTATCCATGCAAAGTTTGGTGAAGATCTGAGTATGTCGTTTTTGACCTTATCTGGAACCTCCCATCTGAAAATTTGAAAATTCTTAAAAAATTCGTCGAAAATCTTGATGTCTCCAATCTCTTGTTTTGTACGTTTTTTCCACGTGTCTTGACATGCAAAGTATCCCTGCAACGTTTGGTGAAGATCTGAGTATGTAGTTTTTGACCTTATCTGGAACCTCCTATCTGAAAATTTGAAAATTCTTCAAAAATTCGTCGAAAATCTTGATGTCTCCAATCTCTTGTTTTGTACGTTTTTTCCACGTGTCTTGACATCCAATGTATCCCTGCAATGTTTGGTGGAGATCTGAGTATGTAGTTTTTGACCTTATCTGGGACCTCCTATCAGAAAATTTGAAAATTCTTCAAAAATTCGTCCAAAATCTTGATGTCTCCAATCTCTTGTTTTGTACGTTTTTTCCACGTGTCTCGACCTCCAATGTATCCCTGCAAAGTTTGGTGAAGATCTGAGTATGTCGTTTTTGACCTTATCTGGAACATCCTTTCTGAAAATTTGAAAATTCTTAAAAAATTCGTCGAAAATCTTGATGTCTCCAATCTCTTATTTTGTACGTTTTTTCCACGTGTCTTGACATCCAATGTATCCCTGCAAAGTTTGGTGAAGATCTGAGTATGTAGTTTTTGACCTTATATGGAACCTCCCATCTGAAAATTTGAAAATTCCTAAAAAATCCGTCCAAAATCTTGATGACCCCAATCTCTTGTTTTGTACTTTTTTTTCCACGTGTCTTGACATCCAATGTATCCCTGCAAAGTTTGGTGAAGATCTGAGTATGTAGTTTTTGATCTTATCTGGAACCTCCTATCTGAAAATTTGAAAATTCTTTAAAAATTCGTCCAAAATCTTGATGTCTCCAATCTCTTGTTTTGTACGTTTTTTCCACGTGTCTTGATATCCAATGTATCCCTGCAAAGTTTGGTGAAGATCTGAGTATGTTGTTTTTGACCTTATCTGGAACATCCTTTCTGAAAATTTGAAAATTGTTAAAAAATTCGTCCAAAATCTTGATGTCTCCTATCTCTTGTTTTGTACGTTTTTTCCACGTGTCTTGACATCCAATGTATCCCTGCAAAGTTTGGTGAAGATCTGAGTATGTAGTTTTTGACCTTATCTGGAACCTCCCATCTGAAAATTTGAAAATTCTTAAAAAATTCGACCAATATCTTGATGTCTCCAATCTCTTGTTTTGTACGTTTTTTCCACGTGTCTTGACACATAATGTATCCATGCAAAGTTTGGTGAAGATCTGAGTATGTAGTTTTTGACCTTATATGGAACCTCCTATCTGAAAATTTAAAAATTCTTAAAAAATTCGTCCAAAATCTTGATGTCTCCAATCTCTTGTTTTGTACGTTTTTTCCACGTGTCTTGACATCCAATGTATCCCTGCAAAGTTTGGTGAAGATCTGAGTATGTAGTTTTTGACCTTATCTGGAACCTCCCATCTGAAAATTTGAAAATTCTTAAAAAATTCGACCAAAATCTTGATGTCTCCAATCTTTTGTTTTGTACGTTTTTTCCACGTGTCTTGACACATAATGTATCCATGCAAAGTTTGGTGAAGATCTGAGTATGTAGTTTTTGACCTTATATGGAACCTCCTATCTGAAAATTTGAAAATTCTTAAAAAATTCGTCCAAAATCTTGATGTCTCCAATCTCTTGTTTTGTACGTTTTTTCCACGTGTCTTGACATCCAATGTATCCCTGCAAAGTTTGGTGAAGATCTGAGTATGTAGTTTTTGACCTTATCTGGAACCTCCCATCTGAAAATTTGAAAATTCCTAAAAAATCCGTGCAAAATCTTGATGACCCCAATCTCTTGTTTTGTACGTTTTTTCCACGTGTCTTGACATCCAATGTATTCCTGCAATGTTTGGTGAAGATCTGAGTATGTAGTTTTGACCTTATATGGAACCTCCTATCTGAAAATTTGAAAATTCTTAAAAAATTCGACCAAAATCTTGATGTTCCGAATCCTATGTTTTGTATGTTTTTTCCACGTGTCTTGACATCCAATGTATCCATGCAAAGTTTGGTGAAGATCTGAGTATGTAGTTTTTGACCTTATATTGAACCTCCCATCTGAAAATTTGAAAATTCTTAAAAAATTCGTCCAAAATCTTGATGACCCCAATCTCTTGTTTTGTACGTTTTTTCCACGTGTCTTGACATCCAAAGTATCCCTGCAAAGTTTGGTGAAGATCTGAGTATGTAGTTTTTGACCTTATATGGAACCTCCTTTCTGAAAATTTGAGAATTCTTAAAAAATTCGTCCAAAATCTTGATGTCTCCAATCTCTTGTTTTGTACGTTTTTTCCACGTGTCTTGACATCCAATGTATCCATGCAAAGTTTGGTGAAGATCTGAGTATGTAGTTTTTGACCTTATCTGGAACCTCCTATCTGAAAATTTGAAAATTCATCAAAAATTCGTCGAAAATCTTGATGTCTCCAATCTCTTGTTTTGTACGTTTTTTCCACGTGTCTTGACATCCAATGTATTCCTGCAATGTTTGGTGAAGATCTGAGTATGTAGTTTTTGACCTTATATGGAACCTCCTATCTGAAAATTTGAAAATTCTTAAAAAATTCGACCAAAATCTTGATGTTCCGAATCCTATGTTTTGTATGTTTTTTCCACGTGTCTTGACATCCAATGTATCCATGCAAAGTTTGGTGAAGATCTGAGTATGTAGTTTTTGACCTTATATTGAACCTCCCATCTGAAAATTTGAAAATTCTTAAAAAATTCGTCCAAAATCTTGATGACCCCAATCTCTTGTTTTGTACGTTTTTTCCACGTGTCTTGACATCCAAAGTATCCCTGCAAAGTTTGGTGAAGATCTGAGTATGTAGTTTTTGACCTTATCTGGAACCTCCTTTCTGAAAATTTGAGAATTCTTAAAAAATTCGTCCAAAATCTTGATGTCTCCAATCTCTTGTTTTGTACGTTTTTTCCACGTGTCTTGACATCCAATGTATCCATGCAAAGTTTGGTGAAGATCTGAGTATGTCGTTTTTGACCTTATCTGGAACCTCCCATCTGAAAATTTGAAAATTCTTAAAAAATTCGTCGAAAATCTTGATGTCTCCAATGTTTTGTTTTGTACGTTTTTTCCACGTGTCTTGACATGCAAAGTATCCCTGCAACGTTTGGTGAAGATCTGAGTATGTGGTTTTTGACCTTATCTGGAACCTCCTATCTGAAAATTTGAAAATTCTTCAAAAATTCGTCGAAAATCTTGATGTCTCCAATCTCTTGTTTTGTACGTTTTTTCCACGTGTCTTGACATCCAATGTATCCATGCAAAGTTTGGTGAAGATCTGAGTATGTCGTTTTTGACCTTATCTGGAACCTCCCATCTGAAAATTTGAAAATTCTTAAAAAATTCGTCGAAAATCTTGATGTCTCCAATGTTTTGTTTTGTACGTTTTTTCCACGTGTCTTGACATCCAATGTATTCCTGCAATGTTTGGTGGAGATCTGAGTATGTAGTTTTAGACCTTATCTGGAACCTCCTATCTGAAAATTTGAAAATTCTTCAAAAATTCGTCCAAAATCTTGATGTCTCCAATCTCTTGTTTTGTACGTTTTTTCCACGTGTCTCGACCTCCAATGGATCCCTGCAAAGTTTGGTGAAGATCTGAGTATGTCGTTTTTGACCTTATCTGGAACATCCTTTCTGAAAATTTGAAAATTCTTAAAAAATTCGTCGAAAATCTTGATGTCTCCAATCTCTTGTTTTGTACGTTTTTTCCACGTGTCTTGACATCCAATGTATCCCTGCAAAGTTTGGTGAAGATCTGAGTATGTAGTTTTTGACCTTATATGGAACCTCCCATCTGAAAATTTGAAAATTCCTAAAAAATCCGTCCAAAATCTTGATGACCCCAATCTCTTGTTTTGTACTTTTTTTTCCACGTGTCTTGACATCCAATGTATCCCTGCAAAGTTTGGTGAAGATCTGAGTATGTAGTTTTTGATCTTATCTGGAACCTCCTATCTGAAAATTTGAAAATTCTTTAAAAATTCGTCCAAAATCTTGATGTCTCCAATCTCTTGTTTTGTACGTTTTTTCCACGTGTCTTGATATCCAATGTATCCCTGCAAAGTTTGGTGAAGATCTGAGTATGTTGTTTTTGACCTTATCTGGAACATCCTTTCTGAAAATTTGAAAATTGTTAAAAAATTCGTCCAAAATCTTGATGTCTCCTATCTCTTGTTTTGTACGTTTTTTCCACGTGTCTTGACATCCAATGTATCCCTGCAAAGTTTGGTGAAGATCTGAGTATGTAGTTTTTGACCTTATCTGGAACCTCCCATCTGAAAATTTGAAAATTCTTAAAAAATTCGACCAATATCTTGATGTCTCCAATCTCTTGTTTTGTACGTTTTTTCCACGTGTCTTGACACATAATGTATCCATGCAAAGTTTGGTGAAGATCTGGATATGTAGTTTTTGACCTTATATGGAACCTCCTATCTGAAAATTTAAAAATTCTTAAAAAATTCGTCCAAAATCTTGATGTCTCCAATCTCTTGTTTTGTACGTTTTTTCCACGTGTCTTGACATCCAATGTATCCCTGCAAAGTTTGGTGAAGATCTGAGTATGTAGTTTTTGACCTTATCTGGAACCTCCCATCTGAAAATTTGAAAATTCCTAAAAAATCCGTGCAAAATCTTGATGACCCCAATCTCTTGTTTTGTACGTTTTTTCCACGTGTCTTGACATCCAATGTATTCCTGCAATGTTTGGTGAAGATCTGAGTATGTAGTTTTTGACCTTATATGGAACCTCCTATCTGAAAATTTGAAAATTCTTAAAAAATTCGACCAAAATCTTGATGTTCCGAATCCTATGTTTGTATGTTTTTTCCACGTGTCTTGACATCCAATGTATCCATGCAAAGTTTGGTGAAGATCTGAGTATGTAGTTTTTGACCTTATATTGAACCTCCCATCTGAAAATTTGAAAATTCTTAAAAAATTCGTCCAAAATCTTGATGACCCCAATCTCTTGTTTTGTACGTTTTTTCCACGTGTCTTGACATCCAAAGTATCCCTGCAAAGTTTGGTGAAGATCTGAGTATGTAGTTTTTGACCTTATATGGAACCTCCTTTCTGAAAATTTGAGAATTCTTAAAAAATTCGTCCAAAATCTTGATGTCTCCAATCTCTTGTTTTGTACGTTTTTTCCACGTGTCTTGACATCCAATGTATCCATGCAAAGTTTGGTGAAGATCTGAGTATGTCGTTTTTGACCTTATCTGGAACCTCCCATCTGAAAATTTGAAAATTCTTAAAAAATTCGTCGAAAATCTTGATGTCTCCAATCTTTTGTTTTGTACGTTTTTTCCACGTGTCTTGACATGCAAAGTATCCCTGCAACGTTTGGTGAAGATCTGAGTATGTAGTTTTTGACCTTATCTGGAACCTCCTATCTGAAAATTTGAAAATTCTTCAAAAATTCGTCGAAAATCTTGATGTCTCCAATCTCTTGTTTTGTACGTTTTTTCCACGTGTCTTGACATCCAATGTATTCCTGCAATGTTTGGTGAAGATCTGAGTATGTAGTTTTTGACCTTATCTGGAACCTCCTATCTGAAAATTTGAAAATTCTTAAAAAATTCGACCAAAATCTTGATGTTCCGAATCCTATGTTTTGTATGTTTTTTCCACGTGTCTTGACATCCAATGTATCCATGCAAAGTTTGGTGAAGATCTGAGTATGTAGTTTTTGACCTTATATTGAACCTCCCATCTGAAAATTTGAAAATTCTTAAAAAATTCGTCCAAAATCTTGATGACCCCAATCTCTTGTTTTGTACGTTTTTTCCACGTGTCTTGACATCCAAAGTATCCCTGCAAAGTTTGGTGAAGATCTGAGTATGTAGTTTTTGACCTTATCTGGAACCTCCTTTCTGAAAATTTGAGAATTCTTAAAAAAATTCGTCCAAAATCTTGATGTCTCCAATCTCTTGTTTTGTACGTTTTTTCCACGTGTCTTGACATCCAATGTATCCATGCAAAGTTTGGTGAAGATCTGAGTATGTCGTTTTTGACCTTATCTGGAACCTCCCATCTGAAAATTTGAAAATTCTTAAAAAATTCGTCGAAAATCTTGATGTCTCCAATGTTTTGTTTTGTACGTTTTTTCCACGTGTCTTGACATGCAAAGTATCCCTGCAACGTTTGGTGAAGATCTGAGTATGTGGTTTTTGACCTTATCTGGAACCTCCTATCTGAAAATTTGAAAATTCTTCAAAAATTCGTCGAAAATCTTGATGTCTCCAATCTCTTGTTTTGTACGTTTTTTCCACGTGTCTTGACATCCAATGTATCCATGCAAAGTTTGGTGAAGATCTGAGTATGTCGTTTTTGACCTTATCTGGAACCTCCCATCTGAAAATTTGAAAATTCTTAAAAAATTCGTCGAAAATCTTGATGTCTCCAATGTTTTGTTTTGTACGTTTTTTCCACGTGTCTTGACATCCAATGTATTCCTGCAATGTTTGGTGGAGATCTGAGTATGTAGTTTTAGACCTTATCTGGAACCTCCTATCTGAAAATTTGAAAATTCTTCAAAAATTCGTCCAAAATCTTGATGTCTCCAATCTCTTGTTTTGTACGTTTTTTCCACGTGTCTCGACCTCCAATGGATCCCTGCAAAGTTTGGTGAAGATCTGAGTATGTCGTTTTTGACCTTATCTGGAACATCCTTTCTGAAAATTTGAAAATTCTTAAAAAATTCGTCGAAAATCTTGATGTCTCCAATCTCTTGTTTTGTACGTTTTTTCCACGTGTCTTGACATCCAATGTATCCCTGCAAAGTTTGGTGAAGATCTGAGTATGTAGTTTTTGAACTTATATGGAACCTCCTATCTGAAAATTTGAAAATTCTTAAAAAATTCGTCCAAAATCTTGATGTCTCCAATCTCATGTTTTGTACGTTTTTTCCACGTGTCTCGACCTCCAATGGATCCCTGCAAAGTTTGGTGAAGATCTGAGTATGTCGTTTTTGACCTTATCTGGAACCTCCCATCTGAAAATTTGAAAATTCTTAAAAAATTCGTCGAAAATCTTGATGTCTCCGATCTCTTGTTTTGTACGTTTTTTCCACGTGTCTTGACATGCAAAGTATTCCTGCAAAGTTTGGTGAAGATCTGAGTATGTAGTTTTTGACCTCATCTGGAACCTCCTATCTGAAAATTTGAAAATTCTTAAAAAATTCGTCCAAAATCTTGATGTCTCCAATCTCTTGTTTTGTACGTTTTTTCCACGTGTCTTGACATCCAATGTATCCCTGCAATGTTTGGTGAAGATCTGAGTATGTAGTTTTTGACCTTATCTGGAACCTCCCATCTGAAAATTTGAAAATTCTTAAAAAATTCGTCGAAAATCTTGATGTCTCCAATCTTTTGTTTTGTACGTTTTTTCCACGTGTCTTGACATGCAAAGTATCCCTGCAACGTTTGGTGAAGATCTGAGTATGTAGTTTTTGACCTTATCTGGAACCTCCTATCTGAAAATTTGAAAATTCTTCAAAAATTCGTCGAAAATCTTGATGTCTCCAATCTCTTGTTTTGTACGTTTTTTCCACGTGTCTTGACATCCAATGTATTCCTGCAATGTTTGGTGAAGATCTGAGTATGTAGTTTTTGACCTTATATGGAACCTCCTATCTGAAAATTTGAAAATTCTTAAAAAATTCGACCAAAATCTTGATGTTCCGAATCCTATGTTTTGTATGTTTTTTCCACGTGTCTTGACATCCAATGTATCCATGCAAAGTTTGGTGAAGATCTGAGTATGTAGTTTTTGACCTTATATTGAACCTCCCATCTGAAAATTTGAAAATTCTTAAAAAATTCGTCCAAAATCTTGATGACCCCAATCTCTTGTTTTGTACGTTTTTTCCACGTGTCTTGACATCCAAAGTATCCCTGCAAAGTTTGGTGAAGATCTGAGTATGTAGTTTTTGACCTTATATGGAACCTCCTTTCTGAAAATTTGAGAATTCTTAAAAAATTCGTCCAAAATCTTGATGTCTCCAATCTCTTGTTTTGTACGTTTTTCCCACGTGTCTTGACATCCAATGTATCCATGCAAAGTTTGGTGAAGATCTGAGTATGTCGTTTTTGACCTTATCTGGAACCTCCCATCTGAAAATTTGAAAATTCTTAAAAAATTCGTCGAAAATCTTGATGTCTCCAATCTTTTGTTTTGTACGTTTTTCCACGTGTCTTGACATGCAAAGTATCCCTGCAACGTTTGGTGAAGATCTGAGTATGTAGTTTTTGACCTTATCTGGAACCTCCTATCTGAAAATTTGAAAATTCTTCAAAAATTCGTCGAAAATCTTGATGTCTCCAATCTCTTGTTTTGTACGTTTTTTCCACGTGTCTTGACATCCAATGTATTCCTGCAATGTTTGGTGGAGATCTGAGTATGTAGTTTTAGACCTTATCTGGAACCTCCTATCTGAAAATTTGAAAATTCTTCAAAAATTCGTCCAAAATCTTGATGTCTCCAATCTCTTGTTTTGTACGTTTTTTCCACGTGTCTCGACCTCCAATGGATCCCTGCAAAGTTTGGTGAAGATCTGAGTATGTCGTTTTTGACCTTATCTGGAACATCCTTTCTGAAAATTTGAAAATTCTTAAAAAATTCGTCGAAAATCTTGATGTCTCCAATCTCTTGTTTTGTACGTTTTTTCCACGTGTCTTGACATCCAATGTATCCCTGCAAAGTTTGGTGAAGATCTGAGTATGTAGTTTTTGACCTTATATGGAACCTCCTATCTGAAAATTTGAAAATTCTTAAAAAATTCGTCCAAAATCTTGATGTCTCCAATCTCTTGTTTTGTACGTTTTTTCCACGTGTCTCGACCTCCAATGGATCCCTGCAAAGTTTGGTGAAGATCTGAGTATGTCGTTTTTGACCTTATCTGGAACCTCCCATCTGAAAATTTGAAAATTCTTAAAAAATTCGTCGAAAATCTTGATGTCTCCGATCTCTTGTTTTGTACGTTTTTTCCACGTGTCTTGACATGCAAAGTATTCCTGCAAAGTTTGGTGAAGATCTGAGTATGTAGTTTTTGACCTCATCTGGAACCTCCTATCTGAAAATTTGAAAATTCTTAAAAAATTCGTCCAAAATCTTGATGTCTCCAATCTCTTGTTTTGTACGTTTTTTCCACGTGTCTTGACATCCAATGTATCCCTGCAATGTTTGGTGAAGATCTGAGTATGTAGTTTTTGACCTTATCTGGAACCTCCCATCTGAAAATTTGAAAATTCCTAAAAAATCCGTCCAAAATCTTGATGACCCCAATCTCTTGTTTTGTACTTTTTTTCCACGTGTCTCGTCATCCAATGTATCCCTGCAAAGTTTGGTGAAGATCTGAGTATGTAGTTTTTGACCTTATATGGAACCTCCTATCTGAAAATTTGAAAATTCTTAAAAAATTCGTCCAAAATCTTGATGTCACCAATCCTATGTTTTGTATGTTTTTTCCACGTGTCTTGACATCCAATGTATCCATGCAAAGTTTGGTGAAGATCTGAGTATGTCGTTTTTGACCTTATCTGGAACCTCCCAACTGAAAATTTGAAAATTCTTAAAAAATTCGTCGAAAATCTTGATGTCTCCGATCTCTTGTTTTGTACGTTTTTTCCACGTGTCTTGACATGCAAAGTATTCCTGCAAAGTTTGGTGAAGATCTGAGTATGTAGTTTTTGACCTCATCTGGAACCTCCTATCTGAAAATTTGAAAATTCTTAAAAAATTCGTCCAAAATTTTGATGTCTCCAATCTCTTGTTTTGTACGTTTTTTCCACGTGTCTTGACATCCAATGTATCCCTGCAATGTTTGGTGAAGATCTGAGTATGTAGTTTTTGACCTTATCTGGAACCTCCCATCTGAAAATTTGAAAATTCCTAAAAAATCCGTCCAAAATCTTGATGACCCCAATCTCTTGTTTTGTACGTTTTTTCCACGTGTCTTGACATCCAATGTATCCCTGCAAAGTTTGGTGAAGATCTGAGTATGTAGTTTTTGACCTTATCGGGAACCTCCTATCTGAAAATTTGAAAATTCTTAAAAAATTCGTCCAAAATCTTGATGTCTCCAATATCTTGTTTTGTACGTTTTTTCCACGTGTCTTGATATCCAATGTATCCCTGCAAAGTTTGGTGAAGATCTGAGTATGTCGTTTTTGACCTTATCTGGAACATCCTTTCTGAAAATTTGAAAATTGTTAAAAAATTCGTCCAAAATCTTGATGTCTCCAATCTCTTTTTTGTACGTTTTTTCCACGTGTCTTGACATCCAATGTATCCCTGCAAAGTTTGGTGAAGATCTGAGTATGTAGTTTTTGACCTTATCTGGAACCTCCCATCTGAAAATTTGAAAATTCTTAAAAAATTCGACCAAAATCTTGATGTCTCCAATCTTTTGTTTTGTACGTTTTTTCCACGTGTCTTGACACATAATGTATCCATGCAAAGTTTGGTGAAGATCTGAGTATGTAGTTTTTGACCTTATATGGAACCTCCTATCTGAAAATTTGAAAATTCTTAAAAAATTCGTCCAAAATCTTGATGTCTCCAATCTCTTGTTTTGTACGTTTTTTCCACGTGTCTTGACATCCAATGTATCCCTGCAAAGTTTGGTGAAGATCTGAGTATGTAGTTTTTGACCTTATCTGGAACCTCCCATCTGAAAATTTGAAAATTCCTAAAAAATCCGTGCAAAATCTTGATGACCCCAATCTCTTGTTTTGTACGTTTTTTCCACGTGTCTTGACATCCAATGTATCCATGCAAAGTTTGGTGAAGATCTGAGTATGTCGTTTTTGACCTTATCTGGAACCTCCCATCTGAAAATTTGAAAATTCTTAAAAAATTCGTCGAAAATCTTGATGTCTCCAATCTCTTGTTTTGTACGTTTTTTCCACGTGTCTTGACATGCAAAGTATCCCTGCAACGTTTGGTGAAGATCTGAGTATGTAGTTTTTGACCTTATCTGGAACCTCCTATCTGAAAATTTGAAAATTCTTCAAAAATTCGTCGAAAATCTTGATGTCTCCAATCTCTTGTTTTGTACGTTTTTTCCACGTGTCTTGACATCCAATGTATCCCTGCAATGTTTGGTGGAGATCTGAGTATGTAGTTTTTGACCTTATCTGGGACCTCCTATCAGAAAATTTGAAAATTCTTCAAAAATTCGTCCAAAATCTTGATGTCTCCAATCTCTTGTTTTGTACGTTTTTTCCACGTGTCTCGACCTCCAATGTATGAATGCAAAGTTTGGTGAAGATCTGAGTATGTCGTTTTTGACCTTATCTGGAACATCCTTTCTGAAAATTTGAAAATTCTTAAAAAATTCGTCGAAAATCTTGATGTCTCCAATCTCTTGTTTTGTACGTTTTTTCCACGTGTCTTGACATCCAATGTATCCATGCAAAGTTTGGTGAAGTTCTGAGTATGTCGTTTTTGACCTTATCTGGAACCTCCTATCTGAAAATTTGAAAATTCAAAAAAAATTCGTCGAAAATCTTGATGTCTCCAATCTCTTGTTTTGTACGTTTTTTCCACGTGTCTTGACATGCAAAGTATCCCTGCAACGTTTGGTGAAGATCTGAGTATGTAGTTTTTGACCTTATCTGGAACCTCCTATCTGAAAATTTGAAAATTCTTCAAAAATTCGTCGAAAATCTTGATGTCTCCAATCTCTTGTTTTGTACGTTTTTTTTACGTGTCTTGACCTCCAATGTATCCCTGCAAAGTTTGGTGAAGATCTGAGTATGTCGTTTTTGACCTTATCTGGAACATCCTTTCTGAAAATTTGAAAATTCTTAAAAAATTCGTCCAAAATTTGATGTCTCCAATCTCTTGTTTTGTACGTTTTTTCCACGTGTCTTGACATCCAATGTATCCCTGCAAAGTTTGGTGAAGATCTGAGTATGTCGTTTTTGACCTTATCTGGAACATCCTTTCTGAAAATTTGAAAATTCTTAAAAAATTCGTCCAAAATCTTGATGTCTCCAATCTCTTGTTTTGTACGTTTTTTCCACGTGTCTTGACATGCAAAGTATCCCTGCAACGTTTGGTGAAGATCTGAGTATGTAGTTTTTGACCTTATCTGGAACCTCCTATCTGAAAATTTGAAAATTCTTCAAAAATTCGTCGAAAATCTTGATGTCTCCAATCTCTTGTTTTGTACGTTTTTTCCACGTGTCTTGACATCCAATGTATCCCTGCAATGTTTGGTGGAGATCTGAGTATGTAGTTTTTGACCTTATCTGGGACCTCCTATCAGAAAATTTGAAAATTCTTCAAAAATTCGTCCAAAATCTTGATGTCTCCAATCTCTTGTTTTGTACGTTTTTTCCACGTGTCTCGACCTCCAATGTATCCCTGCAAAGTTTGGTGAAGATCTGAGTATGTCGTTTTTGACCTTATCTGGAACATCCTTTCTGAAAATTTGAAAATTCTTAAAAAATTCGTCGAAAATCTTGATGTCTCCAATCTCTTGTTTTGTACGTTTTTTCCACGTGTCTTGACATCCAATGTATCCCTGCAAAGTTTGGTGAAGATCTGAGTATGTAGTTTTTGACCTTATATGGAACCTCCCATCTGAAAATTTGAAAATTCCTAAAAAATCCGTCCAAAATCTTGATGACCCCAATCTCTTGTTTTGTACTTTTTTTCCACGTGTCTTGACATCCAATGTATCCCTGCAAAGTTTGGTGAAGATCTGAGTATGTAGTTTTCGATCTTATCTGGAACCTCCTATCTGAAAATTTGAAAATTCTTAAAAAATTCGTCCAAAATCTTGATGTCTCCAATCTCTTGTTTTGTACGTTTTTTCCACGTGTCTTGATATCCAATGTATCCCTGCAAAGTTTGGTGAAGATCTGAGTATGTCGTTTTTGACCTTATCTGGAACATCCTTTCTGAAAATTTGAAAATTGTTAAAAAATTCGTCCAAAATCTTGATGTCTCCAATCTCTTTTTTGTACGTTTTTTCCACGTGTCTTGACATCCAATGTATCCCTGCAAAGTTTGGTGAAGATCTGAGTATGTAGTTTTTGACCTTATCTGGAACCTCCCATCTGAAAATTTGAAAATTCTTAAAAAATTCGACCAAAATCTTGATGTCTCCAATCTTTTGTTTTGTACGTTTTTTCCACGTGTCTTGACACATAATGTATCCATGCAAAGTTTGGTGAAGATCTGAGTATGTAGTTTTTGACCTTATATGGAACCTCCTATCTGAAAATTTGAAAATTCTTAAAAAATTCGTCCAAAATCTTGATGTCTCCAATCTCTTGTTTTGTACGTTTTTTCCACGTGTCTTGACATCCAATGTATCCCTGCAAAGTTTGGTGAAGATCTGAGTATGTAGTTTTTGACCTTATCTGGAACCTCCCATCTGAAAATTTGAAAATTCCTAAAAAATCCGTGCAAAATCTTGATGACCCCAATCTCTTGTTTTGTACATTTTTTCCACGTGTCTTGACATCCAATGTATCCATGCAAAGTTTGGTGAAGATCTGAGTATGTCGTTTTTGACCTTATCTGGAACCTCCCATCTGAAAATTTGAAAATTCTTAAAAAATTCGTCGAAAATCTTGATGTCTCCAATCTCTTGTTTTGTACGTTTTTTCCACGTGTCTTGACATGCAAAGTATCCCTGCAACGTTTGGTGAAGATCTGAGTATGTAGTTTTTGACCTTATCTGGAACCTCCTATCTGAAAATTTGAAAATTCTTCAAAAATTCGTCGAAAATCTTGATGTCTCCAATCTCTTGTTTTGTACGTTTTTTCCACGTGTCTTGACATCCAATGTATCCCTGCAATGTTTGGTGGAGATCTGAGTATGTAGTTTTTGACCTTATCTGGGACCTCCTATCAGAAAATTTGAAAATTCTTCAAAAATTCGTCCAAAATCTTGATGTCTCCAATCTCTTGTTTTGTACGTTTTTTCCACGTGTCTCGACCTCCAATGTATCCCTGCAAAGTTTGGTGAAGATCTGAGTATGTCGTTTTTGACCTTATCTGGAACATCCTTTCTGAAAATTTGAAAATTCTTAAAAAATTCGTCGAAAATCTTGATGTCTCCAATCTCTTGTTTTGTACGTTTTTTCCACGTGTCTTGACATCCAATGTATCCCTGCAAAGTTTGGTGAAGATCTGAGTATGTAGTTTTTGACCTTATATGGAACCTCCCATCTGAAAATTTGAAAATTCCTAAAAAATCCGTCCAAAATCTTGATGACCCCAATCTCTTGTTTTGTACTTTTTTTCCACGTGTCTTGACATCCAATGTATCCCTGCAAAGTTTGGTGAAGATCTGAGTATGTAGTTTTTGATCTTATCTGGAACCTCCTATCTGAAAATTTGAAAATTCTTAAAAAATTCGTCCAAAATCTTGATGTCTCCAATCTCTTGTTTTGCACGTTTTTTCCACGTGTCTTGATATCCAATGTATCCCTGCAAAGTTTGGTGAAGATCTGAGTATGTTGTTTTTGACCTTATCTGGAACATCCTTTCTGAAAATTTGAAAATTGTTAAAAAATTCGTCCAAAATCTTGATGTCTCCTATCTCTTGTTTTGTACGTTTTTTCCACGTGTCTTGACATCCAATGTATCCCTGCAAAGTTTGGTGAAGATCTGAGTATGTAGTTTTTGACCTTATCTGGAACCTCCCATCTGAAAATTTGAAAATTCTTAAAAAATTCGACCAATATCTTGATGTCTCCAATCTCTTGTTTTGTACGTTTTTTCCACGTGTCTTGACACATAATGTATCCATGCAAAGTTTGGTGAAGATCTGAGTATGTAGTTTTTGACCTTATATGGAACCTCCTATCTGAAAATTTGAAAATTCTTAAAAAATTCGTCCAAAATCTTGATGTCTCCAATCTCTTGTTTTGTACGTTTTTTCCACGTGTCTTGACATCCAATGTATCCCTGCAAAGTTTGGTGAAGATCTGAGTATGTAGTTTTTGACCTTATCTGGAACCTCCCATCTGAAAATTTGAAAATTCCTAAAAAATCCGTGCAAAATCTTGATGACCCCAATCTTTTGTTTTGTACGTTTTTTCCACGTGTCTTGACATCCAATGTATTCCTGCAATGTTTGGTGAAGATCTGAGTATGTAGTTTTTGACCTTATATGGAACCTCCTATCTGAAAATTTGAAAATTCTTAAAAAATTCGACCAAAATCTTGATGTTCCGAATCCTATGTTTTGTATGTTTTTTCCACGTGTCTTGACATCCAATGTATCCATGCAAAGTTTGGTGAAGATCTGAGTATGTAGTTTTTGACCTTATATTGAACCTCCCATCTGAAAATTTGAAAATTCTTAAAAAATTCGTCCAAAATCTTGATGACCCCAATCTCTTGTTTTGTACGTTTTTTCCACGTGTCTTGACATCCAAAGTATCCCTGCAAAGTTTGGTGAAGATCTGAGTATGTAGTTTTTGACCTTATATGGAACCTCCTATCTGAAAATTTAAAAATTCTTAAAAAATTCGTCCAAAATCTTGATGTCTCCAATCTCTTGTTTTGTACGTTTTTTCCACGTGTCTTGACATCCAATGTATCCCTGCAAAGTTTGGTGAAGATCTGAGTATGTAGTTTTTGACCTTATCTGGAACCTCCCATCTGAAAATTTGAAAATTCTTAAAAAATTCGACCAAAATCTTGATGTCTCCAATCTTTTGTTTTGTACGTTTTTTCCACGTGTCTTGACACATAATGTATCCATGCAAAGTTTGGTGAAGATCTGAGTATGTAGTTTTTGACCTTACATGGAACCTCCTATCTGAAAATTTGAAAATTCTTAAAAAATTCGTCCAAAATCTTGATGTCTCCCATCTCTTGTTTTGTACGTTTTTTCCACGTGTCTTGACATCCAATGTATCCCTGCAAAGTTTGGTGAAGATCTGAGTATGTAGTTTTTGACCTTATCTGGAACCTCCCATCTGAAAATTTGAAAATTCCTAAAAAATCCGTGCAAAATCTTGATGACCCCAATCTCTTGTTTTGTACGTTTTTTCCACGTGTCTTGACATCCAATGTATTCCTGCAATGTTTGGTGAAGATCTGAGTATGTAGTTTTTGACCTTATATGGAACCTCCTATCTGAAAATTTGAAAATTCTTAAAAAATTCGACCAAAATCTTGATGTTCCGAATCCTATGTTTTGTATGTTTTTTCCACGTGTCTTGACATCCAATGTATCCATGCAAAGTTTGGTGAAGATCTGAGTATGTAGTTTTTGACCTTATATTGAACCTCCCATCTGAAAATTTGAAAATTCTTAAAAAATTCGTCCAAAACCTTGATGACCCCAATCTCTTGTTTTGTACGTTTTTTCCACGTGTCTTGACATCCAAAGTATCCCTGCAAAGTTTGGTGAAGATCTGAGTATGTAGTTTTTGACCTTATATGGAACCTCCTTTCTGAAAATTTGAGAATTCTTAAAAAATTCGTCCAAAATCTTGATGTCTCCAATCTCTTGTTTTGTACGTTTTTTCCACGTGTCTTGACATCCAATGTATCCATGCAAAGTTTGGTGAAGATCTGAGTATGTCGTTTTTGACCTTATCTGGAACCTCCCATCTGAAAATTTGAAAATTCTTAAAAAATTCGTCGAAAATCTTGATGTCTCCAATCTTTTGTTTTGTACGTTTTTTTCCACGTGTCTTGACATGCAAAGTATCCCTGCAACGTTTGGTGAAGATCTGAGTATGTAGTTTTTGACCTTATCTGGAACCTCCTATCTGAAAATTTGAAAATTCTTCAAAAATTCGTCGAAAATCTTGATGTCTCCAATCTCTTGTTTTGTACGTTTTTTCCACGTGTCTTGACATCCAATGTATTCCTGCAATGTTTGGTGAAGATCTGAGTATGTAGTTTTTGACCTTATATGGAACCTCCTATCTGAAAATTTGAAAATTCTTAAAAAATTCGACCAAAATCTTGATGTTCCGAATCCTATGTTTTGTATGTTTTTTCCACGTGTCTTGACATCCAATGTATCCATGCAAAGTTTGGTGAAGATCTGAGTATGTAGTTTTTGACCTTATATTGAACCTCCCATCTGAAAATTTGAAAATTCTTAAAAAATTCGTCCAAAATCTTGATGACCCCAATCTCTTGTTTTGTACGTTTTTTCCACGTGTCTTGACATCCAAAGTATCCCTGCAAAGTTTGGTGAAGATCTGAGTATGTAGTTTTTGACCTTATATGGAACCTCCTTTCTGAAAATTTGAGAATTCTTAAAAAATTCGTCCAAAATCTTGATGTCTCCAATCTCTTGTTTTGTACGTTTTTTCCACGTGTCTTGACATCCAATGTATCCATGCAAAGTTTGGTGAAGATCTCAGTATGTCGTTTTTGACCTTATCTGGAACCTCCCATCTGAAAATTTGAAAATTCTTAAAAAATTCGTCGAAAATCTTGATGTCTCCAATGTTTTGTTTTGTACGTTTTTTCCACGTGTCTTGACATGCAAAGTATCCCTGCAACGTTTGGTGAAGATCTGAGTATGTAGTTTTTGACCTTATCTGGAACCTCCTATCTGAAAATTTGAAAATTCTTCAAAAATTCGTCGAAAATCTTGATGTCTCCAATCTCTTGTTTTGTACGTTTTTTCCACGTGTCTTGACATCCAATGTATTCCTGCAATGTTTGGTGGAGATCTGAGTATGTAGTTTTAGACCTTATCTGGAACCTCCTATCTGAAAATTTGAAAATTCTTCAAAAATTCTTCCAAAATCTTGATGTCTCCAATCTCTTGTTTTGTACGTTTTTTCCACGTGTCTCGACCTCCAATGGATCCCTGCAAAGTTTGGTGAAGATCTGAGTATGTCGTTTTTGACCTTATCTGGAACATCCTTTCTGAAAATTTGAAAATTCTTAAAAAATTCGTCGAAAATCTTGATGTCTCCAATCTCTTGTTTTGTAGGTTTTTTCCACGTGTCTTGACATCCAATGTATCCCTGCAAAGTTTGGTGAAGATCTGAGTATGTAGTTTTTGACCTTATATGGAACCTCCTATCTGAAAATTTGAAAATTCTTAAAAAATTCGTCCAAAATCTTGATGTCTCCAATCTCTTGTTTTGTACGTTTTTTCCACGTGTCTCGACCTCCAATGGATCCCTGCAAAGTTTGGTGAAGATCTGAGTATGTCGTTTTTGACCTTATCTGGAACCTCCCATCTGAAAATTTGAAAATTCTTAAAAAATTCGTCGAAAATCTTGATGTCTCCGATCTCTTGTTTTGTACGTTTTTTCCACGTGTCTTGACATGCAAAGTATTCCTGCAAAGTTTGGTGAAGATCTGAGTATGTAGTTTTTGACCTCATCTGGAACCTCCTATCTGAAAATTTGAAAATTCTTAAAAAATTCGTCCAAAATCTTGATGTCTCCAATCTCTTGTTTTGTACGTTTTTTCCACGTGTCTTGACATCCAATGTATCCCTGCAATGTTTGGTGAAGATCTGAGTATGTAGTTTTTGACCTTATCTGGAACCTCCCATCTGAAAATTTGAAAATTCCTAAAAAATCCGTCCAAAATCTTGATGACCCCAATCTCTTGTTTTGTACTTTTTTTCCACGTGTCTCGTCATCCAATGTATCCCTGCAAAGTTTGGTGAAGATCTGAGTATGTAGTTTTTGACCTTATATGGAACCTCCTATCTGAAAATTTGAAAATTCTTAAAAAATTCGTCCAAAATCTTGATGTCACCAATCCTATGTTTTGTATGTTTTTTCCACGTGTCTTGACATCCAATGTATCCATGCAAAGTTTGGTGAAGATCTGAGTATGTCGTTTTTGATCTTATCTGGAACCTCCCATCTGAAAATTTGAAAATTCTTAAAAAATTCGTCGAAAATCTTGATGTCTCCGATCTCTTGTTTTGTACGTTTTTTCCACGTGTCTTGACATGCAAAGTATTCCTGCAAAGTTTGGTGAAGATCTGAGTATGTAGTTTTTGACCTCATCTGGAACCTGCTATCTGAAAATTTGAAAATTCTTAAAAAATTCGTCCAAAATTTTGATGTCTCCAATCTCTTGTTTTGTACGTTTTTTCCACGTGTCTTGACATCCAATGTATCCCTGCAATGTTTGGTGAAGATCTGAGTATGTAGTTTTTGACCTTATCTGGAACCTCCCATCTGAAAATTTGAAAATTCCTAAAAAATCCGTCCAAAATCTTGATGACCCCAATCTCTTGTTTTGTACGTTTTTTCCACGTGTCTTGACATCCAATGTATCCCTGCAAAGTTTGGTGAAGATCTGAGTATGTAGTTTTTGACCTTATCTGGAACCTCCCATCTGAAAATTTGAAAATTCTTAAAAAATTCGACCAAAATCTTGATGTCTCCAATCTCTTGTTTTGTACGTTTTTTCCACGTGTCTTGACACATAATGTATCCATGCAAAGTTTGGTGAAGATCTGAGTATGTAGTTTTTGACCTTATATGGAACCTCCTATCTGAAAATTTGAAAATTCTTAAAAAATTCGTCCAAAATCTTGATGTCTCCAATCTCTTGTTTTGTACGTTTTTTCCACGTGTCTTGACATCCAATGTATCCCTGCAAAGTTTGGTGAAGATCTGAGTATGTAGTTTTTGACCTTATCTGGAACCTCCCATCTGAAAATTTGAAAATTCCTAAAAAATCCGTGCAAAATCTTGATGACCCCAATCTCTTGTTTTGTACGTTTTTTCCACGTGTCTTGACATCCAATGTATCCATGCAAAGTTTGGTGAAGATCTGAGTATGTCGTTTTTGACCTTATCTGGAACCTCCCATCTGAAAATTTGAAAATTCTTAAAAAATTCGTCGAAAATCTTGATGTCTCCAATCTCTTGTTTTGTACGTTTTTTCCACGTGTCTTGACATGCAAAGTATCCCTGCAACGTTTGGTGAAGATCTGAGTATGTAGTTTTTGACCTTATCTGGAACCTCCTATCTGAAAATTTGAAAATTCTTCAAAAATTCGTCGAAAATCTTGATGTCTCCAATCTCTTGTTTTGTACGTTTTTTCCACGTGTCTTGACATCCAATGTATCCCTGCAATGTTTGGTGGAGATCTGAGTATGTAGTTTTTGACCTTATCTGGGACCTCCTATCAGAAAATTTGAAAATTCTTCAAAAATTCGTCCAAAATCTTGATGTCTCCAATCTCTTGTTTTGTACGTTTTTTCCACGTGTCTCGACCTCCAATGTATCCCTGCAAAGTTTGGTGAAGATTTGAGTATGTCGTTTTTGACCTTATCTGGAACATCCTTTCTGAAAATTTGAAAATTCTTAAAAAATTCGTCGAAAATCTTGATGTCTCCAATCTCTTGTTTTGTACGTTTTTTCCACGTGTCTTGACATCCAATGTATCCCTGCAAAGTTTGGTGAAGATCTGAGTATGTAGTTTTTGACCTTATATGGAACCTCCTTTCTGAAAATTTGAAAATTCTCAAAAAATTCGTCCATAATCTTGATGTCTCCAATCTCTTGTTTTGTACGTTTTTTCCACGTGTCTTGACATCCAATGTATCCCTGCAAAGTTTGGTGAAGATCTGAGTATGTAGTTTTTGACCTTATATGGAACCTCCTATCTGAAAATTTGAAAATTCTTAAAAAATTCGTCCAAAATCTTGATGTCTCCAATCTCTTGTTTTGTACGTTTTTTCCACGTGTCTTGATATCCAATGTATCCCTGCAAAGTTTGGTGAAGATCTGAGTATGTAGTTTTTGACCTTATCTGGAACCTCCCATCTGAAAATTTGAAATTTCTTAAAAAATTCGACCAATATCTTGATGTCTCCAATCTCTTGTTTTGTACGTTTTTTCCACGTGTCTTGACACATAATGTATCCATGCAAAGTTTGGTGAAGATCTGAGTATGTAGTTTTTGACCTTATATGGAACCTCCTATCTGAAAATTTAAAAATTCTTAAAAAATTCGTCCAAAATCTTGATGTCTCCAATCTCTTGTTTTGTACGTTTTTTCCACTTGTCTTGACATCCAATGTATCCCTGCAAAGTTTGGTGAAGATCTGAGTATGTAGTTTTTGACCTTATCTGGAACCTCCCATCTGAAAATTTGAAAATTCTTAAAAAATTCGACCAAAATCTTGATGTCTCCAATCTTTTGTTTTGTACGTTTTTTCCACGTGTCTTGACACATAATGTATCCATGCAAAGTTTGGTGAAGATCTGAGTATGTAGTTTTTGACCTTATATGGAACCTCCTATCTGAAAATTTGAAAATTCTTAAAAAATTCGTCTAAAATCTTGATGTCTCCAATCTCTTGTTTTGTACGTTTTTTCCACGTGTCTTGACATCCAATGTATCCCTGCAAAGTTTGGTGAAGATCTGAGTATGTAGTTTTTGACCTTATCTGGAACCTCCCATCTGAAAATTTGAAAATTCCTAAAAAATCCGTGCAAAATCTTGATGACCCCAATCTCTTGTTTTGTACGTTTTTTCCACGTGTCTTGACATCCAATGTATTCCTGCAATGTTTGGTGAAGATCTGAGTATGTAGTTTTTGACCTTATATGGAACCTCCTATCTGAAAATTTGAAAATTCTTAAAAAATTCGACCAAAATCTTGATGTTCCGAATCCTATGTTTTGTATGTTTTTTCCACGTGTCTTGACATCCAATGTATCCATTCAAAGTTTGGTGAAGATCTGAGTATGTAGTTTTTGACCTTATATTGAACCTCCCATCTGAAAATTTGAAAATTCTTAAAAAATTCGTCCAAAATCTTGATGACCCCAATCTCTTGTTTTGTACGTTTTTTCCACGTGTCTTGACATCCAAAGTATCCCTGCAAAGTTTGGTGAAGATCTGAGTATGTAGTTTTTGACCTTATATGGAACCTCCTTTCTGAAAATTTGAGAATTCTTAAAAAATTCGTCCAAAATCTTGATGTCTCCAATCTCTTGTTTTGTACGTTTTTTCCACGTGTCTTGACATCCAATGTATCCATGCAAAGTTTGGTGAAGATCTGAGTATGTCGTTTTTGACCTTATCTGGAACCTCCCATCTGAAAATTTGAAAATTCTTAAAAAATTCGTCGAAAATCTTGATGTCTCCAATCTTTTGTTTTGTACGTTTTTTCCACGTGTCTTGACATGCAAAGTATCCCTGCAACGTTTGGTGAAGATCTGAGTATGTAGTTTTTGACCTTATCTGGAACCTCCTATCTGAAAATTTGAAAATTCTTCAAAAATTCGTCGAAAATCTTGATGTCTCCAATCTCTTGTTTTGTACGTTTTTTCCACGTGTCTTGACATCCAATGTATTCCTGCAATGTTTGGTGGAGATCTGAGTATGTAGTTATAGACCTTATCTGGAACCTCCTATCTGAAAATTTGAAAATTCTTCAAAAATTCGTCCAAAATCTTGATGTCTCCAATCTCTTGTTTTGTACGTTTTTTCCACGTGTCTCGACCTCCAATGGATCCCTGCAAAGTTTGGTGAAGATCTGAGTATGTCGTTTTTGACCTTATCTGGAACATCCTTTCTGAAAATTTGAAAATTCTTAAAAAATTCGTCGAAAATCTTGATGTCTCCAATCTCTTGTTTTGTACGTTTTTTCCACGTGTCTTGACATCCAATGTATCCCTGCAAAGTTTGGTGAAGATCTGAGTATGTAGTTTTTGACCTTATATGGAACCTCCTATCTGAAAATTTGAAATTTCTTAAAAAATTCGACCAATATCTTGATGTCTCCAATCTCTTGTTTTGTACGTTTTTTCCACGTGTCTTGACACATAATGTATCCATGCAAAGTTTGGTGAAGATCTGAGTATGTAGTTTTTGACCTTATATGGAACCTCCTATCTGAAAATTTAAAAATTCTTAAAAAATTCGTCCAAAATCTTGATGTCTCCAATCTCTTGTTTTGTACGTTTTTTCCACGTGTCTTGACATCCAATGTATCCCTGCAAAGTTTGGTGAAGATCTGAGTATGTAGTTTTTGACCTTATCTGGAACCTCCCATCTGAAAATTTGAAAATTCTTAAAAAATTCGACCAAAATCTTGATGTCTCCAATCTTTTGTTTTGTACGTTTTTTCCACGTGTCTTGACACATAATGTATCCATGCAAAGTTTGGTGAAGATCTGAGTATGTAGTTTTTGACCTTATATGGAACCTCCTATCTGAAAATTTGAAAATTCTTAAAAAATTCGTCCAAAATCTTGATGTCTCCAATCTCTTGTTTTGTACGTTTTTTCCACGTGTCTTGACATCCAATGTATCCCTGCAAAGTTTGGTGAAGATCTGAGTATGTAGTTTTTGACCTTATCTGGAACCTCCCATCTGAAAATTTGAAAATTCCTAAAAAATCCGTGCAAAATCTTGATGACCCCAATCTCTTGTTTTGTACGTTTTTTCCACGTGTCTTGACATCCAATGTATTCCTGCAATGTTTGGTGAAGATCTGAGTATGTAGTTTTTGACCTTATATGGAACCTCCTATCTGAAAATTTGAAAATTCTTAAAAAATTCGACCAAAATCTTGATGTTCCGAATCCTATGTTTTGTATGTTTTTTCCACGTGTCTTGACATCCAATGTATCCATGCAAAGTTTGGTGAAGATCTGAGTATGTAGTTTTTGACCTTATATTGAACCTCCCATCTGAAAATTTGAAAATTCTTAAAAAATTCGTCCAAAATCTTGATGACCCCAATCTCTTGTTTTGTACGTTTTTTCCACGTGTCTTGACATCCAAAGTATCCCTGCAAAGTTTGGTGAAGATCTGAGTATGTAGTTTTTGACCTTATATGGAACCTCCTTTCTGAAAATTTGAGAATTCTTAAAAAATTCGTCCAAAATCTTGATGTCTCCAATCTCTTGTTTTGTACGTTTTTTCCACGTGTCTTGACATCCAATGTATCCATGCAAAGTTTGGTGAAGATCTGAGTATGTCGTTTTTGACCTTATCTGGAACCTCCCATCTGAAAATTTGAAAATTCTTAAAAAATTCGTCGAAAATCTTGATGTCTCCAATCTTTTGTTTTGTACGTTTTTTCCACGTGTCTTGACATGCAAAGTATCCCTGCAACGTTTGGTGAAGATCTGAGTATGTAGTTTTTGACCTTATCTGGAACCTCCTATCTGAAAATTTGAAAATTCTTCAAAAATTCGTCGAAAATCTTGATGTCTCCAATCTCTTGTTTTGTACGTTTTTTCCACGTGTCTTGACATCCAATGTATTCCTGCAATGTTTGGTGGAGATCTGAGTATGTAGTTTTAGACCTTATCTGGAACCTCCTATCTGAAAATTTGAAAATTCTTCAAAAATTCGTCCAAAATCTTGATGTCTCCAATCTCTTGTTTTGTACGTTTTTTCCACGTGTCTCGACCTCCAATGGATCCCTGCAAAGTTTGGTGAAGATCTGAGTATGTCGTTTTTGACCTTATCTGGAACATCCTTTCTGAAAATTTGAAAATTCTTAAAAAATTCGTCGAAAATCTTGATGTCTCCAATCTCTTGTTTTGTACGTTTTTTCCACGTGTCTTGACATCCAATGTATCCCTGCAAAGTTTGGTGAAGATCTGAGTATGTAGTTTTTGACCTTATATGGAACCTCCTATCTGAAAATTTGAAAATTCTTAAAAAATTCGTCCAAAATCTTGATGTCTCCAATCTCTTGTTTTGTACGTTTTTTCCACGTGTCTCGACCTCCAATGGATCCCTGCAAAGTTTGGTGAAGATCTGAGTATGTCGTTTTTGACCTTATCTGGAACCTCCCATCTGAAAATTTGAAAATTCTTAAAAAATTCGTCGAAAATCTTGATGTCTCCAATCTCTTGTTTTGTACGTTTTTTCCACGTGTCTTGACACATAATGTATCCATGCAAAGTTTGGTGAAGATCTGAGTATGTAGTTTTTGACCTTATATGGAACCTCCTATCTGAAAATTTGAAAATTCTTAAAAAATTCGTCCAAAATCTTGATGTCTCCAATCTCTTGTTTTGTACGTTTTTTCCACGTGTCTTGACATCCAATGTATCCCTGCAAAGTTTGGTGAAGATCTGAGTATGTAGTTTTTGACCTTATCTGGAACCTCCCATCTGAAAATTTGAAAATTCCTAAAAAATCCGTGCAAAATCTTGATGACCCCAATCTCTTGTTTTGTACGTTTTTTCCACGTGTCTTGACATCCAATGTATCCATGCAAAGTTTGGTGAAGATCTGAGTATGTCGTTTTTGACCTTATCTGGAACCTCCCATCTGAAAATTTGAAAATTCTTAAAAAATTCGTCGAAAATCTTGATGTCTCCAATCTCTTGTTTTGTACGTTTTTTCCACGTGTCTTGACATGCAAAGTATCCCTGCAACGTTTGGTGAAGATCTGAGTATGTAGTTTTTGACCTTATCTGGAACCTCCTATCTGAAAATTTGAAAATTCTTCAAAAATTCGTCGAAAATCTTGATGTCTCCAATCTCTTGTTTTGTACGTTTTTTCCACGTGTCTTGACATCCAATGTATCCCTGCAATGTTTGGTGGAGATCTGAGTATGTAGTTTTTGACCTTATCTGGGACCTCCTATCAGAAAATTTGAAAATTCTTCAAAAATTCGTCCAAAATCTTGATGTCTCCAATCTCTTGTTTTGTACGTTTTTTCCACGTGTCTCGACCTCCAATGTATCCCTGCAAAGTTTGGTGAAGATTTGAGTATGTCGTTTTTGACCTTATCTGGAACATCCTTTCTGAAAATTTGAAAATTCTTAAAAAATTCGTCGAAAATCTTGATGTCTCCAATCTCTTGTTTTGTACGTTTTTTCCACGTGTCTTGACATCCAATGTATCCCTGCAAAGTTTGGTGAAGATCTGAGTATGTAGTTTTTGACCTTATATGGAACCTCCTTTCTGAAAATTTGAAAATTCTCAAAAAATTCGTCCATAATCTTGATGTCTCCAATCTCTTGTTTTGTACGTTTTTTCCACGTGTCTTGACATCCAATGTATCCCTGCAAAGTTTGGTGAAGATCTGAGTATGTAGTTTTTGACCTTATATGGAACCTCCTATCTGAAAATTTGAAAATTCTTAAAAAATTCGTCCAAAATCTTGATGTCTCCAATCTCTTGTTTTGTACGTTTTTTCCACGTGTCTTGATATCCAATGTATCCCTGCAAAGTTTGGTGAAGATCTGAGTATGTAGTTTTTGACCTTATCTGGAACCTCCCATCTGAAAATTTGAAATTTCTTAAAAAATTCGACCAATATCTTGATGTCTCCAATCTCTTGTTTTGTACGTTTTTTCCACGTGTCTTGACACATAATGTATCCATGCAAAGTTTGGTGAAGATCTGAGTATGTAGTTTTTGACCTTATATGGAACCTCCTATCTGAAAATTTAAAAATTCTTAAAAAATTCGTCCAAAATCTTGATGTCTCCAATCTCTTGTTTTGTACGTTTTTTCCACTTGTCTTGACATCCAATGTATCCCTGCAAAGTTTGGTGAAGATCTGAGTATGTAGTTTTTGACCTTATCTGGAACCTCCCATCTGAAAATTTGAAAATTCTTAAAAAATTCGACCAAAATCTTGATGTCTCCAATCTTTTGTTTTGTACGTTTTTTCCACGTGTCTTGACACATAATGTATCCATGCAAAGTTTGGTGAAGATCTGAGTATGTAGTTTTTGACCTTATATGGAACCTCCTATCTGAAAATTTGAAAATTCTTAAAAAATTCGTCTAAAATCTTGATGTCTCCAATCTCTTGTTTTGTACGTTTTTTCCACGTGTCTTGACATCCAATGTATCCCTGCAAAGTTTGGTGAAGATCTGAGTATGTAGTTTTTGACCTTATCTGGAACCTCCCATCTGAAAATTTGAAAATTCCTAAAAAATCCGTGCAAAATCTTGATGACCCCAATCTCTTGTTTTGTACGTTTTTTCCACGTGTCTTGACATCCAATGTATTCCTGCAATGTTTGGTGAAGATCTGAGTATGTAGTTTTTGACCTTATATGGAACCTCCTATCTGAAAATTTGAAAATTCTTAAAAAATTCGACCAAAATCTTGATGTTCCGAATCCTATGTTTTGTATGTTTTTTCCACGTGTCTTGACATCCAATGTATCCATTCAAAGTTTGGTGAAGATCTGAGTATGTAGTTTTTGACCTTATATTGAACCTCCCATCTGAAAATTTGAAAATTCTTAAAAAATTCGTCCAAAATCTTGATGACCCCAATCTCTTGTTTTGTACGTTTTTTCCACGTGTCTTGACATCCAAAGTATCCCTGCAAAGTTTGGTGAAGATCTGAGTATGTAGTTTTTGACCTTATATGGAACCTCCTTTCTGAAAATTTGAGAATTCTTAAAAAATTCGTCCAAAATCTTGATGTCTCCAATCTCTTGTTTTGTACGTTTTTTCCACGTGTCTTGACATCCAATGTATCCATGCAAAGTTTGGTGAAGATCTGAGTATGTCGTTTTTGACCTTATCTGGAACCTCCCATCTGAAAATTTGAAAATTCTTAAAAAAAATTCGTCGAAAATCTTGATGTCTCCAATCTCTTGTTTTGTACGTTTTTTCCACGTTTCTTGACATCCAATGTATCCCTGCAAAGTTTGGTGAAGATCTGAGTATGTAGTTTTTGACCTTATATGGAACCTCCTTTCTGAAAATTTGAAAATTCTCAAAAAATTCGTCCATAATCTTGATGTCTCCAATCTCTTGTTTTGTACGTTTTTTCCACGTGTCTTGACATCCAATGTATCCCTGCAAAGTTTGGTGAAGATCTGAGCATGTAGTTTTTGACCTTATATGGAACCTCCTATCTGAAAATTTGAAAATTCTTAAAAAATTCGTCCAAAATCTTGATGTCACCAATCCTATGTTTTGTATGTTTTTTCCACGTGTCTTGACATCCAATGTATCCATGCAAAGTTTGGTGAAGATCTGAGTATGTCGTTTTTGACCTTATCTGGAACCTCCCATCTGAAAATTTGAAAATTCTTAAAAAATTCGTCGAAAATCTTGATGTCTCCGATTTCTTGTTTTGTACGTTTTTTCCACGTGTCTTGACATGCAAAGTATTCCTGCAAAGTTTGGTGAAGATCTGAGTATGTAGTTTTTGACCTCATCTGGAACCTCCTATCTGAAAATTTGAAAATTCTTAAAAAATTCGTCCAAAATTTTGATGTCTCCAATCTCTTGTTTTGTACGTTTTTTCCACGTGTCTTGACATCCAATGTATCCCTGCAATGTTTGGTGAAGATCTGAGTATGTAGTTTTTGACCTTATCTGGAACCTCCCATCTGAAAATTTGAAAATTCCTAAAAAATCCGTCCAAAATCTTGATAACCCCAATCTCTTGTTTTGTACGTTTTTTCCACGTGTCTTGACATCCAATGTATCCCTGCAAAGTTTGGTGAAGATCTGAGTATGTAGTTTTTGACCTTATCTGGAACCTAATATCTGAAAATTTGAAAATTCTTAAAAAATTCGTCCAAAATCTTGATGTCTCCAATCTCTTGTTTTGTACGTTTTTTCCACGTGTCTTGATATCCAATGTATCCCTGCAAAGTTTGGTGAAGATCTGAGTATGTCGTTTTTGACCTTATCTGGAACATCCTTTCTGAAAATTTGAAAATTGTTAAAAAATTCGTCCAAAATCTTGATGTCTCCAATCTCTTTTTTGTACGTTTTTTCCACGTGTCTTGACATCCAATGTATCCCTGCAAAGTTTGGTGAAGATCTGAGTATGTAGTTTTGACCTTATCTGGAACCTCCCATCTGAAAATTTGAAAATTCTTAAAAAATTCGACCAAAATCTTGATGTCTCCAATCTTTTGTTTTGTACGTTTTTTCCACGTGTCTTGACACATAATGTATCCATGCAAAGTTTGGTGAAGATCTGAGTATGTAGTTTTTGACCTTATATTGAACCTCCTATCTGAAAATTTGAAAATTCTTAAAAAATTCGTCCAAAATCTTGATGTCTCCAATCTCTTGTTTTGTACGTTTTTTCCACGTGTCTTGACATCCAATGTATCCCTGCAAAGTTTGGTGAAGATCTGAGTATGTAGTTTTTGACCTTATCTGGAACCTCCCATCTGAAAATTTGAAAATTCCTAAAAAATCCGTGCAAAATCTTGATGACCCCAATCTCTTGTTTTGTACGTTTTTTCCACGTGTCTTGACATCCAATGTATTCCTGCAATGTTTGGTGAAGATCTGAGTATGTAGTTTTTGACCTTATATGGAACCTCTTATCTGAAAATTTGAAAATTCTTAAAAAATTCGACCAAAATCTTGATGTTCCGAATCCTATGTTTTGTATGTTTTTTCCACGTGTCTTGACATCCAATGTATCCATGCAAAGTTTGGTGAAGATCTGAGTATGTAGTTTTTGACCTTATATTGAACCTCCCATCTGAAAATTTGAAAATTCTTAAAAAATTCGTCCAAAATCTTGATGACCCCAATCTCTTGTTTTGTACGTTTTTTCCACGTGTCTTGACATCCAAAGTATCCCTGCAAAGTTTGGTGAAGATCTGAGTATGTAGTTTTTGACCTTATATTGAACCTCCCATCTGAAAATTTGAAAATTCTTAAAAAATTCGTCCAAAATCTTGATGTCTCCAATCTCTTGTTTTGTACGTTTTTTCCACGTGTCTTGACATCCAATGTATCCATGCAAAGTTTGGTGAAGATCTGAGTATGTCGTTTTTGACCTTATCTGGAACCTCCCATCTGAAAATTTGAAAATTCTTAAAAAATTCGTCGAAAATCTTGATGTCTCCAATCTTTTGTTTTGTACGTTTTTTCCACGTGTCTTGACATGCAAAGTATCCCTGCAACGTTTGGTGAAGATCTGAGTATGTAGTTTTTGACCTTATCTGGAACCTCCTATCTGAAAATTTGAAAATTCTTCAAAAATTCGTCGAAAATCTTGATGTCTCCAATCTCTTGTTTTGTACGTTTTTTCCACGTGTCTTGACATCCAATGTATTCCTGCAATGTTTGGTGGAGATCTGAGTATGTAGTTTTAGACCTTATCTGGAACCTCCTATCTGAAAATTTGAAAATTCTTCAAAAATTCGTCCAAAATCTTGATGTCTCCAATCTCTTGTTTTGTACGTTTTTTCCACGTGTCTCGACCTCCAATGGATCCCTGCAAAGTTTGGTGAAGATCTGAGTATGTCGTTTTTGACCTTATCTGGAACATCCTTTCTGAAAATTTGAAAATTCTTAAAAAATTCGTCGAAAATCTTGATGTCTCCAATCTCTTGTTTTGTACGTTTTTTCCACGTGTCTTGACATCCAATGTATCCCTGCAAAGTTTGGTGAAGATCTGAGTATGTAGTTTTTGACCTTATATGGAACCTCCTATCTGAAAATTTGAAAATTCTTAAAAAATTCGTCCAAAATCTTGATGTCTCCAATCTCTTGTTTTGTACGTTTTTTCCACGTGTCTCGACCTCCAATGGATCCCTGCAAAGTTTGGTGAAGATCTGAGTATGTCGTTTTTGACCTTATCTGGAACCTCCCATCTGAAAATTTGAAAATTCTTAAAAAATTCGTCGAAAATCTTGATGTCTCCGATCTCTTGTTTTGTACGTTTTTTCCACGTGTCTTGACATGCAAAGTATTCCTGCAAAGTTTGGTGAAGATCTGAGTATGTAGTTTTTGACCTCATCTGGAACCTCCTATCTGAAAATTTGAAAAGTCTTAAAAAATTCGTCCAAAATCTTGATGTCTCCAATCTCTTGTTTTGTACGTTTTTTCCACGTGTCTTGACATCCAATGTATCCCTGCAATGTTTGGTGAAGATCTGAGTATGTCGTTTTTGACCTTATCTGGAACCTCCCATCTGAAAATTTGAAAATTCTTAAAAAATTCGTCGAAAATCTTGATGTCTCCGATCTCTTGTTTTGTACGTTTTTTCCACGTGTCTTGACATGCAAAGTATTCCTGCAAAGTTTGGTGAAGATCTGAGTATGTAGTTTTTGACCTCATCTGGAACCTCCTATCTGAAAATTTGAAAATTCTTAAAAAATTCGTCCAAAATTTTGATGTCTCCAATCTCTTGTTTTGTACGTTTTTTCCACGTGTCTTGACATCCAATGTATCCCTGCAATGTTTGGTGAAGATCTGAGTATGTAGTTTTTGACCTTATCTGGAACCTCCCATCTGAAAATTTGAAAATTCCTAAAAAATCCGTCCAAAATCTTGATGACCCCAATCTCTTGTTTTGTACGTTTTTCCCACGTGTCTTGACATCCAATGTATCCCTGCAAAGTTTGGTGAAGATCTGAGTATGTAGTTTTTGACCTTATCTGGAACCTCCTATCTGAAAATTTGAAAATTCTTAAAAAATTCGTCCAAAATCTTGATGTCTCCAATCTCTTGTTTTGTACGTTTTTTCCACGTGTCTTGATATCCAATGTATCCATGCAAAGTTTGGTGAAGATCTGAGTATGTCGTTTTTGACCTTATCTGGAACATCCTTTCTGAAAATTTGAAAATTGTTAAAAAATTCGTCCAAAATCTTGATGTCTCCAATCTCTTTTTTGTACGTTTTTTCCACGTGTCTTGACATCCAATGTATCCCTGCAAAGTTTGGTGAAGATCTGAGTATGTAGTTTTTGACCTTATCTGGAACCTCCCATCTGAAAATTTGAAAATTCTTAAAAAATTCGACCAAAATCTTGATGTCTCCAATCTTTTGTTTTGTACGTTTTTTCCACGTGTCTTGACACATAATGTATCCATGCAAAGTTTGGTGAAGATCTGAGTATGTAGTTTTTGACCTTATCTGGAACCTCCTATCTGAAAATTTGAAAATTCTTAAAAAATTCGTCCAAAATCTTGATGTCTCCAATCTCTTGTTTTGTACGTTTTTTCCACGTGTCTTGATATCCAATGTATCCCTGCAAAGTTTGGTGAAGATCTGAGTATGTCGTTTTTGACCTTATCTGGAACATCCTTTCTGAAAATTTGAAAATTGTTAAAAAATTCGTCCAAAATCTTGATGTCTCCAATCTCTTTTTGTACGTTTTTTCCACGTGTCTTGACATCCAATGTATCCCTGCAAAGTTTGGTGAAGATCTGAGTATGTAGTTTTTGACCTTATCTGGAACCTCCCATCTGAAAATTTGAAAATTCTTAAAAAATTCGACCAAAATCTTGATGTCTCCAATCTTTTGTTTTGTACGTTTTTTCCACGTGTCTTGACACATAATGTATCCATGCAAAGTTTGGTGAAGATCTGAGTATGTAGTTTTTGACCTTATATGGAACCTCCTATCTGAAAATTTGAAAAATTCTTAAAAAATTCGTCCAAAATCTTGATGTCTCCAATCTCTTGTTTTGTACGTTTTTTCCACGTGTCTTGACATCCAATGTATCCCTGCAAAGTTTGGTGAAGATCTGAGTATGTAGTTTTTGACCTTATCTGGAACCTCCCATCTGAAAATTTGAAAATTCCTAAAAAATCCGTGCAAAATCTTGATGACCCCAATCTCTTGTTTTGTACGTTTTTTCCACGTGTCTTGACATCCAATGTATTCCTGCAATGTTTGGTGAAGGTCTGAGTATGTAGTTTTTGACCTTATATGGAACCTCCTATCTGAAAATTTGAAAATTCTTAAAAAATTCGACCAAAATCTTGATGTTCCGAATCCTATGTTTTGTATGTTTTTTCCACGTGTCTTGACATCCAATGTATCCATGCAAAGTTTGGTGAAGATCTGAGTATGTAGTTTTTGACCTTATATTGAACCTCCCATCTGAAAATTTGAAAATTCTTAAAAAATTCGTCCAAAATCTTGATGACCCCAATCTCTTGTTTTGTACGTTTTTTCCACGTGTCTTGACATCCAAAGTATCCCTGCAAAGTTTGGTGAAGATCCGAGTATGTAGTTTTTGACCTTATATGGAACCTCCTTTCTGAAAATTTGAGAATTCTTAAAAAATTCGTCCAAAATCTTGATGTCTCCAATCTCTTGTTTTGTACGTTTTTTCCACGTGTCTCGACCTCCAATGGATCCCTGCAAAGTTTGGTGAAGATCTGAGTATGTCGTTTTTGACCTTATCTGGAACCTCCCATCTGAAAATTTGAAAATTCTTAAAAAATTCGTCGAAAATCTTGATGTCTCCGATCTCTTGTTTTGTACGTTTTTTCCACGTGTCTTGACATGCAAAGTATTCCTGCAAAGTTTGGTGAAGATCTGAGTATGTAGTTTTTGACCTCATCTGGAACCTCCTATCTGAAAATTTGAAAATTCTTAAAAAATTCTTCCAAAATCTTGATGTCTCCAATCTCTTGTTTTGTACGTTTTTTCCACGTGTCTTGACATCCAATGTATCCCTGCAAAGTTTGGTGAAGATCTGAGTATGTAGTTTTTGACCTTATCTGGAACCTCCTATCTGAAAATTTGAAAATTCTTAAAAAATTCGTCCAAAATCTTGATGTCTCCAATCTCTTGTTTTGTACGTTTTTTCCACGTGTCTTGATATCCAATGTATCCCTGCAAAGTTTGGTGAAGATCTGAGTATGTCGTTTTTTACCTTATCTGGAACATCCTTTCTGAAAATTTGAAAATTGTTAAAAAATTCGTCCAAAATCTTGATGTCTCCTATCTCTTGTTTTGTACGTTTTTTCCACGTGTCTTGACATCCAATGTATCCCTGCAAAGTTTGGTGAAGATCTGAGTATGTAGTTTTTGACCTTATCTGGAACCTCCCATCTGAAAATTTGAAAATTCTTAATAAATTCGACCAAAATCTTGATGTCTCCAATCTCTTGTTTTGTACGTTTTTTCCACGTGTCTTGACACATAATGTATCCATGCAAAGTTTGGTGAAGATCTGAGTATGTCGTTTTTGACCTTATATGGAACCTCCTATCTGAAAATTTGAAAATTCTTAAAAAATTCGTCCAAAATCTTGATGTCTCCAATCTCTTGTTTTGTACGTTTTTTCCACGTGTCTTGACATCCAATGTATCCCTGCAAAGTTTGGTGAAGATCTGAGTATGTAGTTTTTGACCTTATCTGGAACCTCCCATCTGAAAATTTGAAAATTCCTAAAAAATCCGTCCAAAATCTTGATGACCACAATCTCTTGTTTTGTACGTTTTTTCCACGTGTCTTGACATTCAATGTATCCCTGCAAAGTTTGGTGAAGATCTGAGTATGTAGTTTTTGACTTTATATGGAACCTCCTTTCTGAAAATTTGAAAATTCTTAAAAAATTCGTCCAAAATCTTGAAGACCCCAATCTCTTGTTTTGTACGTTTTTTCCACGTGTCTTGACATCCAATGTATCCCTGCAAAGTTTGGTGAAGATCTGAGTATGTCGTTTTTGACCTTATCTGGAACATCCTTTCTGAAAATTTGAAAATTGTTAAAAAATTCGTCCAAAATCTTGATGTCTCCAATCTCTTTTTTGTACGTTTTTTCCACGTGTCTTGACATCCAATGTATCCCTGCAAAGTTTGGTGAAGATCTGAGTATGTAGTTTTTGACCTTATCTGGAACCTCCCATCTGAAAATTTGAAAATTCTTAAAAAATTCGACCAAAATCTTGATGTCTCCAATCTTTTGTTTTGTACGTTTTTTCCACGTGTCTTGACACATAATGTATCCATGCAAAGTTTGGTGAAGATCTGAGTATGTAGTTTTTGACCTTATCTGGAACCTCCTATCTGAAAATTTGAAAATTCTTAAAAAATTCGTCCAAAATCTTGATGTCTCCAATCTCTTGTTTTGTACGTTTTTTCCACGTGTCTTGATATCCAATGTATCCCTGCAAAGTTTGGTGAAGATCTGAGTATGTCGTTTTTGACCTTATCTGGAACATCCTTTCTGAAAATTTGAAAATTGTTAAAAAATTCGTCCAAAATCTTGATGTCTCCAATCTCTTTTTTGTACGTTTTTTCCACGTGTCTTGACATCCAATGTATCCCTGCAAAGTTTGGTGAAGATCTGAGTATGTAGTTTTTGACCTTATCTGGAACCTCCCATCTGAAAATTTGAAAATTCTTAAAAAATTCGACCAAAATCTTGATGTCTCCAATCTTTTGTTTTGTACGTTTTTTCCACGTGTCTTGACACATAATGTATCCATGCAAAGTTTGGTGAAGATCTGAGTATGTAGTTTTTGACCTTATATGGAACCTCCTATCTGAAAATTTGAAAATTCTTAAAAAATTCGTCCAAAATCTTGATGTCTCCAATCTCTTGTTTTGTACGTTTTTTCCACGTGTCTTGACATCCAATGTATCCCTGCAAAGTTTGGTGAAGATCTGAGTATGTAGTTTTTGACCTTATCTGGAACCTCCCATCTGAAAATTTGAAAATTCCTAAAAAATCCGTGCAAAATCTTGATGACCCCAATCTCTTGTTTTGTACGTTTTTTCCACGTGTCTTGACATCCAATGTATTCCTGCAATGTTTGGTGAAGGTCTGAGTATGTAGTTTTTGACCTTATATGGAACCTCCTATCTGAAAATTTGAAAATTCTTAAAAAATTCGACCAAAATCTTGATGTTCCGAATCCTATGTTTTGTATGTTTTTTCCACGTGTCTTGACATCCAATGTATCCATGCAAAGTTTGGTGAAGATCTGAGTATGTAGTTTTTGACCTTATATTGAACCTCCCATCTGAAAATTTGAAAATTCTTAAAAAATTCGTCCAAAATCTTGATGACCCCAATCTCTTGTTTTGTACGTTTTTTCCACGTGTCTTGACATCCAAAGTATCCCTGCAAAGTTTGGTGAAGATCTGAGTATGTAGTTTTTGACCTTATATGGAACCTCCTTTCTGAAAATTTGAGAATTCTTAAAAAATTCGTCCAAAATCTTGATGTCTCCAATCTCTTGTTTTGTACGTTTTTTCCACGTGTCTCGACCTCCAATGGATCCCTGCAAAGTTTGGTGAAGATCTGAGTATGTCGTTTTTGACCTTATCTGGAACCTCCCATCTGAAAATTTGAAAATTCTTAAAAAATTCGTCGAAAATCTTGATGTCTCCAATCTCTTGTTTTGTACGTTTTTTCCACGTGTCTTGACATCCAATGTATTCCTGCAATGTTTGGTGGAGATCTGAGTATGTAGTTTTAGACCTTATCTGGAACCTCCTATCTGAAAATTTGAAAATTCTTCAAAAATTCGTCCAAAATCTTGATGTCTCCAATCTCTTGTTTTGTACGTTTTTTCCACGTGTCTCGACCTCCAATGGATCCCTGCAAAGTTTGGTGAAGATCTGAGTATGTCGTTTTTGACTTTATCTGGAACATCCTTTCTGAAAATTTGAAAATTCTTAAAAAATTCGTCGAAAATCTTGATGACTCCAATCTCTTGTTTTGTACGTTTTTTCCACGTGTCTTGACATCCAATGTATCCCTGCAAAGTTTGGTGAAGATCTGAGTATGTAGTTTTTGACCTTATATGGAACCTCCTATCTGAAAATTTGAAAATTCTTAAAAAATTCGTCCAAAATCTTGATGTCTCCAATCTCTTGTTTTGTACGTTTTTTCCACGTGTCTCGACCTCCAATGGATCCCTGCAAAGTTTGGTGAAGATCTGAGTATGTCGTTTTTGACCTTATCTGGAACCTCCCATCTGAAAATTTGAAAATTCTTAAAAAATTCGTCGAAAATCTTGATGTCTCCGATCTCTTGTTTTGTACGTTTTTTCCACGTGTCTTGACATGCAAAGTATTCCTGCAAAGTTTGGTGAAGATCTGAGTATGTAGTTTTTGACCTCATCTGGAACCTCCCATCTGAAAATTTGAAAATTCTTAAAAAAATCGTCCAAAATCTTGATGTCTCCAATCTCTTGTTTTGTACGTTTTTTCCACGTGTCTTGACATCCAATGTATCCCTGCAAAGTTTGGTGAAGATCTGAGTATGTAGTTTTTGACCTTATCTGGAACCTCCTATCTGAAAATTTGAAAATTCTTAAAAAATTCGTCCAAAATCTTGATGTCTCCAATCTCTTGTTTTGTAAGTTTTTTCCACGTGTCTCGACCTCCAATGGATCCCTGCAAAGTTTGGTGAAGATCTGAGTATGTCGTTTTTGACCTTATCTGGAACCTCCCATCTGAAAATTTGAAAATTCTTAAAAAATTCGTCCAAAATCTTGATGTCTCCGATCTCTTGTTTTGTACGTTTTTTCCACGTGTCTTGACATGCAAAGTATTCCTGCAAAGTTTGGTGAAGATCTGAGTATGTAGTTTTTGACCTTATCTGGAACCTCCCATCTGAAAATTTGAAAATTCTTAAAAAATTCGACCAATATCTTGATGTCTCCAATCTCTTGTTTTGTACGTTTTTTCCACGTGTCTTGACACATAATGTATCCATGCAAAGTTTGGTGAAGATCTGAGTATGTAATTTTTGACCTTATATGGAACCTCCTATCTGAAAATTTGAAAATTCTTAAAAAATTCGTCCAAAATCTTGATGTCTCCGATCTCTTGTTTTGTACGTTTTTTCCACGTGTCTTGATATCCAATGTATCCCTGCAAAGTTTGGTGAAGATCTGAGTATGTAGTTTTTGACCTTATCTGGAACCTCCCATCTGAAAATTTGAAAATTCCTAAAAAATCCGTCCAAAATCTTGATGTCTCCAATCTCTTGTTTTGTACGTTTTTTCCACGTGTCTTGACATGCAAAGTATCCCTGCAACGTTTGGTGAAGATCTGAGTATGTAGTTTTTGACCTTATCTGGAACCTCCTATCTGAAAATTTGAAAATTCTTGAAAAATTCGTCGAAAATCTTGATGTCTCCAATCTCTTGCTTTGTACGTTTTTTCCACGTGTCTTGACATCCAATGTATCCCTGCAATGTTTGGTGGAGATCTGAGTATGTAGTTTTTGACCTTATCTGGAACCTCCTATCTGAAAATTTGAAAATTCTTCAAAAATTCGTCCAAAATCTTGATGTCTCCAATCTCTTGTTTTGTACGTTTTTTCCACGTGTCTCGACCTCCAATGTATCCCTGCAAAGTTAGTGAAGATCTGAGTATGTCGTTTTTGACCTTATCTGGAACATCCTTTCTGAAAATTTGAAAATTCTTAAAAAATTCGTCGAAAATCTTGATGTCTCCAATCTCTTGTTTTGTACGTTTTTTCCACGTTTCTTGACATCCAATGTATCCCTGCAAAGTTTGGTGAAGATCTGAGTATGTAGTTTTTGACCTTATATGGAACCTCCTTTCTGAAAATTTGAAAATTCTCAAAAAATTCGTCCATAATCTTGATGTCTCCAATCTCTTGTTTTGTACGTTTTTTCCACGTGTCTTGACATCCAATGTATCCCTGCAAAGTTTGGTGAAGATCTGAGCATGTAGTTTTTGACCTTATATGGAACCTCCTATCTGAAAATTTGAAAATTCTTAAAAAATTCGTCCAAAATCTTGATGTCACCAATCCTATGTTTTGTATGTTTTTTCCACGTGTCTTGACATCCAATGTATCCATGCAAAGTTTGGTGAAGATCTGAGTATGTCGTTTTTGACCTTATCTGGAACCTCCCATCTGAAAATTTGAAAATTCTTAAAAAATTCGTCGAAAATCTTGATGTCTCCGATTTCTTGTTTTGTACGTTTTTTCCACGTGTCTTGACATGCAAAGTATTCCTGCAAAGTTTGGTGAAGATCTGAGTATGTAGTTTTTGACCTCATCTGGAACCTCCTATCTGAAAATTTGAAAATTCTTAAAAAATTCGTCCAAAATTTTGATGTCTCCAATCTCTTGTTTTGTACGTTTTTTCCACGTGTCTTGACATCCAATGTATCCCTGCAATGTTTGGTGAAGATCTGAGTATGTAGTTTTTGACCTTATCTGGAACCTCCCATCTGAAAATTTGAAAATTCCTAAAAAATCCGTCCAAAATCTTGATAACCCCAATCTCTTGTTTTGTACGTTTTTTCCACGTGTCTTGACATCCAATGTATCCCTGCAAAGTTTGGTGAAGATCTGAGTATGTAGTTTTTGACCTTATCTGGAACCTAATATCTGAAAATTTGAAAATTCTTAAAAAATTCGTCCAAAATCTTGATGTCTCCAATCTCTTGTTTTGTACGTTTTTTCCACGTGTCTTGATATCCAATGTATCCCTGCAAAGTTTGGTGAAGATCTGAGTATGTCGTTTTTGACCTTATCTGGAACATCCTTTCTGAAAATTTGAAAATTGTTAAAAAATTCGTCCAAAATCTTGATGTCTCCAATCTCTTTTTTGTACGTTTTTTCCACGTGTCTTGACATCCAATGTATCCCTGCAAAGTTTGGTGAAGATCTGAGTATGTAGTTTTTGACCTTATCTGGAACCTCCCATCTGAAAATTTGAAAATTCTTAAAAAATTCGACCAAAATCTTGATGTCTCCAATCTTTTGTTTTGTACGTTTTTTCCACGTGTCTTGACACATAATGTATCCATGCAAAGTTTGGTGAAGATCTGAGTATGTAGTTTTTGACCTTATATTGAACCTCCTATCTGAAAATTTGAAAATTCTTAAAAAATTCGTCCAAAATCTTGATGTCTCCAATCTCTTGTTTTGTACGTTTTTTCCACGTGTCTTGACATCCAATGTATCCCTGCAAAGTTTGGTGAAGATCTGAGTATGTAGTTTTTGACCTTATCTGGAACCTCCCATCTGAAAATTTGAAAATTCCTAAAAAATCCGTGCAAAATCTTGATGACCCCAATCTCTTGTTTTGTACGTTTTTTCCACGTGTCTTGACATCCAATGTATTCCTGCAATGTTTGGTGAAGATCTGAGTATGTAGTTTTTGACCTTATATGGAACCTCTTATCTGAAAATTTGAAAATTCTTAAAAAATTCGACCAAAATCTTGATGTTCCGAATCCTATGTTTTGTATGTTTTTTCCACGTGTCTTGACATCCAATGTATCCATGCAAAGTTTGGTGAAGATCTGAGTATGTAGTTTTTGACCTTATATTGAACCTCCCATCTGAAAATTTGAAAATTCTTAAAAAATTCGTCCAAAATCTTGATGACCCCAATCTCTTGTTTTGTACGTTTTTTCCACGTGTCTTGACATCCAAAGTATCCCTGCAAAGTTTGGTGAAGATCTGAGTATGTAGTTTTTGACCTTATATTGAACCTCCCATCTGAAAATTTGAAAATTCTTAAAAAATTCGTCCAAAATCTTGATGTCTCCAATCTCTTGTTTTGTACGTTTTTTCCACGTGTCTTGACATCCAATGTATCCATGCAAAGTTTGGTGAAGATCTGAGTATGTCGTTTTTGACCTTATCTGGAACCTCCCATCTGAAAATTTGAAAATTCTTAAAAAATTCGTCGAAAATCTTGATGTCTCCAATCTTTTGTTTTGTACGTTTTTTCCACGTGTCTTGACATGCAAAGTATCCCTGCAACGTTTGGTGAAGATCTGAGTATGTAGTTTTTGACCTTATCTGGAACCTCCTATCTGAAAATTTGAAAATTCTTCAAAAATTCGTCGAAAATCTTGATGTCTCCAATCTCTTGTTTTGTACGTTTTTTCCACGTGTCTTGACATCCAATGTATTCCTGCAATGTTTGGTGGAGATCTGAGTATGTAGTTTTAGACCTTATCTGGAACCTCCTATCTGAAAATTTGAAAATTCTTCAAAAATTCGTCCAAAATCTTGATGTCTCCAATCTCTTGTTTTGTACGTTTTTTCCACGTGTCTCGACCTCCAATGGATCCCTGCAAAGTTTGGTGAAGATCTGAGTATGTCGTTTTTGACCTTATCTGGAACATCCTTTCTGAAAATTTGAAAATTCTTAAAAAATTCGTCGAAAATCTTGATGTCTCCAATCTCTTGTTTTGTACGTTTTTTCCACGTGTCTTGACATCCAATGTATCCCTGCAAAGTTTGGTGAAGATCTGAGTATGTAGTTTTTGACCTTATATGGAACCTCCTATCTGAAAATTTGAAAATTCTTAAAAAATTCGTCCAAAATCTTGATGTCTCCAATCTCTTGTTTTGTACGTTTTTTCCACGTGTCTCGACCTCCAATGGATCCCTGCAAAGTTTGGTGAAGATCTGAGTATGTCGTTTTTGACCTTATCTGGAACCTCCCATCTGAAAATTTGAAAATTCTTAAAAAATTCGTCGAAAATCTTGATGTCTCCGATCTCTTGTTTTGTACGTTTTTTCCACGTGTCTTGACATGCAAAGTATTCCTGCAAAGTTTGGTGAAGATCTGAGTATGTAGTTTTTGACCTCATCTGGAACCTCCTATCTGAAAATTTGAAAAGTCTTAAAAAATTCGTCCAAAATCTTGATGTCTCCAATCTCTTGTTTTGTACGTTTTTTCCACGTGTCTTGACATCCAATGTATCCCTGCAATGTTTGGTGAAGATCTGAGTATGTCGTTTTTGACCTTATCTGGAACCTCCCATCTGAAAATTTGAAAATTCTTAAAAAATTCGTCGAAAATCTTGATGTCTCCGATCTCTTGTTTTGTACGTTTTTTCCACGTGTCTTGACATGCAAAGTATTCCTGCAAAGTTTGGTGAAGATCTGAGTATGTAGTTTTTGACCTCATCTGGAACCTCCTATCTGAAAATTTGAAAATTCTTAAAAAATTCGTCCAAAATTTTGATGTCTCCAATCTCTTGTTTTGTACGTTTTTTCCACGTGTCTTGACATCCAATGTATCCCTGCAATGTTTGGTGAAGATCTGAGTATGTAGTTTTTGACCTTATCTGGAACCTCCCATCTGAAAATTTGAAAATTCCTAAAAAATCCGTCCAAAATCTTGATGACCCCAATCTCTTGTTTTGTACGTTTTTCCCACGTGTCTTGACATCCAATGTATCCCTGCAAAGTTTGGTGAAGATCTGAGTATGTAGTTTTTGACCTTATCTGGAACCTCCTATCTGAAAATTTGAAAATTCTTAAAAAATTCGTCCAAAATCTTGATGTCTCCAATCTCTTGTTTTGTACGTTTTTTCCACGTGTCTTGATATCCAATGTATCCCTGCAAAGTTTGGTGAAGATCTGAGTATGTCGTTTTTGACCTTATCTGGAACATCCTTTCTGAAAATTTGAAAATTGTTAAAAAATTCGTCCAAAATCTTGATGTCTCCAATCTCTTTTTTGTACGTTTTTTCCACGTGTCTTGACATCCAATGTATCCCTGCAAAGTTTGGTGAAGATCTGAGTATGTAGTTTTTGACCTTATCTGGAACCTCCCATCTGAAAATTTGAAAATTCTTAAAAAATTCGACCAAAATCTTGATGTCTCCAATCTTTTGTTTTGTACGTTTTTTCCACGTGTCTTGACACATAATGTATCCATGCAAAGTTTGGTGAAGATCTGAGTATGTAGTTTTTGACCTTATCTGGAACCTCCTATCTGAAAATTTGAAAATTCTTAAAAAATTCGTCCAAAATCTTGATGTCTCCAATCTCTTGTTTTGTACGTTTTTTCCACGTGTCTTGATATCCAATGTATCCCTGCAAAGTTTGGTGAAGATCTGAGTATGTCGTTTTTGACCTTATCTGGAACATCCTTTCTGAAAATTTGAAAATTGTTAAAAAATTCGTCCAAAATCTTGATGTCTCCAATCTCTTTTTGTACGTTTTTTCCACGTGTCTTGACATCCAATGTATCCCTGCAAAGTTTGGTGAAGATCTGAGTATGTAGTTTTTGACCTTATCTGGAACCTCCCATCTGAAAATTTGAAAATTCTTAAAAAATTCGACCAAAATCTTGATGTCTCCAATCTTTTGTTTTGTACGTTTTTTCCACGTGTCTTGACACATAATGTATCCATGCAAAGTTTGGTGAAGATCTGAGTATGTAGTTTTTGACCTTATATGGAACCTCCTATCTGAAAATTTGAAAAATTCTTAAAAAATTCGTCCAAAATCTTGATGTCTCCAATCTCTTGTTTTGTACGTTTTTTCCACGTGTCTTGACATCCAATGTATCCCTGCAAAGTTTGGTGAAGATCTGAGTATGTAGTTTTTGACCTTATCTGGAACCTCCCATCTGAAAATTTGAAAATTCCTAAAAAATCCGTGCAAAATCTTGATGACCCCAATCTCTTGTTTTGTACGTTTTTTCCACGTGTCTTGACATCCAATGTATTCCTGCAATGTTTGGTGAAGGTCTGAGTATGTAGTTTTTGACCTTATATGGAACCTCCTATCTGAAAATTTGAAAATTCTTAAAAAATTCGACCAAAATCTTGATGTTCCGAATCCTATGTTTTGTATGTTTTTTCCACGTGTCTTGACATCCAATGTATCCATGCAAAGTTTGGTGAAGATCTGAGTATGTAGTTTTTGACCTTATATTGAACCTCCCATCTGAAAATTTGAAAATTCTTAAAAAATTCGTCCAAAATCTTGATGACCCCAATCTCTTGTTTTGTACGTTTTTTCCACGTGTCTTGACATCCAAAGTATCCCTGCAAAGTTTGGTGAAGATCCGAGTATGTAGTTTTTGACCTTATATGGAACCTCCTTTCTGAAAATTTGAGAATTCTTAAAAAATTCGTCCAAAATCTTGATGTCTCCAATCTCTTGTTTTGTACGTTTTTTCCACGTGTCTCGACCTCCAATGGATCCCTGCAAAGTTTGGTGAAGATCTGAGTATGTCGTTTTTGACCTTATCTGGAACCTCCCATCTGAAAATTTGAAAATTCTTAAAAAATTCGTCGAAAATCTTGATGTCTCCGATCTCTTGTTTTGTACGTTTTTTCCACGTGTCTTGACATGCAAAGTATTCCTGCAAAGTTTGGTGAAGATCTGAGTATGTAGTTTTTGACCTCATCTGGAACCTCCTATCTGAAAATTTGAAAATTCTTAAAAAATTCTTCCAAAATCTTGATGTCTCCAATCTCTTGTTTTGTACGTTTTTTCCACGTGTCTTGACATCCAATGTATCCCTGCAAAGTTTGGTGAAGATCTGAGTATGTAGTTTTTGACCTTATCTGGAACCTCCTATCTGAAAATTTGAAAATTCTTAAAAAATTCGTCCAAAATCTTGATGTCTCCAATCTCTTGTTTTGTACGTTTTTTCCACGTGTCTTGATATCCAATGTATCCCTGCAAAGTTTGGTGAAGATCTGAGTATGTCGTTTTTTACCTTATCTGGAACATCCTTTCTGAAAATTTGAAAATTGTTAAAAAATTCGTCCAAAATCTTGATGTCTCCTATCTCTTGTTTTGTACGTTTTTTCCACGTGTCTTGACATCCAATGTATCCCTGCAAAGTTTGGTGAAGATCTGAGTATGTAGTTTTTGACCTTATCTGGAACCTCCCATCTGAAAATTTGAAAATTCTTAATAAATTCGACCAAAATCTTGATGTCTCCAATCTCTTGTTTTGTACGTTTTTTCCACGTGTCTTGACACATAATGTATCCATGCAAAGTTTGGTGAAGATCTGAGTATGTCGTTTTTGACCTTATATGGAACCTCCTATCTGAAAATTTGAAAATTCTTAAAAAATTCGTCCAAAATCTTGATGTCTCCAATCTCTTGTTTTGTACGTTTTTTCCACGTGTCTTGACATCCAATGTATCCCTGCAAAGTTTGGTGAAGATCTGAGTATGTAGTTTTTGACCTTATCTGGAACCTCCCATCTGAAAATTTGAAAATTCCTAAAAAATCCGTCCAAAATCTTGATGACCACAATCTCTTGTTTTGTACGTTTTTTCCACGTGTCTTGACATTCAATGTATCCCTGCAAAGTTTGGTGAAGATCTGAGTATGTAGTTTTTGACTTTATATGGAACCTCCTTTCTGAAAATTTGAAAATTCTTAAAAAATTCGTCCAAAATCTTGAAGACCCCAATCTCTTGTTTTGTACGTTTTTTCCACGTGTCTTGACATCCAATGTATCCCTGCAAAGTTTGGTGAAGATCTGAGTATGTCGTTTTTGACCTTATCTGGAACATCCTTTCTGAAAATTTGAAAATTGTTAAAAAATTCGTCCAAAATCTTGATGTCTCCAATCTCTTTTTTGTACGTTTTTTCCACGTGTCTTGACATCCAATGTATCCCTGCAAAGTTTGGTGAAGATCTGAGTATGTAGTTTTTGACCTTATCTGGAACCTCCCATCTGAAAATTTGAAAATTCTTAAAAAATTCGACCAAAATCTTGATGTCTCCAATCTTTTGTTTTGTACGTTTTTTCCACGTGTCTTGACACATAATGTATCCATGCAAAGTTTGGTGAAGATCTGAGTATGTAGTTTTTGACCTTATCTGGAACCTCCTATCTGAAAATTTGAAAATTCTTAAAAAATTCGTCCAAAATCTTGATGTCTCCAATCTCTTGTTTTGTACGTTTTTTCCACGTGTCTTGATATCCAATGTATCCCTGCAAAGTTTGGTGAAGATCTGAGTATGTCGTTTTTGACCTTATCTGGAACATCCTTTCTGAAAATTTGAAAATTGTTAAAAAATTCGTCCAAAATCTTGATGTCTCCAATCTCTTTTTTGTACGTTTTTTCCACGTGTCTTGACATCCAATGTATCCCTGCAAAGTTTGGTGAAGATCTGAGTATGTAGTTTTTGACCTTATCTGGAACCTCCCATCTGAAAATTTGAAAATTCTTAAAAAATTCGACCAAAATCTTGATGTCTCCAATCTTTTGTTTTGTACGTTTTTTCCACGTGTCTTGACACATAATGTATCCATGCAAAGTTTGGTGAAGATCTGAGTATGTAGTTTTTGACCTTATATGGAACCTCCTATCTGAAAATTTGAAAATTCTTAAAAAATTCGTCCAAAATCTTGATGTCTCCAATCTCTTGTTTTGTACGTTTTTTCCACGTGTCTTGACATCCAATGTATCCCTGCAAAGTTTGGTGAAGATCTGAGTATGTAGTTTTTGACCTTATCTGGAACCTCCCATCTGAAAATTTGAAAATTCCTAAAAAATCCGTGCAAAATCTTGATGACCCCAATCTCTTGTTTTGTACGTTTTTTCCACGTGTCTTGACATCCAATGTATTCCTGCAATGTTTGGTGAAGGTCTGAGTATGTAGTTTTTGACCTTATATGGAACCTCCTATCTGAAAATTTGAAAATTCTTAAAAAATTCGACCAAAATCTTGATGTTCCGAATCCTATGTTTTGTATGTTTTTTCCACGTGTCTTGACATCCAATGTATCCATGCAAAGTTTGGTGAAGATCTGAGTATGTAGTTTTTGACCTTATATTGAACCTCCCATCTGAAAATTTGAAAATTCTTAAAAAATTCGTCCAAAATCTTGATGACCCCAATCTCTTGTTTTGTACGTTTTTTCCACGTGTCTTGACATCCAAAGTATCCCTGCAAAGTTTGGTGAAGATCTGAGTATGTAGTTTTTGACCTTATATGGAACCTCCTTTCTGAAAATTTGAGAATTCTTAAAAAATTCGTCCAAAATCTTGATGTCTCCAATCTCTTGTTTTGTACGTTTTTTCCACGTGTCTCGACCTCCAATGGATCCCTGCAAAGTTTGGTGAAGATCTGAGTATGTCGTTTTTGACCTTATCTGGAACCTCCCATCTGAAAATTTGAAAATTCTTAAAAAATTCGTCGAAAATCTTGATGTCTCCGATCTCTTGTTTTGTACGTTTTTTCCACGTGTCTTGACATGCAAAGTATTCCTGCAAAGTTTGGTGAAGATCTGAGTATGTAGTTTTTGACCTCATCTGGAACCTCCTATCTGAAAATTTGAAAATTCTTAAAAAATTCGTCCAAAATCTTGATGTCTCCAATCTCTTGTTTTGTACGTTTTTTCCACGTGTCTTGACATCCAATGTATCCCTGCAAAGTTTGGTGATGATCTGAGTATGTAGTTTTTGACCTTATCTGGAACCTCCTATCTGAAAATTTGAAAATTCTTAAAAAATTCGTCCAAAATCTTGATGTCTCCAATCTCTTGTTTTGTACGTTTTTTCCACGTGTCTTGATATCCAATGTATCCCTGCAAAGTTTGGTGAAGATCTGAGTATGTCGTTTTTTACCTTATCTGGAACATCCTTTCTGAAAATTTGAAAATTGTTAAAAAATTCGTCCAAAATCTTGATGTCTCCTATCTCTTGTTTTGTACGTTTTTTCCACGTGTCTTGACATCCAATGTATCCCTGCAAAGTTTGGTGAAGATCTGAGTATGTAGTTTTTGACCTTATCTGGAACCTCCCATCTGAAAATTTGAAAATTCTTAATAAATTCGACCAAAATCTTGATGTCTCCAATCTCTTGTTTTGTACGTTTTTTCCACGTGTCTTGACACATAATGTATCCATGCAAAGTTTGGTGAAGATCTGAGTATGTAGTTTTTGACCTTATATGGAACCTCCTATCTGAAAATTTGAAAATTCTTAAAAAATTCGTCCAAAATCTTGATGTCTCCAATCTCTTGTTTTGTACGTTTTTTCCACGTGTCTTGACATCCAATGTATCCCTGCAAAGTTTGGTGAAGATCTGAGTATGTAGTTTTTGACCTTATCTGGAACCTCCCATCTGAAAATTTGAAAATTCCTAAAAAATCCGTCCAAAATCTTGATGTCTCCAATCTCTTGTTTTGTACGTTTTTTCCACGTGTCTTGACATCCAATGTATCCATGCAAAGTTTGGTGAAGATCTGAGTATGTCGTTTTTGACCTTATCTGGAACCTCCCATCCGAAAATTTGAAAATTCTTAAAAAATTCGTCGAAAATCTTGATGTCTCCAATCTCTTGTTTTGTACGTTTTTTCCACGTGTCTTGACATGCAAAGTATCCCTGCAACGTTTGGTGAAGATCTGAGTATGTAGTTTTTGACCTTATCTGGAACCTCCTATCTGAAAAAGTAGTGGGGTTTGTGGTGGGGACAGCACCACTTACAAGTGTAGAAGAGGCGAGGCTATTTGATTGAACAATCAGATTTGCTTACACTTAAAACAATGCCAAGATGGGGCCTGTACCCCAATTCTTCAGGTGTGATATGCTCTGATTTTTAAGAAATTCTGAATTTCTAGTGTAGAAAAGGCGAGGGCTCAACAGATAGATTTACTCATACTTAAGACAATGGCAAGAGGGGCTTATACCCTAATTTTTCAGGTGTGGAGGTTCGGGTTTAAGTCCTCATAAAATATGAAGCCTCCCCTGATGGCAAAATGATAATATTGTTGTCTTGTAAACAAAAGGTTCGGGGTTCGAGTCCTGATAAAATATTTAAGATTGAAATACATGTGGCAAAATAATATGTCCACAAGTGAGATTTTGAATAATTACTGCTAGTTGATAGCCCCCAAATCTGAAACCCTGGTAAAAAATGTTTTACAATAATATATTGTACAAAAACTGAATTTCTCAATTTTCTTATTTTTTCATGTTTTATAACCACTTGCTCAATACAATAGAAGAAAAGTGGGTAGGTATAATTAATTGCCTCCATGCCTTGCCGGCACGCAAGATATAAAATCTACACGCTAGAAGGGAATAATAATGATTTTTCTGTGCGATTCACTGAAGAGGTCATTAATCTTTCTGTGCGTGTAACATGTCTGTAACAAGGAAAATGTAACAAAGATTGAGACAAAGATACATATTTTCACACAGTGGCAATGAACTGACCCCCCTTCATTCTGAAAGCAATTCTATTCTGATAATATGAGCCTAGGCAAAGACTTAGAAAATATTATGGCAGTTCAAAATCCAATTTTGTCTGCATTAAGGTCTTCAGAAGCCGGTAAAATGTGGGCATATTCCATATTGAGAAGTGTTAATATTGCTGCATTGTAATCAGGGGCTTTGGGTTCGAGTCCTGATAAAAGATTGAAATATATACAACTGCCCACACATAAGATATTCACTGCTAGCTGATAATACAGTTGAGGTTTCAAAGCTGGTAGAGTGTCTGGGGCCTCTCTGACAGCAAAGTGTTGGTATTATTGCTTTGTAATCAAAGGGCCTCTGTGTTTGAATCGGGCTTCTAGAATTGCTCCGTGACTCTCTCATTTCTTACATCATAAACATATGATTTTTCACCTATGAGAATGACACTACATATGGTGTCATCGGGTAAAGCCTCGTGAAATTCACAGATAATTTTAATGTTTGTTCTGTCATTCACCACAACTTGTTTTCTTTTTGAAGCATTGATGACAAACATGGGTCTCCGTGTTTTGAATTCATCTGGTGTGTAATACATATCCGTATTGCCTGTAGTGACCCTTTTGAAAGCCGAAAAAGCCTCATATAATTTGAGGAAATCACCCTTGGACATGTCTAAATTGTAATTTTCTCTAGGAAAGACCTCATTTCTGCCATTTTTAAGATATATGTTCTTGATGTTGCAGTTATCAAATTTGCTTGAATTTTTTTCCTGATTGTTGTGTCTTCCAGTCTGAAACAATACCACCACAAAATCAGGCATGTCAAATTGTATACTGGAGAATGAATTTGTAGCATCAAATTCATAATAGGTACCAGTGGCAACCTTCTGTACGCATTGATATGTATAAAATTGCAGAGGAATCTGTGGATTTTTTATTATATCAGCTTTGTATTTAAGAGCATAGCTGGCCTCATATTCAACAACTGGGATTCTTAACTCCATAGTCTGAATAATGCACTTGCCCTCATCAGGTAGGGTATTGGGCAGAGCTTCTCCTGTAGGGTTTATCGCACTGTACCTCATCAAAGCATTATTATCATTTGCAGCTCTTCTAAATGTAATTCTTAACCCACCCTTCCACATAATTTCTTTGTAATCCGAGAAGAATCCTGGCAACAGGCGCATCGGGAACAGCACTGTGTGGTTCTTGGATAATATCTTATCACCAGCCTCAAATCCACCTATTTTGTAGTAAGAAGCCTCGGTTTTGGATAATTTTAGTGTGGCCAAAGCTGTGGAGGTAATACCGGGATAATCTATTCTGTTTATAACAACGCCATGCTTTCTGATCTCAATTTCAGAGAACAGATGCGGCACAAAATTGTCCACCAATCTTATATTCGAATTTGCCGGATAATCTGTTCCATCGAGCTTTACAACATCAAATTTGATGTATAGATCTGCTCTGTGGGGGTGTATAAAGCCGTCCCCTACATCAAGATCAACCTCGATCTGTGTGTTGGGTTGATTTAAATTTGCAAATGTCCTCCTGTTTGGGGGGAACGATTGTAGCTCATAACTCTCAATATTTTCCATTGTATGTATTTTTATTTAAATGTTAATCTCTATGATTGCAGTTGTTGTGGCTCCAGCAAAATCAACTAATTCTTCTTTTTCATTAGTGACCATCAATTCAATGTTATCTATTCTATTATGACACACAGGAAAATGTAATGTTGGGGATGGATTGTAGATGATGGGCTCCATGAATTCGGAATTAGGTTTGAATGTTGCAATGATGCCAGTTTGTGAGTACCTATGCCATTTGATTTGGTGATCATACCCTCGGCCACATTACAGTGAATATTCAGAGTCTCTATGGCTAAGAATTTGGGTATATTGATAGCAGTGTGTTTGATGGCCGGTTCGAGTTTTGTGTTGTTCTCAAATCCTAACAGCTCTCCTATAGTACCCAGATCCACTGTTTCCGTAGCAGATACAATCTCTACTCTGTGAGTGACAGAATTTTGACTTAACACTACACCTCTGGGTAATTGAGCATTTAGAGTGGACAGATTATACTGCCCTGGAGTGATGACAATTTTTTGATCCCCTACTGCAATTGTATTGTTGTGGTGAGTAATATTAGGGATCAAGTACATGCCGTAAAATGCTCTGAGAGCTATTGTTTTGGGATACACTATGTCATCATGCAATTTGAGTTTCAATATTGAATTTTGGCTGGTGAGATGGAATACCCCCATGATGTTTCAGATACCACAAGGCCTTTTGAAAATTTTCAATTGATGGTTTATTTATTTGAGACATATATCTGAGAACGGATAAACACAAATGTCCGCAATTAACATCTTTGAAGTTTTGAACACGGGCATTATTGTAATAAAGATTAGCTGATTTTAAATATTTTATTAAATTTTCAGGTGGAACACCTCCAAATGAATCAAACACAAATGCCTCATCGTTTAAATATTTAAGATAACAGATCCAGTGAGTGCCCTGATTTTTGTACTCATCCAAATTAACAATGCCACACTCTTTGTTGAGTGGTTGTTCCGGTAAAGAATCAGACATGTACACACCCCTAAAATTTTTGATGCCCAATGGCTTGATCAAAGCTTCAATATCTTGGTTTGTAAGCGGCTCTTGTTTTTTTTAAACTTATTCATGGCTCTCTTAACACCTTTGCCTTTTTTCTCCATTGCCAGGTTATGGCGCCTCTGCTCATCTAATTCTGCCCTATTCTTCTTGGCATCTATTACTGTTTTTGCTATGGCAGCTGATCCCCCAGCCAAGCTCCCCACAGCCCCGAGAGCAGCTAAGATGGCAGGGATAGTAAATATAAATCCCCCCACATGTGATTTTTTCCTGGATTGCTGTAATTTTTTTAATTGGGGTGTGCTAAGCAACAATTTCATACCATGGCCCTTTGCAAGACAAGAGCTTTTTTTCTTGCGCTGCTTTTTGGTTAAAAGACTGTCAATAGTTTTAAGAGATTTGAGACCTGCATAAGGTATTTGATACATAACACCCTTGGCCTTCATTGTAGGTATATTATATACATATTCACAGCCCCCACCCCAGTTTTTGTTTGGTGCTCATAGCTATGGTGGTTCCCAATGCTGCTATTTTTTCACTTAAAGAAGCATCTTTGCTTACAAATCTGCCAAATGCAGCCTCTTCTAATTTCTTGTCTGCAACATGTCTCTTGTCAAGATCGGAATGTGTGTTGTATGCTATGTCATGGTCTCTACAAGCAGCATCTAAAGGATTAACACCAGGGTCCCCTCTGTTTAATCTATGGTCCAATTTTGTGCCTGGACCACAATATTGATAGCCTGGAATGTGTAGTTCAAATGGCAGCTTGTTTATAATGTCATTAACCAGCCCCCGACCCTCAGAAACATTCCAAAATTTAGGTGGTAGAGTATTAATAATTTTTATGAGATATCCAATCCCCTTAGGGTCATTCACTATAAAATTAGACAATTTGGTGCTTATCATGTCCATAATTCCAACCTTTTCATTGTAAAAATTGTGGTTGCCAGCATTTTCCTCCCCAGCTATCACCAATAACCTATCTACAAGTTTCCTGACATCATCAACCCACATAAATTCTTTAGGCAGAGTATTGTATTGTTTGATTCCACTGCCAGTCTTGATCTGTGACCATATGGGCTTGATTAAATTATTGTATTTTGCCCCACTGCTCGACTTGACTCTTTTTTGTGTGGGATCATTGTTCTGGTACAGAGCATCTGATTTTATTAATATTTCTTTGTAATGTTCATAATCTTGATCTGTATAGCTTCCAGGCCTCTTCCTAGTCATCAGTTCCCACAACCCAGGTGTGCCGGGGTACTTAACAAAAGCACCTTTTTCTCCGAGACGAGATTCTGAATAAACAATGATATCATCCCCCATAAAAGTTACTCTGAAATTACCGATTCTATGAATAATGCTGCCATCAAGCTCTGTGTCGGCATATAAGCCAAAAACCTCATCTTTATTGTCTTTAGGTGTGGTTAAATATTTTTGAGCAAGAAGACCCAATTCAATAGGATCCTGACTAGCTTCAATTCTTCTAGGAGCAACAGGACTAGGTGTATGAATACTGGAAAGTGGGGTGAATGGATAATCTAATATGTTCCTTGCAGCTACAGGTACAAGCTCCGTGATCAAATCTTGATTTTGCTCTGTAACAGTTTTGATATTCTTACCTAAATTATTAATAGCATCAATTACAGGCTGTTCTGTTTGTTTGTGTTTTTCATAAATTCCACGGTTCTCTGATTTCCATCCCTTAAATCTTTTTACAAGATAATCTCTTAACTTAAGATCATCAATGACTGGTCGTTTCATGGTTGTTTATTTATGTCTCAACGTCTAGAAAATCGTTGATTTTATTTCTGTATTTGCCGCTATTGGGTGTTCTTGTCATATCAATTGTGACAAACCCATAACTGTCTTGATTCCAGCACTTGCTGCAAAACTTGGAAAAATCATTGTAGCTCAAGTCCCCACCTACATATTCATCATGTATGTGTTTGAGGTTGGTATGATCCTGATGAAACACACATATAAAATTGCTGTTGTCTCGGATCAGCTGCTTCGGTATTTTAGAAAAAGTCTGTGCCAGGTAGAAGCAATCAATGTTTTTGTGGCGGCCCTGTGTAAAGAAATTTCTAACCTTGTTTTGATTATCCAGTATAATGTCATCAAACACAACAACAGAATTATCGAGACATTCATCTAATGGCTTAACATCCGGTTCAAAAGTGGCAATATCCAATCCATCATATAGCTTCATCAGCTGCTGATATTTTAATTGTTCCAAGCTCTTAGAGAAAACATACAAGTGCCTGTTTTTCCAGTCTAACCAGTTGGGTGCCAATAAAAAATTATCAACCATTAGTGTAGTTTTACCACAAGCAGATGGCCCAACAATAAGACACCTAATATTATCAGGCAGCAAGTTGCCATTTCTCTTATTCTGCTGTTCAGGTTCTGGCAGCCTTTTTATAACATCCCAGGTGCTCATATTATCACTTTGTCTGCATCGATCCAGCTGTTTTCCGGATGACCTAGCCATTTGACAAATAACTTGTTGCCTTTTCTGCGGATGATTTTTTCTATGAGATATGTGTCAGGCTGTTTAGTTTTGCTGAGTTCTTGTTCATAGAACCTGCCTTTGAGAATTTCTCCTCGGTGATCTTTTATTATATATGTGTTAAGGGTCCCGGGTTTAACTTGAACCACTGTAAATAATTCGGTGCTCCAGTTTCTCGTAAAGCCTCTTTTGAATAAGTGCTTATATTTGCTGATTCTTACTTGATCGCCCACCCTGTATTTGGCCTTTCTTGTTGTTGGCTGGTATCTAGGATAATAAACAGTCCTGATCAATTTTTGCTCATCAGATGAAGTTACTTCAGAGGGCTTCATGTTGATTGTGGAATGGACCGAGTTGTTATATTTATGTAGAAGTTCTGGAAGAATATTAAGCCATTTATAATTACCTTGGAGGGTAAATTGTTTATACATAAGATTTTTTAAGGTTCTGTTGAATCTCTCTACAATTGAGGCTTTGAGGTCACTGTAACTCGAGTAATGTTGTATTGACTGGCTTTTAATAAATTGTTGGAACACAGAATTATAAAATTCTTTGCCATTATCTGTTTGCAAATAGCGCGGTGATCTTCCTGAATGATTGATGATTGTCCTGAGGGCTTCTGTAACACATTTTCCAGTTTTGGATTTGAGTGGCACAGCCCAGGCAAATTTTGAAAATGTGTCTATTACAGTGAGTAGATACTTGTAGCCCTTGTTGATTTTGTCTAAGTTTTTCAACTGCCCACTTGCCATTTCAATCAAGTCGCTCTGCCATAAATCATCTATACCCTTTGTGACTACTGGGAGTCTCTTAAAATTATGTCTGGCCTGTCTGTGTAATTCATCAACAATAATTTGTCTAGACATAATATGTAAACAAGAATATTGCAACTATGGGGTGTTCAGCAGCTGATACTGCAGGATTTTCTAAATATAATTTGTCCCCTATTTGTATTTTAAATTCCAAAGAGCCATCATCTTCAGTATAGGCTGTTTCTAATGTATTGGGATCTGTAAAATCCTCTAACTCTACACTGGTGATTTTTGGTTTGTTGTCAGCATTTGTTATTGATAAGGTAGGGTAGTGGTGTGCCTGTGGCTGATGCCAATATTTGATCTTGATTGGTCTCAATGTGCCCCCAACAAAAAACTGGTAATAAAATTGTGCAGGGGACAGCATATATATTTTGCCACCTGGTGTAAATGGTGAATCATATTCTTTGTTGGGGATGCTGTACAATTCAAGAATTACTGTATGTTTTGGATTCTCGATTATGCCTGTTATTTCTTTTTCTGCTGTAAGCAATCTGCTTGTTACAGATTCAAGGTGCTCATTGATGGTCCTAACATTGATGGTCCTTATCTGGAACCTCCTATCTGAAAATTTGAAAATTCTTCAAAAATTCGTCCAAAATCTTGATGTCTCCAATCTCTTGTTTTGTACGTTTTTCCACGTGTCTCGACCTCCAATGTATCCCTGCAAAGTTAGTGAAGATCTGAGTATGTCGTTTTTGACCTTATCTGGAACATCCTTTCTGAAAATTTGAAAATTCTTAAAAAATTCGTCGAAAATCTTGATGTCTCCAATCTCTTGTTTTGTACGTTTTTTCCACGTTTCTTGACATCCAATGTATCCCTGCAAAGTTTGGTGAAGATCTGAGTATGTCGTTTTTGACCTTATATGGAACCTCCTTTCTGAAAATTTGAAAATTCTTAAAAAATTCGTCGAAAATATTGATGTCTCCAATCTCTTGTTTTGTACGTTTTTTCCACGTGTCTTGACATCCAATGTATCCCTGCAAAGTTTGGTGAAGATCTGAGTATGTAGTTTTTGACCTTATATGGAACCTCCTATCTGAAAATTTGAAAATTCTTAAAAAATTCGTCCAAAATCTTGATGTCACCAATCCTATGTTTTGTATGTTTTTTCCACGTGTCTTGACATCCAATGTATCCATGCAAAGTTTGGTGAAGATCTGAGTATGTCGTTTTTGACCTTATCTGGAACCTCCCATCTGAAAATTTGAAAATTCTTAAAAAATTCGTCGAAAATCTTGATGTCTCCGATCTCTTGTTTTGTACGTTTTTTCCACGTGTCTTGACATGCAAAGTATTCCTGCAAAGTTTGGTGAAGATCTGACTATGTAGTTTTTGACCTCATCTGGAACCTCCTATCTGAAAATTTGAAAATTCTTAAAAAATTCGTCCAAAATATTGATGTCTCAAATCTCTTGTTTTGTACGTTTTTTCCACGTGTCTTGACATCCAATGTATCCCTGCAATGTTTGGTGAAGATCTGAGTATGTAGTTTTTGACCTTATCTGGAACCTCCCATCTGAAAATTTGAAAATTCCTAAAAAATCCGTCCAAAATCTTGATGACCCCAATCTCTTGTTTTGTACGTTTTTTCCACGTGTCTTGACATCCAATGTATCCCTGCAAAGTTTGGTGAAGATCTGAGTATGTAGTTTTTGACCTTATCTGGAACCTCCTATCTGAAAATTTGAAAATTCTTAAAATATTCGTCCAAAATCTTGATGTCTCCAATCTCTTGTTTTGTACGTTTTTTCCACGTGTCTTGATATCCAATGTATCCCTGCAAAGTTTGGTGAAGATCTGAGTATGTCGTTTTTGACCTTATCTGGAACATCCTTTCTGAAAATTTGAAAATTGTTAAAAAATTCGTCCAAAATCTTGATGTCTCCAATCTCTTTTTTGTACGTTTTTTCCACGTGTCTTGACATCCAATGTATCCCTGCAAAGTTTGGTGAAGATCTGAGTATGTAGTTTTTGACCTTATCTGGAACCTCCCATCTGAAAATTTGAAAATTCTTAAAAAATTCGACCAAAATCTTGATGTCTCCAATCTTTTGTTTTGTACGTTTTTTCCACGTGTCTTGACACATAATGTATCCATGCAAAGTTTGGTGAAGATCTGAGTATGTAGTTTTTGACCTTATATGGAACCTCCTATCTGAAAATTTGAAAATTCTTAAAAAATTCGTCCAAAATCTTGATGTCTCCAATCTCTTGTTTTGTACGTTTTTTCCACGTGTCTTGACATCCAATGTATCCCTGCAAAGTTTGGTGAAGATCTGAGTATGTAGTTTTTGACTTTATCTGGAACCTCCCATCTGAAAATTTGAAAATTCCTAAAAAATCCGTGCAAAATCTTGATGACCCCAATCTCTTGTTTTGTACGTTTTTTCCACGTGTCTTGACATCCAATGTATTCCTGCAATGTTTGGTGAAGATCTGAGTATGTAGTTTTTGACCTTATATGGAACCTCCTATCTGAAAATTTGAAAATTCTTAAAAAATTCGACCAAAATCTTGATGTTCCGAATCCTATGTTTTGTATGTTTTTTCCACGTGTCTTGACATCCAATGTATCCATGCAAAGTTTGGTGAAGATCTGAGTATGTAGTTTTTGACCTTATATTGAACCTCCCATCTGAAAATTTGAAAATTCTTAAAAAATTCGTCCAAAATCTTGATGACCCCAATCTCTTGTTTTGTACGTTTTTTCCACGTGTCTTGACATCCAAAGTATCCCTGCAAAGTTTGGTGAAGATCTGAGTATGTAGTTTTTGAACTTATATGGAACCTCCTTTCTGAAAATTTGAGAATTCTTAAAAAATTCGTCCAAAATCTTGATGTCTCCAATCTCTTGTTTTGTACGTTTTTTCCACGTGTCTTGACATCCAATGTATCCATGCAAAGTTTGGTGAAGATCTGAGTATGTCGTTTTTGACCTTATCTGGAACCTCCCATCTGAAAATTTGAAAATTCTTAAAAAATCCGTGCAAAATCTTGATGACCCCAATCTCTTGTTTTGTACGTTTTTTCCACGTGTCTTGACATCCAATGTATCCATGCAAAGTTTGGTGAAGATCTGAGTATGTCGTTTTTGACCTTATCTGGAACCTCCCATCTGAAAATTTGAAAATTCTTAAAAAATTCGTCGAAAATCTTGATGTCTCCAATCTCTTGTTTTGTACGTTTTTTCCACGTGTCTTGACATGCAAAGTATCCCTGCAACGTTTGGTGAAGATCTGAGTATGTAGTTTTTGACCTTATCTGGAACCTCCTATCTGAAAATTTGAAAATTCTTCAAAAATTCGTCGAAAATCTTGATGTCTCCAATCTCTTGTTTTGTACGTTTTTTCCACGTGTCTTGACATCCAATGTATCCCTGCAATGTTTGGTGGAGATCTGAGTATGTAGTTTTTGACCTTATCTGGGACCTCCTATCAGAAAATTTGAAAATTCTTCAAAAATTCGTCCAAAATCTTGATGTCTCCAATCTCTTGTTTTGTACGTTTTTTCCACGTGTCTCGACCTCCAATGTATCCCTGCAAAGTTTGGTGAAGATCTGAGTATGTCGTTTTTGACCTTATCTGGAACATCCTTTCTGAAAATTTGAAAATTCTTAAAAAATTCGTCGAAAATCTCGATGTCTCCAATCTCTTGTTTTGTACGTTTTTTCCACGTGTCTTGACATCCAATGTATCCCTGCAAAGTTTGGTGAAGATCTGAGTATGTAGTTTTTGACCTTATATGGAACCTCCTATCTGAAAATTTGAAAATTCTTAAAAAATTCGACCAAAATCTTGATGTTCCGAATCCTATGTTTTGTATGTTTTTTCCACGTGTCTTGACATCCAATGTATCCATGCAAAGTTTGGTGAAGATCTGAGTATGTAGTTTTTGACCTTATATTGAACCTCCCATCTGAAAATTTGAAAATTCTTAAAAAATTCGTCCAAAATCTTGATGACCCCAATCTCTTGTTTTGTACGTTTTTTCCACGTGTCTTGACATCCAAAGTATCCCTGCAAAGTTTGGTGAAGATCTGAGCATGTAGTTTTTGACCTTATATGGAACCTCCTTTCTGAAAATTTGAGAATTCTTAAAAAATTCGTCCAAAATCTTGATGTCTCCAATCTCTTGTTTTGTACGTTTTTTCCACGTGTCTTGACATACAATGTATCCATGCAAAGTTTGGTGAAGATCTGAGTATGTCGTTTTTGACCTTATCTGGAAAAACGTACAAAGCAAGAGATTGGAGACATCAAGATTTTCGACGAATTTTTGAAGAATTTTCAAATTTTCAGATAGGAGGTTCCAGATAAGGTCAAAAACTACATACTCAGATCTTCACCAAACGTTGCAGGGATACTTTGCATGTCAAGACACGTGGAAAAAACGTACAAAACAAGAGATTGGAGACATCAAGATTTTCGACGAATTTTTTAAGAATTTTCAAATTTTCGGATGGGAGGTTCCAGATAAGGTCAAAAACGACATACTCAGATCTTCACCAAACTTTGGATGGATACATTGGATGTCAAGACACGTGGAAAAAAGGATGTCAAGACACGTGGAAAAAACGTACAAAACAAGAGATTGGGGTCTTCAAGATTTTGGACGAATTTTTTAAGAATTTTCAAATTTTCAGAAAGGAGGTTCCATATAAGGTCAAAAACTACATACTCAGATCTTCACCAAACTTTGCAGGGATACATTGAATGTCAAGACACGTGGAAAAAACGTACAAAACAAGAGATTGTGGTCATCAAGATTTTGGACGGATTTTTTAGGAATTTTCAAATTTTCAGATGGGAGGTTCCAGATAAGGTCAAAAACTACATACTCAGATCTTCACCAAACTTTGCAGGGATACATTGGATGTCAAGACACGTGGAAAAAACGTACAAAACAAGAGATTGGAGACATCAAGATTTTGGACGAATTTTTTAAGAATTTTCAAATTTTCAGATAGGAGGTTCCATATAAGGTCAAAAACTACATACTCAGATCTTCACCAAACTTTGCATGGATACATTATGTGTCAAGACACGTGGAAAAAACGTACAAAACAAAAGATTGGAGACATCAAGATTTTGGTCGAATTTTTTAAGAATTTTCAAATTTTCAGATGGGAGGTTCCAGATAAGGTCAAAAACTACATACTCAGATCTTCACCAAACTTTGCAGGGATACATTGGATGTCAAGACACGTGGAAAAAACGTACAAAACAAGAGATAGGAGACATCAAGATTTTGGACGAATTTTTTAACAATTTTCAAATTTTCAGAAAGGATGTTCCAGATAAGGTAAAAAACGACATACTCAGATCTTCACCAAACTTTGCAGGGATACATTGGATATCAAGACACGTGGAAAAAACGTACAAAACAAGAGATTGGAGACATCAAGATTTTGGACGAATTTTTTAAGAATTTTCAAATTTTCAGATAGGAGGTTCCAGATAAGGTCAAAAACTACATACTCAGATCTTCACCAAACTTTGCAGGGATACATTGGATGTCAAGACACGTGGAAAAAACGTACAAAACAAGAGATTGGAGACATCAAGATTTTGGACGAATTTTTTAAGAATTTTCAAATTTTCAGATAGGAGGTTCCAGATGAGGTCAAAAACTACATACTCAGATCTTCACCAAACTTTGCAGGAATACTTTGCATGTCAAGACACGTGGAAAAAACGTACAAAACAAGAGATCGGAGACATCAAGATTTTCGACGAATTTTTTAAGAATTTTCAAATTTTCAGATGGGAGGTTCCAGATAAGGTCAAAAACGACATACTCAGATCTTCACCAAACTTTGCAGGGATCCATTGGAGGTCGAGACACGTGGAAAAAACGTACAAAACAAGAGATTGGAGACATCAAGATTTTGGACGAATTTTTTAAGAATTCTCAAATTTTCAGAAAGGAGGTTCCATATAAGGTCAAAAACTACATACTCAGATCTTCACCAAACTTTGCAGGGATACTTTGGATGTCAAGACACGTGGAAAAAACGTACAAAACAAGAGATTGGGGTCATCAAGATTTTGGACGAATTTTTTAAGAATTTTCAAATTTTCAGATGGGAGGTTCAATATAAGGTCAAAAACTACATACTCAGATCTTCACCAAACTTTGCATGGATACATTGGATGTCAAGACACGTGGAAAAAACATACAAAACAAAGGATTCGGAACATCAAGATTTTGGTCGAATTTTTTAAGAATTTTCAAATTTTCAGATAGGAGGTTCCATATAAGGTCAAAAACTACATACTCAGATCTTCACCAAACATTGCAGGAATACATTGGATGTCAAGACACGTGGAAAAAACGTACAAAACAAGAGATTGGGGTCATCAAGATTTTGCACGGATTTTTTAGGAATTTTCAAATTTTCAGATGGGAGGTTCCAGATAAGGTCAAAAACTACATACTCAGATCTTCACCAAACTTTGCAGGGATACATTGGATGTCAAGACACGTGGAAAAAACGTACAAAACAAGAGATTGGAGACATCAAGATTTTGGACGATTTTTTTAAGAATTTTCAAATTTTCAGATAGGAGGTTCCATATAAGGTCAAAAACTACATACTCAGATCTTCACCAAACTTTGCATGGATACATTATGTGTCAAGACACGTGGAAAAAACGTACAAAACAAAAGATTGGAGACATCAAGATTTTGGTCGAATTTTTTAAGAATTTTCAAATTTTCAGATGGGAGGTTCCAGATAAGGTCAAAAACTACATACTCAGATCTTCACCAAACTTTGCAGGGATACATTGGATGTCAAGACACGTGGAAAAAACGTACAAAAAAGAGATTGGAGACATCAAGATTTTGGACGAATTTTTTAACAATTTTCAAATTTTCAGAAAGGATGTTCCAGATAAGGTCAAAAACGACATACTCAGATCTTCACCAAACTTTGCAGGGATACATTGGATATCAAGACACGTGGAAAAAACGTACAAAACAATAGATTGGAGACATCAAGATTTTGGACGAATTTTTTAAGAATTTTCAAATTTTCAGATGGGAGGTTCCAGATAAGGTCAAAAACTACATACTCAGATCTTCACCAAACTTTGCATGGATACATTATGTGTCAAGACACGTGGAAAAAACGTACAAAACAAAAGATTGGAGACATCAAGATTTTGGTCGAATTTTTTAAGAATTTTCAAATTTTCAGATGGGAGGTTCCAGATAAGGTCAAAAACTACATACTCAGATCTTCACCAAACTTTGCAGGGATACATTGGATGTCAAGACACGTGGAAAAAACGTACAAAAAAGAGATTGGAGACATCAAGATTTTGGACGAATTTTTTAACAATTTTCAAATTTTCAGAAAGGATGTTCCAGATAAGGTCAAAAACGACATACTCAGATCTTCACCAAACTTTGCAGGGATACATTGGATATCAAGACACGTGGAAAAAACGTACAAAACAAGAGATTGGAGACATCAAGATTTTGGACGAATTTTTTAAGAATTTTCAAATTTTCAGATAGGAGGTTCCAGATAAGGTCAAAAACTACATACTCAGATCTCCACCAAACTTTGCAGGGATACATTGGATGTCAAGACACGTGGAAAAAACGTACAAAACAAGAGATTGGGGTCATCAAGATTTTGGACGGATTTTTTAGGAATTTTCAAATTTTCAGATGGGAGGTTCCAGATAAGGTCAAAAACTACATACTCAGATCTTCACCAAACATTGCAGGGATACATTGGAGGTCAAGACACGTGGAAAAAACGTACAAAACAAGAGATTGGAGACATCAAAATTTTGGACGAATTTTTTAAGAATTTTCAAATTTTCAGATAGGAGGTTCCAGATGAGGTCAAAAACTACATACTCAGATCTTCACCAAACTTTGCAGGAATACTTTGCATGTCAAGACACGTGGAAAAAACGTACAAAACAAGAGATCGGAGACATCAAGATTTTCGACGAATTTTTTAAGAATTTTCAAATTTTCAGATGGGAGGTTCCAGATAAGGTCAAAAACGACATACTCAGATCTTCACCAAACTTTGCATGGATACATTGGATGTCAAGACACGTGGAAAAAACATACAAAACATAGGATTGGTGACATCAAGATTTTGGACGAATTTTTTAAGAATTTTCAAATTTTCAGATAGGAGGTTCCATATAAGGTCAAAAACTACATACTCAGATCTTCACCAAACTTTGCAGGGATACTTTGGATGTCAAGACACGTGGAAAAAACGTACAAAACAAGAGATTGGGGTCATCAAGATTTTGGACGAATTTTTTAAGAATTTTCAAATTTTCAGATGGGAGGTTCAATATAAGGTCAAAAACTACATACTCAGATCTTCTCCAAACTTTGCATGGATACATTGGATGTCAAGACACGTGGAAAAAACATACAAAACATAGGATTCGGAACATCAAGATTTTGGTCGAATTTTTTAAGAATTTTCAAATTTTCAGATAGGAGGTTCCATATAAGGTCAAAAACTACATACTCAGATCTTCACCAAACATTGCAGGAATACATTGGATGTCAAGACACGTGGAAAAAACGTACAAAACAAGAGATTGGGGTCATCAAGATTTTGCACGGATTTTTTAGGAATTTTCAAATTTTCAGATGGGAGGTTCCAGATAAGGTCAAAAACTACATACTCAGATCTTCACCAAACTTTGCAGGGATACATTGGATGTCAAGACACGTGGAAAAAACGTACAAAACAAGAGATTGGAGACATCAAGATTTTGGACGAATTTTTTAAGAATTTTCAAATTTTCAGATAGGAGGTTCCATATAAGGTCAAAAACTACATACTCAGATCTTCACCAAACTTTGCATGGATACATTATGTGTCAAGACACGTGGAAAAAACGTACAAAACAAAAGATTGGAGACATCAAGATTTTGGTCGAATTTTTTAAGAATTTTCAAATTTTCAGATGGGAGGTTCCAGATAAGGTCAAAAACTACATACTCAGATCTTCACCAAACTTTGCAGGGATACATTGGATGTCAAGACACGTGGAAAAAACGTACAAAACAAGAGATTGAAGACATCAAGATTTTGGACGAATTTTTTAAGAATTTTTAAATTTTCAGATAGGAGGTTCCATATAAGGTCAAAAACTACATACTCAGATCTTCACCAAACTTTGCATGGATACATTATGTGTCAAGACACGTGGAAAAAACGTACAAAACAAGAGATTGGAGACATCAAGATATTGGTCGAATTTTTTAAGAAATTTCAAATTTTCAGATGGGAGGTTCCAGATAAGGTCAAAAACTACATACTCAGATCTTCACCAAACTTTGCAGGGATACATTGGATGTCAAGACACGTGGAAAAAACGTACAAAACAAGAGATAGGAGACATCAAGATTTTGGACGAATTTTTTAACAATTTTCAAATTTTCAGAAAGGATGTTCCAGATAAGGTCAAAAACAACATACTCAGATCTTCACCAAACTTTGCAGGGATACATTGGATATCAAGACACGTGGAAAAAACGTACAAAACAAGAGATTGGAGACATCAAGATTTTGGACGAATTTTTTAAGAATTTTCAAATTTTCAGATAGGAGGTTCCATATAAGGTCAAAAACTACATACTCAGATCTTCACCAAACTTTGCAGGGATACATTGGATGTCAAGACACGTGGAAAAAACGTACAAAACAAGAGATTGGAGACATCAAGATTATGGACGAATTTTTTGAGAATTTTCAAATTTTCAGAAAGGAGGTTCCATATAAGGTCAAAAACTACATACTCAGATCTTCACCAAACTTTGCAGGGATACATTGGATGTCAAGACACGTGGAAAAAACGTACAAAACAAGAGATTGGAGACATCAAGATTTTCGACGAATTTTTTAAGAATTTTCAAATTTTCAGAAAGGATGTTCCAGATAAGGTCAAAAACGACATACTCAGATCTTCACCAAACTTTGCAGGGATACATTGGAGGTCGAGACACGTGGAAAAAACGTACAAAACAAGAGATTGGAGACATCAAGATTTTGGACGAATTTTTGAAGAATTTTCAAATTTTCTGATAGGAGGTCCCAGATAAGGTCAAAAACTACATACTCACATCTCCACCAAACATTGCAGGGATACATTGGATGTCAAGACACGTGGAAAAAACGTACAAAACAAGAGATTGGAGACATCAAGATTTTCGACGAATTTTTGAAGAATTTTCAAATTTTCAGATAGGAGGTTCCAGATAAGGTCAAAAACTACATACTCAGATCTTCACCAAACGTTGCAGGGATACTTTGCATGTCAAGACACGTGGAAAAAACGTACAAAACAAGAGATTGGAGACATCAAGATTTTCGACGAATTTTTTAAGAATTTTCAAATTTTCAGATGGGAGGTTCCAGATAAGGTCAAAAACGACATACTCAGATCTTCACCAAACTTTGCATGGATACATTGGATGTCAAGACACGTGGAAAAAACGTACAAAACAAGAGATTGGGGTCATCAAGATTTTGCACGGATTTTTTAGGAATTTTCAAATTTTCAGATGGGAGGTTCCAGATAAGGTCAAAAACTACATACTCAGATCTTCACCAAACTTTGCAGGGATACATTGGATGTCAAGACACGTGGAAAAAACGTACAAAACAAGAGATTGGAGACATCAAGATTTTGGACGAATTTTTTAAGAATTTTCAAATTTTCAGATAGGAGGTTCCATATAAGGTCAAAAACTACATACTCAGATCTTCACCAAACTTTGCATGGATACATTATGTGTCAAGACACGTGGAAAAAACGTACAAAACAAAAGATTGGAGACATCAAGATTTTGGTCGAATTTTTTAAGAATTTTCAAATTTTCAGATGGGAGGTTCCAGATAAGGTCAAAAACTACATACTCAGATCTTCACCAAACTTTGCAGGGATACATTGGATGTCAAGACACGTGGAAAAAACGTACAAAAAAGAGATTGTAGACATCAAGATTTTGGACGAATTTTTTAACAATTTTCAAATTTTCAGAAAGGATGTTCCAGATAAGGTCAAAAACGACATACTCAGATCTTCACCAAACTTTGCAGGGATACATTGGATATCAAGACACGTGGAAAAAACGTACAAAACAAGAGATTGGAGACATCAAGATTTTGGACGAATTTTTTAAGAATTTTCAAATTTTCAGATAGGAGGTTCCAGATAAGGTCAAAAACTACATACTCAGATCTTCACCAAACTTTGCAGGGATACATTGGATGTCAAGACACGTGGAAAAAACGTACAAAACAAGAGATTGGGGTCCTCAAGATTTTGGACGGATTTTTTAGGAATTTTCAAATTTTCAGATGGGAGGTTCCAGATAAGGTCAAAAACTACATACTCAGATCTTCACCAAACATTGCAGGGATACATTGGATGTCAAGACACGTGGAAAAAACGTACAAAACAAGAGATTGGAGACATCAAAATTTTGGACGAATTTTTTAAGAATTTTCAAATTTTCAGATAGGAGGTTCCAGATGAGGTCAAAAACTACATACTCAGATCTTCACCAAACTTTGCAGGAATACTTTGCATGTCAAGACACGTGGAAAAAACGTACAAAACAAGAGATCGGAGACATCAAGATTTTCGACGAATTTTTTAAGAATTTTCAAATTTTCAGATGGGAGGTTCCAGATAAGGTCAAAAACGACATACTCAGATCTTCACCAAACTTTGCATGGATACATTGGATGTCAAGACACGTGGAAAAAACATACAAAACATAGGATTGGTGACATCAAGATTTTGGACGAATTTTTTAAGAATTTTCAAATTTTCAGATAGGAGGTTCCATATAAGGTCAAAAACTACATACTCAGATCTTCACCAAACTTTGCAGGGATACATTGGAGGTCGAGACACGTGGAAAAAAAGTACAAAACAAGAGATTGGGGTCATCAAGATTTTGGACGGATTTTTTAGGAATTTTCAAATTTTCAGATGGGAGGTTCCAGATAAGGTCAAAAACTACATACTCAGATCTTCACCAAACATTGCAGGGATACATTGGATGTCAAGACACGTGGAAAAAACGTACAAAAGAAGAGATTGGAGACATCAAGATTTTGGACGAATTTTTTAAGAATTTTCAAATTTTCAGATAGGAGGTTCCAGATGAGGTCAAAAACTACATACTCAGATCTTCACCAAACTTTGCAGGAATACTTTGCATGTCAAGACACGTGGAAAAAACGTACAAAACAAGAGATCGGAGACATCAAGATTTTCGACGAATTTTTTAAGAATTTTCAAATTTTCAGATGGGAGGTTCCAGATAAGGTCAAAAACGACATACTCAGATCTTCACCAAACTTTGCAGGGATCCATTGGAGGTCGAGACACGTGGAAAAAACGTACAAAACAAGAGATTGGAGACATCAAGATTTTGGACGAATTTTTTAAGAATTTTCAAATTTTCAGATAGGAGGTTCCATATAAGGTCAAAAACTACATACTCAGATCTTCACCAAACTTTGCAGGGATACATTGGATGTCAAGACACGTGGAAAAAACGTACAAAACAAGAGATTGGAGACATCAAGATTTTGGACGAATTTTTTAAGAATTTTCAAATTTTCAGATAGGAGGTTCCATATATGGTCAAAAACTACATACTCAGATCTTCACCAAACTTTGCAGGGATCCATTGGATGTCAAGACACGTGGAAAAAACGTACAAAACAAGAGATTGGAGACATCAAGATTTTGGACGAATTTTTTAAGAATTCTCAAATTTTCAGAAAGGAGGTTCCATATAAGGTCAAAAACTACATACTCAGATCTTCACCAAACTTTGCAGGGATACTTTGGATGTCAAGACACGTGGAAAAAACGTACAAAACAAGAGATTGGGGTCATCAAGATTTTGGACGAATTTTTTAAGAATTTTCAAATTTTCAGATGGGAGGTTCAATATAAGGTCAAAAACTACATACTCAGATCTTCACCAAACTTTGCATGGATACATTGGATGTCAAGACACGTGGAAAAAACATACAAAACATAGGATTCGGAACATCAAGATTTTGGTCGAATTTTTTAAGAATTTTCAAATTTTCAGATAGGAGGTTCCATATAAGGTCAAAAACTACATACTCAGATCTTCACCAAACATTGCAGGAATACATTGGATGTCAAGACACGTGGAAAAAACGTACAAAACAAGAGATTGGGGTCATCAAGATTTTGCACGGATTTTTTAGGAATTTTCAAATTTTCAGATGGGAGGTTCCAGATAAGGTCAAAAACTACATACTCAGATCTTCACCAAACTTTGCAGGGATACATTGGATGTCAAGACACGTGGAAAAAACGTACAAAACAAGAGATTGGAGACATCAAGATTTTGGACGAATTTTTTAAGAATTTTCAAATTTTCAGATAGGAGGTTCCATATAAGGTCAAAAACTACATACTCAGATCTTCACCAAACTTTGCATGGATACATTATGTGTCAAGACACGTGGAAAAAACGTACAAAACAAAAGATTGGAGACATCAAGATTTTGGTCGAATTTTTTAAGAATTTTCAAATTTTCAGATGGGAGGTTCCAGATAAGGTCAAAAACTACATACTCAGATCTTCACCAAACTTTGCATGGATACATTGGATGTCAAGACACGTGGAAAAAACATACAAAACATAGGATTGGTGACATCAAGATTTTGGACGAATTTTTTAAGAATTTTCAAATTTTCAGATAGGAGGTTCCATATAAGGTCAAAAACTACATACTCAGATCTTCACCAAACTTTGCAGGGATACATTGGAGGTCGAGACACGTGGAAAAAAAGTACAAAACAAGAGATTGGGGTCATCAAGATTTTGGACGGATTTTTTAGGAATTTTCAAATTTTCAGATGGGAGGTTCCAGATAAGGTCAAAAACTACATACTCAGATCTTCACCAAACATTGCAGGGATACATTGGATGTCAAGACACGTGGAAAAAACGTACAAAACAAGAGATTGGAGACATCAAGATTTTGGACGAATTTTTTAAGAATTTTCAAATTTTCAGATAGGAGGTTCCAGATGAGGTCAAAAACTACATACTCAGATCTTCACCAAACTTTGCAGGAATACTTTGCATGTCAAGACACGTGGAAAAAACGTACAAAACAAGAGATCGGAGACATCAAGATTTTCGACGAATTTTTTAAGAATTTTCAAATTTTCAGATGGGAGGTTCCAGATAAGGTCAAAAACGACATACTCAGATCTTCACCAAACTTTGCAGGGATCCATTGGAGGTCGAGACACGTGGAAAAAACGTACAAAACAAGAGATTGGAGACATCAAGATTTTGGACGAATTTTTTAAGAATTTTCAAATTTTCAGATAGGAGGTTCCATATAAGGTCAAAAACTACATACTCAGATCTTCACCAAACTTTGCAGGGATACATTGGATGTCAAGACACGTGGAAAAAACGTACAAAACAAGAGATTGGAGACATCAAGATTTTCGACGAATTTTTTAAGAATTTTCAAATTTTCAGATAGGAGGTTCCAGATGAGGTCAAAAACTACATACTCAGATCTTCACCAAACTTTGCAGGAATACTTTGCATGTCAAGACACGTGGAAAAAACGTACAAAACAAGAGATCGGAGACATCAAGATTTTCGACGAATTTTTTAAGAATTTTCAAATTTTCAGATGGGAGGTTCCAGATAAGGTCAAAAACGACATACTCAGATCTTCACCAAACTTTGCAGGGATCCATTGGAGGTCGAGACACGTGGAAAAAACGTACAAAACAAGAGATTGGAGACATCAAGATTTTGGACGAATTTTTTAAGAATTTTCAAATTTTCAGATAGGAGGTTCCATATAAGGTCAAAAACTACATACTCAGATCTTCACCAAACTTTGCAGGGATACATTGGATGTCAAGACACGTGGAAAAAACGTACAAAACAAGAGATTGGAGACATCAAGATTTTCGACGAATTTTTTAAGAATTTTCAAATTTTCAGAAAGGATGTTCCAGATAAGGTCAAAAACGACATACTCAGATCTTCACCAAACTTTGCAGGGATCCATTGGAGGTCGAGACACGTGGAAAAAACGTACAAAACAAGAGATTGGAGACATCAATATTTTGGACGAATTTTTGAAGAATTTTCAAATTTTCAGATAGGAGGTTCCAGATAAGGTCTAAAACTACATACTCAGATCTCCACCAAACATTGCAGGAATACATTGGATGTCAAGACACGTGGAAAAAACGTACAAAACAAGAGATTGGAGACATCAAGATTTTCGACGAATTTTTGAAGAATTTTCAAATTTTCAGATAGGAGGTTCCAGATAAGGTCAAAAACTACATACTCAGATCTTCACCAAACGTTGCAGGGATACTTTGCATGTCAAGACACGTGGAAAAAACGTACAAAACAAAAGATTGGAGACATCAAGATTTTCGACGAATTTTTTAAGAATTTTCAAATTTTCAGATGGGAGGTTCCAGATAAGGTCAAAAACGACATACTCAGATCTTCACCAAACTTTGCATGGATACATTGGATGTCAAGACACGTGGAAAAAACGTACAAAACAAGAGATTGGAGACATCAAGATTTTGGACGAATTTTTTAAGAATTCTCAAATTTTCAGAAAGGAGGTTCCATATAAGGTCAAAAACTACATACTCAGATCTTCACCAAACTTTGCAGGGATACTTTGGATGTCAAGACACGTGGAAAAAACGTACAAAACAAGAGATTGGGGTCATCAAGATTTTGGACGAATTTTTTAAGAATTTTCAAATTTTCAGATGGGAGGTTCAATATAAGGTCAAAAACTACATACTCAGATCTTCACCAAACTTTGCATGGATACATTGGATGTCAAGACACGTGGAAAAAACATACAAAACATAGGATTCGGAACATCAAGATTTTGGTCGAATTTTTTAAGAATTTTCAAATTTTCAGATAGGAGGTTCCATATAAGGTCAAAAACTACATACTCAGATCTTCACCAAACATTGCAGGAATACATTGGATGTCAAGACACGTGGAAAAAACGTACAAAACAAGAGATTGGGGTCATCAAGATTTTGCACGGATTTTTTAGGAATTTTCAAATTTTCAGATGGGAGGTTCCAGATAAGGTCAAAAACTACATACTCAGATCTTCACCAAACTTTGCAGGGATACATTGGATGTCAAGACACGTGGAAAAAACGTACAAAACAAGAGATTGGAGACATCAAGATTTTGGACGAATTTTTGAAGAATTTTCAAATTTTCAGATAGGAGGTTCCATATAAGGTCAAAAACTACATACTCAGATCTTCACCAAACTTTGCATGGATACATTATGTGTCAAGACACGTGGAAAAAACGTACAAAACAAAAGATTGGAGACATCAAGATTTTGGTCGAATTTTTTAAGAATTTTCAAATTTTCAGATGGGAGGTTCCAGATAAGGTCAAAAACTACATACTCAGATCTTCACCAAACTTTGCAGGGATACATTGGATGTCAAGACACGTGGAAAAAACGTACAAAACAAGAGATTGGAGACATCAAGATTTTGGACGAATTTTTTAAGAATTTTTAAATTTTCAGATAGGAGGTTCCATATAAGGTCAAAAACTACATACTCAGATCTTCACCAAACTTTGCATGGATACATTATGTGTCAAGACACGTGGAAAAAACGTACAAAACAAGAGATTGGAGACATCAAGATATTGGTCGAATTTTTTAAGAATATTCAAATTTTCAGATGGGAGGTTCCAGATAAGGTCAAAAACTACATACTCAGATCTTCACCAAACTTTGCAGGGATACATTGGATGTCAAGACACGTGGAAAAAACGTACAAAACAAGAGATAGGAGACATCAAGATTTTGGACGAATTTTTTAACAATTTTCAAATTTTCAGAAAGGATGTTCCAGATAATGTCAAAAACAACATACTCAGATCTTCACCAAACTTTGCAGGGATACATTGGATATCAAGACACGTGGAAAAAACGTACAAAACAAGAGATTGGAGACATCAAGATTTTGGACGAATTTTTTAAGAATTTTCAAATTTTCAGATAGGAGGTTCCAGATAAGGTCAAAAACTACATACTCAGATCTTCACCAAACTTTGCAGGGATACATTGGATGTCAAGACACGTGGAAAAAACGTACAAAACAAGAGATTGGGGTCCTCAAGATTTTGGACGGATTTTTTAGGAATTTTCAAATTTTCAGATGGGAGGTTCCAGATAAGGTCAAAAACTACATACTCAGATCTTCACCAAACATTGCAGGGATACATTGGATGTCAAGACACGTGGAAAAAACGTACAAAACAAGAGATTGGAGACATCAAAATTTTGGACGAATTTTTTAAGAATTTTCAAATTTTCAGATAGGAGGTTCCAGATGAGGTCAAAAACTACATACTCAGATCTTCACCAAACTTTGCAGGAATACTTTGCATGTCAAGACACGTGGAAAAAACGTACAAAACAAGAGATCGGAGACATCAAGATTTTCGACGAATTTTTTAAGAATTTTCAAATTTTCAGATGGGAGGTTCCAGATAAGGTCAAAAAACGACATACTCAGATCTTCACCAAACTTTGCAGGGATCCATTGGAGGTCGAGACACGTGGAAAAAACGTACAAAACAAGAGATTGGAGACATCAAGATTTTGGACGAATTTTTTAAGAATTTTCAAATTTTCAGATAGGAGGTTCCATATAAGGTCAAAAACTACATACTCAGATCTTCACCAAACTTTGCAGGGATACATTGGATGTCAAGACACGTGGAAAAAACGTACAAAACAAGAGATTGGAGACATCAAGATTTTCGACGAATTTTTTAAGAATTTTCAAATTTTCAGAAAGGATGTTCCAGATAAGGTCAAAAACGACATACTCAGATCTTCACCAAACTTTGCAGGGATCCATTGGAGGTCGAGACACGTGGAAAAAACGTACAAAACAAGAGATTGGAGACATCAAGATTTTGGACGAATTTTTGAAGAATTTTCAAATTTTCAGATAGGAGGTTCCAGATAAGGTCTAAAACTACATACTCAGATCTCCACCAAACATTGCAGGAATACATTGGATGTCAAGACACGTGGAAAAAACGTACAAAACAAGAGATTGGAGACATCAAGATTTTCGACGAATTTTTGAAGAATTTTCAAATTTTCAGATAGGAGGTTCCAGATAAGGTCAAAAACTACATACTCAGATCTTCACCAAACGTTGCAGGGATACTTTGCATGTCAAGACACGTGGAAAAAACGTACAAAACAAAAGATTGGAGACATCAAGATTTTCGACGAATTTTTTAAGAATTTTCAAATTTTCAGATGGGAGGTTCCAGATAAGGTCAAAAACGACATACTCAGATCTTCACCAAACTTTGCATGGATACATTGGATGTCAAGACACGTGGAAAAAACGTACAAAACAAGAGATTGGAGACATCAAGATTTTGGACGAATTTTTTAAGAATTCTCAAATTTTCAGAAAGGAGGTTCCATATAAGGTCAAAAACTACATACTCAGATCTTCACCAAACTTTGCAGGGATACTTTGGATGTCAAGACACGTGGAAAAAACGTACAAAACAAGAGATTGGGGTCATCAAGATTTTGGACGAATTTTTTAAGAATTTTCAAATTTTCAGATGGGAGGTTCAATATAAGGTCAAAAACTACATACTCAGATCTTCACCAAACTTTGCATGGATACATTGGATGTCAAGACACGTGGAAAAAACATACAAAACATAGGATTCGGAACATCAAGATTTTGGTCGAATTTTTTAAGAATTTTCAAATTTTCAGATAGGAGGTTCCATATAAGGTCAAAAACTACATACTCAGATCTTCACCAAACATTGCAGGAATACATTGGATGTCAAGACACGTGGAAAAAACGTACAAAACAAGAGATTGGGGTCATCAAGATTTTGCACGGATTTTTTAGGAATTTTCAAATTTTCAGATGGGAGGTTCCAGATAAGGTCAAAAACTACATACTCAGATCTTCACCAAACTTTGCAGGGATACATTGGATGTCAAGACACGTGGAAAAAACGTACAAAACAAGAGATTGGAGACATCAAGATTTTGGACGAATTTTTTAAGAATTTTCAAATTTTCAGATAGGAGGTTCCATATAAGGTCAAAAACTACATACTCAGATCTTCACCAAACTTTGCATGGATACATTATGTGTCAAGACACGTGGAAAAAACGTACAAAACAAAAGATTGGAGACATCAAGATTTTGGTCGAATTTTTTAAGAATTTTCAAATTTTCAGATGGGAGGTTCCAGATAAGGTCAAAAACTACATACTCAGATCTTCACCAAACTTTGCAGGGATACATTGGATGTCAAGACACGTGGAAAAAACGTACAAAACAAGAGATTGGAGACATCAAGATTTTGGACGAATTTTTTAAGAATTTTTAAATTTTCAGATAGGAGGTTCCATATAAGGTCAAAACTACATACTCAGATCTTCACCAAATTTTGCATGGATACATTATGTGTCAAGTCACGTGGAAAAAACGTACAAAACAAGAGATTGGAGACATCAAGATATTGGTCGAATTTTTTAAGAATTTTCAAATTTTCAGATGGGAGGTTCCAGATAAGGTCAAAAACTACATACTCAGATCTTCACCAAACTTTGCAGGGATACATTGGATGTCAAGACACGTGGAAAAAACGTACAAAACAAGAGATAGGAGACATCAAGATTTTGGACGAATTTTTTAACAATTTTCAAATTTTCAGAAAGGATGTTCCAGATAAGGTCAAAAACAACATACTCAGATCTTCACCAAACTTTGCAGGGATACATTGGATATCAAGACACGTGGAAAAAACGTACAAAACAAGAGATTGGAGACATCAAGATTTTGGACGAATTTTTTAAGAATTTTCAAATTTTCAGATAGGAGGTTCCAGATAAGATCAAAAACTACATACTCAGATCTTCACCAAACTTTGCAGGGATACATTGGATGTCAAGACACGTGGAAAAAAAGTACAAAACAAGAGATTGGGGTCATCAAGATTTTGGACGGATTTTTTAGGAATTTTCAAATTTTCAGATGGGAGGTTCCATATAAGGTCAAAAACTACATACTCAGATCTTCACCAAACTTTGCAGGGATACATTGGATGTCAAGACACGTGGAAAAAACGTACAAAACAAGAGATTGGAGACATCAAGATTTTCGACGAATTTTTTAAGAATTTTCAAATTTTCAGAAAGGATGTTCCAGATAAGGTCAAAAACGACATACTCAGATCTTCACCAAACTTTGCAGGGATACATTGGAGGTCGAGACACGTGGAAAAAACGTACAAAACAAGAGATTGGAGACATCAAGATTTTGGACGAATTTTTGAAGAATTTTCAAATTTTCTGATAGGAGGTCCCAGATAAGGTCAAAAACTACATACTCAGATCTCCACCAAACATTGCAGGGATACATTGGATGTCAAGACACGTGGAAAAAACGTACAAAACAAGAGATTGGAGACATCAAGATTTTCGACGAATTTTTGAAGAATTTTCAAATTTTCAGATAGGAGGTTCCAGATAAGGTCAAAAACTACATACTCAGATCTTCACCAAACGTTGCAGGGATACTTTGCATGTCAAGACACGTGGAAAAAACGTACAAAACAAGAGATTGGAGACATCAAGATTTTCGACGAATTTTTTAAGAATTTTCAAATTTTCAGATTGGAGGTTCCAGATAAGGTCAAAAACGACATACTCAGATCTTCACCAAACTTTGCATGGATACATTGGATGTCAAGACACGTGGAAAAAACGTACAAAACAAGAGATTGGAGACATCAAGATTTTGGACGAATTTTTTAAGAATTCTCAAATTTTCAGAAAGGAGGTTCCATATAAGGTCAAAAACTACATACTCAGATCTTCACCAAACTTTGCAGGGATACTTTGGATGTCAAGACACGTGGAAAAAACGTACAAAACAAGAGATTGGGGTCATCAAGATTTTGGACGAATTTTTTAAGAATTTTCAAATTTTCAGATGGGAGGTTCAATATAAGGTCAAAAACTACATACTCAGATCTTCACCAAACTTTGCATGGATACATTGGATGTCAAGACACGTGGAAAAAACATACAAAACATAGGATTCGGAACATCAAGATTTTGGTCGAATTTTTTAAGAATTTTCAAATTTTCAGATAGGAGGTTCCATATAAGGTCAAAAACTACATACTCAGATCTTCACCAAACATTGCAGGAATACATTGGATGTCAAGACACGTGGAAAAAACGTACAAAACAAGAGATTGGGGTCATCAAGATTTTGCACGGATTTTTTAGGAATTTTCAAATTTTCAGATGGGAGGTTCCAGATAAGGTCAAAAACTACATACTCAGATCTTCACCAAACTTTGCAGGGATAAATTGGATGTCAAGACACGTGGAAAAAACGTACAAAACAAGAGATTGGAGACATCAAGATTTTGGACGAATTTTTTAAGAATTTTCAAATTTTCAGATAGGAGGTTCCATATAAGGTCAAAAACTACATACTCAGATCTTCACCAAACTTTGCATGGATACATTATGTGTCAAGACACGTGGAAAAAACGTACAAAACAAAAGATTGGAGACATCAAGATTTTGGTCGAATTTTTTAAGAATTTTCAAATTTTCAGATGGGAGGTTCCAGATAAGGTCAAAAACTACATACTCAGATCTTCACCAAACTTTGCAGGGATACATTGGATGTCAAGACACGTGGAAAAAACGTACAAACCAAGAGATTGGAGACATCAAGATTTTGGACGAATTTTTTAAGAATTTTTAAATTTTCAGATAGGAGGTTCCATATAAGGTCAAAACTACATACTCAGATCTTCACCAAACTTTGCATGGATACATTATGTGTCAAGACACGTGGAAAAAACGTACAAAACAAGAGATTGGAGACATCAAGATATTGGTCGAATTTTTTAAGAATTTTCAAATTTTCAGATGGGAGGTTCCAGATAAGGTCAAAAACTACATACTCAGATCTTCACCAAACTTTGCAGGGATACATTGGATGTCAAGACACGTGGAAAAAACGTACAAAACAAGAGATAGGAGACATCAAGATTTTGGACGAATTTTTTAACAATTTTCAAATTTTCAGAAAGGATGTTCCAGATAAGGTCAAAAACAACATACTCAGATCTTCACCAAACTTTGCAGGGATACATTGGATATCAAGACACGTGGAAAAAACGTACAAAACAAGAGATTGGAGACATCAAGATTTTGGACGAATTTTTCAAGAATTTTCAAATTTTCAGATAGGAGGTTCCAGATAAGATCAAAAACTACATACTCAGATCTTCACCAAACTTTGCAGGGATACATTGGATGTCAAGACACGTGGAAAAAAAGTACAAAACAAGAGATTGGGGTCATCAAGATTTTGGACGGATTTTTTAGGAATTTTCAAATTTTCAGATGGGAGGTTCCATATAAGGTCAAAAACTACATACTCAGATCTTCACCAAACTTTGCAGGGATACATTGGATGTCAAGACACGTGGAAAAAACGTACAAAACAAGAGATTGGAGACATCAAGATTTTCGACGAATTTTTTAAGAATTTTCAAATTTTCAGAAAGGATGTTCCAGATAAGGTCAAAAACGACATACTCAGATCTTCACCAAACTTTGCAGGGATACATTGGAGGTCGAGACACGTGGAAAAAACGTACAAAACAAGAGATTGGAGACATCAAGATTTTGGACGAATTTTTGAAGAATTTTCAAATTTTCTGATAGGAGGTCCCAGATAAGGTCAAAAACTACATACTCAGATCTCCACCAAACATTGCAGGGATACATTGGATGTCAAGACACGTGGAAAAAACGTACAAAACAAGAGATTGGAGACATCAAGATTTTCGACGAATTTTTGAAGAATTTTCAAATTTTCAGATAGGAGGTTCCAGATAAGGTCAAAAACTACATACTCAGATCTTCACCAAACGTTGCAGGGATACTTTGCATGTCAAGACACGTGGAAAAAACGTACAAAACAAGAGATTGGAGACATCAAGATTTTCGACGAATTTTTTAAGAATTTTCAAATTTTCAGATGGGAGGTTCCAGATAAGGTCAAAAACGACATACTCAGATCTTCACCAAACTTTGCATGGATACATTGGATGTCAAGACACGTGGAAAAAACGTACAAAACAAGAGATTGGGGTCATCAAGATTTTGCACGGATTTTTTAGGAATTTTCAAATTTTCAGATGGGAGGTTCCAGATAAGGTCAAAAACTACATACTCAGATCTTCACCAAACTTTGCAGGGATACATTGGATGTCAAGACACGTGGAAAAAACGTACAAAACAAGAGATTGGAGACATCAAGATTTTGGACGAATTTTTTAAGAATTTTCAAATTTTCAGATAGGAGGTTCCATATAAGGTCAAAAACTACATACTCAGATCTTCACCAAACTTTGCATGGATACATTATGTGTCAAGACACGTGGAAAAAACGTACAAAACAGAAGATTGGAGACATCAAGATTTTGGTCGAATTTTTTAAGAATTTTCAAATTTTCAGATGGGAGGTTCCAGATAAGGTCAAAAACTACATACTCAGATCTTCACCAAACTTTGCAGGGATACATTGGATGTCAAGACACGTGGAAAAAACGTACAAAAAAGAGATTGGAGACATCAAGATTTTGGACGAATTTTTTAACAATTTTCAAATTTTCAGAAAGGATGTTCCAGATAAGGTCAAAAACGACATACTCAGATCTTCACCAAACTTTGCAGGGATACATTGGATATCAAGACACGTGGAAAAAACGTACAAAACAAGAGATTGGAGACATCAAGATTTTGGACGAATTTTTTAAGAATTTTCAAATTTTCAGATAGGAGGTTCCAGATAAGATCGAAAACTACATACTCAGATCTTCACCAAACTTTGCAGGGATACATTGGATGTCAAGACACGTGGAAAAAAAGTACAAAACAAGAGATTGGGGTCATCAAGATTTTGGACGGATTTTTTAGGAATTTTCAAATTTTCAGATGGGAGGTTCCATATAAGGTCAAAAACTACATACTCAGATCTTCACCAAACTTTGCAGGGATACATTGGATGTCAAGACACGTGGAAAAAACGTACAAAACAAGAGATTGGAGACATCAAGATTTTCGACGAATTTTTTAAGAATTTTCAAATTTTCAGAAAGGATGTTCCAGATAAGGTCAAAAACGACATACTCAGATCTTCACCAAACTTTGCAGGGATACATTGGAGGTCGAGACACGTGGAAAAAACGTACAAAACAAGAGATTGGAGACATCAAGATTTTGGACGAATTTTTGAAGAATTTTCAAATTTTCTGATAGGAGGTCCCAGATAAGGTCAAAAACTACATACTCAGATCTCCACCAAACATTGCAGGGATACATTGGATGTCAAGACACGTGGAAAAAACGTACAAAACAAGAGATTGGAGACATCAAGATTTTCGACGAATTTTTGAAGAATTTTCAAATTTTCAGATAGGAGGTTCCAGATAAGATCAAAAACTACATACTCAGATCTTCACCAAACTTTGCAGGGATACATTGGATGTCAAGACACGTGGAAAAAACGTACAAAACAAGAGATTGGGGTCATCAAGATTTTGGACTGATTTTTTAGGAATTTTCAAATTTTCAGATGGGAGGTTCCAGATAAGGTCAAAAACTACATACTCAGATCTTCACCAAACATTGCAGGGATACATTGGATGTCAAGACACGTGGAAAAAACGTACAAACCAAGAGATTGGAGACATCAAGATTTTGGACGAATTTTTTAAGAATTTTCAAATTTTCAGATAGGAGGTTCCAGATGAGGTCAAAAACTACATACTCAGATCTTCACCAAACCTTGCAGGAATACTTTGCATGTCAAGACACGTGGAAAAAACGTACAAAACAAGAGATCGGAGACATCAAGATTTTCGACGAATTTTTTAAGAATTTTCAAATTTTCAGATGGGAGGTTCCAGATAAGGTCAAAAACGACATACTCAGATCTTCACCAAACTTTGCAGGGATCCATTGGAGGTCGAGACACGTGGAAAAAACGTACAAAACAAGAGATTGGAGACATCAAGATTTTGGACGAATTTTTTAAGAATTTTCAAATTTTCAGATAGGAGGTTCCATATAAGGTCAAAAACTACATACTCAGATCTTCACCAAACTTTGCAGGGATACATTGGATGTCAAGACACGTGGAAAAAACGTACAAAACAAGAGATTGGAGACATCAAGATTTTCGACGAATTTTTTAAGAATTTTCAAATTTTCAGAAAGGATGTTCCAGATAAGGTCAAAAACGACATACTCAGATCTTCACCAAACTTTGCAGGGATCCATTGGAGGTCGAGACACGTGGAAAAAACGTACAAAACAAGAGATTGGAGACATCAAGATTTTGGACGAATTTTTGAAGAATTTTCAAATTTTCAGATAGGAGGTTCCAGATAAGGTCTAAAACTACATACTCAGATCTCCAGCAAACATTGCAGGAATACATTGGATGTCAAGACACGTGGAAAAAACGTACAAAACAAGAGATTGGAGACATCAAGATTTTCGACGAATTTTTGAAGAATTTTCAAATTTTCAGATAGGAGGTTCCAGATAAGGTCAAAAACTACATACTCAGATCTTCACCAAACGTTGCAGGGATACTTTGCATGTCAAGACACGTGGAAAAAACGTACAAAACAAAAGATTGGAGACATCAAGATTTTCGACGAATTTTTTAAGAATTTTCAAATTTTCAGATGGGAGGTTCCAGATAAGGTCAAAAACGACATACTCAGATCTTCACCAAACTTTGCATGGATACATTGGATGTCAAGACACGTGGAAAAAACGTACAAAACAAGAGATTGGAGACATCAAGATTTTGGACGAATTTTTTAAGAATTCTCAAATTTTCAGAAAGGAGGTTCCATATAAGGTCAAAAACTACATACTCAGATCTTCACCAAACTTTGCAGGGATACTTTGGATGTCAAGACACGTGGAAAAAACGTACAAAACAAGAGATTGGGGTCATCAAGATTTTGGACGAATTTTTTAAGAATTTTCAAATTTTCAGATGGGAGGTTCAATATAAGGTCAAAAACTACATACTCAGATCTTCACCAAACTTTGCATGGATACATTGGATGTCAAGACACGTGGAAAAAACATACAAAACATAGGATTCGGAACATCAAGATTTTGGTCGAATTTTTTAAGAATTTTCAAATTTTCAGATAGGAGGTTCCATATAAGGTCAAAAACCACATACTCAGATCTTCACCAAACATTGCAGGAATACATTGGATGTCAAGACACGTGGAAAAAACGTACAAAACAAGAGATTGGGGTCATCAAGATTTTGCACGGATTTTTTAGGAATTTTCAAATTTTCAGATGGGAGGTTCCAGATAAGGTCAAAAACTACATACTCAGATCTTCACCAAACTTTGCATGGATACATTATGTGTCAAGACACGTGGAAAAAACGTACAAAACAAAAGATTGGAGACATCAAGATTTTGGTCGAATTTTTTAAGAATTTTCAAATTTTCAGATGGGAGGTTCCAGATAAGGTCAAAAACTACATACTCAGATCTTCACCAAACTTTGCAGGGATACATTGGATGTCAAGACACGTGGAAAAAACGTACAAAACAAGAGATTGGGGTCATCAAGATTTTGCACGGATTTTTTAGGAATTTTCAAATTTTCAGATGGGAGGTTCCATATAAGGTCAAAAACTACATACTCAGATCTTCACCAAACTTTGCATGGATACATTATGTGTCAAGACACGTGGAAAAAACGTACAAAACAAAAGATTGGAGACATCAAGATTTTGGTCGAATTTTTTAAGAATTTTCAAATTTTCAGATGGGAGGTTCCAGATAAGGTCAAAAACTACATACTCAGATCTTCACCAAACTTTGCAGGGATACATTGGATGTCAAGACACGTGGAAAAAACGTACAAAACAAGAGATTGGAGACATCAAGATTTTGGACGAATTTTTTAAGAATTTTTAAATTTTCAGATAGGAGGTTCCATATAAGGTCAAAAACTACATACTCAGATCTTCACCAAACTTTGCATGGATACATTATGTGTCAAGACACGTGGAAAAAACGTACAAAACAAGAGATTGGAGACATCAAGATATTGGTCGAATTTTTTAAGAATATTCAAATTTTCAGATGGGAGGTTCCAGATAAGGTCAAAAACTACATACTCAGATCTTCACCAAACTTTGCAGGGATACATTGGATGTCAAGACACGTGGAAAAAACGTACAAAACAAGAGATAGGAGACATCAAGATTTTGGACGAATTTTTTAACAATTTTCAAATTTTCAGAAAGGATGTTCCAGATAAGGTCAAAAACAACATACTCAGATCTTCACCAAACTTTGCAGGGATACATTGGATATCAAGACACGTGGAAAAAACGTACAAAACAAGAGATTGGAGACATCAAGATTTTGGACGAATTTTTTAAGAATTTTCAAATTTTCAGATAGGAGGTTCCAGATAAGGTCAAAAACTACATACTCAGATCTTCACCAAACTTTGCAGGGATACATTGGATGTCAAGACACGTGGAAAAAACGTACAAAACAAGAGATTGGGGTCCTCAAGATTTTGGACGGATTTTTTAGGAATTTTCAAATTTTCAGATGGGAGGTTCCAGATAAGGTCAAAAACTACATACTCAGATCTTCACCAAACATTGCAGGGATACATTGGATGTCAAGACACGTGGAAAAAACGTACAAAACAAGAGATTGGAGACATCAAAATTTTGGACGAATTTTTTAAGAATTTTCAAATTTTCAGATAGGAGGTTCCAGATGAGGTCAAAAACTACATACTCAGATCTTCACCAAACTTTGCAGGAATACTTTGCATGTCAAGACACGTGGAAAAAACGTACAAAACAAGAGATCGGAGACATCAAGATTTTCGACGAATTTTTTAAGAATTTTCAAATTTTCAGATGGGAGGTTCCAGATAAGGTCAAAAAACGACATACTCAGATCTTCACCAAACTTTGCAGGGATCCATTGGAGGTCGAGACACGTGGAAAAAACGTACAAAACAAGAGATTGGAGACATCAAGATTTTGGACGAATTTTTTAAGAATTTTCAAATTTTCAGATAGGAGGTTCCATATAAGGTCAAAAACTACATACTCAGATCTTCACCAAACTTTGCAGGGATACATTGGATGTCAAGACACGTGGAAAAAACGTACAAAACAAGAGATTGGAGACATCAAGATTTTCGACGAATTTTTTAAGAATTTTCAAATTTTCAGAAAGGATGTTCCAGATAAGGTCAAAAACGACATACTCAGATCTTCACCAAACTTTGCAGGGATCCATTGGAGGTCGAGACACGTGGAAAAAACGTACAAAACAAGAGATTGGAGACATCAAGATTTTGGACGAATTTTTGAAGAATTTTCAAATTTTCAGATAGGAGGTTCCAGATAAGGTCTAAAACTACATACTCAGATCTCCACCAAACATTGCAGGAATACATTGGATGTCAAGACACGTGGAAAAAACGTACAAAACAAGAGATTGGAGACATCAAGATTTTCGACGAATTTTTGAAGAATTTTCAAATTTTCAGATAGGAGGTTCCAGATAAGGTCAAAAACTACATACTCAGATCTTCACCAAACGTTGCAGGGATACTTTGCATGTCAAGACACGTGGAAAAAACGTACAAAACAAAAGATTGGAGACATCAAGATTTTCGACGAATTTTTTAAGAATTTTCAAATTTTCAGATGGGAGGTTCCAGATAAGGTCAAAAACGACATACTCAGATCTTCACCAAACTTTGCATGGATACATTGGATGTCAAGACACGTGGAAAAAACGTACAAAACAAGAGATTGGAGACATCAAGATTTTGGACGAATTTTTTAAGAATTCTCAAATTTTCAGAAAGGAGGTTCCATATAAGGTCAAAAACTACATACTCAGATCTTCACCAAACTTTGCAGGGATACTTTGGATGTCAAGACACGTGGAAAAAACGTACAAAACAAGAGATTGGGGTCATCAAGATTTTGGACGAATTTTTTAAGAATTTTCAAATTTTCAGATGGGAGGTTCAATATAAGGTCAAAAACTACATACTCAGATCTTCACCAAACTTTGCATGGATACATTGGATGTCAAGACACGTGGAAAAAACATACAAAACATAGGATTCGGAACATCAAGATTTTGGTCGAATTTTTTAAGAATTTTCAAATTTTCAGATAGGAGGTTCCATATAAGGTCAAAAACTACATACTCAGATCTTCACCAAACATTGCAGGAATACATTGGATGTCAAGACACGTGGAAAAAACGTACAAAACAAGAGATTGGGGTCATCAAGATTTTGCACGGATTTTTTAGGAATTTTCAAATTTTCAGATGGGAGGTTCCAGATAAGGTCAAAAACTACATACTCAGATCTTCACCAAACTTTGCAGGGATACATTGGATGTCAAGACACGTGGAAAAAACGTACAAAACAAGAGATTGGAGACATCAAGATTTTGGACGAATTTTTTAAGAATTTTCAAATTTTCAGATAGGAGGTTCCATATAAGGTCAAAAACTACATACTCAGATCTTCACCAAACTTTGCATGGATACATTATGTGTCAAGACACGTGGAAAAAACGTACAAAACAAAAGATTGGAGACATCAAGATTTTGGTCGAATTTTTTAAGAATTTTCAAATTTTCAGATGGGAGGTTCCAGATAAGGTCAAAAACTACATACTCAGATCTTCACCAAACTTTGCAGGGATACATTGGATGTCAAGACACGTGGAAAAAACGTACAAAACAAGAGATTGGAGACATCAAGATTTTGGACGAATTTTTTAAGAATTTTTAAATTTTCAGATAGGAGGTTCCATATAAGGTCAAAACTACATACTCAGATCTTCACCAAACTTTGCATGGATACATTATGTGTCAAGACACGTGGAAAAAACGTACAAAACAAGAGATTGGAGACATCAAGATATTGGTCGAATTTTTTAAGAATTTTCAAATTTTCAGATGGGAGGTTCCAGATAAGGTCAAAAACTACATACTCAGATCTTCACCAAACTTTGCAGGGATACATTGGATGTCAAGACACGTGGAAAAAACGTACAAAACAAGAGATAGGAGACATCAAGATTTTGGACGAATTTTTTAACAATTTTCAAATTTTCAGAAAGGATGTTCCAGATAAGGTCAAAAACAACATACTCAGATCTTCACCAAACTTTGCAGGGATACATTGGATATCAAGACACGTGGAAAAAACGTACAAAACAAGAGATTGGAGACATCAAGATTTTGGACGAATTTTTTAAGAATTTTCAAATTTTCAGATAGGAGGTTCCAGATAAGATCAAAAACTACATACTCAGATCTTCACCAAACTTTGCAGGGATACATTGGATGTCAAGACACGTGGAAAAAAAGTACAAAACAAGAGATTGGGGTCATCAAGATTTTGGACGGATTTTTTAGGAATTTTCAAATTTTCAGATGGGAGGTTCCATATAAGGTCAAAAACTACATACTCAGATCTTCACCAAACTTTGCAGGGATACATTGGATGTCAAGACACGTGGAAAAAACGTACAAAACAAGAGATTGGAGACATCAAGATTTTCGACGAATTTTTTAAGAATTTTCAAATTTTCAGAAAGGATGTTCCAGATAAGGTCAAAAACGACATACTCAGATCTTCACCAAACTTTGCAGGGATACATTGGAGGTCGAGACACGTGGAAAAAACGTACAAAACAAGAGATTGGAGACATCAAGATTTTGGACGAATTTTTGAAGAATTTTCAAATTTTCTGATAGGAGGTCCCAGATAAGGTCAAAAACTACATACTCAGATCTCCACCAAACATTGCAGGGATACATTGGATGTCAAGACACGTGGAAAAAACGTACAAAACAAGAGATTGGAGACATCAAGATTTTCGACGAATTTTTGAAGAATTTTCAAATTTTCAGATAGGAGGTTCCAGATAAGGTCAAAAACTACATACTCAGATCTTCACCAAACGTTGCAGGGATACTTTGCATGTCAAGACACGTGGAAAAAACGTACAAAACAAGAGATTGGAGACATCAAGATTTTCGACGAATTTTTTAAGAATTTTCAAATTTTCAGATGGGAGGTTCCAGATAAGGTCAAAAACGACATACTCAGATCTTCACCAAACTTTGCATGGATACATTGGATGTCAAGACACGTGGAAAAAACGTACAAAACAAGAGATTGGGGTCATCAAGATTTTGCACGGATTTTTTAGGAATTTTCAAATTTTCAGATGGGAGGTTCCAGATAAGGTCAAAAACTACATACTCAGATCTTCACCAAACTTTGCAGGGATACATTGGATGTCAAGACACGTGGAAAAAACGTACAAAACAAGAGATTGGAGACATCAAGATTTTGGACGAATTTTTTAAGAATTTTCAAATTTTCAGATAGGAGGTTCCATATAAGGTCAAAAACTACATACTCAGATCTTCACCAAACTTTGCATGGATACATTATGTGTCAAGACACGTGGAAAAAACGTACAAAACAGAAGATTGGAGACATCAAGATTTTGGTCGAATTTTTTAAGAATTTTCAAATTTTCAGATGGGAGGTTCCAGATAAGGTCAAAAACTACATACTCAGATCTTCACCAAACTTTGCAGGGATACATTGGATGTCAAGACACGTGGAAAAAACGTACAAAAAAGAGATTGGAGACATCAAGATTTTGGACGAATTTTTTAACAATTTTCAAATTTTCAGAAAGGATGTTCCAGATAAGGTCAAAAACGACATACTCAGATCTTCACCAAACTTTGCAGGGATACATTGGATATCAAGACACGTGGAAAAAACGTACAAAACAAGAGATTGGAGACATCAAGATTTTGGACGAATTTTTTAAGAATTTTCAAATTTTCAGATAGGAGGTTCCAGATAAGATCGAAAACTACATACTCAGATCTTCACCAAACTTTGCAGGGATACATTGGATGTCAAGACACGTGGAAAAAAAGTACAAAACAAGAGATTGGGGTCATCAAGATTTTGGACGGATTTTTTAGGAATTTTCAAATTTTCAGATGGGAGGTTCCATATAAGGTCAAAAACTACATACTCAGATCTTCACCAAACTTTGCAGGGATACATTGGATGTCAAGACACGTGGAAAAAACGTACAAAACAAGAGATTGGAGACATCAAGATTTTCGACGAATTTTTTAAGAATTTTCAAATTTTCAGAAAGGATGTTCCAGATAAGGTCAAAAACGACATACTCAGATCTTCACCAAACTTTGCAGGGATACATTGGAGGTCGAGACACGTGGAAAAAACGTACAAAACAAGAGATTGGAGACATCAAGATTTTGGACGAATTTTTGAAGAATTTTCAAATTTTCTGATAGGAGGTCCCAGATAAGGTCAAAAACTACATACTCAGATCTCCACCAAACATTGCAGGGATACATTGGATGTCAAGACACGTGGAAAAAACGTACAAAACAAGAGATTGGAGACATCAAGATTTTCGACGAATTTTTGAAGAATTTTCAAATTTTCAGATAGGAGGTTCCAGATAAGATCAAAAACTACATACTCAGATCTTCACCAAACTTTGCAGGGATACATTGGATGTCAAGACACGTGGAAAAAACGTACAAAACAAGAGATTGGGGTCATCAAGATTTTGGACGGATTTTTTAGGAATTTTCAAATTTTCAGATGGGAGGTTCCAGATAAGGTCAAAAACTACATACTCAGATCTTCACCAAACATTGCAGGTATACATTGGATGTCAAGACACGTGGAAAAAAACGTACAAACCAAGAGATTGGAGACATCAAGATTTTGGACGAATTTTTTAAGAATTTTCAAATTTTCAGATAGGAGGTTCCAGATGAGGTCAAAAACTACATACTCAGATCTTCACCAAACCTTGCAGGAATACTTTGCATGTCAAGACACGTGGAAAAAACGTACAAAACAAGAGATCGGAGACATCAAGATTTTCGACGAATTTTTTAAGAATTTTCAAATTTTCAGATGGGAGGTTCCAGATAAGGTCAAAAACGACATACTCAGATCTTCACCAAACTTTGCAGGGATCCATTGGAGGTCGAGACACGTGGAAAAAACGTACAAAACAAGAGATTGGAGACATCAAGATTTTGGACGAATTTTTTAAGAATTTTCAAATTTTCAGATAGGAGGTTCCATATAAGGTCAAAAACTACATACTCAGATCTTCACCAAACTTTGCAGGGATTCATTGGATGTCAAGACACGTGGAAAAAACGTACAAAACAAGAGATTGGAGACATCAAGATTTTCGACGAATTTTTTAAGAATTTTCAAATTTTCAGAAAGGATGTTCCAGATAAGGTCAAAAACGACATACTCAGATCTTCACCAAACTTTGCAGGGATCCATTGGAGGTCGAGACACGTGGAAAAAACGTACAAAACAAGAGATTGGAGACATCAAGATTTTGGACGAATTTTTGAAGAATTTTCAAATTTTCAGATAGGAGGTTCCAGATAAGGTCTAAAACTACATACTCAGATCTCCACCAAACATTGCAGGAATACATTGGATGTCAAGACACGTGGAAAAAACGTACAAAACAAGAGATTGGAGACATCAAGATTTTCGACGAATTTTTGAAGAATTTTCAAATTTTCAGATAGGAGGTTCCAGATAAGGTCAAAAACTACATACTCAGATCTTCACCAAACGTTGCAGGGATACTTTGCATGTCAAGACACGTGGAAAAAACGTACAAAACAAAAGATTGGAGACATCAAGATTTTCGACGAATTTTTTAAGAATTTTCAAATTTTCAGATGGGAGGTTCCAGATAAGGTCAAAAACGACATACTCAGATCTTCACCAAACTTTGCATGGATACATTGGATGTCAAGACACGTGGAAAAAACGTACAAAACAAGAGATTGGAGACATCAAGATTTTGGACGAATTTTTTAAGAATTCTCAAATTTTCAGAAAGGAGGTTCCATATAAGGTCAAAAACTACATACTCAGATCTTCACCAAACTTTGCAGGGATACTTTGGATGTCAAGACACGTGGAAAAAACGTACAAAATAAGAGATTGGGGTCATCAAGATTTTGGACGAATTTTCAAATTTTCAGTTGGGAGGTTCAATATAAGGTCAAAAACTACATACTCAGATCTTCACCAAACTTTGCATGGATACATTGGATGTCAAGACACGTGGAAAAAACATACAAAACATAGGATTCGGAACATCAAGATTTTGGTCGAATTTTTTAAGAATTTTCAAATTTTCAGATAGGAGGTTCCATATAAGGTCAAAAACTACATACTCAGATCTTCACCAAACATTGCAGGAATACATTGGATGTCAAGACACGTGGAAAAAACGTACAAAACAAGAGATTGGGGTCATCAAGATTTTGCACGGATTTTTTAGGAATTTTCAAATTTTCAGATGGGAGGTTCCAGATAAGGTCAAAAACTACATACTCAGATCTTCACCAAACTTTGCAGGGATACATTGGATGTCAAGACACGTGGAAAAAACGTACAAAACAAGAGATTGGAGACATCAAGATTTTGGACGAATTTTTTAAGAATTTTCAAATTTTCAGATAGGAGGTTCCATATAAGGTCAAAAACTACATACTCAGATCTTCACCAAACTTTGCATGGATACATTATGTGTCAAGACACGTGGAAAAAACGTACAAAACAAAAGATTGGAGACATCAAGATTTTCGACGAATTTTTTAAGAATTTTCAAATTTTCAGATGGGAGGTTCCAGATAAGGTCAAAAACTACATACTCAGATCTTCACCAAACTTTGCAGGGATACATTGGATGTCAAGACACGTGGAAAAAACGTACAAAAAAGAGATTGGAGACATCAAGATTTTGGACGAATTTTTTAACAATTTTCAAATTTTCAGAAAGGATGTTCCAGATAAGGTCAAAAACGACATACTCAGATCTTCACCAAACTTTGCAGGGATACATTGGATATCAAGACACGTGGAAAAAACGTACAAAACAAGAGATTGGAGACATCAAGATTTTGGACGAATTTTTTAAGAATTTTCAAATTTTCAGATAGGAGGTTCCAGATAAGGTCAAAAACTACATACTCAGATCTTCACCAAACTTTGCAGGGATACATTGGATGTCAAGACACGTGGAAAAAACGTACAAAACAAGAGATTGGGGTCATCAAGATTTTGGACGGATTTTTTAGGAATTTTCAAATTTTCAGATGGGAGGTTCCAGATAAGGTCAAAAACTACATACTCAGATCTTCACCAAACATTGCAGGGATACATTGGATGTCAAGACACGTGGAAAAAACGTACAAAACAAGAGATTGGAGACATCAAAATTTTGGACGAATTTTTTAAGAATTTTCAAATTTTCAGATAGGAGGTTCCAGATGAGGTCAAAAACTACATACTCAGATCTTCACCAAACTTTGCAGGAATACTTTGCATGTCAAGACACGTGGAAAAAACGTACAAAACAAGAGATCGGAGACATCAAGATTTTCGACGAATTTTTTAAGAATTTTCAAATTTTCAGATGGGAGGTTCCAGATAAGGTCAAAAACGACATACTCAGATCTTCACCAAACTTTGCATGGATACATTGGATGTCAAGACACGTGGAAAAAACATACAAAACATAGGATTGGTGACATCAAGATTTTGGACGAATTTTTTAAGAATTTTCAAATTTTCAGAAAGGAGGTTCCATATAAGGTCAAAAACTACATACTCAGATCTTCACCAAACTTTGCAGGGATACATTGGATGTCAAGACACGTGGAAAAAACGTACAAAACAAGAGATTGGAGACATCAAGATTATGGACGAATTTTTTGAGAATTTTCAAATTTTCAGAAAGGAGGTTCCATATAAGGTCAAAAACTACATACTCAGATCTTCACCAAACTTTGCAGGGATACATTGGATGTCAAGACACGTGGAAAAAACGTACAAAACAAGAGATTGGAGACATCAAGATTTTCGACGAATTTTTTAAGAATTTTCAAATTTTCAGAAAGGATGTTCCAGATAAGGTCAAAAACGACATACTCAGATCTTCACCAAACTTTGCAGGGATACATTGGAGGTCGAGACACGTGGAAAAAACGTACAAAACAAGAGATTGGAGACATCAAGATTTTGGACGAATTTTTGAAGAATTTTCAAATTTTCTGATAGGAGGTCCCAGATAAGGTCAAAAACTACATACTCAGATCTCCACCAAACATTGCAGGGATACATTGGATGTCAAGACACGTGGAAAAAACGTACAAAACAAGAGATTGGAGACATCAAGATTTTCGACGAATTTTTTAAGAATTTTCAAATTTTCAGATGGGAGGTTCCAGATAAGGTCAAAAACGACATACTCAGATCTTCACCAAACTTTGCATGGATACATTGGATGTCAAGACACGTGGAAAAAACGTACAAAACAAGAGATTGGGGTCATCAAGATTTTGCACGGATTTTTTAAGAATTTTCAAATTTTCAGATGGGAGGTTCCAGATAAGGTCAAAAACGACATACTCAGATCTTCACCAAACTTTGCATGGATACATTGGATGTCAAGACACGTGGAAAAAACGTACAAAACAAGAGATTGGAGACATCAAGATTTTGGACGAATTTTTTAAGAATTCTCAAATTTTCAGAAAGGAGGTTCCATATAAGGTCAAAAACTACATACTCAGATCTTCACCAAACTTTGCAGGGATACTTTGGATGTCAAGACACGTGGAAAAAACGTACAAAACAAGAGATTGGGGTCATCAAGATTTTGGACGAATTTTTTAAGAATTTTCAAATTTTCAGATGGGAGGTTCAATATAAGGTCAAAAACTACATACTCAGATCTTCACCAAACTTTGCATGGATACATTGGATGTCAAGACACGTGGAAAAAACATACAAAACATAGGATTCGGAACATCAAGATTTTGGTCGAATTTTTTAAGAATTTTCAAATTTTCAGATAGGAGGTTCCATATAAGGTCAAAAACTACATACTCAGATCTTCACCAATCATTGCAGGAATACATTGGATGTCAAGACACGTGGAAAAAACGTACAAAACAAGAGATTGGGGTCATCAAGATTTTGCACGGATTTTTTAGGAATTTTCAAATTTTCAGATGGGAGGTTCCAGATAAGGTCAAAAACTACATACTCAGATCTTCACCAAACTTTGCAGGGATACATTGGATGTCAAGACACGTGGAAAAAACGTACAAATCAAGAGATTGGAGACATCAAGATTTTGGACGAATTTTTTAAGAATTTTCAAATTTTCAGATAGGAGGTTCCATATAAGGTCAAAAACTACATACTCAGATCTTCACCAAACTTTGCATGGATACATTATGTGTCAAGACACGTGGAAAAAACGTACAAAACAAAAGATTGGAGACATCAAGATTTTGGTCGAATTTTTTAAGAATTTTCAAATTTTCAGATGGGAGGTTCCAGATAAGGTCAAAAACTACATACTCAGATCTTCACCAAACTTTGCAGGGATACATTGGATGTCAAGACACGTGGAAAAAACGTACAAAAAAGAGATTGGAGACATCAATATTTTGGACGAATTTTTTAACAATTTTCAAATTTTCAGAAAGGATGTTCCAGATAAGGTCAAAAACGACATACTCAGATCTTCACCAAACTTTGCAGGGATACATTGGATATCAAGACACGTGGAAAAACGTACAAAACAAGAGATTGGAGACATCAAGATTTTGGACGAATTTTTTAAGAATTTTCAAATTTTCAGATAGGAGGTTCCAGATAAGGTCAAAAACTACATACTCAGATCTTCACCAAACTTTGCAGGGATACATTGGATGTCAAGACACGTGGAAAAAACGTACAAAACAAGAGATTGGGGTCATCAAGATTTTGGACGTATTTTTTAGGAATTTTCAAATTTTCAGATGGGAGGTTCCAGATAAGGTCAAAAACTACATACTCAGATCTTCACCAAACATTGCAGGGATACATTGGATGTCAAGACACGTGGAAAAAACGTACAAAACAAGAGATTGGAGACATCAAAATTTTGGACGAATTTTTTAAGAATTTTCAAATTTTCAGATAGGAGGTTCCAGATGAGGTCAAAAACTACATACTCAGATCTTCACCAAACTTTGCAGGAATACTTTGCATGTCAAGACACGTGGAAAAAACGTACAAAACAAGAGATCGGAGACATCAAGATTTTCGACGAATTTTTTAAGAATTTTCAAATTTTCAGATGGGAGGTTCCAGATAAGGTCAAAAACGACATACTCAGATCTTCACCAAACTTTGCATGGATACATTGGATGTCAAGACACGTGGAAAAAACATACAAAACATAGGATTGGTGACATCAAGATTTTGGACGAATTTTTTAAGAATTTTCAAATTTTCAGATAGGAGGTTCCATATAAGGTCAAAAACTACATACTCAGATCTTCACCAAACTTTGCAGGGATACATTGGATGTCAAGACACGTGGAAAAAACGTACAAAACAAGAGATTGGAGACATCAAGATTATGGACGAATTTTTTGAGAATTTTCAAATTTTCAGAAAGGAGGTTCCATATAAGGTCAAAAACTACATACTCAGATCTTCACCAAACTTTGCAGGGATACATTGGATGTCAAGACACGTGGAAAAAACGTACAAAACAAGAGATTGGAGACATCAAGATTTTCGACGAATTTTTTAAGAATTTTCAAATTTTCAGAAAGGATGTTCCAGATAAGGTCAAAAACGACATACTCAGATCTTCACCAAACTTTGCAGGGATACATTGGAGGTCGAGACACGTGGAAAAAACGTACAAAACAAGAGATTGGAGACATCAAGATTTTGGACGAATTTTTGAAGAATTTTCAAATTTTCAGATAGGAGGTCCCAGATAAGGTCAAAAACTACATACTCAGATCTCCACCAAACATTGCAGGGATACATTGGATGTCAAGACACGTGGAAAAAACGTACAAAACAAGAGATTGGAGACATCAAGATTTTCGACGAATTTTTGAAGAATTTTCAAATTTTCAGATAGGAGGTTCCAGATGAGGTCAAAAACTACATACTCAGATCTTCACCAAACGTTGCAGGGATACTTTGCATGTCAAGACACGTGGAAAAAACGTACAAAACAAGAGATTGGAGACATCAAGATTTTCGACGAATTTTTTAAGAATTTTCAAATTTTCAGATGGGAGGTTCCAGATAAGGTCAAAAACGACATACTCAGATCTTCACCAAACTTTGCATGGATACATTGGATGTCAAGACACGTGGAAAAAACGTACAAAACAAGAGATTGGGGTCATCAAGATTTTGCACGGATTTTTTAAGAATTTTCAAATTTTCAGATGGGAGGTTCCAGATAAGGTCAAAAACGACATACTCAGATCTTCACCAAACTTTGCATGGATACATTGGATGTCAAGACACGTGGAAAAAACGTACAAAACAAGAGATTGGAGACATCAAGATTTTGGGCGAATTTTTTAAGAATTCTCAAATTTTCAGAAAGGAGGTTCCATATAAGGTCAAAAACTACATACTCAGATGTTCACCAAACTTTGCAGGGATACTTTGGATGTCAAGACACGTGGAAAAAACGTACAAAACAAGAGATTGGGGTCATCAAGATTTTGGACGAATTTTTTAAGAATTTTCAAATTTTCAGATGGGAGGTTCAATATAAGGTCAAAAACTACATACTCAGATCTTCACCAAACTTTGCATGGATACATTGGATGTCAAGACACGTGGAAAAAACATACAAAACATAGGATTCGGAACATCAAGATTTTGGTCGAATTTTTTAAGAATTTTCAAATTTTCAGACAGGAGGTTCCATATAAGGTCAAAAACTACATACTCAGATCTTCACCAAACATTGCAGGAATACATTGGATGTCAAGACACGTGGAAAAAACGTACAAAACAAGAGATTGGGGTCATCAAGATTTTGCACGGATTTTTTAGGAATTTTCAAATTTTCAGATGGGAGGTTCCAGATAAGGTCAAAAACAACATACTCAGATCTTCACCAAACTTTGCAGGGATACATTGGATGTCAAGACACGTGGAAAAAACGTACAAAACAAGAGATTGGAGACATCAAGATTTTGGACGAATTTTTAAGAATTTTCAAATTTTCAGATAGGAGGTTCCATATAAGGTCAAAAACTACATACTCAGATCTTCACCAAACTTTGCATGGATACATTATGTGTCAAGACACGTGGAAAAACGTACAAAACAAAAGATTGGAGACATCAAGATTTTGGTCGAATTTTTTAAGAATTTTCAAATTTTCAGATGGGAGGTTCCAGATAAGGTCAAAAACTACATACTCAGATCTTCACCAAACTTTGCAGGGATACATTGGATGTCAAGACACGTGGAAAAAACGTACAAAAAAGAGATTGGAGACATCAAGATTTTGGACGAATTTTTTAACAATTTTCAAATTTTCAGAAAGGATGTTCCAGATAAGGTCAAAAACGACATACTCAGATCTTCACCAAACTTTGCAGGGATACATTGGATATCAAGACACGTGGAAAAAACGTACAAAACAAGAGATTGGAGACATCAAGATTTTGGACGAATTGTTTAAGAATTTTCAAATTTTCAGATAGGAGGTTCCAGATAAGGTCAAAAACTACATACTCAGATCTTCACCAAACTTTGCAGGGATACATTGGATGTCAAGACACGTGGAAAAAACGTACAAAACAAGAGATTGGGGTCATCAAGATTTTGGACGGATTTTTTAGGAATTTTCAAATTTTCAGATGGGAGGTTCCAGATAAGGTCAAAAACTACATACTCAGATCTTCACCAAACATTGCAGGGATACATTGGATGTCAAGACACGTGGAAAAAACGTACAAAACAAGAGATTGGAGACATCAAAATTTTGGACGAATTTTTTAAGAATTTTCAAATTTTCAGATAGGAGGTTCCAGATGAGGTCAAAAACTACATACTCAGATCTTCACCAAACTTTGCAGGAATACCTTGCATGTCAAGACACGTGGAAAAAACGTACAAAACAAGAGATCGGAGACATCAAGATTTTCGACGAATTTTTTAAGAATTTTCAAATTTTCAGATGGGAGGTTCCAGATAAGGTCAAAAACGACATACTCAGATCTTCACCAAACTTTGCATGGATACATTGGATGTCAAGACACGTGGAAAAAACATACAAAACATAGGATTGGTGACATCAAGATTTTGGACGAATTTTTTAAGAATTTTCAAATTTTCAGATAGGAGGTTCCATATAAGGTCAAAAACTACATACTCAGATCTTCACCAAACTTTGCAGGGATACATTGGATGTCAAGACACGTGGAAAAAACGTACAAAACAAGAGATTGGAGACATCAAGATTATGGACGAATTTTTTGAGAATTTTCAAATTTTCAGAAAGGAGGTTCCATATAAGGTCAAAAACTACATACTCAGATCTTCACCAAACTTTGCAGGGATACATTGGATGTCAAGACACGTGGAAAAAACGTACAAAACAAGAGATTGGAGACATCAAGATTTTCGACGAATTTTTTAAGAATTTTCAAATTTTCAGAAAGGATGTTCCAGATAAGGTCAAAAACGACATACTCAGATCTTCACCAAACTTTGCAGGGATCCATTGGAGGTCGAGACACGTGGAAAAAACGTACAAAACAAGAGATTGGAGACATCAAGATTTTGGACGAATTTTTGAAGAATTTTCAAATTTTCTGATAGGAGGTCCCAGATAAGGTCAAAAACTACATACTCAGATCTCCACCAAACATTGCAGGGATACATTGGATGTCAAGACACGTGGAAAAAACGTACAAAACAAGAGATTGGAGACATCAAGATTTTCGACGAATTTTTGAAGAATTTTCAAATTTTCAGATAGGAGGTTCCAGATAAGGTCAAAAACTACATACTCAGATCTTCACCAAACGTTGCAGGGATACTTTGCATGTCAAGACACGTGGAAAAAACGTACAAAACAAGAGATTGGAGACATCAAGATTTTCGACGAATTTTTTAAGAATTTTCAAATTTTCAGATGGGAGGTTCCAGATAAGGTCAAAAACGACATACTCAGATCTTCACCAAACTTTGCATGGATACATTGGATGTCAAGACACGTGGAAAAAACGTACAAAACAAGAGATTGGGGTCATCAAGATTTTGCACGGATTTTTTAGGAATTTTCAAATTTTCAGATGGGAGGTTCCAGATAAGGTCAAAAACTACATACTCAGATCTTCACCAAACTTTGCAGGGATACATTGGATGTCAAGACACGTGGAAAAAACGTACAAAACAAGAGATTGGAGACATCAAGATTTTGGACGAATTTTTTAAGAATTTTCAAATTTTCAGATAGGAGGTTCCATATAAGGTCAAAAACTACATACTCAGATCTTCACCAAACTTTGCAGGAATACATTGAATGTCAAGACACGTGGAAAAAACGTACAAAACAAGAGATTGTGGTCATCAAGATTTTGGACGGATTTTTTAGGAATTTTCAAATTTTCAGATGGGAGGTTCCAGATAAGGTCAAAAACTACATACTCAGATCTTCACCAAACTTTGCAGGGATACATTGGATGTCAAGACACGTGGAAAAAACGTACAAAACAAGAGATTGGAGACATCAAGATTTTGGACGAATTTTTTAAGAATTTTCAAATTTTCAGATAGGAGGTTCCATATAAGGTCAAAAACTACATACTCAGATCTTCACCAAACTTTGCATGGATACATTATGTGTCAAGACACGTGGAAAAAACGTACAAAACAAGAGATTGGAGACATCAAGATTTTGGTCGAATTTTTTAAGAATTTTCAAATTTTCAGATGGGAGGTTCCAGATAAGGTCAAAAACTACATACTCAGATCTTCACCAAACTTTGCAGGGATACATTGGATGTCAAGACACGTGGAAAAAACGTACAAAAAAGAGATTGGAGACATCAAGATTTTGGACGAATTTTTTAACAATTTTCAAATTTTCAGAAAGGATGTTCCAGATAAGGTCAAAAACGACATACTCAGATCTTCACCAAACTTTGCAGGGATACATTGGATATCAAGACACGTGGAAAAAACGTACAAAACAAGAGATTGGAGACATCAAGATTTTGGACGAATTTTTTAAGAATTTTCAAATTTTCAGATAGGAGGTTCCAGATAAGGTCAAAAACTACATACTCAGATCTTCACCAAACTTTGCAGGGATACATTGGATGTCAAGACACGTGGAAAAAACGTACAAAACAAGAGATTGGGGTCATCAAGATTTTGGACGGATTTTTTAGGAATTTTCAAATTTTCAGATGGCAGGTTCCAGATAAGGTCAAAAACTACATACTCAGATCTTCACCAAACATTGCAGGGATACATTGGATGTCAAGACACGTGGAAAAAACGTACAAAACAAGAGATTGGAGACATCAAAATTTTGGACGAATTTTTTAAGAATTTTCAAATTTTCAGATAGGAGGTTCCAGATGAGGTCAAAAACTACATACTCAGATCTTCACCAAACTTTGCAGGAATACTTTGCATGTCAAGACACGTGGAAAAAACGTACAAAACAAGAGATCGGAGACATCAAGATTTTCGACGAATTTTTTAAGAATTTTCAAATTTTCAGATGGGAGGTTCCAGATAAGGTCAAAAACGACATACTCAGATCTTCACCAAACTTTGCATGGATACATTGGATGTCAAGACACGTGGAAAAAACATACAAAACATAGGATTGGTGACATCAAGATTTTGGACGAATTTTTTAAGAATTTTCAAATTTTCAGATAGGAGGTTCCATATAAGGTCAAAAACTACATACTCAGATCTTCACCAAACTTTGCAGGGATACATTGGATGTCAAGACACGTGGAAAAAACGTACAAAACAAGAGATTGGAGACATCAAGATTATGGACGAATTTTTTGAGAATTTTCAAATTTTCAGAAAGGAGGTTCCATATAAGGTCAAAAACTACATACTCAGATCTTCACCAAACTTTGCAGGGATACATTGGATGTCAAGACACGTGGAAAAAACGTACAAAACAAGAGATTGGAGACATCAAGATTTTCGACGAATTTTTTAAGAATTTTCAAATTTTCAGAAAGGATGTTCCAGATAAGGTCAAAAACGACATACTCAGATCTTCACCAAACTTTGCAGGGATCCATTGGAGGTCGAGACACGTGGAAAAAACGTACAAAACAAGAGATTGGAGACATCAAGGTTTTGGACGAATTTTTGAAGAATTTTCAAATTTTCTGATAGGAGGTCCCAGATAAGGTCAAAAACTACATACTCAGATCTCCACCAAACATTGCAGGGATACATTGGATGTCAAGACACGTGGAAAAAACGTACAAAACAAGAGATTGGAGACATCAAGATTTTCGACGAATTTTTGAAGAATTTTCAAATTTTCAGATAGGAGGTTCCAGATAAGGTCAAAAACTACATACTCAGATCTTCACCAAACGTTGCAGGGATACTTTGCATGTCAAGACACGTGGAAAAAACGTACAAAACAAGAGATTGGAGACATCAAGATTTTCGACGAATTTTTTAAGAATTTTCAAATTTTCAGATGGGAGGTTCCAGATAAGGTCAAAAACGACATACTCAGATCTTCACCAAACTTTGCATGGATACATTGGATGTCAAGACACGTGGAAAAAACGTACAAAACAAGAGATTGGGGTCATCAAGATTTTGCACGGATTTTTTAGGAATTTTCAAATTTTCAGATGGGAGGTTCCAGATAAGGTCAAAAACTACATACTCAGATCTTCACCAAACTTTGCAGGGATACATTGGATGTCAAGACACGTGGAAAAAACGTACAAAACAAGAGATTGGAGACATCAAGATTTTCGACGAATTTTTTAAGAATTTTCAAATTTTCAGATGGGAGGTTCCAGATAAGGTCAAAAACGACATACTCAGATCTTCACCAAACTTTGCATGGATACATTGGATGTCAAGACACGTGGAAAAAACGTACAAAACAAGAGATTGGGGTCATCAAGATTTTGCACGGATTTTTTAGGAATTTTCAAATTTTCAGATGGGAGGTTCCAGATAAGGTCAAAAACTACATACTCAGATCTTCACCAAACTTTGCAGGGATACATTGGATGTCAAGACACGTGGAAAAAACGTACAAAACAAGAGATTGGAGACATCAAGATTTTGGACGAATTTTTTAAGAATTTTCAAATTTTCAGATAGGAGGTTCCATATAAGGTCAAAAACTACATACTCAGATCTTCACCAAACTTTGCATGGATACATTATGTGTCAAGACACGTGGAAAAAACGTACAAAACAAGAGATTGGAGACATCAAGATTTTGGTCGAATTTTTTAAGAATTTTCAAATTTTCAGATGGGAGGTTCCAGATAAGGTCAGAAACTACATACTCAGATCTTCACCAAACTTTGCAGGGATACATTGGATGTCAAGACACGTGGAAAAAACGTACAAAACAAGAGATAGGAGACATCAAGATTTTGGACGAATTTTTTAACAATTTTCAAATTTTCAGAAAGGATGTTCCAGATAAGGTCAAAAACGACATACTCAGATCTTCACCAAACTTTGCAGGGATACATTGGATATCAAGACACGTGGAAAAAACGTACAAAACAAGAGATTGGAGACATCAAGATTTTGGACGAATTTTTTAAGAATTTTCAAATTTTCAGATAGGAGGTTCCAGATAAGGTCAAAAACTACATACTCAGATCTTCACCAAACTTTGCAGGGATACATTGGATGTCAAGACACGTGGAAAAAACGTACAAAACAAGAGATTGGAGACATCAAGATTTTGGACGAATTTTTTAAGAATTTTCAAATTTTCAGATAGGAGGTTCCAGATGAGGTCAAAAACTACATACTCAGATCTTCACCAAACTTTGCAGGAATACTTTGCATGTCAAGACACGTGGAAAAAACGTACAAAACAAGAGATCGGAGACATCAAGATTTTCGACGAATTTTTTAAGAATTTTCAAATTTTCAGATGGGAGGTTCCAGATAAGGTCAAAAACGACATACTCAGATCTTCACCAAACTTTGCAGGGATACATTGGATGTCAAGACACGTGGAAAAAACGTACAAAACAAGAGATTGGAGACATCAAGATTTTGGACGATTTTTTTAAAATTTTTCAAATTTTCAGAAATGCGGTTCCAGATAAGGTCAAAAACTACATACTCAGATGTTCACCAAACTTTGCAGGGATACATTGGATGTCAAGACACGTGGAAAAAACGTACAAAACAAGAGATTCGGGTCAACAAGATTTTGGACGGATTTTTTAGGAATTTTCAAATTTTCAGATGGGAGGTTCCAGATAAGGTCAAAAACTACATACTCAGATCTTCACCAAACTCTGCAGGGATACATTGTATGTCAAGACACGTGGAAAAAACATACAAAACATAGGATTGGGGACATCAAGATTTTGTTAAATTCTTTTAAGAATTTTCAAATTTTCAGATAGGAGGTTCCATATAAGGTCAAAAACTACATACTCAGATCTTCACCAAACATTGCAGGTATACATTGGATGTCAAGACACGTGGAAAGAACGTACAAAACAAGAGATTGGAGACATCAAGATTTTGGACGAATTTTTTAAGAATTTTCAAATTTTCAGAAAGGATGTTCCAGATAAGGTCAAAAACGACATACTCAGATCTTCACCAAACTTTGCAGGGATACATTGGAGGTCGAGACACGTGGAAAAAACGTACAAAACAAGAGATTGGAGACATCAAGATTTTGGACGAATTTTTGAAGAATTTTCAAATTTTCTGATAGGAGGTCCCAGATAAGGTCAAAAACTACATACTCAGATCTTCACCAAACTTTGCAGGGATACATTGGATGTCAAGACACGTGGAAAAAACGTACAAAACAAGAGATTGGAGACATCAAGATTTTCGACGAATTTTTTAAGAATTTTCAAATTTTCAGAAAGGATGTTCCAGATAAGGTCAAAAACGACATACTCAGATCTTCACCAAACTTTGCAGGGATACATTGGAGGTCGAGACAAGTGGAAAAAACGTACAAAACAAGAGATTGGAGACATCAAGATTTTGGACGAATTTTTGAAGAATTTTCAAATTTTCTGATAGGAGGTCCCAGATAAGGTCAAAAACTACATACTCAGATCTCCACCAAACATTGCAGGGATACATTGGATGTCAAGACACGTGGAAAAAACGTACAAAACAAGAGATTGGAGACATCAAGATTTTCGACGAATTTTTGAAGAATTTTCAAATTTTCAGATAGGAGGTTCCAGATAAGGTCAAAAACGACATACTCAGATCTTCACCAAACTTTGCATGGATACATTGGATGTCAAGACACGTGGAAAAAACGTACAAAACAAGAGATTGGGGTCATCAAGATTTTGCACGGATTTTTTAGGAATTTTCAAATTTTCAGATGGGAGGTTCCAGATAAGGTCAAAAACTACATACTCAGATCTTCACCAAACTTTGCAGGGATACATTGGATGTCAAGACACGTGGAAAAAACGTACAAAACAAGAGATTGGAGACATCAAGATTTTGGACGAATTTTTTAAGAATTTTCAAATTTTCAGATAGGAGGTTCCATATAAGGTCAAAAACTACATACTCAGATCTTCACCAAACTTTGCAGGAATACATTGAATGTCAAGACACGTGGAAAAAACGTACAAAACAAGAGATTGTGGTCATCAAGATTTTGGACGGATTTTTTAGGAATTTTCAAATTTTCAGATGGGAGGTTCCAGATAAGGTCAAAAACTACATACTCAGATCTTCACCAAACTTTGCAGGGATACATTGGATGTCAAGACACGTGGAAAAAACGTACAAAACAAGAGATTGGAGACATCAAGATTTTGGACGAATTTTTTAAGAATTTTCAAATTTTCAGATAGGAGGTTCCATATAACGTCAAAAACTACATACTCAGATCTTCACCAAACTTTGCATGGATACATTATGTGTCAAGACACGTGGAAAAAACGTACAAAACAAGAGATTGGAGACATCAAGATTTTGGTCGAATTTTTTAAGAATTTTCAAATTTTCAGATGGGAGGTTCCAGATAAGGTCAAAAACTACATACTCAGATCTTCACCAAACTTTGCAGGGATACATTGGATGTCAAGACACGTGGAAAAAACGTACAAAACAAGAGATAGGAGACATCAAGATTTTGGACGAATTTTTTAACAATTTTCAAATTTTCAGAAAGGATGTTCCAGATAAGGTCAAAAACGACATACTCAGATCTTCACCAAACTTTGCAGGGATACATTGGATATCAAGACACGTGGAAAAAACGTACAAAACAAGAGATTGGAGACATCAAGATTTTGGACGAATTTTTTAAGAATTTTCAAATTTTCAGATAGGAGGTTCCACATAAGGTCAAAAACTACATACTCAGATCTTCACCAAACTTTGCAGGGATACATTGGATGTCAAGACACGTGGAAAAAACGTACAAAACAAGAGATTGGAGACATCAAGATTTTGGACGAATTTTTTAAGAATTTTCAAATTTTCAGATAGGAGGTTCCAGATGAGGTCAAAAACTACATACTCAGATCTTCACCAAACTTTGCAGGAATACTTTGCATGTCAAGACACGTGGAAAAAACGTACAAAACAAGAGATCGGAGACATCAAGATTTTCGACGAATTTTTTAAGAATTTTCAAATTTTCAGATGGGAGGTTCCAGATAAGGTCAAAAACGACATACTCAGATCTTCACCAAACTTTGCAGGGATCCATTGGAGGTCGAGACACGTGGAAAAAACGTACAAAACAAGAGATTGGAGACGTCAAGATTTTGGACGAATTTTTTAAGAATTTTCAAATTTTCAGATAGGAGGCTCCATATAAGGTCAAAAACTACATACTCAGATCTTCACCAAACATTGCAGGGATACATTGGATGTCAAGACACGTGGAAAAAACGTACAAAACAAGAGATTGGAGACATCAAGATTTTGGACGAATTTTTTAAGAATTCTCAAATTTTCAGAAAGGAGGTTCCATATAAGGTCAAAAACTACATACTCAGATCTTCACCAAACTTTGCAGGGATACTTTGGATGTCAAGACACGTGGAAAAAACGTACAAAACAAGAGATTGGGGTCATCAAGATTTTGGACGAATTTTTTAAGAATTTTCAAATTTTCAGATGGGAGGTTCAATATAAGGTCAAAAACTACATACTCAGATCTTCACCAAACTTTGCATGGATACATTGGATGTCAAGACACGTGGAAAAAACATACAAAACATAGGATTCGGAACATCAAGATTTTGGTCGAATTTTTTAAGAATTTTCAAATTTTCAGATAGGAGGTTCCATATAAGGTCAAAAACTACATACTCAGATCTTCACCAAACATTGCAGGAATACATTGGATGTCAAGACACGTGGAAAAAACGTACAAAACAAGAGATTGGGGTCATCAAGATTTTGCACGGATTTTTTAGGAATTTTCAAATTTTCAGATGGGAGGTTCCAGATAAGGTCAAAAACTACATACTCAGATCTTCACCAAACTTTGCAGGGATACATTGGATGTCAAGACACGTGGAAAAAACGTACAAAACAAGAGATTGGAGACATCAAGATTTTGGACGAATTTTTTAAGAATTTTCAAATTTTCAGATAGGAGGTTCCATATAAGGTCAAAAACTACATACTCAGATCTTCACCAAACTTTGCATGGATACATTATGTGTCAAGACACGTGGAAAAAACGTACAAAACAAAAGATTGGAGACATCAAGATTTTGGTCGAATTTTTTAAGAATTTTCAAATTTTCAGATGGGAGGTTCCAGATAAGGTCAAAAACTACATACTCAGATCTTCACCAAACTTTGCAGGGATACATTGGATGTCAAGACACGTGGAAAAAACGTACAAAACAAGAGATTGGAGACATCAAGATTTTGGACGAATTTTTTAAGAATTTTTAAATTTTCAGATAGGAGGTTCCATATAAGGTCAAAAACTACATACTCAGATCTTCACCAAACTTTGCATGGATACATTATGTGTCAAGACACGTGGAAAAAACGTACAAAACAAGAGATTGGAGACATCAAGATATTGGTCGAATTTTTTAAGAATTTTCAAATTTTCAGATGGGAGGTTCCAGATAAGGTCAAAAACTACATACTCAGATCTTCACCAAACTTTGCAGGGATACATTGGATGTCAAGACACGTGGAAAAAACGTACAAAACAAGAGATAGGAGACATCAAGATTTTGGACGAATTTTTTAACAATTTTCAAATTTTCAGAAAGGATGTTCCAGATAAGGTCAAAAACAACATACTCAGATCTTCACCAAACTTTGCAGGGATACATTGGATATCAAGACACGTGGAAAAAACGTACAAAACAAGAAATTGGAGACATCAAGATTTTGGACGAATTTTTTAAGAATTTTCAAATTTTCAGATAGGAGGTTCCAGATAAGATCAAAAACTACATACTCAGATCTTCACCAAACTTTGCAGGGATACATTGGATGTCAAGACACGTGGAAAAAAAGTACAAAACAAGAGATTGGGGTCATCAAGATTTTGGACGGATTTTTTAGGAATTTTCAAATTTTCAGATGGGAGGTTCCAGATAAGGTCAAAAACTACATACTCAGATCTTCACCAAACATTGCAGGGATACATTGGATGTCAAGACACGTGGAAAAAACGTACAAAACAAGAGATTGGAGACATCAAGATTTTGGACGAATTTTTTAAGAATTTTCAAATTTTCAGATAGGAGGTTCCAGATGAGGTCAAAAACTACATACTCAGATCTTCACCAAACTTTGCAGGAATACTTTGCATGTCAAGACACGTGGAAAAAACGTACAAAACAAGAGATCGGAGACATCAAGATTTTCGACGAATTTTTTAAGAATTTTCAAATTTTCATATGGGAGGTTCCAGATAAGGTCAAAAACGACATACTCAGATCTTCACCAAACTTTGCAGGGATCCATTGGAGGTCGAGACACGTGGAAAAAACGTACAAAACAAGAGGTTGGAGACATCAAGATTTTGGACGAATTTTTTAAGAATTTTCAAATTTTCAGATAGGAGGTTCCATATAAGGTCAAAAACTACATACTCAGATCTTCACCAAACTTTGCAGGGATACATTGGATGTCAAGACACGTGGAAAAAACGTACAAAACAAGAGATTGGAGACATCAAGATTTTCGACGAATTTTTTAAGAATTTTCAAATTTTCAGAAAGGATGTTCCAGATAAGGTCAAAAACGACATACTCAGATCTTCACCAAACTTTGCAGGGATCCATTGGAGGTCGAGACACGTGGAAAAAACGTACAAAACAAGAGATTGGAGACATCAAGATTTTGGACGAATTTTTGAAGAATTTTCAAATTTTCAGATAGGAGGTTCCAGATAAGGTCTAAAACTACATACTCAGATCTCCACCAAACATTGCAGGAATACATTGGATGTCAAGACACGTGGAAAAAACGTGCAAAACAAGAGATTGGAGACATCAAGATTTTCGACGAATTTTTGAAGAATTTTCAAATTTTCAGATAGGAGGTTCCAGATAAGGTCAAAAACTACATACTCAGATCTTCACCAAACGTTGCAGGGATACTTTGCATGTCAAGACACGTGGAAAAAACGTACAAAACAAGAGATCGGAGACATCAAGATTTTGGACGAATTTTTTAACAATTTTCAAATTTTCAGAAAGGATGTTCCAGATAAGGTCAAAAACGACATACTCAGATCTTCACCAAACTTTGCAGGGATACATTGGATATCAAGACACGTGGAAAAAACGTACAAAACAAGAGATTGGAGACATCAAGATTTTGGACGAATTTTTTAAGAATTTTCAAATTTTCAGATAGGAGGTTCCAGATAAGGTCAAAAACTACATACTCAGATCTTCACCAAACTTTGCAGGGATACATTGGATGTCAAGACACGTGGAAAAAACGTACAAAACAAGAGATTGGGGTCATCAAAATTTTGGACGGATTTTTTAGGAATTTTCAAATTTTCAGATGGGAGGTTCCAGATAAGGTCAAAAACTACATACTCAGATCTTCACCAAACTTTGCAGGAATACTTTGCATGTCAAGACACGTGGAAAAAACGTACAAAACAAGAGATCGGAGACATCAAGATTTTCGACGAATTTTTTAAGAATTTTCAAATTTTCAGATGGGAGGTTCCAGATAAGGTCAAAAACGACATACTCAGATCTTCACCAAACTTTGCATGGATACATTGGATGTCAAGACACGTGGAAAAAACATACAAAACATAGGATTGGTGACATCAAGATTTTGGACGAATTTCTTAAGAATTTTCAAATTTTCAGATAGGAGGTTCCATATAAGGTCAAAAACTACATACTCAGATCTTCACCAAACTTTGCAGGGATACATTGGAGGTCGAGACACGTGGAAAAAAAGTACAAAACAAGAGATTGGGGTCATCAAGATTTTGGACGGATTTTTTAGGAATTTTCAAATTTTCAGATGGGAGGTTCCAGATAAGGTCAAAAACTACATACTCAGATCTTCACCAAACATTGCAGGGATACATTGGATGTCAAGACACGTGGAAAAAACGTACAAAACAAGAGATTGGAGACATCAAGATTTTGGACGAATTTTTTAAGAATTTTCAAATTTTCAGATAGGAGGTTCCAGATGAGGTCAAAAACTACATACTCAGATCTTCACCAAACTTTGCAGGAATACTTTGCATGTCAAGACACGTGGAAAAAACGTACAAAACAAGAGATCGGAGACATCAAGATTTTCGACGAATTTTTTAAGAATTTTCAAATTTTCAGATGGGAGGTTCCAGATAAGGTCAAAGACGACATACTCAGATCTTCACCAAACTTTGCAGGGATCCATTGGAGGTCGAGACACGTGGAAAAAACGTACAAAACAAGAGATTGGAGACATCAAGATTTTGGACGAATTTTTTAAGAATTTTCAAATTTTCAGATAGGAGGTTCCATATAAGGTCAAAAACTACATACTCAGATCTTCACCAAACTTTGCAGGGATACATTGGATGTCAAGACACGTGGAAAAAACGTACAAAACAAGAGATTGGAGACATCAAGATTTTCGACGAATTTTTTAAGAATTTTCAAATTTTCAGAAAGGATGTTCCAGATAAGGTCAAAAACGACATACTCAGATCTTCACCAAACTTTGCAGGGATCCATTGGAGGTCGAGACACGTGGAAAAAACGTACAAAACAAGAGATTGGAGACATCAAGATTTTGGACGAATTTTTGAAGAATTTTCAAATTTTCAGATAGGAGGTTCCAGATAAGGTCTAAAACTACATACTCAGATCTCCACCAAACATTGCAGGAATACATTGGATGTCAAGACACGTGGAAAAAACGTACAAAACAAGAGATTGGAGACATCAAGATTTTCGACGAATTTTTGAAGAATTTTCAAATTTTCAGATAGGAGGTTCCAGATAAGGTCAAAAACTACATACTCAGATCTTCACCAAACGTTGCAGGGATACTTTGCATGTCAAGACACGTGGAAAAAACGTACAAAACAAAAGATTGGAGACATCAAGATTTTCGACGAATTTTTTAAGAATTTTCAAATTTTCAGATGGGAGGTTCCAGATAAGGTCAAAAACGACATACTCAGATCTACACCAAACTTTGCATGGATACATTGGATGTCAAGACACGTGGAAAAAACGTACAAAACAAGAGATTGGAGACATCAAGATTTTGGACGAATTTTTTAAGAATTCTCAAATTTTCAGAAAGGAGGTTCCATATAAGCTCAAAAACTACATACTCAGATCTTCACAAAACTTTGCAGGGATACTTTGGATGTCAAGACACGTGGAAAAAACGTACAAAACAAGAGATTGGGGTCATCAAGATTTTGGACGAATTTTTTAAGAATTTTCAAATTTTCAGATGGGAGGTTCAATATAAGGTCAAAAACTACATACTCAGATCTTCACCAAACTTTGCATGGATACATTGGATGTCAAGACACGTGGAAAAAACATACAAAACATAGGATTCGGAACATCAAGATTTTGGTCGAATTTTTTAAGAATTTTCAATTTTTCAGATAGGAGGTTCCATATAAGGTCAAAAACTACATACTCAGATCTTCACCAAACATTGCAGGAATACATTGGATGTCAAGACACGTGGAAAAAACGTACAAAACAAGAGATTGGGGTCATCAAGATTTTGCACGGATTTTTTAGGAATTTTCAAATTTTCAGATGGGAGGTTCCAGATAAGGTCAAAAACTACATACTCAGATCTTCACCAAACTTTGCAGGGATACATTGGATGTCAAGACACGTGGAAAAAACGTACAAAACAAGAGATTGGAGACATCAAGATTTTGGACGAATTTTTTAAGAATTTTCAAATTTTCAGATAGGAGGTTCCATATAAGGTCAAAAACTACATACTCAGATCTTCACCAAACTTTGCATGGATACATTATGTGTCAAGACACGTGGAAAAAACGTACAAAACAAAAGATTGGAGACATCAAGATTTTGGTCGAATTTTTTAAGAATTTTCAAATTTTCAGATGGGAGGTTCCAGATAAGGTCAAAAACTACATACTCAGATCTTCACCAAACTTTGCAGGGATACATTGGATGTCAAGACACGTGGAAAAAACGTACAAAACAAGAGATTGGAGACATCAAGATTTTGGACGAATTTTTTAAGAATTTTTAAATTTTCAGATAGGAGGTTCCATATAAGGTCAAAAACTACATACTCAGATCTTCACCAAACTTTGCATGGATACATTATGTGTCAAGACACGTGGAAAAAACGTACAAAACAAGAGATTGGAGACATCAAGATATTGGTCGAATTTTTTAAGAATTTTCAAATTTTCAGATGGGAGGTTCCAGATAAGGTCAAAAACTACATACTCAGATCTTCACCAAACTTTGCAGGGATACATTGGATGTCAAGACACGTGGAAAAAACGTACAAAACAAGAGATAGGAGACATCAACATTTTGGACGAATTTTTTAACAATTTTCAAATTTTCAGAAAGGATGTTCCAGATAAGGTCAAAAACAACATACTCAGATCTTCACCAAACTTTGCAGGGATACATTGGATGTCAAGACACGTGGAAAAAACGTACAAAACAAGAGATTGGAGACATCAAGATTTTGGACGAATTTTTTAAGAATTTTCAAATTTTCAGATAGGAGGTTCCATATAAGGTCAAAAACTACATACTCAGATCTTCACCAAACTTTGCATGGATACATTATGTGTCAAGACACGTGGAAAAAACGTACAAAACAAAAGCTTGGAGACATCAAGATTTTGGTCGAATTTTTTAAGAATTTTCAAATTTTAAAAAATTCGTCCAAAATCTTGATGTCTCCAATCTCTTGTTTTGTACGTTTTTTCCACGTGTCTCGACCTCCAATGGATCCCTGCAAAGTTTGGTGAAGATCTGAGTATGTCGTTTTTGACCTTATCTGGAACCTCCCATCTGAAAATTTGAAAATTCTTAAAAAATTCGTCGAAAATCTTGATGTCTCCGATCTCTTGTTTTGTACGTTTTTTCCACGTGTCTTGACATGCAAAGTATTCCTGCAAAGTTTGGTGAAGATCTGAGTATGTAGTTTTTGACCTCATCTGGAACCTCCTATCTGAAAATTTGAAAATTCTTAAAAAATTCGTCCAAAATTTTGATGTCTCCAATCTCTTGTTTTGTACGTTTTTTCCACGTGTCTTGACATCCAATGTATCCCTGCAAAGTTTGGTGAAGATCTGAGTATGTAGTTTTTGACCTTATCTGGAACCTCCTATCTGAAAATTTGAAAATTCTTAAAAAATTCGTCCAAAATCTTGATGTCTCCAATCTCTTGTTTTGTACGTTTTTTCCACGTGTCTTGATATCCAATGTATCCCTGCAAAGTTTGGTGAAGATCTGAGTATGTCGTTTTTGACCTTATCTGGAACATCCTTTCTGAAAATTTGAAAATTGTTAAAAAATTCGTCCAAAATCTTGATGTCTCCTATCTCTTGTTTTGTACGTTTTTTCCACGTGTCTTGACATCCAATGTATCCCTGCAAAGTTTGGTGAAGATCTGAGTATGTAGTTTTTGACCTTATCTGGAACATCCTTTCTGAAAATTTGAAAATTGTTAAAAAATTCGTCCAAAATCTTGATGTCTCCTATCTCTTGTTTTGTACGTTTTTTCCACGTGTCTTGACATCCAATGTATCCCTGCAAAGTTTGGTGAAGATCTGAGTATGTAGTTTTTGACCTTATCTGGAACCTCCCATCTGAAAATTTGAAAATTCTTAAAAAATTCGACCAATATCTTGATGTCTCCAATCTCTTGTTTTGTACGTTTTTTCCACGTGTCTTGACACATAATGTATCCATGCAAAGTTTGGTGAAGATCTGAGTATGTAGTTTTTGACCTTATATGGAACCTCCTATCTGAAAATTTAAAAATTCTTAAAAAATTCGTCCAAAATCTTGATGTCTCCAATCTCTTGTTTTGTACGTTTTTTCCACGTGTCTTGACATCCAATGTATCCCTGCAAAGTTTGGTGAAGATCTGAGTATGTAGTTTTTGACCTTATCTGGAACCTCCCATCTGAAAATTTGAAAATTCTTAAAAAATTCGACCAAAATCTTGATGTCTCCAAGCTTTTGTTTTGTACGTTTTTTCCACGTGTCTTGACACATAATGTATCCATGCAAAGTTTGGTGAAGATCTGAGTATGTAGTTTTTGACCTTATATGGAACCTCCTATCTGAAAATTTGAAAATTCTTAAAAAATTCGTCCAAAATCTTGATGTCTCCAATCTCTTGTTTTGTACGTTTTTTCCACGTGTCTTGACATCCAATGTATCCCTGCAAAGTTTGGTGAAGATCTGAGTATGTTGTTTTTGACCTTATCTGGAACAACCTTTCTGAAAATTTGAAAATTGTTAAAAAATTCGTCCAAAATCTTGATGTCTCCTATCTTTTGTTTTGTACGTTTTTTCCACGTGTCTTGACATCCAATGTATCCCTGCAAAGTTTGGTGAAGATCTGAGTATGTAGTTTATGACCTTATCTGGAACCTCCCATCTGAAAATTTGAAAATTCTTAAAAAATTCGACCAATATCTTGATGTCTCCAATCTCTTGTTTTGTACGTTTTTTCCACGTGTCTTGACACATAATGTATCCATGCAAACTTTGGTGAAGATCTGAGTATGTAGTTTTTGACCTTATATGGAACCTCCTATCTGAAAATTTAAAAATTCTTAAAAAATTCGTCCAAAACCTTGATGTCTCCAATCTCTTGTTTTGTACGTTTTTTCCACGTGTCTTGACATCCAATGTATCCCTGCAAAGTTTGGTGAAGATCTGAGTATGTAGTTTTTGACCTTATCTGGAACCTCCCATCTGAAAATTTGAAAATTCTTAAAAAATTCGACCAAAATCTTGATGTCTCCAATCTTTTGTTTTGTACGTTTTTTCCACGTGTCTTGACACATAATGTATCCATGCAAAGTTTGGTGAAGATCTGAGTATGTAGTTTTTGACCTTATATGGAACCTCCTATCTGAAAATTTGAAAATTCTTAAAAAATTCGTCCAAAATCTTGATGTCTCCAATCTCTTGTTTTGTACGTTTTTTCCACGTGTCTTGACATCCAATGTATCCCTGCAAAGTTTGGTGAAGATCTGAGTATGTAGTTTTTGACCTTATCTGGAACCTCCCATCTGAAAATTTGAAAATTCCTAAAAAATCCGTGCAAAATCTTGATGACCCCAATCTCTTGTTTTGTACGTTTTTTCCACGTGTCTTGACATCCAATGTATTCCTGCAATGTTTGGTGAAGATCTGAGTATGTAGTTTTTGACCTTATCTGGAACCTCCTATCTGAAAATTTGAAAATTCTTAAAAAATTCGACCAAAATCTTGATGTTCCGAATCCTATGTTTTGTATGTTTTTTCCACGTGTCTTGACATCCAATGTATCCATGCAAAGTTTGGTGAAGATCTGAGTATGTAGTTTTTGACCTTATATTGAACCTCCCATCTGAAAATTTGAAAATTCTTAAAAAATTCGTCCAAAATCTTGATGACCCCAATCTCTTGTTTTGTACGTTTTTTCCACGTGTCTTGACATCCAAAGTATCCCTGCAAAGTTTGGTGAAGATCTGAGTATGTAGTTTTTGACCTTATATGGAACCTCCTTTCTGAAAATTTGAGAATTCTTAAAAAATTCGTCCAAAATCTTGATGTCTCCAATCTCTTGTTTTGTACGTTTTTTCCACGTGTCTTGACATCCAATGTATCCATGCAAAGTTTGGTGAAGATCTGAGTATGTCGTTTTTGACCTTATCTGGAACCTCCCATCTGAAAATTTGAAAATTCTTAAAAAATTCGTCGAAAATCTTGATGTCTCCAATCTTTTGTTTTGTACGTTTTTTCCACGTGTCTTGACATGCAAAGTATCCCTGCAACGTTTGGTGAAGATCTGAGTATGTAGTTTTTGACCTTATCTGGAACCTCCTATCTGAAAATTTGAAAATTCTTCAAAAATTCGTCGAAAATCTTGATGTCTCCAATCTCTTGTTTTGTACGTTTTTTCCACGTGTCTTGACATCCAATGTATTCCTGCAATGTTTGGTGGAGATCTGAGTATGTAGTTTTAGACCTTATCTGGAACCTCCTATCTGAAAATTTGAAAATTCTTCAAAAATTCGTCCAAAATCTTGATGTCTCCAATCTCTTGTTTTGTACGTTTTTTCCACGTGTCTCGACCTCCAATGGATCCCTGCAAAGTTTGGTGAAGATCTGAGTATGTCGTTTTTGACCTTATCTGGAACATCCTTTCTGAAAATTTGAAAATTCTTAAAAAATTCGTCGAAAATCTTGATGTCTCCAATCTCTTGTTTTGTACGTTTTTTCCACGTGTCTTGACATCCAATGTATCCCTGCAAAGTTTGGTGAAGATCTGAGTATGTAGTTTTTTACCTTATATGGAACCTCCTATCTGAAAATTTGAAAATTCTTAAAAAATTCGTCCAAAATCTTGATGTCTCCAATCTCTTGTTTTGTACGTTTTTTCCACGTGTCTCGACCTCCAATGGATCCCTGCAAAGTTTGGTGAAGATCTGAGTATGTCGTTTTTGACCTTATCTGGAACCTCCCATCTGAAAATTTGAAAATTCTTAAAAAATTCGTCGAAAATCTTGATGTCTCCGATCTCTTGTTTTGTACGTTTTTTCCACGTGTCTTGACATGCAAAGTATTCCTGCAAAGTTTGGTGAAGATCTGAGTATGTAGTTTTTGACCTCATCTGGAACCTCCTATCTGAAAATTTGAAAATTCTTAAAAAATTCGTCCAAAATCTTGATGTCTCCAATCTCTTGTTTTGTACGTTTTTTCCACGTGTCTTGACATCCAATGTATCCCTGCAATGTTTGGTGAAGATCTGAGTATGTAGTTTTTGACCTTATCTGGAACCTCCCATCTGAAAATTTGAAAATTCCTAAAAAATCCGTCCAAAATCTTGATGACCCCAATCTCTTGTTTTGTACTTTTTTTCCACGTGTCTCGACCTCCAATGTATCCCTGCAAAGTTTGGTGAAGATCTGAGTATGTAGTTTTTGACCTTATATGGAACCTCCTATCTGAAAATTTGAAAATTCTTAAAAAATTCGTCCAAAATCTTGATGTCACCAATCCTATGTTTTGTATGTTTTTTCCACGTGTCTTGACATCCAATGTATCCATGCAAAGTTTGGTGAAGATCTGAGTATGTCGTTTTTGACCTTATCTGGAACCTCCCATCTGAAAATTTGAAAATTCTTAAAAAATTCGTCGAAAATCTTGATGTCTCCGATCTCTTGTTTTGTACGTTTTTTCCACGTGTCTTGACATGCAAAGTATTCCTGCAAAGTTTGGTGAAGATCTGAGTATGTAGTTTTTGACCTCATCTGGAACCTCCTATCTGAAAATTTGAAAATTCTTCAAAAATTCGTCCAAAATTTTGATGTCTCCAATCTCTTGTTTTGTACGTTTTTTCCACGTGTCTTGACATCCAATGTATCCCTGCAATGTTTGGTGAAGATCTGAGTATGTAGTTTTTGACCTTATCTGGAACCTCCCATCTGAAAATTTGAAAATTCCTAAAAAATCCGTCCAAAATCTTGATGACCCCAATCTCTTGTTTTGTACGTTTTTTCCACGTCTCTTGACATCCAATGTATCCCTGCAAAGTTTGGTGAAGATCTGAGTATGTAGTTTTTGACCTTATCTGGAACCTCCTATCTGAAAATTTGAAAATTCTTAAAAAATTCGTCCAAAATCTTGATGTCTCCAATCTCTTGTTTTGTACGTTTTTTCCACGTGTCTTGATATCCAATGTATCCCTGCAAAGTTTGGTGAAGATCTGAGTATGTCGTTTTTGACCTTATCTGGAACATCCTTTCTGAAAATTTGAAAATTGTTAAAAAATTCGTCCAAAATCTTGATGTCTCCAATCTCTTTTTTGTACGTTTTTTCCACGTGTCTTGACATCCAATGTATCCCTGCAAAGTTTGGTGAAGATCTGAGTATGTAGTTTTTGACCTTATCTGGAACATCCTTTCTGAAAATTTGAAAATTGTTAAAAAATTCGTCCAAAATCTTGATGTCTCCAATCTCTTTTTTGTACGTTTTTTCCACGTGTCTTGACATCCAATGTATCCCTGCAAAGTTTGGTGAAGATCTGAGTATGTAGTTTTTGACCTTATCTGGAACCTCCCATCTGAAAATTTGAAAATTCTTAAAAAATTCGACCAAAATTTTGATGTCTCCAATCTTTTGTTTTGTACGTTTTTTCCACGTGTCTTGACACATAATGTATCCATGCAAAGTTTGGTGAAGATCTGAGTATGTAGTTTTTGACCTTATATGGAACCTCCTATCTGAAAATTTGAAAATTCTTAAAAAATTCGTCCAAAATCTTGATGTCTCCAATCTCTTGTTTTGTACGTTTTTTCCACGTGTCTTGACATCCAATGTATCCCTGCAAAGTTTGGTGAAGATCTGAGTATGTAGTTTTTGACCTTATCTGGAACCTCCCATCTGAAAATTTGAAAATTCCTAAAAAATCCGTGCAAAATCTTGATGACCCCAATCTCTTGTTTTGTACGTTTTTTCCACGTGTCTTGACATCCAATGTATTCCTGCAATGTTTGGTGAAGATCTGAGTATGTAGTTTTTGACCTTATATGGAACCTCCTATCTGAAAATTTGAAAATTCTTAAAAAATTCGACCAAAATCTTGATGTTCCGAATCCTATGTTTTGTATGTTTTTTCCACGTGTCTTGACATCCAATGTATCCATGCAAAGTTTGGTGAAGATCTGAGTATGTAGTTTTTGACCTTATATTGAACCTCCCATCTGAAAATTTGAAAATTCTTAAAAAATTCGTCCAAAATCTTGATGACCCCAATCTCTTGTTTTGTACGTTTTTTCCACGTGTCTTGACATCCAAAGTATCCCTGCAAAGTTTGGTGAAGATCTGAGTATGTAGTTTTTGACCTTATATGGAACCTCCTTTCTGAAAATTTGAGAATTCTTAAAAAATTCGTCCAAAATCTTGATGTCTCCAATCTCTTGTTTTGTACGTTTTTTCCACGTGTCTTGACATCCAATGTATCCATGCAAAGTTTGGTGAAGATCTGAGTATGTCGTTTTTGACCTTATCTGGAACCTCCCATCTGAAAATTTGAAAATTCTTAAAAAATTCGTCGAAAATCTTGATGTCTCCAATCTTTTGTTTTGTACGTTTTTTCCACGTGTCTTGACATGCAAAGTATCCCTGCAACGTTTGGTGAAGATCTGAGTATGTAGTTTTTGACCTTATCTGGAACCTCCTATCTGAAAATTTGAAAATTCTTCAAAAATTCGTCGAAAATCTTGATGTCTCCAATCTCTTGTTTTGTACGTTTTTTCCACGTGTCTTGACATCCAATGTATTCCTGCAATGTTTGGTGGAGATCTGAGTATGTAGTTTTAGACCTTATCTGGAACCTCCTATCTGAAAATTTGAAAATTCTTCAAAAATTCGTCCAAAATCTTGATGTCTCCAATCTCTTGTTTTGTACGTTTTTTCCACGTGTCTCGACCTCCAATGGATCCCTGCAAAGTTTGGTGAAGATCTGAGTATGTCGTTTTTGACCTTATCTGGAACATCCTTTCTGAAAATTTGAAAATTCTTAAAAAATTCGTCGAAAATCTTGATGTCTCCAATCTCTTGTTTTGTACGTTTTTTCCACGTGTCTTGACATCCAATGTATCCCTGCAAAGTTTGGTGAAGATCTGAGTATGTAGTTTTTGACCTTATATGGAACCTCCTATCTGAAAATTTGAAAATTCTTAAAAAATTCGTCCAAAATCTTGATGTCTCCAATCTCTTGTTTTGTACGTTTTTTCCACGTGTCTCGACCTCCAATGGATCCCTGCAAAGTTTGGTGAAGATCTGAGTATGTCGTTTTTGACCTTATCTGGAACCTCCCATCTGAAAATTTGAAAATTCTTAAAAAATTCGTCGAAAATCTTGATGTCTCCGATCTCTTGTTTTGTACGTTTTTTCCACGTGTCTTGACATGCAAAGTATTCCTGCAAAGTTTGGTGAAGATCTGAGTATGTAGTTTTTGACCTCATCTGGAACCTCCTATCTGAAAATTTGAAAATTCTTAAAAAATTCGTCCAAAATCTTGATGTCTCCAATCTCTTGTTTTGTACGTTTTTTCCACGTGTCTTGACATCCAATGTATCCCTGCAATGTTTGGTGAAGATCTGAGTATGTAGTTTTTGACCTTATCTGGAACCTCCCATCTGAAAATTTGAAAATTCCTAAAAAATCCGTCCAAAATCTTGATGACCCCAATCTCTTGTTTTGTACGTTTTTTCCACGTGTCTTGACATCCAATGTATCCCTGCAAAGTTTGGTGAAGATCTGAGTATGTAGTTTTTGATCTTATCTGGAACCTCCTATCTGAAAATTTGAAAATTCTTAAAAAATTCGTCCAAAATCTTGATGTCTCCAATCTCTTGTTTTGTACGTTTTTTCCACGTGTCTTGATATCCAATGTATCCCTGCAAAGTTTGGTGAAGATCTGAGTATGTCGTTTTTGACCTTATCTGGAACATCCTTTCTGAAAATTTGAAAATTGTTAAAAAATTCGTCCAAAATCTTGATGTCTCCTATCTCTTGTTTTGTACGTTTTTTCCACGTGTCTTGACATCCAATGTATCCCTGCAAAGTTTGGTGAAGATCTGAGTATGTAGTTTTTGACCTTATCTGGAACCTCCCATCTGAAAATTTGAAAATTCTTAAAAAATTCGACCAATATCTTGATGTCTCCAATCTCTTGTTTTGTACGTTTTTTCCACGTGTCTTGACACATAATGTATCCATGCAAAGTTTGGTGAAGATCTGAGTATGTAGTTTTTGACCTTATATGGAACCTCCTATCTGAAAATTTAAAAATTCTTAAAAAATTCGTCCAAAATCTTGATGTCTCCAATCTCTTGTTTTGTACGTTTTTTCCACGTGTCTTGACATCCAATGTATCCCTGCAAAGTTTGGTGAAGATCTGAGTATGTAGTTTTTGACCTTATCTGGAACCTCCCATCTGAAAATTTGAAAATTCTTAAAAAATTCGACCAAAATCTTGATGTCTAAAATCTTTTGTTTTGTACGTTTTTTCCACGTGTCTTGACACATAATGTATCCATGCAAAGTTTGGTGAAGATCTGAGTATGTAGTTTTTGACCTTATATGGAACCTCCTATCTGAAAATTTGAAAATTCTTAAAAAATTCGTCCAAAATCTTGATGTCTCCAATCTCTTGTTTTGTACGTTTTTTCCACGTGTCTTGACATCCAATGTATCCCTGCAAAGTTTGGTGAAGATCTGAGTATGTAGTTTTTGACCTTATCTGGAACCTCCCATCTGAAAATTTGAAAATTCCTAAAAAATCCGTGCAAAATCTTGATGACCCCAATCTCTTGTTTTGTACGTTTTTTCCACGTGTCTTGACATCCAATGTATTCCTGCAATGTTTGGTGAAGATCTGAGTATGTAGTTTTTGACCTTATATGGAACCTCCTATCTGAAAATTTGAAAATTCTTAAAAAATTCGACCAAAATCTTGATGTTCCGAATCCTATGTTTTGTATGTTTTTTCCACGTGTCTTGACATCCAATGTATCCATGCAAAGTTTGGTGAAGATCTGAGTATGTAGTTTTTGACCTTATATTGAACCTCCCATCTGAAAATTTGAAAATTCTTAAAAAATTCGTCCAAAATCTTGATGACCCCAATCTCTTGTTTTGTACGTTTTTTCCACGTGTCTTGACATCCAAAGTATCCCTGCAAAGTTTGGTGAAGATCTGAGTATGTAGTTTTTGACCTTATATGGAACCTCCTTTCTGAAAATTTGAGAATTCTTAAAAAATTCGTCCAAAATCTTGATGTCTCCAATCTCTTGTTTTGTACGTTTTTTCCACGTGTCTTGACATCCAATGTATCCCTGCAATGTTTGGTGAAGATCTGAGTATGTAGTTTTTGACCTTATATGGAGCCTCCTATCTGAAAATTTGAAAATTCTTAAAAAATTCGTCCAAAATCTTGACGTCTCCAATCTCTTGTTTTGTACGTTTTTTCCACGTGTCTCGACCTCCAATGGATCCCTGCAAAGTTTGGTGAAGATCTGAGTATGTCGTTTTTGACCTTATCTGGAACCTCCCATCTGAAAATTTGAAAATTCTTAAAAAATTCGTCGAAAATCTTGATGTCTCCGATCTCTTGTTTTGTACGTTTTTTCCACGTGTCTTGACATGCAAAGTATTCCTGCAAAGTTTGGTGAAGATCTGAGTATGTAGTTTTTGACCTCATCTGGAACCTCCTATCTGAAAATTTGAAAATTCTTAAAAAATTCGTCCAAAATCTTGATGTCTCCAATCTCTTGTTTTGTACGTTTTTTCCACGTGTCTTGACATCCAATGTATCCCTGCAAAGTTTGGTGAAGATCTGAGTATGTAGTTTTTGACCTTATCTGGAACCTCCTATCTGAAAATTTGAAAATTCTTAAAAAATTCGTCCAAAATCTTGATGTCTCCAATCTCTTGTTTTGTACGTTTTTTCCACGTGTCTTGATATCCAATGTATCCCTGCAAAGTTTGGTGAAGATCTGAGTATGTCGTTTTTGACCTTATCTGGAACATCCTTTCTGAAAATTTGAAAATTGTTAAAAAATTCGTCCAAAATCTTGATGTCTCCTATCTCTTGTTTTGTACGTTTTTTCCACGTGTCTTGACATCCAATGTATCCCTGCAAAGTTTGGTGAAGATCTGAGTATGTAGTTTTTGACCTTATCTGGAACCTCCCATCTTAAAATTTGAAAATTCTTAAAAAATTCGACCAAAATCTTGATGTCTCCAATCTCTTGTTTTGTACGTTTTTTCCACGTGTCTTGACACATAATGTATCCATGCAAAGTTTGGTGAAGATCTGAGTATGTAGTTTTTGACCTTATATGGAACCTCCTATCTGAAAATTTGAAAATTCTTAAAAAATTCGTCCAAAATCTTGATGTCTCCAATCTCTTGTTTTGTACGTTTTTTCCACGTGTCTTGACATCCAATGTATCCCTGCAAAGTTTGGTGAAATTCTGAGTATGTAGTTTTTGACCTTATCTGGAACCTCCCATCTGAAAATTTGAAAATTCCTAAAAAATCCGTCCAAAATCTTGATGACCACAATCTCTTGTTTTGTACGTTTTTTCCACGTGTCTTGACATTCAATGTATTCCTGCAAAGTTTGGTGAAGATCTGAGTATGTAGTTTTTGACCTTATATGGAACCTCCTATCTGAAAATTTGAAAATTCTTAAAAAATTCGTCCAAAATCTTGATGTCTCCAATCTCTTGTTTTGTACGTTTTTTCCACGTGTCTTGACATCCAATGTATCCCTGCAAAGTTTGGTGAAGATCTGAGTATGTAGTTTTTGACCTTATCTGGAACCTCCCATCTGAAAATTTGAAAATTCCTAAAAAATCCGTGCAAAATCTTGATGACCCCAATCTCTTGTTTTGTACGTTTTTTCCACGTGTCTTGACATCCAATGTATCCATGCAAAGTTTGGTGAAGATCTGAGTATGTCGTTTTTGAACTTATCTGGAACCTCCCATCTGAAAATTTGAAAATTCTTAAAAAATTCGTCGAAAATCTTGATGTCTCCAATCTCTTGTTTTGTACGTTTTTTCCACGTGTCTTGACATGCAAAGTATCCCTGCAACGTTTGGTGAAGATCTGAGTATGTAGTTTTTGACCTTATCTGGAACCTCCTATCTGAAAATTTGAAAATTCTTCAAAAATTCGTCGAAAATCTTGATGTCTCCAATCTCTTGTTTTGTACGTTTTTTCCACGTGTCTTGACATCCAATGTATCCCTGCAATGTTTGGTGGAGATCTGAGTATGTAGTTTTTGACCTTATCTGGGACCTCCTATCAGAAAATTTGAAAATTCTTCAAAAATTCGTCCAAAATCTTGATGTCTCCAATCTCTTGTTTTGTACGTTTTTTCCACGTGTCTCGACCTCCAATGTATCCCTGCAAAGTTTGGTGAAGATCTGAGTATGTCGTTTTTGACCTTATCTGGAACATCCTTTCTGAAAATTTGAAAATTCTTAAAAAATTCGTCCAAAATCTTGATGTCTCCAATCTCTTGTTTTGTACGTTCTTTCCACGTGTCTTGACATCCAATGTATCCCTGCAATGTTTGGTGAAGATCTGAGTATGTAGTTTTTGACCTTATATGGAACCTCCTATCTGAAAATTTGAAAATTCTTAAAAGAATTTAACAAAATCTTGATGTCCCCAATCCTATGTTTTGTATGTTTTTTCCACGTGTCTTGACATACAATGTATCCCTGCAGAGTTTGGTGAAGATCTGAGTATGTAGTTTTTGACCTTATCTGGAACCTCCCATCTGAAAATTTGAAAATTCCTAAAAAATCCGTCCAAAATCTTGTTGACCCGAATCTCTTGTTTTGTACGTTTTTTCCACGTGTCTTGACATCCAATGTATCCCTGCAAAGTTTGGTGAACATCTGAGTATGTAGTTTTTGACCTTATCTGGAACCGCATTTCTGAAAATTTGAAAATTTTTAAAAAAATCGTCCAAAATCTTGATGTCTCCAATCTCTTGTTTTGTACGTTCTTTCCACGTGTCTTGACATCCAATGTATCCCTGCAAAGTTTGGTGAAGATCTGAGTATGTAGTTTTTGACCTTATATGGAACCTCCTATCTGAAAATTTGAAAATTCTTAAAAAATTCGTCCAAAATCTTGATGTCTCCAATCTCTTGTTTTGTACGTTTTTTCCACGTGTCTCGACCTCCAATGGATCCCTGCAAAGTTTGGTGAAGATCTGAGTATGTCGTTTTTGACCTTATCTGGAACCTCCCATCTGAAAATTTGAAAATTCTTAAAAAATTCGTCGAAAATCTTGATGTCTCCGATCTTTTGTTTTGTACGTTTTTTCCACGTGTCTTGACATGCAAAGTATTCCTGCAAAGTTTGGTGAAGATCTGAGTATGTAGTTTTTGACCTCATCTGGAACCTCCTATCTGAAAATTTGAAAATTCTTAAAAAATTCGTCCAAAATCTTGATGTCTCCAATCTCTTGTTTTGTACGTTTTTTCCACGTGTCTTGACATCCAATGTATCCCTGCAAAGTTTGGTGAAGATCTGAGTATGTAGTTTTTGACCTTATCTGGAACCTCCTATCTGAAAATTTGAAAATTCTTAAAAAATTCGTCCAAAATCTTGATGTCTCCAATCTCTTGTTTTGTACGTTTTTTCCACGTGTCTTGATATCCAATGTATCCCTGCAAAGTTTGGTGAAGATCTGAGTATGTCGTTTTTGACCTTATCTGGAACATCCTTTCTGAAAATTTGAAAATTGTTAAAAAATTCGTCCAAAATCTTGATGTCTCCTATCTCTTGTTTTGTACGTTTTTTCCACGTGTCTTGACATCCAATGTATCCCTGCAAAGTTTGGTGAAGATCTGAGTATGTAGTTTTTGACCTTATCTGGAACCTCCCATCTGAAAATTTGAAAATTCTTAAAAAATTCGACCAAAATCTTGATGTCTCCAATCTCTTGTTTTGTACGTTTTTTCCACGTGTCTTGACACATAATGTATCCATGCAAAGTTTGGTGAAGATCTGAGTATGTAGTTTTTGACCTTATATGGAACCTCCTATCTGAAAATTTGAAAATTCTTAAAAAATTCGTCCAAAATCTTGATGTCTCCAATCTCTTGTTTTGTACGTTTTTTCCACGTGTCTTGACATCCAATGTATCCCTGCAAAGTTTGGTGAAGATCTGAGTATGTAGTTTTTGACCTTATCTGGAACCTCCCATCTGAAAATTTGAAAATTCCTAAAAAATCCGTCCAAAATCTTGATGACCACAATCTCTTGTTTTGTACGTTTTTTCCACGTGTCTTGACATTCAATGTATTCCTGCAAAGTTTGGTGAAGATCTGAGTATGTAGTTTTTGACCTTATATGGAACCTCCTATCTGAAAATTTGAAAATTCTTAAAAAATTCGTCCAAAATCTTGATGTCTCCAATCTCTTGTTTTGTACGTTTTTTCCACGTGTCTTGACATCCAATGTATCCCTGCAAAGTTTGGTGAAGATCTGAGTATGTAGTTTTTGACCTTATCTGGAACCTCCCATCTGAAAATTTGAAAATTCCTAAAAAATCCGTGCAAAATCTTGATGACCCCAATCTCTTGTTTTGTACGTTTTTTCCACGTGTCTTGACATCCAATGTATCCATGCAAAGTTTGGTGAAGATCTGAGTATGTCGTTTTTGACCTTATCTGGAACCTCCCATCTGAAAATTTGAAAATTCTTAAAAAATTCGTCGAAAATCTTGATGTCTCCAATCTCTTGTTTTGTACGTTTTTTCCACGTGTCTTGACATGCAAAGTATCCCTGCAACGTTTGGTGAAGATCTGAGTATGTAGTTTTTGACCTTATCTGGAACCTCCTATCTGAAAATTTGAAAATTCTTCAAAAATTCGTCGAAAATCTTGATGTCTCCAATCTCTTGTTTTGTACGTTTTTTCCACGTGTCTTGACATCCAATGTATCCCTGCAATGTTTGGTGGAGATCTGAGTATGTAGTTTTTGACCTTATCTGGGACCTCCTATCAGAAAATTTGAAAATTCTTCAAAAATTCGTCCAAAATCTTGATGTCTCCAATCTCTTGTTTTGTACGTTTTTTCCACGTGTCTCGACCTCCAATGTATCCCTGCAAAGTTTGGTGAAGATCTGAGTATGTCGTTTTTGACCTTATCTGGAACATCCTTTCTGAAAATTTGAAAATTCTTAAAAAATTCGTCGAAAATCTTGATGTCTCCAATCTCTTGTTTTGTACGTTTTTTCCACGTGTCTTGACATCCAATGTATCCCTGCAAAGTTTGGTGAAGATCTGAGTATGTAGTTTTTGACCTCATCTGGAACCTCCTATCTGAAAATTTGAAAATTCTTAAAAAATTCGTCCAAAATTTTGATGTCTCCAATCTCTTGTTTTGTACGTTTTTTCCACGTGTCTTGACATCCAATGTATCCCTGCAATGTTTGGTGAAGATCTGAGTATGTAGTTTTTGACCTTATCTGGAACCTCCCATCTGAAAATTTGAAAATTCCTAAAAAATCCGTCCAAAATCTTGATGACCCCAATCTCTTGTTTTGTACGTTTTTTCCACGTGTCTTGACATCCAATGTATCCCTGCAAAGTTTGGTGAAGATCTGAGTATGTAGTTTTTGACCTTATCTGGAACCTCCTATCTGAAAATTTGAAAATTCTTAAAAAATTCGTCCAAAATCTTGATGTCTCCAATCTCTTGTTTTGTACGTTTTTTCCACGTGTCTTGATATCCAATGTATCCCTGCAAAGTTTGGTGAAGATCTGAGTATGTCGTTTTTGACCTTATCTGGAACATCCTTTCTGAAAATTTGAAAATTGTTAAAAAATTCGTCCAAAATCTTGATGTCTCCAATCTCTTTTTTGTACGTTTTTTCCACGTGTCTTGACATCCAATGTATCCCTGCAAAGTTTGGTAAAGATCTGAGTATGTAGTTTTTGACCTTATCTGGAACCTCCCATCTGAAAATTTGAAAATTCTTAAAAAATTCGACCAAAATCTTGATGTCTCCAATCTTTTGTTTTGTACGTTTTTTCCACGTGTCTTGACACATAATGTATCCATGCAAAGTTTGGTGAAGATCTGAGTATGTAGTTTTTGACCTTATATGGAACCTCCTATCTGAAAATTTGAAAATTCTTAAAAAATTCGTCCAAAATCTTGATGTCTCCAATCTCTTGTTTTGTACGTTTTTTCCACGTGTCTTGACATCCAATGTATCCCTGCAAAGTTTGGTGAAGATCTGAGTATGTAGTTTTTGACCTTATCTGGAACCTCCCATCTGAAAATTTGAAAATTCCTAAAAAATCCGTGCAAAATCTTGATGACCCCAATCTCTTGTTTTGTACGTTTTTTCCACGTGTCTTGACATCCAATGTATTCCTGCAATGTTTGGTGAAGATCTGAGTATGTAGTTTTTGACCTTATATGGAACCTCCTATCTGAAAATTTGAAAATTCTTAAAAAATTCGACCAAAATCTTGATGTTCCGAATCCTATGTTTTGTATGTTTTTTCCACGTGTCTTGACATCCAATGTATCCATGCAAAGTTTGGTGAAGATCTGAGTATGTAGTTTTTGACCTTATATTGAACCTCCCATCTGAAAATTTGAAAATTCTTAAAAAAATTCGTCCAAAATCTTGATGACCCCAATCTCTTGTTTTGTACGTTTTTTCCACGTGTCTTGACATCCAAAGTATCCCTGCAAAGTTTGGTGAAGATCTGAGTATGTAGTTTTTGACCTTATATGGAACCTCCTTTCTGAAAATTTGAGAATTCTTAAAAAATTCGTCCAAAATCTTGATGTCTCCAATCTCTTGTTTTGTACGTTTTTTCCACGTGTCTTGACATCCAATGTATCCATGCAAAGTTTGGTGAAGATCTGAGTATGTCGTTTTTGACCTTATCTGGAACCTCCCATCTGAAAATTTGAAAATTCTTAAAAAATCCGTGCAAAATCTTGATGACCCCAATCTCTTGTTTTGTACGTTTTTTCCACGTGTCTTGACATCCAATGTATCCATGCAAAGTTTGGTGAAGATCTGAGTATGTCGTTTTTGACCTTATCTGGAACCTCCCATCTGAAAATTTGAAAATTCTTAAAAAATTCGTCGAAAATCTTGATGTCTCCAATCTCTTGTTTTGTACGTTTTTTCCACGTGTCTTGACATGCAAAGTATCCCTGCAACGTTTGGTGAAGATCTGAGTATGTAGTTTTTGACCTTATCTGGAACCTCCTATCTGAAAATTTGAAAATTCTTCAAAAATTCGTCGAAAATCTTGATGTCTCCAATCTCTTGTTTTGTACGTTTTTTCCACGTGTCTTGACATCCAATGTATCCCTGCAATGTTTGGTGGAGATCTGAGTATGTAGTTTTTGACCTTATCTGGGACCTCCTATCAGAAAATTTGAAAATTCTTCAAAAATTCGTCCAAAATCTTGATGTCTCCAATCTCTTGTTTTGTACGTTTTTTCCACGTGTCTCGACCTCCAATGTATCCCTGCAAAGTTTGGTGAAGATCTGAGTATGTCGTTTTTGACCTTATCTGGAACATCCTTTCTGAAAATTTGAAAATTCTTAAAAAATTCGTCGAAAATCTTGATGTCTCCAATCTCTTGTTTTGTACGTTTTTTCCACGTGTCTTGACATCCAATGTATCCCTGCAAAGTTTGGTGAAGATCTGAGTATGTAGTTTTTGACCTTATATGGAACCTCCTTTCTGAAAATTTGAAAATTCTCAAAAAATTCGTCCATAATCTTGATGTCTCCAATCTCTTGTTTTGTACGTTTTTTCCACGTGTCTTGACATCCAATGTATCCCTGCAAAGTTTGGTGAAGATTTGAGTATGTAGTTTTTGACCTTATATGGAACCTCCTATCTGAAAATTTGAAAATTCTTAAAAAATTCGTCCAAAATCTTGATGTCACCAATCCTATGTTTTGTATGTTTTTTCCACGTGTCTTGACATCCAATGTATCCATGCAAAGTTTGGTGAAGATCTGAGTATGTCGTTTTTGACCTTATCTGGAACCTCCCATCTGAAAATTTGAAAATTCTTAAAAAATTCGTCGAAAATCTTGATGTCTCCGATCTCTTGTTTTGTACGTTTTTTCCACGTGTCTTGACATGCAAAGTATTCCTGCAAAGTTTGGTGAAGATCTGAGTATGTAGTTTTTGAAATCATCTGGAACCTCCTATCTGAAAATTTGAAAATTCTTAAAAAATTCGTCCAAAATTTTGATGTCTCCAATCTCTTGTTTTGTACGTTTTTTCCACGTGTCTTGACATCCAATGTATCCCTGCAATGTTTGGTGAAGATCTGAGTATGTAGTTTTTGACCTTATCTGGAACCTCCCATCTGAAAATTTGAAAATTCCTAAAAAATCCGTCCAAAATCTTGATGACCCCAATCTCTTGTTTTGTACGTTTTTTCCACGTTTCTTGACATCCAATGTATCCCTGCAAAGTTTGGTGAAGATCTGAGTATGTAGTTTTTGACCTTATCTGGAACCTCCTATCTGAAAATTTGAAAATTCTTAAAAAATTCGTCCAAAATCTTGATGTCTCCAATCTCTTGTTTTGTACGTTTTTTCCACGTGTCTTGATATCCAATGTATCCCTGCAAAGTTTGGTGAAGATCTGAGTATGTCGTTTTTGACCTTATCTGGAACATCCTTTCTGAAAATTTGAAAATTGTTAAAAAATTCGTCCAAAATCTTGATGTCTCCAATCTCTTTTTTGTACGTTTTTTCCACGTGTCTTGACATCCAATGTATCCCTGCAAAGTTTGGTGAAGATCTGAGTATGTAGTTTTTGACCTTATCTGGAACCTCCCATCTGAAAATTTGAAAATTCTTAAAAAATTCGTCGAAAATCTTGATGTCTCCAATCTTTTGTTTTGTACGTTTTTTCCACGTGTCTTGACACATAATGTATCCATGCAAAGTTTGGTGAAGATCTGAGTATGTAGTTTTTGACCTTATATGGAACCTCCTATCTGAAAATTTGAAAATTCTTAAAAAATTCGTCCAAAATCTTGATGTCTCCAATCTCTTGTTTTGTACGTTTTTTGCACGTGTCTTGACATCCAATGTATCCCTGCAAAGTTTGGTGAAGATCTGAGTATGTAGTTTTTGACCTTATCTGGAACCTCCCATCTGAAAATTTGAAAATTCCTAAAAAATCCGTGCAAAATCTTGATGACCCCAATCTCTTGTTTTGTACGTTTTTTCCACGTGTCTTGACATCCAATGTATTCCTGCAATGTTTGGTGAAGATCTGAGTATGTAGTTTTTGACCTTATATGGAACCTCCTATCTGAAAATTTGAAAATTCTTAAAAAATTCGACCAAAATCTTGATGTTCCGAATCCTATGTTTTGTATGTTTTTTCCACGTGTCTTGACATCCAATGTATCCATGCAAAGTTTGGTGAAGATCTGAGTATGTAGTTTTTGACCTTATATTGAACCTCCCATCTGAAAATTTGAAAATTCTTAAAAAATTCGTCCAAAATCTTGATGACCCCAATCTCTTGTTTTGTACGTTTTTTCCACGTGTCTTGACATCCAAAGTATCCCTGCAAAGTTTGGTGAAGATCTGAGTATGTAGTTTTTGACCTTATATGGAACCTCCTTTCTGAAAATTTGAGAATTCTTAAAAAATTCGTCCAAAATCTTGATGTCTCCAATCTCTTGTTTTGTACGTTTTTTCCACGTGTCTTGACATCCAATGTATCCATGCAAAGTTTGGTGAAGATCTGAGTATGTCGTTTTTGACCTTATCTGGAACCTCCCATCTGAAAATTTGAAAATTCTTAAAAAATTCGTCGAAAATCTTGATGTCTCCAATCTTTTGTTTTGTACGTTTTTTCCACGTGTCTTGACATGCAAAGTATCCCTGCAACGTTTGGTGAAGATCTGAGTATGTAGTTTTTGACCTTATCTGGAACCTCCTATCTGAAAATTTGAAAATTCTTCAAAAATTCGTCGAAAATCTTGATGTCTCCAATCTCTTGTTTTGTACGTTTTTTCCACGTGTCTTGACATCCAATGTATTCCTGCAATGTTTGGTGGAGATCTGAGTATGTAGTTTTAGACCTTATCTGGAACCTCCTATCTGAAAATTTGAAAATTCTTCAAAAATTCGTCCAAAATCTTGATGTCTCCAATCTCTTGTTTTGTACGTTTTTTCCACGTGTCTCGACCTCCAATGGATCCCTGCAAAGTTTGGTGAAGATCTGAGTATGTCGTTTTTGACCTTATCTGGAACATCCTTTCTGAAAATTTGAAAATTCTTAAAAAATTCGTCGAAAATCTTGATGTCTCCAATCTCTTGTTTTGTACGTTTTTTCCACGTGTCTTGACATCCAATGTATCCCTGCAAAGTTTGGTGAAGATCTGAGTATGTAGTTTTTGACCTTATATGGAACCTCCTATCTGAAAATTTGAAAATTCTTAAAAAATTCGTCCAAAATCTTGATGTCTCCAATCTCTTGTTTTGTACGTTTTTTCCACGTGTCTCGACCTCCAATGGATCCCTGCAAAGTTTGGTGAAGATCTGAGTATGTCGTTTTTGACTTTATCTGGAACCTCCCATCTGAAAATTTGAAAATTCTTAAAAAATTCGTCGAAAATCTTGATGTCTCCGATCTCTTGTTTTGTACGTTTTTTCCACGTGTCTTGACATGCAAAGTATTCCTGCAAAGTTTGGTGAAGATCTGAGTATGTAGTTTTTGACCTCATCTGGAACCTCCTATCTGAAAATTTGAAAATTCTTAAAAAATTCGTCCAAAATCTTGATGTCTCCAATCTCTTGGTTTGTACGTTTTTTCCACGTGTCTTGACATCCAATGTTTCCCTGCAATGTTTGGTGAAGATCTGAGTATGTAGTTTTTGACCTTATCTGGAACCTCCCATCTGAAAATTTGAAAATTCCTAAAAAATCCGTCCAAAATCTTGATGACCCCAATCTCTTGTTTTGTACGTTTTTTCCACGTGTCTTGACATCCAATGTATCCCTGCAAAGTTTGGTGAAGATCTGAGTATGTAGTTTTTGATCTTATCTGGAACCTCCTATCTGAAAATTTGAAAATTCTTAAAAAATTCGTCCAAAATCTTGATGTCTCCAATCTCTTGTTTTGTACGTTTTTTCCACGTGTCTTGATATCCAATGTATCCCTGCAAAGTTTGGTGAAGATCTGAGTATGTCGTTTTTGACCTTATCTGGAACATCCTTTCTGAAAATTTGAAAATTGTTAAAAAATTCGTCCAAAATCTTGATGTCTCCTATCTCTTGTTTTGTACGTTTTTTCCACGTGTCTTGACATCCAATGTATCCCTGCAAAGTTTGGTGAAGATCTGAGTATGTAGTTTTTGACCTTATCTGGAATCTCCCATCTGAAAATTTGAAAATTCTTAAAAAATTCGACCAATATCTTGATGTCTCCAATCTCTTGTTTTGTACGTTTTTTCCACGTGTCTTGACACATAATGTATCCATGCAAAGTTTGGTGAAGATCTGAGTATGTAGTTTTTGACCTTATATGGAACCTCCTATCTGAAAATTTAAAAATTCTTAAAAAATTCGTCCAAAATCTTGATGTCTCCAATCTCTTGTTTTGTACGTTTTTTCCACGTGTCTTGACATCCAATGTATCCCTGCAAAGTTTGGTGAAGATCTGAGTATGTAGTTTTTGACCTTATCTGGAACCTCCCATCTGAAAATTTGAAAATTCCTAAAAAATCCGTCCAAAATCTTGATGACCCCAATCTCTTGTTTTGTACGTTTTTTCCACGTGTCTTGACATTCAATGTATCCCTGCAAAGTTTGGTGAAGATCTGAGTATGTAGTTTTTGACCTTATATGGAACCTCCTTTCTGAAAATTTGAAAATTCTTAAAAAATTCGTCCAAAATCTTGATGACCCCAATCTCTTGTTTTGTACGTTTTTTCCACGTGTCTTGACATCCAATGTATCCCTGCAAAGTTTGGTGAAGATCTGAGTTTGTAGTTTTTGACCTTATATGGAACCTCCTTTCTGAAAATTTGAGAATTCTTAAAAAATTCGTCCAAAATCTTGATGTCTCCAATCTCTTGTTTTGTACGTTTTTTCCACGTGTCTTGACATCCAATGTATCCATGCAAAGTTTGGTGAAGATCTGAGTATGTCGTTTTTGACCTTATCTGGAACCTCCCATCTGAAAATTTGAAAATTCTTAAAAAATTCGTCGAAAATCTTGATGTCTCCAATCTCTTGTTTTGTACGTTTTTTCCACGTGTCTTGACATGCAAAGTATCCCTGCAACGTTTGGTGAAGATCTGAGTATGTAGTTTTTGACCTTATCTGGAACCTCCTATCTGAAAATTTGAAAATTCTTCAAAAATTCGTCGAAAATCTTGATGTCTCCAATCTCTTGTTTTGTACGTTTTTTCCACGTGTCTTGACCTCCAATGTATCCCTGCAAAGTTTGGTGAAGATCTGAGTATGTCGTTTTTGACCTTATCTGGAACATCCTTTCTGAAAATTTGAAAATTCTTAAAAAATTCGTCCAAAATTTGATGTCTCCAATCTCTTGTTTTGTACGTTTTTTCCACGTGTCTTGACATCCAATGTATCCCTGCAAAGTTTGGTGAAGATCTGAGTATGTCGTTTTTGACCTTATCTGGAACATCCTTTCTGAAAATTTGAAAATTCTTAAAAAATTCGTCCAAAATCTTGATGTCTCCAATCTCTTGTTTTGTACGTTTTTTCCACGTGTCTTGACATGCAAAGTATCCCTGCAACGTTTGGTGAAGATCTGAGTATGTAGTTTTTGACCTTATCTGGAACCTCCTATCTGAAAATTTGAAAATTCTTCAAAAATTCGTCGAAAATCTTGATGTCTCCAATCTCTTGTTTTGTACGTTTTTTCCACGTGTCTTGACATCCAATGTATCCCTGCAATGTTTGGTGGAGATCTGAGTATGTAGTTTTTGACCTTATCTGGGACCTCCTATCAGAAAATTTGAAAATTCTTCAAAAATTCGTCCAAAATCTTGATGTCTCCAATCTCTTGTTTTGTACGTTTTTTCCACGTGTCTCGACCTCCAATGTATCCCTGCAAAGTTTGGTGAAGATCTGAGTATGTCGTTTTTGACCTTATCTGGAACATCCTTTCTGAAAATTTGAAAATTCTTAAAAAATTCGTCGAAAATCTTGATGTCTACAATCTCTTGTTTTGTAAGTTTTTTCCACGTGTCTTGACATCCAATGTATCCCTGCAAAGTTTGGTGAAGATCTGAGTATGTAGTTTTTGACCTTATATGGAACCTCCCATCTGAAAATTTGAAAATTCCTAAAAAATCCGTCCAAAATCTTGATGACCCCAATCTCTTGTTTTGTACTTTTTTTCCACGTGTCTTGACACCCAATGTATCCCTGCAAAGTTTGGTGAAGATCTGAGTATGTAGTTTTCGATCTTATCTGGAACCTCCTATCTGAAAATTTGAAAATTCTTAAAAAATTCGTCCAAAATCTTGATGTCTCCAATCTCTTGTTTTGTACGTTTTTTCCACGTGTCTTGATATCCAATGTATCCCTGCAAAGTTTGGTGAAGATCTGAGTATGTCGTTTTTGACCTTATCTGGAACATCCTTTCTGAAAATTTGAAAATTGTTAAAAAATTCGTCCAAAATCTTGATGTCTCCAATCTCTTTTTTGTACGTTTTTTCCACGTGTCTTGACATCCAATGTATCCCTGCAAAGTTTGGTGAAGATCTGAGTATGTAGTTTTTGACCTTATCTGGAACCTCCCATCTGAAAATTTGAAAATTCTTAAAAAATTCGACCAAAATCTTGATGTCTCCAATCTTTTGTTTTGTACGTTTTTTCCACCTTTCTTGACACATAATGTATCCATGCAAAGTTTGGTGAAGATCTGAGTATGTAGTTTTTGACCTTATATGGAACCTCCTATCTGAAAATTTGAAAATTCTTAAAAAATTCGTCCAAAATCTTGATGTCTCCAATCTCTTGTTTTGTACGTTTTTTCCACGTGTCTTGACATCCAATGTATCCCTGCAAAGTTTGGTGAAGATCTGAGTATGTAGTTTTTGACCTTATCTGGAACCTCCCATCTGAAAATTTGAAAATTCCTAAAAAATCCGTGCAAAATCTTGATGACCCCAATCTCTTGTTTTGTACGTTTTTTCCACGTGTCTTGACATCCAATGTATCCATGCAAAGTTTGGTGAAGATCTGAGTATGTCGTTTTTGACCTTATCTGGAACCTCCCATCTGAAAATTTGAAAATTCTTAAAAAATTCGTCGAAAATCTTGATGTCTCCAATCTCTTGTTTTGTACGTTTTTTCCACGTGTCTTGACATGCAAAGTATCCCTGCAACGTTTGGTGAAGATCTGAGTATGTAGTTTTTGACCTTATCTGGAACCTCCTATCTGAAAATTTGAAAATTCTTCAAAAATTCGTCGAAAATCTTGATGTCTCCAATCTCTTGTTTTGTACGTTTTTTCCACGTGTCTTGACATCCAATGTATCCCTGCAATGTTTGGTGGAGATCTGAGTATGTAGTTTTTGACCTTATCTGGGACCTCCTATCAGAAAATTTGAAAATTCTTCAAAAATTCGTCCAAAATCTTGATGTCTCCAATCTCTTGTTTTGTACGTTTTTTCCACGTGTCTCGACCTCCAATGTATCCCTGCAAAGTTTGGTGAAGATCTGAGTATGTCGTTTTTGACCTTATCTGGAACATCCTTTCTGAAAATTTGAAAATTCTTAAAAAATTCGTCGAAAATCTTGATGTCTCCAATCTCTTGTTTTGTACGTTTTTTCCACGTGTCTTGACATCCAATGTATCCCTGCAAAGTTTGGTGAAGATCTGAGTATGTAGTTTTTGACCTTATATGGAACCTCCCATCTGAAAATTTGAAAATTCCTAAAAAATCCGTCCAAAATCTTGATGACCCCAATCTCTTGTTTTGTACTTTTTTTCCACGTGTCTTGACATCCAATGTATCCCTGCAAAGTTTGGTGAAGATCTGAGTATGTAGTTTTTGATCTTATCTGGAACCTCCTATCTGAAAATTTGAAAATTCTTAAAAAATTCGTCCAAAATCTTGATGTCTCCAATCTCTTGTTTTGTACGTTTTTTCCACGTGTCTTGATATCCAATGTATCCCTGCAAAGTTTGGTGAAGATCTGAGTATGTTGTTTTTGACCTTATCTGGAACATCCTTTCTGAAAATTTGAAAATTGTTAAAAAATTCGTCCAAAATCTTGATGTCTCCTATCTCTTGTTTTGTACGTTTTTTCCACGTGTCTTGACATCCAATGTATCCCTGCAAAGTTTGGTGAAGATCTGAGTATGTAGTTTTTGACCTTATCTGGAACCTCCCATCTGAAAATTTGAAAATTCTTAAAAAATTCGACCAATATCTTGATGTCTCCAATCTCTTGTTTTGTACGTTTTTTCCACGTGTCTTGACACATAATGTATCCATGCAAAGTTTGGTGAAGATCTGAGTATGTAGTTTTTGACCTTATATGGAACCTCCTATCTGAAAATTTAAAAATTCTTAAAAAATTCGTCCAAAATCTTGATGTCTCCAATCTCTTGTTTTGTACGTTTTTTCCACGTGTCTTGACATCCAATGTATCCCTGCAAAGTTTGGTGAAGATCTGAGTATGTAGTTTTTGACCTTATCTGGAACCTCCCATCTGAAAATTTGAAAATTCTTAAAAAATTCGACCAAAATCTTGATGTCTCCAATCTTTTGTTTTGTACGTTTTTTCCACGTGTCTTGACACATAATGTATCCATGCACAGTTTGGTGAAGATCTGAGTATGTAGTTTTTGACCTTATATGGAACCTCCTATCTGAAAATTTGAAAATTCTTAAAAAATTCGTCCAAAATCTTGATGTCTCCAATCTCTTGTTTTGTACGTTTTTTCCACGTGTCTTGACATCCAATGTATCCCTGCAAAGTTTGGTGAAGATCTGAGTATGTAGTTTTTGACCTTATCTGGAACCTCCCATCTGAAAATTTGAAAATTCCTAAAAAATCCGTGCAAAATCTTGATGACCCCAATCTCTTGTTTTGTACGTTTTTTCCACGTGTCTTGACATCCAATGTATTCCTGCAATGTTTGGTGAAGATCTGAGTATGTAGTTTTTGACCTTATATGGAACCTCCTATCTGAAAATTTGAAAATTCTTAAAAAATTCGACCAAAATCTTGATGTTCCGAATCCTATGTTTTGTATGTTTTTTCCACGTGTCTTGACATCCAATGTATCCATGCAAAGTTTGGTGAAGATCTGAGTATGTAGTTTTTGACCTTATATTGAACCTCCCATCTGAAAATTTGAAAATTCTTAAAAAATTCGTCCAAAATCTTGATGACCCCAATCTCTTGTTTTGTACGTTTTTTCCACGTGTCTTGACATCCAAAGTATCCCTGCAAAGTTTGGTGAAGATCTGAGTATGTAGTTTTTGACCTTATATGGAACCTCCTTTCTGAAAATTTGAGAATTCTTAAAAAATTCGTCCAAAATCTTGATGTCTCCAATCTCTTGTTTTGTACGTTTTTTCCACGTGTCTTGACATCCAATGTATCCATGCAAAGTTTGGTGAAGATCTGAGTATGTCGTTTTTGACCTTATCTGGAACCTCCTATCTGAAAATTTGAAAATTCTTAAAAAATTCGTCGAAAATCTTGATGTCACCAATCTTTTGTTTTGTACGTTTTTTCCACGTGTCTTGACATGCAAAGTATCCCTGCAACGTTTGGTGAAGATCTGAGTATGTAGTTTTTGACCTTATCTGGAACCTCCTATCTGAAAATTTGAAAATTCTTCAAAAATTCGTCGAAAATCTTGATGTCTCCAATCTCTTGTTTTGTACGTTTTTTCCACGTGTCTTGACATCCAATGTATTCCTGCAATGTTTGGTGGAGATCTGAGTATGTAGTTTTAGACCTTATCTGGAACCTCCTATCTGAAAATTTGAAAATTCTTCAAAAATTCGTCCAAAATCTTGATGTCTCCAATCTCTTGTTTTGTACGTTTTTTCCACGTGTCTCGACCTCCAATGGATCCCTGCAAAGTTTGGTGAAGATCTGAGTATGTCGTTTTTGACCTTATCTGGAACATCCTTTCTGAAAATTTGAAAATTCTTAAAAAATTCGTCGAAAATCTTGATGTCTCCAATCTCTTGTTTTGTACGTTTTTTCCACGTGTCTTGACATCCAATGTATCCCTGCAAAGTTTGGTGAAGATCTGAGTATGTAGTTTTTGACCTTATATGGAACCTCCTATCTGAAAATTTGAAAATTCTTAAAAAATTCGTCCAAAATCTTGATGTCTCCAATCTCTTGTTTTGTACGTTTTTTCCACGTGTCTCGACCTCCAATGGATCCCTGCAAAGTTTGGTGAAGATCTGAGTATGTCGTTTTTGACCTTATCTGGAACCTCCCATCTGAAAATTTGAAAATCCTTAAAAAATTCGTCGAAAATCTTGATGTCTCCGATCTCTTGTTTTGTACGTTTTTTCCACGTGTCTTGACATGCAAAGTATTCCTGCAAAGTTTGGTGAAGATCTGAGTATGTAGTTTTTGACCTCATCTGGAACCTCCTATCTGAAAATTTGAAAATTCTTAAAAAATTCGTCCAAAATCTTGATGTCTCCAATCTCTTGTTTTGTACGTTTTTTCCACGTGTCTTGACATCCAATGTATCCCTGCAATGTTTGGTGAAGATCTGAGTATGTAGTTTTTGACCTTATCTGGAACCTCCCATCTGAAAATTTGAAAATTCCTAAAAAATCCGTCCAAAATCTTGATGACCCCAATCTCTTGTTTTGTACTTTTTTTCCACGTGTCTCGACCTCCAATGTATCCCTGCAAAGTTTGGTGAAGATCTGAGTATGTAGTTTTTGACCTTATATGGAACCTCCTATCTGAAAATTTGAAAATTCTTAAAAAATTCGTCCAAAATCTTGATGTCACCAATCCTATGTTTTGTATGTTTTTTCCACGTGTCTTGACATCCAATGTATCCATGCAAAGTTTGGTGAAGATCTGAGTATGTCGTTTTTGACCTTATCTGGAACCTCCCATCTGAAAATTTGAAAATTCTTAAAAAATTCGTCGAAAATCTTGATGTCTCCGATCTCTTGTTTTGTACGTTTTTTCCACGTGTCTTGACATGCAAAGTATTCCTGCAAAGTTTGGTGAAGATCTGAGTATGTAGTTTTTGACCTCATCTGGAACCTCCTATCTGAAAATTTGAAAATTCTTAAAAAATTCGTCCAAAATTTTGATGTCTCCAATCTCTTGTTTTGTACGTTTTTTCCACGTGTCTTGACATCCAATGTATCCCTGCAATGTTTGGTGAAGATCTGAGTATGTAGTTTTTGACCTTATCTGGAACCTCCCATCTGAAAATTTGAAAATTCCTAAAAAATCCGTCCAAAATCTTGATGACCCCAATCTCTTGTTTTGTACGTTTTTTCCACGTGTCTTGACATCCAATGTATCCCTGCAAAGTTTGGTGAAGATCTGAGTATGTAGTTTTTGACCTTATCTGGAACCTCCTATCTGAAAATTTGAAAATTCTTAAAAAATTCGTCCAAAATCTTGATGTCTCCAATCTCTTGTTTTGTACGTTTTTTCCACGTGTCTTGATATCCAATGTATCCCTGCAAAGTTTGGTGAAGATCTGAGTATGTCGTTTTTGACCTTATCTGGAACATCCTTTCTGAAAATTTGAAAATTGTTAAAAAATTCGTCCAAAATCTTGATGTCTCCAATCTCTTTTTTGTACGTTTTTTCCACGTGTCTTGACATCCAATGTATCCCTGCAAAGTTTGGTGAAGATCTGAGTATGTAGTTTTTGACCTTATCTGGAACCTCCCATCTGAAAATTTGAAAATTCTTAAAAAATTCGACCAAAATCTTGATGTCTCCAATCTTTTGTTTTGTACGTTTTTTCCACGTGTCTTGACACATAATGTATCCATGCAAAGTTTGGTGAAGATCTGAGTATGTAGTTTTTGAACTTATATGGAACCTCCTATCTGAAAATTTGAAAATTCTTAAAAAATTCGTCCAAAATCTTGATGTCTCCAATCTCTTGTTTTGTACGTTTTTTCCACGTGTCTTGACATCCAATGTATCCCTGCAAAGTTTGGTGAAGATCTGAGTATGTAGTTTTTGACCTTATCTGGAACCTCCCATCTGAAAATTTGAAAATTCCTAAAAAATCCGTGCAAAATCTTGATGACCCCAATCTCTTGTTTTGTACGTTTTTTCCACGTGTCTTGACATCCAATGTATTCCTGCAATGTTTGGTGAAGATCTGAGTATGTCGTTTTTGACCTTATCTGGAACCTCCCATCTGAAAATTTGAAAATTCTTAAAAAATTCGTCGAAAATCTTGATGTCTCCAATCTCTTGTTTTGTACGTTTTTTCCACGTGTCTTGACATGCAAAGTATCCCTGCAACGTTTGGTGAAGATCTGAGTATGTAGTTTTTGACCTTATCTGGAACCTCCTATCTGAAAATTTGAAAATTCTTCAAAAATTCGTCGAAAATCTTGATGTCTCCAATCTCTTGTTTTGTACGTTTTTTCCACGTGTCTTGACATCCAATGTATCCCTGCAATGTTTGGTGGAGATCTGAGTATGTAGTTTTTGACCTTATCTGGGACCTCCTATCAGAAAATTTGAAAATTCTTCAAAAATTCGTCCAAAATCTTGATGTCTCCAATCTCTTGTTTTGTACGTTTTTTCCACGTGTCTCGACCTCCAATGTATCCCTGCAAAGTTTGGTGAAGATCTGAGTATGTCGTTTTTGACCTTATCTGGAACATCCTTTCTGAAAATTTGAAAATTCTTAAAAAATTCGTCGAAAATCTTGATGTCTCCAATCTCTTGTTTTGTACGTTTTTTCCACGTGTCTTGACATCCAATGTATCCATGCAAAGTTTGGTGAAGATCTGAGTATGTAGTTTTTGACCTTATATGGAACCTCCTTTCTGAAAATTTGAAAATTCTCAAAAAATTCGTCCATAATCTTGATGTCTCCAATCTCTTGTTTTGTACGTTTTTTCCACGTGTCTTGACTTCCAATGTATCCCTGCAAAGTTTGGTGAAGATCTGAGTATGTAGTTTTTGACCTTATATGGAACCTCCTATCTGAAAATTTGAAAATTCTTAAAAAATTCGTCCAAAATCTTGATGTCTCCAATCTCTTGTTTTGTACGTTTTTTCCACGTGTCTTGATATCCAATGTATCCCTGCAAAGTTTGGTGAAGATCTGAGTATGTTGTTTTTGACCTTATCTGGAACATCCTTTCTGAAAATTTGAAAATTGTTAAAAAATTCGTCCAAAATCTTGATGTCTCCTATCTCTTGTTTTGTACGTTTTTTCCACGTGTCTTGACATCCAATGTATCCCTGCAAAGTTTGGTGAAGATCTGAGTATGTAGTTTTTGACCTTATCTGGAACCTCCCATCTGAAAATTTGAAATTTCTTAAAAAATTCGACCAATATCTTGATGTCTCCAATCTCTTGTTTTGTACGTTTTTTCCACGTGTCTTGACACATAATGTATCCATGCAAAGTTTGGTGAAGATCTGAGTATGTAGTTTTTGACCTTATATGGAACCTCCTATCTGAAAATTTAAAAATTCTTAAAAAATTCGTCCAAAATCTTGATGTCTCCAATCTCTTGTTTTGTACGTTTTTTCCACGTGTCTTGACATCCAATGTATCCCTGCAAAGTTTGGTGAAGATCTGAGTATGTAGTTTTTGACCTTATCTGGAACCTCCCATCTGAAAATTTGAAAATTCTTAAAAAATTCGACCAAAATCTTGATGTCTCCAATCTTTTGTTTTGTACGTTTTTTCCACGTGTCTTGACACATAATGTATCCATGCAAAGTTTGGTGAAGATCTGAGTATGTAGTTTTTGACCTTATATGGAACCTCCTATCTGAAAATTTGAAAATTCTTAAAAAATTCGTCCAAAATCTTGATGTCTCCAATCTCTTGTTTTGTACGTTTTTTCCACGTGTCTTGACATCCAATGTATCCCTGCAAAGTTTGGTGAAGATCTGAGTATGTAGTTTTTGACCTTATCTGGAACCTCCCATCTGAAAATTTGAAAATTCCTAAAAAATCCGTGCAAAATCTTGATGACCCCAATCTCTTGTTTTGTACGTTTTTTCCACGTGTCTTGACATCCAATGTATTCCTGCAATGTTTGGTGAAGATCTGAGTATGTAGTTTTTGACCTTATATGGAACCTCCTATCTGAAAATTTGAAAATTCTTAAAAAATTCGACCAAAATCTTGATGTTCCGAATCCTATGTTTTGTATGTTTTTTCCACGTGTCTTGACATCCAATGTATCCATGCAAAGTTTGGTGAAGATCTGAGTATGTAGTTTTTGACCTTATCTGGAACCTCCCATCTGAAAATTTGAAATTTCTTAAAAAATTCGACCAATATCTTGATGTCTCCAATCTCTTGTTTTGTACGTTTTTTCCACGTGTCTTGACACATAATGTATCCATGCAAAGTTTGGTGAAGATCTGAGTATGTAGTTTTTGACCTTATATGGAACCTCCTATCTGAAAATTTAAAAATTCTTAAAAAATTCGTCCAAAATCTTGATGTCTCCAATCTCTTGTTTTGTACGTTTTTTCCACGTGTCTTGACATCCAATGTATCCCTGCAAAGTTTGGTGAAGATCTGAGTATGTAGTTTTTGACCTTATCTGGAACCTCCCATCTGAAAATTTGAAAATTCTTAAAAAATGCGACCAAAATCTTGATGTCTCCAATCTTTTGTTTTGTACGTTTTTTCCACGTGTCTTGACACATAATGTATCCATGCAAAGTTTGGTGAAGATCTGAGTATGTAGTTTTTGACCTTATAAGGAACCTCCTATCTGAAAATTTGAAAATTCTTAAAAAATTCGTCCAAAATCTTGATGTCTCCAATCTCTTGTTTTGTACGTTTTTTCCACGTGTCTTGACATCCAATATATCCCTGCAAAGTTTGGTGAAGATCTGAGTATGTAGTTTTTGACCTTATCTGGAACCTCCCATCTGAAAATTTGAAAATTCCTAAAAAATCCGTGCAAAACCTTGATGACCCCAATCTCTTGTTTTGTACGTTTTTTCCACGTGTCTTGACATCCAATGTATTCCTGCAATGTTTGGTGAAGATCTGAGTATGTAGTTTTTGACCTTATATGGAACCTCCTATCTGAAAATTTGAAAATTCTTAAAAAATTCGACCAAAATCTTGATGTTCCGAATCCTATGTTTTGTATGTTTTTTCCACGTGTCTTGACATCCAATGTATCCATGCAAAGTTTGGTGAAGATCTGAGTATGTAGTTTTTGACCTTATATTGAACCTCCCATCTGAAAATTTGAAAATTCTTAAAAAATTCGTCCAAAATCTTGATGACCCCAATCTCTTGTTTTGTACGTTTTTTCCACGTGTCTTGACATCCAAAGTATCCCTGCAAAGTTTGGTGAAGATCTGAGTATGTAGTTTTTGACCTTATATGGAACCTCCTTTCTGAAAATTTGAGAATTCTTAAAAAATTCGTCCAAAATCTTGATGTCTCCAATCTCTTGTTTTGTACGTTTTTTCCACGTGTCTTGACATCCAATGTATCCATGCAAAGTTTGGTGAAGATCTGAGTATGTCGTTTTTGACCTTATCTGGAACCTCCCATCTGAAAATTTGAAAATTCTTAAAAAATTCGTCGAAAATCTTGATGTCTCCAATCTTTTGTTTTGTACGTTTTTTCCACGTGTCTTGACATGCAAAGTATCCCTGCAACGTTTGGTGAAGATCTGAGTATGTAGTTTTTGACCTTATCTGGAACCTCCTATCTGAAAATTTGAAAATTCTTCAAAAATTCGTCGAAAATCTTGATGTCTCCAATCTCTTGTTTTGTACGTTTTTTCCACGTGTCTTGACATCCAATGTATTCCTGCAATGTTTGGTGGAGATCTGAGTATGTAGTTTTAGACCTTATCTGGAACCTCCTATCTGAAAATTTGAAAATTCTTCAAAAATTCGTCCAAAATCTTGATGTCTCCAATCTCTTGTTTTGTACGTTTTTTCCACGTGTCTCGACCTCCAATGGATCCCTGCAAAGTTTGGTGAAGATCTGAGTATGTCGTTTTTGACCTTATCTGGAACATCCTTTCTGAAAATTTGAAAATTCTTAAAAAATTCGTCGAAAATCTTGATGTCTCCAATCTCTTGTTTTGTACGTTTTTTCCACGTGTCTTGACATCCAATGTATCCCTGCAAAGTTTGGTGAAGATCTGAGTATGTAGTTTTTGACCTTATATGGAACCTCCTATCTGAAAATTTGAAAATTCTTAAAAAATTCGTCCAAAATCTTGATGTCTCCAATCTCTTGTTTTGTACGTTTTTTCCACGTGTCTCGACCTCCAATGGATCCCTGCAAAGTTTGGTGAAGATCTGAGTATGTCGTTTTTGACCTTATCTGGAACCTCCCATCTGAAAATTTGAAAATTCTTAAAAAATTCGTCGAAAATCTTGATGTCTCCGATCTCTTGTTTTGTACGTTTTTTCCACGTGTCTTGACATGCAAAGTATTCCTGCAAAGTTTGGTGAAGATCTGAGTATGTAGTTTTTGACCTCATCTGGAACCTCCTATCTGAAAATTTGAAAATTCTTAAAAAATTCGTCCAAAATCTTGATGTCTCCAATCTCTTGTTTTGTACGTTTTTTCCACGTGTCTTGACATCCAATGTATCCCTGCAATGTTTGGTGAAGATCTGAGTATGTAGTTTTTGACCTTATCTGGAACCTCCCATCTGAAAATTTGAAAATTCCTAAAAAATCCGTCCAAAATCTTGATTACCCCAATCTCTTGTTTTGTACTTTTTTTCCACGTGTCTCGACCTCCAATGTATCCCTGCAAAGTTTGGTGAAGATCTGAGTATGTAGTTTTTGACCTTATCTGGAACCTCCTATCTGAAAATTTGAAAATTCTTAAAAAATTCGTCCAAAATCTTGATGTCACCAATCCTATGTTTTGTATGTTTTTTCCACGTGTCTTGACATCCAATGTATCCATGCAAAGTTTGGTGAAGATCTGAGTATGTCGTTTTTGACCTTATCTGGAACCTCCCATCTGAAAATTTGAAAATTCTTAAAAAATTCGTCCAAAATCTTGATGTCTCCAATCTCTTTTTTGTACGTTTTTTCCACGTGTCTTGACATCCAATGTATCCCTGCAAAGTTTGGTGAAGATCTGAGTATGTAGTTTTTGACCTTATCTGGAACCTCCCATCTGAAAATTTGAAAATTCTTAAAAAATTCGACCAAAATCTTGATGTCTCCAATCTTTTGTTTTGTACGTTTTTTCCACGTGTCTTGACACATAATGTATCCATGCAAAGTTTGGTGAAGATCTGAGTATGTAGTTTTTGAACTTATATGGAACCTCCTATCTGAAAATTTGAAAATTCTTAAAAAATTCGTCCAAAATCTTGATGTCTCCAATCTCTTGTTTTGTACGTTTTTTCCACGTGTCTTGACATCCAATGTATCCCTGCAAAGTTTGGTGAAGATCTGAGTATGTAGTTTTTGACCTTATCTGGAACCTCCCATCTGAAAATTTGAAAATTCCTAAAAAATCCGTGCAAAATCTTGATGACCCCAATCTCTTGTTTTGTACGTTTTTTCCACGTGTCTTGACATCCAATGTATCCATGCAAAGTTTGGTGAAGATCTGAGTATGTCGTTTTTGACCTTATCTGGAACCTCCCATCTGAAAATTTGAAAATTCTTAAAAAATTCGTCGAAAATCTTGATGTCTCCAATCTCTTGTTTTGTACGTTTTTTCCACGTGTCTTGACATGCAAAGTATCCCTGCAACGTTTGGTGAAGATCTGAGTATGTAGTTTTTGACCTTATCTGGAACCTCCTATCTGAAAATTTGAAAATTCTTCAAAAATTCGTCGAAAATCTTGATGTCTCCAATCTCTTGTTTTGTACGTTTTTTCCACGTGTCTTGACATCCAATGTATCCCTGCAATGTTTGGTGGAGATCTGAGTATGTAGTTTTTGACCTTATCTGGGACCTCCTATCAGAAAATTTGAAAATTCTTCAAAAATTCGTCCAAAATCTTGATGTCTCCAATCTCTTGTTTTGTACGTTTTTTCCACGTGTCTCGACCTCCAATGTATCCCTGCAAAGTTTGGTGAAGATCTGAGTATGTCGTTTTTGACCTTATCTGGAACATCCTTTCTGAAAATTTGAAAATTCTTAAAAAATTCGTCGAAAATCTTGATGTCTCCAATCTCTTGTTTTGTACGTTTTTTCCACGTGTCTTGACATCCAATGTATCCCTGCAAAGTTTGGTGAAGATCTGAGTATGTAGTTTTTGACCTTATATGGAACCTCCTTTCTGAAAATTTGAAAATTCTCAAAAAATTCGTCCATAATCTTGATGTCTCCAATCTCTTGTTTTGTACGTTTTTTCCACGTGTCTTGACATCCAATGTATCCCTGCAAAGTTTGGTGAAGATCTGAGTATGTAGTTTTTGACCTTATATGGAACCTCCTATCTGAAAATTTGAAAATTCTTAAAAAATTCGTCCAAAATCTTGATGTCTCCAATCTCTTGTTTTGTACGTTTTTTCCACGTGTCTTGATATCCAATGTATCCCTGCAAAGTTTGGTGAAGATCTGAGTATGTTGTTTTTGACCTTATCTGGAACATCCTTTCTGAAAATTTGAAAATTGTTAAAAAATTCGTCCAAAATCTTGATGTCTCCTATCTCTTGTTTTGTACGTTTTTTCCACGTGTCTTGACATCCAATGTATCCTTGCAAAGTTTGGTGAAGATCTGAGTATGTAGTTTTTGACCTTATCTGGAACCTCCCATCTGAAAATTTGAAATTTCTTAAAAAATTCGACCAATATCTTGATGTCTCCAATCTCTTGTTTTGTACGTTTTTTCCACGTGTCTTGACACATAATGTATCCATGCAAAGTTTGGTGAAGATCTGAGTATGTAGTTTTTGACCTTATATGGAACCTCCTATCTGAAAATTTAAAAATTCTTAAAAAATTCGACCAAAATCTTGATGTCTCCAATCTCTTGTTTTGTACGTTTTTTCCACGTGTCTTGACATGCAAAGTATCCCTGCAACGTTTGGTGAAGATCTGAGTATGTAGTTTTTGACCTTATCTGGAACCTCCTATCTGAAAATTTGAAAATTCTTCAAAAATTCGTCGAAAATCTTGATGTCTCCAATCTCTTGTTTTGTACGTTTTTTCCACGTGTCTTGACATCCAATGTATTCCTGCAATGTTTGGTGGAGATCTGAGTATGTAGTTTTAGACCTTATCTGGAACCTCCTATCTGAAAATTTGAAAATTCTTCAAAAATTCGTCCAAAATCTTGATGTCTCCAATCTCTTGTTTTGTACGTTTTTTCCACGTGTCTCGACCTCCAATGGATCCCTGCAAAGTTTGGTGAAGATCTGAGTATGTCGTTTTTGACCTTATCTGGAACATCCTTTCTGAAAATTTGAAAATTCTTAAAAAATTCGTCGAAAATCTTGATGTCTCCAATCTCTTGTTTTGTACGTTTTTTCCACGTGTCTTGACATCCAATGTATCCCTGCAAAGTTTGGTGAAGATCTGAGTATGTAGTTTTTGACCTTATATGGAACCTCCTATCTGAAAATTTGAAAATTCTTAAAAAATTCGTCCAAAATCTTGATGTCTCCAATCTCTTGTTTTGTACGTTTTTTCCACGTGTCTCGACCTCCAATGGATCCCTGCAAAGTTTGGTGAAGATCTGAGTATGTCGTTTTTGACCTTATCTGGAACCTCCCATCTGAAAATTTGAAAATTCTTAAAAAATTCGTCGAAAATCTTGATGTCTCCGATCTCTTGTTTTGTACGTTTTTTCCACGTGTCTTGACATGCAAAGTATTCCTGCAAAGTTTGGTGAAGATCTGAGTATGTAGTTTTTGACCTCATCTGGAACCTCCTATCTGAAAATTTGAAAATTCTTAAAAAATTCGTCCAAAATCTTGATGTCTCCAATCTCTTGTTTTGTACGTTTTTTCCACGTGTCTTGACATCCAATGTATCCCTGCAATGTTTGGTGAAGATCTGAGTATGTAGTTTTTGACCTTATCTGGAACCTCCCATCTGAAAATTTGAAAATTCCTAAAAAATCCGTCCAAAATCTTGATTACCCCAATCTCTTGTTTTGTACTTTTTTTCCACGTGTCTCGACCTCCAATGTATCCCTGCAAAGTTTGGTGAAGATCTGAGTATGTAGTTTTTGACCTTATCTGGAACCTCCTATCTGAAAATTTGAAAATTCTTAAAAAATTCGTCCAAAATCTTGATGTCACCAATCCTATGTTTTGTATGTTTTTTCCACGTGTCTTGACATCCAATGTATCCATGCAAAGTTTGGTGAAGATCTGAGTATGTCGTTTTTGACCTTATCTGGAACCTCCCATCTGAAAATTTGAAAATTCTTAAAAAATTCGTCCAAAATCTTGATGTCTCCAATCTCTTTTTTGTACGTTTTTTCCACGTGTCTTGACATCCAATGTATCCCTGCAAAGTTTGGTGAAGATCTGAGTATGTAGTTTTTGACCTTATCTGGAACCTCCCATCTGAAAATTTGAAAATTCTTAAAAAATTCGACCAAAATCTTGATGTCTCCAATCTTTTGTTTTGTACGTTTTTTCCACGTGTCTTGACACATAATGTATCCATGCAAAGTTTGGTGAAGATCTGAGTATGTAGTTTTTGAACTTATATGGAACCTCCTATCTGAAAATTTGAAAATTCTTAAAAAATTCGTCCAAAATCTTGATGTCTCCAATCTCTTGTTTTGTACGTTTTTTCCACGTGTCTTGACATCCAATGTATCCCTGCAAAGTTTGGTGAAGATCTGAGTATGTAGTTTTTGACCTTATCTGGAACCTCCCATCTGAAAATTTGAAAATTCCTAAAAAATCCGTGCAAAATCTTGATGACCCCAATCTCTTGTTTTGTACGTTTTTTCCACGTGTCTTGACATCCAATGTATCCATGCAAAGTTTGGTGAAGATCTGAGTATGTCGTTTTTGACCTTATCTGGAACCTCCCATCTGAAAATTTGAAAATTCTTAAAAAATTCGTCGAAAATCTTGATGTCTCCAATCTCTTGTTTTGTACGTTTTTTCCACGTGTCTTGACATGCAAAGTATCCCTGCAACGTTTGGTGAAGATCTGAGTATGTAGTTTTTGACCTTATCTGGAACCTCCTATCTGAAAATTTGAAAATTCTTCAAAAATTCGTCGAAAATCTTGATGTCTCCAATCTCTTGTTTTGTACGTTTTTTCCACGTGTCTTGACATCCAATGTATCCCTGCAATGTTTGGTGGAGATCTGAGTATGTAGTTTTTGACCTTATCTGGGACCTCCTATCAGAAAATTTGAAAATTCTTCAAAAATTCGTCCAAAATCTTGATGTCTCCAATCTCTTGTTTTGTACGTTTTTTCCACGTGTCTCGACCTCCAATGTATCCCTGCAAAGTTTGGTGAAGATCTGAGTATGTCGTTTTTGACCTTATCTGGAACATCCTTTCTGAAAATTTGAAAATTCTTAAAAAATTCGTCGAAAATCTTGATGTCTCCAATCTCTTGTTTTGTACGTTTTTTCCACGTGTCTTGACATCCAATGTATCCCTGCAAAGTTTGGTGAAGATCTGAGTATGTAGTTTTTGACCTTATATGGAACCTCCTTTCTGAAAATTTGAAAATTCTCAAAAAATTCGTCCATAATCTTGATGTCTCCAATCTCTTGTTTTGTACGTTTTTTCCACGTGTCTTGACATCCAATGTATCCCTGCAAAGTTTGGTGAAGATCTGAGTATGTAGTTTTTGACCTTATATGGAACCTCCTATCTGAAAATTTGAAAATTCTTAAAAAATTCGTCCAAAATCTTGATGTCTCCAATCTCTTGTTTTGTACGTTTTTTCCACGTGTCTTGATATCCAATGTATCCCTGCAAAGTTTGGTGAAGATCTGAGTATGTTGTTTTTGACCTTATCTGGAACATCCTTTCTGAAAATTTGAAAATTGTTAAAAAATTCGTCCAAAATCTTGATGTCTCCTATCTCTTGTTTTGTACGTTTTTTCCACGTGTCTTGACATCCAATGTATCCTTGCAAAGTTTGGTGAAGATCTGAGTATGTAGTTTTTGACCTTATCTGGAACCTCCCATCTGAAAATTTGAAATTTCTTAAAAAATTCGACCAATATCTTGATGTCTCCAATCTCTTGTTTTGTACGTTTTTTCCACGTGTCTTGACACATAATGTATCCATGCAAAGTTTGGTGAAGATCTGAGTATGTAGTTTTTGACCTTATATGGAACCTCCTATCTGAAAATTTAAAAATTCTTAAAAAATTCGTCCAAAATCTTGATGTCTCCAATCTCTTGTTTTGTACGTTTTTTCCACGTGTCTTGACATCCAATGTATCCCTGCAAAGTTTGGTGAAGATCTGAGTATGTAGTTTTTGACCTTATCTGGAACCTCCCATCTGAAAATTTGAAAATTCTTAAAAAATTCGACCAAAATCTTGATGTCTCCAATCTTTTGTTTTGTACGTTTTTTCCACGTGTCTTGACACATAATGTATCCATGCAAAGTTTGGTGAAGATCTGAGTATGTAGTTTTTGACCTTATATGGAACCTCCTATCTGAAAATTTGAAAATTCTTCAAAAATTCGTCCAAAATCTTGATGTCTCCAATCTCTTGTTTTGTACGTTTTTTCCACGTGTCTCGACCTCCAATGGATCCCTGCAAAGTTTGGTGAAGATCTGAGTATGTCGTTTTTGACCTTATCTGGAACATCCTTTCTGAAAATTTGAAAATTCTTAAAAAATTCGTCGAAAATCTTGATGTCTCCAATCTCTTGTTTTGTACGTTTTTTCCACGTGTCTTGACATCCAATGTATCCCTGCAAAGTTTGGTGAAGATCTGAGTATGTAGTTTTTGACCTTATATGGAACCTCCTATCTGAAAATTTGAAAATTCTTAAAAAATTCGTCCAAAATCTTGATGTCTCCAATCTCTTGTTTTGTACGTTTTTTCCACGTGTCTCGACCTCCAATGGATCCCTGCAAAGTTTGGTGAAGATCTGAGTATGTCGTTTTTGACCTTATCTGGAACCTCCCATCTGAAAATTTGAAAATTCTTAAAAAATTCGTCGAAAATCTTGATGTCTCCGATCTCTTGTTTTGTACGTTTTTTCCACGTGTCTTGACATGCAAAGTATTCCTGCAAAGTTTGGTGAAGATCTGAGTATGTAGTTTTTGACCTCATCTGGAACCTCCTATCTGAAAATTTGAAAATTCTTAAAAAATTCGTCCAAAATCTTGATGTCTCCAATCTCTTGTTTTGTACGTTTTTTCCACGTGTCTTGACATCCAATGTATCCCTGCAATGTTTGGTGAAGATCTGAGTATGTAGTTTTTGACCTTATCTGGAACCTCCCATCTGAAAATTTGAAAATTCCTAAAAAATCCGTCCAAAATCTTGATGACCCCAATCTCTTGTTTTGTACTTTTTTTCCACGTGTCTCGACCTCCAATGTATCCCTGCAAAGTTTGGTGAAGATCTGAGTATGTAGTTTTTGACCTTATATGGAACCTCCTATCTGAAAATTTGAAAATTCTTAAAAAATTCGTCCAAAATCTTGATGTCACCAATCCTATGTTTTGTATGTTTTTTCCACGTGTCTTGACATCCAATGTATCCATGCAAAGTTTGGTGAAGATCTGAGTATGTCGTTTTTGACCTTATCTGGAACCTCCCATCTGAAAATTTGAAAATTCTTAAAAAATTCGTCGAAAATCTTGATGTCCCCGATCTCTTGTTTTGTACGTTTTTTCCACGTGTCTTGACATGCAAAGTATTCCTGCAAAGTTTGGTGAAGATCTGAGTATGTAGTTTTTGACCTCATCTGGAACCTCCTATCTGAAAATTTGAAAATTCTTAAAAAATTCGTCCAAAATCTTGATGTCTCCAGTCTCTTGTTTTGTACGTTTTTTCCACGTGTCTTGACATCCAATGTATCCCTGCAATGTTTGGTGAAGATCTGAGTATGTAGTTTTTGACCTTATCTGGAACCTCCCATCTGAAAATTTGAAAATTCCTAAAAAATCCGTCCAAAATCTTGATGACCCCAATCTCTTGTTTTGTACGTTTTTTCCACGTGTCTTGACATCCAATGTATCCCTGCAAAGTTTGGTGAAGATCTGAGTATGTAGTTTTTGACCTTATCTGGAACCTCCCATCTGAAAATTTGAAAATTCTTAAAAAATTCGACCAAAATCTTGATGTCTCCAATCTTTTGTTTTGTACGTTTTTTCCACGTGTCTTGACACATAATGTATCCATGCAAAGTTTGGTGAAGATCTGAGTATGCAGTTTTTGACCTTATCTGGAACCTCCTATCTGAAAATTTGAAAATTCTTAAAAAATTCGTCCAAAATCTTGATGTCTCCAATCTCTTGTTTTGTACGTTTTTTCCACGTGTCTTGATATCCAATGTATCCCTGCAAAGTTTGGTGAAGATCTGTGTATGTCGTTTTTGACCTTATCTGGAACATCCTTTCTGAAAATTTGAAAATTTTTAAAACATTCGTCCAAAATCTTGATGTCTCCAATCTCTTTTTTGTACGTTTTTTCCACGTGTCTTGACATCCAATGTATCCCTGCAAAGTTTGGTGAAGATCTGAGTATGTAGTTTTTGACCTTATCTGGAACCTCCCATCTGAAAATTTGAAAATTCTTAAAAAATTCGACCAAAATCTTGATGTCTCCAATCTTTTGTTTTGTACGTTTTTTCCACGTGTCTTGACACATAATGTATCCATGCAAAGTTTGGTGAAGATCTGAGTATGTAGTTTTTGACCTTATATGGAACCTCCTATCTGAAAATTTGAAAATTCTTAAAAAATTCGTCCAAAATCTTGATGTCTCCAATCTCTTGTTTTGTACGTTTTTTCCACGTGTCTTGACATCCAATGTATCCCTGCAAAGTTTGGTGAAGATCTGAGTATGTAGTTTTTGACCTTATCTGGAACCTCCCATCTGAAAATTTGAAAATTCCTAAAAAATCCGTGCAAAATCTTGATGACCCCAATCTCTTGTTTTGTACGTTTTTTCCACGTGTCTTGACATCCAATGTATTCCTGCAATGTTTGGTGAAGATCTGAGTATGTAGTTTTTGACCTTATATGGAACCTCCTATCTGAAAATTTGAAAATTCTTAAAAAATTCGACCAAAATCTTGATGTTCCGAATCCTATGTTTTGTATGTTTTTTCCACGTGTCTTGACATCCAATGTATCCATGCAAAGTTTGGTGAAGATCTGAGTATGTAGTTTTTGACCTTATATTGAACCTCCCATCTGAAAATTTGAAAATTCTTAAAAAATTCGTCCAAAATCTTGATGACCCCAATCTCTTGTTTTGTACGTTTTTTCCACGTGTCTTGACATCCAAAGTATCCCTGCAAAGTTTGGTGAAGATCTGAGTATGTAGTTTTTGACCTTATATGGAACCTCCTTTCTGAAAATTTGAGAATTCTTAAAAAATTCGTCCAAAATCTTAATGTCTCCAATCTCTTGTTTTGTACGTTTTTTCCACGTGTCTCGACCTCCAATGGATCCCTGCAAAGTTTGGTGAAGATCTGAGTATGTCGTTTTTGACCTTATCTGGAACCTCCCATCTGAAAATTTGAAAATTCTTAAAAAATTCGTCGAAAATCTTGATGTCTCCGATCTCTTGTTTTGTACGTTTTTTCCACGTGTCTTGACATGCAAAGTATTCCTGCAAAGTTTGGTGAAGATCTGAGTATGTAGTTTTTGACCTTATCTGGAACCTCCTATCTGAAAATTTGAAAATTCTTAAAAAATTCGTCCAAAATCTTGATGTCTCCAATCTCTTGTTTTGTACGTTTTTTCCACGTGTCTTGATATCCAATGTATCCCTGCAAAGTTTGGTGAAGATCTGAGTATGTCGTTTTTTACCTTATCTGGAACATCCTTTCTGAAAATTTGAAAATTGTTAAAAAATTCGTCCAAAATCTTGATGTCTCCTATCTCTTGTTTTGTACGTTTTTTCCACGTGTCTTGACATCCAATGTATCCCTGCAAAGTTTGGTGAAGATCTGAGTATGTAGTTTTTGACCTTATCTGGAACCTCCCATCTGAAAATTTGAAAATTCTTAAAAAATTCGACCAAAATCTTGATGTCTCCAATCTCTTGTTTTGTACGTTTTTTCCACGTGTCTTGACACATAATGTATCCATGCAAAGTTTGGTGAAGATCTGAGTATGTAGTTTTTGACCTTATATGGAACCTCCTATCTGAAAATTTGAAAATTCTTAAAAAATTCGTCCAAAATCTTGATGTCTCCAATCTCTTGTTTTGTACGTTTTTTCCACGTGTCTTGACATCCAATGTATCCCTGCAAAGTTTGGTGAAGATCTGAGTATGTAGTTTTTGACCTTATCTGGAACCTCCCATCTGAAAATTTGAAAATTCCTAAAAAATCCGTCCAAAATCTTGATGACCACAATCTCTTGTTTTGTACGTTTTTTCCACGTGTCTTGACATTCAATGTATCCCTGCAAAGTTTGGTGAAGATCTGAGTATGTAGTTTTTGACCTTATATGGAACCTCCTTTCTGAAAATTTGAAAATTCTTAAAAAATTCGTCCAAAATCTTGAAGACCCCAATCTCTTGTTTTGTACGTTTTTTCCACGTGTCTTGACATCCAATGTATCCCTGCAAAGTTTGGTGAAGATCTGAGTATGTAGTTTTTGACCTTATATGGAACCTCCTTTCTGAAAATTTGAGAATTCTTAAAAAATTCGTCCAAAATCTTGATGTCTCCAATCTCTTGTTTTGTACGTTTTTTCCACGTGTCTTGACATCCAATGTATCCATGCAAAGTTTGGTGAAGATCTGAGTATGTCGTTTTTGACCTTATCTGGAACCTCCCATCCGAAAATTTGAAAATTCTTAAAAAATTCGTCGAAAATCTTGATGTCTCCAATCTCTTGTTTTGTACGTTTTTTCCACGTGTCTTGACATGCAAAGTATCCCTGCAACGTTTGGTGAAGATCTGAGTATGTAGTTTTTGACCTTATCTGGAACCTCCTATCTGAAAATTTGAAAATTCTTCAAAAATTCGTCGAAAATCTTGATGTCTCCAATCTCTTGCTTTGTACGTTTTTTCCACGTGTCTTGACATCCAATGTATCCCTGCAATGTTTGGTGGAGATCTGAGTATGTAGTTTTTGACCTTATCTGGAACCTCCTATCTGAAAATTTGAAAATTCTTCAAAAATTCGTCCAAAATCTTGATGTCTCCAATCTCTTGTTTTGTACGTTTTTTCCACGTGTCTCGACCTCCAATGTATCCCTGCAAAGTTAGTGAAGATCTGAGTATGTCGTTTTTGACCTTATCTGGAACATCCTTTCTGAAAATTTGAAAATTCTTCAAAAATTCGTCCAAAATCTTGATGTCTCCAATCTCTTGTTTTGTACGTTTTTTCCACGTGTCTCGACCTCCAATGTATCCCTGCAAAGTTAGTGAAGATCTGAGTATGTCGTTTTTGACCTTATCTGGAACATCCTTTCTGAAAATTTGAAAATTCTTAAAAAATTCGTCGAAAATCTTGATGTCTCCAATCTCTTGTTTTGTACGTTTTTTCCACGTTTCTTGACATCCAATGTATCCCTGCAAAGTTTGGTGAAGATCTGAGTATGTCGTTTTTGACCTTATATGGAACCTCCTTTCTGAAAATTTGAAAATTCTTAAAAAATTCGTCGAAAATCTTGATGTCTCCAATCTCTTGTTTTGTACGTTTTTTCCACGTGTCTTGACATCCAATGTATCCCTGCAAAGTTTGGTGAAGATCTGAGTATGTAGTTTTTGACCTTATATGGAACCTCCTATCTGAAAATTTGAAAATTCTTAAAAAATTCGTCCAAAATCTTGATGTCACCAATCCTATGTTTTGTATGTTTTTTCCACGTGTCTTGACATCCAATGTATCCATGCAAAGTTTGGTGAAGATCTGAGTATGTCGTTTTTGACCTTATCTGGAACCTCCCATCTGAAAATTTGAAAATTCTTAAAAAATTCGTCGAAAATCTTGATGTCTCCGATCTCTTGTTTTGTACGTTTTTTCCACGTGTCTTGACATGCAAAGTATTCCTGCAAAGTTTGGTGAAGATCTGACTATGTAGTTTTTGACCTCATCTGGAACCTCCTATCTGAAAATTTGAAAATTCTTTAAAAATTCGTCCAAAATATTGATGTCTCCAATCTCTTGTTTTGTACGTTTTTTCCACGTGTCTTGACATCCAATGTATCCCTGCAATGTTTGGTGAAGATCTGAGTATGTAGTTTTTGACCTTATCTGGAACCTCCCATCTGAAAATTTGAAAATTCCTAAAAAATCCGTCCAAAATCTTGATGACCCCAATCTCTTGTTTTGTACGTTTTTTCCACGTGTCTTGACATCCAATGTATCCCTGCAAAGTTTGGTGAAGATCTGAGTATGTAGTTTTTGACCTTATCTGGAACCTCCTATCTGAAAATTTGAAAATTCTTAAAAAATTCGTCCAAAATCTTGATGTCTCCAATCTCTTGTTTTGTACGTTTTTTCCACGTGTCTTGATATCCAATGTATCCCTGCAAAGTTTGGTGAAGATCTGAGTATGTCGTTTTTGACCTTATCTGGAACATCCTTTCTGAAAATTTGAAAATTGTTAAAAAATTCGTCCAAAATCTTGATGTCTCCAATCTCTTTTTTGTACGTTTTTTCCACGTGTCTTGACATCCAATGTATCCCTGCAAAGTTTGGTGAAGATCTGAGTATGTAGTTTTTGACCTTATCTGGAACCTCCCATCTGAAAATTTGAAAATTCTTAAAAAATTCGACCAAAATCTTGATGTCTCCAATCTTTTGTTTTGTACGTTTTTTCCACGTGTCTTGACACATAATGTATCCATGCAAAGTTTGGTGAAGATCTGAGTATGTAGTTTTTGACCTTATATGGAACCTCCTATCTGAAAATTTGAAAATTCTTAAAAAATTCGTCCAAAATCTTGATGTCTCCAATCTCTTGTTTTGTACGTTTTTTCCACGTGTCTTGACATCCAATGTATCCCTGCAAAGTTTGGTGAAGATCTGAGTATGTAGTTTTTGACCTTATCTGGAACCTCCCATCTGAAAATTTGAAAATTCCTAAAAAATCCGTGCAAAATCTTGATGACCCCAATCTCTTGTTTTGTACGTTTTTTCCACGTGTCTTGACATCCAATGTATTCCTGCAATGTTTGGTGAAGATCTGAGTATGTAGTTTTTGACCTTATATGGATCCTCCTATCTGAAAATTTGAAAATTCTTAAAAAATTCGACCAAAATCTTGATGTTCCGAATCCTATGTTTTGTATGTTTTTTCCACGTGTCTTGACATCCAATGTATCCATGCAAAGTTTGGTGAAGATCTGAGTATGTAGTTTTTGACCTTATATTGAACCTCCCATCTGAAAATTTGAAAATTCTTAAAAAATTCGTCCAAAATCTTGATGACCCCAATCTCTTGTTTTGTACGTTTTTTCCACGTGTCTTGACATCCAAAGTATCCCTGCAAAGTTTGGTGAAGATCTGAGTATGTAGTTTTTGACCTTATATGGAACCTCCTTTCTGAAAATTTGAGAATTCTTAAAAAATTCGTCCAAAATCTTGATGTCTCCAATCTCTTGTTTTGTACGTTTTTTCCACGTGTCTTGACATCCAATGTATGGATGCAAAGTTTGGTGAAGATCTGAGTATGTCGTTTTTGACCTTATCTGGAACCTCCCATCTGAAAATTTGAAAATTCTTAAAAAATCCGTGCAAAATCTTGATGACCCCAATCTCTTGTTTTGTACGTTTTTTCCACGTGTCTTGACATCCAATGTATCCATGCAAAGTTTGGTGAAGATCTGAGTATGTCGTTTTTGACCTTATCTGGAACCTCCCATCTGAAAATTTGAAAATTCTTAAAAAATTCGTCGAAAATCTTGATGTCTCCAATCTCTTGTTTTGTACGTTTTTTCCACGTGTCTTGACATGCAAAGTATCCCTGCAACGTTTGGTGAAGATCTGAGTATGTAGTTTTTGACCTTATCTGGAACCTCCTATCTGAAAATTTGAAAATTCTTCAAAAATTCGTCGAAAATCTTGATGTCTCCAATCTCTTGTTTTGTACGTTTTTTCCACGTGTCTTGACATCCAATGTATCCCTGCAATGTTTGGTGGAGATCTGAGTATGTAGTTTTTGACCTTATCTGGGACCTCCTATCAGAAAATTTGAAAATTCTTCAAAAATTCGTCCAAAATCTTGATGTCTCCAATCTCTTGTTTTGTACGTTTTTTCCACGTGTCTCGACCTCCAATGTATCCCTGCAAAGTTTGGTGAAGATCTGAGTATGTCGTTTTTGACCTTATCTGGAACATCCTTTCTGAAAATTTGAAAATTCTTAAAAAATTCGTCGAAAATCTTGATGTCTCCAATCTCTTGTTTTGTACGTTTTTTCCACGTGTCTTGACATCCAATGTATCCCTGCAAAGTTTGGTGAAGATCTGAGTATGTAGTTTTTGACCTTATATGGAACCTCCTATCTGAAAATTTGAAAATTCTTAAAAAATTCGACCAAAATCTTGATGTTCCGAATCCTATGTTTTGTATGTTTTTTCCACGTGTCTTGACATCCAATGTATCCATGCAAAGTTTGGTGAAGATCTGAGTATGTAGTTTTTGACCTTATATTGAACCTCCCATCTGAAAATTTGAAAATTCTTAAAAAATTCGTCCAAAATCTTGATGACCCCAATCTCTTGTTTTGTACGTTTTTTCCACGTGTCTTGACATCCAAAGTATCCCTGCAAAGTTTGGTGAAGATCTGAGTATGTAGTTTTTGACCTTATATGGAACCTCCTTTCTGAAAATTTGAGAATTCTTAAAAAATTCGTCCAAAATCTTGATGTCTCCAATCTCTTGTTTTGTACGTTTTTTCCACGTGTCTTGACATCCAATGTATCCATGCAAAGTTTGGTGAAGATCTGAGTATGTCGTTTTTGACCTTATCTGGAACCTCCTATCTGAAAATTTGAAAATTCTTAAAAAATCCGTGCAAAATCTTGATGACCCCAATCTCTTGTTTTGTACGTTTTTTCCACGTGTCTTGACATCCAATGTATCCATGCAAAGTTTGGTGAAGATCTGAGTATGTCGTTTTTGACCTTATCTGGAACCTCCCATCTGAAAATTTGAAAATTCTTAAAAAATTCGTCGAAAATCTTGATGTCTCCAATCTCTTGTTTTGTACGTTTTTTCCACGTGTCTTGACATGCAAAGTATCCCTGCAACGTTTGGTGAAGATCTGAGTATGTAGTTTTTGACCTTATCTGGAACCTCCTATCTGAAAATTTGAAAATTCTTAAAAAATTCGTCCAAAATCTTGATGTCTCCAATCTCTTGTTTTGTACGTTCTTTCCACGTGTCTTGACATCCAATGTATCCCTGCAATGTTTGGTGAAGATCTGAGTATGTAGTTTTTGACCTTATATGGAACCTCCTATCTGAAAATTTGAAAATTCTTAAAAGAATTTAACAAAATCTTGATGTCCCCAATCCTATGTTTTGTATGTTTTTTCCACGTGTCTTGACATACAATGTATCCCTGCAGAGTTTGGTGAAGATCTGAGTATGTAGTTTTTGACCTTATCTGGAACCTCCCATCTGAAAATTTGAAAATTCCTAAAAAATCCGTCCAAAATCTTGTTGACCCGAATCTCTTGTTTTGTACGTTTTTTCCACGTGTCTTGACATCCAATGTATCCCTGCAAAGTTTGGTGAAGATCTGAGTATGTAGTTTTTGACCTTATCTGGAACCGAATTTCTGAAAATTAGAAAATTTTTAAAAAAATCGTCCAAAATCTTGATGTCTCCAATCTCTTGTTTTGTACGTTTTTTCCACGTGTCTTGACATCCAATGTATCCCTGCAAAGTTTGGTGAAGATCTGAGTATGTAGTTTTTGACCTTATATGGAACCTCCTATCTGAAAATTTGAAAATTCTTAAAAAATTCGTCCAAAATCTTGATGTCTCCAATCTCTTGTTTTGTACGTTTTTTCCACGTGTCTCGACCTCCAATGGATCCCTGCAAAGTTTGGTGAAGATCTGAGTATGTCGTTTTTGACCTTATCTGGAACCTCCCATCTGAAAATTTGAAAATTCTTAAAAAATTCGTCGAAAATCTTGATGTCTCCGATCTCTTGTTTTGTACGTTTTTTCCACGTGTCTTGACATGCAAAGTATTCCTGCAAAGTTTGGTGAAGATCTGAGTATGTAGTTTTTGACCTCATCTGGAACCTCCTATCTGAAAATTTGAAAATTCTTAAAAAATTCGTCCAAAATCTTGATGTCTCCAATCTCTTGTTTTGTACGTTTTTTCCACGTGTCTTGACATGCAAAGTATTCCTGCAAAGTTTGGTGAAGATCTGAGTATGTAGTTTTTGACCTCATCTGGAACCTCCTATCTGAAACTTTGAAAATTCTTAAAAAATTCGTCCAAAATCTTGATGTCTCCAATCTCTTGTTTTGTACGTTTTTTCCACGTGTCTTGATATCCAATGTATCCCTGCAAAGTTTGGTGAAGATCTGAGTATGTCGTTTTTGACCTTATCTGGAACATCCTTTCTGAAAATTTGAAAATTGTTAAAAAATTCGTCCAAAATCTTGATGTCTCCAATCTCTTTTTTGTACGTTTTTTCCACGTGTCTTGACATCCAATGTATCCCTGCAAAGTTTGGTGAAGATCTGAGTATGTAGTTTTTGACCTTATATGGAACCTCCTATCTGAAAATTTGAAAATTCTTAAAAAATTCGTCCAAAATCTTGATGTCTCCAATCTCTTGTTTTGTACGTTTTTTCCACGTGTCTTGACATCCAATGTATCCCTGCAAAGTTTGGTGAAGATCTGAGTATGTAGTTTTTGACCTTATCTGGAACCTCCCATCTGAAAATTTGAAAATTCCTAAAAAATCCGTGCAAAATCTTGATGACCCCAATCTCTTGTTTTGTACGTTTTTTCCACGTGTCTTGACATCCAATGTATTCCTGCAATGTTTGGTGAAGATCTGAGTATGTAGTTTTTGACCTTATATGGAACCTCCTATCTGAAAATTTGAAAATTCTTAAAAAATTCGACCAAAATCTTGATGTTCCGAATCCTATGTTTTGTATGTTTTTTCCACGTGTCTTGACATCCAATGTATCCATGCAAAGTTTGGTGAAGATCTGAGTATGTAGTTTTTGACCTTATATTGAACCTCCCATCTGAAAATTTGAAAATTCTTAAAAAATTCGTCCAAAATCTTGATGACCCCAATCTCTTGTTTTGTACGTTTTTTCCACGTGTCTTGACATCCAAAGTATCCCTGCAAAGTTTGGTGAAGATCTGAGTATGTAGTTTTTGACCTTATATGGAACCTCCTTTCTGAAAATTTGAGAATTCTTAAAAAATTCGTCCAAAATCTTGATGTCTCCAATCTCTTGTTTTGTACGTTTTTTCCACGTGTCTTGACATCCAATGTATCCATGCAAAGTTTGGTGAAGATCTGAGTATGTCGTTTTTGACCTTATCTGGAACCTCCCATCTGAAAATTTGAAAATTCTTAAAAAATTCGTCGAAAATCTTGATGTCTCCAATCTTTTGTTTTGTACGTTTTTTCCACGTGTCTTGACATGCAAAGTATCCCTGCAACGTTTGGTGAAGATCTGAGTATGTAGTTTTTGACCTTATCTGGAACCTCCTATCTGAAAATTTGAAAATTCTTCAAAAATTCGTCGAAAATCTTGATGTCTCCAATCTCTTGTTTTGTACGTTTTTTCCACGTGTCTTGACATCCAATGTATTCCTGCAATGTTTGGTGGAGATCTGAGTATGTAGTTTTAGACCTTATCTGGAACCTCCTATCTGAAAATTTGAAAATTCTTCAAAAATTCGTCCAAAATCTTGATGTCTCCAATCTCTTGTTTTGTACGTTTTTTCCACGTGTCTCGACCTCCAATGGATCCCTGCAAAGTTTGGTGAAGATCTGAGTATGTAGTTTTTGACCTTATCTGGAACATCCTTTCTGAAAATTTGAAAATTCTTAAAAAATTCGTCGAAAATCTTGATGTCTCCAATCTCTTGTTTTGTACGTTTTTTCCACGTGTCTTGACATCCAATGTATCCCTGCAAAGTTTGGTGAAGATCTGAGTATGTAGTTTTTGACCTTATATGGAACCTCCTATCTGAAAATTTGAAAATTCTTAAAAAATTCGTCCAAAATCTTGATGTCTCCAATCTCTTGTTTTGTACGTTTTTTCCACGTGTCTCGACCTCCAATGGATCCCTGCAAAGTTTGGTGAAGATCTGAGTATGTCGTTTTTGACCTTATCTGGAACCTCCCATCTGAAAATTTGAAAATTCTTAAAAAATTCGTCGAAAATCTTGATGTCTCCGATCTCTTGTTTTGTACGTTTTTTCCACGTGTCTTGACATGCAAAGTATTCCTGCAAAGTTTGGTGAAGATCTGACTATGTAGTTTTTGACCTCATCTGGAACCTCCTATCTGAAAATTTGAAAATTCTTAAAAAAATCGTCCAAAATCTTCATGTCTCCAATCTCTTGTTTTGTACGTTTTTTCCACGTGTCTTGACATCCAATGTATCCCTGCAATGTTTGGTGAAGATCTGAGTATGTAGTTTTTGACCTTATCTGGAACCTCCCATCTGAAAATTTGAAAATTCCTAAAAAATCCGTCCAAAATCTTGATGACCCCAATCTCTTGTTTTGTACTTTTTTTCCACGTGTCTTGACATCCAATGTATCCCTGCAAAGTTTGGTGAAGATCTGAGTATGTAGTTTTTGATCTTATCTGGAACCTCCTATCTGAAAATTTGAAAATTCTTAAAAAATTCGTCCAAAATCTTGATGTCTCCAATCTCTTGTTTTGTACGTTTTTTCCACGTGTCTTGACATCCAATGTATTCCTGCAATGTTTGGTGAAGATCTGAGTATGTAGTTTTTGACCTTATATGGAACCTCCTATCTGAAAATTTGAAAATTCTTAAAAAATTCGACCAAAATCTTGATGTTCCGAATCCTATGTTTTGTATGTTTTCTCAACGTGTCTTGACATCCAATGTATCCATGCAAAGTTTGGTGAAGATCTGAGTATGTAGTTTTTGACCTTATATTGAACCTCCCATCTGAAAATTTGAAAATTCTTAAAAAATTCGTCCAAAATCTTGATGACCCCAATCTCTTGTTTTGTACGTTTTTTCCACGTGTCTTGACATCCAAAGTATCCCTGCAAAGTTTGGTGAAGATCTGAGTATGTAGTTTTTGACCTTATATGGAACCTCCTTTCTGAAAATTTGAGAATTCTTAAAAAATTCGTCCAAAATCTTGATGTCTCCAATCTCTTGTTTTGTACGTTTTTTCCACGTGTCTTGACATCCAATGTATCCATGCAAAGTTTGGTGAAGATCTGAGTATGTCGTTTTTGACCTTATCTGGAACCTCCCATCTGAAAATTTGAAAATTCTTAAAAAATCCGTGCAAAATCTTGATGACCCCAATCTCTTGTTTTGTACGTTTTTTCCACGTGTCTTGACATCCAATGTATCCATGCAAAGTTTGGTGAAGATCTGAGTATGTCGTTTTTGACCTTATCTGGAACCTCCCATCTGAAAATTTGAAAATTCTTAAAAAATTCGTCGAAAATCTTGATGTCTCCAATCTCTTGTTTTGTACGTTTTTTCCACGTGTCTTGACATGCAAAGTATCCCTGCAACGTTTGGTGAAGATCTGAGTATGTAGTTTTTGACCTTATCTGGAACCTCCTATCTGAAAATTTGAAAATTCTTAAAAAATTCGTCCAAAATCTTGATGTCTCCAATCTCTTGTTTTGTACGTTTTTTCCACGTGTCTTGACATCCAATGTATCCCTGCAATGTTTGGTGAAGATCTGAGTATGTAGTTTTTGACCTTATATGGAGCCTCCTATCTGAAAATTTGAAAATTCTTAAAAAATTCGTCCAAAATCTTGATGTCTCCAATCTCTTGTTTTGTACGTTCTTTCCACGTGTCTTGACATCCAATGTATCCCTGCAATGTTTGGTGAAGATCTGAGTATGTAGTTTTTGACCTTATATGGAACCTCCTATCTGAAAATTTGAAAATTCTTAAAAGAATTTAACAAAATCTTGATGTCCCCAATCCTATGTTTTGTATGTTTTTTCCACGTGTCTTGACATACAATGTATCCCTGCAGAGTTTGGTGAAGATCTGAGTATGTAGTTTTTGACCTTATCTGGAACCTCCCATCTGAAAATTTGAAAATTCCTAAAAAATCCGTCCAAAATCTTGTTGACCCGAATCTCTTGTTTTGTACGTTTTTTCCACGTGTCTTGACATCCAATGTATCCCTGCAAAGTTTGGTGAAGATCTGAGTATGTAGTTTTTGACCTTATCTGGAACCGCATTTCTGAAAATTTGAAAATTTTTAAAAAAATCGTCCAAAATCTTGATGTCTCCAATCTCTTGTTTTGTACGTTTTTTCCACGTGTCTTGACATCCAATGTATCCCTGCAAAGTTTGGTGAAGATCTGAGTATGTAGTTTTTGACCTTATATGGAACCTCCTATCTGAAAATTTGAAAATTCTTAAAAAATTCGTCCAAAATCTTGATGTCTCCAATCTCTTGTTTTGTACGTTTTTTCCACGTGTCTTGACATCCAATGTATCCCTGCAAAGTTTGGTGAAGATCTGAGTATGTAGTTTTTGACCTTATCTGGAACCTCCTATCTGAAAATTTGAAAATTCTTAAAAAATTCGTCCAAAATCTTGATGTCTCCAATCTCTTGTTTTGTACGTTTTTTCCACGTGTCTTGATATCCAATGTATCCCTGCAAAGTTTGGTGAAGATCTGAGTATGTCGTTTTTGACCTTATCTGGAACATCCTTTCTGAAAATTTGAAAATTGTTAAAAAATTCGTCCAAAATCTTGATGTCTCCAATCTCTTTTTTGTACGTTTTTTCCACGTGTCTTGACATCCAATGGATCCCTGCAAAGTTTGGTGAAGATCTGAGTATGTAGTTTTTGACCTTATCTGGAACCTCCCATCTGAAAATTTGAAAATTCTTAAAAAATTCGACCAAAATCTTGTAGTCTCCAATCTTTTGTTTTGTACGTTTTTTCCACGTGTCTTGACACATAATGTATCCATGCAAAGTTTGGTGAAGATCTGAGTATGTAGTTTTTGACCTTATATGGAACCTCCTATCTGAAAATTTGAAAATTCTTAAAAAATTCGTCCAAAATCTTGATGTCTCCAATCTCTTGTTTTGTACGTTTTTTCCACGTGTCTTGACATCCAATGTATCCCTGCAAAGTTTGGTGAAGATCTGAGTATGTAGTTTTTGACCTTATCTGGAACCTCCCATCTGAAAATTTGAAAATTCCTAAAAAATCCGTGCAAAATCTTGATGACCCCAATCTCTTGTTTTGTACGTTTTTTCCACGTGTCTTGACATCCAATGTATTCCTGCAATGTTTGGTGAAGATCTGAGTATGTAGTTTTTGACCTTATATGGAACCTCCTATCTGAAAATTTGAAAATTCTTAAAAAATTCGACCAAAATCTTGATGTTCCGAATCCTATGTTTTGTATGTTTTTTCCACGTGTCTTGACATCCAATGTATCCAAGCAAAGTTTGGTGAAGATCTGAGTATGTAGTTTTTGACCTTATATTGAACCTCCCATCTGAAAATTTGAAAATTCTTAAAAAATTCGTCCAAAATCTTGATGACCCCAATCTCTTGTTTTGTACGTTTTTTCCACGTGTCTTGACATCCAAAGTATCCCTGCAAAGTTTGGTGAAGATCTGAGTATGTAGTTTTTGACCTTATATGGAACCTAATTTCTGAAAATTTGAGAATTCTTAAAAAATTCGTCCAAAATCTTGATGTCTCCAATCTCTTGTTTTGTACGTTTTTTCCACGTGTCTTGACATCCAATGTATCCATGCAAAGTTTGGTGAAGATCTGAGTATGTCGTTTTTGACCTTATCTGGAACCTCCCATCTGAAAATTTGAAAATTCTTAAAAAATTCGTCGAAAATCTTGATGTCTCCAATCTTTTGTTTTGTACGTTTTTTCCACGTGTCTTGAAATGCAAAGTATCCCTGCAACGTTTGGTGAAGATCTGAGTATGTAGTTTTTGACCTTATCTGGAACCTCCTATCTGAAAATTTGAAAATTCTTCAAAAATTCGTCGAAAATCTTGATGTCTCCAATCTCTTGTTTTGCACGTTTTTTCCACGTGTCTTGACATCCAATGTATTCCTGCAATGTTTGGTGGAGATCTGAGTATGTAGTTTTAGACCTTATCTGGAACCTCCTATCTGAAAATTTGAAAATTCTTAAAAAATTCGTCCAAAATCTTGATGTCTCCAATCTCTTGTTTTGTACGTTTTTTCCACGTGTCTTGACATCCAATGTATCCCTGCAAAGTTTGGTGAAGATCTGAGTATGTAGTTTTTGACCTTATCTGGAACCTCCCATCTGAAAATTTGAAAATTCCTAAAAAATCCGTGCAAAATCTTGATGACCCCAATCTCTTGTTTTGTACGTTTTTTCCACGTGTCTTGACATCCAATGTATTCCTGCAATGTTTGGTGAAGATCTGAGTATGTAGTTTTTGACCTTATATGGAACCTCCTATCTGAAAATTTGAAAATTCTTAAAAAATTCGACCAAAATCTTGATGTTCCGAATCCTATGTTTTGTATGTTTTTTCCACGTGTCTTGACATCCAATGTATCCATGCAAAGTTTGGTGAAGATCTGAGTATGTAGTTTTTGACCTTATATTGAACCTCCCACCTGAAAATTTGAAAATTCTTAAAAAATTCGTCCAAAATCTTGATGACCCCAATCTCTTGTTTTGTACGTTTTTTCCACGTGTCTTGACATCCAAAGTAACCCTGCAAAGTTTGGTGAAGATCTGAGTATGTAGTTTTTGACCTTATATGGAACCTCCTTTCTGAAAATTTGAGAATTCTTAAAAAATTCGTCCAAAATCTTGATGTCTCCAATCTCTTGTTTTGTACGTTTTTTCCACGTGTCTTGACATCCAATGTATCCATGCAAAGTTTGGTGAAGATCTGAGTATGTCGTTTTTGACCTTATCTGGAACCTCCCATCTGAAAATTTGAAAAATTCTTAAAAAATCCGTGCAAAATCTTGATGACCCCAATCTCTTGTTTTGTACGTTTTTTCCACGTGTCTTGACATCCAATGTATCCATGCAAAGTTTGGTGAAGATCTGAGTATGTCGTTTTTGACCTTATCTGGAACCTCCCATCTGAAAATTTGAAAATTCTTAAAAAATTCGTCGAAAATCTTGATGTCTCCAATCTCTTGTTTTGTACGTTTTTTCCACGTGTCTTGACATGCAAAGTATCCCTGCAACGTTTGGTGAAGATCTGAGTATGTAGTTTTTGACCTTATCTGGAACCTCCTATCTGAAAATTTGAAAATTCTTAAAAAATTCGTCCAAAATCTTGATGTCTCCAATCTCTTGTTTTGTACGTTTTTTCCACGTGTCTTGACATCCAATGTATCCCTGCAATGTTTGGTGAAGATCTGAGTATGTAGTTTTTGACCTTATATGGAGCCTCCTATCTGAAAATTTGAAAATTCTTAAAAAATTCGTCCAAAATCTTGATGTCTCCAATCTCTTGTTTTGTACGTTCTTTCCACGTGTCTTGACATCCAATGTATCCCTGCAATGTTTGGTGAAGATCTGAGTATGTAGTTTTTGACCTTATATGGAACCTCCTATCTGAAAATTTGAAAATTCTTAAAAGAATTTAACAAAATCTTGATGTCCCCAATCCTATGTTTTGTATGTTTTTTCCACGTGTCTTGACATACAATGTATCCCTGCAGAGTTTGGTGAAGATCTGAGTATGTAGTTTTTGACCTTATCTGGAACCTCCCATCTGAAAATTTGAAAATTCCTAAAAAATCCGTCCAAAATCTTGTTGACCCGAATCTCTTGTTTTGTACGTTTTTTCCACGTGTCTTGACATCCAATGTATCCCTGCAAAGTTTGGTGAAGATCTGAGTATGTAGTTTTTGACCTTATCTGGAACCGCATTTCTGAAAATTTGAAAATTTTTAAAAAAATCGTCCAAAATCTTGATGTCTCCAATCTCTTGTTTTGTACGTTTTTTCCACGTGTCTTGACATCCAATGTATCCCTGCAAAGTTTGGTGAAGATCTGAGTATGTAGTTTTTGACCTTATATGGAACCTCCTATCTGAAAATTTGAAAATTCTTAAAAAATTCGTCCAAAATCTTGATGTCTCCAATCTCTTGTTTTGTACGTTTTTTCCACGTGTCTCGACCTCCAATGGATCCCTGCAAAGTTTGGTGAAGATCTGAGTTTGTCGTTTTTGACCTTATCTGGAACCTCCCATCTGAAAATTTGAAAATTCTTAAAAAATTCGTCGAAAATCTTGATGTCTCCGATCTCTTGTTTTGTACGTTTTTTCCACGTGTCTTGACATGCAAAGTATTCCTGCAAAGTTTGGTGAAGATCTGAGTATGTAGTTTTTGACCTCATCTGGAACCTCCTATCTGAAAATTTGAAAATTCTTAAAAAATTCGTCCAAAATCTTGATGTCTCCAATCTCTTGTTTTGTACGTTTTTTCCACGTGTCTTGACATCCAATGTATCCCTGCAAAGTTTGGTGAAGATCTGAGTATGTAGTTTTTGACCTTATCTGGAACCTCCTATCTGAAAATTTGAAAATTCTTAAAAAATTCGTCCAAAATCTTGATGTCTCCAATCTCTTGTTTTGTACGTTTTTTCCACGTGTCTTGATATCCAATGTATCCCTGCAAAGTTTGGTGAAGATCTGAGTATGTCGTTTTTGACCTTATCTGGAACATCCTTTCTGAAAATTTGAAAATTGTTAAAAAATTCGTCCAAAATCTTGATGTCTCCAATCTCTTTTTTGTACGTTTTTTCCACGTGTCTTGACATCCAATGTATCCCTGCAAAGTTTGGTGAAGATCTGAGTATGTAGTTTTTGACCTTATCTGGAACCTCCCATCTGAAAATTTGAAAATTCTTAAAAAATTCGACCAAAATCTTGATGTCTCCAATCTTTTGTTTTGTACGTTTTTTCCACGTGTCTTGACACATAATGTATCCATGCAAAGTTTGGTGAAGATCTGAGTATGTAGTTTTTGACCTTATATGGAACCTCCTATCTGAAAATTTGAAAATTCTTAAAAAATTCGTCCAAAATCTTGATGTCTCCAATCTCTTGTTTTGTACGTTTTTTCCACGTGTCTTGACATCCAAAGTATCCCTGCAAAGTTTGGTGAAGATCTGAGTATGTAGTTTTTGACCTTATCTGGAACCTCCCATCTGAAAATTTGAAAATTCCTAAAAAATCCGTGCAAAATCTTGATGACCCCAATCTCTTGTTTTGTACGTTTTTTCCACGTGTCTTGACATCCAATGTATTCCTGCAATGTTTGGTGAAGATCTGAGTATGTAGTTTTTGACCTTATATGGAACCTCCTATCTGAAAATTTGAAAATTCTTAAAAAATTCGACCAAAATCTTGATGTTCCGAATCCTATGTTTTGTATGTTTTTTCCACGTGTCTTGACATCCAATGTATCCATGCAAAGTTTGGTGAAGATCTGAGTATGTAGTTTTTGACCTTATATTGAACCTCCCATCTGAAAATTTGAAAATTCTTAAAAAATTCGTCCAAAATCTTGATGACCCCAATCTCTTGTTTTGTACGTTTTTTCCACGTGTCTTGACATCCAAAGTATCCCTGCAAAGTTTGGTGAAGATCTGAGTATGTAGTTTTTGACCTTATATGGAACCTCCTTTCTGAAAATTTGAGAATTCTTAAAAAATTCGTCCAAAATCTTGATGTCTCCAATCTCTTGTTTTGTACGTTTTTTCCACGTGTCTTGACATCCAATGTATCCATGCAAAGTTTGGTGAAGATCTGAGTATGTCGTTTTTGACCTTATCTGGAACCTCCCATCTGAAAATTTGAAAATTCTTAAAAAATTCGTCGAAAATCTTGATGTCTCCAATCTTTTGTTTTGTACGTTTTTTCCACGTGTCTTGACATGCAAAGTATCCCTGCAACGTTTGGTGAAGATCTGAGTATGTAGTTTTTGACCTTATCTGGAACCTCCTATCTGAAAATTTGAAAATTCTTCAAAAATTCGTCGAAAATCTTGATGTCTCCAATCTCTTGTTTTGTACGTTTTTTCCACGTGTCTTGACATCCAATGTATTCCTGCAATGTTTGGTGGAGATCTGAGTATGTAGTTTTAGACCTTATCTGGAACCTCCTATCTGAAAATTTGAAAATTCTTCAAAAATTCGTCCAAAATCTTGATGTCTCCAATCTCTTGTTTTGTACGTTTTTTCCACGTGTCTCGACCTCCAATGGATCCCTGCAAAGTTTGGTGAAGATCTGAGTATGTCGTTTTTGACCTTATCTGGAACATCCTTTCTGAAAATTTGAAAATTCTTAAAAAATTCGTCGAAAATCTTGATGTCTCCAATCTCTTGTTTTGTACGTTTTTTCCACGTGTCTTGACATCCAATGTATCCCTGCAAAGTTTGGTGAAGATCTGAGTATGTAGTTTTTGACCTTATATGGAACCTCCTATCTGAAAATATGAAAATTCTTAAAAAATTCGTCCAAAATCTTGATGTCTCCAATCTCTTGTTTTGTACGTTTTTTCCACGTGTCTTGACATCCAATGTATTCCTGCAATGTTTGGTGAAGATCTGAGTATGTAGTTTTTGACCTTATATGGAACCTCCTATCTGAAAATTTGAAAATTCTTAAAAAATTCGACCAAAATCTTGATGTTCCGAATCCTATGTTTTGTATGTTTTTTCCACGTGTCTTGACATCCAATGTATCCATGCAAAGTTTGGTGAAGATCTGAGTATGTAGTTTTTGACCTTATATTGAACCTCCCATCTGAAAATTTGAAAATTCTTAAAAAATTCGTCCAAAATCTTGATGACCCCAATCTCTTGTTTTGTACGTTTTTTCCACGTGTCTTGACATCCAAAGTATCCCTGCAAAGTTTGGTGAAGATCTGAGTATGTAGTTTTTGACCTTATATGGAACCTCCTTTCTGAAAATTTGAGAATTCTTAAAAAATTCGTCCAAAATCTTGATGTCTCCAATCTCTTGTTTTGTACGTTTTTTCCACGTGTCTTGACATCCAATATATCCATGCAAAGTTTGGTGAAGATCTGAGTATGTCGTTTTTGACCTTATCTGGAACCTCCCATCTGAAAATTTGAAAATTCTTAAAAAATCCGTGCAAAATCTTGATGACCCCAATCTCTTGTTTTGTACGTTTTTTCCACGTGTCTTGACATCCAATGTATCCATGCAAAGTTTGGTGAAGATCTGAGTATGTCGTTTTTGACCTTATCTGGAACCTCCCATCTGAAAATTTGAAAATTCTTAAAAAATTCGTCGAAAATCTTGATGTCTCCAATCTCTTGTTTTGTACGTTTTTTCCACGTGTCTTGACATGCAAAGTATCCCTGCAACGTTTGGTGAAGATCTGAGTATGTAGTTTTTGACCTTATCTGGAACCTCCTATCTGAAAATTTGAAAATTCTTAAAAAATTCGTCCAAAATCTTGATGTCTCCAATCTCTTGTTTTGTACGTTTTTTCCACGTGTCTTGACATCCAATGTATCCCTGCAATGTTTGGTGAAGATCTGAGTATGTAGTTTTTGACCTTATATGGAGCCTCCTATCTGAAAATTTGAAAATTCTTAAAAAATTCGTCCAAAATCTTGATGTCTCCAATCTCTTGTTTTGTACGTTCTTTCCACGTGTCTTGACATCCAATGTATCCCTGCAATGTTTGGTGAAGATCTGAGTATGTAGTTTTTGACCTTATATGGAACCTCCTATCTGAAAATTTGAAAATTCTTAAAAGAATTTAACAAAATCTTGATGTCCCCAATCCTATGTTTTGTATGTTTTTTCCACGTGTCTTGACATACAATGTATCCCTGCAGAGTTTGGTGAAGATCTGAGTATGTAGTTTTTGACCTTATCTGGAACCTCCCATCTGAAAATTTGAAAATTCCTAAAAAATCCGTCCAAAATCTTGTTGACCCGAATCTCTTGTTTTGTACGTTTTTTCCACGTGTCTTGACATCCAATGTATCCCTGCAAAGTTTGGTGAAGATCTGAGTATGTAGTTTTTGACCTTATCTGGAACCGCATTTTTGAAAATTTGAAAATTTTTAAAAAAATCGTCCAAAATCTTGATGTCTCCAATCTCTTGTTTTGTACGTTTTTTCCACGTGTCTTGACATCCAATGTATCCCTGCAAAGTTTGGTGAAGATCTGAGTATGTAGTTTTTGACCTTATATGGAACCTCCTATCTGAAAATTTGAAAATTCTTAAAAAATTCGTCCAAAATCTTGATGTCTCCGATCTCTTGTTTTGTACGTTTTTTCCACGTGTCTTGACATGCAAAGTATTCCTGCAAAGTTTGGTGAAGATCTGAGTATGTAGTTTTTGACCTCATCTGGAACCTCCTATCTGAAAATTTGAAAATTCTTAAAAAATTCGTCCAAAATCTTGATGTCTCCAATCTCTTGTTTTGTACGTTTTTTCCACGTGTCTTGACATCCAATGTATCCCTGCAAAGTTTGGTGAAGATCTGAGTATGTAGTTTTTGACCTTATCTGGAACCTCCTATCTGAAAATTTGAAAATTCTTAAAAAATTCGTCCAAAATCTTGATGTCTCCAATCTCTTGTTTTGTACGTTTTTTCCACGTGTCTTGATATCCAATGTATCCCTGCAAAGTTTGGTGAAGATCTGAGTATGTCGTTTTTGACCTTATCTGGAACATCCTTTCTGAAAATTTGAAAATTGTTAAAAAATTCGTCCAAAATCTTGATGTCTCCAATCTCTTTTTTGTACGTTTTTTCCACGTGTCTTGACATCCAATGGAACCCTGCAAAGTTTGGTGAAGATCTGAGTATGTAGTTTTTGACCTTATCTGGAACCTCCCATCTGAAAATTTGAAAATTCTTAAAAAATTCGACCAAAATCTTGTAGTCTCCAATCTTTTGTTTTGTACGTTTTTTCCACGTGTCTTGACACATAATGTATCCATGCAAAGTTTGGTGAAGATCTGAGTATGTAGTTTTTGACCTTATATGGAACCTCCTATCTGAAAATTTGAAAATTCTTAAAAAATTCGTCCAAAATCTTGATGTCTCCAATCTCTTGTTTTGTACGTTTTTTCCACGTGTCTTGACATCCAATGTATCCCTGCAAAGTTTGGTGAAGATCTGAGTATGTAGTTTTTGACCTTATCTGGAACCTCCCATCTGAAAATTTGAAAATTCCTAAAAAATCCGTGCAAAATCTTGATGACCCCAATCTCTTGTTTTGTACGTTTTTTCCACGTGTCTTGACATCCAATGTATTCCTGCAATGTTTGGTGAAGATCTGAGTATGTAGTTTTTGACCTTATATGGAACCTCCTATCTGAAAATTTGAAAATTCTTAAAAAATTCGACCAAAATCTTGATGTTCCGAATCCTATGTTTTGTATGTTTTTTCCACGTGTCTTGACATCCAATGTATCCATGCAAAGTTTGGTGAAGATCTGAGTATGTAGTTTTTGACCTTATATTGAACCTCCCATCTGAAAATTTGAAAATTCTTAAAAAATTCGTCCAAAATCTTGATGACCCCAATCTCTTGTTTTGTACGTTTTTTCCACGTGTCTTGAAATCCAAAGTATCCCTGCAAAGTTTGGTGAAGATCTGAGTATGTAGTTTTTGACCTTATATGGAACCTCCTTTCTGAAAATTTGAGAATTCTTAAAAAATTCGTCCAAAATCTTGATGTCTCCAATCTCTTGTTTTGTACGTTTTTTCCACGTGTCTTGACATCCAATGTATCCATGCAAAGTTTGGTGAAGATCTGAGTATGTCGTTTTTGACCTTATCTGGAACCTCCCATCTGAAAATTTGAAAATTCTTAAAAAATTCGTCGAAAATCTTGATGTCTCCAATCTTTTGTTTTGTACGTTTTTTCCACGTGTCTTGAAATGCAAAGTATCCCTGCAACGTTTGGTGAAGATCTGAGTATGTAGTTTTTGACCTTATCTGGAACCTCCTATCTGAAAATTTGAAAATTCTTCAAAAATTCGTCGAAAATCTTGATGTCTCCAATCTCTTGTTTTGTACGTTTTTTCCACGTGTCTTGACATCCAATGTATTCCTGCAATGTTTGGTGGAGATCTGAGTATGTAGTTTTAGACCTTATCTGGAACCTCCTATCTGAAAATTTGAAAATTCTTAAAAAATTCGTCCAAAATCTTGATGTCTCCAATCTCTTGTTTTGTACGTTTTTTCCACGTGTCTTGACATCCAATGTATCCCTGCAAAGTTTGGTGAAGATCTGAGTATGTAGTTTTTGACCTTATCTGGAACCTCCCATCTGAAAATTTGAAAATTCCTAAAAAATCCGTGCAAAATCTTGATGACCCCAATCTCTTGTTTTGTACGTTTTTTCCACGTGTCTTGACATCCAATGTATTCCTGCAATGTTTGGTGAAGATCTGAGTATGTAGTTTTTGACCTTATATGGAACCTCCTATCTGAAAATTTGAAAATTCTTAAAAAATTCGACCAAAATCTTGATGTTCCGAATCCTATGTTTTGTATGTTTTTTCCACGTGTCTTGACATCCAATGTATCCATGCAAAGTTTGGTGAAGATCTGAGTATGTCGTTTTTGACCTTATCTGGAACCTCCCATCTGAAAATTTGAAAATTCTTAAAAAATCCGTGCAAAATCTTGATGACCCCAATCTCTTGTTTTGTACGTTTTTTCCACGTGTCTTGACATCCAATGTATCCATGCAAAGTTTGGTGAAGATCTGAGTATGTCGTTTTTGACCTTATCTGGAACCTCCCATCTGAAAATTTGAAAATTCTTAAAAAATTCGTCGAAAATCTTGATGTCTCCAATCTCTTGTTTTGTACGTTTTTTCCACGTGTCTTGACATGCAAAGTATCCCTGCAACGTTTGGTGAAGATCTGAGTATGTAGTTTTTGACCTTATCTGGAACCTCCTATCTGAAAATTTGAAAATTCTTAAAAAATTCGTCCAAAATCTTGATGTCTCCAATCTCTTGTTTTGTACGTTTTTTCCACGTGTCTTGACATCCAATGTATCCCTGCAATGTTTGGTGAAGATCTGAGTATGTAGTTTTTGACCTTATATGGAGCCTCCTATCTGAAAATTTGAAAATTCTTAAAAAATTCGTCCAAAATCTTGATGTCTCCAATCTCTTGTTTTGTACGTTCTTTCCACGTGTCTTGACATCCAATGTATCCCTGCAATGTTTGGTGAAGATCTGAGTATGTAGTTTTTGACCTTATATGGAACCTCCTATCTGAAAATTTGAAAATTCTTAAAAGAATTTAACAAAATCTTGATGTCCCCAATCCTATGTTTTGTATGTTTTTTCCACGTGTCTTGACATACAATGTATCCCTGCAGAGTTTGGTGAAGATCTGAGTATGTAGTTTTTGACCTTATCTGGAACCTCCCATCTGAAAATTTGAAAATTCCTAAAAAATCCGTCCAAAATCTTGTTGACCCGAATCTCTTGTTTTGTACGTTTTTTCCACGTGTCTTGACATCCAATGTATCCCTGCAAAGTTTGGTGAAGATCTGAGTATGTAGTTTTTGACCTTATCTGGAACCGCATTTCTGAAAATTTGAAAATTTTTAAAAAAATCGTCCAAAATCTTGATGTCTCCAATCTCTTGTTTTGTACGTTTTTTCCACGTGTCTTGACATCCAATGTATCCCTGCAAAGTTTGGTGAAGATCTGAGTATGTAGTTTTTGACCTTATATGGAACCTCCTATCTGAAAATTTGAAAATTCTTAAAAAATTCGTCCAAAATCTTGATGTCTCCTATCTCTTGTTTTGTACGTTTTTTCCACGTGTCTCGACCTCCAATGGATCCCTGCAAAGTTTGGTGAAAATCTGAGTATGTCGTTTTTGACCTTATCTGGAACCTCCCATCTGAAAATTTGAAAATTCTTAAAAAATTCGTCGAAAATCTTGATGTCTCCGATCTCTTGTTTTGTACGTTTTTTCCACGTGTCTTGACATGCAAAGTATTCCTGCAAAGTTTGGTGAAGATCTGAGTATGTAGTTTTTGACCTCATCTGGAACCTCCTATCTGAAAATTTGAAAATTCTTAAAAAATTCGTCCAAAATCTTGATGTCTCCAATCTCTTGTTTTGTACGTTTTTTCCACGTGTCTTGACATCCAATGTATCCCTGCAAAGTTTGGTGAAGATCTGAGTATGTAGTTTTTGACCTTATCTGGAACCTCCTATCTGAAAATTTGAAAATTCTTAAAAAATTCGTCCAAAATCTTGATGTCTCCAATCTCTTGTTTTGTACGTTTTTTCCACGTGTCTTGATATCCAATGTATCCCTGCAAAGTTTGGTGAAGATCTGAGTATGTCGTTTTTGACCTTATCTGGAACATCCTTTCTGAAAATTTGAAAATTGTTAAAAAATTCGTCCAAAATCTTGATGTCTCCAATCTCTTTTTTGTACGTTTTTTCCACGTGTCTTGACATCCAATGTATCCCTGCAAAGTTTGGTGAAGATCTGAGTATGTAGTTTTTGACCTTATCTGGAACCTCCCATCTGAAAATTTGAAAATTCTTAAAAAATTCGACCAAAATCTTGATGTCTCCAATCTTTTGTTTTGTACGTTTTTTCCACGTGTCTTGACACATAATGTATCCATGCAAAGTTTGGTGAAGATCTGAGTATGTAGTTTTTGACCTTATATGGAACCTCCTATCTGAAAATTTGAAAATTCTTAAAAAATTCGTCCAAAATCTTGATGTCTCCAATCTCTTGTTTTGTACGTTTTTTCCACGTGTCTTGACATCCAAAGTATCCCTGCAAAGTTTGGTGAAGATCTGAGTATGTAGTTTTTGACCTTATCTGGAACCTCCCATCTGAAAATTTGAAAATTCCTAAAAAATCCGTGCAAAATCTTGATGACCCCAATCTCTTGTTTTGTACGTTTTTTCCACGTGTCTTGACATCCAATGTATTCCTGCAATGTTTGGTGAAGATCTGAGTATGTAGTTTTTGACCTTATATGGAACCTCCTATCTGAAAATTTGAAAATTCTTAAAAAATTCGACCAAAATCTTGATGTTCCGAATCCTATGTTTTGTATGTTTTTTCCACGTGTCTTGACATCCAATGTATCCATGCAAAGTTTGGTGAAGATCTGAGTATGTAGTTTTTGACCTTATATTGAACCTCCCATCTGAAAATTTGAAAATTCTTAAAAAATTCGTCCAAAATCTTGATGACCCCAATCTCTTGTTTTGTACGTTTTTTCCACGTGTCTTGACATCCAAAGTATCCCTGCAAAGTTTGGTGAAGATCTGAGTATGTAGTTTTTGACCTTATATGGAACCTCCTTTCTGAAAATTTGAGAATTCTTAAAAAATTCGTCCAAAATCTTGATGTCTCCAATCTCTTGTTTTGTACGTTTTTTCCACGTGTCTTGACATCCAATGTATCCATGCAAAGTTTGGTGAAGATCTGAGTATGTCGTTTTTTACCTTATCTGGAACCTCCCATCTGAAAATTTGAAAATTCTTAAAAAATTCGTCGAAAATCTTGATGTCTCCAATCTTTTGTTTTGTACGTTTTTTCCACGTGTCTTAACATGCAAAGTATCCCTGCAACGTTTGGTGAAGATCTGAGTATGTAGTTTTTGACCTTATCTGGAACCTCCTATCTGAAAATTTGAAAATTCTTCAAAAATTCGTCGAAAATCTTGATGTCTCCAATCTCTTGTTTTGTACGTTTTTTCCACGTGTCTTGACATCCAATGTATTCCTGCAATGTTTGGTGGAGATCTGAGTATGTAGTTTTAGACCTTATCTGGAACCTCCTATCTGAAAATTTGAAAATTCTTAAAAAATTCGTCCAAAATCTTGATGTCTCCAATCTCTTGTTTTGTACGTTTTTTCCACGTGTCTCGTCCTCCAATGGATCCCTGCAAAGTTTGGTGAAGATCTGAGTATGTCGTTTTTGACCTTATCTGGAACATCCTTTCTGAAAATTTGAAAATTCTTAAAAAAATCGTCGAAAATCTTGATGTCTCCAATCTCTTGTTTTGTACGTTTTTTCCACGTGTCTTGACATCCAATGTATCCCTGCAAAGTTTGGTGAAGATCTGAGTATGTAGTTTTTGACCTTATATGGAACCTCCTATCTGAAAATTTGAAAATTCTTAAAAAATTCGTCCAAAATCTTGATGTCTCCAATCTCTTGTTTTGTACGTTTTTTCCACGTGTCTCGACCTCCAATGGATCCCTGCAAAGTTTGGTGAAGATCTGAGTATGTCGTTTTTGACCTTATCTGGAACCTCCCATCTGAAAATTTGAAAATTCTTAAAAAATTCGTCGAAAATCTTGATGTCTCCGATCTCTTGTTTTGTACGTTTTTTCCACGTGTCTTGACATGCAAAGTATTCCTGCAAAGTTTGGTGAAGATCTGAGTATGTAGTTTTTGACCTCTTCTGGAACCTCCTATCTGAAAATTTGAAAATTCTTAAAAAATTCGTCCAAAATCTTGATGTCTCCAATCTCTTGTTTTGTACGTTTTTTCCACGTGTCTTGACATCCAATGTATCCCTGCAATGTTTGGTGAAGATCTGAGTATGTAGTTTTTGACCTTATCTGGAACCTCCCATCTGAAAATTTGAAAATTCCTAAAAAATCCGTCCAAAATCTTGATGACACCAATCTCTTGTTTTGTACTTTTTTTCCACGTGTCTTGACATCCAATGTATCCCTGCAAAGTTTGGTGAAGATCTGAGTATGTAGTTTTTGATCTTATCTGGAACCTCCTATCTGAAAATTTGAAAATTCTTAAAAAATTCGTCCAAAATCTTGATGTCTCCAATCTCTTGTTTTGTACGTTTTTTCCACGTGTCTTGATATCCAATGTATCCCTGCAAAGTTTGGTGAAGATCTGAGTATGTTGTTTTTGACCTTATCTGGAACATCCTTTCTGAAAATTTGAAAATTGTTAAAAAATTCGTCCAAAATCTTGATGTCTCCTATCTCTTGTTTTGTACGTTTTTTCCACGTGTCTTGACATCCAATGTATCCCTGCAAAGTTTGGTGAAGATCTGAGTATGTAGTTTTTGACCTTATCTGGAACCTCCCATCTGAAAATTTGAAAATTCTTAAAAAATTCGACCAATATCTTGATGTCTCCAATCTCTTGTTTTGTACGTTTTTTCCACGTGTCTTGACACATAATGTATCCATGCAAAGTTTGGTGAAGATCTGAGTATGTAGTTTTTGACCTTATATGGAACCTCCTATCTGAAAATTTAAAAATTCTTAAAAAATTCGTCCAAAATCTTGATGTCTCCAATCTCTTGTTTTGTACGTTTTTTCCACGTGTCTTGACATCCAATGTATCCCTGCAAAGTTTGGTGAAGATCTGAGTATGTAGTTTTTGACCTTATCTGGAACCTCCCATCTGAAAATTTGAAAATTCTTAAAAAATTCGACCAAAATCTTGATGTCTCCAATCTTTTGTTTTGTACGTTTTTTCCACGTGTCTTGACACATAATGTATCCATGCAAAGTTTGGTGAAGATCTGAGTATGTAGTTTTTGACCTTATATGGAACCTCCTATCTGAAAATTTGAAAATTCTTAAAAAATTCGTCCAAAATCTTGATGTCTCCAATCTTTTGTTTTGTACGTTTTTTCCACGTGTCTTGACATCCAATGTATCCCTGCAAAGTTTGGTGAAGATCTGAGTATGTAGTTTTTGACCTTATCTGGAACCTCCCATCTGAAAATTTGAAAATTCCTAAAAAATCCGTGCAAAATCTTGATGACCCCAATCTCTTGTTTTGTACGTTTTTTCCACGTGTCTTGACATCCAATGTATTCCTGCAATGTTTGGTGAAGATCTGAGTATGTAGTTTTTGACCTTATATGGAACCTCCTATCTGAAAATTTGAAAATTCTTAAAAAATTCGACCAAAATCTTGATGTTCCGAATCCTATGTTTTGTATGTTTTTTCCACGTGTCTTGACATCCAATGTATCCATGCAAAGTTTGGTGAAGATCTGAGTATGTAGTTTTTGACCTTATATGGAACCTCCTATCTGAAAATTTGAAAATTCTTAAAAAATTCGACCAAAATCTTGATGTTCCGAATCCTATGTTTTGTATGTTTTTTCCACGTGTCTTGACATCCAATGTATCCATGCAAAGTTTGGTGAAGATCTGAGTATGTAGTTTTTGACCTTATATTGAACCTCCCATCTGAAAATTTGAAAATTCTTAAAAAATTCGTCCAAAATCTTGATGACCCCAATCTCTTGTTTTGTACGTTTTTTCCACGTGTCTTGACATCCAAAGTATCCCTGCAAAGTTTGGTGAAGATCTGAGTATGTAGTTTTTGACCTTATATGGAACCTCCTTTCTGAAAATTTGAGAATTCTTAAAAAATTCGTCCAAAATCTTGATGTCTCCAATCTCTTGTTTTGTACGTTTTTTCCACGTGTCTTGACATCCAATGTATCCATGCAAAGTTTGGTGAAGATCTGAGTATGTCGTTTTTTACCTTATCTGGAACCTCCCATCTGAAAATTTGAAAATTCTTAAAAAATTCGTCGAAAATCTTGATGTCTCCAATCTTTTGTTTTGTACGTTTTTTCCACGTGTCTTAACATGCAAAGTATCCCTGCAACGTTTGGTGAAGATCTGAGTATGTAGTTTTTGACCTTATCTGGAACCTCCTATCTGAAAATTTGAAAATTCTTCAAAAATTCGTCGAAAATCTTGATGTCTCCAATCTCTTGTTTTGTACGTTTTTTCCACGTGTCTTGACATCCAATGTATTCCTGCAATGTTTGGTGGAGATCTGAGTATGTAGTTTTAGACCTTATCTGGAACCTCCTATCTGAAAATTTGAAAATTCTTAAAAAATTCGTCCAAAATCTTGATGTCTCCAATCTCTTGTTTTGTACGTTTTTTCCACGTGTCTCGACCTCCAATGGATCCCTGCAAAGTTTGGTGAAGATCTGAGTATGTCGTTTTTGACCTTATCTGGAACATCCTTTCTGAAAATTTGAAAATTCTTAAAAAAATCGTCGAAAATCTTGATGTCTCCAATCTCTTGTTTTGTACGTTTTTTCCACGTGTCTTGACATCCAATGTATCCCTGCAAAGTTTGGTGAAGATCTGAGTATGTAGTTTTTGACCTTATATGGAACCTCCTATCTGAAAATTTGAAAATTCTTAAAAAATTCGTCCAAAATCTTGATGTCTCCAATCTCTTGTTTTGTACGTTTTTTCCACGTGTCTCGACCTCCAATGGATCCCTGCAAAGTTTGGTGAAGATCTGAGTATGTCGTTTTTGACCTTATCTGGAACCTCCCATCTGAAAATTTGAAAATTCTTAAAAAATTCGTCGAAAATCTTGATGTCTCCGATCTCTTGTTTTGTACGTTTTTTCCACGTGTCTTGACATGCAAAGTATTCCTGCAAAGTTTGGTGAAGATCTGAGTATGTAGTTTTTGACCTCTTCTGGAACCTCCTATCTGAAAATTTGAAAATTCTTAAAAAATTCGTCCAAAATCTTGATGTCTCCAATCTCTTGTTTTGTACGTTTTTTCCACGTGTCTTGACATCCAATGTATCCCTGCAATGTTTGGTGAAGATCTGAGTATGTAGTTTTTGACCTTATCTGGAACCTCCCATCTGAAAATTTGAAAATTCCTAAAAAATCCGTCCAAAATCTTGATGTCTCCAATCTCTTGTTTTGTACGTTTTTTCCACGTGTCTTGATATCCAATGTATCCCTGCAAAGTTTGGTGAAGATCTGAGTATGTTGTTTTTGACCTTATCTGGAACATCCTTTCTGAAAATTTGAAAATTGTTAAAAAATTCGTCCAAAATCTTGATGTCTCCTATCTCTTGTTTTGTACGTTTTTTCCACGTGTCTTGACATCCAATGTATCCCTGCAAAGTTTGGTGAAGATCTGAGTATGTAGTTTTTGACCTTATCTGGAACCTCCCATCTGAAAATTTGAAAATTCTTAAAAAATTCGACCAATATCTTGATGTCTCCAATCTCTTGTTTTGTACGTTTTTTCCACGTGTCTTGACACATAATGTATCCATGCAAAGTTTGGTGAAGATCTGAGTATGTAGTTTTTGACCTTATATGGAACCTCCTATCTGAAAATTTAAAAATTCTTAAAAAATTCGTCCAAAATCTTGATGTCTCCAATCTCTTGTTTTGTACGTTTTTTCCACGTGTCTTGACATCCAATGTATCCCTGCAAAGTTTGGTGAAGATCTGAGTATGTAGTTTTTGACCTTATCTGGAACCTCCCATCTGAAAATTTGAAAATTCTTAAAAAATTCGACCAAAATCTTGATGTCTCCAATCTTTTGTTTTGTACGTTTTTTCCACGTGTCTTGACACATAATGTATCCATGCAAAGTTTGGTGAAGATCTGAGTATGTAGTTTTTGACCTTATATGGAACCTCCTATCTGAAAATTTGAAAATTCTTAAAAAATTCGTCCAAAATCTTGATGTCTCCAATCTTTTGTTTTGTACGTTTTTTCCACGTGTCTTGACATCCAATGTATCCCTGCAAAGTTTGGTGAAGATCTGAGTATGTAGTTTTTGACCTTATCTGGAACCTCCCATCTGAAAATTTGAAAATTCCTAAAAAATCCGTGCAAAATCTTGATGACCCCAATCTCTTGTTTTGTACGTTTTTTCCACGTGTCTTGACATCCAATGTATTCCTGCAATGTTTGGTGAAGATCTGAGTATGTAGTTTTTGACCTTATATGGAACCTCCTATCTGAAAATTTGAAAATTCTTAAAAAATTCGACCAAAATCTTGATGTTCCGAATCCTATGTTTTGTATGTTTTTTCCACGTGTCTTGACATCCAATGTATCCATGCAAAGTTTGGTGAAGATCTGAGTATGTAGTTTTTGACCTTATATTGAACCTCCCATCTGAAAATTTGAAAATTCTTAAAAAATTCGTCCAAAATCTTGATGTCTCCAATCTCTTGTTTTGTACGTTTTTTCCACGTGTCTTGACATCCAATGTATCCCTGCAATGTTTGGTGAAGATCTGAGTATGTAGTTTTTGACCTTACATGGAGCCTCCTATCTGAAAATTTGAAAATTCTTAAAAAATTCGTCCAAAATCTTGACGTCTCCAATCTCTTGTTTTGTACGTTTTTTCCACGTGTCTCGACCTCCAATGGATCCCTGCAAAGTTTGGTGAAGATCTGAGTATGTCGTTTTTGACCTTATCTGGAACATCCTTTCTGAAAATTTGAAAATTGTTAAAAAATTCATCCAAAATCTTGATGTCTCCAATCTCTTATTTTGTACGTTTTTTCCACGTGTCTTGACATCCAATGTATCCCTGCAAAGTTTGGTGAAGATCTGAGTATATAGTTTTTGACCTTATCTGGAACCTCCCATCTGAAAATTTGAAAATTCTTAAAAAATTCGACCAAAATCTTGATGTCTCCAATCTCTTGTTTTGTACGTTTTTTCCACGTGTCTTGACACATAATGTATACATGCAAAGTTTGGTGAAGATCTGAGTATGTAGTTTTTGACCTTATATGGAACCTCCTATCTGAAAATTTGAAAATTCTTAAAAAATTCGTCCAAAATCTTGATGTCTCCAATCTCTTGTTTTGTACGTTTTTTCCACGTGTCTTGACATCCAATGTATCCCTGCAAAGTTTGGTGAAGATCTGAGTATGTAGTTTTTGACCTTATCTGGAACCTCCCATCTGAAAATTTGAAAATTCCTAAAAAATCCGTCCAAAATCTTGATGACCACAATCTCTTGTTTTGTACGTTTTTTCCACGTGTCTTGACATTCAATATATTCCTGCAAAGTTTGGTGAAGATCTGAGTATGTAGTTTTTGACCTTATATGGAACCTCCTATCTGAAAATTTGAAAATTCTTAAAAAATTCGTCCAAAATCTTGATGTCTCCAATCTCTTGTTTTGTACGTTTTTTCCACGTGTCTTGACATCCAATGTATCCCTGCAAAGTTTGGTGAAGATCTGAGTATGTAGTTTTTAACCTTATCTGGAACCTCCCATCTGAAAATTTGAAAATTCCTAAAAAATCCGTGCAAAATCTTGATGACCCCAATCTCTTGTTTTGTACGTTTTTTCCACGTGTCTTGACATCCAATGTATCCATGCAAAGTTTGGTGAAGATCTGAGTATGTCGTTTTTGACCTTATCTGGAACCTCCCATCTGAAAATTTGAAAATTCTTAAAAAATTCGTCGAAAATCTTGATGTCTCCAATCTCTTGTTTTGTACGTTTTTTCCACGTGTCTTGACATGCAAAGTATCCCTGCAACGTTTGGTGAAGATCTGAGTATGTAGTTTTTGACCTTATCTGGAACCTCCTATCTGAAAATTTGAAAATTCTTCAAAAATTCGTCGAAAATCTTGATGTCTCCAATCTCTTGTTTTGTACGTTTTTTCCACGTGTCTTGACATCCAATGTATCCCTGCAATGTTTGGTGGAGATCTGAGTATGTAGTTTTTGACCTTATCTGGGACCTCCTATCAGAAAATTTGAAAATTCTTCAAAAATTCGTCCAAAATCTTGATGTCTCCAATCTCTTGTTTTGTACGTTTTTTCCACGTGTCTCGACCTCCAATGTATCCCTGCAAAGTTTGGTGAAGATCTGAGTATGTCGTTTTTGACCTTATCTGGAACATCCTTTCTGAAAATTTGAAAATTCTTAAAAAATTCGTCGAAAATCTTGATGTCTCCAATCTCTTGTTTTGTACGTTTTTTCCACGTGTCTTGACATCCAATGTATCCCTGCAAAGTTTGGTGAAGATCTGAGTATGTAGTTTTTGACCTTATATGGAACCTCCTTTCTGAAAATTTGAAAATTCTCAAAAAATTCGTCCATAATCTTGATGACTCCAATCTCTTGTTTTGTACGTTTTTTCCACGTGTCTTGACATCCAATGTATCCCTGCAAAGTTTGGTGAAGATCTGAGTATGTAGTTTTTGACCTTATATGGAACCTCCTATCTGAAAATTTGAAAATTCTTAAAAAATTCGTCCAAAATCTTGATGTCACCAATCCTATGTTTTGTATGTTTTTTCCACGTGTCTTGACATCCAATGTATCCATGCAAAGTTTGGTGAAGATCTGAGTATGTCGTTTTTGACCTTATCTGGAACCTCACATCTGAAAATTTGAAAATTCTTAAAAAATTCGTCGAAAATCTTGATGTCTCCGATCTCTTGTTTTGTACGTTTTTTCCACGTGTCTTGACATGCAAAGTATTCCTGCAAAGTTTGGTGAAGATCTGAGTATGTAGTTTTTGACCTCATCTGGAACCTCCTATCTGAAAATTTGAAAATTCTTAAAAAATTCGTCCAAAATTTTGATGTCTCCAATCTCTTGTTTTGTACGTTTTTTCCACGTGTCTTGACATCCAATGTATCCCTGCAATGTTTGGTGAAGATCTGAGTATGTAGTTTTTGACCTTATCTGGAACCTCCCATCTGAAAATTTGAAAATTCCTAAAAAATCCGTCCAAAATCTTGATGACCCCAATCTCTTGTTTTGTACGTTTTTTCCACGTGTCTTGACATCCAATGTATCCCTGCAAAGTTTGGTGAAGATCTGAGTATGTAGTTTTTGACCTTATCTGGAACCTCCTATCTGAAAATTTGAAAATTCTTAAAAAATTCGTCCAAAATCTTGATGTCTCCAATCTCTTGTTTTGTACGTTTTTTCCACGTGTCTTGACACATAATGTATCCATGCAAAGTTTGGTGAAGATCTGAGTATGTAGTTTTTGACCTTATATGGAACCTCCTATCTGAAAATTTGAAAATTCTTAAAAAAATCGTCCAAAATCTTGATGTCTCCAATCTCTTGTTTTGTACGTTTTTTCCACGTGTCTTGACATCCAATGTATCCCTGCAAAGTTTGGTGAAGATCTGAGTATGTAGTTTTTGACCTTATCTGGAACCTCCCATCTGAAAATTTGAAAATTCCTAAAAAATCCGTGCAAAATCTTGATGACCCCAATCTCTTGTTTTGTACGTTTTTTCCACGTGTCTTGACATCCAATGTATTCCTGCAATGTTTGGTGAAGATCTGAGTATGTAGTTTTTGACCTTATATGGAACCTCCTATCTGAAAATTTGAAAATTCTTAAAAAATTCGACCAAAATCTTGATGTTCCGAATCCTATGTTTTGTATGTTTTTTCCACGTGTCTTGACATCCAATGTATCCATGCAAAGTTTGGTGAAGATCTGAGTATGTAGTTTTTGACCTTATATTGAACCTCCCATCTGAAAATTTGAAAATTCTTAAAAAATTCGTCCAAAATCTTGATGACCCCAATCTCTTGTTTTGTACGTTTTTTCCACGTGTCTTGACATCCAAAGTATCCCTGCAAAGTTTGGTGAAGATCTGAGTATGTAGTTTTTGACCTTATATGGAACCTCCTTTCTGAAAATTTGAGAATTCTTAAAAAATTCGTCCAAAATCTTGATGTCTCCAATCTCTTGTTTTGTACGTTTTTTCCACGTGTCTTGACATCCAATGTATCCATGCAAAGTTTGGTGAAGATCTGAGTATGTCGTTTTTGACCTTATCTGGAACCTCCCATCTGAAAATTTGAAAATTCTTAAAAAATCCGTGCAAAATCTTGATGACCCCAATCTCTTGTTTTGTACGTTTTTTCCACGTGTCTTGACATCCAATGTATCCATGCAAAGTTTGGTGAAGATCTGAGTATGTCGTTTTTGACCTTATCTGGAACCTCCCATCTGAAAATTTGAAAATTCTTAAAAAATTCGTCGAAAATCTTGATGTCTCCAATCTCTTGTTTTGTACGTTTTTTCCACGTGTCTTGACATGCAAAGTATCCCTGCAACGTTTGGTGAAGATCTGAGTATGTAGTTTTTGACCTTATCTGGAACCTCCTATCTGAAAATTTGAAAATTCTTCAAAAATTCGTCGAAAATCTTGATGTCTCCAATCTCTTGTTTTGTACGTTTTTCCACGTGTCTTGACATCCAATGTATCCCTGCAATGTTTGGTGAAGATCTGAGTATGTAGTTTTTGACCTTATTTGGGACCTCCTATCAGAAAATTTGAAAATTCTTCAAAAATTCGTCCAAAATCTTGATGTCTCCAATCTCTTGTTTTGTACGTTTTTTCCACGTGTCTCGACCTCCAATGTATCCCTGCAAAGTTTGGTGAAGATCTGAGTATGTCGTTTTTGACCTTATCTGGAACATCCTTTCTGAAAATTTGAAAATTCTTAAAAAATTCGTCGAAAATCTTGATGTCTCCAATCTCTTGTTTTGTACGTTTTTTCCACGTGTCTTGACATCCAATGTATCCCTGCAAAGTTTGGTGAAGATCTGAGTATGTAGTTTTTGACCTTATATGGAACCTCCTTTCTGAAAATTTGAAAATTCTCAAAAAATTCGTCCATAATCTTGATGACTCCAATCTCTTGTTTTGTACGTTTTTTCCACGTGTCTTGACATCCAATGTATCCCTGCAAAGTTTGGTGAAGATCTGAGTATGTAGTTTTTGACCTTATATGGAACCTCCTATCTGAAAATTTGAAAATTCTTAAAAAATTCGTCCAAAATCTTGATGTCACCAATCCTATGTTTTGTATGTTTTTTCCACGTGTCTTGACATCCAATGTATCCATGCAAAGTTTGGTGAAGATCTGAGTATGTCGTTTTTGACCTTATCTGGAACCTCCCATCTGAAAATTTGAAAATTCTTAAAAAATTCGTCGAAAATCTTGATGTCTCCGATCTCTTGTTTTGTACGTTTTTTCCACGTGTCTTGACATGCAAAGTATTCCTGCAAAGTTTGGTGAAGATCTGAGTATGTAGTTTTTGACCTCATCTGGAACCTCCTATCTGAAAATTTGAAAATTCTTAAAAAATTCGTCCAAAATTTTGATGTCTCCAATCTCTTGTTTTGTACGTTTTTTCCACGTGTCTTGACATCCAATGTATCCCTGCAATGTTTGGTGAAGATCTGAGTATGTAGTTTTTGACCTTATCTGGAACCTCCCATCTGAAAATTTGAAAATTCCTAAAAAATCCGTCCAAAATCTTGATGACCCCAATCTCTTGTTTTGTACGTTTTTTCCACGTGTCTTGACATCCAATGTATCCCTGCAAAGTTTGGTGAAGATCTGAGTATGTAGTTTTTGACCTTATCTGGAACCTCCTATCTGAAAATTTGAAAATTCTTAAAAAATTCGTCCAAAATCTTGATGTCTCCAATCTCTTGTTTTGTACGTTTTTTCCACGTGTCTTGACACATAATGTATCCATGCAAAGTTTGGTGAAGATCTGAGTATGTAGTTTTTGACCTTATATGGAACCTCCTATCTGAAAATTTGAAAATTCTTAAAAAAATCGTCCAAAATCTTGATGTCTCCAATCTCTTGTTTTGTACGTTTTTTCCACGTGTCTTGACATCCAATGTATCCCTGCAAAGTTTGGTGAAGATCTGAGTATGTAGTTTTTGACCTTATCTGGAACCTCCCATCTGAAAATTTGAAAATTCCTAAAAAATCCGTGCAAAATCTTGATGACCCCAATCTCTTGTTTTGTACGTTTTTTCCACGTGTCTTGACATCCAATGTATTCCTGCAATGTTTGGTGAAGATCTGAGTATGTAGTTTTTGACCTTATATGGAACCTCCTATTTGAAAATTTGAAAATTCTTAAAAAATTCGACCAAAATCTTGATGTTCCGAATCCTATGTTTTGTATGTTTTTTCCACGTGTCTTGACATCCAATGTATCCATGCAAAGTTTGGTGAAGATCTGAGTATGTAGTTTTTGACCTTATATTGAACCTCCCATCTGAAAATTTGAAAATTCTTAAAAAATTCGTCCAAAATCTTGATGACCCCAATCTCTTGTTTTGTACGTTTTTTCCACGTGTCTTGACATCCAAAGTATCCCTGCAAAGTTTGGTGAAGATCTGAGTATGTAGTTTTTGACCTTATATGGAACCTCCTTTCTGAAAATTTGAGAATTCTTAAAAAATTCGTCCAAAATCTTGATGTCTCCAATCTCTTGTTTTGTACGTTTTTTCCACGTGTCTTGACATCCAATGTATCCATGCAAAGTTTGGTGAAGATCTGAGTATGTCGTTTTTGACCTTATCTGGAACCTCCCATCTGAAAATTTGAAAATTCTTAAAAAATCCGTGCAAAATCTTGATGACCCCAATCTCTTGTTTTGTACGTTTTTTCCACGTGTCTTGACATCCAATGTATCCATGCAAAGTTTGGTGAAGATCTGAGTATGTCGTTTTTGACCTTATCTGGAACCTCCCATCTGAAAATTTGAAAATTCTTAAAAAAATCGTCGAAAATCTTGATGTCTCCAATCTCTTGTTTTGTACGTTTTTTCCACGTGTCTTGACATGCAAAGTATCCCTGCAACGTTTGGTGAAGATCTGAGTATGTAGTTTTTGACCTTATCTGGAACCTCCTATCTGAAAATTTGAAAATTCTTCAAAAATTCGTCGAAAATCTTGATGTCTCCAATCTCTTGTTTTGTACGTTTTTCCACGTGTCTTGACATCCAATGTATCCCTGCAATGTTTGGTGGAGATCTGTGTATGTAATTTTTGACCTTATTTGGGACCTCCTATCAGAAAATTTGAAAATTCTTCAAAAATTCGTCCAAAATCTTGATGTCTCCAATCTCTTGTTTTGTACGTTTTTTCCACGTGTCTCGACCTCCAATGTATCCCTGCAAAGTTTGGTGAAGATCTGAGTATGTCGTTTTTGACCTTATCTGGAACATCCTTTCTGAAAATTTGAAAATTCTTAAAAAATTCGTCGAAAATCTTGATGTCTCCAATCTCTTGTTTTGTACGTTTTTTCCACGTGTCTTGACATCCAATGTATCCCTGCAAAGTTTGGTGAAGATCTGAGTATGTAGTTTTTGACCTTATATGGAACCTCCTTTCTGAAAATTTGAAAATTCTCAAAAAATTCGTCCATAATCTTGATGTCTCCAATCTCTTGTTTTGTACGTTTTTTCCACGTGTCTTGACATCCAATGTATCCCTGCAAAGTTTGGTGAAGATCTGAGTATGTAGTTTTTGACCTTATATGGAACCTCCTATCTGAAAATTTGAAAATTCTTAAAAAATTCGTCCAAAATCTTGATGTCACCAATCCTATGTTTTGTATGTTTTTTCCACGTGTCTTGACATCCAATGTATCCATGCAAAGTTTGGTGAAGATCTGAGTATGTCGTTTTTGACCTTATCTGGAACCTCCCATCTGAAAATTTGAAAATTCTTAAAAAATTCGTCGAAAATCTTGATGTCTCCGATCTCTTGTTTTGTACGTTTTTTCCACGTGTCTTGACATGCAAAGTATTCCTGCAAAGTTTGGTGAAGATCTGAGTATGTAGTTTTTGACCTCATCTGGAACCTCCTATCTGAAAATTTGAAAATTCTTAAAAAATTCGTCCAAAATTTTGATGTCTCCAATCTCTTGTTTTGTACGTTTTTTCCACGTGTCTTGACATCCAATGTATCCCTGCAATGTTTGGTGAAGATCTGAGTATGTAGTTTTTGACCTTATCTGGAACCTCCCATCTGAAAATTTGAAAATTCCTAAAAAATCCGTCCAAAATCTTGATGACCCCAATCTCTTGTTTTGTACGTTTTTTCCACGTGTCTTGACATCCAATGTATCCCTGCAAAGTTTGGTGAAGATCTGAGTATGTAGTTTTTGACCTTATCTGGAACCTCCTATCTGAAAATTTGAAAATTCTTAAAAAATTCGTCCAAAATCTTGATGTCTCCAATCTCTTGTTTTGTACGTTTTTTCCACGTGTCTTGATATCCAATGTATCCCTGCAAAGTTTGGTGAAGATCTGAGTATGTCGTTTTTGACCTTATCTGGAACATCCTTTCTGAAAATTTGAAAATTGTTAAAAAATTCGTCCAAAATCTTGATGTCTCCAATCTCTTTTTTGTACGTTTTTTCCACGTGTCTTGACATCCAATGTATCCCTGCAAAGTTTGGTGAAGATCTGAGTATGTAGTTTTTGACCTTATCTGGAACCTCCCATCTGAAAATTTGAAAATTCTTAAAAAATTCGACCAAAATCTTGATGTCTCCAATCTTTTGTTTTGTACGTTTTTTCCACGTGTCTTGACACATAATGTATCCATGCAAAGTTTGGTGAAGATCTGAGTATGTAGTTTTTGACCTTATATGGAACCTCCTATCTGAAAATTTGAAAATTCTTCAAAAATTCGTCCAAAATCTTGATGTCTCCAATCTCTTGTTTTGTACGTTTTTTCCACGTGTCTTGACATCCAATGTATCCCTGCAAAGTTTGGTGAAGATCTGAGTATGTAGTTTTTGACCTTATCTGGAACCTCCCATCTGAAAATTTGAAAATTCCTAAAAAATCCGTGCAAAATCTTGATGACCCCAATCTCTTGTTTTGTACGTTTTTTCCACGTGTCTTGACATCCAATGTATTCCTGCAATGTTTGGTGAAGATCTGAGTATGTAGTTTTTGACCTTATATGGAAGCTCCTATCTGAAAATTTGAAAATTCTTAAAAAATTCGACCAAAATCTTGATGTTCCGAATCCTATGTTTTGTATGTTTTTTCCACGTGTCTTGACATCCAATGTATCCATGCAAAGTTTGGTGAAGATCTGAGTATGTAGTTTTTGACCTTATATTGAACCTCCCATCTGAAAATTTGAAAATTCTTAAAAAATTCGTCCAAAATCTTGATGACCCCAATCTCTTGTTTTGTACGTTTTTTCCACGTGTCTTGACATCCAAAGTATCCCTGCAAAGTTTGGTGAAGATCTGAGTATGTAGTTTTTGACCTTATATGGAACCTCCTTTCTGAAAATTTGAGAATTCTTAAAAAATTCGTCCAAAATCTTGATGTCTCCAATCTCTTGTTTTGTACGTTTTTTCCACGTGTCTTGACATCCAATGTATCCATGCAAAGTTTGGTGAAGATCTGAGTATGTCGTTTTTGACCTTATCTGGAACCTCCCATCTAAAAATTTGAAAATTCTTAAAAAATTCGTCGAAAATCTTGATGTCTCCAATCTTTTGTTTTGTACGTTTTTTCCACGTGTCTTGACATGCAAAGTATCCCTGCAACGTTTGGTGAAGATCTGAGTATGTAGTTTTTGACCTTATCTGGAACCTCCTATCTGAAAATTTGAAAATTCTTCAAAAATTCGTCGAAAATCTTGATGTCTCCAATCTCTTGTTTTGTACGTTTTTTCCACGTGTCTTGACATCCAATGTATTCCTGCAATGTTTGGTGGAGATCTGAGTATGTAGTTTTAGACCTTATCTGGAACCTCCTATCTGAAAATTTGAAAATTCTTCAAAAATTCGTCCAAAATCTTGATGTCTCCAATCTCTTGTTTTGTACGTTTTTTCCACGTGTCTCGACCTCCAATGGATCCCTGCAAAGTTTGGTGAAGATCTGAGTATGTCGTTTTTGACCTTATCTGGAACATCCTTTCTGAAAATTTGAAAATTCTTAAAAAATTCGTCGAAAATCTTGATGTCTCCAATCTCTTGTTTTGTACGTTTTTTCCACGTGTCTTGACATCCAATGTATCCCTGCAAAGTTTGGTGAAGATCTGAGTATGTAGTTTTTGACCTTATATGGAACCTCCTATCTGAAAATTTGAAAATTCTTAAAAAATTCGTCCAAAATCTTGATGTCTGCAATCTCTTGTTTTGTACGTTTTTTCCACTTGTAATATAATTAAGCCTTGTTTCCATATTGAAACCAATAAGTCGCTGACCAAGGCAGTTTATTAAGGTAAAAACACTTAACACGTAACGTTTCGACCCTGTAGCAGGGTCTTCCTCAGACGAAGAACTAAACTAAAATGATGAAATAAACTACACACAGAAAGATTACATACACATAGCAGGGTCACAAGCCACACAACAACAAATCAAGTTGACAGTCCTTATCTAGGAAGATTTCTGCAAAGGAATTAAACATATCACCTCCTGACAGTTGTTGACTAATGGGTCTACTACACTGACAGGTGATTGGCAGGTCAAGATCAGCAAGAGTCTAAGAACCACCTGCTCACCACTCCCCCACCCCTCCTGCCTTTCTGGTTATGGGTGAATACCTCCTCCTCTGGTCTTCTTCTTTTCTCTTCTTTCTTCCTTCTTCATACTTCTTTTTTCTTCATTCCTTTTCTTCATCCTTTCAACTTTCTCTAACACACTCTTCCATTCCTTGTTTATCTTGAGCCCTCCATTCCAATTCATGATGTCTTCTCCTTTCTTTTCTATTTCTTTGGCCTCCTTCCATTTTCTCACTAGTTCTCTCTTCTCTTTTCCTATTCGCCTAGCTGAATCCCATTCAACTTCATGTCCTGTTTCTCTAGTGTGTTTGAATATGGCATTCCTGTCTCTCTTCAATCTCACATCATCCATGTGTTGCTTTAACCTGTCTTTAAGTCTCTTCTTCGTTTCCCCTATATATACACTTTCACATCCTCTGCACTTCACCTCGTAGATAACCCCTTCCTCTTCCTCCTCTCTCTTTTCTTCTTTCTTCTTGCTGGCTATACTTAAAATAGTGCGTCCTCCCTTCCTGTAAGTTCTTATACCCACTTTCCTCAGCACTTTGCATATCTTCTCAGTGGCATCGCCCATACTTCTTATACCAAACCATCTCTCTTTTTCTTTTTCTTCCTTCTCTTCCAGTCCTCTCTCTTTTATCTCTTTCCTTCTTCTGTTGATGTTGTGTCTGTCTTTCTTTTCATAGCCATTCTCTTCTAGTTGTTCCCACAGGCTATTAATCTTGGTTTCTTCTTCCCCTTTCTCTGTGCATATCTTCTTTATTCGGTCTTCCATATTCCTTATAAAATTACGTTTAGTTCCATCACCCACATCACTTCTTTTGTGGCAGAACACTCCTGCCGAACACTTCTTTTGATACCATGTAGCCACTATCCCCATTCCTCTCTTCTTTTTCATCTCAATATCCAAGAAATTTAATGTTCCTTCCTGTTCCGTTTCGAGCTCAAGGAATATCCCTGCTTTCTCATCTTCTACATCTTTAACAAGCTTACTCAGCTGCCTTTTTGTTCCTTTCCATATCCCAAAACAATCATCCACATATCTACAAAATAGACTTAACTTATCTCCTCCTTTCACTATCACTTCCTTCTCCCATTCATTCATAACTAATTCCGCCAGCACAGGGCTCAAGCAAGAGCCTATATTTAGACCTTCACTAATCTTGATGATTTTACTCCCCACTCTGCTGTAGCTATTGTCCCACATAGTTTCCAGCGCTTGTACCACTCTCTCACTATCCCATTCTCCTATAATGCTTTTCCCAACTTTTTTCCTCACTATATCCACTACGTGTCCCCTTTTGATGCTCGGGAACATGCTTCTCACGTCTAGGCTAAACATTGTGATTTTATCCCCAGACTCCTTCAGACCTTTTATAAGGTCCACCACCTGCTCACTGTTTTTCACGGCTCTGCTTTCTTGTTCTCTCACTAACACTTCAATTACCTTTTTTAACTTCTTCTCCAAAGGTTCCAAAATATTGTCCCTGCAATTCATCACCGGTCTCAACTTTATCTCTTCTTTATGTATTTTGGGAAAGCCTTTTAAACAGGGCAGTCTTCCTGCATCCTTCGTGAGCTTTTTAAACCCCATCCTTCCACAATCTTTTATGATCTTTTCTCTAATATTGCGTTCCTCTTCCATTCCACAAATCTCCTCATACGTGTCCCCTTTCAGGTCTTCAAACTTCTTCTCGTACCATTCTTTTTCCATCACGACTGGGGCCCCTCCCTTATCTGCCTGTTCCACCACCACATCGTTCCTTGTCTTGATTCTTTTCATACCCTCCCTTTCCTTCTGGCTCAAATTATCTAATCTTCTCTGTTTATCCATTTCTTTCTTCAAAATGGCTGCTGTTCTTCTTCTAATCTTATCCCTTTCTGCCTCTTCTTCAATATGTAGCACCGCTTCCTCAATATCATATACAATCTCTTCATAGTTCACATTTCTCTCCATCACTTTGAAACCTCGACCTAATTTCAAAAAAGCTTCCTCTTCTTCTGATATTTGAACATCTCCGATTATAACCACTCTTCTCCTGCCCTCTTCACCTTCTTCCTCTTCTCTTCTTTCCTCTCTCCATCCCAGTCTTTCTCCTTTCTTCTTCATCTTCAGTTTCACCTTCTCTCTAAAGTTTTCTTGCCAGCTTCTCATTTCATGGAATGTGAATTCTCTAGTAAAAATGGTGAGTCCATCTTCTATGGTTTCTTCCATTCCTGCCAGTTTCTCTTTTATTGTTCTGATTTCCTTCTTCCTCTTTCTTATTTCGTTCCATATCATTTCTTTTTCAAGTTTCTGTACTAACCTCTTCCATCTTCTGGTGCGACAATCCAATCCCTTCTTACTTATCTTCAGTCCCTTTGGTGTTGTGCCCTTCTCCAAACACTCCCTCAAGAATATTTCTTGCTCCTGCTTGTGTATGTCCTTCCTCTTCAAGTCCTTCCAGTCATTGATTTTCCTCATCAGCCTCGGAAAATGTCCAATTGTAATATAATTAAGCCTTGTTTCCATATTGAAACCAATAAGTCGCTGACCAAGGCAGTTTATTAAGGTAAAAACACTTAACACGTAACGTTTCGACCCTGTAGCAGGGTCTTCCTCAGACGAAGAACTAAACTAAAATGATGAAATAAACTACACACAGAAAGATTACATACACATAGCAGGGTCACAAGCCACACAACAACAAATCAAGTTGACAGTCCTTATCTAGGAAGATTTCTGCAAAGGAATTAAACATATCACCTCCTGACAGTTGTTGACTAATGGGTCTACTACACTGACAGGTGATTGGCAGGTCAAGATCAGCAAGAGTCTAAGAACCACCTGCTCACCACTCCCCCACCCCTCCTGCCTTTCTGGTTATGGGTGAATACCTCCTCCTCTGGTCTTCTTCTTTTCTCTTCTTTCTTCCTTCTTCATACTTCTTTTTTCTTCATTCCTTTTCTTCATCCTTTCAACTTTCTCTAACACACTCTTCCATTCCTTGTTTATCTTGAGCCCTCCATTCCAATTCATGATGTCTTCTCCTTTCTTTTCTATTTCTTTGGCCTCCTTCCATTTTCTCACTAGTTCTCTCTTCTCTTTTCCTATTCGCCTAGCTGAATCCCATTCAACTTCATGTCCTGTTTCTCTAGTGTGTTTGAATATGGCATTCCTGTCTCTCTTCAATCTTAGTGAGAGAACAAGAAAGCAGAGCCGTGAAAAACAGTGAGCAGGTGGTGGACCTTATAAAAGGTCTGAAGGAGTCTGGGGATAAAATCACAATGTTTAGCCTAGACGTGAGAAGCATGTTCCCGAGCATCAAAAGGGGACACGTAGTGGATATAGTGAGGAAAAAAGTTGGGAAAAGCATTATAGGAGAATGGGATAGTGAGAGAGTGGTACAAGCGCTGGAAACTATGTGGGACAATAGCTACAGCAGAGTGGGGAGTAAAATCATCAAGATTAGTGAAGGTCTAAATATAGGCTCTTGCTTGAGCCCTGTGCTGGCGGAATTAGTTATGAATGAATGGGAGAAGGAAGTGATAGTGAAAGGAGGAGATAAGTTAAGTCTATTTTGTAGATATGTGGATGATTGTTTTGGGATATGGAAAGGAACAAAAAGGCAGCTGAGTAAGCTTGTTAAAGATGTAGAAGATGAGAAAGCAGGGATATTCCTTGAGCTCGAAACGGAACAGGAAGGAACATTAAATTTCTTGGATATTGAGATGAAAAAGAAGAGAGGAATGGGGATAGTGGCTACATGGTATCAAAAGAAGTGTTCGGCAGGAGTGTTCTGCCACAAAAGAAGTGATGTGGGTGATGGAACTAAACGTAATTTTATAAGGAATATGGAAGACCGAATAAAGAAGATATGCACAGAGAAAGGGGAAGAAGAAACCAAGATTAATAGCCTGTGGGAACAACTAGAAGAGAATGGCTATGAAAAGAAAGACAGACACAACATCAACAGAAGAAGGAAAGAGATAAAAGAGAGAGGACTGGAAGAGAAGGAAGAAAAAGAAAAAGAGAGATGGTTTGGTATAAGAAGTATGGGCGATGCCACTGAGAAGATATGCAAAGTGCTGAGGAAAGTGGGTATAAGAACTTACAGGAAGGGAGGACGCACTATTTTAAGTATAGCCAGCAAGAAGAAAGAAGAAAAGAGAGAGGAGGAAGAGGAAGGGGTTATCTACGAGGTGAAGTGCAGAGGATGTGAAAGTGTATATATAGGGGAAACGAAGAAGAGACTTAAAGACAGGTTAAAGCAACACATGGATGATGTGAGATTGAAGAGAGACAGGAATGCCATATTCAAACACACTAGAGAAACAGGACATGAAGTTGAATGGGATTCAGCTAGGCGAATAGGAAAAGAGAAGAGAGAACTAGTGAGAAAATGGAAGGAGGCCAAAGAAATAGAAAAGAAAGGAGAAGACATCATGAATTGGAATGGAGGGCTCAAGATAAACAAGGAATGGAAGAGTGTGTTAGAGAAAGTTGAAAGGATGAAGAAAAGGAATGAAGAAAAAAGAAGTATGAAGAAGGAAGAAAGAAGAGAAAAGAAGAAGACCAGAGGAGGAGGTATTCACCCATAACCAGAAAGGCAGGAGGGGTGGGGGAGTGGTGAGCAGGTGGTTCTTAGACTCTTGCTGATCTTGACCTGCCAATCACCTGTCAGTGTAGTAGACCCATTAGTCAACAACTGTCAGGAGGTGATATGTTTAATTCCTTTGCAGAAATCTTCCTAGATAAGGACTGTCAACTTGATTTGTTGTTGTGTGGCTTGTGACCCTGCTATGTGTATGTAATCTTTCTGTGTGTAGTTTATTTCATCATTTTAGTTTAGTTCTTCGTCTGAGGAAGACCCTGCTACAGGGTCGAAACGTTACGTGTTAAGTGTTTTTACCTTAATAAACTGCCTTGGTCAGCGACTTATTGGTTTTTTCCACGTGTCTCGACCTCCAATGGATCCCTGCAAAGTTTGGTGAAGATCTGAGTATGTCGTTTTTGACCTTATCTGGAACCTCCCATCTGAAAATTTGAAAATTCTTAAAAAATTCGTCGAAAATCTTGATGTCTCCGATCTCTTGTTTTGTACGTTTTTTCCACGTGTCTTGACATGCAAAGTATTCCTGCAAAGTTTGGTGAAGATCTGAGTATGTAGTTTTTGACCTCATCTGGAACCTCCTATCTGAAAATTTGAAAATTCTTAAAAAATTCGTCCAAAATTTTGATGTCTCCAATCTCTTGTTTTGTACGTTTTTTCCACGTGTCTTGACATCCAATGTATCCCTGCAATGTTTGGTGAAGATCTGAGTATGTAGTTTTTGACCTTATCTGGAACCTCCCATCTGAAAATTTGAAAATTCTTAAAAAATTCGACCAAAATCTTGATGTCTCCAATCTTTTGTTTTGTACGTTTTTTCCACGTGTCTTGACACATAATGTATCCATGCAAAGTTTGGTGAAGATCTGAGTATGTAGTTTTTGACCTTATATGGAACCTCCTATCTGAAAATTTGAAAATTCTTCAAAAATTCGTCCAAAATCTTGATGTCTCCAATCTCTTGTTTTGTACGTTTTTTCCACGTGTCTTGACATCCAATGTATCCCTGCAAAGTTTGGTGAAGATCTGAGTATGTAGTTTTTGACCTTATCTGGAACCTCCCATCTGAAAATTTGAAAATACCTAAAAAATCCGTGCAAAATCTTGATGACCCCAATCTCTTGTTTTGTACGTTTTTTCCACGTGTCTTGACATCCAATGTATTCCTGCAATGTTTGGTGAAGATCTGAGTATGTAGTTTTTGACCTTATATGGAACCTCCTATCTGAAAATTTGAAAATTCTTAAAAAATTCGACCAAAATCTTGATGTTCCGAATCCTATGTTTTGTATGTTTTTTCCACGTGTCTTGACATCCAATGTATCCCTGCAAAGTTTGGTGAAGATCTGAGTATGTAGTTTTTGACCTTATCTGGAACCTCCTATCTGAAAATTTGAAAATTCTTAAAAAATTCGTCCAAAATCTTGATGTCTCCAATCTCTTGTTTTGTACGTTTTTTCCACGTGTCTTGATATCCAATGTATCCCTGCAAAGTTTGGTGAAGATCTGAGTATGTCGTTTTTGACCTTATCTGGAACATCCTTTCTGAAAATTTGAAAATTGTTAAAAAATTCGTCCAAAATCTTGATGTCTCCAATCTCTTTTTTGTACGTTTTTTCCACGTGTCTTGACATCCAATGTATCCCTGCAAAGTTTGGTGAAGATCTGAGTATGTAGTCTTTGACCTTATCTGGAACCTCCCATCTGAAAATTTGAAAATTCTTAAAAAATTCGACCAAAATCTTGATGTCTCCAATCTTTTGTTTTGTACGTTTTTTCCACGTGTCTTGACACATAATGTATCCATGCAAAGTTTGGTGAAGATCTGAGTATGTAGTTTTTGACCTTATATGGAACCTCCTATCTGAAAATTTGAAAATTCTTAAAAAAATTCGTCCAAAATCTTGATGTCTCCAATCTCTTGTTTTGTACGTTTTTTCCACGTGTCTTGACATCCAATGTATCCCTGCAAAGTTTGGTGAAGATCTGAGTATGTAGTTTTTGACCTTATCTGGAACCTCCCATCTGAAAATTTGAAAATTCCTAAAAAATCCGTGCAAAATCTTGATGACCCCAATCTCTTGTTTTGTACGTTTTTTCCACGTGTCTTGACATCCAATGTATTCCTGCTATGTTTGGTGAAGATCTGAGTATGTAGTTTTTGACCTTATATGGAACCTCCTATCTGAAAATTTGAAAATTCTTAAAAAATTCGACCAAAATCTTGATGTTCCGAATCATATGTTTTGTATGTTTTTTCCACGTGTCTTGACATCCAATGTATCCATGCAAAGTTTGGTGAAGATCTGAGTATGTAGTTTTTGACCTTATATTGAACCTCCCATCTGAAAATTTGAAAATTCTTAAAAAATTCGTCCAAAATCTTGATGACCCCAATCTCTTGTTTTGTACGTTTTTTCCACGTGTCTTGATATCCAAAGTATCCCTGCAAAGTTTGGTGAAGATCTGAGTATGTAGTTTTTGACCTTATATGGAACCTCCTTTCTGAAAATTGGAGAATTCTTAAAAAATTCGTCCAAAATCTTGATGTCTCCAATCTCTTGTTTTGTACGTTTTTTCCACGTGTCTTGACATCCAATGTATCCATGCAAAGTTTGGTGAAGATCTGAGTATGTCGTTTTTGACCTTATCTGGAACCTCCCATCTGAAAATTTGAAAATTCTTAAAAAATTCGTCGAAAATCTTGATGTCTCCAATCTTTTGTTTTGTACGTTTTTTCCACGTGTCTTGACATGCAAAGTATCCCTGCAACGTTTGGTGAAGATCTGAGTATGTAGTTTTTGACCTTATCTGGAACCTCCTATCTGAAAATTTGAAAATTCTTCAAAAATTCGTCGAAAATCTTGATGTCTCCAATCTCTTGTTTTGTACGTTTTTTCCACGTGTCTTGACATCCAATGTATTCCTGCAATGTTTGGTGGAGATCTGAGTATGTAGTTTTAGACCTTATCTGGAACCTCCTATCTGAAAATTTGAAAATTCTTCAAAAATTCGTCCAAAATCTTGATGTCTCCAATCTCTTGTTTTGTACGTTTTTTCCACGTGTCTCGACCTCCAATGTATCCCTGCAAAGTTTGGTGAAGATCTGAGTATGTCGTTTTTGACCTTATCTGGAACATCCTTTCTGAAAATTTGAAAATTCTTAAAAAATTCGTCGAAAATCTTGATGTCTCCAATCTCTTGTTTTGTACGTTTTTTCCACGTGTCTTGACATCCAATGTATCCCTGCAAAGTTTGGTGAAGATCTGAGTATGTAGTTTTTGACCTTATATGGAACCTCCTATCTGAAAATTTGAAAATTCTTAAAAAATTCGTCCAAAATCTTGATGTCTCCAATCTCTTGTTTTGTACGTTTTTTCCACGTGTCTCGACCTCCAATGGATCCCTGCAAAGTTTGGTGAAGATCTGAGTATGTCGTTTTTGACCTTATCTGGAACCTCCCATCTGAAAATTTGAAAATTCTTAAAAAATTCGTCGAAAATCTTGATGTCTCCGATCTCTTGTTTTGTACGTTTTTTCCACGTGTCTTGACATGCAAAGTATTCCTGCAAAGTTTGGTGAAGATCTGAGTATGTAGTTTTTGACCTCATCTGGAACCTCCTATCTGAAAATTTGAAAATTCTTAAAAAATTCGTCCAAAATCTTGATGTCTCCAATCTCTTGTTTTGTACGTTTTTTCCACGTGTCTTGACATCCAATGTATCCCTGCAATGTTTGGTGAAGATCTGAGTATGTAGTTTTTGACCTTATCTGGAACCTCCCATCTGAAAATTTGAAAATTCCTAAAAAATCCGTCCAAAATCTTGATGACCCCAATCTCTTGTTTTGTACGTTTTTTCCACGTGTCTTGACATCCAATGTATCCCTGCAAAGTTTGGTGAAGATCTGAGTATGTAGTTTTTGATCTTATCTGGAACCTCCTATCTGAAAATTTGAAAATTCTTAAAAAATTCGTCCAAAATCTTGATGTCTCCAATCTCTTGTTTTGTACGTTTTTTCCACGTGTCTTGATATCCAATGTATCCCTGCAAAGTTTGGTGAAGATCTGAGTATGTCGTTTTTGACCTTATCTGGAACATCCTTTCTGAAAATTTGAAAATTGTTAAAAAATTCGTCCAAAATCTTGATGTCTCCTATCTCTTGTTTTGTACGTTTTTTCCACGTGTCTTGACATCCAATGTATCCCTGCAAAGTTTGGTGAAGATCTGAGTATGTAGTTTTTGACCTTATCTGGAACCTCCCATCTGAAAATTTGAAAATTCTTAAAAAATTCGACCAATATCTTGATGTCTCCAATCTCTTGTTTTGTACGTTTTTTCCACGTGTCTTGACACATAATGTATCCATGCAAAGTTTGGTGAAGATCTGAGTATGTAGTTTTTGACCTTATATGGAACCTCCTATCTGAAAATTTAAAAATTCTTAAAAAATTCGTCCAAAATCTTGATGTCTCCAATCTCTTGTTTTGTACGTTTTTTCCACGTGTCTTGACATCCAATGTATCCCTGCAAAGTTTGGTGAAGATCTGAGTATGTAGTTTTTGACCTTATCTGGAACCTCCCATCTGAAAATTTGAAAATTCCTAAAAAATCCGTCCAAAATCTTGATGACCCCAATCTCTTGTTTTGTACGTTTTTTCCACGTGTCTTGACATTCAATGTATCCCTGCAAAGTTTGGTGAAGATCTGAGTATGTAGTTTTTGACCTTATATGGAACCTCCTTTCTGAAAATTTGAAAATTCTTAAAAAATTCGTCCAAAATCTTGATGACCCCAATCTCTTGTTTTGTACGTTTTTTCCACGTGTCTTGACATCCAATGTATCCCTGCAAAGTTTGGTGAAGATCTGAGTTTGTAGTTTTTGACCTTATATGGAACCTCCTTTCTGAAAATTTGAGAATTCTTAAAAAATTCGTCCAAAATCTTGATGTCTCCAATCTCTTGTTTTGTACGTTTTTTCCACGTGTCTTGACATCCAATGTATCCATGCAAAGTTTGGTGAAGATCTGAGTATGTCGTTTTTGACCTTATCTGGAACCTCCCATCTGAAAATTTGAAAATTCTTAAAAAATTCGTCGAAAATCTTGATGTCTCCAATCTCTTGTTTTGTACGTTTTTTCCACGTGTCTTGACATGCAAAGTATCCCTGCAACGTTTGGTGAAGATCTGAGTATGTAGTTTTTGACCTTATCTGGAACCTCCTATCTGAAAATTTGAAAATTCTTCAAAAATTCGTCGAAAATCTTGATGTCTCCAATCTCTTGTTTTGTACGTTTTTTCCACGTGTCTTGACCTCCAATGTATCCCTGCAAAGTTTGGTGAAGATCTGAGTATGTCGTTTTTGACCTTATCTGGAATATCCTTTCTGAAAATTTGAAAATTCTTAAAAAATTCGTCGAAAATCTTGATGTCTCCAATCTCTTGTTTTGTACGTTTTTTCCACGTGTCTTGACATCCAATGTATCCCTGCAAAGTTTGGTGAAGATCTGAGTATGTAGTTTTTGACCTTATATGGAACCTCCTATCTGAAAATTTGAAAATTCTTAAAAAATTCGTCCAAAATCTTGATGTCTCCAATCTCTTGTTTTGTACGTTTTTTCCACGTGTCTCGACCTCCAATGGATCCCTGCAAAGTTTGGTGAAGATCTGAGTATGTCGTTTTTGACCTTATCTGGAACCTCCCATCTGAAAATTTGAAAATTCTTAAAAAATTCGTCGAAAATCTTGATGTCTCCGATCTTTTGTTTTGTACGTTTTTTCCACGTGTCTTGACATGCAAAGTATTCCTGCAAAGTTTGGTGAAGATCTGAGTATGTAGTTTTTGACCTCATCTGGAACCTCCTATCTGAAAATTTGAAAATTCTTAAAAAATTCGTCCAAAATCTTGATGTCTCCAATCTCTTGTTTTGTACGTTTTTTCCACGTGTCTTGACATCCAATGTATCCCTGCAATGTTTGGTGAAGATCTGAGTATGTAGTTTTTGACCTTATCTGGAACCTCCCATCTGAAAATTTGAAAATTCCTAAAAAATCCGTCCAAAATCTTGATGACCCCAATCTCTTGTTTTGTACGTTTTTTCCACGTGTCTTGACATCCAATGTATCCCTGCAAAGTTTGGTGAAGATCTGAGTATGTAGTTTTTGATCTTATCTGGAACCTCCTATCTGAAAATTTGAAAATTCTTAAAAAATTCGTCCAAAATCTTGATGTCTCCAATCTCTTGTTTTGTACGTTTTTTCCACGTGTCTTGATATCCAATGTATCCCTGCAAAGTTTGGTGAAGATCTGAGTATGTCGTTTTTGACCTTATCTGGAACATCCTTTCTGAAAATTTGAAAATTGTTAAAAAATTCGTCCAAAATCTTGATGTCTCCTATCTCTTGTTTTGTACGTTTTTTCCACGTGTCTTGACATCCAATGTATCCCTGCAAAGTTTGGTGAAGATCTGAGTATGTAGTTTTTGACCTTATCTGGAACCTCCCATCTGAAAATTTGAAAATTCTTAAAAAATTCGACCAATATCTGATGTCTCCAATCTCTTGTTTTGTACGTTTTTTCCACGTGTCTTGACACATAATGTATCCATGCAAAGTTTGGTGAAGATCTGAGTATGTAGTTTTTGACCTTATATGGAACCTCCTATCTGAAAATTTAAAAATTCTTAAAAAATTCGTCCAAAATCTTGATGTCTCCAATCTCTTGTTTTGTACGTTTTTTCCACGTGTCTTGACATCCAATGTATCCCTGCAAAGTTTGGTGAAGATCTGAGTATGTAGTTTTTGACCTTATCTGGAACCTCCCATCTGAAAATTTGAAAATTCCTAAAAAATCCGTCCAAAATCTTGATGACCCCAATCTCTTGTTTTGTACGTTTTTTCCACGTGTCTTGACATTCAATGTATCCCTGCAAAGTTTGGTGAAGATCTGAGTATGTAGTTTTTGACCTTATATGGAACCTCCTTTCTGAAAATTTGAAAATTCTTAAAAAATTCGTCCAAAATCTTGATGACCCCAATCTCTTGTTTTGTACGTTTTTTCCACGTGTCTTGACATCCAATGTATCCCTGCAAAGTTTGGTGAAGATCTGAGTTTGTAGTTTTTGATCTTATATGGAACCTCCTTTCTGAAAATTTGAGAATTCTTAAAAAATTCGTCCAAAATCTTGATGTCTCCAATCTCTTGTTTTGTACGTTTTTTCCACGTGTCTTGACATCCAATGTATCCATGCAAAGTTTGGTGAAGATCTGAGTATGTCGTTTTTGACCTTATCTGGAACCTCCCATCTGAAAATTTGAAAATTCTTAAAAAATTCGTCGAAAATCTTGATGTCTCCAATCTCTTGTTTTGTACGTTTTTTCCACGTGTCTTGACATGCAAAGTATCCCTGCAACGTTTGGTGAAGATCTGAGTATGTAGTTTTTGACCTTATCTGGAACCTCCTATCTGAAAATTTGAAAATTCTTCAAAAATTCGTCGAAAATCTTGATGTCTCCAATCTCTTGTTTTGTACGTTTTTTCCACGTGTCTTGACCTCCAATGTATCCCTGCAAAGTTTGGTGAAGATCTGAGTATGTCGTTTTTGACCTTATCTGGAACATCCTTTCTGAAAATTTGAAAATTCTTAAAAAATTCGTCCAAAATTTGATGTCTCCAATCTCTTGTTTTGTACGTTTTTTCCACGTGTCTTGACATCCAATGTATCCCTGCAAAGTTTGGTGAAGATCTGAGTACGTCGTTTTTGACCTTATCTGGAACATCCTTTCTGAAAATTTGAAAATTCTTAAAAAATTCGTCCAAAATCTTGATGTCTCCAATCTCATGTTTTGTACGTTTTTTCCACGTGTCTTGACATGCAAAGTATCCCTGCAACGTTTGGTGAAGATCTGAGTATGTAGTTTTTGACCTTATCTGGAACCTCCTATCTGAAAATTTGAAAATTCTTCAAAAATTCGTCGAAAATCTTGATGTCTCCCATCTCTTGTTTTGTACGTTTTTTCCACGTGTCTTGACATCCAATGTATCCCTGCAATGTTTGGTGGAGATCTGAGTATGTAGTTTTTGACCTTATCTGGGACCTCCTATCAGAAAATTTGAAAATTCTTCAAAAATTCGTCCAAAATCTTGATGTCTCCAATCTCTTGTTTTGTACGTTTTTTCCACGTGTCTCGACTTCCAATGTATCCCTGCAAAGTTTGGTGAAGATCTGAGTATGTCGTTTTTGACCTTATCTGGAACATCCTTTCTGAAAATTTGAAAATTCTTAAAAAATTCGTCGAAAATCTTGATGTCTCCAATCTCTTGTTTTGTACGTTTTTTCCACGTGTCTTGACATCCAATGTATCCCTGCAAAGTTTGGTGAAGATCTGAGTATGTAGTTTTTGACCTTATATGGAACCTCCCATCTGAAAATTTGAAAATTCCTAAAAAATCCGTCCAAAATCTTGATGACCCCAATCTCTTGTTTTGTACTTTTTTTCCACGTGTCTTGACATCCAATGTATCCCTGCAAAGTTTGGTGAAGATCTGAGTATGTAGTTTTTGATCTTATCTGGAACCTCCTATCTGAAAATTTGAAAATTCTTAAAAAATTCGTCCAAAATCTTGATGTCTCCAATCTCTTGTTTTGTACGTTTTTTCCACGTGTCTTGATATCCAATGTATCCCTGCAAAGTTTGGTGAAGATCTGAGTATGTTGTTTTTGACCTTATCTGGAACATCCTTTCTGAAAATTTGAAAATTGTTAAAAAATTCGTCCAAAATCTTGATGTCTCCTATCTCTTGTTTTGTACGTTTTTTCCACGTGTCTTGACATCCAATGTATCCCTGCAAAGTTTGGTGAAGATCTGAGTATGTAGTTTTTGACCTTATCTGGAACCTCCCATCTGAAAATTTGAAAATTCTTAAAAAATTCGACCAATATCTTGATGTCTCCAATCTCTTGTTTTGTACGTTTTTTCCACGTGTCTTGACACATAATGTATCCATGCAAAGTTTGGTGAAGATCTGAGTATGTAGTTTTTGACCTTATATGGAACCTCCTATCTGAAAATTTAAAAATTCTTAAAAAAATCGTCCAAAATCTTGATGTCTCCAATCTCTTGTTTTGTACGTTTTTTCCACGTGTCTTGACATCCAATGTATCCCTGCAAAGTTTGGTGAAGATCTGAGTATGTAGTTTTTGACCTTATCTGGAACCTCCCATCTGAAAATTTGAAAATTCTTAAAAAATTCGACCAATATCTTGATGTCTCCAATCTTTTGTTTTGTACGTTTTTTCCACGTGTCTTGACACATAATGTATCCATGCAAAGTTTGGTGAAGATCTGAGTATGTAGTTTTTGACCTTATATGGAACCTCCTATCTGAAAATTTGAAAATTCTTAAAAAAATTCGTCCAAAATCTTGATGTCTCCAATCTCTTGTTTTGTACGTTTTTTCCACGTGTCTTGACATCCAATGTATCCCTGCAAAGTTTGGTGAAGATCTGAGTATGTAGTTTTTGACCTTATCTGGAACCTCCCATCTGAAAATTTGAAAATTCCTAAAAAATCCGTGCAAAATCTTTATGACCCCAATCTCTTGTTTTGTACGTTTTTTCCACGTGTCTTGACATCCAATGTATTCCTGCTATGTTTGGTGAAGATCTGAGTATGTAGTTTTTGACCTTATACGGAACCTCCTATCTGAAAATTTGAAAATTCTTAAAAAATTCGACCAAAATCTTGATGTTCCGAATCCTATGTTTTGTATGTTTTTTCCACGTGTCTTGACATCCAATGTATCCATGCAAAGTTTGGTGAAGATCTGAGTATGTAGTTTTTGACCTTATATTGAACCTCCCATCTGAAAATTTGAAAATTCTTAAAAAATTCGTCCAAAATCTTGATGACCCCAATCTCTTGTTTTGTACGTTTTTTCCACGTGTCTTGACATCCAAAGTATCCCTGCAAAGTTTGGTGAAGATCTGAGTATGTAGTTTTTGACCTTATATGGAACCTCCTTTCTGAAAATTTGAGAATTCTTAAAAAATTCGTCCAAAATCTTGATGTCTCCAATCTCTTGTTTTGTACGTTTTTTCCACGTGTCTTGACATCCAATGTATCCATGCAAAGTTTGGTGAAGATCTGAGTATGTCGTTTTTGACCTTATCTGGAACCTCCCATCTGAAAATTTGAAAATTCTTAAAAAATTCGTCGAAAATCTTGATGTCTCCAATCTTTTGTTTTGTACGTTTTTTCCACGTGTCTTGACATGCAAAGTATCCCTGCAACGTTTGGTGAAGATCTGAGTATGTAGTTTTTGACCTTATCTGGAACCTCCTATCTGAAAATTTGAAAATTCTTCAAAAATTCGTCGAAAATCTTGATGTCTCCAATCTCTTGTTTTGTACGTTTTTTCCACGTGTCTTGACATCCAATGTATTCCTGCAATGTTTGGTGGAGATCTGAGTATGTAGTTTTAGACCTTATCTGGAACCTCCTATCTGAAAATTTGAAAATTCTTCAAAAATTCGTCCAAAATCTTGATGTCTCCAATCTCTTGTTTTGTACGTTTTTTCCACGTGTCTCGACCTCCAATGGATCCCTGCAAAGTTTGGTGAAGATCTGAGTATGTCGTTTTTGACCTTATCTGGAACATCCTTTCTGAAAATTTGAAAATTCTTAAAAAATTCGTCGAAAATCTTGATGTCTCCAATCTCTTGTTTTGTACGTTTTCTCCACGTGTCTTGACATCCAATGTATCCCTGCAAAGTTTGGTGAAGATCTGAGTATGTAGTTTTTGACCTTATATGGAACCTCCTATCTGAAAATTTGAAAATTCTTAAAAAATTCGTCCAAAATCTTGATGTCTCCAATCTCTTGTTTTGTACGTTTTTTCCACGTGTCTCGACCTCCAATGGATCCCTGCAAAGTTTGGTGAAGATCTGAGTATGTCGTTTTTGACCTTATCTGGAACCTCCCATCTGAAAATTTGAAAATTCTTAAAAAATTCGTCGAAAATCTTGATGTCTCCGATCTCTTGTTTTGTACGTTTTTTCCACGTGTCTTGACATGCAAAGTATTCCTGCAAAGTTTGGTGAAGATCTGAGTATGTAGTTTTTGACCTCATCTGGAACCTCCTATCTGAAAATTTGAAAATTCTTAAAAAATTCGTCCAAAATCTTGATGTCTCCAATCTCTTGTTTTGTACGTTTTTTCCACGTGTCTTGACATCCAATGTATCCCTGCAATGTTTGGTGAAGATCTGAGTATGTAGTTTTTGACCTTATCTGGAACCTCCCATCTGAAAATTTGAAAATTCCTAAAAAATCCGTCCAAAATCTTGATGACCCCAATCTCTTGTTTTGTACGTTTTTTCCACGTGTCTTGACATCCAATGTATCCCTGCAAAGTTTGGTGAAGATCTGAGTATGTAGTTTTTGATCTTATCTGGAACCTCCTATCTGAAAATTTGAAAATTCTTAAAAAATTCGTCCAAAATCTTGATGTCTCCAATCTCTTGTTTTGTACGTTTTTTCCACGTGTCTTGATATCCAATGTATCCCTGCAAAGTTTGGTGAAGATCTGAGTATGTCGTTTTTGACCTTATCTGGAACATCCTTTCTGAAAATTTGAAAATTGTTAAAAAATTCGTCCAAAATCTTGATGTCTCCTATCTCTTGTTTTGTACGTTTTTTCCACGTGTCTTGACATCCAATGTATCCCTGCAAAGTTTGGTGAAGATCTGAGTATGTAGTTTTTGACCTTATCTGGAACCTCCCATCTGAAAATTTGAAAATTCTTAAAAAATTCGACCAATATCTTGATGTCTCCAATCTCTTGTTTTGTACGTTTTTTCCACGTGTCTTGACACATAATGTATCCATGCAAAGTTTGGTGAAGATCTGAGTATGTAGTTTTTGACCTTATATGGAACCTCCTATCTGAAAATTTAAAAATTCTTAAAAAATTCGTCCAAAATCTTGATGTCTCCAATCTCTTGTTTTGTACGTTTTTTCCACGTGTCTTGACATCCAATGTATCCCTGCAAAGTTTGGTGAAGATCTGAGTATGTAGTTTTTGACCTTATCTGGAACCTCCCATCTGAAAATTTGAAAATTCCTAAAAAATCCGTCCAAAATCTTGATGACCCCAATCTCTTGTTTTGTACGTTTTTTCCACGTGTCTTGACATTCAATGTATCCCTGCAAAGTTTGGTGAAGATCTGAGTATGTAGTTTTTGACCTTATATGGAACCTCCTTTCTGAAAATTTGAAAATTCTTAAAAAATTCGTCCAAAATCTTGATGACCCCAATCTCTTGTTTTGTACGTTTTTTCCACGTGTCTTGACATCCAATGTATCCCTGCAAAGTTTGGTGAAGATCTGAGTTTGTAGTTTTTGACCTTATATGGAACCTCCTTTCTGAAAATTTGAGAATTCTTAAAAAATTCGTCCAAAATCTTGATGTCTCCAATCTCTTGTTTTGTACGTTTTTTCCACGTGTCTTGACATCCAATGTATCCATGCAAAGTTTGGTGAAGATCTGAGTATGTCGTTTTTGACCTTATCTGGAACCTCCCATCTGAAAATTTGAAAATTCTTAAAAAATTCGTCGAAAATCTTGATGTCTCCAATCTCTTGTTTTGTACGTTTTTTCCACGTGTCTTGACATGCAAAGTATCCCTGCAACGTTTGGTGAAGATCTGAGTATGTAGTTTTTGACCTTATCTGGAACCTCCTATCTGAAAATTTGAAAATTCTTCAAAAATTCGTCGAAAATCTTGATGTCTCCAATCTCTTGTTTTGTACGTTTTTTCCACGTGTCTTGACCTCCAATGTATCCCTGCAAAGTTTGGTGAAGATCTGAGTATGTCGTTTTTGACCTTATCTGGAACATCCTTTCTGAAAATTTGAAAATTCTTAAAAAATTCGTCCAAAATTTGATGTCTCCAATCTCTTGTTTTGTACGTTTTTTCCACGTGTCTTGACATCCAATGTATCCCTGCAAAGTTTGGTGAAGATCTGAGTACGTCGTTTTTGACCTTATCTGGAACATCCTTTCTGAAAATTTGAAAATTCTTAAAAAATTCGTCCAAAATCTTGATGTCTCCAATCTCTTGTTTTGTACGTTTTTTCCACGTGTCTTGACATGCAAAGTATCCCTGCAACGTTTGGTGAAGATCTGAGTATGTAGTTTTTGACCTTATCTGGAACCTCCTATCTGAAAATTTGAAAATTCTTCAAAAATTCGTCGAAAATCTTGATGTCTCCCATCTCTTGTTTTGTACGTTTTTTCCACGTGTCTTGACATCCAATGTATCCCTGCAATGTTTGGTGGAGATCTGAGTATGTAGTTTTTGACCTTATCTGGGACCTCCTATCAGAAAATTTGAAAATTCTTCAAAAATTCGTCCAAAATCTTGATGTCTCCAATCTCTTGTTTTGTACGTTTTTTCCACGTGTCTCGACCTCCAATGTATCCCTGCAAAGTTTGGTGAAGATCTGAGTATGTCGTTTTTGACCTTATCTGGAACATCCTTTCTGAAAATTTGAAAATTCTTAAAAAATTCGTCGAAAATCTTGATGTCTCCAATCTCTTGTTTTGTACGTTTTTTCCACGTGTCTTGACATCCAATGTATCCCTGCAAAGTTTGGTGAAGATCTGAGTATGTAGTTTTTGACCTTATATGGAACCTCCCATCTGAAAATTTGAAAATTCCTAAAAAATCCGTCCAAAATCTTGATGACCCCAATCTCTTGTTTTGTACTTTTTTTCCACGTGTCTTGACATCCAATGTATCCCTGCAAAGTTTGGTGAAGATCTGAGTATGTCGTTTTTGACCTTATCTGGAACATCCTTTCTGAAAATTTGAAAATTGTTAAAAAATTCGTCCAAAATCTTGATGTCTCCTATCTCTTGTTTTGTACGTTTTTTCCACGTGTCTTGACATCCAATGTATCCCTGCAAAGTTTGGTGAAGATCTGAGTATGTAGTTTTTGACCTTATCTGGAACCTCCCATCTGAAAATTTGAAAATTCTTAAAAAATTCGACCAATATCTTGATGTCTCCAATCTCTTGTTTTGTACGTTTTTTCCACGTGTCTTGACACATAATGTATCCATGCAAAGTTTGGTGAAGATCTGAGTATGTAGTTTTTGACCTTATATGGAACCTCCTATCTGAAAATTTAAAAATTCTTAAAAAATTCGTCCAAAATCTTGATGTCTCCAATCTCTTGTTTTGTACGTTTTTTCCACGTGTCTTGACATCCAATGTATCCCTGCAAAGTTTGGTGAAGATCTGAGTATGTAGTTTTTGACCTTATCTGGAACCTCCCATCTGAAAATTTGAAAATTCTTAAAAAATTCGACCAAAATCTTGATGTCTCCAATCTTTTGTTTTGTACGTTTTTTCCACGTGTCTTGACACATAATGTATCCATGCAAAGTTTGGTGAAGATCTGAGTATGTAGTTTTTGACCTTATATGGAACCTCCTATCTGAAAATTTGAAAATTCTTAAAAAATTCGTCCAAAATCTTGATGTCTCCAATCTCTTGTTTTGTACGTTTTTTCCACGTGTCTTGACATCCAATGTATCCCTGCAAAGTATGTAGTTTTTGACCTTATCTGGAACCTCCCATCTGAAAATTTGAAAATTCCTAAAAAATCCGTGCAAAATCTTGATGACCCCAATCTCTTGTTTTGTACGTTTTTTCCACGTGTCTTGACATCCAATGTATTCCTGCAATGTTTGGTGAAGATCTGAGTATGTAGTTTTTGACCTTATATGGAACCTCCTATCTGAAAATTTGAAAATTCTTAAAAAATTCGACCAAAATCTTGATGTTCCGAATCCTATGTTTTGTATGTTTTTTCCACGTGTCTTGACATCCAATGTATCCATGCAAAGTTTGGTGAAGATCTGAGTAAGTAGTTTTTGACCTTATATTGATCCTCCCATCTGAAAATTTGAAAATTCTTAAAAAATTCGTCGAAAATCTTGATGACCCCAATCTCTTGTTTTGTACGTTTTTTCCACGTGTCTTGACATCCAAAGTATCCCTGCAAAGTTTGGTGAAGATCTGAGTATGTAGTTTTTGACCTTATATGGAACCTCCTTTCTGAAAATTTGAGAATTCTTAAAAAATTCGTCCAAAATCTTGATGTCTCCAATCTCTTGTTTTGTACGTTTTTTCCACGTGTCTTGACATCCAATGTATCCATGCAAAGTTTGGTGAAGATCTGAGTATGTCGTTTTTGACCTTATCTGAAACCTCCCATCTGAAAATTTGAAAATTCTTAAAAAATTCGTCGAAAATCTTGATGTCTCCAATCTTTTGTTTTGTACGTTTTTTCCACGTGTCTTGACATGCAAAGTATCCCTGCAACGTTTGGTGAAGATCTGAGTATGTAGTTTTTGACCTTATCTGGAACCTCCTATCTGAAAATTTGAAAATTCTTCAAAAATTCGTCGAAAATCTTGATGTCTCCAATCTCTTGTTTTGTACGTTTTTTCCACGTGTCTTGACATCCAATGTATTCCTGCAATGTTTGGTGGAGATCTGAGTATGTAGTTTTAGACCTTATCTGGAACCTCCTATCTGAAAATTTGAAAATTCTTCAAAAATTCGTCCAAAATCTTGATGTCTCCAATCTCTTGTTTTGTACGTTTTTTCCACGCGTCTCGACCTCCAATGGATCCCTGCAAAGCTTGGTGAAGATCTGAGTATGTCGTTTTTGACCTTATCTGGAACATCCTTTCTGAAAATTTGAAAATTCTTAAAAAATTCGTCGAAAATCTTGATGTCTCCAATCTCTTGTTTTGTACGTTTTTTCCACGTGTCTTGACATCCAATGTATCCCAGCAAAGTTTGGTGAAGATCTGAGTATGTAGTTTTTGACCTTATATGGAACCTCCTATCTGAAAATTTGAAAATTCTTAAAAAATTCGTCCAAAATCTTGATGTCTCCAATCTCTTGTTTTGTACGTTTTTTCCACGTGTCTCGACCTCCAATGGATCCCTGCAAAGTTTGGTGAAGATCTGAGTATGTCGTTTTTGACCTTATCTGGAACCTCCCATCTGAAAATTTGAAAATTCTTAAAAAATTCGTCGAAAATCTTGATGTCTCCGATCTCTTGTTTTGTACGTTTTTTCCACGTGTCTTGACATGCAAAGTATTCCTGCAAAGTTTGGTGAAGATCTGAGTATGTAGTTTTTGACCTCATCTGGAACCTCCTATCTGAAAATTTGAAAATTCTTAAAAAATTCGTCCAAAATCTTGATGTCTCCAATCTCTTGTTTTGTACGTTTTTTCCACGTGTCTTGACATCCAATGTATCCCTGCAATGTTTGGTGAAGATCTGAGTATGTAGTTTTTGACCTTATCTGGAACCTCCCATCTGAAAATTTGAAAATTCCTAAAAAATCCGTCCAAAATCTTGATGACCCCAATCTCTTGTTTTGTACTTTTTTTCCACGTGTCTCGACCTCCAATGTATCCCTGCAAAGTTTGGTGAAGATCTGAGTATGTAGTTTTTGACCTTATATGGAACCTCCTATCTGAAAACTTGAAAATTCTTAAAAAATTCGTCCAAAATCTTGATGTCACCAATCCTATGTTTTGTATGTTTTTTCCACGTGTCTTGACATCCAATGTATCCATGCAAAGTTTGGTGAAGATCTGAGTATGTCGTTTTTGACCTTATCTGGAACCTCCCATCTGAAAATTTGAAAATTCTTAAAAAATTCGTCGAAAATCTTGATGTCTCCGATCTCTTGTTTTGTACGTTTTTTCCACGTGTCTTGACATGCAAAGTATTCCTGCAAAGTTTGGTGAAGATCTGAGTATGTAGTTTTTGACCTCATCTGGAACCTCCTATCTGAAAATTTGAAAATTCTTAAAAAATTCGTCCAAAATTTTGATGTCTCCAATCTCTTGTTTTGTACGTTTTTTCCACGTGTCTTGACATCCAATGTATCCCTGCAATGTTTGGTGAAGATCTGAGTATGTAGTTTTTGACCTTATCTGGAACCTCCCATCTGAAAATTTGAAAATTCCTAAAAAATCCGTCCAAAATCTTGATGACCCCAATCTCTTGTTTTGTACGTTTTTTCCACGTGTCTTGACATCCAATGTATCCCTGCAAAGTTTGGTGAAGATCTGAGTATGTAGTTTTTGACCTTATCTGGAACCTCCTATCTGAAAATTTGAAAATTCTTAAAAAATTCGTCCAAAATCTTGATGTCTCCAATCTCTTGTTTTGTACGTTTTTTCCACGTGTCTTGATATCCAATGTATCCCTGCAAAGTTTGGTGAAGATCTGAGTATGTCGTTTTTGACCTTATCTGGAACATCCTTTCTGAAAATTTGAAAATTGTTAAAAAATTCGTCCAAAATCTTGATGTCTCCAATCTCTTTTTTGTACGTTTTTTCCACGTGTCTTGACATCCAATGTATCCCTGCAAAGTTTGGTGAAGATCTGAGTATGTAGTTTTTGACCTTATCTGGAACCTCCCATCTGAAAATTTGAAAATTCTTAAAAAATTCGACCAAAATCTTGATGTCTCCAATCTTTTGTTTTGTACGTTTTTTCCCCGTGTCTTGACACATAATGTATCCATGCAAAGTTTGGTGAAGATCTGAGTATGTAGTTTTTGACCTTATATGGAACCTCCTATCTGAAAATTTGAAAATTCTTAAAAAATTCGTCCAAAATCTTGATGTCTCCAATCTCTTGTTTTGTACGTTTTTTCCACGTGTCTTGACATCCAATGTATCCCTGCAAAGTTTGGTGAAGATCTGAGTATGTAGTTTTTGACCTTATCTGGAACCTCCCATCTGAAAATTTGAAAATTAATAAAAAATCCGTAAAAAATCTTGATGACCCCAATCTCTTGTTTTGTACGTTTTTTCCACGTGTCTTGACATCCAATGTATCCATGCAAAGTTTGGTGAAGATCTGAGTATGTCGTTTTTGACCTTATCTGGAACCTCCCATCTGAAAATTTGAAAATTCTTAAAAAATTCGTCGAAAATCTTGATGTCTCCAATCTCTTGTTTTGTACGTTTTTTCCACGTGTCTTGACATGCAAAGTATCCCTGCAACGTTTGGTGAAGATCTGAGTATGTAGTTTTTGACCTTATCTGGAACCTCCTATCTGAAAATTTGAAAATTCTTCAAAAATTCGTCGAAAATCTTGATGTCTCCAATCTCTTGTTTTGTACGTTTTTTCCACGTGTCTTGACATCCAATGTATCCCTGCAATGTTTGGTGGAGATCTGAGTATGTAGTTTTTGACCTTATCTGGGACCTCCTATCAGAAAATTTGAAAATTCTTCAAAAATTCGTCCAAAATCTTGATGTCTCCAATCTCTTGTTTTGTACGTTTTTTCCACGTGTCTCGACCTCCAATGTATCCCTGCAAAGTTTGGTGAAGATCTGAGTATGTCGTTTTTGACCTTATCTGGAACATCCTTTCTGAAAATTTGAAAATTCTTAAAAAAATCGTCGAAAATCTTGATGTCTCCAATCTCTTGTTTTGTACGTTTTTTCCACGTGTCTTGACATCCAATGTATCCCTGCAAAGTTTGGTGAAGATCTGAGTATGTAGTTTTTGACCTTATATGGAACCTCCTTTCTGAAAATTTGAAAATTCTCAAAAAATTCGTCCAAAATCTTGATGTCTCCAATCTCTTGTTTTGTACGTTTTTTCCACGTGTCTTGACATCCAATGTATCCATGCAAAGTTTGGTGAAGATCTGAGTATGTCGTTTTTGACCTTATCTGGAACCTCCCATCTGAAAATTTGAAAATTCTTAAAAAATTCGTCGAAAATCTTGATGTCTCCAATCTCTTGTTTTGTACGTTTTTTCCACGTGTCTTGACATGCAAAGTATCCCTGCAACGTTTGGTGAAGATCTGAGTATGTAGTTTTTGACCTTATCTGGAACCTCCTATCTGAAAATTTGAAAATTCTTCAAAAATTCGTCGAAAATCTTGATGTCTCCAATCTCTTGTTTTGTACGTTTTTTCCACGTGTCTTGACCTCCAATGTATCCCTGCAAAGTTTGGTGAAGATCTGAGTATGTCGTTTTTGACCTTATCTGGAACATCCTTTCTGAAAATTTGAAAATTCTTAAAAAATTCGTCCAAAATTTGATGTCTCCAATCTCTTGTTTTGTACGTTTTTTCCACGTGTCTTGACATCCAATGTATCCCTGCAAAGTTTGGTGAAGATCTGAGTACGTCGTTTTTGACCTTATCTGGAACATCCTTTCTGAAAATTTGAAAATTCTTAAAAAATTCGTCCAAAATCTTGATGTCTCCAATCTCTTGTTTTGTACGTTTTTTCCACGTGTCTTGACATGCAAAGTATCCCTGCAACGTTTGGTGAAGATCTGAGTATGTAGTTTTTGACCTTATCTGGAACCTCCTATCTGAAAATTTGAAAATTCTTCAAAACTTCGTCGAAAATCTTGATGTCTCCCATCTCTTGTTTTGTAAGTTTTTTCCACGTGTCTTGACATCCAATGTATCCCTGCAATGTTTGGTGGAGATCTGAGTATGTAGTTTTTGACCTTATCTGGGACCTCCTATCAGAAAATTTGAAAATTCTTCAAAAATTCGTCCAAAATCTTGATGTCTCCAATCTCTTGTTTTGTACGTTTTTTCCACGTGTCTCGACCTCCAATGTATCCCTGCAAAGTTTGGTGAAGATCTGAGTATGTCGTTTTTGACCTTATCTGGAACATCCTTTCTGAAAATTTGAAAATTCTTAAAAAATTCATCGAAAATCTTGATGTCTCCAATCTCTTGTTTTGTACGTTTTTTCCACGTGTCTTGACATCCAATGTATCCCTGCAAAGTTTGGTGAAGATCTGAGTATGTAGTTTTTGACCTTATATGGAACCTCCCATCTGAAAATTTGAAAATTCCTAAAAAATCCGTCCAAAATCTTGATGACCCCAATCTCTTGTTTTGTACTTTTTTTCCACGTGTCTTGACATCCAATGTATCCCTGCAAAGTTTGGTGAAGATCTGAGTATGTAGTTTTTGATCTTATCTGGAACCTCCTATCTGAAAATTTGAAAATTCTTAAAAAATTCGTCCAAAATCTTGATGTCTCCAATCTCTTGTTTTGTACGTTTTTTCCACGTGTCTTGATATCCAATGTATCCCTGCAAAGTTTGGTGAAGATCTGAGTATGTTGTTTTTGACCTTATCTGGAACATCCTTTCTGAAAATTTGAAAATTGTTAAAAAATTCGTCCAAAATCTTGATGTCTCCTATCTCTTGTTTTGTACGTTTTTTCCACGTGTCTTGACATCCAATGTATCCCTGCAAAGTTTGGTGAAGATCTGAGTATGTAGTTTTTGACCTTATCTGGAACCTCCCATCTGAAAATTTGAAAATTCTTAAAAAATTCGACCAATATCTTGATGTCTCCAATCTCTTGTTTTGTACGTTTTTTCCACGTGTCTTGACACATAATGTATCCATGCAAAGTTTGGTGAAGATCTGAGTATGTAGTTTTTGACCTTATATGGAACCTCCTATCTGAAAATTTAAAAATTCTTAAAAAATTCGTCCAAAATCTTGATGTCTCCAATCTCTTGTTTTGTACGTTTTTTCCACGTGTCTTGACACATAATGTATCCATGCAAAGTTTGGTGAAGATCTGAGTATGTAGTTTTTGACCTTATATGGAACCTCCTATCTGAAAATTTGAAAATTCTTAAAAAATTCGTCCAAAATCTTGATGTCTCCAATCTCTTGTTTTGTACGTTTTTTCCACGTGTCTTGACATCCAATGTATCCCTGCAAAGTTTGGTGAAGATCTGAGTATGTAGTTTTTTACCTTATCTGGAACCTCCCATCTGAAAATTTGAAAATTCCTAAAAAATCCGTGCAAAATCTTGATGACTCCAATCTCTTGTTTTGTACGTTTTTTCCACGTGTCTTGACATCCAATGTATTCCTGCAATGTTTGGTGAAGATCTGAGTATGTAGTTTTTGACCTTATATGGAACCTCCTATCTGAAAATTTGAAAATTCTTAAAAAATTCGACCAAAATCTTGATGTTCCGAATCCTATGTTTTGTATGTTTTTTCCACGTGTCTTGACATCCAATGTATCCATGCAAAGTTTGGTGAAGATCTGAGTATGTAGTTTTTGACCTTATATTGAACCTCCCATCTGAAAATTTGAAAATTCTTAAAAAATTCGTCCAAAATCTTGATGACCCCAATCTCTTGTTTTGTACGTTTTTTCCACGTGTCTTGACATCCAAAGTATCCCTGCAAAGTTTGTTGAAGATCTGAGTATGTAGTTTTTGACCTTATATGGAACCTCCTTTCTGAAAATTTGAGAATTCTTAAAAAATTCGTCCAAAATCTTGATGTCTCCAATCTCTTGTTTTGTACGTTTTTTCCACGTGTCTTGACATCCAATGTATCCATGCAAAGTTTGGTGAAGATCTGAGTATGTCGTTTTTGACCTTATCTGGAACCTCCCATCTGAAAATTTGAAAATTCTTAAAAAATTCGTCGAAAATCTTGATGTCTCCAATCTTTTGTTTTGTACGTTTTTTCCACGTGTCTTGACATGCAAAGTATCCCTGCAACGTTTGGTGAAGATCTGAGTATGTAGTTTTTGACCTTATCTGGAACCTCCTATCTGAAAATTTGAAAATTCTTCAAAAATTCGTCGAAAATCTTGATGTCTCCAATCTCTTGTTTTGTACGTTTTTTCCACGTGTCTTGACATCCAATGTATTCCTGCAATGTTTGGTGGAGATCTGAGTATGTAGTTTTAGACCTTATCTGGAACCTCCTATCTGAAAATTTGAAAATTCTTCAAAAATTCGTCCAAAATCTTGATGTCTCCAATCTCTTGTTTTGTACGTTTTTTCCACGTGTCTCGACCTCCAATGGATCCCTGCAAAGTTTGGTGAAGATCTGAGTATGTCGTTTTTGACCTTATCTGGAACATCCTTTCTGAAAATTTGAAAATTCTTAAAAAATTCGTCGAAAATCTTGATGTCTCCAATCTCTTGTTTTGTACGTTTTTTCCACGTGTCTTGACATCCAAAGTATCCCTGCAAAGTTTGGTGAAGATCTGAGGATGTAGTTTTTGACCTTATATGGAACCTCCTATCTGAAAATTTGAAAATTCTTAAAAAATTCGTCCAAAATCTTGATGTCTCCAATCTCTTGTTTTGTACGTTTTTTCCACGTGTCTCGACCTCCAATGGATCCCTGCAAAGTTTGGTGAAGATCTGAGTATGTCGTTTTTGACCTTATCTGGAACCTCCCATCTGAAAATTTGAAAATTCTTAAAAAATTCGTCGAAAATCTTGATGTCTCCGATCTCTTGTTTTGTACGTTTTTTCCACGTGTCTTGACATGCAAAGTATTCCTGCAAAGTTTGGTGAAGATCTGAGTATGTAGTTTTTGACCTCATCTGGAACCTCCTATCTGAAAATTTGAAAATTCTTAAAAAATTCGTCCAAAATCTTGATGTCTCCAATCTCTTGTTTTGTACGTTTTTTCCACGTGTCTTGACATCCAATGTATCCCTGCAATGTTTGGTGAAGATCTGAGTATGTAGTTTTTGACCTTATCTGGAACCTCCCATCTGAAAATTTGAAAATTCCTAAAAAATCCGTCCAAAATCTTGATGACCCCAATCTCTTGTTTTGTACTTTTTTTCCACGTGTCTCGACCTCCAATGTATCCCTGCAAAGTTTGGTGAAGATCTGAGTATGTAGTTTTTGACCTTATATGGAACCTCCTATCTGAAAATTTGAAAATTCTTAAAAAATTCGTCCAAAATCTTGATGTCACCAATCCTATGTTTTGTATGTTTTTTCCACGTGTCTTGACATCCAATGTATCCATGCAAAGTTTGGTGAAGATCTGAGTATGTCGTTTTTGACCTTATCTGGAACCTCCCATCTGAAAATTTGAAAATTCTTAAAAAATTCGTCGAAAATCTTGATGTCTCCGATCTCTTGTTTTGTACGTTTTTTCCACGTGTCTTGACATGCAAAGTATTCCTGCAAAGTTTGGTGAAGATCTGAGTATGTAGTTTTTGACCTCATCTGGAACCTCCTATCTGAAAATTTGAAAATTCTTAAAAAATTCGTCCAAAATTTTGATGTCTCCAATCTCTTGTTTTGTACGTTTTTTCCACGTGTCTTGACATCCAATGTATCCCTGCAATGTTTGGTGAAGATCTGAGTATGTAGTTTTTGACCTTATCTGGAACCTCCCATCTGAAAATTTGAAAATTCCTAAAAAATCCGTCCAAAATCTTGATGACCCCAATCTCTTGTTTTGTACGTTTTTTCCACGTGTCTTGACATCCAATGTATCCCTGCAAAGTTTGGTGAAGATCTGAGTATGTAGTTTTTGACCTTATCTGGAACCTCCTATCTGAAAATTTGAAAATTCTTAAAAAATTCGTCCAAAATCTTGATGTCTCCAATCTCTTGTTTTGTACGTTTTTTCCACGTGTCTTGATATCCAATGTATCCCTGCAAAGTTTGGTGAAGATCTGAGTATGTCGTTTTTGACCTTATCTGGAACATCCTTTCTGAAAATTTGAAAATTGTTAAAAAATTCGTCCAAAATCTTGATGTCTCCAATCTCTTTTTTGTACGTTTTTTCCACGTGTCTTGACATCCAATGTATCCCTGCAAAGTTTGGTGAAGATCTGAGTATGTAGTTTTTGACCTTATCTGGAACCTCCCATCTGAAAATTTGAAAATTCTTAAAAAATTCGACCAAAATCTTGATGTCTCCAATCTTTTGTTTTGTACGTTTTTTCCCCGTGTCTTGACACATAATGTATCCATGCAAAGTTTGGTGAAGATCTGAGTATGTAGTTTTTGACCTTATATGGAACCTCCTATCTGAAAATTTGAAAATTCTTAAAAAATTCGTCCAAAATCTTGATGTCTCCAATCTCTTGTTTTGTACGTTTTTTCCACGTGTCTTGACATCCAATGTATCCCTGCAAAGTTTGGTGAAGATCTGAGTATGTAGTTTTTGACCTTATCTGGAACCTCCCATCTGAAAATTTGAAAATTCCTAAAAAATCCGTGCAAAATCTTGATGACCCCAATCTCTTGTTTTGTACGTTTTTTCCACGTGTCTTGACATCCAATGTATCCATGCAAAGTTTGGTGAAGATCTGAGTATGTCGTTTTTGACCTTATCTGGAACCTCCCATCTGAAAATTTGAAAATTCTTAAAAAATTCGTCGAAAATCTTGATGTCTCCAATCTCTTGTTTTGTACGTTTTTTCCACGTGTCTTGACATGCAAAGTATCCCTGCAACGTTTGGTGAAGATCTGAGTATGTAGTTTTTGACCTTATCTGGAACCTCCTATCTGAAAATTTGAAAATTCTTCAAAAATTCGTCGAAAATCTTGATGTCTCCAATCTCTTGTTTTGTACGTTTTTTCCACGTGTCTTGACATCCAATGTATCCCTGCAATGTTTGGTGGAGATCTGAGTATGTAGTTTTTGACCTTATCTGGGACCTCCTATCAGAAAATTTGAAAATTCTTCAAAAATTCGTCCAAAATCTTGATGTCTCCAATCTCTTGTTTTGTACGTTTTTTCCACGTGTCTCGACCTCCAATGTATCCCTGCAAAGTTTGGTGAAGATCTGAGTATGTCGTTTTTGACCTTATCTGGAACATCCTTTCTGAAAATTTGAAAATTCTTAAAAAATTCGTCGAAAATCTTGATGTCTCCAATCTCTTGTTTTGTACGTTTTTTCCACGTGTCTTGACATCCAATGTATCCCTGCAAAGTTTGGTGAAGATCTGAGTATGTAGTTTTTGACCTTATATGGAACCTCCCATCTGAAAATTTGAAAATTCTCAAAAAATTCGTCCATAATCTTGATGTCTCCAATCTCTTGTTTTGTACGTTTTTTCCACGTGTCTTGACATCCAATGTATCCCTGCAAAGTTTGGTGAAGATCTGAGTTTGTAGTTTTTGACCTTATATGGAACCTCCTATCTGAAAATTTGAAAATTCTTAAAAAATTCGTCCAAAATCTTGATGTCACCAATCCTATGTTTTGTATGTTTTTTCCACGTGTCTTGACATCCAATGTATCCATGCAAAGTTTGGTGAAGATCTGAGTATGTCGTTTTTGACCTTATCTGGAACCTCCCATCTGAAAATTTGAAAATTCTTAAAAAATTCGTCGAAAATCTTGATGTCTCCGATCTCTTGTTTTGTACGTTTTTTCCACGTGTCTTGACATGCAAAGTATTCCTGCAAAGTTTGGTGAAGATCTGAGTATGTAGTTTTTGACCTTATATGGAACCTCCTATCTGAAAATTTGAAAATTCTTAAAAAATTCGTCCAAAATCTTGATGTCTCCAATCTCTTGTTTTGTACGTTTTTTCCACGTGTCTTGACATCCAATGTATCCCTGCAAAGTTTGGTGAAGATCTGAGTATGTAGTTTTTGACCTTATCTGGAACCTCCCATCTGAAAATTTGAAAATTCCTAAAAAATCCGTGCAAAATCTTGATGACCCCAATCTCTTGTTTTGTACGTTTTTTCCACGTGTCTTGACATCCAATGTATCCATGCAAAGTTTGGTGAAGATCTGAGTATGTCGTTTTTGACCTTATCTGGAACCTCCCATCTGAAAATTTGAAAATTCTTAAAAAATTCGTCGAAAATCTTGATGTCTCCAATCTCTTGTTTTGTACGTTTTTTCCACGTGTCTTGACATGCAAAGTATCCCTGCAACGTTTGGTGAAGATCTGAGTATGTAGTTTTTGACCTTATCTGGAACCTCCTATCTGAAAATTTGAAAATTCTTCAAAAATTCGTCGAAAATCTTGATGTCTCCAATCTCTTGTTTTGTACGTTTTTTCCACGTGTCTTGACATCCAATGTATCCCTGCAATGTTTGGTGGAGATCTGAGTATGTAGTTTTTGACCTTATCTGGGACCTCCTATCTGAAAATTTGAAAATTCTTCAAAAATTCGTCCAAAATCTTGATGTCTCCAATCTCTTGTTTTGTACGTTTTTTCCACGTGTCTCGACCTCCAATGTATCCCTGCAAAGTTTGGTGAAGATCTGAGTATGTCGTTTTTGACCTTATCTGGAACATCCTTTCTGAAAATTTGAAAATTCTTAAAAAATTCGTCGAAAATCTTGATGTCTCCAATCTCTTGTTTTGTACGTTTTTTCCACGTGTCTTGACATCCAATGTATCCCTGCAAAGTTTGGTGAAGATCTGAGTATGTAGTTTTTGACCTTATATGGAACCTCCTTTCTGAAAATTTGAAAATTCTCAAAAAATTCGTCCATAATCTTGATGTCTCCAATCTCTTGTTTTGTACGTTTTTTCCACGTGTCTTGACATCCAATGTATCCCTGCAAAGTTTGGTGAAGATCTGAGTATGTAGTTTTTGACCTTATCTGGAACCTCCCATCTGAAAATTTGAAAATTCTTAAAAAATTCGACCAAAATCTTGATGTCACCAATCCTATGTTTTGTATGTTTTTTCCACGTGTCTTGACATCCAATGTATCCATGCAAAGTTTGGTGAAGATCTGAGTATGTCGTTTTTGACCTTATCTGGAACCTCCCATCTGAAAATTTGAAAATTCTTAAAAAATTCGTCGAAAATCTTGATGTCTCCGATCTCTTGTTTTGTACGTTTTTTCCACGTGTCTTGACATGCAAAGTATTCCTGCAAAGTTTGGTGAAGATCTGAGTATGTAGTTTTTGACCTCATCTGGAACCTCCTATCTGAAAATTTGAAAATTCTTAAAAAATTCGTCCAAAATTTTGATGTCTCCAATCTCTTGTTTTGTACGTTTTTTCCACGTGTCTTGACATCCAATGTATCCCTGCAATGTTTGGTGAAGATCTGAGTATGTAGTTTTTGACCTTATCTGGAACCTCCCATCTGAAAATTTGAAAATTCCTAAAAAATCCGTCCAAAATCTTGATGACCCCAATCTCGTTTTGTACGTTTTTTCCACGTGTCTTGACATCCAATGTATCCCTGCAAAATTTGGTGAAGATCTGAGTATGTAGTTTTTGACCTTATCTGGAACCTCCTATCTGAAAATTTGAAAATTCTTAAAAAATTCGTCCAAAATCTTGATGTCTCCAATCTCTTGTTTTGTACGTTTTTTCCACGTGTCTTGATATCCAATGTATCCCTGCAAAGTTTGGTGAAGATCTGAGTATGTCGTTTTTGACCTTATCTGGAACATCCTTTCTGAAAATTTGAAAATTGTTAAAAAATTCGTCGAAAATCTTGATGTCTCCAATCTCTTTTTTGTACGTTTTTTCCACGTGTCTTGACATCCAATGTATCCCTGCAAAGTTTGGTGAAGATCTGAGTATGTAGTTTTTGACCTTATCTGGAACCTCCCATCTGAAAATTTGAAAATTCTTAAAAAATTCGACCAAAATCTTGATGTCTCCAATCTTTTGTTTTGTACGTTTTTTCCACGTGTCTTGACACATAATGTATCCATGCAAAGTTTGGTGAAGATCTGAGTATGTAGTTTTTGACCTTATATGGAACCTCCTATCTGAAAATTTGAAAATTCTTAAAAAATTCGTCCAAAACCTTGATGTCTCCAATCTCTTGTTTTGTACGTTTTTTCCACGTGTCTTGACATCCAATGTATCCCTGCAAAGTTTGGTGAAGATCTGAGTATGTAGTTTTTGACCTTATCTGGAACCTCCCATCTGAAAATTTGAAAATTCCTAAAAAATCCGTGCAAAATCTTGATGACCCCAATCTCTTGTTTTGTACGTTTTTTCCACGTGTCTTGACATCCAATGTATTCCTGCAATGTTTGGTGAAGATCTGAGTATGTAGTTTTTGACCTTATATGGAACCTCCTATCTGAAAATTTGAAAATTCTTAAAAAATTCGACCAAAATCTTGATGTTCCGAATCCTATGTTTTGTATGTTTTTTCCACGTGTCTTGACATCCAATGTATCCATGCAAAGTTTGGTGAAGATCTGAGTATGTAGTTTTTGACCTTATATTGAACCTCCCATCTGAAAATTTGAAAATTCTTAAAAAATTCGTCCAAAATCTTGATGACCCCAATCTCTTGTTTTGTACGTTTTTTCCACGTGTCTTGACATCCAAAGTATCCCTGCAAAGTTTGGTGAAGATCTGAGTATGTAGTTTTTGACCTTATATGGAACCTCCTTTCTGAAAATTTGAGAATTCTTAAAAAATTCGTCCAAAATCTTGATGTCTCCAATCTCTTGTTTTGTACGTTTTTTCCACGTGTCTTGACATCCAATGTATCCATGCAAAGTTTGGTGAAGATCTGAGTATGTCGTTTTTGACCTTATCTGGAACCTCCCATCTGAAAATTTGAAAATTCTTAAAAAATTCGTCGAAAATCTTGATGTCTCCAATCTTTTGTTTTGTACGTTTTTTCCACGTGTCTTGACATGCAAAGTATCCCTGCAACGTTTGGTGAAGGTCTGAGTATGTAGTTTTTGACCTTATCTGGAACCTCCTATCTGAAAATTTGAAAATTCTTCAAAAATTCGTCGAAAATCTTGATGTCTCCAATCTCTTGTTTTGTACGTTTTTTCCACGTGTCTTGACATCCAAGGTATTCCTGCAATGTTTGGTGGAGATCTGAGTATGTAGTTTTAGACCTTATCTGGAACCTCCTATCTGAAAATTTGAAAATTCTTCAAAAATTCGTCCAAAATCTTGATGTCTCCAATCTCTTGTTTTGTACGTTTTTTCCACGTGTCTCGACCTCCAATGGATCCCTGCAAAGTTTGGTGAAGATCTGAGTATGTCGTTTTTGACCTTATCTGGAACATCCTTTCTGAAAATTTGAAAATTCTTAAAAAATTCGTCGAAAATCTTGATGTCTCCAATCTCTTGTTTTGTACGTTTTTTCCACGTGTCTTGACATCCAATGTATCCCTGCAAAGTTTGGTGAAGATCTGAGTATGTAGTTTTTGACCTTATCTGGAACCTCCCATCTGAAAATTTGAAAATTCTTAAAAAATTCGACCAAAATCTTGATGTCTCCAATCTTTTGTTTTGTACGTTTTTTCCACGTGTCTTGACACATAATGTATCCATGCAAAGTTTGGTGAAGATCTGAGTATGTAGTTTTTGACCTTATATGGAACCACCTATCTGAAAATTTGAAAATTCCTAAAAAATTCGTCCAAAATTTTGATGTCTCCAATCTCTTGTTTTGTACGTTTTTTCCACGTGTCTTGACATCCAATGTATCCCTGCAATGTTTGGTGAAGATCTGAGTATGTAGTTTTTGACCTTATATGGAACCTCCTATCTGAAAATTTGAAAATTCTTAAAAAATTCGACCAAAATCTTGATGTCTCCAATCTCTTGTTTTGTACGTTTTTTCCACGTGTCTTGACATCCAATGTATCCCTGCAAAGTTTGGTGAAGATCTGAGTATGTCGTTTTTGACCTTATATTGAACCTCCCATCTGAAAATTTGAAAATTCTTAAAAAATTCGTCCAAAATCTTGATGTCTCCAATCTCTTGTTTTGTACGTTTTTTCCACGTGTCTTGATATCCAATGTATCCCTGCAAAGTTTGGTGAAGATCTGAGTATGTAGTTTTTGACCTTATATGGAACCTCCTATCTGAAAATTTGAAAATTCTTAAAAAATTCGACCAAAATCTTGATGTTCCGAATCCTATGTTTTGTATGTTTTTTCCACGTGTCTTGACATGCAAAGTATTCCTGCAAAGTTTGGTGAAGATCTGAGTATGTAGTTTTTGACCTTATCTGGAACCTCCTATCTGAAAATTTGAAAATTCTTAAAAAATTCGTCGAAAATCTTGATGTCTCCGATCTCTTGTTTTGTACGTTTTTTCCACGTGTCTTGACATGCAAAGTATTCCTGCAAAGTTTGGTGAAGATCTGAGTATGTAGTTTTTGACCTTATCTGGAACCTCCCATCTGAAAATTTGAAAATTCCTAAAAAATCCGTCCAAAATCTTGATGACCCCAATCTCTTGTTTTGTACGTTTTTTCCACGTGTCTTGACATCCAATGTATCCCTGCAATGTTTGGTGAAGATCTGAGTATGTCGTTTTTGACCTTATCTGGAACCTCCCATCTGAAAATTTGAAAATTCTTAAAAAATTCGTCGAAAATCTTGATGTCTCCAATCTTTTGTTTTGTACGTTTTTTCCACGTGTCTTGACATGCAAAGTATCCCTGCAACGTTTGGTGAAGATCTGAGTATGTAGTTTTTGACCTTATCTGGAACCTCCTATCTGAAAATTTGAAAATTCTTCAAAAATTCGTCGAAAATCTTGATGTCTCCAATCTCTTGTTTTGTACGTTTTTTCCACGTGTCTTGACATCCAATGTATTCCTGCAATGTTTGGTGGAGATCTGAGTATGTAGTTTTAGACCTTATCTGGAACCTCCTATCTGAAAATTTGAAAATTCTTCAAAAATTCGTCGAAAATCTTGATGTCTCCAATCTCTTTTTTGTACGTTTTTTCCACGTGTCTTGACATCCAATGTATCCCTGCAAAGTTTGGTGAAGATCTGAGTATGTCGTTTTTGACCTTATCTGGAACATCCTTTCTGAAAATTTGAAAATCCTTAAAAAATTCGTCGAAAATCTTGATGTCTCCAATCTCTTGTTTTGTACGTTTTTTCCACGTGTCTTGACATCCAATGTATCCCTGCAAAGTTTGGTGAAGATCTGAGTATGTAGTTTTTGACCTTATATGGAACCTCCTATCTGAAAATTTGAAAATTCTTAAAAAATTCGTCCAAAATCTTGATGTCTCCAATCTCTTGTTTTGTACGTTTTTTCCACGTGTCTCGACCTCCAATGGATCCCTGCAAAGTTTGGTGAAGATCTGAGTATGTCGTTTTTGACCTTATCTGGAACCTCCCATCTGAAAATTTGAAAATTCTTAAAAAATTCGTCGAAAATCTTGATGTCTCCGATCTCTTGTTTTGTACGTTTTTTCCACGTGTCTTGACATGCAAAGTATTCCTGCAAAGTTTGGTGAAGATCTGAGTATGTAGTTTTTGACCTCATCTGGAACCTCCTATCTGAAAATTTGAAAATTCTTAAAAAATTCGTCCAAAATCTTGATGTCTCCAATCTCTTGTTTTGTACGTTTTTTCCACGTGTCTTGACATCCAATGTATCCCTGCAATGTTTGGTGAAGATCTGAGTATGTAGTTTTTGACCTTATCTGGAACCTCCCATCTGAAAATTTGAAAATTCTTAAAAAATCCGTCCAAAATCTTGATGACCCCAATCTCTTGTTTTGTACTTTTTTTCCACATGTCTCGACCTCCAATGTATCCCTGCAAAGTTTGGTGAAGATCTGAGTATGTAGTTTTTGACCTTATATGGAACCTCCTATCTGAAAATTTGAAAATTCTTAAAAAATTCGTCCAAAATCTTGATGTCACCAATCCTATGTTTTGTATGTTTTTTCCACGTGTCTTGACATCCAATGTATCCATGCAAAGTTTGGTGAAGATCTGAGTATGTCGTTTTTGACCTTATCTGGAACCTCCCATCTGAAAATTTGAAAATTCTTAAAAAATTCGTCGAAAATCTTGATGTCTCCGATCTCTTGTTTTGTACGTTTTTTCCACGTGTCTTGACATGCATAGTATTCCTGCAAAGTTTGGTGAAGATCTGAGTATGTAGTTTTTGACCTCATCTGGAACCTCCTATCTGAAAATTTGAAAATTCTTAAAAAATTCGTCCAAAATCTTGATGTCTCCAATCTCTTGTTTTGTACGTTTTTTCCACGTGTCTTGACATCCAATGTATCCCTGCAATGTTTGGTGAAGATCTGAGTATGTAGTTTTTGACCTTATCTGGAACCTCCCATCTGAAAATTTGAAAATTCCTAAAAAATCCGTCCAAAATCTTGATGACCCCAATCTCTTGTTTTGTACTTTTTTTCCACGTGTCTTGACATCCAATGTATCCCTGCAAAGTTTGGTGAAGATCTGAGTATGTAGTTTTTGATCTTATCTGGAACCTCCTATCTGAAAATTTGAAAATTCTTAAAAAATTCGTCCAAAATCTTGATGTCTCCAATCTCTTGTTTTGTACGTTTTTTCCACGTGTCTTGATATCCAATGTATCCCTGCAAAGTTTGGTGAAGATCTGAGTATGTTGTTTTTGACCTTATCTGGAACATCCTTTCTGAAAATTTGAAAATTGTTAAAAAATTCGTCCAAAATCTTGATGTCTCCTATCTCTTGTTTTGTACGTTTTTTCCACGTGTCTTGACATCCAATGTATCCCTGCAAAGTTTGGTGAAGATCTGAGTATGTAGTTTTTGACCTTATCTGGAACCTCCCATCTGAAAATTTGAAAATTCTTAAAAAATTCGACCAATATCTTGATGTCTCCAATCTCTTGTTTTGTACGTTTTTTCCACGTGTCTTGACACATAATGTATCCATGCAAAGTTTGGTGAAGATCTGAGTATGTAGTTTTTGACCTTATATGGAACCTCCTATCTGAAAATTTAAAAATTCTTAAAAAAATCGTCCAAAATCTTGATGTCTTCAATCTCTTGTTTTGTACGTTTTTTCCACGTGTCTTGACATCCAATGTATCCCTGCAAAGTTTGGTGAAGATCTGAGTATGTAGTTTTTGACCTTATCTGGAACCTCCCATCTGAAAATTTGAAAATTCTTAAAAAATTCGACCAAAATCTTGATGTCTCCAATCTTTTGTTTTGTACGTTTTTTCCACGTGTCTTGACACATAATGTATCCATGCAAAGTTTGGTGAAGATCTGAGTATGTAGTTTTTGACCTTATATGGAACCTCCTATCTGAAAATTTGAAAATTCTTAAAAAATTCGTCCAAAATCTTGATGTCTCCAATCTCTTGTTTTGTACGTTTTTTCCACGTGTCTTGACATCCAATGTATCCCTGCAAAGTTTGGTGAAGATCTGAGTATGTAGTTTTTGACCTTATCTGGAACCTCCCATCTGAAAATTTGAAAATTCCTAAAAAATCCGTGCAAAATCTTGATGACCCCAATCTCTTGTTTTGTACGTTTTTTCCACGTGTCTTGACATCCAATGTATCCATGCAAAGTTTGTTGAAGATCTGAGTATGTCGTTTTTGACCTTATCTGGAACCTCCCATCTGAAAATTTGAAAATTCTTAAAAAATTCGTCGAAAATCTTGATGTCTCCAATCTTTTGTTTTGTACGTTTTTTCCACGTGTCTTGACATGCAAAGTATCCCTGCAACGTTTGGTGAAGATCTGAGTATGTAGTTTTTGACCTTATCTGGAACCTCCCATCTGAAAATTTGAAAATTCCTAAAAAATCCGTCCAAAATCTTGATGACCCCAATCTCTTGTTTTGTACGTTTTTTCCACGTGTCTTGACATCCAATGTATCCCTGCAAAGTTTGGTGAAGATCTGAGTATGTAGTTTTTGACCTTATCTGGAACCTCCTATCTGAAAATTTGAAAATTCTTAAAAAATTCGTCCAAAATCTTGATGTCTCCAATCTCTTGTTTTGTACGTTTTTTCCACGTGTCTTGATATCCAATGTATCCCTGCAAAGTTTGGTGAAGATCTGAGTATGTCGTTTTTGACCTTATCTGGAACATCCTTTCTGAAAATTTGAAAATTGTTAAAAAATTCGTCCAAAATCTTGATGTCTCCTATCTCTTGTTTTGTACGTTTTTTCCACGTGTCTTGACATCCAATGTATCCCTGCAAAGTTTGGTGAAGATCTGAGTATGTAGTTTTTGACCTTATCTGGAACCTCCCATCTGAAAATTTGAAAATTCTTAAAAAATTCGACCAAAATCTTGATGTCTCCAATCTCTTCTTTTGTACGTTTTTTCTACGTGTCTTGACACATAATGTATCCATGCAAAGTTTGGTGAAGATCTGAGTATGTAGTTTTTGACCTTATATGGAACCTCCTATCTGAAAATTTGAAAATTCTTAAAAAATTTTACCAAAATCTTGATGTCCCCAATCCTATGTTTTGTATGTTTTTTCCACGTGTCTTGACATCCAATGTATCCCTGCAGAGTTTGGTGAAGATCTGAGTATGTAGTTTTTGACCTTATCTGGAACCTCCCATCTGAAAATTTGAAAATTCTTAAAAAATTCGTCGAAAATCTTGATGTCTCCAATCTCTTGTTTTGTACGTTTTTTCCACGTGTCTTGACATGCAAAGTATCCCTGCAACGTTTGGTGAAGATCTGAGTATGTAGTTTTTGACCTTATCTGGAACTTCCTATCTGAAAATTTGAATATTCTTAAAAAATTCGTCCAAAATCTTGATGTCTCCAATCTCTTGTTTTGTACGTTTTTTCCACGTGTCTTGACATCCAATGTATCCCTGCAATGTTTGGTGAAGATCTGAGTATGTAGTTTTTGACCTTATATGGAACCTCCTATCTGAAAATTTGAAAATTCTTAAAAAATTCGTCCAAAATCTTGATGTCTCCAATCTCTTGTTTTGTACGTTCTTTCCACGTGTCTTGACATCCAATGTATCCCTGCAATGTTTGGTGAAGATCTGAGTATGTAGTTTTTGACCTTATATGGAACCTCCTATCTGAAAATTTGAAAATTCTTAAAAAAATTTAACAAAATCTTGATGTCCCCAATCCTATGTTTTGTATGTTTTTTCCACGTGTCTTGACATACAATGTATCCTTGCAGAGTTTGGTGAAGATGTGAGTATGTAGTTTTTGACCTTATCTGGAACCTCCCATCTGAAAATTTGAAAATTCCTAAAAAATCCGTCCAAAATTTTGTTGACCCCAATCTCTTGTTTTGTACGTTTTTTCCACGTGTCTTGACATCCAATGTATCCCTGCAAAGTTTGGTGAAGATCTGAGTATGTAGTTTTTGACCTTATCTGGAACCGCATTTCTGAAAATTTGAAAATTCTTAAAAAAATCGTCCAAAATCTTGATGTCTCCAATCTCTTGTTTTGTACGTTTTTTCCACGTGTCTTGACATCCAATGTATCCCTGCAAAGTTTGGTGAAGATCTGAGTATGTAGTTTTTGACCTTATCTGGAACCTCCTATCTGAAAATTTGAAAATTCTTAAAAAATTCGTCCAAAATCTTGATGTCTCCAATCTCTTGTTTTGTACGTTTTTTCCACGTGTCTTGATATCCAATGTATCCCTGCAAAGTTTGGTGAAGATCTGAGTACGTCGTTTTTGACCTTATCTGGAACATCCTTTCTGAAAATTTGAAAATTGTTAAAAAATTCGTCCAAAATCTTGATGTCTCCTATCTCTTGTTTTGTACGTTTTTTCCACGTGTCTTGACATCCAATGTATCCCTGCAAAGTTTGGTGAAGATCTGAGTATGTAGTTTTTGACCTTATCTGGAACCTCCCATCTGAAAATTTGAAAATTCTTAAAAAATTCGACCAAAATCTTGATGTCTCCAATCTCTTGTTTTGTACGTTTTTTCCACGTGTCTTGACACATAATGTATCCATGCAAAGTTTGGTGAAGATCTGAGTATGTAGTTTTTGACCTTATATGGAACCTCCTATCTGAAAATTTGAAAATTCTTAAAAAATTTGACCAAAATCTTGATGTCCCCAATCCTATGTTTTGTATGTTTTTTCCACGTGTCTTGACATCCAATGTATCCATGCAAAGTTTAGTGAAGATCTGAGTATGTAGTTTTTGACCTTATCTGGAACCTCCCATCTGAAAATTTGAAAATTCTTAAAAAATTCGTCGAAAATCTTGATGTCTCCAATCTCTTGTTTTGTACGTTTTTTCCACGCGTCTTGACATGCAAAGTATCCCTGCAACGTTTGGTGAAGATCTGAGTATGTAGTTTTTGACCTTATCTGGAACCTCCTATCTGAAAATTTGAAAATTCTTAAAAAATTCGTCCAAAATCTTGATGTCTCCAATCTCTTGTTTTGTACGTTTTTTCCACGTGTCTTGACATCCAATGTATCCCTGCAAAGTTTGGTGAAGATCTGAGTATGTAGTTTTTGACTTTATATGGAACCTCCTATCTGAAAATTTGAAAATTCTTAAAAAATTCGTCCAAAATCTTGATGTCTCCAATCTCTTGTTTTGTACGTTTTTTCCACGTGTCTCGACCTCCAATGGATCCCTGCAAAGTTTGGTGAAGATCTGAGTATGTCGTTTTTTACCTTATCTGGAACCTCCCATCTGAAAATTTGAAAATTCTTAAAAAATTCGTCGAAAATCTTGATGTCTCCGATCTCTTGTTTTGTACGTTTTTTCCACGTGTCTTGACATGCAAAGTATTCCTGCAAAGTTTGGTGAAGATCTGAGTATGTAGTTTTTGACCTCATCTGGAACCTCCTATCTGAAAATTTGAAAATTCTTAAAAAAATCGTCCAAAATCTTGATGTCTCCAATCTCTTGTTTTGTACGTTTTTTCCACGTGTCTTGACATCCAATGTATCCCTGCAATGTTTGGTGAAGATCTGAGTATGTAGTTTTTGACCTTATCTGGAACCTCCCATCTGAAAATTTGAAAATTCCTAAAAAATCCGTCCAAAATCTTGATGACCCCAATCTCTTGTTTTGTACTTTTTTTCCACGTGTCTTGACATCCAATGTATCCCTGCAAAGTTTGGTGAAGATCTGAGTATGTAGTTTTTGATCTTATCTGGAACCTCCTATCTGAAAATTTGAAAATTCTTAAAAAATTCGTCCAAAATCTTGATGTCTCCAATCTCTTGTTTTGTACGTTTTTTCCACGTGTCTTGATATCCAATGTATCCCTGCAAAGTTTGGTGAAGATCTGAGTATGTTGTTTTTGACCTTATCTGGAACATCCTTTCTGAAAATTTGAAAATTGTTAAAAAATTCGTCCAAAATCTTGATGTCTCCTATCTCTTGTTTTGTACGTTTTTTCCACGTGTCTTGACATCCAATGTATCCCTGCAAAGTTTGGTGAAGATCTGAGTATGTAGTTTTTGACCTTATCTGGAACCTCCCATCTGAAAATTTGAAAATTCTTAAAAAATTCGACCAATATCTTGATGTCTCCAATCTTTTGTTTTGTACGTTTTTTCCACGTGTCTTGACACATAATGTATCCATGCAAAGTTTGGTGAAGATCTGAGTATGTAGTTTTTGACCTTATATGGAACCTCCTATCTGAAAATTTGAAAATTCTTAAAAAATTCGTCCAAAATCTTGATGTCTCCAATCTCTTGTTTTGTACGTTTTTTCCACGTGTCTTGACATCCAATGTATCCCTGCAAAGTTTGGTGAAGATCTGAGTATGTAGTTTTTGACCTTATCTGGAACCTCCCATCTGAAAATTTGAAAATTCCTAAAAAATCCGTGCAAAATCTTGATGACCCCAATCTCTTGTTTTGTACGTTTTTTCCACGTGTCTTGACATCCAATGTATTCCTGCAATGTTTGGTGAAGATCTGAGTATGTAGTTTTTGACTTTATATGGAACCTCCTATCTGAAAATTTGAAAATTCTTAAAAAATTCGACCAAAATCTTGATGTTCCGAATCCTATGTTTTGTATGTTTTTTCCACGTGTCTTGACATCCAATGTATCCATGCAAAGTTTGGTGAAGATCTGAGTATGTAGTTTTTGACCTTATATTGAACCTCCCATCTGAAAATTTGAAAATTCTTAAAAAATTCGTCCAAAATCTTGATGACCCCAATCTCTTGTTTTGTACGTTTTTTCCACGTGTCTTGACATCCAAAGTATCCCTGCAACGTTTGGTGAAGATCTGAGTATGTAGTTTTTGACCTTATATGGAACCTCCTTTCTGAAAATTTGAGAATCCTTAAAAAATTCGTCCAAAATCTTGATGTCTCCAATCTCTTGTTTTGTACGTTTTTTCCACGTGTCTTGACATCCAATGTATCCATGCAAAGTTTGGTGAAGATCTGAGTATGTCGTTTTTGACCTTATCTGGAACCTCCCATCTGAAAATTTGAAAATTCTTAAAAAATTCGTCGAAAATCTTATGTCTCCAATCTTTTGTTTTGTACGTTTTTTCCACGTGTCTTGACATGCAAAGTATCCCTGCAACGTTTGGTGAAGATCTGAGTATGTAGTTTTTGACCTTATCTGGAACCTCCTATCTGAAAATTTGAAAATTCTTCAAAAATTCGTCGAAAATCTTGATGTCTCCAATCTCTTGTTTTGTACGTTTTTTCCACGTGTCTTGACATCCAATGTATTCCTGCAATGTTTGGTGGAGATCTGAGTATGTAGTTTTAGACCTTATCTGGAACCTCCTATCTGAAAATTTGAAAATTCTTCAAAAATTCGTCCAAAATCTTGATGTCTCCAATCTCTTGTTTTGTACGTTTTTTCCACGTGTCTCGACCTCCAATGGATCCCTGCAAAGTTTGGTGAAGATCTGAGTATGTCGTTTTTGACCTTATCTGGAACATCCTTTCTGAAAATTTGAAAATTCTTCAAAAATTCATCGAAAATCTTGATGTCTCCAATCTCTTGTTTTGTACGTTTTTTCCACGTGTCTTGACATCCAATGTATTCCTGCAATGTTTGGTGGAGATCTGAGTATGTAGTTTTAGACCTTATCTGGAACCTCCTATCTGAAAATTTGAAAATTCTTCAAAAATTCGTCGAAAATCTTGATGTCTCCGATCTCTTGTTTTGTATGTTTTTTCCACGTGTCTCGACCTCCAATGGATCCCTGCAAAGTTTGGTGAAGATCTGAGTATGTAGTTTTTGACCTCATCTGGAACATCCTTTCTGAAAATTTGAAAATTCTTCAAAAATTCGTCGAAAATCTTGATGTCTCCAATCTCTTGTTTTGTACGTTTTTTCCACGTGTCTTGACATCCAATGTATTCCTGCAATGTTTGGTGGAGATCTGAGTATGTAGTTTTAGACCTTATCTGGAACCTCCTATCTGAAAACTTGAAAATTCTTCAAAAATTCGTCCAAAATCTTGATGTCTCCAATCTCTTGTTTTGTACGTTTTTTCCACGTGTCTCGACCTCCAATGGATCCCTGCAAAGTTTGGTGAAGATCTGAGTATGTAGTTTTTGACCTTATCTGGAACCTCCTATCTGAAAATTTGAAAATTCTTCAAAAATTCGTCGAAAATCTTGATGTCTCCAATCTCTTGTTTTGTACGTTTTTTCCACGTGTCTTGACATCCAATGTATTCCTGCAATGTTTGGTGGAGATCTGAGTATGTAGTTTTAGACCTTATCTGGAACCTCCTATCTGAAAATTTGAAAATTCTTCAAAAATTCGTCGAAAATCTTGATGTCTCCGATCTCTTGTTTTGTACGTTTTTTCCACGTGTCTTGACATGCAAAGTATTCCTGCAAAGTTTGGTGAAGATCTGAGTATGTAGTTTTTGACCTCATCTGGAACCTCCTATCTGAAAATTTGAAAATTCTTAAAAAATTCGTCCAAAATCTTGATGTCTCCAATCTCTTGTTTTGTACGTTTTTTCCACGTGTCTTGACATCCAATGTATCCCTGCAATGTTTGGTGAAGATCTGAGTATGTAGTTTTTGACCTTATCTGGAACCTCCCATCTGAAAATTTGAAAATTCCTAAAAAATCCGTCCAAAATCTTGATGACCCCAATCTCTTGTTTTGTACTTTTTTTCCACGTGTCTCGACCTCCAATGTATCCCTGCAAAGTTTGGTGAAGATCTGAGTATGTAGTTTTTGACCTTATATGGAACCTCCTATCTGAAAATTTGAAAATTCTTAAAAAATTCGTCGAAAATCTTGATGTCTCCGATCTCTTGTTTTGTACGTTTTTTCCACGTGTCTTGACATGCAAAGTATTCCTGCAAAGTTTGGTGAAGATCTGAGTATGTCGTTTTTGACCTCATCTGGAACCTCCCATCTGAAAATTTGAAAATTCTTAAAAAATTCGTCGAAAATCTTGATGTCTCCAATCTTTTGTTTTGTACGTTTTTTCCACGTGCCTTGACATCCAATGTATCCCTGCAAAGTTTGGTGAAGATCTGAGTATGTAGTTTTTGACCTTATATGGAACCTCCTATCTGAAAATTTGAAAATTCTTAAAAAATTCGTCCAAAATCTTGATGTCTCCAATCTCTTGTTTTGTACGTTTTTTCCACGTGTCTCGACCTCCAATGGATCCCTGCAAAGTTTGGTGAAGATCTGAGTATGTCGTTTTTGACCTTATCTGGAACCTCCCATCTGAAAATTTGAAAATTCTTAAAAAATTCGTCGAAAATCTTGATGTCTCCGATCTCTTGTTTTGTACGTTTTTTCCACGTGTCTTGACATGCAAAGTATTCCTGCAAAGTTTGGTGAAGATCTGAGTATGTAGTTTTTGACCTCATCTGGAACCTCCTATCTGAAAATTTGAAAATTCTTAAAAAATTCGTCCAAAATCTTGATGTCTCCAATCTCTTGTTTTGTACGTTTTTTCCACGTGTCTTGACATCCAATGTATCCCTGCAATGTTTGGTGAAGATCTGAGTATGTAGTTTTTGACCTTATCTGGAACCTCCCATCTGAAAATTTGAAAATTCTTAAAAAATTCGTCCAAAATTTTGATGTCTCCAATCTCTTGTTTTGTACGTTTTTTCCACGTGTCTTGACATCCAATGTATCCATGCAAAGTTTGGTGAAGATCTGAGTATGTAGTTTTTGACCTTATATTGAACCTCCCATCTGAAAATTTGAAAATTCTTAAAAAATTCGTCCAAAATCTTGATGACCCCAATCTCTTGTTTTGTACGTTTTTTCCACGTGTCTTGACATCCAAAGTATCCCTGCAAAGTTTGGTGAAGATCTGAGTATGTAGTTTTTGACCTTATATGGAACCTCCTTTCTGAAAATTTGAGAATTCTTAAAAAATTCGTCGAAAATCTTGATGTCTCCAATCTCTTGTTTTGTACGTTTTTTCCACGTGTCTTGACATCCAATGTATCCATGCAAAGTTTGGTGAAGATCTGAGTATGTCGTTTTTGACCTTATCTGGAACCTCCCATCTGAAAATTTGAAAATTCTTAAAAAATTCGTCGAAAATCTTGATGTCTCCAATCTTTTGTTTTGTACGTTTTTTCCACGTGTCTTGACATGCAAAGTATCCCTGCAACGTTTGGTGAAGATCTGAGTATGTAGTTTTTGACCTTATCTGGAACCTCCTATCTGAAAATTTGAAAATTCTTCAAAAATTCGTCGAAAATCTTGATGTCTCCAATCTCTTGTTTTGTACGTTTTTTCCACGTGTCTTGACATCCAATGTATTCCTGCAATGTTTGGTGGAGATCTGAGTATGTAGTTTTAGACCTTATCTGGAACCTCCTATCTGAAAATTTGAAAATTCTTCAAAAATTCGTCCAAAATCTTGATGTCTCCAATCTCTTGTTTTGTACGTTTTTTCCACGTGTCTCGACCTCCAATGGATCCCTGCAAAGTTTGGTGAAGATCTGAGTATGTCGTTTTTGACCTTATCTGGAACATCCTTTCTGAAAATTTGAAAATTCTTAAAAAATTCGTCGAAAATCTTGATGTCTCCAATCTCTTGTTTTGTACGTTTTTTCCACGTGTCTTGACATCCAATGTATCCCTGCAAAGTTTGGTGAAGATCTGAGTATGTAGTTTTTGACCTTATATGGAACCTCCTATCTGAAAATTTGAAAATTCTTAAAAAATTCGTCCAAAATATTGATGTCTCCAATCTCTTGTTTTGTACGTTTTTTCCACGTGTCTCGACCTCCAATGGATCCCTGCAAAGTTTGGTGAAGATCTGAGTATGTAGTTTTTGACCTTATATGGAACCTCCTATCTGAAAATTTGAAAATTCTTAAAAAATTCGTCCAAAATCTTGATGTCACCAATCCTATGTTTTGTATGTTTTTTCCACGTGTCTTGACATCCAATGTATTCCTGCAAAGTTTGGTGAAGATCTGAGTATGTCGTTTTTGACCTTATCTGGAACCTCCCATCTGAAAATTTGAAAATTCTTAAAAAATTCGTCGAAAATCTTGATGTCTCCGATCTCTTGTTTTGTACGTTTTTTCCACGTGTCTTGACATGCAAAGTATTCCTGCAAAGTTTGGTGAAGATCTGAGTATGTAGTTTTTGACCTCATCTGGAACCTCCTATCTGAAAATTTGAAAATTCTTAAAAAATTCGTCCAAAATCTTGATGTCTCCAATCTCTTGTTTTGTACGTTTTTTCCACGTGTCTTGACATCCAATGTATCCCTGCAATGTTTGGTGAAGATCTGAGTATGTAGTTTTTGACCTTATCTGGAACCTCCCATCTGAAAATTTGAAAATTCCTAAAAAATCCGTCCAAAATCTTGATGACCCCAATCTCTTGTTTTGTACTTTTTTTCCACGTGTCTCGACCTCCAATGTATCCCTGCAAAGTTTGGTGAAGATCTGAGTATGTAGTTTTTGACCTTATAGGGATCCTCCTATCTGAAAATTTGAAAATTCTTAAAAAATTCGTCCAAAATCTTGATGTCACCAATCCTATGTTTTGTATGTTTTTTCCACGTGTCTTGACATCCAATGGATCCCTGCAAAGTTTGGTGAAGATCTGAGTATGTAGTTTTTGACCTCATCTGGAACCTCCTATCTGAAAATTTGAAAATTCTTAAAAAATTCGTCCAAAATCTTGATGTCTCCAATCTCTTGTTTTGTACGTTTTTTCCACGTGTCTTGACATCCAATGTATCCCTGCAATGTTTGGTGAAGATCTGAGTATGTAGTTTTTGACCTTATCTGGAACCTCCCATCTGAAAATTTGAAAATTCCTAAAAAATCCGTCCAAAATCTTGATGACCCCAATCTCTTGTTTTGTACTTTTTTTCCACGTGTCTTGACATCCAATGTATCCCTGCAAAGTTTGGTGAAGATCTGAGTATGTAGTTTTTGATCTTATCTGGAACCTCCTATCTGAAAATTTGAAAATTCTTAAAAAATTCGTCCAAAATCTTGATGTCTCCAATCTCTTGTTTTGTACGTTTTTTCCACGTGTCTTGATATCCAATGTATCCCTGCAAAGTTTGGTGAAGATCTGAGTATGTTGTTTTTGACCTTATCTGGAACATCCTTTCTGAAAATTTGAAAATTGTTAAAAAATTCGTCCAAAATCTTGATGTCTCCTATCTCTTGTTTTGTACGTTTTTTCCACGTGTCTTGACATCCAATGTATCCCTGCAAAGTTTGGTGAAGATCTGAGTATGTAGTTTTTGACCTTATCTGGAACCTCCCATCTGAAAATTTGAAAATTCTTAAAAAATTCGACCAATATCTTGATGTCTCCAATCTTTTGTTTTGTACGTTTTTTCCACGTGTCTTGACACATAATGTATCCATGCAAAGTTTGGTGAAGATCTGAGTATGTAGTTTTTGACCTTATATGGAACCTCCTATCTGAAAATTTGAAAATTCTTAAAAAATTCGTCCAAAATCTTGATGTCTCCAATCTCTTGTTTTGTACGTTTTTTCCACGTGTCTTGACATCCAATGTATCCCTGCAAAGTTTGGTGAAGATCTGAGTATGTAGTTTTTGACCTTATCTGGAACCTCCCATCTGAAAATTTGAAAATTCCTAAAAAATCCGTGCAAAATCTTGATGACCCCAATCTCTTGTTTTGTACGTTTTTTCCACGTGTCTTGACATCCAATGTATTCCTGCAATGTTTGGTGAAGATCTGAGTATGTAGTTTTTGACCTTATATGGAACCTCCTATCTGAAAATTTGAAAATTCTTAAAAAATTCGACCAAAATCTTGATGTTCCGAATCCTATGTTTTGTATGTTTTTTCCACGTGTCTTGACATCCAATGTATCCATGCAAAGTTTGGTGAAGATCTGAGTATGTAGTTTTTGACCATATATTGAACCTCCCATCTGAAAATTTGAAAATTCTTAAAAAATTCGTCCAAAATCTTGATGACCCCAATCTCTTGTTTTGTACGTTTTTTCCACGTGTCTTGACATCCAAAGTATCCCTGCAAAGTTTGGTGAAGATCTGAGTATGTAGTTTTTGACCTTATATGGAACCTCCTTTCTGAAAATTTGAGAATTCTTAAAAAATTCGTCCAAAATCTTGATGTCTCCAATCTCTTGTTTTGTACGTTTTTTCCACGTGTCTTGACATCCAATGTATCCATGCAAAGTTTGGTGAAGATCTGAGTATGTCGTTTTTGACCTTATCTGGAACCTCCCATCTGAAAATTTGAAAATTCTTAAAAAATTCGTCGAAAATCTTGATGTCTCCGATCTTTTGTTTTGTACGTTTTTTCCACGTGTCTTGACATGCAAAGTATCCCTGCAACGTTTGGTGAAGATCTGAGTATGTAGTTTTTGACCTTATCTGGAACCTCCTATCTGAAAATTTGAAAATTCTTCAAAAATTCGTCGAAAATCTTGATGTCTCCAATCTCTTGTTTTGTACGTTTTTTCCACGTGTCTTGACATCCAATGTATTCCTGCAATGTTTGGTGGAGATCTGAGTATGTAGTTTTAGACCTTATCTGGAACCTCCTATCTGAAAATTTGAAAATTCTTCAAAAATTCGTCCAAAATCTTGATGTCTCCAATCTCTTGTTTTGTACGTTTTTTCCACGTGTCTCGACCTCCAATGGATCCCTGCAAAGTTTGGTGAAGATCTGAGTATGTCGTTTTTGACCTTATCTGGAACATCCTTTCTGAAAATTTGAAAATTCTTCAAAAATTCGTCGAAAATCTTGATGTCTCCAATCTCTTGTTTTGTACGTTTTTTCCACGTGTCTTGACATCCAATGTATTCCTGCAATGTTTGGTGGAGATCTGAGTATGTAGTTTTAGACCTTATCTGGAACCTCCTATCTGAAAATTTGAAAATTCTTCAAAAATTCGTCGAAAATCTTGATGTCTCCGATCTCTTGTTTTGTACGTTTTTTCCACGTGTCTTGACATCCAAAGTATCCCTGCAAAGTTTGGTGAAGATCTGAGTATGTAGTTTTTGACCTCATCTGGAACATCCTTTCTGAAAATTTGAAAATTCTTCAAAAATTCGTCGAAAATCTTGATGTCTCCAATCTCTTGTTTTGTACGTTTTTTCCACGTGTCTTGACATCCAATGTATTCCTGCAATGTTTGGTGGAGATCTGAGTATGTAGTTTTAGACCTTATCTGGAACCTCCTATCTGAAAATTTGAAAATTCTTCAAAAATTCGTCCAAAATCTTGATGTCTCCAATCTCTTGTTTTGTACGTTTTTTCCACGTGTCTCGACCTCCAATGGATCCCTGCAAAGTTTGGTGAAGATCTGAGTATGTAGTTTTTGACCTTATCTGGAACCTCCTATCTGAAAATTTGAAAATTCTTCAAAAATTCGTCGAAAATCTTGATGTCTCCAACCTCTTGTTTTGTACGTTTTTTCCACGTGTCTTGACATCCAATGTATTCCTGCAATGTTTGGTGGAGATCTGAGTATGTAGTTTTAGACCTTATCTGGAACCTCCTATCTGAAAATTTGAAAATTCTTCAAAAATTCGTCGAAAACCTTGATGTCTCCGATCTCTTGTTTTGTACGTTTTTTCCACGTGTCTTGACATGCAAAGTATTCCTGCAAAGTTTGGTGAAGATCTGAGTATGTAGTTTTTGACCTCATCTGGAACCTCCTATCTGAAAATTTGAAAATTCTTAAAAAATTCGTCGAAAATCTTGATGTCTCCAATCTCTTGTTTTGTACGTTTTTTCCACGTGTCTTGACATCCAATGTATCCCTGCAAAGTTTGGTGGAGATCTGAGTATGTGGTTTTTGACCTTATCTGGGACCTCCTATCAGAAAATTTGAAAATTCTTCAAAAATTCGACCAAAATCTTGATGTCTCCAATCTTTTGTTTTGTACGTTTTTTCCACGTGTCTTGACACATAATGTATCCATGCAAAGTTTGGTGAAGATCTGAGTATGTAGTTTTTGACCTTATATGGAACCTCCTATCTGAAAATTTGAAAATTCTTAAAAAATTCGTCCAAAATCTTGATGTCTCCAATCTCTTGTTTTGTACGTTTTTTCCACGTGTCTTGACATCCAATGTATCCCTGCAAAGTTTGGTGAAGATCTGAGTATGTAGTTTTTGACCTTATCTGGAACCTCCCATCTGAAAATTTGAAAATTCCTAAAAAATCCGTGCAAAATCTTGATGACCCCAATCTCTTGTTTTGTACGTTTTTTCCACGTGTCTTGACATGCAAAGTATTCCTGCAGAGTTTGGTGAAGATCTGAGTATGTAGTTTTTGACCTCATCTGGAACCTCCTATCTGAAAATTTGAAAATTCTTAAAAAATTCGTCCAAAATCTTGATGTCTCCAATCTCTTGTTTTGTACGTTTTTTCCACGTGTCTTGACATCCAATGTATCCCTGCAATATTTGGTGAAGATCTGAGTATGTAGTTTTTGACCTTATATTGAACCTCCCATCTGAAAATTTGAAAATTCTTAAAAAATTCGTCCAAAATCTTGATGACCCCAATCTCTTGTTTTGTACGTTTTTTCCACGTGTCTTGACATCCAAAGTATCCCTGCAAAGTTTGGTGAAGATCTGAGTATGTAGTTTTTGACCTCATCTGGAACCTCCTATCTGAAAATTTGAGAATTCTTAAAAAATTCGTCCAAAATCTTGATGTCTCCAATCTCTTGTTTTGTACGTTTTTTCCACGTGTCTTGACATCCAATGTATCCATGCAAAGTTTGGTGAAGAAATGAGTATGTCGTTTTTGACCTTATCTGGAACCTCCCATCTGAAAATTTGAAAATTCTTAAAAAATTCGTCGAAAATCTTGATGTCTCCAATCTTTTGTTTTGTACGTTTTTTCCACGTGTCTTGACATGCAAAGTATCCCTGCAACGTTTGGTGAAGATCTGAGTATGTAGTTTTTGACCTTATCTGGAACCTCCTATCTGAAAATTTGAAAATTCTTCAAAAATTCGTCGAAAATCTTGATGTCTCCAATCTCTTGTTTTGTACGTTTTTTCCACGTGTCTTGACATCCAATGTATTCCTGCAATGTTTGGTGGAGATCTGAGTATGTCGTTTTTGACCTTATCTGGAACCTCCCATCTGAAAATTTGAAAATTCTTAAAAAATTCGTCGAAAATCTTGATGTCTCCGATCTCTTGTTTTGTACGTTTTTTCCACGTGTCTTGACATGCAAAGTATTCCTGCAAAGTTTGGTGAAGATCTGAGTATGTAGTTTTTGACCTCATCTGGAACCTCCTATCTGAAAATTTGAAAATTCTTAAAAAATTCGTCCAAAATCTTGATGTCTCCAATCTCTTGTTTTGTACGTTTTTTCCACGTGTCTTGACATCCAATGTATCCCTGCAATGTTTGGTGAAGATCTGAGTATGTAGTTTTTGACCTTATCTGGAACCTCCCATCTGAAAATTTGAAAATTCCTAAAAAATCCGTCCAAAATCTTGATGACCCCAATCTCTTGTTTTGTACTTTTTTTCCACGTGTCTCGACCTCCAATGTATCCCTGCAAAGTTTGGTGAAGATCTGAGTATGTAGTTTTTGACCTTATATGGAACCTCCAATCTGAAAATTTGAAAATTCTTAAAAAATTCGTCCAAAATCTTGATGTCACCAATCCTATGTTTTGCATGTTTTTTCCACGTGTCTTGACATCCAATGTATTCCTGCAAAGTTTGGTGAAGATCTGAGTATGTCGTTTTTGACCTTATCTGGAACCTCCCATCTGAAAATTTGAAAATTCTTAAAAAATTCGTCGAAAATCTTGATGTCTCCGATCTCTTGTTTTGTACGTTTTTTCCACGTGTCTTGACATGCAAAGTATTCCTGCAAAGTTTGGTGAAGATCTGAGTATGTAGTTTTTGACCTCATCTGGAACCTCCTATCTGAAAATTTGAAAATTCTTAAAAAATTCGTCCAAAATCTTGATGTCTCCAATCTCTTGTTTTGTACGTTTTTTCCACGTGTCTTGACATCCAATGTATCCCTGCAATGTTTGGTGAAGATCTGAGTATGTAGTTTTTGACCTTATCTGGAACCTCCCATCTGAAAATTTGAAAATTCCTAAAAAATCCGTGCAAAATCTTGATGACCCCAATCTCTTGTTTTGTACGTTTTTTCCACGTGTCTTGACATGCAAAGTATTCCTGCAAAGTTTGGTGAAGATCTGAGTATGTAGTTTTTGACCTCATCTGGAACCTCCTTTCTGAAAATTTGAAAATTCTTCAAAAATTCGTCCAAAATCTTGATGTCTCCAATCTCTTGTTTTGTACGTTTTTTCCACGTGTCTCGACCTCCAATGGATCCCTGCAAAGTTTGGTGAAGATCTGAGTATGTAGTTTTTGACCTTATCTGGAACCTCCTATCTGAAAATTTGAAAATTCTTCAAAAATTCGTCGAAAATCTTGATGTCTCCAATCTCTTGTTTTGTACTTTTTTTCCACGTGTCTTGACATCCAATGTATTCCTGCAATGTTTGGTGGAGATCTGAGTATGTAGTTTTAGACCTTATCTGGAACCTCCTATCTGAAAATTTGAAAATTCTTCAAAAATTCGTCGAAAATCTTGATGTCTCCGATCTCTTGTTTTGTACGTTTTTTCCACGTGTCTTGACACATAAAGTATACATGCAAAGTTTGGTGAAGATCTGAGTATGTAGTTTTTGACCTTATATGGAACCTCCTATCTGAAAATTTGAAAATTCTTAAAAAATTCGTCCAAAATCTTGATGTCTCCAATCTCTTGTTTTGTACGTTTTTTCCACGTGTCTTGACATCCAATGTATCCCTGCAAAGTTTGGTGAAGATCTGAGTATGTAGTTTTTGACCTTATCTGGAACCTCCCATCTGAAAATTTGAAAATTCCTAAAAAATCCGTCCAAAATCTTGATGACCACAATCTCTTGTTTTGTACGTTTTTTCCACGTGTCTTGACATTCAATGTATTCCTGCAAAGTTTGGTGAAGATCTGAGTATGTAGTTTTTGACCTTATATGGAACCTCCTATCTGAAAATTTGAAAATTCTTAAAAAATTCGTCCAAAATCTTGATGTCTCCAATCTCTTGTTTTGTACGTTTTTTCCACGTGTCTTGACATCCAATGTATCCCTGCAAAGTTTGGTGAAGATCTGAGTATGTAGTTTTTGACCTTATCTGGAACCTCCCATCTGAAAATTTGAAAATTCCTAAAAAATCCGTGCAAAATCTTGATGACCCCAATCTCTTGTTTTGTACGTTTTTTCCACGTGTCTTGACATGCAAAGTATTCCTGCAAAGTTTGGTGAAGATCTGAGTATGTAGTTTTTGACCTCATCTGGAACCTCCTATCTGAAAATTTGAAAATTCTTAAAAAATTCGTCCAAAATCTTGATGTCTCCAATCTCTTGTTTTGTACGTTTTTTCCACGTGTCTTGACATCCAATGTATCCCTGCAATGTTTGGTGAAGATCTGAGTATGTAGTTTTTGACCTTATATTGAACCTCCCATCTGAAAATTTGAAAATTCTTAAAAAATTCGTCCAAAATCTTGATGACCCCAATCTCTTGTTTTGTACGTTTTTTCCACGTGTCTTGACATCCAAAGTATCCCTGCAAAGTTTGGTGAAGATCTGAGTATGTAGTTTTTGACCTCATCTGGAACCTCCTATCTGAAAATTTGAGAATTCTTAAAAAATTCGTCCAAAATCTTGATGTCTTCAATCTCTTGTTTTGTACGTTTTTTCCACGTGTCTTGACATCCAATGTATCCATGCAAAGTTTGGTGAAGATCTGAGTATGTCGTTTTTGACCTTATCTGGAACCTCCCATCTGAAAATTTGAAAATTCTTAAAAAATTCGTCGAAAATCTTGATGTCTCCAATCTTTTGTTTTGTACGTTTTTTCCACGTGTCTTGACATGCAAAGTATCCCTGCAACGTTTGGTGAAGATCTGAGTATGTAGTTTTTGACCTTATCTGGAACCTCCTATCTGAAAATTTGAAAATTCTTCAAAAATTCGTCGAAAATCTTGATGTCTCCAATCTCTTGTTTTGTACTTTTTTTCCACGTGTCTTGACATCCAATGTATTCCTGCAAAGTTTGGTGAAGATCTGAGTATGTCGTTTTTGACCTTATCTGGAACCTCCCATCTGAAAATTTGAAAATTCTTAAAAAATTCGTCGAAAATCTTGATGTCTCCGATCTCTTGTTTTGTACGTTTTTTCCACGTGTCTTGACATGCAAAGTATTCCTGCAAAGTTTGGTGAAGATCTGAGTATGTAGTTTTTGACCTCATCTGGAACCTCCTATCTGAAAATTTGAAAATTCTTAAAAAATTCGTCGAAAATCTTGATGTCTCCAATCTCTTGTTTTGTACGTTTTTTCCACGTGTCTTGACATCCAATGTATCCCTGCAAAGTTTGGTGGAGATCTGAGTATGTAGTTTTTGACCTTATCTGGGACCTCCTATCAGAAAATTTGAAAATTCTTCAAAAATTCGACCAAAATCTTGATGTCTCCAATCTTTTGTTTTGTACGTTTTTTCCACGTGTCTTGACACATAATGTATCCATGCAAAGTTTGGTGGAGATCTGAGTATGTAGTTTTAGACCTTATCTGGAACCTCCTATCTGAAAATTTGAAAATTCTTCAAAAATTCGTCCAAAATCTTGATGTCTCCAATCTCTTGTTTTGTACGTTTTTTCCACGTGTCTTGACATCCAATGTATCCCTGCAATGTTTGGTGAAGATCTGAGTATGTAGTTTTTGACCTTATCTGGAACCTCCCATCTGAAAATTTGAAAATTCCTAAAAAATCCGTCCAAAATCTTGATGACCCCAATCTCTTGTTTTGTACTTTTTTTCCACGTGTCTCGACCTCTAATGTATCCCTGCAAAGTTTGGTGAAGATCTGAGTATGTAGTTTTTGACCTTATATGGAACCTCCTATCTGAAAATTTGAAAATTCTTAAAAAATTCGTCCAAAATCTTGATGTCACCAATCCTATGTTTTGTATGTTTTTTCCACGTGTCTTGACATCCAATGTATTCCTGCAAAGTTTGGTGAAGATCTGAGTATGTCGTTTTTGACCTTATCTGGAACCTCCCATCTGAAAATTTGAAAATTCTTAAAAAATTCGTCGAAAATCTTGATGTCTCCGATCTCTTGTTTTGTACGTTTTTTCCACGTGTCTTGACATGCAAAGTATTCCTGCAAAGTTTGGTGAAGATCTGAGTATGTAGTTTTTGACCTCATCTGGAACCTCCTATCTGAAAATTTGAAAATTCTTAAAAAATTCGTCCAAAATCTTGATGTCTCCAATCTCTTGTTTTGTACGTTTTTTCCACGTGTCTTGACATCCAATGTATCCCTGCAATGTTTGGTGAAGATCTGAGTATGTAGTTTTTGACCTTATCTGGAACCTCCCATCTGAAAATTTGAAAATTCCTAAAAAATCCGTGCAAAATCTTGATGACCCCAATCTCTTGTTTTGTACGTTTTTTCCACGTGTCTTGACATGCAAAGTATTCCTGCAAAGTTTGGTGAAGATCTGAGTATGTAGTTTTTGACCTCATCTGGAACCTCCTATCTGAAAATTTGAAAATTCTTCAAAAATTCGTCGAAAATCTTGATGTCTCCAATCTCTTGTTTTGTACGTTTTTTCCACGTGTCTTGACATCCAATGTATTCCTGCAATGTTTGGTGGAGATCTGAGTATGTAGTTTTAGACCTTATCTGGAACCTCCTATCTGAAAATTTGAAAATTCTTCAAAAATTCGTCGAAAATCTTGATGTCTCCGATCTCTTGTTTTGTACGTTTTTTCCACGTGTCTTGACATGCAAAGTATCCCTGCAACGTTTGGTGAAGATCTGAGTATGTAGTTTTTGACCTTATCTGGAACCTCCTATCTGAAAATTTGAAAATTCTTCAAAAATTCGTCGAAAATCTTGATGTCTCCAATCTCTTGTTTTGTACGTTTTTTCCACGTGTCTTGACATCCAATGTATCCCTGCAAAGTTTGGTGGAGATCTGAGTATGTAGTTTTTGACCTTATCTGGGACCTCCTATCAGAAAATTTGAAAATTCTTCAAAAATTCGACCAAAATCTTGATGTCTCCAATCTTTTGTTTTGTACGTTTTTTCCACGTGTCTTGACACATAATGTATCCATGCAAAGTTTGGTGAAGATCTGAGTATGTAGTTTTTGACCTTATATGGAACCTCCTATCTGAAAATTTGAAAATTCTTAAAAAATTCGTCCAAAATCTTGATGTCTCCAATCTCTTGTTTTGTACGTTTTTTCCACGTGTCTTGACATCCAATGTATCCCTGCAAAGTTTGGTGAAGATCTGAGTATGTAGTTTTTGACCTTATCTGGAACCTCCCATCTGAAAATTTGAAAATTCCTAAAAAATCCGTGCAAAATCTTGATGACCCCAATCTCTTGTTTTGTACGTTTTTTCCACGTGTCTTGACATGCAAAGTATTCCTGCAAAGTTTGGTGAAGATCTGAGTATGTAGTTTTTGACCTCATCTGGAACCTCCTATCTGAAAATTTGAAAATTCTTAAAAAATTCGTCCAAAATCTTGATGTCTCCAATCTCTTGTTTTGTACGTTTTTTCCACGTGTCTTGACATCCAATGTATCCCTGCAATGTTTGGTGAAGATCTGAGTATGTAGTTTTTGACCTTATATTGAACCTCCCATCTGAAAATTTGAAAATTCTTAAAAAATTCGTCCAAAATCTTGATGACCCCAATCTCTTGTTTTGTACGTTTTTTCCACGTGTCTTGACATCCAAAGTATCCCTGCAAAGTTTGGTGAAGATCTGAGTATGTAGTTTTTGACCTCATCTGGAACATCCTATCTGAAAATTTGAGAATTCTTAAAAAATTCGTCCAAAATCTTGATGTCTCCAATCTCTTGTTTTGTACGTTTTTTCCACGTGTCTTGACATCCAATGTATCCATGCAAAGTTTGGTGAAGATCTGAGTATGTCGTTTTTGACCTTATCTGGAACCTCCCATCTGAAAATTTGAAAATTCTTAAAAAATTCGTCGAAAATCTTGATGTCTCCAATCTCTTGTTTTGTACGTTTTTTCCACGTGTCTTGACATCCAAAGTATCCCTGCAAAGTTTGGTGAAGATCTGAGTATGTAGTTTTTGACCTCATCTGGAACATCCTATCTGAAAATTTGAAAATTCTTAAAAAATTCGTCCAAAATCTTGATGTCTCCAATCTTTTGTTTTGTACGTTTTTTCCACGTGTCTTGACATGCAAAGTATCCCTGCAACGTTTGGTGAAGATCTGAGTATGTAGTTTTTGACCTTATCTGGAACCTCCTATCTGAAAATTTGAAAATTCTTCAAAAATTCGTCGAAAATCTTGATGTCTCCAATCTCTTGTTTTGTACGTTTTTTCCACGTGTCTTGACATAAAATGTATTCCTGCAATGTTTGGTGGAGATCTGAGTATGTCGTTTTTGACCTTATCTGGAACCTCCCATCTGAAAATTTGAAAATTCTTAAAAAATTCGTCGAAAATCTTGATGTCTCCGATCTCTTGTTTTGTACGTTTTTTCCACGTGTCTTGACATGCAAAGTATTCCTGCAAAGTTTGGTGAAGATCTGAGTATGTAGTTTTTGACCTCATCTGGAACCTCCTATCTGAAAATTTGAAAATTCTTAAAAAATTCGTCCAAAATCTTGATGTCTCCAATCTCTTGTTTTGTACGTTTTTTCCACGTGTCTTGACATCCAATGTATCCCTGCAATGTTTGGTGAAGATCTGAGTATGTAGTTTTTGACCTTATCTGGAACCTCCCATCTGAAAATTTGAAAATTCTTAAAAAATTCGTCCAAAATCTTGATGTCTCCAATCTCTTGTTTTGTACGTTTTTTCCACGTGTCTCGACCTCCAATGGATCCCTGCAAAGTTTGGTGAAGATCTGAGTATGTAGTTTTTGACCTTATCTGGAACCTCCTATCTGAAAATTTGAAAATTCTTCAAAAATTCGTCGAAAATCTTGATGTCTCCAATCTCTTGTTTTGTACGTTTTTTCCACGTGTCTTGACATCCAATGTATTCCTGCAATGTTTGGTGGAGATCTGAGTATGTAGTTTTAGACCTTATCTGGAACCTCCTATCTGAAAATTTGAAAATTCTTCAAAAATTCGTCGAAAATCTTGATGTCTCCGATCTCTTGTTTTGTACGTTTTTTCCACGTGTCTTGACATGCAAAGTATTCCTGCAAAGTTTGGTGAAGATCTGAGTATGTAGTTTTTGACCTCATCTGGAACCTCCTATCTGAAAATTTGAAAATTCTTAAAAAATTCGTCGAAAATCTTGATGTCTCCAATCTCTTGTTTTGTACGTTTTTTCCACGTGTCTTGACATCCAATGTATCCCTGCAAAGTTTGGTGGAGATCTGAGTATGTAGTTTTTGACCTTATCTGGGACCTCCTATCAGAAAATTTGAAAATTCTTAAAAAATTCGACCAAAATCTTGATGTCTCCAATTTTTTGTTTTGTACGTTTTTTCCACGTGTCTTGACACATAATGTATCCATGCAAAGTTTGGTGAAGATCTGAGTATGTAGTTTTTGACCTTATATGGAACCTCCTATCTGAAAATTTGAAAATTCTTAAAAAATTCGTCCAAAATCTTGATGTCTCCAATCTCTTGTTTTGTACGTTTTTTCCACGTGTCTTGACATCCAATGTATCCCTGCAAAGTTTGGTGAAGATCTGAGTATGTAGTTTTTGACCTTATCTGGAACCTCCCATCTGAAAATTTGAAAATTCCTAAAAAATCCGTGCAAAATCTTGATGACCCCAATCTCTTGTTTTGTACGTTTTTTCCACGTGTCTTGACATGCAAAGTATTCCTGCAAAGTTTGGTGAAGATCTGAGTATGTAGTTTTTGACCTCATCTGGAACCTCCTATCTGAAAATTTGAAAATTCTTAAAAAATTCGTCCAAAATCTTGATGTCTCCAATCTCTTGTTTTGTACGTTTTTTCCACGTGTCTTGACATCCAATGTATCCCTGCAATGTTTGGTGAAGATCTGAGTGTGTAGTTTTTGACCTTATATTGAACCTCCCATCTGAAAATTTGAAAATTCTTAAAAAATTCGTCCAAAATCTTGATGACCCCAATCTCTTGTTTTGTACGTTTTTTCCACGTGTCTTGACATCCAAAGTATCCCTTCAAAGTTTGGTGAAGATCTGAGTATGTAGTTTTTGACCTCATCTGGAACCTCCTATCTGAAAATTTGAGAATTCTTAAAAAATTCGTCCAAAATCTTGATGTCTCCAATCTCTTGTTTTGTACGTTTTTTCCACGTGTCTTGACATCCAATGTATCCATGCAAAGTTTGGTGAAGATCTGAGTATGTCGTTTTTGACCTTATCTGGAACCTCCCATCTGAAAATTTGAAAATTCTTAAAAAATTCGTCGAAAATCTTGATGTCTCCAATCTTTTGTTTTGTACGTTTTTTCCACGTGTCTTGACATGCAAAGTATCCCTGCAACGTTTGGTGAAGATCTGAGTATGTAGTTTTTGACCTTATCTGGAACCTCCTATCTGAAAATTTGAAAATTCTTCAAAAATTCGTCGAAAATCTTGATGTCTCCAATCTCTTGTTTTGTACGTTTTTTCCACGTGTCTTGACATCCAATGTATTCCTGCAATGTTTGGTGAAGATCTGAGTATGTAGTTTTTGACCTTATATGGAACCTCCTATCTGAAAATTTGAAAATTCTTAAAAAATTCGTCGAAAATCTTGATGTCTCCGATCTCTTGTTTTGTACGTTTTTTCCACGTGTCTTGACATCCAATGTATTCCTGCAAAGTTTGGTGAAGATCTGAGTATGTCGTTTTTGACCTTATCTGGAACCTCCCATCTGAAAATTTGAAAATTCTTAAAAAATTCGTCCAAAATCTTGATGTCTCCAATCTCTTGTTTTGTACGTTTTTTCCACGTGTCTTGACATCCAATGTATCCCTGCAATGTTTGGTGAAGATCTGAGTATGTAGTTTTTGACCTCATCTGGAACCTCCTATCTGAAAATTTGAAAATTCTTAAAAAATTCGTCCAAAATCTTGATGTCTCCAATCTCTTGTTTTGTACGTTTTTTCCACGTGTCTTGACATGCAAAGTATCCCTGCAACGTTTGGTGAAGATCTGAGTATGTAGTTTTTGACCTTATCTGGAACCTCCTATCTGAAAATTTGAAAATTCTTCAAAAATTCGTCGAAAATCTTGATGTCTCCAATCTCTTGTTTTGTACGTTTTTTCCACGTGTCTTGACATCCAATGTATTCCTGCAATGTTTGGTGGAGATCTGAGTATGTAGTTTTAGACCTTATCTGGAACCTCCTATCTGAAAATTTGAAAATTCTTCAAAAATTCGTCCAAAATCTTGATGTCTCCAATCTCTTGTTTTGTACGTTTTTTCCACGTGTCTCGACCTCCAATGGATCCCTGCAAAGTTTGGTGAAGATCTGAGTATGTCGTTTTTGACCTTATCTGGAACATCCTTTCTGAAAATTTGAAAATTCTTCAAAAATTCGTCGAAAATCTTGATGTCTCCAATCTCTTGTTTTGTACGTTTTTTCCACGTGTCTTGACATCCAATGTATTCCTGCAATGTTTGGTGGAGATCTGAGTATGTAGTTTTAGACCTTATCTGGAACCTCCTATCTGAAAATTTGAAAATTCTTCAAAAATTCGTCGAAAACCTTGATGTCTCCGATCTCTTGTTTTGTACGTTTTTTCCACGTGTCTTGACATCCAAAGTATCCCTGCAAAGTTTGGTGAAGATCTGAGTATGTAGTTTTTGACCTCATCTGGAACATCCTTTCTGAAAATTTGAAAATTCTTCAAAAATTCGTCGAAAATCTTGATGTCTCCAATCTCTTGTTTTGTACGTTTTTTCCACGTGTCTTGACATCCAATGTATTCCTGCAATGTTTGGTGGAGATCTGAGTATGTAGTTTTAGACCTTATCTGGAACCTCCTATCTGAAAATTTGAAAATTCTTCAAAAATTCGTCCAAAATCTTGATGTCTCCAATCTCTTGTTTTGTACGTTTTTTCCACGTGTCTTGACATCCAATGTATTCCTGCAATGTTTGGTGGAGATCTGAGTATGTAGTTTTAGACCTTATCTGGAACCTCCTATCTGAAAATTTGAAAATTCTTCAAAAATTCGTCGAAAATCTTGAAGTCTCCGATCTCTTGTTTTGTACGTTTTTTCCACGTGTCTTGACATGCAAAGTATTCCTGCAAAGTTTGGTGAAGATCTGAGTATGTAGTTTTTGACCTCATCTGGAACCTCCTATCTGAAAATTTGAAAATTCTTAAAAAATTCGTCCAAAATCTTGATGTCTCCAATCTCTTGTTTTGTACGTTTTTTCCACGTGTCTTGACATCCAATGTATCCCTGCAATGTTTGGTGAAGATCTGAGTATGTAGTTTTTGACCTTATCTGGAACCTCCCATCTGAAAATTTGAAAATTCCTAAAAAATCCGTCCAAAATCTTGATGACCCCAATCTCTTGTTTTGTACTTTTTTTCCACGTGTCTCGACCTCCAATGTATCCCTGCAAAGTTTGGTGAAGATCTGAGTATGTAGTTTTTGACCTTATATGGAACCTCCTATCTGAAAATTTGAAAATTCTTAAAAAATTCGTCGAAAATCTTGATGTCTCCGATCTCTTGTTTTGTACGTTTTTTCCACGTGTCTTGACATGCAAAGTATCCCTGCAAAGTTTGGTGAAGATCTGAGTATGTCGTTTTTGACCTCATCTGGAACCTCCTTTCTGAAAATTTGAGAATTCTTAAAAAATTCGTCCAAAATCTTGATGTCTCCAATCTCTTGTTTTGTACGTTTTTTCCACGTGTCTTGACATCCAATGTATCCATGCAAAGTTTGGTGAAGATCTGAGTATGTCGTTTTTGACCTTATCTGGAACCTCCTATCTGAAAATTTGAAAATTCTTAAAAAATTCGTCCAAAATCTTGATGTCTCCAATCTCTTGTTTTGTACGTTTTTTCCACGTGTCTCGACCTCCAATGGATCCCTGCAAAGTTTGGTGAAGATCTGAGTATGTCGTTTTTGACCTTATCTGGAACCTCCCATCTGAAAATATGAAAATTCTTAAAAAATTCGTCGAAAATCTTGATGTCTCCGATCTCTTGTTTTGTACGTTTTTTCCACGTGTCTTGACATGCAAAGTATTCCTGCAAAGTTTGGTGAAGATCTGAGTATGTAGTTTTTGACCTCATCTGGAACCTCCTATCTGAAAATTTGAAAATTCTTAAAAAATTCGTCCAAAATCTTGATGTCTCCAATCTCTTGTTTTGTACGTTTTTTCCACGTGTCTTGACATCCAATGTATCCCTGCAATGTTTGGTGAAGATCTGAGTATGTAGTTTTTGACCTTATCTGGAACCTCCCATCTGAAAATTTGAAAATTCCTAAAAAATCCGTCCAAAATCTTGATGACCCCAATCTCTTGTTTTGTACTTTTTTTCCACGTGTCTCGACCTCCAATGTATCCCTGCAAAGTTTGGTGAAGATCTGAGTATGTAGTTTTTGACTTTATATTAAACCTCCCATCTGAAAATTTGAAAATTCTTAAAAAATTCGTCCAAAATCTTGATGACCCCAATCTCTTGTTTTGTACGTTTTTTCCACGTGTCTTGACATCCAAAGTATCCCTGCAAAGTTTGGTGAAGATCTGAGTATGTAGTTTTTGACCTTATATGGAACCTCCTTTCTGAAAATTTGAGAATTCTTAAAAAATTCGTCCAAAATCTTGATGTCTCCAATCTCTTGTTTTGTACGTTTTTTCCACGTGTCTTGACATCCAATGTATCCATGCAAAGTTTGGTGAAGATCTGAGTATGTCGTTTTTGACCTTATCTGGAACCTCCCATCTGAAAATTTGAAAATTCTTAAAAAATTCGTCGAAAATCTTGATGTCTCCAATCTTTTGTTTTGTACGTTTTTTCCACGTGTCTTGACATGCAAAGTATCCCTGCAACGTTTGGTGAAGATCTGAGTATGTAGTTTTTGACCTTATCTGGAACCTCCTATCTGAAAATTTGAAAATTCTTAAAAAATTCGTCGAAAATCTTGATGTCTCCAATCTCTTGTTTTGTACGTTTTTTCCACGTGTCTTGACATCCAATGTATCCCTGCAAAGTTTGGTGGAGATCTGAGTATGTAGTTTTAGACCTTATCTGGAACCTCCTATCTGAAAATTTGAAAATTCTTCAAAAATTCGTCCAAAATCTTGATGTCTCCAATCTCTTGTTTTGTACGTTTTTTCCACGTGTCTCGACCTCCAATGGATCCCTGCAAAGTTTGGTGAAGATCTGAGTATGTCGTTTTTGACCTTATCTGGAACCTCCCATCTGAAAATTTGAAAATTCCTAAAAAATCCGTCCAAAATCTTGATGACCCCAATCTCTTGTTTTGTACTTTTTTTCCACGTGTCTCGACCTCCAATGTATCCCTGCAAAGTTTGGTGAAGATCTGAGTATGTAGTTTTTGACCTTATATGGAACCTCCTATCTGAAAATTTGAAAATTCTTCAAAAATTCGTCGAAAATCTTGATGTCTCCGATCTCTTGTTTTGTACGTTTTTTCCACGTGTCTCGACCTCCAATGGATCCCTGCAAAGTTTGGTGAAGATCTGAGTATGTAGTTTTTGACCTCATCTGGAACATCCTTTCTGAAAATTTAAAAATTCTTCAAAAATTCGTCGAAAATCTTGATGTCTCCAATCTCTTGTTTTGTACGTTTTTTCCACGTGTCTTGACATCCAATGTATTCCTGCAATGTTTGGTGGAGATCTGAGTATGTAGTTTTAGACCTTATCTGGAACCTCCTATCTGAAAATTTGAAAATTCTTCAAAAATTCGTCCAAAATCTTGATGTCTCCAATCTCTTGTTTTGTACGTTTTTTCCACGTGTCTCGACCTCCAATGGATCCCTGCAAAGTTTGGTGAAGATCTGAGTATGTAGTTTTTGACTTTATCTGGAACCTCCTATCTGAAAATTTGAAAATTCTTCAAAAATTCGTCGAAAATCTTGATGTCTCCAATCTCTTGTTTTGTACGTTTTTTCCACGTGTCTTGACATCCAATGTATTCCTGCAATGTTTGGTGGAGATCTGAGTATGTCGTTTTTGACCTTATCTGGAACCTCCCATCTGAAAATTTGAAAATTCCTAAAAAATCCGTCCAAAATCTTGATGACCCCAATCTCTTGTTTTGTACTTTTTTTCCACGTGTCTCGACCTCCAATGTATCCCTGCAAAGTTTGGTGAAGATCTGAGTATGTAGTTTTTGACCTTATATTGAACCTCCCATCTGAAAATTTGAAAATTCTTAAAAAATTCGTCCAAAATCTTGATGACCCCAATCTCTTGTTTTGTACGTTTTTTCCACGTGTCTTGACATCCAAAGTATCCCTGCAAAGTTTGGTGAAGATCTGAGTATGTAGTTTTTGACCTTATATGGAACCTCCTTTCTGAAAATTTGAGAATTCTTAAAAAATTCGTCCAAAATCTTGATGTCTCCAATCTCTTGTTTTGTACGTTTTTTCCACGTGTCTTGACATCCAATGTATCCCTGCAAAGTTTGGTGGAGATCTGAGTATGTAGTTTTAGACCTTATCTGGAACCTCCCATCTGAAAATTTGAAAATTCTTAAAAAATTCGTCGAAAATCTTGATGTCTCCAATCTTTTGTTTTGTACGTTTTTTCCACGTGTCTTGACATGCAAAGTATCCCTGCAACGTTTGGTGAAGATCTGAGTATGTAGTTTTTGACCTTATCTGGAACCTCCTATCTGAAAATTTGAAAATTCTTAAAAAATTCGTCGAAAATCTTGATGTCTCCAATCTCTTGTTTTGTACGTTTTTTCCACGTGTCTCGACCTCCAATGGATCCCTGCAAAGTTTGGTGAAGATCTGAGTATGTCGTTTTTGACCTTATCTGGAACCTCCCATCTGAAAATTTGAAAATTCCTAAAAAATCCGTCCAAAATCTTGATGACCCCAATCTCTTGTTTTGTACTTTTTTTCCACGTGTCTCGACCTCCAATGTATCCCTGCAAAGTTTGGTGAAGATCTGAGTATGTAGTTTTTGACCTTATCTGGAACCTCCTATCTGAAAATTTGAAAATTCTTAAAAAATTCGTCGAAAATCTTGATGTCTCCGATCTTTTGTTTTGTACGTTTTTTCCACGTGTCTTGACATGCAAAGTATCCCTGCAACGTTTGGTGAAGATCTGAGTATGTAGTTTTTGACCTCATCTGGAACATCCTATCTGAAAATTTGAAAATTCTTCAAAAATTCGTCGAAAATCTTGATGTCTCCAATCTCTTGTTTTGTACGTTTTTTCCACGTGTCTTGACATCCAATGTATTCCTGCAATGTTTGGTGGAGATCTGAGTATGTCGTTTTTGACCTTATCTGGAACCTCCCATCTGAAAATTTGAAAATTCTTAAAAAATTCGTCGAAAATCTTGATGTCTCCGATCTCTTGTTTTGTACGTTTTTTCCACGTGTCTTGACATGCAAAGTATTCCTGCAAAGTTTGGTGAAGATCTGAGTATGTAGTTTTTGACCTCATCTGGAACCTCCTATCTGAAAATTTGAAAATTCTTAAAAAATTCGTCCAAAATCTTGATGTCTCCAATCTCTTGTTTTGTACGTTTTTTCCACGTGTCTTGACATCCAATGTATCCCTGCAATGTTTGGTGAAGATCTGAGTATGTAGTTTTTGACCTTATCTGGAACCTCCCATCTGAAAATTTGAAAATTCCTAAAAAATCCGTCCAAAATCTTGATGACCCCAATCTCTTGTTTTGTACTTTTTTTCCACGTGTCTCGACATCCAATGTATCCCTGCAAAGTTTGGTGAAGATCTGAGTATGTAGTTTTTGACCTTATATGGAACCTCCTATCTGAAAATTTGAAAATTCTTAAAAAATTCGTCCAAAATCTTGATGTCACCAATCCTATGTTTTGTATGTTTTTTCCACGTGTCTTGACATCCAATGTATTCCTGCAAAGTTTGGTGAAGATCTGAGTATGTCGTTTTTGACCTTATCTGGAACCTCCCATCTGAAAATTTGAAAATTCTTAAAAAATTCGTCGAAAATCTTGATGTCTCCGATCTCTTGTTTTGTACTTTTTTTCCACGTGTCTTGACATGCAAAGTATTCCTGCAAAGTTTGGTGAAGATCTGAGTATGTAGTTTTTGACCTCATCTGGAACCTCCTATCTGAAAATTTGAAAATTCTTAAAAAATTCGTCCAAAATCTTGATGTCTCCAATCTCTTGTTTTGTACGTTTTTTCCACGTGTCTTGACATGCAAAGTATCCCTGCAACGTTTGGTGAAGATCTGAGTATGTAGTTTTTGACCTTATCTGGAACCTCCTATCTGAAAATTTGAAAATTCTTCAAAAATTCGTCGAAAATCTTGATGTCTCCAATCTCTTGTTTTGTACGTTTTTTCCACGTGTCTTGACATCCAATGTATTCCTGCAATGTTTGGTGGAGATCTGAGTATGTAGTTTTAGACCTTATCTGGAACCTCCTATCTGAAAATTTGAAAATTCTTCAAAAATTCGTCCAAAATCTTGATGTCTCCAATCTCTTGTTTTGTACGTTTTTTCCACGTGTCTCGACCTCCAATGGATCCCTGCAAAGTTTGGTGAAGATCTGAGTATGTCGTTTTTGACCTTATCTGGAACATCCTTTCTGAAAATTTGAAAATTCTTCAAAAATTCGTCGAAAATCTTGATGTCTCCAATCTCTTGTTTTGTACGTTTTTTCCACGTGTCTTGACATCCAATGTATTCCTGCAATGTTTGGTGGAGATCTGAGTATGTAGTTTTAGACCTTATCTGGAACCTCCTATCTGAAAATTTGAAAATTCTTCAAAAATTCGTCGAAAATCTTGATGTCTCCGATCTCTTGTTTTGTACGTTTTTTCCACGTGTCTTGACATCCAAAGTATCCCTGCAAAGTTTGGTGAAGATCTGAGTATGTAGTTTTTGACCTCATCTGGAACATCCTTTCTGAAAATTTGAAAATTCTTCAAAAATTCGTCGAAAATCTTGATGTCTCCAATCTCTTGTTTTGTACGTTTTTTCCACGTGTCTTGACATCCAATGTATTCCTGCAATGTTTGGTGGAGATCTGAGTATGTAGTTTTAGACCTTATCTGGAACCTCCTATCTGAAAATTTGAAAATTCTTCAAAAATTCGTCCAAAATCTTGATGTCTCCAATCTCTTGTTTTGTACGTTTTTTCCACGTGTCTCGACCTCCAATGGATCCCTGCAAAGTTTGGTGAAGATCTGAGTATGTAGTTTTTGACCTTATCTGGAACCTCCTATCTGAAAATTTGAAAATTCTTCAAAAATTCGTCGAAAATCTTGATGTCTCCAATCTCTTGTTTTGTACGTTTTTTCCACGTGTCTTGACATCCAATGTATCCCTGCAAAGTTTGGTGAAGATCTGAGTATGTAGTTTTTGACCTTATCTGGAACCTCCCATCTGAAAATTTGAAAATTCTTAAAAAATTCGACCAAAATCTTGATGTCTCCAATCTTTTGTTTTGTACGTTTTTTCCACGTGTCTTGACATCCAATGTATCGCTGCAATGTTTGGTGAAGATCTGAGTATGTAGTTTTTGACCTTATCTGGAACCTCCCATCTGAAAATTTGAAAATTCCTAAAAAATCCGTCCAAAATCTTGATGACCCCAATCTCTTGTTTTGTACTTTTTTTCCACGTGTCTCGACCTCCAATGTATCCCTGCAAAGTTTGGTGAAGATCTGAGTATGTAGTTTTTGACCTTATATGGAACCTCCTATCTGAAAATTTGAAAATTCTTAAAAAATTCGTCGAAAATCTTGATGTCTCCGATCTCTTGTTTTGTACGTTTTTTCCACGTGTCTTGACATGCAAAGTATCCCTACAAAGTTTGGTGAAGATCTGAGTATGTCGTTTTTGACCTCATCTGGAACCTCCTTTCTGAAAATTTGAGAATTCTTAAAAAATTCGTCCAAAATCTTGATGTCTCCAATCTCTTGTTTTGTACGTTTTTTCCACGTGTCTTGACATCCAATGTATCCCTGCAAAGTTTGGTGGAGATCTGAGTATGTAGTTTTAGACCTTATCTGGAACCTCCCATCTGAAAATTTGAAAATTCTTAAAAAATTCGTCGAAAATCTTGATGTCTCCAATCTTTTGTTTTGTACGTTTTTTCCACGTGTCTTGACATGCAAAGTATCCCTGCAACGTTTGGTGAAGATCTGAGTATGTAGTTTTTGACCTTATCTGGAACCTCCTATCTGAAAATTTGAAAATTCTTAAAAAATTCGTCGAAAATCTTGATGTCTCCAATCTCTTGTTTTGTACGTTTTTTCCACGTGTCTCGACCTCCAATGGATCCCTGCAAAGTTTGGTGAAGATCTGAGTATGTCGTTTTTGACCTTATCTGGAACCTCCCATCTGAAAATTTGAAAATTCCTAAAAAATCCGTCCAAAATCTTGATGACCCCAATCTCTTGTTTTGTACTTTTTTTCCACGTGTCTCGACCTCCAATGTATCCCTGCAAAGTTTGGTGAAGATCTGAGTATGTAGTTTTTGACCTTATCTGGAACCTCCTATCTGAAAATTTGAAAATTCTTAAAAAATTCGTCGAAAATCTTGATGTCTCCGATCTTTTGTTTTGTACGTTTTTTCCACGTGTCTTGACATGCAAAGTATCCCTGCAACGTTTGGTGAAGATCTGAGTATGTAGTTTTTGACCTCATCTGGAACATCCTATCTGAAAATTTGAAAATTCTTCAAAAATTCGTCGAAAATCTTGATGTCTCCAATCTCTTGTTTTGTACGTTTTTTCCACGTGTCTTGACATCCAATGTATTCCTGCAATGTTTGGTGGAGATCTGAGTATGTCGTTTTTGACCTTATCTGGAACCTCCCATCTGAAAATTTGAAAATTCTTAAAAAATTCGTCGAAAATCTTGATGTCTCCGATCTCTTGTTTTGTACGTTTTTTCCACGTGTCTTGACATGCAAAGTATTCCTGCAAAGTTTGGTGAAGATCTGAGTATGTAGTTTTTGACCTCATCTGGAACCTCCTATCTGAAAATTTGAAAATTCTTAAAAAATTCGTCCAAAATCTTGATGTCTCCAATCTCTTGTTTTGTACGTTTTTTCCACGTGTCTTGACATCCAATGTATCCCTGCAATGTTTGGTGAAGATCTGAGTATGTAGTTTTTGACCTTATCTGGAACCTCCCATCTGAAAATTTGAAAATTCCTAAAAAATCCGTCCAAAATCTTGATGACCCCAATCTCTTGTTTTGTACTTTTTTTCCACGTGTCTCGACATCCAATGTATCCCTGCAAAGTTTGGTGAAGATCTGAGTATGTAGTTTTTGACCTTATATGGAACCTCCTATCTGAAAATTTGAAAATTCTTAAAAAATTCGTCCAAAATCTTGATGTCACCAATCCTATGTTTTGTATGTTTTTTCCACGTGTCTTGACATCCAATGTATTCCTGCAAAGTTTGGTGAAGATCTGAGTATGTCGTTTTTGACCTTATCTGGAACCTCCCATCTGAAAATTTGAAAATTCTTAAAAAATTCGTCGAAAATCTTGATGTCTCCGATCTCTTGTTTTGTACTTTTTTTCCACGTGTCTTGACATGCAAAGTATTCCTGCAAAGTTTGGTGAAGATCTGAGTATGTAGTTTTTGACCTCATCTGGAACCTCCTATCTGAAAATTTGAAAATTCTTAAAAAATTCGTCCAAAATCTTGATGTCTCCAATCTCTTGTTTTGTACGTTTTTTCCACGTGTCTTGACATGCAAAGTATCCCTGCAACGTTTGGTGAAGATCTGAGTATGTAGTTTTTGACCTTATCTGGAACCTCCTATCTGAAAATTTGAAAATTCTTCAAAAATTCGTCGAAAATCTTGATGTCTCCAATCTCTTGTTTTGTACGTTTTTTCCACGTGTCTTGACATCCAATGTATTCCTGCAATGTTTGGTGGAGATCTGAGTATGTAGTTTTAGACCTTATCTGGAACCTCCTATCTGAAAATTTGAAAATTCTTCAAAAATTCGTCCAAAATCTTGATGTCTCCAATCTCTTGTTTTGTACGTTTTTTCCACGTGTCTCGACCTCCAATGGATCCCTGCAAAGTTTGGTGAAGATCTGAGTATGTCGTTTTTGACCCTATCTGGAACATCCTTTCTGAAAATTTGAAAATTCTTCAAAAATTCGTCGAAAATCTTGATGTCTCCAATCTCTTGTTTTGTACGTTTTTTCCACGTGTCTTGACATCCAATGTATTCCTGCAATGTTTGGTGGAGATCTGAGTATGTAGTTTTAGACCTTATCTGGAACCTCCTATCTGAAAATTTGAAAATTCTTCAAAAATTCGTCGAAAATCTTGATGTCTCCGATCTCTTGTTTTGTACGTTTTTTCCACGTGTCTTGACATCCAAAGTATCCCTGCAAAGTTTGGTGAAGATCTGAGTATGTAGTTTTTGACCTCATCTGGAACATCCTTTCTGAAAATTTGAAAATTCTTCAAAAATTCGTCGAAAATCTTGATGTCTCCAATCTCTTGTTTTGTACGTTTTTTCCACGTGTCTTGACATCCAATGTATTCCTGCAATGTTTGGTGGAGATCTGAGTATGTAGTTTTAGACCTTATCTGGAACCTCCTATCTGAAAATTTGAAAATTCTTCAAAAATTCGTCCAAAATCTTGATGTCTCCAATCTCTTGTTTTGTACGTTTTTTCCACGTGTCTCGACCTCCAATGGATCCCTGCAAAGTTTGGTGAAGATCTGAGTATGTAGTTTTTGACCTTATCTGGAACCTCCTATCTGAAAATTTGAAAATTCTTCAAAAATTCGTCGAAAATCTTGATGTCTCCAATCTCTTGTTTTGTACGTTTTTTCCACGTGTCTTGACATCCAATGTATCCCTGCAAAGTTTGGTGAAGATCTGAGTATGTAGTTTTTGACCTTATCTGGAACCTCCCATCTGAAAATTTGAAAATTCTTAAAAAATTCGACCAAAATCTTGATGTCTCCAATCTTTTGTTTTGTACGTTTTTTCCACGTGTCTTGACATCCAATGTATCGCTGCAATGTTTGGTGAAGATCTGAGTATGTAGTTTTTGACCTTATCTGGAACCTCCCATCTGAAAATTTGAAAATTCCTAAAAAATCCGTCCAAAATCTTGATGACCCCAATCTCTTGTTTTGTACTTTTTTTCCACGTGTCTCGACCTCCAATGTATCCCTGCAAAGTTTGGTGAAGATCTGAGTATGTAGTTTTTGACCTTATATGGAACCTCCTATCTGAAAATTTGAAAATTCTTAAAAAATTCGTCGAAAATCTTGATGTCTCCGATCTCTTGTTTTGTACGTTTTTTCCACGTGTCTTGACATGCAAAGTATCCCTACAAAGTTTGGTGAAGATCTGAGTATGTCGTTTTTGACCTCATCTGGAACCTCCTTTCTGAAAATTTGAGAATTCTTAAAAAATTCGTCCAAAATCTTGATGTCTCCAATATCTTGTTTTGTACGTTTTTTCCACGTGTCTTGACATCCAATGTATTCCTGCAATGTTTGGTGGAGATCTGAGTATGTAGTTTTAGACCTTATCTGGAACCTCCTATCTGAAAATTTGAAAATTCTTCAAAAATTCGTCCAAAATCTTGATGTCTCCAATCTCTTGTTTTGTACGTTTTTTCCACGTGTCTCGACCTCCAATGGATCCCTGCAAAGTTTGGTGAAGATCTGAGTATGTCGTTTTTGACCTTATCTGGAACATCCTTTCTGAAAATTTGAAAATTCTTCAAAAATTCGTCGAAAATCTTGATGTCTCCAATCTCTTGTTTTGTACGTTTTTTCCACGTGTCTTGACATCCAATGTATTCCTGCAATGTTTGGTGGAGATCTGAGTATGTAGTTTTAGACCTTATCTGGAACCTCCTATCTGAAAATTTGAAAATTCTTCAAAAATTCGTCGAAAATCTTGATGTCTCCGATCTCTTGTTTTGTACGTTTTTTCCACGTGTCTCGACCTCCAATGGATCCCTGCAAAGTTTGGTGAAGATCTGAGTATGTAGTTTTTGACCTCATCTGGAACATCCTTTCTGAAAATTTGAAAATTCTTCAAAAATTCGTCGAAAATCTTGATGTCTCCAATCTCTTGTTTTGTACGTTTTTTCCACGTGTCTTGACATCCAATGTATTCCTGCAATGTTTGGTGGAGATCTGAGTATGTAGTTTTAGACCTTATCTGGAACCTCCTATCTGAAAATTTGAAAATTCTTAAAAAATTCGTCCAAAATCTTGATGTCTCCAATCTCTTGTTTTGTACGTTTTTTCCACGTGTCTTGACATCCAATGTATCCATGCAAAGTTTGGTGAAGATCTGAGTATGTCGTTTTTGACCTTATCTGGAACCTCCCATCTGAAAATTTGAAAATTCTTAAAAAATTCGTCGAAAATCTTGATGTCTCCAATCTTTTGTTTTGTACGTTTTTTCCACGTGTCTTGACATGCAAAGTATCCCTGCAACGTTTGGTGAAGATCTGAGTATGTAGTTTTTGACCTTATCTGGAACCTCCTATCTGAAAATTTGAAAATTCTTCAAAAATTCGTCGAAAATCTTGATGTCTCCAATCTCTTGTTTTGTACGTTTTTTCCACGTGTCTTGACATCCAATGTATTCCTGCAATGTTTGGTGGAGATCTGAGTATGTAGTTTTAGACCTTATCTGGAACCTCCTATCTGAAAATTTGAAAATTCTTCAAAAATTCGTCCAAAATCTTGATGTCTCCAATCTCTTGTTTTGTACGTTTTTTCCACGTGTCTCGACCTCCAATGGATCCCTGCAAAGTTTGGTGAAGATCTGAGTATGTCGTTTTTGACCTTATCTGGAACATCCTTTCTGAAAATTTGAAAATTCTTCAAAAATTCGTCGAAAATCTTGATGTCTCCAATCTCTTGTTTTGTACGTTTTTTCCACGTGTCTTGACATCCAATGTATTCCTGCAATGTTTGGTGGAGATCTGAGTATGTAGTTTTAGACCTTATCTGGAACCTCCTATCTGAAAATTTGAAAATTCTTCAAAAATTCGTCGAAAATCTTGATGTCTCCGATCTCTTGTTTTGTACGTTTTTTCCACGTGTCTTGACATCCAAAGTATCCCTGCAAAGTTTGGTGAAGATCTGAGTATGTAGTTTTTGACCTCATCTGGAACATCCTTTCTGAAAATTTGAAAATTCTTCAAAAATTCGTCGAAAATCTTGATGTCTCCAATCTCTTGTTTTGTACGTTTTTTCCACGTGTCTTGACATCCAATGTATTCCTGCAATGTTTGGTGGAGATCTGAGTATGTAGTTTTAGACCTTATCTGGAACCTCCTATCTGAAAATTTGAAAATTCTTCAAAAATTCGTCCAAAATCTTGATGTCTCCAATCTCTTGTTTTGTACGTTTTTTCCACGTGTCTCGACCTCCAATGGATCCCTGCAAAGTTTGGTGAAGATCTGAGTATGTAGTTTTTGACCTTATCTGGAACCTCCTATCTGAAAATTTGAAAATTCTTCAAAAATTCGTCGAAAATCTTGATGTCTCCAATCTCTTGTTTTGTACGTTTTTTCCACGTGTCTTGACATCCAATGTATCCCTGCAAAGTTTGGTGAAGATCTGAGTATGTAGTTTTTGACCTTATCTGGAACCTCCCATCTGAAAATTTGAAAATTCTTAAAAAATTCGACCAAAATCTTGATGTCTCCAATCTTTTGTTTTGTACGTTTTTTCCACGTGTCTTGACATCCAATGTATCCCTGCAATGTTTGGTGAAGATCTGAGTATGTAGTTTTTGACCTTATCTGGAACCTCCCATCTGAAAATTTGAAAATTCCTAAAAAATCCGTCCAAAATCTTGATGACCCCAATCTCTTGTTTTGTACTTTTTTTCCACGTGTCTCGACCTCCAATGTATCCCTGCAAAGTTTGGTGAAGATCTGAGTATGTAGTTTTTGACCTTATATGGAACCTCCTATCTGAAAATTTGAAAATTCTTAAAAAATTCGTCGAAAATCTTGATGTCTCCGATCTCTTGTTTTGTACGTTTTTTCCACGTGTCTTGACATGCAAAGTATCCCTGCAAAGTTTGGTGAAGATCTGAGTATGTCGTTTTTGACCTCATCTGGAACCTCCTTTCTGAAAATTTGAGAATTCTTAAAAAATTCGTCCAAAATCTTGATGTCTCCAATATCTTGTTTTGTACGTTTTTTCCACGTGTCTTGACATCCAATGTATCCATGCAAAGTTTGGTGAAGATCTGAGTATGTCGTTTTTGACCTTATCTGGAACCTCCCATCTGAAAATTTGAAAATTCTTAAAAAATTCGTCCAAAATCTTGATGTCTCCAATCTCTTGTTTTGTACGTTTTTTCCACGTGTCTCGACCTCCAATGGATCCCTGCAAAGTTTGGTGAAGATCTGAGTATGTCGTTTTTGACCTTATCTGGAACCTCCCATCTGAAAATTTGAAAATTCTTAAAAAATTCGTCGAAAATCTTGATGTCTCCGATCTCTTGTTTTGTACGTTTTTTCCACGTGTCTTGACATGCAAAGTATTCCTGCAAAGTTTGGTGAAGATCTGAGTATGTAGTTTTTGACCTCATCTGGAACCTCCTATCTGAAAATTTGAAAATTCTTAAAAAATTCGTCCAAAATCTTGATGTCTCCAATCTCTTGTTTTGTACGTTTTTTCCACGTGTCTTGACATCCAATGTATCCCTGCAATGTTTGGTGAAGATCTGAGTATGTAGTTTTTGACCTTATCTGGAACCTCCCATCTGAAAATTTGAAAATTCCTAAAAAATCCGTCCAAAATCTTGATGACCCCAATCTCTTGTTTTGTACTTTTTTTCCACGTGTCTCGACCTCCAATGTATCCCTGCAAAGTTTGGTGAAGATCTGAGTATGTAGTTTTTGACCTTATATTGAACCTCCCATCTGAAAATTTGAAAATTCTTAAAAAATTCGTCCAAAATCTTGATGACCCCAATCTCTTGTTTTGTACGTTTTTTCCACGTGCCTTGACATCCAAAGTATCCCTGCAAAGTTTGGTGAAGATCTGAGTATGTAGTTTTTGACCTTATATGGAAGCTCCTTTCTGAAAATTTGAGAATTCTTAAAAAATTCGTCCAAAATCTTGATGTCTCCAATCTCTTGTTTTGTACGTTTTTTCCACGTGTCTTGACATCCAATGTATCCATGCAAAGTTTGGTGAAGATCTGAGTATGTCGTTTTTGACCTTATCTGGAACCTCCCATCTGAAAATTTGAAAATTCTTAAAAAATTCGTCGAAAATCTTGATGTCTCCAATCTTTTGTTTTGTACGTTTTTTCCACGTGTCTTGACATGCAAAGTATCCCTGCAACGTTTGGTGAAGATCTGAGTATGTAGTTTTTGACCTTATCTGGAACCTCCTATCTGAAAATTTGAAAATTCTTCAAAAATTCGTCGAAAATCTTGATGTCTCCAATCTCTTGTTTTGTACGTTTTTTCCACGTGTCTTGACATCCAATGTATTCCTGCAATGTTTGGTGGAGATCTGAGTATGTAGTTTTAGACCTTATCTGGAACCTCCTATCTGAAAATTTGAAAATTCTTCAAAAATTCGTCCAAAATCTTGATGTCTCCAATCTCTTGTTTTGTACGTTTTTTCCACGTGTCTCGACCTCCAATGGATCCCTGCAAAGTTTGGTGAAGATCTGAATATGTCGTTTTTGACCTTATCTGGAACATCCTTTCTGAAAATTTGAAAATTCTTCAAAAATTCGTCGAAAATCTTGATGTCTCCAATCTCTTGTTTTGTACGTTTTTTCCACGTGTCTTGACATCCAATGTATTCCTGCAATGTTTGGTGGAGATCTGAGTATGTAGTTTTAGACCTTATCTGGAACCTCCTATCTGAAAATTTGAAAATTCTTCAAAAATTCGTCGAAAATCTTGATGTCTCCGATCTCTTGTTTTGTACGTTTTTTCCACGTGTCTCGACCTCCAATGGATCCCTGCAAAGTTTGGTGAAGATCTGAGTATGTAGTTTTTGACCTCATCTGGAACATCCTTTCTGAAAATTTGAAAATTCTTCAAAAATTCGTCGAAAATCTTGATGTCTCCAATCTCTTGTTTTGTACGTTTTTTCCACGTGTCTTGACATCCAATGTATTCCTGCAATGTTTGGTGGAGATCTGAGTATGTAGTTTTAGACCTTATCTGGAACCTCCTATCTGAAAATTTGAAAATTCTTCAAAAATTCGTCCAAAATCTTGATGTCTCCAATCTCTTGTTTTGTACGTTTTTTCCACGTGTCTCGACCTCCAATGGATCCCTGCAAAGTTTGGTGAAGATCTGAGTATGTAGTTTTTGACCTTATCTGGAACCTCCTATCTGAAAATTTGAAAATTCTTCAAAAATCCGTGCAAAATCTTGATGACCCCAATCTCTTGTTTTGTACGTTTTTTCCACGTGTCTTGACATCCAATGTATCCATGCAAAGTTTGGTGAAGATCTGAGTATGTCGTTTTTGACCTTATCTGGAACCTCCCATCTGAAAATTTGAAAATTCTTAAAAAATTCGTCGAAAATCTTGATGTCTCCAATCTCTTGTTTTGTACGTTTTTTCCACGTGTCTTGACATGCAAAGTATCCCTGCAACGTTTGGTGAAGATCTGAGTATGTAGTTTTTGACCTTATCTGGAACCTCCTATCTGAAAATTTGAAAATTCTTCAAAAATTCGTCGAAAATCTTGATGTCTCCAATCTCTTGTTTTGTACGTTTTTTCCACGTGTCTTGACATCCAATGTATCCCTGCAATGTTTGGTGGAGATCTGAGTATGTAGTTTTTGACCTTATCTGGGACCTCCTATCAGAAAATTTGAAAATTCTTCAAAAATTCGTCAAAAATCTTGATGTCTCCAATCTCTTGTTTTGTACGTTTTTTCCACGTGTCTCGACCTCCAATGTATCCCTGCAAAGTTTGGTGAAGATCTGAGTATGTCGTTTTTGACCTTATCTGGAACATCCTTTCTGAAAATTTGAAAATTCTTAAAAAATTCGTCGAAAATCTTGATGTCTCCAATCTCTTGTTTTGTACGTTTTTTCCACGTGTCTTGACATCCAATGTATCCCTGCAAAGTTTGGTGAAGATCTGAGTATGTAGTTTTTGACCTTATATGGAACCTCCTTTCTGAAAATTTGAAAATTCTCAAAAAATTCGTCCATAATCTTGATGTCTCCAATCTCTTGTTTTGTACGTTTTTTCCACGTGTCTTGACATCCAATGTATCCCTGCAAAGTTTGGTGAAGATCTGAGTATGTAGTTTTTGACCTTATCTGGAACCTCCCATCTGAAAATTTGAAAATTCTTAAAAAATTCGACCAAAATCTTGATGTCTCCAATCTTTTGTTTTGTACGTTTTTTCCACGTGTCTTGACACATAACGTATCCATGCAAAGTTTGGTGAAGATCTGAGTATGTAGTTTTTGACCTTATATGGAACCTCCTATCTGAAAATTTGAAAATTCTTAAAAAATTCGTCGAAAATCTTGATGTCTCCGATCTCTTGTTTTGTACGTTTTTTCCACGTGTCTTGACATGCAATGTATTCCTGCAAAGTTTGGTGAAGATCTGAGTATGTAGTTTTTGACCTCATCTGGAACCTCCTATCTGAAAATTTGAAAATTCTTAAAAAATTCGTCCAAAATTTTGATGTCTCCAATCTCTTGTTTTGTACGTTTTTTCCACGTGTCTTGACATCCAATGTATCCCTGCAAAGTTTGGTGAAGATCTGAGTATGTAGTTTTTGACCTTATCTGGAACCTCCCATCTGAAAATTTGAAAATTCTTAAAAAATTCGTCGAAAAGCTTGATGTCTCCGATCTCTTGTTTTGTACGTTTTTTCCACGTGTCTTGACATCCAATGTATCCCTGCGAAGTTTGGTGAAGATCTGAGTATGTTGTTTTTGACCTTATCTGGAACATCCTTTCTGAAAATTTGAAAATTGTTAAAAAATTCGTCCAAAATCTTGATGTCTCCTATCTCTTGTTTTGTACGTTTTTTCCACGTGTCTTGACATCCAATGTATCCCTGCAAAGTTTGGTGAAGATCTGAGTATGTAGTTTTTGACCTTATCTGGAACCTCCCATCTGAAAATTTGAAAATTCTTAAAAAATTCGACCAATATCTTGATGTCTCCAATCTTTTGTTTTGTACGTTTTTTCCACGTGTCTTGACACATAATGTATCCATGCAAAGTTTGGTGAAGATCTGAGTATGTATTTTTTGACCTTATATGGAACCTCCTATCTGAAAATTTGAAAATTCTTAAAAAATTCGTCCAAAATCTTGATGTCTCCAATCTCTTGTTTTGTACGTTTTTTCCACGTGTCTTGACATCCAATGTATCCCTGCAAAGTTTGGTGAAGATCTGAGTATGTAGTTTTTGACCTTATCTGGAACCTCCCATCTGAAAATTTGAAAATTCCTAAAAAATCAGTGCAAAATCTTGATGACCCCAATCTCTTGTTTTGTACGTTTTTTCCACGTGTCTTGACATCCAATGTATCCCTGCAAAGTTTGGTGAAGATCTGAGTATGTAGTTTTTGACCTTATCTGGAACCTCCCATCTGAAAATTTGAAAATTCCTAAAAAATCCGTGCAAAATCTTGATGACCCCAATCTCTTGTTTTGTACGTTTTTTCCACGTGTCTTGACATCGAATGTATCCATGCAAAGTTTGGTGAAGATCTGAGTATGTCGTTTTTGACCTTATCTGGAACCTCCCATCTGAAAATTTGAAAATTCCTAAAAAATTCGTCGAAAATCTTGATGTCTCCGATCTCTTGTTTGTACGTTTTTTCCACGTGTCTTGACATCCAATGTATCCCTGCAAAGTTTGGTGAAGATCTGAGTATGTAGTTTTTGACCTTATATGGAACCTCCTATCTGAAAATTTGAAAATTCTTAAAAAATTCGTCCAAAATCTTGATGTCTCCAATCTCTTGTTTTGTACGTTTTTTCCACGTGTCTTGACATCCAATGTATCCCTGCAAAGTTTGGTGAAGATCTGAGTATGTAGTTTTTGACCTTATCTGGAACCTCCCATCTGAAAATTTGAAAATTCCTAAAAAATCCGTGCAAAATCTTGATGACCCCAATCTCTTGTTTTGTACGTTTTTTCCACGTGTCTTGACATCCAATGTATCCATGCAAAGTTTGGTGAAGATCTGAGTATGTCGTTTTTGACCTTATCTGGAACATCCTTTCTGAAAATTTGAAAATTGTTAAAAAATTTGTCCAAAATCTTGTTGTCTCCAATCTCTTTTTTGTACGTTTTTTCCACGTGTCTTGACATCCAATGTATCCCTGCAAAGTTTGGTGAAGATCTGAGTATGTAGTTTTTGACCTTATCTGGAACCTCCCATCTGAAAATTTGAAAATTCTTCAAAAATTCGTCCAAAATCTTGATGTCTCCAATCTCTTGTTTTGTACGTTTTTTCCACGTGTCTCGACCTCCAATGGATCCCTGCAAAGTTTGGTGAAGATCTGAGTATGTCGTTCTTGACCTTATCTGGAACATCCTTTCTGAAAATTTGAAAATTCTTAAAAAATTCGTCGAAAATCTTGATGTCTCCAATCTCTTGTTTTGTACGTTTTTTCCACGTGTTTTGACATCCAATGTATCCCTGCAAGTTTGGTGAAGATCTGAGTATGTAGTTTTTGACCTTATATGGAACCTCCTATCTGAAAATTTGAAAATTCTTAAAAAATTCGTCCAAAATCTTGATGTCTCCAATCTCTTGTTTTGTACGTTTTTTCCACGTGTCTCGACCTCCAATGGATCCCTGCAAAGTTTGGTGAAGATCTGAGTATGTCGTTTTTGACCTTATCTGGAACCTCCCATCTGAAAATTTGAAAATTCTTAAAAAATTCGTCGAAAATCTTGATGTCTCCGATCTCTTGTTTTGTACGTTTTTTCCACGTGTCTTGACATGCAAAGTATTCCTGCAAAGTTTGGTGAAGATCTGAGTATGTAGTTTTTGACCTCATCTGGAACCTCCTATCTGAAAATTTGAAAATTCTTAAAAAATTCGTCTAAAATCTTGATGTCTCCAATCTCTTGTTTTGTACGTTTTTTCCACGTGTCTTGACATCCAATGTATCCCTGCAACGTTTGGTGAAGATCTGAGTATGTAGTTTTTGACCTTATCTGGAACCTCCTATCTGAAAATTTGAAAATTCTTCAAAAATTCGTCGAAAATCTTGATGTCTCCAATCTCTTGTTTTGTACGTTTTTTCCACGTGTCTTGACATCCAATGTATTCCTGCAATGTTTGGTGGAGATCTGAGTATGTAGTTTTAGACCTTATCTGGAACCTCCTATCTGAAAATTTGAAAATTCTTCAAAAATTCGTCCAAAATCTTGATGTCTCCAATCTCTTGTTTTGTACGTTTTTTCCACGTGTCTCGACCTCCAATGGATCCCTGCAAAGTTTGGTGAAGATCTGAGTATGTCGTTTTTGACCTTATCTGGAACATCCTTTCTGAAAATTTGAAAATTCTTCAAAAATTCGTCGAAAATCTTGATGTCTCCAATCTCTTGTTTTGTACGTTTTTTCCACGTGTCTTGACATCCAATGTATTCCTGCAATGTTTGGTGGAGATCTGAGTATGTAGTTTTAGACCTTATCTGGAACCTCCTATCTGAAAATTTGAAAATTCTTCAAAAATTCGTCGAAAATCTTGATGTCTCCGATCTCTTATTTTGTACGTTTTTTCCACGTGTCTCGACCTCCAATGGATCCCTGCAAAGTTTGGTGAAGATCTGAGTATGTAGTTTTTGACCTCATCTGGAACATCCTTTCTGAAAATTTGAAAATTCTTCAAAAATTCGTCGAAAATCTTGATGTCTCCAATCTCTTGTTTTGTACGTTTTTTCCACGTGTCTTGACATCCAATGTATTCCTGCAATGTTTGGTGGAGATCTGAGTATGTAGTTTTAGACCTTATCTGGAACCTCCTATCTGAAAATTTGAAAATTCTTCAAAAATTCGTCCAAAATCTTGATGTCTCCAATCTCTTGTTTTGTACGTTTTTTCCACGTGTCTCGACCTCCAATGGATCCCTGCAAAGTTTGGTGAAGATCTGAGTATGTAGTTTTTGACCTTATCTGGAACCTCCTATCTGAAAATTTGAAAATTCTTCAAAAATCCTGCAAAATCTTGATGACCCCAATCTCTTGTTTTGTACGTTTTTTCCACGTGTCTTGACATCCAATGTATCCATGCAAAGTTTGGTGAAGATCTGAGTATGTCGTTTTTGACCTTATCTGGAACCTCCCATCTGAAAATTTGAAAATTCTTAAAAAATTCGTCGAAAATCTTGATGTCTCCAATCTCTTGTTTTGTACGTTTTTTCCACGTGTCTTGACATGCAAAGTATCCCTGCAACGTTTGGTGAAGATCTGAGTATGTAGTTTTTGACCTTATCTGGAACCTCCTATCTGAAAATTTGAAAATTCTTCAAAAATTCGTCGAAAATCTTGATGTCTCCAATCTCTTGTTTTGTACGTTTTTTCCACGTGTCTTGACATCCAATGTATCCCTGCAATGTTTGGTGGAGATCTGAGTATGTAGTTTTTGACCTTATCTGGGACCTCCTATCAGAAAATTTGAAAATTCTTCAAAAATTCGTCAAAAATCTTGATGTCTCCAATCTCTTGTTTTGTACGTTTTTTCCACGTGTCTCGACCTCCAATGTATCCCTGCAAAGTTTGGTGAAGATCTGAGTATGTCGTTTTTGACCTTATCTGGAACATCCTTTCTGAAAATTTGAAAATTCTTAAAAAATTCGTCGAAAATCTTGATGTCTCCAATCTCTTGTTTTGTACGTTTTTTCCACGTGTCTTGACATCCAATGTATCCCTGCAAAGTTTGGTGAAGATCTGAGTATGTAGTTTTTGACCTTATATGGAACCTCCTTTCTGAAAATTTGAAAATTCTTAAAAAATTCGTCCATAATCTTGATGTCTCCAATCTCTTGTTTTGTACGTTTTTTCCACGTGTCTTGACATCCAATGTATCCCTGCAAAGTTTGGTGAAGATCTGAGTATGTAGTTTTTGACCTTATCTGGAACCTCCCATCTGAAAATTTGAAAATTCTTAAAAAATTCGACCAAAATCTTGATGTCTCCAATCTTTTGTTTTGTACGTTTTTTCCACGTGTCTTGACACATAACGTATCCATGCAAAGTTTGGTGAAGATCTGAGTATGTAGTTTTTGACCTTATATGGAACCTCCTATCTGAAAATTTGAAAATTCTTAAAAAATTCGTCGAAAATCTTGATGTCTCCGATCTCTTGTTTTGTACGTTTTTTCCACGTGTCTTGACATGCAATGTATTCCTGCAAAGTTTGGTGAAGATCTGAGTATGTAGTTTTTGACCTCATCTGGAACCTCCTATCTGAAAATTTGAAAATTCTTAAAAAATTCGTCCAAAATTTTGATGTCTCCAATCTCTTGTTTTGTACGTTTTTTCCACGTGTCTTGACATCCAATGTATCCCTGCAAAGTTTGGTGAAGATCTGAGTATGTAGTTTTTGACCTTATCTGGAACCTCCCATCTGAAAATTTGAAAATTCTTAAAAAATTCGTCGAAAAGCTTGATGTCTCCGATCTCTTGTTTTGTACGTTTTTTCCACGTGTCTTGACATCCAATGTATCCCTGCAAAGTTTGGTGAAGATCTGAGTATGTTGTTTTTGACCTTATCTGGAACATCCTTTCTGAAAATTTGAAAATTGTTAAAAAATTCGTCCAAAATCTTGATGTCTCCTATCTCTTGTTTTGTACGTTTTTTCCACGTGTCTTGACATCCAATGTATCCCTGCAAAGTTTGGTGAAGATCTGAGTATGTAGTTTTTGACCTTATCTGGAACCTCCCATCTGAAAATTTGAAAATTCTTAAAAAATTCGACCAATATCTTGATGTCTCCAATCTTTTGTTTTGTACGTTTTTTCCACGTGTCTTGACACATAATGTATCCATGCAAAGTTTGGTGAAGATCTGAGTATGTAGTTTTTGACCTTATATGGAACCTCCTATCTGAAAATTTGAAAATTCTTAAAAAATTCGTCCAAAATCTTGATGTCTCCAATCTCTTGTTTTGTACGTTTTTTCCACGTGTCTTGACATCCAATGTATCCCTGCAAAGTTTGGTGAAGATCTGAGTATGTAGTTTTTGACCTTATCTGGAACCTCCCATCTGAAAATTTGAAAATTCCTAAAAAATCCGTGCAAAATCTTGATGACCCCAATCTCTTGTTTTGTACGTTTTTTCCACGTGTCTTGACATCCAATGTATCCCTGCAAAGTTTGGTGAAGATCTGAGTATGTAGTTTTTGACCTTATCTGGAACCTCCCATCTGAAAATTTGAAAATTCCTAAAAAATCCGTGCAAAATCTTGATGACCCCAATCTCTTGTTTTGTACGTTTTTTCCACGTGTCTTGACATCGAATGTATCCATGCAAAGTTTGGTGAAGATCTGAGTATGTCGTTTTTGACCTTATCTGGAACATCCTTTCTGAAAATTTGAAAATTGTTAAAAAATTCGTCCAAAATCTTGATGTCTCCAATCTCTTTTTTGTACGTTTTTTCCACGTGTCTTGACATCCAATGTATCCCTGCAAAGTTTGGTGAAGATCTGAGTATGTAGTTTTTGACCTCATCTGGAACCTCCTATCTGAAAATTTGAAAATTCTTAAAAAATTCGTCCAAAATTTTGATGACCCCAATCTTTTGTTTTGTACGTTTTTTCCACGTGTCTTGACATCCAATGTATCCCTGCAGTGTTTGGTGAAGATCTGAGTATGTAGTTTTTGACCTTATCTGGAACCTCCCATCTGAAAATTTGAAAATTCCTAAAAAATTCGTCGAAAATCTTGATGTCTCCGATCTCTTGTTTGTACGTTTTTTCCACGTGTCTTGACATCCAATGTATCCCTGCAAAGTTTGGTGAAGATCTGAGTATGTAGTTTTTGACCTTATATGGAACCTCCTATCTGAAAATTTGAAAATTCTTAATAAATTCGTCCAAAATCTTGATGTCTCCAATCTCTTGTTTTGTACGTTTTTTCCACGTGTCTTGACATCCAATGTATCCCTGCAAAGTTTGGTGAAGATCTGAGTATGTAGTTTTTGACCTTATCTGGAACCTCCCATCTGAAAATTTGAAAATTCCTAAAAAATCCGTGCAAAATCTTGATGACCCCAATCTCTTGTTTTGTACGTTTTTTCCACGTGTCTTGACATCCAATGTATCCATGCAAAGTTTGGTGAAGATCTGAGTATGTCGTTTTTGACCTTATCTGGAACATCCTTTCTGAAAATTTGAAAATTGTTAAAAAATTTGTCCAAAATCTTGTTGTCTCCAATCTCTTTTTTGTACGTTTTTTCCACGTGTCTTGACATCCAATGTATCCCTGCAAAGTTTGGTGAAGATCTGAGTATGTAGTTTTTGACCTTATCTGGAACCTCCCATCTGAAAATTTGAAAATTCTTCAAAAATTCGTCCAAAATCTTGATGTCTCCAATCTCTTGTTTTGTACGTTTTTTCCACGTGTCTCGACCTCCAATGGATCCCTGCAAAGTTTGGTGAAGATCTGAGTATGTCGTTCTTGACCTTATCTGGAACATCCTTTCTGAAAATTTGAAAATTCTTAAAAAATTCGTCGAAAATCTTGATGTCTCCAATCTCTTGTTTTGTACGTTTTTTCCACGTGTCTTGACATCCAATGTATCCCTGCAAAGTTTGGTGAAGATCTGAGTATGTAGTTTTTGACCTTATATGGAACCTCCTATCTGAAAATTTGAAAATTCTTAAAAAATTCGTCCAAAATCTTGATGTCTCCAATCTCTTGTTTTGTACGTTTTTTCCACGTGTCTCGACCTCCAATGGATCCCTGCAAAGTTTGGTGAAGATCTGAGTATGTCGTTTTTGACCTTATCTGGAACCTCCCATCTGAAAATTTGAAAATTCTTAAAAAATTCGTCGAAAATCTTGATGTCTCCGATCTCTTGTTTTGTACGTTTTTTCCACGTGTCTTGACATGCAAAGTATTCCTGCAAAGTTTGGTGAAGATCTGAGTATGTAGTTTTTGACCTCATCTGGAACCTCCTATCTGAAAATTTGAAAATTCTTAAAAAATTCGTCTAAAATCTTGATGTCTCCAATCTCTTGTTTTGTACGTTTTTTCCACGTGTCTTGACATCCAATGTATCCCTGCAATGTTTGGTGAAGATCTGAGTATGTAGTTTTTGACCTTATCTGGAACCTCCCATCTGAAAATTTGAAAATTCCTAAAAAATCCGTCCAAAATCTTGATGACCCCAATCTCTTGTTTTGTACTTTTTTTCCACGTGTCTCGACCTCCAATGTATCCCTGCAAAGTTTGGTGAAGATCTGAGTATGTAGTTTTTGACCTTATATGGAACCTCCTATCTGAAAATTTGAAAATTCTTAAAAAATTCGTCGAAAATCTTGATGTCTCCGATCTCTTGTTTTGTACGTTTTTTCCACGTGTCTTGACATGCAAAGTATTCCTGCAAAGTTTGGTGAAGATCTGAGTATGTAGTTTTTGACCTCATCTGGAACCTCCTATCTGAAAATTTGAAAATTCTTAAAAAATTCGTCCAAAATCTTGATGTCTCCAATCTCTTGTTTTGTACGTTTTTTCCACGTGTCTTGACATCCAATGTATCCCTGCAATGTTTGGTGAAGATCTGAGTATGTAGTTTTTGACCTTATATGGAACCTCCTATCTGAAAATTTGAAAAATCCTAAAAAATCCGTCCAAAATCTTGATGACCCCAATCTCTTGTTTTGTACTTTTTTTCCACGTGTCTCGACCTCCAATGTATCCCTGCAAAGTTTGGTGAAGATCTGAGTATGTAGTTTTTGACCTTATATGGAACCTCCTATCTGAAAATTTGAAAATTCTTAAAAAATTCGTCCAAAATCTTGATGTCACCAATCCTATGTTTTGTATGTTTTTTCCACGTGTCTTGACATCCAATGGATCCCTGCAAAGTTTGGTGAAGATCTGAGTTTGTCGTTTTTGACCTTATCTGGAACCTCCCATCTGAAAATTTGAAAATTCTTAAAAAATTCGTCGAAAATCTTGATGTCTCCGATCTCTTGTTTTGTACGTTTTTTCCACGTGTCTTGACATGCAAAGTATTCCTGCAAAGTTTGGTGAAGATCTGAGTATGTAGTTTTTGACCTCATCTGGAACCTCCTATCTGAAAATTTGAAAATTCTTAAAAAATTCGTCCAAAATCTTGATGTCTCCAATCTCTTGTTTTGTACGTTTTTTCCACGTGTCTTGACATCCAATGTATCCCTGCAATGTTTGGTGAAGATCTGAGTATGTAGTTTTTGACCTTATCTGGAACCTCCCATCTGAAAATTTGAAAATTCCTAAAAAATCCGTCCAAAATCTTGATGACCCCAATCTCTTGTTTTGTACTTTTTTTCCACGTGTCTCGACCTCCAATGTATCCCTGCAAAGTTTGGTGAAGATCTGAGTATGTAGTTTTTGACCTTATATGGAACCTCCTATCTGAAAATTTGAAAATTCTTAAAAAATTCGTCGAAAATCTTGATGTCTCCGATCTCTTGTTTTGTACGTTTTTTCCACGTGTCTTGACATGCAAAGTATCCCTGCAAAGTTTGGTGAAGATCTGAGTATGTAGTTTTTGACCTCATCTGGAACCTCCTATCTGAAAATTTGAAAATTCTTAAAAAATTCGTCCAAAATCTTGATGTCTCCAATCTCTTGTTTTGTACGTTTTTTCCACGTGTCTTGACATCCAATGTATCCCTGCAAAGTTTGGTGAAGATCTGAGTATGTAGTTTTTGACCTTATCTGGAACCTCCTATCTGAAAATTTGAAAATTCTTAAAAAATTCGTCCAAAATCTTGATGTCTCCAATCTCTTGTTTTGTACGTTTTTTCCACGTGTCTTGATATCCAATGTATCCCTGCAAAGTTTGGTGAAGATCTGAGTATGTCGTTTTTGACCTTATCTGGAACATCCTTTCTGAAAATTTGAAAATTGTTAAAAAATTCGTCCAAAATCTTGATGTCTCCAATCTCTTTTTTGTACGTTTTTTCCACGTGTCTTGACATCCAATGTATCCCTGCAAAGTTTGGTGAAGATCTGAGTATGTAGTTTTTGACCTTATCTGGAACCTCCCATCTGAAAATTTGAAAATTCTTAAAAAATTCGACCAAAATCTTGATGTCTCCAATCTTTTGTTTTGTACGTTTTTTCCACGTGTCTTGACACATAATGTATCCATGCAAAGTTTGGTGAAGATCTGAGTATGTAGTTTTTGACCTTATATGGAACCTCCTATCTGAAAATTTGAAAATTCTTAAAAAATTCTTCCAAAATCTTGATGTCTCCAATCTCTTGTTTTGTACGTTTTTTCCACGTGTCTTGACATCCAATGTATCCCTGCAAAGTTTGGTGAAGATCTGAGTATGTAGTTTTTGACCTTATCTGGAACCTCCCATCTGAAAATTTGAAAATTCCTAAAAAATCCGTGCAAAATCTTGATGACCCCAATCTCTTGTTTTGTACGTTTTTTCCACGTGTCTTGACATCCAATGTATTCCTGCAATGTTTGGTGAAGATCTGAGTATGTAGTTTTTGACCTTATATGGAACCTCCTATCTGAAAATTTGAAAATTCTTAAAAAATTCGACCAAAATCTTGATGTTCCGAATCCTATGTTTTGTATGTTTTTTCCACGTGTCTTGACATCCAATGTATCCATGCAAAGTTTGGTGAAGATCTGAGTATGTAGTTTTTGACCTTATATTGAACCTCCCATCTGAAAATTTGAAAATTCTTAAAAAATTCGTCCAAAATCTTGATGACCCCAATCTCTTGTTTTGTACGTTTTTTCCACGTGTCTTGACATCCAAAGTATCCCTGCAAAGTTTGGTGAAGATCTGAGTATGTAGTTTTTGACCTTATCTGGAACCTCCCATCTGAAAATTTGAAAATTCTTAAAAAATTCGACCAAAATCTTGATGTCTCCAATCTTTTGTTTTGTACGTTTTTTCCACGTGTCTTGACACATAATGTATCCATGCAAAGTTTGGTGAAGATCTGAGTATGTAGTTTTTGACCTTATATGGAACCTCCTATCTGAAAATTTGAAAATTCTTAAAAAATTCGTCCAAAATCTTGATGTCTCCAATCTCTTGTTTTGTACGTTTTTTCCACGTGTCTTGACATCCAATGTATCCCTGCAAAGTTTGGTGAAGATCTGAGTATGTAGTTTTTGACCTTATCTGGAACCTCCCATCTGAAAATTTGAAAATTCCTAAAAAATCCGTGCAAAATCTTGATGACCCCAATCTCTTGTTTTGTACGTTTTTTCCACGTGTCTTGACATCCAATGTATCCATGCAAAGTTTGGTGAAGATCTGAGTATGTCGTTTTTGACCTTATCTGGAACATCCTTTCTGAAAATTTGAAAATTGTTAAAAAATTCGTCCAAAATCTTGATGTCTCCAATCTCTTTTTTGTACGTTTTTTCCACGTGTCTTGACATCCAATGTATCCCTGCAAAGTTTGGTGAAGATCTGAGTATGTAGTTTTTGACCTTATCTGGAACCTCCCATCTGAAAATTTGAAAATTCTTCAAAAATTCGTCGAAAATCTTGATGTTTCCAATCTCTTGTTTTGTACGTTTTTTCCACGTGTCTCGACCTCCAATGGATCCCTGCAAAGTTTGGTGAAGATCTGAGTATGTCGTTTTTGACCTTATCTGGAACATCCTTTCTGAAAATTTGAAAATTCTTAAAAAATTCGTCGAAAATCTTGATGTCTCCAATCTCTTGTTTTGTACGTTTTTTCCACGTGTCTTGACATCCAATGTATCCCTGCAAAGTTTGGTGAAGATCTGAGTATGTAGTTTTTGACCTTATATGGAACCTCCTATCTGAAAATTTGAAAATTCTTAAAAAATTCGTCCAAAATCTTGATGTCTCCAATCTTTTGTTTTGTACGTTTTTTCCACGTGTCTCGACCTCCAATGGATCCCTGCAAAGTTTGGTGAAGATCTGAGTATGTCGTTTTTGACCTTATCTGGAACCTCCCATCTGAAAATTTGAAAATTCTTAAAAAATTCGTCGAAAATCTTGATGTCTCCGATCTCTTGTTTTGTACGTTTTTTCCACGTGTCTTGACATCCAATGTATCCATGCAAAGTTTGGTGAAGATCTGAGTATGTAGTTTTTGACCTTATCTGGAACCTCCTATCTGAAAATTTGAAAATTCTTCAAAAATTCGTCGAAAATCTTGATGTCTCCAATCTCTTTTTTGTACGTTTTTTCCACGTGTCTTGACATCCAATGTATCCCTGCAAAGTTTGGTGAAGATCTGAGTATGTAGTTTTTGACCTTATCTGGAACCACCCATCTGAAAATTTGAAAATTCTTCAAAAATTCGTCCAAAATCTTGATGTCTCCAATCTCTTGTTTTGTACGTTTTTTCCACGTGTCTCGACCTCCAATGGATCCCTGCAAAGTTTGGTGAAGATCTGAGTATGTCGTTTTTGACCTTATCTGGAACATCCTTTCTGAAAATTTGAAAATTCTTAAAAAATTCGTCGAAAATCTTGATGTCTCCAATCTCTTGTTTTGTACGTTTTTTCCACGTGTCTTGACATCCAATGTATCCCTGCAAAGTTTGGTGAAGATCTGAGTATGTAGTTTTTGACCTTATATGGAACCTCCTATCTGAAAATTTGAAAATTCTTAAAAAATTCGTCCAAAATCTTGATGTCTCCAATCTCTTGTTTTGTACGTTTTTTCCACGTGTCTCGACCTCCAATGGATCCCTGCAAAGTTTGGTGAAGATCTGAGTATGTCGTTTTTGACCTTATCTGGAACCTCCCATCTGAAAATTTGAAAATTCTTAAAAAATTCGTCGAAAATCTTGATGTCTCCGATCTCTTGTTTTGTACGTTTTTTCCACGTGTCTTGACATGCAAAGTATTCCTGCAAAGTTTGGTGAAGATCTGAGTATGTAGTTTTTGACCTCATCTGGAACCTCCTATCTGAAAATTTGAAAATTCTTAAAAAATTCGTCCAAAATCTTGATGTCTCCAATCTCTTGTTTTGTACGTTTTTTCCACGTGTCTTGACATCCAATGTATCCCTGCAATGTTTGGTGAAGATCTGAGTATGTAGTTTTTGACCTTATCTGGAACCTCCCATCTGAAAATTTGAAAATTCCTAAAAAATCCGTCCAAAATCTTGATGACCCCAATCTCTTGTTTTGTACTTTTTTTCCACGTGTCTCGACCTCCAATGTATCCCTGCAAAGTTTGGTGAAGATCTGAGTATGTAGTTTTTGACCTTATATGGAACCTCCTATCTGAAAATTTGAAAATTCTTAAAAAATTCGTCGAAAATCTTGATGTCTCCGATCTCTTGTTTTGTACGTTTTTTCCACGTGTCTTGACATGCAAAGTATTCCTGCAAAGTTTGGTGAAGATCTGAGTATGTAGTTTTTGACCTCATCTGGAACCTCCTATCTGAAAATTTGAAAATTCTTAAAAAATTCGTCCAAAATCTTGATGTCTCCAATCTCTTGTTTTGTACGTTTTTTCCACGTGTCTTGACATCCAATGTATCCCTGCAATGTTTGGTGAAGATCTGAGTATGTAGTTTTTGACCTTATCTGGAACCTCCCATCTGAAAATTTGAAAATTCCTAAAAAATCCGTCCAAAATCTTGATGACCCCAATCTCTTGTTTTGTACTTTTTTTCCACGTGTCTCGACCTCCAATGTATCCCTGCAAAGTTTGGTGAAGATCTGAGTATGTAGTTTTTGACCTTATATGGAACCTCCTATCTGAAAATTTGAAAATTCTTAAAAAATTCGTCCAAAATCTTGATGTCACCAATCCTATGTTTTGTATGTTTTTTCCACGTGTCTTGACATCCAATGGATCCCTGCAAAGTTTGGTGAAGATCTGAGTATGTCGTTTTTGACCTTATCTGAAACCTCCCATCTGAAAATTTGAAAATTCTTAAAAAATTCGTCGAAAATCTTGATGTCTCCGATCTCTTGTTTTGTACGTTTTTTCCACGTGTCTTGACATCCAATGTATCCCTGCAAAGTTTGGTGAAGATCTGAGTATGTAGTTTTTGACCTTGTCTGGAACCTCCTATCTGAAAATTTGAAAATTCTTAAAAAATTCGTCCAAAATCTTGATGTCTCCAATCTCTTGTTTTGTACGTTCTTTCCACGTGTCTTGATAGCCAATGTATCCCTGCAAAGTTTGGTGAAGATCTGAGTATGTCGTTTTTGACCTTATCTGGAACATCCTTTCTGAAAATTTGAAAATTGTTAAAAAATTCGTCCAAAATCTTGATGTCTCCAATCTCTTTTTTGTACGTTTTTTCCACGTGTCTTGACATCCAATGTATCCCTGCAAAGTTTGGTGAAGATCTGAGTATGTAGTTTTTGACCTTATCTGGAACCTCCCATCTGAAAATTTGAAAATTCTTCAAAAATTCGTCGAAAATCTTGATGTCTCCAATCTCTTTTTTGTACGTTTTTTCCACGTGTCTTGACATCCAATGTATCCCTGCAAAGTTTGGTGAAGATCTGAGTATGTAGTTTTTGACCTTATCTGGAACCACCCATCTGAAAATTTGAAAATTCTTCAAAAATTCGTCCAAAATCTTGATGTCTCCAATCTCTTGTTTTGTACGTTTTTTCCACGTGTCTCGACCTCCAATGGATCCCTGCAAAGTTTGGTGAAGATCTGAGTATGTCGTTTTTGACCTTATCTGGAACATCCTTTCTGAAAATTTGAAAATTCTTAAAAAATTCGTCGAAAATCTTGATGTCTCCAATCTCTTGTTTTGTACGTTTTTTCCACGTGTCTTGACATCCAATGTATCCCTGCAAAGTTTGGTGAAGATCTGAGTATGTAGTTTTTGACCTTATATGGAACCTCCTATCTGAAAATTTGAAAATTCTTAAAAAATTCGTCCAAAATCTTGATGTCTCCAATCTCTTGTTTTGTACGTTTTTTCCACGTGTCTCGACCTCCAATGGATCCCTGCAATGTTTGGTGAAGATCTGAGTATGTCGTTTTTGACCTTATCTGGAACCTCCCATCTGAAAATTTGAAAATTCTTAAAAAATTCGTCGAAAATCTTGATGTCTCCGATCTCTTGTTTTGTACGTTTTTTCCACGTGTCTTGACATGCAAAGTATTCCTGCAAAGTTTGGTGAAGATCTGAGTATGTAGTTTTTGACCTCATCTGGAACCTCCTATCTGAAAATTTGAAAATTCTTAAAAAATTCGTCCAAAATCTTGATGTCTCCAATCTCTTGTTTTGTACGTTTTTTCCACGTGTCTTGACATCCAATGTATCCCTGCAATGTTTGGTGAAGATCTGAGTATGTAGTTTTTGACCTTATCTGGAACCTCCCATCTGAAAATTTGAAAATTCCTAAAAAATCCGTCCAAAATCTTGATGACCCCAATCTCTTGTTTTGTACTTTTTTTCCACGTGTCTCGACCTCCAATGTATCCCTGCAAAGTTTGGTGAAGATCTGAGTATGTAGTTTTTGACCTTATATGGAACCTCCTATCTGAAAATTTGAAAATTCTTAAAAAATTCGTCGAAAATCTTGATGTCTCCGATCTCTTGTTTTGTACGTTTTTTCCACGTGTCTTGACATGCAAAGTATTCCTGCAAAGTTTGGTGAAGATCTGAGTATGTAGTTTTTGACCTCATCTGGAACCTCCTATCTGAAAATTTGAAAATTCTTAAAAAATTCGTCCAAAATCTTGATGTCTCCAATCTCTTGTTTTGTACGTTTTTTCCACGTGTCTTGACATCCAATGTATCCCTGCAATGTTTGGTGAAGATCTGAGTATGTAGTTTTTGACCTTATCTGGAACCTCCCATCTGAAAATTTGAAAATTCCTAAAAAATCCGTCCAAAATCTTGATGACCCCAATCTCTTGTTTTGTACTTTTTTTCCACGTGTCTCGACCTCCAATGTATCCCTGCAAAGTTTGGTGAAGATCTGAGTATGTAGTTTTTGACCTTATATGGAACCTCCTATCTGAAAATTTGAAAATTCTTAAAAAATTCGTCCAAAATCTTGATGTCACCAATCCTATGTTTTGTATGTTTTTTCCACGTGTCTTGACATCCAATGGATCCCTGCAAAGTTTGGTGAAGATCTGAGTATGTCGTTTTTGACCTTATCTGAAACCTCCCATCTGAAAATTTGAAAATTCTTAAAAAATTCGTCGAAAATCTTGATGTCTCCGATCTCTTGTTTTGTACGTTTTTCCACGTGTCTTGACATGCAAAGTATTCCTGCAAAGTTTGGTGAAGATCTGAGTATGTAGTTTTTGACCTCATCTGGAACCTCCTATCTGAAAATTTGAAAATTCTTAAAAAATTCGTCCAAAATCTTGATGTCTCCAATCTCTTGTTTTGTACGTTTTTTCCACGTGTCTTGACATCCAATGTATCCCTGCAATGTTTGGTGAAGATCTGAGTATGTAGTTTTTGACCTTATCTGGAACCTCCCATCTGAAAATTTGAAAATTCCTAAAAAATCCGTCCAAAATCTTGATGACCCCAATCTCTTGTTTTGTACTTTTTTCCACGTGTCTCGACCTCCAATGTATCCCTGCAAAGTTTGGTGAAGATCTGAGTATGTCGTTTTTGAACTTATCTGGAACCTCCCATCTGAAAATTTGAAAATTCTTAAAAAATTCTTCGAAAATCTTGATGTCTCCGATCTCTTGTTTTGTACGTTTTTTCCACGTGTCTTGACATCCAATGTATCCCTGCAAAGTTTGGTGAAGATCTGAGTATGTAGTTTTTGACCTTGTCTGGAACCTCCTATCTGAAAATTTGAAAATTCTTAAAAAATTCGTCCAAAATCTTGATGTCTCCAATCTCTTGTTTTGTACGTTTTTTCCACGTGTCTTGACATCCAATGTATCCCTGCAATGTTTGGTGAAGATCTGAGTATGTAGTTTTTGACCTTATCTGGAACCTCCCATCTGAAAATTTGAAAATTCCTAAAAAATCCGTCCAAAATCTTGATGACCCCAATCTCTTGTTTTGTACTTTTTTTCCACGTGTCTCGACCTCCAATGTATCCCTGCAAAGTTTGGTGAAGATCTGAGTATGTAGTTTTTGACCTTATATGGAACCTCCTATCTGAAAATTTGAAAATTCTTAAAAAATTCGTCCAAAATCTTGATGTCACCAATCCTATGTTTTGTATGTTTTTTCCACGTGTCTTGACATCCAATGGATCCCTGCAAAGTTTGGTGAAGATCTGAGTATGTCGTTTTTGACCTTATCTGAAACCTCCCATCTGAAAATTTGAAAATTCTTAAAAAATTCGTCGAAAATCTTGATGTCTCCGATCTCTTGTTTTGTACGTTTTTTCCACGTGTCTTGACATGCAAAGTATTCCTGCAAAGTTTGGTGAAGATCTGAGTATGTAGTTTTTGACCTCATCTGGAACCTCCTATCTGAAAATTTGAAAATTCTTAAAAAATTCGTCCAAAATCTTGATGTCTCCAATCTCTTGTTTTGTACGTTTTTTCCACGTGTCTTGACATCCAATGTATCCCTGCAATGTTTGGTGAAGATCTGAGTATGTAGTTTTTGACCTTATCTGGAACCTCCCATCTGAAAATTTGAAAATTCCTAAAAAATCCGTCCAAAATCTTGATGACCCCAATCTCTTGTTTTGTACTTTTTTTCCACGTGTCTCGACCTCCAATGTATCCCTGCAAAGTTTGGTGAAGATCTGAGTATGTCGTTTTTGAACTTATCTGGAACCTCCCATCTGAAAATTTGAAAATTCTTAAAAAATTCTTCGAAAATCTTGATGTCTCCGATCTCTTGTTTTGTACGTTTTTTCCACGTGTCTTGACATCCAATGTATCCCTGCAAAGTTTGGTGAAGATCTGAGTATGTAGTTTTTGACCTTGTCTGGAACCTCCTATCTGAAAATTTGAAAATTCTTAAAAAATTCGTCCAAAATCTTGATGTCTCCAATCTCTTGTTTTGTACGTTCTTTCCACGTGTCTTGATAGCCAATGTATCCCTGCAAAGTTTGGTGAAGATCTGAGTATGTCGTTTTTGACCTTATCTGGAACATCCTTTCTGAAAATTTGAAAATTGTTAAAAAATTCGTCCAAAATCTTGATGTCTCCAATCTCTTTTTTGTACGTTTTTTCCACGTGTCTTGACATCCAATGTATCCCTGCAAAGTTTGGTGAAGATCTGAGTATGTAGTTTTTGACCTTATCTGGAACCTCCCATCTGAAAATTTGAAAATTCTTCAAAAATTCGTCGAAAATCTTGATGTCTCCAATCTCTTTTTTGTACGTTTTTTCCACGTGTCTTGACATCCAATGTATCCCTGCAAAGTTTGGTGAAGATCTGAGTATGTAGTTTTTGACCTTATCTGGAACCACCCATCTGAAAATTTGAAAATTCTTCAAAAATTCGTCCAAAATCTTGATGTCTCCAATCTCTTGTTTTGTACGTTTTTTCCACGTGTCTCGACCTCCAATGGATCCCTGCAAAGTTTGGTGAAGATCTGAGTATGTCGTTTTTGACCTTATCTGGAACATCCTTTCTGAAAATTTGAAAATTCTTAAAAAATTCGTCGAAAATCTTGATGTCTCCAATCTCTTGTTTTGTACGTTTTTTCCACGTGTCTTGACATCCAATGTATCCCTGCAAAGTTTGGTGAAGATCTGAGTATGTAGTTTTTGACCTTATATGGAACCTCCTATCTGAAAATTTGAAAATTCTTAAAAAATTCGTCCAAAATCTTGATGTCTCCAATCTCTTGTTTTGTACGTTTTTTCCACGTGTCTCGACCTCCAATGGATCCCTGCAATGTTTGGTGAAGATCTGAGTATGTCGTTTTTGACCTTATCTGGAACCTCCCATCTGAAAATTTGAAAATTCTTAAAAAATTCGTCGAAAATCTTGATGTCTCCGATCTCTTGTTTTGTACGTTTTTTCCACGTGTCTTGACATGCAAAGTATTCCTGCAAAGTTTGGTGAAGATCTGAGTATGTAGTTTTTGACCTCATCTGGAACCTCCTATCTGAAAATTTGAAAATTCTTAAAAAATTCGTCCAAAATCTTGATGTCTCCAATCTCTTGTTTTGTACGTTTTTTCCACGTGTCTTGACATCCAATGTATCCCTGCAATGTTTGGTGAAGATCTGAGTATGTAGTTTTTGACCTTATCTGGAACCTCCCATCTGAAAATTTGAAAATTCCTAAAAAATCCGTCCAAAATCTTGATGACCCCAATCTCTTGTTTTGTACTTTTTTTCCACGTGTCTCGACCTCCAATGTATCCCTGCAAAGTTTGGTGAAGATCTGAGTATGTAGTTTTTGACCTTATATGGAACCTCCTATCTGAAAATTTGAAAATTCTTAAAAAATTCGTCGAAAATCTTGATGTCTCCGATCTCTTGTTTTGTACGTTTTTTCCACGTGTCTTGACATGCAAAGTATTCCTGCAAAGTTTGGTGAAGATCTGAGTATGTAGTTTTTGACCTCATCTGGAACCTCCTATCTGAAAATTTGAAAATTCTTAAAAAATTCGTCCAAAATCTTGATGTCTCCAATCTCTTGTTTTGTACGTTTTTTCCACGTGTCTTGACATCCAATGTATCCCTGCAATGTTTGGTGAAGATCTGAGTATGTAGTTTTTGACCTTATCTGGAACCTCCCATCTGAAAATTTGAAAATTCCTAAAAAATCCGTCCAAAATCTTGATGACCCCAATCTCTTGTTTTGTACTTTTTTTCCACGTGTCTCGACCTCCAATGTATCCCTGCAAAGTTTGGTGAAGATCTGAGTATGTAGTTTTTGACCTTATATGGAACCTCCTATCTGAAAATTTGAAAATTCTTAAAAAATTCGTCCAAAATCTTGATGTCACCAATCCTATGTTTTGTATGTTTTTTCCACGTGTCTTGACATCCAATGGATCCCTGCAAAGTTTGGTGAAGATCTGAGTATGTCGTTTTTGACCTTATCTGAAACCTCCCATCTGAAAATTTGAAAATTCTTAAAAAATTCGTCGAAAATCTTGATGTCTCCGATCTCTTGTTTTGTACGTTTTTTCCACGTGTCTTGACATGCAAAGTATTCCTGCAAAGTTTGGTGAAGATCTGAGTATGTAGTTTTTGACCTCATCTGGAACCTCCTATCTGAAAATTTGAAAATTCTTAAAAAATTCGTCCAAAATCTTGATGTCTCCAATCTCTTGTTTTGTACGTTTTTTCCACGTGTCTTGACATCCAATGTATCCCTGCAATGTTTGGTGAAGATCTGAGTATGTAGTTTTTGACCTTATCTGGAACCTCCCATCTGAAAATTTGAAAATTCCTAAAAAATCCGTCCAAAATCTTGATGACCCCAATCTCTTGTTTTGTACTTTTTTCCACGTGTCTCGACCTCCAATGTATCCCTGCAAAGTTTGGTGAAGATCTGAGTATGTCGTTTTTGAACTTATCTGGAACCTCCCATCTGAAAATTTGAAAATTCTTAAAAAATTCTTCGAAAATCTTGATGTCTCCGATCTCTTGTTTTGTACGTTTTTTCCACGTGTCTTGACATCCAATGTATCCCTGCAAAGTTTGGTGAAGATCTGAGTATGTAGTTTTTGACCTTGTCTGGAACCTCCTATCTGAAAATTTGAAAATTCTTAAAAAATTCGTCCAAAATCTTGATGTCTCCAATCTCTTGTTTTGTACGTTTTTTCCACGTGTCTTGATAGCCAATGTATCCCTGCAAAGTTTGGTGAAGATCTGAGTATGTCGTTTTTGACCTTATCTGGAACATCCTTTCTGAAAATTTGAAAATTGTTAAAAAATTCGTCCAAAATCTTGATGTCTCCAATCTCTTTTTTGTACGTTTTTTCCACGTGTCTTGACATCCAATGTATCCCTGCAAAGTTTGGTGAAGATCTGAGTATGTAGTTTTTGACCTTATCTGGAACCTCCCATCTGAAAATTTGAAAATTCTTAAAAAATTCGACCAAAATCTTGATGTCTCCAATCTTTTGTTTTGTACGTTTTTTCCACGTGTCTTGACACATAATGTATCCATGCAAAGTTTGGTGAAGATCTGAGTATGTAGTTTTTGACCTTATATGGAACCTCCTATCTGAAAATTTGAAAATTCTTAAAAAATTCGTCCAAAATCTTGATGTCTCCAATCTCTTGTTTTGTACGTTTTTTCCACGTGTCTTGACATCCAATGTATCCCTGCAAAGTTTGGTGAAGATCTGAGTATGTAGTTTTTGACCTTATCTGGAACCTCCCATCTGAAAATTTGAAAATTCCTAAAAAATCCGTGCAAAATCTTGATGACCCCAATCTCTTGTTTTGTACGTTTTTTCCACGTGTCTTGACATCCAATGTATTCCTGCAATGTTTGGTGAAGATCTGAGTATGTAGTTTTTGACCTTATATGGAACCTCCTATCTGAAAATTTGAAAATTCTTAAAAAATTCGACCAAAATCTTGATGTTCCGAATCCTATGTTTTGTATGTTTTTTCCACGTGTCTTGACATCCAATGTATCCATGCAAAGTTTGGTGAAGATCTGAGTATGTAGTTTTTGACCTTATATTGAACCTCCCATCTGAAAATTTGAAAATTCTTAAAAAATTCGTCCAAAATCTTGATGACCCCAATCTCTTGTTTTGTACGTTTTTTCCACGTGTCTTGACATCCAAAGTATCCCTGCAAAGTTTGGTGAAGATCTGAGTATGTAGTTTTTGACCTTATATGGAACCTCCTTTCTGAAAATTTGAGAATTCTTAAAAAATTCGTCCAAAATCTTGATGTCTCCAATCTCTTGTTTTGTACGTTTTTTCCACGTGTCTTGACATCCAATGTATCCATGCAAAGTTTGGTGAAGATCTGAGTATGTCGTTTTTGACCTTATCTGGAACCTCCCATCTGAAAATTTGAAAATTCTTAAAAAATTCGTCGAAAATCTTGATGTCTCCAATCTTTTGTTTTGTACGTTTTTCACACGTGTCTTGACATGCAAAGTATCCCTGCAACGTTTGGTGAAGATCTGAGTATGTAGTTTTTGACCTTATCTGGAACCTCCTATCTGAAAATTTGAAAATTCTTAAAAAATTCGTCCAAAATCTTGATGACCCCAATCTCTTGTTTTGTACTTTTTTTCCACGTGTCTCGACCTCCAATGTATCCCTGCAAAGTTTGGTGAAGATCTGAGTATGTAGTTTTTGACCTTATATGGAACCTCCTATCTGAAAATTTGAAAATTCTTAAAAAATTCGTCGAAAATCTTGATGTCTCCGATCTCTTGTTTTGTACGTTTTTTCCACGTGTCTTGACATGCAAAGTATTCCTGCAAAGTTTGGTGAAGATCTGAGTATGTAGTTTTTGACCTCATCTGGAACCTCCTATCTGAAAATTTGAAAATTCTTAAAAAATTCGTCCAAAATCTTGATGTCTCCAATCTCTTGTTTTGTACGTTTTTTCCACGTGTCTTGACATCCAATGTATCCCTGCAATGTTTGGTGAAGATCTGAGTATGTAGTTTTTGACCTTATCTGGAACCTCCCATCTGAAAATTTGAAAATTCCTAAAAAATCCGTCCAAAATCTTGATGACCCCAATCTCTTGTTTTGTACTTTTTTTCCACGTCTCTCGACCTCCAATGTATCCCTGCAAAGTTTGGTGAAGATCTGAGTATGTAGTTTTTGACCTTATATGGAACCTCCTATCTGAAAATTTGAAAATTCTTAAAAAATTCGTCCAAAATCTTGATGTCACCAATCCTATGTTTTGTACGTTTTTTCCACGTGTCTCGACATCCAATGGATCCCTGCAAAGTTTGGTGAAGATCTGAGTATGTCGTTTTTGACCTTATCTGGAACCTCCCATCTGAAAATTTGAAAATTCTTAAAAAATTCGTCGAAAATCTTGATGTCTCCGATCTCTTGTTTTGTACGTTTTTTCCACGTGTCTTGACATGCAAAGTATTCCTGCAAAGTTTGGTGAAGATCTGAGTATGTAGTTTTTGACCTCATCTGGAACCTCCTGTCTGAAAATTTGAAAATTCTTAAAAAATTCGTCCAAAATCTTGATGTCTCCAATCTCTTGTTTTGTACGTTTTTTCCACGTGTCTTGACATCCAATGTATCCCTGCAATGTTTGGTGAAGATCTGAGTATGTAGTTTTTGACCTTACCTGGAACCTCCCATCTGAAAATTTGAAAATTCCTAAAAAATCCGTCCAAAATCTTGATGACCCCAATCTCTTGTTTTGTACTTTTTTTCCACGTGTCTCGACCTCCAATGTATCCCTGCAAAGTTTGGTGAAGATCTGAGTATGTAGTTTTTGACCTTATCTGGAACCTCCCATCTGAAAATTTGAAAATTCCTAAAAAATCCGTGCAAAATCTTGATGTCTCCAATCTCTTGTTTTGTACGTTTTTTCCACGTGTCTTGACATCCCATGTATAACTGCAAAGTTTGGTGAAGATCTGAGTATGTAGTTTTTGACCTTATCTGGAACCTCCCATCTGAAAATTTGAAAATTCCTAAAAAATCCGTGCAAAATCTTGATGACCCCAATCTCTTGTTTTGTACGTTTTTTCCACGTGTCTTGACATCCAATGTATTCCTGCAATGTTTGGTGAAGATCTGAGTATGTAGTTTTTGACCTTATATGGAACCTCCTATCTGAAAATTTGAAAATTCTTAAAAAATTCGACCAAAATCTTGATGTTCCGAATCCTATGTTTTGTATGTTTTTTCCACGTGTCTTGACATCCAATGTATCCATGCAAAGTTTGGTGAAGATCTGAGTATGTAGTTTTTGACCTTATATTGAACCTCCCATCTGAAAATTTGAAAATTCTTAAAAAATTCGTCCAAAATCTTGATGACCCCAATCTCTTGTTTTGTACGTTTTTTCCACGTGTCTTGACATCCAAAGTATCCCTGCAAAGTTTGGTGAAGATCTGAGTATGTAGTTTTTGACCTTATATGGAACCTCCTTCCTGTAAATTTGAGAATTCTTAAAAAATTCGTCCAAATTCTTGATGTCTCCAATCTCTTGTTTTGTACGTTTTTTCCACGTGTCTTGACATCCAATGTATCCATGCAAAGTTTGGTGAAGATCTGAGTATGTCGTTTTTGACCTTATCTGGAACCTCCCATCTGAAAATTTGAAAATTCTTAAAAAATTCGTCGAAAATCTTGATGTCTCCAATCTTTTGTTTTGTACGTTTTTTCCACGTGTCTTGACATGCAAAGTATCCCTGCAACGTTTGGTGAAGATCTGAGTATGTAGTTTTTGACCTTATCTGGAACCTCCTATCTGAAAATTTGAAAATTCTTAAAAAATTCGTCCAAAATCTTGATGTCTCCAATCTCTTGTTTTGTACGTTTTTTCCACGTGTCTTGACATCCAATGTATCCCTGCAATGTTTGGTGAAGATCTGAGTATGTAGTTTTTGACCTTATCTGGAACCTCCCATCTGAAAATTTGAAAATTCTTAAAAAATTCGTCGAAAATCTTGATGTCTCCGATCTCTTGTTTTGTACGTTTTTTCCACGTGTCTTGACATGCAAAGTATTCCTGCAAAGTTTGGTGAAGATCTGAGTATGTAGTTTTTGACCTCATCTGGAACCTCCTATCTGAAAATTTGAAAATTCTTAAAAAATTCGTCCAAAATCTTGATGTCTCCAATCTCTTGTTTTGTACGTTTTTTCCACGTGTCTTGACATCCAATGTATCCCTGCAATGTTTGGTGAAGATCTGAGTATGTAGTTTTTGACCTTATCTGGAACCTCCCATCTGAAAATTTGAAAATTCCTAAAAAATCCGTCCAAAATCTTGATGACCCCAATCTCTTGTTTTGTACTTTTTTTCCACGTGTCTCGACCTCCAATGTATCCCTGCAAAGTTTGGTGAAGATCTGAGTATGTCGTTTTTGAACTTATCTGGAACCTCCCATCTGAAAATTTGAAAATTCTTAAAAAATTCTTCGAAAATCTTGATGTCTCCGATCTCTTGTTTTGTACGTTTTTTCCACGTGTCTTGACATCCAATGTATCCCTGCAAAGTTTGGTGAAGATCTGAGTATGTAGTTTTTGACCTTGTCTGGAACCTCCTATCTGAAAATTTGAAAATTCTTAAAAAATTCGTCCAAAATCTTGATGTCTCCAATCTCTTGTTTTGTACGTTTTTTCCACGTGTCTTGATAGCCAATGTATCCCTGCAAAGTTTGGTGAAGATCTGAGTATGTCGTTTTTGACCTTATCTGGAACATCCTTTCTGAAAATTTGAAAATTGTTAAAAAATTCGTCCAAAATCTTGATGTCTCCAATCTCTTTTTTGTACGTTTTTTCCACGTGTCTTGACATCCAATGTATCCCTGCAAAGTTTGGTGAAGATCTGAGTATGTAGTTTTTGACCTTATCTGGAACCTCCCATCTGAAAATTTGAAAATTCTTCAAAAATTCGTCGAAAATCTTGATGTCTCCAATCTCTTTTTTGTACGTTTTTTCCACGTGTCTTGACATCCAATGTATCCCTGCAAAGTTTGGTGAAGATCTGAGTATGTAGTTTTTGACCTTATCTGGAACCACCCATCTGAAAATTTGAAAATTCTTCAAAAATTCGTCCAAAATCTTGATGTCTCCAATCTCTTGTTTTGTACGTTTTTTCCACGTGTCTCGACCTCCAATGGATCCCTGCAAAGTTTGGTGAAGATCTGAGTATGTCGTTTTTGACCTTATCTGGAACATCCTTTCTGAAAATTTGAAAATTCTTAAAAAATTCGTCGAAAATCTTGATGTCTCCAATCTCTTGTTTTGTACGTTTTTTCCACGTGTCTTGACATCCAATGTATCCCTGCAAAGTTTGGTGAAGATCTGAGTATGTAGTTTTTGACCTTATATGGAACCTCCTATCTGAAAATTTGAAAATTCTTAAAAAATTCGTCCAAAATCTTGATGTCTCCAATCTCTTGTTTTGTACGTTTTTTCCACGTGTCTCGACCTCCAATGGATCCCTGCAAAGTTTGGTGAAGATCTGAGTATGTCGTTTTTGACCTTATCTGGAACCTCCCATCTGAAAATTTGAAAATTCTTAAAAAATTCGTCGAAAATCTTGATGTCTCCGATCTCTTGTTTTGTACGTTTTTTCCACGTGTCTTGACATGCAAAGTATTCCTGCAAAGTTTGGTGAAGATCTGAGTATGTAGTTTTTGACCTCATCTGGAACCTCCTATCTGAAAATTTGAAAATTCTTAAAAAATTCGTCCAAAATCTTGATGTCTCCAATCTCTTGTTTTGTACGTTTTTTCCACGTGTCTTGACATCCAATGTATCCCTGCAATGTTTGGTGAAGATCTGAGTATGTAGTTTTTGACCTTATCTGGAACCTCCCATCTGAAAATTTGAAAATTCCTAAAAAATCCGTCCAAAATCTTGATGACCCCAATCTCTTGTTTTGTACTTTTTTTCCACGTGTCTCGACCTCCAATGTATCCCTGCAAAGTTTGGTGAAGATCTGAGTATGTAGTTTTTGACCTTATATGGAACCTCCTATCTGAAAATTTGAAAATTCTTAAAAAATTCGTCGAAAATCTTGATGTCTCCGATCTCTTGTTTTGTACGTTTTTTCCACGTGTCTTGACATGCAAAGTATTCCTGCAAAGTTTGGTGAAGATCTGAGTATGTAGTTTTTGACCTCATCTGGAACCTCCCATCTGAAAATTTGAAAATTCTTAAAAAATTCGTCCAAAATCTTGATGTCTCCAATCTCTTGTTTTGTACGTTTTTTCCACGTGTCTTGACATCCAATGTATCCCTGCAATGTTTGGTGAAGATCTGAGTATGTAGTTTTTGACCTTATCTGGAACCTCCCATCTGAAAATTTGAAAATTCCTAAAAAATCCGTCCAAAATCTTGATGACCCCAATCTCTTGTTTTGTACTTTTTTTCCACGTGTCTCGACCTCCAATGTATCCCTGCAAAGTTTGGTGAAGATCTGAGTATGTAGTTTTTGACCTTATATGGAACCTCCTATCTGAAAATTTGAAAATTCTTAAAAAATTCGTCCAAAATCTTGATGTCACCAATCCTATGTTTTGTATGTTTTTTCCACGTGTCTTGACATCCAATGGATCCCTGCAAAGTTTGGTGAAGATCTGAGTATGTCGTTTTTGACCTTATCTGAAACCTCCCATCTGAAAATTTGAAAATTCTTAAAAAATTCGTCGAAAATCTTGATGTCTCCGATCTCTTGTTTTGTACGTTTTTTCCACGTGTCTTGACATGCAAAGTATTCCTGCAAAGTTTGGTGAAGATCTGAGTATGTAGTTTTTGACCTCATCTGGAACCTCCTATCTGAAAATTTGAAAATTCTTAAAAAATTCGTCCAAAATCTTGATGTCTCCAATCTCTTGTTTTGTACGTTTTTTCCACGTGTCTTGACATCCAATGTATCCCTGCAATGTTTGGTGAAGATCTGAGTATGTAGTTTTTGACCTTATCTGGAACCTCCCATCTGAAAATTTGAAAATTCCTAAAAAATCCGTCCAAAATCTTGATGACCCCAATCTCTTGTTTTGTACTTTTTTTCCACGTGTCTCGACCTCCAATGTATCCCTGCAAAGTTTGGTGAAGATCTGAGTATGTCGTTTTTGAACTTATCTGGAACCTCCCATCTGAAAATTTGAAAATTCTTAAAAAATTCTTCGAAAATCTTGATGTCTCCGATCTCTTGTTTTGTACGTTTTTTCCACGTGTCTTGACATCCAATGTATCCCTGCAAAGTTTGGTGAAGATCTGAGTATGTAGTTTTTGACCTTGTCTGGAACCTCCTATCTGAAAATTTGAAAATTCTTAAAAAATTCGTCCAAAATCTTGATGTCTCCAATCTCTTGTTTTGTACGTTTTTTCCACGTGTCTTGATAGCCAATGTATCCCTGCAAAGTTTGGTGAAGATCTGAGTATGTCGTTTTTGACCTTATCTGGAACATCCTTTCTGAAAATTTGAAAATTGTTAAAAAATTCGTCCAAAATCTTGATGTCTCCAATCTCTTTTTTGTACGTTTTTTCCACGTGTCTTGACATCCAATGTATCCCTGCAAAGTTTGGTGAAGATCTGAGTATGTAGTTTTTGACCTTATCTGGAACCTCCCATCTGAAAATTTGAAAATTCTTAAAAAATTCGACCAAAATCTTGATGTCTCCAATCTTTTGTTTTGTACGTTTTTTCCACGTGTCTTGACACATAATGTATCCATGCAAAGTTTGGTGAAGATCTGAGTATGTAGTTTTTGACCTTATATGGAACCTCCTATCTGAAAATTTGAAAATTCTTAAAAAATTCGTCCAAAATCTTGATGTCTCCAATCTCTTGTTTTGTACGTTTTTTCCACGTGTCTTGACATCCAATGTATCCCTGCAAAGTTTGGTGAAGATCTGAGTATGTAGTTTTTGACCTTATCTGGAACCTCCCATCTGAAAATTTGAAAATTCCTAAAAAATCCGTGCAAAATCTTGATGACCCCAATCTCTTGTTTTGTACGTTTTTTCCACGTGTCTTGACATCCAATGTATTCCTGCAATGTTTGGTGAAGATCTGAGTATGTAGTTTTTGACTTTATATGGAACCTCCTATCTGAAAATTTGAAAATTCTTAAAAAATTCGACCAAAATCTTGATGTTCCGAATCCTATGTTTTGTATGTTTTTTCCACGTGTCTTGACATCCAATGTATCCATGCAAAGTTTGGTGAAGATCTGAGTATGTAGTTTTTGACCTTATATTGAACCTCCCATCTGAAAATTTGAAAATTCTTAAAAAATTCGTCCAAAATCTTGATGACCCCAATCTCTTGTTTTGTACGTTTTTTCCACGTGTCTTGACATCCAAAGTATCCCTGCAAAGTTTGGTGAAGATCTGAGTATGTAGTTTTTGACCTTATATGGAACCTCCTTTCTGAAAATTTGAGAATTCTTAAAAAATTCGTCCAAAATCTTGATGTCTCCAATCTCTTGTTTTGTACGTTTTTTCCACGTGTCTTGACATCCAATGTATCCATGCAAAGTTTGGTGAAGATCTGAGTATGTCGTTTTTGACCTTATCTGGAACCTCCCATCTGAAAATTTGAAAATTCTTAAAAAATTCGTCGAAAATCTTGATGTCTCCAATCTTTTGTTTTGTACGTTTTTCACACGTGTCTTGACATGCAAAGTATCCCTGCAACGTTTGGTGAAGATCTGAGTATGTAGTTTTTGACCTTATCTGGAACCTCCTATCTGAAAATTTGAAAATTCTTAAAAAATTCGTCCAAAATCTTGATGACCCCAATCTCTTGTTTTGTACTTTTTTTCCACGTGTCTCGACCTCCAATGTATCCCTGCAAAGTTTGGTGAAGATCTGAGTATGTAGTTTTTGACCTTATATGGAACCTCCTATCTGAAAATTTGAAAATTCTTAAAAAATTCGTCGAAAATCTTGATGTCTCCGATCTCTTGTTTTGTACGTTTTTTCCACGTGTCTTGACATGCAAAGTATTCCTGCAAAGTTTGGTGAAGATCTGAGTATGTAGTTTTTGACCTCATCTGGAACCTCCTATCTGAAAATTTGAAAATTCTTAAAAAATTCGTCCAAAATCTTGATGTCTCCAATCTCTTGTTTTGTACGTTTTTTCCACGTGTCTTGACATCCAATGTATCCCTGCAATGTTTGGTGAAGATCTGAGTATGTAGTTTTTGACCTTATCTGGAACCTCCCATCTGAAAATTTGAAAATTCCTAAAAAATCCGTCCAAAATCTTGATGACCCCAATCTCTTGTTTTGTACTTTTTTTCCACGTCTCTCGACCTCCAATGTATCCCTGCAAAGTTTGGTGAAGATCTGAGTATGTAGTTTTTGACCTTATATGGAACCTCCTATCTGAAAATTTGAAAATTCTTAAAAAATTCGTCCAAAATCTTGATGTCACCAATCCTATGTTTTGTACGTTTTTTCCACGTGTCTCGACATCCAATGGATCCCTGCAAAGTTTGGTGAAGATCTGAGTATGTCGTTTTTGACCTTATCTGGAACCTCCCATCTGAAAATTTGAAAATTCTTAAAAAATTCGTCGAAAATCTTGATGTCTCCGATCTCTTGTTTTGTACGTTTTTTCCACGTGTCTTGACATGCAAAGTATTCCTGCAAAGTTTGGTGAAGATCTGAGTATGTAGTTTTTGACCTCATCTGGAACCTCCTGTCTGAAAATTTGAAAATTCTTAAAAAATTCGTCCAAAATCTTGATGTCTCCAATCTCTTGTTTTGTACGTTTTTTCCACGTGTCTTGACATCCAATGTATCCCTGCAATGTTTGGTGAAGATCTGAGTATGTAGTTTTTGACCTTACCTGGAACCTCCCATCTGAAAATTTGAAAATTCCTAAAAAATCCGTCCAAAATCTTGATGACCCCAATCTCTTGTTTTGTACTTTTTTTCCACGTGTCTCGACCTCCAATGTATCCCTGCAAAGTTTGGTGAAGATCTGAGTATGTAGTTTTTGACCTTATCTGGAACCTCCCATCTGAAAATTTGAAAATTCCTAAAAAATCCGTGCAAAATCTTGATGTCTCCAATCTCTTGTTTTGTACGTTTTTTCCACGTGTCTTGACATCCAATGTATAACTGCAAAGTTTGGTGAAGATCTGAGTATGTAGTTTTTGACCTTATCTGGAACCTCCCATCTGAAAATTTGAAAATTCCTAAAAAATCCGTGCAAAATCTTGATGACCCCAATCTCTTGTTTTGTACGTTTTTTCCACGTGTCTTGACATCCAATGTATTCCTGCAATGTTTGGTGAAGATCTGAGTATGTAGTTTTTGACCTTATATGGAACCTCCTATCTGAAAATTTGAAAATTCTTAAAAAATTCGACCAAAATCTTGATGTTCCGAATCCTATGTTTTGTATGTTTTTTCCACGTGTCTTGACATCCAATGTATCCATGCAAAGTTTGGTGAAGATCTGAGTATGTAGTTTTTGACCTTATATTGAACCTCCCATCTGAAAATTTGAAAATTCTTAAAAAATTCGTCCAAAATCTTGATGACCCCAATCTCTTGTTTTGTACGTTTTTTCCACGTGTCTTGACATCCAAAGTATCCCTGCAAAGTTTGGTGAAGATCTGAGTATGTAGTTTTTGACCTTATATGGAACCTCCTTCCTGTAAATTTGAGAATTCTTAAAAAATTCGTCCAAATTCTTGATGTCTCCAATCTCTTGTTTTGTACGTTTTTTCCACGTGTCTTGACATCCAATGTATCCATGCAAAGTTTGGTGAAGATCTGAGTATGTCGTTTTTGACCTTATCTGGAACCTCCCATCTGAAAATTTGAAAATTCTTAAAAAATTCGTCGAAAATCTTGATGTCTCCAATCTTTTGTTTTGTACGTTTTTTCCACGTGTCTTGACATGCAAAGTATCCCTGCAACGTTTGGTGAAGATCTGAGTATGTAGTTTTTGACCTTATCTGGAACCTCCTATCTGAAAATTTGAAAATTCTTAAAAAATTCGTCCAAAATCTTGATGTCTCCAATCTCTTGTTTTGTACGTTTTTTCCACGTGTCTTGACATCCAATGTATCCCTGCAATGTTTGGTGAAGATCTGAGTATGTAGTTTTTGACCTTATCTGGAACCTCCCATCTGAAAATTTGAAAATTCCTAAAAAATCCGTCCAAAATCTTGATGACCCCAATCTCTTGTTTTGTACTTTTTTTCCACGTGTCTCGACCTCCAATGTATCCCTGCAAAGTTTGGTGAAGATCTGAGTATGTCGTTTTTGACCTTATCTGGAACCTCCCATCTGAAAATTTGAAAATTCTTAAAAAATTCGTCGAAAATCTTGATGTCTCCGATCTCTTGTTTTGTACGTTTTTTCCACGTGTCTTGACATCCAATGTATCCCTGCAAAGTTTGGTGAAGATCTGAGTATGTAGTTTTTGACCTTATCTGGAACCTCCTATCTGAAAATTTGAAAATTCTTAAAAAATTCGTCCAAAATCTTGATGTCTCCAATCTCTTGTTTTGTACGTTTTTTCCACGTGTCTTGATATCCAATGTATCCCTGCAAAGTTTGGTGAAGATCTGAGTATGTCGTTTTTGACCTTATCTGGAACATCCTTTCTGAAAATTTGAAAATTGTTAAAAAATTCGTCCAAAATCTTGATGTCTCCAATCTCTTTTTTGTACGTTTTTTCCACGTGTCTTGACATCCAATGTATCCCTGCAAAGTTTGGTGAAGATCTGAGTATGTAGTTTTTGACCTTATCTGGAACCTCCCATCTGAAAATTTGAAAATTCTTAAAAAATTCGACCAAAATCTTGATGTCTCCAATCTTTTGTTTTGTACGTTTTTTCCACGTGTCTTGACACATAATGTATCCATGCAAAGTTTGGTGAAGATCTGAGTATGTAGTTTTTGACCTTATATGGAACCTCCTATCTGAAAATTTGAAAATTCTTAAAAAATTCGTCCAAAATCTTGATGTCTCCAATCTCTTGTTTTGTACGTTTTTTCCACGTGTCTTGACATCCAATGTATCCCTGCAAAGTTTGGTGAAGATCTGAGTATGTAGTTTTTGACCTTATCTGGAACCTCCCATCTGAAAATTTGAAAATTCCTAAAAAATCCGTGCAAAATCTTGATGACCCCAATCTCTTGTTTTGTACGTTTTTTCCACGTGTCTTGACATCCAATGTATTCCTGCAATGTTTGGTGAAGATCTGAGTATGTAGTTTTTGATCTTATATGGAACCTCCTATCTGAAAATTTGAAAATTCTTAAAAAATTCGACCAAAATCTTGATGTTCCGAATCCTATGTTTTGTATGTTTTTTCCACGTGTCTTGACATCCAATGTATCCATGCAAAGTTTGGTGAAGATCTGAGTATGTAGTTTTTGACCTTATATTGAACCTCCCATCTGAAAATTTGAAAATTCTTAAAAAATTCGTCCAAAATCTTGATGACCCCAATCTCTTGTTTTGTACGTTTTTTCCACGTGTCTTGACATCCAAAGTATCCCTGCAAAGTTTGGTGAAGATCTGAGTATGTAGTTTTTGACCTTATATGGAACCTCCTTTCTGAAAATTTGAGAATTCTTAAAAAATTCGTCCAAAATCTTGATGTCTCCAATCTCTTGTTTTGTACGTTTTTTCCACGTGTCTTGACATCCAATGTATCCATGCAAAGTTTGGTGAAGATCTGAGTATGTCGTTTTTGACCTTATCTGGAACCTCCCATCTGAAAATTTGAAAATTCTTAAAAAATTCGTCGAAAATCTTGATGTCTCCAATCTTTTGTTTTGTACGTTTTTCACACGTGTCTTGACATGCAAAGTATCCCTGCAACGTTTGGTGAAGATCTGAGTATGTAGTTTTTGACCTTATCTGGAACCTCCTATCTGAAAATTTGAAAATTCTTAAAAAATTCGTCCAAAATCTTGATGACCCCAATCTCTTGTTTTGTACTTTTTTTCCACGTGTCTCGACCTCCAATGTATCCCTGCAAAGTTTGGTGAAGATCTGAGTATGTAGTTTTTGACCTTATATGGAACCTCCTATCTGAAAATTTGAAAATTCTTAAAAAATTCGTCCAAAATCTTGATGACCCCAATCTCTTGTTTTGTACTTTTTTTCCACGTGTCTCGACCTCCAATGTATCCCTGCAAAGTTTGGTGAAGATCTGAGTATGTAGTTTTTGACCTTATCTGGAACCTCCCATCTGAAAATTTGAAAATTCTTAAAAAATTCGTCGAAAATCTTGATGTCTCCAATCTTTTGTTTTGTACGTTTTTCACACGTGTCTTGACATGCAAAGTATCCCTGCAACGTTTGGTGAAGATCTGAGTATGTAGTTTTTGACCTTATCTGGAACCTCCTATCTGAAAATTTGAAAATTCTTAAAAAATTCGTCCAAAATCTTGATGACCCCAATCTCTTGTTTTGTACTTTTTTTCCACGTGTCTCGACCTCCAATGTATCCCTGCAAAGTTTGGTGAAGATCTGAGTATGTAGTTTTTGACCTTATATGGAACCTCCTTTCTGAAAATTTGAAAATTCTTAAAAAATTCGTCGAAAATCTTGATGTCTCCGATCTCTTGTTTTGTACGTTTTTTCCACGTGTCTTGACATGCAAAGTATCCCTGCAAAGTTTGGTGAAGATCTGAGTATGTAGTTTTTGACCTCATCTGGAACCTCCCATCTGAAAATTTGAAAATTCCTAAAAAATCCGTCCAAAATCTTGATGACCCCAATCTCTTGTTTTGTACTTTTTTTCCACGTGTCTCGACCTCCAATGTATCCCTGCAAAGTTTGGTGAAGATCTGAGTATGTAGTTTTTGACCTTATATGGAACCTCCTATCTGAAAATTTGAAAATTCTTAAAAAATTCGTCCAAAATCTTGATGTCACCAATCCTATGTTTTGTATGTTTTTTCCACGTGTCTTGACATCCAATGGATCCCTGCAAAGTTTGGTGAAGATCTGAGTATGTCGTTTTTGACCTTATCTGGAACCTCCCATCTGAAAATTTGAAAATTCTTAAAAAATTCGTCGAAAATCTTGATGTCTCCGGTCTCTTGTTTTGTACGTTTTTTCCACGTGTCTTGACATGCAAAGTATTCCTGCAAAGTTTGGTGAAGATCTGAGTATGTAGTTTTTGACCTCATCTGGAACCTCCTATCTGAAAATTTGAAAATTCTTAAAAAATTCGTCCAAAATCTTGATGTCTCCAATCTCTTGTTTTGTACGTTTTTTCCACGTGTCTTGACATCCAATGTATCCCTGCAATGTTTGGTGAAGATCTGAGTATGTAGTTTTTGACCTTATCTGGAACCTCCCATCTGAAAATTTGAAAATTCCTAAAAAATCCGTCCAAAATCTTGATGACCCCAATCTCTTGTTTTGTACTTTTTTTCCACGTGTCTCGACCTCCAATGTATCCCTGCAAAGTTTGGTGAAGATCTGAGTATGTAGTTTTTGACCTTATCTGGAACCTCCCATCTGAAAATTTGAAAATTCCTAAAAAATCCGTGCAAAATCTTGATGTCTCCAATCTCTTGTTTTGTACGTTTTTTCCACGTGTCTTGACATCCAATGTATCCCTGCAAAGTTTGGTGAAGATCTGAGTATGTAGTTTTTGACCTTATCTGGAACCTCCCATCTGAAAATTTGAAAATTCCTAAAAAATCCGTGCAAAATCTTGATGACCCCAATCTCTTGTTTTGTACGTTTTTTCCACGTGTCTTGACATCCAATGTATTCCTGCAATGTTTGGTGAAGATCTGAGTATGTAGTTTTTGACCTTATATGGAACCTCCTATCTGAAAATTTGAAAATTCTTAAAAAATTCGACCAAAATCTTGATGTTCCGAATCCTATGTTTTGTATGTTTTTTCCACGTGTCTTGACATCCAATGTATCCATGCAAAGTTTGGTGAAGATCTGAGTATGTAGTTTTTGACCTTATATTGAACCTCCCATCTGAAAATTTGAAAATTCTTAAAAAATTCGTCCAAAATCTTGATGACCCCAATCTCTTGTTTTGTACGTTTTTTCCACGTGTCTTGACATCCAAAGTATCCCTGCAAAGTTTGGTGAAGATCTGAGTATGTAGTTTTTGACCTTATATGGAACCTCCTTCCTGTAAATTTGAGAATTCTTAAAAAATTCGTCCAAAATCTTGATGTCTCCAATCTCTTGTTTTGTACGTTTTTTCCACGTGTCTTGACATCCAATGTATCCATGCAAAGTTTGGTGAAGATCTGAGTATGTCGTTTTTGACCTTATCTGGAACCTCCCATCTGAAAATTTGAAAATTCTTAAAAAATTCGTCGAAAATCTTGATGTCTCCAATCTTTTGTTTTGTACGTTTTTTCCACGTGTCTTGACATGCAAAGTATCCCTGCAACGTTTGGTGAAGATCTGAGTATGTAGTTTTTGACCTTATCTGGAACCTCCCATCTGAAAATTTGAAAATTCCTAAAAAATCCGTCCAAAATCTTGATGACCCCAATCTCTTGTTTTGTACTTTTTTTCCACGTGTCTCGACCTCCAATGTATCCCTGCAAAGTTTGGTGAAGATCTGAGTATGTAGTTTTTGACCTTATATGGAACCTCCTATCTGAAAATTTGAAAATTCTTAAAAAATTCGTCGAAAATCTTGATGTCTCCGATCTCTTGTTTTGTACGTTTTTTCCACGTGTCTTGACATGCAAAGTATTCCTGCAAAGTTTGGTGAAGATCTGAGTATGTAGTTTTTGACCTCATCTGGAACCTCCTATCTGAAAATTTGAAAATTCTTAAAAAATTCGTCCAAAATCTTGATGTCTCCAATCTCTTGTTTTGTACGTTTTTTCCACGTGTCTTGACATCCAATGTATCCCTGCAATGTTTGGTGAAGATCTGAGTATGTAGTTTTTGACCTTATCTGGAACCTCCCATCTGAAAATTTGAAAATTCCTAAAAAATCCGTCCAAAATCTTGATGACCCCAATCTCTTGTTTTGTACTTTTTTTCCACGTGTCTCGACCTCCAATGTATCCCTGCAAAGTTTGGTGAAGATCTGAGTATGTAGTTTTTGACCTTATATGGAACCTCCTATCTGAAAATTTGAAAATTCTTAAAAAATTCGTCGAAAATCTTGATGTCTCCGATCTCTTGTTTTGTACGTTTTTTCCACGTGTCTTGACATGCAAAGTATTCCTGCAAAGTTTGGTGAAGATCTGAGTATGTAGTTTTTGACCTCATCTGGAACCTCCTACCTGAAAATTTGAAAATTCTTAAAAAATTCGTCCAAAATCTTGATGTCTCCAATCTCTTGTTTTGTACGTTTTTTCCACGTGTCTTGACATCCAATGTATCCCTGCAAAGTTTGGTGAAGATCTGAGTATGTAGTTTTTGACCTTATCTGGAACCTCCTATCTGAAAATTTGAAAATTCTTAAAAAATTCGTCCAAAATCTTAATGTCTCCAATCTCTTGTTTTGTACGTTTTTTCCACGTGTCTTGATATCCAATGTATCCCTGCAAAGTTTGGTGAAGATCTGAGTATGTCGTTTTTGACCTTATCTGGAACATCCTTTCTGAAAATTTGAAAATTGTTAAAAAATTCGTCCAAAATCTTGATGTCTCCAATCTCTTTTTTGTACGTTTTTTCCACGTGTCTTGACATCCAATGTATCCCTGCAAAGTTTGGTGAAGATCTGAGTATGTAGTTTTTGACCTTATCTGGAACCTCCCATCTGAAAATTTGAAAATTCTTAAAAAATTCGACCAAAATCTTGATGTCTCCAATCTTTTGTTTTGTACGATTTTCCACGTGTCTTGACACATAATGTATCCATGCAAAGTTTGGTGAAGATCTGAGTATGTAGTTTTTGACCTTATATGGAACCTCCTATCTGAAAATTTGAAAATTCTTAAAAAATTCGTCCAAAATCTTGATGTCTCCAATCTCTTGTTTTGTACGTTTTTTCCACGTGTCTTGACATCCAATGTATCCCTGCAAAGTTTGGTGAAGATCTGAGTATGTAGTTTTTGACCTTATCTGGAACCTCCCATCTGAAAATTTGAAAATTCCTAAAAAATCCGTGCAAAATCTTGATGACCCCAATCTCTTGTTTTGTACGTTTTTTCCACGTGTCTTGACATCCAATGTATTCCTGCAATGTTTGGTGAAGATCTGAGTATGTAGTTTTTGACCTTATATGGAACCTCCTATCTGAAAATTTGAAAATCCTTAAAAAAATTCGACCAAAATCTTGATGTTCCGAATCCTATGTTTTGTATGTTTTTTCCACGTGTCTTGACATCCAATGTATCCATGCAAAGTTTGGTGAAGATCTGAGTATGTAGTTTTTGACCTTATATTGAACCTCCCATCTGAAAATTTGAAAATTCTTAAAAAATTCGTCCAAAATCTTGATGACCCCAATCTCTTGTTTTGTACGTTTTTTCCACGTGTCTTGACATCCAAAGTATCCCTGCAAAGTTTGGTGAAGATCTGAGTATGTAGTTTTTGACCTTATATGGAACCTCCTTTCTGAAAATTTGAGAATTCTTAAAAAATTCAACCAAAATCTTGATGTCTCCAATCTCTTGTTTTGTACGTTTTTTCCACGTGTCTTGACATCCAATGTATCCATGCAAAGTTTGGTGAAGATCTGAGTATGTCGTTTTTGACCTTATCTGGAACCTCCCATCTGAAAATTTGAAAATTCTTAAAAAATTCGTCGAAAATCTTGATGTCTCCAATCTTTTGTTTTGTACGTTTTTTCCACGTGTCTTGACATGCAAAGTATCCCTGCAACGTTTGGTGAAGATCTGAGTATGTAGTTTTTGACCTTATCTGGAACCTCCTATCTGAAAATTTGAAAATTCTTAAAAAATTCGTCGAAAATCTTGATGTCTCCAATCTCTTGTTTTGTACGTTTTTTCCACGTGTCTTGATATCCAATGTATCCCTGCAAAGTTTGGTGAAGATCTGAGTATGTCGTTTTTGACCTTATCTGGAACATCCTTTCTGAAAATTTGAAAATTGTTAAAAAATTCGTCCAAAATCTTGATGTCTCCAATCTCTTTTTTGTACGTTTTTTCCACGTGTCTTGACATCCAATGTATCCCTGCAAAGTTTGGTGAAGATCTGAGTATGTAGTTTTTGACCTTATCTGGAACCTTCCATCTGAAAATTTGAAAATTCTTAAAAAATTCGACCAAAATCTTGATGTCTCCAATCTTTTGTTTTGTACGTTTTTTCCACGTGTCTTGACACATAATGTATCCATGCAAAGTTTGGTGAAGATCTGAGTATGTAGTTTTTGACCTTATATGGAACCTCCTATCTGAAAATTTGAAAATTCTTAAAAAATTCGTCCAAAATCTTGATGTCTCCAATCTCTTGTTTTGTACGTTTTTTCCACGTGTCTTGACATCCAATGTATCCCTGCAATGTTTGGTGAAGATCTGAGTATGTAGTTTTTGACCTTATCTGGAACCTCCCATCTGAAAATTTGAAAATTCCTAAAAAATCCGTCCAAAATCTTGATGACCCCAATCTCTTGTTTTGTACTTTTTTTCCACGTGTCTCGACATCCAATGTATCCCTGCAAAGTTTGGTGAAGATCTGAGTATGTAGTTTTTGACCTTATATGGAACCTCCTATCTGAAAATTTGAAAATTCTTAAAAAATTCGTCGAAAATCTTGATGTCTCCGATCTCTTGTTTTGTACGTTTTTTCCACGTGTCTTGACATGCAAAGTATTCCTGCAAAGTTTGGTGAAGATCTCAGTATGTAGTTTTTGACCTCATCTGGAACCTCCTATCTGAAAATTTGAAAATTCTTAAAAAATTCGTCCAAAATCTTGATGTCTCCAATCTCTTGTTTTGTACGTTTTTTCCACGTGTCTTGACATCCAATGTATCCCTGCAAAGTTTGGTGAAGATCTGAGTATGTAGTTTTTGACCTTATCTGGAACCTCCTATCTGAAAATTTGAAAATTCTTAAAAAATTCGTCCAAAATCTTAATGTCTCCAATCTCTTGTTTTGTACGTTTTTTCCACGTGTCGTGATATCCAATGTATCCCTGCAAAGTTTGGTGAAGATCTGAGTATGTCGTTTTTGACCTTATCTGGAACATCCTTTCTGAAAATTTGAAAATTGTTAAAAAATTCGTCCAAAATCTTGATGTCTCCAATCTCTTTTTTGTACGTTTTTTCCACGTGTCTTGAATGTATCCCTGCAAAGTTTGGTGAAGATCTGAGTATGTAGTTTTTGACCTTATCTGGAACCTCCCATCTGAAAATTTGAAAATTCTTAAAAAATTCGACCAAAATCTTGATGTCTCCAATCTTTTGTTTTGTACGTTTTTTCCACGTGTCTTGACACATAATGTATCCATGCAAAATTTGGTGAAGATCTGAGTATGTAGTTTTTGACCTTATATGGAACCTCCTATCTGAAAATTTGAAAATTCTTAAAAAATTCGTCCAAAATCTTGATGTCTCCAATCTCTTGTTTTGTACGTTTTTTCCACGTGTCTTGACATCCAATGTATCCCGGCAAAGTTTGGTGAAGATCTGAGTATGTAGTTTTTGACCTTATCTGGAACCTCCCATCTGAAAATTTGAAAATTCCTAAAAAATCCGTGCAAAATCTTGATGACCCCAATCTCTTGTTTTGTACGTTTTTTCCACGTGTCTTGACATCCAATGTATTCCTGCAATGTTTGGTGAAGATCTGAGTATGTAATTTTTGACCTTATATGGAACCTCCTATCTGAAAATTTGAAAATCCTTAAAAAAATTCGACCAAAATCTTGATGTTCCGAATCCTATGTTTTGTATGTTTTTTCCACGTGTCTTGACATCCAATGTATCCATGCAAAGTTTGGTGAAGATCTGAGTATGTAGTTTTTGACCTTATATTGAACCTCCCATCTGAAAATTTGAAAATTCTTAAAAAATTCGTCCAAAATCTTGATGACCCCAATCTCTTGTTTTGTACGTTTTTTCCACGTGTCTTGACATCCAAAGTATCCCTGCAAAGTTTGGTGAAGATCTGAGTATGTAGTTTTTGACCTTATATGGAACCTCCTTTCTGAAAATTTGAGAATTCTTAAAAAATTCAACCAAAATCTTGATGTCTCCAATCTCTTGTTTTGTACGTTTTTTCCACGTGTCTTGACATCCAATGTATCCATGCAAAGTTTGGTGAAGATCTGAGTATGTCGTTTTTGACCTTATCTGGAACCTCCCATCTGAAAATTTGAAAATTCTTAAAAAATTCGTCGAAAATCTTGATGTCTCCAATCTTTTGTTTTGTACGTTTTTTCCACGTGTCTTGACATGCAAAGTATCCCTGCAACGTTTGGTGAAGATCTGAGTATGTAGTTTTTGACCTTATCTGGAACCTCCTATCTGAAAATTTGAAAATTCTTAAAAAATTCGTCCAAAATCTTGATGTCTCCAATCTCTTGTTTTGTACGTTTTTTCCACGTGTCTTGATATCCAATGTATCCCTGCAAAGTTTGGTGAAGATCTGAGTATGTCGTTTTTGACCTTATCTGGAACATCCTTTCTGAAAATTTGAAAATTGTTAAAAAATTCGTCCAAAATCTTGATGTCTCCAATCTCTTTTTTGTACGTTTTTTCCACGTGTCTTGACATCCAATGTATCCCTGCAAAGTTTGGTGAAGATCTGAGTATGTAGTTTTTGACCTTATCTGGAACCTCCCATCTGAAAATTTGAAAATTCTTAAAAAATTCGACCAAAATCTTGATGTCTCCAATCTTTTGTTTTGTACGTTTTTTCCACGTGTCTTGACACATAATGTATCCATGCAAAGTTTGGTGAAGATCTGAGTATGTAGTTTTTGACCTTATATGGAACCTCCTATCTGAAAATTTGAAAATTCTTAAAAAATTCGTCCAAAATCTTGATGTCTCCAATCTCTTGTTTTGTACGTTTTTTCCACGTGTCTTGACATCCAATGTATCCCTGCAAAGTTTGGTGAAGATCTGAGTATGTAGTTTTTGACCTTATCTGGAACCTCCCATCTGAAAATTTGAAAATTCCTAAAAAATCCGTGCAAAATCTTGATGACCCCAATCTCTTGTTTTGTACGTTTTTTCCACGTGTCTTGACATCCAATGTATCCATGCAAAGTTTGGTGAAGATCTGAGTATGGCGTTTTTGACCTTATCTGGAACATCCTTTCTGAAAATTTGAAAATTGTTAAAAAATTCGTCCAAAATCTTGATGTCTCCAATCTCTTTTTTGTACGTTTTTTCCACGTGTCTTGACATCCAATGTATCCCTGCAAAGTTTGGTGAAGATCTGAGTATGTAGTTTTTGACCTTATCTGGAACCTCCCATCTGAAAATTTGAAAATTCTTCAAAAATTCGTCGAAAATCTTGATGTCTCCAATCTCTTGTTTTGTACGTTTTTTCCACGTGTCTCGACCTCCAATGGATCCCTGCAAAGTTTGGTGAAGATCTGAGTATGTCGTTTTTGACCTTATCTGGAACATCCTTTCTGAAAATTTGAAAATTCTTAAAAAATTCGTCGAAAATCTTGATGTATCCAATCTCTTGTTTTGTACGTTTTTTCCACGTGTCTTGACATCCAATGTATCCCTGCAAAGTTTGGTGAAGATCTGAGTATGTAGTTTTTGACCTTATATGGAACCTCCTATCTGAAAATTTGAAAATTCTTAAAAAATTCGTCCAAAATCTTGATGTCTCCAATCTCTTGTTTTGTACGTTTTTTCCACGTGTCTCGACCTCCAATGGATCCCTGCAAAGTTTGGTGAAGATCTGAGTATGTCGTTTTTGACCTTATCTGGAACCTCCCATCTGAAAATTTGAAAATTCTTAAAAAATTCGTCGAAAATCTTGATGTCTCCAATCTTTTGTTTTGTACGTTTTTTCCACGTGTCTTGACATCCAATGTATCCATGCAAAGTTTGGTGAAGATCTGAGTATGTAGTTTTTGACCTTATCTGGAACCTCCTATCTGAAAATTTGAAAATTCTTCAAAAATTCGTCGAAAATCTTGATGTCTCCAATCTCTTTTTTGTACGTTTTTTCCACGTGTCTTGACATCCAATGTATCCCTGCAAAGTTTGGTGAAGATCTGAGTATGTAGTTTTTGACCTTATCTGGAACCTCCCATCTGAAAATTTGAAAATTCTTCAAAAATTCGTCCAAAATCTTGATGTCTCCAATCTCTTGTTTTGTACGTTTTTTCCACGTGTCTCGACCTCCAATGGATCCCTGCAAAGTTTGGTGAAGATCTGAGTATGTCGTTTTTGACCTTATCTGGAACATCCTTTCTGAAAATTTGAAAATTCTTAAAAAATTCGTCGAAAATCTTGATGTCTCCAATCTCTTGTTTTGTACGTTTTTTCCACGTGTCTTGACATCCAATGTATCCCTGCAAAGTTTGGTGAAGATCTGAGTATGTAGTTTTTGACCTTATATGGAACCTCCTATCTGAAAATTTGAAAATTCTTAAAAAATTCGTTCAAAATCTTGATGTCTCCAATCTCTTGTTTTGTACGTTTTTTCCACGTGTCTCGACCTCCAATGGATCCCTGCAAAGTTTGGTGAAGATCTGAGTATGTCGTTTTTGACCTTATCTGGAACCTCCCATCTGAAAATTTGAAAATTCTTAAAAAATTCGTCGAAAATCTTGATGTCTCCGATCTCTTGTTTTGTACGTTTTTTCCACGTGTCTTGACATGCAAAGTATTCCTGCAAAGTTTGGTGAAGATCTGAGTATGTAGTTTTTGACCTCATCTGGAACCTCCTATCTGAAAATTTGAAAATTCTTAAAAAATTCGTCCAAAATCTTGATGTCTCCAATCTCTTGTTTTGTACGTTTTTCCACGTGTCTTGACATCCAATGTATCCCTGCAATGTTTGGTGAAGATCTGAGTATGTAGTTTTTGACCTTATCTGGAACCTCCCATCTGAAAATTTGAAAATTCCTAAAAAATCCGTGCAAAATCTTGATGACCCCAATCTCTTGTTTTGTACGTTTTTTCCACGTGTCTTGACATCCAATGTATTCCTGCAATGTTTGGTGAAGTTCTGAGTATGTAGTTTTTGACCTTATATGGAACCTCCTTTCTGAAAATTTGAGAATTCTTAAAAAATTCAACCAAAATCTTGATGTCTCCAATCTCTTGTTTTGTACGTTTTTTCCACGTGTCTTGACATCCAATGTATCCATGCAAAGTTTGGTGAAGATCTGAGTATGTCGTTTTTGACCTTATCTGGAACCTCCCATCTGAAAATTTGAAAATTCTTAAAAAATTCGTCGAAAATCTTGATGTCTCCAATCTTTTGTTTTGTACGTTTTTTCCACGTGTCTTGACATGCAAAGTATCCCTGCAACGTTTGGTGAAGATCTGAGTATGTAGTTTTTGACCTTATCTGGAACCTCCTATCTGAAAATTTGAAAATTCTTAAAAAATTCGTCGAAAATCTTGATGTCTCCAATCTCTTGTTTTGTACGTTTTTTCCACGTGTCTTGATATCCAATGTATCCCTGCAAAGTTTGGTGAAGATCTGAGTATGTCGTTTTTGACCTTATCTGGAACATCCTTTCTGAAAATTTGAAAATTGTTAAAAAATTCGTCCAAAATCTTGATGTCTCCAATCTCTTTTTTGTACGTTTTTTCCACGTGTCTTGACATCCAATGTATCCCTGCAAAGTTTGGTGAAGATCTGAGTATGTAGTTTTTGACCTTATCTGGAACCTCCCATCTGAAAATTTGAAAATTCTTAAAAAATTCGACCAAAATCTTGATGTCTCCAATCTTTTGTTTTGTACGTTTTTTCCACGTGTCTTGACACATAATGTATCCATGCAAAGTTTGGTGAAGATCTGAGTATGTAGTTTTTGACCTTATATGGAACCTCCTATCTGAAAATTTGAAAATTCTTAAAAAATTCGTCCAAAATCTTGATGTCTCCAATCTCTTGTTTTGTACGTTTTTTCCACGTGTCTTGACATCCAATGTATCCCTGCAATGTTTGGTGAAGATCTGAGTATGTAGTTTTTTACCTTATCTGGAACCTCCCATCTGAAAATTTGAAAATTCCTAAAAAATCCGTCCAAAATCTTGATGACCCCAATCTCTTGTTTTGTACTTTTTTTCCACGTGTCTCGACCTCCAATGTATCCCTGCAAAGTTTGGTGAAGATCTGAGTATGTAGTTTTTGACCTTATATGGAACCTCCTATCTGAAAATTTGAAAATTCTTAAAAAATTCGTCGAAAATCTTGATGTCTCCGATCTCTTGTTTTGTACGTTTTTTCCACGTGTCTTGACATGCAAAGTATTCCTGCAAAGTTTGGTGAAGATCTGAGTATGTAGTTTTTGACCTCATCTGGAACCTCCTATCTGAAAATTTGAAAATTCTTAAAAAATTCGTCCAAAATCTTGATGTCTCCAATCTCTTGTTTTGTACGTTTTTTCCACGTGTCTTGACATCCAATGTATCCCTGCAAAGTTTGGTGAAGATCTGAGTATGTAGTTTTTGACCTTATCTGGAACCTCCTATCTGAAAATTTGAAAATTCTTAAAAAATTCGTCCAAAATCTTAATGTCTCCAATCTCTTGTTTTGTACGTTTTTTCCACGTGTCTTGATATCCAATGTATCCCTGCAAAGTTTGGTGAAGATCTGAGTATGTCGTTTTTGACCTTATCTGGAACATCCTTTCTGAAAATTTGAAAATTGTTAAAAAATTCGTCCAAAATCTTGATGTCTCCAATCTCTTTTTTGTACGTTTTTTCCACGTGTCTTGAATGTATCCCTGCAAAGTTTGGTGAAGATCTGAGTATGTAGTTTTTGACCTTATCTGGAACCTCCCATCTGAAAATTTGAAAATTCTTAAAAAATTCGACCAAAATCTTGATGTCTCCAATCTTTTGTTTTGTACGTTTTTTCCACGTGTCTTGACACATAATGTATCCATGCAAAATTTGGTGAAGATCTGAGTATGTAGTTTTTGACCTTATATGGAACCTCCTATCTGAAAATTTGAAAATTCTTAAAAAATTCGTCCAAAATCTTGATGTCTCCAATCTCTTGTTTTGTACGTTTTTTCCACGTGTCTTGACATCCAATGTATCCCTGCAAAGTTTGGTGAAGATCTGAGTATGTAGTTTTTGACCTTATCTGGAACCTCCCATCTGAAAATTTGAAAATTCCTAAAAAATCCGTGCAAAATCTTGATGACCCCAATCTCTTGTTTTGTACGTTTTTTCCACGTGTCTTGACATCCAATGTATTCCTGCAATGTTTGGTGAAGATCTGAGTATGTAATTTTTGACCTTATATGGAACCTCCTATCTGAAAATTTGAAAATCCTTAAAAAAATTCGACCAAAATCTTGATGTTCCGAATCCTATGTTTTGTATGTTTTTTCCACGTGTCTTGACATCCAATGTATCCATGCAAAGTTTGGTGAAGATCTGAGTATGTAGTTTTTGACCTTATATTGAACCTCCCATCTGAAAATTTGAAAATTCTTAAAAAATTCGTCCAAAATCTTGATGACCCCAATCTCTTGTTTTGTACGTTTTTTCCACGTGTCTTGACATCCAAAGTATCCCTGCAAAGTTTGGTGAAGATCTGAGTATGTAGTTTTTGACCTTATATGGAACCTCCTTTCTGAAAATTTGAGAATTCTTAAAAAATTCAACCAAAATCTTGATGTCTCCAATCTCTTGTTTTGTACGTTTTTTCCACGTGTCTTGACATCCAATGTATCCATGCAAAGTTTGGTGAAGATCTGAGTATGTCGTTTTTGACCTTATCTGGAACCTCCCATCTGAAAATTTGAAAATTCTTAAAAAATTCGTCGAAAATCTTGATGTCTCCAATCTTTTGTTTTGTACGTTTTTTCCACGTGTCTTGACATGCAAAGTATCCCTGCAACGTTTGGTGAAGATCTGAGTATGTAGTTTTTGACCTTATCTGGAACCTCCTATCTGAAAATTTGAAAATTCTTAAAAAATTCGTCCAAAATCTTGATGTCTCCAATCTCTTGTTTTGTACGTTTTTTCCACGTGTCTTGATATCCAATGTATCCCTGCAAAGTTTGGTGAAGATCTGAGTATGTCGTTTTTGACCTTATCTGGAACATCCTTTCTGAAAATTTGAAAATTGTTAAAAAATTCGTCCAAAATCTTGATGTCTCCAATCTCTTTTTTGTACGTTTTTTCCACGTGTCTTGACATCCAATGTATCCCTGCAAAGTTTGGTGAAGATCTGAGTATGTAGTTTTTGACCTTATCTGGAACCTCCCATCTGAAAATTTGAAAATTCTTAAAAAATTCGACCAAAATCTTGATGTCTCCAATCTTTTGTTTTGTACGTTTTTTCCACGTGTCTTGACACATAATGTATCCATGCAAAGTTTGGTGAAGATCTGAGTATGTAGTTTTTGACCTTATATGGAACCTCCTATCTGAAAATTTGAAAATTCTTAAAAAATTCGTCCAAAATCTTGATGTCTCCAATCTCTTGTTTTGTACGTTTTTTCCACGTGTCTTGACATCCAATGTATCCCTGCAAAGTTTGGTGAAGATCTGAGTATGTAGTTTTTGACCTTATCTGGAACCTCCCATCTGAAAATTTGAAAATTCCTAAAAAATCCGTGCAAAATCTTGATGACCCCAATCTCTTGTTTTGTACGTTTTTTCCACGTGTCTTGACATCCAATGTATCCATGCAAAGTTTGGTGAAGATCTGAGTATGTCGTTTTTGACCTTATCTGGAACATCCTTTCTGAAAATTTGAAAATTGTTAAAAAATTCGTCCAAAATCTTGATGTCTCCAATCTCTTTTTTGTACGTTTTTTCCACGTGTCTTGACATCCAATGTATCCCTGCAAAGTTTGGTGAAGATCTGAGTATGTAGTTTTTGACCTTATCTGGAACCTCCCATCTGAAAATTTGAAAATTCTTCAAAAATTCGTCGAAAATCTTGATGTCTCCAATCTCTTGTTTTGTACGTTTTTTCCACGTGTCTCGACCTCCAATGGATCCCTGCAAAGTTTGGTGAAGATCTGAGTATGTCGTTTTTGACCTTATCTGGAACATCCTTTCTGAAAATTTGAAAATTCTTAAAAAATTCGTCGAAAATCTTGATGTCTCCAATCTCTTGTTTTGTACGTTTTTTCCACGTGTCTTGACATCCAATGTATCCCTGCAAAGTTTGGTGAAGATCTGAGTATGTAGTTTTTGACCTTATATGGAACCTCCTATCTGAAAATTTGAAAATTCTTAAAAAATTCGTCCAAAATCTTGATGTCTCCAATCTCTTGTTTTGTACGTTTTTTCCACGTGTCTCGACCTCCAATGGATCCCTGCAAAGTTTGGTGAAGATCTGAGTATGTCGTTTTTGACCTTATCTGGAACCTCCCATCTGAAAATTTGAAAATTCTTAAAAAATTCGTCGAAAATCTTGATGTCTCCAATCTTTTGTTTTGTACGTTTTTTCCACGTGTCTTGACATCCAATGTATCCATGCAAAGTTTGGTGAAGATCTGAGTATGTAGTTTTTGACCTTATCTGGAACCTCCTATCTGAAAATTTGAAAATTCTTCAAAAATTCGTCGAAAATCTTGATGTCTCCAATCTCTTTTTTGTACGTTTTTTCCACGTGTCTTGACATCCAATGTATCCCTGCAAAGTTTGGTGAAGATCTGAGTATGTAGTTTTTGACCTTATCTGGAACCTCCCATCTGAAAATTTGAAAATTCTTCAAAAATTCGTCCAAAATCTTGATGTCTCCAATCTCTTGTTTTGTACGTTTTTTCCACGTGTCTCGACCTCCAATGGATCCCTGCAAAGTTTGGTGAAGATCTGAGTATGTCGTTTTTGACCTTATCTGGAACATCCTTTCTGAAAATTTGAAAATTCTTAAAAAATTCGTCGAAAATCTTGATGTCTCCAATCTCTTGTTTTGTACGTTTTTTCCACGTGTCTTGACATCCAATGTATCCCTGCAAAGTTTGGTGAAGATCTGAGTATGTAGTTTTTGACCTCATATGGAACCTCCTATCTGAAAATTTGAAAATTCTTAAAAAATTCGTCCAAAATCTTGATGTCTCCAATCTCTTGTTTTGTACGTTTTTTCCACGTGTCTTGACATCCAATGTATCCCTGCAATGTTTGGTGAAGATCTGAGTATGTAGTTTTTGACCTTATCTGGAACCTCCCATCTGAAAATTTGAAAATTCCTAAAAAATCCGTCCAAAATCTTGATGACCCCAATCTCTTGTTTTGTACTTTTTTTCCACGTGTCTCGACCTCCAATGTATCCCTGCAAAGTTTGGTGAAGATCTGAGTATGTAGTTTTTGACCTTATATGGAACCTCCTATCTGAAAATTTGAAAATTCTTAAAAAATTCGTCGAAAATCTTGATGTCTCCGATCTCTTGTTTTGTACGTTTTTTCCACGTGTCTTGACATGCAAAGTATTCCTGCAAAGTTTGGTGAAGATCTGAGTATGTAGTTTTTGACCTTATCTGGAACCTCCTATCTGAAAATTTGAAAATTCTTAAAAAATTCGTCCAAAATCTTGATGTCTCCAATCTCTTGTTTTGTACGTTTTTTCCACGTGTCTTGACATCCAATGTATCCCTGCAATGTTTGGTGAAGATCTGAGTATGTAGTTTTTGACCTTATCTGGAACCTCCCATCTGAAAATTTGAAAATTCCTAAAAAATCCGTCCAAAATCTTGATGACCCCAATCTCTTGTTTTGTACTTTTTTTCCACGTGTCTCGACCTCCAATGTATCCCTGCAAAGTTTGGTGAAGATCTGAGTATGTAGTTTTTGACCTTATATGGAACCTCCTATCTGAAAATTTGAAAATTCTTAAAAAATTCGTCCAAAATCTTGATGTCACCAATCCTATGTTTTGTATGTTTTTTCCACGTGTCTTGACATCCAATGGATCCCTGCAAAGTTTGGTGAAGATCTGAGTATGTCGTTTTTGACCTTATCTGGAACCTCCCATCTGAAAATTTGAAAATTCTTAAAAAATTCGTCGAAAATCTTGATGTCTCCGATCTCTTGTTTTGTACGTTTTTTCCACGTGTCTTGACATGCAAAGTATTCCTGCAAAGTTTGGTGAAGATCTGAGTATGTAGTTTTTGACCTCATCTGGAACCTCCTATCTGAAAATTTGAAAATTCTTAAAAAATTCGTCCAAAATCTTGATGTCTCCAATCTCTTGTTTTGTACGTTTTTTCCACGTGTCTTGACATCCAATGTATCCCTGCAATGTTTGGTGAAAATCTGAGTATGTAGTTTTTGACCTTATCTGGAACCTCCCATCTGAAAATTTGAAAATTCCTAAAAAATCCGTCCAAAATCTTGATGACCCCAATCTCTTGTTTTGTACTTTTTTTCCACGTGTCTCGACATCCAATGTATCCCTGCAAAGTTTGGTGAAGATCTGAGTATGTCGTTTTTGACCTTATCTGGAACCTCCCATCGGAAAATTTGAAAATTCTTAAAAAATTCGTCGAAAATCTTGATGTCTCCGATCTCTTGTTTTGTACGTTTTTTCCACGTGTCTTGACATGCAAAGTATTCCTGCAAAGTTTGGTGAAGATCTGAGTATGTAGTTTTTGACCTCATCTGGAACCTCCTATCTGAAAATTTGAAAATTCTTAAAAAATTCGTCCAAAATCTTGATGTCTCCAATCTCTTGTTTTGTACGTTTTTTCCACGTGTCTTGACATCCAATGTATCCCTGCAAAGTTTGGTGAAGATCTGAGTATGTAGTTTTTGACCTTATCTGGAACCTCCTATCTGAAAATTTGAAAATTCTTAAAAAATTCGTCCAAAATCTTGATGTCTCCAATCTCTTGTTTTGTACGTTTTTTCCACGTGTCTTGATATCCAATGTATCCCTGCAAAGTTTGGTGAAGATCTGAGTATGTCGTTTTTGACCTTATCTGGAACATCCTTTCTGAAAATTTGAAAATTGTTAAAAAATTCGTCCAAAATCTTGATGTCTCCAATCTCTTTTTTGTACGTTTTTTCCACGTGTCTTGACATCCAATGTATCCCTGCAAAGTTTGGTGAAGATCTGAGTATGTAGTTTTTGACCTTATCTGGAACCTCCCATCTGAAAATTTGAAAATTCTTAAAAAATTCGACCAAAATCTTGATGTCTCCAATCTTTTGTTTTGTACGTTTTTTCCACGTGTCTTGACACATAATGTATCCATGCAAAGTTTGGTGAAGATCTGAGTATGTAGTTTTTGACCTTATATGGAACCTCCTATCTGAAAATTTGAAAATTCTTAAAAAATTCGTCCAAAATCTTGATGTCTCCAATCTCTTGTTTTGTACGTTTTTTCCACGTGTCTTGACATCCAATGTATCTCTGCAAAGTTTGATGAAGATCTGAGTATGTAGTTTTTGACCTTATCTGGAACCTCCCATCTGAAAATTTGAAAATTCCTAAAAAATCCGTGCAAAATCTTGATGACCCCAATCTCTTGTTTTGTACGTTTTTTCCACGTGTCTTGACATCCAATGTATTCCTGCAATGTTTGGTGAAAATCTGAGTATGTAGTTTATGACCTTATATGGAACCTCCTATCTGAAAATTTGAAAATTCTTAAAAAATTCGACCAAAATCTTGATGTTCCAAATCCTATGTTTTGAATGTTTTTTCCACGTGTCTTGACATCCAATGTATCCATGCAAAGTTTGGTGAAGATCTGAGTATGTAGTTTTTGACCTTATATTGAACCTCCCATCTGAAAATTTGAAAATTCTTAAAAAATTCGTCCAAAATCTTGATGACCCCAATCTCTTGTTTTGTACGTTTTTTCCACGTGTCTTGACATCCAAAGTATCCCTGCAAAGTTTGGTGAAGATCTGAGTATGTAGTTTTTGACCTTATATGGAACCTCCTTTCTGAAAATTTGAGAATTCTTAAAAAATTCGTCCAAAATCTTGATGTCTCCAATCTCTTGTTTTGTACGTTTTTTCCACGTGTCTTGACATCCAATGTATCCATGCAAAGTTTGGTGAAGATCTGAGTATGTCGTTTTTGACCTTATCTGGAACCTCCCATCTGAAAATTTGAAAATTCTTAAAAAATTCGTCGAAAATCTTGATGTCTCCAATCTTTTGTTTTGTACGTTTTTTCCACGTGTCTTGACATGCAAAGTATCCCTGCAACGTTTGGTGAAGATCTGAGTATGTAGTTTTTGACCTTATCTGGAACCTCCTATCTGAAAATTTGAAAATTCTTAAAAAATTCGTCGAAAATCTTGATGTCTCCAATCTCTTGTTTTGTACGTTTTTTCCACGTGTCTTGATATCCAATGTATCCCTGCAAAGTTTGGTGAAGATCTGAGTATGTCGTTTTTGACCTTATCTGGAACATCCTTTCTGAAAATTTGAAAATTCTTAAAAAATTCGTCCAAAATCTTGATGTCTCCAATCTCTTTTTTGTACGTTTTTTCCACGTGTCTTGACATCCAATGTATCCCTGCAAAGTTTGGTGAAGATCTGAGTATGTAGTTTTTGACCTTATCTGGAACCTCCCATCTGAAAATTTGAAAATTCTTAAAAAATTCGACCAAAATCTTGATGTCTCCAATCTTTTGTTTTGTACGTTTTTTCCACGTGTCTTGACACATAATGTATCCATGCAAAGTTTGGTGAAGATCTGAGTATGTAGTTTTTGACCTTATATGGAACCTCCTATCTGAAAATTTGAAAATTCTTAAAAAATTCGTCCAAAATCTTGATGTCTCCAATCTCTTGTTTTGTACGTTTTTTCCACGTGTCTTGACATCCAATGTATCCCTGCAAAGTTTGGTGAAGATCTGAGTATGTAGTTTTTGACCTTATCTGGAACCTCCCATCTGAAAATTTGAAAATTCCTAAAAAATCCGTGCAAAATCTTGATGACCCCAATCTCTTGTTTTGTACGTTTTTTCCACGTGTCTTGACATCCAATGTATCCATGCAAAGTTTGGTGAAGATCTGAGTATGTCGTTTTTGACCTTATCTGGAACATCCTTTCTGAAAATTTGAAAATTGTTAAAAAATTCGTCCAAAATCTTGATGTCTCCAATCTCTTTTTTGTACGTTTTTTCCACGTGTCTTGACATCCAATGTATCCCTGCAAAGTTTGGTGAAGATCTGAGTATGTAGTTTTTGACCTTATCTGGAACCTCCCATCTGAAAATTTGAAAATTCTTCAAAAATTCGTCGAAAATCTTGATGTCTCCAATCTCTTGTTTTGTACGTTTTTTCCACGTGTCTCGACCTCCAATGGATCCCTGCAAAGTTTGGTGAAGATCTGAGTATGTCGTTTTTGACCTTATCTGGAACATCCTTTCTGAAAATTTGAAAATTCTTAAAAAATTCGTCGAAAATCTTGATGTCTCCAATCTCTTGTTTTGTACGTTTTTTCCACGTGTCTTGACATCCAATGTATCCCTGCAAAGTTTGGTGAAGATCTGAGTATGTAGTTTTTGACCTTATATGGAACCTCCTATCTGAAAATTTGAAAATTCTTAAAAAATTCGTCGAAAATCTTGATGTCTCCAATCTCTTGTTTTGTACGTTTTTTCCACGTGTCTCGACCTCCAATGGATCCCTGCAAAGTTTGGTGAAGATCTGAGTATGTCGTTTTTGACCTTATCTGGAACCTCCCATCTGAAAATTTGAAAATTCTTCAAAAATTCGTCGAAAATCTTGATGTCTCCGATCTCTTGTTTTGTACGTTTTTTCCACGTGTCTTGACATGCAAAGTATTCCTGCAAAGTTTGGTGAAGATCTGAGTATGTAGTTTTTGACCTCATCTGGAACCTCCTATCTGAAAATTTGAAAATTCTTAAAAAATTCGTCCAAAATCTTGATGTCTCCAATCTCTTGTTTTGTACGTTTTTTCCACGTGTCTTGACATCCAATGTATCCCTGCAATGTTTGGTGAAGATCTGAGTATGTAGTTTTTGACCTTATCTGGAACCTCCCATCTGAAAATTTGAAAATTCCTAAAAAATCCGTCCAAAATCTTGATGACCCCAATCTCTTGTTTTGTACTTTTTTTCCACGTGTCTCGACCTCCAATGTATCCCTGCAAAGTTTGGTGAAGATCTGAGTATGTAGTTTTTGACCTTATATGGAACCTCCTATCTGAAAATTTGAAAATTCTTAAAAAATTCGTCGAAAATCTTGATGACCCCAATCTCTTTTTTGTACGTTTTTTCCACGTGTCTTGACATCCAATGTATCCCTGCAAAGTTTTCTGAAGATCTGAGTATGTAGTTTTTGACCTTATCTGGAACCTCCTATCTGAAAATTTGAAAATTCTTAAAAAATTCGTCCAAAATCTTGATGTCTCCAATCTCTTGTTTTGTACGTTTTTTCCACGTGTCTTGACATCCAATGTATCCCTGCAAAGTTTGGTGAAGATCTGAGTATGTAGTTTTTGACCTTATCTGGAACCTCCCATCTGAAAATTTGAAAATTCCTAAAAAATCCGTACAAAATCTTGATGACCCCAATCTCTTGTTTTGTACGTTTTTTCCACGTGTCTTGACATCCAATGTATCCATGCAAAGTTTGGTGAAGATCTGAGTATGTCGTTTTTGACCTTATCTGGAACATCCTTTCTGAAAATTTGAAAATTGTTAAAAAATTCGTCCAAAATCTTGATGTCTCCAATCTCTTTTTTGTACGTTTTTTCCACGTGTCTTGACATCCAATGTATCCCTGCAAAGTTTGGTGAAGATCTGAGTATGTAGTTTTTGACCTTATCTGGAACCTCCCATCTGAAAATTTGAAAATTCTTCAAAAATTCGTCCAAAATCTTGATGTCTCCAATCTCTTGTTTTGTACGTTTTTTCCACGTGTCTCGACCTCCAATGGATCCCTGCAAAGTTTGGTGAAGATCTGAGTATGTAGTTTTTGACCTTATCTGGAACCTCCCATCTGAAAATTTGAAAATTCCTAAAAAATCCGTGCAAAATCTTGATGACCCCAATCTCTTGTTTTGTACGTTTTTTCCACGTGTCTTGACATCCAATGTATTCCTGCAATGTTTGGTGAAGATCTGAGTATGTAGTTTTTGACCTTATATGGAACCTCCTATCTGAAAATTTGAAAATTCTTAAAAAATTCGACCAAAATCTTGATGTTCCGAATCCTATGTTTTGTATGTTTTTTCCACGTGTCTTGACATCCAATGTATCCATGCAAAGTTTGGTGAAGATCTGAGTATGTAGTTTTTGACCTTATATTGAACCTCCCATCTGAAAATTTGAAAATTCTTAAAAAATTCGTCCAAAATCTTGATGACCCCAATCTCTTGTTTTGTACGTTTTTTCCACGTGTCTTGACATCCAAAGTATCCCTGCAAAGTTTGGTGAAGATCTGAGTATGTAGTTTTTGACCTTATATTGAACCTCCCATCTGAAAATTTGAAAATTCTTAAAAAATTCGTCCAAAATCTTGATGTCTCCAATCTCTTGTTTTGTACGTTTTTTCCACGTGTCTTGACATCCAATGTATCCATGCAAAGTTTGGTGAAGATCTGAGTATGTCGTTTTTGACCTTATCTGGAACCTCCCATCTGAAAATTTGAAAATTCTTAAAAAATTCGTCGAAAATCTTGATGTCTCCAATCTTTTGTTTTGTACGTTTTTTCCACGTGTCTTGACATGCAAAGTATCCCTGCAACGTTTGGTGAAGATCTGAGTATGTAGTTTTTGACCTTATCTGGAACCTCCTATCTGAAAATTTGAAAATTCTTCAAAAATTCGTCGAAAATCTTGATGTCTCCAATCTCTTGTTTTGTACGTTTTTTCCACGTGTCTTGACATCCAATGTATTCCTGCAATGTTTGGTGGAGATCTGAGTATGTAGTTTTAGATCTTATCTGGAACCTCCTATCTGAAAATTTGAAAATTCTTCAAAAATTCGTCCAAAATCTTGATGTCTCCAATCTCTTGTTTTGTACGTTTTTTCCACGTGTCTCGACCTCCAATGGATCCCTGCAAAGTTTGGTGAAGATCTGAGTATGTCGTTTTTGACCTTATCTGGAACATCCTTTCTGAAAATTTGAAAATTCTTAAAAAATTCGTCGAAAATCTTGATGTCTCCGATCTCTTGTTTTGTACGTTTTTTCCACATGTCTTGACATGCAAAGTATTCCTGCAAAGTTTGGTGAAGATCTGAGTATGTAGTTTTTGACCTCATCTGGAACCTCCTATCTGAAATTTTGAAAATTCTTAAAAAATTCGTCCAAAATCTTGATGTCTCCAATCTCTTGTTTTGTACGTTTTTTCCACGTGTCTTGACATCCAATGTATCCCTGCAATGTTTGGTGAAGATCTGAGTATGTAGTTTTTGACCTTATCTGGAACCTCCCATCTGAAAATTTGAAAATTCCTAAAAAATCCGTCCAAAATCTTGATGACCCCAATCTCTTGTTTTGTACTTTTTTTCCACGTGTCTCGACCTCCAATGTATCCCTGCAAAGTTTGGTGAAGATCTGAGTATGTAGTTTTTGACCTTATATGGAACCTCCTATCTGAAAATTTGAAAATTCTTAAAAAATTCGTCCAAAATCTTGATGTCACCAATCCTATGTTTTGTATGTTTTTTCCACGTGTCTTGACATCCAATGTATCCATGCAAAGTTTGGTGAAGATCTGAGTATGTCGTTTTTGACCTTATCTGGAACCTCCCATCTGAAAATTTGAAAATTCTTAAAAAATTCGTCGAAAATCTTGATGTCTCCGATCTCTTGTTTTGTACGTTTTTTCCACGTGTCTTGACATGCAAAGTATTCCTGCAAAGTTTGGTGAAGATCTGAGTATGTAGTTTTTGACCTCATCTGGAACCTCCTATCTGAAAATTTGAAAATTCTTAAAAAATTCGTCCAAAATTTTGATGTCTCCAATCTCTTGTTTTGTACGTTTTTTCCACGTGTCTTGACATCCAATGTATCCCTGCAATGTTTGGTGAAGATCTGAGTATGTAGTTTTTGACCTTATCTGGAACCTCCCATCTGAAAATTTGAAAATTCCTAAAAAATCCGTCCAAAATCTTGATGACCCCAATCTCTTGTTTTGTACGTTTTTTCCACGTGTCTTGACATCCAATGTATCCCTGCAAAGTTTGGTGAAGATCTGAGTATGTAGTTTTCGACCTTATCTGGAACCTCCTATCTGAAAATTTGAAAATTCTTAAAAAATTCGTCCAAAATCTTGATGTCTCCAATCTCTTGTTTTGTACGTTTTTTCCACGTGTCTTGATATCCAATGTATCCCTGCAAAGTTTGGTGAAGATCTGAGTATGTAGTTTTTGACCTTATATTGAACCTCCCATCTGAAAATTTGAAAATTCTTAAAAAATTCGTCCAAAATCTTGATGTCTCCAATCTCTTGTTTTGTACGTTTTTTCCACGTGTCTTGATATCCAATGTATCCCTGCAAAGTTTGGTGAAGATCTGAGTATGTCGTTTTTGACCTTATCTGGAACATCCTTTCTGAAAATTTGAAAATTGTTAAAAAATTCGTCCAAAATCTTGATGTCTCCAATCTCTTTTTTGTACGTTTTTTCCACGTGTCTTGACATCCAATGTATCCCTGCAAAGTTTGGTGAAGATCTGAGTATGTAGTTTTTGACCTTATCTGGAACCTCCCATCTGAAAATTTGAAAATTCTTAAAAAATTCGACCAAAATCTTGATGTCTCCAATCTTTTGTTTTGTACGTTTTTTCCACGTGTCTTGACACATAATGTATCCATGCAAAGTTTGGTGAAGATCTGAGTATGTAGTTTTTGACCTTATATGGAACCTCCTATCTGAAAATTTGAAAATTCTTAAAAAATTCGTCCAAAATCTTGATGTCTCCAATCTCTTGTTTTGTACGTTTTTTCCACGTGTCTTGACATCCAATGTATCCCTGCAAAGTTTGGTGAAGATCTGAGTATGTAGTTTTTGACCTTATATGGAACCTCCTATCTGAAAATTTGAAAATTCTTAAAAAATTCGTCCAAAATCTTGATGTCTCCAATCTCTTGTTTTGTACGTTTTTTCCACGTGTCTTGATATCCAATGTATCCCTGCAATGTTTGGTGAAGATCTGAGTATGTAGTTTTTGACCTTATATGGAACCTCCTATCTGAAAATTTGAAAATTCTTAAAAAATTCGTCCAAAATCTTGATGTCTCCAATCTCTTGTTTTGTACGTTTTTTCCACGTGTCTTGACATCCAATGTATCCCTGCAAAGTTTGGTGAAGATCTGAGTATGTAGTTTTTGACCTTATCTGGAACCTCCCATCTGAAAATTTGAAAATTCCTAAAAAATCCGTGCAAAATCTTGATGACCCCAATCTCTTGTTTTGTACGTTTTTTCCACGTGTCTTGACATCCAATGTATCCATGCAAAGTTTGGTGAAGATCTGAGTATGTCGTTTTTGACCTTATCTGGAACATCCTTTCTGAAAATTTGAAAATTGTTAAAAAATTCGTCCAAAATCTTGATGTCTCCAATCTCTTTTTTGTACGTTTTTTCCACGTGTCTTGACATCCAATGTATCCCTGCAAAGTTTGGTGAAGATCTGAGTATGTAGTTTTTGACCTTATCTGGAACCTCCCATCTGAAAATTTGAAAATTCTTCAAAAATTCGTCCAAAATCTTGATGTCTCCAATCTCTTGTTTTGTACGTTTTTTCCACGTGTCTCGACCTCCAATGGATCCCTGCAAAGTTTGGTGAAGATCTGAGTATGTAGTTTTTGACCTTATCTGGAACCTCCCATCTGAAAATTTGAAAATTCCTAAAAAATCCGTGCAAAATCTTGATGACCCCAATCTCTTGTTTTGTACGTTTTTTCCACGTGTCTTGACATCCAATGTATTCCTGCAATGTTTGGTGAAGATCTGAGTATGTAGTTTTTGACCTTATATGGAACCTCCTATCTGAAAATTTGAAAATTCTTAAAAAATTCGACCAAAATCTTGATGTTCCGAATCCTATGTTTTGTATGTTTTTTCCACGTGTCTTGACATCCAATGTATCCATGCAAAGTTTGGTGAAGATCTGAGTATGTAGTTTTTGACCTTATATTGAACCTCCCATCTGAAAATTTGAAAATTCTTAAAAAATTCGTCCAAAATCATGATGACCCCAATCTCTTGTTTTGTACGTTTTTTCCACGTGTCTTGACATCCAAAGTATCCCTGCAAAGTTTGGTGAAGATCTGAGTATGTAGTTTTTGACCTTATATTGAACCTCCCATCTGAAAATTTGAAAATTCTTAAAAAATTCGTCCAAAATCTTGATGTCTCCAATCTCTTGTTTTGTACGTTTTTTCCACGTGTCTTGACATCCAATGTATCCATGCAAAGTTTGGTGAAGATCTGAGTATGTCGTTTTTGACCTTATCTGGAACCTCCCATCTGAAAATTTGAAAATTCTTAAAAAATTCGTCGAAAATCTTGATGTCTCCAATCTTTTGTTTTGTACGTTTTTTCCACGTGTCTTGACATGCAAAGTATCCCTGCAACGTTTGGTGAAGATCTGAGTATGTAGTTTTTGACCTTATCTGGAACCTCCTATCTGAAAATTTGAAAATTCTTCAAAAATTCGTCGAAAATCTTGATGTCTCCAATCTCTTGTTTTGTACGTTTTTTCCACGTGTCTTGACATCCAATGTATTCCTGCAATGTTTGGTGGAGATCTGAGTATGTAGTTTTAGATCTTATCTGGAACCTCCTATCTGAAAATTTGAAAATTCTTCAAAAATTCGTCCAAAATCTTGATGTCTCCAATCTCTTGTTTTGTACGTTTTTTCCACGTGTCTCGACCTCCAATGGATCCCTGCAAAGTTTGGTGAAGATCTGAGTATGTCGTTTTTGACCTTATCTGGAACATCCTTTCTGAAAATTTGAAAATTCTTAAAAAATTCGTCGAAAATCTTGATGTCTCCGATCTCTTGTTTTGTACGTTTTTTCCACGTGTCTTGACATGCAAAGTATTCCTGCAAAGTTTGGTGAAGATCTGAGTATGTAGTTTTTGACCTCATCTGGAACCTCCTATCTGAAAATTTGAAAATTCTTAAAAAATTCGTCCAAAATCTTGATGTCTCCAATCTCTTGTTTTGTACGTTTTTTCCACGTGTCTTGACATCCAATGTATCCCTGCAATGTTTGGTGAAGATCTGAGTATGTAGTTTTTGACCTTATCTGGAACCTCCCATCTGAAAATTTGAAAATTCCTAAAAAATCCGTCCAAAATCTTGATGACCCCAATCTCTTGTTTTGTACTTTTTTTCCACGTGTCTCGACCTCCAATGTATCCCTGCAAAGTTTGGTGAAGATCTGAGTATGTAGTTTTTGACCTTATATGGAACCTCCTATCTGAAATTTTGAAAATTCTTAAAAAATTCGTCCAAAATCTTGATGTCACCAATCCTATGTTTTGTATGTTTTTTCCACGTGTCTTGACATCCAATGTATCCATGCAAAGTTTGGTGAAGATCTGAGTATGTCGTTTTTGACCTTATCTGGAACCTCCCATCTGAAAATTTGAAAATTCTTAAAAAAATCGTCGAAAATCTTGATGTCTCCGATCTCTTGTTTTGTACGTTTTTTCCACGTGTCTTGACATGCAAAGTATTCCTGCAAAGTTTGGTGAAGATCTGAGTATGTAGTTTTTGACCTCATCTGGAACCTCCTATCTGAAAATTTGAAAATTCTTAAAAAATTCGTCCAAAATTTTGATGTCTCCAATCTCTTGTTTTGTACGTTTTTTCCACGTGTCTTGACATCCAATGTATCCCTGCAATGTTTGGTGAAGATCTGAGTATGTAGTTTTTGACCTTATCTGGAACCTCCCATCTGAAAATTTGAAAATTCCTAAAAAATCCGTCCAAAATCTTGATGACCCCAATCTCTTGTTTTGTACGTTTTTTCCACGTGTCTTGACATCCAATGTATCCCTGCAAAGTTTGGTGAAGATCTGAGTATGTAGTTTTTGACCTTATCTGGAACCTCCTATCTGAAAATTTGAAAATTCTTAAAAAATTCGTCCAAAATCTTGATGTCTCCAATCTCTTGTTTTGTACGTTTTTTCCACGTGTCTTGATATCCAATGTATCCCTGCAAAGTTTGGTGAAGATCTGAGTATGTAGTTTTTGACCTTATATGGAACCTCCTATCTGAAAATTTGAAAATTGTTAAAAAATTCGTCCAAAATCTTGATGTCTCCAATCTCTTGTTTTGTACGTTTTTTCCACGTGTCTTGACATCCAATGTATCCCTGCAGAGTTTGGTGAAGATCTGAGTATGTAGTTTTTGACCTTATATTGAACCTCCCATCTGAAAATTTGAAAATTCTTAAAAAATTCGTCCAAAATCTTGATGTCTCCAATCTCTTGTTTTGTACGTTTTTTCCACGTGTCTTGATATCCAATGTATCCCTGCAAAGTTTGGTGAAGATCTGAGTATGTCGTTTTTGACCTTATCTGGAACATCCTTTCTGAAAATTTGAAAATTGTTAAAAAATTCGTCCAAAATCTTGATGTCTCCAATCTCTTTTTTGTACGTTTTTTCCACGTGTCTTGACATCCAATGTATCCCTGCAAAGTTTTGTGAAGATCTGAGTATGTAGTTTTTGACCTTATCTGGAACCTCCCATCTGAAAATTTGAAAATTCTTAAAAAATTCGACCAAAATCTTGATGTCTCCAATCTTTTGTTTTGTACGTTTTTTCCACGTGTCTTGACACATAATGTATCCATGCAAAGTTTGGTGAAGATCTGAGTATGTAGTTTTTGACCTTATATGGAACCTCCTATCTGAAAATTTGAAAATTCTTAAAAAATTCGTCCAAAATCTTGATGTCTCCAATCTCTTGTTTTGTACGTTTTTTCCACGTGTCTTGACATCCAATGTATCCCTGCAAAGTTTGGTGAAGATCTGAGTATGTAGTTTTTGACCTTATATGGAACCTCCTATCTGAAAATTTGAAAATTCTTAAAAAATTCGTCCAAAATCTTGATGTCTCCAATCTCTTGTTTTGTACGTTTTTTCCACGTGTCTTGATATCCAATGTATCCCTGCAATGTTTGGTGAAGATCTGAGTATGTAGTTTTTGACCTTATATGGAACCTCCTATCTAAAAATTTGAAAATTCTTAAAAAATTCGTCCAAAATCTTGATGTCTCCAATCTCTTGTTTTGTACGTTTTTTCCACGTGTCTTGACATTCAATGTATCCCTGCAAAGTTTGGTGAAGATCTGAGTATGTAGTTTTTGACCTTATCTGGAACCTCCTATCTGAAAATTTGAAAATTCTTAAAAAATTCGTCCAAAATCTTGATGTCTCCAATCTCTTGTTTTGTACGTTTTTTCCACGTGTCTTGATATCCAATGTATCCCTGCAAAGTTTGGTGAAGATCTGAGTATGTCGTTTTTGACCTTATCTGGAACATCCTTTCTGAAAATTTGAAAATTGTTAAAAAATTCGTCCAAAATCTTGATGTCTCCAATCTCTTTTTTGTACGTTTTTTCCACGTGTCTTGACATCCAATGTATCCCTGCAAAGTTTGGTGAAGATCTGAGTATGTAGTTTTTGACCTTATCTGGAACCTCCCATCTGAAAATTTGAAAATTCTTAAAAAATTCGACCAAAATCTTGATGTCTCCAATCTTTTGTTTTGTACGTTTTTTCCACGTGTCTTGACACATAATGTATCCATGCAAAGTTTGGTGAAGATCTGAGTATGTAGTTTTTGACCTTATATGGAACCTCCTATCTGAAAATTTGAAAATTCTTAAAAAATTCGTCCAAAATCTTGATGTCTCCAATCTCTTGTTTTGTACGTTTTTTCCACGTGTCTTGACATCCAATGTATCCCTGCAAAGTTTGGTGAAGATCTGAGTATGTAGTTTTTGACCTTATCTGGAACCTCCCATCTGAAAATTTGAAAATTCCTAAAAAATCCGTGCAAAATCTTGATGACCCCAATCTCTTGTTTTGTACGTTTTTTCCACGTGTCTTGACATCCAATGTATTCCTGCAATGTTTGGTGAAGATCTGAGTATGTAGTTTTTGACCTTATATGGAACCTCCTATCTGAAAATTTGAAAATTCTTAAAAAATTCGACCAAAATCTTGATGACCCCAATCCTATGTTTTGTATGTTTTTTCCACGTGTCTTGACATCCAATGTATCCATGCAAAGTTTGGTGAAGATCTGAGTATGTCGTTTTTGACCTTATCTGGAACCTCCCATCTGAAAATTTGAAAATTCTTAAAAAATTCGTCGAAAATCTTGATGTCTCCGATCTCTTGTTTTGTACGTTTTTTCCACGTGTCTTGACATGCAAAGTATTCCTGCAAAGTTTGGTGAAGATCTGAGTATGTCGTTTTTGACCTTATCTGGAACCTCCCATCTGAAAATTTGAAAATTCCTAAAAAATCCGTCCAAAATCTTGATGACCCCAATCTCTTGTTTTGTACTTTTTTTCCACGTGTCTCGACCTCCAATGTATCCCTGCAAAGTTTGGTGAAGATCTGAGTATGTAGTTTTTGACCTTATCTGGAACCTCCTATCTGAAAATTTGAAAATTTTTAAAAAATTCGTCCAAAATCTTGATGTCACCAATCCTATGTTTTGTATGTTTTTTCCACGTGTCTTGACATCCAATGTATCCATGCAAAGTTTGGTGAAGATCTGAGTATGTCGTTTTTGACCTTATCTGGAACCTCCCATCTGAAAATTTGAAAATTCTTAAAAAATTCGTCGAAAATCTTGATGTCTCCGATCTCTTGTTTTGTACGTTTTTTCCACGTGTCTTGACATGCAAAGTATTCCTGCAAAGTTTGGTGAAGATCTGAGTATGTAGTTTTTGACCTCATCTGGAACCTCCTATCTGAAAATTTGAAAATTCTTAAAAAATTCGTCCAAAATTTTGATGTCTCCAATCTCTTGTTTTGTACGTTTTTTCCACGTGTCTTGACATCCAATGTATCCCTGCAATGTTTGGTGAAGATCTGAGTATGTAGTTTTTGACCTTATCTGGAACCTCCGATCTGAAAATTTGAAAATTCCTAAAAAATCCGTCCAAAATCTTGATGACCCCAATCTCTTGTTTTGTACGTTTTTTCCACGTGTCTTGACATCCAATGTATCCCTGCAAAGTTTGGTGAAGATCTGAGTATGTAGTTTTTGACCTTATATGGAACCTCCTATCTGAAAATTTGAAAATTCTTAAAAAATTCGTCCAAAATCTTGATGTCTCCAATCTCTTGTTTTGTACGTTTTTTCCACGTGTCTTGATATCCAATGTATCCCTGCAAAGTTTGGTGAAGATCTGAGTATGTAGTTTTTGACCTTATATGGAACCTCCTATCTGAAAATTTGAAAATTCTTAAAAATTTGTCCAAAATCTTGATGTCTCCAATCTCTTGTTTTGTACGTTTTTTCCACGTGTCTTGACACATAATGTATCCATGCAAAGTTTGGTGAAGATCTGAGTATGTAGTTTTTGACCTTATATGGAACCTTCTATCTGAAAATTTGAAAATTCTTAAAAAATTCGTCCAAAATCTTGATGTCTCCAATCTCTTGTTTTGTACGTTTTTTCCACGTGTCTTGACATCCAATGTATCCCTGCAAAGTTTGGTGAAGATCTGAGTATGTTGTTTTTGACCTTATCTGGAACATCCTTTCTGAAAATTTGAAAATTGTTAAAAAATTCGTCCAAAATCTTGATGTCTCCTATCTCTTGTTTTGTACGTTTTTTCCACGTGTCTTGACATCCAATGTATCCCTGCAAAGTTTGGTGAAGATCTGAGTATGTCGTTTTTGACCTTATCTGGAACCTCCCATCTGAAAATTTGAAAATTCTTAAAAAATTCGTCGAAAATCTTGATGTCTCCGATCTCTTGTTTGTACGTTTTTTCCACGTGTCTTGACATGCAAAGTATTCCTGCAAAGTTTGGTGAAGATCTGAGTATGTAGTTTTTGACCTCATCTGGAACCTCCTATCTGAAAATTTGAAAATTCTTAAAAAATTCGTCCAAAATTTTGATGTCTCCAATCTCTTGTTTTGTACGTTTTTTCCACGTGTCTTGACATCCAATGTATCCCTGCAATGTTTGATGAAGATCTGAGTATGTAGTTTTTGACCTTATCTGGAACCTCCCATCTGAAAATTTGAAAATTCCTAAAAAATCCGTCCAAAATCTTGATGACCCCAATCTCTTGTTTTGTACGTTTTTTCCACGTGTCTTGACATCCAATGTATCCCTGCAAAGTTTGGTGAAGATCTGAGTATGTAGTTTTTGACCTTATCTGGAACCTCCTATCTGAAAATTTGAAAATTCTTAAAAAATTCGTCCAAAATCTTGATGTCTCCAATCTCTTGTTTTGTACGTTTTTTCCACGTGTCTTGATATCCAATGTATCCCTGCAAAGTTTGGTGAAGATCTGAGTATGTAGTTTTTGACCTTATCTGGAACCTCCCATCTGAAAATTTGAAAATTCTTAAAAAATTCGACCAAAATCTTGATGTCTCCAATCTTTTGTTTTGTACGTTTTTTCCACGTGTCTTGACACATAATGTATCCATGCAAAGTTTGGTGAAGATCTGAGTATGTAGTTTTTGACCTTATATTGAACCTCCTATCTGAAAATTTGAAAATTGTTAAAAAATTCGTCCAAAATATTGATGTCTCCAATCTTTTGTTTTGTACGTTTTTTCCACGTGTCTTGACATCCAATGTATCCCTGCAAAGTTTGGTGAAGATCTGAGTATGTAGTTTTTGACCTTATCTGGAACCTCCCATCTGAAAATTTGAAAATTCCTAAAAAATCCGTGCAAAATCTTGATGACCCCAATCTCTTGTTTTGTACGTTTTTTCCACGTGTCTTGACATCCAATGTATTCCTGCAATGTTTGGTGAAGATCTGAGTATGTAGTTTTTGACCTTATATGGAACCTCCTATCTGAAAATTTGAAAATTCTTAAAAAATTCGACCAAAATCTTGATGTTCCGAATCCTATGTTTTGTATGTTTTTTCCACGTGTCTTGACATCCAATGTATCCATGCAAAGTTTGGTGAAGATCTGAGTATGTAGTTTTTGACCTTATATTGAACCTCCCATCTGAAAATTTGAAAATTCTTAAAAAATTCGTCCAAAATCTTGATGACCCCAATCTCTTGTTTTGTACGTTTTTTCCACGTGTCTTGACATCCAAAGTATCCCTGCAAAGTTTGGTGAAGATCTGAGTATGTAGTTTTTGACCTTATATGGAACCTCCTTTCTGAAAATTTGAGAATTCTTAAAAAATTCGTCCAAAATCTTGATGTCTCCAATCTCTTGTTTTGTACGTTTTTTCCACGTGTCTTGCCATCCAATGTATCCATGCAAAGTTTGGTGAAGATCTGAGTATGTCGTTTTTGACCTTATCTGGAACCTCCCAAGTAGTCCAATTAAGCCGGTTCTGCGCCCTCTTGTGGTGAGCTGGAGTGGTGAGCAGTGTTGCCAACTCCTCACTCGAAAAAATCACCAAGGTTTTTGTTTTTGGGTATAACCTAACCTAAAGCAAGGAGCTGGCAACCTTGCTTGAGGTATTTTCTCGCAGTGTTGCCAACTCCTCACTCGAAAAAAATCACCAAGGTTTTTGTTTTTTGGTATAACCTAACCTAAAGCAAGGAGCTGGCAACCTTGCTTGAGGCTTGCCTTACAGTGCATAAAGCAAGGTTGCCAACCCACTGGTATTTTTGCCATAGCCTTTTACAAGAAAAAAAAAAGAGAGAGGGAAGAGTTAAACAACCGACAGCTTACCCACAGCCTTTTTTGCTCTAACCTAACCTAAAGCAAGGAGCTGGCAACTTTGCTTGTGCAATCAACCCGGTTGATCGCCCCTCAAGTGGAGATCAGCGTTGCCAACTCCTCACTCGAAAAAAAAATCACCAAGGTTTTTTTGCTCTAACCTAACCTAAAGCAAGGAGCTGACAATTTTGCTTGTGCAATCAACCCGGTTGATCGCCCTCAAGTAAAAATCAGCGTTGCCAACTTCTTACTCGAAAAAAAAATCACCATGGTTTTTTTTTTGGTCTAACCTAGCCTAAAGCAAGGAGCTGACAACTTTGCTTGAGGCTTGCCTTACAGCGCATAAAGCAATGTTGCCAACCTACACACACTAAACAAGGAGAGCCGACAACAAATATGTACTGCCGTAAAAGAGAGAGAGATGGGTGGATGGTAATATAGTATGTGTGTGCGTGTGTGCGTATAATATGTAGCATTATTAACTAGAGTGTGTTGGCAATTTACTTCCAACTAAAAAAAAATAGAGATGCCAATTTTGCTATAAGATGAAAGAGAGAGGGAGAGAGATTTATGGCTGGCAAGAGTAACGAGCGAATGCGCCATATCGTAATTTTCCAACTCCGTATATCGTGACCTTTGTAAACCTCTCTCGGGGGAATATTGTAACGCAAACAAACAAACAAAATAATAATTGTTGTTTTTTAGGATGCCTGGCCCCTATAACCTCGCCAGGGTGCGTGGTGCCCAACCAAAAATGTAAAAGTTTTCTAATGGCTGCGGTTATAGATTACCGCACCTCTGTAGAGTTTCACGTGTTTTTTTTTTCTCAAACTTCTTATATATTTTTTTAAATTTTTTTACAGGGTTTATTAAAATACATATTTGAGGAAAACAACGCCACCCATATATAAATAAACCCCTCAAACTAACACTAATTAGAATTAGCCTACAAAATTTTTCTCGTAAGGTATTTTTTTTGTAAACACTCTACCACCAACAGATCACATATAAATAAACATACCCCCAAAAAAATGCGCTCCATGAAAAGTTGTCCTGTGTGCAAGATAACCATATCAAGCGCACATTTTGCAAGACATTGTCGTACCTGCACACCTGGTAAGCGTGTAACCGCTAAAAAACCATGTCCCAGGTGCGGTATACCTATTACTATTAATAATTTGAAGAGGCATATAACATCATGCAAAGTTGTCGTCGAAGCACCTGTTCCCCAACCGTCGACCAGCTCGACCAAGAGGAAAGCGGAAGCCGACTCGCCACCACCCGCCAAACGCGTCAAGCCTGTGACAAAAACAAACCAGTCTGCTTTCCAGCAGTTGTTAGAGGATTTTGTCATCACTTCGGAGGGCTCATGCGACGTGCGTAGCTTTTTGGAGAACGTGCGAGCCGAAATCATTTCCATCCTCGGCGATGCGCTTGCAATGCACTCCACCAAATTCTACGCATCGCTACGTTGCCAGTACAAGAAACCGTCCGACGAAATTTACAGCTTCTGCCACAACACCAAGGCGAAGACGCTGCATCTGGCGGATGTCGACAACCTCGAGGTCATCTACAACCAGTTTACCGATGAGCTGGTGGCGAAACAGGAAGAACATCAAGCTAAAGGCTCGGGGGGTTCGCTGTGTGGCGAGCCTCACGAACTGTGCGTCAAACTTTGTAAGTTCGTGCCTCTCTCCGCCTCCAGCTACGTCCCCTTACCACCTACCATTGCGGCAAAGAAGGCCGTCCTGAACATCCAAAATAAAGATAACAAGTGCTTCGTATGGTCGGTGCTTGCAGCATTACACCCTGTCGACCGGAAAAACCATCCACACCGGGTTAACCACTACCGACCCTATGAGGCAGAGCTGGAAGTTGCGATGGCTGGGATCGACTACCCGGTAGAGGTCACGGACATTCGAAAGTTCGAGGCTCGTACGCGGTTGGCCATCAACGTTTACGGTCTCACTGACGAAAATGCGGTGTACCCCATCCGGGTGAGCGACGTAGAGGACGATGGTGCGCAGGAAATTCACCTTCTGCTCATCAAGGACGAGACCAATCACCACTACACCCTCATCCGTTCCCTCTCCCGGTTGGTGTCGAGCCAAACAAGCAAACACGAACACCGCATAGAAGTTTGTCGCAGGTGCTTGTCAACTTTTGACAATCAAAAACAGCAGGATTATCAGCACATCAAAGGTTCCAACATCGCTGTCGAGAAGCTCGCCAGCCACAAGATCTACTGCAATACCAACGAGCCGGGTGTGGCAGTCTTGCCCAAACCTGGCACCGTGGAGCGTTTCCACATGCACGGTGCCATGGTGGAGCATCCCGCTATCATCATCGCGGATTTCGAGGCCTTCCTCAAACCCCTGTCCACTTGCGATCCCGATCCCGAAGTTTCCTCCACCACCCCTTACCAACTCCACGAGGCATCCAGTTTCGCATACGTTGTGGTGCGACGAGACCAGCACATCGCCCCCGAGCCCTACGTGTACCGTGGCCCCGACGCAGCCAAACACTTCCTCGAGAGGATGGTTGTCGAGGCCAACGAGATAACAAAAGTACTGTTGGCCCCCAAATCTATACTCCCACTGTCCCCCGACGATCAACGTAGACACGACGAGGCCATCGCTTGCCCTGTCTGCGTCAAGGAGTACACCACCAACAACCGTAAAGTCCAACACCACGATCACTTTAACGGTAGGTATGTTGGTCCTTGGTGCAACGGATGCAACCTCATGGCCCGGGACCCGCGATTTATCCCTGTGTTTTTTCACAATGGCTCGGGATACGACTTCCACCACCTCGTCAAGCATCTTGGGTACGACGACATGCGAATCAACGTCCTGGCGCAGAACGAGGAGCGTTACATCAGTGTGAGCAAGTGGGTGCGAATTTCAGGATCACACTCCACCGTCGAGCTTCGCTTCCTCGACTCCCTGAGGTTCCTCCCGGCCAGCCTCGATGCTCTCACAGGGAAGCTTAGCGACGAGCAAATGCTTATTACCTCCGGAAATTTTCCGAACTTGGACGCCGGCCTCTTCAAGCGTAAGGGAGTCTATCCCTACGAATACGTCACAGACCCTTCCAAGTTCGCGGAGACGACGCTACCTCCCCAGGCGAAGTTCTACAGTCAGCTGCGAGGGTCGAACATCACCGACGAGGAATATCACCACGCCCAGTCCATGTGGCGCGAGCTGGGCTGTCGAACTCTCGGGGACTACCACGACGTCTACCTCAGACTTGATGTGACGCTCCTCGCCGACGTGTTCCAGACGTTCCGTGCGACCGCAATGAAGATCTACAAGCTGGACCCCGCCTACTTCTACAGTCTCCCCGGACTGGCGTGGTCAGCCATGTTTCTGGTGACGAAGATCAAGCTGGAGCTTCTTTCGGACGTGGACATGATGCTGTTTGTGGAACGCGCCGTGCGGGGTGGAATGGTCCAGGTGTCGCAGCGACACTCGCGCGCCAACAATCACCACATGGCCACCGGCTACGACCCCTCACAACCGTCCAGCTACATCATGTACACGGACGTCAATAACCTCTACGGACACTCCATGATGCAGCCACTCCCTTTTAGAGGCTTCGAGTGGGCTGACCCTTCCAACTTCGACGTCGAAAGCTTCGACGATTCGGAACATGGATTCTTCGCCGAGGTGGACCTTGAGTTCTCCGAGAAGCTGCAGGATTTGTTCAGCGATCTTCCCCCTGCACCCGAGTTCAAGTGTCCACCCGATTCCAACCAGAAGAAGCTCGTCATGGATTTCGAGCCCAAAGAGCGTTATGTCCTGCACTACCAGAATCTCCGGTGGTTGATGCAGCGAGGGGTCGCAGTCCGCGCAGTTCACCGCATCCTCAAGTTCGAGCATTCTCCATGGTTGAAGCCATATATTGAAGTCAACACCAAACACCGCACCGCAGCCACGTCCGAGCTTGATAAGGATTTCTTCAAGCTTATGAACAATGCGGTGTTTGGCAAAACTATGGAGAATGTACGGAATCGTATGGACATAAAATTGGTAACGAGGAAAGCACAATGTCGCAGGCTCGTAGCGAACCCGTTATTCAAATCGAGGACCATTTATAACGAGCAGCTTGCTCTGGTGCATATGAGGAAGGGTGAGGTAAAACTCGACAAGCCAATTTATGTTGGTGCCTCAGTATTAGACCTGAGCAAGCTGCACATGTTCGAGACGTACTACGACATATTACGTCCACATTATAGCCACAACATCTCGCTTCTCTACACGGACACGGACAGCTTGGTGTACCACGTCCACTCAGCCGACGCGTACAAGGACATGGCCACGGTTCCATCTTTGGTTAACCTCTTCGACACCTCGGGCTATCCCCAGCCGAACCAGTACGGCATCCTGCCCCGAAACAAAAAAGTACCTGGCAAACTCAAAGACGAGAAGGACGGTGATGTAATTCTCGAGTTTGCAGGTCTTCGCGCCAAGGCCTATGCCATCAAAGCCGAGGGCAGCGTTACCAAGAAGGCCAAGGGTGTCGGCAGACAGGTGGTTCGGGAGCATCTCGCATTCGAGGACTTCGTCGATTGCCTCAAGACCAGATCGTCGGTTCTAAGAGTAGAACAGCGTATCCAGAGCGTTGACCATATCATCACCACAAACAAAGTTAGAAAAATTGCCCTGGATCCCAACGACGATAAGAGGTGCGTCCTCAAGTGTGGTATTCACACATTGCCGTGGGGGCACTATAGCTTAGCAGAAAGCAAAACCTGCAACATATGTCCATCTTCAACAGAAGATTCATAAAACAAAACAAAACAAAAAAAAAAAAAAAAAAAAAAAAAACACTTTGACTGTCATTACAAAAAAAACTTTGACCGTATTCTTAAATAACCAGCATGCCTATGAATTTGTTCGGTTTCAAAAAACAGATCATTATGGAAACCATACCAGATCATGAAGTCTTACCTTCCGTGTTACCTAAACTCAACGGTCTGTTGATCATTCATCTCAACAGCATTTGGACGAAACTGAATGACGATGTGGGCAAGATGTTTTATGTTTTTAATAACAATTTACATTTCTACGAAATTCCGATCGACGGGAAACTTCAAATCACCGTGAATCCGGTGAACGCAGGCGAAATCAAAATTTCTACCGGCAAGAACATTTTTCGAATCAAGCACGACAAGATGCTTTCTAACATTACGTACGATGTGTCTGCAGGAGATTATTTTTACATGGAACTCCTCGGAGATTACGACAAACTTATTCCTCTCTTCGTAGAATTACGAATCGTCTATCCTATTATAAATAACCGTTAACAAAATGCCTAACGACATTTTCGGCAACACCAAGCGTGTGGACCACGCAGAAGAGATTCTCATGTTGGACATTCGAGTTAAGAAGTTGAGGACCGATTTGATCGCTTTGCAGGAAACCTTAAACAAAAGTTTAGAGTCGGAAATCGCTACGCTCCAAACGCAATGTCTCGACCCCATTCTGAAAATCGATTCCGAACTGAAAACGCTGATAAAAAATTATGTCGACGTACCTTCTTACGACAGCGTTCAAAATATACAGTTGAGCGTGGATTCGCTTCAAAATGATTTGGCCAAATTACAGCAATTTCAATCGAAAAATGAAGATTTGGAAAAATTGAAACTCGAAATCGAAGAACGAACTTCCGCAATAGAAAAGAATTTCTCTGAACTTCAAACCGTGGTGAACGATATAGACGCAGAACGCTTGCATGTCGTCGTTTCCAAATTACAAGAAGAATTCACCAGCACGTTGGAAGAAATTAAATCCAAGTTGCAGACTTTGGAAGATACAATGACGAACCTACCATCGTCGGACGAACTGCAGGTCATCGGTAAAAGCGTCGCGAACATAAAAATTCAATTGGAGGCCTATCAAGATTTCGAACACATTCAAACCACCATCGCTACACTTCAGGCGTCCTTGGAATTGATCAACGAAGAAATTAAAAATATTCACGCCGAAGCGAGAGCGTTGACGAGCATTCAAGACACGTTGAGCACGGTTCAGCAGAAGATCGAATATTTAGAAAATTTAAACGTCGAAACGAATCTCGCTCATTTTCATCACGTACTGGACAACATACAGGGTGACTTGGAATCGTTACGAACGAGCGTGCCTTCGAGCGAAGATTTGGAAAAATTGAAAACGGCGGTGACGGCACTATCAGATTCGAGCGACATCAAAAGTTCGTTGAGCGATCTCGAGAGTAAAGTGGCCAATCTCCCCACCTCCAAAGAATTGCACGCTTTGAAAAGAAACATATCTCGAATGCTGAAACGACTGGAAACGGAAACGGCGAACGTGGAACAGATTCGAGACGAACTTGCTTCGCTGGTGTCGACGCTGCCCACTTCCCAGAGCGTAGCCGACCTTCACACGCAGTTTACAGAGATGCGAAGCATCGTGAACGATCTTACCGAGAAGAGCTCGAAATTGAATCAAATTGAGAACCTTCAGAACATTGTGGTCAATATCAGAGATCAAGTTGGAGAGCTGGAATCCACGCAGGAATCGACGCTGGCCTCTTTCGGTGCCAAGTTGCAAGAACTCAACGAAAACTACAAGCAGTTGAACGTGGAAGTGAAAATCAAACCGTCGTTTTCTACCGTAACAGATACCATAGTCGAGCATTTGTTGCCCGTACAAAACACACTGGGTCAGCTTCACAGTAATCTGCTCGGCGTCGACACTAAATTCGCTAAACTGCATTCTCTGCAAGCCATCGAAATCAACAGCATACCCAATCAACAGAGAATCTCCACGTTCGTCGAAGGTAACAAACTGTACATGTTGCATCCTTATCATCCGTACTACAAGTTTCTCCTCGATGGCACGATTCAGATAAACGAATTTTCGTACTGGTCTCACGGTAGAAAAGCTAGCGTTCCCACCATGACTTTGATATCGAATCGTGGTGTCCAGAAAGCAGGAAACATTCCTCTGGCACGTTGGAACGAAACGCGCAACATATATGAAATACACGAAGACGAAGATCTCACCGTTTTCGACGTGAGTGCCGGCGATAAGCTGATCATTCAAAACACGAGCGAAGTGCCACCCTCTTTGAATCCCATCACGCTTGTGCTTCTCTTGAAACGTAATCTCTAAGAAAAAATGTCTAGGCAAGCCATCGTCGAAGAATTGCATAAACCTGCACGCCGTAACTACGAACGTTTGGCTGTGGTAACCAAGGGCATCGACGACCTCTGGCAAAGCGACCTCGTGGAGATGAGCAGCGGCAATTTGAAAAACGTGCATAAATTGAACAAGGGCAACAAGTACCTCCTCACCGTCATAGACACGTTTTCGAAATTCGCATGGGCTCTACCTTTGAAGGCGAAAACGGGAACGTGCGTCACGGAAGCATTCAAGACAATTTTTCGCGAAAGCGGTGGCAGACGACCACGGTTTCTGCAAACGGACAACGGTAAAGAATTTTACAACGCCGTATTCCAAAAGTTTATTCAAAAACATGGTATTCGACATTATTCGAGCTTCAGTCACATCAAAGCCAGCATCGTGGAAAGATTCAATCGAACCTTGAAAACACACATGTGGAAACGATTCACGCTTCGGGGAAATTACAAATGGGTCGACATCCTGCCGGAACTCGTCGACACCTATAATGATACGGTACACAGAACGATAGGCATGAAGCCAGCCGACGTTACCAAGTCCGACGAGCAGCGTTTAATTTCTACAGTTTACTGTCCAAAGTACACACCCACGACAAAAAAAGCTAAATACAAAATTGGAGACCAGGTGAGGATCAGCAAATTCAAACGCACCTTCGAGAAGGGATTCACAAAAAATTGGAGCACGGAACTTTTTACCGTGGTTCGAGTTCTACCCGGAAACCGACACACGTATATAATAAAAGATAGTAGCGGCGAGATTTTGAAAGGAAGATTTTACGAAGAGGAACTCTCTAAAACGAAACACCCCAACACGTACCTCATCGAGAAAGTATTGCGTAGGAAAGGTGACAAACTGTTTGTCAAATGGCTGGGACTTCCGGAAAAGAGTTGGATCGACGCGAACGAAGTGATCTTGTGAGTACGTGGAACGTGGTGAAGCGTCTACCGGATCCGGAAAGTCAAACGAAGAAAAAGAACGGCGAGTTGCTTCCCGACAGCATCCGCTGTCTGATCGTAGGTCCTTCGGGGTGTGGGAAAACGACACTGCTCGTGGACAATTTTCTCCTCGCACCGAATTGGTTAAATTGGAAGAACAGGCACCTGTACGTGTTCTCGAAAAGTTTGGAGCAATCCAAATACCAGCAACTGATGAAACTGTACGATGGTCTGGACATTGCAACGTTCGCCTCGGAAATAAAACCACTCGACGATTGTCGTGAAAATTCAGTCGTTGTGTTCGACGACGCCATCCTGGAAAATCAAAATGAAATTCGCAACTTTTTCACGCAAGGTCGTCACAAAGGAATGGATTGTTTTTACCTAGCTCAAACGTTTTCCAAAATTCCAAAACAGTTAGTACGCGACAACGCTAATTTCATATGTTTGTTTCGTCAAGATCACACCAACCTCAAGCACGCGTACGATGACTACGTAGGCGGAGACATGAACTACAATCAATTTTCGGAAGGCTGCTCTACTTGCTGGAACGGTGACGATTTCGGATTCGCGACGATCGACATGACGAGAAAACCCAACGACGGAAAATACAGAAACAAAATCAACGATTTTCTAAACGTTGCAACGTTGTGAGAAACGACGTATATAAATAACGTCATGACGAAACGAAAAATCGAAGACGAAAATCTCAAGTTGCGAAAATACCTCGCGAAACGCTTCAAAGGTTGGAAATCCGAGAATCGCGGATTCTACGAAGAGAAGAAACGTCAGGATCAACCTGTGATCGATGCCATCAGCAGTCTAGGTAAAGAAATTAAAAGTGTCACGGAACAAAATAAAAATTTGATTAATGAACTCGTACCGCTCGCAGCTAAAAGTTACGCCGTACCCACGCCCATTTCGAGCATTCCTTCGACGCCGTTCGAACTGAAGGATGCACCGGCACGACGTCGAGCCATAGGTAGCACGTCGTCGTCTTCGGATAAGATTGAGTTGGGACCTTTGGCACGAGACTACCTGAGCACGGGGAAATTCGACAAAGATGAAGTGTTCGGATTGTATCCCAGCATGGAAACCAGCGAAGGCGGCGGTGTGGTGTGGAAGATTGGGAAATCGAAGGTGACCTTCGAAGGCAACGACATTAAAGTCAATTTAGGCGACAAGGATAGTTGGACCAGGTATCCGGGTACGGTGGGACTGTGGGAACTCGTCGCCAAAAAGCAGCCGAAAGATTACACCGACGAAGATTACCAAAGTTACAAGGAAATTCTGATCATGACGGATGCCTTGTACCAGAACAACGACGCCTCGCAGAATAGGGTGAAATCGAGCAGCGGCGAGAAGTACAGGAATCTCATCAAACCGATTTGGAACCAGGTCAAAACAGGCAGCGGCGTCAAACGCTACAACACGTTACCCAAAGAATTCGTTTGGGTGGACGACGTTAGGAAACTCGTGGACCGATTGTTGGTGATAGCCGGCGAAGAGAATGCAGGCAACCGTAATTTCTACAACGAGAAGGTTGGCATCGTGGACATGATCAGCACGAAACTTTCCAACTTCATCGTGAACGACGACAAGGGCATAGGTTACCTGATCAAAATCATCAACACGCTGCCTCCGAAATTTTGGAACGTGGCCGAAGGAAAGGGACTCGTGAACGACATCATCAACAAGTTACCTTTCGAGATGCATCTACCTGGCTACCAGTACTGCGGACCGGGTACCAAACTCGAGAAAAGATTGGAGAGAGGAGACAAGGGTGTGAATCCGTTGGACGCGGCATGCAAAGATCACGACATCGCCTACAACACCACGCAGACGGATCTGGATGCACGTCACGAAGCAGACAAAAAATTGGAACATGCAGCTTTCGAAAGGTTCGTGAGCAGAGACGCATCGCTGGGTGAACGGGTCGCCGCACTAGGCACCACCATCGCCATGAACACGAAACAAAAATTGGGGTGGGGTATATAAATAACATACCGTAAAAAAAACAACATGGATTACATAACTAATTTGCCACCCGAGCTACTATCTAAAATATTCAAGAAAGTAGTTAACGGAGATGTTAATAAACTTGTAAGCATGGCAAAAACAATGCCGGAATTTCGCATCCCTTGTGAAATGGTTCTCAAGGACCTTCTTCGGGAGATCAGCGGCCTGAGGTGCGATGATCTCAACATTCTGCTTTCGGCTGCAGGGGAAAAATTAAACGATAGGTCGGACGAACTGTACGAGGCGATGCAGGGAAGAAGACAGTATACTGATGATTGGTACAAGTCTATGCAGGAGAAGGAAGATATCCTTACGCACATCCTCGCGTTTTCCGAAGCACGAACTTTCTTCCTCCGTTAAAAAAATAATAATATATATACGTGCCAAAAAAAACTTGATATATAAATAACACACATCGTGAAAAAAATAATCTTCGGTATATATAAATAACACACATCGTGAAAAAAAAAAAGCAATTAAATTTCTCTCTAACATACACACTGAAAATTTTCTCTTCTTCGATATGACAACCGAAAAAATGAGTGATCTCCAAGCATTAAAACAAATGCTAAATTTGTCATTTGAGTATGTAAAAATTCGGGAATTGGAAGTCGACAAATCTTACACGATAACTTCCGGTTCAATCGTTTCTACCCAGTATGGTCCCAAGGTACGCCTGTTGCTCAACGCACAATACAGTCTATTTTTACCAGATCGATACGCTAACATGTTATCTGACGAGAAGCTATCTATTTTAATCGAGAACAAAACTCGAATCGTGTACAAGGGGACAAAGGAACTTCTTGGTAAGAAAACGAAGCACGTAATAGAATTTGTGTAACGACTGCGAAGCCTTGAAAATATATAAATAACATACCGTAAAAAAACTACACAAGAAAAAATCTCAGAATATATATATAAATAACATACCGTGAAAATAACACATAGAGCATCAACATGAAGCCCAAGGGTGTCGTGTACCAGATACCATACTCCAATCTTAAAAATCTAGGTGCTCTCGATGGGTTACTCACCAAGAAACAACGCGAAAAGAAACGTTCTTGCTTGTCGAAAGGACACGGAATGAAATTGCTGCTCAGCACACCTCAATTGAAAAGATTGCAGCGTTCGCGGAAACAGCAAAAGATCGGAGGTTTCATATTCAGCATCCCGGCCATCCTGGCAGCATTGGGGGCCGTTGGAAGTTTGGCCGGCGGAAGTGCCGCCATTGCGAAAACCGTCATCGACTCGAAGAAGAACAAGGCGGAATTGGAAGAACAGAAACGTCACAACCTGGCCATGGAGAAGAAGGGGAAAGGTATAACCAAAAAACAAAAAAGCAACCTCGATGCTTTGAAGAAATATAAAAAAAAGAAACAGAAGCACTCACCAACCGAGACATTGAATCTCTGATCGGACCGTTACAAATCAAACACTTCAGAGGAGTTTTCATGTCCGACTCGTTACCTTCAAGCGTTAAAAGAAGAGAATGCGGAGTAGTCAACTTGGACGGTCAAGAAAATCCAGGCACGCATTGGATATGTTACCACAAAAACGATAATGATAAAGCATTCGTTTTCGATTCTTTCGGAGGTGTTCCACCTACAAATTTAGTTCATTATCTGAAAACGAACAAAACCTCCATATACTACAACGACGAACGCATTCAAGATTTCGGAGACGTGAACTGCGGTCATCTCTGCCTCTCCGTGCTCGCGTTTCTCTCTAAAATAAATAACCCTACGATCGAGGATTTCCAGAAAGCATTGTGGAACCTCAAACAGCATCACTAGGATGGGCGTGTTCCATCTCACGAGCGAATCTTCAATCTTGAAACTCACGCTGCACGACGACATCGTCTATCCTAAATCCGTGGCTCTGCGTGCATTCTACAGCATGTACCTCATACCCAATGTTACGCAGCACAACAACAAAATTAGCGTTGGAAGCGAACACATCGTCGTCACGCCAGGACAATACAATCTTTCCACTTTGCAAGCTCAGTTACCCAAAGGCACATACTTTTCTCAAAATTCGGTCACGCACAGAGTGGAAATTCTATCCGCGACGGAGACCGTGGACCTGGGCACCATGGGAGAACTTTTAGGTTTCGAGAACGACACCAAACTCGAAGCTGGCATCAAGCACACAGCAACCAACATTCCTAAATTCTTGGCCATAGAGACTCTGAACGTACACTGCAACGTGGCGGAAGGCATGATCACGAAATCTTCGGACGGATTGTTAGGAAGTCACAAGCAGACGGGAATCATAGCCACTTTCAAACCAAGTTCCGAGTTCATGGAACCGATCATCTACACGCCCTCTTCGCCGATCTATTTTCCAGTATGTCGCAACCGCATAGACGACATAGAGTTGGTGGTGACGAACGAGAAAGGAGACGTGGTGGATTTCGCAGGTGCCACTACGACGGCCATCGTGGAGATCAACGTATAATAAATAACCATACATGCAAAATGGAGCAAATCGAAAGTTACGAATTGCAATCTTTCCCTCCCAACCGTCGCACGTTCGCCAATCTCAACGAGGCGAACAGGGAGATCGAATACGACGTGGACGTAGGGGACGGGTTCATTCATCCTCACAGAGCGGACCTCTACCTTCAATTCGACGTGGTGAAGAAAGAAAGCGGAGACGCGTTTCCCGCAGCAGCAAACTTGATACTCGTGGACAACTTCGTGCCTCACCTGTTCTCGCAGGTGGAGGTGAGGAAACACAACACCGTCATCGACAGAATAGATTATCCAGGCATCACGTCGACGGCAGTGGGAACGTTGAAATTATCCAAAACGGACGCAGCGTACTACCAGGCCGGGGGATTCGAAGCCGGAACCAAAATATCGACGAGAAGTCACACGGTGCTCTTTCCCATGCGTCTGCTGCCCGGTTTCTTCTCGGACTACAAGGAGATCATGTGGAAGGGAGGACTAAGGATCACGTTTCGAAGAGCGGCCAACGACAACGACGCACTGATGCGATACGCTACTTTGGGTCCGGACGGCACCACGCCGATAGCCAACACTTTACCCGAAGCGGCGAAATGCGTCATCCGAAGCATGGAATTGAGAATGCCGGTGGTGGAATACGAAACAAACTACGCCCTCAAGTACAAAGCGGAGATCTTGAAAAGTCCGCAGGTGCCGATTCACTTTCACGGTTACCAGTGCGTGCAGAAGATGGCGTCGGGAAGTCACATGGAATTCGACGTGACGACGCAGTTCAACAACATACAGTTCGACATGCCAGATTTCGTCGTAGTGCTCTTTCAGACCGGGAGGGACAAGAATCAGGAGAAAGATTCCAGCAAGTTCGACGACTGCAAGATCAAGAACGTTTATCTGAAGAATGGACGCAACGAAGTGTTCCCGCGCGAGAATTACAACCTCGACGTGACCAAAAACGATTACCTCAAACTTTACGAAGCGTTCTCGGCTTACAAACGCGTGACCGAGGGAAGCGTGGACATGTACTACACGCCCAGCGAGTTCAAAGCACGGAGACCCATGACCGTCATCAACACATCTAAGAGGAAGAAGGTTGTGGTCAACGATCGAACCAACATCAAGGTCGTCTGCGAGTTCCACGATGCCTTGCCCGAGGATACCCTATGCAGTGTCATCCTGATTGCAGAGAAGTCCTTCGCCTACGACGTGAAGAACGAGAGGGTCACAGAGCAGTTTTAACAAGTTTTTTAACATCTTTTCTTGCACAATAAGAAATTTTCTGCACTAGCACAATCAGTTACAATAGCACAATACGAATTTCACTAGTTCAGATCACTTACAAATGTTAATTTCATTAGTTATCAGTCACAATATCTTTTTTGCACTATAGCACGAGAGACAATCAGAAAATTTGCACAAAAAAAATTTGTTGTTTTTTACACGTGAAAATTAACAATAATTTTTTTTTATCGTTTCAGATGCTGTCGAAACATCAAAAACACATACACACACACTAAAAAAATAAGCATGCAACTTTATTTGTAACACACACATACATTCTCCATCTTCATCAAGAAAATATTATAATAAACATAATCATTTTTTATCTATATCTCACAATAAAACTCTATATCCAAAAATATCACAACATCAAATAACACTAGAGTCGTTAGTACACGTTGCATGCATTACGGAGGTCCTCTGTAGGGTTTCATGGAAGTTTGGGGGAAAAAAAAAAAAAACACGTGAAACTCTACAGAGGTGCGGTAATCTATAACCGCAGCCATTAGAAAACTTTTACATTTTTGGTTGGGCACCACGCACCCTGGCGAGGTTATAGGGGCCAGGCATCCTAAAAAACAACAATTATTATTTTGTTTGTTTGTTTGCGTTACAATATTCCCCCGAGAGAGGTTTACAAAGGTCACGATATACGGAGTTGGAAAATTACGATATGGCGCATTCGCTCGTTACTCTTGCCAGCCATAAATCTCTCTCCCTCTCTCTTTCATCTTATAGCAAAATTGGCATCTCTATTTTTTTTTAGTTGGAAGTAAATTGCCAACACACTCTAGTTAATAATGCTACATATTATACGCACACACGCACACACATACTATATTACCATCCACCCATCTCTCTCTCTTTTACGGCAGTACATATTTGTTGTCGGCTCTCCTTGTTTAGTGTGTGTAGGTTGGCAACATTGCTTTATGCGCTGTAAGGCAAGCCTCAAGCAAAGTTGTCAGCTCCTTGCTTTAGGCTAGGTTAGACCAAAAAAAAACCTTGGTGATTTTTTTTTCGAGTGAGGAGTTGGCAACGCTGATTTTTACTTCAGGGCGATCAACCGGGTTGATTGCACAAGCAAAATTGTCAGCTCCTTGCTTTAGGTTAGGTTAGAGCAAAAAAACCTTGGTGATTTTTTTTTCGAGTGAGGAGTTGGCAACGCTGATCTCCACTTGAGGGGCGATCAACCGGGTTGATTGCACAAGCAAAGTTGCCAGCTCCTTGCTTTAGGTTAGGTTAGAGCAAAAAAGGCTGTGGGTAAGCTGTCGGTTGTTTAACTCTTCCCTCTCTCTTTTTTTTTTCTTGTAAAAGGCTATGGCAAAAATACCAGTGGGTTGGCAACCTTGCTTTATGCACTGTAAGGCAAGCCTCAAGCAAGGTTGCCAGCTCCTTGCTTTAGGTTACGTTAGACCCAAAAACAAAAACCTTGGTGATTTTTTTCGAGTGAGGAGTTGGCAACACTGCGAGAAAATACCTCAAGCAAGGTTGCCAGCTCCTTGCTTTAGGTTAGGTTATACCCAAAAACAAAAACCTTGGTGATTTTTTCGAGTGAGGAGTTGGCAACACTGCTCACCACTCCAGCTCACCACAAGAGGGCGCAGAACCGGCTTAATTGGACTACTCTCCCATCTGAAAATTTGAAAATTCTTAAAAAATTCGTCGAAAATCTTGATGTCTCCAATCTTTTGTTTTGTACGTTTTTTCCACGTGTCTTGACATGCAAAGTATCCCTGCAACGTTTGGTGAAGATCTGAGTATGTAGTTTTTGACCTTATCTGGAACCTCCTATCTGAAAATTTGAAAATTCTTAAAAAATTCGTCGAAAATCTTGATGTCTCCAATCTCTTGTTTTGTACGTTTTTTCCACGTGTCTTGATATCCAATGTATCCCTGCAAAGTTTGGTGAAGATCTGAGTATGTCGTTTTTGACCTTATCTGGAACATCCTTTCTGAAAATTTGAAAATTGTTAAAAAATTCGTCCAAAATCTTGATGTCTCCAATCTCTTTTTTGTACGTTTTTTCCACGTGTCTTGACATCCAATGTATCCCTGCAAAGTTTGGTGAAGATCTGAGTATGTAGTTTTTGACCTTATCTGGAACCTCCCATCTGAAAATTTGAAAATTCTTAAAAAATTCGACCAAAATCTTGATGTCTCCAATCTTTTGTTTTGTACGTTTTTTCCACGTGTCTTGACACATAATGTATCCATGCAAAGTTTGGTGAAGATCTGAGTATGTAGTTTTTGACCTTATATGGAACCTCCTATCTGAAAATTTGAAAATTCTTAAAAAATTCGTCCAAAATCTTGATGTCTCCAATCTCTTGTTTTGTACGTTTTTTCCACGTGTCTTGACATCCAATGTATCCCTGCAAAGTTTGGTGAAGATCTGAGTATGTAGTTTTTGACCTTATCTGGAACCTCCCATCTGAAAATTTGAAAATTCCTAAAAAATCCGTGCAAAATCTTGATGACCCCAATCTCTTGTTTTGTACGTTTTTTCCACGTGTCTTGACATCCAATGTATCCATGCAAAGTTTGGTGAAGATCTGAGTATGTCGTTTTTGACCTTATCTGGAACATCCTTTCTGAAAATTTGAAAATTGTTAAAAAATTCGTCCAAAATCTTGATGTCTCCAATCTCTTTTTTGTACGTTTTTTCCACGTGTCTTGACATCCAATGTATCCCTGCAAAGTTTGGTGAAGATCTGAGTATGTAGTTTTTGACCTTATCTGGAACCTCCCATCTGAAAATTTGAAAATTCTTCAAAAATTCGTCGAAAATCTTGATGTCTCCAATCTCTTGTTTTGTACGTTTTTTCCACGTGTCTCGACCTCCAATGGATCCCTGCAAAGTTTGGTGAAGATCTGAGTATGTCGTTTTTGACCTTATCTGGAACATCCTTTCTGAAAATTTGAAAATTCTTAAAAAATTCGTCGAAAATCTTGATGTCTCCAATCTCTTGTTTTGTACGTTTTTTCCACGTATCTTGACATCCAATGTATCCCTGCAAAGTTTGGTGAAGATCTGAGTATGTAGTTTTTGACCTTATCTGGAACCTCCTATCTGAAAATTTGAAAATTCTTAAAAAATTCGTCCAAAATCTTGATGTCTCCAATCTCTTGTTTTGTACGTTTTTTCCACGTGTCTCGACCTCCAATGGATCCCTGCAAAGTTTGGTGAAGATCTGAGTATGTCGTTTTTGACCTTATCTGGAACCTCCCATCTGAAAATTTGAAAATTCTTCAAAAATTCGTCGAAAATCTTGATGTCTCCGATCTCTTGTTTTGTACGTTTTTTCCACGTGTCTTGACATGCAAAGTATTCCTGCAAAGTTTGGTGAAGATCTGAGTATGTAGTTTTTGACCTCATCTGGAACCTCCTATCTGAAAATTTGAAAATTCTTAAAAAATTCGTCCAAAATCTTGATGTCTCCAATCTCTTGTTTTGTACGTTTTTTCCACGTGTCTTGACATCCAATGTATCCCTGCAATGTTTGGTGAAGATCTGAGTATGTAGTTTTTGACCTTATCTGGAACCTCCCTTCTGAAAATTTGAAAATTCCTAAAAAATCCGTCCAAAATCTTGATGACCCCAATCTCTTGTTTTGTACTTTTTTTCCACGTGTCTCGACCTCCAATGTATCCCTGCAAAGTTTGGTGAAGATCTGAGTATGTAGTTTTTGACCTTATATGGAACCTCCTATCTGAAAATTTGAAAATTCTTAAAAAATTCGTCGAAAATCTTGATGTCTCCGATCTCTTGTTTTGTACGTTTTTTCCACGTGTCTTGACATGCAAAGTATTCCTGCAAAGTTTGGTGAAGATCTGAGTATGTAGTTTTTGACCTCATCTGGAACCTCCTATCTGAAAATTTGAAAATTCTTAAAAAATTCGTCCAAAATCTTGATGTCTCCAATCTCTTGTTTTGTACGTTTTTTCCACGTGTCTTGACATCCAATGTATCCCTGCAATGTTTGGTGAAGATCTGAGTATGTAGTTTTTGACCTTATCTGGAACCTCCCATCTGAAAATTTGAAAATTCCTAAAAAATCCGTCCAAAATCTTGATGACCCCAATCTCTTTTTTGTACGTTTTTTCCACGTGTCTTGACATCCAATGTATCCCTGCAAAGTTTGGTGAAGATCTGAGTATGTAGTTTTTGACCTTATCTGGAACCTCCCATCTGAAAATTTGAAAATTCTTAAAAAATTCGACCAAAATCTTGATGTCTCCAATCTCTTTTTTGTACGTTTTTTCCACGTGTCTTGACATCCAATGTATCCCTGCAAAGTTTGGTGAAGATCTGAGTATGTAGTTTTTGACCTTATCTGGAACCTCCCATCTGAAAATTTGAAAATTCTTAAAAAATTCGACCAAAATCTTGATGTCTCCAATCTTTTGTTTTGTACGTTTTTTCCACGTGTCTTGACACATAATGTATCCATGCAAAGTTTGGTGAAGATCTGAGTATGTAGTTTTTGACCTTATATGGAACCTCCTATCTGAAAATTTGAAAATTCTTAAAAAATTCGTCCAAAATCTTGATGTCTCCAATCTCTTGTTTTGTACGTTTTTTCCACGTGTCTTGACATCCAATGTATCCCTGCAAAGTTTGGTGAAGATCTGAGTATGTAGTTTTTGACCTTATCTGGAACCTCCCATCTGAAAATTTGAAAATTCCTAAAAAATCCGTGCAAAATCTTGATGACCCCAATCTCTTGTTTTGTACGTTTTTTCCACGTGTCTTGACATCCAATGTATCCATGCAAAGTTTGGTGAAGATCTGAGTATGTCGTTTTTGACCTTATCTGGAACATCCTTTCTGAAAATTTGAAAATTGTTAAAAAATTCGTCCAAAATCTTGATGTCTCCAATCTCTTTTTTGTACGTTTTTTCCACGTGTCTTGACATCCAATGTATCCCTGCAAAGTTTGGTGAAGATCTGAGTATGTAGTTTTTGACCTTATCTGGAACCTCCCATCTGAAAATTTGAAAATTCCTAAAAAATCCGTCCAAAATCTTGATGACCCCAATCTCTTGTTTTGTACGTTTTTTCCACGTGTCTTGACATCCAATGTATCCCTGCAAAGTTTGGTGAAGATCTGAGTATGTATTTTTTGACCTTATCTGGAACCTCCTATCTGAAAATTTGAAAATTCTTAAAAAATTCGTCCAAAATCTTGATGTCTCCAATCTCTTGTTTTGTACGTTTTTTCCACGTGTCTTGATATCCAATGTATCCCTGCAAAGTTTGGTGAAGATCTGAGTATGTAGTTTTTGACCTTATCTGGAACCTCCCATCTGAAAATTTGAAAATTCTTAAAAAATTCGACCAAAATCTTGATGTCTCCAATCTTTTGTTTTGTACGTTTTTTCCACGTGTCTTGACACATAATGTATCCATGCAAAGTTTGGTGAAGATCTGAGTATGTAGTTTTTGACCTTATATTGAAAATCCTATCTGAAAATTTGAAAATTCTTAAAAAATTCGTCCAAAATCTTGATGTCTCCAATCTCTTGTTTTGTACGTTTTTTCCACGTGTCTTGACATCCAATGTATCCCTGCAAAGTTTGGTGAAGATCTGAGTATGTAGTTTTTGACCTTATCTGGAACCTCCCATCTGAAAATTTGAAAATTCCTAAAAAATCCGTGCAAAATCTTGATGACCCCAATCTCTTGTTTTGTACGTTTTTTCCACGTGTCTTGACATCCAATGTATTCCTGCAATGTTTGGTGAAGATCTGAGTATGTAGTTTTTGACCTTATATGGAACCTCCTATCTGAAAATTTGAAAATTCTTAAAAAATTCGACCAAAATCTTGATGTTCCGAATCCTATGTTTTGTATGTTTTTTCCACGTGTCTTGACATCCAATGTATCCATGCAAAGTTTGGTGAAGATCTGAGTATGTAGTTTTTGACCTTATATTGAACCTCCCATCTGAAAATTTGAAAATTCTTAAAAAATTCGTCCAAAATCTTGATGACCCCAATCTCTTGTTTTGTACGTTTTTTCCACGTGTCTTGACATCCAAAGTATCCCTGCAAAGTTTGGTGAAGATCTGAGTATGTAGTTTTTGACCTTATATGGAACCTCCTTTCTGAAAATTTGAGAATTCTTAAAAAATTCGTCCAAAATCTTGATGTCTCCAATCTCTTGTTTTGTACGTTTTTTCCACGTGTCTTGACATCCAATGTATCCATGCAAAGTTTGGTGAAGATCTGAGTATGTCGTTTTTGACCTTATCTGGAACCTCCCATCTGAAAATTTGAAAATTCTTAAAAAATTCGTCGAAAATCTTGATGTCTCCAATCTTTTGTTTTGTACGTTTTTTCCACGTGTCTTGACATGCAAAGTATCCCTACAACGTTTGGTGAAGATCTGAGTATGTAGTTTTTGACCTTATCTGGAAGCTCCTATCTGAAAATTTGAAAATTCTTAAAAAATTCGTCGAAAATCTTGATGTCTCCAATCTCTTTTTTGTACGTTTTTTCCACGTGTCTTGACATCCAATGTATCCCTGCAAAGTTTGGTGAAGATCTGAGTATGTAGTTTTTGACCTTATCTGGAACCTCCCATCTGAAAATTTGAAAATTCTTAAAAAATTCGACCAAAATCTTGATGTCTCCAATCTTTTGTTTTGTACGTTTTTTCCACGTGTCTTGACACATAATGTATCCATGCAAAGTTTGGTGAAGATCTGAGTATGTAGTTTTTGACCTTATATGGAACCTCCTATCTGAAAATTTGAAAATTCTTAAAAAATTCGTCCAAAATCTTGATGTCTCCAATCTCTTGTTTTGTACGTTTTTTCCACGTGTCTTGACATCCAATGTATCCCTGCAAAGTTTGGTGAAGATCTGAGTATGTAGTTTTTGACCTTATCTGGAACCTCCCATCTGAAAATTTGAAAATCCCTAAAAAATCCGTGCAAAATCTTGATGACCCCAATCTCTTGTTTTGTACGTTTTTTCCACGTGTCTTGACATCCAATGTATCCATGCAAAGTTTGGTGAAGATCTGAGTATGTCGTTTTTGACCTTATCTGGAACATCCTTTCTGAAAATTTGAAAATTGTTAAAAAATTCGTCCAAAATCTTGATGTCTCCAATCTCTTTTTTGTACGTTTTTTCCACGTGTCTTGACATCCAATGTATCCCTGCAAAGTTTGGTGAAGATCTGAGTATGTAGTTTTTGACCTTATCTGGAACCTCCCATCTGAAAATTTGAAAATTCTTCAAAAATTCGTCGAAAATCTTGATGTCTCCAATCTCTTGTTTTGTACGTTTTTTCCACGTGTCTCGACCTCCAATGGATCCCTGCAAAGTTTGGTGAAGATCTGAGTATGTCGTTTTTGACCTTATCTGGAACATCCTTTCTGAAAATTTGAAAATTCTTAAAAAATTCGTCGAAAATCTTGATGTCTCCAATCTCTTGTTTTGTACGTTTTTTCCACGTATCTTGACATCCAATGTATCCCTGCAAAGTTTGGTGAAGATCTGAGTATGTAGTTTTTGACCTTATATGGAACCTCCTATCTGAAAATTTGAAAATTCTTAAAAAATTCGTCCAAAATCTTGATGTCTCCAATCTCTTGTTTTGTACGTTTTTTAAACGTGTCTCGACCTCCAATGGATCCCTGCAAAGTTTGGTGAAGATCTGAGTATGTCGTTTTTGACCTTATCTGGAACCTCCCATCTGAAAATTTGAAAATTCTTCAAAAATTCGTCGAAAATCTTGATGTCTCCGATCTCTTGTTTTGTACGTTTTTTCCACGTGTCTTGACATGCAAAGTATTCCTGCAAAGTTTGGTGAAGATCTGAGTATGTAGTTTTTGACCTCATCTGGAACCTCCTATCTGAAAATTTGAAAATTCTTAAAAAATTCGTCCAAAATCTTGATGTCTCCAATCTCTTGTTTTGTACGTTTTTTCCACGTGTCTTGACATCCAATGTATCCCTGCAATGTTTGGTGAAGATCTGAGTATGTAGTTTTTGACCTTATCTGGAACCTCCCATCTGAAAATTTGAAAATTCCTAAAAAATCCGTCCAAAATCTTGATGACCCCAATCTCTTGTTTTGTACTTTTTTTCCACGTGTCTCGACCTCCAATGTATCCCTGCAAAGTTTGGTGAAGATCTGAGTATGTAGTTTTTGACCTCATCTGGAACCTCCTATCTGAAAATTTGAAAATTCTTAAAAAATTCGTCGAAAATCTTGATGTCTCCGATCTCTTGTTTTGTACGTTTTTTCCACGTGTCTTGACATGCAAAGTATTCCTGCAAAGTTTGGTGAAGATCTGAGTATGTAGTTTTTGACCTCATCTGGAACCTCCTATCTGAAAATTTGAAAATTCTTAAAAAATTCGTCCAAAATCTTGATGTCTCCAATCTCTTGTTTTGTACGTTTTTTCCACGTGTCTTGACATCCAATGTATCCCTGCAAAGTTTGGTGAAGATCTGAGTATGTAGTTTTTGACCTTATCTGGAACCTCCCATCTGAAAATTTGAAAATTCTTAAAAAATTCGACCAAAATCTTGATGTCTCCAATCTCTTTTTTGTACGTTTTTTCCACGTGTCTTGACATCCAATGTATCCCTGCAAAGTTTGGTGAAGATCTGAGTATGTAGTTTTTGACCTTATCTGGAACCTCCCATCTGAAAATTTGAAAATTCTTAAAAAATTCGACCAAAATCTTGATGTCTCCAATCTTTTGTTTTGTACGTTTTTTCCACGTGTCTTGACACATAATGTATCCATGCAAAGTTTGGTGAAGATCTGAGTATGTAGTTTTTGACCTTATATGGAACCTCCTATCTGAAAATTTGAAAATTCTTAAAAAATTCGTCCAAAATCTTGATGTCTCCAATCTCTTGTTTTGTACGTTTTTTCCACGTGTCTTGACATCCAATGTATCCCTGCAAAGTTTGGTGAAGATCTGAGTATGTAGTTTTTGACCTTATCTGGAACCTCCCATCTGAAAATTTGAAAATTCCTAAAAAATCCGTGCAAAATATTGATGACCCCAATCTCTTGTTTTGTACGTTTTTTCCACGTGTCTTGACATCCAATGTATCCATGCAAAGTTTGGTGAAGATCTGAGTATGTCGTTTTTGACCTTATCTGGAACATCCTTTCTGAAAATTTGAAAATTGTTAAAAAATTCGTCCAAAATCTTGATGTCTCCAATCTCTTTTTTGTACGTTTTTTCCACGTGTCTTGACATCCAATGTATCCCTGCAAAGTTTGGTGAAGATCTGAGTATGTAGTTTTTGACCTTATATTGAACCTCCTATCTGAAAATTTGAAAATTCTTAAAAAATTCGTCCAAAATCTTGATGTCTCCAATCTCTTGTTTTGTACGTTTTTTCCACGTGTCTTGACATCCAATGTATCCCTGCAAAGTTTGGTGAAGATCTGAGTATGTAGTTTTTGACCTTATCTGGAACCTCCCATCTGAAAATTTGAAAATTCCTAAAAAATCCGTGCAAAATCTTGATGACCCCAATCTCTTGTTTTGTACGTTTTTTCCACGTGTCTTGACATCCAATATATTCCTGCAATGTTTGGTGAAGATCTGAGTATGTAGTTTTTGACCTTATATGGAACCTCCAATCTGAAAATTTGAAAATTCTTAAAAAATTCGACCAAAATCTTGATGTTCCGAATCCTATGTTTTGTATGTTTTTTCCACGTGTCTTGACATCCAATGTATCCATGCAAAATTTGGTGAAGATCTGAGTATGTAGTTTTTGACCTTATATTGAACCTCCCATCTGAAAATTTGAAAATTCTTAAAAAATTCGTCCAAAATCTTGATGACCCCAATCTCTTGTTTTGTACGTTTTTTCCACGTGTCTTGACATCCAAAGTATCCCTGCAAAGTTTGGTGAAGATCTGAGTATGTAGTTTTTGACCTTATATTGAACCTCCCATCTGAAAATTTGAAAATTCTTAAAAAATTCGTCCAAAATCTTGATGTCTCCAATCTCTTGTTTTGTACGTTTTTTCCACGTGTCTTGACATCCAATGTATCCATGCAAAGTTTGGTGAAGATCTGAGTATGTCGTTTTTGACCTTATCTGGAACCTCCCATCTGAAAATTTGAAAATTCTTAAAAAATTCGTCGAAAATCTTGATGTCTCCAATCTTTTGTTTTGTACGTTTTTTCCACGTGTCTTGACATGCAAAGTATCCCTGCAACGTTTGGTGAAGATCTGAGTATGTAGTTTTTGACCTTATCTGGAACCTCCTATCTGAAAATTTGAAAATTCTTAAAAAATTCGTCGAAAATCTTGATGTCTCCAATCTCTTGTTTTGTACGTTTTTTCCACGTGTCTTGACATCCAATGTATTCCTGCAATGTTTGGTGGAGATCTGAGTATGTAGTTTTAGACCTTATCTGGAACCTCAATCTGAAAATTTGAAAATTCTTCAAAAATTCGTCCAAAATCTTGATGTCTCCAATCTCTTGTTTTGTACGTTTTTTCCACGTGTCTCGACCTCCAATGGATCCCTGCAAAGTTTGGTGAAGATCTGAGTATGTCGTTTTTGACCTTATCTGGAACATCCCTTCTGAAAATTTGAAAATTCTTAAAAAATTCGTCGAAAATCTTGATGTCTCCAATCTCTTGTTTTGTACGTTTTTTCCACGTGTCTTGACATCCAATGTATCCCTGCAAAGTTTGGTGAAGATCTGAGTATGTAGTTTTTGACCTTATATGGAACCTCCTATCTGAAAATTTGAAAATTCTTAAAAAATTCGTCCAAAATCTTGATGTCTCCAATCTCTTGTTTTGTACGTTTTTTCCACGTGTCTTGACATCCAATGTATCCATGCAAAGTTTGGTGAAGATCTGAGTATGTCGTTTTTGACCTTATCTGGAACATCCTTTCTGAAAATTTGAAAATTGTTAAAAAATTCGTCCAAAATCTTGATGTCTCCAATCTCTTTTTTGTACGTTTTTTCCACGTGTCTTGACATCCAATGTATCCCTGCAAAGTTTGGTGAAGATCTGAGTATGTAGTTTTTGACCTTATCTGGAACCTCCCATCTGAAAATTTGAAAATTCTTCAAAAATTCGTCGAAAATCTTGATGTCTCCAATCTCTTGTTTTGTACGTTTTTTCCACGTGTCTCGACCTCCAATGGATCCCTGCAAAGTTTGGTGAAGATCTGAGTATGTCGTTTTTGACCTTATCTGGAACATCCTTTCTGAAAATTTGAAAATTCTTAAAAAATTCGTCGAAAATCTTGATGTCTCCAATCTCTTGTTTTGTACGTTTTTTCCACGTATCTTGACATCCAATGTATCCCTGCAAAGTTTGGTGAAGATCTGAGTATGTAGTTTTTGACCTTATATGGAACCTCCTATCTGAAAATTTGAAAATCCTTAAAAAATTCGTCCAAAATCTTGATGTCTCCAATCTCTTGTTTTGTACGTTTTTTAAACGTGTCTCGACCTCCAATGGATCCCTGCAAAGTTTGGTGAAGATCTGAGTATGTCGTTTTTGACCTTATCTGGAACCTCCCATCTGAAAATTTGAAAATTCTTCAAAAATTCGTCGAAAATCTTGATGTCTCCGATCTCTTGTTTTGTACGTTTTTTCCACGTGTCTTGACATGCAAAGTATTCCTGCAAAGTTTGGTGAAGATCTGAGTATGTAGTTTTTGACCTCATCTGGAACCTCCTATCTGAAAATTTGAAAATTCTTAAAAAATTCGTCCAAAATCTTGATGTCTCCAATCTCTTGTTTTGTACGTTTTTTCCACGTGTCTTGACATCCAATGTATCCCTGCAATGTTTGGTGAAGATCTGAGTATGTAGTTTTTGACCTTATCTGGAACCTCCCATCTGAAAATTTGAAAATTCCTAAAAAATCCGTCCAAAATCTTGATGACCCCAATCTCTTGTTTTGTACTTTTTTTCCACGTGTCTCGACCTCCAATGTATCCCTGCAAAGTTTGGTGAAGATCTGAGTATGTAGTTTTTGACCTTATATGGAACCTCCTATCTGAAAATTTGAAAATTCTTAAAAAATTCGTCGAAAATCTTGATGTCTCCGATCTCTTGTTTTGTACGTTTTTTCCACATGTCTTGACATGCAAAGTATTCCTGCAAAGTTTGGTGAAGATCTGAGTATGTAGTTTTTGACCTCATCTGGAACCTCCTATCTGAAAATTTGAAAATTCTTAAAAAATTCGTCCAAAATCTTGATGTCTCCAATCTCTTGTTTTGTACGTTTTTTCCACGTGTCTTGACATCCAATGTATCCCTGCAATGTTTGGTGAAGATCTGAGTATGTAGTTTTTGACCTTATCTGGAACCTCCCATCTGAAAATTTGAAAATTCTTAAAAAATTCGACCAAAATCTTGATGTCTCCAATCTCTTTTTTGTACGTTTTTTCCACGTGTCTTGACATCCAATGTATCCCTGCAAAGTTTGGTGAAGATCTGAGTATGTAGTTTTTGACCTTATCTGGAACCTCCCATCTGAAAATTTGAAAATTCTTAAAAAATTCGACCAAAATATTGATGTCTCCAATCTTTTGTTTTGTACGTTTTTTCCACGTGTCTTGACACATAATGTATCCATGCAAAGTTTGGTGAAGATCTGAGTATGTAGTTTTTGACCTTATATGGTACCTCCTATCTGAAAATTTGAAAATTCTTAAAAAATTCGTCCAAAATCTTGATGTCTCCAATCTCTTGTTTTGTACGTTTTTTCCACGTGTCTTGACATCCAATGTATCCCTGCAAAGTTTGGTGAAGATCTGAGTATGTAGTTTTTGACCTTATCTGGAACCTCCCATCTGAAAATTTGAAAATTCCTAAAAAATCCGTGCAAAATATTGATGACCCCAATCTCTTGTTTTGTACGTTTTTTCCACGTGTCTTGACATCCAATGTATCCATGCAAAGTTTGGTGAAGATCTGAGTATGTCGTTTTTGACCTTATCTGGAACATCCTTTCTGAAAATTTGAAAATTGTTAAAAAATTCGTCCAAAATCTTGATGTCTCCAATCTCTTTTTTGTACGTTTTTTCCACGTGTCTTGACATCCAATGTATCCCTTCAAAGTTTGGTGAAGATCTGAGTATGTAGTTTTTGACCTTATATTGAACCTCCTATCTGAAAATTTGAAAATTCTTAAAAAATTCGTCCAAAATCTTGATGTCTCCAATCTCTTGTTTTGTACGTTTTTTCCACGTGTCTTGACATCCAATGTATCCCTGCAAAGTTTGGTGAAGATCTGAGTATGTAGTTTTTGACCTTATCTGGAACCTCCCATCTGAAAATTTGAAAATTCCTAAAAAATCCGTGCAAAATCTTGATGACCCCAATCTCTTGTTTTGTACGTTTTTTCCACGTGTCTTGACATCCAATGTATTCCTGCAATGTTTGGTGAAGATCTGAGTATGTAGTTTTTGACCTTATATGGAACCTCCTATCTGAAAATTTGAAAATTCTTAAAAAATTCGACCAAAATCTTGATGTTCCGAATCCTATGTTTTGTATGTTTTTTCCACGTGTCTTGACATCCAATGTATCCATGCAAAGTTTGGTGAAGATCTGAGTATGTAGTTTTTGACCTTATATTGAACCTCCCATCTGAAAATTTGAAAATTCTTAAAAAATTCGTCCAAAATCTTGATGACCCCAATCTCTTGTTTTGTACGTTTTTTCCACGTGTCTTGACATCCAAAGTATCCCTGCAAAGTTTGGTGAAGATCTGAGTATGTAGTTTTTGACCTTATATTGAACCTCCCATCTGAAAATTTGAAAATTCTTAAAAAATTCGTCCAAAATCTTGATGTCTCCAATCTCTTGTTTTGTACGTTTTTTCCACGTGTCTTGACAACCAATGTATCCATGCAAAGTTTGGTGAAGATCTGAGTATGTCGTTTTTGACCTTATCTGGAACCTCCCATCTGAAAATTTGAAAATTCTTAAAAAATTCGTCGAAAATCTTGATGTCTCCAATCTTTTGTTTTGTACGTTTTTTCCACGTGTCTTGACATGCAAAGTATCCCTGCAACGTTTGGTGAAGATCTGAGTATGTAGTTTTTGACCTTATCTGGAACCTCCTATCTGAAAATTTGAAAATTCTTAAAAAATTCGTCGAAAATCTTGATGTCTCCAATCTCTTGTTTTGTACGTTTTTTCCACGTGTCTTGACATCCAATGTATTCCTGCAATGTTTGGTGGAGATCTGAGTATGTAGTTTTAGACCTTATCTGGAACCTCCTATCTGAAAATTTGAAAATTCTTCAAAAATTCGTCCAAAATCTTGATGTCTCCAATCTCTTGTTTTGTACGTTTTTTCCACGTGTCTCGACCTCCAATGGATCCCTGCAAAGTTTGGTGAAGATCTGAGTATGTCGTTTTTGACCTTATCTGGAACATCCTTTCTGAAAATTTGAAAATTCTTAAAAAATTCGTCGAAAATCTTGATGTCTCCAATCTCTTGTTTTGTACGTTTTTTCCACGTGTCTTGACATCCAATGTATCCCTGCAAAGTTTGGTGAAGATCTGAGTATGTAGTTTTTGACCTTATATGGAACCTCCTATCTGAAAATTTGAAAATTCTTAAAAAATTCGTCCAAAATCTTGATGTCTCCAATCTCTTGTTTTGTACGTTTTTTCCACGTGTCTCGACCTCCAATGGATCCCTGCAAAGTTTGGTGAAGATCTGAGTATGTCGTTTTTGACCTTATCTGGAACCTCCCATCTGAAAATTTGAAAATTCTTAAAAAATTCGTCGAAAATCTTGATGTCTCCGATCTCTTGTTTTGTACGTTTTTTCCACGTGTCTTGACATGCAAAGTATTCCTGCAAAGTTTGGTGAAGATCTGAGTATGTAGTTTTTGACCTCATCTGGAACCTCCTATCTGAAAATTAGAAAATTCTTAAAAAATTCGTCCAAAATCTTGATGTCTCCAATCTCTTGTTTTGTACGTTTTTTCCACGTGTCTTGACATCCAATGTATCCCTGCAATGTTTGGTGAAGATCTGAGTATGTAGTTTTTGACCTTATCTGGAACCTCCCATCTGAAAATTTGAAAATTCCTAAAAAATCCGTCCAAAATCTTGATGACCCCAATCTCTTGTTTTGTACTTTTTTTCCACGTGTCTCGACCTCCAATGTATCCCTGCAAAGTTTGGTGAAGATCTGAGTATGTAGTTTTTGACCTTATATGGAACCTCCTATCTGAAAATTTGAAAATTCTTAAAAAATTCGTCCAAAATCTTGATGTCACCAATCCTATGTTTTGTATGTTTTTTCCACGTGTCTTGACATCCAATGTATCCATGCAAAGTTTGGTGAAGATCTGAGTATGTCGTTTTTGACCTTATCTGGAACCTCCCATCTGAAAATTTGAAAATTCTTAAAAAATTCGTCGAAAATCTTGATGTCTCCGATCTCTTGTTTTGTACGTTTTTTCCACGTGTCTTGACATGCAAAGTATTCCTGCAAAGTTTGGTGAAGATCTGAGTATGTAGTTTTTGACCTCATCTGGAACCTCCTATCTGAAAATTTGAAAATTCTTAAAAAATTCGTCCAAAATTTTGATGTCTCCAATCTCTTGTTTTGTACGTTTTTTCCACGTGTCTTGACATCCAATGTATCCCTGCAATGTTTGGTGAAGATCTGAGTATGTAGTTTTTGACCTTATCTGGAACCTCCCATCTGAAAATTTGAAAATTCCTAAAAAATCCGTCCAAAATCTTGATGACCCCAATCTCTTGTTTTGTACGTTTTTTCCACGTGTCTTGACATCCAATGTATCCCTGCAAAGTTTGGTGAAGATCTGAGTATGTAGTTTTTGACCTTATCTGGAACCTCCTATCTGAAAATTTGAAAATTCTTAAAAAATTCGTCCAAAATCTTGATGTCTCCAATCTCTTGTTTTGTACGTTTTTTCCACGTGTCTTGATATCCAATGTATCCCTGCAAAGTTTGGTGAAGATCTGAGTATGTAGTTTTTGACCTTATATGGAACCTCCTATCTGAAAATTTGAAAATTCTTCAAAAATTCGTCCAAAATCTTGATGTCTCCAATCTCTTGTTTTGTACGTTTTTTCCACGTGTCTTGACATCCAATGTATCCCTGCAAAGTTTGGTGAAGATCTGAGTATGTAGTTTTTGACCTTATATTGAACCTCCCATCTGAAAATTTGAAAATTCTTAAAAAATTCGTCCAAAATCTTGATGTCTCCAATCTCTTGTTTTGTACGTTTTTTCCACGTGTCTTGATATCCAATGTATCCCTGCAAAGTTTGGTGAAGATCTGAGTATGTCGTTTTTGACCTTATCTGGAACATCCTTTCTGAAAATTTGAAAATTGTTAAAAAATTCGTCCAAAATCTTGATGTCTCCAATCTCTTTTTTGTACGTTTTTTCCACGTGTCTTGACATCCAATGTATCCCTGCAAAGTTTGGTGAAGATCTGAGTATGTAGTTTTTGACCTTATCTGGAACCTCCCATCTGAAAATTTGAAAATTCTTAAAAAATTCGACCAAAATCTTGATGTCTCCAATCTTTTGTTTTGTACGTTTTTTCCACGTGTCTTGACACATAATGTATCCATGCAAAGTTTGGTGAAGATCTGAGTATGTAGTTTTTGACCTTATATGGAACCTCCTATCTGAAAATTTGAAAATTCTTAAAAAATTCGTCCAAAATCTTGATGTCTCCAATCTCTTGTTTTGTACGTTTTTTCCACGTGTCTTGACATCCAATGTATCCCTGCAAAGTTTGGTGAAGATCTGAGTATGTAGTTTTTGACCTTATATGGAACCTCCTATCTGAAAATTTGAAAATTCTTAAAAAATTCGTCCAAAATCTTGATGTCTCCAATCTCTTGTTTTGTACGTTTTTTCCACGTGTCTTGATATCCAATGTATCCCTGCAATGTTTGGTGAAGATCTGAGTATGTAGTTTTTGACCTTATATGGAACCTCCTATCTGAAAATTTGAAAATTCTTAAAAAATTCGTCCAAAATCTTGATGTCTCCAATCTCTTGTTTTGTACGTTTTTTCCACGTGTCTTGACATCCAATGTATCCCTGCAAAGTTTGGTGAAGATCTGAGTATGTAGTTTTTGACCTTATCTGGAACCTCCTATCTGAAAATTTGAAAATTCTTAAAAAATTCGTCCAAAATCTTGATGTCTCCAATCTCTTGTTTTGTACGTTTTTTCCACGTGTCTTGATATCCAATGTATCCCTGCAAAGTTTGGTGAAGATCTGAGTATGTCGTTTTTGACCTTATCTGGAAAATCCTTTCTGAAAATTTGAAAATTGTTAAAAAATTCGTCCAAAATCTTGATGTCTCCAATCTCTTTTTTGTACGTTTTTTCCACGTGTCTTGACATCCAATGTATCCCTGCAAAGTTTGGTGAAGATCTGAGTATGTAGTTTTTGACCTTATCTGGAACCTCCCATCTGAAAATTTGAAAATTCTTAAAAAATTCGACCAAAATCTTGATGTCTCCAATCTTTTGTTTTGTACGTTTTTTCCACGTGTCTTGACACATAATGTATCCATGCAAAGTTTGGTGAAGATCTGAGTATGTAGTTTTTGACCTTATATGGAACCTCCTATCTGAAAATTTGAAAATTCTTAAAAAATTCGTCCAAAATCTTGATGTCTCCAATCTCTTGTTTTGTACGTTTTTTCCACGTGTCTTGACATCCAATGTATCCCTGCAAAGTTTGGTGAAGATCTGAGTATGTAGTTTTTGACCTTATCTGGAACCTCCCATCTGAAAATTTGAAAATTCCTAAAAAATCCGTGCAAAATCTTGATGACCCCAATCTCTTGTTTTGTACGTTTTTTCCACGTGTCTTGACATCCAATGTATTCCTGCAATGTTTGGTGAAGATCTGAGTATGTAGTTTTTGACCTTATATGGAACCTCCTATCTGAAAATTTGAAAATTCTTAAAAAATTCGACCAAAATCTTGATGACCCCAATCCTATGTTTTGTATGTTTTTTCCACGTGTCTTGACATCCAATGTATCCATGCAAAGTTTGGTGAAGATCTGAGTATGTCGTTTTTGACCTTATCTGGAACCTCCCATCTGAAAATTTGAAAATTCTTAAAAAATTCGTCGAAAATCTTGATGTCTCCGATCTCTTGTTTTGTACGTTTTTTCCACGTGTCTTGACATGCAAAGTATTCCTGCAAAGTTTGGTGAAGATCTGAGTATGTAGTTTTTGACCTTATCTGGAACCTCCCATCTGAAAATTTGAAAATTCTTAAAAAATTCGTCGAAAATCTTGATGTCTCCGATCTCTTGTTTTGTACGTTTTTTCCACGTGTCTTGACATGCAAAGTATTCCTGCAAAGTTTGGTGAAGATCTGAGTATGTAGTTTTTGACCTCATCTGGAACCTCCTATCTGAAAATTTGAAAATTCTTAAAAAATTCGTCCAAAATCTTGATGTCTCCGATCTCTTGTTTTGTACGTTTTTTCCACGTGTCTTGACATGCAAAGTATTCCTGCAAAGTTTGGTGAAGATCTGAGTATGTAGTTTTTGACCTTATATGGAACCTCCTATCTGAAAATTTGAAAATTCTTAAAAAATTCGTCCAAAATCTTGATGTCACCAATCCTATGTTTTGTATGTTTTTTCCACGTGTCTTGACATCCAATGTATCCATGCAAAGTTTGGTGAAGATCTGAGTATGTCGTTTTTGACCTTATAGGGAACCTCCCATCTGAAAATTTGAAAATTCTTAAAAAATTCGTCGAAAATCTTGATGTCTCCGATCTCTTGTTTTGTACGTTTTTTCCACGTGTCTTGACATGCAAAGTATTCCTGCAAAGTTTGGTGAAGATCTGAGTATGTAGTTTTTGACCTCATCTGGAACCTCCTATCTGAAAATTTGAAAATTCTTAAAAAATTCGTCCAAAATTTTGATGTCTCCAATCTCTTGTTTTGTACGTTTTTTCCACGTGTCTTGACATCCAATGTATCCCTGCAATGTTTGGTGAAGATCTGAGTATGTAGTTTTTGACCTTATATGGAACCTCCTATCTGAAAATTTGAAAATTCTTAAAAAATTCGTCCAAAATCTTGATGTCTCCAATCTCTTGTTTTGTACGTTTTTTCCACGTGTCTTGACATCCAATGTATCCCTGCAAAGTTTGGTGAAGATCTGAGTATGTAGTTTTTGACCTTATATTGAACCTCCCATCTGAAAATTTGAAAATTCTTAAAAAATTCGTCCAAAATCTTGATGTCTCCAATCTCTTGTTTTGTACGTTTTTTCCACGTGTCTTGATATCCAATGTATCCCTGCAAAGTTTGGTGAAGATCTGAGTATGTCGTTTTTGACCTTATCTGGAACATCCTTTCTGAAAATTTGAAAATTGTTAAAAAATTCGTCCAAAATCTTGATGTCTCCAATCTCTTTTTTGTACGTTTTTTCCACGTGTCTTGACATCCAATGTATCCCTGCAAAGTTTGGTGAAGATCTGAGTATGTAGTTTTTGACCTTATCTGGAACCTCCCATCTGAAAATTTGAAAATTCTTAAAAAATTCGACCAAAATCTTGATGTCTCCAATCTTTTGTTTTGTACGTTTTTTCCACGTGTCTTGACACATAATGTATCCATGCAAAGTTTGGTGAAGATCTGAGTATGTAGTTTTTGACCTTATATGGAACCTCCTATCTGAAAATTTGAAAATTCTTAAAAAATTCGTCGAAAATCTTGATGTCTCCGATCTCTTGTTTTGTACGTTTTTTCCACGTGTCTTGACATGCAAAGTATTCCTGCAAAGTTTGGTGAAGATCTGAGTATGTAGTTTTTGACCTCATCTGGAACCTCCTATCTGAAAATTTGAAAATTCTTAAAAAATTCGTCCAAAATCTTGATGTCTCCAATCTCTTGTTTTGTACGTTTTTTCCACGTGTCTTGATATCCAATGTATCCCTGCAATGTTTGGTGAAGATCTGAGTATGTAGTTTTTGACCTTATATGGAACCTCCTATCTGAAAATTTGAAAATTCTTAAAAAATTCGTCCAAAATCTTGATGTCTCCAATCTCTTGTTTTGTACGTTTTTTCCACGTGTCTTGACATCCAATGTATCCCTGCAAAGTTTGGTGAAGATCTGAGTATGTAGTTTTTGACCTTATCTGGAACCTCCTATCTGAAAATTTGAAAATTCTTAAAAAATTCGTCCAAAATATTTGATGTCTCCAATCTCTTGTTTTGTACGTTTTTTCCACGTGTCTTGATATCCAATGTATCCCTGCAAAGTTTGGTGAAGATCTGAGTATGTCGTTTTTGACCTTATCTGGAACATCCTTTCTGAAAATTTGAAAATTGTTAAAAAATTCGTCCAAAATCTTGATGTCTCCAATCTCTTTTTTGTACGTTTTTTCCACGTGTCTTGACATCCAATGTATCCCTGCAAAGTTTGGTGAAGATCTGAGTATGTAGTTTTTGACCTTATATGGAACCTCCTATCTGAAAATTTGAAAATTCTTAAAAAATTCGTCCAAAATCTTGATGTCTCCAATCTCTTGTTTTGTACGTTTTTTCCACGTGTCTTGATATCCAATGTATCCCTGCAATGTTTGGTGAAGATCTGAGTATGTAGTTTTTGATCTTATATGGAACCTCCTATCTGAAAATTTGAAAATTCTTAAAAAATTCGTCCAAAATCTTGATGTCTCCAATCTCTTGTTTTGTACGTTTTTTCCACGTGTCTTGACATCCAATGTATCCCTGCAAAGTTTGGTGAAGATCTGAGTATGTAGTTTTTGACCTTATCTGGAACCTCCTATCTGAAAATTTGAAAATTCTTAAAAAATTCGTCCAAAATCTTGATGTCTCCAATCTCTTGTTTTGTACGTTTTTTCCACGTGTCTTGATATCCAATGTATCCCTGCAAAGTTTGGTGAAGATCTGAGTATGTCGTTTTTGACCTTATCTGGAAAATCCTTTCTGAAAATTTGAAAATTGTTAAAAAATTCGTCCAAAATCTTGATGTCTCCAATCTCTTTTTTGTACGTTTTTTCCACGTGTCTTGACATCCAATGTATCCCTGCAAAGTTTGGTGAAGATCTGAGTATGTAGTTTTTGACCTTATCTGGAACCTCCCATCTGAAAATTTGAAAATTCTTAAAAAATTCGACCAAAATCTTGATGTCTCCAATCTTTTGTTTTGTACGTTTTTTCCACGTGTCTTGACACATAATGTATCCATGCAAAGTTTGGTGAAGATCTGAGTATGTAGTTTTTGACCTTATATGGAACCTCCTATCTGAAAATTTGAAAATTCTTAAAAAATTCGTCCAAAATCTTGATGTCTCCAATCTCTTGTTTTGTACGTTTTTTTCCACGTGTCTTGACATCCAATGTATCCCTGCAAAGTTTGGTGAAGATCTGAGTATGTAGTTTTTGACCTTATCTGGAACCTCCCATCTGAAAATTTGAAAATTCCTAAAAAATCCGTGCAAAATCTTGATGACCCCAATCTCTTGTTTTGTACGTTTTTTCCACGTGTCTTGACATCCAATGTATTCCTGCAATGTTTGGTGAAGATCTGAGTATGTAGTTTTTGACCTTATATGGAACCTCCTATCTGAAAATTTGAAAATTCTTAAAAAATTCGACCAAAATCTTGATGACCCCAATCCTATGTTTTGTATGTTTTTTCCACGTGTCTTGACATCCAATGTATCCATGCAAAGTTTGGTGAAGATCTGAGTATGTCGTTTTTGACCTTATCTGGAACCTCCCATCTGAAAATTTGAAAATTCTTAAAAAATTCGTCGAAAATCTTGATGTCTCCGATCTCTTGTTTTGTACGTTTTTTCCACGTGTCTTGACATGCAAAGTATTCCTGCAAAGTTTGGTGAAGATCTGAGTATGTAGTTTTTGACCTTATCTGGAACCTCCCATCTGAAAATTTGAAAATTCTTAAAAAATTCATCGAAAATCTTGATGTCTCCGATCTCTTGTTTTGTACGTTTTTTCCACGTGTCTTGACATGCAAAGTATTCCTGCAAAGTTTGGTGAAGATCTGAGTATGTAGTTTTTGACCTCATCTGGAACCTCCTATCTGAAAATTTGAAAATTCTTAAAAAATTCGTCCAAAATCTTGATGTCTCCAATCTCTTGTTTTGTACGTTTTTTCCACGTGTCTTGACATCCAATGTATCCCTGCAATGTTTGGTGAAGATCTGAGTATGTAGTTTTTGACCTTATCTGGAACCTCCCATCTGAAAATTTGAAAATTCCTAAAAAATCCGTCCAAAATCTTGATGACCCCAATCTCTTGTTTTGTACTTTTTTTCCACGTGTCTCGACCTCCAATGTATCCCTGCAAAGTTTGGTGAAGATCTGAGTATGTAGTTTTTGACCTTATATGGAACCTCCTATCTGAAAATTTGAAAATTCTTAAAAAATTCGTCCAAAATCTTGATGTCACCAATCCTATGTTTTGTATGTTTTTTCCACGTGTCTTGACATCCAATGTATCCATGCAAAGTTTGGTGAAGATCTGAGTATGTCGTTTTTGACCTTATCTGGAACCTCCCATCTGAAAATTTGAAAATTCTTAAAAAATTCGTCGAAAATCTTGATGTCTCCGATCTCTTGTTTTGTACGTTTTTTCCACGTGTCTTGACATGCAAAGTATTCCTGCAAAGTTTGGTGAAGATCTGAGTATGTAGTTTTTGACCTCATCTGGAACCTCCTATCTGAAAATTTGAAAATTCTTAAAAAATTCGTCCAAAATTTTGATGTCTCCAATCTCTTGTTTTGTACGTTTTTTCCACGTGTCTTGACATCCAATGTATCCCTGCAATGTTTGGTGAAGATCTGAGTATGTAGTTTTTGACCTTATCTGGAACCTCCCATCTGAAAATTTGAAAATTCCTAAAAAATCCGTCCAAAATCTTGATGACCCCAATCTCTTGTTTTGTACGTTTTTTCCACGTGTCTTGACATCCAATGTATCCCTGCAAAGTTTGGTGAAGATCTGAGTATGTAGTTTTTGACCTTATCTGGAACCTCCTATCTGAAAATTTGAAAATTCTTAAAAAATTCGTCCAAAATCTTGATGTCTCCAATCTCTTGTTTTGTACGTTTTTTCCACGTGTCTTGATATCCAATGTATCCCTGCAAAGTTTGGTGAAGATCTGAGTATGTAGTTTTTGACCTTATATGGAACCTCCTATCTGAAAATTTGAAAATTCTTAAAAAATTCGTCCAAAATCTTGATGTCTCCAATCTCTTGTTTTGTACGTTTTTTCCACGTGTCTTGACATCCAATGTATCCCTGCAAAGTTTGGTGAAGATCTGAGTATGTAGTTTTTGACCTTATATTGAACCTCCCATCTGAAAATTTGAAAATTCTTAAAAAATTCGTCCAAAATCTTGATGTCTCCAATCTCTTGTTTTGTACGTTTTTTCCACGTGTCTTGATATCCAATGTATCCCTGCAAAGTTTGGTGAAGATCTGAGTATGTCGTTTTTGACCTTATCTGGAACATCCTTTCTGAAAATTTGAAAATTGTTAAAAAATTCGTCCAAAATCTTGATGTCTCCAATCTCTTTTTTGTACGTTTTTTCCACGTGTCTTGACATCCAATGTATCCCTGCAAAGTTTGGTGAAGATCTGAGTATGTAGTTTTTGACCTTATCTGGAACCTCCCATCTGAAATTTTGAAAATTCTTAAAAAATTCGACCAAAATCTTGATGTCTCCAATCTTTTGTTTTGTACGTTTTTTCCACGTGTCTTGACACATAATGTATCCATGCAAAGTTTGGTGAAGATCTGAGTATGTAGTTTTTGACCTTATATGGAACCTCCTATCTGAAAATTTGAAAATTCTTAAAAAATTCGTCGAAAATCTTGATGTCTCCGATCTCTTGTTTTGTACGTTTTTTCCACGTGTCTTGACATGCAAAGTATTCCTGCAAAGTTTGGTGAAGATCTGAGTATGTAGTTTTTGACCTCATCTGGAACCTCCTATCTGAAAATTTGAAAATTCTTAAAAAATTCGTCCAAAATCTTGATGTCTCCAATCTCTTGTTTTGTACGTTTTTTCCACGTGTCTTGATATCCAATGTATCCCTGCAATGTTTGGTGAAGATCTGAGTATGTAGTTTTTGACCTTATATGGAACCTCCTATCTGAAAATTTGAAAATTCTTAAAAAATTCGTCCAAAATCTTGATGTCTCCAATCTCTTGTTTTGTACGTTTTTTCCACGTGTCTTGACATCCAATGTATCCCTGCAAAGTTTGGTGAAGATCTGAGTATGTAGTTTTTGACCTTATCTGGAACCTCCTATCTGAAAATTTGAAAATTCTTAAAAAATTCGTCCAAAATCTTGATGTCTCCAATCTCTTGTTTTGTACGTTTTTTCCACGTGTCTTGATATCCAATGTATCCCTGCAAAGTTTGGTGAAGATCTGAGTATGTCGTTTTTGACCTTATCTGGAACATCCTTTCTGAAAATTTGAAAATTGTTAAAAAATTCGTCCAAAATCTTGATGTCTCCAATCTCTTTTTTGTACGTTTTTTCCACGTGTCTTGACATCCAATGTATCCCTGCAAAGTTTGGTGAAGATCTGAGTATGTAGATCTTGACCTTATCTGGAACCTCCCATCTGAAAATTTGAAAATTCTTAAAAAATTCGAACAAAATCTTGATGTCTCCAATCTTTTGTTTTGTACGTTTTTTCCACGTGTCTTGACACATAATGTATCCATGCAAAGTTTGGTGAAGATCTGAGTATGTAGTTTTTGACCTTATATGGAACCTCCTATCTGAAAATTTGAAAATTCTTAAAAAATTCGTCCAAAATCTTGATGTCTCCAATCTCTTGTTTTGTACGTTTTTTCCACGTGTCTTGACATCCAATGTATCCCTGCAAAGTTTGGTGAAGATCTGAGTATGTAGTTTTTGACCTTATCTGAGTAGTGGGGTTTGTGGTGGGGACAGCACCACTTACAAGTGTAGAAAAGGCGAGGCTATTTGATTGAACAATCAGATTTGCTTACACTTAAAACAATGCCAAGATGGGGCCTGTACCCCAATTCTTCAGGTGTGATATGCTCTGATTTTTAAGAAATTCTGAATTTCTAGTGTAGAAAAGGCGAGGGCTCAACAGATAGATTTACTCATACTTAAGACAATGGCAAGAGGGGCTTATACCCTAATTTTTCAGGTGTGGAGGTTCGGGTTTAAGTCCTCATAAAATATGAAGCCTCCCCTGATGGCAAAATGATAATATTGTTGTCTTGTAAACAAAAGGTTCGGGGTTCGAGTCCTGATAAAATATTTAAGATTGAAATACATGTGGCAAAATAATATGTCCACAAGTGAGATTTTGAATAATTACTGCTAGTTGATAGCCCCCAAATCTGAAACCCTGGTAAAAAAATGTTTTACAATAATATATTGTACAAAAACTGAATTTCTCAATTTTCTTATTTTTTCATGTTTTATAACCACTTGCTCAATACAATAGAAGAAAAGTGGGTAGGTATAATTAATTGCCTCCATGCCTTGCCGGCACGCAAGATATAAAATCTACACGCTAGAAGGGAATAATAATGATTTTTCTGTGCGATTCACTGAAGAGGTCATTAATCTTTCTGTGCGTGTAACATGTCTGTAACAAGGAAAATGTAACAAAGATTGAGACAAAGATACATATTTTCACACAGTGGCAATGAACTGACCCCCCTTCATTCTGAAAGCAATTCTATTCTGATAATATGAGCCTAGGCAAAGACTTAGAAAATATTATGGCAGTTCAAAATCCAATTTTGTCTGCATTAAGGTCTTCAGAAGCCGGTAAAATGTGGGCATATTCCATTTGGAGACGTGCTAATATTGTGGCATTGTAATCAGGGGCTTTGGGTTCGAGTCCTGTATAAGATTGAAATACATGTTGCAAAATAATATCTCTACAAGTGAGATTTTGAATAATTACTGCTCGTTGATAGCCCCCAGATCTGAAAACCTCCTTTCTCCTCTGCTCAGACAGATTCGGCCATGTGTGTAAAAGCTATATCTGTGTGATTGTTGTTTATAAACTTGTCAAAAATATGGCTTTTTTGTATGAAAACATGCAATCCTGAATACAATTCTGGTTTTGTCTTGTTCTGTTAATATAAACACAAGTGAGACTTACAGAATATTTATTGTACAGTTCAAAATCCAATTTTGAATTGTATTTAGTTGATATAGAGATGAGGTTTTAAACCTGGTGAAGTGTGTTGCACATCAGCAAAACTATCACCAAAACCTAGTTACTGCTGTTGTTTGGGTATAAAAGCACCAGCTCAGCCATTAACTGCTGAACCCAACTGATATTTTTATTAAGTATAAAGTTTTGAATTGAAGCCCAGAAAATCTTATATAATAAACAACAAGAAAAAATGCCAAAACAAAAATATTGCAATCGGTGTAATAAAAATATATCTAGTTCTCATTGGGCTAGGCATTGCCGTATTTGTAACTCTAAGAAATGCAGAAAAGCCACAAAAATGTGTCCAAGATGCCATAAAATATTAAGCAAGGCATATTACAAATGGCATAAGTGTAATTCTTATGTACAGTCATCAGCATTGCCCTCACAACCATCCACATCTGGTCTGTAAAGGAAACATGAAGCACCTGTTAATGCCAGAGCAGCAAAGCAACCATGCCATGCACCCATCCGTAGCAGTTTTAATGCCCAACTCAGGGATTATCGGTTTGTATCAGAGCCAAGATGTGGCATTGAGAATTTCTTGAACAGTAAAAATTCTGATCTCCAGGCAATTCTCAATGCACAAAATGGCTCTTATAAGCTCTCCCTCAAATTGTTTGTACAATATAAGAAACCAAACGGCACAAAATTTATACATCCTCACTTAACAGAAACTGTACCGGTATATTCAAATACAAATTTAGACAGAATAATAAGCAGATTGATGGATCAATTGAATATCAAACACTCTGAATTTGCGGCAAAAGAGTCCGGATGGAGCCTATGCGGCTCTTCGCACAAGTTATATGTTAATATTTCTGAATTCAGCCCATTAAAAGGTTCTACATATCTGCCATTACCTGCTAATATCAAAAACAAAAGAGCCGTGGTCAATATTGAAAATACTGACCAGAAATGCTTTTTGTGGTGTATATTAGCTGCTCTGTTTCCAGCTTCAAGAAATCCTCAGAGAATAAATTATTACAAACAGCATGAACATATTTTTGATGAAGCAATGGAGGGTTTAGAATATCCAATGTCTGTTCAGAATATTGATAAATTTGAAAAAAGGGCCAGGCACATCAATGGCAAACAATTATCTATTAATGTATTTACTTGTTCCACTGGCAATTGCCCGATAGCACCTCTCAGAATCAGTACACTTGATGATGAATCTGCTATTCCGATTGATCTGCTCTTAATTGAAGGGGATGGCACATATCATTACACTCTGATACATAATCTTGAAGCTTTAGTGAGAACACAACTAGACAAATATAAAAAAATATTTAAGTTGTGCAGAAGATGCTTAACTGTTTTTGATGGTAGAAAAATGGTGAATGGTGTTTGTGAAGAGAGTGTAGAAATTGCAAAAAACAAGTTAATTGAGCATCTGAAATACTGTGGGAACCATAAACCTGTTCATATGGTGATGCCTAATCCAAGTGAGAATTGCAAATTCAAAAAGTATGAAGCCTCGTTGGAACACCCAGCATATATTGTCTGGGATTCCGAATCAAATCTCAAATCTCTTGCATTCTGTAGCCCAGATCCCGAAGAATCTTCAAGTACACCATACCAGCAACATGAACCTTCCAGCTTTTGTTATGTGGTTGTACGGGATGGTGTTGTTATTAAAGAATATTCATACAAGGGACCAAATGCCATCGAAATATTTGCACATAGAATAGAAAATGAGTGCCGTGACATAGCATCTAACATCTTATTAATATCAAAACCTATGTTGCCTTTAACAGAGGAACAGATTGAAGATTTCAACAATGCAGAAAAATGCCCGGTATGTGATTGTGAATTTTCAGATACAAATATCAAGGTACATCACCATTCTCATACAGATGGTAAATTCTTAATGGCCCTGTGTAATAGCTGTAATATTAAGATCAAGAGACCAAGATTTATCCCCATATTTTGCCATGGAGCATCCAATTATGATTTTCATCATTTGATCAGGTACGAGGGGTTTGAGAAGCAGAATTTAAATATTTTAGCTGAAAATGATGAAAAATATATATCTATTAGCAAGATAATTAAAGTTGATGGGGTTCCTATTCACATAAGATTTCTTGATTCTTACAGATTTTTATCTGCTAGCCTGGATACACTGGCCACTCAATTACCTGATGATCAATTCAAAATCACACGTGCATTGTTTCCAAATCAGGACCTGAAATTAATTAGGCGGAAGGGTGTATATCCATATGACTATGTTACAGATTTTTCTAAATTCGATGAGTGTTCCCTGCCACCACAAGAAGAGTTTTACAGCAGAATCAGAGGATCTGGAATCAGTGATGAAGATTATCACCATGCCCAATTGATGTGGAACAATTTAAATTGCCAGACATTTGGTGATTATCACATGGCATATTTGAAACTTGATGTGACCCTCTTAGCTGATATATTGCAGGCATTCAGAAAATCTTCCATGCAAAATTATGGACTGGATCCAGTATATTTTTACAGTGCCCCGGGTCTAGCATGGGCTGCAATGTTTTTCAACACCAAAAAGCAATTGGATCTGATCCACGATCAAGATATGTATCTGTTTATGGAGAAATGTATAAGAGGAGGGATGGTGCAATGTTCCCAGAGATATGCCAGAGCAAATAACAAGCATATTCCCGATTATGATCCAGCACGGCCATCAAATTATATACTGTATGTAGATGCAAACAACCTCTATGGTCATGCCATGATGCAAAAACTGCCATATGCAGGGCTTGAGTGGGTCGAAGATTTTAATATTGAGGATCTTCAGGATTTTGATGACAGTGACTGTGGCCTCTTCCTAGAGGTTGATCTGACAATTCCTGATGATTTGCACAATAAATTTTCTGACCTGCCCCCAATTCCCGAGGTTCAGTGCTCACCTGGCTCTAAACAGAAGAAGCTCATGATGACCCTGGAGCCGAAACAGGATTATGTCATATATTACAAAAACCTCCAGTTCCTGATGAAACATGGTGTTCAAGTAACCAAAGTTGGCAAAGTTTTGAGGTTCAGGCACTCAAGATGGTTGAAACCATATATTGACACAAACACGGAGCTTCGAACATCTGCAAAGAGCCAATTTGATAAGAGCTTGTTTAAATTGATGGTGAATTCAGTGTATGGCAAAACAATTGAAAATGTCAGGAAACATACCGATGTTAAAATAATTACTGACCCCAGCCGGAGCAAAAAATTGGTTGCAAAGCCTAATTTCAATTACAGAAGAATTTATGATGAGCACATGGCACTTTTCAACATGAAGAAAACAAAGATTAAGTTTGATAAACCTATTTATGTAGGGGCTGTGATATTGGAATTGTCCAAATTACATATGTTAATATTGTATTATGACGTGCTGAAACCTTTTTATGGTGATCGTGTAAAATTATTGTACATGGATACGGATAGTTTTATTCTTGATATTCAAACAGAAGATGTTTATCAAGATATGTCACAGCCTGAATTGTTTCAATACTTTGATACCAGTGAACATACAAGAATTCAACCCCACAACAAAAAGGTGCCTGGCAAGTTAAAAGATGAGACGCTTGGTGATGTTATTGTGAAATTTGCTGGGTTAAGTGCCAAGATGTACACTTTTGAAACATGTAGTGGCGCTGTTGCCAAAAAGGCCAAGGGTATTGGCAGAGTTACTGTTGAAAAAGATCTTCAATTTGAAGATTATGAAAATTGCATCAAATCCCAGAGTTTAATCAGAACATCAGAAAATAGAATTCAGAGTGAGGATCACTTGCTGACTTCAAATATTGTAAGAAAAGTGGCCCTGGACCCACATGATGATAAGAGATGCATTTTATCATGTGACATACATACTTTACCTTGGGGGCATTGTGATTTGAAAAATGGCAAACAATGCCCAATTACAGAGCATGATTTGAAATAAATAAACATGCCTATGAACTTATTTGGGTTCAAAAAACAGGCTATTATGGAGCTGCCGACACCACAACCCTCTTCTGATATGCTGTCTAAACTGAGTGGCTTGTTAATTATTCATCTGAACAGCATACTTACAGATAATGATGATGAAACAGGCAAAATATTGTACATATTTAACAATAATTTAAATCATTACCAATTACCTGTAGGTGGTCAATTGCAATTTATTACAACTCCTGAGGGTGATGTCAAGATTTCAGTAGGGAGAAATATTTATAGAATCAAGTACTCAAACATGGTTTCTGGCACTGTATATACTGTTTCTGCTGGTGACTGCTTATATATTGAGGTCCCGGGATCATATGACAAGCTTATACCCTTTTTTATAGAATTAAGAATCAGATACTCTATAATAAATAACCAGTAAAACAAAAATGCCTAATGATATATTTGGCCACACAAGGCATGAAGATCACAGTGATGAGATTCTGATGCTTGATGTCAGAGTCAAGAAATTAAGAAGTGATTTACAAGCTTTACAAACCACACTCAATGCCAGCCTTCAACTAGAAATTACAAATTTACAATCACAATGCATGGACCCTCTTCTTAAAATTGATTCTGAACTCAAATTGTTGCTTCAGAAATATACTGACCTGGCCACATTGGATAATTTTCAAAGTTTGGAAGAAGCTGTAGCAGCTCTTCAAGCCAAATTTAAGACCCAGACCACCAACTCTGAGCAATTGAAACAGCAATTGGAAGAGCAAATAAATAATGTCCAGACACAGCTCCAAACAATTGTCAAAAGCATAAAATCACAAGAAGATTTTGATCTAGTCATTTCCACTCTAAAAGAACAGATTCAGTCACTCCAGATACCTAATCTGGATCCTCTGCACAATGCCATAGCCGAGGTTAAAGAAAAAATTGAGACACTTGAAAATTTTATGAACAATTTGCCATCTTCTGATGCTTTGAATGCAATAACTCGGAGTGTTGCAAATATTAAGCTGCAACTTGAAACATATGAAGATTTTGGAAAAATTCAAAGTACCATAACCCATCTTGAAGGTACCATAGCAGCAGTGCAAAGTGATTTGGCAAATGTACTAGAATCCAGATTGCCTGGTATTGTAGACACACTTGTCAGTGTCCAGCAACAGATCACAAAGCTTGAAAACCTCAACACCGAATCTGAGCTATCTCATTTTCATCACTTGATCGATGATATCCAAACAAAGCTTGAAATTTTACAACAATCAACACCCACTCAGGCTGATATAGCCCTGCTCCAAAATGCTATGCAAAATGTGGCTGATGCTTCTGAATTAAACAATGTAAAATTGGCACTTGAATTTTTGCAAAATACAGTATCAAATCTTCCCACATCACAGGAACTTAAAAATATTAAGAGGGCAGTGAATCGCATATTGAAATCAGAAGATATCAAGAATATCCAGACAGAGATCAAACAACTCACTCAGACAGTGGCCACTCTTCCAACCAATCAACATATTAATGAACTGCATGCCCTGTTTGAGGATATCAGAAGACAGGTCCATGATCTTACTGCTCAAAATTCAAAATTGGCAGTTGTTGAAAATTTGCAACAAATTGTAGCTAATATCAAGCAATAGCTAGGGACCATGGAATCCAATCAAGCAAATGCTTTGTCTGTTTTTGCCACCCAGCTTCAAGAAATAGTGCAACAATACAAGAAACTTGTTGTGGACATAAAAATAAAGCCAGGCCATGATGATGTTGTTAGGACCATCAATGAGCACCTTGAATCTGTAACAAGCAGATTGCTTACAGCAGAAAAAGAAATAACAGGAATAATCGAGAATCCAAAACATACAGTAATTCTTGAATTGTACAGCATCCCCAACAAAGAATATGATTCACCATTTACACCAGGAGGCAAAATATATATGCTGTCCCCTGCACAATTTTATTATCAATTTTTTGTTGGGGGCACATTGAGACCAATCAAGATCAAATATTGGCATCAGCCACAGGCACACCACTACCCTACCTTATCAATAACAAATGCTGACAACAAACCAAAAATCACCAGTGTAGAGTTAGAGGATTTTACAGATCCCAATACATTAGAAACAGCCTATACTGAAGATGATGGCTCTTTGGAATTTAAAATACAAATAGGGGACAAATTATATTTAGAAAATCCTGCAGTATCAGCTGCTGAACACCCCATAGTTGCAATATTCTTGTTTACATATTATGTCTAGACAAATTATTGTTGATGAATTACACAGACAGGCCAGACATAATTTTAAGAGACTCCCAGTAGTCACAAAGGGCATAGATGATTTATGGCAGAGCGACTTGATTGAAATGGCAAGTGGGCAGTTGAAAAACTTAGACAAAATCAACAAGGGCTACAAGTATCTACTCACTGTAATAGACACATTTTCAAAATTTGCCTGGGCTGTGCCACTCAAATCCAAGACTGGAAAATGTGTTACAGAAGCCCTCAGGACAATCATCAATCATTCAGGAAGATCACCGCGCTATTTGCAAACAGATAATGGCAAAGAATTTTATAATTCTGTGTTCCAACAATTTATTAAAAGCCAGTCAATACAACATTACTCGAGTTACAGTGACCTCAAAGCCTCAATTGTAGAGAGATTCAACAGAACCTTAAAAAATCTTATGTATAAACAATTTACCCTCCAAGGTAATTATAAATGGCTTAATATTCTTCCAGAACTTCTACATAAATATAACAACTCGGTCCATTCCACAATCAACATGAAGCCCTCTGAAGTAACTTCATCTGATGAGCAAAATTTGATCAGGACTGTTTATTATCCTAGATATCAGCCAACAACAAAAAGGCCAAATACAGGGTGGGTGACCAAGTAAGAATCAGCAAATATAAGCACTTATTCAAGAGAGGCTTTACGAGAAACTGGAGCACCGAATTATTTACAGTGGTTCAAGTTAAACCCGGGACCCTTAACACATATATAATAAAAGATCACCGAGGAGAAATTCTCAAAGGCCGGTTCTATGAACAAGAGCTCAGCAAAACTAAACAGCCTGACACATATCTCATAGAAAAAATCATCCGCAGAAAAGGCAACAAGTTATTTGTCAAATGGCTGGGTCATCCGGAAAACAGCTGGATCGATGCAGACAAAGTGATAATATGAACACCTGGGATGTTATAAAAAGGCTGCCAGAACCTGAACAGCAGAATAAGAGAAATGGCAAGTTGCTGCCTGAAAATATTAGGTGTCTTATTGTTGGGCCATCTGCTTGTGGTAAAACTACACTAATGGTTGATAATTTTTTATTGGCACCCAACTGGTTAGACTGGAAAAACAGGCACTTGTATGTTTTCTCTAAGAGCTTGGAACAATTAAAATATCAGCAGCTGATGAAGCTATATGATGGATTGGATATTGCCACTTTTGAACCAGATGTTAAGCCATTAGATGAATGTCTCGATAATTCTGTTGTTGTGTTTGATGACATTATACTGGATAATCAAAACAAGGTTAGAAATTTCTTTACACAGGGCCGGCACAAAAACATTGACTGCTTCTACCTGGCACAGACTTTTTCTAAAATTCCGAAGCAACTGATCCGAGACAACAGCAATTTTATATGTGTGTTTCATCAAGATCATACCAACCTCAAACACATACACGATGAATATGTAGGTGGGGACTTGAGCTACAATGATTTTTCCAAATTTTGCAGCAAGTGCTGGAACCAGGACAGTTATGGGTTTGTCACAATTGATATGACAAGAACACCTAATACTGGCAAATACAGAAATAAAATCAACGATTTTCTAGACGTTGAGACATAAATAAACAACCATGAAACGACCAGTCATTGATGATCTTAAGTTAAGAGATTATCTTGTAAAAAGATTTAAGGGATGGAAATCAGAGAACCGTGGAATTTATGAAAAACACAAACAAACAGAACAGCCTGTCATTGATGCTATTAATAATTTAGGTAAGAATATCAAAACTGTTACAGAGCAAAATCAAGATTTGATCACAGAGCTTGTACCTGTAGCTGCAAGGAACATATTAGATTATCCATTCACCCCACTTTCCAGTATTCATACACCTAGTCCTGTTGCTCCTAGAAGAATTGAGGCTAGTCAGGATCCTATTGAATTGGGTCTTCTTGCTCAAAAATATTTAACCACACCTAAAGACAATAAAGATGAGGTTTTTGGCTTATATGCCGACACAGAGCTTGATGGCAGTATTATTCATAGAATCGGTAATTTCAGAGTAACTTTTATGGGGGATGATATCATTGTTTATTCAGAATCTCGTCTCGGAGAAAAAGGTGCTTTTGTTAAGTACCCCGGCACACCTGGGTTGTGGGAACTGATGACTAGGAAGAGGCCTGGAAGCTATACAGATCAAGATTATGAACATTACAAAGAAATATTAATAAAATCAGATGCTCTGTACCAGAACAATGATCCCACACAAAAAAGAGTCAAGTCGAGCAGTGGGGCAAAATACAATAATTTAATCAAGCCCATATGGTCACAGATCAAGACAGGTAGTGGAATCAAACAATACAATACTCTGCCTAAAGAATTTGTGTGGGTTGATGATGTCAGGAAACTTGTAGATAGGTTATTGGTGATAGCAGGGGAGGAAAATGCTGGGAACCACAATTTTTACAATGAAAAGGTTGGAATTATGGACATGATAAGCACCAAATTGTCTAATTTTATAGTGAATGACCCTAAGGGCATTGGATATCTCATAAAAATTATTAATACTCTACCACCTAAATTTTGGAATGTTTCTGAGGGTCGGGGGTTGGTTAATGACATTATAAACAAGTTGCCATTTGAACTACACATTCCAGGCTATCAATATTGTGGTCCAGGCACAAAACTGGACCATAGATTAAACAGAGGGGACCCTGGTGTTAATCCTTTAGATGCTGCTTGTAGAGACCATGACATAGCATACAACACACATTCCGATCTTGACAAGAGACATGTTGCAGACAAGAAATTAGAAGAGGCTGCATTTGGCAGATTTGTAAGCAAAGATGCTTCTTTAAGTGAAAAAATAGCAGCATTGGGAACCACCATAGCTATGAGCACCAAACAAAAACTGGGGTGGGGGCTGTGAATATGTATATAATAAACCTACAATGAAGGCCAAGGGTGTTATGTATCAAATACCTTATGCAGGTCTCAAATCTCTTAAAACTATTGACAGTCTTTTAACCAAAAAGCAGCGCAAGAAAAAAAGCTCTTGTCTTGCAAAGGGCCATGGTATGAAATTGTTGCTTAGCACACCCCAATTAAAAAAATTACAGCAATCCAGGAAAAAATCACATGTGGGGGGATTTATATTTACTATCCCTGCCATCTTAGCTGCTCTCGGGGCTGTGGGGAGCTTGGCCGGGGGTTCAGCTGCCATAGCAAAAACAGTAATAGATGCCAAGAAGAATAGGGCAGAATTAGATGAGCAGAGGCGCCATAACCTGGCAATGGAGAAAAAAGGCAAAGGTGTTAAGAGAGCCATGAATAAGTTTAAAAAAAACAAGAGCCGCTTACAAACCAAGATATTGAAGCTTTAATCAAGCCATTGGGCATCAAACATTTTAGAGGTGTGTACATGTCTGATTCTTTACCGGAACAACCACTCAACAAAGAGTGTGGCATTGTTAATTTGGATGAGTACAAAAATCAGGGCACTCACTGGATCTGTTATCTTAAATATTTAAACGATGAGGCATTTGTGTTTGATTCATTTGGAGGTGTTCCACCTGAAAATTTAATAAAATATTTAAAATCAGCTAATCTTTATTACAATAATGCCCGTGTTCAAAACTTCAAAGATGTTAATTGCGGACATTTGTGTTTATCTGTTCTTAGATATATGTCTCAAATAAATAAACCATCAATTGAAAATTTTCAAAAGGCCTTGTGGTATCTGAAACATCATGGGGGTATTCCATCTCACCAGCCAAAATTCAATATTGAAACTCAAATTACACGATGACATAGTGTATCCCAAAACAATAGCTCTCAGAGCATTTTACGGCATGTACCTGATCCCAAATATTACGCACCACAACAACACAATTGCAGTAGGGGATCAAAAAATTGTCATCACTCCAGGGCAGTATAATCTGTCCACTCTAAATGCTCAATTACCCAGAGGTATAGTGTTAAGTCAAAATTCTGTCACTCACAGAGTAGAGATTGTATCTGCTACGGAAACAGTGCATCTGGGTACTATAGGAGAGCTGTTGGGATTTGAGAACAACACAAAACTCGAACCGGCCATCAAACACACTGCTATCAATATACCCAAATTCTTAGCCATAGAGACTCTGAATATTCACTGTAATGTGGCCGAGGGTATGATCACCAAATCAAATGGCATAGGCACTCACAAACAAACTGGCATCATTGCAACATTCAAACCTAATTCCGAATTCATGGAGCCCATCATCTACAATCCATCCCCAACATTATATTTTCCTGTGTGTCATAATAGAATAGATTACATTGAATTGATGGTCACTAATGAAAAAGAAGAATTAGTTGATTTTGCTGGAGCCACAACAACTGCAATCATAGAGATTAACATTTAAATAAAAATACATACAATGGAAAATATTGAGAGTTATGAGCTACAATCATTCCCCCCAAACAGGAGGACATTTGCAAATTTAAATCAACCCAACACAGAGATCGAGGTTGATCTTGATGTAGGGGATGGATTTATACACCCCCACAGAGCAGATTTATACATCAAATTTGATGTTGTAAAGCTCGATGGAACAGATTATCCGGCAAATTCAAATATAAGATTGGTGGACAATTTTGTGCCGCATCTGTTCTCTGAAATTGAGATCAGAAAGCATGGCGTTGTTATAAACAGAGTGGATTATCCCGGCATTACCTCTACAGCTTTGGCAACATTAAAATTATCCAAAACAGAGGCTTCATACTACAAAATCGGTGGATTTGAGGCTGGTGATAAGATATTATCCAAGAACCACACAGTGCTGTTCCCGATGCGCCTGTTGCCAGGATTCTTCTCGGATTACAAAGAAATTATGTGGAAGGGTGGGTTAAGAATTACATTTAGAAGAGCTGCAAATGATAATAATGCTTTGATGAGGTACAGTGCGATAAACCCTACAGGAGAAGCTCTGCCTAATACCCTACCTGATGAGGGCAAGTGCATTATTCAGACTATGGAGTTAAGAATCCCGGTTGTTGAATATGAGGCCAGCTATGCTCTTAAATACAAAGCTGATATAATAAAAAATCCACAGATTCCTCTGCAATTTTATACATATCAATGCGTACAGAAGGTTGCCACTGGTACCTATTATGAATTTGATGCTACAAATTCATTCTCCAGTATACAATTTGACATGCCTGATTTTGTGGTGGTACTGTTTCAGACTGGAAGACACAATAATCAGGAAAAAAATTCGAGTAAATTTGATAGCTGCAACATCAAGAACATTTATCTTAAAAATGGCAGAAATGAGGTATTTCCTAGAGAAAATTACAATTTAGACATGTCCAAGGGTGATTTCCTCAAATTATATGAGGCTTTTTCGGCTTTCAAAAGGGTCACTACAGGCAATACGGATATGTATTACACACCAGATGAATTCAAAACACGGAGACCCATGTTTGTCATCAATGCTTCAAAAAGAAAACAAGTTGTGGTGAATGACAGAACAAACATTAAAATTATCTGTGAATTCCACGAGGCTTTACCTGAAGACACCATATGTAGTGTTATTCTCATAGGTGAAAAATCATATGTTTATGATGTAAGAAATGAGAGAGTCACGGAGCAATTCTAGAAGACCGATTCAAACACAGAGGCCCTTTGATTACAAAGCAATAATACCAACACTTTGCTGTCAGAGAGGCCCCAGACACTCTACCAGCTTTGAAACCTCAACTGTATTATCAGCTAGCAGTGAATATCTTATGTGTGGGCAGTTGTATATATTTCAATCTTTTATCAGGACTCGAACCCAAAGCCCCTGATTACAATGCAGCAATATTAACACTTCTCAATATGGAATATACCCACATTTTACCGGCTTCTGAAGACCTTAATGCAGACAAAATTGGATTTTGAACTGCCATAATATTTTCTAAGTCTTTGCCTAGGCTCATATTATCAGAATAGAATTGCTTTCAGAATGAAGGGGGGTCAGTTCATTGCCACTGTGTGAAAATATGTATCTTTGTCTCAATCTTTGTTACATTTTCCTTGTTACAGACATGTTACACGCACAGAAAGATTAATGACCTCTTCAGTGAATCGCACAGAAAAATCATTATTATTCCCTTCTAGCGTGTAGATTTTATATCTTGCGTGCCGGCAAGGCATGGAGGCAATTAATTATACCTACCCACTTTTCTTCTATTGTATTGAGCAAGTGGTTATAAAACATGAAAAAATAAGAAAATTGAGAAATTCAGTTTTTGTACAATATATTATTGTAAAACATTTTTTTACCAGGGTTTCAGATTTGGGGGCTATCAACTAGCAGTAATTATTCAAAATCTCACTTGTGGACATATTATTTTGCCACATGTATTTCAATCTTAAATATTTTATCAGGACTCGAACCCCGAACCTTTTGTTTACAAGACAACAATATTATCATTTTGCCATCAGGGGAGGCTTCATATTTTATGAGGACTTAAACCCGAACCTCCACACCTGAAAAATTAGGGTATAAGCCCCTCTTGCCATTGTCTTAAGTATGAGTAAATCTATCTGTTGAGCCCTCGCCTTTTCTACACTAGAAATTCAGAATTTCTTAAAAATCAGAGCATATCACACCTGAAGAATTGGGGTACAGGCCCCATCTTGGCATTGTTTTAAGTGTAAGCAAATCTGATTGTTCAATCAAATAGCCTCGCCTTTTCTACACTTGTAAGTGGTGCTGTCCCCACCACAAACCCCACTACTTATCTGGAACCTCCCATCTGAAAATTTGAAAATTCCTAAAAAATCCGTGCAAAATCTTGATGACCCCAATCTCTTGTTTTGTACGTTTTTTCCACGTGTCTTGACATCCAATGTATTCCTGCAATGTTTGGTGAAGATCTGAGTATGTAGTTTTTGACCTTATATGGAACCTCCTATCTGAAAATTTGAAAATTCTTAAAAAATTCGACCAAAATCTTGATGTTCCGAATCCTATGTTTTGTATGTTTTTTCCACGTGTCTTGACATCCAATGTATCCATGCAAAGTTTGGTGAAGATCTGAGTATGTAGTTTTTGACCTTATATTGAACCTCCCATCTGAAAATTTGAAAATTCTTAAAAAATTCGTCCAAAATCTTGATGACCCCAATCTCTTGTTTTGTACGTTTTTTCCACGTGTCTTGACATCCAAAGTATCCCTGCAAAGTTTGGTGAAGATCTGAGTATGTAGTTTTTGACCTTATATGGAACCTCCTTTCTGAAAATTTGAGAATTCTTAAAAAATTCGTCCAAAATCTTGATGTCTCCAATCTCTTGTTTTGTACGTTTTTTCCACGTGTCTTGACATCCAATGTATCCCTGCAAAGTTTGGTGAAGATCTGAGTATGTCGTTTTTGACCTTATCTGGAACATCCTTTCTGAAAATTTGAAAATTCTTAAAAAATTCGACCAAAATCTTGATGTTCCGAATCCTATGTTTTGTACGTTTTTTCCACGTGTCTTGACATCCAATGTATCCATGCAAAGTTTGGTGAAGATCTGAGTATGTAGTTTTTGACCTTATATTTAACCTCCCATCTGAAAATTTGAAAATTCTTAAAAAATTCGTCCAAAATCTTGATGACCCCAATCTCTTGTCTTGTACGTTTTTTCCACGTGTCTTGACATCCAAAGTATCCCTGCAAAGTTTGGTGAAGATCTGAGTATGTAGTTTTTGACCTTATATGGAACCTCCCATCTGAAAATTTGAGAATTCTTAAAAAATTCGTCCAAAATCTTGATGTCTCCAATCTCTTGTTTTGTACGTTTTTTCCACGTGTCTTGACATCCAATGTATCCATGCAAAGTTTGGTGAAGATCTGAGTATGTCGTTTTTGACCTTATCTGGAACCTCCCATCTGAAAATTTGAAAATTCTTAAAAAATTCGTCGAAAATCTTGATGTCTCCAATCTTTTGTTTTGTACGTTTTTTCCACGTGTCTTGACATGCAAAGTATCCCTGCAACGTTTGGTGAAGATCTGAGTATGTAGTTTTTGACCTTATCTGGAACCTCCTATCTGAAAATTTGAAAATTCTTCAAAAATTCGTCGAAAATCTTGATGTCTCCAATCTCTTGTTTTGTACGTTTTTTCCACGTGTCTTGACATCCAATGTATTCCTGCAATGTTTGGTGGAGATCTGAGTATGTAGTTTTAGACCTTATCTGGAACCTCCTATCTGAAAATTTGAAAATTCTTCAAAAATTCGTCCAAAATCTTGATGTCTCCAATCTCTTGTTTTGTACGTTTTTTCCACGTGTCTCGACCTCCAATGGATCCCTGCAAAGTTTGGTGAAGATCTGAGTATGTCGTTTTTGACCTTATCTGGAACATCCTTTCTGAAAATTTGAAAATTCTTAAAAAATTCGTCGAAAATCTTGATGTCTCCAATCTCTTGTTTTGTACGTTTTTTCCACGTGTCTTGACATCCAATGTATCCCTGCAAAGTTTGGTGAAGATCTGAGTATGTAGTTTTTGACCTTATATGGAACCTCCTATCTGAAAATTTGAAAATTCTTAAAAAATTCGTCCAAAATCTTGATGTCTCCAATCTCTTGTTTTGTACGTTTTTTCCACGTGTCTCGACCTCCAATGGATCCCTGCAAAGTTTGGTGAAGATCTGAGTATGTAGTTTTTGACCTTATCTGGAACCTCCCATCTGAAAATTTGAAAATTCCTAAAAAATCCATGCAAAATCTTGATGACCCCAATCTCTTGTTTTGTACGTTTTTTCCACGTGTCTTGACATCCAATGTATCCATGCAAAGTTTGGTGAAGATCTGAGTATGTCGTTTTTGACCTTATCTGGAACCTCCCATCTGAAAATTTGAAAATTCTTAAAAAATTCGTCGAAAATCTTGATGTCTCCAATCTCTTGTTTTGTACGTTTTTTCCACGTGTCTTGACATGCAAAGTATCCCTGCAACGTTTGGTGAAGATCTGAGTATGTAGTTTTTGACCTTATCTGGAACCTCCTATCTGAAAATTTGAAAATTCTTCAAAAATTCGTCCAAAATCTTGATGTCTCCAATCTCTTGTTTTGTACGTTTTTTCCACGTGTCTTGACATCCAATGTATCCCTGCAATGTTTGGTGGAGATCTGAGTATGTAGTTTTTGAACTTATCTGGGACCTCCTATCAGAAAATTTGAAAATTCTTCAAAAATTCGTCCAAAATCTTGATGTCTCCAATCTCTTGTTTTGTACGTTTTTTCCACGTGTCTCGACCTCCAATGTATCCCTGCAAAGTTTGGTGAAGATCTGAGTATGTCGTTTTTGACCTTATCTGGAACATCCTTTCTGAAAATTTGAAAATTCTTAAAAAATTCGTCGAAAATCTTGATGTCTCCAATCTCTTGTTTTGTACGTTTTTTCCACGTGTCTCGACCTCCAATGGATCCCTGCAAAGTTTGGTGAAGATCTGAGTATGTCGTTTTTGACCTTATCTGGAACATCCTTTCTGAAAATTTGAAAATTCTTAAAAAATTCGTCGAAAATCTTGATGTCTCCAATCTCTTGTTTTGTACGTTTTTTCCACGTGTCTTGACATGCAAAGTATTCCTGCAAAGTTTGGTGAAGATCTGAGTATGTAGTTTTTGACCTTATATGGAACCTCCTATCTGAAAATTTGAAAATTCTTAAAAAATTCGTCCAAAATCTTGATGTCTCCAATCTCTTGTTTTGCACGTTTTTTCCACGTGTCTCGACCTCCAATGGATCCCTGCAAAGTTTGGTGAAGATCTGAGTATGTAGTTTTTGACCTTATCTGGAACCTCCTATCTGAAAATTTGAAAATTCTTCAAAAATTCGTCGAAAATCTTGATGACCCCAATCTCTTGTTTTGTACGTTTTTTCCACGTGTCTTGACATCCAATGTATCCATGCAAAGTTTGGTGAAGATCTGAGTATGTCGTTTTTGACCTTATCTGGAACCTCCCATCTGAAAATTTGAAAATTCTTAAAAAATTCGTCGAAAATCTTGATGTCTCCAATCTCTTGATTTGTACGTTTTTTCCACGTGTCTTGACATGCAAAGTATCCCTGCAACGTTTGGTGAAGATCTGAGTATGTAGTTTTTGACCTTATCTGGAACCTCCTATCTGAAAATTTGAAAATTCTTCAAAAATTCGTCCAAAATCTTGATGTCTCCAATCTCTTGTTTTGTACGTTTTTTCCACGTGTCTTGACATCCAATGTATCCCTGCAATGTTTGGTGGAGATCTGAGTATGTAGTTTTTGACCTTATCTGGGACCTCCTATCAGAAAATTTGAAAATTCTTCAAAAATTCGTCCAAAATCTTGATGTCTCCAATCTCTTGTTTTGTACGTTTTTTCCACGTGTCTCGACCTCCAATGTATCCCTGCAACGTTTGGTGAAGATCTGAGTATGTCGTTTTTGACCTTATCTGGAACATCCTTTCTGAAAATTTGAAAATTCTAAAAAAATTCGTCGAAAATCTTGATGTCTCCAATCTCTTGTTTTGTACGTTTTTTCCACGTGTCTCAACCTCCAATGGATCCCTGCAAAGTTTGGTGAAGATCTGAGTATGTCGTTTTTGACCTTATCTGGAACATCCTTTCTGAAAATTTGAAAATTCTTAAAAAATTCGTCGAAAATCTTGATGTCTCCAATCTCTTGTTTTGTACGTTTTTTCCACGTGTCTTGACATGCAAAGTATTCCTGCAAAGTTTGGTGAAGATCTGAGTATGTAGTTTTTGACCTTATATGGAACCTCCTATCTGAAAATTTGAAAATTCTTAAAAAATTCGTCCAAAATCTTGATGTCTCCAATCTCTTGTTTTGTACGTTTTTTCCACGTGTCTCGACCTCCAATGTATCCCTGCAAAGTTTGGTGAAGATCTGAGTATGTAGTTTTAGACCTTATCTGGAACCTCCTATCTGAAAATTTGAAAATTCTTCAAAAATTCGTCCAAAATCTTGATGTCTCCAATCTCTTGTTTTGTACGTTTCTTCCACGTGTCTCGACCTCCAATGGATCCCTGCAAAGTTTGGTGAAGATCTGAGTATGTCGTTTTTGACCTTATCTGGAACATCCTTTCTGAAAATTTGAAAATTCTTAAAAAATTCGTCGAAAATCTTGATGTCTCCAATCTCTTGTTTTGTACGTTTTTTCCACGTGTCTTGACATGCAAAGTATTCCTGCAAAGTTTGGTGAAGATCTGAGTATGTAGTTTTTGACCTTATATGGAACCTCCTATCTGAAAATTTGAAAATTCTTAAAACATTCGTCCAAAATCTTGATGTCTCCAATCTCTTGTTTTGTACGTTTTTTCCACGTGTCTTGACATCCAATGTATCCCTGCAAAGTTTGGTGAAGATCTGAGTATGTAGTTTTTGACCTTATCTGGAACCTCCCATCTGAAAATTTGAAAATTCTTCAAAAATTCGTCCAAAATCTTGATGTCTCCAATCTCTTGTTTTGTACGTTTTTTCCACGTGTCTCGACCTCCAATGGATCCCTGCAAAGTTTGGTGAAGATCTGAGTATGTCGTTTTTGACCTTATCTGGAACCTCCCATCTGAAAATTTGAAAATTCTTAAAAAATTCGTCGAAAATCTTGATGTCTCCAATCTCTTGTTTTGTACGTTTTTTCCACGTGTCTTGACATGCAAAGTATCCCTGCAACGTTTGGTGAAGATCTGAGTATGTAGTTTTTGACCTTATCTGGAACCTCCTATCTGAAAATTTGAAAATTCTTCAAAAATTCTTCGAAAATCTTGATGTCTCCAATCTCTTGTTTTGTACGTTTTTTCCACGTGTCTTGACATCCAATGTATCCCTGCAAAGTTTGGTGGAGATCTGAGTATGTAGTTTTTGACCTTATCTGGGACCTCCTATCAGAAAATTTGAAAATTCTTCAAAAATTCGACCAAAATCTTGATGTCTCCAATCTTTTGTTTTGTACGTTTTTTCCACGTGTCTTGACACAAAATGTATCCATGCAAAGTTTGGTGAAGATCTGAGTATGTAGTTTTTGACCTTATATGGAACCTCCTATCTGAAAATTTGAAAATTCTTAAAAAATTCGTCCAAAATCTTGATGTCTCCAATCTCTTGTTTTGTACGTTTTTTCCACGTGTCTTGACATCCAATGTATCCCTGCAAAGTTTGGTGAAGATCTGAGTATGTAGTTTTTGACCTTATCTGGAACCTCCCATCTGAAAATTTGAAAATTCCTAAAAAATCCATGCAAAATCTTGATGACCCCAATCTCTTGTTTTGTACGTTTTTTCCACGTGTCTTGACATGCAAAGTATTCCTGCAAAGTTTGGTGAAGATCTGAGTATGTAGTTTTTGACCTCATCTGGAACCTCCTATCTGAAAATTTGAAAATTCTTAAAAAATTCGTCCAAAATCTTAATGTCTCCAATCTCTTGTTTTGTACGTTTTTTCCACGTGTCTTGACATCCAATGTATCCCTGCAATGTTTGGTGAAGATCTGAGTATGTAGTTTTTGACCTTATATTGAACCTCCCATCTGAAAATTTGAAAATTCTTAAAAAATTCGTCCAAAATCTTGATGACCCCAATCTCTTGTTTTGTACGTTTTTTCCACGTGTCTTGACATCCAAAGTATCCCTGCAAAGTTTGGTGAAGATCTGAGTATGTAGTTTTTGACCTCATCTGGAACCTCCTATCTGAAAATTTGAGAATTCTTAAAAAATTCGTCCAAAATCTTGATGTCTCCAATCTCTTGTTTTGTACGTTTTTTCCACGTGTCTTGACATCCAATGTATCCATGCAAAGTTTGGTGAAGATCTGAGTATGTCGTTTTTGACCTTATCTGGAACCTCCCATCTGAAAATTTGAAAATTCTTAAAAAATTCGTCGAAAATCTTGATGTCTCCAATCTTTTGTTTTGTACGTTTTTTCCACGTGTCTTGACATGCAAAGTATCCCTGCAACGTTTGGTGAAGATCTGAGTATGTAGTTTTTGACCTTATCTGGAACCTCCTATCTGAAAATTTGAAAATTCTTCAAAAATTCGTCGAAAATCTTGATGTCTCCAATCTCTTGTTTTGTACGTTTTTTCCACGTGTCTTGACATCCAATGTATTCCTGCAATGTTTGGTGGAGATCTGAGTATGTCGTTTTTGACCTTATCTGGAACCTCCCATCTGAAAATTTGAAAATTCTTAAAAAATTCGTCGAAAATCTTGATGTCTCCGATCTCTTGTTTTGTACGTTTTTTCCACGTGTCTTGACATGCAAAGTATTCCTGCAAAGTTTGGTGAAGATCTGAGTATGTAGTTTTTGACCTCATCTGGAACCTCCTATCTCAAAATTTGAAAATTCTTAAAAAATTCGTCCAAAATCTTGATGTCTCCAATCTCTTGTTTTGTACGTTTTTTCCACGTGTCTTGACATCCAATGTATCCCTGCAATGTTTGGTGAAGATCTGAGTATGTAGTTTTTGACCTTATCTGGAACCTCCCATCTGAAAATTTGAAAATTCCTAAAAAATCCGTCCAAAATCTTGATGACCCCAATCTCTTGTTTTGTACTTTTTTTCCACGTGTCTCGACCTCCAATGTATCCCTGCAAAGTTTGGTGAAGATCTGAGTATGTAGTTTTTGACCTTATATGGAACCTCCTATCTGAAAATTTGAAAATTCTTAAAAAATTCGTCCAAAATCTTGATGTCACCAATCCTATGTTTTGTATGTTTTTTCCACGTGTCTTGACATCCAATGTATTCCTGCAAAGTTTGGTGAAGATCTGAGTATGTCGTTTTTGACCTTATCTGGAACCTCCCATCTGAAAATTTGAAAATTCTTAAAAAATTCGTCGAAAATCTTGATGTCTCCGATCTCTTGTTTTGTACGTTTTTTCCACGTGTCTTGACATGCAAAGTATTCCTGCAAAGTTTGGTGAAGATCTGAGTATGTAGTTTTTGACCTCATCTGGAACCTCCTATCTGAAAATTTGAAAATTCTTAAAAAATTCGTCCAAAATCTTGATGTCTCCAATCTCTTGTTTTGTACGTTTTTTCCACGTGTCTTGACATCCAATGTATCCCTGCAATGTTTGGTGAAGATCTGAGTATGTAGTTTTTGACCTTATCTGGAACCTCCCATCTGAAAATTTGAAAATTCCTAAAAAATCCGTCCAAAATCTTGATGACCCCAATCTCTTGTTTAGTACTTTTTTCCACGTGTCTCGACCTCCAATGTATCCCTGCAAAGTTTGGTGAAGATCTGAGTATGTAGTTTTTGACCTTATATGGAACCTCCTATCTGAAAATTTGAAAATTCTTAAAAAATTCGTCCAAAATCTTGATGTCACCAATCCTATGTTTTGTATGTTTTTTCCACGTGTCTTGACATCCAATGGATCCCTGCAAAGTTTGGTGAAGATCTGAGTATGTAGTTTTTGACCTCATCTGGAACCTCCTATCTGAAAATTTGAAAATTCTTAAAAAATTCGTCCAAAATCTTGATGTCTCCAATCTCTTGTTTTGTACGTTTTTTCCACGTGTCTTGACATCCAATGAATCCCTGCAATGTTTGGTGAAGATCTGAGTATGTAGTTTTTGACCTTATCTGGAACCTCCCATCTGAAAATTTGAAAATTCCTAAAAAATCCGTCCAAAATCTTGATGACCCCAATCTCTTGTTTTGTACTTTTTTTCCACGTGTCTCGACCTCCAATGTATCCCTGCAAAGTTTGGTGAAGATCTGAGTATGTAGTTTTTGACCTTATATGGAACCTCCTATCTGAAAATTTGAAAATTCTTAAAAAATTCGTCCAAAATCTTGATGTCACCAATCCTATGTTTTGTATGTTTTTTCCACGTGTCTTGACATCCAATGGATCCCTGCAAAGTTTGGTGAAGATCTGAGTATGTCGTTTTTGACCTTATCTGGAACCTCCCATCTGAAAATTTGAAAATTCTTAAAAAATTCGTCCAAAATCTTGATGTCTCCAATCTCTTGTTTTGTACGTTTTTTCCACGTGTCTTGACATCCAATGTATCCCTGCAAAGTTTGGTGAAGATCTGAGTATGTAGTTTTTGACCTTATCTGGAACCTCCCATCTGAAAATTTGAAAATTCTTCAAAAATTCGTCCAAAATCTTGATGTCTCCAATCTCTTGTTTTGTACGTTTTTTCCACGTGTCTCGACCTCCAATGGATCCCTGCAAAGTTTGGTGAAGATCTGAGTATGTCGTTTTTGACCTTATCTGGAACCTCCCATCTGAAAATTTGAAAATTCTTAAAAAATTCGTCCAAAATCTTGATGTCTCCAATCTCTTGTTTTGTACGTTTTTTCCACGTGTCTTGACATCCAATGTATCCCTGCAATGTTTTTTGGAGATCTGAGTATGTAGTTTTTGACCTTATCTGGGACATCCTATCTGAAAATTTGAAAATTCTTCAAAAATTCGTCCAAAATCTTGATGTCTCCAATCTCTTGTTTTGTACGTTTTTTCCACGTGTCTTGATATCCAATGTATCCCTGCAAAGTTTGGTGAAGATCTGAGTATGTCGTTTTTGACCTTATCTGGAACATCCTTTCTGAAAATTTGAAAATTCTTAAAAAATTCGACCAAAATCTTGATGTTCCGAATCCTATGTTTTGTATGTTTTTTCCACGTGTCTTGACATCCAATGTATCCATGCAAAGTTTGGTGAAGATCTGAGTATGTAGTTTTTGACCTTATATTGAACCTCCCATCTGAAAATTTGAAAATTCTTAAAAAATTCGTCCAAAATCTTGATGACCCCAATCTCTTGTTTTGTACGTTTTTTCCACGTGTCTTGACATCCAAAGTATCCCTGCAAAGTTTGGTGAAGATCTGAGTATGTAGTTTTTGACCTTATATGGAACCTCCTTTCTGAAAATTTGAGAATTCTTAAAAAATTCGTCCAAAATATTGATGTCTCCAATCTCTTGTTTTGTACGTTTTTTCCACGTGTCTTGACATCCAATGTATCCATGCAAAGTTTGGTGAAGATCTGAGTATGTCGTTTTTGACCTTATCTGGAACCTCCCATCTGAAAATTTGAAAATTCTTAAAAAATTCGTCGAAAATCTTGATGTCTCCAATCTTTTGTTTTGTACGTTTTTTCCACGTGTCTTGACATGCAAAGTATCCCTGCAACGTTTGGTGAAGATCTGAGTATGTAGTTTTTGACCTTATCTGGAACCTCCTATCTGAAAATTTGAAAATTCTTCAAAAATTCGTCGAAAATCTTGATGTCTCCAATCTCTTGTTTTGTACGTTTTTTCCACGTGTCTTGACATCCAATGTATCCATGCAAAGTTTGGTGAAGATCTGAGTATGTCGTTTTTGACCTTATCTGGAACCTCCCATCTGAAAATTTGAAAATTCTTAAAAAATTCGTCGAAAATCTTGATGTCTCCAATCTCTTGATTTGTACGTTTTTTCCACGTGTCTTGACATGCAAAGTATCCCTGCAACGTTTGGTGAAGATCTGAGTATGTAGTTTTTGACCTTATCTGGAACCTCCTATCTGAAAATTTGAAAATTCTTCAAAAATTCGTCCAAAATCTTGATGTCTCCAATCTCTTGTTTTGTACGTTTTTTCCACGTGTCTTGACATCCAATGTATCCCTGCAATGTTTGGTGGAGATCTGAGTATGTAGTTTTTGACCTTATCTGGGACCTCCTATCAGAAAATTTGAAAATTCTTCAAAAATTCGTCCAAAATCTTGATGTCTCCAATCTCTTGTTTTGTACGTTTTTTCCACGTGTCTCGACCTCCAATGTATCCCTGCAACGTTTGGTGAAGATCTGAGTATGTCGTTTTTGACCTTATCTGGAACATCCTTTCTGAAAATTTGAAAATTCTAAAAAAATTCGTCGAAAATCTTGATGTCTCCAATCTCTTGTTTTGTACGTTTTTTCCACGTGTCTCGACCTCCAATGGATCCCTGCAAAGTTTGGTGAAGATCTGAGTATGTCGTTTTTGACCTTATCTGGAACATCCTTTCTGAAAATTTGAAAATTCTTAAAAAATTCGTCGAAAATCTTGATGTCTCCAATCTCTTGTTTTGTACGTTTTTTCCACGTGTCTTGACATGCAAAGTATTCCTGCAAAGTTTGGTGAAGATCTGAGTATGTAGTTTTTGACCTTATATGGAACCTCCTATCTGAAAATTTGAAAATTCTTAAAAAATTCGTCCAAAATCTTGATGTCTCCAATCTCTTGTTTTGTACGTTTTTTCCACGTGTCTCGACCTCCAATGTATCCCTGCAAAGTTTGGTGAAGATCTGAGTATGTAGTTTTAGACCTTATCTGGAACCTCCTATCTGAAAATTTGAAAATTCTTCAAAAATTCGTCCAAAATCTTGATGTCTCCAATCTCTTGTTTTGTACGTTTCTTCCACGTGTCTCGACCTCCAATGGATCCCTGCAAAGTTTGGTGAAGATCTGAGTATGTCGTTTTTGACCTTATCTGGAACATCCTTTCTGAAAATTTGAAAATTCTTAAAAAATTCGTCGAAAATCTTGATGTCTCCAATCTCTTGTTTTGTACGTTTTTTCCACGTGTCTTGACATGCAAAGTATTCCTGCAAAGTTTGGTGAAGATCTGAGTATGTAGTTTTTGACCTTATATGGAACCTCCTATCTGAAAATTTGAAAATTCTTAAAACATTCGTCCAAAATCTTGATGTCTCCAATCTCTTGTTTTGTACGTTTTTTCCACGTGTCTTGACATCCAATGTATCCCTGCAAAGTTTGGTGAAGATCTGAGTATGTAGTTTTTGACCTTATCTGGAACCTCCCATCTGAAAATTTGAAAATTCTTCAAAAATTCGTCCAAAATCTTGATGTCTCCAATCTCTTGTTTTGTACGTTTTTTCCACGTGTCTCGACCTCCAATGGATCCCTGCAAAGTTTGGTGAAGATCTGAGTATGTCGTTTTTGACCTTATCTGGAACCTCCCATCTGAAAATTTGAAAATTCTTAAAAAATTCGTCGAAAATCTTGATGTCTCCAATCTCTTGTTTTGTACGTTTTTTCCACGTGTCTTGACATGCAAAGTATCCCTGCAACGTTTGGTGAAGATCTGAGTATGTAGTTTTTGACCTTATCTGGAACCTCCTATCTGAAAATTTGAAAATTCTTCAAAAATTCTTCGAAAATCTTGATGTCTCCAATCTCTTGTTTTGTACGTTTTTTCCACGTGTCTTGACATCCAATGTATCCCTGCAAAGTTTGGTGGAGATCTGAGTATGTAGTTTTTGACCTTATCTGGGACCTCCTATCAGAAAATTTGAAAATTCTTCAAAAATTCGACCAAAATCTTGATGTCTCCAATCTTTTGTTTTGTACGTTTTTTCCACGTGTCTTGACACAAAATGTATCCATGCAAAGTTTGGTGAAGATCTGAGTATGTAGTTTTTGACCTTATATGGAACCTCCTATCTGAAAATTTGAAAATTCTTAAAAAATTCGTCCAAAATCTTGATGTCTCCAATCTCTTGTTTTGTACGTTTTTTCCACGTGTCTTGACATCCAATGTATCCCTGCAAAGTTTGGTGAAGATCTGAGTATGTAGTTTTTGACCTTATCTGGAACCTCCCATCTGAAAATTTGAAAATTCCTAAAAAATCCATGCAAAATCTTGATGACCCCAATCTCTTGTTTTGTACGTTTTTTCCACGTGTCTTGACATGCAAAGTATTCCTGCAAAGTTTGGTGAAGATCTGAGTATGTAGTTTTTGACCTCATCTGGAACCTCCTATCTGAAAATTTGAAAATTCTTAAAAAATTCGTCCAAAATCTTAATGTCTCCAATCTCTTGTTTTGTACGTTTTTTCCACGTGTCTTGACATCCAATGTATCCCTGCAATGTTTGGTGAAGATCTGAGTATGTAGTTTTTGACCTTATATTGAACCTCCCATCTGAAAATTTGAAAATTCTTAAAAAATTCGTCCAAAATCTTGATGACCCCAATCTCTTGTTTTGTACGTTTTTTCCACGTGTCTTGACATCCAAAGTATCCCTGCAAAGTTTGGTGAAGATCTGAGTATGTAGTTTTTGACCTCATCTGGAACCTCCTATCTGAAAATTTGAGAATTCTTAAAAAATTCGTCCAAAATCTTGATGTCTCCAATCTCTTGTTTTGTACGTTTTTTCCACGTGTCTTGACATCCAATGTATCCATGCAAAGTTTGGTGAAGATCTGAGTATGTCGTTTTTGACTTTATCTGGAACCTCCCATCTGAAAATTTGAAAATTCTTAAAAAATTCGTCGAAAATCTTGATGTCTCCAATCTTTTGTTTTGTACGTTTTTTCCACGTGTCTTGACATGCAAAGTATCCCTGCAACGTTTGGTGAAGATCTGAGTATGTAGTTTTTGACCTTATCTGGAACCTCCTATCTGAAAATTTGAAAATTCTTCAAAAATTCGTCGAAAATCTTGATGTCTCCAATCTCTTGTTTTGTACGTTTTTTCCACGTGTCTTGACATCCAATGTATTCCTGCAATGTTTGGTGGAGATCTGAGTATGTCGTTTTTGACCTTATCTGGAACCTCCCATCTGAAAATTTGAAAATTCTTAAAAAATTCGTCGAAAATCTTGATGTCTCCGATCTCTTGTTTTGTACGTTTTTTCCACGTGTCTTGACATGCAAAGTATTCCTGCAAAGTTTGGTGAAGATCTGAGTATGTAGTTTTTGACCTCATCTGGAACCTCCTATCTGAAAATTTGAAAATTCTTAAAAAATTCGTCCAAAATCTTGATGTCTCCAATCTCTTGTTTTGTACGTTTTTTCCACGTGTCTTGACATCCAATGTATCCCTGCAATGTTTGGTGAAGATCTGAGTATGTAGTTTTTGACCTTATCTGGAACCTCCCATCTGAAAATTTGAAAATTCCTAAAAAATCCGTCCAAAATCTTGATGACCCCAATCTCTTGTTTTGTACTTTTTTTCCACGTGTCTCGACCTCCAATGTATCCCTGCAAAGTTTGGTGAAGATCTGAGTATGTAGTTTTTGACCTTATATGGAACCTCCTATCTGAAAATTTGAAAATTCTTAAAAAATTCGTCCAAAATCTTGATGTCACCAATCCTATGTTTTGTATGTTTTTTCCACGTGTCTTGACATCCAATGTATTCCTGCAAAGTTTGGTGAAGATCTGAGTATGTCGTTTTTGACCTTATCTGGAACCTCCCATCTGAAAATTTGAAAATTCTTAAAAAATTCGTCGAAAATCTTGATGTCTCCGATCTCTTGTTTTGTACGTTTTTTCCACGTGTCTTGACATGCAAAGTATTCCTGCAAAGTTTGGTGAAGATCTGAGTATGTAGTTTTTGACCTCATCTGGAACCTCCTATCTGAAAATTTGAAAATTCTTAAAAAATTCGTCCAAAATCTTGATGTCTCCAATCTCTTGTTTTGTACGTTTTTTCCACGTGTCTTGACATCCAATGTATCCCTGCAATGTTTGGTGAAGATCTGAGTATGTAGTTTTTGACCTTATCTGGAACCTCCCATCTGAAAATTTGAAAATTCCTAAAAAATCCGTCCAAAATCTTGATGACCCCAATCTCTTGTTTAGTACTTTTTTCCACGTGTCTCGACCTCCAATGTATCCCTGCAAAGTTTGGTGAAGATCTGAGTATGTAGTTTTTGACCTTATATGGAACCTCCTATCTGAAAATTTGAAAATTCTTAAAAAATTCGTCCAAAATCTTGATGTCACCAATCCTATGTTTTGTATGTTTTTTCCACGTGTCTTGACATCCAATGGATCCCTGCAAAGTTTGGTGAAGATCTGAGTATGTAGTTTTTGACCTCATCTGGAACCTCCTATCTGAAAATTTGAAAATTCTTAAAAAATTCGTCCAAAATCTTGATGTCTCCAATCTCTTGTTTTGTACGTTTTTTCCACGTGTCTTGACATCCAATGTATCCCTGCAATGTTTGGTGAAGATCTGAGTATGTAGTTTTTGACCTTATCTGGAACCTCCCATCTGAAAATTTGAAAATTCCTAAAAAATCCGTCCAAAATCTTGATGACCCCAATCTCTTGTTTTGTACTTTTTTTCCACGTGTCTCGACCTCCAATGTATCCCTGCAAAGTTTGGTGAAGATCTGAGTATGTAGTTTTTGACCTTATATGGAACCTCCTATCTGAAAATTTGAAAATTCTTAAAAAATTCGTCCAAAATCTTGATGTCACCAATCCTATGTTTTGTATGTTTTTTCCACGTGTCTTGACATCCAATGGATCCCTGCAAAGTTTGGTGAAGATCTGAGTATGTCGTTTTTGACCTTATCTGGAACCTCCCATCTGAAAATTTGAAAATTCTTAAAAAATTCGTCCAAAATCTTGATGTCTCCAATCTCTTGTTTTGTACGTTTTTTCCACGTGTCTTGACATCCAATGTATCCCTGCAAAGTTTGGTGAAGATCTGAGTATGTAGTTTTTGACCTTATCTGGAACCTCCCATCTGAAAATTTGAAAATTCTTCAAAAATTCGTCCAAAATCTTGATGTCTCCAATCTCTTGTTTTGTACGTTTTTTCCACGTGTCTCGACCTCCAATGGATCCCTGCAAAGTTTGGTGAAGATCTGAGTATGTCGTTTTTGACCTTATCTGGAACCTCCCATCTGAAAATTTGAAAATTCTTAAAAAATTCGTCCAAAATCTTGATGTCTCCAATCTCTTGTTTTGTACGTTTTTTCCACGTGTCTTGACATCCAATGTATCCCTGCAATGTTTTTTGGAGATCTGAGTATGTAGTTTTTGACCTTATCTGGGACATCCTATCTGAAAATTTGAAAATTCTTCAAAAATTCGTCCAAAATCTTGATGTCTCCAATCTCTTGTTTTGTACGTTTTTTCCACGTGTCTTGATATCCAATGTATCCCTGCAAAGTTTGGTGAAGATCTGAGTCTGTCGTTTTTGACCTTATCTGGAACATCCTTTCTGAAAATTTGAAAATTCTTAAAAAATTCGACCAAAATCTTGATGTTCCGAATCCTATGTTTTGTATGTTTTTTCCACGTGTCTTGACATCCAATGTATCCATGCAAAGTTTGGTGAAGATCTGAGTATGTAGTTTTTGACCTTATATTGAACCTCCCATCTGAAAATTTGAAAATTCTTAAAAAATTCGTCCAAAATCTTGATGACCCCAATCTCTTGTTTTGTACGTTTTTTCCACGTGTCTTGACATCCAAAGTATCCCTGCAAAGTTTGGTGAAGATCTGAGTATGTAGTTTTTGACCTTATATGGAACCTCCTTTCTGAAAATTTGAGAATTCTTAAAAAATTCGTCCAAAATCTTGATGTCTCCAATCTCTTGTTTTGTACGTTTTTTCCACGTGTCTTGACATCCAATGTATCCATGCAAAGTTTGGTGAAGATCTGAGTATGTCGTTTTTGACCTTATCTGGAACCTCCCATCTGAAAATTTGAAAATTCTTAAAAAATTCGTCGAAAATCTTGATGTCTCCAATCTTTTGTTTTGTACGTTTTTTCCACGTGTCTTGACATGCAAAGTATCCCTGCAACGTTTGGTGAAGATCTGAGTATGTAGTTTTTGACCTTATCTGGAACCTCCTATCTGAAAATTTGAAAATTCTTCAAAAATTCGTCGAAAATCTTGATGTCTCCAATCTCTTGTTTTGTACGTTTTTTCCACGTGTCTTGACATCCAATGTATTCCTGCAATGTTTGGTGGAGATCTGAGTATGTAGTTTTAGACCTTATCTGGAACCTCCTATCTGAAAATTTGAAAATTCTTCAAAAATTCGTCCAAAATCTTGATGTCTCCAATCTCTTGTTTTGTACGTTTTTTCCACGTGTCTCGACCTCCAATGGATCCCTGCAAAGTTTGGTGAAGATCTGAGTATGTCGTTTTTGACCTTATCTGGAACATCCTTTCTGAAAATTTGAAAATTCTTAAAAAATTCGTCGAAAATCTTGATGTCTCCAATCTCTTGTTTTGTACGTTTTTTCCACGTGTCTTGACATCCAATGTATCCCTGCAAAGTTTGGTGAAGATCTGAGTATGTAGTTTTTGACCTTATATGTAACCTCCTATCTGAAAATTTGAAAATTCTTAAAAAATTCGTCCAAAATCTTGATGTCTCCAATCTCTTGTTTTGTACGTTTTTTCCACGTGTCTCGACCTCCAATGGATCCCTGCAAAGTTTGGTGAAGATCTGAGTATGTCGTTTTTGACCTTATCTGGAACCTCCCATCTGAAAATTTGAAAATTCTTAAAAAATTCGTCGAAAATCTTGATGTCTCCAATCTCTTGTTTTGTACGTTTTTTCCACGTGTCTTGACATGCAAAGTATCCCTGCAACGTTTGGTGAAGATCTGAGTATGTAGTTTTTGACCTTATCTGGAACCTCCTATCTGAAAATTTGAAAATTCTTCAAAAATTCGTCGAAAATCTTGATGTCTCCAATCTCTTGTTTTGTACGTTTTTTCCACGTGTCTTGACATCCAATGTATCCCTGCAATGTTTGGTGGAGATCTGAGTATGTAGTTTTTGACCTTATCTGGGACCTCCTATCAGAAAATTTGAAAATTCTTCAAAAATTCGTCCAAAATCTTGATGTCTCCAATCTCTTGTTTTGTACGTTTTTTCCACGTGTCTCGACCTCCAATGTATCCCTGCAAAGTTTGGTGAAGATCTGAGTATGTCGTTTTTGACCTTATCTGGAACATCCTTTCTGAAAATTTGAAAATTCTTAAAAAATTCGTCGAAAATCTTGATGTCTCCGATCTCTTGTTTTGTACGTTTTTTCCACGTGTCTTGACATGCAAAGTATTCCTGCAAAGTTTGGTGAAGATCTGAGTATGTAGTTTTTGACCTCATCTGGAACCTCCTATCTGAAAATTTGAAAATTCTTAAAAAATTCGTCCAAAATCTTGATGTCTCCAATCTCTTGTTTTGTACGTTTTTTCCACGTGTCTTGACATCCAATGTATCCCTGCAATGTTTGGTGAAGATCTGAGTATGTAGTTTTTGACCTTATCTGGAACCTCCCATCTGAAAATTTGAAAATTCCTAAAAAATCCGTCCAAAATCTTGATGACCCCAATCTCTTGTTTAGTACTTTTTTTCCACGTGTCTCGACCTCCAATGTATCCCTGCAAAGTTTGGTGAAGATCTGAGTATGTAGTTTTTGACCTTATATGGAACCTCCTATCTGAAAATTTGAAAATTCTTAAAAAATTCGTCCAAAATCTTGATGTCACCAATCCTATGTTTTGTATGTTTTTTCCACGTGTCTTGACATCCAATGGATCCCTGCAAAGTTTGGTGAAGATCTGAGTATGTAGTTTTTGACCTCATCTGGAACCTCCTATCTGAAAATTTGAAAATTCTTAAAAAATTCGTCCAAAATCTTGATGTCTCCAATCTCTTGTTTTGTACGTTTTTTCCACGTGTCTTGACATCCAATGTATCCCTGCAATGTTTGGTGAAGATCTGAGTATGTAGTTTTTGACCTTATCTGGAACCTCCCATCTGAAAATTTGAAAATTCCTAAAAAATCCGTCCAAAATCTTGATGACCCCAATCTCTTGTTTTGTACTTTTTTCCACGTGTCTCGACCTCCAATGTATCCCTGCAAAGTTTGGTGAAGATCTGAGTATGTAGTTTTTGACCTTATATGGAACCTCCTATCTGAAAATTTGAAAATTCTTAAAAAATTCGTCCAAAATCTTGATGTCACCAATCCTATGTTTTGTATGTTTTTTCCACGTGTCTTGACATCCAATGGATCCCTGCAAAGTTTGGTGAAGATCTGAGTATGTCGTTTTTGACCTTATCTGGAACCTCCCATCTGAAAATTTGAAAATTCTTAAAAAATTCGTCCAAAATCTTGATGTCTCCAATCTCTTGTTTTGTACGTTTTTTCCACGTGTCTTGACATCCAATGTATCCCTGCAAAGTTTGGTGAAGATCTGAGTATGTAGTTTTTGACCTTATCTGGAACCTCCCATCTGAAAATTTGAAAATTCTTCAAAAATTCGTCCAAAATCTTGATGTCTCCAATCTCTTGTTTTGTACGTTTTTTCCACGTGTCTCGACCTCCAATGGATCCCTGCAAAGTTTGGTGAAGATCTGAGTATGTCGTTTTTGACCTTATCTGGAACCTCCCATCTGAAAATTTGAAAATTCTTAAAAAATTCGTCGAAAATCTTGATGTCTCCAATCTCTTGTTTTGTACGTTTTTTACACGTGTCTTGACATGCAAAGTATCCCTGCAACGTTTGGTGAAGATCTGAGTATGTAGTTTTTGACCTTATCTGGAACCTCCTATCTGAAAATTTGAAAATTCTTCAAAAATTCGTCGAAAATCTTGATGTCTCCAATCTCTTGTTTTGTACGTTTTTTCCACGTGTCTTGACATCCAATGTATCCCTGCAATGTTTGGTGGAGATCTGAGTATGTAGTTTTTGACCTTATCTGGGACCTCCTATCTGAAAATTTGAAAATTCTTCAAAAATTCGTCCAAAATCTTGATGTCTCCAATCTCTTGTTTTGTACGTTTTTTCCACGTGTCTTGATATCCAATGTATCCCTGCAAAGTTTGGTGAAGATCTGAGTATGTCGTTTTTGACCTTATCTGGAACATCCTTTCTGAAAATTTGAAAATTCTTAAAAAATTCGACCAAAATCTTGATGTTCCGAATCCTATGTTTTGTATGTTTTTTCCACGTGTCTTGACATCCAATGTATCCATGCAAAGTTTGGTGAAGATCTGAGTATGTAGTTTTTGACCTTATATTGAACCTCCCATCTGAAAATTTGAAAATTCTTAAAAAATTCGTCCAAAATCTTGATGACCCCAATCTCTTGTTTTGTACGTTTTTTCCACGTGTCTTGACATCCAAAGTATCCCTGCAAAGTTTGGTGAAGATCTGAGTATGTAGTTTTTGACCTTATATGGAACCTCCTTTCTGAAAATTTGAGAATTCTTAAAAAATTCGTCCAAAATCTTGATGTCTCCAATCTCTTGTTTTGTACGTTTTTTCCACGTGTCTTGACATCCAATGTATCCATGCAAAGTTTGGTGAAGATCTGAGTATGTCGTTTTTGACCTTATCTGGAACCTCCCATCTGAAAATTTGAAAATTCTTAAAAAATTCGTCGAAAATCTTGATGTCTCCAATCTTTTGTTTTGTACGTTTTTTCCACGTGTCTTGACATGCAAAGTATCCCTGCAACGTTTGGTGAAGATCTGAGTATGTAGTTTTTGACCTTATCTGGAACCTCCTATCTGAAAATTTGAAAATTCTTCAAAAATTCGTCGAAAATCTTGATGTCTCCAATCTCTTGTTTTGTACGTTTTTTCCACGTGTCTTGACATCCAATGTATTCCTGCAATGTTTGGTGGAGATCTGAGTATGTAGTTTTAGACCTTATCTGGAACCTCCTATCTGAAAATTTGAAAATTCTTAAAAAATTCGTCCAAAATCTTGATGTCTCCAATCTCTTGTTTTGTACGTTTTTTCCACGTGTCTCGACCTCCAATGGATCCCTGCAAAGTTTGGTGAAGATCTGAGTATGTCGTTTTTGACCTTATCTGGAACATCCTTTCTGAAAATTTGAAAATTCTTAAAAAATTCGTCGAAAATCTTGATGTCTCCAATCTCTTGTTTTGTACGTTTTTTCCACGTGTCTTGACATCCAATGTATCCCTGCAAAGTTTGGTGAAGATCTGAGTATGTAGTTTTTGACCTTATATGGAACCTCCTATCTGAAAATTTGAAAATTCTTAAAAAATTCGTCCAAAATCTTGATGTCTCCAATCTCTTGTTTTGTACGTTTTTTCCACGTGTCTCGACCTCCAATGGATCCCTGCAAAGTTTGGTGAAGATCTGAGTATGTCGTTTTTGACCTTATCTGGAACCTCCCATCTGAAAATTTGAAAATTCTTAAAAAATTCGTCGAAAATCTTGATGTCTCCAATCTCTTGTTTTGTACGTTTTTTCCACGTGTCTTGACATGCAAAGTATCCCTGCAACGTTTGGTGAAGATCTGAGTATGTAGTTTTTGACCTTATCTGGAACCTCCTATCTGAAAATTTGAAAATTCTTCAAAAATTCGTCGAAAATCTTGATGTCTCCAATCTCTTGTTTTGTACGTTTTTTCCAAGTGTCTTGACATCCAATGTATCCCTGCAATGTTTGGTGGAGATCTGAGTATGTAGTTTTTGACCTTATCTGGGACCTCCTATCAGAAAATTTGAAAATTCTTCAAAAATTCGTCCAAAATCTTGATGTCTCCAATCTCTTGTTTTGTACGTTTTTTCCACGTGTCTCGACCTCCAATGTATCCCTGCAAAGTTTGGTGAAGATCTGAGTATGTCGTTTTTGACCTTATCTGGAACATCCTTTCTGAAAATTTGAAAATTCTTAAAAAATTCGTCGAAAATCTTGATGTCTCCAATCTCTTGTTTTGTACGTTTTTTCCACGTGTCTTGACATGCAAAGTATTCCTGCAAAGTTTGGTGAAGATCTGAGTATGTAGTTTTTGACCTTATATGGAACCTCCTATCTGAAAATTTGAAAATTCTTAAAAAATTCGTCCAAAATCTTGATGTCTCCAATCTCTTGTTTTGTACGTTTTTTCCACGTGTCTTGACATCCAATGTATCCCTGCAAAGTTTGGTGAAGATCTGAGTATGTAGTTTTTGACCTTATCTGGAACCTCCCATCTGAAAATTTGAAAATTCCTAAAAAATCCGTGCAAAATCTTGATGACCCCAATCTCTTGTTTTGTACGTTTTTTCCACGTGTCTTGACATGCAAAGTATTCCTGCAAAGTTTGGTGAAGATCTTAGTATGTAGTTTTTGACCTCATCTGGAACCTCCTATCTGAAAATTTGAAAATTCTTAAAAAAATCGTCCAAAATCTTGATGTCTCCAATCTCTTGTTTTGTACGTTTTTTCCACGTGTCTTGACATCCAATGTATCCCTGCAATGTTTGGTGAAGATCTGAGTATGTAGTTTTTGACCTTATATTGAACCTCCCATCTGAAAATTTGAAAATTCTTAAAAAATTCGTCCAAAATCTTGATGTCTCCAATCTCTTGTTTTGTACGTTTTTTCCACGTGTCTTGACATCCAATGTATCCATGCAAAGTTTGGTGAAGATCTGAGTATGTCGTTTTTGACCTTATCTGGAACCTCCCATCTGAAAATTTGAAAATTCTTAAAAAATTCGTCGAAAATCTTGATGTCTCCAATCTTTTGTTTTGTACGTTTTTTCCACGTGTCTTGACATGCAAAGTATCCCTGCAACGTTTGGTGAAGATCTGAGTATGTAGTTTTTGACCTTATCTGGAACCTCCTATCTGAAAATTTGAAAATTCTTCAAAAATTCGTCGAAAATCTTGATGTCTCCAATCTCTTGTTTTGTACGTTTTTTCCACGTGTCTTGACATCCAATGTATTCCTGCAAAGTTTGGTGAAGATCTGAGTATGTCGTTTTTGACCTTATCTGGAACCTCCCATCTGAAAATTTTAAAATTCTTAAAAAATTCGTCGAAAATCTTGATGTCTCCGATCTCTTGTTTTGTACGTTTTTTCCACGTGTCTTGACATGCAAAGTATTCCTGCAAAGTTTGGTGAAGATCTGAGTATGTAGTTTTTGACCTCATCTGGAACCTCCTATCTGAAAATTTGAAAATTCTTAAAAAATTCGTCCAAAATCTTGATGTCTCCAATCTCTTGTTTTGTACGTTTTTTCCACGTGTCTTGACATCCAATGTATCCCTGCAATGTTTGGTGAAGATCTGAGTATGTAGTTTTTGACCTTATCTGGAACCTCCCATCTGAAAATTTGAAAATTCCTAAAAAATCCGTCCAAAATCTTGATGACCCCAATCTCTTGTTTTGTACTTTTTTTCCACGTGTCTCGACCTCCAATGTATCCCTGCAAAGTTTGGTGAAGATCTGAGTATGTAGTTTTTGACCTTATATGGAACCTCCTATCTGAAAATTTGAAAATTCTTAAAAAATTCGTCCAAAATCTTGATGTCACCAATCCTATGTTTTGTATGTTTTTTCCACGTGTCTTGACATCCAATGGATCCCTGCAAAGTTTGGTGAAGATCTGAGTATGTAGTTTTTGACCTCATCTGGAACCTCCCATCTGAAAATTTGAAAATTCCTAAAAAATCCGTCCAAAATCTTGATGACCCCAATCTCTTGTTTAGTACTTTTTTTCCACGTGTCTCGACCTCCAATGTATCCCTGCAAAGTTTGGTGAAGATCTGAGTATGTAGTTTTTGACCTTATATGGAACCTCCTATCTGAAAATTTGAAAATTCTTAAAAAATTCGTCCAAAATCTTGATGTCACCAATCCTATGTTTTGTATGTTTTTTCCACGTGTCTTGACATCCAATGGATCCCTGCAAAGTTTGGTGAAGATCTGAGTATGTAGTTTTTGACCTCATCTGGAACCTCCTATCTGAAAATTTGAAAATTCTTAAAAAATTCGTCCAAAATCTTGATGTCTCCAATCTCTTGTTTTGTACGTTTTTTCCACGTGTCTTGACATCCAATGTATCCCTGCAATGTTTGGTGAAGATCTGAGTATGTAGTTTTTGACCTTATCTGGAACCTCCCATCTGAAAATTTGAAAATTCCTAAAAAATCCGTCCAAAATCTTGATGACCCCAATCTCTTGTTTTGTACTTTTTTCCACGTGTCTCGACCTCCAATGTATCCCTGCAAAGTTTGGTGAAGATCTGAGTATGTAGTTTTTGACCTTATATGGAACCTCCTATCTGAAAATTTGAAAATTCTTAAAAAATTCGTCCAAAATCTTGATGTCACCAATCCTATGTTTTGTATGTTTTTTCCACGTGTCTTGACATCCAATGGATCCCTGCAAAGTTTGGTGAAGATCTGAGTATGTCGTTTTTGACCTTATCTGGAACCTCCCATCTGAAAATTTGAAAATTCTTAAAAAATTCGTCCAAAATCTTGATGTCTCCAATCTCTTGTTTTGTACGTTTTTTCCACGTGTCTTGACATCCAATGTATCCCTGCAAAGTTTGGTGAAGATCTGAGTATGTAGTTTTTGACCTTATCTGGAACCTCCCATCTGAAAATTTGAAAATTCTTCAAAAATTCGTCCAAAATCTTGATGTCTCCAATCTCTTGTTTTGTACGTTTTTTCCACGTGTCTCGACCTCCAATGGATCCCTGCAAAGTTTGGTGAAGATCTGAGTATGTCGTTTTTGACCTTATCTGGAACCTCCCATCTGAAAATTTGAAAATTCTTAAAAAATTCGTCGAAAATCTTGATGTCTCCAATCTCTTGTTTTGTACGTTTTTTACACGTGTCTTGACATGCAAAGTATCCCTGCAACGTTTGGTGAAGATCTGAGTATGTAGTTTTTGACCTTATCTGGAACCTCCTATCTGAAAATTTGAAAATTCTTCAAAAATTCGTCGAAAATCTTGATGTCTCCAATCTCTTGTTTTGTACGTTTTTTCCACGTGTCTTGACATCCAATGTATCCCTGCAATGTTTGGTGGAGATCTGAGTATGTAGTTTTTGACCTTATCTGGGACCTCCTATCTGAAAATTTGAAAATTCTTCAAAAATTCGTCCAAAATCTTGATGTCTCCAATCTCTTGTTTTGTACGTTTTTTCCACGTGTCTTGATATCCAATGTATCCCTGCAAAGTTTGGTGAAGATCTGAGTATGTCGTTTTTGACCTTATCTGGAACATCCTTTCTGAAAATTTGAAAATTCTTAAAAAATTCGACCAAAATCTTGATGTTCCGAATCCTATGTTTTGTATGTTTTTTCCACGTGTCTTGACATCCAATGTATCCATGCAAAGTTTGGTGAAGATCTGAGTATGTAGTTTTTGACCTTATATTGAACCTCCCATCTGAAAATTTGAAAATTCTTAAAAAATTCGTCCAAAATCTTGATGACCCCAATCTCTTGTTTTGTACGTTTTTTCCACGTGTCTTGACATCCAAAGTATCCCTGCAAAGTTTGGTGAAGATCTGAGTATGTAGTTTTTGACCTTATATGGAACCTCCTTTCTGAAAATTTGAGAATTCTTAAAAAATTCGTCCAAAATCTTGATGTCTCCAATCTCTTGTTTTGTACGTTTTTTCCACGTGTCTTGACATCCAATGTATCCATGCAAAGTTTGGTGAAGATCTGAGTATGTCGTTTTTGACCTTATCTGGAACCTCCCATCTGAAAATTTGAAAATTCTTAAAAAATTCGTCGAAAATCTTGATGTCTCCAATCTTTTGTTTTGTACGTTTTTTCCACGTGTCTTGACATGCAAAGTATCCCTGCAACGTTTGGTGAAGATCTGAGTATGTAGTTTTTGACCTTATCTGGAACCTCCTATCTGAAAATTTGAAAATTCTTCAAAAATTCGTCGAAAATCTTGATGTCTCCAATCTCTTGTTTTGTACGTTTTTTCCACGTGTCTTGACATCCAATGTATTCCTGCAATGTTTGGTGGAGATCTGAGTATGTAGTTTTAGACCTTATCTGGAACCTCCTATCTGAAAATTTGAAAATTCTTAAAAAATTCGTCCAAAATCTTGATGTCTCCAATCTCTTGTTTTGTACGTTTTTTCCACGTGTCTCGACCTCCAATGGATCCCTGCAAAGTTTGGTGAAGATCTGAGTATGTCGTTTTTGACCTTATCTGGAACATCCTTTCTGAAAATTTGAAAATTCTTAAAAAATTCGTCGAAAATCTTGATGTCTCCAATCTCTTGTTTTGTACGTTTTTTCCACGTGTCTTGACATCCAATGTATCCCTGCAAAGTTTGGTGAAGATCTGAGTATGTAGTTTTTGACCTTATATGGAACCTCCTATCTGAAAATTTGAAAATTCTTAAAAAATTCGTCCAAAATCTTGATGTCTCCAATCTCTTGTTTTGTACGTTTTTTCCACGTGTCTCGACCTCCAATGGATCCCTGCAAAGTTTGGTGAAGATCTGAGTATGTCGTTTTTGACCTTATCTGGAACCTCCCATCTGAAAATTTGAAAATTCTTAAAAAATTCGTCGAAAATCTTGATGTCTCCAATCTCTTGTTTTGTACGTTTTTTCCACGTGTCTTGACATGCAAAGTATCCCTGCAACGTTTGGTGAAGATCTGAGTATGTAGTTTTTGACCTTATCTGGAACCTCCTATCTGAAAATTTGAAAATTCTTCAAAAATTCGTCGAAAATCTTGATGTCTCCAATCTCTTGTTTTGTACGTTTTTTCCAAGTGTCTTGACATCCAATGTATCCCTGCAATGTTTGGTGGAGATCTGAGTATGTAGTTTTTGACCTTATCTGGGACCTCCTATCAGAAAATTTGAAAATTCTTCAAAAATTCGTCCAAAATCTTGATGTCTCCAATCTCTTGTTTTGTACGTTTTTTCCACGTGTCTCGACCTCCAATGTATCCCTGCAAAGTTTGGTGAAGATCTGAGTATGTCGTTTTTGACCTTATCTGGAACATCCTTTCTGAAAATTTGAAAATTCTTAAAAAATTCGTCGAAAATCTTGATGTCTCCAATCTCTTGTTTTGTACGTTTTTTCCACGTGTCTTGACATGCAAAGTATTCCTGCAAAGTTTGGTGAAGATCTGAGTATGTAGTTTTTGACCTTATATGGAACCTCCTATCTGAAAATTTGAAAATTCTTAAAAAATTCGTCCAAAATCTTGATGTCTCCAATCTCTTGTTTTGTACGTTTTTTCCACGTGTCTTGACATCCAATGTATCCCTGCAAAGTTTGGTGAAGATCTGAGTATGTAGTTTTTGACCTTATCTGGAACCTCCCATCTGAAAATTTGAAAATTCCTAAAAAATCCGTGCAAAATCTTGATGACCCCAATCTCTTGTTTTGTACGTTTTTTCCACGTGTCTTGACATGCAAAGTATTCCTGCAAAGTTTGGTGAAGATCTTAGTATGTAGTTTTTGACCTCATCTGGAACCTCCTATCTGAAAATTTGAAAATTCTTAAAAAAATCGTCCAAAATCTTGATGTCTCCAATCTCTTGTTTTGTACGTTTTTTCCACGTGTCTTGACATCCAATGTATCCCTGCAATGTTTGGTGAAGATCTGAGTATGTAGTTTTTGACCTTATATTGAACCTCCCATCTGAAAATTTGAAAATTCTTAAAAAATTCGTCCAAAATCTTGATGTCTCCAATCTCTTGTTTTGTACGTTTTTTCCACGTGTCTTGACATCCAATGTATCCATGCAAAGTTTGGTGAAGATCTGAGTATGTCGTTTTTGACCTTATCTGGAACCTCCCATCTGAAAATTTGAAAATTCTTAAAAAATTCGTCGAAAATCTTGATGTCTCCAATCTTTTGTTTTGTACGTTTTTTCCACGTGTCTTGACATGCAAAGTATCCCTGCAACGTTTGGTGAAGATCTGAGTATGTAGTTTTTGACCTTATCTGGAACCTCCTATCTGAAAATTTGAAAATTCTTCAAAAATTCGTCGAAAATCTTGATGTCTCCAATCTCTTGTTTTGTACGTTTTTTCCACGTGTCTTGACATCCAATGTATTCCTGCAAAGTTTGGTGAAGATCTGAGTATGTCGTTTTTGACCTTATCTGGAACCTCCCATCTGAAAATTTTAAAATTCTTAAAAAATTCGTCGAAAATCTTGATGTCTCCGATCTCTTGTTTTGTACGTTTTTTCCACGTGTCTTGACATGCAAAGTATTCCTGCAAAGTTTGGTGAAGATCTGAGTATGTAGTTTTTGACCTCATCTGGAACCTCCTATCTGAAAATTTGAAAATTCTTAAAAAATTCGTCCAAAATCTTGATGTCTCCAATCTCTTGTTTTGTACGTTTTTTCCACGTGTCTTGACATCCAATGTATCCCTGCAATGTTTGGTGAAGATCTGAGTATGTAGTTTTTGACCTTATCTGGAACCTCCCATCTGAAAATTTGAAAATTCCTAAAAAATCCGTCCAAAATCTTGATGACCCCAATCTCTTGTTTTGTACTTTTTTTCCACGTGTCTCGACCTCCAATGTATCCCTGCAAAGTTTGGTGAAGATCTGAGTATGTAGTTTTTGACCTTATATGGAACCTCCTATCTGAAAATTTGAAAATTCTTAAAAAATTCGTCCAAAATCTTGATGTCACCAATCCTATGTTTTGTATGTTTTTTCCACGTGTCTTGACATCCAATGGATCCCTGCAAAGTTTGGTGAAGATCTGAGTATGTCGTTTTTGACCTTATCTGGAACCTCCCATCTGAAAATTTGAAAATTCTTAAAAAATTCGTCGAAAATCTTGATGTCTCCGATCTCTTGTTTTGTACGTTTTTTCCACGTGTCTTGACATGCAAAGTATTCCTGCAAAGTTTGGTGAAGATCTGAGTATGTAGTTTTTGACCTCATCTGGAACCTCCTATCTGAAAATTTGAAAATTCTTAAAAAATTCGTCCAAAATCTTGATGTCTCCAATCTCTTGTTTTGTACGTTTTTTCCACGTGTCTTGACATCCAATGTATCCCTGCAATGTTTGGTGAAGATCTGAGTATGTAGTTTTTGACCTTATCTGGAACCTCCCATCTGAAAATTTGAAAATTCCTAAAAAATCCGTCCAAAATCTTGATGACCCCAATCTCTTGTTTTGTACTTTTTTTCCACGTGTCTCGACCTCCAATGTATCCCTGCAAAGTTTGGTGAAGATCTGAGTATGTAGTTTTTGACCTTATATGGAACCTCCTATCTGAAAATTTGAAAATTCTTAAAAAATTCGTCCAAAATCTTGATGTCACCAATCCTATGTTTTGTATGTTTTTTCCACGTGTCTTGACATCCAATGTATCCATGCAAAGTTTGGTGAAGATCTGAGTATGTCGTTTTTGACCTTATCTGGAACCTCCCATCTGAAAATTTGAAAATTCTTAAAAAATTCGTCGAAAATCTTGATGTCTCCGATCTCTTGTTTTGTACGTTTTTTCCACGTGTCTTGACATGCAAAGTATTCCTGCAAAGTTTGGTGAAGATCTGAGTATGTAGTTTTTGACCTCATCTGGAACCTCCTATCTGAAAATTTGAAAATTCTTAAAAAATTCGTCCAAAATTTTGATGTCTCCAATCTCTTGTTTTGTACGTTTTTTCCACGTGTCTTGACATCCAATGTATCCCTGCAATGTTTGGTGAAGATCTGAGTATGTAGTTTTTGACCTTATCTGGAACCTCCCATCTGAAAATTTGAAAATTCCTAAAAAATCCGTCCAAAATCTTGATGACCCCAATCTCTTGTTTTGTACGTTTTTTCCACGTGTCTTGACATCCAATGTATCCCTGCAAAGTTTGGTGAAGATCTGAGTATGTCGTTTTTGACCTTATCTGGAACCTCCCATCTGAAAATTTGAAAATTCTTAAAAAATTCGTCGAAAATCTTGATGTCTCCAATCTCTTGTTTTGTACGTTTTTTCCACGTGTCTTGACATGCAAAGTATCCCTGCAACGTTTGGTGAAGATCTGAGTATGTAGTTTTTGACCTTATCTGGAACCTCCCATCTGAAAATTTGAAAATTCTTAAAAAATTCGTCGAAAATCTTGATGTCTCCGATCTCTTGTTTTGTACGTTTTTTCCACGTGTCTTGACATGCAAAGTATTCCTGCAAAGTTTGGTGAAGATCTGAGTATGTAGTTTTTGACCTCATCTGGAACCTCCTATCTGAAAATTTGAAAATTCTTAAAAAATTCGTCCAAAATCTTGATGTCTCCAATCTCTTGTTTTGTACGTTTTTTCCACGTGTCTTGACATCCAATGTATCCCTGCAATGTTTGGTGAAGATCTGAGTATGTAGTTTTTGACCTTATCTGGAACCTCCCATCTGAAAATTTGAAAATTCCTAAAAAATCCGTCCAAAATCTTGATGACCCCAATCTCTTGTTTTGTACTTTTTTTCCACGTGTCTCGACCTCCAATGTATCCCTGCAAAGTTTGGTGAAGATCTGAGTATGTAGTTTTTGACCTTATATGGAACCTCCTATCTGAAAATTTGAAAATTCTTAAAAAATTCGTCCAAAATCTTGATGTCACCAATCCTATGTTTTGTATGTTTTTTCCACGTGTCTTGACATCCAATGTATCCATGCAAAGTTTGGTGAAGATCTGAGTATGTCGTTTTTGACCTTATCTGGAACCTCCCATCTGAAAATTTGAAAATTCTTAAAAAATTCGTCGAAAATCTTGATGTCTCCGATCTCTTGTTTTGTACGTTTTTTCCACGTGTCTTGACATGCAAAGTATTCCTGCAAAGTTTGGTGAAGATCTGAGTATGTAGTTTTTGACCTCATCTGGAACCTCCTATCTGAAAATTTGAAAATTCTTAAAAAATTCGTCCAAAATTTTGATGTCTCCAATCTCTTGTTTTGTACGTTTTTTCCACGTGTCTTGACATCCAATGTATCCCTGCAATGTTTGGTGAAGATCTGAGTATGTAGTTTTTGACCTTATCTGGAACCTCCCATCTGAAAATTTGAAAATTCCTAAAAAATCCGTCCAAAATCTTGATGACCCCAATCTCTTGTTTTGTACGTTTTTTCCACGTGTCTTGACATCCAATGTATCCCTGCAAAGTTTGGTGAAGATCTGAGTATGTCGTTTTTGACCTTATCTGGAACCTCCCATCTGAAAATTTGAAAATTCTTAAAAAATTCGTCGAAAATCTTGATGTCTCCAATCTCTTGTTTTGTACGTTTTTTCCACGTGTCTTGACATGCAAAGTATCCCTGCAACGTTTGGTGAAGATCTGAGTATGTAGTTTTTGACCTTATCTGGAACCTCCTATCTGAAAATTTGAAAATTCTTCAAAAATTCGTCGAAAATCTTGATGTTTCCAATCTCTTGTTTTGTACGTTTTTTCCACGTGTCTTGACATCCAATGTATCCCTGCAATGTTTGGTGGAGATCTGAGTATGTAGTTTTTGACCTTATCTGGGACCTCCTATCAGAAAATTTGAAAATTCTTCAAAAATTCGTCCAAAATCTTGATGTCTCCAATCTCTTGTTTTGTACGTTTTTTCCACGTGTCTCGACCTCCAATGTATCCCTGCAAAGTTTGGTGAAGATCTGAGTATGTCGTTTTTGACCTTATCTGGAACATCCTTTCTGAAAATTTGAAAATTCTTAAAAAATTCGTCGAAAATCTTGATGTCTCCAATCTCTTGTTTTGTACGTTTTTTCCACGTGTCTTGACATCCAATGTATCCCTGCAAAGTTTGGTGAAGATCTGAGTATGTAGTTTTTGACCTTATATGGAACCTCCTATCTGAAAATTTGAAAATTCTTAAAAAATTCGACCAAAATCTTGATGTTCCGAATCCTATGTTTTGTATGTTTTTTCCACGTGTCTTGACATCCAATGTATCCATGCAAAGTTTGGTGAAGATCTGAGTATGTAGTTTTTGACCTTATATTGAACCTCCCATCTGAAAATTTGAAAATTCTTAAAAAATTCGTCCAAAATCTTGATGACCCCAATCTCTTGTTTTGTACGTTTTTTCCACGTGTCTTGACATCCAAAGTATCCCTGCAAAGTTTGGTGAAGATCTGAGTATGTAGTTTTTGACCTTATATGGAACCTCCTTTCTGAAAATTTGAGAATTCTTAAAAAATTCGTCCAAAATCTTGATGTCTCCAATCTCTTGTTTTGTACGTTTTTTCCACGTGTCTTGACATCCAATGTATCCATGCAAAGTTTGGTGAAGATCTGAGTATGTCGTTTTTGACCTTATCTGGAACCTCCCATCTGAAAATTTGAAAATTCTTAAAAAATCCGTGCAAAATCTTGATGACCCCAATCTCTTGTTTTGTACGTTTTTTCCACGTGTCTTGACATCCAATGTATCCATGCAAAGTTTGGTGAAGATCTGAGTATGTCGTTTTTGACCTTATCTGGAACCTCCCATCTGAAAATTTGAAAATTCTTAAAAAATTCGTCGAAAATCTTGATGTCTCCAATCTCTTGTTTTGTACGTTTTTTCCACGTGTCTTGACATGCAAAGTATCCCTGCAACGTTTGGTGAAGATCTGAGTATGTAGTTTTTGACCTTATCTGGAACCTCCTATCTGAAAATTTGAAAATTCTTAAAAAATTCGTCCAAAATCTTGATGTCTCCAATCTCTTGTTTTGTACGTTTTTTCCACGTGTCTTGACATCCAATGTATCCCTGCAATGTTTGGTGAAGATCTGAGTATGTAGTTTTTGACCTTATATGGAGCCTCCTATCTGAAAATTTGAAAATTCTTAAAAAATTCGTCCAAAATCTTGATGTCTCCAATCTCTTGTTTTGTACGTTCTTTCCACGTGTCTTGACATCCAATGTATCCCTGCAATGTTTGGTGAAGATCTGAGTATGTAGTTTTTGACCTTATATGGAACCTCCTATCTGAAAATTTGAAAATTCTTAAAAGAATTTAACAAAATCTTGATGTCCCCAATCCTATGTTTTGTATGTTTTTTCCACGTGTCTTGACATACAATGTATCCCTGCAGAGTTTGGTGAAGATCTGAGTATGTAGTTTTTGACCTTATCTGGAACCTCCCATCTGAAAATTTGAAAATTCCTAAAAAATCCGTCCAAAATCTTGTTGACCCGAATCTCTTGTTTTGTACGTTTTTTCCACGTGTCTTGACATCCAATGTATCCCTGCAAAGTTTGGTGAAGATCTGAGTATGTAGTTTTTGACCTTATCTGGAACCGCATTTCTGAAAATTTGAAATTTTTTAAAAAAATCGTCCAAAATCTTGATGTCTCCAATCTCTTATTTTGTACGTTTTTTCCACGTGTCTTGACATCCAATGTATCCCTGCAAAGTTTGGTGAAGATCTGAGTATGTAGTTTTTGACCTTATATGTCTGAAAATTTGAAAATTCTTAAAAAATTCGTCCAAAATCTTGATGTCTCCAATCTCTTGTTTTGTACGTTTTTTCCACGTGTCTCGACCTCCAATGGATCCCTGCAAAGTTTGGTGAAGATCTGAGTATGTCGTTTTTGACCTTATCTGGAACCTCCCATCTGAAAATTTGAAAATTCTTAAAAAATTCGTCGAAAATCTTGATGTCTCCGATCTCTTGTTTTGTACGTTTTTTCCACGTGTCTTGACATGCAAAGTATTCCTGCAAAGTTTGGTGAAGATCTGAGTATGTAGTTTTTGACCTCATCTGGAACCTCCTATCTGAAAATTTGAAAATTCTTAAAAAATTCGTCCAAAATCTTGATGTCTCCAATCTCTTGTTTTGTACGTTTTTTCCACGTGTCTTGACATCCAATGTATCCCTGCAAAGTTTGGTGAAGATCTGAGTATGTAGTTTTTGACCTTATCTGGAACCTCCTATCTGAAAATTTGAAAATCCTTAAAAAATTCGTCCAAAATCTTGATGTCTCCAATCTCTTGTTTTGTACGTTTTTTCCACGTGTCTTGATATCCAATGTATCCCTGCAAAGTTTGGTGAAGATCTGAGTATGTCGTTTTTGACCTTATCTGGAACATCCTTTCTGAAAATTTGAAAATTGTTAAAAAATTCGTCCAAAATCTTGATGTCTCCAATCTCTTTTTTGTACGTTTTTTCCACGTGTCTTGACATCCAATGGATCCCTGCAAAGTTTGGTGAAGATCTGAGTATGTAGTTTTTGACCTTATCTGGAACCTCCCATCTGAAAATTTGAAAATTCTTAAAAAATTCGACCAAAATCTTGATGTCTCCAATCTTTTGTTTTGTACGTTTTTTCCACGTGTCTTGACACATAATGTATCCATGCAAAGTTTGGTGAAGATCTGAGTATGTAGTTTTTGACCTTATATGGAACCTCCTATCTGAAAATTTGAAAATTCTTAAAAAATTCGTCCAAAATCTTGATGTCTCCAATCTCTTGTTTTGTACGTTTTTTCCACGTGTCTTGACATCCAATGTATCCCTGCAAAGTTTGGTGAAGATCTGAGTATGTAGTTTTTGACCTTATCTGGAACCTCCCATCTGAAAATTTGAAAATTCCTAAAAAATCCGTGCAAAATCTTGATGACCCCAATCTCTTGTTTTGTACGTTTTTTCCACGTGTCTTGACATCCAATGTATTCCTGCAATGTTTGGTGAAGATCTGAGTATGTAGTTTTTGACCTTATATGGAACCTCCTATCTGAAAATTTGAAAATTCTTAAAAAATTCGACCAAAATCTTGATGTTCCGAATCCTATGTTTTGTATGTTTTTTCCACGTGTCTTGACATCCAATGTATCCCTGCAAAGTTTGGTGAAGATCTGAGTATGTAGTTTTTGACCTTATATTGAACCTCCCATCTGAAAATTTGAAAATTCTTAAAAAATTCGTCCAAAATCTTGATGACCCCAATCTCTTGTTTTGTACGTTTTTTCCACGTGTCTTGACATCCAAAGTATCCCTGCAAAGTTTGGTGAAGATCTGAGTATGTAGTTTTTGACCTTATATGGAACCTCCTTTCTGAAAATTTGAGAATTCTTAAAAAATTCGTCCAAAATCTTGATGTCTCCAATCTCTTGTTTTGTACGTTTTTTCCACGTGTCTTGACATCCAATGTATCCATGCAAAGTTTGGTGAAGATCTGAGTATGTCGTTTTTGACCTTATCTGGAACCTCCCATCTGAAAATTTGAAAATTCTTAAAAAATTCGTCGAAAATCTTGATGTCTCCAATCTTTTGTTTTGTACGTTTTTTCCACGTGTCTTGACATGCAAAGTATCCCTGCAAAGTTTGGTGAAGATCTGAGTATGTCGTTTTTGACCTTATCTGGAACATCCTTTCTGAAAATTTGAAAATTGTTAAAAAATTCGTCCAAAATCTTGATGTCTCCAATCTCTTTTTTGTACGTTTTTTCCACGTGTCTTGACATCCAATGTATCCCTGCAAAGTTTGGTGAAGATCTGAGTATGTAGTTTTTGACCTTATCTGGAACCTCCCATCTGAAAATTTGAAAATTCTTAAAAAATTCGACCAAAATCTTGATGTCTCCAATCTTTTGTTTTGTACGTTTTTTCCACGTGTCTTGACACATAATGTATCCATGCAAAGTTTGGTGAAGATCTGAGTATGTAGTTTTTGACCTTATATGGAACCTCCTATCTGAAAATTTGAAAATTCTTAAAAAATTCGTCCAAAATCTTGATGTCTCCAATCTCTTGTTTTGTACGTTTTTTCCACGTGTCTTGACATCCAATGTATCCCTGCAAAGTTTGGTGAAGATCTGAGTATGTAGTTTTTGACCTTATCTGGAACCTCCCATCTGAAAATTTGAAAATTCCTAAAAAATCCGTGCAAAATCTTGATGACCCCAATCTCTTGTTTTGTACGTTTTTTCCACGTGTCTTGACATCCAATGTATCCATGCAAAGTTTGGTGAAGATCTGAGTATGTCGTTTTTGACCTTATCTGGAACATCCTTTCTGAAAATTTGAAAATTGTTAAAAAATTCGTCCAAAATCTTGATGTCTCCAATCTCTTTTTTGTACGTTTTTTCCACGTGTCTTGACATCCAATGTATCCCTGCAAAGTTTGGTGAAGATCTGAGTATGTAGTTTTTGACCTTATCTGGAACCTCCCATCTGAAAATTTGAAAATTCTTCAAAAATTCGTCGAAAATCTTGATGTCTCCAATCTCTTGTTTTGTACGTTTTTTCCACGTGTCTTGACATCCAATGTATCCCTGCAATGTTTGGTGGAGATCTGAGTATGTAGTTTTTGACCTTATCTGGGACCTCCTATCAGAAAATTTGAAAATTCTTCAAAAATTCGTCCAAAATCTTGATGTCTCCAATCTCTTGTTTTGTACGTTTTTTCCACGTGTCTCGACCTCCAATGTATCCCTGCAAAGTTTGGTGAAGATCTGAGTATGTCGTTTTTGACCTTATCTGGAACATCCTTTCTGAAAATTTGAAAATTCTTAAAAAATTCGTCGAAAATCTTGATGTCTCCAATCTCTTGTTTTGTACGTTTTTTCCACGTGTCTTGACATCCAATGTATCCCTGCAAAGTTTGGTGAAGATCTGAGTATGTAGTTTTTGACCTTATATGGAACCTCCTTTCTGAAAATTTGAAAATTCTCAAAAAATTCGTCCATAATCTTGATGTCTCCAATCTCTTGTTTTGTACGTTTTTTCCACGTGTCTTGACATCCAATGTATCCCTGCAAAGTTTGGTGAAGATCTGAGTATGTAGTTTTTGACCTTATCTGGAACATCCTTTCTGAAAATTTGAAAATTGTTAAAAAATTCGTCCAAAATCTTGATGTCTCCAATCTCTTTTTTGTACGTTTTTTCCACGTGTCTTGGCATCCAATGTATCCCTGCAAAGTTTGGTGAAGATCTGAGTATGTAGTTTTTGACCTTATCTGGAACCTCCCATCTGAAAATTTGAAAATTCTTAAAAAATTCGACCAAAATCTTGATGTCTCCAATCTTTTGTTTTGTACGTTTTTTCCACGTGTCTTGACACATAATGTACCCATGCAAAGTTTGGTGAAGATCTGAGTATGTAGTTTTTGACCTTATATGGAACCTCCTATCTGAAAATTTGAAAATTCTTAAAAAATTCGTCCAAAATCTTGATGTCTCCAATCTCTTGTTTTGTACGTTTTTTCCACGTGTCTTGACATCCAATGTATCCCTGCAAAATTTGGTGAAGATCTGAGTATGTAGTTTTTGACCTTATCTGGAACCTCCCATCTGAAAATTTGAAAATTCCTAAAAAATCCGTGCAAAATCTTGATGACCCCAATCTCTTGTTTTGTACGTTTTTTCCACGTGTCTTGACATCCAATGTATTCCTGCAATGTTTGGTGAAGATCTGAGTATGTAGTTTTTGACCTTATATGGAACCTCCTATCTGAAAATTTGAAAATTCTTAAAAAATTCGACCAAAATCTTGATGTTCCGAATCCTATGTTTTGTATGTTTTTTCCACGTGTCTTGACATCCAATGTATCCATGCAAAGTTTGGTGAAGATCTGAGTATGTAGTTTTTGACCTTATATTGAACCTCCCATCTGAAAATTTGAAAATTCTTAAAAAATTCGTCCAAAATCTTGATGACCCCAATCTCTTGTTTTGTACGTTTTTTCCACGTGTCTTGACATCCAAAGTATCCCTGCAAAGTTTGGTGAAGATCTGAGTATGTAGTTTTTGACCTTATATTGAACCTCCCATCTGAAAATTTGAAAATTCTTAAAAAAATCGTCCAAAATCTTGATGTCTCCAATCTCTTGTTTTGTACGTTTTTTCCACGTGTCTTGACATCCAATGTATCCATGCAAAGTTTGGTGAAGATCTGAGTATGTCGTTTTTGACCTTATCTGGAACCTCCCATCTGAAAATTTGAAAATTCTTAAAAAATTCGACCAAAATCTTGATGTCTCCAATCTTTTGTTTTGTACGTTTTTTCCACGTGTCTTGACATGCAAAGTATCCCTGCAACGTTTGGTGAAGATCTGAGTATGTAGTTTTTGACCTTATCTGGAACCTCCTATCTGAAAATTTGAAAATTCTTCAAAAATTCGTCGAAAATCTTGATGTCTCCAATCTCTTGTTTTGTACGTTTTTTCCACGTGTCTTGACATCCAATGTATTCCTGCAATGTTTGGTGGAGATCTGAGTATGTAGTTTTAGACCTTATCTGGAACCTCCTATCTGAAAATTTGAAAATTCTTCAAAAATTCGTCCAAAATCTTGATGTCTCCAATCTCTTGTTTTGTACGTTTTTTCCACGTGTCTCGACCTCTAATGGATCCCTGCAAAGTTTGGTGAAGATCTGAGTATGTCGTTTTTGACCTTATCTGGAACATCGTTTCTGAAAATTTGAAAATTCTTAAAAAATTCGTCGAAAATCTTGATGTCTCCAATCTCTTGTTTTGTACGTTTTTTCCACGTGTCTTGACATCCAATGTATCCCTGCAAAGTTTGGTGAAGATCTGAGTATGTAGTTTTTGACCTTATATGGAACCTCCTATCTGAAAATTTGAAAATTCTTAAAAAATTCGTCCAAAATCTTGATGTCTCCAATCTCTTGTTTTGTACGTTTTTTCCACGTGTCTCGACCTCCAATGGATCCCTGCAAAGTTTGGTGAAGATCTGAGTATGTCGTTTTTGACCTTATCTGGAACCTCCCATCTGAAAATTTGAAAATTCTTAAAAAATTCGTCGAAAATCTTGATGTCTCCGATCTCTTGTTTTGTACGTTTTTTCCACGTGTCTTGACATGCAAAGTATTCCTGCAAAGTTTGGTGAAGATCTGAGTATGTAGTTTTTGACCTCATCTGGAACCTCCTATCTGAAAATTTGAAAATTCTTAAAAAATTCGTCCAAAATCTTGATGTCTCCAATCTCTTGTTTTGTACGTTTTTTCCACGTGTCTTGACATCCAATGTATCCCTGCAATGTTTGGTGAAGATCTGAGTATGTAGTTTTTGACCTTATCTGGAACCTCCCATCTGAAAATTTGAAAATTCCTAAAAAATCCGTCCAAAATCTTGATGACCCCAATCTCTTGTTTTGTACTTTTTTTCCACGTGTCTCGACCTCCAATGGATCCCTGCAAAGTTTGGTGAAGATCTGAGTATGTAGTTTTTGACCTTATATGGAACCTCCTATCTGAAAATTTGAAAATTCTTAAAAAATTCGTCCAAAATCTTGATGTCACCAATCCTATGTTTTGTATGTTTTTTCCACGTGTCTTGACATCCAATGTATCCATGCAAAGTTTGGTGAAGATCTGAGTATGTCGTTTTTGACCTTATCTGGAACCTCCCATCTGAAAATTTGAAAATTCTTAAAAAATTCGTCGAAAATCTTGATGTCTCCGATCTCTTGTTTTGTACGTTTTTTCCACGTGTCTTGACATGCAAAGTATTCCTGCAAAGTTTGGTGAAGATCTGAGTATGTAGTTTTTGACCTCATCTGGAACCTCCTATCTGAAAATTTGAAAATTCTTAAAAAATTCGTCCAAAATTTTGATGTCTCCAATCTCTTGTTTTGTACGTTTTTTCCACGTGTCTTGACATCCAATGTATCCCTGCAATGTTTGGTGAAGATCTGAGTATGTAGTTTTTGACCTTATCTGGAACCTCCCATCTGAAAATTTGAAAATTCCTAAAAAATCCGTCCAAAATCTTGATGACCCCAATCTCTTGTTTTGTACGTTTTTTCCACGTGTCTTGACATCCAATGTATCCCTGCAAAGTTTGGTGAAGATCTGAGTATGTAGTTTTTGACCTTATCTGGAACCTCCTATCTGAAAATTTGAAAATTCTTAAAAAATTTGTCCAAAATCTTGATGTCTCCAATCTCTTGTTTTGTACGTTTTTTCCACGTGTCTTGATATCCAATGTATCCCTGCAAAGTTTGGTGAAGATCTGAGTATGTCGTTTTTGACCTTATCTGGAACATCCTTTCTGAAAATTTGAAAATTGTTAAAAAATTCGTCCAAAATCTTGATGTCTCCAATCTCTTTTTTGTACGTTTTTTCCACGTGTCTTGACATCCAATGTATCCCTGCAAAGTTTGGTGAAGATCTGAGTATGTAGTTTTTGACCTTATCTGGAACCTCCCATCTGAAAATTTGAAAATTCTTAAAAAATTCGACCAAAATCTTGATGTCTCCAATCTTTTGTTTTGTACGTTTTTCCACGTGTCTTGACACATAATGTATCCATGCAAAGTTTGGTGAAGATCTGAGTATGTAGTTTTTGACCTTATATGGAACCTCCTATCTGAAAATTTGAAAATTCTTAAAAAATTCGTCCAAAATCTTGATGTCTCCAATCTCTTGTTTTGTACGTGTTTTCCACGTGTCTTGACATCCAATGTATCCCTGCAAAGTTTGGTGAAGATCTGAGTATGTAGTTTTTGATCTTATCTGGAACCTCCCATCTGAAAATTTGAAAATTCCTAAAAAATCCGTGCAAAATCTTGATGACCCCAATCTCTTGTTTTGTACGTTTTTTCCACGTGTCTTGACATCCAATGTATTCCTGCAATGTTTGGTGAAGATCTGAGTATGTAGTTTTTGACCTTATATGGAACCTCCCATCTGAAAATTTGAAAATTCTTAAAAAATTCGTCCAAAATCTTGATGACCCCAATCTCTTGTTTTGTACGTTTTTTCCACGTGTCTTGACATCCAAAGTATCCCTGCTAGTTTGGTGAAGATCTGAGTATGTAGTTTTTGACCTTATATGGAAACTCCTTTCTGAAAATTTGAGAATTCTTAAAAAATTCGTCCAAAACCTTGATGTCTCCAATCTCTTGTTTTGTACGTTTTTTCCACGTGTCTTGACATCCAATGTATCCATGCAAAGTTTGGTGAAGATCTGAGTATGTCGTTTTTGACCTTATCTGGAACCTCCCATCTGAAAATTTGAAAATTCTTAAAAAATTCGTCGAAAATCTTGATGTCTCCAATCTTTTGTTTTGTACGTTTTTTCCACGTGTCTTGACATGCAAAGTATCCCTGCAACGTTTGGTGAAGATCTGAGTATGTAGTTTTTGACCTTATCTGGAACCTCCTATCTGAAAATTTGAAAATTCTTAAAAAATTCGTCGAAAATCTTGATGTCTCCAATCTCTTGTTTTGTACGTTTTTTCCACGTGTCTTGATATCCAATGTATCCCTGCAAAGTTTGGTGAAGATCTGAGTATGTCGTTTTTGACCTTATCTGGAACATCCTTTCTGAAAATTTGAAAATTGTTAAAAAATTCGTCCAAAATCTTGATGTCTCCAATCTCTTTTTTGTACGTTTTTTCCACGTGTCTTGACATCCAATGTATCCCTGCAAAGTTTGTTGAAGATCTGAGTATGTAGTTTTTGACCTTATCTGGAACCTCCCATCTGAAAATTTGAAAATTCTTAAAAAATTCGTCCAAAATCTTGATGTCTCCAATCTCTTGTTTTGTACGTTTTTTCCACGTGTCTTGATATCCAATGTATCCCTGCAAAGTTTGGTGAAGATCTGAGTATGTAGTTTTTGACCTTATATGGAACCTCCTATCTGAAAATTTGAAAATTCTTAAAAAATTCGTCCAAAATCTTGATGTCTCCAATCTCTTGTTTTGTACGTTTTTTCCACGTGTCTCGACCTCCAATGGATCCCTGCAAAGTTTGGTGAAGATCTGAGTATGTAGTTTTTGACCTTATCTGGAACCTCCCATCTGAAAATTTGAAAATTCTTAAAAAATTCGACCAAAATCTTGATGTCTCCAATCTTTTGTTTTGTACGTTTTTTCCACGTGTCTTGACACATAATGTATCCCTGCAAAGTTTGGTGAAGATCTGAGTATGTAGTTTTTGACCTTATCTGGAACCTCCTATCTGAAAATTTGAAAATTCTTAAAAAATTCGTCGAAAATCTTGATGTCTCCAATCTTTTGTTTTGTACGTTTTTTCCACGTGTCTTGACATCCAATGTATCCCTGCAAAGTTTGGTGAAGATCTGAGTATGTAGTTTTTGACCTTATATGGAACCTCCTATCTGAAAATTTGAAAATTCTTAAAAAATTCGTCCAAAATCTTGATGTCTCCAATCTCTTGTTTTGTACGTTTTTTCCACGTGTCTCGACCTCCAATGGATCCCTGCAAAGTTTGGTGAAGATCTGAGTATGTCGTTTTTGACCTTATCTGGAACCTCCCATCTGAAAATTTGAAAATTCTTAAAAAATTCGTCGAAAATCTTGATGTCTCCGATCTCTTGTTTTGTACGTTTTTTCCACGTGTCTTGACATGCAAAGTATTCCTGCAAAGTTTGGTGAAGATCTGAGTATGTAGTTTTTGACCTCATCTGGAACCTCCTATCTGAAAATTTGAAAATTCTTAAAAAATTCGTCCAAAATCTTGATGTCTCCAATCTCTTGTTTTGTACGTTTTTTCCACGTGTCTTGACATCCAATGTATCCCTGCAATGTTTGGTGAAGATCTGAGTATGTAGTTTTTGACCTTATCTGGAACCTCCCATCTGAAAATTTGAAAATTCCTAAAAAATCCGTCGAAAATCTTGATGACCCCAATCTCTTGTTTTGTACTTTTTTTCCACGTGTCTCGACCTCCAATGTATCCCTGCAAAGTTTGGTGAAGATCTGAGTATGTAGTTTTTGACCTTATATGGAACCTCCTATCTGAAAATTTGAAAATTCTTAAAAAATTCGTCCAAAATCTTGATGTCACCAATCCTATGTTTTGTATGTTTTTTCCACGTGTCTTGACATCCAATGTATCCATGCAAAATTTGGTGAAGATCTGAGTATGTCGTTTTTGACCTTATCTGGAACCTCCCATCTGAAAATTTGAAAATTCTTAAAAAATTCGTCCAAAATCTTGATGTCTCCAATCTCTTGTTTTGTACGTTTTTTCCACGTGTCTCGACCTCCAATGGATCCCTGCAAAGTTTGGTGAAGATCTGAGTATGTCGTTTTTGACCTTATCTGGAACCTCCCATCTGAAAATTTGAAAATTCTTAAAAAATTCGTCGAAAATCTTGATGTCTCCGATCTCTTGTTTTGTACGTTTTTTCCACGTGTCTTGACATGCAAAGTATTCCTGCAAAGTTTGGTGAAGATCTGAGTATGTAGTTTTTGACCTCATCTGGAACCTCCTATCTGAAAATTTGAAAATTCTTAAAAAATTCGTCCAAAATCTTGATGTCTCCAATCTCTTGTTTTGTACGTTTTTTCCACGTGTCTTGACATCCAATGTATCCCTGCAATGTTTGGTGAAGATCTGAGTATGTAGTTTTTGACCTTATCTGGAACCTCCCATCTGAAAATTTGAAAATTCCTAAAAAATCCGTCCAAAATCTTGATGACCCCAATCTCTTGTTTTGTACTTTTTTTCCACGTGTCTCGACCTCCAATGTATCCCTGCAAAGTTTGGTGAAGATCTGAGTATGTAGTTTTTGACCTTATATGGAACCTCCTATCTGAAAATTTGAAAATTCTTAAAAAATTCGTCCAAAATCTTGATATCACCAATCCTATGTTTTGTATGTTTTTTCCACGTGTCTTGACATCCAATGTATCCATGCAAAGTTTGGAGAAGATCTGAGTATGTCGTTTTTGACCTTATCTGGAACCTCCCATCTGAAAATTTGAAAATTCTTAAAAAATTCGTCGAAAATCTTGATGTCTCCGATCTCTTGTTTTGTACGTTTTTTCCACGTGTCTTGACATGCAAAGTATCCCTGCAACGTTTGGTGAAGATCTGAGTATGTAGTTTTTGACCTTATCTGGAACCTCCTATCTGAAAATTTGAAAATTCTTAAAAAATTCGTCCAAAATCTTGATGTCTCCAATCTCTTGTTTTGTACGTTTTTTCCACGTGTCTTGACATCCAATGTATCCCTGCAATGTTTGGTGAAGATCTGAGTATGTAGTTTTTGACCTTATATGGAGCCTCCTATCTGAAAATTTGAAAATTCTTAAAAAATTCGTCCAAAATCTTGATGTCTCCAATCTCTTGTTTTGTACGTTCTTTCCACGTGTCTTGACATCCAATGTATCCCTGCAATGTTTGGTGAAGATCTGAGTATGTAGTTTTTGACCTTATATGGAACCTCCTATCTGAAAATTTGAAAATTCTTAAAAGAATTTAACAAAATCTTGATGTCCCCAATCCTATGTTTTGTATGTTTTTCCACGTGTCTTGACATACAATGTATCCCTGCAGAGTTTGGTGAAGATCTGAGTATGTAGTTTTTGACCTTATCTGGAACCTCCCATCTGAAAATTTGAAAATTCCTAAAAAATCCGTCCAAAATCTTGTTGACCCGAATCTCTTGTTTTGTACGTTTTTTCCACGTGTCTTGACATCCAATGTATCCCTGCAAAGTTTGGTGAAGATCTGAGTATGTAGTTTTTGACCTTATCTGGAACCGCATTTCTGAAAATTTGAAAATTTTTAAAAAAATCGTCCAAAATCTTGATGTCTCCAATCTCTTGTTTTGTACGTTTTTTCCACGTGTCTTCACATCCAATGTATCGCTGCAAAGTTTGGTGAAGATCTGAGTATGTAGTTTTTGACCTTATATGGAACCTCCTATCTGAAAATTTGAAAATTCTTAAAAAATTCGTCCAAAATCTTGATGTCTCCAATCTCTTGTTTTGTACGTTTTTTCCACGTGTCTCGACCTCCAATGGATCCCTGCAAAGTTTGGTGAAGATCTGAGTATGTCGTTTTTGACCTTATCTGGAACCTCCCATCTGAAAATTTGAAAATTCTTAAAAAATTCGTCCAAAATCTTGATGTATCCGATCTCTTGTTTTGTACGTTTTTTCCACGTGTCTTGACATGGAAAGTATTCCTGCAAAGTTTGGTGAAGATCTGAGTATGTAGTTTTTGACCTCATCTGGAACCTCCTATCTGAAAATTTGAAAATTCTTAAAAAATTCGTCCAAAATCTTGATGTCTCCAATCTCTTGTTTTGTACGTTTTTTCCACGTGTCTTGACATCCAATGTATCCCTGCAAAGTTTGGTGAAGATCTGAGTATGTAGTTTTTGACCTTATCTGGAACCTCCTATCTGAAAATTTGAAAATTCTTAAAAAAATCGTCCAAAATCTTGATGTCTCCAATCTCTTGTTTTGTACGTTTTTTCCACGTGTCTTGATATCCAATGTATCCCTGCAAAGTTTGGTGAAGATCTGAGTATGTCGTTTTTGACCTTATCTGGAACATCCTTTCTGAAAATTTGAAAATTGTTAAAAAATTCGTCCAAAATCTTGATGTCTCCAATCTCTTTTTTGTACGTTTTTTCCACGTGTCTTGACATCCAATGGATCCCTGCAAAGTTTGGTGAAGATCTGAGTATGTAGTTTTTGACCTTATCTGGAACCTCCCATCTGAAAATTTGAAAATTCTTAAAAAATTCGACCAAAATCTTGATGTCTCCAATCTTTTGTTTTGTACGTTTTTTCCACGTGTCTTGACACATAATGTATCCATGCAAAGTTTGGTGAAGATCTGAGTATGTAGTTTTTGACCTTATATGGAACCTCCTATCTGAAAATTTGAAAATTCTTAAAAAATTCGTCCAAAATCTTGATGTCTCCAATCTCTTGTTTTGTACGTTTTTTCCACGTGTCTTGACATCCAATGTATCCCTGCAAAGTTTGGTGAAGATCTGAGTATGTAGTTTTTGACCTTATCTGGAACCTCCCATCTGAAAATTTGAAAATTCCTAAAAAATCCGTGCAAAATCTTGATGACCCGAATCTCTTGTTTTGTACGTTTTTTCCACGTGTCTTGACATCCAATGTATTCCTGCAATGTTTGTTGAAGATCTGAGTATGTAGTTTTTGACCTTATATGGAACCTCCTATCTGAAAATTTGAAAATTCTTAAAAAATTCGACCAAAATCTTGATGTTCCGAATCCTATGTTTTGTATGTTTTTTCCACGTGTCTTGACATCCAATGTATCCCTGCAAAGTTTGGTGAAGATCTGAGTATGTAGTTTTTGACCTTATATTGAACCTCCCATCTGAAAATTTGAAAATTCTTAAAAAATTCGTCCAAAATCTTGATGACCCCAATCTCTTGTTTTGTACGTTTTTTCCACGTGTCTTGACATCCAAAGTATCCCTGCAAAGTTTGGTGAAGATCTGAGTATGTAGTTTTTGACCTTATATGGAACCTCCTTTCTGAAAATTTGAGAATTCTTAAAAAATTCGTCCAAAATCTTGATGTCTCCAATCTCTTGTTTTGTACGTTTTTTCCACGTGTCTTGACATCCAATGTATCCATGCAAAGTTTGGTGAAGATCTGAGTATGTCGTTTTTGACCTTATCTGGAACCTCCCATCTGAAAATTTGAAAATTCTTAAAAAATTCGTCGAAAATCTTGATGTCTCCAATCTTTTGTTTTGTACGTTTTTTCCACGTGTCTTGACATGCAAAGTATCCCTGCAACGTTTGGTGAAGATCTGAGTATGTAGTTTTTGACCTTATCTGGAACCTCCTATCTGAAAATTTGAAAATTCTTAAAAAATTCGTCGAAAATCTTGATGTCTCCAATCTCTTGTTTTGTACGTTTTTTCCACGTGTCTTGATATCCAATGTATCCCTGCAAAGTTTGGTGAAGATCTGAGTATGTCGTTTTTGACCTTATCTGGAACATCCTTTCTGAAAATTTGAAAATTGTTAAAAAATTCGTCCAAAATCTTGATGTCTCCAATCTCTTTTTTGTACGTTTTTTCCACGTGTCTTGACATCCAATGTATCCCTGCAAAGTTTGGTGAAGATCTGAGTATGTAGTTTTTGACCTTATCTGGAACCTCCCATCTGAAAATTTGAAAATTCTTAAAAAATTCGACCAAAATCTTGATGTCTCCAATCTTTTGTTTTGTACGTTTTTTCCACGTGTCTTGACACATAATGTATCCATGCAAAGTTTGGTGAAGATCTGAGTATGTAGTTTTTGACCTTATATGGAACCTCCTATCTGAAAATTTGAAAATTCTTAAAAAATTCTTCCAAAATCTTGATGTCTCCAATCTCTTGTTTTGTACGTTTTTTCCACGTGTCTTGACATCCAATGTATCCCTGCAAAGTTTGGTGAAGATCTGAGTATGTAGTTTTTGACCTTATCTGGAACCTCCCATCTGAAAATTTGAAAATTCCTAAAAAATCCGTGCAAAATCTTGATGACCCCAATCTCTTGTTTTGTACGTTTTTTCCACGTGTCTTGACATCCAATGTATCCATGCAAAGTTTGGTGAAGATCTGAGTATGTCGTTTTTGACCTTATCTGGAACATCCTTTCTGAAAATTTGAAAATTGTTAAAAAATTCGTCCAAAATCTTGATGTCTCCAATCTCTTTTTTGTACGTTTTTTCCACGTGTCTTGACATCCAATGTATCCCTGCAAAGTTTGGTGAAGATCTGAGTATGTAGTTTTTGACCTTATCTGGAACCTCCCATCTGAAAATTTGAAAATTCTTCAAAAATTCGTCGAAAATCTTGATGTCTCCAATCTCTTGTTTTGTACGTTTTTTCCACGTGTCTTGACATCCAATGTATCCCTGCAATGTTTGGTGGAGATCTGAGTATGTAGTTTTTGACCTTATCTAGGACCTCCTATCAGAAAATTTGAAAATTCTTCAAAAATTCGTCCAAAATCTTGATGTCTCCAATCTCTTGTTTTGTACGTTTTTTCCACGTGTCTCGACCTCCAATGTATCCCTGCAAAGTTTGGTGAAGATCTGAGTATGTAGTTTTTGACCTTATATGGAACCTCCTTTCTGAAAATTTGAAAATTCTCAAAAAATTCGTCCATAATCTTGATGTCTCCAATCTCTTGTTTTGTACGTTTTTTCCACGTGTCTTGACATCCAATGTATCCCTGCAAAGTTTGGTGAAGATCTGAGTATGTAGTTTTTGACCTTATCTGGAACCTCCCATCTGAAAATTTGAAAATTCTTAAAAAATTCGACCAAAATCTTGATGTCTCCAATCTTTTGTTTTGTACGTTTTTTCCACGTGTCTTGACACATAATGTATCCATGCAAAGTTTGGTGAAGATCTGAGTATGTAGTTTTTGACCTTATATGGAACCTCCTATCTGAAAATTTGAAAATTCTTAAAAAATTCGTCCAAAATCTTGATGTCTCCAATCTCTTGTTTTGTACGTTTTTTCCACGTGTCTTGACATCCAATGTATCCCTGCAAAGTTTGGTGAAGATCTGAGTATGTAGTTTTTGACCTTATCTGGAACCTCCCATCTGAAAATTTGAAAATTCCTAAAAAATCCGTGCAAAATCTTGATGACCCCAATCTCTTGTTTTGTACGTTTTTTCCACGTGTCTTGACATCCAATGTATTCCTGCAATGTTTGGTGAAGATCTGAGTATGTAGTTTTTGACCTTATATGGAACCTCCTATCTGAAAATTTGAAAATTCTTAAAAATTCGTCGAAAATCTTGATGTCTCCAATCTCTTGTTTTGTACGTTTTTTCCACGTGTCTTGACATGCAAAGTATCCCTGCAACGTTTGGTGAAGATCTGAGTATGTAGTTTTTGACCTTATCTGGAACCTCCTATCTGAAAATTTGAAAATTCTTAAAAAATTCGTCGAAAATCTTGATGTCTCCAATCTCTTGTTTTGTACGTTTTTTCCACGTGTCTTGACATCCAATGTATTCCTGCAATGTTTGGTGAAGATCTGAGTATGTAGTTTTTGACCTTATATGGAACCTCCTATCTGAAAATTTGAAAATTCTTAAAAAATTCGTCGAAAATCTTGATGTCTCCAATCTCTTGTTTTGTACGTTTTTTCCACGTGTCTTGACATGCAAAGTATCCCTGCAACGTTTGGTGAAGATCTGAGTATGTAGTTTTTGACCTTATCTGGAACCTCCTATCTGAAAATTTGAAAATTCTTAAAAAATTCGTCCAAAATCTTGAAGACCCCAATCTCTTGTTTTGTACGTTTTTTCCACGTGTCTTGACATCCAATGTATCCCTGCAAAGTTTGGTGAAGATCTGAGTATGTAGTTTTTGACCTTATATGGAACCTCCTTTCTGAAAATTTGAGAATTCTTAAAAAAATTCGTCCAAAATCTTGATGTCTCCAATCTCTTGTTTTGTACGTTTTTTCCACGTGTCTTGACATCCAATGTATCCATGCAAAGTTTGGTGAAGATCTGAGTATGTCGTTTTTGACCTTATCTGGAACCTCCCATCCGAAAATTTGAAAATTCTTAAAAAATTCGTCGAAAATCTTGATGTCTCCAATCTCTTGTTTTGTACGTTTTTTCCACGTGTCTTGACATGCAAAGTATCCCTGCAACGTTTGGTGAAGATCTGAGTATGTAGTTTTTGACCTTATCTGGAACCTCCTATCTGAAAATTTGAAAATTCTTCAAAAATTCGTCGAAAATCTTGATGTCTCCAATCTCTTGTTTGTACGTTTTTTCCACGTGTCTTGACATCCAATGTATTCCTGCAATGTTTGGTGGAGATCTGAGTATGTAGTTTTAGTCCTTATCTGGAACCTCCTATCTGAAAATTTGAAAATTCTTCAAAAATTCGTCCAAAATCTTGATGTCTCCAATCTCTTGTTTTGTACGTTTTTTCCACGTGTCTCGACCTCCAATGTATCCCTGCAAAGTTAGTGAAGATCTGAGTATGTCGTTTTTGACCTTATCTGGAACATCCTTTCTGAAAATTTGAAAATTCTTAAAAAATTCGTCGAAAATCTTGATGTCTCCAATCTCTTGTTTTGTACGTTTTTTCCACGTGTCTTGACATCCAATGTATCCCTGCAAAGTTTGGTGAAGATCTGAGTATGTAGTTTTTGACCTTATATGGAACCTCCTATCTGAAAATTTGAAAATTCTTAAAAAATTCGTCCAAAATCTTGATGTCTCCAATCTCTTGTTTTGTACGTTTTTTCCACGTGTCTCGACCTCCAATGGATCCCTGCAAAGTTTGGTGAAGATCTGAGTATGTCGTTTTTGACCTTATCTGGAACCTCCCATCTGAAAATTTGAAAATTCTTAAAAAATTCGTCGAAAATCTTGATGTCTCCGATCTCTTGTTTTGTACGTTTTTTCCACGTGTCTTGACATGCAAAGTATTCCTGCAAAGTTTGGTGAAGATCTGAGTATGTAGTTTTTGACCTCATCTGGAACCTCCTATCTGAAAATTTGAAAATTCTTAAAAAATTCGTCCAAAATCTTGATGTCTCCAATCTCTTGTTTTGTACGTTTTTTCCATGTGTCTTGACATCCAATGTATCCCTGCAATGTTTGGTGAAGATCTGAGTATGTAGTTTTTGACCTTATCTGGAACCTCCCATCTGAAAATTTGAAAATTCCTAAAAAATCCGTCCAAAATCTTGATGACCCCAATCTCTTGTTTTGTACTTTTTTTCCACGTGTCTCGACCTCCAATGTATCCCTGCAAAGTTTGGTGAAGATCTGAGTATGTAGTTTTTGACCTTATATGGAACCTCCTATCTGAAAATTTGAAAATTCTTAAAAAATTCGTCCAAAATCTTGATGTCACCAATCCTATGTTTTGTATGTTTTTTCCACGTGTCTTGACATCCAATGTATCCATGCAAAGTTTGGTGAAGATCTGAGTATGTCGTTTTTGACCTTATCTGGAACCTCCCATCTGAAAATTTGAAAATTCTTAAAAAATTCGTCGAAAATCTTGATGTCTCCGATCTCTTGTTTTGTACGTTTTTTCCACGTGTCTTGACATGCAAAGTATTCCTGCAAAGTTTGGTGAAGATCTGAGTATGTAGTTTTTGACCTCATCTGGAACCTCCTATCTGAAAATTTGAAAATTCTTAAAAAATTCGTCCAAAATTTTGATGTCTCCAATCTCTTGTTTTGTACGTTTTTTCCACGTGTCTTGACATCCAATGTATCCCTGCAATGTTTGGTGAAGATCTGAGTATGTAGTTTTTGACCTTATCTGGAACCTCCCATCTGAAAATTTGAAAATTCCTAAAAAATCCGTCCAAAATCTTGATGACCCCAATCTCTTGTTTTGTACGTTTTTTCCACGTGTCTTGACATCCAATGTATCCCTGCAAAGTTTGGTGAAGATCTGAGTATGTAGTTTTTGACCTTATCTGGAACCTCCTATCTGAAAATTTGAAAATTCTTAAAAAATTCTTCCAAAATCTTGATGTCTCCAATCTCTTGTTTTGTACGTTTTTTCCACGTGTCTTGATATCCAATGTATCCCTGCAAAGTTTGGTGAAGATCTGAGTATGTAGTTTTTGACCTTATATGGAACCTCCTATCTGAAAATTTGAAAATTCTTAAAAAATTCGTCCAAAATCTTGATGTCTCCAATCTCTTGTTTTGTACGTTTTTTCCACGTGTCTTGACATCCAATGTATCCCTGCAAAGTTTGGTGAAGATCTGAGTATGTAGTTTTTGACCTTATATTGAACCTCCCATCTGAAAATTTGAAAATTCTTAACAAATTCGTCCAAAATCTTGATGTCTCCAATCTCTTGTTTTGTACGTTTTTTCCACGTGTCTTGATATCCAATGTATCCCTGCAAAGTTTGGTGAAGATCTGAGTATGTAGTTTTTGACCTTATATGGAACCTCCTATCTGAAAATTTGAAAATTCTTAAAAAATTCGTCCAAAATTTTGATGTCTCCAATCTCTTGTTTTGTACGTTTTTTCCACGTGTCTTGACATCCAATGTATCCCTGCAATGTTTGGTGAAGATCTGAGTATGTAGTTTTTGACCTTATCTGGAACCTCCCATCTGAAAATTTGAAAATTCCTAAAAAATCCGTCCAAAATCTTGATGACCCCAATCTCTTGTTTTGTACGTTTTTTCCACGTGTCTTGACATCCAATGTATCCCTGCAAAGTTTGGTGAAGATCTGAGTATGTAGTTTTTGACCTTATATTGAACCTCCCATCTGAAAATTTGAAAATTCTTAAAAAATTCGTCCAAAATCTTGATGTCTCCAATCTCTTGTTTTGTACGTTTTTTCCACGTGTCTTGATATCCAATGTATCCCTGCAAAGTTTGGTGAAGATCTGAGTATGTAGTTTTTGACCTTATATGGAACCTCCTATCTGAAAATTTGAAAATTCTTAAAAAATTCGTCCAAAATCTTGATGTCTCCAATCTCTTGTTTTGTACGTTTTTTCCACGTGTCTCGACCTCCAATGGATCCCTGCAAAGTTTGGTGAAGATCTGAGTATGTAGTTTTTGACCTTATCTGGAACCTCCCATCTGAAAATTTGAAAATTCTTAAAAAATCCGTGCAAAATCTTGATGACCCCAATCCTATGTTTTGTATGTTTTTTCCACGTGTCTTGACATCCAATGTATCCATGCAAAGTTTGGTGAAGATCTGAGTATGTCGTTTTTGACCTTATCTGGAACCTCCCATCTGAAAATTTGAAAATTCTTAAAAAATTCGTCGAAAATCTTGATGTCTCCGATCTCTTGTTTTGTACGTTTTTTCCACGTGTCTTGACATGCAAAGTATCCCTGCAACGTTTGGTGAAGATCTGAGTATGTAGTTTTTGACCTTATCTGGAACCTCCTATCTGAAAATTTGAAAATTCTTAAAAAATTCGTCCAAAATCTTGATGTCTCCAATCTCTTGTTTTGTACGTTTTTTCCACGTGTCTTGACATCCAATGTATCCCTGGAATGTTTGGTGAAGATCTGAGTATGTAGTTTTTGACCTTATATGGAGCCTCCTATCTGAAAATTTGAAAATTCTTAAAAAATTCGTCCAAAATCTTGATGTCTCCAATCTCTTGTTTTGTACGTTCTTTCCACGTGTCTTGACATCCAATGTATCCCTGCAATGTTTGGTGAAGATCTGAGTATGTAGTTTTTGACCTTATATGGAACCTCCTATCTGAAAATTTGAAAATTCTTAAAAGAATTTAACAAAATCTTGATGTCCCCAATCCTATGTTTTGTATGTTTTTTCCACGTGTCTTGACATACAATGTATCCCTGCAGAGTTTGGTGAAGATCTGAGTATGTAGTTTTTGACCTTATCTGGAACCTCCCATCTGAAAATTTGAAAATTCCTAAAAAATCCGTCCAAAATCTTGTTGACCCGAATCTCTTGTTTTGTACGTTTTTTCCACGTGTCTTGACATCCAATGTATCCCTGCAAAGTTTGGTGAAGATCTGAGTATGTAGTTTTTGACCTTATCTGGAACCGCATTTCTGAAAATTTGAAAATTTTTAAAAAAATCGTCCAAAATCTTGATGTCTCCAATCTCTTGTTTTGTACGTTTTTTCCACGTGTCTTGACATCCAATGTATCCCTGCAAAGTTTGGTGAAGATCTGAGTATGTAGTTTTTGACCTTATATGGAACCTCCTATCTGAAAATTTGAAAATTCTTAAAAAATTCGTCCAAAATCTTGATGTCTCCAATCTCTTGTTTTGTACGTTTTTTCCACGTGTCTCGACCTCCAATGGATCCCTGCAAAGTTTGGTGAAGATCTGAGTATGTCGTTTTTGACCTTATCTGGAACCTCCCATCTGAAAATTTGAAAATTCTTAAAAAATTCGTCGAAAATCTTGATGTCTCCGATCTCTTGTTTTGTACGTTTTTTCCACGTGTCTTGACATGCAAAGTATTCCTGCAAAGTTTGGTGAAGATCTGAGTATGTAGTTTTTGACCTCATCTGGAACCTCCTATCTGAAAATTTGAAAATTCTTAAAAAATTCGTCCAAAATCTTGATGTCTCCAATCTCTTGTTTTGTACGTTTTTTCCACGTGTCTTGACATCCAATGTATCCCTGCAAAGTTTGGTGAAGATTTGAGTATGTAGTTTTTGACCTTATCTGGAACCTCCTATCTGAAAATTTGAAAATTCTTAAAAAATTCGTCCAAAATCTTGATGTCTCCAATCTCTTGTTTTGTACGTTTTTTCCACGTGTCTTGATATCCAATGTATCCCTGCAAAGTTTGGTGAAGATCTGAGTATGTCGTTTTTGACCTTATCTGGAACATCCTTTCTGAAAATTTGAAAATTGTTAAAAAATTCGTCCAAAATCTTGATGTCTCCAATCTCTTGTTTTGTACGTTTTTTCCACGTGTCTTGACATCCAATGTATCCCTGCAAAGTTTGGTGAAGATCTGAGTATGTAGTTTTTGACCTTATCTGGAACCTCCCATCTGAAAATTTGAAAATTCCTAAAAAATCCGTGCAAAATCTTGATGACCCCAATCTCTTGTTTTGTACGTTTTTTCCACGTGTCTTCTCATCCAATGTATTCCTGCAATGTTTGGTGAAGATCTGAGTATGTAGTTTTTGACCTTATATGGAACCTCCAATCTGAAAATTTGAAAATTCTTAAAAAATTCGACCAAAATCTTGATGTTCCGAATCCTATGTTTTGTATGTTTTTCCACGTGTCTTGACATCCAATGTATCCCTGCAAAGTTTGGTGAAGATCTGAGTATGTAGTTTTTGACCTTATATTGAACCTCCCATCTGAAAATTTGAAAATTCTTAAAAAATTCGTCCAAAATCTTGATGACCCCAATCTCTTGTTTTGTACGTTTTTTCCACGTGTCTTGACATCCAAAGTATCCCTGCAAAGTTTGGTGAAGATCTGAGTATGTAGTTTTTGACCTTATATGGAACCTCCTTTCTGAAAATTTGAGAATTCTTAAAAAATTCGTCCAAAATCTTGATGTCTCCAATCTCTTGTTTTGTACGTTTTTTCCACGTGTCTTGACATCCAATGTATCCATGCAAAGTTTGGTGAAGATCTGAGTATGTCGTTTTTGACCTTATCTGGAACCTCCCATCTGAAAATTTGAAAATTCTTAAAAAATTCGTCGAAAATCTTGATGTCTCCAATCTTTTGTTTTGTACGTTTTTTCCACGTGTCTTGACATGCAAAGTATCCCTGCAACGTTTGGTGAAGATCTGAGTATGTAGTTTTTGACCTTATCTGGAACCTCCTATCTGAAAATTTGAAAATTCTTAAAAAATTCGTCGAAAATCTTGATGTCTCCAATCTCTTGTTTTGTACGTTTTTTCCACGTGTCTTGATATCCAATGTATCCCTGCAAAGTTTGGTGAAGATCTGAGTATGTCGTTTTTGACCTTATCTGGAACATCCTTTCTGAAAATTTGAAAATTCTTAAAAAATTCGACCAAAATCTTGATGTCTCCAATCTTTTGTTTTGTACGTTTTTTCCACGTGTCTTGACACATAATGTATCCATGCAAAGTTTGGTGAAGATCTGAGTATGTAGTTTTTGACCTTATATGGAACCTCCTATCTGAAAATTTGAAAATTCTTAAAAAATTCGTCCAAAATCTTGATGTCTCCAATCTCTTGTTTTGTACGTTTTTTCCACGTGTCTTGACATCCAATGTATCCCTGCAAAGTTTGGTGAAGATCTGAGTATGTAGTTTTTGACCTTATCTGGAACCTCCCATCTGAAAATTTGAAAATTCCTAAAAAATCCGTGCAAAATCTTGATGACCCCAATCTCTTGTTTTGTACGTTTTTTCCACGTGTCTTGACATCCAATGTATCCATGCAAAGTTTGGTGAAGATCTGAGTATGTCGTTTTTGACCTTATCTGGAACATCCTTTCTGAAAATTTGAAAATTGTTAAAAAATTCGTCCAAAATCTTGATGTCTCCAATCTCTTTTTTGTACGTTTTTTCCACGTGTCTTGACATCCAATGTATCCCTGCAAAGTTTGGTGAAGATCTGAGTATGTAGTTTTTGACCTTATCTGGAACCTCCCATCTGAAAATTTGAAAATTCTTCAAAAATTCGTCGAAAATCTTGATGTCTCCAATCTCTTGTTTTGTACGTTTTTTCCACGTGTCTTGACATCCAATGTATCCCTGCAATGTTTGGTGGAGATCTGAGTATGTAGTTTTTGACCTTATCTGGGACCTCCTATCAGAAAATTTGAAAATTCTTCAAAAATTCGTCCAAAATCTTGATGTCTCCAATCTCTTGTTTTGTACGTTTTTTCCACGTGTCTCGACCTCCAATGTATCCCTGCAAAGTTTGGTGAAGATCTGAGTATGTCGTTTTTGACCTTATCTGGAACATCCTTTCTGAAAATTTGAAAATTCTTAAAAAATTCGTCGAAAATCTTGATGTCTCCAATCTCTTGTTTTGTACGTTTTTTCCACGTGTCTTGACATCCAATGTATCCCTGCAAAGTTTGGTGAAGATCTGAGTATGTAGTTTTTGACCTTATATGGAACCTCCTTTCTGAAAATTTGAAAATTCTCAAAAAATTCGTCCATAATCTTGATGTCTCCAATCTCTTGTTTTGTACGTTTTTTCCACGTGTCTTGACATCCAATGTATCCCTGCAAAGTTTGGTGAAGATCTGAGTATGTAGTTTTTGACCTTATCTGGAACCTCCCATCTGAAAATTTGAAAATTCTTAAAAAATTCGACCAAAATCTTGATGTCTCCAATCTTTTGTTTTGTACGTTTTTTCCACGTGTCTTGACACATAATGTATCCATGCAAAGTTTGGTGAAGATCTGAGTATGTAGTTTTTGACCTTATATGGAACCTCCTATCTGAAAATTTGAAAATTCTTAAAAAATTCGTCCAAAATCTTGATGTCTCCAATCTCTTGTTTTGTACGTTTTTTCCACGTGTCTTGACATCCAATGTATCCCTGCAAAGTTTGGTGAAGATCTGAGTATGTAGTTTTTGACCTTATCTGGAACCTCCCATCTGAAAATTTGAAAATTCCTAAAAAATCCGTGCAAAATCTTGATGACCCCAATCTCTTGTTTTGTACGTTTTTTCCACGTGTCTTGACATCCAATGTATTCCTGCAATGTTTGGTGAAGATCTGAGTATGTAGTTTTTGACCTTATATGGAACCTCCTATCTGAAAATTTGAAAATTCTTAAAAAAATCGTCGAAAATCTTGATGTCTCCAATCTCTTGTTTTGTACGTTTTTTCCACGTGTCTTGACATGCAAAGTATCCCTGCAACGTTTGGTGAAGATCTGAGTATGTAGTTTTTGACCTTATCTAGAACCTCCTATCTGAAAATTTGAAAATTCTTCAAAAATTCGTCGAAAATCTTGATGTCTCCAATCTCTTGTTTTGTACGTTTTTTCCACGTGTCTTGACATACAATGTATTCCTGCAATGTTTGGTGAAGATCTGAGTATGTAGTTTTTGACCTTATATGGAACCTCCTATCTGAAAATTTGAAAATTCTTAAAAAATTCGACCAAAATCTTGATGTTCCGAATCCTATGTTTTGTATGTTTTTTCCACGTGTCTTGACATCCAATGTATCCCTGCAAAGTTTGGTGAAGATCTGAGTATGTAGTTTTTGACCTTATATTGAACCTCCCATCTGAAAATTTGAAAATTCTTAAAAAATTCGTCCAAAATCTTGATGACCCCAATCTCTTGTTTTGTACGTTTTTTCCACGTGTCTTGACATCCAAAGTATCCCTGCAAAGTTTGGTGAAGATCTGAGTATGTAGTTTTTGACCTTATATGGAACCTCCTTTCTGAAAATTTGAGAATTCTTAAAAAATTCGTCCAAAATCTTGATGTCTCCAATCTCTTGTTTTGTACGTTTTTTCCACGTGTCTTGACATCCAATGTATCCATGCAAAGTTTGGTGAAGATCTGAGTATGTCGTTTTTGACCTTATCTGGAACCTCCCATCTGAAAATTTGAAAATTCTTAAAAAATTCGTCGAAAATCTTGATGTCTCCAATCTTTTGTTTTGTACGTTTTTTCCACGTGTCTTGACATGCAAAGTATCCCTGCAACGTTTGGTGAAGATCTGAGTATGTAGTTTTTGACCTTATCTGGAACCTCCTATCTGAAAATTTGAAAATTCTTAAAAAATTCGTCGAAAATCTTGATGTCTCCAATCTCTTGTTTTGTACGTTTTTTCCACGTGTCTTGATATCCAATGTATCCCTGCAAAGTTTGGTGAAGATCTGAGTATGTCGTTTTTGACCTTATCTGGAACATCCTTTCTGAAAATTTGAAAATTGTTAAAAAATTCGTCCAAAATCTTGATGTCTCCAATCTCTTTTTTGTACGTTTTTTCCACGTGTCTTGACATCCAATGTATCCCTGCAAAGTTTGGTGAAGATCTGAGTATGTAGTTTTTGACCTTATCTGGAACCTCCCATCTGAAAATTTGAAAATTCTTAAAAAATTCGACCAAAATCTTGATGTCTCCAATCTTTTGTTTTGTACGTTTTTTCCACGTGTCTTGACACATAATGTATCCATGCAAAGTTTGGTGAAGATCTGAGTATGTAGTTTTTGACCTTATATGGAACCTCCTATCTGAAAATTTGAAAATTCTTAAAAAATTCGTCCAAAATCTTGATGTCTCCAATCTCTTGTTTTGTACGTTTTTTCCACGTGTCTTGACATCCAATGTATCCCTGCAAAGTTTGGTGAAGATCTGAGTATGTAGTTTTTGACCTTATCTGGAACCTCCCATCTGAAAATTTGAAAATTCCTAAAAAATCCGTGCAAAATCTTGATGACCCCATTCTCTTGTTTTGTACGTTTTTTCCACGTGTCTTGACATCCAATGTATCCATGCAAAGTTTGGTGAAGATCTGAGTATGTCGTTTTTGACCTTATCTGGAACATCCTTTCTGAAAATTTGAAAATTGTTAAAAAATTCGTCCAAAATCTTGATGTCTCCAATCTCTTTTTTGTACGTTTTTTCCACGTGTCTTGACATCCAATGTATCCCTGCAAAGTTTGGTGAAGATCTGAGTATGTAGTTTTTGACCTTATCTGGAACCTCCCATCTGAAAATTTGAAAATTCTTCAAAAATTCGTCGAAAATCTTGATGTCTCCAATCTCTTGTTTTGTACGTTTTTTCCACGTGTCTTGACATCCAATGTATCCCTGCAATGTTTGGTGGAGATCTGAGTATGTAGTTTTTGACCTTATCTGGGACCTCCTATCAGAAAATTTGAAAATTCTTCAAAAATTCGTCCAAAATCTTGATGTCTCCAATCTCTTGTTTTGTACGTTTTTTCCACGTGTCTCGACCTCCAATGTATCCCTGCAAAGTTTGGTGAAGATCTGAGTATGTCGTTTTTGACCTTATCTGGAACATCCTTTCTGAAAATTTGAAAATTCTTAAAAAATTCGTCGAAAATCTTGATGTCTCCAATCTCTTGTTTTGTACGTTTTTTCCACGTGTCTTGACATCCAATGTATCCCTGCAAAGTTTGGTGAAGATCTGAGTATGTAGTTTTTGACCTTATATGGAACCTCCTTTCTGAAAATTTGAAAATTCTCAAAAAATTCGTCCATAATCTTGATGTCTCCAATCTCTTGTTTTGTACGTTTTTTCCACGTGTCTTGACATCCAATGTATCCCTGCAAAGTTTGGTGAAGATCTGAGTATGTAGTTTTTGACCTTATCTGGAACCTCCCATCTGAAAATTTGAAAATTCTTAAAAAATTCGACCAAAATCTTGATGTCTCCAATCTTTTGTTTTGTACGTTTTTCCACGTGTCTTGACACATAATGTATCCATGCAAAGTTTGGTGAAGATCTGAGTATGTAGTTTTTGACCTTATATGGAACCTCCTATCTGAAAATTTGAAAATTCTTAAAAAATTCGTCCAAAATCTTGATGTCTCCAATCTCTTGTTTTGTACGTTTTTTCCACGTGTCTTGACATCCAATGTATCCCTGCAAAGTTTGGTGAAGATCTGAGTATGTAGTTTTTGACCTTATCTGGAACCTCCCATCTGAAAATTTGAAAATTCCTAAAAAATCCGTGCAAAATCTTGATGACCCCAATCTCTTGTTTTGTACGTTTTTTCCACGTGTCTTGACATCCAATGTATTCCTGCAATGTTTGGTGAAGATCTGAGTATGTAGTTTTTGACCTTATATGGAACCTCCTATCTGAAAATTTGAAAATTCTTAAAAAAATCGTCGAAAATCTTGATGTCTCCAATCTCTTGTTTTGTACGTTTTTTCCACGTGTCTTGACATGCAAAGTATCCCTGCAACGTTTGGTGAAGATCTGAGTATGTAGTTTTTGACCTTATCTAGAACCTCCTATCTGAAAATTTGAAAATTCTTCAAAAATTCGTCGAAAATCTTGATGTCTCCAATCTCTTGTTTTGTACGTTTTTTCCACGTGTCTTGACATACAATGTATTCCTGCAATGTTTGGTGAAGATCTGAGTATGTAGTTTTTGACCTTATATGGAACCTCCTATCTGAAAATTTGAAAATTCTTAAAAAATTCGTCCAAAATCTTGAAGACCCCAATCTCTTGTTTTGTACGTTTTTTCCACGTGTCTTGACATCCAATGTATCCCTGCAAAGTTTGGTGAAAATCTGAGTATGTAGTTTTTGACCTTATATGGAACCTCCTTTCTGAAAATTTGAGAATTCTTAAAAAATTCGTCCAAAATCTTGATGTCTCCAATCTCTTGTTTTGTACGTTTTTTCCACGTGTCTTGACATCCAATGTATCCATGCAAAGTTTGGTGAAGATCTGAGTATGTCGTTTTTGACCTTATCTGGAACCTCCCATCCGAAAATTTGAAAATTCTTAAAAAATTCGTCGAAAATCTTGATGTCTCCAATCTCTTGTTTTGTACGTTTTTTCCACGTGTCTTGACATGCAAAGTATCCCTGCAACGTTTGGTGAAGATCTGAGTATGTAGTTTTTGACCTTATCTGGAACCTCCTATCTGAAAATTTGAAAATTCTTCAAAAATTCGTCGAAAATCTTGATGTCTCCAATCTCTTGTTTTGTACGTTTTTTCCACGTGTCTTGACATCCAATGTATTCCTGCAATGTTTGGTGGAGATCTGAGTATGTAGTTTTAGACCTTATCTGGAACCTCCTATCTGAAAATTTGAAAATTCTTCAAAAATTCGTCCAAAGTCTTGATGTCTCCAATCTCTTGTTTTGTACGTTTTTTCCACGTGTCTCGACCTCCAATGGATCCCTGCAAAGTTTGGTGAAGATCTGAGTATGTCGTTTTTGACCTTATCTGGAACATCCTTTCTGAAAATTTGAAAATTCTTAAAAAATTCGTCGAAAATCTTGATGTCTCCAATCTCTTGTTTTGTACGTTTTTTCCACGTGTCTTGACATCCAATGTATCCCTGCAAAGTTTGGTGAAGATCTGAGTATGTAGTTTTTGACCTTATATGGAACCTCCTATCTGAAAATTTGAAAATTCTTAAAAAATTCGTCCAAAATCTTGATGTCTCCAATCTCTTGTTTTGTACGTTTTTTCCACGTGTCTCGACCTCCAATGGATCCCTGCAAAGTTTGGTGAAGATCTGAGTATGTCGTTTTTGACCTTATCTGGAACCTCCCATCTGAAAATTTGAAAATTCTTAAAAAATTCGTCGAAAATCTTGATGTCTCCGATCTCTTGTTTTGTACGTTTTTTCCACGTGTCTTGACATGCAAAGTATTCCTGCAAAGTTTGGTGAAGATCTGAGTATGTAGTTTTTGACCTCATCTGGAACCTCCTATCTGAAAATTTGAAAATTCTTAAAAAATTCGTCCAAAATCTTGATGTCTCCAATCTCTTGTTTTGTACGTTTTTTCCACGTGTCTTGACATCCAATGTATCCCTGCAATGTTTGGTGAAGATCTGAGTATGTAGTTTTTGACCTTATCTGGAACCTCCCATCTGAAAATTTGAAAATTCCTAAAAAATCCGTCCAAAATCTTGATGACCCCAATCTCTTGTTTTGTACTTTTTTTCCACGTGTCTCGACCTCCAATGTATCCCTGCAAAGTTTGGTGAAGATCTGAGTATGTAGTTTTTGACCTTATATGGAACCTCCTATCTGAAAATTTGAAAATTCTTAAAAAATTCGTCCAAAATCTTGATGTCACCAATCCTATGTTTTGTATGTTTTTTCCACGTGTCTTGACATCCAATGTATCCATGCAAAGTTTGGTGAAGATCTGAGTATGTCGTTTTTGACCTTATCTGGAACCTCCCATCTGAAAATTTGAAAATTCTTAAAAAATTCGTCGAAAATCTTGATGTCTCCGATCTCTTGTTTTGTACGTTTTTTCCACGTGTCTTGACATGCAAAGTATTCCTGCAAAGTTTGGTGAAGATCTGAGTATGTAGTTTTTGACCTCATCTGGAACCTCCTATCTGAAAATTTGAAAATTCTTAAAAAATTCGTCCAAAATTTTGATGTCTCCAATCTCTTGTTTTGTACGTTTTTTCCACGTGTCTTGACATCCAATGTATCCCTGCAATGTTTGGTGAAGATCTGAGTATGTAGTTTTTGACCTTATCTGGAACCTCCCATCTGAAAATTTGAAAATTCCTAAAAAATCCGTCCAAAATCTTGATGACCCCAATCTCTTGTTTTGTACGTTTTTTCCACGTGTCTTGACATCCAATGTATCCCTGCAAAGTTTGGTGAAGATCTGAGTATGTAGTTTTTGACCTTATCTGGAACCTCCTATCTGAAAATTTGAAAATTCTTAAAAAATTCGTCCAAAATCTTGATGTCTCCAATCTCTTGTTTTGTACGTTTTTTCCACGTGTCTTGATATCCAATGTATCCCTGCAAAGTTTGGTGAAGATCTGAGTATGTAGTTTTTGACCTTATATGGAACCTCCTATCTGAAAATTTGAAAATTCTTAAAAAATTCGTCCAAAATCTTGATGTCTCCAATCTCTTGTTTTGTACGTTTTTTCCACGTGTCTTGACATCCAATGTATCCCTGCAAAGTTTGGTGAAGATCTGAGTATGTAGTTTTTGACCTTATATTGAACCTCCCATCTGAAAATTTGAAAATTCTTAAAAAATTCGTCCAAAATCTTGATGTCTCCAATCTCTTGTTTTGTACGTTTTTTCCACGTGTCTTGATATCCAATGTATCCCTGCAAAGTTTGGTGAAGATCTGAGTATGTAGTTTTTGACCTTATATGGAACCTCCTATCTGAAAATTTGAAAATTCTTAAAAAATTCGTCCAAAATTTTGATGTCTCCAATCTCTTGTTTTGTACGTTTTTTCCACGTGTCTTGACATCCAATATATCCCTGCAATGTTTGGTGAAGATCTGAGTATGTAGTTTTTGACCTTATCTGGAACCTCCCATCTGAAAATTTGAAAATTCCTAAAAAATCCGTCCAAAATCTTGATGACCCCAATCTCTTGTTTTGTACGTTTTTTCCACGTGTCTTGACATCCAATGTATCCCTGCAAAGTTTGGTGAAGATCTGAGTATGTAGTTTTTGACCTTATATTGAACCTCCCATCTGAAAATTTGAAAATTCTTAAAAAATTCGTCCAAAATCTTGATGTCTCCAATCTCTTGTTTTGTACGTTTTTTCCACGTGTCTTGATATCCAATGTATCCCTGCAAAGTTTGGTGAAGATCTGAGTATGTAGTTTTTGACCTTATATGGAACCTCCTATCTGAAAATTTGAAAATTCTTAAAAAATTCGTCCAAAATCTTGATGTCTCCAATCTCTTGTTTTGTACGTTTTTTCCACGTGTCTCGACCTCCAATGGATCCCTGCAAAGTTTGGTGAAGATCTGAGTATGTAGTTTTTGACCTTATCTGGAACCTCCCATCTGAAAATTTGAAAATTCTTAAAAAATTCGACCAAAATCTTGATGTCTCCAATCTTTTGTTTTGTACGTTTTTTCCACGTGTCTTGACACATAATGAATCCCTGCAAAGTTTGGTGAAGATCTGAGTATGTAGTTTTTGACCTTATCTGGAACCTCCTATCTGAAAATTTGAAAATTCTTAAAAAATTCGTCGAAAATCTTGATGTCTCCAATCTTTTGTTTTGTACGTTTTTTCCACGTGTCTTGACATCCAATGTATCCCTGCAAAGTTTGGTGAAGATCTGAGTATGTAGTTTTTGACCTTATATGGAACCTCCTATCTGAAAATTTGAAAATTCTTAAAAAATTCGTCCAAAATCTTGATGTCTCCAATCTCTTGTTTTGTACGTTTTTTCCACGTGTCTCGACCTCCAATGGATCCCTGCAAAGTTTGGTGAAGATCTGAGTATGTCGTTTTTGACCTTATCTGGAACCTCCCATCTGAAAATTTGAAAATTCTTAAAAAATTCGTCGAAAATCTTGATGTCTCCGATCTCTTGTTTTGTACGTTTTTTCCACGTGTCTTGACATGCAATGTATTCCTGCAAAGTTTGGTGAAGATCTGAGTATGTAGTTTTTGACCTCATCTGGAACCTCCTATCTGAAAATTTGAAAATTCTTAAAAAATTCGTCCAAAATCTTGATGTCTCCAATCTCTTGTTTTGTACGTTTTTTCCACATGTCTTGACATCCAATGTATCCCTGCAATGTTTGGTGAAGATCTGAGTATGTAGTTTTTGACCTTATATGGAGCCTCCTATCTGAAAATTTGAAAATTCTTAAAAAATTCGTCCAAAATCTTGATGTCTCCAATCTCTTGTTTTGTACGTTCTTTCCACGTGTCTTGACATCCAATGTATCCCTGCAATGTTTGGTGAAGATCTGAGTATGTAGTTTTTGACCTTATATGGAACCTCCTATCTGAAAATTTGAAAATTCTTAAAAGAATTTAACAAAATCTTGATGTCCCCAATCCTATGTTTTGTATGTTTTTTCCACGTGTCTTGACATACAATGTATCCCTGCAGAGTTTGGTGAAGATCTGAGTATGTAGTTTTTGACCTTATCTGGAACCTCCCATCTGAAAATTTGAAAATTCCTAAAAAATCCGTCCAAAATCTTGTTGACCCGAATCTCTTGTTTTGTACGTTTTTTCCACGTGTCTTGACATCCAATGTATCCCTGCAAAGTTTGGTGAAGATCTGAGTATGTAGTTTTTGACTTTATCTGGAACCGCATTTCTGAAAATTTGAAAATTTTTAAAAAAATCGTCCAAAATCTTGATGACCCCAATCTCTTGTTTTGTACGTTTTTTCCACGTGTCTTGACATCCAAAGTATCCCTGCAAAGTTTGGTGAAGATCTGAGTATGTAGTTTTTGACCTTATATGGAACCTCCTTTCTGAAAATTTGAGAATTCTTAAAAAATTCGTCCAAAATCTTGATGTCTCCAATCTCTTGTTTTGTACGTTTTTTCCACGTGTCTTGACATCCAATGTATCCATGCAAAGTTTGGTGAAGATCTGAGTATGTCGTTTTTGACCTTATCTGGAACCTCCCATCTGAAAATTTGAAAATTCTTAAAAAATTCGTCGAAAATCTTGATGTCTCCAATCTTTTGTTTTGTACGTTTTTTCCACGTGTCTTGACATGCAAAGTATCCCTGCAACGTTTGGTGAAGATCTGAGTATGTAGTTTTTGACCTTATCTGGAACCTCCTATCTGAAAATTTGAAAATTCTTAAAAAATTCGTCGAAAATCTTGATGTCTCCAATCTCTTGTTTTGTACGTTTTTTCCACGTGTCTTGATATCCAATGTATCCCTGCAAAGTTTGGTGAAGATCTGAGTATGTCGTTTTTGACCTTATCTGGAACATCCTTTCTGAAAATTTGAAAATTGTTAAAAAATTCGTCCAAAATCTTGATGTCTCCAATCTCTTTTTTGTACGTTTTTTCCACGTGTCTTGACATCCAATGTATCCCTGCAAAGTTTGGTGAAGATCTGAGTATGTAGTTTTTGACCTTATCTGGAACCTCCCATCTGAAAATTTGAAAATTCTTAAAAAATTCGACCAAAATCTTGATGTCTCCAATCTTTTGTTTTGTACGTTTTTTCCACGTGTCTTGACACATAATGTATCCATGCAAAGTTTGGTGAAGATCTGAGTATGTAGTTTTTGACCTTATATGGAACCTCCTATCTGAAAATTTGAAAATTCTTAAAAAATTCGTCCAAAATCTTGATGTCTCCAATCTCTTGTTTTGTACGTTTTTTCCACGTGTCTTGACATCCAATGTATCCCTGCAAAGTTTGGTGAAGATCTGAGTATGTAGTTTTTGACCTTATCTGGAACCTCCCATCTGAAAATTTGAAAATTCCTAAAAAATCCGTGCAAAATCTTGATGACCCCATTCTCTTGTTTTGTACGTTTTTTCCACGTGTCTTGACATCCAATGTATCCATGCAAAGTTTGGTGAAGATCTGAGTATGTCGTTTTTGACCTTATCTGGAACATCCTTTCTGAAAATTTGAAAATTGTTAAAAAATTCGTCCAAAATCTTGATGTCTCCAATCTCTTTTTTGTACGTTTTTTCCACGTGTCTTGACATCCAATGTATCCCTGCAAAGTTTGGTGAAGATCTGAGTATGTAGTTTTTGACCTTATCTGGAACCTCCCATCTGAAAATTTGAAAATTCTTCAAAAATTCGTCGAAAATCTTGATGTCTCCAATCTCTTGTTTTGTACGTTTTTTCCACGTGTCTTGACATCCAATGTATCCCTGCAATGTTTGGTGGAGATCTGAGTATGTAGTTTTTGACCTTATCTGGGACCTCCTATCAGAAAATTTGAAAATTCTTCAAAAATTCGTCCAAAATCTTGATGTCTCCAATCTCTTGTTTTGTACGTTTTTTCCACGTGTCTCGACCTCCAATGTATCCCTGCAAAGTTTGGTGAAGATCTGAGTATGTCGTTTTTGACCTTATCTGGAACATCCTTTCTGAAAATTTGAAAATTCTTAAAAAATTCGTCGAAAATCTTGATGTCTCCAATCTCTTGTTTTGTACGTTTTTTCCACGTGTCTTGACATCCAATGTATCCCTGCAAAGTTTGGTGAAGATCTGAGTATGTAGTTTTTGACCTTATATGGAACCTCCTTTCTGAAAATTTGAAAATTCTCAAAAAATTCGTCCATAATCTTGATGTCTCCAATCTCTTGTTTTGTACGTTTTTTCCACGTGTCTTGACATCCAATGTATCCCTGCAAAGTTTGGTGAAGATCTGAGTATGTAGTTTTTGACCTTATCTGGAACCTCCCATCTGAAAATTTGAAAATTCTTAAAAAATTCGACCAAAATCTTGATGTCTCCAATCTTTTGTTTTGTACGTTTTTTCCACGTGTCTTGACACATAATGTATCCATGCAAAGTTTGGTGAAGATCTGAGTATGTAGTTTTTGACCTTATATGGAACCTCCTATCTGAAAATTTGAAAATTCTTAAAAAATTCGTCCAAAATCTTGATGTCTCCAATCTCTTGTTTTGTACGTTTTTTCCACGTGTCTTGACATCCAATGTATCCCTGCAAAGTTTGGTGAAGATCTGAGTATGTAGTTTTTGACCTTATCTGGAACCTCCCATCTGAAAATTTGAAAATTCCTAAAAAATCCGTGCAAAATCTTGATGACCCCAATCTCTTGTTTTGTACGTTTTTTCCACGTGTCTTGACATCCAATGTATTCCTGCAATGTTTGGTGAAGATCTGAGTATGTAGTTTTTGACCTTATATGGAACCTCCTATCTGAAAATTTGAAAATTCTTAAAAAAATCGTCGAAAATCTTGATGTCTCCAATCTCTTGTTTTGTACGTTTTTTCCACGTGTCTTGACATGCAAAGTATCCCTGCAACGTTTGGTGAAGATCTGAGTATGTAGTTTTTGACCTTATCTAGAACCTCCTATCTGAAAATTTGAAAATTCTTCAAAAATTCGTCGAAAATCTTGATGTCTCCAATCTCTTGTTTTGTACGTTTTTTCCACGTGTCTTGACATACAATGTATTCCTGCAATGTTTGGTGAAGATCTGAGTATGTAGTTTTTGACCTTATATGGAACCTCCTATCTGAAAATTTGAAAATTCTTAAAAAATTCGTCCAAAATCTTGAAGACCCCAATCTCTTGTTTTGTACGTTTTTTCCACGTGTCTTGACATCCAATGTATCCCTGCAAAGTTTGGTGAAAATCTGAGTATGTAGTTTTTGACCTTATATGGAACCTCCTTTCTGAAAATTTGAGAATTCTTAAAAAATTCGTCCAAAATCTTGATGTCTCCAATCTCTTGTTTTGTACGTTTTTTCCACGTGTCTTGACATCCAATGTATCCATGCAAAGTTTGGTGAAGATCTGAGTATGTCGTTTTTGACCTTATCTGGAACCTCCCATCCGAAAATTTGAAAAATCTTAAAAAATTCGTCGAAAATCTTGATGTCTCCAATCTCTTGTTTTGTACGTTTTTTCCACGTGTCTTGACATGCAAAGTATCCCTGCAACGTTTGGTGAAGATCTGAGTATGTAGTTTTTGACCTTATCTGGAACCTCCTATCTGAAAATTTGAAAATTCTTCAAAAATTCGTCGAAAATCTTGATGTCTCCAATCTCTTGTTTTGTACGTTTTTTCCACGTGTCTTGACATCCAATGTATTCCTGCAATGTTTGGTGGAGATCTGAGTATGTAGTTTTAGACCTTATCTGGAACCTCCTATCTGAAAATTTGAAAATTCTTCAAAAATTCGTCCAAAGTCTTGATGTCTCCAATCTCTTGTTTTGTACGTTTTTTCCACGTGTCTCGACCTCCAATGGATCCCTGCAAAGTTTGGTGAAGATCTGAGTATGTCGTTTTTGACCTTATCTGGAACATCCTTTCTGAAAATTTGAAAATTCTTAAAAAATTCGTCGAAAATCTTGATGTCTCCAATCTCTTGTTTTGTACGTTTTTTCCACGTGTCTTGACATCCAATGTATCCCTGCAAAGTTTGGTGAAGATCTGAGTATGTAGTTTTTGACCTTATATGGAACCTCCTATCTGAAAATTTGAAAATTCTTAAAAAATTCGTCCAAAATCTTGATGTCTCCAATCTCTTGTTTTGTACGTTTTTTCCACGTGTCTCGACCTCCAATGGATCCCTGCAAAGTTTGGTGAAGATCTGAGTATGTCGTTTTTGACCTTATCTGGAACCTCCCATCTGAAAATTTGAAAATTCTTAAAAAATTCGTCGAAAATCTTGATGTCTCCGATCTCTTGTTTTGTACGTTTTTTCCACGTGTCTTGACATGCAAAGTATTCCTGCAAAGTTTGGTGAAGATCTGAGTATGTAGTTTTTGACCTCATCTGGAACCTCCTATCTGAAAATTTGAAAATTCTTAAAAAATTCGTCCAAAATCTTGATGTCTCCAATCTCTTGTTTTGTACGTTTTTTCCACGTGTCTTGACATCCAATGTATCCCTGCAATGTTTGGTGAAGATCTGAGTATGTAGTTTTTGACCTTATCTGGAACCTCCCATCTGAAAATTTGAAAATTCCTAAAAAATCCGTCCAAAATCTTGATGACCCCAATCTCTTGTTTTGTACTTTTTTTCCACGTGTCTCGACCTCCAATGTATCCCTGCAAAGTTTGGTGAAGATCTGAGTATGTAGTTTTTGACCTTATATGGAACCTCCTATCTGAAAATTTGAAAATTCTTAAAAAATTCGTCCAAAATCTTGATGTCACCAATCCTATGTTTTGTATGTTTTTTCCACGTGTCTTGACATCCAATGTATCCATGCAAAGTTTGGTGAAGATCTGAGTATGTCGTTTTTGACCTTATCTGGAACCTCCCATCTGAAAATTTGAAAATTCTTAAAAAATTCGTCGAAAATCTTGATGTCTCCGATCTCTTGTTTTGTACGTTTTTTCCACGTGTCTTGACATGCAAAGTATTCCTGCAAAGTTTGGTGAAGATCTGAGTATGTAGTTTTTGACCTCATCTGGAACCTCCTATCTGAAAATTTGAAAATTCTTAAAAAATTCGTCCAAAATTTTGATGTCTCCAATCTCTTGTTTTGTACGTTTCTTCCACGTGTCTTGACATCCAATGTATCCCTGCAATGTTTGGTGAAGATCTGAGTATGTAGTTTTTGACCTTATCTGGAACCTCCCATCTGAAAATTTGAAAATTCCTAAAAAATCCGTCCAAAATCTTGATGACCCCAATCTCTTGTTTTGTACGTTTTTTCCACGTGTCTTGACATCCAATGTATCCCTGCAAAGTTTGGTGAAGATCTGAGTATGTAGTTTTTGACCTTATCTGGAACCTCCTATCTGAAAATTTGAAAATTCTTAAAAAATTCGTCCAAAATCTTGATGTCTCCAATCTCTTGTTTTGTACGTTTTTTCCACGTGTCTTGATATCCAATGTATCCCTGCAAAGTTTGGTGAAGATCTGAGTATGTAGTTTTTGACCTTATATGGAACCTCCTATCTGAAAATTTGAAAATTCTTAAAAAATTCGTCCAAAATCTTGATGTCTCCAATCTCTTGTTTTGTACGTTTTTTCCACGTGTCTTGACATCCAATGTATCCCTGCAAAGTTTGGTGAAGATCTGAGTATGTAGTTTTTGACCTTATATTGAACCTCCCATCTGAAAATTTGAAAATTCTTAAAAAATTCGTCCAAAATCTTGATGTCTCCAATCTCTTGTTTTGTACGTTTTTTCCACGTGTCTTGATATCCAATGTATCCCTGCAAAGTTTGGTGAAGATCTGAGTATGTAGTTTTTGACCTTATATGGAACCTCCTATCTGAAAATTTGAAAATTCTTAAAAAATTCGTCCAAAATTTTGATGTCTCCAATCTCTTGTTTTGTACGTTTTTTCCACGTGTCTTGACATCCAATATATCCCTGCAATGTTTGGTGAAGATCTGAGTATGTAGTTTTTGACCTTATCTGGAACCTCCCATCTGAAAATTTGAAAATTCCTAAAAAATCCGTCCAAAATCTTGATGACCCCAATCTCTTGTTTTGTACGTTTTTTCCACGTGTCTTGACATCCAATGTATCCCTGCAAAGTTTGGTGAAGATCTGAGTATGTAGTTTTTGACCTTATATTGAACCTCCCATCTGAAAATTTGAAAATTCTTAAAAAATTCGTCCAAAATCTTGATGTCTCCAATCTCTTGTTTTGTACGTTTTTTCCACGTGTCTTGATATCCAATGTATCCCTGCAAAGTTTGGTGAAGATCTGAGTATGTAGTTTTTGACCTTATATGGAACCTCCTATCTGAAAATTTGAAAATTCTTAAAAAATTCGTCCAAAATCTTGATGTCTCCAATCTCTTGTTTTGTACGTTTTTTCCACGTGTCTCGACCTCCAATGGATCCCTGCAAAGTTTGGTGAAGATCTGAGTATGTAGTTTTTGACCTTATCTGGAACCTCCCATCTGAAAATTTGAAAATTCTTAAAAAATTCGACCAAAATCTTGATGTCTCCAATCTTTTGTTTTGTACGTTTTTTCCACGTGTCTTGACACATAATGAATCCCTGCAAAGTTTGGTGAAGATCTGAGTATGTAGTTTTTGACCTTATCTGGAACCTCCTATCTGAAAATTTGAAAATTCTTAAAAAATTCGTCGAAAATCTTGATGTCTCCAATCTTTTGTTTTGTACGTTTTTTCCACGTGTCTTGACATCCAATGTATCCCTGCAAAGTTTGGTGAAGATCTGAGTATGTAGTTTTTGACCTTATATGGAACCTCCTATCTGAAAATTTGAAAATTCTTAAAAAATTCGTCCAAAATCTTGATGTCTCCAATCTCTTGTTTTGTACGTTTTTTCCACGTGTCTCGACCTCCAATGGATCCCTGCAAAGTTTGGTGAAGATCTGAGTATGTCGTTTTTGACCTTATCTGGAACCTCCCATCTGAAAATTTGAAAATTCTTAAAAAATTCGTCGAAAATCTTGATGTCTCCGATCTCTTGTTTTGTACGTTTTTTCCACGTGTCTTGACATGCAAAGTATTCCTGCAAAGTTTGGTGAAGATCTGAGTATGTAGTTTTTGACCTCATCTGGAACCTCCTATCTGAAAATTTGAAAATTCTTAAAAAATTCGTCCAAAATCTTGATGTCTCCAATCTCTTGTTTTGTACGTTTTTTCCACATGTCTTGACATCCAATGTATCCCTGCAATGTTTGGTGAAGATCTGAGTATGTAGTTTTTGACCTTATATGGAGCCTCCTATCTGAAAATTTGAAAATTCTTAAAAAATTCGTCCAAAATCTTGATGTCTCCAATCTCTTGTTTTGTACGTTCTTTCCACGTGTCTTGACATCCAATGTATCCCTGCAATGTTTGGTGAAGATCTGAGTATGTAGTTTTTGACCTTATATGGAACCTCCTATCTGAAAATTTGAAAATTCTTAAAAGAATTTAACAAAATCTTGATGTCCCCAATCCTATGTTTTGTATGTTTTTTCCACGTGTCTTGACATACAATGTATCCCTGCAGAGTTTGGTGAAGATCTGAGTATGTAGTTTTTGACCTTATCTGGAACCTCCCATCTGAAAATTTGAAAATTCCTAAAAAATCCGTCCAAAATCTTGTTGACCCGAATCTCTTGTTTTGTACGTTTTTTCCACGTGTCTTGACATCCAATGTATCCCTGCAAAGTTTGGTGAAGATCTGAGTATGTAGTTTTTGACCTTATCTGGAACCGCATTTCTGAAAATTTGAAAATTTTTAAAAAAATCGTCCAAAATCTTGATGTCTCCAATCTCTTGTTTTGTACGTTTTTTCCACGTGTCTTCACATCCAATGTATCCCTGCAAAGTTTGGTGAAGATCTGAGTATGTAGTTTTTGACCTTATATGGAACCTCCTATCTGAAAATTTGAAAATTCTTAAAAAATTCGTCCAAAATCTTGATGTCTCCAATCTCTTGTTTTGTACGTTTTTTCCACGTGTCTCGACCTCCAATGGATCCCTGCAAAGTTTGGTGAAGATCTGAGTATGTCGTTTTTGACCTTATCTGGAACCTCCCATCTGAAAATTTGAAAATTCTTAAAAAATTCGTCGAAAATCTTGATGTCTCCGATCTCTTGTTTTGTACGTTTTTTCCACGTGTCTTGACATGCAAAGTATTCCTGCAAAGTTTGGTGAAGATCTGAGTATGTAGTTTTTGACCTCATCTGGAACCTGCTATCTGAAAATTTGAAAATTCTTAAAAAATTCGTCCAAAATCTTGATGTCTCCAATCTCTTGTTTTGTACGTTTTTTCCACGTGTCTTGACATCCAATGTATCCCTGCAAAGTTTGGTGAAGATCTGAGTATGTAGTTTTTGACCTTATCTGGAACCTCCTATCTGAAAATTTGAAAATTCTTAAAAAATTCGTCCAAAATCTTGATGTCTCCAATCTCTTGTTTTGTACGTTTTTTCCACGTGTCTTGATATCCAATGTATCCCTGCAAAGTTTGGTGAAGATCTGAGTATGTCGTTTTTGACCTTATCTGGAACATCCTTTCTGAAAATTTGAAAATTGTTAAAAAATTCGTCCAAAATCTTGATGTCTCCAATCTCTTTTTTGTACGTTTTTTCCACGTGTCTTGACATCCAATGGATCCCTGCAAAGTTTGGTGAAGATCTGAGTATGTAGTTTTTGACCTTATCTACAACCTCCCATCTGAAAATTTGAAAATTCTTAAAAAATTCGACCAAAATCTTGATGTCTCCAATCTTTTGTTTTGTACGTTTTTTCCACGTGTCTTGACACATAATGTATCCATGCAAAGTTTGGTGAAGATCTGAGTATGTAGTTTTTGACCTTATATGGAACCTCCTATCTGAAAATTTGAAAATTCTTAAAAAATTCGTCCAAAATCTTGATGTCTCCAATCTCTTGTTTTGTACGTTTTTTCCACGTGTCTTGACATCCAATGTATCCCTGCAAAGTTTGGTGAAGATCTGAGTATGTAGTTTTTGACCTTATCTGGAACCTCCCATCTGAAAATTTGAAAATTCCTAAAAAATCCGTGCAAAATCTTGATGACCCCAATCTCTTGTTTTGTACGTTTTTTCCACGTGTCTTGACATCCAATGTATTCCTGCAATGTTTGGTGAAGATCTGAGTATGTAGTTTTTGACCTTATATGGAACCTCCTATCTGAAAATTTGAAAATTCTTAAAAAATTCGACCAAAATCTTGATGTTCCGAATCCTATGTTTTGTATGTTTTTTCCACGTGTCTTGACATCCAATGTATCCCTGCAAAGTTTGGTGAAGATCTGAGTATGTAGTTTTTGACCTTATATTGAACCTCCCATCTGAAAATTTGAAAATTCTTAAAAAATTCGTCCAAAATCTTGATGACCCCAATCTCTTGTTTTGTACGTTTTTTCCACGTGTCTTGACATCCAAAGTATCCCTGCAAAGTTTGGTGAAGATCTGAGTATGTAGTTTTTGACCTTATATGGAACCTCCTTTCTGAAAATTTGAGAATTCTTAAAAAATTCGTCCAAAATCTTGATGTCTCCAATCTCTTGTTTTGTACGTTTTTTCCACGTGTCTTGACATCCAATGTATCCATGCAAAGTTTGGTGAAGATCTGAGTATGTCGTTTTTGACCTTATCTGGAACCTCCCATCTGAAAATTTGAAAATTCTTAAAAAATTCGTCGAAAATCTTGATGTCTCCAATCTTTTGTTTTGTACGTTTTTTCCACGTGTCTTGACATGCAAAGTATCCCTGCAACGTTTGGTGAAGATCTGAGTATGTAGTTTTTGACCTTATCTGGAACCTCCTATCTGAAAATTTGAAAATTCTTAAAAAATTCGTCGAAAATCTTGATGTCTCCAATCTCTTGTTTTGTACGTTTTTTCCACGTGTCTTGATATCCAATGTATCCCTGCAAAGTTTGGTGAAGATCTGAGTATGTCGTTTTTGACCTTATCTGGAACATCCTTTCTGAAAATTTGAAAATTGTTAAAAAATTCGTCCAAAATCTTGATGTCTCCAATCTCTTTTTTGTACGTTTTTTCCACGTGTCTTGACATCCAATGTATCCCTGCAAAGTTTGGTGAAGATCTGAGTATGTAGTTTTTGACCTTATATGGAACCTCCTTTCTGAAAATTTGAGAATTCTTAAAAAATTCGTCCAAAATCTTGATGTCTCCAATCTCTTGTTTTGTACGTTTTTTCCACGTGTCTTGACATCCAATGTATCCATGCAAAGTTTGGTGAAGATCTGAGTATGTCGTTTTTGACCTTATCTGGAACCTCCCATCTGAAAATTTGAAAATTCTTAAAAAATTCGTCGAAAATCTTGATGTCTCCAATCTTTTGTTTTGTACGTTTTTTCCACGTGTCTTGACATGCAAAGTATCCCTGCAACGTTTGGTGAAGATCTGAGTATGTAGTTTTTGACCTTATCTGGAACCTCCTATCTGAAAATTTGAAAATTCTTAAAAAATTCGTCGAAAATCTTGATGTCTCCAATCTCTTGTTTTGTACGTTTTTTCCACGTGTCTTGATATCCAATGTATCCCTGCAAAGTTTGGTGAAGATCTGAGTATGTCGTTTTTGACCTTATCTGGAACATCCTTTCTGAAAATTTGAAAATTGTTAAAAAATTCGTCCAAAATCTTGATGTCTCCAATCTCTTTTTTGTACGTTTTTTCCACGTGTCTTGACATCCAATGTATCCCTGCAAAGTTTGGTGAAGATCTGAGTATGTAGTTTTTGACCTTATCTGGAACCTCCCATCTGAAAATTTGAAAATTCTTAAAAAATTCGACCAAAATCTTGATGTCTCCAATCTTTTGTTTTGTACGTTTTTTCCACGTGTCTTGACACATAATGTATCCATGCAAAGTTTGGTGAAGATCTGAGTATGTAGTTTTTGACCTTATATGGAACCTCCTATCTGAAAATTTGAAAATTCTTAAAAAATTCGTCCAAAATCTTGATGTCTCCAATCTCTTGTTTTGTACGTTTTTTCCACGTGTCTTGACATCCAATGTATCCCTGCAAAGTTTGGTGAAGATCGGAGTATGTAGTTTTTGACCTTATCTGGAACCTCCCATCTGAAAATTTGAAAATTCCTAAAAAATCCGTGCAAAATCTTGATGACCCCAATCTCTTGTTTTGTACGTTTTTTCCACGTGTCTTGACATCCAATGTATCCATGCAAAGTTTGGTGAAGATCTGAGTATGTCGTTTTTGACCTTATCTGGAACATCCTTTCTGAAAATTTGAAAATTGTTAAAAAATTCGTCCAAAATCTTGATGTCTCCAATCTCTTTTTTGTACGTTTTTTCCACGTGTCTTGACATCCAATGTATCCGTGCAAAGTTTGGTGAAGATCTGAGTATGTAGTTTTTGACCTTATCTGGAACCTCCCATCTGAAAATTTGAAAATTCTTCAAAAATTCGTCGAAAATCTTGATGTCTCCAATCTCTTGTTTTGTACGTTTTTTCCACGTGTCTTGACATCCAATGTATCCCTGCAATGTTTGGTGGAGATCTGAGTATGTAGTTTTTGACCTTATCTGGGACCTCCTATCAGAAAATTTGAAAATTCTTCAAAAATTCGTCCAAAATCTTGATGTCTCCAATCTCTTGTTTTGTACGTTTTTTCCACGTGTCTCGACCTCCAATGTATCCCTGCAAAGTTTGGTGAAGATCTGAGTATGTCGTTTTTGACCTTATCTGGAACATCCTTTCTGAAAATTTGAAAATTCTTAAAAAATTCGTCGAAAATCTTGATGTCTCCAATCTCTTGTTTTGTACGTTTTTTCCACGTGTCTTGACATCCAATGTATCCCTGCAAAGTTTGGTGAAGATCTGAGTATGTAGTTTTTGACCTTATATGGAACCTCCTTTCTGAAAATTTGAAAATTCTCAAAAAATTCGTCCATAATCTTGATGTCTCCAATCTCTTGTTTTGTACGTTTTTTCCACGTGTCTTGACATCCAATGTATCCCTGCAAAGTTTGGTGAAGATCTGAGTATGTAGTTTTTGACCTTATCTGGAACCTCCCATCTGAAAATTTGAAAATTCTTAAAAAATTCGACCAAAATCTTGATGTCTCCAATCTTTTGTTTTGTACGTTTTTTCCACGTGTCTTGACACATAATGTATCCATGCAAAGTTTGGTGAAGATCTGAGTATGTAGTTTTTGACCTTATATGGAACCTCCTATCTGAAAATTTGAAAATTCTTAAAAAATTCGTCCAAAATCTTGATGTCTCCAATCTCTTGTTTTGTACGTTTTTTCCACGTGTCTTGACATCCAATGTATCCCTGCAAAGTTTGGTGAAGATCTGAGTATGTAGTTTTTGACCTTATCTGGAACCTCCCATCTGAAAATTTGAAAATTCCTAAAAAATCCGTGCAAAATCTTGATGACCCCAATCTCTTGTTTTGTACGTTTTTTCCACGTGTCTTGACATCCAATGTATTCCTGCAATGTTTGGTGAAGATCTGAGTATGTAGTTTTTGACCTTATATGGAACCTCCTATCTGAAAATTTGAAAATTCTTAAAAAATTCGTCGAAAATCTTGATGTCTCCAATCTCTTGTTTTGTACGTTTTTTCCACGTGTCTTGACATGCAAATTATCCCTGCAACGTTTGGTGAAGATCTGAGTATGTAGTTTTTGACCTTATCTGGAACCTCCTATCTGAAAATTTGAAAATTCTTAAAAAATTCGTCCAAAATCTTGAAGACCCCAATCTCTTGTTTTGTACGTTTTTTCCACGTGTCTTGACATCCAATGTATCCCTGCAAAGTTTGGTGAAGATCTGAGTATGTAGTTTTTGACCTTATATGGAACCTCCTTTCTGAAAATTTGAGAATTCTTAAAAAATTCGTCCAAAATCTTGATGTCTCCAATCTCTTGTTTTGTACGTTTTTTCCACGTGTCTTGACATCCAATGTATCCATGCAAAGTTTGGTGAAGATCTGAGTATGTCGTTTTTGACCTTATCTGGAACCTCCTATCCGAAAATTTGAAAATTCTTAAAAAATTCGTCGAAAATCTTGATGTCTCCAATCTCTTGTTTTGTACGTTTTTTCCACGTGTCTTGACATGCAAAGTATCCCTGCAACGTTTGGTGAAGATCTGAGTATGTAGTTTTTGACCTTATCTGGAACCTCCTATCTGAAAATTTGAAAATTCTTCAAAAATTCGTCGAAAATCTTGATGTCTCCATTCTCTTGTTTTGTACGTTTTTTCCACGTGTCTTGACATCCAATGTATTCCTGCAATGTTTGGTGGAGATCTGAGTATGTCGTTTTAGACCTTATCTGGAACCTCCTATCTGAAAATTTGAAAATTCTTAAAAAATTCGTCCAAAATCTTGATGTCTCCAATCTCTTGTTTTGTACGTTTTTTCCACGTGTCTCGACCTCCAATGGATCCCTGCAAAGTTTGGTGAAGATCTGAGTATGTCGTTTTTGACCTTATCTGGAACATCCTTTCTGAAAATTTGAAAATTCTTAAAAAATTCCTCGAAAATCTTGATGTCTCCAATCTCTTGTTTTGTACGTTTTTTCCACGTGTCTTGACATCCAATGTATCCCTGCAAAGTTTGGTGAAGATCTGAGTATGTAGTTTTTGACCTTATATGGAACCTCCTATCTGAAAATTTGAAAATTCTTAAAAAATTCGTCCAAAATCTTGATGTCTCCAATCTCTTGTTTTGTACGTTTTTTCCACGTGTCTCGACCTCCAATGGATCCCTGCAAAGTTTGGTGAAGATCTGAGTATGTCGTTTTTGACCTTATCTGGAACCTCCCATCTGAAAATTTGAAAATTCTTAAAAAATTCGTCGAAAACCTTCATGTCTCCGATCTCTTGTTTTGTACGTTTTTTCCACGTGTCTTGACATGCAAAGTATTCCTGCAAAGTTTGGTGAAGATCTGAGTATGTAGTTTTTGACCTCATCTGGAACCTCCTATCTGAAAATTTGAAAATTCTTAAAAAATTCGTCCAAAATTTTGATGTCTCCAATCTGTTGTTTTGTACGTTTTTTCCACGTGTCTTGACATCCAATGTATCCCTGCAATGTTTGGTGAAGATCTGAGTATGTAGTTTTTGACCTTATCTGGAACCTCCCATCTGAAAATTTGAAAATTCCTAAAAAATCCGTCCAAAATCTTGATGACCCCAATCTCTTGTTTTGTACGTTTTTTCCACGTGTCTTGACATCCAATGTATCCCTGCAAAGTTTGGTGAAGATCTGAGTATGTAGTTTTTGACCTTATCTGGAACCTCCTATCTGAAAATTTGAAAATTCTTAAAAAATTCGTCCAAAATCTTGATGTCTCCAATCTCTTGTTTTGTACGTTTTTTCCACGTGTCTTGATATCCAATGTATCCCTGCAAAGTTTGGTGAAGATCTGAGTATGTAGTTTTTGACCTTATATGGAACCTCCTATCTGAAAATTTGAAAATTCTTAAAAAATTCGTCCAAAATCTTGATGTCTCCAATCTCTTGTTTTGTACGTTTTTTCCACGTGTCTTGACATCCAATGTATCCCTGCAAAGTTTGGTGAAGATCTGAGTATGTAGTTTTTGACCTTATATTGAACCTCCCATCTGAAAATTTGAAAATTCTTAAAAAATTCGTCCAAAATCTTGATGTCTCCAATCTCTTGTTTTGTACGTTTTTTCCACGTGTCTTGATATCCAATGTATCCCTGCAAAGTTTGGTGAAGATCTGAGTATGTAGTTTTTGACCTTATATGGAACCTCCTATCTGAAAATTTGAAAATTCTTAAAAAATTCGTCCAAAATTTTGATGTCTCCAATCTCTTGTTTTGTACGTTTTTTCCACGTGTCTTGACATCCAATGTATCCCTGCAATGTTTGGTGAAGATCTGAGTATGTAGTTTTTGACCTTATCTGGAACCTCCCATCTGAAAATTTGAAAATTCCTAAAAAATCCGTCCAAAATCTTGATGACCCCAATCTCTTGTTTTGTACGTTTTTTCCACGTGTCTTGACATCCAATGTATCCCTGCAAAGTTTGGTGAAGATCTGAGTATGTAGTTTTTGACCTTATATTGAACCTCCCATCTGAAAATTTGAAAATTCTTAAAAAATTCGTCCAAAATCTTGATGTCTCCAATCTCTTGTTTTGTACGTTTTTTCCACGTGTCTTGATATCCAATGTATCCCTGCAAAGTTTGGTGAAGATCTGAGTATGTAGTTTTTGACCTTATATGGAACCTCCTATCTGAAAATTTGAAAATTCTTAAAAAATTCGTCCAAAATCTTGATGTCTCCAATCTCTTGTTTTGTACGTTTTTTCCACGTGTCTCGACCTCCAATGGATCCCTGCAAAGTTTGGTGAAGATCTGAGTATGTCGTTTTTGACCTTATCTGGAACCTCCCATCTGAAAATTTGAAAATTCTTAAAAAATTCGTCGAAAATCTTGATGTCTCCGATCTCTTGTTACGTACGTTTTTTCCACGTGTCTTGACATGCAAAGTATTCCTGCAAAGTTTGGTGAAGATCTGAGTATGCAGTTTTTGACCTCATCTGGAACCTCCTATCTGAAAATTTGAAAATTCTTAAAAAATTCGTCCAAAATCTTGATGTCTCCAATCTCTTGTTTTGTACGTTTTTTCCACGTGTCTTGACATCCAATGTATCCCTGCAATGTTTGGTGAAGATCTGAGTATGTAGTTTTTGACCTTATCTGGAACCTCCCATCTGAAAATTTGAAAATTCCTAAAAAATCCGTCCAAAATCTTGATGACCCCAATCTCTTGTTTTGTACTTTTTTTCCACGTGTCTCGACCTCCAATGTATCCCTGCAAAGTTTGGTGAAGATCTGAGTATGTAGTTTTTGACCTTATATGGAACCTCCTATCTGAAAATTTGAAAATTCTTAAAAAATTCGTCCAAAATCTTGATGTCACCAATCCTATGTTTTGTATGTTTTTTCCACGTGTCTTGACATCCAATGTATCCATGCAAAGTTTCTTGAAGATCTGAGTATGTCGTTTTTGACCTTATCTGGAACCTCCCATCTGAAAATTTGAAAATTCTTAAAAAATTCGTCGAAAATCTTGATGTCTCCAATCTCTTGTTTTGTACGTTTTTTCCACGTGTCTCGACCTCCAATGGATCCCTGCAAAGTTTGGTGAAGATCTGAGTATGTCGTTTTTGACCTTATCTGGAACCTCCCATCTGAAAATTTGAAAATTCTTAAAAAATTCGTCGAAAATCTTGATGTCTCCGATCTCTTGTTTTGTACGTTTTTTCCACGTGTCTTGACATGCAAAGTATCCCTGCAACGTTTGGTGAAGATCTGAGTATGTAGTTTTTGACCTTATCTGGAACCTCCTATCTGAAAATTTGAAAATTCTTAAAAAATTCGTCCAAAATCTTGATGTCTCCAATCTCTTGTTTTGTACGTTTTTTCCACGTGTCTTGACATCCAATGTATCCCTGCAATGTTTGGTGAAGATCTGAGTATGTAGTTTTTTACCTTATATGGAGTCTCCTATCTGAAAATTTGAAAATTCTTAAAAAAATCGTCCAAAATCTTGATGTCTCCAATCTCTTGTTTTGTACGTTCTTTCCACGTGTCTTGACATCCAATGTATCCCTGCAATGTTTGGTGAAGATCTGAGTATGTAGTTTTTGACCTTATATGGAACCTCCTATCTGAAAATTTGAAAATTCTTAAAAGAATTTAACAAAATCTTGATGTCCCCAATCCTATGTTTTGTATGTTTTTTCCACGTGTCTTGACATACAATGTATCCCTGCAGAGTTTGGTGAAGATCTGAGTATGTAGTTTTTGACCTTATCTGGAACCTCCCATCTGAAAATTTGAAAATTCCTAAAAAATCCGTCCAAAATCTTGTTGACCCGAATCTCTTGTTTTGTACGTTTTTTCCACGTGTCTTGACATCCAATGTATCCCTGCAAAGTTTGGTGAAGATCTGAGTATGTAGTTTTTGACCTTATCTGGAACCGCATTTCTGAAAATTTGAAAATTTTTAAAAAAATCGTCCAAAATCTTGATGTCTCCAATCTCTTGTTTTGTACGTTTTTTCCACGTGTCTTGACATCCAATGTATCCCTGCAAAGTTTGGTGAAGATCTGAGTATGTAGTTTTTGACCTTATATGGAACCTCCTATCTGAAAATTTGAAAATTCTTAAAAAATTCGTCCAAAATCTTGATGTCTCCAATCTCTTGTTTTGTACGTTTTTTCCACGTGTCTCGACCTCCAATGGATCCCTGCAAAGTTTGGTGAAGATCTGAGTATGTCGTTTTTGACCTTATCTGGAACCTCCCATCTGAAAATTTGAAAATTCTTAAAAAATTCGTCGAAAATCTTGATGTCTCCGATCCCTTGTTTTGTACGTTTTTTCCACGTGTCTTGACATGCAAAGTATTCCTGCAAAGTTTGGTGAAGATCTGAGTATGTAGTTTTTGACCTCATCTGGAACCTCCTATCTGAAAATTTGAAAATTCTTAAAAAATTCGTCCAAAATCTTGATGTCTCCAATCTCTTGTTTTGTACGTTTTTTCCACGTGTCTTGACATCCAATGTATCCCTGCAAAGTTTGGTGAAGATCTGAGTATGTAGTTTTTTACCTTATCTGGAACCTCCTATCTGAAAATTTGAAAATTCTTAAAAAATTCGTCCAAAATCTTGATGTCTCCAATCTCTTGTTTTGTACGTTTTTTCCACGTGTCTTGATATCCAATGTATCCCTGCAAAGTTTGGTGAAGATCTGAGTATGTCGTTTTTGACCTTATCTGGAACATCCTTTCTGAAAATTTGAAAATTGTTAAAAAATTCGTCCAAAATCTTGATGTCTCCAATCTCTTTTTTGTACGTTTTTTCCACGTGTCTTGACATCCAATGGATCCCTGCAAAGTTTGGTGAAGATCTGAGTATGTAGTTTTTGACATTATCTGGAACCTCCCATCTGAAAATTTGAAAATTCTTAAAAAATTCGACCAAAATCTTGATGTCTCCAATCTTTTGTTTTGTACGTTTTTTCCACGTGTCTTGACACATAATGTATCCATGCAAAGTTTGGTGAAGATCTGAGTATGTAGTTTTTGACCTTATATGGAACCTCCTATCTGAAAATTTGAAAATTCTTAAAAAATTCGTCCAAAATCTTGATGTCTCCAATCTCTTGTTTTGTACGTTTTTTCCACGTGTCTTGACATCCAATGTATCCCTGCAAAGTTTGGTGAAGATCTGAGTATGTAGTTTTTGACCTTATCTGGAACCTCCCATCTGAAAATTTGAAAATTCCTAAAAAATCCGTGCAAAATCTTGATGACCCCAATCTCTTGTTTTGTACGTTTTTTCCACGTGTCTTGACATCCAATGTATTCCTGCAATGTTTGGTGAAGATCTGAGTATGTAGTTTTTGACCTTATATGGAACCTCCTATCTGAAAATTTGAAAATTCTTAAAAAATTCGACCAAAATCTTGATGTTCCGAATCCTATGTTTTGTATGTTTTTTCCACGTGTCTTGACATCCAATGTATCCCTGCAAAGTTTGGTGAAGATCTGAGTATGTAGTTTTTGACCTTATATTGAACCTCCCATCTGAAAATTTGAAAATTCTTAAAAAATTCGTCCAAAATCTTGATGACCCCAATCTCTTGTTTTGTACGTTTTTTCCACGTGTCTTGACATCCAAAGTATCCCTGCAAAGTTTGGTGAAGATCTGAGTATGTAGTTTTGGCCTTATATGGAACCTCCTTTCTGAAAATTTGAGAATTCTTAAAAAATTCGTCGAAAATCTTGATGTCTCCAATCTTTTGTTTTGTACGTTTTTTCCACGTGTCTTGACATGCAAAGTATCCCTGCAACGTTTGGTGAAGATCTGAGTATGTAGTTTTTGACCTTATCTGGAACCTCCTATCTGAAAATTTGAAAATTCTTAAAAAATTCGTCGAAAATCTTGATGTCTCCAATCTCTTGTTTTGTACGTTTTTTCCACGTGTCTTGATATCCAATGTATCCCTGCAAAGTTTGGTGAAGATCTGAGTATGTCGTTTTTGACCTTATCTGGAACATCCTTTCTGAAAATTTGAAAATTGTTAAAAAATTCGTCCAAAATCTTGATGTCTTCAATCTCTTTTTTGTACGTTTTTTCCACGTGTCTTGACATCCAATGTATCCCTGCAAAGTTTGGTGAAGATCTGAGTATGTAGTTTTTGACCTTATCTGGAACCTCCCATCTGAAAATTTGAAAATTCTTAAAAAATTCGACCAAAATCTTGATGTCTCCAATCTTTTGTTTTGTACGTTTTTTCCACGTGTCTTGACACATAATGTATCCATGCAAAGTTTGGTGAAGATCTGAGTATGTAGTTTTTGACCTTATCTGGAACCTCCTATCTGAAAATTTGAAAATTCTTAAAAAATTCGTCCAAAATCTTGATGTCTCCAATCTCTTGTTTTGTACGTTTTTTCCACGTGTCTTGACATCCAATGTATCCCTGCAAAGTTTGGTGAAGATCTGAGTATGTAGTTTTTGACCTTATCTGGAACCTCCCATCTGAAAATTTGAAAATTCCTAAAAAATCCGTGCAAAATCTTGATGACCCCAATCTCTTGTTTTGTACGTTTTTTCCACGTGTCTTGACATCCAATGTATCCATGCAAAGTTTGGTGAAGATCTGAGTATGTCGTTTTTGACCTTATCTGGAACATCCTTTCTGAAAATTTGAAAATTTTTAAAAAATTCGTCCAAAATCTTGATGTCTCCAATCTCTTTTTTGTACGTTTTTTCCACGTGTCTTGACATCCAATGGATCCCTGCAAAGTTTGGTGAAGATCTGAGTATGTAGTTTTTGACCTTATCTGGAACCTCCCATCTGAAAATTTGAAAATTCTTAAAAAATTCGACCAAAATCTTGATGTTCCGAATCCTATGTTTTGTATGTTTTTTCCACGTGTCTTGACATCCAATGTATCCCTGCAAAGTTTGGTGAAGATCTGAGTATGTAGTTTTTGACCTTATATTGAACCTCCCATCTGAAAATTTGAAAATTCTTAAAAAATTCGTCCAAAATCTTGATGTCTCCAATCTCTTGTTTTGTACGTTTTTTCCACGTGTCTTGACATCCAATGTATCCATGCAAAGTTTGGTGAAGATCTGAGTATGTCGTTTTTGACCTTATCTGGAACCTCCCATCTGAAAATTTGAAAATTCTTAAAAAATTCGTCGAAAATCTTGATGTCTCCAATCTTTTGTTTTGTACGTTTTTTCCACGTGTCTTGACATGCAAAGTATCCCTGCAACGTTTGGTGAAGATCTGAGTATGTAGTTTTTGACCTTATCTGGAACCTCCTATCTGAAAATTTGAAAATTCTTAAAAAATTCGTCGAAAATCTTGATGTCTCCAATCTCTTGTTTTGTACGTTTTTTCCACGTGTCTTGATATCCAATGTATCCCTGCAAAGTTTGGTGAAGATCTGAGTATGTCGTTTTTGACCTTATCTGGAACATCCTTTCTGAAAATTTGAAAATTGTTAAAAAATTCGTCCAAAATCTTGATGTCTTCAATCTCTTTTTTGTACGTTTTTTCCACGTGTCTTGACATCCAATGTATCCCTGCAAAGTTTGGTGAAGATCTGAGTATGTAGTTTTTGACCTTATCTGGAACCTCCCATCTGAAAATTTGAAAATTCTTAAAAAATTCGACCAAAATCTTGATGTCTCCAATCTTTTGTTTTGTACGTTTTTTCCACGTGTCTTGACACATAATGTATCCATGCAAAGTTTGGTGAAGATCTGAGTATGTAGTTTTTGACCTTATCTGGAACCTCCTATCTGAAAATTTGAAAATTCTTAAAAAATTCGTCCAAAATCTTGATGTCTCCAATCTCTTGTTTTGTACGTTTTTTCCACGTGTCTTGACATCCAATGTATCCCTGCAAAGTTTGGTGAAGATCTGAGTATGTAGTTTTTGACCTTATCTGGAACCTCCCATCTGAAAATTTGAAAATTCCTAAAAAATCCGTGCAAAATCTTGATGACCCCAATCTCTTGTTTTGTACGTTTTTTCCACGTGTCTTGACATCCAATGTATCCATGCAAAGTTTGGTGAAGATCTGAGTATGTCGTTTTTGACCTTATCTGGAACATCCTTTCTGAAAATTTGAAAATTTTTAAAAAATTCGTCCAAAATCTTGATGTCTCCAATCTCTTTTTTGTACGTTTTTTCCACGTGTCTTGACATCCAATGGATCCCTGCAAAGTTTGGTGAAGATCTGAGTATGTAGTTTTTGACCTTATCTGGAACCTCCCATCTGAAAATTTGAAAATTCTTAAAAAATTCGACCAAAATCTTGATGTCTCCAATCTTTTGTTTTGTACGTTTTTTCCACGTGTCTTGACACATAATGTATCCATGCAAAGTTTGGTGAAGATCTGAGTATGTAGTTTTTGACCTTATATGGAACCTCCTATCTGAAAATTTGAAAATTCTTAAAAAATTCGTCCAAAATCTTGATGTCTCCAATCTCTTGTTTTGTACGTTTTTTCCACGTGTCTTGACATCCAATGTATCCCTGCAAAGTTTGGTGAAGATCTGAGTATGTAGTTTTTGACCTTATCTGGAACCTCCCATCTGAAAATTTGAAAATTCCTAAAAAATCCGTGCAAAATCTTGATGACCCCAATCTCTTGTTTTGTACGTTTTTTCCACGTGTCTTGACATCCAATGTATTCCTGCAATGTTTGGTGAAGATCTGAGTATGTAGTTTTTGACCTTATATGGAACCTCCTATCTGAAAATTTGAAAATTCTTAAAAAATTCGACCAAAATCTTGATGTTCCGAATCCTATGTTTTGTATGTTTTTTCCACGTGTCTTGACATCCAATGTATCCCTGCAAAGTTTGGTGAAGATCTGAGTATGTAGTTTTTGACTTTATATTGAACCTCCCATCTGAAAATTTGAAAATTCTTAAAAAATTCGTCCAAAATCTTGATGACCCCAATCTCTTGTTTTGTACGTTTTTTCCACGTGTCTTGACATCCAAAGTATCCCTGCAAAGTTTGGTGAAGATCTGAGTATGTAGTTTTTGACCTTATATGGAACCTCCTTTCTGAAAATTTGAGAATTCTTAAAAAATTCGTCCAAAATCTTGATGTCTCCAATCTCTTGTTTTGTACGTTTTTTCCACGTGTCTTGACATCCAATGTATCCATGCAAAGTTTGGTGAAGATCTGAGTATGTCGTTTTTGACCTTATCTGGAACCTCCCATCTGAAAATTTGAAAATTCTTAAAAAATTCGTCGAAAATCTTGATGTCTCCAATCTTTTGTTTTGTACGTTTTTTCCACGTGTCTTGACATGCAAAGTATCCCTGCAACGTTTGGTGAAGATCTGAGTATGTAGTTTTTGACCTTATCTGGAACCTCCTATCTGAAAATTTGAAAATTCTTAAAAAATTCGTCGAAAATCTTGATGTCTCCAATCTCTTGTTTTGTACGTTTTTTCCACGTGTCTTGATATCCAATGTATCCCTGCAAAGTTTGGTGAAGATCTGAGTATGTCGTTTTTGACCTTATCTGGAACATCCTTTCTGAAAATTTGAAAATTGTTAAAAAATTCGTCCAAAATCTTGATGTCTCCAATCTCTTTTTTGTACGTTTTTTCCACGTGTCTTGACATCCAATGTATCCCTGCAAAGTTTGGTGAAGATCTGAGTATGTAGTTTTTGACCTTATCTGGAACCTCCCATCTGAAAATTTGAAAATTCTTAAAAAATTCGACCAAAATCTTGATGTCTCCAATCTTTTGTTTTGTACGTTTTTTCCACGTGTCTTGACACATAATGTATCCATGCAAAGTTTGGTGAAGATCTGAGTATGTAGTTTTTGACCTTATATGGAACCTCCTATCTGAAAATTTGAAAATTCTTAAAAAATTCGTCCAAAATCTTGATGTCTCCAATCTCTTGTTTTGTACGTTTTTTCCACGTGTCTTGACATCCAATGTATCCCTGCAAAGTTTGGTGAAGATCTGAGTATGTAGTTTTTGACCTTATCTGGAACCTCCCATCTGAAAATTTGAAAATTCCTAAAAAATCCGTGCAAAATCTTGATGACCCCAATCTCTTGTTTTGTACGTTTTTTCCACGTGTCTTGACATCCAATGTATTCCTGCAATGTTTGGTGAAGATCTGAGTATGTAGTTTTTGACCTTATATGGAACCTCCTATCTGAAAATTTGAAAATTCTTAAAAAATTCGACCAAAATCTTGATGTTCCGAATCCTATGTTTTGTATGTTTTTTCCACGTGTCTTGACATCCAATGTATCCATGCAAAGTTTGGTGAAGATCTGAGTATGTAGTTTTTGACCTTATATTGAACCTCCCATCTGAAAATTTGAAAATTCTTAAAAAATTCGTCCAAAATCTTGATGACCCCAATCTCTTGTTTTGTACGTTTTTTCCACGTGTCTTGACATCCAAAGTATCCCTGCAAAGTTTGGTGAAGATCTGAGTATGTAGTTTTTGACCTTATATTGAACCTCCCATCTGAAAATTTGAAAATTCTTAAAAAATTCGTCCAAAATCTTGATGTCTCCAATCTCTTGTTTTGTACGTTTTTTCCACGTGTCTTGACATCCAATGTATCCATGCAAAGTTTGGTGAAGATCTGAGTATGTCGTTTTTGACCTTATCTGGAACCTCCCATCTGAAAATTTGAAAATTCTTAAAAAATTCGTCGAAAATCTTGATGTCTCCAATCTTTTGTTTTGTACGTTTTTTCCACGTGTCTTGACATGCAAAGTATCCCTGCAACGTTTGGTGAAGATCTGAGTATGTAGTTTTTGACCTTATCTGGAACCTCCTATCTGATAATTTGAAAATTCTTCAAAAATTCGTCGAAAATCTTGATGTCTCCAATCTCTTGTTTTGTACGTTTTTTCCACGTGTCTTGACATCCAATGTATTCCTGCAATGTTTGGTGGAGATCTGAGTATGTAGTTTTAGACCTTATCTGGAACCTCCTATCTGAAAATTTGAAAATTCTTCAAAAATTCGTCCAAAATCTTGATGTCTCCAATCTCTTGTTTTGTACGTTTTTTCCACGTGTCTCGACCTCCAATGGATCCCTGCAAAGTTTGGTGAAGATCTGAGTATGTCGTTTTTGACCTTATCTGGAACATCCTTTCTGAAAATTTGAAAATTCTTAAAAAATTCGTCGAAAATCTTGATGTCTCCAATCTCTTGTTTTGTACGTTTTTTCCACGTGTCTTGACATGCAAAGTATCCCTGCAACGTTTGGTGAAGATCTGAGTATGTAGTTTTTGACCTTATCTGGAACCTCCTATCTGATAATTTGAAAATTCTTCAAAAATTCGTCGAAAATCTTGATGTCTCCAATCTCTTGTTTTGTACGTTTTTTCCACGTGTCTTGACATCCAATGTATTCCTGCAATGTTTGGTGGAGATCTGAGTATGTAGTTTTAGACCTTATCTGGAACCTCCTATCTGAAAATTTGAAAATTCTTCAAAAATTCGTCCAAAATCTTGATGTCTCCAATCTCTTGTTTTGTACGTTTTTTCCACGTGTCTCGACCTCCAATGGATCCCTGCAAAGTTTGGTGAAGATCTGAGTATGTCGTTTTTGACCTTATCTGGAACATCCTTTCTGAAAATTTGAAAATTCTTAAAAAATTCGTCGAAAATCTTGATGTCTCCAATCTCTTGTTTTGTACGTTTTTTCCACGTGTCTTGACATCCAATGTATCCCTGCAAAGTTTGGTGAAGATCGGAGTATGTAGTTTTTGACCTTATATGGAACCTCCTATCTGAAAATTTGAAAATTCTTAAAAAATTCGTCCAAAATCTTGATGTCTCCGATCTCTTGTTTTGTACGTTTTTTCCACGTGTCTTGACATGCAAAGTATTCCTGCAAAGTTTGGTGAAGATCTGAGTATGTAGTTTTTGACCTCATCTGGAACCTCCTATCTGAAAATTTGAAAATTCTTAAAAAATTCGTCCAAAATCTTGATGTCTCCAATCTCTTGTTTTGTACGTTTTTTCCACGTGTCTTGACATCCAATGTATCCCTGCAATGTTTGGTGAAGATCTGAGTATGTAGTTTTTGACCTTATCTGGAACCTCCCATCTGAAAATTTGAAAATTCCTAAAAAATCCGTCCAAAATCTTGATGACCCCAATCTCTTGTTTTGTACGTTTTCTCCACGTGTCTTGACATCCAATGTATCCCTGCAAAGTTTGGTGAAGATCTGAGTATGTAGTTTTTGACCTTATATTGAACCTCCCATCTGAAAATTTGAAAATTCTTAAAAAATTCGTCCAAAATCTTGATGTCTCCAATCTCTTGTTTTGTACGTTTTTTCCACGTGTCTTGATATCCAATGTATCCCTGCAAAGTTTGGTGAAGATCTGAGTATGTAGTTTTTGACCTTATATGGAACCTCCTATCTGAAAATTTGAAAATTCTTAAAAAATTCGTCGAAAATCTTGATGTCTCCAATCTCTTGTTTTGTACGTTTTTTCCACGTGTCTCGACCTCCAATGGATCCCTGCAAAGTTTGGTGAAGATCTGAGTATGTAGTTTTTGACCTTATCTGGAACCTCCCATCTGAAAATTTGAAAATTCTTAAAAAATTCGACCAAAATCTTGATGTCTCCAATCTTTTGTTTTGTACGTTTTTTCCACGTGTCTTGACACATAATGTATCCCTGCAAAGTTTGGTGAAGATCTGAGTATGTAGTTTTTGACCTTATCTGGAACCTCCTATCTGAAAATTTGAAAATTCTTAAAAAATTCGTCGAAAATCTTGATGTCTCCAATCTCTTGTTTTGTACGTTTTTTCCACGTGTCTTGACATCCAATGTATCCCTGCAAAGTTTGGTGAAGATCTGAGTATGTAGTTTTTGACCTTATATGGAACCTCCTATCTGAAAATTTGAAAATTCTTAAAAAATTCGTCCAAAATCTTGATGTCTCCAATCTCTTGTTTTGTACGTTTTTTCCACGTGTCTCGACCTCCAATGGATCCCTGCAAAGTTTGGTGAAGATCTGAGTATGTCGTTTTTGACCTTATCTGGAACCTCCCATCTGAAAATTTGAAAATTCTTAAAAAATTCGTCGAAAATCTTGATGTCTCCGATCTCTTGTTTTGTACGTTTTTTCCACGTGTCTTGACATGCAAAGTATTCCTGCAAAGTTTGGTGAAGATCTGAGTATGTAGTTTTTGACCTCATCTGGAACCTCCTATCTGAAAATTTGAAAATTCTTAAAAAATTCGTCCAAAATCTTGATGTCTCCAATCTCTTGTTTTGTACGTTTTTTCCACGTGTCTTGACATCCAATGTATCCCTGCAATGTTTGGTGAAGATCTGAGTATGTAGTTTTTGACCTTATCTGGAACCTCCCATCTGAAAATTTGAAAATTCCTAAAAAATCCGTCCAAAATCTTGATGACCCCAATCTCTTGTTTTGTACTTTTTTTCCACGTGTCTCGACCTCCAATGTATCCCTGCAAAGTTTGGTGAAGATCTGAGTATGTAGTTTTTGACCTTATATGGAACCTCCTATCTGAAAATTTGAAAATTCTTAAAAAATTCGTCCAAAATCTTGATGTCACCAATCCTATGTTTTGTATGTTTTTTCCACGTGTCTTGACATCCAATGTATCTATGCAAAGTTTGGTGAAGATCTGAGTATGTCGTTTTTGACCTTATCTGGAACCTCCCATCTGAAAATTTGAAAATTCTTAAAAAATTCGTCCAAAATCTTGATGTCTCCAATCTCTTGTTTTGTACGTTTTTTCCACGTGTCTCGACCTCCAATGGATCCCTGCAAAGTTTGGTGAAGATCTGAGTATGTCGTTTTTGACCTTATCTGGAACCTCCCATCTGAAAATTTGAAAATTCTTAAAAAATTCGTCGAAAATCTTGATGTCTCCGATCTCTTGTTTTGTACGTTTTTTCCACGTGTCTTGACATGCAAAGTATTCCTGCAAAGTTTGGTGAAGATCTGAGTATGTAGTTTTTGACCTCATCTGGAACCTCCTATCAGAAAATTTGTAAATTCTTAAAAAATTCGTCCAAAATCTTGATGTCTCCAATCTCTTGTTTTGTACGTTTTTTCCACGTGTCTTGACATCCAATGTATCCCTGCAATGTTTGGTGAAGATCTGAGTATGTAGTTTTTGACCTTATCTGGAACCTCCCATCTGAAAATTTGAAAATTCCTAAAAAATCCGTCCAAAATCTTGATGACCCCAATCTCTTGTTTTGTACTTTTTTTCCACGTGTCTCGACCTCCAATGTATCCCTGCAAAGTTTGGTGAAGATCTGAGTATGTAGTTTTTGACCTTATATGGAACCTCCTATCTGAAAATTTGAAAATTCTTAAAAAATTCGTCCAAAATCTTGATGTCACCAATCCTATGTTTTGTATGTTTTTTCCACGTGTCTTGACATCCAATGTATCCATGCAAAGTTTGGTGAAGATCTGAGTATGTCGTTTTTGACCTTATCTGGAACCTCCCATCTGAAAATTTGAAAATTCTTAAAAAATTCGTCGAAAATCTTGATGTCTCCGATCTCTTGTTTTGTACGTTTTTTCCACGTGTCTTGACATGCAAAGTATCCCTGCAACGTTTGGTGAAGATCTGAGTATGTAGTTTTTGACCTTATCTGGAACCTCCTATCTGAAAATTTGAAAATTCTTAAAAAATTCGTCCAAAATCTTGATGTCTCCAATCTCTTGTTTTGTACGTTTTTTCCACGTGTCTTGACATCCAATGTATCCCTGCAATGTTTGGTGAAGATCTGAGTATGTAGTTTTTGACCTTATATGGAGCCTCCTATCTGAAAATTTGAAAATTCTTAAAAAATTCGTCCAAAATCTTGATGTCTCCAATCTCTTTTATTGTACGTTCTTTCCACGTGTCTTGACATCCAATGTATCCCTGCAATGTTTGGTGAAGATCTGAGTATGTAGTTTTTGACCTTATATGGAACCTCCTATCTGAAAATTTGAAAATTCTTAAAAGAATTTAACAAAATCTTGATGTCCCCAATCCTATGTTTTGTATGTTTTTTCCACGTGTCTTGACATACAATGTATCCCTGCAGAGTTTGGTGAAGATCTGAGTATGTAGTTTTTGACCTTATCTGGAACCTCCCATCTGAAAATTTGAAAATTCCTAAAAAATCCGTCCAAAATCTTGTTGACCCGAATCTCTTGTTTTGTACGTTTTTTCCACGTGTCTTGACATCCAATGTATCCCTGCAAAGTTTGGTGAAGATCTGAGTATGTAGTTTTTGACCTTATCTGGAACCGCATTTCTGAAAATTTGAAAATTTTTAAAAAAATCGTCCAAAATCTTGATGTCTCCAATCTCTTGTTTTGTACGTTTTTTCCACGTGTCTTGACATCCAATGTATCCCTGCAAAGTTTGGTGAAGATCTGAGTATGTAGTTTTTGACCTTATATGGAACCTCCTATCTGAAAATTTGAAAATTCTTAAAAAATTCGTCCAAAATCTTGATGTCTCCAATCTCTTGTTTTGTACGTTTTTTCCACGTGTCTCGACCTCCAATGGATCCCTGCAAAGTTTGGTGAAGATCTGAGTATGTCGTTTTTGACCTTATCTGGAACCTCCCATCTGAAAATTTGAAAATTCATAAAAAATTCGTCGAAAATCTTGATGTCTCCGATCTCTTGTTTTGTACGTTTTTTCCACGTGTCTTGACATGCAAAGTATTCCTGCAAAGTTTGGTGAAGATCTGAGTATGTAGTTTTTGACCTCATCTGGAACCTCCTATCTGAAAATTTGAAAATTCTTAAAAAATTCGTCCAAAATCTTGATGTCTCCAATCTCTTGTTTTGTACGTTTTTTCCACGTGTCTTGACATCCAATGTATCCCTGCAAAGTTTGGTGAAGATCTGAGTATGTAGTTTTTGATCTTATCTGGAACCTCCTATCTGAAAATTTGAAAATTCTTAAAAAATTCGTCCAAAATCTAGATGTCTCCAATCTCTTGTTTTGTACGTTTTTTCCACGTGTCTTGATATCCAATGTATCCCTGCAAAGTTTGGTGAAGATCTGAGTATGTCGTTTTTGACCTTATCTGGAACATCCTTTCTGAAAATTTGAAAATTGTTAAAAAATTCGTCCAAAATCTTGATGTCTCCAATCTCTTTTTTGTACGTTTTTTCCACGTGTCTTGACATCCAATGGATCCCTGCAAAGTTTGGTGAAGATCTGAGTATGTAGTTTTTGACCTTATCTGGAACCTCCCATCTGAAAATTTGAAAATTCTTAAAAAATTCGACCAAAATCTTGATGTCTCCAATCTCTTGTTTTGTACGTTTTTTCCACGTGTCTTGACATCCAATGTATTCCTGCAATGTTTGGTGAAGATCTGAGTATGTAGTTTTTGACCTTATATGGAACCTCCTATCTGAAAATTTGAAAATTCTTAAAAAATTCGACCAAAATCTTGATGTTCCGAATCCTATGTTTTGTATGTTTTTTCCACGTGTCTTGACATCCAATGTATCCCTGCAAAGTTTGGTGAAGATCTGAGTATGTAGTTTTTGACCTTATATTGAACCTCCCATCTGAAAATTTGAAAATTCTTAAAAAATTCGTCCAAAATCTTGATGACCCCAATCTCTTGTTTTGTACGTTTTTTCCACGTGTCTTGACATCCAAAGTATCCCTGCAAAGTTTGGTGAAGATCTGAGTATGTAGTTTTTGACCTTATATGGAACCTCCTTTCTGAAAATTTGAGAATTCTTAAAAAATTCGTCCAAAATCTTGATGTCTCCAATCTCTTGTTTTGTACGTTTTTTCCACGTGTCTTGACATCCAATGTATCCATGCAAAGTTTGGTGAAGATCTGAGTATGTCGTTTTTGACCTTATCTGGAACCTCCCATCTGAAAATTTGAAAATTCTTAAAAAATTCGTCGAAAATCTTGATGTCTCCAATCTTTTGTTTTGTACGTTTTTTCCACGTGTCTTGACATGCAAAGTATCCCTGCAACGTTTGGTGAAGATCTGAGTATGTAGTTTTTGACCTTATCTGGAACCTCCTATCTGAAAATTTGAAAATTCTTAAAAAATTCGTCGAAAATCTTGATGTCTCCAATCTCTTGTTTTGTACGTTTTTTCCACGTGTCTTGATATCCAATGTATCCCTGCAAAGTTTGGTGAAGATCTGAGTATGTCGTTTTTGACCTTATCTGGAACATCCTTTCTGAAAATTTGAAAATTGTTAAAAAATTCGTCCAAAATCTTGATGTCTCCAATCTCTTTTTTGTACGTTTTTTCCACGTGTCTTGACATCCAATGTATCCCTGCAAAGTTTGGTGAAGATCTGAGTATGTAGTTTTTGACCTTATCTGGAACCTCCCATCTGAAAATTTGAAAATTCTTAAAAAATTCGACCAAAATCTTGATGTCTCCAATCTTTTGTTTTGTACGTTTTTTCCACGTGTCTTGACACATAATGTATCCATGCAAAGTTTGGTGAAGATCTGAGTATGTAGTTTTTGACCTTATATGGAACCTCCTATCTGAAAATTTGAAAATTCTTAAAAAATTCGTCCAAAATCTTGATGTCTCCAATCTCTTGTTTTGTACGTTTTTTCCACGTGTCTTGACATCCAATGTATCCCTGCAAAGTTTGGTGAAGATCTGAGTATGTAGTTTTTGACCTTATCTGGAACCTCCCATCTGAAAATTTGAAAATTCCTAAAAAATCCGTGCAAAATCTTGATGACCCCAATCTCTTGTTTTGTACGTTTTTTCAACGTGTCTTGACATCCAATGTATCCATGCAAAGTTTGGTGAAGATCTGAGTATGTCGTTTTTGACCTTATCTGGAACATCCTTTCTGAAAATTTGAAAATTGTTAAAAAATTCGTCCAAAATCTTGATGTCTCCAATCTCTTTTTTGTACGTTTTTTCCACGTGTCTTGACATCCAATGTATCCCTGCAAAGTTTGGTGAAGATCTGAGTATGTAGTTTTTGACCTTATCTGGAACCTCCCATCTGAAAATTTGAAAATTCTTCAAAAATTCGTCGAAAATCTTGATGTCTCCAATCTCTTGTTTTGTACGTTTTTTCCACGTGTCTTGACATCCAATGTATCCCTGCAATGTTTGGTGGAGATCTGAGTATGTAGTTTTTGACCTTATCTGGGACCTCCTATCAGAAAATTTGAAAATTCTTCAAAAATTCGTCCAAAATCTTGATGTCTCCAATCTCTTGTTTTATACGTTTTTTCCACGTGTCTCGACCTCCAATGTATCCCTGCAAAGTTTGGTGAAGATCTGAGTATGTCGTTTTTGACCTTATCTGGAACATCCTTTCTGAAAATTTGAAAATTCTTAAAAAATTCGTCGAAAATCTTGATGTCTCCAATCTCTTGTTTTGTACGTTTTTTCCACGTGTCTTGACATCCAATGTATCCCTGCAAAGTTTGGTGAAGATCTGAGTATGTAGTTTTTGACCTTATATGGAACCTCCTTTCTGAAAATTTGAAAATTCTCAAAAAATTCGTCCATAATCTTGATGTCTCCAATCTCTTGTTTTGTACGTTTTTTCCACGTGTCTTGACATCCAATGTATCCCTGCAAAGTTTGGTGAAGATCTGAGTATGTAGTTTTTGACCTTATCTGGAACCTCCCATCTGAAAATTTGAAAATTCTTAAAAAAATTCGACCAAAATCTTGATGTCTCCAATCTTTTGTTTTGTACGTTTTTTCCACGTGTCTTGACACATAATGTATCCATGCAACGTTTGGTGAAGATCTGAGTATGTAGTTTTTGACCTTATCTGGAACCTCCTATCTGAAAATTTGAAAATTCTTCAAAAATTCGTCGAAAATCTTGATGTCTCCAATCTCTTGATTTGTACGTTTTTTCCACGTGTCTTGACATCCAATGTATCCCTGCAATGTTTGGTGGAGATCTGAGTATGTAGTTTTTGACCTTATCTGGAACCTCCTATCTGAAAATTTGAAAATTCTTCAAAAATTCGTCCAAAATCTTGATGTCTCCAATCTCTTGTTTTGTACGTTTTTTCCACGTGTCTCGACCTCCAATGTATCCCTGCAAAGTTAGTGAAGATCTGAGTATGTCGTTTTTGACCTTATCTGGAACATCCTTTCTGAAAATTTGAAAATTCTTAAAAAATTCGTCGAAAATCTTGATGTCTCCAATCTCTTGTTTTGTACGTTTTTTCCACGTTTCTTGACATCCAATGTATCCCTGCAAAGTTTGGTGAAGATCTGAGTATGTAGTTTTTGACCTTATATGGAACCTCCTTTCTGAAAATTTGAAAATTCTCAAAAAATTCGTCCATAATCTTGATGTCTCCAATCTCTTGTTTTGTACGTTTTTTCCACGTGTCTTGACATCCAATGTATCCCTGCAAAGTTTGGTGAAGATCTGAGTATGTAGTTTTTGACCTTATATGGAACCTCCTATCTGAAAATTTGAAAATTCTTAAAAAATTCGTCCAAAATCTTGATGTCACCAATCCTATGTTTTGTATGTTTTTTCCACGTGTCTTGACATCCAATGTATCCATGCAAAGTTTGGTGAAGATCTGAGTATGTCGTTTTTGACCTTATCTGGAACCTCCCATCTGAAAATTTGAAAATTCTTAAAAAATTCGTCGAAAATCTTGATGTCTCCGATCTCTTGTTTTGTACGTTTTTTCCACGTGTCTTGACATGCAAAGTATTCCTGCAAAGTTTGGTGAAGATCTGAGTATGTAGTTTTTGACCTCATCTGGAACCTCCTATCTGAAAATTTGAAAATTCTTAAAAAATTCGTCCAAAATTTTGATGTCTCCAATCTGTTGTTTTGTACGTTTTTTCCACGTGTCTTGACATCCAATGTATCCCTGCAATGTTTGGTGAAGATCTGAGTATGTAGTTTTTGACCTTATCTGGAACCTCCCATCTGAAAATTTGAAAATTCCTAAAAAATCCGTCCAAAATCTTGATGACCCCAATCTCTTGTTTTGTACGTTTTTTCCACGTGTCTTGACATCCAATGTATCCCTGCAAAGTTTGGTGAAGATCTGAGTATGTAGTTTTTGACCTTATCTGGAACCTCCTATCTGAAAATTTGAAAATTCTTAAAAAATTCGTCCAAAATCTTGATGTCTCCAATCTCTTGTTTTGTACGTTTTTTCCACGTGTCTTGATATCCAATGTATCCCTGCAAAGTTTGGTGAAGATCTGAGTATGTCGTTTTTGACCTTATCTGGAACATCCTTTCTGAAAATTTGAAAATTGTTAAAAAATTCGTCCAAACTCTTGATGTCTCCAATCTCTTTTTTGTACGTTTTTTCCACGTGTCTTGACATCCAATGTATCCCTGCAAAGTTTGGTGAAGATCTGAGTATGTAGTTTTTGACCTTATCTGGAACCTCCTATCTGAAAATTTGAAAATTCTTAAAAAATTCGTCCAAAATCTTGATGTCTCCAATCTCTTGTTTTGTACGTTTTTTCCACGTGTCTTGACATCCAATGTATCCCTGCAAAGTTTGGTGAAGATCTGAGTATGTAGTTTTTGACCTTATCTGGAACCTCCTATCTGAAAATTTGAAAATTCTTAAAAAATTCGTCCAAAATCTTGATGTCACCAATCCTATGTTTTGTATGTTTTTTCCACGTGTCTTGACATCCAATGTATCCATGCAAAGTTTGGTGAAGATCTGAGTATGTCGTTTTTGACCTTATCTGGAACCTCCCATCTGAAAATTTGAAAATTCCTAAAAAATCCGTGCAAAATCTTGATGACCCCAATCTCTAGTTTTGTACGTTTTTTCCACGTGTCTTGACATCCAATGTATTCCTGCAATGTTTGGTGAAGATCTGAGTATGTAGTTTTTGACCTTATATGGAACCTCCTATCTGAAAATTTGAAAATTCTTAAAAAATTCGACCAAAATCTTAATGTTCCGAATCCTATGTTTTGTATGTTTTTTCCACGTGTCTTGACATCCAATGTATCCATGCAAAGTTTGGTGAAGATCTGAGTATGTAGTTTTTGACCTTATATTGAACCTCCCATCTGAAAATTTGAAAATTCTTAAAAAATTCGTCCAAAATCTTGATGACCCCAATCTCTTGTTTTGTACGTTTTTTCCACGTGTCTTGACATCCAAAGTATCCCTGCAAAGTTTGGTGAAGATCTGAGTATGTAGTTTTTGACCTTATATGGAACCTCCTTTCTGAAAATTTGAGAATTCTTAAAAAATTCGTCCAAAATCTTGATGTCTCCAATCTCTTGTTTTGTACGTTTTTTCCACGTGTCTTGACATCCAATGTATCCATGCAAAGTTTGGTGAAGATCTGAGTATGTCGTTTTTGACCTTATCTGGAACCTCCCATCTGAAAATTTGAAAATTCTTAAAAAATTCGTCGAAAATCTTGATGTCTCCAATCTCTTGTTTTGTACGTTTTTTCCACGTGTCTTGACATGCAAAGTATCCCTGCAACGTTTGGTGAAGATCTGAGTATGTAGTTTTTGACCTTATCTGGAACCTCCTATCTGAAAATTTGAAAATTCTTCAAAAATTCGTCGAAAATCTTGATGTCTCCAATCTCTTGTTTTGTACGTTTTTTCCACGTGTCTTGACATCCAATGTATTCCTGCAATGTTTGGTGGAGATCTGAGTATGTAGTTTTAGACCTTATCTGGAACCTCCTATCTGAAAATTTGAAAATTCTTCAAAAATTCGTCCAAAATCTTGATGTCTCCAATCTCTTGTTTTGTACGTTTTTTCCACGTGTCTCGACCTCCAATGGATCCCTGCAAAGTTTGGTGAAGATCTGAGTATGTCGTTTTTGACCTTATCTGGAACATCCTTTCTGAAAATTTGAAAATTCTTAAAAAATTCGTCCAAAATCTTGATGTCTCCAATCTCTTGTTTTGTACGTTTTTTCCACGTGTCTTGATATCCAATGTATCCCTGCAAAGTTTGGTGAAGATCTGAGTATGTCGTTTTTGACCTTATATGGAACCTCCTATCTGAAAATTTGAAAATTCTTAAAAAATTCGTCCAAAATCTTGATGTCTCCAATCTCTTTTTTGTACGTTTTTTCCACGTGTCTTGACATCCAATGTATCCCTGCAAAGTTTGGTGAAGATCTGAGTATGTAGTTTTTGACCTTATCTGGAACCTCCCATCTGAAAATTTGAAAATTCTTAAAAAATTCGACCAAAATCTTGATGTCTCCAATCTTTTGTTTTGTACGTTTTTTCCACGTGTCTTGACACATAATGTATCCATGCAAAGTTTGGTGAAGATCTGAGTATGTAGTTTTTGACCTTATATGGAACCTCCTATCTGAAAATTTGAAAATTCTTAAAAAATTCGTCCAAAATCTTGATGTCTCCAATCTCTTGTTTTGTACGTATTTTCCACGTGTCTTGACATCCAATGTATCCCTGCAAAGTTTGGTGAAGATCTGAGTATGTAGTTTTTGACCTTATCTGGAACCTCCCATCTGAAAATTTGAAAATTCCTAAAAAATCCGTGCAAAATCTTGATGACCCCAATCTCTTGTTTTGTACGTTTTTTCCACGTGTCTTGACATCCAATGTATTCCTGCAATGTTTGGTGAAGATCTGAGTATGTAGTTTTTGACCTTATATGGAACCTCCTATCTGAAAATTTGAAAATTCTTAAAAAATTCGACCAAAATCTTGATGTTCCGAATCCTATGTTTTGTATGTTTTTTCCACGTGTCTTGACATCCAATGTATCCATGCAAAGTTTGGTGAAGATCTGAGTATGTAGTTTTTGACCTTATATTGAAACTCCCATCTGAAAATTTGAAAATTCTTAAAAAATTCGTCCAAAATCTTGATGACCCCAATCTCTTGTTTTGTACGTTTTTTCCACGTGTCTTGACATCCAAAGTATCCCTGCAAAGTTTGGTGAAGATCTGAGTATGTAGTTTTTGACCTTATATGGAACCTCCTTTCTGAAAATTTGAGAATTCTTAAAAAATTCGTCCAAAATCTTGATGTCTCCAATCTCTTGTTTTGTACGTTTTTTCCACGTGTCTTGACATCCAATGTATCCATGCAAAGTTTGGTGAAGATCTGAGTATGTCGTTTTTGACCTTATCTGGAACCTCCCATCTGAAAATTTGAAAATTCTTAAAAAATTCGTCGAAAATCTTGATGTCTCCAATCTTTTGTTTTGTACGTTTTTTCCACGTGTCTTGACATGCAAAGTATCCCTGCAACGTTTGGTGAAGATCTGAGTATGTAGTTTTTGACCTTATCTGGAACCTCCTATCTGAAAATTTGAAAATTCTTAAAAAATTCGTCGAAAATCTTGATGTCTCCAATCTCTTGTTTTGTACGTTTTTTCCACGTGTCTTGATATCCAATGTATCCCTGCAAAGTTTGGTGAAGATCTGAGTATGTCGTTTTTGACCTTATCTGGAACATCCTTTCTGAAAATTTGAAAATTGTTAAAAAATTCGTCCAAAATCTTGATGTCTCCAATCTCTTTTTTGTACGTTTTTTCCACGTGTCTTGACATCCAATGTATCCCTGCAAAGTTTGGTGAAGATCTGAGTATGTAGTTTTTGACCTTATCTGGAACCTCCCATCTGAAAATTTGAAAATTCTTAAAAAATTCGACCAAAATCTTGATGTCTCCAATCTTTTGTTTTGTACGTTTTTTCCACGTGTCTTGACACATAATGTATCCATGCAAAGTTTGGTGAAGATCTGAGTATGTAGTTTTTGACCTTATATGGAACCTCCTATCTGAAAATTTGAAAATTCTTAAAAAATTCGTCCAAAATCTTGATGTCTCCAATCTCTTGTTTTGTACGTTTTTTCCACGTGTCTTGACATCCAATGTATCCCTGCAAAGTTTGGTGAAGATCTGAGTATGTAGTTTTTGACCTTATCTGGAACCTCCCATCTGAAAATTTGAAAATTCCTAAAAAATCCGTGCAAAATCTTGATGACCCCAATCTCTTGTTTTGTACGTTTTTTCCACGTGTCTTGACATCCAATGTATCCATGCAAAGTTTGGTGAAGATCTGAGTATGTCGTTTTTGACCTTATCTGGAACCTCCCATCTGAAAATTTGAAAATTCTTAAAAAATTCGTCGAAAATCTTGATGTCTCCAATCTCTTCTTTTGTACGTTTTTTCCACGTGTCTTGACATGCAAAGTATCCCTGCAACGTTTGGTGAAGATCTGAGTATGTAGTTTTTGACCTTATCTGGAACCTCCTATCTGAAAATTTGAAAATTCTTCAAAAATTCGTCGAAAATCTTGATGTCTCCAATCTCTTGTTTTGTACGTTTTTTCCACGTGTCTTGACATCCAATGTATCCCTGCAATGTTTGGTGAAGATCTGAGTATGTAGTTTTTGACCTTATCTGGGACCTCCTATCAGAAAATTTGAAAATTCTTCAAAAATTCGTCCAAAATCTTGATGTCTCCAATCTCTTGTTTTGTACGTTTTTTCCACGTGTCTTGACACATAATGTATCCATGCAAAGTTTGGTGAAGATCTGAGTATGTAGTTTTTGACCTTATATGGAACATCCTTTCTGAAAATTTGAAAATTCTTAAAAAATTCGTCGAAAATCTTGATGTCTCCAATCTCTTGTTTTGTACGTTTTTTCCACGTGTCTTGACATCCAATGTATCCCTGCAAAGTTTGGTGAAGATCTGAGTATGTAGTTTTTGACCTTATATGGAACCTCCTTTCTGAAAATTTGAAAATTCTCAAAAAATTCGTCCATAATCTTGATGTCTCCAATCTCTTGTTTTGTACGTTTTTTCCACGTGTCTTGACATCCAATGTATCCCTGCAAAGTTTGGTGAAGATCTGAGTATGTAGTTTTTGACCTTATCTGGAACCTCCCATCTGAAAATTTGAAAATTCTTAAAAAATTCGACCAAAATCTTGATGTCTCCAATCTTTTGTTTTGTACGTTTTTTCCACGTGTCTTGACACATAATGTATCCATGCAAAGTTTGGTGAAGATCTGAGTATGTAGTTTTTGACCTTATATGGAACCTCCTATCTGAAAATTTGAAAATTCTTAAAAAATTCGTCCAAAATCTTGATGTCTCCAATCTCTTGTTTTGTACGTTTTTTCCACGTGTCTTGACATCCAATGTATCCCTGCAAAGTTTGGTGAAGATCTGAGTATGTAGTTTTTGACCTTATCTGGAACCTCCCATCTGAAAATTTGAAAATTCCTAAAAAATCCGTGCAAAATCTTGATGACCCCAATCTCATATTTTGTACGTTTTTTCCACGTGTCTTGACATCCAATGTATTCCTGCAATGTTTGGTGAAGATCTGAGTATGTAGTTTTTGACCTTATATGGAACCTCCTATCTGAAAATTTGAAAATTCTTAAAAAATTCGACCAAAATCTTGATGTTCCGAATCCTATGTTTTGTATGTTTTTTCCACGTGTCTTGACATCCAATGTATCCATGCAAAGTTTGGTGAAGATCTGAGTATGTAGTTTTTGACCTTATATTGAACCTCCCATCTGAAAATTTGAAAATTCTTAAAAAATTCGTCCAAAATCTTGATGACCCCAATCTCATATTTTGTACGTTTTTTCCACGTGTCTTGACATCCAAAGTATCCCTGCAAAGTTTGGTGAAGATCTGAGTATGTAGTTTTTGACCTTATATTGAACCTCCCATCTGAAAATTTGAAAATTCTTAAAAAATTCGTCCAAAATCTTGATGTCTCCAATCTCTTGTTTTGTACGTTTTTTCCACGTGTCTTGACATCCAATGTATCCATGCAAAGTTTGGTGAAGATCTGAGTATGTCGTTTTTGACCTTATCTGGAACCTCCCATCTGAAAATTTGAAAATTCTTAAAAAATTCGTCGAAAATCTTGATGTCTCCAATCTTTTGTTTTGTACGTTTTTTCCACGTGTCTTGACATGCAAAGTATCCCTGCAACGTTTGGTGAAGATCTGAGTATGTAGTTTTTGACCTTATCTGGAACCTCCTATCTGAAAATTTGAAAATTCTTCAAAAATTCGTCCAAAATCTTGATGTCTCCAATCTCTTGTTTTGTACGTTTTTTCCACGTGTCTTGACATCCAATGTATTCCTGCAATGTTTGGTGGAGATCTGAGTATGTAGTTTTAGACCTTATCTGGAACCTCCTATCTGAAAATTTGAAAATTCTTCAAAAATTCGTCCAAAATCTTGATGTCTCCAATCTCTTGTTTTGTACGTTTTTTCCACGTGTCTCGACCTCCAATGGATCCCTGCAAAGTTTGGTGAAGATCTGAGTATGTCGTTTTTGACCTTATCTGGAACATCCTTTCTGAAAATTTGAAAATTCTTAAAAAATTCGTCGAAAATCTTGATGTCTCCAATCTCTTGTTTTGTACGTTTTTCCACGTGTCTTGACATCCAATGTATCCCTGCAAAGTTTGGTGAAGATCTGAGTATGTAGTTTTTGACCTTATATGGAACCTCCTATCTGAAAATTTGAAAATTCTTAAAAAATTCGTCCAAAATCTTGATGTCTCCAATCTCTTGTTTTGTACGTTTTTTCCACGTGTCTCGACCTCCAATGGATCCCTGCAAAGTTTGGTGAAGATCTGAGTATGTCGTTTTTGACCTTATCTGGAACCTCCCATCTGAAAATTTGAAAATTCTTAAAAAATTCGTCGAAAATCTTGATGTCTCCGATCTCTTGTTTTGTACGTTTTTTCCACGTGTCTTGACATGCAAAGTATTCCTGCAAAGTTTGGTGAAGATCTGAGTATGTAGTTTTTGACCTCATCTGGAACCTCCTATCTGAAAATTTGAAAATTCTTAAAAAATCCGTGCAAAATCTTGATGACCCCAATCTCTTGTTTTGTACGTTTTTTCCACGTGTCTTGACATCCAATGTATTCCTGCAATGTTTGGTGAAGATCTGAGTATGTAGTTTTTGACCTTATATGGAACCTCCTATCTGAAAATTTGAAAATTCTTAAAAAATTCGACCAAAATCTTGATGTTCCGAATCCTATGTTTTGCATGTTTTTTCCACGTGTCTTGACATCCAATGTATCCATGCAAAGTTTGGTGAAGATCTGAGTATGTAGTTTTTGACCTTATATTGAACCTCCCATCTGAAAATTTGAAAATTCTTAAAAAATTCGTCCAAAATCTTGATGACCCCAATCTCTTGTTTTGTACGTTTTTTCCACGTGTCTTGACATCCAAAGTATCCCTGCAAAGTTTGGTGAAGATCTGAGTATGTAGTTTTTGACCTTATATGGAACCTCCTTTCTGAAAATTTGAGAATTCTTAAAAAATTCGTCCAAAATCTTGATGTCTCCAATCTCTTGTTTTGTACGTTTTTTCCACGTGTCTTGACATCCAATGTATCCATGCAAAGTTTGGTGAAGATCTGAGTATGTCGTTTTTGACCTTATCTGGAACATCCTTTCTGAAAATTTGAAAATTGTTAAAAAATTCGTCCAAAATCTTGATGTCTCCAATCTCTTTTTTGTACGTTTTTTCCACGTGTCTTGACATCCAATGTATCCCTGCAAAGTTTGGTGAAGATCTGAGTATGTAGTTTTTGACCTTATCTGGAACCTCCCATCTGAAAATTTGAAAATTCTTAAAAAATTCGACCAAAATCTTGATGTCTCCAATCTTTTGTTTTGTACGTTTTTTCCACGTGTCTTGACACATAATGTATCCATGCAATGTTTGGTGAAGATCTGAGTATGTCGTTTTTGACCTTATCTGGAACCTCCCATCTGAAAATTTGAAAATTCTTAAAAAATTCGTCGAAAATCTTGATGTCTCCGATCTCTTGTTTTGTACGTTTTTTCCACGTGTCTTGACATCCAAAGTATCCCTGCAAAGTTTGGTGAAGATCTGAGTATGTAGTTTTTGACCTTATATTGAACCTCCCATCTGAAAATTTGAAAATTCTTAAAAAATTCGTCCAAAATCTTGATGTCTCCAATCTCTTGTTTTGTACGTTTTTTCCACGTGTCTTGACATCCAATGTATCCATGCAAAGTTTGGTGAAGATCTGAGTATGTCGTTTTTGACCTTATCTGGAACCTCACATCTGAAAATTTGAAAATTCTTAAAAAATTCGTCGAAAATCTTGATGTCTCCAATCTTTTGTTTTGTACGTTTTTTCCACGTGTCTTGACATGCAAAGTATCCCTGCAACGTTTGGTGAAGATCTGAGTATGTAGTTTTTGACCTTATCTGGAACCTCCTATCTGAAAATTTGAAAATTCTTCAAAAATTCGTCGAAAATCTTGATGTCTCCAATCTCTTGTTTTGTACGTTTTTTCCACGTGTCTTGACATCCAATGTATTCCTGCAATGTTTGGTGGAGATCTGAGTATGTAGTTTTAGACCTTATCTGGAACCTCCTATCTGAAAATTTGAAAATTCTTCAAAAATTCGTCCAAAATCTTGATGTCTCCAATCTCTTGTTTTGTACGTTTTTTCCACGTGTCTCGACCTCCAATGGATCCCTGCAAAGTTTGGTGAAGATCTGAGTATGTCGTTTTTGACCTTATCTGGAACATCCTTTCTGAAAATTTGAAAATTCTTAAAAAATTCGTCGAAAATCTTGATGTCTCCAATCTCTTGTTTTGTACGTTTTTTCCACGTGTCTTGACATCCAATGTATCCCTGCAAAGTTTGGTGAAGATCTGAGTATGTAGTTTTTGACCTTATATGGAACCTCCTATCTGAAAATTTGAAAATTCTTAAAAAATTCGTCCAAAATCTTGATGACCCCAATCTCTTGTTTTGTACGTTTTTTCCACGTGTCTTGACATCCAATGTATCCCTGCAAAGTTTGGTGAAGATCTGAGTATGTAGTTTTTGACCTTATCTGGAACCTCCCATCTGAAAATTTGAAAATTCTTAAAAAATTCGACCAAAATCTTGATGTCTCCAATCTTTTGTTTTGTACGTTTTTTCCACGTGTCTTGACACATAATGTATCCATGCAAAGTTTGGTGAAGATCTGAGTATGTAGTTTTTGACCTTATATGGAACCTCCTATCTGAAAATTTGAAAATTCTTAAAAAAATCGTCCAAAATCTTGATGTCTCCAATCTCTTGTTTTGTACGTTTTTTCCACGTGTCTTGACATCCAATGTATCCCTGCAAAGTTTGGTGAAGATCTGAGTATTTAGTTTTTGACCTTATCTGAAACCTCCCATCTGAAAATTTGAAAATTCCTAAAAAATCCGTGCAAAATCTTGATGACCCCAATCTCTTGTTTTGTACGTTTTTTCCACGTGTCTTGACATCCAATGTATTCCTGCAATGTTTGGTGAAGATCTGAGTATGTAGTTTTTGACCTTATATTGAACCTCCCATCTGAAAATTTGAAAATTCTTAAAAAATTCGACCAAAATCTTGATGTTCCGAATCCTATGTTTTGTATGTTTTTTCCACGTGTCTTGACATCCAATGTATCCATGCAAAGTTTGGTGAAGATCTGAGTATGTAGTTTTTGACCTTATATTGAACCTCCCATCTGAAAATTTGAAAATTCTTAAAAAATTCGTCCAAAATCTTGATGACCCCAATCTCTTGTTTTGTACGTTTTTTCCACGTGTCTTGACATCCAAAGTATCCCTGCAAAGTTTGGTGAAGATCAGAGTATGTAGTTTTTGACCTTATATGGAACCTCCTTTCTGAAAATTTGAGAATTCTTAAAAAATTCGTCCAAAATCTTGATGTCTCCAATCTCTTGTTTTGTACGTTTTTTCCACGTGTCTTGACATCCAATGTATCCATGCAAAGTTTGGTGAAGATCTGAGTATGTCGTTTTTGACCTTATCTGGAACCTCCCATCTGAAAATTTGAGAATTCTTAAAAAATTCGTCGAAAATCTTGATGTCTCCAATCTTTTGTTTTGTACGTTTTTTCCACGTGTCTTGACATGCAAAGTATCCCTGCAACGTTTGGTGAAGATCTGAGTATGTAGTTTTTGACCTTATCTGGAACCTCCTATCTGAAAATTTGAAAATTCTTAAAAAATTCGTCGAAAATCTTGATGTCTCCAATCTCTTGTTTTGTACGTTTTTTCCACGTGTCTTGATATCCAATGTATCCCTGCAAAGTTTGGTGAAGATCTGAGTATGTCGTTTTTGACCTTATCTGGAACATCCTTTCTGAAAATTTGAAAATTGTTAAAAAATTCGTCCAAAATCTTGATGTCTCCAATCTCTTTTTTGTACGTTTTTTCCACGTGTCTTGACATCCAATGTATCCCTGCAAAGTTTGGTGAAGATCTGAGTATGTAGTTTTTGACCTTATCTGGAACCTCCCATCTGAAAATTTGAAAATTCTTAAAAAATTCGACCAAAATCTTGATGTCTCCAATCTTTTGTTTTGTACGTTTTTTCCACGTGTCTTGACAGATAATGTATCCATGCAAAGTTTGGTGAAGATCTGAGTATGTAGTTTTTGACCTTATATGGAACCTCCTATCTGAAAATTTGAAAATTCTTAAAAAATTCGTCCAAAATCTTGATGTCTCCAATCTCTTGTTTTGTACGTTTTTTCCACGTGTCTTGACATCCAATGTATCCCTGCAAAGTTTGGTGAAGATCTGAGTATGTAGTTTTTGACCTTATCTGGAACCTCCCATCTGAAAATTTGAAAATTCCTAAAAAATCCGTGCAAAATCTTGATGACCCCAATCTCTTGTTTTGTACGTTTTTTCCACGTGTCTTGACATCCAATGTATCCATGCAAAGTTTGGTGAAGATCTGAGTATGTCGTTTTTGACCTTATCTGGAACCTCCCATCTGAAAATTTGAAAATTCTTAAAAAATTCGTCGAAAATCTTGATGTCTCCAATCTCTTCTTTTGTACGTTTTTTCCACGTGTCTTGACATGCAAAGTATCCCTGCAACGTTTGGTGAAGATCTGAGTATGTAGTTTTTGACCTTATCTGGAACCTCCTATCTGAAAATTTGAAAATTCTTCAAAAATTCGTCGAAAATCTTGATGTCTCCAATCTCTTGTTTTGTACGTTTTTTCCACGTGTCTTGACATCCAATGTATCCCTGCAATGTTTGGTGGAGATCTGAGTATGTAGTTTTTGACCTTATCTGGGACCTCCTATCAGAAAATTTGAAAATTCTTCAAAAATTCGTCCAAAATCTTGATGTCTCCAATCTCTTGTTTTGTACGTTTTTTCCACGTGTCTCGACCTCCAATGTATCCCTGCAAAGTTTGGTGAAGATCTGAGTATGTCGTTTTTGACCTTATCTGGAACATCCTTTCTGAAAATTTGAAAATTCTTAAAAAATTCGTCGAAAATCTTGATGTCTCCAATCTCTTGTTTTGTACGTTTTTTCCACGTGTCTTGACATCCAATGTATCCCTGCAAAGTTTGGTGAAGATCTGAGTATGTAGTTTTTGACCTTATATGGAACCTCCTTTCTGAAAATTTGAAAATTCTCAAAAAATTCGTCCATAATCTTGATGTCTCCAATCTCTTGTTTTGTACGTTTTTTCCACGTGTCTTGACATCCAATGTATCCCTGCAAAGTTTGGTGAAGATCTGAGTATGTAGTTTTTGACCTTATCTGGAACCTCCCATCTGAAAATTTGAAAATTCTTAAAAAATTCGACCAAAATCTTGATGTCTCCAATCTTTTGTTTTGTACGTTTTTTCCACGTGTCTTGACACATAATGTATCCATGCAAAGTTTGGTGAAGATCTGAGTATGTAGTTTTTGACCTTATATGGAACCTCCTATCTGAAAATTTGAAAATTCTTAAAAAATTCGTCCAAAATCTTGATGTCTCCAATCTCTTGTTTTGTACGTTTTTTCCACGTGTCTTGACATCCAATGTATCCCTGCAAAGTTTGGTGAAGATCTGAGTATGTAGTTTTTGACCTTATCTGGAACTTCCCATCTGAAAATTTGAAAATTCCTAAAAAATCCGTGCAAAATCTTGATGACCCCAATCTCTTGTTTTGTACGTTTTTTCCACGTGTCTTGACATCCAATGTATTCCTGCAATGTTTGGTGAAGATCTGAGTATGTAGTTTTTGACCTTATATGGAACCTCCTATCTGAAAATTTGAAAATTCTTAAAAAATTCGACCAAAATCTTGATGTTCCGAATCCTATGTTTTGTATGTTTTTTCCACGTGTCTTGACATCCAATGTATCCATGCAAAGTTTGGTGAAGATCTGAGTATGTAGTTTTTGACCTTATATTGAACCTCCCATCTGAAAATTTGAAAATCCTTAAAAAATTCGTCCAAAATCTTGATGTCTCCAATCTCTTGTTTTGTACGTTTTTTCCACGTGTCTTGACATCCAATGTATCCATGCAAAGTTTGGTGAAGATCTGAGTATGTCGTTTTTGACCTTATCTGGAACCTCCCATCTGAAAATTTGAAAATTCTTAAAAAATTCGTCGAAAATCTTGATGTCTCCAATCTTTTGTTTTGTACGTTTTTTCCACGTGTCTTGACATGCAAAGTATCCCTGCAACGTTTGGTGAAGATCTGAGTATGTAGTTTTTGACCTTATCTGGAACCTCCTATCTGAAAATTTGAAAATTCTTCAAAAATTCGTCGAAAATCTTGATGTCTCCAATCTCTTGTTTTGTACGTTTTTTCCACGTGTCTTGACATGCAATGTATTCCTGCAATGTTTGGTGGAGATCTGAGTATGTAGTTTTAGACCTTATCTGGAACCTCCTATCTGAAAATTTGAAAATTCTTCTAAAATTCGTCCAAAATCTTGATGTCTCCAATCTCTTGTTTTGTACGTTTTTTCCACGTGTCTCGACCTCCAATGGATCCCTGCAAAGTTTGGTGAAGATCTGAGTATGTCGTTTTTGACCTTATCTGGAACATCCTTTCTGAAAATTTGAAAATTCTTAAAAAATTCGTCGAAAATCTTGATGTCTCCAATCTCTTGTTTTGTACGTTTTTTCCACGTGTCTTGACATCCAATGTATCCCTGCAAAGTTTGGTGAAGATCTGAGTATGTAGTTTTTGACCTTATATGGAACCTCCTATCTGAAAATTTGAAAATTCTTAAAAAATTCGTCCAAAATCTTGATGTCTCCAATCTTTTGTTTTGTACGTTTTTTCCACGTGTCTCGACCTCCAATGGATCCCTGCAAAGTTTGGTGAAGATCTGAGTATGTCGTTTTTGACCTTATCTGGAACCTCCCATCTGAAAATTTGAAAATTCTTAAAAAATTCGTCGAAAATCTTGATGTCTCCGATCTCTTGTTTTGTACGTTTTTTCCACGTGTCTTGACATGCAAAGTATTCCTGCAAAGTTTGGTGAAGATCTGAGTATGTAGTTTTTGACCTCATCTGGAACCTCCTATCTGAAAATTTGAAAATTCTTAAAAAATCCGTGCAAAATCTTGATGACCCCAATCTCTTGTTTTGTACGTTTTTTCCACGTGTCTTGACATCCAATGTATTCCTGCAATGTTTGGTGAAGATCTGAGTATGTAGTTTTTGACCTTATATGGAACCTCCTATCTGAAAATTTGAAAATTCTTAAAAAATTCGACCAAAATCTTGATGTTCCGAATCCTATGTTTTGTATGTTTTTTCCACGTGTCTTGACATCCAATGTATCCATGCAAAGTTTGGTGAAGATCTGAGTATGTAGTTTTTGACCTTATATTGAACCTCCCATCTGAAAATTTGAAAATTCTTAAGAAATTCGTCCAAAATCTTGATGACCCCAATCTCTTGTTTTGTACGTTTTTTCCACGTGTCTTGACATCCAAAGTATCCCTGCAAAGTTTGGTGAAGATCTGAGTATGTAGTTTTTGACCTTATATGGAACCTCCTTTCTGAAAATTTGAGAATTCTTAAAAAATTCGTCCAAAATCTTGATGTCTCCAATCTCTTGTTTTGTACGTTTTTTCCACGTGTCTTGACATCCAATGTATCCATGCAAAGTTTGGTGAAGATCTGAGTATGTAGTTTTTGACCTTATCTGGAACATCCTTTCTGAAAATTTGAAAATTGTTAAAAAATTCGTCCAAAATCTTGATGTCTCCAATCTCTTTTTTGTACGTTTTTTCCACGTGTCTTGACATCCAATGTATCCCTGCAAAGTTTGGTGAAGATCTGAGTATGTAGTTTTTGACCTTATCTGGAACCTCCCATCTGAAAATTTGAAAATTCTTAAAAAATTCGACCAAAATCTTGATGTCTCCAATCTTTTGTTTTGTACGTTTTTTCCACGTGTCTTGACACATAATGTATCCATGCAAAGTTTGGTGAAGATCTGAGTATGTAGTTTTTGACCTTATATGGAACCTCCTATCTGAAAATTTGAAAATTCTTAAAAAATTCGTCCAAAATCTTGATGTCTCCAATCTCTTGTTTTGTACGTTTTTTCCACGTGTCTTGACATCCAATGTATCCCTGCAAAGTTTGGTGAAGATCTGAGTATGTAGTTTTTGACCTTATCTGGAACCTCCCATCTGAAAATTTGAAAATTCCTAAAAAATCCGTGCAAAATCTTGATGACCCCAATCTCTTGTTTTGTACGTTTTTTCCACGTGTCTTGACATCCAATGTATTCCTGCAATGTTTGGTGAAGATCTGAGTATGTAGTTTTTGACCTTATATGGAACCTCCTATCTGAAAATTTGAAAATTCTTAAAAAATTCGTCCAAAATCTTGATGTCTCCAATCTCTTGTTTTGTACGTTTTTTCCACGTGTCTTGACATCCAATGTATCCATGCAAAGTTTGGTGAAGATCTGAGTATGTCGTTTTTGACCTTATCTGGAACCTCCCATCTGAAAATTTGAAAATTCTTAAAAAATTCGTCGAAAATCTTGATGTCTCCAATCTTTTGTTTTGTACGTTTTTTCCACGTGTCTTGACATGCAAAGTATCCCTGCAACGTTTGGTGAAGATCTGAGTATGTAGTTTTTGACCTTATCTGGAACCTCCTATCTGAAAATTTGAAAATTCTTCAAAAATTCGTCGAAAATCTTGATGTCTCCAATCTCTTGTTTTGTACGTTTTTTCCACGTGTCTTGACATCCAATGTATCCCTGCAATGTTTGGTGGAGATCTGAGTATGTAGTTTTTGACCTTATCTGGGACCTCCAATCAGAAAATTTGAAAATTCTTCAAAAATTCGTCCAAAATCTTGATGTCTCCAATCTCTTGTTTTGTACGTTTTTTCCACGTGTCTCGACCTCCAATGTATCCCTGCAAAGTTTGGTGAAGATCTGAGTATGTCGTTTTTGACCTTATCTGGAACATCCTTTCTGAAAATTTGAAAATTCTTAAAAAATTCGTCGAAAATCTTGATGTCTCCAATCTCTTGTTTTGTACGTTTTTTCCACGTGTCTTGACATCCAATGTATCCCTGCAAAGTTTGGTGAAGATCTGAGTATGTAGTTTTTGACCTTATATGGAACCTCCTTTCTGAAAATTTGAAAATTCTCAAAAAATTCGTCCATAATCTTGATGTCTCCAATCTCTTGTTTTGTACGTTTTTTCCACGTGTCTTGACATCCAATGTATCCCTGCAAAGTTTGGTGAAGATCTGAGTATGTAGTTTTTGACCTTATCTGGAACCTCCCATCTGAAAATTTGAAAATTCTTAAAAAATTCGACCAAAATCTTGATGTCTCCAATCTTTTGTTTTGTACGTTTTTTCCACGTGTCTTGACACATAATGTATCCATGCAAAGTTTGGTGAAGATCTGAGTATGTAGTTTTTGACCTTATATGGAACCTCCTATCTGAAAATTTGAAAATTCTTAAAAAATTCGTCCAAAATCTTGATGTCTCCAATCTCTTGTTTTGTACGTTTTTTCCACGTGTCTTGACATCCAATGTATCCCTGCAAAGTTTGGTGAAGATCTGAGTATGTAGTTTTTGACCTTATCTGGAACCTCCCATCTGAAAATTTGAAAATTCCTAAAAAATCCGTGCAAAATCTTGATGACCCCAATCTCTTGTTTTGTACGTTTTTTCCACGTGTCTTGACATCCAATGTATTCCTGCAATGTTTGGTGAAGATCTGAGTATGTAGTTTTTGACCTTATATGGAACCTCCTATCTGAAAATTTGAAAATTCTTAAAAAATTCGACCAAAATCTTGATGTTCCGAATCCTATGTTTTGTATGTTTTTTCCACGTGTCTTGACATCCAATGTATCCATGCAAAGTTTGGTGAAGATCTGAGTATGTAGTTTTTGACCTTATATTGAACCTCCCTTCTGAAAATTTGAAAATTCTTAAAAAATTCGTCCAAAATCTTGATGACCCCAATCTCTTGTTTTGTACGTTTTTTCCACGTGTCTTGACATCCAAAGTATCCCTGCAAAGTTTGGTGAAGATCTGAGTATGTAGTTTTTGACCTTATATTGAACCTCCCATCTGAAAATTTGAAAATTCTTAAAAAATTCGTCCAAAATCTTGATGTCTCCAATCTCTTGTTTTGTACGTTTTTTCCACGTGTCTTGACATCCAATGTATCCATGCAAAGTTTGGTGAAGATCTGAGTATGTCGTTTTTGACCTTATCTGGAACCTCCCATCTGAAAATTTGAAAATTCTTAAAAAATTCGTCGAAAATCTTGATGTCTCCAATCTTTTGTTTTGTACGTTTTTTCCACGTGTCTTGACATGCAAAGTATCCCTGCAACGTTTGGTGAAGATCTGAGTATGTAGTTTTTGACCTTATCTGGAACCTCCTATCTGAAAATTTGAAAATTCTTCAAAAATTCGTCGAAAATCTTGATGTCTCCAATCTCTTGTTTTGTACGTTTTTTCCACGTGTCTTGACATCCAATGTATTCCTGCAATGTTTGGTGGAGATCTGAGTATGTAGTTTTAGACCTTATCTGGATCCTCCTATCTGAAAATTTGAAAATTCTTCTAAAATTCGTCCAAAATCTTGATGTCTCCAATCTCTTGTTTTGTACGTTTTTTCCACGTGTCTCGACCTCCAATGGATCCCTGCAAAGTTTGGTGAAGATCTGAGTATGTCGTTTTTGACCTTATCTGGAACATCCTTTCTGAAAATTTGAAAATTCTTAAAAAATTCGTCGAAAATCTTGATGTCTCCAATCTCTTGTTTTGTACGTTTTTTCCACGTGTCTTGACATCCAATGTATCCCTGCAAAGTTTGGTGAAGATCTGAGTATGTAGTTTTTGACCTTATATGGAACCTCCTATCTGAAAATTTGAAAATTCTTAAAAAATTCGTCCAAAATCTTGATGTCTCCAATCTCTTGTTTTGTACGTTTTTTCCACGTGTCTCGACCTCCAATGGATCCCTGCAAAGTTTGGTGAAGATCTGAGTATGTCGTTTTTGACCTTATCTGGAACCTCCCATCTGAAAATTTGAAAATTCTTAAAAAATTCGTCGAAAATCTTGATGTCTCCGATCTCTTGTTTTGTACGTTTTTTCCACGTGTCTTGACATGCAAAGTATTCCTGCAAAGTTTGGTGAAGATCTGAGTATGTAGTTTTTGACCTCATCTGGAACCTCCTATCTGAAAATTTGAAAATTCTTAAAAAATCCGTGCAAAATCTTGATGACCCCAATCTCTTGTTTTGTACGTTTTTTCCACGTGTCTTGACATCCAATGTATTCCTGCAATGTTTGGTGAAGATCTGAGTATGTAGTTTTTGACCTTATATGGAACCTCCTATCTGAAAATTTGAAAATTCTTAAAAAATTCGACCAAAATCTTGATGTTCCGAATCCTATGTTTTGTATGTTTTTTCCACGTGTCTTGACATCCAATGTATCCATGCAAAGTTTGGTGAAGATCTGAGTATGTAGTTTTTGACCTTATATTGAACCTCCCATCTGAAAATTTGAAAATTCTTAAGAAATTCGTCCAAAATCTTGATGACCCCAATCTCTTGTTTTGTACGTTTTTTCCACGTGTCTTGACATCCAAAGTATCCCTGCAAAGTTTGGTGAAGATCTGAGTATGTAGTTTTTGACCTTATATGGAACCTCCTTTCTGAAAATTTGAGAATTCTTAAAAAATTCGTCCAAAATCTTGATGTCTCCAATCTCTTGTTTTGTACGTTTTTTCCACGTGTCTTGACATCCAATGTATCCATGCAAAGTTTGGTGAAGATCTGAGTATGTAGTTTTTGACCTTATCTGGAACATCCTTTCTGAAAATTTGAAAATTGTTAAAAAATTCGTCCAAAATCTTGATGTCTCCAATCTCTTTTTTGTACGTTTTTTCCACGTGTCTTGACATCCAATGTATCCCTGCAAAGTTTGGTGAAGATCTGAGTATGTAGTTTTTGACCTTATCTGGAACCTCCCATCTGAAAATTTGAAAATTCTTAAAAAATTCGACCAAAATCTTGATGTCTCCAATCTTTTGTTTTGTACGTTTTTTCCACGTGTCTTGACACATAATGTATCCATGCAAAGTTTGGTGAAGATCTGAGTATGTAGTTTTTGACCTTATATGGAACCTCCTATCTGAAAATTTGAAAATTCTTAAAAAATTCGTCCAAAATCTTGATGTCTCCAATCTCTTGTTTTGTACGTTTTTTCCACGTGTCTTGACATCCAATGTATCCCTGCAAAGTTTGGTGAAGATCTGAGTATGTAGTTTTTGACCTTATCTGGAACCTCCCATCTGAAAATTTGAAAATTCCTAAAAAATCCGTGCAAAATCTTGATGACCCCAATCTCTTGTTTTGTACGTTTTTTCCACGTGTCTTGACATCCAATGTATTCCTGCAATGTTTGGTGAAGATCTGAGTATGTAGTTTTTGACCTTATATGGAACCTCCTATCTGAAAATTTGAAAATTCTTAAAAAATTCGTCCAAAATCTTGATGTCTCCAATCTCTTGTTTTGTACGTTTTTTCCACGTGTCTTGACATCCAATGTATCCATGCAAAGTTTGGTGAAGATCTGAGTATGTCGTTTTTGACCTTATCTGGAACCTCCCATCTGAAAATTTGAAAATTCTTAAAAAATTCGTCGAAAATCTTGATGTCTCCAATCTTTTGTTTTGTACGTTTTTTCCACGTGTCTTGACATGCAAAGTATCCCTGCAACGTTTGGTGAAGATCTGAGTATGTAGTTTTTGACCTTATCTGGAACCTCCTATCTGAAAATTTGAAAATTCTTCAAAAATTCGTCGAAAATCTTGATGTCTCCAATCTCTTGTTTTGTACGTTTTTTCCACGTGTCTTGACATCCAATGTATTCCTGCAATGTTTGGTGGAGATCTGAGTATGTAGTTTTAGACCTTATCTGGAACCTCCTATCTGAAAATTTGAAAATTCTTCAAAAATTCGTCCAAAATCTTGATGTCTCCAATCTCTTGTTTTGTACGTTTTTTCCACGTGTCTCGACCTCCAATGGATCCCTGCAAAGTTTGGTGAAGATCTGAGTATGTCGTTTTTGACCTTATCTGGAACATCCTTTCTGAAAATTTGAAAATTCTTAAAAAATTCGTCGAAAATCTTGATGTCTCCAATCTCTTGTTTTGTACGTTTTTTCCACGTGTCTTGACATCCAATGTATCCCTGCAAAGTTTGGTGAAGATCTGAGTATGTAGTTTTTGACCTTATATGGAACCTCCTATCTGAAAATTTGAAAATTCTTAAAAAATTCGTCCAAAATCTTGATGTCTCCAATCTCTTGTTTTGTACGTTTTTTCCACGTGTCTCGACCTCCAATGGATCCCTGCAAAGTTTGGTGAAGATCTGAGTATGTCGTTTTTGACCTTATCTGGAACCTCCCATCTGAAAATTTGAAAATTCTTAAAAAATTCGTCGAAAATCTTGATGTCTCCGATCTCTTGTTTTGTACGTTTTTTCCACGTGTCTTGACATGCAAAGTATTCCTGCAAAGTTTGGTGAAGATCTGAGTATGTAGTTTTTGACCTCATCTGGAACCTCCTATCTGAAAATTTGAAAATTCTTAAAAAATCCGTGCAAAATCTTGATGACCCCAATCTCTTGTTTTTTACCTTTTTTTCCACGTGTCTTGACATCCAATGTATTCCTGCAATGTTTGGTGAAGATCTGAGTATGTAGTTTTTGACCTTATATGGAACCTCCTATCTGAAAATTTGAAAATTCTTAAAAAATTCGACCAAAATCTTGATGTTCCGAATCCTATGTTTTGTATGTTTTTTCCACGTGTCTTGACATCCAATGTATCCATGCAAAGTTTGGTGAAGATCTGAGTATGTAGTTTTTGACCTTATATTGAACCTCCCATCTGAAAATTTGAAAATTCTTAAGAAATTCGTCCAAAATCTTGATGACCCCAATCTCTTGTTTTGTACGTTTTTTCCACGTGTCTTGACATCCAAAGTATCCCTGCAAAGTTTGGTGAAGATCTGAGTATGTAGTTTTTGACCTTATATGGAACCTCCTTTCTGAAAATTTGAGAATTCTTAAAAAATTCGTCCAAAATCTTGATGTCTCCAATCTCTTGTTTTGTACGTTTTTTCCACGTGTCTTGACATCCAATGTATCCATGCAAAGTTTGGTGAAGATCTGAGTATGTAGTTTTTGACCTTATCTGGAACATCCTTTCTGAAAATTTGAAAATTGTTAAAAAATTCGTCCAAAATCTTGATGTCTCCAATCTCTTTTTTGTACGTTTTTTCCACGTGTCTTGACATCCAATGTATCCCTGCAAAGTTTGGTGAAGATCTGAGTATGTAGTTTTTGACCTTATCTGGAACCTCCCATCTGAAAATTTGAAAATTCTTAAAAAATTCGACCAAAATCTTGATGTCTCCAATCTTTTGTTTTGTACGTTTTTTCCACGTGTCTTGACACATAATGTATCCATGCAAAGTTTGGTGAAGATCTGAGTATGTAGTTTTTGACCTTATATGGAACCTCCTATCTGAAAATTTGAAAATTCTTAAAAAATTCGTCCAAAATCTTGATGTCTCCAATCTCTTGTTTTGTACGTTTTTTCCACGTGTCTTGACATCCAATGTATCCCTGCAAAGTTTGGTGAAGATCTGAGTATGTAGTTTTTGACCTTATCTGGAACCTCCCATCTGAAAATTTGAAAATTCCTAAAAAATCCGTGCAAAATCTTGATGACCCCAATCTCTTGTTTTGTACGTTTTTTCCACGTGTCTTGACATCCAATGTATTCCTGCAATGTTTGGTGAAGATCTGAGTATGTAGTTTTTGACCTTATATAGAACCTCCTATCTGAAAATTTGAAAATTCTTAAAAAATTCGACCAAAATCTTGATGTTCCGAATCCTATGTTTTGTATGTTTTTTCCACGTGTCTTGACATCCAATGTATCCATGCAAAGTTTGGTGAAGATCTGAGTATGTAGTTTTTGACCTTATATTGAACCTCCCATCTGAAAATTTGAAAATTCTTAAGAAATTCGTCCAAAATCTTGATGACCCCAATCTCTTGTTTTGTACGTTTTTTCCACGTGTCTTGACATCCAAAGTATCCCTGCAAAGTTTGGTGAAGATCTGAGTATGTAGTTTTTGACCTTATCTGGAACCTCCCATCTGAAAATTTGAAAATTCCTAAAAAATCCGTGCAAAATCTTGATGTCTCCAATCTCTTGTTTTGTACGTTTTTTCCACGTGTCTTGACATCCAATGTATCCATGCAAAGTTTGGTGAAGATCTGAGTATGTCGTTTTTGACCTTATCTGGAACCTCCCATCTGAAAATTTGAAAATTCTTAAAAAATTCGTCGAAAATCTTGATGTCTCCAATCTTTTGTTTTGTACGTTTTTTCCACGTGTCTTGACATGCAAAGTATCCCTGCAACGTTTGGTGAAGATCTGAGTATGTAGTTTTTGACCTTATCTGGAACCTCCTATCTGAAAATTTGAAAATTCTTCAAAAATTCGTCGAAAATCTTGATGTCTCCAATCTCTTGTTTTGTACGTTTTTTCCACGTGTCTTGACATCCAATGTATTCCTGCAATGTTTGGTGGAGATCTGAGTATGTAGTTTTAGACCTTATCTGGAACCTCCTATCTGAAAATTTGAAAATTCTTCAAAAATTCGTCCAAAATCTTGATGTCTCCAATCTCTTGTTTTGTACGTTTTTTCCACGTGTCTCGACCTCCAATGGATCCCTGCAAAGTTTGGTGAAGATCTGAGTATGTCGTTTTTGACCTTATCTGGAACATCCTTTCTGAAAATTTGAAAATTCTTAAAAAATTCGTCGAAAAACTTGATGTCTCCAATCTCTTGTTTTGTACGTTTTTTCCACGTGTCTCGACCTCCAATGGATCCCTGCAAAGTTTGGTGAAGATCTGAGTATGTCGTTTTTGACCTTATCTGGAACATCCTTTCTGAAAATTTGAAAATTCTTAAAAAATCCGTGCAAAATCTTGATGACCCCAATCTCTTGTTTTGTACGTTTTTTCCACGTGTCTTGACATCCAATGTATTCCTGCAATGTTTGGTGAAGATCTGAGTATGTAGTTTTTGACCTTATATGGAACCTCCTATCTGAAAATTTGAAAATTCTTAAAAAATTCGACCAAAATCTTGATGTTCCGAATCCTATGTTTTGTATGTTTTTTCCACGTGTCTTGACATCCAATGTATCCATGCAAAGTTTGGTGAAGATCTGAGTATGTAGTTTTTGACCTTATATTGAACCTCCCATCTGAAAATTTGAAAATTCTTAAGAAATTCGTCCAAAATCTTGATGACCCCAATCTCTTGTTTTGTACGTTTTTTCCACGTGTCTTGACATCCAAAGTATCCCTGCAAAGTTTGGTGAAGATCTGAGTATGTAGTTTTTGACCTTATATGGAACCTCCTTTCTGAAAATTTGAGAATTCTTAAAAAATTCGTCCAAAATCTTGATGTCTCCAATCTCTTGTTTTGTACGTTTTTTCCACGTGTCTTGACATCCAATGTATCCATGCAAAGTTTGGTGAAGATCTGAGTATGTAGTTTTTGACCTTATCTGGAACATCCTTTCTGAAAATTTGAAAATTGTTAAAAAATTCGTCCAAAATCTTGATGTCTCCAATCTCTTTTTTGTACGTTTTTTCCACGTGTCTTGACATCCAATGTATCCCTGCAAAGTTTGGTGAAGATCTGAGTATGTAGTTTTTGACCTTATCTGGAACCTCCCATCTGAAAATTTGAAAATTCTTAAAAAATTCGACCAAAATCTTGATGTCTCCAATCTTTTGTTTTGTACGTTTTTTCCACGTGTCTTGACACATAATGTATCCATGCAAAGTTTGGTGAAGATCTGAGTATGTAGTTTTTGACCTTATATGGAACCTCCTATCTGAAAATTTGAAAATTCTTAAAAAATTCGTCCAAAATCTTGATGTCTCCAATCTCTTGTTTTGTACGTTTTTTCCACGTGTCTTGACATCCAATGTATCCCTGCAAAGTTTGGTGAAGATCTGAGTATGTAGTTTTTGACCTTATCTGGAACCTCCCATCTGAAAATTTGAAAATTCCTAAAAAATCCGTGCAAAATCTTGATGACCCCAATCTCTTGTTTTGTACGTTTTTTCCACGTGTCTTGACATCCAATGTATTCCTGCAATGTTTGGTGAAGATCTGAGTATGTAGTTTTTGACCTTATATGGAACCTCCTATCTGAAAATTTGAAAATTCTTAAAAAATTCGACCAAAATCTTGATGTTCCGAATCCTATGTTTTGTATGTTTTTTCCACGTGTCTTGACATCCAATGTATCCATGCAAAGTTTGGTGAAGATCTGAGTATGTAGTTTTTGATCTTATATTGAACCTCCCATCTGAAAATTTGAAAATTCTTAAGAAATTCGTCCAAAATCTTGATGACCCCAATCTCTTGTTTTGTACGTTTTTTCCACGTGTCTTGACATCCAAAGTATCCCTGCAAAGTTTGGTGAAGATCTGAGTATGTAGTTTTTGACCTTATATGGAACCTCCTTTCTGAAAATTTGAGAATTCTTAAAAAATTCGTCCAAAATCTTGATGTCTCCAATCTCTTGTTTTGTACGTTTTTTCCACGTGTCTTGACATCCAATGTATCCCTGCAAAGTTTGGTGAAGATCTGAGTATGTAGTTTTTGACCTTATCTGGAACATCCTTTCTGAAAATTTGAAAATTGTTAAAAAATTCGTCCAAAATCTTGATGTCTCCAATCTCTTTTTTGTACGTTTTTCCCACGTGTCTTGACATCCAATGTATCCCTGCAAAGTTTGGTGAAGATCTGAGTATGTAGTTTTTGACCTTATCTGGAACCTCCCATCTGAAAATTTGAAAATTCTTAAAAAATTCGACCAAAATCTTGATGTCTCCAATCTTTTGTTTTGTACGTTTTTTCCACGTGTCTTGACACATAATGTATCCATGCAAAGTTTGGTGAAGATCTGAGTATGTAGTTTTTGACCTTATATGGAACCTCCTATCTGAAAATTTGAAAATTCTTAAAAAATTCGTCCAAAATCTTGATGTCTCCAATCTCTTGTTTTGTACGTTTTTTCCACGTGTCTTGACATCCAATGTATCCCTGCAAAGTTTGGTGAAGATCTGAGTATGTAGTTTTTGACCTTATCTGGAACCTCCCATCTGAAAATTTGAAAATTCCTAAAAAATCCGTGCAAAATCTTGATGACCCCAATCTCTTGTTTTGTACGTTTTTTCCACGTGTCTTGACATCCAATGTATTCCTGCAATGTTTGGTGAAGATCTGAGTATGTAGTTTTTGACCTTATATGGAACCTCCTATCTGAAAATTTGAAAATTCTTAAAAAATTCGACCAAAATCTTGATGTTCCGAATCCTATGTTTTGTATGTTTTTTCCACGTGTCTTGACATCCAATGTATCCATGCAAAGTTTGGTGAAGATCTGAGTATGTAGTTTTTGACCTTATATTGAACCTCCCATCTGAAAATTTGAAAATTCTTAAAAAATTCGTCCAAAATCTTGATGACCCCAATCTCTTGTTTTGTACGTTTTTTCCACGTGTCTTGACATCCAAAGTATCCCTGCAAAGTTTGGTGAAGATCTGAGTATGTAGTTTTTGACCTTATATTGAACCTCCCATCTGAAAATTTGAAAATTCTTAAAAAATTCGTCCAAAATCTTGATGTCTCCAATCTCTTGTTTTGTACGTTTTTTCCACGTGTCTTGACATCCAATGTATCCATGCAAAGTTTGGTGAAGATCTGAGTATGTCGTTTTTGACCTTATCTGGAACCTCCCATCTGAAAATTTGAAAATTCTTAAAAAATTCGTCGAAAATCTTGATGTCTCCAATCTTTTGTTGTGTACGTTTTTTCCACGTGTCTTGACATGCAAAGTATCCCTGCAACGTTTGGTGAAGATCTGAGTATGTAGTTTTTGACCTTATCTGGAACCTCCTATCTGAAAATTTGAAAATTCTTCAAAAATTCGTCGAAAATCTTGATGTCTCCAATCTCTTGTTTTGTACGTTTTTTCCACGTGTCTTGACATCCAATGTATTCCTGCAATGTTTGGTGGAGATCTGAGTATGTAGTTTTAGACCTTATCTGGAACCTCCTATCTGAAAATTTGAAAATTCTTCAAAAATTCGTCCAAAATCTTGATGTCTCCAATCTCTTGTTTTGTACGTTTTTTCCACGTGTCTCGACCTCCAATGGATCCCTGCAAAGTTTGGTGAAGATCTGAGTATGTCGTTTTTGACCTTATCTGGAACATCCTTTCTGAAAATTTGAAAATTCTTAAAAAATTCGTCGAAAATCTTGATGTCTCCAATCTCTTGTTTTGTACGTTTTTTCCACGTGTCTTGACATCCAATGTATCCCTGCAAAGTTTGGTGAAGATCTGAGTATGTAGTTTTTGACCTTATCTGGAACCTCCCATCTGAAAATTTGAAAATTCTTCAAAAATTCGTCGAAAATCTTGATGTCTCCAATCTCTTGTTTTGTACGTTTTTTCCACGTGTCTTGACATCCAATGTATCCCTGCAATGTTTGGTGGAGATCTGAGTATGTAGTTTTTGACCTTATCTGGGACCTCCTATCAGAAAATTTGAAAATTCTTCAAAAATTCGTCCAAAATCTTGATGTCTACAATCTCTTGTTTTGTACGTTTTTTCCACGTGTCTCGACCTCCAATGTATCCCTGCAAAGTTTGGTGAAGATCTGAGTATGTCGTTTTTGACCTTATCTGGAACATCCTTTCTGAAAATTTGAAAATTCTTAAAAAATTCGTCGAAAATCTTGATGTCTCCAATCTCTTGTTTTGTACGTTTTTTCCACGTGTCTTGACATCCAATGTATCCCTGCAAAGTTTGGTGAAGATCTGAGTATGTAGTTTTTGACCTTATATGGAACCTCCTATCTGAAAATTTGAAAATTCTTAAAAAATTCGTCCAAAATCTTGATGACCCCAATCTCTTGTTTTGTACGTTTTTTCCACGTGTCTTGACATCCAATGTATCCCTGCAAAGTTTGGTGAAGATCTGAGTATGTAGTTTTTGACCTTATCTGGAACCTCCCATCTGAAAATTTGAAAATTCTTAAAAAATTCGACCAAAATCTTGATGTCTCCAATCTTTTGTTTTGTACGTTTTTTCCACGTGTCTTGACACATAATGTATCCATGCAAAGTTTGGTGAAGATCTGAGTATGTAGTTTTTGACCTTATATGGAACCTCCTATCTGAAAATTTGAAAATTCTTAAAAAATTCGTCCAAAATCTTGATGTCTCCAATCTCTTGTTTTGTACGTTTTTTCCACGTGTCTTGACATCCAATGTATCCCTGCAAAGTTTGGTGAAGATCTGAGTATGTAGTTTTTGACCTTATCTGGAACCTCCCATCTGAAAATTTGAAAATTCCTAAAAAATCCGTGCAAAATCTTGATGACCCCAATCTCTTGTTTTGTACGTTTTTTCCACGTGTCTTGACATCCAATGTATTCCTGCAATGTTTGGTGAAGATCTGAGTATGTAGTTTTTGACCTTATATGGAACCTCCTATCTGAAAATTTGAAAATTCTTAAAAAATTCGACCAAAATCTTGATGTTCCGAATCCTATGTTTTGTGTTTTTTCCACGTGTCTTGACATCCAATGTATCCATGCAAAGTTTGGTGAAGAACTGAGTATGTAGTTTTTGACCTTATATTGAACCTCCCATCTGAAAATTTGAAAATTCTTAAAAAATTCGTCCAAAATCTTGATGACCCCAATCTCTTGTTTTGTACGTTTTTTCCACGTGTCTTGACATCCAAAGTATCCCTGCAAAGTTTGGTGAAGATCTGAGTATGTAGTTTTTGACCTTATATGGAACCTCCTTTCTGAAAATTTGAGAATTCTTAAAAAATTCGTCCAAAATCTTGATGTCTCCAATCTCTTGTTTTGTATGTTTTTTCCACGTGTCTTGACATCCAATGTATCCATGCAAAGTTTGGTGAAGATCTGAGTATGTCGTTTTTGACCTTATCTGGAACCTCCCATCTGAAAATTTGAAAATTCTTAAAAAATTCGTCGAAAATCTTGATGTCTCCAATCTTTTGTTTTGTACGTTTTTTCCACGTGTCTTGACATGCAAAGTATCCCTGCAACGTTTGGTGAAGATCTGAGTGTGTAGTTTTTGACCTTATCTGGAACCTCCTATCTGAAAATTTGAAAATTCTTAAAAAATTCGTCGAAAATCTTGATGTCTCCAATCTCTTGTTTTGTACGTTTTTTCCACGTGTCTTGATATCCAATGTATCCCTGCAAAGTTTGGTGAAGATCTGAGTATGTCGTTTTTGACCTTATCTGGAACATCCTTTCTGAAAATTTGAAAATTGTTAAAAAATTCGTCCAAAATCTTGATGTCTCCAATCTCTTTTTTGTACGTTTTTTCCACGTGTCTTGACATCCAATGTATCCCTGCAAAGTTTGGTGAAGATCTGAGTATGTAGTTTTTGACCTTATCTGGAACCTCCCATCTGAAAATTTGAAAATTCTTAAAAAATTCGACCAAAATCTTGATGTCTCCAATCTTTTGTTTTGTACGTTTTTTCCACGTGTCTTGACACATAATGTATCCATGCAAAGTTTGGTGAAGATCTGAGTATGTAGTTTTTGACTTTATATGGAACCTCCTATCTGAAAATTTGAAAATTCTTAAAAAATTCGTCCAAAATCTTGATGTCTCCAATCTCTTGTTTTGTACGTTTTTTCCACGTGTCTTGACATCCAATGTATCCCTGCAAAGTTTGGTGAAGATCTGAGTATGTAGTTTTTGACCTTATCTGGAACCTCCCATCTGAAAATTTGAAAATTCCTAAAAAAATCCGTGCAAAATCTTGATGACCCCAATCTCTTGTTTTGTACGTTTTTTCCACGTGTCTTGACATCCAATGTATCCATGCAAAGTTTGGTGAAGATCTGAGTATGTCGTTTTTGACCTTATCTGGAACCTCCCATCTGAAAATTTGAAAATTCTTAAAAAATTCGTCGAAAATCTTGATGTCTCCAATCTCTTGTTTTGTACGTTTTTTCCACGTGTCTTGACATGCAAAGTATCCCTGCAAAGTTTGGTGAAGATCTGAGTATGTAGTTTTTGACCTTATCTGGAACCTCCCATCTGAAAATTTGAAAATTCCTAAAAAATCCGTGCAAAATCTTGATGACCCCAATCTCTTGTTTTGTATGTTTTTTCCACGTGTCTTGACATCCAATGTATCCCTGCAAAGTTTGGTGAAGATCTGAGTATGTAGTTTTTGACCTTATATTGAACCTCCCATCTGAAAATTTGAAAATTCTTAAAAAATTCGTCGAAAATCTTGATGTCTCCAATCTCTTGTTTTGTACGTTTTTTCCACGTGTCTTGATATCCAATGTATCCCTGCAAAGTTTGGTGAAGATCTGAGTATGTCGTTTTTGACCTTATCTGGAACATCCTTTCTGAAAATTTGAAAATTGTTAAAAAATTCGTCCAAAATCTTGATGTCTCCAATCTCTTTTTTGTACGTTTTTTCCACGTGTCTTGACATCCAATGTATCCCTGCAAAGTTTGGTGAAGATCTGAGTATGTAGTTTTTGACCTTATCTGGAACCTCCCATCTGAAAATTTGAAAATTCTTAAAAAATTCGACCAAAATCTTGATGTCTCCAATCTTTTGTTTGTACGTTTTTTCCACGTGTCTTGACACAAAATTGTTTACAGAGGCCGCGGTGGCTCAGTCGGTAACGCGTCTGACTACCATGCTCAAGGTCCCGGGTTCGATCCCCGGCCGGTTCAAATCCGGGAACTTTTCTAACGGTGGAAGCGGCCCCGGCGCCTACCCAGCGTCGAATAACATGGGTACCTGGGGGAAACCCTGGGGGGTAAAGGCGGTCAGGGGCGTGATGCTGATCACATCACCCCCACTCACGACCGGATCAAGAAAGTGTGGGGCGTTACCCCCACACCCCCTATACGCCTTCATGGCGTGGTGCTATGCACAGGGGAACACTTTACCTTTTACCTTTACCAATCTTTTGTTTTGTACGTTTTTTCCACGTGTCTTGACACATAATGTATCCATGCAAAGTTTGGTGAAGATCTGAGTATGTAGTTTTTGACCTTATATGGAACCTCCTATCTGAAAATTTGAAAATTCTTAAAAAATTCGTCCAAAATCTTGATGTCTCCAATCTCTTGTTTTGTACGTTTTTTCCACGTGTCTTGACATCCAATGTATCCCTGCAAAGTTTGGTGAAGATCTGAGTATGTAGTTTTTGACCTTATCTGGAACCTCCCATCTGAAAATTTGAAAATTCCTAAAAAAATCCGTGCAAAATCTTGATGACCCCAATCTCTTGTTTTGTACGTTTTTTCCACGTGTCTTGACATCCAATGTATCCATGCAAAGTTTGGTGAAGATCTGAGTATGTCGTTTTTGACCTTATCTGGAACCTCCCATCTGAAAATTTGAAAATTCTTAAAAAATTCGTCGAAAATCTTGATGTCTCCAATCTCTTGTTTTGTACGTTTTTTCCACGTGTCTTGACATGCAAAGTATCCCTGCAAAGTTTGGTGAAGATCTGAGTATGTAGTTTTTGACCTTATCTGGAACCTCCCATCTGAAAATTTGAAAATTCCTAAAAAATCCGTGCAAAATCTTGATGACCCCAATCTCTTGTTTTGTATGTTTTTTCCACGTGTCTTGACATCCAATGTATCCCTGCAAAGTTTGGTGAAGATCTGAGTATGTAGTTTTTGACCTTATATTGAACCTCCCATCTGAAAATTTGAAAATTCTTAAAAAATTCGTCCAAAATCTTGATGACCCCAATCTCTTGTTTTGTACGTTTTTTCCACGTGTCTTGACATCCAAAGTATCCCTGCAAAGTTTGGTGAAGATCTGAGTATGTAGTTTTTGACCTTATATTGAACCTCCCATCTGAAAATTTGAAAATTCTTAAAAAATTCGTCCAAAATCTTGATGTCTCCAATCTCTTGTTTTGTACGTTTTTTCCACGTGTCTTGACATCCAATGTATCCATGCAAAGTTTGGTGAAGATCTGAGTATGTAGTTTTTGACCTTATCTGGAACCTCCCATCTGAAAATTTGAAAATTCTTAAAAAATTCTACCAAAATCTTGATGTCTCCAATCTTTTGTTTTGTACGTTTTTTCCACGTGTCTTGACACATAATGTATCCCTGCAATGTTTGGTGGAGATCTGAGTATGTAGTTTTTGACCTTATCTGGGACCTCCTATCAGAAAATTTGAAAATTCTTCAAAAATTCGTCCAAAATCTTGATGTCTCCAATCTCTTGTTTTGTACGTTTTTTCCACGTGTCTCGACCTCCAATGTATCCCTGCAAAGTTTGGTGAAGATCTGAGTATGTCGTTTTTGACCTTATCTGGAACATCCTTTCTGAAAATTTGAAAATTCTTAAAAAATTCGTCGAAAATCTTGATGTCTCCAATCTCTTGTTTTGTACGTTTTTTCCACGTGTCTTGACATCCAATGTATCCCTGCAAAGTTTGGTGAAGATCTGAGTATGTAGTTTTTGACCTTATATGGAACCTCCTATCTGAAAATTTGAAAATTCTTAAAAAATTCGTCCAAAATCTTGATGACCCCAATCTCTTGTTTTGTACGTTTTTTCCACGTGTCTTGACATCCAATGTATCCCTGCAAAGTTTGGTGAAGATCTGAGTATGTAGTTTTTGACCTTATCTGGAACCTCCCATCTGAAAATTTGAAAATTCTTAAAAAATTCGACCAAAATCTTGATGTCTCCAATCTTTTGTTTTGTACGTTTTTTCCACGTGTCTTGACACATAATGTATCCATGCAAAGTTTGGTGAAGATCTGAGTATGTAGTTTTTGACCTTATATGGAACCTCCTATCTGAAAATTTGAAAATTCTTAAAAAATTCGTCCAAAATCTTGATGTCTCCAATCTCTTGTTTTGTACGTTTTTTCCACGTGTCTTGACATCCAATGTATCCCTGCAAAGTTTGGTGAAGATCTGAGTATGTAGTTTTTGACCTTATCTGGAACCTCCCATCTGAAAATTTGAAAATTCCTAAAAAATCCGTGCAAAATCTTGATGACCCCAATCTCTTGTTTTGTACGTTTTTTCCACGTGTCTTGACATCCAATGTATTCCTGCAATGTTTGGTGAAGATCTGAGTATGTAGTTTTTGACCTTATATGGAACCTCCTATCTGAAAATTTGAAAATTCTTAAAAAATTCGACCAAAATCTTGATGTTCCGAATCCTATGTTTTGTATGTTTTTTCCACGTGTCTTGACATCCAATGTATCCATGCAAAGTTTGGTGAAGATCTGAGTATGTAGTTTTTGACCTTATATTGAACCTCCCATCTGAAAATTTGAAAATTCTTAAAAAATTCGTCCAAAATCTTGATGACCCCAATCTCTTGTTTTGTACGTTTTTTCCACGTGTCTTGACATCCAAAGTATCCCTGCAAAGTTTGGTGAAGATCTGAGTATGTAGTTTTTGACCTTATATGGAACCTCCTTTCTGAAAATTTGAGAATTCTTAAAAAATTCGTCCAAAATCTTGATGTCTCCAATCTCTTGTTTTGTATGTTTTTTCCACGTGTCTTGACATCCAATGTATCCATGCAAAGTTTGGTGAAGATCTGAGTATGTCGTTTTTGACCTTATCTGGAACCTCCCATCTGAAAATTTGAAAATTCTTAAAAAATTCGTCGAAAATCTTGATGTCTCCAATCTTTTGTTTTGTACGTTTTTTCCACGTGTCTTGACATGCAAAGTATCCCTGCAACGTTTGGTGAAGATCTGAGTGTGTAGTCTTTGACCTTATCTGGAACCTCCTATCTGAAAATTTGAAAATTCTTAAAAAATTCGTCGAAAATCTTGATGTCTCCAATCTCTTGTTTTGTACGTTTTTTCCACGTGTCTTGATATCCAATGTATCCCTGCAAAGTTTGGTGAAGATCTGAGTATGTCGTTTTTGACCTTATCTGGAACATCCTTTCTGAAAATTTGAAAATTGTTAAAAAATTCGTCCAAAATCTTGATGTCTCCAATCTCTTTTTTGTACGTTTTTTCCACGTGTCTTGACATCCAATGTATCCCTGCAAAGTTTGGTGAAGATCTGAGTATGTAGTTTTTGACCTTATCTGGAACCTCCCATCTGAAAATTTGAAAATTCTTAAAAAATTCGACCAAAATCTTGATGTCTCCAATCTTTTGTTTTGTACGTTTTTTCCACGTGTCTTGACACATAATGTATCCATGCAAAGTTTGGTGAAGATCTGAGTATGTAGTTTTTGACCTTATATGGAACCTCCTATCTGAAAATTTGAAAATTCTTAAAAAATTCGTCCAAAATCTTGATGTCTCCAATCTCTTGTTTTGTACGTTTTTTCCACGTGTCTTGACATCCAATGTATCCCTGCAAAGTTTGGTGAAGATCTGAGTATGTAGTTTTTGACCTTATCTGGAACCTCCCATCTGAAAATTTGAAAATTCCTAAAAAAATCCGTGCAAAATCTTGATGACCCCAATCTCTTGTTTTGTACGTTTTTTCCACGTGTCTTGACATCCAATGTATCCATGCAAAGTTTGGTGAAGATCTGAGTATGTAGTTTTTGACCTTATATTGAACCTCCCATCTGAAAATTTGAAAATTCTTAAAAAATTCGTCCAAAATCTTGATGACCCCAATCTCTTGTTTTGTACGTTTTTTCCACGTGTCTTGACATCCAAAGTATCCCTACAAAGTTTGGTGAAGATCTGAGTATGTAGTTTTTGACCTTATATTGAACCTCCCATCTGAAAATTTGAAAATTCTTAAAAAATTCGTCCAAAATCTTGATGTCTCCAATCTCTTGTTTTGTACGTTTTTTCCACGTGTCTTGACATCCAATGTATCCATGCAAAGTTTGGTGAAGATCTGAGTATGTCGTTTTTTGACCTTATCTGGAACCTCCCATCTGAAAATTTGAAAATTCTTAAAAAATTCGTCGAAAATCTTGATGTCTCCAATCTTTTGTTTTGTACGTTTTTTCCACGTGTCTTGACATGCAAAGTATCCCTGCAACGTTTGGTGAAGATCTGAGTATGTAGTTTTTGACCTTATCTGGAACCTCCTATCTGAAAATTTGAAAATTCTTCAAAAATTCGTCGAAAATCTTGATGTCTCCAATCTCTTGTTTTGTACGTTTTTTCCACGTGTCTTGACATCCAATGTATTCCTGCAATGTTTGGTGGAGATCTGAGTATGTAGTTTTAGACCTTATCTGGAACCTCCCATCTGAAAATTTGAAAATTCTTAAAAAATTCGACCAAAATCTTGATGTCTCCAATCTTTTGTTTTGTACGTTTTTTCCACGTGTCTTGACACATAATGTATCCCTGCAATGTTTGGTGGAGATCTGAGTATGTAGTTTTTGACCTTATCTGGGACCTCCTATCAGAAAATTTGAAAATTCTTCAAAAATTCGTCCAAAATCTTGATGTCTCCAATCTCTTGTTTTGTACGTTTTTTCCACGTGTCTCGACCTCCAATGTATCCCTGCAAAGTTTGGTGAAGATCTGAGTATGTCGTTTTTGACCTTATCTGGAACATCCTTTCTGAAAATTTGAAAATTCTTAAAAAATTCGTCGAAAATCTTGATGTCTCCAATCTCTTGTTTTGTACGTTTTTTCCACGTTTCTTAACATCCAATGTATCCCTGCAAAGTTTGGTGAAGATCTGAGTATGTAGTTTTTGACCTTATATGGAACCTCCTATCTGAAAATTTGAAAATTCTTAAAAAATTCGTCCAAAATCTTGATGACCCCAATCTCTTGTTTTGTACGTTTTTTCCACGTGTCTTGACATCCAATGTATCCCTGCAAAGTTTGGTGAAGATCTGAGTATGTAGTTTTTGACCTTATCTGGAACCTCCCATCTGAAAATTTGAAAATTCTTAAAAAATTCGACCAAAATCTTGATGTCTCCAATCTTTTGTTTTGTACGTTTTTTCCACGTGTCTTGACACATAATGTATCCATGCAAAGTTTGGTGAAGATCTGAGTATGTAGTTTTTGACCTTATATGGAACCTCCTATCTGAAAATTTGAAAATTCTTAAAAAATTCGTCCAAAATCTTGATGTCTCCAATTTCTTGTTTTGTACGTTTTTTCCACGTGTCTTGACATCCAATGTATCCCTGCAAAGTTTGGTGAAGATCTGAGTATGTAGTTTTTGACCTTATCTGGAACCTCCCATCTGAAAATTTGAAAATTCCTAAAAAATCCGTGCAAAATCTTGATGACCCCAATCTCTTGTTTTGTACGTTTTTTCCACGTGTCTTGACATCCAATGTATTCCTGCAATGTTTGGTGAAGATCTGAGTATGTAGTTTTTGACCTTATATGGAACCTCCTATCTGAAAATTTGAAAATTCTTAAAAAATTCGACCAAAATCTTGATGTTCCGAATCCTATGTTTTGTATGTTTTTTCCACGTGTCTTGACATCCAATGTATCCATGCAAAGTTTGGTGAAGATCTGAGTATGTAGTTTTTGACCTTATATTGAACCTCCCATCTGAAAATTTGAAAATTCTTAAAAAATTCGTCCAAAATCTTGATGACCCCAATCTCTTGTTTTGTACGTTTTTTCCACGTGTCTTGACATCCAAAGTATCCCTGCAAAGTTTGGTGAAGATCTGAGTATGTAGTTTTTGACCTTATATGGAACCTCCTTTCTGAAAATTTGAGAATTCTTAAAAAATTCGTCCAAAATCTTGATGTCTCCAATCTCTTGTTTTGTATGTTTTTTCCACGTGTCTTGACATCCAATGTATCCATGCAAAGTTTGGTGAAGATCTGAGTATGTCGTTTTTGACCTTATCTGGAACCTCCCATCTGAAAATTTGAAAATTCTTAAAAAATTCGTCGAAAATCTTGATGTCTCCAATCTTTTGTTTTGTACGTTTTTTCCACGTGTCTTGACATGCAAAGTATCCCTGCAACGTTTGGTGAAGATCTGAGTGTGTAGTTTTTGACCTTATCTGGAACCTCCTATCTGAAAATTTGAAAATTCTTAAAAAATTCGTCGAAAATCTTGATGTCTCCAATCTCTTGTTTTGTACGTTTTTTCCACGTGTCTTGATATCCAATGTATCCCTGCAAAGTTTGGTGAAGATCTGAGTATGTCGTTTTTGACCTTATCTGGAACATCCTTTCTGAAAATTTGAAAATTGTTAAAAAATTCGTCCAAAATCTTGATGTCTCCAATCTCTTTTTTGTACGTTTTTTCCACGTGTCTTGACATCCAATGTATCCCTGCAAAGTTTGGTGAAGATCTGAGTATGTAGTTTTTGACCTTATCTGGAACCTCCCATCTGAAAATTTGAAAATTCTTAAAAAATTCGACCAAAATCTTGATGTCTCCAATCTTTTGTTTTGTACGTTTTTTCCACGTGTCTTGACACATAATGTATCCATGCAAAGTTTGGTGAAGATCTGAGTATGTAGTTTTTGACCTTATATGGAACCTCCTATCTGAAAATTTGAAAATTCTTAAAAAATTCTTCCAAAATCTTGATGTCTCCAATCTCTTGTTTTGTACGTTTTTTCCACGTGTCTTGACATCCAATGTATCCCTGCAAAGTTTGGTGAAGATCTGAGTATGTAGTTTTTGACCTTATCTGGAACCTCCCATTTGAAAATTTGAAAATTCCTAAAAAAATCCGTGCAAAATCTTGATGACCCCAATCTCTTGTTTTGTACGTTTTTTCCACGTGTCTTGACATCCAATGTATCCATGCAAAGTTTGGTGAAGATCTGAGTATGTCGTTTTTGACCTTATCTGGAACCTCCCATCTGAAAATTTGAAAATTCTTAAAAAATTCGTCGAAAATCTTGATGTCTCCAATCTCTTGTTTTGTACGTTTTTTCCACGTGTCTTGACATGCAAAGTATCCCTGCAAAGTTTGGTGAAGATCTGAGTATGTAGTTTTTGACCTTATCTGGAACCTCCCATCTGAAAATTTGAAAATTCCTAAAAAATCCGTGCAAAATCTTGATGACCCCAATCTCTTGTTTTGTATGTTTTTTCCACGTGTCTTGACATCCAATGTATCCCTGCAAAGTTTGGTGAAGATCTGAGTATGTAGTTTTTGACCTTATATTGAACCTCCCATCTGAAAATTTGAAAATTCTTAAAAAATTCGTCCAAAATCTTGATGACCCCAATCTCTTGTTTTGTACGTTTTTTCCACGTGTCTTGACATCCAAAGTATCCCTGCAAAGTTTGGTGAAGATCTGAGTATGTAGTTTTTGACCTTATATTGAACCTCCCATCTGAAAATTTGAAAATTCTTAAAAAATTCGTCCAAAATCTTGATGTCTCCAATCTCTTGTTTTGTACGTTTTTTCCACGTGTCTTGACATCCAATGTATCCATGCAAAGTTTGGTGAAGATCTGAGTATGTAGTTTTTGACCTTATCTGGAACCTCCCATCTGAAAATTTGAAAATTCTTAAAAAATTCGACCAAAATCTTGATGTCTCCAATCTTTTGTTTTGTACGTTTTTTCCACGTGTCTTGACACATAATGTATCCCTGCAATGTTTGGTGGAGATCTGAGTATGTAGTTTTTGACCTTATCTGGGACCTCCTATCAGAAAATTTGAAAATTCTTCAAAAATTCGTCCAAAATCTTGATGTCTCCAATCTCTTGTTTTGTACGTTTTTTCCACGTGTCTCGACCTCCAATGTATCCCTGCAAAGTTTGGTGAAGATCTGAGTATGTCGTTTTTGACCTTATCTGGAACATCCTTTCTGAAAATTTGAAAATTCTTAAAAAATTCGTCGAAAATCTTGATGTCTCCAATCTCTTGTTTTGTACGTTTTTTCCACGTGTCTTGACATCCAATGTATCCCTGCAAAGTTTGGTGAAGATCTGAGTATGTAGTTTTTGACCTTATATGGAACCTCCTATCTGAAAATTTGAAAATTCTTAAAAAATTCGTCCAAAATCTTGATGACCCCAATCTCTTGTTTTGTACGTTTTTTCCACGTGTCTTGACATCCAATAATATCCCTGCAAAGTTTGGTGAAGATCTGAGTATGTAGTTTTTGACCTTATCTGGAACCTCCCATCTGAAAATTTGAAAATTCTTAAAAAATTCGACCAAAATCTTGATGTCTCCAATCTTTTGTTTTGTACGTTTTTTCCACGTGTCTTGACACATAATGTATCCATGCAAAGTTTGGTGAAGATCTGAGTATGTAGTTTTTGACCTTATATGGAACCTCCTATCTGAAAATTTGAAAATTCTTAAAAAATTCGTCCAAAATCTTGATGTCTCCAATCTCTTGTTTTGTACGTTTTTTCCACGTGTCTTGACATCCAATGTATCCCTGCAAAGTTTGGTGAAGATCTGAGTATGTAGTTTTTGACCTTATCTGGAACCTCCCATCTGAAAATTTGAAAATTCCTAAAAAATCCGTGCAAAATCTTGATGACCCCAATCTCTTGTTTTGTACGTTTTTTCCACGTGTCTTGACATCCAATGTATTCCTGCAATGTTTGGTGAAGATCTGAGTATGTAGTTTTTGACCTTATATGGAACCTCCTATCTGAAAATTTGAAAATTCTTAAAAAATTCGACCAAAATCTTGATGTTCCGAATCCTATGTTTTGTATGTTTTTTCCACGTGTCTTGACATCCAATGTATCCATGCAAAGTTTGGTGAAGATCTGAGTATGTAGTTTTTGACCTTATATTGAACCTCCCATCTGAAAATTTGAAAATTCTTAAAAAATTCGTCCAAAATCTTGATGACCCCAATCTCTTGTTTTGTACGTTTTTTCCACGTGTCTTGACATCCAAAGTATCCCTGCAAAGTTTGGTGAAGATCTGAGTATGTAGTTTTTGACCTTATATGGAACCTCCTTTCTGAAAATTTGAGAATTCTTAAAAAATTCGTCCAAAATCTTGATGTCTCCAATCTCTTGTTTTGTATGTTTTTTCCACGTGTCTTGACATCCAATGTATCCATGCAAAGTTTGGTGAAGATCTGAGTATGTCGTTTTTGACCTTATCTGGAACCTCCCATCTGAAAATTTGAAAATTCTTAAAAAATTCGTCGAAAATCTTGATGTCTCCAATCTTTTGTTTTGTACGTTTTTTCCACGTGTCTTGACATGCAAAGTATCCCTGCAACGTTTGGTGAAGATCTGAGTGTGTAGTTTTTGACCTTATCTGGAACCTCCTATCTGAAAATTTGAAAATTCTTAAAAAATTCGTCGAAAATCTTGATGTCTCCAATCTCTTGTTTTGTACGTTTTTTCCACGTGTCTTGATATCCAATGTATCCCTGCAAAGTTTGGTGAAGATCTGAGTATGTCGTTTTTGACCTTATCTGGAACATCCTTTCTGAAAATTTGAAAATTGTTAAAAAATTCGTCCAAAATCTTGATGTCTCCAATCTCTTTTTTGTACGTTTTTTCCACGTGTCTTGACATCCAATGTATCCCTGCAAAGTTTGGTGAAGATCTGAGTATGTAGTTTTTGACCTTATCTGGAACCTCCCATCTGAAAATTTGAAAATTCTTAAAAAATTCGACCAAAATCTTGATGTCTCCAATCTTTTGTTTTGTACGTTTTTTCCACGTGTCTTGACACATAATGTATCCATGCAAAGTTTGGTGAAGATCTGAGTATGTAGTTTTTGACCTTATATGGAACCTCCTATCTGAAAATTTGAAAATTCTTAAAAAATTCGTCCAAAATCTTGATGTCTCCAATCTCTTGTTTTGTACGTTTTTTCCACGTGTCTTGACATCCAATGTATCCCTGCAAAGTTTGGTGAAGATCTGAGTATGTAGTTTTTGACCTTATCTGGAACCTCCCATCTGAAAATTTGAAAATTCCTAAAAAAATCCGTGCAAAATCTTGATGACCCCAATCTCTTGTTTTGTACGTTTTTTCCACGTGTCTTGACATCCAATGTATCCATGCAAAGTTTGGTGAAGATCTGAGTATGTCGTTTTTGACCTTATCTGGAACCTCCCATCTGAAAATTTGAAAATTCTTAAAAAATTCGTCGAAAATCTTGATGTCTCCAATCTCTTGTTTTGTACGTTTTTTCCACGTGTCTTGACATACAAAGTATCCCTGCAAAGTTTGGTGAAGATCTGAGTATGTAGTTTTTGACCTTATCTGGAACCTCCCATCTGAAAATTTGAAAATTCCTAAAAAATCCGTGCAAAATCTTGATGACCCCAATCTCTTGTTTTGTATGTTTTTTCCACGTGTCTTGACATCCAATGTATCCCTGCAAAGTTTGGTGAAGATCTGAGTATGTAGTTTTTGACCTTATATTGAACCTCCCATCTGAAAATTTGAAAATTCTTAAAAAATTCGTCCAAAATCTTGATGACCCCAATCTCTTGTTTTGTACGTTTTTTCCACGTGTCTTGACATCCAAAGTATCCCTGCAAAGTTTGGTGAAGATCTGAGTATGTAGTTTTTGACCTTATATTGAACCTCCCATCTGAAAATTTGAAAATTCTTAAAAAATTCGTCCAAAATCTTGATGTCTCCAATCTCTTGTTTTGTACGTTTTTTCCACGTGTCTTGACATCCAATGTATCCATGCAAAGTTTGGTGAAGATCTGAGTATGTCGTTTTTGACCTTATCTGGAACCTCCTATCTGAAAATTTGAAAATTCTTCAAAAATTCGTCGAAAATCTTGATGTCTCCAATCTCTTGTTTTGTACGTTTTTTCCACGTGTCTTGACATCCAATGTATTCCTGCAATGTTTGGTGGAGATCTGAGTATGTAGTTTTAGACCTTATCTGGAACCTCCTATCTGAAAATTTGAAAATTCTTCAAAAATTCGTCCAAAATCTTGATGTCTCCAATCTCTTGTTTTGTACGTTTTTTCCACGTGTCTCGACCTCCAATGGATCCCTGCAAAGTTTGGTGAAGATCTGAGTATGTCGTTTTTGACCTTATCTGGAACATCCTTTCTGAAAATTTGAAAATTCTTAAAAAATTCGTCGAAAATCTTGATGTCTCCAATCTCTTGTTTTGTACGTTTTTTCCACGTGTCTTGACATCCAATGTATCCCTGCAAAGTTTGGTGAAGATCTGAGTATGTAGTTTTTGACCTTATATGGAACCTCCTATCTGAAAATTTGAAAATTCTTAAAAAATTCGTCCAAAATCTTGATGACCCCAATCTCTTGTTTTGTACGTTTTTTCCACGTGTCTTGACATCCAATGTATCCCTGCAAAGTTTGGTGAAGATCTGAGTATGTAGTTTTTGACCTTATCTGGAACCTCCCATCTGAAAATTTGAAAATTCTTAAAAAATTCGACCAAAATCTTGATGTCTCCAATCTTTTGTTTTGTACGTTTTTTCCACGTGTCTTGACACATAATGTATCCATGCAAAGTTTGGTGAAGATCTGAGTATGTAGTTTTTGACCTTATATGGAACCTCCTATCTGAAAATTTGAAAATTCTTAAAAAATTCGTCCAAAATCTTGATGTCTCCAATCTCTTGTTTTGTACGTTTTTTCCACGTGTCTTGACATCCAATGTATCCCTGCAAAGTTTGGTGAAGATCTGAGTATGTAGTTTTTGACCTTATCTGGAACCTCCCATCTGAAAATTTGAAAATTCCTAAAAAATCCGTGCAAAATCTTGATGACCCCAATCTCTTGTTTTGTACGTTTTTTCCACGTGTCTTGACATCCAATGTATTCCTGCAATGTTTGGTGAAGATCTGAGTATGTAGTTTTTGACCTTATATGGAACCTCCTATCTGAAAATTTGAAAATTCTTAAAAAATTCGACCAAAATCTTGATGTTCCGAATCCTATGTTTTGTATGTTTTTTCCACGTGTCTTGACATCCAATGTATCCATGCAAAGTTTGGTGAAGATCTTAGTATGTAGTTTTTGACCTTATATTGAACCTCCGATCTGAAAATTTGAAAATTCTTAAAAAATTCGTCCAAAATCTTGATGACCCCAATCTCTTGTTTTGTACGTTTTTTCCACGTGTCTTGACATCCAAAGTATCCCTGCAAAGTTTGGTGAAGATCTGAGTATGTAGTTTTTGACCTTATATGGAACCTCCTTTCTGAAAATTTGAGAATTCTTAAAAAATTCGTCCAAAATCTTGATGTCTCCAATCTCTTGTTTTGTATGTTTTTTCCACGTGTCTTGACATCCAATGTATCCATGCAAAGTTTGGTGAAGATCTGAGTATGTCGTTTTTGACCTTATCTGGAACCTCCCATCTGAAAATTTGAAAATTCTTTAAAAATTCGTCGAAAATCTTGATGTCTCCAATCTTTTGTTTTGTACGTTTTTTCCACGTGACTTGACATGCAAAGTATCCCTGCAACGTTTGGTGAAGATCTGAGTATGTAGTTTTTGACCTTATCTGGAACCTCCTATCTGAAAATTTGAAAATTCTTAAAAAATTCGTCGAAAATCTTGATGTCTCCAATCTCTTGTTTTGTACGTTTTTTCCACGTGTCTTGATATCCAATGTATCCCTGCAAAGTTTGGTGAAGATCTGAGTATGTCGTTTTTGACCTTATCTGGAACATCCTTTCTGAAAATTTGAAAATTGTTAAAAAATTCGTCCAAAATCTTGATGTCTCCAATCTCTTTTTTGTACGTTTTTTCCACGTGTCTTGACATCCAATGTATCCCTGCAAAGTTTGGTGAAGATCTGAGTATGTAGTTTTTGACCTTATCTGGAACCTCCCATCTGAAAATTTGAAAATTCTTAAAAAATTCGACCAAAATCTTGATGTCTCCAATCTTTTGTTTTGTACGTTTTTTCCACGTGTCTTGACACATAATGTATCCATGCAAAGTTTGGTGAAGATCTGAGTATGTAGTTTTTGACCTTATATGGAAACTCCTATCTGAAAATTTGAAAATTCTTAAAAAATTCGTCCAAAATCTTGATGTCTCCAATCTCTTGTTTTGTACGTTTTTTCCACGTGTCTTGACATCCAATGTATCCCTGCAAAGTTTGGTGAAGATCTGAGTATGTAATTTTTGACCTTATCTGGAACCTCCCATCTGAAAATTTGAAAATTCCTAAAAAATCCGTGCAAAATCTTGATGACCCCAATCTCTTGTTTTGTACGTTTTTTCCACGTGTCTTGACATCCAATGTATCCATGCAAAGTTTGGTGAAGATCTGAGTATGTCGTTTTTGACCTTATCTGGAACCTCCCATCTGAAAATTTGAAAATTCTTAAAAAATTCGTCGAAAATCTTGATGTCTCCAATCTCTTGTTTTGTACGTTTTTTCCACGTGTCTTGACATGCAAAGTATCCCTGCAACGTTTGGTGAAGATCTGAGTATGTAGTTTTTGACCTTATCTGGAACCTCCTATCTGAAAATTTGAAAATTCTTCAAAAATTCGTCGAAAATCTTGATGTCTCCAATCTCTTGTTTTGTACGTTTTTTCCACGTGTCTTGACATCCAATGTATCCCTGCAATGTTTGGTGGAGATCTGAGTATGTAGTTTTTGACCTTATCTGGGACCTCCTATCAGAAAATTTGAAAATTCTTCAAAAATTCGTCCAAAATCTTGATGTCTCCAATCTCTTGTTTTGTACGTTTTTTCCACGTGTCTCGACCTCCAATGTATCCCTGCAAAGTATGGTGAAGATCTGAGTATGTCGTTTTTGACCTTATCTGGAACATCCTTTCTGAAAATTTGAAAATTCTTAAAAAATTCGTCGAAAATCTTGATGTCTCCAATCTCTTGTTTTGTACGTTTTTTCCACGTGTCTTGACATCCAATGTATCCCTGCAAAGTTTGGTGAAGATCTGAGTATGTAGTTTTTGACCTTATATGGAACCTCCTTTCTGAAAATTTGAAAATTCTCAAAAAATTCGTCCATAATCTTGATGTCTCCAATCTCTTGTTTTGTACGTTTTTTCCACGTGTCTTGACATCCAATGTATCCCTGCAAAGTTTGGTGAAGATCTGAGTATGTAGTTTTTGACCTTATCTGGAACCTCCCATCTGAAAATTTGAAAATTCTTAAAAAATTCGACCAAAATCTTGATGTCTCCAATCTTTTGTTTTGTACGTTTTTTCCACGTGTCTTGACACATAATGTATCCATGCAAAGTTTGGTGAAGATCTGAGTATGTAGTTTTTGACCTTATCTGGAACCTCCCATCTGAAAATTTGAAAATTCTTAAAAAATTCGTCGAAAATCTTGATGTCTCCAATCTTTTGTTTTGTACGTTTTTTCCACGTGTCTTGACATGCAAAGTATCCCTGCAACGTTTGGTGAAGATCTGAGTGTGTAGTTTTTGACCTTATCTGGAACCTCCTATCTGAAAATTTGAAAATTCTTAAAAAATTCGTCGAAAATCTTGATGTCTCCAATCTCTTGTTTTGTACGTTTTTTCCACGTGTCTTGATATCCAATGTATCCCTGCAAAGTTTGGTGAAGATCTGAGTATGTCGTTTTTGACCTTATCTGGAACATCCTTTCTGAAAATTTGAAAATTGTTAAAAAATTCGTCCAAAATCTTGATGTCTCCAATCTCTTTTTTGTACGTTTTTTCCACGTGTCTTGACATCCAATGTATCCCTGCAAAGTTTGGTGAAGATCTGAGTATGTAGTTTTTGACCTTATCTGGAACCTCCCATCTGAAAATTTGAAAATTCTTAAAAAATTCGACCAAAATCTTGATGTCTCCAATCTTTTGTTTTGTACGTTTTTTCCACGTGTCTTGACACATAATGTATCCATGCAAAGTTTGATGAAGATCTGAGTATGTAGTTTTTGACCTTATATGGAACCTCCTATCTGAAAATTTGAAAATTCTTAAAAAATTCGTCCAAAATCTTGATGTCTCCAATCTCTTGTTTTGTACGTTTTTTCCACGTGTCTTGACATCCAATGTATCCCTGCAAAGTTTGGTGAAGATCTGAGTATGTAGTTTTTGACCTTATCTGGAACCTCCCATCTGAAAATTTGAAAATTCCTAAAAAATCCGTGCAAAATCTTGATGACCCCAATCTCTTGTTTTGTACGTTTTTTCCACGTGTCTTGACATCCAATGTATCCATGCAAAGTTTGGTGAAGATCTGAGTATGTCGTTTTTGACCTTATCTGGAACCTCCCATCTGAAAATTTGAAAATTCTTAAAAAATTCGTCGAAAATCTTGATGTCTCCAATCTCTTGTTTTGTACGTTTTTTCCACGTGTCTTGACATGCAAAGTATCCCTGCAAAGTTTGGTGAAGATCTGAGTATGTAGTTTTTGACCTTATCTGGAACCTCCCATCTGAAAATTTGAAAATTCCTAAAAAATCCGTGCAAAATCTTGATGACCCCAATCTCTTGTTTTGTATGTTTTTTCCACGTGTCTTGACATCCAATGTATCCCTGCAAAGTTTGGTGAAGATCTGAGTATGTAGTTTTTGACCTTATATTGAACCTCCCATCTGAAAATTTGAAAATTCTTAAAAAATTCGTCCAAAATCTTGATGACCCCAATCTCTTGTTTTGTACGTTTTTTCCACGTGTCTTGACATCCAAAGTATCCCTGCAAAGTTTGGTGAAGATCTGAGTATGTAGTTTTTGACCTTATATTGAACCTCCCATCTGAAAATTTGAAAATTCTTAAAAAATTCGTCCAAAATCTTGATGTCTCCAATCTCTTGTTTTGTACGTTTTTTCCACGTGTCTTGACATCCAATGTATCCATGCAAAGTTTGGTGAAGATCTGAGTATGTCGTTTTTGACCTTATCTGGAACCTCCCATCTGAAAATTTGAAAATTCTTAAAAAATTCGTCGAAAATCTTGATGTCTCCAATCTTTTGTTTTGTACGTTTTTTCCACGTGTCTTGACATGCAAAGTATCCCTGCAACGTTTGGTGAAGAAATGAGTATGTAGTTTTTGACCTTATCTGGAACCTCCTATCTGAAAATTTGAAAATTCTTCAAAAATTCGTCGAAAATCTTGATGTCTCCAATCTCTTGTTTTGTACGTTTTTTCCACGTGTCTTGACATCCAATGTATTCCTGCAATGTTTGGTGGAGATCTGAGTATGTAGTTTTAGACCTTATCTGGAACCTCCTATCTGAAAATTTGAAAATTCTTAAAAAATTCGTCCAAAATCTTGATGTCTCCAATCTCTTGTTTTGTACGTTTTTTCCACGTGTCTCGACCTCCAATGGATCCCTGCAAAGTTTGGTGAAGATCTGAGTATGTCGTTTTTGACCTTATCTGGAACATCCTTTCTGAAAATTTGAAAATTCTTAAAAAATTCGTCGAAAATCTTGATGTCTCCAATCTCTTGTTTTGTACGTTTTTTCCACGTGTCTTGACATCCAATGTATCCCTGCAAAGTTTGGTGAAGATCTGAGTATGTAGTTTTTGACCTTATATGGAACCTCCTATCTGAAAATTTGAAAATTCTTAAAAAATTCGTCCAAAATCTTGATGACCCCAATCTCTTGTTTTGTACGTTTTTTCCACGTGTCTTGACATCCAATGTATCCCTGCAAAGTTTGGTGAAGATCTGAGTATGTAGTTTTTGACCTTATCTGGAACCTCCCATCTGAAAATTTGAAAATTCTTAAAAAATTCGACCAAAATCTTGATGTCTCCAATCTTTTGTTTTGAACGTTTTTTCCACGTGTCTTGACACATAATGTATCCATGCAAAGTTTGGTGAAGATCTGAGTATGTAGTTTTTGACCTTATATGGAACCTCCTATCTGAAAATTTGAAAATTCTTAAAAAATTCGTCCAAAATCTTGATGTCTCCAATCTCTTGTTTTGTACGTTTTTTCCACGTGTCTTGACATCCAATGTATCCCTGCAAAGTTTGGTGAAGATCTGAGTATGTAGTTTTTGACCTTATCTGGAACCTCCCATCTGAAAATTTGAAAATTCCTAAAAAATCCGTGCAAAATCTTGATGACCCCAATCTCTTGTTTTGTACGTTTTTTCCACGTGTCTTGACATCCAATGTATTCCTGCAATGTTTGGTGAAGATCTGAGTATGTAGTTTTTGACCTTATATGGAACCTCCTATCTGAAAATTTGAAAATTCTTAAAAAATTCGACCAAAATCTTGATGTTCCGAATCCTATGTTTTGTATGTTTTTTCCACGTGTCTTGACATCCAATGTATCCATGCAAAGTTTGGTGAAGATCTGAGTATGTAGTTTTTGACCTTATATTGAACCTCCCATCTGAAAATTTGAAAATTCTTAAAAAATTCGTCCAAAATCTTGATGACCCCAATCTCTTGTTTTGTACGTTTTTTCCACGTGTCTTGACATCCAAAGTATCCCTGCAAAGTTTGGTGAAGATCTGAGTATGTAGTTTTTGACCTTATATGGAACCTCCTTTCTGAAAATTTGAGAATTCTTAAAAAATTCGTCCAAAATCTTGATGTCTCCAATCTCTTGTTTTGTATGTTTTTTCCACGTGTCTTGACATCCAATGTATCCATGCAAAGTTTGGTGAAGATCTGAGTATGTCGTTTTTGACCTTATCTGGAACCTCCCATCTGAAAATTTGAAAATTCTTAAAAAATTCGTCGAAAATCTTGATGTCTCCAATCTTTTGTTTTGTACGTTTTTTCCACGTGTCTTGACATGCAAAGTATCCCTGCAACGTTTGGTGAAGATCTGAGTATGTAGTTTTTGACCTTATCTGGAACCTCCCATCTGAAAATTTGAAAATTCCTAAAAAATCCGTGCAAAATCTTGATGACCCCAATCTCTTGTTTTGTACGTTTTTTCCACGTGTCTTGACATCCAATGTATCCATGCAAAGTTTGGTGAAGATCTGAGTATGTCGTTTTTGACCTTATCTGGAACCTCCCATCTGAAAATTTGAAAATTCTTAAAAAATTCGTCGAAAATCTTGATGTCTCCAATCTCTTGTTTTGTACGTTTTTTCCACGTGTCTTGACATGCAAAGTATCCCTGCAAAGTTTGGTGAAGATCTGAGTATGTAGTTTTTGACCTTATCTGGAACCTCCCATCTGAAAATTTGAAAATTCCTAAAAAATCCGTGCAAAATCTTGATGACCCCAATCTCTTGTTTTGTATGTTTTTTCCACGTGTCTTGACATCCAATGTATCCCTGCAAAGTTTGGTGAAGATCTGAGTATGTAGTTTTTGACCTTATATTGAACCTCCCATCTGAAAATTTGAAAATTCTTAAAAAATTCGTCCAAAATCTTGATGACCCCAATCTCTTGTTTTGTACGTTTTTTCCACGTGTCTTGACATCCAAAGTATCCCTGCAAAGTTTGGTGAAGATCTGAGTATGTAGTTTTTGACCTTATATTGAACCTCCCATCTGAAAATTTGAAAATTCTTAAAAAATTCGTACAAAATCTTGATGTCTCCAATCTCTTGTTTTGTACGTTTTTTCCACGTGTCTTGACATCCAATGTATCCATGCAAAGTTTGGTGAAGATCTGAGTATGTCGTTTTTGACCTTATCTGGAACCTCCCATCTGAAAATTTGAAAATTCTTAAAAAATTCGTCGAAAATCTTGATGTCTCCAATCTTTTGTTTTGTACGTTTTTTCCACGTGTCTTGACATACAAAGTATCCCTGCAACGTTTGGTGAAGATCTGAGTATGTAGTTTTTGACCTTATCTGGAACCTCCTATCTGAAAATTTGAAAATTCTTCAAAAATTCGTCGAAAATCTTGATGTCTCCAATCTCTTGTTTTGTACGTTTTTTCCACGTGTCTTGACATCCAATGTATTCCTGCAATGTTTGGTGGAGATCTGAGTATGTAGTTTTAGACCTTATCTGGAACCTCCTATCTGAAAATTTGAAAATTCTTAAAAAATTCGTCCAAAATCTTGATGTCTCCAATCTCTTGTTTTGTACGTTTTTTCCACGTGTCTCGACCTCCAATGGATCCCTGCAAAGTTTGGTGAAGATCTGAGTATGTCGTTTTTGACCTTATCTGGAACATCCTTTCTGAAAATTTGAAAATTCTTAAAAAATTCGTCGAAAATCTTGATGTCTCCAATCTCTTGTTTTGTACGTTTTTTCCACGTGTCTTGACATCCAATGTATCCCTGCAAAGTTTGGTGAAGATCTGAGTATGTAGTTTTTGACCTTATATGGAACCTCCTATCTGAAAATTTGAAAATTCTTAAAAAATTCGTCCAAAATCTTGATGACCCCAATCTCTTGTTTTGTACGTTTTTTCCACGTGTCTTGACATCCAATGTATCCCTGCAAAGTTTGGTGAAGATCTGAGTATGTAGTTTTTGACCTTATCTGGAACCTCCCATCTGAAAATTTGAAAATTCTTAAAAAATTCGACCAAAATCTTGATGTCTCCAATCTTTTGTTTTGTACGTTTTTTCCACGTGTCTTGACACATAATGTATCCATGCAAAGTTTGGTGAAGATCTGAGTATGTAGATTTTGACCTTATATGGAACCTCCTATCTGAAAATTTGAAAATTCTTAAAAAATTCGTCCAAAATCTTGATGTCTCCAATCTCTTGTTTTGTACGTTTTTTCCACGTGTCTTGACATCCAATGTATCCCTGCAAAGTTTGGTGAAGATCTGAGTATGTAGTTTTTGACCTTATCTGGAACCTCCCATCTGAAAATTTGAAAATTCCTAAAAAATCCGTGCAAAATCTTGATGACCCCAATCTCTTGTTTTGTACGTTTTTTCCACGTGTCTTGACATCCAATGTATTCCTGCAATGTTTGGTGAAGATCTGAGTATGTAGTTTTTGACCTTATATGGAACCTCCTATCTGAAAATTTGAAAATTCTTAAAAAATTCGACCAAAATCTTGATGTTCCGAATCCTATGTTTTGTATGTTTTTTCCACGTGTCTTGACATCCAATGTATCCATGCAAAGTTTGGTGAAGATCTGAGTATGTAGTTTTTGACCTTATATTGAACCTCCCATCTGAAAATTTGAAAATTCTTAAAAAATTCGTCCAAAATCTTGATGACCCCAATCTCTTGTTTTGTACGTTTTTTCCACGTGTCTTGACATCCAAAGTATCCCTGCAAAGTTTGGTGAAGATCTGAGTATGTAGTTTTTGACCTTATATGGAACCTCCTTTCTGAAAATTTGAGAATTCTTAAAAAATTCGTCCAAAATCTTGATGTCTCCAATCTCTTGTTTTGTATGTTTTTTCCACGTGTCTTGACATCCAATGTATCCATGCAAAGTTTGGTGAAGATCTGAGTATGTCGTTTTTGACCTTATCTGGAACCTCCCATCTGAAAATTTGAAAATTCTTAAAAAATTCGTCGAAAATCTTGATGTCTCCAATCTTTTGTTTTGTACGTTTTTTCCACGTGTCTTGACATGCAAAGTATCCCTGCAACGTTTGGTGAAGATCTGAGTATGTAGTTTTTGACCTTATCTGGAACCTCCTATCTGAAAATTTGAAAATTCTTAAAAAATTCGTCGAAAATCTTGATGTCTCCAATCTCTTGTTTTGTACGTTTTTTCCACGTGTCTTGATATCCAATGTATCCCTGCAAAGTTTGGTGAAGATCCGAGTATGTCGTTTTTGACCTTATCTGGAACATCCTTTCTGAAAATTTGAAAATTGTTAAAAAATTCGTCCAAAATCTTGATGTCTCCAATCTCTTTTTTGTACGTTTTTTCCACGTGTCTTGACATCCAATGTATCCCTGCAAAGTTTGGTGAAGATCTGAGTATGTAGTTTTTGACCTTATATTGAACCTCCCATCTGAAAATTTGAAAATTCTTAAAAAATTCGACCAAAATCTTGATGTCTCCAATCTTTTGTTTTGTACGTTTTTTCCACGTGTCTTGACACATAATGTATCCATGCAAAGTTTGGTGAAGATCTGAGTATGTAGTTTTTGACCTTATATGTAAACTCCTATCTGAAAATTTGAAAATTCTTAAAAAATTCGTCCAAAATCTTGATGTCTCCAATCTCTTGTTTTGTACGTTTTTTCCACGTGTCTTGACATCCAATGTATCCCTGCAAAGTTTGGTGAAGATCTGAGTATGTAGTTTTTGATCTTATCTGGAACCTCCCATCTGAAAATTTGAAAATTCCTAAAAAATCCGTGCAAAATCTTGATGACCCCAATCTCTTGTTTTGTACGTTTTTTCCACGTGTCTTGACATCCAATGTATCCATGCAAAGTTTGGTGAAGATCTGAGTATGTCGTTTTTGACCTTATCTGGAACCTCCCATCTGAAAATTTGAAAATTCTTAAAAAATTCGTCGAAAATCTTGATGTCTCCAATCTCTTGTTTTGTACGTTTTTTCCACGTGTCTTGACATGCAAAGTATCCCTGCAACGTTTGGTGAAGATCTGAGTATGTAGTTTTTGACCTTATCTGGAACCTCCTATCTGAAAATTTGAAAATTCTTCAAAAATTCGTCGAAAATCTTGATGTCTCCAATCTCTTGTTTTGTACGTTTTTTCCACGTGTCTTGACATCCAATGTATCCCTGCAATGTTTGGTGGAGATCTGAGTATGTAGTTTTTGACCTTATCTGGGACCTCCTATCAGAAAATTTGAAAATTCTTCAAAAATTCGTCCAAAATCTTGATGTCTCCAATCTCTTGTTTTGTACGTTTTTTCCACGTGTCTCGACCTCCAATGTATCCCTGCAAAGTTTGGTGAAGATCTGAGTATGTCGTTTTTGACCTTATCTGGAACATCCTTTCTGAAAATTTGAAAATTCTTAAAAAATTCGTCGAAAATCTTGATGTCTCCAATCTCTTGTTTTGTACGTTTTTTCCACGTGTCTTGACATCCAATGTATCCCTGCAAAGTTTGGTGAAGATCTGAGTATGTAGTTTTTGACCTTATCTGGAACCTCCCATCTGAAAATTTGAAAATTCTTAAAAAATTCGACCAAAATCTTGATGTCTCCAATCTTTTGTTTCGTACGTTTTTTCCACGTGTCTTGACACATAATGTATCCATGCAAAGTTTGGTGAAGATCTGAGTATGTAGTTTTTGACCTTATATGGAACCTCCTATCTGAAAATTTGAAAATTCTTAAAAAATTCGTCCAAAATCTTGATGTCTCCAATCTCTTGTTTTGTACGTTTTTTCCACGTGTCTTGACATCCAATGTATCCCTGCAAAGTTTGGTGAAGATCTGAGTATGTAGTTTTTGACCTTATCTGGAACCTCCCATCTGAAAATTTGAAAATTCCTAAAAAATCCGTGCAAAATCTTGATGACCCCAATCTCTTGTTTTGTACGTTTTTTCCACGTGTCTTGACATCCAATGTATTCCTGCAATGTTTGGTGAAGATCTGAGTATGTAGTTTTTGACCTTATATGGAACCTCCTATCTGAAAATTTGAAAATTCTTAAAAAATTCGACCAAAATCTTGATGTTCCGAATCCTATGTTTTGTATGTTTTTTCCACGTGTCTTGACATCCAATGTATCCATGCAAAGTTTGGTGAAGATCTGAGTATGTAGTTTTTGACCTTATATTGAACCTCCCATCTGAAAATTTGAAAATTCTTAAAAAATTCGTCCAAAATCTTGATGACCCCAATCTCTTGTTTTGTACGTTTTTTCCACGTGTCTTGACATCCAAAGTATCCCTGCAAAGTTTGGTGAAGATCTGAGTATGTAGTTTTTGACCTTATATTGAACCTCCCATCTGAAAATTTGAAAATTCTTAAAAAATTCGTCCAAAATCTTGATGACCCCAATCTCTTGTTTTGTACGTTTTTTCCACGTGTCTTGACATCCAAAGTATCCCTGCAAAGTTTGGTGAAGATCTGAGTATGTAGTTTTTGATCTTATCTGGAACCTCCCATCTGAAAATTTGAAAATTCCTAAAAAATCCGTGCAAAATCTTGATGACCCCAATCTCTTGTTTTGTACGTTTTTTCCACGTGTCTTGACATCCAATGTATCCATGCAAAGTTTGGTGAAGATCTGAGTATGTCGTTTTTGACCTTATCTGGAACCTCCCATCTGAAAATTTGAAAATTCTTAAAAAATTCGTCGAAAATCTTGATGTCTCCAATCTCTTGTTTTGTACGTTTTTTCCACGTGTCTTGACATGCAAAGTATCCCTGCAACGTTTGGTGAAGATCTGAGTATGTAGTTTTTGACCTTATCTGGAACCTCCTATCTGAAAATTTGAAAATTCTTCAAAAATTCGTCGAAAATCTTGATGTCTCCAATCTCTTGTTTTGTACGTTTTTTCCACGTGTCTTGACATCCAATGTATCCCTGCAATGTTTGGTGGAGATCTGAGTATGTAGTTTTTGACCTTATCTGGGACCTCCTATCAGAAAATTTGAAAATTCTTCAAAAATTCGTCCAAAATCTTGATGTCTCCAATCTCTTGTTTTGTACGTTTTTTCCACGTGTCTCGACCTCCAATGTATCCCTGCAAAGTTTGGTGAAGATCTGAGTATGTCGTTTTTGACCTTATCTGGAACATCCTTTCTGAAAATTTGAAAATTCTTAAAAAATTCGTCGAAAATCTTGATGTCTCCAATCTCTTGTTTTGTACGTTTTTTCCACGTGTCTTGACATCCAATGTATCCCTGCAAAGTTTGGTGAAGATCTGAGTATGTAGTTTTTGACCTTATCTGGAACCTCCCATCTGAAAATTTGAAAATTCTTAAAAAATTCGACCAAAATCTTGATGTCTCCAATCTTTTGTTTCGTACGTTTTTTCCACGTGTCTTGACACATAATGTATCCATGCAAAGTTTGGTGAAGATCTGAGTATGTAGTTTTTGACCTTATATGGAACCTCCTATCTGAAAATTTGAAAATTCTTAAAAAATTCGTCCAAAATCTTGATGTCTCCAATCTCTTGTTTTGTACGTTTTTTCCACGTGTCTTGACATCCAATGTATCCCTGCAAAGTTTGGTGAAGATCTGAGTATGTAGTTTTTGACCTTATCTGGAACCTCCCATCTGAAAATTTGAAAATTCCTAAAAAATCCGTGCAAAATCTTGATGACCCCAATCTCTTGTTTTGTACGTTTTTTCCACGTGTCTTGACATCCAATGTATTCCTGCAATGTTTGGTGAAGATCTGAGTATGTAGTTTTTGACCTTATATGGAACCTCCTATCTGAAAATTTGAAAATTCTTAAAAAATTCGACCAAAATCTTGATGTTCCGAATCCTATGTTTTGTATGTTTTTTCCACGTGTCTTGACATCCAAAGTATCCCTGCAAAGTTTGGTGAAGATCTGAGTATGTAGTTTTTGACCTTATATTGAACCTCCCATCTGAAAATTTGAAAATTCTTAAAAAATTCGTCCAAAATCTTGATGACCCCAATCTCTTGTTTTGTACGTTTTTTCCACGTGTCTTGACATCCAAAGTATCCCTGCAAAGTTTGGTGAAGATCTGAGTATGTAGTTTTTGACCTTATATTGAACCTCCCATCTGAAAATTTGAAAATTCTTAAAAAATTCGTCCAAAATCTTGATGTCTCCAATCTCTTGTTTTGTACGTTTTTTCCACGTGTCTTGACATCCAATGTATCCATGCAAAGTTTGGTGAAGATCTGAGTATGTCGTTTTTGACCTTATCTGGAACCTCCCATCTGAAAATTTGAAAATTCTTAAAAAATTCGTCCAAAATCTTGATGTCTCCAATCTCTTGTTTTGTACGTTTTTTCCACGTGTCTCGACCTCCAATGGATCCCTGCAAAGTTTGGTGAAGATCTGAGTATGTCGTTTTTGACCTTATCTGGAACATCCTTTCTGAAAATTTGAAAATTCTTAAAAAATTCGTCGAAAATCTTGATGTCTCCAATCTCTTGTTTTGTACGTTTTTTCCACGTGTCTCGACCTCCAATGTATCCCTGCAAAGTTTGGTGAAGATCTGAGTATGTAGTTTTTGACCTTATATGGAACCTCCTATCTGAAAATTTGAAAATTCTTAAAAAATTCGTCCAAAATCTTGATGACCCCAATCTCTTGTTTTGTACGTTTTTTCCACGTGTCTTGACATCCAATGTATCCCTGCAAAGTTTGGTGAAGATCTGAGTATGTAGTTTTTGACCTTATCTGGAACCTCCCATCTGAAAATTTGAAAATTCTTAAAAAATTCGACCAAAATCTTGATGTCTCCAATCTTTTGTTTTGTACGTTTTTTCCACGTGTCTTGACACATAATGTATCCATGCAAAGTTTGGTGAAGATCTGAGTATGTAGTTTTTGACCTTATATGGAACCTCCTATCTGAAAATTTGAAAATTCTTAAAAAATTCGTCCAAAATCTTGATGTCTCCAATCTCTTGTTTTGTACGTTTTTTCCACGTGTCTTGACATCCAATGTATCCCTGCAAAGTTTGGTGAAGATCTGAGTATGTAGTTTTTGACCTTATCTGGAACCTCCCATCTGAAAATTTGAAAATTCCTAAAAAATCCGTGCAAAATCTTGATGACCCCAATCTCTTGTTTTGTACGTTTTTTCCACGTGTCTTGACATCCAATGTATTCCTGCAATGTTTGGTGAAGATCTGAGTATGTAGTTTTTGACCTTATATGGAACCTCCTATCTGAAAATTTGAAAATTCTTAAAAAATTCGACCAAAATCTTGATGTTCCGAATCCTATGTTTTGTATGTTTTTTCCACGTGTCTTGACATCCAATGTATCCATGCAAAGTTTGGTGAAGATCTGAGTATGTAGTTTTTGACCTTATATTGAACCTCCCATCTGAAAATTTGAAAATTCTTAAAAAATTCGTCCAAAATCTTGATGACCCCAATCTCTTGTTTTGTACGTTTTTTCCACGTGTCTTGACATCCAAAGTATCCCTGCAAAGTTTGGTGAAGATCTGAGTATGTAGTTTTTGACCTTATATGGAACCTCCTTTCTGAAAATTTGAGAATTCTTAAAAAATTCGTCCAAAATCTTGATGTCTCCAATCTCTTGTTTTGTATGTTTTTTCCACGTGTCTTGACATCCAATGTATCCATGCAAAGTTTGGTGAAGATCTGAGTATGTCGTTTTTGACCTTATCTGGAACCTCCCATCTGAAAATTTGAAAATTCTTAAAAAATTCGTCGAAAATCTTGATGTCTCCAATCTTTTGTTTTGTACGTTTTTTCCACGTGTCTTGACATGCAAAGTATCCCTGCAACGTTTGGTGAAGATCTGAGTATGTAGTTTTTGACCTTATCTGGAACCTCCCATCTGAAAATTTGAAAATTCCTAAAAAATCCGTGCAAAATCTTGATGACCCCAATCTCTTGTTTTGTACGTTTTTTCCACGTGTCTTGACATCCAATGTATCCATGCAAAGTTTGGTGAAGATCTGAGTATGTCGTTTTTGACCTTATCTGGAACCTCCCATCTGAAAATTTGAAAATTCTTAAAAAATTCGTCGAAAATCTTGATGTCTCCAATCTCTTGTTTTGTACGTTTTTTCCACGTGTCTTGACATGCAAAGTATCCCTGCAAAGTTTGGTGAAGATCTGAGTATGTAGTTTTTGACCTTATCTGGAACCTCCCATCTGAAAATTTGAAAATTCCTAAAAAATCCGTGCAAAATCTTGATGACCCCAATCTCTTGTTTTGTATGTTTTTTCCACGTGTCTTGACATCCAATGTATCCCTGCAAAGTTTGGTGAAGATCTGAGTATGTAGTTTTTGACCTTATATTGAACCTCCCATCTGAAAATTTGAAAATTCTTAAAAAATTCGTCCAAAATCTTGATGACCCCAATCTCTTGTTTTGTACGTTTTTTCCACGTGTCTTGACATCCAAAGTATCCCTGCAAAGTTTGGTGAAGATCTGAGTATGTAGTTTTTGACCTTATCTGGAACCTCCTATCTGAAAATTTGAAAATTCTTCAAAAATTCGTCGAAAATCTTGATGTCTCCAATCTCTTGTTTTGTACGTTTTTTCCACGTGTCTTGACATCCAATGTATTCCTGCAATGTTTGGTGGAGATCTGAGTATGTAGTTTTAGACCTTATCTGGAACCTCCTATCTGAAAATTTGAAAATTCTTAAAAAATTCGTCCAAAATCTTGATGTCTCCAATCTCTTGTTTTGTACGTTTTTTCCACGTGTCTCGACCTCCAATGGATCCCTGCAAAGTTTGGTGAAGATCTGAGTATGTCGTTTTTGACCTTATCTGGAACATCCTTTCTGAAAATTTGAAAATTCTTAAAAAATTCGTCGAAAATCTTGATGTCTCCAATCTCTTGTTTTGTACGTTTTTTCCACGTGTCTCGACCTCCAATGTATCCCTGCAAAGTTTGGTGAAGATCTGAGTATGTAGTTTTTGACCTTATATGGAACCTCCTATCTGAAAATTTGAAAATTCTTAAAAAATTCGTCCAAAATCTTGATGACCCCAATCTCTTGTTTTGTACGTTTTTTCCACGTGTCTTGACATCCAATGTATCCCTGCAAAGTTTGGTGAAGATCTGAGTATGTAGTTTTTGACCTTATCTGGAACCTCCCATCTGAAAATTTGAAAATTCTTAAAAAATTCGACCAAAATCTTGATGTCTCCAATCTTTTGTTTTGTACGTTTTTTCCACGTGTCTTGACACATAATGTATCCATGCAAAGTTTGGTGAAGATCTGAGTATGTAGTTTTTGACCTTATATGGAACCTCCTATCTGAAAATTTGAAAATTCTTAAAAAATTCGTCCAAAATCTTGATGTCTCCAATCTCTTGTTTTGTACGTTTTTTCCACGTGTCTTGACATCCAATGTATCCCTGCAAAGTTTGGTGAAGATCTGAGTATGTAGTTTTTGACCTTATCTGGAACCTCCCATCTGAAAATTTGAAAATTCCTAAAAAATCCGTGCAAAATCTTGATGACCCCAATCTCTTGTTTTGTACGTTTTTTCCACGTGTCTTGACATCCAATGTATTCCTGCAATGTTTGGTGAAGATCTGAGTATGTAGTTTTTGACCTTATATGGAACCTCCTATCTGAAAATTTGAAAATTCTTAAAAAATTCGACCAAAATCTTGATGTTCCGAATCCTATGTTTTGTATGTTTTTTCCACGTGTCTTGACATCCAATGTATCCATGCAAAGTTTGGTGAAGATCTGAGTATGTAGTTTTTGACCTTATATTGAACCTCCCATCTGAAAATTTGAAAATTCTTAAAAAATTCGTCCAAAATCTTGATGACCCCAATCTCTTGTTTTGTACGTTTTTTCCACGTGTCTTGACATCCAAAGTATCCCTGCAAAGTTTGGTGAAGATCTGAGTATGTAGTTTTTGACCTTATATGGAACCTCCTTTCTGAAAATTTGAGAATTCTTAAAAAATTCGTCCAAAATCTTGATGTCTCCAATCTCTTGTTTTGTATGTTTTTTCCACGTGTCTTGACATCCAATGTATCCATGCAAAGTTTGGTGAAGATCTGAGTATGTCGTTTTTGACCTTATCTGGAACCTCCCATCTGAAAATTTGAAAATTCTTAAAAAATTCGTCGAAAATCTTGATGTCTCCAATCTTTTGTTTTGTACGTTTTTTCCACGTGTCTTGACATGCAAAGTATCCCTGCAACGTTTGGTGAAGATCTGAGTATGTAGTTTTTGACCTTATCTGGAACCTCCCATCTGAAAATTTGAAAATTCCTAAAAAATCCGTGCAAAATCTTGATGACCCCAATCTCTTGTTTTGTACGTTTTTTCCACGTGTCTTGACATCCAATGTATCCATGCAAAGTTTGGTGAAGATCTGAGTATGTCGTTTTTGACCTTATCTGGAACCTCCCATCTGAAAATTTGAAAATTCTTAAAAAATTCGTCGAAAATCTTGATGTCTCCAATCTCTTGTTTTGTACGTTTTTTCCACGTGTCTTGACATGCAAAGTATCCCTGCAAAGTTTGGTGAAGATCTGAGTATGTAGTTTTTGACCTTATCTGGAACCTCCCATCTGAAAATTTGAAAATTCCTAAAAAATCCGTGCAAAATCTTGATGACCCCAATCTCTTGTTTTGTATGTTTTTTCCACGTGTCTTGACATCCAATGTATCCCTGCAAAGTTTGGTGAAGATCTGAGTATGTAGTTTTTGACCTTATATTGAACCTCCCATCTGAAAATTTGAAAATTCTTAAAAAATTCGTCCAAAATCTTGATGACCCCAATCTCTTGTTTTGTACGTTTTTTCCACGTGTCTTGACATCCAAAGTATCCCTGCAAAGTTTGGTGAAGATCTGAGTATGTAGTTTTTGACTTTATATTGAACCTCCCATCTGAAAATTTGAAAATTCTTAAAAAATTCGTCCAAAATCTTGATGTCTCCAATCTCTTGTTTTGTACGTTTTTTCCACGTGTCTTGACATCCAATGTATCCATGCAAAGTTTGGTGAAGATCTGAGTATGTCGTTTTTGACCTTATCTGGAACCTCCCATCTGAAAATTTGAAAATTCTTAAAAAATTCGTCGAAAATCTTGATGTCTCCAATCTTTTGTTTTGTACGTTTTTTCCACGTGTCTTGACATACAAAGTATCCCTGCAACGTTTGGTGAAGATCTGAGTATGTAGTTTTTGACCTTATCTGGAACCTCCTATCTGAAAATTTGAAAATTCTTCAAAAATTCGTCGAAAATCTTGATGTCTCCAATCTCTTGTTTTGTACGTTTTTTCCACGTGTCTTGACATCCAATGTATTCCTGCAATGTTTGGTGGAGATCTGAGTATGTAGTTTTAGACCTTATCTGGAACCTCCTATCTGAAAATTTGAAAATTCTTAAAAAATTCGTCCAAAATCTTGATGTCTCCAATCTCTTGTTTTGTACGTTTTTTCCACGTGTCTCGACCTCCAATGGATCCCTGCAAAGTTTGGTGAAGATCTGAGTATGTCGTTTTTGACCTTATCTGGAACATCCTTTCTGAAAATTTGAAAATTCTTAAAAAATTCGTCGAAAATCTTGATGTCTCCAATCTCTTGTTTTGTACGTTTTTTCCACGTGTCTTGACATCCAATGTATCCCTGCAAAGTTTGGTGAAGATCTGAGTATGTAGTTTTTGACCTTATATGGAACCTCCTATCTGAAAATTTGAAAATTCTTAAAAAATTCGTCCAAAATCTTGATGACCCCAATCTCTTGTTTTGTACGTTTTTTCCACGTGTCTTGACATCCAATGTATCCCTGCAAAGTTTGGTGAAGATCTGAGTATGTAGTTTTTGACCTTATCTGGAACCTCCCATCTGAAAATTTGAAAATTCTTAAAAAATTCGACCAAAATCTTGATGTCTCCAATCTTTTGTTTTGTACGTTTTTTCCACGTGTCTTGACACATAATGTATCCATGCAAAGTTTGGTGAAGATCTGAGTATGTAGTTTTTGACCTTATATGGAACCTCCTATCTGAAAATTTGAAAATTCTTAAAAAATTCGTCCAAAATCTTGATGTCTCCAATCTCTTGTTTTGTACGTTTTTTCCACGTGTCTTGACATCCAATGTATCCCTGCAAAGTTTGGTGAAGATCTGAGTATGTAGTTTTTGACCTTATCTGGAACCTCCCATCTGAAAATTTGAAAATTCCTAAAAAATCCGTGCAAAATCTTGATGACCCCAATCTCTTGTTTTGTACGTTTTTTCCACGTGTCTTGACATCCAATGTATTCCTGCAATGTTTGGTGAAGATCTGAGTATGTAGTTTTTGACCTTATATGGAACCTCCTATCTGAAAATTTGAAAATTCTTAAAAAATTCGACCAAAATCTTGATGTCTCCAATCTTTTGTTTTGTACGTTTTTTCCACGTGTCTTGACACATAATGTATCCATGCAAAGTTTGGTGAAGATCTGAGTATGTAGTTTTTGACCTTATATGGAACCTCCTATCTGAAAATTTGAAAATTCTTAAAAAATTCGTCCAAAATCTTGATGTCTCCAATCTCTTGTTTTGTACGTTTTTTCCACGTGTCTTGACATCCAATGTATCCCTGCAAAGTTTGGTGAAGATCTGAGTATGTAGTTTTTGACCTTATCTGGAACCTCCCATCTGAAAATTTGAAAATTCCTAAAAAATCCGTGCAAAATCTTGATGACCCCAATCTCTTGTTTTGTACGTTTTTTCCACGTGTCTTGACATCCAATGTATTCCTGCAATGTTTGGTGAAGATCTGAGTATGTAGTTTTTGACCTTATATGGAACCTCCTATCTGAAAATTTGAAAATTCTTAAAAAATTCGACCAAAATCTTGATGTTCCGAATCCTATGTTTTGTATGTTTTTTCCACGTGTCTTGACATCCAATGTATCCATGCAAAGTTTGGTGAAGATCTGAGTATGTAGTTTTTGACCTTATATTGAACCTCCCATCTGAAAATTTGAAAATTCTTAAAAAATTCGTCCAAAATCTTGATGTCTCCAATCTCTTGTTTTGTATGTTTTTTCCACGTGTCTTGACATCCAATGTATCCATGCAAAGTTTGGTGAAGATCTGAGTATGTCGTTTTTGACCTTATCTGGAACCTCCCATCTGAAAATTTGAAAATTCTTAAAAAATTCGTCGAAAATCTTGATGTCTCCAATCTTTTGTTTTGTACGTTTTTTCCACGTGTCTTGACATGCAAAGTATCCTTGCAACGTTTGGTGAAGATCTGAGTATGTAGTTTTTGACCTTATCTGGAACCTCCTATCTGAAAATTTGAAAATTCTTAAAAAATTCGTCGAAAATCTTGATGTCTCCAATCTCTTGTTTTGTACGTTTTTTCCACGTGTCTTGATATCCAATGTATCCCTGCAAAGTTTGGTGAAGATCTGAGTATGTCGTTTTTGACCTTATCTGGAACATCCTTTCTGAAAATTTGAAAATTGTTAAAAAATTCGTCCAAAATCTTGATGTCTCCAATCTCTTTTTTGTACGTTTTTTCCACGTGTCTTGACATCCAATGTATCCCTGCAAAGTTTGGTGAAGATCTGAGTATGTAGTTTTTGACCTTATCTGGAACCTCCCATCTGAAAATTTGAAAATTCTTAAAAAATTCGACCAAAATCTTGATGTCTCCAATCTTTTGTTTTGTACGTTTTTTCCACGTGTCTTGACACATAATGTATCCATGCAAAGTTTGGTGAAGATCTGAGTATGTAGTTTTTGACCTTATATGTAAACTCCTATCTGAAAATTTGAAAATTCTTAAAAAATTCGTCCAAAATCTTGATGTCTCCAATCTCTTGTTTTGTACGTTTTTTCCACGTGTCTTGACATCCAATGTATCCCTGCAAAGTTTGGTGAAGATCTGAGTATGTAGTTTTTGATCTTATCTGGAACCTCCCATCTGAAAATTTGAAAATTCCTAAAAAATCCGTGCAAAATCTTGATGACCCCAATCTCTTGTTTTGTACGTTTTTTCCACGTGTCTTGACATCCAATGTATCCATGCAAAGTTTGGTGAAGATCTGAGTATGTCGTTTTTGACCTTATCTGGAACCTCCCATCTGAAAATTTGAAAATTCTTAAAAAATTCGTCGAAAATCTTGATGTCTCCAATCTCTTGTTTTGTACGTTTTTTCCACGTGTCTTGACATGCAAAGTATCCCTGCAACGTTTGGTGAAGATCTGAGTATGTAGTTTTTGACCTTATCTGGAACCTCCTATCTGAAAATTTGAAAATTCTTCAAAAATTCGTCGAAAATCTTGATGTCTCCAATCTCTTGTTTTGTACGTTTTTTCCACGTGTCTTGACATCCAATGTATCCCTGCAATGTTTGGTGGAGATCTGAGTATGTAGTTTTTGACCTTATCTGGGACCTCCTATCAGAAAATTTGAAAATTCTTCAAAAATTCGTCCAAAATCTTGATGTCTCCAATCTCTTGTTTTGTACGTTTTTTCCACGTGTCTCGACCTCCAATGTATCCCTGCAAAGTTTGGTGAAGATCTGAGTATGTCGTTTTTGACCTTATCTGGAACATCCTTTCTGAAAATTTGAAAATTCTTAAAAAATTCGTCGAAAATCTTGATGTCTCCAATCTCTTGTTTTGTACGTTTTTTCCGCGTGTCTTGACATCCAATGTATCCCTGCAAAGTTTGGTGAAGATCTGAGTATGTAGTTTTTGACCTTATCTGGAACCTCCCATCTGAAAATTTGAAAATTCTTAAAAAATTCGACCAAAATCTTGATGTCTCCAATCTTTTGTTTCGTACGTTTTTTCCACGTGTCTTGACACATAATGTATCCATGCAAAGTTTGGTGAAGATCTGAGTATGTAGTTTTTGACCTTATATGGAACCTCCTATCTGAAAATTTGAAAATTCTTAAAAAATTCGTCCAAAATCTTGATGTCTCCAATCTCTTGTTTTGTACGTTTTTTCCACGTGTCTTGACATCCAATGTATCCCTGCAAAGTTTGGTGAAGATCTGAGTATGTAGTTTTTGACCTTATCTGGAACCTCCCATCTGAAAATTTGAAAATTCCTAAAAAATCCGTGCAAAATCTTGATGACCCCAATCTCTTGTTTTGTACGTTTTTTCCACGTGTCTTGACATCCAATGTATTCCTGCAATGTTTGGTGAAGATCTGAGTATGTAGTTTTTGACCTTATATGGAACCTCCTATCTGAAAATTTGAAAATTCTTAAAAAATTCGACCAAAATCTTGATGTTCCGAATCCTATGTTTTGTATGTTTTTTCCACGTGTCTTGACATCCAATGTATCCATGCAAAGTTTGGTGAAGATCTGAGTATGTAGTTTTTGACCTTATATTGAACCTCCCATCTGAAAATTTGAAAATTCTTAAAAAATTCGTCCAAAATCTTGATGACCCCAATCTCTTGTTTTGTACGTTTTTTCCACGTGTCTTGACATCCAAAGTATCCCTGCAAAGTTTGGTGAAGATCTGAGTATGTAGTTTTTGACCTTATATTGAACCTCCCATCTGAAAATTTGAAAATTCTTAAAAAAATCGTCCAAAATCTTGATGACCCCAATCTCTTGTTTTGTACGTTTTTTCCACGTGCCTTGACATCCAAAGTATCCCTGCAAAGTTTGGTGAAGATCTGAGTATGTAGTTTTTGATCTTATCTGGAACCTCCCATCTGAAAATTTGAAAATTCCTAAAAAATCCGTGCAAAATCTTGATGACCCCAATCTCTTGTTTTGTACGTTTTTTCCACGTGTCTTGACATCCAATGTATCCATGCAAAGTTTGGTGAAGATCTGAGTATGTCGTTTTTGACCTTATCTGGAACCTCCCATCTGAAAATTTGAAAATTCTTAAAAAATTCGTCGAAAATCTTGATGTCTCCAATCTCTTGTTTTGTACGTTTTTTCCACGTGTCTTGACATGCAAAGTATCCCTGCAACGTTTGGTGAAGATCTGAGTATGTAGTTTTTGACCTTATCTGGAACCTCCTATCTGAAAATTTGAAAATTCTTCAAAAATTCGTCGAAAATCTTGATGTCTCCAATCTCTTGTTTTGTACGTTTTTTCCACGTGTCTTGACATCCAATGTATCCCTGCAATGTTTGGTGGAGATCTGAGTATGTAGTTTTTGACCTTATCTGGGACCTCCTATCAGAAAATTTGAAAATTCTTCAAAAATTCGTCCAAAATCTTGATGTCTCCAATCTCTTGTTTTGTACGTTTTTTCCACGTGTCTCGACCTCCAATGTATCCCTGCAAAGTTTGGTGAAGATCTGAGTATGTCGTTTTTGACCTTATCTGGAACATCCTTTCTGAAAATTTGAAAATTCTTAAAAAATTCGTCGAAAATCTTGATGTCTCCAATCTCTTGTTTTGTACGTTTTTTCCACGTGTCTTGACATCCAATGTATCCCTGCAAAGTTTGGTGAAGATCTGAGTATGTAGTTTTTGACCTTATCTGGAACCTCCCATCTGAAAATTTGAAAATTCTTAAAAAATTCGACCAAAATCTTGATGTCTCCAATCTTTTGTTTCGTACGTTTTTTCCACGTGTCTTGACACATAATGTATCCATGCAAAGTTTGGTGAAGATCTGAGTATGTAGTTTTTGACCTTATATGGAACCTCCTATCTGAAAATTTGAAAATTCTTAAAAAATTCGTCCAAAATCTTGATGTCTCCAATCTCTTGTTTTGTACGTTTTTTCCACGTGTCTTGACATCCAATGTATCCCTGCAAAGTTTGGTGAAGATCTGAGTATGTAGTTTTTGACCTTATCTGGAACCTCCCATCTGAAAATTTGAAAATTCCTAAAAAATCCGTGCAAAATCTTGATGACCCCAATCTCTTGTTTTGTACGTTTTTTCCACGTGTCTTGACATCCAATGTATTCCTGCAATGTTTGGTGAAGATCTGAGTATGTAGTTTTTGACCTTATATGGAACCTCCTATCTGAAAATTTGAAAATTCTTAAAAAATTCGACCAAAATCTTGATGTTCCGAATCCTATGTTTTGTATGTTTTTTCCACGTGTCTTGACATCCAAAGTATCCCTGCAAAGTTTGGTGAAGATCTGAGTATGTAGTTTTTGACCTTATATTGAACCTCCCATCTGAAAATTTGAAAATTCTTAAAAAATTCGTCCAAAATCTTGATGTCTCCAATCTCTTGTTTTGTACGTTTTTTCCACGTGTCTTGACATCCAATGTATCCATGCAATGTTTGGTGAAGATCTGAGTATGTCGTTTTTGACCTTATCTGGAACCTCCCATCTGAAAATTTGAAAATTCTTAAAAAATTCGTCGAAAATCTTGATGTCTCCAATCTCTTGTTTTGTACGTTTTTTCCACGTGTCTTGACATGCAAAGTATCCCTGCAACGTTTGGTGAAGATCTGAGTATGTAGTTTTTGACCTTATCTGGAACCTCCTATCTGAAAATTTGAAAATTCTTCAAAAATTCGTCGAAAATCTTGATGTCTCCAATCTCTTGTTTTGTACGTTTTTTCCACGTGTCTTGACATCCAATGTATTCCTGCAATGTTTGGTGGAGATCTGAGTATGTAGTTTTAGACCTTATCTGGAACCTCCTATCTGAAAATTTGAAAATTCTTCAAAAATTCGTCCAAAATCTTGATGTCTCCAATCTCTTGTTTTGTACGTTTTTTCCACGTGTCTCGACCTCCAATGGATCCCTGCAAAGTTTGGTGAAGATCTGAGTATGAGTAGTATGATTTACGGGGGGATAAACCCGAGAAAGTACGAACCCTCCTCCAGCAGCTTTGGCCATACTTAAAACTTGCTCAACATGGCCATATGAGTTTTTTGCTCAAGTGTGGAACTCTTGCCTAATCCAAGATTTTTGTAAAAATGCCCTCATGGATTCCATGAGAAAGTACGAACCCCCCTCAGATTGATGAGGCTACACTTACAGAAGGCACTTCTGTGAGATTGTTGTCCATAAATTTGTTAAAAATATGCCCCTCTTGTGGCCACACTTAAAACTAGGCCACCCACACACACATACACACACACACACCCACACACACATACACACATATTTATTTCTGGTTTAAGTTCAATTGGATACCAGCTTCAATTTGTTTATCTAATATTAAAACAATGCATTGTGCAAAAATCTTCTAGAATTGCTCTGTGACTCTCTCATTTCTTACATCATAAACATATGATTTTTCACCTATGAGAATAACACTACATATGGTGTCATCAGGGAGTGTATCGTGGAATTCACAGATAATTTTAATGTTTGTCCTGTCATTAACCACAACTTGTTTCCTTTTCGAAGTGTTAATTACAAACATGGGTCTCCGTGTCTTGAATTCATCTGGTGAGTAATACATATCCGTATTGCCTGTAGTGACACGCTTGAAAGCCGAAAAAGCTTCATATAATTTAAGAAAATCACCCTTGGACATGTCTAAATTATAATTTTCTCTAGGAAAAACCTCATTTCTGCCATTTTTAAGATATATGTTCTTGATGTTGCAGTTATCAAATTTGCTTGAATTTTTTTCCTGATTATTGTGTCTCCCAGTCTGAAACAGTACCACCACAAAATCAGGCATGTCGTATTGTATGCTGGAGAATGAATTTGTGGCATCAAATTCATAATAAGTACCAGTGGCAACCTTCTGTACGCATTGATATGTGTAAAATTGTAAAGGAATTTGTGGATTTTTTATTATATCAGCTTTGTATTTAAGAGCATAACTGGCCTCATACTCAACAACAGGGATTCTTAACTCCATAGTCTGAATAATGCATTTGCCCTCATCAGGTAGGGTATTAGGCAGAGCTTCCCCTGTAGGGTTTAATGTGCTGTACCTCATCAATGCATTATTATCATTGGCAGCTCTTCTAAATGTAATTCTTAACCCACCCTTCCACATAATTTCTTTGTAATCCGAGAAGAATCCTGGCAACAGGCGCATAGGGAACAGCACTGTGTGGCTCTTGGTTAATATCTTATCACCAGCTTCAAATCCACCGATTCTGTAGTATGAAGCCTCGGTTTTGGATAATTTTAGTGTGGCCAAAGCTGTGGAGGTAATGCCGGGATAATCCATTCTGTTTATAACAACACCATGCTTTCTGACCTCAATTTCAGAGAACAGATGCGGCACAAAATTGTCTACCAATCTTATGTTTGAATTTGCCGGGTAATCTGTTCCATCGAGCTTTACAACATCAAATTTGATGTATAGATCTGCTCTGTGGGGGTGTATAAAGCCGTCCCCAACATCAAGATCAACCTCGATCTCTGTGTTGGGTTGATTTAAATTTGCAAATGTCCTCCTGTTTGGAGGGAATGATTGTAGCTCATAACTCTCAATATTTTCCATTGTATGTATTTTTATTTAAATGTTAATTTCTATGATAGCAGTTGTTGTGGCTCCAGCAAAATCAACTAATTCTTCTTTTTCATTAGTGACCATCAATTCAATGTAATCTATTCTATTATGGCACACGGGAAAATATAATGTTGGGGATGGATTGTAGATGATGGGCTCCATGAATTCGGAATTAGGTTTGAATGTTGCAATGATGCCAGTTTGTTTGTGAGTGCCTATGCCATTTGATTTGGTGATCATACCCTCGGCCACATTACAGTGAATATTCAGAGTCTCTATGGCTAAGAATTTGGGTATATTCATAGCAGTGTGTTTGATGGCCGGTTCAAGTTTTGTGTTGTTCTCAAAGCCCAACAGCTCTCCTATAGTACCCAGATGCACTGTTTCTGTAGCAGACACAATCTCTACTCTGTGAGTGACAGAATTTTGACTTAACACTACACCTCTGGGTAATTGAGCATTTAGAGTGGACAGATTATATTGCCCTGGAGTGATGACAATTTTTTGATCCCCAACTGCAATTGTGTTGTTGTGGTGTGTAATATTTGGGATCAGGTACATGCCGTAAAATGCTCTGAGAGCTATTGTTTTGGGATACACTATGTCATCATGCAATTTGAGTTTCAATATTGAATTTTGGCTGGTGAGATGGAATACCCCCATGATGTTTCAGATACCACAAGGCTTTTTGAAAATCTTCAATTGATGGTTTATTTATTTGAGACATATATCTAAGAACAGATAAACACAAATGTCCGCAATTAACATCTTTGAAGTTTTGAACACGGGCATTATTGTAATAAAGATTAGGTGATTTTAGATATTTTATTAAATTTTCAGGTGGAACACCTCCAAATGAATCAAACACAAATGCCTTATTGTTTAAATATTTAAGATAACAGATCCAGTGAGTGCCCTGATTTTTGTACTCATCCAAATTAACAATGCCACACTCTTTGTTGAGTGGTTGTTCCGGTAAAGAATCAGACATGTACACACCTCTAAAATGTTTGATGCCCAATGGCTTGATTAAAGCTTCAATATCTTGGTTTGTAAGCGGCTCTTGTTTTTTTTAAACTTATTCATGGCTCTCTTAACACCTTTGCCTTTTTTCTCCATTGCCAGGTTATGGCGCTTCTGCTCATCTAATTCTGCCCTATTTTTCTTGGCATCTATTACTGTTTTTGCTATGGCAGCTGATCCCCCAGCCAAGCTCCCCACAGCCCCGAGAGCAGCTAAGATGGCAGGGATAGTAAATATGAAACCCCCTGTATGCAATTTTTTTCTTGATTGCTGTAATTGTTTTAATTGGGGGGTGCTAAGCAACAATTTCATACCATGCCCCTTTGCAAGACAAGAGCTTTTTTTCTTGCGCTGCTTTTTGGTCAAAAGACTGTCAATAGTTTTAAGAGATTTAAGACCTGCATAAGGTATTTGATACATAACACCCTTGGCCTTCATTGTAGGTTTATTATATACATGTTCACAGCCCCCACCCCAGTTTTTGTTTGGTGCTCATAGCTATGGTGGTCCCCAATGCTGATATTCTCTCACTCAAAGAAGCATCTTTGCTTACAAATCTACCAAATGCAGCCTCTTCTAATTTCTTGTCTGCAACATGTCTCTTGTCAAGATGGGAATGTGTGTTGTATGCCATGTCATGGTCTCTGCAAGCAGCATCCAGGGGATTAACACCAGGATCCCCTCTGTTTAATCTATGGTCCAATTTTGTACCGGGACCACAATACTGATAGCCTGGAATGTGTAGTTCAAATGGCAGCTTGTTTATAATGTCATTAACCAGGCCCCGACCCTCAGAAATATTCCAAAATTTAGGTGGTAGAGTATTAATAATTTTTATGAGATATCCAATCCCCTTAGGGTCATTCACTATAAAATTAGATAATTTGGTGCTTATCATGTCCATAATTCCAACCTTTTCATTGTAAAAATTGTGGTTGCCAGCATTTTCCTCCCCAGCTATCACCAATAACCTATCTACAAGTTTCCTGACATCATCAACCCACACAAATTCTTTAGGCAAGGTGTTGTATTGTTTGATTCCACTGCCAGTCTTGATCTGTGACCATATGGGCTTGATTAAATTGTTGTATTTTGCTCCACTGCTAGACTTGACTCTTTTTTGTGTGGGATCATTGTTCTGGTATAGAGCATCTGATTTTATTAATATTTCTTTGTAGTGCTCATAATCTTGATCTGTATAGCTGCCAGGCCTTTTCCTAGTCATCAGTTCCCACAACCCAGGTGTGCCGGGGTACTTAACAAAAGCACCTTTTTCTCCGAGACGAGATTCTGAATAAACAATCAGATCATCTCCCATAAATGTTACTCTGAAATTGCCAATTCTATGTATGATGCTCCCATCAAGCTCTGTGTCAGCATATAAGCCAAACACCTCATCTTTATTGTCTTTAGGTGTGGTTAAATATTTTTGAGCAAGAAGACCCAATTCAATAGGATCCTGACTAGCCTCAATTCTTCTAGGAGCAACAGGACTAGGTGTATGAATACTGGAAAGTGGGGTGAATGGATAATCTAATATGTTCCTTGCAGCTACAGGTACAAGCTCTGTGATCAAATCTTGATTTTGCTCTGTAACAGTTTTGATATTCTTACCTAAATTATTAATAGCATCAATGACAGGCTGTTCTGTTTGTTTGTGTTTTTCATAAATTCCACGGTTCTCTGATTTCCATCCCTTAAATCTTTTTACAAGATAATCTCTTAACTTAAGATCATCAATAACTGGCCTTTTCATGGTTATTTATTTATGTCTCAACGTCTAGAAAATCGTTGATTTTATTTCTGTATTTGCCGCTATTGGGTGTTCTTGTCATATCAATTGTGACAAACCCATAACTGTCCTGGTTCCAGCACTTGCTGCAAAACTTGGAAAAATCATTGTAGCTCAAGTCCCCACCTACATATTCATCATGTATGTGTTTGAGGTTGGTATGATCTTGATGAAACACACATATAAAATTGCTGTTGTCCCGGATCAGCTGCTTCGGAATTTTTGAAAAAGTCTGTGCCAGGTAGAAGCAATCAATGTTTTTGTGCCGACCCTGTGTGAAGAAATTTCTAACCTTGTTTTGATTATCCAGTATAATGTCATCAAACACAACAACAGAATTATCGAGACATTCATGAAGTGGCTTAACATCTGGTTCAAAAGTGGCAATATCCAATCCATCATATAGCTTCATCAACTGCTGATATTTTAATTGTTCCAAGCTCTTAGAGAAAACATACAAGTGCCTGTTTTTCCAGTCTAACCAGTTGGGTGCCAATAAAAAATTATCAACCATTAGTGTAGTTTTACCACAAGCAGATGGCCCAACAATAAGACACCTAATATTATCAGGCAGCAGCACTCCATTTATCTTATTCTGCTGTTCAGGTTCTGGCAGCCTTTTTATAACATCCCAGGTGTTCATATTATTATTTTGTTTGCATCGATCCAGCTGTTTTCCGGATGACCCAGCCATTTGACAAATAACTTGTTGCCTTTTCTGCGGATGATTTTTTCTATGAGATATGTGTCGGGCTGTTTAGTTTTGCTGAGCTCTTGTTCATAGAACCTGCCTTTGAGAATTTCTCCTCGGTGATCTTTTATTATATATGTGTTAAGGGTCCCGGGTTTAACTTGAACCACTGTAAATAATTCGGTGCTCCAGTTTCTCGTAAAACCTCTTTTGAATAAGTGCTTATATTTGCTGATTCTTACTTGATCGCCCACCCTGTATTTGGCCTTTCTTGTTGTTGGCTGGTATCTAGGATAATAAACAGTCCTGATCAATTTTTGCTCATCAGATGGAGTTACTTCAGAGGGTTTCATGTTGATTGTGGAATGGACCGAGTTGTTATATTTATGTAGAAGTTCTGGAAGAATATTAAGCCATTTATAATTACCTTGGAGGGTAAATTGTTTATACATAAGATTTTTTAAGGTTCTGTTGAATCTCTCTACAATTGAGGCTTTGAGATCACTGTAACTCGAGTAATGTTGAATTGCCTGGCTTTTAATAAATTGTTGGAACACTGAATTATAAAATTCTTTGCCATTATCTGTTTGCAAATAGCGCGGTGATCTTCCTGAATGATTGATGATTGTCCTGATGGCTTCTGTAACACATTTTCCAGTCTTGGATTTGAGTGGCACAGCCCAGGCAAATTTTGAAAATGTATCTATGACAGTGAGTAGATACTTGTAGCCCTTGTTGATTTTGTCTAAGTTTTTCAACTGCCCACTTGCCATTTCAATCAAGTCGCTCTGCCATAAATCATCTATGCCCTTTGTGACTACTGGGAGTCTCTTATAATTATGTCTGGCTTGTCTGTGTAATTCATCAACAACTAGACATAATATGAAAACAAGAATATTGCAACTATGGGGTGTTCAGCAGCTGATACTGCAGGATTTTCTAAATATAATTTGTCTCCTATTTGTATATTAAATTCCAGAGAGCCATCATCTTCAACATAGGCTGTTTCTAATGTATTGGGGTCTGTAAAATCCTCCAACTCTACACTGGTGATTTTCACTTTGTTCTCAGCATTTGTTATTGATAAGGTAGGGTAGTGGTGTGCCTGTGGTTGAAGCCAATATTTGATCTTGATTGGTCTCAGTGTGCCTCCAACAAAAAACTGGTAATAAAATTGTGCAGGGGACAGCATATATATTTTGCCACCTGGTGTAAATGGTGAATCATATTCTTTGTTGGGGATGCTGTACAATTCAAGAATTACTGTATGTTTTGGATTCTCGATTATGCCTGTTATTTCCTTTTCTGCTGTAAGCAATCTGCTTGTTACAGATTCAAGGTGCTCATTGATGGTCCTAACAACATCATCATGGCCTGGCTTGATCTTTATGTCCACAGCAAGTCTCTTGTATTGTTGCACAATCTCTTGTAGCTGGGTGGCAAAAACAGACAGAGCATTTGCTTGATTGGATTCCATGGTCCCTAGCTGTTGCTTGATATTAGCTACAATTTGTTGCAAATTTTCAACAACTGCCAATTTTGAATTTTGAGCAGTAAGATCATGGACCTGTCTTCTGATATCCTCAAACAGGGCATGCAGTTCATTAATATGTTGATTGGTTGGAAGAGTGGCCACTGTCTGTGTGAGTTGTTTGATCTCTGTCTGGATATTCTTGATATCTTCTGATTTCAATATGCGATTCACAGCTCTCTTTATATTTTTAAGTTCCTGCGATGTGGGAAGATTTGATACAGTATTCTGCAAAAATTCAAGTGCCAATTTTACATTGTTTAATTCAGAAGCATCAGCCACATTTTGCATAGCATTTTGGAGCAGGGCTATATCTGCCTGAGAGGGTGTGGATTGTTGTAAAATTTCAAGTTTTGTTTGGATATCATCTATCAAGTGATGAAAATGAGATAGTTCAGATTCAGTGTTGAGGTTTTCAAGCTTTGTGATTTGTTGCTGGACACTGACAAGGGTATCTACAATTCCAGGCAATCGGGATTCTAGTACATTTGCCAAATCACTTTGCACTGCTGCTATTGTACCTTCAAGATGGGTTATGGAACTTTGAATTTTTCCAAAATCTTCATATGTTTCAAGTTGCAGCTTAATATTTGATACACTCCGAGTTATTGCATTCAAAGCATCAGAAGATGGCAAGTTGTTCATAAAATTTTCAAGTGTCTCAATTTTTTCTTTAACCTCGGCTATGGCATTGTTCAAGGGGTCCAGATTAGGTATCTGGAGTGATTGAATCTGTTCTTTTAGAGTGGAAATCACTAGATCAAAATCTTCTTGTGATTTTATGCTTTTGACAATTGTTTGGAGCTGTGCCTGGACATTATTTATCTGCTCTTCCAATTGCTGTTTCAATTGCTCAGAGTTGGTGGCCTGGCTCTTAAATTTGGCTTGAAGAGCTGCTACAGCTTCTTCTAAACTTTGAAAATTATCTAATGTGGCCAGGTCAGTATATTTCTGAAGCAACAATTTGAGTTCAGAATCAATTTTAAGAAGAGGGTCCATGCATTGTGATTGTAAATTTGTAATTTCTAATTGAAGACTGGCATTGAGTGTGGTCTGTAAAGCTTGTAAATCACTTCTTAATTTCTTGACTCTGACATCAAGCATCAGAATCTCATCACTGTGATCTTCATGTCTTGTATGGCCAAATATATCATTAGGCATTTTTGTTTTACTGGTTATTTATTATAGAGTATCTGATTCTTAATTCTATAAAAAAGGGTATAAGCTTGTCATAAGATCCAGGGACCTCAATATATAAGCAGTCACCAGCAGAAACAGTATATACAGTGCCAGAAATCATGTTTGAGTGCTTAATTCTATAAATATTTCTCCCTATTGAAATCTTGACATCACCCTCAGGGGTTGTAATAAATTGCAATTGCCCACCTACAGGTAATTGGTAATGATTTAAATTATTGTTAAATATGTACAATGTTTTGCCTGTTTCATCATCATTATCTGTAAGTATGCTGTTCAGATGAATAATTAACAAGCCACTCAGTTTAGATAGCATATCAGGAGAGGGTTGTGGTGTTGGCAGCTCCATAATAGCCTGTTTCTTGAACCCAAATAAGTTCATAGGCATGTTTATTTATTTCAAATCATGCTCTGTAATTGGGCATTGTTTGCCATTTTTCAAATCACAATGCCCCCAAGGTAGAGTATGTATGCAACATGATAAAATGCATCTCTTATCATCATGTGGGTCCAGGGCCACTTTTCTTACAATATTTGAAGTCAGCAAGTGATCCTCACTCTGAATTCTATTTTCTGATGTTCTGATTGAACTCTGGGATTTGATGCAATTTTTATAATCTTCAAATACAAGCTCTTTTTCCACAGCTACTTTGCCAACGCCCTTGGCCTTTTTGGCAACAGCGCCACTACATGTTTCAAAACTGTACATCTTGGCACTTAACCCAGCAAATTTCACAATAACATCACCAAGTGTCTCATCTTTTAACTTGCCAGGCACCTTTTTGTTGTGGGGTTGAATTCTTGTATGTTCACTGGTATCAAAGTATTGAAACAATTCAGGCTGTGCCATATCTTGATAAACATCTTCTGTTTCAATATCAAGAATAAAACTATCCGTATCCATGTACAATAATTTTACACGATCACCATAAAAAGGTTTCAGCACATCATAATACAATGTTAACATATGTAATTTGGACAATTCCAATATCGCAGCCCCTTCATAAATAGGTTTATCAAACTTGATCTTTGTTTTCTTCATGTTGAAAAGTGCCATGTGCTCATCATAAATTCTTCTGTAATTGAAATTAGGCTTTGCAACCAATTTTTTGCTCCGGCTGGGGTCAGTAATTATTTTAACATCGGTATGTTTCCTGACATTTTCAATAGTTTTGCCATACACTGAATTCACCATCAATTTAAACAAGCCCTTATCAAATTCGCTTTTTGCAGATGTTCGAAGCTCCGTGTTTGTATCAATATATGGTTTCAACCATCTTGAGTGCCTGAACCTTAAGACTTTTCCAACTTTGGTCACTTGCACACCATGTTTCATCAGGAACTGGAGGTTTTTGTAATATATTACATAATCCTGTTTCGGCTCCAGAGTCATCATGAGCTTCTTCTGTTTAGAGCCAGGTGAGCACTTAACCTCGGGTATTGGGGGCAGATCAGAAAATTTATTGTGTAAATCATCAGGAATGGCCAGATCAACCTCTAAGAAGAGGCCATAGTCACTGTCATCAAAATCCTGAAGATCCTCAATATTGAAATCTTCAACCCATTCAAGCCCTGCATATGGCAATTTATCCATCATAGCGTGACCATAGAGGTTGTTTGCATCTACATACAGTATATAATTTGATGGCCGTGCTGGATCATAATCAGGCATATGCTTGTTATTTGCTCTGGCATATCTCTGGGAACATTGCACCATCCCACCTCTTATACATTTCTCCATAAACAGATACATATCTTGATCGTGGATCAGATCCAATTGCTTTTTGGTGTTGAAAAACATTGCAGACCATGCTAGACCCGGGGCACTGTAAAAATACACTGGGTCCAGTCCATAATTTTGCATGGAAGATTTTCTGAATGCCTGCAATATATCAGCTAAGAGGGTGACATCAAGTTTTAAATATGCCATGTGATAATCACCAAATGTCTTGCATTTTAAATCGTTCCACATCAACTGAGCATGGCGATAATCATCATCACTGATTCCAGATCCTCTGATTCTGCTGTAAAACTCTTCTTGTGGTGGCAGGGAACACTCATCGAATTTAGAAAAATCTGTGACATAGTCATATGGATATACACCCTTCCGCCTAATTAATTTCAGGTCCTGATTTGGAAACAATGCACGTGTGATTTTTAATTTATCATCAGATAATTGAGAGGCCAGTGTAGCCAGGCTAGCAGATAAAAATCTGTAGGAATCAAGAAATCTTATGTGAATAGGAACACCATCAACTTTAATTATCTTGCTAATAGATATATATTTCTCGTCATTTTCAGCTAAAATATTTAAATTCTGCTTCTCAAACCCCTCGTACCTGATCAGATGATGGAAATCATAATTGGATGCTCCATGGCAAAATATGGGGATAAATCTTGGTCTCTTGATCTGAATATTACAGCTATTACACAGGGCCATTAAGAATTTACCATCTGTATGAGAATGGTGATGTACCTTGATATTTGTATCTGAAAATTCACAATCACATACCGGGCATTTTTCTGCATTGTTGAAATCCTCAATCTGTTCCTCTGTTAAAGGCAACATAGGCTTTGATTTTAATAAGATGTTAGATGCTATGTCACGGCACTCATTTTCTATTCTATGTGCAAATATTTTGATGGCATTTGGTCCCTTGTATGAATATTCTTTAATAACAACACCATCCTGTACAACCACATAACAAAAGCTGGAAGGTTCATGTTGCTGGTATGGTGTACTTGAAGATTCTTCGGGATCTGGGCTACAGAATGCAAGAGATTTGAGATTTGATTCGGAATCCCAGACAATATATGCTGGGTGTTCCAACAAGGCTTCATACTTTTTGAATTTGCAATTTTCACTTGGATTGGGCATCACCATATGAACAGGTTTATGGTTGCCACAGTATTTCAGATGCTCAATTAACTTGTTTTTAGCAATTTCTGCACTCTCTTCCCGAACCCCATTTACCATTTTTTGACCATAAAATACAGTTAAGCATCTTCTGCACAACTTGAATATTTTTTTATATTTGTCTAGTTGTGTTCTGACTAAAGCTTCAAGATTATGTATCAGAGTGTAATGATATGTACCATCCTTTTCAATTAAGAGCAGATCAATCGGAATTGTAGATTCATCATCAATTGTACTGATTCTGAGAGGTGCTATCGGGCAATTGCCAGTGGAACAAGTAAATACATTAATAGATAATTGTTTGCCATCGATGTGCCTGGCCCTTTTTTCAAATTTGTCAATATTCTGAACAGACATTGGATATTCTAAACCCTCCATTGCTTCATCAAAAATATGTTCATGCTGTTTGTAATAGCTTATTCTCTCAGGATGCCTTGAAACTGGAAACAAAGCAGCTAATATACACCACAGAAAACATTTCTGGTCGGTATTTTCTATATTAACCACGGCTCTTCTGTTTTTAATATTGGCAGGTAATGGCAGATATGTAGAACCTTTTAATGGGCTGAATTCAGAAATATTAACATATAACTTGTGTGATGAACCGCATAGGCTCCATCCTGATTCTTTTGCCGCAAATTCAGAGTGTTTGATCTTCAATTGATCTATCAATCTGCTTATTATTGTGTCTGAATTTGCGTTTGAATATACCGGTACAGTTTCTGTTACGTGGGGGTGTGTAAATTTTGTGTCATTTGGCTTCTTATATTGTACAAACAATTTGAGGAACAGCTTATAAGAGCCATTTTGTGCATTGAGAATTGCCTGCAGATTAGGATTTATACTGTTCAAGAAATTCTCAATGCCGCATCTTGGCTCCGATACAAACCGATAATCCCTAAGTTGGGTATTAAAACTGCTACGGATGGGTGCATAGCGTGGCTGCTTTGTTGCTCTGGCATTAAGAGGTGCTTCGTGCTTTCTTTTCAGACCAGATGTAGATGGTTGAGGGGGCAATGCTGATGACTGTGCAGAGCAAGTATCTTTATGTTTATACGTGAAGTATTCCATGTTATATTTTCTATTGCATTTGGGGCAAATTATTGTGGGAGTTTTGTATTTGTCTGGATTACAAATTTTTTGATGCTTGGCCCAATTAGAGCTGGATATATTCTTATTGCACTGATTGCAATATTTTTGATTCGGCATTTTTGCTGTTGTTTATTATATACAATTTCCTGGGTTTCAATTCAAAACTTTATACTGAATAAAAATATCAGTTGAGTTCAGCACTGTGCTTTGTATGTATGTGTGTATGTGTGTAGGTGTGTATACACTTAATATTTTGGCTTTGGTATTTATATACAATTTCCTGGGATTCAAATCTAATCTCTATGCTGGATCAATTGGGGTTCAGCACTGTACTTTGTATGTGTATGTATATATGACCTTACTTGAGTTATTCCGCCAATCCAGCAATGGTGAAGAATCTGCACTGTGCCCTGGCTTTTATAGTTTTACAGAGCCAATAGAAACACTGTGGGGGTGCATTCAGAAACATGAGCTATTCTCTAACATTTTTGCCGAAGTACTTTCTTCTGAATGCACATCCCGTTTTTCTGCTGAGCGTACATGCAATCCAGACCGCAGCGCCTCCCCAGCGAGGCGAGCGGAATTGTCTGGAACTAATCAATTTTGTAAAGGATCGCTGCTCCAAATATTGATCGACACGCCGGTGCTGGGCTCGAAATGAACTGCTCGCAGTGTTGTTGCTTCAAGTGCCGCTCCGCGGGAATCTAAGAAACTCCCCCGAATATTGATCCGTGTAGAGGAGCTGCGCCATGGCCAATTCCTCTACACGGAAAATGTAAAATATCCCAGTTTCAATTCAATCCATTTATCTGAATCGAAGAAACCAACAATTCACATATCCCCATATCATTGTATGCTTGTCCTATTGGTACCTCTTTTGCTGTTGAGCAATTTTCTTGAAGAGGCAATTTTATTGAACAAACCTAATAGAACAAGATACAGCGGTATGAGAAATATGTGAATTAAAGATATTTTAGTAATATACGACGTCTAAGAAAGGCATATTCGGCTCCAAAGTACTTTGTTTATTGCTTATTACCATTCCCTATTACTGGCAAAAGAAGTTAAAAATATTGACATAATGAAAAAAATTGACTTGTTCCCAAGTGTTCACCGAGTTCAGGCATTTGTACATAGATGGCTCTGTTGTTGGCAAAAAAAGTTAAAAATATTGACATATTAAAATAATTGACTTGTTCCCAAGTGTTCACCGAGTTCAGACATTTGCACATAGATGGCCCCTGTTGTTGTTGCTTATTTTTTTGGAATATCTCTAAAACAGGCAAATTTTGTTTACTGTTTTCTACAATTGGCAATACTGATATGTATTAGACACCATTTGTAGTGTCATTCTCATAGGTGAAAAATCATATGTTTATGATGTAAGAAATGAGAGAGTCACGGAGCAATTCTAGAAGAATTACATTGTTTTAATATTAGATAAACAAATTGAAGCTGGTATCCAATTGAACTTAAACCAGAAATAAATATGTGTGTATGTGTGTGTGGGTGTGTGTGTGTGTATGTGTGTGTGGGTGGCCTAGTTTTAAGTGTGGCCACAAGAGGGGCATATTTTTAACAAATTTATGGACAACAATCTCACAGAAGTGCCTTCTGTAAGTGTAGCCTCATCAATCTGAGGGGGGTTCGTACTTTCTCATGGAATCCATGAGGGCATTTTTACAAAAATCTTGGATTAGGCAAGAGTTCCACACTTGAGCAAAAAACTCATATGGCCATGTTGAGCAAGTTTTAAGTATGGCCAAAGCTGCTGGAGGAGGGTTCGTACTTTCTCGGGTTTATCCCCCCGTAAATCATACTACTAGTATGTCGTTTTTGACCTTATCTGGAACATCCTTTCTGAAAATTTGAAAATTCTTAAAAAATTCGTCGAAAATCTTGATGTCTCCAATCTCTTGTTTTGTACGTTTTTTCCACGTGTCTTGAAATCCAATGTATCCCTGCAAAGTTTGGTGAAGATCTGAGTATGTAGTTTTTGACCTTATATGGAACCTCCTATCTGAAAATTTGAAAATTCTTAAAAAACTCGTCCAAAATCTTGATGTCTCCAATCTCTTGTTTTGTACGTTTTTTCCACGTGTCTCGACCTCCAATGGATCCCTGCAAAGTTTGGTGAAGATCTGAGTATGTCGTTTTTGACCTTATCTGGAACCTCCCATCTGAAAATTTGAAAATTCTTAAAAAATTCGTCGAAAATCTTGATGTCTCCGATCTCTTGTTTTGTACGTTTTTTCCACGTGTCTTGACATGCAAAGTATTCCTGCAAAGTTTGGTGAAGATCTGAGTATGTAGTTTTTGACTTCATCTGGAACCTCCCATCTGAAAATTTGAAAATTCCTAAAAAATCCGTGCAAAATCTTGATGACCCCAATCTCTTGTTTTGTACGTTTTTTCCACGTGTCTTGACATCCAATGTATTCCTGCAATGTTTGGTGAAGATCTGAGTATGTAGTTTTTGACCTTATCTGGAACCTCCTATCTGAAAATTTGAAAATTCTTAAAAAATTCGACCAAAATCTTGATGTTCCGAATCCTATGTTTTGTATGTTTTTTCCACGTGTCTTGACATCCAATGTATCCATGCAAAGTTTGGTGAAGATCTGAGTATGTAGTTTTTGACCTTATATTGAACCTCCCATCTGAAAATTTGAAAATTCTTAAAAAATTCGTCCAAAATCTTGATGACCCCAATCTCTTGTTTTGTACGTTTTTTCCACGTGTCTTGACATCCAAAGTATCCCTGCAAAGTTTGGTGAAGATCTGAGTAGGTAGTTTTTGACCTTATATGGAACCTCCTTTCTGAAAATTTGAGAATTCTTAAAAAATTCGTCCAAAATCTTGATGTCTCCAATCTCTTGTTTTGTACGTTTTTTCCACGTGTCTTGACATCCAATGTATCCATGCAAAGTTTGGTGAAGATCTGAGTATGTCGTTTTTGACCTTATCTGGAACCTCCCATCTGAAAATTTGAAAATTCTTAAAAAATTCGTCGAAAATCTTGATGTCTCCAATCTTTTGTTTTGTACGTTTTTTCCACGTGTCTTGACATGCAAAGTATCCCTGCAACGTTTGGTGAAGATCTGAGTATGTAGTTTTTGACCTTATCTGGAACCTCCTATCTGAAAATTTGAAAATTCTTAAAAAATTCGTCGAAAATCTTGATGTCTCCAATCTCTTGTTTTGTACGTTTTTTCCACGTGTCTTGATATCCAATGTATCCCTGCAAAGTTTGGTGAAGATCTGAGTATGTCGTTTTTGACCTTATCTGGAACATCCTTTCTGAAAATTTGAAAATTGTTAAAAAATTCGTCCAAAATCTTGATGTCTCCAATCTCTTTTTTGTACGTTTTTTCCACGTGTCTTGACATCCAATGTATCCCTGCAAAGTTTGGTGAAGATCTGAGTATGTAGTTTTTGACCTTATCTGGAACCTCCCATCTGAAAATTTGAAAATTCTTAAAAAATTCGACCAAAATCTTGATGTCTCCAATCTCTTGTTTTGTACGTTTTTTCCACGTGTCTTGATATCCAATGTATCCCTGCAAAGTTTGGTGAAGATCTGAGTATGTCGTTTTTGACCTTATCTGGAACATCCTTTCTGAAAATTTGAAAATTGTTAAAAAATTCGTCCAAAATCTTGATGTCTCCAATCTCTTGTTTTGTACGTTTTTTCCACGTGTCTTGACATGCAAAGTATCCCTGCAACGTTTGGTGAAGATCTGAGTATGTAGTTTTTGACCTTATCTGGAACCTCCTATCTGAAAATTTGAAAATTCTTCAAAAATTCGTCGAAAATCTTGATGTCTCCAATCTCTTGTTTTGTACGTTTTTTCCACGTGTCTTGACATCCAATGTATCCCTGCAATGTTTGGTGGAGATCTGAGTATGTAGTTTTTGACCTTATCTGGGACCTCCTATCAGAAAATTTGAAAATTCTTCAAAAATTCGTCCAAAATCTTGATGTCTCCAATCTCTTGTTTTGTACGTTTTTTCCACGTGTCTCGACCTCCAATGTATCCCTGCAAAGTTTGGTGAAGATCTGAGTATGTCGTTTTTGACCTTATCTGGAACATCCTTTCTGAAAATTTGAAAATTCTTAAAAAATTCGTCGAAAATCTTGATGTCTCCAATCTCTTGTTTTGTACGTTTTTTCCACGTGTCTTGACATCCAATGTATCCCTGCAAAGTTTGGTGAAGATCTGAGTATGTAGTTTTTGACCTTATATGGAACCTCCTTTCTGAAAATTTGAAAATTCTCAAAAAATTCGTCCATAATCTTGATGTCTCCAATCTCTTGTTTTGTACGTTTTTTCCACGTGTCTTGACATCCAATGTATCCCTGCAAAGTTTGGTGAAGATCTGAGTATGTAGTTTTTGACTTTATCTGGAACCTCCCATCTGAAAATTTGAAAATTCTTAAAAAATTCGACCAAAATCTTGATGTCTCCAATCTTTTGTTTTGTACGTTTTTTCCACGTGTCTTGACACATAATGTATCCATGCAAAGTTTGGTGAAGATCTGAGTATGTAGTTTTTGACCTTATATGGAACCTCCTATCTGAAAATTTGAAAATTCTTAAAAAATTCGTCCAAAATCTTGATGTCTCCAATCTCTTGTTTTGTACGTTTTTTCCACGTGTCTTGACATCCAATGTATCCCTGCAAAGTTTGGTGAAGATCTGAGTATGTAGTTTTTGACCTTATCTGGAACCTCCCATCTGAAAATTTGAAAATTCCTAAAAAATCCGTGCAAAATCTTGATGACCCCAATCTCTTGTTTTGTACGTTTTTTCCACGTGTCTTGACATCCAATGTATTCCTGCAATGTTTGGTGAAGATCTGAGTATGTAGTTTTTGACCTTATATGGAACCTCCTATCTGAAAATTTGAAAATTCTTAAAAAATTCGACCAAAATCTTGATGTTCCGAATCCTATGTTTTGTATGTTTTTTCCACGTGTCTTGACATCCAATGTATCCATGCAAAGTTTGGTGAAGATCTGAGTATGTAGTTTTTGACCTTATATTGAACCTCCCATCTGAAAATTTGAAAATTCTTAAAAAATTCGTCCAAAATCTTGATGACCCCAATCTCTTGTTTTGTACGTTTTTTCCACGTGTCTTGACATCCAAAGTATCCCTGCAAAGTTTGGTGAAGATCTGAGTATGTAGTTTTTGACCTTATATTGAACCTCCCATCTGAAAATTTGAAAATTCTTAAAAAATTCGTCCAAAATCTTGATGTCTCCAATCTCTTGTTTTGTACGTTTTTTCCACGTGTCTTGACATCCAATGTATCCATGCAAAGTTTGGTGAAGATCTGAGTATGTCGTTTTTGACCTTATCTGGAACCTCCCATCTGAAAATTTGAAAATTCTTAAAAAATTCGTCGAAAATCTTGATGTCTCCAATCTCTTGTTTTGTACGTTTTTTCCACGTGTCTTGACATGCAAAGTATCCCTGCAACGTTTGGTGAAGATCTGAGTATGTAGTTTTTGACCTTATCTGGAACCTCCTATCTGAAAATTTGAAAATTCTTCAAAAATTCGTCGAAAATCTTGATGTCTCCAATCTCTTGTTTTGTACGTTTTTTCCACGTGTCTTGACATCCAATGTATTCCTGCAATGTTTGGTGGAGATCTGAGTATGTAGTTTTAGACGTTATCTGGAACCTCCTATCTGAAAATTTGAAAATTCTTCAAAAATTCGTCCAAAATCTTGATGTCTCCAATCTCTTGTTTTGTACGTTTTTTCCACGTGTCTCGACCTCCAATGGATCCCTGCAAAGTTTGGTGAAGATCTGAGTATGTCGTTTTTGACCTTATCTGGAACATCCTTTCTGAAAATTTGAAAATTCTTAAAAAATTCGTCGAAAATCTTGATGTCTCCAATCTCTTGTTTTGTACGTTTTTTCCACGTGTCTTGACATCCAATGTATCCCTGCAAAGTTTGGTGAAGATCTGAGTATGTAGTTTTTGACCTTATATGGAACCTCCTATCTGAAAATTTGAAAATTCTTAAAAAACTCGTCCAAAATCTTGATGTCTCCAATCTCTTGTTTTGTACGTTTTTTCCACGTGTCTCGACCTCCAATGGATCCCTGCAAAGTTTGGTGAAGATCTGAGTATGTCGTTTTTGACCTTATCTGGAACCTCCCATCTGAAAATTTGAAAATTCTTAAAAAATTCGTCGAAAATCTTGATGTCTCCGATCTCTTGTTTTGTACGTTTTTTCCACGTGTCTTGACATGCAAAGTATTCCTGCAAAGTTTGGTGAAGATCTGAGTATGTAGTTTTTGACCTCATCTGGAACCTCCCATCTGAAAATTTGAAAATTCCTAAAAAATCCGTGCAAAATCTTGATGACCCCAATCTCTTGTTTTGTACGTTTTTTCCACGTGTCTTGACATCCAATGTATTCCTGCAATGTTTGGTGAAGATCTGAGTATGTAGTTTTTGACCTTATCTGGAACCTCCTATCTGAAAATTTGAAAATTCTTAAAAAATTCGACCAAAATCTTGATGTTCCGAATCCTATGTTTTGTATGTTTTTTCCACGTGTCTTGACATCCAATGTATCCATGCAAAGTTTGGTGAAGATCTGAGTATGTAGTTTTTGACCTTATATTGAACCTCCCATCTGAAAATTTGAAAATTCTTAAAAAATTCGTCCAAAATCTTGATGACCCCAATCTCTTTTTTTGTACGTTTTTTCCACGTGTCTTGACATCCAAAGTATCCCTGCAAAGTTTGGTGAAGATCTGAGTATGTAGTTTTTGACCTTATATGGAACCTCCTTTCTGAAAATTTGAGAATTCTTAAAAAATTCGTCCAAAATCTTGATGTCTCCAATCTCTTGTTTTGTACGTTTTTTCCACGTGTCTTGACATCCAATGTATCCATGCAAAGTTTGGTGAAGATCTGAGTATGTCGTTTTTGACCTTATCTGGAACCTCCCATCTGAAAATTTGAAAATTCTTAAAAAATTCGTCGAAAATCTTGATGTCTCCAATCTTTTGTTTTGTACGTTTTTTCCACGTGTCTTGACATGCAAAGTATCCCTGCAACGTTTGGTGAAGATCTGAGTATGTAGTTTTTGACCTTATCTGGAACCTCCTATCTGAAAATTTGAAAATTCTTAAAAAATTCGTCGAAAATCTTGATGTCTCCAATCTCTTGTTTTGTACGTTTTTTCCACGTGTCTTGATATCCAATGTATCCCTGCAAAGTTTGGTGAAGATCTGAGTATGTCGTTTTTGACCTTATCTGGAACATCCTTTCTGAAAATTTGAAAATTGTTAAAAAATTCGTCCAAAATCTTGATGTCTCCAATCTCTTTTTTGTACGTTTTTTCCACGTGTCTTGACATCCAATGTATCCCTGCAAAGTTTGGTGAAGATCTGAGTATGTAGTTTATGACCTTATCTGGAACCTCCCATCTGAAAATTTGAAAATTCTTAAAAAATTCGACCAAAATCTTGATGTCTCCAATCTTTTGTTTTGTACGTTTTTTCCACGTGTCTTGACACATAATGTATCCATGCAAAGTTTGGTGAAGATCTGAGTATGTAGTTTTTGACCTTATATGGAACCTCCTATCTGAAAATTTGAAAATTCTTAAAAAATTCGTCCAAAATCTTGATGTCTCCAATCTCTTGTTTTGTACGTTTTTTCCACGTGTCTTGACATCCAATGTATCCCTGCAAAGTTTGGTGAAGATCTGAGTATGTAGTTTTTGACCTTATCTGGAACCTCCCATCTGAAAATTTGAAAATTCCTAAAAAATCCGTGCAAAATCTTGATGACCCCAATCTCTTGTTTTGTACGTTTTTTCCACGTGTCTTGACATCCAATGTATCCATGCAAAGTTTGGTGAAGATCTGAGTATGTCGTTTTTGACCTTATCTGGAACATCCTTTCTGAAAATTTGAAAATTGTTAAAAAATTCGTCCAAAATCTTGATGTCTCCAATCTCTTTTTTGTACGTTTTTTCCACGTGTCTTGACATCCAATGTATCCCTGCAAAGTTTGGTGAAGATCTGAGTATGTAGTTTTTGACCTTATCTGGAACCTCCCATCTGAAAATTTGAAAATTCTTCAAAAATTCGTCGAAAATCTTGATGTCTCCAATCTCTTGTTTTGTACGTTTTTTCCACGTGTCTTGACATCCAATGTATCCCTGCAATGTTTGGTGGAGATCTGAGTATGTAGTTTTTGACCTTATCTGGGACCTCCTATCAGAAAATTTGAAAATTCTTAAAAAATTCGTCCAAAATCTTGATGTCTCCAATCTCTTGTTTTGTACGTTTTTTCCACGTGTCTCGACCTCCAATGTATCCCTGCAAAGTTTGGTGAAGATCTGAGTATGTCGTTTTTGACCTTATCTGGAACATCCTTTCTGAAAATTTGAAAATTCTTAAAAAATTCGTCGAAAATCTTGATGTCTCCAATCTCTTGTTTTGTACGTTTTTTCCACGTGTCTTGACATCCAATGTATCCCTGCAAAGTTTGGTGAAGATCTGAGTATGTAGTTTTTGACCTTATATGGAACCTCCTTTCTGAAAATTTGAAAATTCTCAAAAAATTCGTCCATAATCTTGATGTCTCCAATCTCTTGTTTTGTACGTTTTTTCCACGTGTCTTGACATCCAATGTATCCCTGCAAAGTTTGGTGAAGATCTGAGTATGTAGTTTTTGACCTTATCTGGAACCTCCCATCTGAAAATTTGAAAATTCTTAAAAAATTCGACCAAAATCTTGATGTCTCCAATCTTTTGTTTTGTACGTTTTTTCCACGTGTCTTGACACATAATGTATCCATGCAAAGTTTGGTGAAGATCTGAGTATGTAGTTTTTGACCTTATATGGAACCTCCTATCTGAAAATTTGAAAATTCTTAAAAAACTCGTCCAAAATCTTGATGTCTCCAATCTCTTGTTTTGTACGTTTTTTCCACGTGTCTCGACCTCCAATGGATCCCTGCAAAGTTTGGTGAAGATCTGAGTATGTCGTTTTTGACCTTATCTGGAACCTCCCATCTGAAAATTTGAAAATTCTTAAAAAATTCGTCGAAAATCTTGATGTCTCCGATCTCTTGTTTTGTACGTTTTTTCCACGTGTCTTGACATGCAAAGTATTCCTGCAAAGTTTGGTGAAGATCTGAGTATGTAGTTTTTGACCTCATCTGGAACCTCCCATCTGAAAATTTGAAAATTCCTAAAAAATCCGTGCAAAATCTTGATGACCCCAATCTCTTGTTTTGTACGTTTTTTCCACGTGTCTTGACATCCAATGTATTCCTGCAATGTTTGGTGAAGATCTGAGTATGTAGTTTTTGACCTTATCTGGAACCTCCTATCTGAAAATTTGAAAATTCTTAAAAAATTCGACCAAAATCTTGATGTTCCGAATCCTATGTTTTGTATGTTTTTTCCACGTGTCTTGACATCCAATGTATCCATGCAAAGTTTGGTGAAGATCTGAGTATGTAGTTTTTGACCTTATATTGAACCTCCCATCTGAAAATTTGAAAATTCTTAAAAAATTCGTCCAAAATCTTGATGACCCCAATCTCTTGTTTTGTACGTTTTTTCCACGTGTCTTGACATCCAAAGTATCCCTGCAAAGTTTGGTGAAGATCTGAGTATGTAGTTTTTGACCTTATATGGAACCTCCTTTCTGAAAATTTGAGAATTCTTAAAAAATTCGTCCAAAATCTTGATGTCTCCAATCTCTTGTTTTGTACGTTTTTTCCACGTGTCTTGACATCCAATGTATCCATGCCAAGTTTGGTGAAGATCTGAGTATGTCGTTTTTGACCTTATCTGGAACCTCCCATCTGAAAATTTGAAAATTCTTAAAAAATTCGTCGAAAATCTTGATGTCTCCAATCTTTTGTTTTGTACGTTTTTTCCACGTGTCTTGACATGCAAAGTATCCCTGCAACGTTTGGTGAAGATCTGAGTATGTAGTTTTTGACCTTATCTGGAACCTCCTATCTGAAAATTTGAAAATTCTTAAAAAATTCGTCGAAAATCTTGATGTCTCCAATCTCTTGTTTTGTACGTTTTTTCCACGTGTCTTGATATCCAATGTATCCCTGCAAAGTTTGGTGAAGATCTGAGTATGTCGTTTTTGACCTTATCTGGAACATCCTTTCTGAAAATTTGAAAATTGTTAAAAAATTCGTCCAAAATCTTGATGTCTCCAATCTCTTTTTTGTACGTTTTTTCCACGTGTCTTGACATCCAATGTATCCCTGCAAAGTTTGGTGAAGATCTGAGTATGTAGTTTTTGACCTTATCTGGAACCTCCCATCTGAAAATTTGAAAATTCTTAAAAAATTCGACCAAAATCTTGATGTCTCCAATCTTTTGTTTTGTACGTTTTTTCCACGTGTCTTGACACATAATGTATCCATGCAAAGTTTGGTGAAGATCTGAGTATGTAGTTTTTGACCTTATATGGAACCTCCTATCTGAAAATTTGAAAATTCTTAAAAAATTCGTCCAAAATCTTGATGTCTCCAATCTCTTGTTTTGTACGTTTTTTCCACGTGTCTTGACATCCAATGTATCCCTGCAAAGTTTGGTGAAGATCTGAGTATGTAGTTTTTGACCTTATCTGGAACCTCCCATCTGAAAATTTGAAAATTCCTAAAAAATCCGTGCAAAATCTTGATGACCCCAATCTCTTGTTTTGTACGTTTTTTCCACGTGTCTTGACATCCAATGTATCCATGCAAAGTTTGGTGAAGATCTGAGTATGTCGTTTTTGACCTTATCTGGAACATCCTTTCTGAAAATTTGAAAATTGTTAAAAAATTCGTCCAAAATCTTGATGTCTCCAATCTCTTTTTTGTACGTTTTTTCCACGTGTCTTGACATCCAATGTATCCCTGCAAAGTTTGGTGAAGATCTGAGTATGTAGTTTTTGACCTTATCTGGAACCTCCCATCTGAAAATTTGAAAATTCTTCAAAAATTCGTCGAAAATCTTGATGTCTCCAATCTCTTGTTTTGTACGTTTTTTCCACGTGTCTTGACATCCAATGTATCCCTGCAATGTTTGGTGGAGATCTGAGTATGTAGTTTTTGACCTTATCTGGGACCTCCTATCAGAAAATTTGAAAATTCTTCAAAAATTCGTCCAAAATCTTGATGTCTCCAATCTCTTGTTTTGTACGTTTTTTCCACGTGTCTCGACCTCCAATGTATCCCTGCAAAGTTTGGTGAAGATCTGAGTATGTCGTTTTTGACCTTATCTGGAACATCCTTTCTGAAAATTTGAAAATTCTTAAAAAATTCGTCGAAAATCTTGATGTCTCCAATCTCTTGTTTTGTACGTTTTTTCCACGTGTCTTGACATCCAATGTATCCCTGCAAAGTTTGGTGAAGATCTGAGTATGTAGTTTTTGACCTTATATGGAACCTCCTTTCTGAAAATTTGAAAATTCTCAAAAAATTCGTCCATAATCTTGATGTCTCCAATCTCTTGTTTTGTACGTTTTTTCCACGTGTCTTGACATCCAATGTATCCCTGCAAAGTTTGGTGAAGATCTGAGTATGTAGTTTTTGACCTTATCTGGAACCTCCCATCTGAAAATTTGAAAATTCTTAAAAAATTCGACCAAAATCTTGATGTCTCCAATCTTTTGTTTTGTACGTTTTTTCCACGTGTCTTGACACATAATGTATCCATGCAAAGTTTGGTGAAGATCTGAGTATGTAGTTTTTGACCTTATATGGAACCTCCTATCTGAAAATTTGAAAATTCTTAAAAAATTCGTCCAAAATCTTGATGACCCCAATCTCTTGTTTTGTACGTTTTTTCCACGTGTCTTGACATCCAATGTATTCCTGCAATGTTTGGTGAAGATCTGAGTATGTAGTTTTTGACCTTATATGGAACCTCCTATCTGAAAATTTGAAAATTCTTAAAAAATTCGTCGAAAATCTTGATGTCTCCAATTTCTTGTTTTGTACGTTTTTTCCACGTGTCTTGACATGCAAAGTATCCCTGCAACGTTTGGTGAAGATCTGAGTATGTAGTTTTTGACCTTATCTGGAACCTCCTATCAGAAAATTTGAAAATTCTTAAAAAATTCGTCCAAAATCTTGATGACCCCAATCTCTTGTTTTGTACGTTTTTTCCACGTGTCTTGACATCCAATGTATCCCTGCAAAGTTTGGTGAAGATCTGAGTATGTAGTTTTTGACCTTATATGGAACCTCCTTTCTGAAAATTTGAGAATTCTTAAAAAATTCGTCCAAAATCTTGATGTCTCCAATCTCTTGTTTTGTACGTTTTTTCCACGTGTCTTGACATCCAATGTATCCATGCAAAGTTTGGTGAAGATCTGAGTATGTCGTTTTTGACCTTATCTGGAACCTCCCATCCGAAAATTTGAAAATTCTTAAAAAATTCGTCGAAAATCTTGATGTCTCCAATCTCTTGTTTTGTACGTTTTTTCCACGTGTCTTGACATGCAAAGTATCCCTGCAACGTTTGGTGAAGATCTGAGTATGTAGTTTTTGACCTTATCTGGAACCTCCTATCTGAAAATTTGAAAATTCTTCAAAAATTCGTCGAAAATCTTGATGTCTCCAATCTCTTGCTTTGTACGTTTTTTCCACGTGTCTTGACATCCAATGTATCCCTGCAATGTTTGGTGGAGATCTGAGTATGTAGTTTTTGACCTTATCTGGAACCTCCTATCTGAAAATTTGAAAATTCTTCAAAAATTCGTCCAAAATCTTGATGTCTCCAATCTCTTGTTTTGTACGTTTTTTCCACGTGTCTCGACCTCCAATGTATCCCTGCAAAGTTAGTGAAGATCTGAGTATGTCGTTTTTGACCTTATCTGGAACATCCTTTCTGAAAATTTGAAAATTCTTAAAAAATTCGTCGAAAATCTTGATGTCTCCAATCTCTTGTTTTGTACGTTTTTTCCACGTTTCTTGACATCCAATGTATCCCTGCAAAGTTTGGTGAAGATCTGAGTATGTAGTTTTTGACCTTATATGGAACCTCCTTTCTGAAAATTTGAAAATTCTCAAAAAATTCGTCCATAATCTTGATGTCTCCAATCTCTTGTTTTGTACGTTTTTTCCACGTGTCTTGACATCCAATGTATCCCTGCAAAGTTTGGTGAAGATCTGAGTATGTAGTTTTTGACCTTATATGGAACCTCCTATCTGAAAATTTGAAAATTCTTAAAAAATTCGTCCAAAATCTTGATGTCACCAATCCTATGTTTTGTATGTTTTTTCCACGTGTCTTGACATCCAATGTATCCATGCAAAGTTAGGTGAAGATCTGAGTATGTAGTTTTTGACCTTATATTGAACCTCCCATCTGAAAATTTGAAAATTCTTAAAAAATTCGTCCAAAATCTTGATGACCCCAATCTCTTGTTTTGTACGTTTTTTCCACGTGTCTTGACATCCAAAGTATCCCTGCAAAGTTTGGTGAAGATCTGAGTATGTAGTTTTTGACCTTATATGGAACCTCCTTTCTGAAAATTTGAGAATTCTTAAAAAATTCGTCCAAAATCTTGATGTCTCCAATCTCTTGTTTTGTACGTTTTTTCCACGTGTCTTGACATCCAATGTATCCATGCAAAGTTTGGTGAAGATCTGAGTATGTCGTTTTTGACCTTATCTGGAACCTCCCATCTGAAAATTTGAAAATTCTTAAAAAATTCGTCGAAAATCTTGATGTCTCCAATCTCTTGTTTTGTACGTTTTTTCCACGTGTCTTGACATGCAAAGTATCCCTGCAACGTTTGGTGAAGATCTGAGTATGTAGTTTTTGACCTTATCTGGAACCTCCTATCTGAAAATTTGAAAATTCTTCAAAAATTCGTCGAAAATCTTGATGTCTCCAATCTCTTGTTTTGTACGTTTTTTCCACGTGTCTTGACATCCAATGTATTCCTGCAATGTTTGGTGGAGATCTGAGTATGTAGTTTTAGACCTTATCTGGAACCTCCCATCTGAAAATTTGAAAATTCTTCAAAAATTCGTCCAAAATCTTGATGTCTCCAATCTCTTGTTTTGTACGTTTTTTCCACGTGTCTTGATATCCAATGTATCCCTGCAAAGTTTGGTGAAGATCTGAGTATGTCGTTTTTGACCTTATCTGGAACATCCTTTCTGAAAATTTGAAAATTGTTAAAAAATTCGTCCAAAATCTTGATGTCTCCAATCTCTTTTTTGTACGTTTTTTCCACGTGTCTTGACATCCAATGTATCCCTGCAAAGTTTGGTGAAGATCTGAGTATGTAGTTTTTGACCTTATCTGGAACCTCCCATCTGAAAATTTGAAAATTCTTAAAAAATTCGACCAAAATCTTGATGTCTCCAATCTTTTGTTTTGTACGTTTTTTCCACGTGTCTTGACACATAATGTATCCATGCAAAGTTTGGTGAAGATCTGAGTATGTAGTTTTTGACCTTATATGGAACCTCCTATCTGAAAATTTGAAAATTCTTAAAAAATTCGTCCAAAATCTTGATGTCTCCAATCTCTTGTTTTGTACGTTTTTTCCACGTGTCTTGACATCCAATGTATCCCTGCAAAGTTTGGTGAAGATCTGAGTATGTAGTTTTTGACCTTATCTGGAACCTCCCATCTGAAAATTTGAAAATTCCTAAAAAATCCGTGCAAAATCTTGATGACCCCAATCTCTTGTTTTGTACGTTTTTTCCACGTGTCTTGACATCCAATGTATTCCTGCAATGTTTGGTGAAGATCTGAGTATGTAGTTTTTGACCTTATATGGAACCTCCTATCTGAAAATTTGAAAATTCTTAAAAAATTCGACCAAAATCTTGATGTTCCGAATCCTATGTTTTGTATGTTTTTTCCACGTGTCTTGACATCCAATGTATCCATGCAAAGTTTGGTGAAGATCTGAGTATGTAGTTTTTGACCTTATATTGAACCTCCCATCTGAAAATTTGAAAATTCTTAAAAAATTCGTCCAAAATCTTGATGACCCCAATCTCTTGTTTTGTACGTTTTTTCCACGTGTCTTGACATCCAAAGTATCCCTGCAAAGTTTGGTGAAGATCTGAGTATGTAGTTTTTGACCTTATATGGAACCTCCTTTCTGAAAATTTGAGATTTCTTAAAAAATTCGTCCAAAATCTTGATGTCTCCAATCTCTTGTTTTGTACGTTTTTTCCACGTGTCTTGACATCCAATGTATCCATGCAAAGTTTGGTGAAGATCTGAGTATGTCGTTTTTGACCTTATCTGGAACCTCCCATCTGAAAATTTGAAAATTCTTAAAAAATTCGTCGAAAATCTTGATGTCTCCAATCTTTTGTTTTGTACGTTTTTTCCACGTGTCTTGACATGCAAAGTATCCCTGCAACGTTTGGTGAAGATCTGAGTATGTAGTTTTTGACCTTATCTGGAACCTCCTATCTGAAAATTTGAAAATTCTTAAAAAATTCGTCGAAAATCTTGATGTCTCCAATCTCTTGTTTTGTACGTTTTTTCCACGTGTCTTGATATCCAATGTATCCCTGCAAAGTTTGGTGAAGATCTGAGTATGTCGTTTTTGACCTTATCTGGAACATCCTTTCTGAAAATTTGAAAATTGTTAAAAAATTCGTCCAAAATCTTGATGTCTCCAATCTCTTTTTTGTACGTTTTTTCCACGTGTCTTGACATCCAATGTATCCCTGCAAAGTTTGGTGAAGATCTGAGTATGTAGTTTTTGACCTTATCTGGAACCTCCCATCTGAAAATTTGAAAATTCTTAAAAAATTCGACCAAAATCTTGATGGCTCCAATCTTTTGTTTTGTACGTTTTTTCCACGTGTCTTGACACATAATGTATCCATGCAAAGTTTGGTGAAGATCTGAGTATGTAGTTTTTGACCTTATATGGAACCTCCTATCTGAAAATTTGAAAATTCTTAAAAAATTCGTCCAAAATCTTGATGTCTCCAATCTCTTGTTTTGTACGTTTTTTCCACGTGTCTTGACATCCAATGTATCCCAGTAGTGGTATTTATGATACTATAAACTCAAGAAAGTACGAACCCCTCTCCAGCAGATTTGCTATACTTAAATCAAGCTTAACATGCCTACATGAGCTTTTTGCTCTAGTGTGGAACCCTAGTCTAACCCAAGAATTTTGGAAAAATGCCCTCGGGAATTTTTTAGAAAGGAAGAGCTTTTTTCATGCAGATTTGCTATACTTACAAAAGTTGCATCAACCAGATTTTTGTCAATAAACTTGTCAAAAAGTGATATATTTTTGGCTACACCAAAAATTAAGCACATACACATACATACACACACATATTTACTTCCGGTTTAAGTTTAATTGGATACTAGGTTCAATTTGCTTGCTCCGTGACACTCTATTTCTTATATTATATGTTTGCATGTTTCTCCTCTGTGTCAGTGTGTGGAATTCCCGAGACGGTAGTATTGATTTTTGCCTTGCCGTCAGCGCCAGTATTTACAGAAATTCCCGAGTATTGCGTCATTCAGTATTGTGAGACTGACTGAGGAGAACAGATGTATTGATACAGTACTTCTTATACTTACAGGTTTAAATTCATATTGAACAATATAAAATCTGTTATTTGTTGTAATCCACTCATATTTAGAGTCAAGCTTATATTTGTCCCAGCCTGTTATACATAACAAGGTCATTGCTATTCAAGATATGCATGTTTGTGCAGGTATTTGCGCTGGGTCAATGTGAATGATTTTCCACTTGTGGGCTATTGGCTTTACAACCTGTCATAAGATTAATATTAATAATATTAATCCATAGAGATTAGATTTGAACCCCAGGAAATTTTATATAAATACCAAAGCCAAAATATTAAGTGTATACACACCTACACACATACACACACACACAAAGCACACAGCTGAACCCAACTGATATTTTTTATTCAGCATAAAGTTTTGAATTGAAACCCAGGAAATTGTATATAATAAACAACAACAAAAATGCCAAATCAAAAATATTGTAATCAGTGCAATAAGAATATATCCAGCTCCAATTGGGCCAAGCATCAAAAAATTTGTAATCTAGACAAATACAGAACTCCCACAAAAATTTGCCCCAAATGCAATAGAAAATATAACATGGAATACTTCACGTATAAACATAAAGATACTTGCTCTGCACAGTCATCAACATTGCCCCCTCAACCATCTACATCTGGTCTGAAAAGAAAGCACGAAGCACCTCTTAATGCCAGAGCAACAAAGCAGCCACGCTATGCACCCATCCGTAGCAGTTTTAACGGCCAATTAAGGGATCACCGGTTTGTATCGGAGCCAAGATGTGGCATTGAGAATTTCTTGAACAGTATAAATTCTAATCTGCAGGCAATTCTCAATGCACAAAATGGCTCTTATAAGCTGTTCCTCAAATTGTTTGTACAATATAAGAAGCCAAATGACACAAAATTTACACACCCCCACGTAACAGAAACTGTACCGGTATATTCAAACGCAAATTCAGACAAAATAATAAGCAGATTGATAGATCAATTGAATATCAAACACTCTGAATTTGCAGCAAAAGAGTCTGGATGGACCCTATGTGGCTCTCCACACAAGTTATATGTTAATATTTCTGAATTCAGCCCATTAAAAGGCTCCACTTATTTGCCATTACCTGCCAATATCAAAAACAAAAGAGCCGTGGTCAATATAAAAAATACCGACCAGAAATGCTTTTTGTGGTGTATATTAGCTGCTTTGTATCCAGTTTCAAGGAATCCTGAGAGAATAACTTATTACAAACAATATGAACACCATTTCGATGAGGCAATGGAGGGTTTGGAATATCCAATGTCTGTTCAGAATATTGACAAATTTGAAAAAAAGGCCAGGCACATCGATGGCAAACAATTATCTATTAATGTATTTATTTGTTCCACTGGCAATTGCCCGATAGCACCTCTCAGAATCAGTACAATTGATGATGAATCTGCTATTCCGATTGATCTGCTCTTAATTGAAGGGAATAGCACATATCATTACACTCTGATACATAATCTTGAAGCTTTAGTGAGAACACAACTAGACAAAACTCATAGAATATTCAAGTTGTGCAGAAGATGTTTAACTGTATTTGATGGTCAAAAAATGGTGAAGGGGGTTCCTGAATGTAATGCAGAAATTGCCAAAAACAAGTTAATTGAGCATCTAAAATACTGTGGCAACCATAAACCTGTTCATATGGTGATGCCCAATCCAAGTGAAAATTGCAAATTCAAAAAGTATGAAGCCTCGTTGGAACACCCAGCATATATTGTCTGGGATTCCGAATCAAATCTCAAATCTCTTGCATTCTGCAATCCAGATCCTGAGGAATCTTCAAGTACACCATACCAGCAACATGAACCTTCCAGCTTTTGTTATGTGGTTGTACGGGATGGTATTGTTACTAAAGAATATTCATACAAGGGACCAAATGCCATCAAAATATTTGCACATAGAATAGAAAATGAGTGCCGTGACATAGCATATAACATCTTATTAAAATCAAAGCCTATGTTGCCTTTAACAGAGGAACAGATTGAAGATTTCAACAAAGCAGAAAAATGTCCGGTATGTGATTCTGAATTTTCAGATACAAATATCAAGGTACATCACCATTCTCATACAGATGGTAAATTCTTAATGGCCCTGTGTAATAGCTGTAATATTAAGATCAAGAGACCAAAATTTATCCCCATATTTTGCCACGGAGCATCCAATTATGATTTTCATCATCTGATCAGGTACGAGGGATTTGACAAGCAGAATTTAAATATTTTAGCTGAAAATGATGAAAAATATATATCTATTAGCAAGATAATTAAAGTTGATGGTGTTCCTATTCACATAAGATTTCTTGATTCTTACAGATTTTTATCTGCTAGCCTGGCTACACTGGCCTCTCAATTATCTGATGATAAATTAAAAATCACACGTGCATTGTTTCCAAATCAGGACCTGAAATTAATTAGGCGGAAGGGTGTATATCCATATGACTATGTTACAGATTTTTCTAAATTTGATGAGTGTTCTCTGCCACCACAAGAAGAGTTTTACAGCAAAATCAGAGGATCTGGAATCACTGATGATGATTATCGCCATGCTCAGTTGATGTGGAACAATTTAAAATGCCAGACATTTGGTGATTATCACATGGCATATTTAAAACTTGATGTCACCCTCTTAGCTGATATATTGCAGGCATTCAGAAAATCTTCCATGCAAAATTATAAACTGGACCCAATATATTTTTACAGTGCCCCGGGCCTAGCATGGTCTGCAATGTTTTTCAACACCAAAATGCAATTGGATCTGATCCAAGATCAAGATATGTATCTGTTTATGGAGAAATGTATAAGAGGAGGCATGGTGCAATGTTCCCAGAGATATGCCAGAGCAAATAACAAGTATATGCCTGATTATGATCCAGCACGGCCATCAAATTATATACTGTATGTAGATGCAAACAACCTCTATGGTCACGCTATGATGCAAAAACTGCCATATGCAGGGCTTGAATGGGTCGAAGATTTCAATATTGAGGATCTTCAGGATTTTGATGACAGTGACTATGGCCTCTTCTTAGAGGTTGATCTGACAATTCCTGATGATTTGCACAATAAATTTTCTGATCTGCCCCCAATTCCTGAGGTTCAGTGCTCACCTGGCTCTAAACAGAAGAAGCTCATGATGACTCTGGAGTCAAAACAGGGCTATGTCATATATTACAAAAACCTCCAGTTCCTGATGCATCATGGTGTTCAAGTGACCAAAGTTGGAAAAGTTTTGAGGTTCAGGCACTCAGAATGGTTGAAACCATACATTGATACAAACACGGAGCTTCGAACATCTGCAAAAAGCGAATTTGATAAGGGCTTGTTTAAATTGATGGTGAATTCTGTGTATGGCAAAACTATTGAAAATGTCAGAAAACATACCGATGTTAAAATAATTACTGACCCCAGCCTGAGCAAAAAATTGGTTGCAAAGCCCAACTTCAATTACAGAAGAATTTATGATGAGCACATGGCACTTTTCAACATGATGAAAACAAAGATCAAATTTGATAAACTTATTTACGTAGGGGCTGTGATATTGGAATTGTCCAAATTACATATGTTAACATTGTATTATGATGTGCTGAAACCTTTTTATGGTGATCGTGTAAAATTATTGTACATGGACACGGATAGTTTTATTCTTGATATTGAAACAGAAGATGTTTATCAAGATATGGCACAGCCTGAATTGTTTCAATACTTTGATACCAGTGAACATACAAAGATTCAACAACACCACAACAAAAAGGTGCCTGGCAAGTTAAAAGATGAGACACTTGGTGATGTTATTGTGAAATTTGCTGGGTTAAGTGCCAAGATGTACAGTTTTAAAACATGTAGTGGCGCTGTTGCCAAAAAGGCCAAGGGCATTGGCAGAGTTACTGTGGAAAAAGAGCTTGTATTTGAAGATTATGAAAATTGCATCAAATCCCAGAGTTCAATTAGAACATCAGAAAATAGAATTCAGAGTGAGGATCACTTGTTGACTTCAAATATTGTAAGAAAAGTGGCCCTGGACCCACATGATGATAAGAGATGCATTTTATCATGTGACATACATACTTTACCTTGGGGGCATTGTGATTTGAAAAATGGCAAACAATGCCCAATTACAGAGCATGATTTGAAATAAATAAACATGCCTATGAACTTATTTGGGTTCAAAAAACAGGCTATTATGGAGCTGCCAACACCACAAGCCTCTCCTGATATGCTGTCTAAACTGAGTGGCTTGTTAATTATTCATCTGAACAGCATACTTACAGATAATGATGATGAAACAGGTAAAACATTGTACATATTTAACAATAATTTAAATCATTACCAATTACCTGTAGGTGGTCAATTGCAATTTATTACAACCCCTGAGGGTGATGTCAAGATTTCAATAGGGAGAAATAATTATAGAATCAAGCACTCAAACATGGTTTCTGGCACTGTATATACTGTTTCTGCTGGTGACTGCTTATATATTGAGGTCCCTGGATCTTATGACAAGCTTATACCCTTTTTTATAGAATTAAGAATCAGATACTCTATAATAAATAACCAGTAAAACAAAAATGCCTAATGATATATTTGGCCATACAAGACATGAAGATCACAGTGATGAGATTCTTATGCTTGATGTCAGAGTCAAGAAATTAAGAAGTGATTTACAAGCTTTACAAACCACACTCAATGCCAGTCTTCAATTAGAAATTACAAATTTACAATCACAATGCATGGACCCTCTTCTTAAAATTGATTCTGAACTCAAATTATTGCTTCAGAAATATACTGATCTGGCAACATTAGATAATTTTCAAAGTTTAGAAGAAGCTGTAGCAGCTCTTCAAGCCAAATTTAAGACCCAGGCCACCAACTCCGAGCAATTGAAACAGCAATTGGAAGAGCAGATAAATAATGTCCAGGCACAGCTCCAAACAATTGTCAAAAGCATAAAATCACAGGAAGATTTTGATCTAGTGATTTCCACTCTAAAGGAACAGATTCAGTCACTCCAGATACCTAATCTGGACCCTCTGAACAATGCCATAGCCGAGGTTAAAGAAAAAATTGAGACACTTGAAAATTTTATGAACAATTTGCCATCTTCTGATGCTTTGAATGCAATAACTCGGAGTGTAGCAAATATTAAGCTGCAACTTGAAACATATGAAGATTTTGGAAAAATTCAAAGTTCCATAACCCATCTTGAGGGTACAATAGCAGCAGTGCAAAGTGATTTGGCAAATGTACTAGAATCCAGATTGCCCGGTATTGTAGACACTCTTGTCAGTGTCCAGCACCAAATCACAAAGCTTGAAAACCTCAACACTGAATCTGAACTATCTCATTTTCATCAATTGATAGATGATATCCAAACAAAGCTTGAAATTTTACAACAATCAACACCCTCTCAGGCAGATATAGCCCTGCTCCAAAATGCTATGCAAAATGTGGCTGATGCTTCTGAATTAAACAATGTAAAATTGGCACTTGAATTTTTGCAGAATACTGTTTCAAATCTTCCCACATCACAGGAACTTAAAAATATTAAGAGGGCAGTGAATCGCATATTGAAATCAGAAGATATCAAGAATATCCAGACAGAGATCAAACATCTCACACAGACAGTTGCCACTCTTCCAACCAATCAACATATTAATGAACTGCATGCCCTGTTTGAGGATATCAGAAGACAGGTCCATGATCTTACTGCTCAAAATTCAAAATTGGCAGTTGTTGAAAATTTGCAACAAATTGTAGCTAATATCAAGCAACAGCTAGGGACCATGGAATCCAATCAAGCAAATGCTCTGTCTGTTTTTGCCACCCAGCTTCAAGAGATTGTGCAACAATACAAGAGACTTGCTGTGGACATAAAAATCAAGCCAGGCCATGATGATGTTGTTAGAACCATCAATGAGCACCTTGAATCTGTAACAAGCAGATTGCTCACAGCAGAAAAAGAAATAACAGGCATAATCGAGAATCCAAAACATACAGTAATTCTTGAATTGTACAGCATCCCCAACAAAGAATATGATTCACCATTTACACCAGGAGGCAAAATATATATGCTGTCCCCTGCACAATTTTATTATCAATTTTTTGTTGGGGGCACATTGAGACCAATCAAGATCAAATATTGGCATCAGCCACAGGCACACCACTACCCTACCTTATCGATAACAAATGCTGAGAACAAAGCAAAAATCACCAGTGTAGAGTTAGAGGATTTTACAGACCCCAATACATTAGAAACAGCCTATGTTGAAGATGATGGCTCTCTGGAATTTAAAATACAAATAGGGGACAAATTATATTTAGAAAATCCTGTAGTATCAGCTGCTGAACACCCCATAGTTGCAATATTCTTGTTTACATATTATGTCTAGTTGTTGATGAATTACACAGACAAGCCCGACATAATTTTAAGAGACTCCCAGTAGTCACAAAAGGCATAGATGATTTATGGCAGAGCGACTTGATTGAGATGGCAAGTGGGCAGTTGAAAAACTTAGACAAAATCAACAAGGGCTACATGTATCTACTCACTGTAATAGACACATTTTCAAAATTTGCCTGGGCTGTGCCACTCAAATCCAAGACTGGAACATGTGTTACAGAAGCCCTCAGGACAATCATCAATCATTCAGGAAGATCTCCGCGCTATTTGCAAACAGATAATGGCAAAGAATTTTATAATTCTGTGTTCCAACAATTTATTAAAAGCCAGTCAATAAAACATTACTCGAGTTACAGTGACCTCAAGGCCTCAATTGTAGAGATATTCAACAGAACCTTAAAAAATCTTATGTATAAACAATTTACCCTCCAAGGTAACTATAAATGGCTTAATATTCTTCCAGAACTTCTACATAAATATAACAACTCGGTCCATTCCACAATCAACATGAAGCCCTCTGAAGTAACTCCATCTGATGAGCAAAAATTGATCAGGACTGTTTATTATCCTAGATACCAGCCAACAACAAGAAGGGCCAAATACAGGGTGGGTGATCAAGTAAGAATCAGCAAATATAAGCACTTATTCAAAAGAGGCTTTACTAGAAACTGGAGCACCGAATTATTTACAGTGGTTCAAGTTAAACCCGGGACCCTTAACACATATATAATAAAAGATCACCGAGGAGAAATTCTCAAAGGCAGGTTCTATGAACAAGAGCTCAGCAAAACTAAACAGCCCGACACATATCTCATAGAAAAAATTATCCGCAGAAAAGGCAACAAGTTACTTGTCAAATGGCTGGGTCATCCGGAAAACAGCTGGATCGATGCAGACAAAGTGATAATATGAACACCTGGGATGTTATAAAAAGGCTGCCAGAACCTGAACAGCAGATTAAGATAAATGGCAAGTTGCTGCCTGAAAATATTAGGTGTCTTATTGTTGGGCCATCTGCTTGTGGTAAAACTACACTAATGGTTGATAATTTTTTATTGGCACCCAACTGGTTAGACTGGAAAAACAGGCACTTGTATGTTTTCTCTAAGAGCTTGGAACAATTAAAATATCAGCAGCTGATGAAGCTATATGATGGATTGGATATTGCTACTTTTGAACCAGATGTTAAGCCATTAGATGAATGTCTCGATAATTCTGTTGTTGTGTTTGATGACATTATACTGGATAATCAAAACAAGGTTAGAAATTTCTTTACACAGGGCCGCCACAAAAACATTGACTGCTTCTACCTGGCACAGACTTTTTCAAAAATACCGAAGCAACTGATCCGAGACAACAGCAATTTTATATGTGTGTTTCATCAAGATCATACCAACCTCAAACACATACACGATGAATATGTAGGTGGGGACTTGAGCTACAATGATTTTTCCAAGTTTTGCAGTAGGTGCTGGAACCAGGACAGTTATGGGTTTGTCACAATTGATATGACAAGAACACCTAATACTGGCAAATACAGAAATAAAATCAACAATTTTCTAGACGTTGAGACATAAATAAACAACCATGAAACGACCAGTCATTGATGATCTTAAGTTAAGAGATTATCTTGTAAAAAGATTTAAGGGATGGAAATCAGAGAACCGTGGAATTTATGAAAAACACAAACAAACAGAACAGCCTGTCATTGATGCTATTAATAATTTAGGTAAGAATATCAAAACTGTTACAGAGCAAAATCAAGATTTGATCACGGAGCTTGTACCTGTAGCTGCAAGGAACATATTAGATTATCCATTCACCCCACTTTCCAGTATTCATACACCTAGTCCTATTGCTCCTAGAAGAATTGAAGCTACACAGGATCCTATTGAATTGGGTCTTCTTGCTCAAAAATATTTAACCACACCTAAAGACAACAAAGATGAGGTTTTTGGCTTATATGCCGACACAGAGCTTGATGGCAGCATTATTCATAGAATTGGTAATTTCAGAGTAACTTTTATGGGAGATGATATAATTGTTTATTCAGAATCTCGTCTCGGAGAAAAAGGTGCTTTTGTTAAGTACCCCGGCACACCTGGATTGTGGGAACTGATGACTAGGAAAAGGCCTGGCAGCTATACAGATCAAGATTATGAACATTACAAAGAAATATTAATAAAATCAGATGCTCTATACCAGAACAATGATCCCACACAAAAAAGAGTCAAGTCGAGCAGTGGAGCAAAATACAATAATTTAATCAAGCCCATATGGTCACAGATCAAGACTGGCAGTGGAATCAAACAATACAATACTCTGCCTAAAGAATTTGTGTGGGTTGATGATGTCAGGAAACTTGTAGATAGGTTATTAGTGATAGCTGGGGAGGAAAATGCTGGGAACCACAATTTTTACAATGAAAAGGTTGGAATTATGGACATGATAAGCACCAAATTGTCTAATTTTATAGTGAATGACCCTAAAGGGATTGGATATCTCATAAAAATTATTAATACTCTACCACCTAAATTTTGGAATATTTCTGAGGGTCGGGGCCTTGTTAATGACATTATAAACAAGCTGCCATTTGAACTACACATTCCAGGCTATCAGTATTGTGGTCCAGGCACAAAATTGGAGCATAGATTAAACAGAGGTGATCCTGGTGTTAATCCCCTAGATGCCGCTTGCAGAGACCATGACATAGCATACAACACACATACTGATCTTGACAAGAGACATGTTGCAGACAAGAAATTAGAAGAGGCTGCATTTGGTAGATTTGTAAGCAAAGATGCTTCTTTGAGTGAAAAAATAGCAGCATTGGGGACCACCATAGCTATGAGCACCAAACAAAAACTGGGGTGGGGGCTGTGAATATGTATATAATAAACCTACAATGAAGGCCAAGGGTGTTATGTATCAAATACCTTATGCAGGTCTCAAATCTCTTAAAACTATTGACAGTCTTTTAACCAAAAAGCAGCGCAAGAAAAAAAATTCTTGTATTGCCAAGGGACATGGTATGAAATTGTTGCTTAGTACCCCCCAATTAAAAAAATTACAGCAATCAAGAAAAAAATCACATGTGGGGGGTTTCATATTTACCATCCCTGCCATCTTAGCTGCTCTCGGGGCTGTTGGGAGCTTGGCTGGGGGATCAGCTGCCATAGCAAAAACAGTAATAGATGCCAAGAAAAATAGGGCAGAATTAGATGAGCAGAAGCGCCATAACCTGGCAATGGAGAAAAAAGGCAAAGGTGTTAAGAGAGCCATGAATAAGTTTAAAAAAAACAAGAGCCGCTTACAAACCAAGATATTGAAGCTTTAATCAAGCCATTGGGCATCAAACATTTTAGAGGTGTGTACATGTCTGATTCTTTGCCGGAACAACCACTTAACAAAGAGTGTGGCATTGTTAATTTGGATGAGTACAAAAATCAGGGCACTCACTGGATCTGTTATCTTAAATATTTAAACAATGAGGCATTTGTGTTTGATTCATTTGGAGGTGATCCACCTGAAAATTTAGTAAAATATCTAAAATCACCTAATCTTTATTACAATAATGCCCGTGTTCAAAATTTCAAAGATGTTAATTGTGGACATCTGTGTTTATCTGTTCTCAGATACATGTCTCAAATAAATAAACCATCAATTGAAAATTTTCAAAAAGCCTTGTGGTATCTGAAACATCATGGGGGTATTCCATCTCACCAGCCAAAATTCAATATTGAAACTCAAATTACACGATGACATAGTGTATCCCAAAACAATAGCTCTCAGAGCATTTTACGGCATGTACCTGATCCCTAATATTACACACCACAACAACACAATTGCAGTAGGGGATCAAAAAATTGTCATCACTCCAGGGCAATATAATCTGTCCACTCTAAATGCTCAATTACCCAGAGGTATAGTGTTAAGTCAAAATTCTGTCACTCACAGAGTAGAGATTGTATCTGCTACGGAAACAGTGGATCTGGGTACTATAGGAGAGCTGTTGGGATTTGAGAACAACACAAAACTTGAACCGGCCATCAAACACACTGCTATGAATATACCCAAATTCTTAGCCATAGAGACTCTGAATATTCACTGTAATGTGGCCGAGGGTATGATCACCAAATCAAATGGCATAGGCACTCACAAACAAACCGGCATCATTGCAACATTCAAACCTAATTCCGAATTCATGGAGCCCATCATCTACAATCCATCCCCAACATTATATTTTCCCGTGTGCCATAATAGAATAGATTACATTGAATTGATGGTCACTAATGAAAAAGAAGAATTAGTTGATTTTGCTGGAGCCACAACAACTGCTATCATAGAGATTAACATTTAAATAAAAATACATACAATGGAAAATATTGAGAGTTATGAGCTACAATCGTTCCCCCCAAACAGGAGGACATTTGCAAATTTAAATCAACCCAACACACAGATCGAGGTTGATCTTGATGTAGGGGACGGCTTTATACACCCCCACAGAGCAGATCTGTACATCAAATTTGATGTTGTAAAGCTCGATGGAACAGATTATCCGGCAAATACAAATATAAGACTGGTGGACAATTTTGTGCCGCATCTGTTCTCTGAAATTGAGATCAGAAAGCATGGCGTTGTTATAAACAGAGTGGATTATCCAGGCGTTACCTCCACAGCTTTGGCTACATTAAAATTATCCAAAACCGAGGCTTCATACTACAGAATCGGTGGATTTGAAGCTGGTGATAAGATATTATCCAAGAGCCACACTGTGCTGTTCCCCATGCGCCTGTTGCCAGGATTCTTCTCGGATTACAAAGAAATTATGTGGAAGGGGGGGTTAAGAATTACATTTAGAAGAGCTGCAAATGATGATAATGCTTTGATGAGGTACAGTGCAATAAACCCTACAGGGGAAGCTCTGCCCAATACCCTACCTGATGCAGGCAAATGCATTATTCAGACTATGGAGTTAAGAATCCCGGTTGTTGAATATGAGGCCGGCTATGCTCTTAAATACAAAGCTGATATCCTAAAAAATCCACACATTCCTCTGCAATTTTACACATATCAATGCGTACAGAAGGTTGCCACTGGTACTTATTATGAATTTGATGCCACAAATTCATTCTCCAGCATACAATTTGACATGCCGGATTTTGTGGTAGTACTGTTTCAGACTGGGAGACACAACAATCAGGAAAAAAATTCAAGCAAATTTGATAACTGCAACATCAAGAACATATATCTTAAAAATGGCAGAAATGAGGTTTTTCCTAGAGAAAATTACAATTTAGACATGTCCAAGGGTGATTTTCTCAAATTATATGAAGCTTTTTCGGCTTTCAAGCGTGTCACTACAGGCAATACGGATATGTATTACTCACCAGATGAATTCAAGACACAGAGACCCATGTTTGTAATTAACACTTCGAAAAGGAAACAAGTTGTGGTAAATGACAGAACAAACATTAAAATTATCTGTGAATTCCACGAGGCTTTACCAGATGACACCATATGTAGCGTTATTCTCATAGGTGAAAAATCATATGTTTATGATGTAAGAAATGAGCGAGTCACGGAGCAGTTCTAGAAGGCCTCTGCATATTGCATTGTCTTAGTACTAGATATACAAGTTGAGCCTGGTGTCCAATTAAACTTAAACCGGAAGTAGACCGGAAGTGGACCGGAAGTGAACCGGAAGTGAACCGGAAGTGAACCGGAAGTGGACCGGAAGTGGACCGGAAGTGGACCGGAAGTGGATATGCGTGGGTGGGTGTGGGTGGGTGTGGGTGTGTGTTAATACGTTTGGCTTAGTTTTAAGTGTGGTCAAAAAAAATATGAGGAGAGACATATTTTTGACAGAATTATGGACAACAATCTCACAGAAGTACCTTCTGTAAGTGTAGACAAATCAATCTGAGGGGGGTTCGTACTTTCTCATGGAATCCATGAGGGCATTTTTACAAAAATCTTGGATTATGCAAGAGTTCCACACTTGAGCAAAAAACTCATGTAAGCATGTTGAGCTTGATTTAAGTATAGCAAATCTGCTGGAGAGGGGTTCGTACTTTCTTGAGTTTATAGTATCATAAATACCACTACTTATCCCTGCAAAGTTTGGTGAAGATCTGAGTATGTAGTTTTTGACCTTATCTGGAACTTCCCATCTGAAAATTTGAAAATTCCTAAAAAATCCGTGCAAAATCTTGATGACCCCAATCTCTTGTTTTGTACGTTTTTTCCACGTGTCTTGACATCCAATGTATCCATGCAAAGTTTGGTGAAGATCTGAGTATGTCGTTTTTGACCTTATCTGGAACCTCCCATCTGAAAATTTGAAAATTCTTAAAAAATTCGTCGAAAATCTTGATGTCTCCAATCTCTTGTTTTGTACGTTTTTTCCACGTGTCTTGACATGCAAAGTATCCCTGCAACGTTTGGTGAAGATCTGAGTATGTAGTTTTTGACCTTATCTGGAACCTCCTATCTGAAAATTTGAAAATTCTTCAAAAATTCGTCGAAAATCTTGATGTCTCCAATCTCTTGTTTTGTACGTTTTTTCCACGTGTCTTGACATCCAATGTATCCCTGCAATGTTTGGTGGAGATCTGAGTATGTAGTTTTTGACCTTATCTGGGACCTCCTATCAGAAAATTTGAAAACTCTTCAAAAATTCGTCCAAAATCTTGATGTCTCCAATCTCTTGTTTTGTACGTTTTTTCCACGTGTCTCGACCTCCAATGTATCCCTGCAAAGTTTGGTGAAGATCTGAGTATGTCGTTTTTGACCTTATCTGGAACATCCTTTCTGAAAATTTGAAAATTCTTAAAAAATTCGTCGAAAATCTTGATGTCTCCAATCTCTTGTTTTGTACGTTTTTTCCACGTGTCTTGACATCCAATGTATCCCTGCAAAGTTTGGTGAAGATCTGAGTATGTAGTTTTTGACCTTATATGGAACCTCCTTTCTGAAAATTTGAAAATTCTCAAAAAATTCGTCCATAATCTTGATGTCTCCAATCTCTTGTTTTGTACGTTTTTTCCACGTGTCTTGACATCCAATGTATCCCTGCAAAGTTTGGTGAAGATCTGAGTATGTAGTTTTTGACCTTATCTGGAACCTCCCATCTGAAAATTTGAAAATTCTTAAAAAATTCGACCAAAATCTTGATGTCTCCAATCTTTTGTTTTGTACGTTTTTTCCACGTGTCTTGACACATAATGTATCCATGCAAAGTTTGGTGAAGATCTGAGTATGTAGTTTTTGACCTTATATGGAACCTCCTATCTGAAAATTTGAAAATTCTTAAAAAATTCGTCCAAAATCTTGATGTCTCCAATCTCTTGTTTTGTACGTTTTTTCCACGTGTCTTGACATCCAATGTATCCCTGCAAAGTTTGGTGAAGATCTGAGTATGTAGTTTTTGACCTTATCTGGAACCTCCCATCTGAAAATTTGAAAATTCCTAAAAAATCCGTGCAAAATCTTGATGACCCCAATCTCTTGTTTTGTACGTTTTTTCCACGTGTCTTGACATCCAATGTATTCCTGCAATGTTTGGTGAAGATCTGAGTATGTAGTTTTTGACCTTATATGGAACCTCCTATCTGAAAATTTGAAAATTCTTAAAAAATTCGTCGAAAATCTTGATGTCTCCAATCTCTTGTTTTGTACGTTTTTTCCACGTGTCTTGACATGCAAAGTATCCCTCCAACGTTTGGTGAAGATCTGAGTATGTAGTTTTTGACCTTATCTGGAACCTCCTATCTGAAAATTTGAAAATTCTTCAAAAATTCGTCGAAAATCTTGATGTCTCCAATCTCTTGTTTTGTACGTTTTTTCCACGTGTCTTGACATCCAATGTATTCCTGCAATGTTTGGTGAAGATCTGAGTATGTAGTTTTTGACCTTATATGGAACCTCCTATCTGAAAATTTGAAAATTCTTAAAAAATTCGTCGAAAATCTTGATGTCTCCAATCTCTTGTTTTGTACGTTTTTTCCACGTGTCTTGACATGCAAAGTATCCCTGCAACGTTTGGTGAAGATCTGAGTATGTAGTTTTTGACCTTATCTGGAACCTCCTATCTGAAAATTTGAAAATTCTTAAAAAATTCGTCCAAAATCTTGAAGACCCCAATCTCTTGTTTTGTACGTTTTTTCCACGTGCCTTGACATCCAATGTATCCCTGCAAAGTTTGGTGAAGATCTGAGTATGTAGTTTTTGACCTTATATGGAACCTCCTTTCTGAAAATTTGAGAATTCTTAAAAAATTTTTCCAAAATCTTGATGTCTCCAATCTCTTGTTTTGTACGTTTTTTCCACGTGTCTTGACATCCAATGTATCCATGCAAAGTTTGGTGAAGATCTGAGTATGTCGTTTTTGACCTTATCTGGAACCTCCCATCCGAAAATTTGAAAATTCTTAAAAAATTCGTCGAAAACCTTGATGTCTCCAATCTCTTGTTTTGTACGTTTTTTCCACGTGTCTTGACATGCAAAGTATCCCTGCAACGTTTGGTGAAGATCTGAGTATGTAGTTTTTGACCTTATCTGGAACCTCCTATCTGAAAATTTGAAAATTCTTCAAAAATTCGTCGAAAATCTTGATGTCTCCAATCTCTTGCTTTGTACGTTTTTTCCACGTGTCTTGACATCCAATGTATCCCTGCAATGTTTGGTGGAGATCTGAGTATGTAGTTTTTGACCTTATCTGGAACCTCCTATCTGAAAATTTGAAAATTCTTCAAAAATTCGTCCAAAATCTTGATGTCTCCAATCTCTTGTTTTGTACGTTTTTTCCATGTGTCTCGACCTCCAATGTATCCCTGCAAAGTTAGTGAAGATCTGAGTATGTCATTTTTGACCTTATCTGGAACATCCTTTCTGAAAATTTGAAAATTCTTAAAAAATTCGTCGAAAATCTTGATGTCTCCAATCTCTTGTTTTGTACGTTTTTTCCACGTTTCTTGACATCCAATGTATCCCTGCAAAGTTTGGTGAAGATCTGAGTATGTAGTTTTTGACCTTATATGGAACCTCCTTTCTGAAAATTTGAAAATTCTCAAAAAATTCGTCCATAATCTTGATGTCTCCAATCTCTTGATTTGTACGTTTTTTCCACGTGTCTTGACATCCAATGTATCCCTGCAAAGTTTGGTGAAGATCTGAGTATGTAGTTCTTGACCTTATATGGAACCTCCTATCTGAAAATTTGAAAATTCTTAAAAAATTCGTCCAAAATCTTGATGTCACCAATCCTATGTTTTGTATGTTTTTTCCACGTGTCTTGACATCCAATGTATCCATGCAAAGTTTGGTGAAGATCTGAGTATGTCGTTTTTGACCTTATCTGGAACCTCCCATCTGAAAATTTGAAAATTCTTAAAAAATTCGTCGAAAATCTTGATGTCTCCAATCTCTTGTTTTGTACGTTTTTTCCACGTGTCTTGACATGCAAAGTATCCCTGCAACGTTTGGTGAAGATCTGAGTATGTAGTTTTTGACCTTATCTGGAACCTCCTATCTGAAAATTTGAAAATTCTTCAAAAATTCGTCGAAAATCTTGATGTCTCCAATCTCTTGTTTTGTACGTTTTTTCCACGTGTCTTGACATCCAATGTATCCCTGCAATGTTTGGTGGAGATCTGAGTATGTAGTTTTTGACCTTATCTGGGACCTCCTATCAGAAAATTTGAAAACTCTTCAAAAATTCGTCCAAAATCTTGATGTCTCCAATCTCTTGTTTTGTACGTTTTTTCCACGTGTCTCGACCTCCAATGGATCCCTGCAAAGTTTGGTGAAGATCTGAGTATGTCGTTTTTGACCTTATCTGGAACATCCTTTCTGAAAATTTGAAAATTCTTAAAAAATTCGTCGAAAATCTTGATGTCTCCAATCTCTTGTTTTGTACGTTTTTTCCACGTGTCTTGACATCCAATGTATCCCTGCAAAGTTTGGTGAAGATCTGAGTATGTAGTTTTTGACCTTATATGGAACCTCCTTTCTGAAAATTTGAAAATTCTCAAAAAATTCGTCCATAATCTTGATGTCTCCAATCTCTTGTTTTGTACGTTTTTTCCACGTGTCTTGACATCCAATGTATCCCTGCAAAGTTTGGTGAAGATCTGAGTATGTAGTTTTTGACCTTATCTGGAACCTCCCATCTGAAAATTTGAAAATTCTTAAAAAATTCGACCAAAATCTTGATGTCTCCAATCTTTTGTTTTGTACGTTTTTTCCACGTGTCTTGACACATAATGTATCCATGCAAAGTTTGGTGAAGATCTGAGTATGTAGTTTTTGACCTTATATGGAACCTCCTATCTGAAAATTTGAAAATTCTTAAAAAATTCGTCCAAAATCTTGATGTCTCCAATCTCTTGTTTTGTACGTTTTTTCCACGTGTCTTGACATCCAATGTATCCCTGCAAAGTTTGGTGAAGATCTGAGTATGTAGTTTTTGACCTTATCTGGAACCTCCCATCTGAAAATTTGAAAATTCCTAAAAAATCCGTGCAAAATCTTGATGACCCCAATCTCTTGTTTTGTACGTTTTTTCCACGTGTCTTGACATCCAATGTATTCCTGCAATGTTTGGTGAAGATCTGAGTATGTAGTTTTTGACCTTATATGGAACCTCCTATCTGAAAATTTGAAAATTCTTAAAAAATTCGTCGAAAATCTTGATGTCTCCAATCTCTTGTTTTGTACGTTTTTTCCACGTGTCTTGACATGCAAAGTATCCCTCCAACGTTTGGTGAAGATCTGAGTATGTAGTTTTTGACCTTATCTGGAACCTCCTATCTGAAAATTTGAAAATTCTTCAAAAATTCGTCGAAAATCTTGATGTCTCCAATCTCTTGTTTTGTACGTTTTTTCCACGTGTCTTGACATCCAATGTATTCCTGCAATGTTTGGTGAAGATCTGAGTATGTAGTTTTTGACCTTATATGGAACCTCCTATCTGAAAATTTGAAAATTCTTAAAAAATTCGTCGAAAATCTTGATGTCTCCAATCTCTTGTTTTGTACGTTTTTTCCACGTGTCTTGACATGCAAAGTATCCCTGCAACGTTTGGTGAAGATCTGAGTATGTAGTTTTTGACCTTATCTGGAACCTCCTATCTGAAAATTTGAAAATTCTTAAAAAATTCGTCCAAAATCTTGAAGACCCCAATCTCTTGTTTTGTACGTTTTTTCCACGTGTCTTGACATCCAATGTATCCCTGCAAAATTTGGTGAAGATCTGAGTATGTAGTTTTTGACCTTATATGGAACCTCCTTTCTGAAAATTTGAGAATTCTTAAAAAATTCGTCCAAAATCTTGATGTCTCCAATCTCTTGTTTTGTACGTTTTTTCCACGTGTCTTGACATCCAATGTATCCATGCAAAGTTTGGTGAAGATCTGAGTATGTCGTTTTTGACCTTATCTGGAACCTCCCATCCGAAAATTTGAAAATTCTTAAAAAATTCGTCGAAAATCTTGATGTCTCCAATCTCTTGTTTTGTACGTTTTTTCCACGTGTCTTGACATGCAAAGTATCCCTGCAACGTTTGGTGAAGATCTGAGTATGTAGTTTTTGACCTTATCTGGAACCTCCTATCTGAAAATTTGAAAATTCTTCAAAAATTCGTCGAAAATCTTGATGTCTCCAATCTCTTGCTTTGTACGTTTTTTCCACGTGTCTTGACATCCAATGTATCCCTGCAATGTTTGGTGGAGATCTGAGTATGTAGTTTTTGACCTTATCTGGAACCTCCTATCTGAAAATTTGAAAATTCTTCAAAAATTCGTCCAAAATCTTGATGTCTCCAATCTCTTGTTTTGTACGTTTTTTCCATGTGTCTCGACCTCCAATGTATCCCTGCAAAGTTAGTGAAGATCTGAGTATGTCATTTTTGACCTTATCTGGAACATCCTTTCTGAAAATTTGAAAATTCTTAAAAAATTCGTCGAAAATCTTGATGTCTCCAATCTCTTGTTTTGTACGTTTTTTCCACGTTTCTTGACATCCAATTTATCCCTGCAAAGTTTGGTGAAGATCTGAGTATGTAGTTTTTGACCTTATATGGAACCTCCTTTCTGAAAATTTGAAAATTCTCAAAAAATTCGTCCATAATCTTGATGTCTCCAATCTCTTGTTTTGTACGTTTTTTCCACGTGTCTTGACATCCAATGTATCCCTGCAAAGTTTGGTGAAGATCTGAGTATGTAGTTTTTGACCTTATATGGAACCTCCTATCTGAAAATTTGAAAATTGTTAAAAAATTCGTCCAAAATCTTGATGTCACCAATCCTATGTTTTGTATGTTTTTTCCACGTGTCTTGACATCCAATGTATCCATGCAAAGTTTGGTGAAGATCTGAGTATGTCGTTTTTGACCTTATCTGGAACCTCCCATCTGAAAATTTGAAAATTCTTAAAAAATTCGTCGAAAATCTTGATGTCTCCGATCTCTTGTTTTGTACGTTTTTTCCACGTGTCTTGACATGCAAAGTATTCCTGCAAAGTTTGGTGAAGATCTGAGTATGTAGTTTTTGACCTCATCTGGAACCTCCTATCTGAAAATTTGAAAATTCTTAAAAAATTCGTCCAAAATTTTGATGTCTCCAATCTCTTGTTTTGTACGTTTTTTCCACGTGTCTTGACATCCAATGTATCCCTGCAATGTTTGGTGAAGATCTGAGTATGTAGTTTTTGACCTTATCTGGAACCTCCCATCTGAAAATTTGAAAATTCCTAAAAAATCCGTCCAAAATCTTGATGACCCCAATCTCTTGTTTTGTACGTTTTTTCCACGTGTCTTGACATCCAATGTATCCCTGCAAAGTTTGGTGAAGATCTGAGTATGTAGTTTTTGACCTTATCTGGAACCTCCTATCTGAAAATTTGAAAATTCTTAAAAAATTCGTCCAAAATCTTGATGTCTCCAATCTCTTGTTTTGTACGTTTTTTCCACGTGTCTTGATATCCAATGTATCCCTGCAAAGTTTGGTGAAGATCTGAGTATGTCGTTTTTGACCTTATCTGGAACATCCTTTCTGAAAATTTGAAAATTGTTAAAAAATTCGTCCAAAATCTTGATGTCTCCAATCTCTTTTTTGTACGTTTTTTCCACGTGTCTTGACATCCAATGTATCCCTGCAAAGTTTGGTGAAGATCTGAGTATGTAGTTTTTGACCTTATCTGGAACCTCCCATCTGAAAATTTGAAAATTCTTAAAAAATTCGACCAAAATCTTGATGTCTCCAATCTTTTGTTTTGTACGTTTTTTCCACGTGTCTTGACACATAATGTATCCATGCAAAGTTTGGTGAAGATCTGAGTATGTAGTTTTTGACCTTATATGGAACCTCCTATCTGAAAATTTGAAAATTCTTAAAAAATTCGTCCAAAATCTTGATGTCTCCAATCTCTTGTTTTGTACGTTTTTTCCACGTGTCTTGACATCCAATGTATCCCTGCAAAGTTTGGTGAAGATCTGAGTATGTAGTTTTTGACCTTATCTGGAACCTCCCATCTGAAAATTTGAAAATTCCTAAAAAATCCGTGCAAAATCTTGATGACCCCAATCTCTTGTTTTGTACGTTTTTTCCACGTGTCTTGACATCCAATGTATTCCTGCAATGTTTGGTGAAGATCTGAGTATGTAGTTTTTGACCTTATATGGAACCTCCTATCTGAAAATTTGAAAATTCTTAAAAAATTCGACCAAAATCTTGATGTTCCGAATCCTATGTTTTGTATGTTTTTTCCACGTGTCTTGACATCCAATGTATCCATGCAAAGTTTGGTGAAGATCTGAGTATGTAGTTTTTGACCTTATATTGAACCTCCCATCTGAAAATTTGAAAATTCTTAAAAAATTCGTCCAAAATCTTGATGACCCCAATCTCTTGTTTTGTACGTTTTTTCCACGTGTCTTGACATCCAAAGTATCCCTGCAAAGTTTGGTGAAGATCTGAGTATGTAGTTTTTGACCTTATATGGAACCTCCTTTCTGAAAATTTGAGAATTCTTAAAAAATTCGTCCAAAATCTTGATGTCTCCAAAGTAGGTGAAACCCAACGTTCTGGAGCGGTCTTTTGACCTACTTTTTGCCTTACGACATTTTACTATAAGGCTGTCTCCCCTTACGATATTTTTCTGTAAGGCTAGACCGGTCCTTTGACCTACTTTTCGCCTTACGACATTTTACTATAAGGCTGTCTCCCCTTACGATATTTTTCTGTAAGCTCAGTTCTAGAGCGGTTCTTTGACCTACTTTTCGTGTAGACCCAAATGGAGAATTCAACGCCCGAAAATGGAGCTCGGTGGAGCTCGCCTTAATGGTTTGCTCTTGTAAGGCATGAGCTCCATTTTCTCGCAGTGTTACCAACTCCTCACTCGAAAAAATCACCAGGGTTTTTGTTTTTGGGTATAACCTAACCTAAAGCAAGGAGGTGGCAACCTTGCTTGAGGTATTTTCTCGCAGTGTTGCCAACTCCTCACTCGAAAAAAATCACCAAGGTTTTTTTTCTTGGTCTAACGTAACCTAAAGCAAGGAGGTGGCAATTTTGCTTGAGGCTTGCCTTACAGTGCATAAAGCAAGGTTGCCAACCCACTGGTACTTTTGCCATAGCCTTTTACAAGAAAAAAAAAAGAGAAAGGGAAGAGTTAAACAACCGACAGCTTACCCACAGCCTTTTTTGCTCTAACCTAACCTAAAGCAAGGAGCTGGCAACTTTGCTTGTGCAATCAACCCGGTCGATCGCCCTCAAGTGGAGATAAGCGTTGCCAACTCCTCACTCGAAAAAAAAAATCACCAAGGTTTTTTTGGTCTAACCTAACCTAAAGCAAGGAGGTGGCAATTTTGCTTGTGCAATCAACCAAGTTGATCGCCCTCAAGTAAAGATCAGCGTTGCCAACCTACATATACTAAACAAGGAGAGCCGGCACTGCCGTAAAAGAGAGAGAGAGAGATGGGTGGATGGTAATATAGTATGTGTGTGCGTGTGTGCGTATAATATGTAGCATTATTAACTAGAGTGTGTTGGCAATTTACTTGCAACTAAAAAAATAGAGATGCCAACGTTGGTGTAAGATGAAGAGAGGGAGAGAGAGAGAGATTTATGGCTGGCAACAGTAACGAGCGAATGCGCCATATCGTAATTTTCCAACTCCGTATATCGTGATTTTTGTAAACCTCTCTCTCGGGGGAAACACGATGTGTTATACACACGCGCGCGCGCGCCTGTATTGTGACGCAAACAAACAAACAAAATAATAAATGTTGTCTTTTAGGATACCTGGCCCCCTATAACCTCGCGAGGGTGCGTGGTGCCCAACGCAGTTCTAATGGCCGCGGCTAACAAAGCCATGCCTTTGTAGAGTTTCATGGGGTTTTTTTTTTCCTCCCACCCCCTCAATTTGTTTAAGAAATTCGATTTGATCCTAAAAAACACTCTTACAAAATTTACATGCGGTCGATTCTCTTTATTTGACGAACGTTACTTGTGGGTGGGGGATGAAAACTTCCATGTGGAACGTAGTAACGACTCGATGGTTTACTTAATAATTAATTGATATGCTACTATGGTTGGTTTGCTGTATTATATCTTGTTTGGAGGTAGATAGTTTATTATACAATACAAAAATGCCAACTCTGCTACAAATCATTCTGACGTGCATCCTCAGAGTTGGCATTTAACGTAGTCTGGATAAGATTAGATAGAACGTATACATATATTGTTTTAGGTGGTGATTGGGTGTACATATCTCGTTTTAGGTGGTGATTGGGTGTACATATCTCGTTTTAGGTGCTGATTGGGAAAGTTTTATTTTAATAGTCAACATGCAAGTTCATCGGGAACTCGATACGCAAATTCATCGTGGAGGGTTACGATACCGACGGGAAATTCGACGATTTAGTTTGTGGCATTGTTATGCGAACGAAACATTTAACGACATACCGCATCACAGCATCTGTTGGTGTGCAGATTGCAGTGGGGTAGATGACGAAAAAATTTTGTTAGTTTTTCGTAAAAGAAGAGGTGAAAAAACACACGACGTGTGTATGGAACTATTTAAGAAGAATTATGATGTAGCCTGTCCCCTCGTCAAATTTTAACGACGATGCATAATTTTTCCATTTTGGTCGTGACGAACCGTAACACCGACGAACATTTTACGTTGAATCCGGTAGATTTCGTCTACGATCCCAACATGTTCTACCAGACGAAAGTTACTCGGTGGATGAAAAAAGTGCAACAGCAATGGCGACGCGGCGACAAAACGGGTGCGGTGGTGGCGGACGGACAAAAAATACAGTGCCCTTACCACGACGATGCCAATCCGAGCGCCATTCAAAATGCCGACGGTACCATCTACTGTTTCACCGAACGTAAATTGTATTCGGTTCGCCACCAAATTTGCCCCAATAAAAATTTTAAAGTTTCTCTCAAGAAGAGTAGAGGAGCACCTAAAAGAAAAATCAGTAGGGGTGGTGGTGGTGACGATGGTGATACCGTCGTCCAAATTAAACGCACCAAGAAAACTTTTCAGACTTTCATCACGGACATGTTTAGTCGTAAGCATGGTAACATCGGCAATGGCAGCAACAGCAGCAGCAGCAACAACGACAACAACGATAAAAAACAATTATTTTAATATTCGTGTTTGCGATCCATCACGCATAATGTCCACGTCGACGACAGTTACGATAACAATAACAATCATCACAAACGTGTTTAGTCGTAAGCATGGTAACGACGACGAACACGAAATTAGTAACAGCGACGATAAAAACAATTATTTTAATATTCGTGTTTGTGGTCCATCACACGCAAAATTAATTCTTTGATCTTGGGAAATTTGTGCAGAAATAAATTGTTGGATTCGTCGAGCACTTGATCTTTCGTGATGACACTGTATTTTTCTCGCCAATCTGGGCGCAGCATGAAATTTTTCCAACGGACGAAAACGTTGTCGGTGAGGCGATAAACTTGGATACCGATTGGTCTATTGTCGTTGGATTCGTCGTCACGTGGATGTTGGTCGTCGTCACCATCGTCTTCGCTCACGATCGTCGTCGTTGGCGATTTTATTGTTTTTTTGGTTTTTAGTTTGTAATAAAATGCGATCACAACGATGACGATCACGCACACCAAAAATATGAAATATAAAAATTCTGCACCCATAATTTTACATTTGTGTTATTTGTTGTTTGTTTTGGATAAGTTGCAAAGACTCGAAGGTAAAAATTCGGGAAACTTGAAAATTTCCGGCCCTCCGGCTCGCGTCGGGCAGTCGAGGTACGATGTCAAACCGGCAAAATCAATTTGCATATCGATCGTGTTTGGTGTTTCGACGAGCGAATTCCAAAATTGCGGAAGATTACCACATAAGATGGCTGTGTTTTTTTCGAAAATAACGGGGACGCGAACGGGTTTATTGCAATCCAAATTGAAATCTACCGTATCGAGAAGATGGTTTGGCGTTTGCACCCACGGACTCGCCACGTAAAATGGACCTAAATCTTTGGTGCGCGGCGGGAACGGTAAATTTAATTTTTTGTACAAACCTTTAGCGTTCAAAAAAGTTTCCGATAGACCGAAAACACTTTGTATGCAACTCAAACAGTAATCCGTTTGAAGTTTCGACATGTTGGACATGATCCGATTGAAACAATTTTGACATTTTTGCAACGGTTCGATGTGCGGAATTTCCAATCGCTCAAAATTAGGTACCGAGGTAACTCGCGTATCCATCGGAGAAGAAGATTGATCCATTGTTATTTGTGTATGCAATTATTTTATTATACAATTTATTTGTAAGAAGTTAAACATGATGCGGTGGATAGCGTACTTTTGAACAACGACATATCCGCGTCGGTTTCCCGACCAACCTTGATGTAATTTTTCAAAAATTCCGAACCTGATTCCAGTGCTTTGCGTAACCTGTTTTGTTCGGGATCGATTTGACCACGGTACGGCGGTTGCGTCTTGAAGTGCGGAGTCGGCTGCACGGAATTTTTATACCTTTCGAAATCTCCGCCGTGGAAAGTGATCGGTTCGGTTGAGTTTTTCGACACCGTCCTGAACGACGTCGTTATGATGATGCGTTGATTTTCGTACACGTCCTTGGCCGTGTACAATCCGATCTTGGCGTTGTAGATGCAGTTGGGTGACAATTTCTCCCAGTTCATCACGTCGAGGCGTTTCAGTGCCGGGCTCGTGAGCGTACGGAAGAAATTGGCTGCCTTGAAATGGTTTATGTTATCGATATTGAAATTGTTTTTTACGTTATCCAAATCGTGATTGATGGCTTTCAGTACCTTCTTGAACTTTTCATCGTCGTTGATGATGTAATTGTGGATTTGTTGGTGTCGTTTGATTTGATGGTGCAAACCCTTGTACATGAGCCGTTCGAGCGGATGTTTCTCGAATAGTTTCGGGACGAGAGAATTGGGTTTATCGGTCATCTCTCTAGCGAATTCATCGAACGTGGTGATTGGGTTTTTCATCTTGTCGCGTAAAATTTGCGGTGTCGATTCGTGATCGCCGAAGAGCGTGTACATGGTGATGATCGTATCGATGAGATTTTGTGCCATGGTGCGTAACACCACCAACTCTTCGGTATAATCGCGGTGCATGGTCGCGTCGATCTGACACTTGTAATTCTCCATCGTATCGAACGCGAACGTGCGCAAAAACCAAAACGGATGCGAATCCATCGTATCGTGCTCGCAATATTTGATGCAACTCATTTCGGCAAGATGCGCGGACGCTCTCACCATACCTTCGATCAGGTAGAGTATGTACTGATGAAAAAATGGGTTGATCAGTAACACGCTCGAATTTTCTTCGTTGATCACGAACGCTCGGTGCAAATTTTCGGCTTCGACGAAAGTGCTCTTGGCCGTATCGTAACCCAAATAGTAAAAATGATGACCATTTTTAATTTTGGTTTCGGCATTATCGAGCACGTAGTTAAAGTAGCCGGTTGAACGTAAAAATTCACCCGATGGTATGATGATGCACGTTTTCGGGAACGTGATGTATTTGTGAGTCAAGTAGGTATGGATGGATTGATCGTTGGGAACGGTGGGGACGGTACCGAGTGCTAAATTCACGTGACTGTTTGGTTCGTACGGACTGTTGGCGGTGAAGTAGGGTCCCTCGCTGATACGTCCCATGTGCACCGTTTTGTGGTTGGTCGAGTAAAAATACTGATCTACTTTCTGAGTGAATTTCGAGTCGCCGAGTAATTGACCGAAAACGTCGGTGATGGCCGTCGGAACCTCGAATTCACCTCCGTCCAAGAAAAGTCGATGGTTTCCCGTGGCGAGATCGTTAGCCCACGCGTCCATGCGAGTCGCGTTCAATCCAAACAGCAATAAAATGTGTTGGTTGCACACATCCATCAACAAAGGATTGGACGTGATATTCCATGTGTGAAAAGGTAATTTTTGTAAATTTGTAGGGTAGGATTTAGTATTGTGGGAAATCTGACACGTGTTGTAGTGCAATTCGTTACATTTATCGATTTGGAAGCCCGAACATGTCGTCGATAACGCCATGAGTTGTTTAACAATTCCAACAAGTCTACGCAAAACACAACGTTCAATAACAATTCCAACAAGTTTTTTAAAACAAATTTAACACGACGTTTATTATTTTATTTTAACGAGACGTAAACGTGCAAGTGATCTATGAACGCGGATGGATTTTGGTGCACGCACCAACGACGTTTTTTCGTGTGCGGGAAAAGACACGGTGGATGCATTTCCACGCGCGATCCGTACAATCGAGCGATATCGGGCAGCACCAAATTACGCATGTGCTCGGGTACGTGCAACCACATTTTCCTATTCATCTCGAGTCGATACAATTGGTAGTTGTCGGCACGGAGGTATTTGGTCGACGGCATTTCTTTCGACCTGAAAAATATTAATCTTGGCAACTTTATAATTTTAATATTTTTCATATATATAATTATTCTACAAACTTTTTCGTTGCAAAAAATTATTTAAAACTTTTAAGTAGTTTCAAACCCGAAAGGTTTATAATCATCGACGTTCTCGAGCATGGGGGAACCTCGGTACCGAAAACGTCAGATTTGATAAATGCACAATTATATTATTTTCCTATTCGTCATCTCGTGTCGATACGATCGGTAGTCGACGAGGTATTTGCTCGACGGCGTTTCTTATCACGTGCAGTAATTTTTCGACCAAAAAAATATTAACCTGGAGAGCACAAATTACCTCCCCCTCCAATTTCATATTTTTTCGTCGTCGCGTCATCGAATGGCACGCAAGTACGTTTTTGGGTGCGACGGTTAAACTATTACGTATGTTCACGAGGTCTCGTTGGTTTCGCATCAATTGCTCGACGAAATTAAAGTAGGATTCGAAAAAAAACGTAAATCGGTAATCACGTTATAATACCGAGGATGAATTTTCTCTTTAGCACGCTCTACAACCACAAACAGTAGTGCAAGTGGGGGAGTTCACAAACCTCTTGTGGTGAGCTGAAGTGGTGAGCTTGCCTTAATGGATTTTTCTTGTAAGGCAAGAGCTCTATTTGATGGTGCAGTGTTGCTAGCTCCTTACTTGAAAAAATCACCAAGGTTTTTGGGGTAACCTAACCTAAAACAAGGAGCTGGCAACCTTTTTCTCGCAGTGTTGCCAGCTCCTCACTCGAAAAAATCACCAAGGTTTTTGGGGTAACATAACCTAAAGCAAGGAGCTGGCAATTTTTTTCTCGCAGTGTTGGCAACACTACACCCGAAAGTAAAGCTCTGTGGGGCTTGCTTTAATGGTTTGCTCTTGTAAGACATAACCCCCCCCCTATTTTCGGACACAGTATTACCAACATCTTACTCAAAAAAAAATCACCAAGGTTTTTGGTCTAACGTAACCTAAAGCAAGGTTGCCAACCTACTGGTACTTTTGCCATAGCTTTTTACAAAAAAAGAGAGAGAAGAGAGGGAGGGAAGAGTTAAACAACCGACAGCCTACCTACAGCTTTTTTTTTGTCTAACCTAGCCTAAAGCAAGGGGCTGGCAACTTTGCTTGAGGCTTGCCTTACAGCGCATAAAGCAATTTTTGCCAACCTACATATACTAAACAAGGAAAGCGGGCACTGCCGTAAAAGAGAGAGAGGGATGGATGGAATATGTAGTATTATTAACTAGAGTGTGTTGGCAACTCGCTTATAACTAAAAAAATAGAGATGCCAATGTTGCTGTAAGATAAAGAGAGAGACTAAGCTGGCAACAGTGGTGAGCGAATACGTATTATTTCCAAGTCCCGAGCGCCAATGTATATCATGATTTTTGCAAACCTTTCTCGCGACAACGATGCACCACACACACACGTACGTACTTCTCTTTATTTCTGTATTTTCATCTACTGAAGTGACTGAAGGGCAAGCTGAAAATCTGTAGTTAACTCAACCATGTAAAAACTTTGGGTGGGTGACTGCGGGAAGCCATCAATCACAGCCTATCTACAATTTTCATCGACTGTTGGGGGTGACTGACAGGATAAGCTGAAAATCTGTGGTCAACTCAACTATGTTATGTGGAAACTTGGGCGGGTAACTATGGGAAACCATCAATCACACAACAGGAAGCTGTCAATCGCCTGGGGTGTGACTGCAGGAAGCTGTCCATCGAGTTGATGGTATCATTACTCGACAAAAATCAAGATTATTTGTTACTGCCGGAAACTGTGCAAATTCTCAGCTTTTGCGACGGCTATGTGATTGACAGCTTCCTGCAGTCGCACCCAGACTGTGCGATAAACTCAACGATATTTTTTTTCTGGATTGCACTAAAGGGCACACAAGATTCAAATCTACTGGGTGACTACAGGAAGCAATCACTCACACAGCTGTCATAAATTGTGCACGAAACAAGTTCTACTAGTTTTCGCTAGAATACAGCTGGGCGTCAACGATATTTTTTCTAGGAAAGGGCGTTCACGCATAGCTCGAACCAACCTTGAAAGTTTAGCTGCCGGCAGGTATAAGTTTCTATTAGAAACCTCGCGCACATCAGTTGCAGTCGAGTATTGCTACTAGATAGTCGTATAAAAGTGTTTGCTATATCAAGTGGAATATCAAGTGTAATAGAAACCGAATTAGTTTGGTCTGTCAGGTGTGTACCATATCAGCATAAGTTATATACACACAAGTAGCTTGACCAGCTATAAAACTAAAATTTACGCAATTATACTACTGTTTCGTGTGTGTTAAATTGCTAGCAGCTTTTTGTAGGTAAGTTTTGTTTGTTTTTTTTTATTATTTTTTACATGTGTATGTGTTAATAATAATTGCAAGTGGTGTCAGTGAACAGAAAGTGTTGTCTTCATTAAACAACGAAATTATGCTAAACAAAAAATATGAGCATATATAACATGCGCTTAAAAAAAAACTATTCTTCATTGCGAATAACATAACTGTTAGTTATGATCATGTTAGTTTACTTATAGTGGATAGTATTGACGCGTGTACACTGGGTTGGATTTGATGTTTTAAGTCTATTTTATGTACAGTAAGGTTAATCGGGACTGGACCTACAGTTTCAAAAACCACTTGTGCGGATATTAAACTTTCAATTACAAAACTATTACAGTACTATTGCAGAGGCTAGTGGAAGTACTGATAGATTTGATGTTTTAAGTCCATTTTATGCACGTAAGGTTAATCGGGACTGGACCTACAGTTTCAAAAACCACTTGTGCGGATATCGAATTTTTGATTACAATGCTACCACTACACCATTGCAAAAACTAATGGAAGTACATAGTTATTCGAATCTAATTTATTTAAAATATTTAGTTTTTTTTTTTTTATGCAGGCTTATTAATTTTTAAACCTAATGTTAAATAAAATCCGACAATTATATCCAAATATACTTATGGCTACAACGAGCATTCGCAAAAAATGGCTTGAGATTTTTTTTGCTACGTAAACAAAATGGTCGACATGCCAAATATGAACAGGCTATATAGATTTGAGAGATGGATAGGAAGAAATTAATTAAAATTTAATTTCATGATTACAACACGAACTTAATGATTGATTAATTTAGTTTATTTTAACTTCGCATTTTGTGCCTCTTAGCTAATTTGCGAATATTGGGGATGAGTGATGAAATGGACATTCACAAACAACCAAGCCTGACCAGGATTCGAACCCGGGACCCTTGGCGTCACAGCGTGATGTACTAACCACTCGGCCACAGGGTCGGGCAAGTGTTGGTATATACATAGATCAAAGTTACATGGTTCTAGGCCCCACAGGAGCCGAGAAAATCAATGTCTTGGAAAATGTCTTAAGACAAATATCTCAATCTTTAAGAAAGTCGACTTCCGGTATCTCAAGATGTTACTTCCGGTCTGTCAAGAAAATTTTCTTAAGACAAAAATCTTAAGACGTTTTCCAAGACATTGATTTTCTCGGCTCCTAATTGAGCTAGGATGATGATTTTAGGTTTGTTGGATAGGATTCGACGATAACTATTCGACTAGCAAATAAAATCGTTTCTACCCCCTCAAGTTTCGGAAATACAGACAATTTTTTATTTTTTTGAGAAACTTGATTTGCTGGCTTAGTTTTTGCCCTAATTCGAAAATTTTAATAGCATTCGATACAAAATTAGAAGTACTCTACAACTTATTGGAGGGATGATGACTACTGCCTGCTGTTTTCGAGTTATTTTGGATTAAAATTTCAAGATGTAATTTCTAAGATGTTTTGTAATTCATCAACTATGGGTTGTAGGAAAACGATTCTTGCTCTATCTGCTATCGCTCGACGAATACTATAAACATAAATAATGCTTATGGTTTGATTTTTTAAAATGGCGTGCGGAAAATAACCATGTTTTCTGAAATTATGATTTATACTTCATACGCCAAGAGGGCTGAGGGTTAGAAAAAAAAAAGATTGTTTGGTAGAATTATGCACACATAATATTTTCGTGTTTTCTATACACAAGCTTAACTATTTTTTTTTTCAATTATTTACAGGATTCATTAAGAAGCAAGAAGTAGCATAAATAGCACACTCCCATCAAACCCAACACTATTGTGAATTATTGCACAGTATTTATTTTGTGGCACTCCACTATATATATATAATAACATACCCACAAATATTTTCAACAAGATGCAATCTGAGAAAAGTTGCCCTGTGTGCAAGATAGCCATATCAAGCGCACATTTTGCAAGACATTGTCGTACCTGCGCACCTGGTAAGCGTGTAACCGCTAAAAAACCATGTCCCAGGTGCGGTATACCTATTACTATTAATAATTTGAAGAGGCATATAACATCATGCAAAGTTGTCGTCGGAGCACCTGTTCCCCAACCGTCGACCAGCTCGACCAAGAGGAAAGCGGAAGCCGACTCGCCACCATCCGCCAAACGCGTCAAGCCTGTGGCGAAAGCTAACCAGACTGCTTTCGAGCGGTTGTTAGAGGACTTTGTCATCACTTCGGAGGGCTCATGCGACGTGCGTAGCTTTTTGGAGAACGTGCAAGCCAAAATCATTTCCATCCTCGGCGATGCGCTTGCAATGCACTCCACCAAATTCTACGCATCGCTACGTTGCCAGTACAAGAAGCCGTCCGACGAAATTTACAGCTTCTGCCACAACACCAAGGCGAAGACGCTGCATCTGGCGGATGTCGACAACCTCGAGGTCATCTACAACCAGTTTGCCGATGAGCTGGTGGCAAAACAAGAAGAACATCAAGCTAAAGGCTCGGGGGGTTCGCTGTGTGGCGAGCCTCACGAACTGTGCGTCAAACTTTGCAAGTTCATACCTCTCTCCGCCTCCAGCTACGTCCCCTTACCACCTACCATTGCGGCAAAGAAGGCTGTCCTGAACATTCAAAACAGTGATGCCAAGTGCTTTCTCTGGTCGGTGCTTGCAGCATTACACCCTGTCCACTGGAAAAACCAACCACGCCGAGTTAACCACTACCTACCCTACGAGTCGGAACTGGAAGATGCGATGGTTGGGATCGACTACCCGGTAGAGGTCACGGATATTCGAAAGTTCGAGGCTCGTGCGCGGTTGGCCATCAACGTTTACGGTCTCACTGACGAAAATGCGGTGTACCCCATCCGGGTGAGTGACGTAAACGTTGATGGTGCGCAGGAAATCCATCTCCTACTTATCAAGGACGAGACCCATCACCACTACACTCTTATTCGCTCGCTCTCTAGACTTGTTTCGAGCCAAAAAAGCAAGCATCATGGTAGCATAGAAGTTTGTCGCAGGTGCTTGTCAATTTTTGATGATCGAGAACAGCAGGATTACCAGCGCATCGGAGGTCCCAACATCGCTGCAGAGAAGCTTGCCAGCCACAAGATCTACTGCAATGCCAACGAGCCGGGTGTGACAGTCTTGCCCAAACCTGGCACCGTGGAGCGTTTCCACATGCACGGTGCCATGGTGGAGCACCCCGCTATCATCATCGCGGATTTCGAGGCCTTCCTCAAACCCCTGTCCACTTGCGATCCCGACCCTGAAGTTTCTTCCACCACCCCTTACCAACTCCACGAGGCTTCGAGTTATGCATACGTTGTGGTGCGACGTGACCAGCACATTGCCCCCGAGCCCTACGTGTATCGCGGTCCCGACGCAGCCAAACACTTCCTCGAGAGGATGGTTGTCGAGGCCAACGAGATAGGGAAGGTACTGTTGGCCCCCAAATCTATACTCCCACTGTCCCCCGACGATCAACGTAGACACGACGAGGCCATCGCTTGCCCTGTCTGCGTCAAGGAGTACACCACCAACAACCGTAAAGTCCAACACCACGATCACTTTAACGGTAGGTATGTTGGTCCTTGGTGCAACGGATGCAACCTCATGGCCCGGGACCCGCGATTTATCCCTGTGTTTTTTCACAATGGCTCGGGATACGACTTCCACCACCTCGTCAAGCATCTTGGGTACGACGACATGCGAATCAACGTCCTGGCGCAGAACGAGGAGCGTTACATCAGTGTGAGCAAGTGGGTGCGAATTTCAGGATCACACTCCACCGTCGAGCTTCGCTTCCTCGACTCCCTGAGGTTCCTCCCGGCCAGCCTCGATGCTCTCGCAGGGAAGCTTAGCGACGAGCAAATGCTTATTACCTCCGGAAATTTTCCGAACTTGGACGCCGGCCTCTTCAAGCGTAAGGGAGTCTATCCCTACGAATACGTCACAGACCCTTCCAAGTTCGCGGAGACGACGCTACCTCCCCAGGCGAAGTTCTACAGTCAGCTGCGAGGGTCGAACATCACCGACGAGGAATATCACCACGCCCAGTCCATGTGGCGCGAGCTGGGCTGTCGAACTCTCGGGGACTACCACGACGTCTACCTCAGACTTGACGTGACGCTCCTCGCCGACGTGTTCCAGACGTTCCGTGCGACCGCAATGAAGATCTACAAGCTGGACCCCGCCTACTTCTACAGTCTCCCCGGACTGGCGTGGTCAGCCATGTTTCTGGTGACGAAGATCAAGCTGGAGCTTCTTTCGGACGTGGACATGATGCTGTTTGTGGAACGCGCCGTGCGGGGTGGAATGGTCCAGGTGTCGCAGCGACACTCGCGCGCCAACAATCACCACATGGCCACCGGCTACGACCCCTCACAACCGTCCAGCTACATCATGTACACGGACGTCAATAACCTCTACGGGCACTCCATGATGCAGTCACTCCCTTTTAGAGGCTTCGAGTGGGCTGACCCTTCCAACTTCGACGTCGAAAGCTTCGACGATTCGGAACATGGATTCTTCGCCGAGGTGGACCTTGAGTTCTCCGAGAAGCTGCAGGATTTGTTCAGCGATCTCCCCCCTGCACCCGAGTTCAAGTGTCCACCCGATTCCAACCAGAAGAAGCTCGTCATGGATTTCGAGCCCAAAGAGCGTTACGTCCTACACTACCAGAATCTCCGGTGGTTGATGCAGCGAGGGGTTGCAGTCCGCGCAGTTCACCGCATCCTCAAGTTCGAGCATTCTCCATGGTTGAAGCCATATATTGAAGTCAACACCAAACACCGCACCGCAGCCACGTCCGAGCTTGATAAGGATTTCTTCAAGCTTATGAACAATGCGGTGTTTGGCAAAACTATGGAGAATGTACGGAATCGTATGGACATAAAATTGGTAACGAGGAAAGCACAATGTCGCAGGCTCGTAGCGAACCCGTTATTCAAATCGAGGACCATTTATAACGAGCAGCTTGCTCTGGTGCATATGAGGAAGGGTGAGGTAAAACTCGACAAGCCAATTTATGTTGGTGCCTCAGTATTAGACCTGAGCAAGCTGCACATGTTCGAGACGTACTACGACATATTACGTCCACATTATAGCCACAACATCTCGCTTCTCTACACGGACACGGACAGCTTGGTGTACCACGTCCACTCAGCCGACGCGTACAAGGACATGGCCACGGTTCCATCTTTGGTTAACCTCTTCGACACCTCGGGCTATCCCTAGCCGAACCAGTACGGCATCCTGCCCCGAAACAAAAAAGTACCTGGCAAACTCAAAGACGAGAAGGACGGTGATGTAATTCTCGAGTTTGCAGGTCTTCGCGCCAAGGCCTATGCCATCAAAGCCGAGGGCAGCGTTACCAAGAAGGCCAAGGGTGTCGGCAGACAGGTGGTTCGGGAGCATCTCGCATTCGAGGACTTCGTCGATTGCCTCAAGACCAGATCGTCGGTTCTAAGAGTAGAACAGCGTATCCAGAGCGTCGACCATATCATCACCACAAACAAAGTTAGAAAAATTGCCCTGGATCCCAACGACGATAAGAGGTGCGTCCTCAAGTGTGGTATTCACACATTGCCGTGGGGGCACTATAGCTTAGCAGAAAGCAAAACCTGCAACATATGTCCATCTTCAACAGAAGATTCATAAAACAAAACAAAACAAAAAAAAAAAAAAAAAACACTTTGACTGTCATTACAAAAAAACTTTGACCGTATTCTTAAATAACCAGCATGCCTATGAATTTGTTCGGTTTCAAAAAACAGATCATTATGGAAACCATACCAGATCATGAAGTCTTACCTTCCGTGTTACCTAAACTCAACGGTCTGTTGATCATTCATCTCAACAGCATTTGGACGAAACTGAATGACGATGTGGGCAAGATGTTTTATGTTTTTAATAACAATTTACATTTCTACGAAATTCCGATCGACGGGAAACTTCAAATCACCGTGAATCCGGTGAACGCAGGCGAAATCAAAATTTCTACCGGCAAGAACATTTTTCGAATCAAGCACGACAAGATGCTTTCTAACATTACGTACGATGTGTCTGCAGGAGATTATTTTTACATGGAACTCCTCGGAGATTACGACAAACTTATTCCTCTCTTCGTAGAATTACGAATCGTCTATCCTATTATAAATAACCGTTAACAAAATGCCTAACGACATTTTCGGCAACACCAAGCGTGTGGACCACGCAGAAGAGATTCTCATGTTGGACATTCGAGTTAAGAAGTTGAGGACCGATTTGATCGCTTTGCAGGAAACCTTAAACAAAAGTTTAGAGTCGGAAATCGCTACGCTCCAAACGCAATGTCTCGACCCCATTCTGAAAATCGATTCCGAACTGAAAACGCTGATAAAAAATTATGTCGACGTACCTTCTTACGACAGCGTTCAAAATATACAGTTGAGCGTGGATTCGCTTCAAAATGATTTGGCCAAATTACAGCAATTTCAATCGAAAAATGAAGATTTGGAAAAATTGAAACTCGAAATCGAAGAACGAACTTCCGCAATAGAAAAGAATTTCTCTGAACTTCAAACCGTGGTGAACGATATAGACGCAGAACGCTTGCATGTCGTCGTTTCCAAATTACAAGAAGAATTCACCAGCACGTTGGAAGAAATTAAATCCAAGTTGCAGACTTTGGAAGATACAATGACGAACCTACCATCGTCGGACGAACTGCAGGTCATCGGTAAAAGCGTCGCGAACATAAAAATTCAATTGGAGGCCTATCAAGATTTCGAACACATTCAAACCACCATCGCTACGCTTCAAGCGTCCTTGGAATTGATCAACGAAGAAATTAAAAATATTCACGCCGAAGCGAGAGCATTGACGAGCATTCAAGACACGTTGAGTACGGTTCAGCAGAAGATCGAATATTTAGAAAATTTGAACGTCGAAACGAATCTCGCTCATTTTCATCACTTACTGGACAACATACAGGGTGACTTGGAATCGTTACGAACGAGCGTGCCTTCGAGCGAAGATTTGGAAAAATTGAAAACGGCGGTGACGGCACTATCAGATTCGAGCGACATCAAAAGTTCGTTGAGCGATCTCGAGAGTAAAGTGGCCAATCTCCCCACCTCCAAAGAATTGCACGCTTTGAAAAGAAACATATCTCGAATGCTGAAACGACTGGAAACGGAAACGGCGAACGTGGAACAGATTCGAGACGAACTTGCTTCGCTGGTGTCGACGCTGCCCACTTCCCAGAGCGTAGCCGACCTTCACACGCAGTTTACAGAGATGCGAAGCATCGTGAACGATCTTACCGAGAAGAGCTCGAAATTGAATCAAATTGAGAACCTTCAGAACATTGTGGTCAATATCAGAGATCAAGTTGGAGTGCTGGAATCCACGCAGGAATCGACGCTGGCCTCTTTCGGTGCCAAGTTGCAAGAACTCAACGAAAACTACAAGCAGTTGAACGTGGAAGTGAAAATCAAACCGTCGTTTTCTACCGTAACAGATACCATAGTCGAGCATTTGTTGCCCGTACAAAACACACTGGGTCAGCTTCACAGTAATCTGCTCGGCGTCGACACTAAATTCGCTAAACTGCATTCTCTGCAAGCCATCGAAATCAACAGCATACCCAATCAACAGAGAATCTCCACGTTCGTCGAAGGTAACAAACTGTACATGTTGCATCCTTATCATCCATACTACAAGTTTCTCCTCGATGGCACGATTCAGATAAACGAATTTTCGTACTGGTCTCACGGTAGAAAAGCTAGCGTTCCCACCATGACTTTGATATCGAATCGTGGTGTCCAGAAAGCAGGAAACATTCCTCTGGCACGTTGGAACGAAACGCGCAACATATATGAAATACACGAAGACGAAGATCTCACTGTTTTCGACGTGAGTGCCGGCGATAAGCTGATCATTCAAAACACGAGCGAAGTGCCACCCTCTTTGAATCCCATCACGCTTGTGCTTCTCTTGAAACGTAATCTCTAAGAAAAAATGTCTAGGCAAGCCATCGTCGAAGAATTGCATAAACCTGCACGCCGTAACTACGAACGTTTGGCTGTGGTAACCAAGGGCATCGACGACCTCTGGCAAAGCGACCTCGTGGAGATGAGTAGCGACAATTTGAAAAACGTGCATAAATTGAACAAGGGCAGCAAGTACCTCCTCACCGTCATAGACACGTTTTCGAAATTCGCATGGGCTCTACCTTTGAAAGCCAAAACGGGGACATGCGTCACGGAAGCATTCAAATTAATTTTTCGCGAAAGCGGCGGCAGACGACCTCGGTTTCTGCAAACGGACAACGGTAAAGAATTTTACAACTCCGTATTCCAAAAGTTTATTCAAAAACACAAGATTCGACATTATTCGACCTTCAGTCACATCAAAGCCAGCATCGTGGAAAGATTCAATCGAACCTTGAAAACACACATGTGGAAACGATTCACGCTTCGGGGAAATTACAAATGGGTCGACATCCTGCCGGAACTCGTCGACACCTATAATGATACAGTACACAGAACGATAGGCATGAAGCCAGCCGACGTTACGAAATCTGACGAGCAGCGTTTAATTTCTACCGTTTACTGTCCAAAGTACACTCCCACGACAAAAAAAGCTAAATACAAAATTGGAGACCAGGTGAGGATCAGCAAATTCAAACGCACCTTCGAGAAGGGATTCACAAAAAATTGGAGCACGGAACTCTTTACGGTGGTTCGAGTTCTACCCGGAAACCGACACACGTATATAATAAAAGATAGTAGCGGCGAGATTTTGAAAGGAAGATTTTACGAAGAGGAACTCTCTAAAACAAAACACCCCGACACGTACCTCATCGAGAAAGTATTGCGTAGGAAAGGTGACAAACTGTTTGTCAAATGGCTGGGACTTCCGGAAAAGAGTTGGATCGACGCGGACGAAGTGATCTTGTGAGTACGTGGAACGTGGTGAAGCGTCTACCGGATCCGGAAAGTCAAACGAAGAAAAAGAACGGCGAGTTGCTTCCCGACAGCATCCGCTGTCTGATCGTAGGTCCTTCGGGGTGTGGGAAAACGACACTGCTCGTGGACAATTTTCTCCTCGCACCGAATTGGTTAAATTGGAAGAACAGGCACCTGTACGTGTTCTCGAAAAGTTTGGAGCAATCCAAATACCAGCAACTGATGAAACTGTACGATGGTCTGGACATTGCAACGTTCGCCTCGGAAATAAAACCACTCGACGATTGTCGTGAAAATTCAGTCGTTGTGTTCGACGACGCCATCCTGGAAAATCAAAATGAAATTCGCAATTTTTTCACGCAAGGTCGTCACAAAGGAATGGATTGTTTCTACCTAGCTCAAACGTTTTCCAAAATTCCAAAACAGTTAGTGCGCGACAACGCCAATTTCATATGTTTGTTTCGTCAAGATCACACCAACCTCAAGCACGCGTACGATGACTACGTAGGCGGAGACATGAACTACAATCAATTTTCGGAAGGCTGCTGCTCTACTTGCTGGAACGGTGACGATTTCGGATTTGTGACGATCGACATGACGAGAAAACCCAACGATGGAAAATACAGAAACAAAATCAACGACTTTCTAAACGTTGCAACGTTGTGAGAAACGACGTATATAAATAACGTCATGACGAAACGAAAAATCGAAGACGAAAATCTCAAGTTGCGAAAATACCTCGCGAAACGCTTCAAAGGTTGGAAATCCGAGAATCGCGGATTCTACGAAGAGAAGAAACGTCAGGATCAACCTGTGATCGATGCCATCAGCAGTCTAGGTAAAGAAATTAAAAGTGTCACGGAACAAAATAAAAATTTGATTAATGAACTCGTACCGCTCGCAGCTAAAAGTTACACCGTACCCACGCCCATTTCGAGCATTCCTTCGACGCCGTTCGAACTGAAGGATGCACCGGCACGACGTCGAGCCATTGGTAGCACGTCGTCTTCGGATAAAATCGAGTTGGGACCTTTGGCACGAGACTACCTGAGCACGGGGAAATTCGACAAGGATGAAGTGTTCGGATTGTATCCCAGCATGGAAACCAGCGAAGGCGGCGGTGTGGTGTGGAAGATTGGGAAATCGAAGGTGACCTTCGAAGGCAACGACATTAAAGTCAATTTAGGCGACAAGGATAGTTGGAACAGGTATCCGGGTACGGTGGGACTGTGGGAACTCGTCGCCAAAAAGCAGCCGAAAGATTACACCGACGAAGATTACCAAAGTTACAAGGAAATTCTGATCATGACGGATGCCTTGTACCAGAACAACGACGCCTCGCAGAATAGGGTGAAATCGAGCAGCGGCGAGAAGTACAGGAATCTCATCAAACCGATTTGGAACCAGGTCAAAACGGGCAGCGGCGTCAAACGCTACAACACGCTACCCAAAGAATTCGTTTGGGTGGACGACGTTAGGAAACTCGTGGACCGATTGTTGGTGATAGCCGGCGAGGAGAATGCAGGCAACCGTAATTTCTACAACGAGAAGGTTGGCATCGTGGACATGATCAGCACGAAACTTTCCAACTTCATCGTGAACGACGACAAGGGCATAGGTTACCTGATCAAAATCATCAACACGCTGCCTCCGAAATTTTGGAACGTGGCCGAAGGAAAGGGACTCGTGAACGACATCATCAACAGGTTACCTTTCGAGATGCATCTACCTGGCTACCAGTACTGCGGACCGGGTACCAAACTCGAGAAAAGATTGGAGAGAAGAGACAAGGGTGTGAATCCGTTGGACGCGGCATGCAAAGATCACGACATCGCCTACAACACCACGCAGACGGATCTGGATGCACGTCACGAAGCAGACAAAAAATTGGAACATGCAGCTTTCGAAAGGTTCGTGAGCAGAGACGCATCGTTGGGTGAACGGGTCGCCGCACTAGGCACCACCATCGCCATGAACACGAAACAAAAATTGGGGTGGGGTATATAAATAACATACCGTAAAAAAAAAAACATGGATTACATAACTAATTTGCCACCCGAGCTACTATCTAAAATATTCAAGAAAGTAGTTAACGGAGATGTTAATAAACTTGTAAGCATGGCAAAAACAATGCCGGAATTTCGCATCCCTTGTGAAATGGTTCTCAAGGACCTTCTTCGGGAGATCAGCGGCCTGAGGTGCGATGATCTCAACATTCTGCTTTCGGCTGCAGGGGAAAAATTAAACGATAGGTCGGACGAACTGTACGAGGCGATGCAGGGAAGAAGACAGTATACTGATGATTGGTACAAGTCTATGCAGGAGAAGGAAGATATCCTTACGCACATCCTCGCGTTTTCCGAAGCACGAACTTTCTTCCTCCGTTAAAAAAATAATAATATATATACGTGCCAAAAAAAAACTTGATATATAAATAACACACATCGTGAAAAAAATAATCTTCGGTATATATAAATAACACACATCGTGAAAAAAAAAAAAGCAATTAAATTTCTCTCTAACATACACACTGAAAATTTTCTCTTCTTCGATATGACAACCGAAAAAATGAGTGATCTCCAAGCATTAAAACAAATGCTAAATTTGTCATTTGAGTATGTAAAAATTCGGGAATTGGAAGTCGACAAATCTTACACGATAACTTCCGGTTCAATCGTTTCTACCCAGTATGGTCCCAAGGTACGCCTGTTGCTCAACGCACAATACAGTCTATTTTTACCAGATCGATACGCTAACATGTTATCCGACGAGAAGCTATCTATTTTAATCGAGAACAAAACTCGAATCGTGTACAAGGGGACAAAGGAACTTCTTGGCAAGAAAACGAAGCACGTAATAGAATTTGTGTAACGACTGCGAGGCCTTGAAAATATATAAATAACATACCGTAAAAAAACTACACAAAAAAAATCTCAGAATATATATATAAATAACATACCGTGAAAATAACACATAGAGCATCAACATGAAGCCCAAGGGTGTCGTGTACCAGATACCATACTCCAATCTTAAAAATCTAGGTGCCCTCGATGGGTTACTCACCAAGAAACAACGCGAGAAGAAACGTTCTTGCTTGTCGAAAGGACATGGAATGAAATTGCTGCTCAGCACACCTCAATTGAAAAGATTGCAACGTTCGCGGAAACAGCAAAAAGTCGGAGGTTTCATATTCAGCATCCCAGCCATCCTGGCAGCATTGGGGGCCGTTGGAAGTTTGGCCGGCGGAAGTGCCGCCATCGCGAAAACCGTCATCGACTCGAAGAAGAACAAGGCCGAGTTGGAAGAACAGAAACGTCACAACCTGGCCATGGAGAAGAAGGGGAAGGGCGTAATGAGAAAGTTTAAAAAAAAGAAACAGAAGCACTCACCAACCGAGATATTGAATCTCTGATTGAACCGTTACAAATCAAACACTTCAGAGGAGTTTTCATGTCCGACTCGCTACCTTCAAGCGTTAAAAAAAAGAATGCGGAGTAGTCAACTTGGACGGTCAAGAAAATCCAGGCACGCATTGGATATGTTACCACAAAAATGATGATAAAGCATTCGTTTTCGATTCTTTCGGAGGTGTTCCACCTACAAATTTAATTCATTATCTGAAAACGAACAAAACCTCTATATACTACAACGACGAACGCATTCAAAATTTCGGAGACGTGAACTGCGGCCATCTCTGCCTCTCCGTGCTCGCGTTTCTCTCTAAAATAAATAACCCTACGATCGAGGATTTCCAGAAAGCACTGTGGAACCTCAAACAGCATCACTAGGATGGGCGTGTTCCATCTCACGAGCGAATCATCGATCTTGAAACTCACGCTGCACGACGACATCGTCTATCCTAAATCCGTGGCTCTGCGTGCATTCTACAGCATGTACCTCATACCTAATGTTACGCAGCACAACAACAAAATTAGCGTCGGAAGCGAACACATCGTCGTCACGCCAGGACAATACAATCTTTCCACTTTGCAAGCTCAGTTACCCAAAGGCACATACTTTTCTCAAAATTCGGTCACGCACAGAGTGGAAATCCTATCCGCGACGGAGACCGTGGACCTGGGCACCATGGGAGAACTTTTAGGTTTCGAGAACGACACCAAACTCGAAGCTGGCATCAAGCACACAGCAACCAACATTCCTAAATTCTTGGCCATAGAGACTCTGAACGTACACTGCAACGTGGCGGAAGGCATGATCACGAAATCTTCGGACGGATTGCTGGGAAGTCACAAGCAGACGGGAATCATAGCCACTTTCAAACCAAGTTCCGAGTTCATGGAACCGATCATCTACACGCCCTCTTCGCCGATCTATTTTCCAGTATGTCGCAACCGCATAGACGACATAGAGTTGGTGGTGACGAACGAGAAAGGAGACGTGGTGGATTTCGCAGGTGCCACTACGACGGCCATCGTGGAGATCAACGTATAATAAATAACCATACATGTAAAATGGAGCAAATCGAAAGTTACGAATTGCAATCTTTCCCTCCCAACCGTCGCACGTTCGCCAATCTCAACGAGGCGAACAGAGAGATCGAATACGACGTGGACGTAGGGGACGGGTTCATTCATCCTCACAGAGCGGACCTCTACCTTCAATTCGACGTGGTGAAGAAAGAAAGCGGAGACACGTTTCCCGCAGCAGCAAACTTGATACTCGTAGACAACTTCGTGCCTCACCTGTTCTCGCAGGTGGAGGTGAGGAAACACAACACCGTCATCGACAGAATAGATTATCCAGGCATCACGTCGACGGCAGTGGGAACTTTGAAATTATCCAAAACGGATGCAGCATACTACCAGGCCGGGGGATTCGAAGCCGGGACCAAAATATCGACGAGAAGTCACACGGTGCTCTTTCCCATGCGTCTGCTGCCTGGTTTCTTCTCGGACTACAAGGAGATCATGTGGAAGGGAGGACTGAGAGTAACATTTCGAAGAGCGGCCAACGACAACGACGCACTGATGCGATACGCTACTTTGGGTCCGGACGGCACCACGCCGATAGCCAACACTTTACCCGAAGCGGCGAAATGCGTCATCCGAAGCATGGAATTGAGAATGCCGGTGGTGGAATACGAAACAAACTACGCCCTCAAGTACAAAGCGGAGATCTTGAAAAGTCCGCAGGTGCCGATTCACTTTCACGGTTACCAGTGCGTGCAGAAGATGGCGTCGGGAAGTCACATGGAATTCGACGTGACGACGCAGTTCAACAACATACAGTTCGACATGCCAGATTTCGTCGTAGTGCTCTTTCAGACCGGGAGGGACAAGAATCAGGAGAAAGATTCCAGCAAGTTCGACGACTGCAAGATCAAGAACGTTTATCTGAAGAATGGACGCAACGAAGTGTTCCCGCGCGAGAATTACAACCTCGACGTGACCAAAAACGATTACCTCAAACTTTACGAAGCGTTCTCGGCTTACAAACGCGTGACCGAGGGAAGCGTGGACATGTACTACACGCCCAGCGAGTTCAAAGCACGGAGACCCATGACCGTCATCAACACATCTAAGAGGAAGAAGGTTGTGGTCAACGATCGAACCAACATCAAGGTCGTCTGCGAGTTCCACGATGCCTTGCCCGAGGATACCCTATGCAGTGTCATCCTGATTGCAGAGAAGTCCTTCGCCTACGACGTGAAGAACGAGAGGGTCACAGAGCAGTTTTAACAAGTTTTTTAACATCTTTTCTTGCACAATAAGAAATTTTCTGCACTAGCACAATCAGTTACAATAGCACAATACGAATTTCACTAGTTCAGATCACTTACAAATGTTAATTTCATTAGTTATCAGTCACAATATCTTTTTTGCACTATAGCACGAGAGACAATCAGAAAATTTGCACAAAAAAAAATTTGTTGTTGTTTTTTTTACACGTGAAAATTAACAATAATTTTTTTTATCGTTTCAGATGCTGTCGAAACATCAAAAACACATACACACACACTAAAAAAATAAGCATGCAACTTTATTTGTAACACACACATACATTCTCCATCTTCATCAAGAAAATATTATAATAAACATAATCATTTTTTATCTATATCTCACAATAAAACTCTATATCCAAAAATATCACAACATCAAATAACACTAGAGTCGTTAGTACACGTTGCATGCATTACGGAGGTCCTCTGTAGGGTTTCATGGAAGTTTGGGGGAAAAAAAAAAAACACGTGAAACTCTACAGAGGTGCGGTAATCTATAACCGCAGCCATTAGAAAACTTTTACATTTTTGGTTGGGCACCACGCACCCTGGCGAGGTTATAGGGGCCAGGCATCCTAAAAACAACAATTATTATTTTGTTTGTTTGTTTGTGTTACAATGTTCCCCCGAGAGAGGTTTACAAAGGTCACGATATACGGAGTTGGAAAATTACGATATGGCGCATTCGCTCATTACTCTTGCCAGCCATAAATCTCTCTCTCTCTCTCTCTCTTCATTTTATAGCAAAGTTGGCATCTCTATTTTTTTTTAGTTGTAAGTAAATTGCCAACACACTCTAGTTAATAATGCTACATATTATACGCGCACACGCACACACATACTATATTACCATCCACCCATCTCTCTCTCTTTTACGGCAGTACATATTTGTTGTCGGCTCTCCTTGTTTAGTGTGTGTAGGTTGGCAAAAATTGCTTTATGCGCTGTAAGGCAAGCCTCAAGCAAAGTTGTCAGCTCCTTGCTTTAGGCTAGGTTAGACCAAAAAAAAAACCTTGGTGATTTTTTTTTCGAGTGAGGAGTTGGCAACGCTGATCTCCACTTGAGGGCGATCAACCGGGTTGATTGCACAAGCAAAGTTGTCAGCTCCTTGCTTTAGGCTAGGTTAGACCAAAAAAAAAACCTTGGTGATTTTTTTTTTCGAGTGAGGAGTTGGCAACGCTGATCTCCACTTGAGGGCGATCAACCGGGTTGATTGCACAAGCAAAGTTGCCAGCTCCTTGCTTTAGGTTAGGTTAGAGCAAAAAAAGCTGTGGGTAAGCTGTCGGTTGTTTAACTCTTCCCTCTCTCTTTTTTTTTCTTGTAAAAGGCTATGGCAAAAGTACCAGTGGGTTGGCAACCTTGCTTTATGCACTGTAAGGTAAGCCTCAAGCAAGGTTGCCAGCTTCTTGCTTTAGGTTACGTTAGACCAAGAAAAAAAAAACCTTGGTGATTTTTTCGAGTGAGGAGCTGGCAACACTGCGAGAAAAAGGTTGCCAGCTCCTTGTTTTAGGTTAGGTTACCCCAAAAACCTTGGTGATTTTTTCAAGTAAGGAGCTAGCAACACTGCACCATCAAATAGAGCTCTTGCCTTACAAGAAAAATCCATTAAGGCAAGCTCACCACTTCAGCTCACCACAAGAGGTTTGTGAACTCCCCCACTTGCACTACTACAAACATATCGAAAAATGTACCAATTATTATCCCACCATGAATCTCGTCCGATCTTGGATTCCCGATCTCGCACGCAATCAAATCGACGTGGCGTGTTTTTTACAATGGTTGGAAACTCAACGTACGGAATACGTTCCATGCGATTGCTGCGTCCAACTCTGGAAGAATGCCTGTTTCGAACTCGAGGCACGTTTCATTTTGAGTTTCGACGAGGCGCAGAATTTACACTACCTGCCGAGCGACGAACGAACGCACCAAGTACGTCGATTTCCCGGTTTCAACATGCGCAGCGTGGACGACACGTACCAATTCAAAATTCCAATTTTGAAATTTTTCGTACCGTTCGGAGACCAACATTTGGTCGAGTGCGAAATTACCGTCGAAAGTAACAAGTTCAAGCACGCGAATTTGCAAGCGGCATTGTGCGACAAGTGCAAACGCATTTACTTGGATACCATCATGAATCAAGGTGGCATGTTCAAAAAAATGCATTACTTGCGTACGATCGACGACGAGTGGGAAATTGGGTTGTACACGTATTACGAAAACATTTCGTTGCGTATAGGTGGTTACATCGATCTCGAATTTAAAGGTGCACCTAGCGCATGGCTCGACGATTTTAATTTTCGGATCCCCGGCCACCTGATCGACGTGACCAAGAAACAAATTTTATGGAACCAACATCACTTGACGAAAAACCCACCGTTTTTCATCGTGCACACCGAAGCGCGAATCCGCGTGCAAGAATTAAATTGGTACGGTCGAATGCCACCCGTCAAGATGGCTCCCACGTTGATTCTCGTACCACAAACCACCAACGTACGCGAAGAACGTTTGGTGTGTCCCAAATACGATGGAATCAACGTATTTTGTTTGTTTGTCGCCGACACGGCATGTCAGATCATCAACATCAAGACCAACATCCAGTACGATGCGTTTCGAGAAGTGGCAGGTCCGGCGAGCGTACCTCACTACACGATCTTGTCGGGGGAATTGCTTTCGCACGCGAACCAAAAAAAATTTCTAATTTTGAACAACGTGAACGGAAAATTTGCGAGCGGGGAAGCGTTTCGACATTTCGTCGAGTGTCGCATGAACGGTAATTTCGTGGGCACGTTTTACGACCGACAGCAACCCTTTCGCAAGATCGACGTTTACTGGCAAAAATTTAGCAAGATCGAAGCGAATCGGTGGTTCGGTTACGAGGATATCGTGCCGCTAAATTTAAATTTTTTAAAAACGGACGGGATGATTTTTATGGTGGACGGTTTGTTTTTCAAGTTGAAGAAAAAAAACGAGCATACCATCGATTGTTTTCATCGTAATAAAAGTTGGTACAGTTCGGAAAACTTTAAATTATTTCTACCGAACGTAACGTTGACGACGACGACGACGTCTGCGACGACAACGACGACACCACCCCCACCACCACCATCGTTTGCAGCAACGGGCGCCATGACGACCATGGCCACCGCAACATTGTCGTCATCATCGTCGTTGTCGTCATCGTTACCGACATCGCAGCAGCAGGTGGTATCGTCGGGTTGCCCCAACACCGACGATATTTACGAATGCAATTTAGATGGGACGTTGAGAAGTAAACGCATAGATAAACATCACCCCAATACCATGTTGGAGATATGTACAATTTTCGAAATTTCCAAACATTACGATGCGGTGATCGCACGTTTGGGTGTCCGTTATAAATAACAAACGTACGAACAACGTTACGAAACGGCAACTTCCGACAAACTAACAAATGTCACGTAAACAATTCCGATTGCCAAAATAACCAATTGATGGAGCCGACGAGTATCGTGAAAGCGCCGACCGTGCGTCCGGCATGCCCCGATATGGCGCCGGGGGGTTTGATTAATTACGAGACGCGTAAAGCTTGGAAAAAATTTGTGGAAACGACCCGTTGCGACGATATAGAAAATTTAAGATCATTGGCCACGTACGTGCTCGACGGTACGTTTCGCAACCATGGAAATTTAAATTCCGAAGGATGTTGTCAGAGTTGCCAGTTGGATTACGCGTCTATCTGCCACCCACCCGATTTCGACGTGTGGATGGATCGAAAACCCGAACCCATGATACCCTTGCAGGATCCGTACTTGTGCATGGCCATACCTCCCCCCAAACTCAAACAAATGTTGGAGCGCGTGAGACGAGAGCGTAAGGTGGAATACGTTCCCATTCCGGATCCACCCGATCCCAACCGGCAAAAATCTTACGTGCTGCCCGAAGGCATGGAGGTGGATCCGCTACCCAAGGAAGATTTCACCATGGGTGTTTTTTACGGCGGTCATTTTGCCACTTCGTCCGATTTCGAAGGGGACGCGTTGCATCAAGCCAAGCAACATGTCGTGTTCAAAAATAATCTCGCGTCCAAACGTAACCGAACGTACCGATTTTTGTTGAGGGATTGCATCCTGAACGTGATCATGCTGAAAAAAAATACGAGGTTGGTGAGTTTGATCGGCGAAATGTCGTCGAACGACGACGATGCGCCACCGAGCGGTCGGTGTCAAACTTACCTCAGCGAATTACCGCCCGTCGAATGGATGGATTTGACGGTATTGAACGGTAAGGATCCGATTCACGTAGATTCTGATCCTTGCATCGATTGGGTTAAACTTTCCGTCGACGACATCGATAAAATTTTGATAAAATATTTGTATTTCATGAACACGTTTTTACGTGCACTTCTCGTCCGAAAAATTTTACCGCCATATTCTATAGAACGCGCGGACGACGATACCATTTTCATCAATCAGGTAAAAGTAACGTCGCAACGCATGCAACAAAATACCACTACCGACGGTAGCGATGGTAATGGTAATAATTGTGTTTGGGAGCGTATAATTTACTCGGCGTTGGATTACGTGCTTCGCACGGCACCTTCGGTTACGTGCCGTTTCTGTCGTCGACTCCTATTGGAGTGCTTTGGATGTGTTTTTAGATTAAAAATTTTGTAATTGGGGAATGTAGAAAAGCTATTCTTGCTTGTTGGCGATATTTTTTAAAACTGCTCTGTGACCCTCTCGTTTTTCACGTCGTAGGCGAAGGACTTCTCTGCAATCAGGATGACACTGCATAGGGTATCCTCGGGCAAGGCATCGTGGAACTCGCAGACGACCTTGATGTTGGTTCGATCGTTGACCACAACCTTCTTTCTCTTAGATGTGTTGATGACGGTCATGGGTCTCCGTGCTTTGAACTCGCTGGGCGTGTAGTACATGTCCACGCTTCCCTCGGTCACGCGTTTGTAAGCCGAAAACGCTTCGTAAAGTTTGAGGTAATCGTTTTTGGTCACGTCGAGGTTGTAATTCTCGCGGGGGAACACTTCGTTGCGTCCATTTTTGAGATAAACATTCTTGATCTTGCAGTCGTCGAACTTGCTGGAATCTTTTTCCTGATTCTTGTCCCTCCCGGTCTGAAAAAGCACTACGACGAAATCTGGCATGTCGAACTGTATGTTGTTGAACTGCGTCGTCACGTCGAATTCCATGTGACTTCCCGACGCCACCTTCTGCACGCACTGGTAACTGTGAAAGTGAATCGACACCTGCGGATTTTTCAAGATCTCCGCTTTGTACTTGAGGGCGTAGTTCGTTTCGTATTCCACCACCGGCATTCTCAATTCCATGCTCCGGATGACGCATTTCGCTGCTTCGGGTAGAGTGTTGGCTATCGGCGTGGTGCCGTCCGGACCCAAAGTAGCGTATCGCATTAGTGCGTCGTTGTCGTTGGCCGCTCTTCGAAACGTAACGCGCAGTCCTCCCTTCCACATGATCTCCTTGTAGTCCGAGAAGAAACCAGGCAGCAGACGCATGGGAAAGAGCACCGTGTGACTTTTCGTCGATATTTTGGTCCCGGCTTCGAATCCTCCCGCTTGATAGTACGCTGCGTCCGTTTTGGATAATTTCAACGTTCCCACTGCCGTCGACGTGATGCCTGGATAGTCTATTCTGTCGATGACGGTGTTGTGTTTCCTCACCTCCACCTGCGAGAACAGGTGAGGCACGAAGTTGTCCACGAGTATCAAGTTTGCTGCTGCAGGAAACGCGTCTCCGCTTTCTTTCTTCACCACGTCGAATTGAAGGTAGAGGTCCGCTCTGTGAGGATGAATGAACCCGTCGCCTACGTCCACGTCGTATTCGATCTCCCTGTTCGCCTCGTTCAGATTGGCAAACGTGCGACGGTTGGGAGGGAAAGATTGCAATTCGTAACTTTCGATTTGCTCCATTTTACATGTATGGTTATTTATTATACGTTGATCTCCAGGATGGCCGTCGTAGTGGCACCTGCGAAATCCACCACGTCTCCTTTCTCGTTCGTCACCACCAACTCTATGTCGTCTATGCGGTTGCGACATACCGGAAAATAGATCGGCGAAGAGGGCGTGTAGATGATCGGTTCCATGAACTCGGAACTTGGTTTGAAAGTGGCTATGATTCCCGTCTGCTTATGACTTCCTAACAATCCGTCCGAAGATTTCGTGATCATACCTTCGGCCACGTTACAGTGTTCGTTCAGAGTCTCTATGGCCAAGAATTTAGGAATGTTGGTTGCTACGTGCTTGATACCAGCTTCGAGTTTGGTGTTGTTCTCGAAACCTAAAAGTTCTCCCATGGTGCCCAGGTCCACGGTCTCCGTCGCGGATAGGATTTCCACTCTGTGCGTGACCGAATTTTGAGAAAGGTATGTGCCTTTGGGTAATTGAGCTTGCAAAGTGGAAAGATTGTATTGGCCTGGCGTGACGACGATGTGTTCGCTTCCGACGCTAATTTTGTTGTTGTGCTGGGTGACGTTAGGTATGAGGTACATGCTGTAGAATGCACGCAGAGCCACGGATTTAGGATAGACGATGTCGTCGTGCAGCGTGAGTTTCAAGATTGAAGATTCGCTCGTGAGATGGAACACACCCATCCTAGTGATGCTGTTTGAGGTTCCACAATGCTTTCTGGAAATCCTCGATCGTAGGGTTATTTATTTTAGAGAGAAACGCGAGCACGGAGAGGCAGAGATGACCGCAGTTCACGTCTCCGAAATTTTGAATGCGTTCGTCGTTGTAGTATATGGAGGTTTTGTTCGTTTTCAGATAATGAATTAAATTTGTAGGTGGAACACCTCCGAAAGAATCGAAAACGAATGCTTTATCATCATTTTTGTGGTAACATATCCAATGCGTGCCTGGATTTTCTTGACCGTCCAAGTTGACTACTCCGCATTCTCTTCTTTTGACGGTTGAAGGTAACGAGTCGGACATGAAAACTCCTCTGAAGTGTTTGATTTGTAACGCTTCGATCAGAGATTCAATGTCTCGGTTGGTGAGTGCTTCTGTTTATTTTTTTTAAACTTTTTCATCACGCCCTTCCCCTTCTTCTCCATGGCCAGGTTGTGACGTTTCTGTTCTTCCAATTCCGCCTTGTTCTTCTTCGAGTCGATGACGGTTTTCGCGATGGCGGCACTTCCGCCGGCCAAACTTCCCACGGCCCCCAATGCTGCCAGGATGGCCGGGATGCTGAATATGAAACCTCCGATCTTTTGCTGTTTCCGCGAACGTTGCAATCTTTTCAATTGAGGTGTGCTGAGCAGCAATTTCATTCCGTGTCCTTTTGACAAGCAAGAACGTTTCTTCTCGCGTTGTTTCTTGGTGAGTAACCCATCGAGAGCACCTAGATTTTTTAGATTGGAGTATGGTATCTGGTACACGACACCCTTGGGCTTCAAGTTGATGCTCTATGTGTTATTTTCACGGTATGTTATTTATATATATATTCTGAGATTTTTTCTTGTGTAGTTTTTTACGGTATGTTATTTATATATTTTCAAGGCCTCGCTGTCGTTACACAAATTCTATTACGTGCTTCGTTTTCTTGCCAAGAAGTTCCTTTGTCCCCTTGTACACGATTCGAGTTTTGTTCTCGATTAAAATAGATAGCTTCTCGTCGGATAACATGTTAGCGTATCGATCTGGTAAAAATAGACTGTATTGTGCGTTGAGCAACAGGCGTACCTTGGGACCATACTGGGTAGAAACAATTGAACCGGAAGTTATCGTGTAAGGTTTGTCGACTTCCAATTCCTGAATTTTTACATACTCGACTGACAAATTTAGCATTTGTTTTAATGCTTGGAGATCACTTATTTTTTCGGTCGTCATATCAAAGAAAAATTTCAAAGTGTTAGAGAGAAATTTAATTGTTTTTCACGATGTGTGTTATTTATATATACCGAAGATTATTTTTTTTCACGATGTGTGTTATTTATATATCAAGTTTTTTTTTCACGATTTGTATCGTATATATATTATTATTTTTTTTAACAGAGGAAGAAAGTTCGTGCTTCGGAAAACGCGAGGATGTGCGTAGTGATATCTTCCGTCTCCTGCATAGACTTGTACCAATCATCAGTATACTGTCTTCTTCCCTGCCTTGCCTCGTACAGTTCGTCCGACCTATCGTCCAATTTTTGCCCTGCAGCCAAAAGCAGAATGTTGAGATCACCGCACCTCAGGCCGCTGATCTCCCGAAGAAGGTCCTTGAGAACCATTTCACAAAGGATGCGAAATTCCGGCATTGTTCTTGCTATGTTTACAAGTTTATTAACATCTCTGTTAACTACCTTTTTGAATATTTTAGATAGTAGCTCGGGTGGCAAATTAGTTATGCAATCCATGTTGTTTTTTTACTGTATGTTATTTATATACCCCACCCCAATTTTTGTTTCGTGTTCATGGCGATGGTGGTGCCTAGTGCGGCGACCCGTTCACCCAACGATGCGTCTCTACTCACGAATCTTTCGAAAGCTGCGTGCTCTAACTTTCTGTCTGCTTCGTGACGTGCATCCAGATCCGTCTGCGTGGTGTTGTAGGCGATGTCGTGATCTTTGCATGCGGCGTCCAACGGATTCACACCCTTGTCTCCTCTCTCCAATCTTTTCTCGAGTTTGGTACCCGGTCCGCAGTACTGGTAGCCAGGTAAATGCATCTCGAAAGGTAACTTGTTGATGATGTCGTTTACGAGTCCCTTTCCTTCGGCCACGTTCCAGAATTTCGGAGGCAGCGTGTTGATGATTTTGATCAGGTAACCTATGCCCTTGTCGTCGTTCACGATGAAGTTGGAAAGTTTCGTGCTGATCATGTCCACGATGCCAACCTTCTCGTTGTAGAAATTACGGTTGCCTGCATTCTCTTCGCCGGCTATCACCAACAATCGGTCCACGAGTTTCCTAACGTCGTCCACCCAAACGAATTCTTTGGGTAACGTGTTGTAGCGTTTGACGCCGCTGCCTGTTTTGACCTGGTTCCAAATCGGTTTGATGAGATTCCTGTACTTCTCGCCGCTGCTCGATTTCACCCTATTCTGCGAGGCGTCGTTGTTCTGGTACAAGGCATCCGTCATGATCAGAATTTCCTTGTAACTCTGGTAATCTTCGTCGGTGTAATCTTTCGGCTGCTTTTTGGCGACGAGTTCCCACAGTCCCACCGTACCCGGATACCTGTTCCAACTATCCTTGTCGCCTAAATTGACTTTAATGTCGTTACCTTCGAAGGTCACCTTCGATTTCCCAATCTTCCACACCACACCGCCGCCTTCGCTGGTTTCCATGCTGGGATACAATCCGAACACTTCATCCTTGTCGAATTTCCCCGTGCTCAGGTAGTCTCGTGCCAAAGGTCCCAACTCGATTTTATCCGAAGAAGACGTGCTGCCTATGGCTCGACGTCGTGCCGGTGCATCCTTCAGTTCGAACGGCGTCGAAGGAATGCTCGAAATAGGCGTGGGTACGGCGTAACTTTTAGCTGCGAGCGGTACGAGTTCATTGATCAAATTTTTATTTTGTTCCGTGACACTTTTAATTTCTTTACCTAGACTGCTGATGGCATCGATCACAGGTTGATCCTGACGTTTCTTCTCTTCGTAGAATCCGCGATTCTCGGATTTCCAACCTTTGAAGCGTTTCGCGAGGTAATCGCGAAGCTTGAGATTTTCGTCTTCGATTTTTCGTTTCGTCATGACGTTATTTATATACGTCGTTTCTCACAACGTTGCAACGTTTAGAAAGTTGGTGATTTTGTTTCTGTATTTTCCGTCGTTGGGTTTCCTCGTCATGTCGATCGTCGCGAATCCGAAATCGTCACCGTTCCAGCAAGTAGAGCAGCAGCCTTCCGAAAATTGATTGTAGTTCATGTCTCCGCCTACGTAGTCATCGTACGCATGCTTGAGGTTGGTGTGATCTTGACGAAACAAACATATGAAATTAGCGTTGTCGCGTACTAACTGTTTTGGAATTTTGGAAAACGTTTGAGCTAGGTAAAAACAATCCATTCCCTTGTGACGACCTTGCGTGAAAAAATTGCGAATTTCATTTTGATTTTCCAGGATGGCGTCGTCGAACACAACAACTGAATTTTCACGACAATCGTCGAGTGGTTTTATTTCCGAGGCGAACGTTGCAATGTCCAGACCATCGTACAGTTTCATCAGTTGCTGGTATTTGGATTGCTCCAAACTTTTCGAGAACACGTACAGGTGCCTGTTCTTCCAATCTAACCAATTCGGTGCGAGGAGAAAATTGTCCACGAGCAGTGTCGTTTTCCCACACCCCGATGGACCTACGATCAGACAGCGGATGCTGTCGGGAAGCAACTCGCCGTTCTTTTTCTTCGTTTGACTTTCCGGATCCGGTAGACGCTTCACCACGTTCCACGTACTCACAAGATCACTTCGTTCGCGTCGATCCAACTCTTTTCCGGAAGTCCCAGCCATTTGACAAACAGTTTGTCACCTTTCCTACGCAATACTTTCTCGATGAGGTACGTGTCGGGGTGTTTTGTTTTAGAGAGTTCCTCTTCGTAAAATCTTCCTTTCAAAATCTCGCCGCCACTATCTTTTATTATATACGTGTGTCGGTTTCCAGGTAAAACTCGAACCACGGTAAAGAGTTCCGTGCTCCAATTTTTTGTGAATCCCTTCTCGAAGGTGCGTTTGAATTTGCTGATCCTCACCTGGTCTCCAATTTTGTATTTAGCTTTTTTTGTCGTGGGTGTGTACTTTGGACAGTAAACTGTAGAAATTAAACGCTGCTCGTCGGACTTGGTAACGTCGGCTGGCTTCATGCCTATCGTTCTGTGTACCGTATCATTATAGGTGTCGACGAGTTCCGGCAGGATGTCGACCCATTTGTAATTTCCCCGAAGCGTGAATCGTTTCCACATGTGTGTTTTCAAGGTTCGATTGAATCTTTCCACGATGCTGGCTTTGATGTGACTGAAGCTCGAATAATGTCGAATCTTGTGTTTTTGAATAAATTTTTGGAATACGGCGTTGTAAAATTCTTTACCGTTGTCCGTTTGCAGAAACCGTGGTCGTCTGCCACCGCTTTCGCAAAAAATTAATTTGAATGCTTCCGTGACGCATGTTCCCGTTTTCGCCTTCAAAGGTAGAGCCCATGCGAATTTCGAAAACGTGTCTATGACGGTGAGGAGGTACTTGTTGCCCTTGTTCAATTTATGCACGTTTTTCAAATTGCCGCTACTCATCTCCACGAGGTCACTTTGCCAGAGGTCGTCGATGCCCTTGGTTACCACAGCCAAACGTTCGTAGTTGCGGCGTGCAGGTTTATGCAATTCTTCGACGATGGCTTGCCTAGACATTTTTTTTGTTTAGAGATTACGTTTCAAGAGAAGCACAAGCGTGATGGGATTCAAAGAGGGTGGCACTTCGCTCGTGTTTTGAATGATCAGCTTATCGCCGGCACTCACGTCGAAAACGGTGAGATCTTCGTCTTCGTGTATTTCATATATGTTGCGCGTTTCGTTCCAACGTGCCAGAGGAATGTTTCCTGCTTTCTGGACACCACGATTTGATATCAAAGTCATGGTGGGAACGCTAGCTTTTCTACCGTGAGACCAGTACGAAAATTCGTTTATCTGAATCGTACCATCGAGGAGAAACTTGTAGTACGGATGATAAGGATGTAACATGTACAGTTTGTTACCTTCGACGAACGTGGAGATTCTCTGTTGATTGGGTACGCTGTTGATTTCGATGGCTTGCAGAGAATGCAGTTTAGCGAATTTAGTGTCGACGCCGAGCAGATTACTGTGAACTTGTCCGAGTTTATTTTCGATGGGCAGCAAATGCTCGACTATGGTATCCGTTACGGCAGAAAACGACGGTTTGATTTTCACTTCCACGTTCAACTGCTTGTAGTTTTCATTGAGTTCTTGCAACTTGGCACCGAAAGAGGCCAGCGTCGATTCCTGCGTGGATTCCAGCACTCCAACTTGATCTCTGATGTTGACGACGATGTTCTGAAGGTTCTCGACTTGATTCAATTTCGAGCTCTTCTCGGTAAGATCGTTCACGATGCTTCGCATCTCTGTAAACTGCGTGTGAAGGTCGGCTACGCTCTGGGAAGTGGGCAGCGTCGACACCAGCGAAGCAAGTTCGTCTCGAATCTGTTCCACGTTCGCCGTTTCCGTTTCCAGTCGTTTCAGCATTCGAGATATGTTTCTTTTCAAAGCGTGCAATTCTTTGGAGGTGGGGAGATTGGCCACTTTACTCTCGAGATCGCTCAATGAGCTCTTGATGTCGCTCGATTCGGATAGTGCCGTCACCGCCGTTTTCAATTTTTCCAAATCTTCGCTCGAAGGCACGCTTGTCCGTAACGATTCCACGTCACCCTGTATGTTGTCGAGTACGTGATGAAAATGAGCGAGATTCGTTTCGACGTTTAAATTTTCTAAATATTCGATCTTCTGCTGAACCGTGCTCAGCGTGTCTTGAATGCTTGTCAGCGCGCTCGCTTCAGCGTGAATATTTTTAATTTCTTCGTTGATCAATTCCAAGGACGCCTGAAGCGTGGCGATGGTGGTTTGAATGTGTTCGAAATCTTGATAGGCCTCCAATTGAATTTTTATGTTCGCGACGCTTTTACCGATGACCTGCAATTCGTCCGACGATGGTAGGTTCGTCATGGTATCTTCCAAAGTCTGCAACTTGGATTTAATTTCTTCCAACGTGCTGGTGAATTCTTCTTGTAATTTGGAAACGGCGACATGCAAGCGTTCTGCATCTATATCGTTCACGACGGTTTGAAGTTCAGAGAAATTCTTTTCTATTGCGGAAGTTCGTTCTTCGATTTCGAGTTTCAATTTTTCCAAATCTTCATTTTTCGATTGAAATTGCTGTAATTTGGCCAAATCATTTTGAAGCGAATCCACGCTCAACTGTATATTTTGAACGCTGTCGTAAGAAGGTACGTCGACATAATTTTTTATCAGCGTTTTCAGTTCGGAATCGATTTTCAGAATGGGGTCGAGACATTGCGTTTGGAGCGTAGCGATTTCCGACTCTAAACTTTTGTTTAAGGTTTCCTGCAAAGCAATCAAATCGGTCCTCAACTTCTTAACTCGAATGTCCAACATGAGAATCTCTTCTGCGTGGTCTACACGCTTGGTGTTGCCGAAAATGTCGTTAGGCATTTTTGGTTAACGGTTATTTATAATAGGATAGACGATTCGTAATTCTACGAAGAGAGGAATAAGTTTATCGTAATCTCCGAGGAGTTCCACGTAAAGATAATCTCCTGCAGACACATCGTACGTAATGTTAGAAAGCATCTTGTCGTGCTTGATTCGAAAAATGTTCTTGCCGGTAGAAATTTTGATTTCGCCTGCGTTTTCCGGATTCACGGTGATTTGAAGTTTCCCGTCGATCGGAATTTCGTAGAAATGTAAATTGTTATTAAAAACATAAAACATCTTGCCCACGTCCTCATCCAATTTCGTCCAAATGCTGTTGAGGTGAATGATCAACAGACCGTTGAGTTTAGTTAATACGGAAGGTAGAAATTCATGATCTGTCGTCGTGCGGTGTACAGTCTCCATTGTTTGCTTTCGGAAACCAAAGAGATTCATGTTGGTTATTTAAGAAAAAATTGAGAACGTATCTAATATAAATAACACCACAAAAAAAATGTGTGCAATTTAGTAACCATCTTTTTTTCTTAGCAAAAGAATGGAGAAGAAGGAAGCAAAACGTGCATGTGACCAATGTGGGAAATATATATCCATTTCTAACTTGAGAAGACATCGGAAGGATGTGCATGGCAAAGGATCAAGTAAGAGAGAGCTCGATGTTGACGATCAAGCGCCACGAAAGAAGCAGGAGAGTGCCGGCGAAAGTATTCGAAATATTTTAACCGAGGAGACTTTCCGATCTGAAGAAACATCTGATCTAAACAACTTTTTTCGCTCGGTCAAAAGCAAGTTAATTTCGTCTATCACCGAAGCTTTGTTGCAATGCTCGTTGAAAATCCACCTCATCGTTTCCGCCATTTACGAAAACGTAAAAAAAGAGCGAGAAACTTTCCATCATTACACTGGTGTAAAGAGCCTCCACGCCGCCGACGTCGATGAGGTGGATGCCATTTGCAACCAGATGATTGACGCTTTGTTGAACAAGCACGAGACTTTCCAAAAACGTGGATCGGGTTGGACACTTTGCGGTTCGTCTCACACTTTAACTTTGAAGGTGGCACGATACAACCTGATGGGAGCATCCAGCTACATCAATTTGCCCCCGGAAATAGCCAGTAAGAAAGCCATCATCAACATTCAAAATGAGGATAACAGATGCTTTTTGTGGTGCATCATTGCCGATCATCACCCAGCCAATGATGACAAACATCGTTTATACCACTACAACAAGCCGGAATATCTCTCAGAATTTGAAAAACCTATGGCTGGCATTAATTACCCCGTAAATCTACGAGACATTAGTAAATTTGAGGCACAGTACAAGACAGATAAAAACGAAAATATAGCAGTACACATCTTCGGATTAGACAAAAACAACACCATCTACGTTCTCAGACACAGCAACATTAAAAGTAATCGTGTCATCAGATTACTCCTGATCGAAGATGATGATAATTATCATTACTGTCTAATTCAGAATCTTCCAAAATTAACAAGAAGTCAAATTACCACAGATCACCATAAAATTGGAGTATGCGACAGATGCCTGAGTATATTCTACGGTCAAGGAAAAAAGAATGCTGATGAAGAACTCCGAGATCATCATGAAATGTGTAGTAAACATTCGGCTACGACTATCAAAATGCCTTCTCGAGACATGACATTTTCCAACTACACCGCATTACTCTGGCATCCCGTGGTGATATGCGCCGACTTTGAAAGTTTCCAACTTCCACTCGCCACATGCGAACCGAATCCCAGCGTATCGAGCACCACCAAAATTCTACATCACGAAGCCTGCGCTTTTGGATTGATGGTCAACAACACAGGCAATGTTATTTTACATCGTGGCAATGATGCTCCACAAATATTCCTTCAAACCTTGAAGCAGATGGCCATACAATTCGCTCCTCCACTAAGAGAAGACAAAGCAATGGAGCCTCTTACCCAGGAAGAGAAGAAAGCATACGACCTTGCCTCTCAGTGTGATGTGTGCGAAAGTAACTTCACCCTCGAAAATGTCAAAGTTCGCCACCACAATCATCACACGGGAAAATATGTGGCCCCCCTGTGTAACAACTGTAATCTACAAATCAAAAAACCGAATTTTATTCCAGTATTCATTCACAATTTGGAGGGCTACGACGCCAAAATCTTCATAAAGGAGATGGGATGCGACGCTCAACCCATTAGCGTCATAGCTCGCACCAACGAGAAATTCATTTCATTCAGCAAGAAGGTGGACGTTGGAAATGGCAATCGCGTAGAAATTCGCTTCTTGGACTCCTACAACTTTCTGTCTTCGAGTTTGGCGACACTCGCGTCTCAACTCACCGACGATGATTTGATCGCCACCAGGAAATGTTTCGGCAACCAACATTTAGCACTGTTGAGACGCAAGGGTGTTTACCCGTACGAATACATGACGGATGCTTCCAAATTCTCAGAAACATCATTACCACCAAGAGAAGCATTCTACAGTCGTCTTAGCAACACCTGTTGCAGCGAAGAGGACTACCATCATGCTCACCTCGTGTGGTCTACATTCTCTTGTCAAACCATGGGTGACTATCACGATCTGTATCTGAAGCTGGATGTTACGCTATTGAGCGACCGTTTTCATCTCCATCGCTCGAGAGGAATGGCAGCATATGGTTTGGACCCCGCTTTCAGCTACACCACACCGGGTTATTCTTGGCAGGCGATGTTAAAATCCACGAAGGTAAAGATAGAACTCATCAAAAACGTCAATCAACTTTTGTTTGTCGAAGAGGCAAAACGTGGTGGAATCGTCCAGTGTCCCCTTTTATACGTCAAGGCCAACAATCCATATGTTGCCGATTTCGATGCAGGGAAACCGACAAACTTCTTGGCATACTGGGACATGAACAATCTGTATGGTTATGCCATGTCCGAGACTCTGCCTATCGGAGAATACGAATGGATGAGCGAGCAGGAACTTCAAGATTGTTTGGAATGGAGTGAAGATCATAAAAATGGATGTTTCCTGAAAGTAGATTTGGAATATCCTGCATCGCTTCATCGAGAACACCATGGATTTGCGATGGCACCTGTGATGGAATCGACTCCGGAGAAGAAGCTGATGCTCACCTTCAAGAGCAAAGAGAATTACGTGGTGCATTATCGCCTCCTACAATTCTACCTCCAGCATGGATTGGTTTTGAAGCGCGTGCACTCGGGATTGAAGTTTAGACAGACCAGGTGGCTAGCACCCTATATCGACGGCAACACTCAACGTCGAGCATCAGCTTCTTCTTCCGCAGACAAAGACCTATACAAGTTGATGAATAACAGCATCTACGGCAAGAGCATGGAAGATGCGAGGAAAAGAAGAAATATCAACTTGGTCTCCGACCCGAAGAAAATAAACAAGCTCGTCGCTCAGCCCACGTACAAGAACTTCACGATACTGAGCGACACGTTGGTATTGATCGAACGTGCTCTCCGCCACATAACATTCGACAAACCAATCGCCGTGGGAGTCGCGATCCTCGAGTTGTCGAAGCTGGCCATGTACAAGTTTCACTACGACATCATGAAACCACGCTATGGAGAGGCGATCGAGGTGGTGTACACCGACACGGACAGCTTCGTGTACAACATCCACACCGATGATCTATACGAAGATCTGAAAAACATGAGCCAGCATTTCGACTTCTCTAATTATCCGAAAGATCACCCTCTCTTCGACGACAGCCAGAAAATGACGATCGGGAAGATGAAGGATGAAGTCAACGGCCGCATCATCACAGAGTTTGCTGGTCTTCGAGCGAAAATGTATGCCGTGAAAATCCAGGACGAGACCGAAATAAAAAAAGCAAAAGGGGTGGGGCGTTCGAGCACAAACAAACTGACCGTAGAAGATTACAAGTCGTGCTTGTTCGACAAAAAAATCAAACGCATGACCGAACATCGGATCACGAGCACCATCGACCAGTTGCATACATCCACAATCAACAAAGTGGCGCTTGATCCCCACGACACCAAATTGAGGCTACTCGACTGCAACATCCACACCCGAGAATGGGGATGTCATGACGAGGAAGAAACCTGCTCGCACCATTAGACTTCTGCATCAAAAAAGTACGTATTATTTCTTGCACCACTTTTTTTTAAAAAAAACAATCATTCAGACTAATTTTTGCATTCACACTTTTTTTTTATATTTTTCTATCATTTTTTTTAAAGAAAAATAATCATTCACACTTTTTTTATATTTTTCTATCGTTTTTTTTTTAAAAAAACAATCATTCACACTAATTTTTGCATTTACATTTTTTTTATATTTTTCTATCATATTATGTACACTATTTTGAGGATTTTTTTTTTCTTTCAGATGCAGCACCCTACGGAAACTTTTTTACTTCTTACACTTTCTATTCTTAACCAAAATATTTTTCTTCTCTTCAATCATAAAACACACACATTACACACGGAGGTCCTCTGTAGGGAGTTATGGGGGGGGTTAAAAAAGAACCCATGAAACTCTACAAAGGCATGGCTTTGTTAGCCGCGGCCATTAGAACTGCGTTGGGCACCACGCACCCTCGCGAGGTTATAGGGGGCCAGGTATCCTAAAAGACAACATTTATTATTTTGTTTGTTTGTTTGCGTCACAATACAGGCGCGCGCGCGCGTGTGTATAACACATCGTGTTTCCCCCGAGAGAGAGGTTTACAAAAATCACGATATACGGAGTTGGAAAATTACGATATGGCGCATTCGCTCGTTACTGTTGCCAGCCATAAATCTCTCTCTCTCTCCCTCTCTTCATCTTACACCAACGTTGGCATCTCTATTTTTTTAGTTGCAAGTAAATTGCCAACACACTCTAGTTAATAATGCTACATATTATACGCACACACGCACACACATACTATATTACCATCCACCCATCTCTCTCTCTCTCTTTTACGGCAGTGCCGGCTCTCCTTGTTTAGTATATGTAGGTTGGCAACGCTGATCTTTACTTGAGGGCGATCAACCGGGTTGATTGCACAAGCAAAATTGCCACCTCCTTGCTTTAGGTTAGGTTAGACCAAAAAAACCTTGGTGATTTTTTTTTTCGAGTGAGGAGTTGGCAACGCTTATCTCTACTTGAGGGCGATCGACCGGGTTGATTGCACAAGCAAAGTTGCCAGCTCCTTGCTTTAGGTTAGGTTAGAGCAAAAAAGGCTGTGGGTAAGCTGTCGGTTGTTTAACTCTTCCCTTTCTCTTTTTTTTTTCTTGTAAAAGGCTATGGCAAAAGTACCAGTGGGTTGGCAACCTTGCTTTATGCACTGTAAGGCAAGCCTCAAGCAAAATTGCCACCTCCTTGCTTTAGGTTACGTTAGACCAAGAAAAAAAACCTTGGTGATTTTTTTCGAGTGAGGAGTTGGCAACACTGCGAGAAAATACCTCAAGCAAGGTTGCCACCTCCTTGCTTTAGGTTAGGTTATACCCAAAAACAAAAACCCTGGTGATTTTTTCGAGTGAGGAGTTGGTAACACTGCGAGAAAATGGAGCTCATGCCTTACAAGAGCAAACCATTAAGGCGAGCTCCACCGAGCTCCATTTTCGGGCGTTGAATTCTCCATTTGGGTCTACACGAAAAGTAGGTCAAAGAACCGCTCTAGAACTGAGCTTACAGAAAAATATCGTAAGGGGAGACAGCCTTATAGTAAAATGTCGTAAGGCGAAAAGTAGGTCAAAGGACCGGTCTAGCCTTACAGAAAAATATCGTAAGGGGAGACAGCCTTATAGTAAAATGTCGTAAGGCAAAAAGTAGGTCAAAAGACCGCTCCAGAACGTTGGGTTTCACCTACTCTCCAATCTCTTGTTTTGTACGTTTTTTCCACGTGTCTTGACATCCAATGTATCCATGCAAAGTTTGGTGAAGATCTGAGTATGTCGTTTTTGACCTTATCTGGAACCTCCCATCTGAAAATTTGAAAATTCTTAAAAAATTCGTCGAAAATCTTGATGTCTCCAATCTCTTGTTTTGTACGTTTTTTCCACGTGTCTTGACATGCAAAGTATCCCTGCAACGTTTGGTGAAGATCTGAGTATGTAGTTTTTGACCTTATCTGGAACCTCCTATCTGAAAATTTGAAAATTCTTCAAAAATTCGTCGAAAATCTTGATGTCTCCAATCTCTTGTTTTGTACGTTTTTTCCACGTGTCTTGACATCCAATGTATTCCTGCAATGTTTGGTGGAGATCTGAGTATGTAGTTTTAGACCTTATCTGGAACCTCCTATCTGAAAATTTGAAAATTCTTCAAAAATTCGTCCAAAATCTTGATGTCTCCAATCTCTTGTTTTGTACGTTTTTTCCACGTTACTCGACCTCCAATGGATCCCTGCAAAGTTTGGTGAAGATCTGAGTATGTCGTTTTTGACCTTATCTGGAACATCCTTTCTGAAAATTTGAAAATTCTTAAAAAATTCGTCGAAAATCTTGATGTCTCCAATCTCTTGTTTTGTACGTTTTTTCCACGTGTCTTGACATCCAATGTATCCCTGCAAAGTTTGGTGAAGATCTGAGTATGTAGTTTTTGACCTTATATGGAACCTCCTATCTGAAAATTTGAAAATTCTTAAAAAATTCGTCCAAAATCTTGATGTCTCCAATCTCTTGTTTTGTACGTTTTTTCCACGTGTCTCGACCTCCAATGGATCCCTGCAAAGTTTGGTGAAGATCTGAGTATGTCGTTTTTGACCTTATCTGGAACCTCCCATCTGAAAATTTGAAAATTCTTAAAAAATTCGTCGAAAATCTTGATGTCTCCGATCTCTTGTTTTGTACGTTTTTTCCACGTGTCTTGACATGCAAAGTATTCCTGCAAAGTTTGGTGAAGATCTGAGTATGTCGTTTTTGACCTCATCTGGAACCTCCCATCTGAAAATTTGAAAATTCTTAAAAAATTCGTCGAAAATCTTGATGTCTCCAATCTTTTGTTTTGTACGTTTTTTCCACGTGTCTTGACATGCAAAGTATCCCTGCAACGTTTGGTGAAGATCTGAGTATGTAGTTTTTGACCTTATCTGGAACCTCCTATCTGAAAATTTGAAAATTCTTCAAAAATTCGTCGAAAATCTTGATGTCTCCAATCTCTTGTTTTGTACGTTTTTTCCACGTGTCTTGACATCCAATGTATTCCTGCAATGTTTGGTGGAGATCTGAGTATGTAGTTTTAGACCTTATTTGGAACCTCCTATCTGAAAATTTGAAAATTCTTCAAAAATTCGTCCAAAATCTTGATGTCTCCAATCTCTTGTTTTGTACGTTTTTTCCACGTGTCTCGACCTCCAATGGATCCCTGCAAAGTTTGGTGAAGATCTGAGTATGTCGTTTTTGACCTTATCTGGAACATCCTTTCTGAAAATTTGAAAATTCTTAAAAAATTCGTCGAAAATCTTGATGTCTCCAATCTCTTGTTTTGTACGTTTTTTCCACGTGTCTTGACATCCAATGTATCCCTGCAAAGTTTGGTGAAGATCTGAGTATGTAGTTTTTGACCTTATATGGAACCTCCTATCTGAAAATTTGAAAATTCTTAAAAAATTCGTCCAAAATCTTGATGTCTCCAATCTCTTGTTTTGTACGTTTTTTCCACGTGTCTCGACCTCCAATGGATCCCTGCAAAGTTTGGTGAAGATCTGAGTATGTCGTTTTTGACCTTATCTGGAACCTCCCATCTGAAAATTTGAAAATTCTTAAAAAATTCGTCGAAAATCTTGATGTCTCCGATCTCTTGTTTTGTACGTTTTTTCCACGTGTCTTGACATGCAAAGTATTCCTGCAAAGTTTGGTGAAGATCTGAGTATGTAGTTTTTGACCTCATCTGGAACCTCCTATCTGAAAATTTGAAAATTCTTAAAAAATTCGTCCAAAATCTTGATGTCTCCAATCTCTTGTTTTGTACGTTTTTTCCACGTGTCTTGACATCCAATGTATCCCTGCAATGTTTGGTGAAGATCTGAGTATGTAGTTTTTGACCTTATCTGGAACCTCCCATCTGAAAATTTGAAAATTCCTAAAAAATCCGTCCAAAATCTTGATGACCCCAATCTCTTGTTTTGTACTTTTTTTCCACGTGTCTCGACCTCCAATGTATCCCTGCAAAGTTTGGTGAAGATCTGAGTATGTAGTTTTTGACCTTATATGGAACCTCCTATCTGAAAATTTGAAAATTCTTAAAAAATTCGTCCAAAATCTTGATGTCACCAATCCTATGTTTTGTATGTTTTTTCCACGTGTCTTGACATCCAATGTATCCATGCAAAGTTTGGTGAAGATCTGAGTATGTCGTTTTTGACCTTATCTGGAACCTCCCATCTGAAAATTTGAAAATTCTTAAAAAATTCGTCGAAAATCTTGATGTCTCCGATCTCTTGTTTTGTACGTTTTTTCCACGTGTCTTGACATGCAAAGTATTCCTGCAAAGTTTGGTGAAGATCTGAGTATGTAGTTTTTGACCTCATCTGGAACCTCCTATCTGAAAATTTGAAAATTCTTAAAAAATTCGTCCAAAATCTTGATGTCTCCAATCTCTTGTTTTGTACGTTTTTTCCACGTGTCTTGACATCCAATGTATCCCTGCAATGTTTGGTGAAGATCTGAGTATGTAGTTTTTGACCTTATCTGGAACCTCCCATCTGAAAATTTGAAAATTCCTAAAAAATCCGTCCAAAATCTTGATGACCCCAATCTCTTGTTTTGTACTTTTTTTCCACGTGTCTCGACGTCCAATGTATCCCTGCAAAGTTTGGTGAAGATCTGAGTATGTAGTTTTTGACCTTATATGGAACCTCCTATCTGAAAATTTGAAAATTCTTAAAAAATTCGTCCAAAATCTTGATGTCACCAATCCTATGTTTTGTATGTTTTTTCCACGTGTCTTGACATCCAATGTATCCATGCAAAGTTTGGTGAAGATCTGAGTATGTCGTTTTTGACCTTATCTGGAACCTCCCATCTGAAAATTTGAAAATTCTTAAAAAATTCGTCGAAAATCTTGATGTCTCCGATCTCTTGTTTTGTACGTTTTTTCCACGTGTCTTGACATGCAAAGTATTCCTGCAAAGTTTGGTGAAGATCTGAGTATGTAGTTTTTGACCTCATCTGGAACCTCTTATCTGAAAATTTGAAAATTCTTAAAAAATTCGTCCAAAATTTTGATGTCTCCAATCTCTTGTTTTGTACGTTTTTTCCACGTGTCTTGACATCCAATGTATCCCTGCAATGTTTGGTGAAGATCTGAGTATGTAGTTTTTGACCTTATCTGGAACCTCCCATCTGAAAATTTGAAAATTCCTAAAAAATCCGTCCAAAATCTTGATGACCCCAATCTCTTGTTTTGTACATTTTTTCCACGTGTCTTGACATCCAATGTATCCCTGCAAAGTTTGGTGAAGATCTGAGTATGTAGTTTTTGACCTTATCTGGAACCTCCTATCTGAAAATTTGAAAATTCTTAAAAAATTCGTCCAAAATCTTGATGTCTCCAATCTCTTGTTTTGTACGTTTTTTCCACGTGTCTTGACATCCAAAGTATCCCTGCAAAGTTTGGTGAAGATCTGAGTATGTAGTTTTTGACCTTATATGGAACCTCCTTTCTGAAAATTTGAGAATTCTTAAAAAATTCGTCCAAAATCTTGATGTCTCCAATCTCTTGTTTTGTACGTTTTTTCCACGTGTCTTGACATCCAATGTATCCATGCAAAGTTTGGTGAAGATCTGAGTATGTCGTTTTTGACCTTATCTGGAACCTCCCATCTGAAAATTTGAAAATTCTTAAAAAATCCGTGCAAAATCTTGATGACCCCAATCTCTTGTTTTGTACGTTTTTTCCACGTGTCTTGACATCTAATGTATCCATGCAAAGTTTGGTGAAGATCTGAGTATGTCGTTTTTGACCTTATCTGGAACCTCCCATCTGAAAATTTGAAAATTCTTAAAAAATTCGTCGAAAATCTTGATGTCTCCAATCTCTTGTTTTGTACGTTTTTTCCACGTGTCTTGACATGCAAAGTATCCCTGCAACGTTTGGTGAAGATCTGAGTATGTAGTTTTTGACCTTATCTGGAACCTCCTATCTGAAAATTTGAAAATTCTTCAAAAATTCGTCGAAAATCTTGATGTCTCCAATCTCTTGTTTTGTACGTTTTTTCCACGTGTCTTGACATCCAATGTATCCCTGCAATGTTTGGTGGAGATCTGAGTATGTAGTTTTTGACCTTATCTGGGACCTCCTATCAGAAAATTTGAAAATTCTTCAAAAATTCGTCCAAAATCTTGATGTCTCCAATCTCTTGTTTTGTACGTTTTTTCCACGTGTCTCGACCTCCAATGTATCCCTGCAAAGTTTGGTGAAGATCTGAGTATGTCGTTTTTGACCTTATCTGGAACATCCTTTCTGAAAATTTGAAAATTCTTAAAAAATTCGTCGAAAATCTTGATGTCTCCAATCTCTTGTTTTGTACGTTTTTTCCACGTGTCTTGACATCCAATGTATCCCTGCAAAGTTTGGTGAAGATCTGAGTATGTAGTTTTTGACCTTATATGGAACCTCCTATCTGAAAATTTGAAAATTCTTAAAAAATTCGTCCAAAATCTTGATGTCACCAATCCTATGTTTTGTATGTTTTTTCCACGTGTCTTGACATCCAATGTATCCATGCAAAGTTTGGTGAAGATCTGAGTATGTCGTTTTTGACCTTATCTGGAACCTCCCATCTGAAAATTTGAAAATTCTTAAAAAATTCGTCGAAAATCTTGATGTCTCCGATCTCTTGTTTTGTACGTTTTTTCCACGTGTCTTGACATGCAAAGTATTCCTGCAAAGTTTGGTGAAGATCTGAGTATGTAGTTTTTGACCTCATCTGGAACCTCCTATCTGAAAATTTGAAAATTCTTAAAAAATTCGTCCAAAATTTTGATGTCTCCAATCTCTTGTTTTGTACGTTTTTTCCACGTGTCTTGACATCCAATGTATCCCTGCAATGTTTGGTGAAGATCTGAGTATGTAGTTTTTGACCTTATCTGGAACCTCCCATCTGAAAATTTGAAAATTCCTAAAAAATCCGTCCAAAATCTTGATGACCCCAATCTCTTGTTTTGTACATTTTTTCCACGTGTCTTGACATCCAATGTATCCCTGCAAAGTTTGGTGAAGATCTGAGTATGTAGTTTTTGACCTTATCTGGAACCTCCTATCTGAAAATTTGAAAATTCTTAAAAAATTCGTCCAAAATCTTGATGTCTCCAATCTCTTGTTTTGTACGTTTTTTCCACGTGTCTTGACATCCAAAGTATCCCTGCAAAGTTTGGTGAAGATCTGAGTATGTAGTTTTTGACCTTATATGGAACCTCCTTTCTGAAAATTTGAGAATTCTTAAAAAATTCGTCCAAAATCTTGATGTCTCCAATCTCTTGTTTTGTACGTTTTTTCCACGTGTCTTGACATCCAATGTATCCATGCAAAGTTTGGTGAAGATCTGAGTATGTCGTTTTTGACCTTATCTGGAACCTCCCATCTGAAAATTTGAAAATTCTTAAAAAATCCGTGCAAAATCTTGATGACCCCAATCTCTTGTTTTGTACGTTTTTTCCACGTGTCTTGACATCTAATGTATCCATGCAAAGTTTGGTGAAGATCTGAGTATGTCGTTTTTGACCTTATCTGGAACCTCCCATCTGAAAATTTGAAAATTCTTAAAAAATTCGTCGAAAATCTTGATGTCTCCAATCTCTTGTTTTGTACGTTTTTTCCACGTGTCTTGACATGCAAAGTATCCCTGCAACGTTTGGTGAAGATCTGAGTATGTAGTTTTTGACCTTATCTGGAACCTCCTATCTGAAAATTTGAAAATTCTTCAAAAATTCGTCGAAAATCTTGATGTCTCCAATCTCTTGTTTTGTACGTTTTTTCCACGTGTCTTGACATCCAATGTATCCCTGCAATGTTTGGTGGAGATCTGAGTATGTAGTTTTTGACCTTATCTGGGACCTCCTATCAGAAAATTTGAAAATTCTTCAAAAATTCGTCCAAAATCTTGATGTCTCCAATCTCTTGTTTTGTACGTTTTTTCCACGTGTCTCGACCTCCAATGTATCCCTGCAAAGTTTGGTGAAGATCTGAGTATGTCGTTTTTGACCTTATCTGGAACATCCTTTCTGAAAATTTGAAAATTCTTAAAAAATTCGTCGAAAATCTTGATGTCTCCAATCTCTTGTTTTGTACGTTTTTTCCACGTGTCTTGACATCCAATGTATCCCTGCAAAGTTTGGTGAAGATCTGAGTATGTAGTTTTTGACCTTATATGGAACCTCCTATCTGAAAATTTGAAAATTCTTAAAAAATTCGACCAAAATCTTGATGTTCCGAATCCTATGTTTTGTATGTTTTTTCCACGTGTCTTGACATCCAATGTATCCATGCAAAGTTTGGTGAAGATCTGAGTATGTAGTTTTTGACCTTATATTGAACCTCCCATCTGAAAATTTGAAAATTCTTAAAAAATTCGTCCAAAATCTTGATGACCCCAATCTCTTGTTTTGTACGTTTTTTCCACGTGTCTTGACATCCAAAGTATCCCTGCAAAGTTTGGTGAAGATCTGAGTATGTAGTTTTTGACCTTATATGGAACCTCCTTTCTGAAAATTTGAGAATTCTTAAAAAATTCGTCCAAAATCTTGATGTCTCCAATCTCTTGTTTTGTACGTTTTTTCCACGTGTCTTGACATCCAATGTATCCATGCAAAGTTTGGTGAAGATCTGAGTATGTCGTTTTTGACCTTATCTGGAACCTCCCATCTGAAAATTTGAAAATTCTTAAAAAATCCGTGCAAAATCTTGATGACCCCAATCTCTTGTTTTGTACGTTTTTTCCACGTGTCTTGACATCCAATGTATCCATGCAAAGTTTGGTGAAGATCTGAGTATGTCGTTTTTGACCTTATCTGGAACCTCCCATCTGAAAATTTGAAAATTCTTAAAAAATTCGTCGAAAATCTTGAAGTCTCCAATCTCTTGTTTTGTACGTTTTTTCCACGTGTCTTGACATGCAAAGTATCCCTGCAACGTTTGGTGAAGATCTGAGTATGTAGTTTTTGACCTTATCTGGAACCTCCTATCTGAAAATTTGAAAATTCATCAAAAATTCGTCGAAAATCTTGATGTCTCCAATCTCTTGTTTTGTACGTTTTTTCCACGTTACTCGACCTCCAATGGATCCCTGCAAAGTTTGGTGAAGATCTGAGTATGTCGTTTTTGACCTTATCTGGAACATCCTTTCTGAAAATTTGAAAATTCTTAAAAAATTCGTCGAAAATCTTGATGTCTCCAATCTCTTGTTTTGTACGTTTTTTCCACGTGTCTTGACATAAAATGTATCCCTGCAAAGTTTGGTGAAGATCTGAGTATGTAGTTTTTGACCTTATATGGAACCTCCTATCTGAAAATTTGAAAATTCTTAAAAAATTCGTCCAAAATCTTGATGTCTCGAATCTCTTGTTTTGTACGTTTTTTCCACGTGTCTCGACCTCCAATGGATCCCTGCAAAGTTTGGTGAAGATCTGAGTATGTCGTTTTTGACCTTATCTGGAACCTCCCATCTGAAAATTTGAAAATTCTTAAAAAATTCGTCGAAAATCTTGATGTCTCCGATCTCTTGTTTTGTACGTTTTTTCCACGTGTCTTGACATGCAAAGTATTCCTGCAAAGTTTGGTGAAGATCTGAGTATGTCGTTTTTGACCTCATCTGGAACCTCCCATCTGAAAATTTGAAAATTCTTAAAAAATTCGTCGAAAATCTTGATGTCTCCAATCTTTTGTTTTGTACGTTTTTTCCACGTGTCTTGACATGCAAAGTATCCCTGCAACGTTTGGTGAAGATCTGAGTATGTAGTTTTTGACCTTATCTGGAACCTCCTATCTGAAAATTTGAAAATTCTTCAAAAATTCGTCGAAAATCTTGATGTCTCCAATCTCTTGTTTTGTACGTTTTTTCCACGTGTCTTGACATCCAATGTATTCCTGCAATGTTTGGTGGAGATCTGAGTATGTAGTTTTAGACCTTATTTGGAACCTCCTATCTGAAAATTTGAAAATTCTTCAAAAATTCGTCCAAAATCTTGATGTCTCCAATCTCTTGTTTTGTACGTTTTTTCCACGTGTCTCGACCTCCAATGGATCCCTGCAAAGTTTGGTGAAGATCTGAGTATGTCGTTTTTGACCTTATCTGGAACATCCTTTCTGAAAATTTGAAAATTCTTAAAAAATTCGTCGAAAATCTTGATGTCTCCAATCTCTTGTTTTGTACGTTTTTTCCACGTGTCTTGACATCCAATGTATCCCTGCAAAGTTTGGTGAAGATCTGAGTATGTAGTTTTTGACCTTATATGGAACCTCCTATCTGAAAATTTGAAAATTCTTAAAAAATTCGTCCAAAATCTTGATGTCTCCAATCTCTTGTTTTGTACGTTTTTTCCACGTGTCTCGACCTCCAATGGATCCCTGCAAAGTTTGGTGAAGATCTGAGTATGTCGTTTTTGACCTTATCTGGAACCTCCCATCTGAAAATTTGAAAATTCTTAAAAAATTCGTCGAAAATCTTGATGTCTCCGATCTCTTGTTTTGTACGTTTTTTCCACGTGTCTTGACATGCAAAGTATTCCTGCAAAGTTTGGTGAAGATCTGAGTATGTAGTTTTTGACCTCATCTGGAACCTCCTATCTGAAAATTTGAAAATTCTTAAAAAATTCGTCCAAAATCTTGATGTCTCCAATCTCTTGTTTTGTACGTTTTTTCCACGTGTCTTGACATCCAATGTATCCCTGCAATGTTTGGTGAAGATCTGAGTATGTAGTTTTTGACCTTATCTGGAACCTCCCATCTGAAAATTTGAAAATTCCTAAAAAATCCGTCCAAAATCTTGATGACCCCAATCTCTTGTTTTGTACTTTTTTTCCACGTGTCTCGACCTCCAATGTATCCCTGCAAAGTTTGGTGAAGATCTGAGTATGCAGTTTTTGACCTTATATGGAACCTCCTATCTGAAAATTTGAAAATTCTTAAAAAATTCGTCCAAAATCTTGATGTCACCAATCCTATGTTTTGTATGTTTTTTCCACGTTTCTTGACATCCAATGTATCCATGCAAAGTTTGGTGAAGATCTGAGTATGTCGTTTTTGACCTTATCTGGAACCTCCCATCTGAAAATTTGAAAATTCTTAAAAAATTCGTCGAAAATCTTGATGTCTCCGATCTCTTGTTTTGTACGTTTTTTCCACGTGTCTTGACATGCAAAGTATTCCTGCAAAGTTTGGTGAAGATCTGAGTATGTAGTTTTTGACCTCATCTGGAACCTCCTATCTGAAAATTTGAAAATTCTTAAAAAATTCGTCCAAAATCTTGATGTCTCCAATCTCTTGTTTTGTACGTTTTTTCCACGTGTCTTGACATCCAATGTATCCCTGCAATGTTTGGTGAAGATCTGAGTATGTAGTTTTTTACCTTATCTGGAACCTCCCATCTGAAAATTTGAAAATTCCTAAAAAATCCGTCCAAAATCTTGATGACCCCAATCTCTTGTTTTGTACTTTTTTCCACGTGTCTCGACGTCCAATGTATCCCTGCAAAGTTTGGTGAAGATCTGAGTATGTAGTTTTTGACCTTATATGGAACCTCCTATCTGAAAATTTGAAAATTCTTAAAAAATTCGTCCAAAATCTTGATGTCACCAATCCTATGTTTTGTATGTTTTTTCCACGTGTCTTGACATCCAATGTATCCATGCAAAGTTTGGTGAAGATCTGAGTATGTCGTTTTTGACCTTATCTGGAACCTCCCATCTGAAAATTTGAAAATTCTTAAAAAATCCGTGCAAAATCTTGATGACCCCAATCTCTTGTTTTGTACGTTTTTTCCACGTGTCTTGACATCTAATGTATCCATGCAAAGTTTGGTGAAGATCTGAGTATGTCGTTTTTGACCTTATCTGGAACCTCCCATCTGAAAATTTGAAAATTCTTAAAAAATTCGTCGAAAATCTTGATGTCTCCAATCTCTTGTTTTGTACGTTTTTTCCACGTGTCTTGACATGCAAAGTATCCCTGCAACGTTTGGTGAAGATCTGAGTATGTAGTTTTTGACCTTATCTGGAACCTCCTATCTGAAAATTTGAAAATTCTTCAAAAATTCGTCGAAAATCTTGATGTCTCCAATCTCTTGTTTTGTACGTTTTTTCCACGTGTCTTGACATCCAATGTATCCCTGCAATGTTTGGTGGAGATCTGAGTATGTAGTTTTTGACCTTATCTGGGACCTCCTATCAGAAAATTTGAAAATTCTTCAAAAATTCGTCCAAAATCTTGATGTCTCCAATCTCTTGTTTTGTACGTTTTTTCCACGTGTCTCGACCTCCAATGTATCCCTGCAAAGTTTGGTGAAGATCTGAGTATGTCGTTTTTGACCTTATCTGGAACATCCTTTCTGAAAATTTGAAAATTCTTAAAAAATTCGTCGAAAATCTTGATGTCTCCAATCTCTTGTTTTGTACGTTTTTTCCACGTGTCTTGACATCCAATGTATCCCTGCAAAGTTTGGTGAAGATCTGAGTATGTAGTTTTTGACCTTATATGGAACCTCCTATCTGAAAATTTGAAAATTCTTAAAAAATTCGACCAAAATCTTGATGTTCCGAATCCTATGTTTTGTATATTTTTTCCACGTGTCTTGACATCCAATGTATCCATGCAAAGTTTGGTGAAGATCTGAGTATGTAGTTTTTGACCTTATATTGAACCTCCCATCTGAAAATTTGAAAATTCTTAAAAAATTCGTCCAAAATCTTGATGACCCCAATCTCTTGTTTTGTACGTTTTTTCCACGTGTCTTGACATCCAAAGTATCCCTGCAAAGTTTGGTGAAGATCTGAGTATGTAGTTTTTGACCTTATATGGAACCTCCTTTCTGAAAATTTGAGAATTCTTAAAAAATTCGTCCAAAATCTTGATGTCTCCAATCTCTTGTTTTGTACGTTTTTTCCACGTGTCTTGACATCCAATGTATCCATGCAAAGTTTGGTGAAGATCTGAGTATGTCGTTTTTGACCTTATCTGGAACCTCCCATCTGAAAATTTGAAAATTCTTAAAAAATCCGTGCAAAATCTTGATGACCCCAATCTCTTGTTTTGTACGTTTTTTCCACGTGTCTTGACATCCAATGTATCCATGCAAAGTTTGGTGAAGATCTGAGTATGTCGTTTTTGACCTTATCTGGAACCTCCCATCTGAAAATTTGAAAATTCTTAAAAAATTCGTCGAAAATCTTGATGTCTCCAATCTCTTGTTTTGTACGTTTTTTCCACGTGTCTTGACATGCAAAGTAACCCTGCAACGTTTGGTGAAGATCTGAGTATGTAGTTTTTGACCTTATCTGGAACCTCCTATCTGAAAATTTTAAAATTCTTAAAAAATTCGTCGAAAATCTTGATGTCTCCAATCTCTTGTTTTGTACGTTTTTTCCACGTGTCTTGACATCCAATGTATTCCTGCAATGTTTGGTGGAGATCTGAGTATGTAGTTTTAGACCTTATCTGGAACCTCCTATCTGAAAATTTGAAAATTCTTCAAAAATTCGTCCAAAATCTTGATGTCTCCAATCTCTTGTTTTGTACGTTTTTTCCACGTTACTCGACCTCCAATGGATCCCTGCAAAGTTTGGTGAAGATCTGAGTATGTCGTTTTTGACCTTATCTGGAACATCCTTTCTGAAAATTTGAAAATTCTTAAAAAATTCGTCGAAAATCTTGATGTCTCCAATCTCTTGTTTTGTACGTTTTTTCCACGTGTCTTGACATCCAATGTATCCCTGCAAAGTTTGGTGAAGATCTGAGTATGAAGTTTTTGACCTTATATGGAACCTCCTATCTGAAAATTTGAAAATTCTTAAAAAATTCGTCCAAAATCTTGATGTCTCCAATCTCTTGTTTTGTACGTTTTTTCCACGTGTCTCGACCTCCAATGGATCCCTGCAAAGTTTGGTGAAGATCTGAGTATGTCGTTTTTGACCTTATCTGGAACCTCCCATCTGAAAATTTGAAAATTCTTAAAAAATTCGTCGAAAATCTTGATGTCTCCGATCTCTTGTTTTGTACGTTTTTTCCACGTGTCTTGACATGCAAAGTATTCCTGCAAAGTTTGGTGAAGATCTGAGTATGTCGTTTTTGACCTCATCTGGAACCTCCCATCTGAAAATTTGAAAATTCTTAAAAAATTCGTCGAAAATCTTGATGTCTCCAATCTTTTGTTTTGTACGTTTTTTCCACGTGTCTTGACATGCAAAGTATCCCTGCAACGTTTGGTGAAGATCTGAGTATGTAGTTTTTGACCTTATCTGGAACCTCCTATCTGAAAATTTGAAAATTCTTCAAAAATTCGTCGAAAATCTTGATGTCTCCAATCTCTTGTTTTGTACGTTTTTTCCACGTGTCTTGACATCCAATGTATTCCTGCAATGTTTGGTGGAGATCTGAGTATGTAGTTTTAGACCTTATTTGGAACCTCCTATCTGAAAATTTGAAAATTCTTCAAAAATTCGTCCAAAATCTTGATGTCTCCAATCTCTTGTTTTGTACGTTTTTTCCACGTGTCTCGACCTCCAATGGATCCCTGCAAAGTTTGGTGAAGATCTGAGTATGTCGTTTTTGACCTTATCTGGAACATCCTTTCTGAAAATTTGAAAATTCTTAAAAAATTCGTCGAAAATCTTGATGTCTCCAATCTCTTGTTTTGTACGTTTTTTCCACGTGTCTTGACATCCAATGTATCCCTGCAAAGTTTGGTGAAGATCTGAGTATGTAGTTTTTGACCTTATATGGAACCTCCTATCTGAAAATTTGAAAATTCTTAAAAAATTCGTCCAAAATCTTGATGTCTCCAATCTCTTGTTTTGTACGTTTTTTCCACGTGTCTCGACCTCCAATGGATCCCTGCAAAGTTTGGTGAAGATCTGAGTATGTCGTTTTTGACCTTATCTGGAACCTCCCATCTGAAAATTTGAAAATTCTTAAAAAATTCGTCGAAAATCTTGATGTCTCCGATCTCTTGTTTTGTACGTTTTTTCCACGTGTCTTGACATGCAAAGTATTCCTGCAAAGTTTGGTGAAGATCTGAGTATGTAGTTTTTGACCTCATCTGGAACCTCCTATCTGAAAATTTGAAAATTCTTAAAAAATTCGTCCAAAATCTTGATGTCTCCAATCTCTTGTTTTGTACGTTTTTTCCACGTGTCTTGACATCCAATGTATCCCTGCAATGTTTGGTGAAGATCTGAGTATGTAGTTTTTGACCTTATCTGGAACCTCCCATCTGAAAATTTGAAAATTCCTAAAAAATCCGTCCAAAATCTTGATGACCCCAATCTCTTGTTTTGTACTTTTTTTCCACGTGTCTCGACCTCCAATGTATCCCTGCAAAGTTTGGTGAAGATCTGAGTATGTAGTTTTTGACCTTATATGGAACCTCCTATCTGAAAATTTGAAAATTCTTAAAAAATTCGTCCAAAATCTTGATGTCACCAATCCTATGTTTTGTATGTTTTTTCCACGTGTCTTGACATCCAATGTATCCATGCAAAGTTTGGTGAAGATCTGAGTATGTCGTTTTTGACCTTATCTGGAACCTCCCATCTGAAAATTTGAAAATTCTTAAAAAATTCGTCGAAAATCTTGATGTCTCCGATCTCTTGTTTTGTACGTTTTTTCCACGTGTCTTGACATGCAAAGTATTCCTGCAAAGTTTGGTGAAGATCTGAGTATGTAGTTTTTGACCTCATCTGGAACCTCCTATCTGAAAATTTGAAAATTCTTAAAAAATTCGTCCAAAATCTTGATGTCTCCAATCTCTTGTTTTGTACGTTTTTTCCACGTGTCTTGACATCCAATGTATCCCTGCAATGTTTGGTGAAGATCTGAGTATGTAGTTTTTGACCTTATCTGGAACCTCCCATCTGAAAATTTGAAAATTCCTAAAAAATCCGTCCAAAATCTTGATGACCCCAATCTCTTGTTTTGTACTTTTTTTCCACGTGTCTCGACGTCCAATGTATCCCTGCAAAGTTTGGTGAAGATCTGAGTATGTAGTTTTTGACCTTATATGGAACCTCCTATCTGAAAATTTGAAAATTCTTAAAAAATTCGTCCAAAATCTTGATGTCACCAATCCTATGTTTTGTATGTTTTTTCCACGTGTCTTGACATCCAATGTATCCATGCAAAGTTTGGTGAAGATCTGAGTATGTCGTTTTTGACCTTATCTGGAACCTCCCATCTGAAAATTTGAAAATTCTTAAAAAATTCGTCGAAAATCTTGATGTCTCCGATCTCTTGTTTTGTACGTTTTTTCCACGTGTCTTGACATGCAAAGTATTCCTGCAAAGTTTGGTGAAGATCTGAGTATGTAGTTTTTGACCTCATCTGGAACCTCCTATCTGAAAATTTGAAAATTCTTAAAAAATTCGTCCAAAATTTTGATGTCTCCAATCTCTTGTTTTGTACGTTTTTTCCACGTGTCTTGACATCCAATGTATCCCTGCAATGTTTGGTGAAGATCTGAGTATGTAGTTTTTGACCTTATCTGGAACCTCCCATCTGAAAATTTGAAAATTCCTAAAAAATCCGTCCAAAATCTTGATGACCCCAATCTCTTGTTTTGTACATTTTTTCCACGTGTCTTGACATCCAATGTATCCCTGCAAAGTTTGGTGAAGATCTGAGTATGTAGTTTTTGACCTTATCTGGAACCTCCTATCTGAAAATTTGAAAATTCTTAAAAAATTCGTCCAAAATCTTGATGTCTCCAATCTCTTGTTTTGTACGTTTTTTCCACGTGTCTTGACATCCAAAGTATCCCTGCAAAGTTTGGTGAAGATCTGAGTATGTAGTTTTTGACCTTATATGGAACCTCCTTTCTGAAAATTTGAGAATTCTTAAAAAATTCGTCCAAAATCTTGATGTCTCCAATCTCTTGTTTTGTACGTTTTTTCCACGTGTCTTGACATCCAATGTATCCATGCAAAGTTTGGTGAAGATCTGAATATGTCGTTTTTGACCTTATCTGGAACCTCCCATCTGAAAATTTGAAAATTCTTAAAAAATCCGTGCAAAATCTTGATGACCCCAATCTCTTGTTTTGTACGTTTTTTCCACGTGCCTTGACATCTAATGTATCCATGCAAAGTTTGGTGAAGATCTGAGTATGTCGTTTTTGACCTTATCTGGAACCTCCCATCTGAAAATTTGAAAATTCTTAAAAAATTCGTCGAAAATCTTGATGTCTCCAATCTCTTGTTTTGTACGTTTTTTCCACGTGTCTTGACATGCAAAGTATCCCTGCAACGTTTGGTGAAGATCTGAGTATGTAGTTTTTGACCTTATCTGGAACCTCCTATCTGAAAATTTGAAAATTCTTCAAAAATTCGTCGAAAATCTTGATGTCTCCAATCTCTTGTTTTGTACGTTTTTTCCACGTGTCTTGACATCCAATGTATCCCTGCAATGTTTGGTGGAGATCTGAGTATGTAGTTTTTGACCTTATCTGGGACCTCCTATCAGAAAATTTGAAAATTCTTCAAAAATTCGTCCAAAATCTTGATGTCTCCAATCTCTTGTTTTGTACGTTTTTTCCACGTGTCTCGACCTCCAATGTATCGCTGCAAAGTTTGGTGAAGATCTGAGTATGTCGTTTTTGACCTTATCTGGAACATCCTTTCTGAAAATTTGAAAATTCTTAAAAAATTCGTCGAAAATCTTGATGTCTCCAATCTCTTGTTTTGTACGTTTTTTCCACGTGTCTTGACATCCAATGTATCCCTGCAAAGTTTGGTGAAGATCTGAGTATGTAGTTTTTGACCTTATATGGAACCTCCTATCTGAAAATTTGAAAATTCTTAAAAAATTCGACCAAAATCTTGATGTTCCGAATCCTATGTTTTGTATGTTTTTTCCACGTGTCTTGACATCCAATGTATCCATGCAAAGTTTGGTGAAGATTTGAGTATGTAGTTTTTGACCTTATATTGAACCTCCCATCTGAAAATTTGAAAATTCTTAAAAAATTCGTCCAAAATCTTGATGACCCCAATCTCTTGTTTTGTACGTTTTTTCCACGTGTCTTGACATCCAAAGTATCCCTGCAAAGTTTGGTGAAGATCTGAGTATGTAGTTTTTGACCTTATATGGAACCTCCTTTCTGAAAATTTGAGAATTCTTAAAAAATTCGTCCAAAATCTTGATGTCTCCAATCTCTTGTTTTGTACGTTTTTTCCACGTGTCTTGACATCCAATGTATCCATGCAAAGTTTGGTGAAGATCTGAGTATGTCGTTTTTGACCTTATCTGGAACCTCCCATCTGAAAATTTGAAAATTCTTAAAAGAATTTAACAAAATCTTGATGTCCCCAATCCTATGTTTTGTATGTTTTTTCCACGTGTCTTGACATACAATGTATCCCTGCAGAGTTTGGTGAAGATCTGAGTATGTAGTTTTTGACCTTATCTGGAACCTCCCATCTGAAAATTTGAAAATTCCTAAAAAATCCGTCCAAAATCTTGTTGACCCGAATCTCTTGTTTTGTACGTTTTTTCCACGTGTCTTGACATCCAATGTATCCCTGCAAAGTTTGGTGAAGATCTGAGTATGTAGTTTTTGACCTTATCTGGAACCGCATTTCTGAAAATTTGAAAATTTTTTAAAAAATCGTCCAAAATCTTGATGTCTCCAATCTCTTGTTTTGTACGTTTTTTCCACGTGTCTTGACATCCAATGTATCCCTGCAAAGTTTGGTGAAGATCTGAGTATGTAGTTTTTGACCTTATATGGAACCTCCTATCTGAAAATTTGAAAATTCTTAAAAAATTCGTCCAAAATCTTGATGTCTCCAATCTCTTGTTTTGTACGTTTTTTCCACGTGTCTCGACCTCCAATGGATCCCTGCAAAGTTTGGTGAAGATCTGAGTATGTCGTTTTTGACCTTATCTGGAACCTCCCATCTGAAAATTTGAAAATTCTTAAAAAATTCGTCGAAAATCTTGATGTCTCCGATCTCTTGTTTTGTACGTTTTTTCCACGTGTCTTGACATGCAAAGTATTCCTGCAAAGTTTGGTGAAGATCTGAGTATGTAGTTTTTGACCTCATCTGGAACCTCCTATCTGAAAATTTGAAAATTCTTAAAAAATTCGTCCAAAATCTTGATGTCTCCAATCTCTTGTTTTGTACGTTTTTTCCACGTGTCTTGACATCCAATGTATCCCTGCAAAGTTTGGTGAAGATCTGAGTATGTAGTTTTTGACCTTATCTGGAACCTCCTATCTGAAAATTTGAAAATTCTTAAAAAATTCGTCCAAAATCTTGATGTCTCCAATCTCTTGTTTTGTACGTTTTTTCCACGTGTCTTGATATCCAATGTATCCCTGCAAAGTTTGGTGAAGATCTGAGTATGTCGTTTTTGACGTTATCTGGAACATCCTTTCTGAAAATTTGAAAATTGTTAAAAAATTCGTCCAAAATCTTGATGTCTCCAATCTCTTTTTTGTACGTTTTTTCCACGTGTCTTGACATCCAATGTATCCCTGCAAAGTTTGGTGAACATCTGAGTATGTAGTTTTTGACCTTATCTGGAACCTCCCATCTGAAAATTTGAAAATTCTTAAAAAATTCGACCAAAATCTTGATGTCTCCAATCTTTTGTTTTGTACGTTTTTTCCACGTGTCTTGACACATAATGTATCCATGCAAAGTTTGGTGAAGATCTGAGTATGTAGTTTTTGACCTTATATGGAACCTCCTATCTGAAAATTTGAAAATTCTTAAAAAATTCGTCCAAAATCTTGATGTCTCCAATCTCTTGTTTTGTACGTTTTTTCCACGTGTCTTGACATCCAATGTATCCCTGCAAAGTTTGGTGAAGATCTGAGTATGTAGTTTTTGACCTTATCTGGAACCTCCCATCTGAAAATTTGAAAATTCCTAAAAAATCCGTGCAAAATCTTGATGACCCCAATCTCTTGTTTTGTACGTTTTTTCCACGTGTCTTGACATCCAATGTTTTCCTGCAATGTTTGGTGAAGATCTGAGTATGTAGTTTTTGACCTTATCTGGAACCTCCTATCTGAAAATTTGAAAATTCTTAAAAAATTCGACCAAAATCTTGATGTTCCGAATCCTATGTTTTGTATGTTTTTTCCACGTGTCTTGACATCCAATGTATCCATGCAAAGTTTGGTGAAGATCTGAGTATGTAGTTTTTGACCTTATATTGAACCTCCCATCTGAAAATTTGAAAATTCTTAAAAAATTCGTCCAAAATCTTGATGACCCCAATCTCTTGTTTTGTACGTTTTTTCCACGTGTCTTGACATCCAAAGTATCCCTGCAAAGTTTGGTGAAGATCTGAGTATGTAGTTTTTGACCTTATATGGAACCTCCTTTCTGAAAATTTGAGAATTCTTAAAAAATTCGTCCAAAATCTTGATGTCTCCAATCTCTTGTTTTGTACGTTTTTTCCACGTGTCTTGACATCCAATGTATCCATGCAAAGTTTGGTGAAGATCTGAGTATGTCGTTTTTGACCTTATCTGGAACCTCCCATCTGAAAATTTGAAAATTCTTAAAAAATTCGTCGAAAATCTTGATGTCTCCAATCTTTTGTTTTGTACGTTTTTTCCACGTGTCTTGACATGCAAAGTATCCCTGCAAAGTTTGGTGAAGATCTGAGTATGTAGTTTTTGACCTTATCTGGAACCTCCTATCTGAAAATTTGAAAATTCTTAAAAAATTCGTCGAAAATCTTGATGTCTCCAATCTCTTGTTTTGTACGTTTTTTCCACGTGTCTTGATATCCAATGTATCCCTGCAAAGTTTGGTGAAGATCTGAGTATGTCGTTTTTGACCTTATCTGGAACATCCTTTCTGAAAATTTGAAAATTGTTAAAAAATTCGTCCAAAATCTTGATGTCTCCAATCTCTTTTTTGTACGTTTTTTCCACGTGTCTTGACATCCAATGTATCCCTGCAAAGTTTGGTGAAGATCTGAGTATGTAGTTTTTGACCTTATCTGGAACCTCCCATCTGAAAATTTGAAAATTCTTAAAAAATTCGACCAAAATCTTGATGTCTCCAATCTTTTGTTTTGTACGTTTTTTCCACGTGTCTTGACACATAATGTATCCATGCAAAGTTTGGTGAAGATCTGAGTATGTAGTTTTTGACCTTATATGGAACCTCCTTTCTGAAAATTTGAGAATTCTTAAAAAATTCGTCCAAAATCTTGATGTCTCCAATCTCTTGTTTTGTACGTTTTTTCCACGTGTCTTGACATCCAATGTATCCATGCAAAGTTTGGTGAAGATCTGAGTATGTCGTTTTTGACCTTATCTGGAACCTCCCTTCTGAAAATTTGAAAATTCTTAAAAAATTCGTCGAAAATCTTGATGTCTGCAATCTCTTGTTTTGTACGTTTTTTCCACGTGTCTTGACATGCAAAGTATCCCTGCAACGTTTGGTGAAGATCTGAGTATGTAGTTTTTGACCTTATCTGGAACCTCCTATCTGAAAATTTGAAAATTCTTCAAAAATTCGTCGACAATCTTGATGTCTCCAATCTCTTGTTTTGTACGTTTTTTCCACGTGTCTTGACATCCAATGTTTTCCTGCAATGTTTGGTGGAGATCTGAGTATGTAGTTTTAGACCTTATCTGGAACCTCCTATCTGAAAATTTGAAAATTCTTCAAAAATTCGTCCAAAATCTTGATGTCTCCAATCTCTTGTTTTGTACGTTTTTTCCACGTGTCTCGACCTCCAATGGATCCCTGCAAAGTTTGGTGAAGATCTGAGTATGTCGTTTTTGACCTTATCTGGAACATCCTTTCTGAAAATTTGAAAATTCTTAAAAAATTCGTCGAAAATCTTGATGTCTCCAATCTCTTGTTTTGTACGTTTTTTCCACGTGTCTTGACATCCAATGTATCCCTGCAAAGTTTGGTGAAGATCTGAGTATGTAGTTTTTGACCTTATATGGAACCTCCTATCTGAAAATTTGAAAATTCTTAAAAAATTCGTCCAAAATCTTGATGTCACCAATCCTATGTTTTGTATGTTTTTTCCACGTGTCTTGACATCCAATGTATCCATGCAAAGTTTGGTGAAGATCTGAGTATGTCGTTTTTGACCTTATCTGGAACCTCCCATCTGAAAATTTGAAAATTCTTAAAAAATTCGTCCAAAATCTTGATGTCTCCGATCTCTTGTTTTGTACGTTTTTTCCACGTGTCTTGACATGCAAAGTATTCCTGCAAAGTTTGGTGAAGATCTGAGTATGTAGTTTTTGACTTCATCTGGAACCTCCTATCTGAAAATTTGAAAATTCTTAAAAAATTCGTCCAAAATTTTGATGTCTCCAATCTCTTCTTTTGTACGTTTTTTCCACGTGTCTTGACATCCAATGTATCCCTGCAATGTTTGGTGAAGATCTGAGTATGTAGTTTTTGACCTTATCTGGAACCTCCCATCTGAAAATTTGAAAATTCCTAAAAAATCCGTCCATAATCTTGATGACCCCAATCTCTTGTTTTGTACGTTTTTTCCACGTGTCTTGACATCCAATGTATCCCTGCAAAGTTTGGTGAAGATCTGAGTATGTAGTTTTTGACCTTATCTGGAACCTCCTATCTGAAAATTTGAAAATTCTTAAAAAATTCGTCCAAAATCTTGATGTCTCCAATCTCTTGTTTTGTACGTTTTTTCCACGTGTCTTGACATCCAAAGTATCCCTGCAAAGTTTGGTGAAGATCTGAGTATGTAGTTTTTGACCTTATATGGAACCTCCTATCTGAAAATTTGAGAATTCTTAAAAAATTCGTCCAAAATCTTGATGTCTCCAATCTCTTGTTTTGTACGTTTTTTCCACGTGTCTTGACATCCAATGTATCCCTGCAATGTTTGGTGAAGATCTGAGTATGTAGTTTTTGACCTTATCTGGAACCTCCCATCTGAAAATTTGAAAATTCCTAAAAAATCCGTCCAAAATCTTGATGACCCCAATCTCTTGTTTTGTACGTTTTTTCCACGTGTCTTGACATCCAATGTATCCCTGCAAAGTTTGGTGAAGATCTGAGTATGTAGTTTTTGACCTTATCTGGAACCTCCTATCTGAAAATTTGAAAATTCTTAAAAAATTCGTCCAAAATCTTGATGTCTCCAATCTCTTGTTTTGTACGTTTTTTCCACGTGTCTTGACATCCAAAGTATCCCTGCAAAGTTTGGTGAAGATCTGAGTATGTAGTTTTTGACTTTATATGGAACCTCCTATCTGAAAATTTGAAAATTCTTAAAAAATTCGTCCAAAATCTTGATGTCTCCAATCTCTTGTTTTGTACGTTTTTTCCACGTGTCTCGACCTCCAATAGATCCCTGCAAAGTTTGGTGAAGATCTGAGTATGTCGTTTTTGACCTTATCTGGAACCTCCCATCTGAAAATTTGAAAATTCTTAAAAAATTCGTCGAAAATCTTGATGTCTCCGATCTCTTGTTTTGTACGTTTTTTCCACGTGTCTTGACATGCAAAGTATTCCTGCAAAGTTTGGTGAAGATCTGAGTATGTAGTTTTTGACCTCATCTGGAACCTCCTATCTGAAAATTTGAAAATTCTTAAAAAATTCGTCCAAAATCTTGATGTCTCCAATCTCTTGTTTTGTACGTTTTTTCCACGTGTCTTGACATCCAATGTATCCCTGCAATGTTTGGTGAAGATCTGAGTATGTAGTTTTTGACCTTATCTGGAACCTCCCATCTGAAAATTTGAAAATTCCTAAAAAATCCGTCCAAAATCTTGATGACCCCAATCTCTTGTTTTGTACTTTTTTTCCACGTGTCTCGACCTCCAATGTATCCCTGCAAAGTTTGGTGAAGATCTGAGTATGTAGTTTTTGACCTTATATGGAACCTCCTATCTGAAAATTTGAAAATTCTTAAAAAATTCGTCCAAAATCTTGATGTCACCAATCCTATGTTTTGTATGTTTTTTCCACGTGTCTTGACATCCAATGGATCCCTGCAAAGTTTGGTGAAGATCTGAGTATGTCGTTTTTGACCTTATCTGGAACCTCCCATCTGAAAATTTGAAAATTCTTAAAAAATTCGTCGAAAATCTTGATGTCTCCGATCTCTTGTTTTGTACGTTTTTTCCACGTGTCTTGACATGCAAAGTATTCCTGCAAAGTTTGGTGAAGATCTGAGTATGTAGTTTTTGACCTCATCTGGAACCTCCTATCTGAAAATTTGAAAATTCTTAAAAAATTCGTCCAAAATCTTGATGTCTCCAATCTCTTGTTTTGTACGTTTTTTCCACGTGTCTTGACATCCAATGTATCCCTGCAATGTTTGGTGAAGATCTGAGTATGTAGTTTTTGACCTTATCTGGAACCTCCCATCTGAAAATTTGAAAATTCCTAAAAAATCCGTCCAAAATCTTGATGACCCCAATCTCTTGTTTTGTACTTTTTTTCCACGTGTCTCGACCTCCAATGTATCCCTGCAAAGTTTGGTGAAGATCTGAGTATGTAGTTTTTGACCTTATCTGGAACCTCCTATCTGAAAATTTGAAAATTCTTAAAAAATTCGTCCAAAATCTTGATGTCTCCAATCTCTTGTTTTGTACGTTTTTTCCACGTGTCTTGACATCCAAAGTATCCCTGCAAAGTTTGGTGAAGATCTGAGTATGTAGTTTTTGACCTTATATGGAACCTCCTTTCTGAAAATTTGAGAATTCTTAAAAAATTCGTCCAAAATCTTGATGTCTCCAATCTCTTGTTTTGTACGTTTTTTCCACGTGTCTTGACATCCAATGTATCCATGCAAAGTTTGGTGAAGATCTGAGTATGTCGTTTTTGACCTTATCTGGAACCTCCCATCTGAAAATTTGAAAATTCTTAAAAAATCCGTGCAAAATCTTGATGACCCCAATCTCTTGTTTTGTACGTTTTTTCCACGTGTCTTGACATCCAATGTATCCATGCAAAGTTTGGTGAAGATCTGAGTATGTCGTTTTTGACCTTATCTGGAACCTCCCATCTGAAAATTTGAAAATTCTTAAAAAATTCGTCGAAAATCTTGATGTCTCCAATCTCTTGTTTTGTACGTTTTTTCCACGTGTCTTGACATGCAAAGTATCCCTGCAACGTTTGGTGAAGATCTGAGTATGTAGTTTTTGACCTTATCTGGAACCTCCTATCTGAAAATTTGAAAATTCTTCAAAAATTCGTCGAAAATCTTGATGTCTCCAATCTCTTGTTTTGTACGTTTTTTCCACGTGTCTTGACATCCAATGTATCCCTGCAATGTTTGGTGGAGATCTGAGTATGTAGTTTTTGACCTTATCTGGGACCTCCTATCAGAAAATTTGAAAATTCTTCAAAAATTCGTCCAAAATCTTGATGTCTCCAATCTCTTGTTTTGTACGTTTTTTCCACGTGTCTCGACCTCCAATGTATCCCTGCAAAGTTTGGTGAAGATCTGAGTATGTCGTTTTTGACCTTATCTGGAACATCCTTTCTGAAAATTTGAAAATTCTTAAAAAATTCGTCGAAAATCTTGATGTCTCCAATCTCTTGTTTTGTACGTTTTTTCCACGTGTCTTGACATCCAATGTATCCCTGCAAAGTTTGGTGAAGATCTGAGTATGTAGTTTTTGACCTTATATGGAACCTCCTATCTGAAAATTTGAAAATTCTTAAAAAATTCGACCAAAATCTTGATGTTCCGAATCCTATGTTTTGTATGTTTTTTCCACGTGTCTTGACATCCAATGTATCCATGCAAAGTTTGGTGAAGATCTGAGTATGTAGTTTTTGACCTTATATTGAACATCCCATCTGAAAATTTGAAAATTCTTAAAAAATTCGTCCAAAATCTTGATGACCCCAATCTCTTGTTTTGTACGTTTTTTCCACGTGTCTTGACATCCAAAGTATCCCTGCAAAGTTTGGTGAAGATCTGAGTATGTAGTTTTTGACCTTATATGGAACCTCCTTTCTGAAAATTTGAGAATTCTTAAAAAATTCGTCCAAAATCTTGATGTCTCCAATCTCTTGTTTTGTACGTTTTTTCCACGTGTCTTGACATCCAATGTATCCATGCAAAGTTTGGTGAAGATCTGAGTATGTCGTTTTTGACCTTATCTGGAACCTCCCATCTGAAAATTTGAAAATTCTTAAAAAATCCGTGCAAAATCTTGATGACCCCAATCTCTTGTTTTGTACGTTTTTTCCACGTGTCTTGACATCCAATGTATCCATGCAAAGTTTGGTGAAGATCTGAGTATGTCGTTTTTGACCTTATCTGGAACCTCCCATCTGAAAATTTGAAAATTCTTAAAAAATTCGTCGAAAATCTTGATGTCTCCAATCTCTTGTTTTGTACGTTTTTTCCACGTGTCTTGACATGCAAAGTATCCCTGCAACGTTTGGTGAAGATCTGAGTATGTAGTTTTTGACCTTATCTGGAACCTCCTATCTGAAAATTTGAAAATTCTTAAAAAATTCGTCCAAAATCTTGATGTCTCCAATCTCTTGTTTTGTACGTTTTTTCCACGTGTCTTGACATCCAATGTATCCCTGCAATGTTTGGTGAAGATCTGAGTATGTAGTTTTTGACCTTATATGGAGCCTCCTATCTGAAAATTTGAAAATTCTTAAAAAATTCGTCCAAAATCTTGATGTCTCCAATCTCTTGTTTTGTACGTTCTTTCCACGTGTCTTGACATCCAATGTATCCCTGCAATGTTTGGTGAAGATCTGAGTATGTAGTTTTTGACCTTATATGGAACCTCCTATCTGAAAATTTGAAAATTCTTCAAAAATTCGTCCAAAATCTTGATGTCTCCAATCTCTTGTTTTGTACGTTTTTTCCACGTGTCTCGACCTCCAATGTATCCCTGCAAAGTTTGGTGAAGATCTGAGTATGTCGTTTTTGACCTTATCTGGAACATCCTTTCTGAAAATTTGAAAATTCTTAAAAAATTCGTCGAAAATCTTGATGTCTCCAATCTCTTGTTTTGTACGTTTTTTCCACGTGTCTTGACATCCAATGTATCCCTGCAAAGTTTGGTGAAGATCTGAGTATGTAGTTTTTGACCTTATATGGAACCTCCTATCTGAAAATTTGAAAATTCTTAAAAAATTCGACCAAAATCTTGATGTTCCGAATCCTATGTTTTGTATGTTTTTTCCACGTGTCTTGACATCCAATGTATCCATGCAAAGTTTGGTGAAGATCTGAGTATGTAGTTTTTGACCTTATATTGAACCTCCCATCTGAAAATTTGAAAATTCTTAAAAAATTCGTCCAAAATCTTGATGACCCCAATCTCTTGTTTTGTACGTTTTTTCCACGTGTCTTGACATCCAAAGTATCCCTGCAAAGTTTGGTGAAGATCTGAGTATGTAGTTTTTGACCTTATATGGAACCTCCTTTCTGAAAATTTGAGAATTCTTAAAAAATTCGTCCAAAATCTTGATGTCTCCAATCTCTTGTTTTGTACGTTTTTTCCACGTGTCTTGACATCCAATGTATCCATGCAAAGTTTGGTGAAGATCTGAGTATGTCGTTTTTGACCTTATCTGGAACCTCCCATCTGAAAATTTGAAAATTCTTAAAAAATCCGTGCAAAATCTTGATGACCCCAATCTCTTGTTTTGTACGTTTTTTCCACGTGTCTTGACATCCAATGTATCCATGCAAAGTTTGGTGAAGATCTGAGTATGTCGTTTTTGACCTTATCTGGAACCTCCCATCTGAAAATTTGAAAATTCTTAAAAAATTCGTCGAAAATCTTGATGTCTCCAATCTCTTGTTTTGTACGTTTTTTCCACGTGTCTTGACATGCAAAGTATCCCTGCAACGTTTGGTGAAGATCTGAGTATGTAGTTTTTGACCTTATCTGGAACCTCCTATCTGAAAATTTGAAAATTCTTAAAAAATTCGTCCAAAATCTTGATGTCTCCAATCTCTTGTTTTGTACGTTTTTTCCACGTGTCTTGACATCCAATGTATCCCTGCAATGTTTGGTGAAGATCTGAGTATGTAGTTTTTGACCTTATATGGAGCCTCCTATCTGAAAATTTGAAAATTCTTAAAAAATTCGTCCAAAATCTTGATGTCTCCAATCTCTTGTTTTGTACGTTCTTTCCACGTGTCTTGACATCCAATGTATCCCTGCAATGTTTGGTGAAGATCTGAGTATGTAGTTTTTGACCTTATATGGAACCTCCTATCTGAAAATTTGAAAATTCTTAAAAGAATTTAACAAAATCTTGATGTCCCCAATCCTATGTTTTGTATGTTTTTTCCACGTGTCTTGACATACAATGTATCCCTGCAGAGTTTGGTGAAGATCTGAGTATGTAGTTTTTGACCTTATCTGGAACCTCCCATCTGAAAATTTGAAAATTCCTAAAAAATCCGTCCAAAATCTTGTTGACCCGAATCTCTTGTTTTGTACGTTTTTTCCACGTGTCTTGACATCCAATGTATCCCTGCAAAGTTTGGTGAAGATCTGAGTATGTAGTTTTTGACCTTATCTGGAACCGCATTTCTGAAAATTTGAAAATTTTTTAAAAAATCGTCCAAAATCTTGATGTCTCCAATCTCTTGTTTTGTACGTTTTTTCCACGTGTCTTGACATCCAATGTATCCCTGCAAAGTTTGGTGAAGATCTGAGTATGTAGTTTTTGACCTTATATGGAACCTCCTATCTGAAAATTTGAAAATTCTTAAAAAATTCGTCCAAAATCTTGATGTCTCCAATCTCTTGTTTTGTACGTTTTTTCCACGTGTCTCGACCTCCAATGGATCCCTGCAAAGTTTGGTGAAGATCTGAGTATGTCGTTTTTGACCTTATCTGGAACCTCCCATCTGAAAATTTGAAAATTCTTAAAAAATTCGTCGAAAATCTTGATGTCTCCGATCTCTTGTTTTGTACGTTTTTTCCACGTGTCTTGACATGCAAAGTATTCCTGCAAAGTTTGGTGAAGATCTGAGTATGTAGTTTTTGACCTCATCTGGAACCTCCTATCTGAAAATTTGAAAATTCTTAAAAAATTCGTCCAAAATCTTGATGTCTCCAATCTCTTGTTTTGTACGTTTTTTCCACGTGTCTTGACATCCAATGTATCCCTGCAAAGTTTGGTGAAGATCTGAGTATGTAGTTTTTGACCTTATCTGGAACCTCCTATCTGAAAATTTGAAAATTCTTAAAAAATTCGTCCAAAATCTTGATGTCTCCAATCTCTTGTTTTGTACGTTTTTTCCACGTGTCTTGATATCCAATGTATCCCTGCAAAGTTTGGTGAAGATCTGAGTATGTCGTTTTTGACCTTATCTGGAACATCCTTTCTGAAAATTTGAAAATTGTTAAAAAATTCGTCCAAAATCTTGATGTCTCCAATCTCTTTTTTGTACGTTTTTTCCACGTGTCTTGACATCCAATGTATCCCTGCAAAGTTTGGTGAAGATCTGAGTATGTAGTTTTTGACCTTATCTGGAACCTCCCATCTGAAAATTTGAAAATTCTTAAAAAATTCGACCAAAATCTTGATGTCTCCAATCTTTTGTTTTGTACGTTTTTTCCACGTGTCTTGACACATAATGTATCCATGCAAAGTTTGGTGAAGATCTGAGTATGTAGTTTTTGACCTTATATGGAACCTCCTATCTGAAAATTTGAAAATTCTTAAAAAATTCGTCCAAAATCTTGATGTCTCCAATCTCTTGTTTTGTACGTTCTTTCCACGTGTCTTGACATCCAATGTATCCCTGCAAAGTTTGGTGAAGATCTGAGTATGTAGTTTTTGACCTTATCTGGAACCTCCCATCTGAAAATTTGAAAATTCCTAAAAAATCCGTGCAAAATCTTGATGACCCCAATCTCTTGTTTTGTACGTTTTTTCCACGTGTCTTGACATCCAATGTTTTCCTGCAATGTTTGGTGGAGATCTGAGTATGTAGTTTTAGACCTTATCTGGAACCTCCTATCTGAAAATTTGAAAATTCTTCAAAAATTCGTCCAAAATCTTGATGTCTCCAATCTCTTGTTTTGTACGTTTTTTCCACGTGTCTCGACCTCCAATGGATCCCTGCAAAGTTTGGTGAAGATCTGAGTATGTCGTTTTTGACCTTATCTGGAACATCCTTTCTGAAAATTTGAAAATTCTTAAAAAATTCGTCGAAAATCTTGATGTCTCCAATCTCTTGTTTTGTACGTTTTTTCCACGTGTCTTGACATCCAATGTATCCCTGCAAAGTTTGGTGAAGATCTGAGTATGTAGTTTTTGACCTTATATGGAACCTCCTATCTGAAAATTTGAAAATTCTTAAAAAATTCGTCCAAAATCTTGATGTCACCAATCCTATGTTTTGTATGTTTTTTCCACGTGTCTTGACATCCAATGTATCCATGCAAAGTTTGGTGAAGATCTGAGTATGTCGTTTTTGACCTTATCTGGAACCTCCCATCTGAAAATTTGAAAATTCTTAAAAAATTCGTCCAAAATCTTGATGTCTCCGATCTCTTGTTTTGAACGTTTTTTCCACGTGTCTTGACATGCAAAGTATTCCTGCAAAGTTTGGTGAAGATCTGAGTATGTAGTTTTTGACTTCATCTGGAACCTCCTATCTGAAAATTTGAAAATTCTTAAAAAATTCGTCCAAAATTTTGATGTCTCCAATCTCTTCTTTTGTACGTTTTTTCCACGTGTCTTGACATCCAATGTATCCCTGCAATGTTTGGTGAAGATCTGAGTATGTAGTTTTTGACCTTATCTGGAACCTCCCATCTGAAAATTTGAAAATTCCTAAAAAATCCGTCCAAAATCTTGATGACCCCAATCTCTTGTTTTGTACGTTTTTTCCACGTGTCTTGACATCCAATGTATCCCTGCAAAGTTTGGTGAAGATCTGAGTATGTAGTTTTTGACCTTATCTGGAACCTCCTATCTGAAAATTTGAAAATTCTTAAAAAATTCGTCCAAAATCTTGATGTCTCCAATCTCTTGTTTTGTACGTTTTTTCCACGTGTCTTGACATCCAAAGTATCCCTGCAAAGTTTGGTGAAGATCTGAGTATGTAGTTTTTGACCTTATATGGAACCTCCTATCTGAAAATTTGAGAATTCTTAAAAAATTCGTCCAAAATCTTGATGTCTCCAATCTCTTGTTTTGTACGTTTTTTCCACGTGTCTTGACATCCAATGTATCCCTGCAATGTTTGGTGAAGATCTGAGTATGTAGTTTTTGACCTTATCTGGAACCTCCCATCTGAAAATTTGAAAATTCCTAAAAAATCCGTCCAAAATCTTGATGACCCCAATCTCTTGTTTTGTACGTTTTTTCCACGTGTCTTGACATCCAATGTATCCCTGCAAAGTTTGGTGAAGATCTGAGTATGTAGTTTTTGACCTTATCTGGAACCTCCTATCTGAAAATTTGAAAATTCTTAAAAAATTCGTCCAAAATCTTGATGTCTCCAATCTCTTGTTTTGTACGTTTTTTCCACGTGTCTTGACATCCAAAGTATCCCTGCAAAGTTTGGTGAAGATCTGAGTATGTAGTTTTTGACTTTATATGGAACCTCCTATCTGAAAATTTGAAAATTCTTAAAAAATTCGTCCAAAATCTTGATGTCTCCAATCTCTTGTTTTGTACGTTTTTTCCACGTGTCTCGACCTCCAATAGATCCCTGCAAAGTTTGGTGAAGATCTGAGTATGTCGTTTTTGACCTTATCTGGAACCTCCCATCTGAAAATTTGAAAATTCTTAAAAAATTCGTCGAAAATCTTGATGTCTCCGATCTCTTGTTTTGTACGTTTTTTCCACGTGTCTTGACATGCAAAGTATTCCTGCAAAGTTTGGTGAAGATCTGAGTATGTAGTTTTTGACCTCATCTGGAACCTCCTATCTGAAAATTTGAAAATTCTTAAAAAATTCGTCCAAAATCTTGATGTCTCCAATCTCTTGTTTTGTACGTTTTTTCCACGTGTCTTGACATCCAATGTATCCCTGCAATGTTTGGTGAAGATCTGAGTATGTAGTTTTTGACCTTATCTGGAACCTCCCATCTGAAAATTTGAAAATTCCTAAAAAATCCGTCCAAAATCTTGATGACCCCAATCTCTTGTTTTGTACTTTTTTTCCACGTGTCTCGACCTCCAATGTATCCCTGCAAAGTTTGGTGAAGATCTGAGTATGTAGTTTTTGACCTTATATGGAACCTCCTATCTGAAAATTTGAAAATTCTTAAAAAATTCGTCCAAAATCTTGATGTCACCAATCCTATGTTTTGTATGTTTTTTCCACGTGTCTTGACATCCAATGGATCCCTGCAAAGTTTGGTGAAGATCTGAGTATGTCGTTTTTGACCTTATCTGGAACCTCCCATCTGAAAATTTGAAAATTCTTAAAAAATTCGTCGAAAATCTTGATGTCTCCGATCTCTTGTTTTGTACGTTTTTCCACGTGTCTTGACATGCAAAGTATTCCTGCAAAGTTTGGTGAAGATCTGAGTATGTAGTTTTTGACCTCATCTGGAACCTCCTATCTGAAAATTTGAAAATTCTTAAAAAATTCGTCCAAAATCTTGATGTCTCCAATCTCTTGTTTTGTACGTTTTTTCCACGTGTCTTGACATGCAAAGTATTCCTGCAAAGTTTGGTGAAGATCTGAGTATGTAGTTTTTGACCTCATCTGGAACCTCCTATCTGAAAATTTGAAAATTCTTAAAAAATTCGTCCAAAATCTTGATGTCTCCAATCTCTTGTTTTGTACGTTTTTTCCACGTGTCTTGACATCCAATGTATCCCTGCAAAGTTTGGTGAAGATCTGAGTATGTAGTTTTTGACCTTATCTGGAACCTCCTATCTGAAAATTTGAAAATTCTTAAAAAATTCGTCCAAAATCTTGATGTCTCCAATCTCTTGTTTTGTACGTTTTTTCCACGTGTCTTGATATCCAATGTATCCCTGCAAAGTTTGGTGAAGATCTGAGTATGTCGTTTTTGACCTTATCTGGAACATCCTTTCTGAAAATTTGAAAATTGTTAAAAAATTCGTCCAAAATCTTGATGTCTCCAATCTCTTTTTTGTACGTTTTTTCCACGTGTCTTGACATCCAATGTATCCCTGCAAAGTTTGGTGAAGATCTGAGTATGTAGTTTTTGACCTTATCTGGAACCTCCCATCTGAAAATTTGAAAATTCTTAAAAAATTCGACCAAAATCTTGATGTCTCCAATCTTTTGTTTTGTACGTTTTTTCCACGTGTCTTGACACATAATGTATCCATGCAAAGTTTGGTGAAGATCTGAGTATGTAGTTTTTGACCTTATATGGAACCTCCTATCTGAAAATTTGAAAATTCTTAAAAAATTCGTCCAAAATCTTGATGTCTCCAATCTCTTGTTTTGTACGTTCTTTCCACGTGTCTTGACATCCAATGTATCCCTGCAAAGTTTGGTGAAGATCTGAGTATGTAGTTTTTGACCTTATCTGGAACCTCCCATCTGAAAATTTGAAAATTCCTAAAAAATCCGTGCAAAATCTTGATGACCCCAATCTCTTGTTTTGTACGTTTTTTCCACGTGTCTTGACATCCAATGTTTTCCTGCAATGTTTGGTGGAGATCTGAGTATGTAGTTTTAGACCTTATCTGGAACCTCCTATCTGAAAATTTGAAAATTCTTCAAAAATTCGTCCAAAATCTTGATGTCTCCAATCTCTTGTTTTGTACGTTTTTTCCACGTGTCTCGACCTCCAATGGATCCCTGCAAAGTTTGGTGAAGATCTGAGTATGTCGTTTTTGACCTTATCTGGAACATCCTTTCTGAAAATTTGAAAATTCTTAAAAAATTCGTCGAAAATCTTGATGTCTCCAATCTCTTGTTTTGTACGTTTTTTCCACGTGTCTTGACATCCAATGTATCCCTGCAAAGTTTGGTGAAGATCTGAGTATGTAGTTTTTGACCTTATATGGAACCTCCTATCTGAAAATTTGAAAATTCTTAAAAAATTCGTCCAAAATCTTGATGTCACCAATCCTATGTTTTGTATGTTTTTTCCACGTGTCTTGACATCCAATGTATCCATGCAAAGTTTGGTGAAGATCTGAGTATGTCGTTTTTGACCTTATCTGGAACCTCCCATCTGAAAATTTGAAAATTCTTAAAAAATTCGTCCAAAATCTTGATGTCTCCGATCTCTTGTTTTGAACGTTTTTTCCACGTGTCTTGACATGCAAAGTATTCCTGCAAAGTTTGGTGAAGATCTGAGTATGTAGTTTTTGACTTCATCTGGAACCTCCTATCTGAAAATTTGAAAATTCTTAAAAAATTCGTCCAAAATTTTGATGTCTCCAATCTCTTCTTTTGTACGTTTTTTCCACGTGTCTTGACATCCAATGTATCCCTGCAATGTTTGGTGAAGATCTGAGTATGTAGTTTTTGACCTTATCTGGAACCTCCCATCTGAAAATTTGAAAATTCCTAAAAAATCCGTCCAAAATCTTGATGACCCCAATCTCTTGTTTTGTACGTTTTTTCCACGTGTCTTGACATCCAATGTATCCCTGCAAAGTTTGGTGAAGATCTGAGTATGTAGTTTTTGACCTTATCTGGAACCTCCTATCTGAAAATTTGAAAATTCTTAAAAAATTCGTCCAAAATCTTGATGTCTCCAATCTCTTGTTTTGTACGTTTTTTCCACGTGTCTTGACATCCAAAGTATCCCTGCAAAGTTTGGTGAAGATCTGAGTATGTAGTTTTTGACCTTATATGGAACCTCCTATCTGAAAATTTGAGAATTCTTAAAAAATTCGTCCAAAATCTTGATGTCTCCAATCTCTTGTTTTGTACGTTTTTTCCACGTGTCTTGACATCCAATGTATCCCTGCAATGTTTGGTGAAGATCTGAGTATGTAGTTTTTGACCTTATCTGGAACCTCCCATCTGAAAATTTGAAAATTCCTAAAAAATCCGTCCAAAATCTTGATGACCCCAATCTCTTGTTTTGTACGTTTTTTCCACGTGTCTTGACATCCAATGTATCCCTGCAAAGTTTGGTGAAGATCTGAGTATGTAGTTTTTGACCTTATCTGGAACCTCCTATCTGAAAATTTGAAAATTCTTAAAAAATTCGTCCAAAATCTTGATGTCTCCAATCTCTTGTTTTGTACGTTTTTTCCACGTGTCTTGACATCCAAAGTATCCCTGCAAAGTTTGGTGAAGATCTGAGTATGTAGTTTTTGACTTTATATGGAACCTCCTATCTGAAAATTTGAAAATTCTTAAAAAATTCGTCCAAAATCTTGATGTCTCCAATCTCTTGTTTTGTACGTTTTTTCCACGTGTCTCGACCTCCAATAGATCCCTGCAAAGTTTGGTGAAGATCTGAGTATGTCGTTTTTGACCTTATCTGGAACCTCCCATCTGAAAATTTGAAAATTCTTAAAAAATTCGTCGAAAATCTTGATGTCTCCGATCTCTTGTTTTGTACGTTTTTTCCACGTGTCTTGACATGCAAAGTATTCCTGCAAAGTTTGGTGAAGATCTGAGTATGTAGTTTTTGACCTCATCTGGAACCTCCTATCTGAAAATTTGAAAATTCTTAAAAAATTCGTCCAAAATCTTGATGTCTCCAATCTCTTGTTTTGTACGTTTTTTCCACGTGTCTTGACATCCAATGTATCCCTGCAATGTTTGGTGAAGATCTGAGTATGTAGTTTTTGACCTTATCTGGAACCTCCCATCTGAAAATTTGAAAATTCCTAAAAAATCCGTCCAAAATCTTGATGACCCCAATCTCTTGTTTTGTACTTTTTTTCCACGTGTCTCGACCTCCAATGTATCCCTGCAAAGTTTGGTGAAGATCTGAGTATGTAGTTTTTGACCTTATATGGAACCTCCTATCTGAAAATTTGAAAATTCTTAAAAAATTCGTCCAAAATCTTGATGTCACCAATCCTATGTTTTGTATGTTTTTTCCACGTGTCTTGACATCCAATGGATCCCTGCAAAGTTTGGTGAAGATCTGAGTATGTCGTTTTTGACCTTATCTGGAACCTCCCATCTGAAAATTTGAAAATTCTTAAAAAATTCGTCGAAAATCTTGATGTCTCCGATCTCTTGTTTTGTACGTTTTTCCACGTGTCTTGACATGCAAAGTATTCCTGCAAAGTTTGGTGAAGATCTGAGTATGTAGTTTTTGACCTCATCTGGAACCTCCTATCTGAAAATTTGAAAATTCTTAAAAAATTCGTCCAAAATCTTGATGTCTCCAATCTCTTGTTTTGTACGTTTTTTCCACGTGTCTTGACATCCAATGTATCCCTGCAATGTTTGGTGAAGATCTGAGTATGTAGTTTTTGACCTTATCTGGAACCTCCCATCTGAAAATTTGAAAATTCCTAAAAAATCCGTCCAAAATCTTGATGACCCCAATCTCTTGTTTTGTACTTTTTTTCCACGTGTCTCGACCTCCAATGTATCCCTGCAAAGTTTGGTGAAGATCTGAGTATGTAGTTTTTGACCTTATATGGAACCTCCTATCTGAAAATTTGAAAATTCTTAAAAAATTCGTCCAAAATCTTGATGTCACCAATCCTATGTTTTGTATGTTTTTTCCACGTGTCTTGACATCCAATGTATCCATGCAAAGTTTGGTGAAGATCTGAGTATGTCGTTTTTGACCTTATCTGGAACCTCCCATCTGAAAATTTGAAAATTCTTAAAAAATTCGTCGAAAATCTTGAAGTCTCCGATCTCTTGTTTTGTACGTTTTTCCACGTGTCTTGACATGCAAAGTATTCCTGCAAAGTTTGGTGAAGATCTGAGTATGTAGTTTTTGACCTCATCTGGAACCTCCTATCTGAAAATTTGAAAATTCTTAAAAAATTCGTCCAAAATTTTGATGTCTCCAATCTCTTGTTTTGTACGTTTTTTCCACGTGTCTTGACATCCAATGTATCCCTGCAATGTTTGGTGAAGATCTGAGTATGTAGCTTTTGACCTTATCTGGAACCTCCCATCTGAAAATTTGAAAATTCCTAAAAAATCCGTCCAAAATCTTGATGACCCCAATCTCTTGTTTTGTACGTTTTTTCCACGTGTCTTGACATCCAGTGTATCCCTGCAAAGTTTGGTGAAGATCTGAGTATGTAGTTTTTGACCTTATCTGGAACCTCCCATCTGAAAATTTGAAAATTCTTAAAAAATTCGACCAAAATCTTGATGTCTCCAATCTTTTGTTTTGTACGTTTTTTCCACGTGTCTTGACACATAATGTATCCATGCAAAGTTTGGTGAAGATCTGAGTATGTAGTTTTTGACCTTATATGGAACCTCCTATCTGAAAATTTGAAAATTCTTAAAAAATTCTTCCAAAATCTTGATGTCTCCAATCTCTTGTTTTGTACGTTTTTTCCACGTGTCTTGACATCCAATGTATCCCTGCAAAGTTTGGTGAAGATCTGAGTATGTAGTTTTTGACCTTATCTGGAACCTCCCATCTGAAAATTTGAAAATTCCTAAAAAATCCGTGCAAAATCTTGATGACCCCAATCTCTTGTTTTGTACGTTTTTTCCACGTGTCTTGACATCCAATGTATTCCTGCAATGTTTGGTGAAGATCTGAGTATGTAGTTTTTGACCTTATATGGAACCTCCTATCTGAAAATTTGAAAATTCTTAAAAAATTCGACCAAAATCTTGATGTTCCGAATCCTATGTTTTGTATGTTTTTTCCACGTGTCTTGACATCCAATGTATCCATGCAAAGTTTGGTGAAGATCTGAGTATGTAGTTTTTGACCTTATCTGGAACCTCCTATCTGAAAATTTGAAAATTCTTCAAAAATTCGTCGAAAATCTTGATGTCTCCAATCTCTTGTTTTGTACGTTTTTTCCACGTGTCTTGACATCCAATGTATCCCTGCAATGTTTGGTGGAGATCTGAGTATGTAGTTTTTGACCTTATCTGGGACCTCCTATCAGAAAATTTGAAAATTCTTCAAAAATTCGTCCAAAATCTTGATGTCTCCAATCTCTTGTTTTGTACGTTTTTTCCACGTGTCTCGACCTCCAATGTATCCCTGCAAAGTTTGGTGAAGATCTGAGTATGTCGTTTTTGACCTTATCTGGAACATCCTTTCTGAAAATTTGAAAATTCTTAAAAAATTCGTCGAAAATCTTGATGTCTCCAATCTCTTGTTTTGTACGTTTTTTCCACGTGTCTTGACATCCAATGTATCCCTGCAAAGTTTGGTGAAGATCTGAGTATGTAGTTTTTGACCTTATATGGAACCTCCTATCTGAAAATTTGAAAATTCTTAAAAAATTCGACCAAAATCTTGATGTTCCGAATCCTATGTTTTGTATGTTTTTTCCACGTGTCTTGACATCCAATGTATCCATGCAAAGTTTGGTGAAGATCTGAGTATGTAGTTTTTGACCTTATATTGAACCTCCCATCTGAAAATTTGAAAATTCTTAAAAAATTCGTCCAAAATCTTGATGACCCCAATCTCTTGTTTTGTACGTTTTTTCCACGTGTCTTGACATCCAAAGTATCCCTGCAAAGTTTGGTGAAGATCTGAGTATGTAGTTTTTGACCTTATATGGAACCTCCTTTCTGAAAATTTGAGAATTCTTAAAAAATTCGTCCAAAATCTTGATGTCTCCAATCTCTTGTTTTGTACGTTTTTTCCACGTGTCTTGACATCCAATGTATCCATGCAAAGTTTGGTGAAGATCTGAGTATGTCGTTTTTGACCTTATCTGGAACCTCCCATCTGAAAATTTGAAAATTCTTAAAAAATCCGTGCAAAATCTTGATGACCCCAATCTCTTGTTTTGTACGTTTTTTCCACGTGTCTTGACATCCAATGTATCCATGCAAAGTTTGGTGAAGATCTGAGTATGTCGTTTTTGACCTTATCTGGAACCTCCCATCTGAAAATTTGAAAATTCTTAAAAAATTCGTCGAAAATCTTGATGTCTCCAATCTCTTGTTTTGTACGTTTTTTCCACGTGTCTTGACATGCAAAGTATCCCTGCAACGTTTGGTGAAGATCTGAGTATGTAGTTTTTGACCTTATCTGGAACCTCCTATCTGAAAATTTGAAAATTCTTAAAAAATTCGTCCAAAATCTTGATGTCTCCAATCTCTTGTTTTGTACGTTTTTTCCACGTGTCTTGACATCCAATGTATCCCTGCAATGTTTGGTGAAGATCTGAGTATGTAGTTTTTGACCTTATATGGAGCCTCCTATCTGAAAATTTGAAAATTCTTAAAAAATTCGTCCAAAATCTTGATGTCTCCAATCTCTTGTTTTGTACGTTCTTTCCACGTGTCTTGACATCCAATGTATCCCTGCAATGTTTGGTGAAGATCTGAGTATGTAGTTTTTGACCTTATATGGAACCTCCTATCTGAAAATTTGAAAATTCTTAAAAGAATTTAACAAAATCTTGATGTCCCCAATCCTATGTTTTGTATGTTTTTTCCACGTGTCTTGACATATAATGTATCCCTGCAGAGTTTGGTGAAGATCTGAGTATGTAGTTTTTGACCTTATCTGGAACCTCCCATCTGAAAATTTGAAAATTCCTAAAAAATCCGTCCAAAATCTTGTTGACCCGAATCTCTTGTTTTGTACGTTTTTTCCACGTGTCTTGACATCCAATGTATCCCTGCAAAGTTTGGTGAAGATCTGAGTATGTAGTTTTTGACCTTATCTGGAACCGCATTTCTGAAAATTTGAAAATTTTTAAAAAAATCGTCCAAAATCTTGATGTCTCCAATCTCTTGTTTTGTACGTTTTTTCCACGTGTCTTGACATATAATGTATCCCTGCAGAGTTTGGTGAAGATCTGAGTATGTAGTTTTTGACCTTATCTGGAACCTCCCATCTGAAAATTTGAAAATTCCTAAAAAATCCGTCCAAAATCTTGTTGACCCGAATCTCTTGTTTTGTACGTTTTTTCCACGTGTCTCGACCTCCAATGGATCCCTGCAAAGTTTGGTGAAGATCTGAGTATGTCGTTTTTGACCTTATCTGGAACCTCCCATCTGAAAATTTGAAAATTCTTAAAAAATTCGTCGAAAATCTTGATGTCTCCGATCTCTTGTTTTGTACGTTTTTTCCACGTGTCTTGACATGCAAAGTATTCCTGCAAAGTTTGGTGAAGATCTGAGTATGTAGTTTTTGACCTCATCTGGAACCTCCAATCTGAAAATTTGAAAATTCTTAAAAAATTCGTCCAAAATCTTGATGTCTCCAATCTCTTGTTTTGTACGTTTTTTCCACGTGTCTTGACATCCAATGTATCCCTGCAAAGTTTGGTGAAGATCTGAGTATGTAGTTTTTGACCTTATCTGGAACCTCCTATCTGAAAATTTGAAAATTCTTAAAAAATTCGTCCAAAATCTTGATGTCTCCAATCTCTTGTTTTGTACGTTTTTTCCACGTGTCTCGACCTCCAATGTATCCCTGCAAAGTTTGGTGAAGATCTGAGTATGTCGTTTTTGACCTTATCTGGAACATCCTTTCTGAAAATTTGAAAATTGTTAAAAAATTCGTCCAAAATCTTGATGTCTCCAATCTCTTTTTTGTATGTTTTTTCCACGTGTCTTGACATCCAATGTATCCCTGCAAAGTTTGGTGAAGATCTGAGTATGTAGTTTTTGACCTTATCTGGAACCTCCCATCTGAAAATTTGAAAATTCTTAAAAAATTCGACCAAAATCTTGATGTCTCCAATCTTTTGTTTTGTACGTTTTTTCCACGTGTCTTGACACATAATGTATCCATGCTAAGTTTGGTGAAGATCTGAGTATGTAGTTTTTGACCTTATATGGAACCTCCTATCTGAAAATTTGAAAATTCTTAAAAAATTCGTCCAAAATCTTGATGTCTCCAATCTCTTGTTTTGTACGTTTTTTCCACGTGTCTTGACATCCAATGTATCCCTGCAAAGTTTGGTGAAGATCTGAGTATGTAGTTTTTGACCTTATCTGGAACCTCCCATCTGAAAATTTGAAAATTCCTAAAAAATCCGTGCAAAATCTTGATGACCCCAATCTCTTGTTTTGTACGTTTTTTCCACGTGTCTTGACATCCAATGTATTCCTGCAATGTTTGGTGAAGATCTGAGTATGTAGTTTTTGACCTTATATGGAACCTCCTATCTGAAAATTTGAAAATTCTTAAAAAATTCGACCAAAATCTTGATGTTCCGAATCCTATGTTTTGTATGTTTTTTCCACGTGTCTTGACATCCAATGCATCCATGCAAAGTTTGGTGAAGATCTGAGTATGTAGTTTTTGACCTTATATTGAACCTCCCATCTGAAAATTTGAAAATTCTTAAAAAATTCGTCCAAAATCTTGATGACCCCAATCTCTTGTTTTGTACGTTTTTTCCACGTGTCTTGACATCCAAAGTATCCCTGCAAAGTTTGGTGAAGATCTGAGTATGTAGTTTTTGACCTTATATGGAACCTCCTTTCTGAAAATTTGAGAATTCTTAAAAAATTCGTCCAAAATCTTGATGTCTCCAATCTCTTGTTTTGAACGTTTTTTCCACGTGTCTTGACATCCAATGTATCCATGCAAAGTTTGGTGAAGATCTGAGTATGTCGTTTTTGACCTTATCTGGAACCTCCCATCTGAAAATTTGAAAATTCTTAAAAAATTCGTCGAAAATCTTGATGTCTCCAATCTTTTGTTTTGTACGTTTTTTCCACGTGTCTTGACATGCAAAGTATCCCTGCAACGTTTGGTGAAGATCTGAGTATGTAGTTTTTGACCTTATCTGGAACCTCCTATCAGAAAATTTGAAAATTCTTAAAAAATTCGTCGAAAATCTTGATGTCTCCAATCTCTTGTTTTGTACGTTTTTTCCACGTGTCTTGATATCCAATGTATCCCTGCAAAGTTTGGTGAAGATCTGAGTATGTCGTTTTTGACCTTATCTGGAACATCCTTTCTGAAAATTTGAAAATTGTTAAAAAATTCGTCCAAAATCTTGATGTCTCCAATCTCTTTTTTGTACGTTTTTTCCACGTGTCTTGACATCCAATGTATCCCTGCAAAGTTTGGTGAAGATCTGAGTATGTAGTTTTTGACCTTATCTGGAACCTCCCATCTGAAAATTTGAAAATTCTTAAAAAATTCGACCAAAATCTTGATGTCTCCAATCTTTTGTTTTGTACGTTTTTTCCACGTGTCTTGACACATAATGTATCCATGCAAAGTTTGGTGAAGATCTGAGTATGTAGTTTTTGACCTTATATGGAACCTCCTATCTGAAAATTTGAAAATTCTTAAAAAATTCGTCCAAAATCTTGATGTCTCCAATCTCTTGTTTTGTACGTTTTTTCCACGTGTCTTGACATCCAATGTATCCCTACAAAGTTTGGTGAAGATCTGAGTATGTAGTTTTTGACCTTATCTGGAACCACCCATCTGAAAATTTGAAAATTCCTAAAAAATCCGTGCAAAATCTTGATGACCCCAATCTCTTGTTTTGTACGTTTTTTCCACGTGTCTTGACATCCAATGTATCCATGCAAAGTTTGGTGAAGATCTGAGTATGTCGTTTTTGACCTTATCTGGAACATCCTTTCTGAAAATTTGAAAATTGTTAAAAAATTCGTCCAAAATCTTGATGTCTCCAATCTCTTTTTTGTACGTTTTTTCCACGTGTCTTGACATCCAATGTATCCCTGCAAAGTTTGGTGAAGATCTGAGTATGTAGTTTTTGACCTTATCTGGAACCTCCCATCTGAAAATTTGAAAATTCTTAAAAAATTCGACCAAAATCTTGATGTCTCCAATCTTTTGTTTTGTACGTTTTTTCCACGTGTCTTGACACATAATGTATCCATGCAAAGTTTGGTGAAGATCTGAGTATGTAGTTTTTGACCTTATATGGAACCTCCTATCTGAAAATTTGAAAATTCTTAAAAAATTCGTCCAAAATCTTGATGTCTCCAATCTCTTGTTTTGTACGTTTTTTCCACGTGTCTTGACATCCAATGTATCCCTGCAAAGTTTGGTGAAGATCTGAGTATGTAGTTTTTGACCTTATCTGGAACCTCCCATCTGAAAATTTGAAAATTCCTAAAAAATCCGTGCAAAATCTTGATGACCCCAATCTCTTGTTTTGTACGTTTTTTCCACGTGTCTTGACATCCAATGTATTCCTGCAATGTTTGGTGAAGATCTGAGTATGTAGTTTTTGACCTTATATGGAACCTCCTATCTGAAAATTTGAAAATTCTTAAAAAATTCGACCAAAATCTTGATGTTCCGAATCCTATGTTTTGTATGTTTTTTCCACGTGTCTTGACATCCAATGTATCCATGCAAAGTTTGGTGAAGATCTGAGTATGTCGTTTTTGACCTTATCTGGAACCTCCCATCTGAAAATTTGAAAATTCTTAAAAAATTCGTCGAAAATCTTGATGTCTCCGATCTCTTGTTTTGTACGTTTTTTCCACGTGTCTTGACATGCAAAGTATTCCTGCAAAGTTTGGTGAAGATCTGAGTATGTCGTTTTTGACCTCATCTGGAACCTCCCATCTGAAAATTTGAAAATTCTTAAAAAATTCGTCGAAAATCTTGATGTCTCCAATCTTTTGTTTTGTACGTTTTTTCCACGTGTCTTGACATCCAATGTATCCCTGCAAAGTTTGGTGAAGATCTGAGTATGTAGTTTTTGACCTTATATGGAACCTCCTATCTGAAAATTTGAAAATTCTTAAAAAATTCGTCCAAAATCTTGATGTCTCCAATCTCTTGTTTTGTACGTTTTTTCCACGTGTCTCGACCTCCAATGGATCCCTGCAAAGTTTGGTGAAGATCTGAGTATGTCGTTTTTGACCTTATCTGGAACCTCCCATCTGAAAATTTGAAAATTCTTAAAAAATTCGTCGAAAATCTTGATGTCTCCGATCTCTTGTTTTGTACGTTTTTTCCACGTGTCTTGACATGCAAAGTATTCCTGCAAAGTTTGGTGAAGATCTGAGTATGTAGTTTTTGACCTCATCTGGAACCTCCTATCTGAAAATTTGAAAATTCTTAAAAAATTCGTCCAAAATCTTGATGTCTCCAATCTCTTGTTTTGTACGTTTTTTCCACGTGTCTTGACATCCAATGTATCCCTGCAATGTTTGGTGAAGATCTGAGTATGTAGTTTTTGACCTTATCTGGAACCTCCCATCTGAAAATTTGAAAATTCCTATAAAATCCGTCCAAAATCTTGATGACCCCAATCTCTTGTTTTGTACTTTTTTTCCACGTGTCTCGACCTCCAATGTATCCCTGCAAAGTTTGGTGAAGATCTGAGTATGTAGTTTTTGACCTTATATTGAACCTCCTATCTGAAAATTTGAAAATTCTTAAAAAATTCGTCCAAAATCTTGATGTCACCAATCCTATGTTTTGTATGTTTTTTCCACGTGTCTTGACATCCAATGTATCCATGCAAAGTTTGGTGAAGATCTGAGTATGTCGTTTTTGACCTTATCTGGAACCTCCCATCTGAAAATTTGAAAATTCTTAAAAAATTCGTCGAAAATCTTGATGTCTCCGATCTCTTGTTTTGTACGTTTTTTCCACGTGTCTTGACATGCAAAGTATTCCTGCAAAGTTTGGTGAAGATCTGAGTAGGTAGTTTTTGACCTCATCTGGAACCTCCTATCTGAAAATTTGAAAATTCTTAAAAAATTCGTCCAAAATTTTGATGTCTCCAATCTCTTGTTTTGTACGTTTTTTCCACGTGTCTTGACATCCAATGTATTCCTGCAATGTTTGGTGGAGATCTGAGTATGTAGTTTTAGACCTTATCTGGAACCTCCTATCTGAAAATTTGAAAATTCTTCAAAAATTCGTCCAAAATCTTGATGTCTCCAATCTCTTGTTTTGTACGTTTTTTCCACGTGTCTCGACCTCCAATGGATCCCTGCAAAGTTTGGTGAAGATCTGAGTATGTCGTTTTTGACCTTATCTGGAACATCCTTTCTGAAAATTTGAAAATTCTTAAAAAATTCGTCCAAAATCTTGATGTCTCCAATCTCTTGTTTTGTACGTTTTTTCCACGTGTCTTGATATCCAATGTATCCCTGCAAAGTTTGGTGAAGATCTGAGTATGTCGTTTTTGACCTTATCTGGAACATCCTTTCTGAAAATTTGAAAATTGTTAAAAAATTCGTCCAAAATCTTGATGTCTCCAATCTCTTTTTTGTACGTTTTTTCCACGTGTCTTGATATCCAATGTATCCCTGCAAAGTTTGGTGAAGATCTGAGTATGTAGTTTTTGACCTTATCTGGAACCTCCCATCTGAAAATTTGAAAATTCTTAAAAAATTCGACCAAAATCTTGATGTCTCCAATCCTTTGTTTTGTACGTTTTTTCCACGTGTCTTGACACATAATGTATCCATGCAAAGTTTGGTGAAGATCTGAGTATGTAGTTTTTGACCTTATATGGAACCTCCTATCTGAAAATTTGAAAATTCTTAAAAAATTCGTCCAAAATCTTGATGTCTCCAATCTCTTGTTTTGTACGTTTTTTCCACGTGTCTTGACATCCAATGTATCCCTGCAAAGTTTGGTGAAGATCTGAGTATGTAGTTTTTGACCTTATCTGGAACCTCCCATCTGAATATTTGAAAATTCTTAAAAAATTCGACCAAAATCTTGATGTCTCCAATCTTTTGTTTTGTACGTTTTTTCCACGTGTTTTGACACATAATGTATCCATGCAAAGTTTGGTGAAGATCTGAGTATGTAGTTTTTGACCTTATATGGAACCTCCTATCTGAAAATTTGAAAATTCTTAAAAAATTCGTCCAAAATCTTGATGTCTCCAATCTCTTGTTTTGTACGTTTTTTCCACGTGTCTTGACATCCAATGTATCCCTGCAAAGTTTGGTGAAGATCTGAGTATGTAGTTTTTGACCTTATCTGGAACCTCCCATCTGAAAATTTGAAAATTCCTAAAAAATCCGTGCAAAATCTTGATGACCCCAATCTCTTGTTTTGTACGTTTTTTCCACGTGTCTTGACATCCAATGTATTCCTGCAATGTTTGGTGAAGATCTGAGTATGTAGTTTTTGACCTTATATGGAACCTCCTATCTGAAAATTTGAAAATTCTTAAAAAATTCGACCAAAATCTTGATGTTCCGAATCCTATGTTTTGTATGTTTTTTCCACGTGTCTTGACATCCAATGTATCCATGCAAAGTTTGGTGAAGATCTGAGTATGTAGTTTTTGACCTTATATTGAACCTCCCATCTGAAAATTTGAAAATTCTTAAAAAATTCGTCCAAAATCTTGATGACCCCAATCTCTTGTTTTGTACGTTTTTTCCACGTGTCTTGACATCCAAAGTATCCCTGCAAAGTTTGGTGAAGATCTGAGTATGTAGTTTTTGACCTTATATGGAACCTCCTTTCTGAAAATTTGAGAATTCTTAAAAAATTCGTCCAAAATCTTGATGTCTCCAATCTCTTGTTTTGTACGTTTTTTCCACGTGTCTTGACATCCAATGTATCCATGCAGAGTTTGGTGAAGATCTGAGTATGTAGTTTTTGACCTTATCTGGAACCTCCCATCTGAAAATTTGAAAATTCCTAAAAAATCCGTCCAAAATCTTGTTGACCCGAATCTCTTGTTTTGTACGTTTTTTCCACGTGTCTTGACATCCAATGTATCCCTGCAAAGTTTGGTGAAGATCTGAGTATGTAGTTTTTGACCTTATCTGGAACCGCATTTCTGAAAATTTGAAAATTTTTAAAAAAATCGTCCAAAATCTTGATGTCTCCAATCTCTTGTTTTGTACGTTTTTTCCACGTGTCTTGACATCCAATGTATCCCTGCAAAGTTTGGTGAAGATCTGAGTATGTAGTTTTTGACCTTATATGGAACCTCCTATCTGAAAATTTGAAAATTCTTAAAAAATTCGTCCAAAATCTTGATGTCTCCAATCTCTTGTTTTGTACGTTTTTTCCACGTGTCTCGACCTCCAATGGATCCCTGCAAAGTTTGGTGAAGATCTGAGTATGTCGTTTTTGACCTTATCTGGAACCTCCCATCTGAAAATTTGAAAATTCTTAAAAAATTCGTCGAAAATCTTGATGTCTCCGATCTCTTGTTTTGTACGTTTTTTCCACGTGTCTTGACATGCAAAGTATTCCTGCAAAGTTTGGTGAAGATCTGAGTATGTAGTTTTTGACCTCATCTGGAACCTCCAATCTGAAAATTTGAAAATTCTTAAAAAATTCGTCCAAAATCTTGATGTCTCCAATCTCTTGTTTTGTACGTTTTTTCCACGTGTCTTGACATCCAATGTATCCCTGCAAAGTTTGGTGAAGATCTGAGTATGTAGTTTTTGACCTTATCTGGAACCTCCTATCTGAAAATTTGAAAATTCTTAAAAAATTCGTCCAAAATCTTGATGTCTCCAATCTCTTGTTTTGTACGTTTTTTCCACGTGTCTCGACCTCCAATGTATCCCTGCAAAGTTTGGTGAAGATCTGAGTATGTCGTTTTTGACCTTATCTGGAACATCCTTTCTGAAAATTTGAAAATTGTTAAAAAATTCGTCCAAAATCTTGATGTCTCCAATCTCTTTTTTGTACGTTTTTTCCACGTGTCTTGACATCCAATGTATCCCTGCAAAGTTTGGTGAAGATCTGAGTATGTAGTTTTTGACCTTATCTGGAACCTCCCATCTGAAAATTTGAAAATTCTTAAAAAATTCGACCAAAATCTTGATGTCTCCAATCTTTTGTTTTGTACGTTTTTTCCACGTGTCTTGACACATAATGTATCCATGCAAAGTTTGGTGAAGATCTGAGTATGTAGTTTTTGACCTTATATGGAACCTCCTATCTGAAAATTTGAAAATTCTTAAAAAATTCGTCCAAAATCTTGATGTCTCCAATCTCTTGTTTTGTACGTTTTTTCCACGTGTCTTGACATCCAATGTATCCCTGCAAAGTTTGGTGAAGATCTGAGTATGTAGTTTTTGACCTTATCTGGAACCTCCCATCTGAAAATTTGAAAATTCCTAAAAAATCCGTGCAAAATCTTGATGACCCCAATCTCTTGTTTTGTACGATTTTTCCACGTGTCTTGACATCCAATGTATTTCTGCAATGTTTGGTGAAGATCTGAGTATGTAGTTTTTGACCTTATATGGAACCTCCTATCTGAAAATTTGAAAATTCTTAAAAAATTCGACCAAAATCTTGATGTTCCGAATCCTATGTTTTGTATGTTTTTTCCACGTGTCTTGACATCCAATGCATCCATGCAAAGTTTGGTGAAGATCTGAGTATGTAGTTTTTGACCTTATATTGAACCTCCCATCTGAAAATTTGAAAATTCTTAAAAAATTCGTCCAAAATCTTGATGACCCCAATCTCTTGTTTTGTACGTTTTTTCCACGTGTCTTGACATCCAAAGTATCCCTGCAAAGTTTGGTGAAGATCTGAGTATGTAGTTTTTGACCTTATATGGAACCTCCTTTCTGAAAATTTGAGAATTCTTAAAAAATTCGTCCAAAATCTTGATGTCTCCAATCTCTTGTTTTGTACGTTTTTTCCACGTGTCTTGACATCCAATGTATCCATGCAAAGTTTGGTGAAGATCTGAGTATGTCGTTTTTGACCTTATCTGGAACCTCCCATCTGAAAATTTGAAAATTCTTAAAAAATTCGTCGAAAATCTTGATGTCTCCAATCTTTTGTTTTGTACGTTTTTTCCACGTGTCTTGACATGCAAAGTATCCCTGCAACGTTTGGTGAAGATCTGAGTATGTAGTTTTTGACCTTATCTGGAACCTCCTATCAGAAAATTTGAAAATTCTTAAAAAATTCGTCGAAAATCTTGATGTCTCCAATCTCTTGTTTTGTACGTTTTTTCCACGTGTCTTGATATCCAATGTATCCCTGCAAAGTTTGGTGAAGATCTGAGTATGTCGTTTTTGACCTTATCTGGAACATCCTTTCTGAAAATTTGAAAATTGTTAAAAAATTCGTCCAAAATCTTGATGTCTCCAATCTCTTTTTTGTACGTTTTTTCCACGTGTCTTGACATCCAATGTATCCCTGCAAAGTTTGGTGAAGATCTGAGTATGTAGTTTTTGACCTTATCTGGAACCTCCCATCTGAAAATTTGAAAATTCTTAAAAAATTCGACCAAAATCTTGATGTCTCCAATCTTTTGTTTTGTACGTTTTTTCCACGTGTCTTGACACATAATGTATCCATGCAAAGTTTGGTGAAGATCTGAGTATGTAGTTTTTGACCTTATATGGAACCTCCTATCTGAAAATTTGAAAATTCTTAAAAAATTCGTCCAAAATCTTGATGTCTCCAATCTCTTGTTTTGTACGTTTTTTCCACGTGTCTTGACATCCAATGTATCCCTACAAAGTTTGGTGAAGATCTGAGTATGTAGTTTTTGACCTTATCTGGAACCACCCATCTGAAAATTTGAAAATTCCTAAAAAATCCGTGCAAAATCTTGATGACCCCAATCTCTTGTTTTGTACGTTTTTTCCACGTGTCTTGACATCCAATGTATCCATGCAAAGTTTGGTGAAGATCTGAGTATGTCGTTTTTGACCTTATCTGGAACATCCTTTCTGAAAATTTGAAAATTGTTAAAAAATTCGTCCAAAATCTTGATGTCTCCAATCTCTTTTTTGTACGTTTTTTCCACGTGTCTTGACATCCAATGTATCCCTGCAAAGTTTGGTGAAGATCTGAGTATGTAGTTTTTGACCTTATCTGGAACCTCCCATCTGAAAATTTGAAAATTCTTAAAAAATTCGACCAAAATCTTGATGTCTCCAATCTTTTGTTTTGTACGTTTTTTCCACGTGTCTTGACACATAATGTATCCATGCAAAGTTTGGTGAAGATCTGAGTATGTAGTTTTTGACCTTATATGGAACCTCCTATCTGAAAATTTGAAAATTCTTAAAAAATTCGTCCAAAATCTTGATGTCTCCAATCTCTTGTTTTGTACGTTTTTTCCACGTGTCTTGACATCCAATGTATCCCTGCAAAGTTTGGTGAAGATCTGAGTATGTAGTTTTTGACCTTATCTGGAACCTCCCATCTGAAAATTTGAAAATTCCTAAAAAATCCGTGCAAAATCTTGATGACCCCAATCTCTTGTTTTGTACGTTTTTTCCACGTGTCTTGACATCCAATGTATTCCTGCAATGTTTGGTGAAGATCTGAGTATGTAGTTTTTGACCTTATATGGAACCTCCTATCTGAAAATTTGAAAATTCTTAAAAAATTCGACCAAAATCTTGATGTTCCGAATCCTATGTTTTGTATGTTTTTTCCACGTGTCTTGACATCCAATGTATCCATGCAAAGTTTGGTGAAGATCTGAGTATGTCGTTTTTGACCTTATCTGGAACCTCCCATCTGAAAATTTGAAAATTCTTAAAAAATTCGTCGAAAATCTTGATGTCTCCGATCTCTTGTTTTGTACGTTTTTTCCACGTGTCTTGACATGCAAAGTATTCCTGCAAAGTTTGGTGAAGATCTGAGTATGTCGTTTTTGACCTCATCTGGAACCTCCCATCTGAAAATTTGAAAATTCTTAAAAAATTCGTCGAAAATCTTGATGTCTCCAATCTTTTGTTTTGTACGTTTTTTCCACGTGTCTTGACATCCAATGTATCCCTGCAAAGTTTGGTGAAGATCTGAGTATGTAGTTTTTGACCTTATATGGAACCTCCTATCTGAAAATTTGAAAATTCTTAAAAAATTCGTCCAAAATCTTGATGTCTCCAATCTCTTGTTTTGTACGTTTTTTCCACGTGTCTCGACCTCCAATGGATCCCTGCAAAGTTTGGTGAAGATCTGAGTATGTCGTTTTTGACCTTATCTGGAACCTCCCATCTGAAAATTTGAAAATTCTTAAAAAATTCGTCGAAAATCTTGATGTCTCCGATCTCTTGTTTTGTACGTTTTTTCCACGTGTCTTGACATGCAAAGTATTCCTGCAAAGTTTGGTGAAGATCTGAGTATGTAGTTTTTGACCTCATCTGGAACCTCCTATCTGAAAATTTGAAAATTCTTAAAAAATTCGTCCAAAATCTTGATGTCTCCAATCTCTTGTTTTGTACGTTTTTTCCACGTGTCTTGACATCCAATGTATCCCTGCAATGTTTGGTGAAGATCTGAGTATGTAGTTTTTGACCTTATCTGGAACCTCCCATCTGAAAATTTGAAAATTCCTATAAAATCCGTCCAAAATCTTGATGACCCCAATCTCTTGTTTTGTACTTTTTTTCCACGTGTCTCGACCTCCAATGTATCCCTGCAAAGTTTGGTGAAGATCTGAGTATGTAGTTTTTGACCTTATATGGAACCTCCTATCTGAAAATTTGAAAATTCTTAAAAAATTCGTCCAAAATCTTGATGTCACCAATCCTATGTTTTGTATGTTTTTTCCACGTGTCTTGACATCCAATGTATCCATGCAAAGTTTGGTGAAGATCTGAGTATGTCGTTTTTGACCTTATCTGGAACCTCCCATCTGAAAATTTGAAAATTCTTAAAAAATTCGTCGAAAATCTTGATGTCTCCGATCTCTTGTTTTGTACGTTTTTTCCACGTGTCTTGACATGCAAAGTATTCCTGCAAAGTTTGGTGAAGATCTGAGTAGGTAGTTTTTGACCTCATCTGGAACCTCCTATCTGAAAATTTGAAAATTCTTAAAAAATTCGTCCAAAATTTTGATGTCTCCAATCTCTTGTTTTGTACGTTTTTTCCACGTGTCTTGACATCCAATGTATTCCTGCAATGTTTGGTGGAGATCTGAGTATGTAGTTTTAGACCTTATCTGGAACCTCCTATCTGAAAATTTGAAAATTCTTCAAAAATTCGTCCAAAATCTTGATGTCTCCAATCTCTTGTTTTGTACGTTTTTTCCACGTGTCTCGACCTCCAATGGATCCCTGCAAAGTTTGGTGAAGATCTGAGTATGTCGTTTTTGACCTTATCTGGAACATCCTTTCTGAAAATTTGAAAATTCTTAAAAAATTCGTCCAAAATCTTGATGTCTCCAATCTCTTGTTTTGTACGTTTTTTCCACGTGTCTTGACACATAATGTATCCATGCAAAGTTTGGTGAAGATCTGAGTATGTAGTTTTTGACCTTATATGGAACCTCCTATCTGAAAATTTGAAAATTCTTAAAAAATTCGTCCAAAATCTTGATGTCTCCAATCTCTTGTTTTGTACGTTTTTTCCACGTGTCTTGACATCCAATGTATCCCTGCAAAGTTTGGTGAAGATCTGAGTATGTAGTTTTTGACCTTATCTGGAACCTCCCATCTGAATATTTGAAAATTCTTAAAAAATTCGACCAAAATCTTGATGTCTCCAATCTTTTGTTTTGTACGTTTTTTCCACGTGTCTTGACACATAATGTATCCATGCAAAGTTTGGTGAAGATCTGAGTATGTAGTTTTTGACCTTATATGGAACCTCCTATCTGAAAATTTGAAAATTCTTAAAAAATTCGTCCAAAATCTTGATGTCTCCAATCTCTTGTTTTGTACGTTTTTTCCACGTGTCTTGACATCCAATGTATCCATGCAAAGTTTGGTGAAGATCTGAGTATGTAGTTTTTGACCTTATATTGAACCTCCCATCTGAAAATTTGAAAATTCTTAAAAAATTCGTCCAAAATCTTGATGACCCCAATCTCTTGTTTTGTACGTTTTTTCCACGTGTCTTGACATCCAAAGTATCCCTGCAAAGTTTGGTGAAGATCTGAGTATGTAGTTTTTGACCTTATATGGAACCTCCTTTCTGAAAATTTGAGAATTCTTAAAAAATTCGTCCAAAATCTTGATGTCTCCAATCTCTTGTTTTGTACGTTTTTTCCACGTGTCTTGACATCCAATGTATCCATGCAAAGTTTGGTGAAGATCTGAGTATGTCGTTTTTGACCTTATCTGGAACCTCCCATCTGAAAATTTGAAAACTCTTAAAAAATTCGTCGAAAATCTTGATGTCTCCAATCTTTTGTTTTGTACGTTTTTTCCACGTGTCTTGACATGCAAAGTATCCCTGCAAAGTTTGGTGAAGATCTGAGTATGTCGTTTTTGACCTTATCTGGAACATCCTTTCTGAAAATTTGAAAATTGTTAAAAAATTCGTCCAAAATCTTGATGTCTCCAATCTCTTTTTTGTACGTTTTTTCCACGTGTCTTGACATCCAATGTATCCCTGCAAAGTTTGGTGAAGATCTGAGTATGTAGTTTTTGACCTTATCTGGAACCTCCCATCTGAAAATTTGAAAATTCTTAAAAAATTCGACCAAAATCTTGATGTCTCCAATCTTTTGTTTTGTACGTTTTTTCCACGTGTCTTGACACATAATGTATCCATGCAAAGTTTGGTGAAGATCTGAGTATGTAGTTTTTGACCTTATATGGAACCTCCTATCTGAAAATTTGAAAATTCTTAAAAAATTCGTCCAAAACCTTGATGTCTCCAATCTCTTGTTTTGTACGTTTTTTCCACGTGTCTTGACATCCAATGTATCCCTGCAAAGTTTGGTGAAGATCTGAGTATGTAGTTTTTGACCTTATCTGGAACCTCCCATCTGAAAATTTGAAAATTCCTAAAAAATCCGTGCAAAATCTTGATGACCCCAATCTCTTGTTTTGTACGTTTTTTCCACGTGTCTTGACATCCAATGTATTCCTGCAATGTTTGGTGAAGATCTGAGTATGTAGTTTTTGACCTTATATGGAACCTCCTATCTGAAAATTTGAAAATTCTTAAAAAATTCGACCAAAATCTTGATGTTCCGAATCCTATGTTTTGTATGTTTTTTCCACGTGTCTTGACATCCAATGTATCCATGCAAAGTTTGGTGAAGATCTGAGTATGTCGTTTTTGACCTTATCTGGAACCTCCCATCTGAAAATTTGAAAATTCTTAAAAAATTCGTCGAAAATCTTGATGTCTCCGATCTCTTGTTTTGTACGTTTTTTCCACGTGTCTTGACATGCAAAGTATTCCTGCAAAGTTTGGTGAAGATCTGAGTATGTCGTTTTTGACCTCATCTGGAACCTCCCATCTGAAAATTTGAAAATTCTTAAAAAATTCGTCGAAAATCTTGATGTCTCCAATCTCTTGTTTTGTACGTTTTTTCCACGTGTCTTGACATCCAATGTATCCCTGCAAAGTTTGGTGAAGATCTGAGTATGTAGTTTTTGACCTTATATGGAACCTCCTATCTGAAAATTTGAAAATTCTTAAAAAATTCGTCCAAAATCTTGATGTCTCCAATCTCTTGTTTTGTACGTTTTTTCCACGTGTCTCGACCTCCAATGGATCCCTGCAAAGTTTGGTGAAGATCTGAGTATGTCGTTTTTGACCTTATCTGGAACCTCCCATCTGAAAATTTGAAAATTCTTAAAAAATTCGTCGAAAATCTTGATGTCTCCGATCTCTTGTTTTGTACGTTTTTTCCACGTGTCTTGACATGCAAAGTATTCCTGCAAAGTTTGGTGAAGATCTGAGTATGTAGTTTTTGACCTCATCTGGAACCTCCTATCTGAAAATTTGAAAATTCTTAAAAAATTCGTCCAAAATCTTGATGTCTCCAATCTCTTGTTTTGTACGTTTTTTCCACGTGTCTTGACATCCAATGTATCCCTGCAATGTTTGGTGAAGATCTGAGTATGTAGTTTTTGACCTTATCTGGAACCTCCCATCTGAAAATTTGAAAATTCCTAAAAAATCCGTCCAAAATCTTGATGACCCCAATCTCTTGTTTTGTACTTTTTTTCCACGTGTCTCGACCTCCAATGTATCCCTGCAAAGTTTGGTGAAGATCTGAGTATGTAGTTTTTGACCTTATATGGAACCTCCTATCTGAAAATTTGAAAATTCTTAAAAAATTCGTCCAAAATCTTGATGTCACCAATCCTATGTTTTGTATGTTTTTTCCACGTGTCTTGACATCCAATGTATCCATGCAAAGTTTGGTGAAGATCTGAGTATGTAGTTTTTGACCTCATCTGGAACCTCCTATCTGAAAATTTGAAAATTCTTAAAAAATTCGTCCAAAATTTTGATGTCTCCAATCTCTTGTTTTGTACGTTTTTTCCACGTGTCTTGACATCCAATGTATTCCTGCAATGTTTGGTGGAGATCTGAGTATGTAGTTTTAGACCTTATCTGGAACCTCCTATCTGAAAATTTGAAAATTCTTCAAAAATTCGTCCAAAATCTTGATGTCTCCAATCTCTTGTTTTGTACGTTTTTTCCACGTGTCTCGACCTCCAATGGATCCCTGCAAAGTTTGGTGAAGATCTGAGTATGTCGTTTTTGACCTTATCTGGAACATCCTTTCTGAAAATTTGAAAATTCTTAAAAAATTCGTCCAAAATCTTGATGTCTCCAATCTCTTGTTTTGTACGTTTTTTCCACGTGTCTTGATATCCAATGTATCCCTGCAAAGTTTGGTGAAGATCTGAGTATGTCGTTTTTGACCTTATCTGGAACATCCTTTCTGAAAATTTGAAAATTGTTAAAAAATTCGTCCAAAATCTTGATGTCTCCAATCTCTTTTTTGTACGTTTTTTCCACGTGTCTTGACATCCAATGTATCCCTGCAAAGTTTGGTGAAGATCTGAGTATGTAGTTTTTGACCTTATCTGGAACCTCCCATCTGAAAATTTGAAAATTCTTAAAAAATTCGACCAAAATCTTGATGTCTCCAATCTTTTGTTTTGTACGTTTTTTCCACGTGTCTTGACACATAATGTATCCATGCAAAGTTTGGTGAAGATCTGAGTATGTAGTTTTTGACCTTATATGGAACCTCCTATCTGAAAATTTGAAAATTCTTAAAAAATTCGTCCAAAATCTTGATGTCTCCAATCTCTTGTTTTGTACGTTTTTTCCACGTGTCTTGACATCCAATGTATCCCTGCAAAGTTTGGTGAAGATCTGAGTATGTAGTTTTTGACCTTATCTGGAACCTCCCATCTGAAAATTTGAAAATTCTTAAAAAATTCGACCAAAATCTTGATGTCTCCAATCTTTTGTTTTGTACGTTTTTTCCACGTGTCTTGACACATAATGTATCCATGCAAAGTTTGGTGAAGATCTGAGTATGTAGTTTTTGACCTTATATGGAACCTCCTATCTGAAAATTTGAAAATTCTTAAAAAATTCGTCCAAAATCTTGATGTCTCCAATCTCTTGTTTTGTACGTTTTTTCCACGTGTCTTGACATCCAATGTATCCCTGCAAAGTTTGGTGAAGATCTGAGTATGTAGTTTTTGACCTTATCTGGAACCTCCCATCTGAAAATTTGAAAATTCCTAAAAAATCCGTGCAAAATCTTGATGACCCCAATCTCTTGTTTTGTACGTTTTTTCCACGTGTCTTGACATCCAATGTATCCATGCAAAGTTTGGTGAAGATCTGAGTATGTCGTTTTTGACCTTATCTGGAACCTCCCATCTGAAAATTTGAAAATTTTTAAAAAATTCGTCGAAAATCTTGATGTCTCCAATCTCTTGTTTTGTACGTTTTTTCCACGTGTCTTGACATGCAAAGTATCCCTGCAACGTTTGGTGAAGATCTGAGTATGTAGTTTTTGACCTTATCTGGAACCTCCTATCTGAAAATTTGAAAATTCTTCAAAAATTCGTCGAAAATCTTGATGTCTCCAATCTCTTGTTTTGTACGTTTTTTCCACGTGTCTTGACATCCAATGTATCCCTGCAATGTTTGGTGGAGATCTGAGTATGTAGTTTTTGACCTTATCTGGGACCTCCTATCAGAAAATTTGAAAATTCTTCAAAAATTCGTCCAAAATCTTGATGTCTCCAATCTCTTGTTTTGTACGTTTTTTCCACGTGTCTCGACCTCCAATGTATCCCTGCAAAGTTTGGTGAAGATCTGAGTATGTCGTTTTTGACCTTATCTGGAACATCCTTTCTGAAAATTTGAAAATTCTTCAAAAATTCGTCCAAAATCTTGATGTCTCCAATCTCTTGTTTTGTACGTTTTTTCCACGTGTCTCGACCTCCAATGTATCCCTGCAAAGTTAGTGAAGATCTGAGTATGTCGTTTTTGACCTTATCTGGAACATCCTTTCTGAAAATTTGAAAATTCTTAAAAAATTCGTCGAAAATCTTGATGTCTCCAATCTCTTGTTTTGTACGTTTTTTCCACGTTTCTTGACATCCAATGTATCCCTGCAAAGTTTGGTGAAGATCTGAGTATGTAGTTTTTGACCTTATCTGGAACCTCCCATCTGAAAATTTGAAAATTCCTAAAAAATCCGTGCAAAATCTTGATGACCCCAATCTCTTGTTTTGTACGTTTTTTCCACGTGTCTTGACATCCAATGTATCCATGCAAAGTTTGGTGAAGATCTGAGTATGTCGTTTTTGACCTTATCTGGAACCTCCCATCTGAAAATTTGAAAATTCTTAAAAAATTCGTCGAAAATCTTGATGTCTCCAATCTCTTGTTTTGTACGTTTTTTCCACGTGTCTTGACATGCAAAGTATCCCTGCAACGTTTGGTGAAGATCTGAGTATGTAGTTTTTGACCTTATCTGGAACCTCCTATCTGAAAATTTGAAAATTCTTCAAAAATTCGTCGAAAATCTTGATGTCTCCAATCTCTTGTTTTGTACGTTTTTTCCACGTGTCTTGACATCCAATGTATCCCTGCAATGTTTGGTGGAGATCTGAGTATGTAGTTTTTGACCTTATCTGGGACCTCCTATCAGAAAATTTGAAAATTCTTCAAAAATTCGTCCAAAATCTTGATGTCTCCAATCTCTTGTTTTGTACGTTTTTTCCACGTGTCTCGACCTCCAATGTATCCCTGCAAAGTTTGGTGAAGATCTGAGTATGTCGTTTTTGACCTTATCTGGAACATCCTTTCTGAAAATTTGAAAATTCTTCAAAAATTCGTCCAAAATCTTGATGTCTCCAATCTCTTGTTTTGTACGTTTTTTCCACGTGTCTCGACCTCCAATGTATCCCTGCAAAGTTAGTGAAGATCTGAGTATGTCGTTTTTGACCTTATCTGGAACATCCTTTCTGAAAATTTGAAAATTCTTAAAAAATTCGTCGAAAATCTTGATGTCTCCAATCTCTTGTTTTGTACGTTTTTTCCACGTTTCTTGACATCCAATGTATCCCTGCAAAGTTTGGTGAAGATCTGAGTATGTAGTTTTTGACCTTATATGGAACCTCCTATCTGAAAATTTGAAAATTCTTAAAAAATTCGTCCAAAATCTTGATGTCTCCAATCTCTTGTTTTGTACGTTTTTTCCACGTGTCTCGACCTCCAATGGATCCCTGCAAAGTTTGGTGAAGATCTGAGTATGTCGTTTTTGACCTTATCTGGAACCTCCCATCTGAAAATTTGAAAATTCTTAAAAAATTCGTCGAAAATCTTGATGTCTCCGATCTCTTGTTTTGTACGTTTTTTCCACGTGTCTTGACATGCAAAGTATTCCTGCAAAGTTTGGTGAAGATCTGAGTATGTAGTTTTTGACCTCATCTGGAACCTCCTATCTGAAAATTTGAAAATTCTTAAAAAATTCGTCCAAAATCTTGATGTCTCCAATCTCTTGTTTTGTACGTTTTTTCCACGTGTCTTGACATCCAATGTATCCCTGCAATGTTTGGTGAAGATCTGAGTATGTAGTTTTTGACCTTATCTGGAACCTCCCATCTGAAAATTTGAAAATTCCTAAAAAATCCGTCCAAAATCTTGATGACCCCAATCTCTTGTTTTGTACTTTTTTTCCACGTGTCTCGACCTCCAATGTATCCCTGCAAAGTTTGGTGAAGATCTGAGTATGTAGTTTTTGACCTTATATGGAACCTCCTATCTGAAAATTTGAAAATTCTTAAAAAATTCGTCCAAAATCTTGATGTCACCAATCCTATGTTTTGTATGTTTTTTCCACGTGTCTTGACATCCAATGTATCCATGCAAAGTTTGGTGAAGATCTGAGTATGTCGTTTTTGACCTTATCTGGAACCTCCCATCTGAAAATTTGAAAATTCTTAAAAAATTCGTCGAAAATCTTGATGTCTCCGATCTCTTGTTTTGTACGTTTTTTCCACGTGTCTTGACATGCAAAGTATTCCTGCAAAGTTTGGTGAAGATCTGAGTATGTAGTTTTTGACCTCATCTGGAACCTCCTATCTGAAAATTTGAAAATTCTTAAAAAATTCGTCCAAAATTTTGATGTCTCCAATCTCTTGTTTTGTACGTTTTTTCCACGTGTCTTGACATCCAATGTATCCCTGCAATGTTTGGTGAAGATCTGAGTATGTAGTTTTTGACCTTATCTGGAACCTCCCATCTGAAAATTTGAAAATTCCTAAAAAATCCGTCCAAAATCTTGATGACCCCAATCTCTTGTTTTGTACGTTTTTTCCACGTGTCTTGACATCCAATGTATCCCTGCAAAGTTTGGTGAAGATCTGAGTATGTAGTTTTTGACCATATCTGGAACCTCCTATCTGAAAATTTGAAAATTCTTAAAAAATTCGTCCAAAATCTTGATGTCTCCAATCTCTTGTTTTGTACGTTTTTTCCACGTGTCTTGACATCCAATGTATCCCTGCAATGTTTGGTGGAGATCTGAGTATGTAGTTTTTGACCTTATCTGGGACCTCCTATCAGAAAATTTGAAAATTCTTCAAAAATTCGTCCAAAATCTTGATGTCTCCAATCTCTTGTTTTGTACGTTTTTTCCACGTGTCTCGACCTCCAATGTATCCCTGCAAAGTTTGGTGAAGATCTGAGTATGTCGTTTTTGACCTTATCTGGAACATCCTTTCTGAAAATTTGAAAATTCTTCAAAAATTCGTCCAAAATCTTGATGTCTCCAATCTCTTGTTTTGTACGTTTTTTCCACGTGTCTCGACCTCCAATGTATCCCTGCAAAGTTAGTGAAGATCTGAGTATGTCGTTTTTGACCTTATCTGGAACATCCTTTCTGAAAATTTGAAAATTCTTAAAAAATTCGTCGAAAATCTTGATGTCTCCAATCTCTTGTTTTGTACGTTTTTTCCACGTTTCTTGACATCCAATGTATCCCTGCAAAGTTTGGTGAAGATCTGAGTATGTAGTTTTTGACCTTATATGGAACCTCCTATCTGAAAATTTGAAAATTCTTAAAAAATTCGTCCAAAATCTTGATGTCTCCAATCTCTTGTTTTGTACGTTTTTTCCACGTGTCTCGACCTCCAATGGATCCCTGCAAAGTTTGGTGAAGATCTGAGTATGTCGTTTTTGACCTTATCTGGAACCTCCCATCTGAAAATTTGAAAATTCTTAAAAAATTCGTCGAAAATCTTGATGTCTCCGATCTCTTGTTTTGTACGTTTTTTCCACGTGTCTTGACATGCAAAGTATTCCTGCAAAGTTTGGTGAAGATCTGAGTATGTCGTTTTTGACCTCATCTGGAACCTCCTATCTGAAAATTTGAAAATTCTTAAAAAATTCGTCCAAAATCTTGATGTCTCCAATCTCTTGTTTTGTACGTTTTTTCCACGTGTCTTGACATCCAATGTATCCCTGCAATGTTTGGTGAAGATCTGAGTATGTAGTTTTTGACCTTATCTGGAACCTCCCATCTGAAAATTTGAAAATTCCTAAAAAATCCGTCCAAAATCTTGATGACCCCAATCTCTTGTTTTGTACTTTTTTTCCACGTGTCTCGACCTCCAATGTATCCCTGCAAAGTTTGGTGAAGATCTGAGTATGTAGTTTTTGACCTTATATGGAACCTCCTATCTGAAAATTTGAAAATTCTTAAAAAATTCGTCCAAAATCTTGATGTCACCAATCCTATGTTTTGTATGTTTTTTCCACGTGTCTTGACATCCAATGTATCCATGCAAAGTTTGGTGAAGATCTGAGTATGTCGTTTTTGACCTTATCTGGAACCTCCCATCTGAAAATTTGAAAATTCTTAAAAAATTCGTCGAAAATCTTGATGTCTCCGATCTCTTGTTTTGTACGTTTTTTCCACGTGTCTTGACATGCAAAGTATTCCTGCAAAGTTTGGTGAAGATCTGAGTATGTAGTTTTTGACCTCATCTGGAACCTCCTATCTGAAAATTTGAAAATTCTTAAAAAATTCGTCCAAAATTTTGATGTCTCCAATCTCTTGTTTTGTACGTTTTTTCCACGTGTCTTGACATCCAATGTATCCCTGCAATGTTTGGTGAAGATCTGAGTATGTAGTTTTTGACCTTATCTGGAACCTCCCATCTGAAAATTTGAAAATTCCTAAAAAATCCGTCCAAAATCTTGATGACCCCAATCTCTTGTTTTGTACGTTTTTTCCACGTGTCTTGACATCCAATGTATCCCTGCAAAGTTTGGTGAAGATCTGAGTATGTAGTTTTTGACCTTATCTGGAACCTCCTATCTGAAAATTTGAAAATTCTTAAAAAATTCGTCCAAAATCTTGATGTCTCCAATCTCTTGTTTTGTACGTTTTTTCCACGTGTCTTGATATCCAATGTATCCCTGCAAAGTTTGGTGAAGATCTGAGTATGTCGTTTTTGACCTTATATGGAACCTCCTTTCTGAAAATTTGAGAATTCTTAAAAAATTCGTCCAAAATCTTGATGTCTCCAATCTCTTGTTTTGTACGTTTTTTCCACGTGTCTTGACATCCAATGTATCCATGCAAAGTTTGGTGAAGATCTGAGTATGTCGTTTTTGACCTTATCTGGAACCTCCCATCTGAAAATTTGAAAATTCTTAAAAAATCCGTGCAAAATCTTGATGACCCCAATCTCTTGTTTTGTACGTTTTTTCCACGTGTCTTGACATCCAATGTATCCATGCAAAGTTTGGTGAAGATCTGAGTATGTCGTTTTTGACCTTATCTGGAACCTCCCATCTGAAAATTTGAAAATTCTTAAAAAATTCGTCGAAAATCTTGATGTCTCCAATCTCTTGTTTTGTACGTTTTTTCCACGTGTCTTGACATGCAAAGTATCCCTGCAACGTTTGGTGAAGATCTGAGTATGTAGTTTTTGACCTTATCTGGAACCTCCTATCTGAAAATTTGAATATTCTTCAAAAATTCGTCGAAAATCTTGATGTCTCCAATCTCTTGTTTTGTACGTTTTTTCCACGTGTCTCGACCTCCAATGTATCCCTGCAAAGTTTGGTGAAGATCTGAGTATGTCGTTTTTGACCTTATCTGGAACATCCTTTCTGAAAATTTGAAAATTCTTAAAAAATTCGTCGAAAATCTTGATGTCTCCAATCTCTTGTTTTGTACGTTTTTTCCACGTGTCTTGACATCCAATGTATCCCTGCAAAGTTTGGTGAAGATCTGAGTATGTAGTTTTTGACCTTATATGGAATCTCCTATCTGAAAATTTGAAAATTCTTAAAAAATTCGACCAAAATCTTGATGTTCCGAATCCTATGTTTTGTATGTTTTTTCCACGTGTCTTGACATCCAATGTATCCATGCAAAGTTTGGTGAAGATCTGAGTATGTAGTTTTTGACCTTATATTGAACCTCCCATCTGAAAATTTGAAAATTCTTAAAAAATCCGTGCAAAATCTTGATGACCCCAATCTCTTGTTTTGTACGTTTTTTCCACGTGTCTTGAAATCCAATGTATCCATGCAAAGTTTGGTGAAGATCTGAGTATGTCGTTTTTGACCTTATCTGGAACCTCCCATCTGAAAATTTGAAAATTCTTAAAAAATTCGTCGAAAATCTTGATGTCTCCAATCTCTTGTTTTGTACGTTTTTTCCACGTGTCTTGACATGCAAAGTATCCCTGCAACGTTTGGTGAAGATCTGAGTATGTAGTTTTTGACCTTATCTGGAACCTCCTATCTGAAAATTTGAAAATTCTTCAAAAATTCGTCGAAAATCTTGATGTCTCCAATCTCTTGTTTTGTACGTTTTTTCCACGTGTCTCGACCTCCAATGTATCCCTGCAAAGTTTGGTGAAGATCTGAGTATGTAGTTTTTGACCTTATATGGAACCTCCTATCTGAAAATTTGAAAATTCTTAAAAGAATTTAACAAAATCTTGATGTCCCCAATCCTATGTTTTGTATGTTTTTTCCACGTGTCTTGACATACAATGTATCCCTGCAGAGTTTGGTGAAGATCTGAGTATGTAGTTTTTGACCTTATCTGGAACCTCCCATCTGAAAATTTGAAAATTCCTAAAAAATCCGTCCAAAATCTTGATGACCCCAATCTCTTGTTTTGTACTTTTTTTCCACGTGTCTCGACCTCCAATGTATCCCTGCAAAGTTTGGTGAAGATCTGAGTATGTAGTTTTTGACCTTATATGGAACCTCCTATCTGAAAATTTGAAAATTCTTAAAAAATTCGTCCAAAATCTTGATGTCACCAATCCTATGTTTTGTATGTTTTTTCCACGTGTCTTGACATCCAATGTATCCATGCAAAGTTTGGTGAAGATCTGAGTATGTCGTTTTTGACCTTATCTGGAACCTCCCATCTGAAAATTTGAAAATTCTTAAAAAATTCGTCGAAAATCTTGATGTCTCCGATCTCTTGTTTTGTACGTTTTTTCCACGTGTCTTGACATGCAAAGTATTCCTGCAAAGTTTGGTGAAGATCTGAGTATGTAGTTTTTGACCTCATCTGGAACCTCCTATCTGAAAATTTGAAAATTCTTAAAAAATTCGTCCAAAATTTTGATGTCTCCAATCTCTTGTTTTGTACGTTTTTTCCACGTGTCTTGACATCCAATGTATCCCTGCAATGTTTGGTGAAGATCTGAGTATGTAGTTTTTGACCTTATCTGGAACCTCCCATCTGAAAATTTGAAAATTCCTAAAAAATCCGTCCAAAATCTTGATGACCCCAATCTCTTGTTTTGTACGTTTTTTCCACGTGTCTTGACATCCAATGTATCCCTGCAAAGTTTGGTGAAGATCTGAGTATGTAGTTTTTGACCTTATCTGGAACCTCCTATCTGAAAATTTGAAAATTCTTAAAAAATTCGTCCAAAATCTTGATGTCTCCAATCTCTTGTTTTGTACGTTTTTTCCACGTGTCTTGATATCCAATGTATCCCTGCAAAGTTTGGTGAAGATCTGAGTATGTCGTTTTTGACCTTATATGGAACCTCCTTTCTGAAAATTTGAGAATTCTTAAAAAATTCGTCCAAAATCTTGATGTCTCCAATCTCTTGTTTTGTACGTTTTTTCCACGTGTCTTGACATCCAATGTATCCATGCAAAGTTTGGTGAAGATCTGAGTATGTCGTTTTTGACCTTATCTGGAACCTCCCATCTGAAAATTTGAAAATTCTTAAAAAATCCGTGCAAAATCTTGATGACCCCAATCTCTTGTTTTGTACGTTTTTTCCACGTGTCTTGACATCCAATGTATCCATGCAAAGTTTGGTGAAGATCTGAGTATGTCGTTTTTGACCTTATCTGGAACCTCCCATCTGAAAATTTGAAAATTCTTAAAAAATTCGTCGAAAATCTTGATGTCTCCAATCTCTTGTTTTGTACGTTTTTTCCACGTGTCTTGACATGCAAAGTATCCCTGCAACGTTTGGTGAAGATCTGAGTATGTAGTTTTTGACCTTATCTGGAACCTCCTATCTGAAAATTTGAATATTCTTCAAAAATTCGTCGAAAATCTTGATGTCTCCAATCTCTTGTTTTGTACGTTTTTTCCACGTGTCTCGACCTCCAATGTATCCCTGCAAAGTTTGGTGAAGATCTGAGTATGTCGTTTTTGACCTTATCTGGAACATCCTTTCTGAAAATTTGAAAATTCTTAAAAAATTCGTCGAAAATCTTGATGTCTCCAATCTCTTGTTTTGTACGTTTTTTCCACGTGTCTTGACATCCAATGTATCCCTGCAAAGTTTGGTGAAGATCTGAGTATGTAGTTTTTGACCTTATATGGAATCTCCTATCTGAAAATTTGAAAATTCTTAAAAAATTCGACCAAAATCTTGATGTTCCGAATCCTATGTTTTGTATGTTTTTTCCACGTGTCTTGACATCCAATGTATCCATGCAAAGTTTGGTGAAGATCTGAGTATGTAGTTTTTGACCTTATATTGAACCTCCCATCTGAAAATTTGAAAATTCTTAAAAAATCCGTGCAAAATCTTGATGACCCCAATCTCTTGTTTTGTACGTTTTTTCCACGTGTCTTGAAATCCAATGTATCCATGCAAAGTTTGGTGAAGATCTGAGTATGTCGTTTTTGACCTTATCTGGAACCTCCCATCTGAAAATTTGAAAATTCTTAAAAAATTCGTCGAAAATCTTGATGTCTCCAATCTCTTGTTTTGTACGTTTTTTCCACGTGTCTTGACATGCAAAGTATCCCTGCAACGTTTGGTGAAGATCTGAGTATGTAGTTTTTGACCTTATCTGGAACCTCCTATCTGAAAATTTGAAAATTCTTCAAAAATTCGTCGAAAATCTTGATGTCTCCAATCTCTTGTTTTGTACGTTTTTTCCACGTGTCTCGACCTCCAATGTATCCCTGCAAAGTTTGGTGAAGATCTGAGTATGTAGTTTTTGACCTTATATGGAACCTCCTATCTGAAAATTTGAAAATTCTTAAAAGAATTTAACAAAATCTTGATGTCCCCAATCCTATGTTTTGTATGTTTTTTCCACGTGTCTTGACATACAATGTATCCCTGCAGAGTTTGGTGAAGATCTGAGTATGTAGTTTTTGACCTTATCTGGAACCTCCCATCTGAAAATTTGAAAATTCCTAAAAAATCCGTCCAAAATCTTGTTGACCCGAATCTCTTGTTTTGTACGTTTTTTCCACGTGTCTTGACATCCAATGTATCCCTGCAAAGTTTGGTGAAGATCTGAGTATGTAGTTTTTGACCTTATCTGGAACCGCATTTCTGAAAATTTGAAAATTTTTAAAAAAATCGTCCAAAATCTTGATGTCTCCAATCTCTTGTTTTGTACGTTTTTTCCACGTGTCTTGACATCCAATGTATCCCTGCAAAGTTTGGTGAAGATCTGAGTATGTAGTTTTTGACCTTATATGGAACCTCCTATCTGAAAATTTGAAAATTCTTAAAAAATTCGTCCAAAATCTTGATGTCTCCAATCTCTTGTTTTGTACGTTTTTTCCACGTGTCTCGACCTCCAATGGATCCCTGCAAAGTTTGGTGAAGATCTGAGTATGTCGTTTTTGACCTTATCTGGAACCTCCCATCTGAAAATTTGAAAATTCTTAAAAAATTCGTCGAAAATCTTGATGTCTCCGATCTCTTGTTTTGTACGTTTTTTCCACGTGTCTTGACATGCAAAGTATTCCTGCAAAGTTTGGTGAAGATCTGAGTATGTAGTTTTTGACCTCATCTGGAACCTCCTATCTGAAAATTTGAAAATTCTTAAAAAATTCGTCCAAAATCTTGATGTCTCCAATCTCTTGTTTTGTACGTTTTTTCCACGTGTCTTGACATCCAATGTATCCCTGCAAAGTTTGGTGAAGATCTGAGTATGTAGTTTTTGACCTTATCTGGAACCTCCTATCTGAAAATTTGAAAATTCTTAAAAAATTCGTCCAAAATCTTGATGTCTCCAATCTCTTGTTTTGTACGTTTTTTCCACGTGTCTTGATATCCAATGTATCCCTGCAAAGTTTGGTGAAGATCTGAGTATGTCGTTTTTGACCTTATCTGGAACCTCCCATCTGAAAATTTGGAAATTCTTAAAAAATTCGACTAAAATCTTGATGTCTCCAATCTTTTGTTTTGTACGTTTTTTCCACGTGTCTTGACACATAATGTATCCATGCAAAGTTTGGTGAAGATCTGAGTATGTAGTTTTTGACCTTATATGGAACCTCCTATCTGAAAATTTGAAAATTCTTAAAAAATTCGTCCAAAATCTTGATGTCTCCAATCTCTTGTTTTGTACGTTTTTTCCACGTGTCTTGACATCCAATGTATCCCTGCAAAGTGTGGTGAAGATCTGAGTATGTAGTTTTTGACCTTATCTGGAACCTCCCATCTGAAAATTTGAAAATTCCTAAAAAATCCGTGCAAAATCTTGATGACCCCAATCTCTTGTTTTGTACGTTTTTTCCACGTGTCTTGACATCCAATGTATTCCTGCAATGTTTGGTGAAGATCTGAGTATGTAGTTTTTGACCTTATATGGAACCTCCTATCTGAAAATTTGAAAATTCTTAAAAAATTCGACCAAAATCTTGATGTTCCGAATCCTATGTTTTGTATGTTTTTTCCACGTGTCTTGACATCCAATGTATCCATGCAAAGTTTGGTGAAGATCTGAGTATGTAGTTTTTGACCTTATATTGAACCTCCCATCTGAAAATTTGAAAATTCTTAAAAAATTCGTCGAAAATCTTGATGTCTCCAATCTTTTGTTTTGTACGTTTTTTCCACGTGTCTTGACATCCATGTATCCCTGCAAAGTTTGGTGAAGATCTGAGTATGTAGTTTTTGACCTTATATGGAACCTCCTATCTGAAAATTTGAAAATTCTTAAAAAATTCGTCCAAAATCTTGATGTCTCCAATCTCTTGTTTTGTACGTTTTTTCCACGTGTCTCGACCTCCAATGGATCCCTGCAAAGTTTGGTGAAGATCTGAGTATGTCGTTTTTGACCTTATCTGGAACCTCCCATCTGAAAATTTGAAAATTCTTAAAAAATTCGTCGAAAATCTTGATGTCTCCAATCTCTTGTTTTGTACGTTTTTTCCACGTTTCTTGACATCCAATGTATCCCTGCAAAGTTTGGTGAAGATCTGAGTATGTAGTTTTTGACCTCATCTGGAACGTCCTATCTGAAAATTTGAAAATTCTTAAAAAATTCGTCCAAAATCTTGATGTCTCCAATCTCTTGTTTTGTACGTTTTTTCCACGTGTCTTGACATCCAATGTATCCCTGCAATGTTTGGTGAAGATCTGAGTATGTAGTTTTTGACCTTATCTGGAACCTCCCATCTGAAAATTTGAAAATTCCTAAAAAATCCGTCCAAAATCTTGATGACCCCAATCTCTTGTTTTGTACTTTTTTTCCACGTGTCTCGACCTCCAATGTATCCCTGCAAAGTTTGGTGAAGATCTGAGTATGTAGTTTTTGACCTTATATGGAACTTCCTATCTGAAAATTTGAAAATTCTTAAAAAATTCGTCCAAAATCTTGATGTCACCAATCCTATGTTTTGTATGTTTTTTCCACGTGTCTTGACATCCAATGTATCCATGCAAAGTTTGGTGAAGATCTGAGTATGTCGTTTTTGACCTTATCTGGAACCTCCCATCTGAAAATTTGAAAATTCTTAAAAAATTCGTCGAAAATCTTGATGTCTCCGATCTCTTGTTTTGTACGTTTTTTCCACGTGTCTTGACATGCAAAGTATTCCTGCAAAGTTTGGTGAAGATCTGAGTATGTAGTTTTTGACCTCATCTGGAACCTCCTATCTGAAAATTTGAAAATTCTTAAAAAATTCGTCCAAAATTTTGATGTCTCCAATCTCTTGTTTTGTACGTTTTTTCCACGTGTCTTGACATCCAATGTATTCCTGCAATGTTTGGTGGAGATCTGAGTATGTAGTTTTAGACCTTATCTGGAACCTCCTATCTGAAAATTTGAAAATTCTTCAAAAATTCGTCCAAAATCTTGATGTCTCCAATCTCTTGTTTTGTACGTTTTTTCCACGTGTCTCGACCTCCAATGGATCCCTGCAAAGTTTGGTGAAGATCTGAGTATGTCGTTTTTGACCTTATCTGGAACATCCTTTCTGAAAATTTGAAAATTCTTAAAAAATTCGTCCAAAATCTTGATGTCTCCAATCTCTTGTTTTGTACGTTTTTTCCACGTGTCTTGATATCCAATGTATCCCTGCAAAGTTTGGTGAAGATCTGAGTATGTCGTTTTTGACCTTATCTGGAACATCCTTTCTGAAAATTTGAAAATTGTTAAAAAATTCGTCCAAAATCTTGATGTCTCCAATCTCTTTTTTGTACGTTTTTTCCACGTGTCTTGACATCCAATGTATCCCTGCAAAGTTTGGTGAAGATCTGAGTATGTAGTTTTTGACCTTATCTGGAACCTCCCATCTGAAAATTTGAAAATTCTTAAAAAATTCGACCAAAATCTTGATGTCTCCAATCTTTTGTTTTGTACGTTTTTTCCACGTGTCTTGACACATAATGTATCCATGCAAAGTTTGGTGAAGATCTGAGTATGTAGTTTTTGACCTTATATGGAACCTCCTATCTGAAAATTTGAAAATTCTTAAAAAATTCGTCCAAAATCTTGATGTCTCCAATCTCTTGTTTTGTACGTTTTTTCCACGTGTCTTGACATCCAATGTATCCCTGCAAAGTTTGGTGAAGATCTGAGTATGTAGTTTTTGACCTTATCTGGAACCTCCCATCTGAAAATTTGAAAATTCCTAAAAAATCCGTGCAAAATCTTGATGACCCCAATCTCTTGTTTTGTACGTTTTTTCCACGTGTCTTGACATCCAATGTATCCATGCAAAGTTTGGTGAAGATCTGAGTATGTCGTTTTTGACCTTATCTGGAACCTCCCATCTGAAAATTTGAAAATTCTTAAAAAATTCGTCGAAAATCTTGATGTCTCCAATCTCTTGTTTTGTACGTTTTTTCCACGTGTCTTGACATGCAAAGTATCCCTGCAACGTTTGGTGAAGATCTGAGTATGTAGTTTTTGACCTTATCTGGAACCTCCTATCTGAAAATTTGAAAATTCTTCAAAAATTCGTCGAAAATCTTGATGTCTCCAATCTCTTGTTTTGTACGTTTTTTCCACGTGTCTTGACATCCAATGTATCCCTGCAATGTTTGGTGGAGATCTGAGTATGTAGTTTTTGACCTTATCTGGGACCTCCTATCAGAAAATTTGAAAATTCTTCAAAAATTCGTCCAAAATCTTGATGTCTCCAATCTCTTGTTTTGTACGTTTTTTCCACGTGTCTCGACCTCCAATGTATCCCTGCAAAGTTTGGTGAAGATCTGAGTATGTCGTTTTTGACCTTATCTGGAACATCCTTTCTGAAAATTTGAAAATTATTCAAAAATTCGTCCAAAATCTTGATGTCTCCAATCTCTTGTTTTGTACGTTTTTTCCACGTGTCTCGACCTCCAATGTATCCCTGCAAAGTTTGGTGAAGATCTGAGTATGTCGTTTTTGACCTTATCTGGAACATCCTTTCTGAAAATTTGAAAATTCTTCAAAAATTCGTCGAAAATCTTGATGTCTCCAATCTCTTGTTTTGTACGTTTTTTCCACGTGTCTTGACATCCAATGTATTCCTGCAATGTTTGGTGGAGATCTGAGTATGTAGTTTTAGACCTTATCTGGAACCTCCTATCTGAAAATTTGAAAATTCTTCAAAAATTCGTCGAAAATCTTGATGTCTCCGATCTCTTGTTTTGTACGTTTTTTCCACGTGTCTTGACATCCAAAGTATCCCTGCAAAGTTTGGTGAAGATCTGAGTATGTAGTTTTTGACCTCATCTGGAACATCCTTTCTGAAAATTTGAAAATTCTTCAAAAATTCGTCGAAAATCTTGATGTCTCCAATCTCTTGTTTTGTACGTTTTTTCCACGTGTCTTGACATCCAATGTATTCCTGCAATGTTTGGTGGAGATCTGAGTATGTAGTTTTAGACCTTATCTGGAACCTCCTATCTGAAAATTTGAAAATTCTTCAAAAATTCGTCCAAAATCTTGATGTCTCCAATCTCTTGTTTTGTACGTTTTTTCCACGTGTCTCGACCTCCAATGGATCCCTGCAAAGTTTGGTGAAGATCTGAGTATGTAGTTTTTGACCTTATCTGGAACCTCCTATCTGAAAATTTGAAAATTCTTCAAAAATTCGTCGAAAATCTTGATGTCTCCAATCTCTTGTTTTGTACGTTTTTTCCACGTGTCTTGACATCCAATGTATTCCTGCAATGTTTGGTGGAGATCTGAGTATGTAGTTTTAGACCTTATCTGGAACCTCCTATCTGAAAATTTGAAAATTCTTCAAAAATTCGTCGAAAATCTTGATGTCTCCGATCTCTTGTTTTGTACGTTTTTTCCACGTGTCTTGACATGCAAAGTATTCCTGCAATGTTTGGTGAAGATCTGAGTATGTAGTTTTTGACCTTATCTGGAACCTCCCATCTGAAAATTTGAAAATTCCTAAAAAATCCGTCCAAAATCTTGATGACCCCAATCTCTTGTTTTGTACATTTTTTCCACGTGTCTCGACCTCCAATGTATCCCTGCAAAGTTTGGTGAATATCTGAGTATGTAGTTTTTGACCTTATATGGAACCTCCTATCTGAAAATTTGAAAATTCTTAAAAAATTCGTCGAAAATCTTGATGTCTCCGATCTCTTGTTTTGTACGTTTTTTCCACGTGTCTTGACATGCAAAGTATCCCTGCAAAGTTTGGTGAAGATCTGAGTATGTCGTTTTTGACCTTATCTGGAACCTCCCATCTGAAAATTTGAAAATTCTTAAAAAATTCGTCCAAAATCTTGATGTCTCCAATCTCTTGTTTTGTACGTTTTTTCCACGTGTCTCGACCTCCAATGGATCCCTGCAAAGTTTGGTGAAGATCTGAGTATGTCGTTTTTGACCTTATCTGGAACCTCCCATCTGAAAATTTGAAAATTCTTAAAAAATTCGTCAAAAATCTTGATGTCTCCGATCTCTTGTTTTGTACGTTTTTTCCACGTGTCTTGACATGCAAAGTATTCCTGCAAAGTTTGGTGAAGATCTGAGTATGTCGTTTTTGACCTTATCTGGAACCTCCCATCTGAAAATTTGAAAATTCTTAAAAAATTCGTCGAAAATCTTGATGTCTCCAATCTCTTGATTTGTACGTTTTTTCCACGTGTCTTGACATGCAAAGTATCCCTGCAACGTTTGGTGAAGATCTGAGTATGTAGTTTTTGACCTTATCTGGAACCTCCTATCTGAAAATTTGAAAATTCTTAAAAAATTCGTCCAAAATCTTGATGTCTCCAATCTCTTGTTTTGTACGTTTTTTCCACGTGTCTTGACATCCAATGTATCCCTGCAATGTTTGGTGAAGATCTGAGTATGTAGTTTTTGACCTTATATGGAACCTCCTATCTGAAAATTTGAAAATTCTTAAAAGAATTTAACAAAATCTTGATGTCCCCAATCCTATGTTTTGTATGTTTTTTCCACGTGTCTTGACATACAATGTATCCCTGCAGAGTTTGGTGAAGATCTGAGTATGTAGTTTTTGACCTTATCTGGAACCTCCCATCTGAAAATTTGAAAATTCCTAAAAAATCCGTCCAAAATCTTGTTGACCCGAATCTCTTGTTTTGTACGTTTTTTCCACGTGTCTTGACATCCAATGTATCCCTGCAAAGTTTGGTGAAGATCTGAGTATGTAGTTTTTGACGTTATCTGGAACCGCATTTCTGAAAATTTGAAAATTTTTAAAAAAATCGTCCAAAATCTTGATGTCTCCAATCTCTTGTTTTGTACGTTTTTTCCACGTGTCTTGACATCCAATGTATCCCTGCAAAGTTTGGTGAAGATCTGAGTATGTAGTTTTTGACCTTATATGGAACCTCCTATCTGAAAATTTGAAAATTCTTAAAAAATTCGTCCAAAATCTTGATGTCTCCAATCTCTTGTTTTGTACGTTTTTTCCACGTGTCTCGACCTCCAATGGATCCCTGCAAAGTTTGGTGAAGATCTGAGTATGTCGTTTTTGACCTTATCTGGAACCTCCCATCTGAAAATTTGAAAATTCTTAAAAAATTCGTCGAAAATCTTGATGTCTCCGATCTCTTGTTTTGTACGTTTTTTCCACGTGTCTTGACATGCAAAGTATTCCTGCAAAGTTTGGTGAAGATCTGAGTATGTAGTTTTTGACCTCATCTGGAACCTCCTATCTGAAAATTTGAAAATTCTTAAAAAATTCGTCCAAAATCTTGATGTCTCCAATTTCTTGTTTTGTACGTTTTTTCCACGTGTCTTGACATCCAATGTATCCCTGCAAAGTTTGGTGAAGATCTGAGTATGTAGTTTTTGACCTTATCTGGAACCTCCTATCTGAAAATTTGAAAATTCTTAAAAAATTCGTCCAAAATCTTGATGTCTCCAATCTCTTGTTTTGTACGTTTTTTCCACGTGTCTTGATATCCAATGTATCCCTGCAAAGTTTGGTGAAGATCTGAGTATGTCGTTTTTGACCTTATCTGGAACCTCCCATCTGAAAATTTGAAAATTCTTAAAAAATTCGACCAAAATCTTGATGTCTCCAATCTTTTGTTTTGTACGTTTTTTCCACGTGTCTTGACACATAATGTATCCATGCAAAGTTTGGTGAAGATCTGAGTATGTAGTTTTTGACCTTATATGGAACCTCCTATCTGAAAATTTGAAAATTCTTAAAAAATTCGTCCAAAATCTTGATGTCTCCAATCTCTTGTTTTGTACGTTTTTTCCACGTGTCTTGACATCCAATGTATCCCTGCAAAGTTTGGTGAAGATCTGAGTATGTAGTTTTTGACCTTATCTGGAACCTCCCATCTGAAAATTTGAAAATTCCTAAAAAATCCGTGCAAAATCTTGATGACCCCAATCTCTTGTTTTGTACGTTTTTTCCACGTGTCTTGACATCCAATGTATTCCTGCAATGTTTGGTGAAGATCTGAGTATGTAGTTTTTGACCTTATATGGAACCTCCTATCTGAAAATTTGAAAATTCTTAAAAAATTCGACCAAAATCTTGATGTTCCGAATCCTATGTTTTGTATGTTTTTTCCACGTGTCTTGACATCCAATGTATCCATGCAAAGTTTGGTGAAGATCTGAGTATGTAGTTTTTGACCTTATATTGAACCTCCCATCTGAAAATTTGAAAATTCTTAAAAAATTCGTCGAAAATCTTGATGTCTCCAATCTTTTGTTTTGTACGTTTTTTCCACGTGTCTTGACATCCAATGTATCCCTGCAAAGTTTGGTGAAGATCTGAGTATGTAGTTTTTGACCTTATATGGAACCTCCTATCTGAAAATTTGAAAATTCTTAAAAAATTCGTCCAAAATCTTGATGTCTCCAATCTCTTGTTTTGTACGTTTTTTCCACGTGTCTCGACCTCCAATGGATCCCTGCAAAGTTTGGTGAAGATCTGAGTATGTCGTTTTTGACCTTATCTGGAACCTCCCATCTGAAAATTTGAAAATTCTTAAAAAATTCGTCGAAAATCTTGATGTCTCCGATCTCTTGTTTTGTACGTTTTTTCCACGTGTCTTGACATGCAAAGTATTCCTGCAAAGTTTGGTGAAGATCTGAGTATGTAGTTTTTGACCTCATCTGGAACGTCCTATCTGAAAATTTGAAAATTCTTAAAAAATTCGTCCAAAATCTTGATGTCTCCAATCTCTTGTTTTGTACGTTTTTTCCACGTGTCTTGACATCCAATGTATCCCTGCAATGTTTGGTGAAGATCTGAGTATGTAGTTTTTGACCTTATCTGGAACCTCCCAACTGTAAATTTGAAAATTCCTAAAAAATCCGTCCAAAATCTTGATGACCCCAATCTCTTGTTTTGTACTTTTTTTCCACGTGTCTCGACCTCCAATGTATCCCTGCAAAGTTTGGTGAAGATCTGAGTATGTAGTTTTTGACCTTATATGGAACCTCTTATCTGAAAATTTGAAAATTCTTAAAAAATTCGTCCAAAATCTTGATGTCACCAATCCTATGTTTTGTATGTTTTTTCCACGTGTCTTGACATCCAATGTATCCATGCAAAGTTTGGTGAAGATCTGAGTATGTCGTTTTTGACCTTATCTGGAACCTCCCATCTGAAAATTTGAAAATTCTTAAAAAATTCGTCGAAAATCTTGATGTCTCCGATCTCTTGTTTTGTACGTTTTTTCCACGTGTCTTGACATGCAAAGTATTCCTGCAAAGTTTGGTGAAGATCTGAGTATGTAGTTTTTGACCTCATCTGGAACCTCCTATCTGAAAATTTGAAAATTCTTAAAAAATTCGTCCAAAATTTTGATGTCTCCAATCTCTTGTTTTGTACGTTTTTTCCACGTGTCTTGACATCCAATGTATTCCTGCAATGTTTGGTGGAGATCTGAGTATGTAGTTTTAGACCTTATCTGGAACCTCCTATCTGAAAATTTGAAAATTCTTCAAAAATTCGTCCAAAATCTTGATGTCTCCAATCTCTTGTTTTGTACGTTTTTTCCACGTGTCTCGACCTCCAATGGATCCCTGCAAAGTTTGGTGAAGATCTGAGTATGTCGTTTTTGACCTTATCTGGAACATCCTTTCTGAAAATTTGAAAATTCTTAAAAAATTCGTCCAAAATCTTGATGTCTCCAATCTCTTGTTTTGTACGTTTTTTCCACGTGTCTTGATATCCAATGTATCCCTGCAAAGTTTGGTGAAGATCTGAGTATGTCGTTTTTGACCTTATCTGGAACATCCTTTCTGAAAATTTGAAAATTGTTAAAAAATTCGTCCAAAATCTTGATGTCTCCAATCTCTTTTTTGTACGTTTTTTCCACGTGTCTTGACATCCAATGTATCCCTGCAAAGTTTGGTGAAGATCTGAGTATGTAGTTTTTGACCTTATCTGGAACCTCCCATCTGAAAATTTGAAAATTCTTAAAAAATTCGACCAAAATCTTGATGTCTCCAATCTTTTGTTTTGTACGTTTTTTCCACGTGTCTTGACACATAATGTATCCATGCAAAGTTTGGTGAAGATCTGAGTATGTAGTTTTTGACCTTATATGGAACCTCCTATCTGAAAATTTGAAAATTCTTAAAAAATTCGTCCAAAATCTTGATGTCTCCAATCTCTTGTTTTGTACGTTTTTTCCACGTGTCTTGACATCCAATGTATCCCTGCAAAGTTTGGTGAAGATCTGAGTATGTAGTTTTTGACCTTATCTGGAACCTCCCATCTGAAAATTTGAAAATTCCTAAAAAATCCGTGCAAAATCTTGATGACCCCAATCTCTTGTTTTGTACGTTTTTTCCACGTGTCTTGACATCCAATGTATCCATGCAAAGTTTGGTGAAGATCTGAGTATGTCGTTTTTGACCTTATCTGGAACCTCCCATCTGAAAATTTGAAAATTCTTAAAAAATTCGTCGAAAATCTTGATGTCTCCAATCTCTTGTTTTGTACGTTTTTTCCACGTGTCTTGACATGCAAAGTATCCCTGCAACGTTTGGTGAAGATCTGAGTATGTAGTTTTTGACCTTATCTGGAACCTCCTATCTGAAAATTTGAAAATTCTTCAAAAATTCGTCGAAAATCTTGATGTCTCCAATCTCTTGTTTTGTACGTTTTTTCCACGTGTCTTGACATCCAATGTATCCCTGCAATGTTTGGTGGAGATCTGAGTATGTAGTTTTTTACCTTATCTGGGACCTCCTATCAGAAAATTTGAAAATTCTTCAAAAATTCGTCCAAAATCTTGATGTCTCCAATCTCTTGTTTTGTACGTTTTTTCCACGTGTCTCGACCTCCAATGTATCCCTGCAAAGTTTGGTGAAGATCTGAGTATGTCGTTTTTGACCTTATCTGGAACATCCTTTCTGAAAATTTGAAAATTATTCAAAAATTCGTCCAAAATCTTGATGTCTCCAATCTCTTGTTTTGTACGTTTTTTCCACGTGTCTCGACCTCCAATGGATCCCTGCAAAGTTTGGTGAAGATCTGAGTATGTCGTTTTTGACCTTATCTGGAACATCCTTTCTGAAAATTTGAAAATTCTTCAAAAATTCGTCGAAAATCTTGATGTCTCCAATCTCTTGTTTTGTACGTTTTTTCCACGTGTCTTGACATCCAATGTATTCCTGCAATGTTTGGTGGAGATCTGAGTATGTAGTTTTAGACCTTATCTGGAACCTCCTATCTGAAAATTTGAAAATTCTTCAAAAATTCGTCGAAAATCTTGATGTCTCCGATCTCTTGTTTTGTACGTTTTTTCCACGTGTCTTGACATCCAAAGTATCCCTGCAAAGTTTGGTGAAGATCTGAGTATGTCGTTTTTGACCTCATCTGGAACATCCTTTCTGAAAATTTGAAAATTCTTCAAAAATTCGTCGAAAATCTTGATGTCTCCAATCTCTTGTTTTGTACGTTTTTTCCACGTGTCTTGACATCCAATGTATTCCTGCAATGTTTGGTGGAGATCTGAGTATGTAGTTTTAGACCTTATCTGGAACCTCCTATCTGAAAATTTGAAAATTCTTCAAAAATTCGTCCAAAATCTTGATGTCTCCAATCTCTTGTTTTGTACGTTTTTTCCACGTGTCTCGACCTCCAATGGATCCCTGCAAAGTTTGGTGAAGATCTGAGTATGTAGTTTTTGACCTTATCTGGAACCTCCTATCTGAAAATTTGAAAATTCTTCAAAAATTCGTCGAAAATCTTGATGTCTCCAATCTCTTGTTTTGTACGTTTTTTCCACGTGTCTTGACATCCAATGTATTCCTGCAATGTTTGGTGGAGATCTGAGTATGTAGTTTTAGACCTTATCTGGAACCTCCTATCTGAAAATTTGAAAATTCTTCAAAAATTCGTCGAAAATCTTGATGTCTCCGATCTCTTGTTTTGTACGTTTTTTCCACGTGTCTTGACATGCAAAGTATTCCTGCAATGTTTGGTGAAGATCTGAGTACGTAGTTTTTGACCTTATCTGGAACCTCCCATCTGAAAATTTGAAAATTCCTAAAAAATCCGTCCAAAATCTTGATGACCCCAATCTCTTGTTTTGTACATTTTTTCCACGTGTCTCGACCTCCAATGTATCCCTGCAAAGTTTGGTGAATATCTGAGTATGTAGTTTTTGACCTTATATGGAACCTCCTATCTGAAAATTTGAAAATTCTTAAAAAATTCGTCGAAAATCTTGATGTCTCCGATCTCTTGTTTTGTACGTTTTTTCCACGTGTCTTGACATGCAAAGTATCCCTGCAAAGTTTGGTGAAGATCTGAGTATGTCGTTTTTGACCTCATCTGGAACCTCCTTTCTGAAAATTTGAGAATTCTTAAAAAATTCGTCCAAAATCTTGATGTCTCCAATCTCTTGTTTTGTACGTTTTTTCCACGTGTCTTGACATCCAATGTATCCATGCAAAGTTTGGTGAAGATCTGAGTATGTCGTTTTTGACCTTATCTGGAACCTCCCATCTGAAAATTTGAAAATTCTTAAAAAATTCGTCCAAAATCTTGATGTCTCCAATCTCTTGTTTTGTACGTTTTTTCCACGTGTCTCGACCTCCAATGGATCCCTGCAAAGTTTGGTGAAGATCTGAGTATGTCGTTTTTGACCTTATCTGGAACCTCCCATCTGAAAATTTGAAAATTCTTAAAAAATTCGTCGAAAATCTTGATGTCTCCGATCTCTTGTTTTGTACGTTTTTTCCACGTGTCTTGACATGCAAAGTATTCCTGCAAAGTTTGGTGAAGATCTGAGTATGTCGTTTTTGACCTTATCTGGAACCTCCCATCTGAAAATTTGAAAATTCTTAAAAAATTCGTCGAAAATCTTGATGTCTCCAATCTCTTGATTTGTACGTTTTTTCCACGTGTCTTGACATGCAAAGTATCCCTGCAACGTTTGGTGAAGATCTGAGTATGTAGTTTTTGACCTTATCTGGAACCTCCTATCTGAAAATTTGAAAATTCTTAAAAAATTCGTCCAAAATCTTGATGTCTCCAATCTCTTGTTTTGTACGTTTTTTCCACGTGTCTTGACATCCAATGTATCCCTGCAATGTTTGGTGAAGATCTGAGTATGTAGTTTTTGACCTTATATGGAGCCTCCTATCTGAAAATTTGAAAATTCTTAAAAAATTCGTCCAAAATCTTGATGTCTCCAATCTCTTGTTTTGTACGTTCTTTCCACGTGTCTTGACATCCAATGTATCCCTGCAATGTTTGGTGAAGATCTGAGTATGTAGTTTTTGACCTTATATGGAACCTCCTATCTGAAAATTTGAAAATTCTTAAAAGAATTTAACAAAATCTTGATGTCCCCAATCCTATGTTTTGTATGTTTTTTCCACGTGTCTTGACATACAATGTATCCCTGCAGAGTTTGGTGAAGATCTGAGTATGTAGTTTTTGACCTTATCTGGAACCTCCCATCTGAAAATTTGAAAATTCCTAAAAAATCCGTCCAAAATCTTGTTGACCCGAATCTCTTGTTTTGTACGTTTTTTCCACGTGTCTTGACATCCAATGTATCCCTGCAAAGTTTGGTGAAGATCTGAGTATGTAGTTTTTGACCTTATCTGGAACCGCATTTCTGAAAATTTGAAAATTTTTAAAAAAATCGTCCAAAATCTTGATGTCTCCAATCTCTTGTTTTGTACGTTTTTTCCACGTGTCTTGACATCCAATGTATCCCTGCAAAGTTTGGTGAAGATCTGAGTATGTAGTTTTTGACCTTATATGGAACCTCCTATCTGAAAATTTGAAAATTCTTAAAAAATTCGTCCAAAATCTTGATGTCTCCAATCTCTTGTTTTGTACGTTTTTTCCACGTGTCTCGACCTCCAATGGATCCCTGCAAAGTTTGGTGAAGATCTGAGTATGTCGTTTTTGACCTTATCTGGAACCTCCCATCTGAAAATTTGAAAATTCTTAAAAAATTCGTCGAAAATCTTGATGTCTCCGATCTCTTGTTTTGTACGTTTTTTCCACGTGTCTTGACATGCAAAGTATTCCTGCAAAGTTTGGTGAAGATCTGAGTATGTAGTTTTTGACCTCATCTGGAACCTCCTATCTGAAAATTTGAAAATTCTTAAAAAATTCGTCCAAAATCTTGATGTCTCCAATCTCTTGTTTTGTACGTTTTTTCCACGTGTCTTGACATCCAATGTATCCCTGCAAAGTTTGGTGAAGATCTGAGTATGTAGTTTTTGACCTTATCTGGAACCTCCTATCTGAAAATTTGAAAATTCTTAAAAAATTCGTCCAAAATCTTGATGTCTCCAATCTCTTGTTTTGTACGTTTTTTCCACGTGTCTTGATATCCAATGTATCCCTGCAAAGTTTGGTGAAGATCTGAGTATGTCGTTTTTGACCTTATCTGGAACCTCCCATCTGAAAATTTGAAAATTCTTAAAAAATTCGACCAAAATCTTGATGTCTCCAATCTTTTGTTTTGTACGTTTTTTCCACGTGTCTTGACACATAATGTATCCATGCAAAGTTTGGTGAAGATCTGAGTATGTAGTTTTTGACCTTATATGGAACCTCCTATCTGAAAATTTGAAAATTCTTAAAAAATTCGTCCAAAATCTTGATGTCTCCAATCTCTTGTTTTGTACGTTTTTTCCACGTGTCTTGACATCCAATGTATCCCTGCAAAGTTTGGTGAAGATCTGAGTATGTAGTTTTTGACCTTATCTGGAACCTCCCATCTGAAAATTTGAAAATTCCTAAAAAATCCGTGCAAAATCTTGATGACCCCAATCTCTTGTTTTGTACGTTTTTTCCACGTGTCTTGACATCCAATGTATTCCTGCAATGTTTGGTGAAGATCTGAGTATGTAGTTTTTGACCTTATATGGAACCTCCTATCTGAAAATTTGAAAATTCTTAAAAAATTCGACCAAAATCTTGATGTTCCGAATCCTATGTTTTGTATGTTTTTTCCACGTGTCTTGACATCCAATGTATCCATGCAAAGTTTGGTGAAGATCTGAGTATGTAGTTTTTGACCTTATATTGAACCTCCCATCTGAAAATTTGAAAATTCTTAAAAAATTCGTCGAAAATCTTGATGTCTCCAATCTTTTGTTTTGTACGTTTTTTCCACGTGTCTTGACATCCAATGTATCCCTGCAAAGTTTGGTGAAGATCTGAGTATGTAGTTTTTGACCTTATATGGAACCTCCTATCTGAAAATTTGAAAATTCTTAAAAAATTCGTCCAAAATCTTGATGTCTCCAATCTCTTGTTTTGTACGTTTTTTCCACGTGTCTCGACCTCCAATGGATCCCTGCAAAGTTTGGTGAAGATCTGAGTATGTCGTTTTTGACCTTATCTGGAACCTCCCATCTGAAAATTTGAAAATTCTTAAAAAATTCGTCGAAAATCTTGATGTCTCCGATCTCTTGTTTTGTACGTTTTTTCCACGTGTCTTGACATGCAAAGTATTCCTGCAAAGTTTGGTGAAGATCTGAGTATGTAGTTTTTGACATCATCTGGAACGTCCTATCTGAAAATTTGAAAATTCTTAAAAAATTCGTCCAAAATCTTGATGTCTCCAATCTCTTGTTTTGTACGTTTTTTCCACGTGTCTTGACATCCAATGTATCCCTGCAATGTTTGGTGAAGATCTGAGTATGTAGTTTTTGACCTTATCTGGAACCTCCCATCTGAAAATTTGAAAATTCCTAAAAAATCCGTCCAAAATCTTGATGACCCCAATCTCTTGTTTTGTACTTTTTTTCCACGTGTCTCGACCTCCAATGTATCCCTGCAAAGTTTGGTGAAGATCTGAGTATGTAGTTTTTGACCTTATATGGAACCTCTTATCTGAAAATTTGAAAATTCTTAAAAAATTCGTCCAAAATCTTGATGTCACCAATCCTATGTTTTGTATGTTTTTTCCACGTGTCTTGACATCCAATGTATCCATGCAAAGTTTGGTGAAGATCTGAGTATGTCGTTTTTGACCTTATCTGGAACCTCCCATCTGAAAATTTGAAAATTCTTAAAAAATTCGTCGAAAATCTTGATGTCTCCGATCTCTTGTTTTGTACGTTTTTTCCACGTGTCTTGACATGCAAAGTATTCCTGCAAAGTTTGGTGAAGATCTGAGTATGTAGTTTTTGACCTCATCTGGAACCTCCTATCTGAAAATTTGAAAATTCTTAAAAAATTCGTCCAAAATTTTGATGTCTCCAATCTCTTGTTTTGTACGTTTTTTCCACGTGTCTTGACATCCAATGTATTCCTGCAATGTTTGGTGGAGATCTGAGTATGTAGTTTTAGACCTTATCTGGAACCTCCTATCTGAAAATTTGAAAATTCTTCAAAAATTCGTCCAAAATCTTGATGTCTCCAATCTCTTGTTTTGTACGTTTTTTCCACGTGTCTCGACCTCCAATGGATCCCTGCAAAGTTTGGTGAAGATCTGAGTATGTCGTTTTTGACCTTATCTGGAACATCCTTTCTGAAAATTTGAAAATTCTTAAAAAATTCGTCCAAAATCTTGATCTCCAATCTCTTGTTTTGTACGTTTTTTCCACGTGTCTTGATATCCAATGTATCCCTGCAAAGTTTGGTGAAGATCTGAGTATGTCGTTTTTGACCTTATCTGGAACATCCTTTCTGAAAATTTGAAAATTGTTAAAAAATTCGTCCAAAATCTTGATGTCTCCAATCTCTTTTTTGTACGTTTTTTCCACGTGTCTTGACATCCAATGTATCCCTGCAAAGTTTGGTGAAGATCTGAGTATGTAGTTTTTGACCTTATCTGGAACCTCCCATCTGAAAATTTGAAAATTCTTAAAAAATTCGACCAAAATCTTGATGTCTCCAATCTTTTGTTTTGTACGTTTTTTCCACGTGTCTTGACATCCAATGTATTCCTGCAATGTTTGGTGGAGATCTGAGTATGTAGTTTTAGACCTTATCTGGAACCTCCTATCTGAAAATTTGAAAATTCTTCAAAAATTCGTCGAAAATCTTGATGTCTCCGATCTCTTGTTTTGTACGTTTTTTCCACGTGTCTTGACATGCAAAGTATTCCTGCAATGTTTGGTGAAGATCTGAGTATGTAGTTTTTGACCTTATCTGGAACCTCCCATCTGAAAATTTGAAAATTCCTAAAAAATCCGTCCAAAATCTTGATGACCCCAATCTCTTGTTTTGTACATTTTTTCCACGTGTCTCGACCTCCAATGTATCCCTGCAAAGTTTGGTGAATATCTGAGTATGTAGTTTTTGACCTTATATGGAACCTCCTATCTGAAAATTTGAAAATTCTTAAAAAATTCGTCGAAAATCTTGATGTCTCCGATCTCTTGTTTTGTACGTTTTTTCCACGTGTCTTGACATGCAAAGTATCCCTGCAAAGTTTGGTGAAGATCTGAGTATGTCGTTTTTGACCTCATCTGGAACCTCCTTTCTGAAAATTTGAGAATTCTTAAAAAATTCGTCCAAAATCTTGATGTCTCCAATCTCTTGTTTTGTACGTTTTTTCCACGTGTCTTGACATCCAATGTATCCATGCAAAGTTTGGTGAAGATCTGAGTATGTCGTTTTTGACCTTATCTGGAACCTCCCATCTGAAAATTTGAAAATTATTAAAAAATTCGTCCAAAATCTTGATGTCTACAATCTCTTGTTTTGTACGTTTTTTCCACGTGTCTCGACCTCCAATGGATCCCTGCAAAGTTTGGTGAAGATCTGAGTATGTCGTTTTTGACCTTATCTGGAACCTCCCATCTGAAAATTTGAAAATTCTTAAAAAATTCGTCGAAAATCTTGATGTCTCCGATCTCTTGTTTTGTACGTTTTTTCCACGTGTCTTGACATGCAAAGTATTCCTGCAAAGTTTGGTGAAGATCTGAGTATGTAGTTTTTGACCTCATCTGGAACCTCCTATCTGAAAATTTGAAAATTCTTAAAAAATTCGTCCAAAATCTTGATGTCTCCAATCTCTTGTTTTGTACGTTTTTTCCACGTGTCTTGACATCCAATGTATCCCTGCAATGTTTGGTGAAGATCTGAGTATGTAGTTTTTGACCTTATCTGGAACCTCCCATCTGAAAATTTGAAAATTCCTAAAAAATCCGTCCAAAATCTTGATGACCCCAATCTCTTGTTTTGTACTTTTTTTCCACGTGTCTCGACCTCCAATGTATCCCTGCAAAGTTTGATGAAGATCTGAGTATGTAGTTTTTGACCTTATATTGAACCTCCCATCTGAAAATTTGAAAATTCTTAAAAAATTCGTCCAAAATCTTGATGACCCCAATCTCTTGTTTTGTACGTTTTTTCCACGTGTCTTGACATCCAAAGTATCCCTGCAAAGTTTGGTGAAGATCTGAGTATGTAGTTTTTGACCTTATATGGAACCTCCTTTCTGAAAATTTGAGAATTCTTAAAAAATTCGTCCAAAATCTTGATGTCTCCAATCTCTTGTTTTGTACGTTTTTTCCACGTGTCTTGACATCCAATGTATCCATGCAAAGTTTGGTGAAGATCTGAGTATGTCGTTTTTGACCTTATCTGGAACCTCCCATCTGAAAATTTGAAAATTCTTAAAAAATTCGTCGAAAATCTTGATGTCTCCAATCTTTTGTTTTGTACGTTTTTTCCACGTGTCTTGACATGCAAAGTATCCCTGCAACGTTTGGTGAAGATCTGAGTATGTAGTTTTTGACCTTATCTGGAACCTCCTATCTGAAAATTTGAAAATTCTTCAAAAATTCGTCGAAAATCTTGATGTCTCCAATCTCTTGTTTTGTACGTTTTTTCCACGTGTCTTGACATCCAATGTATTCCTGCAATGTTTGGTGGAGATCTGAGTATGTAGTTTTAGACCTTATCTGGAACCTCCTATCTGAAAATTTGAAAATTCTTCAAAAATTCGTCCAAAATCTTGATGTCTCCAATCTCTTGTTTTGTACGTTTTTTCCACGTGTCTCGACCTCCAATGGATCCCTGCAAAGTTTGGTGAAGATCTGAGTATGTCGTTTTTGACCTTATCTGGAACATCCTTTCTGAAAATTTGAAAATTCTTCAAAAATTCGTCGAAAATCTTGATGTCTCCAATCTCTTGTTTTGTACGTTTTTTCCACGTGTCTTGACATCCAATGTATTCCTGCAATGTTTGGTGGAGATCTGAGTATGTAGTTTTAGACCTTATCTGGAACCTCCTATCTGAAAATTTGAAAATTCTTCAAAAATTCTTCCAAAATCTTGATGTCTCCAATCTCTTGTTTTGTACGTTTTTTCCACGTGTCTCGACCTCCAATGGATCCCTGCAAAGTTTGGTGAAGATCTGAGTATGTCGTTTTTGACCTTATCTGGAACATCCTTTCTGAAAATTTGAAAATTCTTAAAAAATTCGTCCAAAATCTTGATGTCTCCAATCTCTTGTTTTGTACGTTTTTTCCACGTGTCTTGATATCCAATGTATCCCTGCAAAGTTTGGTGAAGATCTGAGTATGTCGTTTTTGACCTTATCTGGAACATCCTTTCTGAAAATTTGAAAATTGTTAAAAAATTCGTCCAAAATCTTGATGTCTCCAATCTCTTTTTTGTACGTTTTTTCCACGTGTCTTGACATCCAATGTATCCCTGCAAAGTTTGGTGAAGATCTGAGTATGTAGTTTTTGACCTTATCTGGAACCTCCCATCTGAAAATTTGAAAATTCTTAAAAAATTCGACCAAAATCTTGATGTCTCCAATCTTTTGTTTTGTACGTTTTTTCCACGTGTCTTGACACATAATGTATCCATGCAAAGTTTGGTGAAGATCTGAGTATGTAGTTTTTGACCTTATATGGAACCTCCTATCTGAAAATTTGAAAATTCTTAAAAAATTCGTCCAAAATCTTGATGTCTCCAATCTCTTGTTTTGTACGTTTTTTCCACGTGTCTTGACATCCAATGTATCCCTGCAAAGTTTGGTGAAGATCTGAGTATGTAGTTTTTGACCTTATCTGGAACCTCCCATCTGAAAATTTGAAAATTCCTAAAAAATCCGTGCAAAATCTTGATGACCCCAATCTCTTGTTTTGTACGTTTTTTCCACGTGTCTTGACATCCAATGTATCCATGCAAAGTTTGGTGAAGATCTGAGTATGTCGTTTTTGACCTTATCTGGAACCTCCCATCTGAAAATTTGAAAATTCTTAAAAAATTCGTCGAAAATCTTGATGTCTCCAATCTCTTGTTTTGTACGTTTTTTCCACGTGTCTTGACATGCAAAGTATCCCTGCAACGTTTGGTGAAGATCTGAGTATGTAGTTTTTGACCTTATCTGGAACCTCCTATCTGAAAATTTGAAAATTCTTCAAAAATTCGTCGAAAATCTTGATGTCTCCAATCTCTTGTTTTGTACGTTTTTTCCACGTGTCTTGACATCCAATGTATCCCTGCAATGTTTGGTGGAGATCTGAGTATGTAGTTTTTGACCTTATCTGGGACCTCCTATCAGAAAATTTGAAAATTCTTCAAAAATTCGTCCAAAATCTTGATGTCTCCAATCTCTTGTTTTGTACGTTTTTTCCACGTGTCTCGACCTCCAATGTATCCCTGCAAAGTTTGGTGAAGATCTGAGTATGTCGTTTTTGACCTTATCTGGAACATCCTTTCTGAAAATTTGAAAATTATTCAAAAATTCGTCGAAAATCTTGATGTCTCCAATCTCTTGTTTTGTACGTTTTTTCCACGTGTCTTGACATCCAAAGTATCCCTGCAAAGTTTGGTGAAGATCTGAGTATGTAGTTTTTGACCTCATCTGGAACATCCTTTCTGAAAATTTGAAAATTCTTCAAAAATTCGTCGAAAATCTTGATGTCTCCAATCTCTTGTTTTGTACGTTTTTTCCACGTGTCTTGACATCCAATGTATTCCTGCAATGTTTGGTGGAGATCTGAGTATGTAGTTTTAGACCTTATCTGGAACCTCCTATCTGAAAATTTGAAAATTCTTCAAAAATTCGTCCAAAATCTTGATGTCTCCAATCTCTTGTTTTGTACGTTTTTTCCACGTGTCTCGACCTCCAATGGATCCCTGCAAAGTTTGGTGAAGATCTGAGTATGTAGTTTTTGACCTTATCTGGAACCTCCTATCTGAAAATTTGAAAATTCTTCAAAAATTCGTCGAAAATCTTGATGTCTCCAATCTCTTGTTTTGTACGTTTTTTCCACGTGTCTTGACATCCAATGTATTCCTGCAATGTTTGGTGGAGATCTGAGTATGTAGTTTTAGACCTTATCTGGAACCTCCTATCTGAAAATTTGAAAATTCTTCAAAAATTCGTCGAAAATCTTGATGTCTCCGATCTCTTGTTTTGTACGTTTTTTCCACGTGTCTTGACATGCAAAGTATTCCTGCAATGTTTGGTGAAGATCTGAGTATGTAGTTTTTGACCTTATCTGGAACCTCCCATCTGAAATTTTGAAAATTCCTAAAAAATCCGTCCAAAATCTTGATGACCCCAATCTCTTGTTTTGTACATTTTTTCCACGTGTCTCGACCTCCAATGTATCCCTGCAAAGTTTGGTGAATATCTGAGTATGTAGTTTTTGACCTTATATGGAACCTCCTATCTGAAAATTTGAAAATTCTTAAAAAATTCGTCGAAAATCTTGATGTCTCCGATCTCTTGTTTTGTACGTTTTTTCCACGTGTCTTGACATGCAAAGTATCCCTGCAAAGTTTGGTGAAGATCTGAGTATGTCGTTTTTGACCTCATCTGGAACCTCCTTTCTGAAAATTTGAGAATTCTTAAAAAATTCGTCCAAAATCTTGATGTCTCCAATCTCTTGTTTTGTACGTTTTTTCCACGTGTCTTGACATCCAATGTATCCATGCAAAGTTTGGTGAAGATCTGAGTATGTCGTTTTTGACCTTATCTGGAACCTCCCATCTGAAAATTTGAAAATTCTTAAAAAATTCGTCCAAAATCTTGATGTCTCCAATCTCTTGTTTTGTACGTTTTTTCCACGTGTCTCGACCTCCAATGGATCCCTGCAAAGTTTGGTGAAGATCTGAGTATGTCGTTTTTGACCTTATCTGGAACCTCCCATCTGAAAATTTGAAAATTCTTAAAAAATTCGTCGAAAATCTTGATGTCTCCGATCTCTTGTTTTGTACGTTTTTTCCACGTGTCTTGACATGCAAAGTATTCCTGCAAAGTTTGGTGAAGATCTGAGTATGTAGTTTTTGACCTCATCTGGAACCTCCTATCTGAAAATTTGAAAATTCTTAAAAAATTCGTCCAAAATCTTGATGTCTCCAATCTCTTGTTTTGTACGTTTTTTCCACGTGTCTTGACATCCAATGTATCCCTGCAATGTTTGGTGAAGATCTGAGTATGTAGTTTTTGACCTTATCTGGAACCTCCCATCTGAAAATTTGAAAATTCCTAAAAAATCCGTCCAAAATCTTGATGACCCCAATCTCTTGTTTTGTACTTTTTTTCCACGTGTCTCGACCTCCAATGTATCCCTGCAAAGTTTGATGAAGATCTGAGTATGTAGTTTTTGACCTTATATTGAACCTCCCATCTGAAAATTTGAAAATTCTTAAAAAATTCGTCCAAAATCTTGATGACCCCAATCTCTTGTTTTGTACGTTTTTTCCACGTGTCTTGACATCCAAAGTATCCCTGCAAAGTTTGGTGAAGATCTGAGTATGTAGTTTTTGACCTTATATGGAACCTCCTTTCTGAAAATTTGAGAATTCTTAAAAAATTCGTCCAAAATCTTGATGTCTCCAATCTCTTGTTTTGTACGTTTTTTCCACGTGTCTTGACATCCAATGTATCCATGCAAAGTTTGGTGAAGATCTGAGTATGTCGTTTTTGACCTTATCTGGAACCTCCCATCTGAAAATTTGAAAATTCTTAAAAAATTCGTCGAAAATCTTGATGTCTCCAATCTTTTGTTTTGTACGTTTTTTCCACGTGTCTTGACATGCAAAGTATCCCTGCAACGTTTGGTGAAGATCTGAGTATGTAGTTTTTGACCTTATCTGGAACCTCCTATCTGAAAATTTGAAAATTCTTCAAAAATTCGTCGAAAATCTTGATGTCTCCAATCTCTTGTTTTGTACGTTTTTTCCACGTGTCTTGACATCCAATGTATTCCTGCAATGTTTGGTGGAGATCTGAGTATGTAGTTTTAGACCTTATCTGGAACCTCCTATCTGAAAATTTGAAAATTCTTCAAAAATTCGTCCAAAATCTTGATGTCTCCAATCTCTTGTTTTGTACGTTTTTTCCACGTGTCTCGACCTCCAATGGATCCCTGCAAAGTTTGGTGAAGATCTGAGTATGTCGTTTTTGACCTTATCTGGAACATCCTTTCTGAAAATTTGAAAATTCTTCAAAAATTCGTCGAAAATCTTGATGTCTCCAATCTCTTGTTTTGTACGTTTTTTCCACGTGTCTTGACATCCAATGTATTCCTGCAATGTTTGGTGGAGATCTGAGTATGTAGTTTTAGACCTTATCTGGAACCTCCTATCTGAAAATTTGAAAATTCTTCAAAAATTCGTCGAAAATCTTGATGTCTCCGATCTCTTGTTTTGTACGTTTTTTCCACGTGTCTCGACCTCCAATGGATCCCTGCAAAGTTTGGTGAAGATCTGAGTATGTAGTTTTTGACCTCATCTGGAACATCCTTTCTGAAAATTTGAAAATTCTTCAAAAATTCGTCGAAAATCTTGATGTCTCCAATCTCTTGTTTTGTACGTTTTTTCCACGTGTCTTGACATCCAATGTATTCCTGCAATGTTTGGTGGAGATCTGAGTATGTAGTTTTAGACCTTATCTGGAACCTCCTATCTGAAAATTTGAAAATTCTTCAAAAATTCGTCCAAAATCTTGATGTCTCCAATCTCTTGTTTTGTACGTTTTTTCCACGTGTCTCGACCTCCAATGGATCCCTGCAAAGTTTGGTGAAGATCTGAGTATGTAGTTTTTGACCTTATCTGGAACCTCCTATCTGAAAATTTGAAAATTCTTCAAAAATCCGTGCAAAATCTTGATGACCCCAATCTCTTGTTTTGTACGTTTTTTCCACGTGTCTTGACATCCAATGTATCCATGCAAAGTTTGGTGAAGATCTGAGTATGTCGTTTTTGACCTTATCTGGAACCTCCCATCTGAAAATTTGAAAATTCTTAAAAAATTCGTCGAAAATCTTGATGTCTCCAATCTCTTGTTTTGTACGTTTTTTCCACGTGTCTTGACATGCAAAGTATCCCTGCAACGTTTGGTGAAGATCTGAGTATGTAGTTTTTGACCTTATCTGGAACCTCCTATCTGAAAATTTGAAAATTCTTCAAAAATTCGTCGAAAATCTTGATGTCTCCAATCTCTTGTTTTGTACGTTTTTTCCACGTGTCTTGACATCCAATGTATCCCTGCAATGTTTGGTGGAGATCTGAGTATGTAGTTTTTGACCTTATCTGGGACCTCCTATCAGAAAATTTGAAAATTCTTCAAAAATTCGTCCAAAATCTTGATGTCTCCAATCTCTTGTTTTGTACGTTTTTTCCACGTGTCTCCACCTCCAATGTATCCCTGCAAAGTTTGGTGAAGATCTGAGTATGTCGTTTTTGACCTTATCTGGAACATCCTTTCTGAAAATTTGAAAATTCTTAAAAAATTCGTCGAAAATCTTGATGTCTCCAATCTCTTGTTTTGTACGTTTTTTCCACGTGTCTTGACATCCAATGTATCCCTGCAAAGTTTGGTGAAGATCTGAGTATGTAGTTTTTGACCTTATATGGAACCTCCTTTCTGAAAATTTGAAAATTCTCAAAAAATTCGTCCATAATCTTGATGTCTCCAATCTCTTGTTTTGTAGGTTTTTTCCACGTGTCTTGACATCCAATGTATCCCTGCAAAGTTTGGTGAAGATCTGAGTATGTAGTTTTTGACCTTATCTGGAACCTCCCATCTGAAAATTTGAAAATTCTTAAAAAATTCGACCAAAATCTTGATGTCTCCAATCTTTTGTTTTGTACGTTTTTTCCACGTGTCTTGACACATAATGTATCCATGCAAAGTTTGGTGAAGATCTGAGTATGTAGTTTTTGACCTTATATGGAACCTCCTATCTGAAAATTTGAAAATTCTTAAAAAATTCGTCGAAAATCTTGATGTCTCCGATCTCTTGTTTTGTACGTTTTTTCCACGTGTCTTGACATGCAAAGTATTCCTGCAAAGTTTGGTGAAGATCTGAGTATGTAGTTTTTGACCTCTTCTGGAACCTCCTATCTGAAAATTTGAAAATTCTTAAAAAATTCGTCCAAAATTTTGATGTCTCCAATCTCTTGTTTTGTACGTTTTTTCCACGTGTCTTGACATCCAATGTATCCCTGCAAAGTTTGGTGAAGATCTGAGTATGTAGTTTTTGACCTTATCTGGAACCTCCTTTCTGAAAATTTGAAAATTCTTAAAAAATTCGTCGAAAATCTTGATGTCTCCGATCTCTTGTTTTGTACGTTTTTTCCACGTGTCTTGACATCCAATGTATCCCTGCAAAGTTTGGTGAAGATCTGAGTATGTTGTTTTTGACCTTATCTGGAACATCCTATCTGAAAATTTGAAAATTGTTAAAAAATTCGTCCAAAATCTTGATGTCTCCTATCTCTTGTTTTGTACGTTTTTTCCACGTGTCTTGACATCCAATGTATCCCTGCAAAGTTTGGTGAAGATCTGAGTATGTAGTTTTTGACCTTATCTGGAACCTCCCATCTGAAAATTTGAAAATTCTTAAAAAATTCGACCAATATCTTGATGTCTCCAATCTTTTGTTTTGTACGTTTTTTCCACGTGTCTTGACACATAATGTATCCATGCAAAGTTTGGTGAAGATCTGAGTATGTAGTTTTTGACCTTATATGGAACCTCCTATCTGAAAATTTGAAAATTCTTAAAAAATTCGTCCAAAATCTTGATGTCTCCAATCTCTTGTTTTGTACGTTTTTTCCACGTGTCTTGACATCCAATGTATCCCTGCAAAGTTTGGTGAAGATCTGAGTATGTAGTTTTTGACCTTATCTGGAACCTCCCATCTGAAAATTTGAAAATTCCTAAAAAATCCGTGCAAAATCTTGATGACCCCAATCTCTTGTTTTGTACGTTTTTTCCACGTGTCTTGACATCCAATGTATCCCTGCAAAGTTTGGTGAAGATCTGAGTATGTAGTTTTTGACCTTATCTGGAACCTCCCATCTGAAAATTTGAAAATTCCTAAAAAATCCGTGCAAAATCTTGATGACCCCAATCTCTTGTTTTGTACGTTTTTTCCACGAGTCTTGACATCCAATGTATCCATGCAAAGTTTGGTGAAGATCTGAGTATGTCGTTTTTGACCTTATCTGGAACATCCTTTCTGAAAATTTGAAAATTGTTAAAAAATTCGTCCAAAATCTTGATGTCTCCAATCTCTTTTTTGTACGTTTTTTCCACGTGTCTTGACATCCAATGTATCCATGCAAAGTTTGGTGAAGATCTGAGTATGTCGTTTTTGACCTTATCTGGAACATCCTTTCTGAAAATTTGAAAATTGTTAAAAAATTCGTCCAAAATCTTGATGTCTCCAATCTCTTTTTTGTACGTTTTCTCCACGTGTCTTGACATCCAATGTATCCCTGCAAAGTTTGGTGAAGATCTGAGTATGTAGTTTTTGACCTTATCTGGAACCTCCCATCTGAAAATTTGAAAATTCTTAAAAAATTCGACCAAAATCTTGATGTCTCCAATCTTTTGTTTTGTACGTTTTTTCCACGTGTCTTGACACATAATGTATCCATGCAAAGTTTGGTGAAGATCTGAGTATGTAGTTTTTGACCTTATATGGAACCTCCTATCTGAAAATTTGAAAATTCTTAAAAAATTCGTCCAAAATCTTGATGTCTCCAATCTCTTGTTTTGTACGTTTTTTCCACGTGTCTTGACATCCAATGTATCCCTGCAAAGTTTGGTGAAGATCTGAGTATGTAGTTTTTGACCTTATCTGGAACCTCCCATCTGAAAATTTGAAAATTCCTAAAAAATCCGTGCAAAATCTTGATGACCCCAATCTCTTGTTTTGTACGTTTTTTCCACGTGTCTTGACATCCAATGTATCCATGCAAAGTTTGGTGAAGATCTGAGTATGTCGTTTTTGACCTTATCTGGAACATCCTTTCTGAAAATTTGAAAATTGTTAAAAAATTCGTCCAAAATCTTGATGTCTCCAATCTCTTTTTTGTACGTTTTTTCCACGTGTCTTGACATCCAATGTATCCCTGCAAAGTTTGGTGAAGATCTGAGTATGTAGTTTTTGACCTTATCTGGAACCTCCCATCTGAAAATTTGAAAATTCTTCAAAAATTCGTCCAAAATCTTGATGTCTCCAATCTCTTGTTTTGTACGTTTTTTCCACGTGTCTCGACCTCCAATGGATCCCTGCAAAGTTTGGTGAAGATCTGAGTATGTCGTTTTTGACCTTATCTGGAACATCCTTTCTGAAAATTTGAAAATTCTTAAAAAATTCGTCGAAAATCTTGATGTCTCCAATCTCTTGTTTTGTACGTTTTTTCCACGTGTCTTGACATCCAATGTATCCCTGCAAAGTTTGGTGAAGATCTGAGTATGTAGTTTTTGACCTTATATGGAACCTCCTATCTGAAAATTTGAAAATTCTTAAAAAATTCGTCCAAAATCTTGATGTCTCCAATCTCTTGTTTTGTACGTTTTTTCCACGTGTCTCGACCTCCAATGGATCCCTGCAAAGTTTGGTGAAGATCTGAGTATGTCGTTTTTGACCTTATCTGGAACCTCCCATCTGAAAATTTGAAAATTCTTAAAAAATTCGTCGAAAATCTTGATGTCTCCGATCTCTTGTTTTGTACGTTTTTTCCACGTGTCTTGACATGCAAAGTATTCCTGCAAAGTTTGGTGAAGATCTGAGTATGTAGTTTTTGACCTCATCTGGAACCTCCTATCTGAAAATTTGAAAATTCTTAAAAAATTCGTCCAAAATCTTGATGTCTCCAATCTCTTGTTTTGTACGTTTTTTCCACGTGTCTTGACATCCAATGTATCCCTGCAATGTTTGGTGAAGATCTGAGTATGTAGTTTTTGACCTTATCTGGAACCTCCCATCTGAAAATTTGAAAATTCCTAAAAAATCCGTCCAAAATCTTGATGACCCCAATCTCTTGTTTTGTACTTTTTTTCCACGTGTCTCGACCTCCAATGTATCCCTGCAAAGTTTGGTGAAGATCTGAGTATGTAGTTTTTGACCTTATATGGAACCTCCTATCTGAAAATTTGAAAATTCTTAAAAAATTCGTCCAAAATCTTGATGTCACCAATCCTATGTTTTGTATGTTTTTTCCACGTGTCTTGACATGCAAAGTATTCCTGCAAAGTTTGGTGAAGATCTGAGTATGTAGTTTTTGACCTTATATGGAACCTCCTATCTGAAAATTTGAAAATTCTTAAAAAATTCGTCCAAAATCTTGATGTCTCCAATCTCTTGTTTTGTACGTTTTTTCCACGTGTCTTGACATCCAATGTATCCCTGCAATGTTTGGTGAAGATCTGAGTATGTAGTTTTTGACCTTATCTGGAACCTCCCATCTGAAAATTTGAAAATTCCTAAAAAATCCGTCCAAAATCTTGATGACCCCAATCTCTTGTTTTGTACGTTTTTTCCACGTGTCTTGACATCCAATGTATCCCTGCAAAGTTTGGTGAAGATCTGAGTATGTAGTTTTTGACCTTATCTGGAACCTCCTATCTGAAAATTTGAAAATTCTTAAAAAAATCGTCCAAAATCTTGATGTCTCCAATCTCTTGTTTTGTACGTTTTTTCCACGTGTCTTGACATCCAATGTATTCCTGCAATGTTTGGTGAAGATCTGAGTATGTAGTTTTTGACCTTATATGGAACCTCCTATCTGAAAATTTGAAAATTCTTAAAAAATTCGACCAAAATCTTGATGTCTCCAATCTCTTGTTTTGTACGTTTTTTCCACGTGTCTTGACATCCAATGTATCCCTGCAAAGTTTGGTGAAGATCTGAGTATGTAGTTTTTGACCTTATATTGAACCTCCCATCTGAAAATTTGAAAATTCTTAAAAAATTCGTCCAAAATCTTGATGTCTCCAATCTCTTGTTTTGTACGTTTTTTCCACGTGTCTTGATATCCAATGTATCCCTGCAAAGTTTGGTGAAGATCTGAGTATGTAGTTTTTGACCTTATCTGGAACATCCTTTCTGAAAATTTGAAAATTGTTAAAAAATTCGTCCAAAATCTTGATGTCTCCAATCTCTTTTTTGTACGTTTTTTCCACGTGTCTTGACATCCAATGTATCCCTGCAAAGTTTGGTGAAGATCTGAGTATGTAGTTTTTGACCTTATCTGGAACCTCCCATCTGAAAATTTGAAAATTCTTAAAAAATTCGTCGAAAATCTTGATGTCTTCGATCTCTTGTTTTGTACGTTTTTTCCACGTGTCTTGACATGCAAAGTATTCCTGCAAAGTTTGGTGAAGATCTGAGTATGTAGTTTTTGACCTCATCTGGAACCTCCTATCTGAAAATTTGAAAATTCTTAAAAAATTCGTCCAAAATCTTGATGTCTCCAATCTCTTGTTTTGTACGTTTTTTCCACGTGTCTTGACATCCAATGTATCCCTGCAATGTTTGGTGAAGATCTGAGTATGTAGTTTTTGACCTTATCTGGAACCTCCCATCTGAAAATTTGAAAATTCCTAAAAAATCCGTCCAAAATCTTGATGTCTCCAATCTCTTTTTTGTACGTTTTTTCCACGTGTCTTGACATCCAATGTATCCCTGCAAAGTTTGGTGAAGATCTGAGTATGTAGTTTTTGACCTTATCTGGAACCTCCCATCTCAAAATTTGAAAATTCTTAAAAAATTCGTCGAAAATCTTGATGTCTCCGATCTCTTGTTTTGTACGTTTTTTCCACGTGTCTTGACATGCAAAGTATTCCTGCAAAGTTTGGTGAAGATCTGAGTATGTAGTTTTTGACCTCATCTGGAACCTCCTATCTGAAAATTTGAAAATTCTTAAAAAATTCGTCCAAAATCTTGATGTCTCCAATCTCTTGTTTTGTACGTTTTTTCCACGTGTCTTGACATCCAATGTATCCCTGCAATGTTTGGTGAAGATCTGAGTATGTAGTTTTTGACCTTATCTGGAACCTCCCATCTGAAAATTTGAAAATTCCTAAAAAATCCGTCCAAAATCTTGATGACCCCAATCTCTTGTTTTGTACTTTTTTTCCACGTGTCTCGACCTCCAATGTATCCCTGCAAAGTTTGGTGAAGATCTGAGTATGTAGTTTTTGACCTTATATGGAACCTCCTATCTGAAAATTTGAAAATTCTTAAAAAATTCGTCGAAAATCTTGATGTCTCCGATCTCTTGTTTTGTACGTTTTTTCCACGTGTCTTGACATGCAAAGTATTCCTGCAAAGTTTGGTGAAGATCTGAGTATGTAGTTTTTGACCTCATCTGGAACCTCCTATCTGAAAATTTGAAAATTCTTAAAAAATTCGTCCAAAATTTTGATGTCTCCAATCTCTTGTTTTGTACGTTTTTTCCACGTGTCTTGACATCCAATGTATCCCTGCAATGTTTGGTGAAGATCTGAGTATGTAGTTTTTGACCTTATCTGGAACCTCCCATCTGAAAATTTGAAAATTCCTAAAAAATCCGTCCAAAATCTTGATGACCCCAATCTCTTGTTTTGTACGTTTTTTCCACGTGTCTTGACATCCAATGTATCCCTGCAAAGTTTGGTGAAGATCTGAGTATGTAGTTTTTGACCTTATCTGGAACCTCCTATCTGAAAATTTGAAAATTCTTAAAAAATTCGTCCAAAATCTTGATGTCTCCAATCTCTTGTTTTGTACGTTTTTTCCACGTGTCTTGACATCCAATGTATTCCTGCAATGTTTGGTGAAGATCTGAGTATGTAGTTTTTGACCTTATATGGAACCTCCTATCTGAAAATTTGAAAATTCTTAAAAAATTCGACCAAAATCTTGATGTCTCCAATCTCTTGTTTTGTACGTTTTTTCCACGTGTCTTGACATCCAATGTATCCCTGCAAAGTTTGGTGAAGATCTGAGTATGTAGTTTTTGACCTTATATTGAACCTCCCATCTGAAAATTTGAAAATTCTTAAAAAATTCGTCCAAAATCTTGATGTCTCCAATCTCTTGTTTTGTACGTTTTTTCCACGTGTCTTGATATCCAATGTATCCCTGCAAAGTTTGGTGAAGATCTGAGTATGTCGTTTTTGACCTTATCTGGAACATCCTTTCTGAAAATTTGAAAATTGTTAAAAAATTCGTCCAAAATCTTGATGTCTCCAATCTCTTTTTTGTACGTTTTTTCCACGTGTCTTGACATCCAATGTATCCCTGCAAAGTTTGGTGAAGATCTGAGTATGTAGTTTTTGACCTTATCTGGAACCTCCCATCTGAAAATTTGAAAATTCTTAAAAAATTCGACCAAAATCTTGATGTCTCCAATCTTTTGTTTTGTACGTTTTTTCCACGTGTCTTGACAAATAATGTATCCATGCAAAGTTTGGTGAAGATCTGAGTATGTAGTTTTTGACCTTATATGGAACCTCCTATCTGAAAATTTGAAAATTCTTAAAAAATTCGTCGAAAATCTTGATGTCTCCGATCTCTTGTTTTGTACGTTTTTTCCACGTGTCTTGACATGCAAAGTATTCCTGCAAAGTTTGGTGAAGATCTGAGTATGTAGTTTTTGACCTCATCTGGAACCTCCTATCTGAAAATTTGAAAATTCTTAAAAAATTCGTCCAAAATCTTGATGTCTCCAATCTCTTGTTTTGTACGTTTTTTCCACGTGTCTTGATATCCAATGTATCCCTGCAATGTTTGGTGAAGATCTGAGTATGTAGTTTTTGACCTTATATGGAACCTCCTATCTGAAAATTTGAAAATTCTTAAAAAATTCGTCCAAAATCTTGATGTCTCCAATCTCTTGTTTTGTACGTTTTTTTCCACGTGTCTTGACATCCAATGTATCCCTGCAAAGTTTGGTGAAGATCTGAGTATGTAGTTTTTGACCTTATCTGGAACCTCCTATCTGAAAATTTGAAAATTCTTAAAAAATTCGTCCAAAATCTTGATGTCTCCAATCTCTTGTTTTGTACGTTTTTTCCACGTGTCTTGATATCCAATGTATCCCTGCAAAGTTTGGTGAAGATCTGAGTATGTCGTTTTTGACCTTATCTGGAACATCCTTTCTGAAAATTTGAAAATTGTTAAAAAATTCGTCCAAAATCTTGATGTCTCCAATCTCTTTTTTGTACATTTTTTCCACGTGTCTTGACATCCAATGTATCCCTGCAAAGTTTGGTGAAGATCTGAGTATGTAGTTTTTGACCTTATCTGGAACCTCCCATCTGAAAATTTGAAAATTCTTAAAAAATTCGACCAAAATCTTGATGTCTCCAATCTTTTGTTTTGTACGTTTTTTCCACGTGTCTTGACACATAATGTATCCATGCAAAGTTTGGTGAAGATCTGAGTATGTAGTTTTTGACCTTATATGGAACCTCCTATCTGAAAATTTGAAAATTCTTAAAAAATTCGTCCAAAATCTTGATGTCTCCAATCTCTTGTTTTGTACGTTTTTTCCACGTGTCTTGACATCCAATGTATCCCTGCAAAGTTTGGTGAAGATCTGAGTATGTAGTTTTTGACCTTATATGGAACCTCCTATCTGAAAATTTGAAAATACTTAAAAAATTCGTCCAAAATCTTGATGTCACCAATCCTATGTTTTGTATGTTTTTTCCACGTGTCTTGACATCCAATGTATCCATGCAAAGTTTGGTGAAGATCTGAGTATGTCGTTTTTGACCTTATCTGGAACCTCCCATCTGAAAATTTGAAAATTCTTAAAAAATTCGTCGAAAATCTTGATGTCTCCGATCTCTTGTTTTGTACGTTTTTTCCACGTGTCTTGACATGCAAAGTATTCCTGCAAAGTTTGGTGAAGATCTGAGTATGTAGTTTTTGACCTTATATGGAACCTCCTATCTGAAAATTTGAAAATTCTTAAAAAATTCGTCGAAAATCTTGATGTCTCCGATCTCTTGTTTTGTACGTTTTTTCCACGTGTCTTGACATGCAAAGTATTCCTGCAAAGTTTGGTGAAGATCTGAGTATGTAGTTTTTGACCTTATATGGAACCTCCTATCTGAAAATTTGAAAATTCTTAAAAAATTCGTCCAAAATCTTGATGTCTCCAATCTCTTGTTTTGTACGTTTTTTCCACGTGTCTTGACATCCAATGTATCCCTGCAAAGTTTGGTGAAGATCTGAGTATGTAGTTTTTGACCTTATCTGGAACTTCCCATCTGAAAATTTGAAAATTCCTAAAAAATCCGTGCAAAATCTTGATGACCCCAATCTCTTGTTTTGTACGTTTTTTCCACGTGTCTTGACATCCAATGTATTCCTGCAATGTTTGGTGAAGATCTGAGTATGTAGTTTTTGACCTTATATGGAACCTCCTATCTGAAAATTTGAAAATTCTTAAAAAATTCGTCCAAAATCTTGATGTCTCCAATCTCTTGTTTTGTACGTTTTTTCCACGTGTCTTGACATCCAATGTATCCCTGCAAAGTTTGGTGAAGATCTGAGTATGTAGTTTTTGACCTTATCTGGAACCTCCCATCTGAAAATTTGAAAATTCCTAAAAAATCCGTGCAAAATCTTGATGACCCCAATCTCTTGTTTTGTACGTTTTTTCCACGTGTCTTGACATCCAATGTATCCATGCAAAGTTTGGTGAAGATCTGAGTATGTCGTTTTTGACCTTATCTGGAACCTCCCATCTGAAAATTTGAAAATTCTTAAAAAATTCGTCGAAAATCTTGATGTCTCCGATCTCTTGTTTTGTACGTTTTTTCCACGTGTCTTGACATGCAAAGTATTCCTGCAAAGTTTGGTGAAGATCTGAGTATGTAGTTTTTGACCTCATCTGGAACCTCCTATCTGAAAATTTGAAAATTCTTAAAAAATTCGTCCAAAATCTTGATGTCTCCAATCTCTTGTTTTGTACGTTTTTTCCACGTGTCTTGACATCCAATGTATCCCTGCAATGTTTGGTGAAGATCTGAGTATGTAGTTTTTGACCTTATCTGGAACCTCCCATCTGAAAATTTGAAAATTCCTAAAAAATCCGTCCAAAATCTTGATGACCCCAATCTCTTGTTTTGTACTTTTTTTCCACGTGTCTCGACCTCCAATGTATCCCTGCAAAGTTTGGTGAAGATCTGAGTATGTAGTTTTTGACCTTATATGGAACCTCCTATCTGAAAATTTGAAAATTCTTAAAAAATTCGTCCAAAATCTTGATGTCACCAATCCTATGTTTTGTATGTTTTTTCCACGTGTCTTGACATCCAATGTATCCATGCAAAGTTTGGTGAAGATCTGAGTATGTCGTTTTTGACCTTATCTGGAACCTCCCATCTGAAAATTTGAAAATTCTTAAAAAATTCGTCGAAAATCTTGATGTCTCCAATCTTTTGTTTTGTACGTTTTTTCCACGTGTCTTGACATGCAAAGTATCCCTGCAACGTTTGGTGAAGATCTGAGTATGTAGTTTTTGACCTTATCTGGAACCTCCTATCTGAAAATTTGAAAATTCTTCAAAAATTCGTCGAAAATCTTGATGTCTCCAATCTCTTGTTTTGTACGTTTTTTCCACGTGTCTTGACATCCAATGTATTCCTGCAATGTTTGGTGGAGATCTGAGTATGTAGTTTTAGACCTTATCTGGAACCTCCTATCTGAAAATTTGAAAATTCTTCAAAAATTCGTCCAAAATCTTGATGTCTCCAATCTCTTGTTTTGTACGTTTTTTCCACGTGTCTCGACCTCCAATGGATCCCTGCAAAGTTTGGTGAAGATCTGAGTATGTCGTTTTTGACCTTATCTGGAACATCCTTTCTGAAAATTTGAAAATTCTTCAAAAATTCGTCGAAAATCTTGATGTCTCCAATCTCTTGTTTTGTACGTTTTTTCCACGTGTCTTGACATCCAATGTATTCCTGCAATGTTTGGTGGAGATCTGAGTATGTAGTTTTAGACCTTATCTGGAACCTCCTATCTGAAAATTTGAAAATTCTTCAAAAATTCTTCCAAAATCTTGATGTCTCCAATCTCTTGTTTTGTACGTTTTTTCCACGTGTCTCGACCTCCAATGGATCCCTGCAAAGTTTGGTGAAGATCTGAGTATGTCGTTTTTGACCTTATCTGGAACATCCTTTCTGAAAATTTGAAAATTCTTAAAAAATTCGTCCAAAATCTTGATGTCTCCAATCTCTTGTTTTGTACGTTTTTTCCACGTGTCTTGATATCCAATGTATCCCTGCAAAGTTTGGTGAAGATCTGAGTATGTCGTTTTTGACCTTATCTGGAACATCCTTTCTGAAAATTTGAAAATTGTTAAAAAATTCGTCCAAAATCTTGATGTCTCCAATCTCTTTTTTGTACGTTTTTTCCACGTGTCTTGACATCCAATGTATCCCTGCAAAGTTTGGTGAAGATCTGAGTATGTAGTTTTTGACCTTATCTGGAACCTCCCATCTGAAAATTTGAAAATTCTTAAAAAATTCGACCAAAATCTTGATGTCTCCAATCTTTTGTTTTGTACGTTTTTTCCACGTGTCTTGACACATAATGTATCCATGCAAAGTTTGGTGAAGATCTGAGTATGTAGTTTTTGACCTTATATGGAACCTCCTATCTGAAAATTTGAAAATTCTTAAAAAATTCGTCCAAAATCTTGATGTCTCCAATCTCTTGTTTTGTACGTTTTTTCCACGTGTCTTGACATCCAATGTATCCCTGCAAAGTTTGGTGAAGATCTGAGTATGTAGTTTTTGACCTTATCTGGAACCTCCCATCTGAAAATTTGAAAATTCCTAAAAAATCCGTGCAAAATCTTGATGACCCCAATCTCTTGTTTTGTACGTTTTTTCCACGTGTCTTGACATCCAATGTATCCATGCAAAGTTTGGTGAAGATCTGAGTATGTCGTTTTTGACCTTATCTGGAACCTCCCATCTGAAAATTTGAAAATTCTTAAAAAATTCGTCGAAAATCTTGATGTCTCCAATCTCTTGTTTTGTACGTTTTTTCCACGTGTCTTGACATGCAAAGTATCCCTGCAACGTTTGGTGAAGATCTGAGTATGTAGTTTTTGACCTTATCTGGAACCTCCTATCTGAAAATTTGAAAATTCTTCAAAAATTCGTCGAAAATCTTGATGTCTCCAATCTCTTGTTTTGTACGTTTTTTCCACGTGTCTTGACATCCAATGTATCCCTGCAATGTTTGGTGGAGATCTGAGTATGTAGTTCTTGACCTTATCTGGGACCTCCTATCAGAAAATTTGAAAATTCTTCAAAAATTCGTCCAAAATCTTGATGTCTCCAATCTCTTGTTTTGTACGTTTTTTCCACGTGTCTCGACCTCCAATGTATCCCTGCAAAGTTTGGTGAAGATCTGAGTATGTCGTTTTTGACCTTATCTGGAACATCCTTTCTGAAAATTTGAAAATTATTCAAAAATTCGTCGAAAATCTTGATGTCTCCAATCTCTTGTTTTGTACGTTTTTTCCACGTGTCTTGACATCCAAAGTATCCCTGCAAAGTTTGGTGAAGATCTGAGTATGTAGTTTTTGACCTCATCTGGAACATCCTTTCTGAAAATTTGAAAATTCTTCAAAAATTCGTCGAAAATCTTGATGTCTCCAATCTCTTGTTTTGTACGTTTTTTCCACGTGTCTTGACATCCAATGTATTCCTGCAATGTTTGGTGGAGATCTGAGTATGTAGTTTTAGACCTTATCTGGAACCTCCTATCTGAAAATTTGAAAATTCTTCAAAAATTCGTCCAAAATCTTGATGTCTCCAATCTCTTGTTTTGTACGTTTTTTCCACGTGTCTCGACCTCCAATGGATCCCTGCAAAGTTTGGTGAAGATCTGAGTATGTAGTTTTTGACCTTATCTGGAACCTCCTATCTGAAAATTTGAAAATTCTTCAAAAATTCGTCGAAAATCTTGATGTCTCCAATCTCTTGTTTTGTACGTTTTTTCCACGTGTCTTGACATCCAATGTATTCCTGCAATGTTTGGTGGAGATCTGAGTATGTAGTTTTAGACCTTATCTGGAACCTCCTATCTGAAAATTTGAAAATTCTTCAAAAATTCGTCGAAAATCTTGATGTCTCCGATCTCTTGTTTTGTACGTTTTTTCCACGTGTCTTGACATGCAAAGTATTCCTGCAATGTTTGGTGAAGATCTGAGTATGTAGTTTTTGACCTTATCTGGAACCTCCCATCTGAAATTTTGAAAATTCCTAAAAAATCCGTCCAAAATCTTGATGACCCCAATCTCTTGTTTTGTACATTTTTTCCACGTGTCTCGACCTCCAATGTATCCCTGCAAAGTTTGGTGAATATCTGAGTATGTAGTTTTTGACCTTATATGGAACCTCCTATCTGAAAATTTGAAAATTCTTAAAAAATTCGTCGAAAATCTTGATGTCTCCGATCTCTTGTTTTGTACGTTTTTTCCACGTGTCTTGACATGCAAAGTATCCCTGCAAAGTTTGGTGAAGATCTGAGTATGTCGTTTTTGACCTCATCTGGAACCTCCTTTCTGAAAATTTGAGAATTCTTAAAAAATTCGTCCAAAATCTTGATGTCTCCAATCTCTTGTTTTGTACGTTTTTTCCACGTGTCTTGACATCCAATGTATCCATGCAAAGTTTGGTGAAGATCTGAGTATGTCGTTTTTGACCTTATCTGGAACCTCCCATCTGAAAATTTGAAAATTCTTAAAAAATTCGTCCAAAATCTTGATGTCTCCAATCTCTTGTTTTGTACGTTTTTTCCACGTGTCTCGACCTCCAATGGATCCCTGCAAAGTTTGGTGAAGATCTGAGTATGTCGTTTTTGACCTTATCTGGAACCTCCCATCTGAAAATTTGAAAATTCTTAAAAAATTCGTCGAAAATCTTGATGTCTCCGATCTCTTGTTTTGTACGTTTTTTCCACGTGTCTTGACATGCAAAGTATTCCTGCAAAGTTTGGTGAAGATCTGAGTATGTAGTTTTTGACCTCATCTGGAACCTCCTATCTGAAAATTTGAAAATTCTTAAAAAATTCGTCCAAAATCTTGATGTCTCCAATCTCTTGTTTTGTACGTTTTTTCCACGTGTCTTGACATCCAATGTATCCCTGCAATGTTTGGTGAAGATCTGAGTATGTAGTTTTTGACCTTATCTGGAACCTCCCATCTGAAAATTTGAAAATTCCTAAAAAATCCGTCCAAAATCTTGATGACCCCAATCTCTTGTTTTGTACTTTTTTTCCACGTGTCTCGACCTCCAATGTATCCCTGCAAAGTTTGATGAAGATCTGAGTATGTAGTTTTTGACCTTATATTGAACCTCCCATCTGAAAATTTGAAAATTCTTAAAAAATTCGTCCAAAATCTTGATGACCCCAATCTCTTGTTTTGTACGTTTTTTCCACGTGTCTTGACATCCAAAGTATCCCTGCAAAGTTTGGTGAAGATCTGAGTATGTAGTTTTTGACCTTATATGGAACCTCCTTTCTGAAAATTTGAGAATTCTTAAAAAATTCGTCCAAAATCTTGATGTCTCCAATCTCTTGTTTTGTACGTTTTTTCCACGTGTCTTGACATCCAATGTATCCATGCAAAGTTTGGTGAAGATCTGAGTATGTCGTTTTTGACCTTATCTGGAACCTCCCATCTGAAAATTTGAAAATTCTTAAAAAATTCGTCGAAAATCTTGATGTCTCCAATCTTTTGTTTTGTACGTTTTTTCCACGTGTCTTGACATGCAAAGTATCCCTGCAACGTTTGGTGAAGATCTGAGTATGTAGTTTTTGACCTTATCTGGAACCTCCTATCTGAAAATTTGAAAATTCTTCAAAAATTCGTCGAAAATCTTGATGTCTCCAATCTCTTGTTTTGTACGTTTTTTCCACGTGTCTTGACATCCAATGTATTCCTGCAATGTTTGGTGGAGATCTGAGTATGTAGTTTTAGACCTTATCTGGAACCTCCTATCTGAAAATTTGAAAATTCTTCAAAAATTCGTCCAAAATCTTGATGTCTCCAATCTCTTGTTTTGTACGTTTTTTCCACGTGTCTCGACCTCCAATGGATCCCTGCAAAGTTTGGTGAAGATCTGAGTATGTCGTTTTTGACCTTATCTGGAACATCCTTTCTGAAAATTTGAAAATTCTTCAAAAATTCGTCGAAAATCTTGATGTCTCCAATCTCTTGTTTTGTACGTTTTTTCCACGTGTCTTGACATCCAATGTATTCCTGCAATGTTTGGTGGAGATCTGAGTATGTAGTTTTAGACCTTATCTGGAACCTCCTATCTGAAAATTTGAAAATTCTTCAAAAATTCGTCGAAAATCTTGATGTCTCCGATCTCTTGTTTTGTACGTTTTTTCCACGTGTCTCGACCTCCAATGGATCCCTGCAAAGTTTGGTGAAGATCTGAGTATGTAGTTTTTGACCTCATCTGGAACATCCTTTCTGAAAATTTGAAAATTCTTCAAAAATTCGTCGAAAATCTTGATGTCTCCAATCTCTTGTTTTGTACGTTTTTTCCACGTGTCTTGACATCCAATGTATTCCTGCAATGTTTGGTGGAGATCTGAGTATGTAGTTTTAGACCTTATCTGGAACCTCCTATCTGAAAATTTGAAAATTCTTCAAAAATTCGTCCAAAATCTTGATGTCTCCAATCTCTTGTTTTGTACGTTTTTTCCACGTGTCTCGACCTCCAATGGATCCCTGCAAAGTTTGGTGAAGATCTGAGTATGTAGTTTTTGACCTTATCTGGAACCTCCTATCTGAAAATTTGAAAATTCTTCAAAAATCCGTGCAAAATCTTGATGACCCCAATCTCTTGTTTTGTACGTTTTTTCCACGTGTCTTGACATCCAATGTATCCATGCAAAGTTTGGTGAAGATCTGAGTATGTCGTTTTTGACCTTATCTGGAACCTCCCATCTGAAAATTTGAAAATTCTTAAAAAATTCGTCGAAAATCTTGATGTCTCCAATCTCTTGTTTTGTACGTTTTTTCCACGTGTCTTGACATGCAAAGTATCCCTGCAACGTTTGGTGAAGATCTGAGTATGTAGTTTTTGACCTTATCTGGAACCTCCTATCTGAAAATTTGAAAATTCTTCAAAAATTCGTCGAAAATCTTGATGTCTCCAATCTCTTGTTTTGTACGTTTTTTCCACGTGTCTTGACATCCAATGTATCCCTGCAATGTTTGGTGGAGATCTGAGTATGTAGTTTTTGACCTTATCTGGGACCTCCTATCAGAAAATTTGAAATTTCTTCAAAAATTCGTCCAAAATCTTGATGTCTCCAATCTCTTGTTTTGTACGTTTTTTCCACGTGTCTCCACCTCCAATGTATCCCTGCAAAGTTTGGTGAAGATCTGAGTATGTCGTTTTTGACCTTATCTGGAACATCCTTTCTGAAAATTTGAAAATTCTTAAAAAATTCGTCGAAAATCTTGATGTCTCCAATCTCTTGTTTTGTACGTTTTTTCCACGTGTCTTGACATCCAATGTATCCCTGCAAAGTTTGGTGAAGATCTGAGTATGTAGTTTTTGACCTTATATGGAACCTCCTTTCTGAAAATTTGAAAATTCTCAAAAAATTCGTCCATAATCTTGATGTCTCCAATCTCTTGTTTTGTAGGTTTTTTCCACGTGTCTTGACATCCAATGTATCCCTGCAAAGTTTGGTGAAGATCTGAGTATGTAGTTTTTGACCTTATCTGGAACCTCCCATCTGAAAATTTGAAAATTCTTAAAAAATTCGACCAAAATCTTGATGTCTCCAATCTTTTGTTTTGTACGTTTTTTCCACGTGTCTTGACACATAATGTATCCATGCAAAGTTTGGTGAAGATCTGAGTATGTAGTTTTTGACCTTATATGGAACCTCCTATCTGAAAATTTGAAAATTCTTAAAAAATTCGTCGAAAATCTTGATGTCTCCGATCTCTTGTTTTGTACGTTTTTTCCACGTGTCTTGACATGCAAAGTATTCCTGCAAAGTTTGGTGAAGATCTGAGTATGTAGTTTTTGACCTCATCTGGAACCTCCTATCTGAAAATTTGAAAATTCTTAAAAAATTCGTCCAAAATTTTGATGTCTCCAATCTCTTGTTTTGTACGTTTTTTCCACGTGTCTTGACATCCAATGTATCCCTGCAAAGTTTGGTGAAGATCTGAGTATGTAGTTTTTGACCTTATCTGGAACCTCCTTTCTGAAAATTTGAAAATTCTTAAAAAATTCGTCGAAAATCTTGATGTCTCCGATCTCTTGTTTTGTACGTTTTTTCCACGTGTCTTGACATCCAATGTATCCCTGCAAAGTTTGGTGAAGATCTGAGTATGTTGTTTTTGACCTTATCTGGAACATCCTATCTGAAAATTTGAAAATTGTTAAAAAATTCGTCCAAAATCTTGATGTCTCCTATCTCTTGTTTTGTACGTTTTTTCCACGTGTCTTGACATCCAATGTATCCCTGCAAAGTTTGGTGAAGATCTGAGTATGTAGTTTTTGACCTTATCTGGAACCTCCCATCTGAAAATTTGAAAATTCTTAAAAAATTCGACCAATATCTTGATGTCTCCAATCTTTTGTTTTGTACGTTTTTTCCACGTGTCTTGACACATAATGTATCCATGCAAAGTTTGGTGAAGATCTGAGTATGTAGTTTTTGACCTTATATGGAACCTCCTATCTGAAAATTTGAAAATTCTTAAAAAATTCGTCCAAAATCTTGATGTCTCCAATCTCTTGTTTTGTACGTTTTTTCCACGTGTCTTGACATCCAATGTATCCCTGCAAAGTTTGGTGAAGATCTGAGTATGTAGTTTTTGACCTTATCTGGAACCTCCCATCTGAAAATTTGAAAATTCCTAAAAAATCCGTGCAAAATCTTGATGACCCCAATCTCTTGTTTTGTACGTTTTTTCCACGTGTCTTGACATCCAATGTATCCCTGCAAAGTTTGGTGAAGATCTGAGTATGTAGTTTTTGACCTTATCTGGAACCTCCCATCTGAAAATTTGAAAATTCCTAAAAAATCCGTGCAAAATCTTGATGACCCCAATCTCTTGTTTTGTACGTTTTTTCCACGAGTCTTGACATCCAATGTATCCATGCAAAGTTTGGTGAAGATCTGAGTATGTCGTTTTTGACCTTATCTGGAACATCCTTTCTGAAAATTTGAAAATTGTTAAAAAATTCGTCCAAAATCTTGATGTCTCCAATCTCTTTTTTGTACGTTTTTTCCACGTGTCTTGACATCCAATGTATCCATGCAAAGTTTGGTGAAGATCTGAGTATGTCGTTTTTGACCTTATCTGGAACATCCTTTCTGAAAATTTGAAAATTGTTAAAAAATTCGTCCAAAATCTTGATGTCTCCAATCTCTTTTTTGTACGTTTTCTCCACGTGTCTTGACATCCAATGTATCCCTGCAAAGTTTGGTGAAGATCTGAGTATGTAGTTTTTGACCTTATCTGGAACCTCCCATCTGAAAATTTGAAAATTCTTAAAAAATTCGACCAAAATCTTGATGTCTCCAATCTTTTGTTTTGTACGTTTTTTCCACGTGTCTTGACACATAATGTATCCATGCAAAGTTTGGTGAAGATCTGAGTATGTAGTTTTTGACCTTATATGGAACCTCCTATCTGAAAATTTGAAAATTCTTAAAAAATTCGTCCAAAATCTTGATGTCTCCAATCTCTTGTTTTGTACGTTTTTTCCACGTGTCTTGACATCCAATGTATCCCTGCAAAGTTTGGTGAAGATCTGAGTATGTAGTTTTTGACCTTATCTGGAACCTCCCATCTGAAAATTTGAAAATTCCTAAAAAATCCGTGCAAAATCTTGATGACCCCAATCTCTTGTTTTGTACGTTTTTTCCACGTGTCTTGACATCCAATGTATCCATGCAAAGTTTGGTGAAGATCTGAGTATGTCGTTTTTGACCTTATCTGGAACATCCTTTCTGAAAATTTGAAAATTGTTAAAAAATTCGTCCAAAATCTTGATGTCTCCAATCTCTTTTTTGTACGTTTTTTCCACGTGTCTTGACATCCAATGTATCCCTGCAAAGTTTGGTGAAGATCTGAGTATGTAGTTTTTGACCTTATCTGGAACCTCCCATCTGAAAATTTGAAAATTCTTCAAAAATTCGTCCAAAATCTTGATGTCTCCAATCTCTTGTTTTGTACGTTTTTTCCACGTGTCTCGACCTCCAATGGATCCCTGCAAAGTTTGGTGAAGATCTGAGTATGTCGTTTTTGACCTTATCTGGAACATCCTTTCTGAAAATTTGAAAATTCTTAAAAAATTCGTCGAAAATCTTGATGTCTCCAATCTCTTGTTTTGTACGTTTTTTCCACGTGTCTTGACATCCAATGTATCCCTGCAAAGTTTGGTGAAGATCTGAGTATGTAGTTTTTGACCTTATATGGAACCTCCTATCTGAAAATTTGAAAATTCTTAAAAAATTCGTCCAAAATCTTGATGTCTCCAATCTCTTGTTTTGTACGTTTTTTCCACGTGTCTCGACCTCCAATGGATCCCTGCAAAGTTTGGTGAAGATCTGAGTATGTCGTTTTTGACCTTATCTGGAACCTCCCATCTGAAAATTTGAAAATTCTTAAAAAATTCGTCGAAAATCTTGATGTCTCCGATCTCTTGTTTTGTACGTTTTTTCCACGTGTCTTGACATGCAAAGTATTCCTGCAAAGTTTGGTGAAGATCTGAGTATGTAGTTTTTGACCTCATCTGGAACCTCCTATCTGAAAATTTGAAAATTCTTAAAAAATTCGTCCAAAATCTTGATGTCTCCAATCTCTTGTTTTGTACGTTTTTTCCACGTGTCTTGACATCCAATGTATCCCTGCAATGTTTGGTGAAGATCTGAGTATGTAGTTTTTGACCTTATCTGGAACCTCCCATCTGAAAATTTGAAAATTCCTAAAAAATCCGTCCAAAATCTTGATGACCCCAATCTCTTGTTTTGTACTTTTTTTCCACGTGTCTCGACCTCCAATGTATCCCTGTAAAGTTTGGTGAAGATCTGAGTATGTAGTTTTTGACCTTATATGGAACCTCCTATCTGAAAATTTGAAAATTCTTAAAAAATTCGTCCAAAATCTTGATGTCACCAATCCTATGTTTTGTATGTTTTTTCCACGTGTCTTGACATGCAAAGTATTCCTGCAAAGTTTGGTGAAGATCTGAGTATGTAGTTTTTGACCTTATATGGAACCTCCTATCTGAAAATTTGAAAATTCTTAAAAAATTCGTCCAAAATCTTGATGTCTCCAATCTCTTGTTTTGTACGTTTTTTCCACGTGTCTTGACATCCAATGTATCCCTGCAATGTTTGGTGAAGATCTGAGTATGTAGTTTTTGACCTTATCTGGAACCTCCCATCTGAAAATTTGAAAATTCCTAAAAAATCCGTCCAAAATCTTGATGACCCCAATCTCTTGTTTTGTACGTTTTTTCCACGTGTCTTGACATCCAATGTATCCCTGCAAAGTTTGGTGAAGATCTGAGTATGTAGTTTTTGACCTTATCTGGAACCTCCTATCTGAAAATTTGAAAATTCTTAAAAAAATCGTCCAAAATCTTGATGTCTCCAATCTCTTGTTTTGTACGTTTTTTCCACGTGTCTTGACATCCAATGTATTCCTGCAATGTTTGGTGAAGATCTGAGTATGTAGTTTTTGACCTTATATGGAACCTCCTATCTGAAAATTTGAAAATTCTTAAAAAATTCGACCAAAATCTTGATGTCTCCAATCTCTTGTTTTGTACGTTTTTTCCACGTGTCTTGACATCCAATGTATCCCTGCAAAGTTTGGTGAAGATCTGAGTATGTAGTTTTTGACCTTATATTGAACCTCCCATCTGAAAATTTGAAAATTCTTAAAAAATTCGTCCAAAATCTTGATGTCTCCAATCTCTTGTTTTGTACGTTTTTTCCACGTGTCTTGATATCCAATGTATCCCTGCAAAGTTTGGTGAAGATCTGAGTATGTAGTTTTTGACCTTATCTGGAACATCCTTTCTGAAAATTTGAAAATTGTTAAAAAATTCGTCCAAAATCTTGATGTCTCCAATCTCTTTTTTGTACGTTTTTTCCACGTGTCTTGACATCCAATGTATCCCTGCAAAGTTTGGTGAAGATCTGAGTATGTAGTTTTTGACCTTATCTGGAACCTCCCATCTGAAAATTTGAAAATTCTTAAAAAATTCGTCGAAAATCTTGATGTCTCCGATCTCTTGTTTTGTACGTTTTTTCCACGTGTCTTGACATGCAAAGTATTCCTGCAAAGTTTGGTGAAGATCTGAGTATGTAGTTTTTGACCTCATCTGGAACCTCCTATCTGAAAATTTGAAAATTCTTAAAAAATTCGTCCAAAATCTTGATGTCTCCAATCTCTTGTTTTGTACGTTTTTTCCACGTGTCTTGACATCCAATGTATCCCTGCAATGTTTGGTGAAGATCTGAGTATGTAGTTTTTGACCTTATCTGGAACCTCCCATCTGAAAATTTGAAAATTCCTAAAAAATCCGTCCAAAATCTTGATGACCCCAATCTCTTGTTTTGTACTTTTTTTCCACGTGTCTCGACCTCCAATGTATCCCTGCAAAGTTTGGTGAAGATCTGAGTATGTAGTTTTTGACCTTATATGGAACCTCCTATCTGAAAATTTGAAAATTCTTAAAAAATTCGTCGAAAATCTTGATGTCTCCGATCTCTTGTTTTGTACGTTTTTTCCACGTGTCTTGACATGCAAAGTATTCCTGCAAAGTTTGGTGAAGATCTGAGTATGTAGTTTTTGACCTCATCTGGAACCTCCTTTCTGAAAATTTGAAAATTCTTAAAAAATTCGTCCAAAATTTTGATGTCTCCAATCTCTTGTTTTGTACGTTTTTCCACGTGTCTTGACATCCAATGTATCCCTGCAATGTTTGGTGAAGATCTGAGTATGTAGTTTTTGACCTTATCTGGAACCTCCCATCTGAAAATTTGAAAATTCCTAAAAAATCCGTCCAAAATCTTGATGACCCCAATCTCTTGTTTTGTACGTTTTTTCCACGTGTCTTGACATCCAATGTATCCCTGCAAAGTTTGGTGAAGATCTGAGTTTGTAGTTTTTGACCTTATCTGGAACCTCCTATCTGAAAATTTGAAAATTCTTAAAAAATTCGTCCAAAATCTTGATGTCTCCAATCTCTTGTTTTGTACGTTTTTTCCACGTGTCTTGACATCCAATGTATTCCTGCAATGTTTGGTGAAGATCTGAGTATGTAGTTTTTGACCTTATATGGAACCTCCTATCTGAAAATTTGAAAATTCTTAAAAAATTCGACCAAAATCTTGATGTCTCCAATCTCTTGTTTTGTACGTTTTTTCCACGTGTCTTGACATCCAATGTATCCCTGCAAAGTTTGGTGAAGATCTGAGTATGTAGTTTTTGACCTTATATTGAACCTCCCATCTGAAAATTTGAAAATTCTTAAAAAATTCGTCCAAAATCTTGATGTCTCCAATCTCTTGTTTTGTACGTTTTTTCCACGTGTCTTGATATCCAATGTATCCCTGCAAAGTTTGGTGAAGATCTGAGTATGTCGTTTTTGACCTTATCTGGAACATCCTTTCTGAAAATTTGAAAATTGTTAAAAAATTCGTCCAAAATCTTGATGTCTCCAATCTCTTTTTTGTACGTTTTTTCCACGTGTCTTGACATCCAATGTATCCCTGCAAAGTTTGGTGAAGATCTGAGTATGTAGTTTTTGACCTTATCTGGAACCTCCCATCTGAAAATTTGAAAATTCTTAAAAAATTCGACCAAAATCTTGATGTCTCCAATCTTTTGTTTTGTACGTTTTTTCCACGTGTCTTGACACATAATGTATCCATGCAAAGTTTGGTGAAGATCTGAGTATGTAGTTTTTGACCTTATATGGAACCTCCTATCTGAAAATTTGAAAATTCTTAAAAAATTCGTCCAAAATCTTGATGTCTCCAATCTCTTGTTTTGTACGTTTTTTCCACGTGTCTTGACATCCAATGTATCCCTGCAATGTTTGGTGAAGATCTGAGTATGTAGTTTTTGACCTTATCTGGAACCTCCCATCTGAAAATTTGAAAATTCCTAAAAAATCCGTCCAAAATCTTGATGACCCCAATCTCTTGTTTTGTACGTTTTTTCCACGTGTCTTGACATCCAATGTATCCCTGCAAAGTTTGGTGAAGATCTGAGTATGAAGTTTTTGACCTTATCTGGAACCTCCTATCTGAAAATTTGAAAATTCTTAAAAAATTCGTCCAAAATCTTGATGTCTCCAATCTCTTGTTTTGTACGTTTTTTCCACGTGTCTTGACATCCAATGTATTCCTGCAATGTTTGGTGAAGATCTGAGTATGTAGTTTTTGACCTTATATGGAACCTCCTATCTGAAAATTTGAAAATTCTTAAAAAATTCGACCAAAATCTTGATGTCTCCAATCTCTTGTTTTGTACGTTTTTTCCACGTGTCTTGACATCCAATGTATCCCTGCAAAGTTTGGTGAAGATCTGAGTATGTAGTTTTTGACCTTATATTGAACCTCCCATCTGAAAATTTGAAAATTCTTAAAAAATTCGTCCAAAATCTTGATGTCTCCAATCTCTTGTTTTGTACGTTTTTTCCACGTGTCTTGATATCCAATGTATCCCTGCAAAGTTTGGTGAAGATCTGAGTATGTCGTTTTTGACCTTATCTGGAACATCCTTTCTGAAAATTTGAAAATTGTTAAAAAATTCGTCCAAAATCTTGATGTCTCCAATCTCTTTTTTGTACGTTTTTTCCACGTGTCTTGACATCCAATGTATCCCTGCAAAGTTTGGTGAAGATCTGAGTATGTAGTTTTTGACCTTATCTGGAACCTCCCATCTGAAAATTTGAAAATTCTTAAAAAATTCGTCGAAAATCTTGATGTCTCCGATCTCTTGTTTTGTACGTTTTTTCCACGTGTCTTGACATGCAAAGTATTCCTGCAAAGTTTGGTGAAGATCTGAGTATGTAGTTTTTGACCTCATCTGGAACCTCCTATCTGAAAATTTGAAAATTCTTAAAAAATTCGTCCAAAATCTTGATGTCTCCAATCTCTTGTTTTGTACGTTTTTTCCACGTGTCTTGACATCCAATGTATCCCTGCAATGTTTGGTGAAGATCTGAGTATGTAGTTTTTGACCTTATCTGGAACCTCCCATCTGAAAATTTGAAAATTCCTAAAAAATCCGTCCAAAATCTTGATGACCCCAATCTCTTGTTTTGTACTTTTTTTCCACGTGTCTCGACCTCCAATGTATCCCTGCAAAGTTTGGTGAAGATCTGAGTATGTAGTTTTTGACCTTATATGGAACCTCCTATCTGAAAATTTGAAAATTCTTAAAAAATTCGTCGAAAATCTTGATGTCTCCGATCTCTTGTTTTGTACGTTTTTTCCACGTGTCTTGACATGCAAAGTATTCCTGCAAAGTTTGGTGAAGATCTGAGTATGTAGTTTTTGACCTCATCTGGAACCTCCTATCTGAAAATTTGAAAATTCTTAAAAAATTCGTCCAAAATTTTGATGTCTCCAATCTCTTGTTTTGTACGTTTTTTCCACGTGTCTTGACATCCAATGTATCCCTGCTATGTTTGGTGAAGATCTGAGTATGTAGTTTTTGACCTTATCTGGAACCTCCCATCTGAAAATTTGAAAATTCCTAAAAAATCCGTCCAAAATCTTGATGACCCCAATCTCTTGTTTTGTACGTTTTTTCCACGTGTCTTGACATCCAATGTATCCCTGCAAAGTTTGGTGAAGATCTGAGTATGTAGTTTTTGACCTTATCTGGAACCTCCTATCTGAAAATTTGAAAATTCTTAAAAAATTCGTCCAAAATCTTGATGTCTCCAATCTCTTGTTTTGTACGTTTTTTCCACGTGTCTTGACATCCAATGTATTCCTGCAATGTTTGGTGAAGATCTGAGTATGTAGTTTTTGACCTTATATGGAACCTCCTATCTGAAAATTTGAAAATTCTTAAAAAATTCGACCAAAATCTTGATGTCTCCAATCTCTTGTTTTGTACGTTTTTTCCACGTGTCTTGACATCCAATGTATCCCTGCAAAGTTTGGTGAAGATCTGAGTATGTAGTTTTTGACCTTATATTGAACCTCCCATCTGAAAATTTGAAAATTCTTAAAAAATTCGTCGAAAATCTTGATGTCTCCGATCTCTTGTTTTGTACGTTTTTTCCACGTGTCTTGACATGCAAAGTATTCCTGCAAAGTTTGGTGAAGATCTGAGTATGTAGTTTTTGACCTTATATGGAACCTCCTATCTGAAAATTTGAAAATTCTTAAAAAATTCGTCCAAAATCTTGATGTCTCCAATCTCTTGTTTTGTACGTTTTTTCCACGTGTCTTGACATCCAATGTATCCCTGCAAAGTTTGGTGAAGATCTGAGTATGTAGTTTTTGACCTTATCTGGAACTTCCCATCTGAAAATTTGAAAATTCCTAAAAAATCCGTGCAAAATCTTGATGACCCCAATCTCTTGTTTTGTACGTTTTTTCCACGTGTCTTGACATCCAATGTATTCCTGCAATGTTTGGTGAAGATCTGAGTATGTAGTTTTTGACCTTATATGGAACCTCCTATCTGAAAATTTGAAAATTCTTAAAAAATTCGTCCAAAATCTTGATGTCTCCAATCTCTTGTTTTGTACGTTTTTTCCACGTGTCTTGACATCCAATGTATCCCTGCAAAGTTTGGTGAAGATCTGAGTATGTAGTTTTTGACCTTATCTGGAACCTCCCATCTGAAAATTTGAAAATTCCTAAAAAATCCGTGCAAAATCTTGATGACCCCAATCTCTTGTTTTGTACGTTTTTTCCACGTGTCTTGACATCCAATGTATCCATGCAAAGTTTGGTGAAGATCTGAGTATGTCGTTTTTGACCTTATCTGGAACCTCCCATCTGAAAATTTGAAAATTCTTAAAAAATTCGTCGAAAATCTTGATGTCTCCGATCTCTTGTTTTGTACGTTTTTTCCACGTGTCTTGACATGCAAAGTATTCCTGCAAAGTTTGGTGAAGATCTGAGTATGTAGTTTTTGACCTCATCTGGAACCTCCTATCTGAAAATTTGAAAATTCTTAAAAAATTCGTCCAAAATCTTGATGTCTCCAATCTCTTGTTTTGTACGTTTTTTCCACGTGTCTTGACATCCAATGTATCCCTGCAATGTTTGGTGAAGATCTGAGTATGTAGTTTTTGACCTTATCTGGAACCTCCCATCTGAAAATTTGAAAATTCCTAAAAAATCCGTCCAAAATCTTGATGACCCCAATCTCTTGTTTTGTACTTTTTTTCCACGTGTCTCGACCTCCAATGTATCCCTGCAAAGTTTGGTGAAGATCTGAGTATGTAGTTTTTGACCTTATATGGAACCTCCTATCTGAAAATTTGAAAATTCTTAAAAAATTCGTCCAAAATCTTGATGTCACCAATCCTATGTTTTGTATGTTTTTTCCACGTGTCTTGACATCCAATGTATCCATGCAAAGTTTGGTGAAGATCTGAGTATGTCGTTTTTGACCTTATCTGGAACCTCCCATCTGAAAATTTGAAAATTCTTAAAAAATTCGTCGAAAATCTTGATGTCTCCAATCTTTTGTTTTGTACGTTTTTTCCACGTGTCTTGACATGCAAAGTATCCCTGCAACGTTTGGTGAAGATCTGAGTATGTAGTTTTTGACCTTATCTGGAACCTCCTATCTGAAAATTTGAAAATTCTTCAAAAATTCGTCGAAAATCTTGATGTCTCCAATCTCTTGTTTTGTACGTTTTTTCCACGTGTCTTGACATCCAATGTATTCCTGCAATGTTTGGTGGAGATCTGAGTATGTAGTTTTAGACCTTATCTGGAACCTCCTATCTGAAAATTTGAAAATTCTTCAAAAATTCGTCCAAAATCTTGATGTCTCCAATCTCTTGTTTTGTACGTTTTTTCCACGTGTCTCGACCTCCAATGGATCCCTGCAAAGTTTGGTGAAGATCTGAGTATGTCGTTTTTGACCTTATCTGGAACATCCTTTCTGAAAATTTGAAAATTCTTCAAAAATTCGTCGAAAATCTTGATGTCTCCAATCTCTTGTTTTGTACGTTTTTTCCACGTGTCTTGACATCCAATGTATTCCTGCAATGTTTGGTGGAGATCTGAGTATGTAGTTTTAGACCTTATCTGGAACCTCCTATCTGAAAATTTGAAAATTCTTCAAAAATTCTTCCAAAATCTTGATGTCTCCAATCTCTTGTTTTGTACGTTTTTTCCACGTGTCTCGACCTCCAATGGATCCCTGCAAAGTTTGGTGAAGATCTGAGTATGTCGTTTTTGACCTTATCTGGAACATCCTTTCTGAAAATTTGAAAATTCTTAAAAAATTCGTCCAAAATCTTGATGTCTCCAATCTCTTGTTTTGTACGTTTTTTCCACGTGTCTTGATATCCAATGTATCCCTGCAAAGTTTGGTGAAGATCTGAGTATGTCGTTTTTGACCTTATCTGGAACATCCTTTCTGAAAATTTGAAAATTGTTAAAAAATTCGTCCAAAATCTTGATGTCTCCAATCTCTTTTTTGTACGTTTTTTCCACGTGTCTTGACATCCAATGTATCCCTGCAAAGTTTGGTGAAGATCTGAGTATGTAGTTTTTGACCTTATCTGGAACCTCCCATCTGAAAATTTGAAAATTCTTAAAAAATTCGACCAAAATCTTGATGTCTCCAATCTTTTGTTTTGTACGTTTTTTCCACGTGTCTTGACACATAATGTATCCATGCAAAGTTTGGTGAAGATCTGAGTATGTAGTTTTTGACCTTATATGGAACCTCCTATCTGAAAATTTGAAAATTCTTAAAAAATTCGTCCAAAATCTTGATGTCTCCAATCTCTTGTTTTGTACGTTTTTTCCACGTGTCTTGACATCCAATGTATCCCTGCAAAGTTTGGTGAAGATCTGAGTATGTAGTTTTTGACCTTATCTGGAACCTCCCATCTGAAAATTTGAAAATTCCTAAAAAATCCGTGCAAAATCTTGATGACCCCAATCTCTTGTTTTGTACGTTTTTTCCACGTGTCTTGACATCCAATGTATCCATGCAAAGTTTGGTGAAGATCTGAGTATGTCGTTTTTGACCTTATCTGGAACCTCCCATCTGAAAATTTGAAAATTCTTAAAAAATTCGTCGAAAATCTTGATGTCTCCAATCTCTTGTTTTGTACGTTTTTTCCACGTGTCTTGACATGCAAAGTATCCCTGCAACGTTTGGTGAAGATCTGAGTATGTAGTTTTTGACCTTATCTGGAACCTCCTATCTGAAAATTTGAAAATTCTTCAAAAATTCGTCGAAAATCTTGATGTCTCCAATCTCTTGTTTTGTACGTTTTTTCCACGTGTCTTGACATCCAATGTATCCCTGCAATGTTTGGTGGAGATCTGAGTATGTAGTTCTTGACCTTATCTGGGACCTCCTATCAGAAAATTTGAAAATTCTTCAAAAATTCGTCCAAAATCTTGATGTCTCCAATCTCTTGTTTTGTACGTTTTTTCCACGTGTCTCGACCTCCAATGTATCCCTGCAAAGTTTGGTGAAGATCTGAGTATGTCGTTTTTGACCTTATCTGGAACATCCTTTCTGAAAATTTGAAAATTATTCAAAAATTCGTCGAAAATCTTGATGTCTCCAATCTCTTGTTTTGTACGTTTTTTCCACGTGTCTTGACATCCAAAGTATCCCTGCAAAGTTTGGTGAAGATCTGAGTATGTAGTTTTTGACCTCATCTGGAACATCCTTTCTGAAAATTTGAAAATTCTTCAAAAATTCGTCGAAAATCTTGATGTCTCCAATCTCTTGTTTTGTACGTTTTTTCCACGTGTCTTGACATCCAATGTATTCCTGCAATGTTTGGTGGAGATCTGAGTATGTAGTTTTAGACCTTATCTGGAACCTCCTATCTGAAAATTTGAAAATTCTTCAAAAATTCGTCCAAAATCTTGATGTCTCCAATCTCTTGTTTTGTACGTTTTTTCCACGTGTCTCGACCTCCAATGGATCCCTGCAAAGTTTGGTGAAGATCTGAGTATGTAGTTTTTGACCTTATCTGGAACCTCCTATCTGAAAATTTGAAAATTCTTCAAAAATTCGTCGAAAATCTTGATGTCTCCAATCTCTTGTTTTGTACGTTTTTTCCACGTGTCTTGACATCCAATGTATTCCTGCAATGTTTGGTGGAGATCTGAGTATGTAGTTTTAGACCTTATCTGGAACCTCCTATCTGAAAATTTGAAAATTCTTCAAAAATTCGTCGAAAATCTTGATGTCTCCGATCTCTTGTTTTGTACGTTTTTTCCACGTGTCTTGACATGCAAAGTATTCCTGCAATGTTTGGTGAAGATCTGAGTATGTAGTTTTTGACCTTATCTGGAACCTCCCATCTGAAATTTTGAAAATTCCTAAAAAATCCGTCCAAAATCTTGATGACCCCAATCTCTTGTTTTGTACATTTTTTCCACGTGTCTCGACCTCCAATGTATCCCTGCAAAGTTTGGTGAATATCTGAGTATGTAGTTTTTGACCTTATATGGAACCTCCTATCTGAAAATTTGAAAATTCTTAAAAAATTCGTCGAAAATCTTGATGTCTCCGATCTCTTGTTTTGTACGTTTTTTCCACGTGTCTTGACATGCAAAGTATCCCTGCAAAGTTTGGTGAAGATCTGAGTATGTCGTTTTTGACCTCATCTGGAACCTCCTTTCTGAAAATTTGAGAATTCTTAAAAAATTCGTCCAAAATCTTGATGTCTCCAATCTCTTGTTTTGTACGTTTTTTCCACGTGTCTTGACATCCAATGTATCCATGCAAAGTTTGGTGAAGATCTGAGTATGTCGTTTTTGACCTTATCTGGAACCTCCCATCTGAAAATTTGAAAATTCTTAAAAAATTCGTCCAAAATCTTGATGTCTCCAATCTCTTGTTTTGTACGTTTTTTCCACGTGTCTCGACCTCCAATGGATCCCTGCAAAGTTTGGTGAAGATCTGAGTATGTCGTTTTTGACCTTATCTGGAACCTCCCATCTGAAAATTTGAAAATTCTTAAAAAATTCGTCGAAAATCTTGATGTCTCCGATCTCTTGTTTTGTACGTTTTTTCCACGTGTCTTGACATGCAAAGTATTCCTGCAAAGTTTGGTGAAGATCTGAGTATGTAGTTTTTGACCTCATCTGGAACCTCCTATCTGAAAATTTGAAAATTCTTAAAAAATTCGTCCAAAATCTTGATGTCTCCAATCTCTTGTTTTGTACGTTTTTTCCACGTGTCTTGACATCCAATGTATCCCTGCAATGTTTGGTGAAGATCTGAGTATGTAGTTTTTGACCTTATCTGGAACCTCCCATCTGAAAATTTGAAAATTCCTAAAAAATCCGTCCAAAATCTTGATGACCCCAATCTCTTGTTTTGTACTTTTTTTCCACGTGTCTCGACCTCCAATGTATCCCTGCAAAGTTTGATGAAGATCTGAGTATGTAGTTTTTGACCTTATATTGAACCTCCCATCTGAAAATTTGAAAATTCTTAAAAAATTCGTCCAAAATCTTGATGACCCCAATCTCTTGTTTTGTACGTTTTTTCCACGTGTCTTGACATCCAAAGTATCCCTGCAAAGTTTGGTGAAGATCTGAGTATGTAGTTTTTGACCTTATATGGAACCTCCTTTCTGAAAATTTGAGAATTCTTAAAAAATTCGTCCAAAATCTTGATGTCTCCAATCTCTTGTTTTGTACGTTTTTTCCACGTGTCTTGACATCCAATGTATCCATGCAAAGTTTGGTGAAGATCTGAGTATGTCGTTTTTGACCTTATCTGGAACCTCCCATCTGAAAATTTGAAAATTCTTAAAAAATTCGTCGAAAATCTTGATGTCTCCAATCTTTTGTTTTGTACGTTTTTTCCACGTGTCTTGACATGCAAAGTATCCCTGCAACGTTTGGTGAAGATCTGAGTATGTAGTTTTTGACCTTATCTGGAACCTCCTATCTGAAAATTTGAAAATTCTTCAAAAATTCGTCGAAAATCTTGATGTCTCCAATCTCTTGTTTTGTACGTTTTTTCCACGTGTCTTGACATCCAATGTATTCCTGCAATGTTTGGTGGAGATCTGAGTATGTAGTTTTAGACCTTATCTGGAACCTCCTATCTGAAAATTTGAAAATTCTTCAAAAATTCGTCCAAAATCTTGATGTCTCCAATCTCTTGTTTTGTACGTTTTTTCCACGTGTCTCGACCTCCAATGGATCCCTGCAAAGTTTGGTGAAGATCTGAGTATGTCGTTTTTGACCTTATCTGGAACATCCTTTCTGAAAATTTGAAAATTCTTCAAAAATTCGTCGAAAATCTTGATGTCTCCAATCTCTTGTTTTGTACGTTTTTTCCACGTGTCTTGACATCCAATGTATTCCTGCAATGTTTGGTGGAGATCTGAGTATGTAGTTTTAGACCTTATCTGGAACCTCCTATCTGAAAATTTGAAAATTCTTCAAAAATTCGTCGAAAATCTTGATGTCTCCGATCTCTTGTTTTGTACGTTTTTTCCACGTGTCTCGACCTCCAATGGATCCCTGCAAAGTTTGGTGAAGATCTGAGTATGTAGTTTTTGACCTCATCTGGAACATCCTTTCTGAAAATTTGAAAATTCTTCAAAAATTCGTCGAAAATCTTGATGTCTCCAATCTCTTGTTTTGTACGTTTTTTCCACGTGTCTTGACATCCAATGTATTCCTGCAATGTTTGGTGGAGATCTGAGTATGTAGTTTTAGACCTTATCTGGAACCTCCTATCTGAAAATTTGAAAATTCTTCAAAAATTCGTCCAAAATCTTGATGTCTCCAATCTCTTGTTTTGTACGTTTTTTCCACGTGTCTCGACCTCCAATGGATCCCTGCAAAGTTTGGTGAAGATCTGAGTATGTAGTTTTTGACCTTATCTGGAACCTCCTATCTGAAAATTTGAAAATTCTTCAAAAATCCGTGCAAAATCTTGATGACCCCAATCTCTTGTTTTGTACGTTTTTTCCACGTGTCTTGACATCCAATGTATCCATGCAAAGTTTGGTGAAGATCTGAGTATGTCGTTTTTGACCTTATCTGGAACCTCCCATCTGAAAATTTGAAAATTCTTAAAAAATTCGTCGAAAATCTTGATGTCTCCAATCTCTTGTTTTGTACGTTTTTTCCACGTGTCTTGACATGCAAAGTATCCCTGCAACGTTTGGTGAAGATCTGAGTATGTAGTTTTTGACCTTATCTGGAACCTCCTATCTGAAAATTTGAAAATTCTTCAAAAATTCGTCGAAAATCTTGATGTCTCCAATCTCTTGTTTTGTACGTTTTTTCCACGTGTCTTGACATCCAATGTATCCCTGCAATGTTTGGTGGAGATCTGAGTATGTAGTTTTTGACCTTATCTGGGACCTCCTATCAGAAAATTTGAAATTTCTTCAAAAATTCGTCCAAAATCTTGATGTCTCCAATCTCTTGTTTTGTACGTTTTTTCCACGTGTCTCCACCTCCAATGTATCCCTGCAAAGTTTGGTGAAGATCTGAGTATGTCGTTTTTGACCTTATCTGGAACATCCTTTCTGAAAATTTGAAAATTCTTAAAAAATTCGTCGAAAATCTTGATGTCTCCAATCTCTTGTTTTGTACGTTTTTTCCACGTGTCTTGACATCCAATGTATCCCTGCAAAGTTTGGTGAAGATCTGAGTATGTAGTTTTTGACCTTATATGGAACCTCCTTTCTGAAAATTTGAAAATTCTCAAAAAATTCGTCCATAATCTTGATGTCTCCAATCTCTTGTTTTGTAGGTTTTTTCCACGTGTCTTGACATCCAATGTATCCCTGCAAAGTTTGGTGAAGATCTGAGTATGTAGTTTTTGACCTTATCTGGAACCTCCCATCTGAAAATTTGAAAATTCTTAAAAAATTCGACCAAAATCTTGATGTCTCCAATCTTTTGTTTTGTACGTTTTTTCCACGTGTCTTGACACATAATGTATCCATGCAAAGTTTGGTGAAGATCTGAGTATGTAGTTTTTGACCTTATATGGAACCTCCTATCTGAAAATTTGAAAATTCTTAAAAAATTCGTCGAAAATCTTGATGTCTCCGATCTCTTGTTTTGTACGTTTTTTCCACGTGTCTTGACATGCAAAGTATTCCTGCAAAGTTTGGTGAAGATCTGAGTATGTAGTTTTTGACCTCATCTGGAACCTCCTATCTGAAAATTTGAAAATTCTTAAAAAATTCGTCCAAAATTTTGATGTCTCCAATCTCTTGTTTTGTACGTTTTTTCCACGTGTCTTGACATCCAATGTATCCCTGCAAAGTTTGGTGAAGATCTGAGTATGTAGTTTTTGACCTTATCTGGAACCTCCTTTCTGAAAATTTGAAAATTCTTAAAAAATTCGTCGAAAATCTTGATGTCTCCGATCTCTTGTTTTGTACGTTTTTTCCACGTGTCTTGACATCCAATGTATCCCTGCAAAGTTTGGTGAAGATCTGAGTATGTTGTTTTTGACCTTATCTGGAACATCCTATCTGAAAATTTGAAAATTGTTAAAAAATTCGTCCAAAATCTTGATGTCTCCTATCTCTTGTTTTGTACGTTTTTTCCACGTGTCTTGACATCCAATGTATCCCTGCAAAGTTTGGTGAAGATCTGAGTATGTAGTTTTTGACCTTATCTGGAACCTCCCATCTGAAAATTTGAAAATTCTTAAAAAATTCGACCAATATCTTGATGTCTCCAATCTTTTGTTTTGTACGTTTTTTCCACGTGTCTTGACACATAATGTATCCATGCAAAGTTTGGTGAAGATCTGAGTATGTAGTTTTTGACCTTATATGGAACCTCCTATCTGAAAATTTGAAAATTCTTAAAAAATTCGTCCAAAATCTTGATGTCTCCAATCTCTTGTTTTGTACGTTTTTTCCACGTGTCTTGACATCCAATGTATCCCTGCAAAGTTTGGTGAAGATCTGAGTATGTAGTTTTTGACCTTATCTGGAACCTCCCATCTGAAAATTTGAAAATTCCTAAAAAATCCGTGCAAAATCTTGATGACCCCAATCTCTTGTTTTGTACGTTTTTTCCACGTGTCTTGACATCCAATGTATCCCTGCAAAGTTTGGTGAAGATCTGAGTATGTAGTTTTTGACCTTATCTGGAACCTCCCATCTGAAAATTTGAAAATTCCTAAAAAATCCGTGCAAAATCTTGATGACCCCAATCTCTTGTTTTGTACGTTTTTTCCACGAGTCTTGACATCCAATGTATCCATGCAAAGTTTGGTGAAGATCTGAGTATGTCGTTTTTGACCTTATCTGGAACATCCTTTCTGAAAATTTGAAAATTGTTAAAAAATTCGTCCAAAATCTTGATGTCTCCAATCTCTTTTTTGTACGTTTTTTCCACGTGTCTTGACATCCAATGTATCCATGCAAAGTTTGGTGAAGATCTGAGTATGTCGTTTTTGACCTTATCTGGAACATCCTTTCTGAAAATTTGAAAATTGTTAAAAAATTCGTCCAAAATCTTGATGTCTCCAATCTCTTTTTTGTACGTTTTCTCCACGTGTCTTGACATCCAATGTATCCCTGCAAAGTTTGGTGAAGATCTGAGTATGTAGTTTTTGACCTTATCTGGAACCTCCCATCTGAAAATTTGAAAATTCTTAAAAAATTCGACCAAAATCTTGATGTCTCCAATCTTTTGTTTTGTACGTTTTTTCCACGTGTCTTGACACATAATGTATCCATGCAAAGTTTGGTGAAGATCTGAGTATGTAGTTTTTGACCTTATATGGAACCTCCTATCTGAAAATTTGAAAATTCTTAAAAAATTCGTCCAAAATCTTGATGTCTCCAATCTCTTGTTTTGTACGTTTTTTCCACGTGTCTTGACATCCAATGTATCCCTGCAAAGTTTGGTGAAGATCTGAGTATGTAGTTTTTGACCTTATCTGGAACCTCCCATCTGAAAATTTGAAAATTCCTAAAAAATCCGTGCAAAATCTTGATGACCCCAATCTCTTGTTTTGTACGTTTTTTCCACGTGTCTTGACATCCAATGTATCCATGCAAAGTTTGGTGAAGATCTGAGTATGTCGTTTTTGACCTTATCTGGAACATCCTTTCTGAAAATTTGAAAATTGTTAAAAAATTCGTCCAAAATCTTGATGTCTCCAATCTCTTTTTTGTACGTTTTTTCCACGTGTCTTGACATCCAATGTATCCCTGCAAAGTTTGGTGAAGATCTGAGTATGTAGTTTTTGACCTTATCTGGAACCTCCCATCTGAAAATTTGAAAATTCTTCAAAAATTCGTCCAAAATCTTGATGTCTCCAATCTCTTGTTTTGTACGTTTTTTCCACGTGTCTCGACCTCCAATGGATCCCTGCAAAGTTTGGTGAAGATCTGAGTATGTCGTTTTTGACCTTATCTGGAACATCCTTTCTGAAAATTTGAAAATTCTTAAAAAATTCGTCGAAAATCTTGATGTCTCCAATCTCTTGTTTTGTACGTTTTTTCCACGTGTCTTGACATCCAATGTATCCCTGCAAAGTTTGGTGAAGATCTGAGTATGTAGTTTTTGACCTTATATGGAACCTCCTATCTGAAAATTTGAAAATTCTTAAAAAATTCGTCCAAAATCTTGATGTCTCCAATCTCTTGTTTTGTACGTTTTTTCCACGTGTCTCGACCTCCAATGGATCCCTGCAAAGTTTGGTGAAGATCTGAGTATGTCGTTTTTGACCTTATCTGGAACCTCCCATCTGAAAATTTGAAAATTCTTAAAAAATTCGTCGAAAATCTTGATGTCTCCGATCTCTTGTTTTGTACGTTTTTTCCACGTGTCTTGACATGCAAAGTATTCCTGCAAAGTTTGGTGAAGATCTGAGTATGTAGTTTTTGACCTCATCTGGAACCTCCTATCTGAAAATTTGAAAATTCTTAAAAAATTCGTCCAAAATCTTGATGTCTCCAATCTCTTGTTTTGTACGTTTTTTCCACGTGTCTTGACATCCAATGTATCCCTGCAATGTTTGGTGAAGATCTGAGTATGTAGTTTTTGACCTTATCTGGAACCTCCCATCTGAAAATTTGAAAATTCCTAAAAAATCCGTCCAAAATCTTGATGACCCCAATCTCTTGTTTTGTACTTTTTTTCCACGTGTCTCGACCTCCAATGTATCCCTGTAAAGTTTGGTGAAGATCTGAGTATGTAGTTTTTGACCTTATATGGAACCTCCTATCTGAAAATTTGAAAATTCTTAAAAAATTCGTCCAAAATCTTGATGTCACCAATCCTATGTTTTGTATGTTTTTTCCACGTGTCTTGACATGCAAAGTATTCCTGCAAAGTTTGGTGAAGATCTGAGTATGTAGTTTTTGACCTTATATGGAACCTCCTATCTGAAAATTTGAAAATTCTTAAAAAATTCGTCCAAAATCTTGATGTCTCCAATCTCTTGTTTTGTACGTTTTTTCCACGTGTCTTGACATCCAATGTATCCCTGCAATGTTTGGTGAAGATCTGAGTATGTAGTTTTTGACCTTATCTGGAACCTCCCATCTGAAAATTTGAAAATTCCTAAAAAATCCGTCCAAAATCTTGATGACCCCAATCTCTTGTTTTGTACGTTTTTTCCACGTGTCTTGACATCCAATGTATCCCTGCAAAGTTTGGTGAAGATCTGAGTATGTAGTTTTTGACCTTATCTGGAACCTCCTATCTGAAAATTTGAAAATTCTTAAAAAAATCGTCCAAAATCTTGATGTCTCCAATCTCTTGTTTTGTACGTTTTTTCCACGTGTCTTGACATCCAATGTATTCCTGCAATGTTTGGTGAAGATCTGAGTATGTAGTTTTTGACCTTATATGGAACCTCCTATCTGAAAATTTGAAAATTCTTAAAAAATTCGACCAAAATCTTGATGTCTCCAATCTCTTGTTTTGTACGTTTTTTCCACGTGTCTTGACATCCAATGTATCCCTGCAAAGTTTGGTGAAGATCTGAGTATGTAGTTTTTGACCTTATATTGAACCTCCCATCTGAAAATTTGAAAATTCTTAAAAAATTCGTCCAAAATCTTGATGTCTCCAATCTCTTGTTTTGTACGTTTTTTCCACGTGTCTTGATATCCAATGTATCCCTGCAAAGTTTGGTGAAGATCTGAGTATGTAGTTTTTGACCTTATCTGGAACATCCTTTCTGAAAATTTGAAAATTGTTAAAAAATTCGTCCAAAATCTTGATGTCTCCAATCTCTTTTTTGTACGTTTTTTCCACGTGTCTTGACATCCAATGTATCCCTGCAAAGTTTGGTGAAGATCTGAGTATGTAGTTTTTGACCTTATCTGGAACCTCCCATCTGAAAATTTGAAAATTCTTAAAAAATTCGTCGAAAATCTTGATGTCTCCGATCTCTTGTTTTGTACGTTTTTTCCACGTGTCTTGACATGCAAAGTATTCCTGCAAAGTTTGGTGAAGATCTGAGTATGTAGTTTTTGACCTCATCTGGAACCTCCTATCTGAAAATTTGAAAATTCTTAAAAAATTCGTCCAAAATCTTGATGTCTCCAATCTCTTGTTTTGTACGTTTTTTCCACGTGTCTTGACATCCAATGTATCCCTGCAATGTTTGGTGAAGATCTGAGTATGTAGTTTTTGACCTTATCTGGAACCTCCCATCTGAAAATTTGAAAATTCCTAAAAAATCCGTCCAAAATCTTGATGACCCCAATCTCTTGTTTTGTACTTTTTTTCCACGTGTCTCGACCTCCAATGTATCCCTGCAAAGTTTGGTGAAGATCTGAGTATGTAGTTTTTGACCTTATATGGAACCTCCTATCTGAAAATTTGAAAATTCTTAAAAAATTCGTCGAAAATCTTGATGTCTCCGATCTCTTGTTTTGTACGTTTTTTCCACGTGTCTTGACATGCAAAGTATTCCTGCAAAGTTTGGTGAAGATCTGAGTATGTAGTTTTTGACCTCATCTGGAACCTCCTTTCTGAAAATTTGAAAATTCTTAAAAAATTCGTCCAAAATTTTGATGTCTCCAATCTCTTGTTTTGTACGTTTTTCCACGTGTCTTGACATCCAATGTATCCCTGCAATGTTTGGTGAAGATCTGAGTATGTAGTTTTTGACCTTATCTGGAACCTCCCATCTGAAAATTTGAAAATTCCTAAAAAATCCGTCCAAAATCTTGATGACCCCAATCTCTTGTTTTGTACGTTTTTTCCACGTGTCTTGACATCCAATGTATCCCTGCAAAGTTTGGTGAAGATCTGAGTTTGTAGTTTTTGACCTTATCTGGAACCTCCTATCTGAAAATTTGAAAATTCTTAAAAAATTCGTCCAAAATCTTGATGTCTCCAATCTCTTGTTTTGTACGTTTTTTCCACGTGTCTTGACATCCAATGTATTCCTGCAATGTTTGGTGAAGATCTGAGTATGTAGTTTTTGACCTTATATGGAACCTCCTATCTGAAAATTTGAAAATTCTTAAAAAATTCGACCAAAATCTTGATGTCTCCAATCTCTTGTTTTGTACGTTTTTTCCACGTGTCTTGACATCCAATGTATCCCTGCAAAGTTTGGTGAAGATCTGAGTATGTAGTTTTTGACCTTATATTGAACCTCCCATCTGAAAATTTGAAAATTCTTAAAAAATTCGTCCAAAATCTTGATGTCTCCAATCTCTTGTTTTGTACGTTTTTTCCACGTGTCTTGATATCCAATGTATCCCTGCAAAGTTTGGTGAAGATCTGAGTATGTCGTTTTTGACCTTATCTGGAACATCCTTTCTGAAAATTTGAAAATTGTTAAAAAATTCGTCCAAAATCTTGATGTCTCCAATCTCTTTTTTGTACGTTTTTTCCACGTGTCTTGACATCCAATGTATCCCTGCAAAGTTTGGTGAAGATCTGAGTATGTAGTTTTTGACCTTATCTGGAACCTCCCATCTGAAAATTTGAAAATTCTTAAAAAATTCGACCAAAATCTTGATGTCTCCAATCTTTTGTTTTGTACGTTTTTTCCACGTGTCTTGACACATAATGTATCCATGCAAAGTTTGGTGAAGATCTGAGTATGTAGTTTTTGACCTTATATGGAACCTCCTATCTGAAAATTTGAAAATTCTTAAAAAATTCGTCCAAAATCTTGATGTCTCCAATCTCTTGTTTTGTACGTTTTTTCCACGTGTCTTGACATCCAATGTATCCCTGCAATGTTTGGTGAAGATCTGAGTATGTAGTTTTTGACCTTATCTGGAACCTCCCATCTGAAAATTTGAAAATTCCTAAAAAATCCGTCCAAAATCTTGATGACCCCAATCTCTTGTTTTGTACGTTTTTTCCACGTGTCTTGACATCCAATGTATCCCTGCAAAGTTTGGTGAAGATCTGAGTATGAAGTTTTTGACCTTATCTGGAACCTCCTATCTGAAAATTTGAAAATTCTTAAAAAATTCGTCCAAAATCTTGATGTCTCCAATCTCTTGTTTTGTACGTTTTTTCCACGTGTCTTGACATCCAATGTATTCCTGCAATGTTTGGTGAAGATCTGAGTATGTAGTTTTTGACCTTATATGGAACCTCCTATCTGAAAATTTGAAAATTCTTAAAAAATTCGACCAAAATCTTGATGTCTCCAATCTCTTGTTTTGTACGTTTTTTCCACGTGTCTTGACATCCAATGTATCCCTGCAAAGTTTGGTGAAGATCTGAGTATGTAGTTTTTGACCTTATATTGAACCTCCCATCTGAAAATTTGAAAATTCTTAAAAAATTCGTCCAAAATCTTGATGTCTCCAATCTCTTGTTTTGTACGTTTTTTCCACGTGTCTTGATATCCAATGTATCCCTGCAAAGTTTGGTGAAGATCTGAGTATGTCGTTTTTGACCTTATCTGGAACATCCTTTCTGAAAATTTGAAAATTGTTAAAAAATTCGTCCAAAATCTTGATGTCTCCAATCTCTTTTTTGTACGTTTTTTCCACGTGTCTTGACATCCAATGTATCCCTGCAAAGTTTGGTGAAGATCTGAGTATGTAGTTTTTGACCTTATCTGGAACCTCCCATCTGAAAATTTGAAAATTCTTAAAAAATTCGTCGAAAATCTTGATGTCTCCGATCTCTTGTTTTGTACGTTTTTTCCACGTGTCTTGACATGCAAAGTATTCCTGCAAAGTTTGGTGAAGATCTGAGTATGTAGTTTTTGACCTCATCTGGAACCTCCTATCTGAAAATTTGAAAATTCTTAAAAAATTCGTCCAAAATCTTGATGTCTCCAATCTCTTGTTTTGTACGTTTTTTCCACGTGTCTTGACATCCAATGTATCCCTGCAATGTTTGGTGAAGATCTGAGTATGTAGTTTTTGACCTTATCTGGAACCTCCCATCTGAAAATTTGAAAATTCCTAAAAAATCCGTCCAAAATCTTGATGACCCCAATCTCTTGTTTTGTACTTTTTTTCCACGTGTCTCGACCTCCAATGTATCCCTGCAAAGTTTGGTGAAGATCTGAGTATGTAGTTTTTGACCTTATATGGAACCTCCTATCTGAAAATTTGAAAATTCTTAAAAAATTCGTCGAAAATCTTGATGTCTCCGATCTCTTGTTTTGTACGTTTTTTCCACGTGTCTTGACATGCAAAGTATTCCTGCAAAGTTTGGTGAAGATCTGAGTATGTAGTTTTTGACCTCATCTGGAACCTCCTATCTGAAAATTTGAAAATTCTTAAAAAATTCGTCCAAAATTTTGATGTCTCCAATCTCTTGTTTTGTACGTTTTTTCCACGTGTCTTGACATCCAATGTATCCCTGCTATGTTTGGTGAAGATCTGAGTATGTAGTTTTTGACCTTATCTGGAACCTCCCATCTGAAAATTTGAAAATTCCTAAAAAATCCGTCCAAAATCTTGATGACCCCAATCTCTTGTTTTGTACGTTTTTTCCACGTGTCTTGACATCCAATGTATCCCTGCAAAGTTTGGTGAAGATCTGAGTATGTAGTTTTTGACCTTATCTGGAACCTCCTATCTGAAAATTTGAAAATTCTTAAAAAATTCGTCCAAAATCTTGATGTCTCCAATCTCTTGTTTTGTACGTTTTTTCCACGTGTCTTGACATCCAATGTATTCCTGCAATGTTTGGTGAAGATCTGAGTATGTAGTTTTTGACCTTATATGGAACCTCCTATCTGAAAATTTGAAAATTCTTAAAAAATTCGACCAAAATCTTGATGTCTCCAATCTCTTGTTTTGTACGTTTTTTCCACGTGTCTTGACATCCAATGTATCCCTGCAAAGTTTGGTGAAGATCTGAGTATGTAGTTTTTGACCTTATATTGAACCTCCCATCTGAAAATTTGAAAATTCTTAAAAAATTCGTCCAAAATCTTGATGTCTCCAATCTCTTGTTTTGTACGTTTTTTCCACGTGTCTTGATATCCAATGTATCCCTGCAAAGTTTGGTGAAGATCTGAGTATGTCGTTTTTGACCTTATCTGGAACATCCTTTCTGAAAATTTGAAAATTGTTAAAAAATTCGTCCAAAATCTTGATGTCTCCAATCTCTTTTTTGTACGTTTTTTCCACGTGTCTTGACATCCAATGTATCCCTGCAAAGTTTGGTGAAGATCTGAGTATGTAGTTTTTGACCTTATCTGGAACCTCCCATCTGAAAATTTGAAAATTCTTAAAAAATTCGACCAAAATCTTGATGTCTCCAATCTTTTGTTTTGTACGTTTTTTCCACGTGTCTTGACAAATAATGTATCCATGCAAAGTTTGGTGAAGATCTGAGTATGTAGTTTTTGACCTTATATGGAACCTCCTATCTGAAAATTTGAAAATTCTTAAAAAATTCGTCGAAAATCTTGATGTCTCCGATCTCTTGTTTTGTACGTTTTTTCCACGTGTCTTGACATGCAAAGTATTCCTGCAAAGTTTGGTGAAGATCTGAGTATGTAGTTTTTGACCTCATCTGGAACCTCCTATCTGAAAATTTGAAAATTCTTAAAAAATTCGTCCAAAATCTTGATGTCTCCAATCTCTTGTTTTGTACGTTTTTTCCACGTGTCTTGATATCCAATGTATCCCTGCAATGTTTGGTGAAGATCTGAGTATGTAGTTTTTGACCTTATATGGAACCTCCTATCTGAAAATTTGAAAATTCTTAAAAAATTCGTCCAAAATCTTGATGTCTCCAATCTCTTGTTTTGTACGTTTTTTCCACGTGTCTTGACATCCAATGTATCCCTGCAAAGTTTGGTGAAGATCTGAGTATGTAGTTTTTGACCTTATCTGGAACCTCCTATCTGAAAATTTGAAAATTCTTAAAAAATTCGTCCAAAATCTTGATGTCTCCAATCTCTTGTTTTGTACGTTTTTTCCACGTGTCTTGATATCCAATGTATCCCTGCAAAGTTTGGTGAAGATCTGAGTATGTCGTTTTTGACCTTATCTGGAACATCCTTTCTGAAAATTTGAAAATTGTTAAAAAATTCGTCCAAAATCTTGATGTCTCCAATCTCTTTTTTGTACATTTTTTCCACGTGTCTTGACATCCAATGTATCCCTGCAAAGTTTGGTGAAGATCTGAGTATGTAGTTTTTGACCTTATCTGGAACCTCCCATCTGAAAATTTGAAAATTCTTAAAAAATTCGACCAAAATCTTGATGTCTCCAATCTTTTGTTTTGTACGTTTTTTCCACGTGTCTTGACACATAATGTATCCATGCAAAGTTTGGTGAAGATCTGAGTATGTAGTTTTTGACCTTATATGGAACCTCCTATCTGAAAATTTGAAAATTCTTAAAAAATTCGTCCAAAATCTTGATGTCTCCAATCTCTTGTTTTGTACGTTTTTTCCACGTGTCTTGACATCCAATGTATCCCTGCAAAGTTTGGTGAAGATCTGAGTATGTAGTTTTTGACCTTATATGGAACCTCCTATCTGAAAATTTGAAAATACTTAAAAAATTCGTCCAAAATCTTGATGTCACCAATCCTATGTTTTGTATGTTTTTTCCACGTGTCTTGACATCCAATGTATCCATGCAAAGTTTGGTGAAGATCTGAGTATGTCGTTTTTGACCTTATCTGGAACCTCCCATCTGAAAATTTGAAAATTCTTAAAAAATTCGTCGAAAATCTTGATGTCTCCGATCTCTTGTTTTGTACGTTTTTTCCACGTGTCTTGACATGCAAAGTATTCCTGCAAAGTTTGGTGAAGATCTGAGTATGTAGTTTTTGACCTTATATGGAACCTCCTATCTGAAAATTTGAAAATTCTTAAAAAATTCGTCGAAAATCTTGATGTCTCCGATCTCTTGTTTTGTACGTTTTTTCCACGTGTCTTGACATGCAAAGTATTCCTGCAAAGTTTGGTGAAGATCTGAGTATGTAGTTTTTGACCTTATATGGAACCTCCTATCTGAAAATTTGAAAATTCTTAAAAAATTCGTCCAAAATCTTGATGTCTCCAATCTCTTGTTTTGTACGTTTTTTCCACGTGTCTTGACATCCAATGTATCCCTGCAAAGTTTGGTGAAGATCTGAGTATGTAGTTTTTGACCTTATCTGGAACTTCCCATCTGAAAATTTGAAAATTCCTAAAAAATCCGTGCAAAATCTTGATGACCCCAATCTCTTGTTTTGTACGTTTTTTCCACGTGTCTTGACATCCAATGTATTCCTGCAATGTTTGGTGAAGATCTGAGTATGTAGTTTTTGACCTTATATGGAACCTCCTATCTGAAAATTTGAAAATTCTTAAAAAATTCGTCCAAAATCTTGATGTCTCCAATCTCTTGTTTTGTACGTTTTTTCCACGTGTCTTGACATCCAATGTATCCCTGCAAAGTTTGGTGAAGATCTGAGTATGTAGTTTTTGACCTTATCTGGAACCTCCCATCTGAAAATTTGAAAATTCCTAAAAAATCCGTGCAAAATCTTGATGACCCCAATCTCTTGTTTTGTACGTTTTTTCCACGTGTCTTGACATCCAATGTATCCATGCAAAGTTTGGTGAAGATCTGAGTATGTCGTTTTTGACCTTATCTGGAACCTCCCATCTGAAAATTTGAAAATTCTTAAAAAATTCGTCGAAAATCTTGATGTCTCCGATCTCTTGTTTTGTACGTTTTTTCCACGTGTCTTGACATGCAAAGTATTCCTGCAAAGTTTGGTGAAGATCTGAGTATGTAGTTTTTGACCTCATCTGGAACCTCCTATCTGAAAATTTGAAAATTCTTAAAAAATTCGTCCAAAATCTTGATGTCTCCAATCTCTTGTTTTGTACGTTTTTTCCACGTGTCTTGACATCCAATGTATCCCTGCAATGTTTGGTGAAGATCTGAGTATGTAGTTTTTGACCTTATCTGGAACCTCCCATCTGAAAATTTGAAAATTCCTAAAAAATCCGTCCAAAATCTTGATGACCCCAATCTCTTGTTTTGTACTTTTTTTCCACGTGTCTCGACCTCCAATGTATCCCTGCAAAGTTTGGTGAAGATCTGAGTATGTAGTTTTTGACCTTATATGGAACCTCCTATCTGAAAATTTGAAAATTCTTAAAAAATTCGTCCAAAATCTTGATGTCACCAATCCTATGTTTTGTATGTTTTTTCCACGTGACTTGACATCCAATGTATCCATGCAAAGTTTGGTGAAGATCTGAGTATGTCGTTTTTGACCTTATCTGGAACCTCCCATCTGAAAATTTGAAAATTCTTAAAAAATTCGTCGAAAATCTTGATGTCTCCGATCTCTTGTTTTGTACGTTTTTTCCACGTGTCTTGACATGCAAAGTATTCCTGCAAAGTTTGGTGAAGATCTGAGTATGTAGTTTTTGACCTCATCTGGAACCTCCTATCTGAAAATTTGAAAATTCTTAAAAAATTCGTCCAAAATTTTGATGTCTCCAATCTCTTGTTTTGTACGTTTTTTCCACGTGTCTTGACATCCAATGTATCCCTGCAATGTTTGGTGAAGATCTGAGTATGTAGTTTTTGACCTTATCTGGAACCTCCCATTTGAAAATTTGAAAATTCCTAAAAAATCCGTCCAAAATCTTGATGACCCCAATCTCTTGTTTTGTACGTTTTTTCCACGTGTCTTGACATCCAATGTATCCCTGCAAAGTTTGGTGAAGATCTGAGTATGTAGTTTTTGACCTTATCTGGAACCTCCTATCTGAAAATTTGAAAATTCTTAAAAAATTCGTCCAAAATCTTGATGTCTCCAATCTCTTGTTTTGTACGTTTTTTCCACGTGTCTTGATATGAAATGTATCCCTGCAAAGTTTGGTGAAGATCTAAGTATGTAGTTTTTGACCTTATATGGAACCTCCTATCTGAAAATTTGAAAATTCTTAAAAAATTCGTCCAAAATCTTGATGTCTCCAATCTCTTGTTTTGTACGTTTTTTCCACGTGTCTTGACATCCAATGTATCCCTGCAAAGTTTGGTGAAGATCTGAGTATGTAGTTTTTGACCTTATATTGAACCTCCCATCTGAAAATTTGAAAATTCTTAAAAAATTCGTCCAAAATCTTGATGTCTCCAATCTCTTGTTTTGTACATTTTTTCCACGTGTCTTGATATCCAATGTATCCCTGCAAAGTTTGGTGAAGATCTGAGTATGTCGTTTTTGACCTTATCTGGAACATCCTTTCTGAAAATTTGAAAATTGTTAAAAAATTCGTCCAAAATCTTGATGTCTCCAATCTCTTTTTTGTACGTTTTTTCCACGTGTCTTGACATCCAATGTATCCCTGCAAAGTTTGGTGAAGATCTGAGTATGTAGTTTTTGACCTTATCTGGAACCTCCCATCTGAAAATTTGAAAATTCTTAAAAAATTCGAACAAAATCTTCATGTCTCCAATCTTTTGTTTTGTACGTTTTTTCCACGTGTCTTGACACATAATGTATCCATGCAAAGTTTGGTGAAGATCTGAGTATGTAGTTTTTGACCTTATATGGAACCTCCTATCTGAAAATTTGAAAATTCTTAAAAAATTCGTCCAAAATCTTGATGTCTCCAATCTCTTGTTTTGTACGTTTTTTCCACGTGTCTTGACATCCAATGTATCCCTGCAAAGTTTGGTGAAGATCTGAGTATGTAGTTTTTGACCTTATATGGAACCTCCTATCTGAAAATTTGAAAATTCTTCAAAAATTCGTCGAAAATCTTGATGTCTCCAATCTCTTGTTTTGTACGTTTTTTCCACGTGTCTTGATATCCAATGTATCCCTGCAATGTTTGGTGAAGATCTGAGTATGTAGTTTTTGACCTTATATGGAACCTCCTATCTGAAAATTTGAAAATTCTTAAAAAATTCGTCCAAAATCTTGATGTCTCCAATCTCTTGTTTTGTACGTTTTTTCCACGTGTCTTGACATCCAATGTATCCCTGCAAAGTTTGGTGAAGATCTGAGTATGTAGTTTTTGACCTTATCTGGAACCTCCTATCTGAAAATTTGAAAATTCTTAAAAAATTCGTCCAAAATCTTGATGTCTCCAATCTCTTGTTTTGTACGTTTTTTCCACGTGTCTTGATATCCAATGTATCCCTGCAAAGTTTGGTGAAGATCTGAGTATGTCGTTTTTGACCTTATCTGGAACATCCTTTCTGAAAATTTGAAAATTGTTAAAAAATTCGTCCAAAATCTTCATGTCTCCAATCTCTTTTTTGTACGTTTTTTCCACGTGTCTTGACATCCAATGTATCCCTGCAAAGTTTGGTGAAGATCTGAGTATGTAGTTTTTGACCTTATCTGGAACCTCCCATCTGAAAATTTGAAAATTCTTAAAAAATTCGACCAAAATCTTGATGTCTCCAATCTTTTGTTTTGTACGTTTTTTCCACGTGTCTTGACACATAATGTATCCATGCAAAGTTTGGTGAAGATCTGAGTATGTAGTTTTTGACCTTATATGGAACCTCCTATCTGAAAATTTGAAAATTCTTAAAAAATTCGTCCAAAATCTTGATGTCTCCAATCTCTTGTTTTGTACGTTTTTTCCACGTGTCTTGACATCCAATGTGTCCCTGCAAAGTTTGGTGAAGATCTGAGTATGTAGTTTTTGACCTTATCTGGAACCTCCCATCTGAAAATTTGAAAATTCCTAAAAAATCCGTGCAAAATCTTGATGACCCCAATCTCTTGTTTTGTACGTTTTTTCCACGTGTCTTGACATCCAATGTATTCCTGCAATGTTTGGTGAAGATCTGAGTATGTAGTTTTTGACCTTATATGGAACCTCCTATCTGAAAATTTGAAAATTGTTAAAAAATTCGTCCAAAATCTTCATGTCTCCAATCTCTTTTTTGTACGTTTTTTCCACGTGTCTTGACATCCAATGTATCCCTGCAAAGTTTGGTGAAGATCTGAGTATGTAGTTTTTGACCTTATCTGGAACCTCCCATCTGAAAATTTGAAAATTCTTAAAAAATTCGACCAAAATCTTGATGTCTCCAATCTTTTGTTTTGTACGTTTTTTCCACGTGTCTTGACACATAATGTATCCATGCAAAGTTTGGTGAAGATCTGAGTATGTAGTTTTTGACCTTATATGGAACCTCCTATCTGAAAATTTGAAAATTCTTAAAAAATTCGTCCAAAATCTTGATGTCTCCAATCTCTTGTTTTGTACGTTTTTTCCACGTGTCTTGACATCCAATGTATCCCTGCAAAGTTTGGTGAAGATCTGAGTATGTAGTTTTTGACCTTATCTGGAACCTCCCATCTGAAAATTTGAAAATTCCTAAAAAATCCGTGCAAAATCTTGATGACCCCAATCTCTTGTTTTGTACGTTTTTTCCACGTGTCTTGACATCCAATGTATTCCTGCAATGTTTGGTGAAGATCTGAGTATGTAGTTTTTGACCTTATATGGAACCTCCTATCTGAAAATTTGAAAATTCTTAAAAAATTCGACCAAAATCTTGATGACCCCAATCCTATGTTTTGTATGTTTTTTCCACGTGTCTTGACATCCAATGTATCCATGCAAAGTTTGGTGAAGATCTGAGTATGTCGTTTTTGACCTTATCTGGAACCTCCCATCTGAAAATTTGAAAATTCTTAAAAAATTCGTCGAAAATCTTGATGTCTCCGGTCTCTTGTTTTGTACGTTTTTTCCACGTGTCTTGACATGCAAAGTATTCCTGCAAAGTTTGGTGAAGATCTGAGTATGTAGTTTTTGACCTTATATGGAACCTCCTTTCTGAAAATTTGAGAATTCTTAAAAAATTCGTCGAAAATCTTGATGTCTCCGATCTCTTGTTTTGTACGTTTTTTCCACGTGTCTTGACATGCAAAGTATTCCTGCAAAGTTTGGTGAAGATCTGAGTATGTAGTTTTTGACCTCATCTGGAACCTCCTATCTGAAAATTTGAAAATTCTTAAAAAATTCGTCCAAAATCTTGATGTCTCCAATCTCTTGTTTTGTACGTTTTTTCCACGTGTCTTGACATCCAATGTATCCCTGCAATGTTTGGTGAAGATCTGAGTATGTAGTTTTTGACCTTATCTGGAACCTCCCATCTGAAAATTTGAAAATTCCTAAAAAATCCGTCCAAAATCTTGATGACCCCAATCTCTTGTTTTGTACTTTTTTTCCACGTGTCTCGACCTCCAATGTATCCCTGCAAAGTTTGGTGAAGATCTGAGTATGTAGTTTTTGACCTTATATGGAACCTCCTATCTGAAAATTTGAAAATTCTTAAAAAATTCGTCCAAAATCTTGATGTCACCAATCCTATGTTTTGTATGTTTTTTCCACGTGTCTTGACATCCAATGTATCCATGCAAAGTTTGGTGAAGATCTGAGTATGTCGTTTTTGACCTTATCTGGAACCTCCCATCTGAAAATTTGAAAATTCTTAAAAAATTCGTCGAAAATCTTGATGTCTCCGATCTCTTGTTTTGTACGTTTTTTCCACGTGTCTTGACATGCAAAGTATTCCTGCAAAGTTTGGTGAAGATCTGAGTATGTAGTTTTTGACCTCATCTGGAACCTCCTATCTGAAAATTTGAAAATTCTTAAAAAATTCGTCCAAAATCTTGATGTCTCCAATCTCTTGTTTTGTACGTTTCTTCCACGTGTCTTGATATCCAATGTATCCCTGCTATGTTTGGTGAAGATCTGAGTATGTAGTTTTTGACCTTATATGGAACCTCCTATCTGAAAATTTGAAAATTCTTAAAAAATTCGTCCAAAATCTTGATGTCTCCAATCTCTTGTTTTGTACGTTTTTTCCACGTGTCTTGACATCCAATGTATCCCTGCAAAGTTTGGTGAAGATCTGAGTATGTAGTTTTTGACCTTATCTGGAACCTCCTATCTGAAAATTTGAAAATTCTTAAAAAATTCGTCCAAAATCTTGATGTCTCCAATCTCTTGTTTTGTACGTTTTTTCCACGTGTCTTGATATCCAATGTATCCCTGCAAAGTTTGGTGAAGATCTGAGTATGTCGTTTTTGACCTTATCTGGAACATCCTTTCTGAAAATTTGAAAATTGTTAAAAAATTCGTCCAAAATCTTCATGTCTCCAATCTCTTTTTTGTACGTTTTTTCCACGTGTCTTGACATCCAATGTATCCCTGCAAAGTTTGGTGAAGATCTGAGTATGTAGTTTTTGACCTTATCTGGAACCTCCCATCTGAAAATTTGAAAATTCTTAAAAAATTCGACCAAAATCTTGATGTCTCCAATCTTTTGTTTTGTACGTTTTTTCCACGTGTCTTGACACATAATGTATCCATGCAAAGTTTGGTGAAGATCTGAGTATGTAGTTTTTGACCTTATATGGAACCTCCTATCTGAAAATTTGAAAATTCTTAAAAAATTCGTCCAAAATCTTGATGTCTCCAATCTCTTGTTTTGTACGTTTTTTCCACGTGTCTTGACATCCAATGTATCCCTGCAAAGTTTGGTGAAGATCTGAGTATGTAGTTTTTGACCTTATCTGGAACCTCCCATCTGAAAATTTGAAAATTCCTAAAAAATCCGTGCAAAATCTTGATGACCCCAATCTCTTGTTTTGTACGTTTTTTCCACGTGTCTTGACATCCAATGTATTCCTGCAATGTTTGGTGAAGATCTGAGTATGTAGTTTTTGACCTTATATGGAACCTCCTATCTGAAAATTTGAAAATTCTTAAAAAATTCGACCAAAATCTTGATGACCCCAATCCTATGTTTTGTATGTTTTTTCCACGTGTCTTGACATCCAATGTATCCATGCAAAGTTTGGTGAAGATCTGAGTATGTCGTTTTTGACCTTATCTGGAACCTCCCATCTGAAAATTTGAAAATTCTTAAAAAATTCGTCGAAAATCTTGATGTCTCCGGTCTCTTGTTTTGTACGTTTTTTCCACGTGTCTTGACATGCAAAGTATTCCTGCAAAGTTTGGTGAAGATCTGAGTATGTAGTTTTTGACCTTATATGGAACCTCCTTTCTGAAAATTTGAGAATTCTTAAAAAATTCGTCGAAAATCTTGATGTCTCCGATCTCTTGTTTTGTACGTTTTTTCCACGTGTCTTGACATGCAAAGTATTCCTGCAAAGTTTGGTGAAGATCTGAGTATGTAGTTTTTGACCTCATCTGGAACCTCCTATCTGAAAATTTGAAAATTCTTAAAAAATTCGTCCAAAATCTTGATGTCTCCAATCTCTTGTTTTGTACGTTTTTTCCACGTGTCTTGACATCCAATGTATCCCTGCAATGTTTGGTGAAGATCTGAGTATGTAGTTTTTGACCTTATCTGGAACCTCCCATCTGAAAATTTGAAAATTCCTAAAAAATCCGTCCAAAATCTTGATGACCCCAATCTCTTGTTTTGTACTTTTTTTCCACGTGTCTCGACCTCCAATGTATCCCTGCAAAGTTTGGTGAAGATCTGAGTATGTAGTTTTTGACCTTATATGGAACCTCCTATCTGAAAATTTGAAAATTCTTAAAAAATTCGTCCAAAATCTTGATGTCACCAATCCTATGTTTTGTATGTTTTTTCCACGTGTCTTGACATCCAATGTATCCATGCAAAGTTTGGTGAAGATCTGAGTATGTCGTTTTTGACCTTATCTGGAACCTCCCATCTGAAAATTTGAAAATTCTTAAAAAATTCGTCGAAAATCTTGATGTCTCCGATCTCTTGTTTTGTACGTTTTTTCCACGTGTCTTGACATGCAAAGTATTCCTGCAAAGTTTGGTGAAGATCTGAGTATGTAGTTTTTGACCTCATCTGGAACCTCCTATCTGAAAATTTGAAAATTCTTAAAAAATTCGTCCAAAATTTTGATGTCTCCAATCTCTTGTTTTGTACGTTTTTTCCACGTGTCTTGAAAACCAATGTATCCCTGCAATGTTTGGTGAAGATCTGAGTATGTAGTTTTTGACCTTATCTGGAACCTCCCATCTGAAAATTTGAAAATTCCTAAAAAATCCGTCCAAAATCTTGATGACCCCAATCTCTTGTTTTGTACGTTTTTTCCACGTGTCTTGACATCCAATGTATCCCTGCAAAGTTTGGTGAAGATCTGAGTATGTAGTTTTTGACCTTATCTGGAACCTCCTATCTGAAAATTTGAAAATTCTTAAAAAATTCGTCCAAAATCTTGATGTCTCCAATCTCTTGTTTTGTACGTTTTTTCCACGTGTCTTGATATCCAATGTATCCCTGCAAAGTTTGGTGAAGATCTGAGTATGTAGTTTTTGACCTTATATGGAACCTCCTATCTGAAAATTTGAAAATTCTTAAAAAATTCGTCCAAAATCTTGATGTCTCCAATCTCTTGTTTTGTACGTTTTTTCCACGTGTCTTGACATCCAATGTATCCCTGCAAAGTTTGGTGAAGATCTGAGTATGTAGTTTTTGACCTTATATTGAACCTCCCATCTGAAAATTTGAAAATTCTTAAAAAATTCGTCCAAAATCTTGATGTCTCCAATCTCTTGTTTTGTACGTTTTTTCCACGTGTCTTGATATCCAATTTATCCCTGCAAAGTTTGGTGAAGATCTGAGTATGTCGTTTTTGACCTTATCTGGAACATCCTTTCTGAAAATTTGAAAATTGTTAAAAAATTCGTCCAAAATCTTGATGTCTCCAATCTCTTTTTTGTACGTTTTTTCCACGTGTCTTGACATCCAATGTATCCCTGCAAAGTTTGGTGAAGATCTGAGTTTGTAGTTTTTGACCTTATCTGGAACCTCCCATCTGAAAATTTGAAAATTCTTAAAAAATTCGACCAAAATCTTGATGTCTCCAATCTTTTGTTTTGTACGTTTTTTCCACGTGTCTTGACACATAATGTATCCATGCAAAGTTTGGTGAAGATCTGAGTATGTAGTTTTTGACCTTATATGGAACCTCCTATCTGAAAATTTGAAAATTCTTAAAAAATTCGTCGAAAATCTTGATGTCTCCGATCTCTTGTTTTGTACGTTTTTTCCACGTGTCTTGACATGCAAAGTATTCCTGCAAAGTTTGGTGAAGATCTGAGTATGTAGTTTTTGACCTCATCTGGAACCTCCTATCTGAAAATTTGAAAATTCTTAAAAAATTCGTCCAAAATCTTGATGTCTCCAATCTCTTGTTTTGTACGTTTTTTCCACGTGTCTTGATATCCAATGTATCCCTGCAATGTTTGGTGAAGATCTGAGTATGTAGTTTTTGACCTTATATGGAACCTCCTATCTGAAAATTTGAAAATTCTTAAAAAATTCGTCCAAAATCTTGATGTCTCCAATCTCTTGTTTTGTACGTTTTTTCCACGTGTCTTGACATCCAATGTATCCCTGCAAAGTTTGGTGAAGATCTGAGTATGTAGTTTTTGACCTTATCTGGAACCTCCTATCTGAAAATTTGAAAATTCTTAAAAAATTCGTCCAAAATCTTGATGTCTCCAATCTCTTGTTTTGTACGTTTTTTCCACGTGTCTTGATATCCAATGTATCCCTGCAAAGTTTGGTGAAGATCTGAGTATGTCGTTTTTGACCTTATCTGGAACATCCTTTCTGAAAATTTGAAAATTGTTAAAAAATTCGTCCAAAATCTTGATGTCTCCAATCTCTTTTTTGTACGTTTTTTCCACGTGTCTTGACATCCAATGTATCCCTGCAAAGTTTGGTGAAGATCTGAGTATGTAGTTTTTGACCTTATCTGGAACCTCCCATCTGAAAATTTGAAAATTCTTAAAAAATTCGACCAAAATCTTGATGTCTCCAATCTTTTGTTTTGTACGTTTTTTCCACGTGTCTTGACACATAATGTATCCATGCAAAGTTTGGTGAAGATCTGAGTATGTAGTTTTTGACCTTATATGGAACCTCCTTTCTGAAAATTTGAAAATTCTCAAAAAATCCGTCCAAAATCTTGATGACCCCAATCTCTTGTTTTGTACTTTTTTTCCACGTGTCTCGACCTCCAATGTATCCCTGCAAAGTTTGGTGAAGATCTGAGTATGTAGTTTTTGACCTTATATGGAACCTCCTATCTGAAAATTTGAAAATTCTTAAAAAATTCGTCCAAAATCTTGATGTCACCAATCCTATGTTTTGTATGTTTTTTCCACGTGTCTTGACATCCAATGTATCCATGCAAAGTTTGGTGAAGATCTGAGTATGTCGTTTTTGACCTTATCTGGAACCTCCCATCTGAAAATTTGAAAATTCTTAAAAAATTCGTCGAAAATCTTGATGTCTCCGATCTCTTGTTTTGTACGTTTTTTCCACGTGTCTTGACATGCAAAGTATTCCTGCAAAGTTTGGTGAAGATCTGAGTATGTAGTTTTTGACCTTATCTGGAACCTCCCATCTGAAAATTTGAAAATTCCTAAAAAATCCGTGCAAAATCTTGATGACCCCAATCTCTTGTTTTGTACGTTTTTTCCACGTGTCTTGACATCCAATGTATTCCTGCAATGTTTGGTGAAGATCTGAGTATGTAGTTTTTGACCTTATATGGAACCTCCTATCTGAAAATTTGAAAATTCTTAAAAAATTCGTCCAAAATCTTGATGTCTCCAATCTCTTGTTTTGTACGTTTTTTCCACGTGTCTTGACATCCAATGTATCCCTGCAAAGTTTGGTGAAGATCTGAGTATGTAGTTTTTGACCTTATCTGGAACCTCCCATCTGAAAATTTGAAAATTCCTAAAAAATCCGTGCAAAATCTTGATGACCCCAATCTCTTGTTTTGTACGTTTTTTCCACGTGTCTTGACATCCAATGTATCCACGCAAAGTTTGGTGAAGATCTGAGTATGTCGTTTTTGACCTTATCTGGAACCTCCCATCTGAAAATTTGAAAATTCTTAAAAAATTCGTCGAAAATCTTGATGTCTCCAATCTCTTGTTTTGTACGTTTTTTCCACGTGTCTTGACATGCAAAGTATCCCTGCAACGTTTGGTGAAGATCTGAGTATGTAGTTTTTGACCTTATCTGGAACCTCCTATCTGAAAATTTGAAAATTCTTCAAAAATTCGTCGAAAATCTTGATGTCTCCAATCTCTTGTTTTGTACGTTTATTTCCACGTGTCTTGACATCCAATGTATCCCTGCAATGTTTGGTGGAGTTCTGAGTATGTAGTTTTTGACCTTATCTGGGACCTCCTATCAGAAAATTTGAAAATTCTTCAAAAATTCGTCCAAAATCTTGATGTCTCCAATCTCTTGTTTTGTACGTTTTTTCCACGTGTCTCGACCTCCAATGTATCCCTGCAAAGTTTGGTGAAGATCTGAGTATGTCGTTTTTGACCTTATCTGGAACATCCTTTCTGAAAATTTGAAAATTCTTAAAAAATTCGTCGAAAATCTTGATGTCTCCAATCTCTTGTTTTGTACGTTTTTTCCACGTGTCTTGACATCCAATGTATCCCTGCAAAGTTGGTGAAGATCTGAGTATGTAGTTTTTGACCTTATATGGAACCTCCTTTCTGAAAATTTGAAAATTCTCAAAAAATTCGTCCATAATCTTGATGTCTCCAATCTCTTGTTTTGTACGTTTTTTCCACGTGTCTTGACATCCAATGTATCCCTGCAAAGTTTGGTGAAGATCTGAGTATGTAGTTTTTGACCTTATATGGAACCTCCTATCTGAAAATTTGAAAATTCTTAAAAAATTCGTCCAAAATCTTGATGTCACCAATCCTATGTTTTGTATGTTTTTTCCACGTGTCTTGACATCCAATGTATCCATGCAGAGTTTGGTGAAGATCTGAGTATGTCGTTTTTGACCTTATCTGGAACCTCCCATCTGAAAATTTGAAAATTCTTAAAAAATTCGTCGAAAATCTTGATGTCTCCGATCTCTTGTTTTGTACGTTTTTTCCACGTGTCTTGACATGCAAAGTATTCCTGCAAAGTTTGGTGAAGATCTGAGTATGTAGTTTTTGACCTTATATGGAACCTCCTATCTGAAAATTTGAAAATTCTTAAAAAATTCGTCCAAAATCTTGATGTCTCCAATCTCTTGTTTTGTACGTTTTTTCCACGTGTCTTGACATCCAATGTATCCCTGCAAAGTTTGGTGAAGATCTGAGTATGTAGTTTTTGACCTTATCTGGAACCTCCCATCTGAAAATTTGAAAATTCCTAAAAAATCCGTGCAAAATCTTGATGACCCCAATCTCTTGTTTTGTACGTTTTTTCCACGTGTCTTGACATCCAATGTATCCATGCAAAGTTTGGTGAAGATCTGAGTATGTCGTTTTTGACCTTATCTGGAACCTCCCATCTGAAAATTTGAAAATTCTTAACAAATTCGTCGAAAATCTTGATGTCTCCAATCTCTTGTTTTGTACGTTTTTTCCACGTGTCTTGACATGCAAAGTATCCCTGCAACGTTTGGTGAAGATCTGAGTATGTAGTTTTTGACCTTATCTGGAACCTCCTATCTGAAAATTTGAAAATTCTTCAAAAATTCGTCGAAAATCTTGATGTCTCCAATCTCTTGTTTTGTACTTTTTTTCCACGTGTCTTGACATCCAATGTATCCCTGCAATGTTTGGTGCAGATCTGAGTATGTAGTTTTTGACCTTATCTGGGACCTCCTATCAGAAAATTTGAAAATTCTTCAAAAATTCGTCCAAAATCTTGATGTCTCCAATCTCTTGTTTTGTACGTTTTTTCCACGTGTCTCGACCTCCAATGTATCCCTGCAAAGTTTGGTGAAGATCTGAGTATGTCGTTTTTTACCTTATCTGGAACATCCTTTCTGAAAATTTGAAAATTCTTAAAAAATTCGTCGAAAATCTTGATGTCTCCAATCTCTTGTTTTGTACGTTTTTTCCACGTGTCTTGACATCCAATGTATCCCTGCAAAGTTTGGTGAAGATCTGAGTATGTAGTTTTTGACCTTATATGGAACCTCCTTTCTGAAAATTTGAAAATTCTCAAAAAATTCGTCCATAATCTTGATGTCTCCAATCTCTTGTTTTGTACGTTTTTTCCACGTGTCTTGACATCCAATGTATCCCTGCAAAGTTTGGTGAAGATCTGAGTATGTAGTTTTTGACCTTATCTGGAACCTCCCATCTGAAAATTTGAAAATTCTTAAAAAATTCGACCAAAATCTTGATGTCTCCAATCTTTTGTTTTGTACGTTTTTTCCACGTGTCTTGACACATAATGTATCCATGCAAAGTTTGGTGAAGATCTGAGTATGTAGTTTTTGACCTTATATGGAACCTCCTTTCTGAAAATTTGAAAATTCTTAAAAAATTCGTCGAAAATCTTGATGTCTCCGATCTCTTGTTTTGTACGTTTTTTCCACGTGTCTTGACATGCAAAGTATTCCTGCAAAGTTTGGTGAAGATCTGAGTATGTAGTTTTTGACCTCATCTGGAACCTCCTATCTGAAAATTTGAAAATTCTTAAAAAATTCGTCCAAAATTTTGATGTCTCCAATCTCTTGTTTTGTACGTTTTTTCCACGTGTCTTGACATCCAATGTATCCCTGCAAAGTTTGGTGAAGATCTGAGTATGTAGTTTTTGACCTTATCTGGAACCTCCCATCTGAAAATTTGAAAATTCTTAAAAAATTCGTCGAAAATCTTGATGTCTCCGATCTCTTGTTTTGTACGTTTTTTCCACGTGTCTTGACATCCAATGTATCCCTGCAAAGTTTGGTGAAGATCTGAGTATGTTGTTTTTGACCTTATCTGGAACATCCTTTCTGAAAATTTGAAAATTGTTAAAAAATTCGTCCAAAATCTTGATGTCTCCTATCTCTTGTTTTGTACGTTTTTTCCACGTGTCTTGACATCCAATGTATCCCTGCAAAGTTTGGTGAAGATCTGAGTATGTAGTTTTTGACCTTATCTGGAACCTCCCATCTGAAAATTTGAAAATTCTTAAAAAATTCGACCAATATCTTGATGTCTCCAATCTTTTGTTTTGTACGTTTTTTCCACGTGTCTTGACATCCAATGTATCCCTGCAAAGTTTGGTGAAGATCTGAGTATGTAGTTTTTGACCTTATATGGAACCTCCTATCTGAAAATTTGAAAATTCTTAAAAAATTCGTCCAAAATCTTGATGTCTCCAATCTCTTGTTTTGTACGTTTTTTCCACGTGTCTTGACATCCAATGTATCCCTGCAAAGTTTGGTGAAGATCTGAGTATGTAGTTTTTGACCTTATCTGGAACCTCCCATCTGAAAATTTGAAAATTCCTAAAAAATCCGTGCAAAATCTTGATGACCCCAATCTCTTGTTTTGTACGTTTTTTCCACGTGTCTTGACATCCAATGTATCCATGCAAAGTTTGGTGAAGATCTGAGTATGTCGTTTTTGACCTTATCTGGAACATCCTTTCTGAAAATTTGAAAATTGTTAAAAAATTCGTCCAAAATCTTGATGTCTCCAATCTCTTTTTTGTACGTTTTTTCCACGTGTCTTGACATCCAATGTATCCCTGCAAAGTTTGGTGAAGATCTGAGTATGTAGTTTTTGACCTTATCTGGAACCTCCCATCTGAAAATTTGAAAATTCTTCAAAAATTCGTCGAAAATCTTGATGTCTCCAATCTCTTGTTTTGTACGTTTTTTCCACGTGTCTTGACATCCAATGTATCCCTGCAATGTTTGGTGGAGATCTGAGTATGTAGTTTTTGACCTTATCTGGGACCTCCTATCAGAAAATTTGAAAATTCTTCAAAAATTCGTCCAAAATCTTGATGTCTCCAATCTCTAGTTTTGTACGTTTTTTCCACGTGTCTCGACCTCCAATGTATCCCTGCAAAGTTTGGTGAAGATCTGAGTATGTCGTTTTTGACCTTATCTGGAACATCCTTTCTGAAAATTTGAAAATTCTTAAAAAATTCGTCGAAAATCTTGATGTCTCCAATCTCTTGTTTTGTACGTTTTTTCCACGTGTCTTGACATCCAATGTATCCCTGCAAAGTTTGGTGAAGATCTGAGTATGTAGTTTTTGACCTTATATGGAACCTCCTTTCTGAAAATTTGACAATTCTTAAAAAATTCGTCCAAAATCTTGATGTCTCCAATCTCTTGTTTTGTACGTTTTTTCCACGTGTCTTGACATCCAATGTATCCCTGCAAAGTTTGGTGAAGATCTGAGTATGTAGTTTTTGACCTTATCTGGAACATCCTTTCTGAAAATTTGAAAATTCTTAAAAAATTCGTCCTAAATCTTGATGTCTCCAATCTCTTTTTTGTACGTTTTTTCCACGTGTCTTGACATCCAATGTATCCCTGCAAAATTTGGTGAAGATCTGAGTATGTAGTTTTTGACCTTATCTGGAACCTCCCATCTGAAAATTTGAAAATTCTTAAAAAATTCGACCAAAATCTTGATGTCTCCAATCTTTTGTTTTGTACGTTTTTTCCACGTGTCTTGACACATAATGTATCCATGCAAAGTTTGGTGAAGATCTGAGTATGTAGTTTTTGACCTTATATGGAACCTCCTATCTGAAAATTTGAAAATTCTTAAAAAATTCGTCCAAAATCTTGATGTCTCCAATCTCTTGTTTTGTACGTTTTTTCCACGTGTCTTGACATCCAATGTATCCCTGCAAAGTTTGGTGAAGATCTGAGTACGTAGTTTTTGACCTTATCTGGAACCTCCCATCTGAAAATTTGAAAATTCCTAAAAAATCCGTGCAAAATCTTGATGTCTCCAATCTCTTTTTTGTACGTTTTTTCCACGTGTCTTGACATCCAATGTATTCCTGCAATATTTGGTGAAGATCTGAGTATGTAGTTTTTGACCTTATATGGAACCTCCTATCTGAAAATTTGAAAATTCTTAAAAAATTCGACCAAAATCTTGATGTTCCGAATCCTATGTTTTGTATGTTTTTTCCACGTGTCTTGACATCCAATGTATCCATGCAAAGTTTGGTGAAGATCTGAGTATGTAGTTTTTGACCTTATATTGAACCTCCCATCTGAAAATTTGAAAATTCTTAAAAAATTCGTCCAAAATCTTGATGACCCCAATCTCTTGTTTTGTACGTTTTTTCCACGTGTCTTGAGTAGTGCTTATTGAGCGTTTCAAAGTAGTACTTAGTAGGTATGGTCTTTTTTTACCAATTGAATATCACTTTTTGACATACTTTGACAATTTTTTGTCGATGTTTTAGCGTTTAGCGATGTTTTAGTACAAATTTTCACTATACTCATTTTTCCCCCACTCGTACTTGGTAGGTATATCATGATGTTACGTGATACAACTTAACCTATCCTTTTTTTACGATTATTTAATTTTTTTACGATCCTAAGTGATATAACTTAACCTATCATTTTTTTTATTTAGGTACTGTTTGAACGTTATTATTTGAGGATCATATTTTGTAGGTATTTTTTTCATCAATCAAATATAAGTTTTTGACATATTTTGACAATTTTTTGTCGATGTTATAGCGTTTAGCGATGTTTTAGTACAAATTTTCACTGCACTCATTTTTTTCCCCACTCGTACTTGGTAGGTATATCACGATGTTACGTGATATAACTTAACCTATCTTTTTTTTTACGATTTTTTTAATTTTCTTACGATCCTAAGTGATATAACTTAACCTATCATTTTTTTTATTTACGCACCGAACTAACCTACAAGGGGGACTCCGTTTGTTTTAATATTTCAGTATTATAAGGTTTTCACAAATTTTATATAACCTAAAATGTGTTGGATGTTGATTTTTTAGTATGTGGCAATTTTTTATGAATTTTAAAACTGTTCCGTCACCCTCTCGTTCTTCACGTCGTGGACGAAGGACTTCTCTGCAATCAGGATGACGCTGCATAGGGTATCCTCGGGCAAGGCATCGTGGAACTCGCAGACGACCTTGATGTTGGTTCGATCGTTGACCACAACCTTCTTTCTCTTAGATGTGTTGATGACGGTCATGGGTCTCCGTGCTTTGAACTCGCTGGGCGTGTAGTACATGTCCACGCTTCCCTCGGTCACGCGTTTGTAAGCCGAGAACGCTTCGTAAAGTTTGAGGTAATCGTTTTTGGTCACGTCGAGGTTGTAATTCTCGCGCGGGAACACTTCGTTGCGTCCGTTCTTCAGATAAACGTTCTTGATCTTGCAGTCGTCGAACTTGCTGGAATCTTTTTCCTGATTCTTGTCCCTCCCGGTCTGAAAAAGCACTACGACGAAATCTGGCATGTCGAACTGTATGTTGTTGAACTGCGTCGTCACGTCGAATTCCATGTGACTTCCCGACGCCATTTTCTGCACGCACTGGTAACCGTGAAAGTGAATCAACACCTGCGGACTTTTTAAGATCTCCGCTTTGTACTTGAGGGCGTAGTTTGTTTCGTATTCCACCACCGGCATTCTCAATTCCATGCTCCGGATGATGCATTTTGCTGCTTCGGGTAAAGTGTTGGCTATCGGCGTGGTGCCGTCCGGACCCAAAGTAGCGTATCGCATCAGTGCGTCGTTGTCGTTGGGCGCTCTTCGAAACGTGACCCTCAGTCCTCCCTTCCACATGATCTCCTTGTAGTCCGAGAAGAAACCAGGCAGCAGACGCATGGGAAAGAGCACCGTGTGACTTCTCGTCGATATTTTGGCCCCGGCTTCGAATCCCCCGGCCTGGTAGTACGCTGCGTCCGTTTTGGATAATTTCAAAGTTCCCACCGCCGTCGACGTGATGCCTGGATAATCTATTCTGTCGATGACGGTGTTGTGTTTCCTCACCTCCACCTGCGAGAACAGGTGAGGCACGAAGTTGTCCACGAGTATCAAGTTTGCTGCTGCGGGAAACGCGTCTCCGCTTTCCTTCTTCACCACGTCGAATTGAAGGTAGAGGTCCGCTCTGTGAGGATGAATGAACCCGTCGCCTACGTCCACGTCGTATTCGATCTCCCTGTTCGCCTCGTTCAGATTGGCGAACGTGCGACGGTTGGGAGGGAAAGATTGCAATTCGTAACTTTCGATTTGCTCCATTTTACATGTATGGTTATTTATTATACGTTGATCTCCACGATGGCCGTCGTAGTGGCACCTGCGAAATCCACCACGTCTCCTTTCTCGTTCGTCACCACCAACTCTATGTCGTCTATGCGGTTGCGACATACTGGAAAATAGATCGGCGAAGAGGGCGTGTAGATGATCGGTTCCATGAACTCGGAACTTGGTTTGAAAGTGGCTATGATTCCCGTCTGCTTGTGACTTCCCAGTAAACCGTCCGAGGATTTCGTGATCATACCTTCGGCCACGTTGCAGTGTACGTTCAGAGTCTCTATGGCCAAGAATTTAGGAATGTTGGTTGCTACGTGCTTGATGCCAGCTTCGAGTTTGGTGTTGTTCTCGAAACCTAAAAGTTCTCCCATGGTGCCCAGGTCCACGGTCTCCGTCGCGGATAGGATTTCCACTCTGTGCGTGACCGAATTTTGAGAAAGATATGTGCCTTTGGGTAATTGAGCTTGCAAAGTGGAAAGATTGTATTGGCCTGGCGTGACGACGATGTGTTCGCTTCCGACGCTAATTTTGTTGTTGTGCTGGGTGACGTTAGGTATGAGGTACATGCTGTAGAATGCACGCAGAGCCACGGATTTAGGATAGACGATGTCGTCGTGCAGCGTGAGTTTCAAGATTGAAGATTCGCTCGTGAGATGGAACACGCCCATCCTAGTGATGCTGTTTGAGGTTCCACAATGCTTTCTGGTAATCCTCGATCGTAGGGTTATTTATTTTAGAGAGAAACGCGAGCACGGAGAGGCAGAGATGACCGCAGTTCACGTCTCCGAAATCTTGAATGCGTTCGTCGTTGTAGTATATGGAGGTTTTGTTCGTTTTCAGATAATAGACTAAATTTGTAGGTGGAACACCTCCGAAAGAATCGAAAACGAATGCTTTATCATCATTTTTGTGGTAACATATCCAATGCGTGCCTGGATTTTCTTGACCGTCCAAGTTGACTACTCCGCATTCTTTTTTTTTCACGGTTGAAGGTAACGAGTCGGACATGAAAACTCCTCTGAAGTGTTTGATTTGTAACGGTTCGATCAGAGATTCAATGTCTCGGTTGGTGAGTGCTTCTGTTTCTTTTTTTTAAACTTTCTCATCACGCCCTTCCCCTTTTTCTTCTCCATGGCCAGGTTGTGACGTTTCTGTTCTTCCAACTCGGCCTTGTTCTTCTTCGAGTCGATGACGGTTTTCGCGATGGCGGCACTTCCGCCAGCCAAACTTCCAACGGCCCCCAATGCTGCCAGGATGGCCGGGATGCTGAATATGAAACCTCCGATCTTTTGCTGTTTCCGCGAACGCTGCAATCTTTTCAATTGAGGTGTGCTGAGCAGCAATTTCATTCCATGTCCTTTCGACAAGCAAGAACGTTTCTTCTCGCGTTGTTTCTTGGTGAGTAACCCATCGAGGGCACCTAGATTTTTAAGATTGGAGTATGGTATCTGGTACACGACACCCTTGGGCTTCATGTTGATGCTCTATGTGTTATTTTCACGGTATGTTATTTATATATATATTCTGAGATTTTTTTTGTGTAGTTTTTTTACGGTATGTTATTTATATATTTTCAAGGCCTCGCAGTCGTTACACAAATTCTATTACGTGTTTCGTTTTCTTGCCAAGAAGTTCCTTTGTCCCCTTGTACACGATTCGAGTTTTGTTCTCGATTAAAATAGATAGCTTCTCGTCGGATAACATGTTAGCGTATCGATCTGGTAAAAATAGACTGTATTGTGCGTTGAGCAACAGGCGTACCTTGGGACCATACTGGGTAGAAACGATTGAACCGGAAGTTATCGTGTAAGGTTTGTCGACTTCCAATTCCTGAATTTTTACATACTCGACTGACAAATTTAGCATTTGTTTTAATGCTTGGAGATCGCTCATTTTTTCAGTTGTCAGAGTGTTAGAGAGAAATTTAATTGCTTTTTTTTTCACAATGTGTGTTATTTATATATAGCGAAGATTATTTTTTTACGATGTGTGTTATTTATATATCAAGTTTTTTTTTTTTACGGTATGTTATTTATATACCCCACCCCAATTTTTGTTTCGTGTTCATGGCGATGGTGGTACCCAGTGCGGCGACCCGTTCACCCAGCGATGCGTCTCTGCTCACGAACCTTTCGAAAGCTGCATGTTCCAATTTTTTGTCTGCTTCGTGACGTGCGTCCAGATCCGTCTGCGTGGTGTTGTAGGCGATGTCGTGATCTTTGCATGCCGCGTCCAACGGATTCACACCCTTGTCTCCTCTCTCCAATCTTTTCTCGAGTTTGGTACCCGGTCCGCAGTACTGGTAGCCAGGTAGATGCATCTCGAAAGGTAACTTGTTGATGATGTCGTTCACGAGTCCTTTTCCTTCGGCCACGTTCCAGAATTTCGGAGGCAGCGTGTTGATGATTTTGATCAGGTAACCTATGCCCTTGTCGTCGTTCACGATGAAGTTGGAAAGTTTCGTGCTGATCATGTCCACGATGCCAACCTTCTCGTTGTAGAAATTACGGTTGCCTGCATTCTCTTCGCCGGCTATCACCAACAATCGATCCACGAGTTTCCTAACGTCGTCCACCCAAACGAATTCTTTGGGTAACGTGTTGTAGCGTTTGACGCCGCTGCCTGTTTTGACCTGGTTCCAAATCGGTTTGATGAGATTCCTGTACTTCTCGCCGCTGCTCGATTTCACCCTATTCTGCGAGGCGTCGTTGTTCTGGTACAAGGCATCCGTCATGATCAGAATTTCCTTGTAACTTTGGTAATCTTCGTCGGTGTAATCTTTCGGCTGCTTTTTGGCGACGAGTTCCCACAGTCCCACCGTACCCGGATACCTGTTCCAACTATCCTTGTCGCCTAAATTGACTTTAATGTCGTTGCCTTCGAAGGTCACCTTCGATTTCCCAATCTTCCACACCACACCGCCGCCTTCGCTGGTTTCCATGCTGGGATACAATCCGAACACTTCATCCTTGTCGAATTTCCCCGTGCTCAGGTAGTCTCGTGCCAAAGGTCCCAACTCGATTTTATCCGAAGACGAGGACGTGCTACCTATGGCTCGACGTCGTGCCGGTGCATCCTTCAGTTCGAACGGCGTCGAAGGAATGCTCGAAATAGGCGTGGGTACGGCGTAACTTTTAGCTGCGAGCGGTACGAGTTCATTAATCAAATTTTTATTTTGTTCCGTGACACTTTTAATTTCTTTACCTAGACCGCTGATGGCATCGATCACGGGTTGATCCTGACGTTTCTTCTCTTCGTAGAATCCGCGATTCTCGGATTTCCAACCTTTGAAGCGTTTCGCGAGGTATTTTCGCAACTTGAGATTTTCGTCTTCGATTTTTCGTTTCGTCATGACGTTATTTATATACGTCGTTTCTCACAACGTTGCAACGTTTAGAAAGTCGTTGATTTTGTTTCTGTATTTTCCGTCGTTGGGTTTCCTCGTCATGTCGATCGTCGCGAATCCGAAATCGTCACCGTTCCAGCAAGTAGAGCAGCAGCCTTCCGAAAATTGATTGTAGTTCATGTCTCCGCCTACGTAGTCATCGTACGCATGCTTGAGGTTGGTGTGATCTTGACGAAACAAACATATGAAATTGGCGTTGTCGCGCACTAACTGTTTTGGAATTTTGGAAAACGTTTGAGCTAGGTAAAAACAATCCATTCCTTTGTGACGACCTTGCGTGAAAAAGTTGCGAATTTCATTTTGATTTTCCAGGATGGCGTCGTCGAACACAACGACTGAATTTTCACGACAATCGTCGAGTGGTTTTATTTCCGAGGCAAACGTTGCAATGTCCAGACCATCGTACAGTTTCATCAGTTGCTGGTATTTGGATTGCTCCAAACTTTTCGAGAACACGTACAGGTGCCTGTTCTTCCAATCTAACCAATTCGGTGCGAGGAGAAAATTGTCCACGAGCAGTGTCGTTTTCCCACACCCCGAAGGACCTACGATCAGACAGCGGATGCTGTCGGGAAGCAACTCGCCGTTCTTTTTCTTCGTTTTACTTTCCGGATCCGGTAGACGCTTCACCACGTTCCACGTACTCACAAGATCACTTCGTCCGCATCGATCCAACTCTTTTCCGGAAGTCCCAGCCATTTGACCAAAAGTTTGTCACCTTTCCTACGCAATACTTTCTCGATGAGGTACGTGTCGGGGTGTTTTGTTTTAGAGAGTTCCTCTTCGTAAAATCTTCCTTTCAAAATCTCGCCGCTACTATCTTTTATTATATACGTGTGTCGGTTTCCAGGTAGAACTCGAACCACCGTAAAGAGTTCCGTGCTCCAATTTTTTGTGAACCCCTTCTCGAAGGTGCGTTTGAATTTGCTGATCCTCACCTGGTCTCCAATTTTGTATTTAGCTTTTTTTGTCGTGGGTGTGTATTTTGGACAGTAAACTGTAGAAATTAAACGCTGCTCGTCGGACTTGGCAACGTCGGCTGGCTTCATGCCTATCGTTCTGTGTACCGTTTTATTATAGGTGTCGACGAGTTCCGGCAGGATGTCGACCCATTTGTAATTTCCCCGAAGCGTGAATCGTTTCCACATGTGTGTTTTCAAGGTTCGATTGAATCTTTCCACGATGCTGGCTTTGATGTGACTGAAGCTCGAATAATGTCGAATCTTGTGTTTTTGAATAAACTTTTGGAATACGGCGTTGTAAAATTCTTTACCGTTGTCCGTTTGCAGAAACCGTGGTCGTCTGCCGCCGCTTTCGCGAAAAATTAATTTGAATGCTTCCGTGACGCACGTTCCCGTTTTCGCCTTTAAAGGTAGAGCCCATGCGAATTTCGAAAATGTGTCTATGACGGTGAGGAGGTACTTGTTGCCCTTGTTCAATTTATGTACGTTTTTCAAATTGCCGCTACTCATCTCCACGAGGTCGCTTTGCCAGAGGTCGTCGATGCCCTTGGTTACCACAGCCAAACGTTCGTAGTTGCGGCGCGCAGGTTTATGCAATTCTTCGACGATGGCTTGCCTAGACATTTTTTTAGAGATTACGTTTCAAGAGAAGCACAAGCGTGATGGGATTCAAAGAGGGTGGCACTTCGCTCGTGTTTTGAATGATCAGCTTATCGCCGGCACTCACGTCGAAAACGGTGAGATCTTCGTCTTCGTGTATTTCATATATGTTGCGCGTTTCGTTCCAACGTGCCAGAGGAATGTTTCCTGCTTTCTGCACACCACGATTCGATATCAAAGTCATGGTGGGAACGCTAGCTTTTCTGCCGTGAGACCAGTACGAAAATTCGTTTATCTGAATCGTGCCATCGAGGAGAAACTTGTAGTACGGATGATAAGGATGCAACATGTACAGTTTGTTACCTTCGACGAACGTGGAGATTCTTTGTTGATTGGGTACGCTGTTGATTTCGATGGCTTGCAGAGAATGCAGTTTAGCGAATTTAGTGTCGACGCCGAGCAGATTACTGTGAACTTGTCCGAGTTTATTTTCGATGGGCAGCAAATGCTCGACTATGGTATCCGTTACGGCAGAAAACGACGGTTTGATTTTCACTTCCACGTTCAACTGCTTGTAGTTTTCGTTGAGTTCTTGCAACTTGGCACCGAAAGAAGCCAGCGTCGATTCCTGCGTGGATTCCAGCACTCCAACTTGATCTCTGATGTTGACGACAATGTTCTGAAGGTTCTCGACTTGATTCAATTTCGAGCTCTTCTCGGTAAGATCGTTCACGATCCTTCGCATCTCTGTAAACTGCGTGTGAAGGTCGGCGACGCTCTGCGAAGTGGGCAGCGTCGACACCAGCGAACTAATTTCGTCTCGAATCTGTTCCACGTTCGCCGTTTCCGTTTCTAGTCGTTTCAGCATTCGAGATATGTTTCTTTTCAAAGCGTGCAATTCTTTGGAGGTGGGGAGATTGGCCACTTTACTCTCGAGATCGCTCAATGAACTTTTGATGTCCCTCGAATCGGATAGTGCCGTCACCGCCGTTTTCAATTTTTCCAAATCTTCGCTCGAAGGCACGCTCGTCCGTAACGATTCCAAGTCACCCTGTATGTTGTCGAGTACGTGATGAAAATGAGCGAGATTCGTTTCGACGTTCAAATTTTCTAAATATTCGATCTTCTGCTGAACCACGCTCAACGTGTCTTGAATGCTCGTCAACGCTCTCGCTTCAGCGTGAATATTTTTAATTTCTTCGTTGATCAATTCCAAGGACGCCTGAAGCGTAGCGATGGTGGTTTGAATGTGTTCGAAATCTCGATAGGCCTCCAATTGAATTTTTATGTTCGCGACGCTTTTACCGATGACCTGCAGTTCGTCCGACGATGGTAGGTTCGTCATTGTATCTTCCAAAGTCTGCAACTTGGATTTAATTTCTTCCAACGTGCTGGTGAATTCTTCTTGTAATTTGGAAACGACGACATGCAAGCGTTCTACATCAATATCGTTCACGACGGTTTGAAGTTCAGAGAAATTCTTTTCTATTGCGGAAGTTCGTTCTTCGATTTCGAGTTTCAATTTTTCCAAATCTTCATTTTTCGATTGAAATTGCTGTAATTTGGCCAAATCATTTTGAAGCGAATCCACGCTCAACTGTATATTTTGAACGTTGTCGTAAGAAGGTACGTCGACATAATTTTTTATGAGCGTTTTCAGTTCGGAATCGATTTTCAGAATGGGGTCGAGACATTGCGTTTGGAGCGTAGCGATTTCCGACTCTAAACTTTTGTTTAAGGTCTCCTGCAAAGCGATCAAATCGGTCCTCAACTTCTTAACTCGAATGTCCAACATGAGAATCTCTTCTGCGTGGTCCACACGCTTGGTGTTGCCGAAAATGTCGTTAGGCATTTTTGGTTAACGGTTATTTATAATAGGATAGACGATTCGTAATTCTACGAAGAGAGGAATAAGTTTGTCGTAATCTCCGAGGAGTTCTATGTAAAAATAATCTCCTGCAGACACATCGTACGTAATGTTAGAAAGCATCTTGTCGTGCTTGATTCGAAAAATGTTCTTGCCGGTAGAAATTTTGGTTTCGCCTGCGTTTTCCGGATTCACGGTGATTTGAAGTTTCCCGTCGATCGGAATTTCGTAGAAATGTAAATTGTTATTAAAAACATAAAACATCTTGCCCACATCGTCATTCAGTTTCGTCCAAATGCTGTTGAGGTGAATGATCAACAGACCGTTGAGTTTAGGTAACACGGAAGGTAAGACTTCATGATCTGGTATGGTTTCCATGATGATCTGTTTTTTGAAACCGAACAAGTTCATAGGCATGCTGGTTATTTAAGGATACGAGCATAGTTTTATTTTGTAATGACAGTCAGTGTTTTTTTTACTGAGTAACAAAAGGTTTTTTTTTTGAGTTAGTAAAAATTGTTGTGTGTGGTGGTGAGTGCTAATTATTTGCACTGTGCGCAATTCTTATTTATTTCTAAACGACGATGTCCCCAAGGCAATGTGTGAATACCACACTCGAGGACGCACCTCTTGTCGTCGTTGGGATCCAGGGCAATTTTCCTAACTTCGTTTGTTGTAATCACATGGTTGACGCTCTGGATTCTTTGTTCTATGCTTAGTATCATCGATTGCGAGTAAAGGCAATCGATGTAATCGTGGAAGGTGAGTTTGTCCTCCACCGTATTTTTGCCCACACCTTTTGCTTTCTTCGTAACACTACTCTCTGTTTTTATGGCATACATCTTCGAACGCAAACCCGCGAACTCGACAATAATATCACCGTTACATTCATCTTTCAGCTTACCTAGGACTTTTTTGTTGAGGGAAGGAATCCCAAATCTGTTGGGTTGAGGATACGCAGAAGTATCGAAATACTCAAGCATGGAAGGATTTTTTATGTCTTCATAGAGGTTAGGTGTTTGTATGCTGTAAATGAAGCTGTCGGTGTCCGTGTACAAAAGTGATATTTTATCATTGTAGAAGGGTTTCATCACGTCGTAATGAAATTCGAACATGTAAAGTTTCGACAAGTCGAGAACCGTTGCGCCAACGTAAATTGGTTTTCTGAATTTCATCAATTTTATATGTAGATTGAAAAGTGCTAAATTCTCGTTGTAAATTTTTCTCGACTTGAATCTAGGATCGGCTATCCACTTCCGACATTTATTCTTATCGGAAATTAATTTCACGTCTACGTGCTTTCTAACATTCTCCATGGTCTTTCCATACACCGCATTGTTCATTAATTTAAAGAAGTCCTTGTCTAAATCGGAAGTGGCAGCTGTTCTATGTTGTGTGTTAGTTTCTATGTAAGGTCTTAACCACGTGGAATGTTTAAACTTTAGTATTCTTCTAACATTTACTATCTGAACACCCTTCCCAATCAAAAACCGGAGATTCTTGTAGTGGACGACGTATCTCTGTTTAGGGTCCAATGTTAACAAAAGCTTGTCTTGAACCGAGTCGGGTGGACATTTGATTTCGGGAGTCGGAGGCAAATCCGAAAACGTGTCGTGCTGGTGGTCGGAGAATTGGAGATCTACCTCTGCGAAGAAACCACACTCGCTATCGTCGAAATGAATAATGTCTATCGAAGTGGGATCTAACCATTCGAATCCCCCGTAAGGAAGTTTCTGAACCATGGCATGTCCGTAGAGATTATTAACGTCAGCGTAGAAGATGTAATTCGATGCTCGATTTGAATCGTAATCTTCTTTCATGTGTACGTTATTAGCTTTTGCATGTCTCTGTACGCATTGCACCATTCCACCTCGTATCCCTCTTTCGATGAAAAGTAACATGTCAACGTCCGATATCAGTTCCAGCTTGACCTTTGTCTGGAATAACATTGCCGACCACGCTAATCCCGGTAGACTGTAGAAATATGCTGGATCTAATTTATAAATATTCGTTGCCGTTTTCCTGAACGCTTGAAAAACATCCGCGAGTATCGTCACGTCTAATTTTAAGTATGCGTCGTGGTAGTCTCCGAGTGTCGTACATTCTAATTTCTCCCACATGAGTTGCGCGTGTTGGTATTCTTCTTCCGCGATTCCTTTCTCTCTGAGTCTGCTGTAAAATTCTCTTGGAAGTGGAAGAGCGTCGTCGTTAAATTTAGAACCATCACTAACATATTCGTAAGGATAAACCCCTTTACGTCTAACGAGTTCTATGTCTACGTTGGGAAAACTAGCTCTAGTTATTTTAAATTGATCGTCGGTGAGTTTGTTCGCTAAAGCATCCAGACTTGCAGAGAGAAATCTATACGAATCCAGGAAGCGCATCTCGATTGTATTTTTCGTTCCCGGAATCGACACTTGCTTGCTGAGACTAATGTAACGTTCTTCATTCTCGGCCAAGACACCTATACGTTTCGGATCGTAGCCAAGATGTCTCACCAGGTGGTGAAAATCATATCCGCTTCCGTTGTGAAAGAATATGGGGATGAATTTAGGTTTCTGGATTTTAAGATTGCACGTGTTGCAAATTCCACCTATGTAGTTTCCGCTGAAATGATCGTGGTGGAATATTTTTTTGTTCTCATCAGTGAAACTTTGATCACATACCGGACACACCTCAGTGGAATTGTAATTTTGAAGTTCATTTTCAGTTAAAGGTGCCATCGGTTTTGATGTAAGCAGTACGCTACCAATTACCTCAACCTCCTCCACCATTTTTTCCAGGAAGTGTTCGATTACATTTGGCCCGCGATATATATATGCTTCATTTATTTTATCACGTCGCACAACAACATAGCCAAAACTATTAGGTTGATGAAGCTGGTACGGCGTTGTGGAGGAAATTTCAGGATCCGGTTCGCAGTAGGAGAGTGGTTTCAGGAAAGACTCAAAATCTGCGACGATGATTGCGGGATGTTCCAACAATGCCTTGTGCATTTTGAATTCTTCGACTTCGTTCGTTTCGGGCATCAACATTCTAGCCGGTCTGTTGTCGCCGCAATAAATTTTATGTTCGGCAAGTTTCTCCAGAGCAATTTGACGTCCGGTGTAATTTCGATAATCGAGTTGTTTTCGATCGTCGAACGTGGTTAGGCATCTCGGGCAAACTTCGATGCAATGTTCATACTTGGTTGATTGACTTCTGACCAAACGTGATAGTGAACGAATTAGCGTGTAGTGATGAACATCCTCGTTGGAAATTAGAAGGAGATTTATTACACAAGCATCGTCATCGTCGATATCGCTTATCCTGACGGGATGCACGAGATATTTATCTGACGTGAAGGAATACACATTAATAGCGAGGCGTTTTCCTGTACGATTTTCGAACTTTGTTATATCCGACAATGTCACCGGGTATTCGATGCCAGACATTACACTTTGAAAGTCGGTCTCGTATTGTTTGTAATGAGAAACCTGTTCTGGATTATTTGACCAATGAACAGGATGCAGTGCGGCCAATATACACCAAAGGAAACACTTGTTATCGCTGTTCTGTATATTTAACACAGCCCTCTTGTGTTGAATGTTCGGTGGAAGAGGAACGTAGCTGGAAGCGCGAAGAGGCGAGAATCGGTTCACGTAAACGCTTAACGTGTGAGGACTTCCACACAGAGACCATCCCGACCCTTTAGCCTCGAAATCGTCGTGTTTGTTAACCAGCTCGTTGGAAAGATCAGAATAAAATTCGTCCAAATTTTCGACGTCCGCCAAATGAAGAGCCTGGTTTTTTGTACGATGATAAAAAATACTTGTTGTACCATCGACTTTTTCGTATTCGGAAAATAGATCAACGTATACTTTTATGGAATTATTTTCCAATTTATTTTTTAGAATATTTATCACGGATGTTTTTGTTTCACGCAAGAAACTAAGAATGTCCCGGCCTGGTTCCGAAGTAAAAAAGAAATCCTGAATATGACGGTTGAATGCAGATCTAATTGGTTTGCGTTCATCAGATAATTTAACTTGTTTGGAAGTGGAAGCTTCCGTTTCTGAATTATCGATTTTCCTTTTCGATGTTGCTTGTCCGGTCGATGGTTTGCAAATTTTGAGATGTTTACTTAAATTTGTAATGCTGATCATCTTTCCGCATCGAGCACAAGGCTTAGAAGGCAAGGAACGATTAATTCTCGAACCTGTTTCGCTACATCTTGCCCTGTGTACCGATAAATTGTTCCTTGAGATTAGCTTCCCACAAGTAACACATTCAGTTTTGTCATTTTTACGATTGAAACTGGTGGTGGATGCCATTGCTTTCTCCAAAATCACAGAAATCAAAAAGTCTAGTATATAGCGACACAATTTTCAGGTATGTTATTTTATATAGAATTTCTTGGAGTGATTACAAAACTCAAAAATTCAATCTACTGTAAATAGAATTTCAGGTATGTTATTTATATAGAATTTCTTGTGTGCGAATACAAAAACTCAAGAATTCAATCTACTGTAAATACAATTTTCAGGTATGTTATTTTATATAGAATTTCTTGGGGTAATTACAAAACTCAAAAAATAAATCTACTGTGAATATAATTTTCAGGTATGTTATTTTATATAGAATTTTCACGGGGCGTACAATATTGTCAACGGTATCATATTAGAGCACGTCGCTTGTCGCCTAAACACTACAGCTCACAGGTCGGGAAAATCTGACATGAAAGTAGATAATACGCTTATGCCTTATTTATATATAATTTTCACGGGGCGTTCAATATTGTCAACGGTATCATATTAGAGCGCGTCGCTTGTCGCCTAAACACTACAGCTCACAGGTCGGGAAAATCTGACATGAAAGCAGATAATACGTTTATGCCTTATTTATATATAATTTTCACGGGGCGTACAATATTGTCAACGGTATCATATTAGAGCACGTCGCTTGTCGCCTAAACACTACAGCTCACAGGTCGGGAAAATCTGGCATGAAAGCAGATAATACGCTTATGCCTTATTTATATATAATTTTCTCGGGGCGTACAATATTGTCAACGGTATCATATTAGAGCACGTCGCTTGTCGCCTAAACACTACAGCTCACAGGTCGGGAAAATCTGACATGAAAGTAGATAATACGCTTATGCCTTATTTATATATAATTTTCACGGGGCGTACAATATTGTCAACGGTATCATATTAGAGCACGTCGCTTGTCGCCTAAACACTACAGCTCACAGGTCGGGAAAATCTGACATGAAAGCAGATAATACGCTTATGCCTTATTTATATATAATTTTCACGGGGCGTACAATATTGTCAACGGTATCATATTAGAGTACGTCGCTTGTCGCCTAAACACTACAGCTCACAGGTCGGGAAAATCTGACATGAAAGTAGATAATACGCTTATGCCTTATTTATATATAATTTTCACGGGGCGTACAATATTGTCAACGGTATCATATTAGAGCACGTCGCTTGTCGCCTAAACACTACAGCTCACAGTTCGGGAAAATCTGACATGAAAGTAGATAATACGCTTATGCCTTATTTATATATAATTTTCACGGGGCGTACAATATTGTCAACGGTATCATATTAGAGCACGTCGCTTGTCGCCTAAACACTACAGCTCACAGGTCGGGAAAATCTGGCATGAAAGCAGATAATACGCTTATGCCTTATTTATATATAATTTTCTCGGGGCGTACAATATTGTCAACGGTATCATATTAGAGCACGTCGCTTGTCGCCTAAACACTACAGCTCACAGGTCGGGAAAATCTGACATGAAAGTAGATAATACGCCTATGCCTTATTTATATATAATTTTCACGGGGCGTACAATATTGTCAACGGTATCATATTAGAGCACGTCGCTTGTCGCCTAAACACTACAGCTCACAGGTCGGGAAAATCTGACATGAAAGCAGATAATACGCTTATGCCTTATTTATATATAATTTTCACGGGGCGTACAATATTGTCAACGGTATCATATTAGAGTACGTCGCTTGTCGCCTAAACACTACAGCTCACAGGTCGGGAAAATCTGACATGAAAGTAGATAATACGCTTATGCCTTATTTATATATAATTTTCACGGGGCGTACAATATTGTCAACGGTATCATATTAGAGCACGTCGCTTGTCGCCTAAACACTACAGCTCACAGGTCGGGAAAATCTGACATGAAAGCAGATAATACGCTTATGCCTTATTTATATATAATTTTCACGGGGCGTACAATATTGTCAACGGTATCATATTAGAGCACGTCGCTTGTCGCCTAAACACTACAGCTCACAGGTCGGGAAAATCTGGCATGAAAGCAGATAATACGCTTATGCCTTATTTATATATAATTTTCTCGGGGCGTACAATATTGTCAACGGTATCATATTAGAGCACGTCGCTTGTCGCCTAAACACTACAGCTCACAGGTCGGGAAAATCTGACATGAAAGTAGATAATACGCTTATGCCTTATTTATATATAATTTTCACGGGGCGTACAATATTGTCAACGGTATCATATTAGAGCACGTCGCTTGTCGCCTAAACACTACAGCTCACAGGTCGGGAAAATCTGACATGAAAGCAGATAATACGCTTATGCCTTATTTATATATAATTTTCACGGGGCGTACAATATTGTCAACGGTATCATATTAGAGCACGTCGCTTGTCGCCTAAACACTACAGCTCACAGGTCGGGAAAATCTGACATGAAAGTAGATAATACGCTTATGCCTTATTTATATATAATTTTCACGGGGCGTACAATATTGTCAACGGTATCATATTAGAGCACGTCGCTTGTCGCCTAAACACTACAGCTCACAGGTCGGGAAAATCTGACATGAAAGTAGATAATACGCTTATGCCTTATTTATATATAATTTTCACGGGGCGTTCAATATTGTCAACGGTATCATATTAGAGCACGTCGCTTGTCGCCTAAACACTACAGCTCACAGGTCGGGAAAATCTGACATGAAAGCAGATAATACGCTTATGCCTTATTTATATATAATTTTCACGGGGCGTACAATATTGTCAACGGTATCATATTAGAGCACGTCGCTTGTCGCCTAAACACTACAGCTCACAGGTCGGGAAAATCTGACATGAAAGCAGATAATACGCTTATGCCTTATTTATATATAATTTTCACGGGGCGTACAATATTGTCAACGGTATCATATTAGAGCACGTCGCTTGTCGCCTAAACACTACAGCTCACAGGTCGGGAAAATCTGGCATGAAAGCAGATAATACGCTTATGCCTTATTTATATATAATTTTCTCGGGGCGTACAATATTGTCAACGGTATCATATTAGAGCACGTCGCTTGTCGCCTAAACACTACAGCTCACAGGTCGGGAAAATCTGACATGAAAGTAGATAATACGCTTATGCCTTATTTATATATAATTTTCACGGGGCGTACAATATTGTCAACGGTATCATATTAGAGCACGTCGCTTGTCGCCTAAACACTACAGCTCACAGGTCGGGAAAATCTGACATGAAAGCAGATAATACGCTTATGCCTTATTTATATATAATTTTCACGGGGCGTACAATATTGTCAACGGTATCATATTAGAGCACGTCGCTTGTCGCCTAAACACTACAGCTCACAGGTCGGGAAAATCTGACATGAAAGTAGATAATACGCTTATGCCTTATTTATATATAATTTTCACGGGGCGTACAATATTGTCAACGGTATCATATTAGAGCACGTCGCTTGTCGCCTAAACACTACAGCTCACAGGTCGGGAAAATCTGACATGAAAGTAGATAATACGCTTATGCCTTATTTATATATAATTTTCACGGGGCGTTCAATATTGTCAAGAGCGTTAGTTTTTGTAGAGCTCTCTTTTTCCATCTTTCCTCTATACAGTGAAGCTGTAGAAGACGCAATTAGCTAACCTAGCATACAACATACCTTCCTAATTAATATGGATATTGTCACACATTCCTCTTATTTTATACTGTTGTAAATGGAAAAGATTATGTACGGTAAATGTTTTGTACATTATAGGGAAAAAATGCAAAATATCCTCCAATTTTAATTCGAATTTTATCGAATTTTTACATATTTCCACGCCGCCACATATTGTCCTATTTGCTTCTTTTACTTGCCTTGCTTAATTAACTCTCGCTAATTAGCATTTTTTTGGAAGAAGTCAACTAGAACAACATATGGCGGTATGAGAAATATGCAAATCAAAGAACATTTTAGCAATATATGGGCCCTAGCAATTAGCTTTCTCGACTAAGAGTACTCTTTCAAACGTCTTCTGCTTTTTTTTTCTTTTTTTTTTTTTTTTTTTTTTTTTTTTTTTAAGTTTTATTTCACTATTCTGTTTACATCTATGGATTTTTTGTATACATACAATTACATTACATCCAGATATTTACCAAAATATTGTGACAATCGGACATTTTGTTTATTTGATTGTTTCCATCTAGATCTTTTAAGATACATTGTATATAGGGTGATATTTGGTTCAAACTTTTTGCTATATATATAATATACTGTATGTGCTATTAGCCACACAATGGCATTTTGTTTCTTCACAGGGAAATATTTGAAGTCTGGTAATATACAAATTTTCGCTTGAAAGCATTGTGGCGATATACGACATATTTTGGCAAGGCACGTAAGAAGAAAGGCCCAAATTTCTGAAATTCCTTTACATGTAGTGAGGCGATGTTCATTTGTATCCACCTCTCCACATTGTCTACACTCATTTGTTGGTAGTCTTTTTATTTCATTTAGTCGAACATTTGTTGGAACTAGATCATGCACCAGGGTATACCACAAACTTCGTATGCCCGTGTCAAGGAAAGGCTTGTGGAGATTTTGCCATATATTTGACCAAATAACATTAGGAAATTTTTTCTCTATTCGACTCTGCTGCAAAATAAGTTGTCGTTGAAAATGTTCATACAAATATTTTGACAGAGTATTCTTCTTCAAATCCATGGGAAACTCCACATAACTCCATTCTTGTATGAAGATTCTTACATACATAGGGTTCTTTGTTAGTCGAGACAAGTTGGGTGGATTTTGCGGTGGAAACGTATCGGTAAATATACGCAACCACATTGAAGTAATCGACCGTTCAATTAAGTACAATTTATAATTTCTAGCTAAAAATAGGGACTTACATTTATTTTCAATATTCCATAGTTCTAGACCACCTGTCATTTGTGTTTGGCACATGATCGGGAAAGGTACCCGAAAAAAATGTCCGTACCACATGAACCATCCCACAGCAGACTTTATTTGTCGGAGATATTGCTGTGTGATTGGCAACACTTGAGCGACATAATTTAATTTACTAAAAATAAAAGTGTGTAGGAACCAAACACGCTGAATTAAATTGAGTTGTCTTCCTCTCATTTGATAACACTGTAACCTGATTTCGCTTACAATTTTCGTCCAGTTTAGATCCAGCATTCTGGATTCATTAGTATGAAAAGTAATGCCCAATATTTTGAGTTCGTTTACATATTTTATCCCTATGTCCGGATTGTCTTGCTTCCAGTTGCCAACAGGTAAAGCCTTTGATTTTGTCATGTTAACTTCCGCTCCACTGGCAGAACAATACAAACACATTGCATTCAGTATATTTTGGAGCTGGTTCGTTGTTGTTACACAAGCTGATAAATCGTCTGCGAATGTAAACACTTGCGTTTCAAGGAAAGCACTCGCTGCCGGCGGGGCTCGGCACTGAATATATCGAAGTAGCGGGTCCAAGGTCAAAGCGAAGAGAAGCATACTCAAGGGGCACCCCTGGCGAATGGATCTCGTCACGTGTATTGCAGGAGTCACGAATCCATTGATAAGAAGACGGGAGGTTGCCTTTCTATAGAAGCTTTGCAAAACAGATATAAAGGCTTCACTGAAGCGATAGGCTCGAAGTACTTCAAACAAATATTGGTGAATTACAAGATCAAAAGCTTTTGTGAAATCAAATGATAGTATACAAGCTGCGGTTTGTTGCATTTCATAATAATACATTATATCACGTATACCCGCCACCGTAGAAAATATATTTTGAGTTTTACTGGCACATGTTTGCCGTGAACTGAGTAAGGAAGATAATATAGGTTTCAGTCTATTAGCCAAAACTTTGGCCATAATCTTATAGTCACAGTTTAACAAAGTAATGGGCCTAAAGTCAGTCACTGCACTCGGACGCGTTTTTTTGGCAATCAGTACAATTATACCTTCATTTTGAAGCACGCATTCGTTTCGAAATGCATCTTGTATTATCTTGACCAATTCATGTTTCATAATATCAAAAAAACGTATATAAAATTGGTAGCCTATGCCATCGTTGCCAGGAGTGCGCTTAACGTTACAAGTACGCAGTGCTTCATACACCTCATCGACAGTGACGTCACTGTCTAACAAAGTTCTGTCTTCGTCCGTCAAAAAATTATTTACCGAGGTGAGCAATTGTTGTACAGCCAATTGATCTACTTCTTTACCAGTATACAAATTATTATAATACGTGTAAAACGCCTGTGATATACCTTGTTGATTGCTATGTGTATCTCCGCCGGGATCGACAATATTGTTTATCAAGAGAGCTCGCCTTTGTTTTTGTGTGTGTACATAGTGAAATAAAGAGGTTCGTTCATCTTGCAAGGATGACGCATGAGTAGTTCTTATCTTTATACCCTCCAAGTGATGCCGTTGCAACGTAAGGATTTGTGCTTTGTATTTTTGTATCTGTGGATAATGTTCTGTGACATCAGGTCGCATACATAACTCATGTAAACATTTGTAATAGAAGTTCAACATTAAGTTCCGGTCACGTGCACTTTCTTTCCCTAGCCATTGAAAATAGGATTTAATTCGAGGTTTTACGTATTTTACCCACCACGTATTGTAATCAGTATAGTGTTTTTGTTGCCGGCACCAATACTTCCATTTTTCTTCAAACATATCATTAACATTAGGCTGTTGAAGTAGGGCAGAGTTCATTTTCCAATAGGACGGACCCCAAACTAATTTAGATTCTTGTAGATTAATACTCATTCTGATTGCTATATGATCTGAAAAGGGTACCGGCAAAGCATCTATTGTCGTCACATATTTTATAGTATGACCAAGTGTATAGAATCTGTCCAGTCTAGAACCTGCTTTGTTATTGAAATAGGTAAACACTATATCCTTTCGTTTTTCGGTCCAGATGTCCTTCAGCTGTAAATCGCTGATTAAGGTCGTTAATGCTAAACTATTTTGAAACTTTCCTATACAATCACATGATCGCAGCACTTGATTAAAATCACCACCTAGGATGATACACGAATCATTATTTGGAAGTAAATATACTATCTCAGCCTGGTAAAATTGCTCTCTTTTCCATCTGTTTTGCTGTCCGGAGGGGGCGTAGATATTAACAAAAGTATAGCGTTGACTTTGAAAACTAATTCCCCTCCCATCGACTAATTTCTTTACATTTTTTATTTCTATACCACTTTTGATTAAAATTGCCGTCCCTCTCCCGCTTGTCCCCAAGTTTACAATAGCCTCGTACCCATACAGGAAGTTAAAATCTACAATACAAACTTCCTGCAAGTATAAAATGTCAATCGAATGGATTCGGACAAAGTCCGCAAGCAATTTGCATTTCACTGGTGTCAAGATCCCATTGATATTAAGGGTACAAAGGCGAGTGCTGTAATTCATGCACAATAAGATATTATAAAAAACTGTATATAAGAATACCACGTAAATGTGCATTTTTGGTGCTCAATTACACTAAAGTAAGTATTAGTCCGAAGTGTTTTCAGAATGATGATATTCGTTCATGTGCATGACACAATTTACACTATTTTTTCTACCTGTTATTATATCGATATTCATCTTGTAACTCTCTAACATGTAATATATAACATTACACTGTAGACACTAAGAAAGTACACAAATTTATGTCGCGCACTACACCCATAAATCACTCTCATCTCAAAACATAAACAAACAAACATTTCTCCTTACACTACCACCTAATGGAGGGGGAGGGAAAGGCGATCTGAACCCACATCTAATTAACATTTCACTTTTGTTGGGTCTTCCTGCTGAGTATGACGGACTGCTGGCTGAGAGACATCCTTGTACATTTCTTTTTCTTACCTTCTGCTACCGCTTTCAGTCGTGAACTGGTGCGTTTTTTTCTATTTCGTTGACCTTTGTCCATAACTTGCTTATCATCTGTGGATTCCTCTTCGGTTTGGGAGTCATCTCCTGATACCATTTCTTGCGATTGTGACGAGGGAAGGGGGGGAGCAATTTCAGGTTGGTCATGTTGTTCACTCACGTTTTCTTCTGCTAGTTTCAAGGTCGTTGTGGGCGAGGAAGCGCCTGGCAGGGAAAGCTCATCACCTGCTTGGCTCTTTTCACCTTCCGATACACAGCTGTTCGCGGGGAGGGGAGGGGCTATCTTATCACTAATCGAGGCTTCAGGCGTGACCTGGTGGTTACTCGAAAGTTCCTCGCGTTCAACTTCTGCAACCCATGACGAAGTGTGACCTTCTGTTGTTAACAAATGGGAAGTTTCCTTTGCTGCTCTCTCTGATGAAACTTTGTTCGTCGGAGGATCCAGTGGCGTCTGTGCGGCACCTTCCGGTTCTTTTACATCTGGGTTCTTTGGGGATTCTTTCATTTCTATGTCCAGGCTTGTCGTGGGTACTTGAAAACTTGTAGGCTGGTATGGCAGTGGTTGTTCTTCTGCATCAATATTGATTGGTGATCGGTGGATGGCTTCCGCATATGTTGAGGCTGTCCTTCTTCCTGGTTTTCTACGCTTATCGCAACAATTTGAGAGATGTTCTGTAGATTCACATATCCTGCACGTAATCTTTTGACCATAGTACGTTACCCAATATCGATCACCTTTGATATTGATGTACGATGGAATTGGTTTTTTAAGCGTCATGCGAATTCGCTTTGTACCGGTACGCGTAGGGTATATATGTTCATCTGTGTACTTTTCATCGTCAACATATTTCACGTCACCATATGTTGCCAGTGTCTGTTGTAGAACGTCCATTGGAAGTTCCATAGGAACTACGTGTACATTCACAATTACACTATTTTGATCCGCCCATTCCAGTTTTACCTCATGCTCCCCATTGTCATCAGTGTATACTAATGTGCCTCCCGATCGTAATATTATCTGCTCGCCTAACACTCGCGATATTAACTTTATAAATACACACTTACGATATTGATCGATTTCAATACTAAGCACTTGATCTTCTGTTAGTGACAAATTCTGCTGTATCCACCGATGCAGTTGTATCGATGTCGGTTTTTGTCGCACATTCGTGAAGACCAATTTCACAGTATTCACTCGCCGTACAGACATGGTTCAGAACACAGAAGGTAGACTTAACCGGAATTTCACTCGCTTGCACGTAAATGCTCGACACGGACCGCACGTAGAGACGATGCACCGCGTGCCAGTGCTGGCAGCGAACTTGCTGATCGTATTACTAAACGAGGACGTTTAAAATTTTTGGGTGTTGAAAAAGTTTGACCCTACTTTTTTATTTCTATTGTTTGCTAATAGATGGCGCTAATAGTACCCCCTCCCCTCCCCTCTCCCCTCTTCTCCTCTGCTGTATGACAAATAGCACAAACATAAAAATCAAGATTTTGGAGAACAAAACATAAAATTTGCATGCATCTGATGTCGAACCAGGAACTTTTATCTTTCGGGGAGTCAACATTATTTTTTACTCAGTCGTCATATAACATTGAACACACGCAAAAATTCACATGTGCTTTTATTATTTTGTGTTCGGTAAGTACAAGTATATTCTTACATAAATTATTGTTTAATTTAATAAATTGTAAACTCGGAGCCTGCTATACTAGCCTGTCTATTGAAAGCGAATGTTGCGTGCATGCGGAAATAGCACAGGAAAAAAAACCGGATGGAAGCAATTTAAAATCACTGGGGCAAGGTCAGTATTACGAGAGCGTAAAAAACACGTGCTTCCATTCAACTTCGAAAAATAAGAATGAATGTGTGCATACAGAACACATATGCTTTCTTTTCACAGTTGTACATGAAGTAAGTTACGGGAAGGCTCTATTTTTTATGTCTGTGTATATGTTGTACAATTAGGTACAAGTATTGTACAATTAGGTACAAATTGTTGTACAATTATTTTCCCCAGTTGCCCAGTTGGAGTTGGGGGGGGGGGCATAACACTGGTATTATTTGTAATCACAGTGCTTACTCATGTATTTTGTTTAATATTTTATTTCAAATTCACTGTCAGAAACTAGTGTTGTTAGTTTCTGCATGTAGGTTTATTTACTCTGTTGGTTGTCACTGTCAAGTTTTTAGTATTCGTACAGCATAAAAAGCTATAACCCCCCTCTCAAAATATATACATTGTATACGCCAAGATGCGCAATAGCCTGGCAACACATCATGAAAAAACATGCCAAGAAGACCCAGTGGGTTTATAAGTCAGTGCTGCCAATTCCTATTTGTAGGTTAGCTTAGCCAGTGAAAGATCATATAGTAGAATTTTTGTAGAGTGGGTGTTTGCGAGTTCCACGACGCGCTGCCTGCCGATACTCTATGCAGCGTCATCCTGATTGCAGAGAAGTCCTTCGTCCACGACGTGAAGAACGAGAGGGTGACGGAACAGTTTTAAAATTCATAAAAAATTGCCACATACTAAAAAATCAACATCCAACACATTTTAGGTTATATAAAATTTGTGAAAACCTTATAATACTGAAATATTAAAACAAACGGAGTCCCCCTTGTAGGTTAGTTCGGTGCGTAAATAAAAAAAATGATAGGTTAAGTTATATCACTTAGGATCGTAAGAAAATTAAAAAAATCGTAAAAAAAAAGATAGGTTAAGTTATATCACGTAACATCGTGATATACCTACCAAGTACGAGTGGGGAAAAAAATGAGTGCAGTGAAAATTTGTACTAAAACATCGCTAAACGCTATAACATCGACAAAAAATTGTCAAAATATGTCAAAAACTTATATTTGATTGATGAAAAAAATACCTACAAAATATGATCCTCAAATAATAACGTTCAAACAGTACCTAAATAAAAAAAATGATAGGTTAAGTTATATCACTTAGGATCGTAAAAAAATTAAATAATCGTAAAAAAAGGATAGGTTAAGTTGTATCACGTAACATCATGATATACCTACCAAGTACGAGTGGGGGAAAAATGAGTATAGTGAAAATTTGTACTAAAACATCGCTAAACGCTAAAACATCGACAAAAAATTGTCAAAGTATGTCAAAAAGTGATATTCAATTGGTAAAAAAAGACCATACCTACTAAGTACTACTTTGAAACGCTCAATAAGCACTACTGTCTTGACATCCAAAGTATCCCTGCAAAGTTTGGTGAAGATCTGAGTATGTAGTTTTTGACCTTATATTGAACCTCCCATCTGAAAATTTGAAAATTCTTAAAAAATTCGTCAAAAATCTTGATGTCTCCAATCTCTTGTTTTGTACGTTTTTTCCACGTGTCTTGACATCCAATGTATCCATGCAAAGTTTGGTGAAGATCTGAGTATGTCGATTTTGACCTTATCTGGAACCTTCCATCTGAAAATTTGAAAATTCTTAAAAAATTCGTCGAAAATCTTGATGTCTCCAATCTTTTGTTTTGTACGTTTTTTCCACGTGTCTTGACATGCAAAGTATCCCTGCAACGTTTGGTGAAGATCTGAGTATGTAGTTTTTGACCTTATCTGGAACCTCCTATCTGAAAATTTGAAAATTCTTCAAAAATTCGTCGAAAATCTTGATGTCTCCAATCTCTTGTTTTGTACGTTTTTTCCACGTGTCTTGACATCCAATGTATTCCTGCAATGTTTGGTGGAGATCTGAGTATGTAGTTTTTGACCTTATCTGGAACCTCCCATCTGAAAATTTGAAAATTCTTCAAAAATTCGTCCAAAATCTTGATGTCTCCAATCTCTTGTTTTGTACGTTTTTTCCACGTGTCTCGACCTCCAATGGATCCCTGCAAAGTTTGGTGAAGATCTGAGTATGTCGTTTTTGACCTTATATGGAACCTCCTATCTGAAAATTTGAAAATTCTTAAAAAATTCGTCCAAAATCTTGATGTCTCCAATCTCTTGTTTTGTACGTTTTTTCCACGTGTCTTGACATCCAATGTATCCCTGCAAAGTTTGGTGAAGATCTGAGTATGTAGTTTTTGACCTTATATGGAACCTCCTATCTGAAAATTTGAAAATTCTTAAAAAATTCGTCCAAAATCTTGATGTCTCCAATCTCTTGTTTTGTACGTTTTTTCCACGTGTCTCGACCTCCAATGGATCCCTGCAAAGTTTGGTGAAGATCTGAGTATGTCGTTTTTGACCTTATCTGGAACCTCCCATCTGAAAATTTGAAAATTCTTAAAAAATTAGTCGAAAATCTTGATGTCTCCGATCTCTTGTTTTGTACGTTTTTTCCACGTGTCTTGACATGCAAAGTATTCCTGCAAAGTTTGGTGAAGATCTGAGTATGTAGTTTTTGACCTCATCTGGAACCTCCTATCTGAAAATTTGAAAATTCTTAAAAAATTCGTCCAAAATTTTGATGTCTCCAATCTCTTGTTTTGTACGTTTTTTCCACGTGTCTTGACATCCAATGTATCCCTGCAATGTTTGGTGAAGATCTGAGTATGTAGTTTTTGACCTTATCTGGAACCTCCCATCTGAAAATTTGAAAATTCCTAAAAAATCCGTCCAAAATCTTGATGACCCCAATCTCTTGTTTTGTACGTTTTTTCCACGTGTCTTGACATCCAATGTATCCCTGCAAAGTTTGGTGAAGATCTGAGTATGTAGTTTTTGACCTTACCTGGAACCTCCTATCTGAAAATTTGAAAATTCTTAAAAAATTCGTCCAAAATCTTGATGTCTCCAATCTCTTGTTTTGTACGTTTTTTCCACGTGTCTTGATATCCAATGTATCCCTGCAAAGTTTGGTGAAGATCTGAGTATGTAGTTTTTGATCTTATATGGAACCTCCTATCTGAAAATTTGAAAATTCTTAAAAAATTCGTCCAAAATCTTGATGTCTCCAATCTCTTGTTTTGTACGTTTTTTCCACGTGTCTTGACATCCAATGTATCCCTGCAAAGTTTGGTGAAGATCTGAGTATGTAGTTTTTGACCTTATATTGAACCTCCCATCTGAAAATTTGAAAATTCTTAAAATATTCGTCCAAAATCTTGATGTCTCCAATCTCTTGTTTTGTACGTTTTTTCCACGTGTCTTGATATCCAATGTATCCCTGCAAAGTTTGGTGAAGATCTGAGTATGTAGTTTTTGACCTTATATGGAACCTCCTATCTGAAAATTTGAAAATTCTTAAAAAAATCGTCCAAAATTTTGATGTCTCCAATCTCTTGTTTTGTACGTTTTTTCCACGTGTCTTGACATCCAATGTATCCCTGCAATGTTTGGTGAAGATCTGAGTATGTAGTTTTTGACCTTATCTGGAACCTCCCATCTGAAAATTTGAAAATTCCTAAAAAATCCGTCCAAAATCTTGATGACCCCAATCTCTTGTTTTGTACGTTTTTTCCACGTGTCTTGACATCCAATGTATCCATGCAAAGTTTGGTGAAGATCTGAGTATGTCGTTTTTGACCTTATCTGGAACATCCTTTCTGAAAATTTGAAAATTGTTAAAAAATTCGTCCAAATCTTGATGTCTCCAATCTCTTGTTTTGTACGTTTTTTCCACGTGTCTTGACACATAATGTATCCATGCAAAGTTTGGTGAAGATCTGAGTATGTAGTTTTTGACCTTATATGGAACCTCCTATCTGAAAATTTGAAAATTCTTAAAAAATTCGTCCAAAATCTTGATGACCCCAATCTCTTGTTTTGTACGTTTTTTCCACGTGTCTTGACACATAATGTATCCATGCAAAGTTTGGTGAAGATCTGAGTATGTAGTTTTTGACCTTATATGGAACCTCCTATCTTAAAATTTGAAAATTCTTAAAAAATTCGTCCAAAATCTTGATGTCTCCAATCTCTTGTTTTGTACGTTTTTTCCACGTGTCTTGACATCCAATGTATCCCTGCAAAGTTTGGTGAAGATCTGAGTATGTAGTTTTTGACCTTATCTGGAACCTCCCATCTGAAAATTTGAAAATTCCTAAAAAATCCGTGCAAAATCTTGATGACCCCAATCTCTTGTTTTGTACGTTTTTTCCACGTGTCTTGACATCCAATGTATCCATGCAAAGTTTGGTGAAGATCTGAGTATGTCGTTTTTGACCTTATGTGGAACATCCTTTCTGAAAATTTGAAAATTGTTAAAAAATTCGTCCAAAATTTTGATGTCTCCAATCTCTTGTTTTGTACGTTTTTTCCACGTGTCTTGACATCCAATGTATTCCTGCAATGTTTGGTGAAGATCTGAGTATGTAGTTTTTGACCTTATATGGAACTTCCTATCTGAAAATTTGAAAATTCTTAAAAAATTCGACCAAAATCTTGATGTTCCGAATCCTATGTTTTGTATGTTTTTTCCACGTGTCATGACATCCAATGTATCCATGCAAAGTTTGGTGAAGATCTGAGTATGTAGTTTTTGACCTTATATTGAACCTCCCATCTGAAAATTTGAAAATTGTTAAAAAATTCGTCCAAAATCTTGATGTCTCCAATCTCTTTTTTGTACGTTTTTTCCACGTGTCTTGACATCCAATGTATCCCTGCAAAGTTTGGTGAAGATCTGAGTATGTAGTTTTTGACCTTATCTGGAACCTCCTATCTGAAAATTTGAAAATTCTTAAAAAATTCGACCAAAATCTTGATGTCTCCAATCTTTTGTTTTGTACGTTTTTTCCACGTGTCTTGACACATAATGTATCCATGCAAAGTTTGGTGAAGATCTGAGTATGTAGTTTTTGATCTTATATGGAACCTCCTGTCTGAAAATTTGAAAATTCTTAAAAAATTCGTCCAAAATCTTGATGTCTCCAATCTCTTGTTTTGTACGTTTTTTCCACGTGTCTTGACATCCAATGTATCCCTGCAAAGTTTGGTGAAGATCTGAGTATGTAGTTTTTGACCTTATCTGGAACCTCCCATCTGAAAATTTGAAAATTCCTAAAAAATCCGTGCAAAATCTTGATGACCCCAATCTCTTGTTTTGTACGTTTTTTCCACGTGTCTTGACATCCAATGTATTCCTGCAATGTTTGGTGAAGATCTGAGTATGTAGTTTTTGACCTTATATGGAACCTCCTATCTGAAAATTTGAAAATTCTTAAAAAATTCGACCAAAATCTTGATGTTCCGAATCCTATGTTTTGTATGTTTTTTCCACGTGTCTTGACATCCAATGTATCCATGCAAAGTTTGGTGAAGATCTGAGTATGTAGTTTTTTACCTTATATTGAACCTCCCATCTGAAAATTTGAAAATTCTTAAAAAATTCGTCCAAAATCTTGATGACCCCAATCTCTTGTTTTGTACGTTTTTTCCACGTGTCTTGACATCCAAAGTATCCCTGCAAAGTTTGGTGAAGATCTGAGTATGTAGTTTTTGACCTTATATGGAACCTCCTTTCTGAAAATTTGAGAATTCTTAAAAAATTCGTCCAAAATCTTGATGTCTCCAATCTCTTGTTTTGTACGTTTTTTCCACGTGTCTTGACATCCAATGTATCCATGCAAAGTTTGGTGAAGATCTGAGTATGTCGTTTTTGACCTTATCTGGAACCTCCCATCTGAAAATTTGAAAATTCTTAAAAAATTCGTCGAAAATCTTGATGTCTCCAATCTTTTGTTTTGTACGTTTTTTCCACGTGTCTTGACATGCAAAGTATCCCTGCAACGTTTGGTGAAGATCTGAGTATGTAGTTTTTGACCTTATCTGGAACCTCCTATCTGAAAATTTGAAAATTCTTAAAAAATTCGTCGAAAATCTTGATGTCTCCAATCTCTTGTTTTGTACGTTTTTTCCACGTGTCTTGATATCCAATGTATCCCTGCAAAGTTTGGTGAAGATCTGAGTATGTCGTTTTTGACCTTATCTGGAACATCCTTTCTGAAAATTTGAAAATTGTTAAAAAATTCGTCCAAAATCTTGATGTCTCCAATCTCTTTTTTGTACGTTTTTTCCACGTGTCTTGACATCCAATGTATCCCTGCAAAGTTTGGTGAAGATCTGAGTATGTAGTTTTTGACCTTATCTGGAACCTCCCATCTGAAAATTTGAAAATTCTTAAAAAATTCGACCAAAATCTTGATGTCTCCAATCTTTTGTTTTGTACGTTTTTTCCACGTGTCTTGACACATAATGTATCCATGCAAAGTTTGGTGAAGATCTGAGTATGTAGTTTTTGACCTTATATGGAACCTCCTATCTGAAAATTTGAAAATTCTTAAAAAATTCGTCCAAAATCTTGATGTCTCCAATCTCTTGTTTTGTACGTTTTTTCCACGTGTCTTGACATCCAATGTATCCCTGCAAAGTTTGGTGAAGATCTGAGTATGTAGTTTTTGACCTTATCTGGAACCTCCCATCTGAAAATTTGAAAATTCCTAAAAAATCCGTGCAAAATCTTGATGACCCCAATCTCTTGTTTTGTACGTTTTTTCCACGTGTCTTGACATCCAATGTATCCATGCAAAGTTTGGTGAAGATCTGAGTATGTCGTTTTTGACCTTATCTGGAACATCCTTTCTGAAAATTTGAAAATTGTTAAAAAATTCGTCCAAAATCTTGATGTCTCCAATCTCTTTTTTGTACGTTTTTTCCACGTGTCTTGACATCCAATGTATCCCTGCAAAGTTTGGTGAAGATCTGAGTATGTAGTTTTTGACCTTATCTGGAACCTCCCATCTGAAAATTTGAAAATTCTTCAAAAATTCGTCGAAAATCTTTATGTCTCCAATCTCTTGTTTTGTACGTTTTTTCCACGTGTCTCGACCTCCAATGGATCCCTGCAAAGTTTGGTGAAGATCTGAGTATGTCGTTTTTGACCTTATCTGGAACATCCTTTCTGAAAATTTGAAAATTCTTAAAAAATTCGTCCAAAATCTTGATGTCTCCAATCTCTTGTTTTGTACGTTTTTTCCACGTGTCTTGACATCCAATGTATCCCTGCAAAGTTTGGTGAAGATCTGAGTATGTAGTTTTTGACCTTATCTGGAACCTCCCATCTGAAAATTTGAAAATTCTTAAAAAATTCGACCAATATCTTGATGTCTCCAATCTTTTGTTTTGTACGTTTTTTCCACGTGTCTTGACACATAATGTATCCATGCAAAGTTTGGTGAAGATCTGAGTATGTAGTTTTTGACCTTATATGGAACCTCCTATCTGAAAATTTGAAAATTCTTAAAAAATTCGTCCAAAATCTTGATGTCTCCAATCTCTTGTTTTGTACGTTTTTTCCACGTGTCTTGACATGCAAAGTATCCCTGCAACGTTTGGTGAAGATCTGAGTATGTAGTTTTTGACCTTATCTGGAACCTCCTATCTGAAAATTTGAAAATTCTTCAAAAATTCGTCGAAAATCTTGATGACCCCAATCTCTTGTTTTGTACTTTTTTTCCACGTGTCTCGACCTCCAATGTATCCCTGCAAAGTTTGGTGAAGATCTGAGTATGTAGTTTTTGACCTTATATGGAACCTCCTATCTGAAAATTTGAAAATTCTTAAAAAAATCGTCCAAAATCTTGATGTCACCAATCCTATGTTTTGTATGTTTTTTCCACGTGTCTTGACATCCAATGTATCCATGCAAAGTTTGGTGAAGATCTGAGTATGTCGTTTTTGACCTTATCTGGAACCTCCCATCTGAAAATTTGAAAATTCTTAAAAAATTCGTCGAAAATCTTGATGTCTCCGATCTCTTGTTTTGTACGTTTTTTCCACGTGTCTTGTAATGCAAAGTATTCCTGCAAAGTTTGGTGAAGATCTGAGTATGTAGTTTTTGACCTCATCTGGAACCTCCTATCTGAAAATTTGAAAATTCTTAAAAAATTCGTCCAAAATTTTGATGTCTCCAATCTCTTGTTTTGTACGTTTTTTCCACGTGTCTTGACATCCAATGTATCCCTGCAATGTTTGGTGAAGATCTGAGTATGTAGTTTTTGACCTTATCTGGAACCTCCCATCTGAAAATTTGAAAATTCCTAAAAAATCCGTCCAAAATCTTGATGACCCCAATCTCTTGTTTTGTACGTTTTTTCCACGTGTCTTGACATCCAATGTATCCCTGCAAAGTTTGGTGAAGATCTGAGTATGTAGTTTTTGACCTTATCTGGAACCTCCTATCTGAAAATTTGAAAATTCTTAAAAAATTCGTCCAAAATCTTGATGTCTCCAATCTCTTGTTTTGTACGTTTTTTCCACGTGTCTTGATATCCAATGTATCCCTGCAAAGTTTGGTGAAGATCTGAGTATGTAGTTTTTGACCTTATATGGAACCTCCTATCTGAAAATTTGAAAATTCTTAAAAAATTCGTCCAAAATCTTGATGTCTCCAATCTCTTGTTTTGTACGTTTTTTCCACGTGTCTTGACATCCAATGTATCCCTGCAAAGTTTGGTGAAGATCTGAGTATGTAGTTTTTGACCTTATATTGAACCTCCCATCTGAAAATTTGAAAATTCTTAAAAAATTTCATCCAAAATCTTGATGTCTCCAATCTCTTGTTTTGTACGTTTTTTCCACGTGTCTTGATATCCAATGTATCCCTGCAAAGTTTGGTGAAGATCTGAGTATGTAGTTTTTGACCTTATATGGAACCTCCTATCTGAAAATTTGAAAATTCTTAAAAAATTCGTCCAAAATTTTGATGTCTCCAATCTCTTGTTTTGTACGTTTTTTCCACGTGTCTTGACATCCAATGTATTCCTGCAAAGTTTGGTGAAGATCTGAGTATGTAGTTTTTGACCTCATCTGGAACCTCCTATCTGAAAATTTGAAAATTCCTAAAAAATCCGTCCAAAATCTTGATGACCCCAATCTCTTGTTTTGTACGTTTTTTCCACGTGTCTTGACATCCAATGTATCCATGCAAAGTTTGGTGAAGATCTGAGTATGTCGTTTTTGACCTTATCTGGAACATCCTTTCTGAAAATTTGAAAATTCTTAAAAAATTCGTCCAAAATCTTGATGTCTCCAATCTCTTGTTTTGTACGTTTTTTCCACGTGTCTTGACACATAATGTATCCATGCAAAGTTTGGTGAAGATCTGAGTATGTAGTTTTTGACCTTATATGGAACCTCCTATCTGAAAATTTGAAAATTCTTAAAAAATTCGTCCAAAATCTTGATGACCCCAATCTCTTGTTTTGTACGTTTTTTCCACGTGTCTTGACACATAATGTATCCATGCAAAGTTTGGTGAAGATCTGAGTATGTAGTTTTTGACCTTATATGGAACCTCCTATCTGAAAATTTGAAAATTCTTAAAAAATTCGTCCAAAATCTTGATGTCTCCAATCTCTTGTTTTGTACGTTTTTTCCACGTGTCTTGACATCCAATGTATCCCTGCAAAGTTTGGTGAAGATCTGAGTATGTAGTTTTTGACCTTATCTGGAACCTCCCATCTGAAAATTTGAAAATTCCTAAAAAATCCGTGCAAAATCTTGATGACCCCAATCTCTTGTTTTGTACGTTTTTTCCACGTGTCTTGACATCCAATGTATCCATGCAAAGTTTGGTGAAGATCTGAGTATGTCGTTTTTGACCTTATCTGGAACATCCTTTCTGAAAATTTGAAAATTGTTAAAAAATTCGTCCAAAATTTTGATGTCTCCAATCTCTTGTTTTGTACGTTTTTTCCACGTGTCTTGACATCCAATGTATTCCTGCAATGTTTGGTGAAGATCTGAGTATGTAGTTTTTGACCTTATATGGAACCTCCTATCTGAAAATTTGAAAATTCTTAAAAAATTCGACCAAAATCTTGATGTTCCGAATCCTATGTTTTGTATGTTTTTTCCACGTGTCTTGACATCCAATGTATCCATGCAAAGTTTGGTGAAGATCTGAGTATGTAGTTTTTGACCTTATATTGAACCTCCCATCTGAAAATTTGAAAATTGTTAAAAAATTCGTCCAAAATCTTGATGTCTCCAATCTCTTTTTTGTACGTTTTTTCCACGTGTCTTGACATCCAATGTATCCCTGCAAAGTTTGGTGAAGATCTGAGTATGTAGTTTTTGACCTTATCTGGAACCTCCCATCTGAAAATTTGAAAATTCTTAAAAAATTCGACCAAAATCTTGATGTCTCCAATCTTTTGTTTTGTACGTTTTTTCCACGTGTCTTGACACATAATGTATCCATGCAAAGTTTGGTGAAGATCTGAGTATGTAGTTTTTGACCTTATATGGAACCTCCTATCTGAAAATTTGAAAATTCTTAAAAAATTCGTCCAAAATCTTGATGTCTCCAATCTCTTGTTTTGTACGTTTTTTCCACGTGTCTTGACATCCAATGTATCCCTGCAAAGTTTGGTGAAGATCTGAGTATGTAGTTTTTGACCTTATCTGGAACCTCCCATCTGAAAATTTGAAAATTCCTAAAAAATCCGTGCAAAATCTTGATGACCCCAATCTCTTGTTTTGTACGTTTTTTCCACGTGTCTTGACATCCAATGTATTCCTGCAATGTTTGGTGAAGATCTGAGTATGTAGTTTTTGACCTTATATGGAACCTCCTATCTGAAAATTTGAAAATTCTTAAAAAATTCGACCAAAATCTTGATGTTCCGAATCCTATGTTTTGTATGTTTTTTCCACGTGTCTTGACATCCAATGTATCCATGCAAAGTTTGGTGAAGATCTGAGTATGTAGTTTTTGACCTTATATTGAACCTCCCATCTGAAAATTTGAAAATTCTTAAAAAATTCGTCCAAAATCTTGATGACCCCAATCTCTTGTTTTGTACGTTTTTTCCACGTGTCTTGACATCCAAAGTATCCCTGCAAAGTTTGGTGAAGATCTGAGTATGTAGTTTTTGACCTTATTTGGAACCTCCTTTCTGAAAATTTGAGAATTCTTAAAAAATTCGTCCAAAATCTTGATGTCTCCAATCTCTTGTTTTGTACGTTTTTTCCACGTGTCTTGACATCCAATGTATCCATGCAAAGTTTGGTGAAGATCTGAGTATGTCGTTTTTGACCTTATCTGGAACCTCCCATCTGAAAATTTGAAAATTCTTAAAAAATTCGTCGAAAATCTTGATGTCTCCAATCTTTTGTTTTGTACGTTTTTTCCACGTGTCTTGACATGCAAAGTATCCCTGCAACGTTTGGTGAAGATCTGAGTATGTAGTTTTTGACTTTATCTGGAACCTCCCATCTGAAAATTTGAAAATTCCTAAAAAATCCGTGCAAAATCTTGATGACCCCAATCTCTTGTTTTGTACGTTTTTTCCACGTGTCTTACATCCAATGTATCCATGCAAAGTTTGGTGAAGATCTGAGTATGTCGTTTTTGACCTTATCTGGAACATCCTTTCTGAAAATTTGAAAATTGTTAAAAAATTCGTCCAAAATCTTGATGTCTCCAATCTCTTTTTTGTACGTTTTTTCCACGTGTCTTGACATCCAATGTATCCCTGCAAAGTTTGGTGAAGATCTGAGTATGTAGTTTTTGACCTTATCTGGAACCTCCCATCTGAAAATTTGAAAATTCTTCAAAAATTCGTCGAAAATCTTGATGTCTCCAATCTCTTGTTTTGTACGTTTTTTCCACGTGTCTCGACCTCCAATGGATCCCTGCAAAGTTTGGTGAAGATCTGAGTATGTCGTTTTTGACCTTATCTGGAACATCCTTTCTGAAAATTTGAAAATTCTTAAAAAATTCGTCCAAAATCTTGATGTCTCCAATCTCTTGTTTTGTACGTTTTTTCCACGTGTCTTGACATCCAATGTATCCCTGCAAAGTTTGGTGAAGATCTGAGTATGTAGTTTTTGACCTTATCTGGAACCTCCCATCTGAAAATTTGAAAATTCTTAAAAAATTCGACCAATATCTTGATGTCTCCAATCTTTTGTTTTGTACGTTTTTTCCACGTGTCTTGACACATTATGTATCCATGCAAAGTTTGGTGAAGATCTGAGTATGTAGTTTTTGACCTTATATGGAACCTCCTATCTGAAAATTTGAAAATTCTTAAAAAATTCGTCCAAAATCTTGATGTCTCCAATCTCTTGTTTTGTACGTTTTTTCCACGTGTCTTGACATGCAAAGTATCCCTGCAACGTTTGGTGAAGATCTGAGTATGTAGTTTTTGACCTTATCTGGAACCTCCTATCTGAAAATTTGAAAATTCTTCAAAAATTCGTCGAAAATCTTGATGTCTCCAATCTCTTGTTTTGTACGTTTTTTCCACGTGTCTTGACATCCAATGTATCCCTGCAATGCTGGTGGAGATCTGAGTATGTAGTTTTTGACCTTATCTGGGACCTCCTATCAGAAAATTTGAAAATTCTTCAAAAATTCGTCCAAAATCTTGATGTCTCCAATCTCTTGTTTTGTACGTTTTTTCCACGTGTCTCGACCTCCAATGGATCCCTGCAAAGTTTGGTGAAGATCTGAGTATGTCGTTTTTGACCTTATCTGGAACATCCTTTCTGAAAATTTGAAAATTCTTAAAAAATTCGTCGAAAATCTTGATGTCTCCAATCTCTTGTTTTGTACGTTTTTTCCACGTGTCTTGACATCCAATGTATCCCTGCAAAGTTTGGTGAAGATCTGAGTATGTAGTTTTTGACCTTATATGGAACCTCCTTTCTGAAAATTTGAAAATTCTCAAAAAATTCGTCCATAATCTTGATGTCTCCAATCTCTTGTTTTGTACGTTTTTTCCACGTGTCTTGACATCCAATGTATCCCTGCAAAGTTTGGTGAAGATCTGAGTATGTAGTTTTTGACCTTATATGGAACCTCCTATCTGAAAATTTGAAAATTCTTAAAAAATTCGTCCAAAATCTTGATGACCCCAATCTCTTGTTTTGTACGTTTTTTCCACGTGTCTTGACACATAATGTATCCATGCAAAGTTTGGTGAAGATCTGAGTATGTAGTTTTTGACCTTATATGGAACCTCCTATCTGAAAATTTGAAAATTCTTAAAAAATTCGTCCAAAATCTTGATGTCTCCAATCTCTTGTTTTGTACGTTTTTTCCACGTGTCTTGACATCCAATGTATCCCTGCAAAGTTTGGTGAAGATCTGAGTATGTAGTTTTTGACCTTATATGGAACCTCCTATCTGAAAATTTGAAAATTCTTCAAAAATTCGTCCAAAATCTTGATGTCTCCAATCTCTTGTTTTGTACGTTTTTTCCACGTGTCTCGACCTCCAATGGATCCCTGCAAAGTTTGGTGAAGATCTGAGTATGTCGTTTTTGACCTTATCTGGAACATCCTTTCTGAAAATTTGAAAATTCTTAAAAAATTCGTCGAAAATCTTGATGTCTCCAATCTCTTGTTTTGTACGTTTTTTCCACGTGTCTTGACATCCAATGTATCCCTGCAAAGTTTGGTGAAGATCTGAGTATGTAGTTTTTGACCTTATATGGAACCTCCTATCTGAAAATTTGAAAATTCTTAAAAAATTCGTCCAAAATCTTGATGTCTCCAATCTCTTGTTTTGTACGTTTTTTCCACGTGTCTCGACCTCCAATGGATCCCTGCAAAGTTTGGTGAAGATCTGAGTATGTCGTTTTTGACCTTATCTGGAACCTCCCATCTGAAAATTTGAAAATTCTTAAAAAATTCGTCGAAAATCTTGATGTCTCCGATCTCTTGTTTTGTACGTTTTTTCCACGTGTCTTAACATGCAAAGTATTCCTGCAAAGTTTGGTGAAGATCTGAGTATGTAGTTTTTGACCTCATCTGGAACCTCCTATCTGAAAATTTGAAAATTCTTAAAAAATTCGTCCAAAATTTTGATGTCTCCAATCTCTTGTTTTGTACGTTTTTTCCACGTGTCTTGACATCCAATGTATCCCTGCAATGTTTGGTGAAGATCTGAGTATGTAGTTTTTGACCTTATCTGGAACTTCCCATCTGAAAATTTGAAAATTCCTAAAAAATCCGTCCAAAATCTTGATGACCCCAATCTCTTGTTTTGTACGTTTTTTCCACGTGTCTTGACATCCAATGTATCCCTGCAAAGTTTGGTGAAGATCTGAGTATGTAGTTTTTGACCTTATCTGGAACCTCCTATCTGAAAATTTGAAAATTCTTAAAAAATTCGTCCAAAATCTTGATGTCTCCAATCTCTTGTTTTGTACGTTTTTTCCACGTGTCTTGATATCCAATGTATCCCTGCAAAGTTTGGTGAAGATCTGAGTATGTAGTTTTTGACCTTATATGGAACCTCCTATCTGAAAATTTGAAAATTCTTAAAAAATTCGTCCAAAATCTTGATGTCTCCAATCTCTTGTTTTGTACGTTTTTTCCACGTGTCTTGACATCCAATGTATCCCTGCAAAGTTTGGTGAAGATCTGAGTATGTAGTTTTTGACCTTATATTGAACCTCCCATCTGAAAATTTGAAAATTCTTAAAAAATTCGTCCAAAATCTTGATGTCTCCAATCTCTTGTTTTGTACGTTTTTTCCACGTGTCTTGATATCCAATGTATCCCTGCAAAGTTTGGTGAAGATCTGAGTATGTAGTTTTTGACCTTATATGGAACCTCCTATCTGAAAATTTGAAAATTCTTAAAAAATTCGTCCAAAATTTTGATGTCTCCAATCTCTTGTTTTGTACGTTTTTTCCACGTGTCTTGACATCCAATGTATCCCTGCAATGTTTGGTGAAGATCTGAGTATGTAGTTTTTGACCTTATCTGGAACCTCCCATCTGAAAATTTGAAAATTCCTAAAAAATCCGTCCAAAATCTTGATGACCCCAATCTCTTGTTTTGTACGTTTTTTCCACGTGTCTTGACATCCAATGTATCCATGCAAAGTTTGGTGAAGATCTGAGTATGTCGTTTTTGACCTTATCTGGAACATCCTTTCTGAAAATTTGAAAATTGTTAAAAAATTCGTCCAAAATCTTGATGTCTCCAATCTCTTGTTTTGTACGTTTTTTCCACGTGTCTTGACACATAATGTATCCATGCAAAGTTTGGTGAAGATCTGAGTATGTAGTTTTTGACCTTATATGGAACCTCCTATCTGAAAATTTGAAAATTCTTAAAAAATTCGTCCAAAATCTTGATGACCCCAATCTCTTGTTTTGTACGTTTTTTCCACGTGTCTTGACACATAATGTATCCATGCAAAGTTTGGTGAAGATCTGAGTATGTAGTTTTTGACCTTATATGGAACCTCCTATCTGAAAATTTGAAAATTCTTAAAAAATTCGTCCAAAATCTGATGTCTCCAATCTCTTGTTTTGTACGTTTTTTCCACGTGTCTTGACATCCAATGTATTCCTGCAATGTTTGGTGAAGATCTGAGTATGTAGTTTTTGACCTTATATGGAACCTCCTATCTGAAAATTTGAAAATTCTTAAAAAATTCGACCAAAATCTTGATGTTCCGAATCCTATGTTTTGTATGTTTTTTCCACGTGTCTTGACATCCAATGTATCCATGCAAAGTTTGGTGAAGATCTGAGTATGTAGTTTTTGACCTTATATTGAACCTCCCATCTGAAAATTTGAAAATTGTTAAAAAATTCGTCCAAAATCTTGATGTCTCCAATCTCTTTTTTGTACGTTTTTTCCACGTGTCTTGACATCCAATGTATCCCTGCAAAGTTTGGTGAAGATCTGAGTATGTAGTTTTTGACCTTATCTGGAACCTCCCATCTGAAAATTTGAAAATTCTTAAAAAATTCGACCAAAATCTTGATGTCTCCAATCTTTTGTTTTGTACGTTTTTTCCACGTGTCTTGACACATAATGTATCCATGCAAAGTTTGGTGAAGATCTGAGTATGTAGTTTTTGACCTTATATGGAACCTCCTATCTGAAAATTTGAAAATTCTTAAAAAATTCGTCCAAAATCTTGATGTCTCCAATCTCTTGTTTTGTACGTTTTTTCCACGTGTCTTGACATCCAATGTATCCCTGCAAAGTTTGGTGAAGATCTGAGTATGTAGTTTTTGACCTTATCTGGAACCTCCCATCTGAAAATTTGAAAATTCCTAAAAAATCCGTGCAAAATCTTGATGACCCCAATCTCTTGTTTTGTACGTTTTTTCCACGTGTCTTGACATCCAATGTATTCCTGCAATGTTTGGTGAAGATCTGAGTATGTAGTTTTTGACCTTATATGGAACCTCCTATCTGAAAATTTGAAAATTCTTAAAAAATTCGACCAAAATCTTGATGTTCCGAATCCTATGTTTTGTATGTTTTTTCCACGTGTCTTGACATCCAATGTATCCATGCAAAGTTTGGTGAAGATCTGAGTATGTAGTTTTTGACCTTATATTGAACCTCCCATCTGAAAATTTGAAAATTCTTAAAAAATTCGTCCAAAATCTTGATGACCCCAATCTCTTGTTTTGTACGTTTTTTCCACGTGTCTTGACATCCAAAGTATCCCTGCAAAGTTTGGTGAAGATCTGAGTATGTAGTTTTTGACCTTATATGGAACCTCCTTTCTGAAAATTTGAGAATTCTTAAAAAATTCGTCCAAAATCTTGATGTCTCCAATCTCTTGTTTTGTACGTTTTTTCCACGTGTCTTGACATCCAATGTATCCATGCAAAGTTTGGTGAAGATCTGAGTATGTCGTTTTTGACCTTATCTGGAACCTCCCATCTGAAAATTTGAAAATTCTTAAAAAATTCGTCGAAAATCTTGATGTCTCCAATCTTTTGTTTTGTACGTTTTTTCCACGTGTCTTGACATGCAAAGTATCCCTGCAACGTTTGGTGAAGATCTGAGTATGTAGTTTTTGACCTTATCTGGAACCTCCTATCTGAAAATTTGAAAATTCTTAAAAAATTCGTCGAAAATCTTGATGTCTCCAATCTCTTGTTTTGTACGTTTTTTCCACGTGTCTTGATATCCAATGTATCCCTGCAAAGTTTGGTGAAGATCTGAGTATGTCGTTTTTGACCTTATCTGGAACATCCTTTCTGAAAATTTGAAAATTGTTAAAAAATTCGTCCAAAATCTTGATGTCTCCAATCTCTTGTTTTGTACGTTTTTTCCACGTGTCTTGACATCCAATGTATCCCTGCAAAGTTTGGTGAAGATCTGAGTATGTAGTTTTTGACCTTATCTGGAACCTCCCATCTGAAAATTTGAAAATTCTTAAAAAATTCGACCAAAATCTTGATGTCTCCAATCTTTTGTTTTGTACGTTTTTTCCACGTGTCTTGACACATAATGTATCCATGCAAAGTTTGGTGAAGATCTGAGTATGTAGTTTTTGACCTTATATGGAACCTCCTATCTGAAAATTTGAAAATTCTTAAAAAATTCGTCCAAAATCTTGATGTCTCCAATCTCTTGTTTTGTACGTTTTTTCCACGTGTCTTGACATCCAATGTATCCCTGCAAAGTTTGGTGAAGATCTGAGTATGTAGTTTTTGACCTTATCTGGAACCTCCCATCTGAAAATTTGAAAATTCCTAAAAAATCCGTGCAAAATCTTGATGACCCCAATCTCTTGTTTTGTACTTTTTTTCCACGTGTCTTGACATCCAATGTATCCATGCAAAGTTTGGTGAAGATCTGAGTATGTCGTTTTTGACCTTATCTGGAACATCCTTTCTGAAAATTTGAAAATTGTTAAAAAATTCGTCCAAAATCTTGATGTCTCCAATCTCTTTTTTGTACGTTTTTTCCACGTGTCTTGACATCCAATGTATCCCTGCAAAGTTTGGTGAAGATCTGAGTATGTAGTTTTTGACCTTATCTGGAACCTCCCATCTGAAAATTTGAAAATTCTTCAAAAATTCGTCGAAAATCTTGATGTCTCCAATCTCTTGTTTTGTACGTTTTTTCCACGTGTCTCGACCTCCAATGGATCCCTGCAAAGTTTAGTGAAGATCTGAGTATGTCGTTTTTGACCTTATCTGGAACATCCTTTCTGAAAATTTGAAAATTCTTAAAAAATTCGTCCAAAATCTTGATGTCTCCAATCTCTTGTTTTGTACGTTTTTTCCACGTGTCTTGACATCCAATGTATCCCTGCAAAGTTTGGTGAAGATCTGAGTATGTAGTTTTTGACCTTATCTGGAACCTCCCATCTGAAAATTTGAAAATTCTTAAAAAATTCGACCAATATCTTGATGTCTCCAATCTTTTGTTTTGTACGTTTTTTCCACGTGTCTTGACACATAATGTATCCATGCAAAGTTTGGTGAAGATCTGAGTATGTAGTTTTTGACCTTATATGGAACCTCCTATCTGAAAATTTGAAAATTCTTAAAAAATTCGTCCAAAATCTTGATGTCTCCAATCTCTTGTTTTGTACGTTTTTTCCACGTGTCTTGACATGCAAAGTATCCCTGCAACGTTTGGTGAAGATCTGAGTATGTAGTTTTTGACCTTATCTGGAACCTCCTATCTGAAAATTTGAAAATTCTTCAAAAATTCGTCGAAAATCTTGATGTCTCCAATCTCTTGTTTTGTACGTTTTTTCCACGTGTCTTGACATCCAATGTATCCCTGCAATGTTTGGTGGAGATCTGAGTATGTAGTTTTTGACCTTATATGGAACCTCCTATCTGAAAATTTGAAAATTCTTAAAAAATTCGTCCAAAATCTTGATGTCACCAATCCTATGTTTTGTATGTTTTTTCCACGTGTCTTGACATCCAATGTATCCATGCAAAGTTTGGTGAAGATCTGAGTATGTCGTTTTTGACCTTATCTGGAACCTCCCATCTGAAAATTTGAAAATTCTTAAAAAATTCGTCGAAAATCTTGATGTCTCCGATCTCTTGTTTTGTACGTTTTTTCAACGTGTCTTGACATGCAAAGTATTCCTGCAAAGTTTGGTGAAGATCTGAGTATGTAGTTTTTGACCTTATCTGGAACCTCCTATCTGAAAATTTGAAAATTCTTAAAAAATTCGTCCAAAATTTTGATGTCTCCAATCTCTTGTTTTGTACGTTTTTTCCACGTGTCTTGACATCCAATGTATCCCTGCAATGTTTGGTGAAGATCTGAGTATGTAGTTTTTGACCTTATCTGGAACCTCCCATCTGAAAATTTGAAAATTCCTAAAAAATCCGTCCAAAATCTTGATGACCCCAATCTCTTGTTTTGTACGTTTTTTCCACGTGTCTTGACATCCAATGTATCCCTGCAAAGTTTGGTGAAGATCTGAGTATGTAGTTTTTGACCTTATCTGGAACCTCCTATCTGAAAATTTGAAAATTCTTAAAAAATTCGTCCAAAATCTTGATGTCTCCAATCTCTTGTTTTGTACGTTTTTTCCACGTGTCTTGATATCCAATGTATCCCTGCAAAGTTTGGTGAAGATCTGAGTATGTAGTTTTTGACCTTATATGGAACTTCCTATCTGAAAATTTGAAAATTCTTAAAAAATTCGTCCAAAATCTTGATGTCTCCAAACTCTTGTTTTGTACGTTTTTTCCACGTGTCTTGACATCCAATGTATCCCTGCAAAGTTTGGTGAAGATCTGAGTATGTAGTTTTTGACCTTATATTGAACCTCCCATCTGAAAATTTGAAAATTCTTAAAAAATTCGTCCAAAATCTTGATGTCTCCAATCTCTTGTTTTGTACGTTTTTTCCACGTGTCTTGATATCCAATGTATCCCTGCAAAGTTTGGTGAAGATCTGAGTATGTAGTTTTTGACCTTATATGGAACCTCCTATCTGAAAATTTGAAAATTCTTAAAAAATTCGTCCAAAATTTTGATGTCTCCAATCTCTTGTTTTGTACGTTTTTTCCACGTGTCTTGACATCCAATGTATTCCTGCAAAGTTTGGTGAAGATCTGAGTATGTAGTTTTTGACCTCATCTGGAACCTCCTATCTGAAAATTTGAAAATTCCTAAAAAATCCGTCCAAAATCTTGATGACCCCAATCTCTTGTTTTGTACGTTTTTTCCACGTGTCTTGACATCCAATGTATCCATGCAAAGTTTGGTGAAGATCTGAGTATATCGTTTTTGACCTTATCTGGAACATCCTTTCTGAAAATTTGAAAATTCTTAAAAAATTCGTCCAAAATCTTGATGTCTCCAATCTCTTGTTTTGTACGTTTTTTCCACGTGTCTTGACACATAATGTATCCATGCAAAGTTTGGTGAAGATCTGAGTATGTAGTTTTTGACCTTATATGGAACCTCCTATCTGAAAATTTGAAAATTCTTAAAAAATTCGTCCAAAATCTTGATGACCCCAATCTCTTGTTTTGTACGTTTTTTCCACGTGTCTTGACACATAATGTATCCATGCAAAGTTTGGTGAAGATCTGAGTATGTAGTTTTTGACCTTATATGGAACCTCCTATCTGAAAATTTGAAAATTCTTAAAAAATTCGTCCAAAATCTTGATGTCTCCAATCTCTTGTTTTGTACGTTTTTTCCACGTGTCTTGACATCCAATGTATCCCTGCAAAGTTTGGTGAAGATCTGAGTATGTAGTTTTTGACCTTATCTGGAACCTCCCATCTGAAAATTTGAAAATTCCTAAAAAATCCGTGCAAAATCTTGATGACCCCAATCTCTTGTTTTGTACGTTTTTTCCACGTGTCTTGACATCCAATGTATCCATGCAAAGTTTGGTGAAGATCTGAGTATGTCGTTTTTGACCTTATCTGGAACATCCTTTCTGAAAATTTGAAAATTGTTAAAAAATTCGTCCAAAATTTTGATGTCTCCAATCTCTTGTTTTGTACGTTTTTTCCACGTGTCTTGACATCCAATGTATTCCTGCAATGTTTGGTGAAGATCTGAGTATGTAGTTTTTGACCTTATATGGAACCTCCTATCTGAAAATTTGAAAATTCTTAAAAAATTCGACCAAAATCTTGATGTTCCGAATCCTATGTTTTGTATGTTTTTTCCACGTGTCTTGACATCCAATGTATCCATGCAAAGTTTGGTGAAGATCTGAGTATGTAGTTTTTGACCTTATATTGAACCTCCCATCTGAAAATTTGAAAATTGTTAAAAAATTCGTCCAAAATCTTGATGTCTCCAATCTCTTTTTTGTACGTTTTTTCCACGTGTCTTGACATCCAATGTATCCCTGCAAAGTTTGGTGAAGATCTGAGTATGTAGTTTTTGACCTTATCTGGAACCTCCTATCTGAAAATTTGAAAATTCTTAAAAAATTCGACCAAAATCTTGATGTCTCCAATCTTTTGTTTTGTACGTTTTTTCCACGTGTCTTGACACATAATGTATCCATGCAAAGTTTGGTGAAGATCTGAGTATGTAGTTTTTGACCTTATATGGAACCTCCTATCTGAAAATTTGAAAATTCTTAAAAAATTCGTCCAAAATCTTGATGTCTCCAATCTCTTGTTTTGTACGTTTTTTCCACGTGTCTTGACATCCAATGTATCCCTGCAAAGTTTGGTGAAGATCTGAGTATGTAGTTTTTGACCTTATCTGGAACCTCCCATCTGAAAATTTGAAAATTCTTAAAAAATTCGTCCAAAATCTTGATGACCCCAATCTCTTGTTTTGTACGTTTTTTCCACGTGTCTTGACATCCAAAGTATCCCTGCAAAGTTTGGTGAAGATCTGAGTATGTAGTTTTTGACCTTATATGGAACCTCCTTTCTGAAAATTTGAGAATTCTTAAAAAATTCGTCCAAAATCTTGATGTCTCCAATCTCTTGTTTTGTACGTTTTTTCCACGTGTCTTGACATCCAATGTATCCATGCAAAGTTTGGTGAAGATCTGAGTATGTCGTTTTTGACCTTATCTGGAACCTCCCATCTGAAAATTTGAAAATTCTTAAAAAATTCGTCGAAAATCTTGATGTCTCCAATCTTTTGTTTTGTACGTTTTTTCCACGTGTCTTGACATGCAAAGTATCCCTGCAACGTTTGGTGAAGATCTGAGTATGTAGTTTTTGACCTTATCTGGAACCTCCTATCTGAAAATTTGAAAATTCTTAAAAAATTCGTCGAAAATCTTGATGTCTCCAATCTCTTGTTTTGTACGTTTTTTCCACGTGTCTTGATATCCAATGTATCCCTGCAAAGTTTGGTGAAGATCTGAGTATGTCGTTTTTGACCTTATCTGGAACATCCTTTCTGAAAATTTGAAAATTGTTAAAAAATTCGTCCAAAATCTTGATGTCTCCAATCTCTTTTTTGTACGTTTTTTCCACGTGTCTTGACATCCAATGTATCCCTGCAAAGTTTGGTGAAGATCTGAGTATGTAGTTTTTGACCTTATCTGGAACCTCCCATCTGAAAATTTAAAAATTCTTAAAAAATTCGACCAAAATCTTGATGTCTCCAATCTATTGTTTTGTACGTTTTTTCCACGTGTCTTGACACATAATGTATCCATGCAAAGTTTGGTGAAGATCTGAGTATGTAGTTTTTGACCTTATATGGAACCTCCTATCTGAAAATTTGAAAATTCTTAAAAAATTCGTCCAAAATCTTGATGTCTCCAATCTCTTGTTTTGTACGTTTTTTCCACGTGTCTTGACATCCAATGTATCCCTGCAAAGTTTGGTGAAGATCTGAGTATGTAGTTTTTGACCTTATCTGGAACCTCCCATCTGAAAATTTGAAAATTCCTAAAAAATCCGTGCAAAATCTTGATGACCCCAATCTCTTGTTTTGTACGTTTTTTCCACGTGTCTTGACATCCAATGTATCCATGCAAAGTTTGGTGAAGATCTGAGTATGTCGTTTTTGACCTTATCTGGAACATCCTTTCTGAAAATTTGAAAATTGTTAAAAAATTCGTCCAAAATCTTGATGTCTCCAATCTCTTTTTTGTACGTTTTTTCCACGTGTCTTGACATCCAATGTATCCCTGCAAAGTTTGGTGAAGATCTGAGTATGTAGTTTTTGACCTTATCTGGAACCTCCCATCTGAAAATTTGAAAATTCTTAAAAAATTCGTCGAAAATCTTGATGTCTCCGATCTCTTGTTTTGTACGTTTTTTCCACGTGTCTTGACATGCAAAGTATTCCTGCAAAGTTTGGTGAAGATCTGAGTATGTAGTTTTTGACCTCATCTGGAACCTCCTATCTGAAAATTTGAAAATTCTTAAAAAATTCGTCCAAAATTTTGATGTCTCCAATCTCTTGTTTTGTACGTTTTTTTCACGTGTCTTGACATCCAATGTATCCCTGCAAAGTTTGGTGAAGATCTGAGTATGTAGTTTTTGACCTTATCTGGAACCTCCCATCTGAAAATTTGAAAATTCTTAAAAAATTCGTCGAAAATCTTGATGTCTCCGATCTCTTGTTTTGTACGTTTTTTCCACGTGTCTTGACATCCAATGTATCCCTGCAAAGTTTGGTGAAGATCTGAGTATGTAGTTTTTGACCTTATATGGAACCTCCTTTCTGAAAATTTGAAAATTCTCAAAAAATTCGTCCATAATCTTGATGTCTCCAATCTCTTGTTTTGTACGTTTTTTCCACGTGTCTTGACATCCAATGTATCCCTGCAAAGTTTGGTGAAGATCTGAGTATGTCGTTTTTGACCTTATCTGGAACCTCCCATCTGAAAATTTGAAAATTCTTAAAAAATTCGTCGAAAATCTTGATGTCTCCAATCTTTTGTTTTGTACGTTTTTTCCACGTGTCTTGACATGCAAAGTATCCCTGCAACGTTTGGTGAAGATCTGAGTATGTAGTTTTTGACCTTATCTGGAACCTCCTATCTGAAAATTTGAAAATTCTTAAAAAATTCGTCGAAAATCTTGATGTCTCCAATCTCTTGTTTTGTACGTTTTTTCCACGTGTCTTGACATCCAATGTATTCCTGCAATGTTTGGTGGAGCTCTGAGTATGTAGTTTTAGACCTTATCTGGAACCTCCTATCTGAAAATTTGAAAATTCTTCAAAAATTCGTCCAAAATCTTGATGTCTCCAATCTCTTGTTTTGTACGTTTTTTCCACGTGTCTCGACCTCCAATGGATCCCTGCAAAGTTTGGTGAAGATCTGAGTATGTCGTTTTTGACCTTATCTGGAACATCCTTTCTGAAAATTTGAAAATTCTTAAAAAATTCGTCGAAAATCTTGATGTCTCCAATCTCTTGTTTTGTACGTTTTTTCCACGTGTCTTGACATCCAATGTATCCCTGCAAAGTTTGGTGAAGATCTGAGTATGTAGTTTTTGACCTTATATGGAACCTCCTATCTGAAAATTTGAAAATTCTTAAAAAATTCGTCCAAAATCTTGATGTCTCCAATCTCTTGTTTTGTACGTTTTTTCCACGTGTCTCGACCTCCAATGGATCCCTGCAAAGTTTGGTGAAGATCTGAGTATGTCGTTTTTGACCTTATCTGGAACCTCCCATCTGAAAATTTGAAAATTCTTAAAAAATTCGTCGAAAATCTTGATGTCTCCGATCTCTTGTTTTGTACGTTTTTTCCACGTGTCTTGACATGCAAAGTATTCCTGCAAAGTTTGGTGAAGATCTGAGTATGTAGTTTTTGACCTCATCTGGAACCTCCTATCTGAAAATTTGAAAATTCTTAAAAAATCCGTGCAAAATCTTGATGACCCCAATCTCTTGTTTTGTACGTTTTTTCCACGTGTCTTGACATCCAATGTATTCCTGCAATGTTTGGTGAAGATCTGAGTATGTAGTTTTTGACCTTATATGGAACCTCCTATCTGAAAATTTGAAAATTCTTAAAAAATTCGACCAAAATCTTGATGTTCCGAATCCTATGTTTTGTATGTTTTTTCCACGTGTCTTGACATCCAATGTATCCATGCAAAGTTTGGTGAAGATCTGAGTATGTAGATTTTGACCTTATATTGAACCTCCCATCTGAAAATTTGAAAATTCTTAAAAAATTCGTCCAAAATCTTGATGACCCCAATCTCTTGTTTTGTACGTTTTTTCCACGTGTCTTGACATCCAAAGTATCCCTGCAAAGTTTGGTGAAGATCTGAGTATGTAGTTTTTGACCTTATATGGAACCTCCTTTCTGAAAATTTGAGAATTCTTAAAAAATTCGTCCAAAATCTTGATGTCTCCAATCTTTTGTTTTGTACGTTTTTTCCACGTGTCTTGACACATAATGTATCCATGCAAAGTTTGGTGAAGATCTGAGTATGTAGTTTTTGACCTTATATGGAACCTCCTATCTGAAAATTTGAAAATTCTTAAAAAATTCGTCCAAAATCTTGATGTCTCCAATCTCTTGTTTTGTACGTTTTTTCCACGTGTCTTGACATCCAATGTATCCCTGCAAAGTTTGGTGAAGATCTGAGTATGTAGTTTTTGACCTTATCTGGAACCTCCCATCTGAAAATTTGAAAATTCCTAAAAAATCCGTGCAAAATCTTGATGACCCCAATCTCTTGTTTTGTACGTTTTTTCCACGTGTCTTGACATCCAATGTATCCATGCAAAGTTTGGTGAAGATCTGAGTATGTCGTTTTTGACCTTATCTGGAACATCCTTTCTGAAAATTTGAAAATTGTTAAAAAATTCGTCCAAAATCTTGATGTCTCCAATCTCTTTTTTGTACGTTTTTTCCACGTGTCTTGACATCCAATGTATCCCTGCAAAGTTTGGTGAAGATCTGAGTATGTAGTTTTTGACCTTATCTGGAACCTCCCATCTGAAAATTTGAAAATTCTTAAAAAATTCGTCGAAAATCTTGATGTCTCCGATCTCTTGTTTTGTACGTTTTTTCCACGTGTCTTGACATGCAAAGTATTCCTGCAAAGTTTGGTGAAGATCTGAGTATGTAGTTTTTGACCTCATCTGGAACCTCCTATCTGAAAATTTGAAAATTCTTAAAAAATTCGTCCAAAATTTTGATGTCTCCAATCTCTTGTTTTGTACGTTTTTTCCACGTGTCTTGACATCCAATGTATCCCTGCAAAGTTTGGTGAAGATCTGAGTATGTAGTTTTTGACCTTATCTGGAACCTCCCATCTGAAAATTTGAAAATTCTTAAAAAATTCGTCGAAAATCTTGATGTCTCCGATCTCTTGTTTTGTACGTTTTTTCCACGTGTCTTGACATCCAATGTATCCCTGCAAAGTTTGGTGAAGATCTGAGTATGTAGTTTTTGACCTTATATGGAACCTCCTTTCTGAAAATTTGAAAATTCTCAAAAAATTCGTCCATAATCTTGATGTCTCCAATCTCTTGTTTTGTACGTTTTTTCCACGTGTCTTGACATCCAATGTATCCCTGCAAAGTTTGGTGAAGATCTGAGTATGTCGTTTTTGACCTTATCTGGAACCTCCTATCTGAAAATTTGAAAATTCTTAAAAAATTCGTCGAAAATCTTGATGTCTCCAATCTTTTGTTTTGTACGTTTTTTCCACGTGTCTTGACATGCAAAGTATCCCTGCAACGTTTGGTGAAGATCTGAGTATGTAGTTTTTGACCTTATCTGGAACCTCCTATCTGAAAATTTGAAAATTCTTCAAAAATTCGTCGAAAATCTTGATGTCTCCAATCTCTTGTTTTGTACGTTTTTTCCACGTGTCTTGACATCCAATGTATTCCTGCAATGTTTGGTGGAGCTCTGAGTATGTAGTTTTAGACCTTATCTGGAACCTCCTATCTGAAAATTTGAAAATTCTTCAAAAATTCGTCCAAAATCTTGATGTCTCCAATCTCTTGTTTTGTACGTTTTTTCCACGTGTCTCGACCTCCAATGGATCCCTGCAAAGTTTGGTGAAGATCTGAGTATGTCGTTTTTGACCTTATCTGGAACATCCTTTTTGAAAATTTGAAAATTCTTAAAAAATTCGTCGAAAATCTTGATGTCTCCAATCTCTTGTTTTGTACGTTTTTTCCACGTGTCTTGACATCCAATGTATCCCTGCAAAGTTTGGTGAAGATCTGAGTATGTAGTTTTTGACCTTATATGGAACCTCCTATCTGAAAATTTGAAAATTCTTAAAAAATTCGTCCAAAATCTTGATGTCTCCAATCTCTTGTTTTGTACGTTTTTTCCACGTGTCTCGACCTCCAATGGATCCCTGCAAAGTTTGGTGAAGATCTGAGTATGTCGTTTTTGACCTTATCTGGAACCTCCCATCTGAAAATTTGAAAATTCTTAAAAAATTCGTCGAAAATCTTGATGTCTCCGATCTCTTGTTTTGTACGTTTTTTCCACGTGTCTTGACATGCAAAGTATTCCTGCAAAGTTTGGTGAAGATCTGAGTATGTAGTTTTTGACCTCATCTGGAACCTCCTATCTGAAAATTTGAAAATTCTTAAAAAATCCGTGCAAAATCTTGATGACCCCAATCTCTTGTTTTGTACGTTTTTTCCACGTGTCTTGACATCCAATGTATTCCTGCAATGTTTGGTGAAGATCTGAGTATGTAGTTTTTGACCTTATATGGAACCTCCTATCTGAAAATTTGAAAATTCTTAAAAAATTCGACCAAAATCTTGATGTTCCGAATCCTATGTTTTGTATGTTTTTTCCACGTGTCTTGACATCCAATGTATCCATGCAAAGTTTGGTGAAGATCTGAGTATGTAGATTTTGACCTTATATTGAACCTCCCATCTGAAAATTTGAAAATTCTTAAAAAATTCGTCCAAAATCTTGATGACCCCAATCTCTTGTTTTGTACGTTTTTTCCACGTGTCTTGACATCCAAAGTATCCCTGCAAAGTTTGGTGAAGATCTGAGTATGTAGTTTTTGACCTTATATGGAACCTCCTTTCTGAAAATTTGAGAATTCTTAAAAAATTCGTCCAAAATCTTGATGTCTCCAATCTCTTGTTTTGTACGTTTTTTCCACGTGTCTTGACATCCAATGTATCCCTGCAAAGTTTGGTGAAGATCTGAGTATGTAGTTTTTGACCTTATCTGGAACATCCTTTCTGAAAATTTGAAAATTGTTAAAAAATTCGTCCAAAATCTTGATGTCTCCAATCTCTTTTTTGTACGTTTTTTCCACGTGTCTTGACATCCAATGTATCCCTGCAAAGTTTGGTGAAGATCTGAGTATGTAGTTTTTGACCTTATCTGGAACCTCCCATCTGAAAATTTGAAAATTCTTAAAAAATTCGACCAAAATCTTGATGTCTCCAATCTTTTGTTTTGTACGTTTTTTCCACGTGTCTTGACACATAATGTATCCATGCAAAGTTTGGTGAAGATCTGAGTATGTAGTTTTTGACCTTATATGGAACCTCCTATCTGAAAATTTGAAAATTCTTAAAAAATTCGTCCAAAATCTTGATGTCTCCAATCTCTTGTTTTGTACGTTTTTTCCACGTGTCTCGACCTCCAATGGATCCCTGCAAAGTTTGGTGAAGATCTGAGTATGTCGTTTTTGACCTTATCTGGAACCTCCCATCTGAAAATTTGAAAATTCTTAAAAAATTCGTCGAAAATCTTGATGTCTCCGATCTCTTGTTTTGTACGTTTTTTCCACGTGTCTTGACATGCAAAGTATTCCTGCAAAGTTTGGTGAAGATCTGAGTATGTAGTTTTTGACCTCATCTGGAACCTCCTATCTGAAAATTTGAAAATTCTTAAAAAATCCGTGCAAAATCTTGATGACCCCAATCTCTTGTTTTGTACGTTTTTTCCACGTGTCTTGACATCCAATGTATTCCTGCAATGTTTGGTGAAGATCTGAGTATGTAGTTTTTGACCTTATATGGAACCTCCTATCTGAAAATTTGAAAATTCTTAAAAAATTCGACCAAAATCTTGATGTTCCGAATCCTATGTTTTGTATGTTTTTTCCACGTGTCTTGACATCCAATGTATCCATGCAAAGTTTGGTGAAGATCTGAGTATGTAGATTTTGACCTTATATTGAACCTCCCATCTGAAAATTTGAAAATTCTTAAAAAATTCGTCCAAAATCTTGATGACCCCAATCTCTTGTTTTGTACGTTTTTTCCACGTGTCTTGACATCCAAAGTATCCCTGCAAAGTTTGGTGAAGATCTGAGTATGTAGTTTTTGACCTTATATGGAACCTCCTTTCTGAAAATTTGAGAATTCTTAAAAAATTCGTCCAAAATCTTGATGTCTCCAATCTCTTGTTTTGTACGTTTTTTCCACGTGTCTTGACATCCAATGTATCCCTGCAAAGTTTGGTGAAGATCTGAGTATGTAGTTTTTGACCTTATCTGGAACATCCTTTCTGAAAATTTGAAAATTGTTAAAAAATTCGTCCAAAATCTTGATGTCTCCAATCTCTTTTTTGTACGTTTTTTCCACGTGTCTTGACATCCAATGTATCCCTGCAAAGTTTGGTGAAGATCTGAGTATGTAGTTTTTGACCTTATCTGGAACCTCCCATCTGAAAATTTGAAAATTCTTAAAAAATTCGACCAAAATCTTGATGTCTCCAATCTTTTGTTTTGTACGTTTTTTCCACGTGTCTTGACACATAATGTATCCATGCAAAGTTTGGTGAAGATCTGAGTATGTAGTTTTTGACCTTATATGGAACCTCCTATCTGAAAATTTGAAAATTCTTAAAAAATTCGTCCAAAATCTTGATGTCTCCAATCTCTTGTTTTGTACGTTTTTTCCACGTGTCTTGACATCCAATGTATCCCTGCAAAGTTTGGTGAAGATCTGAGTATGTAGTTTTTGACCTTATCTGGAACCTCCCATCTGAAAATTTGAAAATTCCTAAAAAATCCGTGCAAAATCTTGATGACCCCAATCTCTTGTTTTGTACGTTTTTTCCACGTGTCTTGACATCCAATGTATTCCTGCAATGTTTGGTGAAGATCTGAGTATGTAGTTTTTGACCTTATATGGAACCTCCTATCTGAAAATTTGAAAATTCTTAAAAAATTCGACCAAAATCTTGATGTTCCGAATCCTATGTTTTGTATGTTTTTTCCACGTGTCTTGACATCCAATGTATCCATGCAAAGTTTGGTGAAGATCTGAGTATGTAGTTTTTGACCTTATATTGAACCTCCCATCTGAAAATTTGAAAATTCTTAAAAAATTCGTCCAAAATCTTGATGACCCCAATCTCTTGTTTTGTACGTTTTTTCCACGTGTCTTGACATCCAAAGTATCCCTGCAAAGTTTGGTGAAGATCTGAGTATGTAGTTTTTGACCTTATATTGAACCTCCCATCTGAAAATTTGAAAATTCTTAAAAAATTCGTCCAAAATCTTGATGTCTCCAATCTCTTGTTTTGTACGTTTTTTCCACGTGTCTTGACATCCAATGTATCCATGCAAAGTTTGGTGAAGATCTGAGTATGTCGTTTTTGACCTTATCTGGAACCTCCCATCTGAAAATTTGAAAATTCTTAAAAAATTCGTCGAAAATCTTGATGTCTCCAATCTTTTGTTTTGTACGTTTTTTCCACGTGTCTTGACATGCAAAGTATCCCTGCAACGTTTGGTGAAGATCTGAGTATGTAGTTTTTGACCTTATCTGGAACCTCCTATCTGAAAATTTGAAAATTCTTCAAAAATTCGTCGAAAATCTTGATGTCTCCAATCTCTTGTTTTGTACGTTTTTTCCACGTGTCTTGACATCCAATGTATTCCTGCAATGTTTGGTGGAGATCTGAGTATGTAGTTTTAGACCTTATCTGGAACCTCCTATCTGAAAATTTGAAAATTCTTCAAAAATTCGTCCAAAATCTTGATGTCTCCAATCTCTTGTTTTGTACGTTTTTTCCACGTGTCTCGACCTCCAATGGATCCCTGCAAAGTTTGGTGAAGATCTGAGTATGTCGTTTTTGACCTTATCTGGAACATCCTTTCTGAAAATTTGAAAATTCTTAAAAAATTCGTCGAAAATCTTGATGTCTCCAATCTCTTGTTTTGTACGTTTTTTCCACGTGTCTTGACATCCAATGTATCCCTGCAAAGTTTGGTGAAGATCTGAGTATGTAGTTTTTGACCTTATATGGAACCTCCTATCTGAAAATTTGAAAATTCTTAAAAAATTCGTCCAAAATCTTGATGTCTCCAATCTCTTGTTTTGTACGTTTTTTCCACGTGTCTCGACCTCCAATGGATCCCTGCAAAGTTTGGTGAAGATCTGAGTATGTCGTTTTTGACCTTATCTGGAACCTCCCATCTGAAAATTTGAAAATTCTTAAAAAATTCGTCGAAAATCTTGATGTCTCCGATCTCTTGTTTTGTACGTTTTTTCCACGTGTCTTGACATGCAAAGTATTCCTGCAAAGTTTGGTGAAGATCTGAGTATGTAGTTTTTGACCTCATCTGGAACCTCCTATCTGAAAATTTGAAAATTCTTAAAAAATTCGTCCAAAATCTTGATGTCTCCAATCTCTTGTTTTGTACGTTTTTTCCACGTGTCTTGACATCCAATGTATCCCTGCAATGTTTGGTGAAGATCTGAGTATGTAGTTTTTGACCTTATCTGGAACCTCCCATCTGAAAATTTGAAAATTCCTAAAAAATCCGTCCAAAATCTTGATGACCCCAATCTCTTGTTTTGTACTTTTTTCCACGAGTCTCGACCTCCAATGTATCCCTGCAAAGTTTGGTGAAGATCTGAGTATGTAGTTTTTGACCTTATATGGAACCTCCTATCTGAAAATTTGAAAATTCTTAAAAAATTCGTCCAAAATCTTGATGTCAGCAATCCTATGTTTTGTATGTTTTTTCCACGTGTCTTGACATCCAATGTATCCATGCAAAGTTTGGTGAAGATCTGAGTATGTCGTTTTTGACCTTATCTGGAACCTCCCATCTGAAAATTTGAAAATTCTTAAAAAATTCGTCGAAAATCTTGATGTCTCCGATCTCTTGTTTTGTACGTTTTTTCCACGTGTCTTGACATGCAAAGTATCCCTGCAACGTTTGGTGAAGATCTGAGTATGTAGTTTTTGACCTTATCTGGAACCTCCTATCTGAAAATTTGAAAATTCTTCAAAAATTCGTCGAAAATCTTGATGTCTCCAATCTCTTGTTTTGTACGTTTTTTCCACGTGTCTTGACATCCAATGTATCCCTGCAATGTTTGGTGGAGATCTGAGTATGTAGTTTTTGACCTTATCTGGGACCTCCTATCAGAAAATTTGAAAATTCTTCAAAAATTCGTCCAAAATCTTGATGTCTCCAATCTCTTGTTTTGTACGTTTTTTCCACGTGTCTCGACCTCCAATGTATCCCTGCAAAGTTTGGTGAAGATCTGAGTATGTCGTTTTTGACCTTATCTGGAACATCCTTTCTGAAAATTTGAAAATTCTTAAAAAATTCGTCGAAAATCTTGATGTCTCCAATCTCTTGTTTTGTACGTTTTTTCCACGTGTCTTGACATCCAATGTATCCCTGCAAAGTTTGGTGAAGATCTGAGTATGTAGTTTTTGACCTTATATGGAACCTCCTTTCTGAAAATTTGAAAATTCTCAAAAAATTCGTCCATAATCTTGATGTCTCCAATCTCTTGTTTTGTACGTTTTTTCCACGTGTCTTGACATCCAATGTATCCCTGCAAAGTTTGGTGAAGATCTGAGTATGTAGTTTTTGACCTTATCTGGAACCTGCCATCTGAAAATTTGAAAATTCTTAAAAAATTCGACCAAAATCTTGATGTCTCCAATCTCTTGTTTTGTACGTTTTTTCCACGTGTCTTGACATCCAATGTATCCCTGCAAAGTTTGGTGAAGATCTGAGTATGTAGTTTTTGACCTTATATTGAACCTCCCATCTGAAAATTTGAAAATTCTTAAAAAATTCGTCCAAAATCTTGATGACCCCAATCTCTTGTTTTGTACGTTTTTTCCACGTGTCTTGACATCCAAAGTATCCCTGCAAAGTTTGGTGAAGATCTGAGTATGTAGTTTTTGACCTTATATTGAACCTCCCATCTGAAAATTTGAAAATTCTTAAAAAATTCGTCCAAAATCTTGATGTCTCCAATCTCTTGTTTTGTACGTTTTTTCCACGTGTCTTGACATCCAATGTATCCATGCAAAGTTTGGTGAAGATCTGAGTATGTCGTTTTTGACCTTATCTGGAACCTCCCATCTGAAAATTTGAAAATTCTTAAAAAATTCGTCGAAAATCTTGATGTCTCCAATCTTTTGTTTTGTACGTTTTTTCCACGTGTCTTGACATGCAAAGTATCCCTGCAACGTTTGGTGAAGATCTGAGTATGTAGTTTTTGACCTTATCTGGAACCTCCTATCTGAAAATTTGAAAATTCTTCAAAAATTCGTCGAAAATCTTGATGTCTCCAATCTCTTGTTTTGTACGTTTTTTCCACGTGTCTTGACATCCAATGTATTCCTGCAATGTTTGGTGGAGATCTGAGTATGTAGTTTTAGACCTTATCTGGAACCTCCTATCTGAAAATTTGAAAATTCTTCAAAAATTCGTCCAAAATCTTGATGTCTCCAATCTCTTGTTTTGTACGTTTTTTCCACGTGTCTCGACCTCCAATGGATCCCTGCAAAGTTTGGTGAAGATCTGAGTATGTCGTTTTTGACCTTATCTGGAACATCCTTTCTGAAAATTTGAAAATTCTTAAAAAATTCGTCGAAAATCTTCATGTCTCCAATCTCTTGTTTTGTACGTTTTTTCCACGTGTCTTGACATCCAATGGATCATTGCAAAGTTTGGTGAAGATCTGAGTATGTCGTTTTTGACCTTATCTGGAACATCCTTTCTGAAAATTTGAAAATTCTTAAAAAATTCGTCGAAAATCTTGATGTCTCCAATCTCTTGTTTTGTACGTTTTTTCCACGTGTCTTGACATCCAATGGATCCCTGCAAAGTTTGGTGAAGATCTGAGTTTGTCGTTTTTGACCTTATCTGGAACATCCTTTCTGAAAATTTGAAAATTCTTAAAAAATTCGTCGAAAATCTTGATGTCTCCAATCTCTTGTTTTGTACGTTTTTTCCACGTGTCTTGACATCCAATGTATCCCTGCAAAGTTTGGTGAAGATCTGAGTATGTAGTTTTTGACCTTATATTGAACCTCCCATCTGAAAATTTGAAAATTCTTAAAAAATTCGTCCAAAATCTTGATGACCCCAATCTCTTGTTTTGTACGTTTTTTCCACGTGTCTTGACATCCAAAGTATCCCTGCAAAGTTTGGTGAAGATCTGAGTATGTAGTTTTTGACCTTATATTGAACCTCCCATCTGAAAATTTGAAAATTCTTAAAAAATTCGTCCAAAATCTTGATGTCTCCAATCTCTTGTTTTGTACGTTTTTTCCACGTGTCTTGACATCCAATGTATCCATGCAAGGTTTGGTGAAGATCTGAGTATGTCGTTTTTGACCTTATCTGGAACCTCCCATCTGAAAATTTGAAAATTCTTAAAAAATTCGTCGAAAATCTTGATGTCTCCAATCTTTTGTTTTGTACGTTTTTTCCACGTGTCTTGACATGCAAAGTATCCCTGCAACGTTTGGTGAAGATCTGAGTATGTAGTTTTTGACCTTATCTGGAACCTCCTATCTGAAAATTTGAAAATTCTTCAAAAATTCGTCGAAAATCTTGATGTCTCCAATCTCTTGTTTTGTACGTTTTTTCCACGTGTCTTGACATCCAATGTATTCCTGCAATGTTTGGTGGAGATCTGAGTATGTAGTTTTAGACCTTATCTGGAACCTCCTATCTGAAAATTTGAAAATTCTTCAAAAATTCGTCCAAAATCTTGATGTCTCCAATCTCTTGTTTTGTACGTTTTTTCCACGTGTCTCGACCTCCAATGGATCCCTGCAAAGTTTGGTGAAGATCTGAGTATGTCGTTTTTGACCTTATCTGGAACATCCTTTCTGAAAATTTGAAAATTCTTAAAAAATTCGTCGAAAATCTTGATGTCTCCAATCTCTTGTTTTGTACGTTTTTTCCACGTGTCTTGACATCCAATGTATCCCTGCAAAGTTTGGTGAAGATCTGAGTATGTAGTTTTTGACCTTATATGGAACCTCCTATCTGAAAATTTGAAAATTCTTAAAAAATTCGTCCAAAATCTTGATGTCTCCAATCTCTTGTTTTGTACGTTTTTTCCACGTGTCTCGACCTCCAATGGATCCCTGCAAAGTTTGGTGAAGATCTGAGTATGTAGTTTTTGACCTTATCTGGAACCTCCTATCTGAAAATTTGAAAATTCTTAAAAAATTCGTCCAAAATCTTGATGTCTCCAATCTCTTGTTTTGTACGTTTTTTCCACGTGTCTTGATATCCAATGTATCCCTGCAAAGTTTGGTGAAGATCTGAGTATGTAGTTTTTGACCTTATATGGAACCTCCTATCTGAAAATTTGAAAATTCTTAAAAAATTCGTCCAAAATCTTGATGTCTCCAAACTCTTGTTTTGTACGTTTTTTCCACGTGTCTTGACATCCAATGTATCCCTGCAAAGTTTGGTGAAGATCTGAGTATGTAGTTTTTGACCTTATATTGAACCTCCCATCTGAAAATTTGAAAATTCTTAAAAAATTCGTCCAAAATCTTGATGTCTCCAATCTCTTGTTTTGTACGTTTTTTCCACGTGTCTTGATATCCAATGTATCCCTGCAAAGTTTGGTGAAGATCTGAGTATGTAGTTTTTGACCTTATATGGAACCTCCTATCTGAAAATTTGAAAATTCTTAAAAAATTCGTCCAAAATTTTGATGTCTCCAATCTCTTGTTTTGTACGTTTTTTCCACGTGTCTTGACATCCAATGAATTCCTGCAAAGTTTGGTGAAGATCTGAGTATGTAGTTTTTGACCTCATCTGGAACCTCCTATCTGAAAATTTGAAAATTCCTAAAAAATCCGTCCAAAATCTTGATGACCCCAATCTCTTGTTTTGTACGTTTTTTCCACGTGTCTTGACATCCAATGTATCCATGCAAAGTTTGGTGAAGATCTGAGTATGTCGTTTTTGACCTTATCTGGAACATCCTTTCTGAAAATTTGAAAATTCTTAAAAAATTCGTCCAAAATCTTGATGTCTCCAATCTCTTGTTTTGTACGTTTTTTCCACGTGTCTTGACACATAATGTATCCATGCAAAGTTTGGTGAAGATCTGAGTATGTAGTTTTTGACCTTATATGGAACCTCCTATCTGAAAATTTGAAAATTCTTAAAAAATTCGTCCAAAATCTTGATGACCCCAATCTCTTGTTTTGTACGTTTTTTCCACGTGTCTTGACACATAATGTATCCATGCAAAGTTTGGTGAAGATCTGAGTATGTAGTTTTTGACCTTATATGGAACCTCCTATCTGAAAATTTGAAAATTCTTAAAAAATTCGTCCAAAATCTTGATGTCTCCAATCTCTTGTTTTGTACGTTTTTTCCACGTGTCTTGACATCCAATGTATCCCTGCAAAGTTTGGTGAAGATCTGAGTATGTAGTTTTTGACCTTATCTGGAACCTCCCATCTGAAAATTTGAAAATTCCTAAAAAATCCGTGCAAAATCTTGATGACCCCAATCTCTTGTTTTGTACGTTTTTTCCACGTGTCTTGACATCCAATGTATCCATGCAAAGTTTGGTGAAGATCTGAGTATGTCGTTTTTGACCTTATCTGGAACATCCTTTCTGAAAATTTGAAAATTGTTAAAAAATTCGTCCAAAATTTTGATGTCTCCAATCTCTTGTTTTGTACGTTTTTTCCACGTGTCTTGACATCCAATGTATTCCTGCAATGTTTGGTGAAGATCTGAGTATGTAGTTTTTGACCTTATATGGAACCTCCTATCTGAAAATTTGAAAATTCTTAAAAAATTCGACCAAAATCTTGATGTTCCGAATCCTATGTTTTGTATGTTTTTTCCACGTGTCTTGACATCCAATGTATCCATGCAAAGTTTGGTGAAGATCTGAGTATGTAGTTTTTGACCTTATATTGAACCTCCCATCTGAAAATTTGAAAATTGTTAAAAAATTCGTCCAAAATCTTGATGTCTCCAATCTCTTTTTTGTACGTTTTTTCCACGTGTCTTGACATCCAATGTATCCCTGCAAAGTTTGGTGAAGATCTGAGTATGTAGTTTTTGACCTTATCTGGAACCTCCCATCTGAAAATTTGAAAATTCTTAAAAAATTCGACCAAAATCTTGATGTCTCCAATCTTTTGTTTTGTACGTTTTTTCCACGTGTCTTGACACATAATGTATCCATGCAAAGTTTGGTGAAGATCTGAGTATGTAGTTTTTGACCTTATATGGAACCTCCTATCTGAAAATTTGAAAATTCTTAAAAAATTCGTCCAAAATCTTGATGTCTCCAATCTCTTGTTTTGTACGTTTTTTCCACGTGTCTTGACATCCAATGTATCCCTGCAAAGTTTGGTGAAGATCTGAGTATGTAGTTTTTGACCTTATCTGGAACCTCCCATCTGAAAATTTGAAAATTCTTAAAAAATTCGTCCAAAATCTTGATGACCCCAATCTCTTGTTTTGTACGTTTTTTCCACGTGTCTTGACATCCAAAGTATCCCTGCAAAGTTTGGTGAAGATCTGAGTATGTAGTTTTTGACCTTATATGGAACCTCCTTTCTGAAAATTTGAGAATTCTTAAAAAATTCGTCCAAAATCTTGATGTCTCCAATCTCTTGTTTTGTACGTTTTTTCCACGTGTCTTGACATCCAATGTATCCATGCAAAGTTTGGTGAAGATCTGAGTATGTCGTTTTTGACCTTATCTGGAACCTCCCATCTGAAAATTTGAAAATTCTTAAAAAATTCGTCGAAAATCTTGATGTCTCCAATCTTTTGTTTTGTACGTTTTTTCCACGTGTCTTGACATGCAAAGTATCCCTGCAACGTTTGGTGAAGATCTGAGTATGTAGTTTTTGACCTTATCTGGAACCTCCTATCTGAAAATTTGAAAATTCTTAAAAAATTCGTCGAAAATCTTGATGTCTCCAATCTCTTGTTTTGTACGTTTTTTCCACGTGTCTTGATATCCAATGTATCCCTGCAAAGTTTGGTGAAGATCTGAGTATGTCGTTTTTGACCTTATCTGGAACATCCTTTCTGAAAATTTGAAAATTGTTAAAAAATTCGTCCAAAATCTTGATGTATCCAATCTCTTTTTTGTACGTTTTTTCCACGTGTCTTGACATCCAATGTATCCCTGCAAAGTTTGGTGAAGATCTGAGTATGTAGTTTTTGACCTTATCTGGAACCTCCCATCTGAAAATTTGAAAATTCTTAAAAAATTCGACCAAAATCTTGATGTCTCCAATCTTTTGTTTTGTACGTTTTTTCCACGTGTCTTGACACATAATGTATCCATGCAAAGTTTGGTGAAGATCTGAGTATGTAGTTTTTGACCTTATATGGAACCTCCTATCTGAAAATTTGAAAATTCTTAAAAAATTCGTCCAAAATCTTGATGTCTCCAATCTCTTGTTTTGTACGTTTTTTCCACGTGTCTTGACATCCAATGTATCCATGCAAAGTTTGGTGAAGATCTGAGTATGTCGTTTTTGACCTTATCTGGAACATCCTTTCTGAAAATTTGAAAATTGTTAAAAAATTCGTCCAAAATCTTGATGTCTCCAATCTCTTTTTTGTACGTTTTTTCCACGTGTCTTGACATCCAATGTATCCCTGCAAAGTTTGGTGAAGATCTGAGTATGTAGTTTTTGACCTTATCTGGAACCTCCCATCTGAAAATTTGAAAATTCTTAAAAAATTCGTCGAAAATCTTGATGTCTCCGATCTCTTGTTTTGTACGTTTTTTCCACGTGTCTTGACATGCAAAGTATTCCTGCAAAGTTTGGTGAAGATCTGAGTATGTAGTTTTTGACCTCATCTGGAACCTCCTATCTGAAAATTTGAAAATTCTTAAAAAATTCGTCCAAAATTTTGATGTCTCCAATCTCTTGTTTTGTACGTTTTTTCCACGTGTCTTGACATCCAATGTATCCCTGCAAAGTTTGGTGAAGATCTGAGTATGTAGTTTTTGACCTTATCTGGAACCTCCCATCTGAAAATTTGAAAATTCTTAAAAAATTCGTCGAAAATCTTGATGTCTCCGATCTCTTGTTTTGTACGTTTTTTCCACGTGTCTTGACATCCAATGTATCCCTGCAAAGTTTGGTGAAGATCTGAGTATGTAGTTTTTGACCTTATATGGAACCTCCTTTCTGAAAATTTGAAAATTCTCAAAAAATTCGTCCATAATCTTGATGTCTCCAATCTCTTGTTTTGTACGTTTTTTCCACGTGTCTTGACATCCAATGTATCCCTGCAAAGTTTGGTGAAGATCTGAGTATGTCGTTTTTGACCTTATCTGGAACCTCCCATCTGAAAATTTGAAAATTCTTAAAAAATTCGTCGAAAATCTTGATGTCTCCAATCTTTTGTTTTGTACGTTTTTTCCACGTGTCTTGACATGCAAAGTATCCCTGCAACGTTTGGTGAAGATCTGAGTATGTAGTTTTTGACCTTATCTGGAACCTCCTATCTGAAAATTTGAAAATTCTTCAAAAATTCGTCGAAAATCTTGATGTCTCCAATCTCTTGTTTTGTACGTTTTTTCCACGTGTCTTGACATCCAATGTATTCCTGCAATGTTTGGTGGAGCTCTGAGTATGTAGTTTTAGACCTTATCTGGAACATCCTATCTGAAAATTTGAAAATTCTTCAAAAATTCGTCCAAAATCTTGATGTCTCCAATCTCTTGTTTTGTACGTTTTTTCCACGTGTCTTGACATCCAATGTATCCATGCAAAGTTTGGTGAAGATCTGAGTATGTCGTTTTTGACCTTATCTGGAACATCCTTTCTGAAAATTTGAAAATTGTTAAAAAATTCGTCCAAAATTTTGATGTCTCCAATCTCTTGTTTTGTACGTTTTTTCCACGTGTCTTGACATCCAATGTATTCCTGCAATGTTTGGTGAAGATCTGAGTATGTAGTTTTTGACCTTATATGGAACCTCCTATCTGAAAATTTGAAAATTCTTAAAAAATTCGACCAAAATCTTGATGTTCCGAATCCTATGTTTTGTATGTTTTTTCCACGTGTCTTGACATCCAATGTATCCATGCAAAGTTTGGTGAAGATCTGAGTATGTAGTTTTTGACCTTATATTGAACCTCCCATCTGAAAATTTGAAAATTGTTAAAAAATTCGTCCAAAATCTTGATGTCTCCAATCTCTTTTTTGTACGTTTTTTCCACGTGTCTTGACATCCAATGTATCCCTGCAAAGTTTGGTGAAGATCTGAGTATGTAGTTTTTGACCTTATCTGGAACCTCCCATCTGAAAATTTGAAAATTCTTAAAAAATTCGACCAAAATCTTGATGTCTCCAATCTTTTGTTTTGTACGTTTTTTCCACGTGTCTTGACACATAATGTATCCATGCAAAGTTTGGTGAAGATCTGAGTATGTAGTTTTTGACCTTATATGGAACCTCCTATCTGAAAATTTGAAAATTCTTAAAAAATTCGTCCAAAATCTTGATGTCTCCAATCTCTTGTTTTGTACGTTTTTTCCACGTGTCTTGACATCCAATGTATCCCTGCAAAGTTTGGTGAAGATCTGAGTATGTAGTTTTTGACCTTATCTGGAACCTCCCATCTGAAAATTTGAAAATTCTTAAAAAATTCGTCCAAAATCTTGATGACCCCAATCTCTTGTTTTGTACGTTTTTTCCACGTGTCTTGACATCCAAAGTATCCCTGCAAAGTTTGGTGAAGATCTGAGTATGTAGTTTTTGACCTTATATGGAACCTCCTTTCTGAAAATTTGAGAATTCTTAAAAAATTCGTCCAAAATCTTGATGTCTCCAATCTCTTGTTTTGTACGTTTTTTCCACGTGTCTTGACATCCAATGTATCCATGCAAAGTTTGGTGAAGATCTGAGTATGTCGTTTTTGACCTTATCTGGAACCTCCCATCTGAAAATTTGAAAATTCTTAAAAAATTCGTCGAAAATCTTGATGTCTCCAATCTTTTGTTTTGTACGTTTTTTCCACGTGTCTTGACATGCAAAGTATCCCTGCAACGTTTGGTGAAGATCTGAGTATGTAGTTTTTGACCTTATCTGGAACCTCCTATCTGAAAATTTGAAAATTCTTAAAAAATTCGTCGAAAATCTTGATGTCTCCAATCTCTTGTTTTGTACGTTTTTTCCACGTGTCTTGATATCCAATGTATCCCTGCAAAGTTTGGTGAAGATCTGAGTATGTCGTTTTTGACCTTATCTGGAACATCCTTTCTGAAAATTTGAAAATTGTTAAAAAATTCGTCCAAAATCTTGATGTATCCAATCTCTTTTTTGTACGTTTTTTCCACGTGTCTTGACATCCAATGTATCCCTGCAAAGTTTGGTGAAGATCTGAGTATGTAGTTTTTGACCTTATCTGGAACCTCCCATCTGAAAATTTGAAAATTCTTAAAAAATTCGACCAAAATCTTGATGTCTCCAATCTTTTGTTTTGTACGTTTTTTCCACGTGTCTTGACACATAATGTATCCATGCAAAGTTTGGTGAAGATCTGAGTATGTAGTTTTTGACCTTATATGGAACCTCCTATCTGAAAATTTGAAAATTCTTAAAAAATTCGTCCAAAATCTTGATGTCTCCAATCTCTTGTTTTGTACGTTTTTTCCACGTGTCTTGACATCCAATGTATCCATGCAAAGTTTGGTGAAGATCTGAGTATGTCGTTTTTGACCTTATCTGGAACATCCTTTCTGAAAATTTGAAAATTGTTAAAAAATTCGTCCAAAATCTTGATGTCTCCAATCTCTTTTTTGTACGTTTTTTCCACGTGTCTTGACATCCAATGTATCCCTGCAAAGTTTGGTGAAGATCTGAGTATGTAGTTTTTGACCTTATCTGGAACCTCCCATCTGAAAATTTGAAAATTCTTAAAAAATTCGTCGAAAATCTTGATGTCTCCGATCTCTTGTTTTGTACGTTTTTTCCACGTGTCTTGACATGCAAAGTATTCCTGCAAAGTTTGGTGAAGATCTGAGTATGTAGTTTTTGACCTCATCTGGAACCTCCTATCTGAAAATTTGAAAATTCTTAAAAAATTCGTCCAAAATTTTGATGTCTCCAATCTCTTGTTTTGTACGTTTTTTCCACGTGTCTTGACATCCAATGTATCCCTGCAAAGTTTGGTGAAGATCTGAGTATGTAGTTTTTGACCTTATCTGGAACCTCCCATCTGAAAATTTGAAAATTCTTAAAAAATTCGTCGAAAATCTTGATGTCTCCGATCTCTTGTTTTGTACGTTTTTTCCACGTGTCTTGACATCCAATGTATCCCTGCAAAGTTTGGTGAAGATCTGAGTATGTAGTTTTTGACCTTATATGGAACCTCCTTTCTGAAAATTTGAAAATTCTCAAAAAATTCGTCCATAATCTTGATGTCTCCAATCTCTTGTTTTGTACGTTTTTTCCACGTGTCTTGACATCCAATGTATCCCTGCAAAGTTTGGTGAAGATCTGAGTATGTCGTTTTTGACCTTATCTGGAACCTCCCATCTGAAAATTTGAAAATTCTTAAAAAATTCGTCGAAAATCTTGATGTCTCCAATCTTTTGTTTTGTACGTTTTTTCCACGTGTCTTGACATGCAAAGTATCCCTGCAACGTTTGGTGAAGATCTGAGTATGTAGTTTTTGACCTTATCTGGAACCTCCTATCTGAAAATTTGAAAATTCTTCAAAAATTCGTCGAAAATCTTGATGTCTCCAATCTCTTGTTTTGTACGTTTTTTCCACGTGTCTTGACATCCAATGTATTCCTGCAATGTTTGGTGGAGCTCTGAGTATGTAGTTTTAGACCTTATCTGGAACATCCTATCTGAAAATTTGAAAATTCTTCAAAAATTCGTCCAAAATCTTGATGTCTCCAATCTCTTGTTTTGTACGTTTTTTCCACGTGTCTCGACCTCCAATGGATCCCTGCAAAGTTTGGTGAAGATCTGAGTATGTCGTTTTTGACCTTATCTGGAACATCCTTTCTGAAAATTTGAAAATTCTTAAAAAATTCGTCGAAAATCTTGATGTCTCCAATCTCTTGTTTTGTACGTTTTTTCCACGTGTCTTGACATCCAATGTATCCCTGCAAAGTTTGGTGAAGATCTGAGTATGTAGTTTTTGACCTTATATGGAACCTCCTATCTGAAAATTTGAAAATTCTTAAAAAATTCGTCCAAAATCTTGATGTCTCCAATCTCTTGTTTTGTACGTTTTTTCCACGTGTCTCGACCTCCAATGGATCCCTGCAAAGTTTGGTGAAGATCTGAGTATGTCGTTTTTGACCTTATCTGGAACCTCCCATCTGAAAATTTGAAAATTCTTAAAAAATTCGTCGAAAATCTTGATGTCTCCGATCTCTTGTTTTGTACGTTTTTTCCACGTGTCTTGACATGCAAAGTATTCCTGCAAAGTTTGGTGAAGATCTGAGTATGTAGTTTTTGACCTCATCTGGAACCTCCTATCTGAAAATTTGAAAATTCTTAAAAAATCCGTGCAAAATCTTGATGACCCCAATCTCTTGTTTTGTACGTTTTTTCCACGTGTCTTGACATCCAATGTATTCCTGCAATGTTTGGTGAAGATCTGAGTATGTAGTTTTTGACCTTATATGGAACCTCCTATCTGAAAATTTGAAAATTCTTAAAAAATTCGACCAAAATCTTGATGTTCCGAATCCTATGTTTTGTATGTTTTTTCCACGTGTCTTGACATCCAATGTATCCATGCAAAGTTTGGTGAAGATCTGAGTATGTAGATTTTGACCTTATATTGAACCTCCCATCTGAAAATTTGAAAATTCTTAAAAAATTCGTCCAAAATCTTGATGACCCCAATCTCTTGTTTTGTACGTTTTTTCCACGTGTCTTGACATCCAAAGTATCCCTGCAAAGTTTGGTGAAGATCTGAGTATGTAGTTTTTGACCTTATATGGAACCTCCTTTCTGAAAATTTGAGAATTCTTAAAAAATTCGTCCAAAATCTTGATGTCTCCAATCTCTTGTTTTGTACGTTTTTTCCACGTGTCTTGACATCCAATGTATCCCTGCAAAGTTTGGTGAAGATCTGAGTATGTAGTTTTTGACCTTATCTGGAACATCCTTTCTGAAAATTTGAAAATTGATAAAAAATTCGTCCAAAATCTTGATGTCTCCAATCTCTTTTTTGTACGTTTTTTCCACGTGTCTTGACATCCAATGTATCCCTGCAAAGTTTGGTGAAGATCTGAGTATGTAGTTTTTGACCTTATCTGGAACCTCCCATCTGAAAATTTGAAAATTCTTAAAAAATTCGACCAAAATCTTGATGTCTCCAATCTTTTGTTTTGTACGTTTTTTCCACGTGTCTTGACACATAATGTATCCATGCAAAGTTTGGTGAAGATCTGAGTATGTAGTTTTTGACCTTATATGGAACCTCCTATCTGAAAATTTGAAAATTCTTAAAAAATTCGTCCAAAATCTTGATGTCTCCAATCTCTTGTTTTGTACGTTTTTTCCACGTGTCTTGACATCCAATGTATCCCTGCAAAGTTTGGTGAAGATCTGAGTATGTAGTTTTTGACCTTATCTGGAACCTCCCATCTGAAAATTTGAAAATTCCTAAAAAATCCGTCCAATATCTTGATGACCCCAATCTCTTGTTTTGTACGTTTTTTCCACGTGTCTTGACATCCAATGTATTCCTGCAATGTTTGGTGAAGATCTGAGTATGTAGTTTTTGACCTTATATGGAACCTCCTATCTGAAAATTTGAAAATTCTTAAAAAATTCGACCAAAATCTTGATGTTCCGAATCCTATGTTTTGTATGTTTTTTCCACGTGTCTTGACATCCAATGTATCCATGCAAAGTTTGGTGAAGATCTGAGTATGTAAATTTTGACCTTATATTGAACCTCCCATCTGAAAATTTGAAAATTCTTAAAAAATTCGTCCAAAATCTTGATGACCCCAATCTCTTGTTTTGTACGTTTTTTCCACGTGTCTTGACATCCAAAGTATCCCTGCAAAGTTTGGTGAAGATCTGAGTATGTAGTTTTTGACCTTATATTGAACCTCCCATCTGAAAATTTGAAAATTCTTAAAAAATTCGTCCAAAATCTTGATGTCTCCAATCTCTTGTTTTGTACGTTTTTTCTACGTGTCTTGACATCCAATGTATCCATGCAAAGTTTGGTGAAGATCTGAGTATGTCGTTTTTGACCTTATCTGGAACCTCCCATCTGAAAATTTGAAAATTCTTAAAAAATTCGTCGAAAATCTTGATGTCTCCAATCTTTTGTTTTGTACGTTTTTTCCACGTGTCTTGACATGCAAAGTATCCCTGCAACGTTTGGTGAAGATCTGAGTATGTAGTTTTTGACCTTATCTGGAACCTCCTATCTGAAAATTTGAAAATTCTTCAAAAATTCGTCGAAAATCTTGATGTCTCCAATCTCTTGTTTTGTACGTTTTTTCCACGTGTCTTGACATCCAATGTATTCCTGCAATGTTTGGTGGAGATCTGAGTATGTAGTTTTAGACCTTATCTGGAACCTCCTATCTGAAAATTTGAAAATTCTTCAAAAATTCGTCCAAAATCTTGATGTCTCCAATCTCTTGTTTTGTACGTTTTTTCCACGTGTCTCGACCTCCAATGGATCCCTGCAAAGTTTGGTGAAGATCTGAGTATGTCGTTTTTGACCTTATCTGGAACATCCTTTCTGAAAATTTGAAAATTCTTAAAAAATTCGTCGAAAATCTTGATGTCTCCAATCTCTTGTTTTGTACGTTTTTTCCACGTGTCTTGACATCCAATGTATCCCTGCAAAGTTTGGTGAAGATCTGAGTATGTAGTTTTTGACCTTATATGGAACCTCCTATCTGAAAATTTGAAAATTCTTAAAAAATTCGTCCAAAATCTTGATGTCTCCAATCTCTTGTTTTGTACGTTTTTTCCACGTGTCTCGACCTCCAATGGATCCCTGCAAAGTTTGGTGAAGATCTGAGTATGTCGTTTTTGACCTTATCTGGAACCTCCCATCTGAAAATTTGAAAATTCTTAAAAAATTCGTCGAAAATCTTGATGTCTCCGATCTCTTGTTTTGTACGTTTTTTCCACGTGTCTTGACATGCAAAGTATTCCTGCAAAGTTTGGTGAAGATCTGAGTATGTAGTTTTTGACCTCATCTGGAACCTCCTATCTGAAAATTTGAAAATTCTTAAAAAATTCGTCCAAAATCTTGATGTCTCCAATCTCTTGTTTTGTACGTTTTTTCCACGTGTCTTGACATCCAATGTATCCCTGCAATGTTTGGTGAAGATCTGAGTATGTAGTTTTTGACCTTATCTGGAACCTCCCATCTGAAAATTTCAAAATTCCTAAAAAATCCGTCCAAAATCTTGATGACCCCAATCTCTTGTTTTGTACTTTTTTCCACGTGTCTCGACCTCCAATGTATCCCTGCAAAGTTTGGTGAAGATCTGAGTATGTAGTTTTTGACCTTATATGGAACCTCCTATCTGAAAATTTGAAAATTCTTAAAAAATTCGTCCAAAATCTTGATGTCACCAATCCTATGTTTTGTATGTTTTTTCCACGTGTCTTGACATCCAATGTATCCATGCAAAGTTTGGTGAAGATCTGAGTATGTCGTTTTTGACCTTATCTGGAACCTCCCATCTGAAAATTTGAAAATTCTTAAAAAATTCGTCGAAAATCTTGATGTCTCCGATCTCTTGTTTTGTACGTTTTTTCCACGTGTCTTGACATGCAAAGTATCCCTGCAACGTTTGGTGAAGATCTGAGTATGTAGTTTTTGACCTTATCTGGAACCTCCTATCTGAAAATTTGAAAATTCTTCAAAAATTCGTCGAAAATCTTGATGTCTCCAATCTCTTGTTTTGTACGTTTTTTCCACGTGTCTTGACATCCAATGTATCCCTGCAATGTTTGGTGGAGATCTGAGTATGTAGTTTTTGACCTTATCTGGGACCTCCTATCAGAAAATTTGAAAATTCTTCAAAAATTCGTCCAAAATCTTGATGTCTCCAATCTCTTGTTTTGTACGTTTTTTCCACGTGTCTCGACCTCCAATGTATCCCTGCAAAGTTTGGTGAAGATCTGAGTATGTCGTTTTTGACCTCATCTGGAACATCCTTTCTGAAAATTTGAAAATTCTTAAAAAATTCGTCGAAAATCTTGATGTCTCCAATCTCTTGTTTTGTACGTTTTTTCCACGTGTCTTGACATCCAATGTATCCCTGCAAAGTTTGGTGAAGATCTGAGTATGTAGTTTTTGACCTTATATGGAACCTCCTTTCTGAAAATTTGAAAATTCTCAAAAAATTCGTCCATAATCTTGATGTCTCCAATCTCTTGTTTTGTACGTTTTTTCCACGTGTCTTGACATCCAATGTATCCCTGCAAAGTTTGGTGAAGATCTGAGTATGTAGTTTTTGACCTTATCTGGAACCTCCCATCTGAAAATTTGAAAATTCTTAAAAAATTCGACCAAAATCTTGATGTCTCCAATCTCTTGTTTTGTACGTTTTTTCCACGTGTCTTGACATCCAATGTATCCCTGCAAAGTTTGGTGAAGATCTGAGTATGTAGTTTTTGACCTTATATTGAACCTCCCATCTGAAAATTTGAAAATTCTTAAAAAATTCGTCCAAAATCTTGATGACCCCAATCTCTTGTTTTGTACGTTTTTTCCACGTGTCTTGACATCCAAAGTATCCCTGCAAAGTTTGGTGAAGATCTGAGTATGTAGTTTTTGACCTTATATTGAACCTCCCATCTGAAAATTTGAAAATTCTTAAAAAATTCGTCCAAAATCTTGATGTCTCCAATCTCTTGTTTTGTACGTTTTTTCCACGTGTCTTGACATCCAATGTATCCATGCAAAGTTTGGTGAAGATCTGAGTATGTCGTTTTTGACCTTATCTGGAACCTCCCATCTGAAAATTTGAAAATTCTTAAAAAATTCGTCGAAAATCTTGATGTCTCCAATCTTTTGTTTTGTACGTTTTTTCCACGTGTCTTGACATGCAAAGTATCCCTGCAACGTTTGGTGAAGATCTGAGTATGTAGTTTTTGACCTTATCTGGAACCTCCTATCTGAAAATTTGAAAATTCTTCAAAAATTCGTCGAAAATCTTGATGTCTCCAATCTCTTGTTTTGTACGTTTTTTCCACGTGTCTTGACATCCAATGTATTCCTGCAATGTTTGGTGGAGATCTGAGTATGTAGTTTTAGACCTTATCTGGAACCTCCTATCTGAAAATTTGAAAATTCTTCAAAAATTCGTCCAAAATCTTGATGTCTCCAATCTCTTGTTTTGTACGTTTTTTCCACGTGTCTCGACCTCCAATGGATCCCTGCAAAGTTTGGTGAAGATCTGAGTATGTCGTTTTTGACCTTATCTGGAACATCCTTTCTGAAAATTTGAAAATTCTTAAAAAATTCGTCGAAAATCTTGATGTCTCCAATCTCTTGTTTTGTACGTTTTTTCCACGTGTCTTGACATCCAATGTATCCCTGCAAAGTTTGGTGAAGATCTGAGTATGTAGTTTTTGACCTTATATGGAACCTCCTATCTGAAAATTTGAAAATTCTTAAAAAATTCGTCCAAAATCTTGATGTCTCCAATCTCTTGTTTTGTACGTTTTTTCCACGTGTCTCGACCTCCAATGGATCCCTGCAAAGTTTGGTGAAGATCTGAGTATGTCGTTTTTGACCTTATCTGGAACCTCCCATCTGAAAATTTGAAAATTCTTAAAAAATTCGTCGAAAATCTTGATGTCTCCGATCTCTTGTTTTGTACGTTTTTTCCACGTGTCTTGACATGCAAAGTATTCCTGCAAAGTTTGGTGAAGATCTGAGTATGTAGTTTTTGACCTCATCTGGAACCTCCTATCTGAAAATTTGAAAATTCTTAAAAAATTCGTCCAAAATCTTGATGTCTCCAATCTCTTGTTTTGTACGTTTTTTCCACGTGTCTTGACATCCAATGTATCCCTGCAATGTTTGGTGAAGATCTGAGTATGTAGTTTTTGACCTTATCTGGAACCTCCCATCTGAAAATTTGAAAATTCCTAAAAAATCCGTCCAAAATCTTGATGACCCCAATCTCTTGTTTTGTACTTTTTTCCACGTGTCTCGACCTCCAATGTATCCCTGCAAAGTTTGGTGAAGATCTGAGTATGTAGTTTTTGACCTTATATGGAACCTCCTATCTGAAAATTTGAAAATTCTTAAAAAATTCGTCCAAAATCTTGATGTCACCAATCCTATGTTTTGTATGTTTTTTCCACGTGTCTTGACATCCAATGTATCCATGCAAAGTTTGGTGAAGATCTGAGTATGTCGTTTTTGACCTTATCTGGAACCTCCCATCTGAAAATTTGAAAATTCTTAAAAAATTCGTCGAAAATCTTGATGTCTCCGATCTCTTGTTTTGTACGTTTTTTCCACGTGTCTTGACATGCAAAGTATCCCTGCAACGTTTGGTGAAGATCTGAGTATGTAGTTTTTGACCTTATCTGGAACCTCCTATCTGAAAATTTGAAAATTCTTCAAAAATTCGTCGAAAATCTTGATGTCTCCAATCTCTTGTTTTGTACGTTTTTTCCACGTGTCTTGACATCCAATGTATCCCTGCAATGTTTGGTGGAGATCTGAGTATGTAGTTTTTGACCTTATCTGGGACCTCCTATCAGAAAATTTGAAAATTCTTCAAAAATTCGTCCAAAATCTTGATGTCTCCAATCTCTTGTTTTGTACGTTTTTTCCACGTGTCTCGACCTCCAATGTATCCCTGCAAAGTTTGGTGAAGATCTGAGTATGTCGTTTTTGACCTTATCTGGAACATCCTTTCTGAAAATTTGAAAATTCTTAAAAAATTCGTCGAAAATCTTGATGTCTCCAATCTCTTGTTTTGTACGTTTTTTCCACGTGTCTTGACATCCAATGTATCCCTGCAAAGTTTGGTGAAGATCTGAGTATGTAGTTTTTGACCTTATATGGAACCTCCTTTCTGAAAATTTGAAAATTCTCAAAAAATTCGTCCATAATCTTGATGTCTCCAATCTCTTGTTTTGTACGTTTTTTCCACGTGTCTTGACATCCAATGTATCCCTGCAAAGTTTGGTGAAGATCTGAGTATGTAGTTTTTGACCTTATCTGGAACCTCCCATCTGAAAATTTGAAAATTCTTAAAAAATTCGACCAAAATCTTGATGTCTCCAATCTCTTGTTTTGTACGTTTTTTCCACGTGTCTTGACATCCAATGTATCCCTGCAAAGTTTGGTGAAGATCTGAGTATGTAGTTTTTGACCTTATATTGAACCTCCCATCTGAAAATTTGAAAATTCTTAAAAAATTCGTCCAAAATCTTGATGTCTCCAATCTCTTGTTTTGTACGTTTTTTCCACGTGTCTTGACATCCAATGTATCCATGCAAAGTTTGGTGAAGATCTGAGTATGTCGTTTTTGACCTTATCTGGAACCTCCCATCTGAAAATTTGAAAATTCTTAAAAAATTCGTCGAAAATCTTGATGTCTCCAATCTTTTGTTTTGTACGTTTTTTCCACGTGTCTTGACATGCAAAGTATCCCTGCAACGTTTGGTGAAGATCTGAGTATGTAGTTTTTGACCTTATCTGGAACCTCCTATCTGAAAATTTGAAAATTCTTCAAAAATTCGTCGAAAATCTTGATGTCTCCAATCTCTTGTTTTGTACGTTTTTTCCACGTGTCTTGACATCCAATGTATTCCTGCAATGTTTGGTGGAGATCTGAGTATGTAGTTTTAGACCTTATCTGGAACCTCCTATCTGAAAATTTGAAAATTCTTCAAAAATTCGTCCAAAATCTTGATGTCTCCAATCTCTTGTTTTGTACGTTTTTTCCACGTGTCTCGACCTCCAATGGATCCCTGCAAAGTTTGGTGAAGATCTGAGTATGTCGTTTTTGACCTTATCTGGAACATCCTTTCTGAAAATTTGAAAATTCTTAAAAAATTCGTCGAAAATCTTGATGTCTCCAATCTCTTGTTTTGTACGTTTTTTCCACGTGTCTTGACATCCAATGTATCCCTGCAAAGTTTGGTGAAGATCTGAGTATGTAGTTTTTGACCTTATATGGAACCTCCTATCTGAAAATTTGAAAATTCTTAAAAAATTCGTCCAAAATCTTGATGTCTCCAATCTCTTGTTTTGTACGTTTTTTCCACGTGTCTCGACCTCCAATGGATCCCTGCAAAGTTTGGTGAAGATCTGAGTATGTCGTTTGTGACCTTATCTGGAACCTCCCATCTGAAAATTTGAAAATTCTTAAAAAATTCGTCGAAAATCTTGATGTCTCCGATCTCTTGTTTTGTACGTTTTTTCCACGTGTCTTGACATGCAAAGTATTCCTGCAAAGTTTGGTGAAGATCTGAGTATGTAGTTTTTGACCTCATCTGGAACCTCCTTTCTGAAAATTTGAAAATTCTTAAAAAATCCGTGCAAAATCTTGATGACCCCAATCTCTTGTTTTGTACGTTTTTTCCACGTGTCTTGACATCCAATGTATTCCTGCAATGTTTGGTGAAGATCTGAGTATGTAGTTTTTGACCTTATATGGAACCTCCTATCTGAAAATTTGAAAATTCTTAAAAAATTCGACCAAAATCTTGATGTTCCGAATCCTATGTTTTGTATGTTTTTTCCACGTGTCTTGACATCCAATGTATCCATGCAAAGTTTGGTGAAGATCTGAGTATGTAGTTTTTGACCTTATATTGAACCTCCCATCTGAAAATTTGAAAATCCTTAAAAAATTCGTCCAAAATCTTGATGACCCCAATCTCTTGTTTTGTACGTTTTTTCCACGTGTCTTGACATCCAAAGTATCCCTGCAAAGTTTGGTGAAGATCTGAGTATGTAGTTTTTGACCTTATATGGAACCTCCTTTCTGAAAATTTGAGAATTCTTAAAAAATTCGTCCAAAATCTTGATGTCTCCAATCTCTTGTTTTGTACGTTTTTTCCACGTGTCTTGACATCCAATGTATCCCTGCAAAGTTTGGTGAAGATCTAAGTATGTAGTTTTTGACCTTATCTGGAACATCCTTTCTGAAAATTTGAAAATTGTTAAAAAATTCGTCCAAAATCTTGATGTCTCCAATCTCTTTTTTGTACGTTTTTTCCACGTGTCTTGACATCCAATGTATCCCTGCAAAGTTTGGTGAAGATCTGAGTATGTAGTTTTTGACCTTATCTGGAACCTCCCATCTGAAAATTTGAAAATTCTTAAAAAATTCGACCAAAATCTTGATGTCTCCAATCTTTTGTTTTGTACGTTTTTTCCACGTGTCTTGACACATAATGTATCCCTGCAGAGTTTGGTGAAGATCTGAGTATGTAGTTTTTGACCTTATATGGAACCTCCTATCTGAAAATTTGAAAATTCTTAAAAAATTCGTCCAAAATCTTGATGACTCCAATCTCTTGTTTTGTACGTTTTTTCCACGTGTCTTGACATCCAATGTATCCCTGCAAAGTTTGGTGAAGATCTGAGTATGTAGTTTTTGACCTTATCTGGAACCTCCCATCTGAAAATTTGAAAATTCCTAAAAAATCCGTGCAAAATCTTGATGACCCCAATCTCTTGTTTTGTACGTTTTTTCCACGTGTCTTGACATCCAATGTATTCCTGCAATGTTTGGTGAAGATCTGAGTATGTAGTTTTTGACCTTATATGGAACCTCCTATCTGAAAATTTGAAAATTCTTAAAAAATTCGACCAAAATCTTGATGTTCCGAATCCTATGTTTTGTATGTTTTTTCCACGTGTCTTGACATCCAATGTATCCATGCAAAGTTTGGTGAAGATCTGAGTATGTAGTTTTTGACCTTATATTGAACCTCCCATCTGAAAATTTGAAAATTCTTAAAAAATTCGTCCAAAATCTTGATGACCCCAATCTCTTGTTTTGTACGTTTTTTCCACGTGTCTTGACATCCAAAGTATCCCTGCAAAGTTTGGTGAAGATCTGAGTATGTAGTTTTTGACCCTATATTGAACCTCCCATCTGAAAATTTGAAAATTCTTAAAAAATTCGTCCAAAATCTTGATGTCTCCAATCTCTTGTTTTGTACGTTTTTTCCACGTGTCTTGACATCCAATGTATCCATGCAAAGTTTGGTGAAGATCTGAGTATGTAGTTTTTGACCTTATCTGGAACCTCCCATCTGAAAATTTGAAAATTCTTAAAAAATTCGTCGAAAATCTTGATGTCTCCAATCTTTTGTTTTGTACGTTTTTTCCACGTGTCTTGACATGCAAAGTATCCCTGCAACGTTTGGTGAAGATCTGAGTATGTAGTTTTTGACCTTATCTGGAACCTCCTATCTGAAAATTTGAAAATTCTTCAAAAATTCGTCGAAAATCTTGATGTCTCCAATCTCTTGTTTTGTACGTTTTTTCCACGTGTCTTGACATCCAATGTATTCCTGCAATGTTTGGTGGAGATCTGAGTATGTAGTTTTAGACCTTATCTGGAACCTCCTATCTGAAAATTTGAAAATTCTTCAAAAATTCGTCCAAAATCTTGATGTCTCCAATCTCTTGTTTTGTACGTTTTTTCCACGTGTCTCGACCTCCAATGGATCCCTGCAAAGTTTGGTGAAGATCTGAGTATGTCGTGTTTGACCTTATCTGGAACATCCTTTCTGAAAATTTGAAAATTGTTAAAAAATTCGTCCAAAATCTTGATGTCTCCAATCTCTTTTTTGTACGTTTTTTCCACGTGTCTTGACATCCAATGTATCCCTGCAAAGTTTGGTGAAGATCTGAGTATGTAGTTTTTGACCTTATCTGGAACCTCCCATCTGAAAATTTGAAAATTCTTAAAAAATTCGACCAAAATCTTGATGTCTCCAATCTTTTGTTTTGTACGTTTTTTCCACGTGTCTTGACACATAATGTATCCATGCAAAGTTTGGTGAAGATCTGAGTATGTAGTTTTTGACCTTATATGGAACCACCTATCTGAAAATTTGAAAATTCCTAAAAAATTCGTCCAAAATTTTGATGTCTCCAATCTCTTGTTTTGTACGTTTTTTCCACGTGTCTTGACATCCAATGTATCCCTGCAATGTTTGGTGAAGATCTGAGTATGTAGTTTTTGACCTTATATGGAACCTCCTATCTGAAAATTTGAAAATTCTTAAAAAATTCGACCAAAATCTTGATGTCTCCAATCTCTTGTTTTGTACGTTTTTTCCACGTGTCTTGACATCCAATGTATCCCTGCAAAGTTTGGTGAAGATCTGAGTATGTAGTTTTTGACCTTATATTGAACCTCCCATCTGAAAATTTGAAAATTCTTAAAAAATTCGTCCAAAATCTTGATGTCTCCAATCTCTTGTTTTGTACGTTTTTTCCACGTGTCTTGATATCCAATGTATCCCTGCAAAGTTTGGTGAAGATCTGAGTATGTAGTTTTTGACCTTATATGGAACCTCCTATCTGAAAATTTGAAAATTCTTAAAAAATTCGACCAAAATCTTGATGTTCCGAATCCTATGTTTTGTATGTTTTTTCCACGTGTCTTGACATGCAAAGTATTCCTGCAAAGTTTGGTGAAGATCTGAGTATGTAGTTTTTGACCTTATCTGGAACCTCCTATCTGAAAATTTGAAAATTCTTAAAAAATTCGTCGAAAATCTTGATGTCTCCGATCTCTTGTTTTGTACGTTTTTTCCACGTGTCTTGACATGCAAAGTATTCCTGCAAAGTTTGGTGAAGATCTGAGTATGTAGTTTTTGACCTTATCTGGAACCTCCCATCTGAAAATTTGAAAATTCCTAAAAAATCCGTCCAAAATCTTGATGACCCCAATCTCTTGTTTTGTACGTTTTTTCCACGTGTCTTGACATCCAATGTATCCCTGCAATGTTTGGTGAAGATCTGAGTATGTCGTTTTTGACCTTATCTGGAACCTCCCATCTGAAAATTTGAAAATTCTTAAAAAATTCGTCCAAAATCTTGATGTCTCCAATCTCTTGTTTTGTACGTTTTTTCCACGTGTCTTGACATCCAATGTATCCATGCAAAGTTTGGTGAAGATCTGAGTATGTCGTTTTTGACCTTATCTGGAACCTCCCATCTGAAAATTTGAAAATTCTTAAAAAATTCGTCGAAAATCTTGATGTCTCCAATCTTTTGTTTTGTACGTTTTTTCCACGTGTCTTGACATGCAAAGTATCCCTGCAACGTTTGGTGAAGATCTGAGTATGTAGTTTTTGACCTTATCTGGAACCTCCTATCTGAAAATTTGAAAATTCTTCAAAAATTCGTCGAAAATCTTGATGTCTCCAATCTCTTGTTTTGTACGTTTTTTCCACGTGTCTTGACATCCAATGTATTCCTGCAATGTTTGGTGGAGATCTGAGTATGTAGTTTTAGACCTTATCTGGAACCTCCTATCTGAAAATTTGAAAATTCTTCAAAAATTCGTCCAAAATCTTGATGTCTCCAATCTCTTGTTTTGTACGTTTTTTCCACGTGTCTCGACCTCCAATGGATCCCTGCAAAGTTTGGTGAAGATCTGAGTATGTCGTTTTTGACCTTATCTGGAACACCCTTTCTGAAAATTTGAAAATTCTTAAAAAATTCGTCGAAAATCTTGATGTCTCCAATCTCTTGTTTTGTACGTTTTTTCCACGTGTCTTGACATCCAATGTATCCCTGCAAAGTTTGGTGAAGATCTGAGTATGTAGTTTTTGACCTTATATGGAACCTCCTATCTGAAAATTTGAAAATTCTTAAAAAATTCGTCCAAAATCTTGATGTCTCCAATCTCTTGTTTTGTACGTTTTTTCCACGTGTCTCGACCTCCAATGGATCCCTGCAAAGTTTGGTGAAGATCTGAGTATGTCGTTTGTGACCTTATCTGGAACCTCCCATCTGAAAATTTGAAAATTCTTAAAAAATTCGTCGAAAATCTTGATGTCTCCGATCTCTTGTTTTGTACGTTTTTTCCACGTGTCTTGACATGCAAAGTATTCCTGCAAAGTTTGGTGAAGATCTGAGTATGTAGTTTTTGACCTCATCTGGAACCTCCTTTCTGAAAATTTGAAAATTCTTAAAAAATCCGTGCAAAATCTTGATGACCCCAATCTCTTGTTTTGTACGTTTTTTCCACGTGTCTTGACATCCAATGTATTCCTGCAATGTTTGGTGAAGATCTGAGTATGTAGTTTTTGACCTTATATGGAACCTCCTATCTGAAAATTTGAAAATTCTTAAAAAATTCGACCAAAATCTTGATGTTCCGAATCCTATGTTTTGTATGTTTTTTCCACGTGTCTTGACATCCAATGTATCCATGCAAAGTTTGGTGAAGATCTGAGTATGTAGTTTTTGACCTTATATTGAACCTCCCATCTGAAAATTTGAAAATCCTTAAAAAATTCGTCCAAAATCTTGATGACCCCAATCTCTTGTTTTGTACGTTTTTTCCACGTGTCTTGACATCCAAAGTATCCCTGCAAAGTTTGGTGAAGATCTGAGTATGTAGTTTTTGACCTTATATGGAACCTCCTTTCTGAAAATTTGAGAATTCTTAAAAAATTCGTCCAAAATCTTGATGTCTCCAATCTCTTGTTTTGTACGTTTTTTCCACGTGTCTTGACATCCAATGTATCCCTGCAAAGTTTGGTGAAGATCTGAGTATGTAGTTTTTGACCTTATCTGGAACATCCTTTCTGAAAATTTGAAAATTGTTAAAAAATTCGTCCAAAATCTTGATGTCTCCAATCTCTTTTTTGTACGTTTTTTCCACGTGTCTTGACATCCAATGTATCCCTGCAAAGTTTGGTGAAGATCTGAGTATGTAGTTTTTGACCTTATCTGGAACCTCCCATCTGAAAATTTGAAAATTCTTAAAAAATTCGACCAAAATCTTGATGTCTCCAATCTTTTGTTTTGTACGTTTTTTCCACGTGTCTTGACACATAATGTATCCCTGCAGAGTTTGGTGAAGATCTGAGTATGTAGTTTTTGACCTTATATGGAACCTCCTATCTGAAAATTTGAAAATTCTTAAAAAATTCGTCCAAAATCTTGATGACTCCAATCTCTTGTTTTGTACGTTTTTTCCACGTGTCTTGACATCCAATGTATCCCTGCAAAGTTTGGTGAAGATCTGAGTATGTAGTTTTTGACCTTATCTGGAACCTCCCATCTGAAAATTTGAAAATTCCTAAAAAATCCGTGCAAAATCTTGATGACCCCAATCTCTTGTTTTGTACGTTTTTTCCACGTGTCTTGACATCCAATGTATTCCTGCAATGTTTGGTGAAGATCTGAGTATGTAGTTTTTGACCTTATATGGAACCTCCTATCTGAAAATTTGAAAATTCTTAAAAAATTCGACCAAAATCTTGATGTTCCGAATCCTATGTTTTGTATGTTTTTTCCACGTGTCTTGACATCCAATGTATCCATGCAAAGTTTGGTGAAGATCTGAGTATGTAGTTTTTGACCTTATATTGAACCTCCCATCTGAAAATTTGAAAATTCTTAAAAAATTCGTCCAAAATCTTGATGACCCCAATCTCTTGTTTTGTACGTTTTTTCCACGTGTCTTGACATCCAAAGTATCCCTGCAAAGTTTGGTGAAGATCTGAGTATGTAGTTTTTGACCTTATATTGAACCTCCCATCTGAAAATTTGAAAATTCTTAAAAAATTCGTCCAAAATCTTGATGTCTCCAATCTCTTGTTTTGTACGTTTTTTCCACGTGTCTTGACATCCAATGTATCCATGCAAAGTTTGGTGAAGATCTGAGTATGTAGTTTTTGACCTTATCTGGAACCTCCCATCTGAAAATTTGAAAATTCTTAAAAAATTCGTCGAAAATCTTGATGTCTCCAATCTTTTGTTTTGTACGTTTTTTCCACGTGTCTTGACATGCAAAGTATCCCTGCAACGTTTGGTGAAGATCTGAGTATGTAGTTTTTGACCTTATCTGGAACCTCCTATCTGAAAATTTGAAAATTCTTCAAAAATTCGTCGAAAATCTTGATGTCTCCAATCTCTTGTTTTGTACGTTTTTTCCACGTGTCTTGACATCCAATGTATTCCTGCAATGTTTGGTGGAGATCTGAGTATGTAGTTTTAGACCTTATCTGGAACCTCCTATCTGAAAATTTGAAAATTCTTCAAAAATTCGTCCAAAATCTTGATGTCTCCAATCTCTTGTTTTGTACGTTTTTTCCACGTGTCTCGACCTCCAATGGATCCCTGCAAAGTTTGGTGAAGATCTGAGTATGTCGTGTTTGACCTTATCTGGAACATCCTTTCTGAAAATTTGAAAATTGTTAAAAAATTCGTCCAAAATCTTGATGTCTCCAATCTCTTTTTTGTACGTTTTTTCCACGTGTCTTGACATCCAATGTATCCCTGCAAAGTTTGGTGAAGATCTGAGTATGTAGTTTTTGACCTTATCTGGAACCTCCCATCTGAAAATTTGAAAATTCTTAAAAAATTCGACCAAAATCTTGATGTCTCCAATCTTTTGTTTTGTACGTTTTTTCCACGTGTCTTGACACATAATGTATCCATGCAAAGTTTGGTGAAGATCTGAGTATGTAGTTTTTGACCTTATATGGAACCACCTATCTGAAAATTTGAAAATTCCTAAAAAATTCGTCCAAAATTTTGATGTCTCCAATCTCTTGTTTTGTACGTTTTTTCCACGTGTCTTGACATCCAATGTATCCCTGCAATGTTTGGTGAAGATCTGAGTATGTAGTTTTTGACCTTATATGGAACCTCCTATCTGAAAATTTGAAAATTCTTAAAAAATTCGACCAAAATCTTGATGTCTCCAATCTCTTGTTTTGTACGTTTTTTCCACGTGTCTTGACATCCAATGTATCCCTGCAAAGTTTGGTGAAGATCTGAGTATGTAGTTTTTGACCTTATATTGAACCTCCCATCTGAAAATTTGAAAATTCTTAAAAAATTCGTCCAAAATCTTGATGTCTCCAATCTCTTGTTTTGTACGTTTTTTCCACGTGTCTTGATATCCAATGTATCCCTGCAAAGTTTGGTGAAGATCTGAGTATGTAGTTTTTGACCTTATATGGAACCTCCTATCTGAAAATTTGAAAATTCTTAAAAAATTCGACCAAAATCTTGATGTTCCGAATCCTATGTTTTGTATGTTTTTTCCACGTGTCTTGACATGCAAAGTATTCCTGCAAAGTTTGGTGAAGATCTGAGTATGTAGTTTTTGACCTTATCTGGAACCTCCTATCTGAAAATTTGAAAATTCTTAAAAAATTCGTCGAAAATCTTGATGTCTCCGATCTCTTGTTTTGTACGTTTTTTCCACGTGTCTTGACATGCAAAGTATTCCTGCAAAGTTTGGTGAAGATCTGAGTATGTAGTTTTTGACCTTATCTGGAACCTCCCATCTGAAAATTTGAAAATTCCTAAAAAATCCGTCCAAAATCTTGATGACCCCAATCTCTTGTTTTGTACGTTTTTTCCACGTGTCTTGACATCCAATGTATCCCTGCAATGTTTGGTGAAGATCTGAGTATGTCGTTTTTGACCTTATCTGGAACCTCCCATCTGAAAATTTGAAAATTCTTAAAAAATTCGTCGAAAATCTTGATGTCTCCAATCTTTTGTTTTGTACGTTTTTTCCACGTGTCTTGACATGCAAAGTATCCCTGCAACGTTTGGTGAAGATCTGAGTATGTAGTTTTTGACCTTATCTGGAACCTCCTATCTGAAAATTTGAAAATTCTTCAAAAATTCGTCGAAAATCTTGATGTCTCCAATCTCTTGTTTTGTACGTTTTTTCCACGTGTCTTGACATCCAATGTATTCCTGCAATGTTTGGTGGAGATCTGAGTATGTAGTTTTAGACCTTATCTGGAACCTCCTATCTGAAAATTTGAAAATTCTTCAAAAATTCGTCGAAAATCTTGATGTCTCCAATCTCTTTTTTGTACGTTTTTTCCACGTGTCTTGACATCCAATGTATCCCTGCAAAGTTTGGTGAAGATCTGAGTATGTCGTTTTTGACCTTATCTGGAACATCCTTTCTGAAAATTTGAAAATCCTTAAAAAATTCGTCGAAAATCTTGATGTCTCCAATCTCTTGTTTTGTACGTTTTTTCCACGTGTCTTGACATCCAATGTATCCCTGCAAAGTTTGGTGAAGATCTGAGTATGTAGTTTTTGACCTTATATGGAACCTCCTATCTGAAAATTTGAAAATTCTTAAAAAATTCGTCCAAAATCTTGATGTCTCCAATCTCTTGTTTTGTACGTTTTTTCCACGTGTCTCGACCTCCAATGGATCCCTGCAAAGTTTGGTGAAGATCTGAGTATGTCGTTTTTGACCTTATCTGGAACCTCCCATCTGAAAATTTGAAAATTCTTAAAAAATTCGTCCAAAATCTTGATGTCTCCGATCTCTTGTTTTGTACGTTTTTTCCACGTGTCTTGACATGCAAAGTATTCCTGCAAAGTTTGGTGAAGATCTGAGTATGTAGTTTTTGACCTCATCTGGGACCTCCTATCTGAAAATTTGAAAATTCTTAAAAAATTCGTCCAAAATCTTGATGTCTCCAATCTCTTGTTTTGTACGTTTTTTCCACGTGTCTTGACATCCAATGTATCCCTGCAATGTTTGGTGAAGATCTGAGTATGTAGTTTTTGACCTTATCTGGAACCTCCCATCTGAAAATTTGAAAATTCTTAAAAAATCCGTCCAAAATCTTGATGACCCCAATCTCTTGTTTTGTACTTTTTTTCCACGTGTCTCGACCTCCAATGTATCCCTGCAAAGTTTGGTGAAGATCTGAGTATGTAGTTTTTGACCTTATATGGAACCTCCTATCTGAAAATTTGAAAATTCTTAAAAAATTCGTCCAAAATCTTGATGTCACCAATCCTATGTTTTGTATGTTTTTTCCACGTGTCTTGACATCCAATGTATCCATGCAAAGTTTGGTGAAGATCTGAGTATGTCGTTTTTGACCTTATCTGGAACCTCCCATCTGAAAATTTGAAAATTCTTAAAAAATTCGTCGAAAATCTTGATGTCTCCGATCTCTTGTTTTGTACGTTTTTTCCACGTGTCTTGACATGCAAAGTATTCCTGCAAAGTTTGGTGAAGATCTGAGTATGTAGTTTTTGACCTCATCTGGAACCTCCTATCTGAAAATTTGAAAATTCTTAAAAAATTCGTCCAAAATCTTGATGTCTCCAATCTCTTGTTTTGTACGTTTTTTCCACGTGTCTTGACATCCAATGTATCCCTGCAATGTTTGGTGAAGATCTGAGTATGTAGTTTTTGACCTTATCTGGAACCTCCCATCTGAAAATTTGAAAATTCCTAAAAAATCCGTCCAAAATCTTGATGACCCCAATCTCTTGTTTTGTACTTTTTTTCCACGTGTCTTGACATCCAATGTATCCCTGCAAAGTTTGGTGAAGATCTGAGTATGTAGTTTTTGATCTTATCTGGAACCTCCTATCTGAAAATTTGAAAATTCTTAAAAAATTCGTCCAAAATCTTGATGTCTCCAATCTCTTGTTTTGTACGTTTTTTCCACGTGTCTTGATATCCAATGTATCCCTGCAAAGTTTGGTGAAGATCTGAGTATGTTGTTTTTGACCTTATCTGGAACATCCTTTCTGAAAATTTGAAAATTGTTAAAAAATTCGTCCAAAATCTTGATGTCTCCTATCTCTTGTTTTGTACGTTTTTTCCACGTGTCTTGACATCCAATGTATCCCTGCAAAGTTTGGTGAAGATCTGAGTATGTAGTTTTTGACCTTATCTGGAACCTCCCATCTGAAAATTTGAAAATTCTTAAAAAATTCGACCAATATCTTGATGTCTCCAATCTCTTGTTTTGTACGTTTTTTCCACGTGTCTTGACACATAATGTATCCATGCAAAGTTTGGTGAAGATCTGAGTATGTAGTTTTTGACCTTATATGGAACCTCCTATCTGAAAATTTAAAAATTCTTAAAAAAATCGTCCAAAATCTTGATGTCTTCAATCTCTTGTTTTGTACGTTTTTTCCACGTGTCTTGACATCCAATGTATCCCTGCAAAGTTTGGTGAAGATCTGAGTATGTAGTTTTTGACCTTATCTGGAACCTCCCATTTGAAAATTTGAAAATTCTTAAAAAATTCGACCAAAATCTTGATGTCTCCAATCTTTTGTTTTGTACGTTTTTTCCACGTGTCTTGACACATAATGTATCCATGCAAAGTTTGGTGAAGATCTGAGTATGTAGTTTTTGACCTTATATGGAACCTCCTATCTGAAAATTTGAAAATTCTTAAAAAATTCGTCCAAAATCTTGATGTCTCCAATCTCTTGTTTTGTACGTTTTTTCCACGTGTCTTGACATCCAATGTATCCCTGCAAAGTTTGGTGAAGATCTGAGTATGTCGTTTTTGACCTTATCTGGAACCTCCCATCTGAAAATTTGAAAATTCTTAAAAAATTCGTCGAAAATCTTGATGTCTCCAATCTTTTGTTTTGTACGTTTTTTCCACGTGTCTTGACATGCAAAGTATCCCTGCAACGTTTGGTGAAGGTCTGAGTATGTAGTTTTTGACCTTATCTGGAACCTCCCATCTGAAAATTTGAAAATTCCTAAAAAATCCGTCCAAAATCTTGATGACCCCAATCTCTTGTTTTGTACGTTTTTTCCACGTGTCTTGACATCCAATGTATCCCTGCAAAGTTTGGTGAAGATCTGAGTATGTAGTTTTTGACCTTATCTGGAACCTCCTATCTGAAAATTTGAAAATTCTTAAAAAATTCGTCCAAAATCTTGATGTCTCCAATCTCTTGTTTTGTACGTTTTTTCCACGTGTCTTGACATGCAAAGTATCCCTGCAACGTTTGGTGAAGATCTGAGTATGTAGTTTTTGACCTTATCTGGAACCTCCCATCTGAAAATTTGAAAATTCCTAAAAAATCCGTCCAAAATCTTGATGACCCCAATCTCTTGTTTTGTACGTTTTTTCCACGTGTCTTGACATCCAATGTATCCATGCAAAGTTTGGTGAAGATCTGAGTATGTCGTTTTTGACCTTATCTGGAACCTCCCATCTGAAAATTTGAAAATTCTTAAAAAATTCGTCGAAAATCTTGATGTCTCCAATCTTTTGTTTTGTACGTTTTTTCCACGTGTCTTGACATGCAAAGTATCCCTGCAACGTTTGGTGAAGATCTGAGTATGTAGTTTTTGACCTTATCTGGAACCTCCCATCTGAAAATTTGAAAATTCCTAAAAAATCCGTCCAAAATCTTGATGACCCCAATCTCTTGTTTTGTACGTTTTTTCCACGTGTCTTGACATCCAATGTATCCCTGCAAAGTTTGGTGAAGATCTGAGTATGTAGTTTTTGACCTTATCTGGAACCTCCTATCTGAAAATTTGAAAATTCTTAAAAAATTCGTCCAAAATCTTGATGTCTCCAATCTCTTGTTTTGTACGTTCTTTCCACGTGTCTTGACATCCAATGTATCCCTGCAATGTTTGGTGAAGATCTGAGTATGTAGTTTTTGACCTTATATGGAACCTCCTATCTGAAAATTTGAAAAATCTTAAAAAAATTTAACAAAATCTTGATGTCCCCAATCCTATGTTTTGTATGTTTTTTCCACGTGTCTTGACATCCAATGTATCCCTGCAGAGTTTGGTGAAGATCTGAGTATGTAGTTTTTGACCTTATCTGGAACCTCCCATCTGAAAATTTGAAAATTCTTAAAAAATTCGTCGAAAATCTTGATGTCTCCAATCTCTTGTTTTGTACGTTTTTTCCACGTGTCTTGACATGCAAAGTATCCCTGCAACGTTTGGTGAAGATCTGAGTATGTAGTTTTTGACCTTATCTGGAACTTCCTATCTGAAAATTTGAATATTCTTAAAAAATTCGTCCAAAATCTTGATGTCTCCAATCTCTTGTTTTGTACGTTTTTTCCACGTGTCTTGACATCCAATGTATCCCTGCAATGTTTGGTGAAGATCTGAGTATGTAGTTTTTGACCTTATATGGAACCTCCTATCTGAAAATTTGAAAATTCTTAAAAAATTCGTCCAAAATCTTGAAGTCTCCAATCTCTTGTTTTGTACGTTCTTTCCACGTGTCTTGACATCCAATGTATCCCTGCAATGTTTGGTGAAGATCTGAGTATGTAGTTTTTGACCTTATATGGAACCTCCTATCTGAAAATTTGAAAATTCTTAAAAAAATTTAACAAAATCTTGATGTCCCCAATCCTATGTTTTGTATGTTTTTTCCACGTGTCTTGACATACAATGTATCCCTGCAGAGTTTGGTGAAGATGTGAGTATGTAGTTTTTGACCTTATCTGGAACCTCCCATCTGAAAATTTGAAAATTCCTAAAAAATCCGTCCAAAATTTTGTTGACCCCAATCTCTTGTTTTGTACGTTTTTTCCACGTGTCTTGACATCCAATGTATCCCTGCAAAGTTTGGTGAAGATCTGAGTATGTAGTTTTTGACCTTATCTGGAACCGCATTTCTGAAAATTTGAAAATTCTTAAAAAAATCGTCCAAAATCTTGATGTCTCCAATCTCTTGTTTTGTACGTTTTTTCCACGTGTCTTGACATCCAATGTATCCCTGCAAAGTTTGGTGAAGATCTGAGTATGTAGTTTTTGACCTTATCTGGAACCTCCTATCTGAAAATTTGAAAATTCTTAAAAAATTCGTCCAAAATCTTGATGTCTCCAATCTCTTGTTTTGTACGTTTTTTCCACGTGTCTTGATATCCAATGTATCCCTGCAAAGTTTGGTGAAGATCTGAGTACGTCGTTTTTGACCTTATCTGGAACATCCTTTCTGAAAATTTGAAAATTGTTAAAAAATTCGTCCAAAATCTTGATGTCTCCTATCTCTTGTTTTGTACGTTTTTTCCACGTGTCTTGACATCCAATGTATCCCTGCAAAGTTTGGTGAAGATCTGAGTATGTAGTTTTTGACCTTATCTGGAACCTCCCATCTGAAAATTTGAAAATTCTTAAAAAATTCGACCAAAATCTTGATATCTCCAATCTCTTGTTTTGTACGTTTTTTCCACGTGTCTTGACACATAATGTATCCATGCAAAGTTTGGTGAAGATCTGAGTATGTAGTTTTTGACCTTATATGGAACCTCCTATCTGAAAATTTGAAAATTCTTAAAAAATTTGACCAAAATCTTGATGTCCCCAATCCTATGTTTTGTATGTTTTTTCCACGTGTCTTGACATCCAATGTATCCATGCAAAGTTTAGTGAAGATCTGAGTATGTAGTTTTTGACCTTATCTGGAACCTCCCATCTGAAAATTTGAAAATTCTTAAAAAATTCGTCGAAAATCTTGATGTCTCCAATCTCTTGTTTTGTACGTTTTTTCCACGTGTCTTGACATGCAAAGTATCCCTGCAACGTTTGGTGAAGATCTGAGTATGTAGTTTTTGACCTTATCTGGAACCTCCTATCTGAAAATTTGAAAATTCTTAAAAAATTCGTCCAAAATCTTGATGTCTCCAATCTCTTGTTTTGTACGTTTTTTCCACGTGTCTTGACATCCAATGTATCCCTGCAATGTTTGGTGAAGATCTGAGTATGTAGTTTTTGACCTTATATGGAGCCTCCTATCTGAAAATTTGAAAATTCTTAAAAAATTCGTCCAAAATCTTGATGTCTCCAATCTCTTGTTTTGTACGTTCTTTCCACGTGTCTTGACATCCAATGTATCCCTGCAATGTTTGGTGAAGATCTGAGTATGTAGTTTTTGACCTTATCTGGAACCTCCTATCTGAAAATTTGAATATTCTTAAAAGAATTTAACAAAATCTTGATGTCCCCAATCCTATGTTTTGTATGTTTTTTCCACGTGTCTTGACATACAATGTATCCCTGCAGAGTTTGGTGAAGATCTGAGTATGTAGTTTTTGACCTTATCTGGAACCTCCCATCTGAAAATTTGAAAATTCCTAAAAAATCCGTCCAAAATCTTGTTGACCCGAATCTCTTGTTTTGTACGTTTTTTCCACGTGTCTTGACATCCAATGTATCCCTGCAAAGTTTGGTGAAGATCTGAGTATGTAGTTTTTGACCTTATCTGGAACCTCCTATCTGAAAATTTGAAAATTCTTAAAAAAATCGTCCAAAATCTTGATGTCTCCAATCTCTTGTTTTGTACGTTTTTTCTACGTGTCTTGACACATAATGTATCCATGCAAAGTTTGGTGAAGATCTGAGTATGTAGTTTTTGACCTTATATGGAACCTCCTATCTGAAAATTTGAAAATTCTTAAAAAATTTTACCAAAATCTTGATGTCCCCAATCCTATGTTTTGTATGTTTTTTCCACGTGTCTTGACATCCAATGTATCCCTGCAGAGTTTGGTGAAGATCTGAGTATGTAGTTTTTGACCTTATCTGGAACCTCCCATCTGAAAATTTGAAAATTCTTAAAAAATTCGTCGAAAATCTTGATGTCTCCAATCTCTTGTTTTGTACGTTTTTTCCACGTGTCTTGACATGCAAAGTATCCCTGCAACGTTTGGTGAAGATCTGAGTATGTAGTTTTTGACCTTATCTGGAACTTCCTATCTGAAAATTTGAATATTCTTAAAAAATTCGTCCAAAATCTTGATGTCTCCAATCTCTTGTTTTGTACGTTTTTTCCACGTGTCTTGACATCCAATGTATCCCTGCAATGTTTGGTGAAGATCTGAGTATGTAGTTTTTGACCTTATATGGAACCTCCTATCTGAAAATTTGAAAATTCTTAAAAAATTCGTCCAAAATCTTGATGTCTCCAATCTCTTGTTTTGTACGTTCTTTCCACGTGTCTTGACATCCAATGTATCCCTGCAATGTTTGGTGAAGATCTGAGTATGTAGTTTTTGACCTTATATGGAACCTCCTATCTGAAAATTTGAAAAATCTTAAAAAAATTTAACAAAATCTTGATGTCCCCAATCCTATGTTTTGTATGTTTTTTCCACGTGTCTTGACATACAATGTATCCCTGCAGAGTTTGGTGAAGATGTGAGTATGTAGTTTTTGACCTTATCTGGAACCTCCCATCTGAAAATTTGAAAATTCCTAAAAAATCCGTCCAAAATTTTGTTGACCCCAATCTCTTGTTTTGTACGTTTTTTCCACGTGTCTTGACATCCAATGTATCCCTGCAAAGTTTGGTGAAGATCTGAGTATGTAGTTTTTGACCTTATCTGGAACCGCATTTCTGAAAATTTGAAAATTCTTAAAAAAATCGTCCAAAATCTTGATGTCTCCAATCTCTTGTTTTGTACGTTTTTTCCACGTGTCTTGACATCCAATGTATCCCTGCAAAGTTTGGTGAAGATCTGAGTATGTAGTTTTTGACCTTATCTGGAACCTCCTATCTGAAAATTTGAAAATTCTTAAAAAATTCGTCCAAAATCTTGATGTCTCCAATCTCTTGTTTTGTACGTTTTTTCCACGTGTCTTGATATCCAATGTATCCCTGCAAAGTTTGGTGAAGATCTGAGTACGTCGTTTTTGACCTTATCTGGAACATCCTTTCTGAAAATTTGAAAATTGTTAAAAAATTCGTCCAAAATCTTGATGTCTCCTATCTCTTGTTTTGTACGTTTTTTCCACGTGTCTTGACATCCAATGTATCCCTGCAAAGTTTGGTGAAGATCTGAGTATGTAGTTTTTGACCTAATCTGGAACCTCCCATCTGAAAATTTGAAAATTCTTAAAAAATTCGACCAAAATCTTGATGTCTCCAATCTCTTGTTTTGTACGTTTTTTCCACGTGTCTTGACACATAATGTATCCATGCAAAGTTTGGTGAAGATCTGAGTATGTAGTTTTTGACTTTATATGGAACCTCCTATCTGAAAATTTGAAAATTCTTAAAAAATTTGACCAAAATCTTGATGTCCCCAATCCTATGTTTTGTATGTTTTTTCCACGTGTCTTGACATCCAATGTATCCATGCAAAGTTTAGTGAAGATCTGAGTATGTAGTTTTTGACCTTATCTGGAACCTCCTATCTGAAAATTTGAAAATTCTTAAAAAATTCGTCGAAAATCTTGATGTCTCCAATCTCTTGTTTTGTACGTTTTTTCCACGTGTCTTGACATGCAAAGTATCCCTGCAACGTTTGGTGAAGATCTGAGTATGTAGTTTTTGACCTTATCTGGAACCTCCTATCTGAAAATTTGAAAATTCTTAAAAAATTCGTCCAAAATCTTGATGTCTCCAATCTCTTGTTTTGTACGTTTTTTCCACGTGTCTTGACATCCAATGTATCCCTGCAATGTTTGGTGAAGATCTGAGTATGTAGTTTTTGACCTTATATGGAGCCTCCTATCTGAAAATTTGAAAATTCTTAAAAAATTCGTCCAAAATCTTGATGTCTCCAATCTCTTGTTTTGTACGTTCTTTCCACGTGTCTTGACATCCAATGTATCCCTGCAATGTTTGGTGAAGATCTGAGTATGTAGTTTTTGACCTTATATGGAACCTCCTATCTGAAAATTTGAAAATTCTTAAAAGAATTTAACAAAATCTTGATGTCCCCAATCCTATGTTTTGTATGTTTTTTCCACGTGTCTTGACATACAATGTATCCCTGCAGAGTTTGGTGAAGATCTGAGTATGTAGTTTTTGACCTTATCTGGAACCTCCCATCTGAAAATTTGAAAATTCCTAAAAAATCCGTCCAAAATCTTGTTGACCCGAATCTCTTGTTTTGTACGTTTTTTCCACGTGTCTTGACATCCAATGTATCCCTGCAAAGTTTGGTGAAGATCTGAGTATGTAGTTTTTGACCTTATCTGGAACCGCATTTCTGAAAATTTGAAAATTTTTAAAAAAATCGTCGAAAATCTTGATGTCTCCAATCTCTTGTTTTGTACGTTTTTTCCACGTGTCTTGACATCCAATGTATCCCTGCAAAGTTTGGTGAAGATCTGAGTATGTAGTTTTTGACTTTATATGGAACCTCCTATCTGAAAATTTGAAAATTCTTAAAAAATTCGTCCAAAATCTTGATGTCTCCAATCTCTTGTTTTGTACGTTTTTTCCACGTGTCTCGACCTCCAATGGATCCCTGCAAAGTTTGGTGAAGATCTGAGTATGTCGTTTTTGACCTTATCTGGAACCTCCCATCTGAAAATTTGAAAATTCTTAAAAAATTCGTCGAAAATCTTGATGTCTCCGATCTCTTGTTTTGTACGTTTTTTCCACGTGTCTTGACATGCAAAGTATTCCTGCAAAGTTTGGTGAAGATCTGAGTATGTAGTTTTTGACCTCATCTGGAACCTCCTATCTGAAAATTTGAAAATTCTTAAAAAATTCGTCCAAAATCTTGATGTCTCCAATCTCTTGTTTTGTACGTTTTTTCCACGTGTCTTGACATCCAATGTATCCCTGCAAAGTTTGGTGAAGATCTGAGTATGTAGTTTTTGACCTTATCTGGAACCTCCTATCTGAAAATTTGAAAATTCTTAAAAAATTCGTCGAAAATCTTGATGTCTCCGATCTCTTGTTTTGTACGTTTTTTCCACGTGTCTTGACATGCAAAGTATTCCTGCAAAGTTTGGTGAAGATCTGAGTATGTAGTTTTTGACCTCATCTGGAACCTCCTATCTGAAAATTTGAAAATTCTTAAAAAATCCGTGCAAAATCTTGATGACCCCAATCTCTTGTTTTGTACGTTTTTTCCACGTGTCTTGACATCCAATGTATTCCTGCAATGTTTGGTGAAGATCTGAGTATGTAGTTTTTGACCTTATATGGAACCTCCTATCTGAAAATTTGAAAATTCTTAAAAAATTCGACCAAAATCTTGATGTTCCGAATCCTATGTTTTGTATGTTTTTTCCACGTGTCTTGACATCCAATGTATCCATGCAAAGTTTGGTGAAGATCTGAGTATGTAGTTTTTGACCTTATATTGAACCTCCCATCTGAAAATTTGAAAATTCTTAAAAAATTCGTCCAAAATCTTGATGACCCCAATCTCTTGTTTTGTATGTTTTTTCCACGTGTCTTGACATCCAAAGTATCCCTGCAAAGTTTGGTGAAGATCTGAGTATGTAGTTTTTGACCTTATATGGAACCTCCTTTCTGAAAATTTGAGAATTCTTAAAAAATTCGTCCAAAATCTTGATGTCTCCAATCTCTTGTTTTGTACGTTTTTTCCACGTGTCTTGACATCCAATGTATCCCTGCAAAGTTTGGTGAAGATCTGAGTATGTAGTTTTTGACCTTATCTGGAACATCCTTTCTGAAAATTTGAAAATTGTTAAAAAATTCGTCCAAAATCTTGATGTCTCCAATCTCTTTTTTGTACGTTTTTTCCACGTGTCTTGACATCCAATGTATCCCTGCAAAGTTTGGTGAAGATCTGAGTATGTAGTTTTTGACCTTATCTGGAACCTCCCATCTGAAAATTTGAAAATTCTTAAAAAATTCGACCAAAATCTTGATGTCTCCAATCTTTTGTTTTGTACGTTTTTTCCACGTGTCTTGACACATAATGTATCCCTGCAGAGTTTGGTGAAGATCTGAGTATGTAGTTTTTGACCTTATATGGAACCTCCTATCTGAAAATTTGAAAATTCTTAAAAAATTCGTCCAAAATCTTGATGTCTCCAATCTCTTGTTTTGTACGTTTTTTCCACGTGTCTTGACATCCAATGTATCCCTGCAAAGTTTGGTGAAGATCTGAGTATGTAGTTTTTGACCTTATCTGGAACCTCCCATCTGAAAATTTGAAAATTCCTAAAAAATCCGTGCAAAATCTTGATGACCCCAATCTCTTGTTTTGTACGTTTTTTCCACGTGTCTTGACATCCAATGTATTCCTGCAATGTTTGGTGAAGATCTGAGTATGTAGTTTTTGACCTTATATGGAACCTCCTATCTGAAAATTTGAAAATTCTTAAAAAATTCGACCAAAATCTTGATGTTCCGAATCCTATGTTTTGTATGTTTTTTCCACGTGTCTTGACATCCAATGTATCCATGCAAAGTTTGGTGAAGATCTGAGTATGTAGTTTTTGACCTTATATTGAACCTCCCATCTGAAAATTTGAAAATTCTTAAAAAATTCGTCCAAAATCTTGATGACCCCAATCTCTTGTTTTGTACGTTTTTTCCACGTGTCTTGACATCCAAAGTATCCCTGCAAAGTTTGGTGAAGATCTGAGTATGTAGTTTTTGACCTTATATTGAACCTCCCATCTGAAAATTTGAAAATTCTTAAAAAATTCGTCCAAAATCTTGATGTCTCCAATCTCTTGTTTTGTACGTTTTTTCCACGTGTCTTGACATCCAATGTATCCATGCAAAGTTTGGTGAAGATCTGAGTATGTAGTTTTTGACCTTATCTGGAACCTCCCATCTGAAAATTTGAAAATTCTTAAAAAATTCGTCGAAAATCTTGATGTCTCCAATCTTTTGTTTTGTACGTTTTTTCCACGTGTCTTGACACATAATGTATCCATGCAAAGTTTGGTGAAGATCTGAGTATGTAGTTTTTGACCTTATATTGAACCTCCCATCTGAAAATTTGAAAATTCTTAAAAAATTCGTCCAAAATCTTGATGTCTCCAATCTCTTGTTTTGTACGTTTTTTCCACGTGTCTTGATATCCAATGTATCCCTGCAAAGTTTGGTGAAGATCTGAGTATGTAGTTTTTGACCTTATATGGAACCTCCTATCTGAAAATTTGAAAATTCTTAAAAAATTCGACCAAAATCTTGATGTTCCGAATCCTATGTTTTGTATGTTTTTTCCACGTGTCTTGACATGCAAAGTATTCCTGCAAAGTTTGGTGAAGATCTGAGTATGTAGTTTTTGACCTTATCTGGAACCTCCTATCTGAAAATTTGAAAATTCTTAAAAAATTCGTCGAAAATCTTGATGTCTCCGATCTCTTGTTTTGTACGTTTTTTCCACGTGTCTTGACATGCAAAGTATTCCTGCAAAGTTTGGTGAAGATCTGAGTATGTAGTTTTTGACCTTATCTGGAACCTCCCATCTGAAAATTTGAAAATTCCTAAAAAATCCGTCCAAAATCTTGATGACCCCAATCTCTTGTTTTGTACGTTTTTTCCACGTGTCTTGACATCCAATGTATCCCTGCAATGTTTGGTGAAGATCTGAGTATGTCGTTTTTGACCTTATCTGGAACCTCCCATCTGAAAATATGAAAATTCTTAAAAAATTCGTCGAAAATCTTGATGTCTCCAATCTTTTGTTTTGTACGTTTTTTCCACGTGTCTTGACATGCAAAGTATCCCTGCAACGTTTGGTGAAGATCTGAGTATGTAGTTTTTGACCTTATCTGGAACCTCCTATCTGAAAATTTGAAAATTCTTCAAAAATTCGTCGAAAATCTTGATGTCTCCAATCTCTTGTTTTGTACGTTTTTTCCACGTGTCTTGACATCCAATGTATTCCTGCAATGTTTGGTGGAGATCTGAGTATGTAGTTTTAGACCTTATCTGGAACCTCCTATCTGAAAATTTGAAAATTCTTCAAAAATTCGTCGAAAATCTTGATGTCTCCAATCTCTTTTTTGTACGTTTTTTCCACGTGTCTTGACATCCAATGTATCCCTGCAAAGTTTGGTGAAGATCTGAGTATGTCGTTTTTGACCTTATCTGGAACATCCTTTCTGAAAATTTGAAAATTCTTAAAAAATTCGTCGAAAATCTTGATGTCTCCAATCTCTTGTTTTGTACGTTTTTTCCACGTGTCTTGACATCCAATGTATCCCTGCAAAGTTTGGTGAAGATCTGAGTATGTAGTTTTTGACCTTATATGGAACCTCCTATCTGAAAATTTGAAAATTCTTAAAAAAATCGTCCAAAATCTTGATGTCTCCAATCTCTTGTTTTGTACGTTTTTTCCACGTGTCTCGACCTCCAATGGATCCCTGCAAAGTTTGGTGAAGATCTGAGTATGTCGTTTTTGACCTTATCTGGAACCTCCCATCTGAAAATTTGAAAATTCTTAAAAAATCCGTCCAAAATCTTGATGACCCCAATCTCTTGTTTTGTACTTTTTTCCACGTGTCTCGACCTCCAATGTATCCCTGCAAAGTTTGGTGAAGATCTGAGTATGTAGTTTTTGACCTTATATGGAACCTCCTATCTGAAAATTTGAAAATTCTTAAAAAATTCGTCCAAAATCTTGATGTCACCAATCCTATGTTTTGTATGTTTTTTCCACGTGTCTTGACATCCAATGTATCCATGCAAAGTTTGGTGAAGATCTGAGTATGTCGTTTTTGACCTTATCTGAAACCTCCCATCTGAAAATTTGAAAATTCTTAAAAAATTCGTCGAAAATCTTGATGTCTCCGATCTCTTGTTTTGTACGTTTTTTCCACGTGTCTTGACATGCAAAGTATTCCTGCAAAGTTTGGTGAAGATCTGAGTATGTAGTTTTTGACCTCATCTGGAACCTCCTATCTGAAAATTTGAAAATTCTTAAAAAATTCGTCCAAAATCTTGATGTCTCCAATCTCTTGTTTTGTACGTTTTTTCCACGTGTCTTGACATCCAATGTATCCCTGCAATGTTTGGTGAAGATCTGAGTATGTAGTTTTTGACCTTATCTGGAACCTCCCATCTGAAAATTTGAAAATTCCTAAAAAATCCGTCCAAAATCTTGATGACCCCAATCTCTTGTTTTGTACTTTCTTTCCACGTGTCTTGACATCCAATGTATCCCTGCAAAGTTTGGTGAAGATCTGAGTATGTAGTTTTTGATCTTATCTGGAACCTCCTATCTGAAAATTTGAAAATTCTTAAAAAATTCGTCCAAAATCTTGATGTCTCCAATCTCTTGTTTTGTACGTTTTTTCCACGTGTCTTGATATCCAATGTATCCCTGCAAAGTTTGGTGAAGATCTGAGTATGTTGTTTTTGACCTTATCTGGAACATCCTTTCTGAAAATTTGAAAATTGTTAAAAAATTCGTCCAAAATCTTGATGTCTCCTATCTCTTGTTTTGTACGTTTTTTCCACGTGTCTTGACATCCAATGTATCCCTGCAAAGTTTGGTGAAGATCTGAGTATGTAGTTTTTGACCTTATCTGGAACCTCCCATCTGAAAATTTGAAAATTCTTAAAAAATTCGACCAATACTTTAAGTCTCCAATCTCTTGTTTTGTACGTTTTTTCCACGTGTCTTGACACATAATGTATCCATGCAAAGTTTGGTGAAGATCTGAGTATGTAGTTTTTGACCTTATATGGAACCTCCTATCTGAAAATTTAAAAATTCTTAAAAAAATCGTCCAAAATCTTGATGTCTCCAATCTCTTGTTTTGTACGTTTTTTCCACGTGTCTTGACATCCAATGTATCCCTGCAAAGTTTGGTGAAGATCTGAGTATGTAGTTTTTGACCTTATCTGGAACCTCCCATCTGAAAATTTGAAAATTCTTAAAAAATTCGACCAAAATCTTGATGTCTCCAATCTTTTGTTTTGTACGTTTTTTCCACGTGTCTTGACACATAATGTATCCATGCAAAGTTTGGTGAAGATCTGAGTATGTAGTTTTTGACCTTATATGGAACCTCCTATCTGAAAATTTGAAAATTCTTAAAAAATTCGTCCAAAATCTTGATGTCTCCAATCTCTTGTTTTGTACGTTTTTTCCACGTGTCTTGACATCCAATGTATCCCTGCAAAGTTTGGTGAAGATCTGAGTATGTAGTTTTTGACCTTATCTGGAACTTCCTATCTGAAAATTTGAATATTCTTAAAAAATTCGTCCAAAATCTTGATGTCTCCAATCTCTTGTTTTGTACGTTTTTTCCACGTGTCTTGACATCCAATGTATCCCTGCAATGTTTGGTGAAGATCTGAGTATGTAGTTTTTGACCTTATATGGAACCTCCTATCTGAAAATTTGAAAATTCTTAAAAAATTCGTCCAAAATCTTGATGTCTCCAATCTCTTGTTTTGTACGTTCTTTCCACGTGTCTTGACATCCAATGTATCCCTGCAATGTTTGGTGAAGATCTGAGTATGTAGTTTTTGACCTTATATGGAACCTCCTATCTGAAAATTTGAAAATTCTTAAAAAAATTTAACAAAATCTTGATGTCCCCAATCCTATGTTTTGTATGTTTTTTCCACGTGTCTTGACATACAATGTATCCCTGCAGAGTTTGGTGAAGATGTGAGTATGTAGTTTTTGACCTTATCTGGAACCTCCCATCTGAAAATTTGAAAATTCCTAAAAAATCCGTCCAAAATTTTGTTGACCCCAATCTCTTGTTTTGTACGTTTTTTCCACGTGTCTTGACATCCAATGTATCCCTGCAAAGTTTGGTGAAGATCTGAGTATGTAGTTTTTGACCTTATCTGGAACCGCATTTCTGAAAATTTGAAAATTCTTAAAAAAATCGTCCAAAATCTTGATGTCTCCAATCTCTTGTTTTGTACGTTTTTTCCACGTGTCTTGACATCCAATGTATCCCTGCAAAGTTTGGTGAAGATCTGAGTATGTAGTTTTTGACCTTATCTGGAACCTCCTATCTGAAAATTTGAAAATTCTTAAAAAATTCGTCCAAAATCTTGATGTCTCCAATCTCTTGTTTTGTACGTTTTTTCCACGTGTCGTGATATCCAATGTATCCCTGCAAAGTTTGGTGAAGATCTGAGTACGTCGTTTTTGACCTTATCTGGAACATCCTTTCTGAAAATTTGAAAATTGTTAAAAAATTCGTCCAAAATCTTGATGTCTCCTATCTCTTGTTTTGTACGTTTTTTCCACGTGTCTTGACATCCAATGTATCCCTGCAAAGTTTGGTGAAGATCTGAGTATGTAGTTTTTGACCTTATCTGGAACCTCCCATCTGAAAATTTGAAAATTCTTAAAAAATTCGACCAAAATCTTGATGTCTCCAATCTCTTGTTTTGTACGTTTTTTCCACGTGTCTTGACACATAATGTATCCATGCAAAGTTTGGTGAAGATCTGAGTATGTAGTTTTTGACCTTATATGGAACCTCCTATCTGAAAATTTGAAAATTCTTAAAAAATTTGACCAAAATCTTGATGTCCCCAATCCTATGTTTTGTATGTTTTTTCCACGTGTCTTGACATCCAATGTATCCATGCAAAGTTTAGTGAAGATCTGAGTATGTAGTTTTTGACCTTATCTGGAACCTCCCATCTGAAAATTTGAAAATTCTTAAAAAATTCGTCGAAAATCTTGATGTCTCCAATCTCTTGTTTTGTACGTTTTTTCCACGTGTCTTGACATGCAAAGTATCCCTGCAACGTTTGGTGAAGATCTGAGTATGTAGTTTTTGACCTTATCTGGAACCTCCTATCTGAAAATTTGAAAATTCTTAAAAAATTCGTCCAAAATCTTGATGTCTCCAATCTCTTGTTTTGTACGTTTTTTCCACGTGTCTTGACATCCAATGTATCCCTGCAATGTTTGGTGAAGATCTGAGTATGTAGTTTTTGACCTTATATGGAGCCTCCTATCTGAAAATTTGAAAATTCTTAAAAAATTCGTCCAAAATCTTGATGTCTCCAATCTCTTGTTTTGTACGTTCTTTCCACGTGTCTTGACATCCAATGTATCCCTGCAATGTTTGGTGAAGATCTGAGTATGTAGTTTTTGACCTTATATGGAACCTCCTATCTGAAAATTTGAAAATTCTTAAAAGAATTTAACAAAATCTTGATGTCCCCAATCCTATGTTTTGTATGTTTTTTCCACGTGTCTTGACATACAATGTATCCCTGCAGAGTTTGGTGAAGATCTGAGTATGTAGTTTTTGACCTTATCTGGAACCTCCCATCTGAAAATTTGAAAATTCCTAAAAAATCCGTCCAAAATCTTGTTGACCCGAATCTCTTGTTTTGTACGTTTTTTCCACGTGTCTTGACATCCAATGTATCCCTGCAAAGTTTGGTGAAGATCTGAGTATGTAGTTTTTGACCTTATCTGGAACCGCATTTCTGAAAATTTGAAAATTTTTAAAAAAATCGTCCAAAATCTTGATGTCTCCAATCTCTTGTTTTGTACGTTTTTTCCACGTGTCTTGACATCCAATGTATCCCTGCAAAGTTTGGTGAAGATCTGAGTATGTAGTTTTTGACCTTATATGGAACCTCCTATCTGAAAATTTGAAAATTCTTAAAAAATTCGTCCAAAATCTTGATGTCTCCAATCTCTTGTTTTGTACGTTTTTTCCACGTGTCTCGACCTCCAATGGATCCCTGCAAAGTTTGGTGAAGATCTGAGTATGTCGTTTTTGACCTTATCTGGAACCTCCCATCTGAAAATTTGAAAATTCTTAAAAAATTCGTCGAAAATCTTGATGTCTCCGATCTCTTGTTTTGTACGTTTTTTCCACGTGTCTTGACATGCAAAGTATTCCTGCAAAGTTTGGTGAAGATCTGAGTATGTAGTTTTTGACCTCATCTGGAACCTCCTATCTGAAAATTTGAAAATTCTTAAAAAATTCGTCCAAAATCTTGATGTCTCCAATCTCTTGTTTTGTACGTTTTTTCCACGTGTCTTGACATCCAATGTATCCCTGCAAAGTTTGGTGAAGATCTGAGTATGTAGTTTTTGACCTTATCTGGAACCTCCTATCTGAAAATTTGAAAATTCTTAAAAAATTCGTCCAAAATCTTGATGTCTCCAATCTCTTGTTTTGTACGTTTTTTCCACGTGTCTTGATATCCAATGTATCCCTGCAAAGTTTGGTGAAGATCTGAGTATGTCGTTTTTGACCTTATCTGGAACATCCTTTCTGAAAATTTGAAAATTGTTAAAAAAATTGTCCAAAATCTTGATGTCTCCTATCTCTTGTTTTGTACGTTTTTTCCACGTGTCTTGACATCCAATGTATCCCTGCAAAGTTTGGTGAAGATCTGAGTATGTAGTTTTTGACCTTATCTGGAACCTCCCATCTGAAAATTTGAAAATTCTTAAAAAATTCGACCAAAATCTTGATGTCTCTAATCTCTTGTTTTGTACGTTTTTTCCACGTGTCTTGACACATAATGTATCCATGCAAAGTTTGGTGAAGATGTGAGTATGTAGTTTTTGACCTTATCTGGAACCTCCCATCTGAAAATTTGAAAATTCCTAAAAAATCCGTCCAAAATTTTGTTGACCCCAATCTCTTGTTTTGTACGTTTTTTCCACGTGTCTTGACATCCAATGTATCCCTGCAAAGTTTGGTGAAGATCTGAGTATGTAGTTTTTGACCTTATCTGGAACCGCATTTCTGAAAATTTGAAAATTCTTAAAAAAATCGTCCAAAATCTTGATGTCTCCAATCTCTTGTTTTGTACGTTTTTTCCACGTGTCTTGACATCCAATGTATCCCTGCAAAGTTTGGTGAAGATCTGAGTATGTAGTTTTTGACCTTATCTGGAACCTCCTATCTGAAAATTTGAAAATTCTTAAAAAATTCGTCCAAAATCTTGATGTCTCCAATCTCTTGTTTTGTACGTTTTTTCCACGTGTCTTGATATCCAATGTATCCCTGCAAAGTTTGGTGAAGATCTGAGTACGTCGTTTTTGACCTTATCTGGAACATCCTTTCTGAAAATTTGAAAATTGTTAAAAAATTCGTCCAAAATCTTGATGTCTCCTATCTCTTGTTTTGTACGTTTTTTCCACGTGTCTTGACATCCAATGTATCCCTGCAAAGTTTGGTGAAGATCTGAGTATGTAGTTTTTGACCTTATCTGGAACCTCCCATCTGAAAATTTGAAAATTCTTAAAAAATTCGACCAAAATCTTGATGTCTCCAATCTCTTGTTTTGTACGTTTTTTCCACGTGTCTTGACACATAATGTATCCATGCAAAGTTTGGTGAAGATCTGAGTATGTAGTTTTTGACCTTATATGGAACCTCCTATCTGAAAATTTGAAAATTCTTAAAAAATTTGACCAAAATCTTGATGTCCCCAATCCTATGTTTTGTATGTTTTTTCCACGTGTCTTGACATCCAATGTATCCATGCAAAGTTTAGTGAAGATCTGAGTATGTAGTTTTTGACCTTATCTGGAACCTCCCATCTGAAAATTTGAAAATTCTTAAAAAATTCGTCGAAAATCTTGATGTCTCCAATCTCTTGTTTTGTACGTTTTTTCCACGTGTCTTGACATGCAAAGTATCCCTGCAACGTTTGGTGAAGATCTGAGTATGTAGTTTTTGACCTTATCTGGAACCTCCTATCTGAAAATTTGAAAATTCTTAAAAAATTCGTCCAAAATCTTGATGTCTCCAATCTCTTGTTTTGTACGTTTTTTCCACGTGTCTTGACATCCAATGTATCCCTGCAATGTTTGGTGAAGATCTGAGTATGTAGTTTTTGACCTTATATGGAGCCTCCTATCTGAAAATTTGAAAATTCTTAAAAAATTCGTCCAAAATCTTGATGTCTCCAATCTCTTGTTTTGTACGTTTTTTCCACGTGTCTTGACATCCAATGTATCCCTGCAATGTTTGGTGAAGATCTGAGTATGTAGTTTTTGACCTTATATGGAACCTCCTATCTGAAAATTTGAAAATTCTTAAAAGAATTTAACAAAATCTTGATGTCCCCAATCCTATGTTTTGTATGTTTTTTCCACGTGTCTTGACATACAATGTATCCCTGCAGAGTTTGGTGAAGATCTGAGTATGTAGTTTTTGACCTTATCTGGAACCTCCCATCTGAAAATTTGAAAATTCCTAAAAAATCCGTCCAAAATCTTGTTGACCCGAATCTCTTGTTTTGTACGTTTTTTCCACGTGTCTTGACATCCAATGTATCCCTGCAAAGTTTGGTGAAGATCTGAGTATGTAGTTTTTGACCTTATCTGGAACCGCATTTCTGAAAATTTGAAAATTTTTAAAAAAATCGTCCAAAATCTTGATGTCTCCAATCTCTTGTTTTGTACGTTTTTTCCACGTGTCTTGACATCCAATGTATCCCTGCAAAGTTTGGTGAAGATCTGAGTATGTAGTTTTTGACCTTATATGGAACCTCCTATCTGAAAATTTGAAAATTCTTAAAAAATTCGTCCAAAATCTTGATGTCTCCAATCTCTTGTTTTGTACGTTTTTTCCACGTGTCTCGACCTCCAATGAATCCCTGCAAAGTTTGGTGAAGATCTGAGTATGTCGTTTTTGACCTTATCTGGAACCTCCCATCTGAAAATTTGAAAATTCTTAAAAAATTCGTCGAAAATCTTGATGTCTCCGATCTCTTGTTTTGTACGTTTTTTCCACGTGTCTTGACATGCAAAGTATTCCTGCAAAGTTTGGTGAAGATCTGAGTATGTAGTTTTTGACCTCATCTGGAACCTCCTATCTGAAAATTTGAAAATTCTTAAAAAATTCGTCCAAAATCTTGATGTCTCCAATCTCTTGTTTTGTACGTTTTTTCCACGTGTCTTGACATCCAATGTATCCCTGCAAAGTTTGGTGAAGATCTGAGTATGTAGTTTTTGACCTTATCTGGAACCTCCTATCTGAAAATTTGAAAATTCTTAAAAAATTCGTCCAAAATCTTGATGTCTCCAATCTCTTGTTTTGTACGTTTTTTCCACGTGTCTTGATATCCAATGTATCCCTGCAAAGTTTGGTGAAGATCTGAGTATGTCGTTTTTGACCTTATCTGGAACATCCTTTCTGAAAATTTGAAAATTGTTAAAAAATTTGTCCAAAATCTTGATGTCTCCTATCTCTTGTTTTGTACGTTTTTTCCACGTGTCTTGACATCCAATGTATCCCTGCAAAGTTTGGTGAAGATCTGAGTATGTAGTTTTTGACCTTATCTGGAACCTCCCATCTGAAAATTTGAAAATTATTAAAAAATTCGACCAAAATCTTGATGTCTCTAATCTCTTGTTTTGTACGTTTTTTCCACGTGTCTTGACACATAATGTATCCATGCAAAGTTTGGTGAAGATCTGAGTATGTAGTTTTTGACCTTATATGGAACCTCCTATCTGAAAATTTGAAAATTCTTAAAAAATTCGTCCAAAATCTTGATGTCTCCAATCTCTTGTTTTGTACGTTTTTTCCACGTGTCTTGACATCCAATGTATCCCTGCAAAGTTTGGTGAAGATCTGAGTATGTAGTTTTTGACCTTATCTGGAACCTCCCATCTGAAAATTTGAAAATTCCTAAAAAATCCGTCCAAAATCTTGATGACCACAATCTCTTGTTTTGTACGTTTTTTCCACGTGTCTTGACATTCAATATATCCCTGCAAAGTTTGGTGAAGATCTGAGTATGTAGTTTTTGACCTTATATGGAACCTCCTTTCTGAAAATTTGAAAATTCTTAAAAAATTCGTCCAAAATCTTGAAGACCCCAATCTCTTGTTTTGTACGTTTTTTCCACGTGTCTTGACATCCAATGTATCCCTGCAAAGTTTGGTGAAGATCTGAGTATGTAGTTTTTGACCTTATATGGAACCTCCTTTCTGAAAATTTGAGAATTCTTAAAAAATTCGTCCAAAATCTTGATGTCTCCAATCTCTTGTTTTGTACGTTTTTTCCACGTGTCTTGACATCCAATGTATCCATGCAAAGTTTGGTGAAGATCTGAGTATGTCGTTTTTGACCTTATCTGGAACCTCCCATCCGAAAATTTGAAAATTCTTAAAAAATTCGTCGAAAATCTTGATGTCTCCAATCTCTTGTTTTGTACGTTTTTTCCACGTGTCTTGACATGCAAAGTATCCCTGCAACGTTTGGTGAAGATCTGAGTATGTAGTTTTTGACCTTATCTGGAACCTCCTATCTGAAAATTTGAAAATTCTTCAAAAATTCGTCGAAAATCTTGATGTCTCCAATCTCTTGCTTTGTACGTTTTTTCCACGTGTCTTGACATCCAATGTATCCCTGCAATGTTTGGTGGAGATCTGAGTATGTAGTTTTTGACCTTATCTGGAACCTCCTATCTGAAAATTTGAAAATTCTTCAAAAATTCGTCCAAAATCTTGATGTCTCCAATCTCTTGTTTTGTACGTTTTTTCCACGTGTCTCGACCTCCAATGTATCCCTGCAAAGTTAGTGAAGATCTGAGTATGTCGTTTTTGACCTTATCTGGAACATCCTTTCTGAAAATTTGAAAATTCTTAAAAAATTCGTCGAAAATCTTGATGTCTCCAATCTCTTGTTTTGTACGTTTTTTCCACGTTTCTTGACATCCAATGTATCCCTGCAAAGTTTGGTGAAGATCTGAGTATGTAGTTTTTGACCTTATATGGAACCTCCTTTCTGAAAATTTGAAAATTCTCAAAAAATTCGTCCATAATCTTGATGTCTCCCATCTCTTGTTTTGTACGTTTTTTCCACGTGTCTTGACATCCAATGTATCCCTGCAAAGTTTGGTGAAGATCTGAGCATGTAGTTTTTGACCTTATATGGAACCTCCTATCTGAAAATTTGAAAATTCTTAAAAAATTCGTCGAAAATCTTGATGTCACCAATCCTATGTTTTGTATGTTTTTTCCACGTGTCTTGACATCCAATGTATCCATGCAAAGTTTGGTGAAGATCTGAGTATGTCGTTTTTGACCTTATCTGGAACCTCCCATCTGAAAATTTGAAAATTCTTAAAAAATTCGTCGAAAATCTTGATGTCTCCGATCTCTTGTTTTGTACGTTTTTTCCACGTGTCTTGACATGCAAAGTATTCCTGCAAAGTTTGGTGAAGATCTGAGTATGTAGTTTTTGACCTCATCTGGAACCTCCTATCTGAAAATTTGAAAATTCTTAAAAAATTCGTACAAAATCTTGATGTCTCCAATCTCTTGTTTTGTACGTTTTTTCCACGTGTCTTGACATCCAATGTATCCCTGCAATGTTTGGTGAAGATCTGAGTATGTAGTTTTTGACCTTATCTGGAACCTCCCATCTGAAAATTTGAAAATTCCTAAAAAATCCGTCCAAAATCTTGATGACCCCAATCTCTTGTTTTGTACGTTTTTTCCACGTGTCTTGACATCCAATGTATCCCTGCAAAGTTTGGTGAAGATCTGAGTATGTAGTTTTTGACCTTATCTGGAACCTCCTATCTGAAAATTTGAAAATTCTTAAAAAATTCGTCCAAAATCTTGATGTCTGCAATCTCTTGTTTTGTACGTTTTTTCCACGTGTCTTGATATCCAATGTATCCCTGCAAAGTTTGGTGAATATCTGAGTATGTCGTTTTTGACTTTATCTGGAACATCCTTTCTGAAAATTTGAAAATTCTTAAAAAATTCGACCAAAATCTTGATGTTCCGAATCCTATGTTTTGTATGTTTTTTCCACGTGTCTTGACATCCAATGTATCCATGCAAAGTTTGGTGAAGATCTGAGTATGTAGTTTTTGACCTTATATTGAACCTCCCATCTGAAAATTTGAAAATTCTTAAAAAATTCGTCCAAAATCTTGATGACCCCAATCTCTTGTTTTGTACGTTTTTTCCACGTGTCTTGACATCCAAAGTATCCCTGCAAAGTTTGGTGAAGATCTGAGTATGTAGTTTTTGACCTTATATGGAACCTCCTTTCTGAAAATTTGAAAATTCTTAAAAAATTCGTCCAAAATCTTGATGTCTCCAATCTCTTGTTTTGTACGTTTTTTCCACGTGTCTTGACATCCAATGTATCCATGCAAAGTTTGGTGAAGATCTGAGTATGTCGTTTTTGACCTTATCTGGAACCTCCCATCTGAAAATTTGAAAATTCTTAAAAAATTCGTCGAAAATCTTGATGTCTCCAATCTTTTGTTTTGTACGTTTTTTCCACGTGTCTTGACATGCAAAGTATCCCTGCAACGTTTGGTGAAGATCTGAGTATGTAGTTTTTGACCTTATCTGGAACCTCCCATCTGAAAATTTGAAAATTCTTCAAAAATTCGTCGAAAATCTTGATGTCTCCAATCTCTTGTTTTGTACGTTTTTTCCACGTGTCTTGACATCCAATGTATTCCTGCAATGTTTGGTGGAGATCTGAGTATGTAGTTTTAGACCTTATCTGGAACCTCCTATCTGAAAATTTGAAAATTCTTCAAAAATTCGTCCAAAATCTTGATGTCTCCAATCTCTTGTTTTGTACGTTTTTTCCACGTGTCTCGACCTCCAATGGATCCCTGCAAAGTTTGGTGAAGATCTGAGTATGTCGTTTTTGACCTTATCTGGAACATCCTTTCTGAAAATTTGAAAATTCTTAAAAAATTCGTCGAAAATCTTGATGTCTCCAATCTCTTGTTTTGTACGTTTTTTCCACGTGTCTTGACATCCAATGTATCCCTGCAAAGTTTGGTGAAGATCTGAGTATGTAGTTTTTGACCTTATATGGAACCTCCTATCTGAAAATTTGAAAATTCTTAAAAAATTCGTCCAAAATCTTGATGTCTCCAATCTCTTGTTTTGTACGTTTTTTCCACGTGTCTCGACCTCCAATGGATCCCTGCAAAGTTTGGTGAAGATCTGAGTATGTCGTTTTTGACCTTATCTGGAACCTCCCATCTGAAAATTTGAAAATTCTTAAAAAATTCGTCGAAAATCTTGATGTCTCCGATCTCTTGTTTTGTACGTTTTTTCCACGTGTCTTGACATGCAAAGTATTCCTGCAAAGTTTGGTGAAGATCTGAGTATGTAGTTTTTGACCTCATCTGGAACCTCCTATCTGAAAATTTGAAAATTCTTAAAAAATTCGTCCAAAATCTTGATGTCTCCAATCTCTTGTTTTGTACGTTTTTTCCACGTGTCTTGACATCCAATGTATCCCTGCAATGTTTGGTGAAGATCTGAGTATGTAGTTTTTGACCTTATCTGGAACCTCCCATCTGAAAATTTGAAAATTCCTAAAAAATCCGTCCAAAATCTTGATGACCCCAATCTCTTGTTTTGTACTTTTTTTCCACGTGTCTTGACATCCAATGTATCCCTGCAAAGTTTGGTGAAGATCTGAGTATGTAGTTTTTGATCTTATCTGGAACCTCCTAACTGAAAATTTGAAAATTCTTAAAAAATTCGTCCAAAATCTTGATGTCTCCAATCTCTTGTTTTGTACGTTTTCTCCACGTGTCTTGATATCCAATGTATCCCTGCAAAGTTTGGTGAAGATCTGAGTATGTTGTTTTTGACCTTATCTGGAACATCCTTTCTGAAAATTTGAAAATTGTTAAAAAATTCGTCCAAAATCTTGATGTCTCCTATCTCTTGTTTTGTACGTTTTTTCCACGTGTCTTGACATCCAATGTATCCCTGCAAAGTTTGGTGAAGATCTGAGTATGTAGTTTTTGACCTTATCTGGAACCTCCCATCTGAAAATTTGAAAATTCTTAAAAAATTCGACCAATATCTTGATGTCTCCAATCTTTTGTTTTGTACGTTTTTTCCACGTGTCTTGACACATAATGTATCCATGCAAAGTTTGGTGAAGATCTGAGTATGTAGTTTTTGACCTTATATGGAACCTCCTATCTGAAAATTTGAAAATTCTTAAAAAATTCGTCCAAAATCTTGATGTCTCCAATCTCTTGTTTTGTACGTTTTTTCCACGTGTCTTGACATCCAATGTATCCCTGCAAAGTTTGGTGAAGATCTGAGTATGTAGTTTTTGACCTTATCTGGAACCTCCCATCTGAAAATTTGAAAATTCCTAAAAAATCCGTGCAAAATCTTGATGACCCCAATCTCTTGTTTTGTACGTTTTTTCCACGTGTCTTGACATCCAATGTATTCCTGCAATGTTTGGTGAAGATCTGAGTATGTAGTTTTTGACCTTATATGGAACCTCCTATCTGAAAATTTGAAAATTCTTAAAAAATTCGACCAAAATCTTGATGTTCCGAATCCTATGTTTTGTATGTTTTTTCCACGTGTCTTGACATCCAATGTATCCATGCAAAGTTTGGTGAAGATCTGAGTATGTAGTTTTTGACCTTATATTGAACCTCCCATCTGAAAATTTGAAAATTCTTAAAAAATTCGTCCAAAATCTTGTTGACCCGAATCTCTTGTTTTGTACGTTTTTCCACGTGTCTTGACATCCAATGTATTCCTGCAAAGTTTGGTGAAGATCTGAGTATGTAGTTTTTGACCTCATCTGGAACCTCCTATCTGAAAATTTGAAAATTCTTAAAAAATTCGTCCAAAATCTTGATGTCTCCAATCTCTTGTTTTGTACGTTTTTTCCACGTGTCTTGACATCCAATGTATCCCTGCAAAGTTTGGTGAAGATCTGAGTATGTAGTTTTTGACCTTATCTGGAACCTCCTATCTGAAAATTTGAAAATTCTTAAAAAATTCGTCCAAAATCTTGATGTCTCCAATCTCTTGTTTTGTACGTTTTTTCCACGTGTCTTGATATCCAATGTATCCCTGCAAAGTTTGGTGAAGATCTGAGTATGTCGTTTTTGACCTTATCTGGAACATCCTTTCTGAAAATTTGAAAATTGTTAAAAAATTCGTCCAAAATCTTGATGTCTCCTATCTCTTGTTTTGTACGTTTTTTCCACGTGTCTTGACATCCAATGTATCCCTGCAAAGTTTGGTGAAGATCTGAGTATGTAGTTTTTGACCTTATCTGGAACCTCCCATCTGAAAATTTGAAAATTCTTAAAAAATTCGACCAAAATCTTGATGTCTCCAATCTCTTGTTTTGTACGTTTTTTCCACGTGTCTTGACACATAATGTATCCATGCAAAGTTTGGTGAAGATCTGAGTATGTAGTTTTTGACCTTATATGGAACCTCCTATCTGAAAATTTGAAAATTCTTAAAAAATTCGTCCAAAATCTTGATGTCTCCAATCTCTTGTTTTGTACGTTTTTTCCACGTGTCTTGACATCCAATGTATCCCTGCAAAGTTTGGTGAAGATCTGAGTATGTAGTTTTTGACCTTATCTGGAACCTCCCATCTGAAAATTTGAAAATTCCTAAAAAATCCGTCCAAAATCTTGATGACCACAATCTCTTGTTTTGTACGTTTTTTCCACGTGTCTTGACATTCAATGTATCCCTGCAAAGTTTGGTGAAGATCTGAGTATGTAGTTTTTGACCTTATATGGAACCTCCTTTCTGAAAATTTGAAAATTCTTAAAAAATTCGTCCAAAATCTTGAAGACCCCAATCTCTTGTTTTGTACGTTTTTTCCACGTGTCTTGACATCCAATGTATCCCTGCAAAGTTTGGTGAAGATCTGAGTATGTAGTTTTTGACCTTATATGGAACCTCCTTTCTGAAAATTTGAGAATTCTTAAAAAATTCGTCCAAAATCTTGATGTCTCCAATCTCTTGTTTTGTACGTTTTTTCCACGTGTCTTGACATCCAATGTATCCATGCAAAGTTTGGTGAAGATCTGAGTATGTCGTTTTTGACCTTATCTGGAACCTCCCATCCGAAAATTTGAAAATTCTTAAAAAATTCGTCGAAAATCTTGATGTCTCCAATCTCTTGTTTTGTACGTTTTTTCCACGTGTCTTGACATGCAAAGTATCCCTGCAACGTTTGGTGAAGATCTGAGTATGTAGTTTTTGACCTTATCTGGAACCTCCTATCTGAAAATTTGAAAATTCTTCAAAAATTCGTCGAAAATCTTGATGTCTCCAATCTCTTGCTTTGTACGTTTTTTCCACGTGTCTTGACATCCAATGTATCCCTGCAATGTTTGGTGGAGATCTGAGTATGTAGTTTTTGACCTTATCTGGAACCTCCTATCTGAAAATTTGAAAATTCTTCAAAAATTCGTCCAAAATCTTGATGTCTCCAATCTCTTGTTTTGTACGTTTTTTCCACGTGTCTCGACCTCCAATGTATCCCTGCAAAGTTAGTGAAGATCTGAGTATGTCGTTTTTGACCTTATCTGGAACATCCTTTCTGAAAATTTGAAAATTCTTAAAAAATTCGTCGAAAATCTTGATGTCTCCAATCTCTTGTTTTGTACGTTTTTTCCACGTTTCTTGACATCCAATGTATCCCTGCAAAGTTTGGTGAAGATCTGAGTATGTAGTTTTTGACCTTATATGGAACCTCCTTTCTGAAAATTTGAAAATTCTCAAAAAATTCGTCCATAATCTTGATGTCTCCAATCTCTTGTTTTGTACGTTTTTTCCACGTGTCTTGACATCCAATGTATCCCTGCAAAGTTTGGTGAAGATCTGAGCATGTAGTTTTTGACCTTATATGGAACCTCCTATCTGAAAATTTGAAAATTCTTAAAAAATTCGTCGAAAATCTTGATGTCACCAATCCTATGTTTTGTATGTTTTTTCCACGTGTCTTGACATCCAATGTATCCATGCAAAGTTTGGTGAAGATCTGAGTATGTCGTTTTTGACCTTATCTGGAACCTCCCATCTGAAAATTTGAAAATTCTTAAAAAATTCGTCGAAAATCTTGATGTCTCCAATCTTTTGTTTTGTACGTTTTTTCCACGTGTCTTGACATGCAAAGTATCCCTGCAACGTTTGGTGAAGATCTGAGTATGTAGTTTTTGACCTTATCTGGAACCTCCCATCTGAAAATTTGAAAATTCCTAAAAAATCCGTCCAAAATCTTGATGACCCCAATCTCTTGTTTTGTACGTTTTTTCCACGTGTCTTGACATCCAATGTATCCCTGCAAAGTTTGGTGAAGATCTGAGTATGTAGTTTTTGACCTTATCTGGAACCTCCTATCTGAAAATTTGAAAATTATTAAAAAATTCGTCCAAAATCTTGATGTCTCCAATCTCTTGTTTTGTACGTTTTTTCCACGTGTCTTGATATCCAATGTATCCCTGCAAAGTTTGGTGAAGATCTGAGTATGTCGTTTTTGACCTTATCTGGAACATCCTTTCTGAAAATTTGAAAATTGTTAAAAAATTCGTCGAAAATCTTGATGTCTTCTATCTCTTGTTTTGTACGTTTTTTCCACGTGTCTTGACATCCAATGTATCCCTGCAAAGTTTGGTGAAGATCTGAGTATGTAGTTTTTGACCTTATCTGGAACCTCCCATCTGAAAATTTGAAAATTCTTAAAAAATTCGACCAAAATCTTGATGTCTCCAATCTCTTCTTTTGTACGTTTTTTCTACGTGTCTTGACACATAATGTATCCATGCAAAGTTTGGTGAAGATCTGAGTATGTAGTTTTTGACCTTATATGGAACCTCCTATCTGAAAATTTGAAAATTCTTAAAAAATTTGACCAAAATCTTATGTCCCCAATCCTATGTTTTGTATGTTTTTTCCACGTGTCTTGACATCCAATGTATCCCTGCAGAGTTTGGTGAAGATCTGAGTATGTAGTTTTTGACCTTATCTGGAACCTCCCATCTGAAAATTTGAAAATTCTTAAAAAATTCGTCGAAAATCTTGATGTCTCCAATCTCTTGTTTTGTACGTTTTTTCCACGTGTCTTGACATGCAAAGTATCCCTGCAACGTTTGGTGAAGATCTGAGTATGTAGTTTTTGACCTTATCTGGAACCTCCTATCTGAAAATTTGAAAATTCTTAAAAAATTCGTCCAAAATCTTGATGTCTCCAATCTCTTGTTTTGTACGTTTTTTCCACGTGTCTTGACATCCAATGTATCCCTGCAATGTTTGGTGAAGATCTGAGTATGTAGTTTTTGACCTTATATGGAACCTCCTATCTGAAAATTTGGAAATTCTTAAAAAATTCGTCCAAAATCTTGATGTCTCCAATCTCTTGTTTTGTACGTTCTTTCCACGTGTCTTGACATCCAATGTATCCCTGCAATGTTTGGTGAAGATCTGAGTATGTAGTTTTTGACCTTATATGGAACCTCCTATCTGAAAATTTGAAAATTCTTAAAAAAATTTAACAAAATCTTGATGTCCCCAATCCTATGTTTTGTATGTTTTTTCCACGTGTCTTGACATACAATGTATCCCTGCAGAGTTTGGTGAAGATCTGAGTATGTAGTTTTTGACCTTATCTGGAACCTCCCATCTGAAAATTTGAAAATTCCTAAAAAATCCGTCCAAAATTTTGTTGACCCCAATCTCTTGTTTTGTACGTTTTTTCCACGTGTCTTGACATCCAATGTATCCCTGCAAAGTTTGGTGAAGATCTGAGTATGTAGTTTTTGACCTTATCTGGAACCGCATTTCTGAAAATTTGAAAATTCTTAAAAAAATCGTCCAAAATCTTGATGTCTCCAATCTCTTGTTTTGTACGTTTTTCCACGTGTCTTGACATCCAATGTATCCCTGCAAAGTTTGGTGAAGATCTGAGTATGTAGTTTTTGACCTTATCTGGAACCTCCTATCTGAAAATTTGAAAATTCTTAAAAAATTCGTCCAAAATCTTGATGTCTCCAATCTCTTGTTTTGTACGTTTTTTCCACGTGTCTTGATATCCAATGTATCCCTGCAAAGTTTGGTGAAGATCTGAGTACGTCGTTTTTGACCTTATCTGGAACATCCTTTCTGAAAATTTGAAAATTGTTAAAAAATTCGTCCAAAATCTTGATGTCTCCTATCTCTTGTTTTGTACGTTTTTTCCAAGTGTCTTGACATCCAATGTATCCCTGCAAAGTTTGGTGAAGATCTGAGTATGTAGTTTTTGACCTAATCTGGAACCTCCCATCTGAAAATTTGAAAATTCTTAAAAAATTCGACCAAAATCTTGATGTCTCCAATCTCTTGTTTTGTACGTTTTTTCCACGTGTCTTGACACATAATGTATCCATGCAAAGTTTGGTGAAGATCTGAGTATGTAGTTTTTGACCTTATATGGAACCTCCTATCTGAAAATTTGAAAATTCTTAAAAAATTTGACCAAAATCTTGATGTCCCCAATCCTATGTTTTGTATGTTTTTTCCACGTGTCTTGACATCCAATGTATCCATGCAAAGTTTGGTGAAGATCTGAGTATGTAGTTTTTGACCTTATCTGGAACCTCCCATCTGAAAATTTGAAAATTCTTAAAAAATTCGTCCAAAATCTTGATGTCTCCAATCTCTTGTTTTGTACGTTTTTTCCACGTGTCTTGACATCCAATGTATCCCTGCAATGTTTGGTGAAGATCTGAGTATGTAGTTTTTGACCTTATATGGAGCCTCCTATCTGAAAATTTGAAAATTCTTAAAAAATTCGTCCAAAATCTTGATGTCTCCAATCTCTTGTTTTGTACGTTCTTTCCACGTGTCTTGACATCCAATGTATCCCTGCAATGTTTGGTGAAGATCTGAGTATGTAGTTTTTGACCTTATATGGAACCTCCTATCTGAAAATTTGAAAATTCTTAAAAGAATTTAACAAAATCTTGATGTCCCCAATCCTATGTTTTGTATGTTTTTTCCACGTGTCTTGACATACAATGTATCCCTGCAGAGTTTGGTGAAGATCTGAGTATGTAGTTTTTGACCTTATCTGGAACCTCCCATCTGAAAATTTGAAAATTCCTAAAAAATCCGTCCAAGATCTTGTTGACCCGAATCTCTTGTTTTGTACGTTTTTTCCACGTGTCTTGACATCCAATGTATCCCTGCAAAGTTTGGTGAAGATCTGAGTATGTAGTTTTTGACCTTATCTGGAACCGCATTTCTGAAAATTTGAAAATTTTTAAAAAAATCGTCCAAAATCTTGATGTCTCCAATCTCTTGTTTTGTACGTTTTTTCCACGTGTCTTGACATCCAATGTATCCCTGCAAAGTTTGGTGAAGATCTGAGTATGTAGTTTTTGACCTTATATGGAACCTCCTATCTGAAAATTTGAAAATTCTTAAAAAATTCGTCCAAAATCTTGATGTCTCCAATCTCTTGTTTTGTACGTTTTTTCCACGTGTCTCGACCTCCAATGGATCCCTGCAAAGATTGGTGAAGATCTGAGTATGTCGTTTTTGACCTTATCTGGAACCTCCCATCTGAAAATTTGAAAATTCTTAAAAAATTCGTCGAAAATCTTGATGTCTCCGATCTCTTGTTTTGTACGTTTTTTCCACGTGTCTTGACATGCAAAGTATTCCTGCAAAGTTTGGTGAAGATCTGAGTATGTAGTTTTTGACCTCATCTGGAACCTCCTATCTGAAAATTTGAAAATTCTTAAAAAATTCGTCCAAAATCTTGATGTCTCCAATCTCTTGTTTTGTACGTTTTTTCCACGTGTCTTGACATCCAATGTATCCCTGCAAAGTTTGGTGAAGATCTGAGTATGTAGTTTTTGACCTTATCTGGAACCTCCTATCTGAAAATTTGAAAATTCTTAAAAAATTCGTCCAAAATCTTGATGTCTCCAATCTCTTGTTTTGTACGTTTTTTCCACGTGTCTTGATATCCAATGTATCCCTGCAAAGTTTGGTGAAGATCTGAGTATGTCGTTTTTGACCTTATCTGGAACATCCTTTCTGAAAATTTGAAAATTGTTAAAAAATTCGTCCAAAATCTTGATGTCTCCTATCTCTTGTTTTGTACGTTTTTTCCACGTGTCTTGACATCCAATGTATCCCTGCAAAGTTTGGTGAAGATCTGAGTATGTAGTTTTTGACCTTATCTGGAACCTCCCATCTGAAAATTTGAAAATTCTTAAAAAATTCGACCAAAATCTTGATGTCTCCAATCTCTTGTTTTGTACGTTTTTTCCACGTGTCTTGACACAAAATGTATCCATGCAAAGTTTGGTGAAGATCTGAGTATGTAGTTTTTGACCTTATATGGAACCTCCTATCTGAAAATTTGAAAATTCTTAAAAAATTCGTCCAAAATCTTGATGTCTCCAATCTCTTGTTTTGTACGTTTTTTCCACGTGTCTTGACATCCAATGTATCCCTGCAAAGTTTGGTGAAGATCTGAGTATGTAGTTTTTGACCTTATCTGGAACCTCCCATCAGAAAATTTGAAAATTCCTAAAAAATCCGTCCAAAACCTTGATGACCACAATCTCTTGTTTTGTACGTTTTTTCCACGTGTCTTGACATTCAATGTATCCCTGCAAAGTTTGGTGAAGATCTGAGTATGTAGTTTTTGACCTTATATGGAACCTCCTTTCTGAAAATTTGAAAATTCTTAAAAAATTCGTCCAAAATCTTGAAGACCCCAATCTCTTGTTTTGTACGTTTTTTCCACGTGTCTTGACATCCAATGTATCCCTGCAAAGTTTGGTGAAGATCTGAGTATGTAGTTTTTGACCTTATATGGAACCTCCTTTCTGAAAATTTGAGAATTCTTAAAAAATTCGTCCAAAATCTTGATGTCTCCAATCTCTTGTTTTGTACGTTTTTTCCACGTGTCTTGACATCCAATGTATCCATGCAAAGTTTGGTGAAGATCTGAGTATGTCGTTTTTGACCTTATCTGAAACCTCCCATCCGAAAATTTGAAAATTCTTAAAAAATTCGTCGAAAATCTTGATGTCTCCAATCTCTTGTTTTGTACGTTTTTTCCACGTGTCTTGACATGCAAAGTATCCCTGCAACGTTTGGTGAAGATCTGAGTATGTAGTTTTTGACCTTATCTGGAACCTCCTATCTGAAAATTTGAAAATTCTTCAAAAATTCGTCGAAAATCTTGATGTCTCCAATCTCTTGCTTTGTACGTTTTTTCCACGTGTCTTGACATCCAATGTATCCCTGCAATGTTTGGTGGAGATCTGAGTATGTAGTTTTTGACCTTATCTGGAACCTCCTATCTGAAAATTTGAAAATTCTTCAAAAATTCGTCCAAAATCTTGATGTCTCCAATCTCTTGTTTTGTACGTTTTTTCCACGTGTCTCGACCTCCAATGTATCCCTGCAAAGTTAGTGAAGATCTGAGTATGTCGTTTTTGACCTTATCTGGAACATCCTTTCTGAAAATTTGAAAATTCTTAAAAAATTCGTCGAAAATCTTGATGTCTCCTATCTCTTGTTTTGTACGTTTTTTCCACGTGTCTTGACATCCAATGTATCCCTGCAAAGTTTGGTGAAGATCTGAGTATGTAGTTTTTGACCTTATCTGGAACCTCCCATCTGAAAATTTGAAAATTCTTAAAAAATTCGACCAAAATCTTGATGTCTCCAATCTCTTGTTTTGTACGTTTTTTCCACGTGTCTTGACACATAATGTATCCATGCAAAGTTTGGTGAAGATCTGAGTATGTAGTTTTTGACCTTATATGGAACCTCCTATCTGAAAATTTGAAAATTCTTAAAAAATTTGACCAAAATCTTGATGTCCCCAATCCTATGTTTTGTATGTTTTTTCCACGTGTCTTGACATCCAATGTATCCATGCAAAGTTTGGTGAAGATCTGAGTATGTAGTTTTTGACCTTATCTGGAACCTCCCATCTGAAAATTTGAAAATTCTTAAAAAATTCGTCGAAAATCTTGATGTCTCCAATCTCTTGTTTTGTACGTTTTTTCCACGTGTCTTGACATGCAAAGTATCCCTGCAACGTTTGGTGAAGATCTGAGTATGTAGTTTTTGACCTTATCTGGAACCTCCTATCTGAAAATTTGAAAATTCTTAAAAAATTCGTCCAAAATCTTGATGTCTCCAATCTCTTGTTTTGTACGTTTTTTCCACGTGTCTTGACATCCAATGTATCCCTGCAATGTTTGGTGAAGATCTGAGTATGTAGTTTTTGACCTTATATGGAGCCTCCTATCTGAAAATTTGAAAATTCTTAAAAAATTCGTCCAAAATCTTGATGTCTCCAATCTCTTGTTTTGTACGTTCTTTCCACGTGTCTTGACATCCAATGTATCCCTGCAATGTTTGGTGAAGATCTGAGTATGTAGTTTTTGACCTTATATGGAACCTCCTATCTGAAAATTTGAAAATTCTTAAAAGAATTTAACAAAATCTTGATGTCCCCAATCCTATGTTTTGTATGTTTTTTCCACGTGTCTTGACATACAATGTATCCCTGCAGAGTTTGGTGAAGATCTGAGTATGTAGTTTTTGACCTTATCTGGAACCTCCCATCTGAAAATTTGAAAATTCCTAAAAAATCCGTCCAAAATCTTGTTGACCCGAATCTCTTGTTTTGTACGTTTTTTCCACGTGTCTTGACATCCAATGTATCCCTGCAAAGTTTGGTGAAGATCTGAGTATGTAGTTTTTGACCTTATCTGGAACCGCATTTCTGAAAATTTGAAAATTTTTAAAAAAATCGTCCAAAATCTTGATGTCTCCAATCTCTTGTTTTGTACGTTTTTTCCACGTGTCTTGACATCCAATGTATCCCTGCAAAGTTTGGTGAAGATCTGAGTATGTAGTTTTTGACCTTATATGGAACCTCCTATCTGAAAATTTGAAAATTCTTAAAAAATTCGTCCAAAATCTTGATGTCTCCAATCTCTTGTTTTGTACGTTTTTTCCACGTGTCTCGACCTCCAATGGATCCCTGCAAAGTTTGGTGAAGATCTGAGTATGTCGTTTTTGACCTTATCTGGAACCTCCCATCTGAAAATTTGAAAATTCTTAAAAAATTCTTCGAAAATCTTGATGTCTCCGATCTCTTGTTTTGTACGTTTTTTCCACGTGTCTTGACATGCAAAGTATTCCTGCAAAGTTTGGTGAAGATCTGAGTATGTAGTTTTTGACCTCATCTGGAACCTCCTATCTGAAAATTTGAAAATTCTTAAAAAATTCGTCCAAAATCTTGATGTCTCCAATCTCTTGTTTTGTACGTTTTTTCCACGTGTCTTGACATCCAATGTATCCCTGCAAAGTTTGGTGAAGATCTGAGTATGTAGTTTTTGACCTTATCTGGAACCTCCTATCTGAAAATTTGAAAATTCTTAAAAAATTCGTCCAAAATCTTGATGTCTCCAATCTCTTGTTTTGTACGTTTTTTCCACGTGTCTTGATATCCAATGTATCCCTGCAAAGTTTGGTGAAGATCTGAGTATGTCGTTTTTGACCTTATCTGGAACATCCTTTCTGAAAATTTGAAAATTGTTAAAAAATTCGTCCAAAATCTTGATGTCTCCTATCTCTTGTTTTGTACGTTTTTTCCACGTGTCTTGACATCCAATGTATCCCTGCAAAGTTTGGTGAAGATCTGAGTATGTAGTTTTTGACCTTATCTGGAACCTCCCATCTGAAAATTTGAAAATTCTTAAAAAATTCGACCAAAATCTTGATGTCTCCAATCTCTTGTTTTGTACGTTTTTTCCACGTGTCTTGACACAAAATGTATCCATGCAAAGTTTGGTGAAGATCTGAGTATGTAGTTTTTGACCTTATATGGAACCTCCTATCTGAAAATTTGAAAATTCTTAAAAAATTCGTCCAAAATCTTGATGTCTCCAATCTCTTGTTTTGTACGTTTTTTCCACGTGTCTTGACATCCAATGTATCCCTGCAAAGTTTGGTGAAGATCTGAGTATGTAGTTTTTGACCTTATCTGGAACCTCCCATCAGAAAATTTGAAAATTCCTAAAAAATCCGTCCAAAATCTTGATGACCACAATCTCTTGTTTTGTACGTTTTTTCCACGTGTCTTGACATTCAATGTATCCCTGCAAAGTTTGGTGAAGATCTGAGTATGTAGTTTTTGACCTTATATGGAACCTCCTTTCTGAAAATTTGAAAATTCTTAAAAAATTCGTCCAAAATCTTGAAGACCCCAATCTCTTGTTTTGTACGTTTTTTCCACGTGTCTTGACATCCAATGTATCCCTGCAAAGTTTGGTGAAGATCTGAGTATGTAGTTTTTGACCTTATATGGAACCTCCTTTCTGAAAATTTGAGAATTCTTAAAAAATTCGTCCAAAATCTTGATGTCTCCAATCTCTTGTTTTGTACGTTTTTTCCACGTGTCTTGACATCCAATGTATCCATGCAAAGTTTGGTGAAGATCTGAGTATGTCGTTTTTGACCTTATCTGAAACCTCCCATCCGAAAATTTGAAAATTCTTAAAAAATTCGTCGAAAATCTTGATGTCTCCAATCTCTTGTTTTGTACGTTTTTTCCACGTGTCTTGACATGCAAAGTATCCCTGCAACGTTTGGTGAAGATCTGAGTATGTAGTTTTTGACCTTATCTGGAACCTCCTATCTGAAAATTTGAAAATTCTTCAAAAATTCGTCGAAAATCTTGATGTCTCCAATCTCTTGCTTTGTACGTTTTTTCCACGTGTCTTGACATCCAATGTATCCCTGCAATGTTTGGTGGAGATCTGAGTATGTAGTTTTTGACCTTATCTGGAACCTCCTATCTGAAAATTTGAAAATTCTTCAAAAATTCGTCCAAAATCTTGATGTCTCCAATCTCTTGTTTTGTACGTTTTTTCCACGTGTCTCGACCTCCAATGTATCCCTGCAAAGTTAGTGAAGATCTGAGTATGTCGTTTTTGACCTTATCTGGAACATCCTTTCTGAAAATTTGAAAATTCTTAAAAAATTCGTCGAAAATCTTGATGTCTCCGATCTCTTGTTTTGTACGTTTTTTCCACGTGTCTTGACATCCAATGTATCCATGCAAAGTTTGGTGAAGATCTGAGTATGTCGTTTTTGACCTTATCTGGAACCTCCCATCTGAAAATTTGAAAATTCTTAAAAAATTCGTCGAAAAACTTGATGTCTCCGATCTCTTGTTTTGTACGTTTTTTCCACGTGTCTTGACATGCAAAGTATTCCTGCAAAGTTTGGTGAAGATCTGAGTATGTAGTTTTTGACCTCATCTGGAACCTCCTATCTGAAAATTTGAAAATTCTTAAAAAATTCGTCCAAAATCTTGATGTCTCCAATCTCTTGTTTTGTACGTTTTTTCCACGTGTCTTGACATCCAATGTATCCCTGCAATGTTTGGTGAAGATCTGAGTATGTAGTTTTTGACCTTATCTGGAACCTCCCATCTGAAAATTTGAAAATTCCTAAAAAATCCGTCCAAAATCTTGATGACCCCAATCTCTTGTTTTGTACGTTTTTTCCACGTGTCTTGACATCCAATGTATCCCTGCAAAGTTTGGTGAAGATCTGAGTATGTAGTTTTTGACCTTATCTGGAACCTCCTATCTGAAAATTTGAAAATTCTTAAAAAATTCGTCCAAAATCTTGATGTCTCCAATCTCATGTTTTGTACGTTTTTTCCACGTGTCTTGATATCCAATGTATCCCTGCAAAGTTTGGTGAAGATCTGAGTATGTCGTTTTTGACCTTATCTGGAACATCCTTTCTGAAAATTTGAAAATTCTTAAAAAATTCGACCAAAATCTTGATGTTCCGAATCCTATGTTTTGTATGTTTTTTCCACGTGTCTTGACATCCAATGTATCCATGCAAAGTTTGGTGAAGATCTGAGTATGTAGTTTTTGACCTTATATTGAACCTCCCATCTGAAAATTTGAAAATTCTTAAAAAATTCGTCCAAAATCTTGATGACCCCAATCTCTTGTTTTGTACGTTTTTTCCACGTGTCTTGACATCCAAAGTATCCCTGCAAAGTTTGGTGAAGATCTGAGTATGTAGTTTTTGACCTTATATGGAACCTCCTTTCTGAAAATTTGAGAATTCTTAAAAAATTCGTCCAAAATCTTGATGTCTCCAATCTCTTGTTTTGTACGTTTTTTCCACGTGTCTTGACATCCAATGTATCCCTGCAACGTTTGGTGAAGATCTGAGTATGTAGTTTTTGACCTTATCTGGAACCTCCTATCTGAAAATTTGAAAATTCTTCAAAAATTCGTCGAAAATCTTGATGTCTCCAATCTCTTGTTTTGTACGTTTTTTCCACGTGTCTTGACATCCAATGTATTCCTGCAATGTTTGGTGGAGATCTGAGTATGTAGTTTTAGACCTTATCTGGAACCTCCTATCTGAAAATTTGAAAATTCTTCAAAAATTCGTCCAAAATCTTGATGTCTCCAATCTCTTGTTTTGTACGTTTTTTCCACGTGTCTCGACCTCCAATGGATCCCTGCAAAGTTTGGTGAAGATCTGAGTATGTCGTTTTTGACCTTATCTGGAACATCCTTTCTGAAAATTTGAAAATTCTTAAAAAATTCGTCGAAAATCTTGATGTCTCCAATCTCTTGTTTTGTACGTTTTTTCCACGTGTCTTGACATCCAATGTATCCCTGCAAAGTTTGGTGAAGATCTGAGTATGTAGTTTTTGACCTTATATGGAACCTCCTATCTGAAAATTTGAAAATTCTTAAAAAATTCGTCCAAAATCTTGATGTCTCCAATCTCTTGTTTTGTACGTTTTTTCCACGTGTCTCGACCTCCAATGGATCCCTGCAAAGTTTGGTGAAGATCTGAGTATGTCGTTTTTGACCTTATCTGGAACCTCCCATCTGAAAATTTGAAAATTCTTAAAAAATTCGTCGAAAATCTTGATGTCTCCGATCTCTTGTTTTGTACGTTTTTTCCACGTGTCTTGACATGCAAAGTATTCCTGCAAAGTTTGGTGAAGATCTGAGTATGTCGTTTTTGACCTTATCTGGAACCTCCCATCTGAAAATTTGAAAATTCTTAAAAAATTCGTCCATAATCTTGATGTCTCCAATCTCTTGTTTTGTACGTTTTTTCCACGTGTCTTGACATCCAATGTATCCCTGCAATGTTTGGTGAAGATCTGAGTATGTAGTTTTTGACCTTATCTGGAACCTCCCATCTGAAAATTTGAAAATTCCTAAAAAATCCGTCCAAAATCTTGATGACCCCAATCTCTTGTTTTGTACTTTTTTTCCACGTGTCTTGACATCCAATGTATCCCTGCAAAGTTTGGTGAAGATCTGAGTATGTAGTTTTTGATCTTATCTGGAACCTCCTAACAGAAAATTTGAAAATTCTTAAAAAATTCGTCCAAAATCTTGATGTCTCCAATCTCTTGTTTTGTACGTTTTTTCCACGTGTCTTGATATTAAATGTATCCCTGCAAAGTTTGGTGAAGATCTGAGTATGTTGTTTTTGACCTTATCTGGAACATCCTTTCTGAAAATTTGAAAATTGTTAAAAAATTCGTCCAAAATCTTGATGTCTCCTATCTCTTGTTTTGTACGTTTTTTCCACGTGTCTTGACATCCAATGTATCCCTGCAAAGTTTGGTGAAGATCTGAGTATGTAGTTTTTGACCTTATCTGGAACCTCCCATCTGAAAATTTGAAAATTCTTAAAAAATTCGACCAATATCTTGATGTCTCCAATCTTTTGTTTTGTACGTTTTTTCCACGTGTCTTGACACATAATGTATCCATGCAAAGTTTGGTGAAGATCTGAGTATGTAGTTTTTGACCTTATATGGAACCTCCTATCTGAAAATTTGAAAATTCTTAAAAAATTCGTCCAAAATCTTGATGTCTCCAATCTCTTGTTTTGTACGTTTTTTCCACGTGTCTTGACATCCAATGTATCCCTGCAAAGTTTGGTGAAGATCTGAGTATGTAGTTTTTGACCTTATCTGGAACCTCCCATCTGAAAATTTGAAAATTCCTAAAAAATCCGTGCAAAATCTTGATGACCCCAATCTCTTGTTTTGTACGTTTTTTCCACGTGTCTTGACATCCAATGTATTCCTGCAATGTTTGGTGAAGATCTGAGTATGTAGTTTTTGACCTTATATGGAACCTCCTATCTGAAAATTTGAAAATTCTTAAAAAATTCGACCAAAATCTTGATGTTCCGAATCCTATGTTTTGTATGTTTTTTCCACGTGTCTTGACATCCAATGTATCCATGCAAAGTTTGGTGAAGATCTGAGTATGTAGTTTTTGACCTTATATTGAACCTCCCATCCGAAAATTTGAAAATTCTTAAAAAATTCGTCGAAAATCTTGATGTCTCCAATCTCTTGTTTTGTACGTTTTTTCCACGTGTCTTGACATGCAAAGTATCCCTGCAACGTTTGGTGAAGATCTGAGTATGTAGTTTTTGACCTTATCTGGAACCTCCTATCTGAAAATTTGAAAATTCTTCAAAAATTCGTCGAAAATCTTGATGTCTCCAATCTCTTGCTTTGTACGTTTTTTCCACGTGTCTTGACATCCAATGTATCCCTGCAATGTTTGGTGGAGATCTGAGTATGTAGTTTTTGACCTTATCTGGAACCTCCTATCTGAAAATTTGAAAATTCTTCAAAAATTCGTCCAAAATCTTGATGTCTCCAATCTCTTGTTTTGTACGTTTTTTCCACGTGTCTCGACCTCCAATGTATCCCTGCAAAGTTAGTGAAGATCTGAGTATGTCGTTTTTGACCTTATCTGGAACATCCTTTCTGAAAATTTGAAAATTCTTAAAAAATTCGTCGAAAATCTTGATGTCTCCTATCTCTTGTTTTGTACGTTTTTTCCACGTGTCTTGACATCCAATGTATCCCTGCAAAGTTTGGTGAAGATCTGAGTATGTAGTTTTTGACCTTATCTGGAACCTCCCATCTGAAAATTTGAAAATTCTTAAAAAATTCGACCAAAATCTTGATGTCTCCAATCTCTTGTTTTGTACGTTTTTTCCACGTGTCTTGACACATAATGTATCCATGCAAAGTTTGGTGAAGATCTGAGTATGTAGTTTTTGACCTTATATGGAACCTCCTATCTGAAAATTTGAAAATTCTTAAAAAATTTGACCAAAATCTTGATGTCCCCAATCCTATGTTTTGTATGTTTTTTCCACGTGTCTTGACATCCAATGTATCCATGCAAAGTTTGGTGAAGATCTGAGTATGTAGTTTTTGACCTTATCTGGAACCTCCCATCTGAAAATTTGAAAATTCTTAAAAAATTCGTCGAAAATCTTGATGTCTCCAATCTCTTGTTTTGTACGTTTTTTCCACGTGTCTTGACATGCAAAGTATCCCTGCAACGTTTGGTGAAGATCTGAGTATGTAGTTTTTGACCTTATCTGGAACCTCCTATCTGAAAATTTGAAAATTCTTAAAAAATTCGTCCAAAATCTTGATGTCTCCAATCTCTTGTTTTGTACGTTTTTTCCACGTGTCTTGACATCCAATGTATCCCTGCAATGTTTGGTGAAGATCTGAGTATGTAGTTTTTGACCTTATATGGAGCCTCCTATCTGAAAATTTGAAAATTCTTAAAAAATTCGTCCAAAATCTTGATGTCTCCAATCTCTTGTTTTGTACGTTCTTTCCACGTGTCTTGACATCCAATGTATCCCTGCAATGTTTGGTGAAGATCTGAGTATGTAGTTTTTGACCTTATATGGAACCTCCTATCTGAAAATTTGAAAATTCTTAAAAGAATTTAACAAAATCTTGATGTCCCCAATCCTATGTTTTGTATGTTTTTTCCACGTGTCTTGACATACAATGTATCCCTGCAGAGTTTGGTGAAGATCTGAGTATGTAGTTTTTGACCTTATCTGGAACCTCCCATCTGAAAATTTGAAAATTCCTAAAAAATCCGTCCAAAATCTTGTTGACCCGAATCTCTTGTTTTGTACGTTTTTTCCACGTGTCTTGACATCCAATGTATCCCTGCAAAGTTTGGTGAAGATCTGAGTATGTAGTTTTTGACCTTATCTGGAACCGCATTTCTGAAAATTTGAAATTTTTTAAAAAAATCGTCCAAAATCTTGATGTCTCCAATCTCTTGTTTTGTACGTTTTTTCCACGTGTCTCGACCTCCAATGGATCCCTGCAAAGTTTGGTGAAGATCTGAGTATGTCGTTTTTGACCTTATCTGGAACCTCCCATCTGAAAATTTGAAAATTCTTAAAAAATTCGTCGAAAATCTTGATGTCTCCGATCTCTTGTTTTGTACGTTTTTTCCACGTGTCTTGACATGCAAAGTATTCCTGCAAAGTTTGGTGAAGATCTGAGTATGTAGTTTTTGACCTCATCTGGAACCTCCTATCTGAAAATTTGAAAATTCTTAAAAAATTCGTCCAAAATCTTGATGTCTCCAATCTCTTGTTTTGTACGTTTTTTCCACGTGTCTTGACATCCAATGTATCCCTGCAAAGTTTGGTGAAGATCTGAGTATGTAGTTTTTGACCTTATCTGGAACCTCCTATCTGAAAATTTGAAAATTCTTAAAAAATTCGTCCAAAATCTTGATGTCTCCAATCTCTTGTTTTGTACGTTTTTTCCACGTGTCTTGATATCCAATGTATCCCTGCAAAGTTTGGTGAAGATCTGAGTATGTCGTTTTTGACCTTATCTGGAACATCCTTTCTGAAAATTTGAAAATTGTTAAAAAATTCGTCCAAAATCTTGATGTCTCCTATCTCTTGTTTTGTACGTTTTTTCCACGTGTCTTGACATCCAATGTATCCCTGCAAAGTTTGGTGAAGATCTGAGTATGTAGTTTTTGACCTTATCTGGAACCTCCCATCTGAAAATTTGAAAATTCTTAAAAAATTCGACCAAAATCTTGATGTCTCCAATCTCTTGTTTTGTACGTTTTTTCCACGTGTCTTGACACAAAATGTATCCATGCAAAGTTTGGTGAAGATCTGAGTATGTAGTTTTTGACCTTATATGGAACCTCCTATCTGAAAATTTGAAAATTCTTAAAAAATTCGTCCAAAATCTTGATGTCTCCAATCTCTTGTTTTGTACGTTTTTTCCACGTGTCTTGACATCCAATGTATCCCTGCAAAGTTTGGTGAAGATCTGAGTATGTAGTTTTTGACCTTATCTGGAACCTCCCATCAGAAAATTTGAAAATTCCTAAAAAATCCGTCCAAAATCTTGATGACCACAATCTCTTGTTTTGTACGTTTTTTCCACGTGTCTTGACATTCAATGTATCCCTGCAAAGTTTGGTGAAGATCTGAGTATGTAGTTTTTGACCTTATATGGAACCTCCTTTCTGAAAATTTGAAAATTCTTAAAAAATTCGTCCAAAATCTTGAAGACCCCAATCTCTTGTTTTGTACGTTTTTTCCACGTGTCTTGACATCCAATGTATCCCTGCAAAGTTTGGTGAAGATCTGAGTATGTAGTTTTTGACCTTATATGGAACCTCCTTTCTGAAAATTTGAGAATTCTTAAAAAATTCGTCCAAAATCTTGATGTCTCCAATCTCTTGTTTTGTACGTTTTTTCCACGTGTCTTGACATCCAATGTATCCATGCAAAGTTTGGTGAAGATCTGAGTATGTCGTTTTTGACCTTATCTGAAACCTCCCATCCGAAAATTTGAAAATTCTTAAAAAATTCGTCGAAAATCTTGATGTCTCCAATCTCTTGTTTTGTACGTTTTTTCCACGTGTCTTGACATGCAAAGTATCCCTGCAACGTTTGGTGAAGATCTGAGTATGTAGTTTTTGACCTTATCTGGAACCTCCTATCTGAAAATTTGAAAATTCTTCAAAAATTCGTCGAAAATCTTGATGTCTCCAATCTCTTGCTTTGTACGTTTTTTCCACGTGTCTTGACATCCAATGTATCCCTGCAATGTTTGGTGGAGATCTGAGTATGTAGTTTTTGACCTTATCTGGAACCTCCTATCTGAAAATTTGAAAATTCTTCAAAAATTCATCCAAAATCTTGATGTCTCCAATCTCTTGTTTTGTACGTTTTTTCCACGTGTCTCGACCTCCAATGTATCCCTGCAAAGTTAGTGAAGATCTGAGTATGTCGTTTTTGACCTTATCTGGAACATCCTTTCTGAAAATTTGAAAATTCTTAAAAAATTCGTCGAAAATCTTGATGTCTCCGATCTCTTGTTTTGTACGTTTTTTCCACGTGTCTTGACATCCAATGTATCCATGCAAAGTTTGGTGAAGATCTGAGTATGTCGTTTTTGACCTTATCTGGAACCTCCCATCTGAAAATTTGAAAATTCTTAAAAAATTCGTCGAAAAACTTGATGTCTCCGATCTCTTGTTTTGTACGTTTTTTCCACGTGTCTTGACATGCAAAGTATTCCTGCAAAGTTTGGTGAAGATCTGAGTATGTAGTTTTTGACCTCATCTGGAACCTCCTATCTGAAAATTTGAAAATTCTTAAAAAATTCGTCCAAAATCTTGATGTCTCCAATCTCTTGTTTTGTACGTTTTTTCCACGTGTCTTGACATCCAATGTATCCCTGCAATGTTTGGTGAAGATCTGAGTATGTAGTTTTTGACCTTATCTGGAACCTCCCATCTGAAAATTTGAAAATTCCTAAAAAATCCGTCCAAAATCTTGATGACCCCAATCTCTTGTTTTGTACGTTTTTTCCACGTGTCTTGACATCCAATGTATCCCTGCAAAGTTTGGTGAAGATCTGAGTATGTAGTTTTTGACCTTATCTGGAACCTCCTATCTGAAAATTTGAAAATTCTTAAAAAATTCGTCCAAAATCTTGATGTCTCCAATCTCATGTTTTGTACGTTTTTTCCACGTGTCTTGATATCCAATGTATCCCTGCAAAGTTTGGTGAAGATCTGAGTATGTCGTTTTTGACCTTATCTGGAACATCCTTTCTGAAAATTTGAAAATTCTTAAAAAATTCGACCAAAATCTTGATGTTCCGAATCCTATGTTTTGTATGTTTTTTCCACGTGTCTTGACATCCAATGTATCCATGCAAAGTTTGGTGAAGATCTGAGTATGTAGTTTTTGACCTTATATTGAACCTCCCATCTGAAAATTTGAAAATTCTTAAAAAATTCGTCCAAAATCTTGATGACCCCAATCTCTTGTTTTGTACGTTTTTTCCACGTGTCTTGACATCCAAAGTATCCCTGCAAAGTTTGGTGAAGATCTGAGTATGTAGTTTTTGACCTTATATGGAACCTCCTTTCTGAAAATTTGAGAATTCTTAAAAAATTCGTCCAAAATCTTGATGTCTCCAATCTCTTGTTTTGTACGTTTTTTCCACGTGTCTTGACATCCAATGTATCCATGCAAAGTTTGGTGAAGATCTGAGTATGTCGTTTTTGACCTTATCTGGAACCTCCCATCTGAAAATTTGAAAATTCTTAAAAAATTCGTCGAAAATCTTGATGTCTCCAATCTTTTGTTTTGTACGTTTTTTCCACGTGTCTTGACATGCAAAGTATCCCTGCAACGTTTGGTGAAGATCTGAGTATGTAGTTTTTGACCTTATCTGGAACCTCCTATCTGAAAATTTGAAAATTCTTCAAAAATTCGTCGAAAATCTTGATGTCTCCAATCTCTTGTTTTGTACGTTTTTTCCACGTGTCTTGACATCCAATGTATTCCTGCAATGTTTGGTGGAGATCTGAGTATGTAGTTTTAGACCTTATCTGGAACCTCCTATCTGAAAATTTGAAAATTCTTCAAAAATTCGTCCAAAATCTTGATGTCTCCAATCTCTTGTTTTGTACGTTTTTTCCACGTGTCTCGACCTCCAATGGATCCCTGCAAAGTTTGGTGAAGATCTGAGTATGTCGTTTTTGACCTTATCTGGAACATCCTTTCTGAAAATTTGAAAATTCTTAAAAAATTCGTCGAAAATCTTGATGTCTCCAATCTCTTGTTTTGTACGTTTTTTCCACGTGTCTTGACATCCAATGTATCCCTGCAAAGTTTGGTGAAGATCTGAGTATGTAGTTTTTGACCTTATATGGAACCTCCTATCTGAAAATTTGAAAATTCTTAAAAAATTCGTCCAAAATCTTGATGTCTCCAATCTCTTGTTTTGTACGTTTTTTCCACGTGTCTCGACCTCCAATGGATCCCTGCAAAGTTTGGTGAAGATCTGAGTATGTCGTTTTTGACCTTATCTGGAACCTCCCATCTGAAAATTTGAAAATTCTTAAAAAATTCGTCGAAAATCTTGATGTCTCCGATCTCTTGTTTTGTACGTTTTTTCCACGTGTCTTGACATGCAAAGTATTCCTGCAAAGTTTGGTGAAGATCTGAGTATGTAGTTTTTGACCTCATCTGGAACCTCCTATCTGAAAATTTGAAAATTCTTAAAAAATTCGTCCATAATCTTGATGTCTCCAATCTCTTGTTTTGTACGTTTTTTCCACGTGTCTTGACATCCAATGTATCCCTGCAATGTTTGGTGAAGATCTGAGTATGTAGTTTTTGACCTTATCTGGAACCTCCCATCTGAAAATTTGAAAATTCCTAAAAAATCCGTCCAAAATCTTGATGACCCCAATCTCTTGTTTTGTACTTTTTTTCCACGTGTCTTGACATCCAATGTATCCCTGCAAAGTTTGGTGAAGATCTGAGTATGTAGTTTTTGATCTTATCTGGAACCTCCTAACAGAAAATTTGAAAATTCTTAAAAAATTCGTCCAAAATCTTGATGTCTCCAATCTCTTGTTTTGTACGTTTTTTCCACGTGTCTTGATATTAAATGTATCCCTGCAAAGTTTGGTGAAGATCTGAGTATGTTGTTTTTGACCTTATCTGGAACATCCTTTCTGAAAATTTGAAAATTGTTAAAAAATTCGTCCAAAATCTTGATGTCTCCTATCTCTTGTTTTGTACGTTTTTTCCACGTGTCTTGACATCCAATGTATCCCTGCAAAGTTTGGTGAAGATCTGAGTATGTAGTTTTTGACCTTATCTGGAACCTCCCATCTGAAAATTTGAAAATTCTTAAAAAATTCGACCAATATCTTGATGTCTCCAATCTTTTGTTTTGTACGTTTTTTCCACGTGTCTTGACACATAATGTATCCATGCAAAGTTTGGTGAAGATCTGAGTATGTAGTTTTTGACCTTATATGGAACCTCCTATCTGAAAATTTGAAAATTCTTAAAAAATTCGTCCAAAATCTTGATGTCTCCAATCTCTTGTTTTGTACGTTTTTTCCACGTGTCTTGACATCCAATGTATCCCTGCAAAGTTTGGTGAAGATCTGAGTATGTAGTTTTTGACCTTATCTGGAACCTCCCATCTGAAAATTTGAAAATTCCTAAAAAATCCGTGCAAAATCTTGATGACCCCAATCTCTTGTTTTGTACGTTTTTTCCACGTGTCTTGACATCCAATGTATTCCTGCAATGTTTGGTGAAGATCTGAGTATGTAGTTTTTGACCTTATATGGAACCTCCTATCTGAAAATTTGAAAATTCTTAAAAAATTCGACCAAAATCTTGATGTTCCGAATCCTATGTTTTGTATGTTTTTTCCACGTGTCTTGACATCCAATGTATCCATGCAAAGTTTGGTGAAGATCTGAGTATGTAGTTTTTGACCTTATATTGAACCTCCCATCTGAAAATTTGAAAATTCTTAAAAAATTCGTCCAAAATCTTGTTGACCCGAATCTCTTGTTTTGTACGTTTTTTTCACGTGTCTTGACATCCAATGTATCCCTGCAAAGTTTGGTGAAGATCTGAGTATGTAGTTTTTGACCTTATCTGGAACCGCATTTCTGAAAATTTGAAAATTTTTAAAAAAATCGTCCAAAATCTTGATGTCTCCAATCTCTTGTTTTGTACGTTTTTTCCACGTGTCTTGATATCCAATGTATCCCTGCAAAGTTTGGTGAAGATCTGAGTATGTAGTTTTTGACCTTATCTGGAACATCCTTTCTGAAAATTTGAAAATTCTTAAAAAATTCGACCAAAATCTTGATGTTCCGAATCCTATGTTTTGTATGTTTTTTCCACGTGTCTTGACATCCAATGTATCCATGCAAAGTTTGGTGAAGATCTGAGTATGTAGTTTTTGACCTTATATTGAACCTCCCATCTGAAAATTTGAAAATTCTTAAAAAATTCGTCCAAAATCTTGATGACCCCAATCTCTTGTTTTGTACGTTTTTTCCACGTGTCTTGACATCCAAAGTATCCCTGCAAAGTTTGGTGAAGATCTGAGTATGTAGTTTTTGACCTTATATGGAACCTCCTTTCTGAAAATTTGAGAATTCTTAAAAAATTCGTCCAAAATCTTGATGTCTCCAATCTCTTGTTTTGTACGTTTTTTCCACGTGTCTTGACATGCAAAGTATCCCTGCAACGTTTGGTGAAGATCTGAGTATGTAGTTTTTGACCTTATCTGGAACCTCCTATCTGAAAATTTGAAAATTCTTCAAAAATTCGTCGAAAATCTTGATGTCTCCAATCTCTTGTTTTGTACGTTTTTTCCACGTGTCTTGACATCCAATGTATTCCTGCAATGTTTGGTGGAGATCTGAGTATGTAGTTTTAGACCTTATCTGGAACCTCCTATCTGAAAATTTGAAAATTCTTCAAAAATTCGTCCAAAATCTTGATGTCTCCAATCTCTTGTTTTGATCGTTTTTTCCACGTGTCTCGACCTCCAATGGATCCCTGCAAAGTTTGGTGAAGATCTGAGTATGTCGTTTTTGACCTTATCTGGAACATCCTTTCTGAAAATTTGAAAATTCTTAAAAAATTCGTCGAAAATCTTGATGTCTCCAATCTCTTGTTTTGTACGTTTTTTCCACGTGTCTTGACATCCAATGTATCCCTGCAAAGTTTGGTGAAGATCTGAGTATGTAGTTTTTGACCTTATATGGAACCTCCTATCTGAAAATTTGAAAATTCTTAAAAAATTCGTCCAAAATCTTGATGTCTCCAATCTCTTGTTTTGTACGTTTTTTCCACGTGTCTCGACCTCCAATGGATCCCTGCAAAGTTTGGTGAAGATCTGAGTATGTCGTTTTTGATCTTATCTGGAACCTCCCATCTGAAAATTTGAAAATTCTTAAAAAATTCGTCGAAAATCTTGATGTCTCCGATCTCTTGTTTTGTACGTTTTTTCCACGTGTCTTGACATGCAAAGTATTCCTGCAAAGTTTGGTGAAGATCTGAGTATGTAGTTTTTGACCTCATCTGGAACCTCCTATCTGAAAATTTGAAAATTCTTAAAAAATTCGTCCATAATCTTGATGTCTCCAATCTCTTGTTTTGTACGTTTTTTCCACGTGTCTTGACATCCAATGTATCCCTGCAATGTTTGGTGAAGATCTGAGTATGTAGTTTTTGACCTTATCTGGAACCTCCCATCTGAAAATTTGAAAATTCCTAAAAAATCCGTCCAAAATCTTGATGACCCCAATCTCTTGTTTTGTACTTTTTTTCCACGTGTCTTGACATCCAATGTATCCCTGCAAAGTTTGGTGAAGATCTGAGTATGTAGTTTTTGATCTTATCTGGAACCTCCTAACTGAAAATTTGAAAATTCTTAAAAAATTCGTCCAAAATCTTGATGTCTCCAATCTCTTGTTTTGTACGTTTTTTCCACGTGTCTTGATATCCAATGTATCCCTGCAAAGTTTGGTGAAGATCTGAGTATGTTGTTTTTGACCTTATCTGGAACATCCTTTCTGAAAATTTGAAAATTGTTAAAAAATTCGTCCAAAATCTTGATGTCTCCTATCTCTTGTTTTGTACGTTTTTTCCACGTGTCTTGACATCCAATGTATCCCTGCAAAGTTTGGTGAAGATCTGAGTATGTAGTTTTTGACCTTATCTGGAACCTCCCATCTGAAAATTTGAAAATTCTTAAAAAATTCGACCAATATCTTGATGTCTCCAATCTTTTGTTTTGTACGTTTTTTCCACGTGTCTTGACACATAATGTATCCATGCAAAGTTTGGTGAAGATCTGAGTATGTAGTTTTTGACCTTATATGGAACCTCCTATCTGAAAATTTGAAAATTCTTAAAAAATTCGTCCAAAATCTTGATGTCTCCAATCTCTTGTTTTGTACGTTTTTTCCACGTGTCTTGACATCCAATGTATCCCTGCAAAGTTTGGTGAAGATCTGAGTATGTAGTTTTTGACCTTATCTGGAACCTCCCATCTGAAAATTTGAAAATTCCTAAAAAATCCGTGCAAAATCTTGATGACCCCAATCTCTTGTTTTGTACGTTTTTTCCACGTGTCTTGACATCCAATGTATTCCTGCAATGTTTGGTGAAGATCTGAGTATGTAGTTTTTGACCTTATATGGAACCTCCTATCTGAAAATTTGAAAATTCTTAAAAAATTCGACCAAAATCTTGATGTTCCGAATCCTATGTTTTGTATGTTTTTTCCACGTGTCTTGACATCCAATGTATCCATGCAAAGTTTGGTGAAGATCTGAGTATGTAGTTTTTGACCTTATATTGAACCTCCCATCTGAAAATTTGAAAATTCTTAAAAAATTCGTCCAAAATCTTGTTGACCCGAATCTCTTGTTTTGTACGTTTTTCCACGTGTCTTGACATCCAATGTATCCCTGCAAAGTTTGGTGAAGATCTGAGTATGTAGTTTTTGACCTTATCTGGAACCGCATTTCTGAAAATTTGAAAATTTTTAAAAAAATCGTCCAAAATCTTGATGTCTCCAATCTCTTGTTTTGTACGTTTTTTCCACGTGTCTTGACATCCAATGTATCCCTGCAAAGTTTGGTGAAGATCTGAGTATGTAGTTTTTGACTTTATATGGAAACTCCTATCTGAAAATTTGAAAATTCTTAAAAAATTCGTCCAAAATCTTGATGTCTCCAATCTCTTGTTTTGTACGTTTTTTCCACGTGTCTCGACCTCCAATGGATCCCTGCAAAGTTTGGTGAAGATCTGAGTATGTCGTTTTTGACCTTATCTGGAACCTCCCATCTGAAAATTTGAAAATTCTTAAAAAATTCGTCGAAAATCTTGATGTCTCCGATCTCTTGTTTTGTACTTTTTTTCCACGTGTCTTGACATGCAAAGTATTCCTTCAAAGTTTGGTGAAGATCTGAGTATGTAGTTTTTGACCTCATCTGGAACCTCCTATCTGAAAATTTGAAAATTCTTAAAAAATTCGTCCAAAATCTTGATGTCTCCAATCTCTTGTTTTGTACGTTTTTTCCACGTGTCTTGACATCCAATGTATCCCTGCAAAGTTTGGTGAAGATCTGAGTATGTAGTTTTTGACCTTATCTGGAACCTCCTATCTGAAAATTTGAAAATTCTTAAAAAATTCGTCCAAAATCTTGATGTCTCCAATCTCTTGTTTTGTACGTTTTTTCCACGTGTCTTGATATCCAATGTATCCCTGCAAAGTTTGGTGAAGATCTGAGTATGTCGTTTTTGACCTTATCTGGAACATCCTTTCTGAAAATTTGAAAATTGTTAAAAAATTCGTCCAAAATCTTGATGTCTCCTATCTCTTGTTTTGTAAGTTTTTTCCACGTGTCTTGACATCCAATGTATCCCTGCAAAGTTTGGTGAAGATCTGAGTATGTAGTTTTTGACCTTATCTGGAACCTCCCATCTGAAAATTTGAAAATTCTTAAAAAATTCGACCAAAATCTTGATGTCTCCAATCTCTTGTTTTGTACGTTTTTTCCACGTGTCTTGACACATAATGTATCCATGCAAAGTTTGGTGAAGATCTGAGTATGTAGTTTTTGACCTTATATGGAACCTCCTATCTGAAAATTTGAAAATTCTTAAAAAATTCGTCCAAAATCTTGATGTCTCCAATCTCTTGTTTTGTACGTTTTTTCCACGTGTCTTGACATCCAATGTATCCCTGCAAAGTTTGGTGAAGATCTGAGTATGTAGTTTTTGACCTTATCTGGAACCTCCCATCTGAAAATTTGAAAATTCCTAAAAAATCCGTCCAAAATCTTGATGACCACAATCTCTTGTTTTGTACGTTTTTTCCACGTGTCTTGACATTCAATGTATCCCTGCAAAGTTTGGTGAAGATCTGAGTATGTAGTTTTTGACCTTATATGGAACCTCCTTTCTGAAAATTTGAAAATTCTTAAAAAATTCGTCCAAAATCTTGAAGACCCCAATCTCTTGTTTTGTACGTTTTTTCCACGTGTCTTGACATCCAATGTATCCCTGCAAAGTTTGGTGAAGATCTGAGTATGTAGTTTTTGACCTTATATGGAACCTCCTTTCTGAAAATTTGAGAATTCTTAAAAAATTCGTCCAAAATCTTGATGTCTCCAATCTCTTGTTTTGTACGTTTTTTCCACGTGTCTTGACATCCAATGTATCCATGCAAAGTTTGGTGAAGATCTGAGTATGTCGTTTTTGACCTTATCTGGAACCTCCCATCCGAAAATTTGAAAATTTTTAAAAAATTCGTCGAAAATCTTGATGTCTCCAATCTCTTGTTTTGTACGTTTTTTCCACGTGTCTTGACATGCAAAGTATCCCTGCAACGTTTGGTGAAGATCTGAGTATGTAGTTTTTGACCTTATCTGGAACCTCCTATCTGAAAATTTGAAAATTTTTCAAAAATTCGTCGAAAATCTTGATGTCTCCAATCTCTTGCTTTGTACGTTTTTTCCACGTGTCTTGACATCCAATGTATCCCTGCAATGTTTGGTGGAGATCTGAGTATGTAGTTTTTGACCTTATCTGGAACCTCCTATCTGAAAATTTGAAAATTCTTCAAAAATTCGTCCAAAATCTTGATGTCTCCAATCTCTTGTTTTGTACGTTTTTTCCACGTGTCTCGACCTCCAATGTATCCCTGCAAAGTTAGTGAAGATCTGAGTATGTCGTTTTTGACCTTATCTGGAACCTCCCATCTGAAAATTTGAAAATTCTTAAAAAATTCGTCGAAAATCTTGATGTCTCCAATCTTTTGTTTTGTACGTTTTTTCCACGTGTCTTGACATGCAAAGTATCCCTGCAACGTTTGGTGAAGATCTGAGTATGTAGTTTTTGACCTTATCTGGAACCTCCCATCTGAAAATTTGAAAATTCCTAAAAAATCCGTCCAAAATCTTGATGACCCCAATCTCTTGTTTTGTACGTTTTTTCCACGTGTCTTGACATCCAATGTATCCCTGCAAAGTTTGGTGAAGATCTGAGTATGTAGTTTTTGACCTTATCTGGAACCTCCTATCTGAAAATTTGAAAATTCTTAAAAAATTCGTCCAAAATCTTGATGTCTCCAATCTCTTGTTTTGTACGTTTTTTCCACGTGTCTTGATATCCAATGTATCCCTGCAAAGTTTGGTGAAGATCTGAGTATGTCGTTTTTGACCTTATCTGGAACATCCTTTCTGAAAATTTGAAAATTGTTAAAAAATTCGTCGAAAATCTTGATGTCTCCTATCTCTTGTTTTGTACGTTTTTTCCACGTGTCTTGACATCCAATGTATCCCTGCAAAGTTTGGTGAAGATCTGAGTATGTAGTTTTTGACCTTATCTGGAACCTCCCATCTGAAAATTTGAAAATTCTTAAAAAATTCGACCAAAATCGTGATGTCTCCAATCTCTTCTTTTGTACGTTTTTTCTACGTGTCTTGACACATAATGTATCCATGCAAAGTTTGGTGAAGATCTGAGTATGTAGTTTTTGACCTTATATGGAACCTCCTATCTGAAAATTTGAAAATTCTTAAAAAATTTGACCAAAATCTTATGTCCCCAATCCTATGTTTTGTATGTTTTTTCCACGTGTCTTGACATCCAATGTATCCCTGCAGAGTTTGGTGAAGATCTGAGTATGTAGTTTTTGACCTTATCTGGAACCTCCTATCTGAAAATTTGAAAATTCTTAAAAAATTCGTCCAAAATCTTGATGTCTCCAATCTCTTGTTTTGTACGTTTTTCCACGTGTCTTGACATCCAATGTATCCCTGCAATGTTTGGTGAAGATCTGAGTATGTAGTTTTTGACCTTATATGGAACCTCCTATCTGAAAATTTGGAAATTCTTAAAAAATTCGTCCAAAATCTTGATGTCTCCAATCTCTTGTTTTGTACGTTCTTTCCACGTGTCTTGACATCCAATGTATCCCTGCAATGTTTGGTGAAGATCTGAGTATGTAGTTTTTGACCTTATATGGAACCTCCTATCTGAAAATTTGAAAATTCTTAAAAAAATTTAACAAAATCTTGATGTCCCCAATCCTATGTTTTGTATGTTTTTTCCACGTGTCTTGACATACAATGTATCCCTGCAGAGTTTGGTGAAGATCTGAGTATGTAGTTTTTGACCTTATCTGGAACCTCCCATCTGAAAATTTGAAAATTCCTAAAAAATCCGTCCAAAATTTTGTTGACCCCAATCTCTTGTTTTGTACGTTTTTTCCACGTGTCTTGACATCCAATGTATCCCTGCAAAGTTTGGTGAAGATCTGAGTATGTAGTTTTTGACCTTATCTGGAACCGCATTTCTGAAAATTTGAAAATTCTTAAAAAAATCGTCCAAAATCTTGATGTCTCCAATCTCTTGTTTTGTACGTTTTTTCCACGTGTCTTGACATCCAATGTATCCCTGCAAAGTTTGGTGAAGATCTGAGTATGTAGTTTTTGACCTTATCTGGAACCTCCTATCTGAAAATTTGAAAATTCTTAAAAAATTCGTCCAAAATCTTGATGTCTCCAATCTCTTGTTTTGTACGTTTTTTCCACGTGTCTTGATATCCAATGTATCCCTGCAAAGTTTGGTGAAGATCTGAGTACGTCGTTTTTGACCTTATCTGGAACATCCTTTCTGAAAATTTGAAAATTGTTAAAAAATTCGTCCAAAATCTTGATGTCTCCTATCTCTTGTTTTGTACGTTTTTTCCACGTGTCTTGACATCCAATGTATCCCTGCAAAGTTTGGTGAAGATCTGAGTATGTAGTTTTTGACCTTATCTGGAACCTCCCATCTGAAAATTTGAAAATTCTTAAAAAATTCGACCAAAATCTTGATGTCTCCAATCTCTTGTTTTGTACGTTTTTTCCACGTGTCTTGACACATAATGTATCCATGCAAAGTTTGGTGAAGATCTGAGTATGTAGTTTTTGACCTTATCTGGAACCTCCCATCTGAAAATTTGAAAATTCTTAAAAAATTCGACCAAAATCTTGATGTCTCCAATCTCTTGTTTTGTACGTTTTTTCTACGTGTCTTGACACATAATGTATCCATGCAAAGTTTGGTGAAGATCTGAGTATGTAGTTTTTGACCTTATATGGAACCTCCTATCTGAAAATTTGAAAATTCTTAAAAAATTTGACCAAAATCTTATGTCCCCAATCCTATGTTTTGTATGTTTTTTCCACGTGTCTTGACATCCAATGTATCCCTGCAGAGTTTGGTGAAGATCTGAGTATGTAGCTTTTGACCTTATCTGGAACCTCCCATCTGAAAATTTGAAAATTCTTAAAAAATTCGTCGAAAATCTTGATGTCTCCAATCTCTTGTTTTGTACGTTTTTTCCACGTGTCTTGACATGCAAAGTATCCCTGCAACGTTTGGTGAAGATCTGAGTATGTAGTTTTTGACCTTATCTGGAACCTCCTATCTGAAAATTTGAAAATTCTTAAAAAATTCGTCCAAAATCTTGATGTCTCCAATCTCTTGTTTTGTACGTTTTTCCACGTGTCTTGACATCCAATGTATCCCTGCAATGTTTGGTGAAGATCTGAGTATGTAGTTTTTGACCTTATATGGAACCTCCTATCTGAAAATTTGGAAATTCTTAAAAAATTCGTCCAAAATCTTGATGTCTCCAATCTCTTGTTTTGTACGTTCTTTCCACGTGTCTTGACATCCAATGTATCCCTGCAATGTTTGGTGAAGATCTGAGTATGTAGTTTTTGACCTTATATGGAACCTCCTATCTGAAAATTTGAAAATTCTTAAAAAAATTTAACAAAATCTTGATGTCCCCAATCCTATGTTTTGTATGTTTTTTCCACGTGTCTTGACATACAATGTATCCCTGCAGAGTTTGGTGAAGATCTGAGTATGTAGTTTTTGACCTTATCTGGAACCTCCCATCTGAAAATTTGAAAATTCCTAAAAAATCCGTCCAAAATTTTGTTGACCCCAATCTCTTGTTTTGTACGTTTTTTCCACGTGTCTTGACATCCAATGTATCCCTGCAAAGTTTGGTGAAGATCTGAGTATGTAGTTTTTGACCTTATCTGGAACCGCATTTCTGAAAATTTGAAAATTCTTAAAAAAATCGTCCAAAATCTTGATGTCTCCAATCTCTTGTTTTGTACGTTTTTTCCACGTGTCTTGACATCCAATGTATCCCTGCAAAGTTTGGTGAAGATCTGAGTATGTAGTTTTTGACCTTATCTGGAACCTCCTATCTGAAAATTTGAAAATTCTTAAAAAATTCGTCCAAAATCTTGATGTCTCCAATCTCTTGTTTTGTACGTTTTTTCCACGTGTCTTGATATCCAATGTATCCCTGCAAAGTTTGGTGAAGATCTGAGTACGTCGTTTTTGACCTTATCTGGAACATCCTTTCTGAAAATTTGAAAATTGTTAAAAAATTCGTCCAAAATCTTGATGTCTCCTATCTCTTGTTTTGTACGTTTTTTCCACGTGTCTTGACATCCAATGTATCCCTGCAAAGTTTGGTGAAGATCTGAGTATGTAGTTTTTGACCTTATCTGGAACCTCCCATCTGAAAATTTGAAAATTCTTAAAAAATTCGACCAAAATCTTGATGTCTCCAATCTCTTGTTTTGTACGTTTTTTCCACGTGTCTTGACACATAATGTATCCATGCAAAGTTTGGTGAAGATCTGAGTATGTAGTTTTTGACCTTATATGGAACCTCCTATCTGAAAATTTGAAAATTCTTAAAAAATTTGACCAAAATCTTGATGTCCCCAATCCTATGTTTTGTATGTTTTTTCCACGTGTCTTGACATCCAATGTATCCATGCAAAGTTTGGTGAAGATCTGAGTATGTAGTTTTTGACCTTATCTGGAACCTCCCATCTGAAAATTTGAAAATTCTTAAAAAATTCGTCGAAAATCTTGATGTCTCCAATCTCTTGTTTTGTACGTTTTTTCCACGTGTCTTGACATGCAAAGTATCCCTGCAACGTTTGGTGAAGATCTGAGTATGTAGTTTTTGACCTTATCTGGAACCTCCTATCTGAAAATTTGAAAATTCTTAAAAAATTCGTCCAAAATCTTGATGTCTCCAATCTCTTGTTTTGTACGTTTTTTCCACGTGTCTTGACATCCAATGTATCCCTGCAATGTTTGGTGAAGATCTGAGTATGTAGTTTTTGACCTTATATGGAGCCTCCTATCTGAAAATTTGAAAATTCTTAAAAAATTCGTCCAAAATCTTGATGTCTCCAATCTCTTGTTTTGTACGTTCTTTCCACGTGTCTTGACATCCAATGTATCCCTGCAATGTTTGGTGAAGATCTGAGTATGTAGTTTTTGACCTTATATGGAACCTCCTATCTGAAAATTTGAAAATTCTTAAAAGAATTTAACAAAATCTTGATGTCCCCAATCCTATGTTTTGTATGTTTTTTCCACGTGTCTTGACATACAATGTATCCCTGCAGAGTTTGGTGAAGATCTGAGTATGTAGTTTTTGACCTTATCTGGAACCTCCCATCTGAAAATTTGAAAATTCCTAAAAAATCCGTCCAAAATCTTGTTGACCCGAATCTCTTGTTTTGTACGTTTTTTCCACGTGTCTTGACATCCAATGTATCCCTGCAAAGTTTGGTGAACATCTGAGTATGTAGTTTTTGACCTTATCTGGAACCGCATTTCTGAAAATTTGAAAATTTTTAAAAAAATCGTCCAAAATCTTGATGTCTCCAATCTCTTGTTTTGTACGTTTTTTCCACGTGTCTTGACATCCAATGTATCCCTGCAAAGTTTGGTGAAGATCTGAGTATGTAGTTTTTGACCTTATATGGAACCTCCTATCTGAAAATTTGAAAATTCTTAAAAAATTCGTCCAAAATCTTGATGTCTCCAATCTCTTGTTTTGTACGTTTTTCCACGTGTCTCGACCTCCAATGGATCCCTGCAAAGTTTGGTGAAGATCTGAGTATGTCGTTTTTGACCTTATCTGGAACCTCCCATCTGAAAATTTGAAAATTCTTAAAAAATTCGTCGAAAATCTTGATGTCTCCGATCTCTTGTTTTGTACGTTTTTTCCACGTGTCTTGACATGCAAAGTATTCCTGCAAAGTTTGGTGAAGATCTGAGTATGTAGTTTTTGACCTCATCTGGAACCTCCTATCTGAAAATTTGAAAATTCTTAAAAAATTCGTCCAAAATCTTGATGTCTCCAATCTCTTGTTTTGTACGTTTTTTCCACGTGTCTTGACATCCAATGTATCCCTGCAAAGTTTGGTGAAGATCTGAGTATGTAGTTTTTGACCTTATCTGGAACCTCCTATCTGAAAATTTGAAAATTCTTAAAAAATTCGTCCAAAATCTTGATGTCTCCAATCTCTTGTTTTGTACGTTTTTTCCACGTGTCTTGATATCCAATGTATCCCTGCAAAGTTTGGTGAAGATCTGAGTATGTCGTTTTTGACCTTATCTGGAACATCCTTTCTGAAAATTTGAAAATTGTTAAAAAATTCGTCCAAAATCTTGATGTCTCCTATCTCTTGTTTTGTACGTTTTTTCCACGTGTCTTGACATCCAATGTATCCCTGCAAAGTTTGGTGAAGATCTGAGTATGTAGTTTTTGACCTTATCTGGAACCTCCCATCTGAAAATTTGAAAATTCTTAAAAAATTCGACCAAAATCTTGATGTCTCCAATCTCTTGTTTTGTACGTTTTTTCCACGTGTCTTGACACAAAATGTATCCATGCAAAGTTTGGTGAAGATCTGAGTATGTAGTTTTTGACCTTATATGGAACCTCCTATCTGAAAATTTGAAAATTCTTAAAAAATTCGTCCAAAATCTTGATGTCTCCAATCTCTTGTTTTGTACGTTTTTTCCACGTGTCTTGACATCCAATGTATCCCTGCAAAGTTTGGTGAAGATCTGAGTATGTAGTTTTTGACCTTATCTGGAACCTCCCATCTGAAAATTTGAAAATTCCTAAAAAATCCGTCCAAAATCTTGATGACCACAATCTCTTGTTTTGTACGTTTTTTCCACGTGTCTTGACATTCAATGTATCCCTGCAAAGTTTGGTGAAGATCTGAGTATGTAGTTTTTGACCTTATATGGAACCTCCTTTCTGAAAATTTGAAAATTCTTAAAAAATTCGTCCAAAATCTTGAAGACCCCAATCTCTTGTTTTGTACGTTTTTTCCACGTGTCTTGACATCCAATGTATCCCTGCAAAGTTTGGTGAAGATCTGAGTATGTAGTTTTTGACCTTATATGGAACCTCCTTTCTGAAAATTTGAGAATTCTTAAAAAATTCGTCCAAAATCTTGATGTCTCCAATCTCTTGTTTTGTACGTTTTTTCCACGTGTCTTGACATCCAATGTATCCATGCAAAGTTTGGTGAAGATCTGAGTATGTCGTTTTTGACCTTATCTGAAACCTCCCATCCGAAAATTTGAAAATTCTTAAAAAATTCGTCGAAAATCTTGATGTCTCCAATCTCTTGTTTTGTACGTTTTTTCCACGTGTCTTGACATGCAAAGTATCCCTGCAACGTTTGGTGAAGATGTGAGTATGTAGTTTTTGACCTTATCTGGAACCTCCTATCTGAAAATTTGAAAATTCTTCAAAAATTCGTCGAAAATCTTGATGTCTCCAATCTCTTGCTTTGTACGTTTTTTCCACGTGTCTTGACATCCAATGTATCCCTGCAATGTTTGGTGGAGATCTGAGTATGTAGTTTTTGACCTTATCTGGAACCTCCTATCTGAAAATTTGGAAATTCTTCAAAAATTCGTCCAAAATCTTGATGTCTCCAATCTCTTGTTTTGTACGTTTTTTCCACGTGTCTCGACCTCCAATGTATCCCTGCAAAGTTAGTGAAGATCTGAGTATGTCGTTTTTGACCTTATCTGGAACATCCTTTCTGAAAATTTGAAAATTCTTAAAAAATTCGTCGAAAATCTTGATGTCTCCAATCTCTTGTTTTGTACGTTTTTTCCACGTTTCTTGACATCCAATGTATCCCTGCAAAGTTTGGTGAAGATCTGAGTATGTAGTTTTTGACCTTATATGGAGCCTCCTTTCTGAAAATTTGAAAATTCTCAAAAAATTCGTCCATAATCTTGATGTCTCCAATCTCTTGTTTTGTACGTTTTTTCCACGTGTCTTGACATCCAATGTATCCCTGCAAAGTTTGGTGAAGATCTGAGCATGTAGTTTTTGACCTTATATGGAACCTCCTATCTGAAAATTTGAAAATTCTTAAAAAATTCGTCGAAAATCTTGATGTCACCAATCCTATGTTTTGTATGTTTTTTCCACGTGTCTTGACATCCAATGTATCCATGCAAAGTTTGGTGAAGATCTGAGTATGTCGTTTTTGACCTTATCTGGAACCTCCCATCTGAAAATTTGAAAATTCTTAAAAAATTCGTCGAAAATCTTGATGTCTCCGATCTCTTGTTTTGTACGTTTTTTCCACGTGTCTTGACATGCAAAGTATTCCTGCAAAGTTTGGTGAAGATCTGAGTATGTAGTTTTTGACCTCATCTGGAACCTCCTATCTGAAAATTTGAAAATTCTTAAAAAATTCGTCCAAAATCTTGATGTCTCCAATCTCTTGTTTTGTACGTTTTTTCCACGTGTCTTGACATCCAATGTATCCCTGCAATGTTTGGTGAAGATCTGAGTATGTAGTTTTTGACCTTATCTGGAACCTCCCATCTGAAAATTTGAAAATTCCTAAAAAATCCGTCCAAAATCTTGATGACCCCAATCTCTTGTTTTGTACGTTTTTTCCACGTGTCTTGACATCCAATGTATCCCTGCAAAGTTTGGTGAAGATCTGAGTATGTAGTTTTTGACCTTATCTGGAACCTCCTATCTGAAAATTTGAAAATTCTTAAAAAATTCGTCCAAAATCTTGATGTCTCCAATCTCTTGTTTTGTACGTTTTTTCCACGTGTCTTGATATCCAATGTATCCCTGCAAAGTTTGGTGAAGATCTGAGTATGTCGTTTTTGACCTTATCTGGAACATCCTTTCTGAAAATTTGAAAATTCTTAAAAAATTCGACCAAAATCTTGATGTTCCGAATCCTATGTTTTGTATGTTTTTTCCACGTGTCTTGACATCCAATGTATCCATGCAAAGTTTGGTGAAGATCTGAGTATGTAGTTTTTGACCTTATATTGAACCACCCATCTGAAAATTTGAAAATTCTTAAAAAATTCGTCCAAAATCTTGATGACCCCAATCTCTTGTTTTGTACGTTTTTTCCACGTGTCTTGACATCCAAAGTATCCCTGCAAAGTTTGGTGAAGATCTGAGTATGTAGTTTTTGACCTTATATGGAACCTCCTTTCTGAAAATTTGAGAATTCTTAAAAAATTCGTCCAAAATCTTGATGTCTCCAATCTCTTGTTTTGTACGTTTTTTCCACGTGTCTTGACATCCAATGTATCCATGCAAAGTTTGGTGAAGATCTGAGTATGTCGTTTTTGACCTTATCTGGAACCTCCCATCTGAAAATTTGAAAATTCTTAAAAAATTCGTCGAAAATCTTGATGTCTCCAATCTTTTGTTTTGTACGTTTTTTCCACGTGTCTTGACATGCAAAGTATCCCTGCAACGTTTGGTGAAGATCTGAGTATGTAGTTTTTGACCTTATCTGGAACCTCCTATCTGAAAATTTGAAAATTCTTCAAAAATTCGTCGAAAATCTTGATGTCTCCAATCTCTTGTTTTGTACGTTTTTTCCACGTGTCTTGACATCCAATGTATTCCTGCAATGTTTGGTGGAGATCTGAGTATGTAGTTTTAGATCTTATCTGGAACCTCCTATCTGAAAATTTGAAAATTCTTCAAAAATTCGTCCAAAATCTTGATGTCTCCAATCTCTTGTTTTGTACGTTTTTTCCACGTGTCTCGACCTCCAATGGATCCCTGCAAAGTTTGGTGAAGATCTGAGTATGTCGTTTTTGACCTTATCTGGAACATCCTTTCTGAAAATTTGAAAATTCTTAAAAAATTCGTCGAAAATCTTGATGTCTCCAATCTCTTGTTTTGTACGTTTTTTCCACGTGTCTTGACATCCAATGTATCCCTGCAAAGTTTGGTGAAGATCTGAGTATGTAGTTTTTGACCTTATATGGAACCTCCTATCTGAAAATTTGAAAATTCTTAAAAAATTCGTCCAAAATCTTGATGTCTCCAATCTCTTGTTTTGTACGTTTTTTCCACGTGTCTCGACCTCCAATGGATCCCTGCAAAGTTTGGTGAAGATCTGAGTATGTCGTTTTTGACCTTATCTGGAACCTCCCATCTGAAAATTTGAAAATTCTTAAAAAATTCGTCGAAAATCTTGATGTCTCCGATCTCTTGTTTTGTACGTTTTTTCCACGTGTCTTGACATGCAAAGTATTCCTGCAAAGTTTGGTGAAGATCTGAGTATGTAGTTTTTGACCTCATCTGGAACCTCCTATCTGAAAATTTGAAAATTCTTAAAAAATTCGTCCATAATCTTGATGTCTCCAATCTCTTGTTTTGTACGTTTTTTCCACGTGTCTTGACATCCAATGTATCCCTGCAATGTTTGGTGAAGATCTGAGTATGTAGTTTTTGACCTTATCTGGAACCTCCCATCTGAAAATTTGAAAATTCCTAAAAAATCCGTCCAAAATCTTGATGACCCCAATCTCTTGTTTTGTACTTTTTTTCCACGTGTCTTGACATCCAATGTATCCCTGCAAAGTTTGGTGAAGATCTGAGTATGTAGTTTTTGATCTTATCTGGAACCTCCTAACTGAAAATTTGAAAATTCTTAAAAAATTCGTCCAAAATCTTGATGTCTCCAATCTCTTGTTTTGTACGTTTTTTCCACGTGTCTTGATATCCAATGTATCCCTGCAAAGTTTGGTGAAGATCTGAGTATGTTGTTTTTGACCTTATCTGGAACATCCTTTCTGAAAATTTGAAAATTGTTAAAAAATTCGTCCAAAATCTTGATGTCTCCAATCTTTTGTTTTGTACGTTTTTTCCACGTGTCTTGACACATAATGTATCCATGCAAAGTTTGGTGAAGATCTGAGTATGTAGTTTTTGACCTTATATGGAACCTCCTATCTGAAAATTTGAAAATTCTTAAAAAATTCGTCCAAAATCTTGATGTCTCCAATCTCTTGTTTTGTACGTTTTTTCCACGTGTCTTGACATCCAATGTATCCCTGCAAAGTTTGGTGAAGATCTGAGTATGTAGTTTTTGACCTTATCTGGAACCTCCCATCTGAAAATTTGAAAATTCCTAAAAAATCCGTGCAAAATCTTGATGACCCCAATCTCTTGTTTTGTACGTTTTTTCCACGTGTCTTGACATCCAATGTATTCCTGCAATGTTTGGTGAAGATCTGAGTATGTAGTTTTTGACCTTATATGGAACCTCCTATCTGAAAATTTGAAAATTCTTAAAAAATTCGACCAAAATCTTGATGTTCCGAATCCTATGTTTTGTATGTTTTTTCCACGTGTCTTGACATCCAATGTATCCATGCAAAGTTTGGTGAAGATCTGAGTATGTAGTTTTTGACCTTATATTGAACCTCCCATCTGAAAATTTGAAAATTCTTAAAAAATTCGTCCAAAATCTTGTTGACCCGAATCTCTTGTTTTGTACGTTTTTTCCACGTGTCTTGACATCCAATGTATCCCTGCAAAGTTTGGTGAAGATCTGAGTATGTAGTTTTTGACCTTATCTGGAACCGCATTTCTGAAAATTTGAAAATTTTTAAAAAAATCGTCCAAAATCTTGATGTCTCCAATCTCTTGTTTTGTACGTTTTTTCCACGTGTCTTGATATCCAATGTATCCCTGCAAAGTTTGGTGAAGATCTGAGTATGTAGTTTTTGACCTTATCTGGAACATCCTTTCTGAAAATTTGAAAATTCTTAAAAAATTCGACCAAAATCTTGATGTTCCGAATCCTATGTTTTGTATGTTTTTTCCACGTGTCTTGACATCCAATGTATCCATGCAAAGTTTGGTGAAGATCTGAGTATGTAGTTTTTGACCTTATATTGAACCTCCCATCTGAAAATTTGAAAATTCTTAAAAAATTCGTCCAAAATCTTGATGACCCCAATCTCTTGTTTTGTACGTTTTTTCCACGTGTCTTGACATCCAAAGTATCCCTGCAAAGTTTGGTGAAGATCTGAGTATGTAGTTTTTGACCTTATATGGAACCTCCTTTCTGAAAATTTGAGAATTCTTAAAAAATTCGTCCAAAATCTTGATGTCTCCAATCTCTTGTTTTGTACGTTTTTTCCACGTGTCTTGACATCCAATGTATCCATGCAAAGTTTGGTGAAGATCTGAGTATGTCGTTTTTGACCTTATCTGGAACCTCCCATCTGAAAATTTGAAAATTCTTAAAAAATTCGTCGAAAATCTTGATGTCTCCAATCTTTTGTTTTGTACGTTTTTTCCACGTGTCTTGACATGCAAAGTATCCCTGCAACGTTTGGTGAAGATCTGAGTATGTAGTTTTTGACCTTATCTGGAACCTCCTATCTGAAAATTTGAAAATTCTTCAAAAATTCGTCGAAAATCTTGATGTCTCCAATCTCTTGTTTTGTACGTTTTTTCCACGTGTCTTGACATCCAATGTATTCCTGCAATGTTTGGTGGAGATCTGAGTATGTAGTTTTAGACCTTATCTGGAACCTCCTATCTGAAAATTTGAAAATTCTTCAAAAATTCGTCCAAAATCTTGATGTCTCCAATCTCTTGTTTTGTACGTTTTTTCCACTTGTCTCGACCTCCAATGGATCCCTGCAAAGTTTGGTGAAGATCTGAGTATGTCGTTTTTGACCTTATCTGGAACATCCTTTCTGAAAATTTGAAAATTCTTAAAAAATTCGTCGAAAATCTTGATGTCTCCAATCTCTTGTTTTGTACGTTTTTTCCACGTGTCTTGACATCCAATGTATCCCTGCAAAGTTTGGTGAAGATCTGAGTATGTAGTTTTTGACCTTATATGGAACCTCCTATCTGAAAATTTGAAAATTCTTAAAAAATTCGTCCAAAATCTTGATGTCTCCAATCTCTTGTTTTGTACGTTTTTTCCACGTGTCTCGACCTCCAATGGATCCCTGCAAAGTTTGGTGAAGATCTGAGTATGTCGTTTTTGACCTTATCTGGAACCTCCCATCTGAAAATTTGAAAATTCTTAAAAAATTCGTCGAAAATCTTGATGTCTCCGATCTCTTGTTTTGTACGTTTTTTCCACGTGTCTTGACATGCAAAGTATTCCTGCAAAGTTTGGTGAAGATCTGAGTATGTAGTTTTTGACCTCATCTGGAACCTCCTATCTGAAAATTTGAAAATTCTTAAAAAATTCGTCCATAATCTTGATGTCTCCAATCTCTTGTTTTGTACGTTTTTTCCACGTGTCTTGACATCCAATGTATCCCTGCAATGTTTGGTGAAGATCTGAGTATGTAGTTTTTGACCTTATCTGGAACCTCCCATCTGAAAATTTGAAAATTCGTAAAAAATCCGTCCAAAATCTTGATGACCCCAATCTCTTGTTTTGTACTTTTTTTCCACGTGTCTTGACATCCAATGTATCCCTGCAAAGTTTGGTGAAGATCTGAGTATGTAGTTTTTGATCTTATCTGGAACCTCCTAACTGAAAATTTGAAAATTCTTAAAAAATTCGTCCAAAATCTTGATGTCTCCAATCTCTTGTTTTGTACGTTTTTTCCACGTGTCTTGATATCCAATGTATCCCTGCAAAGTTTGGTGAAGATCTGAGTATGTTGTTTTTGACCTTATCTGGAACATCCTTTCTGAAAATTTGAAAATTGTTAAAAATTCGTCCAAAATCTTGATGTCTCCTATCTCTTGTTTTGTACGTTTTTTCCACGTGTCTTGACATCCAATGTATCCCTGCAAAGTTTGGTGAAGATCTGAGTATGTAGTTTTTGACCTTATCTGGAACCTCCCATCTGAAAATTTGAAAATTCTTAAAAAATTCGACCAATATCTTGATGTCTCCAATCTTTTGTTTTGTACGTTTTTTCCACGTGTCTTGACACATAATGTATCCATGCAAAGTTTGGTGAAGATCTGAGTATGTAGTTTTTGACCTTATATGGAACCTCCTATCTGAAAATTTGAAAATTCTTAAAAAATTCGTCCAAAATCTTGATGTCTCCAATCTCTTGTTTTGTACGTTTTTTCCACGTGTCTTGACATCCAATGTATCCCTGCAAAGTTTGGTGAAGATCTGAGTATGTAGTTTTTGACCTTATCTGGAACCTCCTATCTGAAAATTTGAAAATTCTTAAAAAATTCGTCCAAAATCTTGATGTCTCCAATCTCTTGTTTTGTACGTTTTTTCCACGTGTCTTGATATCCAATGTATCCCTGCAAAGTTTGGTGAAGATCTGAGTATGTCGTTTTTGACCTTATCTGGAACATCCTTTCTGAAAATTTGAAAATTGTTAAAAAATTCGTCCAAAATCTTGATGTCTCCTATCTCTTGTTTTGTACGTTTTTTCCACGTGTCTTGACATCCAATGTATCCCTGCAAAGTTTGGTGAAGATCTGAGTATGTAGTTTTTGACCTTATCTGGAACCTCCCATCTGAAAATTTGAAAATTCTTAAAAAATTCGACCAAAATCTTGATGTCTCCAATCTCTTGTTTTGTACGTTTTTTCCACGTGTCTTGACACATAATGTATCCATGCAAAGTTTGGTGAAGATCTGAGTATGTAGTTTTTGACCTTATATGGAACCTCCTATCTGAAAATTTGAAAATTCTTAAAAAATTCGTCCAAAATCTTGATGTCTCCAATCTCTTGTTTTGTACGATTTTTCCACGTGTCTTGACATCCAATGTATCCCTGCAAAGTTTGGTGAAGATCTGAGTATGTAGTTTTTGACCTTATCTGGAACCTCCCATCTGAAAATTTGAGAATTCTTAAAAAATTCGTCCAAAATCTTGATGTCTCCAATCTCTTGTTTTGTACGTTTTTTCCACGTGTCTTGACATCCAATGTATCCATGCAAAGTTTGGTGAAGATCTGAGTATGTCGTTTTTGACCTTATCTGGAACCTCCCATCCGAAAATTTGAAAATTCTTAAAAAATTCGTCGAAAATCTTGATGTCTCCAATCTCTTGTTTTGTACGTTTTTTCCACGTGTCTTGACATGCAAAGTATCCCTGCAACGTTTGGTGAAGATCTGAGTATGTAGTTTTTGACCTTATCTGGAACCTCCTATCTGAAAATTTGAAAATTCTTCAAAAATTCGTCGAAAATCTTGATGTCTCCAATATCTTGCTTTGTACGTTTTTTCCACGTGTCTTGACATCCAATGTATCCCTGCAATGTTTGGTGGAGATCTGAGTATGTAGTTTTTGGCCTTATCTGGAACCTCCTATCTGAAAATTTGAAAATTCTTCAAAAATTCGTCCAAAATCTTGATGTCTCCAATCTCTTGTTTTGTACGTTTTTTCCACGTGTCTCGACCTCCAATGTATCCCTGCAAAGTTAGTGAAGATCTGAGTATGTCGTTTTTGACCTTATCTGGAACATCCTTTCTGAAAATTTGAAAATTCTTAAAAAATTCGTCGAAAATCTTGATGTCTCCAATCTCTTGTTTTGTACGTTTTTTCCACGTTTCTTGACATCCAATGTATCCCTGCAAAGTTTGGTGAAGATCTGAGTATGTAGTTTTTGACCTTATATGGAACCTCCTTTCTGAAAAATTGAAAATTCTCAAAAAATTCGTCCATAATCTTGATGTCTCCAATCTCTTGTTTTGTACGTTTTTTCCACGTGTCTTGACATCCAATGTATCCCTGCAAAGTTTGGTGAAGATCTGAGCATGAAGTTTTTGACCTTATATGGAACCTCCTATCTGAAAATTTGAAAATTCTTAAAAAATTCGTCGAAAATCTTGATGTCACCAATCCTATGTTTTGTATGTTTTTTCCACGTGTCTTGACATCCAATGTATCCATGCAAAGTTTGGTGAAGATCTGAGTATGTCGTTTTTGACCTTATCTGGAACCTCCCATCTGAAAATTTGAAAATTCTTAAAAAATTCGTCGAAAATCTTGATGTCTCCGATCTCTTGTTTTGTACGTTTTTTCCACGTGTCTTGACATGCAAAGTATTCCTGCAAAGTTTGGTGAAGATCTGAGTATGTAGTTTTTGACCTCATCTGGAACCTCCTATCTGAAAATTTGAAAATTCTTAAAAAATTCGTCCAAAATCTTGATGTCTCCAATCTCTTGTTTTGCACGTTTTTTCCACGTGTCTTGACATCCAATGTATCCCTGCAATGTTTGGTGAAGATCTGAGTATGTAGTTTTTGACCTTATCTGGAACCTCCCATCTGAAAATTTGAAAATTCCTAAAAAATCCGTCCAAAATCTTGATGACCCCAATCTCTTGTTTTGTACGTTTTTTCCACGTGTCTTGACATCCAATGTATCCCTGCAAAGTTTGGTGAAGATCTGAGTATGTAGTTTTTGACCTTATCTGGAACCTCCTATCTGAAAATTTGAAAATTCTTAAAAAATTCGTCCAAAATCTTGATGTCTCCAATCTCTTGTTTTGTACGTTTTTTCCACGTGTCTTGATATCCAATGTATCCCTGCAAAGTTTGGTGAAGATCTGAGTATGTCGTTTTTGACCTTATCTGGAACATCCTTTCTGAAAATTTGAAAATTCTTAAAAAATTCGACCAAAATCTTGATGTTCCGAATCCTATGTTTTGTATGTTTTTTCCACGTGTCTTGACATCCAATGTATCCATGCAAAGTTTGGTGAAGATCTGAGTATGTAGTTTTTGACCTTATATTGAACCTCCCATCTGAAAATTTGAAAATTCTTAAAAAATTCGTCCAAAATCTTGATGACCCCAATCTCTTGTTTTGTACGTTTTTTCCACGTGTCTTGACATCCAAAGTATCCCTGCAAAGTTTGGTGAAGATCTGAGTATGTAGTTTTTGACCTTATATGGAACCTCCTTTCTGAAAATTTGAGAATTCTTAAAAAATTCGTCCAAAATCTTGATGTCTCCAATCTCTTGTTTTGTACGTTTTTTCCACGTGTCTTGACATCCAATGTATCCATGCAAAGTTTGGTGAAGATCTGAGTATGTCGTTTTTGACCTTATCTGGAACCTCCCATCTGAAAATTTGAAAATTCTTAAAAAATTCGTCGAAAATCTTGATGTCTCCAATCTTTTGTTTTGTACGTTTTTTCCACGTGTCTTGACATGCAAAGTATCCCTGCAACGTTTGGTGAAGATCTGAGTATGTAGTTTTTGACCTTATCTGGAACCTCCTATCTGAAAATTTGAAAATTCTTCAAAAATTCGTCGAAAATCTTGATGTCTCCAATCTCTTGTTTTGTACGTTTTTTCCACGTGTCTTGACATCCAATGTATTCCTGCAATGTTTGGTGGAGATCTGAGTATGTAGTTTTAGACCTTATCTGGAACCTCCTATCTGAAAATTTGAAAATTCTTCAAAAATTCGTCCAAAATCTTGATGTCTCCAATCTCTTGTTTTGTACGTTTTTTCCACGTGTCTCGACCTCCAATGGATCCCTGCAAAGTTTGGTGAAGATCTGAGTATGTCGTTTTTGACCTTATCTGGAACATCCTTTCTGAAAATTTGAAAATTCTTAAAAAATTCGTCGAAAATCTTGATGTCTCCAATCTCTTGTTTTGTACGTTTTTTCCACGTGTCTTGACATCCAATGTATCCCTGCAAAGTTTGGTGAAGATCTGAGTATGTAGTTTTTGACCTTATATGGAACCTCCTATCTGAAAATTTGAAAATTCTTAAAAAATTCGTCCAAAATCTTGATGTCTCCAATCTCTTGTTTTGTACGTTTTTTCCACGTGTCTCGACCTCCAATGGATCCCTGCAAAGTTTGGTGAAGATCTGAGTATGTCGTTTTTGACCTTATCTGGAACCTCCCATCTGAAAATTTGAAAATTCTTAAAAAATTCGTCGAAAATCTTGATGTCTCCGATCTCTTGTTTTGTACGTTTTTTCCACGTGTCTTGACATGCAAAGTATTCCTGCAAAGTTTGGTGAAGATCTGAGTATGTAGTTTTTGACCTCATCTGGAACCTCCTATCTGAAAATTTGAAAATTCTTAAAAAATTCGTCCAAAATCTTGATGTCTCCAATCTCTTGTTTTGTACGTTTTTTCCACGTGTCTTGATATCCAATGTATCCCTGCAAAGTTTGGTGAAGATCTGAGTATGTCGTTTTTGACCTTATCTGGAACATCCTTTCTGAAAATTTGAAAATTGTTAAAAAATTCGTCCAAAATCTTGATGTCTCCAATCTCTTTTTTGTACGTTTTTTCCACGTGTCTTGACATACAATGTATCCCTGCAAAGTTTGGTGAAGATCTGAGTATGTAGTTTTTGACCTTATCTGGAACCTCCCATCTGAAAATTTGAAAATTCCTAAAAAATCCGTGCAAAATCTTGATGACCCCAATCTCTTGTTTTGTACGTTTTTTCCACGTGTCTTGACATCCAATGTATTCCTGCAATGTTTGGTGAAGATCTGAGTATGTAGTTTTTGACCTTATATGGAACCTCCTATCTGAAAATTTGAAAATTCTTAAAAAATTCGACCAAAATCTTGATGTTCCGAATCCTATGTTTTGTATGTTTTTTCCACGTGTCTTGACATCCAATGTATCCATGCAAAGTTTGGTGAAGATCTGAGTATGTAGTTTTTGACCTTATATTGAACCTCCCATCTGAAAATTTGAAAATTCTTAAAAAATTCGTCCAAAATCTTGATGACCCCAATCTCTTGTTTTGTACGTTTTTTCCACGTGTCTTGACATCCAAAGTATCCCTGCAAAGTTTGGTGAAGATCTGAGTATGTAGTTTTTGACCTTATATGGAACCTCCTTTCTGAAAATTTGAGAATTCTTAAAAAATTCGTCCAAAATCTTGATGTCTCCAATCTCTTGTTTTGTACGTTTTTTCCACGTGTCTTGACATCCAATGTATCCCTGCAAAGTTTGGTGAAGATCTGAGTATGTAGTTTTTGACCTTATATGGAACCTCCTATCTGAAAATTTGAAAATTCTTAAAAAATTCGTCCAAAATCTTGATGTCTCCAATCTCTTGTTTTGTACGTTTTTTCCACGTGTCTTGATATCCAATGTATCCCTGCAAAGTTTGGTGAAGATCTGAGTACGTCGTTTTTGACCTTATCTGGAACATCCTTTCTGAAAATTTGAAAATTGTTAAAAAATTCGTCCAAAATCTTGATGTCTCCTATCTCTTGTTTTGTACGTTTTTTCCACGTGTCTTGACATCCAATGTATCCCTGCAACGTTTGGTGAAGATCTGAGTATGTAGTTTTTGACCTTATCTGGAACCTCCCATCTGAAAATTTGAAAATTCTTAAAAAATTCGACCAAAATCTTGATGTCTCCAATCTCTTGTTTTGTACGTTTTTTCCACGTGTCTTGACACATAATGTATCCATGCAAAGTTTGGTGAAGATCTGAGTATGTAGTTTTTGACCTTATATGGAACCTCCTATCTGAAAATTTGAAAATTCTTAAAAAATTTGACCAAAATCTTGATGTCCCCAATCCTATGTTTTGTATGTTTTTTCCACGTGTCTTGACATCCAATGTATCCATGCAAAGTTTGGTGAAGATCTGAGTATGTAGTTTTTGACCTTATCTGGAACCTCCCATCTGAAAATTTGAAAATTCTTAAAAAATTCGTCGAAAATCTTCATGTCTCCAATCTCTTGTTTTGTACGTTTTTTCCACGTGTCTTGACATGCAAAGTATCCCTGCAAAGTTTGGTGAAGATCTGAGTATGTAGTTTTTGACCTTATCTGGAACCTCCTATCTGAAAATTTGAAAATTCTTAAAAAATTCGTCCAAAATCTTGATGTCTCCAATCTCTTGTTTTGTACGTTTTTTCCACGTGTCTTGACATCCAATGTATCCCTGCAATGTTTGGTGAAGATCTGAGTATGTAGTTTTTGACCTTATATGGAGCCTCCTATCTGAAAATTTGAAAATTCTTAAAAAATTCGTCCAAAATCTTGATGTCTCCAATCTCTTGTTTTGTACGTTCTTTCCACGTGTCTTGACATCCAATGTATCCCTGCAATGTTTGGTGAAGATCTGAGTATGTAGTTTTTGACCTTATATGGAACCTCCTATCTGAAAATTTGAAAATTCTTAAAAGAATTTAACAAAATCTTGATGTCCCCAATCCTATGTTTTGTATGTTTTTTCCACGTGTCTTGACATACAATGTATCCCTGCAGAGTTTGGTGAAGATCTGAGTATGTAGTTTTTGACCTTATCTGGAACCTCCCATCTGTAAATTTGAAAATTCCTAAAAAATCCGTCCAAAATCTTGTTGACCCGAATCTCTTGTTTTGTACGTTTTTTCCACGTGTCTTGACATCCAATGTATCCCTGCAAAGTTTGGTGAAGATCTGAGTATGTAGTTTTTGACCTTATCTGGAACCGCATTTCTGAAAATTTGAAAATTTTTAAAAAAATCGTCCAAAATCTTGATGTCTCCAATCTCTTGTTTTGTACGTTTTTTCCACGTGTCTTGACATCCAATGTATCCCTGCAAAGTTTGGTGAAGATCTGAGTATGTAGTTTTTGACCTTATATGGAACCTCCTATCTGAAAATTTGAAAATTCTTAAAAAATTCGTCCAAAATCTTGATGTCTCCAATCTCTTGTTTTGTACGTTTTTTCCACGTGTCTCGACCTCCAATGGATCCCTGCAAAGTTTGGTGAAGATCTGAGTATGTCGTTTTTGACCTTATCTGGAACCTCCCATCTGAAAATTTGAAAATTCTTAAAAAATTCGTCGAAAATCTTGATGTCTCCGATCTCTTGTTTTGTACGTTTTTTCCACGTGTCTTGACATGCAAAGTATTCCTGCAAAGTTTGGTGAAGATCTGAGTATGTAGTTTTTGACCTCATCTGGAACCTCCTATCTGAAAATTTGAAAATTCTTAAAAAATTCGTCCAAAATCTTGATGTCTCCAATCTCTTGTTTTGTACGTTTTTTCCACGTGTCTTGACATCCAATGTATCCCTGCAAAGTTTGGTGAAGATCTGAGTATGTAGTTTTTGACCTTATCTGGAACCTCCTATCTGAAAATTTGAAAATTCTTAAAAAATTCGTCCAAAATCTTGATGTCTCCAATCTCTTGTTTTGTACGTTTTTTCCACGTGTCTTGATATCCAATGTATCCCTGCAAAGTTTGGTGAAGATCTGAGTATGTCGTTTTTGACCTTATCTGGAACATCCTTTCTGAAAATTTGAAAATTGTTTAAAAATTCGTCCAAAATCTTGATGTCTCCTATCTCTTGTTTTGTACGTTTTTTCCACGTGTCTTGACATCCGATGTATCCCTGCAAAGTTTGGTGAAGATCTGAGTATGTAGTTTTTGACCTTATATGGAACCTCCTATCTGAAAATTTGAAAATTCTTAAAAAATTCGTCCAAAATCTTGATGTCTCCAATCTCTTGTTTTGTACGTTTTTTCCACGTGTCTTGACATCCAATGTATCCCTGCAAAGTTTGGTGAAGATCTGAGTATGTAGTTTTTGACCTTATCTGGAACCTCCCATCTGAAAATTTGAAAATTCCTAAAAAATCCGTCCAAAATCTTGATGACCACAATCTCTTGTTTTGTACGTTTTTTCCACGTGTCTTGACATTCAATGTATCCCTGCAAAGTTTGGTGAAGATCTGAGTATGTCGTTTTTGACCTTATCTGGAACCTCCCATCCGAAAATTTGAAAATTCTTAAAAAATTCGTCGAAAATCTTGATGTCTCCAATCTCTTGTTTTGTACGTTTTTTCCACGTGTCTTGACATGCAAAGTATCCCTGCAACGTTTGGTGAAGATCTGAGTATGTAGTTTTTGACCTTATCTGGAACCTCCTATCTGAAAATTTGAAAATTCTTCAAAAAATCGTCGAAAATCTTGATGTCTCCAATCTCTTGCTTTGTACGTTTTTTCCACGTGTCTTGACATCCAATGTATCCCTGCAATGTTTGGTGGAGATCTGAGTATGTAGTTTTTGACCTTATCTGGAACCTCCTATCTGAAAATTTGAAAATTCTTCAAAAATTCGTCCAAAATCTTGATGTCTCCAATCTCTTGTTTTGTACGTTTTTTCCACGTGTCTCGACCTCCAATGTATCCCTGCAAAGTTAGTGAAGATCTGAGTATGTCGTTTTTGACCTTATCTGGAACATCCTTTCTGAAAATTTGAAAATTCTTAAAAAATTCGTCGAAAATCTTGATGTTTCCAATCTCTTGTTTTGTACGTTTTTTCCACGTTTCTTGACATCCAATGTATCCCTGCAAAGTTTGGTGAAGATCTGAGTATGTAGTTTTTGACCTTATATGGAACCTCCTCTCTGAAAATTTGAAAATTCTCAAAAAATTCGTCCATAATCTTGATGTCTCCAATCTCTTGTTTTGTACGTTTTTTCCACGTGTCTTGACATCCAATGTATCCCTGCAAAGTTTGGTGAAGATCTGAGCATGTAGTTTTTGACCTTATATGGAACCTCCTATCTGAAAATTTGAAAATTCTTAAAAAATTCGTCGAAAATCTTGATGTCACCAATCCTATGTTTTGTATGTTTTTTCCACGTGTCTTGACATCCAATGTATCCATGCAAAGTTTGGTGAAGATCTGAGTATGTCGTTTTTGACCTTATCTGGAACCTCCCATCTGAAAATTTGAAAATTCTTAAAAAATTCGTCGAAAATCTTGATGTCTCAGATCTCTTGTTTTGTACGTTTTTTCCACGTGTCTTGACATGCAAAGTATTCCTGCAAAGTTTGGTGAAGATCTGAGTATGTAGTTTTTGACCTCATCTGGAACCTCCTATCTGAAAATTTGAAAATTCTTAAAAAATTCGTCCAAAATCTTGATGTCTCCAATCTCTTGTTTTGTACGTTTTTTCCACGTGTCTTGACATCCAATGTATCCCTGCAATGTTTGGTGAAGATCTGAGTATGTAGTTTTTGACCTTATCTGGAACCTCCCATCTGAAAATTTGAAAATTCCTAAAAAATCCGTCCAAAATCTTGATGACCCCAATCTCTTGTTTTGTACGTTTTTTCCACGTGTCTTGACATCCAATGTATCCCTGCAAAGTTTGGTGAAGATCTGAGTATGTAGTTTTTGACCTTATCTGGAACCTCCCATCTGAAAATTTGAAAATTCCTAAAAAATCCGTGCAAAATCTTGATGACCCCAATCTCTTGTTTTGTACGTTTTTTCCACGTGTCTTGACATCCAATGTATTCCTGCAATGTTTGGTGAAGATCTGAGTATGTAGTTTTTGACCTTATATGGAACCTCCTATCTGAAAATTTGAAAATTCTTAAAAAATTCGACCAAAATCTTGATGTTCCGAATCCTATGTTTTGTATGTTTTTTCCACGTGTCTTGACATCCAATGTATCCATGCAAAGTTTGGTGAAGATCTGAGTATGTAGTTTTTGACCTTATATTGAACCTCCCATCTGAAAATTTGAAAATTCTTAAAAAATTCGTCCAAAATCTTGATGACCCCAATCTCTTGTTTTGTACGTTTTTTCCACGTGTCTTGACATCCAAAGTATCCCTGCAAAGTTTGGTGAAGATCTGAGTATGTAGTTTTTGACCTTATATGGAACCTCCTTTCTGAAAATTTGAGAATTCTTAAAAAATTCGTCCAAAATCTTGATGTCTCCAATCTCTTGTTTTGTACGTTTTTTCCACGTGTCTTGACATCCAATGTATCCATGCAAAGTTTGGTGAAGATCTGAGTATGTCGTTTTTGACCTTATCTGGAACCTCCCATCTGAAAATTTGAAAATTCTTAAAAAATTCGTCGAAAATCTTGATGTCTCCAATCTTTTGTTTTGTACGTTTTTTCCACGTGTCTTGACATGCAAAGTATCCCTGCAACGTTTGGTGAAGATCTGAGTATGTAGTTTTTGACCTTATCTGGAACCTCCTATCTGAAAATTTGAAAATTCTTCAAAAATTCGTCGAAAATCTTGATGTCTCCAATCTCTTGTTTTGTACGTTTTTTCCACGTGTCTTGACATCCAATGTATTCCTGCAATGTTTGGTGGAGATCTGAGTATGTAGTTTTAGACCTTATCTGGAACCTCCTATCTGAAAATTTGAAAATTCTTCAAAAATTCTTCCAAAATCTTGATGTCTCCAATCTCTTGTTTTGTACGTTTTTTCCACGTGTCTCGACCTCCAATGGATCCCTGCAAAGTTTGGTGAAGATCTGAGTATATCGTTTTTGACCTTATCTGGAACATCCTTTCTGAAAATTTGAAAATTCTTAAAAAATTCGTCGAAAATCTTGATGTCTCCAATCTCTTGTTTTGTACGTTTTTTCCACGTGTCTTGACATCCAATGTATCCCTGCAAAGTTTGGTGAAGATCTGAGTATGTAGTTTTTGACCTTATATGGAACCTCCTATCTGAAAATTTGAAAATTCTTAAAAAATTCGTCCAAAATCTTGATGTCTCCAATCTCTTGTTTTGTACGTTTTTTCCACGTGTCTCGACCTCCAATGGATCCCTGCAAAGTTTGGTGAAGATCTGAGTATGTCGTTTTTGACCTTATCTGGAACCTCCCATCTGAAAATTTGAAAATTCTTAAAAAATTCGTCGAAAATCTTGATGTCTCCGATCTCTTGTTTTGTACGTTTTTTCCACGTGTCTTGACATGCAAAGTATTCCTGCAAAGTTTGGTGAAGATCTGAGTATGTAGTTTTTGACCTCATCTGGAACCTCCTACCTGAAAATTTGAAAATTCTTAAAAAATTCGTCCAAAATCTTGATGTCTCCAATCTCTTGTTTTGTACGTTTTTTCCACGTGTCTTGACATCCAATGTATCCCTGCAATGTTTGGTGAAGATCTGAGTATGTAGTTTTTGACCTTATCTGGAACCTCCCATCTGAAAATTTGAAAATTCCTAAAAAATCCGTCCAAAATCTTGATGACCCCAATCTCTTGTTTTGTACTTTTTTTCCACGTGTCTTGACATCCAATGTATCCCTGCAAAGTTTGGAGAAGATATGAGTATGTAGTTCTTGATCTTATCTGGAACCTCCTATCTGAACATTTGAAAATTCTTAAAAAATTCGTCCAAAATCTTGATGTCTCCAATCTCTTGTTTTGTACGTTTTTTCCACGTGTCTCGACCTCCAATGGATCCCTGCAAAGTTTGGTGAAGATCTGAGTATGTCGTTTTTGACCTTATCTGGAACCTCCCATCTGAAAATTTGAAAATTCTTAAAAAATTCGTCGAAAATCTTGATGTCTCCGATCTCTTGTTTTGTACGTTTTTTCCACGTGTCTTGACATGCAAAGTATTCCTGCAAAGTTTGGTGAAGATCTGAGTATGTAGTTTTTGACCTCATCTGGAACCTCCTATCTGAAAATTTGAAAATTCTTAAAAAATTCGTCAAAAATCTTGATGTCTCCAATCTCTTGTTTTGTACGTTTTTTTCCACGTGTCTTGACATCCAATGTATCCCTGCAAAGTTTGGTGAAGATCTGAGTATGTTGTTTTTGACCTTATCTGGAACATCCTTTCTGAAAATTTGAAAATTGTTAAAAAATTCGTCCAAAATCTTGATGTCTCCTATCTCTTGTTTTGTACGTTTTTTCCACGTGTCTTGACATCCAATGTATCCCTGCAAAGTTTGGTGAAGATCTGAGTATGTAGTTTTTGACCTTATCTGGAACCTCCCATCTGAAAATTTGAAAATTCTTAAAAAATTCGACCAATATCTTGATGTCTCCAATCTTTTGTTTTGTACGTTTTTTCCACGTGTCTTGACATCCAATGTATCCCTGCAAAGTTTGGTGAAGATCTGAGTATGTAGTTTTTGACCTTATCTGGAACCTCCCATCTGAAAATTTGAAAATTCCTAAAAAATCCGTGCAAAATCTTGATGACCCCAATCTCTTGTTTTGTACGTTTTTTCCACGTGTCTTGACATCCAATGTATTCCTGCAATGTTTGGTGAAGATCTGAGTATGTAGTTTTTGACCTTATATGGAACCTCCTATCTGAAAATTTGAAAATTCTTAAAAAATTCGACCAAAATCTTGATGTTCCGAATCCTATGTTTTGTATGTTTTTTCCACGTGTCTTGACATCCAATGTATCCATGCAAAGTTTGGTGAAGATCTGAGTATGTAGTTTTTGACCTTATATTGAACCTCCCATCTGAAAATTTGAAAATTCTTAAAAAATTCGTCCAAAATCTTGATGACCCCAATCTCTTGTTTTGTACGTTTTTTCCACGTGTCTTGACATCCAAAGTATCCCTGCAAAGTTTGGTGAAGATCTGAGTATGTAGTTTTTGACCTTATATGGAACCTCCTTTCTGAAAATTTGAGAATTCTTAAAGAATTCGTCCAAAATCTTGATGTCTCCAATCTCTTGTTTTGTACGTTTTTTCCACGTGTCTTGACATCCAATGTATCCATGCAAAGTTTGGTGAAGATCTGAGTATGTCGTTTTTGACCTTATCTGGAACCTCCCATCTGAAAATTTGAAAATTCTTAAAAAATTCGTCGAAAATCTTGATGTCTCCAATCTTTTGTTTTGTACGTTTTTTCCACGTGTCTTGACATGCAAAGTATCCCTGCAACGTTTGGTGAAGATCTGAGTATGTAGTTTTTGACCTTATCTGGAACCTCCTATCTGAAAATTTGAAAATTCTTCAAAAATTCGTCGAAAATCTTGATGTCTCCAATCTCTTGTTTTGTACGTTTTTTCCACGTGTCTTGACATCCAATGTATTCCTGCAATGTTTGGTGGAGATCTGAGTATGTAGTTTTAGACCTTATCTGGAACCTCCTATCTGAAAATTTGAAAATTCTTCAAAAATTCGTCCAAAATCTTGATGTCTCCAATCTCTTGTTTTGTACGTTTTTTCCACGTGTCTCGACCTCCAATGGATCCCTGCAAAGTTTGGTGAAGATCTGAGTATGTCGTTTTTGACCTTATCTGGAACATCCTTTCTGAAAATTTGAAAATTCTTAAAAAATTCGTCGAAAATCTTGATGTCTCCAATCTCTTGTTTTGTACGTTTTTTCCACGTGTCTTGACATCCAATGTATCCCTGCAAAGTTTGGTGAAGATCTGAGTATGTAGTTTTTGACCTTATATGGAACCTCCTATCTGAAAATTTGAAAATTCTTAAAAAATTCGTCCAAAATCTTGATGTCTCCAATCTCTTGTTTTGTACGTTTTTTCCACGTGTCTCGACCTCCAATGGATCCCTGCAAAGTTTGGTGAAGATCTGAGTATATCGTTTTTGACCTTATCTGGAACATCCTTTCTGAAAATTTGAAAATTCTTAAAAAATTCGTCGAAAATCTTGATGTCTCCAATCTCTTGTTTTGTACGTTTTTTCCACGTGTCTTGACATCCAATGTATCCCTGCAAAGTTTGGTGAAGATCTGAGTATGTAGTTTTTGACCTTATATGGAACCTCCTATCTGAAAATTTGAAAATTCTTAAAAAATTCGTCCAAAATCTTGATGTCTCCAATCTCTTGTTTTGTACGTTTTTTCCACGTGTCTCGACCTCCAATGGATCCCTGCAAAGTTTGGTGAAGATCTGAGTATGTCGTTTTTGACCTTATCTGGAACCTCCCATCTGAAAATTTGAAAATTCTTAAAAAATTCGTCGAAAATCTTGATGTCTCCGATCTCTTGTTTTGTACGTTTTTTCCACGTGTCTTGACATGCAAAGTATTCCTGCAAAGTTTGGTGAAGATCTGAGTATGTAGTTTTTGACCTCATCTGGAACCTCCTACCTGAAAATTTGAAAATTCTTAAAAAATTCGTCCAAAATCTTGATGTCTCCAATCTCTTGTTTTGTACGTTTTTTCCACGTGTCTTGACATCCAATGTATCCCTGCAATGTTTGGTGAAGATCTGAGTATGTAGTTTTTGACCTTATCTGGAACCTCCCATCTGAAAATTTGAAAATTCCTAAAAAATCCGTCCAAAATCTTGATGACCCCAATCTCTTGTTTTGTACTTTTTTTCCACGTGTCTTGACATCCAATGTATCCCTGCAAAGTTTGGAGAAGATATGAGTATGTAGTTCTTGATCTTATCTGGAACCTCCTATCTGAACATTTGAAAATTCTTAAAAAATTCGTCCAAAATCTTGATGTCTCCAATCTCTTGTTTTGTACGTTTTTTCCACGTGTCTCGACCTCCAATGGATCCCTGCAAAGTTTGGTGAAGATCTGAGTATGTCGTTTTTGACCTTATCTGGAACCTCCCATCTGAAAATTTGAAAATTCTTAAAAAATTCGTCGAAAATCTTGATGTCTCCGATCTCTTGTTTTGTACGTTTTTTCCACGTGTCTTGACATGCAAAGTATTCCTGCAAAGTTTGGTGAAGATCTGAGTATGTAGTTTTTGACCTCATCTGGAACCTCCTATCTGAAAATTTGAAAATTCTTAAAAAATTCGTCAAAAATCTTGATGTCTCCAATCTCTTGTTTTGTACGTTTTTTTCCACGTGTCTTGACATCCAATGTATCCCTGCAAAGTTTGGTGAAGATCTGAGTATGTTGTTTTTGACCTTATCTGGAACATCCTTTCTGAAAATTTGAAAATTGTTAAAAAATTCGTCCAAAATCTTGATGTCTCCTATCTCTTGTTTTGTACGTTTTTTCCACGTGTCTTGACATCCAATGTATCCCTGCAAAGTTTGGTGAAGATCTGAGTATGTAGTTTTTGACCTTATCTGGAACCTCCCATCTGAAAATTTGAAAATTCTTAAAAAATTCGACCAATATCTTGATGTCTCCAATCTTTTGTTTTGTACGTTTTTTCCACGTGTCTTGACATCCAATGTATCCCTGCAAAGTTTGGTGAAGATCTGAGTATGTAGTTTTTGACCTTATCTGGAACCTCCCATCTGAAAATTTGAAAATTCCTAAAAAATCCGTGCAAAATCTTGATGACCCCAATCTCTTGTTTTGTACGTTTTTTCCACGTGTCTTGACATCCAATGTATTCCTGCAATGTTTGGTGAAGATCTGAGTATGTAGTTTTTGACCTTATATGGAACCTCCTATCTGAAAATTTGAAAATTCTTAAAAAATTCGACCAAAATCTTGATGTTCCGAATCCTATGTTTTGTATGTTTTTTCCACGTGTCTTGACATCCAATGTATCCATGCAAAGTTTGGTGAAGATCTGAGTATGTAGTTTTTGACCTTATATTGAACCTCCCATCTGAAAATTTGAAAATTCTTAAAAAATTCGTCCAAAATCTTGATGACCCCAATCTCTTGTTTTGTACGTTTTTTCCACGTGTCTTGACATCCAAAGTATCCCTGCAAAGTTTGGTGAAGATCTGAGTATGTAGTTTTTGACCTTATATGGAACCTCCTTTCTGAAAATTTGAGAATTCTTAAAGAATTCGTCCAAAATCTTGATGTCTCCAATCTCTTGTTTTGTACGTTTTTTCCACGTGTCTTGACATCCAATGTATCCATGCAAAGTTTGGTGAAGATCTGAGTATGTCGTTTTTGACCTTATCTGGAACCTCCCATCTGAAAATTTGAAAATTCTTAAAAAATTCGTCGAAAATCTTGATGTCTCCAATCTTTTGTTTTGTACGTTTTTTCCACGTGTCTTGACATGCAAAGTATCCCTGCAACGTTTGGTGAAGATCTGAGTATGTAGTTTTTGACCTTATCTGGAACCTCCTATCTGAAAATTTGAAAATTCTTCAAAAATTCGTCGAAAATCTTGATGTCTCCAATCTCTTGTTTTGTACGTTTTTTCCACGTGTCTTGACATCCAATGTATTCCTGCAATGTTTGGTGGAGATCTGAGTATGTAGTTTTAGACCTTATCTGGAACCTCCTATCTGAAAATTTGAAAATTCTTCAAAAATTCGTCCAAAATCTTGATGTCTCCAATCTCTTGTTTTGTACGTTTTTTCCACGTGTCTCGACCTCCAATGGATCCCTGCAAAGTTTGGTGAAGATCTGAGTATGTCGTTTTTGACCTTATCTGGAACATCCTTTCTGAAAATTTGAAAATTCTTAAAAAATTCGTCGAAAATCTTGATGTCTCCAATCTCTTGTTTTGTACGTTTTTTCCACGTGTCTTGACATCCAATGTATCCCTGCAAAGTTTGGTGAAGATCTGAGTATGTAGTTTTTGACCTTATATGGAACCTCCTATCTGAAAATTTGAAAATTCTTAAAAAATTCGTCCAAAATCTTGATGTCTCCAATCTCTTGTTTTGTACGTTTTTTCCACGTGTCTCGACCTCCAATGGATCCCTGCAAAGTTTGGTGAAGATCTGAGTATGTCGTTTTTGACCTTATCTGGAACCTCCCATCTGAAAATTTGAAAATTCTTAAAAAATTCGTCGAAAATCTTGATGTCTCCGATCTCTTGTTTTGTACGTTTTTTCCACGTGTCTTGACATGCAAAGTATTCCTGCAAAGTTTGGTGAAGATCTGAGTATGTAGTTTTTGACCTCATCTGGAACCTCCTATCTGAAAATTTGAAAATTCTTAAAAAATTCGTCCAAAATCTTGATGTCTCCAATCTCTTGTTTTGTACGTTTTTTCCACGTGTCTTGACATCCAATGTATCCCTGCAATGTTTGGTGAAGATCTGAGTATGTAGTTTTTGACCTTATCTGGAACCTCCCATCTGAAAATTTGAAAATTCCTAAAAAATCCGTCCAAAATCTTGATGACCCCAATCTCTTGTTTTGTACTTTTTTCCACGTGTCTCGACCTCCAATGTATCCCTGCAAAGTTTGGTGAAGATCTGAGTATGTAGTTTTTGACCTTATATGGAACCTCCTATCTGAAAATTTGAAAATTCTTAAAAAATTCGTCCAAAATCTTGATGTCACCAATCCTATGTTTTGTATGTTTTTTCCACGTGTCTTGACATCCAATGTATCCATGCAAAGTTTGGTGAAGATCTGAGTATGTCGTTCTTGACCTTATCTGGAACCTCCCATCTGAAAATTTGAAAATTCTTAAAAAATTCGTCGAAAATCTTGATGTCTCCGATCTCTTGTTTTGTACGTTTTTTCCACGTGTCTTGACATGCAAAGTATTCCTGCAAAGTTTGGTGAAGATCTGAGTATGTAGTTTTTGACCTCATCTGGAACCTCCTATCTGAAAATTTGAAAATTCTTAAAAAATTCGTCCAAAATTTTGATGTCTCCAATCTCTTGTTTTGTACGTTTTTTCCACGTGTCTTGACATCCAATGTATCCCTACAATGTTTGGTGAAGATCTGAGTATGTAGTTTTTGACCTTATCTGGAACCTCCCATCTGAAAATTTGAAAATTCCTAAAAAATCCGTCCAAAATCTAGATGACCCCAATCTCTTGTTTTGTACGTTTTTTCCACGCGTCTTGACATCCAATGTATCCCTGCAAAGTTTGGTGAAGATCTGAGTATGTAGTTTTTGACCTTATCTGGAACCTCCTATCTGAAAATTTGAAAATTCTTAAAAAATTCGTCCAAAATCTTGATGTCTCCAATCTCTTGTTTTGTACGTTTTTTCCACGTGTCTTGATATCCAATGTATCCCTGCAAAGTTTGGTGAAGATCTGAGTATGTCGTTTTTGACCTTATCTGGAACATCCTTTCTGAAAATTTGAAAATTGTTAAAAAATTCGTCCAAAATCTTGATGTCTCCAATCTCTTTTTTGTACGTTTTTTCCACGTGTCTTGACATCCAATGTATCCCTGCAAAGTTTGGTGAAGATCTGAGTATGTAGTTTTTGACCTTATCTGGAACCTCCCATCTGAAAATTTGAAAATTCTTAAAAAATTCGACCAAAATCTTGATGTCTCCAATCTTTTGTTTTGTACGTTTTTTCCACGTGTCTTGACACATAATGTATCCATGCAAAGTTTGGTGAAGATCTGAGTATGTAGTTTTTGATCTTATATGGAACCTCCTATCTGAAAATTTGAAAATTCTTAAAAAATTCGTCCAAAATCTTGATGTCTCCAATCTCTTGTTTTGTACGTTTTTTCCACGTGTCTTGACATCCAATGTATCCCTGCAAAGTTTGGTGAAGATCTGAGTATGTAGTTTTTGACCTTATCTGGAACCTCCCATCTGAAAATTTGAAAATTCTTAAAAAATCCGTGCAAAATCTTGATGACCCCAATCTCTTGTTTTGTACGTTTTTTCCACGTGTCTTGACATCCAATGTATCCATGCAAAGTTTGGTGAAGATCTGAGTATGTCGTTTTTGACCTTATCTGGAACCTCCCATCTGAAAATTTGAAAATTCTTAAAAAATTCGTCGAAAATCTTGATGTCTCCAATCTCTTGTTTTGTACGTTTTTTCCACGTGTCTTGACATCCAATGTATCCCTGCAATGTTTGGTGGAGATCTGAGTATGTAGTTTTTGACCTTATCTGGGACCTCCTATCAGAAAATTTGAAAATTCTTCAAAAATTCGTCCAAAATCTTGATGTCTCCAATCTCTTGTTTTGTACGTTTTTTCCACGTGTCTCGACCTCCAATGTATCCCTGCAAAGTTTGGTGAAGATCTGAGTATGTCGTTTTTGACCTTATCTGGAACATCCTTTCTGAAAATTTGAAAATTCTTAAAAAATTCGTCGAAAATCTTGATGTCTCCAATCTCTTGTTTTGTACGTTTTTTCCACGTGTCTTGACATCCAATGTATCCCTGCAAAGTTTGGTGAAGATCTGAGTATGTAGTTTTTGACCTTATATGGAACCTCCTTTCTGAAAATTTGAAAATTCTCAAAAAATTCGTCCATAATCTTGATGTCTCCAATCTCTTGTTTTGTACGTTTTTTCCACGTGTCTTGACATCCAATGTATCCCTGCAAAGTTTGGTGAAGATCTGAGTATGTAGTTTTTGACCTTATATGGAACCTCCTATCTGAAAATTTGAAAATTCTTAAAAAATTCGTCCAAAATCTTGATGTCACCAATCCTATGTTTTGTATGTTTTTTCCACGTGTCTTGACATCCAATGTATCCATGCAAAGTTTGGTGAAGATCTGAGTATGTCGTTTTTGACCTTATCTGGAACCTCCCATCTGAAAATTTGAAAATTCTTAAAAAATTCGTCGAAAATCTTGATGTCTCCGATCTCTTGTTTTGTACGTTTTTTCCACGTGTCTTGACATGCAAAGTATTCCTGCAAAGTTTGGTGAAGATCTGAGTATGTAGTTTTTGACCTTATATGGAACCTCCTATCTGAAAATTTGAAAATTCTTAAAAAATTCGTCCAAAATCTTGATGTCTCCAATCTCTTGTTTTGTACGTTTTTTCCACGTGTCTTGACATCCAATGTATCCCTGCAAAGTTTGGTGAAGATCTGAGTATGTAGTTTTTGACCTTATCTGGAACCTCCCATCTGAAAATTTGAAAATTCCTAAAAAATCCGTGCAAAATCTTGATGACCCCAATCTCTTGTTTTGTACGTTTTCTCCACGTGTCTTGACATCCAATGTATCCATGCAAAGTTTGGTGAAGATCTGAGTATGTCGTTTTTGACCTTATCTGGAACCTCCCATCTGAAAATTTGAAAATTCTTAAAAAATTCGTCGAAAATCTTGATGTCTCCAATCTCTTGTTTTGTACGTTTTTTCCACGTGTCTTGACATGCAAAGTATCCCTGCAACGTTTGGTGAAGATCTGAGTATGTAGTTTTTGACCTTATCTGGAACCTCCTATCTGAAAATTTGAAAATTCTTCAAAAATTCGTCGAAAATCTTGATGTCTCCAATCTCTTGTTTTGTACGTTTTTTCCACGTGTCTTGACATCCAATGTATCCCTGCAATGTTTGGTGGAGATCTGAGTATGTAGTTTTTGACCTTATCTGGGACCTCCTATCAGAAAATTTGAAAATTCTTCAAAAATTCGTCCAAAATCTTGATGTCTCCAATCTCTTGTTTTGTACGTTTTTTCCACGTGTCTCGACCTCCAATGTATCCCTGCAAAGTTTGGTGAAGATCTGAGTATGTCGTTTTTGACCTTATCTGGAACATCCTTTCTGAAAATTTGAAAATTCTTAAAAAATTCGTCGAAAATCTTGATGTCTCCAATCTCTTGTTTTGTACGTTTTTTCCACGTGTCTTGACATCCAATGTATCCCTGCAAAGTTTGGTGAAGATCTGAGTATGTAGTTTTTGACCTTATATGGAACCTCCTTTCTGAAAATTTGAAAATTCTCAAAAAATTCGTCCATAATCTTGATGTCTCCAATCTCTTGTTTTGTACGTTTTTTCCACGTGTCTTGACATCCAATGTATCCCTGCAAAGTTTGGTGAAGATCTGAGTATGTAGTTTTTGACCTTATCTGGAACCTCCCATCTGAAAATTTGAAAATTCTTAAAAAATTCGTCCAAAATCTTGATGTCACCAATCCTATGTTTTGTATGTTTTTTCCACGTGTCTTGACATCCAATGTATCCATGCAAAGTTTGGTGAAGATCTGAGTATGTCGTTTTTGACCTTATCTGGAACCTCCCATCTGAAAATTTGAAAATTCTTAAAAAATTCGTCGAAAATCTTGATGTCTCCGATCTCTTGTTTTGTACGTTTTTTCCACGTGTCTTGACATGCAAAGTATTCCTGCAAAGTTTGGTGAAGATCTGAGTATGTAGTTTTTGACCTCATCTGGAACCTCCTATCTGAAAATTTGAAAATTCTTAAAAAATTCGTCCAAAATTTTGATGTCTCCAATCTCTTGTTTTGTACGTTTTTTCCACGTGTCTTGACATCCAATGTATCCCTGCAATGTTTGGTGAAGATCTGAGTATGTAGTTTTTGACCTTATCTGGAACCTCCCATCTGAAAATTTGAAAATTCCTAAAAAATCCGTCCAAAATCTTGATGACCCCAATCTCTTGTTTTGTACGTTTTTTCCACGTGTCTTGACATCCAATGTATCCCTGCAAAGTTTGGTGAAGATCTGAGTATGTAGTTTTTGACCTTATCTGGAACCTCCTATCTGAAAATTTGAAAATTCTTAAAAAATTCGTCCAAAATCTGGATGTCTCCAATCTCTTGTTTTGTACGTTTTTTCCACGTGTCTTGAAGTCCAATGTATCCCTGCAAAGTTTGGTGAAGATCTGAGTATGTCGTTTTTGACCTTATCTGGAACATCCTTTCTGAAAATTTGAAAATTGTTAAAAAATTCGTCCAAAATCTTGATGTCTCCAATCTCTTTTTTGTACGTTTTTTCCACGTGTCTTGACATCCAATGTATCCCTGCAAAGTTTGGTGAAGATCTGAGTATGTAGTTTTTGACCTTATCTGGAAACTCCCATCTGAAAATTTGAAAATTCTTAAAAAATTCGACCAAAATCTTGATGTCTCCAATCTTTTGTTTTGTACGTTTTTTCCACGTGTCTTGACACATAATGTATCCATGCAAAGTTTGGTGAAGATCTGAGTATGTAGTTTTTGACCTTATATGGAACCTCCTATCTGAAAATTTGAAAATTCTTAAAAAATTCGTCCAAAATCTTGATGTCTCCAATCTCTTGTTTTGTACGTTTTTTCCACGTGTCTTGACATCCAATGTATCCCTGCAAAGTTTGGTGAAGATCTGAGTATGTAGTTTTTGACCTTATCTGGAACCTCCCATCTGAAAATTTGAAAATTCCTAAAAAATCCGTGCAAAATCTTGATGACCCCAATCTCTTGTTTTGTACGTTTTTTCCACGTGTCTTGACATCCAATGTATTCCTGCAATGTTTGGTGAAGATCTGAGTATGTAGTTTTTGACCTTATATGGAACCTCCTATCTGAAAATTTGAAAATTCTTAAAAAATTCGACCAAAATCTTGATGTTCCGAATCCTATGTTTTGTATGTTTTTTCCACGTGTCTTGACATCCAATGTATCCATGCAAAGTTTGGTGAAGATCTGAGTATGTAGTTTTTGACCTTATATTGAACCTCCCATCTGAAAATTTGAAAATTCTTAAAAAATTCGTCCAAAATCTTGATGACCCCAATCTCTTGTTTTGTACGTTTTTTCCACGTGTCTTGACATCCAAAGTATCCCTGCAAAGTTTGGTGAAGATCTGAGTATGTAGTTTTTGACCTTATATGGAACCTCCTTTCTGAAAATTTGAGAATTCTTAAAAAATTCGTCCAAAATCTTGATGTCTCCAATCTCTTGTTTTGTACGTTTTTTCCACGTGTCTTGACATCCAATGTATCCATGCAAAGTTTGGTGAAGATCTGAGTATGTCGTTTTTGACCTTATCTGGAACCTCCCATCTGAAAATTTGAAAATTCTTAAAAAATTCGTCGAAAATCTTGATGTCTCCAATCTTTTGTTTTGTACGTTTTTTCCACGTGTCTTGACATGCAAAGTATCCCTGCAACGTTTGGTGAAGATCTGAGTATGTAGTTTTTGACCTTATCTGGAACCTCCTATCTGAAAATTTGAAAATTCTTCAAAAATTCGTCGAAAATCTTGATGTCTCCAATCTCTTGTTTTGTACGTTTTTTCCACGTGTCTTGACATCCAATGTATTCCTGCAATGTTTGGTGGAGATCTGAGTATGTAGTTTTAGACCTTATCTGGAACCTCCTATCTGAAAATTTGAAAATTCTTCAAAAATTCGTCCAAAATCTTGATGTCTCCAATCTCTTGTTTTGTACGTTTTTTCCACGTGTCTCGACCTCCAATGGATCCCTGCAAAGTTTGGTGAAGATCTGAGTATGTCGTTTTTGACCTTATCTGGAACATCCTTTCTGAAAATTTGAAAATTCTTAAAAAATTCGTCGAAAATCTTGATGTCTCCAATCTCTTGTTTTGTACGTTTTTTCCACGTGTCTTGACATCCAATGTATCCCTGCAAAGTTTGGTGAAGATCTGAGTATGTAGTTTTTGACCTTATATGGAACCTCCTATCTGAAAATTTGAAAATTCTTAAAAAATTCGTCCAAAATCTTGATGTCTCCAATCTCTTGTTTTGTACGTTTTTTCCACGTGTCTCGACCTCCAATGGATCCCTGCAAAGTTTGGTGAAGATCTGAGTATGTCGTTTTTGACCTTATCTGGAACCTCCCATCTGAAAATTTGAAAATTCTTAAAAAATTCGTCGAAAATCTTGATGTCTCCGATCTCTTGTTTTGTACGTTTTTTCCACGTGTCTTGACATGCAAAGTATTCCTGCAAAGTTTGGTGAAGATCTGAGTATGTAGTTTTTGACCTCATCTGGAACCTCCTATCTGAAAATTTGAAAATTCTTAAAAAATTCGTCCAAAATCTTGATGTCTCCAATCTCTTGTTTTGTACGTTTTTTCCACGTGTCTTGACATCCAATGTATCCCTGCAATGTTTGGTGAAGATCTGAGTATGTAGTTTTTGACCTTATCTGGAACCTCCCATCTGAAAATTTGAAAATTCCTAAAAAATCCGTCCAAAATCTTGATGACCCCAATCTCTTGTTTTGTACTTTTTTTCCACGTGTCTTGACATCCAATGTATCCCTGCAAAGTTTGGTGAAGATCTGAGTATGTAGTTTTTGATCTTATCTGGAACCTCCTATCTGAAAATTTGAAAATTCTTAAAAAATTCGTCCAAAATCTTGATGTCTCCAATCTCTTGTTTTGTACGTTTTTTCCACGTGTCTTGATATCCAATGTATCCCTGCAAAGTTTGGTGAAGATCTGAGTATGTTGTTTTTGACCTTATCTGGAACATCCTTTCTGAAAATTTGAAAATTGTTAAAAAATTCGTCCAAAATCTTGATGTCTCCTATCTCTTGTTTTGTACGTTTTTTCCACGTGTCTTGACATCCAATGTATCCCTGCAAAGTTTGGTGAAGATCTGAGTATGTAGTTTTTGACCTTATCTGGAACCTCCCATCTGAAAATTTGAAAATTCTTAAAAAATTCGACCAATATCTTGATGTCTCCAATCTCTTGTTTTGTACGTTTTTTCCACGTGTCTTGACACATAATGTATCCATGCAAAGTTTGGTGAAGATCTGAGTATGTAGTTTTTGACCTTATATGGAACCTCCTATCTGAAAATTTAAAAATTCTTAAAAAATTCGTCCAAAATCTTGATGTCTCCAATCTCTTGTTTTGTACGTTTTTTCCACGTGTCTTGACATCCAATGTATCCCTGCAAAGTTTGGTGAAGATCTGAGTATGTAGTTTTTGACCTTATCTGGAACCTCCCATCTGAAAATTTGAAAATTCTTAAAAAATTCGACCAAAATCTTGATGTCTCCAATCTTTTGTTTTGTACGTTTTTTCCACGTGTCTTGACACATAATGTATCCATGCAAAGTTTGGTGAAGATCTGAGTATGTAGTTTTTGACCTTATCTGGAACCTCCCATCTGAAAATTTGAAAATTCCTAAAAAATCCGTCCAAAATCTTGATGACCCCAATCTCTTGTTTTGTACGTTTTTTCCACGTGTCTTGACATCCAATGTATCCCTGCAAAGTTTGGTGAAGATCTGAGTATGTAGTTTTTGACCTTATCTGGAACCTCCTATCTGAAAATTTGAAAATTCTTAAAAAATTCGTCCAAAATCTTGATGTCTCCAATCTCTTGTTTTGTACGTTTTTTCCACGTGTCTTGATATCCAATGTATCCCTGCAAAGTTTGGTGAAGATCTGAGTATGTCGTTTTTGACCTTATCTGGAACATCCTTTCTGAAAATTTGAAAATTGTTAAAAAATTCGTCCAAAATCTTGATGTCTCCTATCTCTTGTTTTGTACGTTTTTTCCACGTGTCTTGACATCCAATGTATCCCTGCAAAGTTTGGTGAAGATCTGAGTATGTAGTTTTTGACCTTATCTGGAACCTCCCATCTGAAAATTTGAAAATTCTTAAAAAATTCGACCAAAATCTTGATGTCTCCAATCTCTTCTTTTGTACGTTTTTTCCACGTGTCTTGACACATAATGTATCCATGCAAAGTTTGGTGAAGATCTGAGTATGTAGTTTTTGACCTTATATGGAACCTCCTATCTGAAAATTTGAAAATTCTTAAAAAATTTGACCAAAATCTTGATGTCCCCAATCCTATGTTTTGTATGTTTTTTCCACGTGTCTTGACATCCAATGTATCCCTGCAGAGTTTGGTGAAGATCTGAGTATGTAGTTTTTGACCTTATCTGGAACCTCCCATCTGAAAATTTGAAAATTCTTAAAAAATTCGACGAAAATCTTGATGTCTCCAATCTCTTGTTTTGTACGTTTTTTCCACGTGTCTTGACATGCAAAGTATCCCTGCAACGTTTGGTGAAGATCTGAGTATGTAGTTTTTGACCTTATCTGGAACCTCCTATCTGAAAATTTGAAAATTCTTAAAAAATTCGTCCAAAATCTTGATGTCTCCAATCTCTTGTTTTGTACGTTTTTTCCACGTGTCTTGACATCCAATGTATCCCTGCAATGTTTGGTGAAGATCTGAGTATGTAGTTTTTGACCTTATATGGAACCTCCTATCTGAAAATTTGAAAATTCTTAAAAAATTCGTCCAAAATCTTGATGTCTCCAATCTCTTGTTTTGTACGTTCTTTCCACGTGTCTTGACATCCAATGTATCCCTGCAATGTTTGGTGAAGATCTGAGTATGTAGTTTTTGACCTTATATGGAACCTCCTATCTGAAAATTTGAAAATTCTTAAAAAAATTTAACAAAATCTTGATGTCCCCAATCCTATGTTTTGTATGTTTTTTCCACGTGTCTTGACATACAATGTATCCCTGCAGAGTTTGGTGAAGATCTGAGTATGTAGTTTTTGACCTTATCTGGAACCTCCCATCTGAAAATTTGAAAATTCCTAAAAAATCCGTCCAAAATTTTGTTGACCCCAATCTCTTGTTTTGTACGTTTTTTCCACGTGTCTTGACATCCAATGTATCCCTGCAAAGTTTGGTGAAGATCTGAGTATGTAGTTTTTGACCTTATCTGGAACCGCATTTCTGAAAATTTGAAAATTCTTAAAAAAATCGTCCAAAATCTTGATGTCTCCAATCTCTTGTTTTGTACGTTTTTTCCACGTGTCTTGACATCCAATGTATCCCTGCAAAGTTTGGTGAAGATCTGAGTATGTAGTTTTTGACCTTATCTGGAACCTCCTATCTGAAAATTTGAAAATTCTTAAAAAATTCGTCCAAAATCTTGATGTCTCCAATCTCTTGTTTTGTACGTTTTTTCCACGTGTCTTGATATCCAATGTATCCCTGCAAAGTTTGGTGAAGATCTGAGTACGTCGTTTTTGACCTTATCTGGAACATCCTTTCTGAAAATTTGAAAATTGTTAAAAAATTCGTCCAAAATCTTGATGTCTCCTATCTCTTGTTTTGTACGTTTTTTCCACGTGTCTTGACATCCAATGTATCCCTGCAAAGTTTGGTGAAGATCTGAGTATGTAGTTTTTGACCTTATCTGGAACCTCCCATCTGAAAATTTGAAATTTCTTAAAAAATTCGACCAAAATCTTGATGTCTCCAATCTCTTGTTTTGTACGTTTTTTCCACGTGTCTTGACACATAATGTATCCATGCAAAGTTTGGTGAAGATCTGAGTATGTAGTTTTTGACCTTTAATGGAACCTCCTATCTGAAAATTTGAAAATTCTTAAAAAATTTGACCAAAATCTTGATGTCCCCAATCCTATGTTTTGTATGTTTTTTCCACGTGTCTTGACATCCAATGTATCCATGCAAAATTTGGTGAAGATCTGAGTATGTAGTTTTTGACCTTATCTGGAACCTCCCATCTGAAAATTTGAAAATTCTTAAAAAATTCGTCGAAAATCTTGATGTCTCCAATCTCTTGTTTTGTACGTTTTTTCCACGTGTCTTGACATGCAAAGTATCCCTGCAACGTTTGGTGAAGATCTGAGTATGTAGTTTTTGACCTTATCTGGAACCTCCTATCTGAAAATTTGAAAATTCTTAAAAAATTCGTCCAAAATCTTGATGTCTCCAATCTCTTGTTTTGTACGTTTTTTCCACGTGTCTTGACATCCAATGTATCCCTGCAATGTTTGGTGAAGATCTGAGTATGTAGTTTTTGACCTTATATGGAGCCTCCTATCTGAAAATTTGAAAATTCTTAAAAAATTCGTCCAAAATCTTGATGTCTCCAATCTCTTGTTTTGTACGTTCTTTCCACGTGTCTTGACATCCAATGTATCCCTGCAATGTTTGGTGAAGATCTGAGTATGTAGTTTTTGACCTTATATGGAACCTCCTATCTGAAAATTTGAAAATTCTTAAAAGAATTTAACAAAATCTTGATGTCCCCAATCCTATGTTTTGTATGTTTTTTCCACGTGTCTTGACATGCAATGTATCCCTGCAGAGTTTGGTGAAGATCTGAGTATGTAGTTTTTGACCTTATATTGAACCTCCCATCTGAAAATTTGAAAATTCTTAAAAAATTCGTCCAAAATCTTGATGACCCCAATCTCTTGTTTTGTACGTTTTTTCCACGTGTCTTGACATCCAAAGTATCCCTGCAAAGTTTGGTGAAGATCTGAGTATGTAGTTTTTGACCTTATATGGAACCTCCTTTCTGAAAATTTGAGAATTCTTAAAAAATTCGTCCAAAATCTTGATGTCTCCAATCTCTTGTTTTGTACGTTTTTTCCACGTGTCTTGACATCCAATGTATCCATGCAAAGTTTGGTGAAGATCTGAGTATGTCGTTTTTGACCTTATCTGGAACCTCCCATCTGAAAATTTGAAAATTCTTAAAAAATTCGTCGAAAATCTTGATGTCTCCAATCTTTTGTTTTGTACGTTTTTCCACGTGTCTTGACATGCAAAGTATCCCTGCAACGTTTGGTGAAGATCTGAGTATGTAGTTTTTGACCTTATCTGGAACCTCCTATCTGAAAATTTGAAAATTCTTCAAAAATTCGTCGAAAATCTTGATGTCTCCAATCTCTTGTTTTGTACGTTTTTTCCACGTGTCTTGACATCCAATGTATTCCTGCAATGTTTGGTGGAGATCTGAGTATGTAGTTTTAGACCTTATCTGGAACCTCCTATCTGAAAATTTGAAAATTCTTCAAAAATTCGTCCAAAATCTTGATGTCTCCAATCTCTTGTTTTGTACGTTTTTTCCACGTGTCTCGACCTCCAATGGATCCCTGCAAAGTTTGGTGAAGATCTGAGTATGTCGTTTTTGACCTTATCTGGAACATCCTTTCTGAAAATTTGAAAATTCTTAAAAAATTCGTCGAAAATCTTGATGTCTCCAATCTCTTGTTTTGTACGTTTTTTCCACGTGTCTTGACATCCAATGTATCCCTGCAAAGTTTGGTGAAGATCTGAGTATGTAGTTTTTGACCTTATATGGAACCTCCTATCTGAAAATTTGAAAATTCTTAAAAAATTCGTCCAAAATCTTGATGTCTCCAATCTCTTGTTTTGTACGTTTTTTCCACGTGTCTCGACCTCCAATGGATCCCTGCAAAGTTTGGTGAAGATCTGAGTATGTCGTTTTTGACCTTATCTGGAACCTCCCATCTGAAAATTTGAAAATTCTTAAAAAATTCGTCGAAAATCTTGATGTCTCCGATCTCTTGTTTTGTACGTTTTCTCCACGTGTCTTGACATGCAAAGTATTCCTGCAAAGTTTGGTGAAGATCTGAGTATGTAGTTTTTGACCTCATCTGGAACCTCCTATCTGAAAATTTGAAAATTCTTAAAAAATTCGTCCAAAATCTTGATGTCTCCAATCTCTTGTTTTGTACGTTTTTTCCACGTGTCTTGACATCCAATGTATCCCTGCAATGTTTGGTGAAGATCTGAGTATGTAGTTTTTGACCTTATCTGGAACCTCCCATCTGAAAATTTGAAAATTCCTAAAAAATCCGTCCAAAATCTTGATGACCCCAATCTCTTGTTTTGTACTTTTTTTCCACGTGTCTTGACATCCAATGTATCCCTGCAAAGTTTGGTGAAGATCTGAGTATGTAGTTTTTGATCTTATCTGGAACCTCCTATCTGAAAATTTGAAAATTCTTAAAAAATTCGTCCAAAATCTTGATGTCTCCAATCTCTTGTTTTGTACGTTTTTTCCACGTGTCTTGATATCCAATGTATCCCTGCAAAGTTTGGTGAAGATCTGAGTATGTTGTTTTTGACCTTATCTGGAACATCCTTTCTGAAAATTTGAAAATTGTTAAAAAATTCGTCCAAAATCTTGATGTCTCCTATCTCTTGTTTTGTACGTTTTTTCCACGTGTCTTGACATCCAATGTATCCCTGCAAAGTTTGGTGAAGATCTGAGTATGTAGTTTTTGACCTTATCTGGAACCTCCCATCTGAAAATTTGAAAATTCTTAAAAAATTCGACCAATATCTTGATGTCTCCAATCTCTTGTTTTGTACGTTTTTTCCACGTGTCTTGACACATAATGTATCCATGCAAAGTTTGGTGAAGATCTGAGTATGTAGTTTTTGACCTTATATGGAACCTCCTATCTGAAAATTTAAAAATTCTTAAAAAATTCGTCCAAAATCTTGATGTCTCCAATCTCTTGTTTTGTACGTTTTTTCCACGTGTCTTGACATCCAATGTATCCCTGCAAAGTTTGGTGAAGATCTGAGTATGTAGTTTTTGACCTTATCTGGAACCTCCCATCTGAAAATTTGAAAATTCTTAAAAAATTCGACCAAAATCTTGATGTCTCCAATCTTTTGTTTTGTACGTTTTTTCCACGTGTCTTGACACATAATGTATCCATGCAAAGTTTGGTGAAGATCTGAGTATGTAGTTTTTGACCTTATCTGGAACCTCCCATCTGAAAATTTGAAAATTCCTAAAAAATCCGTCCAAAATCTTGATGACCCCAATCTCTTGTTTTGTACGTTTTTTCCACGTGTCTTGACATCCAATGTATCCCTGCAAAGTTTGGTGAAGATCTGAGTATGTAGTTTTTGACCTTATCTGGAACCTCCTATCTGAAAATTTGAAAATTCTTAAAAAATTCGTCCAAAATCTTGATGTCTCCAATCTCTTGTTTTGTACGTTTTTTCCACGTGTCTTGATATCCAATGTATCCCTGCAAAGTTTGGTGAAGATCTGAGTATGTCGTTTTTGACCTTATCTGGAACATCCTTTCTGAAAATTTGAAAATTGTTAAAAAATTCGTCCAAAATCTTGATGTCTCCTATCTCTTGTTTTGTACGTTTTTTCCACGTGTCTTGACATCCAATGTATCCCTGCAAAGTTTGGTGAAGATCTGAGTATGTAGTTTTTGACCTTATCTGGAACCTCCCATCTGAAAATTTGAAAATTCTTAAAAAATTCGACCAAAATCTTGATGTCTCCAATCTCTTCTTTTGTACGTTTTTTCCACGTGTCTTGACACATAATGTATCCATGCAAAGTTTGGTGAAGATCTGAGTATGTAGTTTTTGACCTTATATGGAACCTCCTATCTGAAAATTTGAAAATTCTTAAAAAATTTGACCAAAATCTTGATGTCCCCAATCCTATGTTTTGTATGTTTTTTCCACGTGTCTTGACATCCAATGTATCCCTGCAGAGTTTGGTGAAGATCTGAGTATGTAGTTTTTGACCTTATCTGGAACCTCCCATCTGAAAATTTGAAAATTCTTAAAAAATTCGACGAAAATCTTGATGTCTCCAATCTCTTGTTTTGTACGTTTTTTCCACGTGTCTTGACATGCAAAGTATCCCTGCAACGTTTGGTGAAGATCTGAGTATGTAGTTTTTGACCTTATCTGGAACCTCCTATCTGAAAATTTGAAAATTCTTAAAAAATTCGTCCAAAATCTTGATGTCTCCAATCTCTTGTTTTGTACGTTTTTTCCACGTGTCTTGACATCCAATGTATCCCTGCAATGTTTGGTGAAGATCTGAGTATGTAGTTTTTGACCTTATATGGAACCTCCTATCTGAAAATTTGAAAATTCTTAAAAAATTCGTCCAAAATCTTGATGTCTCCAATCTCTTGTTTTGTACGTTCTTTCCACGTGTCTTGACATCCAATGTATCCCTGCAATGTTTGGTGAAGATCTGAGTATGTAGTTTTTGACCTTATATGGAACCTCCTATCTGAAAATTTGAAAATTCTTAAAAAAATTTAACAAAATCTTGATGTCCCCAATCCTATGTTTTGTATGTTTTTTCCACGTGTCTTGACATACAATGTATCCCTGCAGAGTTTGGTGAAGATCTGAGTATGTAGTTTTTGACCTTATCTGGAACCTCCCATCTGAAAATTTGAAAATTCCTAAAAAATCCGTCCAAAATTTTGTTGACCCCAATCTCTTGTTTTGTACGTTTTTTCCACGTGTCTTGACATCCAATGTATCCCTGCAAAGTTTGGTGAAGATCTGAGTATGTAGTTTTTGACCTTATCTGGAACCGCATTTCTGAAAATTTGAAAATTCTTAAAAAAATCGTCCAAAATCTTGATGTCTCCAATCTCTTGTTTTGTACGTTTTTTCCACGTGTCTTGACATCCAATGTATCCCTGCAAAGTTTGGTGAAGATCTGAGTATGTAGTTTTTGACCTTATCTGGAACCTCCTATCTGAAAATTTGAAAATTCTTAAAAAATTCGTCCAAAATCTTGATGTCTCCAATCTCTTGTTTTGTACGTTTTTTCCACGTGTCTTGATATCCAATGTATCCCTGCAAAGTTTGGTGAAGATCTGAGTACGTCGTTTTTGACCTTATCTGGAACATCCTTTCTGAAAATTTGAAAATTGTTAAAAAATTCGTCCAAAATCTTGATGTCTCCTATCTCTTGTTTTGTACGTTTTTTCCACGTGTCTTGACATCCAATGTATCCCTGCAAAGTTTGGTGAAGATCTGAGTATGTAGTTTTTGACCTTATCTGGAACCTCCCATCTGAAAATTTGAAATTTCTTAAAAAATTCGACCAAAATCTTGATGTCTCCAATCTCTTGTTTTGTACGTTTTTTCCACGTGTCTTGACACATAATGTATCCATGCAAAGTTTGGTGAAGATCTGAGTATGTAGTTTTTGACCTTTAATGGAACCTCCTATCTGAAAATTTGAAAATTCTTAAAAAATTTGACCAAAATCTTGATGTCCCCAATCCTATGTTTTGTATGTTTTTTCCACGTGTCTTGACATCCAATGTATCCATGCAAAATTTGGTGAAGATCTGAGTATGTAGTTTTTGACCTTATCTGGAACCTCCCATCTGAAAATTTGAAAATTCTTAAAAAATTCGTCGAAAATCTTGATGTCTCCAATCTCTTGTTTTGTACGTTTTTTCCACGTGTCTTGACATGCAAAGTATCCCTGCAACGTTTGGTGAAGATCTGAGTATGTAGTTTTTGACCTTATCTGGAACCTCCTATCTGAAAATTTGAAAATTCTTAAAAAATTCGTCCAAAATCTTGATGTCTCCAATCTCTTGTTTTGTACGTTTTTTCCACGTGTCTTGACATCCAATGTATCCCTGCAATGTTTGGTGAAGATCTGAGTATGTAGTTTTTGACCTTATATGGAGCCTCCTATCTGAAAATTTGAAAATTCTTAAAAAATTCGTCCAAAATCTTGATGTCTCCAATCTCTTGTTTTGTACGTTCTTTCCACGTGTCTTGACATCCAATGTATCCCTGCAATGTTTGGTGAAGATCTGAGTATGTAGTTTTTGACCTTATATGGAACCTCCTATCTGAAAATTTGAAAATTCTTAAAAGAATTTAACAAAATCTTGATGTCCCCAATCCTATGTTTTGTATGTTTTTTCCACGTGTCTTGACATGCAATGTATCCCTGCAGAGTTTGGTGAAGATCTGAGTATGTAGTTTTTGACCTTATCTGGAACCTCCCATCTGAAAATTTGAAAATTCCTAAAAAATCCGTCCAAAATCTTGTTGACCCGAATCTCTTGTTTTGTACGTTTTTTCCACGTGTCTTGACATCCAATGTATCCCTGCAAAGTTTGGTGAAGATCTGAGTATGTAGTTTTTGACCTTATCTGGAACCGCATTTCTGAAAATTTGAAAATTTTTAAAAAAATCGTCCAAAATCTTGATGTCTCCAATCTCTTGTTTTGTACGTTTTTTCCACGTGTCTTGACATCCAATGTATCCCTGCAAAGTTTGGTGAAGATCTGAGTATGTAGTTTTTGACCTTATATGGAACCTCCTATCTGAAAATTTGAAAATTCTTAAAAAATTCGTCCAAAATCTTGATGTCTCCAATCTCTTGTTTTGTACGTTTTTCCACGTGTCTCGACCTCCAATGTATCCCTGCAAAGTTTGGTGAAGATCTGAGTATGTCGTTTTTGACCTTATCTGGAACCTCCCATCTGAAAATTTGAAAATTCTTAAAAAATTCGTCGATAATCTTGATGTCTCCGATCTCTTGTTTTGTACGTTTTTTCCACGTGTCTTGACATGCAAAGTATTCCTGCAAAGTTTGGTGAAGATCTGAGTATGTAGTTTTTGACCTCATCTGGAACCTCCTATCTGAAAATTTGAAAATTCTTAAAAAATTCGTCCAAAATCTTGATGTCTCCAATCTCTTGTTTTGTACGTTTTTTCCACGTGTCTTGACATCCAATGTATCCCTGCAAAGTTTGGTGAAGATCTGAGTATGTAGTTTTTGACCTTATCTGGAACCTCCTATCTGAAAATTTGAAAATTCTTAAAAAATTCGTCCAAAATCTTGATGTCTCCAATCTCTTGTTTTGTACGTTTTTTCCACGTGTCTTGATATCCAATGTATCCCTGCAAAGTTTGGTGAAGATCTGAGTATGTCGTTTTTGACCTTATCTGGAACATCCTTTCTGAAAATTTGAAAATTGTTAAAAAATTCGTCCAAAATCTTGATGTCTCCTATCTCTTGTTTTGTACGTTTTTTCCACGTGTCTTGACATCCAATGTATCCCTGCAAAGTTTGGTGAAGATCTGAGTATGTAGTTTTTGACCTTATCTGGAACCTCCCATCTGAAAATTTGAAAATTCTTAAAAAATTCGACCAAAATCTTGATGTCTCCAATCTCTTGTTTTGTACGTTTTTTCCACGTGTCTTGACACATAATGTATCCATGCAAAGTTTGGTGAAGATCTGAGTATGTAGTTTTTGACCTTATATGGAACCTCCTATCTGAAAATTTGAAAATTCTTAAAAAATTCGTCCAAAATCTTGATGTCTCCAATCTCTTGTTTTGTACGTTTTTTCCACGTGTCTTGACATCCAATGTATCCCTGCAAAGTTTGGTGAAGATCTGAGTATGTAGTTTTTGACCTTATCTGGAACCTCCCATCTGAAAATTTGAAAATTCCTAAAAAATCCGTCCAAAATCTTGATGACCACAATCTCTTGTTTTGTACGTTTTTTCCACGTGTCTTGACATTCAATGTATCCCTGCAAAGTTTGGTGAAGATCTGAGTATGTAGTTTTTGACCTTATATGGAACCTCCTTTCTGAAAATTTGAAAATTCTTAAAAAATTCGTCCAAAATCTTGAAGACCCCAATCTCTTGTTTTGTACGTTTTTTCCACGTGTCTTGACATCCAATGTATCCCTGCAAAGTTTGGTGAAGATCTGAGTATGTAGTTTTTGACCTTATATGGAACCTCCTTTCTGAAAATTTGAGAATTCTTAAAAAATTCGTCCAAAATCTTGATGTCTCCAATCTCTTGTTTTGTACGTTTTTTCCACGTGTCTTGACATCCAATGTATCCATGCAAAGTTTGGTGAAGATCTGAGTATGTCGTTTTTGACCTTATCTGGAACCTCCCATCCGAAAATTTGAAAATTCTAAAAAAATTCGTCGAAAATCTTGATGTCTCCAATCTCTTGTTTTGTACGTTTTTTCCACGTGTCTTGACATGCAAAGTATCCCTGCAACGTTTGGTGAAGATCTGAGTATGTAGTTTTTGACCTTATCTGGAACCTCCTATCTGAAAATTTGAAAATTCTTCAAAAATTCGTCGAAAATCTTGATGTCTCCAATCTCTTGCTTTGTACGTTTTTTCCACGTGTCTTGACATCCAATGTATCCCTGCAATGTTTGGTGGAGATCTGAGTATGTAGTTTTTGACCTTATCTGGAACCTCCTATCTGAAAATTTGAAAATTCTTCAAAAATTCGTCCAAAATCTTGATGTCTCCAATCTCTTGTTTTGTACGTTTTTTCCACGTGTCTTGACATCCAATGTATCCCTGCAAAGTTTGGTGAAGATCTGAGCATGTAGTTTTTGACCTTATATGGAACCTCCTATCTGAAAATTTGAAAATTCTTAAAAAATTCGTCGAAAATCTTGATGTCACCAATCCTATGTTTTGTATGTTTTTTCCACGTGTCTTGACATCCAATGTATCCCTGCAATGTTTGGTTGAGATCTGAGTATGTAGTTTTTGACCTTATCTGGAACCTCCTATCTGAAAATTTGAAAATTCTTCAAAAATTCGTCCAAAATCTTGATGTCTCCAATCTCTTGTTTTGTACGTTTTTTCCACGTGTCTCGACCTCCAATGTATCCCTGCAAAGTTTGGTGAAGATCTGAGTATGTCGTTTTTGACCTTATCTGGAACATCCTTTCTGAAAATTTGAAAATTCTTAAAAAATTCGTCGAAAATCTTGATGTCTCCAATCTCTTGTTTTGTACGTTTTTTCCACGTGTCTTGACATCCAATGTATCCCTGCAAAGTTTGGTGAAGATCTGAGTATGTAGTTTTTGACCTTATATGGAACCTCCTATCTGAAAATTTGAAAATTCTTAAAAAATTCGTCCAAAATCTTGATGTCACCAATCCTATGTTTTGTATGTTTTTTCCACGTGTCTTGACATCCAATGTATCCATGCAAAGTTTGGTGAAGATCTGAGTATGTCGTTTTTGACCTTATCTGGAACCTCCCATCTGAAAATTTGAAAATTCTTAAAAAATTCGTCGAAAATCTTGATGTCTCCGATCTCTTGTTTTGTACGTTTTTTCCACGTGTCTTGACATGCAAAGTATTCCTGCAAAGTTTGGTGAAGATCTGACTATGTAGTTTTTGACCTCATCTGGAACCTCCTATCTGAAAATTTGAAAATTCTTTAAAAATTCGTCCAAAATATTGATGTCTCCAATCTCTTGTTTTGTACGTTTTTTCCACGTGTCTTGACATCCAATGTATCCCTGCAATGTTTGGTGAAGATCTGAGTATGTAGTTTTTGACCTTATCTGGAACCTCCCATCTGAAAATTTGAAAATTCCTAAAAAATCCGTGCAAAATCTTGATGACCCCAATCTCTTGTTTTGTACGTTTTTTCCACGTGTCTTGACATCCAATGTATTCCTGCAATGTTTGGTGAAGATCTGAGTATGTAGTTTTTGACCTTATATGGAACCTCCTATCTGAAAATTTGAAAATTCTTAAAAAATTCGACCAAAATTTTGATGTTCCGAATCCTATGTTTTGTATGTTTTTTCCACGTGTCTTGACATCCAATGTATCCATGCAAAGTTTGGTGAAGATCTGAGTATGTAGTTTTTGACCTTATATTGAACCTCCCATCTGAAAATTTGAAAATTCTTAAAAAATTCGTCCAAAATCTTGATGACCCCAATCTCTTGTTTTGTACGTTTTTTCCACGTGTCTTGACATCCAAAGTATCCCTGCAAAGTTTGGTGAAGATCTGAGTATGTAGTTTTTGACCTTATATGGAACCTCCTTTCTGAAAATTTGAGAATTCTTAAAAAATTCGTCCAAAATCTTGATGTCTCCAATCTCTTGTTTTGTACGTTTTTTCCACGTGTCTTGACATCCAATGTATCCATGCAAAGTTTGGTGAAGATCTGAGTATGTCGTTTTTGACCTTATCTGGAACCTCCCATCTGAAAATTTGAAAATTCTTAAAAAATTCGTCGAAAATCTTGATGTCTCCAATCTTTTGTTTTGTACGTTTTTTCCACGTGTCTTGACATGCAAAGTATCCCTGCAACGTTTGGTGAAGATCTGAGTATGTAGCTTTTGACCTTATCTGGAACCTCCTATCTGAAAATTTGAAAATTCTTAAAAAATTCGTCGAAAATCTTGATGTCTCCAATCTCTTGTTTTGTACGTTTTTTCCACGTGTCTTGATATCCAATGTATCCCTGCAAAGTTTGGTGAAGATCTGAGTATGTCGTTTTTGACCTTATCTGGAACATCCTTTCTGAAAATTTGAAAATTGTTAAAAAATTCGTCCAAAATCTTGATGTCTCCAATCTCTTTTTTGTACGTTTTTTCCACGTGTCTTGACATCCAATGTATCCCTGCAAAGTTTGGTGAAGATCTGAGTATGTAGTTTTTGACCTTATCTGGAACCTCCCATCTGAAAATTTGAAAATTCTTAAAAAATTCGTCCAAAATCTTGATGTCTCCAATCTCTTGTTTTGTACGTTTTTTCCACGTGTCTTGACATCCAATGTATCCCTGCAAAGTTTGGTGAAGATCTGAGTATGTAGTTTTTGACCTTATCTGGAACCTCCTATCTGAAAATTTGAAAATTCCTAAAAAATCCGTGCAAAATCTTGATGACCCCAATCTCTTGTTTTGTACGTTTTTTCCACGTGTCTTGACATCCAATGTATCCATGCAAAGTTTGGTGAAGATCTGAGTATGTCGTTTTTGACCTTATCTGGAACCTCCCATCTGAAAATTTGAAAATTCTTAAAAAATTCGTCGAAAATCTTGATGTCTCCAATATTTTGTTTTGTACGTTTTTTCCACGTGTCTTGACATGCAAAGTATCCCTGCAACGTTTGGTGAAGATCTGAGTATGTAGTTTTTGACCTTATCTGGAACCTCCCATCTGAAAATTTGAAAATTCCTAAAAAATCCGTCCAAAATCTTGATGACCCCAATCTCTTGTTTTGTACGTTTTTTCCACGTGTCTTGACATCCAATGTATCCCTGCAAAGTTTGGTGAAGATCTGAGTATGTAGTTTTTGATCTTATCTGGAACCTCCTATCTGAAAATTTGAAAATTCTTAAAAAATTCGTCCAAAATCTTGATGTCTCCAATCTCTTGTTTTGTACGTTTTTTCCACGTGTCTTGATATCCAATGTATCCCTGCAAAGTTTGGTGAAGATCTGAGTATGTCGTTTTTGACCTTATCTGGAACATCCTTTCTGAAAATTTGAAAATTGTTAAAAAATTCGTCCAAAATCTTGATGTCTCCTATCTCTTGTTTTGTACGTTTTTTCCACGTGTCTTGACATCCAATGTATCCCTGCAAAGTTTGGTGAAGATCTGAGTATGTAGTTTTTGACCTTATCTGGAACCTCCCATCTGAAAATTTGAAAATTCTTAAAAAATTCGACCAAAATCTTGATGTCTCCAATCTCTTCTTTTGTACGTTTTTTCCACGTGTCTTGACACATAATGTATCCATGCAAAGTTTGGTGAAGATCTGAGTATGTAGTTTTTGACCTTATATGGAACCTCCTATCTGAAAATTTGAAAATTCTTAAAAAATTTGACCAAAATCTTGATGTCCCCAATCCTATGTTTTGTATGTTTTTTCCACGTGTCTTGACATCCAATGTATCCCTGCAGAGTTTGGTGAAGATCTGAGTATGTAGTTTTTGACCTTATCTGGAACCTCCCATCTGAAAATTTGAAAATTCTTAAAAAATTCGTCGAAAATCTTGATGTCTCCAATCTCTTGTTTTGTACGTTTTTTCCACGTGTCTTGACATGCAAAGTATCCCTGCAACGTTTGGTGAAGATCTGAGTATGTAGTTTTTGACCTTATCTGGAACCTCCTATCTGAAAATTTGAAAATTCTTAAAAAATTCGTCCAAAATCTTGATGTCTCCAATCTCTTGTTTTGTACGTTTTTTCCACGTGTCTTGACATCCAATGTATCCCTGCAATGTTTGGTGAAGATCTGAGTATGTAGTTTTTGACCTTATATGGAACCTCCTATCTGAAAATTTGAAAATTCTTAAAAAATTCGTCCAAAATCTTGATGTCTCCAATCTCTTGTTTTGTACGTTCTTTCCACGTGTCTTGACATCCAATGTATCCCTGCAATGTTTGGTGAAGATCTGAGTATGTAGTTTTTGACCTTATATGGAACCTCCTATCTGAAAATTTGAAAATTCTTAAAAAAATTTAACAAAATCTTGATGTCCCCAATCCTATGTTTTGTATGTTTTTTCCACGTGTCTTGACATACAATGTATCCCTGCAGAGTTTGGTGAAGATCTGAGTATGTAGTTTTTGACCTTATCTGGAACCTCCCAACTGAAAATTTGAAAATTCCTAAAAAATCCGTCCAAAATTTTGTTGACCCCAATCTCTTGTTTTGTACGTTTTTTCCACGTGTCTTGACATCCAATGTATCCCTGCAAAGTTTGGTGAAGATCTGAGTTTTTGACCTTATCTGGAACCGCATTTCTGAAAATTTGAAAATTCTTAAAAAAATCGTCCAAAATCTTGATGTCTCCAATCTCTTGTTTTGTACGTTTTTTCCACGTGTCTTGACATCCAATGTATCCCTGCAAAGTTTGGTGAAGATCTGAGTATGTAGTTTTTGACCTTATCTGGAACCTCCTATCTGAAAATTTGAAAATTCTTAAAAAATTCGTCAAAAATCTTGATGTCTCCAATCTCTTGTTTTGTACGTTTTTTCCACATGTCTTGATATCCAATGTATCCCTGCAAAGTTTGGTGAAGATCTGAGTACGTCGTTTTTGACCTTATCTGGAACATCCTTTCTGAAAATTTGAAAATTGTTAAAAAATTCGTCCAAAATCTTGATGTCTCCTATCTCTTGTTTTGTACGTTTTTTCCACGTGTCTTGACATCCAATGTATGCCTGCAAAGTTTGGTGAAGATCTGAGTATGTAGTTTTTGACCTTATCTGGAACCTCCCATCTGAAAATTTGAAAATTCTTAAAAAATTCGACCAAAATCTTGATGTCTCCAATCTCTTGTTTTGTACGTTTTTTCCACGTGTCTTGACACATAATGTATCCATGCAAAGTTTGGTGAAGATCTGAGTATGTAGTTTTAGACCTTATATGGAACCTCCTATCTGAAAATTTGAAAATTCTTAAAAAATTTGACCAAAATCTTGATGTCCCCAATCCTATGTTTTGTATGTTTTTTCCACGTGTCTTGACATCCAATGTATCCATGCAAAGTTTGGTGAAGATCTGAGTATGTAGTTTTTGACCTTATCTGGAACCTCCCATCTGAAAATTTGAAAATTCTTAAAAAATTCGTCGAAAATCTTGATGTCTCCAATCTCTTGTTTTGTACGTTTTTTCCACGTGTCTTGACATGCAAAGTATCCCTGCAACGTTTGGTGAAGATCTGAGTATGTAGTTTTTGACCTTATCTGGAACCTCCTATCTGAAAATTTGAAAATTCTTAAAAAATTCGTCCAAAATCTTGATGTCTCCAATCTCTTGTTTTGTACGTTTTTTCCACGTGTCTTGACATCCAATGTATCCCTGCAATGTTTGGTGAAGATCTGAGTATGTAGTTTTTGACCTTATATGGAGCCTCCTATCTGAAAATTTGAAAATTCTTAAAAAATTCGTCCAAAATCTTGATGTCTCCAATCTCTTGTTTTGTACGTTCTTTCCACGTGTCTTGACATCCAATGTATCCCTGCAATGTTTGGTGAAGATCTGAGTATGTAGTTTTTGACCTTATATGGAACCTCCTATCTGAAAATTTGAAAATTCTTAAAAGAATTTAACAAAATCTTGATGTCCCCAATCCTATGTTTTGTATGTTTTTTCCACGTGTCTTGACATGCAATGTATCCCTGCAGAGTTTGGTGAAGATCTGAGTATGTAGTTTTTGACCTTATCTGGAACCTCCCATCTGAAAATTTGAAAATTCCTAAAAAATCCGTCCAAAATCTTGTTGACCCGAATCTCTTGTTTTGTACGTTTTTTCCACGTGTCTTGACATCCAATGTATCCCTGCAAAGTTTGGTGAAGATCTGAGTATGTAGTTTTTGACCTTATCTGGAACCGCATTTCTGAAAATTTGAAAATTTTTAAAAAAATCGTCCAAAATCTTGATGTCTCCAATCTCTTGTTTTGTACGTTTTTTCCACGTGTCTTGACATCCAATGTATCCCTGCAAAGTTTGGTGAAGATCTGAGTATGTAGTTTTTGACCTTATATGGAACCTCCTATCTGAAAATTTGAAAATTCTTAAAAAATTCGTCCAAAATCTTGATGTCTCCAATCTCTTGTTTTGTACGTTTTTTCCATGTGTCTCGACCTCCAATGGATCCCTGCAAAGTTTGGTGAAGATCTGAGTATGTCGTTTTTGACCTTATCTGGAACCTCCCATCTGAAAATTTGAAAATTCTTAAAAAATTCGTCGAAAATCTTGATGTCTCCGATCTCTTGTTTTGTACGTTTTTTCCACGTGTCTTGACATGCAAAGTATTCCTGCAAAGTTTGGTGAAGATCTGAGTATGTAGTTTTTGACCTCATCTGGAACCTCCTATCTGAAAATTTGAAAATTCTTAAAAAATTCGTCCAAAATCTTGATGTCTCCAATCACTTGTTTTGTACGTTTTTTCCACGTGTCTTGACATCCAATGTATCCCTGCAAAGTTTGGTGAAGATCTGAGTATGTAGTTTTTGACCTTATCTGGAACCTCCTATCTGAAAATTTGAAAATTCTTAAAAAATTCGTCCAAAATCTTGATGTCTCCAATCTCTTGTTTTGTACGTTTTTTCCACGTGTCTTGATATCCAATGTATCCCTGCAAAGTTTGGTGAAGATCTGAGTATGTCGTTTTTGACCTTATCTGGAACATCCTTTCTGAAAATTTGAAAATTCTTAAAAAATTCGTCCAAAATCTTGATGTCTCCAATCTCTTGTTTTGTACGTTTTTTCCACGTGTCTTGACATCCAATGTATCCCTGCAAAGTTTGGTGAAGATCTGAGTATGTAGTTTTTGTCCTTATCTGGAACCTCCCATCTGAAAAGTTGAAAATTCCTAAAAAATCCGTCCAAAATCTTGATGACCACAATCTCTTGTTTTGTACGTTTTTTCCACGTGTCTTGACATTCAATGTATCCCTGCAAAATTTGGTGAAGATCTGAGTATGTAGTTTTTGACCTTATATGGAACCTCCTTTCTGAAAATTTGAAAATTCTTAAAAAATTCGTCCAAAATCTTGAAGACCCCAATCTCTTGTTTTGTACGTTTTTTCCACGTGTCTTGACATCCAATGTATCCCTGCAAAGTTTGGTGAAGATCTGAGTATGTAGTTTTTGACCTTATATGGAACCTCCTTTCTGAAAATTTGAGAATTCTTAAAAAATTCGTCCAAAATCTTGATGTCTCCAATCTCTTGTTTTGTACGTTTTTTCCACGTGTCTTGACATCCAATGTATCCATGCAAAGTTTGGTGAAGATCTGAGTATGTAGTTTTTGACCTTATATGGAACCTCCTATCTGAAAATTTGAAAATTCTTAAAAAATTTGACCAAAATCTTGATGTCCCCAATCCTATGTTTTGTATGTTTTTTCCACGTGTCTTGACATCCAATGTATCCATGCAAAGTTTGGTGAAGATCTGAGTATGTAGTTTTTGACCTTATCTGGAACCTCCCATCTGAAAATTTGAAAATTCTTAAAAAATTCGTCGAAAATCTTGATGTCTCCAATCTCTTGTTTTGTACGTTTTTTCCACGTGTCTTGACATGCAAAGTATCCCTGCAACGTTTGGTGAAGATCTGAGTATGTAGTTTTTGACCTTATCTGGAACCTCCTATCTGAAAATTTGAAAATTCTTAAAAAATTCGTCCAAAATCTTGATGTCTCCAATCTCTTGTTTTGTACGTTTTTTCCACGTGTCTTGACATCCAATGTATCCCTGCAATGTTTGGTGAAGATCTGAGTATGTAGTTTTTGACCTTATATGGAGCCTCCTATCTGAAAATTTGAAAATTCTTAAAAAATTCGTCCAAAATCTTGATGTCTCCAATCTCTTGTTTTGTACGTTCTTTCCACGTGTCTTGACATCCAATGTATCCCTGCAATGTTTGGTGAAGATCTGAGTATGTAGTTTTTGACCTTATATGGAACCTCCTATCTGAAAATTTGAAAATTCTTAAAAGAATTTAACAAAATCTTGATGTCCCCAATCCTATGTTTTGTATGATTTTTCCACGTGTCTTGACATGCAATGTATCCCTGCAGAGTTTGGTGAAGATCTGAGTATGTAGTTTTTGACCTTATCTGGAACCTCCCATCTGAAAATTTGAAAATTCCTAAAAAATCCGTCCAAAATCTTGTTGACCCGAATCTCTTGTTTTGTACGTTTTTTCCACGTGTCTTAACATCCAATGTATCCCTGCAAAGTTTGGTGAAGATCTGAGTATGTAGTTTTTGACCTTATCTGGAACCGCATTTCTGAAAATTTGAAAATTTTTAAAAAAATCGTCCAAAATCTTGATGTCTCCAATCTCTTGTTTTGTACGTTTTTTCCACGTGTCTTGACATCCAATGTATCCCTGCAAAGTTTGGTGAAGATCTGAGTATGTAGTTTTTGACCTTATATGGAACCTCCTATCTGAAAATTTGAAAATTCTTAAAAAAATCGTCCAAAATCTTGATGTCTCCAATCTCTTGTTTTGTACGTTTTTTCCACGTGTCTCGACCTCCAATGGATCCCTGCAAAGTTTGGTGAAGATCTGAGTATGTCGTTTTTGACCTTATCTGGAACCTCCCATCTGAAAATTTGAAAATTCTTAAAAAATTCGTCGAAAATCTTGATGTCTCCGATCTCTTGTTTTGTACGTTTTTTCCACGTGTCTTGACATGCAAAGTATTCCTGCAAAGTTTGGTGAAGATCTGAGTATGTAGTTTTTGACCTCATCTGGAACCTCCTATCTGAAAATTTGAAAATTCTTAAAAAAATCGTCCAAAATCTTGATGTCTCCAATCACTTGTTTTGTACGTTTTTTCCACGTGTCTTGACATCCAATGTATCCCTGCAAAGTTTGGTGAAGATCTGAGTATGTAGTTTTTGACCTTATCTGGAACCTCCTATCTGAAAATTTGAAAATTCTTAAAAAATTCGTCCAAAATCTTGATGTCTCCAATCTCTTGTTTTGTACGTTTTTTCCACGTGTCTTGATATCCAATGTATCCCTGCAAAGTTTGGTGAAGATCTGAGTATGTCGTTTTTGACCTTATCTGGAACATCCTTTCTGAAAATTTGAAAATTCTTAAAAAATTCGTCCAAAATCTTGATGTCTCCAATCTCTTGTTTTGTACGTTTTTTCCACGTGTCTTGACATCCAATGTATCCCTGCAAAGTTTGGTGAAGATCTGAGTATGTAGTTTTTGTCCTTATCTGGAACCTCCCATCTGAAAAGTTGAAAATTCCTAAAAAATCCGTCCAAAATCTTGATGACCACAATCTCTTGTTTTGTACGTTTTTTCCACGTGTCTTGACATTCAATGTATCCCTGCAAAGTTTGGTGAAGATCTGAGTATGTAGTTTTTGACCTTATATGGAACCTCCTTTCTGAAAATTTGAAAATTCTTAAAAAATTCGTCCAAAATCTTGAAGACCCCAATCTCTTGTTTTGTACGTTTTTTCCACGTGTCTTGACATCCAATGTATCCCTGCAAAGTTTGGTGAAGATCTGAGTATGTAGTTTTTGACCTTATATGGAACCTCCTTTCTGAAAATTTGAGAATTCTTAAAAAATTCGTCCAAAATCTTGATGTCTCCAATCTCTTGTTTTGTACGTTTTTTCCACGTGTCTTGACATCCAATGTATCCATGCAAAGTTTGGTGAAGATCTGAGTATGTCGTTTTTGACCTTATCTGGAACCTCCCATCCGAAAATTTGAAAATTCTTAAAAAATTCGTCGAAAATCTTGATGTCTCCAATCTCTTGTTTTGTACGTTTTTTCCACGTGTCTTGACATGCAAAGTATCCCTGCAACGTTTGGTGAAGATCTGAGTATGTAGTTTTTGACCTTATCTGGAACCTCCTATCTGAAAATTTGAAAATTCTTCAAAAATTCGTCGAAAATCTTGATGTCTCCAATCTCTTGCTTTGTACGTTTTTTTCACGTGTCTTGACATCCAATGTATCCCTGCAATGTTTGGTGGAGATCTGAGTATGTAGTTTTTGACCTTATCTGGAACCTCCTATCTGAAAATTTGAAAATTCTTCAAAAATTCGTCCAAAATCTTGATGTCTCCAATCTCTTGTTTTGTACGTTTTTTCCACGTGTCTCGACCTCCAATGTATCCCTGCAAAGTTAGTGAAGATCTGAGTATGTCGTTTTTGACCTTATCTGGAACCTCCTTTCTGAAAATTTGAAAATTCTCAAAAAATTCGTCCATAATCTTGATGTCTCCAATCTCTTGTTTTGTACGTTTTTTCCACGTGTCTTGACATCCAATGTATCCCTGCAAAGTTTGGTGAAGATCTGAGCATGTAGTTTTTGACCTTATATGGAACCTCCTATCTGAAAATTTGAAAATTCTTAAAAAATTCGTCGAAAATCTTGATGTCACCAATCCTATGTTTTGTATGTTTTTTCCACGTGTCTTGACATCCAATGTATCCCTGCAATGTTTGGTTGAGATCTGAGTATGTAGTTTTTGACCTTATCTGGAACCTCCTATCTGAAAATTTGAAAATTCTTCAAAAATTCGTCCAAAATCTTGATGTCTCCAATCTCTTGTTTTGTACGTTTTTTCCACGTGTCTCGACCTCCAATGTATCCCTGCAAAGTTTGGTGAAGATCTGAGTATGTCGTTTTTGACCTTATCTGGAACATCCTTTCTGAAAATTTGAAAATTCTTAAAAAATTCGTCGAAAATCTTGATGTCTCCAATCTCTTGTTTTGTACGTTTTTCCACGTGTCTTGACATCCAATGTATCCCTGCAAAGTTTGGTGAAGATCTGAGTATGTAGTTTTTGACCTTTTATGGAACCTCCTATCTGAAAATTTGAAAATTCTTAAAAAATTCGTCCAAAATCTTGATGTCACCAATCCTATGTTTTGTATGTTTTTTCCACGTGTCTTGACATCCAATGTATCCATGCAAAGTTTGGTGAAGATCTGAGTATGTCGTTTTTGACCTTATCTGGAACCTCCCATCTGAAAATTTGAAAATTCTTAAAAAATTCGTCGAAAATCTTGATGTCTCCGATCTCTTGTTTTGTACGTTTTTTCCACGTGTCTTGACATGCAAAGTATTCCTGCAAAGTTTGGTGAAGATCTGACTATGTAGTTTTTGACCTCATCTGGAACCTCCTATCTGAAAATTTGAAAATTCTTTAAAAATTCGTCCAAAATATTGATGTCTCCAATCTCTTGTTTTGATCGTTTTTTCCACGTGTCTTGACATCCAATGTATCCCTGCAATGTTTGGTGAAGATCTGAGTATGTAGTTTTTGACCTTATCTGGAACCTCCCATCTGAAAATTTGAAAATTCCTAAAAAATCCGTGCAAAATCTTGATGACCCCAATCTCTTGTTTTGTACGTTTTTTCCACGTGTCTTGACATCCAATGTATTCCTGCAATGTTTGGTGAAGATCTGAGTATGTAGTTTTTGACCTTATATGGAACCTCCTATCTGAAAATTTGAAAATTCTTAAAAAATTCGACCAAAATCTTGATGTTCCGAATCCTATGTTTTGTATGTTTTTTCCACGTGTCTTGACATCCAATGTATCCATGCAAAGTTTGGTGAAGATCTGAGTATGTAGTTTTTGACCTTATATTGAACCTCCCATCTGAAAATTTGAAAATTCTTAAAAAATTCGTCCAAAATCTTGATGACCCCAATCTCTTGTTTTGTACGTTTTTTCCACGTGTCTTGACATCCAAAGTATCCCTGCAAAGTTTGGTGAAGATCTGAGTATGTAGTTTTTGACCTTATATGGAACCTCCTTTCTGAAAATTTGAGAATTCTTAAAAAATTCGTCCAAAATCTTGATGTCTCCAATCTCTTGTTTTGTACGTTTTTTCCACGTGTCTTGACATCCAATGTATCCATGCAAAGTTTGGTGAAGATCTGAGTATGTCGTTTTTGACCTTATCTGGAACCTCCCATCTGAAAATTTGAAAATTCTTAAAAAATTCGTCGAAAATCTTGATGTCTCCAATCTTTTGTTTTGTACGTTTTTTCCACGTGTCTTGACATGCAAAGTATCCCTGCAACGTTTGGTGAAGATCTGAGTATGTAGTTTTTGACCTTATCTGGAACCTCCTATCTGAAAATTTGAAAATTCTTAAAAAATTCGTCGAAAATCTTGATGTTTCCAATCTCTTGTTTTGTACGTTTTTTCCACGTGTCTTGATATCCAATGTATCCCTGCAAAGTTTGGTGAAGATCTGAGTATGTCGTTTTTGACCTTATCTGGAACATCCTTTCTGAAAATTTGAAAATTGTTAAAAAATTCGTCCAAAATCTTGATGTCTCCAATCTCTTTTTTGTACGTTTTTTCCACGTGTCTTGACATCCAATGTATCCCTGCAAAGTTTGGTGAAGATCTGAGTATGTAGTTTTTGACCTTATCTGGAACCTCCCATCTGAAAATTTGAAAATTCTTAAAAAATTCGACCAAAATCTTGATGTCTCCAATCTTTTGTTTTGTACGTTTTTTCCACGTGTCTTGACACATAATGTATCCATGCAAAGTTTGGTGAAGATCTGAGTATGTAGTTTTTGACCTTATATGGAACCTCCTATCTGAAAATTTGAAAATTCTTAAAAAATTCGTCCAAAATCTTGATGTCTCCAATCTCTTGTTTTGTACGTTTTTTCCACGTGTCTTGACATCCAATGTATCCCTGCAAAGTTTGGTGAAGATCTGAGTATGTAGTTTTTGACCTTATCTGGAACCTCCCATCTGAAAATTTGAAAATTCCTAAAAAATCCGTGCAAAATCTTGATGACCCCAATCTCTTGTTTTGTACGTTTTTTCCACGTGTCTTGACATCCAATGTATCCATGCAAAGTTTGGTGAAGATCTGAGTATGTCGTTTTTGACCTTATCTGGAACATCCTTTCTGAAAATTTGAAAATTGTTAAAAAATTCGTCCAAAATCTTGATGTCTCCAATCTCTTTTTTGTACGTTTTTTCCACGTGTCTTGACATCCAATGTATCCCTGCAAAGTTTGGTGAAGATCTGAGTATGTAGTTTTTGACCTTATCTGGAACCTCCCATCTGAAAATTTGAAAATTCTTCAAAAATTCGTCGAAAATCTTGATGTCTCCAATCTCTTGTTTTGTACGTTTTTTCCACGTGTCTCGACCTCCAATGGATCCCTGCAAAGTTTGGTGAAGATCTGAGTATGTCGTTTTTGACCTTATCTGGAACATCCTTTCTGAAAATTTGAAAATTCTTAAAAAATTCGTCCAAAATCTTGATGTCTCCAATCTCTTGTTTTGTACGTTTTTTCCACGTGTCTTGACATCCAATGTATCCCTGCAAAGTTTGGTGAAGATCTGAGTATGTAGTTTTTGTCCTTATCTGGAACCTCCCATCTGAAAAGTTGAAAATTCCTAAAAAATCCGTCCAAAATCTTGATGACCACAATCTCTTGTTTTGTACGTTTTTTCCACGTGTCTTGACATTCAATGTATCCCTGCAAAGTTTGGTGAAGATCTGAGTATGTAGTTTTTGACCTTATATGGAACCTCCTTTCTGAAAATTTGAAAATTCTTAAAAAATTCGTCCAAAATCTTGAAGACCCCAATCTCTTGTTTTGTACGTTTTTTCCACGTGTCTTGACATCCAATGTATCCCTGCAAAGTTTGGTGAAGATCTGAGTATGTAGTTTTTGACCTTATATGGAACCTCCTTTCTGAAAATTTGAGAATTCTTAAAAAATTCGTCCAAAATCTTGATGTCTCCAATCTCTTGTTTTGTACGTTTTTTCCACGTGTCTTGACATCCAATGTATCCATGCAAAGTTTGGTGAAGATCTGAGTATGTCGTTTTTGACCTTATCTGGAACCTCCCATCCGAAAATTTGAAAATTCTTAAAAAATTCGTCGAAAATCTTGATGTCTCCAATCTCTTGTTTTGTACGTTTTTTCCACGTGTCTTGACATGCAAAGTATCCCTGCAACGTTTGGTGAAGATCTGAGTATGTAGTTTTTGACCTTATCTGGAACCTCCTATCTGAAAATTTGAAAATTCTTCAAAAATTCGTCGAAAATCTTGATGTCTCCAATCTCTTGCTTTGTACGTTTTTTTCACGTGTCTTGACATCCAATGTATCCCTGCAATGTTTGGTGGAGATCTGAGTATGTAGTTTTTGACCTTATCTGGAACTTCCTATCTGAAAATTTGAAAATTCTTCAAAAATTCGTCCAAAATCTTGATGTCTCCAATCTCTTGTTTTGTACGTTTTTTCCACGTGTCTCGACCTCCAATGTATCCCTGCAAAGTTAGTGAAGATCTGAGTATGTCGTTTTTGACCTTATCTGGAACCTCCTTTCTGAAAATTTGAAAATTCTCAAAAAATTCGTCCATAATCTTGATGTCTCCAATCTCTTGTTTTGTACGTTTTTTCCACGTGTCTTGACATCCAATGTATCCCTGCAAAGTTTGGTGAAGATCTGAGCATGTAGTTTTTGACCTTATATGGAACCTCCTATCTGAAAATTTGAAAATTCTTAAAAAATTCGTCGAAAATCTTGATGTCACCAATCCTATGTTTTGTATGTTTTTTCCACGTGTCTTGACATCCAATGTATCCCTGCAATGTTTGGTTGAGATCTGAGTATGTAGTTTTTGACCTTATCTGGAACCTCCTATCTGAAAATTTGAAAATTCTTCAAAAATTCGTCCAAAATCTTGATGTCTCCAATCTCTTGTTTTGTACGTTTTTTCCACGTGTCTCGACCTCCAATGTATCCCTGCAAAGTTTGGTGAAGATCTGAGTATGTCGTTTTTGACCTTATCTGGAACATCCTTTCTGAAAATTTGAAAATTCTTAAAAAATTCGTCGAAAATCTTGATGTCTCCAATCTCTTGTTTTGTACGTTTTTCCACGTGTCTTGACATCCAATGTATCCCTGCAAAGTTTGGTGAAGATCTGAGTATGTAGTTTTTGACCTTTTATGGAACCTCCTATCTGAAAATTTGAAAATTCTTAAAAAATTCGTCCAAAATCTTGATGTCACCAATCCTATGTTTTGTATGTTTTTTCCACGTGTCTTGACATCCATGCAAAGTTTGGTGAAGATCTGAGTATGTCGTTTTTGACCTTATCTGGAACCTCCCATCTGAAAATTTGAAAATTCTTAAAAAATTCGTCGAAAATCTTGATGTCTCCGATCTCTTGTTTTGTACGTTTTTTCCACGTGTCTTGACATGCAAAGTATTCCTGCAAAGTTTGGTGAAGATCTGACTATGTAGTTTTTGACCTCATCTGGAACCTCCTATCTGAAAATTTGAAAATTCTTTAAAAATTCGTCCAAAATATTGATGTCTCCAATCTCTTGTTTTGATCGTTTTTTCCACGTGTCTTGACATCCAATGTATCCCTGCAATGTTTGGTGAAGATCTGAGTATGTAGTTTTTGACCTTATCTGGAACCTCCCATCTGAAAATTTGAAAATTCCTAAAAAATCCGTGCAAAATCTTGATGACCCCAATCTCTTGTTTTGTACGTTTTTTCCACGTGTCTTGACATCCAATGTATTCCTGCAATGTTTGGTGAAGATCTGAGTATGTAGTTTTTGACCTTATATGGAACCTCCTATCTGAAAATTTGAAAATTCTTAAAAAATTCGACCAAAATCTTGATGTTCCGAATCCTATGTTTTGTATGTTTTTTCCACGTGTCTTGACATCCAATGTATCCATGCAAAGTTTGGTGAAGATCTGAGTATGTAGTTTTTGACCTTATATTGAACCTCCCATCTGAAAATTTGAAAATTCTTAAAAAATTCGTCCAAAATCTTGATGACCCCAATCTCTTGTTTTGTACGTTTTTTCCACGTGTCTTGACATCCAAAGTATCCCTGCAAAGTTTGGTGAAGATCTGAGTATGTAGTTTTTGACCTTATATGGAACCTCCTTTCTGAAAATTTGAGAATTCTTAAAAAATTCGTCCAAAATCTTGATGTCTCCAATCTCTTGTTTTGTACGTTTTTTCCACGTGTCTTGACATCCAATGTATCCATGCAAAGTTTGGTGAAGATCTGAGTATGTCGTTTTTGACCTTATCTGGAACCTCCCATCTGAAAATTTGAAAATTCTTAAAAAATTCGTCGAAAATCTTGATGTCTCCAATCTTTTGTTTTGTACGTTTTTTCCACGTGTCTTGACATGCAAAGTATCCCTGCAACGTTTGGTGAAGATCTGAGTATGTAGTTTTTGACCTTATCTGGAACCTCCTATCTGAAAATTTGAAAATTCTTAAAAAATTCGTCGAAAATCTTGATGTTTCCAATCTCTTGTTTTGTACGTTTTTTCCACGTGTCTTGATATCCAATGTATCCCTGCAAAGTTTGGTGAAGATCTGAGTATGTCGTTTTTGACCTTATCTGGAACATCCTTTCTGAAAATTTGAAAATTGTTAAAAAATTCGTCCAAAATCTTGATGTCTCCAATCTCTTTTTTGTACGTTTTTTCCACGTGTCTTGACATCCAATGTATCCCTGCAAAGTTTGGTGAAGATCTGAGTATGTAGTTTTTGACCTTATCTGGAACCTCCCATCTGAAAATTTGAAAATTCTTAAAAAATTCGACCAAAATCTTGATGTCTCCAATCTTTTGTTTTGTACGTTTTTTCCACGTGTCTTGACACATAATGTATCCATGCAAAGTTTGGTGAAGATCTGAGTATGTAGTTTTTGACCTTATATGGAACCTCCTATCTGAAAATTTGAAAATTCTTAAAAAATTCGTCCAAAATCTTGATGTCTCCAATCTCTTGTTTTGTACGTTTTTTCCACGTGTCTTGACATCCAATGTATCCCTGCAAAGTTTGGTGAAGATCTGAGTATGTAGTTTTTGACCTTATCTGGAACCTCCCATCTGAAAATTTGAAAATTCCTAAAAAATCCGTGCAAAATCTTGATGACCCCAATCTCTTGTTTTGTACGTTTTTTCCACGTGTCTTGACATCCAATGTATCCATGCAAAGTTTGGTGAAGATCTGAGTATGTCGTTTTTGACCTTATCTGGAACATCCTTTCTGAAAATTTGAAAATTGTTAAAAAATTCGTCCAAAATCTTGATGTCTCCAATCTCTTTTTTGTACGTTTTTTCCACGTGTCTTGACATCCAATGTATCCCTGCAAAGTTTGGTGAAGATCTGAGTATGTAGTTTTTGACCTTATCTGGAACCTCCCATCTGAAAATTTGAAAATTCTTCAAAAATTCGTCGAAAATCTTGATGTCTCCAATCTCTTGTTTTGTACGTTTTTTCCACGTGTCTCGACCTCCAATGGATCCCTGCAAAGTTTGGTGAAGATCTGAGTATGTCGTTTTTGACCTTATCTGGAACATCCTTTCTGAAAATTTGAAAATTCTTAAAAAATTCGTCGAAAATCTTGATGTCTCCAATCTCTTGTTTTGTACGTTTTTTCCACGTGTCTTGACATCCAATGTATCCCTGCAAAGTTTGGTGAAGATCTGAGTATGTAGTTTTTGACCTTATATGGAACCTCCTATCTGAAAATTTGAAAATTCTTAAAAAATTCGTCCAAAATCTTGATGTCTCCAATCTCTTGTTTTGTACGTTTTTTCCACGTGTCTCGACCTCCAATGGATCCCTGCAAAGTTTGGTGAAGATCTGAGTATGTCGTTTTTGACCTTATCTGGAACCTCCCATCTGAAAATTTGAAAATTCTTAAAAAAATCGTCGAAAATCTTGATGTCTCCAATCTTTTGTTTTGTACGTTTTTTCCACGTGTCTTGACATGCAAAGTATCCCTGCAACGTTTGGTGAAGATCTGAGTATGTAGTTTTTGACCTTATCTGGAACCTCCTATCTGAAAATTTGAAAATTCTTAAAAAATTCGTCGAAAATCTTGATGTCTCCAATCTCTTGTTTTGTACGTTTTTTCCACGTGTCTTGATATCCAATGTATCCCTGCAAAGTTTGGTGAAGATCTGAGTATGTCGTTTTTGACCTTATCTGGAACATCCTTTCTGAAAATTTGAAAATTCTTAAAAAATTCGTCCAAAATCTTGATGTCTCCAATCTCTTGTTTTGTACGTTTTTTCCACGTGTCTTGACACATAATGTATCCATGCAAAGTTTGGTGAAGATCTGAGTATGTAGTTTTTGACCTTATATGGAACCTCCTATCTGAAAATTTGAAAATTCTTAAAAAATTCGTCCAAAATCTTGATGACCCAATCTCTTGTTTTGTACGTTTTTTCCACGTGTCTTGACACATAATGTATCCATGCAAAGTTTGGTGAAGATCTGAGTATGTAGTTTTTGACCTTATATGGAACCTCCTATCTGAAAATTTGAAAATTCTTAAAAAATTCGTCCAAAATCTTGATGTCTCCAATCTCTTGTTTTGTACGTTTTTTCCACGTGTCTTGACATCCAATGTATCCCTGCAAAGTTTGGTGAAGATCTGAGTATGTAGTTTTTGACCTTATCTGGAACCTCCCATCTGAAAATTTGAAAATTCCTAAAAAATCCGTGCACAATCTTGATGTCTCCAATCTCTTGTTTTGTACGTTTTTTCCACGTGTCTCGACCTCCAATGGATCCCTGCAAAGTTTGGTGAAGATCTGAGTATGTCGTTTTTGACCTTATCTGGAACATCCTTTCTGAAAATTTGAAAATTCTTAAAAAATTCGTCGAAAATCTTGATGTCTCCAATCTCTTGTTTTGTACGTTTTTTCCACGTGTCTTGACATCCAATGTATCCCTGCAAAGTTTGGTGAAGATCTGAGTATGTAGTTTTTGACCTTATATGGAACCTCCTATCTGAAAATTTGAAAATTCTTAAAAAATTCGTCCAAAATCTTGATGTCTCCAATCTCTTGTTTTGTACGTTTTTTCCACGTGTCTCGACCTCCAATGGATCCCTGCAAAGTTTGGTGAAGATCTGAGTATGTCGTTTTTGACCTTATCTGGAACCTCCCATCTGAAAATTTGAAAATTCTTAAAAAATTCGTCGAAAATCTTGATGTCTCCGATCTCTTGTTTTGTACGTTTTTTCCACGTGTCTTGACATGCAAAGTATTCCTGCAAAGTTTGGTGAAGATCTGAGTATGTAGTTTTTGACCTCATCTGGAACCTCCTATCTGAAAATTTGAAAATTCTTAAAAAATTCGTCCAAAATCTTGATGTCTCCAATCTCTTGTTTTGTACGTTTTTTCCACGTGTCTTGACATCCAATGTATCCCTGCAATGTTTGGTGAAGATCTGAGTATGTAGTTTTTGACCTTATCTGGAACCTCCCATCTGAAAATTTGAAAATTCCTAAAAAATCCGTCCAAAATCTTGATGACCCCAATCTCTTGTTTTGTACTTTTTTTCCACGTGTCTCGACCTCCAATGTATCCCTGCAAAGTTTGGTGAAGATCTGAGTATGTAGTTTTTGACCTTATATGGAACCTCCTATCTGAAAATTTGAAAATTCTTAAAAAATTCGTCCAAAATCTTGATGTCACCAATCCTATGTTTTGTATGTTTTTTCCACGTGTCTTGACATGCAAAGTATTCCTGCAAAGTTTGGTGAAGATCTGAGTATGTAGTTTTTGACCTCATCTGGAACCTCCTATCTGAAAATTTGAAAATTCTTAAAAAATTCGTCCAAAATCTTGATGTCTCCAATCTCTTGTTTTGTACGTTTTTTCCACGTTTCTTGACATCCAATGTATCCCTGCAATGTTTGGTGAAGATCTGAGTATGTAGTTTTTGACCTTATCTGGAACCTCCCATCTGAAAATTTGAAAATTCCTAAAAAATCCGTCCAAAATCTTGATGACCCCAATCTCTTGTTTTGTACGTTTTTTCCACGTGTCTTGACATCCAATGTATCCCTGCAAAGTTTGGTGAAGATCTGAGTATGTAGTTTTTGACCTTATCTGGAACCTCCTATCTGAAAATTTGAAAATTCTTAAAAAATTCGTCCAAAATCTTGATGTCTCCAATCTCTTGTTTTGTACGTTTTTTCCACGTGTCTTGACATCCAATGTATCCCTGCAAAGTTTGGTGAAGATCTGAGTATGTAGTTTTTGACCTTATCTGGAACCTCCCATCTGAAAATTTGAAAATTCTTAAAAAATTCGTCGAAAATCTTGATGTCTCCAATCTCTTGTTTTGTACGTTTTTTCCACGTGTCTTGACATCCAATGTATCCCTGCAAAGTTTGGTGAAGATCTGCGTATGTAGTTTTTGACCTTATATGGAACCTCCCATCTGAAAATTTGAAAATTCCTAAAAAATCCGTCCAAAATCTTGATGACCCCAATCTCTTGTTTTGTACTTTTTTTCCACGTGTCTTGACATCCAATGTATCCCTGCAAAGTTTGGTGAAGATCTGAGTATGTAGTTTTTGATCTTATCTGGAACCTCCTATCTGAAAATTTGAAAATTCTTAAAAAATTCGTCCAAAATCTTGATGTCTCCAATCTCTTGTTTTGTACGTTTTTTCCACGTGTCTTGATATCCAATGTATCCCTGCAAAGTTTGGTGAAGATCTGAGTATGTTGTTTTTGACCTTATCTGGAACATCCTTTCTGAAAATTTGAAAATTCTTAAAAAATTCGTCCAAAATCTTGATGTCTCCAATCTCTTGTTTTGTACGTTTTTTCCACGTGTCTTGACATCCAATGTATCCCTGCAATGTTTGGTGAAGAACTGAGTATGTAGTTTTTGACCTTATCTGGAACCTCCCATCTGAAAATTTGAAAATTCCTAAAAAATCCGTCCAAAATCTTGATGACCCCAATCTCTTGTTTTGTACGTTTTTTCCACGTGTCTTGACATCCAATGTATCCATGCAAAGTTTGGTGAAGATCTGAGTATGTAGTTTTTGACCTTATATTGAACCTCCCATCTGAAAATTTGAAAATTGTTAAAAAATTCGTCCAAAATCTTGATGTCTCCAATCTCTTTTTTGTACGTTTTTTCCACGTGTCTTGACATCCAATGTATCCCTGCAAAGTTTGGTGAAGATCTGAGTATGTAGTTTTTGACCTTATCTGGAACCTCCCATCTGAAAATTTGAAAATTCTTAAAAAATTCGACCAAAATCTTGATGTCTCCAATCTTTTGTTTTGTACGTTTTTTCCACGTGTCTTGACACATAATGTATCCATGCAAAGTTTGGTGAAGATCTGAGTATGTAGTTTTTGACCTTATATGGAACCTCCTATCTGAAAATTTGAAAATTCTTAAAAAATTCGTCCAAAATCTTGATGTCTCCAATCTCTTGTTTTGTACGTTTTTTCCACGTGTCTTGACATCCAATGTATCCCTGCAAAGTTTGGTGAAGATCTGAGTATGTAGTTTTTGACCTTATCTGGAACCTCCCATCTGAAAATTTGAAAATTCCTAAAAAATCCGTGCAAAATCTTGATGACCCCAATCTCTTGTTTTGTACGTTTTTTCCACGTGTCTTGACATCCAATGTATTCCTGCAATGTTTGGTGAAGATCTGAGTATGTAGTTTTTGACCTTATATGGAACCTCCTATCTGAAAATTTGAAAATTCTTAAAAAATTCGACCAAAATCTTGATGTTCCGAATCCTATGTTTTGTATGTTTTTTCCACGTGTCTTGACATCCAATGTATCCATGCAAAGTTTGGTGAAGATCTGAGTATGTAGTTTTTGACCTTATATTGAACCTCCCATCTGAAAATTTGAAAATTCTTAAAAAATTCGTCCAAAATCTTGATGACCCCAATCTCTTGTTTTGTACGTTTTTTCCACGTGTCTTGACATCCAAAGTATCCCTGCAAAGTTTGGTGAAGATCTGAGTATGTAGTTTTTGACCTTATATGGAACCTCCTTTCTGAAAATTTGAGAATTCTTAAAAAATTCGTCCAAAATCTTGATGTCTCCAATCTCTTGTTTTGTACGTTTTTTCCACGTGTCTTGACATCCAATGTATCCATGCAAAGTTTGGTGAAGATCTGAGTATGTCGTTTTTGACCTTATCTGGAACCTCCCATCTGAAAATTTGAAAATTCTTAAAAAATTCGTCGAAAATCTTGATGTCTCCAATCTTTTGTTTTGTACGTTTTTTCCACGTGTCTTGACATGCAAAGTATCCCTGCAACGTTTGGTGAAGATCTGAGTATGTAGTTTTTGACCTTATCTGGAACCTCCTATCTGAAAATTTGAAAATTCTTAAAAAATTCGTCGAAAATCTTGATGTCTCCAATCTCTTGTTTTGTACGTTTTTTCCACGTGTCTTGATATCCAATGTATCCCTGCAAAGTTTGGTGAAGATCTGAGTATGTCGTTTTTGACCTTATCTGGAACCTCCCATCTGAAAATTTGAAAATTCTTCAAAAATTCGTCGAAAATCTTGATGTCTCCAATCTCTTGTTTTGTACGTTTTTTCCACGTGTCTCGACCTCCAATGGATCCCTGCAAAGTTTGGTGAAGATCTGAGTATGTCGTTTTTGACCTTATCTGGAACATCCTTTCTGAAAATTTGAAAATTCTTAAAAAATTCGTCGAAAATCTTGATGTCTCCAATCTCTTGTTTTGTACGTTTTTTCCACGTGTCTTGACATCCAATGTATCCCTGCAAAGTTTGGTGAAGATCTGAGTATGTAGTTTTTGACCTTATATGGAACCTCCTATCTGAAAATTTGAAAATTCTTAAAAAATTCGTCCAAAATCTTGATGTCTCCAATCTCTTGTTTTGTACGTTTTTTCCACGTGTCTCGACCTCCAATGGATCCCTGCAAAGTTTGGTGAAGATCTGAGTATGTCGTTTTTGACCTTATCTGGAACCTCCCATCTGAAAATTTGAAAATTCTTAAAAAATTCGTCGAAAATCTTGATGTCTCCAATCTTTTGTTTTGTACGTTTTTTCCACGTGTCTTGACATGCAAAGTATCCCTGCAACGTTTGGTGAAGATCTGAGTATGTAGTTTTTGACCTTATCTGGAACCTCCTATCTGAAAATTTGAAAATTCTTAAAAAATTCGTCGAAAATCTTGATGTCTCCAATCTCTTGTTTTGTACGTTTTTTCCACGTGTCTTGATATCCAATGTATCCCTGCAAAGTTTGGTGAAGATCTGAGTATGTCGTTTTTGACCTTATCTGGAACATCCTTTCTGAAAATTTGAAAATTCTTAAAAAATTCGTCCAAAATCTTGATGTCTCCAATCTCTTGTTTTGTACGTTTTTTCCACGTGTCTTGACACATAATGTATCCATGCAAAGTTTGGTGAAGATCTGAGTATGTAGTTTTTGACCTTATATGGAACCTCCTATCTGAAAATTTGAAAATTCTTAAAAAATTCGTCCAAAATCTTGATGACCCAATCTCTTGTTTTGTACGTTTTTTCCACGTGTCTTGACACATAATGTATCCATGCAAAGTTTGGTGAAGATCTGAGTATGTAGTTTTTGACCTTATATGGAACCTCCTATCTGAAAATTTGAAAATTCTTAAAAAATTCGTCCAAAATCTTGATGTCTCCAATCTCTTGTTTTGTACGTTTTTTCCACGTGTCTTGACATCCAATGTATCCCTGCAAAGTTTGGTGAAGATCTGAGTATGTAGTTTTTGACCTTATCTGGAACCTCCCATCTGAAAATTTGAAAATTCCTAAAAAATCCGTGCACAATCTTGATGTCTCCAATCTCTTGTTTTGTACGTTTTTTCCACGTGTCTCGACCTCCAATGGATCCCTGCAAAGTTTGGTGAAGATCTGAGTATGTCGTTTTTGACCTTATCTGGAACATCCTTTCTGAAAATTTGAAAATTCTTAAAAAATTCGTCGAAAATCTTGATGTCTCCAATCTCTTGTTTTGTACGTTTTTTCCACGTGTCTTGACATCCAATGTATCCCTGCAAAGTTTGGTGAAGATCTGAGTATGTAGTTTTTGACCTTATATGGAACCTCCTATCTGAAAATTTGAAAATTCTTAAAAAATTCGTCCAAAATCTTGATGTCTCCAATCTCTTGTTTTGTACGTTTTTTCCACGTGTCTCGACCTCCAATGGATCCCTGCAAAGTTTGGTGAAGATCTGAGTATGTCGTTTTTGACCTTATCTGGAACCTCCCATCTGAAAATTTGAAAATTCTTAAAAAATTCGTCGAAAATCTTGATGTCTCCGATCTCTTGTTTTGTACGTTTTTTCCACGTGTCTTGACATGCAAAGTATTCCTGCAAAGTTTGGTGAAGATCTGAGTATGTAGTTTTTGACCTCATCTGGAACCTCCTATCTGAAAATTTGAAAATTCTTAAAAAATTCGTCCAAAATCTTGATGTCTCCAATCTCTTGTTTTGTACGTTTTTTCCACGTGTCTTGACATCCAATGTATCCCTGCAATGTTTGGTGAAGATCTGAGTATGTAGTTTTTGACCTTATCTGGAACCTCCCATCTGAAAATTTGAAAATTCCTAAAAAATCCGTCCAAAATCTTGATGACCCCAATCTCTTGTTTTGTACTTTTTTTCCACGTGTCTCGACCTCCAATGTATCCCTGCAAAGTTTGGTGAAGATCTGAGTATGTAGTTTTTGACCTTATATGGAACCTCCTATCTGAAAATTTGAAAATTCTTAAAAAATTCGTCCAAAATCTTGATGTCACCAATCCTATGTTTTGTATGTTTTTTCCACGTGTCTTGACATGCAAAGTATTCCTGCAAAGTTTGGTGAAGATCTGAGTATGTAGTTTTTGACCTCATCTGGAACCTCCTATCTGAAAATTTGAAAATTCTTAAAAAATTCGTCCAAAATCTTGATGTCTCCAATCTCTTGTTTTGTACGTTTTTTCCACGTTTCTTGACATCCAATGTATCCCTGCAATGTTTGGTGAAGATCTGAGTATGTAGTTTTTGACCTTATCTGGAACCTCCCATCTGAAAATTTGAAAATTCCTAAAAAATCCGTCCAAAATCTTGATGACCCCAATCTCTTGTTTTGTACGTTTTTTCCACGTGTCTTGACATCCAATGTATCCCTGCAAAGTTTGGTGAAGATCTGAGTATGTAGTTTTTGACCTTATCTGGAACCTCCTATCTGAAAATTTGAAAATTCTTAAAAAATTCGTCCAAAATCTTGATGTCTCCAATCTCTTGTTTTGTACGTTTTTTCCACGTGTCTTGACATCCAATGTATCCCTGCAAAGTTTGGTGAAGATCTGAGTATGTAGTTTTTGACCTTATCTGGAACCTCCCATCTGAAAATTTGAAAATTCTTAAAAAATTCGTCGAAAATCTTGATGTCTCCAATCTCTTGTTTTGTACGTTTTTTCCACGTGTCTTGACATCCAATGTATCCCTGCAAAGTTTGGTGAAGATCTGCGTATGTAGTTTTTGACCTTATATGGAACCTCCCATCTGAAAATTTGAAAATTCCTAAAAAATCCGTCCAAAATCTTGATGACCCCAATCTCTTGTTTTGTACTTTTTTTCCACGTGTCTTGACATCCAATGTATCCCTGCAAAGTTTGGTGAAGATCTGAGTATGTAGTTTTTGATCTTATCTGGAACCTCCTATCTGAAAATTTGAAAATTCTTAAAAAATTCGTCCAAAATCTTGATGTCTCCAATCTCTTGTTTTGTACGTTTTTTCCACGTGTCTTGATATCCAATGTATCCCTGCAAAGTTTGGTGAAGATCTGAGTATGTTGTTTTTGACCTTATCTGGAACATCCTTTCTGAAAATTTGAAAATTCTTAAAAAATTCGTCCAAAATCTTGATGTCTCCAATCTCTTGTTTTGTACGTTTTTTCCACGTGTCTTGACATCCAATGTATCCCTGCAATGTTTGGTGAAGAACTGAGTATGTAGTTTTTGACCTTATCTGGAACCTCCCATCTGAAAATTTGAAAATTCCTAAAAAATCCGTCCAAAATCTTGATGACCCCAATCTCTTGTTTTGTACGTTTTTTCCACGTGTCTTGACATCCAATGTATCCATGCAAAGTTTGGTGAAGATCTGAGTATGTAGTTTTTGACCTTATATTGAACCTCCCATCTGAAAATTTGAAAATTGTTAAAAAATTCGTCCAAAATCTTGATGTCTCCAATCTCTTTTTTGTACGTTTTTTCCACGTGTCTTGACATCCAATGTATCCCTGCAAAGTTTGGTGAAGATCTGAGTATGTAGTTTTTGACCTTATCTGGAACCTCCCATCTGAAAATTTGAAAATTCTTAAAAAATTCGACCAAAATCTTGATGTCTCCAATCTTTTGTTTTGTACGTTTTTTCCACGTGTCTTGACACATAATGTATCCATGCAAAGTTTGGTGAAGATCTGAGTATGTAGTTTTTGACCTTATATGGAACCTCCTATCTGAAAATTTGAAAATTCTTAAAAAATTCGTCCAAAATCTTGATGTCTCCAATCTCTTGTTTTGTACGTTTTTTCCACGTGTCTTGACATCCAATGTATCCCTGCAAAGTTTGGTGAAGATCTGAGTATGTAGTTTTTGACCTTATCTGGAACCTCCCATCTGAAAATTTGAAAATTCCTAAAAAATCCGTGCAAAATCTTGATGACCCCAATCTCTTGTTTTGTACGTTTTTTCCACGTGTCTTGACATCCAATGTATTCCTGCAATGTTTGGTGAAGATCTGAGTATGTAGTTTTTGACCTTATATGGAACCTCCTATCTGAAAATTTGAAAATTCTTAAAAAATTCGACCAAAATCTTGATGTTCCGAATCCTATGTTTTGTATGTTTTTTCCACGTGTCTTGACATCCAATGTATCCATGCAAAGTTTGGTGAAGATCTGAGTATGTAGTTTTTGACCTTATATTGAACCTCCCATCTGAAAATTTGAAAATTCTTAAAAAATTCGTCCAAAATCTTGATGACCCCAATCTCTTGTTTTGTACGTTTTTTCCACGTGTCTTGACATCCAAAGTATCCCTGCAAAGTTTGGTGAAGATCTGAGTATGTAGTTTTTGACCTTATATGGAACCTCCTTTCTGAAAATTTGAGAATTCTTAAAAAATTCGTCCAAAATCTTGATGTCTCCAATCTCTTGTTTTGTACGTTTTTTCCACGTGTCTTGACATCCAATGTATCCATGCAAAGTTTGGTGAAGATCTGAGTATGTCGTTTTTGACCTTATCTGGAACCTCCCATCTGAAAATTTGAAAATTCTTAAAAAATTCGTCGAAAATCTTGATGTCTCCAATCTTTTGTTTTGTACGTTTTTTCCACGTGTCTTGACATGCAAAGTATCCCTGCAACGTTTGGTGAAGATCTGAGTATGTAGTTTTTGACCTTATCTGGAACCTCCTATCTGAAAATTTGAAAATTCTTAAAAAATTCGTCGAAAATCTTGATGTCTCCAATCTCTTGTTTTGTACGTTTTTTCCACGTGTCTTGATATCCAATGTATCCCTGCAAAGTTTGGTGAAGATCTGAGTATGTCGTTTTTGACCTTATCTGGAACATCCTTTCTGAAAATTTGAAAATTGTTAAAAAATTCGTCCAAAATCTTGATGTCTCCAATCTCTTTTTTGTACGTTTTTTCCACGTGTCTTGACATCCAATGTATCCCTGCAAAGTTTGGTGAAGATCTGAGTATGTAGTTTTTGATCTTATCTGGAACCTCCTATCTGAGAATTTGAAAATTCTTAAAAAATTCGTCCAAAATCTTGATGTCTCCAATCTCTTGTTTTGTACGTTTTTTCCACGTGTCTTGATATCCAATGTATCCCTGCAAAGTTTGGTGAAGATCTGAGTATGTTGTTTTTGACCTTATCTGGAACATCCTTTCTGAAAATTTGAAAATTCTTAAAAAATTCGTCCAAAATCTTGATGTCTCCAATCTCTTGTTTTGTACGTTTTTTCCACGTGTCTTGACATCCAATGTATCCCTGCAATGTTTGGTGAAGAACTGAGTATGTAGTTTTTGACCTTATCTGGAACCTCCCATCTGAAAATTTGAAAATTCCTAAAAAATCCGTCCAAAATCTTGATGACCCCAATCTCTTGTTTTGTACGTTTTTTCCACGTGTCTTGACATCCAATGTATCCATGCAAAGTTTGGTGAAGATCTGAGTATGTAGTTTTTGACCTTATATTGAACCTCCCATCTGAAAATTTGAAAATTGTTAAAAAATTCGTCCAAAATCTTGATGTCTCCAATCTCTTTTTTGTACGTTTTTTCCACGTGTCTTGACATCCAATGTATCCCTGCAAAGTTTGGTGAAGATCTGAGTATGTAGTTTTTGACCTTATCTGGAACCTCCCATCTGAAAATTTGAAAATTCTTAAAAAATTCGACCAAAATCTTGATGTCTCCAATCTTTTGTTTTGTACGTTTTTTCCACGTGTCTTGACACATAATGTATCCATGCAAAGTTTGGTGAAGATCTGAGTATGTAGTTTTTGACCTTATATGGAACCTCCTATCTGAAAATTTGAAAATTCTTAAAAAATTCGTCCAAAATCTTGATGTCTCCAATCTCTTGTTTTGTACGTTTTTTCCACGTGTCTTGACATCCAATGTATCCCTGCAAAGTTTGGTGAAGATCTGAGTATGTAGTTTTTGACCTTATCTGGAACCTCCCATCTGAAAATTTGAAAATTCCTAAAAAATCCGTGCAAAATCTTGATGACCCCAATCTCTTGTTTTGTACGTTTTTTCCACGTGTCTTGACATCCAATGTATTCCTGCAATGTTTGGTGAAGATCTGAGTATGTAGTTTTTGACCTTATATGGAACCTCCTATCTGAAAATTTGAAAATTCTTAAAAAATTCGACCAAAATCTTGATGTTCCGAATCCTATGTTTTGTATGTTTTTTCCACGTGTCTTGACATCCAATGTATCCATGCAAAGTTTGGTGAAGATCTGAGTATGTAGTTTTTGACCTTATATTGAACCTCCCATCTGAAAATTTGAAAATTCTTAAAAAATTCGTCCAAAATCTTGATGACCCCAATCTCTTGTTTTGTACGTTTTTTCCACGTGTCTTGACATCCAAAGTATCCCTGCAAAGTTTGGTGAAGATCTGAGTATGTAGTTTTTGACCTTATATGGAACCTCCTTTCTGAAAATTTGAGAATTCTTAAAAAATTCGTCCAAAATCTTGATGTCTCCAATCTCTTGTTTTGTACGTTTTTTCCACGTGTCTTGACATCCAATGTATCCATGCAAAGTTTGGTGAAGATCTGAGTATGTAGTTTTTGACCTTATATGGAACCTCCTTTCTGAAAATTTGAAAATTCTTAAAAAATTCGTCGAAAATCTTGATGTCTCCAATCTCTTGTTTTGTACGTTTTTTCCACGTGTCTTGATATCCAATGTATCCCTGCAAAGTTTGGTGAAGATCTGAGTATGTCGTTTTTGACCTTATCTGGAACATCCTTTCTGAAAATTTGAAAATTGTTAAAAAATTCGTCCAAAATCTTGATGTCTCCAATCTCTTTTTTGTACGTTTTTTCCACGTGTCTTGACATCCAATGTATCCCTGCAAAGTTTGGTGAAGATCTGAGTATGTAGTTTTTGACCTTATCTGGAACCTCCCATCTGAAAATTTGAAAATTCTTAAAAAATTCGACCAAAATCTTGATGTCTCCAATCTTTTGTTTTGTACGTTTTTTCCACGTGTCTTGACACATAATGTATCCATGCAAAGTTTGGTGAAGATCTGAGTATGTAGTTTTTGACCTTATATGGAACCTCCTATCTGAAAATTTGAAAATTCTTAAAAAATTCGTCCAAAATCTTGATGTCTCCAATCTCTTGTTTTGTACGTTTTTTCCACGTGTCTTGACATCCAATGTATCCCTGCAAAGTTTGGTGAAGATCTGAGTATGTAGTTTTTGACCTTATCTGGAACCTCCCATCTGAAAATTTGAAAATTCCTAAAAAATCCGTGCAAAATCTTGATGACCCCAATCTCTTGTTTTGTACGTTTTTTCCACGTGTCTTGACATCCAATGTATCCATGCAAAGTTTGGTGAAGATCTGAGTATGTCGTTTTTGACCTTATCTGGAACATCCTTTCTGAAAATTTGAAAATTGTTAAAAAATTCGTCCAAAATCTTGATGTCTCCAATCTCTTTTTTGTACGTTTTTTCCACGTGTCTTGACATCCAATGTATCCCTGCAAAGTTTGGTGAAGATCTGAGTATGTAGTTTTTGACCTTATCTGGAACCTCCCATCTGAAAATTTGAAAATTCTTCAAAAATTCGTCGAAAATCTTGATGTCTCCAATCTCTTGTTTTGTACGTTTTTTCCACGTGTCTCGACCTCCAATGGATCCCTGCAAAGTTTGGTGAAGATCTGAGTATGTCGTTTTTGACCTTATCTGGAACATCCTTTCTGAAAATTTGAAAATTCTTAAAAAATTCGTCCAAAATCTTGATGTCTCCAATCTCTTGTTTTGTACGTTTTTTCCACGTGTCTTGACATCCAATGTATCCCTGCAAAGTTTGGTGAAGATCTGAGTATGTAGTTTTTGACCTTATCTGGAACCTCCCATCTGAAAATTTGAAAATTCTTAAAAAATTCGACCAATATCTTGATGTCTCCAATCTTTTGTTTTGTACGTTTTTTCCACGTGTCTTGACACATAATGTATCCATGCAAAGTTTGGTGAAGATCTGAGTATGTAGTTTTTGACCTTATATGGAACCTCCTATCTGAAAATTTGAAAATTCTTAAAAAATTCGTCCAAAATCTTGATGTCTCCAATCTCTTGTTTTGTACGTTTTTTCCACGTGTCTTGACATGCAAAGTATCCCTGCAACGTTTGGTGAAGATCTGAGTATGTAGTTTTTGAACTTATCTGGAACCTCCTATCTGAAAATTTGAAAATTCTTCAAAAATTGGTCGAAAATCTTGATGTCTCCAATCTCTTGTTTTGTACGTTTTTTCCACGTGTCTTGACATCCAATGTATCCCTGCAATGTTTGGTGGAGATCTGAGTATGTAGTTTTTGACCTTATCTGGGACCTCCTATCAGAAAATTTGAAAATTCTTCAAAAATTCGTCCAAAATCTTGATGTCTCCAATCTCTTGTTTTGTACGTTTTTTCCACGTGTCTCGACCTCCAATGTATCCCTGCAAAGTTTGGTGAAGATCTGAGTATGTCGTTTTTGACCTTATCTGGAACATCCTTTCTGAAAATTTGAAAATTCTTAAAAAATTCGTCGAAAATCTTGATGTCTCCAATCTCTTGTTTTGTACGTTTTTTCCACGTGTCTTGACATCCAATGTATCCCTGCAAAGTTTGGTGAAGATCTGAGTATGTAGTTTTTGACCTTATATGGAACCTCCTTTCTGAAAATTTGAAAATTCTCAAAAAATTCGTCCATAATCTTGATGTCTCCAATCTCTTGTTTTGTACGTTTTTTCCACGTGTCTTGACATCCAATGTATCCCTGCAAAGTTTGGTGAAGATCTGAGTATGTAGTTTTTGACCTTATATGGAACCTCCTATCTGAAAATTTGAAAATTCTTAAAAAATTCGTCCAAAATCTTGATGACCCCAATCTCTTGTTTTGTACGTTTTTTCCACGTGTCTTGACACATAATGTATCCATGCAAAGTTTGGTGAAGATCTGAGTATGTAGTTTTTGACCTTATATGGAACCTCCTATCTGAAAATTTGAAAATTCTTAAAAAATTCGTCCAAAATCTTGATGTCTCCAATCTCTTGTTTTGTACGTTTTTTCCACGTGTCTTGACATCCAATGTATCCCTGCAAAGTTTGGTGAAGATCTGAGTATGTAGTTTTTGACCTTATCTGGAACCTCCCATCTGAAAATTTGAAAATTGTTAAAAAATTCGTCCAAAATCTTGATGTCTCCAATCTCTTTTTTGTACGTTTTTTCCACGTGTCTTGACATCCAATGTATCCCTGCAAAGTTTGGTGAAGATCTGAGTATGTAGTTTTTGACCTTATCTGGAACCTCCCATCTGAAAATTTGAAAATTCTTAAAAAATTCGACCAAAATCTTGATGTCTCCAATCTTTTGTTTTGTACGTTTTTTCCACGTGTCTTGACACATAATGTATCCATGCAAAGTTTGGTGAAGATCTGAGTATGTAGTTTTTGACCTTATATGGAACCTCCTATCTGAAAATTTGAAAATTCTTAAAAAATTCGTCCAAAATCTTGATGTCTCCAATCTCTTGTTTTGTACGTTTTTTCCACGTGTCTTGACATCCAATGTATCCCTGCAAAGTTTGGTGAAGATCTGAGTATGTAGTTTTTGACCTTATCTGGAACCTCCCATCTGAAAATTTGAAAATTCCTAAAAAATCCGTGCAAAATCTTGATGACCAAAATCTCTTGTTTTGTACGTTTTTTCCACGTGTCTTGACATCCAATGTATCCATGCAAAGTTTGGTGAAGATCTGAGTACGTCGTTTTTGACCTTATCTGGAACATCCTTTCTGAAAATTTGAAAATTGTTAAAAAATTCGTCGAAAATCTTGATGTCTCCAATCTCTTTTTTGTACGTTTTTTCCACGTGTCTTGACATCCAATGTATCCCTGCAAAGTTTGGTGAAGATCTGAGTATGTAGTTTTTGACCTTATCTGGAACCTCCCATCTGAAAATTTGAAAATTCTTAAAAAATTCGTCGAAAACCTTGATGTCTCCGATCTCTTGTTTTGTACGTTTTTTCCACGTGTCTTGACATCCAATGTATCCCTGCAAAGTTTGGTGAAGATCTGAGTATGTTGTTTTTGACCTTATCTGGAACATCCTTTCTGAAAATTTGAAAATTGTTAAAAAATTCGTCCAAAATCTTGATGTCTCCTATCTCTTGTTTTGTACGTTTTTTCCACGTGTCTTGACATCCAATGTATCCCTGCAAAGTTTGGTGAAGATCTGAGTATGTAGTTTTTGACCTTATCTGGAACCTCCCATCTGAAAATTTGAAAATTCTTAAAAAATTCGTCCAATATCTTGATGTCTCCAATCTTTTGTTTTGTACGTTTTTTCCACGTGTCTTGACATCCAATGTATCCCTGCAAAGTTTGGTGAAGATCTGAGTATGTAGTTTTGGACCTTATATGGAACCTCCTATCTGAAAATTTGAAAATTCTTAAAAAATTCGTCCAAAATCTTGATGACCCCAATCTCTTGTTTTGTACGTTTTTTCCACGTGTCTTGACACATAATGTATCCATGCAAAGTTTGGTGAAGATCTGAGTATGTAGTTTTTGACCTTATATGGAACCTCCTATCTGAAAATTTGAAAATTCTTAAAAAATTCGTCGAAAATCTTGATGTCTCCAATCTCTTGTTTTGTACGTTTTTTCCACGTGTCTTGATATCCAATGTATCCCTGCAAAGTTTGGTGAAGATCTGAGTATGTCGTTTTTGACCTTATCTGGAACATCCTTTCTGAAAATTTGAAAATTGTTAAAAAATTCGTCCAAAATCTTGATGTCTCCAATCTCTTTTTTGTACGTTTTTTCCACGTGTCTTGACATCCAATGTATCCCTGCAAAGTTTGGTGAAGATCTGAGTATGTAGTTTTTGACCTTATCTGGAACCTCCCATCTGAAAATTTGAAAATTCTTAAAAAATTCGACCAAAATCTTGATGTCTCCAATCTTTTGTTTTGTACGTTTTTTCCACGTGTCTTGACACATAATGTATCCATGCAAAGTTTGGTGAAGATCTGAGTATGTAGTTTTTGACCTTATATGGAACCTCCTATCTGAAAATTTGAAAATTCTTAAAAAATTCGTCCAAAATCTTGATGTCTCCAATCTCTTGTTTTGTACGTTTTTTCCACGTGTCTTGACATCCAATGTATCCCTGCAAAGTTTGGTGAAGATCTGAGTATGTAGTTTTTGACCTTATCTGGAACCTCCCATCTGAAAATTTGAAAATTCCTAAAAAATCCGTGCAAAATCTTGATGACCCCAATCTCTTGTTTTGTACGTTTTTTCCACGTGTCTTGACATCCAATGTATCCATGCAAAGTTTGGTGAAGATCTGAGTATGTCGTTTTTGACCTTATCTGGAACATCCTTTCTGAAAATTTGAAAATTGTTAAAAAATTCGTCCAAAATCTTGATGTCTCCAATCTCTTTTTTGTACGTTTTTTCCACGTGTCTTGACATCCAATGTATCCCTGCAAAGTTTGGTGAAGATCTGAGTATGTAGTTTTTGACCTTATATGGAACCTCCTATCTGAAAATTTGAAAATTCTTAAAAAATTCGTCCAAAATCTTGATGTCTCCAATCTCTTGTTTTGTACGTTTTTTCCACGTGTCTTGACATCCAATGTATCCCTGCAAAGTTTGGTGAAGATCTGAGTATGTAGTTTTTGACCCTATCTGGAACCTCCCATCTGAAAATTTGAAAATTCCTAAAAAATCCGTGCAAAATCTTGATGACCCCAATCTCTTGTTTTGTACGTTTTTTCCACGTGTCTTGACTTCCAATGTATCCATGCAAAGTTTGGTGAAGATCTGAGTATGTCGTTTTTGACCTTATCTGGAACATCCTTTCTGAAAATTTGAAAATTCTTAAAAAATTCGTCCAAAATCTTGATGTCTCCAATCTCTTTTTTGTACGTTTTTTCCACGTGTCTTGACATCCAATGTATCCATGCAAAGTTTGGTGAAGATCTGAGTATGTCGTTTTTGACCTTATCTGGAACATCCTTTCTGAAAATTTGAAAATTGTTAAAAAATTCGTCCAAAATCTTGATGTCTCCAATCTCTTTTTTGTACGTTTTTTCCACGTGTCTTGACATCCAATGTATCCCTGCAAAGTTTGGTGAAGATCTGAGTATGTAGTTTTTGACCTTATCTGGAACCTCCCATCTGAAAATTTGAAAATTCTTAAAAAATTCGACCAAAATCTTGATGTCTCCAATCTTTTGTTTTGTACGTTTTTTCCACGTGTCTTGACACATAATGTATCCATGCAAAGTTTGGTGAAGATCTGAGTATGTAGTTTTTGACCTTATATGGAACCTCCTATCTGAAAATTTGAAAATTCTTAAAAAATTCGTCCAAAATCTTGATGTCTCCAATCTCTTGTTTTGTACGTTTTTTCCACGTGTCTTGACATCCAATGTATCCCTGCAAAGTTTGGTGAAGATCTGAGTATGTAGTTTTTGACCTTATCTGGAACCTCCCATCTGAAAATTTGAAAATTCCTAAAAAATCCGTGCAAAATCTTGATGACCCCAATCTCTTGTTTTGTACGTTTTTTCCACGTGTCTTGACATCCAATGTATCCATGCAAAGTTTGGTGAAGATCTGAGTATGTCGTTTTTGACCTTATCTGGAACATCCTTTCTGAAAATTTGAAAATTGTTAAAAAATTCGTCCAAAATCTTGATGTCTCCAATCTCTTTTTTGTACGTTTTTTCCACGTGTCTTGACATCCAATGTATCCCTGCAAAGTTTGGTGAAGATCTGAGTATGTAGTTTTTGACCTTATCTGGAACCTCCCATCTGAAAATTTGAAAATTCTTCAAAAATTCGTCCAAAATCTTGATGTCTCCAATCTCTTGTTTTGTACGTTTTTTCCACGTGTCTCGACCTCCAATGGATCCCTGCAAAGTTTGGTGAAGATCTGAGTATGTCGTTTTTGACCTTATCTGGAACATCCTTTCTGAAAATTTGAAAATTCTTAAAAAATTCGTCGAAAATCTTGATGTCTCCAATCTCTTGTTTTGTACGTTTTTTCCACGTGTCTTGACATCCAATGTATCCCTGCAAAGTTTGGTGAAGATCTGAGTATGTAGTTTTTGACCTTATATGGAACCTCCTATCTGAAAATTTGAAAATTCTTAAAAAATTCGTCCAAAATCTTGATGTCTCCAAACTCTTGTTTTGTACGTTTTTTCCACGTGTCTCGACCTCCAATGGATCCCTGCAAAGTTTGGTGAAGATCTGAGTATGTCGTTTTTGACCTTATCTGGAACCTCCCATCTGAAAATTTGAAAATTCTTAAAAAATTCGTCGAAAATCTTGATGTCTCCGATCTCTTGTTTTGTACGTTTTTTCCACGTGTCTTGACATGCAAAGTATTCCTGCAAAGTTTGGTGAAGATCTGAGTATGTAGTTTTTGACCTCATCTGGAACCTCCTATCTGAAAATTTGAAAATTCTTAAAAAATTCGTCCAAAATCTTGATGTCTCCAATCTCTTGTTTTGTACGTTTTTTCCACGTGTCTTGACATCCAATGTATCCCTGCAATGTTTGGTGAAGATCTGAGTATGTAGTTTTTGACCTTATCTGGAACCTCCCATCTGAAAATTTGAAAATTCCTAAAAAATCCGTCCAAAATCTTGATGACCCCAATCTCTTGTTTTGTACTTTTTTTCCACGTGTCTCGACCTCCAATGTATCCCTGCAAAGTTTGGTGAAGATCTGAGTATGTAGTTTTTGACCTTATATGGAACCTCCTATCTGAAAATTTGAAAATTCTTAAAAAATTCGTCCAAAATCTTGATGTCACCAATCCTATGTTTTGTATGTTTTTTCCACGTGTCTTGACATGCAAAGTATTCCTGCAAAGTTTGGTGAAGATCTGAGTATGTAGTTTTTGACCTCATCTGGAACCTCCTATCTGAAAATTTGAAAATTCTTAAAAAATTCGTCCAAAATTTTGATGTCTCCAATCTCTTGTTTTGTACGTTTTTTCCACGTGTCTTGACATCCAATGTATCCCTGCAATGTTTGGTGAAGATCTGAGTATGTAGTTTTTGACCTTATCTGGAACCTCCCATCTGAAAATTTGAAAATTCCTAAAAAATCCGTCCAAAATCTTGATGACCCCAATCTCTTGTTTTGTACGTTTTTTCCACGTGTCTTGACATCCAATGTATCCCTGCAAAGTTTGGTGAAGATCTGAGTATGTAGTTTTTGACCTTATCTGGAACCTCCTATCTGAAAATTTGAAAATTCTTAAAAAATTCGTCCAAAATCTTGATGTCTCCAATCTCTTGTTTTGTACGTTTTTTCCACGTGTCTTGACATCCAATGTATCCCTGCAAAGTTTGGTGAAGATCTGAGTATGTCGTTTTTGACCTTATCTGGAACCTCCCATCTGAAAATTTGAAAATTCTTAAAAAATTCGTCGAAAATCTTGATGTCTCCGATCTCTTGTTTTGTACGTTTTTTCCACGTGTCTTGACATGCAAAGTATTCCTGCAAAGTTTGGTGAAGATCTGAGTATGTAGTTTTTGACCTCATCTGGAACCTCCTATCTGAAAATTTGAAAATTCTTAAAAAATTCGTCCAAAATCTTGATGACCCCAATCTCTTGTTTTGTACGTTTTTTCCACGTGTCTTGACATCCAATGTATCCCTGCAAAGTTTGGTGAAGATCTGAGTATGTAGTTTTTGACCTTATCTGGAACCTCCTATCTGAAAATTTGAAAATTCTTAAAAAATTCGTCCAAAATCTTGATGTCTCCAATCTCTTGTTTTGTACGTTTTTTCCACGTGTCTTGATATCCAATGTATCCCTGCAAAGTTTGGTGAAGATCTGAGTATGTAGTTTTTGACCTTATATGGAACCTCCTATCTGAAAATTTGAAAATTCTTAAAAAATTCGTCCAAAATCTTGATGTCTCCAATCTCTTGTTTTGTACGTTTTTTCCACGTGTCTTGACATCCAATGTATCCCTGCAAAGTTTGGTGAAGATCTGAGTATGTAGTTTTTGACCTTATATTGAACCTCCCATCTGAAAATTTGAAAATTCTTAAAAAATTCGTCCAAAATCTTGATGTCTCCAATCTCTTGTTTTGTACGTTTTTTCCACGTGTCTTGATATCCAATGTATCCCTGCAAAGTTTGGTGAAGATCTGAGTATGTAGTTTTTGACCTTATCTGGAACCTCCCATCTGAAAATTTGAAAATTCCTAAAAAATCCGTCCAAAATCTTGATGACCCCAATCTCTTGTTTTGTACGTTTTTTCCACGTGTCTTGACATCCAATGTATCCATGCAAAGTTTGGTGAAGATCTGAGTATGTAGTTTTTGACCTTATATGGAACCTCCTATCTGAAAATTTGAAAATTCTTAAAAAATTCGTCCAAAATTTTGATGTCTCCAATCTCTTGTTTTGTACGTTTCTTCCACGTGTCTTGACATCCAATGTATCCCTGCAATGTTTGGTGAAGATCTGAGTATGTAGTTTTTGACCTTATCTGGAACCTCCCATCTGAAAATTTGAAAATTCCTAAAAAATCCGTCCAAAATCTTGATGACCCCAATCTCTTGTTTTGTACGTTTTTTCCACGTGTCTTGACATCCAATGTATCCATGCAAAGTTTGGTGAAGATCTGAGTATGTAGTTTTTGACCTTATATGGAACCTCCTATCTGAAAATTTGAAAATTCTTAAAAAATTCGTCCAAAATCTTGATGTCTCCAATCTCTTGTTTTGTACGTTTTTTCCACGTGTCTTGACATCCAATGTATCCCTGCAAAGTTTGGTGAAGATCTGAGTATGTAGTTTTTGACCTTATCTGGAACCTCCCATCTGAAAATTTGAAAATTCTTAAAAAATTCGACCAAAATCTTGATGTCTCCAATCTTTTGTTTTGTACGTTTTTTCCACGTGTCTTGACACATAATGTATCCATGCAAAGTTTGGTGAAGATCTGAGTATGTAGTTTTTGACCTTATATGGAACCTCCTATCTGAAAATTTGAAAATTCTTAAAAAATTCGTCCAAAATCTTGATGTCTCCAATCTCTTGTTTTGTACGTTTTTTCCACGTGTCTTGACATCCAATGTATCCCTGCAAAGTTTGGTGAAGATCTGAGTATGTAGTTTTTGACCTTATCTGGAACCTCCCATCTGAAAATTTGAAAATTCCTAAAAAATCCGTTCAAAATCTTGATGACCCCAATCTCTTGTTTTGTACGTTTTTTCCACGTGTCTTGACATCCAATGTATCCATGCAAAGTTTGGTGAAGATCTGAGTATGTCGTTTTTGACCTTATCTGGAACATCCTTTCTGAAAATTTGAAAATTGTTAAAAAATTCGTCGAAAATCTTGATGTCTCCAATCTCTTTTTTGTACGTTTTTTCCACGTGTCTTGACATCCAATGTATCCCTGCAAAGTTTGGTGAAGATCTGAGTATGTAGTTTTTGACCTTATCTGGAACCTCCCATCTGAAAATTTGAAAATTCTTAAAAAATTCGTCGAAAATCTTGATGTCTCCGATCTCTTGTTTTGTACGTTTTTTCCACGTGTCTTGACATCCAATGTATCCCTGCAAAGTTTGGTGAAGATCTGAGTATGTTGTTTTTGACCTTATCTGGAACATCCTTTCTGAAAATTTGAAAATTGTTAAAAAATTCGTCCAAAATCTTGATGTCTCCTATCTCTTGTTTTGTACGTTTTTTCCACGTGTCTTGACATCCAATGTATCCCTGCAAAGTTTGGTGAAGATCTGAGTATGTAGTTTTTGACCTTATCTGGAACCTCCCATCTGAAAATTTGAAAATTCTTAAAAAATTCGACCAATATCTTGATGTCTCCAATCTTTTGTTTTGTACGTTTTTTCCACGTGTCTTGACATCCAATGTATCCCTGCAAAGTTTGGTGAAGATCTGAGTATGTAGTTTTTGACCTTATATGGAACCTCCTATCTGAAAATTTGAAAATTCTTAAAAAATTCGTCCAAAATCTTGATGACCCCAATCTCTTGTTTTGTACGTTTTTTCCACGTGTCTTGACACATAATGTATCCATGCAAAGTTTGGTGAAGATCTGAGTATGTAGTTTTTGACCTTATATGGAACCTCCTATCTGAAAATTTGAAAATTCTTAAAAAATTCGTCGAAAATCTTGATGTCTCCAATCTCTTGTTTTGTACGTTTTTTCCACGTGTCTTGATATCCAATGTATCCCTGCAAAGTTTGGTGAAGATCTGAGTATGTCGTTTTTGACCTTATCTGGAACATCCTTTCTGAAAATTTGAAAATTGTTAAAAAATTCGTCCAAAATCTTGATGTCTCCAATCTCTTTTTTGTACGTTTTTTCCACGTGTCTTGACATCCAATGTATCCCTGCAAAGTTTGGTGAAGATCTGAGTATGTAGTTTTTGACCTTATCTGGAACCTCCCACCTGAAAATTTGAAAATTCTTAAAAAATTCGACCAAAATCTTGATGTCTCCAATCTTTTGTTTTGTACGTTTTTTCCACGTGTCTTGACACATAATGTATCCATGCAAAGTTTGGTGAAGATCTGAGTATGTAGTTTTTGACCTTATATGGAACCTCCTATCTGAAAATTTGAAAATTCTTAAAAAATTCGTCCAAAATCTTGATGTCTCCAATCTTTTGTTTTGTACGTTTTTTCCACGTGTCTTGACACATAATGTATCCATGCAAAGTTTGGTGAAGATCTGAGTATGTAGTTTTTGACCTTATATGGAACCTCCTATCTGAAAATTTGAAAATTCTTAAAAAATTCGTCCAAAATCTTGATGTCTCCAATCTCTTGTTTTGTACGTTTTTTCCACGTGTCTTGACATGCAAAGTATCCCTGCAACGTTTGGTGAAGATCTGAGTATGTAGTTTTTGAACTTATCTGGAACCTCCTATCTGAAAATTTGAAAATTCTTCAAAAATTGGTCGAAAATCTTGATGTCTCCAATCTCTTGTTTTGTACGTTTTTTCCACGTGTCTTGACATCCAATGTATCCCTGCAATGTTTGGTGGAGATCTGAGTATGTAGTTTTTGACCTTATCTGGGACCTCCTATCAGAAAATTTGAAAATTCTTCAAAAATTCGTCCAAAATCTTGATGTCTCCAATCTCTTGTTTTGTACGTTTTTTCCACGTGTCTCGACCTCCAATGTATCCCTGCAAAGTTTGGTGAAGATCTGAGTATGTCGTTTTTGACCTTATCTGGAACATCCTTTCTGAAAATTTGAAAATTCTTAAAAAATTCGTCGAAAATCTTGATGTCTCCAATCTCTTGTTTTGTACGTTTTTTCCACGTGTCTTGACATCCAATGTATCCCTGCAAAGTTTGGTGAAGATCTGAGTATGTAGTTTTTGACCTTATATGGAACCTCCTTTCTGAAAATTTGAAAATTCTCAAAAAATTCGTCCATAATCTTGATGTCTCCAATCTCTTGTTTTGTACGTTTTTTCCACGTGTCTTGACATCCAATGTATCCCTGCAAAGTTTGGTGAAGATCTGAGTATGTAGTTTTTGACCTTATATGGAACCTCCTATCTGAAAATTTGAAAATTCTTAAAAAATTCGTCCAAAATCTTGATGACCCCAATCTCTTGTTTTGTACGTTTTTTCCACGTGTCTTGACACATAATGTATCCATGCAAAGTTTGGTGAAGATCTGAGTATGTAGTTTTTGACCTTATATGGAACCTCCTATCTGAAAATTTGAAAATTCTTAAAAAATTCGTCCAAAATCTTGATGTCTCCAATCTCTTGTTTTGTACGTTTTTTCCACGTGTCTTGACATCCAATGTATCCCTGCAAAGTTTGGTGAAGATCTGAGTATGTAGTTTTTGACCTTATCTGGAACCTCCCATCTGAAAATTTGAAAATTGTTAAAAAATTCGTCCAAAATCTTGATGTCTCCAATCTCTTTTTTGTACGTTTTTTCCACGTGTCTTGACATCCAATGTATCCCTGCAAAGTTTGGTGAAGATCTGAGTATGTAGTTTTTGACCTTATCTGGAACCTCCCATCTGAAAATTTGAAAATTCTTAAAAAATTCGACCAAAATCTTGATGTCTCCAATCTTTTGTTTTGTACGTTTTTTCCACGTGTCTTGACACATAATGTATCCATGCAAAGTTTGGTGAAGATCTGAGTATGTAGTTTTTGACCTTATATGGAACCTCCTATCTGAAAATTTGAAAATTCTTAAAAAATTCGTCCAAAATCTTGATGTCTCCAATCTCTTGTTTTGTACGTTTTTTCCACGTGTCTTGACATCCAATGTATCCCTGCAAAGTTTGGTGAAGATCTGAGTATGTAGTTTTTGACCTTATCTGGAACCTCCCATCTGAAAATTTGAAAATTCCTAAAAAATCCGTGCAAAATCTTGATGACCAAAATCTCTTGTTTTGTACGTTTTTTCCACGTGTCTTGACATCCAATGTATCCATGCAAAGTTTGGTGAAGATTTGAGTACGTCGTTTTTGACCTTATCTGGAACATCCTTTCTGAAAATTTGAAAATTGTTAAAAAATTCGTCGAAAATCTTGATGTCTCCAATCTCTTTTTTGTACGTTTTTTCCACGTGTCTTGACATCCAATGTATCCCTGCAAAGTTTGGTGAAGATCTGAGTATGTAGTTTTTGACCTTATCTGGAACCTCCCATCTGAAAATTTGAAAATTCTTAAAAAATTCGTCGAAAACCTTGATGTCTCCGATCTCTTGTTTTGTACGTTTTTTCCACGTGTCTTGACATCCAATGTATCCCTGCAAAGTTTGGTGAAGATCTGAGTATGTTGTTTTTGACCTTATCTGGAACATCCTTTCTGAAAATTTGAAAATTGTTAAAAAATTCGTCCAAAATCTTGATGTCTCCTATCTCTTGTTTTGTACGTTTTTTCCACGTGTCTTGACATCCAATGTATCCCTGCAAAGTTTGGTGAAGATCTGAGTATGTAGTTTTTGACCTTATCTGGAACCTCCCATCTGAAAATTTGAAAATTCTTAAAAAATTCGTCCAATATCTTGATGTCTCCAATCTTTTGTTTTGTACGTTTTTTCCACGTGTCTTGACATCCAATGTATCCCTGCAAAGTTTGGTGAAGATCTGAGTATGTAGTTTTGGACCTTATATGGAACCTCCTCTCTGAAAATTTGAAAATTCTTAAAAAATTCGTCCAAAATCTTGATGACCCCAATCTCTTGTTTTGTACGTTTTTTCCACGTGTCTTGACACATAATGTATCCATGCAAAGTTTGGTGAAGATCTGAGTATGTAGTTTTTGACCTTATATGGAACCTCCTATCTGAAAATTTGAAAATTCTTAAAAAATTCGTCGAAAATCTTGATGTCTCCAATCTCTTGTTTTGTACGTTTTTTCCACGTGTCTTGATATCCAATGTATCCCTGCAAAGTTTGGTGAAGATCTGAGTATGTCGTTTTTGACCTTATCTGGAACATCCTTTCTGAAAATTTGAAAATTGTTAAAAAATTCGTCCAAAATCTTGATGTCTCCAATCTCTTTTTTGTACGTTTTTTCCACGTGTCTTGACATCCAATGTATCCCTGCAAAGTTTGGTGAAGATCTGAGTATGTAGTTTTTGACCTTATCTGGAACCTCCCATCTGAAAATTTGAAAATTCTTAAAAAATTCGACCAAAATCTTGATGTCTCCAATCTTTTGTTTTGTACGTTTTTTCCACGTGTCTTGACACATAATGTATCCATGCAAAGTTTGGTGAAGATCTGAGTATGTAGTTTTTGACCTTATATGGAACCTCCTATCTGAAAATTTGAAAATTCTTAAAAAATTCGTCCAAAATCTTGATGTCTCCAATCTCTTGTTTTGTACGTTTTTTCCACGTGTCTTGACATCCAATGTATCCCTGCAAAGTTTGGTGAAGATCTGAGTATGTAGTTTTTGACCTTATCTGGAACCTCCCATCTGAAAATTTGAAAATTCCTAAAAAATCCGTGCAAAATCTTGATGACCCCAATCTCTTGTTTTGTACGTTTTTTCCACGTGTCTTGACATCCAATGTATCCATGCAAAGTTTGGTGAAGATCTGAGTATGTCGTTTTTGACCTTATCTGGAACATCCTTTCTGAAAATTTGAAAATTGTTAAAAAATTCGTCCAAAATCTTGATGTCTCCAATCTCTTTTTTGTACGTTTTTTCCACGTGTCTTGACATCCAATGTATCCCTGCAAAGTTTGGTGAAGATCTGAGTATGTAGTTTTTGACCTTATATGGAACCTCCTATCTGAAAATTTGAAAATTCTTAAAAAATTCGTCCAAAATCTTGATGTCTCCAATCTCTTGTTTTGTACGTTTTTTCCACGTGTCTTGACATCCAATGTATCCCTGCAAAGTTTGGTGAAGATCTGAGTATGTAGTTTTTGACCCTATCTGGAACCTCCCATCTGAAAATTTGAAAATTCCTAAAAAATCCGTGCAAAATCTTGATGACCCCAATCTCTTGTTTTGTACGTTTTTTCCACGTGTCTTGACTTCCAATGTATCCATGCAAAGTTTGGTGAAGATCTGAGTATGTCGTTTTTGACCTTATCTGGAACATCCTTTCTGAAAATTTGAAAATTCTTAAAAAATTCGTCCAAAATCTTGATGTCTCCAATCTCTTTTTTGTACGTTTTTTCCACGTGTCTTGACATCCAATGTATCCATGCAAAGTTTGGTGAAGATCTGAGTATGTCGTTTTTGACCTTATCTGGAACATCCTTTCTGAAAATTTGAAAATTGTTAAAAAATTCGTCCAAAATCTTGATGTCTCCAATCTCTTTTTTGTACGTTTTTTCCACGTGTCTTGACATCCAATGTATCCCTGCAAAGTTTGGTGAAGATCTGAGTATGTAGTTTTTGACCTTATCTGGAACCTCCCATCTGAAAATTTGAAAATTCTTAAAAAATTCGACCAAAATCTTGATGTCTCCAATCTTTTGTTTTGTACGTTTTTTCCACGTGTCTTGACACATAATGTATCCATGCAAAGTTTGGTGAAGATCTGAGTATGTAGTTTTTGACCTTATATGGAACCTCCTATCTGAAAATTTGAAAATTCTTAAAAAATTCGTCCAAAATCTTGATGTCTCCAATCTCTTGTTTTGTACGTTTTTTCCACGTGTCTTGACATCCAATGTATCCCTGCAAAGTTTGGTGAAGATCTGAGTATGTAGTTTTTGACCTTATCTGGAACCTCCCATCTGAAAATTTGAAAATTCCTAAAAAATCCGTGCAAAATCTTGATGACCCCAATCTCTTGTTTTGTACGTTTTTTCCACGTGTCTTGACATCCAATGTATCCATGCAAAGTTTGGTGAAGATCTGAGTATGTCGTTTTTGACCTTATCTGGAACATCCTTTCTGAAAATTTGAAAATTGTTAAAAAATTCGTCCAAAATCTTGATGTCTCCAATCTCTTTTTTGTACGTTTTTTCCACGTGTCTTGACATCCAATGTATCCCTGCAAAGTTTGGTGAAGATCTGAGTATGTAGTTTTTGACCTTATCTGGAACCTCCCATCTGAAAATTTGAAAATTCTTCAAAAATTCGTCCAAAATCTTGATGTCTCCAATCTCTTGTTTTGTACGTTTTTTCCACGTGTCTCGACCTCCAATGGATCCCTGCAAAGTTTGGTGAAGATCTGAGTATGTCGTTTTTGACCTTATCTGGAACATCCTTTCTGAAAATTTGAAAATTCTTAAAAAATTCGTCGAAAATCTTGATGTCTCCAATCTCTTGTTTTGTACGTTTTTTCCACGTGTCTTGACATCCAATGTATCCCTGCAAAGTTTGGTGAAGATCTGAGTATGTAGTTTTTGACCTTATATGGAACCTCCTATCTGAAAATTTGAAAATTCTTAAAAAATTCGTCCAAAATCTTGATGTCTCCAAACTCTTGTTTTGTACGTTTTTTCCACGTGTCTCGACCTCCAATGGATCCCTGCAAAGTTTGGTGAAGATCTGAGTATGTCGTTTTTGACCTTATCTGGAACCTCCCATCTGAAAATTTGAAAATTCTTAAAAAATTCGTCGAAAATCTTGATGTCTCCGATCTCTTGTTTTGTACGTTTTTTCCACGTGTCTTGACATGCAAAGTATTCCTGCAAAGTTTGGTGAAGATCTGAGTATGTAGTTTTTGACCTCATCTGGAACCTCCTATCTGAAAATTTGAAAATTCTTAAAAAATTCGTCCAAAATCTTGATGTCTCCAATCTCTTGTTTTGTACGTTTTTTCCACGTGTCTTGACATCCAATGTATCCCTGCAATGTTTGGTGAAGATCTGAGTATGTAGTTTTTGACCTTATCTGGAACCTCCCATCTGAAAATTTGAAAATTCCTAAAAAATCCGTCCAAAATCTTGATGACCCCAATCTCTTGTTTTGTACTTTTTTTCCACGTGTCTCGACCTCCAATGTATCCCTGCAAAGTTTGGTGAAGATCTGAGTATGTAGTTTTTGACCTTATATGGAACCTCCTATCTGAAAATTTGAAAATTCTTAAAAAATTCGTCCAAAATCTTGATGTCACCAATCCTATGTTTTGTATGTTTTTTCCACGTGTCTTGACATGCAAAGTATTCCTGCAAAGTTTGGTGAAGATCTGAGTATGTAGTTTTTGACCTCATCTGGAACCTCCTATCTGAAAATTTGAAAATTCTTAAAAAATTCGTCCAAAATTTTGATGTCTCCAATCTCTTGTTTTGTACGTTTTTTCCACGTGTCTTGACATCCAATGTATCCCTGCAATGTTTGGTGAAGATCTGAGTATGTAGTTTTTGACCTTATCTGGAACCTCCCATCTGAAAATTTGAAAATTCCTAAAAAATCCGTCCAAAATCTTGATGACCCCAATCTCTTGTTTTGTACGTTTTTTCCACGTGTCTTGACATCCAATGTATCCCTGCAAAGTTTGGTGAAGATCTGAGTATGTAGTTTTTGACCTTATCTGGAACCTCCTATCTGAAAATTTGAAAATTCTTAAAAAATTCGTCCAAAATCTTGATGTCTCCAATCTCTTGTTTTGTACGTTTTTTCCACGTGTCTTGACATCCAATGTATCCCTGCAAAGTTTGGTGAAGATCTGAGTATGTCGTTTTTGACCTTATCTGGAACCTCCCATCTGAAAATTTGAAAATTCTTAAAAAATTCGTCGAAAATCTTGATGTCTCCGATCTCTTGTTTTGTACGTTTTTTCCACGTGTCTTGACATGCAAAGTATTCCTGCAAAGTTTGGTGAAGATCTGAGTATGTAGTTTTTGACCTCATCTGGAACCTCCTATCTGAAAATTTGAAAATTCTTAAAAAATTCGTCCAAAATCTTGATGACCCCAATCTCTTGTTTTGTACGTTTTTTCCACGTGTCTTGACATCCAATGTATCCCTGCAAAGTTTGGTGAAGATCTGAGTATGTAGTTTTTGACCTTATCTGGAACCTCCTATCTGAAAATTTGAAAATTCTTAAAAAATTCGTCCAAAATCTTGATGTCTCCAATCTCTTGTTTTGTACGTTTTTTCCACGTGTCTTGATATCCAATGTATCCCTGCAAAGTTTGGTGAAGATCTGAGTATGTAGTTTTTGACCTTATATGGAACCTCCTATCTGAAAATTTGAAAATTCTTAAAAAATTCGTCCAAAATCTTGATGTCTCCAATCTCTTGTTTTGTACGTTTTTTCCACGTGTCTTGACATCCAATGTATCCCTGCAAAGTTTGGTGAAGATCTGAGTATGTAGTTTTTGACCTTATATTGAACCTCCCATCTGAAAATTTGAAAATTCTTAAAAAATTCGTCCAAAATCTTGATGTCTCCAATCTCTTGTTTTGTACGTTTTTTCCACGTGTCTTGATATCCAATGTATCCCTGCAAAGTTTGGTGAAGATCTGAGTATGTAGTTTTTGACCTTATCTGGAACCTCCCATCTGAAAATTTGAAAATTCCTAAAAAATCCGTCCAAAATCTTGATGACCCCAATCTCTTGTTTTGTACGTTTTTTCCACGTGTCTTGACATCCAATGTATCCATGCAAAGTTTGGTGAAGATCTGAGTATGTAGTTTTTGACCTTATATGGAACCTCCTATCTGAAAATTTGAAAATTCTTAAAAAATTCGTCCAAAATTTTGATGTCTCCAATCTCTTGTTTTGTACGTTTCTTCCACGTGTCTTGACATCCAATGTATCCCTGCAATGTTTGGTGAAGATCTGAGTATGTAGTTTTTGACCTTATCTGGAACCTCCCATCTGAAAATTTGAAAATTCCTAAAAAATCCGTCCAAAATCTTGATGACCCCAATCTCTTGTTTTGTACGTTTTTTCCACGTGTCTTGACATCCAATGTATCCATGCAAAGTTTGGTGAAGATCTGAGTATGTAGTTTTTGACCTTATATGGAACCTCCTATCTGAAAATTTGAAAATTCTTAAAAAATTCGTCCAAAATCTTGATGTCTCCAATCTCTTGTTTTGTACGTTTTTTCCACGTGTCTTGACATCCAATGTATCCCTGCAAAGTTTGGTGAAGATCTGAGTATGTAGTTTTTGACCTTATCTGGAACCTCCCATCTGAAAATTTGAAAATTCTTAAAAAATTCGACCAAAATCTTGATGTCTCCAATCTTTTGTTTTGTACGTTTTTTCCACGTGTCTTGACACATAATGTATCCATGCAAAGTTTGGTGAAGATCTGAGTATGTAGTTTTTGACCTTATATGGAACCTCCTATCTGAAAATTTGAAAATTCTTAAAAAATTCGTCCAAAATCTTGATGTCTCCAATCTCTTGTTTTGTACGTTTTTTCCACGTGTCTTGACATCCAATGTATCCCTGCAAAGTTTGGTGAAGATCTGAGTATGTAGTTTTTGACCTTATCTGGAACCTCCCATCTGAAAATTTGAAAATTCCTAAAAAATCCGTTCAAAATCTTGATGACCCCAATCTCTTGTTTTGTACGTTTTTTCCACGTGTCTTGACATCCAATGTATCCATGCAAAGTTTGGTGAAGATCTGAGTATGTCGTTTTTGACCTTATCTGGAACATCCTTTCTGAAAATTTGAAAATTGTTAAAAAATTCGTCGAAAATCTTGATGTCTCCAATCTCTTTTTTGTACGTTTTTTCCACGTGTCTTGACATCCAATGTATCCCTGCAAAGTTTGGTGAAGATCTGAGTATGTAGTTTTTGACCTTATCTGGAACCTCCCATCTGAAAATTTGAAAATTCTTAAAAAATTCGTCGAAAATCTTGATGTCTCCGATCTCTTGTTTTGTACGTTTTTTCCACGTGTCTTGACATCCAATGTATCCCTGCAAAGTTTGGTGAAGATCTGAGTATGTTGTTTTTGACCTTATCTGGAACATCCTTTCTGAAAATTTGAAAATTGTTAAAAAATTCGTCCAAAATCTTGATGTCTCCTATCTCTTGTTTTGTACGTTTTTTCCACGTGTCTTGACATCCAATGTATCCCTGCAAAGTTTGGTGAAGATCTGAGTATGTAGTTTTTGACCTTATCTGGAACCTCCCATCTGAAAATTTGAAAATTCTTAAAAAATTCGACCAATATCTTGATGTCTCCAATCTTTTGTTTTGTACGTTTTTTCCACGTGTCTTGACATCCAATGTATCCCTGCAAAGTTTGGTGAAGATCTGAGTATGTAGTTTTTGACCTTATATGGAACCTCCTATCTGAAAATTTGAAAATTCTTAAAAAATTCGTCCAAAATCTTGATGACCCCAATCTCTTGTTTTGTACGTTTTTTCCACGTGTCTTGACACATAATGTATCCATGCAAAGTTTGGTGAAGATCTGAGTATGTAGTTTTTGACCTTATATGGAACCTCCTATCTGAAAATTTGAAAATTCTTAAAAAATTCGTCGAAAATCTTGATGTCTCCAATCTCTTGTTTTGTACGTTTTTTCCACGTGTCTTGATATCCAATGTATCCCTGCAAAGTTTGGTGAAGATCTGAGTATGTCGTTTTTGACCTTATCTGGAACATCCTTTCTGAAAATTTGAAAATTGTTAAAAAATTCGTCCAAAATCTTGATGTCTCCAATCTCTTTTTTGTACGTTTTTTCCACGTGTCTTGACATCCAATGTATCCCTGCAAAGTTTGGTGAAGATCTGAGTATGTAGTTTTTGACCTTATCTGGAACCTCCCACCTGAAAATTTGAAAATTCTTAAAAAATTCGACCAAAATCTTGATGTCTCCAATCTTTTGTTTTGTACGTTTTTTCCACGTGTCTTGACACATAATGTATCCATGCAAAGTTTGGTGAAGATCTGAGTATGTAGTTTTTGACCTTATATGGAACCTCCTATCTGAAAATTTGAAAATTCTTAAAAAATTCGTCCAAAATCTTGATGTCTCCAATCTCTTGTTTTGTACGTTTTTTCCACGTGTCTTGACATCCAATGTATCCCTGCAAAGTTTGGTGAAGATCTGAGTATGTAGTTTTTGACCTTATCTGGAACCTCCCATCTGAAAATTTGAAAATTCCTAAAAAATCCGTGCAAAATCTTGATGACCCCAATCTCTTGTTTTGTACGTTTTTTCCACGTGTCTTGACATCCAATGTATCCATGCAAAGTTTGGTGAAGATCTGAGTATGTCGTTTTTGACCTTATCTGGAACATCCTTTCTGAAAATTTGAAAATTGTTAAAAAATTCGTCCAAAATCTTGATGTCTCCAATCTCTTTTTTGTACGTTTTTTCCACGTGTCTTGACATCCAATGTATCCCTGCAAAGTTTGGTGAAGATCTGAGTATGTAGTTTTTGACCTTATCTGGAACCTCCCATCTGAAAATTTGAAAATTCTTAAAAAATTCGTCGAAAATCTTGATGTCTCCGATCTCTTGTTTTGTACGTTTTTTCCACGTGTCTTGACATCCAATGTATCCCTGCAAAGTTTGGTGAAGATCTGAGTATGTTGTTTTTGACCGTATCTGGAACATCCTTTCTGAAAATTTGAAAATTGTTAAAAAAGTCGTCCAAAATCTTGATGTCTCCTATCTCTTGTTTTGTACGTTTTTTCCACGTGTCTTGACATCCAATGTATCCCTGCAAAGTTTGGTGAAGATCTGAGTATGTAGTTTTTGACCTTATCTGGAACCTCCCATCTGAAAATTTGAAAATTCTTAAAAAATTCGACCAATATCTTGATGTCTCCAATCTTTTGTTTTGTACGTTTTTTCCACGTGTCTTGACACATAATGTATCCATGCAAAGTTTGGTGAAGATCTGAGTATGTAGTTTTTGACCTTATATGGAACCTCCTATCTGAAAATTTGAAAATTCTTAAAAAATTCGTCCAAAATCTTGATGTCTCCAATCTCTTGTTTTGTACGTTTTTTCCACGTGTCTTGACATGCAAAGTATCCCTGCAACGTTTGGTGAAGATCTGAGTATGTAGTTTTTGACTTTATCTGGAACCTCCTATCTGAAAATTTGAAAATTCTTAAAAAATTCGTCGAAAATCTTGATGTCTCCAATCTCTTGTTTTGTACGTTTTTTCCACGTGTCTTGACATCCAATGTATCCCTGCAATGTTTGGTGGAGATCTGAGTATGTAGTTTTTGACCTTATCTGGGACCTCCTATCAGAAAATTTGAAAATTCTTCAAAAATTCGTCCAAAATCTTGATGTCTCCAATCTCTTGTTTTGTACGTTTTTTCCACGTGTCTCGACCTCCAATGTATCCCTGCAAAGTTTGGTGAAGATCTGAGTATGTCGTTTTTGACCTTATCTGGAACATCCTTTCTGAAAATTTGAAAATTCTTAAAAAATTCGTCGAAAATCTTGATGTCTCCAATCTCTTGTTTTGTACGTTTTTTCCACGTGTCTTGACATCCAATGTATCCCTGCAAAGTTTGGTGAAGATCTGAGTATGTAGTTTTTGACCTTATATGGAACCTCCTTTCTGAAAATTTGAAAATTCTCAAAAAATTCGTCCATAATCTTGATGTCTCCAATCTCTTGTTTTGTACGTTTTTTCCACGTGTCTTGACATCCAATGTATCCCTGCAAAGTTTGGTGAAGATCTGAGTATGTCGTTTTTGACCTTATATGGAACCTCCTATCTGAAAATTTGAAAATTCTTAAAAAATTCGTCCAAAATCTTGATGTCTCCAATCTCTTGTTTTGTACGTTTTTTCCACGTGTCTTGACATCCAATGTATCCCTGCAAAGTTTGGTGAAGATCTGAGTATGTAGTTTTTGACCTTATCTGGAACCTCCCATCTGAAAATTTGAAAATTCCTAAAAAATCCGTGCAAAATCTTGATGACCCCAATCTCTTGTTTTGTACGTTTTTTCCACGTGTCTTGACATCCAATGTATCCATGCAAAGTTTGGTGAAGATCTGAGTATGTCGTTTTTGACCTTATCTGGAACATCCTTTCTGAAAATTTGAAAATTGTTAAAAAATTCGTCCAAAATCTTGATGTCTCCAATCTCTTTTTTGTACGTTTTTTCCACGTGTCTTGACATCCAATGTATCCCTGCAAAGTTTGGTGAAGATCTGAGTATGTAGTTTTTGACCTTATCTGGAACCTCCCATCTGAAAATTTGAAAATTCTTAAAAAATTCGACCAAAATCTTGATGTCTCCAATCTTTTGTTTTGTACGTTTTTTCCACGTGTCTTGACACATAATGTATCCATGCAAAGTTTGGTGAAGATCTGAGTATGTAGTTTTTGACCTTATATGGAACCTCCTATCTGAAAATTTGAAAATTCTTAAAAAAATCGTCCAAAATCTTGATGTCTCCAATCTCTTGTTTTGTACGTTTTTTCCACGTGTCTTGACATCCAATGTATCCCTGCAAAGTTTGGTGAAGATCTGAGTATGTAGTTTTTGACCTTATCTGGAACCTCCCATCTGAAAATTTGAAAATTCCTAAAAAATCCGTGCAAAATCTTGATGACCCCAATCTCTTGTTTTGTACGTTTTTTCCACGTGTCTTGACATCCAATGTATCCATGCAAAGTTTGGTGAAGATCTGAGTATGTCGTTTTTGACCTTATCTGGAACATCCTTTCTGAAAATTTGAAAATTGTTAAAAAATTCGTCCAAAATCTTGATGTCTCCAATCTCTTTTTTGTACGTTTTTTCCACGTGTCTTGACATCCAATGTATCCCTGCAAAGTTTGGTGAAGATCTGAGTATGTAGTTTTTGACCTTATCTGGAACCTCCCATCTGAAAATTTGAAAATTCTTCAAAAATTCGTCGAAAATCTTGATGTCTCCAATCTCTTGTTTTGTACGTTTTTTCCACGTGTCTCGACCTCCAATGGATCCCTGCAAAGTTTGGTGAAGATCTGAGTATGTCGTTTTTGACCTTATCTGGAACATCCTTTCTGAAAATTTGAAAATTGTTAAAAAATTCGTCCAAAATCTTGATGTCTCCAATCTCTTTTTTGTACGTTTTTTCCACGTGTCTTGACATCCAATGTATCCCTGCAAAGTTTGGTGAAGATCTGAGTATGTAGTTTTTGACCTTATCTGGAACCTCCCATCTGAAAATTTGAAAATTCTTAAAAAATTCGACCAAAATCTTGATGTCTCCAATCTTTTGTTTTGTACGTTTTTTCCACGTGTCTTGACACATAATGTATCCATGCAAAGTTTGGTGAAGATCTGAGTATGTAGTTTTTGACCTTATATGGAACCTCCTATCTGAAAATTTGAAAATTCTTAAAAAATTCGTCCAAAATCTTGATGTCTCCAATCTCTTGTTTTGTACGTTTTTTCCACGTGTCTTGACATCCAATGTATCCCTGCAAAGTTTGGTGAAGATCTGAGTATGTAGTTTTTGACCTTATCTGGAACCTCCCATCTGAAAATTTGAAAATTCCTAAAAAATCCGTGCAAAATCTTGATGACCCCAATCTCTTGTTTTGTACGTTTTTTCCACGTGTCTTGACATCCAATGTATCCATGCAAAGTTTGGTGAAGATCTGAGTATGTCGTTTTTGACCTTATCTGGAACATCCTTTCTGAAAATTTGAAAATTGTTAAAAAATTCGTCCAAAATCTTGATGTCTCCAATCTCTTTTTTGTACGTTTTTTCCACGTGTCTTGACATCCAATGTATCCCTGCAAAGTTTGGTGAAGATCTGAGTATGTAGTTTTTGACCTTATCTGGAACCTCCCATCTGAAAATTTGAAAATTCTTCAAAAATTCGTCGAAAATCTTGATGTCTCCAATCTCTTGTTTTGTACGTTTTTTCCACGTGTCTCGACCTCCAATGGATCCCTGCAAAGTTTGGTGAAGATCTGAGTATGTCGTTTTTGACCTTATCTGGAACATCCTTTCTGAAAATTTGAAAATTCTTAAAAAATTCGTCGAAAATCTTGATGTCTCCAATCTCTTGTTTTGTACGTTTTTTCCACGTGTCTTGACATCCAATGTATCCCTGCAAAGTTTGGTGAAGATCTGAGTATGTAGTTTTTGACCTTATCTGGAACCTCCCATCTGAAAATTTGAAAATTCCTAAAAAATCCGTGCAAAATCTTGATGACCCCAATCTCTTGTTTTGTACGTTTTTTCCACGTGTCTTGACATCCAATGTATTCCTGCAATGTTTGGTGAAGATCTGAGTATGTAGTTTTTGACCTTATATGGAACCTCCTATCTGAAAATTTGAAAATTCTTAAAAAATTCGACCAAAATCTTGATGTTCCGAATCCTATGTTTTGTATGTTTTTTCCACGTGTCTTGACATCCAATGTATCCCTGCAAAGTTTGGTGAAGATCTGAGTATGTAGTTTTTGACCTTATATTGAACCTCCCATCTGAAAATTTGAAAATTCTTAAAAAATTCGTCCAAAATCTTGATGACCCCAATCTCTTGTTTTGTACGTTTTTTCCACGTGTCTTGACATCCAAAGTATCCCTGCAAAGTTTGGTGAAGATCTGAGTATGTAGTTTTTGACCTTATATGGAACCTCCTTTCTGAAAATTTGAGAATTCTTAAAAAATTCGTCCAAAATCTTGATGTCTCCAATCTCTTGTTTTGTACGTTTTTTCCACGTGTCTTGACATCCAATGTATCCATGCAAAGTTTGGTGAAGATCTGAGTATGTCGTTTTTGACCTTATCTGGAACCTCCCATCTGAAAATTTGAAAATTCTTAAAAAATTCGTCGAAAATCTTGATGTCTCCAATCTTTTGTTTTGTACGTTTTTTCCACGTGTCTTGACATGCAAAGTATCCCTGCAACGTTTGGTGAAGATCTGAGTATGTAGTTTTTGACCTTATCTGGAACCTCCTATCTGAAAATTTGAAAATTCTTAAAAAATTCGTCGAAAATCTTGATGTCTCCAATCTCTTGTTTTGTACGTTTTTTCCACGTGTCTTGATATCCAATGTATCCCTGCAAAGTTTGGTGAAGATCTGAGTATGTCGTTTTTGACCTTATCTGGAACATCCTTTCTGAAAATTTGAAAATTGTTAAAAAATTCGTCCAAAATCTTGATGTCTCCAATCTCTTTTTTGTACGTTTTTTCCACGTGTCTTGACATCCAATGTATCCCTGCAAAGTTTGGTGAAGATCTGAGTATGTAGTTTTTGACCTTATCTGGAACCTCCCATCTGAAAATTTGAAAATTCTTAAAAAATTCGACCAAAATCTTGATGTCTCCAATCTTTTGTTTTGTACGTTTTTTCCACGTGTCTTGACACATAATGTATCCATGCAAAGTTTGGTGAAGATCTGAGTATGTAGTTTTTGACCTTATATGGAACCTCCTATCTGAAAATTTGAAAATTCTTAAAAAATTCGTTAAAAATCTTGATGTCTCCAATCTCTTGTTTTGTACGTTTTTTCCACGTGTCTTGACATCCAATGTATCCCTGCAAAGTTTGGTGAAGATCTGAGTATGTAGTTTTTGACCTTATCTGGAACCTCCCATCTGAAAATTTGAAAATTCCTAAAAAATCCGTTCAAAATCTTGATGACCCCAATCTCTTGTTTTGTACGTTTTTTCCACGTGTCTTGACATCCAATGTATCCATGCAAAGTTTGGTGAAGATCTGAGTATGTCGTTTTTGACCTTATCTGGAACATCCTTTCTGAAAATTTGAAAATTGTTAAAAAATTCGTCGAAAATCTTGATGTCTCCAATCTCTTTTTTGTACGTTTTTTCCACGTGTCTTGACATCCAATGTATCCCTGCAAAGTTTGGTGAAGATCTGAGTATGTAGTTTTTGACCTTATCTGGAACCTCCCATCTGAAAATTTGAAAATTCTTAAAAAATTCGTCGAAAATCTTGATGTCTCCGATCTCTTGTTTTGTACGTTTTTTCCACGTGTCTTGACATCCAATGTATCCCTGCAAAGTTTGGTGAAGATCTGAGTATGTTGTTTTTGACCTTATCTGGAACATCCTTTCTGAAAATTTGAAAATTGTTAAAAAATTCGTCCAAAATCTTGATGTCTCCTATCTCTTGTTTTGTACGTTTTTTCCACGTGTCTTGACATCCAATGTATCCCTGCAAAGTTTGGTGAAGATCTGAGTATGTCGTTTTTGACCTTATATGGAACCTCCTATCTGAAAATTTGAAAATTCTTAAAAAATTCGTCCAAAATCTTGATGTCACCAATCCTATGTTTTGTATGTTTTTTCCACGTGTCTTGACATCCAATGTATCCATGCAAAGTTTGGTGAAGATCTGAGTATGTCGTTTTTGACCTTATCTGGAACCTCCCATCTGAAAATTTGAAAATTCTTAAAAAATTCGTCGAAAATCTTGATGTCTCCGATCTCTTGTTTTGTACGTTTTTTCCACGTGTCTTGACATGCAAAGTATTCCTGCAAAGTTTGGTGAAGATCTGAGTATGTAGTTTTTGACCTCATCTGGAACCTCCTATCTGAAAATTTGAAAATTCTTAAAAACTTCGTCCAAAATCTTGATGTTTCCAATCTCTTGTTTTGTACGTTTTTTCCACGTGTCTTGACATCCAATGTATCCCTGCAATGTTTGGTGAAGATCTGAGTATGTAGTTTTTGACCTTATCTGGAACCTCCCATCTGAAAATTTGAAAATTCCTAAAAAATCCGTCCAAAATCTTGATGACCCCAAATCTCTTGTTTTGTACTTTTTTTCCACGTGTCTCGACCTCCAATGTATCCCTGCAAAGTTTGGTGAAGATCTGAGTATGTAGTTTTTGACCTTATATGGAACCTCCTATCTGAAAATTTGAAAATTCTTAAAAAATTCGTCCAAAATCTTGATGTCACCAATCCTATGTTTTGTATGTTTTTTCCACGTGTCTTGACATCCAATGTATCCATGCAAAGTTTGGTGAAGATCTGAGTATGTCGTTTTTGACCTTATCTGGAACCTCCCATCTGAAAATTTGAAAATTCTTAAAAAATTCGTCGAAAATCTTGATGTCTCCGATCTCTTGTTTTGTACGTTTTTTCCACGTGTCTTGACATGCAAAGTATTCCTGCAAAGTTTGGTGAAGATCTGAGTATGTAGTTTTTGACCTCATCTGGAACCTCCTATCTGAAAATTTGAAAATTCTTAAAAAATTCGTCCAAAATTTTGATGTCTCCAATCTCTTGTTTTGTACGTTTTTTCCACGTGTCTTGACATCCAATGTATTCCTGCAAAGTTTGGTGAAGATCTGAGTATGTAGTTTTTGACCTTATCTGGAACCTCCCATCTGAAAATTTGAAAATTCCTAAAAAATCCGTCCAAAACCTTGATGACCCCAATCTCTTGTTTTGTACGTTTTTTCCACGTGTCTTGACATCCAATGTATCCCTGCAAAGTTTGGTGAAGATCTGAGTATGTAGTTTTTGACCTTATCTGGAACCTCCTATCTGAAAATTTGAAAATTCTTAAAAAATTCGTCCAAAATCTTGATGTCTCCAATCTCTTGTTTTGTACGTTTTTTCCACGTGTCTTGATATCCAATGTATCCCTGCAAAGTTTGGTGAAGATCTGAGTATGTAGTTTTTGACCTTATATGGAACCTCCTATCTGAAAATTTGAAAATTCTTAAAAAATTCGTCCAAAATCTTGATGTCTCCAATCTCTTGTTTTGTACGTTTTTTCCACGTGTCTTGACATCCAATGTATCCCTGCAAAGTTTGGTGAAGATCTGAGTATGTAGTTTTTGACCTTATATTGAACCTCCCATCTGAAAATTTGAAAATTCTTAAAAAATTCGTCCAAAATCTTGATGTCTCCAATCTCTTGTTTTGTACGTTTTTTCCACGTGTCTTGATATCCAATGTATCCCTGCAAAGTTTGGTGAAGATCTGAGTATGTAGTTTTTGACCTTATATGGAACCTCCTATCTGAAAATTTGAAAATTCTTAAAAAATTCGTCCAAAATTTTGATGTCTGCAATCTCTTGTTTTGTACGTTTTTTCCACGTGTCTTGACATCCAATGTATCCCTGCAATGTTTGGTGAAGATCTGAGTATGTAGTTTTTGACCTTATCTGGAACCTCCCATCTGAAAATTTGAAAATTCCTAAAAAATCCGTCCAAAATCTTGATGACCCCAATCTCTTGTTTTGTACGTTTTTTCCACGTGTCTTGACATCCAATGTATCCCTGCAAAGTTTGGTGAAGATCTGAGTATGTAGTTTTTGACCTTATATTGAACCTCCCATCTGAAAATTTGAAAATTCTTAAAAAATTCGTCCAAAATCTTGATGTCTCCAATCTCTTGTTTTGTACGTTTTTTCCACGTGTCTTGATATCCAATGTATCCCTGCAAAGTTTGGTGAAGATCTGAGTATGTAGTTTTTGACCTTATATGGAACCTCCTATCTGAAAATTTGAAAATTCTTAAAAAATTCGTCCAAAATCTTGATGTCTCCAATCTCTTGTTTTGTACGTTTTTTCCACGTGTCTCGACCTCCAATGTATCCCTGCAAAGTTTGGTGAAGATCTGAGTATGTCGTTTTTGACCTTATCTGGAACATCCTTTCTGAAAATTTGAAAATTCTTAAAAAATTCGTCGAAAATCTTGATGTCTCCAATCTCTTGTTTTGTACGTTTTTTCCACGTGTCTTGATATCCAATGTATCCCTGCAAAGTTTGGTGAAGATCTGAGTATGTAGTTTTTGACCTTATATGGAACCTCCTATCTGAAAATTTGAAAATTCTTAAAAAATTCGACCAAAATCTTGATGTTCCGAATCCTATGTTTTGTATGTTTTTTCCACGTGTCTTGACATCCAATGTATCCATGCAAAGTTTGGTGAAGATCTGAGTATGTAGTTTTTGACCTTATATTGAACCTCCCATCTGAAAATTTGAAAATTCTTAAAAAATTCGTCCAAAATCTTGATGTCTCCAATCTCTTTTTTGTACGTTTTTTCCACGTGTCTTGACATCCAATGTATCCCTGCAAAGTTTGGTGAAGATCTGAGTATGTCGTTTTTGACCTTATATGGAACCTCCTATCTGAAAATTTGAAAATTCTTAAAAAATTCGTCCAAAATCTTGATGACCCCAATCTCTTGTTTTGTACGTTTTTTCCACGTGTCTTGACACATAATGTATCCATGCAAAGTTTGGTGAAGATCTGAGTATGTAGTTTTTGACCTTATATGGAACCTCCTATCTGAAAATTTGAAAATTCTTAAAAAATTCGTCCAAAATCTTGATGTCTCCAATCTCTTGTTTTGTACGTTTTTTCCACGTGTCTTGACATCCAATGTATCCCTGCAAAGTTTGGTGAAGATCTGAGTATGTAGTTTTTGACCTTATCTGGAACCTCCCATCTGAAAATTTGAAAATTCCTAAAAAATCCGTGCAAAATCTTGATGACCCCAATCTCTTGTTTTGTACGTTTTTTCCACGTGTCTTGACATCCAATGTATCCATGCAAAGTTTGGTGAAGATCTGAGTATGTCGTTTTTGACCTTATCTGGAACATCCTTTCTGAAAATTTGAAAATTGTTAAAAAATTCGTCCAAAATCTTGATGTCTCCAATCTCTTTTTTGTACGTTTTTTCCACGTGTCTTGACATCCAATGTATTCCTGCAATGTTTGGTGAAGATCTGAGTATGTAGTTTTTGACCTTATATGGAACCTCCTATCTGAAAATTTGAAAATTCTTAAAAAATTCGACCAAAATCTTGATGTTCCGAATCCTATGTTTTGTATGTTTTTTCCACGTTTCTTGACATCCAATGTATCCATGCAAAGTTTGGTGAAGATCTGAGTATGTAGTTTTTGACCTTATATTGAACCTCCCATCTGAAAATTTGAAAATTCTTAAAAAATTCGTCCAAAATCTTGATGACCCCAATCTCTTGTTTTGTACGTTTTTTCCACGTGTCTTGACATCCAAAGTATCCCTGCAAAGTTTGGTGAAGATCTGAGTATGTAGTTTTTGACCTTATATGGAACCTCCTTTCTGAAAATTTGAGAATTCTTAAAAAATTCGTCCAAAATCTTGATGTCTCCAATCTCTTGTTTTGTACGTTTTTTCCACGTGTCTTGACATCCAATGTATCCATGCAAAGTTTGGTGAAGATCTGAGTATGTCGTTTTTGACCTTATCTGGAACCTCCCATCTGAAAATTTGAAGATTCTTAAAAAATTCGTCGAAAATCTTGATGTCTCCAATCTTTTGTTTTGTACGTTTTTTCCACGTGTCTTGACATGCAAAGTATCCCTGCAACGTTTGGTGAAGATCTGAGTATGTAGTTTTTGACCTTATCTGGAACCTCCTATCTGAAAATTTGAAAATTCTTAAAAAATTCGTCGAAAATCTTGATGTCTCCAATCTTTTGTTTTGTACGTTTTTTCCACGTGTCTTGACATGCAAAGTATCCCTGCAACGTTTGGTGAAGATCTGAGTATGTAGTTTTTGACCTTATATGGAACCTCCTATCTGAAAATTTGAAAATTCTTAAAAAATTCGTCGAAAATCTTGATGTCTCCAATCTCTTCTTTTGTACGTTTTTTCCACGTGTCTTGATATCCAATGTATCCCTGCAAAGTTTGGTGAAGATCTGAGTATGTCGTTTTTGACCTTATCTGGAACATCCTTTCTGAAAATTTGAAAATTGTTAAAAAATTCGTCCAAAATCTTGATGTCTCCAATCTCTTTTTTGTACGTTTTTTCCACGTGTCTTGACATCCAATGTATCCCTGCAAAGTTTGGTGAAGATCTGAGTATGTAGTTTTTGACCTTATCTGGAACCTCCCATCTGAAAATTTGAAAATTCTTAAAAAATTCGACCAAAATCTTGATGTCTCCAATCTTTTGTTTTGTACGTTTTTTCCACGTGTCTTGACACATAATGTATCCATGCAAAGTTTGGTGAAGATCTGAGTATGTAGTTTTTGACCTTATATGGAACCTCCTATCTGAAAATTTGAAAATTCTTAAAAAATTCGTCCAAAATCTTGATGTCTCCAATCTCTTGTTTTGTACGTTTTTTCCACGTGTCTTGACATCCAATGTATCCCTGCAAAGTTTGGTGAAGATCTGAGTATGTAGTTTTTGACCTTATCTGGAACCTCCCATCTGAAAATTTGAAAATTCCTAAAAAATCCGTGCAAAATCTTGATGACCCCAATCTCTTGTTTTGTACGTTTTTTCCACGTGTCTTGACATCCAATGTATCCATGCAAAGTTTGGTGAAGATCTGAGTATGTCGTTTTTGACCTTATCTGGAACATCCTTTCTGAAAATTTGAAAATTGTTAAAAAATTCGTCCAAAATCTTGATGTCTCCAATCTCTTTTTTGTACGTTTTTTCCACGTGTCTTGACATCCAATGTATCCCTGCAAAGTTTGGTGAAGATCTGAGTATGTAGTTTTTGACCTTATCTGGAACCTCCCATCTGAAAATTTGAAAATTCTTCAAAAATTCGTCGAAAATCTTGATGTCTCCAATCTCTTGTTTTGTACGTTTTTTCCACGTGTCTCGACCTCCAATGGATCCCTGCAAAGTTTGGTGAAGATCTGAGTATGTCGTTTTTGACCTTATCTGGAACATCCTTTCTGAAAATTTGAAAATTCTTAAAAAATTCGTCGAAAATCTTGATGTCTCCAATCTCTTGTTTTGTACGTTTTTTCCACGTGTCTTGACATCCAATGTATCCCTGCAAAGTTTGGTGAAGATCTGAGTATGTAGTTTTTGACCTTATCTGGAACCTCCCATCTGAAAATTTGAAAATTCCTAAAAAATCCGTGCAAAATCTTGATGACCCCAATCTCTTGTTTTGTACGTTTTTTCCACGTGTCTTGACATCCAATGTATTCCTGCAATGTTTGGTGAAGATCTGAGTATGTAGTTTTTGACCTTATATGGAACCTCCTATCTGAAAATTTGAAAATTCTTAAAAAATTCGACCAAAATCTTGATGTTCCGAATCCTATGTTTTGTATGTTTTTTCCACGTGTCTTGACATCCAATGTATCCCTGCAAAGTTTGGTGAAGATCTGAGTATGTAGTTTTTGACCTTATATTGAACCTCCCATCTGAAAATTTGAAAATTCTTAAAAAATTCGTCCAAAATCTTGATGACCCCAATCTCTTGTTTTGTACGTTTTTTCCACGTGTCTTGACATCCAAAGTATCCCTGCAAAGTTTGGTGAAGATCTGAGTATGTAGTTTTTGACCTTATATGGAACCTCCTTTCTGAAAATTTGAGAATTCTTAAAAAATTCGTCCAAAATCTTGATGTCTCCAATCTCTTGTTTTGTACGTTTTTTCCACGTGTCTTGACATCCAATGTATCCATGCAAAGTTTGGTGAAGATCTGAGTATGTCGTTTTTGACCTTATCTGGAACCTCCCATCTGAAAATTTGAAAATTCTTAAAAAATTCGTCGAAAATCTTGATGTCTCCAATCTTTTGTTTTGTACGTTTTTTCCACGTGTCTTGACATGCAAAGTATCCCTGCAACGTTTGGTGAAGATCTGAGTATGTAGTTTTTGACCTTATCTGGAACCTCCTATCTGAAAATTTGAAAATTCTTAAAAAATTCGTCGAAAATCTTGATGTCTCCAATCTCTTGTTTTGTACGTTTTTTCCACGTGTCTTGATATCCAATGTATCCCTGCAAAGTTTGGTGAAGATCTGAGTATGTCGTTTTTGACCTTATCTGGAACATCCTTTCTGAAAATTTGAAAATTGTTAAAAAATTCGTCCAAAATCTTGATGTCTCCAATCTCTTTTTTGTACGTTTTTTCCACGTGTCTTGACATCCAATGTATCCCTGCAAAGTTTGGTGAAGATCTGAGTATGTAGTTTTTGACCTTATCTGGAACCTCCCATCTGAAAATTTGAAAATTCTTAAAAAATTCGACCAAAATCTTGATGTCTCCAATCTTTTGTTTTGTACGTTTTTTCCACGTGTCTTGACACATAATGTATCCATGCAAAGTTTGGTGAAGATCTGAGTATGTAGTTTTTGACCTTATATGGAACCTCCTATCTGAAAATTTGAAAATTCTTAAAAAATTCGTTAAAAATCTTGATGTCTCCAATCTCTTGTTTTGTACGTTTTTTCCACGTGTCTTGACATCCAATGTATCCCTGCAAAGTTTGGTGAAGATCTGAGTATGTAGTTTTTGACCTTATCTGGAACCTCCCATCTGAAAATTTGAAAATTCCTAAAAAATCCGTTCAAAATCTTGATGACCCCAATCTCTTGTTTTGTACGTTTTTTCCACGTGTCTTGACATCCAATGTATCCATGCAAAGTTTGGTGAAGATCTGAGTATGTCGTTTTTGACCTTATCTGGAACATCCTTTCTGAAAATTTGAAAATTGTTAAAAAATTCGTCGAAAATCTTGATGTCTCCAATCTCTTTTTTGTACGTTTTTTCCACGTGTCTTGACATCCAATGTATCCCTGCAAAGTTTGGTGAAGATCTGAGTATGTAGTTTTTGACCTTATCTGGAACCTCCCATCTGAAAATTTGAAAATTCTTAAAAAATTCGTCGAAAATCTTGATGTCTCCGATCTCTTGTTTTGTACGTTTTTTCCACGTGTCTTGACATCCAATGTATCCCTGCAAAGTTTGGTGAAGATCTGAGTATGTTGTTTTTGACCTTATCTGGAACATCCTTTCTGAAAATTTGAAAATTGTTAAAAAATTCGTCCAAAATCTTGATGTCTCCTATCTCTTGTTTTGTACGTTTTTTCCACGTGTCTTGACATCCAATGTATCCCTGCAAAGTTTGGTGAAGATCTGAGTATGTCGTTTTTGACCTTATATGGAACCTCCTATCTGAAAATTTGAAAATTCTTAAAAAATTCGTCCAAAATCTTGATGTCACCAATCCTATGTTTTGTATGTTTTTTCCACGTGTCTTGACATCCAATGTATCCATGCAAAGTTTGGTGAAGATCTGAGTATGTCGTTTTTGACCTTATCTGGAACCTCCCATCTGAAAATTTGAAAATTCTTAAAAAATTCGTCGAAAATCTTGATGTCTCCGATCTCTTGTTTTGTACGTTTTTTCCACGTGTCTTGACATGCAAAGTATTCCTGCAAAGTTTGGTGAAGATCTGAGTATGTAGTTTTTGACCTCATCTGGAACCTCCTATCTGAAAATTTGAAAATTCTTAAAAACTTCGTCCAAAATCTTGATGTTTCCAATCTCTTGTTTTGTACGTTTTTTCCACGTGTCTTGACATCCAATGTATCCCTGCAATGTTTGGTGAAGATCTGAGTATGTAGTTTTTGACCTTATCTGGAACCTCCCATCTGAAAATTTGAAAATTCCTAAAAAATCCGTCCAAAATCTTGATGACCCCAAATCTCTTGTTTTGTACTTTTTTTCCACGTGTCTCGACCTCCAATGTATCCCTGCAAAGTTTGGTGAAGATCTGAGTATGTAGTTTTTGACCTTATATGGAACCTCCTATCTGAAAATTTGAAAATTCTTAAAAAATTCGTCCAAAATCTTGATGTCACCAATCCTATGTTTTGTATGTTTTTTCCACGTGTCTTGACATCCAATGTATCCATGCAAAGTTTGGTGAAGATCTGAGTATGTCGTTTTTGACCTTATCTGGAACCTCCCATCTGAAAATTTGAAAATTCTTAAAAAATTCGTCGAAAATCTTGATGTCTCCGATCTCTTGTTTTGTACGTTTTTTCCACGTGTCTTGACATGCAAAGTATTCCTGCAAAGTTTGGTGAAGATCTGAGTATGTAGTTTTTGACCTCATCTGGAACCTCCTATCTGAAAATTTGAAAATTCTTAAAAAATTCGTCCAAAATTTTGATGTCTCCAATCTCTTGTTTTGTACGTTTTTTCCACGTGTCTTGACATCCAATGTATTCCTGCAAAGTTTGGTGAAGATCTGAGTATGTAGTTTTTGACCTTATCTGGAACCTCCCATCTGAAAATTTGAAAATTCCTAAAAAATCCGTCCAAAACCTTGATGACCCCAATCTCTTGTTTTGTACGTTTTTTCCACGTGTCTTGACATCCAATGTATCCCTGCAAAGTTTGGTGAAGATCTGAGTATGTAGTTTTTGACCTTATCTGGAACCTCCTATCTGAAAATTTGAAAATTCTTAAAAAATTCGTCCAAAATCTTGATGTCTCCAATCTCTTGTTTTGTACGTTTTTTCCACGTGTCTTGATATCCAATGTATCCCTGCAAAGTTTGGTGAAGATCTGAGTATGTAGTTTTTGACCTTATATGGAACCTCCTATCTGAAAATTTGAAAATTCTTAAAAAATTCGTCCAAAATCTTGATGTCTCCAATCTCTTGTTTTGTACGTTTTTTCCACGTGTCTTGACATCCAATGTATCCCTGCAAAGTTTGGTGAAGATCTGAGTATGTAGTTTTTGACCTTATATTGAACCTCCCATCTGAAAATTTGAAAATTCTTAAAAAATTCGTCCAAAATCTTGATGTCTCCAATCTCTTGTTTTGTACGTTTTTTCCACGTGTCTTGATATCCAATGTATCCCTGCAAAGTTTGGTGAAGATCTGAGTATGTAGTTTTTGACCTTATATGGAACCTCCTATCTGAAAATTTGAAAATTCTTAAAAAATTCGTCCAAAATTTTGATGTCTGCAATCTCTTGTTTTGTACGTTTTTTCCACGTGTCTTGACATCCAATGTATCCCTGCAATGTTTGGTGAAGATCTGAGTATGTAGTTTTTGACCTTATCTGGAACCTCCCATCTGAAAATTTGAAAATTCCTAAAAAATCCGTCCAAAATCTTGATGACCCCAATCTCTTGTTTTGTACGTTTTTTCCACGTGTCTTGACATCCAATGTATCCCTGCAAAGTTTGGTGAAGATCTGAGTATGTAGTTTTTGACCTTATATTGAACCTCCCATCTGAAAATTTGAAAATTCTTAAAAAATTCGTCCAAAATCTTGATGTCTCCAATCTCTTGTTTTGTACGTTTTTTCCACGTGTCTTGATATCCAATGTATCCCTGCAAAGTTTGGTGAAGATCTGAGTATGTAGTTTTTGACCTTATATGGAACCTCCTATCTGAAAATTTGAAAATTCTTAAAAAATTCGTCCAAAATCTTGATGTCTCCAATCTCTTGTTTTGTACGTTTTTTCCACGTGTCTCGACCTCCAATGTATCCCTGCAAAGTTTGGTGAAGATCTGAGTATGTCGTTTTTGACCTTATCTGGAACATCCTTTCTGAAAATTTGAAAATTCTTAAAAAATTCGTCGAAAATCTTGATGTCTCCAATCTCTTGTTTTGTACGTTTTTTCCACGTGTCTTGATATCCAATGTATCCCTGCAAAGTTTGGTGAAGATCTGAGTATGTAGTTTTTGACCTTATATGGAACCTCCTATCTGAAAATTTGAAAATTCTTAAAAAATTCGACCAAAATCTTGATGTTCCGAATCCTATGTTTTGTATGTTTTTTCCACGTGTCTTGACATCCAATGTATCCATGCAAAGTTTGGTGAAGATCTGAGTATGTAGTTTTTGACCTTATATTGAACCTCCCATCTGAAAATTTGAAAATTCTTAAAAAATTCGTCCAAAATCTTGATGACCCCAATCTCTTGTTTTGTACGTTTTTTCCACGTGTCTTGACATCCAAAGTATCCCTGCAAAGTTTGGTGAAGATCTGAGTATGTAGTTTTTGACCTTATATGGAACCTCCTTTCTGAAAATTTGAGAATTCTTAAAAAATTCGTCCAAAATCTTGATGTCTCCAATCTCTTGTTTTGTACGTTTTTTCCACGTGTCTTGACATCCAATGTATCCATGCAAAGTTTGGTGAAGATCTGAGTATGTCGTTTTTGACCTTATCTGGAACCTCCCATCTGAAAATTTGAAAATTCTTAAAAAATCCGTGCAAAATCTTGATGACCCCAATCTCTTGTTTTGTAAGTTTTTTCCACGTGTCTTGACATCCAATGTATCCATGCAAAGTTTGGTGAAGATCTGAGTATGTCGTTTTTGACCTTATCTGGAACCTCCCATCTGAAAATTTGAAAATTCTTAAAAAATTCGTCGAAAATCTTGATGTCTCCAATCTCTTGTTTTGTACGTTTTTTCCACGTGTCTTGACATGCAAAGTATCCCTGCAACGTTTGGTGAAGATCTGAGTATGTAGTTTTTGACCTTATCTGGAACCTCCTATCTGAAAATTTGAAAATTCTTAAAAAATTCGTCCAAAATCTTGATGTCTCCAATCTCTTGTTTTGTACGTTTTTTCCACGTGTCTTGACATCCAATGTATCCCTGCAATGTTTGGTGAAGATCTGAGTATGTAGTTTTTGACCTTATATGGAGCCTCCTATCTGAAAATTTGAAAATTCTTAAAAAATTCGTCCAAAATCTTGATGTCTCCAATCTCTTGTTTTGTACGTTCTTTCCACGTGTCTTGACATCCAATGTATCCCTGCAATGTTTGGTGAAGATCTGAGTATGTAGTTTTTGACCTTATATGGAACCTCCTATCTGAAAATTTGAAAATTCTTAAAAAATTCGTCCAAAATCTTGATGTCTCCAATCTCTTGTTTTGTACGTTTTTTCCACGTGTCTCGACCTCCAATGGATCCCTGCAAAGTTTGGTGAAGATCTGAGTATGTCGTTTTTGACCTTATCTGGAACCTCCCATCTGAAAATTTGAAAATTCTTAAAAAATTCGTCGAAAATCTTGATGTCTCCGATCTCTTGTTTTGTACGTTTTTTCCACGTGTCTTGACATGCAAAGTATTCCTGCAAAGTTTGGTGAAAATCTGAGTATGTAGTTTTTGACCTCATCTGGAACCTCCTATCTGAAAATTTGAAAATTCTTAAAAAATTCGTCCAAAATCTTGATGTCTCCGATCTCTTGTTTTGTACGTTTTTTCCACGTGTCTTGACATGCAAAGTATTCCTGCAAAGTTTGGTGAAAATCTGAGTATGTAGTTTTTGACCTTATCTGGAACCTCCCATCTGAAAATTTGAAAATTCTTAAAAAATTCGACCAATATCTTGATGTCTCCAATCTTTTGTTTTGTACGTTTTTTCCACGTGTCTTGACATCCAATGTATCCCTGCAAAGTTTGGTGAAGATCTGAGTATGTAGTTTTTGACCTTATATGGAACCTCCTATCTGAAAATTTGAAAATTCTTAAAAAATTCGTCCAAAATCTTGATGACCCCAATCTCTTGTTTTGTACGTTTTTTCCACGTGTCTTGACACATAATGTATCCATGCAAAGTTTGGTGAAGATCTGAGTATGTAGTTTTTGACCTTATATGGAACCTCCTATCTGAAAATTTGAAAATTCTTAAAAAATTCGTCGAAAATCTTGATGTCTCCAATCTCTTGTTTTGTACGTTTTTTCCACGTGTCTTGATATCCAATGTATCCCTGCAAAGTTTGGTGAAGATCTGAGTATGTCGTTTTTGACCTTATCTGGAACATCCTTTCTGAAAATTTGAAAATTGTTAAAAAATTCGTCCAAAATCTTGATGTCTCCAATCTCTTTTTTGTACGTTTTTTCCACGTGTCTTGACATCCAATGTATCCCTGCAAAGTTTGGTGAAGATCTGAGTATGTAGTTTTTGACCTTATCTGGAACCTCCCACCTGAAAATTTGAAAATTCTTAAAAAATTCGACCAAAATCTTGATGTCTCCAATCTTTTGTTTTGTACGTTTTTTCCACGTGTCTTGACACATAATGTATCCATGCAAAGTTTGGTGAAGATCTGAGTATGTAGTTTTTGACCTTATATGGAACCTCCTATCTGAAAATTTGAAAATTCTTAAAAAAATCGTCCAAAATCTTGATGTCTCCAATCTCTTGTTTTGTACGTTTTTTCCACGTGTCTTGACATCCAATGTATCCCTGCAAAGTTTGGTGAAGATCTGAGTATGTAGTTTTTGACCTTATCTGGAACCTCCCATCTGAAAATTTGAAAATTCCTAAAAAATCCGTGCAAAATCTTGATGACCCCAATCTCTTGTTTTGTACGTTTTTTCCACGTGTCTTGACATCCAATGTATCCATGCAAAGTTTGGTGAAGATCTGAGTATGTCGTTTTTGACCTTATCTGGAACATCCTTTCTGAAAATTTGAAAATTGTTAAAAAATTCGTCCAAAATCTTGATGTCTCCAATCTCTTTTTTGTACGTTTTTTCCACGTGTCTTGACATCCAATGTATCCCTGCAAAGTTTGGTGAAGATCTGAGTATGTAGTTTTTGACCTTATCTGGAACCTCCCATCTGAAAATTTGAAAATTCTTAAAAAATTCGTCGAAAATCTTGATGTCTCCGATCTCTTGTTTTGTACGTTTTTTCCACGTGTCTTGACATCCAATGTATCCCTGCAAAGTTTGGTGAAGATCTGAGTATGTTGTTTTTGACCGTATCTGGAACATCCTTTCTGAAAATTTGAAAATTGTTAAAAAATTCGTCCAAAATCTTGATGTCTCCTATCTCTTGTTTTGTACGTTTTTTCCACGTGTCTTGACATCCAATGTATCCCTGCAAAGTTTGGTGAAGATCTGAGTATGTAGTTTTTGACCTTATCTGGAACCTCCCATCTGAAAATTTGAAAATTCTTAAAAAATTCGACCAATATCTTGATGTCTCCAATCTTTTGTTTTGTACGTTTTTTCCACGTGTCTTGACACATAATGTATCCATGCAAAGTTTGGTGAAGATCTGAGTATGTAGTTTTTGACCTTATATGGAACCTCCTATCTGAAAATTTGAAAATTCTTAAAAAATTCGTCCAAAATCTTGATGTCTCCAATCTCTTGTTTTGTACGTTTTTTCCACGTGTCTTGACATGCAAAGTATCCCTGCAACGTTTGGTGAAGATCTGAGTATGTAGTTTTTGACTTTATCTGGAACCTCCTATCTGAAAATTTGAAAATTCTTCAAAAATTCGTCGAAAATCTTGATGTCTCCAATCTCTTGTTTTGTACGTTTTTTCCACGTGTCTTGACATCCAATGTATCCCTGCAATGTTTGGTGGAGATCTGAGTATGTAGTTTTTGACCTTATCTGGGACCTCCTATCAGAAAATTTGAAAATTCTTCAAAAATTCGTCCAAAATCTTGATGTCTCCAATCTCTTGTTTTGTACGTTTTTTCCACGTGTCTCGACCTCCAATGTATCCCTGCAAAGTTTGGTGAAGATCTGAGTATGTCGTTTTTGACCTTATCTGGAACATCCTTTCTGAAAATTTGAAAATTCTTAAAAAATTCGTCGAAAATCTTGATGTCTCCAATCTCTTGTTTTGTACGTTTTTTCCACGTGTCTTGACATCCAATGTATCCCTGCAAAGTTTGGTGAAGATCTGAGTATGTAGTTTTTGACCTTATATTTAACCTCCTTTCTGAAAATTTGAAAATTCTCAAAAAATTCGTCCATAATCTTGATGTCTCCAATCTCTTGTTTTGTACGTTTTTTCCACGTGTCTTGACATCCAATGTATCCCTGCAAAGTTTGGTGAAGATCTGAGTATGTCGTTTTTGACCTTATATGGAACCTCCTATCTGAAAATTTGAAAATTCTTAAAAAATTCGTCCAAAATCTTGATGACCCCAATCTCTTGTTTTGTACGTTTTTTCCACGTGTCTTGACACATAATGTATCCATGCAAAGTTTGGTGAAGATCTGAGTATGTAGTTTTTGACCTTATATGGAACCTCCTATCTGAAAATTTGAAAATTCTTAAAAAATTCGTCCAAAATCTTGATGTCTCCAATCTCTTGTTTTGTACGTTTTTTCCACGTGTCTTGACATCCAATGTATCCCTGCAAAGTTTGGTGAAGATCTGAGTATGTAGTTTTTGACCTTATCTGGAACCTCCCATCTGAAAATTTGAAAATTCCTAAAAAATCCGTGCAAAATCTTGATGACCCCAATCTCTTGTTTTGTACGTTTTTTCCACGTGTCTTGACATCCAATGTATCCATGCAAAGTTTGGTGAAGATCTGAGTATGTCGTTTTTGACCTTATCTGGAACATCCTTTCTGAAAATTTGAAAATTGTTAAAAAATTCGTCCAAAATCTTGATGTCTCCAATCTCTTTTTTGTACGTTTTTTCCACGTGTCTTGACATCCAATGTATTCCTGCAATGTTTGGTGAAGATCTGAGTATGTAGTTTTTGACCTTATATGGAACCTCCTATCTGAAAATTTGAAAATTCTTAAAAAATTCGACCAAAATCTTGATGTTCCGAATCCTATGTTTTGTATGTTTTTTCCACGTTTCTTGACATCCAATGTATCCATGCAAAGTTTGGTGAAGATCTGAGTATGTAGTTTTTGACCTTATATTGAACCTCCCATCTGAAAATTTGAAAATTCTTAAAAAATTCGTCCAAAATCTTGATGACCCCAATCTCTTGTTTTGTACGTTTTTTCCACGTGTCTTGACATCCAAAGTATCCCTGCAAAGTTTGGTGAAGATCTGAGTATGTAGTTTTTGACCTTATATGGAACCTCCTTTCTGAAAATTTGAGAATTCTTAAAAAATTCGTCCAAAATCTTGATGTCTCCAATCTCTTGTTTTGTACGTTTTTTCCACGTGTCTTGACATCCAATGTATCCATGCAAAGTTTGGTGAAGATCTGAGTATGTCGTTTTTGACCTTATCTGGAACCTCCCATCTGAAAATTTGAAGATTCTTAAAAAATTCGTCGAAAATCTTGATGTCTCCAATCTTTTGTTTTGTACGTTTTTTCCACGTGTCTTGACATGCAAAGTATCCCTGCAACGTTTGGTGAAGATCTGAGTATGTAGTTTTTGACCTTATCTGGAACCTCCTATCTGAAAATTTGAAAATTCTTAAAAAATTCGTCGAAAATCTTGATGTCTCCAATCTTTTGTTTTGTACGTTTTTTCCACGTGTCTTGACATGCAAAGTATCCCTGCAACGTTTGGTGAAGATCTGAGTATGTAGTTTTTGACCTTATATGGAACCTCCTATCTGAAAATTTGAAAATTCTTAAAAAATTCGTCGAAAATCTTGATGTCTCCAATCTCTTGTTTTGTACGTTTTTTCCACGTGTCTTGATATCCAATGTATCCCTGCAAAGTTTGGTGAAGATCTGAGTATGTCGTTTTTGACCTTATCTGGAACATCCTTTCTGAAAATTTGAAAATTGTTAAAAAATTCGTCCAAAATCTTGATGTCTCCAATCTCTTTTTTGTACGTTTTTTCCACGTGTCTTGACATCCAATGTATCCCTGCAAAGTTTGGTGAAGATCTGAGTATGTAGTTTTTGACCTTATCTGGAACCTCCCATCTGAAAATTTGAAAATTCTTAAAAAATTCGACCAAAATCTTGATGTCTCCAATCTTTTGTTTTGTACGTTTTTTCCACGTGTCTTGACACATAATGTATCCATGCAAAGTTTGGTGAAGATCTGAGTATGTAGTTTTTGACCTTATATGGAACCTCCTATCTGAAAATTTGAAAATTCTTAAAAAATTCGTCCAAAATCTTGATGTCTCCAATCTCTTGTTTTGTACGTTTTTTCCACGTGTCTTGACATCCAATGTATCCCTGCAAAGTTTGGTGAAGATCTGAGTATGTAGTTTTTGACCTTATCTGGAACCTCCCATCTGAAAATTTGAAAATTCCTAAAAAATCCGTGCAAAATCTTGATGACCCCAATCTCTTGTTTTGTACGTTTTTTCCACGTGTCTTGACATCCAATGTATCCATGCAAAGTTTGGTGAAGATCTGAGTATGTCGTTTTTGACCTTATCTGGAACATCCTTTCTGAAAATTTGAAAATTGTTAAAAAATTCGTCCAAAATCTTGATGTCTCCAATCTCTTTTTTGTACGTTTTTTCCACGTGTCTTGACATCCAATGTATCCCTGCAAAGTTTGGTGAAGATCTGAGTATGTAGTTTTTGACCTTATCTGGAACCTCCCATCTGAAAATTTGAAAATTCTTCAAAAATTCGTCGAAAATCTTGATGTCTCCAATCTCTTGTTTTGTACGTTTTTTCCACGTGTCTCGACCTCCAATGGATCCCTGCAAAGTTTGGTGAAGATCTGAGTATGTCGTTTTTGACCTTATCTGGAACATCCTTTCTGAAAATTTGAAAATTCTTAAAAAATTCGTCGAAAATCTTGATGTCTCCAATCTCTTGTTTTGTACGTTTTTTCCACGTGTCTTGACATCCAATGTATCCCTGCAAAGTTTGGTGAAGATCTGAGTATGTAGTTTTTGACCTTATATGGAACCTCCTATCTGAAAATTTGAAAATTCTTAAAAAATTCGTCCAAAATCTTGATGTCTCCAATCTCTTGTTTTGTACGTTTTTTCCACGTGTCTCGACCTCCAATGGATCCCTGCAAAGTTTGGTGAAGATCTGAGTATGTCGTTTTTGACCTTATCTGGAACCTCCCATCTGAAAATTTGAAAATTCTTAAAAAATTCGTCGAAAATCTTGATGTCTCCAATCTTTTGTTTTGTACGTTTTTTCCACGTGTCTTGACATGCAAAGTATCCCTGCAACGTTTGGTGAAGATCTGAGTATGTAGTTTTTGACCTTATCTGAAACCTCCTATCTGAAAATTTGAAAATTCTTAAAAAATTCGTCGAAAATCTTGATGTCTCCAATCTCTTGTTTTGTACGTTTTTTCCACGTGTCTTGATATCCAATGTATCCCTGCAAAGTTTGGTGAAGATCTGAGTATGTCGTTTTTGACCTTATCTTGAACATCCTTTCTGAAAATTTGAAAATTCTTAAAAAATTCGTCCAAAATCTTGATGTCTCCAATCTCTTGTTTTGTACGTTTTTTCCACGTGTCTTGACACATAATGTATCCATGCAAAGTTTGGTGAAGATCTGAGTATGTAGTTTTTGACCTTATATGGAACCTCCTATCTGAAAATTTGAAAATTCTTAAAAAATTCGTCCAAAATCTTGATGACCCCAATCTCTTGTTTTGTACGTTTTTTCCACGTGTCTTGACACATAATGTATCCATGCAAAGTTTGGTGAAGATCTGAGTATGTAGTTTTTGACCTTATATGGAACCTCCTATCTGAAAATTTGAAAATTCTTAAAAAATTCGTCCAAAATCTTGATGTCTCCAATCTCTTGTTTTGTACGTTTTTTCCACGTGTCTTGACATCCAATGTATCCCTGCAAAGTTTGGTGAAGATCTGAGTATGTAGTTTTTGACCTTATCTGGAACCTCCCATCTGAAAATTTGAAAATTCCTAAAATATCCGTGCAAAATCTTGATGACCCCAATCTCTTGTTTTGTACGTTTTTTCCACGTGTCTTGACATCCAATGTATCCCTGCAAAGTTTGGTGAAGATCTGAGTATGTCGTTTTTGACCTTATCTGGAACATCCTTTCTGAAAATTTGAAAATTGTTAAAAAATTCGTCCAAAATTTTGATGTCTCCAATCTCTTGTTTTGTACGTTTTTTCCACGTGTCTTGACATCCAATGTATTCCTGCAATGTTTGGTGAAGATCTGAGTATGTAGTTTTTGACCTTATATGGAACCTCCTATCTGAAAATTTGAAAATTCTTAAAAAATTCGACCAAAATCTTGATGTTCCGAATCCTATGTTTTGTATGTTTTTTCCACGTGTCTTGACATCCAATGTATCCATGCAAAGTTTGGTGAAGATCTGAGTATGTAGTTTTTGACCTTATATTGAACCTCCCATCTGAAAATTTGAAAATTGTTAAAAAATTCGTCCAAAATCTTGATGTCTCCAATCTCTTTTTTGTACGTTTTTTCCACGTGTCTTGACATCCAATGTATCCCTGCAAAGTTTGGTGAAGATCTGAGTATGTAGTTTTTGACCTTATCTGGAACCTCCCATCTGAAAATTTGAAAATTCTTAAAAAATTCGTCGAAAATCTTGATGTCTCCAATCTTTTGTTTTGTACGTTTTTTCCACGTGTCTTGACATGCAAAGTATCCCTGCAACGTTTGGTGAAGATCTGAGTATGTAGTTTTTGACCTTATCTGGAACCTCCTATCTGAAAATTTGAAAATTCTTAAAAAATTCGTCGAAAATCTTGATGTCTCCAATCTCTTGTTTTGTACGTTTTTTCCACGTGTCTTGATATCCAATGTATCCCTGCAAAGTTTGGTGAAGATCTGAGTATGTCGTTTTTGACCTTATCTGGAACATCCTTTCTGAAAATTTGAAAATTCTTAAAAAATTCGTCCAAAATCTTGATGTCTCCAATCTCTTGTTTTGTACGTTTTTTCCACGTGTCTTGACACATAATGTATCCATGCAAAGTTTGGTGAAGATCTGAGTATGTAGTTTTTGACCTTATATGGAACCTCCTATCTGAAAATTTGAAAATTCTTAAAAAATTCGTCCAAAATCTTGATGACCCCAATCTCTTGTTTTGTACGTTTTTTCCACGTGTCTTGACACATAATGTATCCATGCAAAGTTTGGTGAAGATCTGAGTATGTAGTTTTTGACCTTATATGGAACCTCCTATCTGAAAATTTGAAAATTCTTAAAAAATTCGTCCAAAATCTTGATGTCTCCAATCTCTTGTTTTGTACGTTTTTTCCACGTGTCTTGACATCCAATGTATCCCTGCAAAGTTTGGTGAAGATCTGAGTATGTAGTTTTTGACCTTATCTGGAACCTCCGATCTGAAAATTTGAAAATTCCTAAAAAATCCGTGCAAAATCTTGATGACCCCAATCTCTTGTTTTGTACGTTTTTTCCACGTGTCTTGACATCCAATGTATCCATGCAAAGTTTGGTGAAGATCTGAGTATGTCGTTTTTGACCTTATCTGGAACATCCTTTCTGAAAATTTGAAAATTGTTAAAAAATTCGTCCAAAATTTTGATGTCTCCAATCTCTTGTTTTGTACGTTTTTTCCACGTGTCTTGACATCCAATGTATTCCTGCAATGTTTGGTGAAGATCTGAGTATGTAGTTTTTGACCTTATATGGAACCTCCTATCTGAAAATTTGAAAATTCTTAAAAAATTCGACCAAAATCTTGATGTTCCGAATCCTATGTTTTGTATGTTTTTTCCACGTGTCTTGACATCCAATGTATCCATGCAAAGTTTGGTGAAGATCTGAGTATGTAGTTTTTGACCTTATATTGAACCTCCCATCTGAAAATTTGAAAATTGTTAAAAAATTCGTCCAAAATCTTGATGTCTCCAATCTCTTTTTTGTACGTTTTTTCCACGTGTCTTGACATCCAATGTATCCCTGCAAAGTTTGGTGAAGATCTGAGTATGTAGTTTTTGACCTTATCTGGAACCTCCCATCTGAAAATTTGAAAATTCTTAAAAAATTCGACCAAAATCTTGATGTCTCCAATCTTTTGTTTTGTACGTTTTTTCCACGTGTCTTGACACATAATGTATCCATGCAAAGTTTGGTGAAGATCTGAGTATGTAGTTTTTGGCCTTATATGGAACCTCCTATCTGAAAATTTGAAAATTCTTAAAAAATTCGTCCAAAATCTTGATGTCTCCAATCTCTTGTTTTGTACGTTTTTTCCACGTGTCTTGACATCCAATGTATCCCTGCAAAGTTTGGTGAAGATCTGAGTATGTAGTTTTTGACCTTATCTGGAACCTCCCATCTGAAAATTTGAAAATTCCTAAAAAATCCGTGCAAAATCTTGATGACCCCAATCTCTTGTTTTGTACGTTTTTTCCACGTGTCTTGACATCCAATGTATTCCTGCAATGTTTGGTGAAGATCTGAGTATGTAGTTTTTGACCTTATATGGAACCTCCTATCTGAAAATTTGAAAATTCTTAAAAAATTCGACCAAAATCTTGATGTTCCGAATCCTATGTTTTGTATGTTTTTTACACGTATCTTGACATCCAATGTATCCATGCAAAGTTTGGTGAAGATCTGAGTATGTAGTTTTTGACCTTATATTGAACCTCCCATCTGAAAATTTGAAAATTCTTAAAAAATTCGTCCAAAATCTTGATGACCCCAATCTCTTGTTTTGTACGTTTTTTCCACGTGTCTTGACATTCAAAGTATCCCTGCAAAGTTTGGTGAAGATCTGAGTATGTAGTTTTTGACCTTATATGGAACCTCCTTTCTGAAAATTTGAGAATTCTTAAAAAATTCGTCCAAAATCTTGATGTCTCCAATCTCTTGTTTTGTACGTTTTTTCCACGTGTCTTGACAACCAATGTATCCATGCAAAGTTTGGTGAAGATCTGAGTATGTCGTCTTTGACCTTATCTGGAACCTCCCATCTGAAAATTTGAAAATTCTTAAAAAATTCGTCGAAAATCTTGATGTCTCCAATCTTTTGTTTTGTACGTTTTTTCCACGTGTCTTGACATGCAAAGTATCCCTGCAACGTTTGGTGAAGATCTGAGTATGTAGTTTTTGACCTTATCTGGAACCTCCTATCTGAAAATTTGAAAATTCTTAAAAAATTCGTCGAAAATCTTGATGTCTCCAATCTCTTGTTTTGTACGTTTTTTCCACGTGTCTTGATATCCAATGTATCCCTGCAAAGTTTGGTGAAGATCTGAGTATGTCGTTTTTGACCTTATCTGGAACATCCTTTCTGAAAATTTGAAAATTGTTAAAAAATTCGTCCAAAATTTTGATGTCTCCAATCTCTTGTTTTGTACGTTTTTTCCACGTGTCTTGACATCCAATGTATTCCTGCAATGTTTGGTGAAGATCTGAGTATGTAGTTTTTGACCTTATATGGAACCTCCTATCTGAAAATTTGAAAATTCTTAAAAAATTCGACCAAAATCTTGATGTTCCGAATCCTATGTTTTGTATGTTTTTTCCACGTGTCTTGACATCCAATGTATCCATGCAAAGTTTGGTGAAGATCTGAGTATGTAGTTTTTGACCTTATATTGAACCTCCCATCTGAAAATTTGAAAATTGTTAAAAAATTCGTCCAAAATCTTGATGTCTCCAATCTCTTTTTTGTACGTTTTTTCCACGTGTCTTGACATCCAATGTATCCCTGCAAAGTTTGGTGAAGATCTGAGTATGTAGTTTTTGACCTTATCTGGAACCTCCCATCTGAAAATTTGAAAATTCTTAAAAAATTCGTCGAAAATCTTGATGTCTCCAATCTTTTGTTTTGTACGTTTTTTCCACGTGTATTGACATGCAAAGTATCCCTGCAACGTTTGGTGAAGATCTGAGTATGTAGTTTTTGACCTTATCTGGAACCTCCTATCTGAAAATTTGAAAATTCTTAAAAAATTCGTCGAAAATCTTGATGTCTCCAATCTCTTGTTTTGTACGTTTTTTCCACGTGTCTTGATATCCAATGTATCCCTGCAAAGTTTGGTGAAGATCTGAGTATGTCGTTTTTGACCTTATCTGGAACATCCTTTCTGAAAATTTGAAAATTCTTAAAAAATTCGTCCAAAATCTTGATGTCTCCAATCTCTTGTTTTGTACGTTTTTTCCACGTGTCTTGACACATAATGTATCCATGCAAAGTTTGGTGAAGATCTGAGTATGTAGTTTTTGACCTTATATGGAACCTCCTATCTGAAAATTTGAAAATTCTTAAAAAATTCGTCCAAAATCTTGATGACCCCAATCTCTTGTTTTGTACGTTTTTTCCACGTGTCATGACACATAATGTATCCATGCAAAGTTTGGTGAAGATCTGAGTATGAAGTTTTTGACCTTATATGGAACCTCCTATCTGAAAATTTGAAAATTCTTAAAAAATTCGTCCAAAATCTTGATGTCTCCAATCTCTTGTTTTGTACGTTTTTTCCACGTGTCTTGACATCCAATGTATCCCTGCAAAGTTTGGTGAAGATCTGAGTATGTAGTTTTTGACCTTATCTGGAACCTCCCATCTGAAAATTTGAAAATTCCTAAAAAATCCGTGCAAAATCTTGATGACCCCAATCTCTTGTTTTGTACGTTTTTTCCACGTGTCTTGACATCCAATGTATCCATGCAAAGTTTGGTGAAGATCTGAGTATGTCGTTTTTGACCTTATCTGGAACATCCTTTCTGAAAATTTGAAAATTGTTAAAAAATTCGTCCAAAATTTTGATGTCTCCAATCTCTTGTTTTGTACGTTTTTTCCACGTGTCTTGACATCCAATGTATTCCTGCAATGTTTGGTGAAGATCTGAGTATGTAGTTTTTGACCTTATATGGAACCTCCTATCTGAAAATTTGAAAATTCTTAAAAAATTCGACCAAAATCTTGATGTTCCGAATCCTATGTTTTGTATGTTTTTTCTCGTGTCTTGACATCCAATGTATCCATGCAAAGTTTGGTGAAGATCTGAGTATGTAGTTTTTGACCTTATATTGAACCTCCCATCTGAAAATTTGAAAATTGTTAAAAAATTCGTCCAAAATCTTGATGTCTCCAATCTCTTTTTTGTACGTTTTTTCCACGTGTCTTGACATCCAATGTATCCCTGCAAAGTTTGGTGAAGATCTGAGTATGTAGTTTTTGACCTTATCTGGAACCTCCCATCTGAAAATTTGAAAATTCTTAAAAAATTCGACCAAAATCTTGATGTCTCCAATCTTTTGTTTTGTACGTTTTTTCCACGTGTCTTGACACATAATGTATCCATGCAAAGTTTGGTGAAGATCTGAGTATGTAGTTTTTGGCCTTATATGGAACCTCCTATCTGAAAATTTGAAAATTCTTAAAAAATTCGTCCAAAATCTTGATGTCTCCAATCTCTTGTTTTGTACGTTTTTTCCACGTGTCTTGACATCCAATGTATCCCTGCAAAGTTTGGTGAAGATCTGAGTATGTAGTTTTTGACCTTATCTGGAACCTCCCATCTGAAAATTTGAAAATTCCTAAAAAATCCGTGCAAAATCTTGATGACCCCAATCTCTTGTTTTGTACGTTTTTTCCACGTGTCTTGACATCCAATGTATTCCTGCAATGTTTGGTGAAGATCTGAGTATGTAGTTTTTGACCTTATATGGAACCTCCTATCTGAAAATTTGAAAATTCTTAAAAAATTCGACCAAAATCTTGATGTTCCGAATCCTATGTTTTGTATGTTTTTTACACGTGTCTTGACATCCAATGTATCCATGCAAAGTTTGGTGAAGATCTGAGTATGTAGTTTTTGACCTTATATTGAACCTCCCATCTGAAAATTTGAAAATTCTTAAAAAATTCGTCCAAAATCTTGATGACCCCAATCTCTTGTTTTGTACGTTTTTTCCACGTGTCTTGACATTCAAAGTATCCCTGCAAAGTTTGGTGAAGATCTGAGTATGTAGTTTTTGACCTTATATGGAACCTCCTTTCTGAAAATTTGAGAATTCTTAAAAAATTCGTCCAAAATCTTGATGTCTCCAATCTCTTGTTTTGTACGTTTTTTCCACGTGTCTTGACAACCAATGTATCCATGCAAAGTTTGGTGAAGATCTGAGTATGTCGTCTTTGACCTTATCTGGAACCTCCCATCTGAAAATTTGAAAATTCTTAAAAAATTCGTCGAAAATCTTGATGTCTCCAATCTTTTGTTTTGTACGTTTTTTCCACGTGTCTTGACATGCAAAGTATCCCTGCAACGTTTGGTGAAGATCTGAGTATGTAGTTTTTGACCTTATCTGGAACCTCCTATCTGAAAATTTGAAAATTCTTAAAAAATTCGTCGAAAATCTTGATGTCTCCAATCTCTTGTTTTGTACGTTTTTTCCACGTGTCTTGATATCCAATGTATCCCTGCAAAGTTTGGTGAAGATCTGAGTATGTCGTTTTTGACCTTATCTGGAACATCCTTTCTGAAAATTTGAAAATTGTTAAAAAATTCGTCCAAAATCTTGATGTCTCCAATCTCTTTTTTGTACGTTTTTTCCACGTGTCTTGACATCCAATGTATCCCTGCAAAGTTTGGTGAAGATCTGAGTATGTAGTTTTTGACCTTATCTGGAACCTCCCATCTGAAAATTTGAAAATTCTTAAAAAATTCGACCAAAATCTTGATGTCTCCAATCTTTTGTTTTGTACGTTTTTTCCACGTGTCTTGACACATAATGTATCCATGCAAAGTTTGGTGAAGATCTGAGTATGTAGTTTTTGACCTTATATGGAACCTCCTATCTGAAAATTTGAAAATTCTTAAAAAATTCGTCCAAAATCTTGATGTCTCCAATCTCTTGTTTTGTACGTTTTTTCCACGTGTCTTGACATCCAATGTATCCCTGCAAAGTTTGGTGAAGATCTGAGTATGTAGTTTTTGACCTTATCTGGAACCTCCCATCTGAAAATTTGAAAATTCCTAAAAAATCCGTGCAAAATCTTGATGACCCCAATCTCTTGTTTTGTACGTTTTTTCCACGTGTCTTGACATCCAATGTATCCATGCAAAGTTTGGTGAAGATCTGAGTATGTCGTTTTTGACCTTATCTGGAACATCCTTTCTGAAAATTTGAAAATTGTTAAAAAATTCGTCCAAAATCTTGATGTCTCCAATCTCTTTTTTGTACGTTTTTTCCACGTGTCTTGACATCCAATGTATCCCTGCAAAGTTTGGTGAAGATCTGAGTATGTAGTTTTTGACCTTATCTGGAACCTCCCATCTGAAATTTTGAAAATTCTTCAAAAATTCGTCGAAAATCTTGATGTCTCCAATCTCTTGTTTTGTACGTTTTTTCCACGTGTCTCGACCTCCAATGGATCCCTGCAAAGTTTGGTGAAGATCTGAGTATGTCGTCTTTGACCTTATCTGGAACCTCCCATCTGAAAATTTGAAAATTCTTAAAAAATTCGTCGAAAATCTTGATGTCTCCAATCTTTTGTTTTGTACGTTTTTTCCACGTGTCTTGACATGCAAAGTATCCCTGCAACGTTTGGTGAAGATCTGAGTATGTAGTTTTTGACCTTATCTGGAACCTCCTATCTGAAAATTTGAAAATTCTTAAAAAATTCGTCGAAAATCTTGATGTCTCCAATCTCTTGTTTTGTACGTTTTTTCCACGTGTCTTGATATCCAATGTATCCCTGCAAAGTTTGGTGAAGATCTGAGTATGTCGTTTTTGACCTTATCTGGAACATCCTTTCTGAAAATTTGAAAATTGTTAAAAAATTCGTCCAAAATCTTGATGTCTCCAATCTCTTTTTTGTACGTTTTTTCCACGTGTCTTGACATCCAATGTATCCCTGCAAAGTTTGGTGAAGATCTGAGTATGTAGTTTTTGACCTTATCTGGAACCTCCCATCTGAAAATTTGAAAATTCTTAAAAAATTCGACCAAAATCTTGATGTCTCCAATCTTTTGTTTTGTACGTTTTTTCCACGTGTCTTGACACATAATGTATCCATGCAAAGTTTGGTGAAGATCTGAGTATGTAGTTTTTGACCTTATATGGAACCTCCTATCTGAAAATTTGAAAATTCTTAAAAAATTCGTCCAAAATCTTGATGTCTCCAATCTCTTGTTTTGTACGTTTTTTCCACGTGTCTTGACATCCAATGTATCCCTGCAAAGTTTGGTGAAGATCTGAGTATGTAGTTTTTGACCTTATCTGGAACCTCCCATCTGAAAATTTGAAAATTCCTAAAAAATCCGTGCAAAATCTTGATGACCCCAATCTCTTGTTTTGTACGTTTTTTCCACGTGTCTTGACATCCAATGTATCCATGCAAAGTTTGGTGAAGATCTGAGTATGTCGTTTTTGACCTTATCTGGAACATCCTTTCTGAAAATTTGAAAATTGTTAAAAAATTCGTCCAAAATCTTGATGTCTCCAATCTCTTTTTTGTACGTTTTTTCCACGTGTCTTGACATCCAATGTATCCCTGCAAAGTTTGGTGAAGATCTGAGTATGTAGTTTTTGACCTTATCTGGAACCTCCCATCTGAAATTTTGAAAATTCTTCAAAAATTCGTCGAAAATCTTGATGTCTCCAATCTCTTGTTTTGTACGTTTTTTCCACGTGTCTCGACCTCCAATGGATCCCTGCAAAGTTTGGTGAAGATCTGAGTATGTCGTTTTTGACCTTATCTGGAACATCCTTTCTGAAAATTTGAAAATTCTTAAAAAATTCGTCGAAAATCTTGATGTCTCCAATCTCTTGTTTTGTACGTTTTTTCCACGTGTCTTGACATCCAATGTATCCCTGCAATGTTTGGTGGAGATCTGAGTATGTAGTTTTTGACCTTATCTGGGACCTCCTATCAGAAAATTTGAAAATTCTTCAAAAATTCGTCCAAAATCTTGATGTCTCCAATCTCTTGTTTTGTACGTTTTTTCCACGTGTCTCGACCTCCAATGTATCCCTGCAAAGTTTGGTGAAGATCTGAGTATGTCGTTTTTGACCTTATCTGGAACATCCTTTCTGAAAATTTGAAAATTCTTAAAAAATTCGTCGAAAATCTTGATGTCTCCAATCTCTTGTTTTGTACGTTTTTTCCACGTGTCTTGACATCCAATGTATCCCTGCAAAGTTTTGTGAAGATCTGAGTATGTAGTTTTTGACCTTATATGGAACCTCCTATCTGAAAATTTGAAAATTCTTAAAAAATTCGTCCAAAATCTTGATGTCTCCAATCTCTTGTTTTGTACGTTTTTTCCACGTGTCTCGACCTCCAATGGATCCCTGCAAAGTTTGGTGAAGATCTGAGTATGTCGTTTTTGACCTTATCTGGAACCTCCCATCTGAAAATTTGAAAATTCTTAAAAAATTCGTCGAAAATCTTGATGTCTCCGATCTCTTGTTTTGTACGTTTTTTCCACGTGTCTTGACATGCAAAGTATTCCTGCAAAGTTTGGTGAAGATCTGAGTATGTAGTTTTTGACCTCATCTGGAACCTCCTATCTGAAAATTTGAAAATTCTTAAAAAATTCGTCCAAAATCTTGATGTCTCCAATCTCTTGTTTTGTACGTTTTTTTCCACGTGTCTTGACATCCAATGTATCCCTGCAAAGTTTGGTGAAGATCTGAGTATGTAGTTTTTGACCTTATCTGGAACCTCCTATCTGAAAATTTGAAAATTCTTAAAAAATTCGTCCAAAATCTTGATGTCTCCAATCTCTTGTTTTGTACGTTTTTTCCACGTGTCTTGATATCCAATGTATCCCTGCAAAGTTTGGTGAAGATCTGAGTATGTCGTTTTTGACCTTATCTGGAACATCCTTTCTGAAAATTTGAAAATTGTTAAAAAATTCGTCCAAAATCTTGATGTCTCCTATCTCTTGTTTTGTACGTTTTTTCCACGTGTCTTGACATCCAATGTATCCCTGCAAAGTTTGGTGAAGATCTGAGTATGTAGTTTTTGACCTTATCTGGAACCTCCCATCTGAAAATTTGAAAATTCTTAAAAAATTCGACCAAAATCTTGATGTCTCCAATCTCTTGTTTTGTACCTTTTTCCACGTGTCTTGACACACAATGTATCCATGCAAAGTTTGGTGAAGATCTGAGTATGTAGTTTTTGACCTTATATGGAACCTCCTATCTGAAAATTTGAAAATTCTTAAAAAATTCGTCCAAAATCTTGATGTCTCCAATCTCTTGTTTTGTACGTTTTTTCCACGTGTCTTGACATCCAATGTATCCCTGCAAAGTTTGGTGAAGATCTGAGTATGTAGTTTTTGACCTTATCTGGAACCTCCCATCTGAAAATTTGAAAATTCCTAAAAAATCCGTCCAAAATCTTGATGACCACAATCTCTTGTTTTGTACGTCTTTTCCACGTGTCTTGACATTCAATGTATCCCTGCAAAGTTTGGTGAAGATCTGAGTATGTAGTTTTTGACCTTATATGGAACCTCCTTTCTGAAAATTTGAAAATTCTTAAAAAATTCGTCCAAAATCTTGAAGACCCCAATCTCTTGTTTTGTACGTTTTTTCCACGTGTCTTGACATCCAATGTATCCCTGCAAAGTTTGGTGAAGATCTGAGTATGTAGTTTTTGACCTTATATGGAACCTCCTTTCTGAAAATTTGAGAATTCTTAAAAAATTCGTCCAAAATCTTGATGTCTCCAATCTCTTGTTTTGTACGTTTTTTCCACGTGTCTTGACATCCAATGTATCCATGCAAAGTTTGGTGAAGATCTGAGTATGTCGTTTTTGACCTTATCTGGAACCTCCCATCCGAAAATTTGAAAATTCTTAAAAAATTCGTCGAAAATCTTGATGTCTCCAATCTCTTGTTTTGTACGTTTTTTCCACGTGTCTTGACATGCAAAGTATCCCTGCAACGTTTGGTGAAGATCTGAGTATGTAGTTTTTGACCTTATCTGGAACCTCCTATCTGAAAATTTGAAAATTCTTCAAAAATTCGTCCAAAATCTTGATGTCTCCAATCTCTTGCTTTGTACGTTTTTCCACGTGTCTTGACATCCAATGTATCCCTGCAATGTTTGGTGGAGATCTGAGTATGTAGTTTTTGACCTTATCTGGAACCTCCTATCTGAAAATTTGAAAATTCTTCAAAAATTCGTCCAAAATCTTGATGTCTCCAATCTCTTGTTTTGTACGTTTTTTCCACGTGTCTCGACCTCCAATGTATCCCTGCAAAGTTAGTGAAGATCTGAGTATGTCGTTTTTGACCTTATCTGGAACATCCTTTCTGAAAATTTGAAAATTCTTAAAAAATTCGTCGAAAATCTTGATGTCTCCAATCTCTTGTTTTGTACGTTTTTTCCTCGTTTCTTGACATCCAATGTATCCCTGCAAAGTTTGGTGAAGATCTGAGTATGTAGTTTTTGACCTTATATGGAACCTCCTATCTGAAAATTTGAAAATTCTTAAAAAATTCGTCCAAAATCTTGATGTCTCCAATCTCTTGTTTTGTACCTTTTTTCCACGTGTCTTGATATCCAATGTATCCCTGCAAAGTTTGGTGAAGATCTGAGTATGTCGTTTTTGACCTTATCTGGAACATCCTTTCTGAAAATTTGAAAATTGTTAAAAAATTCGTCCAAAATCTTGATGTCTCCAATCTCTTTTTTGTACGTTTTTTCCACGTGTCTTGACATCCAATGTATCCCTGCAAAGTTTGGTGAAGATCTGAGTATGTAGTTTTTGACCTTATCTGGAACCTCCCATCTGAAAATTTGAAAATTCTTAAAAAATTCGACCAAAATCTTGATGTCTCCAATCTTTTGTTTTGTACGTTTTTTCCACGTGTCTTGACACATAATGTATCCATGCAAAGTTTGGTGAAGATCTGAGTATGTAGTTTTTGACCTTATATGGAACCTCCTATCTGAAAATTTGAAAATTCTTAAAAAATTCGTCCAAAATCTTGATGTCTCCAATCTCTTGTTTTGTACGTTTTTTCCACGTGTCTTGACATCCAATGTATCCCTGCAAAGTTTGGTGAAGATCTGAGTATGTAGTTTTTGACCTTATCTGGAACCTCCCATCTGAAAATTTGAAAATTCCTAAAAAATCCGTGCAAAATCTTGATGACCCCAATCTCTTGTTTTGTACGTTTTTTCCACGTGTCTTGACATCCAATGTATTCCTGCAATGTTTGGTGAAGATCTGAGTATGTAGTTTTTGACCTTATATGGAACCTCCTATCTGAAAATTTGAAAATTCTTAAAAAATTCGACCAAAATCTTGATGTTCCGAATCCTATGTTTTGTATGTTTTTTCCACGTGTCTTGACATCCAATGTATCCATGCAAAGTTTGGTGAAGATCTGAGTATGTAGTTTTTGACCTTATATTGAACCTCCCATCTGAAAATTTGAAAATTCTTAAAAAATTCGTCCAAAATCTTGATGACCCCAATCTCTTGTTTTGTACGTTTTTTCCACGTGTCTTGACATCCAAAGTATCCCTGCAAAGTTTGGTGAAGATCTGAGTATGTAGTTTTTGACCTTATATTGAACCTCCCATCTGAAAATTTGAAAATTCTTAAAAAATTCGTCCAAAATCTTGATGTCTCCAATCTCTTTTTTTGTACGTTTTTTCCACGTGTCTTGACATCCAATGTATCCATGCAAAGTTTGGTGAAGATCTGAGTATGTCGTTTTTGACCTTATCTGGAACCTCCCATCTGAAAATTTGAAAATTCTTAAAAAATTCGTCGAAAATCTTGATGTCTCCAATCTTTTGTTTTGTACGTTTTTTCCACGTGTCTTGACATGCAAAGTATCCCTGCAACGTTTGGTGAAGATCTGAGTATGTAGTTTTTGACCTTATCTGGAACCTCCTATCTGAAAATTGAGAAAATTCTTCAAAAATTCGTCGAAAATCTTGATGTCTCCAATCTCTTGTTTTGTACGTTTTTTCCACGTGTCTTGACATCCAATGTATTCCTGCAATGTTTGGTGGAGATCTGAGTATGTAGTTTTAGACCTTATCTGGAACCTCCTATCTGAAAATTTGAAAATTCTTCAAAAATTCGTCCAAAATCTTGATGTCTCCAATCTCTTGTTTTGTACGTTTTTTCCACGTGTCTCGACCTCCAATGGATCCCTGCAAAGTTTGGTGAAGATCTGAGTATGTCGTTTTTGACCTTATCTGGAACATCCTTTCTGAAAATTTGAAAATTCTTAAAAAATTCGTCGAAAATCTTGATGTCTCCAATCTCTTGTTTTGTACGTTTTTTCCACGTGTCTTGACATCCAATGTATCCCTGCAAAGTTTGGTGAAGATCTGAGTATGTAGTTTTTGACCTTATATGGAACCTCCTATCTGAAAATTTGAAAATTCTTAAAAAATTCGTCCAAAATCTTGATGTCTCCAATCTCTTGTTTTGTACCTTTTTTCCACGTGTCTTGACACACAATGTATCCATGCAAAGTTTGGTGAAGATCTGAGTATGTAGTTTTTGACCTTATATGGAACCTCCTATCTGAAAATTTGAAAATTCTTAAAAAATTCGTCCAAAATCTTGATGTCTCCAATCTCTTGTTTTGTACGTTTTTTCCACGTGTCTTGACATCCAATGTATCCCTGCAAAGTTTGGTGAAGATCTGAGTATGTAGTTTTTGACCTTATCTGGAACCTCCCATCTGAAAATTTGAAAATTCCTAAAAAATCCGTCCAAAATCTTGATGACCACAATCTCTTGTTTTGTACGTTTTTTCCACGTGTCTTGACATTCAATGTATCCCTGCAAAGTTTGGTGAAGATCTGAGTATGTAGTTTTTGACCTTATATGGAACCTCCTTTCTGAAAATTTGAAAATTCTTAAAAAATTCGTCCAAAATCTTGAAGACCCCAATCTCTTGTTTTGTACGTTTTTTCCACGTGTCTTGACATCCAATGTATCCCTGCAAAGTTTGGTGAAGATCTGAGTATGTAGTTTTTGACCTTATATGGAACCTCCTTTCTGAAAATTTGAGAATTCTTAAAAAATTCGTCCAAAATCTTGATGTCTCCAATCTCTTGTTTTGTACGTTTTTTCCACGTGTCTTGACATCCAATGTATCCATGCAAAGTTTGGTGAAGATCTGAGTATGTCGTTTTTGACCTTATCTGGAACCTCCCATCCGAAAATTTGAAAATTCTTAAAAAATTCGTCGAAAATCTTGATGTCTCCAATCTCTTGTTTTGTACGTTTTTTCCACGTGTCTTGACATGCAAAGTATCCCTGCAACGTTTGGTGAAGATCTGAGTATGTAGTTTTTGACCTTATCTGGAACCTCCTATCTGAAAATTTGAAAATTCTTCAAAAATTCGTCCAAAATCTTGATGTCTCCAATCTCTTGCTTTGTACGTTTTTCCACGTGTCTTGACATCCAATGTATCCCTGCAATGTTTGGTGGAGATCTGAGTATGTAGTTTTTGACCTTATCTGGAACCTCCTATCTGAAAATTTGAAAATTCTTCAAAAATTCGTCCAAAATCTTGATGTCTCCAATCTCTTGTTTTGTACGTTTTTTCCACGTGTCTCGACCTCCAATGTATCCCTGCAAAGTTAGTGAAGATCTGAGTATGTCGTTTTTGACCTTATCTGGAACATCCTTTCTGAAAATTTGAAAATTCTTAAAAAATTCGTCGAAAATCTTGATGTCTCCAATCTCTTGTTTTATACGTTTTTTCCACGTTTCTTGACATCCAATGTATCCCTGCAAAGTTTGGTGAAGATCTGAGTATGTAGTTTTTGACCTTATATGGAACCTCCTATCTGAAAATTTGAAAATTCTTAAAAAATTCGTCCAAAATCTTGATGTCTCCAATCTCTTGTTTTGTACGTTTTTTCCACGTGTCTTGATATCCAATGTATCCCTGCAAAGTTTGGTGAAGATCTGAGTATGTCGTTTTTGACCTTATCTGGAACATCCTTTCTGAAAATTTGAAAATTGTTAAAAAATTCGTCCAAAATCTTGATGTCTCCAATCTCTTTTTTGTACGTTTTTTCCACGTGTCTTGACATCCAATGTATCCCTGCAAAGTTTGGTGAAGATCTGAGTATGTAGTTTTTGACCTTATCTGGAACCTCCCATCTGAAAATTTGAAAATTCTTAAAAAATTCGACCAAAATCTTGATGTCTCCAATCTTTTGTTTTGTACGTTTTTTCCACGTGTCTTGACACATAATGTATCCATGCAAAGTTTGGTGAAGATCTGAGTATGTAGTTTTTGACCTTATATGGAACCTCCTATCTGAAAATTTGAAAATTGTTAAAAAATTCGTCCAAAATCTTGATGTCTCCAATCTCTTGTTTTGTACGTTTTTTCCACGTGTCTTGACATCCAATGTATCCCTGCAAAGTTTGGTGAAGATCTGAGTATGTAGTTTTTGACCTTATCTGGAACCTCCCATCTGAAAATTTGAAAATTCCTAAAAAATCCGTGCAAAATCTTGATGACCCTAATCTCTTGTTTTGTACGTTTTTTCCACGTGTCTTGACATCCAATGTATTCCTGCAATGTTTGGTGAAGATCTGAGTATGTAGTTTTTGACCTTATATGGAACCTCCTATCTGAAAATTTGAAAATTCTTAAAAAATTCGACCAAAATCTTGATGTTCCGAATCCTATGTTTTGTATGTTTTTTCCACGTGTCTTGACATCCAATGTATCCATGCAAAGTTTGGTGAAGATCTGAGTATGTAGTTTTTGACCTTATATTGAACCTCCCATCTGAAAATTTGAAAATTCTTAAAAAATTCGTCCAAAATCTTGATGACCCCAATCTCTTGTTTTGTACGTTTTTTCCACGTGTCTTGACATCCAAAGTATCCCTGCAAAGTTTGGTGAAGATCTGAGTATGTAGTTTTTGACCTTATATTGAACCTCCCATCTGAAAATTTGAAAATTCTTAAAAAATTCGTCGAAAATCTTGATGTCTCCAATCTTTTGTTTTGTACGTTTTTTCCACGTGTCTTGACATGCAAAGTATCCCTGCAACGTTTGGTGAAGATCTGAGTATGTAGTTTTTGACCTTATCTGGAACCTCCTATCTGAAAATTTGAAAATTCTTCAAAAATTCGTCGAAAATCTTGATGTCTCCAATCTCTTGTTTTGTACGTTTTTTCCACGTGTCTTGACATCCAATGTATTCCTGCAATGTTTGGTGGAGATCTGAGTATGTAGTTTTAGACCTTATCTGGAACCTCCTATCTGAAAATTTGAAAATTCTTCAAAAATTCGTCCAAAATCTTGATGTCTCCAATCTCTTGTTTTGTACGTTTTTTCCACGTGTCTCGACCTCCAATGGATCCCTGCAAAGTTTGGTGAAGATCTGAGTATGTCGTTTTTGACCTTATCTGGAACATCCTTTCTGAAAATTTGAAAATTCTTAAAAAATTCGTCGAAAATCTTGATGTCTCCAATCTCTTGTTTTGTACGTTTTTTCCACGTGTCTTGACATCCAATGTATCCCTGCAAAGTTTGGTGAAGATCTGAGTATGTAGTTTTTGACCTTATATGGAACCTCCTATCTGAAAATTTGAAAATTCTTAAAAAATTCGTCCAAAATCTTGATGTCTCCAATCTCTTGTTTTGTACGTTTTTTCCACGTGTCTCGACCTCCAATGGATCCCTGCAAAGTTTGGTGAAGATCTGAGTATGTCGTTTTTGACCTTATCTGGAACCTCCCATCTGAAAATTTGAAAATTCTTAAAAAATTCGTCGAAAATCTTGATGTCTCCGATCTCTTGTTTTGTACGTTTTTTCCACGTGTCTTGACATGCAAAGTATTCCTGCAAAGTTTGGTGAAGATCTGAGTATGTAGTTTTTGACCTCATCTGGAACCTCCTATCTGAAAATTTGAAAATTCTTAAAAAATTCGTCCAAAATCTTGATGTCTCCAATCTCTTGTTTTGTACGTTTTTTCCACGTGTCTTGACATCCAATGTATCCCTGCAATGTTTGGTGAAGATCTGAGTATGTAGTTTTTGACCTTATCTGGAACCTCCCATCTGAAAATTTGAAAATTCCTAAAAAATTCGTCCAAAATCTTGATGTCTCCAATCTCTTGTTTTGTACGTTTTTTCCACGTGTCTCGACCTCCAATGGATCCCTGCAAAGTTTGGTGAAGATCTGAGTATGTCGTTTTTGACCTTATCTGGAACCTCCCATCTGAAAATTTGAAAATTCTTAAAAAATTCGTCGAAAATCTTGATGTCTCCGATCTCTTGTTTTGTACGTTTTTTCCACGTGTCTTGACATGCAAAGTATTCCTGCAAAGTTTTGTGAAGATCTGAGTATGTAGTTTTTGACCTCATCTGGAACCTCCTATCTGAAAATTTGAAAATTCTTAAAAAATTCGTCCAAAATCTTGATGTCTCCAATCTCTTGTTTTGTACGTTTTTCCCACGTGTCTTGACATCCAATGTATCCCTGCAATGTTTGGTGAAGATCTGAGTATGTAGTTTTTGACCTTATCTGGAACCTCCCATCTGAAAATTTGAAAATTCCTAAAAAATCCGTCCAAAATCTTGATGACTCCAATCTCTTGTTTTGTACTTTTTTTCCACGTGTCTCGACCTCCAATGTATCCCTGCAAAGTTTGGTGAAGATCTGAGTATGTAGTTTTTGACCTTATATGGAACCTCCTATCTGAAAATTTGAAAATTCTTAAAAAATTCGTCCAAAATCTTGATGTCACCAATCCTATGTTTTGTATGTTTTTTCCACGTGTCTTGACATCCAATGTATCCATGCAAAGTTTGGTGAAGATCTGAGTATGTCGTTTTTGACCTTATCTGGAACCTCCCATCTGAAAATTTGAAAATTCTTAAAAAATTCGTCGAAAATCTTGATGTCTCCGATCTCTTGTTTTGTACGTTTTTTCCACGTGTCTTGACATGCAAAGTATTCCTGCAAAGTTTGGTGAAGATCTGAGTATGTAGTTTTTGACCTCATCTGGAACCTCCTATCTGAAAATTTGAAAATTCTTAAAAAATTCGTCCAAAATTTTGATGTCTCCAATCTCTTGTTTTGTACGTTTTTTCCACGTGTCTTGACATCCAATGTATCCCTGCAATGTTTGGTGAAGATCTGAGTATGTAGTTTTTGACCTTATCTGGAACCTCCCATCTGAAAATTTGAAAATTCCTAAAAAATCCGTCCAAAATCTTGATGACCCCAATCTCTTGTTTTGTACGTTTTTTCCACGTGTCTTGACATCCAATGTATCCCTGCAAAGTTTGGTGAAGATCTGAGTATGTAGTTTTTGACCTTATCTGGAACCTCCTATCTGAAAATTTGAAAATTCTTAAAAAATTCGTCCAAAATCTTGATGTCTCCAATCTCTTGTTTTGTACGTTTTTTCCACGTGTCTTGACATCCAAAGTATCCCTGCAAAGTTTGGTGAAGATCTGAGTATGTAGTTTTTGACCTTATATGGAACCTCCTTTCTGAAAATTTGAGAATTCTTAAAAAATTCGTCCAAAATCTTGATGTCTCCAATCTCTTGTTTTGTACGTTTTTTCCACGTGTCTTGACATCCAATGTATCCCTGCAAAGTTTGGTGAAGATCTGAGTATGTCGTTTTTGACCTTATCTGGAACCTCCCATCTGAAAATTTGAAAATTCTTAAAAAATCCGTGCAAAATCTTGATGACCCCAATCTCTTGTTTTGTACGTTTTTTCCACGTGTCTTGACATCCAATGTATCCATGCAAAGTTTGGTGAAGATCTGAGTATGTCGTTTTTGACCTTATCTGGAACCTCCCATCTGAAAATTTGAAAATTCTTAAAAAATTCGTCGAAAATCTTGATGTCTCCAATCTCTTGTTTTGTACGTTTTTTCCACGTGTCTTGACATGCAAAGTATCCCTGCAAAGTTTGGTGAAGATCTGAGTATGTAGTTTTTGACCTTATCTGGAACCTCCTATCTGAAAATTTGAAAATTCTTCAAAAATTCGTCGAAAATCTTGATGTCTCCAATCTCTTGTTTTGTACGTTTTTTCCACGTGTCTTGACATCCAATGTATCCCTGCAATGTTTGGTGGAGATCTGAGTATGTAGTTTTTGACCTTATCTGGGACCTCCTATCAGAAAATTTGAAAATTCTTCAAAAATTCGTCCAAAATCTTGATGTCTCCAATCTCTTGTTTTGTACGTTTTTTCCACGTGTCTCGACCTCCAATGTATCCCTGCAAAGTTTGGTGAAGATCTGAGTATGTCGTTTTTGACTTTATCTGGAACATCCTTTCTGAAAATTTGAAAATTCTTAAAAAATTCGTCGAAAATCTTGATGTCTCCAATCTCTTGTTTTGTACGTTTTTTCCACGTGTCTTGACATCCAATGTATCCCTGCAAAGTTTGGTGAAGATCTGAGTATGTAGTTTTTGACCTTATATGGAACCTCCTATCTGAAAATTTGAAAATTCTTAAAAAATTCGTCGAAAATCTTGATGTCTCCAATCTCTTGTTTTGTACGTTTTTTCCACGTGTCTTGACATGCAAAGTATCCCTGCAACGTTTGGTGAAGATCTGAGTATGTAGTTTTTGACCTTATCTGGAACCTCCTATCTGAAAATTTGAAAATTCTTAAAAAATTCGTCCAAAATCTTGATGTCTCCAATCTCTTGTTTTGTACGTTTTTTCCACGTGTCTTGACATCCAATGTATCCCTGCAATGTTTGGTGAAGATCTGAGTATGTAGTTTTTGACCTTATATGGAGCCTCCTATCTGAAAATTTGAAAATTCTTAAAAAATTCGTCCAAAATCTTGATGTCTCCAATCTCTTGTTTTGTACGTTCTTTCCACGTGTCTTGACATCCAATGTATCCCTGCAATGTTTGGTGAAGATCTGAGTATGTAGTTTTTGACCTTATATGGAACCTCCTATCTGAAAATTTGAAAATTCTTAAAAGAATTTAACAAAATCTTGATGTCCCCAATCCTATGTTTTGAATGTTTTTTCCACGTGTCTTGACATACAATGTATCCCTGCAGAGTTTGGTGAAGATCTGAGTATGTAGTTTTTGACCTTATCTGGAACCTCCCATCTGAAAATTTGAAAATTCCTAAAAAATCCGTCCAAAATCTTGTTGACCCGAATCTCTTGTTTTGTACGTTTTTTCCACGTGTCTTGACATCCAATGTATCCCTGCAAAGTTTGGTGAAGATCTGAGTATGTAGTTTTTGACCTTATCTGGAACCGCATTTCTGAAAATTTGAAAATTTTTAAAAAAATCGTCCAAAATCTTGATGTCTCCAATCTCTTGTTTTGTACGTTTTTTCCACGTGTCTTGACATCCAATGTATCCCTGCAAAGTTTGGTGAAGATCTGAGTATGTAGTTTTTGACCTTATATGGAACCTCCTTTCTGAAAATTTGAGAATTCTTAAAGAATTCGTCCAAAATCTTGATGTCTCCAATCTCTTGTTTTGTACGTTTTTTCCACGTGTCTTGACATCCAATGTATCCATGCAAAGTTTGGTGAAGATCTGAGTATGTCGTTTTTGACCTTATCTGGAACCTCCCATCTGAAAATTTGAAAATTCTTAAAAAATTCGTCGAAAATCTTGATGTCTCCAATCTTTTGTTTTGTACGTTTTTTCCACGTGTCTTGACATGCAAAGTATCCCTGCAACGTTTGGTGAAGATCTGAGTATGTAGTTTTTGACCTTATCTGGAACCTCCTATCTGAAAATTTGAAAATTCTTCAAAAATTCGTCGAAAATCTTGATGTCTCCAATCTCTTGTTTTGTACGTTTTTTCCACGTGTCTTGACATCCAATGTATTCCTGCAATGTTTGGTGGAGATCTGAGTATGTAGTTTTAGACCTTATCTGGAACCTCCTATCTGAAAATTTGAAAATTCTTCAAAAATTCGTCCAAAATCTTGATGTCTCCAATCTCTTGTTTTGTACGTTTTTTCCACGTGTCTCGACCTCCAATGGATCCCTGCAAAGTTTGGTGAAGATCTGAGTATGTCGTTTTTGACCTTATCTGGAACATCCTTTCTGAAAATTTGAAAATTCTTAAAAAATTCGTCGAAAATCTTGATGTCTCCAATCTCTTGTTTTGTACGTTTTTTCCACGTGTCTTGACATCCAATGTATCCCTGCAAAGTTTGGTGAAGATCTGAGTATGTAGTTTTTGACCTTATATGGAACCTCCTATCTGAAAATTTGAAAATTCTTAAAAAATTCGTCCAAAATCTTGATGTCTCCAATCTCTTGTTTTGTACGTTTTTTCCACGTGTCTCGACCTCCAATGGATCCCTGCAAAGTTTGGTGAAGATCTGAGTATGTCGTTTTTGACCTTATCTGGAACCTCCCATCTGAAAATTTGAAAATTCTTAAAAAATTCGTCGAAAATCTTGATGTCTCCGATCTCTTGTTTTGTACGTTTTTTCCACGTGTCTTGACATGCAAAGTATTCCTGCAAAGTTTGGTGAAGATCTGAGTATGTAGTTTTTGACCTCATCTGGAACCTCCTATCTGAAAATTTGAAAATTCTTAAAAAATTCGTCCAAAATCTTGATGTCTCCAATCTCTTGTTTTGTACGTTTTTTCCACGTGTCTTGACATCCAATGTATCCCTGCAATGTTTGGTGAAGATCTGAGTATGTAGTTTTTGACCTTATCTGGAACCTCCCATCTGAAAATTTGAAAATTCCTAAAAAATTCGTCCAAAATCTTGATGTCTCCAATCTCTTGTTTTGTACGTTTTTTCCACGTGTCTCGACCTCCAATGGATCCCTGCAAAGTTTGGTGAAGATCTGAGTATGTCGTTTTTGACCTTATCTGGAACCTCCCATCTGAAAATTTGAAAGTTCTTAAAAAATTCGTCGAAAATCTTGATGTCTCCGATCTCTTGTTTTGTACGTTTTTTCCACGTGTCTTGACATGCAAAGTATTCCTGCAAAGTTTTGTGAAGATCTGAGTATGTAGTTTTTGACCTCATCTGGAACCTCCTATCTGAAAATTTGAAAATTCTTAAAAAATTCGTCCAAAATCTTGATGTCTCCAATCTCTTGTTTTGTACGTTTTTCCCACGTGTCTTGACATCCAATGTATCCCTGCAATGTTTGGTGAAGATCTGAGTATGTAGTTTTTGACCTTATCTGGAACCTCCCATCTGAAAATTTGAAAATTCCTAAAAAATCCGTCCAAAATCTTGATGACTCCAATCTCTTGTTTTGTACTTTTTTTCCACGTGTCTCGACCTCCAATGTATCCCTGCAAAGTTTGGTGAAGATCTGAGTATGTAGTTTTTGACCTTATATGGAACCTCCTATCTGAAAATTTGAAAATTCTTAAAAAATTCGTCCAAAATCTTGATGTCACCAATCCTATGTTTTGTATGTTTTTTCCACGTGTCTTGACATCCAATGTATCCATGCAAAGTTTGGTGAAGATCTGAGTATGTCGTTTTTGACCTTATCTGGAACCTCCCATCTGAAAATTTGAAAATTCTTAAAAAATTCGTCGAAAATCTTGATGTCTCCGATCTCTTGTTTTGTACGTTTTTTCCACGTGTCTTGACATGCAAAGTATTCCTGCAAAGTTTGGTGAAGATCTGAGTATGTAGTTTTTGACCTCATCTGGAACCTCCTATCTGAAAATTTGAAAATTCTTAAAAAATTCGTCCAAAATTTTGATGTCTCCAATCTCTTGTTTTGTACGTTTTTTCCACGTGTCTTGACATCCAATGTATCCCTGCAATGTTTGGTGAAGATCTGAGTATGTAGTTTTTGACCTTATCTGGAACCTCCCATCTGAAAATTTGAAAATTCCTAAAAAATCCGTCCAAAATCTTGATGACCCCAATCTCTTGTTTTGTACGTTTTTTCCACGTGTCTTGACATCCAATGTATCCCTGCAAAGTTTGGTGAAGATCTGAGTATGTAGTTTTTGACCTTATCTGGAACCTCCTATCTGAAAATTTGAAAATTCTTAAAAAATTCGTCCAAAATCTTGATGTCTCCAATCTCTTGTTTTGTACGTTTTTTCCACGTGTCTTGACATCCAAAGTATCCCTGCAAAGTTTGGTGAAGATCTGAGTATGTAGTTTTTGACCTTATATGGAACCTCCTTTCTGAAAATTTGAGAATTCTTAAAAAATTCGTCCAAAATCTTGATGTCTCCAATCTCTTGTTTTGTACGTTTTTTCCACGTGTCTTGACATCCAATGTATCCCTGCAAAGTTTGGTGAAGATCTGAGTATGTCGTTTTTGACCTTATCTGGAACCTCCCATCTGAAAATTTGAAAATTCTTAAAAAATCCGTGCAAAATCTTGATGACCCCAATCTCTTGTTTTGTACGTTTTTTCCACGTGTCTTGACATCCAATGTATCCATGCAAAGTTTGGTGAAGATCTGAGTATGTCGTTTTTGACCTTATCTGGAACCTCCCATCTGAAAATTTGAAAATTCTTAAAAAATTCGTCGAAAATCTTGATGTCTCCAATCTCTTGTTTTGTACGTTTTTTCCACGTGTCTTGACATGCAAAGTATCCCTGCAAAGTTTGGTGAAGATCTGAGTATGTAGTTTTTGACCTTATCTGGAACCTCCTATCTGAAAATTTGAAAATTCTTCAAAAATTCGTCGAAAATCTTGATGTCTCCAATCTCTTGTTTTGTACGTTTTTTCCACGTGTCTTGACATCCAATGTATCCCTGCAATGTTTGGTGGAGATCTGAGTATGTAGTTTTTGACCTTATCTGGGACCTCCTATCAGAAAATTTGAAAATTCTTCAAAAATTCGTCCAAAATCTTGATGTCTCCAATCTCTTGTTTTGTACGTTTTTTCCACGTGTCTCGACCTCCAATGTATCCCTGCAAAGTTTGGTGAAGATCTGAGTATGTCGTTTTTGACTTTATCTGGAACATCCTTTCTGAAAATTTGAAAATTCTTAAAAAATTCGTCGAAAATCTTGATGTCTCCAATCTCTTGTTTTGTACGTTTTTTCCACGTGTCTTGACATCCAATGTATCCCTGCAAAGTTTGGTGAAGATCTGAGTATGTAGTTTTTGACCTTATATGGAACCTCCTATCTGAAAATTTGAAAATTCTTAAAAAATTCGTCGAAAATCTTGATGTCTCCAATCTCTTGTTTTGTACGTTTTTTCCACGTGTCTTGACATGCAAAGTATCCCTGCAACGTTTGGTGAAGATCTGAGTATGTAGTTTTTGACCTTATCTGGAACCTCCTATCTGAAAATTTGAAAATTCTTAAAAAATTCGTCCAAAATCTTGATGTCTCCAATCTCTTGTTTTGTACGTTTTTTCCACGTGTCTTGACATCCAATGTATCCCTGCAATGTTTGGTGAAGATCTGAGTATGTAGTTTTTGACCTTATATGGAGCCTCCTATCTGAAAATTTGAAAATTCTTAAAAAATTCGTCCAAAATCTTGATGTCTCCAATCTCTTGTTTTGTACGTTCTTTCCACGTGTCTTGACATCCAATGTATCCCTGCAATGTTTGGTGAAGATCTGAGTATGTAGTTTTTGACCTTATATGGAACCTCCTATCTGAAAATTTGAAAATTCTTAAAAGAATTTAACAAAATCTTGATGTCCCCAATCCTATGTTTTGAATGTTTTTTCCACGTGTCTTGACATACAATGTATCCCTGCAGAGTTTGGTGAAGATCTGAGTATGTAGTTTTTGACCTTATCTGGAACCTCCCATCTGAAAATTTGAAAATTCCTAAAAAATCCGTCCAAAATCTTGTTGACCCGAATCTCTTGTTTTGTACGTTTTTTCCACGTGTCTTGACATCCAATGTATCCCTGCAAAGTTTGGTGAAGATCTGAGTATGTAGTTTTTGACCTTATCTGGAACCGCATTTCTGAAAATTTGAAAATTTTTAAAAAAATCGTCCAAAATCTTGATGTCTCCAATCTCTTGTTTTGTACGTTTTTTCCACGTGTCTTGACATCCAATGTATCCCTGCAAAGTTTGGTGAAGATCTGAGTATGTAGTTTTTGACCTTATATGGAACCTCCTATCTGAAAATTTGAAAATTCTTAAAAAATTCGTCCAAAATCTTGATGTCTCCAATCTCTTGTTTTGTACGTTTTTTCCACGTGTCTCGACCTCCAATGGATCCCTGCAAAGTTTGGTGAAGATCTGAGTATGTCGTTTTTGACCTTATCTGGAACCTCCCATCTGAAAATTTGAAAATTGTTAAAAAATTCGTCCAAAATCTTGATGTCTCCGATCTCTTGTTTTGTACGTTTTTTCCACGTGTCTTGACATGCAAAGTATTCCTGCAAAGTTTGGTGAAGATCTGAGTATGTAGTTTTTGACCTCATCTGGAACCTCCTATCTGAAAATTTGAAAATTCTTAAAAAATTCGTCCAAAATCTTGATGTCTCCAATCTCTTGTTTTGTACGTTTTTTCCACGTGTCTTGACATCCAATGTATCCCTGCAAAGTTTGGTGAAGATCTGAGTATGTAGTTTTTGACCTTATCTGGAACCTCCTATCTGAAAATTTGAAAATTCTTAAAAAATTCGTCCAAAATCTTGATGTCTCCAATCTCTTGTTTTGTACGTTTTTTCCACGTGTCTTGATATCCAATGTATCCCTGCAAAGTTTGGTGAAGATCTGAGTATGTCGTTTTTGACCTTATCTGGAACATCCTTTCTGAAAATTTGAAAATTGTTAAAAAATTCGTCCAAAATCTTGATGTCTCCAATCTCTTTTTTGTACGTTTTTTCCACGTGTCTTGACATCCAATGTATCCCTGCAAAGTTTGGTGAAGATCTGAGTATGTAGTTTTTGACCTTATCTGGAACCTCCCATCTGAAAATTTGAAAATTCTTAAAAAATTCGACCAAAATCTTGATGTCTCCAATCTTTTGTTTTGTACGTTTTTTCCACGTGTCTTGACACATAATGTATCCATGCAAAGTTTGGTGAAGATCTGAGTATGTAGTTTTTGACCTTATATGGAACCTCCTATCTGAAAATTTGAAAATTCTTAAAAAATTCGTCCAAAATCTTGATGTCTCCAATCTCTTGTTTTGTACGTTTTTTCCACGTGTCTTGACATCCAATGTATCCCTGCAAAGTTTGGTGAAGATCTGAGTATGTAGTTTTTGACCTTATCTGGAACCTCCCATCTGAAAATTTGAAAATTCCTAAAAAATCCGTGCAAAATCTTGATGACCCCAATCTCTTGTTTTGTACGTTTTTTCCACGTGTCTTGACATCCAATGTATTCCTGCAATGTTTGGTGAAGATCTGAGTATGTAGTTTTTGACCTTATATGGAACCTCCTATCTGAAAATTTGAAAATTCTTAAAAAATTCGACCAAAATCTTGATGTTCCGAATCCTATGTTTTGTATGTTTTTTCCACGTGTCTTGACATCCAATGTATCCATGCAAAGTTTGGTGAAGATCTGAGTATGTAGTTTTTGACCTTATATTGAACCTCCCATCTGAAAATTTGAAAATTCTTAAAAAATTCGTCCAAAATCATGATGACCCCAATCTCTTGTTTTGTACGTTTTTTCCACGTGTCTTGACATCCAAAGTATCCCTGCAAAGTTTGGTGAAGATCTGAGTATGTAGTTTTTGACCTTATATGGAACCTCCTTTCTGAAAATTTGAGAATTCTTAAAAAATTCGTCCAAAATCTTGATGTCTCCAATCTCTTGTTTTGTACGTTTTTTCCACGTGTCTTGACATGCAAAGTATCCCTGCAACGTTTGGTGAAGATCTGAGTATGTAGTTTTTGACCTTATCTGGAACCTCCTATCTGAAAATTTGAAAATTCTTAAAAAATTCGTCGAAAATCTTGATGTCTCCAATCTCTTGTTTTGTACGTTTTTTCCACGTGTCTTGATATCCAATGTATCCCTGCAAAGTTTGGTGAAGATCTGAGTATGTCGTTTTTGACCTTATCTGGAACATCCTTTCTGAAAATTTGAAAATTGTTAAAAAATTCGTCCAAAATCTTGATGTCTCCAATCTCTTTTTTGTACGTTTTTTCCACGTGTCTTGACATCCAATGTATCCCTGCAAAGTTTGGTGAAGATCTGAGTATGTAGTTTTTGACCTTATCTGGAACCTCCCATCTGAAAATTTGAAAATTCTTAAAAAATTCGACCAAAATCTTGATGTCTCCAATCTTTTGTTTTGTACGTTTTTTCCACGTGTCTTGACACATAATGTATCCATGCAAAGTTTGGTGAAGATCTGAGTATGTAGTTTTTGACCTTATATGGAACCTCCTATCTGAAAATTTGAAAATTCTTAAAAAATTCGTCCAAAATCTTGATGTCTCCAATCTCTTGTTTTGTACGTTTTTTCCACGTGTCTTGACATCCAATGTATCCCTGCAAAGTTTGGTGAAGATCTGAGTATGTAGTTTTTGACCTTATCTGGAACCTCCCATCTGAAAATTTGAAAATTCCTAAAAAATCCGTGCAAAATCTTGATGACCCCAATCTCTTGTTTTGTACGTTTTTTCCACGTGTCTTGACATCCAATGTATCCATGCAAAGTTTGGTGAAGATCTGAGTATGTCGTTTTTGACCTTATCTGGAACATCCTTTCTGAAAATTTGAAAATTGTTAAAAAATTCGTCCAAAATCTTGATGTCTCCAATCTCTTTTTTGTACGTTTTTTCCACGTGTCTTGACATCCAATGTATCCCTGCAAAGTTTGGTGAAGATCTGAGTATGTAGTTTTTGACCTTATCTGGAACCTCCCATCTGAAAATTTGAAAATTCTTCAAAAATTCGTCGAAAATCTTGATGTCTCCAATCTCTTGTTTTGTACGTTTTTTCCACGTGTCTCGACCTCCAATGGATCCCTGCAAAGTTTGGTGAAGATCTGAGTATGTCGTTTTTGACCTTATCTGGAACATCCTTTCTGAAAATTTGAAAATTCTTAAAAAATTCGTCGAAAATCTTGATGTCTCCAATCTCTTGTTTTGTACGTTTTTTCCACGTGTCTTGACATCCAATGTATCCCTGCAAAGTTTGGTGAAGATCTGAGTATGTCGTTTTTGACCTTATCTGGAACATCCTTTCTGAAAATTTGAAAATTCTTAAAAAATTCGTCGAAAATCTTGATGTCTCCAATCTCTTGTTTTGTACGTTTTTTCCACGTGTCTTGACATCCAATGTATCCCTGCAAAGTTTGGTGAAGATCTGAGTATGTAGTTTTTGACCTTATATGGAACCTCCTTTCTGAAAATTTGAAAATTCTCAAAAAATTCGTCCATAATCTTGATGTCTCCAATCTCTTGTTTTGTACGTTTTTTCCACGTGTCTTGACATCCAATGTATCCCTGCAAAGTTTGGTGAAGATCTGAGTATGTAGTTTTTGACCTTATCTGGAACATCCTTTCTGAAAATTTGAAAATTGTTAAAAAATTCGTCCAAAATCTTGATGTCCCCAATCTCTTTTTGTACGTTTTTTCCACGTGTCTTGACATCCAATGTATCCCTGCAAAGTTTGGTGAAGATCTGAGTATGTAGTTTTTGACCTTATCTGGAACCTCCTATCTGAAAATTTGAAAATTCTTAAAAAATTCGTCCAAAATCTTGATGTCTCCAATCTCTTGTTTTGTACGTTTTTTCCACGTGTCTTGATATCCAATGTATCCCTGCAAAGTTTGGTGAAGATCTGAGTATGTAGTTTTTGACCTTATATGGAACCTCCTATCTGAAAATTTGAAAATTCTTAAAAAATTCGTCCAAAATCTTGATGTCTCCAATCTCTTGTTTTGTACGTTTTTTCCACGTGTCTTGACATCCAATGTATCCCTGCAAAGTTTGGTGAAGATCTGAGTATGTGATTTTTGACCTTATATTGAACCTCCCATCTGAAAATTTGAAAATTCTTAAAAAATTCGTCCAAAATCTTGATGTCTCCAATCTCTTGTTTTGTACGTTTTTTCCACGTGTCTTGATATCCAATGTATCCCTGCAAAGTTTGGTGAAGATCTGAGTATGTAGTTTTTGACCTTATATGGAACCTCCTATCTGAAAATTTGAAAATTCTTAAAAAATTCGTCCAAAATTTTGATGTCTCCAATCTCTTGTTTTGTACGTTTTTTCCACGTGTCTTGACATCCAATGTATCCCTGCAATGTTTGGTGAAGATCTGAGTATGTAGTTTTTGACCTTATCTGGAACCTCCCATCTGAAAATTTGAAAATTCCTAAAAATCCGTCCAAAATCTTGATGTCTCCAATCTCTTGTTTTGTACGTTTTTTCCACGTGTCTCGACCTCCAATGTATCCCTGCAAAGTTTGGTGAAGATCTGAGTATGTCGTTTTTGACCTTATCTGGAACATCCTTTCTGAAAATTTGAAAATTCTTAAAAAATTCGTCGAAAATCTTGATGTCTCCAATCTCTTGTTTTGTACGTTTTTTCCACGTGTCTTGACATCCAATGTATCCCTGCAAAGTTTGGTGAAGATCTGAGTATGTAGTTTTTGACCTTATATGGAACCTCCTTTCTGAAAATTTGAAAATTCTCAAAAAATTCGTCCATAATCTTGATGTCTCCAATCTCTTGTTTTGTACGTTTTTTCCACGTGTCTTGACATCCAATGTATCCCTGCAAAGTTTGGTGAAGATCTGAGTATGTAGTTTTTGACCTTATCTGGAACATCCTTTCTGAAAATTTGAAAATTGTTAAAAAATTCGTCCAATATCTTGATGTCTCCAATCTCTTTTTTGTACGTTTTTTCCACGTGTCTTGACATCCAATGTATCCCTGCAAAGTTTGGTGAAGATCTGAGTATGTAGTTTTTGACCTTATCTGGAACCTCCCATCTGAAAATTTGAAAATTCTTAAAAAATTCGACCAAAATCTTGATGTCTCCAATCTTTTGTTTTGTACGTTTTTTCCACGTGTCTTGACACATAATGTATCCATGCAAAGTTTGGTGAAGATCTGAGTATGTAGTTTTTGACCTTATATGGAACCTCCTATCTGAAAATTTGAAAATTCTTAAAAAATTCGTCCAAAATCTTGATGTCTCCAATCTCTTGTTTTGTACGTTTTTTCCACGTGTCTTGACATCCAATGTATCCCTGCAAAGTTTGGTGAAGATCTGAGTATGTAGTTTTTGACCTTATCTGGAACCTCCCATCTGAAAATTTGAAAATTCCTAAAAAATCCGTGCAAAATCTTGATGACCCCAATCTCTTGTTTTGTACGTTTTTTCCACGTGTCTTGACATCCAATGTATTCCTGCAATGTTTGGTGAAGATCTGAGTATGTAGTTTTTGACCTTATATGGAACCTCCTATCTGAAAATTTGAAAATTCTTAAAAAATTCGACCAAAATCTTGATGTTCCGAATCCTATGTTTTGTATGTTTTTTCCACGTGTCTTGACATCCAATGTATCCATGCAAAGTTTGGTGAAGATCTGAGTATGTAGTTTTTGACCTTATATTGAACCTCCCATCTGAAAATTTGAAAATTCTTAAAAAATTCGTCCAAAATCTTGATGACCCCAATCTCTTGTTTTGTACGTTTTTTCCACGTGTCTTGACATCCAAAGTATCCCTGCAAAGTTTGGTGAAGATCTGAGTATGTAGTTTTTGACCTTATATTGAACCTCCCATCTGAAAATTTGAAAATTCTTAAAAAATTCGTCCAAAATCTTGATGTCTCCAATCTCTTGTTTTGTACGTTTTTTCCACGTGTCTTGACATCCAATGTATCCATGCAAAGTTTGGTGAAGATCTGAGTATGTCGTTTTTGACCTTATCTGGAACCTCCCATCTGAAAATTTGAAAATTCTTAAAAAATTCGTCGAAAATCTTGATGTCTCCAATCTTTTGTTTTGTACGTTTTTTCCACGTGTCTTGACATGCAAAGTATCCCTGCAACGTTTGGTGAAGATCTGAGTATGTAGTTTTTGACCTTATCTGGAACCTCCTATCTGAAAATTTGAAAATTCTTCAAAAATTCGTCGAAAATCTTGATGTCTCCAATCTCTTGTTTTGTACGTTTTTTCCACGTGTCTTGACATCCAATGTATTCCTGCAATGTTTGGTGGAGATCTGAGTATGTAGTTTTAGACCTTATCTGGAACCTCCTATCTGAAAATTTGAAAATTCTTCAAAAATTCGTCCAAAATCTTGATGTCTCCAATCTCTTGTTTTGTACGTTTTTTCCACGTGTCTCGACCTCCAATGGATCCCTGCAAAGTTTGGTGAAGATCTGAGTATGTCGTTTTTGACCTTATCTGGAACATCCTTTCTGAAAATTTGAAAATTCTTAAAAAATTCGTCGAAAATCTTGATGTCTCCAATCTCTTGTTTTGTACGTTTTTTCCACGTGTCTTGACATCCAATGTATCCCTGCAAAGTTTGGTGAAGATCTGAGTATGTAGTTTTTGACATTATATGGAACCTCCTATCTGAAAATTTGAAAATTCTTAAAAAATTCGTCCAAAATCTTGATGTCTCCAATCTCTTGTTTTGTACGTTTTTTCCACGTGTCTCGACCTCCAATGGATCCCTGCAAAGTTTGGTGAAGATCTGAGTATGTCGTTTTTGACCTTATCTGGAACCTCCCATCTGAAAATTTGAAAATTCTTAAAAAATTCGTCGAAAATCTTGATGTCTCCGATCTCTTGTTTTGTACGTTTTTTCCACGTGTCTTGACATGCAAAGTATTCCTGCAAAGTTTGGTGAAAATCTGAGTATGTAGTTTTTGACCTCATCTGGAACCTCCTATCTGAAAATTTGAAAATTCTTAAAAAATTCGTCCAAAATCTTGATGTCTCCAATCTCTTGTTTTGTACGTTTTTTCCACGTGTCTTGACATCCAATGTATCCCTGCAATGTTTGGTGAAGATCTGAGTATGTAGTTTTTGACCTTATCTGGAACCTCCCATCTGAAAATTTGAAAATTCCTAAAAAATCCGTCCAAAATCTTGATGACCCCAATCTCTTGTTTTGTACTTTTTTTCCACGTGTCTCGACCTCCAATGTATCCCTGCAAAGTTTTGTGAAGATCTGAGTATGTAGTTTTTTACCTTATATGGAACCTCCTATCTGAAAATTTGAAAATTCTTAAAAAATTCGTCCAAAATCTTGATGTCACCAATCCTATGTTTTGTATGTTTTTTCCACGTGTCTTGACATCCAATGTATCCATGCAAAGTTTGGTGAAGATCTGAGTATGTCGTTTTTGACCTTATCTGGAACCTCCCATCTGAAAATTTGAAAATTCTTAAAAAATTCGTCGAAAATCTTGATGTCTCCGATCTCTTGTTTTGTACGTTTTTTCCACGTGTCTTGACATGCAAAGTATTCCTGCAAAGTTTGGTGAAGATCTGAGTATGTAGTTTTTGACCTCATCTGGAACCTCCTATCTGAAAATTTGAAAATTCTTAAAAAATTCGTCCAAAATTTTGATGTCTCCAATCTCTTGTTTTGTACGTTTTTTCCACGTGTCTTGACATCCAATGTATCCCTGCAATGTTTGGTGAAGATCTGAGTATGTAGTTTTTGACCTTATCTGGAACCTCCCATCTGAAAATTTGAAAATTCCTAAAAAATCCGTCCAAAATCTTGATGACCCCAATCTCTTGTTTTGTACGTTTTTTCCACGTGTCTTGACATCCAATGTATCCTTGCAAAGTTTGGTGAAGATCTGAGTATGTAGTTTTTGACCTTATCTGGAACCTCCTATCTGAAAATTTGAAAATTCTTAAAAAATTCGTCCAAAATCTTGATATCTCCAATCTCTTGTTTTGTACGTTTTTTCCACGTGTCTTGATATCCAATGTATCCCTGCAAAGTTTGGTGAAGATCTGAGTATGTCGTTTTTGACCTTATCTGGAACATCCTTTCTGAAAATTTGAAAATTGTTAAAAAATTCGTCCAAAATCTTGATGTCTCCAATCTCTTTTTTGTACGTTTTTTCCACGTGTCTTGACATCCAATGGATCCCTGCAAAGTTTGGTGAAGATCTGAGTATGTAGTTTTTGACCTTATCTGGAACCTCCCATCTGAAAATTTGAAAATTCTTAAAAAATTCGACCAAAATCTTGATGTCTCCAATCTTTTGTTTTGTACGTTTTTTCCACGTGTCTTGACACATAATGTATCCATGCAAAGTTTGGTGAAGATCTGAGTATGTAGTTTTTGACCTTATATGGAACCTCCTATCTGAAAATTTGAAAATTCTTAAAAAATTCGTCCAAAATCTTGATGTCTCCAATCTCTTGTTTTGTACGTTTTTTCCACGTGTCTTGACATCCAATGTATCCCTGCAAAGTTTGGTGAAGATCTGAGTATGTAGTTTTTGACCTTATCTGGAACCTCCCATCTGAAAATTTGAAAATTCCTAAAAAATCCGTGCAAAATCTTGATGACCCCAATCTCTTGTTTTGTACGTTTTTTCCACGTGTCTTGACATCCAATGTATTCCTGCAATGTTTGGTGAAGATCTGAGTATGTAGTTTTTGACCTTATATGGAACCTCCTATCTGAAAATTTGAAAATTCTTAAAAAATTCTACCAAAATCTTGATGTTCCGAATCCTATGTTTTGTATGTTTTTTCCACGTGTCTTGACATCCAATGTATCCCTGCAAAGTTTGGTGAAGATCTGAGTATGTAGTTTTTGACCTTATATTGAACCTCCCATCTGAAAATTTGAAAATTCTTAAAAAATTCGTCCAAAATCTTGATGACCCCAATCTCTTGTTTTGTACGTTTTTTCCACGTGTCTTGACATCCAAAGTATCCCTGCAAAGTTTGGTGAAGATCTGAGTATGTAGTTTTTGACCTTATATGGAACCTCCTTTCTGAAAATTTGAGAATTCTTAAAAAATTCGTCCAAAATCTTGATGTCTCCAATCTCTTGTTTTGTACGTTTTTTCCACGTGTCTTGACATCCAATGTATCCATGCAAAGTTTGGTGAAGATCTGAGTATGTCGTTTTTGACCTTATCTGGAACCTCCCATCTGAAAATTTGAAAATTCTTAAAAAATTCGTCGAAAATCTTGATGTCTCCAATCTTTTGTTTTGTACGTTTTTTCCACGTGTCTTGACATGCAAAGTATCCCTGCAATGTTTGGTGAAGATCTGAGTATGTAGTTTTTGACCTTATCTGGAACCTCCTATCTGAAAATTTGAAAATTCTTAAAAAATTCGTCGAAAATCTTGATGTCTCCAATCTCTTGTTTTGTACGTTTTTTCCACGTGTCTTGATATCCAATGTATCCCTGCAAAGTTTGGTGAAGATCTGAGTATGTCGTTTTTGACCTTATCTGGAACATCCTTTCTGAAAATTTGAAAATTGTTAAAAAATTCGTCCAAAATCTTGATGTCTCCAATCTCTTTTTTGTACGTTTTTTCCACGTGTCTTGACATCCAATGTATCCCTGCAAAGTTTGGTGAAGATCTGAGTATGTAGTTTTTGACCTTATCTGGAACCTCCCATCTGAAAATTTGAAAATTCTTAAAAAATTCGACCAAAATCTTGATGTCTCCAATCTTTTGTTTTGTACGTTTTTTCCACGTGTCTTGACACATAATGTATCCATGCAAAGTTTGGTGAAGATCTGAGTATGTAGTTTTTGACCTTATATGGAACCTCCTATCTGAAAATTTGAAAATTCTTAAAAAATTCGTCCAAAATCTTGATGTCTCCAATCTCTTGTTTTGTACGTTTTTTCCACGTGTCTTGACATCCAATGTATCCCTGCAAAGTTTGGTGAAGATCTGAGTATGTAGTTTTTGGCCTTATCTGGAACCTCCCATCTGAAAATTTGAAAATTCCTAAAAAATCCGTGCAAAATCTTGATGACCCCAATCTCTTGTTTTGTACGTTTTTTCCACGTGTCTTGACATCCAATGTATCCATGCAAAGTTTGGTGAAGATCTGAGTATGTCGTTTTTGACCTTATCTGGAACATCCTTTCTGAAAATTTGAAAATTGTTAAAAAATTCGTCCAAAATCTTGATGTCTCCAATCTCTTTTTTGTACGTTTTTTCCACGTGTCTTGACATCCAATGTATCCCTGCAATGTTTGGTGGAGATCTGAGTATGTAGTTTTTGACCTTATCTGGGACCTCCTATCAGAAAATTTGAAAATTCTTCAAAAATTCGTCCAAAATCTTGATGTCTCCAATCTCTTGTTTTGTACGTTTTTTCCAAATGTCTCGACCTCCAATGTATCCCTGCAAAGTTTGGTGAAGATCTGAGTATGTCGTTTTTGACCTTATCTGGAACATCCTTTCTGAAAATTTGAAAATTCTTAAAAAATTCGTCGAAAATCTTGATGTCTCCAATCTCTTGTTTTGTACGTTTTTTCCACGTGTCTTGACATCCAATGTATCCCTGCAAAGTTTGGTGAAGATCTGAGTATGTAGTTTTTGACCTTATATGGAACCTCCTTTCTGAAAATTTGAAAATTCTTAAAAAATTCGTCCAAAATCTTGATGTCTCCAATCTCTTGTTTTGTACGTTTTTTCCACGTGTCTTGACATCCAATGTATCCCTGCAAAGTTTGGTGAAGATCTGAGTATGTAGTTTTTGACCTTATCTGGAACATCCTTTCTGAAAATTTGAAAATTGTTAAAAAATTCGTCCAAAATCTTGATGTCTCCAATCTCTTTTTTGTACGTTTTTTCCACGTGTCTTGACATCCAATGTATCCATGCAAAGTTTGGTGAAGATCTGAGTATGTAGTTTTTGACCTTATCTGGAACCTCCCATCTGAAAATTTGAAAATTCTTAAAAAATTCGACCAAAATCTTGATGTCTCCAATCTTTTGTTTTGTACGTTTTTTCCACGTGTCTTGACACATAATGTATCCATGCAAAGTTTGGTGAAGATCTGAGTATGTAGTTTTTGACCTTATATGGAACCTCCTATCTGAAAATTTGAAAATTCTTAAAAAATTCGTCCAAAATCTTGATGTCTCCAATCTCTTGTTTTGTACGTTTTTTCCACGTGTCTTGACATCCAATGTATCCCTGCAAAGTTTGGTGAAGATCTGAGTATGTAGTTTTTGACCTTATCTGGAACCTCCCATCTGAAAATTTGAAAATTCCTAAAAAATCCGTGCAAAATCTTGATGACCCCAATCTCTTGTTTTGTACGTTTTTTCCACGTGTCTTGACATCCAATGTATTCCTGCAATGTTTGGTGAAGATCTGAGTATGTAGTTTTTGACCTTATATGGAACCTCCTATCTGAAAATTTGAAAATTCTTAAAAAATTCGACCAAAATCTTGATGTTCCGAATCCTATGTTTTGTATGTTTTTTCCACGTGTCTTGACATCCAATGTATCCCTGCAAAGTTTGGTGAAGATCTGAGTATGTAGTTTTTGACCTTATATTGAACCTCCCATCTGAAAATTTGAAAATTCTTAAAAAATTCGTCCAAAATCTTGATGTCTCCAATCTCTTGTTTTGTACGTTTTTTCCACGTGTCTTGACATCCAATGTATCCATGCAAAGTTTGGTGAAGATCTGAGTATGTCGTTTTTGACCTTATCTGGAACCTCCCATCTGAAAATTTGAAAATTCTTAAAAAATTCGTCGAAAATCTTGATGTCTCCAATCTTTTGTTTTGTACGTTTTTTCCACGTGTCTTGACTAGCAAAGTATCCCTGCAACGTTTGGTGAAGATCTGAGTATGTAGTTTTTGACCTTATCTGGAACCTCCTATCTGAAAATTTGAAAATTCTTCAAAAATTCGTCGAAAATCTTGATGTCTCCAATCTCTTGTTTTGTACGTTTTTTCCACGTGTCTTGACATCCAATGTATTCCTGCAATGTTTGGTGGAGATCTGAGTATGTAGTTTTAGACCTTATCTGGAACCTCCTATCTGAAAATTTGAAAATTCTTCAAAAATTCGTCCAAAATCTTGATGTCTCCAATCTCTTGTTTTGTACGTTTTTTCCACGTGTCTCGACCTCCAATGGATCCCTGCAAAGTTTGGTGAAGATCTGAGTATGTCGTTTTTGACCTTATCTGGAACATCCTTTCTGAAAATTTGAAAATTCTTAAAAAATTCGTCGAAAATCTTGATGTCTCCAATCTCTTGTTTTGTACGTTTTTTCCACGTGTCTTGACATCCAATGTATCCCTGCAAAGTTTGGTGAAGATCTGAGTATGTAGTTTTTGACCTTATCTGGAACCTCCTATCTGAAAATTTGAAAATTCTTAAAAAATTCGTCCAAAATCTTGATGTCTCCAATCTCTTGTTTTGTACGTTTTTTCCACGTGTCTCGACCTCCAATGGATCCCTGCAAAGTTTGGTGAAGATCTGAGTATGTCGTTTTTGACCTTATCTGGAACCTCCCATCTGAAAATTTGAAAATTCTTAAAAAATTCGTCGAAAATCTTGATGTCTCCGATCTCTTGTTTTGTACGTTTTTTCCACGTGTCTTGACATGCAAAGTATTCCTGCAAAGTTTGGTGAAGATCTGAGTATGTAGTTTTTGACCTCATCTGGAACCTCCTATCTGAAAATTTGAAAATTCTTAAAAAATTCGTCCAAAATCTTGATGTCTCCAATCTCTTGTTTTGTACGTTTTTTCCACGTGTCTTGACATCCAATGTATCCCTGCAATGTTTGGTGAAGATCTGAGTATGTAGTTTTTGACCTTATCTGGAACCTCCCATCTGAAAATTTGAAAATTCCTAAAAAATCCGTCCAAAATCTTGATGACCCCAAATCTCTTGTTTTGTACTTTTTTTCCACGTGTCTCGACCTCCAATGTATCCCTGCAAAGTTTGGTGAAGATCTGAGTATGTAGTTTTTGACCTTATATGGAACCTCCTATCTGAAAATTTGAAAATTCTTAAAAAATTCGTCCAAAATCTTGATGTCACCAATCCTATGTTTTGTATGTTTTTTCCACGTGTCTTGACATCCAATGTATCCATGCAAAGTTTGGTGAAGATCTGAGTATGTCGTTTTTGACCTTATCTGGAACCTCCCATCTGAAAATTTGAAAATTCTTAAAAAATTCGTCGAAAATCTTGATGTCTCCGATCTCTTGTTTTGTACGTTTTTTCCACGTGTCTTGACATGCAAAGTATTCCTGCAAAGTTTGGTGAAGATCTGAGTATGTAGTTTTTGACCTCATCTGGAACCTCCTATCTGAAAATTTGAAAATTCTTAAAAAATTCGTCCAAAATTTTGATGTCTCCAATCTCTTGTTTTGTACGTTTTTTCCACGTGTCTTGACATCCAATGTATCCCTGCAAAGTTTGGTGAAGATCTGAGTATGTAGTTTTTGACCTTATCTGGAACCTCCCATCTGAAAATTTGAAAATTCCTAAAAAATCCGTCCAAAACCTTGATGACCCCAATCTCTTGTTTTGTACGTTTTTTCCACGTGTCTTGACATCCAATGTATCCCTGCAAAGTTTGGTGAAGATCTGAGTATGTAGTTTTTGACCTTATCTGGAACCTCCTATCTGAAAATTTGAAAATTCTTAAAAAATTCGTCCAAAATCTTGATGTCTCCAATCTCTTGTTTTGTACGTTTTTTCCACGTGTCTTGATATCCAATGTATCCCTGCAAAGTTTGGTGAAGATCTGAGTATGTAGTTTTTGACCTTATATGGAACCTCCTATCTGAAAATTTGAAAATTCTTAAAAAATTCGTCCAAAATCTTGATGTCTCCAATCTCTTGTTTTGTACGTTTTTTCCACGTGTCTTGACATCCAATGTATTCCTGCAAAGTTTGGTGAAGATCTGAGTATGTAGTTTTTGACCTTATATTGAACCTCCCATCTGAAAATTTGAAAATTCTTAAAAAATTCGTCCAAAATCTTGATGTCTCCAATCTCTTGTTTTGTACGTTTTTTCCACGTGTCTTGATATCCAATGTATCCCTGCAAAGTTTGGTGAAGATCTGAGTATGTAGTTTTTGACCTTATATGGAACCTCCTATCTGAAAATTTGAAAATTCTTAAAAAATTCGTCCAAAATTTTGATGTCTCCAATCTCTTGTTTTGTACGTTTTTTCCACGTGTCTTGACATCCAATGTATCCCTGCAATGTTTGGTGAAGATCTGAGTATGTAGTTTTTGACCTTATCTGGAACCTCCCATCTGAAAATTTGAAAATTCCTAAAAAATCCGTCCAAAATCTTGATGACCCCAATCTCTTGTTTTGTACGTTTTTTCCACGTGTCTTGACATCCAATGTATCCCTGCAAAGTTTGGTGAAGATCTGAGTATGTAGTTTTTGACCTTATATTGAACCTCCCATCTGAAAATTTGAAAATTCTTAAAAAATTCGTCCAAAATCTTGATGTCTCCAATCTCTTGTTTTGTACGTTTTTTCCACGTGTCTTGATATCCAATGTATCCCTGCAAAGTTTGGTGAAGATCTGAGTATGTAGTTTTTGACCTTATATGGAACCTCCTATCTGAAAATTTGAAAATTCTTAAAAAATTCGTCCAAAATCTTGATGTCTCCAATCTCTTGTTTTGTACGTTTTTTCCACGTGTCTCGACCTCCAATGTATCCCTGCAAAGTTTGGTGAAGATCTGAGTATGTCGTTTTTGACCTTATCTGGAACATCCTTTCTGAAAATTTGAAAATTCTTAAAAAATTCGTCGAAAATCTTGATGTCTCCAATCTCTTGTTTTGTACGTTTTTTCCACGTGTCTTGATATCCAATGTATCCCTGCAAAGTTTGGTGAAGATCTGAGTATGTAGTTTTTGACCTTATATGGAACCTCCTATCTGAAAATTTGAAAATTCTTAAAAAATTCGACCAAAATCTTGATGTTCCGAATCCTATGTTTTGTATGTTTTTTCCACGTGTCTTGACATCCAATGTATCCATGCAAAGTTTGGTGAAGATCTGAGTATGTAGTTTTTGACCTTATATTGAACCTCCCATCTGAAAATTTGAAAATTCTTAAAAAATTCGTCCAAAATCTTGATGACCCCAATCTCTTGTTTTGTACGTTTTTTCCACGTGTCTTGACATCCAAAGTATCCCTGCAAAGTTTGGTGAAGATCTGAGTATGTAGTTTTTGACCTTATATGGAACCTCCTTTCTGAAAATTTGAGAATTCTTAAAAAATTCGTCCAAAATCTTGATGTCTCCAATCTCTTGTTTTGTACGTTTTTTCCACGTGTCTTGACATCCAATGTATCCATGCAAAGTTTGGTGAAGATCTGAGTATGTCGTTTTTGACCTTATCTGGAACCTCCCATCTGAAAATTTGAAAATTCTTAAAAAATCCGTGCAAAATCTTGATGACCCCAATCTCTTGTTTTGTACGTTTTTTCCACGTGTCTTGACATCCAATGTATCCATGCAAAGTTTGGTGAAGATCTGAGTATGTCGTTTTTGACCTTATCTGGAACCTCCCATCTGAAAATTTGAAAATTCTTAAAAAATTCGTCGAAAATCTTGATGTCTCCAATCTCTTGTTTTGTACGTTTTTTCCACGTGTCTTGACATGCAAAGTATCCCTGCAACGTTTGGTGAAGATCTGAGTATGTAGTTTTTGACCTTATCTGGAACCTCCTATCTGAAAATTTGAAAATTCTTAAAAAATTCGTCCAAAATCTTGATGTCTCCAATCTCTTGTTTTGTACGTTTTTTCCACGTGTCTTGACATCCAATGTATCCCTGCAATGTTTGGTGAAGATCTGAGTATGTAGTTTTTGACCTTATATGGAGCCTCCTATCTGAAAATTTGAAAATTCTTAAAAAATTCGTCCAAAATCTTGATGTCTCCAATCTCTTGTTTTGTACGTTCTTTCCACGTGTCTTGACATCCAATGTATCCCTGCAATGTTTGGTGAAGATCTGAGTATGTAGTTTTTGACCTTATATGGAACCTCCCATCTGAAAATTTGAAAATTCTTAAAAAATTCGTCCAAAATCTTGATGTCTCCAATCTCTTGTTTTGTACGTTTTTTCCACGTGTCTCGACCTCCAATGGATCCCTGCAAAGTTTGGTGAAGATCTGAGTATGTCGTTTTTGACCTTATCTGGAACCTCCCATCTGAAAATTTGAAAATTCTTAAAAAATTCGTCGAAAATCTTGATGTCTCCGATCTCTTGTTTTGTACGTTTTTTCCACGTGTCTTGACATGCAAAGTATTCCTGCAAAGTTTGGTGAAAATCTGAGTATGTAGTTTTTGACCTCATCTGGAACCTCCTATCTGAAAATTTGAAAATTCTTAAAAAATTCGTCCAAAATCTTGATGTCTCCAATCTCTTGTTTTGTACGTTTTTTCCACGTGTCTTGACATCCAATGTATCCCTGCAATGTTTGGTGAAGATCTGAGTATGTAGTTTTTGACCTTATCTGGAACCTCCCATCTGAAAATTTGAAAATTCCTAAAAAATCCGTCCAAAATCTTGATGACCCCAATCTCTTGTTTTGTACTTTTTTCCACGTGTCTCGACCTCCAATGTATCCCTGCAAAGTTTTGTGAAGATCTGAGTATGTAGTTTTTTACCTTATATGGAACCTCCTATCTGAAAATTTGAAAATTCTTAAAAAATTCGTCCAAAATCTTGATGTCACCAATCCTATGTTTTGTATGTTTTTTCCACGTGTCTTGACATCCAATGTATCCATGCAAAGTTTGGTGAAGATCTGAGTATGTCGTTTTTGACCTTATCTGGAACCTCCCATCTGAAAATTTGAAAATTCTTAAAAAATTCGTCGAAAATCTTGATGTCTCCAATCTCTTGTTTTGTACGTTTTTTCCACGTGTCTTGACATGCAAAGTATTCCTGCAAAGTTTGGTGAAGATCTGAGTATGTAGTTTTTGACCTCATCTGGAACCTCCTATCTGAAAATTTGAAAATTCTTAAAAAATTCGTCCAAAATTTTGATGTCTCCAATCTCTTGTTTTGTACGTTTTTTCCACGTGTCTTGACATCCAATGTATCCCTGCAAAGTTTGGTGAAGATCTGAGTATGTAGTTTTTGACCTTATCTGGAACCTCCTATCTGAAAATTTGAAAATTCTTAAAAAATTCGTCCAAAATCTTGATATCTCCAATCTCTTGTTTTGTACGTTTTTTCCACGTGTCTTGATATCCAATGTATCCCTGCAAAGTTTGGTGAAGATCTGAGTATGTCGTTTTTGACCTTATCTGGAACATCCTTTCTGAAAATTTGAAAATTGTTAAAAAATTCGTCCAAAATCTTGATGTCTCCAATCTCTTTTTTGTACGTTTTTTCCACGTGTCTTGACATCCAATGGATCCCTGCAAAGTTTGGTGAAGATCTGAGTATGTAGTTTTTGACCTTATCTGGAACCTCCCATCTGAAAATTTGAAAATTCTTAAAAAATTCGACCAAAATCTTGATGTCTCCAATCTTTTGTTTTGTACGTTTTTTCCACGTGTCTTGACACATAATGTATCCATGCAAAGTTTGGTGAAGATCTGAGTATGTAGTTTTTGACCTTATATGGAACCTCCTATCTGAAAATTTGAAAATTCTTAAAAAATTCGTCCAAAATCTTGATGTCTCCAATCTCTTGTTTTGTACGTTTTTTCCACGTGTCTTGACATCCAATGTATCCCTGCAAAGTTTGGTGAAGATCTGAGTATGTAGTTTTTGACCTTATCTGGAACCTCCCATCTGAAAATTTGAAAATTCCTAAAAAATCCGTGCAAAATCTTGATGACCCCAATCTCTTGTTTTGTACGTTTTTTCCACGTGTATTGACATCCAATGTATTCCTGCAATGTTTGGTGAAGATCTGAGTATGTAGTTTTTGACCTTATATGGAACCTCCTATCTGAAAATTTGAAAATTCTTAAAAAATTCGACCAAAATCTTGATGTTCCGAATCCTATGTTTTGTATGTTTTTTCCACGTGTCTTGACATCCAATGTATCCCTGCAAAGTGTGGTGAAGATCTGAGTATGTAGTTTTTGACCTTATATTGAACCTCCCATCTGAAAATTTGAAAATTCTTAAAAAATTCGTCCAAAATCTTGATGACCCCAATCTCTTGTTTTGTACGTTTTTTCCACGTGTCTTGACATCCAAAGTATCCCTGCAAAGTTTGGTGAAGATCTGAGTATGTAGTTTTTGACCTTATATGGAACCTCCTTTCTGAAAATTTGAGAATTCTTAAAAAATTCGTCCAAAATCTTGATGTCTCCAATCTCTTGTTTTGTACGTTTTTTCCACGTGTCTTGACATCCAATGTATCCATGCAAAGTTTGGTGAAGATCTGAGTATGTCGTTTTTGACCTTATCTGGAACCTCCCATCTGAAAATTTGAAAATTCTTAAAAAATTCGTCGAAAATCTTGATGTCTCCAATCTTTTGTTTTGTACGTTTTTTCCACGTGTCTTGACATGCAAAGTATCCCTGCAACGTTTGGTGAAGATCTGAGTATGTAGTTTTTGACCTTATCTGGAACCTCCTATCTGAAAATTTGAAAATTCTTAAAAAATTCGTCGAAAATCTTGATGTCTCCAATCTCTTGTTTTGTACGTTTTTTCCACGTGTCTTGATATCCAATGTATCCCTGCAAAGTTTGGTGAAGATCTGAGTATGTCGTTTTTGACCTTATCTGGAACATCCTTTCTGAAAATTTGAAAATTGTTAAAAAATTCGTCCAAAATCTTGATGTCTCCAATCTCTTTTTTGTACGTTTTTTCCACGTGTCTTGACATCCAATGTATCCCTGCAAAGTTTGGTGAAGATCTGAGTATGTAGTTTTTGACCTTATCTGGAACCTCCCATCTGAAAATTTGAAAATTCTTAAAAAATTCGACCAAAATCTTGATGTCTCCAATCTTTTGTTTTGTACGTTTTTTCCACGTGTCTTGACACATAATGTATCCATGCAAAGTTTGGTGAAGATCTGAGTATGTAGTTTTTGACCTTATATGGAACCTCCTATCTGAAAATTTGAAAATTCTTAAAAAATTCGTCCAAAATCTTGATGTCTCCAATCTCTTGTTTTGTACGTTTTTTCCACGTGTCTTGACATCCAATGTATCCCTGCAAAGTTTGGTGAAGATCTGAGTATGTAGTTTTTGACCTTATCTGGAACCTCCCATCTGAAAATTTGAAAATTCCTAAAAAATCCGTGCAAAATCTTGATGACCCCAATCTCTTGTTTTGTACGTTTTTTCCACGTGTCTTGACATCCAATGTATCCATGCAAAGTTTGGTGAAGATCTGAGTATGTCGTTTTTGACCTTATCTGGAACATCCTTTCTGAAAATTTGAAAATTGTTAAAAAATTCGTCCAAAATCTTGATGTCTCCAATCTCTTTTTTGTACGTTTTTTCCACGTGTCTTGACATCCAATGTATCCCTGCAAAGTTTGGTGAAGATCTGAGTATGTAGTTTTTGACCTTATCTGGAACCTCCCATCTGAAAATTTGAAAATTCTTCAAAAATTCGTCGAAAATCTTGATGTCTCCAATCTCTTGTTTTGTACGTTTTTTCCACGTGTCTTGACATCCAATGTATCCCTGCAATGTTTGGTGGAGATCTGAGTATGTAGTTTTTGACCTTATCTGGGACCTCCTATCAGAAAATTTGAAAATTCTTCAAAAATTCGTCCAAAATCTTGATGTCTCCAATCTCTTGTTTTGTACGTTTTTTCCAAATGTCTCGACCTCCAATGTATCCCTGCAAAGTTTGGTGAAGATCTGAGTATGTCGTTTTTGACCTTATCTGGAACATCCTTTCTGAAAATTTGAAAATTCTTAAAAAATTCGTCGAAAATCTTGATGTCTCCAATCTCTTGTTTTGTACGTTTTTTCCACGTGTCTTGACATCCAATGTATCCCTGCAAAGTTTGGTGAAGATCTGAGTATGTAGTTTTTGACCTTATATGGAACCTCCTTTCTGAAAATTTGAAAATTCTTAAAAAATTCGTCCAAAATCTTGATGTCTCCAATCTCTTGTTTTGTACGTTTTTTCCACGTGTCTTGACATCCAATGTATCCCTGCAAAGTTTGGTGAAGATCTGAGTATGTAGTTTTTGACCTTATCTGGAACATCCTTTCTGAAAATTTGAAAATTGTTAAAAAATTCGTCCAAAATCTTGATGTCTCCAATCTCTTTTTTGTACGTTTTTTCCACGTGTCTTGACATCCAATGTATCCCTGCAAAGTTTGGTGAAGATCTGAGTATGTAGTTTTTGACCTTATCTGGAACCTCCCATCTGAAAATTTGAAAATTCTGAAAAAATTCGACCAAAATCTTGATGTCTCCAATCTTTTGTTTTGTACGTTTTTTCCACGTGTCTTGACACATAATGTATCCATGCAAAGTTTGGTGAAGATCTGAGTATGTAGTTTTTGACCTTATATGGAACCTCCTATCTGAAAATTTGAAAATTCTTAAAAAATTCGTCCAAAATCTTGATGTCTCCAATCTCTTGTTTTGTACGTTTTTTCCACGTGTCTTGACATCCAATGTATCCCTGCAAAGTTTGGTGAAGATCTGAGTATGTAGTTTTTGACCTTATCTGGAACCTCCCATCTGAAAATTTGAAAATTCCTAAAAAATCCGTGCAAAATCTTGATGACCCCAATCTCTTGTTTTGTACGTTTTTTCCACGTGTCTTGACATCCAATGTATTCCTGCAATGTTTGGTGAAGATCTGAGTATGTAGTTTTTGACCTTATATGGAACCTCCTATCTGAAAATTTGAAAATTCTTAAAAAATTCGACCAAAATCTTGATGTTCCGAATCCTATGTTTTGTATGTTTTTTCCACGTGTCTTGACATCCAATGTATCCATGCAAAGTTTGGTGAAGATCTGAGTATGTAGTTTTTGACCTTATATTGAACCTCCCATCTGAAAATTTGAAAATTCTTAAAAAATTCGTCCAAAATCTTGATGACCCCAATCTCTTGTTTTGTACGTTTTTTCCACGTGTCTTGACATCCAAAGTATCCCTGCAAAGTTTGGTGAAGATCTGAGTATGTAGTTTTTGACCTTATATTGAACCTCCCATCTGAAAATTTGAAAATTCTTAAAAAATTCGTCCAAAATCTTGATGTCTCCAATCTCTTGTTTTGTACGTTTTTTCCACGTGTCTTGACATCCAATGTATCCATGCAAAGTTTGGTGAAGATCTGAGTATGTCGTTTTTGACCTTATCTGGAACCTCCCATCTGAAAATTTGAAAATTCTTAAAAAATTCGTCGAAAATCTTGATGTCTCCAATCTTTTGTTTTGTACGTTTTTTCCACGTGTCTTGACATGCAAAGTATCCCTGCAACGTTTGGTGAAGATCTGAGTATGTAGTTTTTGACCTTATCTGGAACCTCCTATCTGAAAATTTGAAAATTCTTCAAAAATTCGTCGAAAATCTTGATGTCTCCAATCTCTTGTTTTGTACGTTTTTTCCACGTGACTTGACATCCAATGTATTCCTGCAATGTTTGGTGTAGATCTGAGTATGTAGTTTTAGACCTTATCTGGAACCTCCTATCTGAAAATTTGAAAATTCTTCAAAAATTCGTCCAAAATCTTGATGTCTCCAATCTCTTGTTTTGTACGTTTTTTCCACGTGTCTCGACCTCCAATGGATCCCTGCAAAGTTTGGTGAAGATCTGAGTATGTCGTTTTTGACCTTATCTGGAACATCCTTTCTGAAAATTTGAAAATTCTTAAAAAATTCGTCGAAAATCTTGATGTCTCCAATCTCTTGTTTTGTACGTTTTTTCCACGTGTCTTGACATCCAATGTATCCCTGCAAAGTTTGGTGAAGATCTGAGTATGTAGTTTTTGACCTTATATGGAACCTCCTATCTGAAAATTTGAAAATTCTTAAAAAATTCGTCCAAAATCTTGATGTCTCCAATCTCTTGTTTTGTACGTTTTTTCCACGTGTCTCGACCTCCAATGGATCCCTGCAAAGTTTGGTGAAGATCTGAGTATGTCGTTTTTGACCTTATCTGGAACCTCCCATCTGAAAATTTGAAAATTCTTAAAAAATTCGTCGAAAATCTTGATGTCTCCGATCTCTTGTTTTGTACGTTTTTTCCACGTGTCTTGACATGCAAAGTATTCCTGCAAAGTTTGGTGAAGATCTGAGTATGTAGTTTTTGACCTCATCTGGAACCTCCTATCTGAAAATTTGAAAATTCTTAAAAAATTCGTCCAAAATCTTGATGTCTCCAATCTCTTGTTTTGTACGTTTTTTCCACGTGTCTTGACATCCAATGTATCCCTGCAATGTTTGGTGAAGATCTGAGTATGTAGTTTTTGACCTTATCTGGAACCTCCCATCTGAAAATTTGAAAATTCCTAAAAAATCCTTCCAAAATCTTGATGACCCCAAATCTCTTGTTTTGTACTTTTTTTCCACGTGTCTCGACCTCCAATGTATCCCTGCAAAGTTTGGTGAAGATCTGAGTATGTAGTTTTTGACCTTATATGGAACCTCCTATCTGAAAATTTGAAAATTCTTAAAAAATTCGTCCAAAATCTTGATGTCACCAATCCTATGTTTTGTATGTTTTTTCCACGTGTCTTGACATCCAATGTATCCATGCAAAGTTTGGTGAAGATCTGAGTATGTCGTTTTTGACCTTATCTGGAACCTCCCATCTGAAAATTTGAAAATTCTTAAAAAATTCGTCGAAAATCTTGATGTCTCCGATCTCTTGTTTTGTACGTTTTTTCCACGTGTCTTGACATGCAAAGTATTCCTGCAAAGTTTGGTGAAGATCTGAGTATGTAGTTTTTGACCTCATCTGGAACCTCCTATCTGAAAATTTGAAAATTCTTAAAAACTTCGTCCAAAATCTTGATGTTTCCAATCTCTTGTTTTGTACGTTTTTTCCACGTGTCTTGACATCCAATGTATCCCTGCAATGTTTGGTGAAGATCTGAGTATGTAGTTTTTGACCTTATCTGGAACCTCCCATCTGAAAATTTGAAAATTCCTAAAAAATCCGTCCAAAATCTTGATGACCCCAAATCTCTTGTTTTGTACTTTTTTTCCACGTGTCTCGACCTCCAATGTATCCCTGCAAAGTTTGGTGAAGATCTGAGTATGTAGTTTTTGACCTTATATGGAACCTCCTATCTGAAAATTTGAAAATTCTTAAAAAATTCGTCCAAAATCTTGATGTCACCAATCCTATGTTTTGTATGTTTTTTCCACGTGTCTTGACATCCAATGTATCCATGCAAAGTTTGGTGAAGATCTGAGTATGTCGTTTTTGACCTTATCTGGAACCTCCCATCTGAAAATTTGAAAATTCTTAAAAAATTCGTCGAAAATCTTGATGTCTCCGATCTCTTGTTTTGTACGTTTTTTCCACGTGTCTTGACATGCAAAGTATTCCTGCAAAGTTTGGTGAAGATCTGAGTATGTAGTTTTTGACCTCATCTGGAACCTCCTATCTGAAAATTTGAAAATTCTTAAAAAATTCGTCCAAAATTTTGATGTCTCCAATCTCTTGTTTTGTACGTTTTTTCCACGTGTCTTGACATCCAATGTATTCCTGCAAAGTTTGGTGAAGATCTGAGTATGTAGTTTTTGACCTTATCTGGAACCTCCCATCTGAAAATTTGAAAATTCCTAAAAAATCCGTCCAAAACCTTGATGACCCCAATCTCTTGTTTTGTACGTTTTTTCCACGTGTCTTGACATCCAATGTATCCCTGCAAAGTTTGGTGAAGATCTGAGTATGTAGTTTTTGACCTTATCTGGAACCTCCTATCTGAAAATTTGAAAATTCTTAAAAAATTCGTCCAAAATCTTGATGTCTCCAATCTCTTGTTTTGTACGTTTTTTCCACGTGTCTTGATATCCAATGTATCCCTGCAAAGTTTGGTGAAGATCTGAGTATGTAGTTTTTGACCTTATATGGAACCTCCTATCTGAAAATTTGAAAATTCTTAAAAAATTCGTCCAAAATCTTGATGTCTCCAATCTCTTGTTTTGTACGTTTTTTCCACGTGTCTTGACATCCAATGTATCCCTGCAAAGTTTGGTGAAGATCTGAGTATGTAGTTTTTGACCTTATATTGAACCTCCCATCTGAAAATTTGAAAATTCTTAAAAAATTCGTCCAAAATCTTGATGTCTCCAATCTCTTGTTTTGTACGTTTTTTCCACGTGTCTTGATATCCAATGTATCCCTGCAAAGTTTGGTGAAGATCTGAGTATGTAGTTTTTGACCTTATATGGAACCTCCTATCTGAAAATTTGAAAATTCTTAAAAAATTCGTCCAAAATTTTGATGTCTGCAATCTCTTGTTTTGTACGTTTTTTCCACGTGTCTTGACATCCAATGTATCCCTGCAATGTTTGGTGAAGATCTGAGTATGTAGTTTTTGACCTTATCTGGAACCTCCCATCTGAAAATTTGAAAATTCCTAAAAAATCCGTCCAAAATCTTGATGACCCCAATCTCTTGTTTTGTACGTTTTTTCCACGTGTCTTGACATCCAATGTATCCCTGCAAAGTTTGGTGAAGATCTGAGTATGTAGTTTTTGACCTTATATTGAACCTCCCATCTGAAAATTTGAAAATTCTTAAAAAATTCGTCCAAAATCTTGATGTCTCCAATCTCTTGTTTTGTACGTTTTTTCCACGTGTCTTGATATCCAATGTATCCCTGCAAAGTTTGGTGAAGATCTGAGTATGTAGTTTTTGACCTTATATGGAACCTCCTATCTGAAAATTTGAAAATTCTTAAAAAATTCGTCCAAAATCTTGATGTCTCCAATCTCTTGTTTTGTACGTTTTTTCCACGTGTCTCGACCTCCAATGTATCCCTGCAAAGTTTGGTGAAGATCTGAGTATGTCGTTTTTGACCTTATCTGGAACATCCTTTCTGAAAATTTGAAAATTCTTAAAAAATTCGTCGAAAATCTTGATGTCTCCAATCTCTTGTTTTGTACGTTTTTTCCACGTGTCTTGATATCCAATGTATCCCTGCAAAGTTTGGTGAAGATCTGAGTATGTAGTTTTTGACCTTATATGGAACCTCCTATCTGAAAATTTGAAAATTCTTAAAAAATTCGACCAAAATCTTGATGTTCCGAATCCTATGTTTTGTATGTTTTTTCCACGTGTCTTGACATCCAATGTATCCATGCAAAGTTTGGTGAAGATCTGAGTATGTAGTTTTTGACCTTATATTGAACCTCCCATCTGAAAATTTGAAAATTCTTAAAAAATTCGTCCAAAATCTTGATGACCCCAATCTCTTGTTTTGTACGTTTTTTCCACGTGTCTTGACATCCAAAGTATCCCTGCAAAGTTTGGTGAAGATCTGAGTATGTAGTTTTTGACCTTATATGGAACCTCCTTTCTGAAAATTTGAGAATTCTTAAAAAATTCGTCCAAAATCTTGATGTCTCCAATCTCTTGTTTTGTACGTTTTTTCCACGTGTCTTGACATCCAATGTATCCATGCAAAGTTTGGTGAAGATCTGAGTATGTCGTTTTTGACCTTATCTGGAACCTCCCATCTGAAAATTTGAAAATTCTTAAAAAATCCGTGCAAAATCTTGATGACCCCAATCTCTTGTTTTGTAAGTTTTTTCCACGTGTCTTGACATCCAATGTATCCATGCAAAGTTTGGTGAAGATCTGAGTATGTCGTTTTTGACCTTATCTGGAACCTCCCATCTGAAAATTTGAAAATTCTTAAAAAATTCGTCGAAAATCTTGATGTCTCCAATCTCTTGTTTTGTACGTTTTTTCCACGTGTCTTGACATGCAAAGTATCCCTGCAACGTTTGGTGAAGATCTGAGTATGTAGTTTTTGACCTTATCTGGAACCTCCTATCTGAAAATTTGAAAATTCTTAAAAAATTCGTCCAAAATCTTGATGTCTCCAATCTCTTGTTTTGTACGTTTTTTCCACGTGTCTTGACATCCAATGTATCCCTGCAATGTTTGGTGAAGATCTGAGTATGTAGTTTTTGACCTTATATGGAGCCTCCTATCTGAAAATTTGAAAATTCTTAAAAAATTCGTCCAAAATCTTGATGTCTCCAATCTCTTGTTTTGTACGTTCTTTCCACGTGTCTTGACATCCAATGTATCCCTGCAATGTTTGGTGAAGATCTGAGTATGTAGTTTTTGACCTTATATGGAACCTCCTATCTGAAAATTTGAAAATTCTTAAAAAATTCGTCCAAAATCTTGATGTCTCCAATCTCTTGTTTTGTACGTTTTTTCCACGTGTCTCGACCTCCAATGGATCCCTGCAAAGTTTGGTGAAGATCTGAGTATGTCGTTTTTGACCTTATCTGGAACCTCCCATCTGAAAATTTGAAAATTCTTAAAAAATTCGTCGAAAATCTTGATGTCTCCGATCTCTTGTTTTGTACGTTTTTTCCACGTGTCTTGACATGCAAAGTATTCCTGCAAAGTTTGGTGAAAATCTGAGTATGTAGTTTTTGACCTCATCTGGAACCTCCTATCTGAAAATTTGAAAATTCTTAAAAAATTCGTCCAAAATCTTGATGTCTCCAATCTCTTGTTTTGTACGTTTTTTCCACGTGTCTTGACATCCAATGTATCCCTGCAATGTTTGGTGAAGATCTGAGTATGTAGTTTTTGACCTTATCTGGAACCTCCCATCTGAAAATTTGAAAATTCCTAAAAAATCCGTCCAAAATCTTGATGACCCCAATCTCTTGTTTTGTACTTTTTTTCCACGTGTCTCGACCTCCAATGTATCCCTGCAAAGTTTTGTGAAGATCTGAGTATGTAGTTTTTTACCTTATATGGAACCTCCTATCTGAAAATTTGAAAATTCTTAAAAAATTCGTCCAAAATCTTGATGTCACCAATCCTATGTTTTGTATGTTTTTTCCACGTGTCTTGACATCCAATGTATCCATGCAAAGTTTGGTGAAGATCTGAGTATGTCGTTTTTGACCTTATCTGGAACCTCCCATCTGAAAATTTGAAAATTCTTAAAAAATTCGTCGAAAATCTTGATGTCTCCGATCTCTTGTTTTGTACGTTTTTTCCACGTGTCTTGACATGCAAAGTATTCCTGCAAAGTATGGTGAAGATCTGAGTATGTAGTTTTTGACCTCATCTGGAACCTCCTATCTGAAAATTTGAAAATTCTTAAAAAATTCGTCCAAAATTTTGATGTCTCCAATCTCTTGTTTTGTACGTTTTTTCCACGTGTCTTGACATCCAATGTATCCCTGCAAAGTTTGGTGAAGATCTGAGTATGTAGTTTTTGACCTCATCTGGAACCTCCTATCTGAAAATTTGAAAATTCTTAAAAAATTCGTCCAAAATCTTGATATCTCCAATCTCTTGTTTTGTACGTTTTTTCCACGTGTCTTGATATCCAATGTATCCCTGCAAAGTTTGGTGAAGATCTGAGTATGTCGTTTTTGACCTTATCTGGAACATCCTTTCTGAAAATTTGAAAATTGTTAAAAAATTCGTCCAAAATCTTGATGTCTCCAATCTCTTTTTTGTACGTTTTTTCCACGTGTCTTGACATCCAATGGATCCCTGCAAAGTTTGGTGAAGATCTGAGTATGTAGTTTTTGACCTTATCTGGAACCTCCCATCTGAAAATTTGAAAATTCTTAAAAAATTCGACCAAAATCTTGATGTCTCCAATCTTTTGTTTTGTACGTTTTTTCCACGTGTCTTGACACATAATGTATCCATGCAAAGTTTGGTGAAGATCTGAGTATGTAGTTTTTGACCTTATATGGAACCTCCTATCTGAAAATTTGAAAATTCTTAAAAAATTCGTCCAAAATCTTGATGTCTCCAATCTCTTGTTTTGTACGTTTTTTCCACGTGTCTTGACATCCAATGTATCCCTGCAAAGTTTGGTGAAGATCTGAGTATGTAGTTTTTGACCTTATCTGGAACCTCCCATCTGAAAATTTGAAAATTCCTAAAAAATCCGTGCAAAATCTTGATGACCCCAATCTCTTGTTTTGTACGTTTTTTCCACGTGTCTTGACATCCAATGTATTCCTGCAATGTTTGGTGAAGATCTGAGTATGTAGTTTTTGACCTTATATGGAACCTCCTATCTGAAAATTTGAAAATTCTTAAAAAATTCGACCAAAATCTTGATGTTCCGAATCCTATGTTTTGTATGTTTTTTCCACGTGTCTTGACATCCAATGTATCCCTGCAAAGTTTGGTGAAGATCTGAGTATGTAGTTTTTGACCTTATATTGAACCTCCCATCTGAAAATTTGAAAATTCTTAAAAAATTCGTCCAAAATCTTGATGACCCCAATCTCTTGTTTTGTACGTTTTTTCCACGTGTCTTGACATCCAAAGTATCCCTGCAAAGTTTGGTGAAGATCTGAGTATGTAGTTTTTGACCTTATATGGAACCTCCTTTCTGAAAATTTGAGAATTCTTAAAAAATTCGTCCAAAATCTTGATGTCTCCAATCTCTTGTTTTGTACGTTTTTTCCACGTGTCTTGACATCCAATGTATCCATGCAAAGTTTGGTGAAGATCTGAGTATGTCGTTTTTGACCTTATCTGGAACCTCCCATCTGAAAATTTGAAAATTCTTAAAAAATTCGTCGAAAATCTTGATGTCTCCAATCTTTTGTTTTGTACGTTTTTTCCACGTGTCTTGACATGCAAAGTATCCCTGCAACGTTTGGTGAAGATCTGAGTATGTAGTTTTTGACCTTATCTGGAACCTCCTATCTGAAAATTTGAAAATTCTTAAAAAATTCGTCGAAAATCTTGATGTCTCCAATCTCTTGTTTTGTACGTTTTTTCCACGTGTCTTGATATCCAATGTATCCCTGCAAAGTTTGGTGAAGATCTGAGTATGTCGTTTTTGACCTTATCTGGAACATCCTTTCTGAAAATTTGAAAATTGTTAAAAAATTCGTCCAAAATCTTGATGTCTCCAATCTCTTTTTTGTACGTTTTTTCCACGTGTCTTGACATCCAATGTATCCCTGCAAAGTTTGGTGAAGATCTGAGTATGTAGTTTTTGACCTTATCTGGAACCTCCCATCTGAAAATTTGAAAATTCTTAAAAAATTCGACCAAAATCTTGATGTCTCCAATCTTTTGTTTTGTACGTTTTTTCCACGTGTCTTGACACATAATGTATCCATGCAAAGTTTGGTGAAGATCTGAGTATGTAGTTTTTGACCTTATATGGAACCTCCTATCTGAAAATTTGAAAATTCTTAAAAAATTCGTTAAAAATCTTGATGTCTCCAATCTCTTGTTTTGTACGTTTTTTCCACGTGTCTTGACATCCAATGTATCCCTGCAAAGTTTGGTGAAGATCTGAGTATGTAGTTTTTGACCTTATCTGGAACCTCCCATCTGAAAATTTGAAAATTCCTAAAAAATCCGTTCAAAATCTTGATGACCCCAATCTCTTGTTTTGTACGTTTTTTCCACGTGTCTTGACATCCAATGTATCCATGCAAAGTTTGGTGAAGATCTGAGTATGTCGTTTTTGACCTTATCTGGAACATCCTTTCTGAAAATTTGAAAATTGTTAAAAAATTCGTCGAAAATCTTGATGTCTCCAATCTCTTTTTTGTACGTTTTTTCCACGTGTCTTGACATCCAATGTATCCCTGCAAAGTTTGGTGAAGATCTGAGTATGTAGTTTTTGACCTTATCTGGAACCTCCCATCTGAAAATTTGAAAATTCTTAAAAAATTCGTCGAAAATCTTGATGTCTCCGATCTCTTGTTTTGTACGTTTTTTCCACGTGTCTTGACATCCAATGTATCCCTGCAAAGTTTGGTGAAGATCTGAGTATGTTGTTTTTGACCTTATCTGGAACATCCTTTCTGAAAATTTGAAAATTGTTAAAAAATTCGTCCAAAATCTTGATGTCTCCTATCTCTTGTTTTGTACGTTTTTTCCACGTGTCTTGACATCCAATGTATCCCTGCAAAGTTTGGTGAAGATCTGAGTATGTCGTTTTTGACCTTATATGGAACCTCCTATCTGAAAATTTGAAAATTCTTAAAAAATTCGTCCAAAATCTTGATGTCACCAATCCTATGTTTTGTATGTTTTTTCCACGTGTCTTGACATCCAATGTATCCATGCAAAGTTTGGTGAAGATCTGAGTATGTCGTTTTTGACCTTATCTGGAACCTCCCATCTGAAAATTTGAAAATTCTTAAAAAATTCGTCGAAAATCTTGATGTCTCCGATCTCTTGTTTTGTACGTTTTTTCCACGTGTCTTGACATGCAAAGTATTCCTGCAAAGTTTGGTGAAGATCTGAGTATGTAGTTTTTGACCTCATCTGGAACCTCCTATCTGAAAATTTGAAAATTCTTAAAAACTTCGTCCAAAATCTTGATGTTTCCAATCTCTTGTTTTGTACGTTTTTTCCACGTGTCTTGACATCCAATGTATCCCTGCAATGTTTGGTGAAGATCTGAGTATGTAGTTTTTGACCTTATCTGGAACCTCCCATCTGAAAATTTGAAAATTCCTAAAAAATCCGTCCAAAATCTTGATGACCCCAAATCTCTTGTTTTGTACTTTTTTTCCACGTGTCTCGACCTCCAATGTATCCCTGCAAAGTTTGGTGAAGATCTGAGTATGTAGTTTTTGACCTTATATGGAACCTCCTATCTGAAAATTTGAAAATTCTTAAAAAATTCGTCCAAAATCTTGATGTCACCAATCCTATGTTTTGTATGTTTTTTCCACGTGTCTTGACATCCAATGTATCCATGCAAAGTTTGGTGAAGATCTGAGTATGTCGTTTTTGACCTTATCTGGAACCTCCCATCTGAAAATTTGAAAATTCTTAAAAAATTCGTCGAAAATCTTGATGTCTCCGATCTCTTGTTTTGTACGTTTTTTCCACGTGTCTTGACATGCAAAGTATTCCTGCAAAGTTTGGTGAAGATCTGAGTATGTAGTTTTTGACCTCATCTGGAACCTCCTATCTGAAAATTTGAAAATTCTTAAAAAATTCGTCCAAAATTTTGATGTCTCCAATCTCTTGTTTTGTACGTTTTTTCCACGTGTCTTGACATCCAATGTATTCCTGCAAAGTTTGGTGAAGATCTGAGTATGTAGTTTTTGACCTTATCTGGAACCTCCCATCTGAAAATTTGAAAATTCCTAAAAAATCCGTCCAAAACCTTGATGACCCCAATCTCTTGTTTTGTACGTTTTTTCCACGTGTCTTGACATCCAATGTATCCCTGCAAAGTTTGGTGAAGATCTGAGTATGTAGTTTTTGACCTTATCTGGAACCTCCTATCTGAAAATTTGAAAATTCTTAAAAAATTCGTCCAAAATCTTGATGTCTCCAATCTCTTGTTTTGTACGTTTTTTCCACGTGTCTTGATATCCAATGTATCCCTGCAAAGTTTGGTGAAGATCTGAGTATGTAGTTTTTGACCTTATATGGAACCTCCTATCTGAAAATTTGAAAATTCTTAAAAAATTCGTCCAAAATCTTGATGTCTCCAATCTCTTGTTTTGTACGTTTTTTCCACGTGTCTTGACATCCAATGTATCCCTGCAAAGTTTGGTGAAGATCTGAGTATGTAGTTTTTGACCTTATATTGAACCTCCCATCTGAAAATTTGAAAATTCTTAAAAAATTCGTCCAAAATCTTGATGTCTCCAATCTCTTGTTTTGTACGTTTTTTCCACGTGTCTTGATATCCAATGTATCCCTGCAAAGTTTGGTGAAGATCTGAGTATGTAGTTTTTGACCTTATATGGAACCTCCTATCTGAAAATTTGAAAATTCTTAAAAAATTCGTCCAAAATTTTGATGTCTGCAATCTCTTGTTTTGTACGTTTTTTCCACGTGTCTTGACATCCAATGTATCCCTGCAATGTTTGGTGAAGATCTGAGTATGTAGTTTTTGACCTTATCTGGAACCTCCCATCTGAAAATTTGAAAATTCCTAAAAAATCCGTCCAAAATCTTGATGACCCCAATCTCTTGTTTTGTACGTTTTTTCCACGTGTCTTGACATCCAATGTATCCCTGCAAAGTTTGGTGAAGATCTGAGTATGTAGTTTTTGACCTTATATTGAACCTCCCATCTGAAAATTTGAAAATTCTTAAAAAATTCGTCCAAAATCTTGATGTCTCCAATCTCTTGTTTTGTACGTTTTTTCCACGTGTCTTGATATCCAATGTATCCCTGCAAAGTTTGGTGAAGATCTGAGTATGTAGTTTTTGACCTTATATGGAACCTCCTATCTGAAAATTTGAAAATTCTTAAAAAATTCGTCCAAAATCTTGATGTCTCCAATCTCTTGTTTTGTACGTTTTTTCCACGTGTCTCGACCTCCAATGTATCCCTGCAAAGTTTGGTGAAGATCTGAGTATGTCGTTTTTGACCTTATCTGGAACATCCTTTCTGAAAATTTGAAAATTCTTAAAAAATTCGTCGAAAATCTTGATGTCTCCAATCTCTTGTTTTGTACGTTTTTTCCACGTGTCTTGATATCCAATGTATCCCTGCAAAGTTTGGTGAAGATCTGAGTATGTAGTTTTTGACCTTATATGGAACCTCCTATCTGAAAATTTGAAAATTCTTAAAAAATTCGACCAAAATCTTGATGTTCCGAATCCTATGTTTTGTATGTTTTTTCCACGTGTCTTGACATCCAATGTATCCATGCAAAGTTTGGTGAAGATCTGAGTATGTAGTTTTTGACCTTATATTGAACCTCCCATCTGAAAATTTGAAAATTCTTAAAAAATTCGTCCAAAATCTTGATGACCCCAATCTCTTGTTTTGTACGTTTTTTCCACGTGTCTTGACATCCAAAGTATCCCTGCAAAGTTTGGTGAAGATCTGAGTATGTAGTTTTTGACCTTATATGGAACCTCCTTTCTGAAAATTTGAGAATTCTTAAAAAATTCGTCCAAAATCTTGATGTCTCCAATCTCTTGTTTTGTACGTTTTTTCCACGTGTCTTGACATCCAATGTATCCATGCAAAGTTTGGTGAAGATCTGAGTATGTCGTTTTTGACCTTATCTGGAACCTCCCATCTGAAAATTTGAAAATTCTTAAAAAATCCGTGCAAAATCTTGATGACCCCAATCTCTTGTTTTGTAAGTTTTTTCCACGTGTCTTGACATCCAATGTATCCATGCAAAGTTTGGTGAAGATCTGAGTATGTCGTTTTTGACCTTATCTGGAACCTCCCATCTGAAAATTTGAAAATTCTTAAAAAATTCGTCGAAAATCTTGATGTCTCCAATCTCTTGTTTTGTACGTTTTTTCCACGTGTCTTGACATGCAAAGTATCCCTGCAACGTTTGGTGAAGATCTGAGTATGTAGTTTTTGACCTTATCTGGAACCTCCTATCTGAAAATTTGAAAATTCTTAAAAAATTCGTCCAAAATCTTGATGTCTCCAATCTCTTGTTTTGTACGTTTTTTCCACGTGTCTTGACATCCAATGTATCCCTGCAATGTTTGGTGAAGATCTGAGTATGTAGTTTTTGACCTTATATGGAGCCTCCTATCTGAAAATTTGAAAATTCTTAAAAAATTCGTCCAAAATCTTGATGTCTCCAATCTCTTGTTTTGTACGTTCTTTCCACGTGTCTTGACATCCAATGTATCCCTGCAATGTTTGGTGAAGATCTGAGTATGTAGTTTTTGACCTTATATGGAACCTCCTATCTGAAAATTTGAAAATTCTTAAAAAATTCGTCCAAAATCTTGATGTCTCCAATCTCTTGTTTTGTACGTTTTTTCCACGTGTCTCGACCTCCAATGGATCCCTGCAAAGTTTGGTGAAGATCTGAGTATGTCGTTTTTGACCTTATCTGGAACCTCCCATCTGAAAATTTGAAAATTCTTAAAAAATTCGTCGAAAATCTTGATGTCTCCGATCTCTTGTTTTGTACGTTTTTTCCACGTGTCTTGACATGCAAAGTATTCCTGCAAAGTTTGGTGAAAATCTGAGTATGTAGTTTTTGACCTCATCTGGAACCTCCTATCTGAAAATTTGAAAATTCTTAAAAAATTCGTCCAAAATCTTGATGTCTCCAATCTCTTGTTTTGTACGTTTTTTCCACGTGTCTTGACATCCAATGTATCCCTGCAATGTTTGGTGAAGATCTGAGTATGTAGTTTTTGACCTTATCTGGAACCTCCCATCTGAAAATTTGAAAATTCCTAAAAAATCCGTCCAAAATCTTGATGACCCCAATCTCTTGTTTTGTACTTTTTTTCCACGTGTCTCGACCTCCAATGTATCCCTGCAAAGTTTTGTGAAGATCTGAGTATGTAGTTTTTTACCTTATATGGAACCTCCTATCTGAAAATTTGAAAATTCTTAAAAAATTCGTCCAAAATCTTGATGTCACCAATCCTATGTTTTGTATGTTTTTTCCACGTGTCTTGACATCCAATGTATCCATGCAAAGTTTGGTGAAGATCTGAGTATGTCGTTTTTGACCTTATCTGGAACCTCCCATCTGAAAATTTGAAAATTCTTAAAAAATTCGTCGAAAATCTTGATGTCTCCGATCTCTTGTTTTGTACGTTTTTTCCACGTGTCTTGACATGCAAAGTATTCCTGCAAAGTATGGTGAAGATCTGAGTATGTAGTTTTTGACCTCATCTGGAACCTCCTATCTGAAAATTTGAAAATTCTTAAAAAATTCGTCCAAAATTTTGATGTCTCCAATCTCTTGTTTTGTACGTTTTTTCCACGTGTCTTGACATCCAATGTATCCCTGCAAAGTTTGGTGAAGATCTGAGTATGTAGTTTTTGACCTCATCTGGAACCTCCTATCTGAAAATTTGAAAATTCTTAAAAAATTCGTCCAAAATCTTGATATCTCCAATCTCTTGTTTTGTACGTTTTTTCCACGTGTCTTGATATCCAATGTATCCCTGCAAAGTTTGGTGAAGATCTGAGTATGTCGTTTTTGACCTTATCTGGAACATCCTTTCTGAAAATTTGAAAATTGTTAAAAAATTCGTCCAAAATCTTGATGTCTCCAATCTCTTTTTTGTACGTTTTTTCCACGTGTCTTGACATCCAATGGATCCCTGCAAAGTTTGGTGAAGATCTGAGTATGTAGTTTTTGACCTTATCTGGAACCTCCCATCTGAAAATTTGAAAATTCTTAAAAAATTCGACCAAAATCTTGATGTCTCCAATCTTTTGTTTTGTACGTTTTTTCCACGTGTCTTGACACATAATGTATCCATGCAAAGTTTGGTGAAGATCTGAGTATGTAGTTTTTGACCTTATATGGAACCTCCTATCTGAAAATTTGAAAATTCTTAAAAAATTCGTCCAAAATCTTGATGTCTCCAATCTCTTGTTTTGTACGTTTTTTCCACGTGTCTTGACATCCAATGTATCCCTGCAAAGTTTGGTGAAGATCTGAGTATGTAGTTTTTGACCTTATCTGGAACCTCCCATCTGAAAATTTGAAAATTCCTAAAAAATCCGTGCAAAATCTTGATGACCCCAATCTCTTGTTTTGTACGTTTTTTCCACGTGTCTTGACATCCAATGTATTCCTGCAATGTTTGGTGAAGATCTGAGTATGTAGTTTTTGACCTTATATGGAACCTCCTATCTGAAAATTTGAAAATTCTTAAAAAATTCGACCAAAATCTTGATGTTCCGAATCCTATGTTTTGTATGTTTTTTCCACGTGTCTTGACATCCAATGTATCCCTGCAAAGTTTGGTGAAGATCTGAGTATGTAGTTTTTGACCTTATATTGAACCTCCCATCTGAAAATTTGAAAATTCTTAAAAAATTCGTCCAAAATCTTGATGACCCCAATCTCTTGTTTTGTACGTTTTTTCCACGTGTCTTGACATCCAAAGTATCCCTGCAAAGTTTGGTGAAGATCTGAGTATGTAGTTTTTGACCTTATATGGAACCTCCTTTCTGAAAATTTGAGAATTCTTAAAAAATTCGTCCAAAATCTTGATGTCTCCAATCTCTTGTTTTGTACGTTTTTTCCACGTGTCTTGACATCCAATGTATCCATGCAAAGTTTGGTGAAGATCTGAGTATGTCGTTTTTGACCTTATCTGGAACCTCCCATCTGAAAATTTGAAAATTCTTAAAAAATTCGTCGAAAATCTTGATGTCTCCAATCTTTTGTTTTGTACGTTTTTTCCACGTGTCTTGACATGCAAAGTATCCCTGCAACGTTTGGTGAAGATCTGAGTATGTAGTTTTTGACCTTATCTGGAACCTCCTATCTGAAAATTTGAAAATTCTTAAAAAATTCGTCGAAAATCTTGATGTCTCCAATCTCTTGTTTTGTACGTTTTTTCCACGTGTCTTGATATCCAATGTATCCCTGCAAAGTTTGGTGAAGATCTGAGTATGTCGTTTTTGACCTTATCTGGAACATCCTTTCTGAAAATTTGAAAATTGTTAAAAAATTCGTCCAAAATCTTGATGTCTCCAATCTCTTTTTTGTACGTTTTTTCCACGTGTCTTGACATCCAATGTATCCCTGCAAAGTTTGGTGAAGATCTGAGTATGTAGTTTTTGACCTTATCTGGAACCTCCCATCTGAAAATTTGAAAATTCTTAAAAAATTCGACCAAAATCTTGATGTCTCCAATCTTTTGTTTTGTACGTTTTTTCCACGTGTCTTGACACATAATGTATCCATGCAAAGTTTGGTGAAGATCTGAGTATGTAGTTTTTGACCTTATATGGAACCTCCTATCTGAAAATTTGAAAATTCTTAAAAAATTCGTCCAAAATCTTGATGTCTCCAATCTCTTGTTTTGTACGTTTTTTCCACGTGTCTTGACATCCAATGTATCCCTGCAAAGTTTGGTGAAGATCTGAGTATGTAGTTTTTGACCTTATCTGGAACCTCCCATCTGAAAATTTGAAAATTCCTAAAAAATCCGTGCAAAATCTTGATGACCCCAATCTCTTGTTTTGTACGTTTTTTCCACGTGTCTTGACATCCAATGTATCCATGCAAAGTTTGGTGAAGATCTGAGTATGTCGTTTTTGACCTTATCTGGAACATCCTTTCTGAAAATTTGAAAATTGTTAAAAAATTCGTCCAAAATCTTGATGTCTCCAATCTCTTTTTTGTACGTTTTTTCCACGTGTCTTGATATCCAATGTATCCCTGCAAAGTTTGGTGAAGATGTGAGTATGTCCTTTTTGACCTTATCTGGAACATCCTTTCTGAAAATTTGAAAATTGTTAAAAAATTCGTCCACAATCTTGATGTCTCCAATCTCTTTTTTGTACGTTTTTTCCACGTGTCTTGACATCCAATGTATCCCTGCAAAGTTTGGTGAAGATCTGAGTATGTAGTTTTTGACCTTATCTGGAACCTCCCATCTGAAAATTTGAAAATTCTTAAAAAATTCGTCCAAAATCTTGATGTCTCCAATCTTTTGTTTTGTACGTTTTTTCCACGTGTCTTGACACATAATGTATCCATGCAAAGTTTGGTGAAGATCTGAGTATGTAGTTTTTGACCTTATATGGAACCTCCTATCTGAAAATTTGAAAATTCTTAAAAAATTCGTCCAAAATCTTGATGTCTCCAATCTCTTGTTTTGTACGTTTTTTCCACGTGTCTTGACATCCAATGTATCCCTGCAAAGTTTGGTGAAGATCTGAGTATGTAGTTTTTGACTTTATCTGGAACCTCCCATCTGAAAATTTGAAAATTCCTAAAAAATCCGTGCAAAATCTTGATGACCCCAATCTCTTGTTTTGTACGTTTTTTCCACGTGTCTTGACATCCAATGTATCCATGCAAAGTTTGGTGAAGATCTGAGTATGTAGTTTTTGACCTTATCTGGAACCTCCCATCTGAAAATTTGAAAATTCTTAAAAAATTCGTCGAAAATCTTGATGTCTCCAATCTCTTGTTTTGTACGTTTTTTCCACGTGTCTTGACATGCAAAGTATCCCTGCAACGTTTGGTGAAGATCTGAGTATGTAGTTTTTGACCTTATCTGGAACCTCCTATCTGAAAATTTGAAAATTCTTCAAAAATTCGTCGAAAATCTTGATGTCTCCAATCTCTTGTTTTGTACGTTTTTTCCACGTGTCTTGACATCCAATGTATCCCTGCAATGTTTGGTGGAGATCTGAGTATGTAGTTTTTGACCTTATCTGGGACCTCCTATCAGAAAATTTGAAAATTCTTCAAAAATTCGTCCAAAATCTTGATGTCTCCAATCTCTTGTTTTGTACGTTTTTTCCAAATGTCTCGACCTCCAATGTATCCCTGCAAAGTTTGGTGAAGATCTGAGTATGTCGTTTTTGACCTTATCTGGAACATCCTTTCTGAAAATTTGAAAATTCTTAAAAAATTCGTCGAAAATCTTGATGTCTCCAATCTCTTGTTTTGTACGTTTTTTCCACGTGTCTTGACATCCAATGTATCCCTGCAAAGTTTGGTGAAGATCTGAGTATGTAGTTTTTGACCTTATATGGAACCTCCTTTCTGAAAATTTGAAAATTCTTAAAAAATTCGTCCAAAATCTTGATGTCTCCAATCTCTTGTTTTGTACGTTTTTTCCACGTGTCTTGACATCCAATGTATCCCTGCAAAGTTTGGTGAAGATCTGAGTATGTAGTTTTTGACCTTATCTGGAACATCCTTTCTGAAAATTTGAAAATTGTTAAAAAATTCGTCCAAAATCTTGATGTCTCCAATCTCTTTTTTGTACGTTTTTTCCACGTGTCTTGACATCCAATGTATCCCTGCAAAGTTTGGTGAAGATCTGAGTATGTAGTTTTTGACCTTATCTGGAACCTCCCATCTGAAAATTTGAAAATTCTGAAAAAATTCGACCAAAATCTTGATGTCTCCAATCTTTTGTTTTGTACGTTTTTTCCACGTGTCTTGACACATAATGTAGCCATGCAAAGTTTGGTGAAGATCTGAGTATGTAGTTTTTGACCTTATATGGAACCTCCTATCTGAAAATTTGAAAATTCTTAAAAAATTCGTCCAAAATCTTGATGTCTCCAATCTCTTGTTTTGTACGTTTTTTCCACGTGTCTTGACATCCAATGTATCCCTGCAAAGTTTGGTGAAGATCTGAGTATGTAGTTTTTGACCTTATCTGGAACCTCCCATCTGAAAATTTGAAAATTCCTAAAAAATCCGTGCAAAATCTTGATGACCCCAATCTCTTGTTTTGTACGTTTTTTCCACGTGTCTTGACATCCAATGTATTCCTGCAATGTTTGGTGAAGATCTGAGTATGTAGTTTTTGACCTTATATGGAACCTCCTATCTGAAAATTTGAAAATTCTTAAAAAATTCGACCAAAATCTTGATGTTCCGAATCCTATGTTTTGTATGTTTTTTCCACGTGTCTTGACATCCAATGTATCCATGCAAAGTTTGGTGAAGATCTGAGTATGTAGTTTTTGACCTTATATTGAACCTCCCATCTGAAAATTTGAAAATTCTTAAAAAATTCGTCCAAAATCTTGATGACCCCAATCTCTTGTTTTGTACGTTTTTTCCACGTGTCTTGACATCCAAAGTATCCCTGCAAAGTTTGGTGAAGATCTGAGTATGTAGTTTTTGACCTTATATTGAACCTCCCATCTGAAAATTTGAAAATTCTTAAAAAATTCGTCCAAAATCTTGATGTCTCCAATCTCTTGTTTTGTACGTTTTTTCCACGTGTCTTGACATCCAATGTATCCATGCAAAGTTTGGTGAAGATCTGAGTATGTCGTTTTTGACCTTATCTGGAACCTCCCATCTGAAAATTTGAAAATTCTTAAAAAATTCGTCGAAAATCTTGATGTCTCCAATCTTTTGTTTTGTACGTTTTTTCCACGTGTCTTGACATGCAAAGTATCCCTGCAACGTTTGGTGAAGATCTGAGTATGTAGTTTTTGACCTTATCTGGAACCTCCTATCTGAAAATTTGAAAATTCTTCAAAAATTCGTCGAAAATCTTGATGTCTCCAATCTCTTGTTTTGTACGTTTTTTCCACGTGTCTTGACATCCAATGTATTCCTGCAATGTTTGGTGGAGATCTGAGTATGTAGTTTTAGACCTTATCTGGAACCTCCTATCTGAAAATTTGAAAATTCTTCAAAAATTCGTCCAAAATCTTGATGTCTCCAATCTCTTGTTTTGTACGTTTTTTCCACGTGTCTCGACCTCCAATGGATCCCTGCAAAGTTTGGTGAAGATCTGAGTATGTCGTTTTTGACCTTATCTGGAACATCCTTTCTGAAAATTTGAAAATTCTTAAAAAATTCGTCGAAAATCTTGATGTCTCCAATCTCTTGTTTTGTACGTTTTTTCCACGTGTCTTGACATCCAATGTATCCCTGCAAAGTTTGGTGAAGATCTGAGTATGTAGTTTTTGACCTTATATGGAACCTCCTATCTGAAAATTTGAAAATTCTTAAAAAATTCGTCCAAAATCTTGATGTCTCCAATCTCTTGTTTTGTACGTTTTTTCCACGTGTCTCGACCTCCAATGGATCCCTGCAAAGTTTGGTGAAGATCTGAGTATGTCGTTTTTGACCTTATCTGGAACCTCCCATCTGAAAATTTGAAAATTCTTAAAAAATTCGTCGAAAATCTTGATGTCTCCGATCTCTTGTTTTGTACGTTTTTTCCACGTGTCTTGACATGCAAAGTATTCCTGCAAAGTTTGGTGAAGATCTGAGTATGTAGTTTTTGACCTCATCTGGAACCTCCTATCTGAAAATTTGAAAATTCTTAAAAAATTCGTCCAAAATCTTGATGTCTCCAATCTCTTGTTTTGTACGTTTTTTCCACGTGTCTTGATATCCAATGTATCCCTGCAATGTTTGGTGAAGATCTGAGTATGTAGTTTTTGACCTTATCTGGAACCTCCCATCTGAAAATTTGAAAATTCCTAAAAAATCCTTCCAAAATCTTGATGACCCCAAATCTCTTGTTTTGTACTTTTTTTCCACGTGTCTCGACCTCCAATGTATCCCTGCAAAGTTTGGTGAAGATCTGAGTATGTAGTTTTTGACCTTATATGGAACCTCCTATCTGAAAATTTGAAAATTCTTAAAAAATTCGTCCAAAATCTTGATGTCACCAATCCTATGTTTTGTATGTTTTTTCCACGTGTCTTGACATCCAATGTATCCATGCAAAGTTTGGTGAAGATCTGAGTATGTCGTTTTTGACCTTATCTGGAACCTCCCATCTGAAAATTTGAAAATTCTTAAAAAATTCGTCGAAAATCTTGATGTCTCCGATCTCTTGTTTTGTACGTTTTTTCCACGTGTCTTGACATGCAAAGTATTCCTGCAAAGTTTGGTGAAGATCTGAGTATGTAGTTTTTGACCTCATCTGGAACCTCCTATCTGAAAATTTGAAAATTCTTAAAAAATTCGTCCAAAATTTTGATGTCTCCAATCTCTTGTTTTGTACGTTTTTTCCACGTGTCTTGACATCCAATGTATCCCTGCAAAGTTTGGTGAAGATCTGAGTATGTAGTTTTTGACCTTATTTGGAACCTCCCATCTGAAAATTTGAAAATTCCTAAAAAATCCGTCCAAAATCTTGATGACCCCAATCTCTTGTTTTGTACGTTTTTTCCACGTGTCTTGACATCCAATGTATCCCTGCAAAGTTTGGTGAAGATCTGAGTATGTAGTTTTTGACCTTATCTGGAACCTCCTATCTGAAAATTTGAAAATTCTTAAAAAATTCGTCCAAAATCTTGATGTCTCCAATCTCTTGTTTTGTACGTTTTTTCCACGTGTCTTGATATCCAATGTATCACTGCAAAGTTTGGTGAAGATCTGAGTATGTAGTTTTTGACCTTATATGGAACCTCCTATCTGAAAATTTGAAAATTCTTAAAAAATTCGTCCAAAATCTTGATGTCTCCAATCTCTTGTTTTGTACGTTTTTTCCACGTGTCTTGACATCCAATGTATCCCTGCAAAGTTTGGTGAAGATCTGAGTATGTAGTTTTTGACCTTATATTGAACCTCCCATCTGAAAATTTGAAAATTCTTAAAAAATTCGTCCAAAATCTTGATGTCTCCAATCTCTTGTTTTGTACGTTTTTTCCACGTGTCTTGATATCCAATGTATCCTTGCAAAGTTTGGTGAAGATCTGAGTATGTAGTTTTTGACCTTATATGGAACCTCCTATCTGAAAATTTGAAAATTCTTAAAAAATTCGTCCAAAATTTTGATGTCTCCAATCTCTTGTTTTGTACGTTTTTTCCACGTGTCTTGACATCCAATGTATCCCTGCAATGTTTGGTGAAGATCTGAGTATGTAGTTTTTGACCTTATCTGGAACCTCCCATCTGAAAATTTGAAAATTCCTAAAAAATCCGTCCAAAATCTTGATGACCCCAATCTCTTGTTTTGTACGTTTTTTCCACGTGTCTTGACATCCAATGTATCCCTGCAAAGTTTGGTGAAGATCTGAGTATGTAGTTTTTGACCTTATATTGAACCTCCCATCTGAAAATTTGAAAATTCTTAAAAAATTCGTCCAAAATCTTGATGTCTCCAATCTCTTGTTTTGTACGTTTTTTCCACGTGTCTTGATATCCAATGTATCCCTGCAAAGTTTGGTGAAGATCTGAGTATGTAGTTTTTGACCTTATATGGAACCTCCTATCTGAAAATTTGAAAATTCTTAAAAAATTCGTCCAAAATCTTGATGTCTCCAATCACTTGTTTTGTACGTTTTTTCCACGTGTCTCGACCTCCAATGTATCCCTGCAAAGTTTGGTGAAGATCTGAGTATGTCGTTTTTGACCTTATCTGGAACATCCTTTCTGAAAATTTGAAAATTCTTAAAAAATTCGTCGAAAATCTTGATGTCTCCAATCTCTTGTTTTGTACGTTTTTTCCACGTGTCTTGATATCCAATGTATCCCTGCAAAGTTTGGTGAAGATCTGAGTATGTAGTTTTTGACCTTATATGGAACCTCCCATCTGAAAATTTGAAAATTCTTAAAAAATTCGACCAAAATCTTGATGTTCCGAATCCTATGTTTTGTATGTTTTTTCCACGTGTCTTGACATCCAATGTATCCATGCAAAGTTTGGTGAAGATCTGAGTATGTAGTTTTTGACCTTATATTGAACCTCCCATCTGAAAATTTGAAAATTCTTAAAAAATTCGTCCAAAATCTTGATGACCCCAATCTCTTGTTTTGTACGTTTTTTCCACGTGTCTTGACATCCAAAGTATCCCTGCAAAGTTTGGTGAAGATCTGAGTATGTAGTTTTTGACCTTATATGGAACCTCCTTTCTGAAAATTTGAGAATTCTTAAAAAATTCGTCCAAAATCTTGATGTCTCCAATCTCTTGTTTTGTACGTTTTTTCCACGTGTCTTGACATCCAATGTATCCATGCAAAGTTTGGTGAAGATCTGAGTATGTCGTTTTTGACCTTATCTGGAACCTCCCATCTGAAAATTTGAAAATTCTTAAAAAATCCGTGCAAAATCTTGATGACCCCAATCTCTTGTTTTGTACGTTTTTTCCACGTGTCTTGACATCCAATGTATCCATGCAAAGTTTGGTGAAGATCTGAGTATGTCGTTTTTGACCTTATCTGGAACCTCCCATCTGAAAATTTGAAAATTCTTAAAAAATTCGTCGAAAATCTTGATGTCTCCAATCTCTTGTTTTGTACGTTTTTTCCACGTGTCTTGACATGCAAAGTATCCCTGCAACGTTTGGTGAAGATCTGAGTATGTAGTTTTTGACCTTATCTGGAACCTCCTATCTGAAAATTTGAAAATTCTTAAAAAATTCGTCCAAAATCTTGATGTCTCCAATCTCTTGTTTTGTACGTTTTTTCCACGTGTCTTGACATCCAATGTATCCCTGCAATGTTTGGTGAAGATCTGAGTATGTAGTTTTTGACCTTATATGGAGCCTCCTATCTGAAAATTTGAAAATTCTTAAAAAATTCGTCCAAAATCTTGATGTCTCCAATCTCTTGTTTTGTACGTTCTTTCCACGTGTCTTGACATCCAATGTATCCCTGCAATGTTTGGTGAAGATCTGAGTATGTAGTTTTTGACCTTATATGGAACCTCCTATCTGAAAATTTGAAAATTCTTAAAAGAATTTAACAAAATCTTGATGTCCCCAATCCTATGTTTTGTATGTTTTTTCCACGTGTCTTGACATACAATGTATCCCTGCAGAGTTTGGTGAAGATCTGAGTATGTAGTTTTTGACCTTATCTGGAACCTCCCATCTGAAAATTTGAAAATTCCTAAAAAATCCGTCCAAAATCTTGTTGACCCGAATCTCTTGTTTTGTACGTTTTTTCCACGTGTCTTGACATCCAATGTATCCCTGCAAAGTTTGGTGAAGATCTGAGTATGTAGTTTTTGACCTTATCTGGAACCGCATTTCTGAAAATTTGAAAATTTTTAAAAAAATCGTCCAAAATCTTGATGTCTCCAATCTCTTGTTTTGTACGTTTTTTCCACGTGTCTTGACATCCAATGTATCCCTGCAAAGTTTGGTGAAGATCTGAGTATGTAGTTTTTGACCTTATATGGAACCTCCTATCTGAAAATTTGAAAATTCTTAAAAAATTCGTCCAAAATCTTGATGTCTCCAATCTCTTGTTTTGTACGTTTTTTCCACGTGTCTCGACCTCCAATGGATCCCTGCAAAGTTTGGTGAAGATCTGAGTATGTCGTTTTTGACCTTATCTGGAACCTCCCATCTGAAAATTTGAAAATTCTTAAAAAATTCGTCGAAAATCTTGATGTCTCCGATCTCTTGTTTTGTACGTTTTTTCCACGTGTCTTGACATGCAAAGTATTCCTGCAAAGTTTGGTGAAGATCTGAGTATGTAGTTTTTGACCTCATCTGGAACCTCCTATCTGAAAATTTGAAAATTCTTAAAAAATTCGTCCAAAATCTTGATGTCTCCAATCTCTTGTTTTGTACGTTTTTTCCACGTGTCTTGACATCCAATGTATCCCTGCAAAGTTTGGTGAAGATCTGAGTATGTAGTTTTTGACCTTATCTGGAACCTCCTATCTGAAAATTTGAAAATTCTTAAAAAATTCGTCCAAAATCTTGATGTCTCCAATCTCTTGTTTTGTACGTTTTTTCCACGTGTCTTGATATCCAATGTATCCCTGCAAAGTTTGGTGAAGATCTGAGTATGTCGTTTTTGACCTTATCTGGAACATCCTTTCTGAAAATTTGAAAATTGTTAAAAAATTCGTCCAAAATCTTGATGTCTCCAATCTCTTTTTTGTACGTTTTTTCCACGTGTCTTGACATCCAATGTATCCCTGCAAAGTTTGGTGAAGATCTGAGTATGTAGTTTTTGACCTTATCTGGAACCTCCCATCTGAAAATTTGAAAATTCTTAAAAAATTCGACCAAAATCTTGATGTCTCCAATCTTTTGTTTTGTACGTTTTTTCCACGTGTCTTGACACATAATGTATCCATGCAAAGTTTGGTGAAGATCTGAGTATGTAGTTTTTGACCTTATATGGAACCTCCTATCTGAAAATTTGAAAATTCTTAAAAAATTCGTCCAAAATCTTGATGTCTCCAATCTCTTGTTTTGTACGTTTTTTCCACGTGTCTTGACATCCAATGTATCCCTGCAAAGTTTGGTGAAGATCTGAGTATGTAGTTTTTGACCTTATCTGGAACCTCCCATCTGAAAATTTGAAAATTCCTAAAAAATCCGTGCAAAATCTTGATGACCCCAATCTCTTGTTTTGTACGTTTTTTCCACGTGTCTTGACATCCAATGTATTCCTGCAATGTTTGGTGAAGATCTGAGTATGTAGTTTTTGACCTTATATGGAACCTCCTATCTGAAAATTTGAAAATTCTTAAAAAATTCGACCAAAATCTTGATGTTCCGAATCCTATGTTTTGTATGTTTTTTCCACGTGTCTTGACATCCAATGTATCCATGCAAAGTTTGGTGAAGATCTGAGTATGTAGTTTTTGACCTTATATTGAACCTCCCATCTGAAAATTTGAAAATTCTTAAAAAATTCGTCCAAAATCTTGATGACCCCAATCTCTTGTTTTGTACGTTTTTTCCACGTGTCTTGACATCCAAAGTATCCCTGCAAAGTTTGGTGAAGATCTGAGTATGTAGTTTTTGACCTTATATGGAACCTCCTTTCTGAAAATTTGAGAATTCTTAAAAAATTCGTCCAAAATCTTGATGTCTCCAATCTCTTGTTTTGTACGTTTTTTCCACGTGTCTTGACATCCAATGTATCCATGCAAAGTTTGGTGAAGATCTGAGTATGTCGTTTTTGACCTTATCTGGAACCTCCCATCTGAAAATTTGAAAATTCTTAAAAAATTCGTCGAAAATCTTGATGTCTCCAATCTTTTGTTTTGTACGTTTTTTCCACGTGTCTTGACATGCAAAGTATCCCTGCAACGTTTGGTGAAGATCTGAGTATGTAGTTTTTGACCTTATCTGGAACCTCCTATCTGAAAATTTGAAAATTCTTCAAAAATTCGTCGAAAATCTTGATGTCTCCAATCTCTTGTTTTGTACGTTTTTTCCACGTGTCTTGACATCCAATGTATTCCTGCAATGTTTGGTGGAGATCTGAGTATGTAGTTTTAGACCTTATCTGGAACCTCCTATCTGAAAATTTGAAAATTCTTCAAAAATTCGTCCAAAATCTTGATGTCTCCAATCTCTTGTTTTGTACGTTTTTTCCACGTGTCTCGACCTCCAATGGATCCCTGCAAAGTTTGGTGAAGATCTGAGTATGTCGTTTTTGACCTTATCTGGAACATCCTTTCTGAAAATTTGAAAATTCTTAAAAAATTCGTCGAAAATCTTGATGTCTCCAATCTCTTGTTTTGTACGTTTTTTCCACGTGTCTTGACATCCAATGTATCCCTGCAAAGTTTGGTGAAGATCTGAGTATGTAGTTTTTGACCTTATATGGAACCTCCTATCTGAAAATTTGAAAATTCTTAAAAAATTCGTCCAAAATCTTGATGTCTCCAATCTCTTGTTTTGTACGTTTTTTCCACGTGTCTCGACCTCCAATGGATCCCTGCAAAGTTTGGTGAAGATCTGAGTATGTCGTTTTTGACCTTATCTGGAACCTCCCATCTGAAAATTTGAAAATTCTTAAAAAATTCGTCGAAAATCTTGATGTCTCCGATCTCTTGTTTTGTACGTTTTTTCCACGTGTCTTGACATGCAAAGTATTCCTGCAAAGTTTGGTGAAGATCTGAGTATGTAGTTTTTGACCTCATCTGGAACCTCCCATCTGAAAATTTGAAAATTCTTAAAAAATTCGTCCAAAATCTTGATGTCTCCAATCTCTTGTTTTGTACGTTTTTTCCACGTGTCTTGACATCCAATGTATCCCTGCAAAGTTTGGTGAAGATCTGAGTATGTAGTTTTTGACCTTATCTGGAACCTCCTATCTGAAAATTTGAAAATTCTTAAAAAATTCGTCCAAAATCTTGATGTCTCCAATCTCTTGTTTTGTACGTTTTTTCCACGTGTCTTGACATGCAAAGTATCCCTGCAACGTTTGGTGAAGATCTGAGTATGTAGTTTTTGACCTTATATGGAGCCTCCTATCTGAAAATTTGAAAATTCTTAAAAAATTCGTCCAAAATCTTGATGTCTCCAATCTCTTGTTTTGTACGTTCTTTCCACGTGTCTTGACATCCAATGTATCCCTGCAATGTTTGGTGAAGATCTGAGTATGTAGTTTTTGACCTTATATGGAACCTCCTATCTGAAAATTTGAAAATTCTTAAAAGAATTTAACAAAATCTTGATGTCCCCAATCCTATGTTTTGTATGTTTTTTCCACGTGTCTTGACATACAATGTATCCCTGCAGAGTTTGGTGAAGATCTGAGTATGTAGTTTTTGACCTTATCTGGAACCTCCCATCTGAAAATTTGAAAATTCCTAAAAAATCCGTCCAAAACCTTGTTGACCCGAATCTCTTGTTTTGTACGTTTTTTCCACGTGTCTTGACATCCAATGTATCCCTGCAAAGTTTGGTGAAGATCTGAGTATGTAGTTTTTGACCTTATCTGGAACCGCATTTCTGAAAATTTGAAAATTTTTAAAAAAATCGTCCAAAATCTTGATGTCTCCAATCTCTTGTTTTGTACGTTTTTTCCACGTGTCTTGACATCCAATGTATCCCTGCAAAGTTTGGTGAAGATCTGAGTATGTAGTTTTTGACCTTATATGGAACCTCCTATCTGAAAATTTGAAAATTCTTAAAAAATTCGTCCAAAATCTTGATGTCTCCAATCTCTTGTTTTGTACGTTTTTTCCACGTGTCTCGACCTCCAATGGATCCCTGCAAAGTTTGGTGAAGATCTGAGTATGTCGTTTTTGACCTTATCTGGAACCTCCCATCTGAAAATTTGAAAATTCTTAAAAAATTCGTCGAAAATCTTGATGTCTCCGATCTCTTGTTTTGTACGTTTTTTCCACGTGTCTTGACATGCAAAGTATTCCTGCAAAGTTTGGTGAAGATCTGAGTATGTAGTTTTTGACCTCATCTGGAACCTCCTATCTGAAAATTTGAAAATTCTTAAAAAATTCGTCCAAAATCTTGATGTCTCCAATCTCTTGTTTTGTACGTTTTTTCCACGTGTCTTGACATCCAATGTATCCCTGCAAAGTTTGGTGAAGATCTGAGTATGTAGTTTTTGACCTTATCTGGAACCTCCTATCTGAAAATTTGAAAATTCTTAAAAAATTCGTCCAAAATCTTGATGTCTCCAATCTCTTGTTTTGTACGTTTTTTCCACGTGTCTTGATATCCAATGTATCCCTGCAAAGTTTGGTGAAGATCTGAGTATGTCGTTTTTGACCTTATCTGGAACATCCTTTCTGAAAATTTGAAAATTGTTAAAAAATTCGTCCAAAATCTTGATGTCTCCAATCTCTTTTTTGTACGTTTTTTCCACGTGTCTTGACATCCAATGTATCCCTGCAAAGTTTGGTGAAGATCTGAGTATGTAGTTTTTGACCTTATCTGGAACCTCCCATCTGAAAATTTGAAAATTCTTAAAAAATTCGACCAAAATCTTGATGTCTCCAATCTTTTGTTTTGTACGTTTTTTCCACGTGTCTTGACACATAATGTATCCATGCAAAGTTTGGTGAAGATCTGAGTATGTAGTTTTTGACCTTATATGGAACCTCCTATCTGAAAATTTGAAAATTCTTAAAAAATTCGTCCAAAATCTTGATGTCTCCAATCTCTTGTTTTGTACGTTTTTTCCACGTGTCTTGACATCCAATGTATCCCTGCAAAGTTTGGTGAAGATCTGAGTATGTAGTTTTTGACCTTATCTGGAACCTCCCATCTGAAAATTTGAAAATTCCTAAAAAATCCGTGCAAAATCTTGATGACCCCAATCTCTTGTTTTGTACGTTTTTTCCACGTGTCTTGACATCCAATGTATTCCTGCAATGTTTGGTGAAGATCTGAGTATGTAGTTTTTGACCTTATATGGAACCTCCTATCTGAAAATTTGAAAATTCTTAAAAAATTCGACCAAAATCTTGTTGTTCCGAATCCTATGTTTTGTATGTTTTTTCCACGTGTCTTGACATCCAATGTATCCATGCAAAGTTTGGTGAAGATCTGAGTATGTAGTTTTTGACCTTATATTGAACCTCCCATCTGAAAATTTGAAAATTCTTAAAAAATTCGTCCAAAATCTTGATGACCCCAATCTCTTGTTTTGTACGTTTTTTCCACGTGTCTTGACATCCAAAGTATCCCTGCAAAGTTTGGTGAAGATCTGAGTATGTAGTTTTTGACCTTATATGGAACCTCCTTTCTGAAAATTTGAGAATTCTTAAAAAATTCGTCCAAAATCTTGATGTCTCCAATCTCTTGTTTTGTACGTTTTTTCCACGTGTCTTGACATCCAATGTATCCATGCAAAGTTTGGTGAAGATCTGAGTATGTCGTTTTTGACCTTATCTGGAACCTCCCATCTGAAAATTTGAAAATTCTTCAAAAATTCGTCGAAAATCTTGATGTCTCCAATCTCTTGTTTTGTACGTTTTTTCCACGTGTCTTGACATCCAATGTATTCCTGCAATGTTTGGTGGAGATCTGAGTATGTAGTTTTAGACCTTATCTGGAACCTCCTATCTGAAAATTTGAAAATTCTTCAAAAATTCGTCCAAAATCTTGATGTCTCCAATCTCTTGTTTTGTACGTTTTTTCCACGTGTCTCGACCTCCAATGGATCCCTGCAAAGTTTGGTGAAGATCTGAGTATGTCGTTTTTGACCTTATCTGGAACATCCTTTCTGAAAATTTGAAAATTCTTAAAAAATTCGTCGAAAATCTTGATGTCTCCAATCTCTTGTTTTGTACGTTTTTTCCACGTGTCTTGACATCCAATGTATCCCTGCAAAGTTTGGTGAAGATCTGAGTATGTAGTTTTTGACCTTATATGGAACCTCCTATCTGAAAATTTGAAAATTCTTAAAAAATTCGTCCAAAATCTTGATGTCTCCAATCTCTTGTTTTGTACGTTTTTTCCACGTGTCTCGACCTCCAATGGATCCCTGCAAAGTTTGGTGAAGATCTGAGTATGTCGTTTTTGACCTTATCTGGAACCTCCCATCTGAAAATTTGAAAATTCTTAAAAAATTCGTCGAAAATCTTGATGTCTCCGATCTCTTGTTTTGTACGTTTTTTCCACGTGTCTTGACATGCAAAGTATTCCTGCAAAGTTTGGTGAAGATCTGAGTATGTAGTTTTTGACCTCATCTGGAACCTCCCATCTGAAAATTTGAAAATTCTTAAAAAATTCGTCCAAAATCTTGATGTCTCCAATCTCTTGTTTTGTACGTTTTTTCCACGTGTCTTGACATCCAATGTATCCCTGCAAAGTTTGGTGAAGATCTGAGTATGTAGTTTTTGACCTTATCTGGAACCTCCTATCTGAAAATTTGAAAATTCTTAAAAAATTCGTCCAAAATCTTGATGTCTCCAATCTCTTGTTTTGTAAGTTTTTTCCACGTGTCTCGACCTCCAATGGATCCCTGCAAAGTTTGGTGAAGATCTGAGTATGTCGTTTTTGACCTTATCTGGAACCTCCCATCTGAAAATTTGAAAATTCTTAAAAAATTCGTCCAAAATCTTGATGTCTCCGATCTCTTGTTTTGTACGTTTTTTCCACGTGTCTTGACATGCAAAGTATTCCTGCAAAGTTTGGTGAAGATCTGAGTATGTAGTTTTTGACCTTATCTGGAACCTCCCATCTGAAAATTTGAAAATTCTTAAAAAATTCGACCAATATCTTGATGTCTCCAATCTCTTGTTTTGTACGTTTTTTCCACGTGTCTTGACACATAATGTATCCATGCAAAGTTTGGTGAAGATCTGAGTATGTAGTTTTTGACCTTATATGGAACCTCCTATCTGAAAATTTGAAAATTCTTAAAAAATTCGTCCAAAATCTTGATGTCTCCGATCTCTTGTTTTGTACGTTTTTTCCACGTGTCTTGATATCCAATGTATCCCTGCAAAGTTTGGTGAAGATCTGAGTATGTAGTTTTTGACCTTATCTGGAACCTCCCATCTGAAAATTTGAAAATTCCTAAAAAATCCGTCCAAAATCTTGATGTCTCCAATCTCTTGTTTTGTACGTTTTTTCCACGTGTCTTGACATGCAAAGTATCCCTGCAACGTTTGGTGAAGATCTGAGTATGTAGTTTTTGACCTTATCTGGAACCTCCTATCTGAAAATTTGAAAATTCTTCAAAAATTCGTCGAAAATCTTGATGTCTCCAATCTCTTGCTTTGTACGTTTTTTCCACGTGTCTTGACATCCAATGTATCCCTGCAATGTTTGGTGGAGATCTGAGTATGTAGTTTTTGACCTTATCTGGAACCTCCTATCTGAAAATTTGAAAATTCTTCAAAAATTCGTCCAAAATCTTGATGTCTCCAATCTCTTGTTTTGTACGTTTTTTCCACGTGTCTCGACCTCCAATGTATCCCTGCAAAGTTAGTGAAGATCTGAGTATGTCGTTTTTGACCTTATCTGGAACATCCTTTCTGAAAATTTGAAAATTCTTAAAAAATTCGTCGAAAATCTTGATGTCTCCAATCTCTTGTTTTGTACGTTTTTTCCACGTTTCTTGACATCCAATGTATCCCTGCAAAGTTTGGTGAAGATCTGAGTATGTAGTTTTTGACCTTATATGGAACCTCCTTTCTGAAAATTTGAAAATTCTCAAAAAATTCGTCCATAATCTTGATGTCTCCAATCTCTTGTTTTGTACGTTTTTTCCACGTGTCTTGACATCCAATGTATCCCTGCAAAGTTTGGTGAAGATCTGAGCATGTAGTTTTTGACCTTATATGGAACCTCCTATCTGAAAATTTGAAAATTCTTAAAAAATTCGTCCAAAATCTTGATGTCACCAATCCTATGTTTTGTATGTTTTTTCCACGTGTCTTGACATCCAATGTATCCATGCAAAGTTTGGTGAAGATCTGAGTATGTCGTTTTTGACCTTATCTGGAACCTCCCATCTGAAAATTTGAAAATTTTTAAAAAATTCGTCGAAAATCTTGATGTCTCCGATTTCTTGTTTTGTACGTTTTTTCCACGTGTCTTGACATGCAAAGTATTCCTGCAAAGTTTGGTGAAGATCTGAGTATGTAGTTTTTGACCTCATCTGGAACCTCCTATCTGAAAATTTGAAAATTCTTAAAAAATTCGTCCAAAATTTTGATGTCTCCAATCTCTTGTTTTGTACGTTTTTTCCACGTGTCTTGACATCCAATGTATCCCTGCAATGTTTGGTGAAGATCTGAGTATGTAGTTTTTGACCTTATCTGGAACCTCCCATCTGAAAATTTGAAAATTCCTAAAAAATCCGTCCAAAATCTTGATAACCCCAATCTCTTGTTTTGTACGTTTTTTCCACGTGTCTTGACATCCAATGTATCCCTGCAAAGTTTGGTGAAGATCTGAGTATGTAGTTTTTGACCTTATCTGGAACCTAATATCTGAAAATTTGAAAATTCTTAAAAAATTCGTCCAAAATCTTGATGTCTCCAATCTCTTGTTTTGTACGTTTTTTCCACGTGTCTTGATATCCAATGTATCCCTGCAAAGTTTGGTGAAGATCTGAGTATGTCGTTTTTGACCTTATCTGGAACATCCTTTCTGAAAATTTGAAAATTGTTAAAAAATTCGTCCAAAATCTTGATGTCTCCAATCTCTTTTTTGTACGTTTTTTCCACGTGTCTTGACATCCAATGTATCCCTGCAAAGTTTGGTGAAGATCTGAGTATGTAGTTTTTGACCTTATCTGGAACCTCCCATCTGAAAATTTGAAAATTCTTAAAAAATTCGACCAAAATCTTGATGTCTCCAATCTTTTGTTTTGTACGTTTTTTCCACGTGTCTTGACACATAATGTATCCATGCAAAGTTTGGTGAAGATCTGAGTATGTAGTTTTTGACCTTATATTGAACCTCCTATCTGAAAATTTGAAAATTCTTAAAAAATTCGTCCAAAATCTTGATGTCTCCAATCTCTTGTTTTGTACGTTTTTTCCACGTGTCTTGACATCCAATGTATCCCTGCAAAGTTTGGTGAAGATCTGAGTATGTAGTTTTTGACCTTATCTGGAACCTCCCATCTGAAAATTTGAAAATTCCTAAAAAATCCGTGCAAAATCTTGATGACCCCAATCTCTTGTTTTGTACGTTTTTTCCACGTGTCTTGACATCCAATGTATTCCTGCAATGTTTGGTGAAGATCTGAGTATGTAGTTTTTGACCTTATATGGAACCTCTTATCTGAAAATTTGAAAATTCTTAAAAAATTCGACCAAAATCTTGATGTTCCGAATCCTATGTTTTGTATGTTTTTTCCACGTGTCTTGACATCCAATGTATCCATGCAAAGTTTGGTGAAGATCTGAGTATGTAGTTTTTGACCTTATATTGAACCTCCCATCTGAAAATTTGAAAATTCTTAAAAAATTCGTCCAAAATCTTGATGACCCCAATCTCTTGTTTTGTACGTTTTTTCCACGTGTCTTGACATCCAAAGTATCCCTGCAAAGTTTGGTGAAGATCTGAGTATGTAGTTTTTGACCTTATATTGAACCTCCCATCTGAAAATTTGAAAATTCTTAAAAAATTCGTCCAAAATCTTGATGTCTCCAATCTCTTGTTTTGTACGTTTTTTCCACGTGTCTTGACATCCAATGTATCCATGCAAAGTTTGGTGAAGATCTGAGTATGTCGTTTTTGACCTTATCTGGAACCTCCCATCTGAAAATTTGAAAATTCTTAAAAAATTCGTCGAAAATCTTGATGTCTCCAATCTTTTGTTTTGTACGTTTTTTCCACGTGTCTTGACATGCAAAGTATCCCTGCAACGTTTGGTGAAGATCTGAGTATGTAGTTTTTGACCTTATCTGGAACCTCCTATCTGAAAATTTGAAAATTCTTCAAAAATTCGTCGAAAATCTTGATGTCTCCAATCTCTTGTTTTGTACGTTTTTTCCACGTGTCTTGACATCCAATGTATTCCTGCAATGTTTGGTGGAGATCTGAGTATGTAGTTTTAGACCTTATCTGGAACCTCCTATCTGAAAATTTGAAAATTCTTCAAAAATTCGTCCAAAATCTTGATGTCTCCAATCTCTTGTTTTGTACGTTTTTTCCACGTGTCTCGACCTCCAATGGATCCCTGCAAAGTTTGGTGAAGATCTGAGTATGTCGTTTTTGACCTTATCTGGAACATCCTTTCTGAAAATTTGAAAATTCTTAAAAAATTCGTCGAAAATCTTGATGTCTCCAATCTCTTGTTTTGTACGTTTTTTCCACGTGTCTTGACATCCAATGTATCCCTGCAAAGTTTGGTGAAGATCTGAGTATGTAGTTTTTGACCTTATATGGAACCTCCTATCTGAAAATTTGAAAATTCTTAAAAAATTCGTCCAAAATCTTGATGTCTCCAATCTCTTGTTTTGTACGTTTTTTCCACGTGTCTCGACCTCCAATGGATCCCTGCAAAGTTTGGTGAAGATCTGAGTATGTCGTTTTTGACCTTATCTGGAACCTCCCATCTGAAAATTTGAAAATTCTTAAAAAATTCGTCGAAAATCTTGATGTCTCCGATCTCTTGTTTTGTACGTTTTTTCCACGTGTCTTGACATGCAAAGTATTCCTGCAAAGTTTGGTGAAGATCTGAGTATGTAGTTTTTGACCTCATCTGGAACCTCCTATCTGAAAATTTGAAAAGTCTTAAAAAATTCGTCCAAAATCTTGATGTCTCCAATCTCTTGTTTTGTACGTTTTTTCCACGTGTCTTGACATCCAATGTATCCCTGCAATGTTTGGTGAAGATCTGAGTATGTAGTTTTTGACCTTATCTGGAACCTCCCATCTGAAAATTTGAAAATTCCTAAAAAATCCGTCCAAAATCTTGATGACCCCAATCTCTTGTTTTGTACTTTTTTTCCACGTGTCTCGACCTCCAATGTATCCCTGCAAAGTTTGGTGAAGATCTGAGTATGTAGTTTTTGACCTTATATGGAACCTCCTATCTGAAAATTTGAAAATTCTTAAAAAATTCGTCCAAAATCTTGATGTCACCAATCCTATGTTTTGTATGTTTTTTCCACGTGTCTTGACATCCAATGTATAAATGCAAAGTTTGGTGAAGATCTGAGTATGTCGTTTTTGACCTTATCTGGAACCTCCCATCTGAAAATTTGAAAATTCTTAAAAAATTCGTCGAAAATCTTGATGTCTCCGATCTCTTGTTTTGTACGTTTTTTCCACGTGTCTTGACATGCAAAGTATTCCTGCAAAGTTTGGTGAAGATCTGAGTATGTAGTTTTTGACCTCATCTGGAACCTCCTATCTGAAAATTTGAAAATTCTTAAAAAATTCGTCCAAAATTTTGATGTCTCCAATCTCTTGTTTTGTACGTTTTTTCCACGTGTCTTGACATCCAATGTATCCCTGCAATGTTTGGTGAAGATCTGAGTATGTAGTTTTTGACCTTATCTGGAACCTCCCATCTGAAAATTTGAAAATTCCTAAAAATCCGTCCAAAATCTTGATGACCCCAATCTCTTGTTTTGTACGTTTTTTCCACGTGTCTTGACATCCAATGTATCCCTGCAAAGTTTGGTGAAGATCTGAGTATGTAGTTTTTGACCTTATCTGGAACCTCCTATCTGAAAATTTGAAAATTCTTAAAAAATTCGTCCAAAATCTTGATGTCTCCAATCTCTTGTTTTGTACGTTTTTTCCACGTGTCTTGATATCCAATGTATCCCTGCAAAGTTTGGTGAAGATCTGAGTATGTCGTTTTTGACCTTATCTGGAACATCCTTTCTGAAAATTTGAAAATTGTTAAAAAATTCGTCCAAAATCTTGATGTCTCCAATCTCTTTTTTGTACGTTTTTTCCACGTGTCTTGACATCCAATGTATCCCTGCAAAGTTTGGTGAAGATCTGAGTATGTAGTTTTTGACCTTATCTGGAACCTCCCATCTGAAAATTTGAAAATTCTTAAAAAATTCGACCAAAATCTTGATGTCTCCAATCTTTTGTTTTGTACGTTTTTTCCACGTGTCTTGACACATAATGTATCCATGCAAAGTTTGGTGAAGATCTGAGTATGTAGTTTTTGACCTTATATGGAACCTCCTATCTGAAAATTTGAAAATTCTTAAAAAATTCGTCCAAAATCTTGATGTCTCCAATCTCTTGTTTTGTACGTTTTTTCCACGTGTCTTGACATCCAATGTACCCCGGCAAAGTTTGGTGAAGATCTGAGTATGTAGTTTTTGACCTTATCTGGAACCTCCTATCTGAAAATTTGAAAATTCCTAAAAAATCCGTGCAAAATCTTGATGACCCCAATCTCTTGTTTTGTACGTTTTTTCCACGTGTCTTGACATCCAATGTATTCCTGCAATGTTTGGTGAAGATCTGAGTATGTAGTTTTTGACCTTATATGGAACCTCCTATCTGAAAATTTGAAAATTCTTAAAAAATTCGTCGAAAATCTTGATGTCTCCAATCTCTTGTTTTGTACGTTTTTTCCACGTGTCTTGACATGCAAAGTATCCCTGCAACGTTTGGTGAAGATCTGAGTATGTAGTTTTTGACCTTATCTGGAACCTCCTATCTGAAAATTTGAAAATTCTTCAAAAATTCGTCGAAAATCTTGATGTCTCCAATCTCTTGTTTTGTACGTTTTTTCCACGTGTCTTGACATCCAATGTATTCCTGCAATGTTTGGTGAAGATCTGAGTATGTAGTTTTTGACCTTATATGGAACCTCCTTTCTGAAAATTTGAGAATTCTTAAAAAATTCGTCGAAAATCTTGATGTCTCCAATCTCTTGTTTTGTACGTTTTTTCCACGTGTCTTGACATGCAAAGTATCCCTGCAACGTTTGGTGAAGATCTGAGTATGTAGTTTTTGACCTTATCTGGAACCTCCTATCTGAAAATTTGAAAATTCTTAAAAAATTCGTCCAAAATCTTGAAGACCCCAATCTCTTGTTTTGTACGTTTTTTCCACGTGTCTTGACATCCAATGTATCCCTGCAAAGTTTGGTGAAGATCTGAGTATGTAGTTTTTGACCTTATATGGAACCTCCTTTCTGAAAATTTGAGAATTTTTAAAAAATTCGTCCAAAATCTTGATGTCTCCAATCTCTTGTTTTGTACGTTTTTTCCACGTGTCTTGACATCCAATGTATCCATGCAAAGTTTGGTGAAGATCTGAGTATGTCGTTTTTGACCTTATCTGGAACCTCCCATCCGAAAATTTGAAAATTCTTCAAAAATTCGTCGAAAATCTTGATGTCTCAAATCTCTTGTTTTGTACGTTTTTTCCACGTGTCTTGACATGCAAAGTATCCCTGCAACGTTTGGTGAAGATCTGAGTATGTAGTTTTTGACCTTATCTGGAACCTCCTATTTGAAAATTTGAAAATTCTTCAAAAATTCGTCGAAAATCTTGATGTCTCCAATCTCTTGCTTTGTACGTTTTTTCCACGTGTCTTGACATCCAATGTATCCCTGCAATGTTTGGTGGAGATCTGAGTATGTAGTTTTTGACCTTATCTGGAACCTCCTATCTGAAAATTTGAAAATTCTTCAAAAATTCGTCCAAAATCTTGATGTCTCCAATCTCTTGTTTTGTACGTTTTTTCCACGTGTCTCGACCTCCAATGTATCCCTGCAAAGTTAGTGAAGATCTGAGTATGTCGTTTTTGACCTTATCTGGAACATCCTTTCTGAAAATTTGAAAATTCTTAAAAAATTCGTCGAAAATCTTGATGTCTCCAATCTCTTGTTTTGTACGTTTTTTCCACGTTTCTTGACATCCAATGTATCCCTGCAAAGTTTGGTGAAGATCTGAGTATGTCGTTTTTGACCTTATATGGAACCTCCTTTCTGAAAATTTGAAAATTCTCAAAAAATTCGTCCATAATCTTGATGTCTCCAATCTCTTGTTTTGTACGTTTTTTCAACGTGTCTTGACATCCAATGTATCCCTGCAAAGTTTGGTGAAGATCTGAGTATGTAGTTTTTGACCTTATATGGAACCTCCTTTCTGAAAATTTGAAAATTCTTAAAAAATTCGTCCAAAATCTTGATGTCACCAATCTCTTGTTTTGTACGTTTTTTCCACGTGTCTTGACATCCAATGTATCCATGCAAAGTTTGGTGAAGATCTGAGTATGTCGTTTTTGACCTTATCTGGAACCTCCCATCTGAAAATTTGAAAATTCTTAAAAAATCCGTGCAAAATCTTGATGACCCCAATCTCTTGTTTTGTACGTTTTTTCCACGTTTCTTGACATCCAATGTATCCCTGCAAAGTTTGGTGAAGATCTGAGTATGTCGTTTTTGACCTTATCTGGAACCTCCCATCTGAAAATTTGAAAATTCTTAAAAAATCCGTGCAAAATCTTGATGACCCCAATCTCTTGTTTTGTACGTTTTTTCCACGTGTCTTGACATCCAATGTATCCATGCAAAGTTTGGTGAAGATCTGAGTATGTCGTTTTTGACCTTATCTGGAACCTCCCATCTGAAAATTTGAAAATTCTTAAAAAATTCGTCGAAAATCTTGATGTCTCCAATCTCTTGTTTTGTACGTTTTTTCCACGTGTCTTGACATGCAAAGTATCCCTGCAACGTTTGGTGAAGATCTGAGTATGTAGTTTTTGACCTTATCTGGAACCTCCTATCTGAAAATTTGAAAATTCTTAAAAAATTCGTCCAAAATCTTGATGTCTCCAATCTCTTGTTTTGTACGTTTTTTCCACGTGTCTTGACATCCAATGTATCCCTGCAATGTTTGGTGAAGATCTGAGTATGTAGTTTTTGACCTTATATGGAGCCTCCTATCTGAAAATTTGAAAATTCTTAAAAAATTCGTCCAAAATCTTGATGTCTCCAATCTCTTGTTTTGTACGTTCTTTCCTCGTGTCTTGACATCCAATGTATCCCTGCAATGTTTGGTGAAGATCTGAGTATGTAGTTTTTGACCTTATATGGAACCTCCTATCTGAAAATTTGAAAATTCTTAAAAGAATTTAACAAAATCTTGATGTCCCCAATCCTATGTTTTGTATGTTTTTTCCACGTGTCTTGACATACAATGTATCCCTGCAGAGTTTGGTGAAGATCTGAGTATGTAGTTTTTGACCTTATCTGGAACCTCCCATCTGAAAATTTGAAAATTCCTAAAAAATCCGTCCAAAATCTTGTTGACCCGAATCTCTTGTTTTGTACGTTTTTTCCACGTGTCTTGACATCCAATGTATCCCTGCAAAATTTGGTGAAGATCTGAGTATGTAGTTTTTGACCTTATCTGGAACCGCATTTCTGAAAATTTGAAAATTTTTAAAAAAATCGTCCAAAATCTTGATGTCTCCAATCTCTTGTTTTGTACGTTTTTTCCACGTGTCTTGACATACAATGTATCCCTGCAAAGTTTGGTGAAGATCTGAGTATGTAGTTTTTGACCTTATATGGAACCTCCTATCTGAAAATTTGAAAATTCTTAAAAAATTCGTCCAAAATCTTGATGTCTCCAATCTCTTGTTTTGTACGTTTTTTCCACGTGTCTCGACCTCCAATGGATCCCTGCAAAGTTTGGTGAAGATCTGAGTATGTCGTTTTTGACCTTATCTGGAACCTCCCATCTGAAAATTTGAAAATTCTTAAAAAATTCGTCGAAAATCTTGATGTCTCCGATCTCTTGTTTTGTACGTTTTTTCCACGTGTCTTGACATGCAAAGTATTCCTGCAAAGTTTGGTGAAGATCTGAGTATGTAGTTTTTGACCTCATCTGGGACCTCCTATCTGAAAATTTGAAAATTCTTAAAAAATTCGTCCAAAATCTTGATGTCTCCAATCTCTTGTTTTGTACGTTTTTTCCACGTGTCTTGACATCCAATGTATCCCTGCAAAGTTTGGTGAAGATCTGAGTATGTAGTTTTTGACCTTATCTGGAACCTCCTATCTGAAAATTTGAAAATTCTTAAAAAATTCGTCCAAAATCTTGATGTCTCCAATCTCTTGTTTTGTACATTTTTTCCACGTGTCTTGATATCCAATGTATCCCTGCAAAGTTTGGTGAAGATCTGAGTATGTCGTTTTTGACCTTATCTGGAACATCCTTTCTGAAAATTTGAAAATTGTTAAAAAATTCGTCCAAAATCTTGATGTCTCCAATCTCTTTTTTGTACGTTTTTTCCACGTGTCTTGACATCCAATGTATCCCTGCAAAGTTTGGTGAAGATCTGAGTATGTAGTTTTTGACCTTATCTGGAACCTCCCATCTGAAAATTTGAAAATTCTTAAAAAATTCGAACAAAATCTTCATGTCTCCAATCTTTTGTTTTGTACGTTTTTTCCACGTGTCTTGACACATAATGTATCCATGCAAAGTTTGGTGAAGATCTGAGTATGTAGTTTTTGACCTTATATGGAACCTCCTATCTGAAAATTTGAAAATTCTTAAAAAATTCGTCCAAAATCTTGATGTCTCCAATCTCTTGTTTTGTACGTTTTTTCCACGTGTCTTGACATCCAATGTATCCCTGCAAAGTTTGGTGAAGATCTGAGTATGTAGTTTTTGACCTTATCTGGAACCTCCCATCTGAAAATTTGAAAATTCCTAAAAAATCCGTGCAAAATCTTGATGACCCCAATCTCTTGTTTTGTACGTTTTTTCCACGTGTCTTGACATCCAATGTATTCCTGCAATGTTTGGTGAAGATCTGAGTATGTAGTTTTTGACCTTATATGGAACCTCCTATCTGAAAATTTGAAAATTCTTAAAAAATTCGACCAAAATCTTGATGTTCCGAATCCTATGTTTTGTATGTTTTTTCCACGTGTCTTGACATCCAATGTATCCATGCAAAGTTTGGTGAAGATCTGAGTATGTAGTTTTTGACCTTATATTGAACCTCCCATCTGAAAATTTGAAAATTCTTAAAAAATTCGTCCAAAATCTTGATGACCCCAATCTCTTGTTTTGTACGTTTTTTCCACGTGTCTTGACATCCAAAGTATCCCTGCAAAGTTTGGTGAAGATCTGAGTATGTAGTTTTTGACCTTATATGGAACCTCCTTTCTGAAAATTTGAGAATTCTTAAAAAATTCGTCCAAAATCTTGATGTCTCCAATCTCTTGTTTTGTACGTTTTTTCCACGTGTCTTGACATCCAATGTATCCATGCAAAGTTTGGTGAAGATCTGAGTATGTCGTTTTTGACCTTATCTGGAACCTCCCATCTGAAAATTTGAAAATTCTTAAAAAATTCGTCGAAAATCTTGATGTCTCCAATCTTTTGTTTTGTACGTTTTTTCCACGTGTCTTGACATGCAAAGTATCCCTGCAACGTTTGGTGAAGATCTGAGTATGTAGTTTTTGACCTTATCTGGAACCTCCTATCTGAAAATTTGAAAATTCTTCAAAAATTCGTCGAAAATCTTGATGTCTCCAATCTCTTGTTTTGTACGTTTTTTCCACGTGTCTTGACATCCAATGTATTCCTGCAATGTTTGGTGGAGATCTGAGTATGTAGTTTTAGACCTTATCTGGAACCTCCTATCTGAAAATTTGAAAATTCTTCAAAAATTCGTCCAAAATCTTGATGTCTCCAATCTCTTGTTTTGTACGTTTTTTCCACGTGTCTCGACCTCCAATGGATCCCTGCAAAGTTTGGTGAAGATCTGAGTATGTCGTTTTTGACCTTATCTGGAACATCCTTTCTGAAAATTTGAAAATTCTTAAAAAATTCGTCGAAAATCTTGATGTCTCCAATCTCTTGTTTTGTACGTTTTTTCCACGTGTCTTGACATCCAATGTATCCCTGCAAAGTTTGGTGAAGATCTGAGTATGTAGTTTTTGACCTTATATGGAACCTCCTATCTGAAAATTTGAAAATTCTTAAAAAATTCGTTAAAATCTTGATGTCTCCAATCTCTTGTTTTGTACGTTTTTTCCACGTGTCTCGACCTCCAATGGATCCCTGCAAAGTTTGGTGAAGATCTGAGTATGTCGTTTTTGACCTTATCTGGAACCTCCCATCTGAAAATTTGAAAATTCTTAAAAAATTCGTCGAAAATCTTGATGTCTCCGATCTCTTGTTTTGTACGTTTTTTCCACGTGTCTTGACATGCAAAGTATTCCTGCAAAGTTTGGTGAAGATCTGAGTATGTAGTTTTTGACCTCATCTGGAACCTCCTATCTGAAAATTTGAAAATTCTTAAAAAATTCGTCCAAAATCTTGATGTCTCCAATCTCTTGTTTTGTACGTTTTTTCCACGTGTCTTGACATCCAATGTATCCCTGCAAAGTTTGGTGAAGATCTGAGTATGTAGTTTTTGACCTTATCTGGAACCTCCTATCTGAAAATTTGAAAATTCTTAAAAAATTCGTCCAAAATCTTGATGTCTCCAATCTCTTGTTTTGTACGTTTTTTCCACGTGTCTTGATATCCAATGTATCCCTGCAAAGTTTGGTGAAGATCTGAGTATGTCGTTTTTGACCTTATCTGGAACATCCTTTCTGAAAATTTGAAAATTGTTAAAAAATTCGTCCAAAATCTTGATGTCTCCTATCTCTTGTTTTGTACGTTTTTTCCACGTGTCTTGACATCCAATGTATCCCTGCAAAGTTTGGTGAAGATCTGAGTATGTAGTTTTTGACCTTATCTGGAACCTCCCATCTGAAAATTTGAAAATTCTTAAAAAATTCGACCAAAATCTTGATGTCTCCAATCTCTTGTTTTGTACGTTTTTTCCACGTGTCTTGACACATAATGTATCCATGCAAAGTTTGGTGAAGATCTGAGTATGTAGTTTTTGACCTTATATGGAACCTCCTATCTGAAAATTTGAAAATTCTTAAAAAATTCGTCCAAAATCTTGATGTCTCCAATCTCTTGTTTTGTACGTTTTTTCCACGTGTCTTGACATCCAATGTATCCCTGCAAAGTTTGGTGAAGATCTGAGTATGTAGTTTTTGACCTTATCTGGAACCTCCCATCTGAAATTTTGAAAATTCCTAAAAAATCCGTCCAAAATCTTGATGACCACAATCTCTTGTTTTGTACGTTTTTTCCACGTGTCTTGACATTCAATGTATCCCTGCAAAGTTTGGTGAAGATCTGAGTATGTAGTTTTTGACCTTATATGGAACCTCCTTTCTGAAAATTTGAAAATTCTTAAAAAATTCGTCCAAAATCTTGAAGACCCCAATCTCTTGTTTTGTACGTTTTTTCCACGTGTCTTGACATCCAATGTATCCCTGCAAAGTTTGGTGAAGATCTGAGTATGTAGTTTTTGACCTTATATGGAACCTCCTTTCTGAAAATTTGAGAATTCTTAAAAAATTCGTCCAAAATCTTGATGTCTCCAATCTCTTGTTTTGTACGTTTTTTCCACGTGTCTTGACATCCAATGTATCCATGCAAAGTTTGGTGAAGATCTGAGTATGTCGTTTTTGACCTTATCTGGAACCTCCCATCCGAAAATTTGAAAATTCTTAAAAAATTCGTCGAAAATCTTGATGTCTCCAATCTCTTGTTTTGTACGTTTTTTCCACGTGTCTTGACATGCAAAGTATCCCTGCAACGTTTGGTGAAGATCTGAGTATGTAGTTTTTGACCTTATCTGGAACCTCCTATCTGAAAATTTAAATATTCTTCAAAAATTCGTCGAAAATCTTGATGTCTCCAATCTCTTGCTTTGTACGTTTTTTCCACGTGTCTTGACATCCAATGTATCCCTGCAATGTTTGGTGGAGATCTGAGTATGTAGTTTTTGACCTTATCTGGAACCTCCTATCTGAAAATTTGAAAATTCTTCAAAAATTCGTCCAAAATCTTGATGTCTCCAATCTCTTGTTTTGTACGTTTTTTCCACGTGTCTTGACATGCAAAGTATTCCTGCAAAGTTTGGTGAAGATCTGAGTATGTAGTTTTTGACCTCATCTGGAACCTCCTATCTGAAAATTTGAAAATTCTTAAAAAATTCGTCCAAAATTTTGATGTCTCCAATCTCTTGTTTTGTACGTTTTTTCCACGTGTCTTGACATCCAATGTATCCCTGCAATGTTTGGTGAAGATCTGAGTATGTAGTTTTTGACCTTATCTTCAACCTCCCATCTGAAAATTTGAAAATTCCTAAAAAATCCGTCCAAAATCTTGATGACCCCAATCTCTTGTTTTGTACGTTTTTTCCACGTGTCTTGACATCCAATGTATCCCTGCAAAGTTTGGTGAAGATCTGAGTATGTAGTTTTTGACCTTATCTGGAACCTCCTATCTGAAAATTTGAAAATTCTTAAAAAATTCGTCCAAAATCTTGATGTCTCCAATCTCTTGTTTTGTACGTTTTTTCCACGTGTCTTGATATCCAATGTATCCCTGCAAAGTTTGGTGAAGATCTGAGTATGTCGTTTTTGACCTTATCTGGAACATCCTTTCTGAAAATTTGAAAATTGTTAAAAAATTCGTCCAAAATCTTGATGTCTCCAATCTCTTTTTTGTACGTTTTTTCCACGTGTCTTGACATCCAATGTATCCCTGCAAAGTTTGGTGAAGATCTGAGTATGTAGTTTTTGACCTTATCTGGAACCTCCCATCTGAAAATTTGAAAATTCTTAAAAAATTCGACCAAAATCTTGATGTCTCCAATCTTTTGTTTTGTACGTTTTTTCCACGTGTCTTGACACATAATGTATCCATGCAAAGTTTGGTGAAGATCTGAGTATGTAGTTTTTGACCTTATATGGAACCTCCTATCTGAAAATTTGAAAATTCTTAAAAAATTCGTCCAAAATCTTGATGTCTCCAATCTCTTGTTTTGTACGTTTTTTCCACGTGTCTTGACATCCAATGTATCCCTGCAAAGTTTGGTGAAGATCTGAGTATGTAGTTTTTGACCTTATCTGGAACCTCCCATCTGAAAATTTGAAAATTCCTAAAAAATCCGTGCAAAATCTTGATGACCCCAATCTCTTGTTTTGTACGTTTTTTCCACGTGTCTTGACATCCAATGTATTCCTGCAATGTTTGGTGAAGATCTGAGTATGTAGTTTTTGACCTTATATGGAACCTCCTATCTGAAAATTTGAAAATTCTTAAAAAATTCGACCAAAATCTTGATGTTCCGAATCCTATGTTTTCTATGTTTTTTCCACGTGTCTTGACATCCAATGTATCCATGCAAAGTTTGGTGAAGATCTGAGTATGTAGTTTTTGACCTTATCTGGAACCTCCCATCTGAAAATTTGAAAATTCTTAAAAAACTCGTCCAAAATCTTGATGACCCCAATCTCTTGTTTTGTACGTTTTTTCCACGTGTCTTGACATCCAAAGTATCCCTGCAAAGTTTGGTGAAGATCTGAGTATGTAGTTTTTGACCTTATATTGAACCTCCCATCTGAAAATTTGAAAATTCTTAAAAAATTCGTCCAAAATCTTGATGTCTCCAATCTCTTGTTTTGTACGTTTTTTCCACGTGTCTTGACATCCAATGTATCCATGCAAAGTTTGGTGAAGATCTGAGTATGTCGTTTTTGACCTTATCTGGAACCTCCCATCTGAAAATTTGAAAATTCTTAAAAAATTCGTCGAAAATCTTGATGTCTCCAATCTTTTGTTTTGTACGTTTTTTCCACGTGTCTTGACATGCAAAGTATCCCTGCAACGTTTGGTGAAGATCTGAGTATGTAGTTTTTGACCTTATCTGGAACCTCCTATCTGAAAATTTGAAAATTTTTCAAAAATTCGTCGAAAATCTTGATGTCTCCAATCTCTTGTTTTGTACGTTTTTTCCACGTGTCTTGACATCCAATGTATTCCTGCAATGTTTGGTGGAGATCTGAGTATGTAGTTTTAGACCTTATCTGGAACCTCCTATCTGAAAATTTGAAAATTCTTCAAAAATTCGTCCAAAATCTTGATGTCTCCAATCTCTTGTTTTGTACGTTTTTTCCACGTGTCTCGACCTCCAATGGATCCCTGCAAAGTTTGGTGAAGATCTGAGTATGTCGTTTTTGACCTTATCTGGAACATCCTTTCTGAAAATTTGAAAATTCTTAAAAAATTCGTCGAAAATCTTGATGTCTCCAATCTCTTGTTTTGTACGTTTTTTCCACGTGTCTTGACATCCAATGTATCCCTGCAAAGTTTGGTGAAGATCTGAGTATGTAGTTTTTGACCTTATATGGAACCTCCTATCTGAAAATTTGAAAATTCTTAAAAAATTCGTCCAAAATCTTGATGTCTCCAATCTCTTGTTTTGTACGTTTTTTCCACGTGTCTCGACCTCCAATGGATCCCTGCAAAGTTTGGTGAAGATCTGAGTATGTCGTTTTTGACCTTATCTGGAAACTCCCATCTGAAAATTTGAAAATTCTTAAAAAATTCGTCGAAAATCTTGATGTCTCCGATCTCTTGTTTTGTACGTTTTTTCCACGTGTCTTGACATGCAAAGTATTCCTGCAAAGTTTGGTGAAGATCTGAGTATGTAGTTTTTGACCTCATCTGGAACCTCCTATCTGAAAATTTGAAAATTCTTAAAAAATTCGTCCAAAATCTTGATGTCTCCAATCTCTTGTTTTGTACGTTTTTTCCACGTGTCTTGACATCCAATGTATCCCTGCAATGTTTGGTGAAGATCTGAGTATGTAGTTTTTGACCTTATCTGGAACCTCCCATCTGAAAATTTGAAAATTCCTAAAAAATCCGTCCAAAATCTTGATGACCCCAATCTCTTGTTTTGTACTTTTTTTCCACGTGTCTCGACCTCCAATGTATCCCTGCAAAGTTTGGTGAAGATCTGAGTATGTAGTTTTTGACCTTATATGGAACCTCCTATCTGAAAATTTGAAAATTCTTAAAAAATTCGTCCAAAATCTTGATGTCACCAATCCTATGTTTTGTATGTTTTTTCCACGTGTCTTGACATCCAATGTATCCATGCAAAGTTTGGTGAAGATCTGAGTATGTCGTTTTTGACCTTATCTGGAACCTCCCATCTGAAAATTTGAAAATTCTTAAAAAATTCGTCGAAAATCTTGATGTCTCCGATCTCTTGTTTTGTACGTTTTTTCCACGTGTCTTGACATGCAAAGTATTCCTGCAAAGTTTGGTGAAGATCTGAGTATGTAGTTTTTGACCTCATCTGGAACCTCCTATCTGAAAATTTGAAAATTCTTAAAAAATTCGTCCAAAATTTTGATGTCTCCAATCTCTTGTTTTGTACGTTTTTTCCACGTGTCTTGACATCCAATGTATCCCTGCAATGTTTGGTGAAGATCTGAGTATGTAGTTTTTGACCTTATCTGGAACCTCCCATCTGAAAATTTGAAAATTCCTAAAAAATCCGTCCAAAATCTTGATGACCCCAATCTCTTGTTTTGTACGTTTTTTCCACGTGTCTTGACATCCAATGTATCCCTGCAAAGTTTGGTGAAGATCTGAGTATGTAGTTTTTGACTTTATCTGGAACCTCCTATCTGAAAATTTGAAAATTCTTAAAAAATTCGTCCAAAATCTTGATTTCTCCAATCTCTTGTTTTGTACGTTTTTTCCACGTGTCTTGATATCCAATGTATCCCTGCAAAGTTTGGTGAAGATCTGAGTATGTAGTTTTTGACCTTATATGGAACCTCCTATCTGAAAATTTGAAAATTCTTAAAAAATTCGTCCAAAATCTTGATGTCTCCAATCTCTTGTTTTGTACGTTTTTTCCACGTGTCTCGACCTCCAATGGATCCCTGCAAAGTTTGGTGAAGATCTGAGTATGTAGTTTTTGACCTTATCTGGAACCTCCCATCTGAAAATTTGAAAATTCTTAAAAAATTCGACCAAAATCTTGATGTCTCCAATCTTTTGTTTTGTACGTTTTTTCCACGTGTCTTGACACATAATGTATCCCTGCAAAGTTTGGTGAAGATCTGAGTATGTAGTTTTTGACCTTATCTGGAACCTCCTATCTGAAAATTTGAAAATTCTTAAAAAATTCTTCGAAAATCTTGATGTCTCCAATCTTTTGTTTTGTACGTTTTTTCCACGTGTCTTGACATCCAATGTATCCCTGCAAAGTTTGGTGAAGATCTGAGTATGTAGTTTTTGACCTTATATGGAACCTAGTATCTGAAAATTTGAAAATTCTTAAAAAATTCGTCCAAAATCTTGATGTCTCCAATCTCTTGTTTTGTACGTTTTTTCCACGTGTCTCGACCTCCAATGGATCCCTGCAAAGTTTGGTGAAGATCTGAGTATGTCGTTTTTGACCTTATATGGAACCTCCCATCTGAAAATTTGAAAATTCTTAAAAAATTCGTCGAAAATCTTGATGTCTCCGATCTCTTGTTTTGTACGTTTTTTTCACGTGTCTTGACATGCAAAGTATTCCTGCAAAGTTTGGTGAAGATCTGAGTATGTAGTTTTTGAACTCATCTGGAACCTCCTATCTGAAAATTTGAAAATTCTTAAAAAATTCGTCCAAAATCTTGATGTCTCCAATCTCTTGTTTTGTACGTTTTTTCCACGTGTCTTGACATCCAATGTATCCCTGCAATGTTTGGTGAAGATCTGAGTATGTAGTTTTTGACCTTATCTGGAACCTCCCATCTGAAAATTTGAAAATTCCTAAAAAATCCGTCCAAAATCTTGATGACCCCAATCTCTTGTTTTGTACTTTTTTTCCACGTGTCTCGACCTCCAATGTATCCCTGCAAAGTTTGGTGAAGATCTGAGTATGTAGTTTTTGACCTTATATGGAACCTCCTATCTGAAAATTTGAAAATTCTTAAAAAATTCGTCCAAAATCTTGATGTCACCAATCCTATGTTTTGTATGTTTTTTCCACGTGTCTTGACATCCAATGTATCCATGCAAAGTTTGGTGAAGATCTGAGTATGTCGTTTTTGACCTTATCTGGAACCTCCCATCTGAAAATTTGAAAATTCTTAAAAAATTCGTCGAAAATCTTGATGTCTCCGATCTCTTGTTTTGTACGTTTTTTCCACGTGTCTTGACATGCAAAGTATTCCTGCAAAGTTTGGTGAAGATCTGAGTATGTAGTTTTTGACCTCATCTGGAACCTCCTATCTGAAAATTTGAAAATTCTTAAAAAATTCGTCCAAAATTTTGATGTCTCCAATCTCTTGTTTTGTACGTTTTTTCCACGTGTCTTGACATCCAATGTATTCCTGCAATGTTTGGTGGAGATCTGAGTATGTAGTTTTAGACCTTATCTGGAACCTCCTATCTGAAAATTTGAAAATTCTTCAAAAATTCGTCCAAAATCTTGATGTCTCCAATCTCTTGTTTTGTACGTTTTTTCCACGTGTCTCGACCTCCAATGGATCCCTGCAAAGTTTGGTGAAGATCTGAGTATGTCGTTTTTGACCTTATCTGGAACCTCCCATCTGAAAATTTGAAAATTCTTAAAAAATTCGACCAAAATCTTGATGTCTCCAATCTCTTGTTTTGTACGTTTTTTCCACGTGTCTTGACACATAATGTATCCATGCAAAGTTTGGTGAAGATCTGAGTATGTAGTTTTTGACCTTATATGGAACCTCCTATCTGAAAATTTGAAAATTCTTAAAAAATTCGTCCAAAATCTTGATGTCTCCAATCTCTTGTTTTGTACGTTTTTTCCACGTGTCTTGACATCCAATGTATCCCTGCAAAGTTTGGTGAAGATCTGAGTATGTAGTTTTTGACCTTATCTGGAACCTCCCATCTGAAAATTTGAAAATTCTTAAAAAATTCGACCAAAATCTTGATGTCTCCAATCTCTTGTTTTGTACGTTTTTTCCACGTGTCTTGACACATAATGTATCCATGCAAAGTTTGGTGAAGATCTGAGTATGTAGTTTTTGACCTTATATGGAACCTCCTATCTGAAAATTTGAAAATTCTTAAAAAATTCGTCCAAAATCTTGATGTCTCCAATCTCTTGTTTTGTACGTTTTTTCCACGTGTCTTGACATCCAATGTATCCCTGCAAAGTTTGGTGAAGATCTGAGTATGTAGTTTTTGACCTTATCTGGAACCTCCCATCTGAAATTTTGAAAATTCCTAAAAAATCCGTCCAAAATCTTGATGACCACAATCTCTTGTTTTGTACGTTTTTTCCACGTGTCTTGACATTCAATGTATCCCTGCAAAGTTTGGTGAAGATCTGAGTATGTAGTTTTTGACCTTATATGGAACCTCCTTTCTGAAAATTTGAAAATTCTTAAAAAATTCGTCCAAAATCTTGAAGACCCCAATCTCTTGTTTTGTACGTTTTTTCCACGTGTCTTGACATCCAATGTATCCCTGCAAAGTTTGGTGAAGATCTGAGTATGTAGTTTTTGACCTTATATGGAACCTCCTTTCTGAAAATTTGAGAATTCTTAAAAAATTCGTCCAAAATCTTGATGTCTCCAATCTCTTGTTTTGTACGTTTTTTCCACGTGTCTTGACATCCAATGTATCCATGCAAAGTTTGGTGAAGATCTGAGTATGTCGTTTTTGACCTTATCTGGAACCTCCCATCCGAAAATTTGAAAATTCTTAAAAAATTCGTCGAAAATCTTGATGTCTCCAATCTCTTGTTTTGTACGTTTTTTCCACGTGTCTTGACATGCAAAGTATCCCTGCAACGTTTGGTGAAGATCTGAGTATGTAGTTTTTGACCTTATCTGGAACCTCCTATCTGAAAATTTAAATATTCTTCAAAAATTCGTCGAAAATCTTGATGTCTCCAATCTCTTGTTTTGTACGTTTTTTCCACGTGTCTTGACATCCAATGTATCCCTGCAATGTTTGGTGGAGATCTGAGTATGTAGTTTTTGACCTTATCTGGAACCTCCTATCTGAAAATTTGAAAATTCTTCAAAAATTCGTCGAAAATCTTGATGTCTCCAATCTCTTGCTTTGTACGTTTTTTCCACGTGTCTTGACATCCAATGTATCCCTGCAATGTTTGGTGGAGATCTGAGTATGTAGTTTTTGACCTTATCTGGAACCTCCTATCTGAAAATTTGAAAATTCTTCAAAAATTCGTCGAAAATCTTGATGTCTCCAATCTCTTGTTTTGTACGTTTTTTCCACGTGTCTCGACCTCCAATGTATCCCTGCAAAGTTAGTGAAGATCTGAGTATGTCGTTTTTGACCTTATCTGGAACATCCTTTCTGAAAATTTGAAAATTCTTAAAAAATTCGTCGAAAATCTTGATGTCTCCAATCTCTTGTTTTGTACGTTTTTTCCACGTTTCTTGACATCCAATGTATCCCTGCAAAGTTTGGTGAAGATCTGAGTATGTAGTTTTTGACCTTATATGGAACCTCCTTTCTGAAAATTTGAAAATTCTCAAAAAATTCGTCCATAATCTTGATGTCTCCAATCTCTTGTTTTGTACGTTTTTTCCACGTGTCTTGACATCCAATGTATCCCTGCAAAGTTTGGTGAAGATCTGAGCATGTAGTTTTTGACCTTATATGGAACCTCCTATCTGAAAATTTGAAAATTCTTAAAAAATTCGTCCAAAATCTTGATGTCACCAATCCTATGTTTTGTATGTTTTTTCCACGTGTCTTGACATCCAATGTATCCATGCAAAGTTTGGTGAAGATCTGAGTATGTCGTTTTTGACCTTATCTGGAACCTCCCATCTGAAAATTTGAAAATTCTTAAAAAATTCGTCGAAAATCTTGATGTCTCCGATCTCTTGTTTTGTACGTTTTTTCCACGTGTCTTGACATGCAAAGTATTCCTGCAAAGTTTGGTGAAGATCTGAGTATGTAGTTTTTGACCTCATCTGGAACCTCCTATCTGAAAATTTGAAAATTCTTAAAAAATTCGTCCAAAATTTTGATGTCTCCAATCTCTTGTTTTGTACGTTTTTTCCACGTGTCTTGACATCCAATGTATCCCTGCAATGTTTGGTGAAGATCTGAGTATGTAGTTTTTGACCTTATCTGGAACCTCCCATCTGAAAATTTGAAAATTCCTAAAAAATCCGTCCAAAATCTTGATGACCCCAATCTCTTGTTTTGTACGTTTTTTCCACGTGTCTTGACATCCAATGTATCCCTGCAAAGTTTGGTGAAGATCTGAGTATGTAGTTTTTGACTTTATCTGGAACCTCCTATCTGAAAATTTGAAAATTCTTAAAAAATTCGTCCAAAATCTTGATGTCTCCAATCTCTTGTTTTGTACGTTTTTTCCACGTGTCTTGATATCCAATGTATCCCTGCAAAGTTTGGTGAAGATCTGAGTATGTAGTTTTTGACCTTATATGGAACCTCCTATCTGAAAATTTGAAAATTCTTAAAAAATTCGTCCAAAATCTTGATGTCTCCAATCTCTTGTTTTGTACGTTTTTTCCACGTGTCTCGACCTCCAATGGATCCCTGCAAAGTTTGGTGAAGATCTGAGTATGTAGTTTTTGACCTTATCTGGAACCTCCCATCTGAAAATTTGAAAATTCTTAAAAAATTCGACCAAAATCTTGATGTCTCCAATCTTTTGTTTTGTACATTTTTTCCACGTGTCTTGACACATAATGTATCCCTGCAAAGTTTGGTGAAGATCTGAGTATGTAGTTTTTGACCTTATCTGGAACCTCCTATCTGAAAATTTGAAAATTCTTAAAAAATTCGTCGAAAATCTTGATGTCTCCAATCTTTTGTTTTGTACGTTTTTTCCACGTGTCTTGACATCCAATGTATCCCTGCAAAGTTTGGTGAAGATCTGAGTATGTAGTTTTTGACCTTATATGGAACCTAGTATCTGAAAATTTGAAAATTCTTAAAAAATTCGTCCAAAATCTTGATGTCTCCAATCTCTTGTTTTGTACGTTTTTTCCACGTGTCTCGACCTCCAATGGATCCCTGCAAAGTTTGGTGAAGATCTGAGTATGTCGTTTTTGACCTTATCTGGAACCTCCCATCTGAAAATTTGAAAATTCTTAAAAAATTCGTCGAAAATCTTGATGTCTCCGATCTCTTGTTTTGTACGTTTTTTCCACGTGTCTTGACATGCAAAGTATTCCTGCAAAGTTTGGTGAAGATCTGAGTATGTAGTTTTTGACCTCATCTGGAACCTCCTATCTGAAAATTTGAAAATTCTTAAAAAATTCGTCCAAAATCTTGATGTCTCCAATCTCTTGTTTTGTACGTTTTTTCCACGTGTCTTGACATCCAATGTATCCCTGCAATGTTTGGTGAAGATCTGAGTATGTAGTTTTTGACCTTATCTGGAACCTCCCATCTGAAAATTTGAAAATTCCTAAAAAATCCGTCCAAAATCTTGATGACCCCAATCTCTTGTTTTGTACTTTTTTTCCACGTGTCTCGACCTCCAATGTATCCCTGCAAAGTTTGGTGAAGATCTGAGTATGTAGTTTTTGACCTTATATGGAACCTCCTATCTGAAAATTTGAAAATTCTTAAAAAATTCGTCCAAAATCTTGATGTCACCAATCCTATGTTTTGTATGTTTTTTCCACGTGTCTTGACATCCAATGTATCCATGCAAAGTTTGGTGAAGATCTGAGTATGTCGTTTTTGACCTTATCTGGAACCTCCCATCTGAAAATTTGAAAATTCTTAAAAAATTCGTCGAAAATCTTGATGTCTCCGATCTCTTGTTTTGTACGTTTTTTCCACGTGTCTTGACATGCAAAGTATTCCTGCAAAGTTTGGTGAAGATCTGAGTATGTAGTTTTTGACCTCATCTGGAACCTCCTATCTGAAAATTTGAAAATTCTTAAAAAATTCGTCCAAAATTTTGATGTCTCCAATCTCTTGTTTTGTACGTTTTTTCCACGTGTCTTGACATCCAATGTATTCCTGCAATGTTTGGTGGAGATCTGAGTATGTAGTTTTAGACCTTATCTGGAACCTCCTATCTGAAAATTTGAAAATTCTTCAAAAATTCGTCCAAAATCTTGATGTCTCCAATCTCTTGTTTTGTACGTTTTTTCCACGTGTCTCGACCTCCAATGGATCCCTGCAAAGTTTGGTGAAGATCTGAGTATGTCGTTTTTGACCTTATCTGGAACCTCCCATCTGAAAATTTGAAAATTCTTAAAAAATTCGACCAAAATCTTGATGTCTCCAATCTCTTGTTTTGTACGTTTTTTCCACGTGTCTTGACACATAATGTATCCATGCAAAGTTTGGTGAAGATCTGAGTATGTAGTTTTTGACCTTATATGGAACCTCCTATCTGAAAATTTGAAAATTCTTAAAAAATTCGTCCAAAATCTTGATGTCTCCAATCTCTTGTTTTGTACGTTTTTTCCACGTGTCTTGACATCCAATGTATCCCTGCAAAGTTTGGTGAAGATCTGAGTATGTAGTTTTTGACCTTATCTGGAACCTCCCATCTGAAAATTTGAAAATTCTTAAAAAATTCGACCAAAATCTTGATGTCTCCAATCTCTTGTTTTGTACGTTTTTTCCACGTGTCTTGACACATAATGTATCCATGCAAAGTTTGGTGAAGATCTGAGTATGTAGTTTTTGACCTTATATGGAACCTCCTATCTGAAAATTTGAAAATTCTTAAAAAATTCGTCCAAAATCTTGATGTCTCCAATCTCTTGTTTTGTACGTTTTTTCCACGTGTCTTGACATCCAATGTATCCCTGCAAAGTTTGGTGAAGATCTGAGTAGGTAGTTTTTGACCTTATCTGGAACCTCCCATCTGAAATTTTGAAAATTCCTAAAAAATCCGTCCAAAATCTTGATGACCACAATCTCTTGTTTTGTACGTTTTTTCCACGTGTCTTGACATTCAATGTATCCCTGCAAAGTTTGGTGAAGATCTGAGTATGTAGTTTTTGACCTTATATGGAACCTCCTTTCTGAAAATTTGAAAATTCTTAAAAAATTCGTCCAAAATCTTGAAGACCCCAATCTCTTGTTTTGTACGTTTTTTCCACGTGTCTTGACATCCAATGTATCCCTGCAAAGTTTGGTGAAGATCTGAGTATGTAGTTTTTGACCTTATATGGAACCTCCTTTCTGAAAATTTGAGAATTCTTAAAAAATTCGTCCAAAATCTTGATGTCTCCAATCTCTTGTTTTGTACTTTTTTCCACGTGTCTTGACATCCAATGTATCCATGCAAAGTTTGGTGAAGATCTGAGTATGTCGTTTTTGACCTTATCTGGAACCTCCCAACCGAAAATTTGAAAATTCTTAAAAAATTCGTCGAAAATCTTGATGTCTCCAATCTCTTGTTTTGTACGTTTTTTCCACGTGTCTTGACATGCAAAGTATCCCTGCAACGTTTGGTGAAGATCTGAGTATGTAGTTTTTGACCTTATCTGGAACCTCCTATCTGAAAATTTAAATATTCTTCAAAAATTCGTCGAAAATCTTGATGTCTCCAATCTCTTGCTTTGTACGTTTTTTCCACGTGTCTTGACATCCAATGTATCCCTGCAATGTTTGGTGGAGATCTGAGTATGTAGTTTTTGACCTTATCTGGAACCTCCTATCTGAAAATTTGAAAATTCTTCAAAAATTCGTCCAAAATCTTGATGTCTCCAATCTCTTGTTTTGTACGTTTTTTCCACGTGTCTCGACCTCCAATGTATCCCTGCAAAGTTAGTGAAGATCTGAGTATGTCGTTTTTGACCTTATCTGGAACATCCTTTCTGAAAATTTGAAAATTCTTAAAAAATTCGTCGAAAATCTTGATGTCTCCAATCTCTTGTTTTGTACGTTTTTTCCACGTTTCTTGACATCCAATGTATCCCTGCAAAGTTTGGTGAAGATCTGAGTATGTAGTTTTTGACCTTATATGGAACCTCCTTTCTGAAAATTTGAAAATTCTCAAAAAATTCGTCCATAATCTTGATGTCTCCAATCTCTTGTTTTGTACGTTTTTTCCACGTGTCTTGACATCCAATGTATCCCTGCAAAGTTTGGTGAAGATCTGAGCATGTAGTTTTTGACCTTATATGGAACCTCCTATCTGAAAATTTGAAAATTCTTAAAAAATTCGTCCAAAATCTTGATGTCACCAATCCTATGTTTTGTATGTTTTTTCCACGTGTCTTGACATCCAATGTATCCATGCAAAGTTTGGTGAAGATCTGAGTATGTCGTTTTTGACCTTATCTGGAACCTCCCAACTGAAAATTTGAAAATTCTTAAAAAATTCGTCGAAAATCTTGATGTCTCCGATCTCTTGTTTTGTACGTTTTTTCCACGTGTCTTGACATGCAAAGTATTCCTGCAAAGTTTGGTGAAGATCTGAGTATGTAGTTTTTGACCTCATCTGGAACCTCCTATCTGAAAATTTGAAAATTCTTAAAAAATTCGTCCAAAATTTTGATGTCTCCAATCTCTTGTTTTGTACGTTTTTTCCACGTGTCTTGACATCCAATGTATCCCTGCAATGTTTGGTGAAGATCTGAGTATGTAGTTTTTGACCTTATCTGGAACCTCCCATCTGAAAATTTGAAAATTCCTAAAAAATCCGTCCAAAATCTTGATGACCCCAATCTCTTGTTTTGTACGTTTTTTCCACGTGTCTTGACATCCAATGTATCCCTGCAAAGTTTGGTGAAGATCTGAGTATGTAGTTTTTGACCTTATCTGGAACCTCCTATCTGAAAATTTGAAAATTCTTAAAAAATTCGTCCAAAATCTTGATGTCTCCAATCTCTTGTTTTGTACGTTTTTTCCACGTGTCTTGATATCCAATGTATCCCTGCAAAGTTTGGTGAAGATCTGAGTATGTCGTTTTTGACCTTATCTGGAACATCCTTTCTGAAAATTTGAAAATTGTTAAAAAATTCGTCCAAAATCTTGATGTCTCCAATCTCTTTTTTGTACGTTTTTTCCACGTGTCTTGACATCCAATGTATCCCTGCAAAGTTTGGTGAAGATCTGAGTATGTAGTTTTTGACCTTATCTGGAACCTCCCATCTGAAAATTTGAAAATTCTTAAAAAATTCGACCAAAATCTTGATGTCTCCAATCTTTTGTTTTGTACGTTTTTTCCACGTGTCTTGACACATAATGTATCCATGCAAAGTTTGGTGAAGATCTGAGTATGTAGTTTTTGACCTTATATGGAACCTCCTATCTGAAAATTTGAAAATTCTTAAAAAATTCGTCCAAAATCTTGATGTCTCCAATCTCTTGTTTTGTACGTTTTTTCCACGTGTCTTGACATCCAATGTATCCCTGCAAAGTTTGGTGAAGATCTGAGTATGTAGTTTTTGACCTTATCTGGAACCTCCCATCTGAAAATTTGAAAATTCCTAAAAAATCCGTGCAAAATCTTGATGACCCCAATCTCTTGTTTTGAACGTTTTTTCCACGTGTCTTGACATCCAATGTATTCCTGCAATGTTTGGTGAAGATCTGAGTATGTAGTTTTTGACCTTATATGGAACCTCCTATCTGAAAATTTGAAAATTCTTAAAAAATTCGACCAAAATCTTGATGTTCCGAATCCTATGTTTTGTATGTTTTTTCCACGTGTCTTGACATCCAATGTATCCATGCAAAGTTTGGTGAAGATCTGAGTATGTAGTTTTTGACCTTATATTGAACCTCCCATCTGAAAATTTGAAAATTCTTAAAAAACTCGTCCAAAATCTTGATGACCCCAATCTCTTGTTTTGTACGTTTTTTCCACGTGTCTTGACATCCAAAGTATCCCTGCAAAGTTTGGTGAAGATCTGAGTATGTAGTTTTTGACCTTATATTGAACCTCCCATCTGAAAATTTGAAAATTCTTAAAAAATTCGTCCAAAATCTTGATGTCTCCAATCTCTTGTTTTGTACGTTTTTTCCACGTGTCTTGACATCCAATGTATCCATGCAAAGTTTGGTGAAGATCTGAGTATGTCGTTTTTGACCTTATCTGGAACCTCCCATCTGAAAATTTGAAAATTCTTAAAAAATTCGTCGAAAATCTTGATGTCTCCAATCTTTTGTTTTGTACGTTTTTTCCACGTGTCTTGACATGCAAAGTATCCCTGCAACGTTTGGTGAAGATCTGAGTATGTAGTTTTTGACCTTATCTGGAACCTCCTATCTGAAAATTTGAAAATTCTTCAAAAATTCGTCGAAAATCTTGATGTCTCCAATCTCTTGTTTTGTACGTTTTTTCCACGTGTCTTGACATCCAATGTATTCCTGCAATGTTTGGTGGAGATCTGAGTATGTAGTTTTAGACCTTATCTGGAACCTCGTATCTGAAAATTTGAAAATTCTTCAAAAATTCGTCCAAAATCTTGATGTCTCCAATCTCTTGTTTTGTACGTTTTTTCCACGTGTCTCGACCTCCAATGGATCCCTGCAAAGTTTGGTGAAGATCTGAGTATGTCGTTTTTGACCTTATCTGGAACATCCTTTCTGAAAATTTGAAAATTCTTAAAAAATTCGTCGAAAATCTTGATGTCTCCAATCTCTTGTTTTGTACGTTTTTTCCACGTGTCTTGACATCCAATGTATCCCTGCAAAGTTTGGTGAAGATCTGAGTATGTAGTTTTTGACCTTATATGGAACCTCCTATCTGAAAATTTGAAAATTCTTAAAAAATTCGTCCAAAATCTTGATGTCTCCAATCTCTTGTTTTGTACGTTTTTTCCACGTGTCTCGACCTCCAATGGATCCCTGCAAAGTTTGGTGAAGATCTGAGTATGTCGTTTTTGACCTTATCTGGAACCTCCCATCTGAAAATTTGAAAATTCTTAAAAAATTCGTCGAAAATCTTGATGTCTCCGATCTCTTGTTTTGTACGTTTTTTCCACGTGTCTTGACATGCAAAGTATTCCTGCAAAGTTTGGTGAAGATCTGAGTATGTAGTTTTTGACCTCATCTGGAACCTCCTATCTGAAAATTTGAAAATTCTTAAAAAATTCGTCCAAAATCTTGATGTCTCCAATCTCTTGTTTTGTACGTTTTTTCCACGTGTCTTGACATCCAATGTATCCCTGCAATGTTTGGTGAAGATCTGAGTATGTAGTTTTTGACCTTATCTGGAACCTCCCATCTGAAAATTTGAAAATTCCTAAAAAATCCGTCCAAAATCTTGATGACCCCAATCTCTTGTTTTGTACTTTTTTTCCACGTGTCTCGACCTCCAATGTATCCCTGCAAAGTTTGGTGAAGATCTGAGTATGTAGTTTTTGACCTTATATGGAACCTCCTATCTGAAAATTTGAAAATTCTTAAAAAATTCGTCCAAAATCTTGATGTCACCAATCCTATGTTTTGTATGTTTTTTCCACGTGTCTTGACATCCAATGTATCCATGCAAAGTTTGGTGAAGATCTGAGTATGTCGTTTTTGACCTTATCTGGAACCTCCCATCTGAAAATTTGAAAATTCTTAAAAAATTCGTCGAAAATCTTGATGTCTCCGATCTCTTGTTTTGTACGTTTTTTCCACGTGTCTTGACATGCAAAGTATTCCTGCAAAGTTTGGTGAAGATCTGAGTATGTAGTTTTTGACCTCATCTGGAACCTCCTATCTGAAAATTTGAAAATTCTTAAAAAATTCGTCCAAAATTTTGATGTCTCCAATCTCTTGTTTTGTACGTTTTTTCCACGTGTCTTGACATCCAATGTATCCCTGCAATGTTTGGTGAAGATCTGAGTATGTAGTTTTTGACCTTATCTGGAACCTCCCATCTGAAAATTTGAAAATTCCTAAAAAATCCGTCCAAAATCTTGATGACCCCAATCTCTTGTTTTGTACGTTTTTTCCACGTGTCTTGACATCCAATGTATCCCTGCAAAGTTTGGTGAAGATCTGAGTATGTAGTTTTTGACTTTATCTGGAACCTCCTATCTGAAAATTTGAAAATTCTTAAAAAATTCGTCCATAATCTTGATGTCTCCAATCTCTTGTTTTGTACGTTTTTTCCACGTGTCTTGACATCCAATGTATCCCTGCAAAGTTTGGTGAAGATCTGAGCATGTAGTTTTTGACCTTATATGGAACCTCCTATCTGAAAATTTGAAAATTCTTAAAAAATTCGTCCAAAATCTTGATGTCTCCAATCTCTTGTTTTGTACGTTTTTTCCACGTGTCTTGACATCCAATGTATCCCTGCAAAGTTAGTGAAGATCTGAGTATGTCGTTTTTGACCTTATCTGGAACATCCTTTCTGAAAATTTGAAAATTCTTAAAAAATTCGTCGAAAATCTTGATGTCTCCAATCTCTTGTTTTGTACGTTTTTTCCACGTTTCTTGACATCCAATGTATCCCTGCAAAGTTTGGTGAAGATCTGAGTATGTAGTTTTTGACCTTATATGGAACCTCCTTTCTGAAAATTTGAAAATTCTCAAAAAATTCGTCCATAATCTTGATGTCTCCAATCTCTTGTTTTGTACGTTTTTTCCACGTGTCTTGACATCCAATGTATCCCTGCAAAGTTTGGTGAAGATCTGAGCATGTAGTTTTTGACCTTATATGGAACCTCCTATCTGAAAATTTGAAAATTCTTAAAAAATTCGTCCAAAATCTTGATGTCACCAATCCTATGTTTTGTATGTTTTTTCCACGTGTCTTGACATCCAATGTATCCATGCAAAGTTTGGTGAAGATCTGAGTATGTCGTTTTTGACCTTATCTGGAACCTCCCAACTGAAAATTTGAAAATTCTTAAAAAATTCGTCGAAAATCTTGATGTCTCCGATCTCTTGTTTTGTACGTTTTTTCCACGTGTCTTGACATGCAAAGTATTCCTGCAAAGTTTGGTGAAGATCTGAGTATGTAGTTTTTGACCTCATCTGGAACCTCCTATCTGAAAATTTGAAAATTCTTAAAAAATTCGTCCAAAATTTTGATGTCTCCAATCTCTTGTTTTGTACGTTTTTTCCACGTGTCTTGACATCCAATGTATCCCTGCAATGTTTGGTGAAGATCTGAGTATGTAGTTTTTGACCTTATCTGGAACCTCCCATCTGAAAATTTGAAAATTCCTAAAAAATCCGTCCAAAATCTTGATGACCCCAATCTCTTGTTTTGTACGTTTTTTCCACGTGTCTTGACATCCAATGTATCCCTGCAAAGTTTGGTGAAGATCTGAGTATGTAGTTTTTGACCTTATCTGGAACCTCCTATCTGAAAATTTGAAAATTCTTAAAAAATTCGTCCAAAATCTTGATGTCTCCAATCTCTTGTTTTGTACGTTTTTTCCACGTGTCTTGATATCCAATGTATCCCTGCAAAGTTTGGTGAAGATCTGAGTATGTCGTTTTTGACCTTATCTGGAACCTCCCATCTGAAAATTTGAAAATTCTTAAAAAATTCGTCGAAAATCTTGATGTCTCCGATCTCTTGTTTTGTACGTTTTTTCCACGTGTCTTGACATGCAAAGTATTCCTGCAAAGTTTGGTGAAGATCTGAGTATGTAGTTTTTGACCTTATCTGGAACATCCTTTCTGAAAATTTGAAAATTGTTAAAAAATTCGTCCAAAATCTTGATGTCTCCAATCTCTTTTTTGTACGTTTTTTCCACGTGTCTTGACATCCAATGTATCCCTGCAAAGTTTGGTGAAGATCTGAGTATGTAGTTTTTGACCTTATCTGGAACCTCCCATCTGAAAATTTGAAAATTCTTAAAAAATTCGACCAAAATCTTGATGTCTCCAATCTTTTGTTTTGTACGTTTTTTCCACGTGTCTTGACACATAATGTATCCATGCAAAGTTTGGTGAAGATCTGAGTATGTAGTTTTTGACCTTATATGGAACCTCCTATCTGAAAATTTGAAAATTCTTAAAAAATTCGTCCAAAATCTTGATGTCTCCAATCTCTTGTTTTGTACGTTTTTTCCACGTGTCTCGACCTCCAATGGATCCCTGCAAAGTTTGGTGAAGATCTGAGTATGTCGTTTTTGACCTTATCTGGAACCTCCCATCTGAAAATTTGAAAATTCTTAAAAAATTCGTCGAAAATCTTGATGTCTCCGATCTCTTGTTTTGTACGTTTTTTCCACGTGTCTTGACATGCAAAGTATTCCTGCAAAGTTTGGTGAAGATCTGAGTATGTAGTTTTTGACCTCATCTGGAACCTCCTATCTGAAAATTTGAAAATTCTTAAAAAATTCGTCCAAAATCTTGATGTCTCCAATCTCTTGTTTTGTACGTTTTTTCCACGTGTCTTGACATCCAATGTATCCCTGCAATGTTTGGTGAAGATCTGAGTATGTAGTTTTTGACCTTATCTGGAACCTCCCATCTGAAAACTTGAAAATTCCTAAAAAATCCGTCCAAAATCTTGATGACCCCAATCTCTTGTTTTGTACTTTTTTTCCACGTGTCTCGACCTCCAATGTATCCCTGCAAAGTTTGGTTAAGATCTGGGTATGTAGTTTTTGACCTTATATGGAACCTCCTATCTGAAAATTTGAAAATTCTTAAAAAATTCGTCCAAAATCTTGATGTCACCAATCCTATGTTTTGTATGTTTTTTCCACGTGTCTTGACATCCAATGTATCCATGCAAAGTTTGGTGAAGATCTGAGTATGTCGTTTTTGACCTTATCTGGAACCTCCCATCTGAAAATTTGAAAATTCTTAAAAAATTCGTCGAAAATCTTGATGTCTCCGATCTCTTGTTTTGTACGTTTTTTCCACGTGTCTTGACATGCAAAGTATTCCTGCAAAGTTTGGTGAAGATCTGAGTATGTAGTTTTTGACCTCATCTGGATCCTCCTATCTGAAAATTTGAAAATTCTTAAAAAATTCGTCCAAAATTTTGATGTCTCCAATCTCTTGTTTTGTACGTTTTTTCCACGTGTCTTGACATCCAATGTATCCCTGCAATGTTTGGTGAAGATCTGAGTATGTAGTTTTTGACCTTATCTGGAACCTCCCATCTGAAAATTTGAAAATTCCTAAAAAATCCGTCCAAAATCTTGATGACCCCAATCTCTTGTTTTGTACGTTTTTTCCACGTGTCTTGACATCCAATGTATCCCTGCAAAGTTTGGTGAAGATCTGAGTATGTAGTTTTTGACTTTATCTGGAACCTCCTATCTGAAAATTTGAAAATTCTTAAAAAATTCGTCCATAATCTTGATGTCTCCAATCTCTTGTTTTGTACGTTTTTTCCACGTGTCTTGACATCCAATGTATCCCTGCAAAGTTTGGTGAAGATCTGAGCATGTAGTTTTTGACCTTATATGGAACCTCCTATCTGAAAATTTGAAAATTCTTAAAAAATTCGTCCAAAATCTTGATGTCTCCAATCTCTTGTTTTGTACGTTTTTTCCACGTGTCTTGACATCCAATGTATCCCTGCAAAGTTAGTGAAGATCTGAGTATGTCGTTTTTGACCTTATCTGGAACATCCTTTCTGAAAATTTGAAAATTCTTAAAAAATTCGTCGAAAATCTTGATGTCTCCAATCTCTTGTTTTGTACGTTTTTTCCACGTTTCTTGACATCCAATGTATCCCTGCAAAGTTTGGTGAAGATCTGAGTATGTAGTTTTTGACCTTATATGGAACCTCCTTTCTGAAAATTTGAAAATTCTCAAAAAATTCGTCCATAATCTTGATGTCTCCAATCTCTTGTTTTGTACGTTTTTTCCACGTGTCTTGACATCCAATGTATCCCTGCAAAGTTTGGTGAAGATCTGAGCATGTAGTTTTTGACCTTATATGGAACCTCCTATCTGAAAATTTGAAAATTCTTAAAAAATTCGTCCAAAATCTTGATGTCACCAATCCTATGTTTTGTATGTTTTTTCCACGTGTCTTGACATCCAATGTATCCATGCAAAGTTTGGTGAAGATCTGAGTATGTCGTTTTTGACCTTATCTGGAACCTCCCAACTGAAAATTTGAAAATTCTTAAAAAATTCGTCGAAAATCTTGATGTCTCCGATCTCTTGTTTTGTACGTTTTTTCCACGTGTCTTGACATGCAAAGTATTCCTGCAAAGTTTGGTGAAGATCTGAGTATGTAGTTTTTGACCTCATCTGGAACCTCCTATCTGAAAATTTGAAAATTCTTAAAAAATTCGTCCAAAATTTTGATGTCTCCAATCTCTTGTTTTGTACGTTTTTTCCACGTGTCTTGACATCCAATGTATCCCTGCAATGTTTGGTGAAGATCTGAGTATGTAGTTTTTGACCTTATCTGGAACCTCCCATCTGAAAATTTGAAAATTCCTAAAAAATCCGTCCAAAATCTTGATGACCCCAATCTCTTGTTTTGTACGTTTTTTCCACGTGTCTTGACATCCAATGTATCCCTGCAAAGTTTGGTGAAGATCTGAGTATGTAGTTTTTGACCTTATCTGGAACCTCCTATCTGAAAATTTGAAAATTCTTAAAAAATTCGTCCAAAATCTTGATGTCTCCAATCTCTTGTTTTGTACGTTTTTTCCACGTGTCTTGATATCCAATGTATCCCTGCAAAGTTTGGTGAAGATCTGAGTATGTCGTTTTTGACCTTATCTGGAACATCCTTTCTGAAAATTTGAAAATTGTTAAAAAATTCGTCCAAAATCTTGATGTCTCCAATCTCTTTTTTGTACGTTTTTTCCACGTGTCTTGACATCCAATGTATCCCTGCAAAGTTTGGTGAAGATCTGAGTATGTAGTTTTTGACCTTATCTGGAACCTCCCATCTGAAAATTTGAAAATTCTTAAAAAATTCGACCAAAATCTTGATGTCTCCAATCTTTTGTTTTGTACGTTTTTTCCACGTGTCTTGACACATAATGTATCCATGCAAAGTTTGGTGAAGATCTGAGTATGTAGTTTTTGACCTTATATGGAACCTCCTATCTGAAAATTTGAAAATTCTTAAAAAATTCGTCCAAAATCTTGATGTCTCCAATCTCTTGTTTTGTACGTTTTTTCCACGTGTCTTGACATCCAATGTATCCCTGCAAAGTTTGGTGAAGATCTGAGTATGTAGTTTTTGACCTTATCTGGAACCTCCCATCTGAAAATTTGAAAATTCCTAAAAAATCCGTGCAAAATCTTGATGACCCCAATCTCTTGTTTTGAACGTTTTTTCCACGTGTCTTGACATCCAATGTATTCCTGCAATGTTTGGTGAAGATCTGAGTATGTAGTTTTTGACCTTATATGGAACCTCCTATCTGAAAATTTGAAAATTCTTAAAAAATTCGACCAAAATCTTGATGTTCCGAATCCTATGTTTTGTATGTTTTTTCCACGTGTCTTGACATCCAATGTATCCATGCAAAGTTTGGTGAAGATCTGAGTATGTAGTTTTTGACCTTATATTGAACCTCCCATCTGAAAATTTGAAAATTCTTAAAAAACTCGTCCAAAATCTTGATGACCCCAATCTCTTGTTTTGTACGTTTTTTCCACGTGTCTTGACATCCAAAGTATCCCTGCAAAGTTTGGTGAAGATCTGAGTATGTAGTTTTTGACCTTATATTGAACCTCCCATCTGAAAATTTGAAAATTCTTAAAAAATTCGTCCAAAATCTTGATGTCTCCAATCTCTTGTTTTGTACGTTTTTTCCACGTGTCTTGACATCCAATGTATCCATGCAAAGTTTGGTGAAGATCTGAGTATGTCGTTTTTGACCTTATCTGGAACCTCCCATCTGAAAATTTGAAAATTCTTAAAAAATTCGTCGAAAATCTTGATGTCTCCAATCTTTTGTTTTGTACGTTTTTTCCACGTGTCTTGACATGCAAAGTATCCCTGCAACGTTTGGTGAAGATCTGAGTATGTAGTTTTTGACCTTATCTGGAACCTCCTATCTGAAAATTTGAAAATTCTTCAAAAATTCGTCGAAAATCTTGATGTCTCCAATCTCTTGTTTTGTACGTTTTTTCCACGTGTCTTGACATCCAATGTATTCCTGCAATGTTTGGTGGAGATCTGAGTATGTAGTTTTAGACCTTATCTGGAACCTCGTATCTGAAAATTTGAAAATTCTTCAAAAATTCGTCCAAAATCTTGATGTCTCCAATCTCTTGTTTTGTACGTTTTTTCCACGTGTCTCGACCTCCAATGGATCCCTGCAAAGTTTGGTGAAGATCTGAGTATGTCGTTTTTGACCTTATCTGGAACATCCTTTCTGAAAATTTGAAAATTCTTAAAAAATTCGTCGAAAATCTTGATGTCTCCAATCTCTTGTTTTGTACGTTTTTTCCACGTGTCTTGACATCCAATGTATCCCTGCAAAGTTTGGTGAAGATCTGAGTATGTAGTTTTTGACCTTATATGGAACCTCCTATCTGAAAATTTGAAAATTCTTAAAAAATTCGTCCAAAATCTTGATGTCTCCAATCTCTTGTTTTGTACGTTTTTTCCACGTGTCTCGACCTCCAATGGATCCCTGCAAAGTTTGGTGAAGATCTGAGTATGTCGTTTTTGACCTTATCTGGAACCTCCCATCTGAAAATTTGAAAATTCTTAAAAAATTCGTCGAAAATCTTGATGTCTCCGATCTCTTGTTTTGTACGTTTTTTCCACGTGTCTTGACATGCAAAGTATTCCTGCAAAGTTTGGTGAAGATCTGAGTATGTAGTTTTTGACCTCATCTGGAACCTCCTATCTGAAAATTTGAAAATTCTTAAAAAATTCGTCCAAAATCTTGATGTCTCCAATCTCTTGTTTTGTACGTTTTTTCCACGTGTCTTGACATCCAATGTATCCCTGCAATGTTTGGTGAAGATCTGAGTATGTAGTTTTTGACCTTATCTGGAACCTCCCATCTGAAAATTTGAAAATTCCTAAAAAATCCGTCCAAAATCTTGATGACCCCAATCTCTTGTTTTGTACTTTTTTTCCACGTGTCTCGACCTCCAATGTATCCCTGCAAAGTTTGGTGAAGATCTGAGTATGTAGTTTTTGACCTTATATGGAACCTCCTATCTGAAAATTTGAAAATTCTTAAAAAATTCGTCCAAAATCTTGATGTCACCAATCCTATGTTTTGTATGTTTTTTCCACGTGTCTTGACATCCAATGTATCCATGCAAAGTTTGGTGAAGATCTGAGTATGTCGTTTTTGACCTTATCTGGAACCTCCCATCTGAAAATTTGAAAATTCTTAAAAAATTCGTCGAAAATCTTGATGTCTCCGATCTCTTGTTTTGTACGTTTTTTCCACGTGTCTTGACATGCAAAGTATTCCTGCAAAGTTTGGTGAAGATCTGAGTATGTAGTTTTTGACCTCATCTGGAACCTCCTATCTGAAAATTTGAAAATTCTTAAAAAATTCGTCCAAAATTTTGATGTCTCCAATCTCTTGTTTTGTACGTTTTTTCCACGTGTCTTGACATCCAATGTATCCCTGCAATGTTTGGTGAAGATCTGAGTATGTAGTTTTTGACCTTATCTGGAACCTCCCATCTGAAAATTTGAAAATTCCTAAAAAATCCGTCCAAAATCTTGATGACCCCAATCTCTTGTTTTGTACGTTTTTTCCACGTGTCTTGACATCCAATGTATCCCTGCAAAGTTTGGTGAAGATCTGAGTATGTAGTTTTTGACTTTATCTGGAACCTCCTATCTGAAAATTTGAAAATTCTTAAAAAATTCGTCCAAAATCTTGATGTCTCCAATCTCTTGTTTTGTACGTTTTTTCCACGTGTCTTGATATCCAATGTATCCCTGCAAAGTTTGGTGAAGATCTGAGTATGTAGTTTTTGACCTTATATGGAACCTCCTATCTGAAAATTTGAAAATTCTTAAAAAATTCGTCCAAAATCTTGATGTCTCCAATCTCTTGTTTTGTACGTTTTTTCCACGTGTCTCGACCTCCAATGGATCCCTGCAAAGTTTGGTGAAGATCTGAGTATGTAGTTTTTGACCTTATCTGGAACCTCCCATCTGAAAATTTGAAAATTCTTAAAAAATTCGACCAAAATCTTGATGTCTCCAATCTTTTGTTTTGTACGTTTTTTCCACGTGTCTTGACACATAATGTATCCCTGCAAAGTTTGGTGAAGATCTGAGTATGTAGTTTTTGACCTTATCTGGAACCTCCTATCTGAAAATTTGAAAATTCTTAAAAAATTCGTCGAAAATCTTGATGTCTCCAATCTTTTGTTTTGTACGTTTTTTCCACGTGTCTTGACATCCAATGTATCCTTGCAAAGTTTGGTGAAGATCTGAGTATGTAGTTTTTGACCTTATATGGAACCTCCTATCTGAAAATTTGAAAATTCTTAAAAAATTCGTCCAAAATCTTGATGTCTCCAATCTCTTGTTTTGTACGTTTTTTCCACGTGTCTCGACCTCCAATGGATCCCTGCAAAGTTTGGTGAAGATCTGAGTATGTCGTTTTTGACCTTATCTGGAACCTCCCATCTGAAAATTTGAAAATTCTTAAAAAATTCGTCGAAAATCTTGATGTCTCCGATCTCTTGTTTTGTACGTTTTTTCCACGTGTCTTGACATGCAAAGTATTCCTGCAAAGTTTGGTGAAGATCTGAGTATGTAGTTTTTGACCTCATCTGGAACCTCCTATCTGAAAATTTGAAAATTCTTAAAAAATTCGTCCAAAATCTTGATGTCTCCAATCTCTTGTTTTGTACGTTTTTTCCACGTGTCTTGACATCCAATGTATCCCTGCAATGTTTGGTGAAGATCTGAGTATGTAGTTTTTGACCTTATCTGGAACCTCCCATCTGAAAATTTGAAAATTCCTAAAAAATCCGTCCAAAATCTTGATGACCCCAATCTCTTGTTTTGTACTTTTTTTCCACGTGTCTCGACCTCCAATGTATCCCTGCAAAGTTTGGTGAAGATCTGAGTATGTAGTTTTTGACCTTATATGGAACCTCCTATCTGAAAATTTGAAAATTCTTAAAAAATTCGTCCAAAATCTTGATGTCACCAATCCTATGTTTTGTATGTTTTTTCCACGTGTCTTGACATCCAATGTATCCATGCAAAGTTTGGTGAAGATCTGAGTATGTCGTTTTTGACCTTATCTGGAACCTCCCATCTGAAAATTTGAAAATTCTTAAAAAATTCGTCGAAAATCTTGATGTCTCCGATCTCTTGTTTTGTACGTTTTTTCCACGTGTCTTGACATGCAAAGTATTCCTGCAAAGTTTGGTGAAGATCTGAGTATGTAGTTTTTGACCTCATCTGGAACCTCCTATCTGAAAATTTCAAAATTCTTTAAAAATTCGTCCAAAATTTTGATGTCTCCAATCTCTTGTTTTGTACGTTTTTTCCACGTGTCTTGACATCCAATGTATTCCTGCAATGTTTGGTGGAGATCTGAGTATGTAGTTTTAGACCTTATCTGGAACCTCCTATCTGAAAATTTGAAAATTCTTCAAAAATTCGTCCAAAATCTTGATGTCTCCAATCTCTTGTTTTGTACGTTTTTTCCACGTGTCTCGACCTCCAATGGATCCCTGCAAAGTTTGGTGAAGATCTGAGTATGTCGTTTTTGACCTTATCTGGAACATCCTTTCTGAAAATTTGAAAATTCTTAAAAAATTCGTCCAAAATCTTGATGTCTCCAATCTCTTGTTTTGTACGTTTTTTCCACGTGTCTTGATATCCAATGTATCCCTGCAAAGTTTGGTGAAGATCTGAGTATGTCGTTTTTGACCTTATCTGGAACATCCTTTCTGAAAATTTGAAAATTGTTAAAAAATTCGTCCAAAATCTAGATGTCTCCAATCTCTTGTTTTGTACGTTTTTTCCACGTGTCTTGACATCCAATGTATCCCTGCAAAGTTTGGTGAAGATCTGAGTATGTAGTTTTTGACCTTATCTGGAACCTCCCATCTGAAAATTTGAAAATTCTTAAAAAATTCGACCAAAATCTTGATGTCTCCAATCTTTTGTTTTGTTCGTTTTTTCCACGTGTCTTGACACATAATGTATCCATGCAAAGTTTGGTGAAGATCTGAGTATGTAGTTTTTGACCTTATATGGAACCTCCTATCTGAAAATTTGAAAATTCTTAAAAAATTCGTCCAAAATCTTGATGTCTCCAATCTCTTGTTTTGTACGTTTTTTCCACGTGTCTTGACATCCAATGTATCCCTGCAAAGTTTGGTGAAGATCTGAGTATGTAGTTTTTGACCTTATCTGGAACCTCCCATCTGAAAATTTGAAAATTCTTAAAAAATTCGACCAAAATCTTGATGTCTCCAATCTTTTGTTTTGTACGTTTTTTCCACGTGTCTTGACACATAATGTATCCATGCAAAGTTTGGTGAAGATCTGAGTATGTAGTTTTTGACCTTATATGGAACCTCCTATCTGAAAATTTGAAAATTCTTAAAAAATTCGTCCAAAATCTTGATGTCTCCAATCTCTTGTTTTGTACGTTTTTTCCACGTGTCTTGACATCCAATGTATCCCTGCAAAGTTTGGTGAAGATCTGAGTATGTAGTTTTTGACCTTATCTGGAACCTCCCATCTGAAAATTTGAAAATTCCTAAAAAATCCGTGCAAAATCTTGTTGACCCCAATCTCTTGTTTTGTACGTTTTTTCCACGTGTCTTGACATCCAATGTATTCCTGCAATGTTTGGTGAAGATCTGAGTATGTAGTTTTTGACCTTATATGGAACCTCCTATCTGAAAATTTGAAAATTCTTAAAAAATTCGACCAAAATCTTGATGTTCCGAATCCTATGTTTTGTATGTTTTTTCCACGTGTCTTGACACATAATGTATCCATGCAAAGTTTGGTGAAGATCTGAGTATGTCGTTTTTGACCTTATCTGGAACCTCCCATCTGAAAATTTGAAAATTCTTAAAAAATTCGTCGAAAATCTTGATGTCTCCGATCTCTTGTTTTGTACGTTTTTTCCACGTGTCTTGACATGCAAAGTATTCCTGCAAAGTTTGGTGAAGATCTGAGTATGTAGTTTTTGACCTTATCTGGAACCCCCTATCTGAAAATTTGAAAATTCTTAAAAAATTCGTCCAAAATCTTGATGTCTCCAATCTCTTGTTTTGTACGTTTTTTCCACGTGTCTCGACCTCCAATGGATCCCTGCAAAGTTTGGTGAAGATCTGAGTATGTCGTTTTTGACCTTATCTGGAACATCCTTTCTGAAAATTTGAAAATTCTTAAAAAATTCGTCCAAAATCTTGATGTCTCCAATCTCTTGTTTTGTACGTTTTTTCCACGTGTCTTGATATCCAATGTATCCCTGCAAAGTTTGGTGAAGATCTGAGTATGTCGTTTTTGACCTTATATGGAACATCCTTTCTGAAAATTTGAAAATTGTTAAAAAATTCGTCCAAAATCTTGATGTCTCCAATCTCTTTTTTGTACGTTTTTTCCACGTGTCTTGACACATAATGTATCCATGCAAAGTTTGGTGAAGATCTGAGTATGTAGTTTTTGACCTTATATGGAACTTCCTATCTGAAAATTTGAAAATTCTTAAAAAATTCGTCCAAAATCTTGATGTCTCCAATCTCTTGTTTTGTACGTTTTTTCCACGTGTCTTGACATCCAATGTATCCCTGCAAAGTTTGGTGAAGATCTGAGTATATAGTTTTTGACCTTATCTGGAACCTCCCATCTGAAAATTTGAAAATTCCTAAAAAATCCGTGCAAAATCTTGATGACCCCAATCTCTTGTTTTGTACGTTTTTTCCACGTGTCTTGACATCCAATGTATCCATGCAAAGTTTGGTGAAGATCTGAGTATGTCGTTTTTGACCTTATCTGGAACCTCCCATCTGAAAATTTGAAAATTCTTAAAAAATTCGTCGAAAATCTTGATGTCTCCAATCTCTTGTTTTGTACGTTTTTTCCACGTGTCTTGACATGCAAAGTATTCCTGCAAAGTTTGGTGAAGATCTGAGTATGTAGTTTTTGACCTTATCTGGAACCTCCTATCTGAAAATTTGAAAATTCTTCAAAAATTCGTCGAAAATCTTGATGTCTCCAATCTCTTGTTTTGTACGTTTTTTCCACGTGTCTTGACATCCAATGTATCCCTGCAATGTTTGGTGGAGATCTGAGTATGTAGTTTTTGACCTTATCTGGGACCTCCTATCAGAAAATTTGAAAATTCTTCAAAAATTCGTCCAAAATCTTGATGTCTCCAATCTCTTGTTTTGTACGTTTTTTCCACGTGTCTTGATATCCAATGTATCCCTGCAAAGTTTGGTGAAGATCTGAGTATGTCGTTTTTGACCTTATCTGGAACATCCTTTCTGAAAATTTGAAAATTGTTAAAAAATTCGTCCAAAATCTTGATGACCCCAATCTCTTGTTTTGTACGTTTTTTCCACGTGTCTTGACATCCAATGTATCCCTGCAAAGTTTGGTGAAGATCTGAGTATGTAGTTTTTGACCTTATCTGGAACCTCCCATCTGAAAATTTGAAAATTCTTAAAAAATTCGTCCAAAATCTTGATGACCCCAATCTCTTGTTTTGTACGTTTTTTCCACGTGTCTTGACATCCAATGTATCCCTGCAAAGTTTGGTGAAGATCTGAGTATGTAGTTTTTGACCTTATCTGGAACCTCCTATCTGAAAATTTGAAAATTCTTAAAAAATTCGTCCAAAATCTTGATGTCTCCAATCTCTTGTTTTGTACGTTTTTTCCACGTGTCTTGATATCCAATGTATCCCTGCAAAGTTTGGTGAAGATCTGAGTATGTCGTTTTTGACCTTATCTGGAACATCCTTTCTGAAAATTTGAAAATTGTTAAAAAATTCGTCCAAAATCTTGATGACCCCAATCTCTTGTTTTGTACGTTTTTTCCACGTGTCTTGACATCCAATGTATCCCTGCAAAGTTTGGTGAAGATCTGAGTATGTAGTTTTTGACCTTATCTGGAACCTCCCATCTGAAAATTTGAAAATTCTTAAAAAATTCGACCAAAATCTTGATGTCTCCAATCTTTTGTTTTGTACGTTTTTTCCACGTGTCTTGACACATAATGTATCCATGCAAAGTTTGGTGAAGATCTGAGTATGTAGTTTTTGACCTTATATGGAACCTCCTATCTGAAAATTTGAAAATTCTTAAAAAATTCGTCCAAAATCTTGATGTCTCCAATCTCTTGTTTTGTACGTTTTTTCCACGTGTCTTGACATCCAATGTATCCCTGCAAAGTTTGGTGAAGATCTGAGTATGTAGTTTTTGACCTTATCTGGAACCTCCCATCTGAAAATTTGAAAATTCCTAAAAAATCCGTGCAAAATCTTGATGACCCCAATCTCTTGTTTTGTACGTTTTTTCCACGTGTCTTGACATCCAATGTATTCCTGCAATGTTTGGTGAAGATCTGAGTATGTAGTTTTTGACCTTATATGGAACCTCCTATCTGAAAATTTGAAAATTCTTAAAAAATTCGACCAAAATCTTGATGTTCCGAATCCTATGTTTTGTATGTTTTTTCCACGTGTCTTGACATCCAATGTATCCATGCAAAGTTTGGTGAAGATCTGAGTATGTAGTTTTTGACCTTATATTGAACCTCCCATCTGAAAATTTGAAAATTCTTAAAAAATTCGTCCAAAATCTTGATGACCCCAATCTCTTGTTTTGTACGTTTTTTCCACGTGTCTTGACATCCAAAGTATCCCTGCAAAGTTTGGTGAAGATCTGAGTATGTAGTTTTTGACCTTATATTGAACCTCCCATCTGAAAATTTGAAAATTCTTAAAAAATTCGTCCAAAATCTTGATGTCTCCAATCTCTTGTTTTGTACGTTTTTTCCACGTGTCTTGACATCCAATGTATCCATGCAAAGTTTGGTGAAGATCTGAGTATGTCGTTTTTGACCTTATCTGGAACCTCCCATCTGAAAATTTGAAAATTCTTAAAAAATTCGTCGAAAATCTTGATGTATCCAATCTTTTGTATTGTACGTTTTTTCCACGTGTCTTGACATGCAAAGTATCCCTGCAACGTTTGGTGAAGATCTGAGTATGTAGTTTTTGACCTTATCTGGAACCTCCTATCTGAAAATTTGAAAATTCTTCAAAAATTCGTCGAAAATCTTGATGTCTCCAATCTCTTGTTTTGTACGATTTTTCCACGTGTCTTGACATCCAATGTATTCCTGCAATGTTTGGTGGAGATCTGAGTATGTAGTTTTAGACCTTATCTGGAACCTCCTATCTGAAAATTTGAAAATTCTTCAAAAATTCGTCCAAAATCTTGATGTCTCCAATCTCTTGTTTTGTACGTTTTTTCCACGTGTCTCGACCTCCAATGGATCCCTGCAAAGTTTGGTGAAGATCTGAGTATGTCGTTTTTGACCTTATCTGGAACATCCTTTCTGAAAATTTGAAAATTCTTAAAAAATTCGTCGAAAATCTTGATGTCTCCAATCTCTTGTTTTGTACGTTTTTTCCACGTGTCTTGACATCCAATGTATCCCTGCAAAGTTTGGTGAAGATCTGAGTATGTAGTTTTTGACCTTATATGGAACCTCCTATCTGAAAATTTGAAAATTCTTAAAAAATTCGTCCAAAATCTTGATGTCTCCAATCTCTTGTTTTGTACGTTTTTTCCACGTGTCTCGACCTCCAATGGATCCCTGCAAAGTTTGGTGAAGATCTGAGTATGTCGTTTTTGACCTTATCTGGAACCTCCCATCTGAAAATTTGAAAATTCTTAAAAAATTCGTCGAAAATCTTGATGTCTCCGATCTCTTGTTTTGTACGTTTTTTCCACGTGTCTTGACATGCAAAGTATTCCTGCAAAGTTTGGTGAAGATCTGAGTATGTAGTTTTTGACCTCATCTGGAACCTCCTATCTGAAAATTTGAAAATTCTTAAAAAATTCGTCCAAAATCTTGATGTCTCCAATCTCTTGTTTTGTACGTTTTTTCCACGTGTCTTGACATCCAATGTATCCCTGCAATGTTTGGTGAAGATCTGAGTATGTAGTTTTTGACCTTATCTGGAACCTCCCATCTGAAAATTTGAAAATTCCTAAAAAATCCGTCCAAAATCTTGATGACCCCAATCTCTTGTTTTGTACTTTTTTTCCACGTGTCTCGACCTCCAATGTATCCCTGCAAAGTTTGGTGAAGATCTGAGTATGTAGTTTTTGACCTTATATGGAACCTCCTATCTGAAAATTTGAAAATTCTTAAAAAATTCGTCCAAAATCTTGATGTCACCAATCCTATGTTTTGTATGTTTTTTCCACGTGTCTTGACATCCAATGTATCCATGCAAAGTTTGGTGAAGATCTGAGTATGTCGTTTTTGACCTTATCTGGAACCTCCCATCTGAAAATTTGAAAATTCTTAAAAAATTCGTCGAAAATCTTGATGTCTCCGATCTCTTGTTTTGTACGTTTTTTCCACGTGTCTTGACATGCAAAGTATTCCTGCAAAGTTTGGTGAAGATCTGAGTATGTAGTTTTTGACCTCATCTGGAACCTCCTATCTGAAAATTTGAAAATTCTTAAAAAATTCGTCCAAAATTTTGATGTCTCCAATCTCTTGTTTTGTACGTTTTTTCCACGTGTCTTGACATCCAATGTATTCCTGCAATGTTTGGTGGAGATCTGAGTATGTAGTTTTAGACCTTATCTGGAACCTCCTATCTGAAAATTTGAAAATTCTTCAAAAAATCGTCCAAAATCTTGATGTCTCCAATCTCTTGTTTTGTACGTTTTTTCCACGTGTCTCGACCTCCAATGGATCCCTGCAAAGTTTGGTGAAGATCTGAGTATGTCGTTTTTGACCTTATCTGGAACATCCTTTCTGAAAATTTGAAAATTCTTAAAAAATTCGTCCAAAATCTTGATGTCTCCAATCTCTTGTTTTGTACGTTTTTTCCACGTGTCTTGATATCCAATGTATCCCTGCAAAGTTTGGTGAAGATCTGAGTATGTCGTTTTAGACCTTATCTGGAACCTCCCATCTGAAAATTTGAAAATTGTTAAAAAATTCGTCCAAAATCTTGATGTCTCCAATCTCTTTTTTGTACGTTTTTTCCACGTGTCTTGACATCCAATGTATCCCTGCAAAGTTTGGTGAAGATCTGAGTATGTAGTTTTTGACCTTATCTGGAACCTCCCATCTGAAAATTTGAAAATTCTTAAAAAATTCGACCAAAATCTTGATGTCTCCAATCTTTTGTTTTGTATGTTTTTTCCACGTGTCTTGACACATAATGTATCCATGCAAAGTTTGGTGAAGATCTGAGTATGTAGTTTTTGACCTTATATGGAACCTCCTATCTGAAAATTTGAAAATTCTTAAAAAATTCGTCCAAAATCTTGATGTCTCCAATCTCTTGTTTTGTACGTTTTTTCCACGTGTCTTGACATCCAATGTATCCCTGCAAAGTTTGGTGAAGATCTGAGTATGTAGTTTTTGACCTTATCTGGAACCTCCCATCTGAAAATTTGAAAATTCTTAAAAAATTCGACCAAAATCTTGATGTCTCCAATCTTTTGTTTTGTACGTATTTTCCACGTGTCTTGACACATAATGTATCCATGCAAAGTTTGGTGAAGATCTGAGTATGTAGTTTTTGACCTTATATGGAACCTCCTATCTGAAAATTTGAAAATTCTTAAAAAATTCGTCCAAAACCTTGATGTCTCCAATCTCTTGTTTTGTACGTTTTTTCCACGTGTCTTGACATCCAATGTATCCCTGCAAAGTTTGGTGAAGATCTGAGTATGTAGTTTTTGACCTTATCTGGAACCTCCCATCTGAAAATTTGAAAATTCCTAAAAAATCCGTGCAAAATCTTGTTGACCCCAATCTCTTGTTTTGTACGTTTTTTCCACGTGTCTTGACATCCAATGTATTCCTGCAATGTTTGGTGAAGATCTGAGTATGTAGTTTTTGACCTTATATGGAACCTCCTATCTGAAAATTTGAAAATTCTTAAAAAATTCGACCAAAATCTTGATGTTCCGAATCCTATGTTTTGTATGTTTTTTCCACGTGTCTTGACACATAATGTATCCATGCAAAGTTTGGTGAAGATCTGAGTATGTCGTTTTTGACCTTATCTGGAACCTCCCATCTGAAAATTTGAAAATTCTTAAAAAATTCGTCGAAAATCTTGATGTCTCCGATCTCTTGTTTTGTACGTTTTTTCCACGTGTCTTGACATGCAAAGTATTCCTGCAAAGTTTGGTGAAGATCTGAGTATGTAGTTTTTGACCTCATCTGGAACCTCCTATCTGAAAATTTGAAAATTCTTAAAAAATTCGTCCAAAATTTTGATGTCTCCAATCTCTTGTTTTGTACGTTTTTTCCACGTGTCTTGACATCCAATGTATCCCTGCAATATTTGGTGAAGATCTGAGTATGTAGTTTTTGACCTTATATGGAACCTCCCATCTGAAAATTTGAAAATTCCTAAAAAATCCGTCCAAAATCTTGATGACCCCAATCTCTTGTTTTGTACGTTTTTTCCACGTGTCTTGACATCCAATGTATCCCTGCAAAGTTTGGTGAAGATCTGAGTATGTAGTTTTTGACCTTATCTGGAACCTCCCATCTGAAAATTTGAAAATTCTTAAAAAATTCGACCAAAATCTTGATGTCTCCAATCTTTTGTTTTGTACGTTTTTTCCACGTGTCTTGACACATAATGTATCCATGCAAAGTTTGGTGAAGATCTGAGTATGTAGTTTTTGACCTTATATGGAACCTCCTATCTGAAAATTTGAAAATTCTTAAAAAATTCGTCCAAAATCTTGATGTCTCCAATCTCTTGTTTTGTACGTTTTTTCCACGTGTCTTGACATCCAATGTATCCCTGCAAAGTTTGGTGAAGATCTGAGTATGTAGTTTTTGACCTTATCTGGAACCTCCCATCTGAAAATTTGAAAATTCTTAAAAAATTCGACCAAAATCTTGATGTCTCCAATCTTTTGTTTTGTACGTTTTTTCCACGTGTCTTGACACATAATGTATCCATGCAAAGTTTGGTGAAGATCTGAGTATGTAGTTTTTGACCTTATATGGAACCTCCTATCTGAAAATTTGAAAATTCTTAAAAAATTCGTCCAAAATCTTGATGTCTCCAATCTCTTGTTTTGTACGTTTTTTCCACGTGTCTTGACATCCAATGTATCCCTGCAAAGTTTGGTGAAGATCTGAGTATGTAGTTTTTGACCTTATCTGGAACCTCCCATCTGAAAATTTGAAAATTCCTAAAAAATCCGTGCAAAATCTTGTTGACCCCAATCTCTTGTTTTGTACGTTTTTTCCACGTGTCTTGACATCCAATGTATTCCTGCAATGTTTGGTGAAGATCTGAGTATGTAGTTTTTGACCTTATATGGAACCTCCCATCTGAAAATTTGAAAATTCTTAAAAAATTCGTCGAAAATCTTGATGTCTCCGATCTCTTGTTTTGTACGTTTTTTCCACGTGTCTTGACATGCAAAGTATTCCTGCAAAGTTTGGTGAAGATCTGAGTATGTAGTTTTTGACCTCATCTGGAACCTCCTATCTGAAAATTTGAAAATTCTTAAAAAATTCGACCAAAATCTTGATGTCCCGAATCCTATGTTTTGTATGTTTTTTCCACGTGTCTTGACACATAATGTATCCATGCAAAGTTTGGTGAAGATCTGAGTATGTCGTTTTTGACCTTATCTGGAACCTCCCATCTGAAAATTTGAAAATTCTTAAAAAATTCGTCGAAAATCTTGATGTCTCCGATCTCTTGTTTTGTACGTTTTTTCCACGTGTCTTGACATGCAAAGTATTCCTGCAAAGTTTGGTGAAGATCTGAGTATGTAGTTTTTGACCTCATCTGGAACCTCCTATCTGAAAATTTGAAAATTCTTAAAAAATTCGTCCAAAATTTTGATGTCTCCAATCTCTTGTTTTGTACGTTTTTTCCACGTGTCTTGACATCCAATGTATCCCTGCAATATTTGGTGAAGATCTGAGTATGTAGTTTTTGACCTTATCTGGAACCTCCCATCTGAAAATTTGAAAATTCCTAAAAAATCCGTCCAAAATCTTGATGACCCCAATCTCTTGTTTTGTACGTTTTTTCCACGTGTCTTGACATCCAATGTATCCCTGCAAAGTTTGGTGAAGATCTGAGTATGTAGTTTTTGACCTTATCTGGAACCTCCTATCTGAAAATTTGAAAATTCTTAAAAAATTCGTCCAAAATCTTGATGTCTCCAATCTCTTGTTTTGTACGTTTTTTCCACGTGTCTCGACCTCCAATGGATCCCTGCAAAGTTTGGTGAAGATCTGAGTATGTCGTTTTTGACCTTATCTGGAACATCCTTTCTGAAAATTTGAAAATTCTTAAAAAATTCGTCCAAAATCTTGATGTCTCCAATCTCTTGTTTTGTACGTTTTTTCCACGTGTCTTGATATCCAATGTATCCCTGCAAAGTTTGGTGAAGATCTGAGTATGTCGTTTTTGACCTTATCTGGAACATCCTTTCTGAAAATTTGAAAATTGTTAAAAAATTCGTCCAAAATCTTGATGTCTCCAATCTCTTTTTTGTACGTTTTTTCCACGTGTCTTGACACATAATGTATCCATGCAAAGTTTGGTGAAGATCTGAGTATGTAGTTTTTGACCTTATATGGAACCTCCTATCTGAAAATTTGAAAATTCTTAAAAAATTCGTCCAAAATCTTGATGTCTCCAATCTCTTGTTTTGTACGTTTTTTCCACGTGTCTTGACATCCAATGTATCCCTGCAAAGTTTGGTGAAGATCTGAGTATGTAGTTTTTGACCTTATCTGGAACCTCCCATCTGAAAATTTGAAAATTCCTAAAAAATCCGTGCAAAATCTTGATGACCCCAATCTCTTGTTTTGTACGTTTTTTCCACGTGTCTTGACATCCAATGTATCCATGCAAAGTTTGGTGAAGATCTGAGTATGTCGTTTTTGACCTTATCTGGAACCTCCCATCTGAAAATTTGAAAATTCTTAAAAAATTCGTCGAAAATCTTGATGTCTCCAATCTCTTGTTTTGTACGTTTTTTCCACGTGTCTTGACATGCAAAGTATTCCTGCAAAGTTTGGTGAAGATCTGAGTATGTAGTTTTTGACCTTATCTGGAACCTCCTATCTGAAAATTTGAAAATTCTTCAAAAATTCGTCGAAAATCTTGATGTCTCCAATCTCTTGTTTTGTACGTTTTTTCCACGTGTCTTGACATCCAATGTATCCCTGCAATGTTTGGTGGAGATCTGAGTATGTAGTTTTTGACCTTATCTGGGACCTCCTATCAGAAAATTTGAAAATTCTTCAAAAATTCGTCCAAAATCTTGATGTCTCCAATCTCTTGTTTTGTACGTTTTTTCCACGTGTCTTGATATCCAATGTATCCCTGCAAAGTTTGGTGAAGATCTGAGTATGTCGTTTTTGACCTTATCTGGAACATCCTTTCTGAAAATTTGAAAATTGTTAAAAAATTCGTCCAAAATCTTGATGACCCCAATCTCTTGTTTTGTACGTTTTTTCCACGTGTCTTGACATCCAATGTATCCCTGCAAAGTTTGGTGAAGATCTGAGTATGTAGTTTTTGACCTTATCTGGAACCTCCCATCTGAAAATTTGAAAATTCTTAAAAAATTCGTCCAAAATCTTGATGACCCCAATCTCTTGTTTTGTACGTTTTTTCCACGTGTCTTGACATCCAATGTATCCCTGCAAAGTTTGGTGAAGATCTGAGTATGTAGTTTTTGACCTTATCTGGAACCTCCTATCTGAAAATTTGAAAATTCTTAAAAAATTCGTCCAAAATCTTGATGTCTCCAATCTCTTGTTTTGTACGTTTTTTCCACGTGTCTTGATATCCAATGTATCCCTGCAAAGTTTGGTGAAGATCTGAGTATGTCGTTTTTGACCTTATCTGGAACATCCTTTCTGAAAATTTGAAAATTGTTAAAAAATTCGTCCAAAATCTTGATGACCCCAATCTCTTGTTTTGTACGTTTTTTCCACGTGTCTTGACATCCAAAGTATCCCTGCAAAGTTTGGTGAAGATCTGAGTATGTAGTTTTTGACCTTATATTGAACCTCCCATCTGAAAATTTGAAAATTCTTAAAAAATTCGTCCAAAATCTTGATGTCTCCAATCTCTTGTTTTGTACGTTTTTTCCACGTGTCTTGACATCCAATGTATCCATGCAAAGTTTGGTGAAGATCTGAGTATGTCGTTTTTGACCTTATCTGGAACCTCCCATCTGAAAATTTGAAAATTCTTAAAAAATTCGTCGAAAATCTTGATGTATCCAATCTTTTGTAATGTACGTTTTTTCCACGTGTCTTGACATGCAAAGTATCCCTGCAACGTTTGGTGAAGATCTGAGTATGTAGTTTTTGACCTTATCTGGAACCTCCTATCTGAAAATTTGAAAATTCTTCAAAAATTCGTCGAAAATCTTGATGTCTCCAATCTCTTGTTTTGTACGATTTTTCCACGTGTCTTGACATCCAATGTATTCCAGCAATGTTTGGTGGAGATCTGAGTATGTAGTTTTAGACCTTATCTGGAACCTCCTATCTGAAAATTTGAAAATTCTTCAAAAATTCGTCCAAAATCTTGATGTCTCCAATCTCTTGTTTTGTACGTTTTTTCCACGTGTCTCGACCTCCAATGGATCCCTGCAAAGTTTGGTGAAGATCTGAGTATGTCGTTTTTGACCTTATCTGGAACATCCTTTCTGAAAATTTGAAAATTCTTAAAAAATTCGTCGAAAATCTTGATGTCTCCAATCTCTTGTTTTGTACGTTTTTTCCACGTGTCTTGACATCCAATGTATCCCTGCAAAGTTTGGTGAAGATCTGAGTATGTAGTTTTTGACCTTATATGGAACCTCCTATCTGAAAATTTGAAAATTCTTAAAAAATTCGTCCAAAATCTTGATGTCTCCAATCTCTTGTTTTGTACGTTTTTTCCACGTGTCTCGACCTCCAATGGATCCCTGCAAAGTTTGGTGAAGATCTGAGTATGTCGTTTTTGACCTTATCTGGAACCTCCCATCTGAAAATTTGAAAATTCTTAAAAAATTCGTCGAAAATCTTGATGTCTCCGATCTCTTGTTTTGTACGTTTTTTCCACGTGTCTTGACATGCAAAGTATTCCTGCAAAGTTTGGTGAAGATCTGAGTATGTAGTTTTTGACCTCATCTGGAACCTCCTATCTGAAAATTTGAAAATTCTTAAAAAATTCGTCCAAAATCTTGATGTCTCCAATCTCTTGTTTTGTACGTTTTTTCCACGTGTCTTGACATCCAATGTATCCCTGCAATGTTTGGTGAAGATCTGAGTATGTAGTTTTTGACCTTATCTGGAACCTCCCATCTGAAAATTTGAAAATTCCTAAAAAATCCGTCCAAAATCTTGATGACCCCAATCTCTTGTTTTGTACTTTTTTTCCACGTGTCTCGACCTCCAATGTATCCCTGCAAAGTTTGGTGAAGATCTGAGTATGTAGTTTTTGACCTTATATGGAACCTCCTATCTGAAAATTTGAAAATTCTTAAAAAATTCGTCCAAAATCTTGATGTCACCAATCCTATGTTTTGTATGTTTTTTCCACGTGTCTTGACATCCAATGTATCCATGCAAAGTTTGGTGAAGATCTGAGTATGTCGTTTTTGACCTTATCTGGAACCTCCCATCTGAAAATTTGAAAATTCTTAAAAAATTCGTCGAAAATCTTGATGTCTCCGATCTCTTGTTTTGTACGTTTTTTCCACGTGTCTTGACATGCAAAGTATTCCTGCAAAGTTTGGTGAAGATCTGAGTATGTAGTTTTTGACCTCATCTGGAACCTCCTATCTGAAAATTTGAAAATTCTTAAAAAATTCGTCCAAAATTTTGATGTCTCCAATCTCTTGTTTTGTACGTTTTTTCCACGTGTCTTGACATCCAATGTATTCCTGCAATGTTTGGTGGAGATCTGAGTATGTAGTTTTAGACCTTATCTGGAACCTCCTATCTGAAAATTTGAAAATTCTTCAAAAAATCGTCCAAAATCTTGATGTCTCCAATCTCTTGTTTTGTACGTTTTTTCCACGTGTCTCGACCTCCAATGGATCCCTGCAAAGTTTGGTGAAGATCTGAGTATGTCGTTTTTGACCTTATCTGGAACATCCTTTCTGAAAATTTGAAAATTCTTAAAAAATTCGTCCAAAATCTTGATGTCTCCAATCTCTTGTTTTGTACGTTTTTTCCACGTGTCTTGATATCCAATGTATCCCTGCAAAGTTTGGTGAAGATCTGAGTATGTCGTTTTTGACCTTATCTGGAACCTCCCATCTGAAAATTTGAAAATTGTTAAAAAATTCGTCCAAAATCTTGATGTCTCCAATCTCTTTTTTGTACGTTTTTTCCACGTGTCTTGACATCCAATGTATCCCTGCAAAGTTTGGTGAAGATCTGAGTATGTAGTTTTTGACCTTATCTGGAACCTCCCATCTGAAAATTTGAAAATTCTTAAAAAATTCGACCAAAATCTTGATGTCTCCAATCTTTTGTTTTGTACGTTTTTTCCACGTGTCTTGACACATAATGTATCCATGCAAAGTTTGGTGAAGATCTGAGTATGTAGTTTTTGACCTTATATGGAACCTCCTATCTGAAAATTTGAAAATTCTTAAAAAATTCGTCCAAAATCTTGATGTCTCCAATCTCTTGTTTTGTACGTTTTTTCCACGTGTCTTGACATCCAATGTATCCCTGCAAAGTTTGGTGAAGATCTGAGTATGTAGTTTTTGACCTTATCTGGAACCTCCCATCTGAAAATTTGAAAATTCTTAAAAAATTCGACCAAAATCTTGATGTCTCCAATCTTTTGTTTTGTACGTTTTATCCACGTGTCTTGACACATAATGTATCCATGCAAAGTTTGGTGAAGATCTGAGTATGTAGTTTTTGACCTTATATGGAACCTCCTATCTGAAAATTTGAAAATTCTTAAAAAATTCGTCCAAAACCTTGATGTCTCCAATCTCTTGTTTTGTACGTTTTTTCCACGTGTCTTGACATCCAATGTATCCCTGCAAAGTTTGGTGAAGATCTGAGTATGTAGTTTTTGACCTTATCTGGAACCTCCCATCTGAAAATTTGAAAATTCCTAAAAAATCCGTGCAAAATCTTGTTGACCCCAATCTCTTGTTTTGTACGTTTTTTCCACGTGTCTTGACATCCAATGTATTCCTGCAATGTTTGGTGAAGATCTGAGTATGTAGTTTTTGACCTTATATGGAACCTCCTATCTGAAAATTTGAAAATTCTTAAAAAATTCGTCCAAAATCTTGATGTCACCAATCCTATGTTTTGTATGTTTTTTCCACGTGTCTTGACATCCAATGTATCCATGCAAAGTTTGGTGAAGATCTGAGTATGTCGTTTTTGACCTTATCTGGAACCTCCCATCTGAAAATTTGAAAATTCTTAAAAAATTCGTCGAAAATCTTGATGTCTCCGATCTCTTGTTTTGTACGTTTTTTCCACGTGTCTTGACATGCAAAGTATTCCTGCAAAGTTTGGTGAAGATCTGAGTATGTAGTTTTTGACCTCATCTGGAACCTCCTATCTGAAAATTTGAAAATTCTTAAAAAATTCGTCCAAAATTTTGATGTCTCCAATCTCTTGTTTTGTACGTTTTTTCCACGTGTCTTGACATCCAATGTATTCCTGCAATGTTTGGTGGAGATCTGAGTATGTAGTTTTAGACCTTATCTGGAACCTCCTATCTGAAAATTTGAAAATTCTTCAAAAAATCGTCCAAAATCTTGATGTCTCCAATCTCTTGTTTTGTACGTTTTTTCCACGTGTCTCGACCTCCAATGGATCCCTGCAAAGTTTGGTGAAGATCTGAGTATGTCGTTTTTGACCTTATCTGGAACATCCTTTCTGAAAATTTGAAAATTCTTAAAAAATTCGTCCAAAATCTTGATGTCTCCAATCTCTTGTTTTGTACGTTTTTTCCACGTGTCTTGATATCCAATGTATCCCTGCAAAGTTTGGTGAAGATCTGAGTATGTCGTTTTTGACCTTATCTGGAACCTCCCATCTGAAAATTTGAAAATTGTTAAAAAATTCGTCCAAAATCTTGATGTCTCCAATCTCTTTTTTGTACGTTTTTTCCACGTGTCTTGACATCCAATGTATCCCTGCAAAGTTTGGTGAAGATCTGAGTATGTAGTTTTTGACCTTATCTGGAACCTCCCATCTGAAAATTTGAAAATTCTTAAAAAATTCGACCAAAATCTTGATGTCTCCAATCTTTTGTTTTGTACGTTTTTTCCACGTGTCTTGACACATAATGTATCCATGCAAAGTTTGGTGAAGATCTGAGTATGTAGTTTTTGACCTTATATGGAACCTCCTATCTGAAAATTTGAAAATTCTTAAAAAATTCGTCCAAAATCTTGATGTCTCCAATCTCTTGTTTTGTACGTTTTTTCCACGTGTCTTGACATCCAATGTATCCCTGCAAAGTTTGGTGAAGATCTGAGTATGTAGTTTTTGACCTTATCTGGAACCTCCCATCTGAAAATTTGAAAATTCTTAAAAAATTCGACCAAAATCTTGATGTCTCCAATCTTTTGTTTTGTACGTTTTTTCCACGTGTCTTGACACATAATGTATCCATGCAAAGTTTGGTGAAGATCTGAGTATGTAGTTTTTGACCTTATATGGAACCTCCTATCTGAAAATTTGAAAATTCTTAAAAAATTCGTCCAAAACCTTGATGTCTCCAATCTCTTGTTTTGTACGTTTTTTCCACGTGTCTTGACATCCAATGTATCCCTGCAAAGTTTGGTGAAGATCTGAGTATGTAGTTTTTGACCTTATCTGGAACCTCCCATCTGAAAATTTGAAAATTCCTAAAAAATCCGTGCAAAATCTTGTTGACCCCAATCTCTTGTTTTGTACGTTTTTTCCACGTGTCTTGACATCCAATGTATTCCTGCAATGTTTGGTGAAGATCTGAGTATGTAGTTTTTGACCTTATATGGAACCTCCTATCTGAAAATTTGAAAATTCTTAAAAAATTCGACCAAAATCTTGATGTTCCGAATCCTATGTTTTGTATGTTTTTTCCACGTGTCTTGACACATAATGTATCCATGCAAAGTTTGGTGAAGATCTGAGTATGTCGTTTTTGACCTTATCTGGAACCTCCCATCTGAAAATTTGAAAATTCTTAAAAAATTCGTCGAAAATCTTGATGTCTCCGATCTCTTGTTTTGTACGTTTTTTCCACGTGTCTTGACATGCAAAGTATTCCTGCAAAGTTTGGTGAAGATCTGAGTATGTAGTTTTTGACCTCATCTGGAACCTCCTATCTGAAAATTTGAAAATTCTTAAAAAATTCGTCCAAAATTTTGATGTCTCCAATCTCTTGTTTTGTACGTTTTTTCCACGTGTCTTGACATCCAATGTATCCCTGCAATATTTGGTGAAGATCTGAGTATGTAGTTTTTGACCTTATCTGGAACCTCCCATCTGAAAATTTGAAAATTCCTAAAAAATCCGTCCAAAATCTTGATGACCCCAATCTCTTGTTTTGTACGTTTTTTCCACGTGTCTTGACATCCAATGTATCCCTGCAAAGTTTGGTGAAGATCTGAGTATGTAGTTTTTGACCTTATCTGGAACCTCCCATCTGAAAATTTGAAAATTCTTAAAAAATTCGACCAAAATCTTGATGTCTCCAATCTTTTGTTTTGTACGTTTTTTCCACGTGTCTTGACACATAATGTATCCATGCAAAGTTTGGTGAAGATCTGAGTATGTAGTTTTTGACCTTATATGGAACCTCCTATCTGAAAATTTGAAAATTCTTAAAAAATTCGTCCAAAATCTTGATGTCTCCAATCTCTTGTTTTGTACGTTTTTTCCACGTGTCTTGACATCCAATGTATCCCTGCAAAGTTTGGTGAAGATCTGAGTATGTAGTTTTTGACCTTATCTGGAACCTCCCATCTGAAAATTTGAAAATTCTTAAAAAATTCGACCAAAATCTTGATGTCTCCAATCTTTTGTTTTGTACGTTTTTTCCACGTGTCTTGACACATAATGTATCCATGCAAAGTTTGGTGAAGATCTGAGTATGTAGTTTTTGACCTTATATGGAACCTCCTATCTGAAAATTTGAAAATTCTTAAAAAATTCGTCCAAAATCTTGATGTCTCCAATCTCTTGTTTTGTACGTTTTTTCCACGTGTCTTGACATCCAATGTATCCCTGCAAAGTTTGGTGAAGATCTGAGTATGTAGTTTTTGACCTTATCTGGAACCTCCCATCTGAAAATTTGAAAATTCCTAAAAAATCCGTGCAAAATCTTGTTGACCCCAATCTCTTGTTTTGTACGTTTTTTCCACGTGTCTTGACATCCAATGTATTCCTGCAATGTTTGGTGAAGATCTGAGTATGTAGTTTTTGACCTTATATGGAACCTCCTATCTGAAAATTTGAAAATTCTTAAAAAATTCGACCAAAATCTTGATGTCCCGAATCCTATGTTTTGTATGTTTTTTCCACGTGTCTTGACACATAATGTATCCATGCAAAGTTTGGTGAAGATCTGAGTATGTCGTTTTTGACCTTATCTGGAACCTCCCATCTGAAAATTTGAAAATTCTTAAAAAATTCGTCGAAAATCTTGATGTCTCCGATCTCTTGTTTTGTACGTTTTTTCCACGTGTCTTGACATGCAAAGTATTCCTGCAAAGTTTGGTGAAGATCTGAGTATGTAGTTTTTGACCTCATCTGGAACCTCCTATCTGAAAATTTGAAAATTCTTAAAAAATTCGTCCAAAATTTTGATGTCTCCAATCTCTTGTTTTGTACGTTTTTTCCACGTGTCTTGACATCCAATGTATCCCTGCAATATTTGGTGAAGATCTGAGTATGTAGTTTTTGACCTTATCTGGAACCTCCCATCTGAAAATTTGAAAATTCCTAAAAAATCCGTCCAAAATCTTGATGACCCCAATCTCTTGTTTTGTACGTTTTTTCCACGTGTCTTGACATCCAATGTATCCCTGCAAAGTTTGGTGAAGATCTGAGTATGTAGTTTTTGACCTTATCTGGAACCTCCTATCTGAAAATTTGAAAATTCTTAAAAAATTCGTCCAAAATCTTGATGTCTCCAATCTCTTGTTTTGTACGTTTTTTCCACGTGTCTCGACCTCCAATGGATCCCTGCAAAGTTTGGTGAAGATCTGAGTATGTCGTTTTTGACCTTATCTGGAACATCCTTTCTGAAAATTTGAAAATTCTTAAAAAATTCGTCCAAAATCTTGATGTCTCCAATCTCTTGTTTTGTACGTTTTTTCCACGTGTCTTGATATCCAATGTATCCCTGCAAAGTTTGGTGAAGATCTGAGTATGTCGTTTTTGACCTTATCTGGAACATCCTTTCTGAAAATTTGAAAATTGTTAAAAAATTCGTCCAAAATCTTGATGTCTCCAATCTCTTTTTTGTACGTTTTTTCCACGTGTCTTGACACATAATGTATCCATGCAAAGTTTGGTGAAGATCTGAGTATGTAGTTTTTGACCTTATATGGAACCTCCTATCTGAAAATTTGAAAATTCTTAAAAAATTCGTCCAAAATCTTGATGTCTCCAATCTCTTGTTTTGTACGTTTTTTCCACGTGTCTTGACATCCAATGTATCCCTGCAAAGTTTGGTGAAGATCTGAGTATGTAGTTTTTGACCTTATTTGGAACCTCCCATCTGAAAATTTGAAAATTCCTAAAAAATCCGTGCAAAATCTTGATGACCCCAATCTCTTGTTTTGTACGTTTTTTCCACGTGTCTTGACATCCAATGTATCCATGCAAAGTTTGGTGAAGATCTGAGTATGTCGTTTTTGACCTTATCTGGAACCTCCCATCTGAAAATTTGAAAATTCTTAAAAAATTCGTCGAAAATCTTGATGTCTCCAATCTCTTGTTTTGTACGTTTTTTCCACGTGTCTTGACATGCAAAGTATTCCTGCAAAGTTTGGTGAAGATCTGAGTATGTAGTTTTTGACCTTATCTGGAACCTCCTATCTGAAAATTTGAAAATTCTTCAAAAATTCGTCGAAAATCTTGATGTCTCCAATCTCTTGTTTTGTACGTTTTTTCCACGTGTCTTGACATCCAATGTATCCCTGCAATGTTTGGTGGAGATCTGAGTATGTAGTTTTTGACCTTATCTGGGACCTCCTATCAGAAAATTTGAAAATTCTTCAAAAATTCGTCCAAAATCTTGATGTCTCCAATCTCTTGTTTTGTACGTTTTTTCCACGTGTCTTGATATCCAATGTATCCCTGCAAAGTTTGGTGAAGATCTGAGTATGTCGTTTTTGACCTTATCTGGAACATCCTTTCTGAAAATTTGAAAATTGTTAAAAAATTCGTCCAAAATCTTGATGACCCCAATCTCTTGTTTTGTACGTTTTTTCCACGTGTCTTGACATCCAATGTATCCCTGCAAAGTTTGGTGAAGATCTGAGTATGTAGTTTTTGACCTTATCTGGAACCTCCCATCTGAAAATTTGAAAATTCTTAAAAAATTCGTCCAAAATCTTGATGACCCCAATCTCTTGTTTTGTACGTTTTTTCCACGTGTCTTGACATCCAATGTATCCCTGCAAAGTTTGGTGAAGATCTGAGTATGTAGTTTTTGACCTTATCTGGAACCTCCTATCTGAAAATTTGAAAATTCTTAAAAAATTCGTCCAAAATCTTGATGTCTCCAATCTCTTGTTTTGTACGTTTTTTCCACGTGCCTTGATATCCAATGTATCCCTGCAAAGTTTGGTGAAGATCTGAGTATGTCGTTTTTGACCTTATCTGGAACATCCTTTCTGAAAATTTGAAAATTGTTAAAAAATTCGTCCAAAATCTTGATGACCCCAATCTCTTGTTTTGTACGTTTTTTCCACGTGTCTTGACATCCAATGTATCCCTGCAAAGTTTGGTGAAGATCTGAGTATGTAGTTTTTGACCTTATCTGGAACCTCCCATCTGAAAATTTGAAAATTCTTAAAAAATTCGACCAAAATCTTGATGTCTCCAATCTTTTGTTTTGTACGTTTTTTCCACGTGTCTTGACACATAATGTATCCATGCAAAGTTTGGTGAAGATCTGAGTATGTAGTTTTTGACCTTATATGGAACCTCCTATCTGAAAATTTGAAAATTCTTAAAAAATTCGTCCAAAATCTTGATGTCTCCAATCTCTTGTTTTGTACGTTTTTTCCACGTGTCTTGACATCCAATGTATCCCTGCAAAGTTTGGTGAAGATCTGAGTATGTAGTTTTTGACCTTATCTGGAACCTCCCATCTGAAAATTTGAAAATTCCTAAAAAATCCGTGCAAAATCTTGATGACCCCAATCTCTTGTTTTGTACGTTTTTTCCACGTGTCTTGACATCCAATGTATTCCAGCAATGTTTGGTGAAGATCTGAGTATGTCGTTTTTGACCTTATCTGGAACATCCTTTCTGAAAATTTGAAAATTGTTAAAAAATTCGTCCAAAATCTTGATGACCCCAATCTCTTGTTTTGTACGTTTTTTCCACGTGTCTTGACATCCAATGTATCCCTGCAAAGTTTGGTGAAGATCTGAGTATGTAGTTTTTGACCTTATCTGGAACCTCCTATCTGAAAATTTGAAAATTCTTAAAAAATTCGTCCAAAATCTTGATGTCTCCAATCTCTTGTTTTGTACGTTTTTTCCACGTGTCTTGATATCCAATGTATCCCTGCAAAGTTTGGTGAAGATCTGAGTATGTCGTTTTTGACCTTATCTGGAACATCCTTTCTGAAAATTTGAAAATTGTTAAAAAATTCGTCCAAAATCTTGATGACCCCAATCTCTTGTTTTGTACGTTTTTTCCACGTGTCTTGACATCCAATGTATCCCTGCAAAGTTTGGTGAAGATCTGAGTATGTAGTTTTTGACCTTATCTGGAACCTCCCATCTGAAAATTTGAAAATTCTTAAAAAATTCGACCAAAATCTTGATGTCTCCAATCTTTTGTTTTGTACGTTTTTTCCACGTGTCTTGACACATAATGTATCCATGCAAAGTTTGGTGAAGATCTGAGTATGTAGTTTTTGACCTTATATGGAACCTCCTATCTGAAAATTTGAAAATTCTTAAAAAATTCGTCCAAAATCTTGATGTCTCCAATCTCTTGTTTTGTACGTTTTTTCCACGTGTCTTGACATCCAATGTATCCCTGCAAAGTTTGGTGAAGATCTGAGTATGTAGTTTTTGACCTTATCTGGAACCTCCCATCTGAAAATTTGAAAATTCCTAAAAAATCCGTGCAAAATCTTGATGACCCCAATCTCTTGTTTTGTACGTTTTTTCCACGTGTCTTGACATCCAATGTATTCCAGCAATGTTTGGTGAAGATCTGAGTATGTAGTTTTTGACCTTATATGGAACCTCCTATCTGAAAATTTGAAAATTCTTAAAAAATTCGACCAAAATCTTGATGTCTCCAATCTCTTGTTTTGTACGTTTTTTCCACGTGTCTTGACATCCAATGTATCCATGCAAAGTTTGGTGAAGATCTGAGTATGTCGTTTTTGACCTTATCTGGAACCTCCCATCTGAAAATTTGAAAATTCTTAAAAAATTCGTCGAAAATCTTGATGTCTTCAATCTTTTGTTTTGTACGTTTTTTCCACGTGTCTTGACATGCAAAGTATCCCTGCAACGTTTGGTGAAGATCTGAGTATGTAGTTTTTGACCTTATCTGGAACCTCCTATCTGAAAATTTGAAAATTCTTCAAAAATTCGTCGAAAATCTTGATGTCTCCAATCTCTTGTTTTGTACGATTTTTCCACGTGTCTTGACATCCAATGTATTCCTGCAATGTTTGGTGGAGATCTGAGTATGTAGTTTTAGACCTTATCTGGAACCTCCTATCTGAAAATTTGAAAATTCTTCAAAAATTCGTCCAAAATCTTGATGTCTCCAATCTCTTGTTTTGTACGTTTTTTCCACGTGTCTCGACCTCCAATGGATCCCTGCAAAGTTTGGTGAAGATCTGAGTATGTCGTTTTTGACCTTATCTGGAACATCCTTTCTGAAAATTTGAAAATTCTTAAAAAATTCGTCGAAAATCTTGATGTCTCCAATCTCTTGTTTTGTACGTTTTTTCCACGTGTCTTGACATCCAATGTATCCCTGCAAAGTTTGGTGAAGATCTGAGTATGTAGTTTTTGACCTTATATGGAACCTCCTATCTGAAAATTTGAAAATTCTTAAAAAATTCGTCCAAAATCTTGATGTCTCCAATCTCTTGTTTTGTACGTTTTTTCCACGTGTCTCGACCTCCAATGGATCCCTGCAAAGTTTGGTGAAGATCTGAGTATGTCGTTTTTGACCTTATCTGGAACCTCCCATCTGAAAATTTGAAAATTCTTAAAAAATTCGTCGAAAATCTTGATGTCTCCGATCTCTTGTTTTGTACGTTTTTTCCACGTGTCTTGACATGCAAAGTATTCCTGCAAAGTTTGGTGAAGATCTGAGTATGTAGTTTTTGACCTCATCTGGAACCTCCTATCTGAAAATTTGAAAATTCTTAAAAAATTCGTCCAAAATCTTGATGTCTCCAATCTCTTGTTTTGTACGTTTTTTCCACGTGTCTTGACATCCAATGTATCCCTGCAATGTTTGGTGAAGATCTGAGTATGTAGTTTTTGACCTTATCTGGAACCTCCCATCTGAAAATTTGAAAATTCCTAAAAAATCCGTCCAAAATCTTGATGACCCCAATCTCTTGTTTTGTACTTTTTTTCCACGTGTCTCGACCTCCAATGTATCCCTGCAAAGTTTGGTGAAGATCTGAGTATGTAGTTTTTGACCTTATATGGAACCTCCTATCTGAAAATTTGAAAATTCTTAAAAAATTCGTCCAAAATCTTGATGTCACCAATCCTATGTTTTGTATGTTTTTTCCACGTGTCTTGACATCCAATGTATCCATGCAAAGTTTGGTGAAGATCTGAGTATGTCGTTTTTGACCTTATCTGGAACCTCCCATCTGAAAATTTGAAAATTCTTAAAAAATTCGTCGAAAATCTTGATGTCTCCGATCTCTTGTTTTGTACGTTTTTTCCACGTGTCTTGACATGCAAAGTATTCCTGCAAAGTTTGGTGAAGATCTGAGTATGTAGTTTTTGACCTCATCTGGAACCTCCTATCTGAAAATTTGAAAATTCTTAAAAAATTCGTCCAAAATTTTGATGTCTCCAATCTCTTGTTTTGTACGTTTTTTCCACGTGTCTTGACATCCAATGTATTCCTGCAATGTTTGGTGGAGATCTGAGTATGTAGTTTTAGACCTTATCTGGAACCTCCTATCTGAAAATTTGAAAATTCTTCAAAAAATCGTCCAAAATCTTGATGTCTCCAATCTCTTGTTTTCTACGTTTTTTCCACGTGTCTCGACCTCCAATGGATCCCTGCAAAGTTTGGTGAAGATCTGAGTATGTCGTTTTTGACCTTATCTGGAACATCCTTTCTGAAAATTTGAAAATTCTTAAAAAATTCGTCCAAAATATTGATGTCTCCAATCTCTTGTTTTGTACGTTTTTTCCACGTGTCTTGATATCCAATGTATCCCTGCAAAGTTTGGTGAAGATCTGAGTATGTCGTTTTTGACCTTATCTGGAACATCCTTTCTGAAAATTTGAAAATTGTTAAAAAATTCGTCCAAAATCTTGATGTCTCCAATCTATTTTTTGTACGTTTTTTCCACGTGTCTTGACATCCAATGTATCCCTGCAAAGTTTGGTGAAGATCTGAGTATGTAGTTTTTGACCTTATCTGGAACCTCCCATCTGAAAATTTGAAAATTCTTAAAAAATTCGACCAAAATCTTGATGTCTCCAATCTTTTGTTTTGTACGTTTTTTCCACGTGTCTTGACATCCAATGTATCCATGCAAAGTTTGGTGAAGATCTGAGTATGTAGTTTTTGACCTTATATGGAACCTCCTATCTGAAAATTTGAAAATTCTTAAAAAATTCGTCCAAAATCTTGATGTCTCCAATCTCTTGTTTTGTACGTTTTTTCCACGTGTCTTGACATCCAATGTATCCCTGCAAAGTTTGGTGAAGATCTGAGTATGTAGTCTTTGACCTTATCTGGAACCTCCCATCTGAAAATTTGAAAATTCTTAAAAAATTCGACCAAAATCTTGATGTCTCCAATCTTTTGTTTTGTACGTTTTTTCCACGTGTCTTGACACATAATGTATCCATGCAAAGTTTGGTGAAGATCTGAGTATGTAGTTTTTGACCTTATATGGAACCTCCTATCTGAAAATTTGAAAATTCTTAAAAAATTCGTCCAAAATCTTGATGTCTCCAATCTCTTGTTTTGTACGTTTTTTCCACGTGTCTTGACATCCAATGTATCCCTGCAAAGTTTGGTGAAGATCTGAGTATGTAGTTTTTGACCTTATCTGGAACCTCCCATCTGAAAATTTGAAAATTCCTAAAAAATCCGTGCAAAATCTTGTTGACCCCAATCTCTTGTTTTGTACGTTTTTTCCACGTGTCTTGACATCCAATGTATTCCTGCAATGTTTGGTGAAGATCTGAGTATGTAGTTTTTGACCTTATATGGAACCTCCTATCTGAAAATTTGAAAATTCTTAAAAAATTCGACCAAAATCTTGATGTTCCGAATCCTATGTTTTGTATGTTTTTTCCACGTGTCTTGACACATAATGTATCCATGCAAAGTTTGGTGAAGATCTGAGTATGTCGTTTTTGACCTTATCTGGAACCTCCCATCTGAAAATTTGAAAATTCTTAAAAAATTCGTCGAAAATCTTGATGTCTCCGATCTCTTGTTTTGTACGTTTTTTCCACGTGTCTTGACATGCAAAGTATTCCTGCAAAGTTTGGTGAAGATCTGAGTATGTAGTTTTTGACCTCATCTGGAACCTCCTATCTGAAAATTTGAAAATTCTTAAAAAATTCGTCCAAAATTTTGATGTCTCCAATCTCTTGTTTTGTACGTTTTTTCCACGTGTCTTGACATCCAATGTATCCCTGCAATATTTGGTGAAGATCTGAGTATGTAGTTTTTGACCTTATCTGGAACCTCCCATCTGAAAATTTGAAAATTCCTAAAAAATCCGTCCAAAATCTTGATGACCCCAATCTCTTGTTTTGTACGTTTTTTCCACGTGTCTTGACATCCAATGTATCCCTGCAAAGTTTGGTGAAGATCTGAGTATGTAGTTTTTGACCTTATCTGGAACCTCCTATCTGAAAATTTGAAAATTCTTAAAAAATTCGTCCAAAATCTTGATGTCTCCAATCTCTTGTTTTGTACGTTTTTTCCACGTGTCTCGACCTCCAATGGATCCCTGCAAAGTTTGGTGAAGATCTGAGTATGTCGTTTTTGACCTTATCTGGAACATCCTTTCTGAAAATTTGAAAATTCTTAAAAAATTCGTCCAAAATCTTGATGTCTCCAATCTCTTGTTTTGTACGTTTTTTCCACGTGTCTTGATATCCAATGTATCCCTGCAAAGTTTGGTGAAGATCTGAGTATGTCGTTTTTGACCTTATCTGGAACATCCTTTCTGAAAATTTGAAAATTGTTAAAAAATTCGTCCAAAATCTTGATGTCTCCAATCTCTTTTTTGTACGTTTTTTCCACGTGTCTTGACACATAATGTATCCATGCAAAGTTTGGTGAAGATCTGAGTATGTAGTTTTTGACCTTATATGGAACCTCCTATCTGAAAATTTGAAAATTCTTAAAAAATTCGTCCAAAATCTTGATGTCTCCAATCTCTTGTTTTGTACGTTTTTTCCACGTGTCTTGACATCCAATGTATCCCTGCAAAGTTTGGTGAAGATCTGAGTATGTAGTTTTTGACCTTATCTGGAACCTCCCATCTGAAAATTTGAAAATTCCTAAAAAATCCGTGCAAAATCTTGATGACCCCAATCTCTTGTTTTGTACGTTTTTTCCACGTGTCTTGACATCCAATGTATCCATGCAAAGTTTGGTGAAGATCTGAGTATGTCGTTTTTGACCTTATCTGGAACCTCCCATCTGAAAATTTGAAAATTCTTAAAAAATTCGTCGAAAATCTTGATGTCTCCAATCTCTTGTTTTGTACGTTTTTTCCACGTGTCTTGACATGCAAAGTATTCCTGCAAAGTTTGGTGAAGATCTGAGTATGTAGTTTTTGACCTTATCTGGAACCTCCTATCTGAAAATTTGAAAATTCTTCAAAAATTCGTCGAAAATCTTGATGTCTCCAATCTCTTGTTTTGTACGTTTTTTCCACGTGTCTTGACATCCAATGTATCCCTGCAATGTTTGGTGGAGATCTGAGTATGTAGTTTTTGACCTTATCTGGGACCTCCAATCAGAAAATTTGAAAATTCTTCAAAAATTCGTCCAAAATCTTGATGTCTCCAATCTCTTGTTTTGTACGTTTTTTCCACGTGTCTTGATATCCAATGTATCCCTGCAAAGTTTGGTGAAGATCTGAGTATGTCGTTTTTGACCTTATCTGGAACATCCTTTCTGAAAATTTGAAAATTGTTAAAAAATTCGTCCAAAATCTTGATGACCCCAATCTCTTGTTTTGTACGTTTTTTCCACGTGTCTTGACATCCAATGTATCCCTGCAAAGTTTGGTGAAGATCTGAGTATGTAGTTTTTGACCTTATCTGGAACCTCCCATCTGAAAATTTGAAAATTCTTAAAAAATTCGTCCAAAATCTTGATGACCCCAATCTCTTGTTTTGTACGTTTTTTCCACGTGTCTTGACATCCAATGTATCCCTGCAAAGTTTGGTGAAGATCTGAGTATGTAGTTTTTGACCTTATCTGGAACCTCCTATCTGAAAATTTGAAAATTCTTAAAAAATTCGTCCAAAATCTTGATGTCTCCAATCTCTTGTTTTGTACGTTTTTTCCACGTGTCTTGATATCCAATGTATCCCTGCAAAGTTTGGTGAAGATCTGAGTATGTCGTTTTTGACCTTATCTGGAACATCCTTTCTGAAAATTTGAAAATTGTTAAAAAATTCGTCCAAAATCTTGATGACCCCAATCTCTTGTTTTGTACGTTTTTTCCACGTGTCTTGACATCCAATGTATCCCTGCAAAGTTTGGTGAAGATCTGAGTATGTAGTTTTTGACCTTATCTGGAACCTCCCATCTGAAAATTTGAAAATTCTTAAAAAATTCGACCAAAATCTTGATGTCTCCAATCTTTTGTTTTGTACGTTTTTTCCACGTGTCTTGACACATAATGTATCCATGCAAAGTTTGGTGAAGATCTGAGTATGTAGTTTTTGACCTTGTATGGAACCTCCTATCTGAAAATTTGAAAATTCTTAAAAAATTCGTCCAAAATCTTGATGTCTCCAATCTCTTGTTTTGTACGTTTTTTCCACGTGTCTTGACAACCAATGTATCCCTGCAAAGTTTGGTGAAGATCTGAGTATGTAGTTTTTGACCTTATCTGGAACCTCCCATCTGAAAATTTGAAAATTCCTAAAAAATCCGTGCAAAATCTTGATGACCCCAATCTCTTGTTTTGTACGTTTTTTCCACGTGTCTTGACATCCAATGTATTCCTGCAATGTTTGGTGAAGATCTGAGTATGTAGTTTTTGACCTTATATGGAACCTCCTATCTGAAAATTTGAAAATTCTTAAAAAATTCGACCAAAATCTTGATGTTCCGAATCCTATGTTTTGTATGTTTTTTCCACGTGTCTTGACATCCAATGTATCCATGCAAAGTTTGGTGAAGATCTGAGTATGTAGTTTTTGACCTTATATTGAACCTCCCATCTGAAAATTTGAAAATTCTTAAAAAATTCGTCCAAAATCTTGATGACCCCAATCTCTTGTTTTGTACGTTTTTTCCACGTGTCTTGACATCCAAAGTATCCCTGCAAAGTTTGGTGAAGATCTGAGTATGTAGTTTTTGACCTTATATTGAACCTCCCATCTGAAAATTTGAAAATTCTTAAAAAATTCGTCCAAAATCTTGATGTCTCCAATCTCTTGTTTTGTACGTTTTTTCCACGTGTCTTGACATCCAATGTATCCATGCAAAGTTTGGTGAAGATCTGAGTATGTCGTTTTTGACCTTATCTGGAACCTTACATCTGAAAATTTGAAAATTCTTAAAAAATTCGTCGAAAATCTTGATGTCTCCAATCTTTTGTTTTGTACGTTTTTTCCACGTGTCTTGACATGCAAAGTATCCCTGCAACGTTTGGTGAAGATCTGAGTATGTAGTTTTTGACCTTATCTGGAACCTCCTATCTGAAAATTTGAAAATTCTTCAAAAATTCGTCGAAAATCTTGATGTCTCCAATCTCTTGTTTTGTACGTTTTTTCCACGTGTCTTGACATCCAATGTATTCCTGCAATGTTTGGTGGAGATCTGAGTATGTAGTTTTAGACCTTATCTGGAACCTCCTATCTGAAAATTTGAAAATTCTTCAAAAATTCGTCCAAAATCTTGATGTCTCCAATCTCTTGTTTTGTACGTTTTTTCCACGTGTCTCGACCTCCAATGGATCCCTGCAAAGTTTGGTGAAGATCTGAGTATGTCGTTTTTGACCTTATCTGGAACATCCTTTCTGAAAATTTGAAAATTCTTAAAAAATTCGTCGAAAATCTTGATGTCTCCAATCTCTTGTTTTGTACGTTTTTTCCACGTGTCTTGACATCCAATGTATCCCTGCAAAGTTTGGTGAAGATCTGAGTATGTAGTTTTTGACCTTATATGGAACCTCCTATCTGAAAATTTGAAAATTCTTAAAAAATTCGTCCAAAATCTTGATGTCTCCAATCTCTTGTTTTGTACGTTTTTTCCACGTGTCTCGACCTCCAATGGATCCCTGCAAAGTTTGGTGAAGATCTGAGTATGTCGTTTTTGACCTTATCTGGAACCTCCCATCTGAAAATTTGAAAATTCTTAAAAAATTCGTCGAAAATCTTGATGTCTCCGATCTCTTGTTTTGTACGTTTTTTCCACGTGTCTTGACATGCAAAGTATTCCTGCAAAGTTTGGTGAAGATCTGAGTATGTAGTTTTTGACCTCATCTGGAACCTCCTATCTGAAAATTTGAAAATTCTTAAAAAATTCGTCCAAAATCTTGATGTCTCCAATCTCTTGTTTTGTACGTTTTTTCCACGTGTCTTGACATCCAATGTATCCCTGCAATGTTTGGTGAAGATCTGAGTATGTAGTTTTTGACCTTATCTGGAACCTCCCATCAGAAAATTTGAAAATTCCTAAAAAATCCGTCCAAAATCTTGATGACCCCAATCTCTTGTTTTGTACTTTTTTTCCACGTGTCTCGACCTCCAATGTATCCCTGCAAAGTTTGGTGAAGATCTGAGTATGTAGTTTTTGACCTTATATGGAACCTCCTATCTGAAAATTTGAAAATTCTTAAAAAATTCGTCCAAAATCTTGATGTCACCAATCCTATGTTTTGTATGTTTTTTCCACGTGTCTTGACATCCAATGTATCCATGCAAAGTTTGGTGAAGATCTGAGTATGTCGTTTTTGACCTTATCTGGAACCTCCCATCTGAAAATTTGAAAATTCTTAAAAAATTCGTCGAAAATCTTGATGTCTCCGATCTCTTGTTTTGTACGTTTTTTCCACGTGTCTTGACATGCAAAGTATTCCTGCAAAGTTTGGTGAAGATCTGAGTATGTAGTTTTTGACCTCATCTGGAACCTCCTATCTGAAAATTTGAAAATTCTTAAAAAATTCGTCCAAAATTTTGATGTCTCCAATCTCTTGTTTTGTACGTTTTTTCCACGTGTCTTGACATCCAATGTATCCCTGCAATGTTTGGTGAAGATCTGAGTATGTAGTTTTTGACCTTATCTGGAACCTCCCATCTGAAAATTTGAAAATTCCTAAAAAATCCGTCCAAAATCTTGATGACCCCAATCTCTTGTTTTGTACGTTTTTTCCACGTGTCTTGACATCCAATGTATCCCTGCAAAGTTTGGTGAAGATCTGAGTATGTAGTTTTTGACCTTATCTGGAACCTCCTATCTGAAAATTTGAAAATTCTTAAAAAATTCGTCCAAAACCTTGATGTCTCCAATCTCTTGTTTTGTACGTTTTTTCCACGTGTCTTGATATCCAATGTATCCCTGCAAAGTTTGGTGAAGATCTGAGTATGTAGTTTTTGACCTTATATGGAACCTCCTATCTGAAAATTTGAAAATTCTTAAAAAATTCGTCCAAAATCTTGATGTCTCCAATCTCTTGTTTTGTACGTTTTTTCCACGTGTCTCGACCTCCAATGGATCCCTGCAAAGTTTGGTGAAGATCTGAGTATGTAGTTTTTGACCTTATCTGGAACCTCCCATCTGAAAATTTGAAAATTCTTAAAAAATTCGACCAAAATCTTGATGTCTCCAATCTTTTGTTTTGTACGTTTTTTCCACGTGTCTTGACACATAATGTATCCCTGCAAAGTTTGGTGAAGATCTGAGTATGTAGTTTTTGACCTTATCTGGAACCTCCTATCTGAAAATTTGAAAATTCTTAAAAAATTCGTCGAAAATCTTGATGTCTCCAATCTTTTGTTTTGTACGTTTTTTCCACGTGTCTTGACATCCAATGTATCCCTGCAAAGTTTGGTGAAGATCTGAGTATGTAGTTTTTGACCTTATATGGAACCTCCTATCTGAAAATTTGAAAATTCTTAAAAAATTCGTCCAAAATCTTGATGTCTCCAATCTCTTGTTTTGTACGTTTTTTCCACGTGTCTCGACCTCCAATGGATCCCTGCAAAGTTTGGTGAAGATCTGAGTATGTCGTTTTTGACCTTATCTGGAACCTCCCATCTGAAAATTTGAAAATTCTTAAAAAATTCGTCGAAAATCTTGATGTCTCCGATCTCTTGTTTTGTACGTTTTTTCCACGTGTCTCGACCTCCAATGTATCCCTGCAAAGTTTGGTGAAGATCTGAGTATGTAGTTTTTGACCTTATATGGAACCTCCTATCTGAAAATTTGAAAATTCTTAAAAAATTCGTCCAAAATCTTGATGTCACCAATCCTATGTTTTGTATGTTTTTTCCACGTGTCTTGACATCCAATGTATCCATGCAAAGTTTGGTGAAGATCTGAGTATGTCGTTTTTGACCTTATCTGGAACCTCCCATCTGAAAATTTGAAAATTCTTAAAAAATTCGTCGAAAATCTTGATGTCTCCGATCTCTTGTTTTGTACGTTTTTTCCACGTGTCTTGACATGCAAAGTATTCCTGCAAAGTTTGGTGAAGATCTGAGTATGTAGTTTTTGACCTCATCTGGAACCTCCTATCTGAAAATTTGAAAATTCTTAAAAAATTCGTCCAAAATTTTGATGTCTCCAATCTCTTGTTTTGTACGTTTTTTCCACGTGTCTTGACATCCAATGTATCCTGCAATGTTTGGTGGAGATCTGAGTATGTAGTTTTAGACCTTATCTGGAACCTCCTATCTGAAAATTTGAAAATTCTTCAAAAATTCGTCCAAAATCTTGATGTCTCCAATCTCTTGTTTTGTACGTTTTTTCCACGTGTCTCGACCTCCAATGGATCCCTGCAAAGTTTGGTGAAGATCTGAGTATGTCGTTTTTGACCTTATCTGGAACATCCTTTCTGAAAATTTGAAAATTCTTAAAAAATTCGTCCAAAATCTTGATGTCTCCAATCTCTTGTTTTGTACGTTTTTTCCACGTGTCTTGATATCCAATGTATCCCTGCAAAGTTTGGTGAAGATCTGAGTATGTCGTTTTTGACCTTATCTGGAACATCCTTTCTGAAAATTTGAAAATTGTTAAAAAATTCGTCCAAAATCTTGATGTCTCCAATCTCTTTTTTGTACGTTTTTTCCACGTGTCTTGACATCCAATGTATCCCTGCAAAGTTTGGTGAAGATCTGAGTATGTAGTTTTTGACCTTATCTGGAACCTCCCATCTGAAAATTTGAAAATTCTTAAAAAATTCGACCAAAATCTTGATGTCTCCAAACTTTTGTTTTGTACGTTTTTTCCACGTGTCTTGACACATAATGTATCCATGCAAAGTTTGGTGAAGATCTGAGTATGTAGTTTTTGACCTTATATGGAACCTGCTATCTGAAAATTTGAAAATTCTTAAAAAATTCGTCCAAAATCTTGATGTCTCCAATCTCTTGTTTTGTACGTTTTTTCCACGTGTCTTGACATCCAATGTATCCCTGCAAAGTTTGGTGAAGATCTGAGTATGTAGTTTTTGACCTTATCTGGAACCTCCCATCTGAAAATTTGAAAATTCTTAAAAAATTCGACCAAAATCTTGATGTCTCCAATCTTTTGTTTTGTACGTTTTTTCCACGTGTCTTGACACATAATGTATCCATGCAAAGTTTGGTGAAGATCTGAGTATGTAGTTTTTGACCTTATATGGAACCTCCTATCTGAAAATTTGAAAATTCTTAAAAAATTCGTCCAAAATCTTGATGTCTCCAATCTCTTTTTTGTACGTTTTTTCCACGTGTCTTGACATCCAATGTATCCCTGCAAAGTTTGGTGAAGATCTGAGTATGTAGTTTTTGACCTTATCTGGAACCTCCCATCTGAAAATTTGAAAATTCTTAAAAAATATCGACCAAAATCTTGATGTCTCCAATCTTTTGTTTTGTACGTTTTTTCCACGTGTCTTGACACATAATGTATCCATGCAAAGTTTGGTGAAGATCTGAGTATGTAGTTTTTGACCTTATATGGAACCTCCTATCTGAAAATTTGAAAATTCTTAAAAAATTCGTCCAAAATCTTGATGTCTCCAATCTCTTGTTTTGTACGTTTTTTCCACGTGTCTTGACATCCAATGTATTCCTGCAATGTTTGGTGAAGATCTGAGTATGTAGTTTTTGACCTTATATGGAACCTCCTATCTGAAAATTTGAAAATTCTTAAAAAATTCGACCAAAATCTTGATGTTCCGAATCCTATGTTTTGTATGTTTTTTCCACGTGTCTTGACATCCAATGTATCCATGCAAAGTTTGGTGAAGATCTGAGTATGTAGTTTTTGACCTTATATTGAACCTCCCATCTGAAAATTTGAAAATTCTTAAAAAATTCGTCCAAAATCTTGATGACCCCAATCTCTTGTTTTGTACGTTTTTTCCACGTGTCTTGACATCCAAAGTATCCCTGCAAAGTTTGGTGAAGATCTGAGTATGTAGTTTTTGACCTTATATTGAACCTCCCATCTGAAAATTTGAAAATTCTTAAAAAATTCGTCCAAAATCTTGATGTCTCCAATCTCTTGTTTTGTACGTTTTTTCCACGTGTCTTGACATCCAATGTATCCATGCAAAGTTTGGTGAAGATCTGAGTATGTCGTTTTTGACCTTATCTGGAACCTCCCATCTGAAAATTTGAAAATTCTTAAAAAAATCGTCGAAAATCTTGATGTCTCCAATCTTTTGTTTTGTACGTTTTTTCCACGTGTCTTGACATGCAAAGTATCCCTGCAACGTTTGGTGAAGATCTGAGTATGTAGTTTTTGACCTTATCTGGAACCTCCTATCTGAAAATTTGAAAATTCTTCAAAAATTCGTCGAAAATCTTGATGTCTCCAATCTCTTGTTTTGTACGTTTTTTCCACGTGTCTTGACATCCAATGTATTCCTGCAATGTTTGGTGGAGATCTGAGTATGTAGTTTTAGACCTTATCTGGAACCTCCTACCTGAAAATTTGAAAATTCTTAAAAAATTCGTCCAAAATCTTGATGTCTCCAATCTCTTGTTTTGTACGTTTTTTCCACGTGTCTCGACCTCCAATGGATCCCTGCAAAGTTTGGTGAAGATCTGAGTATGTCGTTTTTGAACTTATCTGGAACATCCTTTCTGAAAATTTGAAAATTCTTAAAAAATTCGTCGAAAATCTTGATGTCTCCAATCTCTTGTTTTGTACGTTTTTTCCACGTGTCTTGACATCCAATGTATCCCTGCAAAGTTTGGTGAAGATCTGAGTATGTAGTTTTTGACCTTATATGGAACCTCCTATCTGAAAATTTGAAAATTCTTAAAAAATTCGTCCAAAATCTTGATGTCTCCAATCTCTTGTTTTGTACGTTTTTTCCACGTGTCTCGACCTCCAATGGATCCCTGCAAAGTTTGGTGAAGATCTGAGTATGTCGTTTTTGACCTTATCTGGAACCTCCCATCTGAAAATTTGAAAATTCTTAAAAAATTCGTCGAAAATCTTGATGTCTCCGATCTCTTGTTTTGTACGTTTTTTCCACGTGTCTTGACATGCAAAGTATTCCTGCAAAGTTTGGTGAAGATCTGAGTATGTAGTTTTTGACCTCATCTGGAACCTCCTATCTGAAAATTTGAAAATTCTTAAAAAATTCGTCCAAAATCTTGATGTCTCCAATCTCTTGTTTTGTACGTTTTTTCCACGTGTCTTGACATCCAATGTATCCCTGCAATGTTTGGTGAAGATCTGAGTATGTAGTTTTTGACCTTATCTGGAACCTCCCATCTGAAAATTTGAAAATTCCTAAAAAATCCGTCCAAAATCTTGATGACCCCAATCTCTTGTTTTGTACTTTTTTTCCACGTGTCTCGACCTCCAATGTATCCCTGCAAAGTTTGGTGAAGATCTGAGTATGTAGTTTTTGACCTTATATGGAACCTCCTATCTGAAAATTTGAAAATTCTTAAAAAATTCGTCCAAAATCTTGATGTCACCAATCCTATGTTTTGTATGTTTTTTCCACGTGTCTTGACATCCAATGTATCCATGCAAAGTTTGGTGAAGATCTGAGTATGTCGTTTTTGACCTTATCTGGAACCTCCCATCTGAAAATTTGAAAATTCTTAAAAAATTCGTCGAAAATCTTGATGTCTCCGATCTCTTGTTTTGTACGTTTTTTCCACGTGTCTTGACATGCAAAGTATTCCTGCAAAGTTTGGTGAAGATCTGAGTATGTAGTTTTTGACCTCATCTGGAACCTCCTATCTGAAAATTTGAAAATTCTTAAAAAATTCGTCCAAAATTTTGATGTCTCCAATCTCTTGTTTTGTACGTTTTTTCCACGTGTCTTGACATCCAATGTATCCCTGCAATGTTTGGTGAAGATCTGAGTATGTAGTTTTTGACCTTATCTGGAACCTCCCATCTGAAAATTTGAAAATTCCTAAAAAATCCGTCCAAAATCTTGATGACCCCAATCTCTTGTTTTGTACGTTTTTTCCACGTGTCTTGACATCCAATGTATCCCTGCAAAGTTTGGTGAAGATCTGAGTATGTAGTTTTTGACCTTATCTGGAACCTCCTATCTGAAAATTTGAAAATTTTTAAAAAATTCGTCCAAAATCTTGATGTCTCCAATCTCTTGTTTTGTACGTTTTTTCCACGTGTCTTGATATCCAATGTATCCCTGCAAAGTTTGGTGAAGATCTGAGTATGTAGTTTTTGACCTTATATGGAACCTCCTATCTGAAAATTTGAAAATTCTTAAAAAATTCGTCCAAAATCTTGATGTCTCCAATCTCTTGTTTTGTACATTTTTCCACGTGTCTCGACCTCCAATGGATCCCTGCAAAGTTTGGTGAAGATCTGAGTATGTAGTTTTTGACCTTATCTGGAACCTCCCATCTGAAAATTTGAAAATTCCTAAAAAATACGTCCAAAATCTTGATGACCCCAATCTCTTGTTTTGTACGTTTTTTCCACGTGTCTTGACATCCAATGTATCCCTGCAAAGTTTGGTGAAGATCTGAGTATGTAGTTTTTGACCTTATCTGGAACCTCCTATCTGAAAATTTGAAAATTCTTAAAAAATTCGTCGAAAATCTTGATGTCTCCAATCTTTTGTTTTGTACGTTTTTTCCACGTGTCTTGCCATCCAATGTATCCCTGCAAAGTTTGGTGAAGATCTGAGTATGTAGTTTTTGACCTTATATGGAACCTCCTATCTGAAAATTTGAAAATTCTTAAAAAATTCGTCCAAAATCTTGATGTCTCCAATCTCTTGTTTTGTACGTTTTTTCCACGTGTCTCGACCTCCAATGGATGCCTGCAAAGTTTGGTGAAGATCTGAGTATGTCGTTTTTGACCTTATCTGGAACCTCCCATCTGAAAATTTGAAAATTCTTAAAAAATTCGTCGAAAATCTTGATGTCTCCGATCTCTTGTTTTGTACGTTTTTTCCACGTGTCTTGACATGCAAAGTATTCCTGCAAAGTTTGGTGAAGATCTGAGTATGTAGTTTTTGACCTCATCTGGAACCTCCTATCTGAAAATTTGAAAATTCTTAAAAAATTCGTCCAAAATCTTGATGTCTCCAATCTCTTGTTTTGTACGTTTTTTCCACGTGTCTTGACATCCAATGTATCCCTGCAATGTTTGGTGAAGATCTGAGTATGTAGTTTTTGACCTTATCTGGAACCTCCCATCTGAAAATTTGAAAATTCCTAAAAAATCCGTCCAAAATCTTGATGACCCCAATCTCTTGTTTTGTACTTTTTTTCCACGTGTCTCGACCTCCAATGTATCCCTGCAAAGTTTGGTGAAGATCTGAGTATGTAGTTTTTGACCTTATATGGAACCTCCTATCTGAAAATTTGAAAATTCTTAAAAAATTCGTCCAAAATCTTGATGTCACCAATCCTATGTTTTGTATGTTTTTTCCACGTGTCTTGACATCCAATGTATCCATGCAAAGTTTGGTGAAGATCTGAGTATGTCGTTTTTGACCTTATCTGGAACCTCCCATCTGAAAATTTGAAAATTCTTAAAAAATTCGTCGAAAATCTTGATGTCTCCGATCTCTTGTTTTGTACGTTTTTTCCACGTGTCTTGACATGCAAAGTATTCCTGCAAAGTTTGGTGAAGATCTGAGTATGTAGTTTTTGACCTCATCTGGAACCTCCTATCTGAAAATTTGAAAATTCTTAAAAAATTCGTCCAAAATTTTGATGTCTCCAATCTCTTGTTTTGTACGTTTTTTCCACGTGTCTTGACATCCAATGTATTCCTGCAATGTTTGGTGGAGATCTGAGTATGTAGTTTTAGACCTTATCTGGAACCTCCTATCTGAAAATTTGAAAATTCTTCAAAAATTCGTCCAAAATCTTGATGTCTCCAATCTCTTGTTTTGTACGTTTTTTCCACGTGTCTCGACCTCCAATGGATCCCTGCAAAGTTTGGTGAAGATCTGAGTATGTCGTTTTTGACCTTATCTGGAACATCCTTTCTGAAAATTTGAAAATTCTTAAAAAATTCGTCCAAAATCTTGATGTCTCCAATCTCTTGTTTTGTACGTTTTTTCCACGTGTCTTGATATCCAATGTATCCCTGCAAAGTTTGGTGAAGATCTGAGTATGTCGTTTTTGACCTTATCTGGAACATCCTTTCTGAAAATTTGAAAATTGTTAAAAAATTCGTCCAAAATCTTGATGTCTCCAATCTCTTTTTTTGTACGTTTTTTCCACGTGTCTTGACATCCAATGTATCCCTGCAAAGTTTGGTGAAGATCTGAGTATGTTGTTTTTGACCTTATCTGGAACCTCCCATCTGAAAATTTGAAAATTCTTAAAAAATTCGACCAAAATCTTGATGTCTCCAATCTTTTGTTTTGTACGTTTTTTCCACGTGTCTTGACACATAATGTATCCATGCAAAGTTTGGTGAAGATCTGAGTATGTAGTTTTTGACCTTATATGGAACCTCCTATCTGAAAATTTGAAAATTCTTAAAAAATTCGTCCAAAATCTTGATGTCTCCAATCTCTTGTTTTGTACGTTTTTTCCACGTGTCTTGACATCCAATGTATCCCTGCAAAGTTTGGTGAAGATCTGAGTATGTAGTTTTTGACCTTATCTGGAACCTCCCATCTGAAAATTTGAAAATTCTTAAAAAATTCGACCAAAATCTTGATGTCCCCAATCTTTTGTTTTGTACGTTTTTTCCACGTGTCTTGACACATAATGTATCCATGCAAAGTTTGGTGAAGATCTGAGTATGTAGTTTTTGACCTTATATGGAACCTCCTATCTGAAAATTTGAAAATTCTTAAAAAATTCGTCCAAAATCTTGATGTCTCCAATCTCTTGTTTTGTACGTTTTTTCCACGTGTCTTGACACATAATGTATCCCTGCAAAGTTTGGTGAAGATCTGAGTATGTAGTTTTTGACCTTATATGGAACCTCCTATCTGAAAATTTGAAAATTCTTAAAAAATTCGTCCAAAATCTTGATGTCTCCAATCTCTTGTTTTGTACGTTTTTTCCACGTGTCTCGACCTCCAATGGATCCCTGCAAAGTTTGGTGAAGATCTGAGTATGTAGTTTTTGACCTTATCTGGAACCTCCCATCTGAAAATTTGAAAATTCTTAAAAAATTCGACCAAAATCTTGATGTCTCCAATCTTTTGTTTTGTACGTTTTTTCCACGTGTCTTGACACATAATGTATCCCTGCAAAGTTTGGTGAAGATCTGAGTATGTAGTTTTTGACCTTATCTGGAACCTCCTATCTGAAAATTTGAAAATTCTTAAAAAATTCGTCGAAAATCTTGATGTCTCCAATCTTTTGTTTTGTACGTTTTTTCCACGTGTCTTGACATCCAATGTATCCCTGCAAAGTTTGGTGAAGATCTGAGTATGTAGTTTTTGACCTTATATGGAACCTCCTATCTGAAAATTTGAAAATTCTTAAAAAATTCGTCCAAAATCTTGATGTCTCCAATCTCTTGTTTTGTACGTTTTTTCCACGTGTCTCGACCTCCAATGGATCCCTGCAAAGTTTGGTGAAGATCTGAGTATGTCGTTTTTGACCTTATCTGGAACCTCCCATCTGAAAATTTGAAAATTCTTAAAAAATTCGTCGAAAATCTTGATGTCTCCGATCTCTTGTTTTGTACGTTTTTTCCACGTGTCTCGACCTCCAATGTATCCCTGCAAAGTTTGGTGAAGATCTGAGTATGTAGTTTTTGACCTTATATGGAACCTCCTATCTGAAAATTTGAAAATTCTTAAAAAATTCGTCCAAAATCTTGATGTCACCAATCCTATGTTTTGTATGTTTTTTCCACGTGTCTTGACATCCAATGTATCCATGCAAAGTTTGGTGAAGATCTGAGTATGTCGTTTTTGACCTTATCTGGAACCTCCCATCTGAAAATTTGAAAATTCTTAAAAAATTCGTCGAAAATCTTGATGTCTCCGATCTCTTGTTTTGTACGTTTTTTCCACGTGTCTTGACATGCAAAGTATTCCTGCAAAGTTTGGTGAAGATCTGAGTATGTAGTTTTTGACCTCATCTGGAACCTCCTATCTGAAAATTTGAAAATTCTTAAAAAATTCGTCCAAAATTTTGATGTCTCCAATCTCTTGTTTTGTACGTTTTTTCCACGTGTCTTGACATCCAATGTATCCTGCAATGTTTGGTGGAGATCTGAGTATGTAGTTTTAGACCTTATCTGGAACCTCCTATCTGAAAATTTGAAAATTCTTCAAAAATTCGTCCAAAATCTTGATGTCTCCAATCTCTTGTTTTGTACGTTTTTTCCACGTGTCTCGACCTCCAATGGATCCCTGCAAAGTTTGGTGAAGATCTGAGTATGTCGTTTTTGACCTTATCTGGAACATCCTTTCTGAAAATTTGAAAATTCTTAAAAAATTCGTCCAAAATCTTGATGTCTCCAATCTCTTGTTTTGTACGTTTTTTCCACGTGTCTTGATATCCAATGTATCCCTGCAAAGTTTGGTGAAGATCTGAGTATGTCGTTTTTGACCTTATCTGGAACATCCTTTCTGAAAATTTGAAAATTGTTAAAAAATTCGTCCAAAATCTTGATGTCTCCAATCTCTTTTTTGTACGTTTTTTCCACGTGTCTTGACATCCAATGTATCCCTGCAAAGTTTGGTGAAGATCTGAGTATGTAGTTTTTGACCTTATCTGGAACCTCCCATCTGAAAATTTGAAAATTCTTAAAAAATTCGACCAAAATCTTGATGTCTCCAAACTTTTGTTTTGTACGTTTTTTCCACGTGTCTTGACACATAATGTATCCATGCAAAGTTTGGTGAAGATCTGAGTATGTAGTTTTTGACCTTATATGGAACCTGCTATCTGAAAATTTGAAAATTCTTAAAAAATTCGTCCAAAATCTTGATGTCTCCAATCTCTTGTTTTGTACGTTTTTTCCACGTGTCTTGACATCCAATGTATCCCTGCAAAGTTTGGTGAAGATCTGAGTATGTAGTTTTTGACCTTATCTGGAACCTCCCATCTGAAAATTTGAAAATTCTTAAAAAATTCGACCAAAATCTTGATGTCTCCAATCTTTTGTTTTGTACGTTTTTTCCACGTGTCTTGACACATAATGTATCCATGCAAAGTTTGGTGAAGATCTGAGTATGTAGTTTTTGACCTTATATGGAACCTCCTATCTGAAAATTTGAAAATTCTTAAAAAATTCGTCCAAAATCTTGATGTCTCCAATCTCTTTTTTGTACGTTTTTTCCACGTGTCTTGACATCCAATGTATCCCTGCAAAGTTTGGTGAAGATCTGAGTATGTAGTTTTTGACCTTATCTGGAACCTCCCATCTGAAAATTTGAAAATTCTTAAAAAATATCGACCAAAATCTTGATGTCTCCAATCTTTTGTTTTGTACGTTTTTTCCACGTGTCTTGACACATAATGTATCCATGCAAAGTTTGGTGAAGATCTGAGTATGTAGTTTTTGACCTTATATGGAACCTCCTATCTGAAAATTTGAAAATTCTTAAAAAATTCGTCCAAAATCTTGATGTCTCCAATCTCTTGTTTTGTACGTTTTTTCCACGTGTCTTGACATCCAATGTATTCCTGCAATGTTTGGTGAAGATCTGAGTATGTAGTTTTTGACCTTATATGGAACCTCCTATCTGAAAATTTGAAAATTCTTAAAAAATTCGACCAAAATCTTGATGTTCCGAATCCTATGTTTTGTATGTTTTTTCCACGTGTCTTGACATCCAATGTATCCATGCAAAGTTTGGTGAAGATCTGAGTATGTAGTTTTTGACCTTATATTGAACCTCCCATCTGAAAATTTGAAAATTCTTAAAAAATTCGTCCAAAATCTTGATGACCCCAATCTCTTGTTTTGTACGTTTTTTCCACGTGTCTTGACATCCAAAGTATCCCTGCAAAGTTTGGTGAAGATCTGAGTATGTAGTTTTTGACCTTATATTGAACCTCCCATCTGAAAATTTGAAAATTCTTAAAAAATTCGTCCAAAATCTTGATGTCTCCAATCTCTTGTTTTGTACGTTTTTTCCACGTGTCTTGACATCCAATGTATCCATGCAAAGTTTGGTGAAGATCTGAGTATGTCGTTTTTGACCTTATCTGGAACCTCCCATCTGAAAATTTGAAAATTCTTAAAAAATTCGTCGAAAATCTTGATGTCTCCAATCTTTTGTTTTGTACGTTTTTTCCACGTGTCTTGACATGCAAAGTATCCCTGCAACGTTTGGTGAAGATCTGAGTATGTAGTTTTTGACCTTATCTGGAACCTCCTATCTGAAAATTTGAAAATTCTTCAAAAATTCGTCGAAAATCTTGATGTCTCCAATCTCTTGTTTTGTACGTTTTTTCCACGTGTCTTGACATCCAATGTATTCCTGCAATGTTTGGTGGAGATCTGAGTATGTAGTTTTAGACCTTATCTGGAACCTCCTACCTGAAAATTTGAAAATTCTTAAAAAATTCGTCCAAAATCTTGATGTCTCCAATCTCTTGTTTTGTACGTTTTTTCCACGTGTCTCGACCTCCAATGGATCCCTGCAAAGTTTGGTGAAGATCTGAGTATGTCGTTTTTGACCTTATCTGGAACATCCTTTCTGAAAATTTGAAAATTCTTAAAAAATTCGTCGAAAATCTTGATGTCTCCAATCTCTTGTTTTGTACGTTTTTTCCACGTGTCTTGACATCCAATGTATCCCTGCAAAGTTTGGTGAAGATCTGAGTATGTAGTTTTTGACCTTATATGGAACCTCCTATCTGAAAATTTGAAAATTCTTAAAAAATTCGTCCAAAATCTTGATGTCTCCAATCTCTTGTTTTGTACGTTTTTTCCACGTGTCTCGACCTCCAATGGATCCCTGCAAAGTTTGGTGAAGATCTGAGTATGTCGTTTTTGACCTTATCTGGAACCTCCCATCTGAAAATTTGAAAATTCTTAAAAAATTCGTCGAAAATCTTGATGTCTCCGATCTCTTGTTTTGTACGTTTTTTCCACGTGTCTTGACATGCAAAGTATTCCTGCAAAGTTTGGTGAAGATCTGAGTATGTAGTTTTTGACCTCATCTGGAACCTCCTATCTGAAAATTTGAAAATTCTTAAAAAATTCGTCCAAAATCTTGATGTCTCCAATCTCTTGTTTTGTACGTTTTTTCCACGTGTCTTGACATCCAATGTATCCCTGCAATGTTTGGTGAAGATCTGAGTATGTAGTTTTTGACCTTATCTGGAACCTCCCATCTGAAAATTTGAAAATTCCTAAAAAATCCGTCCAAAATCTTGATGACCCCAATCTCTTGTTTTGTACTTTTTTTCCACGTGTCTCGACCTCCAATGTATCCCTGCAAAGTTTGGTGAAGATCTGAGTATGTAGTTTTTGACCTTATATGGAACCTCCTATCTGAAAATTTGAAAATTCTTAAAAAATTCGTCCAAAATCTTGATGTCACCAATCCTATGTTTTGTATGTTTTTTCCACGTGTCTTGACATCCAATGTATCCATGCAAAGTTTGGTGAAGATCTGAGTATGTCGTTTTTGACCTTATCTGGAACCTCCCATCTGAAAATTTGAAAATTCTTAAAAAATTCGTCGAAAATCTTGATGTCTCCGATCTCTTGTTTTGTACGTTTTTTCCACGTGTCTTGACATGCAAAGTATTCCTGCAAAGTTTGGTGAAGATCTGAGTATGTAGTTTTTGACCTCATCTGGAACCTCCTATCTGAAAATTTGAAAATTCTTAAAAAATTCGTCCAAAATTTTGATGTCTCCAATCTCTTGTTTTGTACGTTTTTTCCACGTGTCTTGACATCCAATGTATCCCTGCAATGTTTGGTGAAGATCTGAGTATGTAGTTTTTGACCTTATCTGGAACCTCCCATCTGAAAATTTGAAAATTCCTAAAAAATCCGTCCAAAATCTTGATGACCCCAATCTCTTGTTTTGTACGTTTTTTCCACGTGTCTTGACATCCAATGTATCCCTGCAAAGTTTGGTGAAGATCTGAGTATGTAGTTTTTGACCTTATCTGGAACCTCCTATCTGAAAATTTGAAAATTTTTAAAAAATTCGTCCAAAATCTTGATGTCTCCAATCTCTTGTTTTGTACGTTTTTTCCACGTGTCTTGATATCCAATGTATCCCTGCAAAGTTTGGTGAAGATCTGAGTATGTAGTTTTTGACCTTATATGGAACCTCCTATCTGAAAATTTGAAAATTCTTAAAAAATTCGTCCAAAATCTTGATGTCTCCAATCTCTTGTTTTGTACATTTTTCCACGTGTCTCGACCTCCAATGGATCCCTGCAAAGTTTGGTGAAGATCTGAGTATGTAGTTTTTGACCTTATCTGGAACCTCCCATCTGAAAATTTGAAAATTCCTAAAAAATACGTCCAAAATCTTGATGACCCCAATCTCTTGTTTTGTACGTTTTTTCCACGTGTCTTGACATCCAATGTATCCCTGCAAAGTTTGGTGAAGATCTGAGTATGTAGTTTTTGACCTTATCTGGAACCTCCTATCTGAAAATTTGAAAATTCTTAAAAAATTCGTCGAAAATCTTGATGTCTCCAATCTTTTGTTTTGTACGTTTTTTCCACGTGTCTTGCCATCCAATGTATCCCTGCAAAGTTTGGTGAAGATCTGAGTATGTAGTTTTTGACCTTATATGGAACCTCCTATCTGAAAATTTGAAAATTCTTAAAAAATTCGTCCAAAATCTTGATGTCTCCAATCTCTTGTTTTGTACGTTTTTTCCACGTGTCTCGACCTCCAATGGATGCCTGCAAAGTTTGGTGAAGATCTGAGTATGTCGTTTTTGACCTTATCTGGAACCTCCCATCTGAAAATTTGAAAATTCTTAAAAAATTCGTCGAAAATCTTGATGTCTCCGATCTCTTGTTTTGTACGTTTTTTCCACGTGTCTTGACATGCAAAGTATTCCTGCAAAGTTTGGTGAAGATCTGAGTATGTAGTTTTTGACCTCATCTGGAACCTCCTATCTGAAAATTTGAAAATTCTTAAAAAATTCGTCCAAAATCTTGATGTCTCCAATCTCTTGTTTTGTACGTTTTTTCCACGTGTCTTGACATCCAATGTATCCCTGCAATGTTTGGTGAAGATCTGAGTATGTAGTTTTTGACCTTATCTGGAACCTCCCATCTGAAAATTTGAAAATTCCTAAAAAATCCGTCCAAAATCTTGATGACCCCAATCTCTTGTTTTGTACTTTTTTTCCACGTGTCTCGACCTCCAATGTATCCCTGCAAAGTTTGGTGAAGATCTGAGTATGTAGTTTTTGACCTTATATGGAACCTCCTATCTGAAAATTTGAAAATTCTTAAAAAATTCGTCCAAAATCTTGATGTCACCAATCCTATGTTTTGTATGTTTTTTCCACGTGTCTTGACATCCAATGTATCCATGCAAAGTTTGGTGAAGATCTGAGTATGTCGTTTTTGACCTTATCTGGAACCTCCCATCTGAAAATTTGAAAATTCTTAAAAAATTCGTCGAAAATCTTGATGTCTCCGATCTCTTGTTTTGTACGTTTTTTCCACGTGTCTTGACATGCAAAGTATTCCTGCAAAGTTTGGTGAAGATCTGAGTATGTAGTTTTTGACCTCATCTGGAACCTCCTATCTGAAAATTTGAAAATTCTTAAAAAATTCGTCCAAAATTTTGATGTCTCCAATCTCTTGTTTTGTACGTTTTTTCCACGTGTCTTGACATCCAATGTATTCCTGCAATGTTTGGTGGAGATCTGAGTATGTAGTTTTAGACCTTATCTGGAACCTCCTATCTGAAAATTTGAAAATTCTTCAAAAATTCGTCCAAAATCTTGATGTCTCCAATCTCTTGTTTTGTACGTTTTTTCCACGTGTCTCGACCTCCAATGGATCCCTGCAAAGTTTGGTGAAGATCTGAGTATGTCGTTTTTGACCTTATCTGGAACATCCTTTCTGAAAATTTGAAAATTCTTAAAAAATTCGTCCAAAATCTTGATGTCTCCAATCTCTTGTTTTGTACGTTTTTTCCACGTGTCTTGATATCCAATGTATCCCTGCAAAGTTTGGTGAAGATCTGAGTATGTCGTTTTTGACCTTATCTGGAACATCCTTTCTGAAAATTTGAAAATTGTTAAAAAATTCGTCCAAAATCTTGATGTCTCCAATCTCTTTTTTTGTACGTTTTTTCCACGTGTCTTGACATCCAATGTATCCCTGCAAAGTTTGGTGAAGATCTGAGTATGTTGTTTTTGACCTTATCTGGAACCTCCCATCTGAAAATTTGAAAATTCTTAAAAAATTCGACCAAAATCTTGATGTCTCCAATCTTTTGTTTTGTACGTTTTTTCCACGTGTCTTGACACATAATGTATCCATGCAAAGTTTGGTGAAGATCTGAGTATGTAGTTTTTGACCTTATATGGAACCTCCTATCTGAAAATTTGAAAATTCTTAAAAAATTCGTCCAAAATCTTGATGTCTCCAATCTCTTGTTTTGTACGTTTTTTCCACGTGTCTTGACATCCAATGTATCCCTGCAAAGTTTGGTGAAGATCTGAGTATGTAGTTTTTGACCTTATCTGGAACCTCCCATCTGAAAATTTGAAAATTCTTAAAAAATTCGACCAAAATCTTGATGTCCCCAATCTTTTGTTTTGTACGTTTTTTCCACGTGTCTTGACACATAATGTATCCATGCAAAGTTTGGTGAAGATCTGAGTATGTAGTTTTTGACCTTATATGGAACCTCCTATCTGAAAATTTGAAAATTCTTAAAAAATTCGTCCAAAATCTTGATGTCTCCAATCTCTTGTTTTGTACGTTTTTTCCACGTGTCTTGACATCCAATGTATCCCTGCAAAGTATGGTGAAGATCTGAGTATGTAGTTTTTGACCTTATCTGGAACCTCCCATCTGAAAATTTGAAAATTCCTAAAAAATCCGTGCAAAATCTTGATGACCCCAATCTCTTGTTTTGTACGTTTTTTCCACGTGTCTTGACATCCAATGTATTCCTGCAATGTTTGGTGAAGATCTGAGTATGTAGTTTTTGACCTTATATGGAACCTCCTATCTGAAAATTTGAAAATTCTTAAAAAATTCGACCAAAATCTTGATGTTCCGAATCCTATGTTTTGTATGTTTTTTCCACGTGTCTTGACATCCAATGTATCCATGCAAAGTTTGGTGAAGATCTGAGTATGTAGTTTTTGACCTTATATTGAACCTCCCATCTGAAAATTTGAAAATTCTTAAAAAATTCGTCCAAAATCTTGATGACCCCAATCTCTTGTTTTGTACGTTTTTTCCACGTGTCTTGACATCCAAAGTATCCCTGCAAAGTTTGGTGAAGATCTGAGTATGTAGTTTTTGACCTTATATGGAACCTCCTTTCTGAAAAGTTGAGAATTTTTAAAAAATTCGTCCAAAATCTTGATGTCTCCAATCTCTTGTTTTGTACGTTTTTTCCACGTGTCTTGACATCCAATGTATCCATGCAAAGTTTGGTGAAGATCTGAGTATGTCGTTTTTGACCTTATCTGGAACCTCCCATCTGAAAATTTGAAAATTCTTAAAAAATTCGTCGAAAATCTTGATGTCTCCAATCTTTTGTTTTGTACGTTTTTTCCACGTGTCTTGACATGCAAAGTATCCCTGCAACGTTTGGTGAAGATCTGAGTATGTAGTTTTTTACCTTATCTGGAACATCCTTTCTGAAAATTTGAAAATTCTTAAAAAATTCGTCCAAAATCTTGATGTCTCCAATCTCTTGTTTTGTACGTTTTTTCCACGTGTCTTGATATCCAATGTATCCCTGCAAAGTTTGGTGAAGATCTGAGTATGTCGTTTTTGACCTTATCTGGAACATCCTTTCTGAAAATTTGAAAATTGTTAAAAAATTCGTCCAAAATCTTGATGTCTCCAATCTCTTTTTTGTACGTTTTTTCCACGTGTCTTGACATCCAATGTATCCCTGCAAAGTTTGGTGAAGATCTGAGTATGTAGTTTTTGACCTTATCTGGAACCTCCCATCTGAAAATTTGAAAATTCTTAAAAAATTCGACCAAAATCTTGATGTCTCCAATCTTTTGTTTTGTACGTTTTTTCCACGTGTCTTGACACATAATGTATCCATGCAAAGTTTGGTGAAGATCTGAGTATGTAGTTTTTGACCTTATATGGAACCTCCTATCTGAAAATTTGAAAATTCTTAAAAAATTCGTCCAAAATCTTGATGTCTCCAATCTCTTGTTTTGTACGTTTTTTCCACGTGTCTTGACATCCAATGTATCCCTGCAAAGTTTGGTGAAGATCTGAGTATGTAGTTTTTGACCTTATCTGGAACCTCCCATCTGAAAATTTGAAAATTCCTAAAAAATCCGTGCAAAATCTTGATGACCCCAATCTCTTGTTTTGTACGTTTTTTCCACGTGTCTTGACATCCAATGTATCCCTGCAAAGTTTGGTGAAGATCTGAGTATGTAGTTTTTGACCTTATCTGGAACCTCCCATCTGAAAATTTGAAAATTCCTAAAAAATCCGTGCAAAATCTTGATGACCCCAATCTCTTGTTTTGTACGTTTTTTCCACGTGTCTTGACATGCAAAGTATCCCTGCAACGTTTGGTGAAGATCTGAGTATGTAGTTTTTGACCTTATCTGGAACCTCCTATCTGAAAATTTGAAAATTCTTCAAAAATTCGTCGAAAATCTTGATGTCTCCAATCTCTTGTTTTGTACGTTTTTTCCACGTGTCTTGACATCCAATGTATCCCTGCAATGTTTGGTGGAGATCTGAGTATGTAGTTTTTGACCTTATCTGGGACCTCCTATCAGAAAATTTGAAAATTCTTCAAAAATTCGTCCAAAATCTTGATGTCTCCAATCTCTTGTTTTGTACGTTTTTTCCACGTGTCTCGACCTCCAATGTATCCCTGCAAAGTTTGGTGAAGATCTGAGTATGTCGTTTTTGACCTTATCTGGAACATTCTTTCTGAAAATTTGAAAATTCTTCAAAAATTCGTCCAAAATCTTGATGTCTCCAATCTCTTGTTTTGTACGTTTTTTCCACGTGTCTCGACCTCCAATGTATCCCTGCAAAGTTAGTGAAGATCTGAGTATGTCGTTTTTGACCTTATCTGGAACATCCTTTCTGAAAATTTGAAAATTCTTAAAAAATTCGTCGAAAATCTTGATGTCTCCAATCTCTTGTTTTGTACGTTTTTTCCACGTTTCTTGACATCCAATGTATCCCTGCAAAGTTTGGTGAAGATCTGAGTATGTAGTTTTTGACCTTATATGGAACCTCCTATCTGAAAATTTGAAAATTCTTAAAAAATTCGTCCAAAATCTTGATGTCTCCAATCTCTTGTTTTGTACGTTTTTTCCACGTGTCTCGACCTCCAATGGATCCCTGCAAAGTTTGGTGAAGATCTGAGTATGTCGTTTTTGACCTTATCTGGAACCTCCCATCTGAAAATTTGAAAATTCTTAAAAAATTCGTCGAAAATCTTGATGTCTCCGATCTCTTGTTTTGTACGTTTTTTCCACGTGTCTTGACATGCAAAGTATTCCTGCAAAGTTTGGTGAAGATCTGAGTATGTAGTTTTTGACCTCATCTGGAACCTCCTATCTGAAAATTTGAAAATTCTTAAAAAATTCGTCCAAAATCTTGATGTCTCCAATCTCTTGTTTTGTACGTTTTTTCCACGTGTCTTGACATCCAATGTATCCCTGCAATGTTTGGTGAAGATCTGAGTATGTAGTTTTTGACCTTATCTGGAACCTCCCATCTGAAAATTTGAAAATTCCTAAAAAATCCGTCCAAAATCTTGATGACCCCAATCTCTTGTTTTGTACTTTTTTTCCACGTGTCTCGACCTCCAATGTATCCCTGCAAAGTTTGGTGAAGATCTGAGTATGTAGTTTTTGACCTTATATGGAACCTCCTATCTGAAAATTTGAAAATTCTTAAAAAATTCGTCCAAAATCTTGATGTCACCAATCCTATGTTTTGTATGTTTTTTCCACGTGTCTTGACATCCAATGTATCCATGCAAAGTTTGGTGAAGATCTGAGTCTGTCGTTTTTGACCTTATCTGGAACCTCCCATCTGAAAATTTGAAAATTCTTAAAAAATTCGTCGAAAATCTTGATGTCTCCGATCTCTTGTTTTGTACGTTTTTTCCACGTGTCTTGACATGCAAAGTATTCCTGCAAAGTTTGGTGAAGATCTGAGTATGTAGTTTTTGACCTCATCTGGAACCTCCTATCTGAAAATTTGAAAATTCTTAAAAAATTCGTCCAAAATTTTGATGTCTCCAATCTCTTGTTTTGTACGTTTTTTCCACGTGTCTTGACATCCAATGTATCCCTGCAATGTTTGGTGAAGATCTGAGTATGTAGTTTTTGACCTTATCTGGAACCTCCCATCTGAAAATTTGAAAATTCCTAAAAAATCCGTCCAAAATCTTGATGACCCCAATCTCTTGTTTTGTACGTTTTTTCCACGTGTCTTGACATCCAATGTATCCCTGCAAAGTTTGGTGAAGATCTGAGTATGTAGTTTTTGACCTTATCTGGAACCTCCTATCTGAAAATTTGAAAATTCTTAAAAAATTCGTCCAAAATCTTGATGTCTCCAATCTCTTGTTTTGTACGTTTTTTCCACGTGTCTTGATATCCAATGTATCCCTGCAAAGTTTGGTGAAGATCTGAGTATGTCGTTTTTGACCTTATCTGGAACATCCTTTCTGAAAATTTGAAAATTGTTAAAAAATTCGTCCAAAATCTTGATGTCTCCAATCTCTTTTTTGTACGTTTTTTCCACGTGTCTTGACATCCAATGTATCCCTGCAAAGTTTGGTGAAGATCTGAGTATGTAGTTTTTGACCTTATCTGAAACCTCCCATCTGAAAATTTGAAAATTCTTAAAAAATTCGACCAAAATCTTGATGTCTCCAATCTTTTGTTTTGTACGTTTTTTCCACGTGTCTTGACACATAATGTATCCATGCAAAGTTTGGTGAAGATCTGAGTATGTAGTTTTTGACCTTATATGGAACCTCCTATCTGAAAATTTGAAAATTCTTAAAAAATTCGTCCAAAATCTTGATGTCTCCAATCTCTTGTTTTGTACGTTTTTTCCACGTGTCTTGACATCCAATGTATCCCTGCAAAGTTTGGTGAAGATCTGAGTATGTAGTTTTTGACCTTATCTGGAACCTCCCATCTGAAAATTTGAAAATTCCTAAAAAATCCGTGCAAAATCTTGATGACCCCAATCTCTTGTTTTGTACGTTTTTTCCACGTGTCTTGACATCCAATGTATCCATGCAAAGTTTGGTGAAGATCTGAGTATGTCGTTTTTGACCTTATCTGGAACCTCCCATCTGAAAATTTGAAAATTCTTAAAAAATTCGTCGAAAATCTTGATGTCTCCAATCTCTTGTTTTGTACGTTTTTTCCACGTGTCTTGACATGCAAAGTATCCCTGCAACGTTTGGTGAAGATCTGAGTATGTAGTTTTTGACCTTATCTGGAACCTCCTATCTCAAAATTTGAAAATTCTTCAAAAATTCGTCGAAAATCTTGATGTCTCCAATCTCTTGTTTTGTACGTTTTTTCCACGTGTCTTGACATCCAATGTATCCCTGCAATGTTTGGTGGAGATCTGAGTATGTAGTTTTTGACCTTATCTGGGACCTCCTATCAGAAAATTTGAAAATTCTTCAAAAATTCGTCCAAAATCTTGATGTCTCCAATCTCTTGTTTTGTACGTTTTTTCCACGTGTCTCGACCTCCAATGTATCCCTGCAATGTTTGGTGAAGATCTGAGTATGTCGTTTTTGACCTTATCTGGAACATCCTTTCTGAAAATTTGAAAATTCTTAAAAAATTCGTCGAAAATCTTGATGTCTCCAATCTCTTGTTTTGTACGTTTTTTCCACGTGTCTTTACATCCAATGTATCCCTGCAAAGTTTGGTGAAGATCTGAGTATGTAGTTTTTGACCTTATATGGAACCTCCTTTCTGAAAATTTGAAAATTCTCAAAAAATTCGTCCATAATCTTGATGTCTCCAATCTCTTGTTTTGTACGTTTTTTCCACGTGTCTTGACATCCAATGTATCCCTGCAAAGTTTGGTGAAGATCTGAGTATGTAGTTTTTGACCTTATATGGAACCTCCTATCTGAAAATTTGAAAATTGTTAAAAAATTCGTCCAAAATCTTGATGTCACCAATCCTATGTTTTGTATGTTTTTTCCACGTGTCTTGACATCCAATGTATCCATGCAAAGTTTGGTGAAGATCTGAGTATGTCGTTTTTGACCTTATCTGGAACCTCCCATCTGAAAATTTGAAAATTCTTAAAAAATTCGTCGAAAATCTTGATGTCTCCGATCTCTTGTTTTGTACGTTTTTTCCACGTGTCTTGACATGCAAAGTATTCCTGCAAAGTTTGGTGAAGATCTGAGTATGTAGTTTTTGACCTTATATGGAACCTCCTATCTGAAAATTTGAAAATTCTTAAAAAATTCGTCCAAAATCTTGATGTCTCCAAACTCTTGTTTTGTACGTTTTTTCCACGTGTCTTGACATCCAATGTATCCCTGCAAAGTTTGGTGAAGATCTGAGTATGTAGTTTTTGACCTTATCTGGAACCTCCCATCTGAAAATTTGAAAATTCCTAAAAAATCCGTGCAAAATCTTGATGACCCCAATCTCTTGTTTTGTACGTTTTTTCCACGTGTCTTGACATCCAATGTATCCATGCAAAGTTTGGTGAAGATCTGAGTATGTCGTTTTTGACCTTATCTGGAACCTCCCATCTGAAAATTTGAAAATTCTTAAAAAATTCGTCGAAAATCTTGATGTCTCCAATCTCTTGTTTTGTACGTTTTTTCCACGTGTCTTGACATGCAAAGTATCCCTGCAACGTTTGGTGAAGATCTGAGTATGTAGTTTTTGACCTTATCTGGAACCTCCTATCTGAAAATTTGAAAATTCTTCAAAAATTCGTCGAAAATCTTGATGTCTCCAATCTCTTGTTTTGTACGTTTTTTCCACGTGTCTTGACATCCAATGTATCCCTGCAATGTTTGGTGGAGATCTGAGTATGTAGTTTTTGACCTTATCTGGGACCTCCTATCAGAAAATTTGAAAATTCTTCAAAAATTCGTCCAAAATCTTGATGTCTCCAATCTCTTGTTTTGTACGTTTTTTCCACGTGTCTCGACCTCCAATGTATCCCTGCAAAGTTTGGTGAAGATCTGAGTATGTCGTTTTTGACCTTATCTGGAACATCCTTTCTGAAAATTTGAAAATTCTTAAAAAATTCGTCGAAAATCTTGATGTCTCCAATCTCTTGTTTTGTACGTTTTTTCCACGTGTCTTGACATCCAATGTATCCCTGCAAAGTTTGGTGAAGATCTGAGTATGTAGTTTTTGACCTTATATGGAACCTCCTTTCTGAAAATTTGAAAATTCTCAAAAAATTCGTCCATAATCTTGATGTCTCCAATCTCTTGTTTTGTACGTTTTTTCCACGTGTCTTGACATCCAATGTATCCCTGCAAAGTTTGGTGAAGATCTGAGTATGTAGTTTTTGACCTTATCAGGAACCTCCCATCTGAAAATTTGAAAATTCTTAAAAAATTCGACCAAAATCTTGATGTCTCCAATCTTTTGTTTTGTACGTTTTTTCCACGTGTCTTGACACATAATGTATCCATGCAAAGTTTGGTGAAGATCTGAGTATGTAGTTTTTGACCTTATATGGAACCTCCTATCTGAAAATTTGAAAATTCTTAAAAAATTCGTCCAAAATCTTGATGTATCCAATCTCTTGTTTTGTACGTTTTTTCCACGTGTCTTGACATCCAATGTATCCCTGCAAAGTTTGGTGAAGATCTGAGTATGTAGTTTTTGACCTTATCTGGAACCTCCCATCTGAAAATTTGAAAATTCCTAAAAAATCCGTGCAAAATCTTGATGACCCCAATCTCTTGTTTTGTACGTTTTTTCCACGTGTCTTGACATCCAATGTATTCCTGCAATGTTTGGTGAAGATCTGAGTATGTAGTTTTTGACCTTATATGGAACCTCCTATCTGAAAATTTGAAAATTCTTAAAAAATTCGTCGAAAATCTTGATGTCTCCAATCTCTTGTTTTGTACGTTTTTTCCACGTGTCTTGACATGCAAAGTATCCCTGCAACGTTTGGTGAAGATCTGAGTATGTAGTTTTTGACCTTATCTGGAACCTCCTATCTGAAAATTTGAAAATTCTTCAAAAATTCGTCGAAAATCTTGATGTCTCCAATCTCTTGTTTTGTACGTTTTTTCCACGTGTCTTGACATCCAATGTATTCCTGCAATGTTTGGTGAAGATCTGAGTATGTAGTTTTTGACCTTATATGGAACCTCCTATCTGAAAATTTGAAAATTCTTAAAAAAATTCGTCGAAAATCTTGATGTCTCCAATCTCTTGTTTTGTACGTTTTTTCCACGTGTCTTGACATGCAAAGTATCCCTGCAACGTTTGGTGAAGATCTGAGTATGTAGTTTTTGACCTTATCTGGAACCTCCTATCTGAAAATTTGAAAATTCTTAAAAAATTCGTCCAAAATCTTGAAGACCCCAATCTCTTGTTTTGTACGTTTTTTCCACGTGTCTCGACCTCCAATGTATCCCTGCAAAGTTAGTGAAGATCTGAGTATGTCGTTTTTGACCTTATCTGGAACATCCTTTCTGAAAATTTGAAAATTCTCAAAAAATTCGTCCATAATCTTGATGTATCCAATCTCTTGTTTTGTACGTTTTTTCCACGTGTCTTGACATCCAATGTATCCCTGCAAAGTTTGGTGAAGATCTGAGTATGTAGTTTTTTGACCTTATATGGAACCTCCTATCTGAAAATTTGAAAATTCTTAAAAAATTCGTCCAAAATCTTGATGACCCCAATCTCTTGTTTTGTACGTTTTTTCCACGTGTCTTGACATCCAATGTATCCATGCAAAGTTTGGTGAAGATCTGAGTATGTCGTTTTTGACCTTATCTGGAACCTCCCATCTGAAAATTTGAAAATTCTTAAAAAATTCGTCGAAAATCTTGATGTCTCCGATCTCTTGTTTTGTACGTTTTTTCCACGTGTCTTGACATGCAAAGTATTCCTGCAAAGTTTGGTGAAGATCTGAGTATGTAGTTTTTGACCTCATCTGGAACCTCCTATCTGAAAATTTGAAAATTCTTAAAAAATTCGTCCAAAATTTTGATGTCTCCAATCTCTTGTTTTGTACGTTTTTTCCACGTGTCTTGACATCCAATGTATCCCTGCAATGTTTGGTGAAGATCTGAGTATGTAGTTTTTGACCTTATCTGGAACCTCCCATCTGAAAATTTGAAAATTCCTAAAAAATCCGTCCAAAATCTTGATGACCCCAATCTCTTGTTTTGTACGTTTTTTCCACGTGTCTTGACATCCAATGTATCCCTGCAAAGTTTGGTGAAGATCTGAGTATGTAGTTTTTGACCTTATCTGGAACCTCCTATCTGAAAATTTGAAAATTCTTAAAAAATTCGTCCAAAATCTTGATGTCTCCAATCTCTTGTTTTGTACGTTTTTTCCACGTGTCTTGATATCCAATGTATCCCTGCAAAGTTTGGTGAAGATCTGAGTATGTCGTTTTTGACCTTATCTGGAACATCCTTTCTGAAAATTTGAAAATTGTTAAAAAATTCGTCCAAAATCTTGATGTCTCCAATCTCTTTTTTGTACGTTTTTTCCACGTGTCTTGACATCCAATGTATCCCTGCAAAGTTTGGTGAAGATCTGAGTATGTAGTTTTTGACCTTATCTGGAACCTCCCATCTGAAAATTTGAAAATTCTTAAAAAATTCGACCAAAATCTTGATGTCTCCAATCTTTTGTTTTGTACGTTTTTTCCACGTGTCTTGACACATAATGTATCCATGCAAAGTTTGGTGAAGATCTGAGTATGTAGTTTTTGACCTTATATGGAACCTCCTATCTGAAAATTTGAAAATTCTTAAAAAATTCGTCCAAAATCTTGATGTCTCCAATCTCTTGTTTTGTACGTTTTTTCCACGTGTCTTGACATCCAATGTATCCCTGCAAAGTTTGGTGAAGATCTGAGTATGTAGTTTTTGACCTTATCTGGAACCTCCCATCTGAAAATTTGAAAATTCCTAAAAAATCCGTGCAAAATCTTGATGACCCCAATCTCTTGTTTTGTACGTTTTTTCCACGTGTCTTGACATCCAATGTATTCCTGCAATGTTTGGTGAAAATCTGAGTATGTAGTTTTTGACCTTATATGGAACCTCCTATCTGAAAATTTGAAAATTCTTAAAAAATTCGACCAAAATCTTGATGTTCCGAATCCTATGGTTTGTATGTTTTTTCCACGTGTCTTGACATCCAATGTATCCATGCAAAGTTTGGTGAAGATCTGAGTATGTAGTTTTTGACCTTATATTGAACCTCCCATCTGAAAATTTGAAAATTCTTAAAAAATTCGTCCAAAATCTTGATGACCCCAATCTCTTGTTTTGTACGTTTTTTCCACGTGTCTTGACATCCAAAGTATCCCTGCAAAGTTTGGTGAAGATCTGAGTATGTAGTTTTTGACCTTATATGGAACCTCCTTTCTGAAAATTTGAGAATTCTTAAAAAATTCGTCCAAAATCTTGATGTCTCCAATCTCTTGTTTTGTACGTTTTTTCCACGTGTCTTGACATCCAATGTATCCATGCAAAGTTTGGTGAAGATCTGAGTATGTCGTTTTTGACCTTATCTGGAACCTCCCATCTGAAAATTTGAAAATTCTTAAAAAATTCGTCGAAAATCTTGATGTCTCCAATCTTTTGTTTTGTACGTTTTTTCCACGTGTCTTGACATGCAAAGTATCCCTGCAACGTTTGGTGAAGATCTGAGTATGTAGTTTTTGACCTTATCTGGAACCTCCTATCTGAAAATTTGAAAATTCTTCAAAAATTCGTCGAAAATCTTGATGTCTCCAATCTCTTGTTTTGTACGTTTTTTCCACGTGTCTTTACATCCAATGTATTCCTGCAATGTTTGGTGGAGATCTGAGTATGTAGTTTTAGACCTTATCTGGAACCTCCTATCTGAAAATTTGAAAATTCTTCAAAAATTCGTCCAAAATCTTGATGTCTCCAATCTCTTGTTTTGTACGTTTTTTCCACGTGTCTCGACCTCCAATGGATCCCTGCAAAGTTTGGTGAAGATCTGAGTATGTCGTTTTTGACCTTATCTGGAACATCCTTTCTTAAAATTTGAAAATTCTTAAAAAATTCGTCGAAAATCTTGATGTCTCCAATCTCTTGTTTTGTACGTTTTTTCCACGTGTCTTGACATCCAATGTATCCCTGCAAAGTTTGGTGAAGATCTGAGTATGTTGTTTTTGACCTTATATGGAACCTCCTATCTGAAAATTTGAAAATTCTTAAAAAATTCGTCCAAAATCTTGATGTCTCCAATCTCTTGTTTTGTACGTTTTTTCCACGTGTCTCGACCTCCAATGGATCCCTGCAAAGTTTGGTGAAGATCTGAGTATGTCGTTTTTGACGTTATCTGGAACCTCCCATCTGAAAATTTGAAAATTCTTAAAAAATTCGTCGAAAATCTTGATGTCTCCGATCTCTTGTTTTGTACGTTTTTTCCACGTGTCTTGACATGCAAAGTATTCCTGCAAAGTTTGGTGAAGATCTGAGTATGTCGTTTTTGACCTCATCTGGAACCTCCCATCTGAAAATTTGAAAATTCTTAAAAAATTCGTCGAAAATCTTGATGTCTCCAATCTTTTGTTTTGTACGTTTTTTCCACGTGTCTTGACATGCAAAGTATCCCTGCAACGTTTGGTGAAGATCTGAGTATGTAGTTTTTGACCTTATCTGGAACCTCCTATCTGAAAATTTGAAAATTCTTAAAAAATTCGTCGAAAATCTTGATGTCTCCAATCTCTTGTTTTGTACGTTTTTTCCACGTGTCTTGACATCCAATGTATCCCTGCAAAGTTTGGTGAAGATCTGAGTATGTAGTTTTTGACCTTATATGGAACCTCCTATCTGAAAATTTGAAAATTCTTAAAAAATTCGTCCAAAATCTTGATGTCTCCAATCTCTTGTTTTGTACGTTTTTTCCACGTGTCTCGACCTCCAATGGATCCCTGCAAAGTTTGGTGAAGATCTGAGTATGTCGTTTTTGACCTTATCTGGAACCTCCCATCTGAAAATTTGAAAATTCTTAAAAAATTCGTCGAAAATCTTGATGTCTCCGATCTCTTGTTTTGTACGTTTTTTCCACGTGTCTTGACATGCAAAGTATTCCTGCAAAGTTTGGTGAAGATCTGAGTATGTAGTTTTTGACCTCATCTGGAACCTCCTATCTGAAAATTTGAAAATTCTTAAAAAATTCGTCCAAAATCTTGATGTCTCCAATCTCTTGTTTTGTACGTTTTTTCCACGTGTCTTGACATCCAATGTATCCCTGCAATGTTTGGTGAAGATCTGAGTATGTAGTTTTTGACCTTATCTGGAACCTCCCATCTGAAAATTTGAAAATTCCTAAAAAATCCGTCCAAAATCTTGATGACCCCAATCTCTTGTTTTGTACTTTTTTTCCACGTGTCTCGACCTCCAATGTATCCCTGCAAAGTTTGGTGAAGATCTGAGTATGTAGTTTTTGACCTTATATGGAACCTCCTATCTGAAAATTTGAAAATTCTTAAAAAATTCGTCCAAAATCTTGATGTCACCAATCCTATGTTTTGTATGTTTTTTCCACGTGTCTTGACATCCAATTTATCCATGCAAAGTTTGGTGAAGATCTGAGTATGTCGTTTTTGACCTTATCTGGAACCTCCCATCTGAAAATTTGAAAATTCTTAAAAAATTCGTCGAAAATCTTGATGTCTCCGATCTCTTGTTTTGTACGTTTTTTCCACGTGTCTTGACATGCAAAGTATTCCTGCAAAGTTTGGTGAAGATCTGAGTATGTAGTTTTTGACCTCATCTGGAACCTCCTATCTGAAAATTTGAAAATTCTTAAAAAATTCGTCCAAAATTTTGATGTCTCCAATCTCTTGTTTTGTACGTTTTTTCCACGTGTCTTGACATCCAATGTATCCCTGCAATGTTTGGTGAAGATCTGAGTATGTAGTTTTTGACCTTATCTGGAACCTCCCATCTGAAAATTTGAAAATTCCTAAAAAATCCGTCCAAAATCTTGATGACCCCAATCTCTTGTTTTGTACGTTTTTTCCACGTGTCTTGACATCCAATGTATCCCTGCAAAGTTTGGTGAAGATCTGAGTATGTAGTTTTTGACCTTATCTGGAACCTCCTATCTGAAAATTTGAAAATTCTTAAAAAATTCGTCCAAAATCTTGATGTCTCCAATCTCTTGTTTTGTACGTTTTTTCCACGTGTCTTGATATCCAATGTATCCCTGCAAAGTTTGGTGAAGATCTGAGTATGTAGTTTTTGACCTTATCTGGAACCTCCTATCTGAAAATTTGAAAATTCTTAAAAAATTCGTCGAAAATCTTGATGTCTCCAATCTCTTGTTTTGTACGTTTTTTCCACGTGTCTTGACATCCAATGTATTCCTGCAATGTTTGGTGGAGATCTGAGTATGTAGTTTTAGACCTTATCTGGAACCTAATATCTGAAAATTTGAAAATTCTTCAAAAATTCGTCCAAAATCTTGATGTCTCCAATCTCTTGTTTTGTACGTTTTTTCCACGTGTCTCGACCTCCAATGGATCCCTGCAAAGTTTGGTGAAGATCTGAGTATGTCGTTTTTGACCTTATCTGGAACATCCTTTCTGAAAATTTGAAAATTCTTAAAAAATTCGTCGAAAATCTTGATGTCTCCAATCTCTTGTTTTGTACGTTTTTTCCACGTGTCTTGACATCCAATGTATCCCTGCAAAGTTTGGTGAAGATCTGAGTATGTAGTTTTTGACCTTATATGGAACCTCCTATCTGAAAATTTGAAAATTCTTAAAAAATTCGTCCAAAATCTTGATGTCTCCAATCTCTTGTTTTGTACGTTTTTTCCACGTGTCTCGACCTCCAATGGATCCCTGCAAAGTTTGGTGAAGATCTGAGTATGTCGTTTTTGACCTTATCTGGAACCTCCCATCTGAAAATTTGAAAATTCTTAAAAAATTCGTCGAAAATCTTGATGTCTCCGATCTCTTGTTTTGTACGTTTTTTCCACGTGTCTTGACATGCAAAGTATTCCTGCAAAGTTTGGTGAAGATCTGAGTATGTAGTTTTTGACCTCATCTGGAACCTCCTATCTGAAAATTTGAAAATTCTTAAAAAATTCGTCCAAAATCTTGATGTCTCCAATCTCTTGTTTTGTACGTTTTTTCCACGTGTCTTGACATCCAATGTATCCCTGCAATGTTTGGTGAAGATCTGAGTATGTAGTTTTTGACCTTATCTGGAACCTCCCATCTGAAAATTTGAAAATTCCTAAAAAATCCGTCCAAAATCTTGATGACCCCAATCTCTTGTTTTGTACTTTTTTTCCACGTGTCTCGACCTCCAATGTATCCCTGCAAAGTTTGGTGAAGATCTGAGTATGTAGTTTTTGACCTTATATGGAACCTCCTATCTGAAAATTTGAAAATTCTTAAAAAATTCGTCCAAAATCTTGATGTCACCAATCCTATGTTTTGTATGTTTTTTCCACGTGTCTTGACATCCAATGTATCCATGCAAAGTTTGGTGAAGATCTGAGTATGTCGTTTTTGACCTTATCTGGAACCTCCCATCTGAAAATTTGAAAATTCTTAAAAAATTCGTCGAAAATCTTGATGTCTCCGATCTCTTGTTTTGTACGTTTTTTCCACGTGTCTTGACATGCAAAGTATTCCTGCAAAGTTTGGTGAAGATCTGAGTATGTAGTTTTTGACCTCATCTGGAACCTCCTATCTGAAAATTTGAAAATTCTTAAAAAATTCGTCCAAAATTTTGATGTCTCCAATCTCTTGTTTTGTACGTTTTTTCCACGTGTCTTGACATCCAATGTATCCCTGCAATGTTTGGTGAAGATCTGAGTATGTAGTTTTTGACCTTATCTGGAACCTCCCATCTGAAAATTTGAAAATTCCTAAAAATTCCGTCCAAAATCTTGATGACCCCAATCTCTTGTTTTGTACGTTTTTTCCACGTGTCTTGACATCCAATGTATCCCTGCAAGGTTTGGTGAAGATCTGAGTATGTAGTTTTTGACCTTATCTGGAACCTCCTATCTGAAAATTTGAAAATTCTTAAAAAATTCGTCCAAAATCTTGATGTCTCCAATCTCTTGTTTTGTACGTTTTTTCCACGTGTCTTGATATCCAATGTATCCCTGCAAAGTTTGGTGAAGATCTGAGTATGTCGTTTTTGACCTTATCTGGAACATCCTTTCTGAAAATTTGAAAATTGTTAAAAAATTCGTCCAAAATCTTGATGTCTCCAATCTCTTTTTTGTACGTTTTTTCCACGTGTCTTGACATCCAATGTATCCCTGCAAAGTTTGGTGAAGATCTGAGTATGTAGTTTTTGACCTTATCTGGAACCTCCCATCTGAAAATTTGAAAATTCTTAAAAAATTCGACCAAAATCTTGATGTCTCCAATCTTTTGTTTTGTACGTTTTTTCCACGTGTCTTGACACATAATGTATCCATGCAAAGTTTGGTGAAGATCTGAGTATGTAGTTTTTGACCTTATATGGAACCTCCTATCTGAAAATTTGAAAATTCTTAAAAAATTCGTCCAAAATCTTGATGTCTCCAATCTCTTGTTTTGTACGTTTTTTCCACGTGTCTTGACATCCAATGTATCCCTGCAAAGTTTGGTGAAGATCTGAGTATGTAGTTTTTGACCTTATCTGGAACCTCCCATCTGAAAATTTGAAAATTCCTAAAAAATCCGTGCAAAATCTTGATGACCCCAATCTCTTGTTTTGTACGTTTTTTCCACGTGTCTTGACATCCAATGTATCCATGCAAAGTTTGGTGAAGATCTGAGTATGTCGTTTTTGACCTTATCTGGAACCTCCCATCTGAAAATTTGAAAATTCTTAAAAAATTCGTCGAAAATCTTGATGTCTCCAATCTCTTGTTTTGTACGTTTTTTCCACGTGTCTTGACATGCAAAGTATCCCTGCAACGTTTGGTGAAGATCTGAGTATGTAGTTTTTGACCTTATCTGGAACCTCCTATCTGAAAATTTGAAAATTCTTCAAAAATTCGTCGAAAATCTTGATGTCTCCAATCTCTTGTTTTGTACGTTTTTTCCACGTGTCTTGACATCCAATGTATCCCTGCAATGTTTGGTGGAGATCTGAGTATGTAGTTTTTGACCTCATCTGGGACCTCCTATCAGAAAATTTGAAAATTCTTCAAAAAATCGTCCAAAATCTTGATGTCTCCAATCTCTTGTTTTGTACGTTTTTTCCACGTGTCTCGACCTCCAATGTATCCCTGCAAAGTTTGGTGAAGATCTGAGTATGTCGTTTTTGACCTTATCTGGAACATCCTTTCTGAAAATTTGAAAATTCTTAAAAAATTCGTCGAAAATCTTGATGTCTCCAATCTCTTGTTTTGTACGTTTTTTCCACGTGTCTTGACATCCAATGTATCCCTGCAAAGTTTGGTGAAGATCTGAGTATGTAGTTTTTGACCTTATATGGAACCTCCTTTCTGAAAATTTGAAAATTCTCAAAAAATTCGTCCATAATCTTGATGTCTCCAATCTCTTGTTTTGTACGTTTTTTCCACGTGTCTTGACATCCAATGTATCCCTGCAAAGTTTGGTGAAGATCTGAGTATGTAGTTTTTGACCTTATATGGAACCTCCTATCTGAAAATTTGAAAATTCTTAAAAAATTCGTCCAAAATCTTGATGTCACCAATCCTATGTTTTGTATGTTTTTTCCAAGTGTCTTGACATCCAATGTATCCATGCAAAGTTTGGTGAAGATCTGAGTATGTCGTTTTTGACCTTATCTGGAACCTCCCATCTGAAAATTTGAAAATTCTTAAAAAATTCGTCGAAAATCTTGATGTCTCCGATCTCTTGTTTTGTACGTTTTTTCCACGTGTCTTGACATGCAAAGTATTCCTGCAAAGTTTGGTGAAGATCTGAGTATGTAGTTTTTGACCTTATATGGAACCTCCTATCTGAAAATTTGAAAATTCTTAAAAAATTCGTCCAAAATCTTGATGTCTCCAATCTCTTGTTTTGTACGTTTTTTCCACGTGTCTTGACATCCAATGTATCCCTGCAAAGTTTGGTGAAGATCTGAGTATGTAGTTTTTGACCTTATCTGGAACCTCCCATCTGAAAATTTGAAAATTCCTAAAAAATCCGTGCAAAATCTTGATGAACCCAATCTCTTGTTTTGTACGTTTTTTCCACGTGTCTTGACATCCAATGTATCCATGCAAAGTTTGGTGAAGATCTGAGTATGTCGTTTTTGACCTTATCTGGAACCTCCCATCTGAAAATTTGAAAATTCTTAAAAAATTCGTCGAAAATCTTGATGTCTCCAATCTCTTGTTTTGTACGTTTTTTCCACGTGTCTTGACATGCAAAGTATCCCTGCAACGTATGGTGAAGATCTGAGTATGTAGTTTTTGACCTTATCTGGAACCTCCTATCTGAAAATTTGAAAATTCTTCAAAAATTCGTCGAAAATCTTGATGTCTCCAATCTCTTGTTTTGTACGTTTTTTCCACGTGTCTTGACATCCAATGTATCCCTGCAATGTTTGGTGGAGATCTGAGTATGTAGTTTTTGACCTTATCTGGGACCTCCTATCAGAAAATTTGAAAATTCTTCAAAAATTCGTCCAAAATCTTGATGTCTCCAATCTCTTGTTTTGTACGTTTTTTCCACGTGTCTCGACCTCCAATGTATCCCTGCAAAGTTTGGTGAAGATCTGAGTATGTCGTTTTTAACCTTATCTGGAACATCCTTTCTGAAAATTTGAAAATTCTTAAAAAATTCGTCGAAAATCTTGATGTCTCCAATCTCTTGTTTTGTACGTTTTTTCCACGTGTCTTGACATCCAATGTATCCCTGCAAAGTTTGGTGAAAATCTGAGTATGTAGTTTTTGACCTTATATGGAACCTCCTTTCTGAAAATTTGAAAATTCTCAAAAAATTCGTCCATAATCTTGATGTCTCCAATCTCTTGTTTTGTACGTTTTTTCCACGTGTCTTGACATCCAATGTATCCCTGCAAAGTTTGGTGAAGATCTGAGTATGTAGTTTTTGACCTTATCTGGAACCTCCCATCTGAAAATTTGAAAATTCTTAAAAAATTCGACCAAAATCTTGATGTCTCCAATCTTTTGTTTTGTACGTTTTTTCCACGTGTCTTGACACATAATGTATCCATGCAAAGTTTGGTGAAGATCTGAGTATGTAGTTTTTGACCTTATATGGAACCTCCTATCTGAAAATTTGAAAATTCTTAAAAAATTCGTCCAAAATCTTGATGTTTCCAATCTCTTGTTTTGTACGTTTTTTCCACGTGTCTTGACATCCAATGTATCCCTGCAAAGTTTGGTGAAGATCTGAGTATGTAGTTTTTGACCTTATCTGGAACCTCCCATCTGAAAATTTGAAAATTCCTAAAAAATCCGTGCAAAATCTTGATGACCCCAATCTCTTGTTTTGTACGTTTTTTCCACGTGTCTTGACATCCAATGTATTCCTGCAATGTTTGGTGAAGATCTGAGTATGTAGTTTCTGACCTTATATGGAACCTCCTATCTGAAAATTTGAAAATTCTTAAAAAATTCGTCCAAAATCTTGATGTCCCCAATCTCTTGTTTTGTACGTTTTTTCCACGTGTCTTGACATGCAAAGTATCCCTGCAACGTTTGGTGAAGATCTGAGTATGTAGTTTTTGACCTTATCTGGAACCTCCCATCTGAAAATTTGAAAATTCTTCAAAAATTCGTCGAAAATCTTGATGTCTCCAATCTCTTGTTTTGTACGTTTTTTCCACGTGTCTTGACATCCAATGTATTCCTGCAATGTTTGGTGAAGATCTGAGTATGTAGTTTTTGACCTTATATGGAACCTACTTTCTGAAAATTTGAAAATTCTTAAAAAATTCGTCGAAAATCTTGATGTCTCCAATCTCTTGTTTTGTACGTTTTTTCCACGTGTCTTGACATGCAAAGTATCCCTGCAACGTTTGGTGAAGATCTGAGTATGTAGTTTTTGACCTTATCTGGAACCTCCTATCTGAAAATTTGAAAATTCTTAAAAAATTCGTCCAAAATCTTGAAGACCCCAATCTCTTGTTTTGTACGTTTTTTCCACGTGTCTTGACATCCAATGTATCCCTGCAAAGTTTGGTGAAGATCTGAGTATGTAGTTTTTGACCTTATATGGAACCTCCTTTCTGAAAATTTGAGAATTCTTAAAAAATTCGTCCAAAATCTTGATGTCTCCAATCTCTTGTTTTGTACGTTTTTTCCACGAGTCTTGACATCCAATGTATCCATGCAAAGTTTGGTGAAGATCTGAGTATGTCGTTTTTGACCTTATCTGGAACCTCCCATCCGAAAATTTGAAAATTCTTAAAAAATTCGTCGAAAATCTTGATGTCTCCAATCTCTTGTTTTGTAAGTTTTTTCCACGTGTCTTGACATGCAAAGTATCCCTGCAACGTTTGGTGAAGATCTGAGTATGTAGTTTTTGACCTTATCTGGAACCTCCTATCTGAAAATTTGAAAATTCTTCAAAAATTCGTCGAAAATCTTGATGTCTCCAATCTCTTGCTTTGTACGAATTTTCCACGTGTCTTGACATCCAATGTATCCCTGCAATGTTTGGTGGAGATCTGAGTATGTAGTTTTTGACCTTATCTGGAACCTCCTATCTGAAAATTTGAAAATTCTTCAAAAATTCGTCAAAAATCTTGATGTCTCCAATCTCTTGTTTTGTACGTTTTTTCCACGTGTCTCGACCTCCAATGTATCCCTGCAAAGTTAGTGAAGATCTGAGTATGTCGTTTTTGACCTTATCTGGAACATCCTTTCTGAAAATTTGAAAATTCTTAAAAAATTCGTCGAAAATCTTGATGTCTCCAATCTCTTGTTTTGTACGTTTTTTCCACGTTTCTTGACACCCAATGTATCCCTGCAAAGTTTGGTGAAGATCTGAGTATGTAGTTTTTGACCTTATATGGAACCTCCTTTCTGAAAATTTGAAAATTCTCAAAAAATTCGTCCATAATCTTGATGTCTCCAATCTCTTGTTTTGTACGTTTTTTCCACGTGTCTTGACATCCAATGTATCCCTGCAAAGTTTGGTGAAGATCTGAGTATGTAGTTTTTGACCTTATATGGAACCTCCTATCTGAAAATTTGAAAATTCTTAAAAAATTCGACCAAAATCTTGATGTTCCGAATCCTATGTTTTGTATGTTTTTTCCACGTGTCTTGACATCCAATGTATCCATGCAAAGTTTGGTGAAGATCTGAGTATGTAGTTTTTGACCTTATATTGAACCTCCCATCTGAAAATTTGAAAATTCTTAAAAAATTCGTCCAAAATCTTGATGACCCCAATCTCTTGTTTTGTACGTTTTTTCCACGTGTCTTGACATCCAAAGTATCCCTGCAAAGTTTGGTGAAGATCTGAGTATGTAGTTTTTGACCTTATCTGGAACCTCCTTTCTGAAAATTTGAGAATTCTTAAAAAATTCGTCCAAAATCTTGATGTCACCAATCTCTTGTTTTGTACGTTTTTTCCACGTGTCTTGACATCCAATGTATCCATGCAAAGTTTGGTGAAGATCTGAGTATGTCGTTTTTGACCTTATCTGGAACCTCCCATCTGAAAATTTGAAAATTCTTAAAAAATTCGTCGAAAATCTTGATGTCTCCAATCTTTTGTTTTGTACGTTTTTTCCACGTGTCTTGACATGCAAAGTATCCCTGCAACGTTTGGTGAAGATCTGAGTATGTAGTTTTTGACCTTATCTGGAACCTCCTATCTGAAAATTTGAAAATTCTTCAAAAATTCGTCGAAAATCTTGATGTCTCCAATCTCTTGTTTTGTACGTTTTTTCCACGTGTCTTGACATCCAATGTATTCCTGCAATGTTTGGTGGAGATCTGAGTATGTAGTTTTAGACCTTATCTGGAACCTCCTATCTGAAAATTTGAAAATTCTTCAAAAATTCGTCCAAAATCTTGATGTCTCCAATCTCTTGTTTTGTACGTTTTTTCCACGTGTCTCGACCTCCAATGGATCCCTGCAAAGTTTGGTGAAGATCTGAGTATGTCGTTTTTGACCTTATCTGGAACATCCTTTCTGAAAATTTGAAAATTCTTAAAAAATTCGTCGAAAATCTTGATGTCTCCAATCTCTTGTTTTGTACGTTTTTTCCACGTGTCTTGACATCCAATGTATCCCTGCAAAGTTTGGTGAAGATCTGAGTATGTAGTTTTTGACCTTATATGGAACCTCCTATCTGAAAATTTGAAAATTCTTAAAAAATTCGTCCAAAATCTTGATGTCTCCAATCTCTTGTTTTGTACGTTTTTTCCACGTGTCTCGACCTCCAATGGATCCCTGCAAAGTTTGGTGAAGATCTGAGTATGTCGTTTTTGACCTTATCTGGAACCTCCCATCTGAAAATTTGAAAATTCTTAAAAAATTCGTCGAAAATCTTGATGTCTCCGATCTCTTGTTTTGTACGTTTTTTCCACGTGTCTTGACATGCAAAGTATCCCTGCAAAGTTTGGTGAAGATCTGAGTATGTCGTTTTTGACCTCATCTGGAACCTCCCATCTGAAAATTTGAAAATTCTTAAAAAATTCGTCGAAAATCTTGATGTCTCCAATCTTTTGTTTTGTACGTTTTTTCCACGTGTCTTGACATGCAAAGTATCCCTGCAACGTTTGGTGAAGATCTGAGTATGTAGTTTTTGACCTTATCTGGAACCTCCTATCTGAAAATTTGAAAATTCTTCAAAAATTCGTCGAAAATCTTGATGTCTCCAATCTTTTGTTTTGTACGTTTTTTCCACGTGTCTTGACATCCAATGTATTCCTGCAATGTTTGGTGGAGATCTGAGTATGTAGTTTTAGACCTTATCTGGAACCTCCTATCTGAAAATTTGAAAATTCTTCAAAAATTCGTCCAAAATCTTGATGTCTCCAATCTCTTGTTTTGTACGTTTTTTCCACGTGTCTCGACCTCCAATGGATCCCTGCAAAGTTTGGTGAAGATCTGAGTATGTCGTTTTTGACCTTATCTGGAACATCCTTTCTGAAAATTTGAAAATTCTTAAAAAATTCGTCGAAAATCTTGATGTCTCCAATCTCTTGTTTTGTACGTTTTTTCCACGTGTCTTGACATCCAATGTATCCCTGCAAAGTTTGGTGAAGATCTGAGTATGTAGTTTTTGACCTTATATGGAACCTCCTATCTGAAAATTTGAAAATTCTTAAAAAATTCGTCCAAAATCTTGATGTCTCCAATCTCTTGTTTTGTACGTTTTTTCCACGTGTCTCGACCTCCAATGGATCCCTGCAAAGTTTGGTGAAGATCTGAGTATGTCGTTTTTGACCTTATCTGGAACCTCCCATCTGAAAATTTGAAAATTCTTAAAAAATTCGTCGAAAATCTTGATGTCTCCGATCTCTTGTTTTGTACGTTTTTTCCACGTGTCTTGACATGCAAAGTATTCCTGCAAAGTTTGGTGAAGATCTGAGTATGTAGTTTTTGACCTCATCTGGAACCTCCTATCTGAAAATTTGAAAATTCTTAAAAAATTCGTCCAAAATCTTGATGTCTCCAATCTCTTGTTTTGTACGTTTTTTCCACGTGTCTTGACATCCAATGTATCCCTGCAATGTTTGGTGAAGATCTGAGTATGTAGTTTTTGACCTTATCTGGAACCTCCCATCTGAAAATTTGAAAATTCCTAAAAAATCCGTCCAAAATCTTGATGACCCCAATCTCTTGTTTTTTACTTTTTTTCCACGTGTCTCGACCTCCAATGTATCCCTGCAAAGTTTGGTGAAGATCTGAGTATGTAGTTTTTGACCTTATATGGAACCTCCTATCTGAAAATTTGAAAATTCTTAAAAAATTCGTCCAAAATCTTGATGTCACCAATCCTATGTTTTGTATGTTTTTTCCACGTGTCTTGACATCCAATGTATCCATGCAAAGTTTGGTGAAGATCTGAGTATGTCGTTTTTGACCTTATCTGGAACCTCCCATCTGAAAATTTGAAAATTCTTAAAAAATTCGTCGAAAATCTTGATGTCTCCGATCTCTTGTTTTGTACGTTTTTTCCACGTGTCTTGACATGCAAAGTATTCCTGCAAAGTTTGGTGAAGATCTGAGTATGTAGTTTTTGACCTCATCTGGAACCTCCTATCTGAAAATTTGAAAATTCTTAAAAAATTCGTCCAAAATTTTGATGTCTCCAATCTCTTGTTTTGTACGTTTTTTCCACGTGTCTTGACATCCAATGTATCCCTGCAATGTTTGGTGAAGATCTGAGTATGTAGTTTTTGACCTTATCTGGAACCTCCCATCTGAAAATTTGAAAATTCCTAAAAAATCCGTCCAAAATCTTGATGACCCCAATCTCTTGTTTTGTACGTTTTTTCCACGTGTCTTGACATCCAATGTATCCCTGCAAAGTTTGGTGAAGATCTGAGTATGTAGTTTTTGACCTTATCTGGAACCTCCTATCTGAAAATTTGAAAATTCTTAAAAAATTCGTCCAAAATCTTGATGTCTCCAATCTCTTGTTTTGTACGTTTTTTCCACGTGTCTTGATATCCAATGTATCCCTGCAAACTTTGGTGAAGATCTGAGTATGTCGTTTTTGACCTTATCTGGAACATCCTTTCTGAAAATTTGAAAATTGTTAAAAAATTCGTCCAAAATCTTGATGTCTCCAATCTCTTTTTTGTACGTTTTTTCCACGTGTCTTGACATCCAATGTATCCTTGCAAAGTTTGGTGAAGATCTGAGTATGTAGTTTTTGACCTTATCTGGAACCTCCCATCTGAAAATTTGAAAATTCTTAAAAAATTCGACCAAAATCTTGATGTCTCCAATCTTTTGTTTTGTACGTTTTTTCCACGTGTCTTGACACATAATGTATCCATGCAAAGTTTGGTGAAGATCTGAGTATGTAGTTTTTGACCTTATATGGAACCTCCTATCTGAAAATTTGAAAATTCTTAAAAAATTCGTCCAAAATCTTGATGTCTCCAATCTCTTGTTTTGTACGTTTTTTCCACGTGTCTTGACATCCAATGTATCCCTGCAAAGTTTGGTGAAGATCTGAGTATGTAGTTTTTGACCTTATCTGGAACCTCCCATCTGAAAATTTGAAAATTCCTAAAAAATTCGTCCAAAATCTTGATGTCTCCAATCTCTTGTTTTGTACGTTTTTTCCACGTGTCTTGATATCCAATGTATCCCTGCAAAGTTTGGTGAAGATCTGAGTATGTCGTTTTTGACCTTATCTGGAACATCCTTTCTGAAAATTTGAAAATTGTTAAAAAATTCGTCCAAAATCTTGATGTCTCCAATCTCTTTTTTGTACGTTTTTTCCACGTGTCTTGACATCCAATGTATCCCTGCAAAGTTTGGTGAAGATCTGAGTATGTAGTTTTTGACCTTATCTGGAACCTCCTATCTGAAAATTTGAAAATTCTTAAAAAATTCGTCCAAAATCTTGATGTCTCCAATCTCTTGTTTTGTACGTTTTTTCCACGTGTCTTGATATCCAATGTATCCCTGCAAAGTTTGGTGGAGATCTGAGTATGTCGTTTTTGACCTTATCTGGAACATCCTTTCTGAAAATTTGAAAATTGTTAAAAAATTCGTCCAAAATCTTGATGTCTCCAATCTCTTTTTTGTACGTTTTTTCCACGTGTCTTGACATCCAATGTATCCCTGCAAAGTTTGGTGAAGATCTGAGTATGTAGTTTTTGACCTTATCTGGAACCTCCCATCTGAAAATTTGAAAATTCTTAAAAAATTCGACCAAAATCTTGATGTCTCCAATCTTTTGTTTTGTACGTTTTTTCCACGTGTCTTGACACATAATGTATCCATGCAAAGTTTGGTGAAGATCTGAGTATGTAGTTTTTGACCTTATATGGAACCTCCTATCTGAAAATTTGAAAATTCTTAAAAAATTCGTCCAAAATCTTGATGTCTCCAATCTCTTGTTTTGTACGTTTTTTCCACGTGTCTTGACATCCAATGTATCCCTGCAAAGTTTGGTGAAGATCTGAGTATGTAGTTTTTGACCTTATCTGGAACCTCCCATCTGAAAATTTGAAAATTCCTAAAAAATCCGTGCAAAATCTTGATGACCCCAATCTCTTGTTTTGTACGTTTTTTCCACGTGTCTTGACATCCAATGTATTCCTGCAATGTTTGGTGAAGATCTGAGTATGTAGTTTTTGACCTTATATGGAACCTCCTATCTGAAAATTTGAAAATTCTTAAAAAATTCGTCGAAAATCTTGATGTCTCCAATCTCTTGTTTTGTACGTTTTTTCCACGTGTCTTGACATGCAAAGTATCCCTGCAACGTTTGGTGAAGATCTGAGTATGTAGTTTTTGACCTTATCTGGAACCTCCTATCTGAAAATTTGAAAATCCTTCAAAAATTCGTCGAAAATCTTGATGTCTCCAATCTCTTGCTTTGTACGTTTTTTCCACGTGTCTTGACATCCAATGTATCCCTGCAATGTTTGGTGGAGATCTGAGTATGTAGTTTTTGACCTTATCTGGAACCTCCTATCTGAAAATTTGAAAATTCTTCAAAAATTCGTCCAAAATCTTGATGTCTCCAATCTCTTGTTTTGTACGTTTTTTCCACGTGTCTCGACCTCCAATGTATCCCTGCAAAGTTAGTGAAGATCTGAGTATGTCGTTTTTGACCTTATCTGGAACATCCTTTCTGAAAATTTGAAAATTCTTAAAAAATTCGTCGAAAATCTTGATGTCTCCAATCTCTTGTTTTGTACGTTTTTTCCACGTTTCTTGACATCCAATGTATCCCTGCAAAGTTTGGTGAAGATCTGAGTATGTAGTTTTTGACCTTATATGGAACCTCCTTTCTGAAAATTTGAAAATTCTCAAAAAATTCGTCCATAATCTTGATGTCTCCAATCTCTTGTTTTGTACGTTTTTTCCACGTGTCTTGACATCCAATGTATCCCTGCAATGTTTGGTGAAGATCTGAGTATGTAGTTTTTGACCTTATATGGAACCTCCTATCTGAAAATTTGAAAATTCTTAAAAAATTCGTCCAAAATCTTGATGTCACCAATCCTATGTTTTGTATGTTTTTTCCACGTGTCTTGACATCCAATGTATCCATGCAAAGTTTGGTGAAGATCTGAGTATGTCGTTTTTGACCTTATCTGGAACCTCCCATCTGAAAATTTGAAAATTCTTAAAAAATTCGTCGAAAATCTTGATGTCTCCGATCTCTTGTTTTGTACGTTTTTTCCACGTGTCTTGACATGCAAAGTATTCCTGCAAAGTTTGGTGAAGATCTGAGTATGTAGTTTTTGACCTCATCTGGAACCTCCTATCTGAAAATTTGAAAATTCTTAAAAAATTCGTCCAAAATTTTGATGTCTCCAATCTCTTGTTTTGTACGTTTTTTCCACGTGTCTTGACATCCAATGTATCCCTGCAATGTTTGGTGAAGATCTGAGTATGTAGTTTTTGACCTTATCTGGAACCTCCCATCTGAAAATTTGAAAATTCCTAAAAAATCCGTCCAAAATCTTGATGACCCCAATCTCTTGTTTTGTATGTTTTTTCCACGTGTCTTGACATCCAATGTATCCCTGCAAAGTTTGGTGAAGATCTGAGTATGTAGTTTTTGACCTTATCTGGAACCTCCTATCTGAAAATTTGAAAATTCTTAAAAAATTCGTCCAAAATTTTGATGTCTCCAATCTCTTGTTTTGTACGTTTTTTCCACGTGTCTTGATATCCAATGTATCCCTGCAAAGTTTGGTGAAGATCTGAGTATGTCGTTTTTGACCTTATATGGAACCTCCTTTCTGAAAATTTGAGAATTCTTAAAAAATTCGTCCAAAATCTTGATGTCTCCAATCTCTTGTTTTGTACGTTTTTTCCACGTGTCTTGACATCCAATGTATCCCTGCAAAGTTTGGTGAAGATCTGAGTATGTAGTTTTTGACCTTATCTGGAACCTCCCATCTGAAAATTTGAAAATTCCTAAAAAATCCGTGCAAAATCTTGATGACCCCAATCTCTTGTTTTGTACGTTTTTTCCACGTGTCTTGACATCCAATGTATTCCTGCAATGTTTGGTGAAGATCTGAGTATGTAGTTTTTGACCTTATATGGAACCTCCTATCTGAAAATTTGAAAATTCTTAAAAAATTCGACCAAAATCTTGATGTTCCGAATCCTATGTTTTGTATGTTTTTTCCACGTGTCTTGACATCCAATGTATCCATGCAAAGTTTGGTGAAGATCTGAGTATGTAGTTTTTGACCTTATATTGAACCTCCCATCTGAAAATTTGAAAATTCTTAAAAAATTCGTCCAAAATCTTGATGACCCCAATCTCTTGTTTTGTACGTTTTTTCCACGTGTCTTGACATCCAAAGTATCCCTGCAAAGTTTGGTGAAGATCTGAGTATGTAGTTTTTGACCTTATATGGAACCTCCTTTCTGAAAATTTGAGAATTCTTAAAAAATTCGTCCAAAATCTTGATGTCTCCAATCTCTTGTTTTGTACGTTTTTTCCACGTGTCTTGACATCCAATGTATCCATGCAAAGTTTGGTGAAGATCTGAGTATGTCGTTTTTGACCTTATCTGGAACCTCCCATCTGAAAATTTGAAAATTCTTAAAAAATTCGACCAAAATCTTGATGTTCCGAATCCTATGTTTTGTATGTTTTTTCCACGTGTCTTGACATCCAATGTATCCATGCAAAGTTTGGTGAAGATCTGAGTATGTAGTTTTTGACCTTATATTGAACCTCCCATCTGAAAATTTGAAAATTCTTAAAAAATTCGTCCAAAATCTTGATGACCCCAATCTCTTGTTTTGTACGTTTTTTCCACGTGTCTTGACATCCAAAGTATCCCTGCAAAGTTTGGTGAAGATCTGAGTATGTAGTTTTTGACCTTATCTGGAACCTCCCATCTGAAAATTTGAAAATTCTTAAAATATTCGACCAAAATCTTGATGTCTCCAATCTTTTGTTTTGTACGTTTTTTCCACGTGTCTTGACACATAATGTATCCATGCAAAGTTTGGTGAAGATCTGAGTATGTAGTTTTTGACCTTATATGGAACCTCCTATCTGAAAATTTGAAAATTCTTAAAAAATTCGTCCAAAATCTTGATGTCTCCAATCTCTTGTTTTGTACGTTTTTTCCACGTGTCTTGACATCCAATGTATCCCTGCAAAGTTTGGTGAAGATCTGAGTATGTAGTTTTTGACCTTATCTGGAACCTCCCATCTGAAAATTTGAAAATTCCTAAAAAATCCGTGCAAAATCTTGATGACCCCAATCTCTTGTTTTGTACGTTTTTTCCACGTGTCTTGACATCCAATGTATTCCTGCAATGTTTGGTGAAGATCTGAGTATGTAGTTTTTGACCTTATATGGAACCTCCTATCTGAAAATTTGAAAATTCTTAAAAAATTCGACCAAAATCTTGATGTTCCGAATCCTATGTTTTGTATGTTTTTTCCACGTGTCTTGACATCCAATGTATCCATGCAAAGTTTGGTGAAGATCTGAGTATGTAGTTTTTGACCTTATATTGAACCTCCCATCTGAAAATTTGAAAATTCTTAAAAAATTCGTCCAAAATCTTGATGACCCCAATCTCTTGTTTTGTACGTTTTTTCCACGTGTCTTGACATCCAAAGTATCCCTGCAAAGTTTGGTGAAGATCTGAGTATGTAGTTTTTGACCTTATATGGAACCTCCTTTCTGAAAATTTGAGAATTCTTAAAAAATTCGTCCAAAATCTTGATGTCTCCAATCTCTTGTTTTGTACGTTTTTTCCACGTGTCTTGACATCCAATGTATCCATGCAAAGTTTGGTGAAGATCTGAGTATGTCGTTTTTGACCTTATCTGGAACCTCCCATCTGAAAATTTGAAAATTCTTAAAAAATTCGTCGAAAATCTTGATGTCTCCAATCTTTTGTTTTGTACGTTTTTTCCACGTGTCTTGACATGCAAAGTATCCCTGCAACGTTTGGTGAAGATCTGAGTATGTAGTTTTTGACCTTATCTGGAACCTCCTATCTGAAAATTTGAAAATTCTTCAAAAATTCGTCGAAAATCTGATGTCTCCAATCTCTTGTTTTGTACGTTTTTTCCACGTGTCTTGACATCCAATGTATTCCTGCAATGTTTGGTGGAGATCTGAGTATGTAGTTTTAGACCTTATCTGGAACCTCCTATCTGAAAATTTGAAAATTCTTCAAAAATTCGTCCAAAATCTTGATGTCTCCAATCTCTTGTTTTGTACGTTTTTTCCACGTGTCTCGACCTCCAATGGATCCCTGCAAAGTTTGGTGAAGATCTGAGTATGTCGTTTTTGACCTTATCTGGAACATCCTTTCTGAAAATTTGAAAATTCTTAAAAAATTCGTCGAAAATCTTGATGTCTCCAATCTCTTGTTTTGTACGTTTTTTCCACGTGTCTTGACATCCAATGTATCCCTGCAAAGTTTGGTGAAGATCTGAGTATGTAGTTTTTGACCTTATATGGAACCTCCTATCTGAAAATTTGAAAATTCTTAAAAAATTCGTCCAAAATCTTGATGTCTCCAATCTCTTGTTTTGTACGTTTTTTCCACGTGTCTCGACCTCCAATGGATCCCTGCAAAGTTTGGTGAAGATCTGAGTATGTCGTTTTTGACCTTATCTGGAACCTCCCATCTGAAAATTTGAAAATTCTTAAAAAATTCGTCGAAAATCTTGATGTCTCCGATCTCTTGTTTTGTACGTTTTTTCCACGTGTCTTGACATGCAAAGTATTCCTGCAAAGTTTGGTGAAGATCTGAGTATGTCGTTTTTGACCTTATCTGGAACCTCCCATCTGAAAATTTGAAAATTCTTAAAAAATTCGTCGAAAATCTTGATGTCTCCAATCTTTTGTTTTGTACGTTTTTTCCACGTGTCTTGACATGCAAAGTATCCCTGCAACGTTTGGTGAAGATCTGAGTATGTAGTTTTTGACCTTATCTGGAACCTCCTATCTGAAAATTTGAAAATTCTTCAAAAATTCGTCGAAAATCTTGATGTCTCCAATCTCTTGTTTTGTACGTTTTTTCCACGTGTCTTGACATCCAATGTATTCCTGCAATGTTTGGTGGAGATCTGAGTATGTAGTTTTAGACCTTATCTGGAACCTCCTATCTGAAAATTTGAAAATTCTTCAAAAATTCGTCCAAAATCTTGATGTCTCCAATCTCTTGTTTTGTACGTTTTTTCCACGTGTCTCGACCTCCAATGGATCCCTGCAAAGTTTGGTGAAGATCTGAGTATGTCGTTTTTTACCTTATCTGGAACATCCTTTCTGAAAATTTGAAAATTCTTAAAAAATTCGTCGAAAATCTTGATGTCTCCAATCTCTTGTTTTGTACGTTTTTTCCACGTGTCTTGACATCCAATGTATCCCTGCAAAGTTTGGTGAAGATCTGAGTATGTAGTTTTTGACCTTATATGGAACCTCCTATCTGAAAATTTGAAAATTCTTAAAAAATTCGTCCAAAATCTTGATGTCTCCAATCTCTTGTTTTGTACGTTTTTTCCACGTGTCTCGACCTCCAATGGATCCCTGCAAAGTTTGGTGAAGATCTGAGTATGTCGTTTTTGACCTTATCTGGAACCTCCCATCTGAAAATTTGAAAATTCTTAAAAAATTCGTCGAAAATCTTGATGTCTCCGATCTCTTGTTTTGTACGTTTTTTCCACGTGTCTTGACATGCAAAGTATTCCTGCAAAGTTTGGTGAAGATCTGAGTATGTAGTTTTTGACCTCATCTGGAACCTCCTATCTGAAAATTTGAAAATTCTTAAAAAATTCGTCCAAAATCTTGATGTCTCCAATCTCTTGTTTTGTACGTTTTTTCCACGTGTCTTGACATCCAATGTATCCCTGCAATGTTTGGTGAAGATCTGAGTATGTAGTTTTTGACCTTATCTGGAACCTCCCATCTGAAAATTTGAAAATTCTTAAAAAATCCGTCCAAAATCTTGATGACCCCAATCTCTTGTTTTGTACGTTTTTTCCACGTGTCTTGACATCCAATGTATCCCTGCAAAGTTTGGTGAAGATCTGAGTATGTAGTTTTTGACCTTATGTGGAACCTCCGATCTGAAAATTTGAAAATTCTTAAAAAATTCGTCCAAAATCTTGATGTCTCCAATCTCTTGTTTTGTACGTTTTTTCCACGTGTCTTGATATCCAATGTATCCCTGCAAAGTTTGGTGAAGATCTGAGTATGTCGTTTTTGACCTTATCTGGAACATCCTTTCTGAAAATTTGAAAATTGTTAAAAAATTCGTCCAAAATCTTGATGTCTCCAATCTCTTTTTTGTACGTTTTTTCCACGTGTCTTGACATCCAATGTATCCCTGCCAAGTTTGGTGAAGATCTGAGTATGTAGTTTTTGACCTTATCTGGAACCTCCCATCTGAAAATTTGAAAATTCTTAAAAAATTCGACCAAAATCTTGATGTCTCCAATCTTTTGTTTTGTACGTTTTTTCCACGTGTCTTGACACATAATGTATCCATGCAAAGTTTGGTGAAGATCTGAGTATGTAGTTTTTGACCTTATATGGAACCTCCTATCTGAAAATTTGAAAATTCTTAAAAAATTCGTCCAAAATCTTGATGTCTCCAATCTCTTGTTTTGTACGTTTTTTCCACGTGTCTTGACATCCAATGTATCCCTGCAAAGTTTGGTGAAGATCTGAGTATGTAGTTTTTGACCTTATCTGGAACCTCCCATCTGAAAATTTGAAAATTCCTAAAAAATTCGTCCAAAATCTTGATGTCTCCAATCTCTTGTTTTGTACGTTTTTTCCACGTGTCTTGATATCCAATGTATCCCTGCAAAGTTTGGTGAAGATCTGAGTATGTCGTTTTTGACCTTATCTGGAACATCCTTTCTGAAAATTTGAAAATTGTTAAAAAATTCGTCCAAAATCTTGATGTCTCCAATCTCTTTTTTGTACGTTTTTTCCACGTGTCTTGACATCCAATGTATCCCTGCAAAGTTTGGTGAAGATCTGAGTATGTAGTTTTTGACCTTATCTGGAACCTCCTATCTGAAAATTTGAAAATTCTTAAAAAATTCGTCCAAAATCTTGATGTCTCCAATCTCTTGTTTTGTACGTTTTTTCCACGTGTCTTGATATCCAATGTATCCCTGCAAAGTTTGGTGAAGATCTGAGTATGTCGTTTTTGACCTTATCTGGAACATCCTTTCTGAAAATTTGAAAATTGTTAAAAAATTCGTCCAAAATCTTGATGTCTCCAATCTCTTTTTTGTACGTTTTTTCCACGTGTCTTGACATCCAATGTATCCCTGCAAAGTTTGGTGAAGATCTGAGTATGTAGTTTTTGACCTTATCTGGAACCTCCCATCTGAAAATTTGAAAATTCTTAAAATATTCGACCAAAATCTTGATGTCTCCAATCTTTTGTTTTGTACGTTTTTTCCACGTGTCTTGACACATAATGTATCCATGCAAAGTTTGGTGAAGATCTGAGTATGTAGTTTTTGACCTTATATGGAACCTCCTATCTGAAAATTTGAAAATTCTTAAAAAATTCGTCCAAAATCTTGATGTCTCCAATCTCTTGTTTTGTACGTTTTTTCCACGTGTCTTGACATCCAATGTATCCCTGCAAAGTTTGGTGAAGATCTGAGTATGTAGTTTTTGACCTTATCTGGAACCTCCCATCTGAAAATTTGAAAATTCCTAAAAAATCCGTGCAAAATCTTGATGACCCCAATCTCTTGTTTTGTACGTTTTTTCCACGTGTCTTGACATCCAATGTATTCCTGCAATGTTTGGTGAAGATCTGAGTATGTAGTTTTTGACCTTATATGGAACCTCCTATCTGAAAATTTGAAAATTCTTAAAAAATTCGACCAAAATCTTGATGTTCCGAATCCTATGTTTTGTATGTTTTTTCCACGTGTCTTGACATCCAATGTATCCATGCAAAGTTTGGTGAAGATCTGAGTATGTAGTTTTTGACCTTATATTGAACCTCCCATCTGAAAATTTGAAAATTCTTAAAAAATTCGTCCAAAATCTTGATGACCCCAATCTCTTGTTTTGTACGTTTTTTCCACGTGTCTTGACATCCAAAGTATCCCTGCAAAGTTTGGTGAAGATCTGAGTATGTAGTTTTTGACCTTATATGGAACCTCCTTTCTGAAAATTTGAGAATTCTTAAAAAATTCGTCCAAAATCTTGATGTCTCCAATCTCTTGTTTTGTACGTTTTTTCCACGTGTCTTGACATCCAATGTATCCATGCAAAGTTTGGTGAAGATCTGAGTATGTCGTTTTTGACCTTATCTGGAACCTCCCATCTGAAAATTTGAAAATTCTTAAAAAATTCGTCGAAAATCTTGATGTCTCCAATCTTTTGTTTTGTACGTTTTTTCCACGTGTCTTGACATGCAAAGTATCCCTGCAACGTTTGGTGAAGATCTGAGTATGTAGTTTTTGACCTTATCTGGAACCTCCTATCTGAAAATTTGAAAATTCTTCAAAAATTCGTCGAAAATCTTGATGTCTCCAATCTCTTGTTTTGTACGTTTTTTCCACGTTTCTTGACATCCAATGTATCCCTGCAAAGTTTGGTGAAGATCTGAGTATGTAGTTTTTGACCTTATATGGAACCTCCTTTCTGAAAATTTGAAAATTCTCAAAAAATTCGTCCATAATCTTGATGTCTCCAATCTCTTGTTTTGTACGTTTTTTCCACGTGTCTTGACATCTAATGTATCCCTGCAAAGTTTGGTGAAGATCTGAGTATGTAGTTTTTGACCTTATATGGAACCTCCTATCTGAAAATTTGAAAATTCTTAAAAAATTCGTCCAAAATCTTGATGTCACCAATCCTATGTTTTGTATGTTTTTTCCACGTGTCTTGACATCCAATGTATCCATGCAAAGTTTGGTGAAGATCTGAGTATGTCGTTTTTGACCTTATCTGGAACCTCCCATCTGAAAATTTGAAAATTCTTAAAAAATTCGTCGAAAATCTTGATGTCTCCGATCTCTTGTTTTGTACGTTTTTTCCACGTGTCTTGACATGCAAAGTATTCCTGCAAAGTTTGGTGAAGATCTGAGTATGTAGTTTTTGACCTCATCTGGAACCTCCTATCTGAAAATTTGAAAATTCTTAAAAAATTCGTCCAAAATTTTGATGTCTCCAATCTCTTGTTTTGTACGTTTTTTCCACGTGTCTTGACATCCAATGTATCCCTGCAATGTTTGGTGAAGATCTGAGTATGTAGTTTTTGACCTTATCTGGAACCTCCCATCTGAAAATTTGAAAATTCCTAAAAAATCCGTCCAAAATCTTGATGACCCCAATCTCTTGTTTTGTACGTTTTTTCCACGTGTCTTGACATCCAATGTATCCCTGCAAAGTTTGGTGAAGATCTGAGTCTGTAGTTTTTGACCTTATCTGGAACCTCCTATCTGAAAATTTGAAAATTCTTAAAAAATTCGTCCAAAATCTTGATGTCTCCAATCTCTTGTTTTGTACGTTTTTTCCACGTGTCTTGATATCCAATGTATCCCTGCAAAGTTTGGTGAAGATCTGAGTATGTCGTTTTTGACCTTATCTGGAACATCCTTTCTGAAAATTTGAAAATTTTTAAAAAATTCGTCCAAAATCTTGATGTCTCCAATCTCTTTTTTGTACGTTTTTTCCACGTGTCTTGAAATCCAATGTATCCCTGCAAAGTTTGGTGAAGATCTGAGTATGTAGTTTTTGACCTTATCTGGAACCTCCCATCTGAAAATTTGAAAATTCTTAAAAAATTCGACCAAAATCTTGATGTCTCCAATCTTTTGTTTTGTACGTTTTTTCCACGTGTCTTGACACATAATGTATCCATGCAAAGTTTGGTGAAGATCTGAGTATGTAGTTTTTGACCTTATATGGAACCTCCTATCTGAAAATTTGAAAATTCTTAAAAAATTCGTCCAAAATCTTGATGTCTCCAATCTCTTGTTTTGTACGTTTTTTCCACGTGTCTTGACATCCAATGTATCCCTGCAAAGTTTGGTGAAGATCTGAGTATGTAGTTTTTGACCTTATCTGGAACCTCCCATCTGAAAATTTGAAAATTCCTAAAAAATCCGTGCAAAATCTTGATGACCCCAATCTCTTGTTTTGTACGTTTTTTCCACGTGTCTTGACATCCAATGTATTCCTGCAATGTTTGGTGAAGATCTGAGTATGTAGTTTTTGACCTTATATGGAACCTCCTATCTGAAAATTTGAAAATTCTTAAAAAATTCGACCAAAATCTTGATGTTCCGAATCCTATGTTTTGTATGTTTTTTCCACGTGTCTTGACATCCAATGTATCCATGCAAAGTTTGGTGAAGATCTGAGTATGTAGTTTTTGACCTTATATTGAACCTCCCATCTGAAAATTTGAAAATTCTTAAAAAATTCGTCCAAAATCTTGATGACCCCAATCTCTTGTTTTGTACGTTTTTTCCACGTGTCTTGACATCCAAAGTATCCCTGCAAAGTTTGGTGAAGATCTGAGTATGTAGTTTTTGACCTTATATGGAACCTCCTTTCTGAAAATTTGAGAATTCTTAAAAAATTCGTCCAAAATCTTGATGTCTCCAATCTCTTGTTTTGTACGTTTTTTCCACGTGTCTTGACATCCAATGTATCCATGCAAAGTTTGGTGAAGATCTGAGTATGTCGTTTTTGACCTTATCTGGAACCTCCCATCTGAAAATTTGAAAATTCTTAAAAAATTCGTCGAAAATCTTGATGTCTCCAATCTTTTGTTTTGTACGTTTTTTCCACGTGTCTTGACATCCAATGTATCCCTGCAAAGTTTGGTGAAGATCTGAGTATGTAGTTTTTGACCTTATCTGGAACCTCCTATCTGAAAATTTGAAAATTCCTAAAAAATTCGTCGAAAATCTTGATGTCTCCAATCTCTTGTTTTGTACGTTTTTTCCACGTGTCTCGACCTCCAATGGATCCCTGCAAAGTTTGGTGAAGATCTGAGTATGTCGTTTTTGACCTTATCTGGAACATCCTTTCTGAAAATTTGAAAATTCTTAAAAAATTCGTCGAAAATCTTGATGTCTCCAATCTCTTGTTTTGTACGTTTTTTCCACGTGTCTTGACATCCAATGTATCCCTGCAAAGTTTGGTGAAGATCTGAGTATGTAGTTTTTGACCTTATATGGAACCTCCTATCTGAAAATTTGAAAATTCTTAAAAAATTCGTCCAAAATCTTGATGTCTCCAATCTCTTGTTTTGTACGTTTTTTCCACGTGTCTCGACCTCCAATGGATCCCTGCAAAGTTTGGTGAAGATCTGAGTATGTCGTTTTTGACCTTATCTGGAACCTCCCATCTGAAAATTTGAAAATTCTTAAAAAATTCGTCGAAAATCTTGATGTCTCCGATCTCTTGTTTTGTACGTTTTTTCCACGTGTCTTGACATGCAAAGTATTCCTGCAAAGTTTGGTGAAGATCTGAGTATGTCGTTTTTGACCTCATCTGGAACCTCCCTTCTGAAAATTTGAAAATTCTTAAAAAATTCGTCGAAAATCTTGATGTCTCCAATCTTTTGTTTTGTACGTTTTTTCCACGTGTCTTGACATGCAAAGTATCCCTGCAACGTTTGGTGAAGATCTGAGTATGTAGTTTTTGACCTTATCTGGAACCTCCTATCTGAAAATTTGAAAATTCTTCAAAAATTCGTCGAAAATCTTGATGTCTCCAATCTCTTGTTTTGTACGTTTTTTCCACGTGTCTTGACATCCAATGTATTCCTGCCATGTTTGGTGGAGATCTGAGTATGTAGTTTTAGACCTTATCTGGAACCTCCTATCTGAAAATTTGAAAATTCTTCAAAAATTCGTCCAAAATCTTGATGTCTCCAATCTCTTGTTTTGTACGTTTTTTCCACGTGTCTCGACCTCCAATGGATCCCTGCAAAGTTTGGTGAAGATCTGAGTATGTCGTTTTTGACCTTATCTGGAACATCCTTTCTGAAAATTTGAAAATTCTTAAAAAAATCGTCGAAAATCTTGATGTCTCCAATCTCTTGTTTTGTACGTTTTTTCCACGTGTCTTGACATCCAATGTATCCCTGCAAAGTTTGGTGAAGATCTGAGTATGTAGTTTTTGACCTTATATGGAACCTCCTATCTGAAAATTTGAAAATTCTTAAAAAATTCGTCCAAAATCTTGATGTCTCCAATCTCTTGTTTTGTACGTTTTTTCCACGTGTCTCGACCTCCAATGGATCCCTGCAAAGTTTGGTGAAGATCTGAGTATGTCGTTTTTGACCTTATCTGGAACCTCCCATCTGAAAATTTGAAAATTCTTAAAAAATTCGTCGAAAATCTTGATGTCTCCGATCTCTTGTTTTGTACGTTTTTTTCACGTGTCTTGACATGCAAAGTATTCCTGCAAAGTTTGGTGAAGATCTGAGTATGTAGTTTTTGACCTCATCTGGAACCTCCTATCTGAAAATTTGAAAATTCTTAAAAAATTCGTCCAAAATCTTGATGTCTCCAATCTCTTGTTTTGTACGTTTTTTCCACGTGTCTTGACATCCAATGTATCCCTGCAATGTTTGGTGAAGATCTGAGTATGTAGTTTTTGACCTTATCTGGAACCTCCCATCTGAAAATTTGAAAATTCCTAAAAAATCCGTCCAAAATCTTGATGACCCCAATCTCTTGTTTTGTACTTTTTTTCCACGTGTCTCGACCTCCAATGTATCCCTGCAAAGTTTGGTGAAGATCTGAGTATGTAGTTTTTGACCTTATATGGAACCTCCTATCTGAAAATTTGAAAATTCTTAAAAAATTCGTCCAAAATCTTGATGTCACCAATCCTATGTTTTGTATGTTTTTTCCACGTGTCTTGACATCCAATGTATCCATGCAAAGTTTGGTGAAGATCTGAGTATGTCGTTTTTGACCTTATCTGGAACCTCCCATCTAAAAATTTGAAAATTCTTAAAAAATTCGTCGAAAATCTTGATGTCTCCGATCTCTTGTTTTGTACGTTTTTTCCACGTGTCTTGACATGCAAAGTATTCCTGCAAAGTTTGGTGAAGATCTGAGTATGTAGTTTTTGACCTCATCTGGAACCTCCTATCTGAAAATTTGAAAATTCTTAAAAAATTCGTCCAAAATTTTGATGTCTCCAATCTCTTGTTTTGTACGTTTTTTCCACGTGTCTTGACATCCAATGTATCCCTGCAATGTTTGGTGAAGATCTGAGTATGTAGTTTTTGACCTTATCTGGAACCTCCCATCTGAAAATTTGAAAATTCCTAAAAAATCCGTCCAAAATCTTGATGACCCCAATCTCTTGTTTTGTACGTTTTTTCCACGTGTCTTGACATCCAATGTATCCCTGCAAAGTTTGGTGAAGATCTGAGTATGTAGTTTTTGACCTTATCTGGAACCTCCTATCTGAAAATTTGAAAATTCTTAAAAAATTCGTCCAAAATCTTGATGTCTCCAATCTCTTGTTTTGTACGTTTTTTCCACGTGTCTTGATATCCAATGTATCCCTGCAAAGTTTGGTGAAGATCTGAGTATGTCGTTTTTGACCTTATCTGGAACATCCTTTCTGAAAATTTGAAAATTGTTAAAAAATTCGTCCAAAATCTTGATGTCTCCAATCTCTTTTTTGTACGTTTTTTCCACGTGTCTTGACATCCAATGTATCCCTGCAAAGTTTGGTGAAGATCTGAGTATGTAGTTTTTGACCTTATCTGGAACCTCCCATCTGAAAATTTGAAAATTCTTAAAAAATTCGACCAAAATCTTGATGTCTCCAATCTTTTGTTTTGTACGTTTTTTCCACGTGTCTTGACACATAATGTATCCATGCAAAGTTTGGTGAAGATCTGAGTATGTAGTTTTTGACCTTATATGGAACCTCCTATCTGAAAATTTGAAAATTCTTAAAAAATTCGTCCAAAATCTTGATGTCTCCAATCTCTTGTTTTGTACGTTTTTTCCACGTGTCTTGACATCCAATGTATCCCTGCAAAGTTTGGTGAAGATCTGAGTATGTAGTTTTTGACCTTATCTGGAACCTCCCATCTGAAAATTTGAAAATTCCTAAAAAATTCGTCCAAAATCTTGATGTCTCCAATCTCTTGTTTTGTACGTTTTTTCCACGTGTCTTGATATCCAATGTATCCCTGCAAAGTTTGGTGAAGATCTGAGTATGTCGTTTTTGACCTTATCTGGAACATCCTTTCTGAAAATTTGAAAATTGTTAAAAAATTCGTCCAAAATCTTGATGTCTCCAATCTCTTTTTTGTACGTTTTTTCCACGTGTCTTGACATCCAATGTATCCCTGCAAAGTTTGGTGAAGATCTGAGTATGTAGTTTTTGACCTTATCTGGAACCTCCTATCTGAAAATTTGAAAATTCTTAAAAAATTCGTCCAAAATCTTGATGTCTCCAATCTCTTGTTTTGTACGTTTTTTCCACGTGTCTTGATAACCAATGTATCCTTGCAAAGTTTGGTGAAGATCTGAGTATGTCGTTTTTGACCTTATCTGGAACCTCCTATCTGAAAATTTGAAAATTGTTAAAAAATTCGTCCAAAATCTTGATGTCTCCAATCTCTTTTTTGTACGTTTTTTCCACGTGTCTTGACATCCAATGTATCCCTGCAAAGTTTGGTGAAGATCTGAGTATGTAGTTTTTGACCTTATCTGGAACCTCCCATCTGAAAATTTGAAAATTCCTAAAAAATCCGTGCAAAATCTTGATGACCCCAATCTCTTGTTTTGTACGTTTTTTCCACGTGTCTTGACATCCAATGTATCCATGCAAAGTTTGGTGAAGATCTGAGTATGTCGTTTTTGACCTTATCTGGAACCTCCCATCCGAAAATTTGAAAATTCTTAAATAATTCGTCGAAAATCTTGATGTCTCCAATCTCTTGTTTTGTACGTCTTTTCCACGTGTCTTGACATGCAAAGTATCCCTGCAACGTTTGGTGAAGATCTGAGTATGTAGTTTTTGACCTTATCTGGAACCTCCTATCTGAAAATTTGAAAATTCTTCAAAAATTCGTCGAAAATCTTGATGTCTCCAATCTCTTGCTTTGTACGTTTTTTCCACGTGTCTTGACATGCAATGTATCCCTGCAATGTTTGGTGGAGATCTGAGTATGTAGTTTTTGACCTTATCTGGAACCTCCTATCTGAAAATTTGAAAATTCTTCAAAAATTCGTCCAAAATCTTGATGTCTCCAATCTCTTGTTTTGTACGTTTTTTCCACGTGTCTCGACCTCCAATGTATCCCTGCAAAGTTAGTGAAGATCTGAGTATGTCGTTTTTGACCTTATCTGGAACATCCTTTCTGAAAATTTGAAAATTCTTAAAAAATTCGTCGAAAATCTTGATGTCTCCAATCTCTTGTTTTGTACGTTTTTTCCACGTTTCTTGACATCCAATGTATCCCTGCAAAGTTTGGTGAAGATCTGAGTATGTAGTTTTTGACCTTATATGGAACCTCCTTTCTGAAAATTTGAAAATTCTCAAAAAATTCGTCCATAATCTTGATGTCTCCAATCTCTTGTTTTGTACGTTTTTTCCACGTGTCTTGACATCCAATGTATCCCTGCAAAGTTTGGTGAAGATCTGAGTATGTAGTTTTTGACCTTATATGGAACCTCCTATCTGAAAATTTGAAAATTCTTAAAAAATTCGTCCAAAATCTTGATGTCACCAATCCTATGTTTTGTATGTTTTTTCCACGTGTCTTGACATCCAATGTATCCATGCAAAGTTTGGTGAAGATCTGAGTATGTCGTTTTTGACCTTATCTGGAACCTCCCATCTGAAAATTTGAAAATTCTTAAAAAATTCGTCGAAAATCTTGATGTCTCCGATCTCTTGTTTTGTACGTTTTTTCCACGTGTCTTGACATGCAAAGTATTCCTGCAAAGTTTGGTGAAGATCTGAGTATGTAGTTTTTGACCTCATCTGGAACCTCCTATCTGAAAATTTGAAAATTCTTAAAAAATTCGTCCAAAATTTTGATGTCTCCAAGCTCTTGTTTTGTACGTTTTTTCCACGTGTCTTGACATCCAATGTATCCCTGCAATGTTTGGTGAAGATCTGAGTATGTAGTTTTTGACCTTATCTGGAACCTCCCATCTGAAAATTTGAAAATTCCTAAAAAATCCGTCCAAAATCTTGATGACCCCAATCTCTTGTTTTGTACGTTTTTTCCACGTGTCTTGACATCCAATGTATCCCTGCAAAGTTTGGTGAAGATCTGAGTATGTAGTTTTTGACCTTATCTGGAACCTCCTATCTGAAAATTTGAAAATTCTTAAAAAATTCGTCCAAAATCTTGATGTCTCCAATCTCTTGTTTTGTACGTTTTTTCCACGTGTCTTGATATCCAATGTATCCCTGCAAAGTTTGGTGAAGATCTGAGTATGTCGTTTTTGACCTTATCTGGAACATCCTTTCTGAAAATTTGAAAATTGTTAAAAAATTCGTCCAAAATCTTGATGTCTCCAATCTCTTTTTTGTACGTTTTTTCCACGTGTCTTGACATCCAATGTATCCCTGCAAAGTTTGGTGAAGATCTGAGTATGTAGTTTTTGACCTTATCTGGAACCTCCCATCTGAAAATTTGAAAATTCTTAAAAAATTCGACCAAAATCTTGATGTCTCCAATCTTTTGTTTTGTACGTTTTTTCCACGTGTCTTGACACATAATGTATCCATGCAAAGTTTGGTGAAGATCTGAGTATGTAGTTTTTGACCTTATATGGAACCTCCTATCTGAAAATTTGAAAATTCTTAAAAAATTCGTCCAAAATCTTGATGTCTCCAATCTCTTGTTTTGTACGTTTTTTCCACGTGTCTTGACATCCAATGTATCCCTGCAAAGTTTGGTGAAGATCTGAGTATGTAGTTTTTGACCTTATCTGGAACCTCCCATCTGAAAATTTGAAAATTCCTAAAAAATCCGTGCAAAATCTTGATGACCCCAATCTCTTGTTTTGTACGTTTTTTCCACGTGTCTTGACATCCAATGTATTCCTGCAATGTTTGGTGAAGATCTGAGTATGTAGTTTTTGACCTTATATGGAACCTCCTATCTGAAAATTTGAAAATTCTTAAAAAATTCGACCAAAATCTTGATGTTCCGAATCCTATGTTTTGTATGTTTTTTCCACGTGTCTTGACATCCAATGTATCCATGCAAAGTTTGGTGAAGATCTGAGTATGTAGTTTTTGACCTTATATTGAACCTCCCATCTGAAAATTTGAAAATTCTTAAAAAATTCGACCAAAATCTTGATGTCTCCAATCTTTTGTTTTGTACGTTTTTTCCACGTGTCTTGACACATAATGTATCCATGCAAAGTTTGGTGAAGATCTGAGTATGTAGTTTTTGACCTTATATGGAACCTCCTATCTGAAAATTTGAAAATTCTTAAAAAATTCGTCCAAAATCTTGATGTCTCCAATCTCTTGTTTTGTACGTTTTTTCCACGTGTCTTGACATCCAATGTATCCCTGCAAAGTTTGGTGAAGATCTGAGTATGTAGTTTTTGACCTTATCTGGAACCTCCCATCTGAAAATTTGAAAATTCCTAAAAAATCCGTGCAAAATCTTGATGACCCCAATCTCTTGTTTTGTACGTTTTTTCCACGTGTCTTGACATCCAATGTATTCCTGCAATGTTTGGTGAAGATCTGAGTATGTAGTTTTTGACCTTATATGGAACCTCCTATCTGAAAATTTGAAAATTCTTAAAAAATTCGACCAAAATCTTGATGTTCCGAATCCTATGTTTTGTATGTTTTTTCCACGTGTCTTGACATCCAATGTATCCATGCAAAGTTTGGTGAAGATCTGAGTATGTAGTTTTTGACCTTATATTGAACCTCCCATCTGAAAATTTGAAAATTCTTAAAAAATTCGTCCAAAATCTTGATGACCCCAATCTCTTGTTTTGTACGTTTTTTCCACGTGTCTTGACATGCAAAGTATCCCTGCAACGTTTGGTGAAGATCTGAGTATGTAGTTTTTGACCTTATCTGGAACCTCCTATCTGAAAATTTGAAAATTCTTCAAAAATTCGTCGAAAATCTTGATGTCTCCAATCTCTTGTTTTGTACGTTTTTTCCACGTGTCTCGACCTCCAATGGATCCCTGCAAAGTTTGGTGAAGATCTGAGTATGTCGTTTTTGACCTTATCTGGAACATCCTTTCTGAAAATTTGAAAATTCTTAAAAAATTCGTCGAAAATCTTGATGTCTCCAATCTCTTGTTTTGTACGTTTTTTCCACGTGTCTTGACATCCAATGTATCCCTGCAAAGTTTGGTGAAGATCTGAGTATGTAGTTTTTGACCTTATATGGAACCTCCTATCTGAAAATTTGAAAATTCTTAAAAAATTCGTCCAAAATCTTGATGTCTCCAATCTCTTGTTTTGTACGTTTTTTCCACGTGTCTCGACCTCCAATGGATCCCTGCAAAGTTTGGTGAAGATCTGAGTATGTCGTTTTTGACCTTATCTGGAACCTCCCATCTGAAAATTTGAAAATTCTTAAAAAATTCGTCGAAAATCTTGATGTCTCCGATCTCTTGTTTTGTACGTTTTTTCCACGTGTCTTGACATGCAAAGTATTCCTGCAAAGTTTGGTGAAGATCTGAGTATGTAGTTTTTGACCTCATCTGGAACCTCCTATCTGAAAATTTGAAAATTCTTAAAAAATTCGTCCAAAGTCTTGATGTCTCCAATCTCTTGTTTTGTACGTTTTTTCCACGTGTCTTGACATCCAATGTATCCCTGCAATGTTTGGTGAAGATCTGAGTATGTAGTTTTTGACCTTATCTGGAACCTCCCATCTGAAAATTTGAAAATTCCTAAAAAATCCGTCCAAAATCTTGATGACCCCAATCTCTTGTTTTGTACTTTTTTTCCACGTGTCTCGACCTCCAATGTATCCCTGCAAAGTTTGGTGAAGATCTGAGTATGTAGTTTTTGACCTTATATGGAACCTCCTATCTGAAAATTTGAAAATTCTTAAAAAATTCGTCCAAAATCTTGATGTCACCAATCCTATGTTTTGTATGTTTTTTCCACGTGTCTTGACATCCAATGTATCCATGCAAAGTTTGGTGAAGATCTGAGTATGTCGTTTTTGACCTTATCTGGAACCTCCCATCTGAAAATTTGAAAATTCTTAAAAAATTCGTCGAAAATCTTGATGTCTCCGATCTCTTGTTTTGTACGTTTTTTCCACGTGTCTTGACATGCAAAGTATTCCTGCAAAGTTTGGTGAAGATCTGAGTATGTAGTTTTTGACCTCATCTGGAACCTCCTATCTGAAAATTTGAAAATTCTTAAAAAATTCGTCCAAAATTTTGATGTCTCCAATCTCTTGTTTTGTACGTTTTTTCCACGTGTCTCGACCTCCAATGGATCCCTGCAAAGTTTGGTGAAGATCTGAGTATGTCGTTTTTGACCTTATCTGGAACATCCTTTCTGAAAATTTGAAAATTCTTAAAAAATTCGTCCAAAATCTTGATGTCTCCAATCTCTTGTTTTGTACGTTTTTTCCACGTGTCTTGATATCCAATGTATCCCTGCAAAGTTTGGTGAAGATCTGAGTATGTCGTTTTTGACCTTATCTGGAACATCCTTTCTGAAAATTTGAAAATTGTTAAAAAATTCGTCCAAAATCTTGATGTCTCCAATCTCTTTTTTGTACGTTTTTTCCACGTGTCTTGACATCCAATGTATCCCTGCAAAGTTTGGTGAAGATCTGAGTATGTAGTTTTTGACCTTATCTGGAACCTCCCATCTGAAAATTTGAAAATTCTTAAAAAATTCGACCAAAATCTTGATGTCTCCAATCTTTTGTTTTGTACGTTTTTTCCACGTGTCTTGACACATAATGTATCCATGCAAAGTTTGGTGAAGATCTGAGTATGTAGTTTTTGACCTTATATGGAACCTCCTATCTGAAAATTTGAAAATTCTTAAAAAATTCGTCCAAAATCTTGATGTCTCCAATCTCTTGTTTTGTACGTTTTTTCCACGTGTCTTGACATCCAATGTATCCCTGCAAAGTTTGGTGAAGATCTGAGTATGTAGTTTTTGACCTTATCTGGAACCTCCCATCTGAAAATTTGAAAATTCCTAAAAAATCCGTGCAAAATCTTGATGACCCCAATCTCTTGTTTTGTACGTTTTTTCCACGTGTCTTGACATCCAATGTATTCCTGCAATGTTTGGTGAAGATCTGAGTATGTAGTTTTTGACCTTATATGGAACCTCCTATCTGAAAATTTGAAAATTCTTAAAAAATTCGACCAAAATCTTGATGTTCCGAATCCTATGTTTTGTATGTTTTTTCCCCGTGTCTTGACATCCAATGTATCCATGCAAAGTATGGTGAAGATCTGAGTATGTAGTTTTTGACCTTATATTGAACCTCCCATCTGAAAATTTGAAAATTCTTAAAAAATTCGTCCAAAATCTTGATGACCCCAATCTCTTGTTTTGTACGTTTTTTCCACGTGTCTTGACATCCAAAGTATCCCTGCAAAGTTTGGTGAAGATCTGAGTATGTAGTTTTTGACCTTATATGGAACATCCTTTCTGAAAATTTGAAAATTCTTAAAAAATTCGTCCAAAATCTTGATGTCTCCAATCTCTTGTTTTGTACGTTTTTTCCACGTGTCTTGACATCCAAAGTATCCCTGCAAAGTTTGGTGAAGATCTGAGTATGTAGTTTTTGACCTTATATGGAACATCCTTTCTGAAAATTTGAAAATTCTTAAAAAATTCGTCCAAAATCTTGATGTCTCCAATCTCTTGTTTTGTACGTTTTTTCCACGTGTCTTGATATCCAATATATCCCTGCAAAGTTTGGTGAAGATCTGAGTATGTCGTTTTTGACCTTATCTGGAACATCCTTTCTGAAAATTTGAAAATTGTTAAAAAATTCGTCCAAAATCTTGATGACCCCAATCTCTTGTTTTGTACGTTTTTTCCACGTGTCTTGACATCCAATGTATCCCTGCAAAGTTTGGTGAAGATCTGAGTATGTAGTTTTTGACCTTATCTGGAACCTCCCATCTGAAAATTTGAAAATTCTTAAAAAATTCGACCAAAATCTTGATGTCTCCAATCTTTTGTTTTGTACGTTTTTTCCACGTGTCTTGACATGCAAAGTATTCCTGCAAAGTTTGGTGAAGATCTGAGTATGTAGTTTTTGACCTTATCTGGAACCTCCCATCTGAAAATTTGAAAATTCCTAAAAAATCCGTCCAAAATCTTGATGACCCCAATCTCTTGTTTTGTACTTTTTTTCCACGTGTCTCGACCTCCAATGTATCCCTGCAAAGTTTGGTGAAGATCTGAGTATGTAGTTTTTGACCTTATATGGAACCTCCTATCTGAAAATTTGAAAATTCTTAAAAAATTCGTCCAAAATCTTGATGTCACCAATCCTATGTTTTGTATGTTTTTTCCACGTGTCTTGACATCCAATGTATCCATGCAAAGTTTGGTGAAGATCTGAGTATGTCGTTTTTGACCTTATCTGGAACCTCCCATCTGAAAATTTGAAAATTCTTAAAAAATTCGTCGAAAATCTTGATGTCTCCGATCTCTTGTTTTGTACGTTTTTTCCACGTGTCTTGACATGCAAAGTATTCCTGCAAAGTTTGGTGAAGATCTGAGTATGTAGTTTTTGACCTCATCTGGAACCTCCTATCTGAAAATTTGAAAATTCTTAAAAAATTCGTCCAAAATTTTGATGTCTCCAATCTCTTGTTTTGTACGTTTTTTCCACGTGTCTCGACCTCCAATGGATCCCTGCAAAGTTTGGTGAAGATCTGAGTATGTCGTTTTTGACCTTATCTGGAACATCCTTTCTGAAAATTTGAAAATTCTTAAAAAATTCGTCCAAAATCTTGATGTCTCCAATCTCTTGTTTTGTACGTTTTTTCCACGTGTCTTGATATCCAATGTATCCCTGCAAAGTTTGGTGAAGATCTGAGTATGTCGTTTTTGACCTTATCTGGAACATCCTTTCTGAAAATTTGAAAATTGTTAAAAAATTCGTCCAAAATCTTGATGTCTCCAATCTCTTTTTTGTACGTTTTTTCCACGTGTCTTGACATCCAATGTATCCCTGCAAAGTTTGGTGAAGATCTGAGTATGTAGTTTTTGACCTTATCTGGAACCTCCCATCTGAAAATTTGAAAATTCTTAAAAAATTCGACCAAAATCTTGATGTCTCCAATCTTTTGTTTTGTACGTTTTTTCCACGTGTCTTGACACATAATGTATCCATGCAAAGTTTGGTGAAGATCTGAGTATGTAGTTTTTGACCTTATATGGAACCTCCTATCTGAAAATTTGAAAATTCTTAAAAAATTCGTCCAAAATCTTGATGTCTCCAATCTCTTGTTTTGTACGTTTTTTCCACGTGTCTTGACATCCAATGTATCCCTGCAAAGTTTTGTGAAGATCTGAGTATGTAGTTTTTGACCTTATCTGGAACCTCCCATCTGAAAATTTGAAAATTCCTAAAAAATCCGTGCAAAATCTTGATGACCCCAATCTCTTGTTTTGTACGTTTTTTCCACGTGTCTTGACATCCAATGTATTCCTGCAATGTTTGGTGAAGATCTGAGTATGTAGTTTTTGACCTTATATGGAACCTCCTATCTGAAAATTTGAAAATTCTTAAAAAATTCGACCAAAATCTTGATGTTCCGAATCCTATGTTTTGTATGTTTTTTCCCCGTGTCTTGACATCCAATGTATCCATGCAAAGTATGGTGAAGATCTGAGTATGTAGTTTTTGACCTTATATTGAACCTCCCATCTGAAAATTTGAAAATTCTTAAAAAATTCGTCCAAAATCTTGATGACCCCAATCTCTTGTTTTGTACGTTTTTTCCACGTGTCTTGACATCCAAAGTATCCCTGCAAAGTTTGGTGAAGATCTGAGTATGTAGTTTTTGACCTTATATGGAACATCCTTTCTGAAAATTTGAAAATTCTTAAAAAATTCGTCCAAAATCTTGATGTCTCCAATCTCTTGTTTTGTACGTTTTTTCCACGTGTCTTGACATCCAAAGTATCCCTGCAAAGTTTGGTGAAGATCTGAGTATGTAGTTTTTGACCTTATATGGAACATCCTTTCTGAAAATTTGAAAATTCTTAAAAAATTCGTCCAAAATCTTGATGTCTCCAATCTCTTGTTTTGTACGTTTTTTCCACGTGTCTTGATATCCAATATATCCCTGCAAAGTTTGGTGAAGATCTGAGTATGTCGTTTTTGACCTTATCTGGAACATCCTTTCTGAAAATTTGAAAATTGTTAAAAAATTCGTCCAAAATCTTGATGACCCCAATCTCTTGTTTTGTACGTTTTTTCCACGTGTCTTGACATCCAATGTATCCCTGCAAAGTTTGGTGAAGATCTGAGTATGTAGTTTTTGACCTTATCTGGAACCTCCCATCTGAAAATTTGAAAATTCTTAAAAAATTCGACCAAAATCTTGATGTCTCCAATCTTTTGTTTTGTACGTTTTTTCCACGTGTCTTGACATGCAAAGTATTCCTGCAAAGTTTGGTGAAGATCTGAGTATGTAGTTTTTGACCTCATCTGGAACCTCCTATCTGAAAATTTGAAAATTATTAAAAAATTCGTCCAAAATCTTGATGTCTCCAATCTCTTGTTTTGTACGTTTTTTCCACGTGTCTTGACATCCAATGTATCCCTACAATGTTTGGTGAAGATCTGAGTATGTAGTTTTTGACCTTATCTGGAACCTCCCATCTGAAAATTTGAAAATTCCTAAAAAATCCGTCCAAAATCTTGATGACCCCAATCTCTTGTTTTGTACTTTTTTTCCACGTGTCTCGACCTCCAATGTATCCCTGCAAAGTTTGGTGAAGATCTGAGTATGTAGTTTTTGACCTTATATGGAACCTCCTATCTGAAAATTTGAAAATTCTTAAAAAATTCGTCCAAAATCTTGATGTCACCAATCCTATGTTTTGTATGTTTTTTCCACGTGTCTTGACATCCAATGTATCCATGCAAAGTTTGGTGAAGATCTGAGTATGTCGTTTTTGACCTTATCTGGAACCTCCCATCTGAAAATTTGAAAATTCTTAAAAAATTCGTCGAAAATCTTGATGTCTCCGATCTCTTGTTTTGTACGTTTTTTCCACGTGTCTTGACATGCAAAGTATTCCTGCAAAGTTTGGTGAAGATCTGAGTATGTAGTTTTTGACCTCATCTGGAACCTCCTATCTGAAAATTTGAAAATTCTTAAGAAATTCGTCCAAAATTTTGATGTCTCCAATCTCTTGTTTTGTACGTTTTTTCCACGTGTCTTGATATCCAATGTATCCCTGCAAAGTTTGGTGAAGATGTGAGTATGTCCTTTTTGACCTTATCTGGAACATCCTTTCTGAAAATTTGAAAATTGTTAAAAAATTCGTCCACAATCTTGATGTCTCCAATCTCTTTTTTGTACGTTTTTTCCACGTGTCTTGACATCCAATGTATCCCTGCAAAGTTTGGTGAAGATCTGAGTATGTAGTTTTTGACCTTATCTGGAACCTCCCATCTGAAAATTTGAAAATTCTTAAAAAATTCGTCCAAAATCTTGATGTCTCCAATCTTTTGTTTTGTACGTTTTTTCCACGTGTCTTGACACATAATGTATCCATGCAAAGTTTGGTGAAGATCTGAGTATGTAGTTTTTGACCTTATATGGAACCTCCTATCTGAAAATTTGAAAATTCTTAAAAAATTCGTCCAAAATCTTGATGTCTCCAATCTCTTGTTTTGTACGTTTTTTCCACGTGTCTTGACATCCAATGTATCCCTGCAAAGTTTGGTGAAGATCTGAGTATGTAGTTTTTGACTTTATCTGGAACCTCCCATCTGAAAATTTGAAAATTCCTAAAAAATCCGTGCAAAATCTTGATGACCCCAATCTCTTGTTTTGTACGTTTTTTCCACGTGTCTTGACATCCAATGTATCCATGCAAAGTTTGGTGAAGATCTGAGTATGTAGTTTTTGACCTTATCTGGAACCTCCCATCTGAAAATTTGAAAATTCTTAAAAAATTCGTCGAAAATCTTGATGTCTCCAATCTCTTGTTTTGTACGTTTTTTCCACGTGTCTTGACATGCAAAGTATCCCTGCAACGTTTGGTGAAGATCTGAGTATGTAGTTTTTGACCTTATCTGGAACCTCCTATCTGAAAATTTGAAAATTCTTCAAAAATTCGTCGAAAATCTTGATGTCTCCAATCTCTTGTTTTGTACGTTTTTTCCACGTGTCTTGACATCCAATGTATCCCTGCAATGTTTGGTGGAGATCTGAGTATGTAGTTTTTGACCTTATCTGGGACCTCCTATCAGAAAATTTGAAAATTCTTCAAAAATTCGTCCAAAATCTTGATGTCTCCAATCTCTTGTTTTGTACGTTTTTTCCACGTGTCTCGACCTCCAATGTATCCCTGCAAAGTTTGGTGAAGATCTGAGTATGTCGTTTTTGACCTTATCTGGAACATCCTTTCTGAAAATTTGAAAATTCTTAAAAAATTCGTCGAAAATCTTGATGTCTCCAATCTCTTGTTTTGTACGTTTTTTCCACGTGTCTTGACATCCAATGTATCCCTGCAAAGTTTGGTGAAGATCTGAGTATGTAGTTTTTGACCTTATATGGAACTTCCTATCTGAAAATTTGAAAATTCTTAAAAAATTCGACCAAAATCTTGATGTTCCGAATCCTATGTTTTGTATGTTTTTTCCACGTGTCTTGACATCCAATGTATCCATGCAAAGTATGGTGAAGATCTGAGTATGTAGTTTTTGACCTTATATTGAACCTCCCATCTGAAAATTTGAAAATTCTTAAAAAATTCGTCCAAAATCTTGATGACCCCAATCTCTTGTTTTGTACGTTTTTTCCACGTGTCTTGACATCCAAAGTATCCCTGCAAAGTTTGGTGAAGATCTGAGTATGTAGTTTTTGATCTTATATGGAACATCCTTTCTGAAAATTTGAAAATTCTTAAAAAATTCGTCCAAAATCTTGATGTCTCCAATCTCTTGTTTTGTACGTTTTTTCCACGTGTCTTGACATCCAAAGTATCCCTGCAAAGTTTGGTGAAGATCTGAGTATGTAGTTTTTGACCTTATATGGAACATCCTTTCTGAAAATTTGAAAATTCTTAAAAAATTCGTCCAAAATCTTGATGTCTCCAATCTCTTGTTTTGTACGTTTTTTCCACGTGTCTTGATATCCAATATATCCCTGCAAAGTTTGGTGAAGATCTGAGTATGTCGTTTTTGACCTTATCTGGAACATCCTTTCTGAAAATTTGAAAATTGTTAAAAAATTCGTCCAAAATCTTGATGACCCCAATCTCTTGTTTTGTACGTTTTTTCCACGTGTCTTGACATCCAATGTATCCCTGCAAAGTTTGGTGAAGATCTGAGTATGTAGTTTTTGACCTTATCTGGAACCTCCCATCTGAAAATTTGAAAATTCTTAAAAAATTCGACCAAAATCTTGATGTCTCCAATCTTTTGTTTTGTACGTTTTTTCCACGTGTCTTGACATGCAAAGTATTCCTGCAAAGTTTGGTGAAGATCTGAGTATGTAGTTTTTTACCTCATCTGGAACCTCCTATCTGAAAATTTGAAAATTCTTAAAAAATTCGTCCAAAATCTTGATGTCTCCAATCTCTTGTTTTGTACGTTTTTTCCACGTGTCTTGACATCCAATGTATCCCTGCAATGTTTGGTGAAGATCTGAGTATGTAGTTTTTGACCTTATCTGGAACCTCCCATCTGAAAATTTGAAAATTCCTAAAAAATCCGTCCAAAATCTTGATGACCCCAATCTCTTGTTTTGTACTTTTTTTCCACGTGTCTCGACCTCCAATGTATCCCTGCAAAGTTTGGTGAAGATCTGAGTATGTAGTTTTTGACCTTATATGGAACCTCCTATCTGAAAATTTGAAAATTCTTAAAAAATTCGTCCAAAATCTTGATGTCACCAATCCTATGTTTTGTATGTTTTTTCCACGTGTCTTGACATCCAATGTATCCATGCAAAGTTTGGTGAAGATCTGAGTATGTCGTTTTTGACCTTATCTGGAACCTCCCATCTGAAAATTTGAAAATTCTTAAAAAATTCGTCGAAAATCTTGATGTCTCCGATCTCTTGTTTTGTACGTTTTTTCCACGTGTCTTGACATGCAAAGTATTCCTGCAAAGTTTGGTGAAGATCTGAGTATGTAGTTTTTGACCTCATCTGGAACCTCCTATCTGAAAATTTGAAAATTCTTAAGAAATTCGTCCAAAATTTTGATGTCTCCAATCTCTTGTTTTGTACGTTTTTTCCACGTGTCTTGATATCCAATGTATCCCTGCAAAGTTTGGTGAAGATGTGAGTATGTCCTTTTTGACCTTATCTGGAACATCCTTTCTGAAAATTTGAAAATTGTTAAAAAATTCGTCCACAATCTTGATGTCTCCAATCTCTTTTTTGTACGTTTTTTCCACGTGTCTTGACATCCAATGTATCCCTGCAAAGTTTGGTGAAGATCTGAGTATGTAGTTTTTGACCTTATCTGGAACCTCCCATCTGAAAATTTGAAAATTCTTAAAAAATTCGTCCAAAATCTTGATGTCTCCAATCTTTTGTTTTGTACGTTTTTTCCACGTGTCTTGACACATAATGTATCCATGCAAAGTTTGGTGAAGATCTGAGTATGTAGTTTTTGACCTTATATGGAACCTCCTATCTGAAAATTTGAAAATTCTTAAAAAATTCGTCCAAAATCTTGATGTCTCCAATCTCTTGTTTTGTACGTTTTTTCCACGTGTCTTGACATCCAATGTATCCCTGCAAAGTTTGGTGAAGATCTGAGTATGTAGTTTTTGACTTTATCTGGAACCTCCCATCTGAAAATTTGAAAATTCCTAAAAAATCCGTGCAAAATCTTGATGACCCCAATCTCTTGTTTTGTACGTTTTTTCCACGTGTCTTGACATCCAATGTATCCATGCAAAGTTTGGTGAAGATCTGAGTATGTCGTTTTTGACCTTATCTGGAACCTCCCATCTGAAAATTTGAAAATTCCTAAAAAATCCGTGCAAAATCTTGATGACCCCAATCTCTTGTTTTGTACGTTTTTTCCACGTGTCTTGACATCCAATGTATCCATGCAAAGTTTGGTGAAGATCTGAGTATGTCGTTTTTGACTTTATCTGGAACCTCCCATCTGAAAATTTGAAAATTCTTAAAAAATTCGTCGAAAATCCTGATGTCTCCAATCTCTTGTTTTGTACTTTTTTTCCACGTGTCTTGACATCCAAAGTATCCCTGCAAAGTTTGGTGAAGATCTGAGTATGTAGTTTTTGATCTTATATGGAACATCCTTTCTGAAAATTTGAAAATTCTTAAAAAATTCGTCCAAAATCTTGATGTCTCCAATCTCTTGTTTTGTACGTTTTTTCCACGTGTCTTGACATCCAAAGTATCCCTGCAAAGTTTGGTGAAGATCTGAGTATGTAGTTTTTGACCTTATATGGAACATCCTTTCTGAAAATTTGAAAATTCTTAAAAAATTCGTCCAAAATCTTGATGTCTCCAATCTCTTGTTTTGTACGTTTTTTCCACGTGTCTTGATATCCAATATATCCCTGCAAAGTTTGGTGAAGATCTGAGTATGTCGTTTTTGACCTTATCTGGAACATCCTTTCTGAAAATTTGAAAATTGTTAAAAAATTCGTCCAAAATCTTGATGACCCCAATCTCTTGTTTTGTACGTTTTTTCCACGTGTCTTGACATCCAATGTATCCCTGCAAAGTTTGGTGAAGATCTGAGTATGTAGTTTTTGACCTTATCTGGAACCTCCCATCTGAAAATTTGAAAATTCTTAAAAAATTCGACCAAAATCTTGATGTCTCCAATCTTTTGTTTTGTACGTTTTTTCCACGTGTCTTGACATGCAAAGTATTCCTGCAAAGTTTGGTGAAGATCTGAGTATGTAGTTTTTGACCTCATCTGGAACCTCCTATCTGAAAATTTGAAAATTCTTAAAAAATTCGTCCAAAATCTTGATGTCTCCAATCTCTTGTTTTGTACGTTTTTTCCACGTGTCTTGACATCCAATGTATCCCTGCAATGTTTGGTGAAGATCTGAGTATGTAGTTTTTGACCTTATCTGGAACCTCCCATCTGAAAATTTGAAAATTCCTAAAAAATCCGTCCAAAATCTTGATGACCCCAATCTCTTGTTTTGTACTTTTTTTCCACGTGTCTCGACCTCCAATGTATCCCTGCAAAGTTTGGTGAAGATCTGAGTATGTAGTTTTTGACCTTATATGGAACCTCCTATCTGAAAATTTGAAAATTCTTAAAAAATTCGTCCAAAATCTTGATGTCACCAATCCTATGTTTTGTATGTTTTTTCCACGTGTCTTGACATCCAATGTATCCATGCAAAGTTTGGTGAAGATCTGAGTATGTCGTTTTTGACCTTATCTGGAACATCCCATCTGAAAATTTGAAAATTCTTAAAAAATTCGTCGAAAATCTTGATGTCTCCGATCTCTTGTTTTGTACGTTTTTTCCACGTGTCTTGACATGCAAAGTATTCCTGCAAAGTTTGGTGAAGATGTGAGTATGTCCTTTTTGACCTTATCTGGAACATCCTTTCTGAAAATTTGAAAATTGTTAAAAAATTCGTCCACAATCTTGATGTCTCCAATCTCTTTTTTGTACGTTTTTTCCACGTGTCTTGACATCCAATGTATCCCTGCAAAGTTTGGTGAAGATCTGAGTATGTAGTTTTTGACCTTATCTGGAACCTCCCATCTGAAAATTTGAAAATTCTTAAAAAATTCGTCCAAAATCTTGATGTCTCCAATCTTTTGTTTTGTACGTTTTTTCCACGTGTCTTGACACATAATGTATCCATGCAAAGTTTGGTGAAGATCTGAGTATGTAGTTTTTGACCTTATATGGAACCTCCTATCTGAAAATTTGAAAATTCTTAAAAAATTCGTCCAAAATCTTGATGTCTCCAATCTCTTGTTTTGTACGTTTTTTCCACGTGTCTTGACATCCAATGTATCCCTGCAAAGTTTGGTGAAGATCTGAGTATGTAGTTTTTGACTTTATCTGGAACCTCCCATCTGAAAATTTGAAAATTCCTAAAAAATCCGTGCAAAATCTTGATGACCCCAATCTCTTGTTTTGTACGTTTTTTCCACGTGTCTTGACATCCAATGTATCCATGCAAAGTTTGGTGAAGATCTGAGTATGTCGTTTTTGACCTTATCTGGAACCTCCCATCTGAAAATTTGAAAATTCTTAAAAAATTCGTCGAAAATCTTGATGTCTCCAATCTCTTGTTTTGTACGTTTTTTCCACGTGTCTTGACATGCAAAGTATCCCTGCAACGTTTGGTGAAGATCTGAGTATGTAGTTTTTGACCTTATCTGGAACCTCCTATCTGAAAATTTGAAAATTCTTCAAAAATTCGTCGAAAATCTTGATGTCTCCAATCTCTTGTTTTGTACGTTTTTTCCACGTGTCTTGACATCCAATGTATCCCTGCAATGTTTGGTGGAGATCTGAGTATGTAGTTTTTGACCTTATCTGGGACCTCCTATCAGAAAATTTGAAAATTCTTCAAAAATTCGTCCAAAATCTTGATGTCTCCAATCTCTTGTTTTGTACGTTTTTTCCACGTGTCTCGACCTCCAATGTATCCCTGCAAAGTTTGGTGAAGATCTGAGTATGTCGTTTTTGACCTTATCTGGAACATCCTTTCTGAAAATTTGAAAATTCTTAAAAAATTCGTCGAAAATCTTGATGTCTCCAATCTCTTGTTTTGTACGTTTTTTCCACGTGTCTTGACATCCAATGTATCCCTGCAAAGTTTGGTGAAGATCTGAGTATGTAGTTTTTGACCTTATATGGAACCTCCTTTCTGAAAATTTGAAAATTCTCAAAAAATTCGTCCATAATCTTGATGTCTCCAATCTCTTGTTTTGTACGTTTTTTCCACGTGTCTTGACATCCAATGTATCCCTGCAAAGTTTGGTGAAGATCTGAGTATGTAGTTTTTGACCTTATATGGAACCTCCTATCTGAAAATTTGAAAATTCTTAAAAAATTCGTCCAAAATCTTGATGTCACCAATCCTATGTTTTGTATGTTTTTTCCACGTGTCTTGACATCCAATGTATCCATGCAAAGTTTGGTGAAGATCTGAGTATGTCGTTTTTGACCTTATCTGGAACCTCCCATCTGAAAATTTGAAAATTCTTAAAAAATTCGTCGAAAATCTTGATGTCTCCGATCTCTTGTTTTGTACGTTTTTTCCACGTGTCTTGACATGCAAAGTATTCCTGCAAAGTTTGGTGAAGATCTGAGTATGTAGTTTTTGACCTTATATGGAACCTCCTATCTGAAAATTTGAAAATTCTTAAAAAATTCGTCCAAAATCTTGATGTCTCCAATCTATTGTTTTGTACGTTTTTTCCACGTGTCTTGACATCCAATGTATCCCTGCATAGTTTGGTGAAGATCTGAGTATGTAGTTTTTGACCTTATCTGGAACCTCCCATCTGAAAATTTGAAAATTCCTAAAAAATCCGTGCAAAATCTTGATGACCCCAATCTCTTGTTTTGTATGTTTTTTCCACGTGTCTTGACATCCAATGTATCCATGCAAAGTTTGGTGAAGATCTGAGTATGTCGTTTTTGACCTTATCTGGAACCTCCCATCTGAAAATTTGAAAATTCTTAAAAAATTCGTCGAAAATCTTGATGTCTCCAATCTCTTGTTTTGTACGTTTTTTCCACGTGTCTTGACATGCAAAGTATTCCTGCAACGTTTGGTGAAGATCTGAGTATGTAGTTTTTGACCTTATCTGGAACCTCCTATCTGAAAATTTGAAAATTCTTCAAAAATTCGTCGAAAATCTTGATGTCTCCAATCTCTTGTTTTGTACGTTTTTTCCACGTGTCTTGACATCCAATGTATCCCTGCAATGTTTGGTGGAGATCTGAGTATGTAGTTTTTGACCTTATCTGGGACCTCCTATCAGAAAATTTGAAAATTCTTCAAAAATTCGTCCAAAATCTTGATGTCTCCAATCTCTTGTTTTGTACGTTTTTTCCACGTGTCTCGACCTCCAATGTATCCCTGCAAAGTTTGGTGAAGATCTGAGTATGTCGTTTTTGACCTTATCTGGAACATCCTTTCTGAAAATTTGAAAATTCTTAAAAAATTCGTCGAAAATCTTGATGTCTCCAATCTCTTGTTTTGTACGTTTTTTCCACGTGTCTTGACATCCAATGTATCCCTGCAAAGTTTGGTGAAGATCTGAGTATGTAGTTTTTGACCTTATATGGAACCTCCTTTCTGAAAATTTGAAAATTCTCAAAAAATTCGTCCATAATCTTGATGTCTCCAATCTCTTGTTTTGTACGTTTTTTCCACGTGTCTTGACATCCAATGTATCCCTGCAAAGTTTGGTGAAGATCTGAGTATGTAGTTTTTGACCTTATCTGGAACCTCCCATCTGAAAATTTGAAAATTCTTAAAAAATTCGTCGAAAATCTTGATGTCTCCGATCTCTTGTTTTGTACGTTTTTTCCACGTGTCTTGACATGCAAAGTATTCCTGCAAAGTTTGGTGAAGATCTGAGTATGTAGTTTTTGACCTCATCTGGAACCTCCTATCTGAAAATTTGAAAATTCTTAAAAAATTCGTCCAAAATTTTGATGTCTCCAATCTCTTGTTTTGTACGTTTTTTCCACGTGTCTTGACATCCAATGTATCCCTGCAAAGTTTGGTGAAGATCTGAGTATGTAGTTTTTGACCTTATCTGGAACCTCCCATCTGAAAATTTGAAAATTCTTAAAAAATTCGTCGAAAATCTTGATGTCTCCGATCTCTTGTTTTGTACGTTTTTTCCACGTGTCTTGACATCCAATGTATCCCTGCAAAGTTTGGTGAAGATCTGAGTATGTTGTTTTTGACCTTATCTGGAACATCCTTTCTGAAAATTTGAAAATTGTTAAAAAATTCGTCCAAAATCTTGATGTCTCCTATCTCTTGTTTTGTACGTTTTTTCCACGTGTCTTCACATCCAATGTATCCCTGCAAAGTTTGGTGAAGATCTGAGTATGTAGTTTTTGACCTTATCTGGAACCTCCCATCTGAAAATTTGAAAATTCTTAAAAAATTCGACCAATATCTTGATGTCTCCAATCTCTTGTTTTGTACGTTTTTTCCACGTGTCTTGACATCCAATGTATCCCTGCAATGTTTGGTGAAGATCTGAGTATGTAGTTTTTGACCTTATCTGGAACCTCCCATCTGAAAATTTGAAAATTCCTAAAAAATCCGTCCAAAATCTTGATGACCCCAATCTCTTGTTTTGTACTTTTTTTCCACGTGTCTCGACCTCCAATGTATCCCTGCAAAGTTTGGTGAAGATCTGAGTATGTAGTTTTTGACCTTATATGGAACCTCCTATCTGAAAATTTGAAAATTCTTAAAAAATTCGTCCAAAATCTTGATGTCACCAATCCTATGTTTTGTATGTTTTTTCCACGTGTCTTGACATCCAATGTATCCATGCAAAGTTTGGTGAAGATCTGAGTATGTCGTTTTTGACCTTATCTGGAACCTCCCATCTGAAAATTTGAAAATTCTTAAAAAATTCGTCGAAAATCTTGATGTCTCCGATCTCTTGTTTTGTACGTTTTTTCCACGTGTCTTGACATGCAAAGTATTCCTGCAAAGTTTGGTGAAGATCTGAGTATGTAGTTTTTGACCTCATCTGGAACCTCCTATCTGAAAATTTGAAAATTCTTAAGAAATTCGTCCAAAATTTTGATGTCTCCAATCTCTTGTTTTGTACGTTTTTTCCACGTGTCTTGATATCCAATGTATCCCTGCAAAGTTTGGTGAAGATGTGAGTATGTCCTTTTTGACCTTATCTGGAACATCCTTTCTGAAAATTTGAAAATTGTTAAAAAATTCGTCCACAATCTTGATGTCTCCAATCTCTTTTTTGTACGTTTTTTCCACGTGTCTTGACATCCAATGTATCCCTGCAAAGTTTGGTGAAGATCTGAGTATGTAGTTTTTGACCTTATCTGGAACCTCCCATCTGAAAATTTGAAAATTCTTAAAAAATTCGTCCAAAATCTTGATGTCTCCAATCTTTTGTTTTGTACGTTTTTTCCACGTGTCTTGACACATAATGTATCCATGCAAAGTTTGGTGAAGATCTGAGTATGTAGTTTTTGACCTTATATGGAACCTCCTATCTGAAAATTTGAAAATTCTTAAAAAATTCGTCCAAAATCTTGATGTCTCCAATCTCTTGTTTTGTACGTTTTTTCCACGTGTCTTGACATCCAATGTATCCCTGCAAAGTTTGGTGAAGATCTGAGTATGTAGTTTTTGACTTTATCTGGAACCTCCCATCTGAAATTTGAAAATTCCTAAAAAATCCGTGCAAAATCTTTATGACCCCAATCTCTTGTTTTGTACGTTTTTTCCACGTGTCTTGACATCCAATGTATCCATGCAAAGTTTGGTGAAGATCTGAGTATGTCGTTTTTGACCTTATCTGGAACCTCCCATCTGAAAATTTGAAAATTCTTAAAAAATTCGTCGAAAATCTTGATGTCTCCAATCTCTTGTTTTGTACGTTTTTTCCACGTGTCTTGACATGCAAAGTATCCCTGCAACGTTTGGTGAAGATCTGAGTATGTAGTTTTTGACCTTATCTGGAACCTCCTATCTGAAAATTTGAAAATTCTTCAAAAATTCGTCGAAAATCTTGATGTCTCCAATCTCTTGTTTTGTACGTTTTTTCCACGTGTCTTGACATCCAATGTATCCCTGCAATGTTTGGTGGAGATCTGAGTATGTAGTTTTTGACCTTATCTGGGACCTCCTATCAGAAAATTTGAAAATTCTTCAAAAATTCGTCCAAAATCTTGATGTCTCCAATCTCTTGTTTTGTACGTTTTTTCCACGTGTCTCGACCTCCAATGTATCCCTGCAAAGTTTGGTGAAGATCTGAGTATGTCGTTTTTGACCTTATCTGGAACATCCTTTCTGAAAATTTGAAAATTCTTAAAAAATTCGTCGAAAATCTTGATGTCTCCAATCTCTTGTTTTGTACGTTTTTTCCACGTGTCTCGACCTCCAATGTATCCCTGCAAAGTTTGGTGAAGATCTGAGTATGTAGTTTTTGACCTTATATGGAACCTCCTATCTGAAAATTTGAAAATTCTTAAAAAATTCGACCAAAATCTTGATGTTCCGAATCCTATGTTTTGTATGTTTTTTCCACGTGTCTTGACATCCAATGTATCCATGCAAAGTATGGTGAAGATCTGAGTATGTAGTTTTTGACCTTATATTGAACCTCCCATCTGAAAATTTGAAAATTCTTAAAAAATTCGTCCAAAATCTTGATGACCCCAATCTCTTGTTTTGTACGTTTTTTCCACGTGTCTTGACATCCAAAGTATCCCTGCAAAGTTTGGTGAAGATCTGAGTATGTAGTTTTTGACCTTATATGGAACATCCTTTCTGAAAATTTGAAAATTCTTAAAAAATTCGTCCAAAATCTTGATGTCTCCAATCTCTTGTTTTGTACGTTTTTTCCACGTGTCTTGACATCCAAAGTATCCCTGCAAAGTTTGGTGAAGATCTGAGTATGTAGTTTTTGACCTTATATGGAACATCCTTTCTGAAAATTTGAAAATTCTTAAAAAATTCGTCCAAAATCTTGATGTCTCCAATCTCTTGTTTTGTACGTTTTTTCCACGTGTCTTGATATCCAATATATCCCTGCAAAGTTTGGTGAAGATCTGAGTATGTCGTTTTTGACCTTATCTGGAACATCCTTTCTGAAAATTTGAAAATTGTTAAAAAATTCGTCCAAAATCTTGATGACCCCAATCTCTTGTTTTGTACGTTTTTTCCACGTGTCTTGACATCCAATGTATCCCTGCAAAGTTTGGTGAAGATCTGAGTATGTAGTTTTTGACCTTATCTGGAACCTCCCATCTGAAAATTTAAAAATTCTTAAAAAATTCGACCAAAATCTTGATGTCTCCAATCTTTTGTTTTGTACGTTTTTTCCACGTGTCTTGACATGCAAAGTATTCCTGCAAAGTTTGGTGAAGATCTGAGTATGTAGTTTTTGACCTCATCTGGAACCTCCTATCTGAAAATTTGAAAATTCTTAAAAAATTCGTCCAAAATCTTGATGTCTCCAATCTCTTGTTTTGTACGTTTTTTCCACGTGTCTTGACATCCAATGTATCCCTGCAATGTTTGGTGAAGATCTGAGTATGTAGTTTTTGACCTTATCTGGAACCTCCCATCTGAAAATTTGAAAATTCCTAAAAAATCCGTCCAAAATCTTGATGACCCCAATCTCTTGTTTTGTACTTTTTTTCCACGTGTCTCGACCTCCAATGTATCCCTGCAAAGTTTGGTGAAGATCTGAGTATGTAGTTTTTGACCTTATATGGAACCTCCTATCTGAAAATTTGAAAATTCTTAAAAAATTCGTCCAAAATCTTGATGTCACCAATCCTATGTTTTGTATGTTTTTTCCACGTGTCTTGACATCCAATGTATCCATGCAAAGTTTGGTGAAGATCTGAGTATGTCGTTTTTGACCTTATCTGGAACCTCCCATCTGAAAATTTGAAAATTCTTAAAAAATTCGTCGAAAATCTTGATGTCTCCGATCTCTTGTTTTGTACGTTTTTTCCACGTGTCTTGACATGCAAAGTATTCCTGCAAAGTTTGGTGAAGATCTGAGTATGTAGTTTTTGACCTCATCTGGAACCTCCTATCTGAAAATTTGAAAATTCTTAAGAAATTCGTCCAAAATTTTGATGTCTCCAATCTCTTGTTTTGTACGTTTTTTCCACGTGTCTTGATATCCAATGTATCCCTGCAAAGTTTGGTGAAGATGTGAGTATGTCCTTTTTGACCTTATCTGGAACATCCTTTCTGAAAATTTGAAAATTGTTAAAAAATTCGTCCACAATCTTGATGTCTCCAATCTCTTTTTTGTACGTTTTTTCCACGTGTCTTGACATCCAATGTATCCCTGCAAAGTTTGGTGAAGATCTGAGTATGTAGTTTTTGACCTTATCTGGAACCTCCCATCTGAAAATTTGAAAATTCTTAAAAAATTCGTCCAAAATCTTGATGTCTCCAATCTTTTGTTTTGTACGTTTTTTCCACGTGTCTTGACACATAATGTATCCATGCAAAGTTTGGTGAAGATCTGAGTATGTAGTTTTTGACCTTATATGGAACCTCCTATCTGAAAATTTGAAAATTCTTAAAAAATTCGTCCAAAATCTTGATGTCTCCAATCTCTTGTTTTGTACGTTTTTTCCACGTGTCTTGACATCCAATGTATCCCTGCAAAGTTTGGTGAAGATCTGAGTATGTAGTTTTTGACTTTATCTGGAACCTCCCATCTGAAAATTTGAAAATTCCTAAAAAATCCGTGCAAAATCTTGATGACCCCAATCTCTTGTTTTGTACGTTTTTTCCACGTGTCTTGACATCCAATGTATCCATGCAAAGTTTGGTGAAGATCTGAGTATGTCGTTTTTGACCTTATCTGGAACCTCCCATCTGAAAATTTGAAAATTCTTAAAAAATTCGTCGAAAATCTTGATGTCTCCAATCTCTTGTTTTGTACGTTTTTTCCACGTGTCTTGACATGCAAAGTATCCCTGCAACGTTTGGTGAAGATCTGAGTATGTAGTTTTTGACCTTATCTGGAACCTCCTATCTGAAAATTTGAAAATTCTTCAAAAATTCGTCGAAAATCTTGATGTCTCCAATCTCTTGTTTTGTACGTTTTTCCACGTGTCTTGACATCCAATGTATCCCTGCAATGTTTGGTGGAGATCTGAGTATGTAGTTTTTGACCTTATCTGGGACCTCCTATCAGAAAATTTGAAAATTCTTCAAAAATTCGTCCAAAATCTTGATGTCTCCAATCTCTTGTTTTGTACGTTTTTTCCACGTGTCTCGACCTCCAATGTATCCCTGCAAAGTTTGGTGAAGATCTGAGTATGTCGTTTTTGACCTTATCTGGAACATCCTTTCTGAAAATTTGAAAATTCTTAAAAAATTCGTCGAAAATCTTGATGTCTCCAATCTCTTGTTTTGTACGTTTTTTCCACGTGTCTTGACATCCAATGTATCCCTGCAAAGTTTGGTGAAGATCTGAGTATGTAGTTTTTGACCTTATATGGAACCTCCTTTCTGAAAATTTGAAAATTCTCAAAAAATTCGTCCATAATCTTGATGTCTCCAATCTCTTGTTTTGTACGTTTTTTCCACGTGTCTTGACATCCAATGTATCCCTGCAAAGTTTGGTGAAGATCTGAGTATGTAGTTTTTGACCTTATATGGAACCTCCTATCTGAAAATTTGAAAATTCTTAAAAAATTCGTCCAAAATCTTGATGTCACCAATCCTATGTTTTGTATGTTTTTTCCACGTGTCTTGACATCCAATGTATCCATGCAAAGTTTGGTGAAGATCTGAGTATGTCGTTTTTGACCTTATCTGGAACCTCCCATCTGAAAATTTGAAAATTCTTAAAAAATTCGTCGAAAATCTTGATGTCTCCGATCTCTTGTTTTGTACGTTTTTTCCACGTGTCTTGACATGCAAAGTATTCCTGCAAAGTTTGGTGAAGATCTGAGTATGTAGTTTTTGACCTTATATGGAACCTCCTATCTGAAAATTTGAAAATTCTTAAAAAATTCGTCCAAAATCTTGATGTCTCCAATCTATTGTTTTGTACGTTTTTTCCACGTGTCTTGACATCCAATGTATCCCTGCATAGTTTGGTGAAGATCTGAGTATGTAGTTTTTGACCTTATCTGGAACCTCCCATCTGAAAATTTGAAAATTCCTAAAAAATCCGTGCAAAATCTTGATGACCCCAATCTCTTGTTTTGTATGTTTTTTCCACGTGTCTTGACATCCAATGTATCCATGCAAAGTTTGGTGAAGATCTGAGTATGTCGTTTTTGACCTTATCTGGAACCTCCCATCTGAAAATTTGAAAATTCTTAAAAAATTCGTCGAAAATCTTGATGTCTCCAATCTCTTGTTTTGTACGTTTTTTCCACGTGTCTTGACATGCAAAGTATTCCTGCAACGTTTGGTGAAGATCTGAGTATGTAGTTTTTGACCTTATCTGGAACCTCCTATCTGAAAATTTGAAAATTCTTCAAAAATTCGTCGAAAATCTTGATGTCTCCAATCTCTTGTTTTGTACGTTTTTTCCACGTGTCTTGACATCCAATGTATCCCTGCAATGTTTGGTGGAGATCTGAGTATGTAGTTTTTGACCTTATCTGGGACCTCCTATCAGAAAATTTGAAAATTCTTCAAAAATTCGTCCAAAATCTTGATGTCTCCAATCTCTTGTTTTGTACGTTTTTTCCACGTGTCTCGACCTCCAATGTATCCCTGCAAAGTTTGGTGAAGATCTGAGTATGTCGTTTTTGACCTTATCTGGAACATCCTTTCTGAAAATTTGAAAATTCTTAAAAAATTCGTCGAAAATCTTGATGTCTCCAATCTCTTGTTTTGTACGTTTTTTCCACGTGTCTTGACATCCAATGTATCCCTGCAAAGTTTGGTGAAGATCTGAGTATGTAGTTTTTGACCTTATATGGAACCTCCTTTCTGAAAATTTGAAAATTCTCAAAAAATTCGTCCATAATCTTGATGTCTCCAATCTCTTGTTTTGTACGTTTTTTCCACGTGTCTTGACATCCAATGTATCCCTGCAAAGTTTGGTGAAGATCTGAGTATGTAGTTTTTGACCTTATCTGGAACCTCCCATCTGAAAATTTGAAAATTCTTAAAAAATTCGACCAAAATCTTGATGTCTCCAATCTTTTGTTTTGTACGTTTTTTCCACGTGTCTTGACACATAATGTATCCATGCAAAGTTTGGTGAAGATCTGAGTATGTAGTTTTTGACCTTATATGGAACCTCCTATCTGAAAATTTGAAAATTCTTAAAAAATTCGTCGAAAATCTTGATGTCTCCGATCTCTTGTTTTGTACGTTTTTTCCACGTGTCTTGACATGCAAAGTATTCCTGCAAAGTTTGGTGAAGATCTGAGTATGTAGTTTTTGACCTCATCTGGAACCTCCTATCTGAAAATTTGAAAATTCTTAAAAAATTCGTCCAAAATTTTGATGTCTCCAATCTCTTGTTTTGTACGTTTTTTCCACGTGTCTTGACATCCAATGTATCCCTGCAAAGTTTGGTGAAGATCTGAGTATGTAGTTTTTGACCTTATCTGGAACCTCCCATCTGAAAATTCGAAAATTCTTAAAAAATTCGTCGAAAATCTTGATGTCTCCGATCTCTTGTTTTGTACGTTTTTCCACGTGTCTTGACATCCAATGTATCCCTGCAAAGTTTGGTGAAGATCTGAGTATGTTGTTTTTGACCTTATCTGGAACATCCTTTCTGAAAATTTGAAAATTGTTAAAAAATTCGTCCAAAATCTTGATGTCTCCTATCTCTTGTTTTGTACGTTTTTTCCACGTGTCTTCACATCCAATGTATCCCTGCAAAGTTTGGTGAAGATCTGAGTATGTAGTTTTTGACCTTATCTGGAACCTCCCATCTGAAAATTTGAAAATTCTTAAAAAATTCGACCAATATCTTGATGTCTCCAATCTTTTGTTTTGTACGTTTTTTCCACGTGTCTTGACACATAATGTATCCATGCAAAGTTTGGTGAAGATCTGAGTATGTAGTTTTTGACCTTATATGGAACCTCCTATCTGAAAATTTGAAAATTCTTAAAAAATTCGTCCAAAATCTTGATGTCTCCAATCTCTTGTTTTGTACGTTTTTTTCACGTGTCTTGACATCCAATGTATCCCTGCAAAGTTTGGTGAAGATCTGAGTATGTAGTTTTTGACCTTATCTGGAACCTCCCATCTGAAAATTTGAAAATTCCTAAAAAATCCGTGCAAAATCTTGATGACCCCAATCTCTTGTTTTGTACGTTTTTTCCACGTGTCTTGACATCCAATGTATTCCTGCAATGTTTGGTGAAGATCTGAGTATGTAGTTTTTGACCTTATATGGAACCTCCTATCTGAAAATTTGAAAATTCTTAAAAAATTCGACCAAAATCTTGATGTTCCGAATCCTATGTTTTGTATGTTTTTTCCACGTGTCTTGACATCCAATGTATCCATGCAAAGTTTGGTGAAGATCTGAGTATGTAGTTTTTGACCTTATATTGAACCTCCCATCTGAAAATTTGAAAATTCTTAAAAAATTCGTCCAAAATCTTGATGACCCCAATCTCTTGTTTTGTACGTTTTTTCCACGTGTCTTGACATCCAAAGTATCCCTGCAAAGTTTGGTGAAGATCTGAGTATGTAGTTTTTGACCTTATATGGAACCTCCTTTCTGAAAATTTGAGAATTCTTAAAAAATTCGTCCAAAATCTTGATGTCTCCAATCTCTTGTTTTGTACGTTTTTTCCACGTGTCTTGACATCCAATGTATCCATGCAAAGTTTGGTGAAGATCTGAGTATGTCGTTTTTGACCTTATCTGGAACCTCCCATCTGAAAATTTGAAAATTCTTAAAAAATTCGTCGAAAATCTTGATGTCTCCAATCTTTTGTTTTGTACGTTTTTTCCACGTGTCTTGACATGCAAAGTATCCCTGCAACGTTTGGTGAAGATCTGAGTATGTAGTTTTTGACCTTATCTGGAACCTCCTATCTGAAAATTTGAAAATTCTTCAAAAATTCGTCGAAAATCTTGATGTCTCCAATCTCTTGTTTTGTACGTTTTTTCCACGTGTCTTGACATCCAATGTATTCCTGCAATGTTTGGTGGAGATCTGAGTATGTAGTTTTAGACCTTATCTGGAACCTCCTATCTGAAAATTTGAAAATTCTTCAAAAATTCGTCCAAAATCTTGATGTCTCCAATCTCTTGTTTTGTACGTTTTTTCCACGTGTCTCGACCTCCAATGGATCCCTGCAAAGTTTGGTGAAGATCTGAGTATGTCGTTTTTGACCTTATCTGGAACATCCTTTCTGAAAATTTGAAAATTCTTAAAAAATTCGTCGAAAATCTTGATGTCTCCAATCTCTTGTTTTGTACGTTTTTTCCACGTGTCTTGACATCCAATGTATCCCTGCAAAGTTTGGTGAAGATCTGAGTATGTAGTTTTTGACCTTATATGGAACCTCCTATCTGAAAATTTGAAAATTCTTAAAAAATTCGTCCAAAATCTTGATGTCTCCAATCTCTTGTTTTGTACGTTTTTTCCACGTGTCTCGACCTCCAATGGATCCCTGCAAAGTTTGGTGAAGATCTGAGTATGTCGTTTTTGACCTTATCTGGAACCTCCCATCTGAAAATTTGAAAATTCTTAAAAAATTCGTCGAAAATCTTGATGTCTCCGATCTCTTGTTTTGTACGTTTTTTCCACGTGTCTTGACATGCAAAGTATTCCTGCAAAGTTTGGTGAAGATCTGAGTATGTAGTTTTTGACCTCATCTGGAACCTCCTATCTGAAAATTTGAAAATTCTTAAAAAATTCGTCCAAAATCTTGATGTCTCCAATCTCTTGTTTTGTACGTTTTTTCCACGTGTCTTGACATCCAATGTATCCCTGCAATGTTTGGTGAAGATCTGAGTATGTAGTTTTTGACCTTATCTGGAACCTCCCATCTGAAAATTTGAAAATTCCTAAAAAATCCGTCCAAAATCTTGATGACCCCAATCTCTTGTTTTGTACTTTTTTTCCACGTGTCTCGACCTCCAATGTATCCCTGCAAAGTTTGGTGAAGATCTGAGTATGTAGTTTTTGACCTTATATGGAACCTCCTATCTGAAAATTTGAAAATTCTTAAAAAATTCGTCCAAAATCTTGATGTCACCAATCCTATGTTTTGTATGTTTTTTCCACGTGTCTTGACATCCAATGTATCCATGCAAAGTTTGGTGAAGATCTGAGTATGTCGTTTTTGACCTTATCTGGAACCTCCCATCTGAAAATTTGAAAATTCTTAAAAAATTCGTCGAAAATCTTGATGTCTCCGATCTCTTGTTTTGTACGTTTTTTCCACGTGTCTTGACATGCAAAGTATTCCTGCAAAGTTTGGTGAAGATCTGAGTATGTAGTTTTTGACCTCATCTGGAACCTCCTATCTGAAAATTTGAAAATTCTTAAAAAATTCGTCCAAAATTTTGATGTCTCCAATCTCTTGTTTTGTACGTTTTTTCCACGTGTCTTGACATCCAATGTATCCCTGCAATGTTTGGTGAAGATCTGAGTATGTAGTTTTTGACCTTATCTGGAACCTCCCATCTGAAAATTTGAAAATTCCTAAAAAAATCCGTCCAAAATCTTGATGACCCCAATCTCTTGTTTTGTACGTTTTTTCCACGTGTCTTGACATCCAATGTATCCCTGCAAAGTTTGGTGAAGATCTGAGTATGTAGTTTTTGACCTTATCTGGAACCTCCTATCTGAAAATTTGAAAATTCTTAAAAAATTCGTCCAAAATCTTGATGTCTCCAATCTCTTGTTTTGTACGTTTTTTCCACGTGTCTTGATATCCAATGTATCCCTGCAAAGTTTGGTGAAGATCTGAGTATGTCGTTTTTGACCTTATCTGGAACATCCTTTCTGAAAATTTGAAAATTGTTAAAAAATTCGTCCAAAATCTTGATGTCTCCAATCTCTTTTTTGTACGTTTTTTCCACGTGTCTTGACATCCAATGTATCCCTGCAAAGTTTGGTGAAGATCTGAGTATGTAGTTTTTGACCTTATATGGAACCTCCTATCTGAAAATTTGAAAATTCTTAAAAAATTCGTCCAAAATCTTGATGTCTCCAATCTCTTGTTTTGTACGTTTTTTCCACGTGTCTCGACCTCCAATGGATCCCTGCAAAGTTTGGTGAAGATCTGAGTATGTCGTTTTTGACCTTATCTGGAACCTCCCATCTGAAAATTTGAAAATTCTTAAAAAATTCGTCGAAAATCTTGATGTCTCCGATCTCTTGTTTTGTACGTTTTTTCCACGTGTCTTGACATGCAAAGTATTCCTGCAAAGTTTGGTGAAGATCTGAGTATGTAGCTTTTGACCTCATCTGGAACCTCCTATCTGAAAATTTGAAAATTCTTAAAAAATTCGTCCAAAATCTTGATGTCTCCAATCTCTTGTTTTGTACGTTTTTTCCACGTGTCTTGACATCCAATGTATCCCTGCAATGTTTGGTGAAGATCTGAGTATGTAGTTTTTGACCTTATCTGGAACCTCCCATCTGAAAATTTGAAAATTCCCAAAAAATCCGTCCAAAATCTTGATGACCCCAATCTCTTGTTTTGTACTTTTTTTCCACGTGTCTCGACCTCCAATGTATCCCTGCAAAGTTTGGTGAAGATCTGAGTATGTAGTTTTTGACCTTATATGGAACCTCCTATCTGAAAATTTGAAAATTCTTAAAAAATTCGTCCAAAATCTTGATGTCACCAATCCTATGTTTTGTATGTTTTTTCCACGTGTCTTGACATCCAATGTATCCATGCAAAGTTTGGTGAAGATCTGAGTATGTAGTTTTTGACCTTATCTGGAACCTCCCATCTGAAAATTTGAAAATTCTTAAAAAATTCGTCGAAAATCTTGATGTCTCCGATCTCTTGTTTTGTACGTTTTTTCCACGTGTCTTGACATGCAAAGTATTCCTGCAAAGTTTGGTGAAGATCTGAGTATGTAGTTTTTGACCTCATCTGGAACCTCCTATCTGAAAATTTGAAAATTCTTAAAAAATTCGTCCAAAATTTTGATGTCTCCAATCTCTTGTTTTGTACGTTTTTTCCACGTGTCTTGACATCCAATGTATCCCTGCAATGTTTGGTGAAGATCTGAGTATGTAGTTTTTGACCTTATCTGGAACCTCCCATCTGAAAATTTGAAAATTCCTAAAAAAATCCGTCCAAAATCTTGATGACCCCAATCTCTTGTTTTGTACGTTTTTTCCACGTGTCTTGACATCCAATGTATCCCTGCAAAGTTTGGTGAAGATCTGAGTATGTAGTTTTTGACCTTATCTGGAACCTCCTATCTGAAAATTTGAAAATTCTTAAAAAATTCGTCCAAAATCTTGATGTCTCCAATCTCTTGTTTTGTACGTTTTTTCCACGTGTCTTGATATCCAATGTATCCCTGCAAAGTTTGGTGAAGATCTGAGTATGTCGTTTTTGACCTTATCTGGAACATCCTTTCTGAAAATTTGAAAATTGTTAAAAAATTCGTCCAAAATCTAGATGTCTCCAATCTCTTTTTTGTACGTTTTTTCCACGTGTCTTGACATCCAATGTATCCCTGCAAAGTTTGGTGAAGATCTGAGTATGTAGTTTTTGACCTTATATGGAACCTCCTATCTGAAAATTTGAAAATTCTTAAAAAATTCGTCCAAAATCTTGATGTCTCCAATCTCTTGTTTTGTACGTTTTTTCCACGTGTCTTGACATCCAATGTATCCCTGCAAAGTTTGGTGAGGATCTGAGTATGTAGTTTTTGACCTTATCTGGAACCTCCCATCTGAAAATTTGAAAATTCCTAAAAAATCCGTGCAAAATCTTGATGACCCCAATCTCTTGTTTTGTACGTTTTTTCCACGTGTCTTGACATCCAATGTATCCATGCAAAGTTTGGTGAAGATCTGAGTATGTCGTTTTTGACCTTATCTGGAACCTCCCATCTGAAAATTTGAAAATTCTTAAAAAATTCGTCGAAAATCTTGATGTCTCCAATCTCTTGTTTTGTACGTTTTTTCCACGTGTCTTGACATGCAAAGTATCCCTGCAACGTTTGGTGAAGATCTGAGTATGTAGTTTTTGACCTTATCTGGAACCTCCTATCTGAAAATTTGAAAATTCTTCAAAAATTCGTCGAAAATCTTGATGTCTCCAATCTCTTGTTTTGTACGTTTTTTCCACGTGTCTTGACATCCAATGTATCCCTGCAATGTTTGGTGGAGATCTGAGTATGTCGTTTTTGACCTTATCTGGGACCTCCTATCAGAAAATTTGAAAATTCTTCAAAAATTCGTCCAAAATCTTGATGTCTCCAATCTCTTGTTTTGTACGTTTTTTCTACCTGTCTTGACATGCAAAGTATCCCTGCAACGTTTGGTGAAGATCTGAGTATGTAGTTTTTGACCTTATCTGGAACCTCCTATCTGAAAATTTGAAAATTCTTCAAAAATTCGTCGAAAATCTTGATGTCTCCAATCTCTTGTTTTGTACGTTTTTTCCACGTGTCTTGACATCCAATGTATTCCTGCAATGTTTGGTGGAGATCTGAGTATGTAGTTTTAGACCTTATCTGGAACCTCCTATCTGAAAATTTGAAAATTCTTCAAAAATTCGTCCAAAATCTTGATGTCTCCAATCTCTTGTTTTGTACGTTTTTTCCACGTGTCTCGACCTCCAATGGATCCCTGCAAAGTTTGGTGAAGATCTGAGTATGTCGTTTTTGACCTTATCTGGAACATCCTTTCTGAAAATTTTAAAATTCTTAAAAAATTCGTCGAAAATCTTGATGTCTCCAATCTCTTGTTTTGTACGTTTTTTCCACGTGTCTTGACATCCAATGTATCCCTGCAAAGTTTGGTGAAGATCTGAGTATGTAGTTTTTGACCTTATATGGAACCTCCTATCTGAAAATTTGAAAATTCTTAAAAAATTCGTCCAAAATCTTGATGTCTCCAATCTCTTGTTTTGTACGTTTTTTCCACGTGTCTCGACCTCCAATGGATCCCTGCAAAGTTTGGTGAAGATCTGAGTATGTCGTTTTTGACCTTATCTGGAACCTCCCATCTGAAAATTTGAAAATTCTTAAAAAAATCGTCGAAAATCTTGATGTCTCCGATCTCTTGTTTTGTACGTTTTTTCCACGTGTCTTGACATGCAAAGTATTCCTGCAAAGTTTGGTGAAGATCTGAGTATGTAGTTTTTGACCTCATCTGGAACCTCCTATCTGAAAATTTGAAAATTCTTAAAAAATTCGTCCAAAATCTTGATGTCTCCAATCTCTTGTTTTGTACGTTTTTTCCACGTGTCTTGACATCCAATGTATCCCTGCAATGTTTGGTGAAGATCTGAGTATGTAGTTTTTGACCTTATCTGGAACCTCCCATCTGAAAATTTGAAAATTCCTAAAAAATCCGTCCAAAATCTTGATGACCCCAATCTCTTGTTTTGTACTTTTTTTCCACGTGTCTCGACCTCCAATGTATCCCTGCAAAGTTTGGTGAAGATCTGAGTATGTAGTTTTTGACCTTATATGGAACCTCCTATCTGAAAATTTGAAAATTCTTAAAAAATTCGTCCAAAATCTTGATGTCACCAATCCTATGTTTTGTATGTTTTTTCCACGTGTCTTGACATCCAATGTATCCATGCAAAGTTTGGTGAAGATCTGAGTATGTCGTTTTTGACCTTATCTGGAACCTCCCATCTGAAAATTTGAAAATTCTTAAAAAATTCGTCGAAAATCTTGATGTCTCCGATCTCTTGTTTTGTACGTTTTTTCCACGTGTCTTGACATGCAAAGTATTCCTGCAAAGTTTGGTGAAGATCTGAGTATGTAGTTTTTGACCTCATCTGGAACCTCCTATCTGAAAATTTGAAAATTCTTAAAAAATTCGTCCAAAATTTTGATGTCTCCAATCTCTTGTTTTGTACGTTTTTTCCACGTGTCTTGACATCCAATGTATCCCTGCAATGTTTGGTGAAGATCTGAGTATGTAGTTTTTGACCTTATCTGGAACCTCCCATCTGAAAATTTGAAAATTCCTAAAAAAATCCGTCCAAAATCTTGATGACCCCAATCTCTTGTTTTGTACGTTTTTTCCACGTGTCTTGACATCCAATGTATCCCTGCAAAGTTTGGTGAAGATCTGAGTATGTAGTTTTTGACCTTATCTGGAACCTCCTATCTGAAAATTTGAAAATTCTTAAAAAATTCGTCCAAAATCTTGATGTCTCCAATCTCTTGTTTTGTACGTTTTTTCCACGTGTCTTGATATCCAATGTATCCCTGCAAAGTTTGGTGAAGATCTGAGTATGTCGTTTTTGACCTTATCTGGAACATCCTTTCTGAAAATTTGAAAATTGTTAAAAAATTCGTCCAAAATCTTGATGTCTCCAATCTCTTTTTTGTACGTTTTTTCCACGTGTCTTGACATCCAATGTATCCCTGCAAAGTTTGGTGAAGATCTGAGTATGTAGTTTTTGACCTTATATGGAACCTCCTATCTGAAAATTTGAAAATTCTTAAAAAATTCGTCCAAAATCTTGATGTCTCCAATCTCTTGTTTTGTACGTTTTTTCCACGTGTCTTGACATCCAATGTATCCCTGCAAAGTTTGGTGAAGATCTGAGTATGTAGTTTTTGACCTTATCTGGAACCTCCCATCTGAAAATTTGAAAATTCCTAAAAAATCCGTGCAAAATCTTGATGACCCCAATCTCTTGTTTTGTACGTTTTTTCCACGTGTCTTGACATCCAATGTATCCATGCAAAGTTTGGTGAAGATCTGAGTATGTCGTTTTTGACCTTATCTGGAACCTCCCATCTGAAAATTTGAAAATTCTTAAAAAATTCGTCGAAAATCTTGATGTCTCCAATCTCTTGTTTTGTACGTTTTTTCCACGTGTCTTGACATGCAAAGTATCCCTGCAACGTTTGGTGAAGATCTGAGTATGTAGTTTTTGACCTTATCTGGAACCTCCTATCTGAAAATTTGAAAATTCTTCAAAAATTCGTCGAAAATCTTGATGTCTCCAATCTCTTGTTTTGTACGTTTTTTCCACGTGTCTTGACATCCAATGTATCCCTGCAATGTTTGGTGGAGATCTGAGTATGTAGTTTTTGACCTTATCTGGGACCTCCTATCAGAAAATTTGAAAATTCTTCAAAAATTCGTCCAAAATCTTGATGTCTCCAATCTCTTGTTTTGTACGTTTTTTCCACGTGTCTCGACCTCCAATGTATCCCTGCAAAGTTTGGTGAAGATCTGAGTATGTCGTTTTTGACCTTATCTGGAACATCCTTTCTGAAAATTTGAAAATTCTTAAAAAATTCGTCGAAAATCTTGATGTCTCCAATCTCTTGTTTTGTACGTTTTTTCCACGTGTCTTGACATCCAATGTATCCCTGCAAAGTTTGGTGAAGATCTGAGTATGTAGTTTTTGACCTTATATGGAACCTCCTTTCTGAAAATTTGAAAATTCTCAAAAAATTCGTCCATAACCTTGATGTCTCCAATCTCTTGTTTTGTACGTTTTTTCCACGTGTCTTGACATCCAATGTATCCCTGCAAAGTTTGGTGAAGATCTGAGTATGTAGTTTTTGACCTTATATGGAACCTCCTATCTGAAAATTTGAAAATTCTTAAAAAATTCGTCCAAAATCTTGATGTCACCAATCCTATGTTTTGTATGTTTTTTCCACGTGTCTTGACATCCAATGTATCCATGCAAAGTTTGGTGAAGATCTGTGTATGTCGTTTTTGACCTTATCTGGAACCTCCCATCTGAAAATTTGAAAATTCTTAAAAAATTCGTCGAAAATCTTGATGTCTCCAATCTCTTGTTTTGTACGTTTTTTCCACGTGTCTTGACATCCAATGTATCCCTGCAAAGTTTGGTGAAGATCTGAGTATGTAGTTTTTGACCTTATATGGAACCGCATTTCTGAAAATTTGAAAATTCTCAAAAAATTCGTCCATAATCTTGATGTCTCCAATCTCTTGTTTTGTACGTTTTTTCCACGTGTCTTGACATCCAATGTATCCCTGCAAAGTTTGGTGAAGATCTGAGTATGTAGTTTTTGACCTTATATGGAACCTCCTATCTGAAAATTTGAAAATTCTTAAAAAATTCGTCCAAAATCTTGATGTCACCAATCCTATGTTTTGTATGTTTTTTCCACGTGTCTTGACATCCAATGTATCCATGCAAAGTTTGGTGAAGATCTGAGTATGTCGTTTTTCACCTTATCTGGAACCTCCCATCTGAAAATTTGAAAATTCTTAAAAAATTCGTCGAAAATCTTGATGTCTCCGATCTCTTGTTTTGTACGTTTTTTCCACGTGTCTTGACATGCAAAGTATTCCTGCAAAGTTTGGTGAAGATCTGAGTATGTAGTTTTTGACCTCATCTGGAACCTCCTATCTGAAAATTTGAAAATTCTTAAAAAATTCGTCCAAAATCTTGATGACCCCAATCTCTTGTTTTGTACGTTTTTTCCACGTGTCTTGACATCCAATGTATCCCTGCAAAGTTTGGTGAAGATCTGAGTTTGTAGTTTTGACCTTATATGGAACCTCCTTTCTGAAAATTTGAGAATTCTTAAAAAATTCGTCCAAAATCTTGATGTCTCCAATCTCTTGTTTTGTACGTTTTTTCCACGTGTCTTGACATCCAATGTATCCATGCAAAGTTTGGTGAAGATCTGAGTATGTCGTTTTTGACCTTATCTGGAACCTCCCATCTGAAAATTTGAAAATTCTTAAAAAATTCGTAGAAAATCTTGATGTCTCCAATCTCTTGTTTTGTACGTTTTTTCCACGTGTCTTGACATGCAAAGTATCCCTGCAACGTTTGGTGAAGATCTGAGTATGTAGTTTTTGACCTTATCTGGAACCTCCTATCTGAAAATTTGAAAATTCTTCAAAAATTCGTCGAAAATCTTGATGTCTCCAATCTCTTGTTTTGTACGTTTTTTCCACGTGTCTTGACATCCAATGTATCCCTGCAATGTTTGGTTGAGATCTGAGTATGTAGTTTTTGACCTTATCTGGAACCTCCTATCTGAAAATTTGAAAATTCTTCAAAAATTCGTCCAAAATCTTGATGTCTCCAATCTCTTGTTTTGTACGTTTTTTCCACGTGTCTCGACCTCCAATGTATCCCTGCAAAGTTTGGTGAAGATCTGAGTATGTCGTTTTTGACCTTATCTGGAACATCCTTTCTGAAAATTTGAAAATTCTTAAAAAATTCGTCGAAAATCTTGATGTCTCCAATCTCTTGTTTTGTACGTTTTTTCCACGTGTCTTGACATCCAATGTATCCCTGCAAAGTTTGGTGAAGATCTGAGTATGTAGTTTTTGACCTTATATGGAACCTCCTATCTGAAAATTTGAAAATTCTTAAAAAATTCGTCCAAAATCTTGATGTCACCAATCCTATGTTTTGTATGTTTTTTCCACGTGTCTTGACATCCAATGTATCCATGCAAAGTTTGGTGAAGATCTGAGTATGTCGTTTTTGACCTTATCTGGAACCTCCCATCTGAAAATTTGAAAATTCTTAAAAAATTCGTCGAAAATCTTGATGTCTCCGATCTCTTGTTTTGTACGTTTTTTCCACGTGTCTTGACATGCAAAGTATTCCTGCAGAGTTTGGTGAAGATCTGACTATGTAGTTTTTGACCTCATCTGGAACCTCCTATCTGAAAATTTGAAAATTCTTTAAAAATTCGTCCAAAATATTGATGTCTCCAATCTCTTGTTTTGTACGTTTTTTCCACGTGTCTTGACATCCAATGTATCCCTGCAATGTTTGGTGAAGATCTGAGTATGTAGTTTTTGACCTTATCTGGAACCTCCCATCTGAAAATTTGAAAATTGTTAAAAAATTCGTCCAAAATCTTGATGTCTCCAATCTCTTTTTTGTACGTTTTTTCCACGTGTCTTGACATCCAATGTATCCCTGCAAAGTTTGGTGAAGATCTGAGTATGTAGTTTTTGACCTTATCTGGAACCTCCCATCTGAAAATTTGAAAATTCTTAAAAAATTCGACCAAAATCTTGATGTCTCCAATCTTTTGTTTTGTACGTTTTTTCCACGTGTCTTGACACATAATGTATCCATGCAAAGTTTGGTGAAGATCTGAGTATGTAGTTTTTGACCTTATATGGAACCTCCTATCTGAAAATTTGAAAATTCTTAAAAAATTCGTCCAAAATCTTGATGTCTCCAATCTCTTGTTTTGTACGTTTTTTCCACGTGTCTTGACATCCAATGTATCCCTGCAAAGTTTGGTGAAGATCTGAGTATGTAGTTTTTGACCTTATCTGGAACCTCCCATCTGAAAATTTGAAAATTCCTAAAAAATCCGTGCAAAATCTTGATGACCCCAATCTCTTGTTTTGTACGTTTTTTCCACGTGTCTTGACATCCAATGTATCCATGCAAAGTTTGGTGAAGATCTGAGTATGTCGTTTTTGACCTTATCTGGAACCTCCCATCTGAAAATTTGAAAATTCTTAAAAAATTCGTCGAAAATCTTGATGTCTCCAATCTCTTGTTTTGTACGTTTTTTCCACGTGTCTTGACATGCAAAGTATCCCTGCAACGTTGGGTGAAGATCTGAGTATGTAGTTTTTGACCTTATCTGGAACCTCCTATCTGAAAATTTGAAAATTCTTCAAAAATTCGTCGAAAATCTTGATGTCTCCAATCTCTTGTTTTGTACGTTTTTTCCACGTGTCTTGACATCCAATGTATCCCTGCAATGTTTGGTGGAGATCTGAGTATGTAGTTTTTGACCTTATCTGGGACCTCCTATCAGAAAATTTGAAAATTCTTCAAAAATTCGTCCAAAATCTTGATGTCTCCAATCTCTTGTTTTGTACGTTTTTTCCACGTGTCTCGACCTCCAATGTATCCCTGCAAAGTTTGGTGAAGATCTGAGTATGTCGTTTTTGACCTTATCTGGAACATCCTTTCTGAAAATTTGAAAATTCTTAAAAAATTCGTCGAAAATCTTGATGTCTCCAATCTCTTGTTTTGTACGTTTTTTCCACGTGTCTTGACATCCAATGTATCCCTGCAAAGTTTGGTGAAGATCTGAGTATGTAGTTTTTGACCTTATATGGAACCTCCCATCTGAAAATTTGAAAATTCCTAAAAAATCCGTCCAAAATCTTGATGACCCCAATCTCTTGTTTTGTACTTTTTTTCCACGTGTCTTGACATCCAATGTATCCCTGCAAAGTTTGGTGAAGATCTGAGTATGTAGTTTTTGATCTTATCTGGAACCTCCTATCTGAAAATTTGAAAATTCTTAAAAAATTCGTCCAAAATCTTGATGTCTCCAATCTCTTGTTTTGTACGTTTTTTCCACGTGTCTTGATATCCAATGTATCCCTGCAATGTTTGGTGAAGATCTGAGTATGTTGTTTTTGACCTTATCTGGAACATCCTTTCTGAAAATTTGAAAATTGTTAAAAAATTCGTCCAAAATCTTGATGTCTCCTATCTCTTGTTTTGTACGTTTTTTCCACGTGTCTTGACATCCAATGTATCCCTGCAAAGTTTGGTGAAGATCTGAGTATGTAGTTTTTGACCTTATCTGGAACCTCCCATCTGAAAATTTGAAAATTCTTAAAAAATTCGACCAATATCTTGATGTCTCCAATCTCTTGTTTTGTACGTTTTTTCCACGTGTCTTGACACATAATGTATCCATGCAAAGTTTGGTGAAGATCTGAGTATGTAGTTTTTGACCTTATATGGAACCTCCTATCTGAAAATTTAAAAATTCTTAAAAAATTCGTCCAAAATCTTGATGTCTCCAATCTCTTGTTTTGTACGTTTTTTCCACGTGTCTTGACATCCAATGTATCCCTGCAAAGTTTGGTGAAGATCTGAGTATGTAGTTTTTGACCTTATCTGGAACCTCCCATCTGAAAATTTGAAAATTCCTAAAAAATCCGTGCAAAATCTTGATGACCCCAATCTCTTGTTTTGTACGTTTTTTCCACGTGTCTTGACATCCAATGTATTCCTGCAATGTTTGGTGAAGATCTGAGTATGTAGTTTTTGACCTTATATGGAACCTCCTATCTGAAAATTTGAAAATTCTTAAAAAATTCGACCAAAATCTTGATGTTCCGAATCCTATGTTTTGTATGTTTTTTCCACGTGTCTTGACATCCAATGTATCCATGCAAAGTTTGGTGAAGATCTGAGTATGTAGTTTTTGACCTTATATTGAACCTCCCATCTGAAAATTTGAAAATTCTTAAAAAATTCGTCCAAAATCTTGATGACCCCAATCTCTTGTTTTGTACGTTTTTTCCACGTGTCTTGACATCCAAAGTATCCCTGCAAAGTTTGGTGAAGATCTGAGTATGTAGTTTTTGACTTTATATGGAACCTCCTTTCTGAAAATTTGAGAATTCTTAAAAAATTCGTCCAAAATCTTGATGTCTCCAATCTCTTGTTTTGTACGTTTTTTCCACGTGTCTTGACATCCAATGTATCCATGCAAAGTTTGGTGAAGATCTGAGTATGTCGTTTTTGACCTTATCTGGAACCTCCCATCTGAAAATTTGAAAATTCTTAAAAAATTCGTCGAAAATCTTGATGTCTCCAATCTTTTGTTTTGTACGTTTTTTCCACGTGTCTTGACATGCAAAGTATCCCTGCAACGTTTGGTGAAGATCTGAGTATGTAGTTTTTGACCTTATCTGGAACCTCCTATCTGAAAATTTGAAATTTCTTAAAAAATTCGTCCAAAATCTTGATGTCTCCAATCTCTTGTTTTGTACGTTTTTCCCACGTGTCTTGACATCCAATGTATCCCTGCAAAGTTTGGTGAAGATCTGAGTATGTCGTTTTTGACCTTATCTGGAACCTCCCATCTGAAAATTTGAAAATTCTTAAAAAATTCGTCGAAAATCTTGATGTCTCCAATCTTTTGTTTTGTACGTTTTTTCCACGTGTCTTGACATGCAAAGTATCCCTGCAACGTTTGGTGAAGATCTGAGTATGTAGTTTTTGACCTTATCTGGAACCTCCTATCTGAAAATTTGAAAATTCTTAAAAAATTCGTCCATAATCTTGATGTCTCCAATCTCTTGTTTTGTACGTTTTTTCCACGTGTCTTGACATCCAATGTATCCCTGCAAAGTTTGGTGAAGATCTGAGTATGTAGTTTTTGACCTTATATGGAACCTCCTATCTGAAAATTTGAAAATTCTTAAAAAATTCGTCCAAAACCTTGATGTCACCAATCCTATGTTTTGTATGTTTTTTCCACGTGTCTTGACATCCAATGTATCCATGCAAAGTTTGGTGAAGATCTGAGTATGTCGTTTTTGACCTTATCTGGAACCTCCCATCTGAAAATTTGAAAATTCTTAAAAAATTCGTCGAAAATCTTGATGTCTCCGATCTCTTGTTTTGTACGTTTTTTCCACGTGTCTTGACATGCAAAGTATTCCTGCAAAGTTTGGTGAAGATCTGAGTATGTAGTTTTTGACCTCATCTGGAACCTCCTATCTGAAAATTTGAAAATTCTTAAAAAATTCGTCCAAAATTTTGATGTCTCCAATCTCTTGTTTTGTACGTTTTTTCCACGTGTCTTGACATCCAATGTATCCCTGCAATGTTTGTTGAAGATCTGAGTATGTAGTTTTTGACCTTATCTGGAACCTCCCATCTGAAAATTTGAAAATTCCTAAAAAATCCGTCCAAAATCTTGATGACCCCAATCTCTTGTTTTGTACGTTTTTTCCACGTGTCTTGACATCCAATGGATCCCTGCAAAGTTTGGTGAAGATCTGAGTATGTCGTTTTTGACCTTATCTGGAACCTCCTATCTGAAAATTTGAAAATTCTTAAAAAATTCGTCCAAAATCTTGATGTCTCCAATCTCTTGTTTTGTACGTTTTTTCCACGTGTCTTGATATCCAATGTATCCCTGCAAAGTTTGATGAAGATCTGAGTATGTCGTTTTTGACCTTATCTGGAACATCCTTTCTGAAAATTTGAAAATTGTTAAAAAATTCGTCCAAAATCTTGATGTCTCCAATCTCTTTTTTGTACGTTTTTTCCACGTGTCTTGACATCCAATGTATCCCTGCAAAGTTTGGTGAAGATCTGAGTATGTAGTTTTTGACCGTATCTGGAACCTCCCATCTGAAAATTTGAAAATTCTTAAAAAATTCGACCAAAATCTTGATGTCTCCAATCTTTTGTTTTGTACGTTTTTTCCACGTGTCTTGACACATAATGTATCCATGCAAAGTTTGGTGAAGATCTGAGTATGTAGTTTTTGACCTTATATGGAACCTCCTATCTGAAAATTTGAAAATTCTTAAAAAATTCGTCCAAAATCTTGATGTCTCCAATCTCTTGTTTTGTACGTTTTTTCCACGTGTCTTGACATCCAATGTATCCCTGCAAAGTTTGGTGAAGATCTGAGTATGTAGTTTTTGACCTTATCAGGAACCTCCCATCTGAAAATTTGAAAATTCCTAAAAAATCCGTGCAAAATCTTGATGACCCCAATCTCTTGTTTTGTACGTTTTTTCCACGTGTCTTGACATCCAATGTATCCATGCAAAGTTTGGTGAAGATCTGAGTATGTCGTTTTTGACCTTATCTGGAACCTCCCATCTGAAAATTTGAAAATTCTTAAAAAATTCGTCGAAAATCTTGATGTCTCCAATCTCTTGTTTTGTACGTTTTTTCCACGTGTCTTGACATGCAAAGTATCCCTGCAACGTTTGGTGAAGATCTGAGTATGTAGTTTTTGACCTTATCTGGAACCTCCTATCTGAAAATTTGAAAATTCTTCAAAAATTCGTCGAAAATCTTGATGTCTCCAATCTCTTGTTTTGTACGTTTTTTCCACGTGTCTTGACATCCAATGTATCCCTGCAATGTTTGGTGGAGATCTGAGTATGTAGTTTTTGACCTTATCTGGGACCTCCTATCAGAAAATTTGAAAATTCTTCAAAAATTCGTCCAAAATCTTGATGTCTCCAATCTCTTGTTTTGTACGTTTTTTCCACGTGTCTCGACCTCCAATGTATCCCTGCAAAGTTTGGTGAAGATCTGAGTATGTCGTTTTTGACCTTATCTGGAACATCCTTTCTGAAAATTTGAAAATTCTTAAAAAATTCGTCGAAAATCTTGATGTCTCCAATCTCTTGTTTTGTACGTTTTTTCCACGTGTCTTGACATCCAATGTATCCCTGCAAAGTTTGGTGAAGATCTGAGTATGTAGTTTTTGACCTTATATGGAACCTCCTTTCTGAAAATTTGAAAATTCTCAAAAAATTCGTCCATAATCTTGATGTCTCCAATCTCTTGTTTGTACGTTTTTTCCACGTGTCTTGACATCCAATGTATCCCTGCAAAGTTTGGTGAAGATCTGAGTATGTAGTTTTTGACCTTATATGGAACCTCCTATCTGAAAATTTGAAAATTCTTAAAAAATTCGTCCAAAATCTTGATGTCACCAATCCTATGTTTTGTATGTTTTTTCCACGTGTCTTGACATCCAATGTATCCATGCAAAGTTTGGTGAAGATCTGAGTATGTCGTTTTTGACCTTATCTGGAACCTCCCATCTGAAAATTTGAAAATTCTTAAAAAATTCGTCGAAAATCTTAATGTCTCCGATCTCTTGTTTTGTACGTTTTTTCCACGTGTCTTGACATGCAAAGTATTCCTGCAAAGTTTGGTGAAGATCTGAGTATGCAGTTTTTGACCTCATCTGGAACCTCCTATCTGAAAATTTGAAAATTCTTAAAAAATTCGTCCAAAATTTTGATGTCTCCAATCTCTTGTTTTGTACGTTTTTTCCACGTGTCTTGACATCCAATGTATCCCTGCAATGTTTGGTGAAGATCTGAGTATGTAGTTTTTGACCTTATCTGGAACCTCCCATCTGAAAATTTGAAAATTCCTAAAAAATCCGTCCAAAATCTTGATGACCCCAATCTCTTGTTTTGTACGTTTTTTCCACGTGTCTTGACATCCAATGTATCCCTGCAAAGTTTGGTGAAGATCTGAGTATGTAGTTTTTGACCTTATCTGGAACCTCCTATCTGAAAATTTGAAAATTCTTAAAAAATTCGTCCAAAATCTTGATGTCTCCAATCTCTTGTTTTGTACGTTTTTTCCACGTGTCTTGATATCCAATGTATCCCTGCAAAGTTTGGTGAAGATCTGAGTATGTCGTTTTTGACCTTATCTGGAACATCCTTTCTGAAAATTTGAAAATTGTTAAAAAATTCGTCCAAAATCTTGATGTCTCCAATCTCTTTTTTGTACGTTTTTTCCACGTGTCTTGACATCCAATGTATCCCTGCAAAGTTTGGTGAAGATCTGAGTATGTAGTTTTTGACCTTATCTGGAACCTCCCATCTGAAAATTTGAAAATTCTTAAAAAATTCGACCAAAATCTTGATGTCTCCAATCTTTTGTTTTGTACGTTTTTTCCACGTGTCTTGACACATAATGTATCCATGCAAAGTTTGGTGAAGATCTGAGTATGTAGTTTTTGACCTTATATGGAACCTCCTATCTGAAAATTTGAAAATTCTTAAAAAATTCGTCCAAAATCTTGATGTCTCCAATCTCTTGTTTTGTACGTTTTTTCCACGTGTCTTGACATCCAATGTATCCCTGCAAAGTTTGGTGAAGATCTGAGTATGTAGTTTTTGACCTTATCTGGAACCTCCCATCTGAAAATTTGAAAATTCCTAAAAAATCCGTGCAAAATCTTGATGACCCCAATCTCTTGTTTTGTACGTTTTTTCCACGTGTCTTGACATCCAATGTATTCCTGCAATGTTTGGTGAAGATCTGAGTATGTAGTTTTTGACCTTATATGGAACCTCCTATCTGAAAATTTGAAAATTCTTAAAAAATTCGACCAAAATCTTGATGTTCCGAATCCTATGTTTTGTATGTTTTTTCCACGTGTCTTGACATCCAATGTATCCATGCAAAGTTTGGTGAAGATCTGAGTATGTAGTTTTTGACCTTATATTGAACCTCCCATCTGAAAATTTGAAAATTCTTAAAAAATTCGTCCAAAATCTTGATGACCCCAATCTCTTGTTTTGTACGTTTTTTCCACGTGTCTTGACATCCAAAGTATCCCTGCAAAGTTTGGTGAAGATCTGAGTATGTAGTTTTTGACCTTATATGGAACCTCCTTTCTGAAAATTTGAGAATTCTTAAAAAATTCGTCCAAAATCTTGATGTCTCCAATCTCTTGTTTTGTACGTTTTTTCCACGTGTCTTGACATCCAATGTATCCATGCAAAGTTTGGTGAAGATCTGAGTATGTCGTTTTTGACCTTATCTGGAACCTCCCATCTGAAAATTTGAAAATTCTTAAAAAATTCGTCGAAAATCTTGATGTCTCCAATCTTTTGTTTTGTACGTTTTTTCCACGTGTCTTGACATGCAAAGTATCCCTGCAACGTTTGGTGAAGATCTGAGTATGTAGTTTTTGACCTTATCTGGAACCTCCTATCTGAAAATTTGAAAATTCTTCAAAAATTCGTCGAAAATCTTGATGTCTCCAATCTCTTGTTTTGTACGATTTTTCCACGTGTCTTGACATCCAATGTATTCCTGCAATGTTTGGTGGAGATCTGAGTATGTAGTTTTAGACCTTATCTGGAACCTCCTATTTGAAAATTTGAAAATTCTTCAAAAATTCGTCCAAAATCTTGATGTCTCCAATCTCTTGTTTTGTACGTTTTTTCCACGTGTCTTGACATCCAATGTATCCCTGCAATGTTTGCTGAAGATCTGAGTATGTAGTTTTTGACCTTATCTGGAACCTCCCATCTGAAAATTTGAAAATTCCTAAAAAATCCGTCCAAAATCTTGATGACCCCAATCTCTTGTTTTGTACGTTTTTTCCACGTGTCTTGACATCCAATGTATCCCTGCAAAGTTTGGTGAAGATCTGAGTATGTAGTTTTTGATCTTATCTGGAACCTCCTATCTGAAAATTTGAAAATTCTTAAAAAATTCGTCCAAAATCTTGATGTCTCCAATCTCTTGTTTTGTACGTTTTCTCCACGTGTCTTGATATCCAATGTATCCCTGCAAAGTTTGGTGAAGATCTGAGTATGTCGTTTTTGACCTTATCTGGAACATCCTTTCTGAAAATTTGAAAATTGTTAAAAAATTCGTCCAAAATCTTGATGTCTCCTATCTCTTGTTTTGTACGTTTTTTCCACGTGTCTTGACATCCAATGTATCCCTGCAAAGTTTGGTGAAGATCTGAGTATGTAGTTTTTGACCTTATCTGGAACCTCCCATCTGAAAATTTGAAAATTCCTAAAAAATCCGTCCAAAATCTTGATGACCCCAATCTCTTGTTTTGTACGTTTTTTCCACGTGTCTTGACATTCAATGTATCCCTGCAAAGTTTGGTGAAGATCTGAGTATGTAGTTTTTGACCTTATATGGAACATCCTTTCTGAAAATTTGAAAATTCTTAAAAAATTCGTCCAAAATCTTGATGACCCCAATCTCTTGTTTTGTACGTTTTTTCCACGTGTCTTGACATCCAATGTATCCCTGCAAAGTTTGGTGAAGATCTGAGTTTGTAGTTTTTGACCTTATATGGAACCTCCTTTCTGAAAATTTGAGAATTCTTCAAAAATTCGTCCAAAATCTTGATGTCTCCAATCTCTTGTTTTGTACGTTTTTTCCACGTGTCTTGACATCCAATGTATCCATGCAAAGTTTGGTGAAGATCTGAGTATGTCGTTTTTGACCTTATCTGGAACCTCCCATCTGAAAATTTGAAAATTCTTAAAAAATTCGTCGAAAATCTTGATGTCTCCAATCTCTTGTTTTGTACGTTTTTTCCACGTGTCTTGACATGCAAAGTATCCCTGCAACGTTTGGTGAAGATCTGAGTATGTAGTTTTTGACCTTATCTGGAACCTCCTATCTGAAAATTTGAAAATTCTTCAAAAATTCGTCGAAAATCTTGATGTCTCCAATCTCTTGTTTTGTACGTTTTTTCCACGTGTCTTGACCTCCAATGTATCCCTGCAAAGTTTGGTGAAGATCTGAGAATGTCGTTTTTGACCTTATCTGGAACATCCTTTCTGAAAATTTGAAAATTCTTAAAAAATTCGTCCAAAATTTGATGTCTCCAATCTCTTGTTTTGTACGTTTTTTCCACGTGTCTTGACATCCAATGTATCCCTGCAAAGTTTGGTGAAGATCTGAGTATGTCGTTTTTGACCTTATCTGGAACATCCTTTCTGAAAATTTGAAAATTCTTAAAAAATTCGTCCAAAATCTTGATGTCTCCAATCTCTTGTTTTGTACGTTTTTTCCACGTGTCTTGACATGCAAAGTATCCCTGCAACGTTTGGTGAAGATCTGAGTATGTAGTTTTTGACCTTATCTGGAACCTCCTATCTGAAAATTTGAAAATTCTTCAAAAATTCGTCGAAAATCTTGATGTCTCCAATCTCTTGTTTTGTACGTTTTTTCCACGTGTCTTGACATCCAATGTATCCCTGCAAAGTTTGGTGAAGATCTGAGTATGTAGTTTTTGACCTTATATGGAACCTCCTATCTGAAAATTTGAAAATTCTTAAAAAATTCGTCCAAAATCTTGATGTATCCAATCTCTTGTTTTGTACGTTTTTTCCACGTGTCTTGACATCCAATGTATCCCTGCAAAGTTTGGTGAAGATCTGAGTATGTAGTTTTTGACCTTATCTGGAACCTCCCATCTGAAAATTTGAAAATTCCTAAAAAATCCGTGCAAAATCTTGATGACCAGAATCTCTTGTTTTGTACGTTTTTTCCACGTGTCTTGACATCCAATGTATCCATGCAAAGTTTGGTGAAGATCTGAGTATGTCGTTTTTGACCTTATCTGGAACCTCCCATCTGAAAATTTGAAAATTCTTAAAAAATTCGTCGAAAATCTTGATGTCTCCAATCTCTTGTTTTGTACGTTTTTTCCACGTGTCTTGACATGCAAAGTATCCCTGCAACGTTTGGTGAAGATCTGAGTATGTAGTTTTTGACCTTATCTGGAACCTCCTATCTGAAAATTTGAAAATTCTTCAAAAATTCGTCGAAAATCTTGATGTCTCCAATCTCTTGTTTTGTACGTTTTTTCCACGTGTCTTGACATCCAATGTATCCCTGCAATGTTTGGTGGAGATCTGAGTATGTAGTTTTTGACCTTATCTGGGACCTCCTATCAGAAAATTTGAAAATTCTTCAAAAATTCGTCCAAAATCTTGATGTCTCCAATCTCTTGTTTTGTACGTTTTTTCCACGTGTCTCGACCTCCAATGTATCCCTGCAAAGTTTGGTGAAGATCTGAGTATGTCGTTTTTGACCTTATCTGGAACATCCTTTCTGAAAATTTGAAAATTCTTAAAAAATTCGTCGAAAATCTTGATGTCTCCAATCTCTTGTTTTGTACGTTTTTTCCACGTGTCTTGACATCCAATGTATCCCTGCAAAGTTTGGTGAAGATCTGAGTATGTAGTTTTTGACCTTATATGGAACCTCCTTTCTGAAAATTTGAAAATTCTCAAAAAATTCGTCCATAATCTTGATGTCTCCAATCTCTTGTTTTGTACGTTTTTTCCACGTGTCTTGACATCCAATGTATCCCTGCAAAGTTTGGTGAAGATCTGAGTATGTAGTTTTTGACCTTATATGGAACCTCCTATCTGAAAATTTGAAAATTCTTAAAAAATTCGTCCAAAATCTTGATGTCTCCAATCTCTTGTTTTGTACGTTTTTTCCACGTGTCTTGATATCCAATGTATCCCTGCAAAGTTTGGTGAAGATCTGAGTATGTTGTTTTTGACCTTATCTGGAACATCCTTTCTGAAAATTTGAAAATTGTTAAAAAATTCGTCCAAAATCTTGATGTCTCCTATCTCTTGTTTTGTACGTTTTTTCCACGTGTCTTGACATCCAATGTATCCCTGCAAAGTTTGGTGAAGATCTGAGTATGTAGTTTTTGACCTTATCTGGAACCTCCCATCTGAAAATTTGAAAATTCTTAAAAAATTCGACCAATATCTTGATGTCTCCAATCTCTTGTTTTGTACGTTTTTTCCACGTGTCTTGACACATAATGTATCCATGCAAAGTTTGGTGAAGATCTGAGTATGTAGTTTTTGACCTTATATGGAACCTCCTATCTGAAAATTTAAAAATTCTTAAAAAATTCGTCCAAAATCTTGATGTCTCCAATCTCTTGTTTTGTACGTTTTTTCCACGTGTCTTGACATCCAATGTATCCCTGCAAAGTTTGGTGAAGATCTGAGTATGTAGTTTTTGACCTTATCTGGAACCTCCCATCTGAAAATTTGAAAATTCTTAAAAAATCGACCAAAATCTTGATGTCTCCAATCTTTTGTTTTGTACGTTTTTTCCACGTGTCTTGACACATAATGTATCCATGCAAAGTTTGGTGAAGATCTGAGTGTGTAGTTTTTGACCTTATATGGAACCTCCTATCTGAAAATTTGAAAATTCTTAAAAAATTCGTCCAAAATCTTGATGTCTCCAATCTCTTGTTTTGTACGTTTTTTCCACGTGTCTTGACATCCAAAGTATCCCTGCAAAGTTTGGTGAAGATCTGAGTATGTAGTTTTTGACCTTATATGGAACCTCCTTTCTGAAAATTTGAGAATTCTTAAAAAATTCGTCCAAAATCTTGATGTCTCCAATCTCTTGTTTTGTACGATTTTTCCACGTGTCTTGACATCCAATGTATCCATGCAAAGTTTGGTGAAGATCTGAGTATGTCGTTTTTGACCTTATCTGGAACCTCCCATCTGAAAATTTGAAAATTCTTAAAAAATTCGTCGAAAATCTTGATGTCTCCAATCTTTTGTTTTGTACGTTTTTTCCACGTGTCTTGACATGCAAAGTATCCCTGCAACGTTTGGTGAAGATCAGAGTATGTAGTTTTTGACCTTATCTGGAACCTCCTATCTGAAAATTTGAAAATTCTTCAAAAATTCGTCGAAAATCTTGATGTCTCCAATCTCTTGTTTTGTACGATTTTTCCACGTGTCTTGACATCCAATGTATTCCTGCAATGTTTGGTGGAGATCTGAGTATGTAGTTTTAGACCTTATCTGGAACCTCCTATTTGAAAATTTGAAAATTCTTCAAAAATTCGTCCAAAATCTTGATGTCTCCAATCTCTTGTTTTGTACGTTTTTTCCACGTGTCTTGACATCCAATGTATCCCTGCAATGTTTGGTGAAGATCTGAGTATGTAGTTTTTGACCTTATCTGGAACCTCCCATCTGAAAATTTGAAAATTCCTAAAAAATCCGTCCAAAATCTTGATGACCCCAATCTCTTGTTTTGTACGTTTTTTCCACGTGTCTTGACATCCAATGTATCCCTGCAAAGTTTGGTGAAGATCTGAGTATGTAGTTTTTGACCTTATATGGAACCTCCTATCTGAAAATTTGAAAATTCTTAAAAAATTCGTCCAAAATCTTGATGTCTCCAATCTCTTGTTTTGTACGTTTTCTCCACGTGTCTTGATATCCAATGTATCCCTGCAAAGTTTGGTGAAGATCTGAGTATGTCGTTTTTGACCTTATCTGGAACATCCTTTCTGAAAATTTGAAAATTGTTAAAAAATTCGTCCAAAATCTTGATGTCTCCTATCTCTTGTTTTGTACGTTTTTTCCACGTGTCTTGACATCCAATGTATCCCTGCAAAGTTTGGTGAAGATCTGAGTATGTAGTTTTTGACCTTATATGGAACCTCCTATCTGAAAATTTAAAAATTCTTAAAAAATTCGTCCAAAATCTTGATGTCTCCAATCTCTTGTTTTGTACGTTTTTTCCACGTGTCTTGACATCCAATGTATCCCTGCAAAGTTTGGTGAAGATCTGAGTATGTAGTTTTTGACCTTATCTGGAACCTCCCATCTGAAAATTTGAAAATTCCTAAAAAATCCGTCCAAAATCTTGATGACCCCAATCTCTTGTTTTGTACGTTTTTTCCACGTGTCTTGACATTCAATGTATCCCTGCAAAGTTTGGTGAAGATCTGAGTATGTAGTTTTTGACCTTATATGGAACATCCTTTCTGAAAATTTGAAAATTCTTAAAAAATTCGTCCAAAATCTTGATGACCCCAATCTCTTGTTTTGTACGTTTTTTCCACGTGTCTTGACATCCAATGTATCCCTGCAAAGTTTGGTGAAGATCTGAGTTTGTAGTTTTTGACCTTATATGGAACCTCCTTTCTGAAAATTTGAGAATTCTTCAAAAATTCGTCCAAAATCTTGATGTCTCCAATCTCTTGTTTTGTACGTTTTTTCCACGTGTCTTGACATCCAATGTATCCATGCAAAGTTTGGTGAAGATCTGAGTATGTCGTTTTTGACCTTATCTGGAACCTCCCATCTGAAAATTTGAAAATTCTTAAAAAATTCGTCGAAAATCTTGATGTCTCCAATCTCTTGTTTTGTACGTTTTTTCCACGTGTCTTGACATGCAAAGTATCCCTGCAACGTTTGGTGAAGATCTGAGTATGTAGTTTTTGACCTTATCTGGAACCTCCTATCTGAAAATTTGAAAATTCTTCAAAAATTCGTCGAAAATCTTGATGTCTCCAATCTCTTGTTTTGTACGTTTTTTCCACGTGTCTTGACCTCCAATGTATCCCTGCAAAGTTTGGTGAAGATCTGAGAATGTCGTTTTTGACCTTATCTGGAACATCCTTTCTGAAAATTTGAAAATTCTTAAAAAATTCGTCCAAAATTTGATGTCTCCAATCTCTTGTTTTGTACGTTTTTTCCACGTGTCTTGACATCCAATGTATCCCTGCAAAGTTTGGTGAAGATCTGAGTATGTCGTTTTTGACCTTATCTGGAACATCCTTTCTGAAAATTTGAAAATTCTTAAAAAATTCGTCCAAAATCTTGATGTCTCCAATCTCTTGTTTTGTACGTTTTTTCCACGTGTCTTGACATGCAAAGTATCCCTGCAACGTTTGGTGAAGATCTGAGTATGTAGTTTTTGACCTTATCTGGAACCTCCTATCTGAAAATTTGAAAATTCTTCAAAAATTCGTCGAAAATCTTGATGTCTCCAATCTCTTGTTTTGTACGTTTTTTCCACGTGTCTTGACATCCAATGTATCCCTGCAAAGTTTGGTGAAGATCTGAGTATGTAGTTTTTGACCTTATATGGAACCTCCTATCTGAAAATTTGAAAATTCTTAAAAAATTCGTCCAAAATCTTGATGTATCCAATCTCTTGTTTTGTACGTTTTTTCCACGTGTCTTGACATCCAATGTATCCCTGCAAAGTTTGGTGAAGATCTGAGTATGTAGTTTTTGACCTTATCTGGAACCTCCCATCTGAAAATTTGAAAATTCCTAAAAAATCCGTGCAAAATCTTGATGACCCCAATCTCTTGTTTTGTACGTTTTTTCCACGTGTCTTGACATCCAATGTATCCATGCAAAGTTTGGTGAAGATCTGAGTATGTCGTTTTTGACCTTATCTGGAACCTCCCATCTGAAAATTTGAAAATTCTTAAAAAATTCGTCGAAAATCTTGATGTCTCCAATCTCTTGTTTTGTACGTTTTTTCCACGTGTCTTGACATGCAAAGTATCCCTGCAACGTTTGGTGAAGATCTGAGTATGTAGTTTTTGACCTTATCTGGAACCTCCTATCTGAAAATTTGAAAATTCTTCAAAAATTCGTCGAAAATCTTGATGTCTCCAATCTCTTGTTTTGTACGTTTTTTCCACGTGTCTTGACATCCAATGTATCCCTGCAATGTTTGGTGGAGATCTGAGTATGTAGTTTTTGACCTTATCTGGGACCTCCTATCAGAAAATTTGAAAATTCTTCAAAAATTCGTCCAAAATCTTGATGTCTCCAATCTCTTGTTTTGTACGTTTTTTCCACGTGTCTCGACCTCCAATGTATCCCTGCAAAGTTTGGTGAAGATCTGAGTATGTCGTTTTTGACCTTATCTGGAACATCCTTTCTGAAAATTTGAAAATTCTTAAAAAATTCGTCGAAAATCTTGATGTCTCCAATCTCTTGTTTTGTACGTTTTTTCCACGTGTCTTGACATCCAATGTATCCCTGCAAAGTTTGGTGAAGATCTGAGTATGTAGTTTTTGACCTTATATGGAACCTCCTTTCTGAAAATTTGAAAATTCTCAAAAAATTCGTCCATAATCTTGATGTCTCCAATCTCTTGTTTTGTACGTTTTTTCCACGTGTCTTGACATCCAATGTATCCCTGCAAAGTTTGGTGAAGATCTGAGTATGTAGTTTTTGACCTTATATGGAACCTCCTATCTGAAAATTTGAAAATTCTTAAAAAATTCGTCCAAAATCTTGATGTCTCCAATCTCTTGTTTTGTACGTTTTTTCCACGTGTCTTGATATCCAATGTATCCCTGCAAAGTTTGGTGAAGATCTGAGTATGTTGTTTTTGACCTTATCTGGAACATCCTTTCTGAAAATTTGAAAATTGTTAAAAAATTCGTCCAAAATCTTGATGTCTCCTATCTCTTGTTTTGTACGTTTTTTCCACGTGTCTTGACATCCAATGTATCCCTGCAAAGTTTGGTGAAGATCTGAGTATGTAGTTTTTGACCTTATCTGGAACCTCCCATCTGAAAATTTGAAAATTCTTAAAAAATTCGACCAATATCTTGATGTCTCCAATCTCTTGTTTTGTACGTTTTTTCCACGTGTCTTGACACATAATGTATCCATGCAAAGTTTGGTGAAGATCTGAGTATGTAGTTTTTGACCTTATATGGAACCTCCTATTTGAAAATTTAAAAATTCTTAAAAAATTCGTCCAAAATCTTGATGTCTCCAATCTCTTGTTTTGTACGTTTTTTCCACGTGTCTTGACATCCAATGTATCCCTGCAAAGTTTGGTGAAGATCTGAGTATGTAGTTTTTGACCTTATCTGGAACCTCCCATCTGAAAATTTGAAAATTCTTAAAAAATCGACCAAAATCTTGATGTCTCCAATCTTTTGTTTTGTACGTTTTTTCCACGTGTCTTGACACATAATGTATCCATGCAAAGTTTGGTGAAGATCTGAGTATGTAGTTTTTGACCTTATATGGAACCTCCTATCTGAAAATTTGAAAATTCTTAAAAAATTCGTCCAAAATCTTGATGTCTCCAATCTCTTGTTTTGTACGTTTTTTCCACGTGTCTTGACATCCAATGTATCCCTGCAAAGTTTGGTGAAGATCTGAGTATGTAGTTTTTGACCTTATCTGGAACCTCCCATCTGAAAATTTGAAAATTCCTAAAAAATCCGTGCAAAATCTTGATGACTCCAATCTCTTGTTTTGTACGTTTTTTCCACGTGTCTTGACATCCAATGTATTCCTGCAATGTTTGGTGAAGATCTGAGTATGTAGTTTTTGACCTTATATGGAACCTCCTATCTGAAAATTTGAAAATTCTTAAAAAATTCGACCAAAATCTTGATGTTCCGAATCCTATGTTTTGTATGTTTTTTCCACGTGTCTTGACATCCAATGTATCCATGCAAAGTTTGGTGAAGATCTGAGTATGTAGTTTTTGACCTTATATTGAACCTCCCATCTGAAAATTTGAAAATTCTTAAAAAATTCGTCCAAAATCTTGATGACCCCAATCTCTTGTTTTGTACGTTTTTTCCACGTGTCTTGACATCCAAAGTATCCCTGCAAAGTTTGGTGAAGATCTGAGTATGTAGTTTTTGACCTTATATGGAACCTCCTTTCTGAAAATTTGAGAATTCTTAAAAAATTCGTCCAAAATCTTGATGTCTCCAATCTCTTGTTTTGTACGTTTTTTCCACGTGTCTTGACATCCAATGTATCCATGCAAAGTTTGGTGAAGATCTGAGTATGTCGTTTTTGACCTTATCTGGAACCTCCCATCTGAAAATTTGAAAATTCTCAAAAAATTCGTCGAAAATCTTGATGTCTCCAATCTTTTGTTTTGTACGTTTTTTCCACGTGTCTTGACATCCAATGTATTCCTGAAATGTTTGGTGGAGATCTGAGTATGTAGTTTTAGACCTTATCTGGAACCTCCTATCTGAAAATTTGAAAATTCTTCAAAAATTCGTCCAAAATCTTGATGTCTCCAATCTCTTGTTTTGTACGTTTTTTCCACGTGTCTCGACCTCCAATGGATCCCTGCAAAGTTTGGTGAAGATCTGAGTATGTCGTTTTTGACCTTATCTGGAACATCCTTTCTGAAAATTTGAAAATTCTTAAAAAATTCGTCGAAAATCTTGATGTCTCCAATCTCTTGTTTTGTACGTTTTTTCCACGTGTCTTGACATCCAATGTATCCCTGCAAAGTTTGGTGAAGATCTGAGTATGTAGTTTTTGACCTTATATGGAACCTCCTATCTGAAAATTTGAAAATTCTTAAAAAATTCGTCCAAAATCTTGATGTCTCCAATCTCTTGTTTTGTACGTTTTTTCCACGTGTCTCGACCTCCAATGGATCCCTGCAAAGTTTGGTGAAGATCTGAGTATGTCGTTTTTGACCTTATCTGGAACCTCCCATCTGAAAATTTGAAAATTCTTAAAAAATTCGTCGAAAATCTTGATGTCTCCGATCTCTTGTTTTGTACGTTTTTTCCACGTGTCTTGACATGCAAAGTATTCCTGCAAAGTTTGGTGAAGATCTGAGTATGTAGTTTTTGACCTCATCTGGAACCTCCTATCTGAAAATTTGAAAATTCTTAAAAAATTCGTCCAAAATCTTGATGTCTCCAATCTCTTGTTTTGTACGTTTTTTCCACGTGTCTTGACATCCAATGTATCCCTGCAATGTTTGGTGAAGATCTGAGTATGTAGTTTTTGACCTTATCTGGAACCTCCCATCTGAAAATTTGAAAATTCCTAAAAAATCCGTCCAAAATCTTGATGACCCCAATCTCTTGTTTTGTACTTTTTTTCCACGTGTCTCGACCTCCAATGTATCCCTGCAAAGTTTGGTGAAGATCTGAGTATGTAGTTTTTGACCTTATATGGAACCTCCTATCTGAAAATTTGAAAATTCTTAAAAAATTCGTCCAAAATCTTGATGTCACCAATCCTATGTTTTGTATGTTTTTTCCACGTGTCTTGACATCCAATGTATCCATGCAAAGTTTGGTGAAGATCTGAGTATGTCGTTTTTGACCTTATCTGGAACCTCCCATCTGAAAATTTGAAAATTCTTAAAAAATTCGTCGAAAATCTTGATGTCTCCGATCTCTTGTTTTGTACGTTTTTTCCACGTGTCTTGACATGCAAAGTATTCCTGCAAAGTTTGGTGAAGATCTGAGTATGTAGTTTTTGACCTCATCTGGAACCTCCTATCTGAAAATTTGAAAATTCTTAAAAAATTCGTCCAAAATCTTGATGTCTCCAATCTCTTGTTTTGTACGTTCTTTCCACGTGTCTTGACATCCAATGTATCCCTGCAATGTTTGGTGAAGATCTGAGTATGTAGTTTTTGACCTTATATGGAACCTCCTATCTGAAAATTTGAAAATTCTTAAAAGAATTTAACAAAATCTTGATGTCCCCAATCCTATGTTTTGTATGTTTTTTCCACGTGTCTTGACATACAATGTATCCCTGCAGAGTTTGGTGAAGATCTGAGTATGTAGTTTTTGACCTTATCTGGAACCTCCCATCTGAAAATTTGAAAATTCCTAAAAAATCCGTCCAAAATCTTGTTGACCCGAATCTCTTGTTTTGTACGTTTTTTCCACGTGTCTTGACATCCAATGTATCCCTGCAAAGTTTGGTGAAGATCTGAGTATGTAGTTTTTGACCTTATCTGGAACCGCATTTCTGAAAATTTGAAAATTTTTAAAAAAATCGTCCAAAATCTTGATGTCTCCAATCTCTTGTTTTGTACGTTTTTTCCACGTGTCTTGACATCCAATGTATCCCTGCAAAGTTTGGTGAAGATCTGAGTATGTAGTTTTTGACCTTATATGGAACCTCCTATCTGAAAATTTGAAAATTCTTAAAAAATTCGTCCAAAATCTTGATGTCTCCAATCTCTTGTTTTGTACGTTTTTTCCACGTGTCTCGACCTCCAATGGATCCCTGCAAAGTTTGGTGAAGATCTGAGTATGTCGTTTTTGACCTTATCTGGAACCTCCCATCTGAAAATTTGAAAATTCTTAAAAAATTCGTCGAAAATCTTGATGTCTCCGATCTCTTGTTTTGTACGTTTTTTCCACGTGTCTTGACATGCAAAGTATTCCTGCAAAGTTTGGTGAAGATCTGAGTATGTAGTTTTTGACCTCATCTGGAACCTCCTATCTGAAAATTTGAAAATTCTTAAAAAATTCGTCCAAAATCTTGATGTCTCCAATCTCTTGTTTTGTACGTTTTTTCCACGTGTCTTGACATCCAATGTATCCCTGCAAAGTTTGGTGAAGATCTGAGTATGTAGTTTTTGACCTTATCTGGAACCTCCTATCTGAAAATTTGAAAATTCTTAAAAAATTCGTCCAAAATCTTGATGTCTCCAATCTCTTGTTTTGTACGTTTTTTCCACGTGTCTTGATATCCAATGTATCCCTGCAAAGTTTGGTGAAGATCTGAGTATGTCGTTTTTGACCTTATCTGGAACCTCCCATCTGAAAATTTGAAAATTCTTAAAAAATTCGACCAAAATCTTGATGTCTCCAATCTCTTGTTTTGTACGTTTTTTCCACGTGTCTTGACACATAATGTATCCATGCAAAGTTTGGTGAAGATCTGAGTATGTAGTTTTTGACCTTATATGGAACCTCCTATCTGAAAATTTGAAAATTCTTAAAAAATTCGTCCAAAATCTTGATGTCTCCAATCTCTTGTTTTGTACGTTTTTTCCACGTGTCTTGACATCCAATGTATCCATGCAAAATTTGGTGAAGATCTGAGTATGTAGTTTTTGACCTTATATGGAACCTCCTATCTGAAAATTTGAAAATTCTTAAAAAATTCGTCCAAAATCTTGATGTCTCCAATCTCTTGTTTTGTACGTTTTTTCCACGTGTCTTGACATCCAATGTATCCCTGCAAAGTTTGGTGAAGATCTGAGTATGTAGTTTTTGACCTTATCTGGAACCTCCCATCTGAAAATTTGAAAATTCCTAAAAAATCCGTGCAAAATCTTGATGACCCCAATCTCTTGTTTTGTACGTTTTTTCCACGTGTCTTGACATCCAATGTATCCATGCAAAGTTTGGTGAAGATCTGAGTATGTCGTTTTTGACCTTATCTGGAACCTCCCATCTGAAAATTTGAAAATTCTTAAAAAATTCGTCGAAAATCTTGATGTCTCCAATCTCTTGTTTTGTACGTTTTTTCCACGTGTCTTGACATGCAAAGTATCCCTGCAACGTTTGGTGAAGATCTGAGTATGTAGTTTTTGACCTTATCTGGAACCTCCTATCTGAAAATTTGAAAATTCTTCAAAAATTCGTCGAAAATCTTGATGTCTCCAATCTCTTGTTTTGTACGTTTTTTCCACGTGTCTTGACATCCAATGTATCCCTGCAAAGTTTGGTGAAGATCTGAGTATGTAGTTTTTGACCTTATCTGGAACCTCCTATCTGAAAATTTGAAAATTCTTAAAAAATTCGTCCAAAATCTTGATGTCTCCAATCTCTTGTTTTGTACGTTTTTTCCACGTGTCTTGATATCCAATGTATCCCTGCAAAGTTTGGTGAAGATCTGAGTATGTCGTTTTTGACCTTATCTGGAACATCCTTTCTGAAAATTTGAAAATTGTTAAAAAATTCGTCCAAAATCTTGATGTCTCCAATCTCTTTTTTGTACCTTTTTTCCACGTGTCTTGACATCCAATGTATCCCTGCAAAGTTTGGTGAAGATCTGAGTATGTAGTTTTTGACCTTATCTGGAACCTCCCATCTGAAAATTTGAAAATTCTTAAAAAATTCGACCAAAATCTTGATGTCTCCAATCTTTTGTTTTGTACGTTTTTTCCACGTGTCTTGACACATAATGTATCCATGCAAAGTTTGGTGAAGATCTGAGTATGTAGTTTTTGACCTTATATGGAACCTCCTATCTGAAAATTTGAAAATTCTTAAAAAATTCGTCCAAAATCTTGATGTCTCCAATCTCTTGTTTTGTACGGTTTTTCCACGTGTCTTGACATCCAATGTATCCCTGCAAAGTTTGGTGAAGATCTGAGTATGTAGTTTTTGACCTTATCTGGAACCTCCCATCTGAAAATTTGAAAATTCCTAAAAAATCCGTGCAAAATCTTGATGACCCCAATCTCTTGTTTTGTACGTTTTTTCCACGTGTCTTGACATCCAATGTATTCCTGCAATGTTTGGTGAAGATCTGAGTATGTAGTTTTTGACCTTATATGGAACCTCCTATCTGAAAATTTGAAAATTCTTAAAAAATTCGACCAAAATCTTGATGTTCCGAATCCTATGTTTTGTATGTTTTTTCCACGTGTCTTGACATCCAATGTATCCATGCAAAGTTTGGTGAAGATCTGAGTATGTAGTTTTTGACCATATATTGAACCCCCCATCTGAAAATTTGAAAATTCTTAAAAAATTCGTCCAAAATCTTGATGACCCCAATCTCTTGTTTTGTACGTTTTTTCCACGTGTCTTGACATCCAAAGTATCCCTGCAAAGTTTGGTGAAGATCTGAGTATGTAGTTTTTGACTTTATATGGAACCTCCTTTCTGAAAATTTGAGAATTCTTAAAAAATTCGTCCAAAATCTTGATGTCTCCAATCTCTTGTTTTGTACGTTTTTTCCACGTGTCTTGACATCCAATGTATCCATGCAAAGTTTGGTGAAGATCTGAGTATGTCGTTTTTGACCTTATCAGGATCCTCCCATCTGAAAATTTGAAAATTCTTAAAAAATTCGTCGAAAATCTTGATGTCTCCAATCTTTTGTTTTGTACGTTTTTTCCACGTGTCTTGACATGCAAAGTATCCCTGCAACGTTTGGTGAAGATCTGAGTATGTAGTTTTTGACCTTATCTGGAACCTCCTATCTGAAAATTTGAAAATTCTTCAAAAATTCGTCGAAAATCTTGATGTCTCCAATCTCTTGTTTTGTACGTTTTTTCCACGTGTCTTGACATCCAATGTATTCCTGCAATGTTTGGTGGAGATCTGAGTATGTAGTTTTAGACCTTATCTGGAACCTCCTATCTGAAAATTTGAAAATTCTTCAAAAATTCGTCCAAAATCTTGATGTCTCCAATCTCTTGTTTTGTACGTTTTTTCCACGTGTCTCGACCTCCAATGGATCCCTGCAAAGTTTGGTGAAGATCTGAGTATGTCGTTTTTGACCTTATCTGGAACATCCTTTCTGAAAATTTGAAAATTCTTAAAAAATTCGTCGAAAATCTTGATGTCTCCAATCTCTTGTTTTGTACGTTTTTTCCACGTGTCTTGACATCCAATGTATCCCTGCAAAGTTTGGTGAAGATCTGAGTATGTAGTTTTTGACCTTATATGGAACCTCCTATCTGAAAATTTGAAAATTCTTAAAAAATTCGTCCAAAATCTTGATGTCTCCAATCTCTTGTTTTGTACGTTTTTTCCACGTGTCTCGACCTCCAATGGATCCCTGCAAAGTTTGGTGAAGATCTGAGTATGTCGTTTTTGACCTTATCTGGAACCTCCCATCTGAAAATTTGAAAATTCTTAAAAAATTCGTCGAAAATCTTGATGTCTCCGATCTCTTGTTTTGTACGTTTTTTCCACGTGTCTTGACATGCAAAGTATTCCTGCAAAGTTTGGTGAAGATCTGAGTATGTAGTTTTTGACCTCATCTGGAACCTCCTATCTGAAAATTTGAAAATTCTTAAAAAATTCGTCCAAAATCTTGATGTCTCCAATCTCTTGTTTTGTACGTTTTTTCCACGTGTCTTGACATCCAATGTATCCCTGCAATGTTTGGTGAAGATCTGAGTATGTAGTTTTTGACCTTATCTGGAACCTCCCATCTGAAAATTTGAAAATTCCTAAAAAATCCGTCCAAAATCTTGATGACCCCAATCTCTTGTTTTGTACGTTTTTTCCACGTGTCTTGACATCCAATGTATCCCTGCAAAGTTTGGTGAAGATCTGAGTATGTAGTTTTTGATCTTATCTGGAACCTCCTATCTGAAAATTTGAAAATTCTTAAAAAATTCGTCCAAAATCTTGATGTCTCCAATCTCTTGTTTTGTACGTTTTTTCCACGTGTCTTGATATCCAATGTATCCCTGCAAAGTTTGGTGAAGATCTGAGTATGTCGTTTTTGACCTTATCTGGAACATCCTTTCTGAAAATTTGAAAATTCTTAAAAAATTCGTCGAAAATCTTGATGTCTCCAATCTCTTGTTTTGTACGTTTTTTCCACGTGTCTTGACATCCAATGTATCCCTGCAAAGTTTGGTGAAGATCTGAGTATGTAGTTTTTGACCTTATATGGAACCTCCCATCTGAAAATTTGAAAATTCCTAAAAAATCCGTCCAAAATCTTGATGACCCCAATCTCTTGTTTTGTACTTTTTTTCCACGTGTCTTGACATCCAATGTATCCCTGCAAAGTTTGGTGAAGATCTGAGTATGTAGTTTTTGATCTTATCTGGAACCTCCTATCTGAAAATTTGAAAATTCTTAAAAAATTCGTCCAAAATCTTGATGTCTCCAATCTCTTGTTTTGTACGTTTTTTCCACGTGTCTTGATATCCAATGTATCCCTGCAAAGTTTGGTGAAGATCTGAGTATGTCGTTTTTGACCTTATCTGGAACATCCTTTCTGAAAATTTGAAAATTGTTAAAAAATTCGTCCAAAATCTTGATGTCTCCAATCTCTTTTTTGTACGTTTTTTCCACGTGTCTTGACATCCAATGTATCCCTGCAAAGTTTGGTGAAGATCTGAGTATGTAGTTTTTTACCTTATCTGGAACCTCCTATCTGAAAATTTGAAAATTCTTAAAAAATTCGTCCAAAATCTTGATGTCTCCAATCTCTTGTTTTGTACGTTCTTTCCACGTGTCTTGACATCCAATGTATCCCTGCAATGTTTGGTGAAGATCTGAGTATGTAGTTTTTGACCTTATATGGAACCTCCTATCTGAAAATTTGAAAATTCTTAAAAGAATTTAACAAAATCTTGATGTCCCCAATCCTATGTTTTGTATGTTTTTTCCACGTGTCTTGACATACAATGTATCCCTGCAGAGTTTGGTGAAGATCTGAGTATGTAGTTTTTGACCTTATCTGGAACCTCCCATCTGAAAATTTGAAAATTCCTAAAAAATCCGTCCAAAATCTTGTTGACCCGAATCTCTTGTTTTGTACGTTTTTTCCACGTGTCTTGACATCCAATGTATCCCTGCAAAGTTTGGTGAAGATCTGAGTATGTAGTTTTTGACCTTATCTGGAACCGCATTTCTGAAAATTTGAAAATTTTTAAAAAAATCGTCCAAAATCTTGATGTCTCCAATCTCTTGTTTTGTACGTTTTTTCCACGTGTCTTGACATCCAATGTATCCCTGCAAATTTTGGTGAAGATCTGAGTATGTAGTTTTTGACCTTATATGGAACCTCCTATCTGAAAATTTGAAAATTCTTAAAAAATTCGTCCAAAATCTTGATGTCTCCAATCTCTTGTTTTGTACGTTTTTTCCACGTGTCTCGACCTCCAATGGATCCCTGCAAAGTTTGGTGAAGATCTGAGTATGTCGTTTTTGACCTTATCTGGAACCTCCCATCTGAAAATTTGAAAATTCTTAAAAAATTCGTCGAAAATCTTGATGTCTCCGATCTCTTGTTTTGTACGTTTTTTCCACGTGTCTTGACATGCAAAGTATTCCTGCAAAGTTTGGTGAAGATCTGAGTATGTAGTTTTTGACCTCATCTGGAACCTCCTATCTGAAAATTTGAAAATTCTTAAAAAATTCGTCCAAAATCTTGATGTCTCCAATCTCTTGTTTTGTACGTTTTTTCCACGTGTCTTGACATCCAATGTATCCCTGCAAAGTTTGGTGAAGATCTGAGTATGTAGTTTTTGACCTTATCTGGAACCTCCTATCTGAAAATTTGAAAATTCTTAAAAAATTCGTCCAAAATCTTGATGTCTCCAATCTCTTGTTTTGTACGTTTTTTCCACGTGTCTTGATATCCAATGTATCCCTGCAAAGTTTGGTGAAGATCTGAGTATGTCGTTTTTGACCTTATCTGGAACCTCCCATCTGAAAATTTGAAAATTCTTAAAAAATTCGACCAAAATCTTGATGTCTCCAATCTCTTGTTTTGTACGTTTTTTCCACGTGTCTTGACACATAATGTATCCATGCAAAGTTGGGTGAAGATCTGAGTATGTAGTTTTTGACCTTATATGGAACCTCCTATCTGAAAATTTGAAAATTCTTAAAAAATTCGTCCAAAATCTTGATGTCTCCAATCTCTTGTTTTGTACGTTTTTTCCACGTGTCTTGACATCCAATGTATCCCTGCAAAGTTTGGTGAAGATCTGAGTATGTAGTTTTTGACCTTATCTGGAACCTCCCATCTGAAAATTTGAAAATTCCTAAAAAATCCGTCCAAAATCTTGATGACCACAATCTCTTGTTTTGTACGTTTTTTCCACGTGTCTTGACATTCAATGTATTCCTGCAAAGTTTGGTGAAGATCTGAGTATGTAGTTTTTGACCTTATATGGAACCTCCTATCTGAAAATTTGAAAAATTCTTAAAAAATTCGTCCAAAATCTTGATGTCTCCAATCTCTTGTTTTGTACGTTTTTCCACGTGTCTTGACATCCAATGTATCCCTGCAAAGTTTGGTGAAGATCTGAGTATGTAGTTTTTGACCTTATCTGGAACCTCCCATCTGAAAATTTGAAAATTCCTAAAAAATCCGTGCAAAATCTTGATGACCCCAATCTCTTGTTTTGTACGTTTTTTCCACGTGTCTTGACATCCAATGTATCCATGCAAAGTTTGGTGAAGATCTGAGTATGTCGTTTTTGACCTTATCTGGAACCTCCCATCTGAAAATTTGAAAATTCTTAAAAAATTCGTCGAAAATCTTGATGTCTCCAATCTCTTGTTTTGTACGTTTTTTCCACGTGTCTTGACATGCAAAGTATCCCTGCAACGTTTGGTGAAGATCTGAGTATGTAGTTTTTGACCTTATCTGGAACCTCCTATCTGAAAATTTGAAAATTCTTAAAAAATTCGTCCAAAATCTTGATGTCTCCAATCTCTTGTTTTGTACGTTTTTTCCACGTGTCTTGATATCCAATGTATCCCTGCAAAGTTTGGTGAAGATCTGAGTATGTCGTTTTTGACCTTATCTGGAACATCCTTTCTGAAAATTTGAAAATTGTTAAAAAATTCGTCCAAAATCTTGATGTCTCCAATCTCTTTTTTGTACGTTTTTTCCACGTGTCTTGACATCCAATGTATCCCTGCAAAGTTTGGTGAAGATCTGAGTATGTAGTTTTTGACCTTATCTGGAACCTCCCATCTGAAAATTTGAAAATTCTTAAAAAATTCGACCAAAATCTTGATGTCTCCAATCTTTTGTTTTGTACGTTTTTTCCACGTGTCTTGACACATAATGTATCCATGCAAAGTTTGGTGAAGATCTGAGTATGTAGTTTTTGACCTTATATGGAACCTCCTATCTGAAAATTTGAAAATTCTTAAAAAATTCGTCCAAAATCTTGATGTCTCCAATCTCTTGTTTTGTACGGTTTTTCCACGTGTCTTGACATCCAATGTATCCCTGCAAAGTTTGGTGAAGATCTGAGTATGTAGTTTTTGACCTTATCTGGAACCTCCCATCTGAAAATTTGAAAATTCCTAAAAAATCCGTGCAAAATCTTGATGACCCCAATCTCTTGTTTTGTACGTTTTTTCCACGTGTCTTGACATCCAATGTATTCCTGCAATGTTTGGTGAAGATCTGAGTATGTAGTTTTTGACCTTATATGGAACCTCCTATCTGAAAATTTGAAAATTCTTAAAAAATTCGACCAAAATCTTGATGTTCCGAATCCTATGTTTTGTATGTTTTTCCACGTGTCTTGACATCCAATGTATCCATGCAAAGTTTGGTGAAGATCTGAGTATGTAGTTTTTGACCATATATTGAACCCCCCATCTGAAAATTTGAAAATTCTTAAAAAATTCGTCCAAAATCTTGATGACCCCAATCTCTTGTTTTGTACGTTTTTTCCACGTGTCTTGACATCCAAAGTATCCCTGCAAAGTTTGGTGAAGATCTGAGTATGTAGTTTTTGACCTTATATGGAACCTCCTTTCTGAAAATTTGAGAATTCTTAAAAAATTCGTCCAAAATCTTGATGTCTCCAATCTCTTGTTTTGTACGTTTTTTCCACGTGTCTTGACATCCAATGTATCCATGCAAAGTTTGGTGAAGATCTGAGTATGTCGTTTTTGACCTTATCAGGATCCTCCCATCTGAAAATTTGAAAATTCTTAAAAAATTCGTCGAAAATCTTGATGTCTCCAATCTTTTGTTTTGTACGTTTTTTCCACGTGTCTTGACATGCAAAGTATCCCTGCAACGTTTGGTGAAGATCTGAGTATGTAGTTTTTGACCTTATCTGGAACCTCCTATCTGAAAATTTGAAAATTCTTCAAAAATTCGTCGAAAATCTTGATGTCTCCAATCTCTTGTTTTGTACGTTTTTTCCACGTGTCTTGACATCCAATGTATTCCTGCAATGTTTGGTGGAGATCTGAGTATGTAGTTTTAGACCTTATCTGGAACCTCCTATCTGAAAATTTGAAAATTCTTCAAAAATTCGTCCAAAATCTTGATGTCTCCAATCTCTTGTTTTGTACGTTTTTTCCACGTGTCTCGACCTCCAATGGATCCCTGCAAAGTTTGGTGAAGATCTGAGTATGTCGTTTTTGACCTTATCTGGAACATCCTTTCTGAAAATTTGAAAATTCTTAAAAAATTCGTCGAAAATCTTGATGTCTCCAATCTCTTGTTTTGTACGTTTTTTCCACGTGTCTTGACATCCAATGTATCCCTGCAAAGTTTGGTGAAGATCTGAGTATGTAGTTTTTGACCTTATATGGAACCTCCTATCTGAAAATTTGAAAATTCTTAAAAAATTCGTCCAAAATCTTGATGTCTCCAATCTCTTGTTTTGTACGTTTTTTCCACGTGTCTCGACCTCCAATGGATCCCTGCAAAGTTTGGTGAAGATCTGAGTATGTCGTTTTTGACCTTATCTGGAACCTCCCATCTGAAAATTTGAAAATTCTTAAAAAATTCGTCGAAAATCTTGATGTCTCCGATCTCTTGTTTTGTACGTTTTTTCCACGTGTCTTGACATGCAAAGTATTCCTGCAAAGTTTGGTGAAGATCTGAGTATGTAGTTTTTGACCTCATCTGGAACCTCCTATCTGAAAATTTGAAAATTCTTAAAAAATTCGTCCAAAATCTTGATGTCTCCAATCTCTTGTTTTGTACGTTTTTTCCACGTGTCTTGACATCCAATGTATCCCTGCAATGTTTGGTGAAGATCTGAGTATGTAGTTTTTGACCTTATCTGGAACCTCCCATCTGAAAATTTGAAAATTCCTAAAAAATCCGTCCAAAATCTTGATGACCCCAATCTCTTGTTTTGTACGTTTTTTCCACGTGTCTTGACATCCAATGTATCCCTGCAAAGTTTGGTGAAGATCTGAGTATGTAGTTTTTGATCTTATCTGGAACCTCCTATCTGAAAATTTGAAAATTCTTAAAAAATTCGTCCAAAATCTTGATGTCTCCAATCTCTTGTTTTGTACGTTTTTTCCACGTGTCTTGATATCCAATGTATCCCTGCAAAGTTTGGTGAAGATCTGAGTATGTCGTTTTTGACCTTATCTGGAACATCCTTTCTGAAAATTTGAAAATTGTTAAAAAATTCGTCCAAAATCTTGATGTCTCCTATCTCTTGTTTTGTACGTTTTTTCCACGTGTCTTGACATCCAATGTATCCCTGCAAAGTTTGGTGAAGATCTGAGTATGTAGTTTTTGACCTTATCTGGAACCTCCCATCTGAAAATTTGAAAATTCTTAAAAAATTCGACCAATATCTTGATGTCTCCAATCTCTTGTTTTGTACGTTTTTTCCACGTGTCTTGACACATAATGTATCCATGCAAAGTTTGGTGAAGATCTGAGTATGTAGTTTTTGACCTTATATGGAACCTCCTATCTGAAAATTTAAAAATTCTTAAAAAATTCGTCCAAAATCTTGATGTCTCCAATCTCTTGTTTTGTACGTTTTTTCCACGTGTCTTGACATCCAATGTATCCCTGCAAAGTTTGGTGAAGATCTGAGTATGTAGTTTTTGACCTTATCTGGAACCTCCCATCTGAAAATTTGAAAATTCCTAAAAAATCCGTCCAAAATCTTGATGACCCCAATCTCTTGTTTTGTACGTTTTTTCCACGTGTCTTGACATTCAATGTATCCCTGCAAAGTTTGGTGAAGATCTGAGTATGTAGTTTTTGACCTTATATGGAACCTCCTTTCTGAAAATTTGAAAATTCTTAAAAAATTCGTCCAAAATCTTGATGACCCCAATCTCTTGTTTTGTACGTTTTTTCCACGTGTCTTGACATCCAATGTATCCCTGCAAAGTTTGGTGAAGATCTGAGTTTGTAGTTTTTGACCTTATATGGAACCTCCTTTCTGAAAATTTGAGAATTCTTAAAAAATTCGTCCAAAATCTTGATGTCTCCAATCTCTTGTTTTGTACGTTTTTTCCACGTGTCTTGACATCCAATGTATCCATGCAAAGTTTGGTGAAGATCTGAGTATGTCGTTTTTGGCCTTATCTGGAACCTCCCATCTGAAAATTTGAAAATTCTTAAAAAATTCGTCGAAAATCTTGATGTCTCCAATCTCTTGTTTTGTACGTTTTTTCCACGTGTCTTGACATGCAAAGTATCCCTGCAACGTTTGGTGAAGATCTGAGTATGTAGTTTTTGACCTTATCTGGAACCTCCTATCTGAAAATTTGAAAATTCTTCAAAAATTCGTCGAAAATCTTGATGTCTCCAATCTCTTGTTTTGTACGTTTTTTCCACGTGTCTTGACCTCCAATGTATCCCTGCAAAGTTTGGTGAAGATCTGAGTATGTCGTTTTTGACCTTATCTGGAACATCCTTTCTGAAAATTTGAAAATTCTTAAAAAATTCGTCCAAAATTTGATGTCTCCAATCTCTTGTTTTGTACGTTTTTTCCACGTGTCTTGACATCCAATGTATCCCTGCAAAGTTTGGTGAAGATCTGAGTATGTCGTTTTTGACCTTATCTGGAACATCCTTTCTGAAAATTTGAAAATTCTTAAAAAATTCGTCCAAAATCTTGATGTCTCCAATCTCTTGTTTTGTACGTTTTTTCCACGTGTCTTGACATGCAAAGTATCCCTGCAACGTTTGGTGAAGATCTGAGTATGTAGTTTTTGACCTTATCTGGAACCTCCTATCTGAAAATTTGAAAATTCTTCAAAAATTCGTCGAAAATCTTGATGTCTCCAATCTCTTGTTTTGTACGTTTTTTCCACGTGTCTTGACATCCAATGTATCCCTGCAATGTTTGGTGGAGATCTGAGTATGTAGTTTTTGACCTTATCTGGGACCTCCTATCAGAAAATTTGAAAATTCTTCAAAAATTCGTCCAAAATCTTGATGTCTCCAATCTATTGTTTTGTACGTTTTTTCCACGTGTCTCGACCTCCAATGTATCCCTGCAAAGTTTGGTGAAGATCTGAGTATGTCGTTTTTGACCTTATCTGGAACATCCTTTCTGAAAATTTGAAAATTCTTAAAAAATTCGTCGAAAATCTTGATGTCTCCAATCTCTTGTTTTGTACGTTTTTTCCACGTGTCTTGACATCCAATGTATCCCTGCAAAGTTTGGTGAAGATCTGAGTATGTAGTTTTTGACCTTATATGGAACCTCCCATCTGAAAATTTGAAAATTCCTAAAAAATCCGTCCAAAATCTTGATGACCCCAATCTCTTGTTTTGTACTTTTTTTCCACGTGTCTTGACATCCAATGTATCCCTGCAAAGTTTGGTGAAGATCTGAGTATGTAGTTTTTGATCTTATCTGGAACCTCCTATCTGAAAATTTGAAAATTCTTAAAAAATTCGTCCAAAATCTTGATGTCTCCAATCTCTTGTTTTGTACGTTTTTTCCACGTGTCTTGATATCCAATGTATCCCTGCAAAGTTTGGTGAAGATCTGAGTATGTCGTTTTTGACCTTATCTGGAACATCCTTTCTGAAAATTTGAAAATTGTTAAAAAATTCGTCCAAAATCTTGATGTCTCCAATCTCTTTTTTGTACGTTTTTTCCACGTGTCTTGACATCCAATGTATCCCTGCAAAGTTTGGTGAAGATCTGAGTATGTAGTTTTTTACCTTATCTGGAACCTCCCATCTGAAAATTTGAAAATTCTTAAAAAATTCGACCAAAATCTTGATGTCTCCAATCTTTTGTTTTGTACGTTTTTTCCACGTGTCTTGACACATAATGTATCCATGCAAAGTTTGGTGAAGATCTGAGTATGTCGTTTTTGACCTTATCTGGAACCTCCCATCTGAAAATTTGAAAATTCTTAAAAAATTCGTCGAAAATCTTGATGTCTCCGATCTCTTGTTTTGTACGTTTTTTCCACGTGTCTTGACATGCAAAGTATTCCTGCAAAGTTTGGTGAAGATCTGAGTATGTAGTTTTTGACCTCATCTGGAACCTCCTATCTGAAAATTTGAAAATTCTTAAAAAATTCGTCCAAAATCTTGATGTCTCCAATCTCTTGTTTTGTACGTTTTTTCCACGTGTCTTGACATCCAATGTATCCCTGCAATGTTTGGTGAAGATCTGAGTATGTAGTTTTTGACCTTATCTGGAACCTCCCATCTGAAAATTTGAAAATTCCTAAAAAATCCGTCCAAAATCTTGATGACCCCAATCTCTTGTTTTGTACGTTTTTTCCACGTGTCTTGACATCCAATGTATCCCTGCAAAGTTTGGTGAAGATCTGAGTATGTCGTTTTTGACCTTATCTGGAACATCCTTTCTGAAAATTTGAAAATTGTTAAAAAATTCGTCCAAAATCTTGATGTCTCCTATCTCTTGTTTTGTACGTTTTTTCCACGTGTCTTGACATCCAATGTATCCCTGCAAAGTTTGGTGAAGATCTGAGTATGTAGTTTTTGACCTTATCTGGAACCTCCCATCTGAAAATTTGAAAATTCTTAAAAAATTCGACCAATATCTTGATGTCTCCAATCTCTTGTTTTGTACGTTTTTTCCACGTGTCTTGACACATAATGTATCCATGCAAAGTTTGGTGAAGATCTGAGTATGTAGTTTTTGACCTTATATGGAACCTCCTATCTGAAAATTTAAAAATTCTTAAAAAATTCGTCCAAAATCTTGATGTCTCCAATCTCTTGTTTTGTACGTTTTTTCCACGTGTCTTGACATCCAATGTATCCCTGCAAAGTTTGGTGAAGATCTGAGTATGTAGTTTTTGACCTTATCTGGAACCTCCCATCTGAAAATTTGAAAATTCCTAAAAAATCCGTCCAAAATCTTGATGACCCCAATCTCTTGTTTTGTACGTTTTTTCCACGTGTCTTGACATTCAATGTATCCCTGCAAAGTTTGGTGAAGATCTGAGTATGTAGTTTTTGACCTTATATGGAACCTCCTTTCTGAAAATTTGAAAATTCTTAAAAAATTCGTCCAAAATCTTGATGACCCCAATCTCTTGTTTTGTACGTTTTTTCCACGTGTCTTGACATCCAATGTATCCCTGCAAAGTTTGGTGAAGATCTGAGTTTGTAGTTTTTGACCTTATATGGAACCTCCTTTCTGAAAATTTGAGAATTCTTAAAAAATTCGTCCAAAATCTTGATGTCTCCAATCTCTTGTTTTGTACGTTTTTTCCACGTGTCTTGACATCCAATGTATCCATGCAAAGTTTGGTGAAGATCTGAGTATGTCGTTTTTGACCTTATCTGGAACCTCCCATCTGAAAATTTGAAAATTCTTAAAAAATTCGTCGAAAATCTTGATGTCTCCAATCTCTTGTTTTGTACGTTTTTTCCACGTGTCTTGACATGCAAAGTATCCCTGCAACGTTTGGTGAAGATCTGAGTATGTAGTTTTTGACCTTATCTGGAACCTCCTATCTGAAAATTTGAAAATTCTTCAAAAATTCGTCGAAAATCTTGATGTCTCCAATCTCTTGTTTTGTACGTTTTTTCCACGTGTCTTGACCTCCAATGTATCCCTGCAAAGTTTGGTGAAGATCTGAGTATGTCGTTTTTGACCTTATCTGGAACATCCTTTCTGAAAATTTGAAAATTCTTAAAAAATTCGTCCAAAATTTGATGTCTCCAATCTCTTGTTTTGTACGTTTTTTCCACGTGTCTTGACATCCAATGTATCCCTGCAAAGTTTGGTGAAGATCTGAGTATGTCGTTTTTGACCTTATCTGGAACATCCTTTCTGAAAATTTGAAAATTCTTAAAAAATTCGTCCAAAATCTTGATGTCTCCAATCTCTTGTTTTGTACGTTTTTTCCACGTGTCTTGACATGCAAAGTATCCCTGCAACGTTTGGTGAAGATCTGAGTATGTAGTTTTTGACCTTATCTGGAACCTCCTATCTGAAAATTTGAAAATTCTTCAAAAATTCGTCGAAAATCTTGATGTCTCCAATCTCTTGTTTTGTACGTTTTTTCCACGTGTCTTGACCTCCAATGTATCCCTGCAAAGTTTGGTGAAGATCTGAGTATGTCGTTTTTGACCTTATCTGGAACATCCTTTCTGAAAATTTGAAAATTCTTAAAAAATTCGTCCAAAATTTGATGTCTCCAATCTCTTGTTTTGTACGTTTTTTCCACGTGTCTTGACATCCAATGTATCCCTGCAAAGTTTGGTGAAGATCTGAGTATGTCGTTTTTGACCTTATCTGGAACATCCTTTCTGAAAATTTGAAAATTCTTAAAAAATTCGTCCAAAATCTTGATGTCTCCAATCTCTTGTTTTGTACGTTTTTTCCACGTGTCTTGACATGCAAAGTATCCCTGCAACGTTTGGTGAAGATCTGAGTATGTAGTTTTTGACCTTATCTGGAACCTCCTATCTGAAAATTTGAAAATTCTTCAAAAATTCGTCGAAAATCTTGATGTCTCCAATCTCTTGTTTTGTACGTTTTTTCCACGTGTCTTGACATCCAATGTATCCCTGCAATGTTTGGTGGAGATCTGAGTATGTAGTTTTTGACCTTATCTGGGACCTCCTATCAGAAAATTTGAAAATTCTTCAAAAATTCGTCCAAAATCTTGATGTCTCCAATCTATTGTTTTGTACGTTTTTTCCACGTGTCTCGACCTCCAATGTATCCCTGCAAAGTTTGGTGAAGATCTGAGTATGTCGTTTTTGACCTTATCTGGAACATCCTTTCTGAAAATTTGAAAATTCTTAAAAAATTCGTCGAAAATCTTGATGTCTCCAATCTCTTGTTTTGTACGTTTTTTCCACGTGTCTTGACATCCAATGTATCCCTGCAAAGTTTGGTGAAGATCTGAGTATGTAGTTTTTGACCTTATATGGAACCTCCCATCTGAAAATTTGAAAATTCCTAAAAAATCCGTCCAAAATCTTGATGACCCCAATCTCTTGTTTTGTACTTTTTTTCCACGTGTCTTGACATCCAATGTATCCCTGCAAAGTTTGGTGAAGATCTGAGTATGTAGTTTTTGATCTTATCTGGAACCTCCTATCTGAAAATTTGAAAATTCTTAAAAAATTCGTCCAAAATCTTGATGTCTCCAATCTCTTGTTTTGTACGTTTTTTCCACGTGTCTTGATATCCAATGTATCCCTGCAAAGTTTGGTGAAGATCTGAGTATGTCGTTTTTGACCTTATCTGGAACATCCTTTCTGAAAATTTGAAAATTGTTAAAAAATTCGTCCAAAATCTTGATGTCTCCAATCTCTTTTTTGTACGTTTTTTCCACGTGTCTTGACATCCAATGTATCCCTGCAAAGTTTGGTGAAGATCTGAGTATGTAGTTTTTGACCTTATCTGGAACCTCCCATCTGAAAATTTGAAAATTCTTAAAAAATTCGACCAAAATCTTGATGTCTCCAATCTTTTGTTTTGTACGTTTTTTCCACGTGTCTTGACACATAATGTATCCATGCAAAGTTTGGTGAAGATCTGAGTATGTCGTTTTTGACCTTATCTGGAACCTCCCATCTGAAAATTTGAAAATTCTTAAAAAATTCGTCGAAAATCTTGATGTCTCCGATCTCTTGTTTTGTACGTTTTTTCCACGTGTCTTGACATGCAAAGTATTCCTGCAAAGTTTGGTGAAGATCTGAGTATGTAGTTTTTGACCTCATCTGGAACCTCCTATCTGAAAATTTGAAAATTCTTAAAAAATTCGTCCAAAATCTTGATGTCTCCAATCTCTTGTTTTGTACGTTTTTTCCACGTGTCTTGACATCCAATGTATCCCTGCAATGTTTGGTGAAGATCTGAGTATGTAGTTTTTGACCTTATCTGGAACCTCCCATCTGAAAATTTGAAAATTCCTAAAAAATCCGTCCAAAATCTTGATGACCCCAATCTCTTGTTTTGTACGTTTTTTCCACGTGTCTTGACATCCAATGTATCCCTGCAAAGTTTGGTGAAGATCTGAGTATGTAGTTTTTGATCTTATCTGGAACCTCCTATCTGAAAATTTGAAAATTCTTAAAAAATTCGTCCAAAATCTTGATGTCTCCAATCTCTTGTTTTGTACGTTTTTTCCACGTGTCTTGATATCCAATGTATCCCTGCAAAGTTTGGTGAAGATCTGAGTATGTCGTTTTTGACCTTATATGGAACCTCCTTTCTGAAAATTTGAAAATTCTTAAAAAATTCGTCCAAAATCTTGATGACCCCAATCTCTTGTTTTGTACGTTTTTTCCACGTGTCTTGACATCCAATGTATCCCTGCAAAGTTTGGTGAAGATCTGAGTTTGTAGTTTTTGACCTTATATGGAACCTCCTTTCTGAAAATTTGAGAATTCTTAAAAAATTCGTCCAAAATCTTGATGTCTCCAATCTCTTGTTTTGTACGTTTTTTCCACGTGTCTTGACATCCAATGTATCCATGCAAAGTTTGGTGAAGATCTGAGTATGTCGTTTTTGACCTTATCTGGAACCTCCCATCTGAAAATTTGAAAATTCTTAAAAAATTCGTCGAAAATCTTGATGTCTCCAATCTCTTGTTTTGTACGTTTTTTCCACGTGTCTTGACATGCAAAGTATCCCTGCAAAGTTTGGTGAAGATCTGAGTATGTAGTTTTTGACCTTATCTGGAACCTCCTATCTGAAAATTTGAAAATTCTTCAAAAATTCGTCGAAAATCTTGATGTCTCCAATCTCTTGTTTTGTACGTTTTTTCCACGTGTCTTGACCTCCAATGTATCCCTGCAAAGTTTGGTGAAGATCTGAGTATGTCGTTTTTGACCTTATCTGGAACATCCTTTCTGAAAATTTGAAAATTCTTAAAAAATTCGTCCAAAATTTGATGTCTCCAATCTCTTGTTTTGTACGTTTTTTCCACGTGTCTTGACATCCAATGTATCCCTGCAAAGTTTGGTGAAGATCTGAGTATGTCGTTTTTGACCTTATCTGGAACATCCTTTCTGAAAATTTGAAAATTCTTAAAAAATTCGTCCAAAATCTTGATGTCTCCAATCTCTTGTTTTGTACGTTTTTTCCACGTGTCTTGACATGCAAAGTATCCCTGCAACGTTTGGTGAAGATCTGAGTATGTAGTTTTTGACCTTATCTGGAACCTCCTATCTGAAAATTTGAAAATTCTTCAAAAATTCGTCGAAAATCTTGATGTCTCCAATCTCTTGTTTTGTACGTTTTTTCCACGTGTCTTGACATCCAATGTATCCCTGCAATGTTTGGTGGAGATCTGAGTATGTAGTTTTTGACCTTATCTGGGACCTCCTATCAGAAAATTTGAAAATTCTTCAAAAATTCGTCCAAAATCTTGATGTCTCCAATCTATTGTTTTGTACGTTTTTTCCACGTGTCTCGACCTCCAATGTATCCCTGCAAAGTTTGGTGAAGATCTGAGTATGTCGTTTTTGACCTTATCTGGAACATCCTTTCTGAAAATTTGAAAATTCTTAAAAAATTCGTCGAAAATCTTGATGTCTCCAATCTCTTGTTTTGTACGTTTTTTCCACGTGTCTTGACATCCAATGTATCCCTGCAAAGTTTGGTGAAGATCTGAGTATGTAGTTTTTGACCTTATATGGAACCTCCCATCTGAAAATTTGAAAATTCCTAAAAAATCCGTCCAAAATCTTGATGACCCCAATCTCTTGTTTTGTACTTTTTTTCCACGTGTCTTGACATCCAATGTATCCCTGCAAAGTTTGGTGAAGATCTGAGTATGTAGTTTTTGATCTTATCTGGAACCTCCTATCTGAAAATTTGAAAATTCTTAAAAAATTCGTCCAAAATCTTGATGTCTCCAATCTCTTGTTTTGTACGTTTTTTCCACGTGTCTTGATATCCAATGTATCCCTGCAAAGTTTGGTGAAGATCTGAGTATGTCGTTTTTGACCTTATCTGGAACATCCTTTCTGAAAATTTGAAAATTGTTAAAAAATTCGTCCAAAATCTTGATGTCTCCAATCTCTTTTTTGTACGTTTTTTCCACGTGTCTTGACATCCAATGTATCCCTGCAAAGTTTGGTGAAGATCTGAGTATGTAGTTTTTTACCTTATCTGGAACCTCCCATCTGAAAATTTGAAAATTCTTAAAAAATTCGACCAAAATCTTGATGTCTCCAATCTTTTGTTTTGTACGTTTTTTCCACGTGTCTTGACACATAATGTATCCATGCAAAGTTTGGTGAAGATCTGAGTATGTCGTTTTTGACCTTATCTGGAACCTCCCATCTGAAAATTTGAAAATTCTTAAAAAATTCGTCGAAAATCTTGATGTCTCCGATCTCTTGTTTTGTACGTTTTTTCCACGTGTCTTGACATGCAAAGTATTCCTGCAAAGTTTGGTGAAGATCTGAGTATGTAGTTTTTGACCTCATCTGGAACATCCTATCTGAAAATTTGAAAATTCTTAAAAAATTCGTCCAAAATCTTGATGTCTCCAATCTCTTGTTTTGTACGTTTTTTCCACGTGTCTTGACACATAATGTATCCATGCAAAGTTTGGTGAAGATCTGAGTATGTAGTTTTTGACCTTATATGGAACCTCCTATCTGAAAATTTAAAAATTCTTAAAAAATTCGTCCAAAATCTTGATGTCTCCAATCTCTTGTTTTGTACGTTTTTTCCACGTGTCTTGACATCCAATGTATCCCTGCAAAGTTTGGTGAAGATCTGAGTATGTAGTTTTTGACCTTATCTGGAACCTCCCATCTGAAAATTTGAAAATTCCTAAAAAATCCGTCCAAAATCTTGATGACCCCAATCTCTTGTTTTGTACGTTTTTTCCACGTGTCTTGACATTCAATGTATCCCTGCAAAGTTTGGTGAAGATCTGAGTATGTAGTTTTTGACCTTATATGGAACCTCCTTTCTGAAAATTTGAAAATTCTTAAAAAATTCGTCCAAAATCTTGATGACCCCAATCTCTTGTTTTGTACGTTTTTTCCACGTGTCTTGACATCCAATGTATCCCTGCAAAGTTTGGTGAAGATCTGAGTTTGTAGTTTTTGACCTTATATGGAACCTCCTTTCTGAAAATTTGAGAATTCTTAAAAAATTCGTCCAAAATCTTGATGTCTCCAATCTCTTGTTTTGTACGTTTTTTCCACGTGTCTTGACATCCAATGTATCCATGCAAAGTTTGGTGAAGATCTGAGTATGTCGTTTTTGACCTTATCTGGAACCTCCCATCTGAAAATTTGAAAATTCTTAAAAAATTCGTCGAAAATCTTGATGTCTCCAATCTCTTGTTTTGTACGTTTTTTCCACGTGTCTTGACATGCAAAGTATCCCTGCAACGTTTGGTGAAGATCTGAGTATGTAGTTTTTGACCTTATCTGGAACCTCCTATCTGAAAATTTGAAAATTCTTCAAAAATTCGTCGAAAATCTTGATGTCTCCAATCTCTTGTTTTGTACGTTTTTTCCACGTGTCTTGACCTCCAATGTATCCCTGCAAAGTTTGGTGAAGATCTGAGTATGTCGTTTTTGACCTTATCTGGAACATCCTTTCTGAAAATTTGAAAATTCTTAAAAAATTCGTCCAAAATTTGATGTCTCCAATCTCTTGTTTTGTACGTTTTTTCCACGTGTCTTGACATCCAATGTATCCCTGCAAAGTTTGGTGAAGATCTGAGTATGTCGTTTTTGACCTTATCTGGAACATCCTTTCTGAAAATTTGAAAATTCTTAAAAAATTCGTCCAAAATCTTGATGTCTCCAATCTCTTGTTTTGTACGTTTTTTCCACGTGTCTTGACATGCAAAGTATCCCTGCAACGTTTGGTGAAGATCTGAGTATGTAGTTTTTGACCTTATCTGGAACCTCCTATCTGAAAATTTGAAAATTCTTCAAAAATTCGTCGAAAATCTTGATGTCTCCAATCTCTTGTTTTGTACGTTTTTTCCACGTGTCTTGACATCCAATGTATCCCTGCAATGTTTGGTGGAGATCTGAGTATGTAGTTTTTGACCTTATCTGGGACCTCCTATCAGAAAATTTGAAAATTCTTCAAAAATTCGTCCAAAATCTTGATGTCTCCAATCTCTTGTTTTGTACGTTTTTTCCACGTGTCTCGACCTCCAATGTATCCCTGCAAAGTTTGGTGAAGATCTGAGTATGTCGTTTTTGACCTTATCTGGAACATCCTTTCTGAAAATTTGAAAATTCTTAAAAAATTCGTCGAAAATCTTGATGTCTCCAATCTCTTGTTTTGTACGTTTTTTCCACGTGTCTTGACATCCAATGTATCCCTGCAAAGTTTGGTGAAGATCTGAGTATGTAGTTTTTGACCTTATATGGAACCTCCCATCTGAAAATTTGAAAATTCCTAAAAAATCCGTCCAAAATCTTGATGACCCCAATCTCTTGTTTTGTACTTTTTTCCACGTGTCTTGACATCCAATGTATCCCTGCAAAGTTTGGTGAAGATCTGAGTATGTAGTTTTTGATCTTATCTGGAACCTCCTATCTGAAAATTTGAAAATTCTTAAAAAATTCGTCCAAAATCTTGATGTCTCCAATCTCTTGTTTTGTACGTTTTTTCCACGTGTCTTGATATCCAATGTATCCCTGCAAAGTTTGGTGAAGATCTGAGTATGTCGTTTTTGACCTTATCTGGAACATCCTTTCTGAAAATTTGAAAATTGTTAAAAAATTCGTCCAAAATCTTGATGTCTCCAATCTCTTTTTTGTACGTTTTTTCCACGTGTCTTGACATCCAATGTATCCCTGCAAAGTTTGGTGAAGATCTGAGTATGTAGTTTTTGACCTTATCTGGAACCTCCCATCTGAAAATTTGAAAATTCTTAAAAAATTCGACCAAAATCTTGATGTCTCCAATCTTTTGTTTTGTACGTTTTTTCCACGTGTCTTGACACATAATGTATCCATGCAAAGTTTGGGGAAGATCTGAGTATGTAGTTTTTGACCTTATATGGAACCTCCTATCTGAAAATTTGAAAATTCTTAAAAAATTCGTCCAAAATCTTGATGTCTCCAATCTCTTGTTTTGTACGTTTTTTCCACGTGTCTTGACATCCAATGTATCCATGCAAAGTTTGGTGAAGATCTGAGTATGTCGTTTTTGACCTTATCTGGAACCTCCCACCTGAAAATTTGAAAATTCTTAAAAAATTCGTCGAAAATCTTGATGTCTCCAATCTCTTGTTTTGTACGTTTTTTCCACGTGTCTTGACATGCAAAGTATCCCTGCAACGTTTGGTGAAGATCTGAGTATGTAGTTTTTGACCTTATCTGGAACCTCCTATCTGAAAATTTGAAAATTCTTCAAAAATTCGTCGAAAATCTTGATGTCTCCAATCTCTTGTTTTGTACGTTTTTTCCACGTGTCTTGACATCCAATGTATCCCTGCAATGTTTGGTGGAGATCTGAGTATGTAGTTTTTGACCTTATCTGGGACCTCCTATCAGAAAATTTGAAAATTCTTCAAAAATTCGTCCAAAATCTTGATGTCTCCAATCTCTTGTTTTGTACGTTTTTTCCACGTGTCTCGACCTCCAATGTATCCCTGCAAAGTTTGGTGAAGATCTGAGTATGTCGTTTTTGACCTTATCTGGAACATCCTTTCTGAAAATTTGAAAATTCTTAAAAAATTCGTCGAAAATCTTGATGTCTCCAATCTCATGTTTTGTACGTTTTTTCCACGTGTCTTGACATCCAATGTATCCCTGCAAAGTTTGGTGAAGATCTGAGTATGTAGTTTTTGACCTTATATGGAACCTCCCATCTGAAAATTTGAAAATTCCTAAAAAATCCGTCCAAAATCTTGATGACCCCAATCTCTTGTTTTGTACTTTTTTTCCACGTGTCTTGACATCCAATGTATCCCTGCAAAGTTTGGTGAAGATCTGAGTATGTAGTTTTTGATCTTATCTGGAACCTCCTATCTGAAAATTTGAAAATTCTTAAAAAATTCGTCCAAAATCTTGATGTCTCCAATCTCTTGTTTTGTACGTTTTTTCCACGTGTCTTGATATCCAATGTATCCCTGCAAAGTTTGGTGAAGATCTGAGTATGTAGTTTTTGACCTTATCTGGAACCTCCCATCTGAAAATTTGAAAATTCCTAAAAAATCCGTGCAAAATCTTGATGACCCCAATCTCTTGTTTTGTACGTTTTTTCCACGTGTCTTGACATCCAATGTATTCCTGCAATGTTTGGTGAAGATCTGAGTATGTAGTTTTTGACCTTATATGGAACCTCCTATCTGAAAATTTGAAAATTCTTAAAAAATTCGACCAAAATCTTGATGTTCCGAATCCTATGTTTTGTATGTTTTTTCCACGTGTCTTGACATCCAATGTATCCATGCAAAGTTTGGTGAAGATCTGAGTATGTAGTTTTTGACCTTATATTGAACCTCCCATCTGAAAATTTGAAAATTCTTAAAAAATTTGTCCAAAATCTTGATGACCCCAATCTCTTGTTTTGTACGTTTTTTCCACGTGTCTTGACATCCAAAGTATCCCTGCAAAGTTTGGTGAAGATCTGAGTATGTAGTTTTTGACCTTATATGGAACCTCCTTTCTGAAAATTTGAGAATTCTTAAAAAATTCGTCCAAAATCTTGATGTCTCCAATCTCTTGTTTTGTACGTTTTTTCCACGTGTCTTGACATCCAATGTATCCATGCAAAGTTTGGTGAAGATCTGAGTATGTCGTTTTTGACCTTATCTGGAACCTCCCATCTGAAAATTTGAAAATTCTTAAAAAATTCGTCGAAAATCTTGATGTCTCCAATCTTTTGTTTTGTACGTTTTTTCCACGTGTCTTGACATAAAAGTATCCCTGCAACGTTTGGTGAAGATCTGAGTATGTAGTTTTTGACCTTATCTGGAACCTCCTATCTGAAAATTTGAAAATTCTTAAAAAATTCGTCGAAAATCTTGATGTCTCCAATCTCTTGTTTTGTACGTTTTTTCCACGTGTCTTGACATCCAATGTATTCCTGCAATGTTTGGTGGAGATCTGAGTATGTAGTTTTAGACCTTATCTGGAACCTCCTATCTGAAAATTTGAAAATTCTTCAAAAATTCGTCCAAAATCTTGATGTCTCCAATCTCTTGTTTTGTACGTTTTTTCCACGTGTCTCGACCTCCAATGGATCCCTGCAAAGTTTGGTGAAGATCTGAGTATGTCGTTTTTGACCTTATCTGGAACCTCCCATCTGAAAATTTGAAAATTCTTAAAAAATTCGTCGAAAATCTTGATGTCTCCGATCTCTTGTTTTGTACGTTTTTTCCACGTGTCTTGACATGCAAAGTATTCCTGCAATGTTTGGTGAAGATCTGAGTATGTAGTTTTTGACCTTATCTGGAACCTCCCATCTGAAAATTTGAAAATTCCTAAAAAATCCGTCCAAAATCTTGATGACCCCAATCTCTTGTTTTGTACTTTTTTTCCACGTGTCTCGACCTCCAATGTATCCCTGCAAAGTTTGGTGAAGATCTGAGTATGTAGTTTTTGACCTTATATGGAACCTCCTATCTGAAAATTTGAAAATTCTTAAAAAATTCGTCCAAAATCTTGATGTCACCAATCCTATGTTTTGTATGTTTTTTCCACGTGTCTTGACATCCAATGTATCCATGCAAAGTTTGGTGAAGATCTGAGTATGTCGTTTTTGACCTTATCTGGAACCTCCCATCTGAAAATTTGAAAATTCTTAAAAAATTCGTCGAAAATCTTGATGTCTCCGATCTCTTGTTTTGTACGTTTTTTCCACGTGTCTTGACATGCAAAGTATTCCTGCAAAGTTTGGTGAAGATCTGAGTATGTAGTTTTTGACCTCATCTGGAACCTCCTATCTGAAAAATTGAAAATTCTTAAAAAATTCGTCCAAAATCTTGATGTCTCCAATCTCTTGTTTTGTACGTTTTTTCCACGTGTCTTGACATCCAATGTATCCCTGCAATGTTTGGTGAAGATCTGAGTATGTAGTTTTTGACCTTATATGGAACCTCCTATCTGAAAATTTGAAAATTCTTAAAAGAATTTAACAAAATCTTGATGTCCCCAATCCTATGTTTTGTATGTTTTTTCCACGTGTCTTGACATACAATGTATCCCTGCAGAGTTTGGTGAAGATCTGAGTATGTAGTTTTTGACCTTATCTGGAACCGCATTTCTGAAAATTTGAAAATTTTTAAAAAAATCGTCCAAAATCTTGATGTCTCCAATCTCTTGTTTTGTACGTTTTTTCCACGTGTCTTGACATCCAATGTATCCCTGCAAAGTTTGGTGAAGATCTGAGTATGTAGTTTTTGACCTTATATGGAACCTCCTATCTGAAAATTTGAAAATTCTTAAAAAATTCGTCCAAAATCTTGATGTCTCCAATCTCTTGTTTTGTACGTTTTTTCCACGTGTCTCGACCTCCAATGGATCCCTGCAAAGTTTGGTGAAGATCTGAGTATGTCGTTTTTGACCTTATCTGGAACCTCCCATCTGAAAATTTGAAAATTCTTAAAAAATTCGTCGAAAATCTTGATGTCTCCGATCTCTTGTTTTGTACGTTTTTTCCACGTGTCTTGACATGCAAAGTATTCCTGCAAAGTTTGGTGAAGATCTGAGTATGTAGTTTTTGACCTCATCTGGAACCTCCTATCTGAAAATTTGAAAATTCTTAAAAAATTCGTCCAAAATCTTGATGTCTCCAATCTCTTGTTTTGTACGTTTTTTCCACGTGTCTTGACATCCAATGTATCCCTGCAAAGTTTGGTGAAGATCTGAGTATGTAGTTTTTGACCTTATCTGGAACCTCCTATCTGAAAATTTGAAAATTCTTAAAAAATTCGTCCAAAATCTTGATGTCTCCAATCTCTTGTTTTGTACGTTTTTTCCACGTGTCTTGATATCCAATGTATCCCTGCAAAGTTTGGTGAAGATCTGAGTATGTCGTTTTTGACCTTATCTGGAACATCCTTTCTGAAAATTTGAAAATTGTTAAAAAATTCGTCCAAAATCTTGATGTCTCCTATCTCTTGTTTTGTACGTTTTTTCCACGTGTCTTGACATCCAATGTATCCCTGCAAAGTTTGGTGAAGATCTGAGTATGTAGTTTTTGACCTTATCTGGAACCTCCCATCTGAAAATTTGAAAATTCTTAAAAAATTCGACCAAAATCTTGATGTCTCCAATCTCTTGTTTTGTACGTTTTTTCCACGTGTCTTGACACATAATGTATCCATGCAAAGTTTGGTGAAGATCTGAGTATGTAGTTTTTGACCTTATATGGAACCTCCTATCTGAAAATTTGAAAATTCTTAAAAAATTCGTCCAAAATCTTGATGTCTCCAATCTCTTGTTTTGTACGTTTTTTCCACGTGTCTTGACATCCAATGTATCCCTGCAAAGTTTGGTGAAGATCTGAGTATGTAGTTTTTGACCTTATCTGGAACCTCCCATCTGAAAATTTGAAAATTCCTAAAAAATCCGTCCAAAATCTTGATGACCACAATCTCTTGTTTTGTACTTTTTTTCCACGTGTCTTGACATTCAATGTATTCCTGCAAAGTTTGGTGAAGATCTGAGTATGTAGTTTTTGACCTTATATGGAACCTCCTATCTGAAAATTTGAAAATTCTTAAAAAATTCGTCCAAAATCTTGATGTCTCCAATCTCTTGTTTTGTACGTTTTTTCCACGTGTCTTGACATCCAATGTATCCCTCCAAAGTTTGGTGAAGATCTGAGTATGTAGTTTTTGACCTTATCTGGAACCTCCCATCTGAAAATTTGAAAATTCCTAAAAAATCCGTCCAAAATCTTGATGACCACAATCTCTTGTTTTGTACTTTTTTTCCACGTGTCTTGACATTCAATGTATCCCTGCAAAGTTTGGTGAAGATCTGAGTATGTAGTTTTTGACCTTATCTGGAACCTCCCATCTGAAAATTTGAAAATTCTTAAAAAATTCGACCAATATCTTGATGTCTCCAATCTCTTGTTTTGTACGTTTTTTCCACGTGTCTTGACACATAATGTATCCATGCAAAGTTTGGTGAAGATCTGAGTATGTAGTTTTTGACCTTATATGGAACCTCCTATCTGAAAATTTAAAAATTCTTAAAAAATTCGTCCAAAATCTTGATGTCTCCAATCTCTTGTTTTGTACGTTTTTTCCACGTGTCTTGACATCCAATGTATCCCTGCAAAGTTTGGTGAAGATCTGAGTATGTAGTTTTTGACCTTATCTGGAACCTCCCATCTGAAAATTTGAAAATTCTTAAAAAATTCGACCAAAATCTTGATGTCTCCAATCTTTTGTTTTGTACGTTTTTTCCACGTGTCTTGACACATAATGTATCCATGCAAAGTTTGGTGAAGATCTGAGTATGTAGTTTTTGACCTTATATGGAACCTCCTATCTGAAAATTTGAAAATTCTTAAAAAATTCGTCCAAAATCTTGATGTCTCCAATCTCTTGTTTTGTACGTTTTTTCCACGTGTCTTGACATCCAATGTATCCCTGCAAAGTTTGGTGAAGATCTGAGTATGTAGTTTTTGACCTTATCTGGAACCTCCCATCTGAAAATTTGAAAATTCCTAAAAAATCCGTGCAAAATCTTGATGACCCCAATCTCTTGTTTTGTACGTTTTTTCCACGTGTCTTGACATCCAATGTATTCCTGCAATGTTTGGTGAAGATCTGAGTATGTAGTTTTTGACCTTATATGGAACCTCCTATCTGAAAATTTGAAAATTCTTAAAAAATTCGACCAAAATCTTGATGTTCCGAATCCTATGTTTTGTATGTTTTTTCCACGTGTCTTGACATCCAATGTATCCATGCAAAGTTTGGTGAAGATCTGAGTATGTAGTTTTTGACCTTATATTGAACCTCCCATCTGAAAATTTGAAAATTCTTAAAAAATTCGTCCAAAATCTTGATGACCCCAATCTCTTGTTTTGTACGTTTTTTCCACGTGTCTTGACATCCAAAGTATCCCTGCAAAGTTTGGTGAAGATCTGAGTATGTAGTTTTTGACCTTATATGGAACCTCCTTTCTGAAAATTTGAGAATTCTTAAAAAATTCGTCCAAAATCTTGATGTCTCCAATCTCTTGTTTTGTACGTTTTTTCCACGTGTCTTGACATCCAATGTATCCATGCAAAGTTTGGTGAAGATCTGAGTATGTCGTTTTTGACCTTATCTGGAACCTCCCATCTGAAAATTTGAAAATTCTTAAAAAATTCGTCGAAAATCTTGATGTCTCCAATCTTTTGTTTTGTACGTTTTTTCCACGTGTCTTGACATGCAAAGTATCCCTGCAACGTTTGGGGAAGATCTGAGTATGTAGTTTTTGACCTTATCTGGAACCTCCTATCTGAAAATTTGAAAATTCTTAAAAAATTCGTCGAAAATCTTGATGTCTCCAATCTCTTGTTTTGTACGTTTTTTCCACGTGTCTTGACATCCAATGTATTCCTGCAATGTTTGGTGGAGATCTGAGTATGTAGTTTTAGACCTTATCTGGAACCTCCTATCTGAAAATTTGAAAATTCTTCAAAAATTCGTCCAAAATCTTGATGTCTCCAATCTCTTGTTTTGTATGTTTTTTCCACGTGTCTCGACCTCCAATGGATCCCTGCAAAGTTTGGTGAAGATCTGAGTATGTCGTTTTTGACCTTATCTGGAACCTCCCATCTGAAAATTTGAAAATTCTTAAAAAATTCGTCGAAAATCTTGATGTCTCCGATCTCTTGTTTTGTACGTTTTTTCCACGTGTCTTGACATGCAAAGTATTCCTGCAAAGTTTGGAGAAGATCTGAGTATGTAGTTTTTGACCTCATCTGGAACCTCCTATCTGAAAATTTGAAAATTCTTAAAAAATTCGTCCAAAATCTTGATGTCTCCAATCTCTTGTTTTGTACGTTTTTTCCACGTGTCTTGACATCCAATGTATCCCTGCAATGTTTGGTGAAGATCTGAGTATGTAGTTTTTGACCTTATCTGGAACCTCCCATCTGAAAATTTGAAAATTCCTAAAAAATCCGTCCAAAATCTTGATGACCCCAATCTCTTGTTTTGTACTTTTTTTCCACGTGTCTCGACCTCCAATGTATCCCTGCAAAGTTTGGTGAAGATCTGAGTATGTAGTTTTTGACCTTATATGGAACCTCCTATCTGAAAATTTGAAAATTCTTAAAAAATTCGTCCAAAATCTTGATGTCACCAATCCTATGTTTTGTATGTTTTTTCCACGTGTCTTGACATCCAATGTATCCATGCAAAGTTTGGTGAAGATCTGAGTATGTCGTTTTTGACCTTATCTGGAACCTCCCATCTGAAAATTTGAAAATTCTTAAAAAATTCGTCGAAAATCTTGATGTCTCCGATCTCTTGTTTTGTACGTTTTTTCCACGTGTCTTGACATGCAAAGTATTCCTGCAAAGTTTGGTGAAGATCTGAGTATGTAGTTTTTGACCTCATCTGGAACCTCCTATCTGAAAAATTGAAAATTCTTAAAAAATTCGTCCAAAATCTTGATGTCTCCAATCTCTTGTTTTGTACGTTCTTTCCACGTGTCTTGACATCCAATGTATCCCTGCAATGTTTGGTGAAGATCTGAGTATGTAGTTTTTGACCTTATATGGAACCTCCTATCTGAAAATTTGAAAATTCTTAAAAGAATTTAACAAAATCTTGATGTCCCCAATCCTATGTTTTGTATGTTTTTTCCACGTGTCTTGACATACAATGTATCCCTGCAGAGTTTGGTGAAGATCTGAGTATGTAGTTATTGACCTTATCTGGAACCTCCCATCTGAAAATTTGAAAATTCCTAAAAAATCCGTCCAAAATCTTGTTGACCCGAATCTCTTGTTTTGTACGTTTTTTCCACGTGTCTTGACATCCAATGTATCCCTGCAAAGTTTGGTGAAGATCTGAGTATGTAGTTTTTGACCTTATCTGGAACCGCATTACTGAAAATTTGAAAATTTTTAAAAAAATCGTCCAAAATCTTGATGTCTCCAATCTCTTGTTTTGTACGTTTTTTCCACGTGTCTTGACATCCAATGTATCCCTGCAAAGTTTGGTGAAGATCTGAGTATGTAGTTTTTGACCTTATATGGAACCTCCTATCTGAAAATTTGAAAATTCTTAAAAAATTCGTCCAAAATCTTGATGTCTCCAATCTCTTGTTTTGTACGTTTTTTCCACGTGTCTCGACCTCCAATGGATCCCTGCAAAGTTTGGTGAAGATCTGAGTATGTCGTTTTTGACCTTATCTGGAACCTCCCATCTGAAAATTTGAAAATTCTTAAAAAATTCGTCGAAAATCTTGATGTCTCCGATCTCTTGTTTTGTACGTTTTTTCCACGTGTCTTGACATGCAAAGTATTCCTGCAAAGTTTGGTGAAGATCTGAGTATGTAGTTTTTGACCTCATCTGGAACCTCCTATCTGAAAATTTGAAAATTCTTAAAAAATTCGTCCAAAATCTTGATGTCTCCAATCTCTTGTTTTGTACGTTTTTTCCACGTGTCTTGACATCCAATGTATCCCTGCAAAGTTTGGTGAAGATCTGAGTATGTAGTTTTTGACCTTATCTGGAACCTCCTATCTGAAAATTTGAAAATTCTTAAAAAATTCGTCCAAAATCTTGATGTCTCCAATCTCTTGTTTTGTACGTTTTTTCCACGTGTCTTGATATCCAATGTATCCCTGCAAAGTTTGGTGAAGATCTGAGTATGTCGTTTTTGACCTTATCTGGAACATCCTTTCTGAAAATTTGAAAATTGTTAAAAAATTCGTCCAAAATCTTGATGTCTCCTATCTCTTGTTTTGTACGTTTTTTCCACGTGTCTTGACATCCAATGTATCCCTGCAAAGTTTTATGAAGATCTGAGTATGTAGTTTTTGACCTTATCTGGAACCTCCCATCTGAAAATTTGAAAATTCTTAAAAAATTCGACCAAAATCTTGATGTCTCCAATCTCTTGTTTTGTACGTTTTTTCCACGTGTCTTGACACATAATGTATCCATGCAAAGTTTGGTGAAGATCTGAGTATGTAGTTTTTGACCTTATATGGAACCTCCTATCTGAAAATTTGAAAATTCTTAAAAAATTCGTCCAAAATCTTGATGTCTCCAATCTCTTGTTTTGTACGTTTTTTCCACGTGTCTTGACATCCAATGTATCCCTGCAAAGTTTGGTGAAGATCTGAGTATGTAGTTTTTGACCTTATCTGGAACCTCCCATCTGAAAATTTGAAAATTCCTAAAAAATCCGTCCAAAATCTTGATGACCACAATCTCTTGTTTTGTACTTTTTTTCCACGTGTCTTGACATTCAATGTATTCCTGCAAAGTTTGGTGAAGATCTGAGTATGTAGTTTTTGACCTTATATGGAACCTCCTATCTGAAAATTTGAAAATTCTTAAAAAATTCGTCCAAAATCTTGATGTCTCCAATCTCTTGTTTTGTACGTTTTTTCCACGTGTCTTGACATCCAATGTATCCCTCCAAAGTTTGGTGAAGATCTGAGTATGTAGTTTTTGACCTTATCTGGAACCTCCCATCTGAAAATTTGAAAATTCCTAAAAAATCCGTGCAAAATCTTGATGACCCCAATCTCTTGTTTTGTACGTTTTTTCCACGTGTCTTGACATCCAATGTATCCATGCAAAGTTTGGTGAAGATCTGAGTATGTCGTTTTTGACCTTATCTGGAACCTCCCATCTGAAAATTTGAAAATTCTTAAAAAATTCGTCGAAAATCTTGATGTCTCCAATCTCTTGTTTTGTACGTTTTTTCCACGTGTCTTGACATGCAAAGTATCCCTGCAACGTTTGGTGAAGATCTGAGTATGTAGTTTTTGACCTTATCTGGAACCTCCTATCTGAAAATTTGAAAATTCTTCAAAAATTCGTCGAAAATCTTGATGTCTCCAATCTCTTGTTTTGTACGTTTTTTCCACGTGTCTTGACATCCAATGTATCCCTGCAATGTTTGGTGGAGATCTGAGTATGTAGTTTTTGACCTTATCTGGGACCTCCTATCAGAAAATTTGAAAATTCTTCAAAAATTCGTCCAAAATCTTGATGTCTCCAATCTCTTGTTTTGTACGTTTTTTCCACGTGTCTCGACCTCCAATGTATCCCTGCAAAGTTTGGTGAAGATCTGAGTATGTCGTTTTTGACCTTATCTGGAACATCCTTTCTGAAAATTTGAAAATTCTTAAAAAATTCGTCGAAAATCTTGATGTCTCCAATCTCTTGTTTTGTACGTTTTTTCCACGTGTCTTGACATCCAATGTATCCCTGCAAAGTTTGGTGAAGATCTGAGTATGTAGTTTTTGACCTTATATGGAACCTCCTTTCTGAAAATTTGAAAATTCTCAAAAAATTCGTCCATAATCTTGATGTCTCCAATCTCTTGTTTTGTACGTTTTTTCCACGTGTCTTGACATCCAATGTATCCCTGCAAAGTTTGGTGAAGATCTGAGTATGTAGTTTTTGACCTTATATGGAACCTCCTATCTGAAAATTTGAAAATTCTTAAAAAATTCGTCCAAAATCTTGATGTCACCAATCCTATGTTTTGTATGTTTTTTCCACGTGTCTTGACATCCAATGTATCCATGCAAAGTTTGGTGAAGATCTGAGTATGTCGTTTTTGACCTTATCTTGAACCTCCCATCTGAAAATTTGAAAATTCTTAAAAAATTCGTCGAAAATCTTGATGTCTCCGATCTCTTGTTTTGTACGTTTTTTCCACGTGTCTTGACATGCAAAGTATTCCTGCAAAGTTTGGTGAAGATCTGAGTATGTAGTTTTTGACCTCATCTGGAACCTCCTATCTGAAAATTTGAAAATTCTTAAAAAATTCGTCCAAAATTTTGATGTCCCCAATCTCTTGTTTTGTACGTTTTTTCCACGTGTCTTGACATCCAATGTATCCCTGCAATGTTTGGTGAAGATCTGAGTATGTAGTTTTTGACCTTATCTGGAACCTCCCATCTGAAAATTTGAAAATTCCTAAAAAATCCGTCCAAAATCTTGATGACCCCAATCTCTTGTTTTGTACGTTTTTTCCACGTGTCTTGACATCCAATGTATCCCTGCAAAGTTTGGTGAAGATCTGAGTATGTAGTTTTTGACCTTATCTGGAACCGCATTTCTGAAAATTTGAAAATTTTTAAAAAAATCGTCCAAAATCTTGATGTCTCCAATCTCTTGTTTTGTTCGTTTTTTCCACGTGTCTTAACATCCAATGTATCCCTGCAAAGTTTGGTGAAGATCTGAGTATGTAGTTTTTGACCTTATATGGAACCTATCTGAAAATTTGAAAATTCTTAAAAAATTCGTCCAAAATCTTGATGTCTCCAATCTCTTGTTTTGTACGTTTTTTCCACGTGTCTCGACCACCAATGGATCCCTGCAAAGTTTGGTGAAGATCTGAGTATGTCGTTTTTGACCTTATCTGGAACCTCCCATCTGAAAATTTGAAAATTCTTAAAAAATTCGTCGAAAATCTTGATGTCTCCAATCTCTTGTTTTGTACGTTTTTTCCACGTGTCTTGACATCCAATGTATTCCTGCAATGTTTGGTGGAGATCTGAGTATGTAGTTTTAGACCTTATCTGGAACCTCCTATCTGAAAATTTGAAAATTCTTCAAAAATTCGTCCAAAATCTTGATGTCTCCAATCTCTTGTTTTGTACGTTTTTTCCACGTGTCTCGACCTCCAATGGATCCCTGCAAAGTTTGGTGAAGATTTGAGTATGTCGTTTTTGACCTTATCTGGAACCTCCCATCTGAAAATTTGAAAATTCTTAAAAAATTCGTCGAAAATCTTGATGTCTCCGATCTCTTGTTTTGTACGTTTTTTCCACGTGTCTTGACATGCAAAGTATTCCTGCAAAGTTTGGAGAAGATCTGAGTATGTAGTTTTTGACCTCATCTGGAACCTCCTATCTGAAAATTTGAAAATTCTTAAAAAATTCGTCCAAAATCTTGATGTCTCCAATCTCTTGTTTTGTACGTTTTTTCCACGTGTCTTGACATCCAATGTATCCCTGCAATGTTTGGTGAAGATCTGAGTATGTAGTTTTTGACCTTATCTGGAACCTCCCATCTGAAAATTTGAAAATTCCTAAAAAATCCGTCCAAAATCTTGATGACCCCAATCTCTTGTTTTGTACTTTTTTTCCACGTGTCTCGACCTCCAATGTATCCCTGCAAAGTTTGGTGAAGATCTGAGTATGTAGTTTTTGACCTTATATGGAACCTCCTATCTGAAAATTTGAAAATTCTTAAAAAATTCGTCCAAAATCTTGATGTCACCAATCCTATGTTTTGTATGTTTTTTCCACGTGTCTTGACATCCAATGTATCCCTGCAATGTTTGGTGAAGATCTGAGTATGTAGTTTTTGACCTTATATGGAACCTCCTATCTGAAAATTTGAAAATTCTTAAAAGAATTTAACAAAATCTTGATGTCCCCAATCCTATGTTTTGTATGTTTTTTCCACGTGTCTTGACATACAATGTATCCCTGCAGAGTTTGGTGAAGATCTGAGTATGTAGTTATTGACCTTATCTGGAACCTCCCATCTGAAAATTTGAAAATTCCTAAAAAATCCGTCCAAAATCTTGTTGACCCGAATCTCTTGTTTTGTACGTTTTTTCCACGTGTCTTGACATCCAATGTATCCCTGCAAAGTTTGGTGAAGATCTGAGTATGTAGTTTTTGACCTTATCTGGAACCGCATTTCTGAAAATTTGAAAATTTTTAAAAAAATCGTCCAAAATCTTGATGTCTCCAATCTCTTGTTTTGTACGTTTTTTCCACGTGTCTTGACATCCAATGTATCCCTGCAAAGTTTGGTGAAGATCTGAGTATGTAGTTTTTGACCTTATATGGAACCTCCTATCTGAAAATTTGAAAATTCTTAAAAAATTCGTCCAAAATCTTGATGTCTCCAATCTCTTGTTTTGTACGTTTTTTCCACGTGTCTCGACCTCCAATGGATCCCTGCAAAGTTTGGTGAAGATCTGAGTATGTCGTTTTTGACCTTATCTGGAACCTCCCATCTGAAAATTTGAAAATTCTTAAAAAATTCGTCGAAAATCTTGATGTCTCCGATCTCTTGTTTTGTACGTTTTTTCCACGTGTCTTGACATGCAAAGTATTCCTGCAAAGTTTGGTGAAGATCTGAGTATGTAGTTTTTGACCTCATCTGGAACCTCCTATCTGAAAATTTGAAAATTCTTAAAAAATTCGTCCAAAATCTTGATGTCTCCAATCTCTTGTTTTGTACGTTTTTTCCACGTGTCTTGACATCCAATGTATCCCTGCAAAGTTTGGTGAAGATCTGAGTATGTAGTTTTTGACCTTATCTGGAACCTCCTATCTGAAAATTTGAAAATTCTTAAAAAATTCGTCCAAAATCTTGATGTCTCCAATCTCTTGTTTTGTACGTTTTTTCCACGTGTCTTGATATCCAATGTATCCCTGCAAAGTTTGGTGAAGATCTGAGTATGTCGTTTTTGACTTTATCTGGAACATCCTTTCTGAAAATTTGAAAATTGTTAAAAAATTCGTCCAAAATCTTGATGTCTCCTATCTCTTGTTTTGTACGTTTTTTCCACGTGTCTTGACATCCAATGTATCCCTGCAAAGTTTGGTGAAGATCTGAGTATGTAGTTTTTGACCTTATCTGGAACCTCCCATCTGAAAATTTGAAAATTCTTAAAAAATTCGACCAAAATCTTGATGTCTCCAATCTCTTGTTTTGTACGTTTTTTCCACGTGTCTTGACACATAATGTATCCATGCAAAGTTTGGTGAAGATCTGAGTATGTAGTTTTTGACCTTATATGGAACCTCCTATCTGAAAATTTGAAAATTCTTAAAAAATTCGTCCAAAATCTTGATGTCTCCAATCTCTTGTTTTGTACGTTTTTTCCACGTGTCTTGACATCCAATGTATCCCTGCAAAGTTTGGTGAAGATCTGAGTATGTAGTTTTTGACCTTATCTGGAACCTCCCATCTGAAAATTTGAAAATTCCTAAAAAATCCGTCCAAAATCTTGATGACCACAATCTCTTGTTTTGTACGTTTTTTCCACGTGTCTTGACATTCAATGTATTCCTGCAAAGTTTGGTGAAGATCTGAGTATGTAGTTTTTGACCTTATATGGAACCTCCTATCTGAAAATTTGAAAATTCTTAAAAAATTCGTCCAAAATCTTGATGTCTCCAATCTCTTGTTTTGTACGTTTTTTCCACGTGTCTTGACATCCAATGTATCCCTGCAAAGTTTGGTGAAGATCTGAGTATGTAGTTTTTGACCTTATCTGGAACCTCCCATCTGAAAATTTGAAAATTCCTAAAAAATCCGTGCAAAATCTTGATGACCCCAATCTCTTGTTTTGTACGTTTTTTCCACGTGTCTTGACATCCAATGTATCCATGCAAAGTTTGGTGAAGATCTGAGTATGTCGTTTTTGACCTTATCTGGAACCTCCCATCTGAAAATTTGAAAATTCTTAAAAAATTCGTCGAAAATCTTGATGTCTCCAATCTCTTGTTTTGTACGTTTTTTCCACGTGTCTTGACATGCAAAGTATCCCTGCAACGTTTGGTGAAGATCTGAGTATGTAGTTTTTGACCTTATCTGGAACCTCCTATCTGAAAATTTGAAAATTCTTCAAAAATTCGTCGAAAATCTTGATGTCTCCAATCTCTTGTTTTGTACGTTTTTTCCACGTGTCTTGACATCCAATGTATCCCTGCAATGTTTGGTGGAGATCTGAGTATGTAGTTTTTGACCTTATCTGGGACCTCCTATCAGAAAATTTGAAAATTCTTCAAAAATTCGTCCAAAATCTTGATGTCTCCAATCTCTTGTTTTGTACGTTTTTTCCACGTGTCTCGACCTCCAATGTATCCCTGCAAAGTTTGGTGAAGATCTGAGTATGTCGTTTTTGACCTTATCTGGAACATCCTTTCTGAAAATTTGAAAATTCTTAAAAAATTCGTCGAAAATCTTGATGTCTCCAATCTCTTGTTTTGTACGTTTTTTCCACGTGTCTTGACATCCAATGTATCCCTGCAAAGTTTGGTGAAGATCTGAGTATGTAGTTTTTGACCTTATATGGAACCTCCTTTCTGAAAATTTGAAAATTCTCAAAAAATTCGTCCATAATCTTGATGTCTCCAATCTCTTGTTTTGTACGTTTTTTCCACGTGTCTTGACATCCAATGTATCCCTGCAAAGTTTGGTGAAGATCTGAGTATGTAGTTTTTGACCTTATATGGAACCTCCTATCTGAAAATTTGAAAATTCTTAAAAAATTCGTCCAAAATCTTGATGTCACCAATCCTATGTTTTGTATGTTTTTTCCACGTGTCTTGACATCCAATGTATCCATGCAAAGTTTGGTGAAGATCTGAGTATGTCGTTTTTGACCTTATCTTGAACCTCCCATCTGAAAATTTGAAAATTCTTAAAAAATTCGTCGAAAATCTTGATGTCTCCGATCTCTTGTTTTGTACGTTTTTTCCACGTGTCTTGACATGCAAAGTATTCCTGCAAAGTTTGGTGAAGATCTGAGTATGTAGTTTTTGACCTCATCTGGAACCTCCTATCTGAAAATTTGAAAATTCTTAAAAAATTCGTCTAAAATTTTGATGTCTCCAATCTCTTGTTTTGTACGTTTTTTCCACGTGTCTTGACATCCAATGTATCCCTGCAATGTTTGGTGAAGATCTGAGTATGTAGTTTTTGACCTTATCTGGAACCTCCCATCTGAAAATTTGAAAATTCCTAAAAAATCCGTCCAAAATCTTGATGACCCCAATCTCTTGTTTTGTACGTTTTAGCCACGTGTCTTGACATCCAATGTATCCCTGCAAAGTTTGGTGAAGATCTGAGTATGTAGTTTTTGACCTTATCTGGAACCGCATTTCTGAAAATTTGAAAATTTTTAAAAAAATCGTCCAAAATCTTGATGTCTCCAATCTCTTGTTTTGTACGTTTTTTCCACGTGTCTTGACATCCAATGTATCCCTGCAAAGTTTGGTGAAGATTTGAGTATGTAGTTTTTGACCTTATATGGAACCTCCTATCTGAAAATTTGAAAATTCTTAAAAAATTCGTCCAAAATCTTGATGTCTCCAATCTCTTGTTTTGTACGTTTTTTCCACGTGTCTCGACCTCCAATGGATCCCTGCAAAGTTTGGTGAAGATCTGAGTATGTCGTTTTTGACCTTATCTGGAACCTCCCAACTGAAAATTTGAAAATTCTTAAAAAATTCGTCGAAAATCTTGATGTCTCCGATCTCTTGTTTTGTACGTTTTTTCCACGTGTCTTGACATGCAAAGTATTCCTGCAAAGTTTGGTGAAGATCTGAGTATGTAGTTTTTGACCTCATCTGGAACCTCCTATCTGAAAATTTGAAAATTCTTAAAAAATTCGTCCAAAATCTTGATGTCTCCAATCTCTTGTTTTGTACGTTTTTTCCACGTGTCTTGACATCCAATGTATCCCTGCAAAGTTTGGTGAAGATCTGAGTATGTAGTTTTTGACCTTATCTGGAACCTCCTATCTGAAAATTTGAAAATTCTTAAAAAATTCGTCCAAAATCTTGATGTCTCCAATCTCTTGTTTGTACGTTTTTCCACGTGTCTTGATATCCAATGTATCCCTGCAAAGTTTGGTGAAGATCTGAGTATGTCGTTTTTGACCTTATCTGGAACATCCTTTCTGAAAATTTGAAAATTGTTAAAAAATTCGTCCAAAATCTTGATGTCTCCTATCTCTTGTTTTGTACGTTTTTTCCACGTGTCTTGACATCCAATGTATCCCTGCAAAGTTTGGTGAAGATCTGAGTATGTAGTTTTTGACCTTATCTGGAACCTCCCATCTGAAAATTTGAAAATTCTTAAAAAATTCGACCAAAATCTTGATGTCTCCAATCTCTTGTTTTGTACGTTTTTTCCACGTGTCTTGACACATAATGTATCCATGCAAAGTTTGGTGAAGATCTGAGTATGTAGTTTTTGACCTTATATGGAACCTCCTATCTGAAAATTTGAAAATTCTTAAAAAATTCGTCCAAAATCTTGATGTCTCCAATCTCTTGTTTTGTACGTTTTTTCCACGTGTCTTGACATCCAATGTATCCCTGCAAAGTTTGGTGAAGATCTGAGTATGTAGTTTTTGACCTTATCTGGAACCTCCCATCTGAAAATTTGAAAATTCCTAAAAAATCCGTCCAAAATCTTGATGACCCCAATCTCTTGTTTTGTACGTTTTTTCCACGTGTCTTGACATTCAATGTATCCCTGCAAAGTTTGGTGAAGATCTGAGTATGTAGTTTTTGACCTTATATGGAACCTCCTTTCTGAAAATTTGAAAATTCTTAAAAAATTCGTCCAAAATCTTGATGACCCCAATCTCTTGTTTTGTACGTTTTTTCCACGTGTCTTGACATCCAATGTATCCCTGCAAGGTTTGGTGAAGATCTGAGTATGTCGTTTTTGACCTTATCTGGAACCTCCCATCTGAAAATTTGAAAATTCCTAAAAAATCCGTCCAAAATCTTGATGACCACAATCTCTTGTTTTGTACGTTTTTTCCACGTGTCTTGACATTCAATGTATTCCTGCAAAGTTTGGTGAAGATCTGAGTATGTTGTTTTTGACCTTATATGGAACCTCCTATCTGAAAATTTGAAAATTCTTAAAAAATTCGTCCAAAATCTTGATGTCTCCAATCTCTTGTTTTGTACGTTTTTTCCACGTGTCTTGACATCCAATGTATCCCTGCAAAGTTTGGTGAAGATCTGAGTATGTAGTTTTTGACCTTATCTGGAACCTCCCATCTGAAAATTTGAAAATTCCTAAAAAATCCGTGCAAAATCTTGATGACCCCAATCTCTTGTTTTGTACGTTTTTTCCACGTGTCTTGACATCCAATGTATCCATGCAAAGTTTGGTGAAGATCTGAGTATGTCGTTTTTGACCTTATCTGGAACCTCCCATCTGAAAATTTGAAAATTCTTAAAAAATTCGTCGAAAATCTTGATGTCTCCAATCTCTTGTTTTGTACGTTTTTTCCACGTGTCTTGACATGCAAAGTATCCCTGCAACGTTTGGTGAAGATCTGAGTATGTAGTTTTTGACCTTATCTGGAACCTCCTATCTGAAAATTTGAAAATTCTTCAAAAATTCGTCGAAAATCTTGATGTCTCCAATCTCTTGTTTTGTACGTTTTTTCCACGTGTCTTGACATCCAATGTATCCCTGCAATGTTTGGTGGAGATCTGAGTATGTAGTTTTTGACCTTATCTGGGACCTCCTATCAGAAAATTTGAAAATTCTTCAAAAATTCGTCCAAAATCTTGATGTCTCCAATCTCTTGTTTTGTACGTTTTTTCCACGTGTCTCGACCTCCAATGTATCCCTGCAAAGTTTGGTGAAGATCTGAGTATGTCGTTTTTGACCTTATCTGGAACATCCTTTCTGAAAATTTGAAAATTCTTAAAAAATTCGTCGAAAATCTTGATGTCTCCAATCTCTTGTTTTGTACGTTTTTTCCACGTGTCTTGACATCCAATGTATCCCTGCAAAGTTTGGTGAAGATCTGAGTATGTAGTTTTTGACCTTATATGGAACCTCCTTTCTGAAAATTTGAAAATTCTCAAAAAATTCGTCCATAATCTTGATGTCTCCAATCTCTTGTTTTGTGCGTTTTTTCCACGTGTCTTGACATCCAATGTATCCATGCAAAGTTTGGTGAAGATCTGAGTATGTAGTTTTTGACCTTATATGGAACCTCCTATCTGAAAATTTGAAAATTCTTAAAAAATTCGTCCAAAATCTTGATGTCACCAATCCTATGTTTTGTATGTTTTTTCCACGTGTCTTGACATCCAATGTATCCATGCAAAGTTTGGTGAAGATCTGAGTATGTCGTTTTTGACCTTATCTGGAACCTCCCATCTGAAAATTTGAAAATTCTTAAAAAATTCGTCGAAAATCTTGATGTCTCCGATCTCTTGTTTTGTACGTTTTTTCCACGTGTCTTGACATGCAAAGTATTCCTGCAAAGTTTGGTGAAGATCTGAGTATGTAGTTTTTGACCTTATCTGGAACCTCCTATCTGAAAATTTGAAAATTCTTAAAAAATTCGTCCAAAATTTTGATGTCTCCAATCTCTTGTTTTGTACGTTTTTTCCACGTGTCTTGACATCCAATGTATCCCTGCAATGTTTGGTGAAGATCTGAGTATGTAGTTTTTGACCTTATCTGGAACCTCCCATCTGAAAATTTGAAAATTCCTAAAAAATCCGTCCAAAATCTTGATGACCCCAATCTCTTGTTTTGTACGTTTTTTCCACGTGTCTTGACATCCAATGTATCCCTGCAAAGTTTGGTGAAGATCTGAGTATGTAGTTTTTGACCTTATCTGGAACCTCCTATCTGAAAATTTGAAAATTCTTAAAAAATTCGTCCAAAATCTTGATGTCTCCTATCTATTGTTTTGTACGTTTTTTCCACGTGTCTTGACATCCAATGTATCCCTGCAAAGTTTGGTGAAGATCTGAGTATGTAGTTTTTGACCTTATCTGGAACCTCCCATCTGAAAATTTGAAAATTCCTAAAAAATCCGTCCAAAATCTTGATGACCCCAATCTCTTGTTTTGTACGTTTTAGCCACGTGTCTTGACATCCAATGTATCCCTGCAAAGTTTGGTGAAGATCTGAGTATGTAGTTTTTGACCTTATCTGGAACCGCATTTCTGAAAATTTGAAAATTTTTAAAAAAATCGTCCAAAATCTTGATGTCTCCAATCTCTTGTTTTGTACGTTTTTTCCACGTGTCTTGACATCCAATGTATCCCTGCAAAGTTTGGTGAAGATTTGAGTATGTAGTTTTTGACCTTATATGGAACCTCCTATCTGAAAATTTGAAAATTCTTAAAAAATTCGTCCAAAATCTTGATGTCTCCAATCTCTTGTTTTGTACGTTTTTTCCACGTGTCTCGACCTCCAATGGATCCCTGCAAAGTTTGGTGAAGATCTGAGTATGTCGTTTTTGACCTTATCTGGAACCTCCCAACTGAAAATTTGAAAATTCTTAAAAAATTCGTCGAAAATCTTGATGTCTCCGATCTCTTGTTTTGTACGTTTTTTCCACGTGTCTTGACATGCAAAGTATTCCTGCAAAGTTTGGTGAAGATCTGAGTATGTAGTTTTTGACCTCATCTGGAACCTCCTATCTGAAAATTTGAAAATTCTTAAAAAATTCGTCCAAAATCTTGATGTCTCCAATCTCTTGTTTTGTACGTTTTTTCCACGTGTCTTGACATCCAATGTATCCCTGCAAAGTTTGGTGAAGATCTGAGTATGTAGTTTTTGACCTTATCTGGAACCTCCTATCTGAAAATTTGAAAATTCTTAAAAAATTCGTCCAAAATCTTGATGTCTCCAATCTCTTGTTTGTACGTTTTTCCACGTGTCTTGATATCCAATGTATCCCTGCAAAGTTTGGTGAAGATCTGAGTATGTCGTTTTTGACCTTATCTGGAACATCCTTTCTGAAAATTTGAAAATTGTTAAAAAATTCGTCCAAAATCTTGATGTCTCCTATCTCTTGTTTTGTACGTTTTTTCCACGTGTCTTGACATCCAATGTATCCCTGCAAAGTTTGGTGAAGATCTGAGTATGTAGTTTTTGACCTTATCTGGAACCTCCCATCTGAAAATTTGAAAATTCTTAAAAAATTCGACCAAAATCTTGATGTCTCCAATCTCTTGTTTTGTACGTTTTTTCCACGTGTCTTGACACATAATGTATCCATGCAAAGTTTGGTGAAGATCTGAGTATGTAGTTTTTGACCTTATATGGAACCTCCTATCTGAAAATTTGAAAATTCTTAAAAAATTCGTCCAAAATCTTGATGTCTCCAATCTCTTGTTTTGTACGTTTTTTCCACGTGTCTTGACATCCAATGTATCCCTGCAAAGTTTGGTGAAGATCTGAGTATGTAGTTTTTGACCTTATCTGGAACCTCCCATCTGAAAATTTGAAAATTCCTAAAAAATCCGTCCAAAATCTTGATGACCCCAATCTCTTGTTTTGTACGTTTTTTCCACGTGTCTTGACATTCAATGTATCCCTGCAAAGTTTTGTGAAGATCTGAGTATGTAGTTTTTGACCTTATATGGAACCTCCTTTCTGAAAATTTGAAAATTCTTAAAAAATTCGTCCAAAATCTTGATGACCCCAATCTCTTGTTTTGTACGTTTTTTCCACGTGTCTTGACATCCAATGTATCCCTGCAAGGTTTGGTGAAGATCTGAGTATGTCGTTTTTGACCTTATCTGGAACCTCCCATCTGAAAATTTGAAAATTCCTAAAAAATCCGTCCAAAATCTTGATGACCACAATCTCTTGTTTTGTACGTTTTTTCCACGTGTCTTGACATTCAATGTATTCCTGCAAAGTTTGGTGAAGATCTGAGTATGTAGTTTTTGACCTTATATGGAACCTCCTATCTGAAAATTTGAAAATTCTTAAAAAATTCGTCCAAAATCTTGATGTCTCCAATCTCTTGTTTTGTACGTTTTTTCCACGTGTCTTGACATCCAATGTATCCCTGCAAAGTTTGGTGAAGATCTGAGTATGTAGTTTTTGACCTTATCTGGAACCTCCCATCTGAAAATTTGAAAATTCCTAAAAAATCCGTGCAAAATCTTGATGACCCCAATCTCTTGTTTTGTACGTTTTTTCCACGTGTCTTGACATCCAATGTATCCATGCAAAGTTTGGTGAAGATCTGAGTATGTCGTTTTTGACCTTATCTGGAACCTCCCATCTGAAAATTTGAAAATTCTTAAAAAATTCGTCGAAAATCTTGATGTCTCCAATCTCTTGTTTTGTACGTTTTTTCCACGTGTCTTGACATGCAAAGTATCCCTGCAACGTTTGGTGAAGATCTGAGTATGTAGTTTTTGACCTTATCTGGAACCTCCTATCTGAAAATTTGAAAATTCTTCAAAAATTCGTCGAAAATCTTGATGTCTCCAATCTCTTGTTTTGTACGTTTTTTCCACGTGTCTTGACATCCAATGTATCCCTGCAATGTTTGGTGGAGATCTGAGTATGTAGTTTTTGACCTTATCTGGGACCTCCTATCAGAAAATTTGAAAATTCTTCAAAAATTCGTCCAAAATCTTGATGTCTCCAATCTCTTGTTTTGTACGTTTTTTCCACGTGTCTCGACCTCCAATGTATCCCTGCAAAGTTTGGTGAAGATCTGAGTATGTCGTTTTTGACCTTATCTGGAACATCCTTTCTGAAAATTTGAAAATTCTTAAAAAATTCGTCGAAAATCTTGATGTCTCCAATCTCTTGTTTTGTACGTTTTTTCCACGTGTCTTGACATCCAATGTATCCCTGCAAAGTTTGGTGAAGATCTGAGTATGTAGTTTTTGACCTTATATGGAACCTCCTTTCTGAAAATTTGAAAATTCTCAAAAAATTCGTCCATAATCTTGATGTCTCCAATCTCTTGTTTTGTGCGTTTTTTCCACGTGTCTTGACATCCAATGTATCCATGCAAAGTTTGGTGAAGATCTGAGTATGTAGTTTTTGACCTTATATGGAACCTCCTATCTGAAAATTTGAAAATTCTTAAAAAATTCGTCCAAAATCTTGATGTCACCAATCCTATGTTTTGTATGTTTTTTCCACGTGTCTTGACATCCAATGTATCCATGCAAAGTTTGGTGAAGATCTGAGTATGTCGTTTTTGACCTTATCTGGAACCTCCCATCTGAAAATTTGAAAATTCTTAAAAAATTCGTCGAAAATCTTGATGTCTCCGATCTCTTGTTTTGTACGTTTTTTCCACGTGTCTTGACATGCAAAGTATTCCTGCAAAGTTTGGTGAAGATCTGAGTATGTAGTTTTTGACCTTATCTGGAACCTCCTATCTGAAAATTTGAAAATTCTTAAAAAATTCGTCCAAAATTTTGATGTCTCCAATCTCTTGTTTTGTACGTTTTTTCCACGTGTCTTGACATCCAATGTATCCCTGCAATGTTTGGTGAAGATCTGAGTATGTAGTTTTTGACCTTATCTGGAACCTCCCATCTGAAAATTTGAAAATTCCTAAAAAATCCGTCCAAAATCTTGATGACCCCAATCTCTTGTTTTGTACGTTTTTTCCACGTGTCTTGACATCCAATGTATCCCTGCAAAGTTTGGTGAAGATCTGAGTATGTAGTTTTTGACCTTATCTGGAACCTCCTATCTGAAAATTTGAAAATTCTTAAAAAATTCGTCCAAAATCTTGATGTCTCCTATCTATTGTTTTGTACGTTTTTTCCACGTGTCTTGACATCCAATGTATCCCTGCAAAGTTTGGTGAAGATCTGAGTATGTAGTTTTTGACCTTATCTGGAACCTCCCATCTGAAAATTTGAAAATTCTTAAAAAATTCGACCAAAATCTTGATGTCTCCAATCTCTTGTTTTGTACGTTTTTTCCACGTGTCTTGACACATAATGTATCCATGCAAAGTTTGGTGAAGATCTGAGTATGTAGTTTTTGACCTTATATGGAACCTCCTATCTGAAAATTTGAAAATTCTTAAAAAATTTGACCAAAATCTTGATGTCCCCAATCCTATGTTTTGTATGTTTTTTCCACGTGTCTTGACATCCAATGTATCCATGCAAAGTTTGGTGAAGATCTGAGTATGTAGTTTTTGACCTTATCTGGAACCTACGATCTGAAAATTTGAAAATTCTTAAAAAATTCGTCGAAAATCTTGATGTCTCCAATCTCTTGTTTTGTACGTTTTTTCCACGTGTCTTGACATGCAAAGTATCCCTGCAACGTTTGGTGAAGATCTGAGTATGTAGTTTTTGACCTTATCTGGAACCTCCTATCTGAAAATTTGAAAATTCTTAAAAAATTCGACCAAAATCTTGATGTCTCCAATCTCTTGTTTTGTACGTTTTTTCCACGTGTCTTGACACATAATGTATCCATGCAAAGTTTGGTGAAGATCTGAGTATGTAGTTTTTGACCTTATATGGAACCTCCTATCTGAAAATTTGAAAATTCTTAAAAAATTCGTCCAAAATCTTGATGTCTCCAATCTCTTGTTTTGTACGTTTTTTCCACGTGTCTTGACATCCAATGTATCCCTGCAAAGTTTGGTGAAGATCTGAGTATGTAGTTTTTGACCTTATCTGGAACCTCCCATCTGAAAATTTGAAAATTCCTAAAAAATCCGTCCAAAATCTTGATGACCCCAATCTCTTGTTTTGTACGTTTTTTCCACGTGTCTTGACATTCAATGTATCCCTGCAAAGTTTGGTGAAGATCTGAGTATGTAGTTTTTGACCTTATATGGAACCTCCTTTCTGAAAATTTGAAAATTCTTAAAAAATTCGTCCAAAATCTTGATGACCCCAATCTCTTGTTTTGTACGTTTTTTCCACGTGTCTTGACATCCAATGTATCCCTGCAAGGTTTGGTGAAGATCTGAGTATGTCGTTTTTGACCTTATCTGGAACCTCCCATCTGAAAATTTGAAAATTCCTAAAAAATCCGTCCAAAATCTTGATGACCACAATCTCTTGTTTTGTACGTTTTTTCCACGTGTCTTGACATTCAATGTATTCCTGCAAAGTTTGGTGAAGATCTGAGTATGTAGTTTTTGACCTTATATGGAACCTCCTATCTGAAAATTTGAAAATTCTTAAAAAATTCGTCCAAAATCTTGATGTCTCCAATCTCTTGTTTTGTACGTTTTTTCCACGTGTCTTGACATCCAATGTATCCCTGCAAAGTTTGGTGAAGATCTGAGTATGTAGTTTTTGACCTTATCTGGAACCTCCCATCTGAAAATTTGAAAATTCCTAAAAAATCCGTGCAAAATCTTGATGACCCCAATCTCTTGTTTTGTACGTTTTTTCCACGTGTCTTGACATCCAATGTATCCATGCAAAGTTTGGTGAAGATCTGAGTATGTCGTTTTTGACCTTATCTGGAACCTCCCATCTGAAAATTTGAAAATTCTTAAAAAATTCGTCGAAAATCTTGATGTCTCCAATCTCTTGTTTTGTACGTTTTTTCCACGTGTCTTGACATGCAAAGTATCCCTGCAACGTTTGGTGAAGATCTGAGTATGTAGTTTTTGACCTTATCTGGAACCTCCTATTTGAAAATTTGAAAATTCTTCAAAAATTCGTCGAAAATCTTGATGTCTCCAATCTCTTGTTTTGTACGTTTTTTCCACGTGTCTTGACATCCAATGTATCCCTGCAATGTTTGGTGGAGATCTGAGTATGTAGTTTTTGACCTTATCTGGGACCTCCTATCAGAAAATTTGAAAATTCTTCAAAAATTCGTCCAAAATCTTGATGTCTCCAATCTCTTGTTTTGTACGTTTTTTCCACGTGTCTCGACCTCCAATGTATCCCTGCAAAGTTTGGTGAAGATCTGAGTATGTCGTTTTTGACCTTATCTGGAACATCCTTTCTGAAAATTTGAAAATTCTTAAAAAATTCGTCGAAAATCTTGATGTCTCCAATCTCTTGTTTTGTACGTTTTTTCCACGTGTCTTGACATCCAATGTATCCCTGCAAAGTTTGGTGAAGATCTGAGTATGTAGTTTTTGACCTTATATGGAACCTCCTTTCTGAAAATTTGAAAATTCTCAAAAAATTCGTCCATAATCTTGATGTCTCCAATCTCTTGTTTTGTGCGTTTTTTCCACGTGTCTTGACATCCAATGTATCCATGCAAAGTTTGGTGAAGATCTGAGTATGTAGTTTTTGACCTTATATGGAACCTCCTATCTGAAAATTTGAAAATTCTTAAAAAATTCGTCCAAAATCTTGATGTCACCAATCCTATGTTTTGTATGTTTTTTCCACGTGTCTTGACATCCAATGTATCCATGCAAAGTTTGGTGAAGATCTGAGTATGTCGTTTTTGACCTTATCTGGAACCTCCCATCTGAAAATTTGAAAATTCTTAAAAAATTCGTCGAAAATCTTGATGTCTCCGATCTCTTGTTTTGTACGTTTTTTCCACGTGTCTTGACATGCAAAGTATTCCTGCAAAGTTTGGTGAAGATCTGAGTATGTAGTTTTTGACCTTATCTGGAACCTCCTATCTGAAAATTTGAAAATTCTTAAAAAATTCGTCCAAAATTTTGATGTCTCCAATCTCTTGTTTTGTACGTTTTTTCCACGTGTCTTGACATCCAATGTATCCCTGCAATGTTTGGTGAAGATCTGAGTATGTAGTTTTTGACCTTATCTGGAACCTCCCATCTGAAAATTTGAAAATTCCTAAAAAATCCGTCCAAAATCTTGATGACCCCAATCTCTTGTTTTGTACGTTTTTTCCACGTGTCTTGACATCCAATGTATCCCTGCAAAGTTTGGTGAAGATCTGAGTATGTAGTTTTTGACCTTATCTGGAACCTCCTATCTGAAAATTTGAAAATTCTTAAAAAATTCGTCCAAAATCTTGATGTCTCCTATCTATTGTTTTGTACGTTTTTTCCACGTGTCTTGACATCCAATGTATCCCTGCAAAGTTTGGTGAAGATCTGAGTATGTAGTTTTTGACCTTATCTGGAACCTCCCATCTGAAAATTTGAAAATTCTTAAAAAATTCGACCAAAATCTTGATGTCTCCAATCTCTTGTTTTGTACGTTTTTTCCACGTGTCTTGACACATAATGTATCCATGCAAAGTTTGGTGAAGATCTGAGTATGTAGTTTTTGACCTTATATGGAACCTCCTATCTGAAAATTTGAAAATTCTTAAAAAATTTGACAAAATCTTGATGTCCCCAATCCTATGTTTTGTATGTTTTTTCCACGTGTCTTGACATCCAATGTATCCATGCAAAGTTTGGTGAAGATCTGAGTATGTAGTTTTTGACCTTATCTGGAACCTACGATCTGAAAATTTGAAAATTCTTAAAAAATTCGTCGAAAATCTTGATGTCTCCAATCTCTTGTTTTGTACGTTTTTTCCACGTGTCTTGACATGCAAAGTATCCCTGCAACGTTTGGTGAAGATCTGAGTATGTAGTTTTTGACCTTATCTGGAACCTCCTATCTGAAAATTTGAAAATTCTTAAAAAATTCGTCCAAAATCTTGATGTCTCCAATCTCTTGTTTTGTACGTTTTTTCCACGTGTCTTGACATCCAATGTATCCCTGCAATGTTTGGTGAAGATCTGAGTATGTAGTTTTTGACCTTATATGGAGCCTCCTATCTGAAAATTTGAAAATTCTTAAAAAATTCGTCCAAAATCTTGATGTCTCCAATCTCTTGTTTTGTACGTTCTTTCCACGTGTCTTGACATACAATGTATCCCTGCAGAGTTTGGTGAAGATCTGAGTATGTAGTTTTTGACCTTATCTGGAACCTCCCATCTGAAAATTTGAAAATTCCTAAAAAATCCGTCCAAAATCTTGTTGACCCGAATCTCTTGTTTTGTACGTTTTTTCCACGTGTCTTGACATCCAATGTATCCCTGCAAAGTTTGGTGAAGATCTGAGTATGTAGTTTTTGACCTTATCTGGAACCGCATTTCTGAAAATTTGAAAATTTTTAAAAAAATCGTCCAAAATCTTGATGTCTCCAATCTCTTGTTTTGTACGTTTTTTCCACGTGTCTTGACATCCAATGTATCCCTGCAAAGTTTGGTGAAGATCTGAGTATGTAGTTTTTGACCTTATATGGAACCTCCTATCTGAAAATTTGAAAATTCTTAAAAAATTCGTCGAAAATCTTGATGTCTCCAATCTCTTGTTTTGTACGTTTTTTCCACGTGTCTTGACATCCAATGTATCCCTGCAATGTTTGGTGGAGATCTGAGTATGTAGTTTTTGAACTTATCTGGGACCTCCTATCAGAAAATTTGAAAATTCTTCAAAAATTCGTCCAAAATCTTGATGTCTCCAATCTCTTGTTTTGTACGTTTTTTCCACGTGTCTCGACCTCCAATGTATCCCTGCAAAGTTTGGTGAAGATCTGAGTATGTCGTTTTTGACCTTATCTGGAACATCCTTTCTGAAAATTTGAAAATTCTTAAAAAATTCGTCGAAAATCTTGATGTCTCCAATCTCTTGTTTTGTACGTTTTTTCCACGTGTCTTGACATCCAATGTATCCCTGCAAAGTTTGGTGAAGATCTGAGTATGTAGTTTTTGACCTTATATGGAACCTCCTTTCTGAAAATTTGAAAATTCTCAAAAAATTCGTCCATAATCTTGATGTCTCCAATCTCTTGTTTTGTACGTTTTTTCCACGTGTCTTGACATCCAATGTATCCATGCAAAGTTTGGTGAAGATCTGAGTATGTAGTTTTTGACCTTATATGGAACCTCCTATCTGAAAATTTGAAAATTCTTAAAAAATTCGTCCAAAATCTTGATGTCACCAATCCTATGTTTTGTATGTTTTTTCCACGTGTCTTGACATCCAATGTATCCATGCAAAGTTTGGTGAAGATCTGAGTATGTCGTTTTTGACCTTATCTGGAACCTCCCATCTGAAAATTTGAAAATTCTTAAAAAATTCGTCGAAAATCTTGATGTCTCCGATCTCTTGTTTTGTACGTTTTTTCCACGTGTCTTGACATGCAAAGTATTCCTGCAAAGTTTGGTGAAGATCTGAGTATGTAGTTTTTGACCTTATCTGGAACCTCCTATCTGAAAATTTGAAAATTCTTAAAAAATTCGTCCAAAATTTTGATGTCTCCAATCTCTTGTTTTGTACGTTTTTTCCACGTGTCTTGACATCCAATGTATCCCTGCAATGTTTGGTGAAGATCTGAGTATGTAGTTTTTGACCTTATCTGGAACCTCCCATCTGAAAATTTGAAAATTCCTAAAAAATCCGTCCAAAATCTTGATGACCCCAATCTCTTGTTTTGTACGTTTTTTCCACGTGTCTTGACATCCAATGTATCCCTGCAAAGTTTGGTGAAGATCTGAGTATGTAGTTTTTGACCTTATCTGGAACCTCCTATCTGAAAATTTGAAAATTCTTAAAAAATTCGTCCAAAATCTTGATGTCTCCTATCTATTGTTTTGTACGTTTTTTCCACGTGTCTTGACATCCAATGTATCCCTGCAAAGTTTGGTGAAGATCTGAGTATGTAGTTTTTGACCTTATCTGGAACCTCCCATCTGAAAATTTGAAAATTCTTAAAAAATTCGACCAAAATCTTGATGTCTCCAATCTCTTGTTTTGTACGTTTTTTCCACGTGTCTTGACACATAATGTATCCATGCAAAGTTTGGTGAAGATCTGAGTATGTAGTTTTTGACCTTATATGGAACCTCCCATCTGAAAATTTGAAAATTCTTAAAAAATTTGACCAAAATCTTGATGTCCCCAATCCTATGTTTTGTATGTTTTTTCCACGTGTCTTGACATCCAATGTATCCATGCAAAGTTTGGTGAAGATCTGAGTATGTAGTTTTTGACCTTATCTGGAACCTACGATCTGAAAATTTGAAAATTCTTAAAAAATTCGTCGAAAATCTTGATGTCTCCAATCTCTTGTTTTGTACGTTTTTTCCACGTGTCTTGACATGCAAAGTATCCCTGCAACGTTTGGTGAAGATCTGAGTATGTAGTTTTTGACCTTATCTGGAACCTCCTATCTGAAAATTTGAAAATTCTTAAAAAATTCGTCCAAAATCTTGATGTCTCCAATCTCTTGTTTTGTACGTTTTTTCCACGTGTCTTGACATCCAATGTATCCCTGCAATGTTTGGTGAAGATCTGAGTATGTAGTTTTTGACCTTATATGGAGCCTCCTATCTGAAAATTTGAAAATTCTTAAAAAATTCGTCCAAAATCTTGATGTCTCCAATCTCTTGTTTTGTACGTTCTTTCCACGTGTCTTGACATCCAATGTATCCCTGCAATGTTTGGTGAAGATCTGAGTATGTAGTTTTTGACCTTATATGGAACCTCCTATCTGAAAATTTGAAAATTCTTAAAAGAATTTAACAAAATCTTGATGTCCCCAATCCTATGTTTTGTATGTTTTTTCCACGTGTCTTGACATACAATGTATCCCTGCAGAGTTTGGTGAAGATCTGAGTATGTAGTTTTTGACCTTATCTGGAACCTCCCATCTGAAAATTTGAAAATTCCTAAAAAATCCGTCCAAAATCTTGTTGACCCGAATCTCTTGTTTTGTACGTTTTTTCCACGTGTCTTGACATCCAATGTATCCCTGCAAAGTTTGGTGAAGATCTGAGTATGTAGTTTTTGACCTTATCTGGAACCGCATTTCTGAAAATTTGAAAATTTTTAAAAAAATCGTCCAAAATCTTGATGTCTCCAATCTCTTGTTTTGTACGTTTTTTCCACGTGTCTTGACATCCAATGTATCCCTGCAAAGTTTGGTGAAGATCTGAGTATGTAGTTTTTGACCTTATATGGAACCTCCTATCTGAAAATTTGAAAATTCTTAAAAAATTCGTCCAAAATCTTGATGTCTCCAATCTCTTGTTTTGTACGTTTTTTCCACGTGTCTCGACCTCCAATGGATCCCTGCAAAGTTTGGTGAAGATCTGAGTATGTCGTTTTTGACCTTATCTGGAACCTCCCATCTGAAAATTTGAAAATTCTTAAAAAATTCGTCGAAAATCTTGATGTCTCCGATCTCTTGTTTTGTACGTTTTTTCCACGTGTCTTGACATGCAAAGTATTCCTGCAAAGTTTGGTGAAGATCTGAGTATGTAGTTTTTGACCTCATCTGGAACCTCCTATCTGAAAATTTGAAAATTCTTAAAAAATTCGTCCAAAATCTTGATGTCTCCAATCTCTTGTTTTGTACGTTTTTTCCACGTGTCTTGACATCCAATGTATCCCTGCAAAGTTTGGTGAAGATCTGAGTATGTAGTTTTTGACCTTATCTGGAACCTCCTATTTGAAAATTTGAAAATTCTTAAAAAATTCGTCCAAAATCTTGATGTCTCCAATCTCTTGTTTTGTACGTTTTTTCCACGTGTCTTGATATCCAATGTATCCCTGCAAAGTTTGGTGAAGATCTGAGTATGTCGTTTTTGACCTTATCTGGAACATCCTTTCTGAAAATTTGAAAATTGTTAAAAAATTCGTCCAAAATCTTGATGTCTCCTATCTCTTGTTTTGTACGTTTTTTCCACGTGTCTTGACATCCAATGTATCCCTGCAAAGTTTGGTGAAGATCTGAGTATGTAGTTTTTGACCTTATCTGGAACCTCCCATCTGAAAATTTGAAAATTCTTAAAAAATTCGACCAAAATCTTGATGTCTCCAATCTCTTGTTTTGTACGTTTTTTCCACGTGTCTTGACACATAATGTATCCATGCAAAGTTTGGTGAAGATCTGAGTATGTAGTTTTTGACCTTATATGGAACCTCCTATCTGAAAATTTGAAAATTCTTAAAAAATTCGTCCAAAATCTTGATGTCTCCAATCTCTTGTTTTGTACGTTTTTTCCACGTGTCTTGACATCCAATGTATCCCTGCAAAGTTTGGTGAAGATCTGAGTATGTAGTTTTTGACCTTATCTGGAAACTCCCATCTGAAAATTTGAAAATTCCTAAAAAATCCGTCCAAAATCTTGATGACCACAATCTCTTGTTTTGTACGTTTTTTCCACGTGTCTTGACATTCAATGTATCCCTGCAAAGTTTGGTGAAGATCTGAGTATGTAGTTTTTGACCTTATATGGAACCTCCTTTCTGAAAATTTGAAAATTCTTAAAAAATTCGTCCAAAATCTTGAAGACCCCAATCTCTTGTTTTGTACGTTTTTTCCACGTGTCTCGACCTCCAATGTATCCCTGCAAAGTTTGGTGAAGATCTGAGTATGTCGTTTTTGACCTTATCTGGAACATCCTTTCTGAAAATTTGAAAATTCTTAAAAAATTCGTCGAAAATCTTGATGTCTCCAATCTCTTGTTTTGTACGTTTTTTCCACGTGTCTTGACATCCAATGTATCCCTGCAAAGTTTGGTGAAGATCTGAGTATGTCGTTTTTGACCTTATCTGGAACATCCTTTCTGAAAATTTGAAAATTCTTAAAAAATTCGTCGAAAATCTTGATGTCTCCAATCTCTTGTTTTGTACGTTTTTTCCACGTGTCTTGACATCCAATGTATCCCTGCAAAGTTTGGTGAAGATCTGAGTATGTAGTTTTTGACCTTATATGGAACCTCCTTTCTGAAAATTTGAAAATTCTCAAAAAATTCGTCCATAATCTTGATGTCTCCAATCTCTTGTTTTGTACGTTTTTTCCACGTGTCTTGACATCCAATGTATCCATGCAAAGTTTGGTGAAGATCTGAGTATGTAGTTTTTGACCTTATATGGAACCTCCTATCTGAAAATTTGAAAATTCTTAAAAAATTCGTCCAAAATCTTGATGTCACCAATCCTATGTTTTGTATGTTTTTTCCACGTGTCGACATCCAATGTATCCATGCAAAGTTTGGTGAAGATCTGAGTATGTCGTTTTTGACCTTATCTGGAACCTCCCATCTGAAAATTTGAAAATTCTTAAAAAATTCGTCGAAAATCTTGATGTCTCCGATCTCTTGTTTTGTACGTTTTTTCCACGTGTCTTGACATGCAAAGTATTCCTGCAAAGTTTGGTGAAGATCTGAGTATGTAGTTTTTGACCTTATCTGGAACCTCCTATCTGAAAATTTGAAAATTCTTAAAAAATTCGTCCAAAATTTTGATGTCTCCAATCTCTTGTTTTGTACGTTTTTTCCACGTGTCTTGACATCCAATGTATCCCTGCTATGTTTGGTGAAGATCTGAGTATGTAGTTTTTGACCTTATCTGGAACCTCCCATCTGAAAATTTGAAAATTCCTAAAAAATCCGTCCAAAATCTTGATGACCCCAATCTCTTGTTTTGTACGTTTTTTCCACGTGTCTTGACATCCAATGTATCCCTGCAAAGTTTGGTGAAGATCTGAGTATGTAGTTTTTGACCTTATCTGGAACCTCCTATCTGAAAATTTGAAAATTCTTAAAAAATTCGTCCAAAATCTTGATGTCTCCTATCTATTGTTTTGTACGTTTTTTCCACGTGTCTTGACATCCAATGTATCCCTGCAAAGTTTGGTGAAGATCTGAGTATGTAGTTTTTGACCTTATCTGGAACCTCCCATCTGAAAATTTGAAAATTCTTAAAAAATTCGACCAAAATCTTGATGTCTCCAATCTCTTGTTTTGTACGTTTTTTCCACGTGTCTTGACACATAATGTATCCATGCAAAGTTTGGTGAAGATCTGAGTGTGTAGTTTTTGACCTTATATGGAACCTCCCATCTGAAAATTTGAAAATTCTTAAAAAATTTGACCAAAATCTTGATGTCCCCAATCCTATGTTTTGTATGTTTTTTCCACGTGTCTTGACATCCAATGTATCCATGCAAAGTTTGGTGAAGATCTGAGTATGTAGTTTTTGACCTTATCTGGAACCTACGATCTGAAAATTTGAAAATTCTTAAAAAATTCGTCGAAAATCTTGATGTCTCCAATCTCTTGTTTTGTACGTTTTTTCCACGTGTCTTGACATGCAAAGTATCCCTGCAACGTTTGGTGAAGATCTGAGTATGTAGTTTTTGACCTTATCTGGAACCTCCTATCTGAAAATTTGAAAATTCTTAAAAAATTCGTCCAAAATCTTGATGTCTCCAATCTCTTGTTTTGTACGTTTTTTCCACGTGTCTTGACATCCAATGTATCCCTGCAATGTTTGGTGAAGATCTGAGTATGTAGTTTTTGACCTTATATGGAGCCTCCTATCTGAAAATTTGAAAATTCTTAAAAAATTCGTCCAAAATCTTGATGTCTCCAATCTCTTGTTTTGTACGTTCTTTCCACGAGTCTTGACATCCAATGTATCCCTGCAATGTTTGGTGAAGATCTGAGTATGTAGTTTTTGACCTTATATGGAACCTCCTATCTGAAAATTTGAAAATTCTTAAAAGAATTTAACAAAATCTTGATGTCCCCAATCCTATGTTTTGTATGTTTTTTCCACGTGTCTTGACATACAATGTATCCCTGCAGAGTTTGGTGAAGATCTGAGTATGTAGTTTTTGACCTTATCTGGAACCTCCCATCTGAAAATTTGAAAATTCCTAAAAAATCCGTCCAAAATCTTGTTGACCCGAATCTCTTGTTTTGTACGTTTTTTCCACGTGTCTTGACATCCAATGTATCCCTGCAAAGTTTGGTGAAGATCTGAGTATGTAGTTTTTGACCTTATCTGGAACCGCATTTCTGAAAATTTGAAAATTTTTAAAAAAATCGTCTAAAATCTTGATGTCTCCAATCTCTTGTTTTGTACGTTTTTTCCACGTGTCTTGACATCCAATGTATCCCTGCAAAGTTTGGTGAAGATCTGAGTATGTAGTTTTTGACCTTATATGGAACCTCCTATCTGAAAATTTGAAAATTCTTAAAAAATTCGTCCAAAATCTTGATGTCTCCAATCTCTTGTTTTGTACGTTTTTTCCACGTGTCTCGACCTCCAATGGATCCCTGCAAAGTTTGGTGAAGATCTGAGTATGTCGTTTTTGACCTTATCTGGAACCTCCCATCTGAAAATTTGAAAATTCTTAAAAAATTCGTCGAAAATCTTGATGTCTCCGATCTCTTGTTTTGTACGTTTTTTCCACGTGTCTTGACATGCAAAGTATTCCTGCAAAGTTTGGTGAAGATCTGAGTATGTAGTTTTTGACCTCATCTGGAACCTCCTATCTGAAAATTTGAAAATTCTTAAAAAATTCGTCCAAAATCTTGATGTCTCCAATCTCTTGTTTTGTACGTTTTTTCCACGTGTCTTGACATCCAATGTATCCCTGCAAAGTTTGGTGAAGATCTGAGTATGTAGTTTTTGACCTTATCTGGAACCTCCTATTTGAAAATTTGAAAATTCTTAAAAAATTCGTCCAAAATCTTGATGTCTCCAATCTCTTGTTTTGTACGTTTTTTCCACGTGTCTTGATATCCAATGTATCCCTGCAAAGTTTGGTGAAGATCTGAGTATGTCGTTTTTGACCTTATCTGGAACATCCTTTCTGAAAATTTGAAAATTGTTAAAAAATTCGTCCAAAATCTTGATGTCTCCTATCTCTTGTTTTGTACGTTTTTTCCACGTGTCTTGACATCCAATGTATCCCTGCAAAGTTTGGTGAAGATCTGAGTATGTAGTTTTTGACCTTATCTGGAACCTCCCATCTGAAAATTTGAAAATTCTTAAAAAATTCGACCAAAATCTTGATGTCTCCAATCTCTTGTTTTGTACGTTTTTTCCACGTGTCTTGACACATAATGTATCCATGCAAAGTTTGGTGAAGATCTGAGTATGTAGTTTTTGACCTTATATGGAACCTCCTATCTGAAAATTTGAAAATTCTTAAAAAATTCGTCCAAAATCTTGATGTCTCCAATCTCTTGTTTTGTACGTTTTTTCCACGTGTCTTGACATCCAATGTATCCCTGCAAAGTTTGGTGAAGATCTGAGTATGTAGTTTTTGACCTTATCTGGAAACTCCCATCTGAAAATTTGAAAATTCCTAAAAAATCCGTCCAAAATCTTGATGACCACAATCTCTTGTTTTGTACGTTTTTTCCACGTGTCTTGACATTCAATGTATCCCTGCAAAGTTTGGTGAAGATCTGAGTATGTAGTTTTTGACCTTATATGGAACCTCCTTTCTGAAAATTTGAAAATTCTTAAAAAATTCGTCCAAAATCTTGAAGACCCCAATCTCTTGTTTTGTACGTTTTTTCCACGTGTCTTGACATCCAATGTATCCCTGCAAAGTTTGGTGAAGATCTGAGTATGTAGTTTTTTGACCTTATATGGAACCTCCTTTCTGAAAATTTGAGAATTCTTAAAAAATTCGTCCAAAATCTTGATGTCTCCAATCTCTTGTTTTGTACGTTTTTTCCACGTGTCTTGACATCCAATGTATCCATGCAAAGTTTGGTGAAGATCTGAGTATGTCGTTTTTGACCTTATCTGGAACCTCCCATCCGAAAATTTGAAAATTCTTAAAAAATTCGTCGAAAATCTTGATGTCTCCAATCTCTTGTTTTGTACGTTTTTTCCACGTGTCTTGACATGCAAAGTATCCCTGCAACGTTTGGTGAAGATCTGAGTATGTAGTTTTTGACCTTATCTGGAACCTCCTATCTGAAAATTTGAAAATTCTTCAAAAATTCGTCGAAAATCTTGATGTCTCCAATCTCTTGCTTTGTACGTTTTTTCCACGTGTCTTGACATCCAATGTATCCCTGCAATGTTTGGTGGAGATCTGAGTATGTAGTTTTTGACCTTATCTGGAACCTCCTATCTGAAAATTTGAAAATTCTTCAAAAATTCGTCGAAAATCTTGATGTCTCCAATCTCTTGTTTTGTACGTTTTTTCCACGTGTCTCGACCTCCAATGTATCCCTGCAAAGTTAGTGAAGATCTGAGTATGTCGTTTTTGACCTTATCTGGAACATCCTTTCTGAAAATTTGAAAATTCTTAAAAAATTCGTCGAAAATCTTGATGTCTCCAATCTCTTGTTTTGTACGTTTTTTCCACGTTTCTTGACATCCAATGTATCCCTGCAAAGTTTGGTGAAGATCTGAGTATGTAGTTTTTGACCTTATATGGAACCTCCTTTCTGAAAATTTGAAAATTCTCAAAAAATTCGTCCATAATCTTGATGTCTCCAATCTCTTGTTTTGTACGTTTTTTCCACGTGTCTTGACATCCAATGTATCCCTGCAAAGTTTGGTGAAGATCTGAGCATGTAGTTTTTGACCTTATATGGAACCTCCTATCTGAAAATTTGAAAATTCTTAAAAAATTCGTCGAAAATCTTGATGTCACCAATCCTATGTTTTGTATGTTTTTTCCACGTGTCTTGACATCCAATGTATCCCTGCAATGTTTGGTTGAGATCTGAGTATGTAGTTTTTGACCTTATCTGGAACCTCCTATCTGAAAATTTGAAAATTCTTCAAAAATTCGTCCAAAATCTTGATGTCTCCAATCTCTTGTTTTGTACGTTTTTTCCACGTGTCTCGACCTCCAATGTATCCCTGCAAAGTTTGGTGAAGATCTGAGTATGTCGTTTTTGACCTTATCTGGAACATCCTTTCTGAAAATTTGAAAATTCTTAAAAAATTCGTCGAAAATCTTGATGTCTCCAATCTCTTGTTTTGTACGTTTTTTCCACGTGTCTTGACATCCAATGTATCCCTGCAAAGTTTGGTGAAGATCTGAGTATGTAGTTTTTGACCTTATATGGAACCTCCTATCTGAAAATTTGAAAATTCTTAAAAAATTCGTCCAAAATCTTGATGTCACCAATCCTATGTTTTGTATGTTTTTTCCACGTGTCTTGACATCCAATGTATCCATGCAAAGTTTGGTGAAGATCTGAGTATGTCGTTTTTGACCTTATCTGGAACCTCCCATCTGAAAATTTGAAAATTCTTAAAAAATTCGTCGAAAATCTTGATGTCTCCGATCTCTTGTTTTGTACGTTTTTTCCACGTGTCTTGACATGCAAAGTATTCCTGCAAAGTTTGGTGAAGATCTGACTATGTAGTTTTTGACCTCATCTGGAACCTCCTATCTGAAAATTTGAAAATTCTTTAAAAATTCGTCCAAAATATTGATGTCTCCAATCTCTTGTTTTGTACGTTTTTTCCACGTGTCTTGACATCCAATGTATCCCTGCAAAGTTTGGTGAAGATCTGACTATGTAGTTTTTGACCTCATCTGGAACCTCCTATCTGAAAATTTGAAAATTCTTAAAAAATTCGTCCAAAATCTTGATGTCTCCAATCTCTTGTTTTGTACGTTTTTTCCACGTGTCTTGATATCCAATGTATCCCTGCAAAGTTTGGTGAAGATCTGAGTATGTCGTTTTTGACCTTATCTGGAACATCCTTTCTGAAAATTTGAAAATTGTTAAAAAATTCGTCCAAAATCTTGATGTCTCCAATCTCTTTTTTGTACGTTTTTTCCACGTGTCTTGACATCCAATGTATCCCTGCAAAGTTTGGTGAAGATCTGAGTATGTAGTTTTTGACCTTATCTGGAACCTCCCATCTGAAAATTTGAAAATTCTTAAAAAATTCGACCAAAATCTTGATGTCTCCAATCTCTTGTTTTGTACGTTTTTTCCACGTGTCTTGACATCCAATGTATCCCTGCAAAGTTTGGTGAAGATCTGAGTATGTAGTTTTTGACCTTATCTGGAACCTCCCATCTGAAAATTTGAAAATTCCTAAAAAATCCGTGCAAAATCTTGATGACCCCAATCTCTTGTTTTGTACGTTTTTTCCACGTGTCTTGACATCCAATGTATCCATGCAAAGTTTGGTGAAGATCTGAGTATGTCGTTTTTGACCTTATCTGGAACCTCCCATCTGAAAATTTGAAAATTCTTAAAAAATTCGTCGAAAATCTTGATGTCTCCAATCTCTTGTTTTGTACGTTTTTTCCACGTGTCTTGACATGCAAAGTATCCCTGCAACGTTTGGTGAAGATCTGAGTATGTAGTTTTTGACCTTATCTGGAACCTCCTATCTGAAAATTTGAAAATTCTTCAAAAATTCGTCGAAAATCTTGATGTCTCCAATCTCTTGTTTTGTACGTTTTTTCCACGTGTCTTGACATCCAATGTATCCCTGCAATGTTTGGTGGAGATCTGAGTATGTAGTTTTTGACCTTATCTGGGACCTCCAATCAGAAAATTTGAAAATTCTTCAAAAATTCGTCCAAAATCTTGATGTCTCCAATCTCTTGTTTTGTACGTTTTTTCCACGTGTCTCGACCTCCAATGTATCCCTGCAAAGTTTGGTGAAGATCTGAGTATGTCGTTTTTGACCTTATCTGGAACATCCTTTCTGAAAATTTGAAAATTCTTAAAAAATTCGTCGAAAATCTTGATGTCTCCAATCTCTTGTTTTGTACGTTTTTTCCACGTGTCTTGACATCCAATGTATCCCTGCAAAGTTTGGTGAAGATCTGAGTATGTAGTTTTTGACCTTATATGGAACCTCCCATCTGAAAATTTGAAAATTCCTAAAAAATCCGTCCAAAATCTTGATGACCCCAATCTCTTGTTTTGTACTTTTTTTCCACGTGTCTTGACATCCAATGTATCCCTGCAAAGTTTGGTGAAGATCTGAGTATGTAGTTTTTGATCTTATCTGGAACCTCCTATCTGAAAATTTGAAAATTCTTAAAAAATTCGTCCAAAATCTTGATGTCTCCAATCTCTTGTTTTGTACGTTTTTTCCACGTGTCTTGATATCCAATGTTTCCCTGCAAAGTTTGGTGAAGATCTGAGTATGTTGTTTTTGACCTTATCTGGAACATCCTTTCTGAAAATTTGAAAATTGTTAAAAAATTCGTCCAAAATCTTGATGTCTCCTATCTCTTGTTTTGTACGTTTTTTCCACGTGTCTTGACATCCAATGTATCCCTGCAAAGTTTGGTGAAGATCTGAGTATGTAGTTTTTGACCTTATCTGGAACCTCCAATCTGAAAATTTGAAAATTCTTAAAAAATTCGACCAATATCTTGATGTCTCCAATCTCTTGTTTTGTACGTTTTTTCCACGTGTCTTGACACATAATGTATCCATGCAAAGTTTGGTGAAGATCTGAGTATGTAGTTTTTGACCTTATATGGAACCTCCTATCTGAAAATTTAAAAATTCTTAAAAAATTCGTCCAAAATCTTGATGTCTCCAATCTCTTGTTTTGTACGTTTTTCCACGTGTCTTGACATCCAATGTATCCCTGCAAAGTTTGGTGAAGATCTGAGTATGTAGTTTTTGACCTTATCTGGAACCTCCCATCTGAAAATTTGAAAATTCTTAAAAAATTCGACCAAAATCTTGATGTCTCCAATCTTTTGTTTTGTACGTTTTTTCCACGTGTCTTGACACATAATGTATCCATGCAAAGTTTGGTGAAGATCTGAGTATGTAGTTTTTGACCTTATATGGAACCTCCTATCTGAAAATTTGAAAATTCTTAAAAAATTCGTCCAAAATCTTGATGTCTTAAATCTCTTGTTTTGTACGTTTTTTCCACGTGTCTTGACATCCAATGTATCCCTGCAAAGTTTGGTGAAGATCTGAGTATGTAGTTTTTGACCTTATCTGGAACCTCCCATCTGAAAATTTGAAAATTCCTAAAAAATCCGTGCAAAATCTTGATGACCCCAATCTCTTGTTTTGTACGTTTTTTCCACGTGTCTTGACATCCAATGTATTCCTGCAATGTTTGGTGAAGATCTGAGTATGTAGTTTTTGACCTTATATGGAACCTCCTATCTGAAAATTTGAAAATTCTTAAAAAATTCGACCAAAATCTTGATGTTCCGAATCCTATGTTTTGTATGTTTTTTCCACGTGTCTTGACATCCAATGTATCCATGCAAAGTTTGGTGAAGATCTGAGTATGTAGTTTTTGACCTTATATTGAACCTCCCATCTGAAAATTTGAAAATTCTTAAAAAATTCGTCCAAAATCTTGATGACCCCAATCTCTTGTTTTGTACGTTTTTTCCACGTGTCTTGACATCCAAAGTATCCCTGCAAAGTTTGGTGAAGATCTGAGTATGTAGTTTTTGACCTTATATGGAACCTCCTTTCTGAAAATTTGAGAATTCTTAAAAAATTCGTCCAAAATCTTGATGTCTCCAATCTCTTGTTTTGTACGTTTTTTCCACGTGTCTTGACATCCAATGTATCCATGCAAAGTTTGGTGAAGATCTGAGTATGTCGTTTTTGACCTTATCTGGAACCTCCCATCTGAAAATTTGAAAATTCTTAAAAAATTCGTCGAAAATCTTGATGTCTCCAATCTTTTGTTTTGTACGTTTTTTCCACGTGTCTTGACATGCAAAGTATCCCTGCAACGTTTGGTGAAGATCTGAGTATGTAGTTTTTGACCTTATCTGGAACATCCTATCTGAAAATTTGAAAATTCTTAAAAAATTCGTCCAAAATCTTGATGTCTCGAATCTCTTGTTTTGTACGTTTTTCCCACGTGTCTTGACATCCAATGTATCCCTGCAAAGTTTGGTGAAGATCTGAGTATGTCGTTTTTGACCTTATCTGGAACCTCCCATCTGAAAATTTGAAAATTCTTAAAAAATTCGTCGAAAATCTTGATGTCTCCAATCTTTTGTTTTGTACGTTTTTTCCACGTGTCTTGACATGCAAAGTATCCCTGCAACGTTTGGTGAAGATCTGAGTATGTAGTTTTTGACCTTATCTGGAACCTCCTATCTGAAAATTTGAAAATTCTTAAAAAATTCGTCCATAATCTTGATGTCTCCAATCTCTTGTTTTGTACGTTTTTTCCACGTGTCTTGACATCCAATGTATCCCTGCAAAGTTTGGTGAAGATCTGAGTATGTAGTTTTTGACCTTATATGGAACCTCCTATCTGAAAATTTGAAAATTCTTAAAAAATTCGTCCAAAATCTTGATGTCTCCGATCTCTTGTTTTGTACGTTTTTTCCACGTGTCTTGACATGCAAAGTATTCCTGCAAAGTTTGGTGAAGATCTGAGTATGTAGTTTTTGACCTCATCTGGAACCTCCTATCTGAAAATTTGAAAATTCTTAAAAAATTCGTCCAAAATTTTGATGTCTCCAATCTCTTGTTTTGTACGTTTTTTCCACGTGTCTTGACATCCAATGTATCCCTGCAATGTTTGGTGAAGATCTGAGTATGTAGTTTTTGACCTTATCTGCAACCTCCCATCTGAAAATTTGAAAATTCCTAAAAAATCCGTCCAAAATCTTGATGACCCCAATCTCTTGTTTTGTACGTTTTTTCCACGTGTCTTGACATCCAATGTATCCCTGCAAAGTTTGGTGAAGATCTGAGTATGTCGTTTTTGACCTTATCTGGAACCTCCTATCTGAAAATTTGAAAATTCTTAAAAAATTCGTCCAAAATCTTGATGTCTCCAATCTCTTGTTTTGTACGTTTTTTCCACGTGTCTTGATATCCAATGTATCCCTGCAAAGTTTGGTGAAGATCTGAGTATGTCGTTTTTGACCTTATCTGGAACATCCTTTCTGAAAATTTGAAAATTGTTAAAAAATTCGTCCAAAATCTTGATGTCTCCAATCTCTTTTTTGTACGTTTTTTCCACGTGTCTTGACATCCAATGTATCCCTGCAAAGTTTGGTGAAGATCTGAGTATGTAGTTTTTGACCTTATCTGGAACCTCCCATCTGAAAATTTGAAAATTCTTAAAAAATTCGACCAAAATCTTGATGTCTCCAATCTTTTGTTTTGTACGTTTTTTCCACGTGTCTTGACACATAATGTATCCATGCAAAGTTTGGTGAAGATCTGAGTATGTCGTTTTTGACCTTATCTGGAACCTCCTATCTGAAAATTTGAAAATTCTTAAAAAATTCGTCCAAAATCTTGATGTCTCCAATCTCTTGTTTTGTACGTTTTTTCCACGTGTCTTGACATCCAATGTATCCCTGCAAAGTTTGGTGAAGATCTGAGTATGTAGTTTTTGACCTTATCTGGAACCTCCCATCTGAAAATTTGAAAATTCCTAAAAAATCCGTGCAAAATCTTGATGACCCCAATCTCTTGTTTTGTACGTTTTTTCCACGTGTCTTGACATCCAATGTATCCATGCAAAGTTTGGTGAAGATCTGAGTATGTCGTTTTTGACCTTATCTGGAACCTCCCATCTGAAAATTTGAAAATTCTTAAAAAATTCGTCGAAAATCTTGATGTCTCCAATCTCTTGTTTTGTACGTTTTTTCCACGTGTCTTGACATGCAAAGTATCCCTGCAACGTTTGGTGAAGATCTGAGTATGTAGTTTTTGACCTTATCTGGAACCTCCTATCTGAAAATTTGAAAATTCTTCAAAAATTCGTCGAAAATCTTGATGTCTCCAATCTCTTGTTTTGTACGTTTTTTCCACGTGTCTTGACATCCAATGTATCCCTGCAATGTTTGGTGGAGATCTGAGTATGTAGTTTTTGACCTTATCTGGGACCTCCTATCAGAAAATTTGAAAATTCTTCAAAAATTCGTCCAAAATCTTGATGTCTCCAATCTCTTGTTTTGTACGTTTTTTCCACGTGTCTCGACCTCCAATGTATCCCTGCAAAGTTTGGTGAAGATCTGAGTATGTCGTTTTTGACCTTATCTGGAACATCCTTTCTGAAAATTTGAAAATTCTTAAAAAATTCGTCGAAAATCTTGATGTCTCCAATCTCTTGTTTTGTACGTTTTTTCCACGTGTCTTGACATCCAATGTATCCCTGCAAAGTTTGGTGAAGATCTGAGTATGTAGTTTTTGACCTTATATGGAACCTCCTTTCTGAAAATTTGAAAATTCTCAAAAAATTCGTCCATAATCTTGATGTCTCCAATCTCTTGTTTTGTACGTTTTTTCCACGTGTCTTGACATCCAATGTACCCCTGCAAAGTTTGGTGAAGATCTGAGTATGTAGTTTTTGACCTTATATGGAACCTCCTATTTGAAAATTTGAAAATTCTTAAAAAATCCGTCCAAAATCTTGATGTCACCAATCCTATGTTTTGTATGTTTTTTCCACGTGTCTTGACATCCAATGTATCCCTGCAAAGTTTGGTGAAGATCTGAGTATGTAATTTTTGACCTTATCTGGAACCTCCTATCTGAAAATTTGAAAATTCTTAAAAAATTCGTCCAAAATCTTGATGTCTCCAATCTCTTGTTTTGTACGTTTTTTCCACGTGTCTTGATATCCAATGTATCCCTGCAAAGTTTGGTGAAGATCTGAGTATGTCGTTTTTGACCTTATCTGGAACATCCTTTCTGAAAATTTGAAAATTGTTAAAAAATTCGTCCAAAATCTTGATGTCTCCAATCTCTTTTTTGTACGTTTTTTCCACGTGTCTTGACATCCAATGTATCCCTGCAAAGTTTGGTGAAGATCTGAGTATGTAGTTTTTGACCTTATCTGGAACCTCCCATCTGAAAATTTGAAAATTCTTAAAAAATTCGACCAAAATCTTGATGTCTCCAATCTTTTGTTTTGTACGTTTTTTCCACGTGTCTTGACACATAATGTATCCATGCAAAGTTTGGTGAAGATCTGAGTATGTAGTTTTTGACCTTATATGGAACCTCCTATCTGAAAATTTGAAAATTCTTAAAAAATTCGTCCAAAATCTTGATGTCTCCAATCTCTTTTTTGTACGTTTTTTCTACGTGTCTTGACATCCAATGTATCCCTGCAAAGTTTGGTGAAGATCTGAGTATGTAGTTTTTGACCTTATCTGGAACCTCCCATCTGAAAATTTGAAAATTCCTAAAAAATCCGTGCAAAATCTTGATGACCCCAATCTCTTGTTTTGTACGTTTTTTCCACGTGTCTTGACATCCAATGTATTCCTGCAATGTTTGGTGAAGATCTGAGTATGTAGTTTTTGACCTTATATGGAACCTCCTATCTGAAAATTTGAAAATTCTTAAAAAATTCGACCAAAATCTTGATGTTCCGAATCCTATGTTTTGTATGTTTTTTCCACGTGTCTTGACATCCAATGTATCCATGCAAAGTTTGGTGAAGATCTGAGTATGTAATTTTTGACCTTATATTGAACCTCCCATCTGAAAATTTGAAAATTCTTAAAAAATTCGTCCAAAATCTTGATGACCCCAATCTCTTGTTTTGTACGTTTTTTCCACGTGTCTTGACATCCAAAGTATCCCTGCAAAGTTTGGTGAAGATCTGAGTATGTAGTTTTTGACCTTATATGGAACCTCCTTTCTGAAAATTTGAGAATTTTTAAAAAATTCGTCCAAAATCTTGATGTCTCCAATCTCTTGTTTTGTACGTTTTTTCCACGTGTCTTGACATCCAATGTATCCATGCAAAGTTTGGTGAAGATCTGAGTATGTCGTTTTTGACCTTATCTGGAACCTCCCATCTGAAAATTTGAAAATTCTTAAAAAATTCGTCGAAAATCTTGATGTCTCCAATCTTTTGTTTTGTACGTTTTTTCCACGTGTCTTGACATGCAAAGTATCCCTGCAACGTTTGGTGAAGATCTGAGTATGTAGTTTTTGACCTTATCTGGAACCTCCTATCTGAAAATTTGAAAATTCTTCAAAAATTCGTCGAAAATCTTGATGTCTCCAATCTCTTGTTTTGTACGTTTTTTCCACGTGTCTTGACATCCAATGTATTCCTGCAATGTTTGGTGGAGATCTGAGTATGTAGTTTTAGACCTTATCTGGAACCTCCTATCTGAAAATTTGAAAATTCTTCAAAAATTCGTCCAAAATCTTGATGTCTCCAATCTCTTGTTTTGTACGTTTTTTCCACGTGTCTCGACCTCCAATGGATCCCTGCAAAGTTTGGTGAAGATCTGAGTATGTCGTTTTTGACCTTATCTGGAACATCCTTTCTGAAAATTTGAAAATTCTTAAAAAATTCGTCGAAAATCTTGATGTCTCCAATCTCTTGTTTTGTACGTTTTTTCCACGTGTCTTGACATCCAATGTATCCCTGCAAAGTTTGGTGAAGATCTGAGTATGTAGTTTTTGACCTTATATGGAACCTCCTATCTGAAAATTTGAAAATTCTTAAAAAATTCGTCCAAAATCTTGATGTCTCCAATCTCTTGTTTTGTACGTTTTTTCCACGTGTCTTGACATCCAATGTATCCATGCAAAGTTTGGTGAAGATCTGAGTATGTCGTTTTTGACCTTATCTGGAACCTCCCATCTGAAAATTTGAAAATTCTTAAAAAATTCGTCGAAAATCTTGATGTCTCCAATCTCTTGTTTTGTACGTTTTTTCCACGTGTCTTGACATGCAAAGTATCCCTGCAACGTTTGGTGAAGATCTGAGTATGTAGTTTTTGACCTTATCTGGAACCTCCTATCTGAAAATTTGAAAATTCTTCAAAAATTCGTCGAAAATCTTGATGTCTCCAATCTCTTGTTTTGTACGTTTTTTCCACGTGTCTTGACATCCAATGTATCCCTGCAATGTTTGGTGGAGATCTGAGTATGTAGTTTTTGACCTTATCTGGGACCTCCTATCAGAAAATTTGAAAATTCTTCAAAAATTCGTCCAAAATCTTGATGTCTCCAATCTCTTGTTTTGTACGTTTTTTCCACGTGTCTCGACCTCCAATGTATCCCTGCAAAGTTTGGTGAAGATCTGAGTATGTCGTTTTTGACCTTATCTGGAACATCCTTTCTGAAAATTTGAAAATTCTTAAAAAATTCGTCGAAAATCTTGATGTCTCCAATCTCTTGTTTTGTACGTTTTTTCCACGTGTCTTGACATCCAATGTATCCCTGCAAAGTTTGGTGAAGATCTGAGTATGTAGTTTTTGACCTTATATGGAACCTCCTTTCTGAAAATTTGAAAATTCTCAAAAAATTCGTCCATAATCTTGATGTCTCCAATCTCTTGTTTTGTACGTTTTTTCCACGTGTCTTGACATCCAATGTACCCCTGCAAAGTTTGGTGAAGATCTGAGTATGTAGTTTTTGACCTTATATGGAACCTCCTATTTGAAAATTTGAAAATTCTTAAAAAATCCGTCCAAAATCTTGATGTCACCAATCCTATGTTTTGTATGTTTTTTCCACGTGTCTTGACATCCAATGTATCCCTGCAAAGTTTGGTGAAGATCTGAGTATGTAATTTTTGACCTTATCTGGAACCTCCTATCTGAAAATTTGAAAATTCTTAAAAAATTCGTCCAAAATCTTGATGTCTCCAATCTCTTGTTTTGTACGTTTTTTCCACGTGTCTTGATATCCAATGTATCCCTGCAAAGTTTGGTGAAGATCTGAGTATGTCGTTTTTGACCTTATCTGGAACATCCTTTCTGAAAATTTGAAAATTGTTAAAAAATTCGTCCAAAATCTTGATGTCTCCAATCTCTTTTTTGTACGTTTTTTCCACGTGTCTTGACATCCAATGTATCCCTGCAAAGTTTGGTGAAGATCTGAGTATGTAGTTTTTGACCTTATCTGGAACCTCCCATCTGAAAATTTGAAAATTCTTAAAAAATTCGACCAAAATCTTGATGTCTCCAATCTTTTGTTTTGTACGTTTTTTCCACGTGTCTTGACACATAATGTATCCATGCAAAGTTTGGTGAAGATCTGAGTATGTAGTTTTTGACCTTATATGGAACCTCCTATCTGAAAATTTGAAAATTCTTAAAAAATTCGTCCAAAATCTTGATGTCTCCAATCTCTTTTTTGTACGTTTTTTCTACGTGTCTTGACATCCAATGTATCCCTGCAAAGTTTGGTGAAGATCTGAGTATGTAGTTTTTGACCTTATCTGGAACCTCCCATCTGAAAATTTGAAAATTCCTAAAAAATCCGTGCAAAATCTTGATGACCCCAATCTCTTGTTTTGTACGTTTTTTCCACGTGTCTTGACATCCAATGTATTCCTGCAATGTTTGGTGAAGATCTGAGTATGTAGTTTTTGACCTTATATGGAACCTCCTATCTGAAAATTTGAAAATTCTTAAAAAATTCGACCAAAATCTTGATGTTCCGAATCCTATGTTTTGTATGTTTTTTCCACGTGTCTTGACATCCAATGTATCCATGCAAAGTTTGGTGAAGATCTGAGTATGTAATTTTTGACCTTATATTGAACCTCCCATCTGAAAATTTGAAAATTCTTAAAAAATTCGTCCAAAATCTTGATGACCCCAATCTCTTGTTTTGTACGTTTTTTCCACGTGTCTTGACATCCAAAGTATCCCTGCAAAGTTTGGTGAAGATCTGAGTATGTAGTTTTTGACCTTATATGGAACCTCCTTTCTGAAAATTTGAGAATTTTTAAAAAATTCGTCCAAAATCTTGATGTCTCCAATCTCTTGTTTTGTACGTTTTTTCCACGTGTCTTGACATCCAATGTATCCATGCAAAGTTTGGTGAAGATCTGAGTATGTCGTTTTTGACCTTATCTGGAACCTCCCATCTGAAAATTTGAAAATTCTTAAAAAATTCGTCGAAAATCTTGATGTCTCCAATCTTTTGTTTTGTACGTTTTTTCCACGTGTCTTGACATGCAAAGTATCCCTGCAACGTTTGGTGAAGATCTGAGTATGTAGTTTTTGACCTTATCTGGAACCTCCTATCTGAAAATTTGAAAATTCTTCAAAAATTCGTCGAAAATCTTGATGTCTCCAATCTCTTGTTTTGTACGTTTTTTCCACGTGTCTTGACATCCAATGTATTCCTGCAATGTTTGGTGGAGATCTGAGTATGTAGTTTTAGACCTTATCTGGAACCTCCTATCTGAAAATTTGAAAATTCTTCAAAAATTCGTCCAAAATCTTGATGTCTCCAATCTCTTGTTTTGTACGTTTTTTCCACGTGTCTCGACCTCCAATGGATCCCTGCAAAGTTTGGTGAAGATCTGAGTATGTCGTTTTTGACCTTATCTGGAACATCCTTTCTGAAAATTTGAAAATTCTTAAAAAATTCGTCGAAAATCTTGATGTCTCCAATCTCTTGTTTTGTACGTTTTTTCCACGTGTCTTGACATCCAATGTATCCCTGCAAAGTTTGGTGAAGATCTGAGTATGTAGTTTTTGACCTTATATGGAACCTCCTATCTGAAAATTTGAAAATTCTTAAAAAATTCGTCCAAAATCTTGATGTCTCCAATCTCTTGTTTTGTACGTTTTTTCCACGTGTCTCGACCTCCAATGGATCCCTGCAAAGTTTGGTGAAGATCTGAGTATGTCGTTTTTGACCTTATCTGGAACCTCCCATCTGAAAATTTGAAAATACTTAAAAAATTCGTCGAAAATCTTGATGTCTCCGATCTCTTGTTTTGTACGTTTTTTCCACGTGTCTTGACATGCAAAGTATTCCTGCAAAGTTTGGTGAAGATCTGAGTATGTAGTTTTTGACCTCATCTGGAACCTCCTATCTGAAAATTTGAAAATTCTTAAAAAATTCGTCCAAAATCTTGATGTCTCCAATCTCTTGTTTTGTACGTTTTTTCCACGTGTCTTGACATCCAATGTATCCCTGCAAAGTTTGGTGAAGATCTGAGTATGTAGTTTTTGACCTTATCTGGAACCTCCCATCTGAAGATTTGAAAATTCCTAAAAAATCCGTGCAAAATCTTGATGACCCCAATCTCTTGTTTTGTACGTTTTTTCCACGTGTCTTGACATCCAATGTATCCATGCAAAGTTTGGTGAAGATCTGAGTATGTCGTTTTTGACCTTATCTGGAACCTCCCATCTGAAAATTTGAAAATTCTTAAAAAATTCGTCGAAAATCTTGATGTCTCCAATCTCTTGTTTTGTACGTTTTTTCCACGTGTCTTGACATGCAAAGTATCCCTGCAACGTTTGGTGAAGATCTGAGTATGTAGTTTTTGACCTTATCTGGAACCTCCTATCTGAAAATTTGAAAATTCTTCAAAAATTCGTCGAAAATCTTGATGTCTCCAATCTCTTGTTTTGTACGTTTTTTCCACGTGTCTTGACATCCAATGTATCCCTGCAATGTTTGGTGGAGATCTGAGTATGTAGTTTTTGACCTTATCTGGGACCTCCTATCAGAAAATTTGAAAATTCTTCAAAAATTCGTCCAAAATCTTGATGTCTCCAATCTCTTGTTTTGTACGTTTTTTCCACGTGTCTCGACCTCCAATGTATCCCTGCAAAGTTTGGTGAAGATCTGAGTATGTCGTTTTTGACCTTATCTGGAACATCCTTTCTGAAAATTTGAAAATTCTTAAAAAATTCGTCGAAAATCTTGATGTCTCCAATCTCTTGTTTTGTACGTTTTTTCCACGTGTCTTGACATCCAATGTATCCCTGCAAAGTTTGGTGAAGATCTGAGTATGTAGTTTTTGACCTTATATGGAACCTCCTTTCTGAAAATTTGAAAATTCTCAAAAAATTCGTCCATAATCTTGATGTCTCCAATCTCTTGTTTTGTACGTTTTTTCCACGTGTCTTGACATCCAATGTATCCCTGCAAAGTTTGGTGAAGATCTGAGTATGTAGTTTTTGACCTTATATGGAACCTCCTATCTGAAAATTTGAAAATTCTTAAAAAATCCGTCCAAAATCTTGATGTCACCAATCCTATGTTTTGTATGTTTTTTCCACGTGTCTTGACATCCAATGTATCCCTGCAAAGTTTGGTGAAGATCTGAGTATGTAATTTTTGACCTTATCTGGAACCTCCTATCTGAAAATTTGAAAATTCTTAAAAAATTCGTCCAAAATCTTGATGTCTCCAATCTCTTGTTTTGTACGTTTTTTCCACGTGTCTTGATATCCAATGTATCCCTGCAAAGTTTGGTGAAGATCTGAGTATGTCGTTTTTGACCTTATCTGGAACATCCTTTCTGAAAATTTGAAAATTGTTAAAAAATTCATCCAAAATCTTGATGTCTCCAATCTCTTTTTTGTACGTTTTTTCCACGTGTCTTGACATCCAATGTATCCCTGCAAAGTTTGGTGAAGATCTGAGTATGTAGTTTTTGACCTTATCTGGAACCTCCCATCTGAAAATTTGAAAATTCTTAAAAAATTCGACCAAAATCTTGATGTCTCCAATCTTTTGTTTTGTACGTTTTTTCCACGTGTCTTGACACATAATGTATCCATGCAAAGTTTGGTGAAGATCTGAGTATGTAGTTTTTGACCTTATATGGAACCTCCTATCTGAAAATTTGAAAATTCTTAAAAAATTCGTCCAAAATCTTGATGTCTCCAATCTCTTTTTTGTACGTTTTTCTACGTGTCTTGACATCCAATGTATCCCTGCAAAGTTTGGTGAAGATCTGAGTATGTAGTTTTTGACCTTATCTGGAACCTCCCATCTGAAAATTTGAAAATTCCTAAAAAATCCGTGCAAAATCTTGATGACCCCAATCTCTTGTTTTGTACGTTTTTTCCACGTGTCTTGACATCCAATGTATTCCTGCAATGTTTGGTGAAGATCTGAGTATGTAGTTTTTGACCTTATATGGAACCTCCTATCTGAAAATTTGAAATTTCTTAAAAAATTCGACCAAAATCTTGATGTTCCGAATCCTATGTTTTGTATGTTTTTTCCACGTGTCTTGACATCCAATGTATCCATGCAAAGTTTGGTGAAGATCTGAGTATGTAATTTTTGACCTTATATTGAACCTCCCATCTGAAAATTTGAAAATTCTTAAAAAATTCGTCCAAAATCTTGATGACCCCAATCTCTTGTTTTGTACGTTTTTTCCACGTGTCTTGACATCCAAAGTATCCCTGCAAAGTTTGGTGAAGATCTGAGTATGTAGTTTTTGACCTTATATGGAACCTCCTTTCTGAAAATTTGAGAATTCTTAAAAAATTCGTCCAAAATCTTGATGTCTCCAATCTCTTGTTTTGTACGTTTTTTCCACGTGTCTTGACATCCAATGTATCCATGCAAAGTTTGGTGAAGATCTGAGTATGTCGTTTTTGACCTTATCTGGAACCTCCCATCTGAAAATTTGAAAATTCTTAAAAAATTCGTCGAAAATCTTGATGTCTCCAATCTTTTGTTTTGTACGTTTTTTCCACGTGTCTTGACATGCAAAGTATCCCTGCAACGTTTGGTGAAGATCTGAGTATGTAGTTTTTGACCTTATCTGGAACCTCCTATCTGAAAATTTGAAAATTCTTCAAAAATTCGTCGAAAATCTTGATGTCTCCAATCTCTTGTTTTGTACGTTTTTTCCACGTGTCTTGACATCCAATGTATTCCTGCAATGTTTGGTGGAGATCTGAGTATGTAGTTTTAGACCTTATCTGGAACCTCCTATCTGAAAATTTGAAAATTCTTCAAAAATTCGTCCAAAATCTTGATGTCTCCAATCTCTTGTTTTGTACGTTTTTTCCACGTGTCTCGACCTCCAATGGATCCCTGCAAAGTTTGGTGAAGATCTGAGTATGTCGTTTTTGACCTTATCTGGAACATCCTTTCTGAAAATTTGAAAATTCTTAAAAAATTCGTCGAAAATCTTGATGTCTCCAATCTCTTGTTTTGTACGTTTTTTCCACGTGTCTTGACATCCAATGTATCCCTGCAAAGTTTGGTGAAGATCTGAGTATGTAGTTTTTGACCTTATATGGAACCTCCTATCTGAAAATTTGAAAATTCTTAAAAAATTCGTCCAAAATCTTGATGTCTCCAATCTCTTGTTTTGTACGTTTTTTCCACGTGTCTCGACCTCCAATGGATCCCTGCAAAGTTTGGTGAAGATCTGAGTATGTCGTTTTTGACCTTATCTGGAACCTCCCATCTGAAAATTTGAAAATTCTTAAAAAATTCGTCGAAAATCTTGATGTCTCCGATCTCTTGTTTTGTACGTTTTTTCCACGTGTCTTGACATGCAAAGTATTCCTGCAAAGTTTGGTGAAGATCTGAGTATGTAGTTTTTGACCTCATCTGGAACCTCCTATCTGAAAATTTGAAAATTCTTAAAAAATTCGTCCAAAATCTTGATGTCTCCAATCTCTTGTTTTGTACGTTTTTTCCACGTGTCTTGACATCCAATGTATCCCTGCAATGTTTGGTGAAGATCTGAGTATGTAGTTTTTGACCTTATCTGGAACCTCCCATCTGAAAATTTGAAAATTCCTAAAAAATCCGTCCAAAATCTTGATGACCCCAATCTCTTGTTTTGTACGTTTTTTCCACGTGTCTTGACATCCAATGTATCCCTGCAAAGTTTGGTGAAGATCTGAGTATGTAGTTTTTGATCTTATCTGGAACCTCCTATCTGAAAATTTGAAAATTCTTAAAAAATTCGTCCAAAATCTTGATGTCTCCAATCTCTTGTTTTGTACGTTTTTCCACGTGTCTTGATATCCAATGTATCCCTGCAAAGTTTGGTGAAGATCTGAGTATGTCGTTTTTGACCTTATCTGGAACATCCTTTCTGAAAATTTGAAAATTGTTAAAAAATTCGTCCAAAATCTTGATGTCTCCTATCTCTTGTTTTGTACGTTTTTTCCACGTGTCTTGACATCCAATGTATCCCTGCAAAGTTTGGTGAAGATCTGAGTATGTAGTTTTTGACCTTATCTGGAACCTCCCATCTGAAAATTTGAAAATTCTTAAAAAATTCGACCAATATCTTGATGTCTCCAATCTCTTGTTTTGTACGTTTTTTCCACGTGTCTTGACACATAATGTATCCATGCAAAGTTTGGTGAAGATCTGAGTATGTAGTTTTTGACCTTATATGGAACCTCCTATCTGAAAATTTAAAAATTCTTAAAAAATTCGTCCAAAATCTTGATGTCTCCAATCTCTTGTTTTGTACGTTTTTTCCACGTGTCTTGACATCCAATGTATCCCTGCAAAGTTTGGTGAAGATCTGAGTATGTAGTTTTTGACCTTATCTGGAACCTCCCATCTGAAAATTTGAAAATTCCTAAAAAATCCGTCCAAAATCTTGATGACCCCAATCTCTTGTTTTGTACGTTTTTTCCACGTGTCTTGACATTCAATGTATCCCTGCAAAGTTTGGTGAAGATCTGAGTATGTAGTTTTTGACCTTATATGGAACCTCCTTTCTGAAAATTTGAAAATTCTTAAAAAATTCGTCCAAAATCTTGATGACCCCAATCTCTTGTTTTGTACGTTTTTTCCACGTGTCTTGACATCCAATGTATCCCTGCAAAGTTTGGTGAAGATCTGAGTTTGTAGTTTTTGACCTTATATGGAACCTCCTTTCTGAAAATTTGAGAATTCTTAAAAAATTCGTCCAAAATCTTGATGTCTCCAATCTCTTGTTTTGTACGTTTTTTCCACGTGTCTTGACATCCAATGTATCCACGCAAAGTTTGGTGAAGATCTGAGTATGTCGTTTTTGACCTTATCTGGAACCTCCCATCTGAAAATTTGAAAATTCTTAAAAAATTCGTCGAAAATCTTGATGTCTCCAATCTCTTGTTTTGTACGTTTTTTCCACGTGTCTTGACATGCAAAGTATCCCTGCAACGTTTGGTGAAGATCTGAGTATGTAGTTTTAGACCTTATCTGGAACCTCCTATCTGAAAATTTGAAAATTCTTCAAAAATTCGTCGAAAATCTTGATGTCTCCAATCTCTTGTTTTGTACGTTTTTTCCACGTGTCTTGACATCCAATGTATCCCTGCAATGTTTGGTTGAGATCTGAGTATGTAGTTTTTGACCTTATCTGGAACCTCCTATCTGAAAATTTGAAAATTCTTCAAAAATTCGTCCAAAATCTTGATGTCTCCAATCTCTTGTTTTGTACGTTTTTTCCACGTGTCTCGACCTCCAATGTATCCCTGCAAAGCTTGGTGAAGATCTGAGTATGTCGTTTTTGACCTTATCTGGAACATCCTTTCTGAAAATTTGAAAATTCTTAAAAAATTCGTCGAAAATCTTGATGTCTCCAATCTCTTGTTTTGTACGTTTTTTCCACGTGTCTTGACATCCAATGTATCCCTGCAAAGTTTGGTGAAGATCTGAGTATGTAGTTTTTGACCTTATATGGAACCTCCTATCTGAAAATTTGAAAATTCTTAAAAAATTCGTCCAAAATCTTGATGTCACCAATCCTATGTTTTGTATGTTTTTTCCACGTGTCTTGACATCCAATGTATCCATGCAAAGTTTGGTGAAGATCTGAGTATGTCGTTTTTGACCTTATCTGGAACCTCCCATCTGAAAATTTGAAAATTCTTAAAAAATTCGTCGAAAATCTTGATGTCTCCCATCTCTTGTTTTGTACGTTTTTTCCACGTGTCTTGACATGCAAAGTATTCCTGCAAAGTTTGGTGAAGATCTGACTATGTAGTTTTTGACCTCATCTGGAACCTCCTATCTGAAAATTTGAAAATTCTTTAAAAATTCGTCCAAAATATTGATGTCTCCAATCTCTTGTTTTGTACGTTTTTTCCACGTGTCTTGACATCCAATGTATCCCTGCAATGTTTGGTGAAGATCTGAGTATGTAGTTTTTGACCTTATCTGGAACCTCCCATCTGAAAATTTGAAAATTCCTAAAAAATCCGTCCAAAATCTTGATGACCCCAATCTCTTGTTTTGTACGTTTTTTCCACGTGTCTTGACATCCAATGTATCCCTGCAAAGTTTGGTGAAGATCTGAGTATGTAGTTTTTGACCTTATCTGGAACCTCCTATCTGAAAATTTGAAAATTCTTAAAAAATTCGTCCAAAATCTTGATGTCTCCAATCTCTTGTTTTGTACGTTTTTTCCACGTGTCTTGATATCCAATGTATCCCTGCAAAGTTTGCTGAAGATCTGAGTATGTCGTTTTTGACCTTATCTGGAACATCCTTTCTGAAAATTTGAAAATTGTTAAAAAATTCGTCCAAAATCTTGATGTCTCCAATCTCTTTTTTGTACGTTTTTTCCACGTGTCTTGACATCCAATGTATCCCTGCAAAGTTTGGTGAAGATCTGAGTATGTAGTTTTTGACCTTATCTGGAACCTCCCATCTGAAAATTTGAAAATTCTTAAAAAATTCGACCAAAATCTTGATGTCTCCAATCTTTTGTTTTGTACTTTTTTTCCACGTGTCTTGACACATAATGTATCCATGCAAAGTTTGGTGAAGATCTGAGTATGTAGTTTTTGACCTTATATGGAACCTCCTATCTGAAAATTTGAAAATTCTTAAAAAATTCGTCCAAAATCTTGATGTCTCCAATCTCTTGTTTTGTACGTTTTTTCCACGTGTCTTGACATCCAATGTATCCCTGCAAAGTTTGGTGAAGATCTGAGTATGTAGTTTTTGACCTTATCTGGAACCTCCCATCTGAAAATTTGAAAATTCCTAAAAAATCCGTGCAAAATCTTGATGACCCCAATCTCTTGTTTTGTACGTTTTTTCCACGTGTCTTGACATCCAATGTATCCATGCAAAGTTTGGTTTAGATCTGAGTATGTCGTTTTTGACCTTATCTGGAACCTCCCATCTGAAAATTTGAAAATTCTTAAAAAATTCGTCGAAAATCTTGATGTCTCCAATCTCTTGTTTTGTACGTTTTTTCCACGTGTCTTGACATGCAAAGTATCCCTGCAACGTTTGGTGAAGATCTGAGTATGTAGTTTTTGACCTTATCTGGAACCTCCTATCTGAAAATTTGAAAATTCTTCAAAAATTCGTCGAAAATCTTGATGTCTCCAATCTCTTGTTTTGTACGTTTTTTCCACGTGTCTTGACATCCAATGTATCCCTGCAATGTTTGGTGGAGATCTGAGTATGTAGTTTTTGACCTTATCTGGGACCTCCTATCAGAAAATTTGAAAATTCTTCAAAAATTCGTCCAAAATCTTGATGTCTCCAATCTCTTGTTTTGTACGTTTTTTTCCACGTGTCTCGACCTCCAATGTATCCCTGCAAAGTTTGGTGAAGATCTGAGTATGTCGTTTTTGACCTTATCTGGAACATCCTTTCTGAAAATTTGAAAATTCTTAAAAAATTCGTCGAAAATCTTGATGTCTCCAATCTCTTGTTTTGTACGTTTTTTCCACGTGTCTTGACATCCAATGTATCCCTGCAAAGTTTGGTGAAGATCTGAGTATGTAGTTTTTGACCTTATCTGGAACCTCCTTTCTGAAAATTTGAAAATTCTCAAAAAATTCGTCCATAATCTTGATGTCTCCAATCTCTTGTTTTGTACGTTTTTTCCACGTGTCTTGACATCCAATGTATCCCTGCAAAGTTTGGTGAAGATCTGAGTATGTAGTTTTTGACCTTATATGGAACCTCCTATCTGAAAATTTGAAAATTCTTAAAAAATTCGTCCAAAATCTTGATGTCACCAATCCTATGTTTTGTATGTATTTTCCACGTGTCTTGACATCCAATGTATCCATGCAAAGTTTGGTGAAGATCTGAGTATGTCGTTTTTGATCTTATCTGGAACCTCCCATCTGAAAATTTGAAAATTCTTAAAAAATTCGTCGAAAATCTTGATGTCTCCGATCTCTTGTTTTGTACGTTTTTTCCACGTGTCTTGACATGCAAAGTATTCCTGCAAAGTTTGGTGAAGATCTGAGTATGTAGTTTTTGACCTCATCTGGAACCTCCTATCTGAAAATTTGAAAATTCTTAAAAAATTCGTCCAAAATTTTGATGTCTCCAATCTCTTGTTTTGTACGTTTTTTCCACGTGTCTTGACATCCAATGTATCCCTGCAAAGTTTGGTGAAGATCTGAGTATGTAGTTTTTGACCTTATCTGGAACCTCCTATCTGAAAATTTGAAAATTCTTAAAAAATTCGTCCAAAATCTTGATGTCTCCAATCTCTTGTTTTGTACGTTTTTTCCACGTGTCTTGATATCCAATGTATCCCTGCAAAGTTTGGTGAAGATCTGAGTATGTCGTTTTTGACCTTATCTGGAACATCCTTTCTGAAAATTTGAAAATTGTTAAAAAATTCGTCCAAAATCTTGATGTCTCCAATCTCTTTTTTGTACGATTTTTCCACGTGTCTTGACATCCAATGTATCCCTGCAAAGTTTGGTGAAGATCTGAGTATGTAGTTTTTGACCTTATCTGGAACCTCCCATCTGAAAATTTGAAAATTCTTAAAAAATTCGACCAAAATCTTGATGTCTCCAATCTTTTGTTTTGTACGTTTTTTCCACGTGTCTTGACACATAATGTATCCATGCAAAGTTTGGTGAAGATCTGAGTATGTAGTTTTTGACCTTATATGGAACCTCCTATCTGAAAATTTGAAAATTCTTAAAAAATTCGTCCAAAATCTTGATGTCTCCAATCTCTTGTTTTGTACGTTTTTTCCACGTGTCTTGACATCCAATGTATCCCTGCAAAGTTTGGTGAAGATCTGAGTATGTAGTTTTTGACCTTATCTGGAACCTCCCATCTGAAAATTTGAAAATTCCTAAAAAATCCGTGCAAAATCTTGATGACCCCAATCTCTTGTTTTGTACGTTTTTTCCACGTGTCTTGACATCCAATGTATTCCTGCAATGTTTGGTGAAGATCTGAGTATGTAGTTTTTGACCTTATATGGAACCTCCTATCTGAAAATTTGAAAATTCTTAAAAAATTCGACCAAAATCTTGATGTTCCGAATCCTATGTTTTGTATGTTTTTTCCACGTGTCTTGACATCCAATGTATCCATGCAAAGTTTGGTGAAGATCTGAGTATGTAGTTTTTGACCTTATATTGAACCTCCCATCTGAAAATTTGAAAATTCTTAAAAAATTCGTCCAAAATCTTGATGACCCCAATCTCTTGTTTTGTACGTTTTTTCCACGTGTCTTGACATCCAAAGTATCCCTGCAAAGTTTGGTGAAGATCTGAGTATGTAGTTTTTGACCTTATATGGAACCTCCTTTCTGAAAATTTGAGAATTCTTAAAAAATTCGTCCAAAATCTTGATGTCTCCAATCTCTTGTTTTGTACGTTTTTTCCACGTGTCTTGACATCCAATGTATCCATGCAAAGTTTGGTGAAGATCTTAGTATGTCGTTTTTGACCTTATCTGGAACCTCCCATCTGAAAATTTGAAAATTCTTAAAAAATTCGTCGAAAATCTTGATGTCTCCAATCTTTTGTTTTGTACGTTTTTTCCACGTGTCTTGACATGCAAAGTATCCCTGCAACGTTTGGTGAAGATCTGAGTATGTAGTTTTTGACCTTATCTGGAACCTCCTATCTGAAAATTTGAAAATTCTTCAAAAATTCGTCGAAAATCTTGATGTCTCCAATCTCTTGTTTTGTACGTTTTTTCCACGTGTCTTGACATCCAATGTATTCCTGCAATGTTTGGTGGAGATCTGAGTATGTAGTTTTAGACCTTATCTGGAACCTCCTATCTGAAAATTTGAAAATTCTTCAAAAATTCGTCCAAAATCTTGATGTCTCCAATCTCTTGTTTTGTACGTTTTTTCCACGTGTCTCGACCTCCAATGGATCCCTGCAAAGTTTGGTGAAGATCTGAGTATGTCGTTTTTGACCTTATCTGGAACATCCTTTCTGAAAATTTGAAAATTCTTAAAAAAATCGTCGAAAATCTTGATGTCTCCAATCTCTTGTTTTGTACGTTTTTTCCACGTGTCTTGACATCCAATGTATCCCTGCAAAGTTTGGTGAAGATCTGAGTATGTAGTTTTTGACCTCATCTGGAACCTCCTATCTGAAAATTTGAAAATTCTTAAAAAATTCGTCCAAAATCTTGATGTCTCCAATCTCTTGTTTTGTACGTTTTTTCCACGTGTCTTGATATCCAATGTATCCCTGCAAAGTTTGGTGAAGATCTGAGTATGTCGTTTTTGACCTTATCTGGAACATCCTTTCTGAAAATTTGAAAATTGTTAAAAAATGCGTCCAAAACCTTGATGTCTCCAATCTCTTTTTTGTACGTTTTTTCCACGTGTCTTGACATCCAATGTATCCCTGCAAAGTTTGGTGAAGATCTGAGTATGTAGTTTTTGACCTTATCTGGAACCTCCTATCTGAAAATTTGAAAATTCTTAAAAAATTCGTCCAAAATTTTGATGTCTCCAATCTCTTGTTTTGTACGTTTTTTCCACGTGTCTTGACATCCAATGTATCCCTGCAATGTTTGGTGAAGATCTGAGTATGTAGTTTTTGACCTTATCTGGAACCTCCCATCTGAAAATTTGAAAATTCCTAAAAAATCCGTCCAAAATCTTGATGACCCCAATCTCTTGTTTTGTACGTTTTTTCCACGTGTCTTGACATCCAATGTATCCCTGCAAAGTTTGGTGAAGATCTGAGTATATCGTTTTTGACCTTATCTGGAACCTCCTATCTGAAAATTTGAAAATTCTTAAAAAATTCGTCCAAAATCTTGATGTCTCCAATCTCTTGTTTTGTACGTTTTTTCCACGTGTCTCGATATCCAATGTATCCCTGCAAAGTTTGGTGAAGATCTGAGTATGTCGTTTTTGACCTTATCTGGAACATCCTTTCTGAAAATTTGAAAATTCTTAAAAAATTCGTCCAAAATCTTGATGTCACCAATCCTATGTTTTGTATGTATTTTCCACGTGTCTTGACATCCAATGTATCCATGCAAAGTTTGGTGAAGATCTGAGTATGTCGTTTTTGATCTTATCTGGAACCTCCTATCTGAAAATTTGAAAATTCTTCAAAAATTCGTCGAAAATCTTGATGTCTCCAATCTCTTGTTTTGTACGTTTTTTCCACGTGTCTTGACATCCAATGTATCCCTGCAATGTTTGGTGGAGATCTGAGTATGTAGTTTTTGACCTTATCTGGGACCTCCTATCAGAAAATTTGAAAATTCTTCAAAAATTCGTCCAAAATCTTGATGTCTCCAATCTCTTGTTTTGTACGTTTTTTTCCACGTGTCTCGACCTCCAATGTATCCCTGCAAAGTTTGGTGAAGATCTGAGTATGTCGTTTTTGACCTTATCTGGAACATCCTTTCTGAAAATTTGAAAATTCTTAAAAAATTCGTCGAAAATCTTGATGTCTCCAATCTCTTGTTTTGTACGTTTTTTCCACGTGTCTTGACATCCAATGTATCCCTGCAAAGTTTGGTGAAGATCTGAGTATGTAGTTTTTGACCTTATCTGGAACCTCCTTTCTGAAAATTTGAAAATTCTCAAAAAATTCGTCCATAATCTTGATGTCTCCAATCTCTTGTTTTGTACGTTTTTTCCACGTGTCTTGACATCCAATGTATCCCTGCAAAGTTTGGTGAAGATCTGAGTATGTAGTTTTTGACCTTATATGGAACCTCCTATCTGAAAATTTGAAAATTCTTAAAAAATTCGTCCAAAATCTTGATGTCACCAATCCTATGTTTTGTATGTATTTTCCACGTGTCTTGACATCCAATGTATCCATGCAAAGTTTGGTGAAGATCTGAGTATGTCGTTTTTGATCTTATCTGGAACCTCCCATCTGAAAATTTGAAAATTCTTAAAAAATTCGTCGAAAATCTTGATGTCTCCGATCTCTTGTTTTGTACGTTTTTTCCACGTGTCTTGACATGCAAAGTATTCCTGCAAAGTTTGGTGAAGATCTGAGTATGTAGTTTTTGACCTCATCTGGAACCTCCTATCTGAAAATTTGAAAATTCTTAAAAAATTCGTCCAAAATTTTGATGTCTCCAATCTCTTGTTTTGTACGTTTTTTCCACGTGTCTTGACATCCAATGTATCCCTGCAAAGTTTGGTGAAGATCTGAGTATGTAGTTTTTGACCTTATCTGGAACCTCCTATCTGAAAATTTGAAAATTCTTAAAAAATTCGTCCAAAATCTTGATGTCTCCAATCTCTTGTTTTGTACGTTTTTTCCACGTGTCTTGATATCCAATGTATCCCTGCAAAGTTTGGTGAAGATCTGAGTATGTCGTTTTTGACCTTATCTGGAACATCCTTTCTGAAAATTTGAAAATTGTTAAAAAATTCGTCCAAAATCTTGATGTCTCCAATCTCTTTTTTGTACGATTTTTCCACGTGTCTTGACATCCAATGTATCCCTGCAAAGTTTGGTGAAGATCTGAGTATGTAGTTTTTGACCTTATCTGGAACCTCCCATCTGAAAATTTGAAAATTCTTAAAAAATTCGACCAAAATCTTGATGTCTCCAATCTTTTGTTTTGTACGTTTTTTCCACGTGTCTTGACACATAATGTATCCATGCAAAGTTTGGTGAAGATCTGAGTATGTAGTTTTTGACCTTATATGGAACCTCCTATCTGAAAATTTGAAAATTCTTAAAAAATTCGTCCAAAATCTTGATGTCTCCAATCTCTTGTTTTGTACGTTTTTTCCACGTGTCTTGACATCCAATGTATCCCTGCAAAGTTTGGTGAAGATCTGAGTATGTAGTTTTTGACCTTATCTGGAACCTCCCATCTGAAAATTTGAAAATTCCTAAAAAATCCGTGCAAAATCTTGATGACCCCAATCTCTTGTTTTGTACGTTTTTTCCACGTGTCTTGACATCCAATGTATTCCTGCAATGTTTGGTGAAGATCTGAGTATGTAGTTTTTGACCTTATATGGAACCTCCTATCTGAAAATTTGAAAATTCTTAAAAAATTCGACCAAAATCTTGATGTTCCGAATCCTATGTTTTGTATGTTTTTTCCACGTGTCTTGACATCCAATGTATCCATGCAAAGTTTGGTGAAGATCTGAGTATGTAGTTTTTGACCTTATATTGAACCTCCCATCTGAAAATTTGAAAATTCTTAAAAAATTCGTCCAAAATCTTGATGACCCCAATCTCTTGTTTTGTACGTTTTTTCCACGTGTCTTGACATCCAAAGTATCCCTGCAAAGTTTGGTGAAGATCTGAGTATGTAGTTTTTGACCTTATATGGAACCTCCTTTCTGAAAATTTGAGAATTCTTAAAAAATTCGTCCAAAATCTTGATGTCTCCAATCTCTTGTTTTGTACGTTTTTTCCACGTGTCTTGACATCCAATGTATCCATGCAAAGTTTGGTGAAGATCTGAGTATGTCGTTTTTGACCTTATCTGGAACCTCCCATCTGAAAATTTGAAAATTCTTAAAAAATTCGTCGAAAATCTTGATGTCTCCAATCTTTTGTTTTGTACGTTTTTTCCACGTGTCTTGACATGCAAAGTATCCCTGCAACGTTTGGTGAAGATCTGAGTATGTAGTTTTTGACCTTATCTGGAACCTCCTATCTGAAAATTTGAAAATTCTTCAAAAATTCGTCGAAAATCTTGATGTCTCCAATCTCTTGTTTTGTACGTTTTTTCCACGTGTCTTGACATCCAATGTATTCCTGCAATGTTTGGTGGAGATCTGAGTATGTAGTTTTAGACCTTATCTGGAACCTCCTATCTGAAAATTTGAAAATTCTTCAAAAATTCGTCCAAAATCTTGATGTCTCCAATCTCTTGTTTTGTACGTTTTTTCCACGTGTCTCGACCTCCAATGGATCCCTGCAAAGTTTGGTGAAGATCTGAGTATGTCGTTTTTGACCTTATCTGGAACATCCTTTCTGAAAATTTGAAAATTCTTAAAAAAATCGTCGAAAATCTTGATGTCTCCAATCTCTTGTTTTGTACGTTTTTTCCACGTGTCTTGACATCCAATGTATCCCTGCAAAGTTTGGTGAAGATCTGAGTATGTAGTTTTTGACCTCATCTGGAACCTCCTATCTGAAAATTTGAAAATTCTTAAAAAATTCGTCCAAAATCTTGATGTCTCCAATCTCTTGTTTTGTACGTTTTTTCCACGTGTCTTGATATCCAATGTATCCCTGCAAAGTTTGGTGAAGATCTGAGTATGTCGTTTTTGACCTTATCTGGAACATCCTTTCTGAAAATTTGAAAATTGTTAAAAAATGCGTCCAAAACCTTGATGTCTCCAATCTCTTTTTTGTACGTTTTTTCCACGTGTCTTGACATCCAATGTATCCCTGCAAAGTTTGGTGAAGATCTGAGTATGTAGTTTTTGACCTTATCTGGAACCTCCTATCTGAAAATTTGAAAATTCTTAAAAAATTCGTCCAAAATTTTGATGTCTCCAATCTCTTGTTTTGTACGTTTTTTCCACGTGTCTTGACATCCAATGTATCCCTGCAATGTTTGGTGAAGATCTGAGTATGTAGTTTTTGACCTTATCTGGAACCTCCCATCTGAAAATTTGAAAATTCCTAAAAAATCCGTCCAAAATCTTGATGACCCCAATCTCTTGTTTTGTACGTTTTTTCCACGTGTCTTGACATCCAATGTATCCCTGCAAAGTTTGGTGAAGATCTGAGTATATCGTTTTTGACCTTATCTGGAACCTCCTATCTGAAAATTTGAAAATTCTTAAAAAATTCGTCCAAAATCTTGATGTCTCCAATCTCTTGTTTTGTACGTTTTTTCCACGTGTCTCGATATCCAATGTATCCCTGCAAAGTTTGGTGAAGATCTGAGTATGTCGTTTTTGACCTTATCTGGAACATCCTTTCTGAAAATTTGAAAATTGTTAAAAAATTCGTCCAAAATCTTGATGTCTCCAATCTCTTTTTTGTACGTTTTTTCCACGTGTCTTGACATCCAATGTATCCCTGCAAAGTTTGGTGAAGATCTGAGTATGTAGTTTTTGACCTTATCTGGAACCTCCCATCTGAAAATTTGAAAATTCTTAAAAAATTCGACCAAAATCTTGATGTCTCCAATCTTTTGTTTTGTACGTTTTTTCCACGTGTCTTGACACATAATGTATCCATGCAAAGTTTGGTGAAGATCTGAGTATGTAGTTTTTGACCTTATATGGAACCTCCTATCTGAAAATTTGAAAATTCTTAAAAAATTCGTCCAAAATCTTGATGTCTCCAATCTCTTGTTTTGTACGTTTTTTCCACGTGTCTTGACATCCAATGTATCCCTGCAAAGTTTGGTGAAGATCTGAGTATGTAGTTTTTGACCTTATCTGGAACCTCCCATCTGAAAATTTGAAAATTCCTAAAAAATCCGTGCAAAATCTTGATGACCCCAATCTCTTGTTTTGTACGATTTTTCCACGTGTCTTGACATCCAATGTATCCATGCAAAGTTTGGTGAAGATCTGAGTATGTCGTTTTTGACCTTATCTGGAACCTCCCATCTGAAAATTTGAAAATTCTTAAAAAATTCGTCGAAAATCTTGATGTCTCCAATCTCTTGTTTTGTACGTTTTTTCCACGTGTCTTGACATGCAAAGTATCCCTGCAACGTTTGGTGAAGATCTGAGTATGTAGTTTTTGACCTTATCTGGAACCTCCTATCTGAAAATTTGAAAATTCTTCAAAAATTCGTCGAAAATCTTGATGTCTCCAATCTCTTGTTTTGTACGTTTTTTCCACGTGTCTTGACATCCAATGTATCCCTGCAATGTTTGGTGGAGATCTGAGTATGTAGTTTTTGACCTTATCTGGGACCTCCTATCAGAAAATTTGAAAATTCTTCAAAAATTCGTCCAAAATCTTGATGTCTCCAATCTCTTGTTTTGTACGTTTTTCCACGTGTCTCGACCTCCAATGTATCCCTGCAAAGTTTGGTGAAGATCTGAGTATGTCGTTTTTGACCTTATCTGGAACATCCTTTCTGAAAATTTGAAAATTCTTAAAAAATTCGTCGAAAATCTTGATGTCTCCAATCTCTTGTTTTGTACGTTTTTTCCACGTGTCTTGACATCCAATGTATCCCTGCAAAGTTTGGTGAAGATCTGAGTATGTAGTTTTTGACCTTATATGGAACCTCCTTTCTGAAAATTTGAAAATTCTCAAAAAATTCGTCCATAATCTTGATGTCTCCAATCTCTTGTTTTGTACGTTTTTTCCACGTGTCTTGACATCCAATGTATCCCTGCAAAGTTTGGTGAAGATCTGAGTATGTAGTTTTTGACCTTATATGGAACCTCCTATCTGAAAATTTGAAAATTCTTAAAAAATTCGTCCAAAATCTTGATGTCACCAATCCTATGTTTTGTATGTTTTTTCCACGTGTCTTGACATCCAATGTATCCATGCAAAGTTTGGTGAAGATCTGAGTATGTCGTTTTTGACCTTATCTGGAACCTCCCATCTGAAAATTTGAAAATTCTTAAAAAATTCGTCGAAAATCTTGATGTCTCCGATCTCTTGTTTTGTACGTTTTTTCCACGTGTCTTGACATGCAAAGTATTCCTGCAAAGTTTGGTGAAGATCTGAGTATGTAGTTTTTGACCTCATCTGGAACCTCCTATCTGAAAATTTGAAAATTCTTAAAAAATTCGTCCAAAATTTTGATGTCTCCAATCTCTTGTTTTGTACGTTTTTTCCACGTGTCTTGACATCCAATGTATCCCTGCAATGTTTGGTGAAGATCTGAGTATGTAGTTTTTGACCTTATCTGGAACCTCCCATCTGAAAATTTGAAAATTCCTAAAAAATCCGTCCAAAATCTTGATGACCCCAATCTCTTGTTTTGTACGTTTTTTCCACGTGTCTTGACATCCAATGTATCCCTGCAAAGTTTGGTGAAGATCTGAGTATGTAATTTTTGACCTTATCTGGAACCTCCTATCTGAAAATTTGAAAATTCTTAAAAAATTCGTCCAAAATCTTGATGTCTCCAATCTCTTGTTTTGTACGTTTTTTCCACGTGTCTTGATATCCAATGTATCCCTGCAAAGTTTGGTGAAGATCTGAGTATGTCGTTTTTGACCTTATCTGGAACATCCTTTCTGAAAATTTGAAAATTGTTAAAAAATTCGTCCAAAATCTTGATGTCTCCAATCTCTTTTTTGTACGTTTTTCCACGTGTCTTGACATCCAATGTATCCCTGCAAAGTTTGGTGAAGATCTGAGTATGTAGTTTTTGACCTTATCTGGAACCTCCCATCTGAAAATTTGAAAATTCTTAAAAAATTCGACCAAAATCTTGATGTCTCCAATCTTTTGTTTTGTACGTTTTTTCCACGTGTCTTGACACATAATGTATCCATGCAAAGTTTGGTGAAGATCTGAGTATGTAGTTTTTGACCTTATATGGAACCTCCTATCTGAAAATTTGAAAATTCTTAAAAAATTCGTCAAAAATCTTGATGTCTCCAATCTCTTTTTTGTACGTTTTTTCCACGTGTCTTGACATCCAATGTATCCCTGCAAAGTTTGGTGAAGATCTGAGTATGTAGTTTTTGACCTTATCTGGAACCTCCCATCTGAAAATTTGAAAATTCCTAAAAAATCCGTGCAAAATCTTGATGACCCCAATCTCTTGTTTTGTACGTTTTTTCCACGTGTCTTGACATCCAATGTATTCCTGCAATGTTTGGTGAAGATCTGAGTATGTAGTTTTTGACCTTATATGGAACCTCCTATCTGAAAATTTGAAAATTCTTAAAAAATTCGACCAAAATCTTGATGTTCCGAATCCTATGTTTTGTATGTTTTTTCCACGTGTCTTGACATCCAATGTATCCATGCAAAGTTTGGTGAAGATCTGAGTATGTAGTTTTTGACCTTATATTGAACCTCCCATCTGAAAATTTGAAAATTCTTAAAAAATTCGTCCAAAATCTTGAAGACCCCAATCTCTTGTTTTGTACGTTTTTTCCACGTGTCTTGACATCCAAAGTATCCCTGCAAAGTTTGGTGAAGATCTGAGTATGTAGTTTTTGACCTTATATGGAACCTCCTTTCTGAAAATTTGAGAATTCTTAAAAAATTCGTCCAAAATCTTGATGTCTCCAATCTCTTGTTTTGTACGTTTTTTCCACGTGTCTTGACATCCAATGTATCCATGCAAAGTTTGGTGAAGATCTGAGTATGTCGTTTTTGACCTTATCTGGAACCTCCCATCTGAAAATTTGAAAATTCTTAAAAAATTCGTCGAAAATCTTGATGTCTCCAATCTTTTGTTTTGTACGTTTTTTCCACGTGTCTTGACATGCAAAGTATCCCTGCAATGTTTGGTGAAGATCTGAGTATGTAGTTTTTGACCTTATCTGGAACCTCCTATCTGAAAATTTGAAAATTCTTCAAAAATTCGTCGAAAATCTTGATGTCTCCAATCTCTTGTTTTGTACGTTTTTTCCACGTGTCTTGACATCCAATGTATTCCTGCAATGTTTGGTGGAGATCTGAGTATGTAGTTTTAGACCTTATCTGGAACCTCCTATCTGAAAATTTGAAAATTCTTCAAAAATTCGTCCAAAATCTTGATGTCTCCAATCTCTTGTTTTGTACGTTTTTTCCACGTGTCTCGACCTCCAATGGATCCCTGCAAAGTTTGGTGAAGATCTGAGTATGTCGTTTTTGACCTTATCTGGAACATCCTTTCTGAAAATTTGAAAATTCTTAAAAAATTCGTCGAAAATCTTGATGTCTCCAATCTCTTGTTTTGTACGTTTTTTCCACGTGTCTTGACATCCAATGTATCCCTGCAAAGTTTGGTGAAGATCTGAGTATGTAGTTTTTGACCTTATATGGAACCTCCTATCTGAAAATTTGAAAATTCTTAAAAAATTCGTCCAAAATCTTGATGTCTCCAATCTCTTGTTTTGTACGTTTTTTCCACGTGTCTCGACCTCCAATGGATCCCTGCAAAGTTTGGTGAAGATCTGAGTATGTCGTTTTTGACCTTATCTGGAACCTCCCATCTGAAAATTTGAAAATTCTTAAAAAATTCGTCGAAAATCTTGATGTCTCCGATCTCTTGTTTTGTACGTTTTTTCCACGTGTCTTGACATGCAAAGTATTCCTGCAAAGTTTGGTGAAGATCTGAGTATGTAGTTTTTGACCTCATCTGGAACCTCCTATCTGAAAATTTGAAAATTCTTAAAAAATTCGTCCAAAATCTTGATGTCTCCAATCTCTTGTTTTGTACGTTTTTTCCACGTGTCTTGACATCCAATGTATCCCTGCAATGTTTGGTGAAGATCTGAGTATGTAGTTTTTGACCTTATCTGGAACCTCCCATCTGAAAATTTGAAAATTCCTAAAAAATCCGTCCAAAATCTTGATGACCCCAATCTCTTGTTTTGTACGTTTTTTCCACGTGTCTTGACATCCAATGTATCCCTGCAAAGTTTGGTGAAGATCTGAGTATGTATTTTTTGATCTTATCTGGAACCTCCTATCTGAAAATTTGAAAATTCTTAAAAAATTCGTCCAAAATCTTGATGTCTCCAATCTCTTGTTTTGTACGTTTTTTCCACGTGTCTTGATATCCAATGTATCCCTGCAAAGTTTGGTGAAGATCTGAGTATGTCGTTTTTGACCTTATCTGGAAGATCCTTTCTGAAAATTTGAAAATTGTTAAAAAATTCGTCCAAAATCTTGATGTCTCCTATCTCTTGTTTTGTACGTTTTTTCCACGTGTCTTGACATCCAATGTATCCCTGCAAAGTTTGGTGAAGATCTGAGTATGTAGTTTTTGACCTTATCTGGAACCTCCCATCTGAAAATTTGAAAATTCTTAAAAAATTCGACCAATATCTTGATGTCTCCAATCTCTTGTTTTGTACGTTTTTTCCACGTGTCTTGACACATAATGTATCCATGCAAAGTTTGGTGAAGATCTGAGTATGTAGTTTTTGACCTTATATGGAACCTCCTATCTGAAAATTTAAAAATTCTTAAAAAATTCGTCCAAAATCTTGATGTCTCCAATCTCTTGTTTTGTACGTTTTTTCCACGTGTCTTGACATCCAATGTATCCCTGCAAAGTTTGGTGAAGATCTGAGTATGTAGTTTTTGACCTTATCTGGAACCTCCCATCTGAAAATTTGAAAATTCCTAAAAAATCCGTCCAAAATCTTGATGACCCCAATCTCTTGTTTTGTACGTTTTTTCCACGTGTCTTGACATTCAATGTATCCCTGCAAAGTTTGGTGAAGATCTGAGTATGTAGTTTTTGACTTTATATGGAACCTCCTTTCTGAAAATTTGAAAATTCTTAAAAAATTCGTCCAAAATCTTGATGACCCCAATCTCTTGTTTTGTACGTTTTTTCCACGTGTCTTGACATCCAATGTATCCCTGCAAAGTTTGGTGAAGATCTGAGTTTGTAGTTTTTGACCTTATATGGAACCTCCTTTCTGAAAATTTGAGAATTCTTAAAAAATTCGTCCAAAATCTTGATGTCTCCAATCTCTTGTTTTGTACGTTTTTTCCACGTGTCTTGACATCCAATGTATCCATGCAAAGTTTGGTGAAGATCTGAGTATGTCGTTTTTGACCTTATCTGGAACCTCCCATCTGAAAATTTGAAAATTCTTAAAAAATTCGTCGAAAATCTTGATGTCTCCAATCTCTTGTTTTGTACGTTTTTTCCACGTGTCTTGACATGCAAAGTATCCCTGCAACGTTTGGTGAAGATCTGAGTATGTAGTTTTTGACCTTATCTGGAACCTCCTATCTGAAAATTTGAAAATTCTTAAAAAATTCGTCCAAAATCTTGATGTCTCCAATCTCTTGTTTTGTACGTTTTTTCCACGTGTCTTGACATCCAATGTATCCCTGCAATGTTTGGTTGAGATCTGAGTATGTAGTTTTTGACCTTATCTGGAACCTCCTATCTGAAAATTTGAAAATTCTTCAAAAATTCGTCCAAAATCTTGATGTCTCCAATCTCTTGTTTTGTACGTTTTTTCCACGTGTCTCGACCTCCAATGTATCCCTGCAAAGTTTGGTGAAGATCTGAGTATGTCGTTTTTGACCTTATCTGGAACATCCTTTCTGAAAATTTGAAAATTCTTAAAAAATTCGTCGAAAATCTTGATGTCTCCAATCTCTTGTTTTGTACGTTTTTTCCACGTGTCTTGACATCCAATGTATCCCTGCAAAGTTTGGTGAAGATCTGAGTATGTAGTTTTTGACCTTATCTGGAACCTCCTATCTGAAAATTTGAAAATTCTTCAAAAATTCGTCGAAAATCTTGATGTCTCCAATCTCTTGTTTTGTACGTTTTTTCCACGTGTCTTGACATCCAATGTATTCCTGCAATGTTTGGTGGAGATCTGAGTATGTAGTTTTAGACCTTATCTGGAACCTCCTATCTGAAAATTTGAAAATTCTTCAAAAATTCGTCCAAAATCTTGATGTCTCCAATCTCTTGTTTTGTACGTTTTTTCCACGTGTCTCGACCTCCAATGGATCCCTGCAAAGTTTGGTGAAGATCTGAGTATGTCGTTTTTGACCTTATCTGGAACATCCTTTCTGAAAATTTGAAAATTCTTAAAAAATTCGTCGAAAATCTTGATGTCTCCAATCTCTTGTTTTGTACGTTTTTTCCACGTGTCTTGACATCCAATGTATCCCTGCAAAGTTTGGTGAAGATCTGAGTATGTAGTTTTTGACCTTATATGGAACCTCCTATCTGAAAACTTGAAAATTCTTAAAAAATTCGTCCAAAATCTTGATGTCTCCAATCTCTTGTTTTGTACGTTTTTTCCACGTGTCTCGACCTCCAATGGATCCCTGCAAAGTTTGGTGAAGATCTGAGTATGTCGTTTTTGACCTTATCTGGAACCTCCCATCTGAAAATTTGAAAATTCTTAAAAAATTCGTCGAAAATCTTGATGTCTCCGATCTCTTGTTTTGTACGTTTTTTCCACGTGTCTTGACATGCAAAGTATTCCTGCAAAGTTTGGTGAAGATCTGAGTATGTAGTTTTTGACCTCATCTGGAACCTCCTATCTGAAAATTTGAAAATTCTTAAAAAATTCGTCCAAAATCTTGATGTCTCCAATCTCTTGTTTTGTACGTTTTTTCCACGTGTCTTGACATCCAATGTATCCCTGCAAAGTTTGGTGAAGATCTGAGTATGTAGTTTTTGACCTTATCTGGAACCTCCCATCTGAAAATTTGAAAATTCCTAAAAAATCCGTCCAAAATCTTGATGACCCCAATCTCTTGTTTTGTACGTTTTTTCCACGTGTCTTGACATTCAATGTATCCCTGCAAAGTTTGGTGAAGATCTGAGTATGTAGTTTTTGACCTTATATGGAACCTCCTTTCTGAAAATTTGAAAATTCTTAAAAAATTCGTCCAAAATCTTGATGACCCCAATCTCTTGTTTTGTACGTTTTTTCCACGTGTCTTGACATCCAATGTATCCCTGCAAAGTTTGGTGAAGATCTGAGTTTGTAGTTTTTGACCTTATATGGAACCTCCTTTCTGAAAATTTGAGAATTCTTAAAAAATTCGTCCAAAATCTTGATGTCTCCAATCTCTTGTTTTGTACGTTTTTTCCACGTGTCTTGACATCCAATGTATCCATGCAAAGTTTGGTGAAGATCTGAGTATGTCGTTTTTGACCTTATCTGGAACCTCCCATCTGAAAATTTGAAAATTCTTAAAAAATTCGTCGAAAATCTTGATGTCTCCAATCTCTTGTTTTGTACGTTTTTTCCACGTGTCTTGACATGCAAAGTATCCCTGCAACGTTTGGTGAAGATCTGAGTATGTAGTTTTTGACCTTATCTGGAACCTCCTATCTGAAAATTTGAAAATTCTTAAAAAATTCGTCCAAAATCTTGATGTCTCCAATCTCTTGTTTTGTACGTTTTTTCCACGTGTCTTGACATCCAATGTATCCCTGCAATGTTTGGTTGAGATCTGAGTATGTAGTTTTTGACCTTATCTGGAACCTCCTATCTGAAAATTTGAAAATTCTTCAAAAATTCGTCCAAAATCTTGATGTCTCCAATCTCTTGTTTTGTACGTTTTTTCCACGTGTCTCGACCTCCAATGTATCCCTGCAAAGTTTGGTGAAGATCTGAGTATGTCGTTTTTGACCTTATCTGGAACATCCTTTCTGAAAATTTGAAAATTCTTAAAAAATTCGTCGAAAATCTTGATGTCTCCAATCTCTTGTTTTGTACGTTTTTTCCACGTGTCTTGACATCCAATGTATCCCTGCAAAGTTTGGTGAAGATCTGAGTATGTAGTTTTTGACCTTATCTGGAACCTCCTATCTGAAAATTTGAAAATTCTTCAAAAATTCGTCGAAAATCTTGATGTCTCCAATCTCTTGTTTTGTACGTTTTTTCCACGTGTCTTGACATCCAATGTATTCCTGCAATGTTTGGTGGAGATCTGAGTATGTAGTTTTAGACCTTATCTGGAACCTCCTATCTGAAAATTTGAAAATTCTTCAAAAATTCGTCCAAAATCTTGATGTCTCCAATCTCTTGTTTTGTACGTTTTTTCCACGTGTCTCGACCTCCAATGGATCCCTGCAAAGTTTGGTGAAGATCTGAGTATGTCGTTTTTGACCTTATCTGGAACATCCTTTCTGAAAATTTGAAAATTCTTAAAAAATTCGTCGAAAATCTTGATGTCTCCAATCTCTTGTTTTGTACGTTTTTTCCACGTGTCTTGACATCCAATGTATCCCTGCAAAGTTTGGTGAAGATCTGAGTATGTAGTTTTTGACCTTATATGGAACCTCCTATCTGAAAACTTGAAAATTCTTAAAAAATTCGTCCAAAATCTTGATGTCTCCAATCTCTTGTTTTGTACGTTTTTTCCACGTGTCTCGACCTCCAATGGATCCCTGCAAAGTTTGGTGAAGATCTGAGTATGTCGTTTTTGACCTTATCTGGAACCTCCCATCTGAAAATTTGAAAATTCTTAAAAAATTCGTCGAAAATCTTGATGTCTCCGATCTCTTGTTTTGTACGTTTTTTCCACGTGTCTTGACATGCAAAGTATTCCTGCAAAGTTTGGTGAAGATCTGAGTATGTAGTTTTTGACCTCATCTGGAACCTCCTATCTGAAAATTTGAAAATTCTTAAAAAATTCGTCCAAAATCTTGATGTCTCCAATCTCTTGTTTTGTACGTTTTTTCCACGTGTCTTGACATCCAATGTATCCCTGCAATGTTTGGTGAAGATCTGAGTATGTAGTTTTTGACCTTATCTGGAACCTCCCATCTGAAAATTTGAAAATTCCTAAAAAATCCGTCCAAAATCTTGATGACCCCAATCTCTTGTTTTGTACGTTTTTTCCACGTGTCTTGACATCCAATGTATCCCTGCAAAGTTTGGTGAAGATCTGAGTATGTAGTTTTTGATCTTATCTGGAACCTCCTATCTGAAAATTTGAAAATTCTTAAAAAATTCGTCCAAAATCTTGATGTCTCCAATCTCTTGTTTTGTACGTTTTTTCCACGTGTCTCGACCTCCAATGGATCCCTGCAAAGTTTGGTGAAGATCTGAGTATGTCGTTTTTGACCTTATCTGGAACCTCCCATCTGAAAATTTGAAAATTCTTAAAAAATTCGTCGAAAATCTTGATGTCTCCGATCTCTTGTTTTGTACGTTTTTTCCACGTGTCTTGACATCCAATGTATCCCTGCAAAGTTTGGTGAAGATCTGAGTATGTAGTTTTTGACCTTATCTGGAACCTCCCATCTGAAAATTTGAAAATTCTTAAAAAATTCGACCAATATCTTGATGTCTCCAATCTCTTGTTTTGTACGTTTTTTCCACGTGTCTTGACACATAATGTATCCATGCAAAGTTTGGTGAAGATCTGAGTATGTAGTTTTTGACCTTATATGGAACCTCCTATCTGAAAATTTAAAAATTCTTAAAAAATTCGTCCAAAATCTTGATGTCTCCAATCTCTTGTTTTGTACGTTTTTTCCACGTGTCTTGACATCCAATGTATCCCTGCAAAGTTTGGTGAAGATCTGAGTATGTAGTTTTTGACCTTATCTGGAACCTCCCATCTGAAAATTTGAAAATTCCTAAAAAATCCGTCCAAAATCTTGATGACCCCAATCTCTTGTTTTGTACGTTTTTTCCACGTGTCTTGACATTCAATGTATCCCTGCAAAGTTTGGTGAAGATCTGAGTATGTAGTTTTTGACCTTATATGGAACCTCCTTTCTGAAAATTTGAAAATTCTTAAAAAATTCGTCCAAAATCTTGATGACCCCAATCTCTTGTTTTGTACGTTTTTTCCACGTGTCTTGACATCCAATGTATCCCTGCAAAGTTTGGTGAAGATCTGAGTTTGTAGTTTTTGACCTTATATGGAACCTCCTTTCTGAAAATTTGAGAATTCTTAAAAAATTCGTCCAAAATCTTGATGTCTCCAATCTCTTGTTTTGTACGTTTTTTCCACGTGTCTTGACATCCAATGTATCCATGCAAAGTTTGGTGAAGATCTGAGTATGTCGTTTTTGACCTTATCTGGAACCTCCCATCTGAAAATTTGAAAATTCTTAAAAAATTCGTCGAAAATCTTGATGTCTCCAATCTCTTGTTTTGTACGTTTTTTCCACGTGTCTTGACATGCAAAGTATCCCTGCAACGTTTGGTGAAGATCTGAGTATGTAGTTTTTGACCTTATCTGGAACCTCCTATCTGAAAATTTGAAAATTCTTCAAAAATTCGTCGAAAATCTTGATGTCTCCAATCTCTTGTTTTGTACGTTTTTTCCACGTGTCTTGACATCCAATGTATCCCTGCAATGTTTGGTTGAGATCTGAGTATGTAGTTTTTGACCTTATCTGGAACCTCCTATCTGAAAATTTGAAAATTCTTCAAAAATTCGTCCAAAATCTTGATGTCTCCAATCTCTTGTTTTGTACGTTTTTTCCACGTGTCTCGACCTCCAATGTATCCCTGCAAAGTTTGGTGAAGATCTGAGTATGTCGTTTTTGACCTTATCTGGAACATCCTTTCTGAAAATTTGAAAATTCTTAAAAAATTCGTCGAAAATCTTGATGTCTCCAATCTCTTGTTTTGTACGTTTTTTCCACGTGTCTTGACATCCAATGTATCCCTGCAAAGTTTGGTGAAGATCTGAGTATGTAGTTTTTGACCTTATATGGAACCTCATATCTGAAAATTTGAAAATTCTTAAAAAAATCGTCCAAAATCTTGATGTCACCAATCCTATGTTTTGTATGTTTTTTCCACGTGTCTTGACATCCAATGTATCCATGCAAAGTTTGGTGAAGATCTGAGTATGTCGTTTTTGAACTTATCTGGAACCTCCCATCTGAAAATTTGAAAATTCTTAAAAAATTCGTCGAAAATCTTGATGTCTCCGATCTCTTGTTTTGTACGTTTTTTCCACGTGTCTTGACATGCAAAGTATTCCTGCAAAGTTTGGTGAAGATCTGACTATGTAGTTTTTGACCTCATCTGGAACCTCCTATCTGAAAATTTGAAAATTCTTTAAAAATTCGTCCAAAATATTGATGTCTCCAATCTCTTGTTTTGTACGTTTTTTCCACGTGTCTTGACATCCAATGTATCCCTGCAATGTTTGGTGAAGATCTGAGTATGTAGTTTTTGACCTTATCTGGAACCTCCCATCTGAAAATTTGAAAATTCCTAAAAAATCCGTCCAAAATCTTGATGACCCCAATCTCTTGTTTTGTACGTTTTTTCCACGTGTCTTGACATCCAATGTATCCCTGCAAAGTTTGGTGAAGATCTGAGTATGTAGTTTTTGACCTTATCTGGAACCTCCTATCTGAAAATTTGAAAATTCTTAAAAAAATCGTCCAAAATCTTGATGTCTCCAATCTCTTGTTTTGTACGTTTTTTCCACGTGTCTTGATATCCAATGTATCCCTGCAAAGTTTGGTGAAGATCTGAGTATGTGGTTTTTGACCTTATCTGGAACATCCTTTCTGAAAATTTGAAAATTGTTAAAAAATTCGTCCAAAATCTTGATGTCTCCAATCTCTTTTTTGTACGTTTTTTCCACGTGTCTTGACATCCAATGTATCCCTGCAAAGTTTGGTGAAGATCTGAGTATGTAGTTTTTGACCTTATCTGGAACCTCCCATCTGAAAATTTGAAAATTCTTAAAAAATTCGACCAAAATCTTGATGTCTCCAATCTTTTGTTTTGTACGTTTTTTCCACGTGTCTTGACACATAATGTATCCATGCAAAGTTTGGTGAAGATCTGAGTATGTAGTTTTTGACCTTATATGGAACCTCCTATCTGAAAATTTGAAAATTCTTAAAAAATTCGTCCAAAATCTTGATGTCTCCAATCTCTTGTTTTGTACGTTTTTTCCACGTGTCTTGACATCCAATGTATCCCTGCAAAGTTTGGTGAAGATCTGAGTATGTAGTTTTTGACCTTATCTGGAACCTCCCATCTGAAAATTTGAAAATTCCTAAAAAATCCGTGCAAAATCTTGATGACCCCAATCTCTTGTTTTGTACGTTTTTTCCACGTGTCTTGACATCCAATGTATCCATGCAAAGTTTGGTGAAGATCTGAGTATGTCGTTTTTGACCTTATCTGGAACCTCCCATCTGAAAATTTGAAAATTCTTAAAAAATTCGTCGAAAATCTTGATGTCTCCAATCTCTTGTTTTGTACGTTTTTTCCACGTGTCTTGACATGCAAAGTATCCCTGCAACGTTTGGTGAAGATCTGAGTATGTAGTTTTTGACCTTATCTGGAACCTCCTATCTGAAAATTTGAAAATTCTTCAAAAATTCGTCGAAAATCTTGATGTCTCCAATCTCTTGTTTTGTACGTTTTTTCCACGTGTCTTGACATCCAATGTATCCCTGCAATGTTTGGTGGAGATCTGAGTATGTAGTTTTTGACCTTATCTGGGACCTCCTATCAGAAAATTTGAAAATTCTTCAAAAATTCGTCCAAAATCTTGATGTCTCCAATCTCTTGTTTTGTACGTTTTTTCCACGTGTCTCGACCTCCAATGTATCCCTGCAAAGTTTGGTGAAGATCTGAGTATGTCGTTTTTGACCTTATCTGGAACATCCTTTCTGAAAATTTGAAAATTCTTAAAAAATTCGTCGAAAATCTTGATGTCTCCAATCTCTTGTTTTGTACGTTTTTTCCACGTGTCTTGACATCCAATGTATCCCTGCAAAGTTTGGTGAAGATCTGAGTATGTAGTTTTTGACCTTATATGGAACCTCCTTTCTGAAAATTTGAAAATTCTCAAAAAATTCGTCCATAATCTTGATGTCTCCAATCTCTTGTTTTGTACGTTTTTTCCACGTGTCTTGACATCCAATGTATCCCTGCAAAGTTTGGTGAAGATCTGAGTATGTAGTTTTTGACCTTATATGGAACCTCCTATCTGAAAATTTGAAAATTCTTAAAAAATTCGTCCAAAATCTTGATGTCACCAATCCTATGTTTTGTATGTTTTTTCCACGTGTCTTGACATCCAATGTATCCATGCAAAGTTTGGTGAAGATCTGAGTATGTCGTTTTTGACCTTATCTGGAACCTCCCATCTGAAAATTTGAAAATTCTTAAAAAATTCGTCGAAAATCTTGATGTCTCCGATCTCTTGTTTTGTACGTTTTTTCCACGTGTCTTGACATGCAAAGTATTCCTGCAAAGTTTGGTGAAGATCTGAGTATGTAGTTTTTGACCTCATCTGGAACCTCCTATCTGAAAATTTGAAAATTCTTAAAAAATTCGTCCAAAATTTTGATGTCTCCAATCTCTTGTTTTGTACGTTTTTTCCACGTGTCTTGACATCCAATTTATCCCTGCAATGTTTGGTGAAGATCTGAGTATGTAGTTTTTGACCTTATCTGGAACCTCCCATCTGAAAATTTGAAAATTCCTAAAAAATCCGTCCAAAATCTTGATGACCCCAATCTCTTGTTTTGTACGTTTTTTCCACGTGTCTTGACATCCAATGTATCCCTGCAAAGTTTGGTGAAGATCTGAGTATGTAGTTTTTGACCTTATCTGGAACCTCCTATCTGAAAATTTGAAAATTCTTAAAAAATTCGTCCAAAATCTTGATGTCTCCAATCTCTTGTTTTGTACGTTTTTTCCACGTGTCTTGATATCCAATGTATCCCTGCAAAGTTTGGTGAAGATCTGAGTATGTCGTTTTTGACCTTATCTGGAACATCCTTTCTGAAAATTTGAAAATTGTTAAAAAATTCGTCCAAAATCTTGATGTCTCCAATCTCTTTTTTGTACGTTTTTTCCACGTGTCTTGACATCCAATGTATCCCTGCAAAGTTTGGTGAAGATCTGAGTATGTAGTTTTTGACCTTATCTGGAACCTCCCATCTGAAAATTTGAAAATTCTTAAAAAATTCGACCAAAATCTTGATGTCTCCAATCTTTTGTTTTGTACGTTTTTTCCACGTGTCTTGACACATAATGTATCCATGCAAAATTTGGTGAAGATCTGAGTATGTAGTTTTTGACCTTATATGGAACCTCCTATCTGAAAATTTGAAAATTCTTAAAAAATTCGTCCAAAATCTTGATGTCTCCAATCTCTTGTTTTGTACGTTTTTTCCACGTGTCTTGACATCCAATGTATCCCTGCAAAGTTTGGTGAAGATCTGATTATGTAGTTTTTGACCTTATCTGGAACCTCCCATCTGAAAATTTGAAAATTCCTAAAAAATCCGTGCAAAATCTTGATGACCCCAATCTCTTGTTTTGTACGTTTTTTCCACGTGTCTTGACATCCAATGTATTCCTGCAATGTTTGGTGAAGATCTGAGTATGTTGTTTTTGACCTTATATGGAACCTCCTATCTGAAAATTTGAAAATTCTTAAAAAATTCGACCAAAATCTTGATGTTCCGAATCCTATGTTTTGTATGTTTTTTCCACGTGTCTTGACATCCAATGTATCCATGCAAAGTTTGGTGAAGATCTGAGTATGTAGTTTTTGACCTTATATTGAACCTCCCATCTGAAAATTTGAAAATTCTTAAAAAATTCGTCCAAAATCTTGATGACCCCAATCTCTTGTTTTGTACGTTTTTTCCACGTGTCTTGACATCCAAAGTATCCCTGCAAAGTTTGGTGAAGATCTGAGTATGTAGTTTTTGACCTTATATGGAACCTCCTTTCTGAAAATTTGAGAATTCTTAAAAAAATCGTCCAAAATCTTGATGTCTCCAATCTCTTGTTTTGTACGTTTTTTCCACGTGTCTTGACATCCAATGTATCCATGCAAAGTTTGGTGAAGATCTGAGTATGTCGTTTTTGACCTTATCTGGAACCTCCCATCTGAAAATTTGAAAATTCTTAAAAAATTCGTCGAAAATCTTGATGTCTCCAATCTTTTGTTTTGTACGTTTTTTCCACGTGTCTTGACATGCAAAGTATCCCTGCAACGTTTGGTGAAGATCTGAGTATGTAGTTTTTGACCTTATCTGGAACCTCCTATCTGAAAATTTGAAAATTCTTCAAAAATTCGTCGAAAATCTTGATGTCTCCAATCTCTTGTTTTGTACGTTTTTTCCACGTGTCTTGACATCCAATGTATTCCTGCAATGTTTGGTGGAGATCTGAGTATGTAGTTTTAGACCTTATCTGGAACCTCCTATCTGAAAATTTGAAAATTCTTCAAAAATTCGTCCAAAATCTTGATGTCTCCAATCTCTTGTTTTGTACGTTTTTTCCACGTGTCTCGACCTCCAATGGATCCCTGCAAAGTTTGGTGAAGATCTGAGTATGTCGTTTTTGACCTTATCTGGAACATCCTTTCTGAAAATTTGAAAATTCTTAAAAAATTCGTCGAAAATCTTGATGTCTCCAATCTCTTGTTTTGTACGTTTTTTCCACGTGTCTTGACATCCAATGTATCCCTGCAAAGTTTGGTGAAGATCTGAGTATGTAGTTTTTGACCTTATCTGGAACCTCCTATCTGAAAATTTGAAAATTCTTAAAAAATTCGTCCAAAATCTTGATGTCTCCAATCTCTTGTTTTGTACGTTTTTTCCACGTGTCTTGATATCCAATGTATCCCTGCAAAGTTTGGTGAAGATCTGAGTATGTCGTTTTTGACCTTATCTGGAACATCCTTTCTGAAAATTTGAAAATTGTTAAAAAATTCGTCCAAAATCTTGATGTCTCCAATCTCTTTTTTGTACGTTTTTTCCACGTGTCTTGACATCCAATGTATCCCTGCAAAGTTTGGTGAAGATCTGAGTATGTAGTTTTTGACCTTATCTGGAACCTCCCATCTGAAAATTTGAAAATTCTTAAAAAATTCGACCAAAATCTTGATGTCTCCAATCTTTTGTTTTGTACGTTTTTTCCACGTGTCTTGACACATAATGTATCCATGCAAAATTTGGTGAAGATCTGAGTATGTAGTTTTTGACCTTATATGGAACCTCCTATCTGAAAATTTGAAAATTCTTAAAAAATTCGTCCAAAATCTTGATGTCTCCAATCTCTTGTTTTGTACGTTTTTTCCACGTGTCTTGACATCCAATGTATCCCTGCAAAGTTTGGTGAAGATCTGATTATGTAGTTTTTGAACTTATCTGGAACCTCCCATCTGAAAATTTGAAAATTCCTAAAAAATCCGTGCAAAATCTTGATGACCCCAATCTCTTGTTTTGTACGTTTTTTCCACGTGTCTTGACATCCAATGTATTCCTGCAATGTTTGGTGAAGATCTGAGTATGTTGTTTTTGACCTTATATGGAACCTCCTATCTGAAAATTTGAAAATTCTTAAAAAATTCGACCAAAATCTTGATGTTCCGAATCCTATGTTTTGTATGTTTTTTCCACGTGTCTTGACATCCAATGTATCCATGCAAAGTTTGGTGAAGATCTGAGTATGTAGTTTTTGACCTTATATTGAACCTCCCATCTGAAAATTTGAAAATTCTTAAAAAATTCGTCCAAAATCTTGATGACCCCAATCTCTTGTTTTGTACGTTTTTTCCACGTGTCTTGACATCCAAAGTATCCCTGCAAAGTTTGGTGAAGATCTGAGTATGTAGTTTTTGACCTTATATGGAACCTCCTTTCTGAAAATTTGAGAATTCTTAAAAAAATCGTCCAAAATCTTGATGTCTCCAATCTCTTGTTTTGTACGTTTTTTCCACGTGTCTTGACATCCAATGTATCCATGCAAAGTTTGGTGAAGATCTGAGTATGTCGTTTTTGACCTTATCTGGAACCTCCCATCTGAAAATTTGAAAATTCTTAAAAAATTCGTCGAAAATCTTGATGTCTCCAATCTTTTGTTTCGTACGTTTTTTCCACGTGTCTTGACATGCAAAGTATCCCTGCAACGTTTGGTGAAGATCTGAGTATGTAGTTTTTGACCTTATCTGGAACCTCCTATCTGAAAATTTGAAAATTCTTCAAAAATTCGTCGAAAATCTTGATGTCTCCAATCTCTTGTTTTGTACGTTTTTTCCACGTGTCTTGACATCCAATGTATTCCTGCAATGTTTGGTGGAGATCTGAGTATGTAGTTTTAGACCTTATCTGGAACCTCCTATCTGAAAATTTGAAAATTCTTCAAAAATTCGTCCAAAATCTTGATGTCTCCAATCTCTTGTTTTGTACGTTTTTTCCACGTGTCTCGACCTCCAATGGATCCCTGCAAAGTTTGGTGAAGATCTGAGTATGTCGTTTTTGACCTTATCTGGAACATCCTTTCTGAAAATTTGAAAATTCTTAAAAAATTCGTCGAAAATCTTGATGTCTCCAATCTCTTGTTTTGTACGTTTTTTCCACGTGTCTTGACATCCAATGTATCCCTGCAAAGTTTGGTGAAGATCTGAGTATGTAGTTTTTGACCTTATCTGGAACCTCCTATCTGAAAATTTGAAAATTCTTAAAAAATTCGTCCAAAATCTTGATGTCTCCAATCTCTTGTTTTGTACGTTTTTTCCACGTGTCTTGATATCCAATGTATCCCTGCAAAGTTTGGTGAAGATCTGAGTATGTCGTTTTTGACCTTATCTGGAACATCCTTTCTGAAAATTTGAAAATTGTTAAAAAATTCGTCCAAAATCTTGATGTCTCCAATCTCTTTTTTGTACGTTTTTTCCACGTGTCTTGACATCCAATGTATCCCTGCAAAGTTTGGTGAAGATCTGAGTATGTAGTTTTTGACCTTATCTGGAACCTCCCATCTGAAAATTTGAAAATTCTTAAAAAATTCGACCAAAATCTTGATGTCTCCAATCTTTTGTTTTGTACGTTTTTTCCACGTGTCTTGACACATAATGTATCCATGCAAAATTTGGTGAAGATCTGAGTATGTAGTTTTTGACCTTATATGGAACCTCCTATCTGAAAATTTGAAAATTCTTAAAAAATTCGTCCAAAATCTTGATGTCTCCAATCTCTTGTTTTGTACGTTTTTTCCACGTGTCTTGACATCCAATGTATCCCTGCAAAGTTTGGTGAAGATCTGATTATGTAGTTTTTGACCTTATCTGGAACCTCCCATCTGAAAATTTGAAAATTCCTAAAAAATCCGTGCAAAATCTTGATGACCCCAATCTCTTGTTTTGTACGTTTTTTCCACGTGTCTTGACATCCAATGTATTCCTGCAATGTTTGGTGAAGATCTGAGTATGTTGTTTTTGACCTTATATGGAACCTCCTATCTGAAAATTTGAAAATTCTTAAAAAATTCGACCAAAATCTTGATGTTCCGAATCCTATGTTTTGTATGTTTTTTCCACGTGTCTTGACATCCAATGTATCCATGCAAAGTTTGGTGAAGATCTGAGTATGTAGTTTTTGACCTTATATTGAACCTCCCATCTGAAAATTTGAAAATTCTTAAAAAATTCGTCCAAAATCTTGATGACCCCAATCTCTTGTTTTGTACGTTTTTTCCACGTGTCTTGACATCCAAAGTATCCCTGCAAAGTTTGGTGAAGATCTGAGTATGTAGTTTTTGACCTTATATGGAACCTCCTTTCTGAAAATTTGAGAATTCTTAAAAAAATCGTCCAAAATCTTGATGTCTCCAATCTCTTGTTTTGTACGTTTTTTCCACGTGTCTTGACATCCAATGTATCCATGCAAAGTTTGGTGAAGATCTGAGTATGTCGTTTTTGACCTTATCTGGAACCTCCCATCTGAAAATTTGAAAATTCTTAAAAAATTCGTCGAAAATCTTGATGTCTCCAATCTTTTGTTTTGTACGTTTTTTCCACGTGTCTTGACATGCAAAGTATCCCTGCAACGTTTGGTGAAGATCTGAGTATGTAGTTTTTGACCTTATCTGGAACCTCCTATCTGAAAATTTGAAAATTCTTCAAAAATTCGTCGAAAATCTTGATGTCTCCAATCTCTTGTTTTGTACGTTTTTTCCACGTGTCTTGACATCCAATGTATTCCTGCAATGTTTGGTGGAGATCTGAGTATGTAGTTTTAGACCTTATCTGGAACCTCCTATCTGAAAATTTGAAAATTCTTCAAAAATTCGTCCAAAATCTTGATGTCTCCAATCTCTTGTTTTGTACGTTTTTTCCACGTGTCTCGACCTCCAATGGATCCCTGCAAAGTTTGGTGAAGATCTGAGTATGTCGTTTTTGACCTTATCTGGAACATCCTTTCTGAAAATTTGAAAATTCTTAAAAAATTCGTCGAAAATCTTGATGTCTCCAATCTCTTGTTTTGTACGTTTTTTCCACGTGTCTTGACATCCAATGTATCCCTGCAAAGTTTGGTGAAGATCTGAGTATGTAGTTTTTGACCTTATCTGGAACCTCCTATCTGAAAATTTGAAAATTCTTAAAAAATTCGTCCAAAATCTTGATGTCTCCAATCTCTTGTTTTGTACGTTTTTTCCACGTGTCTTGATATCCAATGTATCCCTGCAAAGTTTGGTGAAGATCTGAGTATGTCGTTTTTGACCTTATCTGGAACATCCTTTCTGAAAATTTGAAAATTGTTAAAAAATTCGTCCAAAATCTTGATGTCTCCAATCTCTTTTTTGTACGTTTTTTCCACGTGTCTTGACATCCAATGTATCCCTGCAAAGTTTGGTGAAGATCTGAGTATGTAGTTTTTGACCTTATCTGGAACCTCCCATCTGAAAATTTGAAAATTCTTAAAAAATTCGTCGAAAATCTTGATGTTCCGAATCCTATGTTTTGTATGTTTTTTCCACGTGTCTTGACATCCAATGTATCCATGCAAAGTTTGGTGAAGATCTGAGTATGTAGTTTTTGACCTTATATTGAACCTCCCATCTGAAAATTTGAAAATTCTTAAAAAATTCGTCCAAAATCTTGATGACCCCAATCTCTTGTTTTGTACGTTTTTTCCACGTGTCTTGACATCCAAAGTATCCCTGCAAAGTTTGGTGAAGATCTGAGTATGTAGTTTTTGACCTTATATGGAACCTCCTTTCTGAAAATTTGAGAATTCTTAAAAAAATCGTCCAAAATCTTGATGTCTCCAATCTCTTGTTTTGTACGTTTTTTCCACGTGTCTTGACATCCAATGTATCCATGCAAAGTTTGGTGAAGATCTGAGTATGTCGTTTTTGACCTTATCTGGAACCTCCCATCTGAAAATTTGAAAATTCTTAAAAAATTCGTCGAAAATCTTGATGTCTCCAATCTTTTGTTTTGTACGTTTTTTCCACGTGTCTTGACATGCAAAGTATCCCTGCAACGTTTGGTGAAGATCTGAGTATGTAGTTTTTGACCTTATCTGGAACCTCCTATCTGAAAATTTGAAAATTCTTCAAAAATTCGTCGAAAATCTTGATGTCTCCAATCTCTTGTTTTGTACGTTTTTTCCACGTGTCTTGACATCCAATGTATTCCTGCAATGTTTGGTGGAGATCTGAGTATGTAGTTTTAGACCTTATCTGGAACCTCCTATCTGAAAATTTGAAAATTCTTCAAAAATTCGTCCAAAATCTTGATGTCTCCAATCTCTTGTTTTGTACGTTTTTTCCACGTGTCTCGACCTCCAATGGATCCCTGCAAAGTTTGGTGAAGATCTGAGTATGTCGTTTTTGACCTTATCTGGAACATCCTTTCTGAAAATTTGAAAATTCTTAAAAAATTCGTCGAAAATCTTGATGTCTCCAATCTCTTGTTTTGTACGTTTTTTCCACGTGTCTTGACATCCAATGTATCCCTGCAAAGTTTGGTGAAGATCTGAGTATGTAGTTTTTGACCTTATCTGGAACCTCCTATCTGAAAATTTGAAAATTCTTAAAAAATTCGTCCAAAATCTTGATGTCTCCAATCTCTTGTTTTGTACGTTTTTTCCACGTGTCTTGATATCCAATGTATCCCTGCAAAGTTTGGTGAAGATCTGAGTATGTCGTTTTTGACCTTATCTGGAACATCCTTTCTGAAAATTTGAAAATTGTTAAAAAATTCGTCCAAAATCTTGATGTCTCCAATCTCTTTTTTGTACGTTTTTTCCACGTGTCTTGACATCCAATGTATCCCTGCAAAGTTTGGTGAAGATCTGAGTATGTAGTTTTTGACCTTATCTGGAACCTCCCATCTGAAAATTTGAAAATTCTTAAAAAATTCGACCAAAATCTTGATGTCTCCAATCTTTTGTTTTGTACGTTTTTTCCACGTGTCTTGACGCATAATGTATCCATGCAAAGTTTGGTGAAGATCTGAGTATGTAGTTTTTGACCTTATATGGAACCTCCTATCTGAAAATTTGAAAATTCTTAAAAAATTCGTCCAAAATCTTGATGTCTCCAATCTCTTGTTTTGTACGTTTTTTCCACGTGTCTTGACATCCAATGTATCCCTGCAAAGTTTGGTGAAGATCTGAGTATGTAGTTTTTGACCTTATCTGGAACCTCCCATCTGAAAATTTGAAAATTCCTAAAAAATCCGTGCAAAATCTTGATGACCCCAATCTCTTGTTTTGTACGTTTTTTCCACGTGTCTTGACATCCAATGTATTCCTGCAATGTTTGGTGAAGATCTGAGTATGTAGTTTTTGACCTTATATGGAACCTCCTATCTGAAAATTTGAAAATTCTTAAAAAATTCGACCAAAATCTTGATGTTCCGAATCCTATGTTTTGTATGTTTTTTCCACGTGTCTTGACATCCAATGTATCCATGCAAAGTTTGGTGAAGATCTGAGTATGTAGTTTTTGACCTTATATTGAACCTCCCATCTGAAAATTTGAAAATTCTTAAAAAATTCGTCCAAAATCTTGATGACCCCAATCTCTTGTTTTGTACGTTTTTTCCACGTGTCTTGACATCCAAAGTATCCCTGCAAAGTTTGGTGAAGATCTGAGTATGTAGTTTTTGACCTTATATGGAACCTCCTTTCTTAAAATTTGAGAAATCTTAAAAAATTCGTCCAAAATCTTGATGTCTCCAATCTCTTGTTTTGTACGTTTTTTCCACGTGTCTTGACATCCAATGTATCCATGCAAAGTTTGGTGAAGATCTGAGTATGTCGTTTTTGACCTTATCTGGAACCTCCTATCTGAAAATTTGAAAATTCTTCAAAAATTCGTCGAAATTCTTGATGTCTCCAATCTCTTGTTTTGTACGTTTTTTCCACGTGTCTTGACATCCAATGTATTCCTGCAATGTTTGGTGGAGATCTGAGTATGTAGTTTTAGACCTTATCTGGAACCTCCTATCTGAAAATTTGAAAATTCTTCAAAAATTCGTCCAAAATCTTGATGTCTCCAATCTCTTGTTTTGTACGTTTTTTCCACGTGTCTCGACCTCCAATGGATCCCTGCAAAGTTTGGTGAAGATCTGAGTATGTCGTTTTTGACCTTATCTGGAACATCCTTTCTGAAAATTTGAAAATTCTTAAAAAATTCGTCGAAAATCTTGATGTCTCCAATCTCTTGTTTTGTACGTTTTTTCCACGTGTCTTGACATCCAATGTATCCCTGCAAAGTTTGGTGAAGATCTGAGTATGTAGTTTTTGACCTTATATGGAACCTCCTATCTGAAAATTTGAAAATTCTTAAAAAATTCGTCCAAAATCTTGATGTCTCCAATCTCTTGTTTTGTACGTTTTTTCCACGTGTCTCGACCTCCAATGGATCCCTGCAAAGTTTGGTGAAGATCTGAGTATGTCGTTTTTGACCTTATCTGGAACCTCCCATCTGAAAATTTGAAAATTCTTAAAAAATTCGTCGAAAATCTTGATGTCTCCGATCTCTTGTTTTGTACGTTTTTTCCACGTGTCTTGACATGCAAAGTATTCCTGCAAAGTTTGGTGAAGATCTGAGTATGTAGTTTTTGACCTCATCTGGAACCTCCTATCTGAAAATTTGAAAATTCTTAAAAAATTCGTCCAAAATCTTGATGTCTCCAATCTCTTGTTTTGTACGTTTTTTCCACGTGTCTTGACATCCAATGTATCCCTGCAATGTTTGGTGAAGATCTGAGTATGTAGTTTTTGACCTTATCTGGAACCTCCCATCTGAAAATTTGAAAATTCCTAAAAAATCCGTCCAAAATCTTGATGACCCCAATCTCTTGTTTTGTACGTTTTTTCCACGTGTCTTGACATCCAATGTATCCCTGCAAAGTTTGGTGAAGATCTGAGTATGTAGTTTTTGATCTTATCTGGAACCTCCTATCTGAAAATTTGAAAATTCTTAAAAAATTCGTCCAAAATCTTGATGTCTCCAATCTCTTGTTTTGTACGTTTTTTCCACGTGTCTTGATATCCAATGTATCCCTGCAAAGTTTGGTGAAGATCTGAGTATGTCGTTTTTGACCTTATCTGGAACATCCTTTCTGAAAATTTGAAAATTGTTAAAAAATTCGTCCAAAATCTTGATGTCTCCTATCTCTTGTTTTGTACGTTTTTTCCACGTGTCTTGACATCCAATGTATCCCTGCAAAGTTTGGTGAAGATCTGAGTATGTAGTTTTTGACCTTATCTGGAACCTCCCATCTGAAAATTTGAAAATTCTTAAAAAATTCGACCAATATCTTGATGTCTCCAATCTCTTGTTTTGTACGTTTTTTCCACGTGTCTTGACACATAATGTATCCATGCAAAGTTTGGTGAAGATCTGAGTATGCAGTTTTTGACCTTATATGGAACCTCCTATCTGAAAATTTAAAAATTCTTAAAAAATTCGTCCAAAATCTTGATGTCTCCAATCTCTTGTTTTGTACGTTTTTTCTACGTGTCTTGACATCCAATGTATCCCTGCAAAGTTTGGTGAAGATCTGAGTATGTAGTTTTTGACCTTATCTGGAACCTCCCATCTGAAAATTTGAAAATTCCTAAAAAATCCGTCCAAAATCTTGATGACCCCAATCTCTTGTTTTGTACGTTTTTTCCACGTGTCTTGACATTCAATGTATCCATGCAAAGTTTGGTGAAGATCTGAGTATGTAGTTTTTGACCTTATATGGAACCTCCTTTCTGAAAATTTGAAAATTCTTAAAAAATTCGTCCAAAATCTTGATGACCCCAATCTCTTGTTTTGTACGTTTTTTCCACGTGTCTTGACATCCAATGTATCCCTGCAAAGTTTGGTGAAGATCTGAGTTTGTAGTTTTTGACCTTATATGGAACCTCCTTTCTGAAAATTTGAGAATTCTTAAAAAATTCGTCCAAAATCTTGATGTCTCCAATCTCTTGTTTTGTACGTTTTTTCCACGTGTCTTGACATCCAATGTATCCATGCAAAGTTTGGTGAAGATCTGAGTATGTCGTTTTTGACCTTATCTGGAACCTCCCAACTGAAAATTTGAAAATTCTTAAAAAATTCGTCGAAAATCTTGATGTCTCCAATCTCTTGTTTTGTACGTTTTTTCCACGTGTCTTGACATGCAAAGTATCCCTGCAACGTTTGGTGAAGATCTGAGTATGTAGTTTTTGACCTTATCTGGAACCTCCTATCTGAAAATTTGAAAATTCTTCAAAAATTCGTCGAAAATCTTGATGTCTCCAATCTCTTGTTTTGTACGTTTTTTCCACGTGTCTTGACATCCAATGTATCCCTGCAATGTTTGGTTGAGATCTGAGTATGTAGTTTTTGACCTTATCTGGAACCTCCTATCTGAAAATTTGAAAATTCTTCAAAAATTCGTCCAAAATCTTGATGTCTCCAATCTCTTGTTTTGTACGTTTTTTCCACGTGTCTCGACCTCCAATGTATCCCTGCAAAGTTTGGTGAAGATCTGAGTATGTCGTTTTTGACCTTATCTGGAACATCCTTTCTGAAAATTTGAAAATTCTTAAAAAATTCGTCGAAAATCTTGATGTCTCCAATCTCTTGTTTTGTACGTTTTTTCCACGGGTCTTGACATCCAATGTATCCCTGCAAAGTTTGGTGAAGATCTGAGTATGTAGTTTTTGACCTTATATGGAACCTCCTATCTGAAAATTTGAAAATTCTTAAAAAATTCGTCCAAAATCTTGATGTCACCAATCCTATGTTTTGTATGTTTTTTCCACGTGTCTTGACATCCAATGTATCCATGCAAAGTTTGGTGAAGATCTGAGTATGTCGTTTTTGACCTTATCTGGAACCTCCCATCTGAAAATTTGAAAATTCTTATAAAATTCGTCGTAAATCTTGATGTCTCCGATCTCTTGTTTTGTACGTTTTTTCCACGTGTCTTGACATGCAAAGTATTCCTGCAAAGTTTGGTGAAGATCTGACTATGTAGTTTTTGACCTCATCTGGAACCTCCTATCTGAAAATTTGAAAATTCTTTAAAAATTCGTCCAAAATATTGATGTCTCCAATCTCTTGTTTTGTACGTTTTTTCCACGTGTCTTGACATCCAATGTATCCCTGCAATGTTTGGTGAAGATCTGAGTCTAGTTTTTGACCTTATCTGGAACCTCCCATCTGAAAATTTGAAAATTCCTAAAAAATCCGTCCAAAATCTTGATGACCCCAATCTCTTGTTTTGTACGTTTTTTCCACGTGTCTTGACATCCAATGTATCCCTGCAAAGTTTGGTGAAGATCTGAGTATGTAGTTTTTGACCTTATCTGGATCCTCCTATCTGAAAATTTGAAAATTCTTAAAAAATTCGTCCAAAATCTTGATGTCTCCAATCTCTTGTTTTGTACGTTTTTTCCACGTGTCTTGATATCCAATGTATCCCTGCAAAGTTTGGTGAAGATCTGAGTATGTCGTTTTTGACCTTATCTGGAACATCCTTTCTGAAAATTTGAAAATTGTTAAAAAATTCGTCCAAAATCTTGATGTCTACAATCTCTTTTTGTACGTTTTTTCCACGTGTCTTGACATCCAATGTATCCCTGCAAAGTTTGGTGAAGATCTGAGTATGTAGTTTTTGACCTTATCTGGAACCTCCCATCTGAAAATTTGAAAATTCTTAAAAAATTCGACCAAAATCTTGATGTCTCCAATCTTTTGTTTTGTACGTTTTTTCCACGTGTCTTGACACATAATGTATCCATGCAAAGTTTGGTGAAGATCTGAGTATGTAGTTTTTGACCTTATATGGAACCTCCTATCTGAAAATTTGAAAATTCTTAAAAAATTCGTCCAAAATCTTGATGTCTCCAATCTCTTGTTTTGTACGTTTTTTCCACGTGTCTTGACATCCAATGTATCCCTGCAAAGTTTGGTGAAGATCTGAGTATGTAGTTTTTGACCTTATCTGGAACCTCCCATCTGAAAATTTGAAAATTCCTAAAAAATCCGTGCAAAATCTTGATGACCCCAATCTCTTGTTTTGTACGTTTTTTCCACGTGTCTTGACATCCAATGTATCCCTGCAAAGTTTGGTGAAGATCTGAGTTTGTAGTTTTTGACCTTATATGGAACCTCCTTTCTGAAAATTTGAGAATTCTTAAAAAATTCGTCCAAAATCTTGATGTCTCCAATCTCTTGTTTTGTACGTTTTTTCCACGTGTCTTGACATCCAATGTATCCATGCAAAGTTTGGTGAAGATCTGAGTATGTCGTTTTTGACCTTATCTGGAACCTCCCAACTGAAAATTTGAAAATTCTTAAAAAATTCGTCGAAAATCTTGATGTCTCCAATCTCTTGTTTTGTACGTTTTTTCCACGTGTCTTGACATGCAAAGTATCCCTGCAACGTTTGGTGAAGATCTGAGTATGTAGTTTTTGACCTTATCTGGAACCTCCTATCTGAAAATTTGAAAATTCTTCAAAAATTCGTCGAAAATCTTGATGTCTCCAATCTCTTGTTTTGTACGTTTTTTCCACGTGTCTTGACATCCAATGTATCCCTGCAATGTTTGGTTGAGATCTGAGTATGTAGTTTTTGACCTTATCTGGAACCTCCTATCTGAAAATTTGAAAATTCTTCAAAAATTCGTCCAAAATCTTGATGTCTCCAATCTCTTGTTTTGTACGTTTTTTCCACGTGTCTCGACCTCCAATGTATCCCTGCAAAGTTTGGTGAAGATCTGAGTATGTCGTTTTTGACCTTATCTGGAACATCCTTTCTGAAAATTTGAAAATTCTTAAAAAATTCGTCGAAAATCTTGATGTCTCCAATCTCTTGTTTTGTACGTTTTTTCCACGGGTCTTGACATCCAATGTATCCCTGCAAAGTTTGGTGAAGATCTGAGTATGTAGTTTTTGACCTTATATGGAACCTCCTATCTGAAAATTTGAAAATTCTTAAAAAATTCGTCCAAAATCTTGATGTCACCAATCCTATGTTTTGTATGTTTTTTCCACGTGTCTTGACATCCAATGTATCCATGCAAAGTTTGGTGAAGATCTGAGTATGTCGTTTTTGACCTTATCTGGAACCTCCCATCTGAAAATTTGAAAATTCTTATAAAATTCGTCGTAAATCTTGATGTCTCCGATCTCTTGTTTTGTACGTTTTTTCCACGTGTCTTGACATGCAAAGTATTCCTGCAAAGTTTGGTGAAGATCTGACTATGTAGTTTTTGACCTCATCTGGAACCTCCTATCTGAAAATTTGAAAATTCTTTAAAAATTCGTCCAAAATATTGATGTCTCCAATCTCTTGTTTTGTACGTTTTTTCCACGTGTCTTGACATCCAATGTATCCCTGCAATGTTTGGTGAAGATCTGAGTCTAGTTTTTGACCTTATCTGGAACCTCCCATCTGAAAATTTGAAAATTCCTAAAAAATCCGTCCAAAATCTTGATGACCCCAATCTCTTGTTTTGTACGTTTTTTCCACGTGTCTTGACATCCAATGTATCCCTGCAAAGTTTGGTGAAGATCTGAGTATGTAGTTTTTGACCTTATCTGGATCCTCCTATCTGAAAATTTGAAAATTCTTAAAAAATTCGTCCAAAATCTTGATGTCTCCAATCTCTTGTTTTGTACGTTTTTTCCACGTGTCTTGATATCCAATGTATCCCTGCAAAGTTTGGTGAAGATCTGAGTATGTCGTTTTTGACCTTATCTGGAACATCCTTTCTGAAAATTTGAAAATTGTTAAAAAATTCGTCCAAAATCTTGATGTCTACAATCTCTTTTTGTACGTTTTTTCCACGTGTCTTGACATCCAATGTATCCCTGCAAAGTTTGGTGAAGATCTGAGTATGTAGTTTTTGACCTTATCTGGAACCTCCCATCTGAAAATTTGAAAATTCTTAAAAAATTCGACCAAAATCTTGATGTCTCCAATCTTTTGTTTTGTACGTTTTTTCCACGTGTCTTGACACATAATGTATCCATGCAAAGTTTGGTGAAGATCTGAGTATGTAGTTTTTGACCTTATATGGAACCTCCTATCTGAAAATTTGAAAATTCTTAAAAAATTCGTCCAAAATCTTGATGTCTCCAATCTCTTGTTTTGTACGTTTTTTCCACGTGTCTTGACATCCAATGTATCCCTGCAAAGTTTGGTGAAGATCTGAGTATGTAGTTTTTGACCTTATCTGGAACCTCCCATCTGAAAATTTGAAAATTCCTAAAAAATCCGTGCAAAATCTTGATGACCCCAATCTCTTGTTTTGTACGTTTTTTCCACGTGTCTTGACATCCAATGTATCCATGCAAAGTTTGGTGAAGATCTGAGTATGTCGTTTTTGACCTTATCTGGAACCTCCCATCTGAAAATTTGAAAATTCTTAAAAAATTCGTCGAAAATCTTGATGTCTCCAATCTCTTGTTTTGTACGTTTTTTCCACGTGTCTTGACATGCAAAGTATCCCTGCAACGTTTGGTGAAGATCTGAGTATGTAGTTTTTGACCTTATCTGGAACCTCCTATCTGAAAATTTGAAAATTCTTCAAAAATTCGTCGAAAATCTTGATGTCTCCAATCTCTTGTTTTGTACGTTTTTTCCACGTGTCTTGACATCCAATGTATCCCTGCAATGTTTGGTGGAGATCTGAGTATGTAGTTTTTGACCTTATCTGGGACCTCCTATCAGAAAATTTGAAAATTCTTCAAAAATTCGTCCAAAATCTTGATGTCTCCAATCTCTTGTTTTGTACGTTTTTTCCACGTGTCTCGACCTCCAATGTATCCCTGCAAAGTTTGGTGAAGATCTGAGTATGTCGTTTTTGACCTTATCTGGAACATCCTTTCTGAAAATTTGAAAATTCTTAAAAAATTCGTCGAAAATCTTGATGTCTACAATCTCTTGTTTTGTACGTTTTTTCCACGTGTCTTGACATCCAATGTATCCCTGCAAAGTTTGGTGAAGATCTGAGTATGTAGTTTTTGACCTTATATGGAACCTCCTTTCTGAAAATTTGAAAATTCTCAAAAAATTCGTCCATAATCTTGATGTCTCCAATCTCTTGTTTTGTACGTTTTTTCCACGTGTCTTGACATCCAATGTATCCCTGCAAAGTTTGGTGAAGATCTGAGTATGTAGTTTTTGACCTTATATGGAACCTCCTATCTGAAAATTTGAAAATTCTTAAAAAATTCGTCCAAAATCTTGATGTCACCAATCCTATGTTTTGTATGTTTTTTCCACGTGTCTTGACATCCAATGTATCCATGCAAAGTTTGGTGAAGATCTGAGTATGTCGTTTTTGACCTTATCTGGAACCTCCCATCTGAAAATTTGAAAATTCTTAAAAAATTCGTCGAAAATCTTGATGTCTCCGATCTCTTGTTTTGTACGTTCTTTCCACGTGTCTTGACATGCAAAGTATTCCTGCAAAGTTTGGTGAAGATCTGAGTATGTAGTTTTTGACCTCATCTGGAACCTCCTATCTGAAAATTTGAAAATTCTTAAAAAATTCGTCCAAAATTTTGATGTCTCCAATCTCTTGTTTTGTACGTTTTTTCCACGTGTCTTGACATCCAATGTATCCCTGCAATGTTTGGTGAAGATCTGAGTATGTAGTTTTTGACCTTATCTGGAACCTCCCATCTGAAAATTTGAAAATTCCTAAAAAATCCGTCCAAAATCTTGATGACCCCAATCTCTTGTTTTGTACGTTTTTTCCACGTGTCTTGACATCCAATGTATCCCTGCAAAGTTTGGTGAAGATCTGAGTATGTAGTTTTTGACCTTATCTGGAACCTCCTATCTGAAAATTTGAAAATTCTTAAAAAATTCGTCCAAAATCTTGATGTCTCCAATCTCTTGTTTTGTACGTTTTTTCCACGTGTCTTGATATCCAATGTATCCCTGCAAAGTTTGGTGAAGATCTGAGTATGTCGTTTTTGACCTTATCTGGAACATCCTTTCTGAAAATTTGAAAATTGTTAAAAAATTCGTCCAAAATCTTGATGTCTCCAATCTCTTTTTTGTACGTTTTTTCCACGTGTCTTGACATCCAATGTATCCCTGCAAAGTTTGGTGAAGATCTGAGTATGTAGTTTTTGACCTTATCTGGAACCTCCTATCTGAAAATTTGAAAATTCTTCAAAAATTCGACCAAAATCTTGATGTCTCCAATCTTTTGTTTTGTACGTTTTTTCCACGTGTCTTGACACATAATGTATCCATGCAAAGTTTGGTGAAGATCTGAGTATGTAGTTTTTGACCTTATATGGAACCTCCTATCTGAAAATTTGAAAATTCTTAAAAAATTCGTCCAAAATCTTGATGTCTCCAATCTCTTGTTTTGTACGTTTTTTCCACGTGTCTTGACATCCAATGTATCCCTGCAAAGTTTGGTGAAGATCTGAGTATGTAGTTTTTGACCTTATCTGGAACCTCCCATCTGAAAATTTGAAAATTCCTAAAAAATCCGTGCAAAATCTTGATGACCCCAATCTCTTGTTTTGTACGTTTTTTCCACGTGTCTTGACATCCAATGTATTCCTGCAATGTTTGGTGAAGATCTGAGTATGTAGTTTTTGACCTTATATGGAACCTCCTATCTGAAAATTTGAAAATTCTTAAAAAATTCGACCAAAATCTTGATGTTCCGAATCCTATGTTTTGTATGTTTTTTCCACGTGTCTTGACATCCAATGTATCCATGCAAAGTTTGGTGAAGATCTGAGTATGTAGTTTTTGACCTTATATTGAACCTCCCATCTGAAAATTTGAAAATTCTTAAAAAATTCGTCCAAAATCTTGATGACCCCAATCTCTTGTTTTGTACGTTTTTCCACGTGTCTTGACATCCAAAGTATCCCTGCAAAGTTTGGTGAAGATCTGAGTATGTAGTTTTTGACCTTATATGGAACCTCCTTTCTGAAAATTTGAGAATTCTTAAAAAATTCGTCCAAAATCTTGATGTCTCCAATCTCTTGTTTTGTACGTTTTTTCCACGTGTCTTGACATCCAATGTATCCATGCAAAGTTTGGTGAAGATCTGAGTATGTCGTTTTTGACCTTATCTGGAACCTCCCATCTGAAAATTTGAAAATTCTTAAAAAATTCGTCGAAAATCTTGATGTCTCCAATCTTTTGTTTTGTACGTTTTTTCCACGTGTCTTGACATACAAAGTATCCCTGCAACGTTTGGTGAAGATCTGAGTATGTAGTTTTTGACCTTATCTGGAACCTCCTATCTGAAAATTTGAAAATTCTTCAAAAATTCGTCGAAATTCTTGATGTCTCCAATCTCTTGTTTTGTACGTTTTTTCCACGTGTCTTGACATCCAATGTATTCCTGCAATGTTTGGTGGAGATCTGAGTATGTAGTTTTAGACCTTATCTGGAACCTCCTATCTGAAAATTTGAAAATTCTTCAAAAATTCGTCCAAAATCTTGATGTCTCCAATCTCTTGTTTTGTACGTTTTTTCCACGTGTCTCGACCTCCAATGGATCCCTGCAAAGTTTGGTGAAGATCTGAGTATGTCGTTTTTGACCTTATCTGGAACATCCTTTCTGAAAATTTGAAAATTCTTAAAAAATTCGTCGAAAATCTTGATGTCTCCAATCTCTTGTTTTGTACGTTTTTTCCACGTGTCTTGACATCCAATGTATCCCTGCAAAGTTTGGTGAAGATCTGAGTATGTAGTTTTTGACCTTATCTGGAACCTCCCATCTGAAAATTTGAAAATTCTTAAAAAATTCGACCAATATCTTGATGTCTCCAATCTCTTGTTTTGTACGTTTTTTCCACGTGTCTTGACACATAATGTATCCATGCAAAGTTTGGTGAAGATCTGAGTATGTAGTTTTTGACTTTATATGGAACCTCCTATCTGAAAATTTAAAAATTCTTAAAAAATTCGTCCAAAATCTTGATGTCTCCAATCTCTTGTTTTGTACGTTTTTTCCACGTGTCTTGACATCCAATGTATCCCTGCAAAGTTTGGTGAAGATCTGAGTATGTAGTTTTTGACCTTTTCTGGAACCTCCCATCTGAAAATTTGAAAATTCTTAAAAAATTCGACCAAAATCTTGATGTCTCCAATCTTTTGTTTTGTACGTTTTTTCCACGTGTCTTGACACATAATGTATCCATGCAAAGTTTGGTGAAGATCTGAGTATGTAGTTTTTGACCTTATATGGAACCTCCTATCTGAAAATTTGAAAATTCTTAAAAAATTCGTCCAAAATCTTGATGTCTCCAATCTCTTGTTTTGTACGTTTTTTCCACGTGTCTTGACATCCAATGTATCCCTGCAAAGTTTGGTGAAGATCTGAGTATGTAGTTTTTGACCTTTTCTGGAACCTCCCATCTGAAAATTTGAAAATTCTTAAAAAATTCGACCAAAATCTTGATGTCTCCAATCTTTTGTTTTGTACGTTTTTTCCACGTGTCTTGACACATAATGTATCCATGCAAAGTTTGGTGAAGATCTGAGTATGTAGTTTTTGACTTTATATGGAACCTCCTATCTGAAAATTTAAAAATTCTTAAAAAATTCGTCCAAAATCTTGATGTCTCCAATCTCTTGTTTTGTACGTTTTTTCCACGTGTCTTGACATCCAATGTATCCCTGCAAAGTTTGGTGAAGATCTGAGTATGTAGTTTTTGACCTTATCTGGAACCTCCCATCTGAAAATTTGAAAATTCCTAAAAAATCCGTGCAAAATCTTGATGACCCCAATCTCTTGTTTTGTACGTTTTTTCCACGTGTCTTGACATCCAATGTATCCATGCAAAGTTTGGTGAAGATCTGAGTATGTCGTTTTTGACCTTATCTGGAACCTCCCATCTGAAAATTTGAAAATTCTTAAAAAATTCGTCGAAAATCTTGATGTCTCCAATCTCTTGTTTTGTACGTTTTTTCCACGTGTCTTGACATGCAAAGTATCCCTGCAACGTTTGGTGAAGATCTGAGTATGTAGTTTTTGACCTTATCTGGAACCTCCTATCTGAAAATTTGAAAATTCTTCAAAAATTCGTCGAAAATCTTGATGTCTCCAATCTCTTGTTTTGTACGTTTTTTCCACGTGTCTTGACATCCAATGTATCCCTGCAATGTTTGGTGGAGATCTGAGTATGTAGTTTTTGACCTTATCTGGGACCTCCTATCAGAAAATTTGAAAATTCTTCAAAAATTCGTCCAAAATCTTGATGTCTCCAATCTCTTGTTTTGTACGTTTTTTCCACGTGTCTCGACCTCCAATGTATCCCTGCAAAGTTTGGTGAAGATCTGAGTATGTCGTTTTTGACCTTATCTGGAACATCCTTTCTGAAAATTTGAAAATTCTTAAAAAATTCGTCGAAAATCTTGATGTCTACAATCTCTTGTTTTGTACGTTTTTTCCACGTGTCTTGACATCCAATGTATCCCTGCAAAGTTTGGTGAAGATCTGAGTATGTAGTTTTTGACCTTATATGGAACCTCCTTTCTGAAAATTTGAAAATTCTCAAAAAATTCGTCCATAATCTTGATGTCTCCAATCTCTTGTTTTGTACGTTTTTTCCACGTGTCTTGACATCCAATGTATCCCTGCAAAGTTTGGTGAAGATCTGAGTATGTAGTTTTTGACCTTATATGGAACCTCCTATCTGAAAATTTGAAAATTCTTAAAAAATTCGTCCAAAATCTTGATGTCACCAATCCTATGTTTTGTATGTTTTTTCCACGTGTCTTGACATCCAATGTATCCATGCAAAGTTTGGTGAAGATCTGAGTATGTCGTTTTTGACCTTATCTGGAACCTCCCATCTGAAAATTTGAAAATTCTTAAAAAATTCGTCGAAAATCTTGATGTCTCCGATCTCTTGTTTTGTACGTTCTTTCCACGTGTCTTGACATGCAAAGTATTCCTGCAAAGTTTGGTGAAGATCTGAGTATGTAGTTTTTGACCTCATCTGGAACCTCCTATCTGAAAATTTGAAAATTCTTAAAAAATTCGTCCAAAATTTTGATGTCTCCAATCTCTTGTTTTGTACGTTTTTTCCACGTGTCTTGACATCCAATGTATCCCTGCAATGTTTGGTGAAGATCTGAGTATGTAGTTTTTGACCTTATCTGGAACCTCCCATCTGAAAATTTGAAAATTCCTAAAAAATCCGTCCAAAATCTTGATGACCCCAATCTCTTGTTTTGTACGTTTTTTCCACGTGTCTTGACATCCAATGTATCCCTGCAAAGTTTGGTGAAGATCTGAGTATGTAGTTTTTGACCTTATCTGGAACCTCCTATCTGAAAATTTGAAAATTCTTAAAAAATTCGTCCAAAATCTTGATGTCTCCAATCTCTTGTTTTGTACGTTTTTTCCACGTGTCTTGATATCCAATGTATCCCTGCAAAGTTTGGTGAAGATCTGAGTATGTCGTTTTTGACCTTATCTGGAACATCCTTTCTGAAAATTTGAAAATTGTTAAAAAATTCGTCCAAAATCTTGATGTCTCCAATCTCTTTTTTGTACGTTTTTTCCACGTATCTTGACATCCAATGTATCCCTGCAAAGTTTGGTGAAGATCTGAGTATGTAGTTTTTGACCTTATCTGGAACCTCCTATCTGAAAATTTGAAAATTCTTCAAAAATTCGACCAAAATCTTGATGTCTCCAATCTTTTGTTTTGTACGTTTTTTCCACGTGTCTTGACACATAATGTATCCATGCAAAGTTTGGTGAAGATCTGAGTATGTAGTTTTTGACCTTATATGGAACCTCCTATCTGAAAATTTGAAAATTCTTAAAAAATTCGTCCAAAATCTTGATGTCTCCAATCTCTTGTTTTGTACGTTTTTTCCACGTGTCTTGACATCCAATGTATCCCTGCAAAGTTTGGTGAAGATCTGAGTATGTAGTTTTTGACCTTATCTGGAACCTCCCATCTGAAAATTTGAAAATTCCTAAAAAATCCGTGCAAAATCTTGATGACCCCAATCTCTTGTTTTGTACGTTTTTTCCACGTGTCTTGACATCCAATGTATTCCTGCAATGTTTGGTGAAGATCTGAGTATGTAGTTTTTGACCTTATATGGAACCTCCTATCTGAAAATTTGAAAATTCTTAAAAAATTCGACCAAAATCTTGATGTTCCGAATCCTATGTTTTGTATGTTTTTTCCACGTGTCTTGACATCCAATGTATCCATGCAAAGTTTGGTGAAGATCTGAGTATGTAGTTTTTGACCTTATATTGAACCTCCCATCTGAAAATTTGAAAATTCTTAAAAAATTCGTCCAAAATCTTGATGACCCCAATCTCTTGTTTTGTACGTTTTTCCACGAGTCTTGACATCCAAAGTATCCCTGCAAAGTTTGGTGAAGATCTGAGTATGTAGTTTTTGACCTTATATGGAACCTCCTTTCTGAAAATTTGAGAATTCTTAAAAAATTCGTCCAAAATCTTGATGTCTCCAATCTCTTGTTTTGTACGTTTTTTCCACGTGTCTTGACATCCAATGTATCCATGCAAAGTTTGGTGAAGATCTGAGTATGTCGTTTTTGACCTTATCTGGAACCTCCCATCTGAAAATTTGAAAATTCTTAAAAAATTCGTCGAAAATCTTGATGTCTCCAATCTTTTGTTTTGTACGTTTTTTCCACGTGTCTTGACATACAAAGTATCCCTGCAACGTTTGGTGAAGATCTGAGTATGTAGTTTTTGACCTTATCTGGAACCTCCTATCTGAAAATTTGAAAATTCTTCAAAAATTCGTCGAAATTCTTGATGTCTCCAATCTCTTGTTTTGTACGTTTTTTCCACGTGTCTTGACATCCAATGTATTCCTGCAATGTTTGGTGGAGATCTGAGTATGTAGTTTTAGACCTTATCTGGAACCTCCTATCTGAAAATTTGAAAATTCTTCAAAAATTCGTCCAAAATCTTGATGTCTCCAATCTCTTGTTTTGTACGTTTTTTCCACGTGTCTCGACCTCCAATGGATCCCTGCAAAGTTTGGTGAAGATCTGAGTATGTCGTTTTTGACCTTATCTGGAACATCCTTTCTGAAAATTTGAAAATTCTTAAAAAATTCGTCGAAAATCTTGATGTCTCCAATCTCTTGTTTTGTACGTTTTTTCCACGTGTCTTGACATCCAATGTATCCCTGCAAAGTTTGGTGAAGATCTGAGTATGTAGTTTTTGACCTTATCTGGAACCTCCCATCTGAAAATTTGAAAATTCTTAAAAAATTCGACCAATATCTTGATGTCTCCAATCTCTTGTTTTGTACGTTTTTTCCACGTGTCTTGACACATAATGTATCCATGCAAAGTTTGGTGAAGATCTGAGTATGTAGTTTTTGACTTTATATGGAACCTCCTATCTGAAAATTTAAAAATTCTTAAAAAATTCGTCCAAAATCTTGATGTCTCCAATCTCTTGTTTTGTACGTTTTTTCCACGTGTCTTGACATCCAATGTATCCCTGCAAAGTTTGGTGAAGATCTGAGTATGTAGTTTTTGACCTTTTCTGGAACCTCCCATCTGAAAATTTGAAAATTCTTAAAAAATTCGACCAAAATCTTGATGTCTCCAATCTTTTGTTTTGTACGTTTTTTCCACGTGTCTTGACACATAATGTATCCATGCAAAGTTTGGTGAAGATCTGAGTATGTAGTTTTTGACCTTATATGGAACCTCCTATCTGAAAATTTGAAAATTCTTAAAAAATTCGTCCAAAATCTTGATGTCTCCAATCTCTTGTTTTGTACGTTTTTTCCACGTGTCTTGACATCCAATGTATCCCTGCAAAGTTTGGTGAAGATCTGAGTATGTAGTTTTTGACCTTATCTGGAACCTCCCATCTGAAAATTTGAAAATTCCTAAAAAATCCGTGCAAAATCTTGATGACCCCAATCTCTTGTTTTGTACGTTTTTTCCACGTGTCTTGACATCCAATGTATTCCTGCAATGTTTGGTGAAGATCTGAGTATGTAGTTTTTGACCTTATATGGAACCTCCTATCTGAAAATTTGAAAATTCTTAAAAAATTCGTCCAAAATCTTGATGTCACCAATCCTATGTTTTGTATGTTTTTTACCACGTGTCTTGACATCCAATGTATCCATGCAAAGTTTGGTGAAGATCTGAGTATGTCGTTTTTGACCTTATCTGGAACCTCCCATCTGAAAATTTGAAAATTCTTAAAAAATTCGTCCAAAATTTTGATGTCTCCAATCTCTTGTTTTGTACGTTTTTTCCACGTGTCTTGACATCCAATGTATCCCTGCAATGTTTGGTGAAGATCTGAGTATGTAGTTTTTGACCTTATCTGGAACCTCCCATCTGAAAATTTGAAAATTCCTAAAAAATCCGTCCAAAATCTTGATGACCCCAATCTCTTGTTTTGTACGTTTTTTCCACGTGTCTTGACATCCAATGTATCCCTGCAAAGTTTGGTGAAGATCTGAGTATGTAGTTTTTGACCTTATCTGGAACCTCCTATCTGAAAATTTGAAAATTCTTAAAAAATTCGTCCAAAATCTTGATGTCTCCAATCTCTTGTTTTGTACGTTTTTTCCACGTGTCTTGATATCCAATGTATCCCTGCAAAGTTTGGTGAAGATCTGAGTATGTCGTTTTTGACCTTATCTGGAACATCCTTTGTGAAAATTTGAAAATTGTTAAAAAATTCGTCCAAAATCTTGATGTCTCCAATCTCTTTTTTGTACGTTTTTTCCACGTGTCTTGACATCCAATGTATCCCTGCAAAGTTTGGTGAAGATCTGAGTATGTAGTTTTTGACCTTATCTGGAACCTCCTATCTGAAAATTTGAAAATTCTTCAAAAATTCGACCAAAATCTTGATGTCTCCAATCTTTTGTTTTGTACGTTTTTTCCACGTGTCTTGACACATAATGTATCCATGGAAAGTTTGGTGAAGATCTGAGTATGTAGTTTTTGACCTTATATGGAACCTCCTATCTGAAAATTTGAAAATTCTTAAAAAATTCGTCCAAAATCTTGATGTCTCCAATCTCTTGTTTTGTACGTTTTTTCCACGTGTCTTGACATCCAATGTATCCCTGCAAAGTTTGGTGAAGATCTGAGTATGTAGTTTTTGACCTTATCTGGAACCTCCCTCTGAAAATTTGAAAATTCCTAAAAAATCCGTGCAAAATCTTGATGACCCCAATCTCTTGTTTTGTACGTTTTTTCCACGTGTCTTGACATCCAATGTATTCCTGCAATGTTTGGTGAAGATCTGAGTATGTAGTTTTTGACCTTATATGGAACCTCCTATCTGAAAATTTGAAAATTCTTAAAAAATTCGACCAAAATCTTGATGTTCCGAATCCTATGTTTTGTATGTTTTTTCCACGTGTCTTGACATCCAATGTATCCATGCAAAGTTTGGTGAAGATCTGAGTATGTAGTTTTTGACCTTATATTGAACCTCCCATCTGAAAATTTGAAAATTCTTAAAAAATTCGTCCAAAATCTTGATGACCCCAATCTCTTGTTTTGTACGTTTTTCCACGTGTCTTGACATCCAAAGTATCCCTGCAAAGTTTGGTGAAGATCTGAGTATGTAGTTTTTGACCTTATATGGAACCTCCTTTCTGAAAATTTGAGAATTCTTAAAAAATTCGTCCAAAATCTTGATGTCTCCAATCTCTTGTTTTGTACGTTTTTTCCACGTGTCTTGACATCCAATGTATCCATGCAAAGTTTGGTGAAGATCTGAGTATGTCGTTTTTGACCTTATCTGGAACCTCCCATCTGAAAATTTGAAAATTCTTAAAAAATTCGTCGAAAATCTTGATGTCTCCAATCTTTTGTTTTGTACGTTTTTTCCACGTGTCTTGACATACAAAGTATCCCTGCAACGTTTGGTGAAGATCTGAGTATGTAGTTTTTGACCTTATCTGGAACCTCCTATCTGAAAATTTGAAAATTCTTCAAAAATTCGTCGAAATTCTTGATGTCTCCAATCTCTTGTTTTGTACGTTTTTTCCACGTGTCTTGACATCCAATGTATTCCTGCAATGTTTGGTGGAGATCTGAGTATGTAGTTTTAGACCTTATCTGGAACCTCCTATCTGAAAATTTGAAAATTCTTCAAAAATTCGTCCAAAATCTTGATGTCTCCAATCTCTTGTTTTGTACGTTTTTTCCACGTGTCTCGACCTCCAATGGATCCCTGCAAAGTTTGGTGAAGATCTGAGTATGTCGTTTTTGACCTTATCTGGAACATCCTTTCTGAAAATTTGAAAATTCTTAAAAAATTCGTCGAAAATCTTGATGTCTCCAATCTCTTGTTTTGTACGTTTTTTCCACGTGTCTTGACATCCAATGTATCCCTGCAAAGTTTGGTGAAGATCTGAGTATGTAGTTTTTGACCTTATCTGGAACCTCCCATCTGAAAATTTGAAAATTCTTAAAAAATTCGACCAATATCTTGATGTCTCCAATCTCTTGTTTTGTACGTTTTTTCCACGTGTCTTGACACATAATGTATCCATGCAAAGTTTGGTGAAGATCTGAGTATGTTGTTTTTGACTTTATATGGAACCTCCTATCTGAAAATTTAAAAATTCTTAAAAAATTCGTCCAAAATCTTGATGTCTCCAATCTCTTGTTTTGTACGTTTTTTCCACGTGTCTTGACATCCAATGTATCCCTGCAAAGTTTGGTGAAGATCTGAGTATGTAGTTTTTGACCTTTTCTGGAACCTCCCATCTGAAAATTTGAAAATTCTTAAAAAATTCGACCAAAATCTTGATGTCTCCAATCTTTTGTTTTGTACGTTTTTTCCACGTGTCTTGACACATAATGTATCCATGCAAAGTTTGGTGAAGATCTGAGTATGTAGTTTTTGACCTTATATGGAACCTCCTATCTGAAAATTTGAAAATTCTTTAAAAATTCGTCCAAAATCTTGATGTCTCCAATCTCTTGTTTTGTACGTTTTTTCCACGTGTCTTGACATCCAATGTATCCCTGCAAAGTTTGGTGAAGATCTGAGTATGTAGTTTTTGACCTTATCTGGAACCTCCCATCTGAAAATTTGAAAATTCCTAAAAAATCCGTGCAAAATCTTGATGACCCCAATCTCTTGTTTTGTACGTTTTTTCCACGTGTCTTGACATCCAATGTATTCCTGCAATGTTTGGTGAAGATCTGAGTATGTAGTTTTTGACCTTATATGGAACCTCCTATCTGAAAATTTGAAAATTCTTAAAAAATTCGACCAAAATCTTGATGTTCCGAATCCTATGTTTTGTATGTTTTTTCCACGTGTCTTGACATCCAATGTATCCATGCAAAGTTTGGTGAAGATCTGAGTATGTAGTTTTTGACCTTATATTGAACCTCCCATCTGAAAATTTGAAAATTCTTAAAAAATTCGTCCAAAATCTTGACGACCCCAATCTCTTGTTTTGTACGTTTTTTCCACGTGTCTTGACATCCAAAGTATCCCTGCAAAGTTTGGTGAAGATCTGAGTATGTAGTTTTTGACCTTATATGGAACCTCCTTTCTGAAAATTTGAGAATTCTTAAAAAATTCGTCCAAAATCTTGATGTCTCCAATCTCTTGTTTTGTACGTTTTTTCCACGTGTCTTGACATCCAATGTATCCATGCAAAGTTTGGTGAAGATCTGAGTATGTCGTTTTTGACCTTATCTGGAACCTCCTATCTGAAAATTTGAAAATTCTTAAAAAATTCGTCGAAAATCTTGATGTCTCCAATCTTTTGTTTTGTACGTTTTTTCCACGTGTCTTGACATGCAAAGTATCCCTGCAACGTTTGGTGAAGATCTGAGTATGTCGTTTTTGAACTTATCTGGAACATCCTTTCTGAAAATTTGAAAATTCTTAAAAAATTCGTCGAAAATCTTGATGTCTCCAATCTCTTGTTTTGTACGTTTTTTCCACGTGTCTTGACATCCAATGTATCCCTGCAAAGTTTGGTGAAGATCTGAGTATGTAGTTTTTGACCTTATATGGAACCTCCTATCTGAAAATTTGAAAATTCTTAAAAAATTCGTCCAAAATCTTGATGTCTCCAATCTCTTGTTTTGTACGTTTTTTCCACGTGTCTCGACCTCCAATGGATCCCTGCAAAGTTTGGTGAAGATCTGAGTATGTCGTTTTTGACCTTATCTGGAACCTCCCATCTGAAAATTTGAAAATTCTTAAAAAATTCGTCGAAAATCTTGATGTCTCCGATCTCTTGTTTTGTACGTTTTTTCCACGTGCCTTGACATGCAAAGTATTCCTGCAAAGTTTGGTGAAGATCTGAGTATGTAGTTCTTGACCTCATCTGGAACCTCCTATCTGAAAATTTGAAAATTCTTAAAAAATTCGTCCAAAATCTTGATGTCTCCAATCTCTTGTTTTGTACGTTTTTTCCACGTGTCTTGACATCCAATGTATCCCTGCAATGTTTGGTGAAGATCTGAGTATGTAGTTTTTGACCTTATCTGGAACCTCCCATCTGAAAATTTGAAAATTCCTAAAAAATCCGTCCATAATCTTGATGACCCCAATCTCTTGTTTTGTACTTTTTTTCCACGTGTCTCGACCTCCAATGTATCCATGCAAAGTTTGGTGAAGATCTGAGTATGTAGTTTTTGACCTTATATTGAACCTCCCATCTGAAAATTTGAAAATTCTTAAAAAATTCGTCCAAAATCTTGATGACCCCAATCTCTTGTTTTGTACGTTTTTTCCACGTGTCTTGACATCCAATGTATCCATGCAAAGTTTGGTGAAGATCTGAGTATGTCGTTTTTGATCTTATCTGGAACCTCCCATCTGAAAATTTGAAAATTCTTAAAAAATTCGTCGAAAATCTTGATGTCTCCAATCTTTTGTTTTGTACGTTTTTTCCACGTGTCTTGACATGCAAAGTATCCCTGCAACGTTTGGTGAAGATCTGAGTATGAAGTTTTTGACCTTATCTGGAACCTCCTATCTGAAAATTTGAAAATTCTTCAAAAATTCGTCGAAAATCTTGATGTCTCCAATCTCTTGTTTTGTACGTTTTTTCCACGTGTCTTGACATCCAATGTATTCCTGCAATGTTTGGTGGAGATCTGAGTATGTAGTTTTAGACCTTATCTGGAACCTCCTATCTGAAAATTTGAAAATTCTTCAAAAATTCGTCCAAAATCTTGATGTCTCCAATCTCTTGTTTTGTACGTTTTTTCCACGTGTCTCGACCTCCAATGGATCCCTGCAAAGTTTGGTGAAGATCTGAGTATGTCGTTTTTGACCTTATCTGGAACATCCTTTCTGAAAATTTGAAAATTCTTAAAAAATTCGTCGAAAATCTTGATGTCTCCAATCTCTTGTTTTGTACGTTTTTTCCACGTGTCTTGACATCCAATGTATCCCTGCAAAGTTTGGTGAAGATCTGAGTATGTAGTTTTTGACCTTATCTGGAACCTCCCATCTGAAAATTTGAAAATTCTTAAAAAATTCGACCAATATCTTGATGTCTCCAATCTCTTGTTTTGTACGTTTTTTCCACGTGTCTTGACACATAATGTATCCATGCAAAGTTTGGTGAAGATCTGAGTATGTAGTTTTTGACCTTATATGGAACCTCCTATCTGAAAATTTAAAAATTCTTAAAAAATTCGTCCAAAATCTTGATGTCTCCAATCTCTTGTTTTGTACGTTTTTTCCACGTGTCTTGACATCCAATGTATCCCTGCAAAGTTTGGTGAAGATCTGAGTATGTAGTTTTTGACCTTATCTGGAACCTCCCATCTGAAAATTTGAAAATTCTTAAAAAATTCGACCAAAATCTTGATGTCTCCAATCTTTTGTTTTGTACGTTTTTTCCACGTGTCTTGACACATAATGTATCCATGCAAAGTTTGGTGAAGATCTGAGTATGTAGTTTTTGACCTTATATGGAACCTCCTATCTGAAAATTTGAAAATTCTTAAAAAATTCGTCCAAAATCTTGATGTCTCCAATCTCTTGTTTTGTACGTTTTTTCCACGTGTCTTGACATCCAATGTATCCCTGCAAAGTTTGGTGAAGATCTGAGTATGTAGTTTTTGACCTTATCTGGAACCTCCCATCTGAAAATTTGAAAATTCCTAAAAAATCCGTGCAAAATCTTGATGACCCCAATCTCTTGTTTTGTACGTTTTTTCCACGTGTCTTGACATCCAATGTATTCCTGCAATGTTTGGTGAAGATCTGAGTATGTAGTTTTTGACCTTATATGGAACCTCCTATCTGAAAATTTTAAAATTCTTAAAAAATTCGACCAAAATCTTGATGTTCCGAATCCTATGTTTTGTATGTTTTTTCCACGTGTCTTGACATCCAATGTATTCATGCAAAGTTTGGTGAAGATCTGAGTATGTAGTTTTTGACCTTATATTGAACCTCCCATCTGAAAATTTGAAAATTCTTAAAAAATTCGTCCAAAATCTTGATGACCCCAATCTCTTGTTTTGTACGTTTTTTCCACGTGTCTTGACATCCAAAGTATCCCTGCAAAGTTTGGTGAAGATCTGAGTATGTAGTTTTTGACCTTATATGGAACCTCCTTTCTGAAAATTTGAGAATTCTTAAAAAATTCGTCCAAAATCTTGATGTCTCCAATCTCTTGTTTTGTACGTTTTTTCCACGTGTCTTGACATCCAATGTATCCATGCAAAGTTTGGTGAAGATCTGAGTATGTCGTTTTTGACCTTATCTGGAACCTCCCATCTGAAAATTTGAAAATTCTTAAAAAATTCGTCGAAAATCTTGATGTCTCCAATCTTTTGTCTTGTACGTTTTTTCCACGTGTCTTGACATGCAAAGTATCCCTGCAACGTTTGGTGAAGATCTGAGTATGTAGTTTTTGACCTTATCTGGAACCTCCTATCTGAAAATTTGAAAATTCTTCAAAAATTCGTCGAAAATCTTGATGTCTCCAATCTCTTGTTTTGTACGTTTTTTCCACGTGTCTTGACATCCAATGTATTCCTGCAATGTTTGGTGGAGATCTGAGTATGTAGTTTTAGACCTTATCTGGAACCTCCTATCTGAAAATTTGAAAATTCTTCAAAAATTCGTCCAAAATCTTGATGTCTCCAATCTCTTGTTTTGTACGTTTTTTCCACGTGTCTCGACCTCCAATGGATCCCTGCAAAGTTTGGTGAAGATCTGAGTATGTCGTTTTTGACCTTATCTGGAACATCCTTTCTGAAAATTTGAAAATTCTTAAAAAATTCGTCGAAAATCTTGATGTCTCCAATCTCTTGTTTTGTACGTTTTTTCCACGTGTCTTGACATCCAATGTATCCCTGCAAAGTTTGGTGAAGATCTGAGTATGTAGTTTTTGACCTTATATGGAACCTCCTATCTGAAAATTTGAAAATTCTTAAAAAATTCGTCCAAAATCTTGATGTCTCCAATCTCTTGTTTTGTACGTTTTTTCCACGTGTCTCGACCTCCAATGGATCCCTGCAAAGTTTGGTGAAGATCTGAGTATGTCGTTTTTGACCTTATCTGGAACCTCCCATCTGAAAATTTGAAAATTCTTAAAAAATTCGTCGAAAATCTTGATGTCTCCGATCTCTTGTTTTGTACGTTTTTTTCCACGTGTCTTGACATGCAAAGTATTCCTGCAAAGTTTGGTGAAGATCTGAGTATGTAGTTTTTGACCTCATCTGGAACCTCCTATCTGAAAATTTGAAAATTCTTAAAAAATTCGTCCAAAATCTTGATGTCTCCAATCTCTTGTTTTGTACGTTTTTTCCACGTGTCTTGACATCCAATGTATCCCTGCAATGTTTGGTGAAGATCTGAGTATGTAGTTTTTGACCTTATCTGGAACCTCCCATCTGAAAATTTGAAAATTCCTAAAAAATCCGTCCAAAATCTTGATGACCCCAATCTCTTGTTTTGTACTTTTTTTCCACGTGTCTCGACCTCCAATGTATCCCTGCAAAGTTTGGTGAAGATCTGAGTATGTTGTTTTTGACCTTATCTGGAACCTCCTATCTGAAAATTTGAAAATTCTTAAAAAATTCGTCCAAAATCTTGATGTCTCCAATCTCTTGTTTTGTACGTTTTTTCCACGTGTCTTGATATCCAATGTATCCCTGCAAAGTTTGGTGAAGATCTGAGTATGTCGTTTTTGACCTTATCTGGAACATCCTTTCTGAAAATTTGAAAATTGTTAAAAAATTCGTCCAAAATCTTGATGTCTCCAATCTCTTTTTTGTACGTTTTTTCCACGTGTCTTGACATCCAATGTATCCCTGCAAAGTTTGGTGAAGATCTGAGTATGTAGTTTTTGACCTTATCTGGAACCTCCCATCTGAAAATTTGAAAATTCTTAAAAAATTCGACCAAAATCTTGATGTCTCCAATCTTTTGTTTTGTACGTTTTTTCCACGTGTCTTGACACATAATGGATCCCTGCAAAGTTTGGTGAAGATCTGAGTATGTCGTTTTTGACCTTATCTGGAACATCCTTTCTGAAAATTTGAAAATTCTTAAAAAATTCGTCGAAAATCTTGATGTCTCCAATCTCTTGTTTTGTACGTTTTTTCCACGTGTCTTGACATCCAATGTATCCCTGCAAAGTTTGGTGAAGATCTGAGTATGTAGTTTTTGATCTTATCTGGAACCTCCCATCTGAAAATTTGAAAATTCTTAAAAAATTCGACCAATATCTTGATGTCTCCAATCTCTTGTTTTGTACGTTTTTTCCACGTGTCTTGACACATAATGTATCCATGCAAAGTTTGGTGAAGATCTGAGTATGTCGTTTTTGACCTTATATGGAACCTCCTATCTGAAAATTTAAAAATTCTTAAAAAATTCGTCCAAAATCTTGATGTCTCCAATCTCTTGTTTTGTACGTTTTTTCCACGTGTCTTGACATCCAATGTATCCCTGCAAAGTTTGGTGAAGATCTGAGTATGTAGTTTTTGACCTTATCTGGAACCTCCAATCTGAAAATTTGAAAATTCCTAAAAAATCCGTGCAAAATCTTGATGACCCCAATCTCTTGTTTTGTACGTTTTTTCCACGTGTCTTGACATCCAATGTATTCCTGCAATGTTTGGTGAAGATCTGAGTATGTAGTTTTTGACCTTATATGGAACCTCCTATCTGAAAATTTGAAAATTCTTAAAAAATTCGACCAAAATCTTGATGTTCCGAATCCTATGTTTTGTATGTTTTTTCCACGTGTCTTGACATCCAATGTATCCATGCAAAGTTTGGTGAAGATCTGAGTATGTAGTTTTAGACCTTATATTGAACCTCCCATCTGAAAATTTGAAAATTCTTAAAAAATTCGTCCAAAATCTTGATGACCCCAATCTCTTGTTTTGTACGTTTTTTCCACGTGTCTTGACATCCAAAGTATCCCTGCAAAGTTTGGTGAAGATCTGAGTATGTAGTTTTTGACCTTATATGGAACCTCCTTTCTGAAAATTTGAGAATTCTTAAAAAATTCGTCCAAAATCTTGATGTCTCCAATCTCTTGTTTTGTACGTTTTTTCCACGTGTCTTGACATCCAATGTATCCATGCAAAGTTTGGTGAAGATCTGAGTATGTCGTTTTTGACCTTATCTGGAACCTCCCATCTGAAAATTTGAAAATTCTTAAAAAATTCGTCGAAAATCTTGATGTCTCCAATCTTTTGTTTTGTACGTTTTTTCCACGTGTCTTGACATGCAAAGTATCCCTGCAACGTTTGGTGAAGATGTGAGTATGTAGTTTTTGACCTTATCTGGAACCTCCTATCTGAAAATTTGAAAATTCTTAAAAAATTCGTCGAAAATCTTGATGTCTCCAATCTCTTGTTTTGTACGTTTTTTCCACGTGTCTTGACATCCAATGTATTCCTGCAATGTTTGGTGGAGATCTGAGTATGTAGTTTTAGACCTTATCTGGAACCTCCTATCTGAAAATTTGAAAATTCTTCAAAAATTCTTCCAAAATCTTGATGTCTCCAATCTCTTGTTTTGTACGTTTTTTCCACGTGTCTCGACCTCCAATGGATCCCTGCAAAGTTTGGTGAAGATCTGAGTATGTCGTTTTTGACCTTATCTGGAACATCCTTTCTGAAAATTTGAAAATTCTTAAAAAATTCGTCGAAAATCTTGATGTCTCCAATCTCTTGTTTTGTACGTTTTTTCCACGTGTCTTGACATCCAATGTATCCCTGCAAAGTTTGGTGAAGATCTGAGTATGTAGTTTTTGACCTTATATGGAACCTCCTATCTGAAAATTTGAAAATTCTTAAAAAATTCGTCCAAAATCTTGATGTCTCCAATCTCTTGTTTTGTACGTTTTTTCCACGTGTCTCGACATCCAATGGATCCCTGCAAAGTTTGGTGAAGATCTGAGTATGTCGTTTTTGACCTTATCTGGAACCTCCCATCTGAAAATTTGAAAATTCTTAAAAAATTCGTCGAAAATCTTGATGTCTTCGATCTCTTGTTTTGTACGTTTTTTCCACGTGTCTTGACATGCAAAGTATTCCTGCAAAGTTTGGTGAAGATCTGAGTATGTAGTTTTTGACCTCATCTGGAACCTCCTATCTGAAAATTTGAAAATTCTTAAAAAATTCGTCCAAAATCTTGATGTCTCCAATCTCTTGATTTGTACGTTTTTTCCACGTGTCTTGACATCCAATGTATCCCTGCAATGTTTGGTGAAGATCTGAGTATGTAGTTTTTGACCTTATCTGGAACCTCCCATCTGAAAATTTGAAAATTCCTAAAAAATCCGTCCAAAATCTTGATGACCCCAATCTCTTGTTTTGTACTTTTTTTCCACGTGTCTCGACCTCCAATGTATCCCTGCAAAGTTTGGTGAAGATCTGAGTATGTAGTTTGTGACCTTATATGGAACCTCCTATCTGAAAATTTGAAAATTCTTAAAAAATTCGTCCAAAATCTTGATGTCACCAATCCTATGTTTTGTATGTTTTTTCCACGTGTCTTGACATCCAATGTATCCATGCAAAGTTTGGTGAAGATCTGAGTATGTCGTTTTTGACCTTATCTGGAACGTCCCATCTGAAAATTTGAAAATTCTTAAAAAATTCGTCGAAAATCTTGATGTCTCCGATCTCTTGTTTTGAACGTTTTTTCCACGTGTCTTGACATGCAAAGTATTCCTGCAAAGTTTGGTGAAGATCTGAGTATGTAGTTTTTGACCTCATCTGGAACCTCCTATCTGAAAATTTGAAAATTCTTAAAAAATTCGTCCAAAATTTTGATGTCTCCAATCTCTTGTTTTGTACGTTTTTTCCACGTGTCTTGACATCCAATGTATCCCTGCAATGTTTGGTGAAGATCTGAGTATGTAGTTTTTGACCTTATCTGGAACCTCCCATCTGAAAATTTGAAAATTCCTAAAAAATCCGTCCAAAACCTTGATGACCCCAATCTCTTGTTTTGTACGTTTTTTCCACGTGTCTTGACATCCAATGTATCCCTGCAAAGTTTGGTGAAGATCTGAGTATGTAGTTTTTGACCTTATCTGGAACCTCCTATCTGAAAATTTGAAAATTCTTAAAAAATTCGTCCAAAATCTTGATGTCTCCAATCTCTTGTTTTGTACGTTTTTTCCACGTGTCTTGATATCCAATGTATCCCTGCAAAGTTTGGTGAAGATCTGAGTATGTCGTTTTTGACCTTATCTGGAACATCCTTTCTGAAAATTTGAAAATTGTTAAAAAATTCGTCCAAAATCTTGATGTCTCCAATCTCTTTTTTGTACGTTTTTTCCACGTGTCTTGACATCCAATGTATCCCTGCAAAGTTTGGTGAAGATCTGAGTATGTAGTTTTTGACCTTATCTGGAACCTCCCATCTGAAAATTTGAAAATTCTTAAAAAATTCGACCAAAATCTTGATGTCTCCAATCTTTTGTTTTGTACGTTTTTTCCACGTGTCTTGACACATAATGTATCCATGCAAAGTTTGGTGAAGATCTGAGTATGTAGTTTTTGACCTTATATGGAACCTCCTATCTGAAAATTTGAAAATTCTTAAAAAATTCGTCCAAAATCTTGATGTCTCCAATCTCTTGTTTTGTACGTTTTTTCCACGTGTCTTGACATCCAACGTATCCCTGCAAAGTTTGGTGAAGATCTGAGTATGTAGTTTTTGACCTTATCTGGAACCTCCCATCTGAAAATTTGAAAATTCCTAAAAAATCCGTGCAAAATCTTGATGACCCCAATCTCTTGTTTTGTACGTTTTTTCCACGTGTCTTGACATCCAATGTATCCATGCAAAGTTTGGTGAAGATCTGAGTATGTCGTTTTTGACCTTATCTGGAACCTCCCATCTGAAAATTTGAAAATTCTTAAAAAATTCGTCGAAAATCTTGATGTCTCCAATCTCTTGTTTTGTACGTTTTTTTCCACGTGTCTTGACATGCAAAGTATCCCTGCAACGTTTGGTGAAGATCTGAGTATGTAGTTTTTGACCTTATCTGGAACCTCCTATCTGAAAATTTGAAAATTCTTCAAAAATTCGTCGAAAATCTTGATGTCTCCAATCTCTTGTTTTGTACGTTTTTTCCACGTGTCTTGACATCCAATGTATCCCTGCAATGTTTGGTGGAGATCTGAGTATGTAGTTTTTGACCTTATCTGGGACCTCCTATCAGAAAATTTGAAAATTCTTCAAAAATTCGTCCAAAATCTTGATGTCTCCAATCTCTTGTTTTGTACGTTTTTTCCACGTGTCTCGACCTCCAATGTATCCCTGCAAAGTTTGGTGAAGATCTGAGTATGTCGTTTTTGACCTTATCTGGAACATCCTTTCTGAAAATTTGAAAATTGTTAAAAAATTCGTCGAAAATCTTGATGTCTCCAATCTCTTGTTTTGTACGTTTTTTCCACGTGTCTTGACATCCAATGTATCCCTGCAAAGTTTGGTGAAGATCTGAGTATGTAGTTTTTGACCTTATATGGAACCTCCTTTCTGAAAATTTGAAAATTCTCAAAAAATTCGTCCATAATCTTGATGTCTCCAATCTCTTGTTTTGTACGTTTTTTTCACGTGTCTTGACATCCAATGTATCCCTGCAAAGTTTGGTGAAGATCTGAGTATGTAGTTTTTGACCTTATATGGAACCTCCTATCTGAAAATTTGAAAATTCTTAAAAAATTCGTCCAAAATCTTGATGTCACCAATCCTATGTTTTGTATGTTTTTTCGACGTGTCTTGACATCCAATGTATCCATGCAAAGTTTGGTGAAGATCTGAGTATGTCGTTTTTGACCTTATCTGGAACCTCCCATCTGAAAATTTGAAAATTCTTAAAAAATTAGTCGAAAATCTTGATGTCTCCGATCTCTTGTTTTGTACGTTTTTTCCACGTGTCTTGACATGCAAAGTATTCCTGCAAAGTTTGGTGAAGATCTGAGTATGTAGTTTTTGACCTCATCTGGAACCTCCTATCTGAAAATTTGAAAATTCTTAAAAAATTCGTCCAAAATTTTGATGTCTCCAATCTCTTGTTTTGTACGTTTTTTCCACGTGTCTTGACATCCAATGTATCCCTGCAATGTTTGGTGAAGATCTGAGTATGTAGTTTTTGACCTTATCTGGAACCTCCCATCTGAAAATTTGAAAATTCCTAAAAAATCCGTCCAAAATCTTGATGACCCCAATCTCTTGTTTTGTACGTTTTTTCCACGTGTCTTGACATCCAATGTATCCCTGCAAAGTTTGGTGAAGATCTGAGTATGTCGTTTTTGACCTTATCTGGAACCTCCTATCTGAAAATTTGAAAATTCTTAAAAAATTCGTCCAAAATCTTGATGTCTCCAATCTCTTGTTTTGTACGTTTTTTCCACGTGTCTTGATATCCAATGTATCCCTGCAAAGTTTGGTGAAGATCTGAGTATGTCGTTTTTGACCTTATCTGGAACATCCTTTCTGAAAATTTGAAAATTGTTAAAAAATTCGTCCAAAATCTTGATGTCTCCAATCTCTTTTTGTACGTTTTTTCCACGTGTCTTGACATCCAATGTATCCCTGCAAAGTTTGGTGAAGATCTGAGTATGTAGTTTTTGACCTTATCTGGAACCTCCCATCTGAAAATTTGAAAATTCTTAAAAAATTCGACCAAAATCTTGATGTCTCCAATCTTTTGTTTTGTACGTTTTTTCCACGTGTCTTGACACATAATGTATCCATGCAAAGTTTGGTGAAGATCTGAGTATGTAGTTTTTGACCTTATATGGAACCTCCTGTCTGAAAATTTGAAAATTCTTAAAAAATTCGTCCAAAATCTTGATGTCTCCAATCTCTTGTTTTGTACGTTTTTTCCACGTGTCTTGACATCCAATGTATCCCTGCAAAGTTTGGTGAAGATCTGAGTATGTAGTTTTTGACCTTATCTGGAACCTCCCATCTGAAAATTTGAAAATTCCTAAAAAATCCGTGCAAAATCTTGATGACCCCAATCTCTTGTTTTGTACGTTTTTTCCACGTGTCTTGACATCCAATGTATCCATGCAAAGTTTGGTGAAGATCTGAGTATGTCGTTTTTGACCTTATCTGGAACCTCCCATCTGAAAATTTGAAAATTCTTAAAAAATTCGTCGAAAATCTTGATGTCTCCAATCTCTTGTTTTGTACGTTTTTTTCCACGTGTCTTGACATGCAAAGTATCTCTGCAACGTTTGGTGAAGATCTGAGTATGTAGTTTTTGACCTTATCTGGAACCTCCTATCTGAAAATTTGAAAATTCTTAAAAAATTCGTCGAAAATCTTGATGTCTCCAATCTCTTGTTTTGTACGTTTTTTCCACGTGTCTTGACATCCAATGTATCCCTGCAATGTTTGGTGGAGATCTGAGTATGTAGTTTTTGACCTTATCTGGGACCTCCTATCAGAAAATTTGAAAATTCTTCAAAAATTCGTCCAAAATCTTGATGTCTCCAATCTCTTGTTTTGTACGTTTTTTCCACGTGTCTCGACCTCCAATGTATCCCTGCAAAGTTTGGTGAAGATCTGAGTATGTCGTTTTTGACCTTATCTGGAACATCCTTTCTGAAAATTTGAAAATTCTTAAAAAATTCGTCGAAAATCTTGATGTCTCCAATCTCTTGTTTTGTACGTTTTTTCCACGTGTCTTGACATGCAAAGTATTCCTGCAAAGTTTGGTGAAGATCTGAGTATGTAGTTTTTGACCTCATCTGGAACCTCCTATCTGAAAATTTGAAAATTCTTAAAAAATTCGTCCAAAATTTTGATGTCTCCAATCTCTTGTTTTGTACGTTTTTTCCACGTGTCTTGACATCCAATGTATCCCTGCAATGTTTGGTGAAGATCTGAGTATGTAGTTTTTGACCTTATCTGGAACCTCCCATCTGAAAATTTGAAAATTCCTAAAAAATCCGTCCAAAATCTTGATGACCCCAATCTCTTGTTTTGTACGTTTTTTCCACGTGTCTTGACATCCAATGTATCCCTGCAAAGTTTGGTGAAGATCTGAGTATGTAGTTTTTGACCTTATCTGGAACCTCCTATCTGAAAATTTGAAAATTCTTAAAAAATTCGTCCAAAATCTTGATGTCTCCAATCTCTTGTTTTGTACGTTTTTTCCACGTGTCCTGATATCCAATGTATCCCTGCAAAGTTTGGTGAAGATCTGAGTATGTCGTTTTTGACCTTATCTGGAACATCCTTTCTGAAAATTTGAAAATTGTTAAAAAATTCGTCCAAAATCTTGATGTCTCCAATCTCTTTTTTGTACGTTTTTTCCACGTGTCTTGACATCCAATGTATCCCTGCAAAGTTTGGTGAAGATCTGAGTATGCAGTTTTTGACCTTATCTGGAACCTCCCATCTGAAAATTTGAAAATTCTTAAAAAATTCGACCAAAATCTTGATGTCTCCAATCTTTTGTTTTGTACGTTTTTTCCACGTGTCTTGACACATAATGTATCCATGCAAAGTTTGGTGAAGATCTGAGTATGTAGTTTTTGACCTTATATGGAACCTCCTATCTGAAAATTTGAAAATTCTTAAAAAATTCGTCCAAAATCTTGATGTCTCCAATCTCTTGTTTTGTACGTTTTTTCCACGTGTCTTGACATCCAATGTATCCCTGCAAAGTTTGGTGAAGATCTGAGTATGTAGTTTTTGACCTTATCTGGAACCTCCCATCTGAAAATTTGAAAATTCCTAAAAAATCCGTGCAAAATCTTGATGACCCCAATCTCTTGTTTTGTACGTTTTTTCCACGTGTCTTGACATCCAATGTATTCCTGCAATGTTTGGTGAAGATCTGAGTATGTAGTTTTTGACCTTATATGGAACCTCCTATCTGAAAATTTGAAAATTCTTAAAAAATTCGACCAAAATCTTGATGTTCCGAATCCTATGTTTTGTATGTTTTTTCCACGTGTCTTGACATCCAATGTATCCATGCAAAGTTTGGTGAAGATCTGAGTATGTAGTTTTTGACCTTATATTGAACCTCCCATCTGAAAATTTGAAAATTCTTAAAAAATTCGTCCAAAATCTTGATGACCCCAATCTCTTGTTTTGTACGTTTTTTCCACGTGTCTTGACATCCAAAGTATCCCTGCAAAGTTTGGTGAAGATCTGAGTATGTAGTTTTTGACCTTATATGGAACCTCCTTTCTGAAAATTTGAGAATTCTTAAAAAATTCGTCGAAAATCTTGATGTCTCCAATCTTTTGTTTTGTACGTTTTTTCCACGTGTCTTGACATGCAAAGTATCCCTGCAACGTTTGGTGAAGATGTGAGTATGTAGTTTTTGACCTTATCTGGAACCTCCTATCTGAAAATTTGAAAATTCTTAAAAAATTCGTCGAAAATCTTGATGTCTCCAATCTCTTGTTTTGTACGTTTTTTCCACGTGTCTTGACATCCAATGTATTCCTGCAATGTTTGGTGGAGATCTGAGTATGTAGTTTTAGACCTTATCTGGAACCTCCTATCTGAAAATTTGAAAATTCTTCAAAAATTCTTCCAAAATCTTGATGTCTCCAATCTCTTGTTTTGTACGTTTTTTCCACGTGTCTCGACCTCCAATGGATCCCTGCAAAGTTTGGTGAAAATCTGAGTATGTCGTTTTTGACCTTATCTGGAACATCCTTTCTGAAAATTTGAAAATTCTTAAAAAATTCGTCGAAAATCTTGATGTCTCCAATCTCTTGTTTTGTACGTTTTTTCCACGTGTCTTGACATCCAATGTATCCCTGCAAAGTTTGGTGAAGATCTGAGTATGTAGTTTTTGACCTTATATGGAACCTCCTATCTGAAAATTTGAAAATTCTTAAAAAATTCGTCCAAAATCTTGATGTCTCCAATCTCTTGTTTTGTACGTTTTTTCCACGTGTCTCGACCTCCAATGGATCCCTGCAAAGTTTGGTGAAGATCTGAGTATGTCGTTTTTGACCTTATCTGGAACCTCCCATCTGAAAATTTGAAAATTCTTAAAAAATTCGTCGAAAATCTTGATGTCTCCGATCTCTTGTTTTGTACGTTTTTTCCACGTGTCTTGACATGCAAAGTATTCCTGCAAAGTTTGGTGAAGATCTGAGTATGTAGTTTTTGACCTCATCTGGAACCTCCTATCTGAAAATTTGAAAATTCTTAAAAAATTCGTCCAAAATCTTGATGTCTCCAATCTCTTGTTTTGTACGTTTTTTCCACGTGTCTTGACATCCAATGTATCCCTGCAATGTTTGGTGAAGATCTGAGTATGTAGTTTTTGACCTTATCTGGAACCTCCCATCTGAAAATTTGAAAATTCCTAAAAAATCCGTCCAAAATCTTGATGACCCCAATCTCTTGTTTTGTACGTTTTTTCCACGTGTCTTGACATCCAATGTATCCCTGCAAAGTTTGGTGAAGATCTGAGTATGTAGTTTTTGATCTTATCTGGAACCTCCTATCTGAAAATTTGAAAATTCTTAAAAAATTCGTCCAAAATCTTGATGTCTCCAATCTCTTGTTTTGTACGTTTTTTCCACGTGTCTTGATATCCAATGTATCCCTGCAAAGTTTGGTGAAGATCTGAGTATGTCGTTTTTGACCTTATCTGGAACATCCTTTCTGAAAATTTGAAAATTGTTAAAAAATTCGTCCAAAATCTTGATGTCTCCTATCTCTTGTTTTGTACGTTTTTTCCACGTGTCTTGACATCCAATGTATCCCTGCAAAGTTTGGTGAAGATCTGAGTATGTAGTTTTTGACCTTATCTGGAACCTCCCATCTGAAAATTTGAAAATTCTTAAAAAATTCGACCAATATCTTGATGTCTCCAATATCTTGTTTTGTACGTTTTTTCCACGTGTCTTGACACATAATGTATCCATGCAAAGTTTGGTGAAGATCTGAGTATGTAGTTTTTGACCTTATATGGAACCTCCTATCTGAAAATTTAAAAATTCTTAAAAAATTCGTCCAAAATCTTGATGTCTCCAATGTCTTGTTTTGTACGTTTTTTCCACGTGTCTTGACATCCAATGTATCCCTGCAAAGTTTGGTGAAGATCTGAGTATGTAGTTTTTGACCTTATATGGAACCTCCTTTCTGAAAATTTGAAAATTCTTAAAAAATTCGTCCAAAATCTTGATGACCCCAATCTCTTGTTTTGTACGTTTTTTCCACGTGTCTTGACATCCAATGTATCCCTGCAAAGTTTGGTGAAGATCTGAGTTTGTAGTTTTTGACCTTATATGGAACCTCCTTTCTGAAAATTTGAGAATTCTTAAAAAATTCGTCCAAAATCTTGATGTCTCCAATCTCTTGTTTTGTACGTTTTTTCCACGTGTCTTGACATAAAATGTATCCATGCAAAGTTTGGTGAAGATCTGAGTATGTCGTTTTTGACCTTATCTGGAACCTCCCATCTGAAAATTTGAAAATTCTTAAAAAATTCGTCGAAAATCTTGATGTCTCCAATCTTTTGTTTTGTACGTTTTTTCCACGTGTCTTGACACATAATGTATCCATGCAAAGTTTGGTGAAGATCTGAGTATGTAGTTTTTGACCTTATATGGAACCTCCTATCTGAAAATTTGAAAATTCTTAAAAAATTCGTCCAAAATCTTGATGTCTCCAATCTCTTGTTTTGTACGTTTTTTCCACGTGTCTTGACATCCAATGTATCCCTGCAAAGTTTGGTGAAGATCTGGTTATGTAGTTTTTGACCTTATCTGGAACCTCCCATCTGAAAATTTGAAAATTCCTAAAAAATCCGTGCAAAATCTTGATGACCCCAATCTCTTGTTTTGTACGTTTTTTCCACGTGTCTTGACATCCAATGTATTCCTGCAATGTTTGGTGAAGATCTGATTTTTCCACGTGTCTTGACATCCAATGTATCCATGCAAAGTTTGGTGAAGATCTGAGTATGTAGTTTTTGACCTTATATTGAACCTCCCATCTGAAAATTTGAAAATTCTTAAAAAATTCGTCCAAAATCTTGATGACCCCAATCTCTTGTTTTGTACGTTTTTTCCACGTGTCTTGACATCCAAAGTATCCCTGCAAAGTTTGGTGAAGATCTGAGTATGTAGTTTTTGACCTTATATGGAACCTCCTTTCTGAAAATTTGAGAATTCTTAAAAAATTCGTCCAAAATCTTGATGTCTCCAATCTCTTGTTTTGTACGTTTTTTCCACGTGTCTTGACATCCAATGTATCCATGCAAAGTTTGGTGAAGATCTGAGTATGTCGTTTTTGACCTTATCTGGAACCTCCCATCTGAAAATTTGAAAATTCTTAAAAAATTCGTCAAAAATCTTGATGTCTCCAATCTTTTGTTTTGTACGTTTTTTCCACGTGTCTTGACATGCAAAGTATCCCTGCAACGTTTGGTGAAGATCTGAGTATGTAGTTTTTGATCTTATCTGGAACCTCCTATCTGAAAATTTGAAAATTCTTAAAAAATTCGTCGAAAATCTTGATGTCTCCAATCTCTTGTTTTGTACGTTTTTTCCACTTGTCTTGACATCCAATGTATTCCTGCAATGTTTGGTGGAGATCTGAGTATGTAGTTTTAGACCTTATCTGGAACCTCCTATCTGAAAATTTGAAAATTCTTCAAAAATTCGTCCAAAATCTTGATGTCTCCAATCTCTTGTTTTGTACGTTTTTTCCACGTGTCTCGACCTCCAATGGATCCCTGCAAAGTTTGGTGAAGATCTGAGTATGTCGTTTTTGACCTTATCTGGAACATCCTTTCTGAAAATTTGAAAATTCTTAAAAAATTCGTCGAAAATCTTGATGTCTCCAATCTCTTGTTTTGTACGTTTTTTCCACGTGTCTTGACATCCAATGTATCCCTGCAAAGTTTGGTGAAGATCTGAGTATGTAGTTTTTGACCTTATATGGAACCTCCTATCTGAAAATTTGAAAATTCTTAAAAAATTCGTCCAAAATCTTGATGTCTCCAATCTCTTGTTTTGTACGTTTTTTCCACGTGTCTCGACCTCCAATGGATCCCTGCAAAGTTTGGTGAAGATCTGAGTATGTCGTTTTTGACCTTATCTGGAACCTCCCATCTGAAAATTTGAAAATTCTTAAAAAATTCGTCGAAAATCTTGATGTCTCCGATCTCTTGTTTTGTACGTTTTTTCCACGTGTCTTGACATGCAAAGTATTCCTGCAAAGTTTGGTGAAGATCTGAGTATGTAGTTTTTGACCTCATCTGGAACCTCCTATCTGAAAATTTGAAAATTCTTAAAAAATTCGTCCAAAATCTTGATGTCTCCAATCTCTTGTTTTGTACGTTTTTTCCACGTGTCTTGACATCCAATGTATCCCTGCAATGTTTGGTGAAGATCTGAGTATGTAGTTTTTGACCTTATCTGGAACCTCCCATCTGAAAATTTGAAAATTCCTAAAAAATCCGTCCAAAATCTTGATGACCCCAATCTCTTGTTTTGTACGTTTTTTCCACGTGTCTTGACATCCAATGTATCCCTGCAAAGTTTGGTGAAGATCTGAGTATGTAGTTTTTGATCTTATCTGGAACCTCCTATCTGAAAATTTGAAAATTCTTAAAAAATTCGTCCAAAATCTTGATGTCTCCAATCTCTTGTTTTGTACGTTTTTTCCACGTGTCTTGATATCCAATGTATCCCTGCAAAGTTTGGTGAAGATCTGAGTATGTCGTTTTTGACCTTATCTGGAACATCCTTTCTGAAAATTTGAAAATTGTTAAAAAATTCGTCCAAAATCTTGATGTCTCCTATCTCTTGTTTTGTACGTTTTTTCCACGTGTCTTGACATCCAATGTATCCCTGCAAAGTTTGGTGAAGATCTGAGTATGTAGTTTTTGACCTTATCTGGAACCTCCCATCTGAAAATTTGAAAATTCTTAAAAAATTCGACCAATATCTTGATGTCTCCAATCTCTTGTTTTGTACGTTTTTTCCACGTGTCTTGACACATAATGTATCCATGCAAAGTTTGGTGAAGATCTGAGTATGTAGTTTTTGACCTTATATGGAACCTCCTATCTGAAAATTTAAAAATTCTTAAAAAATTCGTCCAAAATCTTGATGTCTCCAATCTCTTGTTTTGTACGTTTTTTCCACGTGTCTTGACATCCAATGTATCCCTGCAAAGTTTGGTGAAGATCTGAGTATGTAGTTTTTGACCTTATCTGGAACCTCCCATCTGAAAATTTGAAAATTCCTAAAAAATCCGTCCAAAATCTTGATGACCCCAATCTCTTGTTTTGTACGTTTTTTCCACGTGTCTTGACATTCAATGTATCCCTGCAAAGTTTGGTGAAGATCTGAGTATGTAGTTTTTGACCTTATATGGAACCTCCTTTCTGAAAATTTGAAAATTCTTAAAAAATTCGTCCAAAATCTTGATGACCCCAATCTCTTGTTTTGTACGTTTTTTCCACGTGTCTTGACATCCAATGTATCCCTGCAAAGTTTGGTGAAGATCTGAGTTTGTAGTTTTTGACCTTATATGGAACCTCCTTTCTGAAAATTTGAGAATTCTTAAAAAATTCGTCCAAAATCTTGATGTCTCCAATCTCTTGTTTTGTACGTTTTTTCCACGTGTCTTGACATCCAATGTATCCATGCAAAGTTTGGTGAAGATCTGAGTATGTAGTTTTTGACCTTATCTGGAACCTCCCATCTGAAAATTTGAAAATTCCTAAAAAATCCGTCCAAAATCTTGATGACCCCAATCTCTTGTTTTGTACGTTTTTTCCACGTGTCTTGACATTCAATGTATCCCTGCAAAGTTTGGTGAAGATCTGAGTATGTAGTTTTTGACCTTATATGGAACCTCCTTTCTGAAAATTTGAGAATTCTTAAAAAATTCGTCCAAAATCTTGATGTCTCCAATCTCTTGTTTTGTACGTTTTTTCCACGTGTCTTGACATCCAATGTATCCCTGCAATGTTTGGTTGAGATCTGAGTATGTAGTTTTTGACCTTATCTGGAACCTCCTATCTGAAAATTTGAAAATTCTTCAAAAATTCGTCCAAAATCTTGATGTCTCCAATCTCTTGTTTTGTACGTTTTTTCCACGTGTCTCGACCTCCAATGTATCCCTGCAAAGTTTGGTGAAGATCTGAGTATGTCGTTTTTGACCTTATCTGGAACATCCTTTCTGAAAATTTGAAAATTCTTAAAAAATTCGTCGAAAATCTTGATGTCTCCAATCTCTTGTTTTGTACGTTTTTTCCACGTGTCTTGACATCCAATGTATCCCTGCAAAGTTTGGTGAAGATCTGAGTATGTAGTTTTTGACCTTATATGGAACCTCCTATCTGAAAATTTGAAAATTCTTAAAAAATTCGTCCAAAATCTTGATGTCACCAATCCTATGTTTTGTATGTTTTTTCCACGTGTCTTGACATCCAATGTATCCATGCAAAGTTTGGTGAAGATCTGAGTATGTCGTTTTTGACCTTATCTGGAACCTCCCATCTGAAAATTTGAAAATTCTTAAAAAATTCGTCGAAAATCTTGATGTCTCCGATCTCTTGTTTTGTACGTTTTCTCCACGTGTCTTGACATGCAAAGTATTCCTGCAAAGTTTGGTGAAGATCTGACTATGTAGTTTTTGACCTCATCTGGAACCTCCTATCTGAAAATTTGAAAATTCTTTAAAAATTCCTCCAAAATATTGATGTCTCCAATCTCTTGTTTTGTACGTTTTTTCCACGTGTCTTGACATCCAATGTATCCCTGCAATGTTTGGTGAAGATCTGAGTATGTAGTTTTTGACCTTATCTGGAACCTCCCATCTGAAAATTTGAAAATTCCTAAAAAATCCGTCCAAAATCTTGATGACCCCAATCTCTTGTTTTGTACGTTTTTTCCACGTGTCTTGACATCCAATGTATCCCTGCAAAGTTTGGTGAAGATCTGAGTATGTAGTTTTTGACCTTATCTGGAACCTCCTATCTGAAAATTTGAAAATTCTTAAAAAATTCGTCCAAAATCTTGATGTCTCCAATCTCTTGTTTTGTACGTTTTTTCCACGTGTCTTGATATCCAATGTATCCCTGCAAAGTTTGGTGAAGATCTGAGTATGTCGTTTTTGACCTTATCTGGAACATCCTTTCTGAAAATTTGAAAATTGTTAAAAAATTCATCCAAAATCTTGATGTCTCCAATCTCTTTTTTGTACGTTTTTTCCACGTGTCTTGACATCCAATGTATCCCTGCAAAGTTTGGTGAAGATCTGAGTATGTAGTTTTTGACCTTATCTGGAACCTCCCATCTGAAAATTTGAAAATTCTTAAAAAATTCGACCAAAATCTTGATGTCTCCAATCTTTTGTTTTGTACGTTTTTTCCACGTGTCTTGACACATAATGTATCCATGCAAAGTTTGGTGAAGATCTGAGTATGTAGTTTTTGACCTTATATGGAACCTCCTATCTGAAAATTTGAAAATTCTTAAAAAATTCGTCCAAAATCTTGATGTCTCCAATCTCTTGTTTTGTACGTTTTTTCCACGTGTCTTGACATCCAATGTATCCCTGCAAAGTTTGGTGAAGATCTGAGTATGTAGTTTTTGACCTTATCTGGAACCTCCCATCTGAAAATTTGAAAATTCCTAAAAAATCCGTGCAAAATCTTGATGACCCCAATCTCTTGTTTTGTACGTTTTTTCCACGTGTCTTGACATCCAATGTATCCATGCAAAGTTTGGTGAAGATCTGAGTATGTCGTTTTTGACCTTATCTGGAACCTCCCATCTGAAAATTTGAAAATTCTTAAAAAATTCGTCGAAAATCTTGATGTCTCCAATCTCTTGTTTTGTACGTTTTTTCCACGTGTCTTGACATGCGAAGTATCCCTGCAACGTTTGGTGAAGATCTGAGTATGTAGTTTTTGACCTTATCTGGAACCTCCTATCTGAAAATTTGAAAATTCTTCAAAAATTCGTCGAAAATCTTGATGTCTCCAATCTCTTGTTTTGTACGTTTTTTCCACGTGTCTTGACATCCAATGTATCCCTGCAATGTTTGGTGGAGATCTGAGTATGTAGTTTTTGACCTTATCTGGGACCTCCTATCAGAAAATTTGAAAATTCTTCAAAAATTCGTCCAAAATCTTGATGTCTCCAATCTCTTGTTTTGTACGTTTTTTCCACGTGTCTCGACCTCCAATGTATCCCTGCAAAGTTTGGTGAAGATCTGAGTATGTCGTTTTTGACCTTATCTGGAACATCCTTTCTGAAAATTTGAAAATTCTTAAAAAATTCGTCGAAAATCTTGATGTCTCCAATCTCTTGTTTTGTACGTTTTTTCCACGTGTCTTGACATCCAATGTATCCCTGCAAAGTTTGGTGAAGATCTGAGTATGTAGTTTTTGACCTTATATGGAACCTCCTTTCTGAAAATTTGAAAATTCTCAAAAAATTCGTCCATAATCTTGATGTCTCCAATCTCTTGTTTTGTACGTTTTTTCCACGTGTCTTGACATCCAATGTATCCCTGCAAAGTTTGGTGAAGATCTGAGTATGTAGTTTTTGACCTTATATGGAACCTCCTATCTGAAAATTTGAAAATTCTTAAAAAATTCGTCCAAAATCTTGATGTCACCAATCCTATGTTTTGTATGTTTTTTCCACGTGTCTTGACATCCAATGTATCCATGCAAAGTTTGGTGAAGATCTGAGTATGTCGTTTTTGACCTTATCTGGAACATCCTTTCTGAAAATTTGAAAATTGTTAAAAAATTCGTCCAAAATCTTGATGTCTCCTATCTCTTGTTTTGTACGTTTTTTCCACGTGTCTTGACATCCAATGTATCCCTGCAAAGTTTGGTGAAGATCTGAGTATGTAGTTTTTGACCTTATCTGGAACCTCCCAACTGAAAATTTGAAAATTCTTAAAAAATTCGACCAATATCTTGATGTCTCCAATCTCTTGTTTTGTACGTTTTTTCCACGTGTCTTGACACATAATGTATCCATGCAAAGTTTGGTGAAGATCTGAGTATGTAGTTTTTGACCTTATATGGAACCTCCTATCTGAAAATTTAAAAATTCTTAAAAAATTCGTCCAAAATCTTGATGTCTCCAATCTCTTGTTTTGTACGTTTTTTCCACGTGTCTTGACATCCAATGTATCCCTGCAAAGTTTGGTGAAGATCTGAGTATGTAGTTTTTGACCTTATCTGGAACCTCCCATCTGAAAATTTGAAAATTCCTAAAAAATCCGTCCAAAATCTTGATGACCCCAATCTCTTGTTTTGTACGTTTTTTCCACGTGTCTTGACATTCAATGTATCCCTGCAAAGTTTGGTGAAGATCTGAGTATGTAGTTTTTGACCTTATATGGAACCTCCTTTCTGAAAATTTGAAAATTCTTAAAAAATTCGTCCAAAATCTTGATGACCCCAATCTCTTGTTTTGTACGTTTTTTCCACGTGTCTTGACATCCAATGTATCCCTGCAAAGTTTGGTGAAGATCTGAGTTTGTAGTTTTTGACCTTATATGGAACCTCCTTTCTGAAAATTTGAGAATTCTTAAAAAATTCGTCCAAAATCTTGATGTCTCCAATCTCTTGTTTTGTACGTTTTTTCCACGTGTCTTGACATCCAATGTATCCATGCAAAGTTTGGTGAAGATCTGAGTATGTCGTTTTTGACCTTATCTGGAACCTCCCATCTGAAAATTTGAAAATTCTTAAAAAATTCGTCGAAAATCTTGATGTCTCCAATCTCTTGTTTTGTACGTTTTTTCCACGTGTCTTGACATGCAAAGTATCCCTGCAACGTTTGGTGAAGATCTGAGTATGTAGTTTTTGACCTTATCTGGAACCTCCTATCTGAAAATTTGAAAATTCTTCAAAAATTCGTCGAAAATCTTGATGTCTCCAATCTCTTGTTTTGTACGTTTTTTCCACGTGTCTTGACATCCAATGTATCCCTGCAATGTTTGGTTGAGATCTGAGTATGTAGTTTTTGACCTTATCTGGAACCTCCTATCTGAAAATTTGAAAATTCTTAAAAAATTCGTCCAAAATCTTGATGTCTCCAATCTCTTGTTTTGTACGTTTTTTCCACGTGTCTCGACCTCCAATGTATCCCTGCAAAGTTTGGTGAAGATCTGAGTATGTCGTTTTTGACCTTATCTGGAACATCCTTTCTGAAAATTTGAAAATTCTTAAAAAATTCGTCGAAAATCTTGATGTCTCCAATCTCTTGTTTTGTACGTTTTTTCCACGTGTCTTGACATCCAATGTATCCCTGCAAAGTTTGGAGAAGATCTGAGTATGTAGTTTTTGACCTTATATGGAACCTCCTATCTGAAAATTTGAAAATTCTTAAAAAATTCGTCCTAAATCTTGATGTCACCAATCCTATGTTTTGTATGTTTTTTCCACGTGTCTTGACATCCAATGTATCCATGCAAAGTTTGGTGAAGATCTGAGTATGTCGTTTTTGACCTTATCTGGAACCTCCCATCTGAAAATTTGAAAATTCTTAAAAAATTCGTCGAAAATCTTGATGTCTCCGATCTCTTGTTTTGTACGTTTTTTCCACGTGTCTTGACATGCAAAGTATTCCTGCAAAGTTTGGTGAAGATCTGACTATGTAGTTTTTGACCTCATCTGGAACCTCCTATCTGAAAATTTGAAAATTCTTTAAAAATTCGTCCAAAATATTGATGTCTCCAATCTCTTGTTTTGTACGTTTTTTCCACGTGTCTTGACATCCAATGTATCCATGCAAAGTTTGGTGAAGATCTGAGTATGTAGTTTTTGACCTTATATGGAACCTCCTATCTGAAAATTTGAAAATTCTTAAAAAATTCGTCCAAAATTTTGATGTCTCCAATCTCTTGTTTTGTACGTTTTTTCCACGTGTCTTGACATCCAATGTATCCCTGCAAAGTTTGGTGAAGATCTGAGTATGTAGTTTTTGACCTTATCTGGAACCTCCCATCTGAAAATTTGAAAATTCCTAAAAAATCCGTGCAAAATCTTGATGACCCCAATCTCTTGTTTTGTACGTTTTTTCCACGTGTCTTGACATCCAATGTATCCATGCAAAGTTTGGTGAAGATCTGAGTATGTCGTTTTTGACCTTATCTGGAACCTCCCATCTGAAAATTTGAAAATTCTTAAAAAATTCGTCGAAAATCTTGATGTCTCCAATCTCTTGTTTTGTACGTTTTTTCCACGTGTCTTGACATGCAAAGTATCCCTGCAACGTTTGGTGAAGATCTGAGTATGTAGTTTTTGACCTTATCTGGAACCTCCTATCTGAAGATTTGAAAATTCTTCAAAAATTCGTCGAAAATCTTGATGTCTCCAATCTCTTGTTTTGTACGTTTTTTCCACGTGTCTTGACATCCAATGTATCCCTGCAATGTTTGGTGGAGATCTGAGTATGTAGTTTTTGACCTTATCTGGGACCTCCTATCAGAAAATTTGAAAATTCTTCAAAAATTCGTCCAAAATCTTGATGTCTCCAATCTCTTGTTTTGTACGTTTTTTCCACGTGTCTCGACCTCCAATGTATCCCTGCAAAGTTTGGTGAAGATCTGAGTATGTCGTTTTTGACCTTATCTGGAACATCCTTTCTGAAAATTTGAAAATTCTTAAAAAATTCGTCGAAAATCTTGATGTCTCCAATCTCTTGTTTTGTACGTTTTTTCCACGTGTCTTGACATCCAATGTATCCCTGCAAAGTTTGGTGAATTTCTGAGTATGTAGTTTTTGACCTTATATGGAACCTCCTTTCTGAAAATTTGAAAATTCTCAAAAAATTCGTCCATAATCTTGATGTCTCCAATCTCTTGTTTTGTACGTTTTTTCCACGTGTCTTGACATCCAATGTATCCCTGCAAAGTTTGGTGAAGATCTGAGTATGTAGTTTTTGACCTTATATGGAACCTCCTATCTGAAAATTTGAAAATTCTTAAAAAATTCGTCCAAAATCTTGATGTCACCAATCCTATGTTTTGTATGTTTTTTCCACGTGTCTTGACATCCAATGTATCCATGCAAAGTTTGGTGAAGATCTGAGTATGTCGTTTTTGACCTTATCTGGAACCTCCCATCTGAAAATTTGAAAATTCTTAAAAAATTCGTCGAAAATCTTGATGTCTCCGATCTCTTGTTTTGTACGTTTTTTCCACGTGTCTTGACATGCAAAGTATTCCTGCAAAGTTTGGTGAAGATCTGACTATGTAGTTTTTGACCTCATCTGGAACCTCCTATCTGAAAATTTGAAAATTCTTTAAAAATTCGTCCAAAATATTGATGTCTCCAATCTCTTGTTTTGTACGTTTTTTCCACGTGTCTTGACATCCAATGTATCCATGCAAAGTTTGGTGAAGATCTGAGTATGTAGTTTTTGACCTTATATGGAACCTCCTATCTGAAAATTTGAAAATTCTTAAAAAATTCGTCCAAAATTTTGATGTCTCCAATCTCTTGTTTTGTACGTTTTTTCCACGTGTCTTGACATCCAATGTATCCCTGCAAAGTTTGGTGAAGATCTGAGTATGTAGTTTTTGACCTTATCTGGAACCTCCCATCTGAAAATTTGAAAATTCCTAAAAAATCCGTGCAAAATCTTGATGACCCCAATCTCTTGTTTTGTACGTTTTTTCCACGTGTCTTGACATCCAATGTATCCATGCAAAGTTTGGTGAAGATCTGAGTATGTCGTTTTTGACCTTATCTGGAACCTCCCATCTGAAAATTTGAAAATTCTTAAAAAATTCGTCGAAAATCTTGATGTCTCCAATCTCTTGTTTTGTACGTTTTTTCCACGTGTCTTGACATGCAAAGTATCCCTGCAACGTTTGGTGAAGATCTGAGTATGTAGTTTTTGACCTTATCTGGAACCTCCTATCTGAAGATTTGAAAATTCTTCAAAAATTCGTCGAAAATCTTGATGTCTCCAATCTCTTGTTTTGTACGTTTTTTCCACGTGTCTTGACATCCAATGTATCCCTGCAATGTTTGGTGGAGATCTGAGTATGTAGTTTTTGACCTTATCTGGGACCTCCTATCAGAAAATTTGAAAATTCTTCAAAAATTCGTCCAAAATCTTGATGTCTCCAATCTCTTGTTTTGTACGTTTTTTCCACGTGTCTCGACCTCCAATGTATCCCTGCAAAGTTTGGTGAAGATCTGAGTATGTCGTTTTTGACCTTATCTGGAACATCCTTTCTGAAAATTTGAAAATTCTTAAAAAATTCGTCGAAAATCTTGATGTCTCCAATCTCTTGTTTTGTACGTTTTTTCCACGTGTCTTGACATCCAATGTATCCCTGCAAAGTTTGGTGAATTTCTGAGTATGTAGTTTTTGACCTTATATGGAACCTCCTTTCTGAAAATTTGAAAATTCTCAAAAAATTCGTCCATAATCTTGATGTCTCCAATCTCTTGTTTTGTACGTTTTTTCCACGTGTCTTGACATCCAATGTATCCCTGCAAAGTTTGGTGAAGATCTGAGTATGTAGTTTTTGACCTTATATGGAACCTCCTATCTGAAAATTTGAAAATTCTTAAAAAATTCGTCCAAAATCTTGATGTCACCAATCCTATGTTTTGTATGTTTTTTCCACGTGTCTTGACATCCAATGTATCCATGCAAAGTTTGGTGAAGATCTGAGTATGTCGTTTTTGACCTTATCTGGAACCTCCCATCTGAAAATTTGAAAATTCTTAAAAAATTCGTCGAAAATCTTGATGTCTCCGATCTCTTGTTTTGTACGTTTTTTCCACGTGTCTTGACATGCAAAGTATTCCTGCAAAGTTTGGTGAAGATCTGAGTATGTAGTTTTTGACCTCATCTGGAACCTCCTATCTGAAAATTTGAAAATTCTTAAAAAATTCGTCCAAAATTTTGATGTCTCCAATCTCTTGTTTTGTACGTTTTTTCCACGTGTCTTGACATCCAATGTATCCCTGCAATGTTTGGTGAAGATCTGAGTATGTAGTTTTTGACCTTATCTGGAACCTCCCATCTGAAAATTTGAAAATTCCTAAAAAATCCGTCCAAAATCTTGATGACCCCAATCTCTTGTTTTGTACGTTTTTTCCACGTGTCTTGACATCCAATGTATCCCTGCAAAGTTTGGTGAAGATCTGAGTTTGTAGTTTTTGACCTTATCTGGAACCTCCTATCTGAAAATTTGAAAATTCTTAAAAAATTCGTCCAAAATCTTGATGTCTCCAATCTCTTGTTTTGTACGTTTTTTCCACGTGTCTTGATATCCAATGTATCCCTGCAAAGTTTGGTGAAGATCTGAGTATGTCGTTTTTGACCTTATCTGGAACATCCTTTCTGAAAATTTGAAAATTGTTAAAAAATTCGTCCAAAATCTTGATGTCTCCAATCTCTTTTTTGTACGTTTTTTCCACGTGTCTTGACATCCAATGTATCCCTGCAAAGTTTGGTGAAGATCTGAGTATGTAGTTTTTGACCTTATCTGGAACCTCCCATCTGAAAATTTGAAAATTCTTAAAAAATTCGACCAAAAAATTGATGTCTCCAATCTTTTGTTTTGTACGTTTTTTCCACGTGTCTTGACATCCAATGTATCCCTGCAAAGTTTGGTGAAGATCTGAGTATGTAGTTTTTGACCTTATATGGAACCTCCTATCTGAAAATTTGAAAATTCTTAAAAAATTCGTCCAAAATCTTGATGTCTCCAATCTCTTGTTTTGTACGTTTTTTCCACGTGTCTTGACATCCAATGTATCCCTGCAAAGTTTGGTGAAAATCTGAGTATGTAGTTTTTGACCTTATCTGGAACCTCCCATCTGAAAATTTGAAAATTCCAAAAAATCCGTGCAAAATCTTGATGACCCCAATCTCTTGTTTTGTACGTTTTTTCCACGTGTCTTGACATCCAATGTATTCCTGCAATGTTTGGTGAAGATCTGAGTATGTAGTTTTTGACCTTATATGGAACCTCCTATCTGAAAATTTGAAAATTCTTAAAAAATTCGACCAAAATCTTGATGTTCCGAATCCTATGTTTTGTATGTTTTTTCCACGTGTCTTGACATCCAATGTATCCATGCAAAGTTTGGTGAAGATCTGAGTATGTAGTTTTTGACCTTATATTGAACCTCCCATCTGAAAATTTGAAAATTCTTAAAAAATTAGTCCAAAATCTTGATGACCCCAATCTCTTGTTTTGTACGTTTTTTCCACGTGTCTTGACATCCAAAGTATCCCTGCAAAGTTTGGTGAAGATCTGAGTATGTAGTTTTTGACCTTATATGGAACCTCCTTTCTGAAAATTTGAGAATTCTTAAAAAATTCGTCCAAAATCTTGATGTCTCCAATCTCTTGTTTTGTACGTTTTTTCCACGTGTCTTGACATCCAATGTATCCATGCAAAGTTTGGTGAAGATCTGAGTATGTCGTTTTTGACCTTATCTGGAACCTCCCATCTGAAAATTTGAAAATTCTTAAAAAATTCTTCGAAAATCTTGATGTCTCCAATCTTTTGTTTTGTACGTTTTTTCCACGTGTCTTGACATGCAAAGTATCCCTGCAACGTTTGGTGAAGATCTGAGTATGTAGTTTTTGACCTTATCTGGAACCTCCTATCTGAAAATTTGAAAATTCTTCAAAAATTCGTCGAAAATCTTGATGTCTCCAATCTCTTGTTTTGTACGTTTTTTCCACGTGTCTTGACATCCAATGTATTCCTGCAATGTTTGGTGGAGATCTGAGTATGTAGTTTTAGACCTTATCTGGAACCTCCTATCTGAAAATTTGAAAATTCTTCAAAAATTCGTCCAAAATCTTGATGTCTCCAATCTCTTGTTTTGTACGTTTTTTCCACGTGTCTCGACCTCCAATGGATCCCTGCAAAGTTTGGTGAAGATCTGAGTATGTAGTTTTTGACCTTATCTGGAACCTCCTATCTGAAAATTTGAAAATTCTTAAAAAATTCGTCCAAAATCTTGATGTCTCCAATCTCTTGTTTTGTACGTTTTTTCCACGTGTCTTGATATCCAATGTATCCCTGCAAAGTTTGGTGAAGATCTGAGTATGTCGTTTTTGACCTTATCTGGAACATCCTTTCTGAAAATTTGAAAATTGTTAAAAAATTCGTCCAAAATCTTGATGTCTCCAATCTCTTTTTTGTACGTTTTTTCCACGTGTCTTGACATCCAATGTATCCCTGCAAAGTTTGGTGAAGATCTGAGTATGTAGTTTTTGACCTTATCTGGAACCTCCCATCTGAAAATTTGAAAATTCTTAAAAAATTCGACCAAAATCTTGATGTCTCCAATCTTTTGTTTTGTACGTTTTTTCCACGTGTCTTGACACATAATGTATCCATGCAAAGTTTGGTGAAGATCTGAGTATGTAGTTTTTGACCTTATATGGAACCTCCTATCTGAAAATTTGAAAATTCTTAAAAAATTCGTCCAAAATCTTGATGTCTCCAATCTCTTGTTTTGTACGTTTTTTCCACGTGTCTTGACATCCAATGTATTCCTGCAATGTTTGGTGAAGATCTGAGTATGTAGTTTTTGACCTTATATGGAACCTCCTATCTGAAAATTTGAAAATTCTTAAAAAATTCGACCAAAATCTTGATGTTCCGAATCCTATGTTTTGTATGTTTTTTCCACGTGTCTTGACATCCAATGTATCCATGCAAAGTTTGGTGAAGATCTGAGTATGTAGTTTTTGACCTTATATTGAACCTCCCATCTGAAAATTTGAAAATTCTTAAAAAATTCGTCCAAAATCTTGATGACCCCAATCTCTTGTTTTGTACGTTTTTTCCACGTGTCTTGACATCCAAAGTATCCCTGCAAAGTTTGGTGAAGATCTGAGTATGTAGTTTTTGACCTTATATGGAACCTCCTTTCTGAAAATTTGAGAATTCTTAAAAAATTCGTCCAAAATCTTGATGTCTCCAATCTCTTGTTTTGTACGTTTTTTCCACGTGTCTTGACATCCAATGTATCCATGCAAAGTTTGGTGAGGATCTGAGTATGTCGTTTTTGACCTTATCTGGAACCTCCCATCTGAAAATTTGAAAATTCTTAAAAAATTCGTCGAAAATCTTGATGTCTCCAATCTTTTGTTTTGTACGTTTTTTCCACGTGTCTTGACATGCAAAGTATCCCTGCAACGTTTGGTGAAGATCTGAGTGTGTAGTTTTTGACCTTATCTGGAACCTCCTATCTGAAAATTTGAAAATTCTTCAAAAATTCGTCGAAAATCTTGATGTCTCCAATCTCTTGTTTTGTACGTTTTTTCCACGTGTCTTGACATCCAATGTATTCCTGCAATGTTTGGTGGAGATCTGAGTATGTAGTTTTAGACCTTATCTGGAACCTCCTATCTGAAAATTTGAAAATTCTTCAAAAATTCGTCCAAAATCTTGATGTCTCCAATCTCTTGTTTTGTACGTTTTTTCCACGTGTCTCGACCTCCAATGGATCCCTGCAAAGTTTGGTGAAGATCTGAGTATGTAGTTTTTGACCTTATCTGGAACCTCCCATCTGAAAATTTGAAAATTCCTAAAAAATCCGTCCAAAATCTTGATGACCCCAATCTCTTGTTTTGTACGTTTTTTCCACGTGTCTTGACATTCAATGTATCCCTGCAAAGTTTGGTGAAGATCTGAGTATGTAGTTTTTGACCTTATATGGAACATCCTTTCTGAAAATTTGAAAATTCTTAAAAAATTCGTCCAAAATCTTGATGACCCCAATCTCTTGTTTTGTACGTTTTTTCCACGTGTCTTGACATCCAATGTATCCCTGCAAAGTTTGGTGAAGATCTGAGTTTGTAGTTTTTGACCTTATATGGAACCTCCTTTCTGAAAATTTGAGAATTCTTCAAAAATTCGTCCAAAATCTTGATGTCTCCAATCTCTTGTTTTGTACGTTTTTTCCACGTGTCTTGACATCCAATGTATCCATGCAAAGTTTGGTGAAGATCTGAGTATGTCGTTTTTGACCTTATCTGGAACCTCCCATCTGAAAATTTGAAAATTCTTAAAAAATTCGTCGAAAATCTTGATGTCTCCAATCTCTTGTTTTGTACGTTTTTTCCACGTGTCTTGACATGCAAAGTATCCCTGCAACGTTTGGTGAAGATCTGAGTATGTAGTTTTTGACCTTATCTGGAACCTCCTATCTGAAAATTTGAAAATTCTTCAAAAATTCGTCGAAAATCTTGATGTCTCCAATCTCTTGTTTTGTACGTTTTTTCCACGTGTCTTGACCTCCAATGTATCCCTGCAAAGTTTGGTGAAGATCTGAGAATGTCGTTTTTGACCTTATCTGGAACATCCTTTCTGAAAATTTGAAAATTCTTAAAAAATTCGTCCAAAATTTGATGTCTCTAATCTCTTGTTTTGTACGTTTTTTCCACGTGTCTTGACATCCAATGTATCCCTGCAAAGTTTGGTGAAGATCTGAGTATGTCGTTTTTGACCTTATCTGGAACATCCTTTCTGAAAATTTGAAAATTCTTAAAAAATTCGTCCAAAATCTTGATGTCTCCAATCTCTTGTTTTGTACGTTTTTTCCACGTGTCTTGACATGCAAAGTATCCCTGCAACGTTTGGTGAAGATCTGAGTATGTAGTTTTTGACCTTATCTGGAACCTCCTATCTGAAAATTTGAAAATTCTTCAAAAATTCGTCGAAAATCTTGATGTCTCCAATCTCTTGTTTTGTACGTTTTTTCCACGTGTCTTGACATCCAATGTATCCCTGCAAAGTTTGGTGAAGATCTGAGTATGTAGTTTTTGACCTTATATGGAACCTCCTATCTGAAAATTTGAAAATTCTTAAAAAATTCGTCCAAAATCTTGATGTATCCAATCTCTTGTTTTGTACGTTTTTTCCACGTGTCTTGACATCCAATGTATCCCTGCAAAGTTTGGTGAAGATCTGAGTATGTAGTTTTTGACCTTATCTGGAACCTCCCATCTGAAAATTTGAAAATTCCTAAAAAATCCGTGCAAAATCTTGATGACCCCAATCTCTTGTTTTGTACGTTTTTTCCACGTGTCTTGACATCCAATGTATCCATGCAAAGTTTGGTGAAGATCTGAGTATGTCGTTTTTGACCTTATCTGGAACCTCCCATCTGAAAATTTGAAAATTCTTAAAAAATTCGTCGAAAATCTTGATGTCTCCAATCTCTTGTTTTGTACGTTTTTTCCACGTGTCTTGACATGCAAAGTATCCCTGCAACGTTTGGTGAAGATCTGAGTATGTAGTTTTTGACCTTATCTGGAACCTCCTATCTGAAAATTTGAAAATTCTTCAAAAATTCGTCGAAAATCTTGATGTCTCCAATCTCTTGTTTTGTACGTTTTTTCCACGTGTCTTGACATCCAATGTATCCCTGCAATGTTTGGTGGAGATCTGAGTATGTAGTTTTTGACCTTATCTGGGACCTCCTATCAGAAAATTTGAAAATTCTTCAAAAATTCGTCCAAAATCTTGATGTCTCCAATCTCTTGTTTTGTACGTTTTTTCCACGTGTCTCGACCTCCAATGTATCCCTGCAAAGTTTGGTGAAGATCTGAGTATGTCGTTTTTGACCTTATCTGGAACATCCTTTCTGAAAATTTGAAAATTCTTAAAAAATTCGTCGAAAATCTTGATGTCTCCAATCTCTTGTTTTGTACGTTTTTTCCACGTGTCTTGACATCCAATGTATCCCTGCAAAGTTTGGTGAAGATCTGAGTATGTAGTTTTTGACCTTATATGGAACCTCCTTTCTGAAAATTTGAAAATTCTCAAAAAATTCGTCCATAATCTTGATGTCTCCAATCTCTTGTTTTGTACGTTTTTTCCACGTGTCTTGACATCCAATGTATCCCTGCAAAGTTTGGTGAAGATCTGAGTATGTAGTTTTTGACCTTATATGGAACCTCCTATCTGAAAATTTGAAAATTCTTAAAAAATTCGTCCAAAATCTTGATGTCTCCAATCTCTTGTTTTGTACGTTTTTTCCACGTGTCTTGATATCCAATGTATCCCTGCAAAGTTTGGTGAAGATCTGAGTATGTTGTTTTTGACCTTATCTGGAACATCCTTTCTGAAAATTTGAAAATTGTTAAAAAATTCGTCCAAAATCTTGATGTCTCCTATCTCTTGTTTTGTACGTTTTTTCCACGTGTCTTGACATCCAATGTATCCCTGCAAAGTTTGGTGAAGATCTGAGTATGTAGTTTTTGACCTTATCTGGAACCTCCCATCTGAAAATTTGAAAATTCTTAAAAAATTCGACCAATATCTTGATGTCTCCAATCTCTTGTTTTGTACGTTTTTTCCACGTGTCTTGACACATAATGTATCCATGCAAAGTTTGGTGAAGATCTGAGTATGTAGTTTTTGACCTTATATGGAACCTCCTATCTGAAAATTTAAAAATTCTTAAAAAATTCGTCCAAAATCTTGATGTCTCCAATCTCTTGTTTTGTACGTTTTTTCCACGTGTCTTGACATCCAATGTATCCCTGCAAAGTTTGGTGAAGATCTGAGTATGTAGTTTTTGACCTTATCTGGAACCTCCCATCTGAAAATTTGAAAATTCTTAAAAAATCGACCAAAATCTTGATGTCTCCAATCTTTTGTTTTGTACGTTTTTTCCACGTGTCTTGACACATAATGTATCCATGCAAAGTTTGGTGAAGATCTGAGTATGTAGTTTTTGACCTTATATGGAACCTCCTATCTGAAAATTTGAAAATTCTTAAAAAATTCGTCCAAAATCTTGATGTCTCCAATCTCTTGTTTTGTACGTTTTTTCCACGTGTCTTGACATCCAATGTATCCCTGCAAAGTTTGGTGAAGATCTGAGTATGTAGTTTTTGACTTTATCTGGAACCTCCCATCTGAAAATTTGAAAATTCCTAAAAAATCCGTGCAAAATCTTGATGACTCCAATCTCTTGTTTTGTACGTTTTTTCCACGTGTCTTGACATCCAATGTATTCCTGCAATGTTTGGTGAAGATCTGAGTATGTAGTTTTTGACCTTATATGGAACCTCCTATCTGCAAATTTGAAAATTCTTAAAAAATTCGACCAAAATCTTGATGTTCCGAATCCTATGTTTTGTATGTTTTTTCCACGTGTCTTGACATCCAATGTATCCATGCAAAGTTTGGTGAAGATCTGAGTATGTAGTTTTTGACCTTATATTGAACCTCCCATCTGAAAATTTGAAAATTCTTAAAAAATTCGTCCAAAATCTTGATGACCCCAATCTCTTGTTTTGTACGTTTTTTCCACGTGTCTTGACATCCAAAGTATCCCTGCAAAGTTTGGTGAAGATCTGAGTATGTAGTTTTTGACCTTATATGGAACCTCCTTTCTGAAAATTTGAGAATTCTTAAAAAATTCGTCCAAAATCTTGATGTCTCCAATCTCTTGTTTTGTACGTTTTTTCCACGTGTCTTGACATCCAATGTATCCATGCAAAGTTTGGTGAAGATCTGAGTATGTCGTTTTTGACCTTATCTGGAACCTCCCATCTGAAAATTTGAAAATTCTCAAAAAATTCGTCGAAAATCTTGATGTCTCCAATCTTTTGTTTTGTACGTTTTTTCCACGTGTCTTGACATCCAATGTATTCCTGCAATGTTTGGTGGAGATCTGAGTATGTAGTTTTAGACCTTATCTGGAACCTCCTATCTGAAAATTTGAAAATTCTTCAAAAATTCGTCCAAAATCTTGATGTCTCCAATCTCTTGTTTTGTACGTTTTTTCCACGTGTCTCGACCTCCAATGGATCCCTGCAAAGTTTGGTGAAGATCTGAGTATGTCGTTTTTGACCTTATCTGGAACATCCTTTCTGAAAATTTGAAAATTCTTAAAAAATTCGTCGAAAATCTTGATGTCTCCAATCTCTTGTTTTGTACGTTTTTTCCACGTGTCTTGACATCCAATGTATCCCTGCAAAGTTTGGTGAAGATCTGAGTATGTAGTTTTTGACCTTATATGGAACCTCCTATCTGAAAATTTGAAAATTCTTAAAAAATTCGTCCAAAATCTTGATGTCTCCAATCTCTTGTTTTGTACGTTTTTTCCACGTGTCTCGACCTCCAATGGATCCCTGCAAAGTTTGGTGAAGATCTGAGTATGTCGTTTTTGACCTTATCTGGAACCTCCCATCTGAAAATTTGAAAATTCTTAAAAAATTCGTCGAAAATCTTGATGTCTCCGATCTCTTGTTTTGTACGTTTTTTCCACGTGTCTTGACATGCAAAGTATTCCTGCAAAGTTTGGTGAAGATCTGAGTATGTAGTTTTTGACCTCATCTGGAACCTCCTATCTGAAAATTTGAAAGTTCTTAAAAAATTCGTCCAAAATCTTGATGTCTCCAATCTCTTGTTTTGTACGTTTTTTCCACGTGTCTTGACATCCAATGTATCCCTGCAATGTTTGGTGAAGATCTGAGTATGTAGTTTTTGACCTTATCTGGAACCTCCCATCTGAAAATTTGAAAATTCCTAAAAAATCCGTCCAAAATCTTGATGACCCCAATCTCTTGTTTTGTACTTTTTTTCCACGTGTCTCGACCTCCAATGTATCCCTGCAAAGTTTGGTGAAGATCTGAGTATGTAGTTTTTGACCTTATATGGAACCTCCTATCTGAAAATTTGAAAATTCTTAAAAAATTCGTCCAAAATCTTGATGTCACCAATCCTATGTTTTGTATGTTTTTTCCACGTGTCTTGACATCCAATGTATCCATGCAAAGTTTGGTGAAGATCTGAGTATGTCGTTTTTGACCTTATCTGGAACCTCCCATCTGAAAATTTGAAAATTCTTAAAAAATTCGTCGAAAATCTTGATGTCTCCGATCTCTTGTTTTGTACGTTTTTTCCACGTGTCTTGACATGCAAAGTATTCCTGCAAAGTTTGGTGAAGATCTGAGTATGTAGTTTTTGACCTCATCTGGAACCTCCTATCTGAAAATTTGAAAATTCTTAAAAAATTCGTCCAAAATCTTGATGTCTCCAATCTCTTGTTTTGTACGTTCTTTCCACGTGTCTTGACATCCAATGTATCCCTGCAATGTTTGGTGAAGATCTGAGTATGTAGTTTTTGACCTTATATGGAACCTCCTATCTGAAAATTTGAAAATTCTTAAAAGAATTTAACAAAATCTTGATGTCCCCAATCCTATGTTTTGTATGTTTTTTCCACGTGTCTTGACATACAATGTATCCCTGCAGAGTTTGGTGAAGATCTGAGTATGTAGTTTTTGACCTTATCTGGAACCTCCCATCTGAAAATTTGAAAATTCCTAAAAAATCCGTCCAAAATCTTGTTGACCCGAATCTCTTGTTTTGTACGTTTTTTCCACGTGTCTTGACATCCAATGTATCCCTGCAAAGTTTGGTGAAGATCTGAGTATGTAGTTTTTGACCTTATCTGGAACCGCATTTCTGAAAATTTGAAAATTTTTAAAAAAATCGTCCAAAATCTTGATGTCTCCAATCTCTTGTTTTGTACGTTTTTTCCACGTGTCTTGACATCCAATGTATCCCTGCAAAGTTTGGTGAAGATCTGAGTATGTAGTTTTTGACCTTATATGGAACCTCCTATCTGAAAATTTGAAAATTCTTAAAAAATTCGTCCAAAATCTTGATGTCTCCAATCTCTTGTTTTGTACGTTTTTTCCACGTGTCTCGACCTCCAATGGATCCCTGCAAAGTTTGGTGAAGATCTGAGTATGTCGTTTTTGACCTTATCTGGAACCTCCCATCTGAAAATTTGAAAATTCTTAAAAAATTCGTCGAAAATCTTGATGTCTCCGATCTCTTGTTTTGTACGTTTTTTCCACGTGTCTTGACATGCAAAGTATTCCTGCAAAGTTTGGTGAAGATCTGAGTATGTAGTTTTTGACCTCATCTGGAACCTCCTATCTGAAAATTTGAAAATTCTTAAAAAATTCGTCCAAAATCTTGATGTCTCCAATCTCTTGTTTTGTACGTTTTTTCCACGTGTCTTGACATCCAATGTATCCCTGCAAAGTTTGGTGAAGATCTGAGTATGTAGTTTTTGACCTTATCTGGAACCTCCTATCTGAAAATTTGAAAATTCTTAAAAAATTCGTCCAAAATCTTGATGTCTCCAATCTCTTGTTTTGTACGTTTTTTCCACGTGTCTTGATATCCAATGTATCCCTGCAAAGTTTGGTGAAGATCTGAGTATGTCGTTTTTGACCTTATCTGGAACCTCCCATCTGAAAATTTGAAAATTCTTAAAAAATTCGACCAAAATCTTGATGTCTCCAATCTCTTGTTTTGTACGTTTTTTCCACGTGTCTTGACACATAATGTATCCATGCAAAGTTTGGTGAAGATCTGAGTATGTAGTTTTTGACCTTATATGGAACCTCCTATCTGAAAATTTGAAAATTCTTAAAAAATTCGTCCAAAATCTTGATGTCTCCAATCTCTTGTTTTGTACGTTTTTTCCACGTGTCTTGACATCCAATGTATCCCTGCAAAGTTTGGTGAAGATCTGAGTATGTAGTTTTTGACCTTATCTGGAACCTCCCATCTGAAAATTTGAAAATTCCTAAAAAATCCGTCCAAAATCTTGATGACCACAATCTCTTGTTTTGTACGTTTTTTCCACGTGTCTTGACATTCAATGTATTCCTGCAAAGTTTGGTGAAGATCTGAGTATGTAGTTTTTGACCTTATATGGAACCTCCTATCTGAAAATTTGAAAAATTCTTAAAAAATTCGTCCAAAATCTTGATGTCTCCAATCTCTTGTTTTGTACGTTTTTTCCACGTGTCTTGACATCCAATGTATCCCTGCAAAGTTTGGTGAAGATCTGAGTATGTAGTTTTTGACCTTATCTGGAACCTCCCATCTGAAAATTTGAAAATTCCTAAAAAATCCGTGCAAAATCTTGATGACCCCAATCTCTTGTTTTGTACGTTTTTTCCACGTGTCTTGACATCCAATGTATCCATGCAAAGTTTGGTGAAGATCTGAGTATGTCGTTTTTGACCTTATCTGGAACCTCCCATCTGAAAATTTGAAAATTCTTAAAAAATTCGTCGAAAATCTTGATGTCTCCAATCTCTTGTTTTGTACGTTTTTTCCACGTGTCTTGACATGCAAAGTATCCCTGCAACGTTTGGTGAAGATCTGAGTATGTAGTTTTTGACCTTATCTGGAACCTCCTATCTGAAAATTTGAAAATTCTTCAAAAATTCGTCGAAAATCTTGATGTCTCCAATCTCTTGTTTTGTACGTTTTTTCCACGTGTCTTGACATCCAATGTATCCCTGCAAAGTTTGGTGAAGATCTGAGTATGTAGTTTTTGACCTTATCTGGAACCTCCTATCTGAAAATTTGAAAATTCTTAAAAAATTCGTCCAAAATCTTGATGTCTCCAATCTCTTGTTTTGTACGTTTTTTCCACGTGTCTTGATATCCAATGTATCCCTGCAAAGTTTGGTGAAGATCTGAGTATGTCGTTTTTGACCTTATCTGGAACATCCTTTCTGAAAATTTGAAAATTGTTAAAAAATTCGTCCAAAATCTTGATGTCTCCAATCTCTTTTTTGTACCTTTTTTCCACGTGTCTTGACATCCAATGTATCCCTGCAAAGTTTGGTGAAGATCTGAGTATGTAGTTTTTGACCTTATCTGGAACCTCCCATCTGAAAATTTGAAAATTCTTAAAAAATTCGACCAAAATCTTGATGTCTCCAATCTTTTGTTTTGTACGTTTTTTCCACGTGTCTTGACACATAATGTATCCATGCAAAGTTTGGTGAAGATCTGAGTATGTAGTTTTTGACCTTATATGGAACCTCCTATCTGAAAATTTGAAAATTCTTAAAAAATTCGTCCAAAATCTTGATGTCTCCAATCTCTTGTTTTGTACGGTTTTTCCACGTGTCTTGACATCCAATGTATCCCTGCAAAGTTTGGTGAAGATCTGAGTATGTAGTTTTTGACCTTATCTGGAACCTCCCATCTGAAAATTTGAAAATTCCTAAAAAATCCGTGCAAAATCTTGATGACCCCAATCTCTTGTTTTGTACGTTTTTTCCACGTGTCTTGACATCCAATGTATTCCTGCAATGTTTGGTGAAGATCTGAGTATGTAGTTTTTGACCTTATATGGAACCTCCTATCTGAAAATTTGAAAATTCTTAAAAAATTCGACCAAAATCTTGATGTTCCGAATCCTATGTTTTGTATGTTTTTTCCACGTGTCTTGACATCCAATGTATCCATGCAAAGTTTGGTGAAGATCTGAGTATGTAGTTTTTGACCATATATTGAACCCCCCATCTGAAAATTTGAAAATTCTTAAAAAATTCGTCCAAAATCTTGATGACCCCAATCTCTTGTTTTGTACGTTTTTTCCACGTGTCTTGACATCCAAAGTATCCCTGCAAAGTTTGGTGAAGATCTGAGTATGTAGTTTTTGACTTTATATGGAACCTCCTTTCTGAAAATTTGAGAATTCTTAAAAAATTCGTCCAAAATCTTGATGTCTCCAATCTCTTGTTTTGTACGTTTTTTCCACGTGTCTTGACATCCAATGTATCCATGCAAAGTTTGGTGAAGATCTGAGTATGTCGTTTTTGACCTTATCAGGATCCTCCCATCTGAAAATTTGAAAATTCTTAAAAAATTCGTCGAAAATCTTGATGTCTCCAATCTTTTGTTTTGTACGTTTTTTCCACGTGTCTTGACATGCAAAGTATCCCTGCAACGTTTGGTGAAGATCTGAGTATGTAGTTTTTGACCTTATCTGGAACCTCCTATCTGAAAATTTGAAAATTCTTCAAAAATTCGTCGAAAATCTTGATGTCTCCAATCTCTTGTTTTGTACGTTTTTTCCACGTGTCTTGACATCCAATGTATTCCTGCAATGTTTGGTGGAGATCTGAGTATGTAGTTTTAGACCTTATCTGGAACCTCCTATCTGAAAATTTGAAAATTCTTAAAAAATTCGTCCAAAATCTTGATGTCTCCAATCTCTTGTTTTGTACGTTTTTTCCACGTGTCTCGACCTCCAATGGATCCCTGCAAAGTTTGGTGAAGATCTGAGTATGTCGTTTTTGACCTTATCTGGAACATCCTTTCTGAAAATTTGAAAATTCTTAAAAAATTCGTCGAAAATCTTGATGTCTCCAATCTCTTGTTTTGTACGTTTTTTCCACGTGTCTTGACATCCAATGTATCCCTGCAAAGTTTGGTGAAGATCTGAGTATGTAGTTTTTGACCTTATATGGAACCTCCTATCTGAAAATTTGAAAATTCTTAAAAAATTCGTCCAAAATCTTGATGTCTCCAATCTCTTGTTTTGTACGTTTTTTCCACGTGTCTCGACCTCCAATGGATCCCTGCAAAGTTTGGTGAAGATCTGAGTATGTCGTTTTTGACCTTATCTGGAACCTCCCATCTGAAAATTTGAAAATTCTTAAAAAATTCGTCGAAAATCTTGATGTCTCCGATCTCTTGTTTTGTACGTTTTTTCCACGTGTCTTGACATGCAAAGTATTCCTGCAAAGTTTGGTGAAGATCTGAGTATGTAGTTTTTGACCTCATCTGGAACCTCCTATCTGAAAATTTGAAAATTCTTAAAAAATTCGTCCAAAATCTTGATGTCTCCAATCTCTTGTTTTGTACGTTTTTTCCACGTGTCTTGACATCCAATGTATCCCTGCAATGTTTGGTGAAGATCTGAGTATGTAGTTTTTGACCTTATCTGGAACCTCCCATCTGAAAATTTGAAAATTCCTAAAAAATCCGTCCAAAATCTTGATGACCCCAATCTCTTGTTTTGTACGTTTTTTCCACGTGTCTTGACATCCAATGTATCCCTGCAAAGTTTGGTGAAGATCTGAGTATGTAGTTTTTGATCTTATCTGGAACCTCCTATCTGAAAATTTGAAAATTCTTAAAAAATTCGTCCAAAATCTTGATGTCTCCAATCTCTTGTTTTGTACGTTTTTTCCACGTGTCTTGATATCCAATGTATCCCTGCAAAGTTTGGTGAAGATCTGAGTATGTCGTTTTTGACCTTATCTGGAACATCCTTTCTGAAAATTTGAAAATTGTTAAAAAATTCGTCCAAAATCTTGATGTCTCCTATCTCTTGTTTTGTACGTTTTTTCCACGTGTCTTGACATCCAATGTATCCCTGCAAAGTTTGGTGAAGATCTGAGTATGTAGTTTTTGACCTTATCTGGAACCTCCCATCTGAAAATTTGAAAATTCTTAAAAAATTCGACCAATATCTTGATGTCTCCAATCTCTTGTTTTGTACGTTTTTTCCACGTGTCTTGACACATAATGTATCCATGCAAAGTTTGGTGAAGATCTGAGTATGTAGTTTTTGACCTTATATGGAACCTCCTATCTGAAAATTTAAAAATTCTTAAAAAATTCGTCCAAAATCTTGATGTCTCCAATCTCTTGTTTTGTACGTTTTTTCCACGTGTCTTGACATCCAATGTATCCCTGCAAAGTTTGGTGAAGATCTGAGTATGTAGTTTTTGACCTTATCTGGAACCTCCCATCTGAAAATTTGAAAATTCCTAAAAAATCCGTCCAAAATCTTGATGACCCCAATCTCTTGTTTTGTACGTTTTTTCCACGTGTCTTGACATTCAATGTATCCCTGCAAAGTTTGGTGAAGATCTGAGTATGTAGTTTTTGACCTTATATGGAACCTCCTTTCTGAAAATTTGAAAATTCTTAAAAAATTCGTCCAAAATCTTGATGACCCCAATCTCTTGTTTTGTACGTTTTTTCCACGTGTCTTGACATCCAATGTATCCCTGCAAAGTTTGGTGAAGATCTGAGTTTGTAGTTTTTGACCTTATATGGAACCTCCTTTCTGAAAATTTGAGAATTCTTAAAAAATTCGTCCAAAATCTTGATGTCTCCAATCTCTTGTTTTGTACGTTTTTTCCACGTGTCTTGACATCCAATGTATCCATGCAAAGTTTGGTGAAGATCTGAGTATGTCGTTTTTGGCCTTATCTGGAACCTCCCATCTGAAAATTTGAAAATTCTTAAAAAATTCGTCGAAAATCTTGATGTCTCCAATCTCTTGTTTTGTACGTTTTTTCCACGTGTCTTGACATGCAAAGTATCCCTGCAACGTTTGGTGAAGATCTGAGTATGTAGTTTTTGACCTTATCTGGAACCTCCTATCTGAAAATTTGAAAATTCTTCAAAAATTCGTCGAAAATCTTGATGTCTCCAATCTCTTGTTTTGTACGTTTTTTCCACGTGTCTTGACCTCCAATGTATCCCTGCAAAGTTTGGTGAAGATCTGAGTATGTCGTTTTTGACCTTATCTGGAACATCCTTTCTGAAAATTTGAAAATTCTTAAAAAATTCGTCCAAAATTTGATGTCTCCAATCTCTTGTTTTGTACGTTTTTTCCACGTGTCTTGACATCCAATGTATCCCTGCAAAGTTTGGTGAAGATCTGAGTATGTCGTTTTTGACCTTATCTGGAACATCCTTTCTGAAAATTTGAAAATTCTTAAAAAATTCGTCCAAAATCTTGATGTCTCCAATCTCTTGTTTTGTACGTTTTTTCCACGTGTCTTGACATGCAAAGTATCCCTGCAACGTTTGGTGAAGATCTGAGTATGTAGTTTTTGACCTTATCTGGAACCTCCTATCTGAAAATTTGAAAATTCTTCAAAAATTCGTCGAAAATCTTGATGTCTCCAATCTCTTGTTTTGTACGTTTTTTCCACGTGTCTTGACATCCAATGTATCCCTGCAATGTTTGGTGGAGATCTGAGTATGTAGTTTTTGACCTTATCTGGGACCTCCTATCAGAAAATTTGAAAATTCTTCAAAAATTCGTCCAAAATCTTGATGTCTCCAATCTATTGTTTTGTACGTTTTTTCCACGTGTCTCGACCTCCAATGTATCCCTGCAAAGTTTGGTGAAGATCTGAGTATGTCGTTTTTGACCTTATCTGGAACATCCTTTCTGAAAATTTGAAAATTCTTAAAAAATTCGTCGAAAATCTTGATGTCTCCAATCTCTTGTTTTGTACGTTTTTTCCACGTGTCTTGACATCCAATGTATCCCTGCAAAGTTTGGTGAAGATCTGAGTATGTAGTTTTTGACCTTATATGGAACCTCCCATCTGAAAATTTGAAAATTCCTAAAAAATCCGTCCAAAATCTTGATGACCCCAATCTCTTGTTTTGTACTTTTTTTCCACGTGTCTTGACATCCAATGTATCCCTGCAAAGTTTGGTGAAGATCTGAGTATGTAGTTTTTGATCTTATCTGGAACCTCCTATCTGAAAATTTGAAAATTCTTAAAAAATTCGTCCAAAATCTTGATGTCTCCAATCTCTTGTTTTGTACGTTTTTTCCACGTGTCTTGATATCCAATGTATCCCTGCAAAGTTTGGTGAAGATCTGAGTATGTCGTTTTTGACCTTATCTGGAACATCCTTTCTGAAAATTTGAAAATTGTTAAAAAATTCGTCCAAAATCTTGATGTCTCCAATCTCTTTTTTGTACGTTTTTTCCACGTGTCTTGACATCCAATGTATCCCTGCAAAGTTTGGTGAAGATCTGAGTATGTAGTTTTTTACCTTATCTGGAACCTCCTATCTGAAAATTTGAAAATTCTTAAAAAATTCGTCCAAAATCTTGATGTCTCCAATCTCTTGTTTTGTACGTTCTTTCCACGTGTCTTGACATCCAATGTATCCCTGCAATGTTTGGTGAAGATCTGAGTATGTAGTTTTTGACCTTATATGGAACCTCCTATCTGAAAATTTGAAAATTCTTAAAAGAATTTAACAAAATCTTGATGTCCCCAATCCTATGTTTTGTATGTTTTTTCCACGTGTCTTGACATACAATGTATCCCTGCAGAGTTTGGTGAAGATCTGAGTATGTAGTTTTTTACCTTATCTGGAACCTCCTATCTGAAAATTTGAAAATTCTTAAAAAATTCGTCGAAAATCTTGATGTCTCCAATCTCTTGTTTTGTACGTTTTTTCCACGTGTCTTGACATCCAATGTATCCCTGCAAAGTTTGGTGAAGATCTGAGTATGTAGTTTTTGACCTTATCTGGAACCTCCCATCTGAAAATTTGAAAATTCCTAAAAAATCCGTCCAAAATCTTGTTGACCCGAATCTCTTGTTTTGTACGTTTTTTCCACGTGTCTTGACATCCAATGTATCCCTGCAAAGTTTGGTGAAGATCTGAGTATGTAGTTTTTGACCTTATCTGGAACCGCATTTCTGAAAATTTGAAAATTTTTAAAAAAATCGTCCAAAATCTTGATGTCTCCAATCTCTTGTTTTGTACGTTTTTTCCACGTGTCTTGACATCCAATGTATCCCTGCAAAGTTTGGTGAAGATCTGAGTATGTAGTTTTTGACCTTATATGGAACCTCCTATCTGAAAATTTGAAAATTCTTAAAAAATTCGTCCAAAATCTTGATGTCTCCAATCTCTTGTTTTGTACGTTTTTTCCACGTGTCTCGACCTCCAATGGATCCCTGCAAAGTTTGGTGAAGATCTGAGTATGTCGTTTTTGACCTTATCTGGAACCTCCCATCTGAAAATTTGAAAATTCTTAAAAAATTCGTCGAAAATCTTGATGTCTCCGATCTCTTGTTTTGTACGTTTTTTCCACGTGTCTTGACATGCAAAGTATTCCTGCAAAGTTTGGTGAAGATCTGAGTATGTAGTTTTTGACCTCATCTGGAACCTCCTATCTGAAAATTTGAAAATTCTTAAAAAATTCGTCCAAAATCTTGATGTCTCCAATCTCTTGTTTTGTACGTTTTTTCCACGTGTCTTGACATCCAATGTATCCCTGCAAAGTTTGGTGAAGATCTGAGTATGTAGTTTTTGACCTTATCTGGAACCTCCTATCTGAAAATTTGAAAATTCTTAAAAAATTCGTCCAAAATCTTGATGTCTCCAATCTCTTGTTTTGTACGTTTTTTCCACGTGTCTTGATATCCAATGTATCCCTGCAAAGTTTGGTGAAGATCTGAGTATGTCGTTTTTGACCTTATCTGGAACCTCCCATCTGAAAATTTGAAAATTCTTAAAAAATTCGACCAAAATCTTGATGTCTCCAATCTCTTGTTTTGTACGTTTTTTCCACGTGTCTTGACACATAATGTATCCATGCAAAGTTTGGTGAAGATCTGAGTATGTAGTTTTTGACCTTATATGGAACCTCCTATCTGAAAATTTGAAAATTCTTAAAAAATTCGTCCAAAATCTTGATGTCTCCAATCTCTTGTTTTGTACGTTTTTTCCACGTGTCTTGACATCCAATGTATCCCTGCAAAGTTTGGTGAAGATCTGAGTATGTAGTTTTTGACCTTATCTGGAACCTCCCATCTGAAAATTTGAAAATTCCTAAAAAATCCGTCCAAAATCTTGATGACCACAATCTCTTGTTTTGTACGTTTTTTCCACGTGTCTTGACATTCAATGTATTCCTGCAAAGTTTGGTGAAGATCTGAGTATGTAGTTTTTGACCTTATATGGAACCTCCTATCTGAAAATTTGAAAAATTCTTAAAAAATTCGTCCAAAATCTTGATGTCTCCAATCTCTTGTTTTGTACGTTTTTTCCACGTGTCTTGACATCCAATGTATCCCTGCAAAGTTTGGTGAAGATCTGAGTATGTAGTTTTTGACCTTATCTGGAACCTCCCATCTGAAAATTTGAAAATTCCTAAAAAATCCGTGCAAAATCTTGATGACCCCAATCTCTTGTTTTGTACGTTTTTTCCACGTGTCTTGACATCCAATGTATCCATGCAAAGTTTGGTGAAGATCTGAGTATGTCGTTTTTGACCTTATCTGGAACCTCCCATCTGAAAATTTGAAAATTCTTAAAAAATTCGTCGAAAATCTTGATGTCTCCAATCTCTTGTTTTGTACGTTTTTTCCACGTGTCTTGACATGCAAAGTATCCCTGCAACGTTTGGTGAAGATCTGAGTATGTAGTTTTTGACCTTATCTGGAACCTCCTATCTGAAAATTTGAAAATTCTTCAAAAATTCGTCGAAAATCTTGATGTCTCCAATCTCTTGTTTTGTACGTTTTTTCCACGTGTCTTGACATCCAATGTATCCCTGCAAAGTTTGGTGAAGATCTGAGTATGTAGTTTTTGACCTTATCTGGAACCTCCTATCTGAAAATTTGAAAATTCTTAAAAAATTCGTCCAAAATCTTGATGTCTCCAATCTCTTGTTTTGTACGTTTTTTCCACGTGTCTTGATATCCAATGTATCCCTGCAAAGTTTGGTGAAGATCTGAGTATGTCGTTTTTGACCTTATCTGGAACATCCTTTCTGAAAATTTGAAAATTGTTAAAAAATTCGTCCAAAATCTTGATGTCTCCAATCTCTTTTTTGTACGTTTTTTCCACGTGTCTTGACATCCAATGTATCCCTGCAAAGTTTGGTGAAGATCTGAGTATGTAGTTTTTGACCTTATCTGGAACCTCCCATCTGAAAATTTGAAAATTCTTAAAAAATTCGACCAAAATCTTGATGTCTCCAATCTTTTGTTTTGTACGTTTTTTCCACGTGTCTTGACACATAATGTATCCATGCAAAGTTTGGTGAAGATCTGAGTATGTAGTTTTTGACCTTATATGGAACCTCCTATCTGAAAATTTGAAAATTCTTAAAAAATTCGTCCAAAATCTTGATGTCTCCAATCTCTTGTTTTGTACGGTTTTTCCACGTGTCTTGACATCCAATGTATCCCTGCAAAGTTTGGTGAAGATCTGAGTATGTAGTTTTTGACCTTATCTGGAACCTCCCATCTGAAAATTTGAAAATTCCTAAAAAATCCGTGCAAAATCTTGATGACCCCAATCTCTTGTTTTGTACGTTTTTTCCACGTGTCTTGACATCCAATGTATTCCTGCAATGTTTGGTGAAGATCTGAGTATGTAGTTTTTGACCTTATATGGAACCTCCTATCTGAAAATTTGAAAATTCTTAAAAAATTCGACCAAAATCTTGATGTTCCGAATCCTATGTTTTGTATGTTTTTTCCACGTGTCTTGACATCCAATGTATCCATGCAAAGTTTGGTGAAGATCTGAGTATGTAGTTTTTGACCATATATTGAACCCCCCATCTGAAAATTTGAAAATTCTTAAAAAATTCGTCCAAAATCTTGATGACCCCAATCTCTTGTTTTGTACGTTTTTTCCACGTGTCTTGACATCCAAAGTATCCCTGCAAAGTTTGGTGAAGATCTGAGTATGTAGTTTTTGACCTTATATGGAACCTCCTTTCTGAAAATTTGAGAATTCTTAAAAAATTCGTCCAAAATCTTGATGTCTCCAATCTCTTGTTTTGTACGTTTTTTCCACGTGTCTTGACATCCAATGTATCCATGCAAAGTTTGGTGAAGATCTGAGTATGTCGTTTTTGACCTTATCAGGATCCTCCCATCTGAAAATTTGAAAATTCTTAAAAAATTCGTCGAAAATCTTGATGTCTCCAATCTTTTGTTTTGTACGTTTTTTCCACGTGTCTTGACATGCAAAGTATCCCTGCAACGTTTGGTGAAGATCTGAGTATGTAGTTTTTGACCTTATCTGGAACCTCCTATCTGAAAATTTGAAAATTCTTCAAAAATTCGTCGAAAATCTTGATGTCTCCAATCTCTTGTTTTGTACGTTTTTTCCACGTGTCTTGACATCCAATGTATTCCTGCAATGTTTGGTGGAGATCTGAGTATGTAGTTTTAGACCTTATCTGGAACCTCCTATCTGAAAATTTGAAAATTCTTCAAAAATTCGTCCAAAATCTTGATGTCTCCAATCTCTTGTTTTGTACGTTTTTTCCACGTGTCTCGACCTCCAATGGATCCCTGCAAAGTTTGGTGAAGATCTGAGTATGTCGTTTTTGACCTTATCTGGAACATCCTTTCTGAAAATTTGAAAATTCTTAAAAAATTCGTCGAAAATCTTGATGTCTCCAATCTCTTGTTTTGTACGTTTTTTCCACGTGTCTTGACATCCAATGTATCCCTGCAAAGTTTGGTGAAGATCTGAGTATGTAGTTTTTGACCTTATATGGAACCTCCTATCTGAAAATTTGAAAATTCTTAAAAAATTCGTCCAAAATCTTGATGTCTCCAATCTCTTGTTTTGTACGTTTTTTCCACGTGTCTCGACCTCCAATGGATCCCTGCAAAGTTTGGTGAAGATCTGAGTATGTCGTTTTTGACCTTATCTGGAACCTCCCATCTGAAAATTTGAAAATTCTTAAAAAATTCGTCGAAAATCTTGATGTCTCCGATCTCTTGTTTTGTACGTTTTTTCCACGTGTCTTGACATGCAAAGTATTCCTGCAAAGTTTGGTGAAGATCTGAGTATGTAGTTTTTGACCTCATCTGGAACCTCCTATCTGAAAATTTGAAAATTCTTAAAAAATTCGTCCAAAATCTTGATGTCTCCAATCTCTTGTTTTGTACGTTTTTTCCACGTGTCTTGACATCCAATGTATCCCTGCAATGTTTGGTGAAGATCTGAGTATGTAGTTTTTGACCTTATCTGGAACCTCCCATCTGAAAATTTGAAAATTCCTAAAAAATCCGTCCAAAATCTTGATGACCCCAATCTCTTGTTTTGTACGTTTTTTCCACGTGTCTTGACATCCAATGTATCCCTGCAAAGTTTGGTGAAGATCTGAGTATGTAGTTTTTGATCTTATCTGGAACCTCCTATCTGAAAATTTGAAAATTCTTAAAAAATTCGTCCAAAATCTTGATGTCTCCAATCTCTTGTTTTGTACGTTTTTTCCACGTGTCTTGATATCCAATGTATCCCTGCAAAGTTTGGTGAAGATCTGAGTATGTCGTTTTTGACCTTATCTGGAACATCCTTTCTGAAAATTTGAAAATTGTTAAAAAATTCGTCCAAAATCTTGATGTCTCCTATCTCTTGTTTTGTACGTTTTTTCCACGTGTCTTGACATCCAATGTATCCCTGCAAAGTTTGGTGAAGATCTGAGTATGTAGTTTTTGACCTTATCTGGAACCTCCCATCTGAAAATTTGAAAATTCTTAAAAAATTCGACCAATATCTTGATGTCTCCAATCTCTTGTTTTGTACGTTTTTTCCACGTGTCTTGACACATAATGTATCCATGCAAAGTTTGGTGAAGATCTGAGTATGTAGTTTTTGACCTTATATGGAACCTCCTATCTGAAAATTTAAAAATTCTTAAAAAATTCGTCCAAAATCTTGATGTCTCCAATCTCTTGTTTTGTACGTTTTTTCCACGTGTCTTGACATCCAATGTATCCCTGCAAAGTTTGGTGAAGATCTGAGTATGTAGTTTTTGACCTTATCTGGAACCTCCCATCTGAAAATTTGAAAATTCCTAAAAAATCCGTCCAAAATCTTGATGACCCCAATCTCTTGTTTTGTACGTTTTTTCCACGTGTCTTGACATTCAATGTATCCCTGCAAAGTTTGGTGAAGATCTGAGTATGTAGTTTTTGACCTTATATGGAACCTCCTTTCTGAAAATTTGAAAATTCTTAAAAAATTCGTCCAAAATCTTGATGACCCCAATCTCTTGTTTTGTACGTTTTTTCCACGTGTCTTGACATCCAATGTATCCCTGCAAAGTTTGGTGAAGATCTGAGTTTGTAGTTTTTGACCTTATATGGAACCTCCTTTCTGAAAATTTGAGAATTCTTAAAAAATTCGTCCAAAATCTTGATGTCTCCAATCTCTTGTTTTGTACGTTTTTTCCACGTGTCTTGACATCCAATGTATCCATGCAAAGTTTGGTGAAGATCTGAGTATGTCGTTTTTGGCCTTATCTGGAACCTCCCATCTGAAAATTTGAAAATTCTTAAAAAATTCGTCGAAAATCTTGATGTCTCCAATCTCTTGTTTTGTACGTTTTTTCCACGTGTCTTGACATGCAAAGTATCCCTGCAACGTTTGGTGAAGATCTGAGTATGTAGTTTTTGACCTTATCTGGAACCTCCTATCTGAAAATTTGAAAATTCTTCAAAAATTCGTCGAAAATCTTGATGTCTCCAATCTCTTGTTTTGTACGTTTTTTCCACGTGTCTTGACCTCCAATGTATCCCTGCAAAGTTTGGTGAAGATCTGAGTATGTCGTTTTTGACCTTATCTGGAACATCCTTTCTGAAAATTTGAAAATTCTTAAAAAATTCGTCCAAAATTTGATGTCTCCAATCTCTTGTTTTGTACGTTTTTTCCACGTGTCTTGACATCCAATGTATCCCTGCAAAGTTTGGTGAAGATCTGAGTATGTCGTTTTTGACCTTATCTGGAACATCCTTTCTGAAAATTTGAAAATTCTTAAAAAATTCGTCCAAAATCTTGATGTCTCCAATCTCTTGTTTTGTACGTTTTTTCCACGTGTCTTGACATGCAAAGTATCCCTGCAACGTTTGGTGAAGATCTGAGTATGTAGTTTTTGACCTTATCTGGAACCTCCTATCTGAAAATTTGAAAATTCTTCAAAAATTCGTCGAAAATCTTGATGTCTCCAATCTCTTGTTTTGTACGTTTTTTCCACGTGTCTTGACATCCAATGTATCCCTGCAATGTTTGGTGGAGATCTGAGTATGTAGTTTTTGACCTTATCTGGGACCTCCTATCAGAAAATTTGAAAATTCTTCAAAAATTCGTCCAAAATCTTGATGTCTCCAATCTATTGTTTTGTACGTTTTTTCCACGTGTCTCGACCTCCAATGTATCCCTGCAAAGTTTGGTGAAGATCTGAGTATGTCGTTTTTGACCTTATCTGGAACATCCTTTCTGAAAATTTGAAAATTCTTAAAAAATTCGTCGAAAATCTTGATGTCTCCAATCTCTTGTTTTGTACGTTTTTTCCACGTGTCTTGACATCCAATGTATCCCTGCAAAGTTTGGTGAAGATCTGAGTATGTAGTTTTTGACCTTATATGGAACCTCCCATCTGAAAATTTGAAAATTCCTAAAAAATCCGTCCAAAATCTTGATGACCCCAATCTCTTGTTTTGTACTTTTTTTCCACGTGTCTTGACATCCAATGTATCCCTGCAAAGTTTGGTGAAGATCTGAGTATGTAGTTTTTGATCTTATCTGGAACCTCCTATCTGAAAATTTGAAAATTCTTAAAAAATTCGTCCAAAATCTTGATGTCTCCAATCTCTTGTTTTGTACGTTTTTTCCACGTGTCTTGATATCCAATGTATCCCTGCAAAGTTTGGTGAAGATCTGAGTATGTCGTTTTTGACCTTATCTGGAACATCCTTTCTGAAAATTTGAAAATTGTTAAAAAATTCGTCCAAAATCTTGATGTCTCCAATCTCTTTTTTGTACGTTTTTTCCACGTGTCTTGACATCCAATGTATCCCTGCAAAGTTTGGTGAAGATCTGAGTATGTAGTTTTTTACCTTATCTGGAACCTCCCATCTGAAAATTTGAAAATTCTTAAAAAATTCGACCAAAATCTTGATGTCTCCAATCTTTTGTTTTGTACGTTTTTTCCACGTGTCTTGACACATAATGTATCCATGCAAAGTTTGGTGAAGATCTGAGTATGTCGTTTTTGACCTTATCTGGAACCTCCCATCTGAAAATTTGAAAATTCTTAAAAAATTCGTCGAAAATCTTGATGTCTCCGATCTCTTGTTTTGTACGTTTTTTCCACGTGTCTTGACATGCAAAGTATTCCTGCAAAGTTTGGTGAAGATCTGAGTATGTAGTTTTTGACCTCATCTGGAACCTCCTATCTGAAAATTTGAAAATTCTTAAAAAATTCGTCCAAAATCTTGATGTCTCCAATCTCTTGTTTTGTACGTTTTTTCCACGTGTCTTGACATCCAATGTATCCCTGCAATGTTTGGTGAAGATCTGAGTATGTAGTTTTTGACCTTATCTGGAACCTCCCATCTGAAAATTTGAAAATTCCTAAAAAATCCGTCCAAAATCTTGATGACCCCAATCTCTTGTTTTGTACGTTTTTTCCACGTGTCTTGACATCCAATGTATCCCTGCAAAGTTTGGTGAAGATCTGAGTATGTCGTTTTTGACCTTATCTGGAACATCCTTTCTGAAAATTTGAAAATTGTTAAAAAATTCGTCCAAAATCTTGATGTCTCCTATCTCTTGTTTTGTACGTTTTTTCCACGTGTCTTGACATCCAATGTATCCCTGCAAAGTTTGGTGAAGATCTGAGTATGTAGTTTTTGACCTTATCTGGAACCTCCCATCTGAAAATTTGAAAATTCTTAAAAAATTCGACCAATATCTTGATGTCTCCAATCTCTTGTTTTGTACGTTTTTTCCACGTGTCTTGACACATAATGTATCCATGCAAAGTTTGGTGAAGATCTGAGTATGTAGTTTTTGACCTTATATGGAACCTCCTATCTGAAAATTTAAAAATTCTTAAAAAATTCGTCCAAAATCTTGATGTCTCCAATCTCTTGTTTTGTACGTTTTTTCCACGTGTCTTGACATCCAATGTATCCCTGCAAAGTTTGGTGAAGATCTGAGTATGTAGTTTTTGACCTTATCTGGAACCTCCCATCTGAAAATTTGAAAATTCCTAAAAAATCCGTCCAAAATCTTGATGACCCCAATCTCTTGTTTTGTACGTTTTTTCCACGTGTCTTGACATTCAATGTATCCCTGCAAAGTTTGGTGAAGATCTGAGTATGTAGTTTTTGACCTTATATGGAACCTCCTTTCTGAAAATTTGAAAATTCTTAAAAAATTCGTCCAAAATCTTGATGACCCCAATCTCTTGTTTTGTACGTTTTTTCCACGTGTCTTGACATCCAATGTATCCCTGCAAAGTTTGGTGAAGATCTGAGTTTGTAGTTTTTGACCTTATATGGAACCTCCTTTCTGAAAATTTGAGAATTCTTAAAAAATTCGTCCAAAATCTTGATGTCTCCAATCTCTTGTTTTGTACGTTTTTTCCACGTGTCTTGACATCCAATGTATCCATGCAAAGTTTGGTGAAGATCTGAGTATGTCGTTTTTGACCTTATCTGGAACCTCCCATCTGAAAATTTGAAAATTCTTAAAAAATTCGTCGAAAATCTTGATGTCTCCAATCTCTTGTTTTGTACGTTTTTTCCACGTGTCTTGACATGCAAAGTATCCCTGCAACGTTTGGTGAAGATCTGAGTATGTAGTTTTTGACCTTATCTGGAACCTCCTATCTGAAAATTTGAAAATTCTTCAAAAATTCGTCGAAAATCTTGATGTCTCCAATCTCTTGTTTTGTACGTTTTTTCCACGTGTCTTGACCTCCAATGTATCCCTGCAAAGTTTGGTGAAGATCTGAGTATGTCGTTTTTGACCTTATCTGGAACATCCTTTCTGAAAATTTGAAAATTCTTAAAAAATTCGTCCAAAATTTGATGTCTCCAATCTCTTGTTTTGTACGTTTTTTCCACGTGTCTTGACATCCAATGTATCCCTGCAAAGTTTGGTGAAGATCTGAGTATGTCGTTTTTGACCTTATCTGGAACATCCTTTCTGAAAATTTGAAAATTCTTAAAAAATTCGTCCAAAATCTTGATGTCTCCAATCTCTTGTTTTGTACGTTTTTTCCACGTGTCTTGACATGCAAAGTATCCCTGCAACGTTTGGTGAAGATCTGAGTATGTAGTTTTTGACCTTATCTGGAACCTCCTATCTGAAAATTTGAAAATTCTTCAAAAATTCGTCGAAAATCTTGATGTCTCCAATCTCTTGTTTTGTACGTTTTTTCCACGTGTCTTGACCTCCAATGTATCCCTGCAAAGTTTGGTGAAGATCTGAGTATGTCGTTTTTGACCTTATCTGGAACATCCTTTCTGAAAATTTGAAAATTCTTAAAAAATTCGTCCAAAATTTGATGTCTCCAATCTCTTGTTTTGTACGTTTTTTCCACGTGTCTTGACATCCAATGTATCCCTGCAAAGTTTGGTGAAGATCTGAGTATGTCGTTTTTGACCTTATCTGGAACATCCTTTCTGAAAATTTGAAAATTCTTAAAAAATTCGTCCAAAATCTTGATGTCTCCAATCTCTTGTTTTGTACGTTTTTTCCACGTGTCTTGACATGCAAAGTATCCCTGCAACGTTTGGTGAAGATCTGAGTATGTAGTTTTTGACCTTATCTGGAACCTCCTATCTGAAAATTTGAAAATTCTTCAAAAATTCGTCGAAAATCTTGATGTCTCCAATCTCTTGTTTTGTACGTTTTTTCCACGTGTCTTGACATCCAATGTATCCCTGCAATGTTTGGTGGAGATCTGAGTATGTAGTTTTTGACCTTATCTGGGACCTCCTATCAGAAAATTTGAAAATTCTTCAAAAATTCGTCCAAAATCTTGATGTCTCCAATCTATTGTTTTGTACGTTTTTTCCACGTGTCTCGACCTCCAATGTATCCCTGCAAAGTTTGGTGAAGATCTGAGTATGTCGTTTTTGACCTTATCTGGAACATCCTTTCTGAAAATTTGAAAATTCTTAAAAAATTCGTCGAAAATCTTGATGTCTCCAATCTCTTGTTTTGTACGTTTTTTCCACGTGTCTTGACATCCAATGTATCCCTGCAAAGTTTGGTGAAGATCTGAGTATGTAGTTTTTGACCTTATATGGAACCTCCCATCTGAAAATTTGAAAATTCCTAAAAAATCCGTCCAAAATCTTGATGACCCCAATCTCTTGTTTTGTACTTTTTTTCCACGTGTCTTGACATCCAATGTATCCCTGCAAAGTTTGGTGAAGATCTGAGTATGTAGTTTTTGATCTTATCTGGAACCTCCTATCTGAAAATTTGAAAATTCTTAAAAAATTCGTCCAAAATCTTGATGTCTCCAATCTCTTGTTTTGTACGTTTTTTCCACGTGTCTTGATATCCAATGTATCCCTGCAAAGTTTGGTGAAGATCTGAGTATGTCGTTTTTGACCTTATCTGGAACATCCTTTCTGAAAATTTGAAAATTGTTAAAAAATTCGTCCAAAATCTTGATGTCTCCAATCTCTTTTTTGTACGTTTTTTCCACGTGTCTTGACATCCAATGTATCCCTGCAAAGTTTGGTGAAGATCTGAGTATGTAGTTTTTGACCTTATCTGGAACCTCCCATCTGAAAATTTGAAAATTCTTAAAAAATTCGACCAAAATCTTGATGTCTCCAATCTTTTGTTTTGTACGTTTTTTCCACGTGTCTTGACACATAATGTATCCATGCAAAGTTTGGTGAAGATCTGAGTATGTCGTTTTTGACCTTATCTGGAACCTCCCATCTGAAAATTTGAAAATTCTTAAAAAATTCGTCGAAAATCTTGATGTCTCCGATCTCTTGTTTTGTACGTTTTTTCCACGTGTCTTGACATGCAAAGTATTCCTGCAAAGTTTGGTGAAGATCTGAGTATGTAGTTTTTGACCTCATCTGGAACCTCCTATCTGAAAATTTGAAAATTCTTAAAAAATTCGTCCAAAATCTTGATGTCTCCAATCTCTTGTTTTGTACGTTTTTTCCACGTGTCTTGACATCCAATGTATCCCTGCAATGTTTGGTGAAGATCTGAGTATGTAGTTTTTGACCTTATCTGGAACCTCCCATCTGAAAATTTGAAAATTCCTAAAAAATCCGTCCAAAATCTTGATGACCCCAATCTCTTGTTTTGTACGTTTTTTCCACGTGTCTTGACATCCAATGTATACCTGCAAAGTTTGGTGAAGATCTGAGTATGTAGTTTTTGATCTTATCTGGAACCTCCTATCTGAAAATTTGAAAATTCTTAAAAAATTCGTCCAAAATCTTGATGTCTCCAATCTCTTGTTTTGTACGTTTTTTCCACGTGTCTTGATATCCAATGTATCCCTGCAAAGTTTGGTGAAGATCTGAGTATGTCGTTTTTGACCTTATCTGGAACATCCTTTCTGAAAATTTGAAAATTGTTAAAAAATTCGTCCAAAATCTTGATGTCTCCTATCTCTTGTTTTGTACGTTTTTTCCACGTGTCTTGACATCCAATGTATCCCTGCAAAGTTTGGTGAAGATCTGAGTATGTAGTTTTTGACCTTATCTGGAACCTCCCATCTGAAAATTTGAAAATTCTTAAAAAATTCGACCAATATCTTGATGTCTCCAATCTCTTGTTTTGTACGTTTTTTCCACGTGTCTTGACACATAATGTATCCATGCAAAGTTTGGTGAAGATCTGAGTATGTAGTTTTTGACCTTATATGGAACCTCCTATCTGAAAATTTAAAAATTCTTAAAAAATTCGTCCAAAATCTTGATGTCTCCAATCTCTTGTTTTGTACGTTTTTTCCACGTGTCTTGACATCCAATGTATCCCTGCAAAGTTTGGTGAAGATCTGAGTATGTAGTTTTTGACCTTATCTGGAACCTCCCATCTGAAAATTTGAAAATTCCTAAAAAATCCGTCCAAAATCTTGATGACCCCAATCTCTTGTTTTGTACGTTTTTTCCACGTGTCTTGACATTCAATGTATCCCTGCAAAGTTTGGTGAAGATCTGAGTATGTAGTTTTTGACCTTATATGGAACCTCCTTTCTGAAAATTTGAAAATTCTTAAAAAATTCGTCCAAAATCTTGATGACCCCAATCTCTTGTTTTGTACGTTTTTTCCACGTGTCTTGACATCCAATGTATCCCTGCAAAGTTTGGTGAAGATCTGAGTTTGTAGTTTTTGACCTTATATGGAACCTCCTTTCTGAAAATTTGAGAATTCTTAAAAAATTCGTCCAAAATCTTGATGTCTCCAATCTCTTGTTTTGTACGTTTTTTCCACGTGTCTTGACATCCAATGTATCCATGCAAAGTTTGGTGAAGATCTGAGTATGTCGTTTTTGACCTTATCTGGAACCTCCCATCTGAAAATTTGAAAATTCTTAAAAAATTCGTCGAAAATCTTGATGTCTCCAATCTCTTGTTTTGTACGTTTTTTCCACGTGTCTTGACATGCAAAGTATCCCTGCAAAGTTTGGTGAAGATCTGAGTATGTAGTTTTTGACCTTATCTGGAACCTCCTATCTGAAAATTTGAAAATTCTTCAAAAATTCGTCGAAAATCTTGATGTCTCCAATCTCTTGTTTTGTACGTTTTTTCCACGTGTCTTGACCTCCAATGTATCCCTGCAAAGTTTGGTGAAGATCTGAGTATGTCGTTTTTGACCTTATCTGGAACATCCTTTCTGAAAATTTGAAAATTCTTAAAAAATTCGTCCAAAATTTGATGTCTCCAATCTCTTGTTTTGTACGTTTTTTCCACGTGTCTTGACATCCAATGTATCCCTGCAAAGTTTGGTGAAGATCTGAGTATGTCGTTTTTGACCTTATCTGGAACATCCTTTCTGAAAATTTGAAAATTCTTAAAAAATTCGTCCAAAATCTTGATGTCTCCAATCTCTTGTTTTGTACGTTTTTTCCACGTGTCTTGACATGCAAAGTATCCCTGCAACGTTTGGTGAAGATCTGAGTATGTAGTTTTTGACCTTATCTGGAACCTCCTATCTGAAAATTTGAAAATTCTTCAAAAATTCGTCGAAAATCTTGATGTCTCCAATCTCTTGTTTTGTACGTTTTTTCCACGTGTCTTGACATCCAATGTATCCCTGCAATGTTTGGTGGAGATCTGAGTATGTAGTTTTTGACCTTATCTGGGACCTCCTATCAGAAAATTTGAAAATTCTTCAAAAATTCGTCCAAAATCTTGATGTCTCCAATCTCTTGTTTTGTACGTTTTTTCCACGTGTCTCGACCTCCAATGTATCCCTGCAAAGTTTGGTGAAGATCTGAGTATGTCGTTTTTGACCTTATCTGGAACATCCTTTCTGAAAATTTGAAAATTCTTAAAAAATTCGTCGAAAATCTTGATGTCTCCAATCTCTTGTTTTGTACGTTTTTTCCACGTGTCTTGACATCCAATGTATCCCTGCAAAGTTTGGTGAAGATCTGAGTATGTAGTTTTTGACCTTATATGGAACCTCCCATCTGAAAATTTGAAAATTCCTAAAAAATCCGTCCAAAATCTTGATGACCCCAATCTCTTGTTTTGTACTTTTTTTCCACGTGTCTTGACATCCAATGTATCCCTGCAAAGTTTGGTGAAGATCTGAGTATGTAGTTTTTGATCTTATCTGGAACCTCCTATCTGAAAATTTGAAAATTCTTAAAAAATTCGTCCAAAATCTTGATGTCTCCAATCTCTTGTTTTGTACGTTTTTTCCACGTGTCTTGATATCCAATGTATCCCTGCAAAGTTTGGTGAAGATCTGAGTATGTCGTTTTTGACCTTATCTGGAACATCCTTTCTGAAAATTTGAAAATTGTTAAAAAATTCGTCCAAAATCTTGATGTCTCCAATCTCTTTTTTGTACGTTTTTTCCACGTGTCTTGACATCCAATGTATCCCTGCAAAGTTTGGTGAAGATCTGAGTATGTAGTTTTTGACCTTATCTGGAACCTCCCATCTGAAAATTTGAAAATTCTTAAAAAATTCGACCAAAATCTTGATGTCTCCAATCTCTTGTTTTGTACGTTTTTTCCACGTGTCTTGACACATAATGTATCCATGCAAAGTTTGGTGAAGATCTGAGTATGTCGTTTTTGACCTTATCTGGAACCTCCCATCTGAAAATTTGAAAATTCTTAAAAAATTCGTCGAAAATCTTGATGTCTCCGATCTCTTGTTTTGTACGTTTTTTCCACGTGTCTTGACATGCAAAGTATTCCTGCAAAGTTTGGTGAAGATCTGAGTATGTAGTTTTTGACCTCATCTGGAACCTCCTATCTGAAAATTTGAAAATTCTTAAAAAATTCGTCCAAAATCTTGATGTCTCCAATCTCTTGTTTTGTACGTTTTTTCCACGTGTCTTGACATCCAATGTATCCCTGCAATGTTTGGTGAAGATCTGAGTATGTAGTTTTTGACCTTATCTGGAACCTCCCATCTGAAAATTTGAAAATTCCTAAAAAATCCGTCCAAAATCTTGATGACCCCAATCTCTTGTTTTGTACGTTTTTTCCACGTGTCTTGACATCCAATGTATCCCTGCAAAGTTTGGTGAAGATCTGAGTATGTAGTTTTTGATCTTATCTGGAACCTCCTATCTGAAAATTTGAAAATTCTTAAAAAATTCGTCCAAAATCTTGATGTCTCCAATCTCTTGTTTTGTACGTTTTTTCCACGTGTCTTGATATCCAATGTATCCCTGCAAAGTTTGGTGAAGATCTGAGTATGTCGTTTTTGACCTTATCTGGAACATCCTTTCTGAAAATTTGAAAATTGTTAAAAAATTCGTCCAAAATCTTGATGTCTCCTATCTCTTGTTTTGTACGTTTTTTCCACGTGTCTTGACATCCAATGTATCCCTGCAAAGTTTGGTGAAGATCTGAGTATGTAGTTTTTGACCTTATCTGGAACCTCCCATCTGAAAATTTGAAAATTCTTAAAAAATTCGACCAATATCTTGATGTCTCCAATCTCTTGTTTTGTACGTTTTTTCCACGTGTCTTGACACATAATGTATCCATGCAAAGTTTGGTGAAGATCTGAGTATGTAGTTTTTGACCTTATATGGAACCTCCTATCTGAAAATTTAAAAATTCTTAAAAAATTCGTCCAAAATCTTGATGTCTCCAATCTCTTGTTTTGTACGTTTTTTCCACGTGTCTTGACATCCAATGTATCCCTGCAAAGTTTGGTGAAGATCTGAGTATGTAGTTTTTGACCTTATCTGGAACCTCCCATCTGAAAATTTGAAAATTCCTAAAAAATCCGTCCAAAATCTTGATGACCCCAATCTCTTGTTTTGTACGTTTTTTCCACGTGTCTTGACATTCAATGTATCCCTGCAAAGTTTGGTGAAGATCTGAGTATGTAGTTTTTGACCTTATATGGAACCTCCTTTCTGAAAATTTGAAAATTCTTAAAAAATTCGTCCAAAATCTTGATGACCCCAATCTCTTGTTTTGTACGTTTTTTCCACGTGTCTTGACATCCAATGTATCCCTGCAAAGTTTGGTGAAGATCTGAGTTTGTAGTTTTTGACCTTATATGGAACCTCCTTTCTGAAAATTTGAGAATTCTTAAAAAATTCGTCCAAAATCTTGATGTCTCCAATCTCTTGTTTTGTACGTTTTTTCCACGTGTCTTGACATCCAATGTATCCATGCAAAGTTTGGTGAAGATCTGAGTATGTCGTTTTTGACCTTATCTGGAACCTCCCATCTGAAAATTTGAAAATTCTTAAAAAATTCGTCGAAAATCTTGATGTCTCCAATCTCTTGTTTTGTACGTTTTTTCCACGTGTCTTGACATGCAAAGTATCCCTGCAACGTTTGGTGAAGATCTGAGTATGTAGTTTTTGACCTTATCTGGAACCTCCTATCTGAAAATTTGAAAATTCTTCAAAAATTCGTCGAAAATCTTGATGTCTCCAATCTCTTGTTTTGTACGTTTTTTCCACGTGTCTTGACCTCCAATGTATCCCTGCAAAGTTTGGTGAAGATCTGAGTATGTCGTTTTTGACCTTATCTGGAACATCCTTTCTGAAAATTTGAAAATTCTTAAAAAATTCGTCCAAAATTTGATGTCTCCAATCTCTTGTTTTGTACGTTTTTTCCACGTGTCTTGACATCCAATGTATCCCTGCAAAGTTTGGTGAAGATCTGAGTATGTCGTTTTTGACCTTATCTGGAACATCCTTTCTGAAAATTTGAAAATTCTTAAAAAATTCGTCGAAAATCTTGATGTCTCCAATCTCTTGTTTTGTACGTTTTTTCCACGTGTCTTGACATGCAAAGTATCCCTGCAACGTTTGGTGAAGATCTGAGTATGTAGTTTTTGACCTTATCTGGAACCTCCTATCTGAAAATTTGAAAATTCTTCAAAAATTCGTCGAAAATCTTGATGTCTCCAATCTCTTGTTTTGTACGTTTTTTCCACGTGTCTTGACATCCAATGTATCCCTGCAATGTTTGGTGGAGATCTGAGTATGTAGTTTTTGACCTTATCTGGGACCTCCTATCAGAAAATTTGAAAATTCTTCAAAAATTCGTCCAAAATCTTGATGTCTCCAATCTCTTGTTTTGTACGTTTTTTCCACGTGTCTCGACCTCCAATGTATCCCTGCAAAGTTTGGTGAAGATCTGAGTATGTCGTTTTTGACCTTATCTGGAACATCCTTTCTGAAAATTTGAAAATTCTTAAAAAATTCGTCGAAAATCTTGATGTCTCCAATCTCTTGTTTTGTACGTTTTTTCCACGTGTCTTGACATCCAATGTATCCCTGCAAAGTTTGGTGAAGATCTGAGTATGTAGTTTTTGACCTTATATGGAACCTCCCATCTGAAAATTTGAAAATTCCTAAAAAATCCGTCCAAAATCTTGATGACCCCAATCTCTTGTTTTGTACTTTTTTCCACGTGTCTTGACATCCAATGTATCCCTGCAAAGTTTGGTGAAGATCTGAGTATGTAGTTTTTGATCTTATCTGGAACCTCCTATCTGAAAATTTGAAAATTCTTAAAAAATTCGTCCAAAATCTTGATGTCTCCAATCTCTTGTTTTGTACGTTTTTTCCACGTGTCTTGATATCCAATGTATCCCTGCAAAGTTTGGTGAAGATCTGAGTATGTAGTTTTTGATCTTATCTGGAACCTCCTATCTGAAAATTTGAAAATTCTTAAAAAATTCGTCCAAAATCTTGATGTCTCCAATCTCTTGTTTTGTACGTTTTTTCCACGTGTCTTGATATCCAATGTATCCCTGCAAAGTTTGGTGAAGATCTGAGTATGTCGTTTTTGACCTTATCTGGAACATCCTTTCTGAAAATTTGAAAATTGTTAAAAAATTCGTCCAAAATCTTGATGTCTCCAATCTCTTTTTTGTACGTTTTTTCCACGTGTCTTGACATCCAATGTATCCCTGCAAAGTTTGGTGAAGATCTGAGTATGTAGTTTTTGACCTTATCTGGAACCTCCCATCTGAAAATTTGAAAATTCTTAAAAAATTCGACCAAAATCTTGATGTCTCCAATCTTTTGTTTTGTACGTTTTTTCCACGTGTCTTGACACATAATGTATCCATGCAAAGTTTGGGGAAGATCTGAGTATGTAGTTTTTGACCTTATATGGAACCTCCTATCTGAAAATTTGAAAATTCTTAAAAAATTCGTCCAAAATCTTGATGTCTCCAATCTCTTGTTTTGTACGTTTTTTCCACGTGTCTTGACATCCAATGTATCCATGCAAAGTTTGGTGAAGATCTGAGTATGTCGTTTTTGACCTTATCTGGAACCTCCCATCTGAAAATTTGAAAATTCTTAAAAAATTCGTCGAAAATCTTGATGTCTCCAATCTCTTGTTTTGTACGTTTTTTCCACGTGTCTTGACATGCAAAGTATCCCTGCAACGTTTGGTGAAGATCTGAGTATGTAGTTTTTGACCTTATCTGGAACCTCCTATCTGAAATTTGAAAATTCTTCAAAAATTCGTCGAAAATCTTGATGTCTCCAATCTCTTGTTTTGTACGTTTTTTCCACGTGTCTTGACATCCAATGTATCCCTGCAATGTTTGGTGGAGATCTGAGTATGTAGTTTTTGACCTTATCTGGGACCTCCTATCAGAAAATTTGAAAATTCTTCAAAAATTCGTCCAAAATCTTGATGTCTCCAATCTCTTGTTTTGTACGTTTTTTCCACGTGTCTCGACCTCCAATGTATCCCTGCAAAGTTTGGTGAAGATCTGAGTATGTCGTTTTTGACCTTATCTGGAACATCCTTTCTGAAAATTTGAAAATTCTTAAAAAATTCGTCGAAAATCTTGATGTCTCCAATCTCTTGTTTTGTACGTTTTTTCCACGTGTCTTGACATCCAATGTATCCCTGCAAAGTTTGGTGAAGATCTGAGTATGTAGTTTTTGACCTTATATGGAACCTCCCATCTGAAAATTTGAAAATTCCTAAAAAATCCGTCCAAAATCTTGATGACCCCAATCTCTTGTTTTGTACTTTTTTCCACGTGTCTTGACATCCAATGTATCCCTGCAAAGTTTGGTGAAGATCTGAGTATGTAGTTTTTGATCTTATCTGGAACCTCCTATCTGAAAATTTGAAAATTCTTAAAAAATTCGTCCAAAATCTTGATGTCTCCAATCTCTTGTTTTGTACGTTTTTTCCACGTGTCTTGATATCCAATGTATCCCTGCAAAGTTTGGTGAAGATCTGAGTATGTAGTTTTTGATCTTATCTGGAACCTCCTATCTGAAAATTTGAAAATTCTTAAAAAATTCGTCCAAAATCTTGATGTCTCCAATCTCTTGTTTTGTACGTTTTTTCCACGTGTCTTGATATCCAATGTATCCCTGCAAAGTTTGGTGAAGATCTGAGTATGTCGTTTTTGACCTTATCTGGAACATCCTTTCTGAAAATTTGAAAATTGTTAAAAAATTCGTCCAAAATCTTGATGTCTCCAATCTCTTTTTTGTACGTTTTTTCCACGTGTCTTGACATCCAATGTATCCCTGCAAAGTTTGGTGAAGATCTGAGTATGTAGTTTTTGACCTTATCTGGAACCTCCCATCTGAAAATTTGAAAATTCTTAAAAAATTCGACCAAAATCTTGATGTCTCCAATCTTTTGTTTTGTACGTTTTTTCCACGTGTCTTGACACATAATGTATCCATGCAAAGTTTGGGGAAGATCTGAGTATGTAGTTTTTGACCTTATATGGAACCTCCTATCTGAAAATTTGAAAATTCTTAAAAAATTCGTCCAAAATCTTGATGTCTCCAATCTCTTGTTTTGTACGTTTTTTCCACGTGTCTTGACATCCAATGTATCCATGCAAAGTTTGGTGAAGATCTGAGTATGTCGTTTTTGACCTTATCTGGAACCTCCCATCTGAAAATTTGAAAATTCTTAAAAAATTCGTCGAAAATCTTGATGTCTCCAATCTCTTGTTTTGTACGTTTTTTCCACGTGTCTTGACATGCAAAGTATCCCTGCAACGTTTGGTGAAGATCTGAGTATGTAGTTTTTGACCTTATCTGGAACCTCCTATCTGAAATTTGAAAATTCTTCAAAAATTCGTCGAAAATCTTGATGTCTCCAATCTCTTGTTTTGTACGTTTTTTCCACGTGTCTTGACATCCAATGTATCCCTGCAATGTTTGGTGGAGATCTGAGTATGTAGTTTTTGACCTTATCTGGGACCTCCTATCAGAAAATTTGAAAATTCTTCAAAAATTCGTCCAAAATCTTGATGTCTCCAATCTCTTGTTTTGTACGTTTTTTCCACGTGTCTCGACCTCCAATGTATCCCTGCAAAGTTTGGTGAAGATCTGAGTATGTCGTTTTTGACCTTATCTGGAACATCCTTTCTGAAAATTTGAAAATTCTTAAAAAATTCGTCGAAAATCTTGATGTCTAAAATCTCATGTTTTGTACGTTTTTTCCACGTGTCTTGACATCCAATGTATCCCTGCAAAGTTTGGTGAAGATCTGAGTATGTAGTTTTTGACCTTATATGGAACCTCCCATCTGAAAATTTGAAAATTCCTAAAAAATCCGTCCAAAATCTTGATGACCCCAATCTCTTGTTTTGTACTTTTTTTCCACGTGTCTTGACATCCAATGTATCCCTGCAAAGTTTGGTGAAGATCTGAGTATGTAGTTTTTGATCTTATCTGGAACCTCCTATCTGAAAATTTGAAAATTCTTAAAAAATTCGTCCAAAATCTTGATGTCTCCAATCTCTTGTTTTGTACGTTTTTTCCACGTGTCTTGATATCCAATGTATCCCTGCAAAGTTTGGTGAAGATCTGAGTATGTAGTTTTTGACCTTATCTGGAACCTCCCATCTGAAAATTTGAAAATTCCTAAAAAATCCGTGCAAAATCTTGATGACCCCAATCTCTTGTTTTGTACGTTTTTTCCACGTGTCTTGACATCCAATGTATTCCTGCAATGTTTGGTGAAGATCTGAGTATGTAGTTTTTGACCTTATATGGAACCTCCTATCTGAAAATTTGAAAATTCTTAAAAAATTCGACCAAAATCTTGATGTTCCGAATCCTATGTTTTGTATGTTTTTTCCACGTGTCTTGACATCCAATGTATCCATGCAAAGTTTGGTGAAGATCTGAGTATGTAGTTTTTGACCTTATATTGAACCTCCCATCTGAAAATTTGAAAATTCTTAAAAAATTCGTCCAAAATCTTGATGACCCCAATCTCTTGTTTTGTACGTTTTTTCCACGTGTCTTGACATCCAAAGTATCCCTGCAAAGTTTGGTGAAGATCTGAGTATGTAGTTTTTGACCTTATATGGAACCTCCTTTCTGAAAATTTGAGAATTCTTAAAAAATTCGTCCAAAATCTTGATGTCTCCAATCTCTTGTTTTGTACGTTTTTTCCACGTGTCTTGACATCCAATGTATCCATGCAAAGTTTGGTGAAGATCTGAGTATGTCGTTTTTGACCTTATCTGGAACCTCCCATCTGAAAATTTGAAAATTCTTAAAAAATTCGTCGAAAATCTTGATGTCTCCAATCTTTTGTTTTGTACGTTTTTTCCACGTGTCTTGACATAAAAGTATCCCTGCAACGTTTGGTGAAGATCTGAGTATGTAGTTTTTGACCTTATCTGGAACCTCCTATCTGAAAATTTGAAAATTCTTAAAAAATTCGTCCAAAATCTTGATGTCTCCAATCTCTTGTTTTGTACGTTTTTTCCACGTGTCTTGACATCCAATGTATTCCTGCAATGTTTGGTGGAGATCTGAGTATGTAGTTTTAGACCTTATCTGGAACCTCCTATCTGAAAATTTGAAAATTCTTCAAAAATTCGTCCAAAATCTTGATGTCTCCAATCTCTTGTTTTGTACGTTTTTTCCACGTGTCTCGACCTCCAATGGATCCCTGCAAAGTTTGGTGAAGATCTGAGTATGTCGTTTTTGACCTTATCTGGAACCTCCCATCTGAAAATTTGAAAATTCTTAAAAAATTCGTCGAAAATCTTGATGTCTCCGATCTCTTGTTTTGTACGTTTTTTCCACGTGTCTTGACATGCAAAGTATTCCTGCAAAGTTTGGAGAAGATCTGAGTATGTAGTTTTTGACCTCATCTGGAACCTCCTATCTGAAAATTTGAAAATTCTTAAAAAATTCGTCCAAAATCTTGATGTCTCCAATCTCTTGTTTTGTACGTTTTTTCCACGTGTCTTGACATCCAATGTATCCCTGCAATGTTTGGTGAAGATCTGAGTATGTAGTTTTTGACCTTATCTGGAACCTCCCATCTGAAAATTTGAAAATTCCTAAAAAATCCGTCCAAAATCTTGATGACCCCAATCTCTTGTTTTGTACTTTTTTTCCACGTGTCTCGACCTCCAATGTATCCCTGCAAAGTTTGGTGAAGATCTGAGTATGTAGTTTTTGACCTTATATGGAACCTCCTATCTGAAAATTTGAAAATTCTTTAAAAATTCGTCCAAAATCTTGATGTCACCAATCCTATGTTTTGTATGTTTTTTCCACGTGTCTTGACATCCAATGTATCCATGCAAAGTTTGGTGAAGATCTGAGTATGTCGTTTTTGACCTTATCTGGAACCTCCCATCTGAAAATTTGAAAATTCTTAAAAAATTCGTCGAAAATCTTGATGTCTCCGATCTCTTGTTTTGTACGTTTTTTCCACGTGTCTTGACATGCAAAGTATTCCTGCAAAGTTTGGTGAAGATCTGAGTATGTAGTTTTTGACCTCATCTGGAACCTCCTATCTGAAAAATTGAAAATTCTTAAAAAATTCGTCCAAAATCTTGATGTCTCCAATCTCTTGTTTTGTACGTTTTTTCCACGTGTCTTGACATCCAATGTATCCCTGCAATGTTTGGTGAAGATCTGAGTATGTAGTTTTTGACCTTATATGGAACCTCCTATCTGAAAATTTGAAAATTCTTAAAAGAATTTAACAAAATCTTGATGTCCCCAATCCTATGTTTTGTATGTTTTTTCCACGTGTCTTGACATACAATGTATCCCTGCAGAGTTTGGTGAAGATCTGAGTATGTAGTTATTGACCTTATCTGGAACCTCCCATCTGAAAATTTGAAAATTCCTAAAAAATCCGTCCAAAATCTTGTTGACCCGAATCTCTTGTTTTGTACGTTTTTTCCACGTGTCTTGACATCCAATGTATCCCTGCAAAGTTTGGTGAAGATCTGAGTATGTAGTTTTTGACCTTATCTGGAACCGCATTTCTGAAAATTTGAAAATTTTTAAAAAAATCGTCCAAAATCTTGATGTCTCCAATCTCTTGTTTTGTACGTTTTTTCCACGTGTCTTGACATCCAATGTATCCCTGCAAAGTTTGGTGAAGATCTGAGTATGTAGTTTTTGACCTTATATGGAACCTCCTATCTGAAAATTTGAAAATTCTTAAAAAATTCGTCCAAAATCTTGATGTCTCCAATCTCTTGTTTTGTACGTTTTTTCCACGTGTCTCGACCTCCAATGGATCCCTGCAAAGTTTGGTGAAGATCTGAGTATGTCGTTTTTGACCTTATCTGGAACCTCCCATCTGAAAATTTGAAAATTCTTAAAAAATTCGTCGAAAATCTTGATGTCTCCGATCTCTTGTTTTGTACGTTTTTTCCACGTGTCTTGACATGCAAAGTATTCCTGCAAAGTTTGGTGAAGATCTGAGTATGTAGTTTTTGACCTCATCTGGAACCTCCTATCTGAAAATTTGAAAATTCTTAAAAAATTCGTCCAAAATCTTGATGTCTCCAATCTCTTGTTTTGTACGTTTTTTCCACGTGTCTTGACATCCAATGTATCCCTGCAAAGTTTGGTGAAGATCTGAGTATGTAGTTTTTGACCTTATCTGGAACCTCCTATCTGAAAATTTGAAAATTCTTAAAAAATTCGTCCAAAATCTTGATGTCTCCAATCTCTTGTTTTGTACGTTTTTTCCACGTGTCTTGATATCCAATGTATCCCTGCAAAGTTTGGTGAAGATCTGAGTATGTCGTTTTTGACCTTATCTGGAACATCCTTTCTGAAAATTTGAAAATTGTTAAAAAATTCGTCCAAAATCTTGATGTCTCCTATCTCTTGTTTTGTACGTTTTTTCCACGTGTCTTGACATCCAATGTATCCCTGCAAAGTTTGGTGAAGATCTGAGTATGTAGTTTTTGACCTTATCTGGAACCTCCCATCTGAAAATTTGAAAATTCTTAAAAAATTCGACCAAAATCTTGATGTCTCCAATCTCTTGTTTTGTACGTTTTTTCCACGTGTCTTGACACATAATGTATCCATGCAAAGTTTGGTGAAGATCTGAGTATGTAGTTTTTGACCTTATATGGAACCTCCTATCTGAAAATTTGAAAATTCTTAAAAAATTCGTCCAAAATCTTGATGTCTCCAATCTCTTGTTTTGTACGTTTTTTCCACGTGTCTTGACATCCAATGTATCCCTGCAAAGTTTGGTGAAGATCTGAGTATGTAGTTTTTGACCTTATCTGGAACCTCCCATCTGAAAATTTGAAAATTCCTAAAAAATCCGTCCAAAATCTTGATGACCACAATCTCTTGTTTTGTACTTTTTTTCCACGTGTCTTGACATTCAATGTATTCCTGCAAAGTTTGGTGAAGATCTGAGTATGTAGTTTTTGACCTTATATGGAACCTCCTATCTGAAAATTTGAAAATTCTTAAAAAATTCGTCCAAAATCTTGATGTCTCCAATCTCTTGTTTTGTACGTTTTTTCCACGTGTCTTGACATCCAATGTATCCCTCCAAAGTTTGGTGAAGATCTGAGTATGTAGTTTTTGACCTTATCTGGAACCTCCCATCTGAAAATTTGAAAATTCCTAAAAAATCCGTCCAAAATCTTGATGACCACAATCTCTTGTTTTGTACTTTTTTTCCACGTGTCTTGACATTCAATGTATCCCTGCAAAGTTTGGTGAAGATCTGAGTATGTAGTTTTTGACCTTATCTGGAACCTCCCATCTGAAAATTTGAAAATTCTTAAAAAATTCGACCAATATCTTGATGTCTCCAATCTCTTGTTTTGTACGTTTTTTCCACGTGTCTTGACACATAATGTATCCATGCAAAGTTTGGTGAAGATCTGAGTATGTAGTTTTTGACCTTATATGGAACCTCCTATCTGAAAATTTAAAAATTCTTAAAAAATTCGTCCAAAATCTTGATGTCTCCAATCTCTTGTTTTGTACGTTTTTTCCACGTGTCTTGACATCCAATGTATCCCTGCAAAGTTTGGTGAAGATCTGAGTATGTAGTTTTTGACCTTATCTGGAACCTCCCATCTGAAAATTTGAAAATTCTTAAAAAATTCGACCAAAATCTTGATGTCTCCAATCTTTTGTTTTGTACGTTTTTTCCACGTGTCTTGACACATAATGTATCCCTGCAAAGTTTGGTGAAGATCTGAGTATGTAGTTTTTGACCTTATCTGGAACCTCCCATCTGAAAATTTGAAAATTCCTAAAAAATCCGTGCAAAATCTTGATGACCCCAATCTCTTGTTTTGTACGTTTTTTCCACGTGTCTTGACATCCAATGTATTCCTGCAATGTTTGGTGAAGATCTGAGTATGTAGTTTTTGACCTTATATGGAACCTCCTATCTGAAAATTTGAAAATTCTTAAAAAATTCGACCAAAATCTTGATGTTCCGAATCCTATGTTTTGTATGTTTTTTCCACGTGTCTTGACATCCAATGTATCCATGCAAAGTTTGGTGAAGATCTGAGTATGTAGTTTTTGACCTTATATTGAACCTCCCATCTGAAAATTTGAAAATTCTTAAAAAATTCGTCCAAAATCTTGATGACCCCAATCTCTTGTTTTGTACGTTTTTTCCACGTGTCTTGACATCCAAAGTATCCCTGCAAAGTTTGGTGAAGATCTGAGTATGTAGTTTTTGACCTTATATGGAACCTCCTTTCTGAAAATTTGAGAATTCTTAAAAAATTAGTCCAAAATCTTGATGTCTCCAATCTCTTGTTTTGTACGTTTTTTCCACGTGTCTTGACATCCAATGTATCCATGCAAAGTTTGGTGAAGATCTGAGTATGTCGTTTTTGACCTTATCTGGAACCTCCCATCTGAAAATTTGAAAATTCTTAAAAAATTCGTCGAAAATCTTGATGTCTCCAATCTTTTGTTTTGTACGTTTTTTCCACGTGTCTTGACATGCAAAGTATCCCTGCAACGTTTGGTGAAGATCTGAGTATGTAGTTTTTGACCTTATCTGGAACCTCCTATCTGAAAATTTGAAAATTCTTAAAAAATTCGTCGAAAATCTTGATGTCTCCAATCTCTTGTTTTGTACGTTTTTTCCACGTGTCTTGACATCCAATGTATTCCTGCAATGTTTGGTGGAGATCTGAGTATGTAGTTTTAGACCTTATCTGGAACCTCCTATCTGAAAATTTGAAAATTCTTCAAAAATTCGTCCAAAATCTTGATGTCTCCAATCTCTTGTTTTGTACGTTTTTTCCACGTGTCTCGACCTCCAATGGATCCCTGCAAAGTTTGGTGAAGATCTGAGTATGTCGTTTTTGACCTTATCTGGAACCTCCCATCTGAAAATTTGAAAATTCTTAAAAAATTCGTCGAAAATCTTGATGTCTCCGATCTCTTGTTTTGTACGTTTTTTCCACGTGTCTTGACATGCAAAGTATTCCTGCAAAGTTTGGAGAAGATCTGAGTATGTAGTTTTTGACCTCATCTGGAACCTCCTATCTGAAAATTTGAAAATTCTTAAAAAATTCGTCCAAAATCTTGATGTCTCCAATCTCTTGTTTTGTACGTTTTTTCCACGTGTCTTGACATCCAATGTATCCCTGCAATGTTTGGTGAAGATCTGAGTATGTAGTTTTTGACCTTATCTGGAACCTCCCATCTGAAAATTTGAAAATTCCTAAAAAATCCGTCCAAAATCTTGATGACCCCAATCTCTTGTTTTGTACTTTTATTCCACGTGTCTCGACCTCCAATGTATCCCTGCAAAGTTTGGTGAAGATCTGAGTATGTAGTTTTTGACCTTATATGGAACCTCCTATCTGAAAATTTGAAAATTCTTAAAAAATTCGTCCAAAATCTTGATGTCACCAATCCTATGTTTTGTATGTTTTTTCCACGTGTCTTGACATCCAATGTATCCATGCAAAGTTTGGTGAAGATCTGAGTATGTCGTTTTTGACCTTATCTGGAACCTCCCATCTGAAAATTTGAAAATTCTTAAAAAATTCGTCGAAAATCTTGATGTCTCCGATCTCTTGTTTTGTACGTTTTTTCCACGTGTCTTGACATGCAAAGTATTCCTGCAAAGTTTGGTGAAGATCTGAGTATGTAGTTTTTGACCTCATCTGGAACCTCCTATCTGAAAAATTGAAAATTCTTAAAAAATTCGTCCAAAATCTTGATGTCTCCAATCTCTTGTTTTGTACGTTCTTTCCACGTGTCTTGACATCCAATGTATCCCTGCAATGTTTGGTGAAGATCTGAGTATGTAGTTTTTGACCTTATATGGAACCTCCTATCTGAAAATTTGAAAATTCTTAAAAGAATTTAACAAAATCTTGATGTCCCCAATCCTATGTTTTGTATGTTTTTTCCACGTGTCTTGACATACAATGTATCCCTGCAGAGTTTGGTGAAGATCTGAGTATGTAGTTATTGACCTTATCTGGAACCTCCCATCTGAAAATTTGAAAATTCCTAAAAAATCCGTCCAAAATCTTGTTGACCCGAATCTCTTGTTTTGTACGTTTTTTCCACGTGTCTTGACATCCAATGTATCCCTGCAAAGTTTGGTGAAGATCTGAGTATGTAGTTTTTGACCTTATCTGGAACCGCATTTCTGAAAATTTGAAAATTTTTAAAAAAATCGTCCAAAATCTTGATGTCTCCAATCTCTTGTTTTGTACGTTTTTTCCACGTGTCTTGACATCCAATGTATCCCTGCAAAGTTTGGTGAAGATCTGAGTATGTAGTTTTTGACCTTATATGGAACCTCCTATCTGAAAATTTGAAAATTCTTAAAAAATTCGTCCAAAATCTTGATGTCTCCAATCTCTTGTTTTGTACGTTTTTTCCACGTGTCTCGACCTCCAATGGATCCCTGCAAAGTTTGGTGAAGATCTGAGTATGTCGTTTTTGACCTTATCTGGAACCTCCCATCTGAAAATTTGAAAATTCTTAAAAAATTCGTCGAAAATCTTGATGTCTCCGATCTCTTGTTTTGTACGTTTTTTCCACGTGTCTTGACATGCAAAGTATTCCTGCAAAGTTTGGTGAAGATCTGAGTATGTAGTTTTTGACCTCATCTGGAACCTCCTATCTGAAAATTTGAAAATTCTTAAAAAATTCGTCCAAAATCTTGATGTCTCCAATCTCTTGTTTTGTACGTTTTTTCCACGTGTCTTGACATCCAATGTATCCCTGCAAAGTTTGGTGAAGATCTGAGTATGTAGTTTTTGACCTTATCTGGAACCTCCTATCTGAAAATTTGAAAATTCTTAAAAAATTCGTCCAAAATCTTGATGTCTCCAATCTCTTGTTTTGTACGTTTTTTCCACGTGTCTTGATATCCAATGTATCCCTGCAAAGTTTGGTGAAGATCTGAGTATGTCGTTTTTGACCTTATCTGGAACATCCTTTCTGAAAATTTGAAAATTGTTAAAAAATTCGTCCAAAATCTTGATGTCTCCTATCTCTTGTTTTGTACGTTTTTTCCACGTGTCTTGACATCCAATGTATCCCTGCAAAGTTTTATGAAGATCTGAGTATGTAGTTTTTGACCTTATCTGGAACCTCCCATCTGAAAATTTGAAAATTCTTAAAAAATTCGACCAAAATCTTGATGTCTCCAATCTCTTGTTTTGTACGTTTTTTCCACGTGTCTTGACACATAATGTATCCATGCAAAGTTTGGTGAAGATCTGAGTATGTAGTTTTTGACCTTATATGGAACCTCCTATCTGAAAATTTGAAAATTCTTAAAAAATTCGTCCAAAATCTTGATGTCTCCAATCTCTTGTTTTGTACGTTTTTTCCACGTGTCTTGACATCCAATGTATCCCTGCAAAGTTTGGTGAAGATCTGAGTATGTAGTTTTTGACCTTATCTGGAACCTCCCATCTGAAAATTTGAAAATTCCTAAAAAATCCGTCCAAAATCTTGATGACCACAATCTCTTGTTTTGTACTTTTTTTCCACGTGTCTTGACATTCAATGTATTCCTGCAAAGTTTGGTGAAGATCTGAGTATGTAGTTTTTGACCTTATATGGAACCTCCTATCTGAAAATTTGAAAATTCTTAAAAAATTCGTCCAAAATCTTGATGTCTCCAATCTCTTGTTTTGTACGTTTTTTCCACGTGTCTTGACATCCAATGTATCCCTCCAAAGTTTGGTGAAGATCTGAGTATGTAGTTTTTGACCTTATCTGGAACCTCCCATCTGAAAATTTGAAAATTCCTAAAAAATCCGTGCAAAATCTTGATGACCCCAATCTCTTGTTTTGTACGTTTTTTCCACGTGTCTTGACATCCAATGTATCCATGCAAAGTTTGGTGAAGATCTGAGTATGTCGTTTTTGACCTTATCTGGAACCTCCCATCTGAAAATTTGAAAATTCTTAAAAAATTCGTCGAAAATCTTGATGTCTCCAATCTCTTGTTTTGTACGTTTTTTCCACGTGTCTTGACATGCAAAGTATCCCTGCAACGTTTGGTGAAGATCTGAGTATGTAGTTTTTGACCTTATCTGGAACCTCCTATCTGAAAATTTGAAAATTCTTCAAAAATTCGTCGAAAATCTTGATGTCTCCAATCTCTTGTTTTGTACGTTTTTTCCACGTGTCTTGACATCCAATGTATCCCTGCAATGTTTGGTGGAGATCTGAGTATGTAGTTTTTGGCCTTATCTGGGACCTCCTATCAGAAAATTTGAAAATTCTTCAAAAATTCGTCCAAAATCTTGATGTCTCCAATCTCTTGTTTTGTACGTTTTTTCCACGTGTCTCGACCTCCAATGTATCCCTGCAAAGTTTGGTGAAGATCTGAGTATGTCGTTTTTGACCTTATCTGGAACATCCTTTCTGAAAATTTGAAAATTCTTAAAAAATTCGTCGAAAATCTTGATGTCTCCAATCTCTTGTTTTGTACGTTTTTTCCACGTGTCTTGACATCCAATGTATCCCTGCAAAGTTTGGTGAAGATCTGAGTATGTAGTTTTTGACCTTATATGGAACCTCCTTTCTGAAAATTTGAAAATTCTCAAAAAATTCGTCCATAATCTTGATGTCTCCAATCTCTTGTTTTGTACGTTTTTTCCACGTGTCTTGACATCCAATGTATCCCTGCAAAGTTTGGTGAAGATCTGAGTATGTAGTTTTTGACCTTATATGGAACCTCCTATCTGAAAATTTGAAAATTCTTAAAAAATTCGTCCAAAATCTTGATGTCACCAATCCTATGTTTTGTATGTTTTTTCCACGTGTCTTGACATCCAATGTATCCATGCAAAGTTTGGTGAAGATCTGAGTATGTCGTTTTTGACCTTATCTTGAACCTCCCATCTGAAAATTTGAAAATTCTTAAAAAATTCGTCGAAAATCTTGATGTCTCCGATCTCTTGTTTTGTACGTTTTTTCCACGTGTCTTGACATGCAAAGTATTCCTGCAAAGTTTGGTGAAGATCTGAGTATGTAGTTTTTGACCTCATCTGGAACCTCCTATCTGAAAATTTGAAAATTCTTAAAAAATTCGTCCAAAATTTTGATGTCTCCAATCTCTTGTTTTGTACGTTTTTTCCACGTGTCTTGACATCCAATGTATCCCTGCAATGTTTGGTGAAGATCTGAGTATGTAGTTTTTGACCTTATCTGGAACCTCCCATCTGAAAATTTGAAAATTCCTAAAAAATCCGTCCAAAATCTTGATGACCCCAATCTCTTGTTTTGTACGTTTTTTCCACGTGTCTTGACATCCAATGTATCCCTGCAAAGTTTGGTGAAGATCTGAGTATGTAGTTTTTGACCTTATCTGGAACCGCATTTCTGAAAATTTGAAAATTTTTAAAAAAATCGTCCAAAATCTTGATGTCTCCAATCTCTTGTTTTGTACGTTTTTTCCACGTGTCTTAACATCCAATGTATCCCTGCAAAGTTTGGTGAAGATCTGAGTATGTAGTTTTTGACCTTATATGGAACCTATCTGAAAATTTGAAAATTCTTAAAAAATTCGTCCAAAATCTTGATGTCTCCAATCTCTTGTTTTGTACGTTTTTTCCACGTGTCTCGACCACCAATGGATCCCTGCAAAGTTTGGTGAAGATCTGAGTATGTCGTTTTTGACCTTATCTGGAACCTCCCATCTGAAAATTTGAAAATTCTTAAAAAATTCGTCGAAAATCTTGATGTCTCCAATCTCTTGTTTTGTACGTTTTTTCCACGTGTCTTGACATCCAATGTATTCCTGCAATGTTTGGTGGAGATCTGAGTATGTAGTTTTAGACCTTATCTGGAACCTCCTATCTGAAAATTTGAAAATTCTTCAAAAATTCGTCCAAAATCTTGATGTCTCCAATCTCTTGTTTTGTACGTTTTTTCCACGTGTCTCGACCTCCAATGTATCCCTGCAAAGTTTGGTGAAGATCTGAGTATGTCGTTTTTGACCTTATCTGGAACATCCTTTCTGAAAATTTGAAAATTCTTAAAAAATTCGTCCAAAATCTTGATGTCTCCAATCTCTTGTTTTGTACGTTTTTTCCACGTGTCTTGACATGCAAAGTATCCCTGCAACGTTTGGTGAAGATCTGAGTATGTAGTTTTTGACCTTATCTGGAACCTCCTATCTGAAAATTTGAAAATTCTTCAAAAATTCGTCGAAAATCTTGATGTCTCCAATCTCTTGTTTTGTACGTTTTTTCCACGTGTCTTGACATCCAATGTATCCCTGCAATGTTTGGTGGAGATCTGAGTATGTAGTTTTTGACCTTATCTGGGACCTCCTATCAGAAAATTTGAAAATTCTTCAAAAATTCGTCCAAAATCTTGATGTCTCCAATCTCTTGTTTTGTACGTTTTTTCCACGTGTCTCGACCTCCAATGTATCCCTGCAAAGTTTGGTGAAGATCTGAGTATGTCGTTTTTGACCTTATCTGGAACATCCTTTCTGAAAATTTGAAAATTCTTAAAAAATTCGTCGAAAATCTTGATGTCTCCAATCTCTTGTTTTGTACGTTTTTTCCACGTGTCTTGACATCCAATGTATCCCTGCAAAGTTTGGTGAAGATCTGAGTATGTAGTTTTTGACCTTATATGGAACCTCCCATCTGAAAATTTGAAAATTCCTAAAAAATCCGTCCAAAATCTTGATGACCCCAATCTCTTGTTTTGTACTTTTTTCCACGTGTCTTGACATCCAATGTATCCCTGCAAAGTTTGGTGAAGATCTGAGTATGTAGTTTTTGATCTTATCTGGAACCTCCTATCTGAAAATTTGAAAATTCTTAAAAAATTCGTCCAAAATCTTGATGTCTCCAATCTCTTGTTTTGTACGTTTTTTCCACGTGTCTTGATATCCAATGTATCCCTGCAAAGTTTGGTGAAGATCTGAGTATGTCGTTTTTGACCTTATCTGGAACATCCTTTCTGAAAATTTGAAAATTGTTAAAAAATTCGTCCAAAATCTTGATGTCTCCAATCTCTTTTTTGTACGTTTTTTCCACGTGTCTTGACATCCAATGTATCCCTGCAAAGTTTGGTGAAGATCTGAGTATGTAGTTTTTGACCTTATCTGGAACCTCCCATCTGAAAATTTGAAAATTCTTAAAAAATTCGACCAAAATCTTGATGTCTCCAATCTTTTGTTTTGTACGTTTTTTCCACGTGTCTTGACACATAATGTATCCATGCAAAGTTTGGGGAAGATCTGAGTATGTAGTTTTTGACCTTATATGGAACCTCCTATCTGAAAATTTGAAAATTCTTAAAAAATTCGTCCAAAATCTTGATGTTTCCAATCTCTTGTTTTGTACGTTTTTTCCACGTGTCTTGACATCCAATGTATCCATGCAAAGTTTGGTGAAGATCTGAGTATGTCGTTTTTGACCTTATCTGGAACCTCCCATCTGAAAATTTGAAAATTCTTAAAAAATTCGTCGAAAATCTTGATGTCTCCAATCTCTTGTTTTGTACGTTTTTTCCACGTGTCTTGACATGCAAAGTATCCCTGCAACGTTTGGTGAAGATCTGAGTATGTAGTTTTTGACCTTATCTGGAACCTCCTATCTGAAATTTGAAAATTCTTCAAAAATTCGTCGAAAATCTTGATGTCTCCAATCTCTTGTTTTGTACGTTTTTTCCACGTGTCTTGACATCCAATGTATCCCTGCAATGTTTGGTGGAGATCTGAGTATGTAGTTTTTGACCTTATCTGGGACCTCCTATCAGAAAATTTGAAAATTCTTCAAAAATTCGTCCAAAATCTTGATGTCTCCAATCTCTTGTTTTGTACGTTTTTTCCACGTGTCTCGACCTCCAATGTATCCCTGCAAAGTTTGGTGAAGATCTGAGTATGTCGTTTTTGACCTTATCTGGAACATCCTTTCTGAAAATTTGAAAATTCTTAAAAAATTCGTCCAAAATCTTGATGTCTCCAATCTCTTGTTTTGTACGTTTTTTCCACGTGTCTTGACATCCAATGTATCCCTGCAAAGTTTGGTGAAGATCTGAGTATGTAGTTTTTGACCTTATCTGGAACCTCCCATCTGAAAATTTGAAAATTCCTAAAAAATCCGTCCAAAATCTTGATGACCACAATCTCTTGTTTTGTACTTTTTTTCCACGTGTCTTGACATTCAATGTATTCCTGCAAAGTTTGGTGAAGATCTGAGTATGTAGTTTTTGACCTTATATGGAACCTCCTATCTGAAAATTTGAAAATTCTTAAAAAATTCGTCCAAAATCTTGATGTCTCCAATCTCTTGTTTTGTACGTTTTTTCCACGTGTCTTGACATCCAATGTATCCCTCCAAAGTTTGGTGAAGATCTGAGTATGTAGTTTTTGACCTTATCTGGAACCTCCCATCTGAAAATTTGAAAATTCCTAAAAAATCCGTGCAAAATCTTGATGACCCCAATCTCTTGTTTTGTACGTTTTTTCCACGTGTCTTGACATCCAATGTATCCATGCAAAGTTTGGTGAAGATCTGAGTATGTCGTTTTTGACCTTATCTGGAACCTCCCATCTGAAAATTTGAAAATTCTTAAAAAATTCGTCGAAAATCTTGATGTCTCCAATCTCTTGTTTTGTACGTTTTTTCCACGTGTCTTGACATGCAAAGTATCCCTGCAACGTTTGGTGAAGATCTGAGTATGTAGTTTTTGACCTTATCTGGAACCTCCTATCTGAAAATTTGAAAATTCTTCAAAAATTCGTCGAAAATCTTGATGTCTCCAATCTCTTGTTTTGTACGTTTTTTCCACGTGTCTTGACATCCAATGTATCCCTGCAATGTTTGGTGGAGATCTGAGTATGTAGTTTTTGGCCTTATCTGGGACCTCCTATCAGAAAATTTGAAAATTCTTCAAAAATTCGTCCAAAATCTTGATGTCTCCAATCTCTTGTTTTGTACGTTTTTTCCACGTGTCTCGACCTCCAATGTATCCCTGCAAAGTTTGGTGAAGATCTGAGTATGTCGTTTTTGACCTTATCTGGAACATCCTTTCTGAAAATTTGAAAATTCTTAAAAAATTCGTCGAAAATCTTGATGTCTCCAATCTCTTGTTTTGTACGTTTTTTCCACGTGTCTTGACATCCAATGTATCCCTGCAAAGTTTGGTGAAGATCTGAGTATGTAGTTTTTGACCTTATATGGAACCTCCTTTCTGAAAATTTGAAAATTCTCAAAAAATTCGTCCATAATCTTGATGTCTCCAATCTCTTGTTTTGTACGTTTTTTCCACGTGTCTTGACATCCAATGTATCCCTGCAAAGTTTGGTGAAGATCTGAGTATGTAGTTTTTGACCTTATATGGAACCTCCTATCTGAAAATTTGAAAATTCTTAAAAAATTCGTCCAAAATCTTGATGTCACCAATCCTATGTTTTGTATGTTTTTTCCACGTGTCTTGACATCCAATGTATCCATGCAAAGTTTGGTGAAGATCTGAGTATGTCGTTTTTGACCTTATCTTGAACCTCCCATCTGAAAATTTGAAAATTCTTAAAAAATTCGTCGAAAATCTTGATGTCTCCGATCTCTTGTTTTGTACGTTTTTTCCACGTGTCTTGACATGCAAAGTATTCCTGCAAAGTTTGGTGAAGATCTGAGTATGTAGTTTTTGACCTCATCTGGAACCTCCTATCTGAAAATTTGAAAATTCTTAAAAAATTCGTCCAAAATTTTGATGTCTCCAATCTCTTCTTTTGTACGTTTTTTCCACGTGTCTTGACATCCAATGTATCCCTGCAATGTTTGGTGAAGATCTGAGTATGTAGTTTTTGACCTTATCTGGAACCTCCCATCTGAAAATTTGAAAATTCCTAAAAAATCCGTCCAAAATCTTGATGACCCCAATCTCTTGTTTTGTACGTTTTTTCCACGTGTCTTGACATCCAATGTATCCCTGCAAAGTTTGGTGAAGATCTGAGTATGTAGTTTTTGACCTTATCTGGAACCGCATTTCTGAAAATTTGAAAATTTTTAAAAAAATCGTCCAAAATCTTGATGTCTCCAATCTCTTGTTTTGTACGTTTTTTCCACGTGTCTTAACATCCAATGTATCCCTGCAAAGTTTGGTGAAGATCTGAGTATGTAGTTTTTGACCTTATATGGAACCTATCTGAAAATTTGAAAATTCTTAAAAAATTCGTCCAAAATCTTGATGTCTCCAATCTCTTGTTTTGTACGTTTTTTCCACGTGTCTCGACCACCAATGGATCCCTGCAAAGTTTGGTGAAGATCTGAGTATGTAGTTTTTGACCTTATCTGGAACCTCCCATCTGAAAATTTGAAAATTCTTAAAAAATTCGACCAAAATCTTGATGTCTCCAATCTCTTGTTTTGTACGTTTTTTCCACGTGTCTTGACACATAATGTATCCATGCAAAGTTTGGTGAAGATCTGAGTATGTAGTTTTTGACCTTATATGGAACCTCCTATCTGAAAATTTGAAAATTCTTAAAAAATTCGTCCAAAATCTTGATGTCTCCAATCTCTTGTTTTGTACGTTTTTTCCACGTGTCTTGACATCCAATGTATCCCTGCAAAGTTTGGTGAAGATCTGAGTATGTAGTTTTTGACCTTATCTGGAACCTCCCATCTGAAAATTTGAAAATTCCTAAAAAATCCGTCCAAAATCTTGATGACCACAATCTCTTGTTTTGTACTTTTTTTCCACGTGTCTTGACATTCAATGTATTCCTGCAAAGTTTGGTGAAGATCTGAGTATGTAGTTTTTGACCTTATATGGAACCTCCTATCTGAAAATTTGAAAATTCTTAAAAAATTCGTCCAAAATCTTGATGTCTCCAATCTCTTGTTTTGTACGTTTTTTCCACGTGTCTTGACATCCAATGTATCCCTCCAAAGTTTGGTGAAGATCTGAGTATGTAGTTTTTGACCTTATCTGGAACCTCCCATCTGAAAATTTGAAAATTCCTAAAAAATCCGTGCAAAATCTTGATGACCCCAATCTCTTGTTTTGTACGTTTTTTCCACGTGTCTTGACATCCAATGTATCCATGCAAAGTTTGGTGAAGATCTGAGTATGTCGTTTTTGACCTTATCTGGAACCTCCCATCTGAAAATTTGAAAATTCTTAAAAAATTCGTCGAAAATCTTGATGTCTCCAATCTCTTGTTTTGTACGTTTTTTCCACGTGTCTTGACATGCAAAGTATCCCTGCAACGTTTGGTGAAGATCTGAGTATGTAGTTTTTGACCTTATCTGGAACCTCCTATCTGAAAATTTGAAAATTCTTCAAAAATTCGTCGAAAATCTTGATGTCTCCAATCTCTTGTTTTGTACGTTTTTTCCACGTGTCTTGACATCCAATGTATCCCTGCAATGTTTGGTGGAGATCTGAGTATGTAGTTTTTGGCCTTATCTGGGACCTCCTATCAGAAAATTTGAAAATTCTTCAAAAATTCGTCCAAAATCTTGATGTCTCCAATCTCTTGTTTTGTACGTTTTTTCCACGTGTCTCGACCTCCAATGTATCCCTGCAAAGTTTGGTGAAGATCTGAGTATGTCGTTTTTGACCTTATCTGGAACATCCTTTCTGAAAATTTGAAAATTCTTAAAAAATTCGTCGAAAATCTTGATGTCTCCAATCTCTTGTTTTGTACGTTTTTTCCACGTGTCTTGACATCCAATGTATCCCTGCAAAGTTTGGTGAAGATCTGAGTATGTAGTTTTTGACCTTATATGGAACCTCCTTTCTGAAAATTTGAAAATTCTCAAAAAATTCGTCCATAATCTTGATGTCTCCAATCTCTTGTTTTGTACGTTTTTTCCACGTGTCTTGACATCCAATGTATCCCTGCAAAGTTTGGTGAAGATCTGAGTATGTAGTTTTTGACCTTATATGGAACCTCCTATCTGAAAATTTGAAAATTCTTAAAAAATTCGTCCAAAATCTTGATGTCACCAATCCTATGTTTTGTATGTTTTTTCCACGTGTCTTGACATCCAATGTATCCATGCAAAGTTTGGTGAAGATCTGAGTATGTCGTTTTTGACCTTATCTTGAACCTCCCATCTGAAAATTTGAAAATTCTTAAAAAATTCGTCGAAAATCTTGATGTCTCCGATCTCTTGTTTTGTACGTTTTTTCCACGTGTCTTGACATGCAAAGTATTCCTGCAAAGTTTGGTGAAGATCTGAGTATGTAGTTTTTGACCTCATCTGGAACCTCCTATCTGAAAATTTGAAAATTCTTAAAAAATTCGTCCAAAATTTTGATGTCTCCAATCTCTTGTTTTGTACGTTTTTTCCACGTGTCTTGACATCCAATGTATCCCTGCAATGTTTGGTGAAGATCTGAGTATGTAGTTTTTGACCTTATCTGGAACCTCCCATCTGAAAATTTGAAAATTCCTAAAAAATCCGTCCAAAATCTTGATGACCCCAATCTCTTGTTTTGTACGTTTTTTCCACGTGTCTTGACATCCAATGTATCCCTGCAAAGTTTGGTGAAGATCTGAGTATGTAGTTTTTGACCTTATCTGGAACCGCATTTCTGAAAATTTGAAAATTTTTAAAAAAATCGTCCAAAATCTTGATGTCTCCAATCTCTTGTTTTGTACGTTTTTTCCACGTGTCTTAACATCCAATGTATCCCTGCAAAGTTTGGTGAAGATCTGAGTATGTAGTTTTTGACCTTATATGGAACCTATCTGAAAATTTGAAAATTCTTAAAAAATTCGTCCAAAATCTTGATGTCTCCAATCTCTTGTTTTGTACGTTTTTTCCACGTGTCTCGACCACCAATGGATCCCTGCAAAGTTTGGTGAAGATCTGAGTATGTCGTTTTTGACCTTATCTGGAACCTCCCATCTGAAAATTTGAAAATTCTTAAAAAATTCGTCGAAAATCTTGATGTCTCCAATCTCTTGTTTTGTACGTTTTTTCCACGTGTCTTGACATCCAATGTATTCCTGCAATGTTTGGTGGAGATCTGAGTATGTAGTTTTAGACCTTATCTGGAACCTCCTATCTGAAAATTTGAAAATTCTTCAAAAATTCGTCCAAAATCTTGATGTCTCCAATCTCTTGTTTTGTACGTTTTTTCCACGTGTCTCGACCTCCAATGTATCCCTGCAAAGTTTGGTGAAGATCTGAGTATGTCGTTTTTGACCTTATCTGGAACATCCTTTCTGAAAATTTGAAAATTCTTAAAAAATTCGTCCAAAATCTTGATGTCTCCAATCTCTTGTTTTGTACGTTTTTTCCACGTGTCTTGACATGCAAAGTATCCCTGCAACGTTTGGTGAAGATCTGAGTATGTAGTTTTTGACCTTATCTGGAACCTCCTATCTGAAAATTTGAAAATTCTTCAAAAATTCGTCGAAAATCTTGATGTCTCCAATCTCTTGTTTTGTACGTTTTTTCCACGTGTCTTGACATCCAATGTATCCCTGCAATGTTTGGTGGAGATCTGAGTATGTAGTTTTTGACCTTATCTGGGACCTCCTATCAGAAAATTTGAAAATTCTTCAAAAATTCGTCCAAAATCTTGATGTCTCCAATCTCTTGTTTTGTACGTTTTTTCCACGTGTCTCGACCTCCAATGTATCCCTGCAAAGTTTGGTGAAGATCTGAGTATGTCGTTTTTGACCTTATCTGGAACATCCTTTCTGAAAATTTGAAAATTCTTAAAAAATTCGTCGAAAATCTTGATGTCTCCAATCTCTTGTTTTGTACGTTTTTTCCACGTGTCTTGACATCCAATGTATCCCTGCAAAGTTTGGTGAAGATCTGAGTATGTAGTTTTTGACCTTATATGGAACCTCCCATCTGAAAATTTGAAAATTCCTAAAAAATCCGTCCAAAATCTTGATGACCCCAATCTCTTGTTTTGTACTTTTTTCCACGTGTCTTGACATCCAATGTATCCCTGCAAAGTTTGGTGAAGATCTGAGTATGTAGTTTTTGATCTTATCTGGAACCTCCTATCTGAAAATTTGAAAATTCTTAAAAAATTCGTCCAAAATCTTGATGTCTCCAATCTCTTGTTTTGTACGTTTTTTCCACGTGTCTTGATATCCAATGTATCCCTGCAAAGTTTGGTGAAGATCTGAGTATGTCGTTTTTGACCTTATCTGGAACATCCTTTCTGAAAATTTGAAAATTGTTAAAAAATTCGTCCAAAATCTTGATGTCTCCAATCTCTTTTTTGTACGTTTTTTCCACGTGTCTTGACATCCAATGTATCCCTGCAAAGTTTGGTGAAGATCTGAGTATGTAGTTTTTGACCTTATCTGGAACCTCCCATCTGAAAATTTGAAAATTCTTAAAAAATTCGACCAAAATCTTGATGTCTCCAATCTTTTGTTTTGTACGTTTTTTCCACGTGTCTTGACACATAATGTATCCATGCAAAGTTTGGGGAAGATCTGAGTATGTAGTTTTTGACCTTATATGGAACCTCCTATCTGAAAATTTGAAAATTCTTAAAAAATTCGTCCAAAATCTTGATGTTTCCAATCTCTTGTTTTGTACGTTTTTTCCACGTGTCTTGACATCCAATGTATCCATGCAAAGTTTGGTGAAGATCTGAGTATGTCGTTTTTGACCTTATCTGGAACCTCCCATCTGAAAATTTGAAAATTCTTAAAAAATTCGTCGAAAATCTTGATGTCTCCAATCTCTTGTTTTGTACGTTTTTTCCACGTGTCTTGACATGCAAAGTATCCCTGCAACGTTTGGTGAAGATCTGAGTATGTAGTTTTTGACCTTATCTGGAACCTCCTATCTGAAATTTGAAAATTCTTCAAAAATTCGTCGAAAATCTTGATGTCTCCAATCTCTTGTTTTGTACGTTTTTTCCACGTGTCTTGACATCCAATGTATCCCTGCAATGTTTGGTGGAGATCTGAGTATGTAGTTTTTGACCTTATCTGGGACCTCCTATCAGAAAATTTGAAAATTCTTCAAAAATTCGTCCAAAATCTTGATGTCTCCAATCTCTTGTTTTGTACGTTTTTTCCACGTGTCTCGACCTCCAATGTATCCCTGCAAAGTTTGGTGAAGATCTGAGTATGTCGTTTTTGACCTTATCTGGAACATCCTTTCTGAAAATTTGAAAATTCTTAAAAAATTCGTCCAAAATCTTGATGTCTCCAATCTCTTGTTTTGTACGTTTTTTCCACGTGTCTTGACATCCAATGTATCCCTGCAAAGTTTGGTGAAGATCTGAGTATGTAGTTTTTGACCTTATCTGGAACCTCCCATCTGAAAATTTGAAAATTCCTAAAAAATCCGTCCAAAATCTTGATGACCACAATCTCTTGTTTTGTACTTTTTTTCCACGTGTCTTGACATTCAATGTATTCCTGCAAAGTTTGGTGAAGATCTGAGTATGTAGTTTTTGACCTTATATGGAACCTCCTATCTGAAAATTTGAAAATTCTTAAAAAATTCGTCCAAAATCTTGATGTCTCCAATCTCTTGTTTTGTACGTTTTTTCCACGTGTCTTGACATCCAATGTATCCCTCCAAAGTTTGGTGAAGATCTGAGTATGTAGTTTTTGACCTTATCTGGAACCTCCCATCTGAAAATTTGAAAATTCCTAAAAAATCCGTGCAAAATCTTGATGACCCCAATCTCTTGTTTTGTACGTTTTTTCCACGTGTCTTGACATCCAATGTATCCATGCAAAGTTTGGTGAAGATCTGAGTATGTCGTTTTTGACCTTATCTGGAACCTCCCATCTGAAAATTTGAAAATTCTTAAAAAATTCGTCGAAAATCTTGATGTCTCCAATCTCTTGTTTTGTACGTTTTTTCCACGTGTCTTGACATGCAAAGTATCCCTGCAACGTTTGGTGAAGATCTGAGTATGTAGTTTTTGACCTTATCTGGAACCTCCTATCTGAAAATTTGAAAATTCTTCAAAAATTCGTCGAAAATCTTGATGTCTCCAATCTCTTGTTTTGTACGTTTTTTCCACGTGTCTTGACATCCAATGTATCCCTGCAATGTTTGGTGGAGATCTGAGTATGTAGTTTTTGGCCTTATCTGGGACCTCCTATCAGAAAATTTGAAAATTCTTCAAAAATTCGTCCAAAATCTTGATGTCTCCAATCTCTTGTTTTGTACGTTTTTTCCACGTGTCTCGACCTCCAATGTATCCCTGCAAAGTTTGGTGAAGATCTGAGTATGTCGTTTTTGACCTTATCTGGAACATCCTTTCTGAAAATTTGAAAATTCTTAAAAAATTCGTCGAAAATCTTGATGTCTCCAATCTCTTGTTTTGTACGTTTTTTCCACGTGTCTTGACATCCAATGTATCCCTGCAAAGTTTGGTGAAGATCTGAGTATGTAGTTTTTGACCTTATATGGAACCTCCTTTCTGAAAATTTGAAAATTCTCAAAAAATTCGTCCATAATCTTGATGTCTCCAATCTCTTGTTTTGTACGTTTTTTCCACGTGTCTTGACATCCAATGTATCCCTGCAAAGTTTGGTGAAGATCTGAGTATGTAGTTTTTGACCTTATATGGAACCTCCTATCTGAAAATTTGAAAATTCTTAAAAAATTCGTCCAAAATCTTGATGTCACCAATCCTATGTTTTGTATGTTTTTTCCACGTGTCTTGACATCCAATGTATCCATGCAAAGTTTGGTGAAGATCTGAGTATGTCGTTTTTGACCTTATCTTGAACCTCCCATCTGAAAATTTGAAAATTCTTAAAAAATTCGTCGAAAATCTTGATGTCTCCGATCTCTTGTTTTGTACGTTTTTTCCACGTGTCTTGACATGCAAAGTATTCCTGCAAAGTTTGGTGAAGATCTGAGTATGTAGTTTTTGACCTCATCTGGAACCTCCTATCTGAAAATTTGAAAATTCTTAAAAAATTCGTCCAAAATTTTGATGTCTCCAATCTCTTCTTTTGTACGTTTTTTCCACGTGTCTTGACATCCAATGTATCCCTGCAATGTTTGGTGAAGATCTGAGTATGTAGTTTTTGACCTTATCTGGAACCTCCCATCTGAAAATTTGAAAATTCCTAAAAAATCCGTCCAAAATCTTGATGACCCCAATCTCTTGTTTTGTACGTTTTTTCCACGTGTCTTGACATCCAATGTATCCCTGCAAAGTTTGGTGAAGATCTGAGTATGTAGTTTTTGACCTTATCTGGAACCGCATTTCTGAAAATTTGAAAATTTTTAAAAAAATCGTCCAAAATCTTGATGTCTCCAATCTCTTGTTTTGTACGTTTTTTCCACGTGTCTTAACATCCAATGTATCCCTGCAAAGTTTGGTGAAGATCTGAGTATGTAGTTTTTGACCTTATATGGAACCTATCTGAAAATTTGAAAATTCTTAAAAAATTCGTCCAAAATCTTGATGTCTCCAATCTCTTGTTTTGTACGTTTTTTCCACGTGTCTCGACCACCAATGGATCCCTGCAAAGTTTGGTGAAGATCTGAGTATGTCGTTTTTGACCTTATCTGGAACCTCCCATCTGAAAATTTGAAAATTCTTAAAAAATTCGTCGAAAATCTTGATGTCTCCAATCTCTTGTTTTGTACGTTTTTTCCACGTGTCTTGACATCCAATGTATTCCTGCAATGTTTGGTGGAGATCTGAGTATGTAGTTTTAGACCTTATCTGGAACCTCCTATCTGAAAATTTGAAAATTCTTCAAAAATTCGTCCAAAATCTTGATGTCTCCAATCTCTTGTTTTGTACGTTTTTTCCACGTGTCTCGACCTCCAATGTATCCCTGCAAAGTTTGGTGAAGATCTGAGTATGTCGTTTTTGACCTTATCTGGAACATCCTTTCTGAAAATTTGAAAATTCTTAAAAAATTCGTCCAAAATCTTGATGTCTCCAATCTCTTGTTTTGTACGTTTTTTCCACGTGTCTTGACATGCAAAGTATCCCTGCAACGTTTGGTGAAGATCTGAGTATGTAGTTTTTGACCTTATCTGGAACCTCCTATCTGAAAATTTGAAAATTCTTCAAAAATTCGTCGAAAATCTTGATGTCTCCAATCTCTTGTTTTGTACGTTTTTTCCACGTGTCTTGACATCCAATGTATCCCTGCAATGTTTGGTGGAGATCTGAGTATGTAGTTTTTGACCTTATCTGGGACCTCCTATCAGAAAATTTGAAAATTCTTCAAAAATTCGTCCAAAATCTTGATGTCTCCAATCTCTTGTTTTGTACGTTTTTTCCACGTGTCTCGACCTCCAATGTATCCCTGCAAAGTTTGGTGAAGATCTGAGTATGTCGTTTTTGACCTTATCTGGAACATCCTTTCTGAAAATTTGAAAATTCTTAAAAAATTCGTCGAAAATCTTGATGTCTCCAATCTCTTGTTTTGTACGTTTTTTCCACGTGTCTTGACATCCAATGTATCCCTGCAAAGTTTGGTGAAGATCTGAGTATGTAGTTTTTGACCTTATATGGAACCTCCCATCTGAAAATTTGAAAATTCCTAAAAAATCCGTCCAAAATCTTGATGACCCCAATCTCTTGTTTTGTACTTTTTTCCACGTGTCTTGACATCCAATGTATCCCTGCAAAGTTTGGTGAAGATCTGAGTATGTAGTTTTTGATCTTATCTGGAACCTCCTATCTGAAAATTTGAAAATTCTTAAAAAATTCGTCCAAAATCTTGATGTCTCCAATCTCTTGTTTTGTACGTTTTTTCCACGTGTCTTGATATCCAATGTATCCCTGCAAAGTTTGGTGAAGATCTGAGTATGTCGTTTTTGACCTTATCTGGAACATCCTTTCTGAAAATTTGAAAATTGTTAAAAAATTCGTCCAAAATCTTGATGTCTCCAATCTCTTTTTTGTACGTTTTTTCCACGTGTCTTGACATCCAATGTATCCCTGCAAAGTTTGGTGAAGATCTGAGTATGTAGTTTTTGACCTTATCTGGAACCTCCCATCTGAAAATTTGAAAATTCTTAAAAAATTCGACCAAAATCTTGATGTCTCCAATCTTTTGTTTTGTACGTTTTTTCCACGTGTCTTGACACATAATGTATCCATGCAAAGTTTGGGGAAGATCTGAGTATGTAGTTTTTGACCTTATATGGAACCTCCTATCTGAAAATTTGAAAATTCTTAAAAAATTCGTCCAAAATCTTGATGTTTCCAATCTCTTGTTTTGTACGTTTTTTCCACGTGTCTTGACATCCAATGTATCCATGCAAAGTTTGGTGAAGATCTGAGTATGTCGTTTTTGACCTTATCTGGAACCTCCCATCTGAAAATTTGAAAATTCTTAAAAAATTCGTCGAAAATCTTGATGTCTCCAATCTCTTGTTTTGTACGTTTTTTCCACGTGTCTTGACATGCAAAGTATCCCTGCAACGTTTGGTGAAGATCTGAGTATGTAGTTTTTGACCTTATCTGGAACCTCCTATCTGAAATTTGAAAATTCTTCAAAAATTCGTCGAAAATCTTGATGTCTCCAATCTCTTGTTTTGTACGTTTTTTCCACGTGTCTTGACATCCAATGTATCCCTGCAATGTTTGGTGGAGATCTGAGTATGTAGTTTTTGACCTTATCTGGGACCTCCTATCAGAAAATTTGAAAATTCTTCAAAAATTCGTCCAAAATCTTGATGTCTCCAATCTCTTGTTTTGTACGTTTTTTCCACGTGTCTCGACCTCCAATGTATCCCTGCAAAGTTTGGTGAAGATCTGAGTATGTCGTTTTTGACCTTATCTGGAACATCCTTTCTGAAAATTTGAAAATTCTTAAAAAATTCGTCGAAAATCTTGATGTCTCCAATCTCATGTTTTGTACGTTTTTTCCACGTGTCTTGACATCCAATGTATCCCTGCAAAGTTTGGTGAAGATCTGAGTATGTAGTTTTTGACCTTATATGGAACCTCCCATCTGAAAATTTGAAAATTCCTAAAAAATCCGTCCAAAATCTTGATGACCCCAATCTCTTGTTTTGTACTTTTTTTCCACGTGTCTTGACATCCAATGTATCCCTGCAAAGTTTGGTGAAGATCTGAGTATGTAGTTTTTGATCTTATCTGGAACCTCCTATCTGAAAATTTGAAAATTCTTAAAAAATTCGTCCAAAATCTTGATGTCTCCAATCTCTTGTTTTGTACGTTTTTTCCACGTGTCTTGATATCCAATGTATCCCTGCAAAGTTTGGTGAAGATCTGAGTATGTAGTTTTTGACCTTATCTGGAACCTCCCATCTGAAAATTTGAAAATTCCTAAAAAATCCGTGCAAAATCTTGATGACCCCAATCTCTTGTTTTGTACGTTTTTTCCACGTGTCTTGACATCCAATGTATTCCTGCAATGTTTGGTGAAGATCTGAGTATGTAGTTTTTGACCTTATATGGAACCTCCTATCTGAAAATTTGAAAATTCTTAAAAAATTCGACCAAAATCTTGATGTTCCGAATCCTATGTTTTGTATGTTTTTTCCACGTGTCTTGACATCCAATGTATCCATGCAAAGTTTGGTGAAGATCTGAGTATGTAGTTTTTGACCTTATATTGAACCTCCCATCTGAAAATTTGAAAATTCTTAAAAAATTCGTCCAAAATCTTGATGACCCCAATCTCTTGTTTTGTACGTTTTTTCCACGTGTCTTGACATCCAAAGTATCCCTGCAAAGTTTGGTGAAGATCTGAGTATGTAGTTTTTGACCTTATATGGAACCTCCTTTCTGAAAATTTGAGAATTCTTAAAAATTTCGTCCAAAATCTTGATGTCTCCAATCTCTTGTTTTGTACGTTTTTTCCACGTGTCTTGACATCCAATGTATCCATGCAAAGTTTGGTGAAGATCTGAGTATGTCGTTTTTGACCTTATCTGGAACCTCCCATCTGAAAATTTGAAAATTCTTAAAAAATTCGTCGAAAATCTTGATGTCTCCAATCTTTTGTTTTGTACGTTTTTTCCACGTGTCTTGACATAAAAGTATCCCTGCAACGTTTGGTGAAGATCTGAGTATGTAGTTTTTGACCTTATCTGGAACCTCCTATCTGAAAATTTGAAAATTCTTAAAAAATTCGTCGAAAATCTTGATGTCTCCAATCTCTTGTTTTGTACGTTTTTTCCACGTGTCTTGACATCCAATGTATTCCTGCAATGTTTGGTGGAGATCTGAGTATGTAGTTTTAGACCTTATCTGGAACCTCCTATCTGAAAATTTGAAAATTCTTCAAAAATTCGTCCAAAATCTTGATGTCTCCAATCTCTTGTTTTGTACGTTTTTTCCACGTGTCTCGACCTCCAATGGATCCCTGCAAAGTTTGGTGAAGATCTGAGTATGTCGTTTTTGACCTTATCTGGAACCTCCCATCTGAAAATTTGAAAATTCTTAAAAAATTCGTCGAAAATCTTGATGTCTCCGATCTCTTGTTTTGTACGTTTTTTCCACGTGTCTTGACATGCAAAGTATTCCTGCAAAGTTTGGAGAAGATCTGAGTATGTAGTTTTTGACCTCATCTGGAACCTCCTATCTGAAAATTTGAAAATTCTTAAAAAATTCGTCCAAAATCTTGATGTCTCCAATCTCTTGTTTTGTACGTTTTTTCCACGTGTCTTGACATCCAATGTATCCCTGCAATGTTTGGTGAAGATCTGAGTATGTAGTTTTTGACCTTATCTGGAACCTCCCATCTGAAAATTTGAAAATTCCTAAAAAATCCGTCCAAAATCTTGATGACCCCAATCTCTTGTTTTGTACTTTTTTTCCACGTGTCTCGACCTCCAATGTATCCCTGCAAAGTTTGGTGAAGATCTGAGTATGTAGTTTTTGACCTTATATGGAACCTCCTATCTGAAAATTTGAAAATTCTTAAAAAATTCGTCCAAAATCTTGATGTCACCAATCCTATGTTTTGTATGTTTTTTCCACGTGTCTTGACATCCAATGTATCCATGCAAAGTTTGGTGAAGATCTGAGTATGTCGTTTTTGACCTTATCTGGAACCTCCCATCTGAAAATTTGAAAATTCTTAAAAAATTCGTCGAAAATCTTGATGTCTCCGATCTCTTGTTTTGTACGTTTTTTCCACGTGTCTTGACATGCAAAGTATTCCTGCAAAGTTTGGTGAAGATCTGAGTATGTAGTTTTTGACCTCATCTGGAACCTCCTATCTGAAAAATTGAAAATTCTTAAAAAATTCGTCCAAAATCTTGATGTCTCCAATCTCTTGTTTTGTACGTTTTTTCCACGTGTCTTGACATCCAATGTATCCCTGCAATGTTTGGTGAAGATCTGAGTATGTAGTTTTTGACCTTATATGGAACCTCCTATCTGAAAATTTGAAAATTCTTAAAAGAATTTAACAAAATCTTGATGTCCCCAATCCTATGTTTTGTATGTTTTTTCCACGTGTCTTGACATACAATGTATCCCTGCAGAGTTTGGTGAAGATCTGAGTATGTAGTTATTGACCTTATCTGGAACCTCCCATCTGAAAATTTGAAAATTCCTAAAAAATCCGTCCAAAATCTTGTTGACCCGAATCTCTTGTTTTGTACGTTTTTTCCACGTGTCTTGACATCCAATGTATCCCTGCAAAGTTTGGTGAAGATCTGAGTATGTAGTTTTTGACCTTATCTGGAACCGCATTTCTGAAAATTTGAAAATTTTTAAAAAAATCGTCCAAAATCTTGATGTCTCCAATCTCTTGTTTTGTACGTTTTTTCCACGTGTCTTGACATCCAATGTATCCCTGCAAAGTTTGGTGAAGATCTGAGTATGTAGTTTTTGACCTTATATGGAACCTCCTATCTGAAAATTTGAAAATTCTTAAAAAATTCGTCCAAAATCTTGATGTCTCCAATCTCTTGTTTTGTACGTTTTTTCCACGTGTCTCGACCTCCAATGGATCCCTGCAAAGTTTGGTGAAGATCTGAGTATGTCGTTTTTGACCTTATCTGGAACCTCCCATCTGAAAATTTGAAAATTCTTAAAAAATTCGTCGAAAATCTTGATGTCTCCGATCTCTTGTTTTGTACGTTTTTTCCACGTGTCTTGACATGCAAAGTATTCCTGCAAAGTTTGGTGAAGATCTGAGTATGTAGTTTTTGACCTCATCTGGAACCTCCTATCTGAAAATTTGAAAATTCTTAAAAAATTCGTCCAAAATCTTGATGTCTCCAATCTCTTGTTTTGTACGTTTTTTCCACGTGTCTTGACATCCAATGTATCCCTGCAAAGTTTGGTGAAGATCTGAGTATGTAGTTTTTGACCTTATCTGGAACCTCCTATCTGAAAATTTGAAAATTCTTAAAAAATTCGTCCAAAATCTTGATGTCTCCAATCTCTTGTTTTGTACGTTTTTTCCACGTGTCTTGATATCCAATGTATCCCTGCAAAGTTTGGTGAAGATCTGAGTATGTCGTTTTTGACCTTATCTGGAACATCCTTTCTGAAAATTTGAAAATTGTTAAAAAATTCGTCCAAAATCTTGATGTCTCCTATCTCTTGTTTTGTACGTTTTTTCCACGTGTCTTGACATCCAATGTATCCCTGCAAAGTTTGGTGAAGATCTGAGTATGTAGTTTTTGACCTTATCTGGAACCTCCCATCTGAAAATTTGAAAATTCTTAAAAAATTCGACCAAAATCTTGATGTCTCCAATCTCTTGTTTTGTACGTTTTTTCCACGTGTCTTGACACATAATGTATCCATGCAAAGTTTGGTGAAGATCTGAGTATGTAGTTTTTGACCTTATATGGAACCTCCTATCTGAAAATTTGAAAATTCTTAAAAAATTCGTCCAAAATCTTGATGTCTCCAATCTCTTGTTTTGTACGTTTTTTCCACGTGTCTTGACATCCAATGTATCCCTGCAAAGTTTGGTGAAGATCTGAGTATGTAGTTTTTGACCTTATCTGGAACCTCCCATCTGAAAATTTGAAAATTCCTAAAAAATCCGTCCAAAATCTTGATGACCACAATCTCTTGTTTTGTACTTTTTTTCCACGTGTCTTGACATTCAATGTATTCCTGCAAAGTTTGGTGAAGATCTGAGTATGTAGTTTTTGACCTTATATGGAACCTCCTATCTGAAAATTTGAAAATTCTTAAAAAATTCGTCCAAAATCTTGATGTCTCCAATCTCTTGTTTTGTACGTTTTTTCCACGTGTCTTGACATCCAATGTATCCCTCCAAAGTTTGGTGAAGATCTGAGTATGTAGTTTTTGACCTTATCTGGAACCTCCCATCTGAAAATTTGAAAATTCCTAAAAAATCCGTCCAAAATCTTGATGACCACAATCTCTTGTTTTGTACTTTTTTTCCACGTGTCTTGACATTCAATGTATCCCTGCAAAGTTTGGTGAAGATCTGAGTATGTAGTTTTTGACCTTATCTGGAACCTCCCATCTGAAAATTTGAAAATTCTTAAAAAATTCGACCAATATCTTGATGTCTCCAATCTCTTGTTTTGTACGTTTTTTCCACGTGTCTTGACACATAATGTATCCATGCAAAGTTTGGTGAAGATCTGAGTATGTAGTTTTTGACCTTATATGGAACCTCCTATCTGAAAATTTAAAAATTCTTAAAAAATTCGTCCAAAATCTTGATGTCTCCAATCTCTTGTTTTGTACGTTTTTTCCACGTGTCTTGACATCCAATGTATCCCTGCAAAGTTTGGTGAAGATCTGAGTATGTAGTTTTTGACCTTATCTGGAACCTCCCATCTGAAAATTTGAAAATTCTTAAAAAATTCGACCAAAATCTTGATGTCTCCAATCTTTTGTTTTGTACGTTTTTTCCACGTGTCTTGACACATAATGTATCCATGCAAAGTTTGGTGAAGATCTGAGTATGTAGTTTTTGACCTTATATGGAACCTCCTATCTGAAAATTTGAAAATTCTTAAAAAATTCGTCCAAAATCTTGATGTCTCCAATCTCTTGTTTTGTACGTTTTTTCCACGTGTCTTGACATCCAATGTATCCCTGCAAAGTTTGGTGAAGATCTGAGTATGTAGTTTTTGACCTTATCTGGAACCTCCCATCTGAAAATTTGAAAATTCCTAAAAAATCCGTGCAAAATCTTGATGACCCCAATCTCTTGTTTTGTACGTTTTTTCCACGTGTCTTGACATCCAATGTATTCCTGCAATGTTTGGTGAAGATCTGAGTATGTAGTTTTTGACCTTATATGGAACCTCCTATCTGAAAATTTGAAAATTCTTAAAAAATTCGACCAAAATCTTGATGTTCCGAATCCTATGTTTTGTATGTTTTTTCCACGTGTCTTGACATCCAATGTATCCATGCAAAGTTTGGTGAAGATCTGAGTATGTAGTTTTTGACCTTATATTGAACCTCCCATCTGAAAATTTGAAAATTCTTAAAAAATTCGTCCAAAATCTTGATGACCCCAATCTCTTGTTTTGTACGTTTTTTCCACGTGTCTTGACATCCAAAGTATCCCTGCAAAGTTTGGTGAAGATCTGAGTATGTAGTTTTTGACCTTATATGGAACCTCCTTTCTGAAAATTTGAGAATTCTTAAAAAATTCGTCCAAAATCTTGATGTCTCCAATCTCTTGTTTTGTACGTTTTTTCCACGTGTCTTGACATCCAATGTATCCATGCAAAGTTTGGTGAAGATCTGAGTATGTCGTTTTTGACCTTATCTGGAACCTCCCATCTGAAAATTTGAAAATTCTTAAAAAATTCGTCGAAAATCTTGATGTCTCCAATCTTTTGTTTTGTACGTTTTTTCCACGTGTCTTGACATGCAAAGTATCCCTGCAACGTTTGGTGAAGATCTGAGTATGTAGTTTTTGACCTTATCTGGAACCTCCTATCTGAAAATTTGAAAATTCTTAAAAAATTCGTCGAAAATCTTGATGTCTCCAATCTCTTGTTTTGTACGTTTTTTCCACGTGTCTTGACATCCAATGTATTCCTGCAATGTTTGGTGGAGATCTGAGTATGTAGTTTTAGACCTTATCTGGAACCTCCTATCTGAAAATTTGAAAATTCTTCAAAAATTCGTCCAAAATCTTGATGTCTCCAATCTCTTGTTTTGTACGTTTTTTCCACGTGTCTCGACCTCCAATGGATCCCTGCAAAGTTTGGTGAAGATCTGAGTATGTCGTTTTTGACCTTATCTGGAACCTCCCATCTGAAAATTTGAAAATTCTTAAAAAATTCGTCGAAAATCTTGATGTCTCCGATCTCTTGTTTTGTACGTTTTTTCCACGTGTCTTGACATGCAAAGTATTCCTGCAAAGTTTGGAGAAGATCTGAGTATGTAGTTTTTGACCTCATCTGGAACCTCCTATCTGAAAATTTGAAAATTCTTAAAAAATTCGTCCAAAATCTTGATGTCTCCAATCTCTTGTTTTGTACGTTTTTTCCACGTGTCTTGACATCCAATGTATCCCTGCAATGTTTGGTGAAGATCTGAGTATGTAGTTTTTGACCTTATCTGGAACCTCCCATCTGAAAATTTGAAAATTCCTAAAAAATCCGTCCAAAATCTTGATGACCCCAATCTCTTGTTTTGTACTTTTTTTCCACGTGTCTCGACCTCCAATGTATCCCTGCAAAGTTTGGTGAAGATCTGAGTATGTAGTTTTTGACCTTATATGGAACCTCCTATCTGAAAATTTGAAAATTCTTAAAAAATTCGTCCAAAATCTTGATGTCACCAATCCTATGTTTTGTATGTTTTTTCCACGTGTCTTGACATCCAATGTATCCATGCAAAGTTTGGTGAAGATCTGAGTATGTCGTTTTTGACCTTATCTGGAACCTCCCATCTGAAAATTTGAAAATTCTTAAAAAATTCGTCGAAAATCTTGATGTCTCCGATCTCTTGTTTTGTACGTTTTTTCCACGTGTCTTGACATGCAAAGTATTCCTGCAAAGTTTGGTGAAGATCTGAGTATGTAGTTTTTGACCTCATCTGGAACCTCCTATCTGAAAAATTGAAAATTCTTAAAAAATTCGTCCAAAATCTTGATGTCTCCAATCTCTTGTTTTGTACGTTCTTTCCACGTGTCTTGACATCCAATGTATCCCTGCAATGTTTGGTGAAGATCTGAGTATGTAGTTTTTGACCTTATATGGAACCTCCTATCTGAAAATTTGAAAATTCTTAAAAGAATTTAACAAAATCTTGATGTCCCCAATCCTATGTTTTGTATGTTTTTTCCACGTGTCTTGACATACAATGTATCCCTGCAGAGTTTGGTGAAGATCTGAGTATGTAGTTATTGACCTTATCTGGAACCTCCCATCTGAAAATTTGAAAATTCCTAAAAAATCCGTCCAAAATCTTGTTGACCCGAATCTCTTGTTTTGTACGTTTTTTCCACGTGTCTTGACATCCAATGTATCCCTGCAAAGTTTGGTGAAGATCTGAGTATGTAGTTTTTGACCTTATCTGGAACCGCATTTCTGAAAATTTGAAAATTTTTAAAAAAATCGTCCAAAATCTTGATGTCTCCAATCTCTTGTTTTGTACGTTTTTTCCACGTGTCTTGACATCCAATGTATCCCTGCAAAGTTTGGTGAAGATCTGAGTATGTAGTTTTTGACCTTATATGGAACCTCCTATCTGAAAATTTGAAAATTCTTAAAAAATTCGTCCAAAATCTTGATGTCTCCAATCTCTTGTTTTGTACGTTTTTTCCACGTGTCTCGACCTCCAATGGATCCCTGCAAAGTTTGGTGAAGATCTGAGTATGTCGTTTTTGACCTTATCTGGAACCTCCCATCTGAAAATTTGAAAATTCTTAAAAAATTCGTCGAAAATCTTGATGTCTCCGATCTCTTGTTTTGTACGTTTTTTCCACGTGTCTTGACATGCAAAGTATTCCTGCAAAGTTTGGTGAAGATCTGAGTATGTAGTTTTTGACCTCATCTGGAACCTCCTATCTGAAAATTTGAAAATTCTTAAAAAATTCGTCCAAAATCTTGATGTCTCCAATCTCTTGTTTTGTACGTTTTTTCCACGTGTCTTGACATCCAATGTATCCCTGCAAAGTTTGGTGAAGATCTGAGTATGTAGTTTTTGACCTTATCTGGAACCTCCTATCTGAAAATTTGAAAATTCTTAAAAAATTCGTCCAAAATCTTGATGTCTCCAATCTCTTGTTTTGTACGTTTTTTCCACGTGTCTTGATATCCAATGTATCCCTGCAAAGTTTGGTGAAGATCTGAGTATGTCGTTTTTGACCTTATCTGGAACATCCTTTCTGAAAATTTGAAAATTGTTAAAAAATTCGTCCAAAATCTTGATGTCTCCTATCTCTTGTTTTGTACGTTTTTTCCACGTGTCTTGACATCCAATGTATCCCTGCAAAGTTTTATGAAGATCTGAGTATGTAGTTTTTGACCTTATCTGGAACCTCCCATCTGAAAATTTGAAAATTCTTAAAAAATTCGACCAAAATCTTGATGTCTCCAATCTCTTGTTTTGTACGTTTTTTCCACGTGTCTTGACACATAATGTATCCATGCAAAGTTTGGTGAAGATCTGAGTATGTAGTTTTTGACCTTATATGGAACCTCCTATCTGAAAATTTGAAAATTCTTAAAAAATTCGTCCAAAATCTTGATGTCTCCAATCTCTTGTTTTGTACGTTTTTTCCACGTGTCTTGACATCCAATGTATCCCTGCAAAGTTTGGTGAAGATCTGAGTATGTAGTTTTTGACCTTATCTGGAACCTCCCATCTGAAAATTTGAAAATTCCTAAAAAATCCGTCCAAAATCTTGATGACCACAATCACTTGTTTTGTACTTTTTTTCCACGTGTCTTGACATTCAATGTATTCCTGCAAAGTTTGGTGAAGATCTGAGTATGTAGTTTTTGACCTTATATGGAACCTCCTATCTGAAAATTTGAAAATTCTTAAAAAATTCGTCCAAAATCTTGATGTCTCCAATCTCTTGTTTTGTACGTTTTTTCCACGTGTCTTGACATCCAATGTATCCCTCCAAAGTTTGGTGAAGATCTGAGTATGTAGTTTTTGACCTTATCTGGAACCTCCCATCTGAAAATTTGAAAATTCCTAAAAAATCCGTGCAAAATCTTGATGACCCCAATCTCTTGTTTTGTACGTTTTTTCCACGTGTCTTGACATCCAATGTATCCATGCAAAGTTTGGTGAAGATCTGAGTATGTCGTTTTTGACCTTATCTGGAACCTCCCATCTGAAAATTTGAAAATTCTTAAAAAATTCGTCGAAAATCTTGATGTCTCCAATCTCTTGTTTTGTACGTTTTTTCCACGTGTCTTGACATGCAAAGTATCCCTGCAACGTTTGGTGAAGATCTGAGTATGTAGTTTTTGACCTTATCTGGAACCTCCTATCTGAAAATTTGAAAATTCTTCAAAAATTCGTCGAAAATCTTGATGTCTCCAATCTCTTGTTTTGTACGTTTTTTCCACGTGTCTTGACATCCAATGTATCCCTGCAATGTTTGGTGGAGATCTGAGTATGTAGTTTTTGACCTTATCTGGGACCTCCTATCAGAAAATTTGAAAATTCTTCAAAAATTCGTCCAAAATCTTGATGTCTCCAATCTCTTGTTTTGTACGTTTTTTCCACGTGTCTCGACCTCCAATGTATCCCTGCAAAGTTTGGTGAAGATCTGAGTATGTCGTTTTTGACCTTATCTGGAACATCCTTTCTGAAAATTTGAAAATTCTTAAAAAATTCGTCGAAAATCTTGATGTCTCCAATCTCTTGTTTTGTACGTTTTTTCCACGTGTCTTGACATCCAATGTATCCCTGCAAAGTTTGGTGAAGATCTGAGTATGTAGTTTTTGACCTTATATGGAACCTCCTTTCTGAAAATTTGAAAATTCTCAAAAAATTCGTCCATAATCTTGATGTCTCCAATCTCTTGTTTTGTACGTTTTTTCCACGTGTCTTGACATCCAATGTATCCCTGCAAAGTTTGGTGAAGATCTGAGTATGTAGTTTTTGACCTTATATGGAACCTCCTATCTGAAAATTTGAAAATTCTTAAAAAATTCGTCCAAAATCTTGATGTCACCAATCCTATGTTTTGTATGTTTTTTCCACGTGTCTTGACATCCAATGTATCCATGCAAAGTTTGGTGAAGATCTGAGTATGTCGTTTTTGACCTTATCTTGAACCTCCCATCTGAAAATTTGAAAATTCTTAAAAAATTCGTCGAAAATCTTGATGTCTCCGATCTCTTGTTTTGTACGTTTTTTCCACGTGTCTTGACATGCAAAGTATTCCTGCAAAGTTTGGTGAAGATCTGAGTATGTAGTTTTTGACCTCATCTGGAACCTCCTATCTGAAAATTTGAAAATTCTTAAAAAATTCGTCCAAAATTTTGATGTCTCCAATCTCTTGTTTTGTACGTTTTTTCCACGTGTCTTGACATCCAATGTATCCCTGCAATGTTTGGTGAAGATCTGAGTATGTAGTTTTTGACCTTATCTGGAACCTCCCATCTGAAAATTTGAAAATTCCTAAAAAATCCGTCCAAAATCTTGATGACCCCAATCTCTTGTTTTGTACGTTTTTTCCACGTGTCTTGACATCCAATGTATCCCTGCAAAGTTTGGTGAAGATCTGAGTATGTAGTTTTTGACCTTATCTGGAACCGCATTTCTGAAAATTTGAAAATTTTTAAAAAAATCGTCCAAAATCTTGATGTCTCCAATCTCTTGTTTTGTACGTTTTTTCCACGTGTCTTAACATCCAATGTATCCCTGCAAAGTTTGGTGAAGATCTGAGTATGTAGTTTTTGACCTTATATGGAACCTATCTGAAAATTTGAAAATTCTTAAAAAATTCGTCCAAAATCTTGATGTCTCCAATCTCTTGTTTTGTACGTTTTTTCCACGTGTCTCGACCACCAATGGATCCCTGCAAAGTTTGGTGAAGATCTGAGTATGTCGTTTTTGACCTTATCTGGAACCTCCCATCTGAAAATTTGAAAATTCTTAAAAAATTCGTCGAAAATCTTGATGTCTCCAATCTCTTGTTTTGTACGTTTTTTCCACGTGTCTTGACATCCAATGTATTCCTGCAATGTTTGGTGGAGATCTGAGTATGTAGTTTTAGACCTTATCTGGAACCTCCTATCTGAAAATTTGAAAATTCTTCAAAAATTCGTCCAAAATCTTGATGTCTCCAATCTCTTGTTTTGTACGTTTTTTCCACGTGTCTCGACCTCCAATGGATCCCTGCAAAGTTTGGTGAAGATCTGAGTATGTCGTTTTTGACCTTATCTGGAACCTCCCATCTGAAAATTTGAAAATTCTTAAAAAATTCGTCGAAAATCTTGATGTCTCCGATCTCTTGTTTTGTACGTTTTTTCCACGTGTCTTGACATGCAAAGTATTCCTGCAAAGTTTGGAGAAGATCTGAGTATGTAGTTTTTGACCTCATCTGGAACCTCCTATCTGAAAATTTGAAAATTCTTAAAAAATTCGTCCAAAATCTTGATGTCTCCAATCTCTTGTTTTGTACGTTTTTTCCACGTGTCTTGACATCCAATGTATCCCTGCAATGTTTGGTGAAGATCTGAGTATGTAGTTTTTGACCTTATCTGGAACCTCCCATCTGAAAATTTGAAAATTCCTAAAAAATCCGTCCAAAATCTTGATGACCCCAATCTCTTGTTTTGTACTTTTTTTCCACGTGTCTCGACCTCCAATGTATCCCTGCAAAGTTTGGTGAAGATCTGAGTATGTAGTTTTTGACCTTATATGGAACCTCCTATCTGAAAATTTGAAAATTCTTAAAAAATTCGTCCAAAACCTTGATGTCACCAATCCTATGTTTTGTATGTTTTTTCCACGTGTCTTGACATCCAATGTATCCATGCAAAGTTTGGTGAAGATCTGAGTATGTCGTTTTTGACCTTATCTGGAACCTCCCATCTGAAAATTTGAAAATTCTTAAAAAATTCGTCGAAAATCTTGATGTCTCCGATCTCTTGTTTTGTACGTTCTTTCCACGTGTCTTGACATCCAATGTATCCCTGCAATGTTTGGTGAAGATCTGAGAATGTAGTTTTTGACCTTATATGGAACCTCCTATCTGAAAATTTGAAAATTCTTAAAAGAATTTAACAAAATCTTGATGTCCCCAATCCTATGTTTTGTATGTTTTTTCCACGTGTCTTGACATACAATGTATCCCTGCAGAGTTTGGTGAAGATCTGAGTATGTAGTTATTGACCTTATCTGGAACCTCCCATCTGAAAATTTGAAAATTCCTAAAAAATCCGTCCAAAATCTTGTTGACCCGAATCTCTTGTTTTGTACGTTTTTTCCACGTGTCTTGACATCCAATGTATCCCTGCAAAGTTTGGTGAAGATCTGAGTATGTAGTTTTTGACCTTATCTGGAACCGCATTTCTGAAAATTTGAAAATTTTTAAAAAAATCGTCCAAAATCTTGATGTCTCCAATCTCTTGTTTTGTACGTTTTTTCCACGTGTCTTGACATCCAATGTATCCCTGCAAAGTTTGGTGAAGATCTGAGTATGTAGTTTTTGACCTTATATGGAACCTCCTATCTGAAAATTTGAAAATTCTTAAAAAATTCGTCCAAAATCTTGATGTCTCCAATCTCTTGTTTTGTACGTTTTTTCCACGTGTCTCGACCTCCAATGGATCCCTGCAAAGTTTGGTGAAGATCTGAGTATGTCGTTTTTGACCTTATCTGGAACCTCCCATCTGAAAATTTGAAAATTCTTAAAAAATTCGTCGAAAATCTTGATGTCTCCGATCTCTTGTTTTGTACGTTTTTTCCACGTGTCTTGACATGCAAAGTATTCCTGCAAAGTTTGGTGAAGATCTGAGTATGTAGTTTTTGACCTCATCTGGAACCTCCTATCTGAAAATTTGAAAATTCTTAAAAAATTCGTCCAAAATCTTGATGTCTCCAATCTCTTGTTTTGTACGTTTTTTCCACGTGTCTTGACATCCAATGTATCCCTGCAAAGTTTGGTGAAGATCTGAGTATGTAGTTTTTGACCTTATCTGGAACCTCCTATCTGAAAATTTGAAAATTCTTAAAAAATTCGTCCAAAATCTTGATGTCTCCAATCTCTTGTTTTGTACGTTTTTTCCACGTGTCTTGATATCCAATGTATCCCTGCAAAGTTTGGTGAAGATCTGAGTATGTCGTTTTTGACCTTATCTGGAACATCCTTTCTGAAAATTTGAAAATTGTTAAAAAATTCGTCCAAAATCTTGATGTCTCCTATCTCTTGTTTTGTACGTTTTTTCCACGTGTCTTGACATCCAATGTATCCCTGCAAAGTTTGGTGAAGATCTGAGTATGTAGTTTTTGACCTTATCTGGAACCTCCCATCTGAAAATTTGAAAATTCTTAAAAAATTCGACCAAAATCTTGATGTCTCCAATCTCTTGTTTTGTACGTTTTTTCCACGTGTCTTGACACATAATGAATCCATGCAAAGTTTGGTGAAGATCTGAGTATGTAGTTTTTGACCTTATATGGAACCTCCTATCTGAAAATTTGAAAATTCTTAAAAAATTCGTCCAAAATCTTGATGTCTCCAATCTCTTGTTTTGTACGTTTTTTCCACGTGTCTTGACATCCAATGTATCCCTGCAAAGTTTGGTGAAGATCTGAGTATGTAGTTTTTGACCTTATCTGGAACCTCCCATCTGAAAATTTGAAAATTCCTAAAAAATCCGTCCAAAATCTTGATGACCACAATCTCTTGTTTTGTACGTTTTTTCCACGTGTCTTGACATTCAATGTATTCCTGCAAAGTTTGGTGAAGATCTGAGTATGTAGTTTTTGACCTTATATGGAACCTCCTATCTGAAAATTTGAAAATTCTTAAAAAATTCGTCCAAAATCTTGATGTCTCCAATCTCTTGTTTTGTACGTTTTTTCCACGTGTCTTGACATCCAATGTATCCCTGCAAAGTTTGGTGAAGATCTGAGTATGTAGTTTTTGACCTTATCTGGAACCTCCCATCTGAAAATTTGAAAATTCCTAAAAAATCCGTGCAAAATCTTGATGACCCCAATCTCTTGTTTTGTACGTTTTTTCCACGTGTCTTGACATCCAATGTATCCATGCAAAGTTTGGTGAAGATCTGAGTATGTCGTTTTTGACCTTATCTGGAACCTCCCATCTGAAAATTTGAAAATTCTTAAAAAATTCGTCGAAAATCTTGATGTCTCCAATCTCTTGTTTTGTACGTTTTTTCCACGTGTCTTGACATGCAAAGTATCCCTGCAACGTTTGGTGAAGATCTGAGTATGTAGTTTTTGACCTTATCTGGAACCTCCTATCTGAAAATTTGAAAATTCTTCAAAAATTCGTCGAAAATCTTGATGTCTCCAATCTCTTGTTTTGTACGTTTTTTCCACGTGTCTTGACATCCAATGTATCCCTGCAATGTTTGGTGGAGATCTGAGTATGTAGTTTTTGACCTTATCTGGGACCTCCTATCAGAAAATTTGAAAATTCTTCAAAAATTCGTCCAAAATCTTGATGTCTCCAATCTCTTGTTTTGTACGTTTTTTCCACGTGTCTCGACCTCCAATGTATCCCTGCAAAGTTTGGTGAAGATCTGAGTATGTCGTTTTTGACCTTATCTGGAACATCCTTTCTGAAAATTTGAAAATTCTTAAAAAATTCGTCGAAAATCTTGATGTCTCCAATCTCTTGTTTTGTACGTTTTTTCCACGTGTCTTGACATCCAATGTATCCCTGCAAAGTTTGGTGAAGATCTGAGTATGTAGTTTTTGACCTTATATGGAACCTCCTTTCTGAAAATTTGAAAATTCTCAAAAAATTCGTCCATAATCTTGATGTCTCCAATCTCTTGTTTTGTACGTTTTTTCCACGTGTCTTGACATCCAATGTATCCCTGCAAAGTTTGGTGAAGATCTGAGTATGTAGTTTTTGACCTTATATGGAACCTCCTATCTGAAAATTTGAAAATTCTTAAAAAATTCGTCCAAAATCTTGATGTCACCAATCCTATGTTTTGTATGTTTTTTCCACGTGTCTTGACATCCAATGTATCCATGCAAAGTTTGGTGAAGATCTGAGTATGTCGTTTTTGACCTTATCTTGAACCTCCCATCTGAAAATTTGAAAATTCTTAAAAAATTCGTCGAAAATCTTGATGTCTCCGATCTCTTGTTTTGTACGTTTTTTCCACGTGTCTTGACATGCAAAGTATTCCTGCAAAGTTTGGTGAAGATCTGAGTATGTAGTTTTTGACCTCATCTGGAACCTCCTATCTGAAAATTTGAAAATTCTTAAAAAATTCGTCTAAAATTTTGATGTCTCCAATCTCTTGTTTTGTACGTTTTTTCCACGTGTCTTGACATCCAATGTATCCCTGCAATGTTTGGTGAAGATCTGAGTATGTAGTTTTTGACCTTATCTGGAACCTCCCATCTGAAAATTTGAAAATTCCTAAAAAATCCGTCCAAAATCTTGATGACCCCAATCTCTTGTTTTGTACGTTTTTTCCACGTGTCTTGACATCCAATGTATCCCTGCAAAGTTTGGTGAAGATCTGAGTATGTAGTTTTTGACCTTATCTGGAACCGCATTTCTGAAAATTTGAAAATTTTTAAAAAAATCGTCCAAAATCTTGATGTCTCCAATCTCTTGTTTTGTACGTTTTTTCCACGTGTCTTGACATCCAATGTATCCCTGCAAAGTTTGGTGAAGATCTGAGTATGTAGTTTTTGACCTTATATGGAACCTCCTATCTGAAAATTTGAAAATTCTTAAAAAATTCGTCCAAAATCTTGATGTCTCCAATCTCTTGTTTTGTACGTTTTTTCCACGTGTCTCGACCTCCAATGGATCCCTGCAAAGTTTGGTGAAGATCTGAGTATGTCGTTTTTGACCTTATCTGGAACCTCCCAACTGAAAATTTGAAAATTCTTAAAAAATTCGTCGAAAATCTTGATGTCTCCGATCTCTTGTTTTGTACGTTTTTTCCACGTGTCTTGACATGCAAAGTATTCCTGCAAAGTTTGGTGAAGATCTGAGTATGTAGTTTTTGACCTCATCTGGAACCTCCTATCTGAAAATTTGAAAATTCTTAAAAAATTCGTCCAAAATCTTGATGTCTCCAATCTCTTGTTTTGTACGTTTTTTCCACGTGTCTTGACATCCAATGTATCCCTGCAAAGTTTGGTGAAGATCTGAGTATGTAGTTTTTGACCTTATCTGGAACCTCCTATCTGAAAATTTGAAAATTCTTAAAAAATTCGTCCAAAATCTTGATGTCTCCAATCTCTTGTTTGTACGTTTTTCCACGTGTCTTGATATCCAATGTATCCCTGCAAAGTTTGGTGAAGATCTGAGTATGTCGTTTTTGACCTTATCTGGAACATCCTTTCTGAAAATTTGAAAATTGTTAAAAAATTCGTCCAAAATCTTGATGTCTCCTATCTCTTGTTTTGTACGTTTTTTCCACGTGTCTTGACATCCAATGTATCCCTGCAAAGTTTGGTGAAGATCTGAGTATGTAGTTTTTGACCTTATCTGGAACCTCCCATCTGAAAATTTGAAAATTCTTAAAAAATTCGACCAAAATCTTGATGTCTCCAATCTCTTGTTTTGTACGTTTTTTCCACGTGTCTTGACACATAATGTATCCATGCAAAGTTTGGTGAAGATCTGAGTATGTAGTTTTTGACCTTATATGGAACCTCCTATCTGAAAATTTGAAAATTCTTAAAAAATTCGTCCAAAATCTTGATGTCTCCAATCTCTTGTTTTGTACGTTTTTTCCACGTGTCTTGACATCCAATGTATCCCTGCAAAGTTTGGTGAAGATCTGAGTATGTCGTTTTTGACCTTATCTGGAACCTCCCATCTGAAAATTTGAAAATTCCTAAAAAATCCGTCCAAAATCTTGATGACCACAATCTCTTGTTTTGTACGTTTTTTCCACGTGTCTTGACATTCAATGTATTCCTGCAAAGTTTGGTGAAGATCTGAGTATGTAGTTTTTGACCTTATATGGAACCTCCTATCTGAAAATTTGAAAATTCTTAAAAAATTCGTCCAAAATCTTGATGTCTCCAATCTCTTGTTTTGTACGTTTTTTCCACGTGTCTTGACATCCAATGTATCCCTGCAAAGTTTGGTGAAGATCTGAGTATGTAGTTTTTGACCTTATCTGGAACCTCCCATCTGAAAATTTGAAAATTCCTAAAAAATCCGTGCAAAATCTTGATGACCCCAATCTCTTGTTTTGTACGTTTTTTCCACGTGTCTTGACATCCAATGTATCCATGCAAAGTTTGGTGAAGATCTGAGTATGTCGTTTTTGACCTTATCTGGAACCTCCCATCTGAAAATTTGAAAATTCTTAAAAAATTCGTCGAAAATCTTGATGTCTCCAATCTCTTGTTTTGTACGTTTTTTCCACGTGTCTTGACATGCAAAGTATCCCTGCAACGTTTGGTGAAGATCTGAGTATGTAGTTTTTGACCTTATCTGGAACCTCCTATCTGAAAATTTGAAAATTCTTCAAAAATTCGTCGAAAATCTTGATGTCTCCAATCTCTTGTTTTGTACGTTTTTTCCACGTGTCTTGACATCCAATGTATCCCTGCAATGTTTGGTGGAGATCTGAGTATGTAGTTTTTGACCTTATCTGGGACCTCCTATCAGAAAATTTGAAAATTCTTCAAAAATTCGTCCAAAATCTTGATGTCTCCAATCTCTTGTTTTGTACGTTTTTTCCACGTGTCTCGACCTCCAATGTATCCCTGCAAAGTTTGGTGAAGATCTGAGTATGTCGTTTTTGACCTTATCTGGAACATCCTTTCTGAAAATTTGAAAATTCTTAAAAAATTCGTCGAAAATCTTGATGTCTCCAATCTCTTGTTTTGTACGTTTTTTCCACGTGTCTTGACATCCAATGTATCCCTGCAAAGTTTGGTGAAGATCTGAGTATGTAGTTTTTGACCTTATATGGAACCTCCTTTCTGAAAATTTGAAAATTCTCAAAAAATTCGTCCATAATCTTGATGTCTCCAATCTCTTGTTTTGTACGTTTTTTCCACGTGTCTTGACATCCAATGTATCCATGCAAAGTTTGGTGAAGATCTGAGTATGTAGTTTTTGACCTTATATGGAACCTCCTATCTGAAAATTTGAAAATTCTTAAAAAATTCGTCCAAAATCTTGATGTCACCAATCCTATGTTTTGTATGTTTTTTCCACGTGTCTTGACATCCAATGTATCCATGCAAAGTTTGGTGAAGATCTGAGTATGTCGTTTTTGACCTTATCTGGAACCTCCCATCTGAAAATTTGAAAATTCTTAAAAAATTCGTCGAAAATCTTGATGTCTCCGATCTCTTGTTTTGTACGTTTTTTCCACGTGTCTTGACATGCAAAGTATTCCTGCAAAGTTTGGTGAAGATCTGAGTATGTAGTTTTTGACCTTATCTGGAACCTCCTATCTGAAAATTTGAAAATTCTTAAAAAATTCGTCCAAAATTTTGATGTCTCCAATCTCTTGTTTTGTACGTTTTTTCCACGTGTCTTGACATCCAATGTATCCCTGCAAAGTTTGGTGAAGATCTGAGTATGTAGTTTTTGACCTTATCTGGAACCTCCCATCTGAAAATTTGAAAATTCTTAAAAAATTCGACCAAAATCTTGATGTCTCCAATCTCTTGTTTTGTACGTTTTTTCCACGTGTCTTGACACATAATGTATCCATGCAAAGTTTGGTGAAGATCTGAGTATGTAGTTTTTGACCTTATATGGAACCTCCTATCTGAAAATTTGAAAATTCTTAAAAAATTTGACCAAAATCTTGATGTCCCCAATCCTATGTTTTGTATGTTTTTTCCACGTGTCTTGACATCCAATGTATCCATGCAAAGTTTGGTGAAGATCTGAGTATGTAGTTTTTGACCTTATCTGGAACCTACGATCTGAAAATTTGAAAATTCTTAAAAAATTCGTCGAAAATCTTGATGTCTCCAATCTCTTGTTTTGTACGTTTTTTCCACGTGTCTTGACATGCAAAGTATCCCTGCAACGTTTGGTGAAGATCTGAGTATGTAGTTTTTGACCTTATCTGGAACCTCCTATCTGAAAATTTGAAAATTCTTAAAAAATTCGTCCAAAATCTTGATGTCTCCAATCTCTTGTTTTGTACGTTTTTTCCACGTGTCTTGACATCCAATGTATCCCTGCAATGTTTGGTGAAGATCTGAGTATGTAGTTTTTGACCTTATATGGAGCCTCCTATCTGAAAATTTGAAAATTCTTAAAAAATTCGTCCAAAATCTTGATGTCTCCAATCTCTTGTTTTGTACGTTCTTTCCACGTGTCTTGACATACAATGTATCCCTGCAGAGTTTGGTGAAGATCTGAGTATGTAGTTTTTGACCTTATCTGGAACCTCCCATCTGAAAATTTGAAAATTCCTAAAAAATCCGTCCAAAATCTTGTTGACCCGAATCTCTTGTTTTGTACGTTTTTTCCACGTGTCTTGACATCCAATGTATCCCTGCAAAGTTTGGTGAAGATCTGAGTATGTAGTTTTTGACCTTATCTGGAACCGCATTTCTGAAAATTTGAAAATTTTTAAAAAAATCGTCCAAAATCTTGATGTCTCCAATCTCTTGTTTTGTACGTTTTTTCCACGTGTCTTGACATCCAATGTATCCCTGCAAAGTTTGGTGAAGATCTGAGTATGTAGTTTTTGACCTTATATGGAACCTCCTATCTGAAAATTTGAAAATTCTTAAAAAATTCGTCGAAAATCTTGATGTCTCCAATCTCTTGTTTTGTACGTTTTTTCCACGTGTCTTGACATCCAATGTATCCCTGCAATGTTTGGTGGAGATCTGAGTATGTAGTTTTTGAACTTATCTGGGACCTCCTATCAGAAAATTTGAAAATTCTTCAAAAATTCGTCCAAAATCTTGATGTCTCCAATCTCTTGTTTTGTACGTTTTTTCCACGTGTCTCGACCTCCAATGTATCCCTGCAAAGTTTGGTGAAGATCTGAGTATGTCGTTTTTGACCTTATCTGGAACATCCTTTCTGAAAATTTGAAAATTCTTAAAAAATTCGTCGAAAATCTTGATGTCTCCAATCTCTTGTTTTGTACGTTTTTTCCACGTGTCTTGACATCCAATGTATCCCTGCAAAGTTTGGTGAAGATCTGAGTATGTAGTTTTTGACCTTATATGGAACCTCCTTTCTGAAAATTTGAAAATTCTCAAAAAATTCGTCCATAATCTTGATGTCTCCAATCTCTTGTTTTGTACGTTTTTTCCACGTGTCTTGACATCCAATGTATCCATGCAAAGTTTGGTGAAGATCTGAGTATGTAGTTTTTGACCTTATATGGAACCTCCTATCTGAAAATTTGAAAATTCTTAAAAAATTCGTCCAAAATCTTGATGTCACCAATCCTATGTTTTGTATGTTTTTTCCACGTGTCTTGACATCCAATGTATCCATGCAAAGTTTGGTGAAGATCTGAGTATGTCGTTTTTGACCTTATCTGGAACCTCCCATCTGAAAATTTGAAAATTCTTAAAAAATTCGTCGAAAATCTTGATGTCTCCGATCTCTTGTTTTGTACGTTTTTTCCACGTGTCTTGACATGCAAAGTATTCCTGCAAAGTTTGGTGAAGATCTGAGTATGTAGTTTTTGACCTTATCTGGAACCTCCTATCTGAAAATTTGAAAATTCTTAAAAAATTCGTCCAAAATTTTGATGTCTCCAATCTCTTGTTTTGTACGTTTTTTCCACGTGTCTTGACATCCAATGTATCCCTGCAATGTTTGGTGAAGATCTGAGTATGTAGTTTTTGACCTTATCTGGAACCTCCCATCTGAAAATTTGAAAATTCCTAAAAAATCCGTCCAAAATCTTGATGACCCCAATCTCTTGTTTTGTACGTTTTTTCCACGTGTCTTGACATCCAATGTATCCCTGCAAAGTTTGGTGAAGATCTGAGTATGTAGTTTTTGACCTTATCTGGAACCTCCTATCTGAAAATTTGAAAATTCTTAAAAAATTCGTCCAAAATCTTGATGTCTCCTATCTATTGTTTTGTACGTTTTTTCCACGTGTCTTGACATCCAATGTATCCCTGCAAAGTTTGGTGAAGATCTGAGTATGTAGTTTTTGACCTTATCTGGAACCTCCCATCTGAAAATTTGAAAATTCTTAAAAAATTCGACCAAAATCTTGATGTCTCCAATCTCTTGTTTTGTACGTTTTTTCCACGTGTCTTGACACATAATGTATCCATGCAAAGTTTGGTGAAGATCTGAGTATGTAGTTTTTGACCTTATATGGAACCTCCCATCTGAAAATTTGAAAATTCTTAAAAAATTTGACCAAAATCTTGATGTCCCCAATCCTATGTTTTGTATGTTTTTTCCACGTGTCTTGACATGCAAAGTATCCATGCAAAGTTTGGTGAAGATCTGAGTATGTAGTTTTTGACCTTATCTGGAACCTACGATCTGAAAATTTGAAAATTCTTAAAAAATTCGTCGAAAATCTTGATGTCTCCAATCTCTTGTTTTGTACGTTTTTTCCACGTGTCTTGACATGCAAAGTATCCCTGCAACGTTTGGTGAAGATCTGAGTATGTAGTTTTTGACCTTATCTGGAACCTCCTATCTGAAAATTTGAAAATTCTTAAAAAATTCGTCCAAAATCTTGATGTCTCCAATCTCTTGTTTTGTACGTTTTTTCCACGTGTCTTGACATCCAATGTATCCCTGCAATGTTTGGTGAAGATCTGAGTATGTAGTTTTTGACCTTATATGGAGCCTCCTATCTGAAAATTTGAAAATTCTTAAAAAATTCGTCCAAAATCTTGATGTCTCCAATCTCTTGTTTTGTACGTTCTTTCCACGTGTCTTGACATCCAATGTATCCCTGCAATGTTTGGTGAAGATCTGAGTATGTAGTTTTTGACCTTATATGGAACCTCCTATCTGAAAATTTGAAAATTCTTAAAAGAATTTAACAAAATCTTGATGTCCCCAATCCTATGTTTTGTATGTTTTTTCCACGTGTCTTGACATACAATGTATCCCTGCAGAGTTTGGTGAAGATCTGAGTATGTAGTTTTTGACCTTATCTGGAACCTCCCATCTGAAAATTTGAAAATTCCTAAAAAATCCGTCCAAAATCTTGTTGACCCGAATCTCTTGTTTTGTACGTTTTTTCCACGTGTCTTGACATCCAATGTATCCCTGCAAAGTTTGGTGAAGATCTGAGTATGTAGTTTTTGACCTTATCTGGAACCGCATTTCTGAAAATTTGAAAATTTTTAAAAAAATCGTCCAAAATCTTGATGTCTCCAATCTCTTGTTTTGTACGTTTTTTCCACGTGTCTTGACATCCAATGTATCCCTGCAAAGTTTGGTGAAGATCTGAGTATGTAGTTTTTGACCTTATATGGAACCTCCTATCTGAAAATTTGAAAATTCTTAAAAAATTCGTCCAAAATCTTGATGTCTCCAATCTCTTGTTTTGTACGTTTTTTCCACGTGTCTCGACCTCCAATGGATCCCTGCAAAGTTTGGTGAAGATCTGAGTATGTCGTTTTTGACCTTATCTGGAACCTCCCATCTGAAAATTTGAAAATTCTTAAAAAATTCGTCGAAAATCTTGATGTCTCCGATCTCTTGTTTTGTACGTTTTTTCCACGTGTCTTGACATGCAAAGTATTCCTGCAAAGTTTGGTGAAGATCTGAGTATGTAGTTTTTGACCTCATCTGGAACCTCCTATCTGAAAATTTGAAAATTCTTAAAAAATTCGTCCAAAATCTTGATGTCTCCAATCTCTTGTTTTGTACGTTTTTTCCACGTGTCTTGACATCCAATGTATCCCTGCAAAGTTTGGTGAAGATCTGAGTATGTAGTTTTTGACCTTATCTGGAACCTCCTATTTGAAAATTTGAAAATTCTTTAAAAATTCGTCCAAAATCTTGATGTCTCCAATCTCTTGTTTTGTACGTTTTTTCCACGTGTCTTGATATCCAATGTATCCCTGCAAAGTTTGGTGAAGATCTGAGTATGTCGTTTTTGACCTTATCTGGAACATCCTTTCTGAAAATTTGAAAATTGTTAAAAAATTCGTCCAAAATCTTGATGTCTCCTATCTCTTGTTTTGTACGTTTTTTCCACGTGTCTTGACATCCAATGTATCCCTGCAAAGTTTGGTGAAGATCTGAGTATGTAGTTTTTGACCTTATCTGGAACCTCCCATCTGAAAATTTGAAAATTCTTAAAAAATTCGACCAAAATCTTGATGTCTCCAATCTCTTGTTTTGTACGTTTTTTCCACGTGTCTTGACACATAATGTATCCATGCAAAGTTTGGTGAAGATCTGAGTATGTAGTTTTTGACCTTATATGGAACCTCCTATCTGAAAATTTGAAAATTCTTAAAAAATTCGTCCAAAATCTTGATGTCTCCAATCTCTTGTTTTGTACGTTTTTTCCACGTGTCTTGACATCCAATGTATCCCTGCAAAGTTTGGTGAAGATCTGAGTATGTAGTTTTTGACCTTATCTGGAAACTCCCATCTGAAAATTTGAAAATTCCTAAAAAATCCGTCCAAAATCTTGATGACCACAATCTCTTGTTTTGTACGTTTTTTCCACGTGTCTTGACATTCAATGTATCCCTGCAAAGTTTGGTGAAGATCTGAGTATGTAGTTTTTGACCTTATCTGGAACCTCCCATCTGAAAATTTGAAAATTCTTAAAAATTTCGACCAAAATCTTGATGTCTCCAATCTCTTGTTTTGTACGTTTTTTCCACGTGTCTTGACACATAATGTATCCATGCAAAGTTTGGTGAAGATCTGAGTATGTAGTTTTTGACCTTATCTGGAACCTCCCATCTGAAAATTTGAAAATTCTTAAAAAATTCGTCGAAAATCTTGATGTCTCCGATCTCTTGTTTTGTACGTTTTTTCCACGTGTCTTGACATGCAAAGTATTCCTGCAAAGTTTGGTGAAGATCTGAGTATGTAGTTTTTGACCTTATATGGAACCTCCTTTCTGAAAATTTGAAAATTCTTAAAAAATTCGTCCAAAATCTTGAAGACCCCAATCTCTTGTTTTGTACGTTTTTTCCACGTGTCTTGACATCCAATGTATCCCTGCAAAGTTTGGTGAAGATCTGAGTATGTAGTTTTTGACCTTATATGGAACCTCCTTTCTGAAAATTTGAGAATTCTTAAAAAATTCGTCCAAAATCTTGATGTCTCCAATCTCTTGTTTTGTACGTTTTTTCCACGTGTCTTGACATCCAATGTATCCATGCAAAGTTTGGTGAAGATCTGAGTATGTCGTTTTTGACCTTATCTGGAACCTCCCATCCGAAAATTTGAAAATTCTTAAAAAATTCGTCGAAAATCTTGATGTCTCCAATCTCTTGTTTTGTACGTTTTTTCCACGTGTCTTGACATGCAAAGTATCCCTGCAACGTTTGGTGAAGATCTGAGTATGTAGTTTTTGACCTTATCTGGAACCTCCTATCTGAAAATTTGAAAATTCTTCAAAAATTCGTCGAAAATCTTGATGTCTCCAATCTCTTGCTTTGTACGTTTTTTCCACGTGTCTTGACATCCAATGTATCCCTGCAATGTTTGGTGGAGATCTGAGTATGTAGTTTTTGACCTTATCTGGAACCTCCTATCTGAAAATTTGAAAATTCTTCAAAAATTCGTCCAAAATCTTGATGTCTCCAATCTCTTGTTTTGTACGTTTTTTCCACGTGTCTCGACCTCCAATGTATCCCTGCAAAGTTAGTGAAGATCTGAGTATGTCGTTTTTGACCTTATCTGGAACATCCTTTCTGAAAATTTGAAAATTCTTAAAAAATTCGTCGAAAATCTTGATGTCTCCAATCTCTTGTTTTGTACGTTTTTTCCACGTTTCTTGACATCCAATGTATCCCTGCAAAGTTTGGTGAAGATCTGAGTATGTAGTTTTTGACCTTATATGGAACCTCCTTTCTGAAAATTTGAAAATTCTCAAAAAATTCGTCCATAATCTTGATGTCTCCAATCTCTTGTTTTGTACGTTTTTTCCACGTGTCTTGACATCCAATGTATCCCTGCAAAGTTTGGTGAAGATCTGAGCATGTAGTTTTTGACCTTATATGGAACCTCCTATCTGAAAATTTGAAAATTCTTAAAAAATTCGTCGAAAATCTTGATGTCACCAATCCTATGTTTTGTATGTTTTTTCCACGTGTCTTGACATCCAATGTATCCCTGCAATGTTTGGTTGAGATCTGAGTATGTAGTTTTTGACCTTATCTGGAACCTCCTATCTGAAAATTTGAAAATTCTTCAAAAATTCGTCCAAAATCTTGATGTCTCCAATCTCTTGTTTTGTACGTTTTTTCCACGTGTCTCGACCTCCAATGTATCCCTGCAAAGTTTGGTGAAGATCTGAGTATGTCGTTTTTGACCTTATCTGGAACATCCTTTCTGAAAATTTGAAAATTCATAAAAAATTCGTCGAAAATCTTGATGTCTCCAATCTCTTGTTTTGTACGTTTTTTCCACGTGTCTTGACATCCAATGTATCCCTGCAAAGTTTGGTGAAGATCTGAGTATGTAGTTTTTGACCTTATATGGAACCTCCTATCTGAAAATTTGAAAATTCTTAAAAAATTCGTCCAAAATCTTGATGTCACCAATCCTATGTTTTGTATGTTTTTTCCACGTGTCTTGACATCCAATGTATCCATGCAAAGTTTGGTAAAGATCTGAGTATGTCGTTTTTGACCTTATCTGGAACCTCCCATCTGAAAATTTGAAAATTCTTAAAAAATTCGTCGAAAATCTTGATGTCTCCGATCTCTTGTTTTGTACGTTTTTTCCACGTGTCTTGACATGCAAAGTATTCCTGCAAAGTTTGGTGAAGATCTGACTATGTAGTTTTTGACCTCATCTGGAACCTCCTATCTGAAAATTTGAAAATTCTTTAAAAATTCGTCCAAAATATTGATGTCTCCAATCTCTTGTTTTGTACGTTTTTTCCACGTGTCTTGACATCCAATGTATCCCTGCAATGTTTGGTGAAGATCTGAGTATGTAGTTTTTGACCGTATCTGGAACCTCCCATCTGAAAATTTGAAAATTCCTAAAAAATCCGTCCAAAATCTTGATGACCCCAATCTCTTGTTTTGTACGTTTTTTCCACGTGTCTTGACATCCAATGTATCCCTGCAAAGTTTGGTGAAGATCTGAGTATGTAGTTTTTGACCTTATCTGGAACCTCCTATCTGAAAATTTGAAAATTCTTAAAAAATTCGTCCAAAATCTTGATGTCTCCAATCTCTTGTTTTGTACGTTTTTTCCACGTGTCTTGATATCCAATGTATCCCTGCAAAGTTTGGTGAAGATCTGAGTATGTCGTTTTTGACCTTATCTGGAACATCCTTTCTGAAAATTTGAAAATTGTTAAAAAATTCGTCCAAAATCTTGATGTCTCCAATCTCTTTTTTGTACGTTTTTTCCACGTGTCTTGACATCCAATGTATCCCTGCAAAGTTTGGTGAAGATCTGAGTATGTAGTTTTTGACCTTATCTGGAACCTCCCATCTGAAAATTTGAAAATTCTTAAAAAATTCGACCAAAATCTTGATGTCTCCAATCTTTTGTTTTGTACGTTTTTTCCACGTGTCTTGACACATAATGTATCCATGCAAAGTTTGGTGAAGATCTGAGTATGTAGTTTTTGACCTTATATGGAACCTCCTATCTGAAAATTTGAAAATTCTTAAAAAATTCGTCCAAAATCTTGATGTCTCCAATCTCTTGTTTTGTACGTTTTTTCCACGTGTCTTGACATCCAATGTATCCCTGCAAAGTTTGGTGAAGATCTGAGTATGTAGTTTTTGACCTTATCTGGAACCTCCCATCTGAAAATTTGAAAATTCCTAAAAAATCCGTGCAAAATCTTGATGACCCCAATCTCTTGTTTTGTACGTTTTTTCCACGTGTCTTGACATCCAATGTATCCATGCAAAGTTTGGTGAAGATCTGAGTATGTCGTTTTTGACCTTATCTGGAACCTCCCATCTGAAAATTTGAAAATTCTTAAAAAATTCGTCGAAAATCTTGATGTCTCCAATCTCTTGTTTTGTACGTTTTTTCCACGTGTCTTGACATGCAAAGTATCCCTGCAACGTTTGGTGAAGATCTGAGTATGTAGTTTTTGACCTTATCTGGAACCTCCTATCTGAAAATTTGAAAATTCTTCAAAAATTCGTCGAAAATCTTGATGTCTCCAATCTCTTGTTTTGTACGTTTTTTCCACGTGTCTTGACATCCAATGTATCCCTGCAATGTTTGGTGGAGATCTGAGTATGTAGTTTTTGACCTTATCTGGGACCTCCTATCAGAAAATTTGAAAATTCTTCAAAAATTCGTCCAAAATCTTGATGTCTCCAATCTCTTGTTTTGTACGTTTTTTCCACGTGTCTCGACCTCCAATGTATCCCTGCAAAGTTTGGTGAAGATCTGAGTATGTCGTTTTTGACCTTATCTGGAACATCCTTTCTGAAAATTTGAAAATTCTTAAAAAATTCGTCGAAAATCTTGATGTCTCCAATCTCTTGTTTTGTACGTTTTTTCCACGTGTCTTGACATCCAATGTATCCCTGCAAAGTTTGGTGAAGATCTGAGTATGTAGTTTTTGACCTTATATGGAACCTCCCATCTGAAAATTTGAAAATTCCTAAAAAATCCGTCCAAAATCTTGATGACCCCAATCTCTTGTTTTGTACTTTTTTTCCACGTGTCTTGACATCCAATGTATCCCTGCAAAGTTTGGTGAAGATCTGAGTATGTAGTTTTTGATCTTATCTGGAACCTCCTATCTGAAAATTTGAAAATTCTTAAAAAATTCGTCCAAAATCTTGATGTCTCCAATCTCTTGTTTTGTACGTTTTTTCCACGTGTCTTGATATCCAATGTATCCCTGCAAAGTTTGGTGAAGATCTGAGTATGTTGTTTTTGACCTTATCTGGAACATCCTTTCTGAAAATTTGAAAATTGTTAAAAAATTCGTCCAAAATCTTGATGTCTCCTATCTCTTGTTTTGTACGTTTTTTCCACGTGTCTTGACATCCAATGTATCCCTGCAAAGTTTGGTGAAGATCTGAGTATGTAGTTTTTGACCTTATCTGGAACCTCCCATCTGAAAATTTGAAAATTCTTAAAAAATTCGACCAATATCTTGATGTCTCCAATCTCTTGTTTTGTACGTTTTTTCCACGTGTCTTGACACATAATGTATCCATGCAAAGTTTGGTGAAGATCTGAGTATGTAGTTTTTGACCTTATATGGAACCTCCTATCTGAAAATTTAAAAATTCTTAAAAAATTCGTCCAAAATCTTGATGTCTCCAATCTCTTGTTTTGTACGTTTTTCCACGTGTCTTGACATCCAATGTATCCCTGCAAAGTTTGGTGAAGATCTGAGTATGTAGTTTTTGACCTTATCTGGAACCTCCCATCTGAAAATTTGAAAATTCTTAAAAAATTCGACCAAAATCTTGATGTCTCCAATCTTTTGTTTTGTACGTTTTTTCCACGTGTCTTGACACATAATGTATCCATGCAAAGTTTGGTGAAGATCTGAGTATGTAGTTTTTGACCTTATATGGAACCTCCTATCTGAAAATTTGAAAATTCTTAAAAAATTCGTCCAAAATCTTGATGTCTCCAATCTCTTGTTTTGTACGTTTTTTCCACGTGTCTTGACATCCAATGTATCCCTGCAAAGTTTGGTGAAGATCTGAGTATGTAGTTTTTGACCTTATCTGGAACCTCCCATCTGAAAATTTGAAAATTCCTAAAAAATCCGTGCAAAATCTTGATGACCCCAATCTCTTGTTTTGTACGTTTTTTCCACGTGTCTTGACATCCAATGTATTCCTGCAATGTTTGGTGAAGATCTGAGTATGTAGTTTTTGACCTTATATGGAACCTCCTATCTGAAAATTTGAAAATTCTTAAAAAATTCGACCAAAATCTTGATGTTCCGAATCCTATGTTTTGTATGTTTTTTCCACGTGTCTTGACATCCAATGTATCCATGCAAAGTTTGGTGAAGATCTGAGTATGTAGTTTTTGACCTTATATTGAACCTCCCATCTGAAAATTTGAAAATTCTTAAAAAATTCGTCCAAAATCTTGATGACCCCAATCTCTTGTTTTGTACGTTTTTTCCACGTGTCTTGACATCCAAAGTATCCCTGCAAAGTTTGGTGAAGATCTGAGTATGTAGTTTTTGACCTTATATGGAACCTCCTTTCTGAAAATTTGAGAATTCTTAAAAAATTCGTCCAAAATCTTGATGTCTCCAATCTCTTGTTTTGTACGTTTTTTCCACGTGTCTTGACATCCAATGTATCCATGCAAAGTTTGGTGAAGATCTGAGTATGTCGTTTTTGACCTTATCTGGAACCTCCCATCTGAAAATTTGAAAATTCTTAAAAAATTCGTCGAAAATCTTGATGTCTCCAATCTTTTGTTTTGTACGTTTTTTCCACGTGTCTTGACATGCAAAGTATCCCTGCAACGTTTGGTGAAGATCTGAGTATGTAGTTTTTGACCTTATCTGGAACCTCCTATCTGAAAATTTGAAAATTCTTAAAAAATTCGTCCAAAATCTTGATGTCTCGAATCTCTTGTTTTGTACGTTTTTCCCACGTGTCTTGACATCCAATGTATCCCTGCAAAGTTTGGTGAAGATCTGAGTATGTCGTTTTTGACCTTATCTGGAACCTCCCATCTGAAAATTTGAAAATTCTTAAAAAATTCGTCGAAAATCTTGATGTCTCCAATCTTTTGTTTTGTACGTTTTTTCCACGTGTCTTGACATGCAAAGTATCCCTGCAACGTTTGGTGAAGATCTGAGTATGTAGTTTTTGACCTTATCTGGAACCTCCTATCTGAAAATTTGAAAATTCTTAAAAAATTCGTCCATAATCTTGATGTCTCCAATCTCTTGTTTTGTACGTTTTTTCCACGTGTCTTGACATCCAATGTATCCCTGCAAAGTTTGGTGAAGATCTGAGTATGTAGTTTTTGACCTTATATGGAACCTCCTATCTGAAAATTTGAAAATTCTTAAAAAATTCGTCCAAAATCTTGATGTCTCCGATCTCTTGTTTTGTACGTTTTTTCCACGTGTCTTGACATGCAAAGTATTCCTGCAAAGTTTGGTGAAGATCTGAGTATGTAGTTTTTGACCTCATCTGGAACCTCCTATCTGAAAATTTGAAAATTCTTAAAAAATTCGTCCAAAATTTTGATGTCTCCAATCTCTTGTTTTGTACGTTTTTTCCACGTGTCTTGACATCCAATGTATCCCTGCAATGTTTGGTGAAGATCTGAGTATGTAGTTTTTGACCTTATCTGCAACCTCCCATCTGAAAATTTGAAAATTCCTAAAAAATCCGTCCAAAATCTTGATGACCCCAATCTCTTGTTTTGTACGTTTTTTCCACGTGTCTTGACATCCAATGTATCCCTGCAAAGTTTGGTGAAGATCTGAGTATGTCGTTTTTGACCTTATCTGGAACCTCCTATCTGAAAATTTGAAAATTCTTAAAAAATTCGTCCAAAATCTTGATGTCTCCAATCTCTTGTTTTGTACGTTTTTTCCACGTGTCTTGATATCCAATGTATCCCTGCAAAGTTTGGTGAAGATCTGAGTATGTCGTTTTTGACCTTATCTGGAACATCCTTTCTGAAAATTTGAAAATTGTTAAAAAATTCGTCCAAAATCTTGATGTCTCCAATCTCTTTTTTGTACGTTTTTTCCACGTGTCTTGACATCCAATGTATCCCTGCAAAGTTTGGTGAAGATCTGAGTATGTAGTTTTTGACCTTATCTGGAACCTCCCATCTGAAAATTTGAAAATTCTTAAAAAATTCGACCAAAATCTTGATGTCTCCAATCTTTTGTTTTGTACGTTTTTTCCACGTGTCTTGACACATAATGTATCCATGCAAAGTTTGGTGAAGATCTGAGTATGTCGTTTTTGACCTTATCTGGAACCTCCTATCTGAAAATTTGAAAATTCTTAAAAAATTCGTCCAAAATCTTGATGTCTCCAATCTCTTGTTTTGTACGTTTTTTCCACGTGTCTTGACATCCAATGTATCCCTGCAAAGTTTGGTGAAGATCTGAGTATGTAGTTTTTGACCTTATCTGGAACCTCCCATCTGAAAATTTGAAAATTCCTAAAAAATCCGTGCAAAATCTTGATGACCCCAATCTCTTGTTTTGTACGTTTTTTCCACGTGTCTTGACATCCAATGTATCCATGCAAAGTTTGGTGAAGATCTGAGTATGTCGTTTTTGACCTTATCTGGAACCTCCCATCTGAAAATTTGAAAATTCTTAAAAAATTCGTCGAAAATCTTGATGTCTCCAATCTCTTGTTTTGTACGTTTTTTCCACGTGTCTTGACATGCAAAGTATCCCTGCAACGTTTGGTGAAGATCTGAGTATGTAGTTTTTGACCTTATCTGGAACCTCCTATCTGAAAATTTGAAAATTCTTCAAAAATTCGTCGAAAATCTTGATGTCTCCAATCTCTTGTTTTGTACGTTTTTTCCACGTGTCTTGACATCCAATGTATCCCTGCAATGTTTGGTGGAGATCTGAGTATGTAGTTTTTGACCTTATCTGGGACCTCCTATCAGAAAATTTGAAAATTCTTCAAAAATTCGTCCAAAATCTTGATGTCTCCAATCTCTTGTTTTGTACGTTTTTTCCACGTGTCTCGACCTCCAATGTATCCCTGCAAAGTTTGGTGAAGATCTGAGTATGTCGTTTTTGACCTTATCTGGAACATCCTTTCTGAAAATTTGAAAATTCTTAAAAAATTCGTCGAAAATCTTGATGTCTCCAATCTCTTGTTTTGTACGTTTTTTCCACGTGTCTTGACATCCAATGTATCCCTGCAAAGTTTGGTGAAGATCTGAGTATGTAGTTTTTGATCTTATATGGAACCTCCTTTCTGAAAATTTGAAAATTCTCAAAAAATTCGTCCATAATCTTGATGTCTCCAATCTCTTGTTTTGTACGTTTTTTCCACGTGTCTTGACATCCAATGTACCCCTGCAAAGTTTGGTGAAGATCTGAGTATGTAGTTTTTGACCTTATATGGAACCTCCTATTTGAAAATTTGAAAATTCTTAAAAAATCCGTCCAAAATCTTGATGTCACCAATCCTATGTTTTGTATGTTTTTTCCACGTGTCTTGACATCCAATGTATCCCTGCAAAGTTTGGTGAAGATCTGAGTATGTAGTTTTTGATCTTATCTGGAACCTCCTATCTGAAAATTTGAAAATTCTTAAAAAATTCGTCCAAAATCTTGATGTCTCCAATCTCTTGTTTTGTACGTTTTTTCCACGTGTCTTGATATCCAATGTATCCCTGCAAAGTTTGGTGAAGATCTGAGTATGTTGTTTTTGACCTTATCTGGAACATCCTTTCTGAAAATTTGAAAATTGTTAAAAAATTCGTCCAAAATCTTGATGTCTCCTATCTCTTGTTTTGTACGTTTTTTCCACGTGTCTTGACATCCAATGTATCCCTGCAAAGTTTGGTGAAGATCTGAGTATGTAGTTTTTGACCTTATCTGGAACCTCCCATCTGAAAATTTGAAAATTCTTAAAAAATTCGACCAATATCTTGATGTCTCCAATCTCTTGTTTTGTACGTTTTTTCCACGTGTCTTGACACATAATGTATCCATGCAAAGTTTGGTGAAGATCTGAGTATGTAGTTTTTGACCTTATATGGAACCTCCTATCTGAAAATTTAAAAATTCTTAAAAAATTCGTCCAAAATCTTGATGTCTCCAATCTCTTGTTTTGTACGTTTTTCCACGTGTCTTGACATCCAATGTATCCCTGCAAAGTTTGGTGAAGATCTGAGTATGTAGTTTTTGACCTTATCTGGAACCTCCCATCTGAAAATTTGAAAATTCTTAAAAAATTCGACCAAAATCTTGATGTCTCCAATCTTTTGTTTTGTACGTTTTTTCCACGTGTCTTGACACATAATGTATCCATGCAAAGTTTGGTGAAGATCTGAGTATGTAGTTTTTGACCTTATATGGAACCTCCTATCTGAAAATTTGAAAATTCTTAAAAAATTCGTCCAAAATCTTGATGTCTCCAATCTCTTGTTTTGTACGTTTTTTCCACGTGTCTTGACATCCAATGTATCCCTGCAAAGTTTGGTGAAGATCTGAGTATGTAGTTTTTGACCTTATCTGGAACCTCCCATCTGAAAATTTGAAAATTCTTAAAAAATCCGTGCAAAATCTTGATGACCCCAATCTCTTGTTTTGTACGTTTTTTCCACGTGTCTTGACATCCAATGTATTCCTGCAATGTTTGGTGAAGATCTGAGTATGTAGTTTTTGACCTTATATGGAACCTCCTATCTGAAAATTTGAAAATTCTTAAAAAATTCGACCAAAATCTTGATGTTCCGAATCCTATGTTTTGTATGTTTTTTCCACGTGTCTTGACATCCAATGTATCCATGCAAAGTTTGGTGAAGATCTGAGTATGTAGTTTTTGACCTTATATTGAACCTCCCATCTGAAAATTTGAAAATTCTTAAAAAATTCGTCCAAAATCTTGATGACCCCAATCTCTTGTTTTGTACGTTTTTTCCACGTGTCTTGACATCCAAAGTATCCCTGCAAAGTTTGGTGAAGATCTGAGTATGTAGTTTTTGACCTTATATGGAACCTCCTTTCTGAAAATTTGAGAATTCTTAAAAAATTCGTCCAAAATCTTGATGTCTCCAATCTCTTGTTTCGTACGTTTTTTCCACGTGTCTTGACATCCAATGTATCCATGCAAAGTTTGGTGAAGATCTGAGTATGTCGTTTTTGACCTTATCTGGAACCTCCCATCTGAAAATTTGAAAATTCTTAAAAAATTCGTCGAAAATCTTGATGTCTCCAATCTTTTGTTTTGTACGTTTTTTCCACGTGTCTTGACATGCAAAGTATCCCTGCAACGTTTGGTGAAGATCTGAGTATGTAGTTTTTGACCTTATCTGGAACCTCCTATCTGAAAATTTGAAAATTCTTAAAAAATTCGTCCAAAATCTTGATGTCTCGAATCTCTTGTTTTGTACGTTTTTCCCACGTGTCTTGACATCCAATGTATCCCTGCAAAGTTTGGTGAAGATCTGAGTATGTCGTTTTTGACCTTATCTGGAACCTCCCATCTGAAAATTTGAAAATTCTTAAAAAATTCGTCGAAAATCTTGATGTCTCCAATCTTTTGTTTTGTACGTTTTTTCCACGTGTCTTGACATGCAAAGTATCCCTGCAACGTTTGGTGAAGATCTGAGTATGTAGTTTTTGACCTTATCTGGAACCTCCTATCTGAAAATTTGAAAATTCTTAAAAAATTCGTCCATAATCTTGATGTCTCCAATCTCTTGTTTTGTACGTTTTTTCCACGTGTCTTGACATCCAATGTATCCCTGCAAAGTTTGGTGAAGATCTGAGTATGTAGTTTTTGACCTTATATGGAACCTCCTATCTGAAAATTTGAAAATTCTTAAAAAATTCGTCCAAAATCTTGATGTCTCCGATCTCTTGTTTTGTACGTTTTTTCCACGTGTCTTGACATGCAAAGTATTCCTGCAAAGTTTGGTGAAGATCTGAGTATGTAGTTTTTGACCTCATCTGGAACCTCCTATCTGAAAATTTGAAAATTCTTAAAAAATTCGTCCAAAATTTTGATGTCTCCAATCTCTTGTTTTGTACGTTTTTTCCACGTGTCTTGACATCCAATGTATCCCTGCAATGTTTGGTGAAGATCTGAGTATGTAGTTTTTGACCTTATCTGCAACCTCCCATCTGAAAATTTGAAAATTCCTAAAAAATCCGTCCAAAATCTTGATGACCCCAATCTCTTGTTTTGTACGTTTTTTCCACGTGTCTTGACATCCAATGTATCCCTGCAAAGTTTGGTGAAGATCTGAGTATGTCGTTTTTGACCTTATCTGGAACCTCCTATCTGAAAATTTGAAAATTCTTAAAAAATTCGTCCAAAATCTTGATGTCTCCAATCTCTTGTTTTGTACGTTTTTTCCACGTGTCTTGATATCCAATGTATCCCTGCAAAGTTTGGTGAAGATCTGAGTATGTTGTTTTTGACCTTATCTGGAACATCCTTTCTGAAAATTTGAAAATTGTTTAAAAATTCGTCCAAAATCTTGATGTCTCCAATCTCTTTTTTGTACGTTTTTTCCACGTGTCTTGACATCCAATGTATCCCTGCAAAGTTTGGTGAAGATCTGAGTATGTAGTTTTTGACCTTATCTGGAACCTCCCATCTGAAAATTTGAAAATTCTTAAAAAATTCGACCAAAATCTTGATGTCTCCAATCTTTTGTTTTGTACGTTTTTTCCACGTGTCTTGACACATAATGTATCCATGCAAAGTTTGGTGAAGATCTGAGTATGTCGTTTTTGACCTTATCTGGAACCTCCTATCTGAAAATTTGAAAATTCTTAAAAAATTCGTCCAAAATCTTGATGTCTCCAATCTCTTGTTTTGTACGTTTTTTCCACGTGTCTTGACATCCAATGTATCCCTGCAAAGTTTGGTGAAGATCTGAGTATGTAGTTTTTGACCTTATCTGGAACCTCCCATCTGAAAATTTGAAAATTCCTAAAAAATCCGTGCAAAATCTTGATGACCCCAATCTCTTGTTTTGTACGTTTTTTCCACGTGTCTTGACATCCAATGTATCCATGCAAAGTTTGGTGAAGATCTGAGTATGTCGTTTTTGACCTTATCTGGAACCTCCCATCTGAAAATTTGAAAATTCTTAAAAAATTCGTCGAAAATCTTGATGTCTCCAATCTCTTGTTTTGTACGTTTTTTCCACGTGTCTTGACATGCAAAGTATCCCTGCAACGTTTGGTGAAGATCTGAGTATGTAGTTTTTGACCTTATCTGGAACCTCCTATCTGAAAATTTGAAAATTCTTCAAAAATTCGTCGAAAATCTTGATGTCTCCAATCTCTTGTTTTGTACGTTTTTTCCACGTGTCTTGACATCCAATGTATCCCTGCAATGTTTGGTGGAGATCTGAGTATGTAGTTTTTGACCTTATCTGGGACCTCCTATCAGAAAATTTGAAAATTCTTCAAAAATTCGTCCAAAATCTTGATGTCTCCAATCTCTTGTTTTGTACGTTTTTTCCACGTGTCTCGACCTCCAATGTATCCCTGCAAAGTTTGGTGAAGATCTGAGTATGTCGTTTTTGACCTTATCTGGAACATCCTTTCTGAAAATTTGAAAATTCTTAAAAAATTCGTCGAAAATCTTGATGTCTCCAATCTCTTGTTTTGTACGTTTTTTCCACGTGTCTTGACATCCAATGTATCCCTGCAAAGTTTGGTGAAGATCTGAGTATGTAGTTTTTGACCTTATATGGAACCTCCTTTCTGAAAATTTGAAAATTCTCAAAAAATTCGTCCATAATCTTGATGTCTCCAATCTCTTGTTTTGTACGTTTTTTCCACGTGTCTTGACATCCAATGTACCCCTGCAAAGTTTGGTGAAGATCTGAGTATGTAGTTTTTGACCTTATATGGAACCTCCTATTTGAAAATTTGAAAATTCTTAAAAAATCCGTCCAAAATCTTGATGTCACCAATCCTATGTTTTGTATGTTTTTTCCACGTGTCTTGACATCCAATGTATCCCTGCAAAGTTTGGTGAAGATCTGAGTATGTAATTTTTGACCTTATCTGGAACCTCCTATCTGAAAATTTGAAAATTCTTAAAAAATTCGTCCAAAATCTTGATGTCTCCAATCTCTTGTTTTGTACGTTTTTTCCACGTGTCTTGATATCCAATGTATCCCTGCAAAGTTTGGTGAAGATCTGAGTATGTCGTTTTTGACCTTATCTGGAACATCCTTTCTGAAAATTTGAAAATTGTTAAAAAATTCGTCCAAAATCTTGATGTCTCCAATCTCTTTTTTGTACGTTTTTTCCACGTGTCTTGACATCCAATGTATCCCTGCAAAGTTTGGTGAAGATCTGAGTATGTAGTTTTTGACCTTATCTGGAACCTCCCATCTGAAAATTTGAAAATTCTTAAAAAATTCGACCAAAATCTTGATGTCTCCAATCTTTTGTTTTGTACGTTTTTTCCACGTGTCTTGACACATAATGTATCCATGCAAAGTTTGGTGAAGATCTGAGTATGTAGTTTTTGACCTTATATGGAACCTCCTATCTGAAAATTTGAAAATTCTTAAAAAATTCGTCCAAAATCTTGATGTCTCCAATCTCTTTTTTGTACGTTTTTTCTACGTGTCTTGACATCCAATGTATCCCTGCAAAGTTTGGTGAAGATCTGAGTATGTAGTTTTTGACCTTATCTGGAACCTCCCATCTGAAAATTTGAAAATTCCTAAAAAATCCGTGCAAAATCTTGATGACCCCAATCTCTTGTTTTGTACGTTTTTTCCACGTGTCTTGACATCCAATGTATTCCTGCAATGTTTGGTGAAGATCTGAGTATGTAGTTTTTGACCTTATATGGAACCTCCTATCTGAAAATTTGAAAATTCTTAAAAAATTCGACCAAAATCTTGATGTTCCGAATCCTATGTTTTGTATGTTTTTTCCACGTGTCTTGACATCCAATGTATCCATGCAAAGTTTGGTGAAGATCTGAGTATGTAATTTTTGACCTTATATTGAACCTCCCATCTGAAAATTTGAAAATTCTTAAAAAATTCGTCCAAAATCTTGATGACCCCAATCTCTTGTTTTGTACGTTTTTTCCACGTGTCTTGACATCCAAAGTATCCCTGCAAAGTTTGGTGAAGATCTGAGTATGTAGTTTTTGACCTTATATGGAACCTCCTTTCTGAAAATTTGAGAATTTTTAAAAAATTCGTCCAAAATCTTGATGTCTCCAATCTCTTGTTTTGTACGTTTTTTCCACGTGTCTTGACATCCAATGTATCCATGCAAAGTTTGGTGAAGATCTGAGTATGTCGTTTTTGACCTTATCTGGAACCTCCCATCTGAAAATTTGAAAATTCTTAAAAAATTCGTCGAAAATCTTGATGTCTCCAATCTTTTGTTTTGTACGTTTTTTCCACGTGTCTTGACATGCAAAGTATCCCTGCAACGTTTGGTGAAGATCTGAGTATGTAGTTTTTGACCTTATCTGGAACCTCCTATCTGAAAATTTGAAAATTCTTCAAAAATTCGTCGAAAATCTTGATGTCTCCAATCTCTTGTTTTGTACGTTTTTTCCACGTGTCTTGACATCCAATGTATTCCTGCAATGTTTGGTGGAGATCTGAGTATGTAGTTTTAGACCTTATCTGGAACCTCCTATCTGAAAATTTGAAAATTCTTCAAAAATTCGTCCAAAATCTTGATGTCTCCAATCTCTTGTTTTGTACGTTTTTTCCACGTGTCTCGACCTCCAATGGATCCCTGCAAAGTTTGGTGAAGATCTGAGTATGTCGTTTTTGACCTTATCTGGAACATCCTTTCTGAAAATTTGAAAATTCTTAAAAAATTCGTCGAAAATCTTGATGTCTCCAATCTCTTGTTTTGTACGTTTTTTCCACGTGTCTTGACATCCAATGTATCCCTGCAAAGTTTGGTGAAGATCTGAGTATGTAGTTTTTGACCTTATATGGAACCTCCTATCTGAAAATTTGAAAATTCTTAAAAAATTCGTCCAAAATCTTGATGTCTCCAATCTCTTGTTTTGTACGTTTTTTCCACGTGTCTCGACCTCCAATGGATCCCTGCAAAGTTTGGTGAAGATCTGAGTATGTCGTTTTTGACCTTATCTGGAACCTCCCATCTGAAAATTTGAAAATACTTAAAAAATTCGTCGAAAATCTTGATGTCTCCGATCTCTTGTTTTGTACGTTTTTTCCACGTGTCTTGACATGCAAAGTATTCCTGCAAAGTTTGGTGAAGATCTGAGTATGTAGTTTTTGACCTCATCTGGAACCTCCTATCTGAAAATTTGAAAATTCTTAAAAAATTCGTCCAAAATCTTGATGTCTCCAATCTCTTGTTTTGTACGTTTTTTCCACGTGTCTTGACATCCAATGTATCCCTGCAAAGTTTGGTGAAGATCTGAGTATGTAGTTTTTGACCTTATCTGGAACCTCCCATCTGAAAATTTGAAAATTCCTAAAAAATCCGTGCAAAATCTTGATGACCCCAATCTCTTGTTTTGTACGTTTTTTCCACGTGTCTTGACATCCAATGTATCCATGCAAAGTTTGGTGAAGATCTGAGTATGTCGTTTTTGACCTTATCTGGAACCTCCCATCTGAAAATTTGAAAATTCTTAAAAAATTCGTCGAAAATCTTGATGTCTCCAATCTCTTGTTTTGTACGTTTTTTCCACGTGTCTTGACATGCAAAGTATCCCTGCAACGTTTGGTGAAGATCTGAGTATGTAGTTTTTGACCTTATCTGGAACCTCCTATCTGAAAATTTGAAAATTCTTCAAAAATTCGTCGAAAATCTTGATGTCTCCAATCTCTTGTTTTGTACGTTTTTTCCACGTGTCTTGACATCCAATGTATCCCTGCAATGTTTGGTGGAGATCTGAGTATGTAGTTTTTGACCTTATCTGGGACCTCCTATCAGAAAATTTGAAAATTCTTCAAAAATTCGTCCAAAATCTTGATATCTCCAATCTCTTGTTTTGTACGTTTTTTCCACGTGTCTCGACCTCCAATGTATCCCTGCAAAGTTTGGTGAAGATCTGAGTATGTCGTTTTTGACCTTATCTGGAACATCCTTTCTGAAAATTTGAAAATTCTTAAAAAATTCGTCGAAAATCTTGATGTCTCCAATCTCTTGTTTTGTACGTTTTTTCCACGTGTCTTGACATCCAATGTATCCCTGCAAAGTTTGGTGAAGATCTGAGTATGTAGTTTTTGACCTTATATGGAACCTCCTTTCTGAAAATTTGAAAATTCTCAAAAAATTCGTCCATAATCTTGATGTCTCCAATCTCTTGTTTTGTACGTTTTTTCCACGTGTCTTGACATCCAATGTATCCCTGCAAAGTTTGGTGAAGATCTGAGTATGTAGTTTTTGACCTTATATGGAACCTCCTATCTGAAAATTTGAAAATTCTTAAAAAATCCGTCCAAAATCTTGATGTCACCAATCCTATGTTTTGTATGTTTTTTCCACGTGTCTTGACATCCAATGTATCCCTGCAAAGTTTGGTGAAGATCTGAGTATGTAATTTTTGACCTTATATTGAACCTCCCATCTGAAAATTTGAAAATTCTTAAAAAATTCGTCCAAAATCTTGATGACCCCAATCTCTTGTTTTGTACGTTTTTTCCACGTGTCTTGACATCCAAAGTATCCCTGCAAAGTTTGGTGAAGATCTGAGTATGTAGTTTTTGACCTTATATGGAACATCCTTTCTGAAAATTTGAAAATTGTTAAAAAATTCGTCCAAAATCTTGATGTCTCCAATCTCTTGTTTTGTACGTTTTTTCCACGTGTCTTGACATCCAATGTATCCATGCAAAGTTTGGTGAAGATCTGAGTATGTCGTTTTTGACCTTATCTGGAACCTCCCATCTGAAAATTTGAAAATTCTTAAAAAATTCGTCGAAAATCTTGATGTCTCCAATCTTTTGTTTTGTACGTTTTTTCCACGTGTCTTGACATGCAAAGTATCCCTGCAACGTTTGGTGAAGATCTGAGTATGTAGTTTTTGACCTTATCTGGAACCTCCTATCTGAAAATTTGAAAATTCTTCAAAAATTCGTCGAAAATCTTGATGTCTCCAATCTCTTGTTTTGTACGTTTTTTCCACGTGTCTTGACATCCAATGTATTCCTGCAATGTTTGGTGGAGATCTGAGTATGTAGTTTTAGACCTTATCTGGAACCTCCTATCTGAAAATTTGAAAATTCTTCAAAAATTCGTCCAAAATCTTGATGTCTCCAATCTCTTGTTTTGTACGTTTTTTCCACGTGTCTCGACCTCCAATGGATCCCTGCAAAGTTTGGTGAAGATCTGAGTATGTCGTTTTTGACCTTATCTGGAACATCCTTTCTGAAAATTTGAAAATTCTTAAAAAATTCGTCGAAAATCTTGATGTCTCCAATCTCTTGTTTTGTACGTTTTTTCCACGTGTCTTGACATCCAATGTATCCCTGCAAAGTTTGGTGAAGATCTGAGTATGTAGTTTTTGACCTTATATGGAACCTCCTATCTGAAAATTTGAAAATTCTTAAAAAATTCGTCCAAAATCTTGATGTCTCCAATCTCTTGTTTTGTACGTTTTTTCCACGTGTCTCGACCTCCAATGGATCCCTGCAAAGTTTGGTGAAGATCTGAGTATGTCGTTTTTGACCTTATCTGGAACCTCCCATCTGAAAATTTGAAAATTCTTAAAAAATTCGTCGAAAATCTTGATGTCTCCGATCTCTTGTTTTGTACGTTTTTTCCACGTGTCTTGACATGCAAAGTATTCCTGCAAAGTTTGGTGAAGATCTGAGTATGTAGTTTTTGACCTCATCTGGAACCTCCTATCTGAAAATTTGAAAATTCTTAAAAAATTCGTCCAAAATCTTGATGTCTCCAATCTCTTGTTTTGTACGTTTTTTCCACGTGTCTTGACATCCAATGTATCCCTGCAATGTTTGGTGAAGATCTGAGTATGTAGTTTTTGACCTTATCTGGAACCTCCCATCTGAAAATTTGAAAATTCCTAAAAAATCCGTCCAAAATCTTGATGACCCCAATCTCTTGTTTTGTACGTTTTTTCCACGTGTCTTGACATCCAATGTATCCCTGCAAAGTTTGGTGAAGATCTGAGTATGTAGTTTTTGATCTTATCTGGAACCTCCTATCTGAAAATTTGAAAATTCTTAAAAAATTCGTCCAAAATCTTGATGTCTCCAATCTCTTGTTTTGTACGTTTTTCCACGTGTCTTGATATCCAATGTATCCCTGCAAAGTTTGGTGAAGATCTGAGTATGTCGTTTTTGACCTTATCTGGAACATCCTTTCTGAAAATTTGAAAATTGTTAAAAAATTCGTCCAAAATCTTGATGTCTCCAATCTCTTGTTTTGTACGTTTTTTCCACGTGTCTTGACACATAATGTATCCATGCAAAGTTTGGTGAAGATCTGAGTATGTAGTTTTTGACCTTATATGGAACCTCCTATCTGAAAATTTGAAAATTCTTAAAAAATTCGTCCAAAATCTTGATGTCTCCAATCTCTTGTTTTGTACGTTTTTTCCACGTGTCTTGACATCCAATGTATCCCTGCAAAGTTTGGTGAAGATCTGAGTATGTAGTTTTTGACATTATCTGGAACCTCCCATCTGAAAATTTGAAAATTCCTAAAAAATCCGTCCAAAATCTTGATGACCCCAATCTCTTGTTTTGTACGTTTTTTCCACGTGTCTTGACATTCAATGTATCCCTGCAAAGTTTGGTGAAGATCTGAGTATGTAGTTTTTGACCTTATATGGAACCTCCTTTCTGAAAATTTGAAAATTCTTAAAAAATTCGTCCAAAATCTTGATGACCCCAATCTCTTGTTTTGTACGTTTTTTCCACGTGTCTTGACATCCAATGTATCCCTGCAAAGTTTGGTGAAGATCTGAGTTTGTAGTTTTTGACCTTATATGGAACCTCCTTTCTGAAAATTTGAGAATTCTTAAAAAATTCGTCCAAAATCTTGATGTCTCCAATCTCTTGTTTTGTACGTTTTTTCCACGTGTCTTGACATCCAATGTATCCACGCAAAGTTTGGTGAAGATCTGAGTATGTCGTTTTTGACCTTATCTGGAACCTCCCATCTGAAAATTTGAAAATTCTTAAAAAATTCGTCGAAAATCTTGATGTCTCCAATCTCTTGTTTTGTACGTTTTTTCCACGTGTCTTGACATGCAAAGTATCCCTGCAACGTTTGGTGAAGATCTGAGTATGTAGTTTTAGACCTTATCTGGAACCTCCTATCTGAAAATTTGAAAATTCTTCAAAAATTCGTCGAAAATCTTGATGTCTCCAATCTCTTGTTTTGTACGTTTTTTCCACGTGTCTTGACATCCAATGTATCCCTGCAATGTTTGGTTGAGATCTGAGTATGTAGTTTTTGACCTTATCTGGAACCTCCTATCTGAAAATTTGAAAATTCTTCAAAAATTCGTCCAAAATCTTGATGTCTCCAATCTCTTGTTTTGTACGTTTTTTCCACGTGTCTCGACCTCCAATGTATCCCTGCAAAGCTTGGTGAAGATCTGAGTATGTCGTTTTTGACCTTATCTGGAACATCCTTTCTGAAAATTTGAAAATTCTTAAAAAATTCGTCGAAAATCTTGATGTCTCCAATCTCTTGTTTTGTACGTTTTTTCCACGTGTCTTGACATCCAATGTATCCCTGCAAAGTTTGGTGAAGATCTGAGTATGTAGTTTTTGACCTTATATGGAACCTCCTATCTGAAAATTTGAAAATTCTTAAAAAATTCGTCCAAAATCTTGATGTCACCAATCCTATGTTTTGTATGTTTTTTCCACGTGTCTTGACATCCAATGTATCCATGCAAAGTTTGGTGAAGATCTGAGTATGTCGTTTTTGACCTTATCTGGAACCTCCCATCTGAAAATTTGAAAATTCTTAAAAAATTCGTCGAAAATCTTGATGTCTCCCATCTCTTGTTTTGTACGTTTTTTCCACGTGTCTTGACATGCAAAGTATTCCTGCAAAGTTTGGTGAAGATCTGACTATGTAGTTTTTGACCTCATCTGGAACCTCCTATCTGAAAATTTGAAAATTCTTTAAAAATTCGTCCAAAATATTGATGTCTCCAATCTCTTGTTTTGTACGTTTTTTCCACGTGTCTTGACATCCAATGTATCCCTGCAATGTTTGGTGAAGATCTGAGTATGTAGTTTTTGACCTTATCTGGAACCTCCCATCTGAAAATTTGAAAATTCCTAAAAAATCCGTCCAAAATCTTGATGACCCCAATCTCTTGTTTTGTACGTTTTTTCCACGTGTCTTGACATCCAATGTATCCCTGCAAAGTTTGGTGAAGATCTGAGTATGTAGTTTTTGACCTTATCTGGAACCTCCTATCTGAAAATTTGAAAATTCTTAAAAAATTCGTCCAAAATCTTGATGTCTCCAATCTCTTGTTTTGTACGTTTTTTCCACGTGTCTTGATATCCAATGTATCCCTGCAAAGTTTGCTGAAGATCTGAGTATGTCGTTTTTGACCTTATCTGGAACATCCTTTCTGAAAATTTGAAAATTGTTAAAAAATTCGTCCAAAATCTTGATGTCTCCAATCTCTTTTTTGTACGTTTTTTCCACGTGTCTTGACATCCAATGTATCCCTGCAAAGTTTGGTGAAGATCTGAGTATGTAGTTTTTGACCTTATCTGGAACCTCCCATCTGAAAATTTGAAAATTCTTAAAAAATTCGACCAAAATCTTGATGTCTCCAATCTTTTGTTTTGTACTTTTTTTCCACGTGTCTTGACACATAATGTATCCATGCAAAGTTTGGTGAAGATCTGAGTATGTAGTTTTTGACCTTATATGGAACCTCCTATCTGAAAATTTGAAAATTCTTAAAAAATTCGTCCAAAATCTTGATGTCTCCAATCTCTTGTTTTGTACGTTTTTTCCACGTGTCTTGACATCCAATGTATCCCTGCAAAGTTTGGTGAAGATCTGAGTATGTAGTTTTTGACCTTATCTGGAACCTCCCATCTGAAAATTTGAAAATTCCTAAAAAATCCGTGCAAAATCTTGATGACCCCAATCTCTTGTTTTGTACGTTTTTTCCACGTGTCTTGACATCCAATGTATCCATGCAAAGTTTGGTTTAGATCTGAGTATGTCGTTTTTGACCTTATCTGGAACCTCCCATCTGAAAATTTGAAAATTCTTGAAAAATTCGTCGAAAATCTTGATGTCTCCAATCTCTTGTTTTGTACGTTTTTTCCACGTGTCTTGACATGCAAAGTATCCCTGCAACGTTTGGTGAAGATCTGAGTATGTAGTTTTTGACCTTATCTGGAACCTCCTATCTGAAAATTTGAAAATTCTTCAAAAATTCGTCGAAAATCTTGATGTCTCCAATCTCTTGTTTTGTACGTTTTTTCCACGTGTCTTGACATCCAATGTATCCCTGCAATGTTTGGTGGAGATCTGAGTATGTAGTTTTTGACCTTATCTGGGACCTCCTATCAGAAAATTTGAAAATTCTTCAAAAATTCGTCCAAAATCTTGATGTCTCCAATCTCTTGTTTTGTACGTTTTTTCCACGTGTCTCGACCTCCAATGTATCCCTGCAAAGTTTGGTGAAGATCTGAGTATGTCGTTTTTGACCTTATCTGGAACATCCTTTCTGAAAATTTGAAAATTCTTAAAAAATTCGTCGAAAATCTTGATGTCTCCAATCTCTTGTTTTGTACGTTTTTTCCACGTGTCTTGACATCCAATGTATCCCTGCAAAGTTTGGTGAAGATCTGAGTATGTAGTTTTTGACCTTATCTGGAACCTCCTTTCTGAAAATTTGAAAATTCTCAAAAAATTCGTCCATAATCTTGATGTCTCCAATCTCTTGTTTTGTACGTTTTTTCCACGTGTCTTGACATCCAATGTATCCCTGCAAAGTTTGGTGAAGATCTGAGTATGTAGTTTTTGACCTTATATGGATCCTCCTATCTGAAAATTTGAAAATTCTTAAAAAATTCGTCCAAAATCTTGATGTCACCAATCCTATGTTTTGTATGTATTTTCCACGTGTCTTGACATCCAATGTATCCATGCAAAGTTTGGTGAAGATCTGAGTATGTCGTTTTTGATCTTATCTGGAACCTCCCATCTGAAAATTTGAAAATTCTTAAAAAATTCGTCGAAAATCTTGATGTCTCCGATCTCTTGTTTTGTACGTTTTTTCCACGTGTCTTGACATGCAAAGTATTCCTGCAAAGTTTGGTGAAGATCTGAGTATGTAGTTTTTGACCTCATCTGGAACCTCCTATCTGAAAATTTGAAAATTCTTAAAAAATTCGTCCAAAATTTTGATGTCTCCAATCTCTTGTTTTGTACGTTTTTTCCACGTGTCTTGACATCCAATGTATCCCTGCAAAGTTTGGTGAAGATCTGAGTATGTAGTTTTTGACCTTATCTGGAACCTCCTATCTGAAAATTTGAAAATTCTTAAAAAATTCGTCCAAAATCTTGATGTCTCCAATCTCTTGTTTTGTACGTTTTTTCCACGTGTCTTGATATCCAATGTATCCCTGCAAAGTTTGGTGAAGATCTGAGTATGTCGTTTTTGACCTTATCTGGAACATCCTTTCTGAAAATTTGAAAATTGTTAAAAAATTCGTCCAAAATCTTGATGTCTCCAATCTCTTTTTTGTACGTTTTTTCCACGTGTCTTGACATCCAATGTATCCCTGCAAAGTTTGGTGAAGATCTGAGTATGTAGTTTTTGACCTTATCTGGAACCTCCCATCTGAAAATTTGAAAATTCTTAAAAAATTCGACCAAAATCTTGATGTCTCCAATCTTTTGTTTTGTACGTTTTTTCCACGTGTCTTGACACATAATGTATCCATGCAAAGTTTGGTGAAGATCTGAGTATGTAGTTTTTGACCTTATATGGAACCTCCTATCTGAAAATTTGAAAATTCTTAAAAAATTCGTCCAAAATCTTGATGTCTCCAATCTCTTGTTTTGTACGTTTTTTCCACGTGTCTTGACATCCAATGTATCCCTGCAAAGTTTGGTGAAGATCTGAGTATGTAGTTTTTGACCTTATCTGGAACCTCCCATCTGAAAATTTGAAAATTCCTAAAAAATCCGTGCAAAATCTTGATGACCCCAATCTCTTGTTTTGTACGTTTTTTCCACGTGTCTTGACATCCAATGTATTCCTGCAATGTTTGGTGAAGATCTGAGTATGTAGTTTTTGACCTTATATGGAACCTCCTATCTGAAAATTTGAAAATTCTTAAAAAATTCGACCAAAATCTTGATGTTCCGAATCCTATGTTTTGTATGTTTTTTCCACGTGTCTTGACATCCAATGTATCCATGCAAAGTTTGGTGAAGATCTGAGTATGTAGTTTTTGACCTTATATTGAACCTCCCATCTGAAAATTTGAAAATTCTTAAAAAATTCGTCCAAAATCTTGATGACCCCAATCTCTTGTTTTGTACGTTTTTTCCACGTGTCTTGACATCCAAAGTATCCCTGCAAAGTTTGGTGAAGATCTGAGTATGTAGTTTTTGACCTTATATGGAACCTCCTTTCTGAAAATTTGAGAATTCTTAAAAAATTCGTCCAAAATCTTGATGTCTCCAATCTCTTGTTTTGTACGTTTTTTCCACGTGTCTTGACATCCAATGTATCCATGCAAAGTTTGGTGAAGATCTGAGTATGTCGTTTTTGACCTTATCTGGAACCTCCCATCTGAAAATTTGAAAATTCTTAAAAAATTCGTCGAAAATCTTGATGTCTCCAATCTTTTGTTTTGTACGTTTTTTCCACGTGTCTTGACATGCAAAGTATCCCTGCAACGTTTGGTGAAGATCTGAGTATGTAGTTTTTGACCTTATCTGGAACCTCCTATCTGAAAATTTGAAAATTCTTCAAAAATTCGTCGAAAATCTTGATGTCTCCAATCTCTTGTTTTGTACGTTTTTTCCACGTGTCTTGACATCCAATGTATTCCTGCAATGTTTGGTGGAGATCTGAGTATGTAGTTTTAGACCTTATCTGGAACCTCCTATCTGAAAATTTGAAAATTCTTCAAAAATTCGTCCAAAATCTTGATGTCTCCAATCTCTTGTTTTGTACGTTTTTTCCACGTGTCTCGACCTCCAATGGATCCCTGCAAAGTTTGGTGAAGATCTGAGTATGTCGTTTTTGACCTTATCTGGAACATCCTTTCTGAAAATTTGAAAATTCTTAAAAAATTCGTCGAAAATCTTGATGTCTCCAATCTCTTGTTTTGTACGTTTTTTCCACGTGTCTTGACATCCAATGTATCCCTGCAAAGTTTGGTGAAGATCTGAGTATGTAGTTTTTGACCTTATCTGGAACCTCCTATCTGAAAATTTGAAAATTCTTAAAAAATTCGTCCAAAATCTTGATGTCTCCAATCTCTTGTTTTGTACGTTTTTTCCACGTGTCTTGATATCCAATGTATCCCTGCAAAGTTTGGTGAAGATCTGAGTATGTCGTTTTTGACCTTATCTGGAACATCCTTTCTGAAAATTTGAAAATTGTTAAAAAATGCGTCCAAAACCTTGATGTCTCCAATCTCTTTTTTGTACGTTTTTTCCACGTGTCTTGACATCCAATGTATCCCTGCAAAGTTTGGTGAAGATCTGAGTATGTAGTTTTTGACCTTATCTGGAACCTCCTATCTGAAAATTTGAAAATTCTTAAAAAATTCGTCCAAAATTTTGATGTCTCCAATCTCTTGTTTTGTACGTTTTTTCCACGTGTCTTGACATCCAATGTATCCCTGCAATGTTTGGTGAAGATCTGAGTATGTAGTTTTTGACCTTATCTGGAACCTCCCATCTGAAAATTTGAAAATTCCTAAAAAATCCGTCCAAAATCTTGATGACCCCAATCTCTTGTTTTGTACGTTTTTTCCACGTGTCTTGACATCCAATGTATCCCTGCAAAGTTTGGTGAAGATCTGAGTATATCGTTTTTGACCTTATCTGGAACCTCCTATCTGAAAATTTGAAAATTCTTAAAAAATTCGTCCAAAATCTTGATGTCTCCAATCTCTTGTTTTGTACGTTTTTTCCACGTGTCTCGATATCCAATGTATCCCTGCAAAGTTTGGTGAAGATCTGAGTATGTCGTTTTTGACCTTATCTGGAACATCCTTTCTGAAAATTTGAAAATTGTTAAAAAATTCGTCCAAAATCTTGATGTCTCCAATCTCTTTTTTGTACGTTTTTTCCACGTGTCTTGACATCCAATGTATCCCTGCAAAGTTTGGTGAAGATCTGAGTATGTAGTTTTTGACCTTATCTGGAACCTCCCATCTGAAAATTTGAAAATTCTTAAAAAATTCGACCAAAATCTTGATGTCTCCAATCTTTTGTTTTGTACGTTTTTTCCACGTGTCTTGACACATAATGTATCCATGCAAAGTTTGGTGAAGATCTGAGTATGTAGTTTTTGACCTTATATGGAACCTCCTATCTGAAAATTTGAAAATTCTTAAAAAATTCGTCCAAAATCTTGATGTCTCCAATCTCTTGTTTTGTACGTTTTTTCCACGTGTCTTGACATCCAATGTATCCCTGCAAAGTTTGGTGAAGATCTGAGTATGTAGTTTTTGACCTTATCTGGAACCTCCCATCTGAAAATTTGAAAATTCCTAAAAAATCCGTGCAAAATCTTGATGACCCCAATCTCTTGTTTTGTACGTTTTTTCCACGTGTCTTGACATCCAATGTATCCATGCAAAGTTTGGTGAAGATCTGAGTATGTCGTTTTTGACCTTATCTGGAACCTCCCATCTGAAAATTTGAAAATTCTTAAAAAATTCGTCGAAAATCTTGATGTCTCCAATCTCTTGTTTTGTACGTTTTTTCCACGTGTCTTGACATGCAAAGTATCCCTGCAACGTTTGGTGAAGATCTGAGTATGTAGTTTTTGACCTTATCTGGAACCTCCTATCTGAAAATTTGAAAATTCTTCAAAAATTCGTCGAAAATCTTGATGTCTCCAATCTCTTGTTTTGTACGTTTTTTCCACGTGTCTTGACATCCAATGTATCCCTGCAATGTTTGGTGGAGATCTGAGTATGTAGTTTTTGACCTTATCTGGGACCTCCTATCAGAAAATTTGAAAATTCTTCAAAAATTCGTCCAAAATCTTGATGTCTCCAATCTCTTGTTTTGTACGTTTTTCCACGTGTCTCGACCTCCAATGTATCCCTGCAAAGTTTGGTGAAGATCTGAGTATGTCGTTTTTGACCTTATCTGGAACATCCTTTCTGAAAATTTGAAAATTCTTAAAAAATTCGTCGAAAATCTTGATGTCTCCAATCTCTTGTTTTGTACGTTTTTTCCACGTGTCTTGACATCCAATGTATCCCTGCAAAGTTTGGTGAAGATCTGAGTATGTAGTTTTTGACCTTATATGGAACCTCCTTTCTGAAAATTTGAAAATTCTCAAAAAATTCGTCCATAATCTTGATGTCTCCAATCTCTTGTTTTGTACGTTTTTTCCACGTGTCTTGACATCCAATGTATCCCTGCAAAGTTTGGTGAAGATCTGAGTATGTAGTTTTTGACCTTATATGGAACCTCCTATCTGAAAATTTGAAAATTCTTAAAAAATTCGTCCAAAATCTTGATGTCACCAATCCTATGTTTTGTATGTTTTTTCCACGTGTCTTGACATCCAATGTATCCATGCAAAGTTTGGTGAAGATCTGAGTATGTCGTTTTTGACCTTATCTGGAACCTCCCATCTGAAAATTTGAAAATTCTTAAAAAATTCGTCGAAAATCTTGATGTCTCCGATCTCTTGTTTTGTACGTTTTTTCCACGTGTCTTGACATGCAAAGTATTCCTGCAAAGTTTGGTGAAGATCTGAGTATGTAGTTTTTGACCTCATCTGGAACCTCCTATCTGAAAATTTGAAAATTCTTAAAAAATTCGTCCAAAATTTTGATGTCTCCAATCTCTTGTTTTGTACGTTTTTTCCACGTGTCTTGACATCCAATGTATCCCTGCAATGTTTGGTGAAGATCTGAGTATGTAGTTTTTGACCTTATCTGGAACCTCCCATCTGAAAATTTGAAAATTCCTAAAAAATCCGTCCAAAATCTTGATGACCCCAATCTCTTGTTTTGTACGTTTTTTCCACGTGTCTTGACATCCAATGTATCCCTGCAAAGTTTGGTGAAGATCTGAGTATGTAATTTTTGACCTTATCTGGAACCTCCTATCTGAAAATTTGAAAATTCTTAAAAAATTCGTCCAAAATCTTGATGTCTCCAATCTCTTGTTTTGTACGTTTTTTCCACGTGTCTTGATATCCAATGTATCCCTGCAAAGTTTGGTGAAGATCTGAGTATGTCGTTTTTGACCTTATCTGGAACATCCTTTCTGAAAATTTGAAAATTGTTAAAAAATTCGTCCAAAATCTTGATGTCTCCAATCTCTTTTTTGTACGTTTTTCCACGTGTCTTGACATCCAATGTATCCCTGCAAAGTTTGGTGAAGATCTGAGTATGTAGTTTTTGACCTTATCTGGAACCTCCCATCTGAAAATTTGAAAATTCTTAAAAAATTCGACCAAAATCTTGATGTCTCCAATCTTTTGTTTTGTACGTTTTTTCCACGTGTCTTGACACATAATGTATCCATGCAAAGTTTGGTGAAGATCTGAGTATGTAGTTTTTGACCTTATATGGAACCTCCTATCTGAAAATTTGAAAATTCTTAAAAAATTCGTCAAAAATCTTGATGTCTCCAATCTCTTTTTTGTACGTTTTTTCCACGTGTCTTGACATCCAATGTATCCCTGCAAAGTTTGGTGAAGATCTGAGTATGTAGTTTTTGACCTTATCTGGAACCTCCCATCTGAAAATTTGAAAATTCCTAAAAAATCCGTGCAAAATCTTGATGACCCCAATCTCTTGTTTTGTACGTTTTTTCCACGTGTCTTGACATCCAATGTATTCCTGCAATGTTTGGTGAAGATCTGAGTATGTAGTTTTTGACCTTATATGGAACCTCCTATCTGAAAATTTGAAAATTCTTAAAAAATTCGACCAAAATCTTGATGTTCCGAATCCTATGTTTTGTATGTTTTTTCCACGTGTCTTGACATCCAATGTATCCATGCAAAGTTTGGTGAAGATCTGAGTATGTAGTTTTTGACCTTATATTGAACCTCCCATCTGAAAATTTGAAAATTCTTAAAAAATTCGTCCAAAATCTTGAAGACCCCAATCTCTTGTTTTGTACGTTTTTTCCACGTGTCTTGACATCCAAAGTATCCCTGCAAAGTTTGGTGAAGATCTGAGTATGTAGTTTTTGACCTTATATGGAACCTCCTTTCTGAAAATTTGAGAATTCTTAAAAAATTCGTCCAAAATCTTGATGTCTCCAATCTCTTGTTTTGTACGTTTTTTCCACGTGTCTTGACATCCAATGTATCCATGCAAAGTTTGGTGAAGATCTGAGTATGTCGTTTTTGACCTTATCTGGAACCTCCCATCTGAAAATTTGAAAATTCTTAAAAAATTCGTCGAAAATCTTGATGTCTCCAATCTTTTGTTTTGTACGTTTTTTCCACGTGTCTTGACATGCAAAGTATCCCTGCAATGTTTGGTGAAGATCTGAGTATGTAGTTTTTGACCTTATCTGGAACCTCCTATCTGAAAATTTGAAAATTCTTCAAAAATTCGTCGAAAATCTTGATGTCTCCAATCTCTTGTTTTGTACGTTTTTTCCACGTGTCTTGACATCCAATGTATTCCTGCAATGTTTGGTGGAGATCTGAGTATGTAGTTTTAGACCTTATCTGGAACCTCCTATCTGAAAATTTGAAAATTCTTCAAAAATTCGTCCAAAATCTTGATGTCTCCAATCTCTTGTTTTGTACGTTTTTTCCACGTGTCTCGACCTCCAATGGATCCCTGCAAAGTTTGGTGAAGATCTGAGTATGTCGTTTTTGACCTTATCTGGAACATCCTTTCTGAAAATTTGAAAATTCTTAAAAAATTCGTCGAAAATCTTGATGTCTCCAATCTCTTGTTTTGTACGTTTTTTCCACGTGTCTTGACATCCAATGTATCCCTGCAAAGTTTGGTGAAGATCTGAGTATGTAGTTTTTGACCTTATATGGAACCTCCTATCTGAAAATTTGAAAATTCTTAAAAAATTCGTCCAAAATCTTGATGTCTCCAATCTCTTGTTTTGTACGTTTTTTCCACGTGTCTCGACCTCCAATGGATCCCTGCAAAGTTTGGTGAAGATCTGAGTATGTCGTTTTTGACCTTATCTGGAACCTCCCATCTGAAAATTTGAAAATTCTTAAAAAATTCGTCGAAAATCTTGATGTCTCCGATCTCTTGTTTTGTACGTTTTTTCCACGTGTCTTGACATGCAAAGTATTCCTGCAAAGTTTGGTGAAGATCTGAGTATGTAGTTTTTGACCTCATCTGGAACCTCCTATCTGAAAATTTGAAAATTCTTAAAAAATTCGTCCAAAATCTTGATGTCTCCAATCTCTTGTTTTGTACGTTTTTTCCACGTGTCTTGACATCCAATGTATCCCTGCAATGTTTGGTGAAGATCTGAGTATGTAGTTTTTGACCTTATCTGGAACCTCCCATCTGAAAATTTGAAAATTCCTAAAAAATCCGTCCAAAATCTTGATGACCCCAATCTCTTGTTTTGTACGTTTTTTCCACGTGTCTTGACATCCAATGTATCCCTGCAAAGTTTGGTGAAGATCTGAGTATGTATTTTTTGATCTTATCTGGAACCTCCTATCTGAAAATTTGAAAATTCTTAAAAAATTCGTCCAAAATCTTGATGTCTCCAATCTCTTGTTTTGTACGTTTTTTCCACGTGTCTTGATATCCAATGTATCCCTGCAAAGTTTGGTGAAGATCTGAGTATGTCGTTTTTGACCTTATCTGGAACATCCTTTCTGAAAATTTGAAAATTGTTAAAAAATTCGTCCAAAATCTTGATGTCTCCTATCTCTTGTTTTGTACGTTTTTTCCACGTGTCTTGACATCCAATGTATCCCTGCAAAGTTTGGTGAAGATCTGAGTATGTAGTTTTTGACCTTATCTGGAACCTCCCATCTGAAAATTTGAAAATTCTTAAAAAATTCGACCAATATCTTGATGTCTCCAATCTCTTGTTTTGTACGTTTTTTCCACGTGTCTTGACACATAATGTATCCATGCAAAGTTTGGTGAAGATCTGAGTATGTAGTTTTTGACCTTATATGGAACCTCCTATCTGAAAATTTAAAAATTCTTAAAAAATTCGTCCAAAATCTTGATGTCTCCAATCTCTTGTTTTGTACGTTTTTTCCACGTGTCTTGACATCCAATGTATCCCTGCAAAGTTTGGTGAAGATCTGAGTATGTAGTTTTTGACCTTATCTGGAACCTCCCATCTGAAAATTTGAAAATTCCTAAAAAATCCGTCCAAAATCTTGATGACCCCAATCTCTTGTTTTGTACGTTTTTTCCACGTGTCTTGACATCCAATGTATCCCTGCAAAGTTTGGTGAAGATCTGAGTTTGTAGTTTTTGACCTTATATGGAACCTCCTTTCTGAAAATTTGAGAATTCTTAAAAAATTCGTCCAAAATCTTGATGTCTCCAATCTCTTGTTTTGTACGTTTTTTCCACGTGTCTTGACATCCAATGTATCCATGCAAAGTTTGGTGAAGATCTGAGTATGTCGTTTTTGACCTTATATGGAACCTCCTTTCTGAAAATTTGAGAATTCTTAAAAAATTCGTCCAAAATCTTGATGTCTCCAATCTCTTGTTTTGTACGTTTTTTCCACGTGTCTTGACATCCAATGTATCCCTGCAATGTTTGGTTGAGATCTGAGTATGTAGTTTTTGACCTTATCTGGAACCTCCTATCTGAAAATTTGAAAATTCTTCAAAAATTCGTCCAAAATCTTGATGTCTCCAATCTCTTGTTTTGTACGTTTTTTCCACGTGTCTCGACCTCCAATGTATCCCTGCAAAGTTTGGTGAAGATCTGAGTATGTCGTTTTTGACCTTATCTGGAACATCCTTTCTGAAAATTTGAAAATTCTTAAAAAATTCGTCGAAAATCTTGATGTCTCCAATCTCTTGTTTTGTACGTTTTTTCCACGTGTCTTGACATCCAATGTATCCCTGCAAAGTTTGGTGAAGATCTGAGTATGTAGTTTTTGACCTTATCTGGAACCTCCTATCTGAAAATTTGAAAATTCTTCAAAAATTCGTCGAAAATCTTGATGTCTCCAATCTCTTGTTTTGTACGTTTTTTCCACGTGTCTTGACATCCAATGTATTCCTGCAATGTTTGGTGGAGATCTGAGTATGTAGTTTTAGACCTTATCTGGAACCTCCTATCTGAAAATTTGAAAATTCTTCAAAAATTCGTCCAAAATCTTGATGTCTCCAATCTCTTGTTTTGTACGTTTTTTCCACGTGTCTCGACCTCCAATGGATCCCTGCAAAGTTTGGTGAAGATCTGAGTATGTCGTTTTTGACCTTATCTGGAACATCCTTTCTGAAAATTTGAAAATTCTTAAAAAATTCGTCGAAAATCTTGATGTCTCCAATCTCTTGTTTTGTACGTTTTTTCCACGTGTCTTGACATCCAATGTATCCCTGCAAAGTTTGGTGAAGATCTGAGTATGTAGTTTTTGACCTTATATGGAACCTCCTATCTGAAAACTTGAAAATTCTTAAAAAATTCGTCCAAAATCTTGATGTCTCCAATCTCTTGTTTTGTACGTTTTTTCCACGTGTCTCGACCTCCAATGGATCCCTGCAAAGTTTGGTGAAGATCTGAGTATGTCGTTTTTGACCTTATCTGGAACCTCCCATCTGAAAATTTGAAAATTCTTAAAAAATTCGTCGAAAATCTTGATGTCTCCGATCTCTTGTTTTGTACGTTTTTTCCACGTGTCTTGACATGCAAAGTATTCCTGCAAAGTTTGGTGAAGATCTGAGTATGTAGTTTTTGACCTTATCTGGAACCTCCCATCTGAAAATTTGAAAATTCCTAAAAAATCCGTCCAAAATCTTGATGACCCCAATCTCTTGTTTTGTACGTTTTTTCCACGTGTCTTGACATCCAATGTATCCCTGCAAAGTTTGGTGAAGATCTGAGTATGTAGTTTTTGATCTTATCTGGAACCTCCTATCTGAAAATTTGAAAATTCTTAAAAAATTCGTCCAAAATCTTGATGTCTCCAATCTCTTGTTTTGTACGTTTTTTCCACGTGTCTCGACCTCCAATGGATCCCTGCAAAGTTTGGTGAAGATCTGAGTATGTCGTTTTTGACCTTATCTGGAACCTCCCATCTGAAAATTTGAAAATTCTTAAAAAATTCGTCGAAAATCTTGATGTCTCCGATCTCTTGTTTTGTACGTTTTTTCCACGTGTCTTGACATCCAATGTATCCCTGCAAAGTTTGGTGAAGATCTGAGTATGTAGTTTTTGACCTTATCTGGAACCTCCCATCTGAAAATTTGAAAATTCTTAAAAAATTCGACCAATATCTTGATGTCTCCAATCTCTTGTTTTGTACGTTTTTTCCACGTGTCTTGACACATAATGTATCCATGCAAAGTTTGGTGAAGATCTGAGTATGTAGTTTTTGACCTTATATGGAACCTCCTATCTGAAAATTTAAAAATTCTTAAAAAATTCGTCCAAAATCTTGATGTCTCCAATCTCTTGTTTTGTACGTTTTTTCCACGTGTCTTGACATCCAATGTATCCCTGCAAAGTTTGGTGAAGATCTGAGTATGTAGTTTTTGACCTTATCTGGAACCTCCCATCTGAAAATTTGAAAAATCCTAAAAAATCCGTCCAAAATCTTGATGACCCCAATCTCTTGTTTTGTACGTTTTTTCCACGTGTCTTGACATTCAATGTATCCCTGCAAAGTTTGGTGAAGATCTGAGTATGTAGTTTTTGACCTTATATGGAACCTCCTTTCTGAAAATTTGAAAATTCTTAAAAAATTCGTCCAAAATCTTGATGACCCCAATCTCTTGTTTTGTACGTTTTTTCCACGTGTCTTGACATCCAATGTATCCCTGCAAAGTTTGGTGAAGATCTGAGTTTGTAGTTTTTGACCTTATATGGAACCTCCTTTCTGAAAATTTGAGAATTCTTAAAAAATTCGTCCAAAATCTTGATGTCTCCAATCTCTTGTTTTGTACGTTTTTTCCACGTGTCTTGACATCCAATGTATCCATGCAAAGTTTGGTGAAGATCTGAGTATGTCGTTTTTGACCTTATCTGGAACCTCCCATCTGAAAATTTGAAAATTCTTAAAAAATTCGTCGAAAATCTTGATGTCTCCAATCTCTTGTTTTGTACGTTTTTTCCACGTGTCTTGACATGCAAAGTATCCCTGCAACGTTTGGTGAAGATCTGAGTATGTAGTTTTTGACCTTATCTGGAACCTCCTATCTGAAAATTTGAAAATTCTTCAAAAATTCGTCGAAAATCTTGATGTCTCCAATCTCTTGTTTTGTACGTTTTTTCCACGTGTCTTGACATCCAATGTATCCCTGCAATGTTTGGTTGAGATCTGAGTATGTAGTTTTTGACCTTATCTGGAACCTCCTATCTGAAAATTTGAAAATTCTTCAAAAATTCGTCCAAAATCTTGATGTCTCCAATCTCTTGTTTTGTACGTTTTTTCCACGTGTCTCGACCTCCAATGTATCCCTGCAAAGTTTGGTGAAGATCTGAGTATGTCGTTTTTGACCTTATCTGGAACATCCTTTCTGAAAATTTGAAAATTCTTAAAAAATTCGTCGAAAATCTTGATGTCTCCAATCTCTTGTTTTGTACGTTTTTTCCACGTGTCTTGACATCCAATGTATCCCTGCAAAGTTTGGTGAAGATCTGAGTATGTAGTTTTTGACCTTATATGGAACCTCCTATCTGAAAATTTGAAAATTCTTAAAAAAATCGTCCAAAATCTTGATGTCACCAATCCTATGTTTTGTATGTTTTTTCCACGTGTCTTGACATCCAATGTATCCATGCAAAGTTTGGTGAAGATCTGAGTATGTCGTTTTTGACCTTATCTGGAACCTCCCATCTGAAAATTTGAAAATTCTTAAAAAATTCGTCGAAAATCTTGATGTCTCCGATCTCTTGTTTTGTACGTTTTTTCCACGTGTCTTGACATGCAAAGTATTCCTGCAAAGTTTGGTGAAGATCTGACTATGTAGTTTTTGACCTCATCTGGAACCTCCTATCTGAAAATTTGAAAATTCTTTAAAAATTCGTCCAAAATATTGATGTCTCCAATCTCTTGTTTTGTACGTTTTTTCCACGTGTCTTGACATCCAATGTATCCCTGCAATGTTTGGTGAAGATCTGAGTATGTAGTTTTTGACCTTATCTGGAACCTCCCATCTGAAAATTTGAAAATTCCTAAAAAATCCGTCCAAAATCTTGATGACCCCAATCTCTTGTTTTGTACGTTTTTTCCACGTGTCTTGACATCCAATGTATCCCTGCAAAGTTTGGTGAAGATCTGAGTATGTAGTTTTTGACCTTATCTGGAACCTCCTATCTGAAAATTTGAAAATTCTTAAAAAAATCGTCCAAAATCTTGATGTCTCCAATCTCTTGTTTTGTACGTTTTTTCCACGTGTCTTGATATCCAATGTATCCCTGCAAAGTTTGGTGAAGATCTGAGTATGTGGTTTTTGACCTTATCTGGAACATCCTTTCTGAAAATTTGAAAATTGTTAAAAAATTCGTCCAAAATCTTGATGTCTCCAATCTCTTTTTTGTACGTTTTTTCCACGTGTCTTGACATCCAATGTATCCCTGCAAAGTTTGGTGAAGATCTGAGTATGTAGTTTTTGACCTTATCTGGAACCTCCCATCTGAAAATTTGAAAATTCTTAAAAAATTCGACCAAAATCTTGATGTCTCCAATCTTTTGTTTTGTACGTTTTTTCCACGTGTCTTGACACATAATGTATCCATGCAAAGTTTGGTGAAGATCTGAGTATGTAGTTTTTGACCTTATATGGAACCTCCTATCTGAAAATTTGAAAATTCTTAAAAAATTCGTCCAAAATCTTGATGTCTCCAATCTCTTGTTTTGTACGTTTTTTCCACGTGTCTTGACATCCAATGTATCCCTGCAAAGTTTGGTGAAGATCTGAGTATGTAGTTTTTGACCTTATCTGGAACCTCCCATCTGAAAATTTGAAAATTCCTAAAAAATCCGTGCAAAATCTTGATGACCCCAATCTCTTGTTTTGTACGTTTTTTCCACGTGTCTTGACATCCAATGTATCCATGCAAAGTTTGGTGAAGATCTGAGTATGTCGTTTTTGACCTTATCTGGAACCTCCCATCTGAAAATTTGAAAATTCTTAAAAAATTCGTCGAAAATCTTGATGTCTCCAATCTCTTGTTTTGTACGTTTTTTCCACGTGTCTTGACATGCAAAGTATCCCTGCAACGTTTGGTGAAGATCTGAGTATGTAGTTTTTGACCTTATCTGGAACCTCCTATCTGAAAATTTGAAAATTCTTCAAAAATTCGTCGAAAATCTTGATGTCTCCAATCTCTTGTTTTGTACGTTTTTTCCACGTGTCTTGACATCCAATGTATCCCTGCAATGTTTGGTGGAGATCTGAGTATGTAGTTTTTGACCTTATCTGGGACCTCCTATCAGAAAATTTGAAAATTCTTCAAAAATTCGTCCAAAATCTTGATGTCTCCAATCTCTTGTTTTGTACGTTTTTTCCACGTGTTTCGACCTCCAATGTATCCCTGCAAAGTTTGGTGAAGATCTGAGTATGTCGTTTTTGACCTTATCTGGAACATCCTTTCTGAAAATTTGAAAATTCTTAAAAAATTCGTCGAAAATCTTGATGTCTCCAATCTCTTGTTTTGTACGTTTTTTCCACGTGTCTTGACATCCAATGTATCCCTGCAAAGTTTGGTGAAGATCTGAGTATGTAGTTTTTGACCTTATATGGAACCTCCTTTCTGAAAGTTTGAAAATTCTCAAAAAATTCGTCCATAATCTTGATGTCTCCAATCTCTTGTTTTGTACGTTTTTTCCACGTGTCTTGACATCCAATGTATCCCTGCAAAGTTTGGTGAAGATCTGAGTATGTAGTTTTTGACCTTATATGGAACCTCCTATCTGAAAATTTGAAAATTCTTAAAAAATTCGTCCAAAATCTTGATGTCACCAATCCTATGTTTTGTATGTTTTTTCCACGTGTCTTGACATCCAATGTATCCATGCAAAGTTTGGTGAAGATCTGAGTATGTCGTTTTTGACCTTATCTGGAACCTCCCATCTGAAAATTTGAAAATTCTTAAAAAATTCGTCGAAAATCTTGATGTCTCCGATCTCTTGTTTTGTACGTTTTTTCCACGTGTCTTGACATTCAATGTATCCCTGCAAAGTTTGGTGAAGATCTGAGTATGTAGTTTTTGACCTTATATGGAACCTCCTTTCTGAAAATTTGAAAATTCTTAAAAAATTCGTCCAAAATCTTGATGACCCCAATCTCTTGTTTTGTACGTTTTTTCCACGTGTCTTGACATCCAATGTATCCCTGCAAAGTTTGGTGAAGATCTGAGTTTGTAGTTTTTGACCTTATATGGAACCTCCTTTCTGAAAATTTGAGAATTCTTAAAAAATTCGTCCAAAATCTTGATGTCTCCAATCTCTTGTTTTGTACGTTTTTTCCACGTGTCTTGACATCCAATGTATCCATGCAAAGTTTGGTGAAGATCTGAGTATGTCGTTTTTGACCTTATCTGGAACCTCCCATCTGAAAATTTGAAAATTCTTAAAAAATTCGTCGAAAATCTTGATGTCTCCAATCTCTTGTTTTGTACGTTTTTTCCACGTGTCTTGACATGCAAAGTATCCCTGCAACGTTTGGTGAAGATCTGAGTATGTAGTTTTTGACCTTATCTGGAACCTCCTATCTGAAAATTTGAAAATTCTTCAAAAATTCGTCGAAAATCTTGATGTCTCCAATCTCTTGTTTTGTACGTTTTTTCCACGTGTCTTGACATCCAATGTATCCCTGCAATGTTTGGTTGAGATCTGAGTATGTAGTTTTTGACCTTATCTGGAACCTCCTATCTGAAAATTTGAAAATTCTTCAAAAATTCGTCCAAAATCTTGATGTCTCCAATCTCTTGTTTTGTACGTTTTTTCCACGTGTCTCGACCTCCAATGTATCCCTGCAAAGTTTGGTGAAGATCTGAGTATGTCGTTTTTGACCTTATCTGGAACATCCTTTCTGAAAATTTGAAAATTCTTAAAAAATTCGTCGAAAATCTTGATGTCTCCAATCTCTTGTTTTGTACGTTTTTTCCACGTGTCTTGACATCCAATGTATCCCTGCAAAGTTTGGTGAAGATCTGAGTATGTAGTTTTTGACCTTATATGGAACCTCCTATCTGAAAATTTGAAAATTCTTAAAAAAATCGTCCAAAATCTTGATGTCACCAATCCTATGTTTTGTATGTTTTTTCCACGTGTCTTGACATCCAATGTATCCATGCAAAGTTTGGTGAAGATCTGAGTATGTCGTTTTTGACCTTATCTGGAACCTCCCATCTGAAAATTTGAAAATTCTTAAAAAATTCGTCGAAAATCTTGATGTCTCCGATCTCTTGTTTTGTACGTTTTTTCCACGTGTCTTGACATGCAAAGTATTCCTGCAAAGTTTGGTGAAGATCTGACTATGTAGTTTTTGACCTCATCTGGAACCTCCTATCTGAAAATTTGAAAATTCTTTAAAAATTCGTCCAAAATATTGATGTCTCCAATCTCTTGTTTTGTACGTTTTTTCCACGTGTCTTGACATCCAATGTATCCCTGCAATGTTTGGTGAAGATCTGAGTATGTAGTTTTTGACCTTATCTGGAACCTCCCATCTGAAAATTTGAAAATTCCTAAAAAATCCGTCCAAAATCTTGATGACCCCAATCTCTTGTTTTGTACGTTTTTTCCACGTGTCTTGACATCCAATGTATCCCTGCAAAGTTTGGTGAAGATCTGAGTATGTAGTTTTTGACCTTATCTGGAACCTCCTATCTGAAAATTTGAAAATTCTTAAAAAAATCGTCCAAAATCTTGATGTCTCCAATCTCTTGTTTTGTACGTTTTTTCCACGTGTCTTGATATCCAATGTATCCCTGCAAAGTTTGGTGAAGATCTGAGTATGTGGTTTTTGACCTTATCTGGAACATCCTTTCTGAAAATTTGAAAATTGTTAAAAAATTCGTCCAAAATCTTGATGTCTCCAATCTCTTTTTTGTACGTTTTTTCCACGTGTCTTGACATCCAATGTATCCCTGCAAAGTTTGGTGAAGATCTGAGTATGTAGTTTTTGACCTTATCTGGAACCTCCCATCTGAAAATTTGAAAATTCTTAAAAAATTCGACCAAAATCTTGATGTCTCCAATCTTTTGTTTTGTACGTTTTTTCCACGTGTCTTGACACATAATGTATCCATGCAAAGTTTGGTGAAGATCTGAGTATGTAGTTTTTGACCTTATATGGAACCTCCTATCTGAAAATTTGAAAATTCTTAAAAAATTCGTCCAAAATCTTGATGTCTCCAATCTCTTGTTTTGTACGTTTTTTCCACGTGTCTTGACATCCAATGTATCCCTGCAAAGTTTGGTGAAGATCTGAGTATGTAGTTTTTGACCTTATCTGGAACCTCCCATCTGAAAATTTGAAAATTCCTAAAAAATCCGTGCAAAATCTTGATGACCCCAATCTCTTGTTTTGTACGTTTTTTCCACGTGTCTTGACATCCAATGTATCCATGCAAAGTTTGGTGAAGATCTGAGTATGTCGTTTTTGACCTTATCTGGAACCTCCCATCTGAAAATTTGAAAATTCTTAAAAAATTCGTCGAAAATCTTGATGTCTCCAATCTCTTGTTTTGTACGTTTTTTCCACGTGTCTTGACATGCAAAGTATCCCTGCAACGTTTGGTGAAGATCTGAGTATGTAGTTTTTGACCTTATCTGGAACCTCCTATCTGAAAATTTGAAAATTCTTCAAAAATTCGTCGAAAATCTTGATGTCTCCAATCTCTTGTTTTGTACGTTTTTTCCACGTGTCTTGACATCCAATGTATCCCTGCAATGTTTGGTGGAGATCTGAGTATGTAGTTTTTGACCTTATCTGGGACCTCCTATCAGAAAATTTGAAAATTCTTCAAAAATTCGTCCAAAATCTTGATGTCTCCAATCTCTTGTTTTGTACGTTTTTTCCACGTGTTTCGACCTCCAATGTATCCCTGCAAAGTTTGGTGAAGATCTGAGTATGTCGTTTTTGACCTTATCTGGAACATCCTTTCTGAAAATTTGAAAATTCTTAAAAAATTCGTCGAAAATCTTGATGTCTCCAATCTCTTGTTTTGTACGTTTTTTCCACGTGTCTTGACATCCAATGTATCCCTGCAAAGTTTGGTGAAGATCTGAGTATGTAGTTTTTGACCTTATATGGAACCTCCTTTCTGAAAGTTTGAAAATTCTTAAAAAATTCGTCCATAATCTTGATGTCTCCAATCTCTTGTTTTGTACGTTTTTTCCACGTGTCTTGACATCCAATGTATCCCTGCAAAGTTTGGTGAAGATCTGAGTATGTAGTTTTTGACCTTATATGGAACCTCCTATCTGAAAATTTGAAAATTCTTAAAAAATTCGTCCAAAATCTTGATGTCACCAATCCTATGTTTTGTATGTTTTTTCCACGTGTCTTGACATCCAATGTATCCATGCAAAGTTTGGTGAAGATCTGAGTATGTCGTTTTTGACCTTATCTGGAACCTCCCATCTGAAAATTTGAAAATTCTTAAAAAATTCGTCGAAAATCTTGATGTCTCCGATCTCTTGTTTTGTACGTTTTTTCCACGTGTCTTGACATGCAAAGTATTCCTGCAAAGTTTGGTGAAGATCTGAGTATGTAGTTTTTGACCTCATCTGGAACCTCCTATCTGAAAATTTGAAAATTCTTAAAAAATTCGTCCAAAATTTTGATGTCTCCAATCTCTTGTTTTGTACGTTTTTTCCACGTGTCTTGACATCCAATTTATCCCTGCAATGTTTGGTGAAGATCTGAGTATGTAGTTTTTGACCTTATCTGGAACCTCCCATCTGAAAATTTGAAAATTCCTAAAAAATCCGTCCAAAATCTTGATGACCCCAATCTCTTGTTTTGTACGTTTTTTCCACGTGTCTTGACATCCAATGTATCCCTGCAAAGTTTGGTGAAGATCTGAGTATGTAGTTTTTGACCTTATCTGGAACCTCCTATCTGAAAATTTGAAAATTCTTAAAAAATTCGTCCAAAATCTTGATGTCTCCAATCTCTTGTTTTGTACGTTTTTTCCACGTGTCTTGATATCCAATGTATCCCTGCAAAGTTTGGTGAAGATCTGAGTATGTCGTTTTTGACCTTATCTGGAACATCCTTTCTGAAAATTTGAAAATTGTTAAAAAATTCGTCCAAAATCTTGATGTCTCCAATCTCTTTTTTGTACGTTTTTTCCACGTGTCTTGACATCCAATGTATCCCTGCAAAGTTTGGTGAAGATCTGAGTATGTAGTTTTTGACCTTATCTGGAACCTCCCATCTGAAAATTTGAAAATTCTTAAAAAATTCGACCAAAATCTTGATGTCTCCAATCTTTTGTTTTGTACGTTTTTTCCACGTGTCTTGACACATAATGTATCCATGCAAAATTTGGTGAAGATCTGAGTATGTAGTTTTTGACCTTATATGGAACCTCCTATCTGAAAATTTGAAAATTCTTAAAAAATTCGTCCAAAATCTTGATGTCTCCAATCTCTTGTTTTGTACGTTTTTTCCACGTGTCTTGACATCCAATGTATCCCTGCAAAGTTTGGTGAAGATCTGATTATGTAGTTTTTGACCTTATCTGGAACCTCCCATCTGAAAATTTGAAAATTCCTAAAAAATCCGTGCAAAATCTTGATGACCCCAATCTCTTGTTTTGTACGTTTTTTCCACGTGTCTTGACATCCAATGTATTCCTGCAATGTTTGGTGAAGATCTGAGTATGTAGTTTTTGACCTTATATGGAACCTCCTATCTGAAAATTTGAAAATTCTTAAAAAATTCGACCAAAATCTTGATGTTCCGAATCCTATGTTTTGTATGTTTTTTCCACGTGTCTTGACATCCAATGTATCCATGCAAAGTTTGGTGAAGATCTGAGTATGTAGTTTTTGACCTTATATTGAACCTCCCATCTGAAAATTTGAAAATTCTTAAAAAATTCGTCCAAAATCTTGATGACCCCAATCTCTTGTTTTGTACGTTTTTTCCACGTGTCTTGACATCCAAAGTATCCCTGCAAAGTTTGGTGAAGATCTGAGTATGTAGTTTTTGACCTTATATGGAACCTCCTTTCTGAAAATTTGAGAATTCTTAAAAAAATCGTCCAAAATCTTGATGTCTCCAATCTCTTGTTTTGTACGTTTTTTCCACGTGTCTTGACATCCAATGTATCCATGCAAAGTTTGGTGAAGATCTGAGTATGTCGTTTTTGACCTTATCTGGAACCTCCCATCTGAAAATTTGAAAATTCTTAAAAAATTCGTCGAAAATCTTGATGTCTCCAATCTTTTGTTTTGTACGTTTTTTCCACGTGTCTTGACATGCAAAGTATCCCTGCAACGTTTGGTGAAGATCTGAGTATGTAGTTTTTGACCTTATCTGGAACCTCCTATCTGAAAATTTGAAAATTCTTCAAAAATTCGTCGAAAATCTTGATGTCTCCAATCTCTTGTTTTGTACGTTTTTTCCACGTGTCTTGACATCCAATGTATTCCTGCAATGTTTGGTGGAGATCTGAGTATGTAGTTTTAGACCTTATCTGGAACCTCCTATCTGAAAATTTGAAAATTCTTCAAAAATTCGTCCAAAATCTTGATGTCTCCAATCTCTTGTTTTGTACGTTTTTTCCACGTGTCTCGACCTCCAATGGATCCCTGCAAAGTTTGGTGAAGATCTGAGTATGTCGTTTTTGACCTTATCTGGAACATCCTTTCTGAAAATTTGAAAATTCTTAAAAAATTCGTCGAAAATCATGATGTCTCCAATCTCTTGTTTTGTACGTTTTTTCCACGTGTCTTGACATCCAATGTATCCCTGCAAAGTTTGGTGAAGATCTGAGTATGTAGTTTTTGACCTTATCTGGAACCTCCTATCTGAAAATTTGAAAATTCTTAAAAAATTCGTCCAAAATCTTGATGTCTCCAATCTCTTGTTTTGTACGTTTTTTCCACGTGTCTTGATATCCAATGTATCCCTGCAAAGTTTGGTGAAGATCTGAGTATGTCGTTTTTGACCTTATCTGGAACATCCTTTCTGAAAATTTGAAAATTGTTAAAAAATTCGTCCAAAATCTTGATGTCTCCAATCTCTTTTTTGTACGTTTTTTCCACGTGTCTTGACATCCAATGTATCCCTGCAAAGTTTGGTGAAGATCTGAGTATGTAGTTTTTGACCTTATCTGGAACCTCCCATCTGAAAATTTGAAAATTCTTAAAAAATTCGACCAAAATCTTGATGTCTCCAATCTTTTGTTTTGTACGTTTTTTCCACGTGTCTTGACACATAATGTATCCATGCAAAGTTTGGTGAAGATCTGAGTATGTAGTTTTTGACCTTATATGGAACCTCCTATCTGAAAATTTGAAAATTCTTAAAAAATTCGTCCAAAATCTTGATGTCTCCAATCTCTTGTTTTGTACGTTTTTTCCACGTGTCTTGACATCCAATGTATCCCTGCAAAGTTTGGTGAAGATCTGAGTATGTAGTTTTTGACCTTATCTGGAACCTCCCATCTGAAAATTTGAAAATTCCTAAAAAATCCGTGCAAAATCTTGATGACCCCAATCTCTTGTTTTGTACGTTTTTTCCACGTGTCTTGACATCCAATGTATTCCTGCAATGTTTGGTGAAGATCTGAGTATGTAGTTTTTGACCTTATATGGAACCTCCTATCTGAAAATTTGAAAATTCTTAAAAAATTCGACCAAAATCTTGATGTTCCGAATCCTATGTTTTGTATGTTTTTTCCACGTGTCTTGACATCCAATGTATCCATGCAAAGTTTGGTGAAGATCTGAGTATGTAGTTTTTGACCTTATATTGAACCTCCCATCTGAAAATTTGAAAATTCTTAAAAAATTCGTCCAAAATCTTGATGACCCCAATCTCTTGTTTTGTACGTTTTTTCCACGTGTCTTGACATCCAAAGTATCCCTGCAAAGTTTGGTGAAGATCTGAGTATGTAGTTTTTGACCTTATATGGAACCTCCTTTCTTAAAATTTGAGAAATCTTAAAAAATTCGTCCAAAATCTTGATGTCTCCAATCTCTTGTTTTGTACGTTTTTTCCACGTGTCTTGACATCCAATGTATCCATGCAAAGTTTGGTGAAGATCTGAGTATGTCGTTTTTGACCTTATCTGGAACCTCCTATCTGAAAATTTGAAAATTCTTCAAAAATTCTTCGAAATTCTTGATGTCTCCAATCTCTTGTTTTGTACGTTTTTTCCACGTGTCTTGACATCCAATGTATTCCTGCAATGTTTGGTGGAGATCTGAGTATGTAGTTTTAGACCTTATCTGGAACCTCCTATCTGAAAATTTGAAAATTCTTCAAAAATTCGTCCAAAATCTTGATGTCTCCAATCTCTTGTTTTGTACGTTTTTTCCACGTGTCTCGACCTCCAATGGATCCCTGCAAAGTTTGGTGAAGATCTGAGTATGTCGTTTTTGACCTTATCTGGAACATCCTTTCTGAAAATTTGAAAATTCTTAAAAAATTCGTCGAAAATCTTGATGTCTCCAATCTCTTGTTTTGTACGTTTTTTCCACGTGTCTTGACATCCAATGTATCCCTGCAAAGTTTGGTGAAGATCTGAGTATGTAGTTTTTGACCTTATATGGAACCTCCTATCTGAAAATTTGAAAATTCTTAAAAAATTCGTCCAAAATCTTGATGTCTCCAATCTCTTGTTTTGTACGTTTTTTCCACGTGTCTCGACCTCCAATGGATCCCTGCAAAGTTTGGTGAAGATCTGAGTATGTCGTTTTTGACCTTATCTGGAACCTCCCATCTGAAAATTTGAAAATTCTTAAAAAATTCGTCGAAAATCTTGATGTCTCCGATCTCTTGTTTTGTACGTTTTTTCCACGTGTCTTGACATGCAAAGTATTCCTGCAAAGTTTGGTGAAGATCTGAGTATGTAGTTTTTGACCTCATCTGGAACCTCCTATCTGAAAATTTGAAAATTCTTAAAAAATTCGTCCAAAATCTTGATGTCTCCAATCTCTTGTTTTGTACGTTTTTTCCACGTGTCTTGACATCCAATGTATCCCTGCAATGTTTGGTGAAGATCTGAGTATGTAGTTTTTGACCTTATCTGGAACCTCCCATCTGAAAATTTGAAAATTCCTAAAAAATCCGTCCAAAATCTTGATGACCCCAATCTCTTGTTTTGTACGTTTTTTCCACGTGTCTTGACATCCAATGTATCCCTGCAAAGTTTGGTGAAGATCTGAGTATGTAGTTTTTGATCTTATCTGGAACCTCCTATCTGAAAATTTGAAAATTCTTAAAAAATTCGTCCAAAATCTTGATGTCTCCAATCTCTTGTTTTGTACGTTTTTTCCACGTGTCTTGATATCCAATGTATCCCTGCAAAGTTTGGTGAAGATCTGAGTATGTCGTTTTTGACCTTATCTGGAACATCCTTTCTGAAAATTTGAAAATTGTTAAAAAATTCGTCCAAAATCTTGATGTCTCCTATCTCTTGTTTTGTACGTTTTTTCCACGTGTCTTGACATCCAATGTATCCCTGCAAAGTTTGGTGAAGATCTGAGTATGTAGTTTTCGACCTTATCTGGAACCTCCCATCTGAAAATTTGAAAATTCTTAAAAAATTCGACCAATATCTTGATGTCTCCAATCTCTTGTTTTGTACGTTTTTTCCACGTGTCTTGACACATATTGTATCCATGCAAAGTTTGGTGAAGATCTGAGTATGTAGTTTTTGACCTTATATGGAACCTCCTATCTGAAAATTTAAAAATTCTTAAAAAATTCGTCCAAAATCTTGATGTCTCCAATCTCTTGTTTTGTACGTTTTTTCCACGTGTCTTGACATCCAATGTATCCCTGCAAAGTTTGGTGAAGATCTGAGTATGTAGTTTTTGACCTTATCTGGAACCTCCCATCTGAAAATTTGAAAATTCCTAAAAAATCCGTCCAAAATCTTGATGACCCCAATCTCTTGTTTTGTACGTTTTTTCCACGTGTCTTGACATTCAATGTATCCATGCAAAGTTTGGTGAAGATCTGAGTATGTAGTTTTTGACCTTATATGGAACCTCCTTTCTGAAAATTTGAAAATTCTTAAAAAATTCGTCCAAAATCTTGATGACCCCAATCTCTTGTTTTGTACGTTTTTTCCACGTGTCTTGACATCCAATGTATCCCTGCAAAGTTTGGTGAAGATCTGAGTTTGTAGTTTTTGACCTTATATGGAACCTCCTTTCTGAAAATTTGAGAATTCTTAAAAAATTCGTCCAAAATCTTGATGTCTCCAATCTCTTGTTTTGTACGTTTTTTCCACGTGTCTTGACATCCAATGTATCCATGCAAAGTTTGGTGAAGATCTGAGTATGTCGTTTTTGACCTTATCTGGAACCTCCCAACTGAAAATTTGAAAATTCTTAAAAAATTCGTCGAAAATCTTGATGTCTCCAATCTCTTGTTTTGTACGTTTTTTCCACGTGTCTTGACATGCAAAGTATCCCTGCAACGTTTGGTGAAGATCTGAGTATGTAGTTTTTGACCTTATCTGGAACCTCCTATCTGAAAATTTGAAAATTCTTCAAAAATTCGTCGAAAATCTTGATGTCTCCAATCTCTTGTTTTGTACGTTTTTTCCACGTGTCTTGACATCCAATGTATCCCTGCAATGTTTGGTTGAGATCTGAGTATGTAGTTTTTGACCTTATCTGGAACCTCCTATCTGAAAATTTGAAAATTCTTCAAAAATTCGTCCAAAATCTTGATGTCTCCAATCTCTTGTTTTGTACGTTTTTTCCACGTGTCTCGACCTCCAATGTATCCCTGCAAAGTTTGGTGAAGATCTGAGTATGTCGTTTTTGACCTTATCTGGAACATCCTTTCTGAAAATTTGAAAATTCTTAAAAAATTCGTCGAAAATCTTGATGTCACCAATCCTATGTTTTGTATGTTTTTTCCACGTGTCTTGACATCCAATGTATCCATGCAAAGTTTGGTGAAGATCTGAGTATGTCGTTTTTGACCTTATCTGGAACCTCCCATCTGAAAATTTGAAAATTCTTATAAAATTCGTCGTAAATCTTGATGTCTCCGATCTCTTGTTTTGTACGTTTTTTCCACGTGTCTTGACATGCAAAGTATTCCTGCAAAGTTTGGTGAAGATCTGACTATGTAGTTTTTGACCTCATCTGGAACCTCCTATCTGAAAATTTGAAAATTCTTTAAAAATTCGTCCAAAATATTGATGTCTCCAATCTCTTGTTTTGTACGTTTTTTCCACGTGTCTTGACATCCAATGTATCCCTGCAATGTTTGGTGAAGATCTGAGTCTAGTTTTTGACCTTATCTAGAACCTCCCATCTGAAAATTTGAAAATTCCTAAAAAATCCGTCCAAAATCTTGATGACCCCAATCTCTTGTTTTGTACGTTTTTTCCACGTGTCTTGACATCCAATGTATCCCTGCAAAGTTTGGTGAAGATCTGAGTATGTAGTTTTTGACCTTATCTGGATCCTCCCATCTGAAAATTTGAAAATTCTTAAAAAATTCGTCCAAAATCTTGATGTCTCCAATCTCTTGTTTTGTACGTTTTTTCCACGTGTCTTGATATCCAATGTATCCCTGCAAAGTTTGGTGAAGATCTGAGTATGTCGTTTTTGACCTTATCTGGAACATCCTTTCTGAAAATTTGAAAATTGTTAAAAAATTCGTCCAAAATCTTGATGTCTACAATCTCTTTTTGTACGTTTTTTCCACGTGTCTTGACATCCAATGTATCCCTGCAAAGTTTGGTGAAGATCTGAGTATGTAGTTTTTGACCTTATCTGGAACCTCCCATCTGAAAATTTGAAAATTCTTAAAAAATTCGACCAAAATCTTGATGTCTCCAATCTTTTGTTTTGTACGTTTTTTCCACGTGTCTTGACACATAATGTATCCATGCAAAGTTTGGTGAAGATCTGAGTATGTAGTTTTTGACCTTATATGGAACCTCCTATCTGAAAATTTGAAAATTCTTAAAAAATTCGTCCAAAATCTTGATGTCTCCAATCTCTTGTTTTGTACGTTTTTTCCACGTGTCTTGACATCCAATGTATCCCTGCAAAGTTTGGTGAAGATCTGAGTATGTAGTTTTTGACCTTATCTGGAACCTCCCATCTGAAAATTTGAAAATTCCTAAAAAATCCGTGCAAAATCTTGATGACCCCAATCTCTTGTTTTGTACGTTTTTTCCACGTGTCTTGACATCCAATGTATCCCTGCAAAGTTTGGTGAAGATCTGAGTTTGTAGTTTTTGACCTTATATGGAACCTCCTTTCTGAAAATTTGAGAATTCTTAAAAAATTCGTCCAAAATCTTGATGTCTCCAATCTCTTGTTTTGTACGTTTTTTCCACGTGTCTTGACATCCAATGTATCCATGCAAAGTTTGGTGAAGATCTGAGTATGTCGTTTTTGACCTTATCTGGAACCTCCCAACTGAAAATTTGAAAATTCTTAAAAAATTCGTCGAAAATCTTGATGTCTCCAATCTCTTGTTTTGTACGTTTTTTCCACGTGTCTTGACATGCAAAGTATCCCTGCAACGTTTGGTGAAGATCTGAGTATGTAGTTTTTGACCTTATCTGGAACCTCCTATCTGAAAATTTGAAAATTCTTCAAAAATTCGTCGAAAATCTTGATGTCTCCAATCTCTTGTTTTGTACGTTTTTTCCACGTGTCTTGACATCCAATGTATCCCTGCAATGTTTGGTTGAGATCTGAGTATGTAGTTTTTGACCTTATCTGGAACCTCCTATCTGAAAATTTGAAAATTCTTCAAAAATTCGTCCAAAATCTTGATGTCTCCAATCTCTTGTTTTGTACGTTTTTTCCACGTGTCTCGACCTCCAATGTATCCCTGCAAAGTTTGGTGAAGATCTGAGTATGTCGTTTTTGACCTTATCTGGAACATCCTTTCTGAAAATTTGAAAATTCTTAAAAAATTCGTCGAAAATCTTGATGTCTCCAATCTCTTGTTTTGTACGTTTTTTCCACGGGTCTTGACATCCAATGTATCCCTGCAAAGTTTGGTGAAGATCTGAGTATGTAGTTTTTGACCTTATATGGAACCTCCTATCTGAAAATTTGAAAATTCTTAAAAAATTCGTCCAAAATCTTGATGTCACCAATCCTATGTTTTGTATGTTTTTTCCACGTGTCTTGACATCCAATGTATCCATGCAAAGTTTGGTGAAGATCTGAGTATGTCGTTTTTGACCTTATCTGGAACCTCCCATCTGAAAATTTGAAAATTCTTATAAAATTCGTCGTAAATCTTGATGTCTCCGATCTCTTGTTTTGTACGTTTTTTCCACGTGTCTTGACATGCAAAGTATTCCTGCAAAGTTTGGTGAAGATCTGACTATGTAGTTTTTGACCTCATCTGGAACCTCCTATCTGAAAATTTGAAAATTCTTTAAAAATTCGTCCAAAATATTGATGTCTCCAATCTCTTGTTTTGTACGTTTTTTCCACGTGTCTTGACATCCAATGTATCCCTGCAATGTTTGGTGAAGATCTGAGTCTAGTTTTTGACCTTATCTGGAACCTCCCATCTGAAAATTTGAAAATTCCTAAAAAATCCGTCCAAAATCTTGATGACCCCAATCTCTTGTTTTGTACGTTTTTTCCACGTGTCTTGACATCCAATGTATCCCTGCAAAGTTTGGTGAAGATCTGAGTATGTAGTTTTTGACCTTATCTGGATCCTCCTATCTGAAAATTTGAAAATTCTTAAAAAATTCGTCCAAAATCTTGATGTCTCCAATCTCTTGTTTTGTACGTTTTTTCCACGTGTCTTGATATCCAATGTATCCCTGCAAAGTTTGGTGAAGATCTGAGTATGTCGTTTTTGACCTTATCTGGAACATCCTTTCTGAAAATTTGAAAATTGTTAAAAAATTCGTCCAAAATCTTGATGTCTACAATCTCTTTTTGTACGTTTTTTCCACGTGTCTTGACATCCAATGTATCCCTGCAAAGTTTGGTGAAGATCTGAGTATGTAGTTTTTGACCTTATCTGGAACCTCCCATCTGAAAATTTGAAAATTCTTAAAAAATTCGACCAAAATCTTGATGTCTCCAATCTTTTGTTTTGTACGTTTTTTCCACGTGTCTTGACACATAATGTATCCATGCAAAGTTTGGTGAAGATCTGAGTATGTAGTTTTTGACCTTATATGGAACCTCCTATCTGAAAATTTGAAAATTCTTAAAAAATTCGTCCAAAATCTTGATGTCTCCAATCTCTTGTTTTGTACGTTTTTTCCACGTGTCTTGACATCCAATGTATCCCTGCAAAGTTTGGTGAAGATCTGAGTATGTAGTTTTTGACCTTATCTGGAACCTCCCATCTGAAAATTTGAAAATTCCTAAAAAATCCGTGCAAAATCTTGATGACCCCAATCTCTTGTTTTGTACGTTTTTTCCACGTGTCTTGACATCCAATGTATCCATGCAAAGTTTGGTGAAGATCTGAGTATGTCGTTTTTGACCTTATCTGGAACCTCCCATCTGAAAATTTGAAAATTCTTAAAAAATTCGTCGAAAATCTTGATGTCTCCAATCTCTTGTTTTGTACGTTTTTTCCACGTGTCTTGACATGCAAAGTATCCCTGCAACGTTTGGTGAAGATCTGAGTATGTAGTTTTTGACCTTATCTGGAACCTCCTATCTGAAAATTTGAAAATTCTTCAAAAATTCGTCGAAAATCTTGATGTCTCCAATCTCTTGTTTTGTACGTTTTTTCCACGTGTCTTGACATCCAATGTATCCCTGCAATGTTTGGTGGAGATCTGAGTATGTAGTTTTTGACCTTATCTGGGACCTCCTATCAGAAAATTTGAAAATTCTTCAAAAATTCGTCCAAAATCTTGATGTCTCCAATCTCTTGTTTTGTACGTTTTTTCCACGTGTCTCGACCTCCAATGTATCCCTGCAAAGTTTGGTGAAGATCTGAGTATGTCGTTTTTGACCTTATCTGGAACATCCTTTCTGAAAATTTGAAAATTCTTAAAAAATTCGTCGAAAATCTTGATGTCTACAATCTCTTGTTTTGTACGTTTTTTCCACGTGTCTTGACATCCAATGTATCCCTGCAAAGTTTGGTGAAGATCTGAGTATGTAGTTTTTGACCTTATATGGAACCTCCTTTCTGAAAATTTGAAAATTCTCAAAAAATTCGTCCATAATCTTGATGTCTCCAATCTCTTGTTTTGTACGTTTTTTCCACGTGTCTTGACATCCAATGTATCCCTGCAAAGTTTGGTGAAGATCTGAGTATGTAGTTTTTGACCTTATATGGAACCTCCTATCTGAAAATTTGAAAATTCTTAAAAAATTCGTCCAAAATCTTGATGTCACCAATCCTATGTTTTGTATGTTTTTTCCACGTGTCTTGACATCCAATGTATCCATGCAAAGTTTGGTGAAGATCTGAGTATGTCGTTTTTGACCTTATCTGGAACCTCCCATCTGAAAATTTGAAAATTCTTAAAAAATTCGTCGAAAATCTTGATGTCTCCGATCTCTTGTTTTGTACGTTCTTTCCACGTGTCTTGACATGCAAAGTATTCCTGCAAAGTTTGGTGAAGATCTGAGTATGTAGTTTTTGACCTCATCTGGAACCTCCTATCTGAAAATTTGAAAATTCTTAAAAAATTCGTCCAAAATTTTGATGTCTCCAATCTCTTGTTTTGTACGTTTTTTCCACGTGTCTTGACATCCAATGTATCCCTGCAATGTTTGGTGAAGATCTGAGTATGTAGTTTTTGACCTTATCTGGAACCTCCCATCTGAAAATTTGAAAATTCCTAAAAAATCCGTTCAAAATCTTGATGACCCCAATCTCTTGTTTTGTACGTTTTTTCCACGTGTCTTGACATCCAATGTATCCCTGCAAAGTTTGGTGAAGATCTGAGTATGTAGTTTTTGACCTTATCTGGAACCTCCTATCTGAAAATTTGAAAATTCTTAAAAAATTCGTCCAAAATCTTGATGTCTCCAATCTCTTGTTTTGTACGTTTTTTCCACGTGTCTTGATATCCAATGTATCCCTGCAAAGTTTGGTGAAGATCTGAGTATGTCGTTTTTGACCTTATCTGGAACATCCTTTCTGAAAATTTGAAAATTGTTAAAAAATTCGTCCAAAATCTTGATGTCTCCAATCTCTTTTTTGTACGTTTTTTCCACGTGTCTTGACATCCAATGTATCCCTGCAAAGTTTGGTGAAGATCTGAGTATGTAGTTTTTGACCTTATCTGGAACCTCCTATCTGAAAATTTGAAAATTCTTCAAAAATTCGACCAAAATCTTGATGTCTCCAATCTTTTGTTTTGTACGTTTTTTCCACGTGTCTTGACACATAATGTATCCATGCAAAGTTTGGTGAAGATCTGAGTATGTAGTTTTTGACCTTATATGGAACCTCCTATCTGAAAATTTGAAAATTCTTAAAAAATTCGTCCAAAATCTTGATGTCTCCAATCTCTTGTTTTGTACGTTTTTTCCACGTGTCTTGACATCCAATGTATCCCTGCAAAGTTTGGTGAAGATCTGAGTATGTAGTTTTTGACCTTATCTGGAACCTCCCATCTGAAAATTTGAAAATTCCTAAAAAATCCGTGCAAAATCTTGATGACCCCAATCTCTTGTTTTGTACGTTTTTTCCACGTGTCTTGACATCCAATGTATTCCTGCAATGTTTGGTGAAGATCTGAGTATGTAGTTTTTGACCTTATATGGAACCTCCTATCTGAAAATTTGAAAATTCTTAAAAAATTCGACCAAAATCTTGATGTTCCGAATCCTATGTTTTGTATGTTTTTTCCACGTGTCTTGACATCCAATGTATCCATGCAAAGTTTGGTGAAGATCTGAGTATGTAGTTTTTGACCTTATATTGAACCTCCCATCTGAAAATTTGAAAATTCTTAAAAAATTCGTCCAAAATCTTGATGACCCCAATCTCTTGTTTTGTACGTTTTTCCACGTGTCTTGACATCCAAAGTATCCCTGCAAAGTTTGGTGAAGATCTGAGTATGTAGTTTTTGACCTTATATGGAACCTCCTTTCTGAAAATTTGAGAATTCTTAAAAAATTCGTCCAAAATCTTGATGTCTCCAATCTCTTGTTTTGTACGTTTTTTCCACGTGTCTTGACATCCAATGTATCCATGCAAAGTTTGGTGAAGATCTGAGTATGTCGTTTTTGACCTTATCTGGAACCTCCCATCTGAAAATTTGAAAATTCTTAAAAAATTCGTCGAAAATCTTGATGTCTCCAATCTTTTGTTTTGTACGTTTTTTCCACGTGTCTTGACATACAAAGTATCCCTGCAACGTTTGGTGAAGATCTGAGTATGTAGTTTTTGACCTTATCTGGAACCTCCTATCTGAAAATTTGAAAATTCTTCAAAAATTCGTCGAAATTCTTGATGTCTCCAATCTCTTGTTTTGTACGTTTTTTCCACGTGTCTTGACATCCAATGTATTCCTGCAATGTTTGGTGGAGATCTGAGTATGTAGTTTTAGACCTTATCTGGAACCTCCTATCTGAAAATTTGAAAATTCTTCAAAAATTCGTCCAAAATCTTGATGTCTCCAATCTCTTGTTTTGTACGTTTTTTCCACGTGTCTCGACCTCCAATGGATCCCTGCAAAGTTTGGTGAAGATCTGAGTATGTCGTTTTTGACCTTATCTGGAACATCCTTTCTGAAAATTTGAAAATTCTTAAAAAATTCGTCGAAAATCTTGATGTCTCCAATCTCTTGTTTTGTACGTTTTTTCCACGTGTCTTGACATCCAATGTATCCCTGCAAAGTTTGGTGAAGATCTGAGTATGTAGTTTTTGACCTTATCTGGAACCTCCCATCTGAAAATTTGAAAATTCTTAAAAAATTCGACCAATATCTTGATGTCTCCAATCTCTTGTTTTGTACGTTTTTTCCACGTGTCTTGACACATAATGTATCCATGCAAAGTTTGGTGAAGATCTGAGTATGTAGTTTTTGACTTTATATGGAACCTCCTATCTGAAAATTTAAAAATTCTTAAAAAATTCGTCCAAAATCTTGATGTCTCCAATCTCTTGTTTTGTACGTTTTTTCCACGTGTCTTGACATCCAATGTATCCCTGCAAAGTTTGGTGAAGATCTGAGTATGTAGTTTTTGACCTTTTCTGGAACCTCCCATCTGAAAATTTGAAAATTCTTAAAAAATTCGACCAAAATCTTGATGTCTCCAATCTTTTGTTTTGTACGTTTTTTCCACGTGTCTTGACACATAATGTATCCATGCAAAGTTTGGTGAAGATCTGAGTATGTAGTTTTTGACCTTATATGGAACCTCCTATCTGAAAATTTGAAAATTCTTAAAAAATTCGTCCAAAATCTTGATGTCTCCAATCTCTTGTTTTGTACGTTTTTTCCACGTGTCTTGACATCCAATGTATCCCTGCAAAGTTTGGTGAAGATCTGAGTATGTAGTTTTTGACCTTATCTGGAACCTCCCATCTGAAAATTTGAAAATTCCTAAAAAATCCGTGCAAAATCTTGATGACCCCAATCTCTTGTTTTGTACGTTTTTTCCACGTGTCTTGACATCCAATGTATTCCTGCAATGTTTGGTGAAGATCTGAGTATGTAGTTTTTGACCTTATATGGAACCTCCTATCTGAAAATTTGAAAATTCTTAAAAAATTCGTCCAAAATCTTGATGTCACCAATCCTATGTTTTGTATGTTTTTTCCACGTGTCTTGACATCCAATGTATCCATGCAAAGTTTGGTGAAGATCTGAGTATGTCGTTTTTGACCTTATCTGGAACCTCCCATCTGAAAATTTGAAAATTCTTAAAAAATTCGTCCAAAATTTTGATGTCTCCAATCTCTTGTTTTGTACGTTTTTTCCACGTGTCTTGACATCCAATGTATCCCTGCAATGTTTGGTGAAGATCTGAGTATGTAGTTTTTGACCTTATCTGGAACCTCCCATCTGAAAATTTGAAAATTCCTAAAAAATCCGTCCAAAATCTTGATGACCCCAATCTCTTGTTTTGTACGTTTTTTCCACGTGTCTTGACATCCAATGTATCCCTGCAAAGTTTGGTGAAGATCTGAGTATGTAGTTTTTGACCTTATCTGGAACCTCCTATCTGAAAATTTGAAAATTCTTAAAAAATTCGTCCAAAATCTTGATGTCTCCAATCTCTTGTTTTGTACGTTTTTTCCACGTGTCTTGATATCCAATGTATCCCTGCAAAGTTTGGTGAAGATCTGAGTATGTCGTTTTTGACCTTATCTGGAACATCCTTTCTGAAAATTTGAAAATTGTTAAAAAATTCGTCCAAAATCTTGATGTCTCCAATCTCTTTTTTGTACGTTTTTTCCACGTGTCTTGACATCCAATGTATCCCTGCAAAGTTTGGTGAAGATCTGAGTATGTAGTTTTTGACCTTATCTGGAACCTCCCATCTGAAAATTTGAAAATTCTTCAAAAATTCGACCAAAATCTTGATGTCTCCAATCTTTTGTTTTGTACGTTTTTTCCACGTGTCTTGACACATAATGTATCCATGCAAAGTTTGGTGAAGATCTGAGTATGTAGTTTTTGACCTTATATGGAACCTCCTATCTGAAAATTTGAAAATTCTTAAAAAATTCGTCCAAAATCTTGATGTCTCCAATCTCTTGTTTTGTACGTTTTTTCCACGTGTCTTGACATCCAATGTATCCCTGCAAAGTTTGGTGAAGATCTGAGTATGTAGTTTTTGACCTTATCTGGAACCTCCCATCTGAAAATTTGAAAATTCCTAAAAAATCCGTGCAAAATCTTGATGACCCCAATCTCTTGTTTTGTACGTTTTTTCCACGTGTCTTGACATCCAATGTATTCCTGCAATGTTTGGTGAAGATCTGAGTATGTAGTTTTTGACCTTATATGGAACCTCCTATCTGAAAATTTGAAAATTCTTAAAAAATTCGACCAAAATCTTGATGTTCCGAATCCTATGTTTTGTATGTTTTTTCCACGTGTCTTGACATCCAATGTATCCATGCAAAGTTTGGTGAAGATCTGAGTATGTAGTTTTTGACCTTATATTGAACCTCCCATCTGAAAATTTGAAAATTCTTAAAAAATTCGTCCAAAATCTTGATGACCCCAATCTCTTGTTTTGTACGTTTTTCCACGTGTCTTGACATCCAAAGTATCCCTGCAAAGTTTGGTGAAGATCTGAGTATGTAGTTTTTGACCTTATATGGAACCTCCTTTCTGAAAATTTGAGAATTCTTAAAAAAATTCGTCCAAAATCTTGATGTCTCCAATCTCTTGTTTTGTACGTTTTTTCCACGTGTCTTGACATCCAATGTATCCATGCAAAGTTTGGTGAAGATCTGAGTATGTCGTTTTTGACCTTATCTGGAACCTCCCATCTGAAAATTTGAAAATTCTTAAAAAATTCGTCGAAAATCTTGATGTCTCCAATCTTTTGTTTTGTACGTTTTTTCCACGTGTCTTGACATACAAAGTATCCCTGCAACGTTTGGTGAAGATCTGAGTATGTAGTTTTTGACCTTATCTGGAACCTCCTATCTGAAAATTTGAAAATTCTTCAAAAATTCGTCGAAATTCTTGATGTCTCCAATCTCTTGTTTTGTACGTTTTTTCCACGTGTCTTGACATCCAATGTATTCCTGCAATGTTTGGTGGAGATCTGAGTATGTAGTTTTAGACCTTATCTGGAACCTCCTATCTGAAAATTTGAAAATTCTTCAAAAATTCGTCCAAAATCTTGATGTCTCCAATCTCTTGTTTTGTACGTTTTTTCCACGTGTCTCGACCTCCAATGGATCCCTGCAAAGTTTGGTGAAGATCTGAGTATGTCGTTTTTGACCTTATCTGGAACATCCTTTCTGAAAATTTGAAAATTCTTAAAAAATTCGTCGAAAATCTTGATGTCTCCAATCTCTTGTTTTGTACGTTTTTTCCACGTGTCTTGACATCCAATGTATCCCTGCAAAGTTTGGTGAAGATCTGAGTATGTAGTTTTTGACCTTATCTGGAACCTCCCATCTGAAAATTTGAAAATTCTTAAAAAATTCGACCAATATCTTGATGTCTCCAATCTCTTGTTTTGTACGTTTTTTCCACGTGTCTTGACACATAATGTATCCATGCAAAGTTTGGTGAAGATCTGAGTATGTAGTTTTTGACTTTATATGGAACCTCCTATCTGAAAATTTAAAAATTCTTAAAAAATTCGTCCAAAATCTTGATGTCTCCAATCTCTTGTTTTGTACGTTTTTTCCACGTGTCTTGACATCCAATGTATCCCTGCAAAGTTTGGTGAAGATCTGAGTATGTAGTTTTTGACCTTTTCTGGAACCTCCCATCTGAAAATTTGAAAATTCTTAAAAAATTCGACCAAAATCTTGATGTCTCCAATCTTTTGTTTTGTACGTTTTTTCCACGTGTCTTGACACATAATGTATCCATGCAAAGTTTGGTGAAGATCTGAGTATGTAGTTTTTGACCTTATATGGAACCTCCTATCTGAAAATTTGAAAATTCTTTAAAAATTCGTCCAAAATCTTGATGTCTCCAATCTCTTGTTTTGTACGTTTTTTCCACGTGTCTTGACATCCAATGTATCCCTGCAAAGTTTGGTGAAGATCTGAGTATGTAGTTTTTGACCTTATCTGGAACCTCCCATCTGAAAATTTGAAAATTCCTAAAAAATCCGTGCAAAATCTTGATGACCCCAATCTCTTGTTTTGTACGTTTTTTCCACGTGTCTTGACATCCAATGTATTCCTGCAATGTTTGGTGAAGATCTGAGTATGTAGTTTTTGACCTTATATGGAACCTCCTATCTGAAAATTTGAAAATTCTTAAAAAATTCGACCAAAATCTTGATGTTCCGAATCCTATGTTTTGTATGTTTTTTCCACGTGTCTTGACATCCAATGTATCCATGCAAAGTTTGGTGAAGATCTGAGTATGTAGTTTTTGACCTTATATTGAACCTCCCATCTGAAAATTTGAAAATTCTTAAAAAATTCGTCCAAAATCTTGACGACCCCAATCTCTTGTTTTGTACGTTTTTTCCACGTGTCTTGACATCCAAAGTATCCCTGCAAAGTTTGGTGAAGATCTGAGTATGTAGTTTTTGACCTTATATGGAACCTCCTTTCTGAAAATTTGAGAATTCTTAAAAAATTCGTCCAAAATCTTGATGTCTCCAATCTCTTGTTTTGTACGTTTTTTCCACGTGTCTTGACATCCAATGTATCCATGCAAAGTTTGGTGAAGATCTGAGTATGTCGTTTTTGACCTTATCTGGAACCTCCTATCTGAAAATTTGAAAATTCTTAAAAAATTCGTCGAAAATCTTGATGTCTCCAATCTTTTGTTTTGTACGTTTTTTCCACGTGTCTTGACATGCAAAGTATCCCTGCAACGTTTGGTGAAGATCTGAGTATGTCGTTTTTGAACTTATCTGGAACATCCTTTCTGAAAATTTGAAAATTCTTAAAAAATTCGTCGAAAATCTTGATGTCTCCAATCTCTTGTTTTGTACGTTTTTTCCACGTGTCTTGACATCCAATGTATCCCTGCAAAGTTTGGTGAAGATCTGAGTATGTAGTTTTTGACCTTATATGGAACCTCCTATCTGAAAATTTGAAAATTCTTAAAAAATTCGTCCAAAATCTTGATGTCTCCAATCTCTTGTTTTGTACGTTTTTTCCACGTGTCTCGACCTCCAATGGATCCCTGCAAAGTTTGGTGAAGATCTGAGTATGTCGTTTTTGACCTTATCTGGAACCTCCCATCTGAAAATTTGAAAATTCTTAAAAAATTCGTCGAAAATCTTGATGTCTCCGATCTCTTGTTTTGTACGTTTTTTCCACGTGCCTTGACATGCAAAGTATTCCTGCAAAGTTTGGTGAAGATCTGAGTATGTAGTTTTTGACCTCATCTGGAACCTCCTATCTGAAAATTTGAAAATTCTTAAAAAATTCGTCCAAAATCTTGATGTCTCCAATCTCTTGTTTTGTACGTTTTTTCCACGTGTCTTGACATCCAATGTATCCCTGCAATGTTTGGTGAAGATCTGAGTATGTAGTTTTTGACCTTATCTGGAACCTCCCATCTGAAAATTTGAAAATTCCTAAAAAATCCGTCCAAAATCTTGATGACCCCAATCTCTTGTTTTGTACTTTTTTTCCACGTGTCTCGACCTCCAATGTATCCATGCAAAGTTTGGTGAAGATCTGAGTATGTAGTTTTTGACCTTATATTGAACCTCCCATCTGAAAATTTGAAAATTCTTAAAAAATTCGTCCAAAATCTTGATGACCCCAATCTCTTGTTTTGTACGTTTTTTCCACGTGTCTTGACATCCAATGTATCCATGCAAAGTTTGGTGAAGATCTGAGTATGTCGTTTTTGATCTTATCTGGAACCTCCCATCTGAAAATTTGAAAATTCTTAAAAAATTCGTCGAAAATCTTGATGTCTCCAATCTTTTGTTTTGTACGTTTTTTCCACGTGTCTTGACATGCAAAGTATCCCTGCAACGTTTGGTGAAGATCTGAGTATGAAGTTTTTGACCTTATCTGGAACCTCCTATCTGAAAATTTGAAAATTCTTCAAAAATTCGTCGAAAATCTTGATGTCTCCAATCTCTTGTTTTGTACGTTTTTTCCACGTGTCTTGACATCCAATGTATTCCTGCAATGTTTGGTGGAGATCTGAGTATGTAGTTTTAGACCTTATCTGGAACCTCCTATCTGAAAATTTGAAAATTCTTCAAAAATTCGTCCAAAATCTTGATGTCTCCAATCTCTTGTTTTGTACGTTTTTTCCACGTGTCTCGACCTCCAATGGATCCCTGCAAAGTTTGGTGAAGATCTGAGTATGTCGTTTTTGACCTTATCTGGAACATCCTTTCTGAAAATTTGAAAATTCTTAAAAAATTCGTCGAAAATCTTGATGTCTCCAATCTCTTGTTTTGTACGTTTTTTCCACGTGTCTTGACATCCAATGTATCCCTGCAAAGTTTGGTGAAGATCTGAGTATGTAGTTTTTGACCTTATCTGGAACCTCCCATCTGAAAATTTGAAAATTCTTAAAAAATTCGACCAATATCTTGATGTCTCCAATCTCTTGTTTTGTACGTTTTTTCCACGTGTCTTGACACATAATGTATCCATGCAAAGTTTGGTGAAGATCTGAGTATGTAGTTTTTGACCTTATATGGAACCTCCTATCTGAAAATTTAAAAATTCTTAAAAAATTCGTCCAAAATCTTGATGTCTCCAATCTCTTGTTTTGTACGTTTTTTCCACGTGTCTTGACATCCAATGTATCCCTGCAAAGTTTGGTGAAGATCTGAGTATGTAGTTTTTGACCTTATCTGGAACCTCCCATCTGAAAATTTGAAAATTCTTAAAAAATTCGACCAAAATCTTGATGTCTCCAATCTTTTGTTTTGTACGTTTTTTCCACGTGTCTTGACACATAATGTATCCATGCAAAGTTTGGTGAAGATCTGAGTATGTAGTTTTTGACCTTATATGGAACCTCCTATCTGAAAATTTGAAAATTCTTAAAAAATTCGTCCAAAATCTTGATGTCTCCAATCTCTTGTTTTGTACGTTTTTTCCACGTGTCTTGACATCCAATGTATCCCTGCAAAGTTTGGTGAAGATCTGAGTATGTAGTTTTTGACCTTATCTGGAACCTCCCATCTGAAAATTTGAAAATTCCTAAAAAATCCGTGCAAAATCTTGATGACCCCAATCTCTTGTTTTGTACGTTTTTTCCACGTGTCTTGACATCCAATGTATTCCTGCAATGTTTGGTGAAGATCTGAGTATGTAGTTTTTGACCTTATATGGAACCTCCTATCTGAAAATTTTAAAATTCTTAAAAAATTCGACCAAAATCTTGATGTTCCGAATCCTATGTTTTGTATGTTTTTTCCACGTGTCTTGACATCCAATGTATCCATGCAAAGTTTGGTGAAGATCTGAGTATGTAGTTTTTGACCTTATATTGAACCTCCCATCTGAAAATTTGAAAATTCTTAAAAAATTCGTCCAAAATCTTGATGACCCCAATCTCTTGTTTTGTACGTTTTTTCCACGTGTCTTGACATCCAAAGTATCCCTGCAAAGTTTGGTGAAGATCTGAGTATGTAGTTTTTGACCTTATATGGAACCTCCTTTCTGAAAATTTGAGAATTCTTAAAAAATTCGTCCAAAATCTTGATGTCTCCAATCTCTTGTTTTGAACGTTTTTTCCACGTGTCTTGACATCCAATGTATCCATGCAAAGTTTGGTGAAGATCTGAGTATGTCGTTTTTGACCTTATCTGGAACCTCCCATCTGAAAATTTGAAAATTCTTAAAAAATTCGTCGAAAATCTTGATGTCTCCAATCTTTTGTCTTGTACGTTTTTTCCACGTGTCTTGACATGCAAAGTATCCCTGCAACGTTTGGTGAAGATCTGAGTATGTAGTTTTTGACCTTATCTGGAACCTCCTATCTGAAAATTTGAAAATTCTTCAAAAATTCGTCGAAAATCTTGATGTCTCCAATCTCTTGTTTTGTACGTTTTTTCCACGTGTCTTGACATCCAATGTATTCCTGCAATGTTTGGTGGAGATCTGAGTATGTAGTTTTAGACCTTATCTGGAACCTCCAATCTGAAAATTTGAAAATTCTTCAAAAATTCGTCCAAAATCTTGATGTCTCCAATCTCTTGTTTTGTACGTTTTTTCCACGTGTCTCGACCTCCAATGGATCCCTGCAAAGTTTGGTGAAGATCTGAGTATGTCGTTTTTGACCTTATCTGGAACATCCTTTCTGAAAATTTGAAAATTCTTAAAAAATTCGTCGAAAATCTTGATGTCTCCAATCTCTTGTTTTGTACGTTTTTTCCACGTGTCTTGACATCCAATGTATCCCTGCAAAGTTTGGTGAAGATCTGAGTATGTAGTTTTTGACCTTATATGGAACCTCCTATCTGAAAATTTGAAAATTCTTAAAAAATTCGTCCAAAATCTTGATGTCTCCAATCTCTTGTTTTGTACGTTTTTTCCACGTGTCTCGACCTCCAATGGATCCCTGCAAAGTTTGGTGAAGATCTGAGTATGTCGTTTTTGACCTTATCTGGAACCTCCCATCTGAAAATTTGAAAATTCTTAAAAAATTCGTCGAAAATCTTGATGTCTCCGATCTCTTGTTTTGTACGTTTTTTTCCACGTGTCTTGACATGCAAAGTATTCCTGCAAAGTTTGGTGAAGATCTGAGTATGTAGTTTTTGACCTCATCTGGAACCTCCTATCTGAAAATTTGAAAATTCGTAAAAAATTCGTCCAAAATCTTGATGTCTCCAATCTCTTGTTTTGTACGTTTTTTCCACGTGTCTTGACATCCAATGTATCCCTGCAATGTTTGGTGAAGATCTGAGTATGTAGTTTTTGACCTTATCTGGAACCTCCCATCTGAAAATTTGAAAATTCTTAAAAAATTCGACCAAAATCTTGATGTCTCCAATCTTTTGTTTTGTACGTTTTTTCCACGTGTCTTGACACATAATGGATCCCTGCAAAGTTTGGTGAAGATCTGAGTATGTCGTTTTTGACCTTATCTGGAACATCCTTTCTGAAAATTTGAAAATTCTTAAAAAATTCGTCGAAAATCTTGATGTCTCCAATCTCTTGTTTTGTACGTTTTTTCCACGTGTCTTGACATCCAATGTATCCCTGCAAAGTTTGGTGAAGATCTGAGTATGTAGTTTTTGATCTTATCTGGAACCTCCCATCTGAAAATTTGAAAATTCTTAAAAAATTCGACCAATATCTTGATGTCTCCAATCTCTTGTTTTGTACGTTTTTTCCACGTGTCTTGACACATAATGTATCCATGCAAAGTTTGGTGAAGATCTGAGTACGTAGTTTTTGACCTTATATGGAACCTCCTATCTGAAAATTTAAAAATTCTTAAAAAATTCGTCCAAAATCTTGATGTCTCCAATCTCTTGTTTTGTACGTTTTTTCCACGTGTCTTGACATCCAATGTATCCCTGCAAAGTTTGGTGAAGATCTGAGTATGTAGTTTTTGACCTTATCTGGAACCTCCAATCTGAAAATTTGAAAATTCCTAAAAAATCCGTGCAAAATCTTGATGACCCCAATCTCTTGTTTTGTACGTTTTTTCCACGTGTCTTGACATCCAATGTATTCCTGCAATGTTTGGTGAAGATCTGAGTATGTAGTTTTTGACCTTATATGGAACCTCCTATCTGAAAATTTGAAAATTCTTAAAAAATTCGACCAAAATCTTGATGTTCCGAATCCTATGTTTTGTATGTTTTTTCCACGTGTCTTGACATCCAATGTATCCATGCAAAGTTTGGTGAAGATCTGAGTATGTAGTTTTTGACCTTATATTGAACCTCCCATCTGAAAATTTGAAAATTCTTAAAAAATTCGTCCAAAATCTTGATGACCCCAATCTCTTGTTTTGTACGTTTTTTCCACGTGTCTTGACATCCAAAGTATCCCTGCAAAGTTTGGTGAAGATCTGAGTATGTAGTTTTTGACCTTATATGGAACCTCCTTTCTGAAAATTTGAGAATTCTTAAAAAATTCGTCCAAAATCTTGATGTCTCCAATCTCTTGTTTTGTACGTTTTTTCCACGTGTCTTGACATCCAATGTATCCATGCAAAGTTTGGTGAAGATCTGAGTATGTCGTTTTTGACCTTATCTGGAACCTCCCATCTGAAAATTTGAAAATTCTTAAAAAATTCGTCGAAAATCTTGATGTCTCCAATCTTTTGTTTTGTACGTTTTTTCCACGTGTCTTGACATGCAAAGTATCCCTGCAACGTTTGGTGAAGATGTGAGTATGTAGTTTTTGACCTTATCTGGAACCTCCTATCTGAAAATTTGAAAATTCTTAAAAAATTCGTCGAAAATCTTGATGTCTCCAATCTCTTGTTTTGTACGTTTTTTCCACGTGTCTTGACATCCAATGTATTCCTGCAATGTTTGGTGGAGATCTGAGTATGTAGTTTTAGACCTTATCTGGAACCTCCTATCTGAAAATTTGAAAATTCTTCAAAAATTCTTCCAAAATCTTGATGTCTCCAATCTCTTGTTTTGTACGTTTTTTCCACGTGTCTCGACCTCCAATGGATCCCTGCAAAGTTTGGTGAAGATCTGAGTATGTCGTTTTTGACCTTATCTGGAACATCCTTTCTGAAAATTTGAAAATTCTTAAAAAATTCGTCGAAAATCTTGATGTCTCCAATCTCTTGTTTTGTACGTTTTTTCCACGTGTCTTGACATCCAATGTATCCCTGCAAAGTTTGGTGAAGATCTGAGTATGTAGTTTTTGACCTTATATGGAACCTCCTATCTGAAAATTTGAAAATTCTTAAAAAATTCGTCCAAAATCTTGATGTCTCCAATCTCTTGTTTTGTACGTTTTTTCCACGTGTCTCGACCTCCAATGGATCCCTGCAAAGTTTGGTGAAGATCTGAGTATGTCGTTTTTGACCTTATCTGGAACCTCCCATCTGAAAATTTGAAAATTCTTAAAAAATTCGTCGAAAATCTTGATGTCTTCGATCTCTTGTTTTGTACGTTTTTTCCACGTGTCTTGACATGCAAAGTATTCCTGCAAAGTTTGGTGAAGATCTGAGTATGTAGTTTTTGACCTCATCTGGAACCTCCTATCTGAAAATTTGAAAATTCTTAAAAAATTCGTCCAAAATCTTGATGTCTCCAATCTCTTGATTTGTACGTTTTTTCCACGTGTCTTGACATCCAATGTATCCCTGCAATGTTTGGTGAAGATCTGAGTATGTAGTTTTTGACCTTATCTGGAACCTCCCATCTGAAAATTTGAAAATTCCTAAAAAATCCGTCCAAAATCTTGATGACCCCAATCTCTTGTTTTGTACTTTTTTTCCACGTGTCTCGACCTCCAATGTATCCCTGCAAAGTTTGGTGAAGATCTGAGTATGTAGTTTTTGACCTTATATGGAACCTCCTATCTGAAAATTTGAAAATTCTTAAAAAATTCGTCCAAAATCTTGATGTCACCAATCCTATGTTTTGTATGTTTTTTCCACGTGTCTTGACATCCAATGTATCCATGCAAAGTTTGGTGAAGATCTGAGTATGTCGTTTTTGACCTTATCTGGAACGTCCCATCTGAAAATTTGAAAATTCTTAAAAAATTCGTCGAAAATCTTGATGTCTCCGATCTCTTGTTTTGAACGTTTTTTCCACGTGTCTTGACATGCAAAGTATTCCTGCAAAGTTTGGTGAAGATCTGAGTATGTAGTTTTTGACCTCATCTGGAACCTCCTATCTGAAAATTTGAAAATTCTTAAAAAATTCGTCCAAAATTTTGATGTCTCCAATCTCTTGTTTTGTACGTTTTTTCCACGTGTCTTGACATCCAATGTATCCCTGCAATGTTTGGTGAAGATCTGAGTATGTAGTTTTTGACCTTATCTGGAACCTCCCATCTGAAAATTTGAAAATTCCTAAAAAATCCGTCCAAAACCTTGATGACCCCAATCTCTTGTTTTGTACGTTTTTTCCACGTGTCTTGACATCCAATGTATCCCTGCAAAGTTTGGTGAAGATCTGAGTATGTAGTTTTTGACCTTATCTGGAACCTCCTATCTGAAAATTTGAAAATTCTTAAAAAATTCGTCCAAAATCTTGATGTCTCCAATCTCTTGTTTTGTACGTTTTTTCCACGTGTCTTGATATCCAATGTATCCCTGCAAAGTTTGGTGAAGATCTGAGTATGTCGTTTTTGACCTTATCTGGAACATCCTTTCTGAAAATTTGAAAATTGTTAAAAAATTCGTCCAAAATCTTGATGTCTCCAATCTCTTTTTTGTACGTTTTTTCCACGTGTCTTGACATCCAATGTATCCCTGCAAAGTTTGGTGAAGATCTGAGTATGTAGTTTTTGATCTTATCTGGAACCTCCCATCTGAAAATTTGAAAATTCTTAAAAAATTCGTCGAAAATCTTGATGTCTCCGATCTCTTGTTTTGTACGTTTTTTCCACGTGCCTTGACATGCAAAGTATTCCTGCAAAGTTTGGTGAAGATCTGAGTATGTAGTTTTTGACCTCATCTGGAACCTCCTATCTGAAAATTTGAAAATTCTTAAAAAATTCGTCCAAAATCTTGATGTCTCCAATCTCTTGTTTTGTACGTTTTTTCCACGTGTCTTGACATCCAATGTATCCCTGCAATGTTTGGTGAAGATCTGAGTATGTAGTTTTTGACCTTATCTGGAACCTCCCATCTGAAAATTTGAAAATTCCTAAAAAATCCGTCCAAAATCTTGATGACCCCAATCTCTTGTTTTGTACTTTTTTTCCACGTGTCTCGACCTCCAATGTATCCATGCAAAGTTTGGTGAAGATCTGAGTATGTAGTTTTTGACCTTATATTGAACCTCCCATCTGAAAATTTGAAAATTCTTAAAAAATTCGTCCAAAATCTTGATGACCCCAATCTCTTGTTTTGTACGTTTTTTCCACGTGTCTTGACATCCAATGTATCCATGCAAAGTTTGGTGAAGATCTGAGTATGTCGTTTTTGATCTTATCTGGAACCTCCCATCTGAAAATTTGAAAATTCTTAAAAAATTCGTCGAAAATCTTGATGTCTCCAATCTTTTGTTTTGTACGTTTTTTCCACGTGTCTTGACATGCAAAGTATCCCTGCAACGTTTGGTGAAGATCTGAGTATGAAGTTTTTGACCTTATCTGGAACCTCCTATCTGAAAATTTGAAAATTCTTCAAAAATTCGTCGAAAATCTTGATGTCTCCAATCTCTTGTTTTGTACGTTTTTTCCACGTGTCTTGACATCCAATGTATTCCTGCAATGTTTGGTGGAGATCTGAGTATGTAGTTTTAGACCTTATCTGGAACCTCCTATCTGAAAATTTGAAAATTCTTCAAAAATTCGTCCAAAATCTTGATGTCTCCAATCTCTTGTTTTGTACGTTTTTTCCACGTGTCTCGACCTCCAATGGATCCCTGCAAAGTTTGGTGAAGATCTGAGTATGTCGTTTTTGACCTTATCTGGAACATCCTTTCTGAAAATTTGAAAATTCTTAAAAAATTCGTCGAAAATCTTGATGTCTCCAATCTCTTGTTTTGTACGTTTTTTCCACGTGTCTTGACATCCAATGTATCCCTGCAAAGTTTGGTGAAGATCTGAGTATGTAGTTTTTGACCTTATCTGGAACCTCCCATCTGAAAATTTGAAAATTCTTAAAAAATTCGACCAATATCTTGATGTCTCCAATCTCTTGTTTTGTACGTTTTTTCCACGTGTCTTGACACATAATGTATCCATGCAAAGTTTGGTGAAGATCTGAGTATGTAGTTTTTGACCTTATATGGAACCTCCTATCTGAAAATTTAAAAATTCTTAAAAAATTCGTCCAAAATCTTGATGTCTCCAATCTCTTGTTTTGTACGTTTTTTCCACGTGTCTTGACATCCAATGTATCCCTGCAAAGTTTGGTGAAGATCTGAGTATGTAGTTTTTGACCTTATCTGGAACCTCCCATCTGAAAATTTGAAAATTCTTAAAAAATTCGACCAAAATCTTGATGTCTCCAATCTTTTGTTTTGTACGTTTTTTCCACGTGTCTTGACACATAATGTATCCATGCAAAGTTTGGTGAAGATCTGAGTATGTAGTTTTTGACCTTATATGGAACCTCCTATCTGAAAATTTGAAAATTCTTAAAAAATTCGTCCAAAATCTTGATGTCTCCAATCTCTTGTTTTGTACGTTTTTTCCACGTGTCTTGACATCCAATGTATCCCTGCAAAGTTTGGTGAAGATCTGAGTATGTAGTTTTTGACCTTATCTGGAACCTCCCATCTGAAAATTTGAAAATTCCTAAAAAATCCGTGCAAAATCTTGATGACCCCAATCTCTTGTTTTGTACGTTTTTTCCACGTGTCTTGACATCCAATGTATTCCTGCAATGTTTGGTGAAGATCTGAGTATGTAGTTTTTGACCTTATATGGAACCTCCTATCTGAAAATTTTAAAATTCTTAAAAAATTCGACCAAAATCTTGATGTTCCGAATCCTATGTTTTGTATGTTTTTTCCACGTGTCTTGACATCCAATGTATCCATGCAAAGTTTGGTGAAGATCTGAGTATGTAGTTTTTGACCTTATATTGAACCTCCCATCTGAAAATTTGAAAATTCTTAAAAAATTCGTCCAAAATCTTGATGACCCCAATCTCTTGTTTTGTACGTTTTTTCCACGTGTCTTGACATCCAAAGTATCCCTGCAAAGTTTGGTGAAGATCTGAGTATGTAGTTTTTGACCTTATATGGAACCTCCTTTCTGAAAATTTGAGAATTCTTAAAAAATTCGTCCAAAATCTTGATGTCTCCAATCTCTTGTTTTGAACGTTTTTTCCACGTGTCTTGACATCCAATGTATCCATGCAAAGTTTGGTGAAGATCTGAGTATGTCGTTTTTGACCTTATCTGGAACCTCCCATCTGAAAATTTGAAAATTCTTAAAAAATTCGTCGAAAATCTTGATGTCTCCAATCTTTTGTCTTGTACGTTTTTTCCACGTGTCTTGACATGCAAAGTATCCCTGCAACGTTTGGTGAAGATCTGAGTATGTAGTTTTTGACCTTATCTGGAACCTCCTATCTGAAAATTTGAAAATTCTTCAAAAATTCGTCGAAAATCTTGATGTCTCCAATCTCTTGTTTTGTACGTTTTTTCCACGTGTCTTGACATCCAATGTATTCCTGCAATGTTTGGTGGAGATCTGAGTATGTAGTTTTAGACCTTATCTGGAACCTCCAATCTGAAAATTTGAAAATTCTTCAAAAATTCGTCCAAAATCTTGATGTCTCCAATCTCTTGTTTTGTACGTTTTTTCCACGTGTCTCGACCTCCAATGGATCCCTGCAAAGTTTGGTGAAGATCTGAGTATGTCGTTTTTGACCTTATCTGGAACATCCTTTCTGAAAATTTGAAAATTCTTAAAAAATTCGTCGAAAATCTTGATGTCTCCAATCTCTTGTTTTGTACGTTTTTTCCACGTGTCTTGACATCCAATGTATCCCTGCAAAGTTTGGTGAAGATCTGAGTATGTAGTTTTTGACCTTATATGGAACCTCCTATCTGAAAATTTGAAAATTCTTAAAAAATTCGTCCAAAATCTTGATGTCTCCAATCTCTTGTTTTGTACGTTTTTTCCACGTGTCTCGACCTCCAATGGATCCCTGCAAAGTTTGGTGAAGATCTGAGTATGTCGTTTTTGACCTTATCTGGAACCTCCCATCTGAAAATTTGAAAATTCTTAAAAAATTCGTCGAAAATCTTGATGTCTCCGATCTCTTGTTTTGTACGTTTTTTTCCACGTGTCTTGACATGCAAAGTATTCCTGCAAAGTTTGGTGAAGATCTGAGTATGTAGTTTTTGACCTCATCTGGAACCTCCTATCTGAAAATTTGAAAATTCGTAAAAAATTCGTCCAAAATCTTGATGTCTCCAATCTCTTGTTTTGTACGTTTTTTCCACGTGTCTTGACATCCAATGTATCCCTGCAATGTTTGGTGAAGATCTGAGTATGTAGTTTTTGACCTTATCTGGAACCTCCCATCTGAAAATTTGAAAATTCTTAAAAAATTCGACCAAAATCTTGATGTCTCCAATCTTTTGTTTTGTACGTTTTTTCCACGTGTCTTGACACATAATGGATCCCTGCAAAGTTTGGTGAAGATCTGAGTATGTCGTTTTTGACCTTATCTGGAACATCCTTTCTGAAAATTTGAAAATTCTTAAAAAATTCGTCGAAAATCTTGATGTCTCCAATCTCTTGTTTTGTACGTTTTTTCCACGTGTCTTGACATCCAATGTATCCCTGCAAAGTTTGGTGAAGATCTGAGTATGTAGTTTTTGATCTTATCTGGAACCTCCCATCTGAAAATTTGAAAATTCTTAAAAAATTCGACCAATATCTTGATGTCTCCAATCTCTTGTTTTGTACGTTTTTTCCACGTGTCTTGACACATAATGTATCCATGCAAAGTTTGGTGAAGATCTGAGTACGTAGTTTTTGACCTTATATGGAACCTCCTATCTGAAAATTTAAAAATTCTTAAAAAATTCGTCCAAAATCTTGATGTCTCCAATCTCTTGTTTTGTACGTTTTTTCCACGTGTCTTGACATCCAATGTATCCCTGCAAAGTTTGGTGAAGATCTGAGTATGTAGTTTTTGACCTTATCTGGAACCTCCAATCTGAAAATTTGAAAATTCCTAAAAAATCCGTGCAAAATCTTGATGACCCCAATCTCTTGTTTTGTACGTTTTTTCCACGTGTCTTGACATCCAATGTATTCCTGCAATGTTTGGTGAAGATCTGAGTATGTAGTTTTTGACCTTATATGGAACCTCCTATCTGAAAATTTGAAAATTCTTAAAAAATTCGACCAAAATCTTGATGTTCCGAATCCTATGTTTTGTATGTTTTTTCCACGTGTCTTGACATCCAATGTATCCATGCAAAGTTTGGTGAAGATCTGAGTATGTAGTTTTTGACCTTATATTGAACCTCCCATCTGAAAATTTGAAAATTCTTAAAAAATTCGTCCAAAATCTTGATGACCCCAATCTCTTGTTTTGTACGTTTTTTCCACGTGTCTTGACATCCAAAGTATCCCTGCAAAGTTTGGTGAAGATCTGAGTATGTAGTTTTTGACCTTATATGGAACCTCCTTTCTGAAAATTTGAGAATTCTTAAAAAATTCGTCCAAAATCTTGATGTCTCCAATCTCTTGTTTTGTACGTTTTTTCCACGTGTCTTGACATCCAATGTATCCATGCAAAGTTTGGTGAAGATCTGAGTATGTCGTTTTTGACCTTATCTGGAACCTCCCATCTGAAAATTTGAAAATTCTTAAAAAATTCGTCGAAAATCTTGATGTCTCCAATCTTTTGTTTTGTACGTTTTTTCCACGTGTCTTGACATGCAAAGTATCCCTGCAACGTTTGGTGAAGATGTGAGTATGTAGTTTTTGACCTTATCTGGAACCTCCTATCTGAAAATTTGAAAATTCTTAAAAAATTCGTCGAAAATCTTGATGTCTCCAATCTCTTGTTTTGTACGTTTTTTCCACGTGTCTTGACATCCAATGTATTCCTGCAATGTTTGGTGGAGATCTGAGTATGTAGTTTTAGACCTTATCTGGAACCTCCTATCTGAAAATTTGAAAATTCTTCAAAAATTCTTCCAAAATCTTGATGTCTCCAATCTCTTGTTTTGTACGTTTTTTCCACGTGTCTCGACCTCCAATGGATCCCTGCAAAGTTTGGTGAAGATCTGAGTATGTCGTTTTTGACCTTATCTGGAACATCCTTTCTGAAAATTTGAAAATTCTTAAAAAATTCGTCGAAAATCTTGATGTCTCCAATCTCTTGTTTTGTACGTTTTTTCCACGTGTCTTGACATCCAATGTATCCCTGCAAAGTTTGGTGAAGATCTGAGTATGTAGTTTTTGACCTTATATGGAACCTCCTATCTGAAAATTTGAAAATTCTTAAAAAATTCGTCCAAAATCTTGATGTCTCCAATCTCTTGTTTTGTACGTTTTTTCCACGTGTCTCGACCTCCAATGGATCCCTGCAAAGTTTGGTGAAGATCTGAGTATGTCGTTTTTGACCTTATCTGGAACCTCCCATCTGAAAATTTGAAAATTCTTAAAAAATTCGTCGAAAATCTTGATGTCTTCGATCTCTTGTTTTGTACGTTTTTTCCACGTGTCTTGACATGCAAAGTATTCCTGCAAAGTTTGGTGAAGATCTGAGTATGTAGTTTTTGACCTCATCTGGAACCTCCTATCTGAAAATTTGAAAATTCTTAAAAAATTCGTCCAAAATCTTGATGTCTCCAATCTCTTGATTTGTACGTTTTTTCCACGTGTCTTGACATCCAATGTATCCCTGCAATGTTTGGTGAAGATCTGAGTATGTAGTTTTTGACCTTATCTGGAACCTCCCATCTGAAAATTTGAAAATTCCTAAAAAATCCGTCCAAAATCTTGATGACCCCAATCTCTTGTTTTGTACTTTTTTTCCACGTGTCTCGACCTCCAATGTATCCCTGCAAAGTTTGGTGAAGATCTGAGTATGTAGTTTTTGACCTTATATGGAACCTCCTATCTGAAAATTTGAAAATTCTTAAAAAATTCGTCCAAAATCTTGATGTCACCAATCCTATGTTTTGTATGTTTTTTCCACGTGTCTTGACATCCAATGTATCCATGCAAAGTTTGGTGAAGATCTGAGTATGTCGTTTTTGACCTTATCTGGAACGTCCCATCTGAAAATTTGAAAATTCTTAAAAAATTCGTCGAAAATCTTGATGTCTCCGATCTCTTGTTTTGAACGTTTTTTCCACGTGTCTTGACATGCAAAGTATTCCTGCAAAGTTTGGTGAAGATCTGAGTATGTAGTTTTTGACCTCATCTGGAACCTCCTATCTGAAAATTTGAAAATTCTTAAAAAATTCGTCCAAAATTTTGATGTCTCCAATCTCTTGTTTTGTACGTTTTTTCCACGTGTCTTGACATCCAATGTATCCCTGCAATGTTTGGTGAAGATCTGAGTATGTAGTTTTTGACCTTATCTGGAACCTCCCATCTGAAAATTTGAAAATTCCTAAAAAATCCGTCCAAAACCTTGATGACCCCAATCTCTTGTTTTGTACGTTTTTTCCACGTGTCTTGACATCCAATGTATCCCTGCAAAGTTTGGTGAAGATCTGAGTATGTAGTTTTTGACCTTATCTGGAACCTCCTATCTGAAAATTTGAAAATTCTTAAAAAATTCGTCCAAAATCTTGATGTCTCCAATCTCTTGTTTTGTACGTTTTTTCCACGTGTCTTGATATCCAATGTATCCCTGCAAAGTTTGGTGAAGATCTGAGTATGTCGTTTTTGACCTTATCTGGAACATCCTTTCTGAAAATTTGAAAATTGTTAAAAAATTCGTCCAAAATCTTGATGTCTCCAATCTCTTTTTTGTACGTTTTTTCCACGTGTCTTGACATCCAATGTATCCCTGCAAAGTTTGGTGAAGATCTGAGTATGTAGTTTTTGACCTTATCTGGAACCTCCCATCTGAAAATTTGAAAATTCTTAAAAAATTCGACCAAAATCTTGATGTCTCCAATCTTTTGTTTTGTACGTTTTTTCCACGTGTCTTGACACATAATGTATCCATGCAAAGTTTGGTGAAGATCTGAGTATGTAGTTTTTGACCTTATATGGAACCTCCTATCTGAAAATTTGAAAATTCTTAAAAAATTCGTCCAAAATCTTGATGTCTCCAATCTCTTGTTTTGTACGTTTTTTCCACGTGTCTTGACATCCAACGTATCCCTGCAAAGTTTGGTGAAGATCTGAGTATGTAGTTTTTGACCTTATCTGGAACCTCCCATCTGAAAATTTGAAAATTCCTAAAAAATCCGTGCAAAATCTTGATGACCCCAATCTCTTGTTTTGTACGTTTTTTCCACGTGTCTTGACATCCAATGTATCCATGCAAAGTTTGGTGAAGATCTGAGTATGTCGTTTTTGACCTTATCTGGAACCTCCCATCTGAAAATTTGAAAATTCTTAAAAAATTCGTCGAAAATCTTGATGTCTCCAATCTCTTGTTTTGTACGTTTTTTTCCACGTGTCTTGACATGCAAAGTATCCCTGCAACGTTTGGTGAAGATCTGAGTATGTAGTTTTTGACCTTATCTGGAACCTCCTATCTGAAAATTTGAAAATTCTTCAAAAATTCGTCGAAAATCTTGATGTCTCCAATCTCTTGTTTTGTACGTTTTTTCCACGTGTCTTGACATCCAATGTATCCCTGCAATGTTTGGTGGAGATCTGAGTATGTAGTTTTTGACCTTATCTGGGACCTCCTATCAGAAAATTTGAAAATTCTTCAAAAATTCGTCCAAAATCTTGATGTCTCCAATCTCTTGTTTTGTACGTTTTTTCCACGTGTCTCGACCTCCAATGTATCCCTGCAAAGTTTGGTGAAGATCTGAGTATGTCGTTTTTGACCTTATCTGGAACATCCTTTCTGAAAATTTGAAAATTCTTAAAAAATTCGTCGAAAATCTTGATGTCTCCAATCTCTTGTTTTGTACGTTTTTTCCACGTGTCTTGACATCCAATGTATCCCTGCAAAGTTTGGTGAAGATCTGAGTATGTAGTTTTTGACCTTATATGGAACCTCCTTTCTGAAAATTTGAAAATTCTCAAAAAATTCGTCCATAATCTTGATGTCTCCAATCTCTTGTTTTGTACGTTTTTTTCACGTGTCTTGACATCCAATGTATCCCTGCAAAGTTTGGTGAAGATCTGAGTATGTAGTTTTTGACCTTATATGGAACCTCCTATCTGAAAATTTGAAAATTCTTAAAAAATTCGTCCAAAATCTTGATGTCACCAATCCTATGTTTTGTATGTTTTTTCGACGTGTCTTGACATCCAATGTATCCATGCAAAGTTTGGTGAAGATCTGAGTATGTCGTTTTTGACCTTATCTGGAACCTCCCATCTGAAAATTTGAAAATTCTTAAAAAATTAGTCGAAAATCTTGATGTCTCCGATCTCTTGTTTTGTACGTTTTTTCCACGTGTCTTGACATGCAAAGTATTCCTGCAAAGTTTGGTGAAGATCTGAGTATGTAGTTTTTGACCTCATCTGGAACCTCCTATCTGAAAATTTGAAAATTCTTAAAAAATTCGTCCAAAATTTTGATGTCTCCAATCTCTTGTTTTGTACGTTTTTTCCACGTGTCTTGACATCCAATGTATCCCTGCAATGTTTGGTGAAGATCTGAGTATGTAGTTTTTGACCTTATCTGGAACCTCCCATCTGAAAATTTGAAAATTCCTAAAAAATCCGTCCAAAATCTTGATGACCCCAATCTCTTGTTTTGTACGTTTTTTCCACGTGTCTTGACATCCAATGTATCCCTGCAAAGTTTGGTGAAGATCTGAGTATGTCGTTTTTGACCTTATCTGGAACCTCCTATCTGAAAATTTGAAAATTCTTAAAAAATTCGTCCAAAATCTTGATGTCTCCAATCTCTTGTTTTGTACGTTTTTTCCACGTGTCTTGATATCCAATGTATCCCTGCAAAGTTTGGTGAAGATCTGAGTATGTCGTTTTTGACCTTATCTGGAACATCCTTTCTGAAAATTTGAAAATTGTTAAAAAATTCGTCCAAAATCTTGATGTCTCCAATCTCTTTTTGTACGTTTTTTCCACGTGTCTTGACATCCAATGTATCCCTGCAAAGTTTGGTGAAGATCTGAGTATGTAGTTTTTGACCTTATCTGGAACCTCCCATCTGAAAATTTGAAAATTCTTAAAAAATTCGACCAAAATCTTGATGTCTCCAATCTTTTGTTTTGTACGTTTTTTCCACGTGTCTTGACACATAATGTATCCATGCAAAGTTTGGTGAAGATCTGAGTATGTAGTTTTTGACTTTATATGGAACCTCCTGTCTGAAAATTTGAAAATTCTTAAAAAATTCGTCCAAAATCTTGATGTCTCCAATCTCTTGTTTTGTACGTTTTTTCCACGTGTCTTGACATCCAATGTATCCCTGCAAAGTTTGGTGAAGATCTGAGTATGTAGTTTTTGACCTTATCTGGAACCTCCCATCTGAAAATTTGAAAATTCCTAAAAAATCCGTGCAAAATCTTGATGACCCCAATCTCTTGTTTTGTACGTTTTTTCCACGTGTCTTGACATCCAATGTATCCATGCAAAGTTTGGTGAAGATCTGAGTATGTCGTTTTTGACCTTATCTGGAACCTCCCATCTGAAAATTTGAAAATTCTCAAAAAATTCGTCCATAATCTTGATGTCACCAATCCTATGTTTTGTATGTTTTTTCCACGTGTCTTGACATCCAATGTATCCATGCAAAGTTTGGTGAAGATCTGAGTATGTCGTTTTTGACCTTATCTGGAACCTCCCATCTGAAAATTTGAAAATTCTTAAAAAATTCGTCGAAAATCTTGATGTCTCCGATCTCTTGTTTTGTACGTTTTTTCCACGTGTCTTGACATGCAAAGTATTCCTGCAAAGTTTGGTGAAGATCTGAGTATGTAGTTTTTGACCTCATCTGGAACCTCCTATCTGAAAATTTGAAAATTCTTAAAAAATTCGTCCAAAATTTTGATGTCTCCAATCTCTTGTTTTGTACGTTTTTTCCACGTGTCTTGACATCCAATGTATCCCTGCAATGTTTGGTGAAGATCTGAGTATGTAGTTTTTGACCTTATCTGGAACCTCCCATCTGAAAATTTGAAAATTCCTAAAAAATCCGTCCAAAATCTTGATGACCCCAATCTCTTGTTTTGTACGTTTTTTCCACGTGTCTTGACATCCAATGTATCCCTGCAAAGTTTGGTGAAGATCTGAGTATGTAGTTTTTGACCTTATCTGGAACCTCCTATCTGAAAATTTGAAAATTCTTAAAAAATTCGTCCAAAATCTTGATGTCTCCAATCTCTTGTTTTGTACGTTTTTTCCACGTGTCTTGATATCCAATGTATCCCTGCAAAGTTTGGTGAAGATCTGAGTATGTCGTTTTTGACCTTATCTGGAACATCCTTTCTGAAAATTTGAAAATTGTTAAAAAATTCGTCCAAAATCTTGATGTCTCCAATCTCTTTTTTGTACGTTTTTTCCACGTGTCTTGACATCCAATGTATCCCTGCAAAGTTTGGTGAAGATCTGAGTATGCAGTTTTTGACCTTATCTGGAACCTCCCATCTGAAAATTTGAAAATTCTTAAAAAATTCGACCAAAATCTTAATGTCTCCAATCTTTTGTTTTGTACGTTTTTTCCACGTGTCTTGACACATAATGTATCCATGCAAAGTTTGGTGAAGATCTGAGTATGTAGTTTTTGACCTTATATGGAACCTCCTATCTGAAAATTTGAAAATTCTTAAAAAATTCGTCCAAAATCTTGATGTCTCCAATCTCTTGTTTTGTACGTTTTTTCCACGTGTCTTGACATCCAATGTATCCCTGCAAAGTTTGGTGAAGATCTGAGTATGTAGTTTTTGACCTTATCTGGAACCTCCCATCTGAAAATTTGAAAATTCCTAAAAAATCCGTGCAAAATCTTGATGACCCCAATCTCTTGTTTTGTACGTTTTTTCCACGTGTCTTGACATCCAATGTATTCCTGCAATGTTTGGTGAAGATCTGAGTATGTAGTTTTTGACCTTATATGGAACCTCCTATCTGAAAATTTGAAAATTCTTAAAAAATTCGACCAAAATCTTGATGTTCCGAATCCTATGTTTTGTATGTTTTTTCCACGTGTCTTGACATCCAATGTATCCATGCAAAGTTTGGTGAAGATCTGAGTATGTAGTTTTTGACCTTATATTGAACCTCCCATCTGAAAATTTGAAAATTCTTAAAAAATTCGTCCAAAATCTTGATGACCCCAATCTCTTGTTTTGTACGTTTTTTCCACGTGTCTTGACATCCAAAGTATCCCTGCAAAGTTTGGTGAAGATCTGAGTCTGTAGTTTTTGACCTTATATGGAACCTCCTTTCTGAAAATTTGAGAATTCTTAAAAAATTCGTCCAAAATCTTGATGTCTCCAATCTCTTGTTTTGTACGTTTTTTCCACGTGTCTTGACATCCAATGTATCCATGCAAAGTTTGGTGAAGATCTGAGTATGTCGTTTTTGACCTTATCTGGAACCTCCCATCTGAAAATTTGAAAATTCTTAAAAAATTCGTCGAAAATCTTGATGTCTCCAATCTTTTGTTTTGTACGTTTTTTCCACGTGTCTTGACATGCAAAGTATCCCTGCAACGTTTGGTGAAGATCTGAGTATGTAGTTTTTGACCTTATCTGGAACCTCCTATCTGAAAATTTGAAAATTCTTCAAAAATTCGTCGAAAATCTTGATGTCTCCAATCTCTTGTTTTGTACGTTTTTTCCACGTGTCTTGACATCCAATGTATTCCTGCAATGTTTGGTGGAGATCTGAGTATGTAGTTTTAGACCTTATCTGGAACCTCCTATCTGAAAATTTGAAAATTCTTCAAAAATTCGTCCAAAATCTTGATGTCTCCAACCTCTTGTTTTGTACGTTTTTTCCACGTGTCTCGACCTCCAATGGATCCCTGCAAAGTTTGGTGAAGATCTGAGTATGTCGTTTTTGACCTTATCTGGAACATCCTTTCTGAAAATTTGAAAATTCTTAAAAAATTCGTCGAAAATCTTGATGTCTCCAATCTCTTGTTTTGTACGTTTTTTCCACGTGTCTTGACATCCAATGTATCCCTGCAAAGTTTGGTGAAGATCTGAGTATGTAGTTTTTGACCTTATATGGAACCTCCTATCTGAAAATTTGAAAATTCTTAAAAAATTCGTCCAAAATCTTGATGTCTCCAATCTCTTGTTTTGTACGTTTTTTCCACGTGTCTCGACCTCCAATGGATCCCTGCAAAGTTTGGTGAAGATCTGAGTATGTCGTTTTTGACCTTATCTGGAACCTCCCATCTGAAAATTTGAAAATTCTTAAAAAATTCGTCGAAAATCTTGATGTCTCCGATCTCTTGTTTTGTACGTTTTTTCCACGTGTCTTGACATGCAAAGTATTCCTGCAAAGTTTGGTGAAGATCTGAGTATGTAGTTTTTGACCTCATCTGGAACCTCCTATCTGAAAATTTGAAAATTCTTAAAAAATTCGTCCAAAATCTTGATGTCTCCAATCTCTTGTTTTGTACGTTTTTTCCACGTGTCTTGACATCCAATGTATCCCTGCAATGTTTGGTGAAGATCTGAGTATGTAGTTTTTGACCTTATCTGGAACCTCCCATCTGAAAATTTGAAAATTCCTAAAAAATCCGTCCAAAATCTTGATGACCCCAATCTCTTGTTTTGTACGTTTTTTCCACGTGTCTTGACATCCAATGTATCCCTGCAAAGTTTGGTGAAGATCTGAGTATGTAGTTTTTGATCTTATCTGGAACCTCCTATCTGAAAATTTGAAAATTCTTAAAAAATTCGTCCAAAATCTTGATGTCTCCAATCTCTTGTTTTGTACGTTTTTTCCACGTGTCTTGATATCCAATGTATCCCTGCAAAGTTTGGTGAAGATCTGAGTATGTCGTTTTTGACCTTATCTGGAACATCCTTTCTGAAAATTTGAAAATTGTTAAAAAATTCGTCCAAAATCTTGATGTCTCCTATCTCTTGTTTTGTACGTTTTTTCCACGTGTCTTGACATCCAATGTATCCCTGCAAAGTTTGGTGAAGATCTGAGTATGTAGTTTTTGACCTTATCTGGAACCTCCCATCTGAAAATTTGAAAATTCTTAAAAAATTCGACCAATATCTTGATGTCTCCAATATCTTGTTTTGTACGTTTTTTCCACGTGTCTTGACACATAATGTATCCATGCAAAGTTTGGTGAAGATCTGAGTATGTAGTTTTTGACCTTATATGGAACCTCCTATCTGAAAATTTAAAAATTCTTAAAAAATTCGTCCAAAATCTTGATGTCTCCAATGTCTTGTTTTGTACGTTTTTTCCACGTGTCTTGACATCCAATGTATCCCTGCAAAGTTTGGTGAAGATCTGAGTATGTAGTTTTTGACCTTATATGGAACCTCCTTTCTGAAAATTTGAAAATTCTTAAAAAATTCGTCCAAAATCTTGATGACCCCAATCTCTTGTTTTGTACGTTTTTTCCACGTGTCTTGACATCCAATGTATCCCTGCAAAGTTTGGTGAAGATCTGAGTTTGTAGTTTTTGACCTTATATGGAACCTCCTTTCTGAAAATTTGAGAATTCTTAAAAAATTCGTCCAAAATCTTGATGTCTCCAATCTCTTGTTTTGTACGTTTTTTCCACGTGTCTTGACATAAAATGTATCCATGCAAAGTTTGGTGAAGATCTGAGTATGTCGTTTTTGACCTTATCTGGAACCTCCCATCTGAAAATTTGAAAATTCTTAAAAAATTCGTCGAAAATCTTGATGTCTCCAATCTTTTGTTTTGTACGTTTTTTCCACGTGTCTTGACACATAATGTATCCATGCAAAGTTTGGTGAAGATCTGAGTATGTAGTTTTTGACCTTATATGGAACCTCCTATCTGAAAATTTGAAAATTCTTAAAAAATTCGTCCAAAATCTTGATGTCTCCAATCTCTTGTTTTGTACGTTTTTTCCACGTGTCTTGACATCCAATGTATCCCTGCAAAGTTTGGTGAAGATCTGGTTATGTAGTTTTTGACCTTATCTGGAACCTCCCATCTCAAAATTTGAAAATTCCTAAAAAATCCGTGCAAAATCTTGATGACCCCAATCTCTTGTTTTGTACGTTTTTTCCACGTGTCTTGACATCCAATGTATTCCTGCAATGTTTGGTGAAGATCTGATTTTTCCACGTGTCTTGACATCCAATGTATCCATGCAAAGTTTGGTGAAGATCTGAGTATGTAGTTTTTGACCTTATATTGAACCTCCCATCTGAAAATTTGAAAATTCTTAAAAAATTCGTCCAAAATCTTGATGACCCCAATCTCTTGTTTTGTACGTTTTTTCCACGTGTCTTGACATCCAAAGTATCCCTGCAAAGTTTGGTGAAGATCTGAGTATGTAGTTTTTGACCTTATATGGAACCTCCTTTCTGAAAATTTGAGAATTCTTAAAAAATTCGTCCAAAATCTTGATGTCTCCAATCTCTTGTTTTGTACGTTTTTTCCACGTGTCTTGACATCCAATGTATCCATGCAAAGTTTGGTGAAGATCTGAGTATGTCGTTTTTGACCTTATCTGGAACCTCCCATCTGAAAATTTGAAAATTCTTAAAAAATTCGTCAAAAATCTTGATGTCTCCAATCTTTTGTTTTGTACGTTTTTTCCACGTGTCTTGACATGCAAAGTATCCCTGCAACGTTTGGTGAAGATCTGAGTATGTAGTTTTTGATCTTATCTGGAACCTCCTATCTGAAAATTTGAAAATTCTTAAAAAATTCGTCGAAAATCTTGATGTCTCCAATCTCTTGTTTTGTACGTTTTTTCCACTTGTCTTGACATCCAATGTATTCCTGCAATGTTTGGTGGAGATCTGAGTATGTAGTTTTAGACCTTATCTGGAACCTCCTATCTGAAAATTTGAAAATTCTTCAAAAATTCGTCCAAAATCTTGATGTCTCCAATCTCTTGTTTTGTACGTTTTTTCCACGTGTCTCGACCTCCAATGGATCCCTGCAAAGTTTGGTGAAGATCTGAGTATGTCGTTTTTGACCTTATCTGGAACATCCTTTCTGAAAATTTGAAAATTCTTAAAAAATTCGTCGAAAATCTTGATGTCTCCAATCTCTTGTTTTGTACGTTTTTTCCACGTGTCTTGACATCCAATGTATCCCTGCAAAGTTTGGTGAAGATCTGAGTATGTAGTTTTTGACCTTATATGGAACCTCCTATCTGAAAATTTGAAAATTCTTAAAAAATTCGTCCAAAATCTTGATGTCTCCAATCTCTTGTTTTGTACGTTTTTTCCACGTGTCTCGACCTCCAATGGATCCCTGCAAAGTTTGGTGAAGATCTGAGTATGTCGTTTTTGACCTTATCTGGAACCTCCCATCTGAAAATTTGAAAATTCTTAAAAAATTCGTCGAAAATCTTGATGTCTCCGATCTCTTGTTTTGTACGTTTTTTCCACGTGTCTTGACATGCAAAGTATTCCTGCAAAGTTTGGTGAAGATCTGAGTATGTAGTTTTTGACCTCATCTGGAACCTCCTATCTGAAAATTTGAAAATTCTTAAAAAATTCGTCCAAAATCTTGATGTCTCCAATCTCTTGTTTTGTACGTTTTTTCCACGTGTCTTGACATCCAATGTATCCCTGCAATGTTTGGTGAAGATCTGAGTATGTAGTTTTTGACCTTATCTGGAACCTCCCATCTGAAAATTTGAAAATTCCTAAAAAATCCGTCCAAAATCTTGATGACCCCAATCTCTTGTTTTGTACGTTTTTTCCACGTGTCTTGACATCCAATGTATCCCTGCAAAGTTTGGTGAAGATCTGAGTATGTAGTTTTTGATCTTATCTGGAACCTCCTATCTGAAAATTTGAAAATTCTTAAAAAATTCGTCCAAAATCTTGATGTCTCCAATCTCTTGTTTTGTACGTTTTTTCCACGTGTCTTGATATCCAATGTATCCCTGCAAAGTTTGGTGAAGATCTGAGTATGTCGTTTTTGACCTTATCTGGAACATCCTTTCTGAAAATTTGAAAATTGTTAAAAAATTCGTCCAAAATCTTGATGTCTCCTATCTCTTGTTTTGTACGTTTTTTCCACGTGTCTTGACATCCAATGTATCCCTGCAAAGTTTGGTGAAGATCTGAGTATGTAGTTTTTGACCTTATCTGGAACCTCCCATCTGAAAATTTGAAAATTCTTAAAAAATTCGACCAATATCTTGATGTCTCCAATCTCTTGTTTTGTACGTTTTTTCCACGTGTCTTGACACATAATGTATCCATGCAAAGTTTGGTGAAGATCTGAGTATGTAGTTTTTGACCTTATATGGAACCTCCTATCTGAAAATTTAAAAATTCTTAAAAAATTCGTCCAAAATCTTGATGTCTCCAATCTCTTGTTTTGTACGTTTTTTCCACGTGTCTTGACATCCAATGTATCCCTGCAAAGTTTGGTGAAGATCTGAGTATGTAGTTTTTGACCTTATCTGGAACCTCCCATCTGAAAATTTGAAAATTCCTAAAAAATCCGTCCAAAATCTTGATGACCCCAATCTCTTGTTTTGTACGTTTTTTCCACGTGTCTTGACATTCAATGTATCCCTGCAAAGTTTGGTGAAGATCTGAGTATGTAGTTTTTGACCTTATATGGAACCTCCTTTCTGAAAATTTGAAAATTCTTAAAAAATTCGTCCAAAATCTTGATGTCTCCAATCTCTTGTTTTGTACGTTTTTTCCACGTGTCTCGACCTCCAATGGATCCCTGCAAAGTTTGGTGAAGATCTGAGTATGTCGTTTTTGACCTTATCTGGAACCTCCCATCTGAAAATTTGAAAATTCTTAAAAAATTCGTCGAAAATCTTGATGTCTCCGATCTCTTGTTTTGTACGTTTTTTCCACGTGTCTTGACATGCAAAGTATTCCTGCAAAGTTTGGTGAAGATCTGAGTATGTAGTTTTTGACCTCATCTGGAACCTCCTATCTGAAAATTTGAAAATTCTTAAAAAATTCGTCCAAAATCTTGATGTCTCCAATCTCTTGTTTTGTACGTTTTTTCCACGTGTCTTGACATCCAATGTATCCCTGCAATGTTTGGTGAAGATCTGAGTATGTAGTTTTTGACCTTATCTGGAACCTCCCATCTGAAAATTTGAAAATTCCTAAAAAATCCGTCCAAAATCTTGATGACCCCAATCTCTTGTTTTGTACGTTTTTTCCACGTGTCTTGACATCCAATGTATCCCTGCAAAGTTTGGTGAAGATCTGAGTATGTAGTTTTTGATCTTATCTGGAACCTCCTATCTGAAAATTTGAAAATTCTTAAAAAATTCGTCCAAAATCTTGATGTCTCCAATCTCTTGTTTTGTACGTTTTTTCCACGTGTCTTGATATCCAATGTATCCCTGCAAAGTTTGGTGAAGATCTGAGTATGTCGTTTTTGACCTTATCTGGAACATCCTTTCTGAAAATTTGAAAATTGTTAAAAAATTCGTCCAAAATCTTGATGTCTCCTATCTCTTGTTTTGTACGTTTTTTCCACGTGTCTTGACATCCAATGTATCCCTGCAAAGTTTGGTGAAGATCTGAGTATGTAGTTTTTGACCTTATCTGGAACCTCCCATCTGAAAATTTGAAAATTCTTAAAAAATTCGACCAATATCTTGATGTCTCCAATATCTTGTTTTGTACGTTTTTTCCACGTGTCTTGACACATAATGTATCCATGCAAAGTTTGGTGAAGATCTGAGTATGTAGTTTTTGACCTTATATGGAACCTCCTATCTGAAAATTTAAAAATTCTTAAAAAATTCGTCCAAAATCTTGATGTCTCCAATGTCTTGTTTTGTACGTTTTTTCCACGTGTCTTGACATCCAATGTATCCCTGCAAAGTTTGGTGAAGATCTGAGTATGTAGTTTTTGACCTTATATGGAACCTCCTTTCTGAAAATTTGAAAATTCTTAAAAAATTCGTCCAAAATCTTGATGACCCCAATCTCTTGTTTTGTACGTTTTTTCCACGTGTCTTGACATCCAATGTATCCCTGCAAAGTTTGGTGAAGATCTGAGTTTGTAGTTTTTGACCTTATATGGAACCTCCTTTCTGAAAATTTGAGAATTCTTAAAAAATTCGTCCAAAATCTTGATGTCTCCAATCTCTTGTTTTGTACGTTTTTTCCACGTGTCTTGACATAAAATGTATCCATGCAAAGTTTGGTGAAGATCTGAGTATGTCGTTTTTGACCTTATCTGGAACCTCCCATCTGAAAATTTGAAAATTCTTAAAAAATTCGTCGAAAATCTTGATGTCTCCAATCTTTTGTTTTGTACGTTTTTTCCACGTGTCTTGACACATAATGTATCCATGCAAAGTTTGGTGAAGATCTGAGTATGTAGTTTTTGACCTTATATGGAACCTCCTATCTGAAAATTTGAAAATTCTTAAAAAATTCGTCCAAAATCTTGATGTCTCCAATCTCTTGTTTTGTACGTTTTTTCCACGTGTCTTGACATCCAATGTATCCCTGCAAAGTTTGGTGAAGATCTGGTTATGTAGTTTTTGACCTTATCTGGAACCTCCCATCTGAAAATTTGAAAATTCCTAAAAAATCCGTGCAAAATCTTGATGACCCCAATCTCTTGTTTTGTACGTTTTTTCCACGTGTCTTGACATCCAATGTATTCCTGCAATGTTTGGTGAAGATCTGATTTTTCCACGTGTCTTGACATCCAATGTATCCATGCAAAGTTTGGTGAAGATCTGAGTATGTAGTTTTTGACCTTATATTGAACCTCCCATCTGAAAATTTGAAAATTCTTAAAAAATTCGTCCAAAATCTTGATGACCCCAATCTCTTGTTTTGTACGTTTTTTCCACGTGTCTTGACATCCAAAGTATCCCTGCAAAGTTTGGTGAAGATCTGAGTATGTAGTTTTTGACCTTATATGGAACCTCCTTTCTGAAAATTTGAGAATTCTTAAAAAATTCGTCCAAAATCTTGATGTCTCCAATCTCTTGTTTTGTACGTTTTTTCCACGTGTCTTGACATCCAATGTATCCATGCAAAGTTTGGTGAAGATCTGAGTATGTCGTTTTTGACCTTATCTGGAACCTCCCATCTGAAAATTTGAAAATTCTTAAAAAATTCGTCAAAAATCTTGATGTCTCCAATCTTTTGTTTTGTACGTTTTTTCCACGTGTCTTGACATGCAAAGTATCCCTGCAACGTTTGGTGAAGATCTGAGTATGTAGTTTTTGATCTTATCTGGAACCTCCTATCTGAAAATTTGAAAATTCTTAAAAAATTCGTCGAAAATCTTGATGTCTCCAATCTCTTGTTTTGTACGTTTTTTCCACTTGTCTTGACATCCAATGTATTCCTGCAATGTTTGGTGGAGATCTGAGTATGTAGTTTTAGACCTTATCTGGAACCTCCTATCTGAAAATTTGAAAATTCTTCAAAAATTCGTCCAAAATCTTGATGTCTCCAATCTCTTGTTTTGTACGTTTTTTCCACGTGTCTCGACCTCCAATGGATCCCTGCAAAGTTTGGTGAAGATCTGAGTATGTCGTTTTTGACCTTATCTGGAACATCCTTTCTGAAAATTTGAAAATTCTTAAAAAATTCGTCGAAAATCTTGATGTCTCCAATCTCTTGTTTTGTACGTTTTTTCCACGTGTCTTGACATCCAATGTATCCCTGCAAAGTTTGGTGAAGATCTGAGTATGTAGTTTTTGACCTTATATGGAACCTCCTATCTGAAAATTTGAAAATTCTTAAAAAATTCGTCCAAAATCTTGATGTCTCCAATCTCTTGTTTTGTACGTTTTTTCCACGTGTCTCGACCTCCAATGGATCCCTGCAAAGTTTGGTGAAGATCTGAGTATGTCGTTTTTGACCTTATCTGGAACCTCCCATCTGAAAATTTGAAAATTCTTAAAAAATTCGTCGAAAATCTTGATGTCTCCGATCTCTTGTTTTGTACGTTTTTTCCACGTGTCTTGACATGCAAAGTATTCCTGCAAAGTTTGGTGAAGATCTGAGTATGTAGTTTTTGACCTCATCTGGAACCTCCTATCTGAAAATTTGAAAATTCTTAAAAAATTCGTCCAAAATCTTGATGTCTCCAATCTCTTGTTTTGTACGTTTTTTCCACGTGTCTTGACATCCAATGTATCCCTGCAATGTTTGGTGAAGATCTGAGTATGTAGTTTTTGACCTTATCTGGAACCTCCCATCTGAAAATTTGAAAATTCCTAAAAAATCCGTCCAAAATCTTGATGACCCCAATCTCTTGTTTTGTACGTTTTTTCCACGTGTCTTGACATCCAATGTATCCCTGCAAAGTTTGGTGAAGATCTGAGTATGTAGTTTTTGATCTTATCTGGAACCTCCTATCTGAAAATTTGAAAATTCTTAAAAAATTCGTCCAAAATCTTGATGTCTCCAATCTCTTGTTTTGTACGTTTTTTCCACGTGTCTTGATATCCAATGTATCCCTGCAAAGTTTGGTGAAGATCTGAGTATGTCGTTTTTGACCTTATCTGGAACATCCTTTCTGAAAATTTGAAAATTGTTAAAAAATTCGTCCAAAATCTTGATGTCTCCTATCTCTTGTTTTGTACGTTTTTTCCACGTGTCTTGACATCCAATGTATCCCTGCAAAGTTTGGTGAAGATCTGAGTATGTAGTTTTTGACCTTATCTGGAACCTCCCATCTGAAAATTTGAAAATTCTTAAAAAATTCGACCAATATCTTGATGTCTCCAATCTCTTGTTTTGTACGTTTTTTCCACGTGTCTTGACACATAATGTATCCATGCAAAGTTTGGTGAAGATCTGAGTATGTAGTTTTTGACCTTATATGGAACCTCCTATCTGAAAATTTAAAAATTCTTAAAAAATTCGTCCAAAATCTTGATGTCTCCAATCTCTTGTTTTGTACGTTTTTTCCACGTGTCTTGACATCCAATGTATCCCTGCAAAGTTTGGTGAAGATCTGAGTATGTAGTTTTTGACCTTATCTGGAACCTCCCATCTGAAAATTTGAAAATTCCTAAAAAATCCGTCCAAAATCTTGATGACCCCAATCTCTTGTTTTGTACGTTTTTTCCACGTGTCTTGACATTCAATGTATCCCTGCAAAGTTTGGTGAAGATCTGAGTATGTAGTTTTTGACCTTATATGGAACCTCCTTTCTGAAAATTTGAAAATTCTTAAAAAATTCGTCCAAAATCTTGATGACCCCAATCTCTTGTTTTGTACGTTTTTTCCACGTGTCTTGACATCCAATGTATCCCTGCAAAGTTTGGTGAAGATCTGAGTTTGTAGTTTTTGACCTTATATGGAACCTCCTTTCTGAAAATTTGAGAATTCTTAAAAAATTCGTCCAAAATCTTGATGTCTCCAATCTCTTGTTTTGTACGTTTTTTCCACGTGTCTTGACATCCAATGTATCCATGCAAAGTTTGGTGAAGATCTGAGTATGTAGTTTTTGACCTTATCTGGAACCTCCCATCTGAAAATTTGAAAATTCCTAAAAAATCCGTCCAAAATCTTGATGACCCCAATCTCTTGTTTTGTACGTTTTTTCCACGTGTCTTGACATTCAATGTATCCCTGCAAAGTTTGGTGAAGATCTGAGTATGTAGTTTTTGACCTTATATGGAACCTCCTTTCTGAAAATTTGAGAATTCTTAAAAAATTCGTCCAAAATCTTGATGTCTCCAATCTCTTGTTTTGTACGTTTTTTCCACGTGTCTTGACATCCAATGTATCCCTGCAATGTTTGGTTGAGATCTGAGTATGTATATTTGGACCTTATCTGGAACCTCCTATCTGAAAATTTGAAAATTCTTCAAAAATTCGTCCAAAATCTTGATGTCTCCAATCTCTTGTTTTGTACGATTTTTCCACGTGTCTCGACCTCCAATGTATCCCTGCAAAGTTTGGTGAAGATCTGAGTATGTCGTTTTTGACCTTATCTGGAACATCCTTTCTGAAAATTTGAAAATTCTTAAAAAATTCGTCGAAAATCTTGATGTCTCCAATCTCTTGTTTTGTACGTTTTTTCCACGTGTCTTGACATCCAATGTATCCCTGCAAAGTTTGGTGAAGATCTGAGTATGTAGTTTTTGACCTTATATGGAACCTCCTATCTGAAAATTTGAAAATTCTTAAAAAATTCGTCCAAAATCTTGATGTCACCAATCCTATGTTTTGTATGTTTTTTCCACGTGTCTTGACATCCAATGTATCCATGCAAAGTTTGGTGAAGATCTGAGTATGTCGTTTTTGACCTTATCTGGAACCTCCCATCTGAAAATTTGAAAATTCTTAAAAAATTCGTCGAAAATCTTGATGTCTCCGATCTCTTGTTTTGTACGTTTTCTCCACGTGTCTTGACATGCAAAGTATTCCTGCAAAGTTTGGTGAAGATCTGACTATGTAGTTTTTGACCTCATCTGGAACCTCCTATCTGAAAATTTGAAAATTCTTTAAAAATTCGTCCAAAATATTGATGTCTCCAATCTCTTGTTTTGTACGTTTTTTCCACGTGTCTTGACATCCAATGTATCCCTGCAATGTTTGGTGAAGATCTGAGTATGTAGTTTTTGACCTTATCTGGAACCTCCCATCTGAAAATTTGAAAATTCCTAAAAAATCCGTCCAAAATCTTGATGACCCCAATCTCTTGTTTTGTACGTTTTTTCCACGTGTCTTGACATCCAATGTATCCCTGCAAAGTTTGGTGAAGATCTGAGTATGTAGTTTTTGACCTTATCTGGAACCTCCTATCTGAAAATTTGAAAATTCTTAAAAAATTCGTCCAAAATCTTGATGTCTCCAATCTCTTGTTTTGTACGTTTTTTCCACGTGTCTTGATATCCAATGTATCCCTGCAAAGTTTGGTGAAGATCTGAGTATGTCGTTTTTGACCTTATCTGGAACATCCTTTCTGAAAATTTGAAAATTGTTAAAAAATTCGTCCAAAATCTTGATGTCTCCAATCTCTTTTTTGTACGTTTTTTCCACGTGTCTTGACATCCAATGTATCCCTGCAAAGTTTGGTGAAGATCTGAGTATGTAGTTTTTGACCTTATCTGGAACCTCCCATCTGAAAATTTGAAAATTCTTAAAAAATTCGACCAAAATCTTGATGTCTCCAATCTTTTGTTTTGTACGTTTTTTCCACGTGTCTTGACACATAATGTATCCATGCAAAGTTTGGTGAAGATCTGAGTATGTAGTTTTTGACCTTATATGGAACCTCCTATCTGAAAATTTGAAAATTCTTAAAAAATTCGTCCAAAATCTTGATGTCTCCAATCTCTTGTTTTGTACGTTTTTTCCACGTGTCTTGACATCCAATGTATCCCTGCAAAGTTTGGTGAAGATCTGAGTATGTAGTTTTTGACCTTATCTGGAACCTCCCATCTGAAAATTTGAAAATTCCTAAAAAATCCGTGCAAAATCTTGATGACCCCAATCTCTTGTTTTGTACGTTTTTTCCACGTGTCTTGACATCCAATGTATCCATGCAAAGTTTGGTGAAGATCTGAGTATGTCGTTTTTGACCTTATCTGGAACCTCCCATCTGAAAATTTGAAAATTCTTAAAAAATTCGTCGAAAATCTTGATGTCTCCAATCTCTTGTTTTGTACGTTTTTTCCACGTGTCTTGACATGCAAAGTATCCCTGCAACGTTTGGTGAAGATCTGAGTATGTAGTTTTTGACCTTATCTGGAACCTCCTATCTGAAAATTTGAAAATTCTTCAAAAATTCGTCGAAAATCTTGATGTCTCCAATCTCTTGTTTTGTACGTTTTTTCCACGTGTCTTGACATCCAATGTATCCCTGCAATGTTTGGTGGAGATCTGAGTATGTAGTTTTTGACCTTATCTGGGACCTCCTATCAGAAAATTTGAAAATTCTTCAAAAATTCGTCCAAAATCTTGATGTCTCCAATCTCTTGTTTTGTACGTTTTTTCCACGTGTCTCGACCTCCAATGTATCCCTGCAAAGTTTGGTGAAGATCTGAGTATGTAGTTTTTGACCTTATCTGGAACATCCTTTCTGAAAATTTGAAAATTCTTAAAAAATTCGTCGAAAATCTTGATGTTTCCAATCTCTTGTTTTGTACGTTTTTTCCACGTGTCTTGACATCCAATGTATCCCTGCAAAGTTTGGTGAAGATCTGAGTATGTAGTTTTTGACCTTATATGGAACCTCCTTTCTGAAAATTTGAAAATTCTCAAAAAATTCGTCCATAATCTTGATGTCTCCAATCTCTTGTTTTGTACGTTTTTTCCACGTGTCTTGACATCCAATGTATCCCTGCAAAGTTTGGTGAAGATCTGAGTATGTAGTTTTTGACCTTATATGGAACCTCCTATCTGAAAATTTGAAAATTCTTAAAAAATTCGTCCAAAATCTTGATGTCACCAATCCTATGTTTTGTATGTTTTTTCCACGTGTCTTGACATCCAATGTATCCATGCAAAGTTTGGTGAAGATCTGAGTATGTCGTTTTTGACCTTATCTGGAACATCCTTTCTGAAAATTTGAAAATTGTTAAAAAATTCGTCCAAAATCTTGATGTCTCCTATCTCTTGTTTTGTACGTTTTTTCCACGTGTCTTGACATCCAATGTATCCCTGCAAAGTTTGGTGAAGATCTGAGTATGTAGTTTTTGACCTTATCTGGAACCTCCCAACTGAAAATTTGAAAATTCTTAAAAAATTCGACCAATATCTTGATGTCTCCAATCTCTTGTTTTGTACGTTTTTTCCACGTGTCTTGACACATAATGTATCCATGCAAAGTTTGGTGAAGATCTGAGTATGTAGTTTTTGACCTTATATGGAACCTCCTATCTGAAAATTTAAAAATTCTTAAAAAATTCGTCCAAAATCTTGATGTCTCCAATCTCTTGTTTTGTACGTTTTTTCCACGTGTCTTGACATCCAATGTATCCCTGCAAAGTTTGGTGAAGATCTGAGTATGTAGTTTTTGACCTTATCTGGAACCTCCCATCTGAAAATTTGAAAATTCCTAAAAAATCCGTCCAAAATCTTGATGACCCCAATCTCTTGTTTTGTACGTTTTTTCCACGTGTCTTGACATTCAATGTATCCCTGCAAAGTTTGGTGAAGATCTGAGTATGTAGTTTTTGACCTTATATGGAACCTCCTTTCTGAAAATTTGAAAATTCTTAAAAAATTCGTCCAAAATCTTGATGACCCCAATCTCTTGTTTTGTACGTTTTTTCCACGTGTCTTGACATCCAATGTATCCCTGCAAAGTTTGGTGAAGATCTGAGTTTGTAGTTTTTGACCTTATATGGAACCTCCTTTCTGAAAATTTGAGAATTCTTAAAAAATTCGTCCAAAATCTTGATGTCTCCAATCTCTTGTTTTGTACGTTTTTTCCACGTGTCTTGACATCCAATGTATCCATGCAAAGTTTGGTGAAGATCTGAGTATGTCGTTTTTGACCTTATATGGAACCTCCCATCTGAAAATTTGAAAATTCTTAAAAAATTCGTCGAAAATCTTGATGTCTCCAATCTCTTGTTTTGTACGTTTTTTCCACGTGTCTTGACATGCAAAGTATCCCTGCAACGTTTGGTGAAGATCTGAGTATGTAGTTTTTGACCTTATCTGGAACCTCCTATCTGAAAATTTGAAAATTCTTCAAAAATTCGTCGAAAATCTTGATGTCTCCAATCTCTTGTTTTGTACGTTTTTTCCACGTGTCTTGACATCCAATGTATCCCTGCAATGTTTGGTTGAGATCTGAGTATGTAGTTTTTGACCTTATCTGGAACCTCCTATCTGAAAATTTGAAAATTCTTAAAAAATTCGTCCAAAATCTTGATGTCTCCAATCTCTTGTTTTGTACGTTTTTTCCACGTGTCTCGACCTCCAATGTATCCCTGCAAAGTTTGGTGAAGATCTGAGTATGTCGTTTTTGACCTTATCTGGAACATCCTTTCTGAAAATTTGAAAATTCTTAAAAAATTCGTCGAAAATCTTGATGTCTCCAATCTCTTGTTTTGTACGTTTTTTCCACGTGTCTTGACATCCAATGTATCCCTGCAAAGTTTGGTGAAGATCTGAGTATGTAGTTTTTGACCTTATATGGAACCTCCTATCTGAAAATTTGAAAATTCTTAAAAAATTCGTCCTAAATCTTGATGTCACCAATCCTATGTTTTGTATGTTTTTTCCACGTGTCTTGACATCCAATGTATCCATGCAAAGTTTGGTGAAGATCTGAGTATGTCGTTTTTGACCTTATCTGGAACCTCCCATCTGAAAATTTGAAAATTCTTAAAAAATTCGTCGAAAATCTTGATGTCTCCGATCTCTTGTTTTGTACGTTTTTTCCACGTGTCTTGACATGCAAAGTATTCCTGCAAAGTTTGGTGAAGATCTGACTATGTAGTTTTTGACCTCATCTGGAACCTCCTATCTGAAAATTTGAAAATTCTTTAAAAATTCGTCCAAAATATTGATGTCTCCAATCTCTTGTTTTGTACGTTTTTTCCACGTGTCTTGACATCCAATGTATCCCTGCAATGTTTGGTGAAGATCTGAGTATGTAGTTTTTGACCTTATCTGGAACCTCCCATCTGAAAATTTGAAAATTCCTAAAAAATCCGTCCAAAATCTTGATGACCCCAATCTCTTGTTTTGTACGTTTTTTCCACGTGTCTTGACATCCAATGTATCCCTGCAAAGTTTGGTGAAGATCTGAGTATGTAGTTTTTGACCTTATCTGGAACCTCCTATCTGAAAATTTGAAAATTCTTAAAAAATTCATCCAAAATCTTGATGTCTCCAATCTCTTGTTTTGTACGTTTTTTCCACGTGTCTTGATATCCAATGTATCCCTGCAAAGTTTGGTGAAGATCTGAGTATGTCGTTTTTGACCTTATCTGGAACATCCTTTCTGAAAATTTGAAAATTGTTAAAAAATTCGTCCAAAATCTTGATGTCTCCAATCTCTTTTTTGTACGTTTTTTCCACGTGTCTTAACATCCAATGTATCCCTGCAAAGTTTGGTGAAGATCTGAGTATGTAGTTTTTGACCTTATCTGGAACCTCCCATCTGAAAATTTGAAAATTCTTAAAAAATTCGACCAAAATCTTGATGTCTCCAATCTTTTGTTTTGTACGTTTTTTCCACGTGTCTTGACACATAATGTATCCATGCAAAGTTTGGTGAAGATCTGAGTATGTAGTTTTTGACCTTATATGGAACCTCCTATCTGAAAATTTGAAAATTCTTAAAAAATTCGTCCAAAATTTTGATGTCTCCAATCTCTTGTTTTGTACGTTTTTTCCACGTGTCTTGACATCCAATGTATCCCTGCAAAGTTTGGTGAAGATCTGAGTATGTAGTTTTTGACCTTATCTGGAACCTCCCATCTGAAAATTTGAAAATTCCTAAAAAATCCGTGCAAAATCTTGATGACCCCAATCTCTTGTTTTGTACGTTTTTTCCACGTGTCTTGACATCCAATGTATCCATGCAAAGTTTGGTGAAGATCTGAGTATGTCGTTTTTGACCTTATCTGGAACCTCCCATCTGAAAATTTGAAAATTCTTAAAAAATTCGTCGAAAATCTTGATGTCTCCAATCTCTTGTTTTGTACGTTTTTTCCACGTGTCTTGACATGCAAAGTATCCCTGCAACGTTTGGTGAAGATCTGAGTATGTAGTTTTTGACCTTATCTGGAACCTCCTATCTGAAGATTTGAAAATTCTTCAAAAATTCGTCGAAAATCTTGATGTCTCCAATCTCTTGTTTTGTACGTTTTTTCCACGTGTCTTGACATCCAATGTATCCCTGCAATGTTTGGTGGAGATCTGAGTATGTAGTTTTTTACCTTATCTGGGACCTCCTATCAGAAAATTTGAAAATTCTTCAAAAATTCGTCCAAAATCTTGATGTCTCCAATCTCTTGTTTTGTACGTTTTTTCCACGTGTCTCGACCTCCAATGTATCCCTGCAAAGTTTGGTGAAGATCTGAGTATGTCGTTTTTGACCTTATCTGGAACATCCTTTCTGAAAATTTGAAAATTCTTAAAAAATTCGTCGAAAATCTTGATGTCTCCAATCTCTTGTTTTGTACGTTTTTTCCACGTGTCTTGACATCCAATGTATCCCTGCAAAGTTTGGTGAATTTCTGAGTATGTAGTTTTTGACCTTATATGGAACCTCCTTTCTGAAAATTTGAAAATTCTCAAAAAATTCGTCCATAATCTTGATGTCTCCAATCTCTTGTTTTGTACGTTTTTTCCACGTGTCTTGACATCCAATGTATCCCTGCAAAGTTTGGTGAAGATCTGAGTATGTAGTTTTTGACCTTATATGGAACCTCCTATCTGAAAATTTGAAAATTCTTAAAAAATTCGTCCAAAATCTTGATGTCACCAATCCTATGTTTTGTATGTTTTTTCCACGTGTCTTGACATCCAATGTATCCATGCAAAGTTTGGTGAAGATCTGAGTATGTCGTTTTTGACCTTATCTGGAACCTCCCATCTGAAAATTTGAAAATTCTTAAAAAATTCGTCGAAAATCTTGATGTCTCCGATCTCTTGTTTTGTACGTTTTTTCCACGTGTCTTGACATGCAAAGTATTCCTGCAAAGTTTGGTGAAGATCTGAGTATGTAGTTTTTGACCTCATCTGGAACCTCCTATCTGAAAATTTGAAAATTCTTAAAAAATTCGTCCAAAATTTTGATGTCTCCAATCTCTTGTTTTGTACGTTTTTTCCACGTGTCTTGACATCCAATGTATCCCTGCAATGTTTGGTGAAGATCTGAGTATGTAGTTTTTGATCTTATCTGGAACCTCCCATCTGAAAATTTGAAAATTCCTAAAAAATCCGTCCAAAATCTTGATGACCCCAATCTCTTGTTTTGTACGTTTTTTCCACGTGTCTTGACATCCAATGTATCCCTGCAAAGTTTGGTGAAGATCTGAGTTTGTAGTTTTTGACCTTATCTGGAACCTCCTATCTGAAAATTTGAAAATTCTTAAAAAATTCGTCCAAAATCTTGATGTCTCCAATCTCTTGTTTTGTACGTTTTTTCCACGTGTCTTGATATCCAATGTATCCCTGCAAAGTTTGGTGAAGATCTGAGTATGTCGTTTTTGACCTTATCTGGAACATCCTTTCTGAAAATTTGAAAATTGTTAAAAAATTCGTTCAAAATCTTGATGTCTCCAATCTCTTTTTTGTACGTTTTTTCCACGTGTCTTGACATCCAATGTATCCCTGCAAAGTTTGGTGAAGATCTGAGTATGTAGTTTTTGACCTTATCTGGAACCTCCCATCTGAAAATTTGAAAATTCTTAAAAAATTCGACCAAAATCTTGATGTCTCCAATCTTTTGTTTTGTACGTTTTTTCCACGTGTCTTGACATCCAATGTATCCCTGCAAAGTTTGGTGAAGATCTGAGTATGTAGTTTTTGACCTTATATGGAACCTCCTATCTGAAAATTTGAAAATTCTTAAAAAATTCGTCCAAAATCTTGATGTCTCCAATCTCTTGTTTTGTACGTTTTTTCCACGTGTCTTGACATCCAATGTATCCCTGCAAAGTTTGGTGAAAATCTGAGTATGTAGTTTTTGACCTTATCTGGAACCTCCCATCTGAAAATTTGAAAATTCCAAAAAATCCGTGCAAAATCTTGATGACCCCAATCTCTTGTTTTGTACGTTTTTTCCACGTGTCTTGACATCCAATGTATTCCTGCAATGTTTGGTGAAGATCTGAGTATGTAGTTTTTGACCTTATATGGAACCTCCTATCTGAAAATTTGAAAATTCTTAAAAAATTCGACCAAAATCTTGATGTTCCGAATCCTATGTTTTGTATGTTTTTTCCACGTGTCTTGACATCCAATGTATCCATGCAAAGTTTGGTGAAGATCTGAGTATGTAGTTTTTGACCTTATATTGAACCTCCCATCTGAAAATTTGAAAATTCTTATAAAATTAGTCCAAAATCTTGATGACCCCAATCTCTTGTTTTGTACGTTTTTTCCACGTGTCTTGACATCCAAAGTATCCCTGCAAAGTTTGGTGAAGATCTGAGTATGTAGTTTTTGACCTTATATGGAACCTCCTTTCTGAAAATTTGAGAATTCTTAAAAAATTCGTCCAAAATCTTGATGTCTCCAATCTCTTGTTTTGTACGTTTTTTCCACGTGTCTTGACATCCAATGTATCCATGCAAAGTTTGGTGAAGATCTGAGTATGTCGTTTTTGACCTTATCTGGAACCTCCCATCTGAAAATTTGAAAATTCTTAAAAAATTCTTCGAAAATCTTGATGTCTCCAATCTTTTGTTTTGTACGTTTTTTCCACGTGTCTTGACATGCAAAGTATCCCTGCAACGTTTGGTGAAGATCTGAGTATGTAGTTTTTGACCTTATCTGGAACCTCCTATCTGAAAATTTGAAAATTCTTCAAAAATTCGTCGAAAATCTTGATGTCTCCAATCTCTTGTTTTGTACGTTTTTTCCACGTGTCTTGACATCCAATGTATTCCTGCAATGTTTGGTGGAGATCTGAGTACGTAGTTTTAGACCTTATCTGGAACCTCCTATCTGAAAATTTGAAAATTCTTCAAAAATTCGTCCAAAATCTTGATGTCTCCAATCTCTTGTTTTGTACGTTTTTTCCACGTGTCTCGACCTCCAATGGATCCCTGCAAAGTTTGGTGAAGATCTGAGTATGTCGTTTTTGACCTTATCTGGAACAACCTTTCTGAAAATTTGAAAATTCTTAAAAAATTCGTCGAAAATCTTGATGTCTCCAATCTCTTGTTTTGTACGTTTTTTCCACGTGTCTTGACATCCAATGTATCCCTGCAAAGTTTGGTGAAGATCTGAGTATGTAGTTTTTGACCTTATCTGGAACCTCCTATCTGAAAATTTGAAAATTCTTAAAAAATTCGTCCAAAATCTTGATGTCTCCAATCTCTTGTTTTGTACGTTTTTTCCACGTGTCTTGATATCCAATGTATCCCTGCAAAGTTTGGTGAAGATCTGAGTATGTCGTTTTTGACCTTATCTGGAACATCCTTTCTGAAAATTTGAAAATTGTTAAAAAATTCGTCCAAAATCTTGATGTCTCCAATCTCTTTTTTGTACGTTTTTTCCACGTGTCTTGACATCCAATGTATCCCTGCAAAGTTTGGTGAAGATCTGAGTATGTAGTTTTTGACCTTATCTGGAACCTCCCATCTGAAAATTTGAAAATTCTTAAAAAATTCGACCAAAATCTTGATGTCTCCAATCTTTTGTTTTGTACGTTTTTTCCACGTGTCTTGACACATAATGTATCCATGCAAAGTTTGGTGAAGATCTGAGTATGTAGTTTTTGACCTTATATGGAACCTCCTATCTGAAAATTTGAAAATTCTTAAAAAATTCGTCCAAAATCTTGATGTCTCCAATCTCTTGTTTTGTACGTTTTTTCCACGTGTCTTGACATCCAATGTATTCCTGCAATGTTTGGTGAAGATCTGAGTATGTAGTTTTTGACCTTATATGGAACCTCCTATCTGAAAATTTGAAAATTCTTAAAAAATTCGACCAAAATCTTGATGTTCCGAATCCTATGTTTTGTATGTTTTTTCCACGTGTCTTGACATCCAATGTATCCATGCAAAGTTTGGTGAAGATCTGAGTATGTAGTTTTTGACCTTATATTGAACCTCCCATCTGAAAATTTGAAAATTCTTAAAAAATTCGTCCAAAATCTTGATGACCCCAATCTCTTGTTTTGTACGTTTTTTCCACGTGTCTTGACATCCAAAGTATCCCTGCAAAGTTTGGTGAAGATCTGAGTATGTAGTTTTTGACCTTATATGGAACCTCCTTTCTGAAAATTTGAGAATTCTTAAAAAATTCGTCCAAAATCTTGATGTCTCCAATCTCTTGTTTTGTACGTTTTTTCCACGTGTCTTGACATCCAATGTATCCATGCAAAGTTTGGTGAGGATCTGAGTATGTCGTTTTTGACCTTATCTGGAACCTCCCATCTGAAAATTTGAAAATTCTTAAAAAATTCGTCGAAAATCTTGATGTCTCCAATCTTTTGTTTTGTACGTTTTTTCCACGTGTCTTGACATGCAAAGTATCCCTGCAACGTTTGGTGAAGATCTGAGTGTGTAGTTTTTGACCTTATCTGGAACCTCCTATCTGAAAATTTGAAAATTCTTCAAAAATTCGTCGAAAATCTTGATGTCTCCAATCTCTTGTTTTGTACGTTTTTTCCACGTGTCTTGACATCCAATGTATTCCTGCAATGTTTGGTGGAGATCTGAGTATGTAGTTTTAGACCTTATCTGGAACCTCCTATCTGAAAATTTGAAAATTCTTCAAAAATTCGTCCAAAATCTTGATGTCTCCAATCTCTTGTTTTGTACGTTTTTTCCACGTGTCTCGACCTCCAATGGATCCCTGCAAAGTTTGGTGAAGATCTGAGTATGTCGTTTTTGACCTTATCTGGAACATCCTTTCTGAAAATTTGAAAATTCTTAAAAAATTCGTCGAAAATCTTGATGTCTCCAATCTCTTGTTTTGTACGTTTTTTCCACGTGTCTTGACATCCAATGTATCCCTGCAAAGTTTGGTGAAGATCTGAGTATGTAGTTTTTGACCTTATATGGAACCTCCTATCTGAAAATTTGAAAATTCTTAAAAAATTCGTCCAAAATCTTGATGTCTCCAATCTCTTGTTTTGTACGTTTTTTCCACGTGTCTCGACCTCCAATGGATCCCTGCAAAGTTTGGTGAAGATCTGAGTATGTCGTTTTTGACCTTATCTGGAACCTCCCATCTGAAAATTTGAAAATTCTTAAAAAATTCGTCGAAAATCTTGATGTCTCCGATCTCTTGTTTTGTACGTTTTTTCCACGTGTCTTGACATGCAAAGTATTCCTGCAAAGTTTGGTGAAGATCTGAGTATGTAGTTTTTGACCTCATCTGGAACCTCCTATCTGAAAATTTGAAAATTCTTAAAAAATTCGTCCAAAATCTTGATGTCTCCAATCTCTTGTTTTGTACGTTTTTTCCACGTGTCTTGACATCCAATGTATCCCTGCAAAGTTTGGTGAAGATCTGAGTATGTCGTTTTTGACCTTATCTGGAACATCCTTTCTGAAAATTTGAAAATTGTTAAAAAATTCGTCCAAAATCTTGATGTCTCCTATCTCTTGTTTTGTACGTTTTTTCCACGTGTCTTGACATCCAATGTATCCCTGCAAAGTTTGGTGAAGATCTGAGTATGTAGTTTTTGACCTTATCTGGAACCTCCCATCTGAAAATTTGAAAATTCTTAAAAAATTCGACCAATATCTTGATGTCTCCAATCTCTTGTTTTGTACGTTTTTTCCACGTGTCTTGACACATAATGTATCCATGCAAAGTTTGGTGAAGATCTGAGTATGTAGTTTTTGACCTTATATGGAACCTCCTATCTGAAAATTTAAAAATTCTTAAAAAATTCGTCCAAAATCTTGATGTCTCCAATCTCTTGTTTTGTACGTTTTTTCCACGTGTCTTGATATCCAATGTATCCCTGCAAAGTTTGGTGAAGATCTGAGTATGTCGTTTTTGACCTTATCTGGAACATCCTTTCTGAAAATTTGAAAATTGTTAAAAAATTCGTCCAAAATCTTGATGTCTCCAATCTCTTTTTTGTACGTTTTTTCCACGTGTCTTGACATCCAATGTATCCCTGCAAAGTTTGGTGAAGATCTGAGTATGTAGTTTTTGACCTTATCTGGAACCTCCCATCTGAAAATTTGAAAATTCTTAAAAAATTCGACCAAAATCTTGATGTCTCCAATCTTTTGTTTTGTACGTTTTTTCCACGTGTCTTGACATCCAATGTATCCCTGCAAAGTTTGGTGAAGATCTGAGTATGTAGTTTTTGACCTTATATGGAACCTCCTATCTGAAAATTTGAAAATTCTTAAAAAATTCGTCCAAAATCTTGATGTCTCCAATCTCTTGTTTTGTACGTTTTTTCCACGTGTCTTGACATCCAATGTATCCCTGCAAAGTTTGGTGAAAATCTGAGTATGTAGTTTTTGACCTTATCTGGAACCTCCCATCTGAAAATTTGAAAATTCCAAAAAATCCGTGCAAAATCTTGATGACCCCAATCTCTTGTTTTGTACGTTTTTTCCACGTGTCTTGACATCCAATGTATTCCTGCAATGTTTGGTGAAGATCTGAGTATGTAGTTTTTGATCTTATATGGAACCTCCTATCTGAAAATTTGAAAATTCTTAAAAAATTCGACCAAAATCTTGATGTTTCGAATCCTATGTTTTGTATGTTTTTTCCACGTGTCTTGACATCCAATGTATCCATGCAAAGTTTGGTGAAGATCTGAGTATGTAGTTTTTGACCTTATATTGAACCTCCCATCTGAAAATTTGAAAATTCTTAAAAAATTCGTCCAAAATCTTGATGACCCCAATCTCTTGTTTTGTACGTTTTTTCCACGTGTCTTGACATCCAAAGTATCCCTGCAAAGTTTGGTGAAGATCTGAGTATGTAGTTTTTGACCTTATATGGAACCTCCTTTCTGAAAATTTGAGAATTCTTAAAAAATTCGTCCAAAATCTTGATGTCTCCAATCTCTTGTTTTGTACGTTTTTTCCACGTGTCTTGACATCCAATGTATCCATGCAAAGTTTGGTGAAGATCTGAGTATGTCGTTTTTGACCTTATCTGGAACCTCCCATCTGAAAATTTGAAAATTCTTAAAAAATTCGTCGAAAATCTTGATGTCTCCAATCTTTTGTTTTGTACGTTTTTTCCACGTGTCTTGACATGCAAAGTATCCCTGCAACGTTTGGTGAAGATCTGAGTATGTAGTTTTTGACCTTATCTGGAACCTCCTATCTGAAAATTTGAAAATTCTTCAAAAATTCGTCGAAAATCTTGATGTCTCCAATCTCTTGTTTTGTACGTTTTTTCCACGTGTCTTGACATCCAATGTATTCCTGCAATGTTTGGTGGAGATCTGAGTATGTAGTTTTAGACCTTATCTGGAACCTCCTATCTGAAAATTTGAAAATTCTTCAAAAATTCGTCCAAAATCTTGATGTCTCCAATCTCTTGTTTTGTACGTTTTTTCCACGTGTCTCGACCTCCAATGGATCCCTGCAAAGTTTGGTGAAGATCAGAGTATGTCGTTTTTGACCTTATCTGGAACATCCTTTCTGAAAATTTGAAAATTCTTAAAAAATTCGTCGAAAATCTTGATGTCTCCAATCTCTTGTTTTGTACGTTTTTTCCACGTGTCTTGACATCCAATGTATCCCTGCAAAGTTTGGTGAAGATCTGAGTATGTAGTTTTTGACCTTATCTGGAACCTCCTATCTGAAAATTTGAAAATTCTTAAAAAATTCGTCCAAAATCTTGATGTCTCCAATCTCTTGTTTTGTACGTTTTTTCCACGTGTCTTGATATCCAATGTATCCCTGCAAAGTTTGGTGAAGATCTGAGTATGTCGTTTTTGACCTTATCTGGAACATCCTTTCTGAAAATTTGAAAATTGTTAAAAAATTCGTCCAAAATCTTGATGTCTCCAATCTCTTTTTTGTACGTTTTTTCCACGTGTCTTGACATCCAATGTATCCCTGCAAAGTTTGGTGAAGATCTGAGTATGTAGTTTTTGACCTTATCTGGAACCTCCCATCTGAAAATTTGAAAATTCTTAAAAAATTCGACCAAAATCTTGATGTCTCCAATCTTTTGTTTTGTACGTTTTTTCCACGTGTCTTGACACATAATGTATCCATGCAAAGTTTGGTGAAGATCTGAGTATGTAGTTTTTGACCTTATATGGAACCTCCTATCTGAAAATTTGAAAATTCTTAAAAAATTCGTCCAAAATCTTGATGTCTCCAATCTCTTGTTTTGTACGTTTTTTCCACGTGTCTTGACATCCAATGTATTCCTGCAATGTTTGGTGAAGATCTGAGTATGTAGTTTTTGACCTTATATGGAACCTCCTATCTGAAAATTTGAAAATTCTTAAAAAATTCGACCAAAATCTTGATGTTCCGAATCCTATGTTTTGTATGTTTTTTCCACGTGTCTTGACATCCAATGTATCCATGCAAAGTTTGGTGAAGATCTGAGTATGTAGTTTTTGACCTTATATTGAACCTCCCATCTGAAAATTTGAAAATTCTTAAAAAATTCGTCCAAAATCTTGATGACCCCAATCTCTTGTTTTGTACGTTTTTTCCACGTGTCTTAACATCCAAAGTATCCCTGCAAAGTTTGGTGAAGATCTGAGTATGTAGTTTTTGACCTTATATGGAACCTCCTTTCTGAAAATTTGAGAATTCTTAAAAAATTCGTCCAAAATCTTGATGTCTCCAATCTCTTGTTTTGTACGTTTTTTCCACGTGTCTTGACATCCAATGTATCCATGCAAAGTTTGGTGAGGATCTGAGTATGTCGTTTTTGACCTTATCTGGAACCTCCCATCTGAAAATTTGAAAATTCTTAAAAAATTCGTCGAAAATCTTGATGTCTCCAATCTTTTGTTTTGTACGTTTTTTCCACGTGTCTTGACATGCAAAGTATCCCTGCAACGTTTGGTGAAGATCTGAGTATGTAGTTTTTGACCTTATCTGGAACCTCCTATCTGAAAATTTGAAAATTCTTCAAAAATTCGTCGAAAATCTTGATGTCTCCAATCTCTTGTTTTGTACGTTTTTTCCACGTGTCTTGACATCCAATGTATTCCTGCAATGTTTGGTGGAGATCTGAGTATGTAGTTTCAGACCTTATCTGGAACCTCCTATCTGAAAATTTGAAAATTCTTCAAAAATTCGTCCAAAATCTTGATGTCTCCAATCTCTTGTTTTGTACGTTTTTTCCACGTGTCTCGACCTCCAATGGATCCCTGCAAAGTTTGGTGAAGATCTGAGTATGTCGTTTTTGACCTTATCTGGAACATCCTTTCTGAAAATTTGAAAATTCTTAAAAAATTCGTCGAAAATCTTGATGTCTCCAATCTCTTGTTTTGTACGTTTTTTCCACGTGTCTTGACATCCAATGTATCCCTGCAAAGTTTGGTGAAGATCTGAGTATGTAGTTTTTGACCTTATATGGAACCTCCTATCTGAAAATTTGAAAATTCTTAAAAAATTCGTCCAAAATCTTGATGTCTCCAATCTCTTGTTTTGTACGTTTTTTCCACGTGTCTCGACCTCCAATGGATCCCTGCAAAGTTTGGTGAAGATCTGAGTATGTCGTTTTTGACCTTATCTGGAACCTCCCATCTGAAAATTTGAAAATTTTTAAAAAATTCGTCGAAAATCTTGATGTCTCCGATCTCTTGTTTTGTACGTTTTTTCCACGTGTCTTGACATGCAAAGTATTCCTGCAAAGTTTGGTGAAGATCTGAGTATGTAGTTTTTGACCTCATCTGGAACCTCCTATCTGAAAATTTGAAAATTCTTAAAAAATTCGTCCAAAATCTTGATGTCTCCAATCTCTTGTTTTGTACGTTTTTTCCACGTGTCTTGACATCCAATGTATCCCTGCAAAGTTTGGTGAAGATCTGAGTATGTCGTTTTTGACCTTATCTGGAACATCCTTTCTGAAAATTTGAAAATTGTTAAAAAATTCGTCCAAAATCTTGATGTCTCCTATCTCTTGTTTTGTACGTTTTTTCCACGTGTCTTGACATCCAATGTATCCCTGCAAAGTTTGGTGAAGATCTGAGTATGTAGTTTTTGACCTTATCTGGAACCTCCCATCTGAAAATTTGAAAATTCTTAAAAAATTCGACCAATAACTTGATGTCTCCAATCTCTTGTTTTGTACGTTTTTTCCACGTGTCTTGACACATAATGTATCCATGCAAAGTTTGGTGAAGATCTGAGTATGTAGTTTTTGACCTTATATGGAACCTCCTATCTGAAAATTTAAAAATTCTTAAAAAATTCGTCCAAAATCTTGATGTCTCCAATCTCTTGTTTTGTACGTTTTTTCCACGTGTCTTGACATCCAATGTATCCCTGCAAAGTTTGGTGAAGATCTGAGTATGTAGTTTTTGACCTTATCTGGAACCTCCCATCTGAAAATTTGAAAATTCCTAAAAAATCCGTCCAAAATCTTGATGACCCCAATCTCTTGTTTTGTACGTTTTTTCCACGTGTCTTGACATTCAATGTATCCCTGCAAAGTTTGGTGAAGATCTGAGTATGTAGTTTTTGACCTTATATGGAACCTCCTTTCTGAAAATTTGAAAATTCTTAAAAAATTCGTCCAAAATCTTGATGACCCCAATCTCTTGTTTTGTACGTTTTTTCCACGTGTCTTGACATCCAATGTATCCCTGCAAAGTTTGGTGAAGATCTGAGTTTGTAGTTTTTGACCTTATATGGAACCTCCTTTCTGAAAATTTGAGAATTCTTAAAAAATTCGTCCAAAATCTTGATGTCTCCAATCTCTTGTTTTGTACGTTTTTTCCACGTGTCTTGACATCCAATGTATCCATGCAAAGTTTGGTGAAGATCTGAGTATGTCGTTTTTGACCTTATCTGGAAATTTGAAAATTCTTAAAAAATTCGTCGAAAATCTTGATGTCTCCAATCTCTTGTTTTGTACGTTTTTTCCACGTGTCTTGACATCCAATGTATCCATGCAAAGTTTGGTGAAGATCTGAGTATGTCGTTTTTGACCTTATCTGGAACCTCCCATCTGAAAATTCTTAAAAAATTCGTCGAAAATCTTGATGTCTCCAATCTTTTGTTTTGTACGTTTTTTTCACGTGTCTTGACATGCAAAGTATCCCTGCAACGTTTGGTGAAGATCTGAGTATGTAGTTTTTGACCTTATCTGGTACCTCCTATCTGAAAATTTGAAAATTCTTCAAAAATTCGTCGAAAATCTTGATGTCTCCAATCTCTTCTTTTGTACGTTTTTTCCACGTGTCTTGACATCCAATGTATTCCTGCAATGTTTGGTGGAGATCTGAGTATGTAGTTTTAGACCTTATCTGGAACCTCCTATCTGAAAATTTGAAAATTCTTCAAAAATTCGTCCAAAATCTTGATGTCTCCAATCTCTTGTTTTGTACGTTTTTTCCACGTGTCTCGACCTCCAATGGATCCCTGCAAAGTTTGGTGAAGATCTGAGTATGTCGTTTTTGACCTTATCTGGAACATCCTTTCTGAAAATTTGAAAATTCTTAAAAAATTCGTCGAAAATCTTGATGTCTCCAATCTCTTGTTTTGTACGTTTTTTCCACGTGTCTTGACATCCAATGTATCCCTGCAAAGTTTGGTGAAGATCTGAGTATGTAGTTTTTGACCTTATCTGGAACCTCCTATCTGAAAATTTGAAAATTCTTAAAAAATTCGTCCAAAATCTTGATGTCTCCAATCTCTTGTTTTGTACGTTTTTTCCACGTGTCTTGATATCCAATGTATCCCTGCAAAGTTTGGTGAAGATCTGAGTATGTCGTTTTTGACCTTATCTGGAACATCCTTTCTGAAAATTTGAAAATTGTTAAAAAATTCGTCCAAAATCTTGATGTCTCCAATCTCTTTTTTGTACGTTTTTTTCACGTGTCTTCACATCCAATGTATCCCTGCAAAGTTTGGTGAAGATCTGAGTATGTAGTTTTTGACCTTATCTGGAACCTCCCATCTGAAAATTTGAAAATTCTTAAAAAATTCGACCAAAATCTTGATGTCTCCAATCTTTTGTTTTGTACGTTTTTTCCACGTGTCTTGACACATAATGTATCCATGCAAAGTTTGGTGAAGATCTGAGTATGTAGTTTTTGACCTTATATGGAACCTCCTATCTGAAAATTTGAAAATTCTTAAAAAATTCGTCCAAAATCTTGATGTCTCCAATCTCTTGTTTTGTACGTTTTTTCCACGTGTCTTGACATCCAATGTATTCCTGCAATGTTTGGTGAAGATCTGAGTATGTAGTTTTTGACCTTATATGGAACCTCCTATCTGAAAATTTGAAAATTCTTAAAAAATTCGACCAAAATCTTGATGTTCCGAATCCTATGTTTTGTATGTTTTTTCCACGTGTCTTGACATCCAATGTATCCATGCAAAGTTTGGTGAAGATCTGAGTATGTAGTTTTTGACCTTATATTGAACCTCCCATCTGAAAATTTGAAAATTCTTAAAAAATTCGTCCAAAATCTTGATGACCCCAATCTCTTGTTTTGTACGTTTTTTCCACGTGTCTTGACATCCAAAGTATCCCTGCAAAGTTTGGTGAAGATCTGAGTATGTAGTTTTTGACCTTATATGGAACATCCTTTCTGAAAATTTGAGAATTCTTAAAAAATTCGTCCAAAATCTTGATGTCTCCAATCTCTTGTTTTGTACGTTTTTTCCACGTGTCTTGACATCCAATGTATCCATGCAAAGTTTGGTGAAGATTTGAGTATGTCGTTTTTGACCTTATCTGGAACCTCCCATCTGAAAATTTGAAAATTCTTAAAAAATTCGTCGAAAATCTTGATGTCTCCAATCTTTTGTTTTGTACGTTTTTTCCACGTGTCTTGACATGCAAAGTATCCCTGCAACGTTTGGTGAAGATCTGAGTATGTAGTTTTTGACCTTATCTGGAACCTCCTATCTGAAAATTTGAAAATTCTTCAAAAATTCGTCGAAAATCTTGATGTCTCCAATCTCTTGTTTTGTACGTTTTTTCCACGTGTCTTGACATCCAATGTATTCCTGCAATGTTTGGTGGAGATCTGAGTATGTAGTTTTAGACCTTATCTGAAACCTCCTATCTGAAAATTTGAAAATTCTTCAAAAATTCGTCCAAAATCTTGATGTCTCCAATCTCTTGTTTTGTACGTTTTTTCCACGTGTCTCGACCTCCAATGGATCCCTGCAAAGTTTGGTGAAGATCTGAGTATGTCGTTTTTGACCTTATCTGGAACATCCTTTCTGAAAATTTGAAAATTCTTAAAAAATTCGTCGAAAATCTTGATGTCTCCAATCTCTTGTTTTGTACGTTTTTTCCACGTGTCTTGACATCCAATGTATCCCTGCAAAGTTTGGTGAAGATCTGAGTATGTAGTTTTTGACCTTATATGGAACCTCCCATCTGAAAATTTGAAAATTCTTAAAAAATTCGTCCAAAATCTTGATGTCTCCAATCTCTTGTTTTGTACGTTTTTTCCACGTGTCTCGACCTCCAATGGATCCCTGCAAAGTTTGGTGAAGATCTGAGTATGTCGTTTTTGACCTTATCTGGAACCTCCCATCTGAAAATTTGAAAATTCTTAAAAAATTCGTCGAAAATCTTGATGTCTCCGATCTCTTGTTTTGTACGTTTTTTCCACGTGTCTTGACATGCAAAGTATTCCTGCAAAGTTTGGTGAAGATCTGAGTATGTAGTTTTTGACCTCATCTGGAACCTCCTATCTGAAAATTTGAAAATTCTTAAAAAATTCGTCCAAAATCTTGATGTCTCCAATCTCTTGTTTTGTACGTTTTTTCCACGTGTCTTGACATCCAATGTATCCCTGCAATGTTTGGTGAAGATCTGAGTATGTAGTTTTTGACCTTATCTGGAACCTCCCATCTGAAAATTTGAAAATTCCTAAAAAATCCGTCCAAAATATTGATGACCCCAATCTCTTGTTTTGTACGTTTTTTCCACGTGTCTTGACATCCAATGTATCCCTGCAAAGTTTGGTGAAGATCTGAGTATGTAGTTTTTGATCTTATCTGGAACCTCCTATCTGAAAATTTGAAAATTCTTAAAAAATTCGTCCAAAATCTTGATGTCTCCAATCTCTTGTTTTGTACGTTTCTTCCACGTGTCTTGATATCCAATGTATCCCTGCAAAGTTTGGTGAAGATCTGAGTATGTCGTTTTTGACCTTATCTGGAACATCCTTTCTGAAAATTTGAAAATTCTTTAAAAATTCGTCCAAAATCTTGATGTCTCCTATCTCTTGTTTTGTACGTTTTTTCCACGTGTCTTGACATCCAATGTATCCCTGCAAAGTTTGGTGAATATCTGAGTATGTAGTTTTTGACCTTATCTGGAACCTCCCATCTGAAAATTTGAAAATTCTTAAAAAATTCGACCAATATCTTGATGTCTCCAATCTCTTGTTTTGTACGTTTTTTCCACGTGTCTTCACACATAATGTATCCATGCAAAGTTTGGTGAAGATCTGAGTATGTAGTTTTTGACCTTATATGGAACCTCCTATCTGAAAATTTAAAAATTCTTAAAAAATTCGTCCAAAATCTTGATGTCTCCAATCTCTTGTTTTGTACGTTTTTTCCACGTGTCTTGACATCCAATGTATCCCTGCAAAGTTTGGTGAAGATCTGAGTATGTAGTTTTTGACCTTATCTGGAACCTCCCATCTGAAAATTTGAAAATTCCTAAAAAATCCGTCCAAAATCTTGATGACCCCAATCTCTTGTTTTGTACGTTTTTTCCACGTGTCTTGACATTCAATGTATCCCTGCAAAGTTTGGTGAAGATCTGAGTATGTAGTTTTTGACCTTATATGGAACCTCCTTTCTGAAAATTTGAAAATTCTTAAAAAATTCGTCCAAAATCTTGATGACCCCAATCTCTTGTTTTGTACGTTTTTTCCACGTGTCTTGACATCCAATGTATCCCTGCAAAGTTTGGTGAAGATCTGAGTTTGTAGTTTTTGACCTTATATGGAACCTCCTTTCTGAAAATTTGAGAATTCTTAAAAAATTCGTCCAAAATCTTGATGTCTCCAATCTCTTGTTTTGTACGTTTTTTCCACGTGTCTTGACATCCAATGTATCCATGCAAAGTTTGGTGAAGATCTGAGTATGTCGTTTTTGACCTTATCTGGAACCTCCCATCTGAAAATTTGAAAATTCTTAAAAAATTCGTCGAAAATCTTGATGTCTCCAATCTCTTGTTTTGTACGTTTTTTCCACGTGTCTTGACATGCAAAGTATCCCTGCAACGTTTGGTGAAGATCTGAGTATGTAGTTTTTGACCTTATCTGGAACCTCCTATCTGAAAATTTGAAAATTCTTCAAAAATTCGTCGAAAATCTTGATGTCTCCAATCTCTTGTTTTGTACGTTTTTTCCACGTGTCTTGACATCCAATGTATCCCTGCAATGTTTGGTTGAGATCTGAGTATGTAGTTTTTGACCTTATCTGGAACCTCCTATCTGAAAATTTGAAAATTCTTCAAAAATTCGTCCAAAATCTTGATGTCTCCAATCTCTTGTTTTGTACGTTTTTTCCACGTGTCTCGACCTCCAATGTATCCCTGCAAAGTTTGGTGAAGATCTGAGTATGTCGTTTTTGACCTTATCTGGAACATCCTTTCTGAAAATTTGAAAATTCTTAAAAAATTCGTCGAAAATCTTGATGTCTCCAATCTCTTGTTTTGTACGTTTTTTCCACGTGTCTTGACATCCAATGTATCCCTGCAAAGTTTGGTGAAGATCTGAGTATGTAGTTTTTGACCTTATATGGAACCTCCTATCTGAAAATTTGAAAATTCTTAAAAAATTCGTCCAAAATCTTGATGTCACCAATCCTATGTTTTGTATGTTTTTTCCACGTGTCTTGACATCCAATGTATCCATGCAAAGTTTGGTGAATATCTGAGTATGTCGTTTTTGACCTTATCTGGAACCTCCCATCTGAAAATTTGAAAATTCTTAAAAAATTCGTCGAAAATCTTGATGTCTCCGATCTCTTGTTTTGTACGTTTTTTCCACGTGTCTTGACATGCAAAGTATTCCTGCAAAGTTTGGTGAAGATCTGACTATGTAGTTTTTGACCTCATCTGGAACCTCCTATCTGAAAATTTGAAAATTCTTTAAAAATTCGTCCAAAATATTGATGTCTCCAATCTCTTGTTTTGTACGTTTTTTCCACGTGTCTTGACATCCAATGTATCCCTGCAATGTTTGGTGAAGATCTGAGTATGTAGTTTTTGACCTTATCTGGAACCTCCCATCTGAAAATTTGAAAATTCCTAAAAAATCCGTCCAAAATCTTGATGTCTCCAATCTCTTGTTTTGTACGTTTTTTCCACGTGTCTTGATATCCAATGTATCCCTGCAAAGTTTGGTGAAGATCTGAGTATGTCGTTTTTGACCTTATCTGGAACATCCTTTCTGAAAATTTGAAAATTGTTAAAAAATTCGTCCAAAATCTTGATGTCTCCAATCTCTTTTTTGTACGTTTTTTCCACGTGTCTTGACATCCAATGTATCCCTGCAAAGTTTGGTGAAGATCTGAGTATGTAGTTTTTGACCTTATCTGGAACCTCCCATCTGAAAATTTGAAAATTCTTAAAAAATTCGACCAAAATCTTGATGTCTCCAATCTTTTGTTTTGTACGTTTTTTCCACGTGTCTTGACACATAATGTATCCATGCAAAGTTTGGTGAAGATCTGAGTATGTAGTTTTTGACCTTATATGGAACCTCCTATCTGAAAATTTGAAAATTCTTAAAAAATTCGTCCAAAATCTTGATGTCTTCAATCTCTTGTTTTGTACGTTTTTTCCACGTGTCTTGACATCCAATGTATCCCTGCAAAGTTTGGTGAAGATCTGAGTATGTAGTTTTTGACCTTATCTGGAACCTCCCATCTGAAAATTTGAAAATTCCTAAAAAATCCGTGCAAAATCTTGATGACCCCAATCTCTTGTTTTGTACGTTTTTTCCACGTGTCTTGACATCCAATGTATCCATGCAAAGTTTGGTGAAGATCTGAGTATGTCGTTTTTGACCTTATCTGGAACCTCCCATCTGAAAATTTGAAAATTCTTAAAAAATTCGTCGAAAATCTTGATGTCTCCAATCTCTTGTTTTGTACGTTTTTTCCACGTGTCTTGACATGCAAAGTATCCCTGCAACGTTTGGTGAAGATCTGAGTATGTAGTTTTTGACCTTATCTGGAACCTCCTATCTGAAAATTTGAAAATTCTTCAAAAATTCGTCGAAAATCTTGATGTCTCCAATCTCTTGTTTTGTACGTTTTTTCCACGTGTCTTGACATCCAATGTATCCCTGCAATGTTTGGTGGAGATCTGAGTATGTAGTTTTTGACCTTATCTGGGACCTCCTATCAGAAAATTTGAAAATTCTTCAAAAATTCGTCCAAAATCTTGATGTCTCCAATCTCTTGTTTTGTACGTTTTTTCCACGTGTCTCGACCTCCAATGTATCCCTGCAAAGTTTGGTGAAGATCTGAGTATGTAGTTTTTGACCTTATATGGAACCTCCCATCTGAAAATTTGAAAATTCCTAAAAAATCCGTCCAAAATCTTGATGACCCCAATCTCTTGTTTTGTACTTTTTTTCCACGTGTCTTGACATCCAATGTATCCCTGCAAAGTTTGGTGAAGATCTGAGTATGTAGTTTTTGATCTTATCTGGAACCTCCTATCTGAAAATTTGAAAATTCTTAAAAAATTCGTCCAAAATCTTGATGTCTCCAATCTCTTGTTTTGTACGTTTTTTCCACGTGTCTTGATATCCAATGTATCCCTGCAAAGTTTGGTGAAGATCTGAGTATGTTGTTTTTGACCTTATCTGGAACATCCTTTCTGAAAATTTGAAAATTGTTAAAAAATTCGTCCAAAATCTTGATGTCTCCTATCTGTTGTTTTGTACGTTTTTTCCACGTGTCTTGACATCCAATGTATCCCTGCAAAGTTTGGTGAAGATCTGAGTATGTAGTTTTTGACCTTATCTGGAACCTCCCATCTGAAAATTTGAAAATTCTTAAAAAATTCGACCAATATCTTGATGTCTCCAATCTCTTGTTTTGTACGTTTTTTCCACGTGTCTTGACACATAATGTATCCATGCAAAGTTTGGTGAAGATCTGAGTATGTAGTTTTTGACCTTATATGGAACCTCCTATCTGAAAATTTAAAAATTCTTAAAAAATTCGTCCAAAATCTTGATGTCTCCAATCTCTTGTTTTGTACGTTTTTTCCACGTGTCTTGACATCCAATGTATCCCTGCAAAGTTTGGTGAAGATCTGAGTAGGTAGTTTTTGACCTTATCTGGAACCTCCCATCTGAAAATTTGAAAATTCTTAAAAAATTCGACCAAAATCTTGATGTCTCCAATCTTTTGTTTTGTACGTTTTTTCCACGTGTCTTGACACATAATGTATCCATGCAAAGTTTGGTGAAGATCTGAGTATGTAGTTTTTGACCTTATATGGAACCTCCTATCTGAAAATTTGAAAATTCTTAAAAAATTCGTCCAAAATCTTGATGTCTCCAATCTCTTGTTTTGTACGTTTTTTCCACGTGTCTTGACATCCAATGTATCCCTGCAAAGTTTGGTGAAGATCTGAGTATGTAGTTTTTGACCTTATCTGGAACCTCCCATCTGAAAATTTGAAAATTCCTAAAAAATCCGTGCAAAATCTTGATGACCCCAATCTCTTGTTTTGTACGTTTTTTCCACGTGTCTTGACATCCAATGTATTCCTGCAATGTTTGGTGAAGATCTGAGTATGTAGTTTTTGACCTTATATGGAACCTCCTATCTGAAAATTTGAAAATTCTTAAAAAATTCGACCAAAATCTTGATGTTCCGAATCCTATGTTTTGTATGTTTTTTCCACGTGTCTTGACATCCAATGTATCCATGCAAAGTTTGGTGAAGATCTGAGTATGTAGTTTTTGACCTTATATTGAACCTCCCATCTGAAAATTTGAAAATTCTTAAAAAATTCGTCCAAAATCTTGATGACCCCAATCTCTTGTTTTGTACGTTTTTTCCACGTGTCTTGACATCCAAAGTATCCCTGCAAAGTTTGGTGAAGATCTGAGTATGTAGTTTTTGACCTTATATGGAACCTCCTTTCTGAAAATTTGAGAATTCTTAAAAAATTCGTCCAAAATCTTGATGTCTCCAATCTCTTGTTTTGTACGTTTTTTCCACGTGTCTTGACATCCAATGTATCCATGCAAAGTTTGGTGAAGATCTGAGTATGTCGTTTTTGACCTTATCTGGAACCTCCCATCTGAAAATTTGAAAATTCTTAAAAAATTCGTCGAAAATCTTGATGTCTCCAATCTTTTGTTTTGTACGTTTTTTCCACGTGTCTTGACATGCAAAGTATCCCTGCAACGTTTGGTGAAGATCTGAGTATGTAGTTTTTGACCTTATCTGGAACCTCCTATCTGAAAATTTGAAAATTCTTCAAAAATTGGTCGAAAATCTTGATGTCTCCAATCTCTTGTTTTGTACGTTTTTTCCACGTGTCTTGACATCCAATGTATTCCTGCAATGTTTGGTGGAGATCTGAGTATGTAGTTTTAGACCTTATCTGGAACCTCCTATCTGAAAATTTGAAAATTCTTCAAAAATTCGTCCAAAATCTTGATGTCTCCAATCTCTTGTTTTGTACGTTTTTTCCACGTGTCTCGACCTCCAATGGATCCCTGCAAAGTTTGGTGAAGATCTGAGTATGTCGTTTTTGACCTTATCTGGAACATCCTTTCTGAAAATTTGAAAATTCTTAAAAAATTCGTCGAAAATCTTGATGTCTCCAATCTCTTGTTTTGTACGTTTTTTCCACGTGTCTTGACATCCAATGTATCCCTGCAAAGTTTGGTGAAGATCTGAGTATGTAGTTTTTCACCTTATATGGAACCTCCTATCTGAAAATTTGAAAATTCTTAAAAAATTCGTCCAAAATCTTGATGTCTCCAATCTCTTGTTTTGTACGTTTTTTCCACGTGTCTCGACCTCCAATGGATCCCTGCAAAGTTTGGTGAAGATCTGAGTATGTCGTTTTTGACCTTATCTGGAACCTCCCATCTGAAAATTTGAAAATTCTTAAAAAATTCGTCGAAAATCTTGATGTCTCCGATCTCTTGTTTTGTACGTTTTTTCCACGTGTCTTGACATGCAAAGTATTCCTGCAAAGTTTGGTGAAGATCTGAGTATGTAGTTTTTGACCTCATCTGGAACCTCCTATCTGAAAATTTGAAAATTCTTAAAAAATTCGTCCAAAATCTTGATGTCTCCAATCTCTTGTTTTGTACGTTTTTTCCACGTGTCTTGACATCCAATGTATCCCTGCAATGTTTGGTGAAGATCTGAGTATGTAGTTTTTGACCTTATCTGGAACCTCCCATCTGAAAATTTGAAAATTCCTAAAAAATCCGTCCAAAATCTTGATGACCCCAATCTCTTGTTTTGTACTTTTTTTCCTCGTGTCTCGACCTCCAATGTATCCCTGCAAAGTTTGGTGAAGATCTGAGTATGTAGTTTTTGACCTTATATGGAACCTCCTATCTGAAAATTTGAAAATTCTTAAAAAATTCGTCCAAAATCTTGATGTCACCAATCCTATGTTTTGTATGTTTTTTCCACGTGTCTTGACATCCAATGTATCCATGCAAAGTTTGGTGAAGATCTGAGTATGTCGTTTTTGACCTTATCTGGAACCTCCCATCTGAAAATTTGAAAATTCTTAAAAAATTCGTCGAAAATCTTGATGTCTCCGATCTCTTGTTTTGTACGTTTTTTCCACGTGTCTTGACATGCAAAGTATTCCTGCAAAGTTTGGTGAAGATCTGACTATGTAGTTTTTGACCTCATCTGGAACCTCCTATCTGAAAATTTGAAAATTCTTAAAAAATTCGTCCAAAATTTTGATGTCTCCAATCTCTTGTTTTGTACGTTTTTTCCACGTGTCTTGACATCCAATGTATCCCTGCAATGTTTGGTGAAGATCTGAGTATGTAGTTTTTGACCTTATCTGGAACCTCCCATCTGAAAATTTGAAAATTCCTAAAAAATCCATCCAAAATCTTGATGACCCCAATCTCTTGTTTTGTACGTTTTTTCCACGTGTCTTGACATCCAATGTATCCCTGCAAAGTTTGGTGAAGATCTGAGTATGTAGTTTTTGACCTTATCTGGAACCTCCTATCTGAAAATTTGAAAATTCTTAAAAAATTCGTCCAAAATCTTGATGTCTCCAAACTCTTGTTTTGTACGTTTTTTCCACGTGTCTTGATATCCAATGTATCCCTGCAAAGTTTGGTGAAGATCTGAGTATGTCGTTTTTGACCTTATCTGGAACATCCTTTCTGAAAATTTGAAAATTGTTAAAAAATTCGTCCAAAATCTTGATGTCTCCAATCTCTTTTTTGTACGTTTTTTCCACGTGTCTTCACATCCAATGTATCCCTGCAAAGTTTGGTGAAGATCTGAGTATGTAGTTTTTGACCTTATCTGGAACCTCCCATCTGAAAATTTGAAAATTCTTAAAAAATTCGACCAAAATCTTGATGTCTCCAATCTTTTGTTTTGTACGTTTTTTCCACGTGTCTTGACACATAATGTATCCATGCAAAGTTTGGTGAAGATCTGAGTATGTAGTTTTTGACCTTATATGGAACCTCCTATCTGAAAATTTGAAAATTCTTAAAAAATTCGTCCAAAATCTTGATGTCTCCAATCTCTTGTTTTGTACGTTTTTTCCACGTGTCTTGACATCCAATGTATCCCTGCAAAGTTTGGTGAAGATCTGAGTATGTAGTTTTTGACCTTATCTGTAACCTCCCATCTGAAAATTTGAAAATTCCTAAAAAATCCGTGCAAAATCTTGATGACCCCAATCTCTTGTTTTGTACGTTTTTTCCACGTGTCTTGACATCCAATGTATCCATGCAAAGTTTGGTGAAGATCTGAGTATGTCGTTTTTGACCTTATCTGGAACCTCCCATCTGAAAATTTGAAAATTCTTAAAAAATTCGTCGAAAATCTTGATGTCTCCAATCTCTTGTTTTGTACGTTTTTTCCACGTGTCTTGACATGCAAAGTATCCCTGCAACGTTTGGTGAAGATCTGAGTATGTAGTTTTTGACCTTATCTGGAACCTCCTATCTGAAAATTTGAAAATTCTTCAAAAATTCGTCGAAAATCTTGATGTCTCCAATCTCTTGTTTTGTACGTTTTTTCCACGTGTCTTGACATCCAATGTATCCCTGCAATGTTTGGTGGAGATCTGAGTATGTAGTTTTTGACCTTATCTGGGACCTCCTATCAGAAAATTTGAAAATTCTTCAAAAATTCGTCCAAAATCTTGATGTCTCCAATCTCTTGTTTTGTACGTTTTTTCCACGTGTCTCGACCTCCAATGTATCCCTGCAAAGTTTGGTGAAGATCTGAGTATGTCGTTTTTGACCTTATCTGGAACATCCTTTCTGAAAATTTGAAAATTCTTAAAAAATTCGTCGAAAATCTTGATGTCTCCAATCTCTTGTTTTGTACGTTTTTTCCACGTGTCTTGACATCCAATGTATCCCTGCAAAGTTTGGTGAAGATCTGAGTATGTAGTTTTTGACCTTATATGGAACCTCCTTTCTGAAAATTTGAAAATTCTCAAAAAATTCGTCCATAATCTTGATGTCTCCAATCTCTTGTTTTGTACGTTTTTTCCACGTGTCTTGACATCCAATGTATCCCTGCAAAGTTTGGTGAAGATCTGAGTATGTAGTTTTTGACCTTATATGGAACCTCCTATCTGAAAATTTGAAAATTCTTAAAAAATTCGTCCAAAATCATGATGTCACCAATCCTAGGTTTTGTATGTTTTTTCCACGTGTCTTGACATCCAATGTATCCCTGCAAAGTTTGGTGAAGATCTGAGTATGTAGTTTTTGACCTTATCTGGAACCTCCCATCTGAAAATTTGAAAATTCTTAAAAAATTCGACCAAAATCTTGATGTCTCCAATCTTTTGTTTTGTACGTTTTTTCCACGTGTCTTGACACATAATGTATCCATGCAAAGTTTGGTGAAGATCTGAGTATGTAGTTTTTGACCTTATATGGAACCTCCTATCTGAAAATTTGAAAATTCTTAAAAAATTCGTCCAAAATCTTGATGTCTCCAATCTCTTGTTTTGTACGTTTTTTCCACGTGTCTTGACATCCAATGTATCCCTGCAAAGTTTGGTGAAGATCTGAGTATGTAGTTTTTGACCTTATCTGGAACCTCCCATCTGAAAATTTGAAAATTCTTAAAAAATTCGACCAAAATCTTGATGTCTCCAATCTTTTGTTTTGTACGTTTTTTCCACGTGTCTTGACACATAATGTATCCATGCAAAGTTTGGTGAAGATCTGAGTATGTAGTTTTTGACCTTATATGGAACCTCCTATCTGAAAATTTGAAAATTCTTAAAAAATTCGTCCAAAATCTTGATGTCTCCAATCTCTTGTTTTGTACGTTTTTTCCACGTGTCTTGACATCCAATGGATCCCTGCAAAGTTTGGTGAAGATCTGAGTATGTAGTTTTTGACCTTATCTGGAACCTCCTATCTGAAAATTTGAAAATTCTTAAAAAATTCGACCAAAATCTTGATGTTCCGAATCCTATTTTTTGTATGTTTTTTCCACGTGTCTTGACATCCAATGTATCCCTGCAAAGTTTGGTGAAGATCTGAGTATGTAGTTTTTGACCTTATATTGAACCTCCCATCTGAAAATTTGAAAATTCTTAAAAAATTCGTCCAAAATCTTGATGACCCCAATCTCTTGTTTTGTTCGTTTTTTCCACGTGTCTTGACATCCAAAGTATCCCTGCAAAGTTTGGTGAAGATCTGAGTATGTAGTTTTTGACCTTATATGGAACCTCCTTTCTGAAAATTTGAGAATTCTTAAAAAATTCGTCCAAAATCTTGATGTCTCCAATCTCTTGTTTTGTACGTTTTTTCCACGTGTCTTGACATCCAATGTATCCATGCAAAGTTTGGTGAAGATCTGAGTATGTCGTTTTTGACCTTATCTGGAACCTCCCATCTGAAAATTTGAAAATTCTTAAAAAATTCGTCGAAAATCTTGATGTCTCCATTCTCTTTTTTGTACGTTTTTTCCACGTGTCTTGACATCCAATGTATCCCTGCAAAGTTTGGTGAAGATCTGAGTATGTAGTTTTTGACCTTATCTGGAACCTCCCATCTGAAAATTTGAAAATTCTTAAAAAATTCGACCAAAATCTTGATGTCTCCAATCTTTTGTTTTGTACGTTTTTTCCACGTGTCTTGACACATAATGTATCCATGCAAAGTTTGGTGAAGATCTGAGTATGTAGTTTTTGACCTTATATGGAACCTCCTATCTGAAAATTTGAAAATTCTTAAAAAATTCGTCCAAAATCTTGATGTCTCCAATCTCTTGTTTTGTACGTTTTTTCCACGTGTCTTGACATCCAATGTATCCCTGCAAAGTTTGGTGAAGATCTGAGTATGTAGTTTTTGACCTTATCTGGAACCTCCCATCTGAAAATTTGAAAATTCCTAAAAAATCCGTGCAAAATCTTGATGACCCCAATCTCTTGTTTTGTACGTTTTTTCCACGTGTCTTGACATCCAATGTATCCATGCAAAGTTTGGTGAAGATCTGAGTATGTAGTTTTTGACCTTATATTGAACCTCCCATCTGAAAATTTGAAAATTCTTAAAAAATTCGTCCAAAATCTTGATGACCCCAATCTCTTGTTTTGTTCGTTTTTTCCACGTGTCTTGACATCCAAAGTATCCCTGCAAAGTTTGGTGAAGATCTGAGTATGTAGTTTTTGACCTTATATGGAACCTCCTTTCTGAAAATTTGAGAATTCTTAAAAAATTCGTCCAAAATCTTGATGTCTCCAATCTCTTGTTTTGTACGTTTTTTCCACGTGTCTTGACATCCAATGTATCCCTGCAATGTTTGGTGGAGATCTGAGTATGTAGTTTTTGACCTTATCTGGGACCTCCTATCAGAAAATTTGAAAATTCTTCAAAAATTCGTCCAAAATCTTGATGTCTCCAATCTCTTGTTTTGTACGTTTTTTCCACGTGTCTCGACCTCCAATGTATCCCTGCAAAGTTTGGTGAAGATCTGAGTATGTCGTTTTTGACCTTATCTGGAACATCCTTTCTGAAAATTTGAAAATTCTTAAAAAATTCGTCGAAAATCTTGATGTCTCCAATCTCTTGTTTTGTACGTTTTTTCCACGTGTCTTGACATCCAATGTATCCCTGCAAAGTTTGGTGAAGATCTGAGTATGTAGTTTTTGACCTTATATGGAACCTCCTTTCTGAAAATTTGAAAATTCTTAAAAAATTCGTCCAAAATCTTGATGTCTCCAATCTCTTGAATTGTACGTTTTTTCCACGTGTCTTGACATCCAATGTATCCCTGCAAAGTTTGGTGAAGATCTGAGTATGTAGTTTTTGACCTTATCTGGAACATCCTTTCTGAAAATTTGAAAATTGTTAAAAAATTCGTCCAAAATCTTGATGTCTCCAATCTCTTTTTTGTACGTTTTTTCCACGTGTCTTGACATCCAATGTATCCCTGCAAAGTTTGGTGAAGATCTGAGTATGTAGTTTTTGACCTTATCTGGAACCTCCCATCTGAAAATTTGAAAATTCTTAAAAAATTCGGCCAAAATCTTGATGTCTCCAATCTTTTGTTTTGTACGTTTTTTCCACGTGTCTTGACACATAATGTATCCATGCAAAGTTTGGTGAAGATCTGAGTATGTAGTTTTTGACCTTATATGGAACCTCCTATCTGAAAATTTGAAAATTCTTAAAAAATTCGTCCAAAATCTTGATGTCTCCAATCTCTTGTTTTGTACGTTTTTTCCACGTGTCTTGACATCCAATGTATCCCTGCAAAGTTTGGTGAAGATCTGAGTATGTAGTTTTTGACCTTATCTGGAACCTCCCATCTGAAAATTTGAAAATTCCTAAAAAATCCGTGCAAAATCTTGATGACCCCAATCTCTTGTTTTGTACGTTTTTTCCACGTGTCTTGACATCCAATGTATTCCTGCAATGTTTGGTGAAGATCTGAGTTTGTAGTTTTTGACCTTATATGGAACCTCCTATCTGAAAATTTGAAAATTCTTAAAAAATTCGACCAAAATCTTGATGTTCCGAATCCTATGTTTTGTATGTTTTTTCCACGTGTCTTGACATCCAATGTATCCCTGCAAAGTTTGGTGAAGATCTGAGTATGTAGTTTTTGACCTTATATTGAACCTCCCATCTGAAAATTTGAAAATTCTTAAAAAATTCGTCCAAAATCTTGATGACCCCAATCTCTTGTTTTGTTCGTTTTTTCCACGTGTCTTGACATCCAAAGTATCCCTGCAAAGTTTGGTGAAGTTCTGAGTATGTAGTTTTTGACCTTATATGGAACCTCCTTTCTGAAAATTTGAGAATTCTTAAAAAATTCGTCCAAAATCTTGATGTCTCCAATCTCTTGTTTTGTACGTTTTTTCCACGTGTCTTGACATCCAATGTATCCATGCAAAGTTTGGTGAAGATCTGAGTATGTCGTTTTTGACCTTATCTGGAACCTCCCATCTGAAAATTTGAAAATTCTTAAAAAATTCGTCGAAAATCTTGATGTCTCCATTCTCTTTTTTGTACGTTTTTTCCACGTGTCTTGACATCCAATGTATCCCTGCAAAGTTTGGTGAAGATCTGAGTATGTAGTTTTTGACCTTATCTGGAACCTCCCATCTGAAAATTTGAAAATTCTTAAAAAATTCGACCAAAATCTTGATGTCTCCAATCTTTTGTTTTGTACGTTTTTTCCACGTGTCTTGACACATAATGTATCCATGCAAAGTTTGGTGAAGATCTGAGTATGTAGTTTTTGACCTTATATGGAACCTCCTATCTGAAAATTTGAAAATTCTTAAAAAATTCGTCCAAAATCTTGATGTCTCCAATCTCTTGTTTTGTACGTTTTTTCCACGTGTCTTGACATCCAATGTATCCCTGCAAAGTTTGGTGAAGATCTGAGTATGTAGTTTTTGACCTTATCTGGAACCTCCCATCTGAAAATTTGAAAATTCCTAAAAAACCCGTCCAAAATCTTGATGACCCCAATCTCTTGTTTTGTACGTTTTTTCCACGTGTCTTGACATCCAATGTATCCATGCAAAGTTTGGTGAAGATCTGAGTATGTAGTTTTTGACCTTATATTGAACCTCCCATCTGAAAATTTGAAAATTCTTAAAAAATTCGTCCAAAATCTTGATGACCCCAATCTCTTGTTTTGTTCGTTTTTTCCACGTGTCTTGACATCCAAAGTATCCCTGCAAAGTTTGGTGAAGATCTGAGTATGTAGTTTTTGACATTATATGGAACCTCCTTTCTGAAAATTTGAGAATTCTTAAAAAATTCGTCCAAAATCTTGATGTCTCCAATCTCTTGTTTTGTACGTTTTTTCCACGTGTCTTGACATCCAATGTATCCCTGCAATGTTTGGTGGAGATCTGAGTATGTAGTTTTTGACCTTATCTGGGACCTCCTATCAGAAAATTTGAAAACTCTTCAAAAATTCGTCCAAAATCTTGATGTCTCCAATCTCTTGTTTTGTACGTTTTTTCCACGTGTCTCGACCTCCAATGTATCCCTGCAAAGTTTGGTGAAGATCTGAGTATGTCGTTTTTGACCTTATCTGGAACATCCTTTCTGAAAATTTGAAAATTCTTAAAAAATTCGTCGAAAATCTTGATGTCTCCAATCTCTTGTTTTGTACGTTTTTTCCACGTGTCTTGACATCCAATGTATCCCTGCAAAGTTTGGTGAAGATCTGAGTATGTAGTTTTTGACCTTATATGGAACCTCCTTTCTGAAAATTTGAAAATTCTTAAAAAATTCGTCCAAAATCTTGATGTCTCCAATCTCTTGTTTTGTACGTTTTTTCCACGTGTCTTGACATCCAATGTATCCCTGCAAAGTTTGGTGAAGATCTGAGTATGTAGTTTTTGACCTTATCTGGAACATCCTTTCTGAAAATTTGAAAATTGTTAAAAAATTCGTCCAAAATCTTGATGTCTCCAATCTCTTTTTTGTACGTTTTTTCCACGTGTCTTGACATCCAATGTATCCCTGCAAAGTTTGGTGAAGATCTGAGTATGTAGTTTTTGACCTTATCTGGAACCTCCCATCTGAAAATTTGAAAATTCTTAAAAAATTCGGCCAAAATCTTGATGTCTCCAATCTTTTGTTTTGTACGTTTTTTCCACGTGTCTTGACACATAATGTATCCATGCAAAGTTTGGTGAAGATCTGAGTATGTAGTTTTTGACCTTATATGGAACCTCCTATCTGAAAATTTGAAAATTCTTAAAAAATTCGTCCAAAATCTTGATGTCTCCAATCTCTTGTTTTGTACGTTTTTTCCACGTGTCTTGACATCCAATGTATCCCTGCAAAGTTTGGTGAAGATCTGAGTATGTAGTTTTTGACCTTATCTGGAACCTCCCATCTGAAAATTTGAAAATTCCTAAAAAATCCGTGCAAAATCTTGATGACCGCAATCTCTTGTTTTGTACGTTTTTTCCACGTGTCTTGACATCCAATGTATTCCTGCAATGTTTGGTGAAGATCTGAGTTTGTAGTTTTTGACCTTATATGGAACCTCCTATCTGAAAATTTGAAAATTCTTAAAAAATTCGACCAAAATCTTGATGTTCCGAATCCTATGTTTTGTATGTTTTTTCCACGTGTCTTGACATCCAATGTATCCATGCAAAGTTTGGTGAAGATCTGAGTATGTAGTTTTTGACCTTATATTGAACCTCCCATCTGAAAATTTGAAAATTCTTAAAAAATTCGTCCAAAATCTTGATGACCCCAATCTCTTGTTTTGTACGTTTTTTCCACGTGTCTTGACATCCAAAGTATCCCTGCAAAGTTTGGTGAAGATCTGAGTATGTAGTTTTTGACCTTATATTGAACCTCCCATCTGAAAATTTGAAAATTCTTAAAAAATTCGTCCAAAATCTTGATGTCTCCAATCTCTTGTTTTGTACGTTTTTTCCACGTGTCTTGACATCCAATGTATCCATGCAAAGTTTGGTGAAGATCTGAGTATGTCGTTTTTGACCTTATCTGGAACCTCCCATCTGAAAATTTGAAAATTCTTAAAAAATTCGTCGAAAATCTTGATGTCTCCAATCTTTTGTTTTGTACGTTTTTTCCACGTGTCTTGACATGCAAAGTATCCCTGCAACGTTTGGTGAAGATCTGAGTATGTAGTTTTTGACCTTATCTGGAACCTCCTATCTGAAAATTTGAAAATTCTTCAAAAATTCGTCGAAAATCTTGATGTCTCCAATCTCTTGTTTTGTACGTTTTTTCCACGTGTCTTGACATCCAATGTATTCCTGCAATGTTTGGTGGAGATCTGAGTATGTCGTTTTTGACCTTATCTGGAACCTCCCATCTGAAAATTTGAAAATTCTTAAAAAATTCGTCGAAAATCTTGATGTCTCCAATCTTTTGTTTTGTACGTTTTTTCCACGTGTCTTGACATCCAAAGTATCCCTGCAAAGTTTGGTGAAGATCTGAGTATGTAGTTTTTGACCTTATATTGAACCTCCCATCTGAAAATTTGAAAATTCTTAAAAAATTCGTCCAAAATCTTGATGTCTCCAATCTCTTGTTTTGTACGTTTTTTCCACGTGTCTTGACATCCAATGTATCCATGCAAAGTTTGGTGAAGATCTGAGTATGTCGTTTTTGACCTTATCTGGAACCTCCCATCTGAAAATTTGAAAATTCTTAAAAAATTCGTCGAAAATCTTGATGTCTCCAATCTTTTGTTTTGTACGTTTTTTCCACGTGTCTTGACATGCAAAGTATCCCTGCAACGTTTGGTGAAGATCTGAGTATGTAGTTTTTGACCTTATCTGGAACCTCCTATCTGAAAATTTGAAAATTCTTCAAAAATTCGTCGAAAATCTTGATGTCTCCAATCTCTTGTTTTGTACGTTTTTTCCACGTGTCTTGACATCCAATGTATCCATGCAAAGTTTGGTGAAGATCTGAGTATGTCGTTTTTGACCTTATCTGGAACCTCCCATCTGAAAATTTGAAAATTCTTAAAAAATTCGTCGAAAATCTTGATGTCTCCAATCTTTTGTTTTGTACGTTTTTTCCACGTGTCTTGACATGCAAAGTATCCCTGCAACGTTTGGTGAAGATCTGAGTATGTAGTTTTTGACCTTATCTGGAACCTCCTATCTGAAAATTTGAAAATTCTTCAAAAATTCGTCGAAAATCTTGATGTCTCCAATCTCTTGTTTTGTACGTTTTTTCCACGTGTCTTGACATCCAATGTATCCCTGCAAAGTTTGGTGAAGATCTGAGTATGTAGTTTTTGACCTTATATGGAACCTCCTTTCTGAAAATTTGAAAATTCTTAAAAAATTCGTCCAAAATCTTGATGTCTCCAATCTCTTGTTTTGTACGTTTTTTCCACGTGTCTCGACCTCCAATGGATCCCTGCAAAGTTTGGTGAAGATCTGAGTATGTCGTTTTTGACCTTATCTGGAACATCCTTTCTGAAAATTTGAAAATTCTTAAAAAATTCGTCGAAAATCTTGATGTCTCCAATCTCTTGTTTTGTACGTTTTTTCCACGTGTCTTGACATCCAATGTATCCCTGCAAAGTTTGGTGAAGATCTGAGTATGTAGTTTTTGACCTTATATGGAACCTCCTTTCTGAAAATTTGAAAATTCTTAAAAAATTCGTCCAAAATCTTGATGTCTCCAATCTCTTGTTTTGTACGTTTTTTCCACGTGTCTCGACCTCCAATGGATCCCTGCAAAGTTTGGTGAAGATCTGAGTATGTCGTTTTTGACCTTATCTGGAACCTCCCATCTGAAAATTTGAAAATTCTTAAAAAATTCGTCGAAAATCTTGATGTCTCCGATCTCTTGTTTTGTACGTTTTTTCCACGTGTCTTGACATCCAAAGTATTCCTGCAAAGTTTGGTGAAGATCTGAGTATGTAGTTTTTGACCTCATCTGGAACCTCCTATCTGAAAATTTGAAAATTCTTAAAAAATTCGTCCAAAATCTTGATGTCTCCAATCTCTTGTTTTGTACGTTTTTTCCACGTGTCTTGACATCCAATGTATCCCTGCAATGTTTGGTGAAGATCTGAGTATGTAGTTTTTGACCTTATCTGGAACCTCCCATCTGAAAATTTGAAAATTCCTAAAAAATCCGTCCAAAATCTTGATGACCCCAATCTCTTGTTTTGTACTTTTTTTCCACGTGTCTCGACCTCCAATGTATCCCTGCAAAGTTTGGTGAAGATCTGAGTATGTAGTTTTTGACCTTATATGGAACCTCCTATCTGAAAATTTGAAAATTCTTAAAAAATTCGTCCAAAATCTTGTTGTCACCAATCCTATGTTTTGTATGTTTTTTCCACGTGTCTTGACATCCAATGTATCCATGCAAAGTTTGGTGAAGATCTGAGTATGTCGTTTTTGACCTTATCTGGAACCTCCCATCTGAAAATTTGAAAATTCTTAAAAAATTCGTCGAAAATCTTGATGTCTCCGATCTCTTGTTTTGTACGTTTTTTCCACGTGTCTTGACATGCAAAGTATTCCTGCAAAGTTTGGTGAAGATCTGAGTATGTAGTTTTTGACCTCATCTGGAACCTCCTATCTGAAAATTTGAAAATTCTTAAAAAATTCGTCCAAAATTTTGATGTCTCCAATCTCTTGTTTTGTACGTTTTTTCCACGTGTCTTGACATCCAATGTATCCCTGCAAAGTTTGGTGAAGATCTGAGTATGTAGTTTTTGACCTTATCTGGAACCTCCCATCTGAAAATTTGAAAATTCCTAAAAAATCCGTCCAAAATCTTGATGACCCCAATCTCTTGTTTTGTACGTTTTTTCCACGTGTCTTGACATCCAATGTATCCCTGCAAAGTTTGGTGAAGATCTGAGTATGTAGTTTTTGACCTTATCTGGAACCTCCTATCTGAAAATTTGAAAATTCTTAAAAAATTCGTCCAAAATCTTGATGTCTCCAATCTCTTGTTTTGTACGTTTTTTCCACGTGTCTTGATATCCAATGTATCCCTGCAAAGTTTGGTGAAGATCTGAGTCTGTAGTTTTTGACCTTATATGGAACCTCCTATCTGAAAATTTGAAAATTCTTAAAAAATTCGTCCAAAATCTTGATGTCTCCAATCTCTTGTTTTGTACGTTTTTTCCACGTGTCTTGACATCCAATGTATCCCTGCAAAGTTTGGTGAAGATCTGAGTATGTAGTTTTTGACCTTACATTGAACCTCCCATCTGAAAATTTGAAAATTCTTAAAAAATTCGTCCAAAATCTTGATGTCTCCAATCTCTTGTTTTGTACGTTTTTTCCACGTGTCTTGATATCCAATGTATCCCTGCAAAATTTGGTGAAGATCTGAGTATGTAGTTTTTGACCTTATATGGAACCTCCTATCTGAAAATTTGAAAATTCTTAAAAAATTCGTCCAAAATTTTGATGTCTCCAATCTCTTGTTTTGTACGTTTTTTCCACGTGTCTTGACATCCAATGTATCCCTGCAATGTTTGGTGAAGATCTGAGTATGTAGTTTTTGACCTTATCTGGAACCTCCCATCTGAAAATTTGAAAATTCCTAAAAAATCCGTCCAAAATCTTGATGACCCCAATCTCTTGTTTTGTACGTTTTTTCCACGTGTCTTGACATCCAATGTATCCCTGCAAAGTTTGGTGAAGATCTGAGTATGTAGTTTTTGACCTTATATTGAACCTCCCATCTGAAAATTTGAAAATTCTTAAAAAATTCGTCCAAAATCTTGATGTCTCCAATCTCTTGTTTTGTACGTTTTTTCCACGTGTCTTGATATCCAATGTATCCCTGCAAAGTTTGGTGAAGATCTGGGTTTCTAGTTTTTGACCTTATATGGAACCTCCTATCTGAAAATTTGAAAATTCTTAAAAAATTCGTCCAAAATCTTGATGTCTCCAATCTCTTGTTTTGTACGTTTTTTCCACGTGTCTCGACCTCCAATGTATCCCTGCAAAGTTTGGTGAAGATCTGAGTATGTCGTTTTTGACCTTATCTGGAACATCCTTTCTGAAAATTTGAAAATTCTTAAAAAATTCGTCGAAAATCTTGATGTCTCCAATCTCTTGTTTTGTACGTTTTTTCCACGTGTCTTGACATCCAATGTATCCCTGCAAAGTTTGGTGAAGATCTGAGTATGTAGTTTTTGACCTTATATGGAACCTCCTATCTGAAAATTTGAAAATTCTTAAAAAATTCGACCAAAATCTTGATGTTCCGAATCCTATGTTTTGTATGTTTTTTCCACGTGTCTTGACATCCAATGTATCCATGCAAAGTTTGGTGAAGATCTGAGTATGTAGTTTTTGACCTTATATTGAACCTCCCATCTGAAAATTTGAAAATTCTTAAAAAATTCGTCCAAAATCTTGATGACCCCAATCTCTTGTTTTGTACGTTTTTTCCACGTGTCTTGACATCCAAAGTATCCCTGCAAAGTTTGGTGAAGATCTGAGTATGTAGTTTTTGACCTTATATGGAACCTCCTTTCTGAAAATTTGAGAATTCTTAAAAAATTCGTCCAAAATCTTGATGTCTCCAATCTCTTGTTTTGTACGTTTTTTCCACCTGTCTTGACATCCAATGTATCCATGCAAAGTTTGGTGAAGATCTGAGTATGTCGTTTTTGACCTTATCTGGAACCTCCCACCTGAAAATTTGAAAATTCTTAAAAAATCCGTGCAAAATCTTGATGACCCCAATCTCTTGTTTTGTACGTTTTTTCCACGTGTCTTGACATCCAATGTATCCATGCAAAGTTTGGTGAAGATCTGAGTATGTCGTTTTTGACCTTATCTGGAACCTCCCATCTGAAAATTTGAAAATTCTTAAAAAATTCGTCGAAAATCTTGATGTCTCCAATCTCTTGTTTTGTACGTTTTTTCCACGTGTCTTGACATGCAAAGTATCCCTGCAACGTTTGGTGAAGATCTGAGTATGTAGTTTTTGACCTTATCTGGAACCTCCTATCTGAAAATTTGAAAATTCTTAAAAAATTCGTCCAAAATCTTGATGTCTCCAATCTCTTGTTTTGTACGTTTTTTCCACGTGTCTTGACATCCAATGTATCCCTGCAATGTTTGGTGAAGATCTGAGTATGTAGTTTTTGACCTTATATGGAGCCTCCTATCTGAAAATTTGAAAATTGTTAAAAAATTCGTCCAAAATCTTGATGTCTCCAATCTCTTGTTTTGTACGTTCTTTCCACGTGTCTTGACATCCAATGTATCCCTGCAATGTTTGGTGAAGATCTGAGTATGTAGTTTTTGACCTTATATGGAACCTCCTATCTGAAAATTTGAAAATTCTTAAAAGAATTTAACAAAATCTTGATGTCCCCAATCCTATGTTTTGTATGTTTTTTCCACGTGTCTTGACATACAATGTATCCCTGCAGAGTTTGGTGAAGATCTGAGTATGTAGTTTTTGACCTTATCTGGAACCTCCCATCTGAAAATTTGAAAATTCCTAAAAAATCCGTCCAAAATCTTGTTGACCCGAATCTCTTGTTTTGTACGTTTTTTCCACGTGCCTTGACATCCAATGTATCCCTGCAAAGTTTGGTGAAGATCTGAGTATGTAGTTTTTGACCTTATCTGGAACCGCATTTCTGAAAATTTGAAAATTTTTAAAAAAATCGTCCAAAATCTTGATGTCTCCAATCTCTTGTTTTGTACGTTTTTTCCACGTGTCTTGACATCCAATGTATCCCTGCAAAGTTTGGTGAAGATCTGAGTATGTAGTTTTTGACCTTATATGGAACCTCCTATCTGAAAATTTGAAAATTCTTAAAAAATTCGTCCAAAATCTTGATGTCTCCAATCTCTTGTTTTGTACGTTTTTTCCACGTGTCTCGACCTCCAATGGATCCCTAAAAAGTTTGGTGAAGATCTGAGTATGTCGTTTTTGACCTTATCTGGAACCTCCCATCTGAAAATTTGAAAATTCTTAAAAAATTCGTCGAAAATCTTGATGTCTCCGATCTCTTGTTTTGTACGTTTTTTCCACGTGTCTTGACATGCAAAGTATTCCTGCAAAGTTTGGTGAAGATCTGAGTATGTAGTTTTTGACCTCATCTGGAACCTCCTATCTGAAAATTTGAAAATTCTTAAAAAATTCGTCCAAAATCTTGATGTCTCCAATCTCTTGTTTTGTACGTTTTTTCCACGTGTCTTGACATCCAATGTATCCCTGCAAAGTTTGGTGAAGATCTGAGTATGTAGTTTTTGACCTTATCTGGAACCTCCTATCTGAAAATTTGAAAATTCTTAAAAAATTCGTCCAAAATCTTGATGTCTCCAATCTCTTGTTTTGTACGTTTTTTTCACGTGTCTTGATATCCAATGTATCCCTGCAAAGTTTGGTGAAGATCTGAGTATGTCGTTTTTGACCTTATCTGGAACATCCTTTCTGAAAATTTGAAAATTGTTAAAAAATTCGTCCAAAATCTTGATGTCTCCAATCTCTTTTTTGTACGTTTTTTCCACGTGTCTTGACATCCAATGTATCCCTGCAAAGTTTGGTGAAGATCTGAGTATGTAGTTTTTGACCTTATCTGGAACCTCCCATCTGAAAATTTGAAAATTCTTAAAAAATTCGACCAAAATCTTGATGTCTCCAATCTTTTGTTTTGTACGTTTTTTCCACGTGTCTTGACACATAATGTATCCATGCAAGGTTTGGTGAAGATCTGAGTATGTATTTTTTGACCTTATATGGAACCTCCTATCTGAAAATTTGAAAATTCTTAAAAAATTCGTCCAAAATCTTGATGTCTCCAATCTCTTGTTTTGTACGTTTTTTCCACGTGTCTTGACATCCAATGTATCCCTGCAAAGTTTGGTGAAGATCTGAGTATGTAGTTTTTGACCTTATCTGGAACCTCCCATCTGAAAATTTGAAAATTCCTAAAAAATCCGTGCAAAATCTTGATGACCCCAATCTCTTGTTTTGTACGTTTTTTCCACGTGTCTTGACATCCAATGTATTCCTGCAAAGTTTGGTGAAGATCTGAGTATGTAGTTTTTGACCTTATCTGGAACCTCCTTTCTGAAAATTTGAGAATTCTTAAAAAATTCGTCCAAAATCTTGATGTCTCCAATATCTTGTTTTGTACGTTTTTTCCACGTGTCTTGACATCCAATGTATCCATGCAAAGTTTGGTGAAGATCTGAGTATGTCGTTTTTGACCTTATCTGGAACCTCCCATCTGAAAATTTGAAAATTCTTAAAAAATTCATCGAAAATCTTGATGTCTCCAATCTTTTGTTTTGTACGTTTTTTCCACGTGTCTTGACATGCAAAGTATCCCTGCAACGTTTGGTGAAGATCTGAGTATGTAGTTTTTGACCTTATCTGGAACCTCCTATCTGAAAATTTGAAAATTCTTAAAAAATTCGTCCAAAATCTTGATGTCTCCAATCTCTTGTTTTGTACGTTTTTTCCACGTGTCTTGACATCCAATGTATTCCTGCAATGTTTGGTGGAGATCTGAGTATGTAGTTTTAGACCTTATCTGGAACCTCCTATCTGAAAATTTGAAAATTCTTCAAAAATTCGTCCAAAATCTTGATGTCTCCAATCTCTTGTTTTGTACGTTTTTTCCACGTGTCTCGACCTCCAATGGATCCCTGCAAAGTTTGGTGAAGATCTGAGTATGTCGTTTTTGACCTTATCTGGAACATCCTTTCTGAAAATTTGAAAATTCTTAAAAAATTCGTCGAAAATCTTGATGTCTCCAATCTCTTGTTTTGTACGTTTTTTCCACGTGTCTTGACATCCAATGTATCCCTGCAAAGTTTGGTGAAGATCTGAGTATGTCGTTTTTGACCTTATCTGGAACCTCCCATCTGAAAATTTGAAAATTCTTAAAAAATTCGTCGAAAATCTTGATGTCTCCGATCTCTTGTTTTGTACGTTTTTTCCACGTGTCTTGACATGCAAAGTATTCCTGCAAATTTGGTGAAGATCTGAGTATGTAGTTTTTGACCTCCTCTGGAACCTCCTATCTGAAAATTTGAAAATTCTTAAAAAATTCGTCCAAAATCTTGATGTCTCCAATCTCTTGTTTTGTACGTTTTTTCCACGTGTCTTGACATCCAATGTATCCCTGCAAAGTTTGGTGAAGATCTGAGTATGTAGTTTTTGACCTTATCTGGAACCTCCTATCTGAAAATTTGAAAATTCTTAAAAAATTCGTCCAAAATCTTGATGTCTCCAATCTCTTGTTTTGTACGTTTTTTCCACGTGTCTTGATATCCAATGTATCCCTGCAAAGTTTGGTGAAGATCTGAGTATGTCGTTTTTGACCTTATCTGGAACATCCTTTCTGAAAATTTGAAAATTGTTAAAAAATTCGTCCAAAATCTTGATGTCTCCTATCTCTTGTTTTGTACGTTTTTTCCACGTGTCTTGACATCCAATGTATCCCTGCAAAGTTTGGTGAAGATCTGAGTATGTAGTTTTTGACCTTATCTGGAACCTCCCATCTGAAAATTTGAAAATTCTTAAAAAATTCGACCAAAATCTTGATGTCTCCAATCTCTTGTTTTGTACGTTTTTTCCACGTGTCTTGACACATAATGTATCCATGCAAAGTTTGGTGAAGATCTGAGTATGTAGTTTTTGACCTTATATGGAACCTCCTATCTGAAAATTTGAAAATTCTTAAAAAATTCGTCCAAAATCTTGATGTCTCCAATCTCTTGTTTTGTACGTTTTTTCCACGTGTCTTGACATCCAATGTATCCCTGCAAAGTTTGGTGAAGATCTGAGTATGTAGTTCTTGACCTTATCTGGAACCTCCCATCTGAAAATTTGAAAATTCCTAAAAAATCCGTCCAAAATCTTGATGACCACAATCTCTTGTTTTGTACGTTTTTTCCACGTGTCTTGACATTCAATGTATCCCTGCAAAGTTTGGTGAAGATCTGAGTATGTAGTTTTTGACCTTATATGGAACCTCCTTTCTGAAAATTTGAAAATTCTTAAAAAATTCGTCCAAAATCTTGAAGAACCCAATCTCTTGTTTTGTACGTTTTTTCCACGTGTCTTGACATCCAATGTATCCCTGCAAAGTTTGGTGAAGATCTGAGTATGTAGTTTTTGACCTTATATGGAACCTCCTTTCTGAAAATTTGAGAATTCTTAAAAAATTCGTCCAAAATCTTGATGTCTCCAATCTCTTGTTTTGTACGTTTTTTCCACGTGTCTTGACATCCAATGTATCCATGCAAAGTTTGGTGAAGATCTGAGTATGTCGTTTTTGACCTTATCTGGAACCTCCCATCCGAAAATTTGAAAATTCTTAAAAAATTCGTCGAAAATCTTGATGTCTCCAATCTCTTGTTTTGTACGTTTTTTCCACGTGTCTTGACATGCAAAGTATCCCTGCAACGTTTGGTGAAGATCTGAGTATGTAGTTTTTGACCTTATCTGGAACCTCCTATCTGAAAATTTGAAAATTCTTCAAAAATTCGTCGAAAATCTTGATGTCTCCAATCTCTTGCTTTGTACGTTTTTTCCACGTGTCTTGACATCCAATGTATCCCTGCAATGTTTGGTGGAGATCTGAGTATGTAGTTTTTGACCTTATCTGGAACCTCCTATCTGAAAATTTGAAAATTCTTCAAAAATTCGTCCAAAATCTTGATGTCTCCAATCTCTTGTTTTGTACGTTTTTTCCACGTGTCTCGACCTCCAATGTATCCCTGCAAAGTTAGTGAAGATCTGAGTATGTCGTTTTTGACCTTATCTGGAACATCCTTTCTGAAAATTTGAAAATTCTTAAAAAATTCGTCGAAAATCTTGATGTCTCCAATCTCTTGTTTTGTACGTTTTTTCCACGTTTCTTGACATCCAATGTATCCCTGCAAAGTTTGGTGAAGATCTGAGTATGTAGTTTTTGACCTTATATGGAACCTCCTTTCTGAAAATTTGAAAATTCTCAAAAAATTCGTCCATAATCTTGATGTCTCCAATCTCTTGTTTTGTACGTTTTTTCCACGTGTCTTGACATCCAATGTATCCCTGCAAAGTTTGGTGAAGATCTGAGCATGTAGTTTTTGACCTTATATGGAACCTCCTATCTGAAAATTTGAAAATTCTTAAAAAATTCGTCCAAAATCTTGATGTCACCAATCCTATGTTTTGTATGTTTTTTCCACGTGTCTTGACATCCAATGTATCCATGCAAAGTTTGGTGAAGATCTGAGTATGTCGTTTTTGACCTTATCTGGAACCTCCCACCTGAAAATTTGAAAATTCTTAAAAAATTCGTCGAAAATCTTGATGTCTCCGATCTCTTGTTTTGTACGTTTTTTCCACGTGTCTTGACATGCAAAGTATTCCTGCAAAGTTTGGTGAAGATCTGGTTATGTAGTTTTTGACCTCATCTGGAACCTCCTATCTGAAAATTTGAAAATTCTTAAAAAATTCGTCCAAAATTTTGATGTCTCCAATCTCTTGTTTTGTACGTTTTTTCCACGTGTCTTGACATCCAATGTATCCCTGCAAAGTTTGGTGAAGATCTGAGTATGTAGTTTTTGACCTTATCTGGAACCTCCTATCTGAAAATTTGAAAATTCTTAAAAAATTCGTCCAAAATCTTGATGTCTCCAATCTCTTGTTTTGTACGTTTTTTCCACGTGTCTTGATATCCAATGTATCCCTGCAAAGTTTGGTGAAGATCTGAGTATGTCGTTTTTGACCTTATCTGGAACATCCTTTCTGAAAATTTGAAAATTGTTAAAAAATTCGTCCAAAATCTTGATGTCTCCAATCTCTTTTTTGTACGTTTTTTCCACGTGTCTTGACATCCAATGTATCCCTGCAAAGTTTGGTGAAGATCTGAGTATGTAGTTTTTGACCTTATCTGGAACCTCCCATCTGAAAATTTGAAAATTCTTAAAAAATTCGACCAAAATCTTGATGTCTCCAATCTTTTGTTTTGTACGTTTTTTCCACGTGTCTTGACACATAATGTATCCATGCAAGGTTTGGTGAAGATCTGAGTATGTAGTTTTTGACCTTATATGGAACCTCCTATCTGAAAATTTGAAAATTCTTAAAAAATTCGTCCAAAATCTTGATGTCTCCAATCTCTTGTTTTGTACGTTTTTTCCACGTGTCTTGACATCCAATGTATCCCTGCAAAGTTTGGTGAAGATCTGAGTATGTAGTTTTTGACCTTATCTGGAACCTCCCATCTGAAAATTTGAAAATTCCTAAAAAATCCGTGCAAAATCTTGATGACCCCAATCTCTTGTTTTGTACGTTTTTTCCACGTGTCTTGACATCCAATGTATTCCTGCAAAGTTTGGTGAAGATCTGAGTATGTAGTTTTTGACCTTATCTGGAACCTCCTTTCTGAAAATTTGAGAATTCTTAAAAAATTCGTCCAAAATCTTGATGTCTCCAATATCTTGTTTTGTACGTTTTTTCCACGTGTCTTGACATCCAATGTATCCATGCAAAGTTTGGTGAAGATCTGAGTATGTCGTTTTTGACCTTATCTGGAACCTCCCATCTGAAAATTTGAAAATTCTTAAAAAATTCATCGAAAATCTTGATGTCTCCAATCTTTTGTTTTGTACGTTTTTTCCACGTGTCTTGACATGCAAAGTATCCCTGCAACGTTTGGTGAAGATCTGAGTATGTAGTTTTTGACCTTATCTGGAACCTCCTATCTGAAAATTTGAAAATTCTTAAAAAATTCGTCCAAAATCTTGATGTCTCCAATCTCTTGTTTTGTACGTTTTTTCCACGTGTCTTGACATCCAATGTATTCCTGCAATGTTTGGTGGAGATCTGAGTATGTAGTTTTAGACCTTATCTGGAACCTCCTATCTGAAAATTTGAAAATTCTTCAAAAATTCGTCCAAAATCTTGATGTCTCCAATCTCTTGTTTTGTACGTTTTTTCCACGTGTCTCGACCTCCAATGGATCCCTGCAAAGTTTGGTGAAGATCTGAGTATGTCGTTTTTGACCTTATCTGGAACATCCTTTCTGAAAATTTGAAAATTCTTAAAAAATTCGTCGAAAATCTTGATGTCTCCAATCTCTTGTTTTGTACGTTTTTTCCACGTGTCTTGACATCCAATGTATCCCTGCAAAGTTTGGTGAAGATCTGAGTATGTAGTTTTTGACCTTATATGGAACCTCCTATCTGAAAATTTGAAAATTCTTAAAAAATTCGTCCAAAATCTTGATGTCTCCAATCTCTTGTTTTGTACGTTTTTTCCACGTGTCTCGACCTCCAATGGATCCCTGCAAAGTTTGGTGAAGATCTGAGTATGTCGTTTTTGACCTTATCTGGAACCTCCCATCTGAAAATTTGAAAATTCTTAAAAAATTCGTCGAAAATCTTGATGTCTCCGATCTCTTGTTTTGTACGTTTTTTCCACGTGTCTTGACATGCAAAGTATTCCTGCAAATTTGGTGAAGATCTGAGTATGTAGTTTTTGACCTCCTCTGGAACCTCCTATCTGAAAATTTGAAAATTCTTAAAAAATTCGTCCAAAATCTTGATGTCTCCAATCTCTTGTTTTGTACGTTTTTTCCACGTGTCTTGACATCCAATGTATCCCTGCAAAGTTTGGTGAAGATCTGAGTATGTAGTTTTTGACCTTATCTGGAACCTCCTATCTGAAAATTTGAAAATTCTTAAAAAATTCGTCCAAAATCTTGATGTCTCCAATCTCTTGTTTTGTACGTTTTTTCCACGTGTCTTGATATCCAATGTATCCCTGCAAAGTTTGGTGAAGATCTGAGTATGTCGTTTTTGACCTTATCTGGAACATCCTTTCTGAAAATTTGAAAATTGTTAAAAAATTCGTCCAAAATCTTGATGTCTCCTATCTCTTGTTTTGTACGTTTTTTCCACGTGTCTTGACATCCAATGTATCCCTGCAAAGTTTGGTGAAGATCTGAGTATGTAGTTTTTGACCTTATCTGGAACCTCCCATCTGAAAATTTGAAAATTCTTAAAAAATTCGACCAAAATCTTGATGTCTCCAATCTCTTGTTTTGTACGTTTTTTCCACGTGTCTTGACACATAATGTATCCATGCAAAGTTTGGTGAAGATCTGAGTATGTAGTTTTTGACCTTATATGGAACCTCCTATCTGAAAATTTGAAAATTCTTAAAAAATTCGTCCAAAATCTTGATGTCTCCAATCTCTTGTTTTGTACGTTTTTTCCACGTGTCTTGACATCCAATGTATCCCTGCAAAGTTTGGTGAAGATCTGAGTATGTAGTTCTTGACCTTATCTGGAACCTCCCATCTGAAAATTTGAAAATTCCTAAAAAATCCGTCCAAAATCTTGATGACCACAATCTCTTGTTTTGTACGTTTTTTCCACGTGTCTTGACATTCAATGTATCCCTGCAAAGTTTGGTGAAGATCTGAGTATGTAGTTTTTGACCTTATATGGAACCTCCTTTCTGAAAATTTGAAAATTCTTAAAAAATTCGTCCAAAATCTTGAAGAACCCAATCTCTTGTTTTGTACGTTTTTTCCACGTGTCTTGACATCCAATGTATCCCTGCAAAGTTTGGTGAAGATCTGAGTATGTAGTTTTTGACCTTATATGGAACCTCCTTTCTGAAAATTTGAGAATTCTTAAAAAATTCGTCCAAAATCTTGATGTCTCCAATGTCTTGTTTTGTACGTTTTTTCCACGTGTCTTGACATCCAATGTATCCATGCAAAGTTTGGTGAAGATCTGAGTATGTCGTTTTTGACCTTATCTGGAACCTCCCATCCGAAAATTTGAAAATTCTTAAAAAATTCGTCGAAAATCTTGATGTCTCCAATCTCTTGTTTTGTACGTTTTTTCCACGTGTCTTGACATGCAAAGTATCCCTGCAACGTTTGGTGAAGATCTGAGTATGTAGTTTTTGACCTTATCTGGAACCTCCTATCTGAAAATTTGAAAATTCTTCAAAAATTCGTCGAAAATCTTGATGTCTCCAATCTCTTGCTTTGTACGTTTTTTCCACGTGTCTTGACATCCAATGTATCCCTGCAATGTTTGGTGGAGATCTGAGTATGTAGTTTTTGACCTTATCTGGAACCTCCTATCTGAAAATTTGAAAATTCTTCAAAAATTCGTCCAAAATCTTGATGTCTCCAATCTCTTGTTTTGTACGTTTTTTCCACGTGTCTCGACCTCCAATGTATCCCTGCAAAGTTAGTGAAGATCTGAGTATGTCGTTTTTGACCTTATCTGGAACATCCTTTCTGAAAATTTGAAAATTCTTAAAAAATTCGTCGAAAATCTTGATGTCTCCAATCTCTTGTTTTGTACGTTTTTTCCACGTTTCTTGACATCCAATGTATCCCTGCAAAGTTTGGTGAAGATCTGAGTATGTAGTTTTTGACCTTATATGGAACCTCCTTTCTGAAAATTTGAAAATTCTCAAAAAATTCGTCCATAATCTTGATGTCTCCAATCTCTTGTTTTGTACGTTTTTTCCACGTGTCTTGACATCCAATGTATCCCTGCAAAGTTTGGTGAAGATCTGAGCATGTAGTTTTTGACCTTATATGGAACCTCCTATCTGAAAATTTGAAAATTCTTAAAAAATTCGTCCAAAATCTTGATGTCACCAATCCTATGTTTTGTATGTTTTTTCCACGTGTCTTGACATCCAATGTATCCATGCAAAGTTTGGTGAAGATCTGAGTATGTCGTTTTTGACCTTATCTGGAACCTCCCATCTGAAAATTTGAAAATTCTTAAAAAATTCGTCGAAAATCTTGATGTCTCCGATCTCTTGTTTTGTACGTTTTTTCCACGTGTCTTGACATGCAAAGTATTCCTGCAAAGTTTGGTGAAGATCTGGTTATGTAGTTTTTGACCTCATCTGGAACCTCCTATCTGAAAATTTGAAAATTCTTAAAAAATTCGTCCAAAATTTTGATGTCTCCAATCTCTTGTTTTGTACGTTTTTTCCACGTGTCTTGACATCCAATGTATCCCTGCAATGTTTGGTGAAGATCTGAGTATGTAGTTTTTGACCTTATCTGGAACCTCCCATCTGAAAATTTGAAAATTCCTAAAAAATCCGTCCAAAATCTTGATGACCCCAATCTCTTGTTTTGTACGTTTTTTCCACGTGTCTTGACATCCAATGTATCCCTGCAAAGTTTGGTGAAGATCTGAGTATGTAGTTTTTGACCTTATCTGGAACCTCCTATCTGAAAATTTGAAAATTGTTAAAAAATTCGTCCAAAATCTTGATGTCTCCAATCTCTTGTTTTGTACGTTTTTTCCACGTGTCTTGATATCCAATGTATCCCTGCAAAGTTTGGTGAAGATCTGAGTATGTCGTTTTTGACCTTATCTGGAACATCCTTTCTGAAAATTTGAAAATTGTTAAAAAATTCGTCCAAAATCTTGATGTCTCCAATCTCTTTTTTGTACGTTTTTTCCACGTGTCTTGACATCCAATGTATCCCTGCAAAGTTTGGTGAAGATCTGAGTATGTAGTTTTTGACCTTATCTGGAACCTCCCATCTGAAAATTTGAAAATTCCTAAAAAATCCGTGCAAAATCTTGATGACCCCAATCTCTTGTTTTGTACGTTTTTTCCACGTGTCTTGACATCCAATGTATTCCTGCAATGTTTGGTGAAGATCTGAGTATGTAGTTTTTGACCTTATATGGAACCTCCTATCTGAAAATTTGAAAATTCTTAAAAAATTCGACCAAAATCTTGATGTTCCGAATCCTATGTTTTGTATGTTTTTTTCCACGTGTCTTGACATCCAATGTATCCATGCAAAGTTTGGTGAAGATCTGAGTATGTAGTTTTTGACCTTATATTGAACCTCCCATCTGAAAATTTGAAAATTCTTAAAAAATTCGTCCAAAATCTTGATGACCCCAATCTCTTGTTTTGTACGTTTTTTCCACGTGTCTTGACATCCAAAGTATCCCTGCAAAGTTTGGTGAAGATCTGAGTATGTAGTTTTTGACCTTATATTGAACCTCCCATCTGAAAATTTGAAAATTCTTAAAAAATTCGTCCAAAATCTTGATGTCTCCAATCTCTTGTTTTGTACGTTTTTTCCACGTGTCTTGACATCCAATGTATCCATGCAAAGTTTGGTGAAGATCTGAGTATGTCGTTTTTGACCTTATCTGGAACCTCCCATCTGAAAATTTGAAAATTCTTAAAAAATTCGTCGAAAATCTTGATGTCTCCAATCTTTTGTTTTGTGCGTTTTTTCCACGTGTCTTGACATGCAAAGTATCCCTGCAACGTTTGGTGAAGATCTGAGTATGTAGTTTTTGACCTTATCTGGAACCTCCTATCTGAAAATTTGAAAATTCTTCAAAAATTCGTCGAAAATCTTGATGTCTCCAATCTCTTGTTTTGTACGTTTTTTCCACGTGTCTTGACATCCAATGTATTCCTGCAATGTTTGGTGGAGATCTGAGTATGTAGTTTTAGACCTTATCTGGAACCTCCTATCTGAAAATTTGAAAATTCTTCAAAAATTCGTCCAAAATCTTGATGTCTCCAATCTCTTGTTTTGTACGTTTTTTCCACGTGTCTCGACCTCCAATGGATCCCTGCAAAGTTTGGTGAAGATCTGAGTATGTCGTTTTTGACCTTATCTGGAACATCCTTTCTGAAAATTTGAAAATTCTTAAAAAATTCGTCGAAAATCTTGATGTCTCCAATCTCTTGTTTTGTACGTTTTTTCCACGTGTCTTGACATCCAATGTATCCCTGCAAAGTTTGGTGAAGATCTGAGTATGTAGTTTTTGACCTCATCTGGAACCTCCTATCTGAAAATTTGAAAATTCTTAAAAAATTCGTCCAAAATCTTGATGTCTCCAATCTCTTGTTTTGTACGTTTTTTCCACGTGTCTTGACATCCAATGTATCCCTGCAATGTTTGGTGAAGATCTGAGTATGTAGTTTTTGACCTTATCTGGAACCTCCCATCTGAAAATTTGAAAATTCCTAAAAAATCCGTCCAAAATCTTGATGACCCCAATCTCTTGTTTTGTACTTTTTTTCCACGTGCCTCGACCTCCAATGTATCCCTGCAAAGTTTGGTGAAGATCTGAGTATGTAGTTTTTGACCTTATATGGAACCTCCTATCTGAAAATTTGAAAATTCTTAAAAAATTCGTCCAAAATCTTGATGTCACCAATCCTATGTTTTGTATGTTTTTTCCACGTGTCTTGACATCCAATGTATCCATGCAAAGTTTGGTGAAGATCTGAGTATGTCGTTTTTGACCTTATCTGGAACCTCCCATCTGAAAATTTGAAAATTCTTAAAAAATTCGTCGAAAATCTTGATGTCTCCGATCTCTTGTTTTGTACGTTTTTTCCACGTGTCTTGACATGCAAAGTATTCCTGCAAAGTTTGGTGAAGATCTGAGTATGTAGTTTTTGACCTCATCTGGAACCTCCTATCTGAAAATTTGAAAATTCTTAAAAAATTCGTCCAAAATTTTGATGTCTCCAATCTCTTGTTTTGTACGTTTTTTCCACGTGTCTTGACATCCAATGTATCCCTGCAATGTTTGGTGAAGATCTGAGTATGTAGTTTTTGACCTTATCTGGAACCTCCCATCTGAAAATTTGAAAATTCCTAAAAAATCCGTCCAAAATCTTGATGACCCCAATCTCTTGTTTTGTATGTTTTTTCCACGTGTCTTGACATCCAATGTATCCCTGCAAAGTTTGGTGAAGATCTGAGTATGTAGTTTTTGACCTTATCTGGAACCTCCTATCTGAAAATTTGAAAATTCTTAAAAAATTCGTCCAAAATCTTGATGTCTCCAATCTCTTGTTTTGTACGTTTTTTCCACGTGTCTTGATATCCAATGTATCCCTGCAAAGTTTGGTGAAGATCTGAGTATGTCGTTTTTGACCTTATCTGGAACATCCTTTCTGAAAATTTGAAAATTGTTAAAAAATTCGTCCAAAATCTTGATGTCTCCAATCTCTTTTTTGTACGTTTTTTCCACGTGTCTTGACATCCAATGTATCCCTGCAAAGTTTGGTGAAGATCTGAGTATGTAGTTTTTGACCTTATATGGAACCTCCTTTCTGAAAATTTGAAAATTCTTAAAAAATTCGTCGAAAATCTTGATGTCTCCAATCTCTTGTTTTGTACGTTTTTTCCACGTGTCTTGACATCCAATGTATTCCTGCAATGTTTGGTGAAGATCTGAGTATGTAGTTTTTGACCTTATATGGAACCTCCTTTCTGAAAATTTGAGAATTCTTAAAAAATTCGTCGAAAATCTTGATGTCTCCAATCTCTTGTTTTGTACGTTTTTTCCACGTGTCTTGACATGCAAAGTATCCCTGCAACGTTTGGTGAACATCTGAGTATGTAGTTTTTGACCTTATCTGGAACCTCCTATCTGAAAATATGAAAATTCTTAAAAAATTCGTCCAAAATCTTGAAGACCCCAATCTCTTGTTTTGTACGTTTTTTCCACGTGTCTTGACATCCAATGTATCCCTGCAAAGTTTGGTGAAGATCTGAGTATGTAGTTTTTGACCTTATATGGAACCTCCTTTCTGAAAATTTGAGAATTCTTAAAAAATTCGTCCAAAATCTTGATGTCTCCAATCTCTTGTTTTGTACGTTTTTTCCACGTGTCTTGACATCCAATGTATCCATGCAAAGTTTGGTGAAGATCTGAGTATGTCGTTTTTGACCTTATCTGGAACCTCCCATCCGAAAATTTGAAAATTCTTAAAAAATTCGTCGAAAATCTTGATGTCTCCAATCTCTTGTTTTGTACGTTTTTTCCACGTGTCTTGACATGCAAAGTATCCCTGCAACGTTTGGTGAAGATCTGAGTATGTAGTTTTTGACCTTATCTGGAACCTCCTATTTGAAAATTTGAAAATTCTTCAAAAATTCGTCGAAAATCTTGATGTCTCCAATCTCTTGCTTTGTACGTTTTTTCCACGTGTCTTGACATCCAATGTATCCCTGCAATGTTTGGTGGAGATCTGAGTATGTAGTTTTTGACCTTATCTGGAACCTCCTATCTGAAAATTTGAAAATTCTTCAAAAATTCGTGCAAAATCTTGATGACCCCAATCTCTTGTTTTGTACGTTTTTTCCACGTGTCTTGACATCCAATGTATTCCTGCAATGTTTGGTGAAGATCTGAGTATGTAGTTTTTGACCTTATATGGAACCTCCTATCTGAAAATTTGAAAATTCTTAAAAAATTCGACCAAAATCTTGATGTTCCGAATCCTATGTTTTGTATGTTTTTTTCCACGTGTCTTGACATCCAATGTATCCATGCAAAGTTTGGTGAAGATCTGAGTATGTAGTTTTTGACCTTATATTGAACCTCCCATCTGAAAATTTGAAAATTCTTAAAAAATTCGTCCAAAATCTTGATGACCCCAATCTCTTGTTTTGTACGTTTTTTCCACGTGTCTTGACATCCAAAGTATCCCTGCAAAGTTTGGTGAAGATCTGAGTATGTAGTTTTTGACCTTATATTGAACCTCCCATCTGAAAATTTGAAAATTCTTAAAAAATTCGTCCAAAATCTTGATGTCTCCAATCTCTTGTTTTGTACGTTTTTTCCACGTGTCTTGACATCCAATGTATCCATGCAAAGTTTGGTGAAGATCTGAGTATGTCGTTTTTGACCTTATCTGGAACCTCCCATCTGAAAATTTGAAAATTCTTAAAAAATTCGTCGAAAATCTTGATGTCTCCAATCTTTTGTTTTGTACGTTTTTTCCACGTGTCTTGACATGCAAAGTATCCCTGCAACGTTTGGTGAAGATCTGAGTATGTAGTTTTTGACCTTATCTGGAACCTCCTATCTGAAAATTTGAAAATTCTTCAAAAATTCGTCGAAAATCTTGATGTCTCCAATCTCTTGTTTTGTACGTTTTTTCCACGTGTCTTGACATCCAATGTATTCCTGCAATGTTTGGTGGAGATCTGAGTATGTAGTTTTAGACCTTATCTGGAACCTCCTATCTGAAAATTTGAAAATTCTTCAAAAATTCGTCCAAAATCTTGATGTCTCCAATCTCTTGTTTTGTACGTTTTTTCCACGTGTCTCGACCTCCAATGGATCCCTGCAAAGTTTGGTGAAGATCTGAGTATGTCGTTTTTGACCTTATCTGGAACATCCTTTCTGAAAATTTGAAAATTCTTAAAAAATTCGTCGAAAATCTTGATGTCTCCAATCTCTTGTTTTGTACGTTTTTTCCACGTGTCTTGACATCCAATGTATCCCTGCAAAGTTTGGTGAAGATCTGAGTATGTAGTTTTTGACCTCATCTGGAACCTCCTATCTGAAAATTTGAAAATTCTTAAAAAATTCGTCCAAAATCTTGATGTCTCCAATCTCTTGTTTTGTACGTTTTTTCCACGTGTCTTGACATCCAATGTATCCCTGCAATGTTTGGTGAAGATCTGAGTATGTAGTTTTTGACCTTATCTGGAACCTCCCATCTGAAAATTTGAAAATTCCTAAAAAATCCGTCCAAAATCTTGATGACCCCAATCTCTTGTTTTGTACTTTTTTTCCACGTGTCTCGACCTCCAATGTATCCCTGCAAAGTTTGGTGAAGATCTGAGTATGTAGTTTTTGACCTTATATGGAACCTCCTATCTGAAAATTTGAAAATTCTTAAAAAATTCGTCCAAAATCTTGATGTCACCAATCCTATGTTTTGTATGTTTTTTCCACGTGTCTTGACATCCAATGTATCCATGCAAAGTTTGGTGAAGATCTGAGTATGTCGTTTTTGACCTTATCTGGAACCTCCCATCTGAAAATTTGAAAATTCTTAAAAAATTCGTCGAAAATCTTGATGTCTCCGATCTCTTGTTTTGTACGTTTTTTCCACGTGTCTTGACATGCAAAGTATTCCTGCAAAGTTTGGTGAAGATCTGAGTATGTAGTTTTTGACCTCATCTGGAACCTCCTATCTGAAAATTTGAAAATTCTTAAAAAATTCGTCCAAAATTTTGATGTCTCCAATCTCTTGTTTTGTACGTTTTTTCCACGTGTCTTGACATCCAATGTATCCCTGCAATGTTTGGTGAAGATCTGAGTATGTAGTTTTTGACCTTATCTGGAACCTCCCATCTGAAAATTTGAAAATTCCTAAAAAATCCGTCCAAAATCTTGATGACCCCAATCTCTTGTTTTGTACGTTTTTTCCACGTGTCTTGACATCCAATGTATCCCTGCAAAGTTTGGTGAAGATCTGAGTATGTAGTTTTTGACTTTATCTGGAACCTCCTATCTGAAAATTTGAAAATTCTTAAAAAATTCGTCCAAAATCTTGATGTCTCCAATCTCTTGTTTTGTACGTTTTTTCCACGTGTCTTGATATCCAATGTATCCCTGCAAAGTTTGGTGAAGATCTGAGTATGTCGTTTTTGACCTTATCTGGAACATCCTTTCTGAAAATTTGAAAATTGTTAAAAAATTCGTCCAAAATCTTGATGTCTCCAATCTCTTTTTTGTACGTTTTTTCCACGTGTCTTGACATCCAATGTATCCCTGCAAAGTTTGGTGAAGATCTGAGTATGTTGTTTTTGACCTTATCTGGAACCTCCCATCTGAAAATTTGAAAATTCTTAAAAAATTCGACCAAAATCTTGATGTCTCCAATCTTTTGTTTTGTACGTTTTTTCCACGTGTCTTGACACATAATGTATCCATGCAAAGTTTGGTGAAGATCTGAGTATGTAGTTTTTGACCTTATATGGAACCTCCTATCTGAAAATTTGAAAATTCTTAAAAAATTCGTCGAAAATCTTGATGTCTCCAATCTCTTGTTTTGTACGTTTTTTCCACGTGTCTTGACATGCAAAGTATCCCTGCAACGTTTGGTGAAGATCTGAGTATGTAGTTTTTGACCTTATCTGGAACCTCCTATCTGAAAATTTGAAAATTCTTCAAAAATTCGTCGAAAATCTTGATGTCTCCAATCTCTTGTTTTGTACGTTTTTTCCACGTGTCTTGACATCCAATGTATTCCTGCAATGTTTGGTGAAGATCTGAGTATGTAGTTTTTGACCTTATATGGAACCTCCTTTCTGAAAATTTGAGAATTCTTAAAAAATTCGTCGAAAATCTTGATGTCTCCAATCTCTTGTTTTGTACGTTTTTTCCACGTGTCTTGACATGCAAAGTATCCCTGCAACGTTTGGTGAAGATCTGAGTATGTAGTTTTTGACCTTATCTGGAACCTCCTATCTGAAAATATGAAAATTCTTAAAAAATTCGTCCAAAATCTTGAAGACCCCAATCTCTTGTTTTGTACGTTTTTTCCACGTGTCTTGACATCCAATGTATCCCTGCAAAGTTTGGTGAAGATCTGAGTATGTAGTTTTTGACCTTATATGGAACCTCCTTTCTGAAAATTTGAGAATTCTTAAAAAATTCGTCCAAAATCTTGATGTCTCCAATCTCTTGTTTTGTACGTTTTTTCCACGTGTCTTGACATCCAATGTATCCATGCAAAGTTTGGTGAAGATCTGAGTATGTCGTTTTTGACCTTATCTGGAACCTCCCATCCGAAAATTTGAAAATTCTTAAAAAATTCGTCGAAAATCTTGATGTCTCCAATCTCTTGTTTTGTACGTTTTTTCCACGTGTCTTGACATGCAAAGTATCCCTGCAACGTTTGGTGAAGATCTGAGTATGTAGTTTTTGACCTTATCTGGAACCTCCTATTTGAAAATTTGAAAATTCTTCAAAAATTCGTCGAAAATCTTGATGTCTCCAATCTCTTGCTTTGTACGTTTTTTCCACGTGTCTTGACATCCAATGTATCCCTGCAATGTTTGGTGGAGATCTGAGTATGTAGTTTTTGACCTTATCTGGAACCTCCTATCTGAAAATTTGAAAATTCTTCAAAAATTCGTCCAAAATCTTGATGTCTCCAATCTCTTGTTTTGTACGTTTTTTCCACGTGTCTCGACCTCCAATGTATCCCTGCAAAGTTAGTGAAGATCTGAGTATGTCGTTTTTGACCTTATCTGGAACATCCTTTCTGAAAATTTGAAAATTCTTAAAAAATTCGTCGAAAATCTTGATGTCTCCAATCTCTTGTTTTGAACGTTTTTTCCACGTTTCTTGACATCCAATGTATCCCTGCAAAGTTTGGTGAAGATCTGAGTATGTAGTTTTTGACCTTATATGGAACCTCCTTTCTGAAAATTTGAAAATTCTCAAAAAATTCGTCCATAATCTTGATGTCTCCAATCTCTTGTTTTGTACGTTTTTTCCACGTGTCTTGACATCCAATGTATCCCTGCAAAGTTTGGTGAAGATCTGAGTATGTAGTTTTTGACCTTATATGGAACCTCCTTTCTGAAAATTTGAAAATTCTTAAAAAATTCGTCCAAAATCTTGATGTCACCAATCTCTTGTTTTGTACGTTTTTTCCACGTGTCTTGACATCCAATGTATCCATGCAAAGTTTGGTGAAGATCTGAGTATGTCGTTTTTGACCTTATCTGGAACCTCCCATCTGAAAATTTGAAAATTCTTAAAAAATCCGTGCAAAATCTTGATGACCCCAATCTCTTGTTTTGTACGTTTTTTCCACGTTTCTTGACATCCAATGTATCCCTGCAAAGTTTGGTGAAGATCTGAGTATGTCGTTTTTGACCTTATCTGGAACCTCCCATCTGAAAATTTGAAAATTCTTAAAAAATCCGTGCAAAATCTTGATGACCCCAATCTCTTGTTTTGTACGTTTTTTCCACGTGTCTTGACATCCAATGTATCCATGCAAAGTTTGGTGAAGATCTGAGTATGTCGTTTTTGACCTTATCTGGAACCTCCCATCTGAAAATTTGAAAATTCTTAAAAAAATTCGTCGAAAATCTTGATGTCTCCAATCTCTTGTTTTGTACGTTTTTTCCACGTGTCTTGACATGCAAAGTATCCCTGCAACGTTTGGTGAAGATCTGAGTATGTAGTTTTTGACCTTATCTGGAACCTCCTATCTGAAAATTTGAAAATTCTTAAAAAATTCGTCCAAAATCTTGATGTCTCCAATCTCTTGTTTTGTACGTTTTTTCCACGTGTCTTGACATCCAATGTATCCCTGCAATGTTTGGTGAAGATCTGAGTATGTAGTTTTTGACCTTATATGGAGCCTCCTATCTGAAAATTTGAAAATTCTTAAAAAATTCGTCCAAAATCTTGAAGACCCCAATCTCTTGTTTTGTACGTTTTTTCCACGTGTCTTGACATCCAATGTATCCCTGCAAAGTTTGGTGAAGATCTGAGTATGTAGTTTTTGACCTTATATGGAACCTCCTTTCTGAAAATTTGAGAATTCTTAAAAAATTCGTCCAAAATCTTGATGTCTCCAATCTCTTGTTTTGTACGTTTTTTCCACGTGTCTTGACATCCAATGTATCCATGCAAAGTTTGGTGAAGATCTGAGTATGTCGTTTTTGACCTTATCTGGAACCTCCCATCCGAAAATTTGAAAATTCTTAAAAAATTCGTCGAAAATCTTGATGTCTCCAATCTCTTGTTTTGTACGTTTTTTCCACGTGTCTTGACATGCAAAGTATCCCTGCAACGTTTGGTGAAGATCTGAGTATGTAGTTTTTGACCTTATCTGGAACCTCCTATCTGAAAATTTGAAAATTCTTCAAAAATTCGTCCAAAATCTTGATGTCTCCAATCTCTTGATTTGTACGTTTTTTCCACGTGTCTTGACATCCAATGTATCCCTGCAATGTTTGGTGGAGATCTGAGTATGTAGTTTTTGACCTTATCTGGAACCTCCTATCTGAAAATTTGAAAATTCTTCAAAAATTCGTCCAAAATCTTGATGTCTCCAATCTCTTGTTTTGTACGTTTTTTCCACGTGTCTCGACCTCCAATGTATCCCTGCAAAGTTAGTGAAGATCTGAGTATGTCGTTTTTGACCTTATCTGGAACATCCTTTCTGAAAATTTGAAAATTCTTAAAAAATTCGTCGAAAATCTTGATGTCTCCAATCTCTTGTTTTGTACGTTTTTTCCACGTTTCTTGACATCCAATGTATCCCTGCAAAGTTTGGTGAAGATCTGAGTATGTAGTTTTTGACCTTATATGGAACCTCCTTTCTGAAAATTTGAAAATTCTCAAAAAATTCGTCCATAATCTTGATGTCTCCAATCTCTTGTTTTGTACGTTTTTTCCACGTGTCTTGACATCCAATGTATCCCTGCAAAGTTTGGTGAAGATCTGAGCATGTAGTTTTTGACCTTATATGGAACCTCCTATCTGAAAATTTGAAAATTCTTAAAAAATTCGTCCAAAATCTTGATGTCACCAATCCTATGTTTTGTATGTTTTTTCCACGTGTCTTGACATCCAATGTATCCATGCAAAGTTTGGTGAAGATCTGAGTATGTCGTTTTTGACCTTATCTGGAACCTCCCATCTGAAAATTTGAAAATTCTTAAAAAATTCGTCCAAAATTTTGATGTCTCCAATCTCTTGTTTTGTACGTTTTTTCCACGTGTCTTGACATCCAATGTATCCCTGCAAAGTTTGGTGAAGATCTGAGTATGTAGTTTTTGACCTTATCTGGAACCTCCTATCTGAAAATTTGAAAATTCTTAAAAAATTCGTCCAAAATCTTGATGTCTCCAATCTCTTGTTTTGTACGTTTTTTCCACGTGTCTTGATATCCAATGTATCCCTGCAAAGTTTGGTGAAGATCTGCGTATGTCGTTTTTGACCTTATCTGGAACATCCTTTCTGAAAATTTGAAAATTGTTAAAAAATTCGTCCAAAATCTTGATGTCTCCAATCTCTTTTTTGTACGTTTTTTCCACGTGTCTTGACATCCAATGTATCCCTGCAAAGTTTGGTGAAGATCTGAGTATGTAGTTTTTGACCTTATCTGGAACCTCCTTTCTGAAAATTTGAAAATTCTTAAAAAATTCGTCGAAAATCTTGATGTCTCCAATCTCTTGTTTTGTACGTTTTTTCCACGTGTCTTGACATCCAATGTATCCCTGCAAAGTTTGGTGAAGATCTGAGTATGTAGTTTTTGACCTCATCTGGAACCTCCTATCTGAAAATTTGAAAATTCTTAAAAAATTCGTCCAAAATCTTGATGTCTCCAATCTCTTGTTTTGTACGTTTTCTCCACGTGTCTTGACATCCAATGTATCCCTGCAATGTTTGGTGAAGATCTGAGTATGTAGTTTTTGACCTTATCTGGAACCTCCCATCTGAAAATTTGAAAATTCCTAAAAAATCCGTCCAAAATCTTGATGACCCCAATCTCTTGTTTTGTACTTTTTTTCCACGTGTCTCGACCTCCAATGTATCCCTGCAAAGTTTGGTGAAGATCTGAGTATGTAGTTTTTGACCTTATATGGAACCTCCTATCTGAAAATTTGAAAATTCTTAAAAAATTCGTCCAAAATCTTGATGTCACCAATCCTATGTTTTGTATGTTTTTTCCACGTGTCTTGACATCCAATGTATCCATGCAAAGTTTGGTGAAGATCTGAGTATGTCGTTTTTGACCTTATCTGGAACCTCCCATCTGAAAATTTGAAAATTCTTAAAAAATTCGTCGAAAATCTTGATGTCTCCGATCTCTTGTTTTGTACGTTTTTTCCACGTGTCTTGACATGCAAAGTATTCCTGCAAAGTTTGGTGAAGATCTGAGTATGTAGTTTTTGACCTCATCTGGAACCTCCTATCTGAAAATTTGAAAATTCTTAAAAAATTCGTCCAAAATTTTGATGTCTCCAATCTCTTGTTTTGTACGTTTTTTCCACGTGTCTTGACATCCAATGTATCCCTGCAATGTTTGGTGAAGATCTGAGTATGTAGTTTTTGACCTTATCTGGAACCTCCCATCTGAAAATTTGAAAATTCCTAAAAAATCCGTCCAAAATCTTGATGACCCCAATCTCTTGTTTTGTACGTTTTTTCCACGTGTCTTGACATCCAATGTATCCCTGCAAAGTTTGGTGAAGATCTGAGTATGTAGTTTTTGACCTTATCTGGAACCTCCTATCTGAAAATTTGAAAATTCTTAAAAAATTCGTCCAAAATCTTGATGTCTCCAATCTCTTGTTTTGTACGTTTTTTCCACGTGTCTTGATATCCAATGTATCCCTGCAAAGTTTGGTGAAGATCTGAGTATGTCGTTTTTGACCTTATCTGGAACATCCTTTCTGAAAATTTGAAAATTGTTAAAAAATTCGTCCAAAATCTTGATGTCTCCAATCTCTTTTTTGTACGTTTTTTCCACGTGTCTTGACATCCAATGTATCCCTGCAAAGTTTGGTGAAGATCTGAGTATGTTGTTTTTGACCTTATCTGGAACCTCCCATCTGAAAATTTGAAAATTCTTAAAAAATTCGACCAAAATCTTGATGTCTCCAATCTTTTGTTTTGTACGTTTTTTCCACGTGTCTTGACACATAATGTATCCATGCAAAGTTTGGTGAAGATCTGAGTATGTAGTTTTTGACCTTATATGGAACCTCCTATCTGAAAATATGAAAATTCTTAAAAAATTCGTCCAAAATCTTGAAGACCCCAATCTCTTGTTTTGTACGTTTTTTCCACGTGTCTTGACATCCAATGTATCCCTGCAAAGTTTGGTGAAGATCTGAGTATGTAGTTTTTGACCTTATATGGAACCTCCTTTCTGAAAATTTGAGAATTCTTAAAAAATTCGTCCAAAATCTTGATGTCCCCAATCTCTTGTTTTGTACGTTTTTTCCACGTGTCTTGACATCCAATGTATCCATGCAAAGTTTGGTGAAGATCTGAGTATGTCGTTTTTGACCTTATCTGGAACCTCCCATCCGAAAATTTGAAAATTCTTAAAAAATTCGTCGAAAATCTTGATGTCTCCAATCTCTTGTTTTGTACGTTTTTTCCACGTGTCTTGACATGCAAAGTATCCCTGCAACGTTTGGTGAAGATCTGAGTATGTAGTTTTTGACCTTATCTGGAACCTCCTATTTGAAAATTTGAAAATTCTTCAAAAATTCGTCGAAAATCTTGATGTCTCCAATCTCTTGCTTTGTACGTTTTTTCCACGTGTCTTGACATCCAATGTATCCCTGCAATGTTTGGTGGAGATCTGAGTATGTAGTTTTTGACCTTATCTGGAACCTCCTATCTGAAAATTTGAAAATTCTTCAAAAATTCGTCCAAAATCTTGATGTCTCCAATCTCTTGTTTTGTACGTTTTTTCCACGTGTCTCGACCTCCAATGTATCCCTGCAAAGTTAGTGAAGATCTGAGTATGTCGTTTTTGACCTTATCTGGAACATCCTTTCTGAAAATTTGAAAATTCTTAAAAAATTCGTCGAAAATCTTGATGTCTCCAATCTCTTGTTTTGAACGTTTTTTCCACGTTTCTTGACATCCAATGTATCCCTGCAAAGTTTGGTGAAGATCTGAGTATGTAGTTTTTGACCTTATATGGAACCTCCTTTCTGAAAATTTGAAAATTCTCAAAAAATTCGTCCATAATCTTGATGTCTCCAATCTCTTGTTTTGTACGTTTTTTCCACGTGTCTTGACATCCAATGTATCCCTGCAAAGTTTGGTGAAGATCTGAGTATGTAGTTTTTGACCTTATATGGAACCTCCTTTCTGAAAATTTGAAAATTCTTAAAAAATTCGTCCAAAATCTTGATGTCACCAATCTCTTGTTTTGTACGTTTTTTCCACGTGTCTTGACATCCAATGTATCCATGCAAAGTTTGGTGAAGATCTGAGTATGTCGTTTTTGACCTTATCTGGAACCTCCCATCTGAAAATTTGAAAATTCTTAAAAAATCCGTGCAAAATCTTGATGACCCCAATCTCTTGTTTTGTACGTTTTTTCCACGTTTCTTGACATCCAATGTATCCCTGCAAAGTTTGGTGAAGATCTGAGTATGTCGTTTTTGACCTTATCTGGAACCTCCCATCTGAAAATTTGAAAATTCTTAAAAAATCCGTGCAAAATCTTGATGACCCCAATCTCTTGTTTTGTACGTTTTTTCCACGTGTCTTGACATCCAATGTATCCATGCAAAGTTTGGTGAAGATCTGAGTATGTCGTTTTTGACCTTATCTGGAACCTCCCATCTGAAAATTTGAAAATTCTTAAAAAAATTCGTCGAAAATCTTGATGTCTCCAATCTCTTGTTTTGTACGTTTTTTCCACGTGTCTTGACATGCAAAGTATCCCTGCAACGTTTGGTGAAGATCTGAGTATGTAGTTTTTGACATTATCTGAAACCTCCTATCTGAAAATTTGAAAATTCTTAAAAAATTCGTCCAAAATCTTGATGTCTCCAATCTCTTGTTTTGTACGTTTTTTCCACGTGTCTTGACATCCAATGTATCCCTGCAATGTTTGGTGAAGATCTGAGTATGTAGTTTTTGACCTTATATGGAGCCTCCTATCTGAAAATTTGAAAATTCTTAAAAAATTCGTCCAAAATCTTGAAGACCCCAATCTCTTGTTTTGTACGTTTTTTCCACGTGTCTTGACATCCAATGTATCCCTGCAAAGTTTGGTGAAGATCTGAGTATGTAGTTTTTGACCTTATATGGAACCTCCTTTCTGAAAATTTGAGAATTCTTAAAAAATTCGTCCAAAATCTTGATGTCTCCAATCTCTTGTTTTGTACGTTTTTTCCACGTGTCTTGACATCCAATGTATCCATGCAAAGTTTGGTGAAGATCTGAGTATGTAGTTTTTGACCTTATCTGGAACCTCCTATCTGAAAATTTGAAAATTCTTCAAAAATTCGTCGAAAATCTTGATGTCTCCAATCTCTTGCTTTGTACGTTTTTTCCACGTGTCTTGACATCCAATGTATCCCTGCAATGTTTGGTGGAGATCTGAGTATGTAGTTTTTGACCTTATCTGGAACCTCCTATCTGAAAATTTGAAAATTCTTCAAAAATTCGTCCAAAATCTTGATGTCTCCAATCTCTTGTTTTGTACGTTTTTTCCACGTGTCTCGACCTCCAATGTATCCCTGCAAAGTTAGTGAAGATCTGAGTATGTCGTTTTTGACCTTATCTGGAACATCCTTTCTGAAAATTTGAAAATTCTTAAAAAATTCGTCGAAAATCTTGATGTCTCCAATCTCTTGTTTTGTACGTTTTTTCCACGTTTCTTGACATCCAATGTATCCCTGCAAAGTTTGGTGAAGATCTGAGTATGTAGTTTTTGACCTTATATGGAACCTCCTTTCTGAAAATTTGAAAATTCTCAAAAAATTCGTCCATAATCTTGATGTCTCCAATCTCTTGTTTTGTACGTTTTTTCCACGTGTCTTGACATCCAATGTATCCCTGCAAAGTTTGGTGAAGATCTGAGCATGTAGTTTTTGACCTTATATGGAACCTCCTATCTGAAAATTTGAAAATTCTTAAAAAATTCGTCCAAAATCTTGATGTCACCAATCCTATGTTTTGTATGTTTTTTCCACGTGTCTTGACATCCAATGTATCCATGCAAAGTTTGGTGAAGATCTGAGTATGTCGTTTTTGACCTTATCTGGAACCTCCCATCTGAAAATTTGAAAATTCTTAAAAAATTCGTCCAAAATTTTGATGTCTCCAATCTCTTGTTTTGTACGTTTTTTCCACGTGTCTTGACATCCAATGTATCCCTGCAATGTTTGGTGAAGATCTGAGTATGTAGTTTTTGACCTTATCTGGAACCTCCCATCTGAAAATTTGAAAATTCCTAAAAAATCGGTCCAAAATCTTGATGACCCCAATCTCTTGTTTTGTACGTTTTTTCCACGTGTCTTGACATCCAATGTATCCCTGCAAAGTTTGGTGAAGATCTGAGTATGTAGTTTTTGACCTTATCTGGAACCTCCTATCTGAAAATTTGAAAATTCTTAAAAAATTCGTCCAAAATCTTGATGTCTCCAATCTCTTGTTTTGTACGTTTTTTCCACGTGTCTTGATATCCAATGTATCCCTGCAAAGTTTGGTGAAGATCTGAGTATGTCGTTTTTGACCTTATCTGGAACATCCTTTCTGAAAATTTGAAAATTGTTAAAAAATTCGTCCAAAATCTTGATGTCTCCAATCTCTTTTTTGTACGTTTTTTCCACGTGTCTTGACATCCAATGTATCCCTGCAAAGTTTGGTGAAGATCTGAGTATGTAGTTTTTGACCTTATCTGGAACCTCCCATCTGAAAATTTGAAAATTCTTAAAAAATTCGACCAAAATCTTGATGTCTCCAATCTTTTGTTTTGTACGTTTTTTCCACGTGTCTTGACACATAATGTATCCATGCAAAGTTTGGTGAAGATCTGAGTATGTAGTTTTTGACCTTATATGGAACCTCCTATCTGAAAATTTGAAAATTCTTAAAAAATTCGTCCAAAATCTTGATGTCTCCAATCTCTTGTTTTGTACGTTTTTTCCACGTGTCTTGACATCCAATGTATCCCTGCAAAGTTTGGTGAAGATGTGAGTATGTAGTTTTTGACCTTATCTGGAACCTCCCATCTGAAAATTTGAAAATTCCTAAAAAATCCGTGCAAAATCTTGATGACCCCAATCTCTTGTTTTGTACGTTTTTTCCACGTGTCTTGACATCCAATGTATTCCTGCAATGTTTGGTGAAGATCTGAGTATGTAGTTTTTGACCTTATATGGAACCTCCTATCTGAAAATTTGAAAATTCTTAAAAAATTCGACCAAAATCTTGATGTTCCGAATCCTATGTTTTGTATGTTTTTTCCACGTGTCTTGACATCCAATGTATCCATGCAAAGTTTGGTGAAGATCTGAGTATGTAGTTTTTGACCTTATATTGAACCTCCCATCTGAAAATTTGAAAATTCTTAAAAAATTCGTCCAAAATCTTGATGACCCCAATCTCTTGTTTTGTACGTTTTTTCCACGTGTCTTGACATCCAAAGTATCCCTGCAAAGTTTGGTGAAGATCTGAGTATGTAGTTTTTGACCTTATATTGAACCTCCCATCTGAAAATTTGAAAATTCTTAAAAAATTCGTCCAAAATCTTGATGTCTCCAATCTCTTGTTTTGTACGTTTTTTCCACGTGTCTTGACATCCAATGTATCCATGCAAAGTTTGGTGAAGATCTGAGTATGTCGTTTTTGACCTTATCTGGAACCTCCCATCTGAAAATTTGAAAATTCTTAAAAAATTCGTCGAAAATCTTGATGTCTCCAATCTTTTGTTTTGTACGTTTTTTCCACGTGTCTTGACATGCAAAGTATCCCTGCAACGTTTGGTGAAGATCTGAGTATGTAGTTTTTGACCTTATCTGGAACCTCCTATCTGAAAATTTGAAAATTCTTCAAAAATTCGTCGAAAATCTTGATGTCTCCAATCTCTTGTTTTGTACGTTTTTTCCACGTGTCTTGACATCCAATGTATTCCTGCAATGTTTGGTGGAGATCTGAGTATGTAGTTTTAGACCTTATCTGGAACCTCCTATCTGAAAATTTGAAAATTCTTCAAAAATTCGTCCAAAATCTTGATGTCTCCAATCTCTTGTTTTGTACGTTTTTTCCACGTGTCTCGACCTCCAATGGATCCCTGCAAAGTTTGGTGAAGATCTGAGTATGTCGTTTTTGACCTTATCTGGAACATCCTTTCTGAAAATTTGAAAATTCTTAAAAAATTCGTCGAAAATCTTGATGTCTCCAATCTCTTGTTTTGTACGTTTTTTCCACGTTTCTTGACATCCAATGTATCCCTGCAAAGTTTGGTGAAGATCTGAGTATGTAGTTTTTGACCTCATCTGGAACCTCCTATCTGAAAATTTGAAAATTCTTAAAAAATTCGTCCAAAATCTTGATGTCTCCCATCTCTTGTTTTGTACGTTTTTTCCACGTGTCTTGACATCCAATGTATCCCTGCAATGTTTGGTGAAGATCTGAGTATGTAGTTTTTGACCTTATCTGGAACCTCCCATCTGAAAATTTGAAAATTCCTAAAAAATCCGTCCAAAATCTTGATGACCCCAATCTCTTGTTTTGTACTTTTTTTCCACGTGTCTCGACCTCCAATGTATCCCTGCAAAGTTTGGTGAAGATCTGAGTATGTAGTTTTTGACCTTATATGGAACCTCCTATCTGAAAATTTGAAAATTCTTAAAAAATTCGTCCAAAATCTTGATGTCACCAATCCTATGTTTTGTATGTTTTTTCCACGTGTCTTGACATCCAATGTATCCATGCAAAGTTTGGTGAAGATCTGAGTATGTCGTTTTTGACCTTATCTGGAACCTCCCATCTGAAAATTTGAAAATTCTTAAAAAATTCGTCGAAAATCTTGATGTCTCCGATCTCTTGTTTTGTACGTTTTTTCCACGTGTCTTGACATGCAAAGTATTCCTGCAAAGTTTGGTGAAGATCTGAGTATGTAGTTTTTGACCTCATCTGGAACCTCCTATCTGAAAATTTGAAAATTCTTAAAAAATTCGTCCAAAATTTTGATGTCTCCAATCTCTTGTTTTGTACGTTTTTTCCACGTGTCTTGACATCCAATGTATCCCTGCAATGTTTGGTGAAGATCTGAGTATGTAGTTTTTGACCTTATCTGGAACCTCCCATCTGAAAATTTGAAAATTCCTAAAAAATCCGTTCAAAATCTTGATGACCCCAATCTCTTGTTTTGTACGTTTTTTCCACGTGTCTTGACATCCAATGTATCCCTGCAAAGTTTGGTGAAGATCTGAGTATGTAGTTTTTGACCTTATCTGGAACCTCCTATCTGAAAATTTGAAAATTCTTAAAAAATTCGTCCAAAATCTTGATGTCTCCAATCTCTTGTTTTGTACGTTTTTTCCACGTGTCTTGATATCCAATGTATCCCTGCAAAGTTTGGTGAAGATCTGAGTATGTCGTTTTTGACCTTATCTGGAACATCCTTTCTGAAAATTTGAAAATTGTTAAAAAATTCGTCCAAAATCTTGATGTCTCCAATCTCTTTTTTGTACGTTTTTTCCACGTGTCTTGACATCCAATGTATCCCTGCAAAGTTTGGTGAAGATCTGAGTATGTAGTTTTTGACCTTATCTGGAACCTCCCATCTGAAAATTTGAAAATTCTTAAAAAATTCGACCAAAATCTTGATGTCTCCAATCTCTTGTTTTGTACGTTTTTTCCACGTGTCTTGACATCCAATGTATCCCTGCAATGTTTGGTGAAGATCTGAGTATGTAGTTTTTGACCTTATCTGGAACCTCCCATCTGAAAATTTGAAAATTCCTAAAAAATCCGTGCAAAATCTTGATGACCCCAATCTCTTGTTTTGTACGTTTTTTCCACGTGTCTTGACATCCAATGTATTCCTGCAATGTTTGTTGAAGATCTGAGTATGTAGTTTTTGACCTTATATGGAACCTCCTATCTGAAAATTTGAAAATTCTTAAAAAATTCGTCGAAAATCTTGATGTCTCCAATCTCTTGTTTTGTACGTTTTTTCCACGTTTCTTGACATGCAAAGTATCCCTGCAACGTTTGGTGAAGATCTGAGTATGTAGTTTTTGACCTTATCTGGAACCTCCTATCTGAAAATTTGAAAATTCTTCAAAAATTCGTCGAAAATCTTGATGTCTCCAATCTCTTGTTTTGTACGTTTTTTCCACGTGTCTTGACATCCAATGTATTCCTGCAATGTTTGGTGAAGATCTGAGTATGTAGTTTTTGACCTTATATGGAACCTCCTTTCTGAAAATTTGAGAATTCTTAAAAAATTCGTCGAAAATCTTGATGTCTCCAATCTCTTGTTTTGTACGTTTTTTCCACGTGTCTTGACATGCAAAGTATCCCTGCAACGTTTGGTGAAGATCTGAGTATGTAGTTTTTGACCTTATCTGGAACCTCCTATCTGAAAATTTGAAAATTCTTAAAAAATTCGTCCAAAATCTTGAAGACCCCAATCTCTTGTTTTGTACGTTTTTTCCACGTGTCTTGACATCCAATGTATCCCTGCAAAGTTTGGTGAAGATCTGAGTATGTAGTTTTTGACCTTATATGGAACCTCCTTTCTGAAAATTTGAGAATTCTTAAAAAATTCGTCCAAAATCTTGATGTCTCCAATCTCTTGTTTTGTACGTTTTTTCCACGTGTCTTGACATCCAATGTATCCATGCAAAGTTTGGTGAAGATCTGAGTATGTCGTTTTTGACCTTATCTGGAACCTCCCATCCGAAAATTTGAAAATTCTTAAAAAATTCGTCGAAAATCTTGATGTCTCCAATCTCTTGTTTTGTACGTTTTTTCCACGTGTCTTGACATGCAAAGTATCCCTGCAACGTTTGGTGAAGATCTGAGTATGTAGTTTTTGACCTTATCTGGAACCTCCTATTTGAAAATTTGAAAATTCTTCAAAAATTCGTCGAAAATCTTGATGTCTCCAATCTCTTGCTTTGTACGTTTTTTCCACGTGTCTTGACATCCAATGTATCCCTGCAATGTTTGGTGGAGATCTGAGTATGTAGTTTTTGACCTTATCTGGAACCTCCTATCTGAAAATTTGAAAATTCTTCAAAAATTCGTCCAAAATCTTGATGTCTCCAATCTCTTGTTTTGTACGTTTTTTCCACGTGTCTCGACCTCCAATGTATCCCTGCAAAGTTAGTGAAGATCTGAGTATGTCGTTTTTGACCTTATCTGGAACATCCTTTCTGAAAATTTGAAAATTCTTAAAAAATTCGTCGAAAATCTTGATGTCTCCAATCTCTTGTTTTGAACGTTTTTTCCACGTTTCTTGACATCCAATGTATCCCTGCAAAGTTTGGTGAAGATCTGAGTATGTAGTTTTTGACCTTATATGGAACCTCCTTTCTGAAAATTTGAAAATTCTCAAAAAATTCGTCCATAATCTTGATGTCTCCAATCTCTTGTTTTGTACGTTTTTTCCACGTGTCTTGACATCCAATGTATCCCTGCAAAGTTTGGTGAAGATCTGAGTATGTAGTTTTTGACCTTATATGGAACCTCCTTTCTGAAAATTTGAAAATTCTTAAAAAATTCGTCCAAAATCTTGATGTCACCAATCTCTTGTTTTGTACGTTTTTTCCACGTGTCTTGACATCCAATGTATCCATGCAAAGTTTGGTGAAGATCTGAGTATGTCGTTTTTGACCTTATCTGGAACCTCCCATCTAAAAATTTGAAAATTCTTAAAAAATCCGTGCAAAATCTTGATGACCCCAATCTCTTGTTTTGTACGTTTTTTCCACGTTTCTTGACATCCAATGTATCCCTGCAAAGTTTGGTGAAGATCTGAGTATGTCGTTTTTGACCTTATCTGGAACCTCCCATCTGAAAATTTGAAAATTCTTAAAAAATCCGTGCAAAATCTTGATGACCCCAATCTCTTGTTTTGTACGTTTTTTCCACGTGTCTTGACATCCAATGTATCCATGCAAAGTTTGGTGAAGATCAGAGTATGTCGTTTTTGACCTTATCTGGAACCTCCCATCTGAAAATTTGAAAATTCTTAAAAAATTCGTCGAAAATCTTGATGTCTCCAATCTCTTGTTTTGTACGTTTTTTCCACGTGTCTTGACATGCAAAGTATCCCTGCAACGTTTGGTGAAGATCTGAGTATGTAGTTTTTGACCTTATCTGGAACCTCCTATCTGAAAATTTGAAAATTCTTAAAAAATTCGTCCAAAATCTTGATGTCTCCAATCTCTTGTTTTGTACGTTTTTTCCACGTGTCTTGACATCCAATGTATCCCTGCAATGTTTGGTGAAGATCTGAGTATGTAGTTTTTGACCTTATATGGAGCCTCCTATCTGAAAATTTGAAAATTCTTAAAAAATTCGTCCAAAATCTTGATGTCTCCAATCTCTTGTTTTGTACGTTCTTTCCACGTGTCTTGACATCCAATGTATCCTTGCAATGTTTGGTGAAGATCTGAGTATGTAGTTTTTGACCTTATATGGAACCTCCTATCTGAAAATTTGAAAATTCTTAAAAGAATTTAACAAAATCTTGATGTCCCCAATCCTATGTTTTGTATGTTTTTTCCACGTGTCTTGACATACAATGTATCCCTGCAGAGTTTGGTGAAGATCTGAGTATGTAGTTTTTGACCTTATCTGGAACCTCCCATCTGAAAATTTGAAAATTCCTAAAAAATCCGTCCAAAATCTTGTTGACCCGAATCTCTTGTTTTGTACGTTTTTTCCACGTGTCTTGACATCCAATGTATCCCTGCAAAGTTTGGTGAAGATCTGAGTATGTAGTTTTTGACCTTATCTGGAACCGCATTTCTGAAAATTTGAAAATTTTTAAAAAAATCGTCCAAAATCTTGATGTCTCCAATCTCTTGTTTTGTACGTTTTTTCCACGTGTCTTGACATCCAATGTATCCCTGCAAAGTTTGGTGAAGATCTGAGTATGTAGTTTTTGACCTTATATGGAACCTCCTATCTGAAAATTTGAAAATTCTTAAAAAATTCGTCCAAAATCTTGATGTCTCCAATCTCTTGTTTTGTACGTTTTTTCCACGTGTCTCGACCTCCAATGGATCCCTGCAAAGTTTGGTGAAGATCTGAGTATGTCGTTTTTGACCTTATCTGGAACCTCCCATCTGAAAATTTGAAAATTCTTAAAAAATTCGTCGAAAATCTTGATGACTCCGATCTCTTGTTTTGTACGTTTTTTCCACGTGTCTTGACATGCAAAGTATTCCTGCAAAGTTTGGTGAAGATCTGAGTATGAAGTTTTTGACCTCATCTGGAACCTCCTATCTGAAAATTTGAAAATTCTTAAAAAATTCGTCCAAAATCTTGATGTCTCCAATCTCTTGTTTTGTACGTTTTTTCCACGTGTCTTGACATCCAATGTATCCCTGCAAAGTTTGGTGAAGATCTGAGTATGTAGTTTTTGACCTTATCTGGAACCTCCTATCTGAAAATTTGAAAATTCTTAAAAAATTCGTCCAAAATCTTGATGTCTCCAATCTCTTGTTTTGTACGTTTTTTCCACGTGTCTTGATATCCAATGTATCCCTGCAAAGTTTGGTGAAGATCTGAGTATGTCGTTTTTGACCTTATCTGGAACATCCTTTCTGAAAATTTGAAAATTGTTAAAAAATTCGTCCAAAATCTTGATGTCTCCAATCTCTTTTTTGTACGTTTTTTCCACGTGTCTTGACATCCAATGTATCCCTGCAAAGTTTGGTGAAGATCTGAGTATGTAGTTTTTGACCTTATCTGGAACCTCCCATCTGAAAATTTGAAAATTCTTAAAAAATTCGACCAAAATCTTGATGTCTCCAATCTTTTGTTTTGTACGTTTTTTCCACGTGTCTTGACACATAATGTATCCATGCAAAGTTTGGTGAAGATCTGAGTATGTAGTTTTTGACCTTATATGGAACCTCCTATCTGAAAATTTGAAAATTCTTAAAAAATTCGTCCAAAATCTTGATGTCTCCAATCTCTTGTTTTGTACGTTTTTTCCACGTGTCTTGACATCCAATGTATCCCTGCAAAGTTTGGTGAAGATCTGAGTATGTAGTTTTTGACCTTATCTGGAACCTCCCATCTGAAAATTTGAAAATTCCTAAAAAATCCGTGCAAAATCTTGATGACCCCAATCTCTTGTTTTGTACGTTTTTTCCACGTGTCTTGACATCCAATGTATTCCTGCAATGTTTGGTGAAGATCTGAGTATGTAGTTTTTGACCTTATATGGAACCTCCTATCTGAAAATTTGAAAATTCTTAAAAAATTCGACCAAAATCTTGATGTTCCGAATCCTATGTTTTGTATGTTTTTTCCACGTGTCTTGACATCCAATGTATCCATGCAAAGTTTGGTGAAGATCTGAGTATGTAGTTTTTGACCTTATATTGAACCTCCCATCTGAAAATTTGAAAATTCTTAAAAAATTCGTCCAAAATCTTGATGACCCCAATCTCTTGTTTTGTACGTTTTTTCCACGTGTCTTGACATCCAAAGTATCCCTGCAAAGTTTGGTGAAGATCTGAGTATGTAGTTTTTGACCTTATATGGAACCTCCTTTCTGAAAATTTGAGAATTCTTAAAAAATTCGTCCAAAATCTTGATGTCTCCAATCTCTTGTTTTGTACGTTTTTTCCACGTGTCTTGACATCCAATGTATCCATGCAAAGTTTGGTGAAGATCTGAGTATGTCGTTTTTGACCTTATCTGGAACCTCCCATCTGAAAATTTGAAAATTCTTAAAAAATTCGTCGAAAATCTTGATGTCTCCAATCTTTTGTTTTGTACGTTTTTTCCACGTGTCTTGACATGCAAAGTATCCCTGCAACGTTTGGTGAAGATCTGAGTATGTAGTTTTTGACCTTATCTGGAACCTCCTATCTGAAAATTTGAAAATTCTTCAAAAATTCGTCGAAAATCTTGATGTCTCCAATCTCTTGTTTTGTACGTTTTTTCCACGTGTCTTGACATCCAATGTATTCCTGCAATGTTTGGTGGAGATCTGAGTATGTAGTTTTAGACCTTATCTGGAACCTCCTATCTGAAAATTTGAAAATTCTTCAAAAATTCGTCCAAAATCTTGATGTCTCCAATCTCTTGTTTTGTACGTTTTTTCCACGTGTCTCGACCTCCAATGGATCCCTGCAAAGTTTGGTGAAGATCTGAGTATGTCGTTTTTGACCTTATCTGGAACATCCTTTCTGAAAATTTGAAAATTCTTAAAAAATTCGTCCAAAATCTTGATGTCTCCAATCTCTTGTTTTGTACGTTTTTTCCACGTGTCTTGACATCCAATGTATCCCTGCAAAGTTTGGTGAAGATCTGAGTATGTAGTTTTTGACCTTATATGGAACCTCCTATCTGAAAATTTGAAAATTCTTAAAAAATTCGTCCAAAATCTTGATGTCTCCAATCTCTTGTTTTGTACGTTTTTCCCACGTGTCTCGACCTCCAATGGATCCCTGCAAAGTTTGGTGAAGATCTGAGTATGTCGTTTTTGACCTTATCTGGAACCTCCCATCTGAAAATTTGAAAATTCTTAAAAAATTCGTCGAAAATCTTGATGTCTCCGATCTCTTGTTTTGTACGTTTTTTCCACGTGTCTTGACATGCAAAGTATTCCTGCAAAGTTTGGTGAAGATCTGAGTATGTAGTTTTTGACCTCATCTGGAACCTCCTATCTGAAAATTTGAAAATTCTTAAAAAATTCGTCCAAAATCTTGATGTCTCCAATCTCTTGTTTTGTACGTTTTTTCCACGTGTCTTGACATCCAATGTATCCCTGCAAAGTTTGGTGAAGATCTGAGTATGTAGTTTTTGACCTTATCTGGAACCTCCTATCTGAAAATTTGAAAATTCTTAAAAAATTCGTCCAAAATCTTGATGTCTCCAATCTCTTGTTTTGTACGTTTTTTCCACGTGTCTTGATATCCAATGTATCCCTGCAAAGTTTGGTGAAGATCTGAGTATGTCGTTTTTGACCTTATCTGGAACATCCTTTCTGAAAATTTGAATATTGTTAAAAAATTCGTCCAAAATCTTGATGTCTCCTATCTCTTGTTTTGTACGTTTTTTCCACGTGTCTTGACATCCAATGTATCCCTGCAAAGTTTGGTGAAGATCTGAGTATGTTGTTTTTGACCTTATCTGGAACCTCCCATCTGAAAATTTGAAAATTCTTAAAAAATTCGACCAAAATCTTGATGTCTCCAATCTCTTGTTTTGTACGTTTTTTCCACGTGTCTTGACACATAATGTATCCATGCAAAGTTTGGTGAAGATCTGAGTATGTAGTTTTTGACCTTATATGGAACCTCCTATCTGAAAATTTGAAAATTCTTAAAAAATTCGTCCAAAATCTTGATGTCTCCAATCTCTTGTTTTGTACGTTTTTTCCACGTGTCTTGACATCCAATGTATCCCTGCAAAGTTTGGTGAAGATCTGAGTATGTAGTTTTTGACCTTATCTGGAACCTCCCATCTGAAAATTTGAAAATTCCTAAAAAATCCGTCCAAAATCTTGATGACCACAATCTCTTGTTTTGTACGTTTTTTCCACGTGTCTTGACATTCAATGTATCCCTGCAAAGTTTGGTGAAGATCTGAGTATGTAGTTTTTGACCTTATATGGAACCTCCTTTCTGAAAATTTGAAAATTCTTAAAAAATTCGTCCAAAATCTTGAAGACCCCAATCTCTTGTTTTGTACGTTTTTTCCACGTGTCTTGACATCCAATGTATCCCTGCAAAGTTTGGTGAAGATCTGAGTATGTAGTTTTTGACCTTATATGGAACCTCCTTTCTGAAAATTTGAGAATTCTTAAAAAATTCGTCCAAAATCTTGATGTCTCCAATCTCTTGTTTTGTACGTTTTTTCCACGTGTCTTGACATCCAATGTATCCATGCAAAGTTTGGTGAAGATCTGAGTATGTCGTTTTTGACCTTATCTGGAACCTCCCATCCGAAAATTTGAAAATTCTTAAAAAATTCCTCGAAAATCTTGATGTTTCCAATCTCTTGTTTTGTACGTTTTTTCCACGTGTCTTGACATGCAAAGTATCCCTGCAACGTTTGGTGAAGATCTGAGTATGTAGTTTTTGACCTTATCTGGAACCTCCTATCTGAAAATTTGAAAATTCTTCAAAAATTCGTCGAAAATCTTGATGTCTCCAATCTCTTGCTTTGTACGTTTTTTCCACGTGTCTTGACATCCAATGTATCCCTGCAATGTTTGGTGGAGATCTGAGTATGTAGTTTTTGACCTTATCTGGAACCTCCTATCTGAAAATTTGAAAATTCTTCAAAAATTCGTCCAAAATCTTGATGTCTCCAATCTCTTGTTTTGTACGTTTTTTCCACGTGTCTCGACCTCCAATGTATCCCTGCAAAGTTAGTGAAGATCTGAGTATGTCGTTTTTGACCTTATCTGGAACATCCTTTCTGAAAATTTGAAAATTCTTAAAAAATTCGTCGAAAATCTTGATGTCTCCAATCTCTTGTTTTGTACGTTTTTTCCACGTTTCTTGACATCCAATGTATCCCTGCAAAGTTTGGTGAAGATCTGAGTATGTAGTTTTTGACCTTATATTTAACCTCCTTTCTGAAAATTTGAAAATTCTCAAAAAATTCGTCCATAATCTTGATGTCTCCAATCTCTTGTTTTGTACGTTTTTTCCACGTGTCTTGACATCCAATGTATCCCTGCAAAGTTTGGTGAAGATCTGAGCATGTAGTTTTTGACCTTATATGGAACCTCCTATCTGAAAATTTGAAAATTCTTAAAAAATTCGTCCAAAATCTTGATGTCACCAATCCTATGTTTTGTATGTTTTTTCCACGTGTCTTGACATCCAATGTATCCATGCAAAGTTTGGTGAAGATCTGAGTATGTCGTTTTTGACCTTATCTGGAACCTCCCATCTGAAAATTTGAAAATTCTTAAAAAATTCGTCGAAAATCTTGATGTCTCCGATCTCTTGTTTTGTACGTTTTTTCCACGTGTCTTGACATGCAAAGTATTCCTGCAAAGTTTGGTGAAGATCTGAGTATGTAGTTTTTGACCTCATCTGGAACCTCCTATCTGAAAATTTGAAAATTCTTAAAAAATTCGTCCAAAATTTTGATGTCTCCAATCTCTTGTTTTGTACGTTTTTTCCACGTGTCTTGACATCCAATGTATCCCTGCAATGTTTGGTGAAGATCTGAGTATGTAGTTTATGACCTTATCTGGAACCTCCCATCTGAAAATTTGAAAATTCCTAAAAAATCCGTCCAAAATCTTGATGACCCCAATCTCTTGTTTTGTACGTTTTTTCCACGTGTCTTGACATCCAATGTATCCCTGCAAAGTTTGGTGAAGATCTGAGTATGTAGTTTTTGACCTTATCTGGAACCTCCTATCTGAAAATTTGAAAATTCTTAAAAAATTCGTCCAAAATCTTGATGTCTCCAATCTCTTGTTTTGTACGTTTTTTCCACGTGTCTTGATATCCAATGTATCCCTGCAAAGTTTGGTGAAGATCTGAGTATGTCGTTTTTGACCTTATCTGGAACATCCTTTCTGAAAATTTGAAAATTGTTAAAAAATTCGTCCAAAATCTTGATGTCTCCAATCTATTTTTTGTACGTTTTTTCCACGTGTCTTGACATCCAATGTATCCCTGCAAAGTTTGGTGAAGATCTGAGTATGTAGTTTTTGACCTTATCTGGAACCTCCCATCTGAAAATTTGAAAATTCTTAAAAAATTCGACCAAAATCTTGATGTCTCCAATCTTTTGTTTTGTACGTTTTTTCCACGTGTCTTGACACATAATGTATCCATGCAAAGTTTGGTGAAGATCTGAGTATGTAGTTTTTGACCTTATATGGAACCTCCTATCTGAAAATTTGAAAATTCTTAAAAAATTCGTCCAAAATCTTGATGTCTCCAATCTCTTGTTTTGTACGTTTTTTCCACGTGTCTTGACATCCAATGTATCCCTGCAAAGTTTGGTGAAGATCTGAGTATGTAGTTTTTGACCTTATCTGGAACCTCCCATCTGAAAATTTGAAAATTCCTAAAAAATCCTTGCAAAATCTTGATGACCCCAATCTCTTGTTTTGTACGTTTTTTCCACGTGTCTTGACATCCAATGTATTCCTGCAATGTTTGGTGAAGATCTGAGTATGTAGTTTTTGACCTTATATGGAACCTCCTATCTGAAAATTTGAAAATTCTTAAAAAATTCGACCAAAATCTTGATGTTCCGAATCCTATGTTTTGTATGTTTTTTCCACGTGTCTTGACATCCAATGTATCCATGCAAAGTTTGGTGAAGATCTGAGTATGTAGTTTTTGACCTTATATTGAACCTCCCATCTGAAAATTTGAAAATTCTTAAAAAATTCGTCCAAAATCTTGATGACCCCAATCTCTTGTTTTGTACGTTTTTTCCACGTGTCTTGACATCCAAAGTATACCTGCAAAGTTTGGTGAAGATCTGAGTATGTAGTTTTTGACATTATATTGAACCTCCCATCTGAAAATTTGAAAATTCTTAAAAAATTCGTCCAAAATCTTGATGTCTCCAATCTCTTGTTTTGTACGTTTTTTCCACGTGTCTTGACATCCAATGTATCCATGCAAAGTTTGGTGAAGATCTGAGTATGTCGTTTTTGACCTTATCTGGAACCTCCCATCTGAAAATTTGAAAATTCTTAAAAAATTCGTCGAAAATCTTGATGTCTCCAATCTTTTGTTTTGTACGTTTTTTCCACGTGTCTTGACATGCAAAGTATCCCTGCAACGTTTGGTGAAGATCTGAGTATGTAGTTTTTGACTTTATCTGGAACCTCCTATCTGAAAATTTGAAAATTCTTCAAAAATTCGTCGAAAATCTTGATGTCTCCAATCTCTTGTTTTGTACGTTTTTTCCACGTGTCTTGACATCCAATGTATTCCTGCAATGTTTGGTGGAGATCTGAGTATGTAGTTTTAGACCTTATCTGGAACCTCCTATCTGAAAATTTGAAAATTCTTAAAAAATTCGTCCAAAATCTTGATGTCTCCAATCTCTTGTTTTGTACGTTTTTTCCACGTGTCTCGACCTCCAATGGATCCCTGCAAAGTTTGGTGAAGATCTGAGTATGTCGTTTTTGACCTTATCTGGAACATCCTTTCTGAAAATTTGAAAATTCTTAAAAAATTCGTCGAAAATCTTGATGTCTCCAATCTCTTGTTTTGTACGTTTTTTCCACGTGTCTTGACATCCAATGTATCCCTGCAAAGTTTGGTGAAGATCTGAGTATGTAGTTTTTGACCTTATATGGAACCTCCTATCTGAAAATTTGAAAATTCTTAAAAAATTCGTCCAATCTTGATGTCTCCAATCTCTTGTTTTGTACGTTTTTTCCACGTGTCTCGACCTCCAATGGATCCCTGCAAAGTTTGGTGAAGATCTGAGTATGTCGTTTTTGACTTTATCTGGAACCTCCCATCAGAAAATTTGAAAATTCTTAAAAAATTCGTCGAAAATCTTGATGTCTCCGATCTCTTGTTTTGTACGTTTTTTCCACGTGTCTTGACATGCAAAGTATTCCTGCAAAGTTTGGTGAAGATCTGAGTATGTAGTTTTTGACCTCATCTGGAACCTCCTATCTGAAAATTTGAAAATTCTTAAAAAATTCGTCCAAAATCTTGATGTCTCCAATCTCTTGTTTTGTACGTTTTTTCCACGTGTCTTGACATCCAATGTATCCCTGCAATGTTTGGTGAAGATCTGAGTATGTAGTTTTTGACCTTATCTGGAACCTCCCATCTGAAAATTTGAAAATTCCTAAAAAATCCGTCCAAAATCTTGATGACCCCAATCTCTTGTTTTGTACTTTTTTTCCACGTGTCTCGACCTCCAATGTATCCCTGCAAAGTTTGGTGAAGATCTGAGTATGTAGTTTTTGACCTTATATGGAACCTCCTATCTGAAAATTTGAAAATTCTTAAAAAATTCGTCCAAAATCTTGATGTCACCAATCCTATGTTTTGTATGTTTTTTCCACGTGTCTTGACATCCAATGTATCCATGCAAAGTTTGGTGAAGATCTGAGTATGTCGTTTTTGACCTTATCTGGAACCTCCCATCTGAAAATTTGAAAATTCTTAAAAAATTCGTCGAAAATCTTGATGTCTCCGATCTCTTGTTTTGTACGTTTTTTCCACGTGTCTTGACATGCAAAGTATTCCTGCAAAGTTTGGTGAAGATCTGAGTATGTAGTTTTTGACCTCATCTGGAACCTCCTATCTGAAAATTTGAAAATTCTTAAAAAATTCGTCCAAAATTTTGATGTCTCCAATCTCTTGTTTTGTACGTTCTTTCCACGTGTCTTGACATCCAATGTATCCCTGCAATGTTTGGTGAAGATCTGAGTATGTAGTTTTTGACCTTATCTGGAACCTCCCATCTGAAAATTTGAAAATTCCTAAAAAATCCGTCCAAAATCTTGATGACCCCAATCTCTTGTTTTGTACGTTTTTTCCACGTGTCTTGACATCCAATGTATCCCTGCAAAGTTTGGTGAAGATCTGAGTATGTAGTTTTTGACCTTATCTGGAACCTCCTATCTGAAAATTTGAAAATTCTTAAAAAATTCGTCCAAAATCTTGATGTCTCCAATCTCTTGTTTTGTACGTTTTTTCCACGTGTCTTGATATCCAATGTATCCCTGCAAAGTTTGGTGAAGATCTGAGTATGTAGTTTTTGACCTTATATGGAACCTCCTATCTGAAAATTTGAAAATTCTTAAAAAATTCGTCCAAAATCTTGATGTCTCCAATCTCTTGTTTTGTACGTTTTTTCCACGTGTCTCGACCTCCAATGGATCCCTGCAAAGTTTGGTGAAGATCTGAGTATGTAGTTTTTGACCTTATCTGGAACCTCCCATCTGAAAATTTGAAAATTCTTAAAAAATTCGACCAAAATCTTGATGTCTCCAATCTTTTGTTTTGTACGTTTTTTCCACGTGTCTTGACACATAATGTATCCCTGCAAAGTTTGGTGAAGATCTGAGTATGTAGTTTTTGACCTTATCTGGAACCTCCTATCTGAAAATTTGAAATTTCTTAAAAAATTCGTCCAAAATCTTGATGTCTCCAATCTCTTGTTTTGTACGTTTTTTCCACGTGTCTCGACCTCCAATGGATCCCTGCAAAGTTTGGTGAAGATCTGAGTATGTCGTTTTTGACCTTATCTGGAACCTCCCATCTGAAAATTTGAAAATTCTTAAAAAATTCGTCGAAAATCTTGATGTCTCCGATCTCTTGTTTTGTACGTTTTTTCCACGTGTCTTGACATGCAAAGTATTCCTGCAAAGTTTGGTGAAGATCTGAGTATGTAGTTTTTGACCTCATCTGGAACCTCCTATCTGAAAATTTGAAAATTCTTAAAAAATTCGTCCAAAATCTTGATGTCTCCAATCTCTTGTTTTGTACGTTTTTTCCACGTGTCTTGACATCCAATGTATCCCTGCAAAGTTTGGTGAAGATCTGAGTATGTAGTTTTTGACCTTATCTGGAACCTCCTATCTGAAAATTTGAAAATTCTTAAAAAATTCGTCCAAAATCTTGATGTCTCCAATCTCTTGTTTTCTACGTTTTTTCCACGTGTCTTGATATCCAATGTATCCCTGCAAAGTTTGGTGAAGATCTGAGTATGTCGTTTTTGACCTTATCTGGAACATCCTTTCTGAAAATTTGAATATTGTTAAAAAATTCGTCCAAAATCTTGATGTCTCCTATCTCTTGTTTTGTACGTTTTTTCCACGTGTCTTGACATCCAATGTATCCCTGCAAAGTTTGGTGAAGATCTGAGTATGTTGTTTTTGACCTTATCTGGAACCTCCCATCTGAAAATTTGAAAATTCTTAAAAAATTCGACCAAAATCTTGATGTCTCCAATCTCTTGTTTTGTACGTTTTTTCCACGTGTCTTGACACATAATGTATCCATGCAAAGTTTGGTGAAGATCTGAGTATGTAGTTTTTGACCTTATATGGAACCTCCTATCTGAAAATTTGAAAATTTTTAAAAAATTCGTCCAAAATCTTGATGTCTCCAATCTCTTGTTTTGTACGTTTTTTCCACGTGTCTTGACATCCAATGTATCCCTGCAAAGTTTGGTGAAGATCTGAGTATGTAGTTTTTGACCTTATCTGGAACCTCCCATCTGAAAATTTGAAAATTCCTAAAAAATCCGTCCAAAATCTTGATGACCACAATCTCTTGTTTTGTACGTTTTTTCCACGTGTCTTGACATTCAATGTATCCCTGCAAAGTTTGGTGAAGATCTGAGTATGTAGTTTTTGACCTTATATGGAACCTCCTTTCTGAAAATTTGAAAATTCTTAAAAAATTCGTCCAAAATCTTGAAGACCCCAATCTCTTGTTTTGTACGTTTTTTCCACGTGTCTTGACATCCAATGTATCCCTGCAAAGTTTGGTGAAGATCTGAGTATGTAGTTTTTGACCTTATATGGAACCTCCTTTCTGAAAATTTGAGAATTCTTAAAAAATTCGTCCAAAATCTTGATGTCTCCAATCTCTTGTTTTGTACGTTTTTTCCACGTGTCTTGACATCCAATGTATCCATGCAAAGTTTGGTGAAGATCTGAGTATGTCGTTTTTGACCTTATCTGGAACCTCCCATCCGAAAATTTGAAAATTCTTAAAAAATTCCTCGAAAATCTTGATGTCTCCAATCTCTTGTTTTGTACGTTTTTTCCACGTGTCTTGACATGCAAAGTATCCCTGCAACGTTTGGTGAAGATCTGAGTATGTAGTTTTTGACCTTATCTGGAACCTCCTATCTGAAAATTTGAAAATTCTTCAAAAATTCGTCGAAAATCTTGATGTCTCCAATCTCTTGCTTTGTACGTTTTTTCCACGTGTCTTGACATCCAATGTATCCCTGCAATGTTTGGTGGAGATCTGAGTATGTAGTTTTTGACCTTATCTGGAACCTCCTATCTGAAAATTTGAAAATTCTTCAAAAATTCGTCCAAAATCTTGATGTCTCCAATCTCTTGTTTTGTACGTTTTTTCCACGTGTCTCGACCTCCAATGTATCCCTGCAAAGTTAGTGAAGATCTGAGTATGTCGTTTTTGACCTTATCTGGAACATCCTTTCTGAAAATTTGAAAATTCTTAAAAAATTCGTCGAAAATCTTGATGGCTCCAATCTCTTGTTTTGTACGTTTTTTCCACGTTTCTTGACATCCAATGTATCCCTGCAAAGTTTGGTGAAGATCTGAGTATGTAGTTTTTGACCTTATATGGAACCTCCTTTCTGAAAATTTGAAAATTCTCAAAAAATTCGTCCATAATCTTGATGTCTCCAATCTCTTGTTTTGTACGTTTTTTCCACGTGTCTTGACATCCAATGTATCCCTGCAAAGTTTGGTGAAGATCTGAGCATGTAGTTTTTGACTTTATATGGAACCTCCTATCTGAAAATTTGAAAATTCTTAAAAAATTCGTCCAAAATCTTGATGTCACCAATCCTATGTTTTGTATGTTTTTTCCACGTGTCTTGACATCCAATGTATCCATGCAAAGTTTGGTGAAGATCTGAGTATGTCGTTTTTGACCTTATCTGGAACCTCCCATCTGAAAATTTGAAAATTCTTAAAAAATTCGTCGAAAATCTTGATGTCTCCGATCTCTTGTTTTGTACGTTTTTTCCACGTGTCTTGACATGCAAAGTATTCCTGCAAAGTTTGGTGAAGATCTGAGTATGTAGTTTTTGACCTCATCTGGAACCTCCTATCTGAAAATTTGAAAATTCTTAAAAAATTCGTCCAAAATTTTGATGTCTCCAATCTCTTGTTTTGTACGTTTTTTCCACGTGTCTTGACATCCAATGTATCCCTGCAATGTTTGGTGAAGATCTGAGTATGTAGTTTTTGACCTTATCTGGAACCTCCCATCTGAAAATTTGAAAATTCCTAAAAAATCCGTCCAAAATCTTGATGACCCCAATCTCTTGTTTTGTACGTTTTTTCCACGTGTCTTGACATCCAATGTATCCCTGCAAAGTTTGGTGAAGATCTGAGTATGTAGTTTTTGACCTTATCTGGAACCTCCTATTTGAAAATTTGAAAATTCTTAAAAAATTCGTCCAAAATCTTGATGTCTCCAATCTCTTGTTTTGTACGTTTTTTCCACGTGTCTTGATATCCAATGTATCCCTGCAAAGTTTGGTGAAGATCTGAGTATGTCGTTTTTGACCTTATCTGGAACATCCTTTCTGAAAATTTGAAAATTGTTAAAAAATTCGTCCAAAATCTTGATGTCTCCAATCTCTTTTTTGTACGTTTTTTCCACGTGTCTTGACATCCAATGTATCCCTGCAAAGTTTGGTGAAGATCTGAGTATGTAGTTTTTGACCTTATCTGGAACCTCCCATCTGAAAATTTGAAAATTCTTAAAAAATTCGACCAAAATCTTGATGTCTCCAATCTTTTGTTTTGTACGTTTTTTCCACGTGTCTTGACACATAATGTATCCATGCAAAGTTTGGTGAAGATCTGAGTATGTAGTTTTTGACCTTATATGGAACCTCCTATCTGAAAATTTGAAAATTCTTAAAAAATTCGTCCAAAATCTTGATGTCTCCAATCTCTTGTTTTGTACGTTTTTTCCACGTGTCTTGACATCCAATGTATCCCTGCAAAGTTTGGTGAAGATCTGAGTATGTAGTTTTTGACCTTATCTGGAACCTCCCATCTGAAAATTTGAAAATTCCTAAAAAATCCTTGCAAAATCTTGATGACCCCAATCTCTTGTTTTGTACGTTTTTTCCACGTGTCTTGACATCCAATGTATTCCTGCAATGTTTGGTGAAGATCTGAGTATGTAGTTTTTGACCTTATATGGAACCTCCTATCTGAAAATTTGAAAATTCTTAAAAAATTCGACCAAAATCTTGATGTTCCGAATCCTATGTTTTGTATGTTTTTTCCACGTGTCTTGACATCCAATGTATCCATGCAAAGTTTGATGAAGATCTGAGTATGTAGTTTTTGACCTTATATTGAACCTCCCATCTGAAAATTTGAAAATTCTTAAAAAATTCGTCCAAAATCTTGATGACCCCAATCTCTTGTTTTGTACGTTTTTTCCACGTGTCTTGACATCCAAAGTATCCCTGCAAAGTTTGGTGAAGATCTGAGTATGTAGTTTTTGACATTATATTGAACCTCCCATCTGAAAATTTGAAAATTCTTAAAAAATTCGTCCAAAATCTTGATGTCTCCAATCTCTTGTTTTGTACGTTTTTTCCACGTGTCTTGACATCCAATGTATCCATGCAAAGTTTGGTGAAGATCTGAGTATGTCGTTTTTGACCTTATCTGGAACCTCCTTTCTGAAAATTTGAAAATTCTTAAAAAATTCGTCGAAAATCTTGATGTCTCCAATCTTTTGTTTCGTACGTTTTTTCCACGTGTCTTGACATGCAAAGTATCCCTGCAACGTTTGGTGAAGATCTGAGTATGTAGTTTTTGACCTTATCTGGAACCTCCTATCTGAAAATTTGAAAATTCTTCAAAAATTCGTCGAAAATCTTGATGTCTCCAATCTCTTGTTTTGTACGTTTTTTCCACGTGTCTTGACATCCAATGTATTCCTGCAATGTTTGGTGGAGATCTGAGTATGTAGTTTTAGACCTTATCTGGAACCTCCTATCTGAAAATTTGAAAATTCTTCAAAAATTCGTCCAAAATCTTGATGTCTCCAATCTCTTGTTTTGTACGTTTTTTCCACGTGTCTCGACCTCCAATGGATCCCTGCAAAGTTTGGTGAAGATCTGAGTATGTCGTTTTTGACCTTATCTGGAACATCCTTTCTGAAAATTTGAAAATTCTTAAAAAATTCGTCGAAAATCTTGATGTCTCCAATCTCTTGTTTTGTACGTTTTTTCCACGTGTCTTGACATCCAATGTATCCCTGCAAAGTTTGGTGAAGATCTGAGTATGTAGTTTTTGACCTTATATGGAACCTCCTATCTGAAAATTTGAAAATTCTTAAAAAATTCGTCCAAAATCTTGATGTCTCCAATCTCTTGTTTTGTACGTTTTTTCCACGTGTCTCGACCTCCAATGGATCCCTGCAAAGTTTGGTGAAGATCTGAGTATGTCGTTTTTGACTTTATCTGGAACCTCCCATCAGAAAATTTGAAAATTCTTAAAAAATTCGTCGAAAATCTTGATGTCTCCGATCTCTTGTTTTGTACGTTTTTTCCACGTGTCTTGACATGCAAAGTATTCCTGCAAAGTTTGGTGAAGATCTGAGTATGTAGTTTTTGACCTCATCTGGAACCTCCTATCTGAAAATTTGAAAATTCTTAAAAAATTCGTCCAAAATCTTGATGTCTCCAATCTCTTGTTTTGTACGTTTTTTCCACGTGTCTTGACATCCAATGTATCCCTGCAATGTTTGGTGAAGATCTGAGTATGTAGTTTTTGACCTTATCTGGAACCTCCCATCTGAAAATTTGAAAATTCCTAAAAAATCCGTCCAAAATCTTGATGACCCCAATCTCTTGTTTTGTACTTTTTTTCCACGTGTCTCGACCTCCAATGTATCCCTGCAAAGTTTGGTGAAGATCTGAGTATGTAGTTTTTGACCTTATATGGAACCTCCTATCTGAAAATTTGAAAATTCTTAAAAAATTCGTCCAAAATCTTGATGTCACCAATCCTCTGTTTTGTATGTTTTTTCCACGTGTCTTGACATCCAATGTATCCATGCAAAGTTTGGTGAAGATCTGAGTATGTCGTTTTTGACCTTATCTGGAACCTCCCATCTGAAAATTTGAAAATTCTTAAAAAATTCGTCGAAAATCTTGATGTCTCCGATCTCTTGTTTTGTACGTTTTTTCCACGTGTCTTGACATGCAAAGTATTCCTGCAAAGTTTGGTGAAGATCTGAGTATGTAGTTTTTGACCTCATCTGGAACCTCCTATCTGAAAATTTGAAAATTCTTAAAAAATTCGTCCAAAATTTTGATGTCTCCAATCTCTTGTTTTGTACGTTTTTTCCACGTGTCTTGACATCCAATGTATCCCTGCAATGTTTGGTGAAGATCTGAGTATGTAGTTTTTGACCTTATCTGGAACCTCCCATCTGAAAATTTGAAAATTCCTAAAAAATCCGTCCAAAATCTTGATGACCCCAATCTCTTGTTTTGTACGTTTTTTCCACGTGTCTTGACATCCAATGTATCCCTGCAAAGTTTGGTGAAGATCTGAGTATGTAGTTTTTGACCTTATCTGGAACCTCCTATCTGAAAATTTGAAAATTCTTAAAAAATTCGTCCAAAATCTTGATGTCTCCAATCTCTTGTTTTGTACGTTTTTTCCACGTGTCTTGATATCCAATGTATCCCTGCAAAGTTTGGTGAAGATCTGAGTATGTAGTTTTTGACCTTATATGGAACCTCCTATCTGAAAATTTGAATATTCTTAAAAAATTCGTCCAAAATCTTGATGTCTCCAATCTCTTGTTTTGTACGTTTTTTCCACGTGTCTCGACCTCCAATGGATCCCTGCAAAGTTTGGTGAAGATCTGAGTATGTAGTTTTTGACCTTATCTGGAACCTCCCATCTGAAAATTTGAAAATTCTTAAAAAATTCGACCAAAATCTTGATGTCTCCAATCTTTTGTTTTGTACGTTTTTTCCACGTGTCTTGACACATAATGTATCCCTGCAAAGTTTGGTGAAGATCTGAGTATGTAGTTTTTGACCTTATCTGGAACCTCCTATCTGAAAATTTGAAAATTCTTAAAAAATTCGTCGAAAATCTTGATGTCTCCAATCTTTTGTTTTGTACGTTTTTTCCACGTGTCTTGACATCCAATGAATCCCTGCAAAGTTTGGTGAAGATCTGAGTATGTAGTTTTTGACCTTATATGGAACCTCCTATCTGAAAATTTGAAAATTCTTAAAAAATTCGTCCAAAATCTTGATGTCTCCAATCTCTTGTTTTGTACGTTTTTTCCACGTGTCTCGACCTCCAATGGATCCCTGCAAAGTTTGGTGAAGATCTGAGTATGTCGTTTTTGACCTTATCTGGAACCTCCCATCTGAAAATTTGAAAATTCTTAAAAAATTCGTCGAAAATCTTGATGTCTCCGATCTCTTGTTTTGTACGTTTTTTCCACGTGTCTTGACATGCAAAGTATTCCTGCAAAGTTTGGTGAAGATCTGAGTATGTAGTTTTTGACCTCATCTGGAACCTCCTATCTGAAAATTTGAAAATTCTTAAAAAATTCGTCCAAAATCTTGATGTCTCCAATCTCTTGTTTTGTACGTTTTTTCCACGTGTCTTGACATCCAATGTATCCCTGCAATGTTTGGTGAAGATCTGAGTATGTAGTTTTTGACCTTATCTGGAACCTCCCATCTGAAAATTTGAAAATTCCTAAAAAATCCGTCCAAAATCTTGATGACCCCAATCTCTTGTTTTGTACTTTTTTTCCACGTGTCTCGACCTCCAATGTATCCCTGCAAAGTTTGGTGAAGATCTGAGTATGTAGTTTTTGACCTTATATGGAACCTCCTATCTGAAAATTTGAAAATTCTTAAAAAATTCGTCCAAAATCTTGATGTCACCAATCCTATGTTTTGTATGTTTTTTCCACGTGTCTTGACATCCAATGTATCCATGCAAAGTTTGGTGAAGATCTGAGTATGTCGTTTTTGACCTTATCTGGAACCTCCCATCTGAAAATTTGAAAATTCTTAAAAAATTCGTCGAAAATCTTGATGTCTCCGATCTCTTGTTTTGTACGTTTTTTCCACGTGTCTTGACATGCAAAGTATTCCTGCAAAGTTTGGTGAAGATCTGAGTATGTAGTTTTTGACCTTATCTGGAACCTCCTATCTGAAAATTTGAAAATTCTTAAAAAATTCGTCCAAAATTTTGATGTCTCCAATCTCTTGTTTTGTACGTTTTTTCCACGTGTCTTGACATCCAATGTATTCCTGCAATGTTTGGTGGAGATCTGAGTATGTAGTTTTAGACCTTATCTGGAACCTCCTATCTGAAAATTTGAAAATTCTTCAAAAATTCGTCCAAAATCTTGATGTCTCCAATCTCTTGTTTTGTACGTTTTTTCCACGTGTCTCGACCTCCAATGGATCCCTGCAAAGTTTGGTGAAGATCTGAGTATGTCGTTTTTGACCTTATCTGGAACATCCTTTCTGAAAATTTGAAAATTGTTAAAAAATTCGTCCAAAATCTTGATGTCTCCAATCTCTTTTTTGTACGTTTTTTCCACGTGTCTTGACATCCAATGTATCCCTGCAAAGTTTGGTGAAGATCTGAGTATGTAGTTTTTGACCTTTTCTGGAACCTCCCATCTGAAAATTTGAAAATTCTTAAAAAATTCGACCAAAATCTTGATGTCTCCAATCTTTTGTTTTGTACGTTTTTTCCACGTGTCTTGACACATAATGTATCCATGCAAAGTTTGGTGAAGATCTGAGTATGTAGTTTTTGACCTTATATGGAACCTCCTATCTGAAAATTTGAAAATTCTTAAAAAATTCGTCCAAAATCTTGATGTCTCCAATCTCTTGTTTTGTACGTTTTTTCCACGTGTCTTGACATCCAATGTATCCCTGCAAAGTTTGGTGAAGATCTGAGTATGTAGTTTTTGACCTTATCTGGAACCTCCCATCTGAAAATTTGAAAATTCTTAAAAAATTCGACCAAAATCTTGATGTCTCCAATCTTTTGTTTTGTACGTTTTTTCCACGTGTCTTGACACATAATGTATCCATGCAAAGTTTGGTGAAGATCTGAGTATGTAGTTTTTGACCTTATATGGAACCTCCTATCTGAAAATTTGAAAATTCTTAAAAAATTCGTCCAAAATCTTGATGTCTCCAATCTCTTGTTTTGTACGTTTTTTCCACGTGTCTTGACATCCAATGTATCCCTGCAAAGTTTGGTGAAGATCTGAGTATGTAGTTTTTGACCTTATCTGGAACCTCCCATCTGAAAATTTGAAAATTCCTAAAAAATCCGTGCAAAATCTTGATGACCCCAATCTCTTGTTTTGTACGTTTTTCCCACGTGTCTTGACATCCAATGTATTCCTGCAATGTTTGGTGAAGATCTGAGTATGTAGTTTTTGACCTTATATGGAACCTCCTATCTGAAAATTTGAAAATTCTTAAAAAATTCGACCAAAATCTTGATGTTCCGAATCCTATGTTTTGTATGTTTTTTCCACGTGTCTTGACACATAATGTATCCATGCAAAGTTTGGTGAAGATCTGAGTATGTCGTTTTTGACCTTATCTGGAACCTCCCATCTGAAAATTTGAAAATTCTTAAAAAATTCGTCGAAAATCTTGATGTCTCCGATCTCTTGTTTTGTACGTTTTTTCCACGTGTCTTGACATGCAAAGTATTCCTGCAAAGTTTGGTGAAGATCTGAGTATGTAGTTTTTGACCTCATCTGGAACCTCCTATCTGAAAATTTGAAAATTCTTAAAAAATTCGTCCAAAATTTTGATGTCTCCAATCTCTTGTTTTGTACGTTTTTTCCACGTGTCTTGACATCCAATGTATCCCTGCAATGTTTGGTGAAGATCTGAGTATGTAGTTTTTGACCTTATCTGGAACCTCCCATCTGAAAATTTGAAAATTCCTAAAAAATCCGTCCAAAATCTTGATGACCCCAATCTCTTGTTTTGTACGTTTTTTCCACGTGTCTTGACATCCAATGTATCCCTGCAAAGTTTGGTGAAGATCTGAGTATGTAGTTTTTGACCTTATCTGGAACCTCCTATCTGAAAATTTGAAAATTCTTAAAAAATTCGTCCAAAATCTTGATGTCACCAATCCTATGTTTTGTATGTTTTTTCCACGTGTCTTGACATCCAATGTATCCATGCAAAGTTTGGTGAAGATCTGAGTATGTCGTTTTTGACCTTATCTGGAACCTCCCATCTGAAAATTTGAAAATTCTTAAAAAATTCGTCGAAAATCTTGATGTCTCCGATCTCTTGTTTTGTACGTTTTTTCCACGTGTCTTGACATGCAAAGTATTCCTGCAAAGTTTGGTGAAGATCTGAGTATGTAGTTTTTGACCTCATCTGGAACCTCCTATCTGAAAATTTGAAAATTCTTAAAAAATTCGTCCAAAATTTTGATGTCTCCAATCTCTTGTTTTGTACGTTCTTTCCACGTGTCTTGACATCCAATGTATCCCTGCAATGTTTGGTGAAGATCTGAGTATGTAGTTTTTGACCTTATCTGGAACCTCCCATCTGAAAATTTGAAAATTCCTAAAAAATCCGTCCAAAATCTTGATGACCCCAATCTCTTGTTTTGTACGTTTTTTCCACGTGTCTTGACATCCAATGTATCCCTGCAAAGTTTGGTGAAGATCTGAGTATGTAGTTTTTGACCTTATCTGGAACCTCCTATCTGAAAATTTGAAAATTCTTAAAAAATTCGTCCAAAATCTTGATGTCTCCAATCTCTTGTTTTGTACGTTTTTTCCACGTGTCTTGATATCCAATGTATCCCTGCAAAGTTTGGTGAAGATCTGAGTATGTAGTTTTTGACCTTATATGGAACCTCCTATCTGAAAATTTGAAAATTCTTAAAAAATTCGTCCAAAATCTTGATGTCTCCAATCTCTTGTTTTGTACGTTTTTTCCACGTGTCTCGACCTCCAATGGATCCCTGCAAAGTTTGGTGAAGATCTGAGTATGTAGTTTTTGACCTTATCTGGAACCTCCCATCTGAAAATTTGAAAATTCTTAAAAAATTCGACCAAAATCTTGATGTCTCCAATCTTTTGTTTTGTACGTTTTTTCCACGTGTCTTGACACATAATGTATCCCTGCAAAGTTTGGTGAAGATCTGAGTATGTAGTTTTTGACCTTATCTGGAACCTCCTATCTGAAAATTTGAAATTTCTTAAAAAATTCGTCCAAAATCTTGATGTCTCCAATCTCTTGTTTTGTACGTTTTTTCCACGTGTCTCGACCTCCAATGGATCCCTGCAAAGTTTGGTGAAGATCTGAGTATGTCGTTTTTGACCTTATCTGGAACCTCCCATCTGAAAATTTGAAAATTCTTAAAAAATTCGTCGAAAATCTTGATGTCTCCGATCTCTTGTTTTGTACGTTTTTTCCACGTGTCTTGACATGCAAAGTATTCCTGCAAAGTTTGGTGAAGATCTGAGTATGTAGTTTTTGACCTCATCTGGAACCTCCTATCTGAAAATTTGAAAATTCTTAAAAAATTCGTCCAAAATCTTGATGTCTCCAATCTCTTGTTTTGTACGTTTTTTCCACGTGTCTTGACATCCAATGTATCCCTGCAAAGTTTGGTGAAGATCTGAGTATGTAGTTTTTGACCTTATCTGGAACCTCCTATCTGAAAATTTGAAAATTCTTAAAAAATTCGTCCAAAATCTTGATGTCTCCAATCTCTTGTTTTCTACGTTTTTTCCACGTGTCTTGATATCCAATGTATCCCTGCAAAGTTTGGTGAAGATCTGAGTATGTCGTTTTTGACCTTATCTGGAACATCCTTTCTGAAAATTTGAATATTGTTAAAAAATTCGTCCAAAATCTTGATGTCTCCTATCTCTTGTTTTGTACGTTTTTTCCACGTGTCTTGACATCCAATGTATCCCTGCAAAGTTTGGTGAAGATCTGAGTATGTTGTTTTTGACCTTATCTGGAACCTCCCATCTGAAAATTTGAAAATTCTTAAAAAATTCGACCAAAATCTTGATGTCTCCAATCTCTTGTTTTGTACGTTTTTTCCACGTGTCTTGACACATAATGTATCCATGCAAAGTTTGGTGAAGATCTGAGTATGTAGTTTTTGACCTTATATGGAACCTCCTATCTGAAAATTTGAAAATTTTTAAAAAATTCGTCCAAAATCTTGATGTCTCCAATCTCTTGTTTTGTACGTTTTTTCCACGTGTCTTGACATCCAATGTATCCCTGCAAAGTTTGGTGAAGATCTGAGTATGTAGTTTTTGACCTTATCTGGAACCTCCCATCTGAAAATTTGAAAATTCCTAAAAAATCCGTCCAAAATCTTGATGACCACAATCTCTTGTTTTGTACGTTTTTTCCACGTGTCTTGACATTCAATGTATCCCTGCAAAGTTTGGTGAAGATCTGAGTATGTAGTTTTTGACCTTATATGGAACCTCCTTTCTGAAAATTTGAAAATTCTTAAAAAATTCGTCCAAAATCTTGAAGACCCCAATCTCTTGTTTTGTACGTTTTTTCCACGTGTCTTGACATCCAATGTATCCCTGCAAAGTTTGGTGAAGATCTGAGTATGTAGTTTTTGACCTTATATGGAACCTCCTTTCTGAAAATTTGAGAATTCTTAAAAAATTCGTCCAAAATCTTGATGTCTCCAATCTCTTGTTTTGTACGTTTTTTCCACGTGTCTTGACATCCAATGTATCCATGCAAAGTTTGGTGAAGATCTGAGTATGTCGTTTTTGACCTTATCTGGAACCTCCCATCCGAAAATTTGAAAATTCTTAAAAAATTCCTCGAAAATCTTGATGTCTCCAATCTCTTGTTTTGTACGTTTTTTCCACGTGTCTTGACATGCAAAGTATCCCTGCAACGTTTGGTGAAGATCTGAGTATGTAGTTTTTGACCTTATCTGGAACCTCCTATCTGAAAATTTGAAAATTCTTCAAAAATTCGTCGAAAATCTTGATGTCTCCAATCTCTTGCTTTGTACGTTTTTTCCACGTGTCTTGACATCCAATGTATCCCTGCAATGTTTGGTGGAGATCTGAGTATGTAGTTTTTGACCTTATCTGGAACCTCCTATCTGAAAATTTGAAAATTCTTCAAAAATTCGTCCAAAATCTTGATGTCTCCAATCTCTTGTTTTGTACGTTTTTTCCACGTGTCTCGACCTCCAATGTATCCCTGCAAAGTTAGTGAAGATCTGAGTATGTCGTTTTTGACCTTATCTGGAACATCCTTTCTGAAAATTTGAAAATTCTTAAAAAATTCGTCGAAAATCTTGATGGCTCCAATCTCTTGTTTTGTACGTTTTTTCCACGTTTCTTGACATCCAATGTATCCCTGCAAAGTTTGGTGAAGATCTGAGTATGTAGTTTTTGACCTTATATGGAACCTCCTTTCTGAAAATTTGAAAATTCTCAAAAAATTCGTCCATAATCTTGATGTCTCCAATCTCTTGTTTTGTACGTTTTTTCCACGTGTCTTGACATCCAATGTATCCCTGCAAAGTTTGGTGAAGATCTGAGCATGTAGTTTTTGACTTTATATGGAACCTCCTATCTGAAAATTTGAAAATTCTTAAAAAATTCGTCCAAAATCTTGATGTCACCAATCCTATGTTTTGTATGTTTTTTCCACGTGTCTTGACATCCAATGTATCCATGCAAAGTTTGGTGAAGATCTGAGTATGTCGTTTTTGACCTTATCTGGAACCTCCCATCTGAAAATTTGAAAATTCTTAAAAAATTCGTCGAAAATCTTGATGTCTCCGATCTCTTGTTTTGTACGTTTTTTCCACGTGTCTTGACATGCAAAGTATTCCTGCAAAGTTTGGTGAAGATCTGAGTATGTAGTTTTTGACCTCATCTGGAACCTCCTATCTGAAAATTTGAAAATTCTTAAAAAATTCGTCCAAAATTTTGATGTCTCCAATCTCTTGTTTTGTACGTTTTTTCCACGTGTCTTGACATCCAATGTATCCCTGCAATGTTTGGTGAAGATCTGAGTATGTAGTTTTTGACCTTATCTGGAACCTCCCATCTGAAAATTTGAAAATTCCTAAAAAATCCGTCCAAAATCTTGATGACCCCAATCTCTTGTTTTGTACGTTTTTTCCACGTGTCTTGACATCCAATGTATCCCTGCAAAGTTTGGTGAAGATCTGAGTATGTAGTTTTTGACCTTATCTGGAACCTCCTATTTGAAAATTTGAAAATTCTTAAAAAATTCGTCCAAAATCTTGATGTCTCCAATCTCTTGTTTTGTACGTTTTTTCCACGTGTCTTGATATCCAATGTATCCCTGCAAAGTTTGGTGAAGATCTGAGTATGTCGTTTTTGACCTTATCTGGAACATCCTTTCTGAAAATTTGAAAATTGTTAAAAAATTCGTCCAAAATCTTGATGTCTCCAATCTCTTTTTTGTACGTTTTTTCCACGTGTCTTGACATCCAATGTATCCCTGCAAAGTTTGGTGAAGATCTGAGTATGTAGTTTTTGACCTTATCTGGAACCTCCCATCTGAAAATTTGAAAATTCTTAAAAAATTCGACCAAAATCTTGATGTCTCCAATCTTTTGTTTTGTACGTTTTTTCCACGTGTCTTGACACATAATGTATCCATGCAAAGTTTGGTGAAGATCTGAGTATGTAGTTTTTGACCTTATATGGAACCTCCTATCTGAAAATTTGAAAATTCTTAAAAAATTCGTCCAAAATCTTGATGTCTCCAATCTCTTGTTTTGTACGTTTTTTCCACGTGTCTTGACATCCAATGTATCCCTGCAAAGTTTGGTGAAGATCTGAGTATGTAGTTTTTGACCTTATCTGGAACCTCCCATCTGAAAATTTGAAAATTCCTAAAAAATCCTTGCAAAATCTTGATGACCCCAATCTCTTGTTTTGTACGTTTTTTCCACGTGTCTTGACATCCAATGTATTCCTGCAATGTTTGGTGAAGATCTGAGTATGTAGTTTTTGACCTTATATGGAACCTCCTATCTGAAAATTTGAAAATTCTTAAAAAATTCGACCAAAATCTTGATGTTCCGAATCCTATGTTTTGTATGTTTTTTCCACGTGTCTTGACATCCAATGTATCCATGCAAAGTTTGATGAAGATCTGAGTATGTAGTTTTTGACCTTATATTGAACCTCCCATCTGAAAATTTGAAAATTCTTAAAAAATTCGTCCAAAATCTTGATGACCCCAATCTCTTGTTTTGTACGTTTTTTCCACGTGTCTTGACATCCAAAGTATCCCTGCAAAGTTTGGTGAAGATCTGAGTATGTAGTTTTTGACATTATATTGAACCTCCCATCTGAAAATTTGAAAATTCTTAAAAAATTCGTCCAAAATCTTGATGTCTCCAATCTCTTGTTTTGTACGATTTTTCCACGTGTCTTGACATCCAATGTATCCATGCAAAGTTTGGTGAAGATCTGAGTATGTCGTTTTTGACCTTATCTGGAACCTCCTTTCTGAAAATTTGAAAATTCTTAAAAAATTCGTCGAAAATCTTGATGTCTCCAATCTTTTGTTTCGTACGTTTTTTCCACGTGTCTTGACATGCAAAGTATCCCTGCAACGTTTGGTGAAGATCTGAGTATGTAGTTTTTGACCTTATCTGGAACCTCCTATCTGAAAATTTGAAAATTCTTCAAAAATTCGTCGAAAATCTTGATGTCTCCAATCTCTTGTTTTGTACGTTTTTTCCACGTGTCTTGACATCCAATGTATTCCTGCAATGTTTGGTGGAGATCTGAGTATGTAGTTTTAGACCTTATCTGGAACCTCCTATCTGAAAATTTGAAAATTCTTCAAAAATTCGTCCAAAATCTTGATGTCTCCAATCTCTTGTTTTGTACGTTTTTTCCACGTGTCTCGACCTCCAATGGATCCCTGCAAAGTTTGGTGAAGATCTGAGTATGTCGTTTTTGACCTTATCTGGAACATCCTTTCTGAAAATTTGAAAATTCTTAAAAAATTCGTCGAAAATCTTGATGTCTCCAATCTCTTGTTTTGTACGTTTTTTCCACGTGTCTTGACATCCAATGTATCCCTGCAAAGTTTGGTGAAGATCTGAGTATGTAGTTTTTGACCTTATATGGAACCTCCTATCTGAAAATTTGAAAATTCTTAAAAAATTCGTCCAAAATCTTGATGTCTCCAATCTCTTGTTTTGTACGTTTTTTCCACGTGTCTCGACCTCCAATGGATCCCTGCAAAGTTTGGTGAAGATCTGAGTATGTCGTTTTTGACTTTATCTGGAACCTCCCATCAGAAAATTTGAAAATTCTTAAAAAATTCGTCGAAAATCTTGATGTCTCCGATCTCTTGTTTTGTACGTTTTTTCCACGTGTCTTGACATGCAAAGTATTCCTGCAAAGTTTGGTGAAGATCTGAGTATGTAGTTTTTGACCTCATCTGGAACCTCCTATCTGAAAATTTGAAAATTCTTAAAAAATTCGTCCAAAATCTTGATGTCTCCAATCTCTTGTTTTGTACGTTTTTTCCACGTGTCTTGACATCCAATGTATCCCTGCAATGTTTGGTGAAGATCTGAGTATGTAGTTTTTGACCTTATCTGGAACCTCCCATCTGAAAATTTGAAAATTCCTAAAAAATCCGTCCAAAATCTTGATGACCCCAATCTCTTGTTTTGTACTTTTTTTCCACGTGTCTCGACCTCCAATGTATCCCTGCAAAGTTTGGTGAAGATCTGAGTATGTAGTTTTTGACCTTATATGGAACCTCCTATCTGAAAATTTGAAAATTCTTAAAAAATTCGTCCAAAATCTTGATGTCACCAATCCTCTGTTTTGTATGTTTTTTCCACGTGTCTTGACATCCAATGTATCCATGCAAAGTTTGGTGAAGATCTGAGTATGTCGTTTTTGACCTTATCTGGAACCTCCCATCTGAAAATTTGAAAATTCTTAAAAAATTCGTCGAAAATCTTGATGTCTCCGATCTCTTGTTTTGTACGTTTTTTCCACGTGTCTTGACATGCAAAGTATTCCTGCAAAGTTTGGTGAAGATCTGAGTATGTAGTTTTTGACCTCATCTGGAACCTCCTATCTGAAAATTTGAAAATTCTTAAAAAATTCGTCCAAAATTTTGATGTCTCCAATCTCTTGTTTTGTACGTTTTTTCCACGTGTCTTGACATCCAATGTATCCCTGCAATGTTTGGTGAAGATCTGAGTATGTAGTTTTTGACCTTATCTGGAACCTCCCATCTGAAAATTTGAAAATTCCTAAAAAATCCGTCCAAAATCTTGATGACCCCAATCTCTTGTTTTGTACGTTTTTTCCACGTGTCTTGACATCCAATGTATCCCTGCAAAGTTTGGTGAAGATCTGAGTATGTAGTTTTTGACCTTATCTGGAACCTCCTATCTGAAAATTTGAAAATTCTTAAAAAATTCGTCCAAAATCTTGATGTCTCCAATCTCTTGTTTTGTACGTTTTTTCCACGTGTCTTGATATCCAATGTATCCCTGCAAAGTTTGGTGAAGATCTGAGTATGTAGTTTTTGACCTTATATGGAACCTCCTATCTGAAAATTTGAATATTCTTAAAAAATTCGTCCAAAATCTTGATGTCTCCAATCTCTTGTTTTGTACGTTTTTTCCACGTGTCTCGACCTCCAATGGATCCCTGCAAAGTTTGGTGAAGATCTGAGTATGTAGTTTTTGACCTTATCTGGAACCTCCCATCTGAAAATTTGAAAATTCTTAAAAAATTCGACCAAAATCTTGATGTCTCCAATCTTTTGTTTTGTACGTTTTTTCCACGTGTCTTGACACATAATGTATCCCTGCAAAGTTTGGTGAAGATCTGAGTATGTAGTTTTTGACCTTATCTGGAACCTCCTATCTGAAAATTTGAAAATTCTTAAAAAATTCGTCGAAAATCTTGATGTCTCCAATCTTTTGTTTTGTACGTTTTTTCCACGTGTCTTGACATCCAATGAATCCCTGCAAAGTTTGGTGAAGATCTGAGTATGTAGTTTTTGACCTTATATGGAACCTCCTATCTGAAAATTTGAAAATTCTTAAAAAATTCGTCCAAAATCTTGATGTCTCCAATCTCTTGTTTTGTACGTTTTTTCCACGTGTCTCGACCTCCAATGGATCCCTGCAAAGTTTGGTGAAGATCTGAGTATGTCGTTTTTGACCTTATCTGGAACCTCCCATCTGAAAATTTGAAAATTCTTAAAAAATTCGTCGAAAATCTTGATGTCTCCGATCTCTTGTTTTGTACGTTTTTTCCACGTGTCTTGACATGCAAAGTATTCCTGCAAAGTTTGGTGAAGATCTGAGTATGTAGTTTTTGACCTCATCTGGAACCTCCTATCTGAAAATTTGAAAATTCTTAAAAAATTCGTCCAAAATCTTGATGTCTCCAATCTCTTGTTTTGTACGTTTTTTCCACGTGTCTTGACATCCAATGTATCCCTGCAATGTTTGGTGAAGATCTGAGTATGTAGTTTTTGACCTTATCTGGAACCTCCCATCTGAAAATTTGAAAATTCCTAAAAAATCCGTCCAAAATCTTGATGACCCCAATCTCTTGTTTTGTACTTTTTTTCCACGTGTCTCGACCTCCAATGTATCCCTGCAAAGTTTGGTGAAGATCTGAGTATGTAGTTTTTGACCTTATATGGAACCTCCTATCTGAAAATTTGAAAATTCTTAAAAAATTCGTCCAAAATCTTGATGTCACCAATCCTATGTTTTGTATGTTTTTTCCACGTGTCTTGACATCCAATGTATCCATGCAAAGTTTGGTGAAGATCTGAGTATGTCGTTTTTGACCTTATCTGGAACCTCCCATCTGAAAATTTGAAAATTCTTAAAAAATTCGTCGAAAATCTTGATGTCTCCGATCTCTTGTTTTGTACGTTTTTTCCACGTGTCTTGACATGCAAAGTATTCCTGCAAAGTTTGGTGAAGATCTGAGTATGTAGTTTTTGACCTTATCTGGAACCTCCTATCTGAAAATTTGAAAATTCTTAAAAAATTCGTCCAAAATTTTGATGTCTCCAATCTCTTGTTTTGTACGTTTTTTCCACGTGTCTTGACATCCAATGTATTCCTGCAATGTTTGGTGGAGATCTGAGTATGTAGTTTTAGACCTTATCTGGAACCTCCTATCTGAAAATTTGAAAATTCTTCAAAAATTCGTCCAAAATCTTGATGTCTCCAATCTCTTGTTTTGTACGTTTTTTCCACGTGTCTCGACCTCCAATGGATCCCTGCAAAGTTTGGTGAAGATCTGAGTATGTCGTTTTTGACCTTATCTGGAACATCCTTTCTGAAAATTTGAAAATTGTTAAAAAATTCGTCCAAAATCTTGATGTCTCCAATCTCTTTTTTGTACGTTTTTTCCACGTGTCTTGACATCCAATGTATCCCTGCAAAGTTTGGTGAAGATCTGAGTATGTAGTTTTTGACCTTTTCTGGAACCTCCCATCTGAAAATTTGAAAATTCTTAAAAAATTCGACCAAAATCTTGATGTCTCCAATCTTTTGTTTTGTACGTTTTTTCCACGTGTCTTGACACATAATGTATCCATGCAAAGTTTGGTGAAGATCTGAGTATGTAGTTTTTGACCTTATATGGAACCTCCTATCTGAAAATTTGAAAATTCTTAAAAAATTCGTCCAAAATCTTGATGTCTCCAATCTCTTGTTTTGTACGTTTTTTCCACGTGTCTTGACATCCAATGTATCCCTGCAAAGTTTGGTGAAGATCTGAGTATGTAGTTTTTGACCTTATCTGGAACCTCCCATCTGAAAATTTGAAAATTCTTAAAAAATTCGACCAAAATCTTGATGTCTCCAATCTTTTGTTTTGTACGTTTTTTCCACGTGTCTTGACACATAATGTATCCATGCAAAGTTTGGTGAAGATCTGAGTATGTAGTTTTTGACCTTATATGGAACCTCCTATCTGAAAATTTGAAAATTCTTAAAAAATTCGTCCAAAATCTTGATGTCTCCAATCTCTTGTTTTGTACGTTTTTTCCACGTGTCTTGACATCCAATGTATCCCTGCAAAGTTTGGTGAAGATCTGAGTATGTAGTTTTTGACCTTATCTGGAACCTCCCATCTGAAAATTTGAAAATTCCTAAAAAATCCGTGCAAAATCTTGATGACCCCAATCTCTTGTTTTGTACGTTTTTCCCACGTGTCTTGACATCCAATGTATTCCTGCAATGTTTGGTGAAGATCTGAGTATGTAGTTTTTGACCTTATATGGAACCTCCTATCTGAAAATTTGAAAATTCTTAAAAAATTCGACCAAAATCTTGATGTTCCGAATCCTATGTTTTGTATGTTTTTTCCACGTGTCTTGACACATAATGTATCCATGCAAAGTTTGGTGAAGATCTGAGTATGTCGTTTTTGACCTTATCTGGAACCTCCCATCTGAAAATTTGAAAATTCTTAAAAAATTCGTCGAAAATCTTGATGTCTCCGATCTCTTGTTTTGTACGTTTTTTCCACGTGTCTTGACATGCAAAGTATTCCTGCAAAGTTTGGTGAAGATCTGAGTATGTAGTTTTTGACCTCATCTGGAACCTCCTATCTGAAAATTTGAAAATTCTTAAAAAATTCGTCCAAAATTTTGATGTCTCCAATCTCTTGTTTTGTACGTTTTTTCCACGTGTCTTGACATCCAATGTATCCCTGCAATGTTTGGTGAAGATCTGAGTATGTAGTTTTTGACCTTATCTGGAACCTCCCATCTGAAAATTTGAAAATTCCTAAAAAATCCGTCCAAAATCTTGATGACCCCAATCTCTTGTTTTGTACGTTTTTTCCACGTGTCTTGACATCCAATGTATCCCTGCAAAGTTTGGTGAAGATCTGAGTATGTAGTTTTTGACCTTATCTGGAACCTCCTATCTGAAAATTTGAAAATTCTTAAAAAATTCGTCCAAAATCTTGATGTCTCCAATCTCTTGTTTTGTACGTTTTTTCCACGTGTCTTGATATCCAATGTATCCCTGCAAAGTTTGGTGAAGATCTGAGTATGTCGTTTTTGACCTTATCTGGAACATCCTTTCTGAAAATTTGAAAATTGTTAAAAAATTCGTCCAAAATCTTGATGTCTCCAATCTCTTTTTTGTACGTTTTTTCCACGTGTCTTGACATCCAATGTATCCCTGCAAAGTTTGGTGAAGATCTGAGTATGTAGTTTTTGACCTTATCTGGAACCTCCCATCTGAAAATTTGAAAATTCCTAAAAAATCCGTGCAAAATCTTGATGACCCCAATCTCTTGTTTTGTACGTTTTTTCCACGTGTCTTGACATCCAATGTATCCATGCAAAGTTTGGTGAAGATCTGAGTATGTCGTTTTTGACCTTATCTGGAACCTCCCATCTGAAAATTTGAAAATTCTTAAAAAATTCGTCGAAAATCTTGATGTCTCCAATCTCTTGTTTTGTACGTTTTTTCCACGTGTCTTGACATGCAAAGTATTCCTGCAAAGTTTGGTGAAGATCTGAGTATGTAGTTTTTGACCTTATCTGGAACCTCCTATCTGAAAATTTGAAAATTCTTCAAAAATTCGTTGAAAATCTTGATGTCTCCAATCTCTTGTTTTGTACGTTTTTTCCACGTGTCTTGACATCCAATGTATCCCTGCAATGTTTGGTGGAGATCTGAGTATGTAGTTTTTGACCTTATCTGGGACCTCCTATCAGAAAATTTGAAAATTCTTCAAAAATTCGTCCAAAATCTTGATGTCTCCAATCTCTTGTTTTGTACGTTTTTTCCACGTGTCTTGATATCCAATGTATCCCTGCAAAGTTTGGTGAAGATCTGAGTATGTCGTTTTTGACCTTATCTGGAACATCCTTTCTGAAAATTTGAAAATTGTTAAAAAATTCGTCCAAAATCTTGATGACCCCAATCTCTTGTTTTGTACGTTTTTTCCACGTGTCTTGACATCCAATGTATCCCTGCAAAGTTTGGTGAAGATCTGAGTATGTAGTTTTTGACCTTATCTGGAACCTCCCATCTGAAAATTTGAAAATTCTTAAAAAATTCGTCCAAATTCTTGATGACCCCAATCTCTTGTTTTGTACGTTTTTTCCACGTGTCTTGACATCCAATGTATCCCTGCAAAGTTTGGTGAAGATCTGAGTATGTAGTTTTTGACCTTATCTGGAACCTCCTATCTGAAAATTTGAAAATTCTTAAAAAATTCGTCCAAAATCTTGATGTCTCCAATCTCTTGTTTTGTACGTTTTTTCCACGTGTCTTGATATCCAATGTATCCCTGCAAAGTTTGGTGAAGATCTAAGTATGTCGTTTTTGACCTTATCTGGAGCATCCTTTCTGAAAATTTGAAAATTGTTAAAAAATTCGTCCAAAATCTTGATGACCCCAATCTCTTGTTTTGTACGTTTTTTCCACGTGTCTTGACATCCAATGTATCCCTGCAAAGTTTGGTGAAGATCTGAGTATGTAGTTTTTGACCTTATCTGGAACCTCCCATCTGAAAATTTGAAAATTCTTAAAAAATTCGACCAAAATCTTGATGTCTCCAATCTTTTGTTTTGTACGTTTTTTCCACGTGTCTTGACACATAATGTATCCATGCAAAGTTTGGTGTAGATCTGAGTATGTAGTTTTTGACCTTATATGGAACCTCCTATCTGAAAATTTGAAAATTCTTAAAAAATTCGTCCAAAATCTTGATGTCTCCAATCTCTTGTTTTGTACGTTTTTTCCACGTGTCTTGACATCCAATGTATCCCTGCAAAGTTTGGTGAAGATCTGAGTATGTAGTTTTTGACCTTATCTGGAACCTCCCATATGAAAATTTGAAAATTCCTAAAAAATCCGTGCAAAATCTTGATGACCCCAATCTCTTGTTTTGTACGTTTTTTCCACGTGTCTTGACATCCAATGTATTCCTGCAATGTTTGGTGAAGATCTGAGTATGTAGTTTTTGACCTTATATGGAACCTCCTATCTGAAAATTTGAAAATTCTTAAAAAATTCGACCAAAATCTTGATGTTCCGAATCCTATGTTTTGTATGTTTTTTCCACGTGTCTTGACATCCAATGTATCCATGCAAAGTTTGGTGAAGATCTGAGTATGTAGTTTTTGACCTTATATTGAACCTCCCATCTGAAAATTTGAAAATTCTTAAAAAATTCGTCCAAAATCTTGATGTCTCCAATCTCTTGTTTTGTACGTTTTTTCCACGTGTCTTGACATCCAATGTATCCCTGCAAAGTTTGGTGAAGATCTGAGTATGTAGTTTTTGACCTTATCTGGAACCTCCCATCTGAAAATTTGAAAATTCCTAAAAAATCCGTGCAAAATCTTGATGACCCCAATCTCTTGTTTTGTACGTTTTTTCCACGTGTCTTGACATCCAATGTATCCATGCAAAGTTTGGTGAAGATCTGAGTATGTCGTTTTTGACCTTATCTGGAACCTCCCATCTGAAAATTTGAAAATTCTTAAAAAATTCGTCGAAAATCTTGATGTCTCCAATCTCTTGTTTTGTACGTTTTTTCCACGTGTCTTGACATGCAAAGTATTCCTGCAAAGTTTGGTGAAGATCTGAGTATGTAGTTTTTGACCTTATCTGGAACCTCCTATCTGAAAATTTGAAAATTCTTCAAAAATTCGTCGAAAATCTTGATGTCTCCAATCTCTTGTTTTGTACGTTTTTTCCACGTGTCTTGACATCCAATGTATCCCTGCAATATTTGGTGGAGATCTGAGTATGTAGTTTTTGACCTTATCTGGGACCTCCTATCAGAAAATTTGAAAATTCTTCAAAAATTCGTCCAAAATCTTGATGTCTCCAATCTCTTGTTTTGTACGTTTTTTCCACGTGTCTTGATATCCAATGTATCCCTGCAAAGTTTGGTGAAGATCTGAGTATGTCGTTTTTGACCTTATCTGGAACATCCTTTCTGAAAATTTGAAAATTGTTAAAAAATTCGTCCAAAATCTTGATGACCCCAATCTCTTGTTTTGTACGTTTTTTCCACGTGTCTTGACATCCAATGTATCCCTGCAAAGTTTGGTGAAGATCTGAGTATGTAGTTTTTGACCTTATCTGGAACCTCCTATCTGAAAATTTGAAAATTCTTAAAAAATTCGTCCAAAATCTTGATGTCTCCAATCTCTTGTTTTGTACGTTTTTTCCACGTGTCTTGATATCCAATGTATCCCTGCAAAGTTTGGTGAAGATCTGAGTATGTCGTTTTTGACCTTATCTGGAACATCCTTTCTGAAAATTTGAAAATTGTTAAAAAATTCGTCCAAAATCTTGATGACCCCAATCTCTTGTTTTGTACGTTTTTTCCACGTGTCTTGACATCCAATGTATCCCTGCAAAGTTTGGTGAAGATCTGAGTATGTAGTTTTTGACCTTATCTGGAACCTCCCATCTGAAAATTTGAAAATTCTTAAAAAATTCGGCCAAAATCTTGATGTCTCCAATCTTTTGTTTTGTACGTTTTTTCCACGTGTCTTGACACATAATGTATCCATGCAAAGTTTGGTGAAGATCTGAGTATGTAGTTTTTGACCTTATATGGAACCTCCTATCTGAAAATTTGAAAATTCTTAAAAAATTCGTCCAAAATCTTGATGTCTCCAATCTCTTGTTTTGTACGTTTTTTCCACGTGTCTTGACATCCAATGTATCCCTGCAAAGTTTGGTGAAGATCTGAGTATGTAGTTTTTGACCTTATCTGGAACCTCCCATCTGAAAATTTTAAAATTCCTAAAAAATCCGTGCAAAATCTTGATGACCCCAATCTCTTGTTTTGTACGTTTTTTCCACGTGTCTTGACATCCAATGTATTCCTGCAATGTTTGGTGAAGATCTGAGTATGTAGTTTTTGACCTTATATGGAACCTCCTATCTGAAAATTTGAAAATTCTTAAAAAATTCGACCAAAATCTTGATGTTCCGAATCCTATGTTTTGTATGTTTTTTCCACGTGTCTTGACATCCAATGTATCCATGCAAAGTTTGGTGAAGATCTGAGTATGTAGTTTTTGACCTTATATTGAACCTCCCATCTGAAAATTTGAAAATTCTTAAAAAATTCGTCCAAAATCTTGATGACCCCAATCTCTTGTTTTGTACGTTTTTTCCACGTGTCTTGACATCCAAAGTATCCCTGCAAAGTTTGGTGAAGATCTGAGTATGTAGTTTTTGACCTTATATTGAACCTCCCATCTGAAAATTTGAAAATTCTTAAAAAATTCGTCGAAAATCTTGATGTCTCCAATCTCTTGTTTTGTACGTTTTTTCCACGTGCCTTGACATCCAATGTATTCCTGCATTGTTTGGTGGAGATCTGAGTATGTAGTTTTAGACCTTATCTGGAACCTCCTATCTGAAAATTTGAAAATTCTTCAAAAATTCGTCCAAAATCTTGATGTCTCCAATGTCTTGTTTTGTACGTTTTTTCCACGTGTCTCGACCTCCAATGGATCCCTGCAAAGTTTGGTGAAGATCTGAGTATGTCGTTTTTGACCTTATCTGGAACATCCTTTCTGAAAATTTGAAAATTCTTAAAAAATTCGTCGAAAATCTTGATGTCTCCAATCTCTTGTTTTGTACGTTTTTTCCACGTGTCTTGACATCCAATGTATCCCTGCAAAGTTTGGTGAAGATCTGAGTATGTAGTTTTTGACCTTATATGGAACCTCCTATCTGAAAATTTGAAAATTCTTAAAAAATTCGTCCAAAATCTTGATGTCTCCAATCTCTTGTTTTGTACGTTTTTTCCACGTGTCTCGACCTCCAATGGATCCCTGCAAAGTTTGGTGAAGATCTGAGTATGTCGTTTTTGACCTTATCTGGAACCTCCCATCTGAAAATTTGAAAATTCTTAAAAAATTCGTCGAAAATCTTGATGTCTCCGATCTCTTGTTTTGTACGTTTTTTCCACGTGTCTTGACATGCAAAGTATTCCTGCAAAGTTTGGTGAAGATCTGAGTATGTAGTTTTTGACCTCATCTGGAACCTCCTATCTGAAAATTTGAAAATTCTTAAAAAATTCGTCCAAAATCTTGATGTCTCCAATCTCTTGTTTTGTACGTTTTTTCCACGTGTCTTGACATCCAATGTATCCCTGCAATGTTTGGTGAAGATCTGAGTATGTAGTTTTTGACCTTATCTGGAACCTCCCATCTGAAAATTTGAAAATTCCTAAAAAATCCGTCCAAAATCTTGATGACCCCAATCTCTTGTTTTGTACTTTTTTTCCACGTGTCTCGACCTCCAATGTATCCCTGCAAAGTTTGGTGAAGATCTGAGTATGTAGTTTTTGACCTTATCTGGAACCTCCCATCTGAAAATTTGAAAATTCCTAAAAAATCCGTGCAAAATCTTGATGACCCCAATCTCTTGTTTTGTACGTTTTTTCCACGTGTCTTGACATCCAATGTATTCCTGCAATGTTTGGTGAAGATCTGAGTATGTAGTTTTTGACCTTATATGGAACCTCCTATCTGAAAATTTGAAAATTCTTAAAAAATTCGACCAAAATCTTGATGTTCCGAATCCTATGTTTTGTATGTTTTTTCCACGTGTCTTGACATCCAATGTATCCATGCAAAGTTTGGTGAAGATCTGAGTATGTAGTTTTTGACCTTATATTGAACCTCCCATCTGAAAATTTGAAAATTCTTAAAAAATTCGTCCAAAATCTTGATGTCTCCAATCTCTTGTTTTGTACGTTTTTTCCACGTGTCTTGACATCCAATGTATCCCTGCAAAGTTTGGTGAAGATCTGAGTATGTAGTTTTTGACCTTATCTGGAACCTCCCATCTGAAAATTTGAAAATTCTTAAAAAATCCGTGCAAAATCTTGATGACCCCAATCTCTTGTTTTGTACGTTTTTTCCACGTGTCTTGACATCCAGTGTATCCATGCAAAGTTTGGTGAAGATCTGAGTATGTCGTTTTTGACCTTATCTGGAACCTCCCATCTGAAAATTTGAAAATTCTTAAAAAATTCGTCGAAAATCTTGATGTCTCCAATCTCTTGTTTTGTACGTTTTTTCCACGTGTCTTGACATGCAAAGTATTCCTGCAAAGTTTGGTGAAGATCTGAGTATGTAGTTTTTGACCTTATCTGGAACCTCCTATCTGAAAATTTGAAAATTCTTCAAAAATTCGTCGAAAATCTTGATGTCTCCAATCTCTTGTTTTGTACGTTTTTTCCACGTGTCTTGACATCCAATGTATCCCTGCAATGTTTGGTGGAGATCTGAGTATGTAGTTTTTGACTTTATCTGGGACCTCCTATCAGAAAAATTGAAAATTCTTCAAAAATTCGTCCAAAATCTTGATGTCTCCAATCTCTTGTTTTGTACGTTTTTTCCACGTGTCTTGATATCCAATGTATCCCTGCAAAGTTTGGTGAAGATCTGAGTATGTCGTTTTTGACCTTATCTGGAACATCCTTTCTGAAAATTTGAAAATTGTTAAAAAATTCGTCCAAAATCTTGATGACCCCAATCTCTTGTTTTGTACGTTTTTTCCACGTGTCTTGACATCCAATGTATCCCTGCAAAGTTTGGTGAAGATCTGAGTATGTAGTTTTTGACCTTATCTGGAACCTCCCATCTGAAAATTTGAAAATTCTTAAAAAATTCGTCCAAATTCTTGATGACCCCAATCTCTTGTTTTGTACGTTTTTTCCACGTGTCTTGACATCCAATGTATCCCTGCAAAGTTTGGTGAAGATCTGAGTATGTAGTTTTTGACCTTATCTGGAACCTCCTATCTGAAAATTTGAAAATTCTTAAAAAATTCGTCCAAAATCTTGATGTCTCCAATCTCTTGTTTTGTACGTTTTTTCAACGTGTCTTGATATCCAATGTATCCCTGCAAAGTTTGGTGAAGATCTAAGTATGTCGTTTTTGACCTTATCTGGAACATCCTTTCTGAAAATTTGAAAATTGTTAAAAAATTCGTCCAAAATCTTGATGACCCCAATCTCTTGTTTTGTACGTTTTTTCCACGTGTCTTGACATCCAATGTATCCCTGCAAAGTTTGGTGAAGATCTGAGTATGTAGTTTTTGACCTTATCTGGAACCTCCCATCTGAAAATTTGAAAATTCTTAAAAAATTCGACCAAAATCTTGATGTCTCCAATCTTTTGTTTTGTACGTTTTTTCCACGTGTCTTGACACATAATGTATCCATGCAAAGTTTGGTGAAGATCTGAGTATGTAGTTTTTGACCTTATATGGAACCTCCTATCTGAAAATTTGAAAATTCTTAAAAAATTCGTCCAAAATCTTGATGTCTCCAATCTCTTGTTTTGTACGTTTTTTCCACGTGTCTTGACATCCAATGTATCCCTGCAAAGTTTGGTGAAGATCTGAGTATGTAGTTTTTGACCTTATCTGGAACCTCCCATCTGAAAATTTGAAAATTCCTAAAAAATCCGTGCAAAATCTTGATGACCCCAATCTCTTGTTTTGTACGTTTTTTCCACGTGTCTTGACATCCAATGTATTCCTGCAATGTTTGGTGAAGATCTGAGTATGTAGTTTTTGACCTTATATGGAACCTCCTATCTGAAAATTTGAAAATTCTTAAAAAATTCGACCAAAATCTTGATGTTCCGAATCCTATGTTTTGTATGTTTTTTCCACGTGTCTTGACATCCAATGTATCCATGCAAAGTTTGGTGAAGATCTGAGTATGTAGTTTTTGACCTTATATTGAACCTCCCATCTGAAAATTTGAAAATTCTTAAAAAATTCGTCCAAAATCTTGATGTCTCCAATCTCTTGTTTTGTACGTTTTTTCCACGTGTCTTGACATCCAATGTATCCCTGCAAAGTTTGGTGAAGATCTGAGTATGTAGTTTTTGACCTTATCTGGAACCTCCCATCTGAAAATTTGAAAATTCCTAAAAAATCCGTGCAAAATCTTGATGACCCCAATCTCTTGTTTTGTACGTTTTTTCCACGTGTCTTGACATCCAATGTATCCATGCAAAGTTTGGTGAAGATCTGAGTATGTCGTTTTTGACCTTATCTGGAACCTCCCATCTGAAAATTTGAAAATTCTTAAAAAATTCGTCGAAAATCTTGATGTCTCCAATCTCTTGTTTTGTACGTTTTTTCCACGTGTCTTGACATGCAAAGTATTCCTGCAAAGTTTGGTGAAGATCTGAGTATGTAGTTTTTGACCTTATCTGGAACCTCCTATCTGAAAATTTGAAAATTCTTCAAAAATTCGTCGAAAATCTTGATGTCTCCAATCTCTTGTTTTGTACGTTTTTTCCACGTGTCTTGACATCCAATGTATCCCTGCAATGTTTGGTGGAGATCTGAGTATGTAGTTTTTGACCTTATCTGGGACCTCCTATCAGAAAAATTGAAAATTCTTCAAAAATTCGTCCAAAATCTTGATGTCTCCAATCTCTTGTTTTGTACGTTTTTTCCACGTGTCTTGATATCCAATGTATCCCTGCAAAGTTTGGTGAAGATCTGAGTATGTCGTTTTTGACCTTATCTGGAACATCCTTTCTGAAAATTTGAAAATTGTTAAAAAATTCGTCCAAAATCTTGATGACCCCAATCTCTTGTTTTGTACGTTTTTTCCACGTGTCTTGACATCCAATGTATCCCTGCAAAGTTTGGTGAAGATCTGAGTATGTAGTTTTTGACCTTATCTGGAACCTCCTATCTGAAAATTTGAAAATTCTTAAAAAATTCGTCCAAAATCTTGATGTCTCCAATCTCTTGTTTTGTACGTTTTTTCCACGTGTCTTGATATCCAATGTATCCCTGCAAAGTTTGGTGAAGATCTGAGTATGTCGTTTTTGACCTTATCTGGAACATCCTTTCTGAAAATTTGAAAATTGTTAAAAAATTCGTCCAAAATCTTGATGACCCCAATCTCTTGTTTTGTACGTTTTTTCCACGTGTCTTGACATCCAATGTATCCCTGCAAAGTTTGGTGAAGATCTGAGTATGTAGTTTTTGACCTTATCTGGAACCTCCCATCTGAAAATTTGAAAATTCTTAAAAAATTCGGCCAAAATCTTGATGTCTCCAATCTTTTGTTTTGTACGTTTTTTCCACGTGTCTTGACACATAATGTATCCATGCAAAGTTTGGTGAAGATCTGAGTATGTAGTTTTTGACCTTATATGGAACCTCCTATCTGAAAATTTGAAAATTCTTAAAAAATTCGTCCAAAATCTTGATGTCTCCAATCTCTTGTTTTGTACGTTTTTTCCACGTGTCTTGACATCCAATGTATCCCTGCAAAGTTTGGTGAAGATCTGAGTATGTAGTTTTTGACCTTATCTGGAACCTCCCATCTGAAAATTTGAAAATTCCTAAAAAATCCGTGCAAAATCTTGATGACCCCAATCTCTTGTTTTGTACGTTTTTTCCACGTGTCTTGACATCCAATGTATTCCTGCAATGTTTGGTGAAGATCTGAGTATGTAGTTTTTGACCTTATATGGAACCTCCTATCTGAAAATTTGAAAATTCTTAAAAAATTCGACCAAAATCTTGATGTTCCGAATCCTATGTTTTGTATGTTTTTTCCACGTGTCTTGACATCCAATGTATCCATGCAAAGTTTGGTGAAGATCTGAGTATGTAGTTTTTGACCTTATATTGAACCTCCCATCTGAAAATTTGAAAATTCTTAAAAAATTCGTCCAAAATCTTGATGACCCCAATCTCTTGTTTTGTACGTTTTTTCCACGTGTCTTGACATCCAAAGTATCCCTGCAAAGTTTGGTGAAGATCTGAGTATGTAGTTTTTGACCTTATATTGAACCTCCCATCTGAAAATTTGAAAATTCTTAAAAAATTCGTCGAAAATCTTGATGTCTCCAATCTCTTGTTTTGTACGTTTTTTCCACGTGCCTTGACATCCAATGTATTCCTGCAATGTTTGGTGGAGATCTGAGTATGTAGTTTTAGACCTTATCTGGAACCTCCTATCTGAAAATTTGAAAATTCTTCAAAAATTCGTCCAAAATCTTGATGTCTCCAATCTCTTGTTTTGTACGTTTTTTCCACGTGTCTCGACCTCCAATGGATCCCTGCAAAGTTTGGTGAAGATCTGAGTATGTCGTTTTTGACCTTATCTGGAACATCCTTTCTGAAAATTTGAAAATTCTTAAAAAATTCGTCGAAAATCTTGATGTCTCCAATCTCTTGTTTTGTACGTTTTTTCCACGTGTCTTGACATCCAATGTATCCCTGCAAAGTTTGGTGAAGATCTGAGTATGTAGTTTTTGACCTTATATGGAACCTCCTATCTGAAAATTTGAAAATTCTTAAAAAATTCGTCCAAAATCTTGATGTCTCCAATCTCTTGTTTTGTACGTTTTTTCCACGTGTCTCGACCTCCAATGGATCCCTGCAAAGTTTGGTGAAGATCTGAGTATGTCGTTTTTGACCTTATCTGGAACCTCCCATCTGAAAATTTGAAAATTCTTAAAAAATTCGTCGAAAATCTTGATGTCTCCGATCTCTTGTTTTGTACGTTTTTTCCACGTGTCTTGACATGCAAAGTATTCCTGCAAAGTTTGGTGAAGATCTGAGTATGTAGTTTTTGACCTCATCTGGAACCTCCTATCTGAAAATTTGAAAATTCTTAAAAAATTCGTCCAAAATCTTGATGTCTCCAATCTCTTGTTTTGTACGTTTTTTCCACGTGTCTTGACATCCAATGTATCCCTGCAATGTTTGGTGAAGATCTGAGTATGTAGTTTTTGACCTTATCTGGAACCTCCCATCTGAAAATTTGAAAATTCCTAAAAAATCCGTCCAAAATCTTGATGACCCCAATCTCTTGTTTTGTACTTTTTTTCCACGTGTTTCGACCTCCAATGTATCCCTGCAAAGTTTGGTGAAGATCTGAGTATGTAGTTTTTGACCTTATCTGGAACCTCCCATCTGAAAATTTGAAAATTCCTAAAAAATCCGGGCAAAATCTTGATGACCCCAATCTCTTGTTTTGTACGTTTTTTCCACGTGTCTTGACATCCAATGTATTCCTGCAATGTTTGGTGAAGATCTGAGTATGTAGTTTTTGACCTTATATGGAACCTCCTATCTGAAAATTTGAAAATTCTTAAAAAATTCGACCAAAATCTTGATGTTCCGAATCCTATGTTTTGTATGTTTTTTCCACGTGTCTTGACATCCAATGTATCCACGCAAAGTTTGGTGAAGATCTGAGTATGTAGTTTTTGACCTTATATTGAACCTCCCATCTGAAAATTTGAAAATTCTTAAAAAATTCGTCCAAAATCTTGATGTCTCCAATCTCTTGTTTTGTACGTTTTTTCCACGTGTCTTGACATCCAATGTATCCCTGCAAAGTTTGGTGAAGATCTGAGTATGTAGTTTTTGACCTTATCTGGAACCTCCCATCTGAAAATTTGAAAATTCCTAAAAAATCCGTGCAAAATCTTGATGACCCCAATCTCTTGTTTTGTACGTTTTTTCCACGTGTCTTGACATCCAATGTATCCATGCAAAGTTTGGTGAAGATCTGAGTATGTCGTTTTTGACCTTATCTGGAACCTCCCATCTGAAAATTTGAAAATTCTTAAAAAATTCGTCGAAAATCTTGATGTCTCCAATCTCTTGTTTTGTACGTTTTTTCCACGTGTCTTGACATGCAAAGTATTCCTGCAAAGTTTGGTGAAGATCTGAGTATGTAGTTTTTGACCTTATCTGGAACCTCCTATCTGAAAATTTGAAAATTCTTCAAAAATTCGTCGAAAATCTTGATGTCTCCAATCTCTTGTTTTGTACGTTTTTTCCACGTGTCTTGACATCCAATGTATCCCTGCAATGTTTGGTGGAGATCTGAGTATGTAGTTTTGACCTTATCTGGGACCTCCTATCAGAAAAATTGAAAATTCTTCAAAAATTCGTCCAAAATCTTGATGTCTCCAATCTCTTGTTTTGTACGTTTTTTCCACGTGTCTTGATATCCAATGTATCCCTGCAAAGTTTGGTGAAGATCTGAGTATGTCGTTTTTGACCTTATCTGGAACATCCTTTCTGAAAATTTGAAAATTGTTGAAAAATTCGTCCAAAATCTTGATGACCCCAATCTCTTGTTTTGTACGTTTTTTCCACGTGTCTTGACATCCAATGTATCCCTGCAAAGTTTGGTGAAGATCTGAGTATGTAGTTTTTGACCTTATCTGGAACCTCCTATCTGAAAATTTGAAAATTCTTAAAAAATTCGTCCAAAATCTTGATGTCTCCAATCTCTTGTTTTGTACGTTTTTTCCACGTGTCTTGATATCCAATGTATCCCTGCAAAGTTTGGTGAAGATCTGAGTATGTCGTTTTTGACCTTATCTGGAACATCCTTTCTGAAAATTTGAAAATTGTTAAAAAATTCGTCCAAAATCTTGATGACCCCAATCTCTTGTTTTGTACGTTTTTTCCACGTGTCTTGACATCCAATGTATCCCTGCAAAGTTTGGTGAAGATCTGAGTATGTAGTTTTTGACCTTATCTGGAACCTCCCATCTGAAAATTTGAAAATTCTTAAAAAATTCGGCCAAAATCTTGATGTCTCCAATCTTTTGTTTTGTACGTTTTTTCCACGTGTCTTGACACATAATGTATCCATGCAAAGTTTGGTGAAGATCTGAGTATGTAGTTTTTGACCTTATATGGAACCTCCTATCTGAAAATTTGAAAATTCTTAAAAAATTCGTCCAAAATCTTGATGTCTCCAATCTCTTGTTTTGTACGTTTTTTCCACGTGTCTTGACATCCAATGTATCCCTGCAAAGTTTGGTGAAGATCTGAGTATGTAGTTTTTGACCTTATCTGGAACCTCCCATCTGAAAATTTGAAAATTCCTAAAAAATCCGTGCAAAATCTTGATGACCCCAATCTCTTGTTTTGTACGTTTTTTCCACGTGTCTTGACATCCAATGTATTCCTGCAATGTTTGGTGAAGATCTGAGTATGTAGTTTTTGACCTTATATGGAACCTCCTATCTGAAAATTTGAAAATTCTTAAAAAATTCGACCAAAATCTTGATGTTCCGAATCCTATGTTTTGTATGTTTTTTCCACGTGTCTTGACATCCAATGTATCCATGCAAAGTTTGGTGAAGATCTGAGTATGTAGTTTTTGACCTTATATTGAACCTCCCATCTGAAAATTTGAAAATTCTTAAAAAATTTGTCCAAAATCTTGATGACCCCAATCTCTTGTTTTGTACGTTTTTTCCACGTGTCTTGACATCCAAAGTATCCCTGCAAAGTTTGGTGAAGATCTGAGTATGTAGTTTTTGACCTTATATTGAACCTCCCATCTGAAAATTTGAAAATTCTTAAAAAATTCGTCGAAAATCTTGATGTCTCCAATCTCTTGTTTTGTACGTTTTTTCCACGTGCCTTGACATCCAATGTATTCCTGCAATGTTTGGTGGAGATCTGAGTATGTAGTTTTAGACCTTATCTGGAACCTCCTATCTGAAAATTTGAAAATTCTTCAAAAATTCGTCCAAAATCTTGATGTCTCCAATCTCTTGTTTTGTACGTTTTTTCCACGTGTCTCGACCTCCAATGGATCCCTGCAAAGTTTGGTGAAGATCTGAGTATGTCGTTTTTGACCTTATCTGGAACATCCTTTCTGAAAATTTGAAAATTCTTAAAAAATTCGTCGAAAATCTTGATGTCTCCAATCTCTTGTTTTGTACGTTTTTTCCACGTGTCTTGACATCCAATGTATCCCTGCAAAGTTTGGTGAAGATCTGAGTATGTAGTTTTTGACCTTATATGGAACCTCCTATCTGAAAATTTGAAAATTCTTAAAAAATTCGTCCAAAATCTTGATGTCTCCAATCTCTTGTTTTGTACGTTTTTTCCACGTGTCTCGACCTCCAATGGATCCCTGCAAAGTTTGGTGAAGATCTGAGTATGTCGTTTTTGACCTTATCTGGAACCTCCCATCTGAAAATTTGAAAATTCTTAAAAAATTCGTCGAAAATCTTGATGTCTCCGATCTCTTGTTTTGTACGTTTTTTCCACGTGTCTTGACATGCAAAGTATTCCTGCAAAGTTTGGTGAAGATCTGAGTATGTAGTTTTTGACCTCATCTGGAACCTCCTATCTGAAAATTTGAAAATTCTTAAAAAATTCGTCCAAAATCTTGATGTCTCCAATCTCTTGTTTTGTACGTTTTTTCCACGTGTCTTGACATCCAATGTATCCCTGCAATGTTTGGTGAAGATCTGAGTATGTAGTTTTTGACCTTATCTGGAACCTCCCATCTGAAAATTTGAAAATTCCTAAAAAATCCGTCCAAAATCTTGATGACCCCAATCTCTTGTTTTGTACTTTTTTTCCACGTGTCTCGACCTCCAATGTATCCCTGCAAAGTTTGGTGAAGATCTGAGTATGTAGTTTTTGACCTTATATGGAACCTCCTATCTGAAAATTTGAAAATTCTTAAAAAATTCGTCCAAAATCTTGATGTCTCCAATCTCTTGTTTTGTACGTTTTTTCCACGTGTCTTGACATCCAATGTATCCCTGCAAAGTTTGGTGAAGATCTGAGTATGTAGTTTTTGACCTTATCTGGAACCTCCCATCTGAAAATTTGAAAATTCCTAAAAAATCCGTGCAAAATCTTGATGACCCCAATCTCTTGTTTTGTACGTTTTTTCCACGTGTCTTGACATCCAATGTATTCCTGCAATGTTTGGTGAAGATCTGAGTATGTAGTTTTTGACCTTATATGGAACCTCCTATCTGAAAATTTGAAAATTCTTAAAAAATTCGACCAAAATCTTGATGTTCCGAATCCTATGTTTTGTATGTTTTTTCCACGTGTCTTGACATCCAATGTATCCATGCAAAGTTTGGTGAAGATCTGAGTATGTAGTTTTTGACCTTATATTGAACCTCCCATCTGAAAATTTGAAAATTCTTAAAAAAATTGTCCAAAATCTTGATGACCCCAATCTCTTGTTTTGTACGTTTTTTCCACGTGTCTTGACATCCAATGTATCCCTGCAAAGTTTGGTGAAGATCTGAGTATGTAGTTTTTGACCTTATCTGGAACCTCCCATCTGAAAATTTGAAAATTCTTAAAAAATTCGTCCAAAATCTTGATGTCTCCAATCTCTTGTTTTGTACGTTTTTTCCACGTGTCTTGACATCCAATGTATCCATGCAAAGTTTGGTGAAGATCTGAGTATGTCGTTTTTGACCTTATCTGGAACCTCCCATCTGAAAATTTGAAAATTCTTAAAAAATTCGTCGAAAATCTTGATGTCTCCAATCTTTTGTTTTGTACGTTTTTTCCACGTGTCTTGACATGCAAAGTATCCCTGCAACGTTTGGTGAAGATCTGAGTATGTAGTTTTTGACCTTATCTGGAACCTCCTATCTGAAAATTTGAAAATTCTTCAAAAATTCGTCGAAAATCTTGATGTCTCCAATCTCTTGTTTTGTACGTTTTTTCCACGTGTCTTGACATCCAATGTATTCCTGCAATGTTTGGTGGAGATCTGAGTATGTAGTTTTAGACCTTATCTGGAACCTCCTATCTGAAAATTTGAAAATTCTTCAAAAATTCGTCCAAAATCTTGATGTCTCCAATCTCTTGTTTTGTACGTTTTTTCCACGTGTCTCGACCTCCAATGGATCCCTGCAAAGTTTGGTGAAGATCTCAGTATGTCGTTTTTGACCTTATCTGGAACATCCTTTCTGAAAATTTGAAAATTCTTAAAAAATTCGTCGAAAATCTTGATGTCTCCAATCTCTTGTTTTGTACGTTTTTTCCACGTGTCTTGACATCCAATGTATCCCTGCAAAGTTTGGTGAAGATCTGAGTATGTAGTTTTTGACCTTATATGGAACCTCCTATCTGAAAATTTGAAAATTCTTAAAAAATTCGTCCAAAATCTTGATGTCTCCAATCTCTTGTTTTGTACGTTTTTTCCACGTGTCTCGACCTCCAATGGATCCCTGCAAAGTTTGGTGAAGATCTGAGTATGTCGTTTTTGACCTTATCTGGAACCTCCCATCTGAAAATTTGAAAATTCTTAAAAAATTCGTCGAAAATCTTGATGTCTCCGATCTCTTGTTTTGTACGTTTTTTCCACGTGTCTTGACATGCAAAGTATTCCTGCAAAGTTTGGTGAAGATCTGAGTATGTAGTTTTTGACCTCATCTGGAACCTCCTATCTGAAAATTTGAAAATTCTTAAAAAATTCGTCCAAAATCTTGATGTCTCCAATCTCTTGTTTTGTACGTTTTTTCCACGTGTCTTGACATCCAATGTATCCCTGCAATGTTTGGTGAAGATCTGAGTATGTAGTTTTTGACCTTATCTGGAACCTCCCATCTGAAAATTTGAAAATTCCTAAAAAATCCGTCCAAAATCTTGATGACCCCAATCTCTTGTTTTGTACTTTTTTTCCACGTGTCTCGACCTCCAATGTATCCCTGCAAAGTTTGGTGAAGATCTGAGTATGTAGTTTTTGACCTTATATGGAACCTCCTATCTGAAAATTTGAAAATTCTTAAAAAATTCGTCCAAAATCTTGATGTCACCAATCCTATGTTTTGTATGTTTTTTCCACGTGTCTTGACATCCAATGTATCCATGCAAAGTTTGGTGAAGATCTGAGTATGTCGTTTTTGACCTTATCTGGAACCTCCCATCTGAAAATTTGAAAATTCTTAAAAAATTCGTCGAAAATCTTGATGTCTCCGATCTCTTGTTTTGTACGTTTTTTCCACGTGTCTTGACATGCAAAGTATTCCTGCAAAGTTTGGTGAAGATCTGAGTATGTAGTTTTTGACCTCATCTGGAACCTCCTATCTGAAAATTTGAAAATTCTTAAAAAATTCGTCCAAAATTTTGATGTCTCCAATCTCTTGTTTTGTACGTTTTTTCCACGTGTCTTGACATCCAATGTATCCCTGCAATGTTTGGTGAAGATCTGAGTATGTAGTTTTTGACCTTATCTGGAACCTCCCATCTGAAAATTTGAAAATTCCTAAAAAATCCGTCCAAAATCTTGATGACCCCAATCTCTTGTTTTGTACGTTTTTTCCACGTGTCTTGACATCCAATGTATCCCTGCAAAGTTTGGTGAAGATCTGAGTATGTAGTTTTTGACCTTATCTGGAACCTCCTATCTGAAAATTTGAAAATTCTTAAAAAATTCGTCCAAAATCTTGATGTCTCCAATCTCTTGTTTTGTACGTTTTTTCCACGTGTCTTGATATCCAATGTATCCCTGCAAAGTTTGGTGAAGATCTGAGTATGTAGTTTTTGACCTTATATGGAACCTCCTATCTGAAAATTTGAAAATTCTTAAAAAATTCGTCCAAAATCTTGATGTCTCCAATCTCTTGTTTTGTACGTTTTTTCCACGTGTCTCGACCTCCAATGTATCCCTGCAAAGTTTGGTGAAGATCTGAGTATGTAGTTTTTGACCTTATCTGGAACCTCCCATCTGAAAATTTGAAAATTCCTAAAAAATCCGTGCAAAATCTTGATGACCCCAATCTCTTGTTTTGTACGTTTTTTCCACGTGTCTTGACATCCAATGTATTCCTGCAATGTTTGGTGAAGATCTGAGTATGTAGTTTTTGACCTTATATGGAACCTCCTATCTGAAAATTTGAAAATTCTTAAAAAATTCGACCAAAATCTTGATGTTCCGAATCCTATGTTTTGTATGTTTTTTCCACGTGTCTTGACATCCAATGTATCCATGCAAAGTTTGGTGAAGATCTGAGTATGTAGTTTTTGACCTTATATTGAACCTCCCATCTGAAAATTTGAAAATTCTTAAAAAATTCGTCCAAAATCTTGATGACCCCAATCTCTTGTTTTGTACGTTTTTTCCACGTGTCTTGACATCCAAAGTATCCCTGCAAAGTTTGGTGAAGATCTGAGTATGTAGTTTTTGACCTTATATTGAACCTCCCATCTGAAAATTTGAAAATTCTTAAAAAATTCGTCCAAAATCTTGATGTCTCCAATCTCTTGTTTTGTACGTTTTTTCCACGTGTCTTGACATCCAATGTATCCATGCAAAGTTTGGTGAAGATCTGAGTATGTCGTTTTTGACCTTATCTGGAACCTCCCATCTGAAAATTTGAAAATTCTTAAAAAATTCGTCGAAAATCTTGATGTCTCCAATCTTTGGTTTTGTACGTTTTTTCCACGTGTCTTGACATGCAAAGTATCCCTGCAACGTTTGGTGAAGATCTGAGTATGTAGTTTTTGACCTTATCTGGAACCTCCTATCTGAAAATTTGAAAATTCTTCAAAAATTCGTCGAAAATCTTGATGTCTCCAATCTCTTGTTTTGTACGTTTTTTCCACGTGTCTTGACATCCAATGTATTCCTGCAATGTTTGGTGGAGATCTGAGTATGTAGTTTTAGACCTTATCTGGAACCTCCTATCTGAAAATTTGAAAATTCTTCAAAAATTCGTCCAAAATCTTGATGTCTCCAATCTCTTGTTTTGTACGTTTTTTCCACGTGTCTCGACCTCCAATGGATCCCTGCAAAGTTTGGTGAAGATCTGAGTATGTCGTTTTTGACCTTATCTGGAACATCCTTTCTGAAAATTTGAAAATTCTTAAAAAATTCGTCGAAAATCTTGATGTCTCCAATCTCTTGTTTTGTACGTTTTTTCCACGTGTCTTGACATCCAATGTATCCCTGCAAAGTTTGGTGAAGATCTGAGTATGTAGTTTTTGACCTTATATGGAACCTCCTATCTGAAAATTTGAAAATTCTTAAAAAATTCGTCCAAAATCTTGATGTCTCCAATCTCTTGTTTTGTACGTTTTTTCCACGTGTCTCGACCTCCAATGGATCCCTGCAAAGTTTGGTGAAGATCTGAGTATGTCGTTTTTGACCTTATCTGGAACCTCCCATCTGAAAATTTGAAAATTCTTAAAAAATTCGTCGAAAATCTTGATGTCTCCGATCTCTTGTTTTGTACGTTTTTTCCACGTGTCTTGACATGCAAAGTATTCCTGCAAAGTTTGGTGAAGATCTGAGTATGTAGTTTTTGACCTCATCTGGAACCTCCTATCTGAAAATTTGAAAACTCTTAAAAAATTCGTCCAAAATCTTGATGTCTCCAATCTCTTGTTTTGTACGTTTTTTCCACGTGTCTTGACATCCAATGTATCCCTGCAATGTTTGGTGAAGATCTGAGTATGTAGTTTTTGACCTTATCTGGAACCTCCCATCTGAAAATTTGAAAATTCCTAAAAAATCCGTCCAAAATCTTGATGACCCCAATCTCTTGTTTTGTACTTTTTTCCACGTGTCTCGACCTCCAATGTATCCCTGCAAAGTTTGGTGAAGATCTGAGTATGTAGTTTTTGAACTTATATGGAACCTCCTATCTGAAAATTTGAAAATTCTTAAAAAATTCGTCCAAAATCTTGATGTCACCAATCCTATGTTTTGTATGTTTTTTCCACGTGTCTTGACATCCAATGTATCCATGCAAAGTTTGGTGAAGATCTGAGTATGTAGTTTTTGACCTTATCTGGAACCTCCTATCTGAAAATTTGAAAATTCTTAAAAAATTCGTCCAAAATCTTGATGTCTCCAATCTCTTGTTTTGTACGTTTTTTCCACGTGTCTTGATATCCAATGTATCCCTGCAAAGTTTGGTGAAGATCTGAGTATGTAGTTTTTGACCTTATATGGAACCTCCTATCTGAAAATTTGAAAATTCTTAAAAAATTCGTCCAAAATCTTGATGTCTCCAATCTCTTGTTTTGTACGTTTTTTCCACGTGTCTCGACCTCCAATGGATCCCTGCAAAGTTTGGTGAAGATCTGAGTATGTAGTTTTTGACCTTATCTGGAACCTCCCATCTGAAAATTTGAAAATTCCTAAAAAATCCGTCCAAAATCTTGATGACCCCAATCTCTTGTTTTGTACGTTTTTTCCACGTGTCTTGACATCCAATGTATCCCTGCAAAGTTTGGTGAAGATCTGAGTATGTAGTTTTTGACCTTATCTGGAACCTCCTATCTGAAAATTTGAAAATTCTTAAAAAATTCGTCGAAAATCTTGATGTCTCCAATCTTTTGTTTTGTACGTTTTTTCCACGTGTCTTGACATCCAATGTATCCCTGCAAAGTTTGGTGAAGATCTGAGTATGTAGTTTTTGACCTTATATGGAACCTCCTATCTGAGAATTTGAAAATTCTTAAAAAATTCGTCCAAAATCTTGATGTCTCCAATCTCTTGTTTTGTACGTTTTTTCCACGTGTCTCGACCTCCAATGGATCCCTGCAAAGTTTGGTGAAGATCTGAGTATGTCGTTTTTGACCTTATCTGGAACCTCCCATCTGAAAATTTGAAAATTCTTAAAAAATTCGTCGAAAATCTTGATGTCTCCGATCTCTTGTTTTGTACGTTTTTTCCACGTGTCTTGACATGCAAAGTATTCCTGCAAAGTTTGGTGAAGATCTGAGTATGTAGTTTTTGACCTCATCTGGAACCTCCTATCTGAAAATTTGAAAATTCTTAAAAAATTCGTCCAAAATCTTGATGTCTCCAATCTCTTGTTTTGTACGTTTTTTCCACGTGTCTCGACCTCCAATGTATCCCTGCAAAGTTTGGTGAAGATCTGAGTATGTCGTTTTTGACCTTATCTGGAACATCCTTTCTGAAAATTTGAAAATTCTTCAAAAATTCGTCCAAAATCTTGATGTCTCCAATCTCTTGTTTTGTACGTTTTTTCCACGTGTCTCGACCTCCAATGTATCCCTGCAAAGTTAGTGAAGATCTGAGTATGTCGTTTTTGACCTTATCTGGAACATCCTTTCTGAAAATTTGAAAATTCTTAAAAAATTCGTCGAAAATCTTGATGTCTCCAATCTCTTGTTTTGTACGTTTTTTCCACGTTTCTTGACATCCAATGTATCCCTGCAAAGTTTGGTGAAGATCTGAGTATGTAGTTTTTGACCTTATATGGAACCTCCTATCTGAAAATTTGAAAATTCTTAAAAAATTCGTCCAAAATCTTGATGTCTCCAATCTCTTGTTTTGTACGTTTTTTCCACGTGTCTCGACCTCCAATGGATCCCTGCAAAGTTTGGTGAAGATCTGAGTATGTCGTTTTTGACCTTATCTGGAACCTCCCATCTGAAAATTTGAAAATTCTTAAAAAATTCGTCGAAAATCTTGATGTCTCCGATCTCTTGTTTTGTACGTTTTTTCCACGTGTCTTGACATGCAAAGTATTCCTGCAAAGTTTGGTGAAGATCTGAGTATGTAGTTTTTGACCTCATCTGGAACCTCCTATCTGAAAATTTGAAAATTCTTAAAAAATTCGTCCAAAATCTTGATGTCTCCAATCTCTTGTTTTGTACGTTTTTTCCACGTGTCTTGACATCCAATGTATCCCTGCAATGTTTGGTGAAGATCTGAGTATGTAGTTTTTGACCTTATCTGGAACCTCCCATCTGAAAATTTGAAAATTCCTAAAAAAATCCGTCCAAAATCTTGATGACCCCAATCTCTTGTTTTGTACTTTTTTTCCACGTGTCTCGACCTCCAATGTATCCCTGCAAAGTTTGGTGAAGATCTGAGTATGTAGTTTTTGACCTTATATGGAACTTCCTATCTGAAAATTTGAAAATTCTTAAAAAATTCGTCCAAAATCTTGATGTCACCAATCCTATGTTTTGTATGTTTTTTCCACGTGTCTTGACATCCAATGTATCCATGCAAAGTTTGGTGAAGATCTGAGTATGTCGTTTTTGACCTTATCTGGAACCTCCCATCTGAAAATTTGAAAATTCCTAAAAAATCCGTCCAAAATCTTGATGACCCCAATCTCTTGTTTTGTACGTTTTTTCCACGTGTCTTGACATCCAATGTATCCCTGCAAAGTTTGGTGAAGATCTGAGTATGTAGTTTTTGACCTTATCTGGAACCTCCTATCTGAAAATTTGAAAATTCTTAAAAAATTCGTCCAAAATCTTGATGTCTCCAATCTCTTGTTTTGTACGTTTTTTCCACGTGTCTTGATATCCAATGTATCCCTGCAAAGTTTGGTGAAGATCTGAGTATGTCGTTTTTGACCTTATCTGGAACATCCTTTCTGAAAATTTGAAAATTGTTAAAAAATTCGTCCAAAATCTTGATGTCTCCAATCTCTTTTTTGTACGTTTTTTCCACGTGTCTTGACATCCAATGTATCCCTGCAAAGTTTGGTGAAGATCTGAGTATGTAGTTTTTGACCTTATCTGGAACCTCCCATCTGAAAATTTGAAAATTCTTAAAAAATTCGACCAAAATCTTGATGTCTCCAATCTTTTGTTTTGTACGTTTTTTCCACGTGTCTTGACACATAATGTATCCATGCAAAGTTTGGTGAAGATCTGAGTATGTAGTTTTTGACCTTATATGGAACCTCCTATCTGAAAATTTGAAAATTCCTAAAAAATCCGTGCAAAATCTTGATGTCTCCAATCTCTTGTTTTGTACGTTTTTTCCACGTGCCTTGACATCCAATGTATCCATGCAAAGTTTGGTGAAGATCTGAGTATGTCGTTTTTGACCTTATCTGGAACCTCCCATCTGAAAATTTGAAAATTCTTAAAAAATTCGTCGAAAATCTTGATGTCTCCAATCTCTTGTTTTGTACGTTTTTTCCACGTGTCTTGACATGCAAAGTATCCCTGCAACGTTTGGTGAAGATCTGAGTATGTAGTTTTTGACCTTATCTGGAACCTCCTATCTGAAAATTTGAAAATTCTTCAAAAATTCGTCGAAAATCTTGATGTCTCCAATCTCTTGTTTTGTACGTTTTTTCCACGTGTCTTGACATCCAATGTATCCCTGCAATGTTTGGTGGAGATCTGAGTATGTAGTTTTTGACCTTATCTGGGACCTCCTATCAGAAAATTTGAAAATTCTTCAAAAATTCGTCCAAAATCTTGATGTCTCCAATCTTTTGTTTTGTACGTTTTTTCCACGTGTCTCGACCTCCAATGTATCCCTGCAAAGTTTGGTGAAGATCTGAGTATGTCGTTTTTGACCTTATCTGGAACATCCTTTCTGAAAATTTGAAAATTCTTAAAAAATTCGTCGAAAATCTTGATGTCTCCAATCTCTTGTTTTGTACGTTTTTTCCACGTGTCTTGACATCCAATGTATCCCTGCAAAGTTTGGTGAAGATCTGAGTATGTAGTTTTTGACCTTATATGGAACCTCCTTTCTGAAAATTTGAAAATTCTCAAAAAATTCGTCCATAACCTTGATGTCTCCAATCTCTTGTTTTGTACGTTTTTTCCACGTGTCTTGACATCCAATGTATCCCTGCAAAGTTTGGTGAAGATCTGAGTATGTAGTTTTTGACCTTATATGGAACTTCCTATCTGAAAATTTGAAAATTCTTAAAAAATTCGTCCAAAATCTTGATGTCACCAATCCTATGTTTTGTATGTTTTTTCCACGTGTCTTGACATCCAATGAATCCATGCAAAGTTTGGTGAAGATCTGAGTATGTCGTTTTTGACCTTATCTGGAACCTCCCATCTGAAAATTTGAAAATTCTTAAAAAATTCGTCGAAAATCTTGATGTCTCCGATCTCTTGTTTTGTACGTTTTTTCCACGTGTCTTGACATGCAAAGTATTCCTGCAAAGTTTGGTGAAGATCTGAGTATGTAGTTTTTGACCTCATCTGGAACCTCCTATCTGAAAATTTGAAAATTCTTAAAAAATTCGTCCAAAATTTTGATGTCTCCAATCTCTTGTTTTGTACGTTTTTTCCACGTGTCTTGACATCCAATGTATCCCTGCAATGTTTGGTGAAGATCTGAGTATGTAGTTTTTGACCTTATCTGGAACCTCCCATCTGAAAATTTGAAAATTCCTAAAAAATCCGTCCAAAATCTTGATGACCCCAATCTCTTGTTTTGTACGTTTTTTCCACGTGTCTTGACATCCAATGTATCCCTGCAAAGTTTGGTGAAGATCTGAGTATGTAGTTTTTGACCTTATCTGGAACCTCCTATCTGAAAATTTGAAAATTCTTAAAAAATTCGTCCAAAATCTTGATGTCTCCAATCTCTTGTTTTGTACGTTTTTTCCACGTGTCTTGATATCCAATGTATCCCTGCAAAGTTTGGTGAAGATTTGAGTATGTCGTTTTTGACCTTATCTGGAACATCCTTTCTGAAAATTTGAAAATTGTTAAAAAATTCGTCCAAAATCTTGATGTCTCCAATCTCTTTTTTGTACGTTTTTTCCACGTGTCTTGACATCCAATGTATCCCTGCAAAGTTTGGTGAAGATCTGAGTATGTAGTTTTTGACCTTATCTGGAACCTCCCATCTGAAAATTTGAAAATTCTTAAAAAATTCGACCAAAATCTTGATGTCTCCAATCTTTTGTTTTGTACGTTTTTTCCACGTGTCTTGACACATAATGTATCCATGCAAAGTTTGGTGAAGATCTGAGTATGTAGTTTTTGACCTTATATGGAACCTCCTATCTGAAAATTTGAAAATTCCTAAAAAATCCGTGCAAAATCTTGATGACCCCAATCTCTTGTTTTGTACGTTTTTTCCACGTGCCTTGACATCCAATGTATCCATGCAAAGTTTGGTGAAGATCTGAGTATGTCGTTTTTGACCTTATCTGGAACCTCCCATCTGAAAATTTGAAAATTCTTAAAAAATTCGTCGAAAATCTTGATGTCTCCAATCTCTTGTTTTGTACGTTTTTTCCACGTGTCTTGACATGCAAAGTATCCCTGCAACGTTTGGTGAAGATCTGAGTATGTAGTTTTTGACCTTATCTGGAACCTCCTATCTGAAAATTTGAAAATTCTTCAAAAATTCGTCGAAAATCTTGATGTCTCCAATCTCTTGTTTTGTACGTTTTTTCCACGTGTCTTGACATCCAATGTATCCCTGCAGTGTTTGGTGGAGATCTGAGTATGTAGTTTTTGACCTTATCTGGGACCTCCTATCAGAAAATTTGAAAATTCTTCAAAAATTCGTCCAAAATCTTGATGTCTCCAATCTTTTGTTTTGTACGTTTTTTCCACGTGTCTCGACCTCCAATGTATCCCTGCAAAGTTTGGTGAAGATCTGAGTATGTCGTTTTTGACCTTATCTGGAACATCCTTTCTGAAAATTTGAAAATTCTTAAAAAATTCGTCGAAAATCTTGATGTCTCCAATCTCTTGTTTTGTACGTTTTTTCCACGTGTCTTGACATCCAATGTATCCCTGCAAAGTTTGGTGAAGATCTGAGTATGTAGTTTTTGACCTTATATGGAACCTCCTTTCTGAAAATTTGAAAATTCTCAAAAAATTCGTCCATAACCTTGATGTCTCCAATCTCTTGTTTTGTACGTTTTTTCCACGTGTCTTGACATCCAATGTATCCCTGCAAAGTTTGGTGAAGATCTGAGTATGTAGTTTTTGACCTTATATGGAACCTCCTATCTGAAAATTTGAAAATTGTTAAAAAATTCGTCCAAATCTTGATGTCACCAATCCTATGTTTTGTATGTTTTTTCCACGTGTCTTGACATCCAATGTATCCATGCAAAGTTTGGTGAAGATCTGAGTATGTCGTTTTTGACCTTATCTGGAACCTCCCATCTGAAAATTTGAAAATTCTTAAAAAATTCGTCGAAAATCTTGATGTCTCCGATCTCTTGTTTTGTACGTTTTTTCCACGTGTCTTGACATGCAAAGTATTCCTGCAAAGTTTGGTGAAGATCTGAGTATGTAGTTTTTGACCTTATATGGAACCTCCTATCTGAAAATTTGAAAATTCTTAAAAAATTCGTCCAAAATCTTGATGTCTCCAATCTCTTGTTTTGTACGTTTTTTCCACGTGTCTTGACATCCAATGTATCCCTGCAAAGTTTGGTGAAGATCTGAGTATGTAGTTTTTGACCTTATCTGGAACCTCCCATCTGAAAATTTGAAAATTCCTAAAAAATCCGTGCAAAATCTTGATGACCCCAATCTCTTGTTTTGTACGTTTTTTCCACGTGTCTTGACATCCAATGTATCCATGCAAAGTTTGGTGAAGATCTGAGTATGTCGTTTTTGACCTTATCTGGAACCTCCCATCTGAAAATTTGAAAATTCTTAAAAAATTCGTCGAAAATCTTGATGTCTCCAATCTCTTGTTTTGTACGTTTTTTCCACGTGTCTTGACATGCAAAGTATCCCTGCAACGTTTGGTGAAGATCTGAGTATGTAGTTTTTGACCCTATATGGAACCTCCTATCTGAAAATTTGAAAATTCTTCAAAAATTCGTCGAAAATCTTGATGTCTCCAATCTCTTGTTTTGTACGTTTTTTCCACGTGTCTTGACATCCAATGTATCCCTGCAATGTTTGGTGGAGATCTGAGTATGTAGTTTTTGACCTTATCTGGGACCTCCTATCAGAAAATTTGAAAATTCTTCAAAAATTCGTCCAAAATCTTGATGTCTCCAATCTCTTGTTTTGTACGTTTTTTCCACGTGTCTCGACCTCCAATGTATCCCTGCAAAGTTTGGTGAAGATCTGAGTATGTAGTTTTTGACCTTATATGGAACCTCCTTTCTGAAAATTTGAAAATTCTCAAAAAATTCGTCCATAATCTTGATGTCTCCAATCTCTTGTTTTGTACGCTTTTTCCACGTGTCTTGACATCCAATGTATCCCTGCAAAGTTTGGTGAAGATCTGAGTATGTAGTTTTTGACCTTATCTGGAACCTCCCATCTGAAAATTTGAAAATTCTTAAAAAATTCGACCAAAATCTTGATGTCTCCAATCTTTTGTTTTGTACGTTTTTTCCACGTGTCTTGACACATAATGTATCCATGCAAAGTTTGGTGAAGATCTGAGTATGTAGTTTTTGACCTCATCTGGAACCTCCTATCTGAAAATTTGAAAATTCTTAAAAAATTCGTCCAAAATTTTGATGTCTCCAATCTCTTGTTTTGTACGTTTTTTCCACGTGTCTTGACATCCAATGTATCCCTGCAATGTTTGTTGAAGATCTGAGTATGTAGTTTTTGACCTTATCTGGAACCTCCCATCTGAAAATTTGAAAATTCCTAAAAAATCCGTCCAAAATCTTGATGACCCCAATCTCTTGTTTTGTACGTTTTTTCCACGTGTCTTGACATCCAATGTATCCCTGCAAAGTTTGGTGAAGATCTGAGTATGTAGTTTTTGACCTTATCTGGAACCTCCTATCTGAAAATTTGAAAATTCTTCAAAAATTCGTCCAAAATCTTGATGTCTCCAATCTCTTGTTTTGTACGTTTTTTCCACGTGTCTCGACCTCCAATGGATCCCTGCAAAGTTTGGTGAAGATCTGAGTATGTCGTTTTTGACCTTATCTGGAACATCCTTTCTGAAAATTTGAAAATTCTTAAAAAATTCGTCGAAAATCTTGATGTCTCCAATCTCTTGTTTTGTACGTTTTTTCCACGTGTCTTGACATCCAATGTATCCCTGCAAAGTTTGGTGAAGATCTGAGTATGTAGTTTTTGACCTTATATGGAACCTCCTATCTGAAAATTTGAAAATTCTTAAAAAATTCGTCCAAAATCTTGATGTCTCCAATCTCTTGTTTTGTACGTTTTTTCCACGTGTCTCGACCTCCAATGGATCCCTGCAAAGTTTGGTGAAGATCTGAGTATGTCGTTTTTGACCTTATCTGGAACCTCCCATCTGAAAATTTGAAAATTCTTAAAAAATTCGTCGAAAATCTTGATGTCTCCGATCTCTTGTTTTGTACGTTTTTTCCACGTGTCTTGACATGCAAAGTATTCCTGCAAAGTTTGGTGAAGATCTGAGTATGTAGTTTTTGACCTCATCTGGAACCTCCTATCTGAAAATTTGAAAACTCTTAAAAAATTCGTCCAAAATCTTGATGTCTCCAATCTCTTGTTTTGTACGTTTTTTCCACGTGTCTTGACATCCAATGTATCCCTGCAATGTTTGGTGAAGATCTGAGTATGTAGTTTTTGACCTTATCTGGAACCTCCCATCTGAAAATTTGAAAATTCCTAAAAAATCCGTCCAAAATCTTGATGACCCCAATCTCTTGTTTTGTACTTTTTTCCACGTGTCTCGACCTCCAATGTATCCCTGCAAAGTTTGGTGAAGATCTGAGTATGTAGTTTTTGAACTTATATGGAACCTCCTATCTGAAAATTTGAAAATTCTTAAAAAATTCGTCCAAAATCTTGATGTCACCAATCCTATGTTTTGTATGTTTTTTCCACGTGTCTTGACATCCAATGTATCCATGCAAAGTTTGGTGAAGATCTGAGTATGTAGTTTTTGACCTTATCTGGAACCTCCTATCTGAAAATTTGAAAATTCTTAAAAAATTCGTCCAAAATCTTGATGTCTCCAATCTCTTGTTTTGTACGTTTTTTCCACGTGTCTTGATATCCAATGTATCCCTGCAAAGTTTGGTGAAGATCTGAGTATGTAGTTTTTGACCTTATATGGAACCTCCTATCTGAAAATTTGAAAATTCTTAAAAAATTCGTCCAAAATCTTGATGTCTCCAATCTCTTGTTTTGTACGTTTTTTCCACGTGTCTCGACCTCCAATGGATCCCTGCAAAGTTTGGTGAAGATCTGAGTATGTAGTTTTTGACCTTATCTGGAACCTCCCATCTGAAAATTTGAAAATTCCTAAAAAATCCGTCCAAAATCTTGATGACCCCAATCTCTTGTTTTGTACGTTTTTTCCACGTGTCTTGACATCCAATGTATCCCTGCAAAGTTTGGTGAAGATCTGAGTATGTAGTTTTTGACCTTATCTGGAACCTCCTATCTGAAAATTTGAAAATTCTTAAAAAATTCGTCGAAAATCTTGATGTCTCCAATCTTTTGTTTTGTACGTTTTTTCCACGTGTCTTGACATCCAATGTATCCCTGCAAAGTTTGGTGAAGATCTGAGTATGTAGTTTTTGACCTTATATGGAACCTCCTATCTGAGAATTTGAAAATTCTTAAAAAATTCGTCCAAAATCTTGATGTCTCCAATCTCTTGTTTTGTACGTTTTTTCCACGTGTCTCGACCTCCAATGGATCCCTGCAAAGTTTGGTGAAGATCTGAGTATGTCGTTTTTGACCTTATCTGGAACCTCCCATCTGAAAATTTGAAAATTCTTAAAAAATTCGTCGAAAATCTTGATGTCTCCGATCTCTTGTTTTGTACGTTTTTTCCACGTGTCTTGACATGCAAAGTATTCCTGCAAAGTTTGGTGAAGATCTGAGTATGTAGTTTTTGACCTCATCTGGAACCTCCTATCTGAAAATTTGAAAATTCTTAAAAAATTCGTCCAAAATCTTGATGTCTCCAATCTCTTGTTTTGTACGTTTTTTCCACGTGTCTCGACCTCCAATGTATCCCTGCAAAGTTTGGTGAAGATCTGAGTATGTCGTTTTTGACCTTATCTGGAACATCCTTTCTGAAAATTTGAAAATTCTTCAAAAATTCGTCCAAATCTTGATGTCTCCAATCTCTTGTTTTGTACGTTTTTTCCACGTGTCTCGACCTCCAATGTATCCCTGCAAAGTTAGTGAAGATCTGAGTATGTCGTTTTTGACCTTATCTGGAACATCCTTTCTGAAAATTTGAAAATTCTTAAAAAATTCGTCGAAAATCTTGATGTCTCCAATCTCTTGTTTTGTACGTTTTTTCCACGTTTCTTGACATCCAATGTATCCCTGCAAAGTTTGGTGAAGATCTGAGTATGTAGTTTTTGACCTTATATGGAACCTCCTATCTGAAAATTTGAAAATTCTTAAAAAATTCGTCCAAAATCTTGATGTCTCCAATCTCTTGTTTTGTACGTTTTTTCCACGTGTCTCGACCTCCAATGGATCCCTGCAAAGTTTGGTGAAGATCTGAGTATGTCGTTTTTGACCTTATCTGGAACCTCCCATCTGAAAATTTGAAAATTCTTAAAAAATTCGTCGAAAATCTTGATGTCTCCGATCTCTTGTTTTGTACGTTTTTTCCACGTGTCTTGACATGCAAAGTATTCCTGCAAAGTTTGGTGAAGATCTGAGTATGTAGTTTTTGACCTCATCTGGAACCTCCTATCTGAAAATTTGAAAATTCTTAAAAAATTCGTCCAAAATCTTGATGTCTCCAATCTCTTGTTTTGTACGTTTTTTCCACGTGTCTTGACATCCAATGTATCCCTGCAATGTTTGGTGAAGATCTGAGTATGTAGTTTTTGACCTTATCTGGAACCTCCCATCTGAAAATTTGAAAATTCCTAAAAAAATCCGTCCAAAATCTTGATGACCCCAATCTCTTGTTTTGTACTTTTTTTCCACGTGTCTCGACCTCCAATGTATCCCTGCAAAGTTTGGTGAAGATCTGAGTATGTAGTTTTTGACCTTATATGGAACTTCCTATCTGAAAATTTGAAAATTCTTAAAAAATTCGTCCAAAATCTTGATGTCACCAATCCTATGTTTTGTATGTTTTTTCCACGTGTCTTGACATCCAATGTATCCATGCAAAGTTTGGTGAAGATCTGAGTATGTCGTTTTTGACCTTATCTGGAACCTCCCATCTGAAAATTTGAAAATTCCTAAAAAATCCGTCCAAAATCTTGATGACCCCAATCTCTTGTTTTGTACGTTTTTTCCACGTGTCTTGACATCCAATGTATCCCTGCAAAGTTTGGTGAAGATCTGAGTATGTAGTTTTTGACCTTATCTGGAACCTCCTATCTGAAAATTTGAAAATTCTTAAAAAATTCGTCCAAAATCTTGATGTCTCCAATCTCTTGTTTTGTACGTTTTTTCCACGTGTCTTGATATCCAATGTATCCCTGCAAAGTTTGGTGAAGATCTGAGTATGTCGTTTTTGACCTTATCTGGAACATCCTTTCTGAAAATTTGAAAATTGTTAAAAAATTCGTCCAAAATCTTGATGTCTCCAATCTCTTTTTTGTACGTTTTTTCCACGTGTCTTGACATCCAATGTATCCCTGCAAAGTTTGGTGAAGATCTGAGTATGTAGTTTTTGACCTTATCTGGAACCTCCCATCTGAAAATTTGAAAATTCTTAAAAAATTCGACCAAAATCTTGATGTCTCCAATCTTTTGTTTTGTACGTTTTTTCCACGTGTCTTGACACATAATGTATCCATGCAAAGTTTGGTGAAGATCTGAGTATGTAGTTTTTGACCTTATATGGAACCTCCTATCTGAAAATTTGAAAATTCCTAAAAAATCCGTGCAAAATCTTGATGACCCCAATCTCTTGTTTTGTACGTTTTTTCCACGTGCCTTGACATCCAATGTATCCATGCAAAGTTTGGTGAAGATCTGAGTATGTCGTTTTTGACCTTATCTGGAACCTCCCATCTGAAAATTTGAAAATTCTTAAAAAATTCGTCGAAAATCTTGATGTCTCCAATCTCTTGTTTTGTACGTTTTTTCCACGTGTCTTGACATGCAAAGTATCCCTGCAACGTTTGGTGAAGATCTGAGTATGTAGTTTTTGACCTTATCTGGAACCTCCTATCTGAAAATTTGAAAATTCTTCAAAAATTCGTCCAAAATCTTGATGTCTCCAATCTTTTGTTTTGTACGTTTTTTCCACGTGTCTCGACCTCCAATGTATCCCTGCAAAGTTTGGTGAAGATCTGAGTATGTCGTTTTTGACCTTATCTGGAACATCCTTTCTGAAAATTTGAAAATTCTTAAAAAATTCGTCGAAAATCTTGATGTCTCCAATCTCTTGTTTTGTACGTTTTTTCCACGTGTCTTGACATCCAATGTATCCCTGCAAAGTTTGGTGAAGATCTGAGTATGTAGTTTTTGACCTTATATGGAACCTCCTTTCTGAAAATTTGAAAATTCTCAAAAAATTCGTCCATAACCTTGATGTCTCCAATCTCTTGTTTTGTACGTTTTTTCCACGTGTCTTGACATCCAATGTATCCCTGCAAAGTTTGGTGAAGATCTGAGTATGTAGTTTTTGACCTTATATGGAACTTCCTATCTGAAAATTTGAAAATTCTTAAAAAATTCGTCCAAAATCTTGATGTCACCAATCCTATGTTTTGTATGTTTTTTCCACGTGTCTTGACATCCAATGAATCCATGCAAAGTTTGGTGAAGATCTGAGTATGTCGTTTTTGACCTTATCTGGAACCTCCCATCTGAAAATTTGAAAATTCTTAAAAAATTCGTCGAAAATCTTGATGTCTCCGATCTCTTGTTTTGTACGTTTTTTCCACGTGTCTTGACATGCAAAGTATTCCTGCAAAGTTTGGTGAAGATCTGAGTATGTAGTTTTTGACCTCATCTGGAACCTCCTATCTGAAAATTTGAAAATTCTTAAAAAATTCGTCCAAAATTTTGATGTCTCCAATCTCTTGTTTTGTACGTTTTTTCCACGTGTCTTGACATCCAATGTATCCCTGCAATGTTTGGTGAAGATCTGAGTATGTAGTTTTTGACCTTATCTGGAACCTCCCATCTGAAAATTTGAAAATTCCTAAAAAATCCGTCCAAAATCTTGATGACCCCAATCTCTTGTTTTGTACGTTTTTTCCACGTGTCTTGACATCCAATGTATCCCTGCAAAGTTTGGTGAAGATCTGAGTATGTAGTTTTTGACCTTATCTGGAACCTCCTATCTGAAAATTTGAAAATTCTTAAAAAATTCGTCCAAAATCTTGATGTCTCCAATCTCTTGTTTTGTACGTTTTTTCCACGTGTCTTGATATCCAATGTATCCCTGCAAAGTTTGGTGAAGATTTGAGTATGTCGTTTTTGACCTTATCTGGAACATCCTTTCTGAAAATTTGAAAATTGTTAAAAAATTCGTCCAAAATCTTGATGTCTCCAATCTCTTTTTTGTACGTTTTTTCCACGTGTCTTGACATCCAATGTATCCCTGCAAAGTTTGGTGAAGATCTGAGTATGTAGTTTTTGACCTTATCTGGAACCTCCCATCTGAAAATTTGAAAATTCTTAAAAAATTCGACCAAAATCTTGATGTCTCCAATCTTTTGTTTTGTACGTTTTTTCCACGTGTCTTGACACATAATGTATCCATGCAAAGTTTGGTGAAGATCTGAGTATGTAGTTTTTGACCTTATATGGAACCTCCTATCTGAAAATTTGAAAATTCCTAAAAAATCCGTGCAAAATCTTGATGACCCCAATCTCTTGTTTTGTACGTTTTTTCCACGTGCCTTGACATCCAATGTATCCATGCAAAGTTTGGTGAAGATCTGAGTATGTCGTTTTTGACCTTATCTGGAACCTCCCATCTGAAAATTTGAAAATTCTTAAAAAATTCGTCGAAAATCTTGATGTCTCCAATCTCTTGTTTTGTACGTTTTTTCCACGTGTCTTGACATGCAAAGTATCCCTGCAACGTTTGGTGAAGATCTGAGTATGTAGTTTTTGACCTTATCTGGAACCTCCTATCTGAAAATTTGAAAATTCTTCAAAAATTCGTCGAAAATCTTGATGTCTCCAATCTCTTGTTTTGTACGTTTTTTCCACGTGTCTTGACATCCAATGTATCCCTGCAGTGTTTGGTGGAGATCTGAGTATGTAGTTTTTGACCTTATCTGGGACCTCCTATCAGAAAATTTGAAAATTCTTCAAAAATTCGTCCAAAATCTTGATGTCTCCAATCTTTTGTTTTGTACGTTTTTTCCACGTGTCTCGACCTCCAATGTATCCCTGCAAAGTTTGGTGAAGATCTGAGTATGTCGTTTTTGACCTTATCTGGAACATCCTTTCTGAAAATTTGAAAATTCTTAAAAAATTCGTCGAAAATCTTGATGTCTCCAATCTCTTGTTTTGTACGTTTTTTCCACGTGTCTTGACATCCAATGTATCCCTGCAAAGTTTGGTGAAGATCTGAGTATGTAGTTTTTGACCTTATATGGAACCTCCTTTCTGAAAATTTGAAAATTCTCAAAAAATTCGTCCATAACCTTGATGTCTCCAATCTCTTGTTTTGTACGTTTTTTCCACGTGTCTTGACATCCAATGTATCCCTGCAAAGTTTGGTGAAGATCTGAGTATGTAGTTTTTGACCTTATATGGAACCTCCTATCTGAAAATTTGAAAATTGTTAAAAAATTCGTCCAAAATCTTGATGTCACCAATCCTATGTTTTGTATGTTTTTTCCACGTGTCTTGACATCCAATGTATCCATGCAAAGTTTGGTGAAGATCTGAGTATGTCGTTTTTGACCTTATCTGGAACCTCCCATCTGAAAATTTGAAAATTCTTAAAAAATTCGTCGAAAATCTTGATGTCTCCGATCTCTTGTTTTGTACGTTTTTTCCACGTGTCTTGACATGCAAAGTATTCCTGCAAAGTTTGGTGAAGATCTGAGTATGTAGTTTTTGACCTTATATGGAACCTCCTATCTGAAAATTTGAAAATTCTTAAAAAATTCGTCCAAAATCTTGATGTCTCCAATCTCTTGTTTTGTACGTTTTTTCCACGTGTCTTGACATCCAATGTATCCCTGCAAAGTTTGGTGAAGATCTGAGTATGTAGTTTTTGACCTTATCTGGAACCTCCCATCTGAAAATTTGAAAATTCCTAAAAAATCCGTGCAAAATCTTGATGACCCCAATCTCTTGTTTTGTACGTTTTTTCCACGTGTCTTGACATCCAATGTATCCATGCAAAGTTTGGTGAAGATCTGAGTATGTCGTTTTTGACCTTATCTGGAACCTCCCATCTGAAAATTTGAAAATTCTTAAAAAATTCGTCGAAAATCTTGATGTCTCCAATCTCTTGTTTTGTACGTTTTTTCCACGTGTCTTGACATGCAAAGTATCCCTGCAACGTTTGGTGAAGATCTGAGTATGTAGTTTTTGACCCTATATGGAACCTCCTATCTGAAAATTTGAAAATTCTTCAAAAATTCGTCGAAAATCTTGATGTCTCCAATCTCTTGTTTTGTACGTTTTTTCCACGTGTCTTGACATCCAATGTATCCCTGCAATGTTTGGTGGAGATCTGAGTATGTAGTTTTTGACCTTATCTGGGACCTCCTATCAGAAAATTTGAAAATTCTTCAAAAATTCGTCCAAAATCTTGATGTCTCCAATCTCTTGTTTTGTACGTTTTTTCCACGTGTCTCGACCTCCAATGTATCCCTGCAAAGTTTGGTGAAGATCTGAGTATGTAGTTTTTGACCTTATATGGAACCTCCTTTCTGAAAATTTGAAAATTCTCAAAAAATTCGTCCATAATCTTGATGTCTCCAATCTCTTGTTTTGTACGCTTTTTCCACGTGTCTTGACATCCAATGTATCCCTGCAAAGTTTGGTGAAGATCTGAGTATGTAGTTTTTGACCTTATCTGGAACCTCCCATCTGAAAATTTGAAAATTCTTAAAAAATTCGACCAAAATCTTGATGTCTCCAATCTTTTGTTTTGTACGTTTTTTCCACGTGTCTTGACACATAATGTATCCATGCAAAGTTTGGTGAAGATCTGAGTATGTAGTTTTTGACCTCATCTGGAACCTCCTATCTGAAAATTTGAAAATTCTTAAAAAATTCGTCCAAAATTTTGATGTCTCCAATCTCTTGTTTTGTACGTTTTTTCCACGTGTCTTGACATCCAATGTATCCCTGCAATGTTTGGTGAAGATCTGAGTATGTAGTTTTTGACCTTATCTGGAACCTCCCATCTGAAAATTTGAAAATTCCTAAAAAATCCGTCCAAAATCTTGATGACCCCAATCTCTTGTTTTGTACGTTTTTTCCACGTGTCTTGACATCCAATGTATCCCTGCAAAGTTTGGTGAAGATCTGAGTATGTAGTTTTTGACCTTATCTGGAACCTCCTATCTGAAAATTTGAAAATTCTTAAAAAATTCGTCCAAAATCTTGATGTCTCCAATCTCTTGTTTTGTACGTTTTTTCCACGTGTCTTGATATCCAATGTATCCCTGCAAAGTTTGGTGAAGATCTGAGTATGTCGTTTTTGACCTTATCTGGAACATCCTTTCTGAAAATTTGAAAATTGTTAAAAAATTCGTCCAAAATCTTGATGTCTCCAATCTCTTTTTTGTACGTTTTTTCCACGTGTCTTGACATCCAATGTATCCCTGCAAAGTTTGGTGAAGATCTGAGTATGTAGTTTTTGACCTTATCTGGAACCTCCCATCTGAAAATTTGAAAATTCTTAAAAAATTCGACCAAAATCTTGATGTCTCCAATCTTTTGTTTTGTACGTTTTTTCCACGTGTCTTGACACATAATGTATCCATGCAAAGTTTGGTGAAGATCTGAGTATGTAGTTTTTGACCTTATATGGAACCTCCTTTCTGAAAATTTGAAAATTCTTAAAAAATTCGTCCAAAATCTTGATGTCTCCAATCTCTTGTTTTGTACGTTTTTTCCACGTGTCTTGACATCCAATGTATCCCTGCAAAGTTTGGTGAAGATCTGAGTATGTAGTTTTTGACCATATCTGGAACCTCCCATCTGAAAATTTGAAAATTCCTAAAAAATCCGTGCAAAATCTTGATGACCCCAATCTCTTGTTTTGTACGTTTTTTCCACGTGTCTTGACATCCAATGTATTCCCGCAATGTTTGGTGAAGATCTGAGTATGTAGTTTTTGACCTTATATGGAACCTCCTATCTGAAAATTTGAAAATTCTTAAAAAATTCGACCAAAATCTTGATGTTCCGAATCCTATGTTTTGTATGTTTTTTCCACGTGTCTTGACATCCAATGTATCCATGCAAAGTTTGGTGAAGATCTGAGTATGTAGTTTTTGACCTTATATTGAACCTCCCATCTGAAAATTTGAAAATTCTTAAAAAATTCGTCCAAAATCTTGATGACCCCAATCTCTTGTTTTGTACGTTTTTTCCACGTGTCTTGACATCCAATGTATCCCTGCAAAGTTTGGTGAAGATCTGAGTATGTAGTTTTTGACCTTATATGGAACCTCCTATCTGAAAATTTGAAAATTCTTAAAAAATTCGTCCAAAATCTTGATGTCTCCAATCTCTTGTTTTGTACGTTTTTTCCACGTGTCTCGACCTCCAATGGATCCCTGCAAAGTTTGGTGAAGATCTGAGTATGTCGTTTTTGACCTTATCTGGAACCTCCCATCTGAAAATTTGAAAATTCTTAAAAAATTCGTCGAAAATCTTGATGTCTCCGATCTCTTGTTTTGTACGTTTTTTCCACGTGTCTTGACATGCAAAGTATTCCTGCAAAGTTTGGTGAAGATCTGAGTATGTCGTTTTTGACCTCATCTGGAACCTCCCATCTGAAAATTTGAAAATTCTTAAAAAATTCGTCGAAAATCTTGATGTCTCCAATCTTTTGTTTTGTACGTTTTTTCCACGTGTCTTGACATGCAAAGTATCCCTGCAACGTTTGGTGAAGATCTGAGTATGTAGTTTTTGACCTTATCTGGAACCTCCTATCTGAAAATTTGAAAATTCTTCAAAAATTCGTCGAAAATCTTGATGTCTCCAATCTCTTGTTTTGTACGTTTTTTCCACGTGTCTTGACATCCAATGTATTCCTGCAATGTTTGGTGGAGATCTGAGTATGTAGTTTTAGACCTTATCTGGAACCTCCTATCTGAAAATTTGAAAATTCTTCAAAAATTCGTCCAAAATCTTGATGTCTCCAATCTCTTGTTTTGTACGTTTTTTCCACGTGTCTCGACCTCCAATGGATCCCTGCAAAGTTTGGTGAAGATCTGAGTATGTCGTTTTTGACCTTATCTGGAACATCCTTTCTGAAAATTTGAAAATTCTTAAAAAATTCGTCGAAAATCTTGATGTCTCCAATCTCTTGTTTTGTACGTTTTTTCCACGTGTCTTGACATCCAATGTATCCCTGCAAAGTTTGGTGAAGATCTGAGTATGTAGTTTTTGACCTTATCTGGAACCTCCTATCTGAAAATTTGAAAATTCTTAAAAAATTCGTCCAAAATCTTGATGTCTCCAATCTCTTGTTTTGTACGTTTTTTCCACGTGTCTCGACCTCCAATGGATCCCTGCAAAGTTTGGTGAAGATCTGAGTATGTCGTTTTTGACCTTATCTGGAACCTCCCATCTGAAAATTTGAAAATTCTTAAAAAATTCGTCGAAAATCTTGATGTCTCCGATCTCTTGTTTTGTACGTTTTTTCCACGTGTCTTGACATGCAAAGTATTCCTGCAAAGTTTGGTGAAGATCTGAGTATGTAGTTTTTGACCTCATCTGGAACCTCCTATCTGAAAATTTGAAAATTCTTAAAAAATTCGTCCAAAATCTTGATGTCTCCAATCTCTTGTTTTGTACGTTTTTTCCTCGTGTCTCGACCTCCAATGTATCCCTGCAAAGTTTGGTGAAGATCTGAGTTTGTAGTTTTTGACCTTATATGGAACCTCCTATCTGAAAATTTGAAAATTCTTGAAAAATTCGTCCAAAATCTTGATGTCACCAATCCTATGTTTTGTATGTTTTTTCCACGTGTCTTGACATCCAATGTATCCATGCAAAGTTTGGTGAAGATCTGAGTATGTCGTTTTTGACCTTATCTGGAACCTCCCATCTGAAAATTTGAAAATTCTTAAAAAATTCGTCGAAAATCTTGATGTCTCCGATCTCTTGTTTTGTACGTTTTTTCCACGTGTCTTGACATGCAAAGTATTCCTGCAAAGTTTGGTGAAGATCTGAGTATGTAGTTTTTGACCTCATCTGGAACCTCCTATCTGAAAATTTGAAAATTCTTAAAAAATTCGTCCAAAATTTTGATGTCTCCAATCTCTTGTTTTGTACGTTTTTTCCACGTGTCTTGACATCCAATGTATCCCTGCAATGTTTGGTGAAGATCTGAGTATGTAGTTTTTGACCTTATCTGGAACCTCCCATCTGAAAATTTGAAAATTCCTAAAAAATCCGTCCAAAATCTTGATGACCCCAATCTCTTGTTTTGTACGTTTTTTCCACGTGTCTTGACATCCAATGTATCCCTGCAAAGTTTGGTGAAGATCTGAGTATGTAGTTTTTGACCTTATCTGGAACCTCCTATCTGAAAATTTGAAAATTCTTAAAAAATTCGTCCAAAATCTTGATGTCTCCAATCTCTTGTTTTGTACGTTTTTTCCACGTGTCTTGATATCCAATGTATCCCTGCAAAGTTTGGTGAAGATCTGAGTATGTAGTTTTTGACCTTATCTGGAACCTCCTATCTGAAAATTTGAAAATTCTTAAAAAATTCGTCGAAAATCTTGATGTCTCCAATCTCTTGTTTTGTACGTTTTTTCCACGTGTCTTGACATCCAATGTATTCCTGCAATGTTTGGTGGAGATCTGAGTATGTAGTTTTAGACCTTATCTGGAACCTCCTATCTGAAAATTTGAAAATTCTTCAAAAATTCGTCCAAAATCTTGATGTCTCCAATCTCTTGTTTTGTACGTTTTTTCCACGTGTCTCGACCTCCAATGGATCCCTGCAAAGTTTGGTGAAGATCTGAGTATGTCGTTTTTGACCTTATCTGGAACATCCTTTCTGAAAATTTGAAAATTCTTAAAAAATTCGTCGAAAATCTTGATGTCTCCAATCTCTTGTTTTGTACGTTTTTTCCACGTGTCTTGACATCCAATGTATCCCTGCAAAGTTTGGTGAAGATCTGAGTATGTAGTTTTTGACCTCATCTGGAACCTCCTATCTGAAAATTTGAAAATTCTTAAAAAATTCGTCCAAAATTTTGATGTCTCCAATCTCTTGTTTTGTACTTTTTTTCCACGTGTCTTGACATCCAATGTATCCCTGCAATGTTTGGTGAAGATCTGAGTATGTAGTTTTTGACCTTATCTGGAACCTCCCATCTGAAAATTTGAAAATTCCTAAAAAATCCGTCCAAAATCTTGATGACCCCAATCTCTTGTTTTGTACGTTTTTTCCACGTGTCTTGACATGCAATGTATCCCTGCAAAGTTTGGTGAAGATCTGAGTATGTAGTTTTTGACCTTATCTGGAACCTCCTATCTGAAAATTTGAAAATTCTTAAAAAATTCGTCCAAAATCTTGATGTCTCCAATCTCTTGTTTTGTACGTTTTTTCCACGTGTCTTGATATCCAATGTATCCCTGCAAAGTTTGGTGAAGATCTGAGTATGTAGTTTTTGACCTTATCTGGAACCTCCTATCTGAAAATTTGAAAATTCTTAAAAAATTCGTCGAAAATCTTGATGTCTCCAATCTCTTGTTTTGTACGTTTTTTCCACGTGTCTTGACATCCAATGTATTCCTGCAATGTTTGGTGGAGATCTGAGTATGTAGTTTTAGACCTTATCTGGAACCTCCTATCTGAAAATTTGAAAATTCTTCAAAAATTCGTCCAAAATCTTGATGTCTCCAATCTCTTGTTTTGTACGTTTTTTCCACGTGTCTCGACCTCCAATGGATCCCTGCAAAGTTTGGTGAAGATCTGAGTATGTCGTTTTTGACCTTATCTGGAACATCCTTTCTGAAAATTTGAAAATTCTTAAAAAATTCGTCGAAAATCTTGATGTCTCCAATCTCTTGTTTTGTACGTTTTTTCCACGTGTCTTGACATCCAATGTATCCCTGCAAAGTTTGGTGAAGATCTGAGTATGTAGTTTTTGACCTTATATGGAACCTCCTATCTGAAAATTTGAAAATTCTTAAAAAATTCGTCCAAAATCTTGATGTCTCCAATCTCTTGTTTTGTACGTTTTTTCCACGTGTCTCGACCTCCAATGGATCCCTGCAAAGTTTGGTGAAGATCTGAGTATGTCGTTTTTGACCTTATCTGGAACCTCCCATCTGAAAATTTGAAAATTCTTAAAAAATTCGTCGAAAATCTTGATGTCTCCGATCTCTTGTTTTGTACGTTTTTTCCACGTGTCTTGACATGCAAAGTATTCCTGCAAAGTTTGGTGAAGATCTGAGTATGTAGTTTTTGACCTCATCTGGAACCTCCTATCTGAAAATTTGAAAATTCTTAAAAAATTCGTCCAAAATCTTGATGTCTCCAATCTCTTGTTTTGTACGTTTTTTCCACGTGTCTTGACATCCAATGTATCCCTGCAATGTTTGGTGAAGATCTGAGTATGTAGTTTTTGACCTTATCTGGAACCTCCCATCTGAAAATTTGAAAATTCCTAAAAAATCCGTCCAAAATCTTGATGACCCCAATCTCTTGTTTTGTACTTTTTTTCCACGTGTCTCGACCTCCAATGTATCCCTGCAAAGTTTGGTGAAGATCTGAGTATGTAGTTTTTGACCTTATATGGAACCTCCTATCTGAAAATTTGAAAATTCTTAAAAAATTCGTCCAAAATCTTGATGTCACCAATCCTATGTTTTGTATGTTTTTTCCACGTGTCTTGACATCCAATGTATCCATGCAAAGTTTGGTGAAGATCTGAGTATGTCGTTTTTGACCTTATCTGGAACCTCCCATCTGAAAATTTGAAAATTCTTAAAAAATTCGTCGAAAATCTTGATGTCTCCGATCTCTTGTTTTGTACGTTTTTTCCACGTGTCTTGACATGCAAAGTATTCCTGCAAAGTTTGGTGAAGATCTGAGTATGTAGTTTTTGACCTCATCTGGAACCTCCAATCTGAAAATTTGAAAATTCTTAAAAAATTCGTCCAAAATTTTGATGTCTCCAATCTCTTGTTTTGTACGTTTTTTCCACGTGTCTTGACATCCAATGTATCCCTGCAATGTTTGGTGAAGATCTGAGTATGTAGTTTTTGACCTTATCTGGAACCTCCCATCTGAAAATTTGAAAATTCCTAAAAAATCCGTCCAAAATCTTGATGACCCCAATCTCTTGTTTTGTACGTTTTTTCCACGTGTCTTGACATCCAATGTATCCCTGCAAAGTTTGGTGAAGATCTGAGTATGTAGTTTTTGACCTTATCTGGAACCTCCTATCTGAAAATTTGAAAATTCTTAAAAAATTCGTCCAAAATCTTGATGTCTCCAATCTCTTGTTTTGTACGTTTTTTCCACGTGTCTTGATATCCAATGTATCCCTGCAAAGTTTGGTGAAGATCTGAGTATGTCGTTTTTGACCTTATCTGGAACATCCTTTCTGAAAATTTGAAAATTGTTAAAAAATTCGTCCAAAATCTTGATGTCTCCAATCTCTTTTTTGTACGTTTTTTCCACGTGTCTTGACATCCAATGTATCCCTGCAAAGTTTGGTGAAGATCTGAGTATGTAGTTTTTGACCTTATCTGGAACCTCCTTTCTGAAAATTTGAAAATTCTCAAAAAATTCGTCCATAATCTTGATGTCTCCAATCTCTTGTTTTGTACGTTTTTTCCACGTGTCTTGACATCCAATGTATTCCTGCAATGTTTGGTGGAGATCTGAGTATGTAGTTTTAGACCTTATCTGGAACCTCCTATCTGAAAATTTGAAAATTCTTCAAAAATTCGTCCAAAATCTTGATGTCTCCAATCTCTTGTTTTGTACGTTTTTTCCACGTGTCTCGACCTCCAATGGATCCCTGCAAAGTTTGGTGAAGATCTGAGTATGTCGTTTTTGACCTTATCTGGAACATCCTTTCTGAAAATTTGAAAATTCTTAAAAAATTCGTCGAAAATCTTGATGTCTCCAATCTCTTGTTTTGTACGTTTTTTCCACGTGTCTTGACATCCAATGTATCCCTGCAAAGTTTGGTGAAGATCTGAGTATGTAGTTTTTGACCTTATATGGAACCTCCTATCTGAAAATTTGAAAATTCTTAAAAAATTCGTCCAAAATCTTGATGTCTCCAATCTCTTGTTTTGTACGTTTTTTCCACGTGTCTCGACCTCCAATGGATCCCTGCAAAGTTTGGTGAAGATCTGAGTATGTCGTTTTTGACCTTATCTGGAACCTCCCATCTGAAAATTTGAAAATTCTTAAAAAATTCGTCGAAAATCTTGATGTCTCCGATCTCTTGTTTTGTACGTTTTTTCCACGTGTCTTGACATGCAAAGTATTCCTGCAAAGTTTGGTGAAGATCTGAGTATGTAGTTTTTGACCTCATCTGGAACCTCCTATCTGAAAATTTGAAAATTCTTAAAAAATTCGTCCAAAATCTTGATGTCTCCAATCTCTTGTTTTGTACGTTTTTTCCACGTGTCTTGACATCCAATGTATCCCTGCAATGTTTGGTGAAGATCTGAGTATGTAGTTTTTGACCTTATCTGGAACCTCCCATCTGAAAATTTGAAAATTCCTAAAAAATCCGTCCAAAATCTTGATGACCCCAATCTCTTGTTTTGTACTTTTTTTCCACGTGTCTCGACCTCCAATGTATCCCTGCAAAGTTTGGTGAAGATCTGAGTATGTAGTTTTTGACCTTATATGGAACCTCCTATCTGAAAATTTGAAAATTCTTAAAAAATTCGTCCAAAATCTTGATGTCACCAATCCTATGTTTTGTATGTTTTTTCCACGTGTCTTGACATCCAATGTATCCATGCAAAGTTTGGTGAAGATCTGAGTATGTCGTTTTTGACCTTATCTGGAACCTCCCATCTGAAAATTTGAAAATTCTTAAAAAATTCGTCGAAAATCTTGATGTCTCCGATCTCTTGTTTTGTACGTTTTTTCCACGTGTCTTGACATGCAAAGTATTCCTGCAAAGTTTGGTGAAGATCTGAGTATGTAGTTTTTGACCTCATCTGGAACCTCCAATCTGAAAATTTGAAAATTCTTAAAAAATTCGTCCAAAATTTTGATGTCTCCAATCTCTTGTTTTGTACGTTTTTTCCACGTGTCTTGACATCCAATGTATCCCTGCAATGTTTGGTGAAGATCTGAGTATGTAGTTTTTGACCTTATCTGGAACCTCCCATCTGAAAATTTGAAAATTCCTAAAAAATCCGTCCAAAATCTTGATGACCCCAATCTCTTGTTTTGTACGTTTTTTCCACGTGTCTTGACATCCAATGTATCCCTGCAAAGTTTGGTGAAGATCTGAGTATGTAGTTTTTGACCTTATCTGGAACCTCCTATCTGAAAATTTGAAAATTCTTAAAAAATTCGTCCAAAATCTTGATGTCTCCAATCTCTTGTTTTGTACGTTTTTTCCACGTGTCTTGATATCCAATGTATCCCTGCAAAGTTTGGTGAAGATCTGAGTATGTCGTTTTTGACCTTATCTGGAACATCCTTTCTGAAAATTTGAAAATTGTTAAAAAATTCGTCCAAAATCTTGATGTCTCCAATCTCTTTTTTGTACGTTTTTTCCACGTGTCTTGACATCCAATGTATCCCTGCAAAGTTTGGTGAAGATCTGAGTATGTAGTTTTTGACCTTATCTGGAACCTCCCATCTGAAAATTTGAAAATTCTTAAAAAATTCGACCAAAATCTTGATGTCTCCAATCTTTTGTTTTGTACGTTTTTTCCACGTGTCTTGACACATAATGTATCCATGCAAAGTTTGGTGAAGATCTGAGTATGTAGTTTTTGACCTTATATGGAACCTCCCATCTGAAAATTTGAAAATTCTTAAAAAATTCGTCCAAAATCTTGATGTCTCCAATCTCTTGTTTTGTACGTTTTTTCCACGTGTCTTGACATCCAATGTATCCCTGCAAAGTTTGGTGAAGATCTGAGTATGTAGTTTTTGACCTTATCTGGAACCTCCCATCTGAAAATTTGAAAATTCCTAAAAAATCCGTGCAAAATCTTGATGACCCCAATCTCTTGTTTTGTACGTTTTTTCCACGTGTCTTGACATCCAATGTATCCATGCAAAGTTTGGTGAAGATCTGAGTATGTCGTTTTTGACCTTATCTGGAACCTCCCATCTGAAAATTTGAAAATTCTTAAAAAATTCGTCGAAAATCTTGATGTCTCCAATCTCTTGTTTTGTACGTTTTTTCCACGTGTCTTGACATGCAAAGTATCCCTGCAACGTTTGGTGAAGATCTGAGTATGTAGTTTTTGACCTTATCTGGAACCTCCCATCTGAAAATTTGAAAATTCCTAAAAAATCCGTCGAAAATCTTGATGTCTCCAATCTCTTGTTTTGTACGTTTTTTCCACGTGTCTTGACATCCAATGTATCCCTGCAATGTTTGGTGGAGATCTGAGTATGTAGTTTTTGACCTTATCTGGGACCTCCTATCAGAAAATTTGAAAATCCTTCAAAAATTCGTCCAAAATCTTGATGTCTCCAATCTCTTGTTTTGTACGTTTTTTCCACGTGTCTCGACCTCCAATGTATCCCTGCAAAGTTTGGTGAAGATCTGAGTATGTCGTTTTTGACCTTATCTGGAACATCCTTTCTGAAAATTTGAAAATTCTAAAAAAATTCGTCGAAAATCTTGATGTCTCCAATCTCTTGTTTTGTACGTTTTTTCCACGTGTCTTGACATCCAATGTATCCCTGCAAAGTTTGGTGAAGATCTGAGTATGTAGTTTTTGACCTTATATGGAACCTCCTTTCTGAAAATTTGAAAATTCTCAAAAAATTCGTCCATAATCTTGATGTCTCCAATCTCTTGTTTTGTACGTTTTTTCCACGTGTCTTGACATCCAATGTATCCCTGCAAAGTTTGGTGAAGATCTGAGTATGTAGTTTTTGACCTTATATGGAACCTCCTATCTGAAAATTTGAAAATTCTTAAAAGTAGTGCTATTGGGTTGTTTCAAAGTAGTACTTAGTAGGTATGCCTTTTTTTTATCAATTGAATATCACTTTTTGACATATTTTGACAATTTTTTGTCGATGTTTTAGCGTTTAGCGATGTTTTAGTACCAATTTTCACTATACTCATTTTTTCCCCACTCGTACTTGGTAGGTATATTATGATGTTACGTGATGCAACTTAACCTATCTTTTTTTTACGATTATTTAATTTTTTTACGATCCTAAGTGATATAACTTAACCTATTATTTTTTTATTTAGGTACTGTTTGAACGTTATTATTTGAGGATCATATTTTGTAGGTATTTTTTTTTATCAATCGAATATCACTTTTTGACATATTTTGACAATTTTTTGTCGATGTTATAGCGTTTAGCGATGTTTTAGTACAAATTTTCATCGCACTTATTTTTTCCCCACTCGTACTTGGTAGGTATATCACGATCTTACGTGATACAACTTAACCTATCTTTTTTTTTACGATTTTTTAATTTTCTTACGATCCTAAGTGATATAACTTAACCTATCATTTTTTTTATTTACGCACCGAACTAACCTACAAGGGGGACTCTGTTTGTTTTAATATTTCAGTATTATAAGGTTTTCACAAATTTTATATAACCTAAAATGTGTTGCATGTTGATTTTTAGTATGTGGCAATTTTTTATGAATTTTAAAACTGTTCCGTCACCCTCTCGTTCTTCACGTCGTGGACGAAGGACTTCTCCGCAATCAGGATGACACTGCATAGGGTATCCTCGGGCAGCGCGTCGTGGAACTCGCAGACGATCTTGATGTTGGTTCGATCGTTGACCACAACCTTCTTCCTCTTAGATGTGTTGATGACGGTCATGGGTCTCCGGGCTTTGAATTCGCTGGGCGTGTAGTACATGTCCACGCTTCCCTCGGTCACGCGTTTGTAAGCCGTGTAAGCTTCGTAAAGTTTGAGGTAATCGTTTTTGGTCACGTCGAGGTTGTAATTCTCGCGCGGGAACACTTCGTTGCGTCCATTCTTCAGATAAACGTTCTTGATCTTGCAGTCGTCGAACTTGCTGGAATCTTTCTCCTGATTGTTATCGCGCCCGGTCTGAAAAAGCACTACGACGAAATCTGGCATGTCGAACTGTATGTTGTTGAACTGCGTCGTCACGTCGAATTCCATGTGACTTCCCGACGCCATCTTCTGCACGCACTGGTAACCGTGAAAGTGAATCAACACCTGCGGACTTTTCAAGATCTCCGCTTTGTACTTGAGGGCGTAGTTCGTTTCGTATTCCACCACCGGCATTCTCAATTCCATGCTTCGGATGAGGCATTTCGCCGCTTCGGGTAAAGTGTTGGCTATCGGCGTGGTGCCGTCCGGACCCAAAGTAGCGTATCGCATCAGTGCGTCGTTGTCGTTGGCCGCTCTTCGAAACGTGACCCTCAGTCCTCCCTTCCACATGATCTCCTTGTAGTCCGAGAAGAAACCAGGCAGCAGACGCATGGGAAAGAGCACCGTGTGACTTTTCGTCGATATTTTGGACTCGGCTTCGAATCCCCCGGCCTGGTAGTACGCTGCGTCCGTTTTGGATAATTTCAACGTTCCCACTGCCGTCGACGTGATGCCTGGATAATCTATTCTGTCGATGACGGTGTTGTGTTTCCTCACCTCCACCTGCGAGAACAGGTAAGGCACGAAGTTGTCCACGAGTATCAAGTTTGCTGCTGCGGGAAACGCGTCTCCGCTTTCCTTCTTCACCACGTCGAATTGAAGGTAGAGGTCCGCTCTGTGAGGATGAATGAACCCATCGCCTACGTCCACATCGTATTCGATCTCCCTGTTCGCCTCGTTGAGATTGGCGAACGTGCGACGGTTGGGAGGGAAAGATTGCAATTCGTAACTTTCGATTTGCTCCATTTTACATGTATGGTTATTTATTATACGTTGATCTCCACGATGGCCGTCGTAGTGGCACCTGCAAAATCCACCACGTCTCCTTTCTCGTTCGTCACCACCAACTCTATGTCGTCTATGCGGTTGCGACATACCGGAAAATAGATCGGCGAAGAGGGCGTGTAGATGATCGGTTCCATGAACTCGGAACTTGGTTTGAAAGTGGCTATGATTCCCGTCTGCTTGTGACTTCCTAACAATCCGTCCGAAGATTTCGTGATCATACCTTCGGCCACGTTACAGTGTACGTTCAGAGTCTCTATGGCCAAGAATTTAGGAATGTTGACTGCCGTGTGCTTGATGCCGGCTTCGAGTTTGGTGTCGTTCTCGAAACCTAAAAGTTCTCCCATGGTGCCCAGGTCCACGGTCTCCGTCGCGGATAGGATTTCCACTCTGTGCGTGACCGAATTTTGAGAAAGGTATGTGCCTTTGGGTAACTGAGCTTGCAAAGTGGAAAGATTGTATTGTCCTGGCGTGACGACGATGTGTTCGCTTCCGACGCTAATTTTGTTGTTGTGCTGCGTAACATTGGGTATGAGGTACATGCTGTAGAATGCACGCAGAGCCACGGATTTAGGATAGACGATGTCGTCGTGCAGCGTGAGTTTCAAGATTGAAGATTCGCTCGTGAGATGGAACACGCCCATCCTAGTGATGCTGTTTGAGGTTCCACAATGCTTTCTGGAAATCTTCGACCGTAGGGTTATTTATTTTAGAGAGAAACGCGAGCACGGAGAGGCAGAGATGACCGCAGTTCACGTCTCCGAAATTTTGAATGCGTTCGTCGTTGTAGTATATGGAGGTTTTGTTCGTTTTCAGATAATGAACTAAATTTGTAGGTGGAACACCTCCGAAAGAATCGAAAACGAATGCTTTATCATTGTCGTTTTTGTGGTAACATATCCAATGCGTGCCTGGATTTTCTTGACCGTCCAAGTTGACTACTCCGCATTCTCTTCTTTTAACGCTTGAAGGTAACGAGTCGGACATGAAAACTCCTCTGAAGTGTTTGATTCGTAACGGTCCGATCAGAGATTCAATGTCTCGGTTGGTGAGTGCTTCTGTTTCTTTTTTTTAAACTTTTTCATCACGCCCTTCCCCTTTTTCTTCTCCATGGCCAGGTTGTGACGTTTCTGTTCTTCCAACTCGGCCTTGTTCTTCTTCGAGTCGATGACGGTTTTCGCGATGGCGGCACTTCCGCCGGCCAAACTTCCAACGGCCCCCAATGCTGCCAGGATGGCCGGGATGCTGAATATGAAACCTCCGATCTTTTGCTGTTTCCGCGAACGCTGCAATCTTTTCAATTGAGGTGTGCTGAGCAGCAATTTCATTCCGTGTCCTTTCGACAAGCAAGAACGTTTCTTCTCGCGTTGTTTCTTGGTGAGTAACCCATCGAGGGCACCTAGATTTTTAAGATTGGAGTATGGTATCTGGTACACGACACCCTTGGGCTTCATGTTGATGCTCTATGTGTTATTTTCACGGTATGTTATTTATATATATATTCTGAGATTTTTTTTGTGTAGTTTTTTTACGGTATGTTATTTATATATTTTCAAGGCCTCGCAGTCGTTACACAAATTCTATTACGTGCTTTGTTTTCTTGCCAAGAAGTTCCTTTGTCCCCTTGTACACGATTCGAGTTTTGTTCTCGATTAAAATAGATAGCTTCTCGTCGGATAACATGTTAGCGTATCGATCTGGTAAAAATAGACTGTATTGTGCGTTGAGCAACAGGCGTACCTTGGGACCATACTGGGTAGAAACGATTGAACCGGAAGTTATCGTGTAAGGTTTGTCGACTTCCAATTCCTGAATTTTTACATACTCGACTGACAAATTTAGCATTTGTTTTAATGCTTGGAGATCACTTATTTTTTCGGTCGTCATATCAAGAAAAATTTCAAAGTGTTAGAGAGAAATTTAATTGTTTTTCACGATGTGTGTTATTTATATATACCGAAGATTATTTTTTTTTTCACGATGTGTGTTATTTATATATCAAGTTTTTTTTTTTCACGATTTGTATCGAAGATTTTTTAACAGAGGAAGAAAGTCCGTGCTTCCGAAAACGCGAGGATGTGCGTAAGGATATCTTCCTTCTCCTGCATAGACTTGTACCAATCATCAGTATACCATCTTCTTCCCTGCATCGCCTCGTACAGTTCGTCCGACCTATCGTCCAAATTTTGCCCTGCAGCCAAAAGCAGAATGTTGAGATCACCGCACCTCAGGCCGCTGATCTCCCGAAGAAGGTTCTTGAGAACCATTTCACAAGGGATGCGAAATTCCGGCATTGTTCTTGCTATGTTTACAAGTTTATTAACATCTCCGTTAACTACCTTTTTGAATATTTTAGATAGTAGCTCGGGTGGCAAATTAGTTATGCAATCCATGTTGTTTTTTTACTGTATGTTATTTATATACCCCACCCCAATTTTTGTTTCGTGTTCATGGCGATGGTGGTGCCCAGTGCGGCGACCCGTTCACCCAACGATGCGTCTCTGCTCACGAATCTTTCGAAAGCTGCATGTTCCAATTTTTTGTCTGCTTCGTGACGTGCATCCAGATCCGTCTGCGTAGTGTTGTAAGCGATGTCGTGATCTTTGCATGCGGCGTCCAACGGATTCACACCCTTGTCTCCTCTCTCCAATCTTTTCTCGAGTTTGGTACCCGGCCCGCAGTACTGGTAGCCAGGTAGATGCATCTCGAAAGGTAACTTGTTGATGATGTCGTTCACGAGTCCCTTTCCTTCGGCCACGTTCCAAAATTTCGGAGGCAGCGTGTTGATGATTTTGATCAGGTAACCTATGCCCTTGTCGTCGTTCACGATGAAGTTGGAAAGTTTCGTGCTGATCATGTCCACGATGCCAACCTTCTCGTTGTAGAAATTACGGTTGCCTGCATTCTCTTCGCCGGCTATCACCAACAATCGGTCCACGAGTTTCCTAACGTCGTCCACCCAAACGAATTCTTTGGGTAACGTGTTGTAGCGTTTGACGCCGCTGCCTGTTTTGACCTGGTTCCAAATCGGTTTGATGAGATTCCTGTACTTCTCGCCGCTGCTCGATTTCACCCTATTCTGCGAGGCGTCGTTGTTCTGGTACAAGGCATCCGTCATGATCAGAATTTCCTTGTAACTTTGGTAATCTTCGTCGGTGTAATCTTTCGGCTGCTTTTTGGCGACGAGTTCCCACAGTCCCACCGTACCCGGATACCTGGTCCAACTATCCTTGTCGCCTAAATTGACTTTAATGTCGTTGCCTTCGAAGGTCACCTTCGATTTCCCAATCTTCCACACCACACCGCCGCCTTCGTTGGTTTCCATGCTGGGATACAATCCGAACACTTCATCCTTGTCGAATTTCCCCGTGCTCAGGTAGTCTCGTGCCAAAGGTCCCAACTCGATCTTATCCGAAGACGACGACGTGCTGCCTATGGCTCGACGTCGTGCCGGTGCATCCTTCAGTTCGAACGGCGTCGAAGGAATGCTCGAAATGGGCGTGGGTACGGCGTAACTTTTAGCTGCGAGCGGTACGAGTTCATTAATCAAATTTTTATTTTGTTCCGTGACACTTTTAATTTCTTTACCTAGACCGCTGATGGCATCGATCACAGGTTGATCCTGACGTTTCTTCTCTTCGTAGAATCCGCGATTCTCGGATTTCCAACCTTTGAAGCGTTTCGCGAGGTAATCGCGAAGCTTGAGATTTTCGTCTTCGATTTTTCGTTTCGTCATGACGTTATTTATATACGTCGTTTCTCACAACGTTGCAACGTTTAGAAAGTTGTTGATTTTGTTTCTGTATTTTCCGTCGTTGGGTTTCCTCGTCATGTCGATCGTCGCGAATCCGAAATCGTCACCGTTCCAGCAAGTAGAGCAGCAGCCTTCCGAAAATTGATTGTAGTTCATGTCTCCGCCTACGTAGTCATCGTACGCATGCTTGAGGTTGGTGTGATCTTGACGAAACAAACATATGAAATTGGCGTTGTCGCGCACTAACTGTTTTGGAATTTTGGAAAACGTTTGAGCTAGGTAAAAACAATCCATTCCTTTGTGACGACCTTGCGTGAAAAAGTTGCGAATTTCATTTTGATTTTCCAGGATGGCGTCGTCGAACACAACAACTGAATTTTCACGACAATCGTCGAGTGGTTTTATTTCCGAGGCGAACGTTGCAATGTCCAGACCATCGTACAGTTTCATCAGTTGCTGGTATTTGGATTGCTCCAAACTTTTCGAGAACACGTACAGGTGCCTGTTCTTCCAATCTAACCAATTCGGTGCGAGGAGAAAATTGTCCACGAGCAGTGTCGTTTTCCCACACCCCGAAGGACCTACGATCAGACAGCGGATGCTGTCGGGAAGCAACTCGCCGTTCTTTTTCTTCGTTTGACTTTCCGGATCCGGTAGACGCTTCACCACGTTCCACGTACTCACAAGATCACTTCGTCCGCATCGATCCAACTCTTTTCCGGAAGTCCCAGCCATTTGACCAAACGTTTGTCACCTTTCCTACGCAATACTTTCTCGATGAGGTACGTGTCGGGGTGTTTGGTTTTAGAGAGTTCCTCTTCGTAAAATCTTCCTTTCAAAATCTCGCCGCTACTATCTTTTATTATATACGTGTGTCGGTTTCCAGGTAGAACTCGAACCACCGTAAAGAGTTCCGTGCTCCAATTTTTTGTGAATCCCTTCTCGAAGGTGCGTTTGAATTTGCTGATCCTCACCTGGTCTCCAATTTTGTATTTAGCTTTTTTTGTCGTGGGTGTGTACTTTGGACAGTAAACTGTAGAAATTAAACGCTGCTCGTCGGACTTGGTAACGTCGGCTGGCTTCATGCCTATTGTTCTGTGTGCCGTGTGATTATAGGTGTCGACGAGTTCCGGCAGGATGTCGACCCATTTGTAATTTCCCCGAAGCGTGAATCGTTTCCACATGTGTGTTTTCAAGGTTCGATTGAATCTTTCCACGATGCTGGCTTTGATGTGACTGAAGCTCGAATAATGTCGAATCTTGTGTTTTTGAATAAATTTTTGGAATACGGCGTTGTAAAATTCTTTACCGTTGTCCGTTTGCAGAAACCATGGTCGTCTGCCGCCGCTTTCGCGAAAAATTGTCTTGAATGCTTCCGTGACGCACGTTCCCGTTTTCGCCTTCAAAGGTAGAGCCCATGCGAATTTCGAAAACGTGTCTATGACGGTGAGGAGGTACTTGTTGCCCTTGTTCAATTTATGTACGTTTTTCAAATTGCCGCTACTCATCTCCACGAGGTCGCTTTGCCAGAGGTCGTCGATGCCCTTGGTTACCACAGCCAAACGTTCGTAGTTGCGGCGTGCAGGTTTATGCAATTCTTCGACGATGGCCTGCCTAGACATTTTTTGTTTAGAGATTACGTTTCAAGAGAAGCACAAGCGTGATGGGATTCAAAGAGGGTGGCACTTCGCTCGTGTTTTGAATGATCAGCTTATCGCCGGCACTCACGTCGAAAACGGTGAGATCTTCGTCTTCGTGTATTTCATATATGTTGCGCGTTTCGTTCCAACGTGCCAGAGGAATGTTTCCTGCTTTCTGGACACCACGATTCGATATCAAAGTCATGGTGGGAACGCTAGCTTTTCTGCCGTGAGACCAGTACGAAAATTCGTTTATCTGAATCGTGCCATCGAGGAGAAACTTGTAGTACGGATGATAAGGATGCAACATGTACAGTTTGTTACCTTCGACGAACGTGGAGATTCTCTGTTGATTGGGTACGCTGTTGATTTCGATGGCTTGCAGAGAATGCAGTTTAGCGAATTTAGTGTCGACGCTAACGAGGTTACTGTGAACTTGTCCGAGTTTATTTTCGATGGGCAGCAAATGCTCGACTATGGTATCCGTTACGGCAGAAAACGACGGTTTGATTTTCACTTCCACGTTCAACTGCTTGTAGTTTTCGTTGAGTTCTTGCAACTTGGCACCGAAAGAGGCCAGCGTCGATTCCTGCGTGGATTCCAGCACTCCAACTTGATCTCTGATGTTGACGACGATGTTCTGAAGGTTCTCGACTTGATTCAATTTCGAGCTCTTCTCGGTAAGATCGTTCACGATGCTTCGCATCTCTGTAAACTGCGCGTGAAGGTCTGCGACGCTCTGCGAAGTGGGCAGCGTCGACACCAGCGAACTAATTTCGTCTCGAATCTGTTCCACGTTCGCCGTTTCCGTTTCCAGTCGTTTAAGCATTCGAGATATGTTCCTTTTCAAAGCGTGCAATTCTTTGGAGGTGGGGAGATTGGTCACTTTACTCTCGAGATCGCTCAAAGAACTTTTGATGTCGCTCGAATCGGATAGTGCCGTCACTGCCGTTTTCAATTTTTCCAAATCTTCGCTCGAAGGCACGCTCGTCCGTAACGATTCCAAGTCACCCTGTATGTTGTCCAGTACGTGATGAAAATGAGCGAGATTCGTTTCGACGTTCAAATTTTCTAAATATTCGATTTTATGCTGAACCGTGCTCAACGTGTCTTGAATGCTCGTCAACGCTCTCGCTTCAGCGTGAATATTTTTAATTTCTTCGTTGATCAATTCCAAGGACGCCTGAAGCGTAGCGATGGTGGTTTGAATGTGTTCGAAATCTTGATAGGCCTCCAATTGAATTTTTATGTTCGCGACGCTTTTACCGATGACCTGCAGTTCGTCCGACGATGGTAGGTTCGTCATTGTATCTTCCAAAGTCTGCAACTTGGATTTAATTTCTTCCAACGTGCTGGTGAATTCTTCTTGTAATTTGGAAACGACGACATGCAAGCGTTCTGCGTCTATATCGTTCACGACGGTTTGAAGTTCAGAGAAATTCTTTTCTATTGCGGAAGTTCGTTCTTCGATTTCGAGTTTCAATTTTTCCAAATCTTCATTTTTCGATTGAAATTGCTGTAATTTGGCCAAATCATTTTGAAGCGAATCCACGCTCAACTGTATATTTTGAACGTTGTCGTAAGAAGGTACGTCGACATAATTTTTTATGAGCGTTTTCAGTTCGGAATCGATTTTCAGAATGGGGTCGAGACATTGCGTTTGGAGCGTAGCGATTTCCGACTCTAAACTTTTGTTTAAGGTTTCCTGCAAAGCGATCAAATCGGTCCTCAACTTCTTAACTCGAATGTCCAACATGAGAATCTCTTCTGCGTGGTCCACACGCTTGGTGTTGCCGAAAATGTCGTTAGGCATTTTGTTAACGGTTATTTATAATAGGATAGACGATTCGTAATTCTACGAAGAGAGGAATAAGTTTGTCGTAATCTCCGAGGAGTTCCATGTAAAGATAATCTCCTGCGGACACATCGTACGTAATGTTAGAAAGCATCTTGTCGTGCTTGATTCGAAAAATGTTCTTGCCGGTAGAAATTTTGATTTCGCCTGCGTTTTCCGGATTCACGGTGATTTGAAGTTTCCCGTCGATCGGAATTTCGTAGAAATGTAAATTGTTATTAAAAACATAAAACATCTTGCCCACATCGTCATTCAGTTTCGTCCAAATGCTGTTGAGGTGAATGATCAACAGACCGTTGAGTTTAGGTAACACGGAAGGTAGAAATTCATGATCTGTCGTCGTGCCGTGTACAGTCTCCATTGTTTGCTTTCGGAAACCAAAAAGATTCATTGTCCTTTGCTAGTTATTTATCGTGTATGTGAGACAGCTAAAGTTTATTTTTTTTTTCAATTGCATTGCCTACAATTTTTACTAATTTCTAAACGACAGTGCCCCCAAGGTAACGTGTGGATTCCGCAAGACAAAATACATCTTTTATCGTCATGCGGATCCAGCGCAATTTTCTTAACTTTGTTTGTGGTAAGCACGTGGTCTACGCTTTGTATCCTTGTCTCCAAACGTAGAATCCTCGACTGTGAATAGAGGCAATTGATGTAATCCTCGAACACAAGCTTGTTTTTCACAGTATTTTTACCAACACCTTTGGCTTTTTTGGTGATGCTGGTTTCTGTTTTCACCACATACATTTTGGAACGTAAGCCGGCGAACTCCAGAATGATTTCACCGTTGCATTCATCCTTCATTTTACCAAGCACTTTTTTATTGCGAGAAGGGAGATCAAATCTGTTTGGTTGAGGGAAGGAAGATGTGTCGAAATGATCAATCATTTTCGGTTGTTTCAAATTGTTGTAGAGGTCAGATGTCTGTACGGAATAAATAAAACTGTCCGTGTCCGTGTACAAAAGTGTTATATTTTCGTTATAGAAGGGTTTCATGACATTATAATAAAATTCAAACATATGCAGTTTAGATAAATCCAAAACCGTCGCCCCCACGTAGATTGGTTTGTTGAACTTGATTATTTTTTTATCCATCACAAACAGGGCCAGGTTTTCATCATATATATTTCGTGATTTGAATGTCGGCGATGCTATCAATTTTCTACATTTATTTGAATCGGGAACTAATCTCACGTCCACGTGCTTCCTGACATTCTCCATTGTTTTTCCGTAAACAGCATTATTCATGAGTTTAAAAAAATCTTTATCTAAATCTGACGTGGCGCGTGTTCTATGATACGTATTTTTTTCAATGTAAGGTTTTAACCACTCGGAATGTTTGAATTTCATTATTCTTCTCACATTTATTACTTGAACTCCCTTCTCAATTAAGAATTGAAGATTTTTGTAATGGAGAACGTATCTCTCTTTCCTATCCAATGTTAACAGAAGCTTACGTTGATTTGAATCAGGCGAACATTTTAGTTCGGGTGCAGGAGGTAGATCTTTGAAGTAATCGTGTAGATGGTCGGGGAATCCGAGGTCCGCCTCTATAAACAAGCCAAATTCACAGTCGTTGAAATTATTAATGTTAATGGAAGTGGTATCCACCCATTCGAACCCGCCGTAAGGAAGTTTTTGTATCATAGCATGTCCGTATAAATTATTTGCATCCACATAAAATATGTATTTCGATTGTTCGTTAGGATCGTATTCTTCTGTCATGTGAACGTTATTTGCTTTTGCATGTCTCTGTACGCATTGCACCATTCCACCTCGTATCCCCCTCTCGATAAAATATAACATGTCCACGTCCGGTATCAATTCGAGTTTTATTTTTGTCTGTAATAACATGGCAGACCACGCTAAGCCCGAGAGACCGTAAAAATATGCAGGATCTAATTTGTAAATATTCGCCGACGTTTTCCTGAATGCTTGAAAAACATCCGCGAGTATTGTCACGTCCAGTTTCAAGTAGGCATCGTGATAATCGCCGAGTGTCCTACATCCTAATTTGTCCCACATCCGTTGCGCGTGTTCGTATTCATCATCCGTGATTCCTTTCTCTCTGAGTCGACTGTAAAATTCTTTTTGAGGTGGAAGAGTGTCGTCGTTAAATTTAGAATTATCGCTAACATATTCGTAAGGATAAATCCCTTTACGTCTAATCATTTCTATGTCTACGGTGGGAAAATTAGCTCTTGTTATTCTAAATTGTTCAGCCGAAAGTTTGCTTGCAAGAGCGTCCAAGCTCGCAGATAAAAATCTGTAAGAATCTAAAAATCTCATCTCCACAGTTTTGTTTGTTCCCGGAATCAATACTCGCTTGCTGACACTGATGTACTTTTCTTCATTCTCTGCTAGAATATTTATCTTTTGTCTATCATATCCAAGATTCCGAATTAAGATATGGAAGTCGTAACCGCTGCCATTATGAAGGTATATGGGGACAAACGTAGGTTTTTGGATTTTTAGATTACACGTGTTACAGATTCCACCGATGTAGTTTCCGGTGAAGTGATTGTGGTGAAATACTTTCCGGTTCTCGTCGGTGAAACGTTGATCGCACACCGGACACGTTTCAATGTTATTGTGAGATTGAAGTTCATCGCTGGATAATGGAAGCATTGGTTTCGATTCGCGTAAGAGGCTGCCAATGGTCTCAACCTCTTCAACCATCTTTTCAAAAAAATGTTTGATTACGTCTGGTCCTCGGTAAACATACGGTTCATCTATCCTATCCTGTCGCACGACAACATATCCGAAACTCGAGGCTTCGTGCAACTGATACGGTGTTGTGGATGAAAGTTCGGGGTCTGGTTCGCAGTACGACAACGGTTTGAGAAAAGACTCAAAATCAGCAATGATGATTGCAGGATGTTCGAACAATGCCTTATGCATCCTAAATTCTTCGACCTCTTTTGATTTCGGCATCAACATGCAAGTTGGTCTGTTGTCACCGCAGTAAATTTTATGTTCGGCAAGTTTCTCGATAGCAATTTGACGACTATGAAGATTTTGATGATCACGTCGGTCACGATCGTCGAACATGGTTAGGCATCTCGGGCAAACTTCGATGTTGTTTGCATGCTTGGTTGATTGACTTCTGACCAAACGTGATAGTGAACGAATTAGCGTGTAGTGATGAACATCCTCGTTTGAAATTAGAAGGAGATTAATCACACGAGCATCGTCATCGTCGATATCGCTTATCCTGACGGGATGTACAAGATATTTATCTGACGTGAAGGAATACACATTAATAGCGATGCGTTTTCCTGCACGATTTTCGAACTTTGTTATATCCGACAATGTCACCGGGTATTTAATGTCAGACATTACACTTTCAAACTCGGTCTCGTATTGTTTGTAATTAGAAACCTGTTCTGGATTATTTGACCAATGAACAGGATGCAGTGCAGCCAACACGCACCAGAGAAAACACTTGTTATCGCTGTTCTGTATATTTAACACAGCCCTCTTGTGTTGAATGTTCGGTGGAAGAGGAACGTAGCTGGAAGCTCGAAGAGGCGAGAATCGGTTCACGTAAACAGTTAACGTGTGAGGACTTCCACATAGAGACCATCCCGACCCTTTAGCCTCGAAATCGTCATGTTTCTTAACCAGCTCGTTGGAAACTTTATAATAGAAGTTGTCCAAATTTTCGACGTTCGCCAAATAAAGAGTCTGATTTTTTGTACGATGATAAAAGACTCTTGTTGTACCATCGACTTTTTCGTATTCGGAAAATAGATTAACGTATATTTTTATGGAATTATTTTCCAATTTATTTTTTAGAATATTTATCACGGATGTTTTTGTTTCACGCAAGAAACTAAGAATGTCGCAGCCTGGTTCCGAAGTAAAAAAGAAATCCTGAATATGACGGTTGAATGCAGATCTAATTGGTTTGCGTTCATTAGATAATTTAATTTGCTTGGAAGTGGAAGCTTCCGTTTCTGAATTATCGATTTTCCTTTTCGATGTTGCTTGTCCGGTCGATGGTTTGCAAATTTTGAGATGTTTACTTAAATTTGTAAGGCTAATCATCTTTCCGCATCGAGCACAAGGCTTAGAAGGCAAGGAACGATTAATTCTCGAACCTGTTTCGCTACATCTTGCCCTGTGTACCGATAAATTGTTCCTTGAGATTAGCTTCCCACAAGTAACACATTCAGTTTTATCATTTTTACGATTGAAACTGGTGGTGGATGCCATTGCTTTCTCCAAAATCACAGAAATCAAAAAGTCTAGTATATAGCGACACAATTTTCAGGTATGTTATTTTATATAGAATTTCTTGGAGTGATTACAAAACTCAAAAATTCAATCTACTGTAAATAGAATTTCAGGTATGTTATTTATATAGAATTTCTTGTGTGCGAATACAAAAACTCAAGAATTCAATCTACTGTAAATACAATTTTCAGGTATGTTATTTTATATAGAATTTCTTGGGGTAATTACAAAACTCAAAAAAATGAATCTACTGTGAATATAATTTTCAGGTATGTTATTTTATATAGAATTTTCTCGGGGCGTTCAATATTGTCAACGGTATCATATTAGAGCGCGTCGCTTGTCGCCTAAACACTACAGCTCACAGGTCGGGAAAATCTGACATGAAAGCAGATAATACGCTTATGCCTTATTTATGTATAATTTTCTCGGGGCGTTCAATATTGTCAACGGTATCATATTAGAGCGCGGCGCTTGTCGTCTAAACACTACAGCTCACAGGTCGGGAAAATCTGACACGAAAGCAGATAATACGTTTATGCCTTATTTATGTATAATTTTCTCGGGGCGTACAATATTGTCAACGGTATCATATTAGAGCGCGGCGCTTGTCGTCTAAACACTACAGCTCACAGGTCGGGAAAATCTGACATGAAAGCAGATAATACGAGTAGTCCAATTAAGCCGGTTCTGCGCCCTCTTGTGGTGAGCTGGAGTGGTGAGCAGTGTTGCCAACTCCTCACTCGAAAAAATCACCAAGGTTTTTTTGTTTTTGGGTATAACCTAACCTAAAGCAAGGAGCTGGCAACTTTGCTTGAGGTATTTTCTCGCAGTGTTGCCAACTCCTCACTCGAAAAAAATCACCAAGGTTTTTGTTTTTGGGTATAACCTAACCTAAAGCAAGGAGCTGGCAACCTTGCTTGAGGCTTGCCTTACAGTGCATAAAGCAAGGTTGCCAACCCACTGGTATTTTTGCCATAGCCTTTTACAAGAAAAAAAAAAAGAGAGAGGGAAGAGTTAAACAACCGACAGCTTACCCACAGCCTTTTTTGCTCTAACCTAACCTAAAGCAAGGAGCTGGCAACTTTGCTTGTGCAATCAACCCGGTTGATCGCCCCTCAAGTGGAGATCAGCGTTGCCAACTCCTCACTCGAAAAAAAATCACCAAGGTTTTTTTTGCTCTAACCTAACCTAAAGCAAGGAGCTGACAATTTTGCTTGTGCAATCAACCCGGTTGATCGCCCTCAAGTAAAAATCAGCGTTTCCAACTTCTTACTCGAAAAAAAAAATATCACCATGGTTTTTTTTTTGGTCTAACCTAGCCTAAAGCAAGGAGCTGACAACTTTGCTTGAGGCTTGCCTTACAGCGCATAAAGCAATGTTGCCAACCTACACACACTAAACAAGGAGAGCCGACAACAAATATGTACTGCCGTAAAAGAGAGAGAGATGGGTGGATGGTAATATAGTATGTGTGTGCGTGTGTGCGTATAATATGTAGCATTATTAACTAGAGTGTGTTGGCAATTTACTTCCAACTAAAAAAAAAATAGAGATGCCAATTTTGCTATAAGATGAAAGAGAGAGGGAGAGAGATTTATGGCTGGCAAGAGTAACGAGCGAATGCGCCATATCGTAATTTTCCAACTCCGTATATCGTGACCTTTGTAAACCTCTCTCGGGGGAATATTGTAACGCAAACAAACAAACAAAATAATAATTGTTGTTTTTAGGAGGCCTGGCCCCTATAACCTCGCCAGGGTGCGTGGTGCCCAACCAAAAATGTAAAAGTTTTCTAATGGCTGCGGTTATAGATTACCGCACCTCTGTAGAGTTTCACGTGTTTTTTTTTTTTCCCCCCCAAACTTCCATGAAACCCTACAGAGGACCTCCGTAATGCATGCAACGTGTACTAACGACTCTAGTGTTATTTGATGTTGTGATATTTTTGGATATAGAGTTTTATTGTGAGATATAGATAAAAAATGATTATGTTTATTATAATATTTTCTTGATGAAGATGGAGAATGTATGTGTGTGTTACAAATAAAGTTGCATGCTTATTTTTTTAGTGTGTGTGTATGTGTTTTTGATGTTTCGACAGCATCTGAAACGATAAAAAAAATTATTGTTAATTTTCACGTGTAAAAAAACAACAACAAATTTTTTTTGTGCAAATTTTCTGATTGTCTCTCGTGCTATAGTGCAAAAAAAAGATATTGTGACTGATAACTAATGAAATTAACATTTGTAAGTGATCTGAACTAGTGAAATTCGTATTGTGCTATTGTAACTGATTGTGCTAGTGCAGAAAATTTCTTATTGTGCAAGAAAAGATGTTAAAAAACTTGTTAAAACTGCTCTGTGACCCTCTCGTTCTTCACGTCGTAGGCGAAGGACTTCTCTGCAATCAGGATGACACTGCATAGGGTATCCTCGGGCAAGGCATCGTGGAACTCGCAGACGACCTTGATGTTGGTTCGATCGTTGACCACAACCTTCTTCCTCTTAGATGTGTTGATGACGGTCATGGGTCTCCGTGCTTTGAACTCGCTGGGCGTGTAGTACATGTCCACGCTTCCCTCGGTCACGCGTTTGTAAGCCGAGAACGCTTCGTAAAGTTTGAGGTAATCGTTTTTGGTCACGTCGAGGTTGTAATTCTCGCGCGGGAACACTTCGTTGCGTCCATTCTTCAGATAAACGTTCTTGATCTTGCAGTCGTCGAACTTGCTGGAATCTTTCTCCTGATTCTTGTCCCTCCCGGTCTGAAAGAGCACTACGACGAAATCTGGCATGTCGAACTGTATGTTGTTGAACTGCGTCGTCACGTCGAATTCCATGTGACTTCCCGACGCCATCTTCTGCACGCACTGGTAACCGTGAAAGTGAATCGGCACCTGCGGACTTTTCAAGATCTCCGCTTTGTACTTGAGGGCGTAGTTTGTTTCGTATTCCACCACCGGCATTCTCAATTCCATGCTTCGGATGACGCATTTCGCCGCTTCGGGTAAAGTGTTGGCTATCGGCGTGGTGCCGTCCGGACCCAAAGTAGCGTATCGCATCAGTGCGTCGTTGTCGTTGGCCGCTCTTCGAAACGTGATCCTTAGTCCTCCCTTCCACATGATCTCCTTGTAGTCCGAGAAGAAACCGGGCAGCAGACGCATGGGAAAGAGCACCGTGTGACTTCTCGTCGATATTTTGGTTCCGGCTTCGAATCCCCCGGCCTGGTAGTACGCTGCGTCCGTTTTGGATAATTTCAACGTTCCCACTGCCGTCGACGTGATGCCTGGATAATCTATTCTGTCGATGACGGTGTTGTGTTTCCTCACCTCCACCTGCGAGAACAGGTGAGGCACGAAGTTGTCTACGAGTATCAAGTTTGCTGCTGCGGGAAACGTGTCTCCGCTTTCTTTCTTCACCACGTCGAATTGAAGGTAGAGGTCCGCTCTGTGAGGATGAATGAACCCATCGCCTACGTCAACGTCGTATTCGATCTCCCTGTTCGCCTCGTTGAGATTGGCGAACGTGCGACGGTTGGGAGGGAAAGATTGCAATTCGTAACTTTCGATTTGCTCCATTTTACATGTATGGTTATTTATTATACGTTGATCTCCACGATGGCAGTAGTTGTTGCACCTGCGAAATCCACCACGTCTCCTTTCTCGTTCGTCACCACCAACTCTATGTCGTCTATGCGGTTGCGACATACTGGAAAATAGATCGGCGAAGAGGGCGTGTAGATGATCGGTTCCATGAACTCGGAACTTGGTTTGAAAGTGGCTATGATTCCCGTCTGCTTGTGACTTCCCAGCAATCCGTCCGAAGATTTCGTGATCATACCTTCGGCCACGTTACAGTGTACGTTCAGAGTCTCTATGGCCAAGAATTTAGGAATGTTGGTTGCTACGTGCTTGATGCCAGCTTCGAGTTTGGTGTCGTTCTCGAAACCTAAAAGTTCTCCCATGGTGCCCAGGTCCACGGTCTCTGTCGCGGATAGGATTTCCACTCTGTGCGTGACCGAATTTTGAGAAAGGTACGTGCCTTTGGGTAATTGAGCTTGCAAAGTGGAAAGATTGTATTGTCCTGGCGTGACGACGATGTGTTCGCTTCCGACGCTAATTTTGTTGTTGTGCTGCGTAACATTGGGTATGAGGTACATGCTGTAGAATGCACGCAGAGCCACGGATTTAGGATAGACGATGTCGTCGTGCAGCGTGAGTTTCAAGATCGATGATTCGCTCGTGAGATGGAACACGCCCATCCTAGTGATGCTGTTTGAGGTTCCACAATGCTTTCTGGAAATCCTCGATCGTAGGGTTATTTATTTTAGAGAGAAACGCGAGCACGGAGAGGCAGAGATGACCGCAGTTCACGTCTCCGAAATCTTGAATGCGTTCGTCGTTGTAGTATATGGAGGTTTTGTTCGTTTTCAGATAATAGACTAAATTTGTAGGTGGAACACCTCCGAAAGAATCGAAAACGAATGCTTTATCATTGTCGTTTTTGTGGTAACATATCCAATGCGTGCCTGGATTTTCTTGACCGTCCAAGTTGACTACTCCGCATTCTCTTCTTTTAACGCTTGAAGGTAACGAGTCGGACATGAAAACTCCTCTGAAGTGTTTGATTTGTAACGGTTCAATCAGAGATTCAATGTCTCGGTTGGTGAGTGCTTCTGTTTCTTTTTTTTATATTTCTTCAAAGCATCGAGGTTGCTTTTTTGTTTTTTGGTTATACCTTTCCCCTTCTTCTCCATGGCCAGGTTGTGACGTTTCTGTTCTTCCAATTCCGCCTTGTTCTTCTTCGAGTCGATGACGGTTTTGCAAAATGGCGGCACTTCCGCCGGCCAAACTTCCAACGGCCCCCAATGCTGCCAGGATGGCCGGGATGCTGAATATGAAACCTCCGATCTTTTGCTGTTTCCGCGAACGCTGCAATCTTTTCAATTGAGGTGTGCTGAGCAGCAATTTCATTCCGTGTCCTTTCGACAAGCAAGAACGTTTCTTTTCGCGTTGTTTCTTGGTGAGTAACCCATCGAGAGCACCTAGATTTTTAAGATTGGAGTATGGTATCTGGTACACGACACCCTTGGGCTTCATGTTGATGCTCTATGTGTTATTTTCACGGTATGTTATTTATATATATATTCTGAGATTTTTTCTTGTGTAGTTTTTTTTACGGTATGTTATTTATATATTTTCAAGGCTTCGCAGTCGTTACACAAATTCTATTACGTGCTTCGTTTTCTTACCAAGAAGTTCCTTTGTCCCCTTGTACACGATTCGAGTTTTGTTCTCGATTAAAATAGATAGCTTCTCGTCAGATAACATGTTAGCGTATCGATCTGGTAAAAATAGACTGTATTGTGCGTTGAGCAACAGGCGTACCTTGGGACCATACTGGGTAGAAACGATTGAACCGGAAGTTATCGTGTAAGATTTGTCGACTTCCAATTCCCGAATTTTTACATACTCAAATGACAAATTTAGCATTTGTTTTAATGCTTGGAGATCACTCATTTTTTCGGTTGTCATATCGAAGAAGAGAAAATTTTCAGTGTGTATGTTAGAGAGAAATTTAATTGCTTTTTTTTTTCACGATGTGTGTTATTTATATATACCGAAGATTATTTTTTTCACGATGTGTGTTATTTATATATCAAGTTTTTTTTTGGCACGTATATATATTATTATTTTTTTAACGGAGGAAGAAAGTTCGTGCTTCGGAAAACGCGAGGATGTGCGTAAGGATATCTTCCTTCTCCTGCATAGACTTGTACCAATCATCAGTATACTGTCTTCTTCCCTGCATCGCCTCGTACAGTTCGTCCGACCTATCGTTTAATTTTTCCCCTGCAGCCGAAAGCAGAATGTTGAGATCATCGCACCTCAGGCCGCTGATCTCCCGAAGAAGGTCCTTGAGAAACATTTCACAAGGGATGCGAAATTCCGGCATTGTTTTTGCCATGCTTACAAGTTTATTAACATCTCCGTTAACTACTTTCTTGAATATTTTAGATAGTAGCTCGGGTGGCAAATTAGTTATGTAATCCATGTTGTTTTTTTTTTACGGTATGTTATTTATATACCCCACCCCAATTTTTGTTTCGTGTTCATGGCGATGGTGGTGCCTAGTGCGGCGACCCGTTCACCCAGCGATGCGTCTCTGCTCACGAACCTTTCGAAAGCTGCATGTTCCAATTTTTTGTCTGCTTCGTGACGTGCATCCAGATCCGTCTGCGTGGTGTTGTAGGCGATGTCGTGATCTTTGCATGCCGCGTCCAACGGATTCACACCCTTGTCTCCTCTCTCCAATCTTTTCTCGAGTTTGGTACCCGGTCCGCAGTACTGGTAGCCAGGTAGATGCATCTCGAAAGGTAACTTGTTGATGATGTCGTTCACGAGTCCCTTTCCTTCGGCCACGTTCCAAAATTTCGGAGGCAGCGTGTTGATGATTTTGATCAGGTAACCTATGCCCTTGTCGTCGTTCACGATGAAGTTGGAAAGTTTCGTGCTGATCATGTCCACGATGCCAACCTTCTCGTTGTAGAAATTACGGTTGCCTGCATTCTCTTCGCCGGCTATCACCAACAATCGGTCCACGAGTTTCCTAACGTCGTCCACCCAAACGAATTCTTTGGGTAACGTGTTGTAGCGTTTGACGCCGCTGCCCGTTTTGACCTGGTTCCAAATCGGTTTGATGAGATTCCTGTACTTCTCGCCGCTGCTCGATTTCACCCTATTCTGCGAGGCGTCGTTGTTCTGGTACAAGGCATCCGTCATGATCAGAATTTCCTTGTAACTTTGGTAATCTTCGTCGGTGTAATCTTTCGGCTGTTTTTTGGCGACGAGTTCCCACAGTCCCACCGTACCCGGATACCTGGTCCAACTATCCTTGTCGCCTAAATTGACTTTAATGTCGTTGCCTTCGAAGGTCACCTTCGATTTCCCAATCTTCCACACCACACCGCCGCCTTCGCTGGTTTCCATGCTGGGATACAATCCGAACACTTCATCTTTGTCGAATTTCCCCGTGCTCAGGTAGTCTCGTGCCAAAGGTCCCAACTCAATCTTATCCGAAGACGACGACGTGCTACCTATGGCTCGACGTCGTGCCGGTGCATCCTTCAGTTCGAACGGCGTCGAAGGAATGCTCGAAATGGGCGTGGGTACGGCGTAACTTTTAGCTGCGAGCGGTACGAGTTCATTAATCAAATTTTTATTTTGTTCCGTGACACTTTTAATTTCTTTACCTAGACTGCTGATGGCATCGATCACAGGTTGATCCTGACGTTTCTTCTCTTCGTAGAATCCGCGATTCTCGGATTTCCAACCTTTGAAGCGTTTCGCGAGGTATTTTCGCAACTTGAGATTTTCGTCTTCGATTTTTCGTTTCGTCATGACGTTATTTATATACGTCGTTTCTCACAACGTTGCAACGTTTAGAAAATCGTTGATTTTGTTTCTGTATTTTCCGTCGTTGGGTTTCCTCGTCATGTCGATCGTCGCGAATCCGAAATCGTCACCGTTCCAGCAAGTAGAGCAGCCTTCCGAAAATTGATTGTAGTTCATGTCTCCGCCTACGTAGTCATCGTACGCGTGCTTGAGGTTGGTGTGATCTTGACGAAACAAACATATGAAATTGGCGTTGTCGCGCACTAACTGTTTTGGAATTTTGGAAAACGTTTGAGCTAGGTAGAAACAATCCATTCCTTTGTGACGACCTTGCGTGAAAAAATTGCGAATTTCATTTTGATTTTCCAGGATGGCGTCGTCGAACACAACGACTGAATTTTCACGACAATCGTCGAGTGGTTTTATTTCCGAGGCGAACGTTGCAATGTCCAGACCATCGTACAGTTTCATCAGTTGCTGGTATTTGGATTGCTCCAAACTTTTCGAGAACACGTACAGGTGCCTGTTCTTCCAATTTAACCAATTCGGTGCGAGGAGAAAATTGTCCACGAGCAGTGTCGTTTTCCCACACCCCGAAGGACCTACGATCAGACAGCGGATGCTGTCGGGAAGCAACTCGCCGTTCTTTTTCTTCGTTTGACTTTCCGGATCCGGTAGACGCTTCACCACGTTCCACGTACTCACAAGATCACTTCGTCCGCGTCGATCCAACTCTTTTCCGGAAGTCCCAGCCATTTGACAAACAGTTTGTCACCTTTCCTACGCAATACTTTCTCGATGAGGTACGTGTCGGGGTGTTTTGTTTTAGAGAGTTCCTCTTCGTAAAATCTTCCTTTCAAAATCTCGCCGCTACTATCTTTTATTATATACGTGTGTCGGTTTCCGGGTAGAACTCGAACCACCGTAAAGAGTTCCGTGCTCCAATTTTTTGTGAATCCCTTCTCGAAGGTGCGTTTGAATTTGCTGATCCTCACCTGGTCTCCAATTTTGTATTTAGCTTTTTTTGTCGTGGGAGTGTACTTTGGACAGTAAACGGTAGAAATTAAACGCTGCTCGTCAGATTTCGTAACGTCGGCTGGCTTCATGCCTATCGTTCTGTGTACTGTATCATTATAGGTGTCGACGAGTTCCGGCAGGATGTCGACCCATTTGTAATTTCCCCGAAGCGTGAATCGTTTCCACATGTGTGTTTTCAAGGTTCGATTGAATCTTTCCACGATGCTGGCTTTGATGTGACTGAAGGTCGAATAATGTCGAATCTTGTGTTTTTGAATAAACTTTTGGAATACGGAGTTGTAAAATTCTTTACCGTTGTCCGTTTGCAGAAACCGAGGTCGTCTGCCGCCGCTTTCGCGAAAAATTAATTTGAATGCTTCCGTGACGCATGTCCCCGTTTTGGCTTTCAAAGGTAGAGCCCATGCGAATTTCGAAAACGTGTCTATGACGGTGAGGAGGTACTTGCTGCCCTTGTTCAATTTATGCACGTTTTTCAAATTGCCGCTACTCATCTCCACGAGGTCGCTTTGCCAGAGGTCGTCGATGCCCTTGGTTACCACAGCCAAACGTTCGTAGTTACGGCGTGCAGGTTTATGCAATTCTTCGACGATGGCTTGCCTAGACATTTTTTCTTAGAGATTACGTTTCAAGAGAAGCACAAGCGTGATGGGATTCAAAGAGGGTGGCACTTCGCTCGTGTTTTGAATGATCAGCTTATCGCCGGCACTCACGTCGAAAACAGTGAGATCTTCGTCTTCGTGTATTTCATATATGTTGCGCGTTTCGTTCCAACGTGCCAGAGGAATGTTTCCTGCTTTCTGGACACCACGATTCGATATCAAAGTCATGGTGGGAACGCTAGCTTTTCTACCGTGAGACCAGTACGAAAATTCGTTTATCTGAATCGTGCCATCGAGGAGAAACTTGTAGTACGGATGATAAGGATGCAACATGTACAGTTTGTTACCTTCGACGAACGTGGAGATTCTCTGTTGATTGGGTATGCTGTTGATTTCGATGGCTTGCAGAGAATGCAGTTTAGCGAATTTAGTGTCGACGCCGAGCAGATTACTGTGAAGCTGACCCAGTGTGTTTTGTACGGGCAACAAATGCTCGACTATGGTATCTGTTACGGTAGAAAACGACGGTTTGATTTTCACTTCCACGTTCAACTGCTTGTAGTTTTCGTTGAGTTCTTGCAACTTGGCACCGAAAGAGGCCAGCGTCGATTCCTGCGTGGATTCCAGCACTCCAACTTGATCTCTGATATTGACCACAATGTTCTGAAGGTTCTCAATTTGATTCAATTTCGAGCTCTTCTCGGTAAGATCGTTCACGATGCTTCGCATCTCTGTAAACTGCGTGTGAAGGTCGGCTACGCTCTGGGAAGTGGGCAGCGTCGACACCAGCGAAGCAAGTTCGTCTCGAATCTGTTCCACGTTCGCCGTTTCCGTTTCCAGTCGTTTCAGCATTCGAGATATGTTTCTTTTCAAAGCGTGCAATTCTTTGGAGGTGGGGAGATTGGCCACTTTACTCTCGAGATCGCTCAACGAACTTTTGATGTCGCTCGAATCGGATAGTGCCGTCACCGCCGTTTTCAATTTTTCCAAATCTTCGCTCGAAGGCACGCTCGTTCGTAACGATTCCAAGTCACCCTGTATGTTGTCCAGTACGTGATGAAAATGAGCGAGATTCGTTTCGACGTTTAAATTTTCTAAATATTCGATCTTCTGCTGAACCGTGCTCAACGTGTCTTGAATGCTCGTCAACGCTCTCGCTTCGGCGTGAATATTTTTAATTTCTTCGTTGATCAATTCCAAGGACGCCTGAAGTGTAGCGATGGTGGTTTGAATGTGTTCGAAATCTTGATAGGCCTCCAATTGAATTTTTATGTTCGCGACGCTTTTACCGATGACCTGCAGTTCGTCCGACGATGGTAGGTTCGTCATTGTATCTTCCAAAGTCTGCAACTTGGATTTAATTTCTTCCAACGTGCTGGTGAATTCTTCTTGTAATTTGGAAACGACGACATGCAAGCGTTCTGCGTCTATATCGTTCACCACGGTTTGAAGTTCAGAGAAATTCTTTTCTATTGCGGAAGTTCGTTCTTCGATTTCGAGTTTCAATTTTTCCAAATCTTCATTTTTCGATTGAAATTGCTGTAATTTGGCCAAATCATTTTGAAGCGAATCCACGCTCAACTGTATATTTTGAACGCTGTCGTAAGAAGGTACGTCGACATAATTTTTTATCAGCGTTTTCAGTTCGGAATCGATTTTCAGAATGGGGTCGAGACATTGCGTTTGGAGCGTAGCGATTTCCGACTCTAAACTTTTGTTTAAGGTTTCCTGCAAAGCGATCAAATCGGTCCTCAACTTCTTAACTCGAATGTCCAACATGAGAATCTCTTCTGCGTGGTCCACACGCTTGGTGTTGCCGAAAATGTCGTTAGGCATTTTGTTAACGGTTATTTATAATAGGATAGACGATTCGTAATTCTACGAAGAGAGGAATAAGTTTGTCGTAATCTCCGAGGAGTTCCATGTAAAAATAATCTCCTGCAGACACATCGTACGTAATGTTAGAAAGCATCTTGTCGTGCTTGATTCGAAAAATGTTCTTGCCGGTAGAAATTTTGATTTCGCCTGCGTTCACCGGATTCACGGTGATTTGAAGTTTCCCGTCGATCGGAATTTCGTAGAAATGTAAATTGTTATTAAAAACATAAAACATCTTGCCCACATCGTCATTCAGTTTCGTCCAAATGCTGTTGAGATGAATGATCAACAGACCGTTGAGTTTAGGTAACACGGAAGGTAAGACTTCATGATCTGGTATGGTTTCCATAATGATCTGTTTTTTGAAACCGAACAAATTCATAGGCATGCTGGTTATTTAAGAATACGGTCAAAGTTTTTTTTTGTAATGACAGTCAAAGTGTTTTTTTTTTTTTTTTTTTTTGTTTTGTTTTGTTTTATGAATCTTCTGTTGAAGATGGACATATGTTGCAGGTTTTGCTTTCTGCTAAGCTATAGTGCCCCCACGGCAATGTGTGAATACCACACTTGAGGACGCACCTCTTATCGTCGTTGGGATCCAGGGCAATTTTTCTAACTTTGTTTGTGGTGATGATATGGTCAACGCTCTGGATACGCTGTTCTACTCTTAGAACCGACGATCTGGTCTTGAGGCAATCGACGAAGTCCTCGAATGCGAGATGCTCCCGAACCACCTGTCTGCCGACACCCTTGGCCTTCTTGGTAACGCTGCCCTCGGCTTTGATGGCATAGGCCTTGGCGCGAAGACCTGCAAACTCGAGAATTACATCACCGTCCTTCTCGTCTTTGAATTTGCCAGGTACTTTTTTGTTTCGGGGCAGGATGCCGTACTGGTTCGGCTGGGGATAGCCCGAGGTGTCGAAGAGGTTAACCAAAGATGGAACCGTGGCCATGTCCTTGTACGCGTCGGCTGAGTGGACGTGGTACACCAAGCTGTCCGTGTCCGTGTAGAGAAGCGAGATGTTGTGGCTATAATGTGGACGTAATATGTCGTAGTACGTCTCGAACATGTGCAGCTTGCTCAGGTCTAATACTGAGGCACCAACATAAATTGGCTTGTCGAGCCTCACCTCACTCTTCCTCATATGCACCAGAGCAAGCTGCTCGTTATAAATGGTCCTCGATTTAAATAACGGGTTCGCTACGAGCCTGCGACATTGTGCTTTCCTCGTTACCAATTTTATGTCCATACGATTCCGTACATTCTCCATAGTTTTGCCAAACACCGCATTGTTCATAAGCTTGAAGAAATCCTTATCAAGCTCGGACGTGGCTGCGGTGCGGTGTTTGGTGTTGACTTCAATATATGGCTTCAACCATGGAGAATGCTCGAACTTGAGGATGCGGTGAACTGCGCGGACTGCGACCCCTCGCTGCATCAACCACCGGAGATTCTGGTAGTGCAGGACATAACGCTCTTTGGGCTCGAAATCCATGACGAGCTTCTTCTGGTTGGAATCGGGTGGACACTTGAACTCGGGTGCAGGGGGAAGATCGCTGAACAAATCCTGCAGCTTCTCGGAGAACTCAAGGTCCACCTCGGCGAAGAATCCATGTTCCGAATCGTCGAAGCTTTCGACGTCGAAGTTGGAAGGGTCAGCCCACTCGAAGCCTCTAAAAGGGAGTGGCTGCATCATGGAGTGTCCGTAGAGGTTATTGACGTCCGTGTACATGATGTAGCTGGACGGTTGTGAGGGGTCGTAGCCGGTGGCCATGTGGTGATTGTTGGCGCGCGAGTGTCGCTGCGACACCTGGACCATTCCACCCCGCACGGCGCGTTCCACAAACAGCATCATGTCCACGTCCGAAAGAAGCTCCAGCTTGATCTTCGTCACCAGAAACATGGCTGACCACGCCAGTCCGGGGAGACTGTAGAAGTAGGCGGGGTCCAGCTTGTAGATCTTCATTGCGGTCGCACGGAACGTCTGGAACACGTCGGCGAGGAGCGTCACATCAAGTCTGAGGTAGACGTCGTGGTAGTCCCCGAGAGTTCGACAGCCCAGCTCGCGCCACATGGACTGGGCGTGGTGATATTCCTCGTCGGTGATGTTCGACCCTCGCAGCTGACTGTAGAACTTCGCCTGGGGAGGTAGCGTCGTCTCCGCGAACTTGGAAGGGTCTGTGACGTATTCGTAGGGATAGACTCCCTTACGCTTGAAGAGGCCGGCGTCCAAGTTCGGAAAATTTCCGGAGGTAATAAGCATTTGCTCGTCGCTAAGCTTCCCTGCGAGAGCATCGAGGCTGGCCGGGAGGAACCTCAGGGAGTCGAAGAAGCGAAGCTCGACGGTGGAGTGTGATCCTGAAATTCGCACCCACTTGCTCACACTGATGTAACGCTCCTCGTTCTGCGCCAGGACGTTGATTCGCATGTCGTCGTACCCAAGATGCTTGACGAGGTGGTGGAAGTCGTATCCCGAGCCATTGTGAAAAAACACAGGGATAAATCGCGGGTCCCGGGCCATGAGGTTGCATCCGTTGCACCAAGGACCAACATACCTACCGTTAAAGTGATCGTGGTGTTGGACTTTACGGTTGTTGGTGGTGTACTCCTTGACGCAGACAGGGCAAGCGATGGCCTCGTCGTGTCTACGTTGATCGTCGGGGGACAGTGGGAGTATAGATTTGGGGGCCAACAGTACTTTTGTTATCTCGTTGGCCTCGACAACCATCCTCTCGAGGAAGTGTTTGGCTGCGTCGGGGCCACGGTACACGTAGGGCTCGGGGGCGATGTGCTGGTCTCGTCGCACCACAACGTATGCGAAACTGGATGCCTCGTGGAGTTGGTAAGGGGTGGTGGAGGAAACTTCGGGATCGGGATCGCAAGTGGACAGGGGTTTGAGGAAGGCCTCGAAATCCGCGATGATGATAGCGGGATGCTCCACCATGGCACCGTGCATGTGGAAACGCTCCACGGTGCCAGGTTTGGGCAAGACTGCCACCCCGGCTCGTTGGTATTGCAGTAGATCTTGTGGCTGGCGAGCTTCTCGACAGCGATGTTGGAACCTTTGATGTGCTGATAATCCTGCTGTTTTTGATTGTCAAAAGTTGACAAGCACCTGCGACAAACTTCTATGCGGTGTTCGTGTTTGCTTGTTTGGCTCGACACCAACCGGGAGAGGGAACGGATGAGGGTGTAGTGGTGATTGGTCTCGTCCTTGATGAGCAGAAGGTGAATTTCCTGCGCACCATCGTCCTCTACGTCGCTCACCCGGATGGGGTACACCGCATTTTCGTCAGTGAGACCGTAAACGTTGATGGCCAACCGCGTACGAGCCTCGAACTTTCGAATGTCCGTGACCTCTACCGGGTAGTCGATCCCAGCCATCGCAACTTCCAGCTCTGCCTCATAGGGTCGGTAGTGGTTAACCCGGTGTGGATGGTTTTTCCGGTCGACAGGGTGTAATGCTGCAAGCACCGACCATACGAAGCACTTGTTATCTTTATTTTGGATGTTCAGGACGGCCTTCTTTGCCGCAATGGTAGGTGGTAAGGGGACGTAGCTGGAGGCGGAGAGAGGCACGAACTTACAAAGTTTGACGCACAGTTCGTGAGGCTCGCCACACAGCGAACCCCCCGAGCCTTTAGCTTGATGTTCTTCCTGTTTCGCCACCAGCTCATCGGTAAACTGGTTGTAGATGACCTCGAGGTTGTCGACATCCGCCAGATGCAGCGTCTTCGCCTTGGTGTTGTGGCAGAAGCTGTAAATTTCGTCGGACGGTTTCTTGTACTGGCAACGTAGCGATGCGTAGAATTTGGTGGAGTGCATTGCAAGCGCATCGCCGAGGATGGAAATGATTTCGGCTCGCACGTTCTCCAAAAAGCTACGCACGTCGCATGAGCCCTCCGAAGTGATGACAAAATCCTCTAACAACTGCTGGAAAGCAGACTGGTTTGTTTTTGTCACAGGCTTGACGCGTTTGGCGGGTGGTGGCGAGTCGGCTTCCGCTTTCCTCTTGGTCGAGCTGGTCGACGGTTGGGGAACAGGTGCTTCGACGACAACTTTGCATGATGTTATATGCCTCTTCAAATTATTAATAGTAATAGGTATACCGCACCTGGGACATGGTTTTTTAGCGGTTACACGCTTACCAGGTGTGCAGGTACGACAATGTCTTGCAAAATGTGCGCTTGATATGGTTATCTTGCACACAGGACAACTTTTCATGGAGCGCATTTTTTTTGGGGGTATGTTTATTTATATGTGATCTGTTGGTGGTAGAGTGTTTACAAAAAAAATACCTTACGAGAAAAATTTTGTAGGCTAATTCTAATTAGTGTTAGTTTGAGGGGTTTATTTATATATGGGTGGCGTTGTTTTCCTCAAATATGTATTTTAATAAACCCTGTAAAAAAATTTAAAAAAATATATAAGAAGTTTGAGAAAAAAAAAACACGTGAAACTCTACAGAGGTGCGGTAATCTATAACCGCAGCCATTAGAAAACTTTTACATTTTTGGTTGGGCACCACGCACCCTGGCGAGGTTATAGGGGCCAGGCCTCCTAAAAACAACAATTATTATTTTGTTTGTTTGTTTGCGTTACAATATTCCCCCGAGAGAGGTTTACAAAGGTCACGATATACGGAGTTGGAAAATTACGATATGGCGCATTCGCTCGTTACTCTTGCCAGCCATAAATCTCTCTCCCTCTCTCTTTCATCTTATAGCAAAATTGGCATCTCTATTTTTTTTTTAGTTGGAAGTAAATTGCCAACACACTCTAGTTAATAATGCTACATATTATACGCACACACGCACACACATACTATATTACCATCCACCCATCTCTCTCTCTTTTACGGCAGTACATATTTGTTGTCGGCTCTCCTTGTTTAGTGTGTGTAGGTTGGCAACATTGCTTTATGCGCTGTAAGGCAAGCCTCAAGCAAAGTTGTCAGCTCCTTGCTTTAGGCTAGGTTAGACCAAAAAAAAACCTTGGTGATTTTTTTTTTCGAGTAAGAAGTTGGCAACGCTGATTTTTACTTGAGGGCGATCAACCGGGTTGATTGCACAAGCAAAATTGTCAGCTCCTTGCTTTAGGTTAGGTTAGAGCAAAAAAAAAACCTTGGTGATTTTTTTTCGAGTGAGGAGTTGGCAACGCTGATCTCCACTTGAGGGGCGATCAACCGGGTTGATTGCACAAGCAAAGTTGCCAGCTCCTTGCTTTAGGTTAGGTTAGAGCAAAAAAGGCTGTGGGTAAGCTGTCGGTTGTTTAACTCTTCCCTCTCTCTTTTTTTTTTCTTGTAAAAGGCTATGGCAAAAGTACCAGTGGGTTGGCAACCTTGCTTTATGCACTGTAAGGCAAGCCTCAAGCAAGGTTGCCAGCTCCTTGCTTTAGGTTAGGTTATACCCAAAAACAAAAACCTTGGTGATTTTTTTCGAGTGAGGAGTTGGCAACACTGCGAGAAAATACCTCAAGCAAGGTTGCCAGCTCCTTGCTTTAGGTTAGGTTATACCCAAAAACAAAAACCTTGGTGATTTTTTCGAGTGAGGAGTTGGCAACACTGCTCACCACTCCAGCTCACCACAAGAGGGCGCAGAACCGGCTTAATTGGACTACTAATACGTTTATGCCTTATTTATATATAATTTTCTCGGGGCGTTCAATATTGTCAACGGTATCATATTAGAGCGCGGCGCTTGTCGCCTAAACACTACAGCTCACAGGTCGGTAAAATCTGACATGAAAGCAGATAATACGTTTATGCCTTATTTATATATAATTTTCACGGGGGCGTTCAATATTGTTAAGAGCGTTAGTTTTTGTAGAGCTCTCTTTTTCCATCTTTCCTCTATACAGTGAAGACACAATTAGCTAACCTAGCATACAACATACCTTCCTAATTAATATGGATATTGTCACACATTCCTCTTATTTTATACTGTTGTAAATAGAAAAAATTATGTACGGTAAATGTTTTGTACATTATAGGAAAAAAATGCAAAATATCCTCCAATTTTAATTCGAATCGAGTCGAATTTTTACATATTTCCACGCCGCCACATATTGTCCTATTTGCTTCTTTTACTTGCCTTGCTTAATTAACTCTCGCTAATTAGCATTTTTTTTTGGAAGAAGTCAACTAGAACAACATATGGCGGTATGAGAAATATGCAAATCAAAGAACATTTTAGCAATATATGGGCCCTAGCAATTAGCTTTCTCGACTAAGAGTACTCTTTCAAACGTCTTCTGCTGATCGTATTACTAAACGAGGACGTTTAAAATTTTTGGGTGTTGAAAAAGTTTGACCCTACTTTTTTATTTCTATTGTTTGCTAATAGATGGCGCTAATAGTACGCCCTCCCCTCCCCTCTCCCCTCTTCTCCTCTGCTGTATGACAAATAGCACAAACATAAAAATCAAGATTTTGGAGAGCAAAACATAAAATTTGTATGCATCTGGTGTCGAACCGGGAACTTTTATCTTTCGGGGAGTCAACATTATTTTTTACTCAGTCGTCATATAACATGAACATACGCAAAAATTCACATGTGCTTTTATTATTTTGTGTTCGGTAAGTACAAGTATATTCTTACATAAATTATTGTTTAATTTAATAAATTGTAAACTCAGAGCCTGCTATACTAACACTCCTTTCTGTCTATTGAAAGCGAATGTTGCGTGCACGCGGAAATAGCACAGAAAAAAAAAAAAACCGGATGGAAGCAATTTAAAATCACTGGGGCAAGGTCAGTATTACGAGAGCGTAAAAAACACGTGCTTCATTCAACTTCGAAAAATAAGAATGAATGTGTGCATACAGAACACATATGCTTTCTTTTCATAGTTGTAAGAACATATAAATTGTGCATGAAGTAAGTTACGGGAAGGCTTTCTCAATTAGGTACAAGTATTGTACAATTAGGTACAAATTGTTGTACAATTATTTCCCCCAGTTGCCCAGTTGGAGTTGGGGGCATAACACTGGTATTATTTGTAATCACAGTGCTTACTCATGTATTTTGTTTAATATTTTATTTCAAATTCACTGTCAGAAACTAGTGTTGCCAGTTTCTGCATGTAGGTTTACCTACTCTGTTGGTTGTCACTGTCAAGTTTTTAGTATTCGTACAGCATAAAAAGCTATAACCCCTCCCCCTCAAAAATATATACATTGTATACGCCAAGATGCCCAATAGCCTGGCAACACATCATGAAAAAAACATGCCAAGAAGACCCAGTGGGTTTATAAGTCAGTGCTGCCAATTCCTATTTGTAGGTTAGCTTAGCCAGTGAAAGATCATATAGTAGAATTTTTGTAGAGTGGGTGTTTGCGAGTTCCACGACGCGCTGCCCGAGGATACCCTATGCAGTGTCATCCTGATTGCGGAGAAGTCCTTCGTCCACGACGTGAAGAACGAGAGGGTGACGGAACAGTTTTAAAATTCATAAAAAATTGCCACATACTAAAAATCAACATGCAACACATTTTAGGTTATATAAAATTTGCGAAAACCTTATAATACTGAAATATTAAAACAAACAGAGTCCCCCTTGTAGGTTAGTTCGGTGCGTAAATAAAAAAAATGATAGGTTAAGTTATATCACTTAGGATCGTAAGAAAATTAAAAAATCGTAAAAAAAAAGATAGGTTAAGTTGTATCACGTAACATCGTGATATACCTACCAAGTACGAGTGGGGAAAAAATAAGTGCGATGAAAATTTGTACTAAAACATCGCTAAACGCTATAACATCGACAAAAAATTGTCAAAATATGTCAAAAACTTATATTCGATTGATAAAAAACAATACCTACAAAATATGATCCTCAAATAATAACGTTCAAACAGTACCTAAATAAAAAAATAATAGGTTAAGTTATATCACTTAGGATCGTAAAAAAATTAAATAATCGTAAAAAAAAGATAGGTTAAGTTGTATCACGTAACATCATGATATACCTACCAAGTACGAGTGGGGAAAAAATGAGTATAGTGAAAATTGGTACTAAAACATCGCTAAACGCTAAAACATCGACAAAAAATTGTCAAAATATGTCAAAAAGTGATATTCAATTGATAAAAAAAAGGCATACCTACTAAGTACTACTTTGAAACAACCCAATAGCACTACTCTTAAAAAATTCGTCCAAAATCTTGATGTCACCAATCCTATGTTTTGTATGTTTTTTCCACGTGTCTTGACATCCAATGTATCCATGCAAAGTTTGGTGAAGATCTGAGTATGTCGTTTTTGACCTTATCTGGAACCTCCCATCTGAAAATTTGAAAATTCTTAAAAAATTCGTCGAAAATCTTGATGTCTCCGATCTCTTGTTTTGTACGTTTTTTCCACGTGTCTTGACATGCAAAGTATTCCTGCAAAGTTTGGTGAAGATCTGAGTACGTAGTTTTTGACCTTATATGGAACCTCCTATCTGAAAATTTGAAAATTCTTAAAAAATTCGTCCAAAATCTTGATGTCTCCAATCTCTTGTTTTGTACGTTTTTTCCACGTGTCTTGACATCCAATGTATCCCTGCAAAGTTTGGTGAAGATCTGAGTATGTAGTTTTTGACCTTATCTGGAACCTCCCATCTGAAAATTTGAAAATTCCTAAAAAATCCGTGCAAAATCTTGATGACCCCAATCTCTTGTTTTGTACGTTTTTTCCACGTGTCTTGACATCCAATGTATCCATGCAAAGTTTGGTGAAGATCTGAGTATGTCGTTTTTGACCTTATCTGGAACCTCCCGTCTGAAAATTTGAAAATTCTTAAAAAATTCGTCGAAAATCTTGATGTCTCCAATCTCTTGTTTTGTACGTTTTTTCCACGTGTCTTGACATGCAAAGTATCCCTGCAACGTTTGGTGAAGATCTGAGTATGTAGTTTTTGACCTTATCTGGAACCTCCTATCTGAAAATTTGAAAATTCTTCAAAAATTCGTCGAAAATCTTGATGTCTCCAATCTCTTGTTTTCTACGTTTTTTCCACGTGTCTTGACATCCAATGTATCCCTGCAATGTTTGGTGGAGATCTGAGTATGTAGTTTTTGACCTTATCTGGGACCTCCTATCAGAAAATTTGAAAATTCTTCAAAAATTCGTCCAAAATCTTGATGTCTCCAATCTCTTGTTTTGTACGTTTTTTCCACGTGTCTCGACCTCCAATGTATCCCTGCAAAGTTTGGTGAAGATCTGAGTATGTCGTTTTTGACCTTATCTGGAACATCCTTTCTGAAAATTTGAAAATTCTTAAAAAATTCGTCGAAAATCTTGATGTCTCCAATCTCTTGTTTTGTACGTTTTTTCCACGTGTCTTGACATCCAATGTATCCCTGCAAAGTTTGGTGAAGATCTGAGTATGTAGTTTTTGACCTTATATGGAACCTCCTTTCTGAAAATTTGAAAATTCTCAAAAAATTCGTCCATAATCTTGATGTCTCCAATCTCTTGTTTTGTACGTTTTTTCCACGTGTCTTGACATCCAATGTATCCCTGCAAAGTTTGGTGAAGATCTGAGTATGTAGTTTTTGACCTTATCTGGAACCTCCCATCTGAAAATTTGAAAATTCTTAAAAAATTCGACCAAAATCTTGATGTCTCCAATCTTTTGTTTTGTACGTTTTTTCCACGTGTCTTGACACATAATGTATCCATGCAAAGTTTGGTGAAGATCTGAGTATGTAGTTTTTGACCTTATATGGAACCTCCTATCTGAAAATTTGAAAATTCTTAAAAAATTCGTCCAAAATCTTGATGTCTCCAATCTCTTGTTTTGTACGTTTTTTCCACGTGTCTTGACATCCAATGTATCCCTGCAAAGTTTGGTGAAGATCTGAGTATGTAGTTTTTGACCTTATCTGGAACCTCCCATCTGAAAATTTGAAAATTCCTAAAAAATCCGTGCAAAATCTTGATGACCCCAATCTCTTGTTTTGTACGTTTTTTCCACGTGTCTTGACATCCAATGTATTCCTGCAATGTTTGGTGAAGATCTGAGTATGTAGTTTTTGACCTTATATGGAACCTCCTATCTGAAAATTTGAAAATTCTTAAAAAATTCGTCCAAAATCTTGATGTCTCCAATCTCTTGTTTTGTACGTTTTTTCCACGTGTCTTGACATGCAAAGTATCCCTGCAACGTTTGGTGAAGATCTGAGTATGTAGTTTTTGACCTTATCTGGAACCTCCTATCTGAAAATTTGAAAATTCTTCAAAAATTCGTCGAAAATCTTGATGTCTCCAATCTCTTGTTTTGTACGTTTTTTCCACGTGTCTTGACATCCAATGTATTCCTGCAATGTTTGGTGAAGATCTGAGTATGTAGTTTTTGACCTTATATGGAACCTCCTATCTGAAAATTTGAAAATTCTTAAAAAATTCGTCGAAAATCTTGATGTCTCCAATCTCTTGTTTTGTACGTTTTTTCCACGTGTCTTGACATGCAAAGTATCCCTGCAACGTTTGGTGAAGATCTGAGTATGTAGTTTTTGACCTTATCTGGAACCTCCTATCTGAAAATTTGAAAATTCTTAAAAAATTCGTCCAAAATCTTGAAGACCCCAATCTCTTGTTTTGTACGTTTTTTCCACGTGTCTTGACATCCAATGTATCCCTGCAAAGTTTGGTGAAGATCTGAGTATGTAGTTTTTGACCTTATATGGAACCTCCTTTCTGAAAATTTGAGAATTCTTAAAAAATTCGTCCAAAATCTTGATGTCTCCAATCTCTTGTTTTGTACGTTTTTTCCACGTGTCTTGACATCCAATGTATCCATGCAAAGTTTGGTGAAGATCTGAGTATGTCGTTTTTGACCTTATCTGGAACCTCCCATCCGAAAATTTGAAAATTCTTAAAAAATTCGTCGAAAATCTTGATGTCTCCAATCTCTTGTTTTGTACGTTTTTTCCACGTGTCTTGACATGCAAAGTATCCCTGCAACGTTTGGTGAAGATCTGAGTATGTAGTTTTTGACCTTATCTGGAACCTCCTATCTGAAAATTTGAAAATTCTTCAAAAATTCGTCGAAAATCTTGATGTCTCCAATCTCTTGCTTTGTACGTTTTTTCCACGTGTCTTGACATCCAATGTATCCCTGCAATGTTTGGTGGAGATCTGAGTATGTAGTTTTTGACCTTATCTGGAACCTCCTATCTGAAAATTTGAAAATTCTTCAAAAATTCGTCCAAAATCTTGATGTCTCCAATCTCTTGTTTTGTACGTTTTTTCCACGTGTCTCGACCTCCAATGTATCCCTGCAAAGTTAGTGAAGATCTGAGTATGTCGTTTTTGACCTTATCTGGAACATCCTTTCTGAAAATTTGAAAATTCTTAAAAAATTCGTCGAAAATCTTGATGTCTCCAATCTCTTGTTTTGTACGTTTTTTCCACGTTTCTTGACATCCAATGTATCCCTGCAAAGTTTGGTGAAGATCTGAGTATGTAGTTTTTGACCTTATATGGAACCTCCTTTCTGAAAATTTGAAAATTCTCAAAAAATTCGTCCATAATCTTGATGTCTCCAATCTCTTGTTTTGTACGTTTTTTCCACGTGTCTTGACATCCAATGTATCCCTGCAAAGTTTGGTGAAGATCTGAGTATGTAGTTTTTGACCTTATATGGAACCTCCTATCTGAAAATTTGAAAATTCTTAACAAATTCGACCAAAATCTTGATGTTCCGAATCCTATGTTTTGTATGTTTTTTCCACGTGTCTTGACATCCAATGTATCCATGCAAAGTTTGGTGAAGATCTGAGTATGTAGTTTTTGACCTTATATTGAACCTCCCATCTGAAAATTTGAAAATTCTTAAAAAATTCGTCCAAAATCTTGATGACCCCAATCTCTTGTTTTGTACGTTTTTTCCACGTGTCTTGACATCCAAAGTATCCCTGCAAAGTTTGGTGAAGATCTGAGTATGTAGTTTTTGACCTTATATGGAACCTCCTTTCTGAAAATTTGAGAATTCTTAAAAAATTCGTCCAAAATCTTGATGTCTCCAATCTCTTGTTTTGTACGTTTTTTCCACGTGTGTTGACATCCAATGTATCCATGCAAAGTTTGGTGAAGATCTGAGTATGTCGTTTTTGACCTTATCTGGAACCTCCCATCTGAAAATTTGAAAATTCTTAAAAAATTCGTCGAAAATCTTGATGTCTCCAATCTTTTGTTTTGTACGTTTTTTCCACGAGTCTTGACAAGCAAAGTATCCCTGCAACGTTTGGTGAAGATCTGAGTATGTAGTTTTTGACCTTATCTGGAACCTCCTATCTGAAAATTTGAAAATTCTTCAAAAATTCGTCGAAAATCTTGATGTCTCCAATCTCTTGTTTTGTACGTTTTTTCCACGTGTCTTGACATCCAATGTATTCCTGCAATGTTTGGTGGAGATCTGAGTATGTAGTTTTAGACCTTATCTGGAACCTCCTATCTGAAAATTTGAAAATTCTTCAAAAATTCGTCCAAAATCTTGATGTCTCCAATCTCTTGTTTTGTACGTTTTTTCCACGTGTCTCGACCTCCAATGGATCCCTGCAAAGTTTGGTGAAGATCTGAGTATGTCGTTTTTGACCTTATCTGGAACATCCTTTCTGAAAATTTGAAAATTCTTAAAAAATTCGTCGAAAATCTTGATGTCTCCAATCTCTTGTTTTGTATGTTTTTTCCACGTGTCTTGACATCCAATGTATCCCTGCAAAGTTTGGTGAAGATCTGAGTATGTCGTTTTTGACCTTATCTGGAACCTCCCATCTGAAAATTTGAAAATTCTTAAAAAATTCGTCGAAAATCTTGATGTCTCCGATCTCTTGTTTTGTACGTTTTTTCCACGTGTCTTGACATGCAAAGTATTCCTGCAAAGTTTGGTGAAGATCTGAGTATGTCGTTTTTGACCTCATCTGGAACCTCCCATCTGAAAATTTGAAAATTCTTAAAAAATTCGTCGAAAATCTTGATGTCTCCAATCTTTTGTTTTGTACGTTTTTTCCACGTGTCTTGACATGCAAAGTATCCCTGCAACGTTTGGTGAAGATCTGAGTATGTAGTTTTTGACCTTATCTGGAACCTCCTATCTGAAAATTTGAAAATTCTTCAAAAATTCGTCGAAAATCTTGATGTCTCCAATCTCTTGTTTTGTACGTTTTTTCCACGTGTCTTGACATCCAATGTATTCCTGCAATGTTTGGTGGAGATCTGAGTATGTAGTTTTAGACCTTATCTGGAACCTCCTATCTGAAAATTTGAAAATTCTTCAAAAATTCGTCCAAAATCTTGATGTCTCCAATCTCTTGTTTTGTACGTTTTTTCCACGTGTCTCGACCTCCAATGGATCCCTGCAAAGTTTGGTGAAGATCTGAGTATGTCGTTTTTGACCTTATCTGTAACATCCTTTCTGAAAATTTGAAAATTCTTAAAAAATTCGTCGAAAATCTTGATGTCTCCAATCTCTTGTTTTGTACGTTTTTTCCACGTGTCTTGACATCCAATGTATCCCTGCAAAGTTTGGTGAAGATCTGAGTATGTAGTTTTTGACCTTATATGGAACCTCCTATCTGAAAATTTGAAAATTCTTAAAAAATTCGTCCAAAATCTTGATGTCTCCAATCTCTTGTTTTGTACGTTTTTTCCACGTGTCTCGACCTCCAATGGATCCCTGCAAAGTTTGGTGAAGATCTGAGTATGTCGTTTTTGACCTTATCTGGAACCTCCCATCTGAAAATTTGAAAATTCTTAAAAAATTCGTCGAAAATCTTGATGTCTCCGATCTCTTGTTTTGTACGTTTTTTCCACGTGTCTTGACATGCAAAGTATTCCTGCAAAGTTTGGTGAAGATCTGAGTATGTAGTTTTTGACCTCATCTGGAACCTCCTATCTGAAAATTTGAAAATTCTTAAAAAATTCGTCCAAAATCTTGATGTCTCCAATCTCTTGTTTTGTACGTTTTTTCCACGTGTCTCGACCTCCAATGTATCCCTGCAAAGTTTGGTGAAGATCTGAGTATGTAGTTTTTGACCTTATATGGAACCTCCTATCTGAAAATTTGAAAATTCTTAAAAAATTCGTCCAAAATTTTGATGTCTCCAATCTCTTGTTTTGTACGTTTTTTCCACGTGTCTTGACATCCAATGTATCCCTGCAATGTTTGGTGAAGATCTGAGTATGTAGTTTTTGACCTTATCTGGAACCTCCCATCTGAAAATTTGAAAATTCCTAAAAAATCCGTCCAAAATCTTGATGACCCCAATCTCTTGTTTTGTACGTTTTTTCCACGTGTCTTGACATCCAATGTATCCCTGCAAAGTTTGGTGAAGATCTGAGTATGTAGTTTTTGACCTTATCTGGAACCTCCTATCTGAAAATTTGAAAATTCTTAAAAAATTCGTCCAAAATCTTGATGTCTCCAATCTCTTGTTTTGTACGTTTTTTCCACGTGTCTTGATATCCAATGTATCCCTGCAAAGTTTGGTGAAGATCTGAGTATGTCGTTTTTGACCTTATCTGGAACATCCTTTCTGAAAATTTGAAAATTGTTAAAAAATTCGTCCAAAATCTTGATGTCTCCAATCTCTTTTTTGTACGTTTTTTCCACGTGTCTTGACATCCAATGTATCCCTGCAAAGTTTGGTGAAGATCTGAGTATGTAGTTTTTGACCTTATCTGGAACCTCCCATCTGAAAATTTGAAAATTCTTAAAAAATTCGACCAAAATCTTGATGTCTCCAATCTTTTGTTTTGTACGTTTTTTCCACGTGTCTTGACACATAATGTATCCATGCAAAGTTTGGTGAAGATCTGAGTATGTAGTTTTTGACCTTATATGGAACCTCCTATCTGAAAATTTGAAAATTCTTAAAAAATTCGTCCAAAATCTTGATGTCTCCAATCTCTTGTTTTGTACGTTTTTTCCACGTGTCTTGACATCCAATGTATCCCTGCAAAGTTTGGTGAAGATCTGAGTATGTAGTTTTTGACCTTATCTGGAACCTCCCATCTGAAAATTTGAAAATTCCTAAAAAATTCGTCCAAAATCTTGATGTCTCCAATCTCTTGTTTTGTACGTTTTTTCCACGTGTCTTGATATCCAATGTATCCCTGCAAAGTTTGGTGAAGATCTGAGTATGTCGTTTTTGACCTTATCTGGAACATCCTTTCTGAAAATTTGAAAATTGTTAAAAAATTCGTCCAAAATCTTGATGTCTCCAATCTCTTTTTTGTACGTTTTTTCCACGTGTCTTGACATCCAATGTATCCCTGCAAAGTTTGGTGAAGATCTGAGTATGTAGTTTTTGACCTTATCTGGAACCTCCTATCTGAAAATTTGAAAATTCTTAAAAAATTCGTCCAAAATCTTGATGTCTCCAATCTCTTGTTTTGTACGTTTTTTCCACGTGTCTTGATATCCAATGTATCCCTGCAAAGTTTGGTGAAGATCTGAGTATGTCGTTTTTGACCTTATCTGGAACATCCTTTCTGAAAATTTGAAAATTGTTAAAAAATTCGTCCAAAATCTTGATGTCTCCAATCTCTTTTTTGTACGTTTTTTCCACGTGTCTTGACATCCAATGTATCCCTGCAAAGTTTGGTGAAGATCTGAGTATGTAGTTTTTGACCTTATCTGGAACCTCCCATCTGAAAATTTGAAAATTCTTAAAAAATTCGACCAAAATCTTGATGTCTCCAATCTTTTGTTTTGTACGTTTTTTCCACGTGTCTTGACACATAATGTATCCATGCAAAGTTTGGTGAAGATCTGAGTATGTAGTTTTTGACCTTATATGGAACCCCCTATCTGAAAATTTGAAAATTCTTAAAAAATTCGTCCAAAATCTTGATGTCTCCAAACTCTTGTTTTGTACGTTTTTTCCACGTGTCTTGACATCCAATGTATCCCTGCAAAGTTTGGTGAAGATCTGAGTATGTAGTTTTTGACCTTATCTGGAACCTCCCATCTGAAAATTTGAAAATTCCTAAAAAATCCGTGCAAAATCTTGATGACCCCAATCTCTTGTTTTGTACGTTTTTTCCACGTGTCTTGACATCCAATGTATTCCTGCAATGTTTGGTGAAGATCTGAGTATGTAGTTTTTGACCTTATATGGAACCTCCTATCTGAAAATTTGAAAATTCTTAAAAAATTCGTCCAAAATCTTGATGTCTCCAATCTCTTGTTTTGTACGTTTTTTCCACGTGTCTTGACATGCAAAGTATCCCTGCAACGTTTGGTGAAGATCTGAGTATGTAGTTTTTGACCTTATCTGGAACCTCCTATCTGAAAATTTGAAAATTCTTCAAAAATTCGTCGAAAATCTTGATGTCTCCAATCTCTTGCTTTGTACGTTTTTTCCACGTGTCTTGACATCCAATGTATCCCTGCAATGTTTGGTGGAGATCTGAGTATGTAGTTTTTGACCTTATCTGGAACCTCCTATCTGAAAATTTGAAAATTCTTAAAAAATTCGTCCAAAATCTTGATGTCTCCAATCTCTTGTTTTGTACGTTTTTTCCACGTGTCTCGACCTCCAATGTATCCCTGCAAAGTTAGTGAAGATCTGAGTATGTCGTTTTTGACCTTATCTGGAACATCCTTTCTGAAAATTTGAAAATTCTTAAAAAATTCGTCGAAAATCTTGATGTCTCCAATCTCTTGTTTTGTACGTTTTTTCCACGTTTCTTGACATCCAATGTATCCCTGCAAAGTTTGGTGAAGATCTGAGTATGTAGTTTTTGACCTTATATGGAACCTCCTTTCTGAAAATTTGAAAATTCTCAAAAAATTCGTCCATAATCTTGATGTCTCCAATCTCTTGTTTTGTACGTTTTTTCCACGTGTCTTGACATCCAATGTATCCCTGCAAAGTTTGGTGAAGATCTGAGTATGTAGTTTTTGACCTTATATGGAACCTCCTATCTGAAAATTTGAAAATTCTTAAAAAATTCGTCCAAAATCTTGATGTCACCAATCCTATGTTTTGTATGTTTTTTCCACGTGTCTTGACATCCAATGTATCCATGCAAAGTTTGGTGAAGATCTGAGTATGTCGTTTTTGACCTTATCTGGAACCTCCCATCTGAAAATTTGAAAATTCTTAAAAAATTCGTCGAAAATTTTGATGTCTCCGATCTCTTGTTTTGTACGTTTTTTCCACGTGTCTTGACATGCAAAGTATTCCTGCAAAGTTTGGTGAAGATCTGAGTATGTAGTTTTTGACCTCATCTGGAACCTCCTATCTGAAAATTTGAAAATTCTTAAAAAATTCGTCCAAAATTTTGATGTCTCCAATCTCTTGTTTTGTACGTTTTTTCCACGTGTCTTGACATCCAATGTATCCCTGCAATGTTTGGTGAAGATCTGAGTATGTAGTTTTTGACCTTATCTGGAACCTCCCATCTGAAAATTTGAAAATTCCTAAAAAATCCGTCCAAAATCTTGATGACCCCAATCTCTTGTTTTGTATGTTTTTTCCACGTGTCTTGACATCCAATGTATCCCTGCAAAGTTTGGTGAAGATCTGAGTATGTAGTTTTTGACCTTATCTGGAACCTCCTATCTGAAAATTTGAAAATTCTTAAAAAATTCGTCCAAAATCTTGATATCTCCAATCTCTTGTTTTGTACGTTTTTTCCACGTGTCTTGATATCCAATGTATCCCTGCAAAGTTTGGTGAAGATCTGAGTATGTCGTTTTTGACCTTATCTGGAACATACTTTCTGAAAATTTGAAAATTGTTAAAAAATTCGTCCAAAATCTTGATGTCTCCAATCTCTTTTTTGTACGTTTTTTCCACGTGTCTTGACATCCAATGTATCCCTGCAAAGTTTGGTGAAGATCTGAGTATGTAGTTTTTGTCCTTATCTGGAACCTCCCATCTGAAAATTTGAAAATTCTTAAAATATTCGACCAAAATCTTGATGTCTCCAATCTTTTGTTTTGTACGTTTTTTCCACGTGTCTTGACACATAATGTATCCATGCAAAGTTTGGTGAAGATCTGAGTATGTAGTTTTTGACCTTATATGGAACCTCCTATCTGAAAATTTGAAAATTCTTAAAAAATTCGTCCAAAATCTTGATGTCTCCAATCTCTTGTTTTGTACGTTTTTTCCACGTGTCTTGACATCCAATGTATCCCTGCAAAGTTTGGTGAAGATCTGAGTATGTAGTTTTTGACCTTATCTGGAACCTCCCATCTGAAAAATTGAAAATTCCTAAAAAATCCGTGCAAAATCTTGATGACCCCAATCTCTTGTTTTGTACGTTTTTTCCACGTGTCTTGACATCCAATGTATTCCTGCAATGTTTGGTGAAGATCTGAGTATGTAGTTTTTGACCTTATATGGAACCTCCTATCTGAAAATTTGAAAATTCTTAAAAAAATCGACCAAAATCTTGATGTTCCGAATCCTATGTTTTGTACGTTTTTTCCACGTGTCTTGACATCCAATGTATCCATGCAAAGTTTGGTGAAGATCTGAGTATGTAGTTTTTGACCTTATCTGGAACCTCCCATCTGAAAATTTGAAAATTCCTAAAAAATTCGTCCAAAATCTTGATGTCTCCAATCTCTTGTTTTGTACGTTTTTTCCACGTGTCTTGATATCCAATGTATCCCTGCAAAGTTTGGTGAAGATCTGAGTATGTCGTTTTTGACCTTATCTGGAACATCCTTTCTGAAAATTTGAAAATTGTTAAAAAATTCGTCCAAAATCTTGATGTCTCCAATCTCTTTTTTGTACGTTTTTTCCACGTGTCTTGACATCCAATGTATCCCTGCAAAGTTTGGTGAAGATCTGAGTATGTAGTTTTTGACCTTATCTGGAACCTCCTATCTGAAAATTTGAAAATTCTTAAAAAATTCGTCCAAAATCTTGATGTCTCCAATCTCTTGTTTTGTACGTTTTTTCCACGTGTCTTGATATCCAATGTATCCCTGCAAAGTTTGGTGAAGATCTGAGTATGTCGTTTTTGACCTTATCTGGAACATCCTTTCTGAAAATTTGAAAATTGTTAAAAAATTCGTCCAAAATCTTGATGTCTCCAATCTCTTTTTTGTACGTTTTTTCCACGTGTCTTGACATCCAATGTATCCCTGCAAAGTTTGGTGAAGATCTGAGTATGTAGTTTTTGACCTTATCTGGAACCTCCCATCTGAAAATTTGAAAATTCTTAAAAAATTCGACCAAAATCTTGATGTCTCCAATCTTTTGTTTTGTACGTTTTTTCCACGTGTCTTGACACATAATGTATCCATGCAAAGTTTGGTGAAGATCTGAGTATGTAGTTTTTGACCTTATATGGAACCTCCTATCTGAAAATTTGAAAATTCTTAAAAAATTCGTCCAAAATCTTGATGTCTCCAATCTCTTGTTTTGTACGTTTTTTCCACGTGTCTTGACATCCAATGTATCCCTGCAAAGTTTGGTGAAGATCTGAGTATGTAGTTTTTGACCTTATCTGGAACCTCCCATCTGAAAATTTGAAAATTCCTAAAAAATCCGTGCAAAATCTTGATGACCCCAATCTCTTGTTTTGTACGTTTTTTCCACGTGTCTTGACATCCAATGTATTCCTGCAATGTTTGGTGAAGATCTGAGTATGTAGTTTTTGACCTTATATGGAACCTCCTATCTGAAAATTTGAAAATTCTTAAAAAATTCGTCGAAAACCTTGATGTCTCCAATCTCTTGTTTTGTACGTTTTTTCCACGTGTCTTGACATGCAAAGTATCCCTGCAACGTTTGGTGAAGATCTGAGTATGTAGTTTTTGACCTTATCTGGAACCTCCTATCTGAAAATTTGAAAATTCTTCAAAAATTCGTCGAAAATCTTGATGTCTCCAATCTCTTGCTTTGTACGTTTTTTCCACGTGTCTTGACATCCAATGTATCCCTGCAATGTTTGGTGGAGATCTGAGTATGTAGTTTTTGACCTTATCTGGAACCTCCTATCTGAAAATTTGAAAATTCTTCAAAAATTCGTCCAAAATCTTGATGTCTCCAATCTCTTGTTTTGTACGTTTTTTCCACGTGTCTCGACCTCCAATGTATCCCTGCAAAGTTAGTGAAGATCTGAGTATGTCGTTTTTGACCTTATCTGGAACATCCTTTCCGAAAATTTGAAAATTCTTAAAAAATTCGTCCAAAATCTTGATGTCTCCAATCTCTTGTTTTGTACGTTTTTTCCACGTTTCTTGACATCCAATGTATCCCTGCAAAGTTTGGTGAAGATCTGAGTATGTAGTTTTTGACCTTATATGGAACCTCCTTTCTGAAAATTTGAAAATTCTCAAAAAATTCGTCCATAATCTTGATGTCTCCAATCTCTTGTTTTGTACGTTTTTTCCACGTGTCTTGACATCCAATGTATCCCTGCAAAGTTTGGTGAAGATCTGAGTATGTAGTTTTTGACCTTATATGGAACCTCCTATCTGAAAATTTGAAAATTCTTAAAAAATTCGTCCAAAATCTTGATGTCACCAATCCTATGTTTTGTATGTTTTTTCCACGTGTCTTGACATCCAATGTATCCATGCAAAGTTTGGTGAAGATCTGAGTATGTCGTTTTTGACCTTATCTGGAACCTCCCATCTGAAAATTTGAAAATTCTTAAAAAATTCGTCGAAAATCTTGATGTCTCCGATCTCTTGTTTTGTACGTTTTTCCACGTGTCTTGACATGCAAAGTATTCCTGCAAAGTTTGGTGAAGATCTGAGTATGTAGTTTTTGACCTCATCTGGAACCTCCTATCTGAAAATTTGAAAATTCTTAAAAAATTCGTCCAAAATTTTGATGTCTCCAATCTCTTGTTTTGTACGTTTTTTCCACGTGTCTTGACATCCAATGTATCCCTGCAATGTTTGGTGAAGATCTGAGTATGTAGTTTTTGACCTTATCTGGAACCTCGCATCTGAAAATTTGAAAATTCCTAAAAAATCCGTCCAAAATCTTGATGACCCCAATCTCTTGTTTTGTATGTTTTTTCCACGTGTCTTGACATCCAATGTATCCCTGCAAAGTTTGGTGAAGATCTGAGTATGTAGTTTTTGACCTTATCTGGAACCTCCTATCTGAAAATTTGAAAATTCTTAAAAAATTCGTCCAAAATCTTGATGTCTCCAATCTCTTGTTTTGTACGTTTTTTCCACGTGTCTTGATATCCAATGTATCCCTGCAAAGTTTGGTGAAGATCTGAGTATGTCGTTTTTGACCTTATCTGGAACATCCTTTCTGAAAATTTGAAAATTGTTAAAAAATTCGTCCAAAATCTTGATGTCTCCAATCTCTTTTTTGTACGTTTTTTCCACGTGTCTTGACATCCAATGTATCCCTGCAAAGTTTGGTGAAGATCTGAGTATGTAGTTTTTGACCTTATCTGGAACCTCCCATCTGAAAATTTGAAAATTCCTAAAAAATCCGTGCAAAATCTTGATGACCCCAATCTCTTGTTTTGTACGTTTTTTCCACGTGTCTTGACATCCAATGTATCCCTGCAAAGTTTGGTGAAGATCTGAGTATGTAGTTTTTGACCTTATATGGAACCTCCTATCTGAAAATTTGAAAATTCTTAAAAAATTCGTCCAAAATCTTGATGTCACCAATCCTATGTTTTGTATGTTTTTTCCACGTGTCTTGACATCCAATGTATCCATGCAAAGTTTGGTGAAGATCTGAGTATGTCGTTTTTGACCTTATCTGGAACCTCCCATCTGAAAATTTGAAAATTCTTAAAAAATTCGTCGAAAATCTTGATGTCTCCGATCTCTTGTTTTGTACGTTTTTCCACGTGTCTTGACATGCAAAGTATTCCTGCAAAGTTTGGTGAAGATCTGAGTATGTAGTTTTTGACCTCATCTGGAACCTCCTATCTGAAAATTTGAAAATTCTTAAAAAATTCGTCCAAAATTTTGATGTCTCCAATCTCTTGTTTTGTACGTTTTTTCCACGTGTCTTGACATCCAATGTATCCCTGCAATGTTTGGTGAAGATCTGAGTATGTAGTTTTTGACCTTATCTGGAACCTCGCATCTGAAAATTTGAAAATTCCTAAAAAATCCGTCCAAAATCTTGATGACCCCAATCTCTTGTTTTGTATGTTTTTTCCACGTGTCTTGACATCCAATGTATCCCTGCAAAGTTTGGTGAAGATCTGAGTATGTAGTTTTTGACCTTATCTGGAACCTACTATCTGAAAATTTGAAAATTCTTAAAAAATTCGTCCAAAATCTTGATGTCTCCAATCTCTTGTTTTGTACGTTTTTTCCACGTGTCTTGATATCCAATGTATCCCTGCAAAGTTTGGTGAAGATCTGAGTATGTCGTTTTTGACCTTATCTGGAACATCCTTTCTGAAAATTTGAAAATTGTTAAAAAATTCGTCCAAAACCTTGATGTCTCCAATCTCTTTTTTGTACGTTTTTTCCACGTGTCTTGACATCCAATGTATCCCTGCAAAGTTTGGTGAAGATCTGAGTATGTAGTTTTTGACCTTATCTGGAACCTCCCATCTGAAAATTTGAAAATTCTTAAAATATTCGAATAAAATCTTGATGTCTCCAATCTTTTGTTTTGTACGTTTTTTCCACGTGTCTTGACACATAATGTATCCATGCAAAGTTTGGTGAAGATCTGAGTATGTAGTTTTTGACCTTATATGGAACCTCCTATCTGAAAATTTGAAAATTCTTAAAAAATTCGTCCAAAATCTTGATGTCTCCAATCTCTTGTTTTGTACGTTTTTTCCACGTGTCTTGACATCCAATGTATCCCTGCAAAGTTTGGTGAAGATCTGAGTATGTAGTTTTTGACCTTATCTGGAACCTCCCATCTGAAAATTTGAAAATTCCTAAAAAATCCGTGCAAAATCTTGATGACCCCAATCTCTTGTTTTGTACGTTTTTTCCACGTGTCTTGACATCCAATGTATTCCTGCAATGTTTGGTGAAGATCTGAGTATGTAGTTTTTGACCTTATATGGAACCTCCTATCTGAAAATTTGAAAATTCTTAAAAAATTCGACCAAAATCTTGATGTTCCGAATCCTATGTTTTGTATGTTTTTTCCACGTGTCTTGACATCCAATGTATCCATGCAAAGTTTGGTGAAGATCTGAGTATGTAGTTTTTGACCTTATATTGAACCTCCCATCTGAAAATTTGAAAATTCTTAAAAAATTCGTCCAAAATCTTGATGACCCCAATCTCTTGTTTTGTACGTTTTTTCCACGTGTCTTGACATCCAAAGTATCCCTGCAAAGTTTGGTGAAGATCTGAGTATGTAGTTTTTGACCTTATATGGAACCTCCTTTCTGAAAATTTGAGAATTCTTAAAAAATTCGTCCAAAATCTTGATGTCTCCAATCTCTTGTTTTGTACGTTTTTTCCACGTGTCTTGACATCCAATGTATCCATGCAAAGTTTGGTGAAGATCTGAGTATGTCGTTTTTGACCTTATCTGGAACCTCCCATCTGAAAATTTGAAAATTCTTAAAAAATTCGTCGAAAATCTTGATGTCTCCAATCTTTTGTTTTGTACGTTTTTTCCACGTGTCTTGACATGCAAAGTATCCCTGCAACGTTTGGTGAAGATCTGAGTATGTAGTTTTTGACCTTATCTGGAACCTCCTATCTGAAAATTTGAAAATTCTTCAAAAATTCGTCGAAAATCTTGATGTCTCCAATCTCTTGTTTTGTACGTTTTTTCCACGTGTCTTGACATCCAATGTATTCCTGCAATGTTTGGTGGAGATCTGAGTATGTAGTTTTAGACCTTATCTGGAACCTCCTATCTGAAAATTTGAAAATTCTTCAAAAATTCGTCCAAAATCTTGATGTCTCCAATCTCTTGTTTTGTACGTTTTTTCCACGTGTCTCGACCTCCAATGGATCCCTGCAAAGTTTGGTGAAAATCTGAGTACGTCGTTTTTGACCTTATCTGGAACATCCTTTCTGAAAATTTGAAAATTCTTAAAAAATTCGTCGAAAATCTTGATGTCTCCAATCTCTTGTTTTGTACGTTTTTTCCACGTGTCTTGACATCCAATGTATCCCTGCAAAGTTTGGTGAAGATCTGAGTATGTAGTTTTTGACCTTATATGGAACCTCCTATCTGAAAATTTGAAAATTCTTAAAAAATTCGTCCAAAATCTTGATGTCTCCAATCTCTTGTTTTGTACGTTTTTTCCACGTGTCTCGACCTCCAATGGATCCCTGCAAAGTTTGGTGAAGATCTGAGTATGTCGTTTTTGACCTTATCTGGAACCTCCCATCTGAAAATTTGAAAATTCTTAAAAAATTCGTCGAAAATCTTGATGTCTCCGATCTCTTGTTTTGTACGTTTTTTCCACGTGTCTTGACATGCAAAGTATTCCTGCAAAGTTTGGTGAAGATCTGAGTATGTCGTTTTTGACCTTATCTGGAACCTCCCATCTGAAAATTTGAAAATTCTTAAAAAATTCGTCGAAAATCTTGATGTCTCCAATCTTTTGTTTTGTACGTTTTTTCCACGTGTCTTGACATGCAAAGTATCCCTGCAACGTTTGGTGAAGATCTGAGTATGTAGTTTTTGACCTTATCTGGAACCTCCTATCTGAAAATTTGAAAATTCTTCAAAAATTCGTCGAAAATCTTGATGTCTCCAATCTCTTGTTTTGTACGTTTTTTCCACGTGTCTTGACATCCAATGTATTCCTGCAATGTTTGGTGGAGATCTGAGTATGTAGTTTTAGACCTTATCTGGAACCTCCTATCTGAAAATTTGAAAATTCCTCAAAAATTCGTCCAAAATCTTGATGTCTCCAATCTCTTGTTTTGTACGTTTTTTCCACGTGTCTCGACCTCCAATGGATCCCTGCAAAGTTTGGTGAAGATCTGAGTATGTCGTCTTTGACCTTATCTGGAACCTCCCATCTGAAAATTTGAAAATTCCTAAAAAATCCGTGCAAAATCTTGATGACCCCAATCTCTTGTTTTGTACGTTTTTTCCACGTGTCTTGACATCCAATGTATTCCTGCAATGTTTGGTGAAGATCTGAGTATGTAGTTTTTGACCTTATATGGAACCTCCTATCTGAAAATTTGAAAATTCTTAAAAAATTCGACCAAAATCTTGATGTTCCGAATCCTATGTTTTGTATGTTTTTTCCACGTGTCTTGACATCCAATGTATCCATGCAAAGTTTGGTGAAGATCTGAGTATGTAGTTTTTGACCTTATATTGAACCTCCCATCTGAAAATTTGAAAATTCTTAAAAAATTCGTCCAAAATCTTGATGACCCCAATCTCTTGTTTTGTACGTTTTTTCCACGTGTCTTGACATCCAAAGTATCCCTGCAAAGTTTGGTGAAGATCTGAGTATGTAGTTTTTGACCTTATATGGAACCTCCTTTCTGAAAATTTGAGAATTCTTAAAAAATTCGTCCAAAATCTTGATGTCTCCAATCTCTTGTTTTGTACGTTTTTTCCACGTGTCTTGACATCCAATGTATCCATGCAAAGTTTGGTGAAGATCTGAGTATGTCGTTTTTGACCTTATCTGGAACCTCCCATCTGAAAATTTGAAAATTCTTAAAAAATTCGTCGAAAATCTTGATGTCTCCAATCTTTTGTTTTGTACGTTTTTTCCACGTGTCTTGACATGCAAAGTATCCCTGCAACGTTTGGTGAAGATCTGAGTATGTAGTTTTTGACCTTATCTGGAACCTCCTATCTGAAAATTTGAAAATTCTTCAAAAATTCGTCGAAAATCTTGATGTCTCCAATCTCTTGTTTTGTACGTTTTTTCCACGTGTCTTGACATCCAATGTATTCCTGCAATGTTTGGTGGAGATCTGAGTATGTAGTTTTAGACCTTATCTGGAACCTCCTATCTGAAAATTTGAAAATTCTTCAAAAATTCGTCCAAAATCTTGATGTCTCCAATCTCTTGTTTTGTACGTTTTTTCCACGTGTCTCGACCTCCAATGGATCCCTGCAAAGTTTGGTGAAAATCTGAGTACGTCGTTTTTGACCTTATCTGGAACATCCTTTCTGAAAATTTGAAAATTCTTAAAAAATTCGTCGAAAATCTTGATGTCTCCAATCTCTTGTTTTGTACGTTTTTTCCACGTGTCTTGACATCCAATGTATCCCTGCAAAGTTTGGTGAAGATCTGAGTATGTAGTTTTTGACCTTATATGGAACCTCCTATCTGAAAATTTGAAAATTCTTAAAAAATTCGTCCAAAATCTTGATGTCTCCAATCTCTTGTTTTGTACGTTTTTTCCACGTGTCTCGACCTCCAATGGATCCCTGCAAAGTTTGGTGAAGATCTGAGTATGTCGTTTTTGACCTTATCTGGAACCTCCCATCTGAAAATTTGAAAATTCTTAAAAAATTCGTCGAAAATCTTGATGTCTCCGATCTCTTGTTTTGTACGTTTTTTCCACGTGTCTTGACATGCAAAGTATTCCTGCAAAGTTTGGTGAAGATCTGAGTATGTCGTTTTTGACCTTATCTGGAACCTCCCATCTGAAAATTTGAAAATTCTTAAAAAATTCGTCGAAAATCTTGATGTCTCCAATCTTTTGTTTTGTACGTTTTTTCCACGTGTCTTGACATGCAAAGTATCCCTGCAACGTTTGGTGAAGATCTGAGTATGTAGTTTTTGACCTTATCTGGAACCTCCTATCTGAAAATTTGAAAATTCTTCAAAAATTCGTCGAAAATCTTGATGTCTCCAATCTCTTGTTTTGTACGTTTTTTCCACGTGTCTTGACATCCAATGTATTCCTGCAATGTTTGGTGGAGATCTGAGTATGTAGTTTTAGACCTTATCTGGAACCTCCTATCTGAAAATTTGAAAATTCTTCAAAAATTCGTCCAAAATCTTGATGTCTCCAATCTCTTGTTTTGTACGTTTTTTCCACGTGTCTCGACCTCCAATGGATCCCTGCAAAGTTTGGTGAAGATCTGAGTATGTCGTCTTTGACCTTATCTGTAACATCCTTTCTGAAAATTTGAAAATTCTTAAAAAATTCGTCGAAAATCTTGATGTCTCCAATCTCTTGTTTTGTACGTTTTTTCCACGTGTCTTGACATCCAATGTATCCCTGCAAAGTTTGGTGAAGATCTGAGTATGTAGTTTTTGACCTTATATGGAACCTCCTATCTGAAAATTTGAAAATTCTTAAAAAATTCGTCCAAAATCTTGATGTCTCCAATCTCTTGTTTTGTACGTTTTTTCCACGTGTCTCGACCTCCAATGGATCCCTGCAAAGTTTGGTGAAGATCTGAGTATGTAGTTTTTGACCTCATCTGGAACCTCCTATCTGAAAATTTGAAAATTCTTAAAAAATTCGTCCAAAATCTTGATGTCTCCAATCTCTTGTTGTGTACGTTTTTTCCACGTGTCTTGACATCCAATGTATCCCTGCAATGTTTGGTGAAGATCTGAGTATGTAGTTTTTGACCTTATCTGGAACCTCCCATCTAAAAATTTGAAAATTCCTAAAAAATCCGTCCAAAATCTTGATGACCCCAATCTCTTGTTTTGTACTTTTTTTCCACGTGTCTCGAACTCCAATGTATCCCTGCAAAGTTTGGTGAAGATCTGAGTATGTAGTTTTTGACCTTATATGGAACCTCCTATCTGAAAATTTGAAAATTCTTAAAAAATTCGTCCAAAATCTTGATGTCACCAATCCTATGTTTTGTATGTTTTTTCCACGTGTCTTGACATCCAATGTATCCATGCAAAGTTTGGTGAAGATCTGAGTATGTCGTTTTTGACCTTATCTGGAACCTCCCATCTGAAAATTTGAAAATTCTTAAAAAATTCGTCGAAAATCTTGATGTCTCCGATCTCTTGTTTTGTACGTTTTTTCCACGTGTCTTGACATCCAATGTATCCCTGCAAAGTTTGGTGAAGATCTGAGTATGTAGTTTTTGACCTTATATGGAACCTCCTATCTGAAAATTTGAAAATTCTTAAAAAATTCGTCCAAAATCTTGATGTCACCAATCCTATGTTTTGTATGTTTTTTCCACGTGTCTTGACATCCAATGTATCCATGCAAAGTTTGGTGAAGATCTGAGTATGTCGTTTTTGACCTTATCTGGAACCTCCCATCTGAAAATTTGAAAATTCTTAAAAAATTCGTCGAAAATCTTGATGTCTCCGATCTCTTGTTTTGTACGTTTTTTCCACGTGTCTTGACATGCAAAGTATTCCTGCAAAGTTTGGTGAAGATCTGAGTATGTAGTTTTTGACCTCATCTGGAACCTCCTATCTGAAAATTTGAAAATTCTTAAAAAATTCGTCCAAAATTTTGATGTCTCCAATCTCTTGTTTTGTACGTTTTTTCCACGTGTCTTGACATCCAATGTATCCCTGCAATGTTTGGTGAAGATCTGAGTATGTAGTTTTTGACCTTATCTGGAACCTCCCATCTGAAAATTTGAAAATTCCTAAAAAATCCGTCCAAAATCTTGATGACCCCAATCTCTTGTTTTGTATGTTTTTTCCACGTGTCTTGACATCCAATGTATCCCTGCAAAGTTTGGTGAAGATCTGAGTATGTAGTTTTTGACCTTATCTGGAACCTCCTATCTGAAAATTTGAAAATTCTTAAAAAATTCGTCCAAAATCTTGATATCTCCAATCTCTTGTTTTGTACGTTTTTTCCACGTGTCTTGATATCCAATGTATCCCTGCAAAGTTTGGTGAAGATCTGAGTATGTCGTTTTTGACCTTATCTGGAACATACTTTCTGAAAATTTGAAAATTGTTAAAAAATTCGTCCAAAATCTTGATGTCTCCAATCTCTTTTTTGTACGTTTTTTCCACGTGTCTTGACATCCAATGTATCCCTGCAAAGTTTGGTGAAGATCTGAGTATGTAGTTTTTGTCCTTATCTGGAACCTCCCATCTGAAAATTTGAAAATTCTTAAAATATTCGACCAAAATCTTGATGTCTCCAATCTTTTGTTTTGTACGTTTTTTCCACGTGTCTTGACACATAATGTATCCATGCAAAGTTTGGTGAAGATCTGAGTATGTAGTTTTTGACCTTATATGGAACCTCCTATCTGAAAATTTGAAAATTCTTAAAAAATTCGTCCAAAATCTTGATGTCTCCAATCTCTTGTTTTGTACGTTTTTTCCACGTGTCTTGACATCCAATGTATCCCTGCAAAGTTTGGTGAAGATCTGAGTATGTAGTTTTTGACCTTATCTGGAACCTCCCATCTGAAAATTTGAAAATTCCTAAAAAATCCGTGCAAAATCTTGATGACCCCAATCTCTTGTTTTGTACGTTTTTTCCACGTGTCTTGACATCCAATGTATTCCTGCAATGTTTGGTGAAGATCTGAGTATGTAGTTTTTGACCTTATATGGAACCTCCTATCTGAAAATTTGAAAATTCTTAAAAAAATCGACCAAAATCTTGATGTTCCGAATCCTATGTTTTGTATGTTTTTTCCACGTGTCTTGACATCCAATGTATCCATGCAAAGTTTGGTGAAGATCTGAGTATGTAGTTTTTGACCTTATCTGGAACCTCCCATCTGAAAATTTGAAAATTCCTAAAAAATTCGTCCAAAATCTTGATGTCTCCAATCTCTTGTTTTGTACGTTTTTTCCACGTGTCTTGATATCCAATGTATCCCTGCAAAGTTTGGTGAAGATCTGAGTATGTCGTTTTTGACCTTATCTGGAACATCCTTTCTGAAAATTTGAAAATTGTTAAAAAATTCGTCCAAAATCTTGATGTCTCCAATCTCTTTTTTGTACGTTTTTTCCACGTGTCTTGACATCCAATGTATCCCTGCAAAGTTTGGTGAAGATCTGAGTATGTAGTTTTTGACCTTATCTGGAACCTCCTATCTGAAAATTTGAAAATTCTTAAAAAATTCGTCCAAAATCTTGATGTCTCCAATCTCTTGTTTTGTACGTTTTTTCCACGTGTCTTGATATCCAATGTATCCCTGCAAAGTTTGGTGAAGATCTGAGTATGTCGTTTTTGACCTTATCTGGAACATCCTTTCTGAAAATTTGAAAATTGTTAAAAAATTCGTCCAAAATCTTGATGTCTCCAATCTCTTTTTTGTACGTTTTTTCCACGTGTCTTGACATCCAATGTATCCCTGCAAAGTTTGGTGAAGATCTGAGTATGTAGTTTTTGACCTTATCTGGAACCTCCCATCTGAAAATTTGAAAATTCTTAAAAAATTCGACCAAAATCTTGATGTCTCCAATCTTTTGTTTTGTACGTTTTTTCCACGTGTCTTGACACATAATGTATCCATGCAAAGTTTGGTGAAGATCTGAGTATGTAGTTTTTGACCTTATATGGAACCTCCTATCTGAAAATTTGAAAATTCTTAAAAAATTCGTCCAAAATCTTGATGTCTCCAATCTCTTGTTTTGTACGTTTTTTCCACGTGTCTTGACATCCAATGTATCCCTGCAAAGTTTGGTGAAGATCTGAGTATGTAGTTTTTGACCTTATCTGGAACCTCCCATCTGAAAATTTGAAAATTCCTAAAAAATCCGTGCAAAATCTTGATGACCCCAATCTCTTGTTTTGTACGTTTTTTCCACGTGTCTTGACATCCAATGTATTCCTGCAATGTTTGGTGAAGATCTGAGTATGTAGTTTTTGACCTTATATGGAACCTCCTATCTGAAAATTTGAAAATTCTTAAAAAATTCGTCGAAAACCTTGATGTCTCCAATCTCTTGTTTTGTACGTTTTTTCCACGTGTCTTGACATGCAAAGTATCCCTGCAACGTTTGGTGAAGATCTGAGTATGTAGTTTTTGACCTTATCTGGAACCTCCTATCTGAAAATTTGAAAATTCTTCAAAAATTCGTCGAAAATCTTGATGTCTCCAATCTCTTGCTTTGTACGTTTTTTCCACGTGTCTTGACATCCAATGTATCCCTGCAATGTTTGGTGGAGATCTGAGTATGTAGTTTTTGACCTTATCTGGAACCTCCTATCTGAAAATTTGAAAATTCTTCAAAAATTCGTCCAAAATCTTGATGTCTCCAATCTCTTGTTTTGTACGTTTTTTCCACGTGTCTCGACCTCCAATGTATCCCTGCAAAGTTAGTGAAGATCTGAGTATGTCGTTTTTGACCTTATCTGGAACATCCTTTCTGAAAATTTGAAAATTCTTAAAAAATTCGTCCAAAATCTTGATGTCTCCAATCTCTTGTTTTGTACGTTTTTTCCACGTTTCTTGACATCCAATGTATCCCTGCAAAGTTTGGTGAAGATCTGAGTATGTAGTTTTTGACCTTATATGGAACCTCCTTTCTGAAAATTTGAAAATTCTCAAAAAATTCGTCCATAAACTTGATGTCTCCAATCTCTTGTTTTGTACGTTTTTTCCACGTGTCTTGACATCCAATGTATCCCTGCAAAGTTTGGTGAAGATCTGAGTATGTAGTTTTTGACCTTATATGGAACCTCCTATCTGAAAATTTGAAAATTCTTAAAAAATTCGTCCAAAATCTTGATGTCACCAATCCTATGTTTTGTATGTTTTTTCCACGTGTCTTGACATCCAATGTATCCATGCAAAGTTTGGTGAAGATCTGAGTATGTCGTTTTTGACCTTATCTGGAACCTCCCATCTGAAAATTTGAAAATTCTTAAAAAATTCGTCGAAAATCTTGATGTCTCCGATCTCTTGTTTTGTACGTTTTTCCACGTGTCTTGACATGCAAAGTATTCCTGCAAAGTTTGGTGAAGATCTGAGTATGTAGTTTTTGACCTCATCTGGAACCTCCTATCTGAAAATTTGAAAATTCTTAAAAAATTCGTCCAAAATTTTGATGTCTCCAATCTCTTGTTTTGTACGTTTTTTCCACGTGTCTTGACATCCAATGTATCCCTGCAATGTTTGGTGAAGATCTGAGTATGTAGTTTTTGACCTTATCTGGAACCTCCTATCTGAAAATTTGAAAATTCTTCAAAAATTCGTCGAAAATCTTGATGTCTCCAATCTCTTGTTTTGTACGTTTTTTCCACGTGTCTTGACATCCAATGTATTCCTGCAATGTTTGGTGGAGATCTGAGTATGTAGTTTTAGACCTTATCTGGAACCTCCTATCTGAAAATTTGAAAATTCTTCAAAAATTCGTCCAAAATCTTGATGTCTCCAATCTCTTGTTTTGTACGTTTTTTCCACGTGTCTCGACCTCCAATGGATCCCTGCAAAGTTTGGTGAAGATCTGAGTATGTCGTCTTTGACCTTATCTGTAACATCCTTTCTGAAAATTTGAAAATTCTTAAAAAATTCGTCGAAAATCTTGATGTCTCCAATCTCTTGTTTTGTACGTTTTTTCCACGTGTCTTGACATCCAATGTATCCCTGCAAAGTTTGGTGAAGATCTGAGTATGTAGTTTTTGACCTTATATGGAACCTCCTATCTGAAAATTTGAAAATTCTTAAAAAATTCGTCCAAAATCTTGATGTCTCCAATCTCTTGTTTTGTACGTTTTTTCCACGTGTCTCGACCTCCAATGGATCCCTGCAAAGTTTGGTGAAGATCTGAGTATGTAGTTTTTGACCTCATCTGGAACCTCCTATCTGAAAATTTGAAAATTCTTAAAAAATTCGTCCAAAATCTTGATGTCTCCAATCTCTTGTTGTGTACGTTTTTTCCACGTGTCTTGACATCCAATGTATCCCTGCAAAGTTTGGTGAAGATCTGAGTATGTAGTTTTTGACCTCATCTGGAACCTCCTATCTGAAAATTTGAAAATTCTTAAAAAATTCGTCCAAAATTTTGATGTCTCCAATCTCTTGTTTTGTACGTTTTTTCCACGTGTCTTGACATCCAATGTATCCCTGCAATGTTTGGTGAAGATCTGAGTATGTAGTTTTTGACCTTATCTGGAACCTCCTATCTGAAAATTTGAAAATTCTTCAAAAATTCGTCGAAAATCTTGATGTCTCCAATCTCTTGTTTTGTACGTTTTTTCCACGTGTCTTGACATCCAATGTATTCCTGCAATGTTTGGTGGAGATCTGAGTATGTAGTTTTAGACCTTATCTGGAACCTCCTATCTGAAAATTTGAAAATTCTTCAAAAATTCGTCCAAAATCTTGATGTCTCCAATCTCTTGTTTTGTACGTTTTTTCCACGTGTCTCGACCTCCAATGGATCCCTGCAAAGTTTGGTGAAGATCTGAGTATGTCGTCTTTGACCTTATCTGTAACATCCTTTCTGAAAATTTGAAAATTCTTAAAAAATTCGTCGAAAATCTTGATGTCTCCAATCTCTTGTTTTGTACGTTTTTTCCACGTGTCTTGACATCCAATGTATCCCTGCAAAGTTTGGTGAAGATCTGAGTATGTAGTTTTTGACCTTATATGGAACCTCCTATCTGAAAATTTGAAAATTCTTAAAAAATTCGTCCAAAATCTTGATGTCTCCAATCTCTTGTTTTGTACGTTTTTTCCACGTGTCTCGACCTCCAATGGATCCCTGCAAAGTTTGGTGAAGATCTGAGTATGTAGTTTTTGACCTCATCTGGAACCTCCTATCTGAAAATTTGAAAATTCTTAAAAAATTCGTCCAAAATCTTGATGTCTCCAATCTCTTGTTGTGTACGTTTTTTCCACGTGTCTTGACATCCAATGTATCCCTGCAATGTTTGGTGAAGATCTGAGTATGTAGTTTTTGACCTTATCTGGAACCTCCCATCTAAAAATTTGAAAATTCCTAAAAAATCCGTCCAAAATCTTGATGACCCCAATCTCTTGTTTTGTACTTTTTTTCCACGTGTCTCGAACTCCAATGTATCCCTGCAAAGTTTGGTGAAGATCTGAGTATGTAGTTTTTGACCTTATATGGAACCTCCTATCTGAAAATTTGAAAATTCTTAAAAAATTCGTCCAAAATCTTGATGTCACCAATCCTATGTTTTGTATGTTTTTTCCACGTGTCTTGACATCCAATGTATCCATGCAAAGTTTGGTGAAGATCTGAGTATGTCGTTTTTGACCTTATCTGGAACCTCCCATCTGAAAATTTGAAAATTCTTAAAAAATTCGTCGAAAATCTTGATGTCTCCGATCTCTTGTTTTGTACGTTTTTTCCACGTGTCTTGACATCCAATGTATCCCTGCAAAGTTTGGTGAAGATCTGAGTATGTAGTTTTTGACCTTATATGGAACCTCCTATCTGAAAATTTGAAAATTCTTAAAAAATTCGTCCAAAATCTTGATGTCACCAATCCTATGTTTTGTATGTTTTTTCCACGTGTCTTGACATCCAATGTATCCATGCAAAGTTTGGTGAAGATCTGAGTATGTCGTTTTTGACCTTATCTGGAACCTCCCATCTGAAAATTTGAAAATTCTTAAAAAATTCGTCGAAAATCTTGATGTCTCCGATCTCTTGTTTTGTACGTTTTTTCCACGTGTCTTGACATGCAAAGTATTCCTGCAAAGTTTGGTGAAGATCTGAGTATGTAGTTTTTGACCTCATCTGGAACCTCCTATCTGAAAATTTGAAAATTCTTAAAAAATTCGTCCAAAATTTTGATGTCTCCAATCTCTTGTTTTGTACGTTTTTTCCACGTGTCTTGACATCCAATGTATCCCTGCAATGTTTGGTGAAGATCTGAGTATGTAGTTTTTGACCTTATCTGGAACCTCCCATCTGAAAATTTGAAAATTCCTAAAAAATCCGTCCAAAATCTTGATGACCCCAATCTCTTGTTTTGTATGTTTTTTCCACGTGTCTTGACATCCAATGTATCCCTGCAAAGTTTGGTGAAGATCTGAGTATGTAGTTTTTGACCTTATCTGGAACCTCCTATCTGAAAATTTGAAAATTCTTAAAAAATTCGTCCAAAATCTTGATATCTCCAATCTCTTGTTTTGTACGTTTTTTCCACGTGTCTTGATATCCAATGTATCCCTGCAAAGTTTGGTGAAGATCTGAGTATGTCGTTTTTGACCTTATCTGGAACATACTTTCTGAAAATTTGAAAATTGTTAAAAAATTCGTCCAAAATCTTGATGTCTCCAATCTCTTTTTTGTACGTTTTTTCCACGTGTCTTGACATCCAATGTATCCCTGCAAAGTTTGGTGAAGATCTGAGTATGTAGTTTTTGTCCTTATCTGGAACCTCCCATCTGAAAATTTGAAAATTCTTAAAATATTCGACCAAAATCTTGATGTCTCCAATCTTTTGTTTTGTACGTTTTTTCCACGTGTCTTGACACATAATGTATCCATGCAAAGTTTGGTGAAGATCTGAGTATGTAGTTTTTGACCTTATATGGAACCTCCTATCTGAAAATTTGAAAATTCTTAAAAAATTCGTCCAAAATCTTGATGTCTCCAATCTCTTGTTTTGTACGTTTTTTCCACGTGTCTTGACATCCAATGTATCCCTGCAAAGTTTGGTGAAGATCTGAGTATGTAGTTTTTGACCTTATCTGGAACCTCCCATCTGAAAATTTGAAAATTCCTAAAAAATCCGTGCAAAATCTTGATGACCCCAATCTCTTGTTTTGTACGTTTTTTCCACGTGTCTTGACATCCAATGTATTCCTGCAATGTTTGGTGAAGATCTGAGTATGTAGTTTTTGACCTTATATGGAACCTCCTATCTGAAAATTTGAAAATTCTTAAAAAAATCGACCAAAATCTTGATGTTCCGAATCCTATGTTTTGTATGTTTTTTCCACGTGTCTTGACATCCAATGTATCCATGCAAAGTTTGGTGAAGATCTGAGTATGTAGTTTTTGACCTTATCTGGAACCTCCCATCTGAAAATTTGAAAATTCCTAAAAAATTCGTCCAAAATCTTGATGTCTCCAATCTCTTGTTTTGTACGTTTTTTCCACGTGTCTTGATATCCAATGTATCCCTGCAAAGTTTGGTGAAGATCTGAGTATGTCGTTTTTGACCTTATCTGGAACATCCTTTCTGAAAATTTGAAAATTGTTAAAAAATTCGTCCAAAATCTTGATGTCTCCAATCTCTTTTTTGTACGTTTTTTCCACGTGTCTTGACATCCAATGTATCCCTGCAAAGTTTGGTGAAGATCTGAGTATGTAGTTTTTGACCTTATCTGGAACCTCCTATCTGAAAATTTGAAAATTCTTAAAAAATTCGTCCAAAATCTTGATGTCTCCAATCTCTTGTTTTGTACGTTTTTTCCACGTGTCTTGATATCCAATGTATCCCTGCAAAGTTTGGTGAAGATCTGAGTATGTCGTTTTTGACCTTATCTGGAACATCCTTTCTGAAAATTTGAAAATTGTTAAAAAATTCGTCCAAAATCTTGATGTCTCCAATCTCTTTTTTGTACGTTTTTTCCACGTGTCTTGACATCCAATGTATCCCTGCAAAGTTTGGTGAAGATCTGAGTATGTAGTTTTTGACCTTATCTGGAACCTCCCATCTGAAAATTTGAAAATTCTTAAAAAATTCGACCAAAATCTTGATGTCTCCAATCTTTTGTTTTGTACGTTTTTTCCACGTGTCTTGACACATAATGTATCCATGCAAAGTTTGGTGAAGATCTGAGTATGTAGTTTTTGACCTTATATGGAACCTCCTATCTGAAAATTTGAAAATTCTTAAAAAATTCGTCCAAAATCTTGATGTCTCCAATCTCTTGTTTTGTACGTTTTTTCCACGTGTCTTGACATCCAATGTATCCCTGCAAAGTTTGGTGAAGATCTGAGTATGTAGTTTTTGACCTTATCTGGAACCTCCCATCTGAAAATTTGAAAATTCCTAAAAAATCCGTGCAAAATCTTGATGACCCCAATCTCTTGTTTTGTACGTTTTTTCCACGTGTCTTGACATCCAATGTATTCCTGCAATGTTTGGTGAAGATCTGAGTATGTAGTTTTTGACCTTATATGGAACCTCCTATCTGAAAATTTGAAAATTCTTAAAAAATTCGTCGAAAACCTTGATGTCTCCAATCTCTTGTTTTGTACGTTTTTTCCACGTGTCTTGACATGCAAAGTATCCCTGCAACGTTTGGTGAAGATCTGAGTATGTAGTTTTTGACCTTATCTGGAACCTCCTATCTGAAAATTTGAAAATTCTTCAAAAATTCGTCGAAAATCTTGATGTCTCCAATCTCTTGCTTTGTACGTTTTTTCCACGTGTCTTGACATCCAATGTATCCCTGCAATGTTTGGTGGAGATCTGAGTATGTAGTTTTTGACCTTATCTGGAACCTCCTATCTGAAAATTTGAAAATTCTTCAAAAATTCGTCCAAAATCTTGATGTCTCCAATCTCTTGTTTTGTACGTTTTTTCCACGTGTCTCGACCTCCAATGTATCCCTGCAAAGTTAGTGAAGATCTGAGTATGTCGTTTTTGACCTTATCTGGAACATCCTTTCTGAAAATTTGAAAATTCTTAAAAAATTCGTCCAAAATCTTGATGTCTCCAATCTCTTGTTTTGTACGTTTTTTCCACGTTTCTTGACATCCAATGTATCCCTGCAAAGTTTGGTGAAGATCTGAGTATGTAGTTTTTGACCTTATATGGAACCTCCTTTCTGAAAATTTGAAAATTCTCAAAAAATTCGTCCATAAACTTGATGTCTCCAATCTCTTGTTTTGTACGTTTTTTCCACGTGTCTTGACATCCAATGTATCCCTGCAAAGTTTGGTGAAGATCTGAGTATGTAGTTTTTGACCTTATATGGAACCTCCTATCTGAAAATTTGAAAATTCTTAAAAAATTCGTCCAAAATCTTGATGTCACCAATCCTATGTTTTGTATGTTTTTTCCACGTGTCTTGACATCCAATGTATCCATGCAAAGTTTGGTGAAGATCTGAGTATGTCGTTTTTGACCTTATCTGGAACCTCCCATCTGAAAATTTGAAAATTCTTAAAAAATTCGTCGAAAATCTTGATGTCTCCGATCTCTTGTTTTGTACGTTTTTCCACGTGTCTTGACATGCAAAGTATTCCTGCAAAGTTTGGTGAAGATCTGAGTATGTAGTTTTTGACCTCATCTGGAACCTCCTATCTGAAAATTTGAAAATTCTTAAAAAATTCGTCCAAAATTTTGATGTCTCCAATCTCTTGTTTTGTACGTTTTTTCCACGTGTCTTGACATCCAATGTATCCCTGCAATGTTTGGTGAAGATCTGAGTATGTAGTTTTTGACCTTATCTGGAACCTCCCATCTGAAAATTTGAAAATTCCTAAAAAATCCGTCCAAAATCTTGATGACCCCAATCTCTTGTTTTGTATGTTTTTTCCACGTGTCTTGACATCCAATGTATCCCTGCAAAGTTTGGTGAAGATCTGAGTATGTAGTTTTTGACCTTATCTGGAACCTCCTATCTGAAAATTTGAAAATTCTTAAAAAATTCGTCCAAAATCTTGATGTCTCCAATCTCTTGTTTTGTACGTTTTTTCCACGTGTCTTGATATCCAATGTATCCCTGCAAAGTTTGGTGAAGATCTGAGTATGTCGTTTTTGACCTTATCTGGAACATCCTTTCTGAAAATTTGAAAATTGTTAAAAAATTCGTCCAAAATCTTGATGTCTCCAATCTCTTTTTTGTACGTTTTTTCCACGTGTCTTGACATCCAATGTATCCCTGCAAAGTTTGGTGAAGATCTGAGTATGTAATTTTTGACCTTATCTGGAACCTCCCATCTGAAAATTTGAAAATTCTTAAAATATTCGACCAAAATCTTGATGTCTCCAATCTTTTGTTTTGTACGTTTTTTCCACGTGTCTTGACACATAATGTATCCATGCAAAGTTTGGTGAAGATCTGAGTATGTAGTTTTTGACCTTATATGGAACCTCCTATCTGAAAATTTGAAAATTCTTAAAAAATTCGTCCAAAATCTTGATGTCTCCAATCTCTTGTTTTGTACGTTTTTTCCACGTGTCTTGACATCCAATGTATCCCTGCAAAGTTTGGTGAAGATCTGAGTATGTAGTTTTTGACCTTATCTGGAACCTCCCATCTGAAAATTTGAAAATTCCTAAAAAATCCGTGCAAAATCTTGATGACCCCAATCTCTTGTTTTGTACGTTTTTTCCACGTGTCTTGACATCCAATGTATTCCTGCAATGTTTGGTGAAGATCTGAGTATGTAGTTTTTGACCTTATATGGAACCTCCTATCTGAAAATTTGAAAATTCTTAAAAAATTCGACCAAAATCTTGATGTTCCGAATCCTATGTTTTGTATGTTTTTTCCACGTGTCTTGACATCCAATGTATCCATGCAAAGTTTGGTGAAGATCTGAGTATGTAGTTTTTGACCTTATATTGAACCTCCCATCTGAAAATTTGAAAATTCTTAAAAAATTCGTCCAAAATCTTGATGACCCCAATCTCTTGTTTTGTACGTTTTTTCCACGTGTCTTGACATCCAAAGTATCCCTGCAAAGTTTGGTGAAGATCTGAGTATGTAGTTTTTGACCTTATATGGAACCTCCTTTCTGAAAATTTGAGAATTCTTAAAAAATTCGTCCAAAATCTTGATGTCTCCAATCTCTTGTTTTGTACGTTTTTTCCACGTGTCTTGACATCCAATGTATCCATGCAAAGTTTGGTGAAGATCTGAGTATGTCGTTTTTGACCTTATCTGGAACCTCCCATCTGAAAATTTGAAAATTCTTAAAAAATTCGTCGAAAATCTTGATGTCTCCAATCTTTTGTTTTGTACGTTTTTTCCACGTGTCTTGACATGCAAAGTATCCCTGCAACGTTTGGTGAAGATCTGAGTATGTAGTTTTTGACCTTATCTGGAACCTCCTATCTGAAAATTTGAAAATTCTTCAAAAATTCGTCGAAAATCTTGATGTCTCCAATCTCTTGTTTTGTACGTTTTTTCCACGTGTCTTGACATCCAATGTATTCCTGCAATGTTTGGTGGAGATCTGAGTATGTAGTTTTAGACCTTATCTGGAACCTCCTATCTGAAAATTTGAAAATTCTTCAAAAATTCGTCCAAAATCTTGATGTCTCCAATCTCTTGTTTTGTACGTTTTTTCCACGTGTCTCGACCTCCAATGGATCCCTGCAAAGTTTGGTGAAGATCTGAGTATGTCGTTTTTGACCTTATCTGGAACATCCTTTCTGAAAATTTGAAAATTCTTAAAAAATTCGTCGAAAATCTTGATGTCTCCAATCTCTTGTTTTGTACGTTTTTTCCACGTGTCTTGACATCCAATGTATCCCTGCAAAGTTTGGTGAAGATCTGAGTATGTAGTTTTTGACCTTATATGGAACCTCCTATCTGAAAATTTGAAAATTCTTAAAAAATTCGTCCAAAATCTTGATGTCTCCAATCTCTTGTTTTGTACGTTTTTTCCACGTGTCTCGACCTCCAATGGATCCCTGCAAAGTTTGGTGAAGATCTGAGTATGTCGTTTTTGACCTTATCTGGAACCTCCCATCTGAAAATTTGAAAATTCTTAAAAAATTCGTCGAAAATCTTGATGTCTCCGATCTCTTGTTTTGTACGTTTTTTCCACGTGTCTTGACATGCAAAGTATTCCTACAAAGTTTGGTGAAGATCTGAGTATGTCGTTTTTGACCTTATCTGGAACCTCCCATCTGAAAATTTGAAAATTCTTAAAAAATTCGTCGAAAATCTTGATGTCTCCAATCTTTTGTTTTGTACGTTTTTTCCACGTGTCTTGACATGCAAAGTATCCCTGCAACGTTTGGTGAAGATCTGAGTATGTAGTTTTTGACCTTATCTGGAACCTCCTATCTGAAAATTTGAAAATTCTTCAAAAATTCGTCGAAAATCTTGATGTCTCCAATCTCTTGTTTTGTACGTTTTTTCCACGTGTCTTGACATCCAATGTATTCCTGCAATGTTTGGTGGAGATCTGAGTATGTAGTTTTAGACCTTATCTGGAACCTCCTATCTGAAAATTTGAAAATTCTTCAAAAATTCGTCCAAAATCTTGATGTCTCCAATCTCTTGTTTTGTACGTTTTTTCCACGTGTCTCGACCTCCAATGGATCCCTGCAAAGTTTGGTGAAGATCTGAGTATGTCGTTTTTGACCTTATCTGGAACATCCTTTCTGAAAATTTGAAAATTCTTAAAAAATTCGTCGAAAATCTTGATGTCTCCAATCTCTTGTTTTGTACGTTTTTTCCACGTGTCTTGACATCCAATGTATCCCTGCAAAGTTTGGTGAAGATCTGAGTATGTAGTTTTTGACCTTATATGGAACCTCCTATCTGAAAATTTGAAAATTCTTAAAAAATTCGTCCAAAATCTTGATGTCTCCAATCTCTTGTTTTGTACGTTTTTTCCACGTGTCTCGACCTCCAATGGATCCCGGCAAAGTTTGGTGAAGATCTGAGTATGTCGTTTTTGACCTTATCTGGAACCTCCTATCTGAAAATTTGAAAATTCTTAAAAAATTCGTCGAAAATCTTGATGTCTCCGATCTCTTGTTTTGTACGTTTTTTCCACGTGTCTTGACATGCAAAGTATTCCTGCAAAGTTTGGTGAAGATCTGAGTATGTAGTTTTTGACCTCATCTGGAACCTCCTATCTGAAAATTTGAAAATTCTTAAAAAATTCGTCCAAAATCTTGATGTCTCCAATCTCTTGTTGTGTACGTTTTTTCCACGTGTCTTGACATCCAATGTATCCCTGCAATGTTTGGTGAAGATCTGAGTATGTAGTTTTTGACCTTATCTGGAACCTCCCATCTAAAAATTTGAAAATTCCTAAAAAATCCGTCCAAAATCTTGATGACCCCAATCTCTTGTTTTGTACTTTTTTTCCACGTGTCTCGAACTCCAATGTATCCCTGCAAAGTTTGGTGAAGATCTGAGTATGTAGTTTTTGACCTTATATGGAACCTCCTATCTGAAAATTTGAAAATTCTTAAAAAATTCGTCCAAAATCTTGATGTCACCAATCCTATGTTTTGTATGTTTTTTCCACGTGTCTTGACATCCAATGTATCCATGCAAAGTTTGGTGAAGATCTGAGTATGTCGTTTTTGACCTTATCTGGAACCTCCCATCTGAAAATTTGAAAATTCTTAAAAAATTCGTCGAAAATCTTGATGTCTCCGATCTCTTGTTTTGTACGTTTTTTCCACGTGTCTTGACATGCAAAGTATTCCTGCAAAGTTTGGTGAAGATCTGAGTATGTAGTTTTTGACCTCATCTGGAACCTCCTATCTGAAAATTTGAAAATTCTTAAAAAATTCGTCCAAAATTTTGATGTCTCCAATCTCTTGTTTTGTACGTTTTTTCCACGTGTCTTGACATCCAATGTATCCCTGCAATGTTTGGTGAAGATCTGAGTATGTAGTTTTTGACCTTATCTGGAACCTCCCATCTGAAAATTTGAAAATTCCTAAAAAATCCGTCCAAAATCTTGATGACCCCAATCTCTTGTTTTGTACGTTTTTTCCACGTGTCTTGACATCCAATGTATCCCTGCAAAGTTTGGTGAAGATCTGAGTATGTAGTTTTTGACCTTATCTGGAACCTCCTATCTGAAAATTTGAAAATTCTTAAAAAATTCGTCCAAAATCTTGATGTCTCCAATCTCTTGTTTTGTACGTTTTTTCCACGTGTCTTGATATCCAATGTATCCCTGCAAAGTTTGGTGAAGATCTGAGTATGTCGTTTTTGACCTTATCTGGAACATCCTTTCTGAAAATTTGAAAATTGTTAAAAAATTCGTCCAAAATCTTGATGTCTCCAATCTCTTTTTTGTACGTTTTTTCCACGTGTCTTGATATCCAATGTATCCCTGCAAAGTTTGGTGAAGATCTGAGTATGTAGTTTTTGACCTTATCTGGAACCTCCCATCTGAAAATTTGAAAATTCTTAAAAAATTCGACCAAAATCTTGATGTCTCCAATCTTTTGTTTTGTACGTTTTTTCCACGTGTCTTGACACATAATGTATCCATGCAAAGTTTGGTGAAGATCTGAGTATGTAGTTTTTGACCTTATATGGAACCTCCTATCTGAAAATTTGAAAATTCTTAAAAAATTCGTCCAAAATCTTGATGTCTCCAATCTCTTGTTTTGTACGTTTTTTCCACGTGTCTTGACATCCAATGTATCCCTGCAAAGTTTGGTGAAGATCTGAGTATGTAGTTTTTGACCTTATCTGGAACCTCCCATCTGAAAATTTGAAAATTCCTAAAAAATTCGTCCAAAATCTTGATGTCTCCAATCTCTTGTTTTGTACGTTTTTTCCACGTGTCTTGATATCCAATGTATCCCTGCCAAGTTTGGTGAAGATCTGAGTATGTCGTTTTTGACCTTATCTGGAACATCCTTTCTGAAAATTTGAAAATTGTTAAAAAATTCGTCCAAAATCTTGATGTCTCCAATCTCTTTTTTGTACGTTTTTTCCACGTGTCTTGACATCCAATGTATCCCTGCAAAGTTTGGTGAAGATCTGAGTATGTAGTTTTTGACCTTATCTGGAACCTCCTATCTGAAAATTTGAAAATTCTTAAAAAATTCGTCCAAAATCTTGATGTCTCCAATCTCTTGTTTTGTACGTTTTTTCCACGTGTCTTGATATCCAATGTATCCCTGCAAAGTTTGGTGAAGATCTGAGTATGTCGTTTTTGACCTTATCTGGAACATCCTTTCTGAAAATTTGAAAATTGTTAAAAAATTCGTCCAAAATCTTGATGTCTCCAATCTCTTTTTTGTACGTTTTTTCCACGTGTCTTGACATCCAATGTATCCCTGCAAAGTTTGGTGAAGATCTGAGTATGTAGTTTTTGACCTTATCTGGAACCTCCCATCTGAAAATTTGAAAATTCTTAAAAAATTCGACCAAAATCTTGATGTCTCCAATCTTTTGTTTTGTACGTTTTTTCCACGTGTCTTGACACATAATGTATCCATGCAAAGTTTGGTGAAGATCTGAGTATGTAGTTTTTGACCTTATATGGAACCTCCTATCTGAAAATTTGAAAATTCTTAAAAAATTCGTCCAAAATCTTGATGTCTCCAATCTCTTGTTTTGTACGTTTTTTCCACGTGTCTTGACATCCAATGTATCCCTGCAAAGTTTGGTGAAGATCTGAGTATGTAGTTTTTGACCTTATCTGGAACCTCCCATCTGAAAATTTGAAAATTCCTAAAAAATCCGTGCAAAATCTTGATGACCCCAATCTCTTGTTTTGTACGTTTTTTCCACGTGTCTTGACATCCAATGTATTCCTGCAATGTTTGGTGAAGATCTGAGTATGTAGTTTTTTACCTTATATGGAACCTCCTATCTGAAAATTTAAAAATTCTTAAAAAATTCGACCAAAATCTTGATGTTCCGAATCCTATGTTTTGTATGTTTTTTCCACGTGTCTTGACATCCAATGTATCCATGCAAAGTTTGGTGAAGATCTGAGTATGTAGTTTTTGACCTTATATTGAACCTCCCATCTGAAAATTTGAAAATTCTTAAAAAATTCGTCCAAAATCTTGATGACCCCAATCTCTTGTTTTGTACGTTTTTTCCACGTGTCTTGACATCCAAAGTATCCCTGCAAAGTTTGGTGAAGATCTGAGTATGTAGTTTTTGACCTTATATGGAACCTCCTTTCTGAAAATTTGAGAATTCTTAAAAAATTCGTCCAAAATCTTGATGTCTCCAATCTCTTGTTTTGTACGTTTTTTCCACGTGTCTTGACATCCAATGTATCCATGCAAAGTTTGGTGAAGATCTGAGTATGTCGTTTTTGACCTTATCTGGAACCTCCCATCTGAAAATTTGAAAATTCTTAAAAAATTCGTCGAAAATCTTGATGTCTCCAATCTTTTGTTTTGTACGTTTTTTCCACGTGTCTTGACATGCAAAGTATCCCTGCAACGTTTGGTGAAGATCTGAGTATGTAGTTTTTGACCTTATCTGGAACCTCCCATCTGAAAATTTGAAAATTCTTCAAAAATTCGTCGAAAATCTTGATGTCTCCAATCTCTTGTTTTGTACGTTTTTTCCACGTTTCTTGACATCCAATGTATCCCTGCAAAGTTTGGTGAAGATCTGAGTATGTAGTTTTTGACCTTATATGGAACCTCCTTTCTGAAAATTTGAAAATTCTCAAAAAATTCGTCCATAATCTTGATGTCTCCAATCTCTTGTTTTGTACGTTTTTTCCACGTGTCTTGACATCCAATGTATCCCTGCAAAGTTTGGTGAAGATCTGAGTATGTAGTTTTTGACCTTATATGGAACCTCCTATCTGAAAATTTGAAAATTCTTAAAAAATTCGTCCAAAATCTTGATGTCACCAATCCTATGTTTTGTATGTTTTTTCCACGTGTCTTGACATCCAATGTATCCATGCAAAGTTTGGTGAAGATCTGAGTATGTCGTTTTTGACCTTATCTGGAACCTCCCATCTGAAAATTTGAAAATTCTTAAAAAATTCGTCGAAAATCTTGATGTCTCCGATCTCTTGTTTTGTACGTTTTTTCCACGTGTCTTGACATGCAAAGTATTCCTGCAAAGTTTGGTGAAGATCTGAGTATGTAGTTTTTGACCTCATCTGGAACCTCCTATCTGAAAATTTGAAAATTCTTAAAAAATTCGTCCAAAATTTTGATGTCTCCAATCTCTTGTTTTGTACGTTTTTTCCACGTGTCTTGACATCCAATGTATCCCTGCAATGTTTGGTGAAGATCTGAGTATGTAGTTTTTGACCTTATCTGGAACCTCCCATCTGAAAATTTGAAAATTCCTAAAAAATCCGTCCAAAATCTTGATGACCCCAATCTCTTGTTTTGTACGTTTTTTCCACGTGTCTTGACATCCAATGTATCCCTGCAAAGTTTGGTGAAGATCTGAGTATGTAGTTTTTGACCTTATCTGGAACCTCCTATCTGAAAATTTGAAAATTCTTAAAAAATTCGTCCAAAATCTTGATTTCTCCAATCTCTTGTTTTGTACGTTTTTTCCACGTGTCTTGATATCCAATGTATCCCTGCAAAGTTTGGTGAAGATCTGAGTATGTCGTTTTTGACCTTATCTGGAACATCCTTTCTGAAAATTTGAAAATTGTTAAAAAATTCGTCCAAAATCTTGATGTCTCCAATCTCTTTTTTGTACGTTTTTTCCACGTGTCTTGACATCCAATGTATCCCTGCAAAGTTTGGTGAAGATCTGAGTATGTAGTTTTTGACCTTATCAGAACCTCCCATCTGAAAATTTGAAAATTCTTAAAAAATTCGACCAAAATCTTGATGTATCCAATCTTTTGTTTTGTACGTTTTTTCCACGTGTCTTGACACATAATGTATCCATGCAAAGTTTGGTGAAGATCTGAGTATGTAGTTTTTGACCTTATATGGAACCTCCTATCTGAAAATTTGAAAATTCTTAAAAAATTCGTCCAAAATCTTGATGTCTCCAATCTCTTGTTTTGTACGTTTTTTCCACGTGTCTTGACATCCAATGTATCCCTGCAAAGTTTGGTGAAGATCTGAGTATGTAGTTTTTGACCTTATCTGGAACCTCCCATCTGAAAATTTGAAAATTCCTAAAAAATCCGTGCAAAATCTTGATGACCCCAATCTCTTGTTTTGTACGTTTTTTCCACGTGTCTTGACATCCAATGTATTCCTGCAATGTTTGGTGAAGATCTGAGTATGTAGTTTTTGACCTTATATGGAACCTCCTATCTGAAAATTTGAAAATTCTTAAAAAATTCGACCAAAATCTTGATGTTCCGAATCCTATGTTTTGTATGTTTTTTCCACGTGTCTTGACATCCAATGTATCCATGCAAAGTTTGGTGAAGATCTGAGTATGTAGTTTTTGACATTATATTGAACCTCCCATCTGAAAATTTGAAAATTCTTAAAAAATTCGTCCAAAATCTTGATGACCCCAATCTCTTGTTTTGTACGTTTTTTCCACGTGTCTTGACATCCAAAGTATCCCTGCAAAGTTTGGTGAAGATCTGAGTATGTAGTTTTTGACCTTATATGGAACTTCCTTTCTGAAAATTTGAGAATTCTTAAAAAATTCGTCCAAAATCTTGATGTCTCCAATCTCTTGTTTTGTACGTTTTTTCCACGTGTCTTGACATCCAATGTATCCATGCAAAGTTTGGTGAAGATCTGAGTATGTCGTTTTTGACCTTATCTGGAACCTCCCATCTGAAAATTTGAAAATTCTTAAAAAATTCGTCGAAAACCTTGATGTCTCCAATCTTTTGTTTTGTACGTTTTTTCCACGTGTCTTGACATGCAAAGTATCCCTGCAACGTTTGGTGAAGATCTGAGTATGTAGTTTTTGACCTTATCTGGAACCTCCTATCTGAAAATTTGAAAATTCTTCAAAAATTCGTCGAAAATCTTGATGTCTCCAATCTCTTGTTTTGTACGTTTTTTCCACGTTTCTTGACATCCAATGTATCCCTGCAAAGTTTGGTGAAGATCTGAGTATGTAGTTTTTGACCTTATATGGAACCTCCTTTCTGAAAATTTGAAAATTCTCAAAAAATTCGTCCATAATCTTGATGTCTCCAATCTCTTGTTTTGTACGTTTTTTTCCACGTGTCTTGACATCCAATGTATCCCTGCAAAGTTTGGTGAAGATCTGAGTTTGTAGTTTTTGACCTTATATGGAACCTCCTATCTGAAAATTTGAAAATTCTTAAAAAATTCGTCCAAAATCTTGATGTCACCAATCCTATGTTTTGTATGTTTTTTCCACGTGTCTTGACATCCAATGTATCCATGCAAAGTTTGGTGAAGATCTGAGTATGTAGTTTTTGACCTCATCTGGAACCTCCTATCTGAAAATTTGAAAATTCTTAAAAAATTCGTCCAAAATTTTGATGTCTCCAATCTCTTGTTTTGTACGTTTTTTCCACGTGTCTTTACATCCAATGTATCCCTGCAATGTTTGGTGAAGATCTGAGTATGTAGTTTTTGACCTTATCTGGAACCTCCCATCTGAAAATTTGAAAATTCCTAAAAAATCCGTCCAAAATCTTGATGACCCCAATCTCTTGTTTTGTACGTTTTTTCCACGTGTCTTGACATCCAATGTATCCCTGCAAAGTTTGGTGAAGATCTGAGTATGTAGTTTTTGACCTTATCTGGAACCTCCTATCTGAAAATTTGAAAATTCTTAAAAAATTCGTCCAAAATCTTGATGTCTCCAATCTCTTGTTTTGTACGTTTTTTCCACGTGTCTTGATATCCAATGTATCCCTGCAAAGTTTGGTGAAGATCTGAGTATGTCGTTTTTGACCTTATCTGGAACATCCTTTCTGAAAATTTGAAAATTGTTAAAAAATTCGTCCAAAATCTTGATGTCTCCAATCTCTTTTTTGTACGTTTTTTCCACGTGTCTTGACATCCAATGTATCCCTGCAAAGTTTGGTGAAGATCTGAGTATGTAGTTTTTGACCTTATCTGGAACCTCCCATCTGAAAATTTGAAAATTCTTAAAAAATTCGACCAAAATCTTGTTGTCTCCAATCTTTTGTTTTGTACGTTTTTTCCACGTGTCTTGACACATAATGTATCCATGCAAAGTTTGGTGAAGATCTGAGTATGTAGTTTTTGACCTTATATGGAACCTCTTATCTGAAAATTTGAAAATTCTTAAAAAATTCGTCCAAAATCTTGATGTCTCCAATCTCTTGTTTTGTACGTTTTTTCCACGTGTCTTGACATCCAATGTATCCCTGCAAAGTTTGGTGAAGATCTGAGTATGTAGTTTTTGACCTTATCTGGAACCTCCCATCTGAAAATTTGAAAATTCCTAAAAAATCCGTGCAAAATCTTGATGTTCCGAATCCTATGTTTTGTATGTTTTTTCCACGTGTCTTGACATCCAATGTATCCATGCAAAGTTTGGTGAAGATCTGAGTATGTAGTTTTTGACCTTATATTGAACCTCCCATCTGAAAATTTGAAAATTCTTAAAAAATTCGTCCAAAATCTTGATGACCCCAATCTCTTGTTTTGTACGTTTTTTCCACGTGTCTTGACATCCAAAGTATCCCTGCAAAGTTTGGTGAAGATCTGAGTATGTAGTTTTTGACCTTATATGGAACTTCCTTTCTGAAAATTTGAGAATTCTTAAAAAATTCGTCCAAAATCTTGATGTCTCCAATCTCTTGTTTTGTACGTTTTTTCCACGTGTCTTGACATCCAATGTATCCATGCAAAGTTTGGTGAAGATCTGAGTATGTCGTTTTTGACCTTATCTGGAACCTCCCATCTGAAAATTTGAAAATTCTTAAAAAATTCGTCGAAAATCTTGATGTCTCCAATCTTTTGTTTTGTACGTTTTTTCCACGTGTCTTGACATGCAAAGTATCCCTGCAACGTTTGGTGAAGATCTGAGTATGTAGTTTTTGACCTTATCTGGAACCTCCTATCTGAAAATTTGAAAATTCTTCAAAAATTCGTCCAAAATCTTGATGTCTCCAATCTCTTGTTTTGTACGTTTTTTCCACGTTTCTTGACATCCAATGTATCCCTGCAAAGTTTGGTGAAGATCTGAGTATGTAGTTTTTGACCTTATATGGAACCTCCTTTCTGAAAATTTGAAAATTCTCAAAAAATTCGTCCATAATCTTGATGTCTCCAATCTCTTGTTTTCTACGTTTTTCCACGTGTCTTGACATCCAATGTATCCCTGCAAAGTTTGGTGAAGATCTGAGTATGTAGTTTTTGACCTTATATGGAACCTCCTATCTGAAAATTTGAAAATTCTTAAAAAATTCGTCCAAAATCTTGATGTCACCAATCCTATGTTTTGTATGTTTTTTCCACGTGTCTTGACATCCAATGTATCCATGCAAAGTTTGGTGAAGATCTGAGTATGTCGTTTTTGACCTTATCTGGAACCTCCCATCTGAAAATTTGAAAATTCTTAAAAAATTCGTCGAAAATCTTGATGTCTCCGATCTCTTGTTTTGTACGTTTTTTCCACGTGTCTTGACATGCAAAGTATTCCTGCAAAGTTTGGTGAAGATCTGAGTATGTAGTTTTTGACCTCATCTGGAACCTCCTATCTGAAAATTTGAAAATTCTTAAAAAATTCGTCCAAAATTTTGATGTCTCCAATCTCTTGTTTTGTACGTTTTTTCCACGTGTCTTGACATCCAATGTATCCCTGCAATGTTTGGTGAAGATCTGAGTATGTAGTTTTTGACCTTATCTGGAACCTCCCATCTGAAAATTTGAAAATTCCTAAAAAATCCGTCCAAAATCTTGATGACCCCAATCTCTTGTTTTGTACGTTTTTTCCACGTGTCTTGACATCCAATGTATCCCTGCAAAGTTTGGTGAAGATCTGAGTATGTAGTTTTTGACCTTATCTGGAACCTCCTATCTGAAAATTTGAAAATTCTTAAAAAATTCGTCCAAAATCTTGATGTCTCCAATCTCTTGTTTTGTACGTTTTTTCCACGTGTCTTGATATCCAATGTATCCCTGCAAAGTTTGGTGAAGATCTGAGTATGTCGTTTTTGACCTTATCTGGAACATCCTTTCTGAAAATTTGAAAATTGTTAAAAAATTCGTCCAAAATCTTGATGTCTCCAATCTCTTTTTTGTACGTTTTTTCCACGTGTCTTGACATCCAATGTATCCCTGCAAAGTTTGGTGAAGATCTGAGTATGTAGTTTTTGACCTTATCTGGAACCTCCCATCTGAAAATTTGAAAATTCTTAAAAAATTCGACCAAAATCTTGATGTCTCCAATCTTTTGTTTTGTACGTTTTTTCCACGTGTCTTGACACATAATGTATCCATGCAAAGTTTGGTGAAGATCTGAGTATGTAGTTTTTGACCTTATATGGAACCTCCTATCTGAAAATTTGAAAATTCTTAAAAAATTCGTCCAAAATCTTGATGTCTCCAATCTCTTGTTTTGTACGTTTTTTCCACGTGTCTTGACATCCAATGTATCCCTGCAAAGTTTGGTGAAGATCTGAGTATGTAGTTTTTGACGTTATCTGGAACCTCCCATCTGAAAATTTGAAAATTCCTAAAAAATCCGTGCAAAATCTTGATGACCCCAATCTCTTGTTTTGTACGTTTTTTCCACGTGTCTTGACATCCAATGTATTCCTGCAATGTTTGGTGAAGATCTGAGTATGTAGTTTTTGACCTTATATGGAACCTCCTATCTGAAAATTTGAAAATTCTTAAAAAATTCGACCAAAATCTTGATGTTCCGAATCCTATGTTTTGTATGTTTTTTCCACGTGTCTTGACATCCAATGTATCCATGCAAAGTTTGGTGAAGATCTGAGTATGTAGTTTTTGACCTTATATTGAACCTCCCATCTGAAAATTTGAAAATTCTTAAAAAATTCGTCCAAAATCTTGATGACCCCAATCTCTTGTTTTGTACGTTTTTTCCACGTGTCTTGACATCCAAAGTATCCCTGCAAAGTTTGGTGAAGATCTGAGTATGTAGTTTTTGACCTTATATGGAACCTCCTTTCTGAAAATTTGAGAATTCTTAAAAAATTCGTCCAAAATCTTGATGTCTCCAATCTCTTATTTTGTACGTTTTTTCCACGTGTCTTGACATCCAATGTATCCCTGCAAAGTTTGGTGAAGATCTGAGAATGTAGTTTTTGACCTTATCTGGAACCTCCCATCTGAAAATTTGAAAATTCCTAAAAAATTCGTCCAAAATCTTGATGTCTCCAATCTCTTGTTTTGTACGTTTTTTCCACGTGTCTTGATATCCAATGTATCCCTGCCAAGTTTGGTGAAGATCTGAGTATGTCGTTTTTGACCTTATCTGGAACATCCTTTCTGAAAATTTGAAAATTGTTAAAAAATTCGTCCAAAATCTTGATGTCTCCAATCTCTTTTTTGTACGTTTTTTCCACGTGTCTTGACATCCAATGTATCCCTGCAAAGTTTGGTGAAGATCTGAGTATGTAGTTTTTGACCTTATCTGGAACCTCCTATCTGAAAATTTGAAAATTCTTAAAAAATTCGTCCAAAATCTTGATGTCTCCAATCTCTTGTTTTGTACGTTTTTTCCACGTGTCTTGATATCCAATGTATCCCTGCAAAGTTTGGTGAAGATCTGAGTATGTCGTTTTTGACCTTATCTGGAACATCCTTTCTGAAAATTTGAAAATTGTTAAAAAATTCGTCCAAAATCTTGATGTCTCCAATCTCTTTTTTGTACGTTTTTTCCACGTGTCTTGACATCCAATGTATCCCTGCAAAGTTTGGTGAAGATCTGAGTATGTAGTTTTTGACCTTATCTGGAACCTCCCATCTGAAAATTTGAAAATTCTTAAAAAATTCGACCAAAATCTTGATGTCTCCAATCTTTTGTTTTGTACGTTTTTTCCACGTGTCTTGACATCCAATGTATCCCTGCAAAGTTTGGTGAAGATCTGAGTATGTAGTTTTTGACCTTATCTGGAACCTCCCATCTGAAAATTTGAAAATTCCTAAAAAATCCGTGCAAAATCTTGATGACCCCAATCTCTTGTTTTGTACGTTTTTTCCACGTGTCTTGACATCCAATGTATTCCTGCAATGTTTGGTGAAGATCTGAGTATGTAGTTTTTGACCTTATCTGGAACCTCCCATCTGAAAATTTGAAAATTCCTAAAAAATCCGTCCAAAATCTTGATGACCCCAATCTCTTGTTTTGTACGTTTTTTCCACGTGTCTTGACATCCAATGTATCCCTGCAAAGTTTGGTGAAGATCTGAGTATGTAGTTTTTGACCTTATCTGGAACCTCCTATCTGAAAATTTGAAAATTCTTAAAAAATTCGTCCAAAATCTTGATGTCTCCAATCTCTTGTTTTGTACGTTTTTTCCACGTGTCTTGATATCCAATGTATCCCTGCAAAGTTTGGTGAAGATCTGAGTATGTCGTTTTTGACCTTATCTGGAACATCCTTTCTGAAAATTTGAAAATTGTTAAAAAATTCGTCCAAAATCTTGATGTCTCCAATCTCTTTTTTGTACGTTTTTTCCACGTGTCTTGACATCCAATGTATCCCTGCAAAGTTTGGTGAAGATCTGAGTATGTAGTTTTTGACCTTATCTGGAACCTCCCATCTGAAAATTTGAAAATTCTTAAAAAATTCGACCAAAATCTTGATGTCTCCAATCTTTTGTTTTGTACGTTTTTTCCACGTGTCTTGACACATAATGTATCCATGCAAAGTTTGGTGAAGATCTGAGTATGTAGTTTTTGACCTTATATGGAACCTCCTATCTGAAAATTTGAAAATTCTTAAAAAATTCGTCCAAAATCTTGATGTCTCCAATCTCTTGTTTTGTACGTTTTTTCCACGTGTCTTGACATCCAATGTATCCCTGCAAAGTTTGGTGAAGATCTGAGTATGTAGTTTTTGACCTTATCTGGAACCTCCCATCTGAAAATTTGAAAATTCCTAAAAAATCCGTGCAAAATCTTGATGACCCCAATCTCTTGTTTTGTACGTTTTTTCCACGTGTCTTGACATCCAATGTATTCCTGCAATGTTTGGTGAAGATCTGAGTATGTAGTTTTTGACCTTATATGGAACCTCCTATCTGAAAATTTGAAAATTCTTAAAAAATTCGACCAAAATCTTGATGTTCCGAATCCTATGTTTTGTATGTTTTTTCCACGTGTCTTGACATCCAATGTATCCATGCAAAGTTTGGTGAAGATCTGAGTATGTAGTTTTTGACCTTATATGGAACCTCCTATCTGAAAATTTGAAAATTCTTAAAAAATTCGTCCAAAATCTTGATGTCTCCAATCTCTTGTTTTGTACGTTTTTTCCACGTGTCTTGATATCCAATGTATCCCTGCCAAGTTTGGTGAAGATCTGAGTATGTCGTTTTTGACCTTATCTGGAACATCCTTTCTGAAAATTTGAAAATTGTTAAAAAATTCGTCCAAAATCTTGATGTCTCCAATCTCTTTTTTGTACGTTTTTTCCACGTGTCTTGACATCCAATGTATCCCTGCAAAGTTTGGTGAAGATCTGAGTATGTAGTTTTTGACCTTATCTGGAACCTCCTATCTGAAAATTTGAAAATTCTTAAAAAATTCGTCCAAAATCTTGATGTCTCCAATCTCTTGTTTTGTACGTTTTTTCCACGTGTCTTGATATCCAATGTATCCCTGCAAAGTTTGGTGAAGATCTGAGTATGTCGTTTTTGACCTTATCTGGAACATCCTTTCTGAAAATTTGAAAATTGTTAAAAAATTCGTCCAAAATCTTGATGTCTCCAATCTCTTTTTTGTACGTTTTTTCCACGTGTCTTGACATCCAATGTATCCCTGCAAAGTTTGGTGAAGATCTGAGTATGTAGTTTTTGACCTTATCTGGAACCTCCCATCTGAAAATTTGAAAATTCTTAAAAAATTCGACCAAAATCTTGATGTCTCCAATCTTTTGTTTTGTACGTTTTTTCCACGTGTCTTGACATCCAATGTATCCCTGCAAAGTTTGGTGAAGATCTGAGTATGTAGTTTTTGACCTTATCTGGAACCTCCCATCTGAAAATTTGAAAATTCCTAAAAAATCCGTGCAAAATCTTGATGACCCCAATCTCTTGTTTTGTACGTTTTTTCCACGTGTCTTGACATCCAATGTATTCCTGCAATGTTTGGTGAAGATCTGAGTATGTAGTTTTTGACCTTATATGGAACCTCCTATCTGAAAATTTGAAAATTCTTAAAAAATTCGACCAAAATCTTGATGTTCCGAATCCTATGTTTTGTATGTTTTTTCCACGTGTCTTGACATCCAATGTATCCATGCAAAGTTTGGTGAAGATCTGAGCATGTAGTTTTTGACCTTATATTGAACCTCCCATCTGAAAATTTGAAAATTCTTAAAAAATTCGTCCAAAATCTTGATGACCCAAATCTCTTGTTTTGTACGTTTTTTCCACGTGTCTTGACATCCAAAGTATCCCTGCAAAGTTTGGTGAAGATCTGAGTATGTAGTTTTTGACCTTATATGGAACCTCCTTTCTGAAAATTTGAGAATTCTTAAAAAATTCGTCCAAAATCTTGATGTCTCCAATCTCTTGTTTTGTACGTTTTTTCCACGTGTCTTGACATCCAATGTATCCATGCAAAGTTTGGTGAAGATCTGAGTATGTCGTTTTTGACCTTATCTGGAACCTCCCATCTGAAAATTTGAAAATTCTTAAAAAATTCGTCGAAAATCTTGATGTCTCCAATCTTTTGTTTTGTACGTTTTTTCCACGTGTCTTGACATGCAAAGTATCCCTGCAACGTTTGGTGAAGATCTGAGTATGTAGTTTTTGACCTTATCTGGAACCTCCTATCTGAAAATTTGAAAATTCTTCAAAAATTCGTCGAAAATCTTGATGTCTCCAATCTCTTGTTTTGTACGTTTTTTCCACGTTTCTTGACATCCAATGTATCCCTGCAAAGTTTGGTGAAGATCTGAGTATGTAGTTTTTGACCTTATATGGAACCTCCTTTCTGAAAATTTGAAAATTCTCAAAAAATTCGTCCATAATCTTGATGTCTCCAATCTCTTGTTTTGTACGTTTTTTCCACATGTCTTGACATCCAATGTATCCCTGCAAAGATTGGTGAAGATCTGAGTATGTAGTTTTTGACCTTATATGGAACCTCCTATCTGAAAATTTGAAAATTCTTAAAAAATTCGTCCAAAATCTTGATGTCACCAATCCTATGTTTTGTATGTTTTTTCCACGTGTCTTGACATCCAATGTATCCATGCAAAGTTTGGTGAAGATCTGAGTATGTCGTTTTTGACCTTATCTGGAACCTCCCATCTGAAAATTTGAAAATTCTTAAAAAATTCGTCGAAAATCTTGATGTCTCCGATCTCTTGTTTTGTACGTTTTTTCCACGTGTCTTGACATGCAAAGTATTCCTGCAAAGTTTGGTGAAGATCTGAGTATGTAGTTTTTGACCTCATCTGGAACCTCCTATCTGAAAATTTGAAAATTCTTAAAAAATTCGTCCAAAATTTTGATGTCTCCAATCTCTTGTTTTGTACGTTTTTTCCACGTGTCTTGACATCCAATGTATCCCTGCAATGTTTGGTGAAGATCTGAGTATGTAGTTTTTGACCTTATCTGGAACCTCCCATCTGAAAATTTGAAAATTCCTAAAAAATCCGTCCAAAATCTTGATGACCCCAATCTCTTGTTTTGTACGTTTTTTCCACGTGTCTTGACATCCAATGTATCCCTGCAAAGTTTGGTGAAGATCTGAGTATGTAGTTTTTGACCTTATCTGGAACCTCCTATCTGAAAATTTGAAAATTCTTAAAAAATTCGTCCAAAATCTTGATGTCTCCAATCTCTTGTTTTGTACGTTTTTTCCACGTGTCTTGATATCCAATGTATCCCTGCAAAGTTTGGTGAAGATCTGAGTATGTCGTTTTTGACCTTATCTGGAACATCCTTTCTGAAAATTTGAAAATTGTTAAAAAATTCGTCCAAAATCTTGATGTCTCCAATCTCTTTTTTGTACGTTTTTTCCACGTGTCTTGACATCCAATGTATCCCTGCAAAGTTTGGTGAAGATCTGAGTATGTAGTTTTTGACTTTATCTGGAACCTCCCATCTGAAAATTTGAAAATTCTTAAAAAATTCGACCAAAATCTTGATGTCTCCAATCTTTTGTTTTGTACGTTTTTTCCACGTGTCTTGACACATAATGTATCCATGCAAAGTTTGGTGAAGATCTGAGTATGTAGTTTTTGACCTTATATGGAACCTCCTATCTGAAAATTTGAAAATTCTTAAAAAATTCGTCCAAAATCTTGATGTCTCCAATCTCTTGTTTTGTACGTTTTTTCCACGTGTCTTGACATCCAATGTATCCCTGCAAAGTTTGGTGAAGATCTGAGTATGTAGTTTTTGACCTTATCTGGAACCTCCCATCTGAAAATTTGAAAATTCCTAAAAAATCCGTGCAAAATCTTGATGACCCCAATCTCTTGTTTTGTACGTTTTTTCCACGTGTCTTGACATCCAATGTATTCCTGCAATGTTTGGTGAAGATCTGAGTATGTAGTTTTTGTCCTTATATGGAACCTCCTATCTGAAAATTTGAAAATTCTTAAAAAATTCGACCAAAATCTTGATGTTCCGAATCCTATGTTTTGTATGTTTTTTCCACGTGTCTTGACATCCAATGTATCCATGCAAAGTTTGGTGAAGATCTGAGTATGTCGTTTTTGACCTTATCTGGAACCTCCCATCTGAAAATTTGAAAATTCTTAAAAAATTCGTCGAAAATCTTGATGTCTCCGATCTCTTGTTTTGTACGTTTTTTCCACGTGTCTTGACATGCAAAGTATTCCTGCAAAGTTTGGTGAAGATCTGAGTATGTAGTTTTTGACCTCATCTGGAACCTCCTATCTGAAAATTTGAAAATTCTTAAAAAATTCGTCCAAAATTTTGATGTCTCCAATCTCTTGTTTTGTACGTTTTTTCCACGTGTCTTTACATCCAATGTATCCCTGCAATGTTTGGTGAAGATCTGAGTATGTAGTTTTTGACCTTATCTGGAACCTCCCATCTGAAAATTTGAAAATTCCTAAAAAATCCGTCCAAAATCTTGATGACCCCAATCTCTTGTTTTGTACGTTTTTTCCACGTGTCTTGACATCCAATGTATCCCTGCAAAGTTTGGTGAAGATCTGAGTATGTAGTTTTTGACCTTATCTGGAACCTCCTATCTGAAAATTTGAAAATTCTTAAAAAATTCGTCCAAAATCTTGATGTCTCCAATCTCTTGTTTTGTACGTTTTTTCCACGTGTCTTGATATCCAATGTATCCCTGCAAAGTTTGGTGAAGATCTGAGTATGTCGTTTTTGACCTTATCTGGAACATCCTTTCTGAAAATTTGAAAATTGTTAAAAAATTCGTCCAAAATCTTGATGTCTCCAATCTCTTTTTTGTACGTTTTTTCCACGTGTCTTGACATCCAATGTATCCCTGCAAAGTTTGGTGAAGATCTGAGTATGTAGTTTTTGACCTTATCTGGAACCTCCCATCTGAAAATTTGAAAATTCTTAAAAAATTCGACCAAAATCTTGATGTCTCCAATCTTTTGTTTTGTACGTTTTTTCCACGTGTCTTGACACATAATGTATCCATGCAAAGTTTGGTGAAGATCTGAGTATGTAGTTTTTGACCTTATATGGAACCTCTTATCTGAAAATTTGAAAATTCTTAAAAAATTCGTCCAAAATCTTGATGTCTCCAATCTCTTGTTTTGTACGTTTTTTCCACGTGTCTTGACATCCAATGTATCCCTGCAAAGTTTGGTGAAGATCTGAGTATGTAGTTTTTGAACTTATCTGGAACCTCCCATCTGAAAATTTGAAAATTCCTAAAAAATCCGTGCAAAATCTTGATGTTCCGAATCCTATGTTTTGTATGTTTTTTCCACGTGTCTTGACATCCAATGTATCCATGCAAAGTTTGGTGAAGATCTGAGTATGTAGTTTTTGACCTTATATTGAACCTCCCATCTGAAAATTTGAAAATTCTTAAAAAATTCGTCCAAAATCTTGATGACCCCAATCTCTTGTTTTGTACGTTTTTTCCACGTGTCTTGACATCCAAAGTATCCCTGCAAAGTTTGGTGAAGATCTGAGTATGTAGTTTTTGACCTTATATGGAACTTCCTTTCTGAAAATTTGAGAATTCTTAAAAAATTCGTCCAAAATCTTGATGTCTCCAATCTCTTGTTTTGTACGTTTTTTCCACGTGCCTTGACATCCAATGTATCCATGCAAAGTTTGGTGAAGATCTGAGTATGTCGTTTTTGACCTTATCTGGAACCTCCCATCTGAAAATTTGAAAATTCTTAAAAAATTCGTCGAAAATCTTGATGTCTCCAATCTTTTGTTTTGTACGTTTTTTCCACGTGTCTTGACATGCAAAGTATCCCTGCAACGTTTGGTGAAGATCTGAGTATGTAGTTTTTGACCTTATCTGGAACCTCCTATCTGAAAATTTGAAAATTCTTCAAAAATTCGTCCAAAATCTTGATGTCTCCAATCTCTTGTTTTGTACGTTTTTTCCACGTTTCTTGACATCCAATGTATCCCTGCAAAGTTTGGTGAAGATCTGAGTATGTAGTTTTTGACCTTATATGGAACCTCCTTTCTGAAAATTTGAAAATTCTCAAAAAATTCGTCCATAATCTTGATGTCTCCAATCTCTTGTTTTCTACGTTTTTCCACGTGTCTTGACATCCAATGTATCCCTGCAAAGTTTGGTGAAGATCTGAGTATGTAGTTTTTGACCTTATATGGAACCTCCTATCTGAAAATTTGAAAATTCTTAAAAAATTCGTCCAAAATCTTGATGTCACCAATCCTATGTTTTGTATGTTTTTTCCACGTGTCTTGACATCCAATGTATCCATGCAAAGTTTGGTGAAGATCTGAGTATGTCGTTTTTGACCTTATCTGGAACCTCCCATCTGAAAATTTGAAAATTCTTAAAAAATTCGTCGAAAATCTTGATGTCTCCGATCTCTTGTTTTGTACGTTTTTTCCACGTGTCTTGACATGCAAAGTATTCCTGCAAAGTTTGGTGAAGATCTGAGTATGTAGTTTTTGACCTCATCTGGAACCTCCTATCTGAAAATTTGAAAATTCTTAAAAAATTCGTCCAAAATTTTGATGTCTCCAATCTCTTGTTTTGTACGTTTTTTCCACGTGTCTTGACATCCAATGTATCCCTGCAATGTTTGGTGAAGATCTGAGTATGTAGTTTTTGACCTTATCTGGAACCTCCCATCTGAAAATTTGAAAATTCCTAAAAAATCCGTCCAAAATCTTGATGACCCCAATCTCTTGTTTTGTACGTTTTTTCCACGTGTCTTGACATCCAATGTATCCCTGCAAAGTTTGGTGAAGATCTGAGTATGTAGTTTTTGACCTTATCTGGAACCTCCTATCTGAAAATTTGAAAATTCTTAAAAAATTCGTCCAAAATCTTGATGTCTCCAATCTCTTGTTTTGTACGTTTTTTCCACGTGTCTTGATATCCAATGTATCCCTGCAAAGTTTGGTGAAGATCTGAGTATGTCGTTTTTGACCTTATCTGGAACATCCTTTCTGAAAATTTGAAAATTGTTAAAAAATTCGTCCAAAATCTTGATGTCTCCAATCTCTTTTTTGTACGTTTTTTCCACGTGTCTTGACATCCAATGTATCCCTGCAAAGTTTGGTGAAGATCTGAGTATGTAGTTTTTGACCTTATCTGGAACCTCCCATCTGAAAATTTGAAAATTCTTAAAAAATTCGACCAAAATCTTGATGTCTCCAATCTTTTGTTTTGTACGTTTTTTCCACGTGTCTTGACACATAATGTATCCATGCAAAGTTTGGTGAAGATCTGAGTATGTAGTTTTTGACCTTATATGGAACCTCCTATCTGAAAATTTGAAAATTCTTAAAAAATTCGTCCAAAATCTTGATGTCTCCAATCTCTTGTTTTGTACGTTTTTTCCACGTGTCTTGACATCCAATGTATCCCTGCAAAGTTTGGTGAAGATCTGAGTATGTAGTTTTTGACCTTATCTGGAACCTCCCATCTGAAAATTTGAAAATTCCTAAAAAATCCGTGCAAAATCTTGATTACCCCAATCTCTTGTTTTGTACGTTTTTTCCACGTGTCTTGACATCCAATGTATTCCTGCAATGTTTGGTGAAGATCTGAGTATGTAGTTTTTGACCTTATATGGAACCTCCTATCTGAAAATTTGAAAATTCTTAAAAAATTCGACCAAAATCTTGATGTTCCGAATCCTATGTTTTGTATGTTTTTTCCACGTGTCTTGACATCCAATGTATCCATGCAAAGTTTGGTGAAGATCTGAGTATGTAGTTTTTGACCTTATATTGAACCTCCCATCTGAAAATTTGAAAATTCTTAAAAAATTCGTCCAAAATCTTGATGACCCCAATCTCTTGTTTTGTACGTTTTTTCCACGTGTCTTGACATCCAAAGTATCCCTGCAAAGTTTGGTGAAGATCTGAGTATGTAGTTTTTGACCTTATATGGAACCTCCTTTCTGAAAATTTGAGAATTCTTAAAAAATTCGTCCAAAATCTTGATGTCTCCAATCTCTTATTTTGTACGTTTTTTCCACGTGTCTTGACATCCAATGTATCCCTGCAAAGTTTGGTGAAGATCTGAGTATGTAGTTTTTGACCTTATCTGGAACCTCCCATCTGAAAATTTGAAAATTCCTAAAAAATTCGTCCAAAATCTTGATGTCTCCAATCTCTTGTTTTGTACGTTTTTTCCACGTGTCTTGATATCCAATGTATCCCTGCCAAGTTTGGTGAAGATCTGAGTATGTCGTTTTTGACCTTATCTGGAACATCCTTTCTGAAAATTTGAAAATTGTTAAAAAATTCGTCCAAAATCTTGATGTCTCCAATCTCTTTTTTGTACGTTTTTTCCACGTGTTTTGACATCCAATGTATCCCTGCAAAGTTTGGTGAAGATCTGAGTATGTAGTTTTTGACCTTATCTGGAACCTCCTATCTGAAAATTTGAAAATTCTTAAAAAAATCGTCCAAAATCTTGATGTCTCCAATCTCTTGTTTTGTACGTTTTTTCCACGTGTCTTGATATCCAATGTATCCCTGCAAAGTTTGGTGAAGATCTGAGTATGTCGTTTTTGACCTTATCTGGAACATCCTTTCTGAAAATTTGAAAATTGTTAAAAAATTCGTCCAAAATCTTGATGTCTCCAATCTCTTTTTTGTACGTTTTTTCCACGTGTCTTGACATCCAATGTATCCCTGCAAAGTTTGGTGAAGATCTGAGTATGTAGTTTTTGACCTTATCTGGAACCTCCCATCTGAAAATTTGAAAATTCTTAAAAAATTCGACCAAAATCTTGATGTCTCCAATCTTTTGTTTTGTACGTTTTTTCCACGTGTCTTGACATCCAATGTATCCCTGCAAAGTTTGGTGAAGATCTGAGTATGTAGTTTTTGACCTTATCTGGAACCTCCCATCTGAAAATTTGAAAATTCCTAAAAAATCCGTGCAAAATCTTGATGACCCCAATCTCTTGTTTTGTACGTTTTTTCCACGTGTCTTGACATCCAATGTATTCCTGCAATGTTTGGTGAAGATCTGAGTATGTAGTTTTTGACCTTATCTGGAACCTCCCATCTGAAAATTTGAAAATTCCTAAAAAATCCGTCCAAAATCTTGATGACCCCAATCTCTTGTTTTGTACGTTTTTTCCACGTGTCTTGACATCCAATGTATCCCTGCAAAGTTTGGTGAAGATCTGAGTATGTAGTTTTTGACCTTATCTGGAACCTCCTATCTGAAAATTTGAAAATTCTTAAAAAATTCGTCCAAAATCTTGATGTCTCCAATCTCTTGTTTTGTACGTTTTTTCCACGTGTCTTGATATCCAATGTATCCCTGCAAAGTTTGGTGAAGATCTGAGTATGTCGTTTTTGACCTTATCTGGAACATCCTTTCTGAAAATTTGAAAATTGTTAAAAAATTCGTCCAAAATCTTGATGTCTCCAATCTCTTTTTTGTACGTTTTTTCCACGTGTCTTGACATCCAATGTATCCCTGCAAAGTTTGGTGAAGATCTGAGTATGTAGTTTTTGACCTTATCTGGAACCTCCCATCTGAAAATTTGAAAATTCTTAAAAAATTCGACCAAAATCTTGATGTCTCCAATCTTTTGTTTTGTACGTTTTTTCCACGTGTCTTGACACATAATGTATCCATGCAAAGTTTGGTGAAGATCTGAGTATGTAGTTTTTGACCTTATATGGAACCTCCTATCTGAAAATTTGAAAATTCTTAAAAAATTCGTCCAAAATCTTGATGTCTCCAATCTCTTGTTTTGTACGTTTTTTCCACGTGTCTTGACATCCAATGTATCCCTGCAAAGTTTGGTGAAGATCTGAGTATGTAGTTTTTGACCTTATCTGGAACCTCCCATCTGAAAATTTGAAAATTCCTAAAAAATCCGTGCAAAATCTTGATGACCCCAATCTCTTGTTTTGTACGTTTTTTCCACGTGTCTTGACATCCAATGTATTCCTGCAATGTTTGGTGAAGATCTGAGTATGTAGTTTTTGACCTTATATGGAACCTCCTATCTGAAAATTTGAAAATTCTTAAAAAATTCGACCAAATTCTTGATGTTCCGAATCCTATGTTTTGTATGTTTTTTCCACGTGTCTTGACATCCAATGTATCCATGCAAAGTTTGGTGAAGATCTGAGTATGTAGTTTTTGACCTTATATTGAACCTCCCATCTGAAAATTTGAAAATTCTTAAAAAATTCGTCCAAAATCTTGATGACCCCAATCTCTTGTTTTGTACGTTTTTTCCACGTGTCTTGACATCCAAAGTATCCCTGCAAAGTTTGGTGAAGATCTGAGTATGTAGTTTTTGACCTTATATGGAACCTCCTTTCTGAAAATTTGAGAATTCTTAAAAAATTCGTCCAAAATCTTGATGTCTCCAATCTCTTATTTTGTACGTTTTTTCCACGTGTCTTGACATCCAATGTATCCCTGCAAAGTTTGGTGAAGATCTGAGTATGTAGTTTTTGACCTTATCTGGAACCTCCCATCTGAAAATTTGAAAATTCCTAAAAAATTCGTCCAAAATCTTGATGTCTCCAATCTCTTGTTTTGTACGTTTTTTCCACGTGTCTTGATATCCAATGTATCCCTGCCAAGTTTGGTGAAGATCTGAGTATGTCGTTTTTGACCTTATCTGGAACATCCTTTCTGAAAATTTGAAAATTGTTAAAAAATTCGTCCAAAATCTTGATGTCTCCAATCTCTTTTTTGTACGTTTTTTCCACGTGTCTTGACATCCAATGTATCCCTGCAAAGTTTGGTGAAGATCTGAGTATGTAGTTTTTGACCTTATCTGGAACCTCCTATCTGAAAATTTGAAAATTCTTAAAAAATTCGTCCAAAATCTTGATGTCTCCAATCTCTTGTTTTGTACGTTTTTTCCACGTGTCTTGATATCCAATGTATCCCTGCAAAGTTTGGTGAAGATCTGAGTATGTCGTTTTTGACCTTATCTGGAACATCCTTTCTGAAAATTTGAAAATTGTTAAAAAATTCGTCCAAAATCTTGATGTCTCCAATCTCTTTTTTGTACGTTTTTTCCACGTGTCTTGACATCCAATGTATCCCTGCAAAGTTTGGTGAAGATCTGAGTATGTAGTTTTTGACCTTATCTGGAACCTCCCATCTGAAAATTTGAAAATTCTTAAAAAATTCGACCAAAATCTTGATGTCTCCAATCTTTTGTTTTGTACGTTTTTTCCACGTGTCTTGACATCCAATGTATCCCTGCAAAGTTTGGTGAAGATCTGAGTATGTAGTTTTTGACCTTATCTGGAACCTCCCATCTGAAAATTTGAAAATTCCTAAAAAATCCGTGCAAAATCTTGATGACCCCAATCTCTTGTTTTGTACGTTTTTTCCACGTGTCTTGACATCCAATGTATTCCTGCAATGTTTGGTGAAGATCTGAGTATGTAGTTTTTGACCTTATATGGAACCTCCTATCTGAAAATTTGAAAATTCTTAAAAAATTCGACCAAAATCTTGATGTTCCGAATCCTATGTTTTGTATGTTTTTTCCACGTGTCTTGACATCCAATGTATCCATGCAAAGTTTGGTGAAGATCTGAGCATGTAGTTTTTGACCTTATATTGAACCTCCCATCTGAAAATTTGAAAATTCTTAAAAAATTCGTCCAAAATCTTGATGACCCAAATCTCTTGTTTTGTACGTTTTTTCCACGTGTCTTGACATCCAAAGTATCCCTGCAAAGTTTGGTGAAGATCTGAGTATGTAGTTTTTGACCTTATATGGAACCTCCTTTCTGAAAATTTGAGAATTCTTAAAAAATTCGTCCAAAATCTTGATGTCTCCAATCTCTTGTTTTGTACGTTTTTTCCACGTGTCTTGACATCCAATGTATCCATGCAAAGTTTGGTGAAGATCTGAGTATGTCGTTTTTGACCTTATCTGGAACCTCCCATCTGAAAATTTGAAAATTCTTAAAAAATTCGTCGAAAATCTTGATGTCTCCAATCTTTTGTTTTGTACGTTTTTTCCACGTGTCTTGACATGCAAAGTATCCCTGCAACGTTTGGTGAAGATCTGAGTATGTAGTTTTTGACCTTATCTGGAACCTCCTATCTGAAAATTTGAAAATTCTTCAAAAATTCGTCGAAAATCTTGATATCTCCAATCTCTTGTTTTGTACGTTTTTTCCACGTTTCTTGACATCCAATGTATCCCTGCAAAGTTTGGTGAAGATCTGAGTATGTAGTTTTTGACCTTATATGGAACCTCCTTTCTGAAAATTTGAAAATTCTCAAAAAATTCGTCCATAATCTTGATGTCTCCAATCTCTTGTTTTGTACGTTTTTTCCACGTGTCTTGACATCCAATGTATCCCTGCAAAGATTGGTGAAGATCTGAGTATGTAGTTTTTGACCTTATATGGAACCTCCTATCTGAAAATTTGAAAATTCTTAAAAAATTCGTCCAAAATCTTGATGTCACCAATCCTATGTTTTGTATGTTTTTTCCACGTGTCTTGACATCCAATGTATCCATGCAAAGTTTGGTGAAGATCTGAGTATGTCGTTTTTGACCTTATCTGGAACCTCCCATCTGAAAATTTGAAAATTCTTAAAAAATTCGTCGAAAATCTTGATGTCTCCGATCTCTTGTTTTGTACGTTTTTTCCACGTGTCTTGACATGCAAAGTATTCCTGCAAAGTTTGGTGAAGATCTGAGTATGTAGTTTTTGACCTCATCTGGAACCTCCTATCTGAAAATTTGAAAATTCTTAAAAAATTCTACCAAAATTTTGATGTCTCCAATCTCTTGTTTTGTACGTTTTTTCCACGTGTCTTGACATCCAATGTATCCCTGCAATGTTTGGTGAAGATCTGAGTATGTAGTTTTTGACCTTATCTGGAACCTCCCATCTGAAAATTTGAAAATTCCTAAAAAATCCGTCCAAAATCTTGATGACCCCAATCTCTTGTTTTGTACGTTTTTTCCACGTGTCTTGACATCCAATGTATCCCTGCAAAGTTTGGTGAAGATCTGAGTATGTAGTTTTTGACCTTATCTGGAACCTCCTATCTGAAAATTTGAAAATTCTTAAAAAATTCGTCCAAAATCTTGATGTCTCCAATCTCTTGTTTTGTACGTTTTTTCCACGTGTCTTGATATCCAATGTATCCCTGCAAAGTTTGGTGAAGATCTGAGTATGTCGTTTTTGACCTTATCTGGAACATCCTTTCTGAAAATTTGAAAATTGTTAAAAAATTCGTCCAAAATCTTGATGTCTCCAATCTCTTTTTTGTACGTTTTTTCCACGTGTCTTGACATCCAATGTATCCCTGCAAAGTTTGGTGAAGATCTGAGTATGTAGTTTTTGACTTTATCTGGAACCTCCCATCTGAAAATTTGAAAATTCTTAAAAAATTCGACCAAAATCTTGATGTCTCCAATCTTTTGTTTTGTACGTTTTTTCCACGTGTCTTGACACATAATGTATCCATGCAAAGTTTGGTGAAGATCTGAGTATGTAGTTTTTGACCTTATATGGAACCTCCTATCTGAAAATTTGAAAATTCTTAAAAAATTCGTCCAAAATCTTGATGTCTCCAATCTCTTGTTTTGTACGTTTTTTCCACGTGTCTTGACATCCAATGTATCCCTGCAAAGTTTGGTGAAGATCTGAGTATGTAGTTTTTGACCTTATCTGGAACCTCCCATCTGAAAATTTGAAAATTCCTAAAAAATCCGTGCAAAATCTTGATGACCCCAATCTCTTGTTTTGTACGTTTTTTCCACGTGTCTTGACATCCAATGTATTCCTGCAATGTTTGGTGAAGATCTGAGTATGTAGTTTTTGTCCTTATATGGAACCTCCTATCTGAAAATTTGAAAATTCTTAAAAAATTCGACCAAAATCTTGATGTTCCGAATCCTATGTTTTGTAAGGTTTTTTCCACGTGTCTTGACATCCAATGTATCCATGCAAAGTTTGGTGAAGATCTGAGTATGTAGTTTTTGACCTTATATTGAACCTCCCATCTGAAAATTTGAAAATTCTTAAAAAATTCGTCCAAAATCTTGATGACCCCAATCTCTTGTTTTGTACGTTTTTTCCACGTGTCTTGACATCCAAAGTATCCCTGCAAAGTTTGGTGAAGATCTGAGTATGTAGTTTTTGACCTTATATGGAACCTCCTTTCTGAAAATTTGAGAATTCTTAAAAAATTCGTCCAAAATCTTGATGTCTCCAATCTCTTGTTTTGTACGTTTTTTCCACGTGTCTTGACATCCAATGTATCCATGCAAAGTTTGGTGAAGATCTGAGTATGTCGTTTTTGACCTTATCTGGAACCTCCCATCTGAAAATTTGAAAATTCTTAAAAAATTCGTCGAAAATCTTGATGTCTCCAATCTTTTGTTTTGTACGTTTTTTCCACGTGTCTTGACATGCAAAGTATCCCTGCAACGTTTGGTGAAGATCTGAGTATGTAGTTTTTGACCTTATCTGGAACCTCCTATCTGAAAATTTGAAAATTCTTCAAAAATTCGTCGAAAATCTTGATGTCTCCAATCTCTTGTTTTGTACGTTTTTTCCACGTTTCTTGACATCCAATGTATCCCTGCAAAGTTTGGTGAAGATCTGAGTATGTAGTTTTTGACCTTATATGGAACCTCCTTTCTGAAAATTTGAAAATTCTCAAAAAATTCGTCCATAATCTTGATGTCTCCAATCTCTTGTTTTGTACGTTTTTTCCACGTGTCTTGACATCCAATGTATCCCTGAAAAGTTTGGTGAAGATCTGAGTATGTAGTTTTTGACCTTATATGGAACCTCCTATCTGAAAATTTGAAAATTCTTAAAAAATTCGTCCAAAATCTTGATGTCACCAATCCTATGTTTTGTATGTTTTTTCCACGTGTCTTGACATCCAATGTATCCATGCAAAGTTTGGTGAAGATCTGAGTATGTCGTTTTTGACCTTATCTGGAACCTCCCATCTGAAAATTTGAAAATTCTTAAAAAATTCGTCGAAAATCTTGATGTCTCCGATCTCTTGTTTTGTACGTTTTTTCCACGTGTCTTGACATGCAAAGTATTCCTGCAAAGTTTGGTGAAGATCTGAGTATGTAGTTTTTGACCTCATCTGGAACCTCCTATCTGAAAATTTGAAAATTCTTAAAAAATTCGTCCAAAATTTTGATGTCTCCAATCTCTTGTTTTGTACGTTTTTTCCACGTGTCTTGACATCCAATGTATCCCTGCAATGTTTGGTGAAGATCTGAGTATGTAGTTTTTGACCTTATCTGGAACCTCCCATCTGAAAATTTGAAAATTCCTAAAAAATCCGTCCAAAATCTTGATGACCCCAATCTCTTGTTTTGTACGTTTTTTCCACGTGTCTTGACATCCAATGTATCCCTGCAAAGTTTGGTGAAGATCTGAGTATGTAGTTTTTGACCTTATCTGGAACCTCCTATCTGAAAATTTGAAAATTCTTAAAAAATTCGTCCAAAATCTTGATGTCTCCAATCTCTTGTTTTGTACGTTTTTTCCACGTGTCTTGATATCCAATGTATCCCTGCAAAGTTTGGTGAAGATCTGAGTATGTCGTCTTTGACCTTATCTGGAACATCCTTTCTGAAAATTTGAAAATTGTTAAAAAATTCGTCCAAAATCTTGATGTCTCCAATCTCTTTTTTGTACGTTTTTTCCACGTGTCTTGACATTAAATGTATCCCTGCAAAGTTTGGTGAAGATCTGAGTATGTAGTTTTTGACTTTATCTGGAACCTCCCATCTGAAAATTTGAAAATTCTTAAAAAAATCGACCAAAATCTTGATGTCTCCAATCTTTTGTTTTGTACGTTTTTTCCACGTGTCTTGACACATAATGTATCCATGCAAAGTTTGGTGAAGATCTGAGTATGTAGTTTTTGACCTTATATGGAACCTCCTATCTGAAAATTTGAAAATTCTTAAAAAATTCGTCCAAAATCTTGATGTCTCCAATCTCTTGTTTTGTACGTTTTTTCCACGTGTCTTGACATCCAATGTATCCCTGCAAAGTTTGGTGAAGATCTGAGTATGTAGTTTTTGACCTTATCTGGAACCTCCCATCTGAATATTTGAAAATTCCTAAAAAATCCGTGCAAAATCTTGAAGACCCCAATCTCTTGTTTTGTACGTTTTTTCCACGTGTCTTGACATCCAATGTATTCCTGCAATGTTTGGTGAAGATCTGAGTATGTAGTTTTTGACCTCATATGGAACCTCCTATCTGAAAATTTGAAAATTCTTAAAAAATTCGACCAAAATCTTGATGTTCCGAATCCTATGTTTTGTATGTTTTTTCCACGTGTCTTGACATCCAATGTATCCATGCAAAGTTTGGTGAAGATCTGAGTATGTAGTTTTTGACCTTATATTGAACCTCCCATCTGAAAATTTGAAAATTCTTAAAAAATTCGTCCAAAATCTTGATGACCCCAATCTCTTGTTTTGTACGTTTTTTCCACGTGTCTTGACATCCAAAGTATCCCTGCAAAGTTTGGTGAAGATCTGAGTATGTAGTTTTTGACCTTATATGGAACCTCCTTTCTGAAAATTTGAGAATTCTTAAAAAATTCGTCCAAAATCTTGATGTCTCCAATCTCTTGTTTTGTAGGTTTTTTCCACGTGTCTTGACATCCAATGTATCCATGCAAAGTTTGGTGAAGATCTGAGTATGTCGTTTTTGACCTTATCTGGAACCTCCCATCTGAAAATTTGAAAATTCTTAAAAAATTCGTCGAAAATCTTGATGTCTCCAATCTTTTGTTTTGTACGTTTTTTCCACGTGTCTTGACATGCAAAGTATCCCTGCAACGTTTGGTGAAGATCTGAGTAAGTAGTTTTTGACCTTATCTGGAACCTCCTATCTGAAAATTTGAAAATTCTTCAAAAATTCGTCGAAAATCTTGATGTCTCCAATCTCTTGTTTTGTACGTTTTTTCCACGTTTCTTGACATCCAATGTATCCCTGCAAAGTTTGGTGAAGATCTGAGTATGTAGTTTTTGACCTTATATGGAACCTCCTTTCTGAAAATTTGAAAATTCTCAAAAAATTCGTCCATAATCTTGATGTCTCCAATCTCTTGTTTTGTACGTTTTTTCCACGTGTCTTGACATCCAATGTATCCCTGCAAAGTTTGGTGAAGATCTGAGTATGTAGTTTTTGACCTTATATGGAACCTCCTATCTGAAAATTTGAAAATTCTTAAAAAATTCGTCCAAAATCTTGATGTCACCAATCCTATGTTTTGTATGTTTTTTCCACGTGTCTTGACATCCAATGTATCCATGCAAAGTTTGGTGAAGATCTGAGTATGTCGTTTTTGACCTTATCTGGAACCTCCCATCTGAAAATTTGAAAATTCTTAAAAAATTCGTCGAAAATCTTGATGTCTCCGATCTCTTGTTTTGTACGTTTTTTCCACGTGTCTTGACATGCAAAGTATTCCTGCAAAGTTTGGTGAAGATCTGAGTATGTAGTTTTTGACCTCATCTGGAACCTCCTATCTGAAAATTTGAAAATTCTTAAAAAATTCGTCCAAAATTTTGATGTCTCCAATCTCTTGTTTTGTACGTTTTTTCCACGTGTCTTGACATCCAATGTATCCCTGCAATGTTTGGTGAAGATCTGAGTATGTAGTTTTTGACCTTATCTGGAACCTCCCATCTGAAAATTTGAAAATTCCTAAAAAATCCGTCCAAAATCTTGATGACCCCAATCTCTTGTTTTGTACGTTTTTTCCACGTGTCTTGACATCCAATGTATCCCTGCAAAGTTTGGTGAAGATCTGAGTATGTAGTTTTTGACCTTATCTGGAACCTCCTATCTGAAAATTTGAAAATTCTTAAAAAATTCGTCCAAAATCTTGATGTCTCCAATCTCTTGTTTTGTACGTTTTTTCCACGTGTCTTGATATCCAATGTATCCCTGCAAAGTTTGGTGAAGATCTGAGTATGTCGTTTTTGACCTTATCTGGAACATCCTTTCGGAAAATTTGAAAATTGTTAAAAAATTCGTCCAAAATCTTGATGTCTCCAATCTCTTTTTTGTACGTTTTTTCCACGTGTCTTGACATCCAATGTATCCCTGCAAAGTTTGGTGAAGATCTGAGTATGTAGTTTTTGACCTTATCTGGAACCTCCCATCTGAAAATTTGAAAATTCTTAAAAAATTCGACCAAAATCTTGATGTCTCCAATCTTTTGTTTTGTACGTTTTTTCCACGTGTCTTGACACATAATGTATCCATGCAAAGTTTGGTGAAGATCTGAGTATGTAGTTTTTGACCTTATCTGGAACCTCCTATCTGAAAATTTGAAAATTCTTAAAAAATTCGTCCAAAATCTTGATGTCTCCAATCTCTTGTTTTGTACGTTTTTTCCACGTGTCTTGATATCCAATGTATCCCTGCAAAGTTTGGTGAAGATCTGAGTATGTCGTTTTTGACCTTATCTGGAACATCCTTTCTGAAAATTTGAAAATTCTTAAAAAATTCGTCCAAAATCTTGATGTCACCAATCCTATGTTTTGTATGTTTTTTCCACGTGTCTTGACATCCAATGTATCCATGCAAAGTTTGGTGAAGATCTGAGTATGTCGTTTTTGACCTTATCTGGAACCTCCCATCTGAAAATTTGAAAATTCTTAAAAAATTCATCGAAAATCTTGATGTCTCCGATCTCTTGTTTTGTACGTTTTTTCCACGTGTCTTGACATGCAAAGTATTCCTGCAAAGTTTGGTGAAGATCTGAGTATGTAGTTTTTGACCTCATCTGGAACCTCCTATCTGAAAATTTGAAAATTCTTAAAAAATTCGTCCAAAATTTTGATGTCTCCAATCTCTTGTTTTGTACGTTTTTTCCACGTGTCTTGACATCCAATGTATCCCTGCAATGTTTGGTGAAGATCTGAGTATGTAGTTTTTGACCTTATCTGGAACCTCCCATCTGAAAATTTGAAAATTCCTAAAAAATCCGTCCAAAATCTTGATGACCCCAATCTCTTGTTTTGTACGTTTTTTCCACGTGTCTTGACATCCAATGTATCCCTGCAAAGTTTGGTGAAGATCTGAGTATGTAGTTTTTGACCTTATCTGGAACCTCCTATCTGAAAATTTGAAAATTCTTAAAAAATTCGTCCAAAATCTTGATTTCTCCAATCTCTTGTTTTGTACGTTTTTTCCACGTGTCTTGATATCCAATGTATCCCTGCAAAGTTTGGTGAAGATCTGAGTATGTCGTTTTTGACCTTATCTGGAACATCCTTTCTGAAAATTTGAAAATTGTTAAAAAATTCGTCTAAAATCTTGATGTCTCCAATCTCTTTTTTGTACGTTTTTTCCACGTGTCTTGACATCCAATGTATCCCTGCAAAGTTTGGTGAAGATCTGAGTATGTAGTTTTTGACCTTATCAGAACCTCCCATCTGAAAATTTGAAAATTCTTAAAAAATTCGACCAAAATCTTGATGTATCCAATCTTTTGTTTTGTACGTTTTTTCCACGTGTCTTGACACATAATGTATCCATGCAAAGTTTGGTGAAGATCTGAGTATGTAGTTTTTGACCTTATATGGAACCTCCTATCTGAAAATTTGAAAATTCTTAAAAAATTCGTCCAAAATCTTGATGTCTCCAATCTCTTGTTTTGTACGTTTTTTCCACGTGTCTTGACATCCAAAGTATCCCTGCAAAGTTTGGTGAAGATCTGAGTATGTAGTTTTTGACCTTATATGGAACTTCCTTTCTGAAAATTTGAGAATTCTTAAAAAATTCGTCCAAAATCTTGATGTCTCCAATCTCTTGTTTTGTACGTTTTTTCCACGTGTCTTGACATCCAATGTATCCATGCAAAGTTTGGTGAAGATCTGAGTATGTCGTTTTTGACCTTATCTGGAACCTCCCATCTGAAAATTTGAAAATTCTTAAAAAATTCGTCGAAAATCTTGATGTCTCCAATCTTTTGTTTTGTACGTTTTTTCCACGTGTCTTGACATGCAAAGTATCCCTGCAACGTTTGGTGAAGATCTGAGTATGTAGTTTTTGACCTTATCTGGAACCTCCTATCTGAAAATTTGAAAATTCTTCAAAAATTCGTCGAAAATCTTGATGTCTCCAATCTCTTGTTTTGTACGTTTTTTCCACGTTTCTTGACATCCAATGTATCCCTGCAAAGTTTGGTGAAGATCTGAGTATGTAGTTTTTGACCTTATATGGAACCTCCTTTCTGAAAATTTGAAAATTCTCAAAAAATTCGTCCATAATCTTGATGTCTCCAATCTCTTGTTTTGTACGTTTTTTTCCACGTGTCTTGACATCCAATGTATCCCTGCAAAGTTTGGTGAAGATCTGAGTTTGTAGTTTTTGACCTTATATGGAACCTCCTATCTGAAAATTTGAAAATTCTTAAAAAATTCGTCCAAAATCTTGATGTCACCAATCCTATGTTTTGTATGTTTTTTCCACGTGTCTTGACATCCAATGTATCCATGCAAAGTTTGGTGAAGATCTGAGTATGTCGTTTTTGACCTTATCTGGAACCTCCCATCTGAAAATTTGAAAATTCTTAAAAAATTCGTCGAAAATCTTGATGTCTCCGATCTCTTGTTTTGTACGTTTTTTCCACGTGTCTTGACATGCAAAGTATTCCTGCAAAGTTTGGTGAAGATCTGAGTATGTAGATTTTGACCTCATCTGGAACCTCCTATCTGAAAATTTGAAAATTCTTAAAAAATTCGTCCAAAATTTTGATGTCTCCAATCTCTTGTTTTGTACGTTTTTTCCACGTGTCTTTACATCCAATGTATCCCTGCAATGTTTGGTGAAGATCTGAGTATGTAGTTTTTGACCTTATCTGGAACCTCCCATCTGAAAATTTGAAAATTCCTAAAAAATCCGTCCAAAATCTTGATGACCCCAATCTCTTGTTTTGTACGTTTTTTCCACGTGTCTTGACATCCAATGTATCCCTGCAAAGTTTGGTGAAGATCTGAGTATGTAGTTTTTGACCTTATCTGGAACCTCCTATCTGAAAATTTGAAAATTCTTAAAAAATTCGTCCAAAATCTTGATGTCTCCAATCTCTTGTTTTGTACGTTTTTTCCACGTGTCTTGATATCCAATGTATCCCTGCAAAGTTTGGTGAAGATCTGAGTATGTCGTTTTTGACCTTATCTGGAACATCCTTTCTGAAAATTTGAAAATTGTTAAAAAATTCGTCCAAAATCTTGATGTCTCCAATCTCTTTTTTGTACGTTTTTTCCACGTGTCTTGACATCCAATGTATCCCTGCAAAGTTTGGTGAAGATCTGAGTATGTAGTTTTTGACCTTATCTGGAACCTCCCATCTGAAAATTTGAAAATTCTTAAAAAATTCGACCAAAATCTTGATGTCTCCAATCTTTTGTTTTGTACGTTTTTTCCACGTGTCTTGACACATAATGTATCCATGCAAAGTTTGGTGAAGATCTGAGTATGTAGTTTTTGACCTTATATGGAACCTCTTATCTGAAAATTTGAAAATTCTTAAAAAATTCGTCCAAAATCTTGATGTCTCCAATCTCTTGTTTTGTACGTTTTTTCCACGTGTCTTGACATCCAATGTATCCCTGCAAAGTTTGGTGAAGATCTGAGTATGTAGTTTTTGACCTTATCTGGAACCTCCCATCTGAAAATTTGAAAATTCCTAAAAAATCCGTGCAAAATCTTGATGTTCCGAATCCTATGTTTTGTATGTTTTTTCCACGTGTCTTGACATCCAATGTATCCATGCAAAGTTTGGTGAAGATCTGAGTATGTAGTTTTTGACCTTATATTGAACCTCCCATCTGAAAATTTGAAAATTCTTAAAAAATTCGTCCAAAATCTTGATGACCCCAATCTCTTGTTTTGTACGTTTTTTCCACGTGTCTTGACATCCAAAGTATCCCTGCAAAGTTTGGTGAAGATCTGAGTATGTAGTTTTTGACCTTATATGGAACTTCCTTTCTGAAAATTTGAGAATTCTTAAAAAATTCGTCCAAAATCTTGATGTCTCCAATCTCTTGTTTTGTACGTTTTTTCCACGTGTCTTGACATCCAATGTATCCATGCAAAGTTTGGTGAAGATCTGAGTATGTCGTTTTTGACCTTATCTGGAACCTCCCATCTGAAAATTTGAAAATTCTTAAAAAATTCGTCGAAAATCTTGATGTCTCCAATCTTTTGTTTTGTACGTTTTTTCCACGTGTCTTGACATGCAAAGTATCCCTGCAACGTTTGGTGAAGATCTGAGTATGTAGTTTTTGACCTTATCTGGAACCTCCTATCTGAAAATTTGAAAATTCTTCAAAAATTCGTCCAAAATCTTGATGTCTCCAATCTCTTGTTTTGTACGTTTTTTCCACGTTTCTTGACATCCAATGTATCCCTGCAAAGTTTGGTGAAGATCTGAGTATGTAGTTTTTGACCTTATATGGAACCTCCTTTCTGAAAATTTGAAAATTCTCAAAAAATTCGTCCATAATCTTGATGTCTCCAATCTCTTGTTTTCTACGTTTTTTCCACGTGTCTTGACATCCAATGTATCCCTGCAAAGTTTGGTGAAGATCTGAGTATGTAGTTTTTGACCTTATATGGAACCTCCTATCTGAAAATTTGAAAATTCTTAAAAAATTCGTCCAAAATCTTGATGTCACCAATCCTATGTTTTGTATGTTTTTTCCACGTGTCTTGACATCCAATGTATCCATGCAAAGTTTGGTGAAGATCTGAGTATGTCGTTTTTGACCTTATCTGGAACCTCCCATCTGAAAATTTGAAAATTCTTAAAAAATTCGTCGAAAATCTTGATGTCTCCGATCTCTTGTTTTGTACGTTTTTTCCACGTGTCTTGACATGCAAAGTATTCCTGCAAAGTTTGGTGAAGATCTGAGTATGTAGTTTTTGACCTCATCTGGAACCTCCTATCTGAAAATTTGAAAATTCTTAAAAAATTCGTCCAAAATCTTGATGTCTCCAATCTCTTGTTTTGTACGTTTTTTCCACGTGTCTTGACATCCAATGTATCCCTGCAATGTTTGGTGAAGATCTGAGTATGTAGTTTTTGACCTTATCTGGAACCTCCCATCTGAAAATTTGAAAATTCCTAAAAAATCCGTCCAAAATCTTGATGACCCCAATCTCTTGTTTTGTACGTTTTTTCCACGTGTCTTGACATCCAATGTATCCCTGCAAAGTTTGGTGAAGATCTGAGTATGTAGTTTTTGACCTTATCTGGAACCTCCTATCTGAAAATTTGAAAATTCTTAAAAAATTCGTCCAAAATCTTGATGTCTCCAATCTCTTGTTTTGTACGTTTTTTCCACGTGTCTTGATATCCAATGTATCCCTGCAAAGTTTGGTGAAGATCTGAGTATGTCGTTTTTGACCTTATCTGGAACATCCTTTCTGAAAATTTGAAAATTGTTAAAAAATTCGTCCAAAATCTTGATGTCTCCAATCTCTTTTTTGTACGTTTTTTCCACGTGTCTTGACATCCAATGTATCCCTGCAAAGTTTGGTGAAGATCTGAGTATGTAGTTTTTGACCTTATCTGGAACCTCCCATCTGAAAATTTGAAAATTCTTAAAAAATTCGACCAAAATCTTGATGTCTCCAATCTTTTGTTTTGTACGTTTTTTCCACGTGTCTTGACACATAATGTATCCATGCAAAGTTTGGTGAAGATCTGAGTATGTAGTTTTTGACCTTATATGGAACCTCCTATCTGAAAATTTGAAAATTCTTAAAAAATTCGTCCAAAATCTTGATGTCTCCAATCTCTTGTTTTGTACGTTTTTTCCACGTGTCTTGACATCCAATGTATCCCTGCAAAGTTTGGTGAAGATCTGAGTATGTAGTTTTTGACCTTATCTGGAACCTCCCATCTGAAAATTTGAAAATTCCTAAAAAATCCGTGCAAAATCTTGATGACCCCAATCTCTTGTTTTGTACGTTTTTTCCACGTGTCTTGACATCCAATGTATTCCTGCAATGTTTGGTGAAGATCTGAGTATGTAGTTTTTGACCTTATATGGAACCTCCTATCTGAAAATTTGAAAATTCTTAAAAAATTCGACCAAAATCTTGATGTTCCGAATCCTATGTTTTGTATGTTTTTTCCACGTGTCTTGACATCCAATGTATCCATGCAAAGTTTGGTGAAGATCTGAGTATGTAGTTTTTGACCTTATATTGAACCTCCCATCTGAAAATTTGAAAATTCTTAAAAAATTCGTCCAAAATCTTGATGACCCCAATCTCTTGTTTTGTACGTTTTTTCCACGTGTCTTGACATCCAAAGTATCCCTGCAAAGTTTGGTGAAGATCTGAGTATGTAGTTTTTGACCTTATATGGAACCTCCTTTCTGAAAATTTGAGAATTCTTAAAAAATTCGTCCAAAATCTTGATGTCTCCAATCTCTTATTTTGTACGTTTTTTCCACGTGTCTTGACATCCAATGTATCCCTGCAAAGTTTGGTGAAGATCTGAGTATGTAGTTTTTGACCTTATCTGGAACCTCCCATCTGAAAATTTGAAAATTCCTAAAAAATTCGTCCAAAATCTTGATGTCTCCAATCTCTTGTTTTGTACGTTTTTTCCACGTGTCTTGATATCCAATGTATCCCTGCCAAGTTTGGTGAAGATCTGAGTATGTCGTTTTTGACCTTATCTGGAACATCCTTTCTGAAAATTTGAAAATTGTTAAAAAATTCGTCCAAAATCTTGATGTCTCCAATCTCTTTTTTGTACGTTTTTTCCACGTGTCTTGACATCCAATGTATCCCTGCAAAGTTTGGTGAAGATCTGAGTATTGTAACGGTTGCGGGCCTGTGCCCAAGTGTACCGTTAGGGGTATGTAACTCAGATGTCTGGGCGTGGAGCTGAAAGAGAATACATTATTATCTAGGTAGAGTCTTAATCCTAATTAGGGAAAACTGTAGGGTGTAGACACAATTAGGCGCATGAGAAATGATTAACAATAACAAGGTTTATTATAGAAAACAGATGTGTCTGATATATGAAGAATATCCCAACCTATGTGTTAGAGGGAGGGAGCTGAAAATGAAAGAAGGGTAGATTAGCGATACTTAATAAACTTGAAGTGAAGATCCGTGTCCATCTTCTAAGTGCCTGAAGACAGCCTGGACTTGGCTGGGTGGATAGCCATCTTGGGTCGGAGACTGGACAGCGCCTCCGGCCGCAATTCAGATCTGCTGGTCGACTACCACACCTCTAGTCTTGTGACTAGGGCTTATATACTTCGGGTGTGGCCGAAACAACCTTAGGCAGGGTTATTTCTGTTGCCTCGTGTCGTTGTCAGGAAGTGCAGAAGGTCAGGGGGACATGGATAGAGGACTGACTGTCCTTGCATCGTGTCGTCGGTCGTTCGCATGTGTTGTCCTCACATGTGGGGCTCTCCGCACGTGGAGAAACTGATCGTATCTGGTTCCTAGAAACCTTCTCAGTAACCGCAGCTTTCCTGTTGTTTCTGAACTTACTTCACCAAAGGGTAGCAAGTGCATGTGGACTGAAGACAGGCGAGATAAGATCGATCCACAGCGCCTTGAGTGCTTCCTGTTGAAAACCGCACCCAAATCCAAGTTTACAGAAGGTCATGTACGTGCGGAAACTTGCACGTTACATACTCCCCGCCTTATCTTAGATGGCCTCCATCTAAGCAGAAGACAATGAGCAGCTTCCCAAATAATCAATCATTGCTTGAGACAAGGAATCGAGCTATGGCATCCATCGACGAAAACTAACTTCCAAGACGAAGTTCATAAGGCTTTACAGAAGTAGCAGGGCTATAGCGTTAAGTTGAACATCGAAGATCAATTTCCACAAAGGTGATTCTTTCAGGCTTTAGAATTGTAGCTTATGTATAGCGTTGAAGATTACATGATGATATTGGCACTATATCATTGGAGTATCTAGAAGTATCGTGAGGTCAGGTATAGGGATAAGAGACACTAACCTATTCAAGTAGTAACTAAAGGAATTGAGTTTAAGGTGTATTAGCAATTGTTAGTGGGTAACCCTAAGTAAGCTAAAGAGATTTCTCCATATATCAGAAAATAGTTTACATCATGGTTGTAGTTGCGTAGATAACACATTTGTTGTAGACTTGCACACTTTGTTTTGCTTTTCACTTTTGCTAAAAATGTTCATTATTTTCGTTACTTCACATTGTTAATCCATAATATGGAGATATGAGTCCTTTGGATTACGTTATAACTTGACTTCTCTTTTACATAAAATTTGCAAACAATACAGTGTTAGGATGCAGGTGAAATCAATAGAACCAAAGACACACATGGACACCAAGGAAATAGTTTTCTGTAAGGATAAGAAAATTACATCATAATACCGATTTATAATTGATGGTAATCCTGAAATTGAAAATATTAATGTACTCAAGTGTACTGAAGTACAGTGACGAACAAATGCAATTCAAGCTGAATTCGGAAGTTTTGCTCGTGAGTGTACTGGAGTAATTAAAAGATATTTTCTTGTTATCTGTTGTCAGCAATAATAGCTAGACCAATAAAATCCAGATGTGAGAAGTTATTAACCTTCATATCTAAATGTGACAATTCATTTGTCGAAAAATCAGCAGTCAATATTTTGTAGGGATGGGACGATATGGAATTTTGGCCGATACCGATAAAGTACCGATATAAAATTTACCGATACCGATAACCGATATTCCACCGATCCGATATAAAATTAGAAATGGTCCTGGAAGAACCTGTAAGGTTCATTGACCTCCTTAAAAATGTGTGTTTCAAAGTGACTGCAGTGCAAGAGAAATTGCATATTTAGACATTTACTTTTTAAAAAAGTAGGGCATGGAGATTATCCATAAAAATTACAACAAAAATGGCATAATTTTGCACTAAACTATCAGATATTTATTGATATATCGGATCGGTAAAATAATCGGTAATTTTACCGATAAACCGATACACCGATATGCCTATATCGGCCGATACCGATAGAGTACCGATTAATCGGTCCCATCCCTAATATTTTGTATGTATTATTTCAATTATCGCCTCGTGAAGATTTTTGTGAAGTTCAACACAGCAAGGAAACTGCAGTACAACTGCAAAAGTTGATTTTTTTTTTTTCTAAATCAGAGCAATTGGTCTGAAATGTGATAGTTCATGTTAAAGTTCACAATTTGTCTTCGTTAATTTTGGACGTTTTAGAGTCCAATAAATTGCATTGATTGTTGAAATGATCATGAATGCTGAAATTAAAACAACTAGATTAACGTATCCTCGAATTTCATGGCTTCTGAGCAAATTAAAAATAAGGAAAGTTTGTCCTACCACCATTAGTCCAGAATAAGGAAGAGTGGAATCCAATTGGGAAACACAACCCAAAGAGTAGACAAGGGAAACGTCAGCAGCATCCATCCATTTAGTGCAAGAAATAAGAAATCTACAAACATATAACAAGCATTAATGTACTGACAAGTTATCTCGCATATTCAACCATGTACATGAATACTAAAAGTGTGAAGGCATATTAATTAATCTCATAAAATAATATAACGAAACAAGGGAAAATATTACACTTATTCTAAGCTTATCCTATCTTATCATTTAAATATATTTGCAATTAATCTATTTTCCTGTAAATAAGACATAACTAAATTAAGACAATATGACATCGTTATTTATTTCCACTTAAAGTCATTTTCATTGGCTTGGTTACTCTACTAGTTCACCAATCCACTTGATCTAAAATCTAAATCCTTTCTCTTATTTAAATTCTCAATAATAAGCTGAAGGAGGTTGCTAAGTTTCATGCTTATTTAGCATACTGTCTCCTATTGAGACCTTTGGAAAAGCAACAGGACTATACTAAGTCCAAAAGTTGATGAAGAAGCTGTCTGCATCGAGTAATTACTACTTCATTCGCGACTATATTGTATTCTATCATTCTCATTAATGAAATAATTAATGTCTTGATATCTTATTAAGTAATAAATGTCTTGATATCTTCATTCAGTGAATGAACAGTAAGTAACACAACTAGTATTTCTAAAACAAGGGCCATAACTTCTAAACACTATTAATGAACATTATTCAATTAGTAATAAAAGTACTCAAGTACTTAACACACAATAGTAAGTAAAAGTGTTAACGTGGCCTTTAAAGTACTGACTAGATAAAAGAAAACACATTGACCCAGATGCAAGAAGGAAGAACTAGGTTGCTTGCAGTCAAGCTGTGATAAAACGTCGTGGTCCTGATATGACGTCACAATCAGTTACTACGTCACTAGACATCCGAGAATGGCTACGTCCTGTTTACTTCTTAATCTTCCCTTTACTCACCCCGACCCAAGGTTGCAATTGCCCCTAATTGCAAGCAGGAAATAGGGGGAAAGCCAAAGTAAGGGAAAATAAAACTAACTGGAATGGGGCAAGGTAATAAAAAGACCACAATCCTTGAAAGGGCAAAAACACAGCCATGTAGAACCGTCCATAAAAATCCAAAGGGACATCAGCAATGCCAAAAACGCAAGTGAACGTTCAGTAGAGGGGTATGCGTATGCAGCAATAAAAACAAGATCGACATAGATGTACAACAGGTGATGCCCAGGGGCGTTCGTCCTGAAGGGTGCAAAGTCAGGACTTGAACAATCCATGAAAAGAAAACGACGAGGGCAACGTCGAGACCTGGACGTATATAATGAACAACAAAAGTTCGTTTTGAATAGAGTCCGTACATACATTCCCATTACAGGTAAGTAAAAAAAATCTAATCCCAATCGAAAAATCTGTGGCTCTAAGCCAACAGCCAGGGCTGGAACAAAAGGGGGATCCAGGTGCAAGGATCATCATACAATGAAAGTAAATAACAAGAACAAAACACAACGCTACAGCGGCGTTACGAGGTAAACGAACCCTGAAATACAAGGAGAAGGAAGGAGTCCGCATATCACCTAAAAGATCAGTAAGTAACTTCAAGAAAAGTAGAGGTCGAGACGAGCGTATAAAAAGACTGGTACTCAGGTACCGTCAAAAATGAAAGATCGAGCCTAACCACGGGAAAAAGCGGCGAGAAAGACGAATGCAACTACGCGATGTTCTGTGTCTGACAGGGCCCGTGTCAAATGTTTGCGTCCATTACAGCTGCTATACCTGTGCCGTGGTGCAGTGCGGCTCGCACACAAAGTGTACACCAGAAGGAAAATACAAGTGTGACTCGAACATCCTAATTGAACGACCAGCGTTCCAAAAGTACATGCTCGTTAAAAGTGAAAATGGATACTGTCACACTGTATAATAACGTCAATCAAGAAAAGAAATTAATAAAAGGGAAATCAAAACAGTAAACAGCGTCTTGTAAAGTAACCGAATAGGCTTAATACAGTATAAGGACAACAACACATGGAGAACGATCTATCATGTTGAGTATGTATGGGAGAGAGGAATTCGCAGTAATTCACATAAACAATTGAAAGTACTACATAGTAGCATGGAACTCAACGCATGTGTAAGTAAAAACAGTATAATAACCCAAAAAAGAATGGGGGAGGGGGCTCGCGTACAAAAAGGAACATGAAGACTACACATCAATTCCCGAGAGTGTACATACATATCTCTGAAGGGAGTGGAAGTTATTAAGAGGTCAATTCTAGACAGATATATGGAAGATGACTATGGACCATGATCCAAAAGGAGTAGTACAAGCGTACAATTGTAGATATATAATAAAATGGAACCCAAGTTCGGAGATACCATTTGTGTAGTGTAAATATTAAGTGTAAGGTGTAAAAAGGAGACATAATGTGTATATTTTCGTGTCGTATATGAAAGCGCTGAATCTGGAAAGTCTTCACGGCTCTTGCCGGAAGCAGATAAGATTAGCTCGGCCGCTGCTGGGAGTCGAGGAACGGATGGTTCCGGGTTGGAAAATTAGCTAGCTTCGTGTCCTTCCTGACTCATATACAGGGCCATTCAGCCAAAAATGAATAAGTTTCAACACTGAAGGATTTCAAGATAGGAACTTGAAATTCGAAAAAGAGAACATCTACTACGTAGGCTGCAAGAAACTGATGCGTATTGACACATCAAATTACCTATTTAATCCAGTTATGCCATTTAACGTGAAGCTCGGAATCAGACCCCATTCAAACTGCAATGACATGCAAGACTTAGGAATATAGTTTCAAATTCTGACACGTAAAAGGGCTACTTATGAATACAGAAACTAACGCTACAGAGGCGTTACTTATCAACTCAATCGCGATATACAATATAAACACTATGCTGAAAATAGAGGTGTGTTTGATAATGAAGACACAGTGTTCTAAAGTACAAAGTTATAAGATTTAAGTTCTAAGTTGTAATCTTAGAAGTAACTAAATGGAGAGAAGCTAAGGCGCCATACTATAGAAGAATATAGTAAAATCCTTTTTACCGAAGATTGACGGAAACGACACCGTCAGCTGTGGGCAGAAAGTCCCCTAGTATAGGATGCTAGTCATAAAAAGGGTTGAAAAACCATAAAACCCATATCAGTAATCGTGTCGGCCGTAATAAACCAGTGTTAGAAGAGTGTAGAAGAATTACATAATATAAGATACTTGCCCAAAAGAGAGGGAAATAGTCAGCATGTGATCGAAAAGTGTACGAAGAATAACCAACGAATTCAGAGCAGATATCGTATCACAAAATCAGTGGGGGATTAACACATCATGAATCAACAGGTACACTGGTACCATGGCACAAAACTGCCTCGTAGGCCAAATTCCGCTAAGGAAGCCTAAAAACACACGTGGTGAATATGATAACACTGTACCAAAACTGAGTACAGGGACAAAATTACTATGCAACAACAGCAAATCATGCATGATCATCTGAACAAAGAAAAAAACTCTGCTTAATCCAATTAAGCGACAAAATGGCCATAAAAGAATGGCACGGGATTCGAACCGCCGCTCTCATAATAGCGACCGAAAGAAATGTACTGTCTTGTACATAAAACACATGTGTCGACTCAGACATCAATAACACTTAATTAACCCAAATGTGCACGACAGGCCAACTTAGGTGCCTGGAAAGGAAAAAAATTTTCGCACTGCGAATGCCTTAAATACGCTGCTTATCAGCGGTACTCTACTCAATAAAACAGTAATGACGTTTAAACGTGGCCGTCCTGGCGGCACACACAAAAAGTCGCTCCCTATTGAGCACAACATGCACACGGTACATGAACTAACACTATTGCCATCTCTAGGCAACGAGAACAGGGCGATTTTCCCTCGAGTGCCCAACTACGGCTCCTGAGCCACAAGGTATACCTATAAAAATTGCAACAACATTGATCGGAGTATTTCTTAACCACAAAATAACGAAAAAATCCTCTGCATCACAATATGCAGGAAACACCGCCGTTTCTACGGCACTACGTGCACAAGAATCCCTAGAAAAAGCACTATAACCGCCTTTAAAACACACCTTCGGTTTTAAAAAAAATCACTGCAGTTAATAACTGCCGAAGTAACACTAGGTTGTGTTACGATAAAACCGAAGTGAAAGAAGACGTAAACTTTTAAGAAACATGACACACACTCACCACACACAGGGTGACCAAAGATTCATACCTCGCAGTGTAAAATATTAAATGCTGGCTGCGAGTAAATACACAGAATTTGGGCAAGAAAATGAAATAGTACATTTTAACTGGGTCAAATGCTAAAAATTACACATATAATTATATAAGGAACTTAAAATTATTCCATAAATATTGCCCTAGCGTTTTTATAATTTTTGCACTTCTATCAGTGAACATAGAAAATTGGGTCATCTAATTGACCGAGTATGTGAAAAATAACAATTACAAATACAACGCAAGTAACGCGTCGAATCAATCAATGTTTCGAAAAAAATGTCGGGCAATATTTAACCATACAGGCACATTAGAAGGAAGAAGGGAGAGATTTCTCTTTCACCAGCTTAGTAAAGAAAATTGCAAAAATAGCAAAATGACTTGATGCCAACTTGAGGGCAATGAAATCGTCCATACAGGGTACCAACAACAAGGGGTACGTTCAAGTACAACATAAACGACGTTGGGGATGTATTAAATGTTTTAAATGTTACAATAACGTTAATATGTAAATAAATGTAAGTAAGACATGTAAATAAGTGAGCATTTTAGGCGTACGTAAGTTCCTACAGTCGGAAACACCGACGTATCAAGTAATCAAGAAGAAAAATAGCATGCTTCCTGGCTAAGGCATGTAAAGTGAAGAAGACAGCCATAAATAGGCAGAATAAGATCTTTCCAACCAGTATCGGGAAAGTACAACCATTTAGCGACGACGATACGCCACCTGGCCCTAACCGGCGCGTTTGTTGCAAAAGTATGATGCAAAAATTACGCGAGTGTCACAAGAAAAAGTGCCGACGGCTAGCCAAAGGGGAAATCAAGGTGCGCTGACCGGGCCTTAACCGGGGCGGACCAAAAAGACTAAATACCCCAAAATCAAGTTATCAGCAGTAGACTGCATGAGGATCACCTGACACAAAACCAAAAACAATCCCAAGGGGAAAGTGGTGACATCCTGACAGTGAAATTTGCGAATGACATGGCACGTCCCCTATCAAGAGCAAAACCATTAGGCCGTGATACACATTTTATTAATGTGCGTAACGTCGAGGAATACGGTAATTTCCGTAACACAAACAATAGGAAATGCAACAGCCATGATAGGAGTAAACTCCCGTAAACAAGAAGGTGGGAGGAAAAATAATGACTTCTCTCCACACAACGCAGAAAAAAAGCAACCTAACCGCAGAAAAAGTGACTCTGCAGCCGAACAAGGATTGGGCGTCACACCATCGGGCCTCAACCGGCGTGGACTTTTCCAATCAAAAGAAAAAAAAAACGTACGCTCAACAAACTCGTACAAATTCCGCCTCCAGGGCCCAGCTGAAGCACGGAGTAACCGAGAAAGAGCCAGGAAAAGTAACAAGTAATCGAACTATACTCAAAAGGAAATATAAAGCAAGGCAAGGACAAGGATAAAAAGAAAATCCTGAAGCCAAATCCCTACGAGGAAGAAGTGATACAACTTCTGAGACAATTTTACTCCAGCAATGTAGAACTTGGAGAAACATATGAGTTGCGTCAAAGGGACTCTGCTATCATTGCTCTAAAGATTCCGCCAACGACAAGAAGAAAAGTTGGCAGCAACCATCTGCGCCCACCACGGGCCCTAACCGCGTGGGTCACAAGAAAATGGCTCTCATAGTTGTATCCAAAAGCATCAATACAATACTGTTTCCAAAATGGGGAGCCCATCGGGGTCCATTCATACTAAATGCTAAAGATCTGAGAGATTTAAACAGCACCGCTGGCACAGCGGCCAGACAAAAGGCAAAACCCAAATAACCGTGGGGATTTTATACCCGCAAGTAGTCTCAAAAAACAACACAAGACTGGAAAGAAGAGAAAGTACATCACAATCCTAAAAGGGGCGCAAATAAAACCCGTCCAAGTATGAGGAGTCAGGATAGAAAACCTTAAGGAGAGAATAATTGACGGCAACGCCCAAAACAAAATGGCCAACATCGCCAGGCGTCACGAAACGAAGTGTACGTTTAGTATACCATTTAAGTAAGTCAAGACACAAGTATGTGAGTAAGTAAGTACAACGATTGTAAGTAAGTATAACGATTGATTAACATAAGTATGTAAATAACTCAGTACAATAATATACGTTAAATAAGGATCCTTAAAATAAAAGAAAGCTGGTGTAAGACATTTCCCTCGGCAGCTCGGGAAAAAGAAAGAACCGTAGAGTAACACTAGTCAAAAAAGAAAAAAAAGAAAAGAAATGGTATAAAACCAAGAAAAAACCACCATCCCAGAAGGGTGGGGCTGGAGGATACTCAGCCTCACATGATGCTTCTGAAGAGGAACACAATCAAAGTCGAACTGCCCAGAGTTCTGAAAGGAGTTGGCGTTCTTCGCCACTCGACCGGAAGGGTGTTGGCAGGGGGTGGGATATCGCTCTGAGAATGGGAGGGATATCACACGGAACATTCGAGCGAAGGAAATGGGTGGTAACCAATTAGAGAAAAATAACGAGCTACGCGATGCTCTCGAAGTGGCGCTATCAGCGGACACTTCCTGTAGACCAAGAGCGAGTGGTGAGGAAGGAGATAACCATTTCCTACCGCAACATCAGCATTAGCAAGCAAGCAAGCAGCTTTTCAGCTTCAAGAATGAAGAAATTTTTGCCTTCGTCAATTCAGACAACCGTACAATATATTACTTCACATAAAATAAACAATACCCAAGGGGAAAACAAGACACAGCAGGGGAATAAAGGGGATTTCATATATTCAACACATATGGGATGCTGAAAAACAAGTATGTAGCAACTCAGTATTTGCTGGAAGTTCCTAAGGGGGAAAAAAATTAGGAAGGGACTGAGTTCGATGTCTGAACGAACTCCTATGGTTTCCTAGCCCAGGGTACTGAGATCGGTCCTCTGTTGGAAAACAGAGAAAAACGCACCTCCACCAACTGTAACGGTTGCGGGCCTGTGCCCAAGTGTACCGTTAGGGGTATGTAACTCAGATGTCTGGGCGTGGAGCTGAAAGAGAATACATTATTATCTAGGTAGAGTCTTAATCCTAATTAGGGAAAACTGTAGGGTGTAGACACAATTAGGCGCATGAGAAATGATTAACAATAACAAGGTTTATTATAGAAAACAGATGTGTCTGATATATGAAGAATATCCCAACCTATGTGTTAGAGGGAGGGAGCTGAAAATGAAAGAAGGGTAGATTAGCGATACTTAATAAACTTGAAGTGAAGATCCGTGTCCATCTTCTAAGTGCCTGAAGACAGCCTGGACTTGGCTGGGTGGATAGCCATCTTGGGTCGGAGACTGGACAGCGCCTCCGGCCGCAATTCAGATCTGCTGGTCGACTACCACACCTCTAGTCTTGTGACTAGGGCTTATATACTTCGGGTGTGGCCGAAACAACCTTAGGCAGGGTTATTTCTGTTGCCTCGTGTCGTTGTCAGGAAGTGCAGAAGGTCAGGGGGACATGGATAGAGGACTGACTGTCCTTGCATCGTGTCGTCGGTCGTTCGCATGTGTTGTCCTCACATGTGGGGCTCTCCGCACGTGGAGAAACTGATCGTATCTGGTTCCTAGAAACCTTCTCAGTAACCGCAGCTTTCCTGTTGTTTCTGAACTTACTTCACCAAAGGGTAGCAAGTGCATGTGGACTGAAGACAGGCGAGATAAGATCGATCCACAGCGCCTTGAGTGCTTCCTGTTGAAAACCGCACCCAAATCCAAGTTTACAGAAGGTCATGTACGTGCGGAAACTTGCACGTTACAGTATGTAGTTTTTGACCTTATCTGGAACCTCCTATCTGAAAATTTGAAAATTCTTAAAAAATTCGTCCAAAATCTTGATGTCTCCAATCTCTTGTTTTGTACGTTTTTTCCACGTGTCTTGATATCCAATGTATCCCTGCAAAGTTTGGTGAAGATCTGAGTATGTCGTTTTTGACCTTATCTGGAACATCCTTTCTGAAAATTTGAAAATTGTTAAAAAATTCGTCCAAAATCTTGATGTCTCCAATCTCTTTTTTGTACGTTTTTTCCACGTGTCTTGACATCCAATGTATCCCTGCAAAGTTTGGTGAAGATCTGAGTATGTAGTTTTTGACCTTATCTGGAACCTCCCATCTGAAAATTTGAAAATTCTTAAAAAATTCGACCAAAATCTTGATGTCTCCAATCTTTTGTTTTGTACGTTTTTTCCACGTGTCTTGACATCCAATGTATCCCTGCAAAGTTTGGTGAAGATCTGAGTATGTAGTTTTTGATCTTATCTGGAACCTCCCATCTGAAAATTTGAAAATTCCTAAAAAATCCGTGCAAAATCTTGATGACCCCAATCTCTTGTTTTGTACGTTTTTTCCACGTGTCTTGACATCCAATGTATTCCTGCAATGTTTGGTGAAGATCTGAGTATGTAGTTTTTGACCTTATCTGGAACCTCCCATCTGAAAATTTGAAAATTCCTAAAAAATCCGTCCAAAATCTTGATGACCCCAATCTCTTGTTTTGTACGTTTTTTCCACGTGTCTTGACATCCAATGTATCCCTGCAAAGTTTGGTGAAGATCTGAGTATGTAGTTTTTGACCTTATCTGGAACCTCCTATCTGAAAATTTGAAAATTCTTAAAAAATTCGTCCAAAATCTTGATGTCTCCAATCTCTTGTTTTGTACGTTTTTTCCACGTGTCTTGATATCCAATGTATCCCTGCAAAGTTTGGTGAAGATCTGAGTATGTCGTTTTTGACCTTATCTGGAACATCCTTTCTGAAAATTTGAAAATTGTTAAAAAATTCGTCCAAAATCTTGATGTCTCCAATCTCTTTTTTGTACGTTTTTTCCACGTGTCTTGACATCCAATGTATCCCTGCAAAGTTTGGTGAAGATCTGAGTATGTAGTTTTTGACCTTATCTGGAACCTCCCATCTGAAAATTTGAAAATTCTTAAAAAATTCGACCAAAATCTTGATGTCTCCAATCTTTTGTTTTGTACGTTTTTTCCACGTGTCTTGACACATAATGTATCCATGCAAATTTGGTGAAGATCTGAGTATGTAGTTTTTGACCTTATCTGGAACCTCCCATCTGAAAATTTGAAAATTCCTAAAAAATCCGTGCAAAATCTTGATGACCCCAATCTCTTGTTTTGTACGTTTTTTCCACGTGTCTTGACATCCAATGTATCCCTGCAAAGTTTGGTGAAGATCTGAGTATGTAGTTTTTGACCTTATCTGGAACCTCCCATCTGAAAATTTGAAAATTCCTAAAAAATCCGTGCAAAATCTTGATGACCCCAATCTCTTGTTTTGTACGTTTTTTCCACGTGTCTTGACATCCAATGTATTCCTGCAATGTTTGGTGAAGATCTGAGTATGTAGTTTTTGACCTTATATGGAACCTCCTATCTGAAAATTTGAAAATTCTTAAAAAATTCGACCAAAATCTTGATGTTCCGAATCCTATGTTTTGTATGTTTTTTCCACGTGTCTTGACATCCAATGTATCCATGCAAAGTTTTGTGAAGATCTGAGTATGTAGTTTTTGACCTTATATTGAACCTCCCATCTGAAAATTTGAAAATTCTTAAAAAATTCGTCCAAAATCTTGATGACCCCAATCTCTTGTTTTGTACGTTTTTTCCACGTGTCTTGACATCCAAAGTATCCCTGCAAAGTTTGGTGAAGATCTGAGTATGTAGTTTTTGACCTTATATGGAACCTCCTTTCTGAAAATTTGAGAATTCTTAAAAAATTCGTCCAAAATCTTGATGTCTCCAATCTCTTATTTTGTACGTTTTTTCCACGTGTCTTGACATCCAATGTATCCCTGCAAAGTTTGGTGAAGATCTGAGTATGTAGTTTTTGACCTTATCTGGAACCTCCCATCTGAAAATTTGAAAATTCCTAAAAAATTCGTCCAAAATCTTGATGTCTCCAATCTCTTGTTTTGTACGTTTTTTCCACGTGTCTTGATATCCAATGTATCCCTGCCAAGTTTGGTGAAGATCTGAGTATGTCGTTTTTGACCTTATCTGGAACATCCTTTCTGAAAATTTGAAAATTGTTAAAAAATTCGTCCAAAATCTTGATGTCTCCAATCTCTTTTTTGTACGTTTTTTCCACGTGTCTTGACATCCAATGTATCCCTGCAAAGTTTGGTGAAGATCTGAGTATGTAGTTTTTGACCTTATCTGGAACCTCCTATCTGAAAATTTGAAAATTCTTAAAAAATTCGTCCAAAATCTTGATGTCTCCAATCTCTTGTTTTGTACGTTTTTTCCACGTGTCTTGATATCCAATGTATCCCTGCAAAGTTTGGTGAAGATCTGAGTATGTCGTTTTTGACCTTATCTGGAACATCCTTTCTGAAAATTTGAAAATTGTTAAAAAATTCGTCCAAAATCTTGATGTCTCCAATCTCTTTTTTGTACGTTTTTTCCACGTGTCTTGACATCCAATGTATCCCTGCAAAGTTTGGTGAAGATCTGAGTATGTAGTTTTTGACCTTATCTGGAACCTCCCATCTGAAAATTTGAAAATTCTTAAAAAATTCGACCAAAATCTTGATGTCTCCAATCTTTTGTTTTGTACGTTTTTTCCACGTGTCTTGACATCCAATGTATCCCTGCAAAGTTTGGTGAAGATCTGAGTATGTAGTTTTTGACCTTATCTGGAACCTCCCATCTGAAAATTTGAAAATTCCTAAAAAATCCGTGCAAAATCTTGATGACCCCAATCTCTTGTTTTGTACGTTATTTCCACGTGTCTTGACATCCAATGTATTCCTGCAATGTTTGGTGAAGATCTGAGTATGTAGTTTTTGACCTTATATGGAACCTCCTATCTGAAAATTTGAAAATTCTTAAAAAATTCGACCAAAATCTTGATGTTCCGAATCCTATGTTTTGTATGTTTTTTCCACGTGTCTTGACATCCAATGTATCCATGCAAAGTTTGGTGAAGATCTGAGCATGTAGTTTTTGACCTTATATTGAACCTCCCATCTGAAAATTTGAAAATTCTTAAAAAATTCGTCCAAAATCTTGATGACCCCAATCTCTTGTTTTGTACGTTTTTTCCACGTGTCTTGACATCCAAAGTATCCCTGCAAAGTTTGGTGAAGATCTGAGTATGTAGTTTTTGACCTTATATGGAACCTCCTTTCTGAAAATTTGAGAATTCTTAAAAAATTCGTCCAAAATCTTGATGTCTCCAATCTCTTGTTTTGTACGTTTTTTCCACGTGTCTTGACATCCAATGTATCCATGCAAAGTTTGGTGAAGATCTGAGTATGTCGTTTTTGACCTTATCTGGAACCTCCCATCTGAAAATTTGAAAATTCTTAAAAAATTCGTCGAAAATCTTGATGTCTCCAATCTTTTGTTTTGTACGTTTTTTCCACGTGTCTTGACATGCAAAGTATCCCTGCAACGTTTGGTGAAGATCTGAGTATGTAGTTTTTGACCTTATCTGGAACCTCCTATCTGAAAATTTGAAAATTCTTCAAAAATTCGTCGAAAATCTTGATGTCTCCAATCTCTTGTTTTGTACGTTTTTTCCACGTTTCTTGACATCCAATGTATCCCTGCAAAGTTTGGTGAAGATCTGAGTATGTAGTTTTTGACCTTATATGGAACCTCCTTTCTGAAAATTTGAAAATTCTCAAAAAATTCGTCCATAATCTTGATGTCTCCAATCTCTTGTTTTGTACGTTTTTTCCACGTGTCTTGACATCCAATGTATCCCTGCAAAGATTGGTGAAGATCTGAGTATGTAGTTTTTGACCTTATATGGAACCTCCTATCTGAAAATTTGAAAATTCTTAAAAAATTCGTCCAAAATCTTGATGTCACCAATCCTATGTTTTGTATGTTTTTTCCACGTGTCTTGACATCCAATGTATCCATGCAAAGTTTGGTGAAGATCTGAGTATGTCGTTTTTGACCTTATCTGGAACCTCCCATCTGAAAATTTGAAAATTCTTAAAAAATTCGTCGAAAATCTTGATGTCTCCGATCTCTTGTTTTGTACGTTTTTTCCACGTGTCTTGACATGCAAAGTATTCCTGCAAAGTTTGGTGAAGATCTGAGTATGTAGTTTTTGACCTCATCTGGAACCTCCTATCTGAAAATTTGAAAATTCTTAAAAAATTCGTCCAAAATTTTGATGTCTCCAATCTCTTGTTTTGTACGTTTTTTCCACGTGTCTTGACATCCAATGTATCCCTGCAATGTTTGGTGAAGATCTGAGTATGTAGTTTTTGACCTTATCTGGAACCTCCCATCTGAAAATTTGAAAATTCCTAAAAAATCCGTCCAAAATCTTGATGACCCCAATCTCTTGTTTTGTACGTTTTTTCCACGTGTCTTGACATCCAATGTATCCCTGCAAAGTTTGGTGAAGATCTGAGTATGTAGTTTTTGACCTTATCTGGAACCTCCTATCTGAAAATTTGAAAATTCTTAAAAAATTCGTCCAAAATCTTGATGTCTCCAATCTCTTGTTTTGTACGTTTTTTCCACGTGTCTTGATATCCAATGTATCCCTGCAAAGTTTGGTGAAGATCTGAGTATGTCGTTTTTGACCTTATCTGGAACATCCTTTCTGAAAATTTGAAAATTGTTAAAAAATTCGTCCAAAATCTTGATGTCTCCAATCTCTTTTTTGTACGTTTTTTCCACGTGTCTTGACATCCAATGTATCCCTGCAAAGTTTGGTGAAGATCTGAGTATGTAGTTTTTGACTTTATCTGGAACCTCCCATCTGAAAATTTGAAAATTCTTAAAAAATTCGACCAAAATCTTGATGTCTCCAATCTTTTGTTTTGTACGTTTTTTCCACGTGTCTTGACACATAATGTATCCATGCAAAGTTTGGTGAAGATCTGAGTATGTAGTTTTTGACCTTATATGGAACCTCCTATCTGAAAATTTGAAAATTCTTAAAAAATTCGTCCAAAATCTTGATGTCTACAATCTCTTGTTTTGTACGTTTTTTCCACGTGTCTTGACATCCAATGTATCCCTGCAAAGTTTGGTGAAGATCTGAGTATGTAGTTTTTGACCTTATCTGGAACCTCCCATCTGAAAATTTGAAAATTCCTAAAAAATCCGTGCAAAATCTTGATGACCCCAATCTCTTGTTTTGTACGTTTTTTCCACGTGTCTTGACATCCAATGTATTCCTGCAATGTTTGGTGAAGATCTGAGTATGTAGTTTTTGTCCTTATATGGAACCTCCTATCTGAAAATTTGAAAATTCTTAAAAAATTCGACCAAAATCTTGATGTTCCGAATCCTATGTTTTGTATGTTTTTTCCACGTGTCTTGACATCCAATGTATCCATGCAAAGTTTGGTGAAGATCTGAGTATGTAGTTTTTGACCTTATATTGAACCTCCCATCTGAAAATTTGAAAATTCTTAAAAAATTCGTCCAAAATCTTGATGACCCCAATCTCTTGTTTTGTACGTTTTTTCCACGTGTCTTGACATCCAAAGTATCCCTGCAAAGTTTGGTGAAGATCTGAGTATGTAGTTTTTGACCTTATATGGAACCTCCTTTCTGAAAATTTGAGAATTCTTAAAAAATTCGTCCAAAATCTTGATGTCTCCAATCTCTTGTTTTGTACGTTTTTTCCACGTGTCTTGACATCCAATGTATCCATGCAAAGTTTGGTGAAGATCTGAGTATGTCGTTTTTGACCTTATCTGGAACCTCCCATCTGAAAATTTGAAAATTCTTAAAAAATTCGTCGAAAATCTTGATGTCTCCAATCTTTTGTTTTGTACGTTTTTTCCACGTGTCTTGACATGCAAAGTATCCCTGCAACGTTTGGTGAAGATCTGAGAATGTAGTTTTTGACCTTATCTGGAACCTCCTATCTGAAAATTTGAAAATTCTTCAAAAATTCGTCGAAAATCTTGATGTCTCCAATCTCTTGTTTTGTACGTTTTTTCCACGTTTCTTGACATCCAATGTATCCCTGCAAAGTTTGGTGAAGATCTGAGTATGTAGTTTTTGACCTTATATGGAACCTCCTTTCTGAAAATTTGAAAATTCTCAAAAAATTCGTCCATAATCTTGATGTCTCCAATCTCTTGTTTTGTACGTTTTTTCCACGTGTCTTGACATCCAATGTATCCCTGAAAAGTTTGGTGAAGATCTGAGTATGTAGTTTTTGACCTTATATGGAACCTCCTATCTGAAAATTTGAAAATTCTTAAAAAATTCGTCCAAAATCTTGATGTCACCAATCCTATGTTTTGTATGTTTTTTCCACGTGTCTTGACATCCAATGTATCCATGCAAAGTTTGGTGAAGATCTGAGTATGTCGTTTTTGACCTTATCTGGAACCTCCCATCTGAAAATTTGAAAATTCTTAAAAAATTCGTCGAAAATCTTGATGTCTCCGATCTCTTGTTTTGTACGTTTTTTCCACGTGTCTTGACATTCAAAGTATTCCTGCAAAGTTTGGTGAAGATCTGAGTATGTAGTTTTTGACCTCATCTGGAACCTCCTATCTGAAAATTTGAAAATTCTTAAAAAATTCGTCCAAAATTTTGATGTCTCCAATCTCTTGTTTTGTACGTTTTTTCCACGTGTCTTGACATCCAATGTATCCCTGCAATGTTTGGTGAAGATCTGAGTATGTAGTTTTTGACCTTATCTGGAACCTCCCATCTGAAAATTTGAAAATTCCTAAAAAATCCGTCCAAAATCTTGATGACCCCAATCTCTTGTTTTGTACGTTTTTTCCACGTGTCTTGACATCCAATGTATCCCTGCAAAGTTTGGTGAAGATCTGAGTATGTAGTTTTTGACCTTATCTGGAACCTCCTATCTGAAAATTTGAAAATTCTTAAAAAATTCGTCCAAAATCTTGATGTCTCCAATCTCTTGTTTTGTACGTTTTTTCCACGTGTCTTGATATCCAATGTATCCCTGCAAAGTTTGGTGAAGATCTGAGTATGTCGTCTTTGACCTTATCTGGAACATCCTTTCTGAAAATTTGAAAATTGTTAAAAAATTCGTCCAAAATCTTGATGTCTCCAATCTCTTTTTTGTACGTTTTTTCCACGTGTCTTGACATTAAATGTATCCCTGCAAAGTTTGGTGAAGATCTGAGTATGTAGTTTTTGACTTTATCTGGAACCTCCCATCTGAAAATTTGAAAATTCTTAAAAAAATCGACCAAAATCTTGATGTCTCCAATCTTTTGTTTTGTACGTTTTTTCCACGTGTCTTGACACATAATGTATCCATGCAAAGTTTGGTGAAGATCTGAGTATGTAGTTTTTGACCTTATATGGAACCTCCTATCTGAAAATTTGAAAATTCTTAAAAAATTCGTCCAAAATCTTGATGTCTCCAATCTCTTGTTTTGTACGTTTTTTCCACGTGTCTTGACATCCAATGTATCCCTGCAAAGTTTGGTGAAGATCTGAGTATGTAGTTTTTGACCTTATCTGGAACCTCCCATCTGAAAATTTGAAAATTCCTAAAAAATCCGTGCAAAATCTTGAAGACCCCAATCTCTTGTTTTGTACGTTTTTTCCACGTGTCTTGACATCCAATGTATTCCTGCAATGTTTGGTGAAGATCTGAGTATGTAGTTTTTGACCTTATATGGAACCTCCTATCTGAAAATTTGAAAATTCTTAAAAAATTCGACCAAAATCTTGATGTTCCGAATCCTATGTTTTGTATGTTTTTTCCACGTGTCTTGACATCCAATGTATCCATGCAAAGTTTGGTGAAGATCTGAGTATGTAGTTTTTGACCTTATATTGAACCTCCCATCTGAAAATTTGAAAATTCTTAAAAAATTCGTCCAAAATCTTGATGACCCCAATCTCTTGTTTTGTACGTTTTTTCCACGTGTCTTGACATCCAAAGTATCCCTGCAAAGTTTGGTGAAGATCTGAGTATGTAGTTTTTGACCTTATATGGAACCTCCTTTCTGAAAATTTGAGAATTCTTAAAAAATTCGTCCAAAATCTTGATGTCTCCAATCTCTTGTTTTGTACGTTTTTTCCACGTGTCTTGACATCCAATGTATCCATGCAAAGTTTGGTGAAGATCTGAGTATGTCGTTTTTGACCTTATCTGGAACCTCCCATCTGAAAATTTGAAAATTCTTAAAAAATTCGTCGAAAATCTTGATGTCTCCAATCTTTTGTTTTGTACGTTTTTTCCACGTGTCTTGACATGCAAAGTATCCCTGCAACGTTTGGTGAAGATCTGAGTATGTAGTTTTTGACCTTATCTGGAACCTCCTATCTGAAAATTTGAAAATTCTTCAAAAATTCGTCGAAAATCTTGATGTCTCCAATCTCTTGTTTTGTACGTTTTTTCCACGTTTCTTGACATCCAATGTATCCCTGCAAAGTTTGGTGAAGATCTGAGTATGTAGTTTTTGACCTTATATGGAACCTCCTTTCTGAAAATTTGAAAATTCTCAAAAAATTCGTCCATAATCTTGATGTCTCCAATCTCTTGTTTTGTACGTTTTTTCCACGTGTCTTGACATCCAATGTATCCCTGCAAAGTTTGGTGAAGATCTGAGTATGTAGTTTTTGACCTTATATGGAACCTCCTATCTGAAAATTTGAAAATTCTTAAAAAATTCGTCCAAAATCTTGATGTCACCAATCCTATGTTTTGTATGTTTTTTCCACGTGTCTTGACATCCAATGTATCCATGCAAAGTTTGGTGAAGATCTGAGTATGTCGTTTTTGACCTTATCTGGAACCTCCCATCTGAAAATTTGAAAATTCTTAAAAAATTCGTCGAAAATCTTGATGTCTCCGATCTCTTGTTTTGTACGTTTTTTCCACGTGTCTTGACATGCAAAGTATTCCTGCAAAGTTTGGTGAAGATCTGAGTATGTAGTTTTTGACCTCATCTGGAACCTCCTATCTGAAAATTTGAAAATTCTTAAAAAATTCGTCCAAAATTTTGATGTCTCCAATCTCTTGTTTTGTACGTTTTTTCCACGTGTCTTGACATCCAATGTATCCCTGCAATGTTTGGTGAAGATCTGAGTATGTAGTTTTTGACCTTATCTGGAACCTCCCATCTGAAAATTTGAAAATTCCTAAAAAATCCGTCCAAAATCTTGATGACCCCAATCTCTTGTTTTGTACGTTTTTTCCACGTGTCTTGACATCCAATGTATCCCTGCAAAGTTTGGTGAAGATCTGAGTATGTAGTTTTTGACCTTATCTGGAACCTCCTATCTGAAAATTTGAAAATTCTTAAAAAATTCGTCCAAAATCTTGATGTCTCCAATCTCTTGTTTTGTACGTTTTTTCCACGTGTCTTGATATCCAATGTATCCCTGCAAAGTTTGGTGAAGATCTGAGTATGTCGTTTTTGACCTTATCTGGAACATCCTTTCTGAAAATTTGAAAATTGTTAAAAAATTCGTCCAAAATCTTGATGTCTCCAATCTCTTTTTTGTACGTTTTTTCCACGTGTCTTGACATCCAATGTATCCCTGCAAAGTTTGGTGAAGATCTGAGTATGTAGTTTTTGACCTTATCTGGAACCTCCCATCTGAAAATTTGAAAATTCTTAAAAAATTCGACCAAAATCTTGATGTCTCCAATCTTTTGTTTTGTACGTTTTTTCCACGTGTCTTGACACATAATGTATCCATGCAAAGTTTGGTGAAGATCTGAGTATGTAGTTTTTGACCTTATATGGAACCTCCTATCTGAAAATTTGAAAATTCTTAAAAAATTCGTCCAAAATCTTGATGTCTCCAATCTCTTGTTTTGTACGTTTTTTCCACGTGTCTTGACATCCAATGTATCCCTGCAAAGTTTGGTGAAGATCTGAGTATGTAGTTTTTGACCTTATCTGGAACCTCCCATCTGAAAATTTGAAAATTCCTAAAAAATCCGTGCAAAATCTTGATGACCCCAATCTCTTGTTTTGTACGTTTTTTCCACGTGTCTTGACATCCAATGTATTCCTGCAATGTTTGGTGAAGATCTGAGTATGTAGTTTTTGACCTTATATGGAACCTCCTATCTGAAAATTTGAAAATTCTTAAAAAATTCGACCAAAATCTTGATGTTCCGAATCCTATGTTTTGTATGTTTTTTCCACGTGTCTTGACATCCAATGTATCCATGCAAAGTTTGGTGAAGATATGAGTATGTAGTTTTTGACCTTATATTGAACCTCCCATCTGAAAATTTGAAAATTCTTAAAAAATTCGTCCAAAATCTTGATGACCCCAATCTCTTGTTTTGTACGTTTTTTCCACGTGTCTTGACATCCAAAGTATCCCTGCAAAGTTTGGTGAAGATCTGAGTATGTAGTTTTTGACCTTATATGGAACCTCCTTTCTGAAAATTTGAGAATTCTTAAAAAATTCGTCCAAAATCTTGATGTCTCCAATCTCTTGTTTTGTACGTTTTTTCCACGTGTCTTGACATCCAATGTATCCATGCAAAGTTTGGTGAAGATCTGAGTATGTCGTTTTTGACCTTATCTGGAACCTCCCATCTGAAAATTTGAAAATTCTTAAAAAATTCTTCGAAAATCTTGATGTCTCCAATCTTTTGTTTTGTACGTTTTTTCCACGTGTCTTGACATGCAAAGTATCCCTGCAACGTTTGGTGAAGATCTGAGTATGTAGTTTTTGACCTTATCTGGAACCTCCTATCTGAAAATTTGAAAATTCTTCAAAAATTCGTCGAAAATCTTGATGTCTCCAATCTCTTGTTTTGTACGTTTTTTCCACGTATCTTGACATCCAATGTATTCCTGCAATGTTTGGTGGAGATCTGAGTATGTAGTTTTAGACCTTATCTGGAACCTCCTATCTGAAAATTTGAAAATTCTTCAAAAATTCGTCCAAAATCTTGATGTCTCCAATCTCTTGTTTTGTACGTTTTTTCCACGTGTCTCGACCTCCAATGGATCCCTGCAAAGTTTGGTGAAGATCTGAGTATGTCGTTTTTGACCTTATCTGGAACATCCTTTCTGAAAATTTGAAAATTCTTAAAAAATTCGTCGAAAATCTTGATGTCTCCAATCTCTTGTTTTGTACGTTTTTTCCACGTGTCTTGACATCCAATGTATCCCTGCAAAGTTTGGTGAAGATCTGAGTATGTAGTTTTTGACCTTATATGGAACCTCCTATCTGAAAATTTGAAAATTCTTAAAAAATTCGTCCAAAATCTTGATGTCTCCAATCTCTTGTTTTGTACGTTTTTTCCACGTGTCTCGACCTCCAATGGATCCCTGCAAAGTTTGGTGAAGATCTGAGTATGTCGTTTTTGACCTTATCTGGAACCTCCCATCTGAAAATTTGAAAATTCTTAAAAAATTCGTCGAAAATCTTGATGTCTCCGATCTCTTGTTTTGTACGTTTTTTCCACGTGTCTTGACATGCAAAGTATTCCTGCAAAGTTTGGTGAAGATCTGAGTATGTCGTTTTTGACCTCATCTGGAACCTCCCATCTGAAAATTTGAAAATTCTTAAAAAATTCGTCGAAAATCTTGATGTCTCCAATCTTTTGTTTTGTACGTTTTTTCCACGTGTCTTGACATGCAAAGTATCCCTGCAACGTTTGGTGAAGATCTGAGTATGTAGTTTTTGACCTTATCTGGAACCTCCTATCTGAAAATTTGAAAATTCTTCAAAAATTCGTCGAAAATCTTGATGTCTCCAATCTCTTGTTTTGTACGTTTTTTCCACGTGTCTTGACATCCAATGTATTCCTGCAATGTTTGGTGGAGATCTGAGTATGTAGTTTCAGACCTTATCTGGAACCTCCTATCTGAAAATTTGAAAATTCTTCAAAAATTCGTCCAAAATCTTGATGTCTCCAATCTCTTGTTTTGTACGTTTTTTCCACGTGTCTCGACCTCCATTGGATCCCTGCAAAGTTTGGTGAAGATCTGAGTATGTCGTTTTTGACCTTATCTGGAACATCCTTTCTGAAAATTTGAAAATTCTTAAAAAATTCGTCGAAAATCTTGATGTCTCCAATCTCTTGTTTTGTACGTTTTTTCCACGTGTCTTGACATCCAATGTATCCCTGCAAAGTTTGGTGAAGATCTGAGTATGTAGTTTTTGACCTTATATGGAACCTCCTATCTGAAAATTTGAAAATTCTTAAAAAATTCGTCCAAAATCTTGATGTCTCCAATCTCTTGTTTTGTACGTTTTTTCCACGTGTCTCGACCTCCAATGGATCCCTGCAAAGTTTGGTGAAGATCTGAGTATGTCGTTTTTGACCTTATCTGGAACCTCCCATCTGAAAATTTGAAAATTCTTAAAAAATTCGTCGAAAACCTTGATGTCTCCGATCTCTTGTTTTGTACGTTTTTTCCACGTGTCTTGACATGCAAAGTATTCCTGCAAAGTTTGGTGAAGATCTGAGTATGTAGTTTTTGACCTCATCTGGAACCTCCCATCTGAAAATTTGAAAATTCCTAAAAAATCCGTCCAAAATCTTGATGACCCCAATCTCTTGTTTTGTACTTTTTTTCCACGTGTCTCAACCTCCAATGTATCCCTGCAAAGTTTGGTGAAGATCTGAGTATGTAGTTTTTGACCTTATCTGGAACCTCCCATCTGAAAATTTGAAAATTCTCAAAAAATTCGTCCAAAATCTTGATGACCCCAATCTCTTGTTTTGTACGTTTTTTCCACGTGTCTTGACATCCAGTGTATCCCTGCAAAGTTTGGTGAAGATCTGAGTATGTAGTTTTTGATCTTATCTGGAACCTCCTATCTGAAAATTTGAAAATTCTTAAAAAATTCGTCCAAAATCTTGATGTCTCCAATCTCTTGTTTTGTACGTTTTTTCCACGTGTCTTGACATCCAATGTATCCCTGCAAAGTTTGGTGAAGATCTGAGTATGTAGTTTTTGACCTTATCTGGAACCTCCCATCTGAAAATTTGAAAATTCCTAAAAAATCCGTGCAAAATCTTGATGACCCCAATCTCTTGTTTTGTACGTTTTTTCCACGTGTCTTGACATCCAATGTATTCCTGCAATGTTTGGTGAAGATCTGAGTATGTAGTTTTTGACCTTATATGGAACCTCCTATCTGAAAATTTGAAAATTCTTAAAAAATTCGACCAAAATCTTGATGTTCCGAATCCTATGTTTTGTATGTTTTTTCCACGTGTCTTGACATCCAATGTATCCATGCAAAGTTTGGTGAAGATATGAGTATGTAGTTTTTGACCTTATATTGAACCTCCCATCTGAAAATTTGAAAATTCTTAAAAAATTCGTCCAAAATCTTGATGACCCCAATCTCTTGTTTTGTACGTTTTTTCCACGTGTCTTGACATCCAAAGTATCCCTGCAAAGTTTGGTGAAGATCTGAGTATGTAGTTTTTGACCTTATATGGAACCTCCTTTCTGAAAATTTGAGAATTCTTAAAAAATTCGTCCAAAATCTTGATGTCTCCAATCTCTTGTTTTGTACGTTTTTTCCACGTGTCTTGACATCCAATGTATCCATGCAAAGTTTGGTGAAGATCTGAGTATGTCGTTTTTGACCTTATCTGGAACCTCCCATCTGAAAATTTGAAAATTCTTAAAAAATTCTTCGAAAATCTTGATGTCTCCAATCTTTTGTTTTGTACGTTTTTTCCACGTGTCTTGACATGCAAAGTATCCCTGCAACGTTTGGTGAAGATCTGAGTATGTAGTTTTTGACCTTATCTGGAACCTCCTATCTGAAAATTTGAAAATTCTTCAAAAATTCGTCGAAAATCTTGATGTCTCCAATCTCTTGTTTTGTACGTTTTTTCCACGTATCTTGACATCCAATGTATTCCTGCAATGTTTGGTGGAGATCTGAGTATGTAGTTTTAGACCTTATCTGGAACCTCCTATCTGAAAATTTGAAAATTCTTCAAAAATTCGTCCAAAATCTTGATGTCTCCAATCTCTTGTTTTGTACGTTTTTTCCACGTGTCTCGACCTCCAATGGATCCCTGCAAAGTTTGGTGAAGATCTGAGTATGTCGTTTTTGACCTTATCTGGAACATCCTTTCTGAAAATTTGAAAATTCTTAAAAAATTCGTCGAAAATCTTGATGTCTCCAATCTCTTGTTTTGTACGTTTTTTCCACGTGTCTTGACATCCAATGTATCCCTGCAAAGTTTGGTGAAGATCTGAGTATGTAGTTTTTGACCTTATATGGAACCTCCTATCTGAAAATTTGAAAATTCTTAAAAAATTCGTCCAAAATCTTGATGTCTCCAATCTCTTGTTTTGTACGTTTTTTCCACGTGTCTCGACCTCCAATGGATCCCTGCAAAGTTTGGTGAAGATCTGAGTATGTCGTTTTTGACCTTATCTGGAACCTCCCATCTGAAAATTTGAAAATTCTTAAAAAATTCGTCGAAAATCTTGATGTCTCCGATCTCTTGTTTTGTACGTTTTTTCCACGTGTCTTGACATGCAAAGTATTCCTGCAAAGTTTGGTGAAGATCTGAGTATGTCGTTTTTGACCTCATCTGGAACCTCCCATCTGAAAATTTGAAAATTCTTAAAAAATTCGTCGAAAATCTTGATGTCTCCAATCTTTTGTTTTGTACGTTTTTTCCACGTGTCTTGACATGCAAAGTATCCCTGCAACGTTTGGTGAAGATCTGAGTATGTAGTTTTTGACCTTATCTGGAACCTCCTATCTGAAAATTTGAAAATTCTTCAAAAATTCGTCGAAAATCTTGATGTCTCCAATCTCTTGTTTTGTACGTTTTTTCCACGTGTCTTGACATCCAATGTATTCCTGCAATGTTTGGTGGAGATCTGAGTATGTAGTTTTAGACCTTATCTGGAACCTCCTATCTGAAAATTTGAAAATTCTTCAAAAATTCGTCCAAAATCTTGATGTCTCCAATCTCTTGTTTTGTACGTTTTTTCCACGTGTCTCGACCTCCATTGGATCCCTGCAAAGTTTGGTGAAGATCTGAGTATGTCGTTTTTGACCTTATCTGGAACATCCTTTCTGAAAATTTGAAAATTCTTAAAAAATTCGTCGAAAATCTTGATGTCTCCAATCTCTTGTTTTGTACGTTTTTTCCACGTGTCTTGACATCCAATGTATCCCTGCAAAGTTTGGTGAAGATCTGAGTATGTAGTTTTTGACCTTATATGGAACCTCCTATCTGAAAATTTGAAAATTCTTAAAAAATTCGTCCAAAATCTTGATGTCTCCAATCTCTTGTTTTGTACGTTTTTTCCACGTGTCTCGACCTCCAATGGATCCCTGCAAAGTTTGGTGAAGATCTGAGTATGTCGTTTTTGACCTTATCTGGAACCTCCCATCTGAAAATTTGAAAATTCTTAAAAAATTCGTCGAAAACCTTGATGTCTCCGATCTCTTGTTTTGTACGTTTTTTCCACGTGTCTTGACATGCAAAGTATTCCTGCAAAGTTTGGTGAAGATCTGAGTATGTAGTTTTTGACCTCATCTGGAACCTCCCATCTGAAAATTTGAAAATTCCTAAAAAATCCGTCCAAAATCTTGATGACCCCAATCTCTTGTTTTGTACTTTTTTTCCACGTGTCTCAACCTCCAATGTATCCCTGCAAAGTTTGGTGAAGATCTGAGTATGTAGTTTTTGACCTTATCTGGAACCTCCTATCTGAAAATTTGAAAATTCTTAAAAAATTCGTCCAAAATCTTGATGTCACCAATCCTATGTTTTGTATGTTTTTTCCACGTGTCTTGACATCCAATGTATCCATGCAAAGTTTGGTGAAGATCTGAGTATGTCGTTTTTGACCTTATCTGGAACCTCCCATCTGAAAATTTAAAAATTCTTAAAAAATTCGTCGAAAATCTTGATTTCTCCGATCTCTTGTTTTGTACGTTTTTTCCACGTGTCTTGACATGCAAAGTATTCCTGCAAAGTTTGGTGAAGATCTGAGTATGTAGTTTTTGACCTCATCTGGAACCTCCTATCTGAAAATTTGAAAATTCTTAAAAAATTCGTCCAAAATTTTGATGTCTCCAATCTCTTGTTTTGTACGTTTTTCCCACGTGTCTTGACATCCAATGTATCCCTGCAATGTTTGGTGAAGATCTGAGTATGTAGTTTTTGACCTTATCTGGAACCTCCCATCTGAAAATTTGAAAATTCCTAAAAAATCCGTCCAAAATCTTGATGACCCCAATCTCTTGTTTTGTACGTTTTTTCCACGTGTCTTGACATCCAATGTATCCCTGCAAAGTTTGGTGAAGATCTGAGTATGTAGTTTTTGACCTTATCTGGAACCTCCTATCTGAAAATTTGAAAATTCTTAAAAAATTCGTCCAAAATCTTGATGTCTCCAATCTCTTGTTTTGTACGTTTTTTCCACGTGTCTTGATATGCAATGTATCCCTGCAAAGTTTGGTGAAGATCTGAGTATGTCGTTTTTGACCTTATCTGGAACATCCTTTCTGAAAATTTGAAAATTGTTAAAAAATTCGTCCAAAATCTTGATGTCTCCAATCTCTTTTTTGTACGTTTTTTCCACGTGTCTTGACATCCAATGTATCCCTGCAAAGTTTGGTGAAGATCTGAGTATGTAGTTTTTGACCTTATCTGGAACCTCCCATCTGAAAATTTGAAAATTCTTAAAAAATTCGACCAAAATCTTGATGTCTCCAATCTTTTGTTTTGTACGTTTTTTCCACGTGTCTTGACACATAATGTATCCATGCAAAGTTTGGTGAAGATCTGAGTATGTAGTTTTTGACCTTATCTGTAACCTCCTATCTGAAAATTTGAAAATTCTTAAAAAATTCGTCCAAAATCTTGATGTCTCCAATCTCTTGTTTTGTACGTTTTTTCCACGTGTCTTGATATCCAATGTATCCCTGCAAAGTTTGGTGAAGATCTGAGTATGTCGTTTTTGACCTTATCTGGAACATCCTTTCTGAAAATTTGAAAATTGTTAAAAAATTCGTCCAAAATCTTGATGTCTCCAATCTCTTTTTTGTACTTTTTTTCCACGTGTCTTGACATCCAATGTATCCCTGCAAAGTTTGGTGAAGATCTGAGTATGTAGTTTTTGACCTTATCTGGAACCTCCTATCTGAAAATTTGAAAATTCTTAAAAAATTCGTCCAAAATCTTGATGTCTCCAATCTCTTGTTTTGTACGTTTTTTCCACGTGTCTTGATATCTAATGTATCCCTGCAAAGTTTGGTGAAGATCTGAGTATGTCGTTTTTGACCTTATCTGGAACATCCTTTCTGAAAATTTGAAAATTGTTAAAAAATTCGTCCAAAATCTTGATGTCTCCAATCTCTTTTTTGTACGTTTTTTCCACGTGTCTTGACATCCAATGTATCCCTGCAAAGTTTGGTGAAGATCTGAGTATGTAGTTTTTGACCTTATCTGGAACCTCCCATCTGAAAATTTGAAAATTCTTAAAAAATTCGACCAAAATCTTGATGTCTCCAATCTTTTGTTTTGTACGTTTTTTCCACGTGTCTTGACACATAATGTATCCATGCAAAGTTTGGTGAAGATCTGAGTATGTAGTTTTTGACCTTATATGGAACCTCCTATCTGAAAATTTGAAAATTCTTAAAAAATTCGTCCAAAATCTTGATGTCTCCAATCTCTTGTTTTGTACGTTTTTTCCACGTGTCTTGACATCCAATGTATCCCTGCAAAGTTTGGTGAAGATCTGAGTATGTAGTTTTTGACCTTATCTGGAACCTCCCATCTGAAAATTTGAAAATTCCTAAAAAATCCGTGCAAAATCTTGATGACCCCAATCTCTTGTTTTGTACGTTTTTTCCACGTGTCTTGACATCCAATGTATCCATGCAAAGTTTGGTGAAGATCTGAGTATGTCGTTTTTGACCTTATCTGGAACCTCCCATCCGAAAATTTGAAAATTCTTAAAAAATTCGTCGAAAATCTTGATGTCTCCAATCTCTTGTTTTGTACGTTTTTTCCACGTGTCTTGACATGCAAAGTATCCCTGCAACGTTTGGTGAAGATCTGAGTATGTAGTTTTTGACCTTATCTGGAACCTCCTATCTGAAAATTTGAAAATTCTTCAAAAATTCGTCGAAAATCTTGATGTCTCCAATCTCTTGCTTTGTACGTTTTTTCCACGTGTCTTGACATCCAATGTATCCCTGCAATGTTTGGTGGAGATCTGAGTATGTAGTTTTTGACCTTATCTGGAACCTCCTATCTGAAAATTTGAAAATTCTTCAAAAATTCGTCCAAAATCTTGATGTCTCCAATCTCTTGTTTTGTACGTTTTTTCCACGTGTCTCGACCTCCAATGTATCCCTGCAAAGTTAGTGAAGATCTGAGTATGTCGTTTTTGACCTTATCTGGAACATCCTTTCTGAAAATTTGAAAATTCTTAAAAAATTCGTCGAAAATCTTGATGTCTCCAATCTCTTGTTTTGTACGTTTTTTCCACGTTTCTTGACATCCAATGTATCCCTGCAAAGTTTGGTGAAGATCTGAGTATGTAGTTTTTGACCTTATATGGAATCTCCTTTCTGAAAATTTGAAAATTCTCAAAAAATTCGTCCATAATCTTGATGTCTCCAATCTCTTGTTTTGTACGTTTTTTCCACGTGTCTTGACATCCAATGTATCCCTGCAAAGTTTGGTGAAGATCTGAGTATGTAGTTTTTGACCTTATATGGAACCTCCTATCTGAAAATTTGAAAATTCTTAAAAAATTCGTCCAAAATCTTGATGTCACCAATCCTATGTTTTGTATGTTTTTTCCACGTGTCTTGACATCCAATGTATCCATGCAAAGTTTGGTGAAGATCTGAGTATGTCGTTTTTGACCTTATCTGGAACCTCCCATCTGAAAATTTGAAAATTCTTAAAAAATTCGTCGAAAATCTTGATGTCTCCGATCTCTTGTTTTGTACGTTTTTTCCACGTGTTCTGACATGCAAAGTATTCCTGCAAAGTTTGGTGAAGATCTGAGTATGTAGTTTTTGACCTCATCTGGAACCTCCTATCTGAAAATTTGAAAATTCTTAAAAAATTCGTCCAAAATCTTGATGTCTCCAATCTCTTTTTTGTACGTTTTTTCCACGTGTCTTGACATCCAATGTATCCCTGCAATGTTTGGTGAAGATCTGAGTATGTAGTTTTTGACCTTATCTGGAACCTCCCATCTGAAAATTTGAAAATTCTTAAAAAATTCGACCAAAATCTTGATGTCTCCAATCTTTTGTTTTGTACGTTTTTTCCACGTGTCTTGACACATAATGTATCCATGCAAAGTTTGGTGAAGATCTGAGTATGTAGTTTTTGACCTTATATGGAACCTCCTATCTGAAAATTTGAAAATTCTTAAAAAATTCGTCCAAAATCTTGATGTCTCCAATCTCTTGTTTTGTACGTTTTTTCCACGTGTCTTGACATCCAATGTATCCCTGCAAAGTGTGGTGAAGATCTGAGTATGTAGTTTTTGACCTTATCTGGAACCTCCCATCTGAAAATTTGAAAATTCCTAAAAAATCCGTGCAAAATCTTGATGACCCCAATCTCTTGTTTTGTACGTTTTTTCCACGTGTCTTGACATCCAATGTATCCATGCAAAGTTTGGTGAAGATCTGAGTATGTCGTTTTTGACCTTATCTGGAACCTCCCATCCGAAAATTTGAAAATTCTTAAAAAATTCGTCGAAAATCTTGATGTCTCCAATCTCTTGTTTTGTACGTTTTTTCCACGTGTCTTGACATGCAAAGTATCCCTGCAACGTTTGGTGAAGATCTGAGTATGTAGTTTTTGACCTTATCTGGAACCTCCTATCTGAAAATTTGAAAATTCTTCAAAAATTCGTCGAAAATCTTGATGTCTCCAATCTCTTGCTTTGTACGTTTTTTCCACGTGTCTTGACATCCAATGTATCCCTGCAATGTTTGGTGGAGATCTGAGTATGTAGTTTTTGACCTTATCTGGAACCTCCTATCTGAAAATTTGAAAATTCTTCAAAAATTCGTCCAAAATCTTGATGTCTCCAATCTCTTGTTTTGTACGTTTTTTCCACGTGTCTCGACCTCCAATGTATCCCTGCAAAGTTAGTGAAGATCTGAGTATGTCGTTTTTGACCTTATCTGGAACATCCTTTCTGAAAATTTGAAAATTCTTAAAAAATTCGTCGAAAATCTTGATGTCTCCAATCTCTTGTTTTGTACGTTTTTTCCACGTTTCTTGACATCCAATGTATCCCTGCAAAGTTTGGTGAAGATCTGAGTATGTAGTTTTTGACCTTATATGGAATCTCCTTTCTGAAAATTTGAAAATTCTCAAAAAATTCGTCCATAATCTTGATGTCTCCAATCTCTTGTTTTGTACGTTTTTTCCACGTGTCTTGACATCCAATGTATCCCTGCAAAGTTTGGTGAAGATCTGAGTATGTAGTTTTTGACCTTATATGGAACCTCCTATCTGAAAATTTGAAAATTCTTAAAAAATTCGTCCAAAATCTTGATGTCACCAATCCTATGTTTTGTATGTTTTTTCCACGTGTCTTGACATCCAATGTATCCATGCAAAGTTTGGTGAAGATCTGAGTATGTCGTTTTTGACCTTATCTGGAACCTCCCATCTGAAAATTTGAAAATTCTTAAAAAATTCGTCGAAAATCTTGATGTTTCCGATCTCTTGTTTTGTACGTTTTTTCCACGTGTTCTGACATGCAAAGTATTCCTGCAAAGTTTGGTGAAGATCTGAGTATGTAGTTTTTGACCTCATCTGGAACCTCCTATCTGAAAATTTGAAAATTCTTAAAAAATTCGTCCAAAATTTTGATGTCTCCAATCTCTTGTTTTGTACGTTTTTTCCACGTGTCTTGACATCCAATGTATCCCTGCAATGTTTGGTGAAGATCTGAGTATGTAGTTTTTGACCTTATCTGGAACCTCCCATCTGAAAATTTGAAAATTCCTAAAAAATCCGTCCAAAATCTTGATGACCCCAATCTCTTGTTTTGTACGTTTTTTCCACGTGTCTTGACATCCAATGTATCCCTGCAAAGTTTGGTGAAGATCTGAGTATGTAGTTTTTGACCTTATCTGGAACTTCCTATCTGAAAATTTGAAAATTCTTAAAAAATTCGTCCAAAATCTTGATGTCTCCAATCTCTTGTTTTGTACGTTTTTTCCACGTGTCTTGATATCCAATGTATCCCTGCAAAGTTTGGTGAAGATCTGAGTATGTCGTTTTTGACCTTATCTGGAACATCCTTTCTGAAAATTTGAAAATTGTTAAAAAATTCGTCCAAAATCTTGATGTCTCCAATCTCTTTTTTGTACGTTTTTTCCACGTGTCTTGACATCCAATGTATCCCTGCAAAGTTTGGTGAAGATCTGAGTATGTAGTTTTTGACCTTATCTGGAACCTCCCATCTGAAAATTTGAAAATTCTTAAAAAATTCGACCAAAATCTTGATGTCTCCAATCTTTTGTTTTGTACGTTTTTTCCAAGTGTCTTGACACATAATATATCCATGCAAAGTTTGGTGAAGATCTGAGTATGTAGTTTTTGACCTTATATGGAACCTCCTATCTGAAAATTTGAAAATTCTTAAAAAATTCGTCCAAAATCTTGATGTCTCCAATCTCTTGTTTTGTACGTTTTTTCCACGTGTCTTGACATCCAATGTATCCCTGCAAAGTTTGGTGAAGATCTGAGTATGTAGTTTTTGACCTTATCTGGAACCTCCCATCTGAAAATTTGAAAATTCCTAAAAAATCCGTGCAAAATCTTGATGACCCCAATCTCTTGTTTTGTACGTTTTTTCCACGTGTCTTGACATCCAATGTATTCCTGCAATGTTTGGTGAAGATCTGAGTATGTAGTTTTTGACCTTATATGGAACCTCCTATCTAAAAATTTGAAAATTCTTAAAAAATTCGACCAAAATCTTGATGTTCCGAATCCTATGTTTTGTATGTTTTTTCCACGTGTCTTGACATCCAATGTATCCATGCAAAGTTTGGTGAAGATCTGAGTATGTAGTTTTTGACCTTATATTGAACCTCCCATCTGAAAATTTGAAAATTCTTAAAAAATTCGTCCAAAATCTTGATGACCCCAATCTCTTGTTTTGTACGTTTTTTCCACGTGTCTTGACATCCAAAGTATCCCTGCAAAGTTTGGTGAAGATCTGAGTATGTAGTTTTTGACCTTATATGGAACCTCCTTTCTGAAAATTTGAGAATTCTTAAAAAATTCGTCCAAAATCTTGATGTCTCCAATCTCTTGTTTTGTACGTTTTTTCCACGTGTCTTGACATCCAATGTATCCATGCAAAGTTTGGTGAAGATCTGAGTATGTCGTTTTTGACCTTATCTGGAACCTCCCATCTGAAAATTTGAAAATTCTTAAAAAATTCGTCGAAAATCTTGATGTCTCCAATCTTTTGTTTTGTACGTTTTTTCCACGTGTCTTGACATGCAAAGTATCCCTGCAACGTTTGGTGAAGATCTGAGTATGTAGTTTTTGACCTTATCTGGAACCTCCTATCTGAAAATTTGAAAATTCTTCAAAAATTCGTCGAAAATCTTGATGTCTCCAATCTCTTGTTTTGTACGTTTTTTCCACGTGTCTTGACATCCAATGTATTCCTGCAATGTTTGGTGGAGATCTGAGTATGTAGTTTTAGACCTTATCTGGAACCTCCTATCTGAAAATTTGAAAATTCTTCAAAAATTCGTCCAAAATCTTGATGTCTCCAATCTCTTGTTTTGTACGTTTTTTCCACGTGTCTCGACCTCCAATGGATCCCTGCAAAGTTTGGTGAAGATCTGAGTATGTCGTTTTTGACCTTATCTGGAACATCCTTTCTGAAAATTTGAAAATTCTTAAAAAATTCGTCGAAAATCTTGATGTCTCCAATCTCTTGTTTTGTACGTTTTTTCCACGTGTCTTGACATCCAATGTATCCCTGCAAAGTTTGGTGAAGATCTGAGTATGTAGTTTTTGACCTTATATGGAACCTCCTATCTGAAAATTTGAAAATTCTTAAAAAATTCGTCCAAAATCTTGATGTCTCCAATCTCTTGTTTTGTACGTTTTTTCCACGTGTCTCGACCTCCAATGGATCCCTGCAAAGTTTGGTGAAGATCTGAGTATGTCGTTTTTGACCTTATCTGGAACCTCCCATCTGAAAATTTGAAAATTCTTAAAAAATTCGTCGAAAATCTTGATGTCTCCGATCTCTTGTTTTGTACGTTTTTTCCACGTGTCTTGACATGCAAAGTATTCCTGCAAAGTTTGGTGAAGATCTGAGTATGTCGTTTTTGACCTTATCTGGAACCTCCCATCTGAAAATTTGAAAATTCTTAAAAAATTCGTCGAAAATCTTGATGTCTCCAATCTTTTGTTTTGTACGTTTTTTCCACGTGTCTTGACATGCAAAGTATCCCTGCAACGTTTGGTGAAGATCTGAGTATGTAGTTTTTGACCTTATCTGGAACCTCCTATCTGAAAATTTGAAAATTCTTCAAAAATTCGTCGAAAATCTTGATGTCTCCAATCTCTTGTTTTGTACGTTTTTTCCACGTGTCTTGACATCCAATGTATTCCTGCAATGTTTGGTGGAGATCTGAGTATGTAGTTTTAGACCTTATCTGGAACCTCCTATCTGAAAATTTGAAAATTCTTCAAAAATTCATCCAAAATCTTGATGTCTCCAATCTCTTGTTTTGTACGTTTTTTCCACGTGTCTCGACCTCCAATGGATCCCTGCAAAGTTTGGTGAAGATCTGAGTATGTCGTTTTTGACCTTATCTGGAACATCCTTTCTGAAAATTTGAAAATTCTTAAAAAATTCGTCGAAAATCTTGATGTCTCCAATCTCTTGTTTTGTACGTTTTTTCCACGTGTCTTGACATCCAATGTATCCCTGCAAAGTTTGGTGAAGATCTGAGTATGTAGTTTTTGACCTTATATGGAACCTCCTATCTGAAAATTTGAAAATTCTTAAAAAATTCGTCCAAAATCTTGATGTCTCCAATCTCTTGTTTTGTACGTTTTTTCCACGTGTCTCGACCTCCAATGGATCCCTGTAAAGTTTGGTGAAGATCTGAGTATGTCGTTTTTGACCTTATCTGGAACATCCTTTCTGAAAATTTGAAAATTCTTAAAAAATTCGTCGAAAATCTTGATGTCTCCAATCTCTTGTTTTGTACGTTTTTTCCACGTGTCTTGACATCCAATGTATCCCTGCAAAGTTTGGTGAAGATCTGAGTATGTAGTTTTTGACCTTATATGGAACCTCCTATCTGAAAATTTGAAAATTCTTAAAAAATTCGTCCAAAATCTTGATGTCTCCAATCTCTTGTTTTGTACGTTTTTTCCACGTGTCTCGACCTCCAATGGATCCCTGCAAAGTTTGGTGAAGATCTGAGTATGTCGTTTTTGACCTTATCTGGAACCTCCCATCTGAAAATTTGAAAATTCTTAAAAAATTCGTCGAAAATCTTGATGTCTCCGATCTCTTGTTTTGTACGTTTTTTCCACGTGTCTTGACATGCAAAGTATTCCTGCAAAGTTTGGTGAAGATCTGAGTATGTCGTTTTTGACCTCATCTGGAACCTCCCATCTGAAAATTTGAAAATTCTTAAAAAATTCGTCGAAAATCTTGATGTCTCCAATCTTTTGTTTTGTACGTTTTTTCCACGTGTCTTGACATGCAAAGTATCCCTGCAACGTTTGGTGAAGACCTGAGTATGTAGTTTTTGACCTTATCTGGAACCTCCTATCTGAAAATTTGAAAATTCTTCAAAAATTCGTCGAAAATCTTGATGTCTCCAATCTCTTGTTTTGTACGTTTTTTCCACGTGTCTTGACATCCAATGTATTCCTGCAATGTTTGGTGGAGATCTGAGTATGTAGTTTTAGACCTTATCTGGAACCTCCTATCTGAAAATTTGAAAATTCTTCAAAAATTCGTCCAAAATCTTGATGTCTCCAATCTCTTGTTTTGTACGTTTTTTCCACGTGTCTCGACCTCCAATGGATCCCTGCAAAGTTTGGTGAAGATCTGAGTATGTCGTTTTTGACCTTATCTGGAACCTCCCATCTGAAAATTTGAAAATTCTTAAAAAATTCGTCGAAAATCTTGATGTCTCCGATCTCTTGTTTTGTACGTTTTTTCCACGTGTCTTGACATGCAAAGTATTCCTGCAAAGTTTGGTGAAGATCTGAGTATGTAGTTTTTGACCTCATCTGGAACCTCCTATCTGAAAATTTGAAAATTCTTAAAAAATTCGTCCAAAATCTTGATGTCTCCAATCTCTTGTTTTGTACGTTTTTTCCACGTGTCTTGACATCCAATGTATCCCTGCAATGTTTGGTGAAGATCTGAGTATGTAGTTTTTGACCTTATCTGGAACCTCCCATCTGAAAATTTGAAAATTCCTAAAAAATCCGTCCAAAATCTTGATGACCCCAATCTCTTGTTTTGTACTTTTTTTCCACGTGTCTCGACCTCCAATGTATCCCTGCAAAGTTTGGTGAAGATCTGAGTATGTAGTTTTTGACCTTATATGGAACCTCCTATCTGAAAATTTGAAAATTCTTAAAAAATTCGTCCAAAATCTTGATGTCACCAATCCTATGTTTTGTATGTTTTTTCCACGTGTCTTGACATCCAATGTATCCCTGCAATGTTTGGTGAAGATCTGAGTATGTAGTTTTTGACCTTATCTGGAACCTCCCATCTGAAAATTTGAAAATTCCTAAAAAATCCGTCCAAAATCTTGATGACCCCAATCTCTTGTTTTGTACTTTTTTTCCACGTGTCTCGACCTCCAATGTATCCCTGCAAAGTTTGGTGAAGATCTGAGTATGTAGTTTTTGACCTTATATGGAACCTCCTATCTGAAAATTTGAAAATTCTTAAAAAATTCGTCCAAAATCTTGATGTCACCAATCCTATGTTTTGTATGTTTTTTCCACGTGTCTTGACATCCAATGTATCCATGCAAAGTTTGGTGAAGATCTGAGTATGTCGTTTTTGACCTTATCTGGAACCTCCCATCTGAAAATTTGAAAATTCTTAAAAAATTCGTCGAAAATCTTGATGTCTCCGATCTCTTGTTTTGTACGTTTTTTCCACGTGTCTTGACATGCAAAGTATTCCTGCAAAGTTTGGTGAAGATCTGAGTATGTAGTTTTTGACCTCATCTGGAACCTCCTATCTGAAAATTTGAAAATTCTTAAAAAATTCGTCCAAAATTTTGATGTCTCCAATCTCTTGTTTTGTACGTTTTTTCCACGTGTCTTGACATCCAATGTATCCCTGCAATGTTTGGTGAAGATCTGAGTATGTAGTTTTTGACCTTATCTGGAACCTCCCAACTGAAAATTTGAAAATTCCTAAAAAATCCGTCCAAAATCTTGATGACCCCAATCTCTTGTTTTGTACGTTTTTTCCACGTGTCTTGACATCCAATGTATCCCTGCAAAGTTTGGTGAAGATCTGAGTATGTAGTTTTTGACCTTATCTGGAACCTCCTATCTGAAAATTTGAAAATTCTTAAAAAATTCGTCCAAAATCTTGATGTCTCCAATCTCTTGTTTTGTACGTTTTTTCCACGTGTCTTGATATCCAATGTATCCCTGCAAAGTTTGGTGAAGATCTGAGTATGTCGTTTTTGACCTTATCTGGAACATCCTTTCTGAAAATTTGAAAATTGTTAAAAAAATCGTCCAAAATCTTGATGTCTCCAATCTCTTTTTTGTACGTTTTTTCCACGTGTCTTGACATCCAATGTATCCCTGCAAAGTTTGGTGAAGATCTGAGTATGTAGTTTTTGACCTTATCTGGAAACTCCCATCTGAAAATTTGAAAATTCTTAAAAAATTCGACCAAAATCTTGATGTCTCCAATCTTTTGTTTTGTACGTTTTTTCCACGTGTCTTGACACATAATGTATCCATGCAAAGTTTGGTGAAGATCTGAGTATGTAGTTTTTGACCTTATATGGAACCTCCTATCTGAAAATTTGAAAATTCTTAAAAAATTCGTCCAAAATCTTGATGTCTCCAATCTCTTGTTTTGTACGTTTTTTCCACGTGTCTTGACATCCAATGTATCCCTGCAAAGTTTGGTGAAGATCTGAGTATGTAGTTTTTGACCTTATCTGGAACCTCCCATCTGAAAATTTGAAAATTCCTAAAAAATTCGTCCAAAATCTTGATGTCTCCAATCTCTTGTTTTGTACGTTTTTTCCACGTGTCTTGATATCCAATGTATCCCTGCAAAGTTTGGTGAAGATCTGAGTATGTCGTTTTTGACCTTATCTGGAACATCCTTTCTGAAAATTTGAAAATTGTTAAAAAATTCGTCCAAAATCTTGATGTCTCCAATCTCTTTTTTGTACGTTTTTTCCACGTGTCTTGACATCCAATGTATCCCTGCAAAGTTTGGTGAAGATCTGAGTATGTAGTTTTTGACCTTATCTGGAACCTCCCATCTGAAAATTTGAAAATTCTTAAAAAATTCGACCAAAATCTTGATGTCTCCAATCTTTTGTTTTGTACGTTTTTTCCACGTGTCTTGACACATAATGTATCCATGCAAAGTTTGGTGAAGATCTGAGTATGTAGTTTTTGACCTTATATGGAACCTCCTATCTGAAAATTTGAAAATTCTTAAAAAATTCGTCCAAAATCTTGATGTCTCCAATCTCTTGTTTTGTACGTTTTTTCCACGTGTCTTGACATCCAATGTATCCCTGCAAAGTTTGGTGAAGATCTGAGTATGTAGTTTTTGACCTTATCTGGAACCTCCCATCTGAAAATTTGAAAATTCCTAAAAAATCCGTGCAAAATCTTGATGACCCCAATCTCTTGTTTTGTACGTTTTTTCCACGTGTCTTGACATCCAATGTATCCATGCAAAGTTTGGTGAAGATCTGAGTATGTCGTTTTTGACCTTATCTGGAACCTCCCATCCGAAAATTTGAAAATTCTTAAAAAATTCGTCGAAAATCTTGATGTCTCCAATCTCTTGTTTTGTACGTTTTTTCCACGTGTCTTGACATGCAAAGTATCCCTGCAACGTTTGGTGAAGATCTGAGTATGTAGTTTTTGACCTTATCTGGAACCTCCTATCTGAAAATTTGAAAATTCTTCAAAAAATCGTCGAAAATCTTGATGTCTCCAATCTCTTGCTTTGTACGTTTTTTCCACGTGTCTTGACATCCAATGTATCCCTGCAATGTTTGGTGGAGATCTGAGTATGTAGTTTTTGACCTTATCTGGAACCTCCTATCTGAAAATTTGAAAATTCTTCAAAAATTCGTCCAAAATCTTGATGTCTCCAATCTCTTGTTTTGTACGTTTTTTCCACGTGTCTCGACCTCCAATGTATCCCTGCAAAGTTAGTGAAGATCTGAGTATGTCGTTTTTGACCTTATCTGGAACATCCTTTCTGAAAATTTGAAAATTCTTAAAAAATTCGTCGAAAATCTTGATGTCTCCAATCTCTTGTTTTGTACGTTTTTTCCACGTTTCTTGACATCCAATGTATCCCTGCAAAGTTTGGTGAAGATCTGAGTATGTAGTTTTTGACCTTATATGGAATCTCCTTTCTGAAAATTTGAAAATTCTCAAAAAATTCGTCCATAATCTTGATGTCTCCAATCTCTTGTTTTGTACGTTTTTCCCACGTGTCTTGACATCCAATGTATCCCTGCAAAGTTTGGTGAAGATCTGAGTATGTAGTTTTTGACCTTATATGGAACCTCCTATCTGAAAATTTGAAAATTCTTAAAAAATTCGTCCAAAATCTTGATGTCACCAATCCTATGTTTTGTATGTTTTTTCCACGTGTCTTGACATCCAATGTATCCATGCAAAGTTTGGTGAAGATTTGAGTATGTCGTTTTTGACCTTATCTGGAACCTCCCATCTGAAAATTTGAAAATTCTTAAAAAATTCGTCGAAAATCTTGATGTCTCCGATCTCTTGTTTTGTACGTTTTTTCCACGTGTTCTGACATGCAAAGTATTCCTGCAAAGTTTGGTGAAGATCTGAGTATGTAGTTTTTGACCTCATCTGGAACCTCCTATCTGAAAATTTGAAAATTCTTAAAAAATTCGTCCAAAATTTTGATGTCTCCAATCTCTTGTTTTGTACGTTTTTTCCACGTGTCTTGACATCCAATGTATCCCTGCAATGTTTGGTGAAGATCTGAGTATGTAGTTTTTGACCTTATCTGGAACCTCCCATCTGAAAATTTGAAAATTCCTAAAAAATCCGTCCAAAATCTTGATGACCCCAATCTCTTGTTTTGTACGTTTTTTCCACGCGTCTTGACATCCAATGTATCCCTGCAAAGTTTGGTGAAGATCTGAGTATGTAGTTTTTGACCTTATCTGGAACCTCCTATCTGAAAATTTGAAAATTCTTAAAAAATTCGTCCAAAATCTTGATGTCTCCAATCTCTTGTTTTGTACGTTTTTTCCACGTGTCTTGATATCCAATGTATCCCTGCAAAGTTTGGTGAAGATCTGAGTATGTCGTTTTTGACCTTATCTGGAACATCCTTTCTGAAAATTTGAAAATTGTTAAAAAATTCGTCCAAAATCTTGATGTCTCCAATCTCTTTTTTGTACGTTTTTTCCACGTGTCTTGACATCCAATGTATCCCTGCAAAGTTTGGTGAAGATCTGAGTATGTAGTTTTTGACCTTATCTGGAACCTCCCATCTGAAAATTTGAAAATTCTTAAAAAATTCGACCAAAATCTTGATGTCTCCAATCTTTTGTTTTGTACGTTTTTTCCACGTGTCTTGACACATAATGTATCCATGCAAAGTTTGGTGAAGATCTGAGTATGTAGTTTTTGACCTTATATGGAACCTCCTATCTGAAAATTTGAAAATTCTTAAAAAATTCGTCCAAAATCTTGATGTCTCCAATCTCTTGTTTTGTACGTTTTTTCCACGTGTCTTGACATCCAATGTATCCCTGCAAAGTTTGGTGAAGATCTGAGTATGTAGTTTTTGACCTTATCTGGAACCTCCCATCTGAAAATTTGAAAATTCCTAAAAAATCCGTGCAAAATCTTGATGACCCCAATCTCTTGTTTTGTACGTTTTTTCCACGTGTCTTGACATCCAATGTATTCCTGCAATGTTTGGTGAAGATCTGAGTATGTAGTTTTTGACCTTATATGGAACCTCCTATCTGAAAATTTGAAAATTCTTAAAAAATTCGACCAAAATCTTGATGTTCCGAATCCTATGTTTTGTATGTTTTTTCCACGTGTCTTGACATCCAATGTATCCATGCAAAGTTTGGTGAAGATCTGAGTATGTAGTTTTTGACCTTATATTGAACCTCCCATCTGAAAATTTGAAAATTCTTAAAAAATTCGTCCAAAATCTTGATGACCCCAATCTCTTGTTTTGTACGTTTTTTCCACGTGTCTTGACATCCAAAGTATCCCTGCAAAGTTTGGTGAAGATCTGAGTATGTAGTTTTTGACCTTATATGGAACCTCCTTTCTGAAAATTTGAGAATTCTTAAAAAATTCGTCCAAAATCTTGATGTCTCCAATCTCTTGTTTTGTACGTTTTTTCCACGTGTCTTGACATCCAATGTATCCATGCAAAGTTTGGTGAAGATCTGAGTATGTCGTTTTTGACCTTATCTGGAACCTCCCATCTGAAAATTTGAAAATTCTTAAAAAATTCGTCGAAAATCTTGATGTCTCCAATCTTTTGTTTTGTACGTTTTTTCCACGTGACTTGACATGCAAAGTATCCCTGCAACGTTTGGTGAAGATCTGAGTATGTAGTTTTTGACCTTATCTGGAACCTCCTATCTGAAAATTTGAAAATTCTTCAAAAATTCGTCGAAAATCTTGATGTCTCCAATCTCTTGTTTTGTACGTTTTTTCCACGTGTCTTGACATCCAATGTATTCCTGCAATGTTTGGTGGAGATCTGAGTATGTAGTTTTAGACCTTATCTGGAACCTCCTATCTGAAAATTTGAAAATTCTTCAAAAATTCGTCCAAAATCTTGATGTCTCCAATCTCTTGTTTTGTACGTTTTTTCCACGTGTCTCGACCTCCAATGGATCCCTGCAAAGTTTGGTGAAGATCTGAGTATGTCGTTTTTGACCTTATCTGGAACATCCTTTCTGAAAATTTGAAAATTCTTAAAAAATTCGTCGAAAATCTTGATGTCTCCAATCTCTTGTTTTGTACGTTTTTTCCACGTGTCTTGACATCCAATGTATCCCTGCAAAGTTTGGTGAAGATCTGAGTATGTAGTTTTTGACCTTATATGGAACCTCCTATCTGAAAATTTGAAAATTCTTAAAAAATTCGTCCAAAATCTTGATGTCTCCAATCTCTTGTTTTGTACGTTTTTTCCACGTGTCTCGACCTCCAATGGATCCCTGCAAAGTTTGGTGAAGATCTGAGTATGTCGTTTTTGACCTTATCTGGAACCTCCCATCTGAAAATTTGAAAATTCTTAAAAAATTCGTCGAAAATCTTGATGTCTCCGATCTCTTGTTTTGTACGTTTTTTCCACGTGTCTTGACATGCAAAGTATTCCTGTAAAGTTTGGTGAAGATCTGAGTATGTCGTTTTTGACCTTATCTGGAACCTCTCATCTGAAAATTTGAAAATTCTTAAAAAATTCGTCGAAAATCTTGATGTCTCCAATCTTTTGTTTTGTACGTTTTTTCCACGTGTCTTGACATGCAAAGTATCCCTGCAACGTTTGGTGAAGATCTGAGTATGTAGTTTTTGACCTTATCTGGAACCTCCTATCTGAAAATTTGAAAATTCTTCAAAAATTCGTCGAAAATCTTGATGTCTCCAATCTCTTGTTTTGTACGTTTTTTCCACGTGTCTTGACATCCAATGTATTCCTGCAATGTTTGGTGGAGATCTGAGTATGTAGTTTTAGACCTTATCTGGAACCTCCTATCTGAAAATTTGAAAATTCTTCAAAAATTCGTCCAAAATCTTGATGTCTCCAATCTCTTGTTTTGTACGTTTTTTCCACGTGTCTCGACCTCCAATGGATCCCTGCAAAGTTTGGTGAAGATCTGAGTATGTCGTTTTTGACCTTATCTGGAACATCCTTTCTGAAAATTTGAAAATTCTTAAAAAATTCGTCGAAAATCTTGATGTCTCCAATCTCTTGTTTTGTACGTTTTTTCCACGTGTCTTGACATCCAATGTATCCCTGCAAAGTTTGGTGAAGATCTGAGTATGTAGTTTTTGACCTTATATGGAACCTCCTATCTGAAAATTTGAAAATTCTTAAAAAATTCGTCCAAAATCTTGATGTCTCCAATCTCTTGTTTTGTACGTTTTTTCCACGTGTCTCGACCTCCAATGGATCCCTGCAAAGTTTGGTGAAGATCTGAGTATGTCGTTTTTGACCTTATCTGGAACCTCCCATCTGAAAATTTGAAAATTCTTAAAAAATTCGTCGAAAATCTTGATGTCTCCGATCTCTTGTTTTGTACGTTTTTTCCACGTGTCTTGACATGCAAAGTATTCCTGCAAAGTTTGGTGAAGATCTGAGTATGTAGTTTTTGACCTCATCTGGAACCTCCTATCTGAAAATTTGAAAATTCTTAAAAAATTCGTCCAAAATCTTGATGTCTCCAATCTCTTGTTTTGTACGTTTTTTCCACGTGTCTTGACATCCAATGTATCCCTGCAAAGTTTGGTGAAGATCTGAGTATGTAGTTTTTGACCTTATCTGGAACCTCCCATCTGAAAATTTGAAAATTCCTAAAAAATCCGTCCAAAATCTTGATGACCCCAATCTCTTGTTTTGTACTTTTTTTCCACGTGTCTCGACCTCCAATGTATCCCTGCAAAGTTTGGTGAAGATCTGAGTATGTAGTTTTTGACCTTATATGGAACCTCCTATCTGAAAATTTGAAAATTCTTAAAAAATTCGTCCAAAATCTTGATGTCACCAATCCTATGTTTTGTATGTTTTTTCCACGTGTCTTGACATCCAATGTATCCATGCAAAGTTTGGTGAAGATCTGAGTATGTCGTTTTTGACCTTATCTGGAACCTCCCATCTGAAAATTTGAAAATTCTTAAAAAATTCGTCGAAAATCTTGATGTCTCCGATCTCTTGTTTTGTACGTTTTTTCCACGTGTCTTGACATGCAAAGTATTCCTGCAAAGTTTGGTGAAGATCTGAGTATGTAGTTTTTGACCTCATCTGGAACCTCCTATCTGAAAATTTGAAAATTCTTAAAAAATTCGTCCAAAATTTTGATGTCTCCAATCTCTTGTTTTGTACGTTTTTTCCACGTGTCTTGACATCCAATGTATTCCTGCAATGTTTGGTGGAGATCTGAGTATGTAGTTTTAGACCTTATCTGGAACCTCCTATCTGAAAATTTGAAAATTCTTCAAAAATTCGTCCAAAATCTTGATGTCTCCAATCTCTTGTTTTGTACGTTTTTTCCACGTGTCTCGACCTCCAATGGATCCCTGCAAAGTTTGGTGAAGATCTGAGTATGTCGTTTTTGACCTTATCTGGAACATCCTTTCTGAAAATTTGAAAATTCTTAAAAAATTCGTCCAAAATCTTGATGTCTCCAATCTCTTGTTTTGTACGTTTTTTCCACGTGTCTTGATATCCAATGTATCCCTGCAAAGTTTGGTGAAGATCTGAGTATGTCGTTTTTGACCTTATCTGGAACATCCTTTCTGAAAATTTGAAAATTGTTAAAAAATTCGTCCAAAATCTTGATGTCTCCAATCTCTTTTTTGTACGTTTTTTCCACGTGTCTTGACATCCAATGTATCCCTGCAAAGTTTGGTGAAGATCTGAGTATGTAGTTTTTGACCTCATCTGGAACCTCCCATCTGAAAATTTGAAAATTCTTAAAAAATTCGACCAAAATCTTGATGTCTCCAATCTTTTGTTTTGTACGTTTTTTCCACGTGTCTTGACACATAATGTATCCATGCAAAGTTTGGTGAAGATCTGAGTATGTAGTTTTTGACCTTATATGGAACCTCCTATCTGAAAATTTGAAAATTCTTAAAAAATTCGTCCAAAATCTTGATGTCTCCAATCTCTTGTTTTGTACGTTTTTTCCACGTGTCTTGACATCCAATGTATCCCTGCAAAGTTTGGTGAAGATCTGAGTATGTAGTTTTTGACCTTATCTGGAACCTCCCATCTGAAAATTTGAAAATTCCTAAAAAATCCGTGCAAAATCTTGATGACCCCAATCTCTTGTTTTGTACGTTTTTTCCACGTGTCTTGACATCCAATGTATTCCTGCAATGTTTGGTGAAGATCTGAGTATGTAGTTTTTGACCTTATATGGAACCTCCTATCTGAAAATTTGAAAATTCTTAAAAAATTCGACCAAAATCTTGATGTTCCGAATCCTATGTTTTGTATGTTTTTTCCACGTGTCTTGACATCCAATGTATCCATGCAAAGTTTGGTGAAGATCTGAGTATGTAGTTTTTGACCTTATATTGAACCTCCCATCTGAAAATTTGAAAATTCTTAAAAAATTCGTCGAAAATCTTGATGACCCCAATCTCTTGTTTTGTACGTTTTTTCCACGTGTCTTGACATCCAAAGTATCCCTGCAAAGTTTGGTGAAGATCTGAGTATGTAGTTTTTGACCATATATGGAACATCCTTTCTGAAAATTTGAAAATTCTTAAAAAATTCGTCGAAAATCTTGATGTCTCCAATCTCTTGTTTTGTACGTTTTTTCCACGTGTCTTGACATCCAAAGTATCCCTGCAAAGTTTGGTGAAGATCTGAGTATGTAGTTTTTGACCTTATATGGAACATCCTTTCTGAAAATTTGAAAATTCTTAAAAAATTCGTCCAAAATCTTGATGTCTCCAATCTCTTGTTTTGTACGTTTTTTCCACGTGTCTTGATATCCAATGTATCCCTGCAAAGTTTGGTGAAGATCTGAGTATGTCGTTTTTGACCTTATTTGGAACATCCTTTCTGAAAATTTGAAAATTGTTAAAAAATTCGTCCAAAATCTTGATGACCCCAATCTCTTGTTTTGTACGTTTTTTCCACGTGTCTTGACATCCAATGTATCCCTGCAAAGTTTGGTGAAGATCTGAGTATGTAGTTTTTGACCTTATCTGGAACCTCCCATCTGAAAATTTGAAAATTCTTAAAAAATTCGACCAAAATCTTGATGTCTCCAATCTTTTGTTTTGTACGTTTTTTCCACGTGTCTTGACATGCAAAGTATTCCTGCAAAGTTTGGTGAAGATCTGAGTATGTAGTTTTTGACCTCATCTGGAACCTCCTATCTGAAAATTTGAAAATTCTTAAAAAATTCGTCCAAAATCTTGATGTCTCCAATCTCTTGTTTTGTACGTTTTTTCCACGTGTCTTGACATCCAATGTATCCCTGCAATGTTTGGTGAAGATCTGAGTATGTAGTTTTTGACCTTATCTGGAACCTCCCATCTGAAAATTTGAAAATTCCTAAAAAATCCGTCCAAAATCTTGATGACCCCAATCTCTTGTTTTGTACTTTTTTTCCACGTGTCTCGACCTCCAATGTATCCCTGCAAAGTTTGGTGAAGATCTGAGTATGTAGTTTTTGACCTTATATGGAACCTCCTATATGAAAATTTGAAAATTCTTAAAAAATTCGTCCAAAATCTTGATGTCACCAATCCTATGTTTTGTATGTTTTTTCCACGTGTCTTGACATCCAATGTATCCATGCAAAGTTTGGTGAAGATCTGAGTATGTCGTTTTTGACCTTATCTGGAACCTCCCATCTGAAAATTTGAAAATTCTTAAAAAATTCGTCGAAAATCTTGATGTCTCCGATCTCTTGTTTTCTACGTTTTTTCCACGTGTCTTGACATGCAAAGTATTCCTGCAAAGTTTGGTGAAGATCTGAGTATGTAGTTTTTGACCTCATCTGGTACCTCCTATCTGAAAATTTGAAAATTCTTAAAAAATTCGTCCAAAATTTTGATGTCTCCAATCTCTTGTTTTGTACGTTTTTTCCACGTGTCTTGACATCCAATGTATCCCTGCAATGTTTGGTGAAGATCTGAGTATGTAGTTTTTGACCTTATCTGGAACCTCCCATCTGAAAATTTGAAAATTCCTAAAAAATCCGTCCAAAATCTTGATGACCCCAATCTCTTGTTTTGTACGTTTTTTCCACGTGTCTTGACATCCAATGTATCCCTGCAAAGTTTGGTGAAGATCTGAGTATGTAGTTTTTGACCTTATCTGGAACCTCCTATCTGAAAATTTGAAAATTCTTAAAAAATTCGTCCAAAATCTTGATGTCTCCAATCTCTTGTTTTGTACGTTTTTTCCACGTGTCTTGATATCCAATGTATCCCTGCAAAGTTTGGTGAAGATGTGAGTATGTCGTTTTTGACCTTATCTGGAACATCCTTTCTGAAAATTTGAAAATTGTTAAAAAATTCGTCCACAATCTTGATGTCTCCAATCTCTTTTTTGTACGTTTTTTCCACGTGTCTTGACATCCAATGTATCCCTGCAAAGTTTGGTGAAGATCTGAGTATGTAGTTTTTGACCTTATCTGGAACCTCCCATCTGAAAATTTGAAAATTCTTAAAAAATTCGTCCAAAATCTTGATGTCTCCAATCTTTTGTTTTGTACGTTTTTTCCACGTGTCTTGACACATAATGTATCCATGCAAAGTTTGGTGAAGATCTGAGTATGTAGTTTTTGACCTTATATGGAACCTCCTATCTGAAAATTTGAAAATTCTTAAAAAATTCGTCCAAAATCTTGATGTCTCCAATCTCTTGTTTTGTACGTTTTTTCCACGTGTCTTGACATCCAATGTATCCCTGCAAAGTTTGGTGAAGATCTGAGTATGTAGTTTTTGACCTTATCTGGAACCTCCCATCTGAAAATTTGAAAATTCCTAAAAAATCCGTGCAAAATCTTGATGACCCCAATCTCTTGTTTTGTACGTTTTTCCACGTGTCTTGACATCCAATGTATCCATGCAAAGTTTGGTGAAGATCTGAGTATGTCGTTTTTGACCTTATCTGGAACCTCCCATCTGAAAATTTGAAAATTCTTAAAAAATTCGTCGAAAATCTTGATGTCTCCAATCTCTTGTTTTGTACGTTTTTTCCACGTGTCTTGACATGCAAAGTATCCCTGCAACGTTTGGTGAAGATCTGAGTATGTAGTTTTTGACCTTATCTGGAACCTCCTATCTGAAAATTTGAAAATTCTTCAAAAATTCGTCGAAAATCTTGATGTCTCCAATCTCTTGTTTTGTACGTTTCTTCCACGTGTCTTGACATCCAATGTATCCCTGCAATGTTTGGTGGAGATCTGAGTATGTAGTTTTTGACCTTATCTGGGACCTCCTATCAGAAAATTTGAAAATTCTTCAAAAATTCGTCCAAAATCTTGATGTCTCCAATCTCTTGTTTTATACGTTTTTTCCACGTGTCTCGACCTCCAATGTATCCCTGCAAAGTTTGGTGAAGATCTGAGTATGTCGTTTTTGACCTTATCTGGAACATCCTTTCTGAAAATTTGAAAATTCTTAAAAAATTCGTCGAAAATCTTGATGTCTCCAATCTCTTGTTTTGTACGTTTTTTCCACGTGTCTTGACATCCAATGTATCCCTGCAAAGTTTGGTGAAGATCTGAGTATGTAGTTTTTGACCTTATATGGAACCTCCTTTCTGAAAATTTGAAAATTCTCAAAAAATTCGTCCATAATCTTGATGTCTCCAATCTCTTGTTTTGTACGTTTTTTCCACGTGTCTTGACATCCAATGTATCCCTGCAAACTTTGGTGAAAATCTGAGTATGTAGTTTTTGACCTTATATGGAACCTCCTATCTGAAAATTTGAAAATTCTTAAAAAATTCGTCCAAAATCTTGATGTCACCAATCCTATGTTTTGTATGTTTTTTCCACGTGTCTTGACATCCAATGTATCCATGCAAAGTTTGGTGAAGATCTGAGTATGTCGTTTTTGACCTTATCTGGAACCTCCCATCTGAAAATTTGAAAATTCTTAAAAAATTCGTCGAAAATCTTGATGTCTCCGATCTCTTGTTTTGTACGTTTTTTCCACGTGTCTTGACATGCAAAGTATTCCTGCAAAGTTTGGTGAAGATCTGAGTATGTAGTTTTTGACCTTATATGGAACCTCCTATCTGAAAATTTGAAAATTCTTAAAAAATTCGTCCAAAATCTTGATGTCTCCAATCTCTTGTTTTGTACGTTTTTTCCACGTGTCTTGACATCCAATGTATCCCTGCAAAGTTTGGTGAAGATCTGAGTATGTAGTTTTTGACCTTATCCGGAACCTCCGATCTGAAAATTTGAAAATTCCTAAAAAATCCGTGCAAAATCTTGATGACCCCAATCTCTTGTTTTGTACGTTTTTTCCACGTGTCTTGACATCCAATGTATCCATGCAAAGTTTGGTGAAGATCTGAGTATGTCGTTTTTGACCTTATCTGGAACCTCCCATCTGAAAATTTGAAAATTCTTAAAAAATTCGTCGAAAATCTTGATGTCTCCAATCTCTTGTTTTGTACGTTTTTTCCACGTGTCTTGACATGCAAAGTATTCCTGCAACGTTTGGTGAAGATCTGAGTATGTAGTTTTTGACCTTATCTGGAACCTCCTATCTGAAAATTTGAAAATTCTTCAAAAATTCGTCGAAAATCTTGATGTCTCCAATCTCTTGTTTTGTACGTTTTTTCCACGTGTCTTGACATCCAATGTATCCCTGCAATGTTTGGTGGAGATCTGAGTATGTAGTTTTTGACCTTATCTGGGACCTCCTATCAGAAAATTTGAAAATTCTTCAAAAATTCGTCCAAAATCTTGATGTCTCCAATCTCTTGTTTTGTACGTTTTTTCCACGTGTCTCGACCTCCAATGTATCCCTGCAAAGTTTGGTGAAGATCTGAGTATGTAGTTTTTGACCTTATCTGGAACCTCCCATCTGAAAATTTGAAAATTCTTAAAAAATTCGTCCAAAATCTTGATGTCTCCAATCTTTTGTTTTGTACGTTTTTTCCACGTGTCTTGACACATAATGTATCCATGCAAAGTTTGGTGAAGATCTGAGTATGTAGTTTTTGACCGTATATGGAACCTCCTATCTGAAAATTTGAAAATTCTTAAAAAATTCGTCCAAAATCTTGATGTCTCCAATCTCTTGTTTTGTACGTTTTTTCCACGTGTCTTGACATCCAATGTATCCCTGCAAAGTTTGGTGAAGATCTGAGTATGTAGTTTTTGACCTTATCTGGAACCTCCCATCTGAAAATTTGAAAATTCCTAAAAAATCCGTGCAAAATCTTGATGACCCCAATCTCTTGTTTTGTACGTTTTTTCCACGTGTCTTGACATCCAATGTATCCATGCAAAGTTTGGTGAAGATCTGAGTATGTCGTTTTTGACCTTATCTGGAACCTCCCATCTGAAAATTTGAAAATTCTTAAAAAATTCGTCGAAAATCTTGATGTCTCCAATCTCTTGTTTTGTACGTTTTTTCCACGTGTCTTGACATGCAAAGTATCCCTGCAACGTTTGGTGAAGATCTGAGTATGTAGTTTTTGACCTTATCTGGAACCTCCTATCTGAAAATTTGAAAATTCTTCAAAAATTCGTCGAAAATCTTGATGTCTCCAATCTCTTGTTTTGTACGTTTTTTCCACGTGTCTTGACATCCAATGTATCCCTGCAATGTTTGGTGGAGATCTGAGTATGTAGTTTTTGACCTTATCTGGGACCTCCTATCAGAAAATTTGAAAATTCTTCAAAAATTCGTCCAAAATCTTGATGTCTCCAATCTCTTGTTTTGTACGTTTTTTCCACGTGTCTCGACCTCCAATGTATCCCTGCAAAGTTTGGTGAAGATCTGAGTATGTCGTTTTTGACCTTATCTGGAACATCCTTTCCGAAAATTTGAAAATTCTTAAAAAATTCGTCGAAAATCTTGATGTCTCCAATCTCTTGTTTTGTACGTTTTTTCCACGTGTCTTGACATCCAATGTATCCCTGCAAAGTTTGGTGAAGATCTGAGTATGTAGTTTTTGACCTTATATGGAACCTCCTTTCTGAAAATTTGAAAATTCTCATAAAATTCGTCCATAATCTTGATGTCTCCAATCTCTTGTTTTGTACGTTTTTTCCACGTGTCTTGACATCCAATGTATCCCTGCAAAGTTTGGTGAAGATCTGAGTATGTAGTTTTTGACCTTACCTGGAACCTCCCATCTGAAAATTTGAAAATTCTTAAAAAATTCGACCAAAATCTTGATGTCTCCAATCTTTTGTTTTGTACGTTTTTTCCACGTGTCTTGACACATAATGTATCCATGCAAAGTTTGGTTAAGATCTGAGTATGTAGTTTTTGACCTTATATGGAACCTCCTATCTGAAAATTTGAAAATTCTTAAAAAATTCGTCGAAAATCTTGATGTCTCCGATCTCTTGTTTTGTACGTTTTTTCCACGTGTCTTGACATGCAAAGTATTCCTGCAAAGTTTGGTGAAGATCTGAGTATGTAGTTTTTGACCTCATCTGGAACCTCCTATCTGAAAATTTGAAAATTCTTAAAAAATTCGTCCAAAATTTTGATGTCTCCAATCTCTTGTTTTGTACGTTTTTTCCACGTGTCTTGACATCCAATGTATCCCTGCAAAGTTTGGTGAAGATCTGAGTATGTAGTTTTTGACCTTATCTGGAACCTCCCATCTGAAAATTTGAAAATTCTTAAAAAATTCGTCGAAAATCTTGATGTCTCCGATCTCTTGTTTTGTACGTTTTTTCCACGTGTCTTGACATCCAATGTATCCCTGCAAAGTTTGGTGAAGATCTGAGTATGTAGTTTTTGACCTTATATGGAACCTCCTTTCTGAAAATTTGAAAATTCTCAAAAAATTCGTCCATAATCTTGATGTCTCCAATCTCTTGTTTTGTACGTTTTTTCCACGTGTCTCGACATCCAATGTATCCCTGCAAAGTTTGGTAAAGATCTGAGTATGTCGTTTTTGACCTTATATTGAACCTCCCATCTGAAAATTTGAAAATTCTTAAAAAATTCGTCGAAAATCTTGATGTCTCCAATCTCTTGTTTTGTACGTTTTTTCCACGTGTCTTGACATGCAAAGTATCCCTGCAACGTTTGGTGAAGATCTGAGTATGTAGTTTTTGACCTTATCTTGAACCTCCTATCTGAAAATTTGAAAATTCTTCAAAAATTCGTCGAAAATCTTGATGTCTCCAATCTCTTGTTTTGTACGTTTTTTCCACGTGTCTCGACCTCCAATGGATCCCTGCAAAGTTTGGTGAAGATCTGAGTATGTCGTTTTTGACCTTATCTGGAACCTCCCATCTGAAAATTTGAAAATTCTTAAAAAATTCGTCCAAAATCTTGATGTCTCCAATCTCTTGTTTTGTACGTTTTTTAAACGTGTCTCGACCTCCAATGGATCCCTGCAAAGTTTGGTGAAGATCTGAGTATGTCGTTTTTGACCTTATCTGGAACCTCCCATCTGAAAATTTGAAAATTCTTAAAAAATTCGACGAAAATCTTGATGTCTCCACTCTTTTGTTTTGTACGTTTTTTCCACGTGTCTTGACATCCAATGTATCCCTGCAAAGTTTGGTGAAGATCTGAGTATGTAGTTTTTGACCTTATCTGGAACCTCCCATCTGAAAATTTGAAAATTCTTAAAAAATTCGTCGAAAATCTTGATGTCTCCGATCTCTTGTTTTGTACGTTTTTTCCACGTGTCTTGACATCCAATGTATCCCTGCAAAGTTTGGTGAAGATCTGAGTATGTAGTTTTTGACCTTATATGGAACCTCCTTTCTGAAAATTTGAAAATTCTCAAAAAATTCGTCCATAATCTTGATGTCTCCAATCTCTTGTTTTGTACGTTTTTTCCACGTGTCTCGACCTCCAATGGATCCCTGCAAAGTTTGGTGAAGATCTGAGTATGTCGTTTTTGACCTTATATTGAACCTCCCATCTGAAAATTTGAAAATTCTTAAAAAATTCGTCGAAAATCTTGATGTCTCCAATCTCTTGTTTTGTACGTTTTTTCCACGTGTCTTGACATCCAATGTATCCCTGCAAAGTTTGGTGAAGATCTGAGTATGTAGTTTTTGACCTTATATGGAACCTCCTATCTGAAAATTTGAAAATTCTTAAAAAATTCGTCCAAAATCTTGATGTCTCCAATCTCTTGTTTTGTACGTTTTTTCCACGTGTCTCGACCTCCAATGGATCCCTGCAAAGTTTGGTGAAGATCTGAGTATGTCGATTTTGACCTTATCTGGAACCTCCCATCTGAAATTTGAAAATTCTTAAAAAATTCGTCGAAAATCTTGATGTCTCCGATCTCTTGTTTTGTACGTTTTTTCCACGTGTCTTGACATGCAAAGTATTCCTGCAAAGTTTGGTGAAGATCTGAGTATGTAGTTTTTGACCTCATCTGGAACCTCCTATCTGAAAATTTGAAAATTCTTAAAAAATTCGTCCAAAATCTTGATGTCTCCAATCTCTTGTTTTGTACGTTTTTTCCACGTGTCTTGACATCCAATGTATCCCTGCAATGTTTGGTGAAGATCTGAGTATGTAGTTTTTGACCTTATCTGGAACCTCCCATCTGAAAATTTGAAAATTCCTAAAAAATCCGTCTAAAATCTTGATGACCCCAATCTCTTGTTTTGTACTTTTTTTCCACGTGTCTCGACCTCCAATGTATCCCTGCAAAGTTTGGTGAAGATCTGAGTATGTAGTTTTTGACCTTATATGGAACCTCCTATCTGAAAATTTGAAAATTCTTAAAAAATTCGTCCAAAATCTTGATGTCACCAATCCTATGTTTTGTATGTTTTTTCCACGTGTCTTGACATCCAATGTATCCATGCAAAGTTTGGTGAAGATCTGAGTATGTCGTTTTTGACCTTATCTGGAACCTCCCATCTGAAAATTTGAAAATTCTTAAAAAATTCGTCGAAAATCTTGATGTCTCCGATCTCTTGTTTTGTACGTTTTTTCCACGTGTCTTGACATGCAAAGTATTCCTGCAAAGTTTGGTGAAGATCTGAGTATGTAGTTTTTGACCTTATATGGAACCTCCTATCTGAAAATTTGAAAATTCTTAAAAAATTCATCCAAAATCTTGATGTCTCCAATCTCTTGTTTTGTACGTTTTTTCCACGTGTCTTGACATCCAATGTATCCCTGCAAAGTTTGGTGAAGATCTGAGTATGTAGTTTTTGACCTTATCTGGAACCTCCCATCTGAAAATTTGAAAATTCCTAAAAAATCCGTGCAAAATCTTGATGACCCCAATCTCTTGTTTTGTACGTTTTTTCCACGTGTCTTGACATCCAATGTATCCATGCAAAGTTTGGTGAAGATCTGAGTATGTCGTTTTTGACCTTATCTGGAACCTCCCATCTGAAAATTTGAAAATTCTTAAAAAATTCGTCGAAAATCTTGATGTCTCCAATCTCTTGTTTTGTACGTTTTTTCCACGTGTCTTGACATGCAAAGTATCCCTGCAACGTTTGGTGAAGATCTGAGTATGTAGTTTTTGACCTTATCTGGAACCTCCTATCTGAAAATTTGAAAATTCTTCAAAAATTCGTCGAAAATCTTGATGTCTCCAATCTCTTGTTTTGTACGTTTTTTCCACGTGTCTTGACATCCAATGTATCCCTGCAATGTTTGGTGGAGATCTGAGTATGTAGTTTTTGACCTTATCTGGGACCTCCTATCAGAAAATTTGAAAATTCTTCAAAAATTCGTCCAAAATCTTGATGTCTCCAATCTCTTGTTTTGTACGTTTTTTCCACGTGTCTCGACCTCCAATGTATCCCTGCAAAGTTTGGTGAAGATCTGAGTATGTCGTTTTTGACCTTATCTGGAACATCCTTTCTGAAAATTTGAAAATTCTTAAAAAATTCGTCGAAAATCTTGATGTCTCCAATCTCTTGTTTTGTACGTTTTTTCCACGTGTCTTGACATCCAATGTATCCCTGCAAAGTTTGGTGAAGATCTGAGTATGTAGTTTTTGACCTTATATGGAACCTCCTTTCTGAAAATTTGAAAATTCTCAAAAAATTCGTCCATAATCTTGATGTCTCCAATCTCTTGTTTTGTACGTTTTTTCCACGTGTCTTGACATCCAATGTATCCCTGCAAAGTTTGGTGAAGATCTGAGTATGTAGTTTTTGACCTTATCTGGAACCTCCCATCTGAAAATTTGAAAATTCTTAAAAAATTCGACCAAAATCTTGATGTCTCCAATCTTTTGTTTTGTACGTTTTTTCCACGTGTCTTGACACATAATGTATCCCTGCAAAGTTTGGTGAAGATCTGAGTATGTAGTTTTTGACCTTATATGGAACCTCCTATCTGAAAATTTGAAAATTCTTAAAAAATTCGTCGAAAATCTTGATGTCTCCGATCTCTTGTTTTGTACGTTTTTTCCACGTGTCTTGACATGCAAAGTATTCCTGCAAAGTTTGGTGAAGATCTGAGTATGTAGTTTTTGACCTCATCTGGAACCTCCTATCTGAAAATTTGAAAATTCTTAAAAAATTCGTCCAAAATTTTGATGTCTCCAATCTCTTGTTTTGTACGTTTTTTCCACGTGTCTTGACATCCAATGTATCCCTGCAAAGTTTGGTGAAGATCTGAGTATGTAGTTTTTGACCTTATCTGGAACCTCCCATCTGAAAATTTGAAAATTCTTAAAAAATTCGTCGAAAATCTTGATGTCTCCGATCTCTTGTTTTGTACGTTTTTTCCACGTGTCTTGACATCCAATGTATCCCTGCAAAGTTTGGTGAAGATCTGAGTATGTAGTTTTTGACCTTATATGGAACCTCCTTTCTGAAAATTTGAAAATTCTCAAAAAATTCGTCCATAATCTTGATGTCTCCAATCTCTTGTTTTGTACGTTTTTTCCACGTGTCTTGACATCCAATGTATCCCTGCAAAGTTTGGTGAAGATCTGAGTATGTTGTTTTTGACCTTATATTGAACCTCCCATCTGAAAATTTGAAAATTCTTAAAAAATTCGTCGAAAATCTTGATGTCTCCAATCTCTTGTTTTGTACGTTTTTTCCACGTGTCTTGACATGCAAAGTATCCCTGCAACGTTTGGTGAAGATCTGAGTATGTAGTTTTTGACCTTATCTGGAACCTCCTATCTGAAAATTTGAAAATTCTTCAAAAATTCGTCGAAAATCTTGATGTCTCCAATCTCTTGTTTTGTACGTTTTTTCCACGTGTCTCGACCTCCAATGGATCCCTGCAAAGTTTGGTGAAGATCTGAGTATGTCGTTTTTGACCTTATCTGGAACCTCCCATCTGAAAATTTGAAAATTCTTAAAAAATTCGTCCAAAATCTTGATGTCTCCAATCTCTTGTTTTGTACGTTTTTTCCACGTGTCTCGACCTCCAATGGATCCCTGCAAAGTTTGGTGAAGATCTGAGTATGTCGTTTTTGACCTTATCTGGAACCTCCCATCTGAAAATTTGAAAATTCTTAAAAAATTCGTCGAAAATCTTGATGTCTCCAATCTTTTGTTTTGTACGTTTTTTCCACGTGTCTTGACATCCAATGTATCCCTGCAAAGTTTGGTGAAGATCTGAGTATGTAGTTTTTGACCTTATCTGGAACCTCCCATCTGAAAATTTGAAAATTCTTAAAAAATTCGTCGAAAATCTTGATGTCTCCGATCTCTTGTTTTGTACGTTTTTTCCACGTGTCTTGACATCCAATGTATCCCTGCAAAGTTTGGTGAAGATCTGAGTATGTAGTTTTTGACCTTATATGGAACCTCCTTTCTGAAAATTTGAAAATTCTCAAAAAATTCGTCCATAATCTTGATGTCTCCAATCTCTTGTTTTGTACGTTTTTTCCACGTGTCTCGACCTCCAATGGATCCCTGCAAAGTTTGGTGAAGATCTGAGTATGTCGTTTTTGACCTTATATTGAACCTCCCATCTGAAAATTTGAAAATTCTTAAAAAATTCGTCGAAAATCTTGATGTCTCCAATCTCTTGTTTTGTACGTTTTTTCCACGTGTCTTGACATCCAATGTATCCCTGCAAAGTTTGGTGAAGATCTGAGTATGTAGTTTTTGACCTTATATGGAACCTCCTATCTGAAAATTTGAAAATTCTTAAAAAATTCGTCCAAAATCTTGATGTCTCCAATCTCTTGTTTTGTACGTTTTTTCCACGTGTCTCGACCTCCAATGGATCCCTGCAAAGTTTGGTGAAGATCTGAGTATGTCGTTTTTGACCTTATCTGGAACCTCCCATCTGAAAATTTGAAAATTCTTAAAAAATTCGTCGAAAATCTTGATGTCTCCAATCTCTTGTTTTGTACGTTTTTTCCACGTGTCTTGACATCCAATGTATCCCTGCAAAGTTTGGTGAAGATCTGAGTATGTAGTTTTTGACCTTATATGGAACCTCCTATCTGAAAATTTGAAAATTCTTAAAAAATTCGTCCAAAATCTTGATGCCTCCAATCTCTTGTTTTGTACGTTTTTTCCACGTGTCTCGACCTCCAATGGATCCCTGCAAAGTTTGGTGAAGATCTGAGTATGTCGTTTTTGACCTTATCTGGAACCTCCCATCTGAAAATTTGAAAATTCTTAAAAAATTCGTCCAAAATCTTGATGTCTCCGATCTCTTGTTTTGTACGTTTTTTCCACGTGTCTTGACATGCAAAGTATTCCTGCAAAGTTTGGTGAAGATCTGAGTATGTAGTTTTTGACCTCATCTGGAACCTCCTATCTGAAAATTTGAAAATTCTTAAAAAATTCGTCCAAAATCTTGATGTCTCCAATCTCTTGTTTTGTACGTTTTTTCCACGTGTCTTGACATCCAATGTATCCCTGCAATGTTTGGTGAAGATCTGAGTATGTAGTTTTTGACCTTATCTGGAACCTCCCATCTGAAAATTTGAAAATTCCTAAAAAATCCGTCCAAAATCTTGATGACCCCAATCTCTTGGTTTGTACTTTTTTTCCACGTGTCTCGACCTCCAATGTATCCCTGCAAAGTTTGGTGAAGATCTGAGTATGTAGTTTTTGACCTTATATGGAACCTCCTATCTGAAAATTTGAAAATTCTTAAAAAATTCGTCCAAAATCTTGATGTCACCAATCCTATGTTTTGTATGTTTTTTCCACGTGTCTTGACATCCAATGTATCCATGCAAAGTTTGGTGAAGATCTGAGTATGTCGTTTTTGACCTTATCTGGAACCTCCCATCTGAAAATTTGAAAATTCTTAAAAAATTCGTCGAAAATCTTGATGTCTCCGATCTCTTGTTTTGTACGTTTTTTCCACGTGTCTTGACATGCAAAGTATTCCTGCAAAGTTTGGTGAAGATCTGAGTATGTAGTTTTTGACCTCATCTGGAACCTCCTATCTGAAAATTTGAAAATTCTTAAAAAATTCGTCCAAAATTTTGATGTCTCCAATCTCTTGTTTTGTACGTTTTTTCCACGTGTCTTGACATCCAATGTATTCCTGCAATGTTTGGTGGAGATCTGAGTATGTAGTTTTAGACCTTATCTGGAACCTCCTATCTGAAAATTTGAAAATTCTTCAAAAATTCGTCCAAAATCTTGATGTCTCCAATCTCTTGTTTTGTACGTTTTTTCCACGTGTCTCGACCTCCAATGGATCCCTGCAAAGTTTGGTGAAGATCTATGTCGTTTTTGACCTTATCTGGAACCTCCCATCTGAAAATTTGAAAATTCTTAAAAAATTCGTCGAAAATCTTGATGTCTCCGATCTCTTGTTTTGTACGTTTTTTCCACGTGTCTTGACATGCAAAGTATTCCTGCAAAGTTTGGTGAAGATCTGAGTATGTAGTTTTTGACCTCATCTGGAACCTCCTATCTGAAAATTTGAAAATTCTTAAAAAATTCGTCCAAAATCTTGATGTCTCCAATCTCTTGTTTTGTACGTTTTTTCCACGTGTCTTGACATCCAATGTATCCCTGCAATGTTTGGTGAAGATCTGAGTATGTAGTTTTTGACCTTATCTGGAACCTCCCATCTGAAAATTTGAAAATTCCTAAAAAATCCGTCCAAAATCTTGATGACCCCAATCTCTTGTTTTGTACTTTTTTCCACGTGTCTCGACCTCCAATGTATCCCTGCAAAGTTTGGTGAAGATCTGAGTATGTAGTTTTTGACCTTATATGGAACCTCCTATCTGAAAATTTGAAAATTCTTAAAAAATTCGGCCAAAATCTTGATGTCACCAATCCTATGTTTTGTATGTTTTTTCCACGTGTCTTGACATCCAATGTATCCATGCAAAGTTTGGTGAAGATCTGAGTATGTCGTTTTTGACCTTATCTGGAACCTCCCATCTGAAAATTTGAAAATTCTTAAAAAATTCGTCGAAAATCTTGATGTCTCCGATCTCTTGTTTTGTACGTTTTTTCCACGTGTCTTGACATGCAAAGTATTCCTGCAAAGTTTGGTGAAGATCTGAGTATGTAGTTTTTGACCTCATCTGGAACCTCCTATCTGAAAATTTGAAAATTCTTAAAAAATTCGTCCAAAATTTTGATGTCTCCAATCTCTTGTTTTGTACGTTTTTTCCACGTGTCTTGACATCCAATGTATTCCTGCAATGTTTGGTGGAGATCTGAGTATGTAGTTTTAGACCTTATCTGGAACCTCCTATCTGAAAATTTGAAAATTCTTCAAAAATTCGTCCAAAATCTTGATGTCTCCAATCTCTTGTTTTGTACGTTTTTTCCACGTGTCTCGACCTCCAATGGATCCCTGCAAAGTTTGGTGAAGATCTGAGTATGTAGTTTTTGACCTTATCTGGAACCTCCCATCTGAAAATTTGAAAATTCTTCAAAAATTCGTCCAAAATCTTGATGTCTCCAATCTCTTGTTTTGTACGTTTTTTCCACGTGTCTTGACATCCAATGTATTCCTGCAATGTTTGGTGAAGATCTGAGTATGTAGTTTTTGACCTTATATGGAACCTCCTATCTGAAAATTTGAAAATTCTTAAAAAATTCGACCAAAATCTTGATGTTCCGAATCCTATGTTTTGTATGTTTTTTCCACGTGTCTTGACATCCAATGTATCCATGCAAAGTTTGGTGAAGATCTGAGTATGTAGTTTTTGACCTTATATTGAACCTCCCATCTGAAAATTTGAAAATTCTTAAAAAATTCGTCCAAAATCTTGATGACCCCAATCTCTTGTTTTGTACGTTTTTTCCACGTGTCTTGACATCCAAAGTATCCCTGCAAAGTTTGGTGAAGATCTGAGTATGTAGTTTTTGACCTTATATGGAACATCCTTTCTGAAAATTTGAAAATTCTTAAAAAATTCGTCGAAAATCTTGATGTCTCCAATCTCTTGTTTTGTACGTTTTTTCCACGTGTCTTGACATCCAAAGTATCCCTGCAAAGTTTGGTGAAGATCTGAGTATGTAGTTTTTGACCTTATATGGAACATCCTTTCTGAAAATTTGAAAATTCTTAAAAAATTCGTCCAAAATCTTGATGTCTCCAATCTCTTGTTTTGTACGTTTTTTCCACGTGTCTTGATATCCAATGTATCCCTGCAAAGTTTGGTGAAGATCTGAGTATGTCGTTTTTGACCTTATCTGGAACATCCTTTCTGAAATTTGAAAATTGTTAAAAAATTCGTCCAAAATCTTGATGACCCCAATCTCTTGTTTTGTACGTTTTTTCCACGTGTCTTGACATCCAATGTATCCCTGCAAAGTTTGGTGAAGATCTGAGTATGTAGTTTTTGACCTTATCTGGAACCTCCCATCTGAAAATTTGAAAATTCTTAAAAAATTCGACCAAAATCTTGATGTCTCCAATCTTTTGTTTTGTACGTTTTTTCCACGTGTCTTGACATGCAAAGTATTCCTGCAAAGTTTGGTGAAGATCTGAGTATGTAGTTTTTGACCTCATCTGGAACCTCCTATCTGAAAATTTGAAAATTCTTAAAAAATTCGTCCAAAATCTTGATGTCTCCAATCTCTTGTTTTGTACGTTTTTTCCACGTGTCTTGACATCCAATGTATCCCTGCAATGTTTGGTGAAGATCTGAGTATGTAGTTTTTGACCTTATCTGGAACCTCCCATCTGAAAATTTGAAAATTCCTAAAAAATCCGTCCAAAATCTTGATGACCCCAATCTCTTGTTTTGTACTTTTTTTCCACGTGTCTCGACCTCCAATGTATCCCTGCAAAGTTTGGTGAAGATCTGAGTATGTAGTTTTTGACCTTATATGGAACCTCCTATCTGAAAATTTGAAAATTCTTAAAAAATTCGTCCAAAATCTTGATGTCACCAATCCTATGTTTTGTATGTTTTTTCCACGTGTCTTGACATCCAATGTATCCATGCAAAGTTTGGTGAAGATCTGAGTATGTCGTTTTTGACCTTATCTGGAACCTCCCATCTGAAAATTTGAAAATTCTTAAAAAATTCGTCGAAAATCTTGATGTCTCCGATCTCTTGTTTTGTACGTTTTTTCCACGTGTCTTGACATGCAAAGTATTCCTGCAAAGTTTGGTGAAGATCTGAGTATGTAGTTTTTGACCTCATCTGGAACCTCCCATCTGAAAATTTGAAAATTCTTAAAAAATTCGTCCAAAATTTTGATGTCTCCAATCTCTTGTTTTGTACGTTTTTTCCACGTGTCTTGACATCCAATGTATCCCTGCAATGTTTGGTGAAGATCTGAGTATGTAGTTTTTGACCTTATCTGGAACCTCCCATCTGAAAATTTGAAAATTCCTAAAAAATCCGTCCAAAATCTTGATGACCCCAATCTCTTGTTTTGTACGTTTTTTCCACGTGTCTTGACATCCAATGTATCCCTGCAAAGTTTGGTGAAGATCTGAGTATGTAGTTTTTGACCTTATCTGGAACCTCCTATCTGAAAATTTGAAAATTCTTAAAAAATTCGTCCAAAATCTTGATGTCTCCAATCTCTTGTTTTGTACGTTTTTTCCACGTGTCTTGATATCCAATGTATCCCTGCAAAGTTTGGTGAAGATCTGAGTATGTCGTTTTTGACCTTATCTGGAACATCCTTTCTGAAAATTTGAAAATTGTTAAAAAATTCGTCCAAAATCTTGATGTCTCCAATCTCTTTTTTGTACGTTTTTTCCACGTGTCTTGACATCCAATGTATCCCTGCAAAGTTTGGTGAAGATCTGAGTATGTAGTTTTTGACCTTATCTGGAACCTCCCATCTGAAAATTTGAAAATTCCTAAAAAATCCGTGCAAAATCTTGATGACCCCAATCTCTTGTTTTGTACGTTTTTTCCACGTGTCTTGACATCCAATGTATCCATGCAAAGTTTGGTGAAGATCTGAGTATGTCGTTTTTGACCTTATCTGGAACCTCCCATCTGAAAATTTGAAAATTCTTAAAAAATTCGTCGAAAATCTTGATGTCTCCAATCTCTTGTTTTGTACGTTTTTTCCACGTGTCTTGACATGCAAAGTATCCCTGCAACGTTTGGTGAAGATCTGAGTATGTAGTTTTTGACCTTATCTGGAACCTCCTATCTGAAAATTTGAAAATTCTTCAAAAATTCGTCGAAAATCTTGATGTCTCCAATCTCTTGTTTTGTACGTTTTTTCCACGTGTCTTGACATCCAATGTATCCCTGCAATGTTTGATGGAGATCTGAGTATGTAGTTTTTGACCTTATCTGGGACCTCCTATCAGAAAATTTGAAAATTCTTCAAAAATTCGTCCAAAATCTTGATGTCTCCAATCTCTTGTTTTGTACGTTTTTTCCACGTGTCTCGACCTCCAATGTATCCCTGCAAAGTTTGGTGAAGATCTGAGTATGTCGTTTTTGACCTTATCTGGAACATCCTTTCTGAAAATTTGAAAATTCTTAAAAAATTCGTCGAAAATCTTGATGTCTCCAATCTCTTGTTTTGTACGTTTTTTCCACGTGTCTTGACATCCAATGTATCCCTGCAAAGTTTGGTGAAGATCTGAGTATGTAGTTTTTGACCTTATATGGAACCTCCTTTCTGAAAATTTGAAAATTCTCAAAAAATTCGTCCATAATCTTGATGTCTCCAATCTCTTGTTTTGTACGTTTTTTCCACGTGTCTTGACATCCAATGTATCCCTGCAAAGTTTGGTGAAGATCTGAGTATGTAGTTTTTGACCTTATATGGAACCTCCTATCTGAAAATTTGAAAATTCTTAAAAAATTCGTCCAAAATCTTGATGTCACCAATCCTATGTTTTGTATGTTTTTTCCACGTGTCTTGACATCCAATGTATCCATGCAAAGTTTGGTGAAGATCTGAGTATGTCGTTTTTGACCTTATCTGGAACCTCCCATCTGAAAATTTGAAAATTCTTAAAAAATTCGTCGAAAATCTTGATGTCTCCGATCTCTTGTTTTGTACGTTTTTTCCACGTGTCTTGACATGCAAAGTATTCCTGCAAAGTTTGGTGAAGATCTGAGTATGTAGTTTTTGACCTTATATGGAACCCCCTATCTGAAAATTTGAAAATTCTTAAAAAATTCGTCCAAAATCTTGATGTCTCCAATCTCTTGTTTTGTACGTTTTTTCCACGTGTCTTCACATCCAATGTATCCATGCAAAGTTTGGTGAAGATCTGAGTATGTCGTTTTTGACCTTATCTGGAACCTCCCATCTGAAAATTTGAAAATTCTTAAAAAATTCGTCGAAAATCTTGATGTCTCCAATCTCTTGTTTTGTACGTTTTTTCCACGTGTCTTGACATGCAAAGTATCCCTGCAACGTTTGGTGAAGATCTGAGTATGTAGTTTTTGACTTTATCTGGAACCTCCTATCTGAAAATTTGAAAATTCTTCAAAAATTCGTCGAAAATCTTGATGTCTCCAATCTCTTGTTTTGTACGTTTTTTCCACGTGGCTTGACATCCAATGTATCCCTGCAAAGTTTGGTGAAGATCTGAGTATGTCGTTTTTGACCTTATCTGGAACATCCTTTCTGAAAATTTGAAAATTCTTAAAAAATTCGTCGAAAATCTTGATGTCTCCAATCTCTTGTTTTGTACGTTTTTTCCACGTGTCTTGACATCCAATGTATCCCTGCAAAGTTTGGTGAAGATCTGAGTATATAGTTTTTGACCTTATATGGAACCTCCTTTCTGAAAATTTGAAAATTCTCAAAAAATTCGTCCATAATCTTGATGTCTCCAATCTCTTGTTTTGTACGTTTTTTCCACGTGTCTTGACATCCAATGTATCCCTGCAAAGTTTGGTGAAGATCTGAGTATGTAGTTTTTGACCTTATCTGGAACCTCCCATCTGAAAATTTGAAAATTCTTAAAAAATTCGACCAAAATCTTGATGTCTCCAATCTTTTGTTTTGTACGTTTTTTCCACGTGTCTTGACACATAATGTATCCATGCAAAGTTTGGTGAAGATCTGAGTATGTAGTTTTTGACCTTATATGGAACCTCCTATCTGAAAATTTGAAAATTCTTAAAAAATTCGTCGAAAATCTTGATGTCTCCGATCTCTTGTTTTGTACGTTTTTTCCACGTGTCTTGACATGCAAAGTATTCCTGCAAAGTTTGGTGAAGATCTGAGTATGTAGTTTTTGACCTCATCTGGAACCTCCTATCTGAAAATTTGAAAATTCTTAAAAAATTCGTCCAAAATTTTGATGTCTCCAATCTCTTGTTTTGTACGTTTTTTCCACGTGTCTTGACATCCAATGTATCCCTGCAAAGTTTGGTGAAGATCTGAGTATGTAGTTTTTGACCTTATCTGGAACCTCCCATCTGAAAATTTGAAAATTCTTAAAAAATTCGTCGAAAATCTTGATGTCTCCGATCTCTTGTTTTGTACGTTTTTTCCACGTGTCTTGACATCCAATGTATCCCTGCAAAGTTTGGTGAAGATCTGAGTATGTTGTTTTTGACCTTATCTGGAACATCCTTTCTGAAAATTTGAAAATTGTTAAAAAATTCGTCCAAAATCTTGATGTCTCCTATCTCTTGTTTTGTACGTTTTTTCCACGTGTCTTGACATCCAATGTATCCCTGCAAAGTTTGGTGAAGATCTGAGTATGTAGTTTTTGACCTTATCTGGAACCTCCCATCTGAAAATTTGAAAATTCTTAAAAAATTCGACCAATATCTTGATGTCTCCAATCTTTTGTTTTGTACGTTTTTTCCACGTGTCTTGACACATAATGTATCCATGCAAAGTTTGGTGAAGATCTGAGTATGTAGTTTTTGACCTTATATGGAACCTCCTATCTGAAAATTTGAAAATTCTTAAAAAATTCGTCCAAAATCTTGATGTCTCCAATCTCTTGTTTTGTACGTTTTTTCCACGTGTCTTGACATCCAATGTATCCCTGCAAAGTTTGGTGAAGATCTGAGTATGTAGTTTTTGACCTTATCTGGAACCTCCCATCTGAAAATTTGAAAATTCCTAAAAAATCCGTGCAAAATCTTGATGACCCCAATCTCTTGTTTTGTACGTTTTTTCCACGTGTCTTGACATCCAATGTATTCCTGCAATGTTTGGTGAAGATCTGAGTATGTAGTTTTTGACCTTATATGGAACCTCCTATCTGAAAATTTGAAAATTCTTAAAAAATTCGACCAAAATCTTGATGTTCCGAATCCTATGTTTTGTATGTTTTTTCCACGTGTCTTGACATCCAATGTATCTATGCAAAGTTTGGTGAAGATCTGAGTATGTAGTTTTTGACCTTATATTGAACCTCCCATCTGAAAATTTGAAAATTCTTAAAAAATTCGTCCAAAATCTTGATGACCCCAATCTCTTGTTTTGTACGTTTTTTCCACGTGTCTTGACATCCAAAGTATCCCTGCAAAGTTTGGTGAAGATCTGAGTATGTAGTTTTTGACCTTATATGGAACCTCCTTTCTGAAAATTTGAGAATTCTTAAAAAATTCGTCCAAAATCTTGATGTCTCCAATCTCTTGTTTTGTACGTTTTTTCCACGTGTCTTGACATCCAATGTATCCATGCAAAGTTTGGTGAAGATCTGAGTATGTCGTTTTTGACCTTATCTGGAACCTCCCATCTGAAAATTTGAAAATTCTTAAAAAATTCGTCGAAAATCTTGATGTCTCCAATCTTTTGTTTTGTACGTTTTTTCCACGTGTCTTGACATGCAAAGTATCCCTGCAACGTTTGGTGAAGATCTGAGTATGTAGTTTTTGACCTTATCTGGAACCTCCTATCTGAAAATTTGAAAATTCTTCAAAAATTCGTCGAAAATCTTGATGTCTCCAATCTCTTGTTTTGTACGTTTTTTCCACGTGTCTTGACATCCAATGTATTCCTGCAATGTTTGGTGGAGATCTGAGTATGTAGTTTTAGACCTTATCTGGAACCTCCTATCTGAAAATTTGAAAATTCTTCAAAAATTCGTCCAAAATCTTGATGTCTCCAATCTCTTGTTTTGTACGTTTTTTCCACGTGTCTCGACCTCCAATGGATCCCTGCAAAGTTTGGTGAAGATCTGAGTATGTCGTTTTTGACCTTATCTGGAACATCCTTTCTGAAAATTTGAAAATTCTTAAAAAATTCGTCGAAAATCTTGATGTCTCCAATCTCTTGTTTTGTACGTTTTTTCCACGTGTCTTGACATCCAATGTATAATTGCAAAGTTTGGTGAAGATCTGAGTATGTAGTTTTTGACCTTATATGGAACCTCCTATCTGAAAATTTGAAAATTCTTAAAAAATTCGTCCAAAATCTTGATGTCTCCAATCTCTTGTTTTGTACGTTTTTTCCACGTGTCTCGACCTCCAATGGATCCCTGCAAAGTTTGGTGAAGATCTGAGTATGTCGTTTTTGACCTTATCTGGAACCTCCCATCTGAAAATTTGAAAATTCTTAAAAAATTCGTCGAAAATCTTGTTGTCTCCGATCTCTTGTTTTGTACGTTTTTAGCACGTGTCTTGACATGCAAAGTATTCCTGCAAAGTTTGGTGAAGATCTGAGTATGTAGTTTTTGACCTCATCTGGAACCTCCTATCTGAAAATTTGAAAATTCTTAAAAAATTCGTCCAAAATCTTGATGTCTCCAATCTCTTGTTTTGTACGTTTTTTCCACGTGTCTTGACATCCAATGTATCCCTGCAATGTTTGGTGAAGATCTGAGTATGTAGTTTTTGACCTTATCTGGAACCTCCCATCTGAAAATTTGAAAATTCCTAAAAAATCCGTCCAAAATCTTGATGACCCCAATCTCTTGTTTTGTACTTTTTTTCCACGTGTCTCGACCTCCAATGTATCCCTGCAAAGTTTGGTGAAGATCTGAGTATGTAGTTTTTGACCTTATATGGAACCTCCTATCTGAAAATTTGAAAATTCTTAAAAAAATCGTCCAAAATCTTGATGTCACCAATCCTATGTTTTGTATGTTTTTTCCACGTGTCTTGACATCCAATGTATCCATGCAAAGTTTGGTGAAGATCTGAGTATGTAGTTTTTGACCTTATCTGGAACCTCCCATCTGAAAATTTGAAAATTCTTAAAAAATTCGACCAAAATCTTGATGTCTCCAATCTTTTGTTTTGTACGTTTTTTCCACGTGTCTTGACACATAATGTATCCATGCAAAGTTTGGTGAAGATCTGAGTATGTAGTTTTTGACCTTATATGGAACCTCCTATCTGAAAATTTGAAAATTCTTAAAAAATTCGTCCAAAATCTTGATGTCTCCAATCTCTTGTTTTGTACGTTTTTTCCACGTGTCTTGACATCCAATGTATCCCTGCAAAGTTTGGTGAAGATCTGAGTATGTAGTTTTTGACCTTATCTGGAACCTCCCATCTGAAAATTTGAAAATTCCTAAAAAATCCGTGCAAAATCTTGATGACCCCAATCTCTTGTTTTGTACGTTTTTTCCACGTGTCTTGACATCCAATGTATCCATGCAAAGTTTGGTGAAGATCTGAGTATGTCGTTTTTGACCTTATCTGGAACCTCCCATCTGAAAATTTGAAAATTCTTAAAAAATTCGTCGAAAATCTTGATGTCTCCAATCTCTTGTTTTGTACGTTTTTTCCACGTGTCTTGACATGCAAAGTATCCCTGCAACGTTTGGTGAAGATCTGAGTATGTAGTTTTTGACCTTATCTGGAACCTCCTATCTGAAAATTTGAAAATTCTTCAAAAATTCGTCGAAAATCTTGATGTCTCCAATCTCTTGTTTTGTACGTTTTTTCCACGTGTCTTGACATCCAATGTATCCCTGCAATGTTTGGTGGAGATCTGAGTATGTAGTTTTTGACATTATCTGGGACCTCCTATCAGAAAATTTGAAAATTCTTCAAAAATTCGTCCAAAATCTTGATGTCTCCAATCTCTTGTTTTGTACGTTTTTTCCACGTGTCTCGACCTCCAATGTATCCCTGCAAAGTTTGGTGAAGATCTGAGTATGTCGTTTTTGACCTTATCTGGAACATCCTTTCTGAAAATTTGAAAATTCTTAAAAAATTCGTCGAAAATCTTGATGTCTCCAATCTCTTGTTTTGTACGTTTTTTCCACGTGTCTTGACATCCAATGTATCCCTGCAAAGTTTGGTGAACATCTGAGTATGTAGTTTTTGACCTTATATGGAACCTCCTTTCTGAAAATTTGAAAATTCTCAAAAAATTCGTCCATAATCTTGATGTCTCCAATCTCTTGTTTTGTACGTTTTTTCCACGTGTCTTGACATCCAATGTATCCCTGCAAAGTTTGGTGAAGATCTGAGTATGTAGTTTTTGACCTTATATGGAACCTCCTATCTGAAAATTTGAAAATTCTTAAAAAATTCGTCCAAAATCTTGATGTCACCAATCCTATGTTTTGTATGTTTTTTCCACGTGTCTTGACATCCAATGTATCCATGCAAAGTTTGGTGAAGATCTGAGTATGTCGTTTTTGACCTTATCTCGAACCTCCCATCTGAAAATTTGAAAATTCTTAAAAAATTCGTCGAAAATCTTGATGTCTCCAATCTCTTGTTTTGTACGTTTTTTCCACGTGTCTTGACATCCAATGTATCCCTGCAAAGTTTGGTGAAGATCTGAGTATGTAGTTTTTGACCTTATATGGAACCTCCTTTCTGAAAATTTGAAAATTCTCAAAAAATTCGTCCATAATCTTGATGTCTCCAATCTCTTGTTTTGTACGTTTTTTCCACGTGTCTTGACATCCAATGTATCCCTGCAAAGTTTGGTGAAGATCTGAGTATGTAGTTTTTGACCTTATATGGAACCATATATCTGAAAATTTGAAAATTCTTAAAAAATTCGTCCAAAATCTTGATGTCACAAATCCTATGTTTTGTATCTTTTTTCCACGTGTCTTGACATCCAATGTATCCATGCAAAGTTTGGTGAAGATCTGAGTATGTCGTTTTTGACCTTATCTGGAACCTCCCATCTGAAAATTTTGAAAATTCTTAAAAAATTCGTCGAAAATCTTGATGTCTCCGATCTCTTGTTTTGTACGTTTTTTCCACGTGTCTTGACATGCAAAGTATTCCTGCAAAGTTTGGTGAAGATCTGAGTATGTAGTTTTTGACCTCATCTGGAACCTCCTATCTGAAAATTTGAAAATTCTTAAAAAATTCGTCCAAAATCTTGATGACCCCAATCTCTTGTTTTGTACGTTTTTTCCACGTGTCTTGACATCCAATGTATCCCTGCAAAGTTGGGTGAAGATCTGAGTTTGTAGTTTTTGACCTTATATGGAACCTCCTTTCTGAAAATTTGAGAATTCTTAAAAAATTCGTCCAAAATCTTGATGTCTCCAATCTCTTGTTTTGTACGTTTTTTCCACGTGTCTTGACATCCAATGTATCCATGCAAAGTTTGGTGAAGATCTGAGTATGTCGTTTTTGACCTTATCTGGAACCTCCCATCTGAAAATTTGAAAATTCTTAAAAAATTCGTCGAAAATCTTGATGTCTCCAATCTCTTGTTTTGTACGTTTTTTCCACGTGTCTTGACATGCAAAGTATCCCTGCAACGTTTGGTGAAGATCTGAGTATGTAGTTTTTGACCTTATCTGGAACCTCCTATCTGAAAATTTGAAAATTCTTCAAAAATTCGTCGAAAATCTTGATGTCTCCAATCTCTTGTTTTGTACGTTTTTTCCACGTGTCTTGACATCCAATGTATCCCTGCAATGTTTGGTTGAGATCTGAGTATGTAGTTTTTGACCTTATCTGGAACCTCCTATCTGAAAATTTGAAAATTCTTCAAAAATTCGTCGAAAATCTTGATGTCTCCAATCTCTTGTTTTGTACGTTTTTTCCACGTGTCTCGACCTCCAATGTATCCCTGCAAAGTTTGGTGAAGATCTGAGTATGTCGTTTTTGACCTTATCTGGAACATCCTTTCTGAAAATTTGAAAATTCTTAAAAAATTCGTCGAAAATCTTGATGTCTCCAATCTCTTGTTTTGTACGTTTTTTCCACGTGTCTTGACATCCAATGTATCCCTGCAAAGTTTGGTGAAGATCTGAGTATGTAGTTTTTGACCTTATATGGAACCTCCTATCTGAAAATTTGAAAATTCTTAAAAAATTCGTCCAAAATCTTGATGTCACCAATCCTATGTTTTGTATGTTTTTTCCACGTGTCTTGACATCCAATGTATCCATGCAAAGTTTGGTGAAGATCTGAGTATGTCGTTTTTGACCTTATCTGGAACCTCCCATCTGAAAATTTGAAAATTCTTAAAAAATTCGTCGAAAATCTTGATGTCTCCGATCTCTTGTTTTGTACGTTTTTTCCACGTGTCTTGACATGCAAAGTATTCCTGCAGAGTTTGGTGAAGATCTGACTATGTAGTTTTTGACCTCATCTGGAACCTCCTATCTGAAAATTTGAAAATTCTTTAAAAATTCGTCCAAAATATTGATGTCTCCAATCTCTTGTTTTGTACGTTTTTTCCACGTGTCTTGACATCCAATGTATCCCTGCAATGTTTGGTGAAGATCTGAGTATGTAGTTTTTGACCTTATCTGGAACCTCCCATCTGAAAATTTGAAAATTCCTAAAAAATCCGTCCAAAATCTTGATGACCCCAATCTCTTGTTTTGTACGTTTTTTCCACGTGTCTTGACATCCAATGTATCCCTGCAAAGTTTGGTGAAGATCTGAGTATGTAGTTTTTGACCTTATCTGGAACCTCCTATCTGAAAATTTGAAAATTCTTAAAAAATTCGTCCAAAATCTTGATGTCTCCAATCTCTTGTTTTGTACGTTTTTTCCACGTGTCTTGATATCCAATGTATCCCTGCAAAGTTTGGTGAAGATCTGAGTATGTCGTTTTTGACCTTATCTGGAACATCCTTTCTGAAAATTTGAAAATTGTTAAAAAATTCGTCCAAAATCTTGATGTCTCCAATCTCTTTTTTGTACGTTTTTTCCACGTGTCTTGACATCCAATGTATCCCTGCAAAGTTTGGTGAAGATCTGAGTATGTAGTTTTTGACCTTATCTGGAACCTCCCATCTGAAAATTTGAAAATTCTTAAAAAATTCGACCAAAATCTTGATGTCTCCAATCTTTTGTTTTGTACGTTTTTTCCACGTGTCTTGACACATAATGTATCCATGCAAAGTTTGGTGAAGATCTGAGTATGTAGTTTTTGACCTTATATGGAACCTCCTATCTGAAAATTTGAAAATTCTTAAAAAATTCGTCCAAAATCTTGATGTCTCCAATCTCTTGTTTTGTACGTTTTTTCCACGTGTCTTGACATCCAATGTATCCCTGCAAAGTTTGGTGAAGATCTGAGTATGTAGTTTTTGACCTTATCTGGAACCTCCCATCTGAAAATTTGAAAATTCCTAAAAAATCCGTGCAAAATCTTGATGACCCCAATCTCTTGTTTTGTACGTTTTTTCCACGTGTCTTGACATCCAATGTATCCATGCAAAGTTTGGTGAAGATCTGAGTATGTCGTTTTTGACCTTATCTGGAACCTCCCATCTGAAAATTTGAAAATTCTTAAAAAATTCGTCGAAAATCTTGATGTCTCCAATCTCTTGTTTTGTACGTTTTTTCCACGTGTCTTGACATGCAAAGTATCCCTGCAACGTTTGGTGAAGATCTGAGTATGTAGTTTTTGACCTTATCTGGAACCTCCTATCTGAAAATTTGAAAATTCTTCAAAAATTCGTCGAAAATCTTGATGTCTCCAATCTCTTGTTTTGTACGTTTTTTCCACGTGTCTTGACATCCAATGTATCCCTGCAATGTTTGGTGGAGATCTGAGTATGTAGTTTTTGACCTTATCTGGGACCTCCTATCAGAAAATTTGAAAATTCTTCAAAAATTCGTCCAAAATCTTGATGTCTCCAATCTCTTGTTTTGTACGTTTTTTCCACGTGTCTCGACCTCCAATGTATCCCTGCAAAGTTTGGTGAAGATCTGAGTATGTCGTTTTTGACCTTATCTGGAACATCCTTTCTGAAAATTTGAAAATTCTTAAAAAATTCGTCGAAAATCTTGATGTCTCCAATCTCTTGTTTTGTACGTTTTTTCCACGTGTCTTGACATCCAATGTATCCCTGCAAAGTTTGGTGAAGATCTGAGTATGTAGTTTTTGACCTTATATGGAACCTCCCATCTGAAAATTTGAAAATTCCTAAAAAATCCGTCCAAAATCTTGATGACCCCAATCTCTTGTTTGTACTTTTTTTCCACGTGTCTTGACATCCAATGTATCCCTGCAAAGTTTGGTGAAGATCTGAGTATGTAGTTTTTGATCTTATCTGGAACCTCCTATCTGAAAATTTGAAAATTCTTAAAAAATTCGTCCAAAATCTTGATGTCTCCAATCTCTTGTTTTGTACGTTTTTTCCACGTGTCTTGATATCCAATGTATCCCTGCAAAGTTTGGTGAAGATCTGAGTATGTTGTTTTTGACCTTATCTGGAACATCCTTTCTGAAAATTTGAAAATTGTTAAAAAATTCGTCCAAAATCTTGATGTCTCCTATCTCTTGTTTTGTACGTTTTTTTCACGTGTCTTGACATCCAATGTATCCCTGCAAAGTTTGGTGAAGATCTGAGTATGTAGTTTTTGACCTTATCTGGAACCTCCCATCTGAAAATTTGAAAATTCTTAAAAAATTCGACCAATATCTTGATGTCTCCAATCTCTTGTTTTGTACGTTTTTTCCACGTGTCTTGACACATAATGTATCCATGCAAAGTTTGGTGAAGATCTGAGTATGTAGTTTTTGACCTTATATGGAACCTCCTATCTGAAAATTTAAAAATTCTTAAAAAATTCGTCCAAAATCTTGATGTCTCCAATCTCTTGTTTTGTACGTTTTTTCCACGTGTCTTGACATCCAATGTATCCCTGCAAAGTTTGGTGAAGATCTGAGTATGTAGTTTTTGACCTTATCTGGAACCTCCCATCTGAAAATTTGAAAATTCTTAAAAAATTCGACCAAAATCTTGATGTCTCCAATCTTTTGTTTTGTACGTTTTTTCCACGTGTCTTGACACATAATGTATCCATGCAAAGTTTGGTGAAGATCTGAGTATGTAGTTTTTGACCTTATATGGAACCTCCTATCTGAAAATTTGAAAATTCTTAAAAAATTCGTCCAAAATCTTGATGTCTCCAATCTCTTGTTTTGTACGTTTTTTCCACGTGTCTTGACATCCAATGTATCCCTGCAAAGTTTGGTGAAGATCTGAGTATGTAGTTTTTGACCTTATCTGGAACCTCCCATCTGAAAATTTGAAAATTCCTAAAAAATCCGTGCAAAATCTTGATGACCCCAATCTCTTGTTTTGTACGTTTTTTCCACGTGTCTTGACATCCAATGTATTCCTGCAATGTTTGGTGAAGATCTGAGTATGTAGTTTTTGACCTTATATGGAACCTCCTATCTGAAAATTTGAAAATTCTTAAAAAATTCGACCAAAATCTTGATGTTCCGAATCCTATGTTTTGTAAGTTTTTTCCACGTGTCTTGACATCCAATGTATCCATGCAAAGTTTGGTGAAGATCTGAGTATGTAGTTTTTGACCTTATATTGAACCTCCCATCTGAAAATTTGAAAATTCTTAAAAAATTCGTCGAAAATCTTGATGTCTCCAATCTTTTGTTTTGTACGTTTTTTCCACGTGTCTTGACATGCAAAGTATCCCTGCAACGTTTGGTGAAGATCTGAGTATGTAGTTTTTGACCTTATCTGGAACCTCCTATCTGAAAATTTGAAAATTCTTAAAAAATTCGTCCAAAATGTTGATGTCTCCAATCTCTTGTTTTGTACGTTTTTCCCACGTGTCTTGACATCCAATGTATCCCTGCAAAGTTTGGTGAAGATCTGAGTATGTCGTTTTTGACCTTATCTGGAACCTCCCATCTGAAAATTTGAAAATTCTTAAAAAATTCGTCGAAAATCTTGATGTCTCCAATCTTTTGTTTTGTACGTTTTTTCCACGTGTCTTGACATGCAAAGTATCCCTGCAACGTTTGGTGAAGATCTGAGTATGTAGTTTTTGACCTTATCTGGAACCTCCTATCTGAAAATTTGAAAATTCTTAAAAAATTCGTCCATAATCTTGATGTCTCCAATCTCTTGTTTTGTACGTTTTTTCCACGTGTCTTGACATCCAATGTATCCCTGCAAAGTTTGGTGAAGATCTGAGTATGTAGTTTTTGACCTTATATGGAACCTCCTATCTGAAAATTTGAAAATTCTTAAAAAATTCGTCCAAAATCTTGATGTCACCAATCCTATGTTTTGTATGTTTTTTCCACGTGTCTTGACATCCAATGTATCCATGCAAAGTTTGGTGAAGATCTGAGTATGTCGTTTTTGACCTTATCTGGAACCTCCCATCTGAAAATTTGAAAATTCTTAAAAAATTCGTCGAAAATCTTGATGTCTCCGATCTCTTGTTTTGTACGTTTTTTCCACGTGTCTTGACATGCAAAGTATTCCTGCAAAGTTTGGTGAAGATCTGAGTATGTAGTTTTTGACCTCATCTGGAACCTCCTATCTGAAAATTTGAAAATTCTTAAAAAATTCGTCCAAAATTTTGATGTCTCCAATCTCTTGTTTTGTACGTTTTTTCCACGTGTCTTGACATCCAATGTATCCCTGCAATGTTTGGTGAAGATCTGAGTATGTAGTTTTTGACCTTATCTGGAACCTCCCATCTGAAAATTTGAAAATTCCTAAAAAATCCGTCCAAAATCTTGATGACCCCAATCTCTTGTTTTGTACGTTTTTTCCACGTGTCTTGACATCCAATGTATCCCTGCAAAGTTTGGTGAAGATCTGAGTATGTCGTTTTTGACCTTATCTGGAACCTCCTATCTGAAAATTTGAAAATTCTTAAAAAATTCGTCCAAAATCTTGATGTCTCCAATCTCTTGTTTTGTACGTTTTTTCCACGTGTCTTGATATCCAATGTATCCCTGCAAAGTTTGGTGAAGATCTGAGTATGTCGTTTTTGACCTTATCTGGAACATCCTTTCTGAAAATTTGAAAATTGTTAAAAAATTCGTCCAAAATCTTGATGTCTCCAATCTCTTTTTTGTACGTTTTTTCCACGTGTCTTGACATCCAATGTATCCCTGCAAAGTTTGGTGAAGATCTGAGTATGTAGTTTTTGACCTTATCTGGAACCTCCCATCTGAAAATTTGAAAATTCTTAAAAAATTCGACCAAAATCTTGATGTCTCCAATCTTTTGTTTTGTACGTTTTTTCCACGTGTCTTGACACATAATGTATAAATGCAAAGTTTGGTGAAGATCTGAGTATGTAGTTTTTGACCTTATATGGAACCTCCTATCTGAAAATTTGAAAATTCTTAAAAAATTCGTCCAAAATCTTGATGTCTCCAATCTCTTGTTTTGTACGTTTTTTCCACGTGTCTTGACATCCAATGTATCCCTGCAAAGTTTGGTGAAGATCTGAGTATGTAGTTTTTGACCTTATCTGGAACCTCCCATCTGAAAATTTGAAAATTCCTAAAAAATCCGTGCAAAATCTTGATGACCCCAATCTCTTGTTTTGTACGTTTTTTCCACGTGTCTTGACATCCAATGTATCCATGCAAAGTTTGGTGAAGATCTGAGTATGTCGTTTTTGACCTTATCTGGAACCTCCAATCTGAAAATTTGAAAATTCTTAAAAAATTCGTCGAAAATCTTGATGTCTCCAATCTCTTGTTTTGTACGTTTTTTCCACGTGTCTTGACATGCAAAGTATCCCTGCAACGTTTGGTGAAGATCTGAGTATGTAGTTTTTGACCTTATCTGGAACCTCCTATCTGAAAATTTGAAAATTCTTCAAAAATTCGTCGAAAATCTTGATGTCTCCAATCTCTTGTTTTGTACGTTTTTTCCACGTGTCTTGACATCCAATGTATCCCTGCAATGTTTGGTGGAGATCTGAGTATGTAGTTTTTGACCTTATCTGGGACCTCCTATCAGAAAATTTGAAAATTCTTCAAAAATTCGTCCAAAATCTTGATGTCTCCAATCTCTTGTTTTGTACGTTTTTTCCACGTGTCTCGACCTCCAATGTATCCCTGCAAAGTTTGGTGAAGATCTGAGTATGTCGTTTTTGACCTTATCTGGAACATCCTTTCTGAAAATTTGAAAATTCTTAAAAAATTCGTCGAAAATCTTGATGTCTCCAATCTCTTGTTTTGTACGTTTTTTCCACGTGTCTTGACATCCAATGTATCCCTGCAAAGTTTGGTGAAGATCTGAGTATGTAGTTTTTGACCTTATATGGAACCTCCTTTCTGAAAATTTGAAAATTCTCAAAAAATTCGTCCATAATCTTGATGTCTCCAATCTCTTGTTTTGTACGTTTTTTCCACGTGTCTTGACATCCAATGTATCCCTGCAAAGTTTGGTGAAGATCTGAGTATGTAGTTTTTGACCTTATATGGAACCTCCTATCTGAAAATTTGAAAATTCTTAAAAAATTCGTCCAAAATCTTGATGTCACCAATCCTATGTTTTGTATGTTTTTTCCACGTGTCTTGACATCCAATGTATCCATGCAAAGTTTGGTGAAGATCTGAGTATGTCGTTTTTGACCTTATCTGGAACCTCCCATCTGAAAATTTGAAAATTCTTAAAAAAATCGTCGAAAATCTTGATGTCTCCGATCTCTTGTTTTGTACGTTTTTTCCACGTGTCTTGACATGCAAAGTATTCCTGCAAAGTTTGGTGAAGATCTGAGTATGTAGTTTTTGACCTCATCTGGAACCTCCTATCTGAAAATTTGAAAATTCTTAAAAAATTCGCCAAAAATTTTGATGTCTCCAATCTCTTGTTTTGTACGTTTTTTCCACGTGTCTTGACATCCAATGTATCCCTGCAAAGTTTGGTGAAGATCTGAGTATGTAGTTTTTGACCTTATCTGGAACCTCCTATCTGAAAATTTGAAAATTCTTAAAAAATTCGTCCAAAATCTTGATGTCTCCAATCTCTTGTTTTGTACGTTTTTTCCACGTGTCTTGATATCCAATGTATCCCTGCAAAGTTTGGTGAAGATCTGAGTATGTCGTTTTTGACCTTATCTGGAACATCCTTTCTGAAAATTTGAAAATTGTTAAAAAATTCGTCCAAAATCTTGATGTCTCCAATCTCTTTTTTGTACGTTTTTTCCACGTGTCTTGACATCCAATGTATCCCTGCAAAGTTTGGTGAAGATCTGAGTATGTAGTTTTTGACCTTATCTGGAACCTCCCATCTGAAAATTTGAAAATTCTTAAAAAATTCGACCAAAATCTTGATGTCTCCAATCTTTTGTTTTGTACGTTTTTTCCACGTGTCTTGACACATAATGTATCCATGCAAAGTTTGGTGAAGATCTGAGTATGTAGTTTTTGATCTTATATGGAACCTCCTATCTGAAAATTTGAAAATTCTTAAAAAATTCGTCCAAAATCTTGATGTCTCCAATCTCTTGTTTTGTACGTTTTTTCCACGTGTCTTGACATCCAATGTATCCCTGCAAAGTTTGGTGAAGATCTGAGTATGTAGTTTTTGACCTTATCTGGAACCTCCCATCTGAAAATTTGAAAATTCCTAAAAAATCCGTGCAAAATCTTGATGACCCCAATCTCTTGTTTTGTACGTTTTTTCCACGTGTCTTGACATCCAATGTATTCCTGCAATGTTTGGTGAAGATCTGAGTATGTAGTTTTTGACCTTATATGGAACCTCCTATCTGAAAATTTGAAAATTCTTAAAAAATTCGACCAAAATCTTGATGTTCCGAATCCTATGTTTTGTATGTTTTTTCCACGTGTCTTGACATCCAATGTATCCATGCAAAGTTTGGTGAAGATCTGAGTATGTAGTTTTTGACCTTATATTGAACCTCCCATCTGAAAATTTGAAAATTCTTAAAAAATTCGTCCAAAATCTTGATGACCCCAATCTCTTGTTTTGTACGTTTTTTCCACGTGTCTTGACATCCAAAGTATCCCTGCAAAGTTTGGTGAAGATCTGAGTATGTAGTTTTTGACCTTATATGGAACCTCCTTTCTGAAAATTTGAGAATTCTTAAAAAATTCGTCCAAAATCTTGATGTCTCCAATCTCTTGTTTTGTACGTTTTTTCCACGTGTCTTGACATCCAATGTATCCATGCAAAGTTTGGTGAAGATCTGAGTATGTCGTTTTTGACCTTATCTGGAACCTCCCATCTGAAAATTTGAAAATTCTTAAAAAATTCGTCGAAAATCTTGATGTCTCCAATCTTTTGTTTTGTACGTTTTTTCCACGTGTCTTGACATGCAAAGTATCCCTGCAACGTTTGGTGAAGTTCTGAGTATGTAGTTTTTGACCTTATCTGGAACCTCCTATCTGAAAATTTGAAAATTCTTCAAAAATTCGTCGAAAATCTTGATGTCTCCAATCTCTTGTTTTGTACGTTTTTTCCACGTGTCTTGACATCCAATGTATTCCTGCAATGTTTGGTGGAGATCTGAGTATGTAGTTTTAGACCTTATCTGGAACCTCCTATCTGAAAATTTGAAAATTCTTCAAAAATTCGTCCAAAATCTTGATGTCTCCAATCTCTTGTTTTGTACGTTTTTTCCACGTGTCTCGACCTCCAATGGATCCCTGCAAAGTTTGGTGAAGATCTGAGTATGTCGTTTTTGACCTTATCTGGAACATCCTTTCTGAAAATTTGAAAATTCTTAAAAAATTCGTCGAAAATCTTGATGTCTCCAATCTCTTGTTTTGTACGTTTTTTCCACGTGTCTTGACATCCAATGTATCCCTGCAAAGTTTGGTGAAGATCTGAGTATGTAGTTTTTGACCTCATCTGGAACCTCCTATCGGAAAATTTGAAAATTCTTAAAAAATTCGTCCAAAATCTTGATGACTCCAATCTCTTGTTTTGTACGTTTTTTCCACGTGTCTTGACATCCAATGTATCCCTGCAATGTTTGGTGAAGATCTGAGTATGTAGTTTTTGACCTTATCTGGAACCTCCCATCTGAAAATTTGAAAATTCTCAAAAAATTCGTCCAAAATCTTGATGACCCCAATCTCTTGTTTTGTACGTTTTTTCCACGTGTCTTGACATCCAATGTATCCCTGCAAAGTTTGGTGAAGATCTGAGTATGTAGTTTTTGATCTTATCTGGAACCTCCTATCTGAAAATTTGAAAATTCTTAAAAAATTCGTCCAAAATCTTGATGTCTCCAATCTCTTGTTTTGTACGTTTTTTCCACGTGTCTTGATATCCAATGTATCCCTGCAAAGTTTGGTGAAGATCTGAGTATGTCGTTTTTGACCTTATCTGGAACATCCTTTCTGAAAATTTGAAAATTGTTAAAAAATTCGTCCAAAATCTTGATGTCTCCTATCTCTTGTTTTGTACGTTTTTTCCACGTGTCTTGACATCCAATGTATCCCTGCAAAGTTTGGTGAAGATCTGAGTATGTAGTTTTTGACCTTATCTGGAACCTCCCATCTGAAAATTTGAAAATTCTTAAAAAATTCGACCAATATCTTGATGTCTCCAATCTCTTGTTTTGTACGTTTTTTCCACGTGTCTTGACACATAATGTATCCATGCAAAGTTTGGTGAAGATCTGAGTATGTAGTTTTTGACCTTATATGGAACCTCCTATCTGAAAATTTAAAAATTCTTAAAAAATTCGTCCAAAATCTTGATGTCTCCAATCTCTTGTTTTGTACGTTTTTTCCACGTGTCTTGACATCCAATGTATCCCTGCAAAGTTTGGTGAAGATCTGAGTATGTAGTTTTTGACCTTATCTGGAACCTCCCATCTGAAAATTTGAAAATTCCTAAAAAATCCGTCCAAAATCTTGATGACCCCAATCTCTTGTTTTGTACGTTTTTTCCACGTGTCTTGACATTCAATGTATCCCTGCAAAGTTTGGTGAAGATCTGAGTATGTAGTTTTTGACCTTATATGGAACCTCCTATCTGAAAATTTAAAAATTCTTAAAAAATTCGTCCAAAATCTTGATGTCTCCAATCTCTTGTTTTGTACGTTTTTTCCACGTGTCTTGACATCCAATGTATCCCTGCAAAGTTTGGTGAAGATCTGAGTATGTAGTTTTTGACCTTATCTGGAACCTCCCATCTGAAAATTTGAAAATTCCTAAAAAATCCGTGCAAAATCTTGATGACCCCAATCTCTTGTTTTGTACGTTTTTTCCACGTGTCTTGACATCCAATGTATTCCTGCAATGTTTGGTGAAGATCTGAGTATGTAGTTTTTGACCTTATATGGAACCTCCTATCTGAAAATTTGAAAATTCTTAAAAAATTCGACCAAAATCTTGATGTTCCGAATCCTATGTTTTGTATGTTTTTTCCACGTGTCTTGACATCCAATGTATCCATGCAAAGTTTGGTGAAGATCTGAGTATGTAGTTTTTGACCTTATATTGAACCTCCCATCTGAAAATTTGAAAATTCTTAAAAATTTCGTCCAAAATCTTGATGACCCCAATCTCTTGTTTTGTACGTTTTTTCCACGTGTCTTGACATCCAAAGTATCCCTGCAAAGTTTGGTGAAGATCTGAGTATGTAGTTTTTGACCTTATATGGAACCTCCTTTCTGAAAATTTGAGAATTCTTAAAAAATTCGTCCAAAATCTTGATGTCTCCAATCTCTTGTTTTGTACGTTTTTTCCACGTGTCTTGACATCCAATGTATCCATGCAAAGTTTGGTGAAGATCTGAGTATGTCGTTTTTGACCTTATCTGGAACCTCCCATCTGAAAATTTGAAAATTCTTAAAAAATTCGTCGAAAATCTTGATGTCTCCAATCTTTTGTTTTGTACGTTTTTTTTACGTGTCTTGACATGCAAAGTATCCCTGCAACGTTTGGTGAAGATCTGAGTATGTAGTTTTTGACCTTATCTGGAACCTCCTATCTGAAAATTTGAAAATTCTTCAAAAATTCGTCGAAAATCTTGATGTCTCCAATCTCTTGTTTTGTACGTTTTTTCCACGTGTCTTGACATCCAATGTATTCCTGCAATGTTTGGTGGAGATCTGAGTATGTAGTTTTAGACCTTATCTGGAACCTCCTATCTGAAAATTTGAAAATTCTTCAAAAATTCGTCCAAAATCTTGATGTCTCCAATCTCTTGTTTTGTACGTTTTTTCCACGTGTCTCGACCTCCAATGGATCCCTGCAAAGTTTGGTGAAGATCTGAGTATGTCGTTTTTGACCTTATCTGGAACATCCTTTCTGAAAATTTGAAAATTCTTAAAAAATTCGTCGAAAATCTTGATGTCTCCAATCTCTTGTTTTGTACGTTTTTTCCACGTGTCTTGACATCCAATGTATCCCTGCAAAGTTTGGTGAAGATCTGAGTATGTAGTTTTTGACCTTATATGGAACCTCCTATCTGAAAATTTGAAAATTCTTAAAAAATTCGTCCAAAATCTTGATGTCTCCAATCTCTTGTTTTGTACGTTTTTTCCACGTGTCTCGACCTCCAATGGATCCCTGCAAAGTTTGGTGAAGATCTGAGTATGTCGTTTTTGACCTTATCTGGAACCTCCCATCTGAAAATTTGAAAATTCTTAAAAAATTCGTCGAAAATCTTGATGTCTCCGATCTCTTGTTTTGTACGTTTTTTCCACGTGTCTTGACATGCAAAGTATTCCTGCAAAGTTTGGTGAAGATCTGAGTATGTCGTTTTTGACCTTATCTGGAACCTCTCATCTGAAAATTTGAAAATTCTTAAAAAATTCGTCGAAAATCTTGATGTCTCCAATCTTTTGTTTTGTACGTTTTTTCCACGTGTCTTGACATGCAAAGTATCCCTGCAACGTTTGGTGAAGATCTGAGTATGTAGTTTTTGACCTTATCTGGAACCTCCTATCTGAAAATTTGAAAATTCTTCAAAAATTCGTCGAAAATCTTGATGTCTCCAATCTCTTGTTTTGTACGTTTTTTCCACGTGTCTTGACATCCAATGTATTCCTGCAATGTTTGGTGGAGATCTGAGTATGTAGTTTTAGACCTTATCTGGAACCTCCTATCTGAAAATTTGAAAATTCTTCAAAAATTCGTCCAAAATCTTGATGTCTCCAATCTCTTGTTTTGTACGTTTTTTCCACGTGTCTCGACCTCCAATGGATCCCTGCAAAGTTTGGTGAAGATCTGAGTATGTCGTTTTTGACCTTATCTGGAACATCCTTTCTGAAAATTTGAAAATTCTTAAAAAATTCGTCGAAAATCTTGATGTCTCCAATCTCTTGTTTTGTACGTTTTTTCCACGTGTCTTGACATCCAATGTATCCCTGCAAAGTTTGGTGAAGATCTGAGTATGTAGTTTTTGACCTTATATGGAACCTCCTATCTGAAAATTTGAAAATTCTTAAAAAATTCGTCCAAAATCTTGATGTCTCCAATCTCTTGTTTTGTACGTTTTTTCCACGTGTCTCGACCTCCAATGGATCCCTGCAAAGTTTGGTGAAGATCTGAGTATGTCGTTTTTGACCTTATCTGGAACCTCCCATCTGAAAATTTGAAAATTCTTAAAAAATTCGTCGAAAATCTTGATGTCTCCGATCTCTTGTTTTGTACGTTTTTTCCACGTGTCTTGACATGCAAAGTATTCCTGCAAAGTTTGGTGAAGATCTGAGTATGTAGTTTTTGACCTCATCTGGAACCTCCTATCTGAAAATTTGAAAATTCTTAAAAAATTCGTCCAAAATCTTGATGTCTCCAATCTCTTGTTTTGTACGTTTTTTCCACGTGTCTTGACATCCAATGTATCCCTGCAAAGTTTGGTGAAGATCTGAGTATGTAGTTTTTGACCTTATCTGGAACCTCCCATCTGAAAATTTGAAAATTCCTAAAAAATCCGTCCAAAATCTTGATGACCCCAATCTCTTGTTTTGTACTTTTTTTCCACGTGTCTCGACCTCCAATGTATCCCTGCAAAGTTTGGTGAAGATCTGAGTATGTAGTTTTTGACCTTATATGGAACCTCCTATCTGAAAATTTGAAAATTCTTAAAAAATTCGTCCAAAATCTTGATGTCACCAATCCTATGTTTTGTATGTTTTTTCCACGTGTCTTGACATCCAATGTATCCATGCAAAGTTTGGTGAAGATCTGAGTATGTCGTTTTTGACCTTATCTGGAACCTCCCATCTGAAAATTTGAAAATTCTTAAAAAATTCGTCGAAAATCTTGATGTCTCCGATCTCTTGTTTTGTACGTTTTTTCCACGTGTCTTGACATGCAAAGTATTCCTGCAAAGTTTGGTGAAGATCTGAGTATGTAGTTTTTGACCTCATCTGGAACCTCCTATCTGAAAATTTGAAAATTCTTAAAAAATTCGTCCAAAATTTTGATGTCTCCAATCTCTTGTTTTGTACGTTTTTTCCACGTGTCTTGACATCCAATGTATTCCTGCAATGTTTGGTGGAGATCTGAGTATGTAGTTTTAGACCTTATCTGGAACCTCCTATCTGAAAATTTGAAAATTCTTCAAAAATTCGTCCAAAATCTTGATGTCTCCAATCTCTTGTTTTGTACGTTTTTTCCACGTGTCTCGACCTCCAATGGATCCCTGCAAAGTTTGGTGAAGATCTGAGTATGTCGTTTTTGACCTTATCTGGAACATCCTTTCTGAAAATTTGAAAATTCTTAAAAAATTCGTCCAAAATCTTGATGTCTCCAATCTCTTGTTTTGTACGTTTTTTCCACGTGTCTTGATATCCAATGTATCCCTGCAAAGTTTGGTGAAGATCTGAGTATGTCGTTTTTGACCTTATCTGGAACATCCTTTCTGAAAATTTGAAAATTGTTAAAAAATTCGTCCAAAATCTTGATGTCTCCAATCTCTTTTTTGTACGTTTTTTCCACGTGTCTTGACATCCAATGTATCCCTGCAAAGTTTGGTGAAGATCTGAGTATGTAGTTTTTGACCTCATCTGGAACCTCCCATCTGAAAATTTGAAAATTCTTAAAAAATTCGACCAAAATCTTGATGTCTCCAATCTTTTGTTTTGTACGTTTTTTCCACGTGTCTTGACACATAATGTATCCATGCAAAGTTTGGTGAAGATCTGAGTATGTAGTTTTTGACCTTATATGGAACCTCCTATCTGAAAATTTGAAAATTCTTAAAAAATTCGTCCAAAATCTTGATGTCTCCAATCTCTTGTTTTGTACGTTTTTTCCACGTGTCTTGACATCCAATGTATCCCTGCAAAGTTTGGTGAAGATCTGAGTATGTAGTTTTTGACCTTATCTGGAACCTCCCATCTGAAAATTTGAAAATTCCTAAAAAATCCGTGCAAAATCTTGATGACCCCAATCTCTTGTTTTGTACGTTTTTTCCACGTGTCTTGACATCCAATGTATTCCTGCAATGTTTGGTGAAGATCTGAGTATGTAGTTTTTGACCTTATATGGAACCTCCTATCTGAAAATTTGAAAATTCTTAAAAAATTCGACCAAAATCTTGATGTTCCGAATCCTATGTTTTGTATGTTTTTTCCACGTGTCTTGACATCCAATGTATCCATGCAAAGTTTGGTGAAGATCTGAGTATGTAGTTTTTGACCTTATATTGAACCTCCCATCTGAAAATTTGAAAATTCTTAAAAAATTCGTCGAAAATCTTGATGACCCCAATCTCTTGTTTTGTACGTTTTTTCCACGTGTCTTGACATCCAAAGTATCCCTGCAAAGTTTGGTGAAGATCTGAGTATGTAGTTTTTGACCTTATATGGAACATCCTTTCTGAAAATTTGAAAATTCTTAAAAAATTCGTCGAAAATCTTGATGTCTCCAATCTCTTGTTTTGTACGTTTTTTCCACGTGTCTTGACATCCAAAGTATCCCTGCAAAGTTTGGTGAAGATCTGAGTATGTCGTTTTTGACCTTATTTGGAACATCCTTTCTGAAAATTTGAAAATTGTTAAAAAATTCGTCCAAAATCTTGATGACCCCAATCTCTTGTTTTGTACGTTTTTTCCACGTGTCTTGACATCCAATGTATCCCTGCAAAGTTTGGTGAAGATCTGAGTATGTAGTTTTTGACCTTATCTGGAACCTCCCATCTGAAAATTTGAAAATTCTTAAAAAATTCGACCAAAATCTTGATGTCTCCAATCTTTTGTTTTGTACGTTTTTTCCACGTGTATTGACATGCAAAGTATTCCTGCAAAGTTTGGTGAAGATCTGAGTATGTAGTTTTTGACCTCATCTGGAACCTCCTATCTGAAAATTTGAAAATTCTTAAAAAATTCGTCCAAAATCTTGATGTCTCCAATCTCTTGTTTTGTACGTTTTTTCCACGTGTCTTGACATCCAATGTATCCCTGCAATGTTTGGTGAAGATCTGAGTATGTAGTTTTTGACCTTATCTGGAACCTCCCATCTGAAAATTTGAAAATTCCTAAAAAATCCGTCCAAAATCTTGATGACCCCAATCTCTTGTTTTGTACTTTTTTTCCACGTGTCTCGACCTCCAATGTATCCCTGCAAAGTTTGGTGAAGATCTGAGTATGTAGTTTTTGACCTTATATGGAACCTCCTATCTGAAAATTTGAAAATTCTTAAAAAATTCGTCCAAAATCTTGATGTCACCAATCCTATGTTTTGTATGTTTTTTCCACGTGTCTTGACATCCAATGTATCCATGCAAAGTTTGGTGAAGATCTGAGTATGTCGTTTTTGACCTTATCTGGAACCTCCCATCTGAAAATTTGAAAATTCTTAAAAAATTCGTCGAAAATCTTGATGTCTCCGATCTCTTGTTTTCTACGTTTTTTCCACGTGTCTTGACATGCAAAGTATTCCTGCAAAGTTTGGTGAAGATCTGAGTATGTAGTTTTTGACCTCATCTGGTACCTCCTATCTGAAAATTTGAAAATTCTTAAAAAATTCGTCCAAAATTTTGATGTCTCCAATCTCTTGTTTTGTACGTTTTTTCCACGTGTCTTGACATCCAATGTATCCCTGCAATGTTTGGTGAAGATCTGAGTATGTAGTTTTTGACCTTATCTGGAACCTCCCATCTGAAAATTTGAAAATTCCTAAAAAATCCGTCCAAAATCTTGATGACCCCAATCTCTTGTTTTGTACGTTTTTTCCACGTGTCTTGACATCCAATGTATCCCTGCAAAGTTTGGTGAAGATCTGAGTATGTAGTTTTTGACCTTATCTGGAACCTCCTATCTGAAAATTTGAAAATTCTTAAAAAATTCGTCCAAAATCTTGATGTCTCCAATCTCTTGTTTTGTACGTTTTTTCCACGTGTCTTGATATCCAATGTATCCCTGCAAAGTTTGGTGAAGATGTGAGTATGTCGTTTTTGACCTTATCTGGAACATCCTTTCTGAAAATTTGAAAATTGTTAAAAAATTCGTCCACAATCTTGATGTCTCCAATCTCTTTTTTGTACGTTTTTTCCACGTGTCTTGACATCCAATGTATCCCTGCAAAGTTTGGTGAAGATCTGAGTATGTAGTTTTTGACCTTATCTGGAACCTCCCATCTGAAAATTTGAAAATTCTTAAAAAATTCGTCCAAAATCTTGATGTCTCCAATCTTTTGTTTTGTACGTTTTTTCCACGTGTCTTGACACATAATGTATCCATGCAAAGTTTGGTGAAGATCTGAGTATGTAGTTTTTGACCTTATATGGAACCTCCTATCTGAAAATTTGAAAATTCTTAAAAAATTCGTCCAAAATCTTGATGTCTCCAATCTCTTGTTTTGTACGTTTTTTCCACGTGTCTTGACATCCAATGTATCCCTGCAAAGTTTGGTGAAGATCTGAGTATGTAGTTTTTGACCTTATCTGGAACCTCCCATCTGAAAATTTGAAAATTCCTAAAAAATCCGTGCAAAATCTTGATGACCCCAATCTCTTGTTTTGTACGTTTTTCCACGTGTCTTGACATCCAATGTATCCATGCAAAGTTTGGTGAAGATCTGAGTATGTCGTTTTTGACCTTATCTGGAACCTCCCATCTGAAAATTTGAAAATTCTTAAAAAATTCGTCGAAAATCTTGATGTCTCCAATCTCTTGTTTTGTACGTTTTTTCCACGTGTCTTGACATGCAAAGTATCCCTGCAACGTTTGGTGAAGATCTGAGTATGTAGTTTTTGACCTTATCTGGAACCTCCTATCTGAAAATTTGAAAATTCTTCAAAAATTCGTCGAAAATCTTGATGTCTCCAATCTCTTGTTTTGTACGTTTCTTCCACGTGTCTTGACATCCAATGTATCCCTGCAATGTTTGGTGGAGATCTGAGTATGTAGTTTTTGACCTTATCTGGGACCTCCTATCAGAAAATTTGAAAATTCTTCAAAAATTCGTCCAAAATCTTGATGTCTCCAATCTCTTGTTTTATACGTTTTTTCCACGTGTCTCGACCTCCAATGTATCCCTGCAAAGTTTGGTGAAGATCTGAGTATGTCGTTTTTGACCTTATCTGGAACATCCTTTCTGAAAATTTGAAAATTCTTAAAAAATTCGTCGAAAATCTTGATGTCTCCAATCTCTTGTTTTGTACGTTTTTTCCACGTGTCTTGACATCCAATGTATCCCTGCAAAGTTTGGTGAAGATCTGAGTATGTAGTTTTTGACCTTATATGGAACCTCCTTTCTGAAAATTTGAAAATTCTCAAAAAATTCGTCCATAATCTTGATGTCTCCAATCTCTTGTTTTGTACGTTTTTTCCACGTGTCTTGACATCCAATGTATCCCTGCAAACTTTGGTGAAAATCTGAGTATGTAGTTTTTGACCTTATATGGAACCTCCTATCTGAAAATTTGAAAATTCTTAAAAAATTCGTCCAAAATCTTGATGTCACCAATCCTATGTTTTGTATGTTTTTTCCACGTGTCTTGACATCCAATGTATCCATGCAAAGTTTGGTGAAGATCTGAGTATGTCGTTTTTGACCTTATCTGGAACCTCCCATCTGAAAATTTGAAAATTCTTAAAAAATTCGTCGAAAATCTTGATGTCTCCGATCTCTTGTTTTGTACGTTTTTTCCACGTGTCTTGACATGCAAAGTATTCCTGCAAAGTTTGGTGAAGATCTGAGTATGTAGTTTTTGACCTTATATGGAACCTCCTATCTGAAAATTTGAAAATTCTTAAAAAATTCGTCCAAAATCTTGATGTCTCCAATCTCTTGTTTTGTACGTTTTTTCCACGTGTCTTGACATCCAATGTATCCCTGCAAAGTTTGGTGAAGATCTGAGTATGTAGTTTTTGACCTTATCTGGAACCTCCGATCTGAAAATTTGAAAATTCCTAAAAAATCCGTGCAAAATCTTGATGACCCCAATCTCTTGTTTTGTACGTTTTTTCCACGTGTCTTGACATCCAATGTATCCATGCAAAGTTTGGTGAAGATCTGAGTATGTCGTTTTTGACCTTATCTGGAACCTCCCATCTGAAAATTTGAAAATTCTTAAAAAATTCGTCGAAAATCTTGATGTCTCCAATCTCTTGTTTTGTACGTTTTTTCCACGTGTCTTGACATGCAAAGTATTCCTGCAACGTTTGGTGAAGATCTGAGTATGTAGTTTTTGACCTTATCTGGAACCTCCTATCTGAAAATTTGAAAATTCTTCAAAAATTCGTCGAAAATCTTGATGTCTCCAATCTCTTGTTTTGTACGTTTTTTCCACGTGTCTTGACATCCAATGTATCCCTGCAATGTTTGGTGGAGATCTGAGTATGTAGTTTTTGACCTTATCTGGGACCTCCTATCAGAAAATTTGAAAATTCTTCAAAAATTCGTCCAAAATCTTGATGTCTCCAATCTCTTGTTTTGTACGTTTTTTCCACGTGTCTCGACCTCCAATGTATCCCTGCAAAGTTTGGTGAAGATCTGAGTATGTAGTTTTTGACCTTATCTGGAACCTCCCATCTGAAAATTTGAAAATTCTTAAAAAATTCGTCCAAAATCTTGATGTCTCCAATCTTTTGTTTTGTACGTTTTTTCCACGTGTCTTGACACATAATGTATCCATGCAAAGTTTGGTGAAGATCTGAGTATGTAGTTTTTGACCGTATATGGAACCTCCTATCTGAAAATTTGAAAATTCTTAAAAAATTCGTCCAAAATCTTGATGTTTCCAATCTCTTGTTTTGTACGTTTTTTCCACGTGTCTTGACATCCAATGTATCCCTGCAAAGTTTGGTGAAGATCTGAGTATGTAGTTTTTGACCTTATCTGGAACCTCCCATCTGAAAATTTGAAAATTCCTAAAAAATCCGTGCAAAATCTTGATGACCCCAATCTCTTGTTTTGTACGTTTTTTCCACGTGTCTTGACATCCAATGTATCCATGCAAAGTTTGGTGAAGATCTGAGTATGTCGTTTTTGACCTTATCTGGAACCTCCCATCTGAAAATTTGAAAATTCTTAAAAAATTCGTCGAAAATCTTGATGTCTCCAATCTCTTGTTTTGTACGTTTTTTCCACGTGTCTTGACATGCAAAGTATCCCTGCAACGTTTGGTGAAGATCTGAGTATGTAGTTTTTGACCTTATCTGGAACCTCCTATCTGAAAATTTGAAAATTCTTCAAAAATTCGTCGAAAATCTTGATGTCTCCAATCTCTTGTTTTGTACGTTTTTTCCACGTGTCTTGACATCCAATGTATCCCTGCAATGTTTGGTGGAGATCTGAGTATGTAGTTTTTGACCTTATCTGGGACCTCCTATCAGAAAATTTGAAAATTCTTCAAAAATTCGTCCAAAATCTTGATGTCTCCAATCTCTTGTTTTGTACGTTTTTTCCACGTGTCTCGACCTCCAATGTATCCCTGCAAAGTTTGGTGAAGATCTGAGTATGTCGTTTTTGACCTTATCTGGAACATCCTTTCCGAAAATTTGAAAATTCTTAAAAAATTCGTCGAAAATCTTGATGTCTCCAATCTCTTGTTTTGTACGTTTTTTCCACGTGTCTTGACATCCAATGTATCCCTGCAAAGTTTGGTGAAGATCTGAGTATGTAGTTTTTGACCTTATATGGAACCTCCTTTCTGAAAATTTGAAAATTCTCATAAAATTCGTCCATAATCTTGATGTCTCCAATCTCTTGTTTTGTACGTTTTTTCCACGTGTCTTGACATCCAATGTATCCCTGCAAAGTTTGGTGAAGATCTGAGTATGTAGTTTTTGACCTTATCTGGAACCTCCCATCTGAAAATTTGAAAATTCTTAAAAAATTCGACCAAAATCTTGATGTCTCCAATCTTTTGTTTTGTACGTTTTTTCCACGTGTCTTGACACATAATGTATCCATGCAAAGTTTGGTTAAGATCTGAGTATGTAGTTTTTGACCTTATATGGAACCTCCTATCTGAAAATTTGAAAATTCTTAAAAAATTCGTCGAAAATCTTGATGTCTCCGATCTCTTGTTTTGTACGTTTTTTCCACGTGTCTTGACATGCAAAGTATTCCTGCAAAGTTTGGTGAAGATCTGAGTATGTAGTTTTTGACCTCATCTGGAACCTCCTATCTGAAAATTTGAAAATTCTTAAAAAATTCGTCCAAAATTTTGATGTCTCCAATCTCTTGTTTTGTACGTTTTTTCCACGTGTCTTGACATCCAATGTATCCCTGCAAAGTTTGGTGAAGATCTGAGTATGTAGTTTTTGACCTTATCTGGAACCTCCCATCTGAAAATTTGAAAATTCTTAAAAAATTCGTCGAAAATCTTGATGTCTCCGATCTCTTGTTTTGTACGTTTTTTCCACGTGTCTTGACATCCAATGTATCCCTGCAAAGTTTGGTGAAGATCTGAGTATGTAGTTTTTGACCTTATATGGAACCTCCTTTCTGAAAATTTGAAAATTCTCAAAAAATTCGTCCATAATCTTGATGTCTCCAATCTCTTGTTTTGTACGTTTTTTCCACGTGTCTCGACATCCAATGTATCCCTGCAAAGTTTGGTAAAGATCTGAGTATGTCGTTTTTGACCTTATATTGAACCTCCCATCTGAAAATTTGAAAATTCTTAAAAAATTCGTCGAAAATCTTGATGTCTCCAATCTCTTGTTTTGTACGTTTTTTCCACGTGTCTTGACATGCAAAGTATCCCTGCAACGTTTGGTGAAGATCTGAGTATGTAGTTTTTGACCTTATCTTGAACCTCCTATCTGAAAATTTGAAAATTCTTCAAAAATTCGTCGAAAATCTTGATGTCTCCAATCTCTTGTTTTGTACGTTTTTTCCACGTGTCTCGACCTCCAATGGATCCCTGCAAAGTTTGGTGAAGATCTGAGTATGTCGTTTTTGACCTTATCTGGAACCTCCCATCTGAAAATTTGAAAATTCTTAAAAAATTCGTCCAAAATCTTGATGTCTCCAATCTCTTGTTTTGTACGTTTTTTAAACGTGTCTCGACCTCCAATGGATCCCTGCAAAGTTTGGTGAAGATCTGAGTATGTCGTTTTTGACCTTATCTGGAACCTCCCATCTGAAAATTTGAAAATTCTTAAAAAATTCGACGAAAATCTTGATGTCTCCACTCTTTTGTTTTGTACGTTTTTTCCACGTGTCTTGACATCCAATGTATCCCTGCAAAGTTTGGTGAAGATCTGAGTATGTAGTTTTTGACCTTATCTGGAACCTCCCATCTGAAAATTTGAAAATTCTTAAAAAATTCGTCGAAAATCTTGATGTCTCCGATCTCTTGTTTTGTACGTTTTTTCCACGTGTCTTGACATCCAATGTATCCCTGCAAAGTTTGGTGAAGATCTGAGTATGTAGTTTTTGACCTTATATGGAACCTCCTTTCTGAAAATTTGAAAATTCTCAAAAAATTCGTCCATAATCTTGATGTCTCCAATCTCTTGTTTTGTACGTTTTTTCCACGTGTCTCGACCTCCAATGGATCCCTGCAAAGTTTGGTGAAGATCTGAGTATGTCGTTTTTGACCTTATATTGAACCTCCCATCTGAAAATTTGAAAATTCTTAAAAAATTCGTCGAAAATCTTGATGTCTCCAATCTCTTGTTTTGTACGTTTTTTCCACGTGTCTTGACATCCAATGTATCCCTGCAAAGTTTGGTGAAGATCTGAGTATGTGGTTTTTGACCTTATATGGAACCTCCTATCTGAAAATTTGAAAATTCTTAAAAAATTCGTCCAAAATCTTGATGTCTCCAATCTCTTGTTTTGTACGTTTTTTCCACGTGTCTCGACCTCCAATGGATCCCTGCAAAGTTTGGTGAAGATCTGAGTATGTCGATTTTGACCTTATCTGGAACCTCCCATCTGAAATTTGAAAATTCTTAAAAAATTCGTCGAAAATCTTGATGTCTCCGATCTCTTGTTTTGTACGTTTTTTCCACGTGTCTTGACATGCAAAGTATTCCTGCAAAGTTTGGTGAAGATCTGAGTATGTAGTTTTTGACCTCATCTGGAACCTCCTATCTGAAAATTTGAAAATTCTTAAAAAATTCGTCCAAAATCTTGATGTCTCCAATCTCTTGTTTTGTACGTTTTTTCCACGTGTCTTGACATCCAATGTATCCCTGCAATGTTTGGTGAAGATCTGAGTATGTAGTTTTTGACCTTATCTGGAACCTCCCATCTGAAAATTTGAAAATTCCTAAAAAATCCGTCTAAAATCTTGATGACCCCAATCTCTTGTTTTGTACTTTTTTTCCACGTGTCTCGACCTCCAATGTATCCCTGCAAAGTTTGGTGAAGATCTGAGTATGTAGTTTTTGACCTTATATGGAACCTCCTATCTGAAAATTTGAAAATTCTTAAAAAATTCGTCCAAAATCTTGATGTCACCAATCCTATGTTTTGTATGTTTTTTCCACGTGTCTTGACATCCAATGTATCCATGCAAAGTTTGGTGAAGATCTGAGTATGTCGTTTTTGACCTTATCTGGAACCTCCCATCTGAAAATTTGAAAATTCTTAAAAAATTCGTCGAAAATCTTGATGTCTCCGATCTCTTGTTTTGTACGTTTTTTCCACGTGTCTTGACATGCAAAGTATTCCTGCAAAGTTTGGTGAAGATCTGAGTATGTAGTTTTTGACCTTATATGGAACCTCCTATCTGAAAATTTGAAAATTCTTAAAAAATTCGTCCAAAATCTTGATGTCTCCAATCTCTTGTTTTGTACGTTTTTTCCACGTGTCTTGACATCCAATGTATCCCTGCAAAGTTTGGTGAAGATCTGAGTATGTAGTTTTTGACCTTATCTGGAACCTCCCATCTGAAAATTTGAAAATTCCTAAAAAATCCGTGCAAAATCTTGATGACCCCAATCTCTTGTTTTGTACGTTTTTTCCACGTGTCTTGACATCCAATGTATCCATGCAAAGTTTGGTGAAGATCTGAGTATGTCGTTTTTGACCTTATCTGGAACCTCCCATCTGAAAATTTGAAAATTCTTAAAAAATTCGTCGAAAATCTTGATGTCTCCAATCTCTTGTTTTGTACGTTTTTTCCACGTGTCTTGACATGCAAAGTATCCCTGCAACGTTTGGTGAAGATCTGAGTATGTAGTTTTTGACCTTATCTGGAACCTCCTATCTGAAAATTTGAAAATTCTTCAAAAATTCGTCGAAAATCTTGATGTCTCCAATCTCTTGTTTTGTACGTTTTTTCCACGTGTCTTGACATCCAATGTATCCCTGCAATGTTTGGTGGAGATCTGAGTATGTAGTTTTTGACCTTATCTGGGACCTCCTATCAGAAAATTTGAAAATTCTTCAAAAATTCGTCCAAAATCTTGATGTCTCCAATCTCTTGTTTTGTACGTTTTTTCCACGTGTCTCGACCTCCAATGTATCCCTGCAAAGTTTGGTGAAGATCTGAGTATGTCGTTTTTGACCTTATCTGGAACATCCTTTCTGAAAATTTGAAAATTCTTAAAAAATTCGTCGAAAATCTTGATGTCTCCAATCTCTTGTTTTGTACGTTTTTTCCACGTGTCTTGACATCCAATGTATCCCTGCAAAGTTTGGTGAAGATCTGAGTATGTAGTTTTTGACCTTATATGGAACCTCCTTTCTGAAAATTTGAAAATTCTCAAAAAATTCGTCCATAATCTTGATGTCTCCAATCTCTTGTTTTGTACGTTTTTTCCACGTGTCTTGACATCCAATGTATCCCTGCAAAGTTTGGTGAAGATCTGAGTATGTAGTTTTTGACCTTATCTGGAACCTCCCATCTGAAAATTTGAAAATTCTTAAAAAATTCGACCAAAATCTTGATGTCTCCAATCTTTTGTTTTGTACGATTTTTCCACGTGTCTTGACACATAATGTATCCCTGCAAAGTTTGGTGAAGATCTGAGTATGTAGTTTTTGACCTCATCTGGAACCTCCTATCTGAAAATTTGAAAATTCTTAAAAAATTCGTCCAAAATTTTGATGTCTCCAATCTCTAGTTTTGTACGTTTTTTCCACGTGTCTTGACATCCAATGTATCCCTGCAAAGTTTGGTGAAGATCTGAGTATGTAGTTTTTGACCTTATCTGGAACCTCCCATCTGAAAATTTGAAAATTCTTAAAAAATTCGTCGAAAATCTTGATGTCTCCGATCTCTTGTTTTGTACGTTTTTTCCACGTGTCTTGACATCCAATGTATCCCTGCAAAGTTTGGTGAAGATCTGAGTATGTAGTTTTTGACCTTATATGGAACCTCCTTTCTGAAAATTTGAAAATTCTCAAAAAATTCGTCCATAATCTTGATGTCTCCAATCTCTTGTTTTGTACGTTTTTTCCACGTGTCTTGACATCCAATGTATCCCTGCAAAGTTTGGTGAAGATCTGAGTATGTCGTTTTTGACCTTATATTGAACCTCCCATCTGAAAATTTGAAAATTCTTAAAAAATTCGTCGAAAATCTTGATGTCTCCAATCTCTTGTTTTGTACGTTTTTTCCACGTGTCTTGACATGCAAAGTATCCCTGCAACGTTTGGTGAAGATCTGAGTATGTAGTTTTTGACCTTATCTGGAACCTCCTATCTGAAAATTTGAAAATTCTTCAAAAATTCGTCGAAAATCTTGATGTCTCCAATCTCTTGTTTTGTACGTTTTTTCCACGTGTCTCGACCTCCAATGGATCCCTGCAAAGTTTGGTGAAGATCTGAGTATGTCGTTTTTGACCTTATCTGGAACCTCCCATCTGAAAATTTGAAAATTCTTAAAAAATTCGTCCAAAATCTTGATGTCTCCAATCTCTTGTTTTGTACGTTTTTTCCACGTGTCTCGACCTCCAATGGATCCCTGCAAAGTTTGGTGAAGATCTGAGTATGTCGTTTTTGACCTTATCTGGAACCTCCCATCTGAAAATTTGAAAATTCTTAAAAAATTCGTCGAAAATCTTGATGTCTCCAATCTTTTGTTTTGTACGTTTTTTCCACGTGTCTTGACATCCAATGTATCCCTGCAAAGTTTGGTGAAGATCTGAGTATGTAGTTTTTGACCTTATCTGGAACCTCCCATCTGAAAATTTGAAAATTCTTAAAAAATTCGTCGAAAATCTTGATGTCTCCGATCTCTTGTTTTGTACGTTTTTTCCACGTGTCTTGACATCCAATGTATCCCTGCAAAGTTTGGTGAAGATCTGAGTATGTAGTTTTTGACCTTATATGGAACCTCCTTTCTGAAAATTTGAAAATTCTCAAAAAATTCGTCCATAATCTTGATGTCTCCAATCTCTTGTTTTGTACGTTTTTTCCACGTGTCTCGACCTCCAATGGATCCCTGCAAAGTTTGGTGAAGATCTGAGTATGTCGTTTTTGACCTTATATTGAACCTCCCATCTGAAAATTTGAAAATTCTTAAAAAATTCGTCGAAAATCTTGATGTCTCCAATCTCTTGTTTTGTACGTTTTTTCCACGTGTCTTGACATCCAATGTATCCCTGCAAAGTTTGGTGAAGATCTGAGTATGTAGTTTTTGACCTTATATGGAACCTCCTATCTGAAAATTTGAAAATTCTTAAAAAATTCGTCCAAAATCTTGATGTCTCCAATCTCTTGTTTTGTACGTTTTTTCCACGTGTCTCGACCTCCAATGGATCCCTGCAAAGTTTGGTGAAGATCTGAGTATGTCGTTTTTGACCTTATCTGGAACCTCCCATCTGAAAATTTGAAAATTCTTAAAAAATTCGTCGAAAATCTTGATGTCTCCAATCTCTTGTTTTGTACGTTTTTTCCACGTGTCTTGACATCCAATGTATCCCTGCAAAGTTTGGTGAAGATCTGAGTATGTAGTTTTTGACCTTATATGGAACCTCCTATCTGAAAATTTGAAAATTCTTAAAAAATTCGTCCAAAATCTTGATGCCTCCAATCTCTTGTTTTGTACGTTTTTTCCACGTGTCTCGACCTCCAATGGATCCCTGCAAAGTTTGGTGAAGATCTGAGTATGTCGTTTTTGACCTTATCTGGAACCTCCCATCTGAAAATTTGAAAATTCTTAAAAAATTCGTCCAAAATCTTGATGTCTCCGATCTCTTGTTTTGTACGTTTTTTCCACGTGTCTTGACATGCAAAGTATTCCTGCAAAGTTTGGTGAAGATCTGAGTATGTAGTTTTTGACCTCATCTGGAACCTCCTATCTGAAAATTTGAAAATTCTTAAAAAATTCGTCCAAAATCTTGATGTCTCCAATCTCTTGTTTTGTACGTTTTTTCCACGTGTCTTGACATCCAATGTATCCCTGCAATGTTTGGTGAAGATCTGAGTATGTAGTTTTTGACCTTATCTGGAACCTCCCATCTGAAAATTTGAAAATTCCTAAAAAATCCGTCCAAAACCTTGATGACCCCAATCTCTTGTTTTGTACTTTTTTTCCACGTGTCTCGACCTCCAATGTATCCCTGCAAAGTTTGGTGAAGATCTGAGTATGTAGTTTTTGACCTTATATGGAACCTCCTATCTGAAAATTTGAAAATTCTTAAAAAATTCGTCCAAAATCTTGATGTCACCAATCCTATGTTTTGTATGTTTTTTCCACGTGTCTTGACATCCAATGGATCCCTGCAAAGTTTGGTGAAGATCTGAGTATGTAGTTTTTGACCTCATCTGGAACCTCCTATCTGAAAATTTGAAAATTCTTAAAAAATTCGTCCAAAATCTTGATGTCTCCAATCTCTTGTTTTGTACGTTTTTTCCACGTGTCTCGACCTCCAATGTATCCCTGCAAAGTTTGGTGAAGATCTGAGTATGTAGTTTTTGACCTTATATGGAACCTCCTATCTGAAAATTTGAAAATTCTTAAAAAATTCGTCCAAAATCTTGATGTCACCAATCCTATGTTTTGTATGTTTTTTCCACGTGTCTTGACATCCAATGTATCCATGCAAAGTTTGGTGAAGATCTGAGTATGTCGTTTTTGACCTTATCTGGAACCTCCCATCTGAAAATTTGAAAATTCTTAAAAAATTCGTCGAAAATCTTGATGTCTCCGATCTCTTGTTTTGTACGTTTTTTCCACGTGTCTTGACATGCAAAGTATTCCTGCAAAGTTTGGTGAAGATCTGAGTATGTAGTTTTTGACCTCATCTGGAACCTCCTATCTGAAAATTTGAAAATTCTTAAAAAATTCGTCCAAAATTTTGATGTCTCCAATCTCTTGTTTTGTACGTTTTTTCCACGTGTCTTGACATCCAGTGTATTCCTGCAATGTTTGGTGGAGATCTGAGTATGTAGTTTTAGACCTTATCTGGAACCTCCTATCTGAAAATTTGAAAATTCTTCAAAAATTCGTCCAAAATCTTGATGTCTCCAATCTCTTGTTTTGTACGTTTTTTCCACGTGTCTCGACCTCCAATGGATCCCTGCAAAGTTTGGTGAAGATCTGAGTATGTAGTTTTTGACCTTATCTGGAACCTCCCATCTGAAAATTTGAAAATTCTTCAAAAATTCGTCCAAAATCTTGATGTCTCCAATCTCTTGTTTTGTACGTTTTTTCCACGTGTCTTGACATCCAATGTATTCCTGCAATGTTTGGTGAAGATCTGAGTATGTAGTTTTTGACCTTATATGGAACCTCCTATCTGAAAATTTGAAAATTCTTAAAAAATTCGACCAAAATCTTGATGTTCCGAATCCTATGTTTTGTATGTTTTTTCCACGTGTCTTGACATCCAATGTATCCATGCAAAGTTTGGTGAAGATCTGAGTATGTAGTTTTTGACCTTATATTGAACCTCCCATCTGAAAATTTGAAAATTCTTAAAAAATTCGTCCAAAATCTTGATGACCCCAATCTCTTGTTTTGTACGTTTTTTCCACGTGTCTTGACATCCAAAGTATCCCTGCAAAGTTTGGTGAAGATCTGAGTATGTAGTTTTTGACCTTATATGGAACATCCTTTCTGAAAATTTGAAAATTCTTAAAAAATTCGTCGAAAATCTTGATGTCTCCAATCTCTTGTTTTGTACGTTTTTTCCACGTGTCTTGACATCCAAAGTATCCCTGCAAAGTTTGGTGAAGATCTGAGTATGTAGTTTTTGACCTTATATGGAACATCCTTTCTGAAAATTTGAAAATTCTTAAAAAATTCGTCCAAAATCTTGATGTCTCCAATCTCTTGTTTTGTACGTTTTTTCCACGTGTCTTGATATCCAATGTATCCCTGCAAAGTTTGGTGAAGATCTGAGTATGTCGTTTTTGACCTTATCTGGAACATCCTTTCTGAAATTTGAAAATTGTTAAAAAATTCGTCCAAAATCTTGATGACCCCAATCTCTTGTTTTGTACGTTTTTTCCACGTGTCTTGACATCCAATGTATCCCTGCAAAGTTTGGTGAAGATCTGAGTATGTAGTTTTTGACCTTATCTGGAACCTCCCATCTGAAAATTTGAAAATTCTTAAAAAATTCGACCAAAATCTTGATGTCTCCAATCTTTTGTTTTGTACGTTTTTTCCACGTGTCTTGACATGCAAAGTATTCCTGCAAAGTTTGGTGAAGATCTGAGTATGTAGTTTTTGACCTCATCTGGAACCTCCTATCTGAAAATTTGAAAATTCTTAAAAAATTCGTCCAAAATCTTGATGTCTCCAATCTCTTGTTTTGTACGTTTTTTCCACGTGTCTTGACATCCAATGTATCCCTGCAATGTTTGGTGAAGATCTGAGTATGTAGTTTTTGACCTTATCTGGAACCTCCCATCTGAAAATTTGAAAATTCCTAAAAAATCCGTCCAAAATCTTGATGACCCCAATCTCTTGTTTTGTACTTTTTTTCCACGTGTCTCGACCTCCAATGTATCCCTGCAAAGTTTGGTGAAGATCTGAGTATGTAGTTTTTGACCTTATATGGAACCTCCTATCTGAAAATTTGAAAATTCTTAAAAAATTCGTCCAAAATCTTGATGTCACCAATCCTATGTTTTGTATGTTTTTTCCACGTGTCTTGACATCCAATGTATCCATGCAAAGTTTGGTGAAGATCTGAGTATGTCGTTTTTGACCTTATCTGGAACCTCCCATCTGAAAATTTGAAAATTCTTAAAAAATTCGTCGAAAATCTTGATGTCTCCGATCTCTTGTTTTGTACGTTTTTTCCACGTGTCTTGACATGCAAAGTATTCCTGCAAAGTTTGGTGAAGATCTGAGTATGTAGTTTTTGACCTCATCTGGAACCTCCTATCTGAAAATTTGAAAATTCTTAAAAAATTCGTCCAAAATTTTGATGTCTCCAATCTCTTGTTTTGTACGTTTTTTCCACGTGTCTTGACATCCAATGTATCCCTGCAATGTTTGGTGAAGATCTGAGTATGTAGTTTTTGACCTTATCTGGAACCTCCCATCTGAAAATTTGAAAATTCCTAAAAAATCCGTCCAAAATCTTGATGACCCCAATCTCTTGTTTTGTACGTTTTTTCCACGTGTCTTGACATCCAATGTATCCCTGCAAAGTTTGGTGAAGATCTGAGTATGTAGTTTTTGACCTTATCTGGAACCTCCTATCTGAAAATTTGAAAATTCTTAAAAAATTCGTCCAAAATCTTGATGTCTCCAATCTCTTGTTTTGTACGTTTTTTCCACGTGTCTTGATATCCAATGTATCCCTGCAAAGTTTGGTGAAGATCTGAGTATGTCGTTTTTGACCTTATCTGGAACATCCTTTCTGAAAATTTGAAAATTGTTAAAAAATTCGTCGAAAATCTTGATGTCTCCAATCTCTTGTTTTGTACGTTTTTTCCACGTGTCTTGACATGCAAAGTATCCCTGCAACGTTTGGTGAAGATCTGAGTATGTAGTTTTTGACCTTATCTGGAACCTCCTATCTGAAAATTTGAAAATTCTTCAAAAATTCGTCGAAAATCTTGATGTCTCCAATCTCTTGTTTTGTACGTTTTTTCCACGTGTCTTGACATCCAATGTATCCCTGCAATGTTTGATGGAGATCTGAGTATGTAGTTTTTGACCTTATCTGGGACCTCCTATCAGAAAATTTGAAAATTCTTCAAAAATTCGTCCAAAATCTTGATGTCTCCAATCTCTTGTTTTGTACGTTTTTTCCACGTGTCTCGACCTCCAATGTATCCCTGCAAAGTTTGGTGAAGATCTGAGTATGTCGTTTTTGACCTTATCTGGAACATCCTTTCTGAAAATTTGAAAATTCTTAAAAAATTCGTCGAAAATCTTGATGTCTCCAATCTCTTGTTTTGTACGTTTTTTCCACGTGTCTTGACATCCAATGTATCCCTGCAAAGTTTGGTGAAGATCTGAGTATGTAGTTTTTGACCTTATATGGAACCTCCTTTCTGAAAATTTGAAAATTCTCAAAAAATTCGTCCATAATCTTGATGTCTCCAATCTCTTGTTTTGTACGTTTTTTCCACGTGTCTTGACATCCAATGTATCCCTGCAAAGTTTGGTGAAGATCTGAGTATGTAGTTTTTGACCTTATATGGAACCTCCTATCTGAAAATTTGAAAATTCTTAAAAAATTCGTCCAAAATCTTGATGTCACCAATCCTATGTTTTGTATGTTTTTTCCACGTGTCTTGACATCCAATGTATCCATGCAAAGTTTGGTGAAGATCTGAGTATGTCGTTTTTGACCTTATCTGGAACCTCCCATCTGAAAATTTGAAAATTCTTAAAAAATTCGTCGAAAATCTTGATGTCTCCGATCTCTTGTTTTGTACGTTTTTTCCACGTGTCTTGACATGCAAAGTATTCCTGCAAAGTTTGGTGAAGATCTGAGTATGTAGTTTTTGACCTTATATGGAACCCCCTATCTGAAAATTTGAAAATTCTTAAAAAATTCGTCCAAAATCTTGATGTCTCCAATCTCTTGTTTTGTACGTTTTTTTCACGTGTCTTGACATCCAATGTATCCCTGCAAAGTTTGGTGAAGATCTGAGTATGTAGTTTTTGACCTTATCTGGAACCTCCCATCTGAAAATTTGTAAATTCCTAAAAAATCCGTGCAAAATCTTGATGACCCCAATCTCTTGTTTTGTACGTTTTTTCCACGTGTCTTCACATCCAATGTATCCATGCAAAGTTTGGTGAAGATCTGAGTATGTCGTTTTTGACCTTATCTGGAACCTCCCATCTGAAAATTTGAAAATTCTTAAAAAATTCGTCGAAAATCTTGATGTCTCCAATCTCTTGTTTTGTACGTTTTTTCCACGTGTCTTGACATGCAAAGTATCCCTGCAACGTTTGGTGAAGATCTGAGTATGTAGTTTTTGACTTTATCTGGAACCTCCTATCTGAAAATTTGAAAATTCTTCAAAAATTCGTCGAAAATCTTGATGTCTCCAATCTCTTGTTTTGTACGTTTTTTCCACGTGGCTTGACATCCAATGTATCCCTGCAAAGTTTGGTGAAGATCTGAGTATGTCGTTTTTGACCTTATCTGGAACATCCTTTCTGAAAATTTGAAAATTCTTAAAAAATTCGTCGAAAATCTTGATGTCTCCAATCTCTTGTTTTGTACGTTTTTTCCACGTGTCTTGACATCCAATGTATCCCTGCAAAGTTTGGTGAAGATCTGAGTATATAGTTTTTGACCTTATATGGAACCTCCTTTCTGAAAATTTGAAAATTCTCAAAAAATTCGTCCATAATCTTGATGTCTCCAATCTCTTGTTTTGTACGTTTTTTCCACGTGTCTTGACATCCAATGTATCCCTGCAAAGTTTGGTGAAGATCTGAGTATGTAGTTTTTGACCTTATCTGGAACCTCCCATCTGAAAATTTGAAAATTCTTAAAAAATTCGACCAAAATCTTGATGTCTCCAATCTTTTGTTTTGTACGTTTTTTCCACGTGTCTTGACACATAATGTATCCATGCAAAGTTTGGTGAAGATCTGAGTATGTAGTTTTTGACCTTATATGGAACCTCCTATCTGAAAATTTGAAAATTCTTAAAAAATTCGTCGAAAATCTTGATGTCTCCGATCTCTTGTTTTGTACGTTTTTTCCACGTGTCTTGACATGCAAAGTATTCCTGCAAAGTTTGGTGAAGATCTGAGTATGTAGTTTTTGACCTCATCTGGAACCTCCTATCTGAAAATTTGAAAATTCTTAAAAAATTCGTCCAAAATTTTGATGTCTCCAATCTCTTGTTTTGTACGTTTTTTCCACGTGTCTTGACATCCAATGTATCCCTGCAAAGTTTGGTGAAGATCTGAGTATGTAGTTTTTGACCTTATCTGGAACCTCCCATCTGAAAATTTGAAAATTCTTAAAAAATTCGTCGAAAATCTTGATGTCTCCGATCTCTTGTTTTGTACGTTTTTTCCACGTGTCTTGACATCCAATGTATCCCTGCAAAGTTTGGTGAAGATCTGAGTATGTTGTTTTTGACCTTATCTGGAACATCCTTTCTGAAAATTTGAAAATTGTTAAAAAATTCGTCCAAAATCTTGATGTCTCCTATCTCTTGTTTTGTACGTTTTTTCCACGTGTCTTGACATCCAATGTATCCCTGCAAAGTTTGGTGAAGATCTGAGTATGTAGTTTTTGACCTTATCTGGAACCTCCCATCTGAAAATTTGAAAATTCTTAAAAAATTCGACCAATATCTTGATGTCTCCAATCTTTTGTTTTGTACGTTTTTTCCACGTGTCTTGACACATAATGTATCCATGCAAAGTTTGGTGAAGATCTGAGTATGTAGTTTTTGACCTTATATGGAACCTCCTATCTGAAAATTTGAAAATTCTTAAAAAATTCGTCCAAAATCTTGATGTCTCCAATCTCTTGTTTTGTACGTTTTTCCACGTGTCTTGACATCCAATGTATCCCTGCAAAGTTTGGTGAAGATCTGAGTATGTAGTTTTTGACCTTATCTGGAACCTCCCATCTGAAAATTTGAAAATTCCTAAAAAATCCGTGCAAAATCTTGATGACCCCAATCTCTTGTTTTGTACGTTTTTTCCACGTGTCTTGACATCCAATGTATTCCTGCAATGTTTGGTGAAGATCTGAGTATGTAGTTTTTGACCTTATATGGAACCTCCTATCTGAAAATTTGAAAATTCTTAAAAAATTCGACCAAAATCTTGATGTTCCGAATCCTATGTTTTGTATGTTTTTTCCACGTGTCTTGACATCCAATGTATCTATGCAAAGTTTGGTGAAGATCTGAGTATGTAGTTTTTGACCTTATATTGAACCTCCCATCTGAAAATTTGAAAATTCTTAAAAAATTCGTCCAAAATCTTGATGACCCCAATCTCTTGTTTTGTACGTTTTTTCCACGTGTCTTGACATCCAAAGTATCCCTGCAAAGTTTGGTGAAGATCTGAGTATGTAGTTTTTGACCTTATATGGAACCTCCTTTCTGAAAATTTGAGAATTCTTAAAAAATTCGTCCAAAATCTTGATGTCTCCAATCTCTTGTTTTGTACGTTTTTTCCACGTGTCTTGACATCCAATGTATCCATGCAAAGTTTGGTGAAGATCTGAGTATGTCGTTTTTGACCTTATCTGGAACCTCCCATCTGAAAATTTGAAAATTCTTAAAAAATTCGTCGAAAATCTTGATGTCTCCAATCTTTTGTTTTGTACGTTTTTTCCACGTGTCTTGACATGCAAAGTATCCCTGCAACGTTTGGTGAAGATCTGAGTATGTAGTTTTTGACCTTATCTGGAACCTCCTATCTGAAAATTTGAAAATTCTTCAAAAATTCGTCGAAAATCTTGATGTCTCCAATCTCTTGTTTTGTACGTTTTTTCCACGTGTCTTGACATCCAATGTATTCCTGCAATGTTTGGTGGAGATCTGAGTATGTAGTTTTAGACCTTATCTGGAACCTCCTATCTGAAAATTTGAAAATTCTTCAAAAATTCGTCCAAAATCTTGATGTCTCCAATCTCTTGTTTTGTACGTTTTTTCCACGTGTCTCGACCTCCAATGGATCCCTGCAAAGTTTGGTGAAGATCTGAGTATGTCGTTTTTGACCTTATCTGGAACATCCTTTCTGAAAATTTGAAAATTCTTAAAAAATTCGTCGAAAATCTTGATGTCTCCAATCTCTTGTTTTGTACGTTTTTTCCACGTGTCTTGACATCCAATGTATAATTGCAAAGTTTGGTGAAGATCTGAGTATGTAGTTTTTGACCTTATATGGAACCTCCTATCTGAAAATTTGAAAATTCTTAAAAAATTCGTCCAAAATCTTGATGTCTCCAATCTCTTGTTTTGTACGTTTTTTCCACGTGTCTCGACCTCCAATGGATCCCTGCAAAGTTTGGTGAAGATCTGAGTATGTCGTTTTTGACCTTATCTGGAACCTCCCATCTGAAAATTTGAAAATTCTTAAAAAATTCGTCGAAAATCTTGTTGTCTCCGATCTCTTGTTTTGTACGTTTTTAGCACGTGTCTTGACATGCAAAGTATTCCTGCAAAGTTTGGTGAAGATCTGAGTATGTAGTTTTTGACCTCATCTGGAACCTCCTATCTGAAAATTTGAAAATTCTTAAAAAATTCGTCCAAAATCTTGATGTCTCCAATCTCTTGTTTTGTACGTTTTTTCCACGTGTCTTGACATCCAATGTATCCCTGCAATGTTTGGTGAAGATCTGAGTATGTAGTTTTTGACCTTATCTGGAACCTCCCATCTGAAAATTTGAAAATTCCTAAAAAATCCGTCCAAAATCTTGATGACCCCAATCTCTTGTTTTGTACTTTTTTTCCACGTGTCTCGACCTCCAATGTATCCCTGCAAAGTTTGGTGAAGATCTGAGTATGTAGTTTTTGACCTTATATGGAACCTCCTATCTGAAAATTTGAAAATTCTTAAAAAAATCGTCCAAAATCTTGATGTCACCAATCCTATGTTTTGTATGTTTTTTCCACGTGTCTTGACATCCAATGTATCCATGCAAAGTTTGGTGAAGATCTGAGTATGTAGTTTTTGACCTTATCTGGAACCTCCCATCTGAAAATTTGAAAATTCTTAAAAAATTCGACCAAAATCTTGATGTCTCCAATCTTTTGTTTTGTACGTTTTTTCCACGTGTCTTGACACATAATGTATCCATGCAAAGTTTGGTGAAGATCTGAGTATGTAGTTTTTGACCTTATATGGAACCTCCTATCTGAAAATTTGAAAATTCTTAAAAAATTCGTCCAAAATCTTGATGTCTCCAATCTCTTGTTTTGTACGTTTTTTCCACGTGTCTTGACATCCAATGTATCCCTGCAAAGTTTGGTGAAGATCTGAGTATGTAGTTTTTGACCTTATCTGGAACCTCCCATCTGAAAATTTGAAAATTCCTAAAAAATCCGTGCAAAATCTTGATGACCCCAATCTCTTGTTTTGTACGTTTTTTCCACGTGTCTTGACATCCAATGTATCCATGCAAAGTTTGGTGAAGATCTGAGTATGTCGTTTTTGACCTTATCTGGAACCTCCCATCTGAAAATTTGAAAATTCTTAAAAAATTCGTCGAAAATCTTGATGTCTCCAATCTCTTGTTTTGTACGTTTTTTCCACGTGTCTTGACATGCAAAGTATCCCTGCAACGTTTGGTGAAGATCTGAGTATGTAGTTTTTGACCTTATCTGGAACCTCCTATCTGAAAATTTGAAAATTCTTCAAAAATTCGTCGAAAATCTTGATGTCTCCAATCTCTTGTTTTGTACGTTTTTTCCACGTGTCTTGACATCCAATGTATCCCTGCAATGTTTGGTGGAGATCTGAGTATGTAGTTTTTGACATTATCTGGGACCTCCTATCAGAAAATTTGAAAATTCTTCAAAAATTCGTCCAAAATCTTGATGTCTCCAATCTCTTGTTTTGTACGTTTTTTCCACGTGTCTCGACCTCCAATGTATCCCTGCAAAGTTTGGTGAAGATCTGAGTATGTCGTTTTTGACCTTATCTGGAACATCCTTTCTGAAAATTTGAAAATTCTTAAAAAATTCGTCGAAAATCTTGATGTCTCCAATCTCTTGTTTTGTACGTTTTTTCCACGTGTCTTGACATCCAATGTATCCCTGCAAAGTTTGGTGAACATCTGAGTATGTAGTTTTTGACCTTATATGGAACCTCCTTTCTGAAAATTTGAAAATTCTCAAAAAATTCGTCCATAATCTTGATGTCTCCAATCTCTTGTTTTGTACGTTTTTTCCACGTGTCTTGACATCCAATGTATCCCTGCAAAGTTTGGTGAAGATCTGAGTATGTAGTTTTTGACCTTATATGGAACCTCCTATCTGAAAATTTGAAAATTCTTAAAAAATTCGTCCAAAATCTTGATGTCACCAATCCTATGTTTTGTATGTTTTTTCCACGTGTCTTGACATCCAATGTATCCATGCAAAGTTTGGTGAAGATCTGAGTATGTCGTTTTTGACCTTATCTCGAACCTCCCATCTGAAAATTTGAAAATTCTTAAAAAATTCGTCGAAAATCTTGATGTCTCCAATCTCTTGTTTTGTACGTTTTTTCCACGTGTCTTGACATCCAATGTATCCCTGCAAAGTTTGGTGAAGATCTGAGTATGTAGTTTTTGACCTTATATGGAACCTCCTTTCTGAAAATTTGAAAATTCTCAAAAAATTCGTCCATAATCTTGATGTCTCCAATCTCTTGTTTTGTACGTTTTTTCCACGTGTCTTGACATCCAATGTATCCCTGCAAAGTTTGGTGAAGATCTGAGTATGTAGTTTTTGACCTTATATGGAACCATATATCTGAAAATTTGAAAATTCTTAAAAAATTCGTCCAAAATCTTGATGTCACAAATCCTATGTTTTGTATCTTTTTTCCACGTGTCTTGACATCCAATGTATCCATGCAAAGTTTGGTGAAGATCTGAGTATGTCGTTTTTGACCTTATCTGGAACCTCCCATCTGAAAATTTGAAAATTCTTAAAAAATTCGTCGAAAATCTTGATGTCTCCGATCTCTTGTTTTGTACGTTTTTTCCACGTGTCTTGACATGCAAAGTATTCCTGCAAAGTTTGGTGAAGATCTGAGTATGTAGTTTTTGACCTCATCTGGAACCTCCTATCTGAAAATTTGAAAATTCTTAAAAAATTCGTCCAAAATCTTGATGACCCCAATCTCTTGTATTGTACGTTTTTTCCACGTGTCTTGACATCCAATGTATCCCTGCAAAGTTGGGTGAAGATCTGAGTTTGTAGTTTTTGACCTTATATGGAACCTCCTTTCTGAAAATTTGAGAATTCTTAAAAAATTCGTCCAAAATCTTGATGTCTCCAATCTCTTGTTTTGTACGTTTTTTCCACGTGTCTTGACATCCAATGTATCCATGCAAAGTTTGGTGAAGATCTGAGTATGTCGTTTTTGACCTTATCTGGAACCTCCCATCTGAAAATTTGAAAATTCTTAAAAAATTCGTCGAAAATCTTGATGTCTCCAATCTCTTGTTTTGTACGTTTTTTCCACGTGTCTTGACATGCAAAGTATCCCTGCAACGTTTGGTGAAGATCTGAGTATGTAGTTTTTGACCTTATCTGGAACCTCCTATCTGAAAATTTGAAAATTCTTCAAAAATTCGTCTAAAATCTTGATGTCTCCAATCTCTTTTTTGTACGTTTTTTCCACGTGTCTTGACATCCAATGTATCCCTGCAATGTTTGGTTGAGATCTGAGTATGTAGTTTTTGACCTTATCTGGAACCTCCTATCTGAAAATTTGAAAATTCTTCAAAAATTCGTCGAAAATCTTGATGTCTCCAATCTCTTGTTTTGTACGTTTTTTCCACGTGTCTCGACCTCCAATGTATCCCTGCAAAGTTTGGTGAAGATCTGAGTATGTCGTTTTTGACCTTATCTGGAACATCCTTTCTGAAAATTTGAAAATTCTTAAAAAATTCGTCGAAAATCTTGATGTCTCCAATCTCTTGTTTTGTACGTTTTTTCCACGTGTCTTGACATCCAATGTATCCCTGCAAAGTTTGGTGAAGATCTGAGTATGTAGTTTTTGACCTTATATGGAACCTCCTATCTGAAAATTTGAAAATTCTTAAAAAATTCGTCCAAAATCTTGATGTCACCAATCCTATGTTTTGTATGTTTTTTCCACGTGTCTTGACATCCAATGTATCCATGCAAAGTTTGGTGAAGATCTGAGTATGTCGTTTTTGACCTTATCTGGAACCTCCCATCTGAAAATTTGAAAATTCTTAAAAAATTCGTCCAAAATCTTGATGTCTCCGATCTCTTGTTTTGTACGTTTTTTCCACGTGTCTTGACATGCAAAGTATTCCTGCAGAGTTTGGTGAAGATCTGACTATGTAGTTTTTGACCTCATCTGGAACCTCCTATCTGAAAATTTGAAAATTCTTTAAAAATTCGTCCAAAATATTGATGTCTCCAATCTCTTGTTTTGTACGTTTTTTCCACGTGTCTTGACATCCAATGTATCCCTGCAATGTTTGGTGAAGATCTGAGTATGTAGTTTTTGACCTTATCTGGAACCTCCCATCTGAAAATTTGAAAATTCCTAAAAAATCCGTCCAAAATCTTGATGACCCCAATCTCTTGTTTTGTACGTTTTTTCCACGTGTCTTGACATCCAATGTATCCCTGCAAAGTTTGGTGAAGATCTGAGTATGTAGTTTTTGATCTTATCTGGAACCTCCTATCTGAAAATTTGAAAATTCTTAAAAAATTCGTCCAAAATCTTGATGTCTCCAATCTCTTGTTTTGTACGTTTTTTCCACGTGTCTTGATATCCAATGTATCCCTGCAAAGTTTGGTGAAGATCTGAGTATGTCGTTTTTGACCTTATCTGGAACATCCTTTCTGAAAATTTGAAAATTGTTAAAAAATTCGTCCAAAATCTTGATGTCTCCAATCTCTTTTTTGTACGTTTTTTCCACGTGTCTTGACATCCAATGTATCCCTGCAAAGTTTGGTGAAGATCTGAGTATGTAGTTTTTGACCTTATCTGGAACCTCCCATCTGAAAATTTGAAAATTCTTAAAAAATTCGACCAAAATCTTGATGTCTCCAATCTTTTGTTTTGTACGTTTTTTCCACGTGTCTTGACACATAATGTATCCATGCAAAGTTTGGTGAAGATCTGAGTATGTAGTTTTTGACCTTATATGGAACCTCCTATCTGAAAATTTGAAAATTCTTAAAAAATTCGTCCAAAATCTTGATGTCTCCAATCTCTTGTTTTGTACGTTTTTTCCACGTGTCTTGACATCCAATGTATCCCTGCAAAGTTTGGTGAAGATCTGAGTATGTAGTTTTTGACCTTATCTGGAACCTCCCATCTGAAAATTTGAAAATTCCTAAAAAATCCGTGCAAAATCTTGATGACCCCAATCTCTTGTTTTGTACGTTTTTTCCACGTGTCTTGACATCCAATGTATCCATGCAAAGTTTGGTGAAGATCTGAGTATGTCGTTTTTGACCTTATCTGGAACCTCCCATCTGAAAATTTGAAAATTCTTAAAAAATTCGTCGAAAATCTTGATGTCTCCAATCTCTTGTTTTGTACGTTTTTTCCACGTGTCTTGACATGCAAAGTATCCCTGCAACGTTTGGTGAAGATCTGAGTATGTAGTTTTTGACCTTATCTGGAACCTCCTATCTGAAAATTTCAAAATTCTTCAAAAATTCGTCGAAAATCTTGATGTCTCCAATCTCTTGTTTTGTACGTTTTTTCCACGTGTCTTGACATCCAATGTATCCCTGCAATGTTTGGTGGAGATCTGAGTATGTAGTTTTTGACCTTATCTGGGACCTCCTATCAGAAAATTTGAAAATTCTTCAAAAATTCGTCCAAAATCTTGATGTCTCCAATCTCTTGTTTTGTACGTTTTTTCCACGTGTCTCGACCTCCAATGTATCCCTGCAAAGTTTGGTGAAGATCTGAGTATGTCGTTTTTGACCTTATCTGGAACATCCTTTCTGAAAATTTGAAAATTCTTAAAAAATTCGTCGAAAATCTTGATGTCTCCAATCTCTTGTTTTGTACGTTTTTTCCACGTGTCTTGACATCCAATGTATCCCTGCAAAGTTTGGTGAAGATCTGAGTATGTAGTTTTTGACCTTATATGGAACCTCCCATCTGAAAATTTGAAAATTCCTAAAAAATCCGTCCAAAATCTTGATGACCCCAATCTCTTGTTTGTACTTTTTTTCCACGTGTCTTGACATCCAATGTATCCCTGCAAAGTTTGGTGAAGATCTGAGTATGTAGTTTTTGATCTTATCTGGAACCTCCTATCTGAAAATTTGAAAATTCTTAAAAAATTCGTCCAAAATCTTGATGTCTCCAATCTCTTGTTTTGTACGTTTTTTCCACGTGTCTTGATATCCAATGTATCCCTGCAAAGTTTGGTGAAGATCTGAGTATGTTGTTTTTGACCTTATCTGGAACATCCTTTCTGAAAATTTGAAAATTGTTAAAAAATTCGTCCAAAATCTTGATGTCTCCTATCTCTTGTTTTGTACGTTTTTTTCACGTGTCTTGACATCCAATGTATCCCTGCAAAGTTTGGTGAAGATCTGAGTATGTAGTTTTTGACCTTATCTGGAACCTCCCATCTGAAAATTTGAAAATTCTTAAAAAATTCGACCAATATCTTGATGTCTCCAATCTCTTGTTTTGTACGTTTTTTCCACGTGTCTTGACACATAATGTATCCATGCAAAGTTTGGTGAAGATCTGAGTATGTAGTTTTTGACCTTATATGGAACCTCCTATCTGAAAATTTAAAAATTCTTAAAAAATTCGTCCAAAATCTTGATGTCTCCAATCTCTTGTTTTGTACGTTTTTTCCACGTGTCTTGACATCCAATGTATCCCTGCAAAGTTTGGTGAAGATCTGAGTATGTAGTTTTTGACCTTATCTGGAACCTCCCATCTGAAAATTTGAAAATTCTTAAAAAATTCGACCAAAATCTTGATGTCTCCAATCTTTTGTTTTGTACGTTTTTTCCACGTGTCTTGACACATAATGTATCCATGCAAAGTTTGGTGAAGATCTGAGTATGTAGTTTTTGACCTTATATGGAACCTCCTATCTGAAAATTTGAAAATTCTTAAAAAATTCGTCCAAAATCTTGATGTCTCCAATCTCTTGTTTTGTACGTTTTTTCCACGTGTCTTGACATCCAATGTATCCCTGCAAAGTTTGGTGAAGATCTGAGTATGTAGTTTTTGACCTTATCTGGAACCTCCCATCTGAAAATTTGAAAATTCCTAAAAAATCCGTGCAAAATCTTGATGACCCCAATCTCTTGTTTTGTACGTTTTTTCCACGTGTCTTGACATCCAATGTATTCCTGCAATGTTTGGTGAAGATCTGAGTATGTAGTTTTTGACCTTATATGGAACCTCCTATCTGAAAATTTGAAAATTCTTAAAAAATTCGACCAAAATCTTGATGTTCCGAATCCTATGTTTTGTAAGTTTTTTCCACGTGTCTTGACATCCAATGTATCCATGCAAAGTTTGGTGAAGATCTGAGTATGTAGTTTTTGACCTTATATTGAACCTCCCATCTGAAAATTTGAAAATTCTTAAAAAATTCGTCGAAAATCTTGATGTCTCCAATCTTTTGTTTTGTACGTTTTTTCCACGTGTCTTGACATGCAAAGTATCCCTGCAACGTTTGGTGAAGATCTGAGTATGTAGTTTTTGACCTTATCTGGAACCTCCTATCTGAAAATTTGAAAATTCTTAAAAAATTCGTCCAAAATGTTGATGTCTCCAATCTCTTGTTTTGTACGTTTTTCCCACGTGTCTTGACATCCAATGTATCCCTGCAAAGTTTGGTGAAGATCTGAGTATGTCGTTTTTGACCTTATCTGGAACCTCCCATCTGAAAATTTGAAAATTCTTAAAAAATTCGTCGAAAATCTTGATGTCTCCAATCTTTTGTTTTGTACGTTTTTTCCACGTGTCTTGACATGCAAAGTATCCCTGCAACGTTTGGTGAAGATCTGAGTATGTAGTTTTTGACCTTATCTGGAACCTCCTATCTGAAAATTTGAAAATTCTTAAAAAATTCGTCCATAATCTTGATGTCTCCAATCTCTTGTTTTGTACGTTTTTTCCACGTGTCTTGACATCCAATGTATCCCTGCAAAGTTTGGTGAAGATCTGAGTATGTAGTTTTTGACCTTATATGGAACCTCCTATCTGAAAATTTGAAAATTCTTAAAAAATTCGTCCAAAATCTTGATGTCACCAATCCTATGTTTTGTATGTTTTTTCCACGTGTCTTGACATCCAATGTATCCATGCAAAGTTTGGTGAAGATCTGAGTATGTCGTTTTTGACCTTATCTGGAACCTCCCATCTGAAAATTTGAAAATTCTTAAAAAATTCGTCGAAAATCTTGATGTCTCCGATCTCTTGTTTTGTACGTTTTTTCCACGTGTCTTGACATGCAAAGTATTCCTGCAAAGTTTGGTGAAGATCTGAGTATGTAGTTTTTGACCTCATCTGGAACCTCCTATCTGAAAATTTGAAAATTCTTAAAAAATTCGTCCAAAATTTTGATGTCTCCAATCTCTTGTTTTGTACGTTTTTTCCACGTGTCTTGACATCCAATGTATCCCTGCAATGTTTGGTGAAGATCTGAGTATGTAGTTTTTGACCTTATCTGGAACCTCCCATCTGAAAATTTGAAAATTCCTAAAAAATCCGTCCAAAATCTTGATGACCCCAATCTCTTGTTTTGTACGTTTTTTCCACGTGTCTTGACATCCAATGTATCCCTGCAAAGTTTGGTGAAGATCTGAGTATGTCGTTTTTGACCTTATCTGGAACCTCCTATCTGAAAATTTGAAAATTCTTAAAAAATTCGTCCAAAAACTTGATGTCTCCAATCTCTTGTTTTGTACGTTTTTTCCACGTGTCTTGATATCCAATGTATCCCTGCAAAGTTTGGTGAAGATCTGAGTATGTCGTTTTTGACCTTATCTGGAACATCCTTTCTGAAAATTTGAAAATTGTTAAAAAATTCGTCCAAAATCTTGATGTCTCCAATCTCTTTTTTGTACGTTTTTTCCACGTGTCTTGACATCCAATGTATCCCTGCAAAGTTTGGTGAAGATCTGAGTATGTAGTTTTTGACCTTATCTGGAACCTCCCATCTGAAAATTTGAAAATTCTTAAAAAATTCGACCAAAATCTTGATGTCTCCAATCTTTTGTTTTGTACGTTTTTTCCACGTGTCTTGACACATAATGTATAAATGCAAAGTTTGGTGAAGATCTGAGTATGTAGTTTTTGACCTTATATGGAACCTCCTATCTGAAAATTTGAAAATTCTTAAAAAATTCGTCCAAAATCTTGATGTCTCCAATCTCTTGTTTTGTACGTTTTTTCCACGTGTCTTGACATCCAATGTATCCCTGCAAAGTTTGGTGAAGATCTGAGTATGTAGTTTTTGACCTTATCTGGAACCTCCCATCTGAAAATTTGAAAATTCCTAAAAAATCCGTGCAAAATCTTGATGACCCCAATCTCTTGTTTTGTACGTTTTTTCCACGTGTCTTGACATCCAATGTATCCATGCAAAGTTTGGTGAAGATCTGAGTATGTCGTTTTTGACCTTATCTGGAACCTCCAATCTGAAAATTTGAAAATTCTTAAAAAATTCGTCGAAAATCTTGATGTCTCCAATCTCTTGTTTTGTACGTTTTTTCCACGTGTCTTGACATGCAAAGTATCCCTGCAACGTTTGGTGAAGATCTGAGTATGTAGTTTTTGACCTTATCTGGAACCTCCTATCTGAAAATTTGAAAATTCTTCAAAAATTCGTCGAAAATCTTGATGTCTCCAATCTCTTGTTTTGTACGTTTTTTCCACGTGTCTTGACATCCAATGTATCCCTGCAATGTTTGGTGGAGATCTGAGTATGTAGTTTTTGACCTTATCTGGGACCTCCTATCAGAAAATTTGAAAATTCTTCAAAAATTCGTCCAAAATCTTGATGTCTCCAATCTCTTGTTTTGTACGTTTTTTCCACGTGTCTCGACCTCCAATGTATCCCTGCAAAGTTTGGTGAAGATCTGAGTATGTCGTTTTTGACCTTATCTGGAACATCCTTTCTGAAAATTTGAAAATTCTTAAAAAATTCGTCGAAAATCTTGATGTCTCCAATCTCTTGTTTTGTACGTTTTTTCCACGTGTCTTGACATCCAATGTATCCCTGCAAAGTTTGGTGAAGATCTGAGTCTGTAGTTTTTGACCTTATATGGAACCTCCTTTCTGAAAATTTGAAAATTCTCAAAAAATTCGTCCATAATCTTGATGTCTCCAATCTCTTGTTTTGTACGTTTTTTCCACGTGTCTTGACATCCAATGTATCCCTGCAAAGTTTGGTGAAGATCTGAGTATGTAGTTTTTGACCTTATATGGAACCTCCTATCTGAAAATTTGAAAATTCTTAAAAAATTCGTCCAAAATCTTGATGTCACCAATCCTATGTTTTGTATGTTTTTTCCACGTGTCTTGACATCCAATGTATCCATGCAAAGTTTGGTGAAGATCTGAGTATGTCGTTTTTGACCTTATCTGGAACCTCCCATCTGAAAATTTGAAAATTCTTAAAAAAATCGTCGAAAATCTTGATGTCTCCGATCTCTTGTTTTGTACGTTTTTTCCACGTGTCTTGACATGCAAAGTATTCCTGCAAAGTTTGGTGAAGATCTGAGTATGTAGTTTTTGACCTCATCTGGAACCTCCTATCTGAAAATTTGAAAATTCTTAAAAAATTCGCCAAAAATTTTGATGTCTCCAATCTCTTGTTTTGTACGTTTTTTCCACGTGTCTTGACATCCAATGTATCCCTGCAAAGTTTGGTGAAGATCTGAGTATGTAGTTTTTGACCTTATCTGGAACCTCCTATCTGAAAATTTGAAAATTCTTAAAAAATTCGTCCAAAATCTTGATGTCTCCAATCTCTTGTTTTGTACGTTTTTTCCACGTGTCTTGATATCCAATGTATCCCTGCAAAGTTTGGTGAAGATCTGAGTATGTCGTTTTTGACCTTATCTGGAACATCCTTTCTGAAAATTTGAAAATTGTTAAAAAATTCGTCCAAAATCTTGATGTCTCCAATCTCTTTTTTGTACGTTTTTTCCACGTGTCTTGACATCCAATGTATCCCTGCAAAGTTTGGTGAAGATCTGAGTATGTAGTTTTTGACCTTATCTGGAACCTCCCATCTGAAAATTTGAAAATTCTTAAAAAATTCGACCAAAATCTTGATGTCTCCAATCTTTTGTTTTGTACGTTTTTTCCACGTGTCTTGACACATAATGTATCCATGCAAAGTTTGGTGAAGATCTGAGTATGTAGTTTTTGACCTTATATGGAACCTCCTATCTGAAAATTTGAAAATTCTTAAAAAATTCGTCCAAAATCTTGATGTCTCCAATCTCTTGTTTTGTACGTTTTTTCCACGTGTCTTGACATCCAATGTATCCCTGCAAAGTTTGGTGAAGATCTGAGTATGTAGTTTTTGACCTTATCTGGAACCTCCCATCTGAAAATTTGAAAATTCCTAAAAAATCCGTGCAAAATCTTGATGACCCCAATCTCTTGTTTTGTACGTTTTTTCCACGTGTCTTGACATCCAATGTATTCCTGCAATGTTTGGTGAAGATCTGAGTATGTAGTTTTTGACCTTATATGGAACCTCCTATCTGAAAATTTGAAAATTCTTAAAAAATTCGACCAAAATCTTGATGTTCCGAATCCTATGTTTTGTATGTTTTTTCCACGTGTCTTGACATCCAATGTATCCATGCAAAGTTTGGTGAAGATCTGAGTATGTAGTTTTTGACCTTATATTGAACCTCCCATCTGAAAATTTGAAAATTCTTAAAAAATTCGTCCAAAATCTTGATGACCCCAATCTCTTGTTTTGTACGTTTTTTCCACGTGTCTTGACATCCAAAGTATCCCTGCAAAGTTTGGTGAAGATCTGAGTATGTAGTTTTTGACCTTATATGGAACCTCCTTTCTGAAAATTTGAGAATTCTTAAAAAATTCGTCCAAAATCTTGATGTCTCCAATCTCTTGTTTTGTACGTTTTTTCCACGTGTCTTGACATCCAATGTATCCATGCAAAGTTTGGTGAAGATCTGAGTATGTCGTTTTTGACTTTATCTGGAACCTCCCATCTGAAAATTTGAAAATTCTTAAAAAATTCGTCGAAAATCTTGATGTCTCCAATCTTTTGTTTTGTACGTTTTTTCCACGTGTCTTGACATGCAAAGTATCCCTGCAACGTTTGGTGAAGTTCTGAGTATGTAGTTTTTGACCTTATCTGGAACCTCCTATCTGAAAATTTGAAAATTCTTCAAAAATTCGTCGAAAATCTTGATGTCTCCAATCTCTTGTTTTGTACGTTTTTTCCACGTGTCTTGACATCCAATGTATTCCTGCAATGTTTGGTGGAGATCTGAGTATGTAGTTTTAGACCTTATCTGGAACCTCCTATCTGAAAATTTGAAAATTCTTCAAAAATTCGTCCAAAATCTTGATGTCTCCAATCTCTTGTTTTGTACGTTTTTTCCACGTGTCTCGACCTCCAATGGATCCCTGCAAAGTTTGGTGAAGATCTGAGTATGTCGTTTTTGACCTTATCTGGAACATCCTTTCTGAAAATTTGAAAATTCTTAAAAAATTCGTCGAAAATCTTGATGTCTCCAATCTCTTGTTTTGTACGTTTTTTCCACGTGTCTTGACATCCAATGTATCCCTGCAAAGTTTGGTGAAGATCTGAGTATGTAGTTTTTGACCTTATATGGAACCTCCTATCTGAAAATTTGAAAATTCTTAAAAAATTCGTCCAAAATCTTGATGTCTCCAATCTCTTGTTTTGTACGTTTTTTCCACGTGTCTCGACCTCCAATGGATCCCTGCAAAGTTTGGTGAAGATCTGAGTATGTCGTTTTTGACCTTATCTGGAATCTCCCATCTGAAAATTTGAAAATTCTTAAAAAATTCGTCGAAAATCTTGATGTCTCCGATCTCTTGTTTTGTACGTTTTTTCAACGTGTCTTGACATGCAAAGTATTCCTGCAAAGTTTGGTGAAGATCTGAGTATGTAGTTTTTGACCTCATCTGGAACCTCCTATCGGAAAATTTGAAAATTCTTAAAAAATTCGTCCAAAATCTTGATGACTCCAATCTCTTGTTTTGTACGTTTTTTCCACGTGTCTTGACATCCAATGTATCCCTGCAATGTTTGGTGAAGATCTGAGTATGTAGTTTTTGACCTTATCTGGAACCTCCCATCTGAAAATTTGAAAATTCTCAAAAAATTCGTCCAAAATCTTGATGACCCCAATCTCTTGTTTTGTACGTTTTTTCCACGTGTCTTGACATCCAATGTATCCCTGCAAAGTTTGGTGAAGATCTGAGTATGTAGTTTTTGATCTTATCTGGAACCTCCTATCTGAAAATTTGAAAATTCTTAAAAAATTCGTCCAAAATCTTGATGTCTCCAATCTCTTGTTTTGTACGTTTTTTCCACGTGTCTTGATATCCAATGTATCCCTGCAAAGTTTGGTGAAGATCTGAGTATGTCGTTTTTGACCTTATCTGGAACATCCTTTCTGAAAATTTGAAAATTGTTAAAAAATTCGTCCAAAAACTTGATGTCTCCTATCTCTTGTTTTGTACGTTTTTTCCACGTGTCTTGACATCCAATGTATCCCTGCAAAGTTTGGTGAAGATCTGAGTATGTAGTTTTTGACCTTATCTGGAACCTCCCATCTGAAAATTTGAAAATTCTTAAAAAATTCGACCAATATCTTGATGTCTCCAATCTCTTGTTTTGTACGTTTTTTCCACGTGTCTTGACACATAATGTATCCATGCAAAGTTTGGTGAAGATCTGAGTATGTAGTTTTTGACCTTATATGGAACCTCCTATCTGAAAATTTAAAAATTCTTAAAAAATTCGTCCAAAATCTTGATGTCTCCAATCTCTTGTTTTGTACGTTTTTTCCACGTGTCTTGACATCCAATGTATCCCTGCAAAGTTTGGTGAAGATCTGAGTATGTAGTTTTTGACCTTATCTGGAACCTCCCATCTGAAAATTTGAAAATTCCTAAAAAATCCGTCCAAAATCTTGATGACCCCAATCTCTTGTTTTGTACGTTTTTTCCACGTGTCTTGACATTCAATGTATCCCTGCAAAGTTTGGTGAAGATCTGAGTATGTAGTTTTTGACCTTATATGGAACCTCCTTTCTGAAAATTTGAAAATTCTTAAAAAATTCGTCCAAAATCTTGATGACCCCAATCTCTTGTTTTGTACGTTTTTTCCACGTGTCTCGACCTCCAATGTATCCCTGCAAAGTTTGGTGAAGATCTGAGTTTGTAGTTTTTGACCTTATATGGAACCTCCTTTCTGAAAATTTGAGAATTCTTAAAAAATTCGTCCAAAATCTTGATGTCTCCAATCTCTTGTTTTGTACGTTTTTTCCACGTGTCTTGACATCCAATGTATCCATGCAAAGTTTGGTGAAGATCTGAGTATGTCGTTTTTGACCTTATCTGGAACCTCCCATCTGAAAATTTGAAAATTCTTAAAAAATTCGTCGAAAATCTTGATGTCTCCAATCTCTTGTTTTGTACGTTTTTTCCACGTGTCTTGACATGCAAAGTATCCCTGCAACGTTTGGTGAAGATCTGAGTATGTAGTTTTTGACCTTATCTGGAACCTCCTATCTGAAAACTTGAAAATTCTTCAAAAATTCGTCGAAAATCTTGATGTCTCCAATCTCTTGTTTTGTACGTTTTTTCCACGTGTCTTGACCTCCAATGTATCCCTGCAAAGTTTGGTGAAGATCTGAGTATGTCGTTTTTTACCTTATCTGGAACATCCTTTCTGAAAATTTGAAAATTCTTAAAAAATTCGTCCAAAATTTGATGTCTCCAATCTCTTGTTTTGTACGTTTTTTCCACGTGTCTTGACATCCAATGTATCCCTGCAAAGTTTGGTGAAGATCTGAGTATGTCGTTTTTGACCTTATCTGGAACATCCTTTCTGAAAATTTGAAAATTCTTAAAAAATTCGTCCAAAATCTTGATGTCTCCAATCTCTTGTTTTGTACGTTTTTTCCACGTGTCTTGACATGCAAAGTATCCCTGCAACGTTTGGTGAAGATCTGAGTATGTAGTTTTTGACCTTATCTGGAACCTCCTATCTGAAAATTTGAAAATTCTTCAAAAATTCGTCGAAAATCTTGATGTCTCCAATCTCTTGTTTTGTACGTTTTTTCCACGTGTCTTGACATCCAATGTATCCCTGCAATGTTTGGTGGAGATCTGAGTATGTAGTTTTTGACCTTATCTGGGACCTCCTATCAGAAAATTTGAAAATTCTTCAAAAATTCGTCCAAAATCTTGATGTCTCCAATCTCTTGTTTTGTACGTTTTTTCCACGTGTCTCGACCTCCAATGTATCCCTGCAAAGTTTGGTGAAGATCTGAGTATGTCGTTTTTGACCTTATCTGGAACATCCTTTCTGAAAATTTGAAAATTCTCAAAAAATTCGTCGAAAATCTTGATGTCTCCAATCTCTTGTTTTGTACGTTTTTTCCACGTGTCTTGACATCCAATGTATCCCTGCAAAGTTTGGTGAAGATCTGAGTATGTAGTTTTTGACCTTATATGGAACCTCCCATCTGAAAATTTGAAAATTCCTAAAAAATCCGTCCAAAATCTTGATGACCCCAATCTCTTGTTTTGTACTTTTTTTCCACGTGTCTTGACATCCAATGTATCCCTGCAAAGTTTGTTGAAGATCTGAGTATGTAGTTTTTGATCTTATCTGGAACCTCCTATCTGAAAATTTGAAAATTCTTAAAAAATTCGTCCAAAATCTTGATGTCTCCAATCTCTTGTTTTGTACGTTTTTTCCACGTGTCTTGATATCCAATGTATCCCTGCAAAGTTTGGTGAAGATCTGAGTATGTTGTTTTTGACCTTATCTGGAACATCCTTTCTGAAAATTTGAAAATTGTTAAAAAATTCGTCCAAAATCTTGATGTCTCCTATCTCTTGTTTTGTACGTTTTTTCCACGTGTCTTGACATCCAATGTATCCCTGCAAAGTTTGGTGAAGATCTGAGTATGTAGTTTTTGACCTTATCTGGAACCTCCCATCTGAAAATTTGAAAATTCTTAAAAAATTCGACCAATATCTTGATATCTCCAATCTCTTGTTTTGTACGTTTTTTCCACGTGTCTTGACACATAATGTATCCATGCAAAGTTTGGTGAAGATCTGAGTATGTAGTTTTTGACCTTATATGGAACCTCCTATCTGAAAATTTAAAAATTCTTAAAAAATTCGTCCAAAATCTTGATGTCTCCAATCTCTTGTTTTGTACGTTTTTTCCACGTGTCTTGACATCCAATGTATCCCTGCAAAGTTTGGTGTAGATCTGAGTATGTAGTTTTTGACCTTATCTGGAACCTCCCATCTGAAAATTTGAAAATTCTTAAAAAATTCGACCAAAATCTTGATGTCTCCAATCTTTTGTTTTGTACGTTTTTTCCACGTGTCTTGACACATAATGTATCCATGCAAAGTTTGGTGAAGATCTGAGTATGTAGTTTTTGACCTTATATGGAACCTCCTATCTGAAAATTTGAAAATTCTTAAAAAATTCGTCCAAAATCTTGATGTCTCCAATCTCTTGTTTTGTACGTTTTTTCCACGTGTCTTGACATCCAATGTATCCCTGCAAAGTTTGGTGAAGATCTGAGTGTGTAGTTTTTGACGTTATCTGGAACCTCCCATCTGAAAATTTGAAAATTCCTAAAAAATCCGTGCAAAATCTTGATGACCCCAATCTCTTGTTTTGTACGTTTTTTCCACGTGTCTTGACATCCAATGTATTCCTGCAATGTTTGGTGAAGATCTGAGTATGTAGTTTTTGACCTTATATGGAACCTCCTATCTGAAAATTTGAAAATTCTTAAAAAATTCGACCAAAATCTTGATGTTCCGAATCCTATGTTTTGTATGTTTTTTCCACGTGTCTTGACATCCAATGTATCCATGCAAAGTTTGGTGAAGATCTGAGTATGTAGTTTTTGACCTTATATTGAACCTCCCATCTGAAAATTTGAAAATTCTTAAAAAATTCGTCCAAAATCTTGATGACCCCAATCTCTTGTTTTGTACGTTTTTTCCACGTGTCTTGACATCCAAAGTATCCCTGCAAAGTTTGGTGAAGATCTGAGTATGTAGTTTTTGACCTTATATGGAACCTCCTTTCTGAAAATTTGAGAATTCTTAAAAAATTCGTCCAAAATCTTGATGTCTCCAATCTCTTGTTTTGTACGTTTTTTCCACGTGTCTTGACATCCAATGTATCCATGCAAAGTTTGGTGAAGATCTGAGTATGTCGTTTTTGACCTTATCTGGAACCTCCCATCTGAAAATTTGAAAATTCTTAAAAAATTCGTCGAAAATCTTGATGTCTCCAATCTTTTGTTTTGTACGTTTTTTCCACGTGTCTTGACATGCAAAGTATCCCTGCAACGTTTGGTGAAGATCTGAGTATGTAGTTTTTGACCTTATCTGGAACCTCCTATCTGAAAATTTGAAAATTCTTCAAAAATTCGTCGAAAATCTTGATGTCTCCAATCTCTTGTTTTGTACGTTTTTTCCACGTGTCTTGACATCCAATGTATTCCTGCAATGTTTGGTGGAGATCTGAGTATGTAGTTTTAGACCTTATCTGGAACCTCCTATCTGAAAATTTGAAAATTCTTCAAAAATTCGTCCAAAATCTTGATGTCTCCAATCTCTTGTTTTGTACGTTTTTTCCACGTGTCTCGACCTCCAATGGATCCCTGCAAAGTTTGGTGAAGATCTGAGTATGTCGTTTTTGACCTTATCTGGAACATCCTTTCTGAAAATTTGAAAATTCTTAAAAAATTCGTCGAAAATCTTGATGTCTCCAATCTCTTGTTTTGTACGTTTTTTCCACGTGTCTTGACATCCAATGTATCCCTGCAAAGTTTGGTGAAGATCTGAGTATGTAGTTTTTGATCTTATATGGAACCTCCTATCTGAAAATTTGAAAATTCTTAAAAAATTCGTCGAAAATCTTGATGTCTCCAATCTCTTGTTTTGTACGTTTTTTCCACGTGTCTCGACCTCCAATGGATCCCTGCAAAGTTTGGTGAAGATCTGAGTATGTCGTTTTTGACCTTATCTGGAACCTCCCATCTGAAAATTTGAAAATTCTTAAAAAATTCGTCGAAAATCTTGATGTCTCCGATCTCTTGTTTTGTACGTTTTTTCCACGTGTCTTGACATGCAAAGTATTCCTGCAAAGTTTGGTGAAGATCTGAGTATGTAGTTTTTGACCTCATCTGGAACCTCCTATCTGAAAATTTGAAAATTCTTAAAAAATTCGTCCAAAATCTTGATGTCTCCAATCTCTTGTTTTGTACGTTTTTTCCACGTGTCTTGACATCCAATGTATCCCTGCAATGTTTGGTGAAGATCTGAGTATGTAGTTTTTTGACCTTATCTGGAACCTCCCATCTGAAAATTTGAAAATTCCTAAAAAATCCGTCCAAAATCTTGATGACCCCAATCTCTTGTTTTGTACTTTTTTTCCACGTGTCTCGACCTCCAATGTATCCCTGCAAAGTTTGGTGAAGATCTGAGTATGTAGTTTTTGACCTTATATGGAACCTCCTATCTGAAAATTTGAAAATTCTTAAAAAGTTCGTCCAAAATCTTGATGTCACCAATCCTATGTTTTGTATGTTTTTTCCACGTGTCTTGACATCCAATGTATCCATGCAAAGTTTGGTGAAGATCTGAGTATGTCGTTTTTGACCTTATCTGGAACCTCCCATCTGAAAATTTGAAAATTCTTAAAAAATTCGTCGAAAATCTTGATGTCTCCGATCTCTTGTTTTGTACGTTTTTTCCACGTGTCTTGACATGCAAAGTATTCCTGCAAAGTTTGGTGAAGATCTGAGTATGTAGTTTTTGACCTCATCTGGAACCTCCTATCTGAAAATTTGAAAATTCTTAAAAAATTCGTCCAAAATTTTGATGTCTCCAATCTCTTGTTTTGTACGTTCTTTCCACGTGTCTTGACATCCAATGTATCCCTGCAATGTTTGGTGAAGATCTGAGTATGTAGTCTTTGACCTTATCTGGAACCTCCCATCTGAAAATTTGAAAATTCCTAAAAAATCCGTCCAAAATCTTGATGACCCCAATCTCTTGTTTTGTACGTTTTTTCCACGTGTCTTGACATCCAATGTATCCCTGCAAAGTTTGGTGAAGATCTGAGTATGTAGTTTTTGACCTTATCTGGAACCTCCTATCTGAAAATTTGAAAATTCTTAAAAAATTCGTCCAAAATCTTGATGTCTCCAATCTCTTGTTTTGTACGTTTTTTCCACGTGTCTTGATATCCAATGTATCCCTGCAAAGTTTGGTGAAGATCTGAGTATGTCGTTTTTGACCTTATCTGGAACATCCTTTCTGAAAATTTGAAAATTGTTAAAAAATTCGTCCAAAATCTTGATGTCTCCAATCTCTTTTTTGTACGTTTTTTCCACGTGTCTTGACATCCAATGTATCCCTGCAAAGTTTGGTGAAGATCTGAGTATGTAGTTTTTGACCTTATCTGGAACCTCCCATCTGAAAATTTGAAAATTCTTAAAAAATTCGACCAAAATCTTGATGTCTCCAATCTTTTGTTTTGTACGTTTTTTCCACGTGTCTTGACACATAATGTATCCATGCAAAGTTTGGTGAAGATCTGAGTATGTAGTTTTTGACCTTATATGGAACCTCCTATCTGAAAATTTGAAAATTCTTAAAAAATTCGTCCAAAATCTTGATGTCTCCAATCTCTTGTTTTGTACGTTTTTTCCACGTGTCTTGACATCCAATGTATCCCTGCAAAGTTTGGTGAAGATCTGAGTATGTAGTTTTTGACCTTATCTGGAACCTCCCATCTGAAAATTTGAAAATTCCTAAAAAATCCGTGCAAAATCTTGATGACCCCAATCTCTTGTTTTGTACGTTTTTTCCACGTGTCTTGACATCCAATGTATCCATGCAAAGTTTGGTGAAGATCTGAGTATGTCGTTTTTGACCTTATCTGGAACCTCCCATCTGAAAATTTGAAAATTCTTAAAAAATTCGTCGAAAATCTTGATGTCTCCAATCTCTTGTTTTGTACGTTTTTTCCACGTGTCTTGACATGCAAAGTATCCCTGCAACGTTTGGTGAAGATCTGAGTATGTAGTTTTTGACCTTATCTGGAACCTCCTATCTGAAAATTTGAAAATTCTTCAAAAATTCGTCGAAAATCTTGATGTCTCCAATCTCTTGTTTTGTACGTTTTTTCCACGTGTCTTGACATCCAATGTATCCCTGCAATGTTTGGTGGAGATCTGAGTATGTAGTTTTTGACCTTATCTGGGACCTCCTATCAGAAAATTTGAAAATTCTTAAAAAATTCGTCCAAAATCTTGATGTCTCCAATCTCTTGTTTTGTACGTTTTTTCCACGTGTCTCGACCTCCAATGTATCCCTGCAAAGTTTGGTGAAGATCTGAGTATGTCGTTTTTGACCTTATCTGGAACATCCTTTCTGAAAATTTGAAAATTCTTCAAAAATTCGTCCAAAATCTTGATGTCTCCAATCTCTTGTTTTGTACGTTTTTTCCACGTGTCTTGACATCCAATGTATCCCTGCAAAGTTTGGTGAAGATCTGAGTATGTAGTTTTTGACCTTATATGGAACCTCCTTTCTGAAAATTTGAAAATTCTCAAAAAATTCGTCCATAATCTTGATGTCTCCAATCTCTTGTTTTGTACGTTTTTTCCACGTGTCTTGACATCCAATGTATCCCTGCAAAGTTTGGTGAAGATCTGAGTATGTAGTTTTTGACCTTATATGGAACCTCCTATCTGAAAATTTGAAAATTCTTAAAAAATTCGTCCAAAATCTTGATGTCTCCAATCTCTTGTTTTGTACGTTTTTTCCACGTGTCTTGATATCCAATGTATCCCTGCAAAGTTTGGTGAAGATCTGAGTATGTTGTTTTTGACCTTATCTGGAACATCCTTTCTGAAAATTTGAAAATTGTTAAAAAATTCGTCCAAAATCTTGATGTCTCCTATCTCTTGTTTTGTACGTTTTTTCCACGTGTCTTGACATCCAATGTATCCCTGCAAAGTTTGGTGAAGATCTGAGTATGTAGTTTTTGACCTTATCTGGAACCTCCCATCTGAAAATTTGAAAATTCTTAAAAAATTCGACCAATATCTTGATGTCTCCAATCTCTTGTTTTGTACGTTTTTTCCACGTGTCTTGACACATAATGTATCCATGCAAAGTTTGGTGAAGATCTGAGTATGTAGTTTTTGACCTTATATGGAACCTCCTATCTGAAAATTTAAAAATTCTTAAAAAATTCGTCCAAAATCTTGATGTCTCCAATCTCTTGTTTTGTACGTTTTTTCCACGTGTCTTGACATCCAATGTATCCCTGCAAAGACTGGTGAAGATCTGAGTATGTAGTTTTTGACCTTATCTGGAACCTCCCATCTGAAAATTTGAAAATTCTTAAAAAATTCGACCAAAATCTTGATGTCTCCAATCTTTTGTTTTGTACGTTTTTTCCACGTGTCTTGACACATAATGTATCCATGCAAAGTTTGGTGAAGATCTGAGTATGTAGTTTTTGACCTTATATGGAACCTCCTATCTGAAAATTTGAAAATTCTTAAAAAATTCGTCCAAAATCTTGATGTCTCCAATCTCTTGTTTTGTACGTTTTTTCCACGTGTCTTGACATACAATGTATCCCTGCAAAGTTTGGTGAAGATCTGAGTATGTAGTTTTTGACCTTATCTGGAACCTCCCATCTGAAAATTTGAAAATTCCTAAAAAATCCGTGCAAAATCTTGATGACTCCAATCTCTTGTTTTGTACGTTTTTTCCACGTGTCTTGACATCCAATGTATTCCTGCAATGTTTGGTGAAGATCTGAGTATGTAGTTTTTGACCTTATATGGAACCTCCTATCTGAAAATTTGAAAATTCTTAAAAAAATTCGACCAAAATCTTGATGTTCCGAATCCTATGTTTTGTATGTTTTTTCCACGTGTCTTGACATCCAATGTATCCATGCAAAGTTTGGTGAAGATCTGAGTATGTAGTTTTTGACCTTATATTGAACCTCCCATCTGAAAATTTGAAAATTCTTAAAAAATTCGTCCAAAATCTTGATGACCCCAATCTCTTGTTTTGTACGTTTTTTCCACGTGTCTTGACATCCAAAGTATCCCTGCAAAGTTTGGTGAAGATCTGAGTATGTAGTTTTTGACCTTATATGGAACCTCCTTTCTGAAAATTTGAGAATTCTTAAAAAATTCGTCCAAAATCTTGATGTCTCCAATCTCTTGTTTTGTACGTTTTTTCCACGTGTCTTGACATCCAATGTATCCATGCAAAGTTTGGTGAAGATCTGAGTATGTCGTTTTTGACCTTATCTGGAACCTCCCATCTGAAAATTTGAAAATTCTTAAAAAATTCGTCGAAAATCTTGATGTCTCCAATCTTTTGTTTTGTACGTTTTTTCCACGTGTCTTGACATGCAAAGTATCCCTGCAACGTTTGGTGAAGATCTGAGTATGTAGTTTTTGACCTTATCTGGAACCTCCTATCTGAAAATTTGAAAATTCTTCAAAAATTCGTCGAAAATCTTGATGTCTCCAATCTCTTGTTTTGTACGTTTTTTCCACGTGTCTTGACATCCAATGTATTCCTGCAATGTTTGGTGGAGATCTGAGTATGTAGTTTTAGACCTTATCTGGAACCTCCTATCTGAAAATTTGAAAATTCTTCAAAAATTCGTCCAAAATCTTGATGTCTCCAATCTCTTGTTTTGTACGTTTTTTCCACGTGTCTCGACCTCCAATGGATCCCTGCAAAGTTTGGTGAAGATCTGAGTATGTCGTTTTTGACCTTATCTGGAACATCCTTTCTGAAAATTTGAAAATTCTTAAAAAATTCGTCGAAAATCTTGATGTCTCCAATCTCTTGTTTTGTACGTTTTTTCCACGTGTCTTGACATCCAATGTATCCCTGCAAAGTTTGGTGAAGATCTGAGTATGTAGTTTTTGATCTTATATGGAACCTCCTATCTGAAAATTTGAAAATTCTTAAAAAATTCGTCGAAAATCTTGATGTCTCCAATCTCTTGTTTTGTACGTTTTTTCCACGTGTCTCGACCTCCAATGGATCCCTGCAAAGTTTGGTGAAGATCTGAGTATGTCGTTTTTGACCTTATCTGGAACCTCCCATCTGAAAATTTGAAAATTCTTAAAAAATTCGTCGAAAATCTTGATGTCTCCGATCTCTTGTTTTGTACGTTTTTTCCACGTGTCTTGACATGCAAAGTATTCCTGCAAAGTTTGGTGAAGATCTGAGTATGTAGTTTTTGACCTCATCTGGAACCTCCTATCTGAAAATTTGAAAATTCTTAAAAAATTCGTCCAAAATCTTGATGTCTCCAATCTCTTGTTTTGTACGTTTTTTCCACGTGTCTTGACATCCAATGTATCCCTGCAATGTTTGGTGAAGATCTGAGTATGTAGTTTTTGACCTTATCTGGAACCTCCCATCTGAAAATTTGAAAATTCCTAAAAAATCCGTCCAAAATCTTGATGACCCCAATCTCTTGTTTTGTACTTTTTTTCCACGTGTCTCGACCTCCAATGTATCCCTGCAAAGTTTGGTGAAGATCTGAGTATGTAGTTTTTGACCTTATATGGAACCTCCTATCTGAAAATTTGAAAATTCTTAAAAAATTCGTCCAAAATCTTGATGTCACCAATCCTATGTTTTGTATGTTTTTTCCACGTGTCTTGACATCCAATGTATCCATGCAAAGTTTGGTGAAGATCTGAGTATGTCGTTTTTGACCTTATCTGGAACCTCCCATCTGAAAATTTGAAAATTCTTAAAAAATTCGTCGAAAATCTTGATGTCTCCGATCTCTTGTTTTGTACGTTTTTTCCACGTGTCTTGACATGCAAAGTATTCCTGCAAAGTTTGGTGAAGATCTGAGTATGTAGTTTTTGACCTCATCTGGAACCTCCTATCTGAAAATTTGAAAATTCTTAAAAAATTCGTCCAAAATTTTGATGTCTCCAATCTCTTGTTTTGTACGTTCTTTCCACGTGTCTTGACATCCAATGTATCCCTGCAATGTTTGGTGAAGATCTGAGTATGTAGTCTTTGACCTTATCTGGAACCTCCCATCTGAAAATTTGAAAATTCCTAAAAAATCCGTCCAAAATCTTGATGACCCCAATCTCTTGTTTTGTACGTTTTTTCCACGTGTCTTGACATCCAATGTATCCCTGCAAAGTTTGGTGAAGATCTGAGTATGTAGTTTTTGACCTTATCTGGAACCTCCTATCTGAAAATTTGAAAATTCTTAAAAAATTCGTCCAAAATCTTGATGTCTCCAATCTCTTGTTTTGTACGTTTTTTCCACGTGTCTTGATATCCAATGTATCCCTGCAAAGTTTGGTGAAGATCTGAGTATGTCGTTTTTGACCTTATCTGGAACATCCTTTCTGAAAATTTGAAAATTGTTAAAAAATTCGTCCAAAATCTTGATGTCTCCAATCTCTTTTTTGTACGTTTTTTCCACGTGTCTTGACATCCAATGTATCCCTGCAAAGTTTGGTGAAGATCTGAGTATGTAGTTTTTGACATTATCTGGAACCTCCCATCTGAAAATTTGAAAATTCTTAAAAAATTCGACCAAAATCTTGATGTCTCCAATCTTTTGTTTTGTACGTTTTTTCCACGTGTCTTGACACATAATGTATCCATGCAAAGTTTGGTGAAGATCTGAGTATGTAGTTTTTGACCTTATATGGAACCTCCTATCTGAAAATTTGAAAATTCTTAAAAAATTCGTCCAAAATCTTGATGTCTCCAATCTCTTGTTTTGTACGTTTTTTCCACGTGTCTTGACATCCAATGTATCCCTGCAAAGTTTGGTGAAGATCTGAGTATGTAGTTTTTGACCTTATCTGGAACCTCCCATCTGAAAATTTGAAAATTCCTAAAAAATCCGTGCAAAATCTTGATGACCCCAATCTCTTGTTTTGTACGTTTTTTCCACGTGTCTTGACATCCAATGTATCCATGCAAAGTTTGGTGAAGATCTGAGTATGTCGTTTTTGACCTTATCTGGAACCTCCCATCTGAAAATTTGAAAATTCTTAAAAAATTCGTCGAAAATCTTGATGTCTCCAATCTCTTGTTTTGTACGTTTTTTCCACGTGTCTTGACATGCAAAGTATCCCTGCAACGTTTGGTGAAGATCTGAGTATGTAGTTTTTGACCTTATCTGGAACCTCCTATCTGAAAATTTGAAAATTCTTCAAAAATTCGTCGAAAATCTTGATGTCTCCAATCTCTTGTTTTGTACGTTTTTTCCACGTGTCTTGACATCCAATGTATCCCTGCAATGTTTGGTGGAGATCTGAGTATGTAGTTTTTGACCTTATCTGGGACCTCCTATCAGAAAATTTGAAAATTCTTAAAAAATTCGTCCAAAATCTTGATGTCTCCAATCTCTTGTTTTGTACGTTTTTTCCACGTGTCTCGACCTCCAATGTATCCCTGCAAAGTTTGGTGAAGATCTGAGTATGTCGTTTTTGACCTTATCTGGAACATCCTTTCTGAAAATTTGAAAATTCTTAAAAAATTCGTCGAAAATCTTGATGTCTCCAATCTCTTGTTTTGTACGTTTTTTCCACGTGTCTTGACATCCAATGTATCCCTGCAAAGTTTGGTGAAGATCTGAGTATGTAGTTTTTGACCTTATATGGAACCTCCTTTCTGAAAATTTGAAAATTCTCAAAAAATTCGTCCATAATCTTGATGTCTCCAATCTCTTGTTTTGTACGTTTTTTCCACGTGTCTTGACATCCAATGTATCCCTGCAAAGTTTGGTGAAGATCTGAGTATGTAGTTTTTGACCTTATATGGAACCTCCTATCTGAAAATTTGAAAATTCTTAAAAAATTCGTCCAAAATCTTGATGTCTCCAATCTCTTGTTTTGTACGTTTTTTCCACGTGTCTTGATATCCAATGTATCCCTGCAAAGTTTGGTGAAGATCTGAGTATGTTGTTTTTGACCTTATCTGGAACATCCTTTCTGAAAATTTGAAAATTGTTAAAAAATTCGTCCAAAATCTTGATGTCTCCTATCTCTTGTTTTGTACGTTTTTTCCACGTGTCTTGACATCCAATGTATCCCTGCAAAGTTTGGTGAAGATCTGAGTATGTAGTTTTTGACCTTATCTGGAACCTCCCATCTGAAAATTTGAAAATTCTTAAAAAATTCGACCAATATCTTGATGTCTCCAATCTCTTGTTTTGTACGTTTTTTCCACGTGTCTTGACACATAATGTATCCATGCAAAGTTTGGTGAAGATCTGAGTATGTAGTTTTTGACCTTATATGGAACCTCCTATCTGAAAATTTAAAAATTCTTAAAAAATTCGTCCAAAATCTTGATGTCTCCAATCTCTTGTTTTGTACGTTTTTTCCACGTGTCTTGACATCCAATGTATCCCTGCAAAGACTGGTGAAGATCTGAGTATGTAGTTTTTGACCTTATCTGGAACCTCCCATCTGAAAATTTGAAAATTCTTAAAAAATTCGACCAAAATCTTGATGTCTCCAATCTTTTGTTTTGTACGTTTTTTCCACGTGTCTTGACACATAATGTATCCATGCAAAGTTTGGTGAAGATCTGAGTATGTAGTTTTTGACCTTATATGGAACCTCCTATCTGAAAATTTGAAAATTCTTAAAAAATTCGTCCAAAATCTTGATGTCTCCAATCTCTTGTTTTGTACGTTTTTTCCACGTGTCTTGACATACAATGTATCCCTGCAAAGTTTGGTGAAGATCTGAGTATGTAGTTTTTGACCTTATCTGGAACCTCCCATCTGAAAATTTGAAAATTCCTAAAAAATCCGTGCAAAATCTTGATGACTCCAATCTCTTGTTTTGTACGTTTTTTCCACGTGTCTTGACATCCAATGTATTCCTGCAATGTTTGGTGAAGATCTGAGTATGTAGTTTTTGACCTTATATGGAACCTCCTATCTGAAAATTTGAAAATTCTTAAAAAAATTCGACCAAAATCTTGATGTTCCGAATCCTATGTTTTGTATGTTTTTTCCACGTGTCTTGACATCCAATGTATCCATGCAAAGTTTGGTGAAGATCTGAGTATGTAGTTTTTGACCTTATATTGAACCTCCCATCTGAAAATTTGAAAATTCTTAAAAAATTCGTCCAAAATCTTGATGACCCCAATCTCTTGTTTTGTACGTTTTTTCCACGTGTCTTGACATCCAAAGTATCCCTGCAAAGTTTGGTGAAGATCTGAGTATGTAGTTTTTGACCTTATATGGAACCTCCTTTCTGAAAATTTGAGAATTCTTAAAAAATTCGTCCAAAATCTTGATGTCTCCAATCTCTTGTTTTGTACGTTTTTTCCACGTGTCTTGACATCCAATGTATCCATGCAAAGTTTGGTGAAGATCTGAGTATGTCGTTTTTGACCTTATCTGGAACCTCCCATCTGAAAATTTGAAAATTCTTAAAAAATTCGTCGAAAATCTTGATGTCTCCAATCTTTTGTTTTGTACGTTTTTTCCACGTGTCTTGACATGCAAAGTATCCCTGCAACGTTTGGTGAAGATCTGAGTATGTAGTTTTTGACCTTATCTGGAACCTCCTATCTGAAAATTTGAAAATTCTTCAAAAATTCGTCGAAAATCTTGATGTCTCCAATCTCTTGTTTTGTACGTTTTTTCCACGTGTCTTGACATCCAATGTATTCCTGCAATGTTTGGTGGAGATCTGAGTATGTAGTTTTAGACCTTATCTGGAACCTCCTATCTAAAAATTTGAAAATTCTTCAAAAATTCGTCCAAAATCTTGATGTCTCCAATCTCTTGTTTTGTACGTTTTTTCCACGTGTCTCGACCTCCAATGGATCCCTGCAAAGTTTGGTGAAGATCTGAGTATGTCGTTTTTGACCTTATCTGGAACATCCTTTCTGAAAATTTGAAAATTCTTAAAAAATTCGTCGAAAATCTTGATGTCTCCAATCTCTTGTTTTGTACGTTTTTTCCACGTGTCTTGACATCCAATGTATCCCTGCAAAGTTTGGTGAAGATCTGAGTATGTAGTTTTTGACCCTATCTGAAAATTTGAAAATTCTTAAAAAATTCGTCCAAAATCTTGATGTCTCCAATCTCTTGTTTTGTACGTTTTTTCCACGTGTCTCGACCTCCAATGGATCCCTGCAAAGTTTGGTGAAGATCTGAGTATGTCGTTTTTGACCTTATCTGAAACCTCCCATCTGAAAATTTGAAAATTCTTAAAAAATTCGTCGAAAATCTTGATGTCTCCGATCTCTTGTTTTGTACGTTTTTTCCACGTGTCTTGACATGCAAAGTATTCCTGCAAAGTTTGGTGAAGATCTGAGTATGTAGTTTTTGACCTCATCTGGAACCTCCTATCTGAAAATTTGAAAATTCTTAAAAAATTCGTCTATCCAATCCTATGTTTTGTATGTTTTTTCCACGTGTCTTGACATCCAATGTATCCATGCAAAGTTTGGTGAAGATCTGAGTATGTCGTTTTTGACCTTATCTGGAACCTCCCATCTGAAAATTTGAAAATTCTTAAAAAATTCGTCGAAAATCTTGATGTCTCCGATCTCTTGTTTTGTACGTTTTTTCCACGTGTCTTGACATGCAAAGTATTCCTGCAAAGTTTGGTGAAGATCTGAGTATGTAGTTTTTGACCTCATCTGGAACCTCCTATCTGAAAATTTGAAAATTCTTAAAAAATTCGTCCAAAATCTTGATGTCTCCAATCTCTTGTTTTGTACGTTCTTTCCACGTGTCTTGACATCCAATGTATCCCTGCAATGTTTGGTGAAGATCTGAGTATGTAGTTTTTGACCTTATATGGAACCTCCTATCTGAAAATTTGAAAATTCTTAAAAGAATTTAACAAAATCTTGATGTCCCCAATCCTGTTTTGTATGTTTTTTCCACGTGTCTTGACATACAATGTATCCCTGCAGAGTTTGGTGAAGATCTGAGTATGTAGTTTTTGACCTTATCTGGAACCTCCCATCTGAAAATTTGAAAATTCCTAAAAAATCCGTCCAAAATCTTGTTGACCCGAATCTCTTGTTTTGTACGTTTTTTCCACGTGTCTTGACATCCAATGTATCCCTGCAAAGTTTGGTGAAGATCTGAGTATGTAGTTTTTGACCTTATCTGGAACCGCATTTCTGAAAATTTGAAAATTTTTAAAAAAATCGTCCAAAATCTTGATGTCTCCAATCTCTTGTTTTGTACGTTTTTTCCACGTGTCTTGACATCCAATGTATCCCTGCAAAGTTTGGTGAAGATCTGAGTATGTAGTTTTTGACCTTATATGGAACCTCCTATCTGAAAATTTGAAAATTCTTAAAAAATTCGTCCAAAATCTTGATGTCTCCAATCTCTTGTTTTGTACGTTTTTTCCACGTGTCTCGACCTCCAATGGATCCCTGCAAAGTTTGGTGAAGATCTGAGTATGTCGTTTTTGACCTTATCTGGAACCTCCCATCTGAAAATTTGAAAATTCTTAAAAAATTCGTCGAAAATCTTGATGTCTCCGATCTCTTGTTTTGTACGTTTTTTCCACGTGTCTTGACATGCAAAGTATTCCTGCAAAGTTTGGTGAAGATCTGAGTATGTAGTTTTTTACCTCATCTGGAACCTCCTATCTGAAAATTTGAAAATTCTTAAAAAATTCGTCCAAAATCTTGATGTCTCCAATCTCTTGTTTTGTACGTTTTTTCCACGTGTCTTGACATCCAATGTATCCCTGCAAAGTTTGGTGAAGATCTGAGTATGTAGTTTTTGACCTTATCTGGAACCTCCTATCTGAAAATTTGAAAATTCTTAAAAAATTCGTCCAAAATCTTGATGTCTCCAATCTCTTGTTTTGTACGTTTTTTCCACGTGTCTTGATATCCAATGTATCCCTGCAAAGTTTGGTGAAGATCTGAGTATGTCGTTTTTGACCTTATCTGGAACATCCTTTCTGAAAATTTGAAAATTGTTAAAAAATTCGTCCAAAATCTTGATGTCTCCTATCTCTTGTTTTGTACGTTTTTTCCACGTGTCTTGACATCCAATGTATCCCTGCAAAGTTTGGTGAAGATCTGAGTATGTAGTTTTTGACCTTATCTGGAACCTCCCATCTGAAAATTTGAAAATTCTTAAAAAATTCGACCAAAATCTTGATGTCTCCAATCTCTTGTTTTGTACGTTTTTTCCACGTGTCTTGACACATAATGTATCCATGCAAAGTTTGGTGAAGATCTGAGTATGTAGTTTTTGACCTTATATGGAACCTCCTATCTGAAAATTTGAAAATTCTTAAAAAATTCGTCCAAAATCTTGATGTCTCCAATCTCTTGTTTTGTACGTTTTTTCCACGTGTCTTGACATCCAATGTATCCCTGCAAAGTTTGGTGAAGGTCTGAGTATGTAGTTTTTGACCTTATCTGGAACCTCCCATCTGAAAATTTGAAAATTCCTAAAAAATCCGTCCAAAATCTTGATGACCACAATCTCTTGTTTTGTACGTTTTTTCCACGTGTCTTGACATTCAATGTATTCCTGCAAAGTTTGGTGAAGATCTGAGTATGTAGTTTTTGACCTTATATGGAACCTCCTATCTGAAAATTTGAAAATTCTTAAAAAATTCGTCCAAAATCTTGATGTCTCCAATCTCTTGTTTTGTACGTTTTTTCCACGTGTCTTGACATCCAATGTATCCCTGCAAAGTTTGGTGAAGATCTGAGTATGTAGTTTTTGACCTTATCTGGAACCTCCCATCTGAAAATTTGAAAATTCCTAAAAAATCCGTGCAAAATCTTGATGACCCCAATCTCTTGTTTTGTACGTTTTTTCCACGTGTCTTGACATCCAATGTATCCATGCAAAGTTTGGTGAAGATCTGAGTATGTCGTTTTTGACCTTATCTGGAACCTCCCATCTGAAAATTTGAAAATTCTTAAAAAATTCGTCGAAAATCTTGATGTCTCCAATCTCTTGTTTTGTACGTTTTTTCCACGTGTCTTGACATGCAAAGTATCCCTGCAACGTTTGGTGAAGATCTGAGTATGTAGTTTTTGACCTTATCTGGAACCTCCTATCTGAAAATTTGAAAATTCTTCAAAAATTCGTCGAAAATCTTGATGTCTCCAATCTCTTGTTTTGTACGTTTTTTCCACGTGTCTTGACATCCAATGTATCCCTGCAATGTTTGGTGGAGATCTGAGTATGTAGTTTTTGACCTTATCTGGGACCTCCTATCAGAAAATTTGAAAATTCTTCAAAAATTCGTCCAAAATCTTGATGTCTCCAATCTCTTGTTTTGTACGTTTTTTCCACGTGTCTCGACCTCCAATGTATCCCTGCAAAGTTTGGTAAAGATCTGAGTATGTCGTTTTTGACCTTATCTGGAACATCCTTTCTGAAAATTTGAAAATTCTTAAAAAATTCGTCGAAAATCTTGATGTCTCAAATCTCTTGTTTTGTACGTTTTTTCCACGTGTCTTGACATCCAATGTATCCCTGCAAAGTTTGGTGAAGATCTGAGTATGTAGTTTTTGACCTTATATGGAACCTCCTTTCTGAAAATTTGAAAATTCTCAAAAAATTCGTCCATAATCTTGATGTCTACAATCTCTTGTTTTGTACGTTTTTTCCACGTGTCTTGACATCCAATGTATCCATGCAAAGTTTGGTGAAGATCTGAGTATGTCGTTTTTGACCTTATCTGGAACCTCCCATCTGAAAATTTGAAAATTCTTAAAAAATCCGTCGAAAATCTTGATGTCTCCAATCTCTTGTTTTGTACATTTTTTCCACGTGTCTTGACATCCAATGTATCCCTGCAATGTTTGGTGAAGATCTGAGTATGTAGTTTTTGACCTTATATGGAACCTCCTATCTGAAAATTTGAAAATTCTTAAAAAATTTGACCAAAATCTTGATGTCCCCAATCCTATGTCTTGAATGTTTTTTCCACGTGTCTTGACATCCAATGTATCCCTGCTAAGTTTGGTGAAGATCTGAGTATGTAGTTTTTGACCTTATATGGAACCTCCTATCTGAAAATTTGAAAATTCTTAAAAAATTCGACCAAAATCTTGATGTCCATAATCCTATGTTTTGTATGTTTTTTCCACGTGTCTTGACATCCAATGTATCCATGCAAAGTTTGGTGAAGATCTGAGTATGTAGTTTTTGACCTTATATGGAACCTCCTATCTGAAAATTTAAAAATTCTTAAAAAATTCGTCCAAAATCTTGATGTCTCCAATCTCTTGTTTTGTACGTTTTTTCCACGTGTCTTGACATCCAATGTATCCCTGCAATGTTTGGTGAAGATATGAGTATGTAGTTTTTGACCTTATCTGGAACCTCCCATCTGAAAATTTGAAAATTCTTAAAAAATCCCTGCAAAATCTTGATGACCCCAATCTCTTGTTTTGTACGTTTTTTCAACGTGTCTTGACATCCAATGTATCCATGCAAAGTTTGGTGAAGATCTGAGTATGTCGTTTTTGACCTTATCTGGAACCTCCCATCTGAAAATTTGAAAATTCTTAAAAAATTCGTCGAAAATCTTGATGTCTCCAATCTCTTGTTTTGTACGTTTTTTCCACGTGTCTTGACATGCAAAGTATCCCTGCAACGTTTGGTGAAGATCTGAGTATGTAGTTTTTGACCTTATCTGGAACCTCCTATCTGAAAATTTGAAAATTCTTCAAAAATTCGTCGAAAATCTTGATGTCTCCAATCTCTTGTTTTGTACGTTTTTTCCACGTGTCTTGACATCCAATGTATCCCTGCAATGTTTGGTGGAGATCTGAGTATGTAGTTTTTGACCTTATCTGGGACCTCCTATCAGAAAATTTGAAAATTCTTCAAAAATTCGTCCAAAATCTTGATGTCTCCAATCTCTTGTTTTGTACGTTTTTTCCTCGTGTCTCGACCTCCAATGTATCCCTGCAAAGTTTGGTGAAGATCTGAGTATGTCGTTTTTGACCTTATCTGGAACATCCTTTCTGAAAATTTGAAAATTCTTAAAAAATTCGTCGAAAATCTTGATGTCTCCAATCTCTTGTTTTGTACGTTTTTTCCACGTGTCTTGACATCCAATGTATCCCTGCAAAGTTTGGTGAAGATCTGAGTATGTAGTTTTTGACCTTATATGGAACCTCCTTTCTGAAAATTTGAAAATTCTCAAAAAATTCGTCCATAATCTTGATGTCTCCAATCTCTTGTTTTGTACGTTTTTTCCACGTGTCTTGACATCCAATGTATCCCTGCAAAGTTTGGTGAAGATCTGAGTATGTAGTTTTTGACCTTATATGGAACCTCCTATCTGAAAATTTGAAAATTCTTAAAAAATTCGTCCAAAATCTTGATGTCACCAATCCTATGTTTTGTATGTTTTTTCCACGTGTCTTGACATCCAATGTATCCATGCAAAGTTTGGTGAAGATCTGAGTATGTCGTTTTTGACCTTATCTGGAACCTCCCATCTGAAAATTTGAAAATTCTTAAAAAATTCGTCGAAAATCTTGATGTCTCCGATCTCTTGTTTTGTACGTTTTTTCCACGTGTCTTGACATGCAAAGTATTCCTGCAAAGTTTGGTGAAGATCTGAGTATGTAGTTTTTGACCTCATCTGGAACCTCCTATCTGAAAATTTGAAAATTCTTAAAAAATTCGTCCAAAATTTTGATGTCTCCAATCTCTTGTTTTGTACGTTTTTTCCACGTGTCTTGACATCCAATGTATCCCTGCAATGTTTGGTGAAGATCTGAGTATGTAGTTTTTGACCTTATCTGGAACCTCCCATCTGAAAATTTGAAAATTCCTAAAAAATCCGTCCAAAATCTTGATGACCCCAATCTCTTGTTTTGTACGTTTTTTCCACGTGTCTTGACATCCAATGTATCCCTGCAAAGTTTGGTGAAGATCTGAGTATGTAGTTTTTGACCTTATCTGGAACCTCCTATCTGAAAATTTGAAAATTCTTAAAAAATTCGTCCAAAATCTTGATGTCTCCAATCTTTTGTTTTGTACGTTTTTTCCACGTGTCTTGACACATAATGTATCCATGCAAAGTTTGGTGAAGATCTGAGTATGTAGTTTTTGACCTTATATGGAACCTCCTATCTGAAAATTTGAAAATTCTTAAAAAATTCGACCAAAATCTTGATGTTCCGAATCCTATGTTTTGTATGTTTTTTCCACGTGTCTTGACATCCAATGTATCCATGCAAAGTTTGGTGAAGATCTGAGTATGTAGTTTTTGACCTTATATTGAACCTCCCATCTGAAAATTTGAAAATTCTTAAAAAATTCGTCCAAAATCTTGATGACCCCAATCTCTTGTTTTGTACGTTTTTTCCACGTGTCTTGACATCCAAAGTATCCCTGCAAAGTTTGGTGAAGATCTGAGTATGTAGTTTTTGACCTTATATGGAACCTCCTTTCTGAAAATTTGAGAATTCTTAAAAAATTCGTCGAAAATCTTGATGTCTCCAATCTCTTGTTTTGTACGTTTTTTCCACGTGTCTTGACATCCAATGTATCCATGCAAAGTTTGGTGAAGATCTGAGTATGTCGTTTTTGACCTTATCTGGAACCTCCCATCTGAAAATTTGAAAATTCTTAAAAAATTCGTCGAAAATCTTGATGTCTCCAATCTTTTGTTTTGTACGTTTTTTCCACGTGTCTTGACATGCAAAGTATCCCTGCAACGTTTGGTGAAGATCTGAGTATGTAGTTTTTGACCTTATCTGGAACCTCCTATCTGAAAATTTGAAAAATCTTCAAAAATTCGTCGAAAATCTTGATGTCTCCAATCTCTTGTTTTGTACGTTTTTTCCACGTGTCTTGACATCCAATGTATTCCTGCAATGTTTGGTGGAGATCTGAGTATGTAGTTTTAGACCTTATCTGGAACCTCCTATCTGAAAATTTGAAAATTCTTCAAAAATTCGTCCAAAATCTTGATGTCTCCAATCTCTTGTTTTGTACGTTTTTTCCACGTGTCTCGACCTCCAATGGATCCCTGCAAAGTTTGGTGAAGATCTGAGTATGTCGTTTTTGACCTTATCTGGAACATCCTTTCTGAAAATTTGAAAATTCTTAAAAAATTCGTCGAAAATCTTGATGTCTCCAATCTCTTGTTTTGTACGTTTTTTCCACGTGTCTTGACATCCAATGTATCCCTGCAAAGTTTGGTGAAGATCTGAGTATGTAGTTTTTGACCTTATATGGAACCTCCCATCTGAAAATTTGAAAATTCTTAAAAAATTCGTCGAAAATCTTGATGTCTCCGATCTCTTGTTTTGTACGTTTTTTCCACGTGTCTTGACATGCAAAGTATTCCTGCAAAGTTTGGTGAAGATCTGAGTATGTAGTTTTTGACCTCATCTGGAACCTCCTATCTGAAAATTTGAAAATTCTTAAAAAATTCGTCCAAAATCTTGATGTCTCCAATCTCTTGTTTTGTACGTTTTTTCCACGTGTCTTGACATCCAATGTAACCCTGCAATGTTTGGTGAAGATCTGAGTATGTAGTTTTTGACCTTATCTGGAACCTCCCATCTGAAAATTTGAAAATTCCTAAAAAATCCGTCCAAAATCTTGATGACCCCAATCTCTTGTTTTGTACGTTTTTTCCACGTGTCTTGACATCCAATGTATCCCTGCAAAGTTTGGTGAAGATCTGAGTATGTAGTTTTTGATCTTATCTGGAACATCCTATCTGAAAATTTGAAAATTCTTAAAAAATTCGTCCAAAATCTTGATGTCTCCAATCTCTTGTTTTGTACGTTTTTTCCACGTGTCTTGATATCCAATGTATCCCTGCAAAGTTTGGTGAAGATCTGAGTATGTCGTTTTTGACCTTATCTGGAACATCCTTTCTGAAAATTTGAAAATTGTTAAAAAATTCGTCCAAAATCTTGATGTCTCCTATCTCTTGTTTTGTACGTTTTTTCCACGTGTCTTGACATCCAATGTATCCCTGCAAAGTTTGGTGAAGATCTGAGTATGTAGTTTTTGACCTTATCTGGAACCTCCCATCTGAAAATTTGAAAATTCTTAAAAAATTCGACCAATATCTTGATGTCTCCAATCTCTTGTTTTGTACGTTTTTTCCACGTGTCTTGACATCCAAAGTATCCATGCAAAGTTTGGTGAAGATCTGAGTATGTAGTTTTTGACCTTATATGGAACCTCCTTTCTGAAAATTTGAGAATTCTTAAAAAATTCGTCGAAAATCTTGATGTCTCCAATCTCTTGTTTTGTACGTTTTTTCCACGTGTCTTGACATCCAATGTATCCATGCAAAGTTTGGTGAAGATCTGAGTATGTCGTTTTTGACCTTATCTGGAACCTCCCATCTGAAAATTTGAAAATTCTTAAAAAATTCGTCGAAAATCTTGATGTCTCCAATCTTTTGTTTTGTACGTTTTTTCCACGTGTCTTGACATGCAAAGTATCCCTGCAACGTTTGGTGAAGATCTGAGTATGTAGTTTTTGACCTTATCTGGAACCTCCTATCTGAAAATTTGAAAAATCTTCAAAAATTCGTCGAAAATCTTGATGTCTCCAATCTCTTGTTTTGTACGTTTTTTCCACGTGTCTTGACATCCAATGTATTCCTGCAATGTTTGGTGGAGATCTGAGTATGTAGTTTTAGACCTTATCTGGAACCTCCTATCTGAAAATTTGAAAATTCTTCAAAAATTCGTCCAAAATCTTGATGTCTCCAATCTCTTGTTTTGTACGTTTTTTCCACGTGTCTCGACCTCCAATGGATCCCTGCAAAGTTTGGTGAAGATCTGAGTATGTCGTTTTTGACCTTATCTGGAACATCCTTTCTGAAAATTTGAAAATTCTTAAAAAATTCGTCGAAAATCTTGATGTCTCCAATCTCTTGTTTTGTACGTTTTTTCCACGTGTCTTGACATCCAATGTATCCCTGCAAAGTTTGGTGAAGATCTGAGTATGTAGTTTTTGACCTTATATGGAACCTCCCATCTGAAAATTTGAAAATTCTTAAAAAATTCGTCGAAAATCTTGATGTCTCCGATCTCTTGTTTTGTACGTTTTTTCCACGTGTCTTGACATGCAATGTATTCCTGCAAAGTTTGGTGAAGATCTGAGTATGTAGTTTTTGACCTCATCTGGAACCTCCTATCTGAAAATTTGAAAATTCTTAAAAAATTCGTCCAAAATCTTGATGTCTCCAATCTCTTGTTTTGTACGTTTTTTCCACGTGTCTTGACATCCAATGTAACCCTGCAATGTTTGGTGAAGATCTGAGTATGTAGTTTTTGACCTTATCTGGAACCTCCCATCTGAAAATTTGAAAATTCCTAAAAAATCCGTCCAAAATCTTGATGACCCCAATCTCTTGTTTTGTACGTTTTTTCCACGTGTCTTGACATCCAATGTATCCCTGCAAAGTTTGGTGAAGATCTGAGTATGTAGTTTTTGATCTTATCTGGAACATCCTATCTGAAAATTTGAAAATTCTTAAAAAATTCGTCCAAAATCTTGATGTCTCCAATCTCTTGTTTTGTACGTTTTTTCCACGTGTCTTGATATCCAATGTATCCCTGCAAAGTTTGGTGAAGATCTGAGTATGTCGTTTTTGACCTTATCTGGAACATCCTTTCTGAAAATTTGAAAATTGTTAAAAAATTCGTCCAAAATCTTGATGTCTCCTATCTCTTGTTTTGTACGTTTTTTCCACGTGTCTTGACATCCAATGTATCCCTGCAAAGTTTGGTGAAGATCTGAGTATGTAGTTTTTGACCTTATCTGGAACCTCCCATCTGAAAATTTGAAAATTCTTAAAAAATTCGACCAATATCTTAATGTCTCCAATCTCTTGTTTTGTACGTTTTTTCCACGTGTCTTGACACATAATGTATCCATGCAAAGTTTGGTGAAGATCTGAGTATGTAGTTTTTGACCTTATATGGAACCTCCTATCTGAAAATTTAAAAATTCTTAAAAAATTCGTCCAAAATCTTGATGTCTCCAATCTCTTGTTTTGTACGTTTTTTCCACGTGTCTTGACATCCAATGTATCCCTGCAAAGTTTGGTGAAGATCTGAGTATGTAGTTTTTGACCTTATCTGGAACCTCCCATCTGAAAATTTGAAAATTCCTAAAAAATCCGTCCAAAATCTTGATGACCCCAATCTCTTGTTTTGTACGTTTTTTCCACGTGTCTTGACATTCAATGTATCCCTGCAAAGTTTGGTGAAGACCTGAGTATGTAGTTTTTGACCTTATATGGAACCTCCTTTCTGAAAATTTGAAAATTCTTAAAAAATTCGTCCAAAATCTTGATGACCCCAATCTCTTGTTTTGTACGTTTTTTCCACGTGTCTTGACATCCAATGTATCCCTGCAAAGTTTGGTGAAGATCTGAGTTTGTAGTTTTTGACCTTATATGGAACCTCCTTTCTGAAAATTTGAGAATTCTTAAAAAATTCGTCCAAAATCTTGATGACTCCAATCTCTTGTTTTGTACGTTTTTTCCACGTGTCTTGACATCCAATGTATCCATGCAAAGTTTGGTGAAGATCTGAGTATGTCGTTTTTGACCTTATCTGGAACCTCCCATCTGAAAATTTGAAAATTCTTAAAAAATTCGTCGGAAATCTTGATGTCTCCAATCTCTTGTTTTGTACGTTTTTTCCACGTGTCTTGACATGCAAAGTATCCCTGCAACGTTTGGTGAAGATCTGAGTATGTAGTTTTTGACCTTATCTGGAACCTCCTATCTGAAAATTTGAAAATTCTTCAAAAATTCGTCGAAAATCTTGATGTCTCCAATCTCTTGTTTTGTACGTTTTTTCCACGTGTCTTGACCTCCAATGTATCCCTGCAAAGTTTGGTGAAGATCTTAGTATGTCGTTTTTGACCTTATCTGGAACATCCTTTCTGAAAATTTGAAAATTCTTAAAAAATTCGTCCAAAATTTGATGTCTCCAATCTCTTGTTTTGTACGTTTTTTCCACGTGTCTTGACATCCAATGTATCCCTGCAAAGTTTGGTGAAGATCTGAGTATGTCGTTTTTGACCTTATCTGGAACATCCTTTCTGAAAATTTGAAAATTCTTAAAAAATTCGTCCAAAATCTTGATGTCTCCAATCTCTTGTTTTGTACGTTTTTTCCACGTGTCTTGACATGCAAAGTATCCCTGCAACGTTTGGTGAGGATCTGAGTATGTAGTTTTTGACCTTATCTGGAACCTCCTATCTGAAAATTTGAAAATTCTTCAAAAATTCGTCGAAAATCTTGATGTCTCCAATCTCTTGTTTTGTACGTTTTTTCCACGTGTCTTGACATCCAATGTATCCCTGCAATGTTTGGTGGAGATCTGAGTATGTAGTTTTTGACCTTATCTGGGACCTCCTATCAGAAAATTTGAAAATTCTTCAAAAATTCGTCCAAAATCTTGATGTCTCCAATCTCTTGTTTTGTACGTTTTTTCCACGTGTCTCGACCTCCAATGTATCCCTGCAAAGTTTGGTGAAGATCTGAGTATGTCGTTTTTGACCTTATCTGGAACATCCTTTCTGAAAATTTGAAAATTCTTAAAAAATTCGTCGAAAATCTTGATGTCTCCAATCTCTTGTTTTGTACGTTTTTTCCACGTGTCTTGACATCCAATGTATCCCTGCAAAGTTTGGTGAAGATCTGAGTATGTAGTTTTTGACCTTATATGGAACCTCCCATCTGAAAATTTGAAAATTCCTAAAAAATCCGTCCAAAATCTTGATGACCCCAATCTCTTGTTTTGTACTTTTTTCCACGTGTCTTGACATCCAATGTATCCCTGCAAAGTTTGGTGAAGATCTGAGTATGTAGTTTTTGATCTTATCTGGAACCTCCTATCTGAAAATTTGAAAATTCTTAAAAAATTCGTCCAAAATCTTGATGTCTCCAATCTCTTGTTTTGTACGTTTTTTCCACGTGTCTTGATATCCAATGTATCCCTGCAAAGTTTGGTGAAGATCTGAGTATGTCGTTTTTGACCTTATCTGGAACATCCTTTCTGAAAATTTGAAAATTGTTAAAAAATTCGTCCAAAATCTTGATGTCTCCAATCTCTTTTTTGTACGTTTTTTCCACGTGTCTTGACATCCAATGTATCCCTGCAAAGTATGGTGAAGATCTGAGTATGTAGTTTTTGACCTTATCTGGAACCTCCCATCTGAAAATTTGAAAATTCTTAAAAAATTCGACCAAAATCTTGATGTCTCCAATCTTTTGTTTTGTACGTTTTTTCCACGTGTCTTGACACATAATGTATCCATGCAAAGTTTGGTGAAGATCTGAGTATGTAGTTTTTGACCTTATATGGAACCTCCTATCTGAAAATTTGAAAATTCTTAAAAAATTCGTCCAAAATCTTGATGTCTCCAATCTCTTGTTTTGTACGTTTTTTCCACGTGTCTTGACATCCAATGTATCCCTGCAAAGTTTGGTGAAGATCTGAGTATGTAGTTTTTGACCTTATCTGGAACCTCCCATCTGAAAAATTTGAAAATTCCTAAAAAATCCGTGCAAAATCTTGATGACCCCAATCTCTTGTTTTGTACGTTTTTTCCACGTGTCTTGACATCCAATGTATCCATGCAAAGTTTGGTGAAGATCTGAGTATGTCGTTTTTGACCTTATCTGGAACCTCCCATCTGAAAATTTGAAAATTCTTAAAAAATTCGTCGAAAATCTTGATGTCTCCAATCTCTTGTTTTGTACGTTTTTTCCACGTGTCTTGACATGCAAAGTATCCCTGCAACGTTTGGTGAAGATCTGAGTATGTAGTTTTTGACCTTATCTGGAACCTCCTATCTGAAAATTTGAAAATTCTTCAAAAATTCGTCGAAAATCTTGATGTCTCCAATCTCTTGTTTTGTACGTTTTTTCCACGTGTCTTGACATCCAATGTATCCCTGCAATGTTTGGTGGAGATCTGAGTATGTAGTTTTTGACCTTATCTGGGACCTCCTATCAGAAAATTTGAAAATTCTTCAAAAATTCGTCCAAAATCTTGATGTCTCCAATCTCTTGTTTTGTACGTTTTTTCCACGTGTCTCGACCTCCAATGTATCCCTGCAAAGTTTGGTGAAGATCTGAGTATGTCGTTTTTGACCTTATCTGGAACATCCTTTCTGAAAATTTGAAAATTCTTAAAAAATTCGTCGAAAATCTTGATGTCTCCAATCTCTTGTTTTGTACGTTTTTTCCACGTGTCTTGACATCCAATGTATCCCTGCAAAGTTTGGTGAAGATCTGAGTATGTAGTTTTTGACCTTATATGGAACCTCCCATCTGAAAATTTGAAAATTCCTAAAAAATCCGTCCAAAATCTTGATGACCCCAATCTCTTGTTTTGTACTTTTTTTCCACGTGTCTTGACATCCAATGTATCCCTGCAAAGTTTGGTGAAGATCTGAGTATGTAGTTTTTGATCTTATCTGGAACTTCCTATCTGAAAATTTGAAAATTCTTAAAAAATTCGTCCAAAATCTTGATGTCTCCAATCTCTTGTTTTGTACGTTTTTTCCACGTGTCTTGATATCCAATGTATCCCTGCAAAGTTTGGTGAAGATCTGAGTATGTTGTTTTTGACCTTATCTGGAACATCCTTTCTGAAAATTTGAAAATTGTTAAAAAATTCGTCCAAAATCTTGATGTCTCCTATCTCTTGTTTTGTACGTTTTTTCCACGTGTCTTGACACATAATGTATCCATGCAAAGTTTGGTGAAGATCTGAGTATGTAGTTTTTGACCTTATATGGAACCTCCTATCTGAAAATTTAAAAATTCTTAAAAAATTCGTCCAAAATCTTGATGTCTCCAATCTCTTGTTTTGTACGTTTTTTCCACGTGTCTTGACATCCAATGTATCCCTGCAAAGTTTGGTGAAGATCTGAGTATGTAGTTTTTGACCTTATCTGGAACCTCCCATCTGAAAATTTGAAAATTCTTAAAAAATTCGACCAAAATCTTGATGTCTCCAATCTTTTGTTTTGTACGTTTTTTCCACGTGTCTTGACACATAATGTATCCATGCAAAGTTTGGTGAAGATCTGAGTATGTAGTTTTTGACCTTATATGGAACCTCCTATCTGAAAATTTGAAAATTCTTAAAAAATTCGTCCAAAATCTTGATGTCTCCAATCTCTTGTTTTGTACGTTTTTTCCACGTGTCTTGACATCCAATGTATCCCTGCAAAGTTTGGTGAAGATCTGAGTATGTAGTTTTTGACCTTATCTGGAACCTCCCATCTGAAAATTTGAAAATTCCTAAAAAATCCGTGCAAAATCTTGATGACCCCAATCTCTTGTTTTGTACGTTTTTTCCACGTGTCTTGACATCCAATGTATTCCTGCAATGTTTGGTGAAGATCTGAGTATGTAGTTTTTGACCTTATATGGAACCTCCTATCTGAAAATTTGAAAATTCTTAAAAAATTCGACCAAAATCTTGATGTTCCGAATCCTATGTTTTGTATGTTTTTTCCACGTGTCTTGACATCCAATGTATCCATGCAAAGTTTGGTGAAGATCTGAGTATGTAGTTTTTGACCTTATATTGAACCTCCCATCTGAAAAATTGAAAATTCTTAAAAAATTCGTCCAAAATCTTGATGTCTCCAATCTCTTGTTTTGTACGTTTTTTCCACGTGTCTTGACATCCAATGTATCCATGCAAAGTTTGGTGAAGATCTGAGTATGTCGTTTTTGACCTTATCTGGAACCTACCATCTGAAAATTTGAAAATTCTTAAAAAATTCGTCGAAAATCTTGATGTCTCCAATCTTTTGTTTTGTACGTTTTTTCCACGTGTCTTGACATGCAAAGTATCCCTGCAACGTTTGGTGAAGATCTGAGTATGTAGTTTTTGACCTTATCTGGAACCTCCTATCTGAAAATTTGAAAATTCTTAAAAAATTCGTCGAAAATCTTGATGTCTCCAATCTCTTGTTTTGTACGTTTTTTCCACGTGTCTTGACATCCAATGTATTCCTGCAATGTTTGGTGGAGATCTGAGTATGTAGTTTTAGACCTTATCTGGAACCTCCTATCTGAAAATTTGAAAATTCTTCAAAAATTCGTCCAAAATCTTGATGTCTCCAATCTCTTGTTTTGTACGTTTTTTCCACGTGTCTCGACCTCCAATGGATCCCTGCAAAGTTTGGTGAAGATCTGAGTATGTCGTTTTTGACCTTATCTGGAACATCCTTTCTGAAAATTTGAAAATTCTTAAAAAATTCGTCGAAAATCTTGATGTCTCCAATCTCTTGTTTTGTACGTTTTTTCCACGTGTCTTGACATCCAATGTATCCCTGCAAAGTTTGGTGAAGATCTGAGTATGTAGTTTTTGACCTTATATGGAACCTCCTATCTGAAAATTTGAAAATTCTTAAAAAATTCGTCAAAAATCTTGATGTCTCCAATCTCTTGTTTTGTACGTTTTTTCCACGTGTCTCGATCTCCAATGGATCCCTGCAAAGTTTGGTGAAGATCTGAGTATGTCGTTTTTGACCTTATCTGGAACCTCCCATCTGAAAATTTGAAAATTCTTAAAAAATTCGTCGAAAATCTTGATGTCTCCGATCTCTTGTTTTGTACGTTTTTTCCACGTGTCTTGACATGCAAAGTATTCCTGCAAAGTTTGGTGAAGATCTGAGTATGTAGTTTTTGACCTCATCTGGAACCTCCTATCTGAAAATTTGAAAATTCTTAAAAAATTCGTCCAAAATCTTGATGTCTCCAATCTCTTGTTTTGTACGTTTTTTCCACGTGTCTTGACATCCAATGTATCCCTGCAATGTTTGGTGAAGATCTGAGTATGTAGTTTTTGACCTTATCTGGAACCTCCCATCTGAAAATTTGAAAATTCCTAAAAAATCCGTCCAAAATCTTGATGACCCCAATCTCTTGTTTTGTACTTTTTTTCCACGTGTCTCGACCTCCAATGTATCCCTGCAAAGTTTGGTGAAGATCTGAGTATGTAGTTTTTGACCTTATATGGAACCTCCTATCTGAAAATTTGAAAATTCTTAAAAAATTCGTCCAAAATCTTGATGTCACCAATCCTATGTTTTATATGTTTTTTCCACGTGTCTTGACATCCAATGTATCCATGCAAAGTTTGGTGAAGATCTGAGTATGTCGTTTTTGACCTTATCTGGAACCTCCCATCTGAAAATTTGAAAATTCTTAAAAAATTCGTCGAAAATCTTGATGTCTCCGATCTCTTGTTTTGTACGTTTTTTCCACGTGTCTTGACATGCAAAGTATTCCTGCAAAGTTTGGTGAAGATCTGAGTATGTAGTTTTTGACCTCATCTGGAACCTCCTATCTGAAAATTTGAAAATTCTTAAAAAATTCGTCCAAAATTTTGATGTCTCCAATCTCTTGTTTTGTACGTTTTTTCCACGTGTCTTGACATCCAATGTATCCCTGCAATGTTTGGTGAAGATCTGAGTATGTAGTTTTTGACCTTATATGGAACCTCCTATCTGAAAATTTGAAAATTCTTAAAAGAATTTAACAAAATCTTGATGTCCCCAATCCTATGTTTTGTATGTTTTTTCCACGTGTCTTGACATACAATGTATCCCTGCAGAGTTTGGTGAAGATCTGAGTATGTAGTTTTTGACCTTATCTGGAACCGCATTTCTGAAAATTTGAAAATTTTTAAAAAAATTGTCCAAAATCTTGATGTCTCCAATCTCTTGTTTTGTACGTTTTTTCCACGTGTCTTGACATCCAATGTATCCCTGCAAAGTTTGGTGAAGATCTGAGTATGTAGTTTTTGACCTTATATGGAACCTCCTATCTGAAAATTTGAAAATTCTTAAAAAATTCGTCCAAAATCTTGATGTCTCCAATCTCTTGTTTTGTACGTTTTTTCCACGTGTCTCGACCTCCAATGGATCCCTGCAAAGTTTGGTGAAGATCTGAGTATGTCGTTTTTGACCTTATCTGGAACCTCCCATCTGAAAATTTGAAAATTCTTAAAAAATTCGTCGAAAATCTTGATGTCAACGATCTCTTGTTTTGTACGTTTTTTCCACGTGTCTTGACATGCAAGGTATTCCTGCAAAGTTTGGTGAAGATCTGAGTATGTAGTTTTTGACCTCATCTGGAACCTCCTATCTGAAAATTTGAAAATTCTTAAAAAATTCGTCCAAAATCTTGATGTCTCCAATCTCTTGTTTTGTACGTTTTTTCCACGTGTCTTGACATCCAATGTATCCCTGCAAAGTTTGGTGAAGATCTGAGTATGTAGTTTTTGACCTTATCTGGAACCTCCTATCTGAAAATTTGAAAATTCTTAAAAAATTCGTCCAAAATCTTGATGTCTCCAATCTCTTGTTTTGTACGTTTTTTCCACGTGTCTTGATATCCAATGTATCCCTGCAAAGTTTGGTGAAGATCTGAGTATGTCGTGTTTGACCTTATCTGGAACATCCTTTCTGAAAATTTGAAAATTGTTAAAAAATTCGTCCAAAATCTTGATGTCTCCTATCTCTTGTTTTGTACGTTTTTTCCACGTGTCTTGACATCCAATGTATCCCTGCAAAGTTTGGTGAAGATCTGAGTATGTAGTTTTTGACCTTATCTGGAACCTCCCATCTGAAAATTTGAAAATTCTTAAAAAATTCGACCAAAAACTTGATGTCTCCAATCTCTTGTTTTGTACGTTTTTCCACGTGTCTTGACACATAATGTATCCATGCAAAGTTTGGTGAAGATCTGAGTATGTAGTTTTTGACCTTATATGGAACCTCCTATCTGAAAATTTGAAAATTCTTAAAAAATTCGTCCAAAATCTTGATGTCTCCAATCTCTTGTTTTGTACGTTTTTTCCACGTGTCTTGACATCCAATGTATCCCTGCAAAGTTTGGTGAAGATCTGAGTATGTAGTTTTTGACCTTATCTGGAACCTCCCATCTGAAAATTTGAAAATTCCTAAAAAATCCGTCCAAAATCTTGATGACCACAATCTCTTGTTTTGTACGTTTTTTCCACGTGTCTTGACATTCAATGTATTCCTGCAAAGTTTGGTGAAGATCTGAGTATGTAGTTTTTGACCTTATATGGAACCTCCTATCTGAAAATTTGAAAATTCTTAAAAAATTCGTCCAAAATCTTGATGTCTCCAATCTCTTGTTTTGTACGTTTTTTCCACGTGTCTTGACATCCAATGTATCCCTGCAAAGTTTGGTGAAGATCTGAGTATGTAGTTTTTGACCTTATCTGGAACCTCCCATCTGAAAATTTGAAAATTCCTAAAAAATCCGTGCAAAATCTTGATGACCCCAATCTCTTGTTTTGTACGTTTTTTCCACGTGTCTTGACATCCAATGTATCCATGCAAAGTTTGGTGAAGATCTGAGTATGTCGTTTTTGACCTTATCTGGAACCTCCCATCTGAAAATTTGAAAATTCTTAAAAAATTCGTCGAAAATCTTGATGTCTCCAATCTCTTGTTTTGTACGTTTTTTCCACGTGTCTTGACATGCAAAGTATCCCTGCAACGTTTGGTGAAGATCTGAGTATGTAGTTTTTGACCTTATCTGGAACCTCCTATCTGAAAATTTGAAAATTCTTCAAAAATTCGTCGAAAATCTTGATGTCTCCAATCTCTTGTTTTGTACGTTTTTTCCACGTGTCTTGACATCCAATGTATCCCTGCAAAGTTTGGTGAAGATCTGAGTATGTAGTTTTTGACCTTATATGGAACCTCCTATCTGAAAATTTGAAAATTCTTAAAAAATTCGTCAAAAATCTTGATGTCTCCAATCTCTTGTTTTGTACGTTTTTTCCACGTGTCTCGATCTCCAATGGATCCCTGCAAAGTTTGGTGAAGATCTGAGTATGTCGTTTTTGACCTTATCTGGAACCTCCCATCTGAAAATTTGAAAATTCTTAAAAAATTCGTCGAAAATCTTGATGTCTCCGATCTCTTGTTTTGTACGTTTTTTCCACGTGTCTTGACATGCAAAGTATTCCTGCAAAGTTTGGTGAAGATCTGAGTATGTAGTTTTTGACCTCATCTGGAACCTCCTATCTGAAAATTTGAAAATTCTTAAAAAATTCGTCCAAAATCTTGATGTCTCCAATCTCTTGTTTTGTACGTTTTTTCCACGTGTCTTGACATCCAATGTATCCCTGCAATGTTTGGTGAAGATCTGAGTATGTAGTTTTTGACCTTATCTGGAACCTCCCATCTGAAAATTTGAAAATTCCTAAAAAATCCGTCCAAAATCTTGATGACCCCAATCTCTTGTTTTGTACTTTTTTTCCACGTGTCTCGACCTCCAATGTATCCCTGCAAAGTTTGGTGAAGATCTGAGTATGTAGTTTTTGACCTTATATGGAACCTCCTATCTGAAAATTTGAAAATTCTTAAAAAATTCGTCCAAAATCTTGATGTCACCAATCCTATGTTTTATATGTTTTTTCCACGTGTCTTGACATCCAATGTATCCATGCAAAGTTTGGTGAAGATCTGAGTATGTCGTTTTTGACCTTATCTGGAACCTCCCATCTGAAAATTTGAAAATTCTTAAAAAATTCGTCGAAAATCTTGATGGCTCCGATCTCTTGTTTTGTACGTTTTTTCCACGTGTCTTGACATGCAAAGTATTCCTGCAAAGTTTGGTGAAGATCTGAGTATGTAGTTTTTGACCTCATCTGGAACCTCCTATCTGAAAATTTGAAAATTCTTAAAAAATTCGTCCAAAATCTTGATGTCTCCAATCTCTTGTTTTGTACGTTCTTTCCACGTGTCTTGACATCCAATGTATCCCTGCAATGTTTGGTGAAGATCTGAGTATGTAGTTTTTGACCTTATATGGAACCTCCTATCTGAAAATTTGAAAATTCTTAAAAGAATTTAACAAAATCTTGATGTCCCCAATCCTATGTTTTGTATGTTTTTTCCACGTGTCTTGACATACAATGTATCCCTGCAGAGTTTGGTGAAGATCTGAGTATGTAGTTTTTGACCTTATCTGGAACCGCATTTCTGAAAATTTGAAAATTTTTAAAAAAATTGTCCAAAATCTTGATGTCTCCAATCTCTTGTTTTGTACGTTTTTTCCACGTGTCTTGACATCCAATGTATCCCTGCAAAGTTTGGTGAAGATCTGAGTATGTAGTTTTTGACCTTATATGGAACCTCCTATCTGAAAATTTGAAAATTCTTAAAAAATTCGTCCAAAATCTTGATGTCTCCAATCTCTTGTTTTGTACGTTTTTTCCACGTGTCTCGACCTCCAATGGATCCCTGCAAAGTTTGGTGAAGATCTGAGTATGTCGTTTTTGACCTTATCTGGAACCTCCCATCTGAAAATTTGAAAATTCTTAAAAAATTCGTCGAAAATCTTGATGTCAACGATCTCTTGTTTTGTACGTTTTTTCCACGTGTCTTGACATGCAAGGTATTCCTGCAAAGTTTGGTGAAGATCTGAGTATGTAGTTTTTGACCTCATCTGGAACCTCCTATCTGAAAATTTGAAAATTCTTAAAAAATTCGTCCAAAATCTTGATGTCTCCAATCTCTTGTTTTGTACGTTTTTTCCACGTGTCTTGACATCCAATGTATCCCTGCAAAGTTTGGTGAAGATCTGAGTATGTAGTTTTTGACCTTATCTGGAACCTCCTATCTGAAAATTTGAAAATTCTTAAAAAATTCGTCCAAAATCTTGATGTCTCCAATCTCTTGTTTTGTACGTTTTTTCCACGTGTCTTGATATCCAATGTATCCCTGCAAAGTTTGGTGAAGATCTGAGTATGTCGTGTTTGACCTTATCTGGAACATCCTTTCTGAAAATTTGAAAATTGTTAAAAAATTCGTCCAAAATCTTGATGTCTCCTATCTCTTGTTTTGTACGTTTTTTCCACGTGTCTTGACATCCAATGTATCCCTGCAAAGTTTGGTGAAGATCTGAGTATGTAGTTTTTGACCTTATCTGGAACCTCCCATCTGAAAATTTGAAAATTCTTAAAAAATTCGACCAAAAACTTGATGTCTCCAATCTCTTGTTTTGTACGTTTTTCCACGTGTCTTGACACATAATGTATCCATGCAAAGTTTGGTGAAGATCTGAGTATGTAGTTTTTGACCTTATATGGAACCTCCTATCTGAAAATTTGAAAATTCTTAAAAAATTCGTCCAAAATCTTGATGTCTCCAATCTCTTGTTTTGTACGTTTTTTCCACGTGTCTTGACATCCAATGTATCCCTGCAAAGTTTGGTGAAGATCTGAGTATGTAGTTTTTGACCTTATCTGGAACCTCCCATCTGAAAATTTGAAAATTCCTAAAAAATCCGTCCAAAATCTTGATGACCACAATCTCTTGTTTTGTACGTTTTTTCCACGTGTCTTGACATTCAATGTATTCCTGCAAAGTTTGGTGAAGATCTGAGTATGTAGTTTTTGACCTTATATGGAACCTCCTATCTGAAAATTTGAAAATTCTTAAAAAATTCGTCCAAAATCTTGATGTCTCCAATCTCTTGTTTTGTACGTTTTTTCCACGTGTCTTGACATCCAATGTATCCCTGCAAAGTTTGGTGAAGATCTGAGTATGTAGTTTTTGACCTTATCTGGAACCTCCCATCTGAAAATTTGAAAATTCCTAAAAAATCCGTGCAAAATCTTGATGACCCCAATCTCTTGTTTTGTACGTTTTTTCCACGTGTCTTGACATCCAATGTATCCATGCAAAGTTTGGTGAAGATCTGAGTATGTCGTTTTTGACCTTATCTGGAACCTCCCATCTGAAAATTTGAAAATTCTTAAAAAATTCGTCGAAAATCTTGATGTCTCCAATCTCTTGTTTTGTACGTTTTTTCCACGTGTCTTGACATGCAAAGTATCCCTGCAACGTTTGGTGAAGATCTGAGTATGTAGTTTTTGACCTTATCTGGAACCTCCTATCTGAAAATTTGAAAATTCTTCAAAAATTCGTCGAAAATCTTGATGTCTCCAATCTCTTGTTTTGTACGTTTTTTCCACGTGTCTTGACATCCAATGTATCCCTGCAAAGTTTGGTGAAGATCTGAGTATGTAGTTTTTGACCTTATATGGAACCTCCTATCTGAAAATTTGAAAATTCTTAAAAAATTCGTCAAAAATCTTGATGTCTCCAATCTCTTGTTTTGTACGTTTTTTCCACGTGTCTCGATCTCCAATGGATCCCTGCAAAGTTTGGTGAAGATCTGAGTATGTCGTTTTTGACCTTATCTGGAACCTCCCATCTGAAAATTTGAAAATTCTTAAAAAATTCGTCGAAAATCTTGATGTCTCCGATCTCTTGTTTTGTACGTTTTTTCCACGTGTCTTGACATGCAAAGTATTCCTGCAAAGTTTGGTGAAGATCTGAGTATGTAGTTTTTGACCTCATCTGGAACCTCCTATCTGAAAATTTGAAAATTCTTAAAAAATTCGTCCAAAATCTTGATGTCTCCAATCTCTTGTTTTGTACGTTTTTTCCACGTGTCTTGACATCCAATGTATCCCTGCAATGTTTGGTGAAGATCTGAGTATGTAGTTTTTGACCTTATCTGGAACCTCCCATCTGAAAATTTGAAAATTCCTAAAAAATCCGTCCAAAATCTTGATGACCCCAATCTCTTGTTTTGTACTTTTTTTCCACGTGTCTCGACCTCCAATGTATCCCTGCAAAGTTTGGTGAAGATCTGAGTATGTAGTTTTTGACCTTATATGGAACCTCCTATCTGAAAATTTGAAAATTCTTAAAAAATTCGTCCAAAATCTTGATGTCACCAATCCTATGTTTTATATGTTTTTTCCACGTGTCTTGACATCCAATGTATCCATGCAAAGTTTGGTGAAGATCTGAGTATGTCGTTTTTGACCTTATCTGGAACCTCCCATCTGAAAATTTGAAAATTCTTAAAAAATTCGTCGAAAATCTTGATGGCTCCGATCTCTTGTTTTGTACGTTTTTTCCACGTGTCTTGACATGCAAAGTATTCCTGCAAAGTTTGGTGAAGATCTGAGTATGTAGTTTTTGACCTCATCTGGAACCTCCTATCTGAAAATTTGAAAATTCTTAAAAAATTCGTCCAAAATCTTGATGTCTCCAATCTCTTGTTTTGTACGTTCTTTCCACGTGTCTTGACATCCAATGTATCCCTGCAATGTTTGGTGAAGATCTGAGTATGTAGTTTTTGACCTTATATGGAACCTCCTATCTGAAAATTTGAAAATTCTTAAAAGAATTTAACAAAATCTTGATGTCCCCAATCCTATGTTTTGTATGTTTTTTCCACGTGTCTTGACATACAATGTATCCCTGCAGAGTTTGGTGAAGATCTGAGTATGTAGTTTTTGACCTTATCTGGAACCGCATTTCTGAAAATTTGAAAATTTTTAAAAAAATTGTCCAAAATCTTGATGTCTCCAATCTCTTGTTTTGTACGTTTTTTCCACGTGTCTTGACATCCAATGTATCCCTGCAAAGTTTGGTGAAGATCTGAGTATGTAGTTTTTGACCTTATATGGAACCTCCTATCTGAAAATTTGAAAATTCTTAAAAAATTCGTCCAAAATCTTGATGTCTCCAATCTCTTGTTTTGTACGTTTTTTCCACGTGTCTCGACCTCCAATGGATCCCTGCAAAGTTTGGTGAAGATCTGAGTATGTCGTTTTTGACCTTATCTGGAACCTCCCATCTGAAAATTTGAAAATTCTTAAAAAATTCGTCGAAAATCTTGATGTCAACGATCTCTTGTTTTGTACGTTTTTTCCACGTGTCTTGACATGCAAGGTATTCCTGCAAAGTTTGGTGAAGATCTGAGTATGTAGTTTTTGACCTCATCTGGAACCTCCTATCTGAAAATTTGAAAATTCTTAAAAAATTCGTCCAAAATCTTGATGTCTCCAATCTCTTGTTTTGTACGTTTTTTCCACGTGTCTTGACATCCAATGTATCCCTGCAAAGTTTGGTGAAGATCTGAGTATGTAGTTTTTGACCTTATCTGGAACCTCCTATCTGAAAATTTGAAAATTCTTAAAAAATTCGTCCAAAATCTTGATGTCTCCAATCTCTTGTTTTGTACGTTTTTTCCACGTGTCTTGATATCCAATGTATCCCTGCAAAGTTTGGTGAAGATCTGAGTATGTCGTGTTTGACCTTATCTGGAACATCCTTTCTGAAAATTTGAAAATTGTTAAAAAATTCGTCCAAAATCTTGATGTCTCCTATCTCTTGTTTTGTACGTTTTTTCCACGTGTCTTGACATCCAATGTATCCCTGCAAAGTTTGGTGAAGATCTGAGTATGTAGTTTTTGACCTTATCTGGAACCTCCCATCTGAAAATTTGAAAATTCTTAAAAAATTCGACCAAAAACTTGATGTCTCCAATCTCTTGTTTTGTACGTTTTTCCACGTGTCTTGACACATAATGTATCCATGCAAAGTTTGGTGAAGATCTGAGTATGTAGTTTTTGACCTTATATGGAACCTCCTATCTGAAAATTTGAAAATTCTTAAAAAATTCGTCCAAAATCTTGATGTCTCCAATCTCTTGTTTTGTACGTTTTTTCCACGTGTCTTGACATCCAATGTATCCCTGCAAAGTTTGGTGAAGATCTGAGTATGTAGTTTTTGACCTTATCTGGAACCTCCCATCTGAAAATTTGAAAATTCCTAAAAAATCCGTCCAAAATCTTGATGACCACAATCTCTTGTTTTGTACGTTTTTTCCACGTGTCTTGACATTCAATGTATTCCTGCAAAGTTTGGTGAAGATCTGAGTATGTAGTTTTTGACCTTATATGGAACCTCCTATCTGAAAATTTGAAAATTCTTAAAAAATTCGTCCAAAATCTTGATGTCTCCAATCTCTTGTTTTGTACGTTTTTTCCACGTGTCTTGACATCCAATGTATCCCTGCAAAGTTTGGTGAAGATCTGAGTATGTAGTTTTTGACCTTATCTGGAACCTCCCATCTGAAAATTTGAAAATTCCTAAAAAATCCGTGCAAAATCTTGATGACCCCAATCTCTTGTTTTGTACGTTTTTTCCACGTGTCTTGACATCCAATGTATCCATGCAAAGTTTGGTGAAGATCTGAGTATGTCGTTTTTGACCTTATCTGGAACCTCCCATCTGAAAATTTGAAAATTCTTAAAAAATTCGTCGAAAATCTTGATGTCTCCAATCTCTTGTTTTGTACGTTTTTTCCACGTGTCTTGACATGCAAAGTATCCCTGCAACGTTTGGTGAAGATCTGAGTATGTAGTTTTTGACCTTATCTGGAACCTCCTATCTGAAAATTTGAAAATTCTTCAAAAATTCGTCGAAAATCTTGATGTCTCCAATCTCTTGTTTTGTACGTTTTTTCCACGTGTCTTGACATCCAATGTATCCCTGCAATGTTTGGTGGAGATCTGAGTATGTAGTTTTTGACCTTATCTGGGACCTCCTATCAGAAAATTTGAAAATTCTTCAAAAATTCGTCCAAAATCTTGATGTCTCCAATCTCTTGTTTTGTACGTTTTTTCCACGTGTCTCGACCTCCAATGTATCCCTGCAAAGTTTGGTGAAGATCTGAGTATGTCGTTTTTGACCTTATCTGGAACATCCTTTCTGAAAATTTGAAAATTCTTAAAAAATTCGTCGAAAATCTTGATGTCTCCAATCTCTTGTTTTGTACGTTTTTTCCACGTGTCTTGACATCCAATGTATCCCTGCAAAGTTTGGTGAAGATCTGAGTATGTAGTTTTTGACCTTATATGGAACCTCCTTTCTGAAAATTTGAAAATTCTCAAAAAATTCGTCCATAATCTTGATGTCTCCAATCTCTTGTTTTGTACGTTTTTTCCACGTGTCTTGACATCCAATGTATCCCTGCAAAGTTTGGTGAAGATCTGAGTATGTAGTTTTTGACCTTATATGGAACCTCCTATCTGAAAATTTGAAAATTCTTAAAAAATTCGTCCAAAATCTTGATGTCACCAATCCTATGTTTTGTATGTTTTTTCCACGTGTCTTGACATACAATGTATCCATGCAAAGTTTGGTGAAGATCTGAGTATGTCGTTTTTGACCTTATCTGGAACCTCCCATCTGAAAATTTGAAAATTCTTAAAAAATTCGTCGAAAATCTTGATGTCTCCGATCTCTTGTTTTGTACGTTTTTTCCACGTGTCTTGACATGCAAAGTATTCCTGCAAAGTTTGGTGAAGATCTGAGTATGTAGTTTTTGACCTCATCTGGAACCTCCTATCTGAAAATTTGAAAATTCTTAAAAAATTCGTCCAAAATTTTGATGTCTCCAATCTCCTGTTTTGTACGTTTTTTCCACGTGTCTTGACATCCAATGTATCCCTGCAATGTTTGGTGAAGATCTGAGTATGTAGTTTTTGACCTTATCTGGAACCTCCCATCTGAAAATTTGAAAATTCCTAAAAAATCCGTCCAAAATCTTGATGACCCCAATCTCTTGTTTTGTACGTTTTTTCCACGTGTCTTGACATCCAATGTATCCCTGCAAAGTTTGGTGAAGATCTGAGTATGTAGTTTTTGACCTTATCTGGAACCTCCTATCTGAAAATTTGAAAATTCTTAAAAAATTCGTCCAAAATCTTGATGTCTCCTATCTCTTGTTTTGTACGTTTTTTCCACGTGTCTTGACATCCAATGTATCCCTGCAAAGTTTGGTGAAGATCTGAGTATGTAGTTTTTGACCTTATCTGGAACCTCCCATCTGAAAATTTGAAAATTCTTAAAAAATTCGACCAAAATCTTGATGTCTCCAATCTCTTGTTTTGTACGTTTTTTCCACGTGTCTTGACACATAATGTATCCATGCAAAGTTTGGTGAAGATCTGAGTATGTAGTTTTTGACCTTATATGGAACCTGCTATCTGAAAATTTGAAAATTCTTAAAAAATTTGACCAAAATCTTGATGTCCCCAATCCTATGTTTTGTATGTTTTTTCCACGTGTCTTGACATCCAATGTATCCATGCAAAGTTTGGTGAAGATCTGAGTATGTAGTTTTTGACCTTATCTGGAACCTCCCATCTGAAAATTTGAAAATTCTTAAAAAATTCGTCGAAAATCTTGATGTCTCCAATCTCTTGTTTTGTACGTTTTTTCCACGTGTCTTGACATGCAAAGTATCCCTGCAACGTTTGGTGAAGATCTGAGTATGTAGTTTTTGACCTTATCTGGAACCTCCTATCTGAAAATTTGAAAATTCTTAAAAAATTCGTCCAAAATCTTGATGTCTCCAATCTCTTGTTTTGTACGTTTTTTCCACGTGTCTTGACATCCAATGTATCCCTGCAATGTTTGGTGAAGATCTGAGTATGTAGTTTTTGACCTTATATGGAGCCTCCTATCTGAAAATTTGAAAATTCTTAAAAAATTCGTCCAAAATCTTGATGTCTCCAATCTCTTGTTTTGTACGTTCTTTCCACGTGTCTTGACATCCAATGTATCCCTGCAATGTTTGGTGAAGATCTGAGTATGTAGTTTTTGAACTTATATGGAACCTCCTATCTGAAAATTTGAAAATTCTTAAAAGAATTTAACAAAATCTTGATGTCCCCAATCCTATGTTTTGTATGTTTTTTCCACGTGTCTTGACATACAATGTATCCCTGCAGAGTTTGGTGAAGATCTGAGTATGTAGTTTTTGACCTTATCTGGAACCTCCCATCTGAAAATTTGAAAATTCCTAAAAAATCCGTCCAAAATCTTGTTGACCCGAATCTCTTGTTTTGTACGTTTTTTCCACGTGTCTTGACATCCAATGTATCACTGCAAAGTTTGGTGAAGATCTGAGTATGTAGTTTTTGACCTTATCTGGAACCGCATTTCTGAAAATTTGAAAATTTTTAAAAAAATCGTCCAAAATCTTGATGTCTCCAATCTCTTGTTTTGTACGTTTTTTCCACGTGTCTTGACATCCAATGTATCCCTGCAAAGTTTGGTGAAGATCTGAGTATGTAGTTTTTGACCTTATATGGAACCTCCTATCTGAAAATTTGAAAATTCTTAAAAAATTCGTCCAAAATCTTGATGTCTCCAATCTCTTTTTTTGTACGTTTTTTCCACGTGTCTCGACCTCCAATGGATCCCGGCAAAGTTTGGTGAAGATCTGAGTATGTCGTTTTTGACCTTATCTGGAACCTCCCATCTGAAAATTTGAAAATTCTTAAAAAATTCGTCGAAAATCTTGATGTCTCCGATCTCTTGTTTTGTACGTTTTTTCCACGTGTCTTGACATGCAAAGTATTCCTGCAAAGTTTGGTGAAGATCTGAGTATGTAGTTTTTGACCTCATCTGGAACCTCCTATCTGAAAATTTGAAAATTCTTAAAAAATTCGTCCAAAATCTTGATGTCTCCAATCTCTTGTTTTGTACGTTTTTTCCACGTGTCTTGACATCCAATGTATCCCTGCAAAGTTTGGTGAAGATCTGAGTATGTAGTTTTTGACCTTATCTGGAACCTCCTATCTGAAAATTTGAAAATTCTTAAAAAATTCGTCCAAATTCTTGATGTCTCCAATCTCTTGTTTTGTACGTTTTTTCCACGTGTCTTGATATCCAATGTATCCCTGCAAAGTTTGGTGAAGATCTGAGTATGTCGTTTTTGACCTTATCTGGAACATCCTTTCTGAAAATTTGAAAATTGTTAAAAAATTCGTCCAAAATCTTGATGTCTCCTATCTCTTGTTTTGTACGTTTTTTCCACGTGTCTTGACATCCAATGTATCCCTGCAAAGTTTGGTGAAGATCTGAGTATGTAGTTTTTGACCTTATCTGGAACCTCCCATCTGAAAATTTGAAAATTCTTAAAAAATTCGACCAAAATCTTGATGTCTCCAATCTCTTGTTTTGTACGTTTTTTCCACGTGTCTTGACACGCAAAGTATTCCTGCAAAGTTTGGTGAAGATCTGAGTATGTAGTTTTTGACCTTATATGGAACCTCCTATCTGAAAATTTGAAAATTCTTAAAAAATTCGTCCAAAATCTTGATGTCTCCAATCTCTTGTTTTGTACGTTTTTTCCACGTGTCTTGACATCCAATGTATCCCTGCAAAGTTTGGTGAAGATCTGAGTATGTAGTTTTTGACCTTATCTGGAACCTCCCATCTGAAAATTTGAAAATTCCTAAAAAATCCGTCCAAAATCTTGATGACCACAATCTCTTGTTTTGTACGTTTTTTCCACGTGTCTTGACATTCAATGTATCCCTGCAAAGTTTGGTGAAGATCTGAGTATGTAGTTTTTGACTTTATATGGAACCTCCTTTCTGAAAATTTGAAAATTCTTAAAAAATTCGTCCAAAATCTTGAAGACCCCAATCTCTTGTTTTGTACGTTTTTTCCACGTGTCTTGACATCCAATGTATCCCTGCAAAGTTTGGTGAAGATCTGAGTATGTAGTTTTTGACCTTATATGGAACCTCCTTTCTGAAAATTTGAGAATTCTTAAAAAATTCGTCCAAAATCTTGATGTCTCCAATCTCTTGTTTTGTACGTTTTTTCCACGTGTCTTGACATCCAATGTATCCATGCAAAGTTTGGTGAAGATCTGAGTATGTCGTTTTTGACCTTATCTGGAACCTCCCATCCGAAAATTTGAAAATTCTTAAAAAATTCGTCGAAAATCTTGATGTCTCCAATCTCTTGTTTTGTACGTTTTTTCCACGTGTCTTGACATGCAAAGTATCCCTGCAACGTTTGGTGAAGATCTGAGTATGTAGTTTTTGACCTTATCTGGAACCTCCTATCTGAAAATTTGAAAATTCTTCAAAAATTCGTCGAAAATCTTGATGTCTCCAATCTCTTGCTTTGTACGTTTTTTCCACGTGTCTTGACATCCAATGTATCCCTGCAATGTTTGGTGGAGATCTGAGTATGTAGTTTTTGACCTTATCTGGAACCTCCTATCTGAAAATTTGAAAATTCTTCAAAAATTCGTCCAAAATCTTGATGTCTCCAATCTCTTGTTTTGTACGTTTTTTCCACGTGTCTCGACCTCCAATGTATCCCTGCAAAGTTAGTGAAGATCTGAGTATGTCGTTTTTGACCTTATCTGGAACATCCTTTCTGAAAATTTGAAAATTCTTAAAAAATTCGTCGAAAATCTTGATGTCTCCAATCTCTTGTTTTGTACGTTTTTTCCACGTTTCTTGACATCCAATGTATCCCTGCAAAGTTTGGTGAAGATCTGAGTATGTAGTTTTTGACCTTATATGGAACCTCCTTTCTGAAAATTTGAAAATTCTCAAAAAATTCGTCCATAATCTTGATGTCTCCAATCTCTTGTTTTGTACGTTTTTTCCACGTGTCTTGAGATCCAATGTATCCCTGCAAAGTTTGGTGAAGATCTGAGCATGTAGTTTTTGACCTTATATGGAACCTCCTATCTGAAAATTTGAAAATTCTTAAAAAATTCGTCGAAAATCTTGATGTCACCAATCCTATGTTTTGTATGTTTTTTCCACGTGTCTTGACATCCAATGTATCCCTGCAATGTTTGGTTGAGATCTGAGTATGTAGTTTTTGACCTTATCTGGAACCTCCTATCTGAAAATTTGAAAATTCTTCAAAAATTCGTCCAAAATCTTGATGTCTCCAATCTCTTGTTTTGTACGTTTTTTCCACGTGTCTCGACCTCCAATGTATCCCTGCAAAGTTTGGTGAAGATCTGAGTATGTCGTTTTTGACCTTATCTGGAACATCCTTTCTGAAAATTTGAAAATTCTTAAAAAATTCGTCGAAAATCTTGATGTCTCCAATCTCTTGTTTTGTACGTTTTTTCCACGTGTCTTGACATCCAATGTATCCCTGCAAAGTTTGGTGAAGATCTGAGTATGTAGTTTTTGACCTTATATGGAACCTCCTATCTGAAAATTTGAAAATTCTTAAAAAATTCGTCCAAAATCTTGATGTCACCAATCCTATGTTTTGTATGTTTTTTCCACGTGTCTTGACATCCAATGTATCCATGCAAAGTTTGGTGAAGATCTGAGTATGTCGTTTTTGACCTTATCTGGAACCTCCCATCTGAAAATTTGAAAATTCTTAAAAAATTCGTCGAAAATCTTGATGTCTCCGATCTCTTGTTTTGTACGTTTTTTCCACGTGTCTTGACATGCAAAGTATTCCTGCAAAGTTTGGTGAAGATCTGACTATGTAGTTTTTGACCTCATCTGGAACCTCCTATCTGAAAATTTGAAAATTCTTTAAAAATTCGTCCAAAATATTGATGTCTCCAATCTCTTGTTTTGTACGTTTTTTCCACGTGTCTTGACATCCAATGTATCCCTGCAATGTTTGGTGAAGATCTGAGTATGTAGTTTTTGACCTTATCTGGAACCTCCCATCTGAAAATTTGAAAATTCCTAAAAAATCCGTCCAAAATCTTGATGACCCCAATCTCTTGTTTTGTACGTTTTTTCCACGTGTCTTGACATCCAATGTATCCCTGCAAAGTTTGGTGAAGATCTGAGTATGTAGTTTTTGACCTTATCTGGAACCTCCTATCTGAAAATTTGAAAATTCTTAAAAAATTCGTCCAAAATCTTGATGTCTCCAATCTCTTGTTTTGTACGTTTTTTCCACGTGTCTTGATATCCAATGTATCCCTGCAAAGTTTGGTGAAGATCTGAGTATGTCGTTTTTGACCTTATCTGGAACATCCTTTCTGAAAATTTGAAAATTGTTAAAAAATTCGTCCAAAATCTTGATGTCTCCAATCTCTTTTTTGTACGTTTTTCCACGTGTCTTGACATCCAATGTATCCCTGCAAAGTTTGGTGAAGATCTGAGTATGTAGTTTTTGACCTTATCTGGAACCTCCCATCTGAAAATTTGAAAATTCTTAAAAAATTCGACCAAAATCTTGATGTCTCCAATCTTTTGTTTTGTACGTTTTTTCCACGTGTCTTGACACATAATGTATCCATGCAAAGTTTGGTGAAGATCTGAGTATGTAGTTTTTGACCTTATATGGAACCTCCTATCTGAAAATTTGAAAATTCTTAAAAAATTCGTCCAAAATCTTGATGTCTCCAATCTCTTGTTTTGTACGTTTTTTCCACGTGTCTTGACATCCAATGTATCCCTGCAAAGTTTGGTGAAGATCTGAGTATGTAGTTTTTGACCTTATCTGGAACCTCCCATCTGAAAATTTGAAAATTCCTAAAAAATCCGTGCAAAATCTTGATGACCCCAATCTCTTGTTTTGTACGTTTTTTCCACGTGTCTTGACATCCAATGTATCCATGCAAAGTTTGGTGAAGATCTGAGTATGTCGTTTTTGACCTTATCTGGAACCTCCCATCTGAAAATTTGAAAATTCTTAAAAAATTCGTCGAAAATCTTGATGTCTCCAATCTCTTGTTTTGTACGTTTTTTCCACGTGTCTTGACATGCAAAGTATCCCTGCAACTTTTGGTGAAGATCTGAGTATGTAGTTTTTGACCTTATCTGGAACCTCCTATCTGAAAATTTGAAAATTCTTCAAAAATTCGTCGAAAATCTTGATGTCTCCAATCTCTTGTTTTGTACGTTTTTTCCACGTGTCTTGACATCCAATGTATCCCTGCAATGTTTGGTGGAGATCTGAGTATGTAACTTTTGACCTTATCTGGGACCTCCTATCAGAAAATTTGAAAATTCTTCAAAAATTCGTCCAAATCTTGATGTCTCCAATCTCTTGTTTTGTACGTTTTTTCCACGTGTCTCGACCTCCAATGTATCCCTGCAAAGTTTGGTGAAGATCTGAGTATGTCGTTTTTGACCTTATCTGGAACATCCTTTCTGAAAATTTGAAAATTCTTAAAAAATTCGTCGAAAATCTTGATGTCTCCAATCTCTTGTTTTGTACGTTTTTTCCACGTGTCTTGACATCCAATGTATCCCTGCAAAGTTTGGTGAAGATCTGAGTATGTAGTTTTTGACCTTATATGGAACCTCCCATCTGAAAATTTGAAAATTCCTAAAAAATCCGTCCAAAATCTTGATGACCCCAATCTCTTGTTTTGTACTTTTTTTCCACGTGTCTTGACATCCAATGTATCCCTGCAAAGTTTGGTGAAGATCTGAGTATGTAGTTTTTGACCTTATATGGAACCTCCTATCTGAAAATTTGAAAATTCTTAAAAAATTCGTCCAAAATCTTGATGTCTCCAATCTCTTGTTTTGTACGTTTTTTCCACGTGTCTTGATATCCAATGTATCCCTGCAAAGTTTGGTGAAGATCTGAGTATGTTGTTTTTGACCTTATCTGGAACATCCTTTCTGAAAATTTGAAAATTGTTAAAAAATTCGTCCAAAATCTTGATGTCTCCTATCTCTTGTTTTGTACGTTTTTTCCACGTGTCTTGACATCCAATGTATCCCTGCAAAGTTTGGTGAAGATCTGAGTATGTAGTTTTTGACCTTATCTGGAACCTCCCATCTGAAAATTTGAAAATTCTTAAAAAATTCGACCAATATCTTGATGTCTCCAATCTCTTGTTTTGTACGTTTTTTCCACGTGTCTTGACACATAATGTATCCATGCAAAGTTTGGTGAAGATCTGAGTATGTAGTTTTTGACCTTATATGGAACCTCCTATCTGAAAATTTAAAAATTCTTAAAAAATTCGTCCAAAATCTTGATGTCTCCAATCTCTTGTTTTGTACGTTTTTTCCACGTGTCTTGACATCCAATGTATCCCTGCAAAGTTTGGTGAAGATCTGAGTATGTAGTTTTTGACCTTATCTGGAACCTCCCATCTGAAAATTTGAAAATTCTTAAAAAATTCGACCAAAATCTTGATGTCTCCAATCTTTTGTTTTGTACGTTTTTTCCACGTGTCTTGACACATAATGTATCCATGCAAAGTTTGGTGAAGATCTGAGTATGTAGTTTTTGACCTTATATGGAACCTCCTATCTGAAAATTTGAAAATTCTTAAAAAATTCGTCCAAAATCTTGATGTCTCCAATCTCTTGTTTTGTACGTTTTTTCCACGTGTCTTGACATCCAATGTATCCCTGCAAAGTTTGGTGAAGATCTGAGTATGTAGTTTTTGACCTTATCTGGAACCTCCCATCTGAAAATTTGAAAATTCCTAAAAAATCCGTGCAAAATCTTGATGACCCCAATCTCTTGTTTTGTACGTTTTTTCCACGTGTCTTGACATCCAATGTATTCCTGCAATGTTTGGTGAAGATATGAGTATGTAGTTTTTGACCTTATATTGAACCTCCCATCTGAAAATTTGAAAATTCTTAAAAAATTCGACCAAAATCTTGATGTTCCGAATCCTATGTTTTGTATGTTTTTTCCACGTGTCTTGACATCCAATGTATCCATGCAAAGTTTGGTGAAGATCTGAGTATGTAGTTTTTGACCTTATATTGAACCTCCCATCTGAAAATTTGAAAATTCTTAAAAAATTCGTCCAAAATCTTGATGACCCCAATCTCTTGTTTTGTACGTTTTTTCCACGTGTCTTGACATCCAAAGTATCCCTGCAAAGTTTGGTGAAGATCTGAGTATGTAGTTTTTGACCTTATATGGAACCTCCTTTCTGAAAATTTGAGAATTCTTAAAAAATTCGTCCAAAATCTTGATGTCTCCAATCTCTTGTTTTGTACGTTTTTTCCACGTGTCTTGACATCCAATGTATCCATGCAAAGTTTGGTGAAGATCTGAGTATGTCGTTTTTGACCTTATCTGGAACCTCCCATCTGAAAATTTGAAAATTCTTAAAAAATTCGTCGAAAATCTTGATGTCTCCAATCTTTTGTTTTGTACGTTTTTTCCACGTGTCTTGACATGCAAAGTATCCCTGCAACGTTTGGTGAAGATCTGAGTATGTAGTTTTTGACCTTATCTGGAACCTCCTATCTGAAAATTTGAAAATTCTTAAAAAATTCGTCCAAAATCTTGATGTCTCCAATCTCTTGTTTTGTACGTTTTTCCCACGTGTCTTGACATCCAATGTATCCCTGCAAAGTTTGGTGAAGATCTGAGTATGTCGTTTTTGACCTTATCTGGAACCTCCCATCTGAAAATTTGAAAATTCTTAAAAAATTCGTCGAAAATCTTGATGTCTCCAATCTTTTGTTTTGTACGTTTTTTCCACGTGTCTTGACATGCAAAGTATCCCTGCAACGTTTGGTGAAGATCTGAGTATGTAGTTTTTGACCTTATCTGGAACCTCCTATCTGAAAATTTGAAAATTCTTAAAAAATTCGTCCATAATCTTGATGTCTCCAATCTCTTGTTTTGTACGTTTTTTCCACGTGTCTTGACATCCAATGTATCCCTGCAAAGTTTGGTGAAGATCTGAGTATGTAGTTTTTGACCTTATATGGAACCTCCTATCTGAAAATTTGAAAATTCTTAAAAAATTCGTCCAAAATCTTGATGTCACCAATCCTATGTTTTGTATGTTTTTTCCACGTGTCTTGACATCCAATGTATCCATGCAAAGTTTGGTGAAGATCTGAGTATGTCGTTTTTGACCTTATCTGGAACCTCCCATCTGAAAATTTGAAAATTCTTAAAAAATTCGTCGAAAATCTTGATGTCTCCGATCTCTTGTTTTGTACGTTTTTTCCACGTGTCTTGACATGCAAAGTATTCCTGCAAAGTTTGGTGAAGATCTGAGTATGTAGTTTTTGACCTCATCTGGAACCTCCTATCTGAAAATTTGAAAATTCTTAAAAAATTCGTCCAAAATTTTGATGTCTCCAATCTCTTGTTTTGTACGTTTTTTCCACGTGTCTTGACATCCAATGTATCCCTGCAATGTTTGGTGAAGATCTGAGTATGTAGTTTTTGACCTTATCTGGAACCTCCCATCTGAAAATTTGAAAATTCCTAAAAAATCCGTCCAAAATCTTGATGACCCCAATCTCTTGTTTTGTACGTTTTTTCCACGTGTCTTGACATCCATTGTATCCCTGCAAAGTTTGGTGAAGATCTGAGTATGTCGTTTTTGACCTTATCTGGAACCTCCTATCTGAAAATTTGAAAATTCTTAAAAAATTCGTTCAAAAACTTGAAGTCTCCAATCTCTTGTTTTGTACGTTTTTTCCACGTGTCTTGATATCCAATGTATCCCTGCAAAGTTTGGTGAAGATCTGAGTATGTCGTTTTTGACCTTATCTGGAACATCCTTTCTGAAAATTTGAAAATTGTTAAAAAATTCGTCCAAAATCTTGATGTCTCCAATCTCTTTTTTGTACGTTTTTTCCACGTGTCTTGACATCCAATGTATCCCTGCAAAGTTTGGTGAAGATCTAAGTATGTAGTTTTTGACCTTATCTGGAACCTCCCATCTGAAAATTTGAAAATTCTTAAAAAATTCGACCAAAATCTTGATGTCTCCAATCTTTTGTTTTGTACGTTTTTTCCACGTGTCTTGACACATAATGTATCCATGAAAAGTTTGGTGAAGATCTGAGTATGTAGTTTTTGACCTTATATGGAACCTCCTATCTGAAAATTTGAAAATTCTTAAAAAATTCGTCCAAAATCTTGATGTCTCCAATCTCTTGTTTTGTACGTTTTTTCCACGTGTCTTGACATCCAATGTATCCCTGCAAAGTTTGGTGAAGATCTGAGTATGTAGTTTTTGACCTTATCTGGAACCTCCCATCTGAAAATTTGAAAATTCCTAAAAAATCCGTGCAAAATCTTGATGACCCCAATCTCTTGTTTTGTACGTTTTTTCCACGTGTCTTGACATCCAATGTATCCATGCAAAGTTTGGTGAAGATCTGAGTATGTCGTTTTTGACCTTATCTGGAACCTCCCATCTGAAAATTTGAAAATTCTTAAAAAATTCGTCGAAAATCTTGATGTCTCCAATCTCTTGTTTTGTACGTTTTTTCCACGTGTCTTGACATGCAAAGTATCCCTGCAACGTTTGGTGAAGATCTGAGTATGTAGTTTTTGACCTTATCTGGAACCTCCTATCTGAAAATTTGAAAATTCTTCAAAAATTCGTCGAAAATCTTGATGTATCCAATCTCTTGTTTTGTACGTTTTTTCCACGTGTCTTGACATCCAATGTATCCCTGCAATGTTTGGTGGAGATCTGAGTATGTAGTTTTTGACCTTATCTGGGACCTCCTATCAGAAAATTTGAAAATTCTTCAAAAATTCGTCCAAAATCTTGATGTCTCCAATCTCTTGTTTTGTACGTTTTTTCCACGTGTCTCGACCTCCAATGTATCCCTGCAAAGTTTGGTGAAGATCTGAGTATGTCGTTTTTGACCTTATCTGGAACATCCTTTCTGAAAATTTGAAAATTCTTAAAAAATTCGTCGAAAATCTTGATGTCTCCAATCTCTTGTTTTGTACGTTTTTTCCACGTGTCTTGACATCCAATGTATCCCTGCAAAGTTTGGTGAAGATCTGAGTATGTAGTTTTTGACCTTATATGGAACCTCCTTTCTGAAAATTTGAAAATTCTCAAAAAATTCGTCCATAATCTTGATGTCTCCAATCTCTTGTTTTGTACGTTTTTTCCACGTGTCTTGACATCCAATGTATCCCTGCAAAGTTTGGTGAAGATCTGAGTATGTAGTTTTTGACCTTATATGGAACCTCCTATCTGAAAATTTGAAAATTCTTAAAAAATTCGTCCAAAATCTTGATGTCACCAATCCTATGTTTTGTATGTTTTTTCCACGTGTCTTGACATCCAATGTATCCATGCAAAGTTTGGTGAAGATCTGAGTATGTCGTTTTTGACCTTATCTGGAACCTCCCATCTGAAAATTTGAAAATTCTTAAAAAATTCGTCGAAAACCTTGATGTCTCCGATCTCTTGTTTTGTACGTTTTTTCCACGTGTCTTGACATGCAAAGTATTCCTGCAAAGTTTGGTGAAGATCTGAGTATGTAGTTTTTGACCTCATCTGGAGCCTCCTATCTGAAAATTTGAAAATTCTTAAAAAATTCGTCCAAAATTTTGATGTCTCCAATCTCTTGTTTTGTACGTTTTTTCCACGTGTCTTGACATCCAATGTATCCCTGCAATGTTTGGTGAAGATCTGAGTATGTAGTTTTTGACCTTATCTGGAACCTCCCATCTGAAAATTTGAAAATTCCTAAAAAATCCGTCCAAAATCTTGATGACCCCAATCTCTTGTTTTGTACGTTTTTTCCACGTGTCTTGACATCCAATGTATCCCTGCAAAGTTTGGTGAAGATCTGAGTATGTAATTTTTGACCTTATCTGGAACCTCCTATCTGAAAATTTGAAAATTCTTAAAAAATTCGTCCAAAATCTTGATGTCTCCAATCTCTTGTTTTGTACGTTTTTTCCACGTGTCTTGATATCCAATGTATCCCTGCAAAGTTTGGTGAAGATCTGAGTATGTCGTTTTTGACCTTATCTTGAACATCCTTTCTGAAAATTTGAAAATTGTTAAAAAATTCGTCCAAAATCTTGATGTCTCCAATCTCTTTTTTGTACGTTTTTTCCACGTGTCTTGACATCCAATGTATCCCTGCAAAGTTTGGTGAAGATCTGAGTATGTAGTTTTTGACCTTATCTGGAACCTCCCATCTGAAAATTTGAAAATTCTTAAAAAATTCGACCAAAATCTTGATGTCTCCAATCTTTTGTTTTGTACGTTTTTTCCACGTGTCTTGACACATAATGTATCCATGCAAAGTTTGGTGAAGATCTGAGTCTGTAGTTTTTGACCTTATATGGAACCTCCTATCTGAAAATTTGAAAATTCTTAAAAAATTCGTCCAAAATCTTGATGTCTCCAATCTCTTGTTTTGTACGTTTTTTCCACGTGTCTTGACATCCAATGTATCCCTGCAAAGTTTGGTGAAGATCTGAGTATGTAGTTTTTGACCTTATCTGGAACCTCCCATCTGAAAATTTGAAAATTCCTAAAAAATCCGTGCAAAATCTTGATGACCCCAATCTCTTGTTTTGTACGTTTTTTCCACGTGTCTTGACATCCAAAGTATCCCTGCAAAGTTTGGTGAAGATCTGAGTATGTAGTTTTTGACCTTATATGGAACCTCCTTTCTGAAAATTTGAGAATTCTTAAAAAATTCGTCCAAAATCTTGATGTCTCCAATCTCTTGTTTTGTACGTTTTTTCCACGTGTCTTGACATCCAATGTATCCATGCAAAGTTTGGTGAAGATCTGAGTATGTCGTTTTTGACCTTATCTGGAACCTCCCATCTGAAAATTTGAAAATTCTTAAAAAATTCGTCGAAAATCTTGATGTCTCCAATCTTTTGTTTTGTACGTTTTTTCCACGTGTCTTGACATGCAAAGTATCCCTGCAACGTTTGGTGAAGATCTGAGTATGTAGTTTTTGACCTTATCTGGAACCTCCTATCTGAAAATTTGAAAATTCTTCAAAAATTCGTCGAAAATCTTGATGTCTCCAATCTCTTGTTTTGTACGTTTTTTCCACGTGTCTTGACATCCAATGTATTCCTGCAATGTTTGGTGGAGATCTGAGTATGTAGTTTTAGACCTTATCTGGAACCTCCTATCTGAAAATTTGAAAATTCTTCAAAAATTCGTCCAAAATCTTGATGTCTCCAATCTCTTGTTTTGTACGTTTTTTCCACGTGTCTCGACCTCCAATGGATCCCTGCAAAGTTTGGTGAAGATCTGAGTATGTCGTTTTTGACCTTATCTGGAACATCCTTTCTGAAAATTTGAAAATTCTTAAAAAATTCGTCGAAAATCTTGATGTCTCCAATCTCTTGTTTTGTACGTTTTTTCCACGTGTCTTGACATCCAATGTATCCCTGCAAAGTTTGGTGAAGATCTGAGTATGTAGTTTTTGACCTTATATGGAACCTCCTATCTGAAAATTTGAAAATTCTTAAAAAATTCGTCCAAAATCTTGATGTCTCCAATCTCTTGTTTTGTACGTTTTTTCCACGTGTCTCGACCTCCAATGGATCCCTGCAAAGTTTAGTGAAGATCTGAGTATGTCGTTTTTGACCTTATCTGGAACCTCCCATCTGAAAATTTGAAAATTCTTAAAAAATTCGTCGAAAATCTTGATGTCTCCGATCTCTTGTTTTGTACGTTTTTTCCACGTGTCTTGACATGCAAAGTATTCCTGCAAAATTTGGTGAAGATCTGAGTATGTAGTTTTTGACCTCATCTGGAACCTCCTATCTGAAAATTTGAAAATTCTTAAAAAATTCGTCCAAAATCTTGATGTCTCCAATCTCTTGTTTTGTACGTTTTTTCCACGTGTCTTGACATCCAATGTAACCCTGCAATGTTTGGTGAAGATCTGAGTATGTAGTTTTTGACCTTATCTGGAACCTCCCATCTGAAAATTTGAAAATTCCTAAAAAATCCGTCCAAAATCTTGATGACCCCAATCTCTTGTTTTGTACGTTTTTTCCACGTGTCTTGACATCCAATGTATCCCTGCAAAGTTTGGTGAAGATCTGAGTATGTAGTTTTTGATCTTATCTGGAACCTCCTATCTGAAAATTTGAAAATTCTTAAAAAATTCGTCCAAAATCTTGATGTCTCCAATCTCTTGTTTTGTACGTTTTTTCCACGTGTCTTGATATCCAATGTATCCCTGCAAAGTTTGGTGAAGATCTGAGTATGTCGTTTTTGACCTTATCTGGAACATCCTTTCTGAAAATTTGAAAATTGTTAAAAAATTCGTCCAAAATCTTGATGTCTCCTATCTCTTGTTTTGTACGTTTTTTCCACGTGTCTTGACATCCAATGTATCCCTGCAAAGTTTGGTGAAGATCTGAGTATGTAGTTTTTGACCTTATCTGGAACCTCCCATCTGAAAATTTGAAAATTCTTAAAAAATTCGACCAATATCTTGATGTCTCCAATCTCTTGTTTTGTACGTTTTTTCCACGTGTCTTGACACATAATGTATCCATGCAAAGTTTGGTGAAGATCTGAGTATGTAGTTTTTGACCTTATATGGAACCTCCTATCTGAAAATTTAAAAATTCTTAAAAAATTCGTCCAAAATCTTGATGTCTCCAATCTCTTGTTTTGTACGTTTTTTCCACGTGTCTTGACATCCAATGTATCCCTGCAAAGTTTGGTGAAGATCTGAGTATGTAGTTTTTGACCTTATCTGGAACCTCCCATCTGAAAATTTGAAAATTCCTAAAAAATCCGTCCAAAATCTTGATGACCCCAATCTCTTGTTTTGTACGTTTTTTCCACGTGTCTTGACATTCAATGTATCCCTGCAAAGTTTGGTGAAGATCTGAGTATGTAGTTTTTGACCTTATATGGAACCTCCTTTCTGAAAATTTGAAAATTCTTAAAAAATTCGTCCAAAATCTTGATGACCCCAATCTCTTGTTTTGTACGTTTTTTCCACGTGTCTTGACATCCAATGTATCCCTGCAAAGTTTGGTGAAGATCTGAGTTTGTAGTTTTTGACCTTATATGGAACCTCCTTTCTGAAAATTTGAGAATTCTTAAAAAATTCGTCCAAAATCTTGATGTCCCCAATCTCTTGTTTTGTACGTTTTTTCCACGTGTCTTGACATCCAATGTATCCATGCAAAGTTTGGTGACGATCTGAGTATGTCGTTTTTGACCTTATCTGGAACCTCCCATCTGAAAATTTGAAAATTCTTAAAAAATTCGTCGAAAAACTTGATGTCTCCAATCTCTTGTTTTGTACGTTTTTTCCACGTGTCTTGACATGCAAAGTATCCCTGCAACGTTTGGTGAAGATCTGAGTATGTAGTTTTTGACCTTATCTGGAACCTCCTATCTGAAAATTTGAAAATTCTTCAAAAATTCGTCGAAAATCTTGATGTCTCCAATCTCTTGTTTTGTACGTTTTTTCCACGTGTCTTGACATCCAATGTATCCCTGCAATGTTTGGTTGAGATCTGAGTATGTAGTTTTTGACCTTATCTGGAACCTCCTATCTGAAAATTTGAAAATTCTTAAAAAATTCGTCCAAAATCTTGATGTCTCCAATCTCTTGTTTTGTACGTTTTTTCCACGTGTCTCGACCTCCAAAGTATCCCTGCAAAGTTTGGTGAAGATCTGAGTATGTCGTTTTTGACCTTATCTGGAACATCCTTTCTGAAAATTTGAAAATTCTTAAAAAATTCGTCGAAAATCTTGATGTCTCCGATCTCTTGTTTTGTACGTTTTTTCCACGTGTCTTGACATGCAAAGTATTCCTGCAAAGTTTGGTGAAGATCTGAGTATGTAGTTTTTGACCTCATCTGGAACCTCCTATCTGAAAATTTGAAAATTCTTAAAAAATTCGTCCAAAATCTTGATGTCTCCAATCTCTTGTTTTGTACGTTTTTTCCACGTGTCTTGACATCCAATGTATCCCTGCAAAGTTTGGTGAAGATCTGAGTATGTAGTTTTTGACCTTATATGGAACCTCCTTTCTGAAAATTTGAAAATTCTCAAAAAATTCGTCCATAATCTTGATGTCTCCAATCTCTTGTTTTGTACGTTTTTTCCACGTGTCTTGACATCCAATGTATCCCTGCAAAGTTTGGTGAAGATCTGAGTATGTAGTTTTTGACCTTATATGGAACCTCCTATCTGAAAATTTGAAAATTCTTAAAAAATTCGTCCAAAATCTTGATGTCACCAATCCTATGTTTTGTATGTTTTTTCCACGTGTCTTGACATCCAATGTATCCATGCAAAGTTTGGTGAAGATCTGAGTATGTCGTTTTTGACCTTATCTGGAACCTCCCATCTGAAAATTTGAAAATTCTTAAAAAATTCGTCGAAAATCTTGATGTCTCCGATCTCTTGTTTTGTACGTTTTTTCCACGTGTCTTGACATGCAAAGTATTCCTGCAAAGTTTGGTGAAGATCTGAGTATGTAGTTTTTGACCTCATCTGGAACCTCCTATCTGAAAATTTGAAAATTCTTAAAAAATTCGTCCAAAATTTTGATGTCTCCAATCTCTTGTTTTGTACGTTTTTTCCACGTGTCTTGACATCCAATGTATCCCTGCAATGTTTGGTGAAGATCTGAGTATGTAGTTTTTGACCTTATCTGGAACCTCCCATCTGAAAATTTGAAAATTCCTAAAAAATCCGTCCAAAATCTTGATGACCCCAATCTCTTGTTTTGTACGTTTTTTCCACGTGTCTTGACATCCATTGTATCCCTGCAAAGTTTGGTGAAGATCTGAGTATGTCGTTTTTGACCTTATCTGGAACCTCCTATCTGAAAATTTGAAAATTCTTAAAAAATTCGTCCAAAATCTTGAAGTCTCCAATCTCTTGTTTTGTACGTTTTTTCCACGTGTCTTGATATCCAATGTATCCCTGCAAAGTTTGGTGAAGATCTGAGTATGTCGTTTTTGACCTTATCTGGAACATCCTTTCTGAAAATTTGAAAATTGTTAAAAAATTCGTCCAAAATCTTGATGTCTCCAATCTCTTTTTTGTACGTTTTTTCCACGTGTCTTGACATCCAATGTATCCCTGCAAAGTTTGGTGAAGATCTAAGTATGTAGTTTTTGACCTTATCTGGAACCTCCCATCTGAAAATTTGAAAATTCTTAAAAAATTCGACCAAAATCTTGATGTCTCCAATCTTTTGTTTTGTACGTTTTTTCCACGTGTCTTGACACATAATGTATCCATGAAAAGTTTGGTGAAGATCTGAGTATGTAGTTTTTGACCTTATATGGAACCTCCTATCTGAAAATTTGAAAATTCTTAAAAAATTCGTCCAAAATCTTGATGTCTCCAATCTCTTGTTTTGTACGTTTTTTCCACGTGTCTTGACATCCAATGTATCCCTGCAAAGTTTGGTGAAGATCTGAGTATGTAGTTTTTGACCTTATCTGGAACCTCCCATCTGAAAATTTGAAAATTCCTAAAAAATCCGTGCAAAATCTTGATGACCCCAATCTCTTGTTTTGTACGTTTTTTCCACGTGTCTTGACATCCAATGTATCCATGCAAAGTTTGGTGAAGATCTGAGTATGTCGTTTTTGACCTTATCTGGAACCTCCCATCTGAAAATTTGAAAATTCTTAAAAAATTCGTCGAAAATCTTGATGTCTCCAATCTCTTGTTTTGTACGTTTTTTCCACGTGTCTTGACATGCAAAGTATCCCTGCAACGTTTGGTGAAGATCTGAGTATGTAGTTTTTGACCTTATCTGGAACCTCCTATCTGAAAATTTGAAAATTCTTCAAAAATTCGTCGAAAATCTTGATGTCTCCAATCTCTTGTTTTGTACGTTTTTTCCACGTGTCTTGACATCCAATGTATCCCTGCAATGTTTGGTGGAGATCTGAGTATGTAGTTTTTGACCTTATCTGGGACCTCCTATCAGAAAATTTGAAAATTCTTCAAAAATTCGTCCAAAATCTTGATGTCTCCAATCTCTTGTTTTGTACGTTTTTTCCACGTGTCTCGACCTCCAATGTATCCCTGCAAAGTTTGGTGAAGATCTGAGTATGTCGTTTTTGACCTTATCTGGAACATCCTTTCTGAAAATTTGAAAATTCTTAAAAAATTCGTCGAAAATCTTGATGTCTCCAATCTCTTGTTTTGTACGTTTTTTCCACGTGTCTTGACATCCAATGTATCCCTGCAAAGTTTGGTGAAGATCTGAGTATGTAGTTTTTGACCTTATATGGAACCTCCTTTCTGAAAATTTGAAAATTCTCAAAAAATTCGTCCATAATCTTGATGTCTCCAATCTCTTGTTTTGTACGTTTTTTCCACGTGTCTTGACATCCAATGTATCCCTGCAAAGTTTGGTGAAGATCTGAGTATGTAGTTTTTGACCTTATATGGAACCTCCTATCTGAAAATTTGAAAATTCTTAAAAAATTCGTCCAAAATCTTGATGTCACCAATCCTATGTTTTGTATGTTTTTTCCACGTGTCTTGACATCCAATGTATCCATGCAAAGTTTGGTGAAGATCTGAGTATGTCGTTTTTGACCTTATCTGGAACCTCCCATCTGAAAATTTGAAAATTCTTAAAAAATTCGTCGAAAACCTTGATGTCTCCGATCTCTTGTTTTGTACGTTTTTTCCACGTGTCTTGACATGCAAAGTATTCCTGCAAAGTTTGGTGAAGATCTGAGTATGTAGTTTTTGACCTCATCTGGAGCCTCCTATCTGAAAATTTGAAAATTCTTAAAAAATTCGTCCAAAATTTTGATGTCTCCAATCTCTTGTTTTGTACGTTTTTTCCACGTGTCTTGACATCCAATGTATCCCTGCAATGTTTGGTGAAGATCTGAGTATGTAGTTTTTGACCTTATCTGGAACCTCCCATCTGAAAATTTGAAAATTCCTAAAAAATCCGTCCAAAATCTTGATGACCCCAATCTCTTGTTTTGTACGTTTTTTCCACGTGTCTTGACATCCAATGTATCCCTGCAAAGTTTGGTGAAGATCTGAGTATGTAATTTTTGACCTTATCTGGAACCTCCTATCTGAAAATTTGAAAATTCTTAAAAAATTCGTCCAAAATCTTGATGTCTCCAATCTCTTGTTTTGTACGTTTTTTCCACGTGTCTTGATATCCAATGTATCCCTGCAAAGTTTGGTGAAGATCTGAGTATGTCGTTTTTGACCTTATCTTGAACATCCTTTCTGAAAATTTGAAAATTGTTAAAAAATTCGTCCAAAATCTTGATGTCTCCAATCTCTTTTTTGTACGTTTTTTCCACGTGTCTTGACATCCAATGTATCCCTGCAAAGTTTGGTGAAGATCTGAGTATGTAGTTTTTGACCTTATCTGGAACCTCCCATCTGAAAATTTGAAAATTCTTAAAAAATTCGACCAAAATCTTGATGTCTCCAATCTTTTGTTTTGTACGTTTTTTCCACGTGTCTTGACACATAATGTATCCATGCAAAGTTTGGTGAAGATCTGAGTCTGTAGTTTTTGACCTTATATGGAACCTCCTATCTGAAAATTTGAAAATTCTTAAAAAATTCGTCCAAAATCTTGATGTCTCCAATCTCTTGTTTTGTACGTTTTTTCCACGTGTCTTGACATCCAATGTATCCCTGCAAAGTTTGGTGAAGATCTGAGTATGTAGTTTTTGACCTTATCTGGAACCTCCCATCTGAAAATTTGAAAATTCCTAAAAAATCCGTGCAAAATCTTGATGACCCCAATCTCTTGTTTTGTACGTTTTTTCCACGTGTCTTGACATCCAAAGTATCCCTGCAAAGTTTGGTGAAGATCTGAGTATGTAGTTTTTGACCTTATATGGAACCTCCTTTCTGAAAATTTGAGAATTCTTAAAAAATTCGTCCAAAATCTTGATGTCTCCAATCTCTTGTTTTGTACGTTTTTTCCACGTGTCTTGACATCCAATGTATCCATGCAAAGTTTGGTGAAGATCTGAGTATGTCGTTTTTGACCTTATCTGGAACCTCCCATCTGAAAATTTGAAAATTCTTAAAAAATTCGTCGAAAATCTTGATGTCTCCAATCTTTTGTTTTGTACGTTTTTTCCACGTGTCTTGACATGCAAAGTATCCCTGCAACGTTTGGTGAAGATCTGAGTATGTAGTTTTTGACCTTATCTGGAACCTCCTATCTGAAAATTTGAAAATTCTTCAAAAATTCGTCGAAAATCTTGATGTCTCCAATCTCTTGTTTTGTACGTTTTTTCCACGTGTCTTGACATCCAATGTATTCCTGCAATGTTTGGTGGAGATCTGAGTATGTAGTTTTAGACCTTATCTGGAACCTCCTATCTGAAAATTTGAAAATTCTTCAAAAATTCGTCCAAAATCTTGATGTCTCCAATCTCTTGTTTTGTACGTTTTTTCCACGTGTCTCGACCTCCAATGGATCCCTGCAAAGTTTGGTGAAGATCTGAGTATGTCGTTTTTGACCTTATCTGGAACATCCTTTCTGAAAATTTGAAAATTCTTAAAAAATTCGTCGAAAATCTTGATGTCTCCAATCTCTTGTTTTGTACGTTTTTTCCACGTGTCTTGACATCCAATGTATCCCTGCAAAGTTTGGTGAAGATCTGAGTATGTAGTTTTTGACCTTATATGGAACCTCCTATCTGAAAATTTGAAAATTCTTAAAAAATTCGTCCAAAATCTTGATGTCTCCAATCTCTTGTTTTGTACGTTTTTTCCACGTGTCTCGACCTCCAATGGATCCCTGCAAAGTTTAGTGAAGATCTGAGTATGTCGTTTTTGACCTTATCTGGAACCTCCCATCTGAAAATTTGAAAATTCTTAAAAAATTCGTCGAAAATCTTGATGTCTCCGATCTCTTGTTTTGTACGTTTTTTCCACGTGTCTTGACATGCAAAGTATTCCTGCAAAATTTGGTGAAGATCTGAGTATGTAGTTTTTGACCTCATCTGGAACCTCCTATCTGAAAATTTGAAAATTCTTAAAAAATTCGTCCAAAATCTTGATGTCTCCAATCTCTTGTTTTGTACGTTTTTTCCACGTGTCTTGACATCCAATGTAACCCTGCAATGTTTGGTGAAGATCTGAGTATGTAGTTTTTGACCTTATCTGGAACCTCCCATCTGAAAATTTGAAAATTCCTAAAAAATCCGTCCAAAATCTTGATGACCCCAATCTCTTGTTTTGTACGTTTTTTCCACGTGTCTTGACATCCAATGTATCCCTGCAAAGTTTGGTGAAGATCTGAGTATGTAGTTTTTGATCTTATCTGGAACCTCCTATCTGAAAATTTGAAAATTCTTAAAAAATTCGTCCAAAATCTTGATGTCTCCAATCTCTTGTTTTGTACGTTTTTTCCACGTGTCTTGATATCCAATGTATCCCTGCAAAGTTTGGTGAAGATCTGAGTATGTCGTTTTTGACCTTATCTGGAACATCCTTTCTGAAAATTTGAAAATTGTTAAAAAATTCGTCCAAAATCTTGATGTCTCCTATCTCTTGTTTTGTACGTTTTTTCCACGTGTCTTGACATCCAATGTATCCCTGCAAAGTTTGGTGAAGATCTGAGTATGTAGTTTTTGACCTTATCTGGAACCTCCCATCTGAAAATTTGAAAATTCTTAAAAAATTCGACCAATATCTTGATGTCTCCAATCTCTTGTTTTGTACGTTTTTTCCACGTGTCTTGACACATAATGTATCCATGCAAAGTTTGGTGAAGATCTGAGTATGTAGTTTTTGACCTTATATGGAACCTCCTATCTGAAAATTTAAAAATTCTTAAAAAATTCGTCCAAAATCTTGATGTCTCCAATCTCTTGTTTTGTACGTTTTTTCCACGTGTCTTGACATCCAATGTATCCCTGCAAAGTTTGGTGAAGATCTGAGTATGTAGTTTTTGACCTTATCTGGAACCTCCCATCTGAAAATTTGAAAATTCCTAAAAAATCCGTCCAAAATCTTGATGACCCCAATCTCTTGTTTTGTACGTTTTTTCCACGTGTCTTGACATTCAATGTATCCCTGCAAAGTTTGGTGAAGATCTGAGTATGTAGTTTTTGACCTTATATGGAACCTCCTTTCTGAAAATTTGAAAATTCTTAAAAAATTCGTCCAAAATCTTGATGACCCCAATCTCTTGTTTTGTACGTTTTTTCCACGTGTCTTGACATCCAATGTATCCCTGCAAAGTTTGGTGAAGATCTGAGTTTGTAGTTTTTGACCTTATATGGAACCTCCTTTCTGAAAATTTGAGAATTCTTAAAAAATTCGTCCAAAATCTTGATGTCCCCAATCTCTTGTTTTGTACGTTTTTTCCACGTGTCTTGACATCCAATGTATCCATGCAAAGTTTGGTGACGATCTGAGTATGTCGTTTTTGACCTTATCTGGAACCTCCCATCTGAAAATTTGAAAATTCTTAAAAAATTCGTCGAAAAACTTGATGTCTCCAATCTCTTGTTTTGTACGTTTTTTCCACGTGTCTTGACATGCAAAGTATCCCTGCAACGTTTGGTGAAGATCTGAGTATGTAGTTTTTGACCTTATCTGGAACCTCCTATCTGAAAATTTGAAAATTCTTCAAAAATTCGTCGAAAATCTTGATGTCTCCAATCTCTTGTTTTGTACGTTTTTTCCACGTGTCTTGACATCCAATGTATCCCTGCAATGTTTGGTTGAGATCTGAGTATGTAGTTTTTGACCTTATCTGGAACCTCCTATCTGAAAATTTGAAAATTCTTAAAAAATTCGTCCAAAATCTTGATGTCTCCAATCTCTTGTTTTGTACGTTTTTTCCACGTGTCTCGACCTCCAAAGTATCCCTGCAAAGTTTGGTGAAGATCTGAGTATGTCGTTTTTGACCTTATCTGGAACATCCTTTCTGAAAATTTGAAAATTCTTAAAAAATTCGTCGAAAATCTTGATGTCTCCGATCTCTTGTTTTGTACGTTTTTTCCACGTGTCTTGACATGCAAAGTATTCCTGCAAAGTTTGGTGAAGATCTGAGTATGTAGTTTTTGACCTCATCTGGAACCTCCTATCTGAAAATTTGAAAATTCTTAAAAAATTCGTCCAAAATCTTGATGTCTCCAATCTCTTGTTTTGTACGTTTTTTCCACGTGTCTTGACATCCAATGTATCCCTGCAAAGTTTGGTGAAGATCTGAGTATGTAGTTTTTGACCTTATATGGAACCTCCTTTCTGAAAATTTGAAAATTCTCAAAAAATTCGTCCATAATCTTGATGTCTCCAATCTCTTGTTTTGTACGTTTTTTCCACGTGTCTTGACATCCAATGTATCCCTGCAAAGTTTGGTGAAGATCTGAGTATGTAGTTTTTGACCTTATATGGAACCTCCTATCTGAAAATTTGAAAATTCTTAAAAAATTCGTCCAAAATCTTGATGTCACCAATCCTATGTTTTGTATGTTTTTTCCACGTGTCTTGACATCCAATGTATCCATGCAAAGTTTGGTGAAGATCTGAGTATGTCGTTTTTGACCTTATCTGGAACCTCCCATCTGAAAATTTGAAAATTCTTAAAAAATTCGTCGAAAATCTTGATGTCTCCGATCTCTTGTTTTGTACGTTTTTTCCACGTGTCTTGACATGCAAAGTATTCCTGCAAAGTTTGGTGAAGATCTGAGTATGTAGTTTTTGACCTCATCTGGAACCTCCTATCTGAAAATTTGAAAATTCTTAAAAAATTCGTCCAAAATTTTGATGACTCCAATCTCTTGTTTTGTACGTTTTTTCCACGTGTCTTGACATCCAATGTATCCCTGCAATGTTTGGTGAAGATCTGAGTATGTAGTTTTTGACCTTATCTGGAACCTCCCATCTGAAAATTTGAAAATTCCTAAAAAATCCGTCCAAAATCTTGATGACCCCAATCTCTTGTTTTGTACGTTTTTCCACGTGTCTTGACATCCAATGTATCCCTGCAAAGTTTGGTGAAGATCTGAGTATGTAATTTTTGACCTTATCTGGAACCTCCTATCTGAAAATTTGAAAATTCTTAAAAAATTCGTCCAAAATCTTGATGTCTCCAATCTCTTGTTTTGTACGTTTTTTCCACGTGTCTTGATATCCAATGTATCCCTGCAAAGTTTGGTGAAGATCTGAGTATGTCGTTTTTGACCTTATCTTGAACATCCTTTCTGAAAATTTGAAAATTGTTAAAAAATTCGTCCAAAATCTTGATGTCTCCAATCTCTTTTTTGTACGTTTTTTCCACGTGTCTTGACATCCAATGTATCCCTGCAAAGTTTGGTGAAGATCTGAGTATGTAGTTTTTGACCTTATCTGGAACCTCCCATCTGAAAATTTGAAAATTCTTAAAAAATTCGACCAAAATCTTGATGTCTCCAATCTTTTGTTTTGTACGTTTTTTCCACGTGTCTTGACACATAATGTATCCATGCAAAGTTTGGTGAAGATCTGAGTATGTAGTTTTTGACCTTATATGGAACCTCCTATCTGAAAATTTGAAAATTCTTAAAAAATTCGTCCAAAATCTTGATGTCTCCAATCTCTTGTTTTGTACGTTTTTTCCACGTGTCTTGACATCCAATGTATCCCTGCAAAGTTTGGTGAAGATCTGAGTATGTAGTTTTTGACCTTATCTGGAACCTCCCATCTGAAAATTTGAAAATTCCTAAAAAATCCGTGCAAAATCTTGATGACCCCAATCTCTTGTTTTGTACGTTTTTTCCACGTGTCTTGACATCCAAAGTATCCCTGCAAAGTTTGGTGAAGATCTGAGTATGTAGTTTTTGACCTTATATGGAACCTCCTTTCTGAAAATTTGAGAATTCTTAAAAAATTCGTCCAAAATCTTGATGTCTCCAATCTCTTGTTTTGTACGTTTTTTCCACGTGTCTTGACATCCAATGTATCCATGCAAAGTTTGGTGAAGATCTGAGTATGTCGTTTTTGACCTTATCTGGAACCTCCCATCTGAAAATTTGAAAATTCTTAAAAAATTCGTCGAAAATCTTGATGTCTCCAATCTTTTGTTTTGTACGTTTTTTCCACGTGTCTTGACATGCAAAGTATCCCTGCAACGTTTGGTGAAGATCTGAGTATGTAGTTTTTGACCTTATCTGGAACCTCCTATCTGAAAATTTGAAAATTCTTCAAAAATTCGTCGAAAATCTTGATGTCTCCAATCTCTTGTTTTGTACGTTTTTTCCACGTGTCTTGACATCCAATGTATTCCTGCAATGTTTGGTGGAGATCTGAGTATGTAGTTTTAGACCTTATCTGGAACCTCCTATCTGAAAATTTGAAAATTCTTCAAAAATTCGTCCAAAATCTTGATGTCTCCAATCTCTTGTTTTGTACGTTTTTTCCACGTGTCTCGACCTCCAATGGATCCCTGCAAAGTTTGGTGAAGATCTGAGTATGTCGTTTTTGACCTTATCTGGAACATCCTTTCTGAAAATTTGAAAATTCTTAAAAAATTCGTCGAAAATCTTGATGTCTCCAATCTCTTGTTTTGTACGTTTTTTCCACGTGTCTTGACATCCAATGTATCCCTGCAAAGTTTGGTGAAGATCTGAGTATGTAGTTTTTGACCTTATATGGAACCTCCTATCTGAAAATTTGAAAATTCTTAAAAAATTCGTCCAAAATCTTGATGTCTCCAATCTCTTGTTTTGTACGTTTTTTCCACGTGTCTCGACCTCCAATGGATCCCTGCAAAGTTTAGTGAAGATCTGAGTATGTCGTTTTTGACCTTATCTGGAACCTCCCATCTGAAAATTTGAAAATTCTTAAAAAATTCGTCGAAAATCTTGATGTCTCCGATCTCTTGTTTTGTACGTTTTTTCCACGTGTCTTGACATGCAAAGTATTCCTGCAAAATTTGGTGAAGATCTGAGTATGTAGTTTTTGACCTCATCTGGAACCTCCTATCTGAAAATTTGAAAATTCTTAAAAAATTCGTCCAAAATCTTGATGTCTCCAATCTCTTGTTTTGTACGTTTTTTCCACGTGTCTTGACATCCAATGTAACCCTGCAATGTTTGGTGAAGATCTGAGTATGTAGTTTTTGACCTTATCTGGAACATCCCATCTGAAAATTTGAAAATTCCTAAAAAATCCGTCCAAAATCTTGATGACCCCAATCTCTTGTTTTGTACGTTTTTTCCACGTGTCTTGACATCCAATGTATCCCTGCAAAGTTTGGTGAAGATCTGAGTATGTAGTTTTTGATCTTATCTGGAACCTCCTATCTGAAAATTTGAAAATTCTTAAAAAATTCGTCCAAAATCTTGATGTCTCCAATCTCTTGTTTTGTACGTTTTTTCCACGTGTCTTGATATCCAATGTATCCCTGCAAAGTTTGGTGAAGATCTGAGTATGTCGTTTTTGACCTTATCTGGAACATCCTTTCTGAAAATTTGAAAATTGTTAAAAAATTCGTCCAAAATCTTGATGTCTCCTATCTCTTGTTTTGTACGTTTTTTCCACGTGTCTTGACATCCAATGTATCCCTGCAAAGTTTGGTGAAGATCTGAGTATGTAGTTTTTGACCTTATCTGGAACCTCCCATCTGAAAATTTGAAAATTCTTAAAAAATTCGACCAATATCTTGATGTCTCCAATCTCTTGTTTTGTACGTTTTTTCCACGTGTCTTGACACATAATGTATCCATGCAAAGTTTGGTGAAGATCTGAGTATGTAGTTTTTGACCTTATATGGAACCTCCTATCTGAAAATTTAAAAATTCTTAAAAAATTCGTCCAAAATCTTGATGTCTCCAATCTCTTGTTTTGTACGTTTTTTCCACGTGTCTTGACATCCAATGTATCCCTGCAAAGTTTGGTGAAGATCTGAGTATGTAGTTTTTGACCTTATCTGGAACCTCCCATCTGAAAATTTGAAAATTCCTAAAAAATCCGTCCAAAATCTTGATGACCCCAATCTCTTGTTTTGTACGTTTTTTCCACGTGTCTTGACATTCAATGTATCCCTGCAAAGTTTGGTGAAGATCTGAGTATGTAGTTTTTGACCTTATATGGAACCTCCTTTCTGAAAATTTGAAAATTCTTAAAAAATTCGTCCAAAATCTTGATGACCCCAATCTCTTGTTTTGTACGTTTTTTCCACGTGTCTTGACATCCAATGTATCCCTGCAAAGTTTGGTGAAGATCTGAGTTTGTAGTTTTTGACCTTATATGGAACCTCCTTTCTGAAAATTTGAGAATTCTTAAAAAATTCGTCCAAAATCTTGATGTCCCCAATCTCTTGTTTTGTACGTTTTTTCCACGTGTCTTGACATCCAATGTATCCATGCAAAGTTTGGTGACGATCTGAGTATGTCGTTTTTGACCTTATCTGGAACCTCCCATCTGAAAATTTGAAAATTCTTAAAAAATTCGTCGAAAAACTTGATGTCTCCAATCTCTTGTTTTGTACGTTTTTTCCACGTGTCTTGACATGCAAAGTATCCCTGCAACGTTTGGTGAAGATCTGAGTATGTAGTTTTTGACCTTATCTGGAACCTCCTATCTGAAAATTTGAAAATTCTTCAAAAATTCGTCGAAAATCTTGATGTCTCCAATCTCTTGTTTTGTACGTTTTTTCCACGTGTCTTGACATCCAATGTATCCCTGCAATGTTTGGTTGAGATCTGAGTATGTAGTTTTTGACCTTATCTGGAACCTCCTATCTGAAAATTTGAAAATTCTTAAAAAATTCGTCCAAAATCTTGATGTCTCCAATCTCTTGTTTTGTACGTTTTTTCCACGTGTCTCGACCTCCAAAGTATCCCTGCAAAGTTTGGTGAAGATCTGAGTATGTCGTTTTTGACCTTATCTGGAACATCCTTTCTGAAAATTTGAAAATTCTTAAAAAATTCGTCGAAAATCTTGATGTCTCCGATCTCTTGTTTTGTACGTTTTTTCCACGTGTCTTGACATGCAAAGTATTCCTGCAAAGTTTGGTGAAGATCTGAGTATGTAGTTTTTGACCTCATCTGGAACCTCCTATCTGAAAATTTGAAAATTCTTAAAAAATTCGTCCAAAATCTTGATGTCTCCAATCTCTTGTTTTGTACGTTTTTTCCACGTGTCTTGACATCCAATGTAACCCTGCAATGTTTGGTGAAGATCTGAGTATGTAGTTTTTGACCTTATCTGGAACCTCCCATCTGAAAATTTGAAAATTCCTAAAAAATCCGTCCAAAATCTTGATGACCCCAATCTCTTGTTTTGTACGTTTTTTCCACGTGTCTTGACATCCAATGTATCCCTGCAAAGTTTGGTGAAGATCTGAGTATGTAGTTTTTGATCTTATCTGGAACCTCCTATCTGAAAATTTGAAAATTCTTAAAAAATTCGTCCAAAATCTTGATGTTTCCAATCTCTTGTTTTGTACGTTTTTTCCACGTGTCTTGATATCCAATGTATCCCTGCAAAGTTTGGTGAAGATCTGAGTATGTCGTTTTTGACCTTATCTGGAACATCCTTTCTGAAAATTTGAAAATTGTTAAAAAATTCGTCCAAAATCTTGATGTCTCCTATCTCTTGTTTTGCACGTTTTTTCCACGTGTCTTGACATCCAATGTATCCCTGCAAAGTTTGGTGAAGATCTGAGTATGTAGTTTTTGACCTTATCTGGAACCTCCCATCTGAAAATTTGAAAATTCTTAAAAAATTCGACCAATATCTTGATGTCTCCAATCTCTTGTTTTGTACGTTTTTTCCACGTGTCTTGACACATAATGTATCCATGCAAAGTTTGGTGAAGATCTGAGTATGTAGTTTTTGACCTTATATGGAACCTCCTATCTGAAAATTTAAAAATTCTTAAAAAATTCGTCCAAAATCTTGATGTCTCCAATCTCTTGTTTTGTACGTTTTTTCCACGTGTCTTGACATCCAATGTATCCCTGCAAAGTTTGGTGAAGATCTGAGTATGTAGTTTTTGACCTTATCTGGAACCTCCCATCTGAAAATTTGAAAATTCCTAAAAAATCCGTCCAAAATCTTGATGACCCCAATCTCTTGTTTTGTACGTTTTTTCCACGTGTCTTGACATTCAATGTATCCCTGCAAAGTTTGGTGAAGATCTGAGTATGTAGTTTTTGACCTTATATGGAACCTCCTTTCTGAAAATTTGAAAATTCTTAAAAAATTCGTCCAAAATCTTGATGACCCCAATCTCTTGTTTTGTACGTTTTTTCCACGTGTCTTGACATCCAATGTATCCCTGCAAAGTTTGGTGAAGATCTGAGTTTGTAGTTTTTGACCTTATATGGAACCTCCTTTCTGAAAATTTGAGAATTCTTAAAAAATTCGTCCAAAATCTTGATGTCCCCAATCTCTTGTTTTGTACGTTTTTTCCACGTGTCTTGACATCCAATGTATCCATGCAAAGTTTGGTGAAGATCTGAGTATGTCGTTTTTGACCTTATCTGGAACCTCCCATCTGAAAATTTGAAAATTCTTAAAAAATTCGTCGAAAATCTTGATGTCTCCAATCTCTTGTTTTGTACGTTTTTTCCACGTGTCTTGACATGCAAAGTATCCCTGCAACGTTTGGTGAAGATCTGAGTATGTAGTTTTTGACCTTATCTGGAACCTCCTATCTGAAAATTTGAAAATTCTTCAAAAATTCGTCGAAAATCTTGATGTCTCCAATCTCTTGTTTTGTACGTTTTTTCCACGTGTCTTGACATCCAATGTATCCCTGCAATGTTTGGTTGAGATCTGAGTATGTAGTTTTTGACCTTATCTGGAACCTCCTATCTGAAAATTTGAAAATTCTTAAAAAATTCGTCCAAAATCTTGATGTCTCCAATCTCTTGTTTTGTACGTTTTTTCCACGTGTCTCGACCTCCAAAGTATCCCTGCAAAGTTTGGTGAAGATCTGAGTATGTCGTTTTTGACCTTATCTGGAACATCCTTTCTGAAAATTTGAAAATTCTTAAAAAATTCGTCGAAAATCTTGATGTCTCCAATCTCTTGTTTTGTACGTTTTTTCCACGTGTCTTGACATCCAATGTATCCCTGCAAAGTTTGGTGAAGATCTGAGTATGTAGTTTTTGACCTTATATGGAACCTCCTATCTGAAAATTTGAAAATTCTTAAAAAATTCGTCCAAAATCTTGATGTCACCAATCCTATGTTTTGTATGTTTTTTCCACGTGTCTTGACATCCAATGTATCCATGCAAAGTTTGGTGAAGATCTGAGTATGTCGTTTTTGACCTTATCTGGAACCTCCCATCTGAAAATTTGAAAATTCTTAAAAAATTCGTCGAAAATCTTGATGTCTCCGATCTCTTGTTTTGTACGTTTTTTCCACGTGTCTTGACATGCAAAGTATTCCTGCAAAGTTTGGTGAAGATCTGACTATGTAGTTTTTGACCTCATCTGGAACCTCCTATCTGAAAATTTGAAAATTCTTTAAAAATTCGTCCAAAATATTGATGTCTCCAATCTCTTGTTTTGTACGTTTTTTCCACGTGTCTTGACGTCCAATGTATCCCTGCAATGTTTGGTGAAGATCTGAGTATTTAGTTTTTGACCTTATCTGGAACCTCCCATCTGAAAATTTGAAAATTCCTAAAAAATCCGTCCAAAATCTTGATGACCCCAATCTCTTGTTTTGTACGTTTTTTCCACGTGTCTTGACATCCAATGTATCCCTGCAAAGTTTGGTGAAGATCTGAGTATGTAGTTTTTGACCTTATCTGGAACCTCCTATCTGAAAATTTGAAAATTCTTAAAAAATTCGTCCAAAATCTTGATGTCTCCAATCTCTTGTTTTGTACGTTTTTTCCACGTGTCTTGATATCCAATGTATCCCTGCAAAGTTTGGTGAAGATCTGAGTATGTCGTTTTTGACCTTATCTGGAACATCCTTTCTGAAAATTTGAAAATTGTTAAAAAATTCGTCCAAAATCTTGATGTCTCCAATCTCTTTTTTGTACGTTTTTTCCACGTGTCTTGACATCCAATGTATCCCTGCAAAGTTTGGTGAAGATCTGAGTATATAGTTTTTGACCTTATCTGGAACCTCCCATCTGAAAATTTGAAAATTCTTAAAAAATTCGACCAAAATCTTGATGTCTCCAATCTTTTGTTTTGTACGTTTTTTCCACGTGTCTTGACACATAATGTATCCATGCAAAGTTTGGTGAAGATCTGAGTATGTAGTTTTTGACCTTATATGGAACCTCCTATCTGAAAATTTGAAAATTCTTAAAAAATTCGTCCAAAATCTTGATGTCTCCAATCTCTTGTTTTGTACGTTTTTTCCACGTGTCTTGACATCCAATGTATCCCTGCAAAGTTTGGTGAAGATCTGAGTATGTAGTTTTTGACCTTATCTGGAACCTCCCATCTGAAAATTTGAAAATTCCTAAAAAATCCGTGCAAAATCTTGATGACCCCAATCTCTTGTTTTGTACGTTTTTTCCACGTGTCTTGACATCCAATGTATCCATGCAAAGTTTGGTGAAGATCTGAGTATGTCGTTTTTGACCTTATCTGGAACCTCCCATCTGAAAATTTGAAAATTCTTAAAAAAATCGTCGAAAATCTTGATGTCTCCAATCTCTTGTTTTGTACGTTTTTTCCACGTGTCTTGACATGCAAAGTATCCCTGCAACGTTTGGTGAAGATCTGAGTATGTAGTTTTTGACCTTATCTGGAACCTCCTATCTGAAAATTTGAAAATTCTTCAAAAATTCGTCGAAAATCTTGATGTCTCCAATCTCTTGTTTTGTACGTTTTTTCCACGTGTCTTGACATCCAATGTATCCCTGCAATGTTTGGTGGAGATCTGAGTATGTAGTTTTTGACCTTATCTGGGACCTCCTATCAGAAAATTTGAAAATTCTTCAAAAATTCGTCCAAAATCTTGATGTCTCCAATCTCTTGTTTTGTACGTTTTTTCCACGTGTCTCGACCTCCAATGTATCCCTGCAAAGTTTGGTGAAGATCTGAGTATGTCGTTTTTGACCTTATCTGGAACATCCTTTCTGAAAATTTGAAAATTCTTAAAAAATTCGTCGAAAATCTTGATGTCTCCAATCTCTTGTTTTGTACGTTTTTTCCACGTGTCTTGACATCCAATGTATCCCTGCAAAGTTTGGTGAAGATCTGAGTATGTAGTTTTGGACCTTATATGGAACCTCCTTTCTGAAAATTTGAAAATTCTCAAAAAATTCGTCCATAATCTTGATGTCTCCAATCTCTTGTTTTGTACGTTTTTTCCACGTGTCTTGACATCCAATGTATCCCTGCAAAGTTTGGTGAAGATCTGAGTATGTAGTTTTTGACCTTATATGGAACCTCCTATCTGAAAATTTGAAAATTCTTAAAAAATTCGTCCAAAATCTTGATGTCACCAATCCTATGTTTTGTATGTTTTTTCCACGTGTCTTGACATCCAATGTATCCATGCAAAGTTTGGTGAAGATCTGAGTATGTCGTTTTTGACCTTATCTGGAACCTCCCATCTGAAAATTTGAAAATTCTTAAAAAATTCGTCGAAAATCTTGATGTCTCCGATCTCTTGTTTTGTACGTTTTTTCCACGTGTCTTGACATGCAAAGTATTCCTGCAAAGTTTGGTGAAGATCTGAGTATGTAGTTTTTGACCTCATCTGGAACCTCCTATCTGAAAATTTGAAAATTCTTAAAAAATTCGTCCAAAATTTTGATGTCTCCAATCTCTTGTTTTGTACGTTTTTTCCACGTGTCTTGACATCCAATGTATCCCTGCAATGTTTGGTGAAGATCTGAGTATGTAGTTTTTGACCTTATCTGGAACCTCCCATCTGAAAATTTGAAAATTCCTAAAAAATCCGTCCAAAATCTTGATGACCCCAATCTCTTGTTTTGTACGTTTTTTCCACGTGTCTTGACATCCAATGTATCCCTGCAAAGTTTGGTGAAGATCTGAGTATGTAGTTTTTGACCTTATCTGGAACCTCCTATCTGAAAATTTGAAAATTCTTAAAAAATTCGTCCAAAATCTTGATGTCTCCAATCTCTTGTTTTGTACGTTTTTTCCACGTGTCTTGATATCCAATGTATCCCTGCAAAGTTTGGTGAAGATCTGAGTATGTCGTTTTTGACCTTATCTGGAACATCCTTTCTGAAAATTTGAAAATTGTTAAAAAATTCGTCCAAAATCTTGATGTCTCCAATCTCTTTTTTGTACGTTTTTTCCACGTGTCTTGACATCCAATGTATCCCTGCAAAGTTTGGTGAAGATCTGAGTATGTAGTTTTTGACCTTATCTGGAACCTCCCATCTGAAAATTTGAAAATTCTTAAAAAATTCGACCAAAATCTTGATGTCTCCAATCTTTTGTTTTGTACGTTTTTTCCACGTGTCTTGACACATAATGTATCCATGCAAAGTTTGGTGAAGATCTGAGTATGTAGTTTTTGACCTTATATGGAACCTCCTATCTGAAAATTTGAAAATTCTTAAAAAATTCGTCCAAAATCTTGATGTCTCCAATCTCTTGTTTTGTACGTTTTTTCTACGTGTCTTGACATCCAATGTATCCCTGCAAAGTTTGGTGAAGATCTGAGTATGTAGTTTTTGACCTTATCTGGAACCTCCCATCTGAAAATTTGAAAATTCCTAAAAAATCCGTGCAAAATCTTGATGACCCCAATCTCTTGTTTTGTACGTTTTTTCCACGTGTCTTGACATCCAATGTATTCCTGCAATGTTTGGTGAAGATCTGAGTATGTAGTTTTTGACCTTATATGGAACCTCCTATCTGAAAATTTGAAAATTCTTAAAAAATTCGACCAAAATCTTGATGTTCCGAATCCTATGTTTTGTATGTTTTTTCCACGTGTCTTGACATCCAATGTATCCATGCAAAGTTTGGTGAAGATCTGAGTATGTAGTTTTTGACCTTATATTGAACCTCCCATCTGAAAATTTGAAAATTCTTAAAAAATTCGTCCAAAATCTTGATGACCCCAATCTCTTGTTTTGTACGTTTTTTCCACGTGTCTTGACATCCAATGTATCCCTGCAATGTTTGGTGGAGATCTGAGTATGTAGTTTTTGACCTTATCTGGGACCTCCTATCAGAAAATTTGAAAATTGTTAAAAAATTCGTCCAAAATTTTGATGTCTCCAATCTCTTGTTTTGTACGTTTTTTCCACGTGTCTCGACCTCCAATGTATCCCTGCAAAGTTTGGTGAAGATCTGAGTATGTCGTTTTTGACCTTATCTGGAACATCCTTTCTGAAAATTTGAAAATTCTTAAAAAATTCGTCGAAAATCTTGATGTCTCCAATCTCTTGTTTTGTACGTTTTTTCCACGTGTCTTGACATCCAATGTATCCCTGCAAAGTTTGGTGAAGATCTGAGTATGTAGTTTTTGACCTTATATGGAACCTCCTTTCTGAAAATTTGAAAATTCTCAAAAAATTCGTCCATAATCTTGATGTCTCCAATCTCTTGTTTTGTACGTTTTTTCCACGTGTCTTGACATCCAATGTATCCCTGCAAAGTTTGGTGAAGATCTGAGTATGTAGTTTTTGACCTTATATGGAACCTCCTATCTGAAAATTTGAAAATTCTTAAAAAATTCGTCCAAAATCTTGATGTCACCAATCCTATGTTTTGTATGTTTTTTCCACGTGTCTTGACATCCAATGTATCCATGCAAAGTTTGGTGAAGATCTGAGTATGTCGTTTTTGACCTTATCTGGAACCTCCCATCTGAAAATTTGAAAATTCTTAAAAAATTCGTCGAAAATCTTGATGTCTCCGATCTCTTGTTTTGTACGTTTTTTCCACGTGTCTTGACATGCAAAGTATTCCTGCAAAGTTTGGTGAAGATCTGAGTATGTAGTTTTTGACCTCATCTGGAACCTCCTATCTGAAAATTTGAAAATTCTTAAAAAATTCGTCCAAAATTTTGATGTCTCCAATCTCTTGTTTTGTACGTTTTTTCCACGTGTCTTGACATCCAATGTATCCCTGCAATGTTTGGTGAAGATCTGAGTATGTAGTTTTTGACCTTATCTGGAACCTCCCATCTGAAAATTTGAAAATTCCTAAAAAATCCGTCCAAAATCTTGATGACCCCAATCTCTTGTTTTGTACGTTTTTTCCACGTGTCTTGACATCCAATGTATCCCTGCAAAGTTTGGTGAAGATCTGAGTATGTAGTTTTTGACCTTATCTGGAACCTCCTATCTGAAAATTTGAAAATTCTTAAAAAATTCGTCCAAAATCTTGATGTCTCCAATCTCTTGTTTTGTACGTTTTTTCCACGTGTCTTGATATCCAATGTATCCCTGCAAAGTTTGGTGAAGATCTGAGTATGTCGTTTTTGACCTTATCTGGAACATCCTTTCTGAAAATTTGAAAATTGTTAAAAAATTCGTCCAAAATCTTGATGTCTCCAATCTCTTTTTTGTACGTTTTTTCCACGTGTCTTGACATCCAATGTATCCCTGCAAAGTTTGGTGAAGATCTGAGTATGTAGTTTTTGACCTTATCTGGAACCTCCCATCTGAAAATTTGAAAATTCTTAAAAAATTCGACCAAAATCTTGATGTCTCCAATCTTTTGTTTTGTACGTTTTTTCCACGTGTCTTGACACATAATGTATCCATGCAAAGTTTGGTGAAGATCTGAGTATGTAGTTTTTGACCTTATATGGAACCTCCTATCTGAAAATTTGAAAATTCTTAAAAAATTCGTCCAAAATCTTGATGTCTCCAATCTCTTGTTTTGTACGTTTTTTCCACGTGTCTTGACATCCAATGTATCCCTGCAAAGTTTGGTGAAGATCTGAGTATGTAGTTTTTGACCTTATCTGGAACCTCCCATCTGAAAATTTGAAAATTCCTAAAAAATCCGTGCAAAATCTTGATGACCCCAATCTCTTGTTTTGTACGTTTTTTCCACGTGTCTTGACATCCAAAGTATCCCTGCAAAGTTTGGTGAAGATCTGAGTATGTAGTTTTTGACCTTATATGGAACCTCCTTTCTGAAAATTTGAGAATTCTTAAAAAATTCGTCCAAAATCTTGATGTCTCCAATCTCTTGTTTTGTACGTTTTTTCCACGTGTCTTGACATCCAATGTATCCATGCAAAGTTTGGTGAAGATCTGAGTATGTCGTTTTTGACCTTATCTGGAACCTCCCATCTGAAAATTTGAAAATTCTTAAAAAATTCGTCGAAAATCTTGATGTCTCCAATCTTTTGTTTTGTACGTTTTTTCCACGTGTCTTGACATGCAAAGTATCCCTGCAACGTTTGGTGAAGATCTGAGTATGTAGTTTTTGACCTTATCTGGAACCTCCTATCTGAAAATTTGAAAATTCTTCAAAAATTCGTCGAAAATCTTGATGTCTCCAATCTCTTGTTTTGTACGTTTTTTCCACGTGTCTTGACATCCAATGTATTCCTGCAATGTTTGGTGGAGATCTGAGTATGTAGTTTTAGACCTTATCTGGAACCTCCTATCTGAAAATTTGAAAATTCTTCAAAAATTCGTCCAAAATCTTGATGTCTCCAATCTCTTGTTTTGTACGTTTTTTCCACGTGTCTCGACCTCCAATGGATCCCTGCAAAGTTTGGTGAAGATCTGAGTATGTCGTTTTTGACCTTATCTGGAACATCCTTTCTGAAAATTTGAAAATTCTTAAAAAATTCGTCGAAAATCTTGATGTCTCCAATCTCTTGTTTTGTACGTTTTTTCCACGTGTCTTGACATCCAATGTATCCCTGCAAAGTTTGGTGAAGATCTGAGTATGTAGTTTTTGACCTTATATGGAACCTCCTATCTGAAAATTTGAAAATTCTTAAAAAATTCGTCCAAAATCTTGATGTCTCCAATCTCTTGTTTTGTACGTTTTTTCCACGTGTCTCGACCTCCAATGGATCCCTGCAAAGTTTAGTGAAGATCTGAGTATGTCGTTTTTGACCTTATCTGGAACCTCCCATCTGAAAATTTGAAAATTCTTAAAAAATTCGTCGAAAATCTTGATGTCTCCCATCTCTTGTTTTGTACGTTTTTTCCACGTGTCTTGACATGCAAAGTATTCCTGCAAAGTTTGGTGAAGATCTGAGTATGTAGTTTTTAACCTCATCTGGAACCTCCTATCTGAAAATTTGAAAATTCTTAAAAAATTCGTCCAAAATCTTGATGTCTCCAATCTCTTGTTTTGTACGTTTTTTCCACGTGTCTTGACATCCAATGTAACCCTGCAATGTTTGGTGAAGATCTGAGTATGTAGTTTTTGACCTTATCTGGAACCTCCCATCTGAAAATTTGAAAATTCCTAAAAAATCCGTCCAAAATCTTGATGACCCCAATCTCTTGTTTTGTACGTTTTTTCCACGTGTCTTGACATCCAATGTATCCCTGCAAAGTTTGGTGAAGATCTGAGTATGTAGTTTTTGATCTTATCTGGAACCTCCTATCTGAAAATTTGAAAATTCTTAAAAAATTCGTCCAAAATCTTGATGTCTCCAATCTCTTGTTTTGTACGTTTTTTCCACGTGTCTTGATATCCAATGTATCCCTGCAAAGTTTGGTGAAGATCTGAGTATGTCGTTTTTGACCTTATCTGGAACATCCTTTCTGAAAATTTGAAAATTGTTAAAAAATTCGTCCAAAATCTTGATGTCTCCTATCTCTTGTTTTGTACGTTTTTTCCACGTGTCTTGACATCCAATGTATCCCTGCAAAGTTTGGTGAAGATCTGAGTATGTAGTTTTTGACCTTATCTGGAACCTCCCATCTGAAAATTTGAAAATTCTTAAAAAATTCAACCAATATCTTGATGTCTCCAATCTCTTGTTTTGTACGTTTTTTCCACGTGTCTTGACACATAATGTATCCATGCAAAGTTTGGTGAAGATCTGAGTATGTAGTTTTTGACCTTATATGGAACCTCCTATCTGAAAATTTAAAAATTCTTAAAAAATTCGTCCAAAATCTTGATGTCTCCAATCTCTTGTTTTGTACGTTTTTTCCACGTGTCTTGACATCCAATGTATCCCTGCAAAGTTTGGTGAAGATCTGAGTATGTAGTTTTTGACCTTATCTGGAACCTCCCATCTGAAAATTTGAAAATTCCTAAAAAATCCGTCCAAAATCTTGATGACCCCAATCTCTTGTTTTGTACGTTTTTTCCACGTGTCTTGACATTCAATGTATCCCTGCAAAGTTTGGTGAAGATCTGAGTATGTAGTTTTTGACCTTATATGGAACCTCCTTTCTGAAAATTTGAAAATTCTTAAAAAATTCGTCCAAAATCTTGATGACCCCAATCTCTTGTTTTGTACGTTTTTTCCACGTGTCTTGACATCCAATGTATCCCTGCAAAGTTTGGTGAAGATCTGAGTTTGTAGTTTTTGACCTTATATGGAACCTCCTTTCTGAAAATTTGAGAATTCTTAAAAAATTCGTCCAAAATCTTGATGTCCCCAATCTCTTGTTTTGTACGTTTTTTCCACGTGTCTTGACATCCAATGTATCCATGCAAAGTTTGGTGACGATCTGAGTATGTCGTTTTTGACCTTATCTGGAACCTCCCATCTGAAAATTTGAAAATTCTTAAAAAATTCGTCGAAAAACTTGATGTCTCCAATCTCTTGTTTTGTACGTTTTTTCCACGTGTCTTGACATGCAAAGTATCCCTGCAACGTTTGGTGAAGATCTGAGTATGTAGTTTTTGACCTTATCTGGAACCTCCTATCTGAAAATTTGAAAATTCTTCAAAAATTCGTCGAAAATCTTGATGTCTCCAATCTCTTGTTTTGTACGTTTTTTCCACGTGTCTTGACATCCAATGTATCCCTGCAATGTTTGGTTGAGATCTGAGTATGTAGTTTTTGACCTTATCTGGAACCTCCTATCTGAAAATTTGAAAATTCTTAAAAAATTCGTCCAAAATCTTGATGTCTCCAATCTCTTGTTTTTTACGTTTTTTCCACGTGTCTCGACCTCCAAAGTATCCCTGCAAAGTTTGGTGAAGATCTGAGTATGTCGTTTTTGACCTTATCTGGAACATCCTTTCTGAAAATTTGAAAATTCTTAAAAAATTCGTCGAAAATCTTGATGTCTCCGATCTCTTGTTTTGTACGTTTTTTCCACGTGTCTTGACATGCAAAGTATTCCTGCAAAGTTTGGTGAAGATCTGAGTATGTAGTTTTTGACCTCATCTGGAACCTCCTATCTGAAAATTTGAAAATTCTTAAAAAATTCGTCCAAAATCTTGATGTCTCCAATCTCTTGTTTTGTACGTTTTTTCCACGTGTCTTGACATCCAATGTAACCCTGCAATGTTTGGTGAAGATCTGAGTATGTAGTTTTTGACCTTATCTGGAACCTCCCATCTGAAAATTTGAAAATTCCTAAAAAATCCGTCCAAAATCTTGATGACCCCAATCTCTTGTTTTGTACGTTTTTTCCACGTGTCTTGACATCCAATGTATCCCTGCAAAGTTTGGTGAAGATCTGAGTATGTAGTTTTTGATCTTATCTGGAACCTCCTATCTGAAAATTTGAAAATTCTTAAAAAATTCGTCCAAAATCTTGATGTCTCCAATCTCTTGTTTTGTACGTTTTTTCCACGTGTCTTGATATCCAATGTATCCCTGCAAAGTTTGGTGAAGATCTGAGTATGTCGTTTTTGACCTTATCTGGAACATCCTTTCTGAAAATTTGAAAATTGTTAAAAAATTCGTCCAAAATCTTGATGTCTCCTATCTCTTGTTTTGTACGTTTTTTCCACGTGTCTTGACATCCAATGTATCCCTGCAAAGTTTGGTGAAGATCTGAGTATGTAGTTTTTGACCTTATCTGGAACCTCCCATCTGAAAATTTGAAAATTCTTAAAAAATTCGACCAATATCTTGATGTCTCCAATCTCTTGTTTTGTACGTTTTTTCCACGTGTCTTGACACATAATGTATCCATGCAAAGTTTGGTGAAGATCTGAGTATGTAGTTTTTGACCTTATATGGAACCTCCTATCTGAAAATTTAAAAATTCTTAAAAAAATCGTCCAAAATCTTGATGTCTCCAATCTCTTGTTTTGTACGTTTTTTCCACGTGTCTTGACATCCAATGTATCCCTGCAAAGTTTGGTGAAGATCTGAGTATGTAGTTTTTGACCTTATCTGGAACCTCCCATCTGAAAATTTGAAAATTCCTAAAAAATCCGTCCAAAATCTTGATGACCCCAATCTCTTGTTTTGTACGTTTTTTCCACGTGTCTTGACATTCAATGTATCCCTGCAAAGTTTGGTGAAGATCTGAGTATGTAGTTTTTGACCTTATATGGAACCTCCTTTCTGAAAATTTGAAAATTCTTAAAAAATTCGTCCAAAATCTTGATGACCCCAATCTCTTGTTTTGTACGTTTTTTCCACGTGTCTTGACATCCAATGTATCCCTGCAAAGTTTGGTGAAGATCTGAGTTTGTAGTTTTTGACCTTATATGGAACCTCCTTTCTGAAAATTTGAGAATTCTTAAAAAATTCGTCCAAAATCTTGATGTCCCCAATCTCTTGTTTTGTACGTTTTTTCCACGTGTCTTGACATCCAATGTATCCATGCAAAGTTTGGTGAAGATCTGAGTATGTCGTTTTTGACCTTATCTGGAACCTCCCATCTGAAAATTTGAAAATTCTTCAAAAATTCGTCGAAAATCTTGATGTCTCCAATCTCTTGTTTTGTACGTTTTTTCCACGTGTCTTGACATCCAATGTATCCCTGCAATGTTTGGTTGAGATCTGAGTATGTAGTTTTTGACCTTATCTGGAACCTCCTATCTGAAAATTTGAAAATTCTTAAAAAATTCGTCCAAAATCTTGATGTCTCCAATCTCTTGTTTTGTACGTTTTTTCCACGTGTCTCGACCTCCAAAGTATCCCTGCAAAGTTTGGTGAAGATCTGAGTATGTCGTTTTTGACCTTATCTGGAACATCCTTTCTGAAAATTTGAAAATTCTTAAAAAATTCGTCGAAAATCTTGATGTCTCCAATCTCTTGTTTTGTACGTTTTTTCCACGTGTCTTGACATCCAATGTATCCCTGCAAAGTTTGGTGAAGATCTGAGTATGTAGTTTTTGACCTTATATGGAACCTCCTATCTGAAAATTTGAAAATTCTTAAAAAATTCGTCCAAAATCTTGATGTCACCAATCCTATGTTTTGTATGTTTTTTCCACGTGTCTTGACATCCAATGTATCCATGCAAAGTTTGGTGAAGATCTGAGTATGTCGTTTTTGACCTTATCTGGAACCTCCCATCTGAAAATTTGAAAATTCTTAAAAAATTCGTCGAAAATCTTGATGTCTCCGATCTCTTGTTTTGTACGTTTTTTCCACGTGTCTTGACATCCAATGTATCCCTGCAAAGTTTGGTGAAGATCTGAGTATGTCGTTTTTGACCTTATCTGGAACATCCTTTCTGAAAATTTGAAAATTGTTAAAAAATTCGTCCAAAATCTTGATGTCTCCAATCTCTTTTTTGTACGTTTTTTCCACGTGTCTTGACATCCAATGTATCCCTGCAAAGTTTGGTGAAGATCTGAGTATGTAGTTTTTGACCTTATCTGGAACCTCCCATCTGAAAATTTGAAAATTCTTAAAAAATTCGACCAAAATCTTGATGTCTCCAATCTTTTGTTTTGTACGTTTTTTCCACGTGTCTTGACACATAATGTATCCATGCAAAGTTTGGTGAAGATCTGAGTATGTAGTTTTTGACCTTATATGGAACCTCCTATCTGAAAATTTGAAAATTCTTAAAAAATTCGTCCAAAATCTTGATGTCTCCAATCTCTTGTTTTGTACGTTTTTTCCACGTGTCTTGACATCCAATGTATCCCTGCAAAGTTTGGTGAAGATCTGAGTATGTAGTTTTTGACCTTATCTGGAACCTCCCATCTGAAAATTTGAAAATTCCTAAAAAATCCGTGCAAAATCTTGATGACCCCAATCTCTTGTTTTGTACGTTTTTTCCACGTGTCTTGACATCCAATGTATCCATGCAAAGTTTGGTGAAGATCTAAGTATGTCGTTTTTGACCTTATCTGGAACCTCCCATCTGAAAATTTGAAAATTCTTAAAAAATTCGTCGAAAATCTTGATGTCTCCAATCTCTTGTTTTGTACGTTTTTTCCACGTGTCTTGACATGCAAAGTATCCCTGCAACGTTTGGTGAAGATCTGAGTATGTAGTTTTTGACCTTATCTGGAACCTCCTATCTGAAAATTTGAAAATTCTTCAAAAATTCGTCGAAAATCTTGATGTCTCCAATCTCTTGTTTTGTACGTTTTTTCCACGTGTCTTGACATCCAATGTATCCCTGCAATGTTTGGTGGAGATCTGAGTATGTAGTTTTTGACCTTATCTGGGACCTCCTATCAGAAAATTTGAAAATTCTTCAAAAATTCGTCCAAAATCTTGATGTCTCCAATCTCTTGTTTTGTACGTTTTTTCCACGTGTCTCGACCTCCAATGTATCCCTGCAAAGTTTGGTGAAGATCTGAGTATGTCGTTTTTGACCTTATCTGGAACATCCTTTCTGAAAATTTGAAAATTCTTAAAAAATTCGTCGAAAATCTTGATGTCTCCAATCTCTTGTTTTGTACGTTTTTTCCACGTGTCTTGACATCCAATGTATCCCTGCAAAGTTTGGTGAAGATCTGAGTATGTAGTTTTGGACCTTATATGGAACCTCCTTTTTGAAAATTTGAAAATTCTCAAAAAATTCGTCCATAATCTTGATGTCTCCAATCTCTTGTTTTGTACGTTTTTTCCACGTGTCTTGACATCCAATGTATCCCTGCAAAGTTTGGTGAAGATCTGAGTATGTAGTTTTTGACCTTATATGGAACCTCCTATCTGAAAATTTGAAAATTCTTAAAAAATTCGTCCAAAATCTTGATGTCACCAATCCTATGTTTTGTATGTTTTTTCCACGTGTCTTGACATCCAATGTATCCATGCAAAGTTTGGTGAAGATCTGAGTATGTCGTTTTTGACCTTATCTGGAACCTCCCATCTGAAAATTTGAAAATTCTTAAAAAATTCGTCGAAAATCTTGATGTCTCCGATCTCTTGTTTTGTACGTTTTTTCCACGTGTCTTGACATGCAAAGTATTCCTGCAAAGTTTGGTGAAGATCTGAGTATGTAGTTTTTGACCTCATCTGGAACCTCCTATCTGAAAATTTGAAAATTCTTAAAAAATTCGTCCAAAATTTTGATGTCTCCAATCTCTTGTTTTGTACGTTCTTTCCACGTGTCTTGACATCCAATGTATCCCTGCAATGTTTGGTGAAGATCTGAGTATGTAGTTTTTGACCTTATCTGGAACCTCCCATCTGAAAATTTGAAAATTCCTAAAAAATCCGTCCAAAATCTTGATGACCCCAATCTCTTGTTTTGTACGTTTTTTCCACGTGTCTTGACATCCAATGTATCCCTGCAAAGTTTGGTGAAGATCTGAGTATGTAGTTTTTGACCTTATCTGGAACCTCCTATCTGAAAATTTGAAAATTCTTAAAAAATTCGTCCAAAATCTTGATGTCTCCAATCTCTTGTTTTGTACGTTTTTTCCACGTGTCTTGATATCCAATGTATCCCTGCAAAGTTTGGTGAAGATCTGAGTATGTCGTTTTTGACCTTATCTGGAACATCCTTTCTGAAAATTTGAAAATTGTTAAAAAATTCGTCCAAAATCTTGATGTCTCCAATCTCTTTTTTGTACGTTTTTTCCACGTGTCTTGACATCCAATGTATCCCTGCAAAGTTTGGTGAAGATCTGAGTATGTAGTTTTTGACCTTATCTGGAACCTCCCATCTGAAAATTTGAAAATTCTTAAAAAATTCGACCAAAATCTTGATGTCTCCAATCTTTTGTTTTGTACGTTTTTTCCACGTGTCTTGACACATAATGTATCCATGCAAAGTTTGGTGAAGATCTGAGTATGTAGTTTTTGACCTTATATGGAACCTCCTATCTGAAAATTTGAAAATTCTTAAAAAATTCGTCCAAAATCTTGATGTCTCCAATCTCTTGTTTTGTACGTTTTTTCCACGTGTCTTGACATCCAATGTATCCCTGCAAAGTTTGGTGAAGATCTGAGTATGTAGTTTTTGACCTTATCTGGAACCTCCCATCTGAAAATTTGAAAATTCCTAAAAAATCCGTGCAAAATCTTGATGACCCCAATCTCTTGTTTTGTACGTTTTTTCCACGTGTCTTGACATCCAATGTATTCCTGCAATGTTTGGTGAAGATCTGAGTATGTAGTTTTTGACCTTATATGGAACCTCCTATCTGAAAATTTGAAAATTCTTAAAAAATTCGACCAAAATCTTGATGTTCCGAATCCTATGTTTTGTATGTTTTTTCCACGTGTCTTGACATCCAATGTATCCATGCAAAGTTTGGTGAAGATCTGAGTATGTAGTTTTTGACCTTATATTGAACCTCCCATCTGAAAATTTGAAAATTCTTAAAAAATTCGTCCAAAATCTTGATGACCCCAATCTCTTGTTTTGTACGTTTTTTCCACGTGTCTTGACATCCAATGTATCCCTGCAATGTTTGGTGGAGATCTGAGTATGTAGTTTTTGACCTTATCTGGGACCTCCTATCAGAAAATTTGAAAATTCTTCAAAAATTCGTCGAAAATCTTGATGTCTCCAATCTCTTGTTTTGTACGTTTTTTCCACGTGTCTCGACCTCCAATGTATCCCTGCAAAGTTTGGTGAAGATCTGAGTATGTCGTTTTTGACCTTATCTGGAACATCCTTTCTGAAAATTTGAAAATTCTTAAAAAATTCGTCGAAAATCTTGATGTCTCCAATCTCTTGTTTTGTACGTTTTTTCCACGTGTCTTGACATCCAATGTATCCCTGCAAAGTTTGGTGAAGATCTGAGTATGTAGTTTTTGACCTTATATGGAACCTCCTTTCTGAAAATTTGAAAATTCTCAAAAAATTCGTCCATAATCTTGATGTCTCCAATCTCTTGTTTTGTACGTTTTTTCCACGTGTCTTGGCATCCAATGTATCCCTGCAAAGTTTGGTGAAGATCTGAGTATGTAGTTTTTGACCTTATATGGAACCTCCTATCTGAAAATTTGAAAATTCTTAAAAAATTCGTCCAAAATCTTGATGTCACCAATCCTATGTTTTGTATGTTTTTTCCACGTGTCTTGACATCCAATGTATCCATGCAAAGTTTGGTGAAGATCTGAGTATGTCGTTTTTGACCTTATCTGGAACCTCCCATCTGAAAATTTGAAAATTCTTAAAAAATTCGTCGAAAATCTTGATGTCTCCGATCTCTTGTTTTGTACGTTTTTTCCACGTGTCTTGACATGCAAAGTATTCCTGCAAAGTTTGGTGAAGATCTGAGTATGTAGTTTTTGACCTCATCTGGAACCTCCTATCTGAAAATTTGAAAATTCTTAAAAAATTCGTCCAAAATTTTGATGTCTCCAATCTCTTGTTTTGTACGTTTTTTCCACGTGTCTTGACATCCAATGTATCCCTGCAATGTTTGGTGAAGATCTGAGTATGTAGTTTTTGACCTTATCTGGAACCTCCCATCTGAAAATTTGAAAATTCCTAAAAAATCCGTCCAAAATCTTGATGACCCCAATCTCTTGTTTTGTACGTTTTTTCCACGTGTCTTGACATCCAATGTATCCCTGCAAAGTTTGGTGAAGATCTGAGTATGTAGTTTTTGACCTTATCTGGAACCTCCTATCTGAAAATTTGAAAATTCTTAAAAAATTCGTCCAAAATCTTGATGTCTCCAATCTCTTGTTTTGTACGTTTTTTCCACGTGTCTTGATATCCAATGTATCCCTGCAAAGTTTGGTGAAGATCTGAGTATGTCGTTTTTGACCTTATCTGGAACATCCTTTCTGAAAATTTGAAAATTGTTAAAAAATTCGTCCAAAATCTTGATGTCTCCAATCTCTTTTTTGTACGTTTTTTCCACGTGTCTTGACATCCAATGTATCCCTGCAAAGTTTGGTGAAGATCTGAGTATGTAGTTTTTGACCTTATCTGGAACCTCCCATCTGAAAATTTGAAAATTCTTAAAAAATTCGACCAAAATCTTGATGTCTCCAATCTTTTGTTTTGTACGTTTTTTCCACGTGTCTTGACACATAATGTATCCATGCAAAGTTTGGTGAAGATCTGAGTATGTAGTTTTTGACCTTATATGGAACCTCCTATCTGAAAATTTGAAAATTCTTAAAAAATTCGTCCAAAATCTTGATGTCTCCAATCTCTTGTTTTGTACGTTTTTTCCACGTGTCTTGACATCCAATGTATCCCTGCAAAGTTTGGTGAAGATCTGAGTATGTAGTTTTTGACCTTATCTGGAACCTCCCATCTGAAAATTTGAAAATTCCTAAAAAATCCGTGCAAAATCTTGATGACCCCAATCTCTTGTTTTGTACGTTTTTTCCACGTGTCTTGACATCCAATGTATTCCTGCAATGTTTGGTGAAGATCTGAGTATGTAGTTTTTGACCTTATATGGAACCTCCTATCTGAAGATTTGAAAATTCTTAAAAAATTCGACCAAAATCTTGATGTTCCGAATCCTATGTTTTGTATGTTTTTTCCACGTGTCTCGACCTCCAAAGTATCCCTGCAAAGTTTGGTGAAGATCTGAGTATGTCGTTTTTGACCTTATCTGGAACATCCTTTCTGAAAATTTGAAAATTCTTAAAAAATTCGTCGAAAATCTTGATGTCTCCAATCTCTTGTTTTGTACGTTTTTTCCACGTGTCTTGACATCCAATGTATCCCTGCAAAGTTTGGTGAAGATCTGAGTATGTAGTTTTTGACCTTATATGGAACCTCCTATCTGAAAATTTGAAAATTCTTAAAAAATTCGTCCAAAATCTTGATGTCACCAATCCTATGTTTTGTATGTTTTTTCCACGTGTCTTGACATCCAATGTATCCATGCAAAGTTTGGTGAAGATCTGAGTATGTCGTTTTTGACCTTATCTGGAACCTCCCATCTGAAAATTTGAAAATTCTTAAAAAATTCGTCGAAAATCTTGATGTCTCCGATCTCTTGTTTTGTACGTTTTTTCCACGTGTCTTGACATGCAAAGTATTCCTGCAAAGTTTGGTGAAGATCTGACTATGTAGTTTTTGACCTCATCTGGAACCTCCTATCTGAAAATTTGAAAATTCTTTAAAAATTCGTCCAAAATATTGATGTCTCCAATCTCTTGTTTTGTACGTTTTTTCCACGTGTCTTGACGTCCAATGTATCCCTGCAATGTTTGGTGAAGATCTGAGTATGTAGTTTTTGACCTTATCTGGAACCTCCCATCTGAAAATTTGAAAATTCCTAAAAAATCCGTCCAAAATCTTGATGACCCCAATCTCTTGTTTTGTACGTTTTTTCCACGTGTCTTGACATCCAATGTATCCCTGCAAAGTTTGGTGAAGATCTGAGTATGTAGTTTTTGACTTTATCTGGAACCTCCTATCTGAAAATTTGAAAATTCTTAAAAAATTCGTCCAAAATCTTGATGTCTCCAATCTCTTGTTTTGTACGTTTTTTCCACGTGTCTTGATATCCAATGTATCCCTGCAAAGTTTGGTGAAGATCTGAGTATGTCGTTTTTGACCTTATCTGGAACATCCTTTCTGAAAATTTGAAAATTGTTAAAAAATTCGTCCAAAATCTTGATGTCTCCAATCTCTTTTTTGTACGTTTTTTCCACGTGTCTTGACATCCAATGTATCCCTGCAAAGTTTGGTGAAGATCTGAGTATGTAGTTTTTGACCTTATCTGGAACCTCCCATCTGAAAATTTGAAAATTCTTAAAAAATTCGACCAAAATCTTGATGTCTCCAATCTTTTGTTTTGTACGTTTTTTCCACGTGTCTTGACACATAATGTATCCATGCAAAGTTTGGTGAAGATCTGAGTATGTAGTTTTTGACCTTATATGGAACCTCCTATCTGAAAATTTGAAAATTCTTAAAAAATTCGTCCAAAATCTTGATGTCTCCAATCTCTTGTTTTGTACGTTTTTTCCACGTGTCTTGACATCCAATGTATCCCTGCAAAGTTTGGTGAAGATCTGAGTATGTAGTTTTTGACCTTATCTGGAACCTCCCATCTGAAAATTTGAAAATTCCTAAAAAATCCGTGCAAAATCTTGATGACCCCAATCTCTTGTTTTGTACGTTTTTTCCACGTGTCTTGACATCCAATGTATCCATGCAAAGTTTGGTGAAGATCTGAGTATGTCGTTTTTGACCTTATCTGGAACCTCCCATCTGAAAATTTGAAAATTCTTAAAAAATTCGTCGAAAATCTTGATGTCTCCAATCTCTTGTTTTGTACGTTTTTTCCACGTGTCTTGACATGCAAAGTATCCCTGCAACGTTTGGTGAAGATCTGAGTATGTAGTTTTTGACCTTATCTGGAACCTCCTATCTGAAAATTTGAAAATTCTTCAAAAATTCGTCGAAAATCTTGATGTCTCCAATCTCTTGTTTTGTACGTTTTTTCCACGTGTCTTGACATCCAATGTATCCCTGCAATGTTTGGTGGAGATCTGAGTATGTAGTTTTTGACCTTATCTGGGACCTCCTATCAGAAAATTTGAAAATTCTTCAAAAATTCGTCCAAAATCTTGATGTCTCCAATCTCTTGTTTTGTACGTTTTTTCCACGTGTCTCGACCTCCAATGTATCCCTGCAAAGTTTGGTGAAGATCTGAGTATGTCGTTTTTGACCTTATCTGGAACATCCTTTCTGAAAATTTGAAAATTCTTAAAAAATTCGTCGAAAATCTTGATGTCTCCAATCTCTTGTTTTGTACGTTTTTTCCACGTGTCTTGACATCCAATGTATCCCTGCAAAGTTTGGTGAAGATCTGAGTATGTAGTTTTGGACCTTATATGGAACCTCCTTTCTGAAAATTTGAAAATTCTCAAAAAATTCGTCCATAATCTTGATGTCTCCAATCTCTTGTTTTGTACGTTTTTTCCACGTGTCTTGACATCCAATGTATCCCTGCAAAGTTTGGTGAAGATCTGAGTATGTAGTTTTTGACCTTATATGGAACCTCCTATCTGAAAATTTGAAAATTCTTAAAAAATTCGTCCAAAATCTTGATGTCACCAATCCTATGTTTTGTATGTTTTTTCCACGTGTCTTGACATCCAATGTATCCATGCAAAGTTTGGTGAAGATCTGAGTATGTCGTTTTTGACCTTATCTGGAACCTCCCATCTGAAAATTTGAAAATTCTTAAAAAATTCGTCGAAAATCTTGATGTCTCCGATCTCTTGTTTTGTACGTTTTTTCCACGTGTCTTGACATGCAAAGTATTCCTGCAAAGTTTGGTGAAGATCTGAGTATGTAGTTTTTGACCTCATCTGGAACCTCCTATCTGAAAATTTGAAAATTCTTAAAAAATTCGTCCAAAATTTTGATGTCTCCAATCTCTTGTTTTGTACGTTTTTTCCACGTGTCTTGACATCCAATGTATCCCTGCAATGTTTGGTGAAGATCTGAGTATGTAGTTTTTGACCTTATCTGGAACCTCCCATCTGAAAATTTGAAAATTCCTAAAAAATCCGTCCAAAATCTTGATGACCCCAATCTCTTGTTTTGTACGTTTTTTCCACGTGTCTTGACATCCAATGTATCCCTGCAAAGTTTGGTGAAGATCTGAGTATGTAGTTTTTGACCTTATCTGGAACCTCCTATCTGAAAATTTGAAAATTCTTAAAAAATTCGTCCAAAATCTTGATGTCTCCAATCTCTTGTTTTGTACGTTTTTTCCACGTGTCTTGATATCCAATGTATCCCTGCAAAGTTTGGTGAAGATCTGAGTATGTCGTTTTTGACCTTATCTGGAACATCCTTTCTGAAAATTTGAAAATTGTTAAAAAATTCGTCCAAAATCTTGATGTCTCCAATCTCTTTTTTGTACGTTTTTTCCACGTGTCTTGACATCCAATGTATCCCTGTAAAGTTTGGTGAAGATCTGAGTATGTAGTTTTTGACCTTATCTGGAACCTCCCATCTGAAAATTTGAAAATTCTTAAAAAATTCGACCAAAATCTTGATGTCTCCAATCTTTTGTTTTGTACGTTTTTTCCACGTGTCTTGACACATAATGTATCCATGCAAAGTTTGGTGAAGATCTGAGTATGTAGTTTTTGACCTTATATGGAACCTCCTATCTGAAAATTTGAAAATTCTTAAAAAATTCGTCCAAAATCTTGATGTCTCCAATCTCTTGTTTTGTACGTTTTTTCCACGTGTCTTGACATCCAATGTATCCCTGCAAAGTTTGGTGAAGATCTGAGTATGTAGTTTTTGACCTTATCTGGAACCTCCCATCTGAAAATTTGAAAATTCCTAAAAAATCCGTGCAAAATCTTGATGACCCCAATCTCTTGTTTTGTACGTTTTTTCCACGTGTCTTGACATCCAATGTATTCCTGCAATGTTTGGTGAAGATCTGAGTATGTAGTTTTTGACCTTATATGGAACCTCCTATCTGAAAATTTGAAAATTCTTAAAAAATTCGACCAAAATCTTGATGTTCCGAATCCTATGTTTTGTATGTTTTTTCCACGTGTCTTGACATCCAATGTATCCATGCAAAGTTTGGTGAAGATCTGAGTATGTAGTTTTTGACCTTATATTGAACCTCCCATCTGAAAATTTGAAAATTCTTAAAAAATTCGTCCAAAATCTTGATGACCCCAATCTCTTGTTTTGTACGTTTTTTCCACGTGTCTTGACATCCAATGTATCCCTGCAAAGTTTGGTGAAGATCTGAGTATGTAGTTTTTGACCTTATATGGAACCTCCTTTCTGAAAATTTGAAAATTCTCAAAAAATTCGTCCAAAATCTTGATGTCTCCAATCTCTTGTTTTGTACGTTTTTTCCACGTGTCTTGACATCCAATGTATCCCTGCAAAGTTTGGTGAAGATCTGAGTATGTAGTTTTTGACCTTATATGGAACCTCCTATCTGAAAATTTGAAAATTCTTAAAAAATTCGTCCAAAATCTTGATGTCACCAATCCTATGTTTTGTATGTTTTTTCCACGTGTCTTGACATCCAATGTATCCATGCAAAGTTTGGTGAAGATCTGAGTATGTCGTTTTTGACCTTATCTGGAACCTCCCATCTGAAAATTTGAAAATTCTTAAAAAATTCGTCGAAAATCTTGATGTCTCCGATCTCTTGTTTTGTACGTTTTTTCCACGTGTCTTGACATGCAAAGTATTCCTGCAAAGTTTGGTGAAGATCTGAGTATGTAGTTTTTGACCTCATCTGGAACCTCCTATCTGAAAATTTGAAAATTCTTAAAAAATTCGTCCAAAATTTTGATGTCTCCAATCTCTTGTTTTGTACGTTTTTTCCACGTGTCTTGACATCCAATGTATCCCTGCAATGTTTGGTGAAGATCTGAGTATGTAGTTTTTGACCTTATCTGGAACCTCCCATCTGAAAATTTGAAAATTCCTAAAAAATCCGTCCAAAATCATGATGACCCCAATCTCTTGTTTTGTACGTTTTTTCCACGTGTCTTGACATCCAATGTATCCCTGCAAAGTTTGGTGAAGATCTGAGTATGTAGTTTTTGACCTTATCTGGAACCTCCTATCTGAAAATTTGAAAATTCTTAAAAAATTCGTCCAAAATCTTGATGTCTCCAATCTCTTGTTTTGTACGTTTTTTCCACGTGTCTTGATATCCAATGTATCCCTGCAAAGTTTGGTGAAGATCTGAGTATGTCGTTTTTGACCTTATCTGGAACATCCTTTCTGAAAATTTGAAAATTGTTAAAAAATTCGTCCAAAATCTTGATGTCTCCAATCTCTTTTTTGTACGTTTTTTCCACGTGTCTTGACATCCAATGTATCCCTGCAAAGTTTGGTGAAGATCTGAGTATGTAGTTTTTGACCTTATCTGGAACCTCCCATCTGAAAATTTGAAAATTCTTAAAAAATTCGACCAAAATCTTGATGTCTCCAATCTTTTGTTTTGTACGTTTTTTCCACGTGTCTTGACACATAATGTATCCATGCAAAGTTTGGTGAAGATCTGAGTATGTAGTTTTTGACCTTATATGGAACCTCCTATCTGAAAATTTGAAAATTCTTAAAAAATTCGTCCAAAATCTTGATGTCTCCAATCTCTTGTTTTGTACGTTTTTTCCACGTGTCTTGACATCCAATGTATCCCTGCAAAGTTTGGTGAAGATCTGAGTATGTAGTTTTTGACCTTATCTGGAACCTCCCATCTGAAAATTTGAAAATTCCTAAAAAATCCGTGCAAAATCTTGATGTCTCCAATCTCTTGTTTTGTACGTTTTTTCCACGTGTCTTGACATCCAAAGTATCCCTGCAAAGTTTGGTGAAGATCTGAGTATGTAGTTTTTGACCTTATATGGAACCTCCTTTCTGAAAATTTGAGAATTCTTAAAAAATTCGTCCAAAATCTTGATGTCTCCAATCTCTTGTTTTGTACGTTTTTTCCACGTGTCTTGACATCCAATGTATCCATGCAAAGTTTGGTGAAGATCTGAGTATGTCGTTTTTGACCTTATCTGGAACCTCCCATCTGAAAATTTGAAAATTCTTAAAAAATTCGTCGAAAATCTTGATGTCTCCAATCTTTTGTTTTGTACGTTTTTTCCACGTGTCTTGACATGCAAAGTATCCCTGCAACGTTTGGTGAAGATCTGAGTATGTAGTTTTTGACCTTATCTGGAACCTCCTATCTGAAAATTTGAAAATTCTTCAAAAATTCGTCGAAAATCTTGATGTCTCCAATCTCTTGTTTTGTACGTTTTTTCCACGTGTCTTGACATTTAATGTATTCCTGCAATGTTTGGTGGAGATCTGAGTATGTAGTTTTAGACCTTATCTGGAACCTCCTATCTGAAAATTTGAAAATTCTTCAAAAATTCGTCCAAAATCTTGATGTCTCCAATCTCTTGTTTTGTACGTTTTTTCCACGTGTCTCGACCTCCAATGGATCCCTGCAAAGTTTGGTGAAGATCTGAGTATGTCGTTTTTGACCTTATCTGGAACATCCTTTCTGAAAATTTGAAAATTCTTAAAAAATTCGTCGAAAATCTTGATGTCTCCAATCTCTTGTTTTGTACGTTTTTTCCACGTGTCTTGACATCCAATGTATCCCTGCAAAGTTTGGTGAAGATCTGAGTATGTAGTTTTTGACCTTATATGGAACCTCCTATCTGAAAATTTGAAAATTCTTAAAAAATTCGTCCAAAATCTTGATGTCTCCAATCTCTTGTTTTGTACGTTTTTTCCACGTGTCTCGACCTCCAATGGATCCCTGCAAAGTTTAGTGAAGATCTGAGTATGTCGTTTTTGACCTTATCTGGAACCTCCCATCTGAAAATTTGAAAATTCTTAAAAAATTCGTCGAAAATCTTGATGTCTCCGATCTCTTGTTTTGTACGTTTTTTCCACGTGTCTTGACATGCAAAGTATTCCTGCAAAGTTTGGTGAAGATCTGAGTATGTAGTTTTTAACCTCATCTGGAACCTCCTATCTGAAAATTTGAAAATTCTTAAAAAATTCGTCCAAAATCTTGATGTCTCCAATCTCTTGTTTTGTACGTTTTTTCCACGTGTCTTGACATCCAATGTAACCCTGCAATGTTTGGTGAAGATCTGAGTATGTAGTTTTTGACCTTATCTGGAACCTCCCATCTGAAAATTTGAAAATTCCTAAAAAATCCGTCCAAAATCTTGATGACCCCAATCTCTTGTTTTGTACGTTTTTTCCACGTGTCTTGACATCCAATGTATCCCTGCAAAGTTTGGTGAAGATCTGAGTATGTAGTTTTTGATCTTATCTGGAACCTCCTATCTGAAAATTTGAAAATTCTTAAAAAATTCGTCCAAAATCTTGATGTCTCCAATCTCTTGTTTTGTACGTTTTTTCCACGTGTCTTGATATCCAATGTATCCCTGCAAAGTTTGGTGAAGATCTGAGTATGTCGTTTTTGACCTTATCTGGAACATCCTTTCTGAAAATTTGAAAATTGTTAAAAAATTCGTCCAAAATCTTGATGTCTCCTATCTCTTGTTTTGTACGTTTTTTCCACGTGTCTTGACATCCAATGTATCCCTGCAAAGTTTGGTGAAGATCTGAGTATGTAGTTTTTGACCTTATCTGGAACCTCCCATCTGAAAATTTGAAAATTCTTAAAAAATTCGACCAATATCTTGATGTCTCCAATCTCTTGTTTTGTACGTTTTTTCCACGTGTCTTGACACATAATGTATCCATGCAAAGTTTGGTGAAGATCTGAGTATGTAGTTTTTGACCTTATCTGGAACCTCCCATCTGAAAATTTGAAAATTCCTAAAAAATCCGTCCAAAATCTTGATGACCCCAATCTCTTGTTTTGTACGTTTTTTCCACGTGTCTTGACATTCAATGTATCCCTGCAAAGTTTGGTGAAGATCTGAGTATGTAGTTTTTGACCTTATATGGAACCTCCTTTCTGAAAATTTGAAAATTCTTAAAAAATTCGTCCAAAATCTTGATGACCCCAATCTCTTGTTTTGTACGTTTTTTCCACGTGTCTTGACATCCAATGTATCCCTGCAAAGTTTGGTGAAGATCTGAGTTTGTAGTTTTTGACTTTATATGGAACCTCCTTTCTGAAAATTTGAGAATTCTTAAAAAATTCGTCCAAAATCTTGATGTCCCCAATCTCTTGTTTTGTACGTTTTTTCCACGTGTCTTGACATCCAATGTATCCATGCAAAGTTTGGTGACGATCTGAGTATGTCGTTTTTGACCTTATCTGGAACCTCCCATCTGAAAATTTGAAAATTCTTAAAAAATTCGTCGAAAAACTTGATGTCTCCAATCTCTTGTTTTGTACGTTTTTTTCACGTGTCTTGACATGCAAAGTATCCCTGCAACGTTTGGTGAAGATCTGAGTATGTAGTTTTTGACCTTATCTGGAACCTCCTATCTGAAAATTTGAAAATTCTTCAAAAATTCGTCGAAAATCTTGATGTCTCCAATCTCTTGTTTTGTACGTTTTTTCCACGTGTCTTGACATCCAATGTATCCCTGCAAAGTTTGGTGAAGATCTGAGTATGTAGTTTTTGATCTTATCTGGAACCTCCTATCTGAAAATTTGAAAATTCTTAAAAAATTCGTCCAAAATCTTGATGTCTCCAATCTCTTGTTTTGTACGTTTTTTCCACGTGTCTTGATATCCAATGTATCCCTGCAAAGTTTGGTGAAGATCTGAGTATGTCGTTTTTGACCTTATCTGGAACATCCTTTCTGAAAATTTGAAAATTCTTAAAAAATTCGTCGAAAATCTTGATGTCTCCGATCTCTTGTTTTGTACGTTTTTTCCACGTGTCTTGACATGCAAAGTATTCCTGCAAAGTTTGGTGAAGATCTGAGTATGTAGTTTTTAACCTCATCTGGAACCTCCTATCTGAAAATTTGAAAATTCTTAAAAAATTCGTCCAAAATCTTGATGTCTCCAATCTCTTGTTTTGTACGTTTTTTCCACGTGTCTTGACATCCAATGTAACCCTGCAATGTTTGGTGAAGATCTGAGTATGTAGTTTTTGACCTTATCTGGAACCTCCCATCTGAAAATTTGAAAATTCCTAAAAAATCCGTCCAAAATCTTGATGACCCCAATCTCTTGTTTTGTACGTTTTTTCCACGTGTCTTGACATCCAATGTATCCCTGCAAAGTTTGGTGAAGATCTGAGTATGTAGTTTTTGATCTTATCTGGAACCTCCTATCTGAAAATTTGAAAATTCTTAAAAAATTCGTCCAAAATCTTGATGTCTCCAATCTCTTGTTTTGTACGTTTTTTCCACGTGTCTTGATATCCAATGTATCCCTGCAAAGTTTGGTGAAGATCTGAGTATGTCGTTTTTGACCTTATCTGGAACATCCTTTCTGAAAATTTGAAAATTGTTAAAAAATTCGTCCAAAATCTTGATGTCTCCTATCTCTTGTTTTGTACGTTTTTTCCACGTGTCTTGACATCCAATGTATCCCTGCAAAGTTTGGTGAAGATCTGAGTATGTAGTTTTTGACCTTATCTGGAACCTCCCATCTGAAAATTTGAAAATTCTTAAAAAATTCGACCAATATCTTGATGTCTCCAATCTCTTGTTTTGTACGTTTTTTCCACGTGTCTTGACACATAATGTATCCATGCAAAGTTTGGTGAAGATCTGAGTATGTAGTTTTTGACCTTATCTGGAACCTCCCATCTGAAAATTTGAAAATTCCTAAAAAATCCGTCCAAAATCTTGATGACCCCAATCTCTTGTTTTGTACGTTTTTTCCACGTGTCTTGACATTCAATGTATCCCTGCAAAGTTTGGTGAAGATCTGAGTATGTAGTTTTTGACCTTATATGGAACCTCCTTTCTGAAAATTTGAAAATTCTTAAAAAATTCGTCCAAAATCTTGATGACCCCAATCTCTTGTTTTGTACGTTTTTTCCACGTGTCTTGACATCCAATGTATCCCTGCAAAGTTTGGTGAAGATCTGAGTTTGTAGTTTTTGACCTTATATGGAACCTCCTTTCTGAAAATTTGAGAATTCTTAAAAAATTCGTCCAAAATCTTGATGTCCCCAATCTCTTGTTTTGTACGTTTTTTCCACGTGTCTTGACATCCAATGTATCCATGCAAAGTTTGGTGAAGATCTGAGTATGTCGTTTTTGACCTTATCTGGAACCTCCCATCTGAAAATTTGAAAATTCTTAAAAAATTCGTCGAAAATCTTGATGTCTCCAATCTCTTGTTTTGTACGTTTTTTCCACGTGTCTTGACATGCAAAGTATCCCTGCAACGTTTGGTGAAGATCTGAGTATGTAGTTTTTGACCTTATCTGGAACCTCCTATCTGAAAATTTGAAAATTCTTCAAAAATTCGTCGAAAATCTTGATGTCTCCAATCTCTTGTTTTGTACGTTTTTTCCACGTGTCTTGACATCCAATGTATCCCTGCAATGTTTGGTTGAGATCTGAGTATGTAGTTTTTGACCTTATCTGGAACCTCCTATCTGAAAATTTGAAAATTCTTAAAAAATTCGTCCAAAATCTTGATGTCTCCAATCTCTTGTTTTGTACGTTTTTTCCACGTGTCTCGACCTCCAAAGTATCCCTGCAAAGTTTGGTGAAGATCTGAGTATGTCGTTTTTGACCTTATCTGGAACATCCTTTCTGAAAATTTGAAAATTCTTAAAAAATTCGTCGAAAATCTTGATGTCTCCAATCTCTTGTTTTGTACGTTTTTTCCACGTGTCTTGACATCCAATGTATCCCTGCAAAGTTTGGTGAAGATCTGAGTATGTAGTTTTTGACCTTATATGGAACCTCCTATCTGAAAATTTGAAAATTCTTAAAAAATTCGTCCAAAATCTTGATGTCACCAATCCTATGTTTTGTATGTTTTTTCCACGTGTCTTGACATCCAATGTATCCATGCAAAGTTTGGTGAAGATCTGAGTATGTCGTTTTTGACCTTATCTGGAACCTCCCATCTGAAAATTTGAAAATTCTTAAAAAATTCGTCGAAAATCTTGATGTCTCCGATCTCTTGTTTTGTACGTTTTTTCCACGTGTCTTGACATGCAAAGTATTCCTGCAAAGTTTGGTGAAGATCTGACTATGTAGTTTTTGACCTCATCTGGAACCTCCTATCTGAAAATTTGAAAATTCTTTAAAAATTCGTCCAAAATATTGATGTCTCCAATCTCTTGTTTTGTACGTTTTTTCCACGTGTCTTGACGTCCAATGTATCCCTGCAATGTTTGGTGAAGATCTGAGTATGTAGTTTTTGACCTTATCTGGAACCTCCCATCTGAAAATTTGAAAATTCCTAAAAAATCCGTCCAAAATCTTGATGACCCCAATCTCTTGTTTTGTACGTTTTTTCCACGTGTCTTGACATCCAATGTATCCCTGCAAAGTTTGGTGAAGATCTGAGTATGTAGTTTTTGACCTTATCTGGAACCTCCTATCTGAAAATTTGAAAATTCTTAAAAAATTCGTCCAAAATCTTGATGTCTCCAATCTCTTGTTTTGTACGTTTTTTCCACGTGTCTTGATATCCAATGTATCCCTGCAAAGTTTGGTGAAGATCTGAGTATGTCGTTTTTGACCTTATCTGGAACATCCTTTCTGAAAATTTGAAAATTGTTAAAAAATTCGTCCAAAATCTTGATGTCTCCAATCTCTTTTTTGTACGTTTTTTCCACGTGTCTTGACATCCAATGTATCCCTGCAAAGTTTGGTGAAGATCTGAGTATGTAGTTTTTGACCTTATCTGGAACCTCCCATCTGAAAATTTGAAAATTCTTAAAAAATTCGACCAAAATCTTGATGTCTCCAATCTTTTGTTTTGTACGTTTTTTCCACGTGTCTTGACACATAATGTATCCATGCAAAGTTTGGTGAAGATCTGAGTATGTAGTTTTTGACCTTATATGGAACCTCCTATCTGAAAATTTGAAAATTCTTAAAAAATTCGTCCAAAATCTTGATGTCTCCAATCTCTTGTTTTGTACGTTTTTTCCACGTGTCTTGACATCCAATGTATCCCTGCAAAGTTTGGTGAAGATCTGAGTATGTAGTTTTTGACCTTATCTGGAACCTCCCATCTGAAAATTTGAAAATTCCTAAAAAATCCGTGCAAAATCTTGATGACCCCAATCTCTTGTTTTGTACGTTTTTTCCACGTGTCTTGACATCCAATGTATCCATGCAAAGTTTGGTGAAGATCTGAGTATGTCGTTTTTGACCTTATCTGGAACCTCCCATCTGAAAATTTGAAAATTCTTAAAAAATTCGTCGAAAATCTTGATGTCTCCAATCTCTTGTTTTGTACGTTTTTTCCACGTGTCTTGACATGCAAAGTATCCCTGCAACGTTTGGTGAAGATCTGAGTATGTAGTTTTTGACCTTATCTGGAACCTCCTATCTGAAAATTTGAAAATTCTTAAAAAATTCGTCGAAAATCTTGATGTCTCCAATCTCTTGTTTTGTACGTTTTTTCCACGTGTCTTGACATCCAATGTATCCCTGCAAAGTTTGGTGAAGATCTGAGTATGTAGTTTTGGACCTTATATGGAACCTCCTTTCTGAAAATTTGAAAATTCTCAAAAAATTCGTCCATAATCTTGATGTCTCCAATCTCTTGTTTTGTACGTTTTTTCCACGTGTCTTGACATCCAATGTATCCCTGCAAAGTTTGGTGAAGATCTGAGTATGTAGTTTTTGACCTTATATGGAACCTCCTATCTGAAAATTTGAAAATTCTTAAAAAATTCGTCCAAAATCTTGATGTCACCAATCCTATGTTTTGTATGTTTTTTCCACGTGTCTTGACATCCAATGTATCCATGCAAAGTTTGGTGAAGATCTGAGTATGTCGTTTTTGACCTTATCTGGAACCTCCCATCTGAAAATTTGAAAATTCTTAAAAAATTCGTCGAAAATCTTGATGTCTCCGATCTCTTGTTTTGTACGTTTTTTCCACGTGTCTTGACATGCAAAGTATTCCTGCAAAGTTTGGTGAAGATCTGAGTATGTAGTTTTTGACCTCATCTGGAACCTCCTATCTGAAAATTTGAAAATTCTTAAAAAATTCGTCCAAAATTTTGATGTCTCCAATCTCTTGTTTTGTACGTTTTTTCCACGTGTCTTGACATCCAATGTATCCCTGCAATGTTTGGTGAAGATCTGAGTATGTAGTTTTTGACCTTATCTGGAACCTCCCATCTGAAAATTTGAAAATTCCTAAAAAATCCGTCCAAAATCTTGATGACCCCAATCTCTTGTTTTGTACGTTTTTTCCACGTGTCTTGACATCCAATGTATCCCTGCAAAGTTTGGTGAAGATCTGAGTATGTAGTTTTTGACCTTATCTGGAACCTCCTATCTGAAAATTTGAAAATTCTTAAAAAATTCGTCCAAAATCTTGATGTCTCCAATCTCTTGTTTTGTACGTTTTTTCCACGTGTCTTGATATCCAATGTATCCCTGCAAAGTTTGGTGAAGATCTGAGTATGTCGTTTTTGACCTTATCTGGAACATCCTTTCTGAAAATTTGAAAATTGTTAAAAAATTCGTCCAAAATCTTGATGTCTCCAATCTCTTTTTTGTACGTTTTTTCCACGTGTCTTGACATCCAATGTATCCCTGCAAAGTTTGGTGAAGATCTGAGTATGTAGTTTTTGACCTTATCTGGAACCTCCCATCTGAAAATTTGAAAATTCTTAAAAAATTCGACCAAAATCTTGATGTCTCCAATCTTTTGTTTTGTACGTTTTTTCCACGTGTCTTGACACATAATGTATCCATGCAAAGTTTGGTGAAGATCTGAGTATGTAGTTTTTGACCTTATATGGAACCTCCTATCTGAAAATTTGAAAATTCTTAAAAAATTCGTCCAAAATCTTGATGTCTCCAATCTCTTGTTTTGTACGTTTTTTCCACGTGTCTTGACATCCAATGTATCCCTGCAAAGTTTGGTGAAGATCTGAGTATGTAGTTTTTGACCTTATCTGGAACCTCCCATCTGAAAATTTGAAAATTCCTAAAAAATCCGTGCAAAATCTTGATGACCCCAATCTCTTGTTTTGTACGTTTTTTCCACGTGTCTTGACATCCAATGTATTCCTGCAATGTTTGGTGAAGATCTGAGTATGTAGTTTTTGACCTTATATGGAACCTCCTATCTGAAAATTTGAAAATTCTTAAAAAATTCGACCAAAATCTTGATGTTCCGAATCCTATGTTTTGTATGTTTTTTCCACGTGTCTTGACATCCAATGTATCCATGCAAAGTTTGGTGAAGATCTGAGTATGTAGTTTTTGACCTTATATTGAACCTCCCATCTGAAAATTTGAAAATTCTTAAAAAATTCGTCCAAAATCTTGATGACCCCAATCTCTTGTTTTGTACGTTTTTTCCACGTGTCTTGACATCCAATGTATCCCTGCAATGTTTGGTGGAGATCTGAGTATGTAGTTTTTGACCTTATCTGGGACCTCCTATCAGAAAATTTGAAAATTCTTCAAAAATTCGTCCAAAATCTTGATGTCTCCAATCTCTTGTTTTGTACGTTTTTTCCACGTGTCTCGACCTCCAATGTATCCCTGCAAAGTTTGGTGAAGATCTGAGTATGTCGTTTTTGACCTTATCTGGAACATCCTTTCTGAAAATTTGAAAATTCTTAAAAAATTCGTCGAAAATCTTGATGTCTCCAATCTCTTGTTTTGTACGTTTTTTCCACGTGTCTTGACATCCAATGTATCCCTGCAAAGTTTGGTGAAGATCTGAGTATGTAGTTTTTGACCTTATATGGAACCTCCTTTCTGAAAATTTGAAAATTCTCAAAAAATTCGTCCATAATCTTGATGTCTCCAATCTCTTGTTTTGTACGTTTTTTCCACGTGTCTTGACATCCAATGTATCCCTGCAAAGTTTGGTGAAGATCTGAGTATGTAGTTTTTGACCTTATATGGAACCTCCTATCTGAAAATTTGAAAATTCTTAAAAAATTCGTCCAAAATCTTGATGTCACCAATCCTATGTTTTGTATGTTTTTTCCACGTGTCTTGACATCCAATGTATCCATGCAAAGTTTGGTGAAGATCTGAGTATGTCGTTTTTGACCTTATCTGGAACCTCCCATCTGAAAATTTGAAAATTCTTAAAAAATTCGTCGAAAATCTTGATGTCTCCGATCTCTTGTTTTGTACGTTTTTTCCACGTGTCTTGACATGCAAAGTATTCCTGCAAAGTTTGGTGAAGATCTGAGTATGTAGTTTTTGACCTCATCTGGAACCTCCTATCTGAAAATTTGAAAATTCTTAAAAAATTCGTCCAAAATTTTGATGTCCCCAATCTCTTGTTTTGTACGTTTTTTCCACGTGTCTTGACATCCAATGTATCCCTGCAATGTTTGGTGAAGATCTGAGTATGTAGTTTTTGACCTTATCTGGAACCTCCCATCTGAAAATTTGAAAATTCCTAAAAAATCCGTCCAAAATCTTGATGACCCCAATCTCTTGTTTTGTACGTTTTTTCCACGTGTCTTGACATCCAATGTTACCCTGCAAAGTTTGGTGAAGATCTGAGTATGTAGTTTTTGACCTTATCTGGAACCTCCTATCTGAAAATTTGAAAATTCTTAAAAAATTCGTCCAAAATCTTGATGTCTCCAATCTCTTGTTTTGTACGTTTTTTCCACGTGTCTTGATATCCAATGTATCCCTGCAAAGTTTGGTGAAGATCTGAGTATGTCGTTTTTGACCTTATCTGGAACATCCTTTCTGAAAATTTGAAAATTGTTAAAAAATTCGTCCAAAATCTTGATGTCTCCAATCTCTTTTTTGTACGTTTTTTCCACGTGTCTTGACATCCAATGTATCCCTGCAAAGTTTGGTGAAGATCTGAGTATGTAGTTTTTGACCTTATCTGGAACCTCCCATCTGAAAATTTGAAAATTCTTAAAAAATTCGACCAAAATCTTGATGTCTCCAATCTTTTGTTTTGTACGTTTTTTCCACGTGTCTTGACACATAATGTATCCATGCAAAGTTTGGTGAAGATCTGAGTATGTAGTTTTTGACCTTATATGGAACCTCCTATCTGAAAATTTGAAAATTCTTAAAAAATTCGTCCAAAATCTTGATGTCTCCAATCTCTTGTTTTGTACGTTTTTTCCACGTGTCTTGACATCCAATGTATCCCTGCAAAGTTTGGTGAAGATCTGAGTATGTAGTTTTTGACCTTATCTGGAACCTCCCATCTGAAAATTTGAAAATTCCTAAAAAATCCGTGCAAAATCTTGATGACCCCAATCTCTTGTTTTGTACGTTTTTTCCACGTGTCTTGACATCCAATGTATTCCTGCAATGTTTGGTGAAGATCTGAGTATGTAGTTTTTGACCTTATATGGAACCTCCTATCTGAAAATTTGAAAATTCTTAAAAAATTCGACCAAAATCTTGATGTTCCGAATCCTATGTTTTGTATGTTTTTTCCACGTGTCTTGACATCCAATGTATCCATGCAAAGTTTGGTGAAGATCTGAGTATGTAGTTTTTGACCTTATATTGAACCTCCCATCTGAAAATTTGAAAATTCTTAAAAAATTCGTCCAAAATCTTGATGACCCCAATCTCTTGTTTTGTACGTTTTTTCCACGTGTCTTGACATCCAAAGTATCCCTGCAAAGTTTGGTGAAGATCTGAGTATGTAGTTTTTGACCTTATATGGAACCTCCTTTCTGAAAATTTGAGAATTCTTAAAAAATTCGTCCAAAATCTTGATGTCTCCAATCTCTTGTTTTGTACGTTTTTTCCACGTGTCTTGACATCCAATGTATCCATGCAAAGTTTGGTGAAGATCTGAGTATGTCGTTTTTGACCTTATCTGGAACCTCCCATCTGAAAATTTGAAAATTCTTAAAAAATTCGTCGAAAATCTTGATGTCTCCAATCTTTTGTTTTGTACGTTTTTTCCACGTGTCTTGACATGCAAAGTATCCCTGCAACGTTTGGTGAAGATCTGAGTATGTAGTTTTTGACCTTATCTGGAACCTCCTATCTGAAAATTTGAAAATTCTTCAAAAATTCGTCGAAAATCTTGATGTCTCCAATCTCTTGTTTTGTACGTTTTTTCCACGTGTCTTGACATCCAATGTATTCCTGCAATGTTTGGTGGAGATCTGAGTATGTAGTTTTAGACCTTATCTGGAACCTCCTATCTGAAAATTTGAAAATTCTTCAAAAATTCGTCCAAAATCTTGATGTCTCCAATCTCTTGTTTTGTACGTTTTTTCCACGTGTCTCGACCTCCAATGGATCCCTGCAAAGTTTGGTGAAGATCTGAGTATGTCGTTTTTGACCTTATCTGGAACATCCTTTCTGAAAATTTGAAAATTCTTAAAAAATTCGTCGAAAATCTTGATGTCTCCAATCTCTTGTTTTGTACGTTTTTTCCACGTGTCTTGACATCCAATGTATCCCTGCAAAGTTTGGTGAAGATCTGAGTATGTAGTTTTTGACCTTATCTGGAACCTCCTATCTGAAAATTTGAAAATTCTTAAAAAATTCGTCCAAAATCTTGATGTCTCCAATCTTTTGTTTTGTACGTTTTTTCCACGTGTCTTGACACATAATGTATCCATGCAAAGTTTGGTGAAGATCTGAGTATGTAGTTTTTGACCTTATATGGAACCTCCTATCTGAAAATTTGAAAATTCTTAAAAAATTCGTCCAAAATCTTGATGTCACCAATCCTATGTTTTGTATGTTTTTTCCACGTGTCTTGACATCCAATGTATCCATGCAAAGTTTGGTGAAGATCTGAGTATGTCGTTTTTGACCTTATCTGGAACCTCCCATCTGAAAATTTGAAAATTCTTAAAAAATTCGTCGAAAATCTTGATGTCTCCGATCTCTTGTTTTGTACGTTTTTTCCACGTGTCTTGACATGCAAAGTATTCCTGCAAAGTTTGGTGAAGATCTGAGTATGTAGTTTTTGACCTCATCTGGAACCTCCTATCTGAAAATTTGAAAATTCTTAAAAAATTCGTCCAAAATTTTGATGTCTCCAATCTCTTGTTTTGTACGTTTTTTCCACGTGTCTTGACATCCAATGTATCCCTGCAATGTTTGGTGAAGATCTGAGTATGTAGTTTTTGACCTTATCTGGAACCTCCCATCTGAAAATTTGAAAATTCCTAAAAAATCCGTCCAAAATCTTGATGACCCCAATCTCTTGTTTTGTACGTTTTTTCCACGTGTCTTGACATCCAATGTATCCCTGCAAAGTTTGGTGAAGATCTGAGTATGTCGTTTTTGACCTTATCTGGAACCTCCTATCTGAAAATTTGAAAATTCTTAAAAAATTCGTCCAAAATCTTGATGTCTCCAATCTCTTGTTTTGTACGTTTTTTCCACGTGTCTTGATATCCAATGTATCCCTGCAAAGTTTGGTGAAGATCTGAGTATGTCGTTTTTGACCTTATCTGGAACATCCTTTCTGAAAATTTGAAAATTGTTAAAAAATTCGTCCAAAATCTTGATGTCTCCAATCTCTTTTTTGTACGTTTTTTCCACGTGTCTTGACATCCAATGTATCCCTGCAAAGTTTGGTGAAGATCTGAGTATGTAGTTTTTGACCTTATCTGGAACCTCCCATCTGAAAATTTGAAAATTCTTAAAAAATTCGACCAAAATCTTGATGTCTCCAATCTTTTGTTTTGTACGTTTTTTCCACGTGTCTTGACACATAATGTATCCATGCAAAGTTTGGTGAAGATCTGAGTATGTAGTTTTTGACCTTATATGGAACCTCCTATCTGAAAATTTGAAAATTCTTAAAAAATTCGTCCAAAATCTTGATGTCTCCAATCTCTTGTTTTGTACGTTTTTTCCACGTGTCTTGACATCCAATGTATCCCTGCAAAGTTTGGTGAAGATCTGAGTATGTAGTTTTTGACCTTATCTGGAACCTCCCATCTGAAAATTTGAAAATTCCTAAAAAATCCGTGCAAAATCTTGATGACCCCAATCTCTTGTTTTGTACGTTTTTTCCACGTGTCTTGACATCCAATGTATCCATGCAAAGTTTGGTGAAGATCTGAGTATGTCGTTTTTGACCTTATCTGGAACCTCCCATCTGAAAATTTGAAAATTCTTAAAAAATTCGTCGAAAATCTTGATGTCTCCAATCTCTTGTTTTGTACGTTTTTTCCACGTGTCTTGACATGCAAAGTATCCCTGCAACGTTTGGTGAAGATCTGAGTATGTAGTTTTTGACCTTATCCGGAACCTCCTATCTGAAAATTTGAAAATTCTTCAAAAATTCGTCGAAAATCTTGATGTCTCCAATCTCTTGTTTTGTACGTTTTTTCCACGTGTCTTGACATCCAATGTATCCCTGCAATGTTTGGTGGAGATCTGAGTATGTAGTTTTTGACCTTATCTGGGACCTCCTATCAGAAAATTTGAAAATTCTTAAAAAATTCGTCCAAAATCTTGATGTCTCCAATCTCTTGTTTTGTACGTTTTTTCCACGTGTCTCGACCTCCAATGTATCCCTGCAAAGTTTGGTGAAGATCTGAGTATGTCGTTTTTGACCTTATCTGGAACATCCTTTCTGAAAATTTGAAAATTCTTAAAAAATTCGTCGAAAATCTTGATGTCTCCAATCTCTTGTTTTGTACGTTTTTTCCACGTGTCTTGACATCCAATGTATCCCTGCAAAGTTTGGTGAAGATCTGAGTATGTAGTTTTTGACCTTATATGGAACCTCCTTTCTGAAAATTTGAAAATTCTCAAAAAATTCGTCCATAATCTTGATGTCTCCAATCTCTTGTTTTGTACGTTTTTTCCACGTGTCTTGACATCCAATGTATCCCTGCAAAGTTTGGTGAAGATCTGAGTATGTAGTTTTTGACTTTATATGGAACCTCCTATCTGAAAATTTGAAAATTCTTAAAAAATTCGTCCAAAATCTTGATGTCACCAATCCTATGTTTTGTATGTTTTTTCCACGTGTCTTGACATCCAATGTATTCATGCAAAGTTTGGTGAAGATCTGAGTATGTCGTTTTTGACCTTATCTGGAACCTCCCATCTGAAAATTTGAAAATTCTTAAAAAATTCGTCGAAAATCTTGATGTCTCCGATCTCTTGTTTTGTACGTTTTTTCCACGTGTCTTGACATGCAAAGTATTCCTGCAAAGTTTGGTGAAGATCTGAGTATGTAGATTTTGACCTCATCTGGAACCTCCTATCTGAAAATTTGAAAATTCTTAAAAAATTCGTCCAAAATTTTGATGTCTCCAATCTCTTGTTTTGTACGTTTTTTCCACGTGTCTTGACATCCAATGTATCCCTGCAATGTTTGGTGAAGATCTGAGTATGTAGTTTTTGACCTTATCTGGAACCTCCCATCTGAAAATTTGAAAATTCCTAAAAAATCCGTCCAAAATCTTGATGACCCCAATCTCTTGTTTTGTACGTTTTTTCCACGTGTCTTGACATCCAATGTATCCCTGCAAAGTTTGGTGAAGATCTGAGTATGTAATTTTTGACCTTATCTGGAACCTCCTATCTGAAAATTTGAAAATTCTTTAAAAATTCGTCCAAAATCTTGATGTCTCCAATCTCTTGTTTTGTACGTTTTTTCCACGTGTCTTGATATCCAATGTATCCCTGCAAAGTTTGGTGAAGATCTGAGTATGTCGTTTTTGACCTTATCTGGAACATCCTTTCTGAAAATTTGAAAATTGTTAAAAAATTCGTCCAAAATCTTGATGTCTCCAATCTCTTTTTTGTACGTTTTTTCCACGTGTCTTGACATCCATTGTATCCCTGCAAAGTTTGGTGAAGATCTGAGTATGTAGTTTTTGACCTTATCTGGAACCTCCCATCTGAAAATTTGAAAATTCTTAAAAAATTCGACCAAAATCTTGATATCTCCAATCTTTTGTTTTGTACGTTTTTTCCACGTGTCTTGACACATAATGTATCCATGCAAAGTTTGGTGAAGATCTGAGTATGTAGTTTTTGACCTTATATGGAACCTCCTATCTGAAAATTTGAAAATTCTTAAAAAATTCGTCCAAAATCTTGATGTCTCCAATCTCTTTTTTGTACGTTTTTTCCACGTGTCTTGACATCCAATGTATCCCTGCAAAGTTTGGTGAAGATCTGAGTATGTAGTTTTTTAACTTATCTGGAACCTCCCATCTGAAAATTTGAAAATTCCTAAAAAATCCGTGCAAAATCTTGATGACCCCAATCTCTTGTTTTGTACGTTTTTTCCACGTGTCTTGACATCCAATGTATTCCTGCAATGTTTGGTGAAGATCTGAGTATGTAGTTTTTGACCTTATATGGAACCTCCTATCTGAAAATTTGAAAATTCTTAAAAAATTCGACCAAAATCTTGATGTTCCGAATCCTATGTTTTGTATGTTTTTTCCACGTGTCTTGACATCCAATGTATCCATGCAAAGTTTGGTGAAGATCTGAGTATGTAGTTTTTGACCTTATATTGAACCTCCCATCTGAAAATTTGAAAATTCTTAAAAAATTCGTCCAAAATCTTGATGACCCCAATCTCTTGTTTTGTACGTTTTTTCCACGTGTCTTGACATCCAAAGTATCCCTGCAAAGTTTGGTGAAGATCTGAGTATGTAGTTTTTGACCTTATATGGAACCTCCTTTCTGAAAATTTGAGAATTCTTAAAAAATTCGTCCAAAATCTTGATGTCTCCAATCTCTTGTTTTGTACGTTTTTTCCACGTGTCTTGACATCCAATGTATCCATGCAAAGTTTGGTGAAGATCTGAGTATGTCGTTTTTGACCTTATCTGGAACCTCCCATCTGAAAATTTGAAAATTCTTAAAAAATTCGTCGAAAATCTTGATGTCTCCAATCTTTTGTTTTGTACGTTTTTTCCACGTGTCTTGACATGCAAAGTATCCCTGCAACGTTTGGTGAAGATCTGAGTATGTAGTTTTTGACCTTATCTGGAACCTCCTATCTGAAAATTTGAAAATTCTTCAAAAATTCGTCGAAAATCTTGATGTCTCCAATCTCTTGTTTTGTACGTTTTTTCCACGTGTCTTGACATCCAATGTATTCCTGCAATGTTTGGTGGAGATCTGAGTATGTAGTTTTAGACCTTATCTGGAACCTCCTATCTGAAAATTTGAAAATTCTTCAAAAATTCGTCCAAAATCTTGATGTCTCCAATCTCTTGTTTTGTACGTTTTTTCCACGTGTCTCGACCTCCAATGGATCCCTGCAAAGTTTGGTGAAGATCTGAGTATGTCGTTTTTGACCTTATCTGGAACATCCTTTCTGAAAATTTGAAAATTCTTAAAAAATTCGTCGAAAATCTTGATGTCTCCAATCTCTTGTTTTGTACGTTTTTTCCACGTGTCTTGACATCCAATGTATCCCTGCAAAGTTTGGTGAAGATCTGAGTATGTAGTTTTTGACCTTATATGGAACCTCCTATCTGAAAATTTGAAAATTCTTAAAAAATTCGTCCAAAATCTTGATGTCTCCAATCTCTTGTTTTGTACGTTTTTTCCACGTGTCTCGACCTCCAATGGATCCCTGCAAAGTTTGGTGAAGATCTGAGTATGTCGTTTTTGACCTTATCTGGAACCTCCCATCTGAAAATTTGAAAATTCTTAAAAAATTCGTCGAAAATCTTGATGTCTCCGATCTCTTGTTTTGTACGTTTTTTCCACGTGTCTTGACATGCAAAGTATTCCTGCAAAGTTTGGTGAAGATCTGAGTATGTAGTTTTTGACCTCATCTGGAACCTCCTATCTGAAAATTTGAAAATTCTTAAAAAATTCGTCCAAAATCTTGATGTCTCCAATCTCTTGTTTTGTACGTTTTTTCCACGTGTCTTGACATCCAATGTATCCCTGCAATGTTTGGTGAAGATCTGAGTATGTAGTTTTTGACCTTATCTGGAACCTCCCATCTGAAAATTTGAAAATTCCTAAAAAATCCGTCCAAAATCTTGATGACCCCAATCTCTTGTTTTGTACGTTTTTTTCACGTGTCTTGACATCCAATGTATCCCTGCAAAGTTTGGTGAAGATCTGAGTATGTAGTTTTTGATCTTATCTGGAACCTCCTATCTGAAAATTTGAAAATTCTTAAAAAATTCGTCCAAAATCTTGATGTCTCCAATCTCTTGTTTTGTACGTTTTTTCCACGTGTCTTGATATCCAATGTATCCCTGCAAAGTTTGGTGAAGATCTGAGTATGTCGTTTTTGACCTTATCTGGAACATCCTTTCTGAAAATTTGAAAATTGTTAAAAAATTCGTCCAAAATCTTGATGTCTCCTATCTCTTGTTTTGTACGTTTTTTCCACGTGTCTTGACATCCAATGTATCCCTGCAAAGTTTGGTGAAGATCTGAGTATGTTGTTTTTGACCTTATCTGGAACCTCCCATCTGAAAATTTGAAAATTCTTAAAAAATTCGACCAATATCTTGATGTCTCCAATCTCTTGTTTTGTACGTTTTTTCCACGTGTCTTGACACATAATGTATCCATGCAAAGTTTGGTGAAGATCTGAGTATGTAGTTTTTGACCTTATATGGAACCTCCTATCTGAAAATTTAAAAATTCTTAAAAAATTCGTCCAAAATCTTGATGTCTCCAATCTCTTGTTTTGTACGTTTTTTCCACGTGTCTTGACATCCAATGTATCCCTGCAAAGTTTGGTGAAGATCTGAGTATGTAGTTTTTGACCTTATCTGGAACCTCCCATCTGAAAATTTGAAAATTCCTAAAAAATCCGTCCAAAATCTTGATGACCCCAATCTCTTGTTTTGTACGTTTTTTCCACGTGTCTTGACATTCAATGTATCCCTGCAAAGTTTGGTGAAGATCTGAGTATGTAGTTTTTGACCTTATATGGAACCTCCTTTCTGAAAATTTGAAAATTCTTAAAAAATTCGTCCAAAATCTTGATGACCCCAATCTCTTGTTTTGTACGTTTTTTCCACGTGTCTTGACATCCAATGTATCCCTGCAAAGTTTGGTGAAGATCTGAGTTTGTAGTTTTTGACCTTATATGGAACCTCCTTTCTGAAAATTTGAGAATTCTTAAAAAATTCGTCCAAAATCTTGATGTCTCCAATCTCTTGTTTTGTACGTTTTTTCCACGTGTCTTGACATCCAATGTATCCATGCAAAGTTTGGTGAAGATCTGAGTATGTCGTTTTTGACCTTATCTGGAACCTCCCATCTGAAAATTTGAAAATTCTTAAAAAATTCGTCGAAAATCTTGATGTCTCCAATCTCTTGTTTTGTACGTTTTTTCCACGTGTCTTGACATGCAAAGTATCCCTGCAACGTTTGGTGAAGATCTGAGTATGTAGTTTTTGACCTTATCTGGAACCTCCTATCTGAAAATTTGAAAATTCTTCAAAAATTCGTCGAAAATCTTGATGTCTCCAATCTCTTGTTTTGTACGTTTTTTCCACGTGTCTTGACATCCAATGTATCCCTGCAATGTTTGGTTGAGATCTGAGTATGTAGTTTTTGACCTTATCTGGAACCTCCTATCTGAAAATTTGAAAATTCTTCAAAAATTCGTCCAAAATCTTGATGTCTCCAATCTCTTGTTTTGTACGTTTTTTCCACGTGTCTCGACCTCCAATGTATCCCTGCAAAGTTTGGTGAAGATCTGAGTATGTCGTTTTTGACCTTATCTGGAACATCCTTTCTGAAAATTTGAAAATTCTTAAAAAATTCGTCGAAAATCTTGATGTCTCCAATCTCTTGTTTTGTACGTTTTTTCCACGTGTCTTGACATCCAATGTATCCCTGCAAAGTTTGGTGAAGATCTGAGTATGTAGTTTTTGACCTTATATGGAACCTCCTATCTGAAAATTTGAAAATTCTTAAAAAATTCGTCCAAAATCTTGATGTCACCAATCCTATGTTTTGTATGTTTTTTCCACGTGTCTTGACATCCAATGTATCCATGCAAAGTTTGGTGAAGATCTGAGTATGTCGTTTTTGACCTTATCTGGAACCTCCCATCTGAAAATTTGAAAATTCTTAAAAAATTCGTCGAAAATCTTGATGTCTCCGATCTCTTGTTTTGTACGTTTTTTCCACGTGTCTTGACATGCAAAGTATTCCTGCAAAGTTTGGTGAAGATCTGACTATGTAGTTTTTGACCTCATCTGGAACCTCCTATCTGAAAATTTGAAAATTCTTTAAAAATTCGTCCAAAATATTGATGTCTCCAATCTCTTGTTTTGTACGTTTTTTCCACGTGTCTTGACATCCAATGTATCCCTGCAATGTTTGATGAAGATCTGAGTATGTAGTTTTTGACCTTATCTGGAACCTCCCATCTGAAAATTTGAAAATTCCTAAAAAATCCGTCCAAAATCTTGATGACCCCAATCTCTTGTTTTGTACGTTTCTTCCACGTGTCTTGACATCCAATGTATCCCTGCAAAGTTTGGTGAAGATCTGAGTATGTAGTTTTTGACCTTATCTGGAACCTCCTATCTGAAAATTTGAAAATTCTTAAAAAATTCGTCCAAAACCTTGATGTCTCCAATCTCTTGTTTTGTACGTTTTTTCCACGTGTCTTGATATCCAATGTATCCCTGCAAAGTTTGGTGAAGATCTGAGTATGTCGTTTTTGACCTTATCTGGAACATCCTTTCTGAAAATTTGAAAATTGTTAAAAAATTCGTCCAAAATCTTGATGTCTACAATCTCTTTTTTGTACGTTTTTTCCACGTGTCTTGACATCCAATGTATCCCTGCAAAGTTTGGTGAAGATCTGAGTATGTAGTTTTTGACCTTATCTGGAACCTCCCATCTGAAAATTTGAAAATTCTTAAAAAATTCGACCAAAATCTTGATGTCTCCAATCTTTTGTTTTGTACGTTTTTTCCACGTGTCTTGACACATAATGTATCCATGCAAAGTTTGGTGAAGATCTGAGTATGTAGTTTTTGACCTTATATGGAACCTCCTATCTGAAAATTTGAAAATTCTTAAAAAATTCGTCCAAAATCTTGATGTCTCCAATCTCTTGTTTTGTACGTTTTTTCCACGTGTCTTGACATCCAATGTATCCCTGCAAAGTTTGGTGAAGATCTGAGTATGTAGTTTTTGACCTTATCTGGAACCTCCCATCTGAAAATTTGAAAATTCCTAAAAAATCCGTGCAAAATCTTGATGACCCCAATCTCTTGTTTTGTACGTTTTTTCCACGTGTCTTGACATCCAATGTATCCATGCAAAGTTTGGTGAAGATCTGAGTATGTCGTTTTTGACCTTATCTGGAACCTCCCATCTGAAAATTTGAAAATTCTTAAAAAATTCGTCGAAAATCTTGATGTCTCCAATCTCTTGTTTTGTACGTTTTTTCCACGTGTCTTGACATGCAAAGTATCCCTGCAACGTTTGGTGAAGATCTGAGTATGTAGTTTTTGACCTTATCTGGAACCTCCTATCTGAAAATTTGAAAATTCTTCAAAAATTCGTCGAAAATCTTGATGTCTCCAATCTCTTGTTTTGTACGTTTTTTCCACGTGTCTTGACATCCAATGTATCCCTGCAATGTTTGGTGGAGATCTGAGTATGTAGTTTTTGACCTTATCTGGGACTTCCTATCAGAAAATTTGAAAATTCTTCAAAAATTCGTCCAAAATCTTGATGTCTCCAATCTCTTGTTTTGTACGTTTTTTCCACGTGTCTCGACCTCCAATGTATCCCTGCAAAGTTTGGTGAAGATCTGAGTATGTCGTTTTTGACCTTATCTGGAACATCCTTTCTGAAAATTTGAAAATTCTTAAAAAATTCGTCGAAAATCTTGATGTCTCCAATCTCTTGTTTTGTACGTTTTTTCCACGTGTCTTGACATCCAATGTATCCCTGCAAAGTTTGGTGAAGATCTGAGTATGTAGTTTTTGACCTTATACGGAACCTCCTTTCTGAAAATTTGAAAATTCTCAAAAAATTCGTCCATAATCTTGATGTCTCCAATCTCTTGTTTTGTACGTTTTTTCCACGTGTCTTGACATCCAATGTATCCCTGCAAAGTTTGGTGAAGATCTGAGTATGTAGTTTTTGACCTTATATGGAACCTCCTATCTGAAAATTTGAAAATTCTTAAAAAATTCGTCCAAAATCTTGATGTCACCAATCCTATGTTTTGTATGTTTTTTCCACGTGTCTTGACATCCAATGTATCCATGCAAAGTTTGGTGAAGATCTGAGTATGTCGTTTTTGACCTTATCTGGAACCTCCCATCTGAAAATTTGAAAATTCTTAAAAAATTCGTCGAAAATCTTGATGTCTCCGATCTCTTGTTTTGTACGTTTTTTCCACGTGTCTTGACATGCAAAGTATTCCTGCAAAGTTTGGTGAAGATCTGAGTATGTAGTTTTTGACCTCATCTGGAACCTCCTATCTGAAAATTTGAAAATTCTTAAAAAATTCGTCCAAAATTTTGATGTCTCCAATCTCTTGTTTTGTACGTTTTTTCCACGTGTCTTGACATCCAATGTATCCCTGCAATGTTTGGTGAAGATCTGAGTATGTAGTTTTTGACCTTATCTGGAACCTCCCATCTGAAAATTTGAAAATTCCTAAAAAATCCGTCCAAAATCTTGATGACCCCAATCTCTTGTTTTGTACGTTTTTTCCACGTGTCTTGACATCCAATGTATCCCTGCAAAGTTTGGTGAAGATCTGAGTATGTAGTTTTTGACCTTATCTGGAACCTCCTATCTGAAAATTTGAAAATTCTTAAAAAATTCGTCCAAAATCTTGATGTCTCCAATCTCTTGTTTTGTACGTTTTTTCCACGTGTCTTGATATCCAATGTATCCCTGCAAAGTTTGGTGAAGATCTGAGTATGTCGTTTTTGACCTTATCTGGAACATCCTTTCTGAAAATTTGAAAATTGTTAAAAAATTCGTCCAAAATCTTGATGTCTCCAATCTCTTTTTTGTACGTTTTTTCCACGTGTCTTGACATCCAATGTATCCCTGCAAAGTTTGGTGAAGATCTGAGTATGTAGTTTTTGACCTTATCTGGAACCTCCCATCTGAAAATTTGAAAATTCTTAAAAAATTCGACCAAAATCTTGATGTCTTCAATCTTTTGTTTTGTACGTTTTTTCCACGTGTCTTGACACATAATGTATCCATGCAAAGTTTGGTGAAGATCTGAGTATGTAGTTTTTGACCTTATATGAAACCTCCTATCTGAAAATTTGAAAATTCTTAAAAAATTCGTCCAAAATCTTGATGTCTCCAATCTCTTGTTTTGTACGTTTTTTCCACGTGTCTTGACATCCAATGTATCCCTGCAAAGTTTGGTGAAGATCTGAGTATGTAGTTTTTGACCTTATCTGGAACCTCCCATCTGAAAATTTGAAAATTCCTAAAAAATCCGTGCAAAATCTTGATGACCCCAATCTCTTGTTTTGTACGTTTTTTCCACGTGTCTTGACATCCAATGTATTCCTGCAATGTTTGGTGAAGATCTGAGTATGTAGTTTTTGACCTTATATGGAACCTCCTATCTGAAAATTTGAAAATTCTTAAAAAATTCGACCAAAATCTTGATGTTCCGAATCCTATGTTTTGTATGTTTTTTCCACGTGTCTTGATATCCAATGTATCCATGCATGTTTGGTGAAGATCTGAGTATGTAGTTTTTGACCTTATATTGAACCTCCCATCTGAAAATTTGAAAATTCTTAAAAAATTCGTCCAAAATCTTGATGACCCCAATCTCTTGTTTTGTACGTTTTTTCCACGTGTCTTGACATCCAAAGTATCCCTGCAAAGTTTGGTGAAGATCTGAGTATGTAGTTTTTGACCTTATATGGAACCTCCTTTCTGAAAATTTGAGAATTCTTAAAAAATTCGTCCAAAATCTTGATGTCTCCAATCTCTTGTTTTGTACGTTTTTTCCACGTGTCTTGACATCCAATGTATCCATGCAAAGTTTGGTGAAGATCTGAGTATGTCGTTTTTGACCTTATCTGGAACCTCCCATCTGAAAATTTGAAAATTCTTAAAAAATTCGTCGAAAATCTTGATGTCTCCAATCTTTTGTTTTGTACGTTTTTTCCACGTGTCTTGACATGCAAAGTATCCCTGCAACGTTTGGTGAAGATCTGAGTATGTAGTTTTTGACCTTATCTGGAACCTCCTATCTGAAAATTTGAAAATTCTTCAAAAATTCGTCGAAAATCTTGATGTCTCCAATCTCTTGTTTTGTACGTTTTTTCGACGTGTCTTGACATCCAATGTATCCATGCAAAGTTTGGTGAAGATCTGAGTATGTCGTTTTTGACCTTATCTGGAACCTCCCATCTGAAAATTTGAAAATTCTTAAAAAATTCGTCGAAAATCTTGATGTCTCCGATCTCTTGTTTTGTACGTTTTTTCCACGTGTCTTGACATGCAAAGTATTCCTGCAAAGTTTGGTGAAGATCTGACTATGTAGTTTTTGACCTCATCTGGAACCTCCTATCTGAAAATTTGAAAATTCTTTAAAAATTCGTCCAAAATATTGATGTCTCCAATCTCTTGTTTTGTACGTTTTTTCCACGTGTCTTGACATCCAATGTATCCCTGCAATGTTTGGTGAAGATCTGAGTATGTAGTTTTTGACCTTATCTGGAACCTCCCATCTGAAAATTTGAAAATTCCTAAAAAATCCGTCCAAAATCTTGATGACCCCAATCTCTTGTTTTGTACGTTTCTTCCACGTGTCTTGACATCCAATGTATCCCTGCAAAGTTTGGTGAAGATCTGAGTATGTAGTTTTTGACCTTATCTGGAACCTCCTATCTGAAAATTTGAAAATTCTTAAAAAATTCGTCCAAAATCTTGATGTCTCCAATCTCTTGTTTTGTACGTTTTTTCCACGTGTCTTGATATCCAATGTATCCCTGCAAAGTTTGGTGAAGATCTGAGTATGTCGTTTTTGACCTTATCTGGAACATCCTTTCTGAAAATTTGAAAATTGTTAAAAAATTCGTCCAAAATCTTGATATCTCCAATCTCTTTTTTGTACGTTTTTTCCACGTGTCTTGACATCCAATGTATCCCTGCAAAGTTTGGTGAAGATCTGAGTATGTAGTTTTTGACCTTATCTGGAACCTCCCATCTGAAAATTTGAAAATTCTTAAAAAATTCGACCAAAATCTTGATGTCTCCAATCTTTTGTTTTGTACGTTTTTTCCACGTGTCTTGACACATAATGTATCCATGCAAAGTTTGGTGAAGATCTGAGTATGTAGTTTTTGACCTTATATGGAACCTCCTATCTGAAAATTTGAAAATTCTTAAAAAATTCGTCCAAAATCTTGATGTCTCCAATCTCTTGTTTTGTACGTTTTTTCCACGTGTCTTGACATCCAATGTATCCCTGCAAAGTTTGGTGAAGATCTGAGTATGTAGTTTTTGACCTTATCTGGAACCTCCCATCTGAAAATTTGAAAATTCCTAAAAAATCCGTGCAAAATCTTGATGACCCCAATCTCTTGTTTTGTACGTTTTTTCCACGTGTCTTGACATCCAATGTATCCATGCAAAGTTTGGTGAAGATCTGAGTATGTCGTTTTTGACCTTATCTGGAACCTCCCATCTGAAAATTTGAAAATTCTTAAAAAATTCGTCGAAAATCTTGATGTCTCCAATCTCTTGTTTTGTACGTTTTTTCCACGTGTCTTGACATCCAATGTATCCCTGCAAAGTTTGGTGAAGATCTGAGTATGTAGTTTTTGACCTTATCTGGAACCTCCCATCTGAAAATTTGAAAATTCCTAAAAAATCCGTGCAAAATCTTGATGACCCCAATCTCTTGTTTTGTACGTTTTTTCCACGTGTCTTGACATCCAATGTATCCATGCAAAGTTTGGTGAAGATCTGAGTATGTCGTTTTTGACCTTATCTGGAACCTCCCATCTGAAAATTTGAAAATTCCTAAAAAATCCGTGCAAAATCTTGATGACCCCAATCTCTTGTTTTGTACGTTTTTTCCACGTGTCTTGACATCCAATGTATTCCTGCAATGTTTGGTGAAGATCTGAGTATGTAGTTTTTGACCTTATATGGAACCTCCTATCTGAAAATTTGAAAATTCTTAAAAAATTCGACCAAAATCTTGATGTTCCGAATCCTATGTTTTGTATGTTTTTTCCACGTGTCTTGATATCCAATGTATCCATGCATGTTTGGTGAAGATCTGAGTATGTAGTTTTTGACCTTATATTGAACCTCCCATCTGAAAATTTGAAAATTCTTAAAAAATTCGTCCAAAATCTTGATGACCCCAATCTCTTGTTTTGTACGTTTTTTCCACGTGTCTTGACATCCAAAGTATCCCTGCAAAGTTTGGTGAAGATCTGAGTATGTAGTTTTTGACCTTATATGGAACCTCCTTTCTGAAAATTTGAGAATTCTTAAAAAATTCGTCCAAAATCTTGATGTCTCCAATCTCTTGTTTTGTACGTTTTTTCCACGTGTCTTGACATCCAATGTATCCATGCAAAGTTTGGTGAAGATCTGAGTATGTCGTTTTTGACCTTATCTGGAACCTCCCATCTGAAAATTTGAAAATTCTTAAAAAATTCGTCGAAAATCTTGATGTCTCCAATCTTTTGTTTTGTACGTTTTTTCCACGTGTCTTGACATGCAAAGTATCCCTGCAACGTTTGGTGAAGATCTGAGTATGTAGTTTTTGACCTTATCTGGAACCTCCTATCTGAAAATTTGAAAATTCTTCAAAAATTCGTCGAAAATCTTGATGTCTCCAATCTCTTGTTTTGTACGTTTTTTCGACGTGTCTTGACATCCAATGTATCCATGCAAAGTTTGGTGAAGATCTGAGTATGTCGTTTTTGACCTTATCTGGAACCTCCCATCTGAAAATTTGAAAATTCTTAAAAAATTCGTCGAAAATCTTGATGTCTCCGATCTCTTGTTTTGTACGTTTTTTCCACGTGTCTTGACATGCAAAGTATTCCTGCAAAGTTTGGTGAAGATCTGACTATGTAGTTTTTGACCTCATCTGGAACCTCCTATCTGAAAATTTGAAAATTCTTTAAAAATTCGTCCAAAATATTGATGTCTCCAATCTCTTGTTTTGTACGTTTTTTCCACGTGTCTTGACATCCAATGTATCCCTGCAATGTTTGGTGAAGATCTGAGTATGTAGTTTTTGACCTTATCTGGAACCTCCCATCTGAAAATTTGAAAATTCCTAAAAAATCCGTCCAAAATCTTGATGACCCCAATCTCTTGTTTTGTACGTTTCTTCCACGTGTCTTGACATCCAATGTATCCCTGCAAAGTTTGGTGAAGATCTGAGTATGTAGTTTTTGACCTTATCTGGAACCTCCTATCTGAAAATTTGAAAATTCTTAAAAAATTCGTCCAAAATCTTGATGTCTCCAATCTCTTGTTTTGTACGTTTTTTCCACGTGTCTTGATATCCAATGTATCCCTGCAAAGTTTGGTGAAGATCTGAGTATGTCGTTTTTGACCTTATCTGGAACATCCTTTCTGAAAATTTGAAAATTGTTAAAAAATTCGTCCAAAATCTTGATATCTCCAATCTCTTTTTTGTACGTTTTTTCCACGTGTCTTGACATCCAATGTATCCCTGCAAAGTTTGGTGAAGATCTGAGTATGTAGTTTTTGACCTTATCTGGAACCTCCCATCTGAAAATTTGAAAATTCTTAAAAAATTCGACCAAAATCTTGATGTCTCCAATCTTTTGTTTTGTACGTTTTTTCCACGTGTCTTGACACATAATGTATCCATGCAAAGTTTGGTGAAGATCTGAGTATGTAGTTTTTGACCTTATATGGAACCTCCTATCTGAAAATTTGAAAATTCTTAAAAAATTCGTCCAAAATCTTGATGTCTCCAATCTCTTGTTTTGTACGTTTTTTCCACGTGTCTTGACATCCAATGTATCCCTGCAAAGTTTGGTGAAGATCTGAGTATGTAGTTTTTGACCTTATCTGGAACCTCCCATCTGAAAATTTGAAAATTCCTAAAAAATCCGTGCAAAATCTTGATGACCCCAATCTCTTGTTTTGTACGTTTTTTCCACGTGTCTTGACATCCAATGTATCCATGCAAAGTTTGGTGAAGATCTGAGTATGTCGTTTTTGACCTTATCTGGAACCTCCCATCTGAAAATTTGAAAATTCTTAAAAAATTCGTCGAAAATCTTGATGTCTCCAATCCCTTGTTTTGTACGTTTTTTCCACGTGTCTTGACATGCAAAGTATCCCTGCAACGTTTGGTGAAGATCTGAGTATGTAGTTTTTGACCTTATCTGGAACCTCCTATCTGAAAATTTGAAAATTCTTCAAAAATTCGTCGAAAATCTTGATGTCTCCAATCTCTTGTTTTGTACGTTTTTTCCACGTGTCTTGACATCCAATGTATCCCTGCAATGTTTGGTGGAGATCTGAGTATGTAGTTTTTGACCTTATCTGGGACTTCCTATCAGAAAATTTGAAAATTCTTCAAAAATTCGTCCAAAATCTTGATGTCTCCAATCTCTTGTTTTGTACGTTTTTTCCACGTGTCTCGACCTCCAATGTATCCCTGCAAAGTTTGGTGAAGATCTGAGTATGTCGTTTTTGACCTTATCTGGAACATCCTTTCTGAAAATTTGAAAATTCTTAAAAAATTCGTCGAAAATCTTGATGTCTCCAATCTCTTGTTTTGTACGTTTTTTCCACGTGTCTTGACATCCAATGTATCCCTGCAAAGTTTGGTGAAGATCTGAGTATGTAGTTTTTGACCTTATACGGAACCTCCTTTCTGAAAATTTGAAAATTCTCAAAAAATTCGTCCATAATCTTGATGTCTCCAATCTCTTGTTTTGTACGTTTTTTCCACGTGTCTTGACATCCAATGTATCCCTGCAAAGTTTGGTGAAGATCTGAGTATGTAGTTTTTGACCTTATATGGAACCTCCTATCTGAAAATTTGAAAATTCTTAAAAAATTCGTCCAAAATCTTGATGTCACCAATCCTATGTTTTGTATGTTTTTTCCACGTGTCTTGACATCCAATGTATCCATGCAAAGTTTGGTGAAGATCTGAGTATGTCGTTTTTGACCTTATCTGGAACCTCCCATCTGAAAATTTGAAAATTCTTAAAAAATTCGTCGAAAATCTTGATGTCTCCGATCTCTTGTTTTGTACGTTTTTTCCACGTGTCTTGACATGCAAAGTATTCCTGCAAAGTTTGGTGAAGATCTGAGTATGTAGTTTTTGACCTCATCTGGAACCTCCTATCTGAAAATTTGAAAATTCTTAAAAAATTCGTCCAAAATTTTGATGTCTCCAATCTCTTGTTTTGTACGTTTTTTCCACGTGTCTTGACATCCAATGTATCCCTGCAATGTTTGGTGAAGATCTGAGTATGTAGTTTTTGACCTTATCTGGAACCTCCCATCTGAAAATTTGAAAATTCCTAAAAAATCCGTCCAAAATCTTGATGACCCCAATCTCTTGTTTTGTACGTTTTTTCCACGTGTCTTGACATCCAATGTATCCCTGCAAAGTTTGGTGAAGATCTGAGTATGTAGTTTTTGACCTTATCTGGAACCTCCTATCTGAAAATTTGAAAATTCTTAAAAAATTCGTCCAAAATCTTGATGTCTCCAATCTCTTGTTTTGTACGTTTTTTCCACGTGTCTTGATATCCAATGTATCCCTGCAAAGTTTGGTGAAGATCTGAGTATGTCGTTTTTGACCTTATCTGGAACATCCTTTCTGAAAATTTGAAAATTGTTAAAAAATTCGTCCAAAATCTTGATGTCTCCAATCTCTTTTTTGTACGTTTTTTCCACGTGTCTTGACATCCAATGTATCCCTGCAAAGTTTGGTGAAGATCTGAGTATGTAGTTTTTGACCTTATCTGGAACCTCCCATCTGAAAATTTGAAAATTCTTAAAAAATTCGACCAAAATCTTGATGTCTTCAATCTTTTGTTTTGTACGTTTTTTCCACGTGTCTTGACACATAATGTATCCATGCAAAGTTTGGTGAAGATCTGAGTATGTAGTTTTTGACCTTATATGGAACCTCCTATCTGAAAATTTGAAAATTCTTAAAAAATTCGTCCAAAATCTTGATGTCTCCAATCTCTTGTTTTGTACGTTTTTTCCACGTGTCTTGACATCCAATGTATCCCTGCAAAGTTTGGTGAAGATCTGAGTATGTAGTTTTTGACCTTATCTGGAACCTCCCATCTGAAAATTTGAAAATTCCTAAAAAATCCGTGCAAAATCTTGATGACCCCAATCTCTTGTTTTGTACGTTTTTTCCACGTGTCTTGACATCCAATGTATTCCTGCAATGTTTGGTGAAGATCTGAGTATGTAGTTTTTGACCTTATATGGAACCTCCTATCTGAAAATTTGAAAATTCTTAAAAAATTCGACCAAAATCTTGATGTTCCGAATCCTATGTTTTGTATGTTTTTTCCACGTGTCTTGACATCCAATGTATCCATGCAAAGTTTGGTGAAGATCTGAGTATGTAGTTTTTGACCTTATATTGAACCTCCCATCTGAAAATTTGAAAATTCTTAAAAAATTCGTCCAAAATCTTGATGACCCCAATCTCTTGTTTTGTACGTTTTTTCCACGTGTCTTGACATCCAAAGTATCCCTGCAAAGTTTGGTGAAGATCTGAGTATGTAGTTTTTGACCTTATATGGAACCTCCTTTCTGAAAATTTGAGAATTCTTAAAAAATTCGTCCAAAATCTTGATGTCTCCAATCTCTTGTTTTGTACGTTTTTTCCACGTGTCTTGACATCCAATGTATCCATGCAAAGTTTGGTGAAGATCTGAGTATGTCGTTTTTGACCTTATCTGGAACCTCCCATCTGAAAATTTGAAAATTCTTAAAAAATTCGTCGAAAATCTTGATGTCTCCAATCTTTTGTTTTGTACGTTTTTTCCACGTGTCTTGACATGCAAAGTATCCCTGCAACGTTTGGTGAAGATCTGAGTATGTAGTTTTTGACCTTATCTGGAACCTCCTATCTGAAAATTTGAAAATTCTTCAAAAATTCGTCGAAAATCTTGATGTCTCCAATCTCTTGTTTTGTACGTTTTTTCGACGTGTCTTGACATCCAATGTATTCCTGCAATGTTTGGTGGAGATCTGAGTATGTAGTTTTAGACCTTATCTGGAACCTCCTATCTGAAAATTTGAAAATTCTTCAAAAATTCGTCCAAAATCTTGATGTCTCCAATCTCTTGTTTTGTACGTTTTTTCCACGTGTCTCGACCTCCAATGGATCCCTGCAAAGTTTGGTGAAGATCTGAGTATGTCGTTTTTGACCTTATCTGGAACATCCTTTCTGAAAATTTGAAAATTCTTAAAAAATTCGTCGAAAATCTTGATGTCTCCAATCTCTTGTTTTGTACGTTTTTTCCACGTGTCTTGACATCCAATGTATCCCTGCAAAGTTTGGTGAAGATCTGAGTATGTAGTTTTTGACCTTATCTGGAACCTCCTATCTGAAAATTTGAAAATTCTTAAAAAATTCGTCCAAAATCTTGATGTCTCCAATCTCTTGTTTTGTACGTTTTTTCCACGTGTCTTGATATCCAATGTATCCCTGCAAAGTTTGGTGAAGATCTGAGTATGTCGTTTTTGACCTTATCTGGAACATTCTTTCTGAAAATTTGAAAATTGTTAAAAAATTCGTCCAAAATCTTGATGTCTCCAATATCTTTTTTGTACGTTTTTTCCACGTGTCTTGACATCCAATGTATCCCTGCAAAGTTTGGTGAAGATCTGAGTATGTAGTTTTTGACCTTTTCTGGAACCTCCCATCTGAAAATTTGAAAATTCTTAAAAAATTCGACCAAAATCTTGATGTCTCCAATCTTTTGTTTTGTACGTTTTTTCCACGTGTCTTGACACATAATGTATCCATGCAAAGTTTGGTGAAGATCTGAGTATGTAGTTTTTGACCTTATATGGAACCTCCTATCTGAAAATTTGAAAATTCTTAAAAAATTCGTCCAAAATCTTGATGTCTCCAATCTCTTGTTTTGTACGTTTTTTCCACGTGTCTTGACATCCAATGTATCCCTGCAAAGTTTGGTGAAGATCTGAGTATGTAGTTTTTGACCTTATCTGGAACCTCCCATCTGAAAATTTGAAAATTCCTAAAAAATCCGTGCAAAATCTTGATGACCCCAATCTCTTGTTTTGTACGTTTTTTCCACGTGTCTTGACATCCAATGTATTCCTGCAATGTTTGGTGAAGATCTGAGTATGTAGTTTTTGACCTTATATGGAACCTCCTATCTGAAAATTTGAGAATTCTTAAAAAATTCGTCCAAAATCTTGATGTCTCCAATCTCTTGTTTTGTACGTTTTTTCCACGTGTCTTGACATCCAATGTATTCCTGCAATGTTTGGTGGAGATCTGAGTATGTAGTTTTAGACCTTATCTGGAAGCTCCTATCTGAAAATTTGAAAATTCTTCAAAAATTCGTCCAAAATCTTGATGTCTCCAATCTCTTGTTTTGTACGTTTTTTCCACGTGTCTCGACCTCCAATGGATCCCTGCAAAGTTTGGTGAAGATCTGAGTATGTCGTTTTTGACCTTATCTGGAACATCCTTTCTGAAAATTTGAAAATTCTTAAAAAATTCGTCGAAAATCTTGATGTCTCCAATCTCTTGTTTTGTACGTTTTTTCCACGTGTCTCGACCTCCAATGGATCCCTGCAAAGTTTGGTGAAGATCTGAGTATGTCGTTTTTGACCTTATCTGGAACCTCCCATCTGAAAATTTGAAAATTCTTAAAAAATTCGTCGAAAATCTTGATGTCTCCGATCTCTTGTTTTGTACGTTTTTTCCACGTGTCTTGACATGCAAAGTATTCCTGCAAAGTTTGGTGAAGATCTGAGTATGTAGTTTTTGACCTCATCTGGAACCTCCTATCTGAAAATTTGAAAATTCTTAAAAAATTCGTCCAAAATCTTGATGTCTCCAATCTCTTGTTTTGTACGTTTTTTCCACGTGTCTTGACATCCAATGTATCCCTGCAATGTTTGGTGAAGATCTGAGTATGTAGTTTTTGACCTTATCTGGAACCTCCCATCTGAAAATTTGAAAATTCCTAAAAAATCCGTCCAAAATCTTGATGACCCCAATCTCTTGTTTTGTACGTTTTTTCCACGTGTCTTGACATCCAATGTATTCCTGCAATGTTTGGTGAAGATCTGAGTATGTAGTTTTTGACCTTATATGGAACCTCCTATCTGAAAATTTGAAAATTCTTAAAAAATTCGACCAAAATCTTGATGTTCCGAATCCTATGTTTTGTATGTTTTTTCCACGTGTCTTGACATCCAATGTATCCATGCAAAGTTTGGTGAAGATCTGAGTATGTAGTTTTTGACCTTATATTGAACCTCCCATCTGAAAATTTGAAAATTCTTAAAAAATTCGTCCAAAATCTTGATGACCCCAATCTCTTGTTTTGTACGTTTTTTCCACGTGTCTTGACATCCAAAGTATCCCTGCAAAGTTTGGTGAAGATCTGAGTATGTAGTTTTTGACCTTATATGGAACCTCCTTTCTGAAAATTTGAGAATTCTTAAAAAATTCGTCCAAAATCTTGATGTCTCCAATCTCTTGTTTTGTACGTTTTTTCCACGTGTCTTGACATCCAATGTATCCATGCAAAGTTTGGTGAAGATCTGAGTATGTCGTTTTTGACCTTATCTGGAACCTCCCATCTGAAAATTTGAAAATTCTTAAAAAATTCGTCGAAAATCTTGATGTCTCCAATCTTTTGTTTTGTACGTTTTTTCCACGTGTCTTGACATGCAAAGTATCCCTGCAACGTTTGGTGAAGATCTGAGTATGTAGTTTTTGACCTTATCTGGAACCTCCTATCTGAAAATTTGAAAATTCTTCAAAAATTCGTCGAAAATCTTGATGTCTCCAATCTCTTGTTTTGTACGTTTTTTCCACGTGTCTTGACATCCAATGTATTCCTGCAATGTTTGGTGGAGATCTGAGTATGTAGTTTTAGACCTTATCTGGAACCTCCTATCTGAAAATTTGAAAATTCTTCAAAAATTCGTCCAAAATCTTGATGTCTCCAATCTCTTGTTTTGTACGTTTTTTCCACGTGTCTCGACCTCCAATGGATCCCTGCAAAGTTTGGTGAAGATCTGAGTATGTCGTTTTTGACCTTATCTGGAACATCCTTTCTGAAAATTTGAAAATTCTTAAAAAATTCGTCGAAAATCTTGATGTCTCCAATCTCTTGTTTTGTACGTTTTTTCCACGTGTCTTGACATCCAATGTATCCCTGCAAAGTTTGGTGAAGATCTGAGTATGTAGTTTTTGACCTTATCTGGAACCTCCTATCTGAAAATTTGAAAATTCTTAAAAAATTCGTCCAAAATCTTGATGTCTCCAATCTCTTGTTTTGTACGTTTTTTCCACGTGTCTTGATATCCAATGTATCCCTGCAAAGTTTGGTGAAGATCTGAGTATGTCGTTTTTGACCTTATCTGGAACATTCTTTCTGAAAATTTGAAAATTGTTAAAAAATTCGTCCAAAATCTTGATGTCTCCAATCTCTTTTTTGTACGTTTTTTCCACGTGTCTTGACATCCAATGTATCCCTGCAAAGTTTGGTGAAGATCTGAGTATGTAGTTTTTGACCTTATCTGGAACCTCCCATCTGAAAATTTGAAAATTCTTAAAAAATTCGACCAAAATCTTGATGTCTCCAATCTTTTGTTTTGTACGTTTTTTCCACGTGTCTTGACACATAATGTATCCATGCAAAGTTTGGTGAAGATCTGAGTATGTAGTTTTTGACCTTATATGGAACCTCCTATCTGAAAATTTGAAAATTCTTAAAAAATTCGTCCAAAATCTTGATGTCTCCAATCTCTTGTTTTGTACGTTTTTTCCACGTGTCTTGACATCCAATGTATCCCTGCAAAGTTTGGTGAAGATCTGAGTATGTAGTTTTTGACCTTATCTGGAACCTCCCATCTGAAAATTTGAAAATTCCTAAAAAATCCGTGCAAAATCTTGATGACCCCAATCTCTTGTTTTGTACGTTTTTTCCACGTGTCTTGACATCCAATGTATTCCTGCAATGTTTGGTGAAGATCTGAGTATGTAGTTTTTGACCTTATATGGAACCTCCTATCTGAAAATTTGAGAATTCTTAAAAAATTCGTCCAAAATCTTGATGTCTCCAATCTCTTGTTTTGTACGTTTTTTCCACGTGTCTTGACATCCAATGTATTCCTGCAATGTTTGGTGGAGATCTGAGTATGTAGTTTTAGACCTTATCTGGAAGCTCCTATCTGAAAATTTGAAAATTCTTCAAAAATTCGTCCAAAATCTTGATGTCTCCAATCTCTTGTTTTGTACGTTTTTTCCACGTGTCTCGACCTCCAATGGATCCCTGCAAAGTTTGGTGAAGATCTGAGTATGTCGTTTTTGACCTTATCTGGAACATCCTTTCTGAAAATTTGAAAATTCTTAAAAAATTCGTCGAAAATCTTGATGTCTCCAATCTCTTGTTTTGTACGTTTTTTCCACGTGTCTCGACCTCCAATGGATCCCTGCAAAGTTTGGTGAAGATCTGAGTATGTCGTTTTTGACCTTATCTGGAACCTCCCATCTGAAAATTTGAAAATTCTTAAAAAATTCGTCGAAAATCTTGATGTCTCCGATCTCTTGTTTTGTACGTTTTTTCCACGTGTCTTGACATGCAAAGTATTCCTGCAAAGTTTGGTGAAGATCTGAGTATGTAGTTTTTGAACTCATCTGGAACCTCCTATCTGAAAATTTGAAAATTCTTAAAAAATTCGTCCAAAATCTTGATGTCTCCAATCTCTTGTTTTGTACGTTTTTTCCACGTGTCTTGACATCCAATGTATCCCTGCAATGTTTGGTGAAGATCTGAGTATGTAGTTTTTGACCTTATCTGGAACCTCCCATCTGAAAATTTGAAAATTCCTAAAAAATCCGTCCAAAATCTTGATGACCCCAATCTCTTGTTTTGTACGTTTTTTCCACGTGTCTTGACATCCAATGTATCCCTGCAAAGTTTGGTGAAGATCTGAGTATGTAGTTTTTGATCTTATCTGGAACCTCCTATCTGAAAATTTGAAAATTCTTAAAAAATTCGTCCAAAATCTTGATGTCTCCAATCTCTTGTTTTGTACGTTTTTTCCACGTGTCTTGACATCCAATGTATCCCTGCAAAGTTTGGTGAAGATCTGAGTATGTAGTTTTTGACCTTATCTGGAACCTCCCATCTGAAAATTTGAAAATTCTTAAAAAATTCGACCAATATCTTGATGTCTCCAATCTCTTGTTTTGTACGTTTTTTCCACGTGTCTTGACACATAATGTATCCATGCAAAGTTTGGTGAAGATCTGAGTATGTAGTTTTTGACCTTATATGGAACCTCCTATCTGAAAATTTAAAAATTCTTAAAAAATTCGTCCAAAATCTTGATGTCTCCAATCTCTTGTTTTGTACGTTTTTTCCACGTGTCTTGACATCCAATGTATCCCTGCAAAGTTTGGTGAAGATCTGAGTATGTAGTTTTTGACCTTATCTGGAACCTCCCATCTGAAAATTTGAAAATTCCTAAAAAATCCGTCCAAAATCTTGATGACCTCAATCTCTTGTTTTGTACGTTTTTTCCACGTGTCTTGACATTCAATGTATCCCTGCAAAGTTTGGTGAAGATCTGATTATGTAGTTTTTGACCTTATATGGAACCTCCTTTCTGAAAATTTGAAAATTCTTAAAAAATTCGTCCAAAATCTTGATGACCCCAATCTCTTGTTTTGTACGTTTTTTCCACGTGTCTTGACATCCAATGTATCCCTGCAAAGTTTGGTGAAGATCTGAGTTTGTAGTTTTTGACCTTATATGGAACCTCCTTTCTGAAAATTTGAGAATTCTTAAAAAATTCGTCCAAAATCTTGATGTCTCCAATCTCTTGTTTTGTACGTTTTTTCCACGTGTCTTGACATCCAATGTATCCATGCAAAGTTTGGTGAAGATCTGAGTATGTTGTATTTGACCTTATCTGGAACCTCCCATCTGAAAATTTGAAAATTCTTAAAAAATTCGTCGAAAATCTTGATGTCTCCAATCTCTTGTTTTGTACGTTTTTTCCACGTGTCTTGACATGCAAAGTATCCCTGCAACGTTTGGTGAAGATCTGAGTATGTAGTTTTTGACCTTATCTGGAACCTCCTATCTGAAAATTTGAAAATTCTTCAAAAATTCGTCGAAAATCTTGATGTCTCCAATCTCTTGTTTTGTACGTTTTTTCCACGTGTCTTGACATCCAATGTATCCCTGCAATGTTTGGTTGAGATCTGAGTATGTAGTTTTTGACCTTATCTGGAACCTCCTATCTGAAAATTTGAAAATTTTTAAAAAATTCGTCCAAAATCTTGATGTCTCCAATCTCTTGTTTTGTACGTTTTTTCCACGTGTCTCGACCTCCAATGTATCCCAACAAAGTTTGGTGAAGATCTGAGTATGTCGTTTTTGACCTTATCTGGAACATCCTTTCTGAAAATTTGAAAATTCTTAAAAAATTCGTCGAAAATCTTGATGTCTCCAATCTCTTGTTTTGTACGTTTTTTCCACGTGTCTTGACATCCAATGTATCCCTGCAAAGTTTGGTGAAGATCTGAGTATGTAGTTTTTGACCTTATATGGAACCTCCTATCTGAAAATTTGAAAATTCTTAAAAAATTCGTCCAAAATCTTGATGTCACCAATCCTATGTTTTGTATGTTTTTTCCACGTGTCTTGACATCCAATGTATCCATGCAAAGTTTGGTGAAGATCTGAGTATGTCGTTTTTGACCTTATCTGGAACCTCCCATCTGAAAATTTGAAAATTCTTAAAAAATTCGTCGAAAATCTTGATGTCTCCGATCTCTTGTTTTGTACGTTTTTTCCACGTGTCTTGACATGCAAAGTATTCCTGCAAAGTTTGGTGAAGATCTGACTATGTAGTTTTTGACCTCATCTGGAACCTCCTATCTGAAAATTTGAAAATTCTTTAAAAATTCGTCCAAAATATTGATGTCTCCAATCTCTTGTTTTGTACGTTTTTTCCACGTGTCTTGACATCCAATGTATCCCTGCAATGTTTGGTGAAGATCTGAGTATGTAGTTTTTGACCTTATCTGGAACATCCCATCTGAAAATTTGAAAATTCCTAAAAAAACCGTCCAAAATCTTGATGACCCCAATCTCTTGTTTTGTACGTTTTTTCCACGTGTCTTGACATCCAATGTATCCCTGCAAAGTTTGGTGAAGATCTGAGTATGTAGTTTTTGACCTTATCTGGAACCTCCTATCTGAAAATTTGAAAATTCTTAAAAAATTCGTCCAAAATCTTGATGTCTCCAATCTCTTGTTTTGTACGTTTTTTCCACGTGTCTTGATATCCAATGTATCCCTGCAAAGTTTGGTGAAGATCTGAGTATGTCGTTTTTGACCTTATCTGGAACATCCTTTCTGAAAATTTGAAAATTGTTAAAAAATTCGTCCAAAATCTTGATGTCTCCAATCTCTTTTTTGTACGTTTTTTCCACGTGTCTTGACATCCAATGTATCCCAGCAAAGTTTGGTGAAGATCTGAGTATGTAGTTTTTGACCTTATCTGGAACCTCCCATCTGAAAATTTGAAAATTCTTAAAAAATTCGACCAAAATCTTGATGTCTCCAATCTTTTGTTTTGTACGCTTTTTCCACGTGTCTTGACACATAATGTATCCATGCAAAGTTTGGTGAAGATCTGAGTATGTAGTTTTTGACCTTATATGGAACCTCCTATCTGAAAATTTGAAAATTCTTAAAAAATTCGTCCAAAATCTTGATGTCTCCAATCTCTTGTTTTGTACGTTTTTCCCACGTGTCTTGACATCCAATGTATCCCTGCAAAGTTTGGTGAAGATCTGAGTATGTAGTTTTTGACCTTATCTGGAACCTCCCATCTGAAAATTTGAAAATTCCTAAAAAATCCGTGCAAAAAATCTTGATGACCCCAATCTCTTGTTTTGTACGTTTTTTCCACGTGTCTTGACATCCAATGTATCCATGCAAAGTTTGGTGAAGATCTGAGTATGTCGTTTTTGACCTTATCTGGAACCTCCCATCTGAAAATTTGAAAATTCTTAAAAAATTCGTCGAAAATCTTGATGTCTCCAATCTCTTGTTTTGTACGTTTTTTCCACGTGTCTTGACATGCAAAGTATCCCTGCAACGTTTGGTGAAGATCTGAGTATGTAGTTTTTGACCTTATCTGGAACCTCCTATCTGAAAATTTGAAAATTCTTCAAAAATTCGTCGAAAATCTTGATGTCTCCAATCTCTTGTTTTGTACGTTTTTTCCACGTGTCTTGACATCCAATGTATCCCTGCAATGTTTGGTGGAGATCTGAGTATGTAGTTTTTGACCTTATCTGGGACCTCCTATCAGAAAATTTGAAAATTCTTCAAAAATTCGTCCAAAATCTTGATGTCTCCAATCTCTTGTTTTGTACGTTTTTTCCACGTGTCTCGACCTCCAATGTATCCCTGCAAAGTTTGGTGAAGATCTGAGTATGTCGTTTTTGACCTTATTTGGAACATCCTTTCTGAAAATTTGAAAATTCTTAAAAAATTCGTCGAAAATCTTGATGTCTCCAATCTCTTGTTTTGTACGTTTTTTCCACGTGTCTTGACATCCAATGTATCCCTGCAAAGTTTGGTGAAGATCTGAGTATGTAGTTTTTGACCTTATATGGAACCTCCTTTCTGAAAATTTGAAAATTCTCAAAAAATTCGTCCATAATCTTGATGTCTCCAATCTCTTGTTTTGTACGTTTTTTCCACGTGTCTTGACATCCAATGTATCCCTGCAAAGTTTGGTGAAGATCTGAGTATGTAGTTTTTGACCTTATATGGAACCTCCTATCTGAAAATTTGAAAATTCTTAAAAAATTCGTCCAAAATCTTGATGTCACCAATCCTATGTTTTGTATGTTTTTTCCACGTGTCTTGACATCCAATGTATCCATGCAAAGTTTGGTGAAGATCTGAGTATGTCGTTTTTGACCTTATCTGGAACCTCCCATCTGAAAATTTGAAAATTCTTAAAAAATTCGTCGAAAATCTTGATGTCTCCGATCTCTTGTTTTGTACGTTTTTTCCACGTGTCTTGACATGCAAAGTATTCCTGCAAAGTTTGGTGAAGATCTGAGTATGTAGTTTTTGACCTCATTTGGAACCTCCTATCTGAAAATTTGAAAATTCTTAAAAAATTCGTCCAAAATTTTGATGTCTCCAATCTATTGTTTTGTACGTTTTTTCCACGTGTCTTGACATCCAATGTATCCCTGCAATGTTTGGTGAAGATCTGAGTATGTAGTTTTTGACCTTATCTGGAACCTCCCATCTGAAAATTTGAAAATTCCTAAAAAATCCGTCCAAAATCTTGATGACCCCAATCTCTTGTTTTGTACGTTTTTTCCACGTGTCTTGACATCCAATGTATCCCTGCAAAGTTTGGTGAAGATCTGAGTATGTAGTTTTTGACCTTATCTGGAACCTCCTATCTGAAAATTTGAAAATTCTTAAAAAATTCGTCCAAAATCTTGATGTCTCCAATCTCTTGTTTTGTACGTTTTTTCCACGTGTCTTGATATCCAATGTATCCTTGCAAAGTTTGGTGAAGATCTGAGTATGTCGTTTTTGACCTTATCTGGAACATCCTTTCTGAAAATTTGAAAATTGTTAAAAAATTCGTCCAAAATCTTGATGTCTCCAATCTCTTTTTTGTACGTTTTTTCCACGTGTCTTGACATCCAACGTATCCCTGCAAAGTTTGGTGAAGATCTGAGTATGTAGTTTTTGACCTTATCTGGAACCTCCCATCTGAAAATTTGAAAATTCTTAAAAAATTCGACCAAAATCTTGATGTCTCCAATCTTTTGTTTTGTACGTTTTTTCCACGTGTCTTGACACATAATGTATCCATGCAAAGTTTGGTGAAGATCTGAGTATGTAGTTTTTGAACTTATATGGAACCTCCTATCTGAAAATTTGAAAATTCTTAAAAAATTCGTCCAAAATCTTGATGTCTCCAATCTCTTGTTTTGTACGTTTTTTCCACGTGTCTTGACATCCAATGTATCCCTGCAAAGTTTGGTGAAGATCTGAGTATGTAGTTTTTGACCTTATCTGGAACCTCCCATCTGAAAATTTGAAAATTCCTAAAAAATCCGTGCAAAATCTTGATGACCCCAATCTGTTGTTTTGTACGTTTTTTCCACGTGTCTTGACATCCAATGTATTCCTGCAATGTTTGGTGAAGATCTGAGTATGTAGTTTTTGACCTTATATGGAACCTCCTATCTGAAAATTTGAAAATTCTTAAAAAATTCGACCAAAATCTTGATGTTCCGAATCCTATGTTTTGTATGTTTTTTCCACGTGTCTTGACATCCAATGTATCCATGCAAAGTTTGGTGAAGATCTGAGTATGTAGTTTTTGACCTTATATTGAACCTCCCATCTGAAAATTTGAAAATTCTTAAAAAATTCGTCCAAAATCTTGATGACCCCAATCTCTTGTTTTGTACGTTTTTTCCACGTGTCTTGACATCCAAAGTATCCCTGCAAAGTTTGGTGAAGATCTGAGTATGTAGTTTTTGACCTTATATGGAACCTCCTTTCTGAAAATTTGAGAATTCTTAAAAAATTCGTCCAAAATCTTGATGTCTCCAATCTCTTGTTTTGTACGTTTTTTCCACGTGTCTTGACATCCAATGTATCCATGCAAAGTTTGGTGAAGATCTGAGTATGTCGTTTTTGACCTTATCTGGAACCTCCCATCTGAAAATTTGAAAATTCTTAAAAAATTCGTCGAAAATCTTGATGTCTCCAATCTTTTGTTTTGTACGTTTTTTCCACGTGTCTTGACATGCAAAGTATCCCTGCAACGTTTGGTGAAGATCTGAGTATGTAGTTTTTGACCTTATCTGGAACCTCCTATCTGAAAATTTGAAAATTCTTCAAAAATTCGTCGAAAATCTTGATGTCTCCAATCTCTTGTTTTGTACGTTTTTTCCACGTGTCTTGACATCCAATGTATTCCTGCAATGTTTAGTGGAGATCTGAGTATGTAGTTTTAGACCTTATCTGGAACCTCCTATCTGAAAATTTGAAAATTCTTCAAAAATTCGTCCAAAATCTTGATGTCTCCAATCTCTTGTTTTGTACGTTTTTTCCACGTGTCTCGACCTCCAATGGATCCCTGCAAAGTTTGGTGAAGATCTGAGTATGTCGTTTTTGACCTTATCTGGAACATCCTTTCTGAAAATTTGAAAATTCTTAAAAAATTCGTCGAAAATCTTGATGTCTCCAATCTCTTGTTTTGTACGTTTTTTCCACGTGTCTTGACATCCAATGTATCCCTGCAAAGTTTGGTGAAGATCTGAGTATGTAGTTTTTGACCTTATCTGGAACCTCCCATCTGAAAATTTGAAAATTCTTAAAAAATTCGACCAATATCTTGATGTCTCCAATCTCTTGTTTTGTACGTTTTTTCCACGTGTCTTGACACATAATGTATCCATGCAAAGTTTGGTGAAGATCTGAGTATGTAGTTTTTGACCTTATATGGAACCTCCTATCTGAAAATTTAAAAATTCTTAAAAAATTCGTCCAAAATCTTGATGTCTCCAATCTCTTGTTTTGTACGTTTTTTCCACGTGTCTTGACATCCAATGTATCCCTGCAAAGTTTGGTGAAGATCTGAGTATGTAGTTTTTGACCTTTTCTGGAACCTCCCATCTGAAAATTTGAAAATTCTTAAAAAATTCGACCAAAATCTTGATGTCTCCAATCTTTTGTTTTGTACGTTTTTTCCACGTGTCTTGACACATAATGTATCCATGCAAAGTTTGGTGAAGATCTGAGTATGTAGTTTTTGACCTTATATGGAACCTCCTATCTGAAAATTTGAAAATTCTTAAAAAATTCGTCCAAAATCTTGATGTCTCCAATCTCTTGTTTTGTACGTTTTTTCCACGTGTCTTGACATCCAATGTATCCCTGCAAAGTTTGGTGAAGATCTGAGTATGTAGTTTTTGACCTTATCTGGAACCTCCCATCTCAAAATTTGAAAATTCCTAAAAAATCCGTGCAAAATCTTGATGACCCCAATCTCTTGTTTTGTACGTTTTTTCCACGTGTCTTGACATCCAATGTATTCCTGCAATGTTTGGTGAAGATCTGAGTATGTAGTTTTTGACCTTATATGGAACCTCCTATCTGAAAATTTGAAAATTCTTAAAAAATTCGACCAAAATCTTGATGTTCCGAATCCTATGTTTTGTATGTTTTTTCCACGTGTCTTGACATCCAATGTATCCATGCAAAGTTTGGTGAAGATCTGAGTATGTAGTTTTTGACCTTATATTGAACCTCCCATCTGAAAATTTGAAAATTCTTAAAAAATTCGTCCAAAATCTTGATGACCCCAATCTCTTGTTTTGTACGTTTTTTCCACGTGTCTTGACATCCAAAGTATCCCTGCAAAGTTTGGTGAAGATCTGAGTATGTAGTTTTTGACCTTATATGGAACCTCCTTTCTGAAAATTTGAGAATTCTTAAAAAATTCGTCCAAAATCTTGATGTCTCCAATCTCTTGTTTTGTACGTTTTTTCCACGTGTCTTGACATCCAATGTATCCATGCAAAGTTTGGTGAAGATCTGAGTATGTCGTTTTTGACCTTATCTGGAACCTCCCATCTGAAAATTTGAAAATTCTTAAAAAATTCGTCGAAAATCTTGATGTCTCCAATCTTTTGTTTTGTACGTTTTTTCCACGTGTCTTGACATGCAAAGTATCCCTGCAACGTTTGGTGAAGATCTGAGTATGTAGTTTTTGACCTTATCTGGAACCTCCTATCTGAAAATTTGAAAATTCTTAAAAAATTCGTCGAAAATCTTGATGTCTCCAATCTCTTGTTTTGTACGTTTTTTCCACGTGTCTTGACATCCAATGTATTCCTGCAATGTTTGGTGGAGATCTGAGTATGTAGTTTTAGACCTTATCTGGAACCTCCTATCTGAAAATTTGAAAATTCTTCAAAAATTCGTCCAAAATCTTGATGTCTCCAATCTCTTGTTTTGTACGTTTTTTCCACGTGTCTCGACCTCCAATGGATCCCTGCAAAGTTTGGTGAAGATCTGAGTATGTCGTTTTTGACCTTATCTGGAACATCCTTTCTGAAAATTTGAAAATTCTTAAAAAATTCGTCGAAAATCTTGATGTCTCCAATCTCTTGTTTTGTACGTTTTTTCCACGTGTCTTGACATCCAATGTATCCCTGCAAAGCTTGGTGAAGATCTGAGTATGTAGTTTTTGACCTTATATGGAACCTCCTATCTGAAAATTTGAAAATTCTTAAAAAATTCGTCCAAAATCTTGATGTCTCCAATCTCTTGTTTTGTACGTTTTTTCCACGTGTCTCGACCTCCAATGGATCCCTGCAAAGTTTGGTGAAGATCTGAGTATGTCGTTTTTGACCTTATCTGGAACCTCCCATCTGAAAATTTGAAAATTCTTAAAAAATTCGTCGAAAATCTTGATGTCTCCGATCTCTTGTTTTGTACGTTTTTTCCACGTGTCTTGACATGCAAAGTATTCCTGCAAAGTTTGGTGAAGATCTGAGTATGTAGTTTTTGACCTCATCTGGAACCTCCTATCTGAAAATTTGAAAATTCTTAAAAAATTCGTCCAAAATCTTGATGTCTCCAATCTCTTGTTTTGTACGTTTTTTCCACGTGTCTTGACATCCAATGTATCCCTGCAATGTTTGGTGAAGATCTGAGTATGTAGTTTTTGACCTTATCTGGAACCTCCCATCTGAAAATTTGAAAATTCCTAAAAAATCCGTCCAAAATCTTGATGACCCCAATCTCTTGTTTTGTACTTTTTTTCCACGTGTCTCGACCTCCAATGTATCCATGCAAAGTTTGGTGAAGATCTGAGTATGTAGTTTTTGACCTTATATTGAACCTCCCATCTGAAAATTTGAAAATTCTTAAAAAATTCGTCCAAAATCTTGATGACCCCAATCTCTTGTTTTGTACGTTTTTTTAACGTGTCTTGACATCCAATGTATCCATGCAAAGTTTGGTGAAGATCTGAGTATGTCGTTTTTGATCTTATCTGGAACCTCCCATCTGAAAATTTGAAAATTCTTAAAAAATTCGTCGAAAATCTTGATGTCTCCAATCTTTTGTTTTGTACGTTTTTTCCACGTGTCTTGACATGCAAAGTATCCCTGCAACGTTTGGTGAAGATCTGAGTATGTAGTTTTTGACCTTATCTGGAACCTCCTATCTGAAAATTTGAAAATTCTTCAAAAATTCGTCGAAAATCTTGATGTCTCCAATCTCTTGTTTTGTACGTTTTTTCCACGTGTCTTGACATCCAATGTATTCCTGCAATGTTTGGTGGAGATCTGAGTATGTAGTTTTAGACCTTATCTGGAACCTCCTATCTGAAAATTTGAAAATTCTTCAAAAATTCGTCCAAAATCTTGATGTCTCCAATCTCTTGTTTTGTACGTTTTTTCCACGTGTCTCGACCTCCAATGGATCCCTGCAAAGTTTGGTGAAGATCTGAGTATGTCGTTTTTGACCTTATCTGGAACATCCTTTCTGAAAATTTGAAAATTCTTAAAAAATTCGTCGAAAATCTTGATGTCTCCAATCTCTTGTTTTGTACGTTTTTTCCACGTGTCTTGACATCCAATGTATCCCTGCAAAGTTTGGTGAAGATCTGAGTATGTAGTTTTTGACCTTATCTGGAACCTCCCATCTGAAAATTTGAAAATTCTTAAAAAATTCGACCAATATCTTGATGTCTCCAATCTCTTGTTTTGTACGTTTTTTCCACGTGTCTTGACACATAATGTATCCATGCAAAGTTTGGTGAAGATCTGAGTATGTAGTTTTTGACCTTATATGGAACCTCCTATCTGAAAATTTAAAAATTCTTAAAAAATTCGTCCAAAATCTTGATGTCTCCAATCTCTTGTTTTGTACGTTTTTTCCACGTGTCTTGACATCCAATGTATCCCTGCAAAGTTTGGTGAAGATCTGAGTATGTAGTTTTTGACCTTATCTGGAACCTCCCATCTGAAAATTTGAAAATTCTTAAAAAATTCGACCAAAATCTTGATGTCTCCAATCTTTTGTTTTGTACGTTTTTTCCACGTGTCTTGACACATAATGTATCCATGCAAAGTTTGGTGAAGATCTGAGTATGTAGTTTTTGACCTTATATGGAACCTCCTATCTGAAAATTTGAAAATTCTTAAAAAATTCGTCCAAAATCTTGATGTCTCCAATCTCTTGTTTTGTACGTTTTTTCCACGTGTCTTGACATCCAATGTATCCCTGCAAAGTTTGGTGAAGATCTGAGTATGTAGTTTTTGACCTTATCTGGAACCTCCCATCTGAAAATTTGAAAATTCCTAAAAAATCCGTGCAAAATCTTGATGACCCCAATCTCTTGTTTTGTACGTTTTTTCCACGTGTCTTGACATCCAATGTATTCCTGCAATGTTTGGTGAAGATCTGAGTATGTAGTTTTTGACCTTATATGGAACCTCCTATCTGAAAATTTGAAAATTCTTAAAAAATTCGACCAAAATCTTGATGTTCCGAATCCTATGTTTTGTATGTTTTTTCCACGTGTCTTGACATCCAATGTATCCATGCAAAGTTTGGTGAAGATCTGAGTATGTAGTTTTTGACCTTATATTGAACCTCCCATCTGAAAATTTGAAAATTCTTAAAAAATTCGTCCAAAATCTTGATGACCCCAATCTCTTGTTTTGTACGTTTTTTCCACGTGTCTTGACATCCAAAGTATCCCTGCAAAGTTTGGTGAAGATCTGAGTATGTAGTTTTTGACCTTATATGGAACCTCCTTTCTGAAAATTTGAGAATTCTTAAAAAATTCGTCCAAAATCTTGATGTCTCCAATCTCTTGTTTTGTACGTTTTTTCCACGTGTCTTGACATCCAATGTATCCATGCAAAGTTTGGTGAAGATCTGAGTATGTTGTTTTTGACCTTATCTGGAACCTCCCATCTGAAAATTTGAAAATTCTTAAAAAATTCGTCGAAAATCTTGATGTCTCCAATCTTTTGTTTTGTACGTTTTTTCCACGTGTCTTGACATGCAAAGTATCCCTGCAACGTTTGGTGAAGATCTGATTATGTAGTTTTTGACCTTATCTGGAACCTCCTATCTGAAAATTTGAAAATTCTTCAAAAATTCGTCGAAAATCTTGATGTCTCCAATCTCTTGTTTTGTACGTTTTTTCCACGTGTCTTGACATCCAATGTATTCCTGCAATGTTTGGTGGAGATCTGAGTATGTAGTTTTAGACCTTATCTGGAACCTCCTATCTGAAAATTTGAAAATTCTTCAAAAATTCGTCGAAAATCTTGATGTCTCCAATCTCTTGTTTTGTACGTTTTTTCCACGTGTCTTGACATCCAATGTATTCCTGCAATGTTTGGTGGATATCTGAGTATGTAGTTTTAGACCTTATCTGGAACCTCCTATCTGAAAATTTGAAAATTCTTCAAAAATTCGTCCAAAATCTTGATGTCTCCAATCTCTTGTTTTGTACGTTTTTTCCACGTGTCTCGACCTCCAATGGATCCCTGCAAAGTTTGGTGAAGATCTGAGTATGTCGTTTTTGACCTTATCTGGAACATCCTTTCTGAAAATTTGAAAATTCTTCAAAAATTCGTCGAAAATCTTGATGTCTCCAATCTCTTGTTTTGTACGTTTTTTCCACGTGTCTTGACATCCAATGTATCCCTGCAAAGTTTGGTGAAGATCTGAGTATGTAGTTTTTGACCTTATATGGAACCTCCTATCTGAAAATTTGAAAATTCTTAAAAAATTCGTCCAAAATCTTGATGTCTCCAATCTCTTGTTTTGTACGTTTTTTCCACGTGTCTCGACCTCCAATGGATCCCTGCAAAGTTTGGTGAAGATCTGAGTATGTCGTTTTTGACCTTATCTGGAACCTCCCATCTGAAAAATTGAAAATTCTTAAAAAATTCGTCGAAAATCTTGATGTCTCCGATCTCTTGTTTTGTACGTTTTTTCCACGTGTCTTGACATGCAAAGTATTCCTGCAAAGTTTGGTGAAGATCTGAGCATGTAGTTTTTGACCTCATCTGGAACCTCCTATCTGAAAATTTGAAAATTCTTAAAAAATTCGTCCAAAATCTTGATGTCTCCAATCTCTTGTTTTGTACGTTTTTTCCACGTGTCTTGACATCCAATGTATCCCTGCAATGTTTGGTGAAGATCTGAGTATGTAGTTTTTGACCTTATCTGGAACCTCCCATCTGAAAATTTGAAAATTCCTAAAAAATCCGTCCAAAATCTTGATGACCCCAATCTCTTGTTTTGTACTTTTTTTCCACGTGTCTCGACCTCCAATGTATCCATGCAAAGTTTGGTGAAGATCTGAGTATGTAGTTTTTGACCTTATATTGAACCTCCCATCTGAAAATTTGAAAATTCTTAAAAAATTCGTCCAAAATCTTGATGACCCCAATCTCTTGTTTTGTACGTTTTTTTAACGTGTCTTGACATCCAATGTATCCATGCAAAGTTTGGTGAAGATCTGAGTATGTCGTTTTTGATCTTATCTGGAACCTCCCATCTGAAAATTTGAAAATTCTTAAAAAATTCGTCGAAAATCTTGATGTCTCCAATCTTTTGTTTTGTACGTTTTTTCCACGTGTCTTGACATGCAAGGTATCCCTGCAACGTTTGGTGAAGATCTGAGTATGTAGTTTTTGACCTTATCTGGAACCTCCTATCTGAAAATTTGAAAATTCTTCAAAAATTCGTCGAAAATCTTGATGTCTCCAATCTCTTGTTTTGTACGTTTTTTCCACGTGTCTTGACATCCAATGTATTCCTGCAATGTTTGGTGGAGATCTGAGTATGTAGTTTTAGACCTTATCTGGAACCTCCTATCTGAAAATTTGAAAATTCTTCAAAAATTCGTCCAAAATCTTGATGTCTCCAATCTCTTGTTTTGTACGTTTTTTCCACGTGTCTCGACCTCCAATGGATCCCTGCAAAGTTTGGTGAAGATCTGAGTATGTCGTTTTTGACCTTATCTGGAACATCCTTTCTGAAAATTTGAAAATTCTTAAAAAATTCGTCGAAAATCTTGATGTCTCCAATCTCTTGTTTTCTACGTGTTTTCCACGTGTCTTGACATCCAATGTATCCCTGCAAAGTTTGGTGAAGATCTGAGTATGTAGTTTTTGACCTTATCTGGAACCTCCCATCTGAAAATTTGAAAATTCTTAAAAAATTCGACCAATATCTTGATGTCTCCAATCTCTTGTTTTGTACGTTTTTTCCACGTGTCTTGACACATAATGTATCCATGCAAAGTTTGGTGAAGATCTGAGTATGTAGTTTTTGACCTTATATGGAACCTCCTATCTGAAAATTTAAAAATTCTTAAAAAATTCGTCCAAAATCTTGATGTCTCCAATCTCTTGTTTTGTACGTTTTTTCCACGTGTCTTGACATCCAATGTATCCCTGCAAAGTTTGGTGAAGATCTGAGTATGTAGTTTTTGACCTTATCTGGAACCTCCCATCTGAAAATTTGAAAATTCTTAAAAAATTCGACCAAAATCTTGATGTCTCCAATCTTTTGTTTTGTACGTTTTTTCCACGTGTCTTGACACTTAATGTATCCATGCAAAGTTTGGTGAAGATCTGAGTATGTAGTTTTTGACCTTATATGGAACCTCCTATCTGAAAATTTGAAAATTCTTAAAAAATTCGTCCAAAATCTTGATGTCTCCAATCTCTTGTTTTGTACGTTTTTTCCACGTGTCTTGACATCCAATGTATCCCTGCAAAGTTTGGTGAAGATCTGAGTATGTAGTTTTTGACCTTATCTGGAACCTCCCATCTGAAAATTTGAAAATTCCTAAAAAATCCGTGCAAAATCTTGATGACCCCAATCTCTTGTTTTGTACGTTTTTTCCACGTGTCTTGACATCCAATGTATTCCTGCAATGTTTGGTGAAGATCTGAGTATGTAGTTTTTGACCTTATATGGAACCTCCTATCTGAAAATTTGAAAATTCTTAAAAAATTCGACCAAAATCTTGATGTTCCGAATCCTATGTTTTGTATGTTTTTTCCACGTGTCTTGACATCCAATGTATCCATGCAAAGTTTGGTGAAGATCTGAGTATGTAGTTTTTGACCTTATATTGAACCTCCCATCTGAAAATTTGAAAATTCTTAAAAAATTCGTCCAAAATCTTGATGACCCCAATCTCTTGTTTTGTACGTTTTTTCCACGTGTCTTGACATCCAAAGTATCCCTGCAAAGTTTGGTGAAGATCTGAGTATGTAGTTTTTGACCTTATATGGAACCTCCTTTCTGAAAATTTGAGAATTCTTAAAAAATTCGTCCAAAATCTTGATGTCTCCAATCTCTTGTTTTGTACGTTTTTTCCACGTGTCTTGACATCCAATGTATCCATGCAAAGTTTGGTGAAGATCTGAGTATGTCGTTTTTGACCTTATCTGGAACCTCCCATCTGAAAATTTGAAAATTCTTAAAAAATTCGTCGAAAATCTTGATGTCTCCAATCTTTTGTTTTGTACGTTTTTTCCACGTGTCTTGACATGCAAAGTATCCCTGCAACGTTTGGTGAAGATCTGAGTATGTAGTTTTTGACCTTATCTGGAACCTCCTATCTGAAAATTTGAAAATTCTTCAAAAATTCGTCGAAAATCTTGATGTCTCCAATCTCTTGTTTTGTACGTTTTTTCCACGTGTCTTGACATCCAATGTATTCCTGCAATGTTTGGTGGAGATCTGAGTATGTAGTTTTAGACCTTATCTGGAACCTCCTATCTGAAAATTTGAAAATTCTTCAAAAATTCGTCCAAAATCTTGATGTCTCCAATCTCTTGTTTTGTACGTTTTTTCCACGTGTCTCGACCTCCAATGGATCCCTGCAAAGTTTGGTGAAGATCTGAGTATGTCGTTTTTGACCTTATCTGGAACATCCTTTCTGAAAATTTGAAAATTCTTAAAAAATTCGTCGAAAATCTTGATGTCTCCAATCTCTTGTTTTGTACGTTTTTTCCACGTGTCTTGACATCCAATGTATCCCTGCAAAGTTTGGTGAAGATCTGAGTATGTAGTTTTTGACCTTATATGGAACCTCCTATCTGAAAATTTGAAAATTCTTAAAAAATTCGTCCAAAATCTTGATGTCTCCAATCTCTTGTTTTGTACGTTTTTTCCACGTGTCTCGACCTCCAATGGATCCCTGCAAAGTTTGGTGAAGATCTGAGTATGTCGTTTTTGACCTTATCTGGAACCTCCCATCTGAAAATTTGAAAATTTTTAAAAAAATTCGTCGAAAATCTTGATGTCTGCGATCTCTTGTTTTGTACGTTTTTTCCACGTGTCTTGACATGCAAAGTATTCCTGCAAAGTTTGGTGAAGATCTGAGTATGTAGTTTTTGACCTCATCTGGAACCTCCTATCTGAAAATTTGAACATTCTTAAAAAATTCGTCCAAAATCTTGATGTCTCCAATCTCTTGTTTTGTACGTTTTTTCCACGTGTCTTGACATCCAATGTATCCCTGCAATGTTTGGTGAAGATCTGAGTATGTAGTTTTTGACCTTATCTGGAACCTCCCATCTGAAAATTTGAAAATTCCTAAAAAATCCGTCCAAAATCTTGATGTCTCCAATCTCTTGTTTTGTACGTTTTTTCCACGTGTCTTGACATCCAATGTATCCCTGCAATGTTTGGTGAAGATCTGAGTATGTAGTTTTTGACCTTATCTGGAACCTCCCATCTGAAAATTTGAAAATTCCTAAAAAATCCGTCCAAAATCTTGATGACCCCAATCTTTTGTTTTGTACGTTTTTTCCACGTGTCTTGACACATAATGTATCCATGCAAAGTTTGGTGAAGATCTGAGTATGTAGTTTTTGACCTTATATGGAACCTCCTATCTGAAAATTTGAAAATTCTTAAAAAATTCGTCCAAAATCTTGATGTCTCCAATCTCTTGTTTTGTACGTTTTTTCCACGTGTCTTGACATCCAATGTATCCCTGCAAAGTTTGGTGAAGATCTGAGTATGTAGTTTTTGACCTTATCTGGAACCTCCCATCTGAAAATTTGAAAATTCCTAAAAAATCCGTGCAAAATCTTGATGACCCCAATCTCTTGTTTTGTACGTTTTTTCCACGTGTCTTGACATCCAATGTATTCCTGCAATGTTTGGTGAAGATCTGAGTATGTAGTTTTTGACCTTATATGGAACCTCCTATCTGAAAATTTGAAAATTCTTAAAAAATTCGACCAAAATCTTGATGTTCCGAATCCTATGTTTTGTATGTTTTTTCCACGTGTCTTGACATCCAATGTATCCATGCAAAGTTTGGTGAAGATCTGAGTATGTAGTTTTTGACCTTATATTGAACCTCCCATCTGAAAATTTGAAAATTCTTAAAAAATTCGTCCAAAATCTTGATGACCCCAATCTCTTGTTTTGTACGTTTTTTCCACGTGTCTTGACATCCAAAGTATCCCTGCAAAGTTTGGTGAAGATCTGAGTATGTAGTTTTTGACCTTATATGGAACCTCCTTTCTGAAAATTTGAGAATTCTTAAAAAATTCGTCCAAAATCTTGATGTCTCCAATCTCTTGTTTTGTACGTTTTTTCCACGTGTCTTGACATCCAATGTATCCATGCAAAGTTTGGTGAAGATCTGAGTATGTCGTTTTTGACCTTATCTGGAACCTCCCATCTGAAAATTTGAAAATTCTTAAAAAATTCGTCGAAAATCTTGATGTCTCCAATCTTTTGTTTTGTACGTTTTTTCCACGTGTCTTGACATGCAAAGTATCCCTGCAACGTTTGGTGAAGATCTGAGTATGTAGTTTTTGACCTTATCTGGAACCTCCTATCTGAAAATTTGAAAATTCTTCAAAAATTCGTCGAAAATCTTGATGTCTCCAATCTCTTGTTTTGTACGTTTTTTCCACGTGTCTTGACATCCAATGTATTCCTGCAATGTTTGGTGGAGATCTGAGTATGTAGTTTTAGACCTTATCTGGAACCTCCTATCTGAAAATTTGAAAATTCTTCAAAAATTCGTCGAAAATCTTGATGTCTCCAATCTCTTGTTTTGTACGTTTTTTCCACGTGTCTTGACATCCAATGTATTCCTGCAATGTTTGGTGGATATCTGAGTATGTAGTTTTAGACCTTATCTGGAACCTCCTATCTGAAAATTTGAAAATTCTTCAAAAATTCGTCCAAAATCTTGATGTCTCCAATCTCTTGTTTTGTACGTTTTTTCCACGTGTCTCGACCTCCAATGGATCCCTGCAAAGTTTGGTGAAGATCTGAGTATGTCGTTTTTGACCTTATCTGGAACATCCTTTCTGAAAATTTGAAAATTCTTAAAAAATTCGTCGAAAATCTTGATGTCTCCAATCTCTTGTTTTGTACGTTTTTTCCACGTGTCTTGACATCCAATGTATCCCTGCAAAGTTTGGTGAAGATCTGAGTATGTAGTTTTTGACCTTATATGGAACCTCCTATCTGAAAATTTGAAAATTCTTAAAAAATTCGTCCAAAATCTTGATGTCTCCAATCTCTTGTTTTGTACGTTTTTTCCACGTGTCTCGACCTCCAATGGATCCCTGCAAAGTTTGGTGAAGATCTGAGTATGTCGTTTTTGACCTTATCTGGAACCTCCCATCTGAAAAATTGAAAATTCTTAAAAAATTCGTCGAAAATCTTGATGTCTCCGATCTCTTGTTTTGTACGTTTTTTCCACGTGTCTTGACATGCAAAGTATTCCTGCAAAGTTTGGTGAAGATCTGAGTATGTAGTTTTTGACCTCATCTGGAACCTCCTATCTGAAAATTTGAAAATTCTTAAAAAATTCGTCCAAAATCTTGATGTCTCCAATCTCTTGTTTTGTACGTTTTTTCCACGTGTCTTGACATCCAATGTATCCCTGCAATGTTTGGTGAAGATCTGAGTATGTAGTTTTTGACCTTATCTGGAACCTCCCATCTGAAAATTTGAAAATTCCTAAAAAATCCGTCCAAAATCTTGATGACCCCAATCTCTTGTTTTGTACTTTTTTTCCACGTGTCTCGACCTCCAATGTATCCATGCAAAGTTTGGTGAAGATCTGAGTATGTAGTTTTTGACCTTATATTGAACCTCCCATCTGAAAATTTGAAAATTCTTAAAAAATTCGTCCAAAATCTTGATGACCCCAATCTCTTGTTTTGTACGTTTTTTTAACGTGTCTTGACATCCAATGTATCCATGCAAAGTTTGGTGAAGATCTGAGTATGTCGTTTTTGATCTTATCTGGAACCTCCCATCTGAAAATTTGAAAATTCTTAAAAAATTCGTCGAAAATCTTGATGTCTCCAATCTTTTGTTTTGTACGTTTTTTCCACGTGTCTTGACATGCAAGGTATCCCTGCAACGTTTGGTGAAGATCTGAGTATGTAGTTTTTGACCTTATCTGGAACCTCCTATCTGAAAATTTGAAAATTCTTCAAAAATTCGTCGAAAATCTTGATGTCTCCAATCTCTTGTTTTGTACGTTTTTTCCACGTGTCTTGACATCCAATGTATTCCTGCAATGTTTGGTGGAGATCTGAGTATGTAGTTTTAGACCTTATCTGGAACCTCCTATCTGAAAATTTGAAAATTCTTCAAAAATTCGTCCAAAATCTTGATGTCTCCAATCTCTTGTTTTGTACGTTTTTTCCACGTGTCTCGACCTCCAATGGATCCCTGCAAAGTTTGGTGAAGATCTGAGTATGTCGTTTTTGACCTTATCTGGAACATCCTTTCTGAAAATTTGAAAATTCTTAAAAAATTCGTCGAAAATCTTGATGTCTCCAATCTCTTGTTTTGTACGTTTTTTCCACGTGTCTTGACATCCAATGTATCCCTGCAAAGTTTGGTGAAGATCTGAGTATGTAGTTTTTGACCTTATCTGGAACCTCCCATCTGAAAATTTGAAAATTCTTAAAAAATTCGACCAATATCTTGATGTCTCCAATCTCTTGTTTTGTACGTTTTTTCCACGTGTCTTGACACATAATGTATCCATGCAAAGTTTGGTGAAGATCTGAGTATGTAGTTTTTGACCTTATATGGAACCTCCTATCTGAAAATTTAAAAATTCTTAAAAAATTCGTCCAAAATCTTGATGTCTCCAATCTCTTGTTTTGTACGTTTTTTCCACGTGTCTTGACATCCAATGTATCCCTGCAAAGTTTGGTGAAGATCTGAGTATGTAGTTTTTGACCTTATCTGGAACCTCCCATCTGAAAATTTGAAAATTCTTAAAAAATTCGACCAAAATCTTGATGTCTCCAATCTTTTGTTTTGTACGTTTTTTCCACGTGTCTTGACACATAATGTATCCATGCAAAGTTTGGTGAAGATCTGAGTATGTAGTTTTTGACCTTATATGGAACCTCCTATCTGAAAATTTGAAAATTCTTAAAAAATTCGTCCAAAATCTTGATGTCTCCAATCTCTTGTTTTGTACGTTTTTTCCACGTGTCTTGACATCCAATGTATCCCTGCAAAGTTTGGTGAAGATCTGAGTATGTAGTTTTTGACCTTATCTGGAACCTCCCATCCGAAAATTTGAAAATTCCTAAAAAATCCGTGCAAAATCTTGATGACCCCAATCTCTTGTTTTGTACGTTTTTTCCACGTGTCTTGACATCCAATGTATTCCTGCAATGTTTGGTGAAGATCTGAGTATGTAGTTTTTGACCTTATATGGAACCTCCTATCTGAAAATTTGAAAATTCTTAAAAAATTCGACCAAAATCTTGATGTTCCGAATCCTATGTTTTGTATGTTTTTTCCACGTGTCTTGACATCCAATGTATCCATGCAAAGTTTGGTGAAGATCTGAGTATGTAGTTTTTGACCTTATATTGAACCTCCCATCTGAAAATTTGAAAATTCTTAAAAAATTCGTCCAAAATCTTGATGACCCCAATCTCTTGTTTTGTACGTTTTTTCCACGTGTCTTGACATCCAAAGTATCCCTGCAAAGTTTGGTGAAGATCTGAGTATGTAGTTTTTGACCTTATATGGAACCTCCTTTCTGAAAATTTGAGAATTCTTAAAAAATTCGTCCAAAATCTTGATGTCTCCAATCTCTTGTTTTGTACGTTTTTTCCACGTGTCTTGACATCCAATGTATCCATGCAAAGTTTGGTGAAGATCTGAGTATGTCGTTTTTGACCTTATCTGGAACCTCCCATCTGAAAATTTGAAAATTCTTAAAAAATTCGTCGAAAATCTTGATGTCTCCAATCTTTTGTTTTGTACGTTTTTTCCACGTGTCTTGACATGCAAAGTATCCCTGCAACGTTTGGTGAAGATCTGAGTATGTAGTTTTTGACCTTATCTGGAACCTCCTATCTGAAAATTTGAAAATTCTTCAAAAATTCGTCGAAAATCTTGATGTCTCCAATCTCTTGTTTTGTACGTTTTTTCCACGTGTCTTGACATCCAATGTATTCCTGCAATGTTTGGTGGAGATCTGAGTATGTAGTTTTAGACCTTATCTGGAACCTCCTATCTGAAAATTTGAAAATTCTTCAAAAATTCGTCCAAAATCTTGATGTCTCCAATCTCTTGTTTTGTACGTTTTTTCCACGTGTCTCGACCTCCAATGGATCCCTGCAAAGTTTGGTGAAGATCTGAGTATGTCGTTTTTGACCTTATCTGGAACATCCTTTCTGAAAATTTGAAAATTCTTAAAAAATTCGTCGAAAATCTTGATGTCTCCAATCTCTTGTTTTGTACGTTTTTTCCACGTGTCTTGACATCCAATGTATCCCTGCAAAGTTTGGTGAAGATCTGAGTATGTAGTTTTTGACCTTATATGGAACCTCCTATCTGAAAATTTGAAAATTCTTAAAAAATTCGTCCAAAATCTTGATGTCTCCAATCTCTTGTTTTGTACGTTTTTTCCACGTGTCTCGACCTCCAATGGATCCCTGCAAAGTTTGGTGAAGATCTGAGTATGTCGTTTTTGACCTTATCTGGAACCTCCCATCTGAAAATTTGAAAATTTTTAAAAAAATTCGTCGAAAATCTTGATGTCTGCGATCTCTTGTTTTGTACGTTTTTTCCACGTGTCTTGACATGCAAAGTATTCCTGCAAAGTTTGGTGAAGATCTGAGTATGTAGTTTTTGACCTCATCTGGAACCTCCTATCTGAAAATTTGAACATTCTTAAAAAATTCGTCCAAAATCTTGATGTCTCCAATCTCTTGTTTTGTACGTTTTTTCCACGTGTCTTGACATCCAATGTATCCCTGCAATGTTTGGTGAAGATCTGAGTATGTAGTTTTTGACCTTATCTGGAACCTCCCATCTGAAAATTTGAAAATTCCTAAAAAATCCGTCCAAAATCTTGATGACCCCAATCTCTTGTTTTGTACTTTTTTTCCACGTGTCTCGACCTCCAATGTATCCCTGCAAAGTTTGGTGAAGATCTGAGTATGTAGTTTTTGACCTTATCTGGAACCTCCTATCTGAAAATTTGAAAATTCTTAAAAAATTCGTCTAAAATCTTGATGTCTCCAATCTCTTGTTTTGTACGTTTTTTCCACGTGTCTTGATATCCAATGTATCCCTGCAAAGTTTGGTGAAGATCTGAGTATGTCGTTTTTGACCTTATCTGGAACATCCTTTCTGAAAATTTGAAAATTGTTAAAAAATTCGTCCAAAATCTTGATGTCTCCAATCTCTTTTTTGTACGTTTTTTCCACGTGTCTTGACATACAATGTATCCCTGCAAAGTTTGGTGAAGATCTGAGTATGTAGTTTTTGACCTTATCTGGAACCTCCCATCTGAAAATTTGAAAATTCCTAAAAAATCCGTGCAAAATCTTGATGACCCCAATCTCTTGTTTTGTACGTTTTTTCCACGTGTCTTGACATCCAATGTATTCCTGCAATGTTTGGTGAAGATCTGAGTATGTAGTTTTTGACCTTATATGGAACCTCCTATCTGAAAATTTGAAAATTCTTAAAAAATTCGACCAAAATCTTGATGTTCCGAATCCTATGTTTTGTATGTTTTTTCCACGTGTCTTGACATCCAATGTATCCATGCAAAGTTTGGTGAAGATCTGAGTATGTAGTTTTTGACCTTATATTGAACCTCCCATCTGAAAATTTGAAAATTCTTAAAAAATTCGTCCAAAATCTTGATGACCCCAATCTCTTGTTTTGTACGTTTTTTCCACGTGTCTTGACATCCAAAGTATCCCTGCAAAGTTTGGTGAAGATCTGAGTATGTAGTTTTTGACCTTATATGGAACCTCCTTTCTGAAAATTTGAGAATTCTTAAAAAATTCGTCCAAAATCTTGATGTCTCCAATCTCTTGTTTTGTACGTTTTTTCCACGTGTCTTGACATCCAATGTATCCATGCAAAGTTTGGTGAAGATCTGAGTATGTCGTTTTTGACCTTATCTGGAACCTCCCATCTGAAAATTTGAAAATTCTTAAAAAATTCGTCGAAAATCTTGATGTCTCCAATCTTTTGTTTTGTACGTTTTTTCCACGTGTCTTGACATGCAAAGTATCCCTGCAACGTTTGGTGAAGATCTGAGTATGTAGTTTTTGACCTTATATGGAACCTCCTTTCTGAAAATTTGAGAATTCTTAAAAAATTCGTCCAAAATCTTGATGTCTCCAATCTCTTGTTTTGTACGTTTTTTCCACGTGTCTTGACATCCAATGTATCCATGCAAAGTTTGGTGAAGATCTGAGTATGTCGTTTTTGACCTTATCTGGAACCTCCCATCTGAAAATTTGAAAATTCTTAAAAAATTCGTCGAAAATCTTGATGTCTCCAATCTTTTGTTTTGTACGTTTTTTCCACGTGTCTTGACATGCAAAGTATCCATGCAAAGTTTGGTGAAGATCTGAGTATGTAGTTTTTGACCTTATATGGAACCTCCTATCTGAAAATTTAAAAATTCTTAAAAAATTCGTCCAAAATCTTGATGTCTCCAATCTCTTGTTTTGTACGTTTTTTCCACGTGTCTTGACATCCAATGTATCCCTGCAAAGTTTGGTGAAGATCTGAGTATGTAGTTTTTGACCTTATCTGGAACCTCCCATCTGAAAATTTGAAAATTCTTAAAAAATTCGACCAAAATCTTGATGTCTCCAATCTTTTGTTTTGTACGTTTTTTCCACGTGTCTTGACACATAATGTATCCATGCAAAGTTTGGTGAAGATCTGAGTATGTAGTTTTTGACCTTATATGGAACCTCCTATCTGAAAATTTGAAAATTCTTAAAAAATTCGTCCAAAATCTTGATGTCTCCAATCTCTTGTTTTGTACGTTTTTTCCACGTGTCTTGACATCCAATGTATCCCTGCAAAGTTTGGTGAAGATCTGAGTATGTAGTTTTTGACCTTATCTGGAACCTCCCATCTGAAAATTTGAAAATTCCTAAAAAATCCGTGCAAAATCTTGATGACCCCAATCTCTTGTTTTGTACGTTTTTTCCACGTGTCTTGACATCCAATGTATTCCTGCAATGTTTGGTGAAGATCTGAGTATGTAGTTTTTGACCTTATATGGAACCTCCTATCTGAAAATTTGAAAATTCTTAAAAAATTCGACCAAAATCTTGATGTTCCGAATCCTATGTTTTGTATGTTTTTTCCACGTGTCTTGACATCCAATGTATCCATGCAAAGTTTGGTGAAGATCTGAGTATGTAGTTTTTGACCTTATATTGAACCTCCCATCTGAAAATTTGAAAATTCTTAAAAAATTCGTCCAAAATCTTGATGACCCCAATCTCTTGTTTTGTACGTTTTTTCCACGTGTCTTGACATCCAAAGTATCCCTGCAAAGTTTGGTGAAGATCTGAGTATGTAGTTTTTGACCTTATATGGAACCTCCTTTCTGAAAATTTGAGAATTCTTAAAAAATTCGTCCAAAATCTTGATGTCTCCAATCTCTTGTTTTGTACGTTTTTTCCACGTGTCTTGACATCCAATGTATCCATGCAAAGTTTGGTGAAGATCTGAGTATGTCGTTTTTGACCTTATCTGGAACCTCCCATCTGAAAATTTGAAAATTCTTAAAAAATTCGTCGAAAATCTTGATGTCTCCAATCTTTTGTTTTGTACGTTTTTTCCACGTGTCTTGACATGCAAAGTATCCCTGCAACGTTTGGTGAAGATCTGAGTATGTAGTTTTTGACCTTATCTGGAACCTCCTATCTGAAAATTTGAAAATTCTTCAAAAATTCGTCGAAAATCTTGATGTCTCCAATCTCTTGTTTTGTACGTTTTTTCCACGTGTCTTGACATCCAATGTATTCCTGCAATGTTTGGTGGAGATCTGAGTATGTAGTTTTAGACCTTATCTGGAACCTCCTATCTGAAAATTTGAAAATTCTTCAAAAATTCGTCCAAAATCTTGATGTCTCCAATCTCTTGTTTTGTACGTTTTTTCCACGTGTCTCGACCTCCAATGGATCCCTGCAAAGTTTGGTGAAGATCTGAGTATGTCGTTTTTGACCTTATCTGGAACATCCTTTCTGAAAATTTGAAAATTCTTAAAAAATTCGTCGAAAATCTTGATGTCTCCAATCTCTTGTTTTGTACGTTTTTTCCACGTGTCTTGACATCCAATGTATCCCTGCAAAGTTTGGTGAAGATCTGAGTATGTAGTTTTTGACCTTATATGGAACCTCCTATCTGAAAATTTGAAAATTCTTAAAAAATTCGTCCAAAATCTTGATGTCTCCAATCTCTTGTTTTGTACGTTTTTTCCACGTGTCTCGACCTCCAATGGATCCCTGCAAAGTTTGGTGAAGATCTGAGTATGTCGTTTTTGACCTTATCTGGAACCTCCCATCTGAAAATTTGAAAATTTTTAAAAAAATTCGTCGAAAATCTTGATGTCTGCGATCTCTTGTTTTGTACGTTTTTTCCACGTGTCTTGACATGCAAAGTATTCCTGCAAAGTTTGGTGAAGATCTGAGTATGTAGTTTTTGACCTCATCTGGAACCTCCTATCTGAAAATTTGAACATTCTTAAAAAATTCGTCCAAAATCTTGATGTCTCCAATCTCTTGTTTTGTACGTTTTTTCCACGTGTCTTGACATCCAATGTATCCCTGCAATGTTTGGTGAAGATCTGAGTATGTAGTTTTTGACCTTATCTGGAACCTCCCATCTGAAAATTTGAAAATTCCTAAAAAATCCGTCCAAAATCTTGATGACCCCAATCTCTTGTTTTGTACTTTTTTTCCACGTGTCTCGACCTCCAATGTATCCCTGCAAAGTTTGGTGAAGATCTGAGTATGTAGTTTTTGACCTTATCTGGAACCTCCTATCTGAAAATTTGAAAATTCTTAAAAAATTCGTCTAAAATCTTGATGTCTCCAATCTCTTGTTTTGTACGTTTTTTCCACGTGTCTTGATATCCAATGTATCCCTGCAAAGTTTGGTGAAGATCTGAGTATGTCGTTTTTGACCTTATCTGGAACATCCTTTCTGAAAATTTGAAAATTGTTAAAAAATTCGTCCAAAATCTTGATGTCTCCAATCTCTTTTTTGTACGTTTTTTCCACGTGTCTTGACATACAATGTATCCCTGCAAAGTTTGGTGAAGATCTGAGTATGTAGTTTTTGACCTTATCTGGAACCTCCCATCTGAAAATTTGAAAATTCCTAAAAAATCCGTGCAAAATCTTGATGACCCCAATCTCTTGTTTTGTACGTTTTTTCCACGTGTCTTGACATCCAATGTATTCCTGCAATGTTTGGTGAAGATCTGAGTATGTAGTTTTTGACCTTATATGGAACCTCCTATCTGAAAATTTGAAAATTCTTAAAAAATTCGACCAAAATCTTGATGTTCCGAATCCTATGTTTTGTATGTTTTTTCCACGTGTCTTGACATCCAATGTATCCATGCAAAGTTTGGTGAAGATCTGAGTATGTAGTTTTTGACCTTATATTGAACCTCCCATCTGAAAATTTGAAAATTCTTAAAAAATTCGTCCAAAATCTTGATGACCCCAATCTCTTGTTTTGTACGTTTTTTCCACGTGTCTTGACATCCAAAGTATCCCTGCAAAGTTTGGTGAAGATCTGAGTATGTAGTTTTTGACCTTATATGGAACCTCCTTTCTGAAAATTTGAGAATTCTTAAAAAATTCGTCCAAAATCTTGATGTCTCCAATCTCTTGTTTTGTACGTTTTTTCCACGTGTCTTGACATCCAATGTATCCATGCAAAGTTTGGTGAAGATCTGAGTATGTCGTTTTTGACCTTATCTGGAACCTCCCATCTGAAAATTTGAAAATTCTTAAAAAATTCGTCGAAAATCTTGATGTCTCCAATCTTTTGTTTTGTACGTTTTTTCCACGTGTCTTGACATGCAAAGTATCCCTGCAACGTTTGGTGAAGATCTGAGTATGTAGTTTTTGACCTTATCTGGAACCTCCTATCTGAAAATTTGAAAATTCTTCAAAAATTCGTCGAAAATCTTGATGTCTCCAATCTCTTGTTTTGTACGTTTTTTCCACGTGTCTTGACATCCAATGTATTCCTGCAATGTTTGGTGGAGATCTGAGTATGTAGTTTTAGACCTTATCTGGAACCTCCTATCTGAAAATTTGAAAATTCTTAAAAAATTCGTCCAAAATCTTGATGTCTCCAATCTCTTGTTTTGTACGTTTTTTCCACGTGTCTCGACCTCCAATGGATCCCTGCAAAGTTTGGTGAAGATCTGAGTATGTCGTTTTTGACCTTATCTGGAACATCCTTTCTGAAAATTTGAAAATTCTTAAAAAATTCGTCGAAAATCTTGATGTCTCCAATCTCTTGTTTTGTACGTTTTTTCCACGTGTCTTGACATCCAATGTATCCCTGCAAAGTTTGGTGAAGATCTGAGTATGTAGTTTTTGACCTTATATGGAACCTCCTATCTGAAAATTTGAAAATTCTTAAAAAATTCGTCCAAAATCTTGATGTCTCCAATCTCTTGTTTTGTACGTTTTTTCCACGTGTCTCGACCTCCAATGGATCCCTGCAAAGTTTGGTGAAGATCTGAGTATGTCGTTTTTGACCTTATCTGGAACCTCCCATCTGAAAATTTGAAAATTTTTAAAAAAATTCGTCGAAAATCTTGATGTCTGCGATCTCTTGTTTTGTACGTTTTTTCCACGTGTCTTGACATGCAAAGTATTCCTGCAAAGTTTGGTGAAGATCTGAGTATGTAGTTTTTGACCTCATCTGGAACCTCCTATCTGAAAATTTGAACATTCTTAAAAAATTCGTCCAAAATCTTGATGTCTCCAATCTCTTGTTTTGTACGTTTTTTCCACGTGTCTTGACATCCAATGTATCCCTGCAATGTTTGGTGAAGATCTGAGTATGTAGTTTTTGACCTTATCTGGAACCTCCCATCTGAAAATTTGAAAATTCCTAAAAAATCCGTCCAAAATCTTGATGACCCCAATCTCTTGTTTTGTACTTTTTTTCCACGTGTCTCGACCTCCAATGTATCCCTGCAAAGTTTGGTGAAGATCTGAGTATGTAGTTTTTGACCTTATCTGGAACCTCCTATCTGAAAATTTGAAAATTCTTAAAAAATTCGTCTAAAATCTTGATGTCTCCAATCTCTTGTTTTGTACGTTTTTTCCACGTGTCTTGATATCCAATGTATCCCTGCAAAGTTTGGTGAAGATCTGAGTATGTCGTTTTTGACCTTATCTGGAACATCCTTTCTGAAAATTTGAAAATTGTTAAAAAATTCGTCCAAAATCTTGATGTCTCCAATCTCTTTTTTGTACGTTTTTTCCACGTGTCTTGACATACAATGTATCCCTGCAAAGTTTGGTGAAGATCTGAGTATGTAGTTTTTGACCTTATCTAGAACCTCCCATCTGAAAATTTGAAAATTCCTAAAAAATCCGTGCAAAATCTTGATGACCCCAATCTCTTGTTTTGTACGTTTTTTCCACGTGTCTTGACATCCAATGTATTCCTGCAATGTTTGGTGAAGATCTGAGTATGTAGTTTTTGACCTTATATGGAACCTCCTATCTGAAAATTTGAAAATTCTTAAAAAATTCGACCAAAATCTTGATGTTCCGAATCCTATGTTTTGTATGTTTTTTCCACGTGTCTTGACATCCAATGTATCCATGCAAAGTTTGGTGAAGATCTGAGTATGTAGTTTTTGACCTTATATTGAACCTCCCATCTGAAAATTTGAAAATTCTTAAAAAATTCGTCCAAAATCTTGATGACCCCAATCTCTTGTTTTGTACGTTTTTTCCACGTGTCTTGACATCCAAAGTATCCCTGCAAAGTTTGGTGAAGATCTGAGTATGTAGTTTTTGACCTTATATGGAACCTCCTTTCTGAAAATTTGAGAATTCTTAAAAAATTCGTCCAAAATCTTGATGTCTCCAATCTCTTGTTTTGTACGTTTTTTCCACGTGTCTTGACATCCAATGTATCCATGCAAAGTTTGGTGAAGATCTGAGTATGTCGTTTTTGACCTTATCTGGAACCTCCCATCTGAAAATTTGAAAATTCTTAAAAAATTCGTCGAAAATCTTGATGTCTCCAATCTTTTGTTTTGTACGTTTTTTCCACGTGTCTTGACATGCAAAGTATCCCTGCAACGTTTGGTGAAGATCTGAGTATGTAGTTTTTGACCTTATCTGGAACCTCCTATCTGAAAATTTGAAAATTCTTCAAAAATTCGTCGAAAATCTTGATGTCTCCAATCTCTTGTTTTGTACGTTTTTTCCACGTGTCTTGACATCCAATGTATTCCTGCAATGTTTGGTGGAGATCTGAGTATGTAGTTTTAGACCTTATCTGGAACCTCCTATCTGAAAATTTGAAAATTCTTAAAAAATTCGTCCAAAATCTTGATGTCTCCAATCTCTTGTTTTGTACGTTTTTTCCACGTGTCTCGACCTCCAATGGATCCCTGCAAAGTTTGGTGAAGATCTGAGTATGTCGTTTTTGACCTTATCTGGAACATCCTTTCTGAAAATTTGAAAATTCTTAAAAAATTCGTCGAAAATCTTGATGTCTCCAATCTCTTGTTTTGTACGTTTTTTCCACGTGTCTTGACATCCAATGTATCCCTGCAAAGTTTGGTGAAGATCTGAGTATGTAGTTTTTGACCTTATCTGGAACCTCCCATCTGAAAATTTGAAAATTCTTAAAAAATTCGACCAATATCTTGATGTCTCCAATCTCTTGTTTTGTACGTTTTTTCCACGTGTCTTGACACATAATGTATCCATGCAAAGTTTGGTGAAGATCTGAGTATGTAGTTTTTGACCTTATATGGAACCTCCTATCTGAAAATTTAAAAATTCTTAAAAAATTCGTCCAAAATCTTGATGTCTCCAATCTCTTGTTTTGTACGTTTTTTCCACGTGTCTTGACATCCAATGTATCCCTGCAAAGTTTGGTGAAGATCTGAGTATGTAGTTTTTGACCTTATCTGGAACCTCCCATCTGAAAATTTGAAAATTCTTAAAAAATTCGTCGAAAATCTTGATGACCCCAATCTCTTGTTTTGTACGTTTTTTCCACGTGTCTTGACATGCAAAGTATTCCTGCAAAGTTTGGTGAAGATCTGAGTATGTAGTTTTTGACCTCATCTGGAACCTCCTATCTGAAAATTTGAAAATTCTTAAAAAATTCGTCCAAAATCTTGATGTCTCCAATCTCTTGTTTTGTACGTTTTTTCCACGTGTCTTGACATCCAATGTATCCCTGCAATGTTTGGTGAAGATCTGAGTATGTAGTTTTTGACCTTATCTGGAACCTCCCATCTGAAAATTTGAAAATTCCTAAAAAATCCGTCCAAAATCTTGATGACCCCAATCTCTTGTTTTGTACTTTTTTTCCACGTGTCTCGACCTCCAATGTATCCCTGCAAAGTTTGGTGAAGATCTGAGTATGTAGTTTTTGACCTTATATGGAACCTCCTATCTGAAAATTTGAAAATTCTTAAAAAATTCGTCCAAAATCTTGATGTCACCAATCCTATGTTTTGTATGTTTTTTCCACGTGTCTTGACATCCAATGTATCCATGCAAAGTTTGGTGAAGATCTGAGTATGTCGTTTTTGACCTTATCTGGAACCTCCCATCTGAAAATTTGAAAATTCTTAAAAAATTCGTCGAAAATCTTGATGTCTCCGATCTCTTGTTTTGTACGTTTTTTCCACGTGTCTTGACATGCAAAGTATTCCTGCAAAGTTTGGTGAAGATCTGAGTATGTAGTTTTTGACCTCATCTGGAACCTCCTATCTGAAAATTTGAAAATTCTTAAAAAATTCGTCCAAAATTTTGATGTCTCCAATCTCTTGTTTTGTACGTTTTTTCCACGTGTCTTGACATCCAATGTATCCCTGCAATGTTTGGTGAAGATCTGAGTATGTAGTTTTTGACCTTATCTGGAACCTCCCATCTGAAAATTTGAAAATTCCTAAAAAATCCGTCCAAAATCTTGATGACCACAATCTCTTGTTTTGTACGTTTTTTCCACGTGTCTTGACATCCAATGTATCCCTGCAAAGTTTGGTGAAGATCTGAGTATGTCGTTTTTGACCTTATCTGGAACCTCCTATCTGAAAATTTGAAAATTCTTAAAAAATTCGTCCAAAATCTTGATGTCTCCAATCTCTTGTTTTGTACGTTTTTTCCACGTGTCTTGATATCCAATGTATCCCTGCAAAGTTTGGTGAAGATCTGAGTATGTCGTTTTTGACCTTATCTGGAACATCCTTTCTGAAAATTTGAAAATTCTTAAAAAATTCGTCGAAAATCTTGATGTCTCCAATCTCTTGTTTTGTACGTTTTTTCCACGTGTCTTGACATCCAATGTATCCCTGCAAAGTTTGGTGAAGATCTGAGTATGTAGTTTTTGACCTTATCTGGAACCTCCTATCTGAAAATTTGAAAATTCTTAAAAAATTCGTCCAAAATCTTGATGTCTCCAATCTCTTGTTTTGTACGTTTTTTCCACGTGTCTTGATATCCAATGTATCCCTGCAAAGTTTGGTGAAGATCTGAGTATGTCGTTTTTGACCTTATCTGGAACATTCTTTCTGAAAATTTGAAAATTGTTAAAAAATTCGTCCAAAATCTTGATGTCTCCAATCTCTTTTTTGTACGTTTTTTCCACGTGTCTTGACATCCAATGTATCCCTGCAAAGTTTGGTGAAGATCTGAGTATGTAGTTTTTGACCTTATCTGGAACCTCCCATCTGAAAATTTGAAAATTCTTAAAAAATTCGACCAAAATCTTGATGTCTCCAATCTTTTGTTTTGTACGTTTTTTCCACGTGTCTTGACACATAATGTATCCATGCAAAGTTTGGTGAAGATCTGAGTATGTAGTTTTTGACCTTATATGGAACCTCCTATCTGAAAATTTGAAAATTCTTAAAAAATTCGTCCAAAATCTTGATGTCTCCAATCTCTTGTTTTGTACGTTTTTTCCACGTGTCTTGACATCCAATGTATCCCTGCAAAGTTTGGTGAAGATCTGAGTATGTAGTTTTTGACCTTATCTGGAACCTCCCATCTGAAAATTTGAAAATTCCTAAAAAATCCGTGCAAAATCTTGATGACCCCAATCTCTTGTTTTGTACGTTTTTTCCACGTGTCTTGACATCCAATGTATTCCTGCAATGTTTGGTGAAGATCTGAGTATGTAGTTTTTGACCTTATATGGAACCTCCTATCTGAAAATTTGAAAATTCTTAAAAAATTCGACCAAAATCTTGATGTTCCGAATCCTATGTTTTGTATGTTTTTTCCACGTGTCTTGACATCCAATGTATCCATGCAAAGTTTGGTGAAGATCTGAGTATGTAGTTTTTGACCTTATATTGAACCTCCCATCTGAAAATTTGAAAATTCTTAAAAAATTCGTCCAAAATCTTGATGACCCCAATCTCTTGTTTTGTACGTTTTTTCCACGTATCTTGACATCCAAAGTATCCCTGCAAAGTTTGGTGAAGATCTGAGTATGTAGTTTTTGACCTTATATGGAACCTCCTTTCTGAAAATTTGAGAATTCTTAAAAAATTCGTCCAAAATCTTGATGTCTCCAATCTCTTGTTTTGTACGTTTTTTCCACGTGTCTTGACATCCAATGTATCCATGCAAAGTTTGGTGAAGATCTGAGTATGTCGTTTTTGACCTTATCTGGAACCTCCCATCTGAAAATTTGAAAATTCTTAAAAAATTCGTCGAAAATCTTGATGTCTCCAATCTTTTGTTTTGTACGTTTTTTCCACGTGTCTTGACATGCAAAGTATCCCTGCAACGTTTGGTGAAGATCTGAGTATGTAGTTTTTGACCTTATCTGGAACCTCCTATCTGAAAATTTGAAAATTCTTCAAAAATTCGTCGAAAATCTTGATGTCTCCAATCTCTTGTTTTGTACGTTTTTTCCACGTGTCTTGACATCCAATGTATTCCTGCAATGTTTGGTGGAGATCTGAGTATGTAGTTTTAGACCTTATCTGGAAGCTCCTATCTGAAAATTTGAAAATTCTTCAAAAATTCGTCCAAAATCTTGATGTCTCCAATCTCTTGTTTTGTACGTTTTTTCCACGTGTCTCGACCTCCAATGGATCCCTGCAAAGTTTGGTGAAGATCTGAGTATGTCGTTTTTGACCTTATCTGGAACATCCTTTCTGAAAATTTGAAAATTCTTAAAAAATTCGTCGAAAATCTTGATGTCTCCAATCTCTTGTTTTGTACGTTTTTTCCACGTGTCTCGACCTCCAATGGATCCCTGCAAAGTTTGGTGAAGATCTGAGTATGTCGTTTTTGACCTTATCTGGAACCTCCCATCTGAAAATTTGAAAATTCTTAAAAAATTCGTCGAAAATCTTGATGTCTCCGATCTCTTGTTTTGTACGTTTTTTCCACGTGTCTTGACATGCAAAGTATTCCTGCAAAGTTTGGTGAAGATCTGAGTATGTAGTTTTTGACCTCATCTGGAACCTCCTATCTGAAAATTTGAAAATTCTTAAAAAATTCGTCCAAAATCTTGATGTCTCCAATCTCTTGTTTTGTACGTTTTTTCCACGTGTCTTGACATCCAATGTATCCCTGCAATGTTTGGTGAAGATCTGAGTATGTAGTTTTTGACCTTATCTGGAACCTCCCATCTGAAAATTTGAAAATTCCTAAAAAATCCGTCCAAAATCTTGATGACCCCAATCTCTTGTTTTGTACGTTTTTTCCACGTGTCTTGACATCCAATGTATCCCTGCAAAGTTTGGTGAAGATCTGAGTATGTAGTTTTTGATCTTATCTGGAACCTCCTATCTGAAAATTTGAAAATTCTTAAAAAATTCGTCCAAAATCTTGATGTCTCCAATCTCTTGTTTTGTACGTTTTTTCCACGTGTCTTGACATCCAATGTATCCCTGCAAAGTTTGGTGAAGATCTGAGTATGTAGTTTTTGACCTTATCTGGAACCTCCCATCTGAAAATTTGAAAATTCTTAAAAAATTCGACCAATATCTTGATGTCTCCAATCTCTTGTTTTGTACGTTTTTTCCACGTGTCTTGACACATAATGTATCCATGCAAAGTTTGGTGAAGATCTGAGTATGTAGTTTTTGACCTTATATGGAACCTCATATCTGAAAATTTAAAAATTCTTAAAAAATTCGTCCAAAATCTTGATGTCTCCAATCTCTTGTTTTGTACGTTTTTTCCACGTGTCTTGACATCCAATGTATCCCTGCAAAGTTTGGTGAAGATCTGAGTATGTAGTTTTTGACCTTATCTGGAACCTCCCATCTGAAAATTTGAAAATTCCTAAAAAATCCGTCCAAAATCTTGATGACCCCAATCTCTTGTTTTGTACGTTTTTTCCACGTGTCTTGACATTCAATGTATCCCTGCAAAGTTTGGTGAAGATCTGATTATGTAGTTTTTGACCTTATATGGAACCTCCTTTCTGAAAATTTGAAAATTCTTAAAAAATTCGTCCAAAATCTTGATGACCCCAATCTCTTGTTTTGTACGTTTTTTCCACGTGTCTTGACATCCAATGTATCCCTGCAAAGTTTGGTGAAGATCTGAGTTTGTAGTTTTTGACCTTATATGGAACCTCCTTTCTGAAAATTTGAGAATTCTTAAAAAATTCGTCCAAAATCTTGATGTCTCCAATCTCTTGTTTTGTACGTTTTTTCCACGTGTCTTGACATCCAATGTATCCATGCAAAGTTTGGTGAAGATCTGAGTATGTTGTATTTGACCTTATCTGGAACCTCCCATCTGAAAATTTGAAAATTCTTAAAAAATTCGTCGAAAATCTTGATGTCTCCAATCTCTTGTTTTGTACGTTTTTTCCACGTGTCTTGACATGCAAAGTATCCCTGCAACGTTTGGTGAAGATCTGAGTATGTAGTTTTTGACCTTATCTGGAACCTCCTATCTGAAAATTTGAAAATTCTTCAAAAATTCGTCGAAAATCTTGATGTCTCCAATCTCTTGTTTTGTACGTTTTTTCCACGTGTCTTGACATCCAATGTATCCCTGCAATGTTTGGTTGAGATCTGAGTATGTAGTTTTTGACCTTATCTGGAACCTCCTATCTGAAAATTTGAAAATTTTTAAAAAATTCGTCCAAAATCTTGATGTCTCCAATCTCTTGTTTTGTACGTTTTTTCCACGTGTCTCGACCTCCAATGTATCCCAACAAAGTTTGGTGAAGATCTGAGTATGTCGTTTTTGACCTTATCTGGAACATCCTTTCTGAAAATTTGAAAATTCTTAAAAAATTCGTCGAAAATCTTGATGTCTCCAATCTCTTGTTTTGTACGTTTTTTCCACGTGTCTTGACATCCAATGTATCCCTGCAAAGTTTGGTGAAGATCTGAGTATGTAGTTTTTGACCTTATATGGAACCTCCTATCTGAAAATTTGAAAATTCTTAAAAAATTCGTCCAAAATCTTGATGTCACCAATCCTATGTTTTGTATGTTTTTTCCACGTGTCTTGACATCCAATGTATCCATGCAAAGTTTGGTGAAGATCTGAGTATGTCGTTTTTGACCTTATCTGGAACCTCCCATCTGAAAATTTGAAAATTCTTAAAAAATTCGTCGAAAATCTTGATGTCTCCGATCTCTTGTTTTGTACGTTTTTTCCACGTGTCTTGACATGCAAAGTATTCCTGCAAAGTTTGGTGAAGATCTGACTATGTAGTTTTTGACCTCATCTGGAACCTCCTATCTGAAAATTTGAAAATTCTTTAAAAATTCGTCCAAAATATTGATGTCTCCAATCTCTTGTTTTGTACGTTTTTTCCACGTGTCTTGACATCCAATGTGTCCCTGCAATGTTTGGTGAAGATCTGAGTATGTAGTTTTTGACCTTATCTGGAACCTCCCATCTGAAAATTTGAAAATTCCTAAAAAAACCGTCCAAAATCTTGATGACCCCAATCTCTTGTTTTGTACGTTTTTTCCACGTGTCTTGACATCCAATGTATCCCTGCAAAGTTTGGTGAAGATCTGAGTATGTAGTTTTTGACCTTATCTGGAACCTCCTATCTGAAAATTTGAAAATTCTTAAAAAATTCGTCCAAAATCTTGATGTCTCCAATCTCTTGTTTTGTACGTTTTTTCCACGTGTCTTGATATCCAATGTATCCCTGCAAAGTTTGGTGAAGATCTGAGTATGTCGTTTTTGACCTTATCTGGAACATCCTTTCTGAAAATTTGAAAATTGTTAAAAAATTCGTCCAAAATCTTGATGTCTCCAATCTCTTTTTTGTACGTTTTTTCCACGTGTCTTGACATCCAATGTATCCCTGCAAAGTTTGGTGAAGATCTGAGTATGTAGTTTTTGACCTTATCTGGAACCTCCCATCTGAAAATTTGAAAATTCTTAAAAAATTCGACCAAAATCTTGATGTCTCCAATCTTTTGTTTTGTACGTTTTTTCCACGTGTCTTGACACATAATGTATCCATGCAAAGTTTGGTGAAGATCTGAGTATGTAGTTTTTGACCTTATATGGAACCTCCTATCTGAAAATTTGAAAATTCTTAAAAAATTCGTCCAAAATCTTGATGTCTCCAATCTCTTGTTTTGTACGTTTTTCCCACGTGTCTTGACATCCAATGTATCCCTGCAAAGTTTGGTGAAGATCTGAGTATGTAGTTTTTGACCTTATCTGGAACCTCCCATCTGAAAATTTGAAAATTCCTAAAAAATCCGTGCAAAAAATCTTGATGACCCCAATCTCTTGTTTTGTACGTTTTTTCCACGTGTCTTGACATCCAATGTATCCATGCAAAGTTTGGTGAAGATCTGAGTATGTCGTTTTTGACCTTATCTGGAACCTCCCATCTGAAAATTTGAAAATTCTTAAAAAATTCGTCGAAAATCTTGATGTCTCCAATCTCTTGTTTTGTACGTTTTTTCCACGTGTCTTGACATGCAAAGTATCCCTGCAACGTTTGGTGAAGATCTGAGTATGTAGTTTTTGACCTTATCTGGAACCTCCTATCTGAAAATTTGAAAATTCTTCAAAAATTCGTCGAAAATCTTGATGTCTCCAATCTCTTGTTTTGTACGTTTTTTCCACGTGTCTTGACATCCAATGTATCCCTGCAATGTTTGGTGGAGATCTGAGTATGTAGTTTTTGACCTTATCTGGGACCTCCTATCAGAAAATTTGAAAATTCTTCAAAAATTCGTCCAAAATCTTGATGTCTCCAATCTCTTGTTTTGTACGTTTTTTCCACGTGTCTCGACCTCCAATGTATCCCTGCAAAGTTTGGTGAAGATCTGAGTATGTCGTTTTTGACCTTATTTGGAACATCCTTTCTGAAAATTTGAAAATTCTTAAAAAATTCGTCGAAAATCTTGATGTCTCCAATCTCTTGTTTTGTACGTTTTTTCCACGTGTCTTGACATCCAATGTATCCCTGCAAAGTTTGGTGAAGATCTGAGTATGTAGTTTTTGACCTTATATGGAACCTCCTTTCTGAAAATTTGAAAATTCTCAAAAAATTCGTCCATAATCTTGATGTCTCCAATCTCTTGTTTTGTACGTTTTTTCCACGTGTCTTGACATCCAATGTATCCCTGCAAAGTTTGGTGAAGATCTGAGTATGTAGTTTTTGACCTTATATGGAACCTCCTATCTGAAAATTTGAAAATTCTTAAAAAATTCGTCCAAAATCTTGATGTCACCAATCCTATGTTTTGTATGTTTTTTCCACGTGTCTTGACATCCAATGTATCCATGCAAAGTTTGGTGAAGATCTGAGTATGTCGTTTTTGACCTTATCTGGAACCTCCCATCTGAAAATTTGAAAATTCTTAAAAAATTCGTCGAAAATCTTGATGTCTCCGATCTCTTGTTTTGTACGTTTTTTCCACGTGTCTTGACATGCAAAGTATTCCTGCAAAGTTTGGTGAAGATCTGAGTATGTAGTTTTTGACCTCATCTGGAACCTCCTATCTGAAAATTTGAAAATTCTTAAAAAATTCGTCCAAAATTTTGATGTCTCCAATCTATTGTTTTGTACGTTTTTTCCACGTGTCTTGACATCCAATGTATCCCTGCAATGTTTGGTGAAGATCTGAGTATGTAGTTTTTGACCTTATCTGGAACCTCCCATCTGAAAATTTGAAAATTCCTAAAAAATCCGTCCAAAATCTTGATGACCCCAATCTCTTGTTTTGTACGTTTTTTCCACGTGTCTTGACACATAATGTATCCATGCAAAGTTTGGTGAAGATCTGAGTATGTAGTTTTTGAACTTATATGGAACCTCCTATCTGAAAATTTGAAAATTCTTAAAAAATTCGTCCAAAATCTTGATGTCTCCAATCTCTTGTTTTGTACGTTTTTTCCACGTGTCTTGACATCCAATGTATCCCTGCAAAGTTTGGTGAAGATCTGAGTATGTAGTTTTTGACCTGATCTGGAACCTCCCATCTGAAAATTTGAAAATTCCTAAAAAATCCGTGCAAAATCTTGATGACCCCAATCTCTTGTTTTGTACGTTTTTTCCACGTGTCTTGACATCCAATGTATTCCTGCAATGTTTGGTGAAGATCTGAGTATGTAGTTTTTGACCTTATATGGAACCTCCTATCTGAAAATTTGAAAATTCTTAAAAAATTCGACCAAAATCTTGATGTTCCGAATCCTATGTTTTGTATGTTTTTTCCACGTGTCTTGACATCCAATGTATCCATGCAAAGTTTGGTGAAGATCTGAGTATGTAGTTTTTGACCTTATATTGAACCTCCCATCTGAAAATTTGAAAATTCTTAAAAAATTCGTCCAAAATCTTGATGACCCCAATCTCTTGTTTTGTACGTTTTTTCCACGTGTCTTGACATCCAAAGTATCCCTGCAAAGTTTGGTGAAGATCTGAGTATGTAGTTTTTGACCTTATATGGAACCTCCTTTCTGAAAATTTGAGAATTCTTAAAAAATTCGTCCAAAATCTTGATGTCTCCAATCTCTTGTTTTGTACGTTTTTTCCACGTGTCTTGACATCCAATGTATCCATGCAAAGTTTGGTGAAGATCTGAGTATGTCGTTTTTGACCTTATCTGGAACCTCCCATCTGAAAATTTGAAAATTCTTAAAAAATTCGTCGAAAATCTTGATGTCTCCAATCTTTTGTTTTGTACGTTTTTTCCACGTGTCTTGACATGCAAAGTATCCCTGCAACGTTTGGTGAAGATCTGAGTATGTAGTTTTTGACCTTATCTGGAACCTCCTATCTGAAAATTTGAAAATTCTTCAAAAATTCGTCGAAAATCTTGATGTCTCCAATCTCTTGTTTTGTACGTTTTTTCCACGTGTCTTGACATCCAATGTATTCCTGCAATGTTTAGTGGAGATCTGAGTATGTAGTTTTAGACCTTATCTGGAACCTCCTATCTGAAAATTTGAAAATTCTTCAAAAATTCGTCCAAAATCTTGATGTCTCCAATCTCTTGTTTTGTACGTTTTTTCCACGTGTCTCGACCTCCAATGGATCCCTGCAAAGTTTGGTGAAGATCTGAGTATGTCGTTTTTGACCTTATCTGGAACATCCTTTCTGAAAATTTGAAAATTCTTAAAAAATTCGTCGAAAATCTTGATGTCTCCAATCTCTTGTTTTGTACGTTTTTTCCACGTGTCTTGACATCCAATGTATCCCTGCAAAGTTTGGTGAAGATCTGAGTATGTAGTTTTTGACCTTATCTGGAACCTCCCATCTGAAAATTTGAAAATTCTTAAAAAATTCGACCAATATCTTGATGTCTCCAATCTCTTGTTTTGTACGTTTTTTCCACGTGTCTTGACACATAATGTATCCATGCAAAGTTTGGTGAAGATCTGAGTATGTAGTTTTTGACCTTATATGGAACCTCCTATCTGAAAATTTAAAAATTCTTAAAAAATTCGTCCAAAATCTTGATGTCTCCAATCTCTTGTTTTGTACGTTTTTTCCACGTGTCTTGACATCCAATGTATCCCTGCAAAGTTTGGTGAAGATCTGAGTATGTAGTTTTTGACCTTTTCTGGAACCTCCCATCTGAAAATTTGAAAATTCTTAAAAAATTCGACCAAAATCTTGATGTCTCCAATCTTTTGTTTTGTACGTTTTTTCCACGTGTCTTGACACATAATGTATCCATGCAAAGTTTGGTGAAGATCTGAGTATGTAGTTTTTGACCTTATATGGAACCTCCTATCTGAAAATTTGAAAATTCTTAAAAAATTCGTCCAAAATCTTGATGTCTCCAATCTCTTGTTTTGTACGTTTTTTCCACGTGTCTTGACATCCAATGTATCCCTGCAAAGTTTGGTGAAGATCTGAGTATGTAGTTTTTGACCTTATCTGGAACCTCCCATCTCAAAATTTGAAAATTCCTAAAAAATCCGTGCAAAATCTTGATGACCCCAATCTCTTGTTTTGTACGTTTTTTCCACGTGTCTTGACATCCAATGTATTCCTGCAATGTTTGGTGAAGATCTGAGTATGTAGTTTTTGACCTTATATGGAACCTCCTATCTGAAAATTTGAAAATTCTTAAAAAATTCGACCAAAATCTTGATGTTCCGAATCCTATGTTTTGTATGTTTTTTCCACGTGTCTTGACATCCAATGTATCCATGCAAAGTTTGGTGAAGATCTGAGTATGTAGTTTTTGACCTTATATTGAACCTCCCATCTGAAAATTTGAAAATTCTTAAAAAATTCGTCCAAAATCTTGATGACCCCAATCTCTTGTTTTGTACGTTTTTTCCACGTGTCTTGACATCCAAAGTATCCCTGCAAAGTTTGGTGAAGATCTGAGTATGTAGTTTTTGACCTTATATGGAACCTCCTTTCTGAAAATTTGAGAATTCTTAAAAAATTCGTCCAAAATCTTGATGTCTCCAATCTCTTGTTTTGTACGTTTTTTCCACGTGTCTTGACATCCAATGTATCCATGCAAAGTTTGGTGAAGATCTGAGTATGTCGTTTTTGACCTTATCTGGAACCTCCCATCTGAAAATTTGAAAATTCTTAAAAAATTCGTCGAAAATCTTGATGTCTCCAATCTTTTGTTTTGTACGTTTTTTCCACGTGTCTTGACATGCAAAGTATCCCTGCAACGTTTGGTGAAGATCTGAGTATGTAGTTTTTGACCTTATCTGGAACCTCCTATCTGAAAATTTGAAAATTCTTAAAAAATTCGTCGAAAATCTTGATGTCTCCAATCTCTTGTTTTGTACGTTTTTTCCACGTGTCTTGACATCCAATGTATTCCTGCAATGTTTGGTGGAGATCTGAGTATGTAGTTTTAGACCTTATCTGGAACCTCCTATCTGAAAATTTGAAAATTCTTCAAAAATTCGTCCAAAATCTTGATGTCTCCAATCTCTTGTTTTGTACGTTTTTTCCACGTGTCTCGACCTCCAATGGATCCCTGCAAAGTTTGGTGAAGATCTGAGTATGTCGTTTTTGACCTTATCTGGAACATCCTTTCTGAAAATTTGAAAATTCTTAAAAAATTCGTCGAAAATCTTGATGTCTCCAATCTCTTGTTTTGTACGTTTTTTCCACGTGTCTTGACATCCAATGTATCCCTGCAAAGCTTGGTGAAGATCTGAGTATGTAGTTTTTGACCTTATATGGAACCTCCTATCTGAAAATTTGAAAATTCTTAAAAAATTCGTCCAAAATCTTGATGTCTCCAATCTCTTGTTTTGTACGTTTTTTCCACGTGTCTCGACCTCCAATGGATCCCTGCAAAGTTTGGTGAAGATCTGAGTATGTCGTTTTTGACCTTATCTGGAACCTCCCATCTGAAAATTTGAAAATTCTTAAAAAATTCGTCGAAAATCTTGATGTCTCCGATCTCTTGTTTTGTACGTTTTTTCCACGTGTCTTGACATGCAAAGTATTCCTGCAAAGTTTGGTGAAGATCTGAGTATGTAGTTTTTGACCTCATCTGGAACCTCCTATCTGAAAATTTGAAAATTCTTAAAAAATTCGTCCAAAATCTTGATGTCTCCAATCTCTTGTTTTGTACGTTTTTTCCACGTGTCTTGACATCCAATGTATCCCTGCAATGTTTGGTGAAGATCTGAGTATGTAGTTTTTGACCTTATCTGGAACCTCCCATCTGAAAATTTGAAAATTCCTAAAAAATCCGTCCAAAATCTTGATGACCCCAATCTCTTGTTTTGTACTTTTTTTCCACGTGTCTCGACCTCCAATGTATCCATGCAAAGTTTGGTGAAGATCTGAGTATGTAGTTTTTGACCTTATATTGAACCTCCCATCTGAAAATTTGAAAATTCTTAAAAAATTCGTCCAAAATCTTGATGACCCCAATCTCTTGTTTTGTACGTTTTTTTAACGTGTCTTGACATCCAATGTATCCATGCAAAGTTTGGTGAAGATCTGAGTATGTCGTTTTTGATCTTATCTGGAACCTCCCATCTGAAAATTTGAAAATTCTTAAAAAATTCGTCGAAAATCTTGATGTCTCCAATCTTTTGTTTTGTACGTTTTTTCCACGTGTCTTGACATGCAAAGTATCCCTGCAACGTTTGGTGAAGATCTGAGTATGTAGTTTTTGACCTTATCTGGAACCTCCTATCTGAAAATTTGAAAATTCTTCAAAAATTCGTCGAAAATCTTGATGTCTCCAATCTCTTGTTTTGTACGTTTTTTCCACGTGTCTTGACATCCAATGTATTCCTGCAATGTTTGGTGGAGATCTGAGTATGTAGTTTTAGACCTTATCTGGAACCTCCTATCTGAAAATTTGAAAATTCTTCAAAAATTCGTCCAAAATCTTGATGTCTCCAATCTCTTGTTTTGTACGTTTTTTCCACGTGTCTCGACCTCCAATGGATCCCTGCAAAGTTTGGTGAAGATCTGAGTATGTCGTTTTTGACCTTATCTGGAACATCCTTTCTGAAAATTTGAAAATTCTTAAAAAATTCGTCGAAAATCTTGATGTCTCCAATCTCTTGTTTTGTACGTTTTTTCCACGTGTCTTGACATCCAATGTATCCCTGCAAAGTTTGGTGAAGATCTGAGTATGTAGTTTTTGACCTTATCTGGAACCTCCCATCTGAAAATTTGAAAATTCTTAAAAAATTCGACCAATATCTTGATGTCTCCAATCTCTTGTTTTGTACGTTTTTTCCACGTGTCTTGACACATAATGTATCCATGCAAAGTTTGGTGAAGATCTGAGTATGTAGTTTTTGACCTTATATGGAACCTCCTATCTGAAAATTTAAAAATTCTTAAAAAATTCGTCCAAAATCTTGATGTCTCCAATCTCTTGTTTTGTACGTTTTTTCCACGTGTCTTGACATCCAATGTATCCCTGCAAAGTTTGGTGAAGATCTGAGTATGTAGTTTTTGACCTTATCTGGAACCTCCCATCTGAAAATTTGAAAATTCTTAAAAAATTCGACCAAAATCTTGATGTCTCCAATCTTTTGTTTTGTACGTTTTTTCCACGTGTCTTGACACATAATGTATCCATGCAAAGTTTGGTGAAGATCTGAGTATGTAGTTTTTGACCTTATATGGAACCTCCTATCTGAAAATTTGAAAATTCTTAAAAAATTCGTCCAAAATCTTGATGTCTCCAATCTCTTGTTTTGTACGTTTTTTCCACGTGTCTTGACATCCAATGTATCCCTGCAAAGTTTGGTGAAGATCTGAGTATGTAGTTTTTGACCTTATCTGGAACCTCCCATCTGAAAATTTGAAAATTCCTAAAAAATCCGTGCAAAATCTTGATGACCCCAATCTCTTGTTTTGTACGTTTTTTCCACGTGTCTTGACATCCAATGTATTCCTGCAATGTTTGGTGAAGATCTGAGTATGTAGTTTTTGACCTTATATGGAACCTCCTATCTGAAAATTTGAAAATTCTTAAAAAATTCGACCAAAATCTTGATGTTCCGAATCCTATGTTTTGTATGTTTTTTCCACGTGTCTTGACATCCAATGTATCCATGCAAAGTTTGGTGAAGATCTGAGTATGTAGTTTTTGACCTTATATTGAACCTCCCATCTGAAAATTTGAAAATTCTTAAAAAATTCGTCCAAAATCTTGATGACCCCAATCTCTTGTTTTGTACGTTTTTTCCACGTGTCTTGACATCCAAAGTATCCCTGCAAAGTTTGGTGAAGATCTGAGTATGTAGTTTTTGACCTTATATGGAACCTCCTTTCTGAAAATTTGAGAATTCTTAAAAAATTCGTCCAAAATCTTGATGTCTCCAATCTCTTGTTTTGTACGTTTTTTCCACGTGTCTTGACATCCAATGTATCCATGCAAAGTTTGGTGAAGATCTGAGTATGTCGTTTTTGACCTTATCTGGAACCTCCCATCTGAAAATTTGAAAATTCTTAAAAAATTCGTCGAAAATCTTGATGTCTCCAATCTTTTGTTTTGTACGTTTTTTCCACGTGTCTTGACATGCAAAGTATCCCTGCAACGTTTGGTGAAGATCTGAGTATGTAGTTTTTGACCTTATCTGGAACCTCCTATCTGAAAATTTGAAAATTCTTCAAAAATTCGTCGAAAATCTTGATGTCTCCAATCTCTTGTTTTGTACGTTTTTTCCACGTGTCTTGACATCCAATGTATTCCTGCAATGTTTGGTGGAGATCTGAGTATGTAGTTTTAGACCTTATCTGGAACCTCCTATCTGAAAATTTGAAAATTCTTCAAAAATTCGTCGAAAATCTTGATGTCTCCAATCTCTTGTTTTGTACGTTTTTTCCACGTGTCTTGACATCCAATGTATTCCTGCAATGTTTGGTGGATATCTGAGTATGTAGTTTTAGACCTTATCTGGAACCTCCTATCTGAAAATTTGAAAATTCTTCAAAAATTCGTCCAAAATCTTGATGTCTCCAATCTCTTGTTTTGTACGTTTTTTCCACGTGTCTCGACCTCCAATGGATCCCTGCAAAGTTTGGTGAAGATCTGAGTATGTCGTTTTTGACCTTATCTGGAACATCCTTTCTGAAAATTTGAAAATTCTTAAAAAATTCGTCGAAAATCTTGATGTCTCCAATCTCTTGTTTTGTACGTTTTTTCCACGTGTCTTGACATCCAATGTATCCCTGCAAAGTTTGGTGAAGATCTGAGTATGTAGTTTTTGACCTTATATGGAACCTCCTATCTGAAAATTTGAAAATTCTTAAAAAATTCGTCCAAAATCTTGATGTCTCCAATCTCTTGTTTTGTACGTTTTTTCCACGTGTCTCGACCTCCAATGGATCCCTGCAAAGTTTGGTGAAGATCTGAGTATGTCGTTTTTGACCTTATCTGGAACCTCCCATCTGAAAATTTGAAAATTCTTAAAAAATTCGTCGAAAATCTTGATGTCTCCGATCTCTTGTTTTGTACGTTTTTTCCACGTGTCTTGACATGCAAAGTATTCCTGCAAAGTTTGGTGAAGATCTGAGTATGTAGTTTTTGACCTCATCTGGAACCTCCTATCTGAAAATTTGAAAATTCTTAAAAAATTCGTCCAAAATCTTGATGTCTCCAATCTCTTGTTTTGTACGTTTTTTCCACGTGTCTTGACATCCAATGTATCCCTGCAATGTTTGGTGAAGATCTGAGTATGTAGTTTTTGACCTTATCTGGAACCTCCCATCTGAAAATTTGAAAATTCCTAAAAAATCCGTCCAAAATCTTGATGACCCCAATCTCTTGTTTTGTACTTTTTTTCCACGTGTCTCGACCTCCAATGTATCCATGCAAAGTTTGGTGAAGATCTGAGTATGTAGTTTTTGACCTTATATTGAACCTCCCATCTGAAAATTTGAAAATTCTTAAAAAATTCGTCCAAAATCTTGATGACCCCAATCTCTTGTTTTGTACGTTTTTTTAACGTGTCTTGACATCCAATGTATCCATGCAAAGTTTGGTGAAGATCTGAGTATGTCGTTTTTGATCTTATCTGGAACCTCCCATCTGAAAATTTGAAAATTCTTAAAAAATTCGTCGAAAATCTTGATGTCTCCAATCTTTTGTTTTGTACGTTTTTTCCACGTGTCTTGACATGCAAGGTATCCCTGCAACGTTTGGTGAAGATCTGAGTATGTAGTTTTTGACCTTATCTGGAACCTCCTATCTGAAAATTTGAAAATTCTTCAAAAATTCGTCGAAAATCTTGATGTCTCCAATCTCTTGTTTTGTACGTTTTTTCCACGTGTCTTGACATCCAATGTATTCCTGCAATGTTTGGTGGAGATCTGAGTATGTAGTTTTAGACCTTATCTGGAACCTCCTATCTGAAAATTTGAAAATTCTTCAAAAATTCGTCCAAAATCTTGATGTCTCCAATCTCTTGTTTTGTACGTTTTTTCCACGTGTCTCGACCTCCAATGGATCCCTGCAAAGTTTGGTGAAGATCTGAGTATGTCGTTTTTGACCTTATCTGGAACATCCTTTCTGAAAATTTGAAAATTCTTAAAAAATTCGTCGAAAATCTTGATGTCTCCAATCTCTTGTTTTGTACGTTTTTTCCACGTGTCTTGACATCCAATGTATCCCTGCAAAGTTTGGTGAAGATCTGAGTATGTAGTTTTTGACCTTATCTGGAACCTCCCATCTGAAAATTTGAAAATTCTTAAAAAATTCGACCAATATCTTGATGTCTCCAATCTCTTGTTTTGTACGTTTTTTCCACGTGTCTTGACACATAATGTATCCATGCAAAGTTTGGTGAAGATCTGAGTATGTAGTTTTTGACCTTATATGGAACCTCCTATCTGAAAATTTAAAAATTCTTAAAAAATTCGTCCAAAATCTTGATGTCTCCAATCTCTTGTTTTGTACGTTTTTTCCACGTGTCTTGACATCCAATGTATCCCTGCAAAGTTTGGTGAAGATCTGAGTATGTAGTTTTTGACCTTATCTGGAACCTCCCATCTGAAAATTTGAAAATTCTTAAAAAATTCGACCAAAATCTTGATGTCTCCAATCTTTTGTTTTGTACGTTTTTTCCACGTGTCTTGACACATAATGTATCCATGCAAAGTTTGGTGAAGATCTGAGTATGTAGTTTTTGACCTTATATGGAACCTCCTATCTGAAAATTTGAAAATTCTTAAAAAATTCGTCCAAAATCTTGATGTCTCCAATCTCTTGTTTTGTACGTTTTTTCCACGTGTCTTGACATCCAATGTATCCCTGCAAAGTTTGGTGAAGATCTGAGTATGTAGTTTTTGACCTTATCTGGAACCTCCCATCTGAAAATTTGAAAATTCCTAAAAAATCCGTGCAAAATCTTGATGACCCCAATCTCTTGTTTTGTACGTTTTTTCCACGTGTCTTGACATCCAATGTATTCCTGCAATGTTTGGTGAAGATCTGAGTATGTAGTTTTTGACCTTATATGGAACCTCCTATCTGAAAATTTGAAAATTCTTAAAAAATTCGACCAAAATCTTGATGTTCCGAATCCTATGTTTTGTATGTTTTTTCCACGTGTCTTGACATCCAATGTATCCATGCAAAGTTTGGTGAAGATCTGAGTATGTAGTTTTTGACCTTATATTGAACCTCCCATCTGAAAATTTGAAAATTCTTAAAAAATTCGTCCAAAATCTTGATGACCCCAATCTCTTGTTTTGTACGTTTTTTCCACGTGTCTTGACATCCAAAGTATCCCTGCAAAGTTTGGTGAAGATCTGAGTATGTAGTTTTTGACCTTATATGGAACCTCCTTTCTGAAAATTTGAGAATTCTTAAAAAATTCGTCCAAAATCTTGATGTCTCCAATCTCTTGTTTTGTACGTTTTTTCCACGTGTCTTGACATCCAATGTATCCATGCAAAGTTTGGTGAAGATCTGAGTATGTCGTTTTTGACCTTATCTGGAACCTCCCATCTGAAAATTTGAAAATTCTTAAAAAATTCGTCGAAAATCTTGATGTCTCCAATCTTTTGTTTTGTACGTTTTTTCCACGTGTCTTGACATGCAAAGTATCCCTGCAACGTTTGGTGAAGATCTGAGTATGTAGTTTTTGACCTTATCTGGAACCTCCTATCTGAAAATTTGAAAATTCTTCAAAAATTCGTCGAAAATCTTGATGTCTCCAATCTCTTGTTTTGTACGTTTTTTCCACGTGTCTTGACATCCAATGTATTCCTGCAATGTTTGGTGGAGATCTGAGTATGTAGTTTTAGACCTTATCTGGAACCTCCTATCTGAAAATTTGAAAATTCTTCAAAAATTCGTCCAAAATCTTGATGTCTCCAATCTCTTGTTTTGTACGTTTTTTCCACGTGTCTCGACCTCCAATGGATCCCTGCAAAGTTTGGTGAAGATCTGAGTATGTCGTTTTTGACCTTATCTGGAACATCCTTTCTGAAAATTTGAAAATTCTTAAAAAATTCGTCGAAAATCTTGATGTCTCCAATCTCTTGTTTTGTACGTTTTTTCCACGTGTCTTGACATCCAATGTATCCCTGCAAAGTTTGGTGAAGATCTGAGTATGTAGTTTTTGACCTTATATGGAACCTCCTATCTGAAAATTTGAAAATTCTTAAAAAATTCGTCCAAAATCTTGATGTCTCCAATCTCTTGTTTTGTACGTTTTTTCCACGTGTCTCGACCTCCAATGGATCCCTGCAAAGTTTGGTGAAGATCTGAGTATGTCGTTTTTGACCTTATCTGGAACCTCCCATCTGAAAATTTGAAAATTTTTAAAAAAATTCGTCGAAAATCTTGATGTCTGCGATCTCTTGTTTTGTACGTTTTTTCCACGTGTCTTGACATGCAAAGTATTCCTGCAAAGTTTGGTGAAGATCTGAGTATGTAGTTTTTGACCTCATCTGGAACCTCCTATCTGAAAATTTGAACTTTCTTAAAAAATTCGTCCAAAATCTTGATGTCTCCAATCTCTTGTTTTGTACGTTTTTTCCACGTGTCTTGACATCCAATGTATCCCTGCAATGTTTGGTGAAGATCTGAGTATGTAGTTTTTGACCTTATCTGGAACCTCCCATCTGAAAATTTGAAAATTCCTAAAAAATCCGTCCAAAATCTTGATGACCCCAATCTCTTGTTTTGTACTTTTTTTCCACGTGTCTCGACCTCCAATGTATCCCTGCAAAGTTTGGTGAAGATCTGAGTATGTAGTTTTTGACCTTATCTGGAACCTCCTATCTGAAAATTTGAAAATTCTTAAAAAATTCGTCTAAAATCTTGATGTCTCCAATCTCTTGTTTTGTACGTTTTTTCCACGTGTCTTGATATCCAATGTATCCCTGCAAAGTTTGGTGAAGATCTGAGTATGTCGTTTTTGACCTTATCTGGAACATCCTTTCTGAAAATTTGAAAATTGTTAAAAAATTCGTCCAAAATCTTGATGTCTCCAATCTCTTTTTTGTACGTTTTTTCCACGTGTCTTGACATACAATGTATCCCTGCAAAGTTTGGTGAAGATCTGAGTATGTAGTTTTTGACCTTATCTGGAACCTCCCATCTGAAAATTTGAAAATTCCTAAAAAATCCGTGCAAAATCTTGATGACCCCAATCTCTTGTTTTGTACGTTTTTTCCACGTGTCTTGACATCCAATGTATTCCTGCAATGTTTGGTGAAGATCTGAGTATGTAGTTTTTGACCTTATATGGAACCTCCTATCTGAAAATTTGAAAATTCTTAAAAAATTCGACCAAAATCTTGATGTTCCGAATCCTATGTTTTGTATGTTTTTTCCACGTGTCTTGACATCCAATGTATCCATGCAAAGTTTGGTGAAGATCTGAGTATGTAGTTTTTGACCTTATATTGAACCTCCCATCTGAAAATTTGAAAATTCTTAAAAAATTCGTCCAAAATCTTGATGACCCCAATCTCTTGTTTTGTACGTTTTTTCCACGTGTCTTGACATCCAAAGTATCCCTGCAAAGTTTGGTGAAGATCTGAGTATGTAGTTTTTGACCTTATATGGAACCTCCTTTCTGAAAATTTGAGAATTCTTAAAAAATTCGTCCAAAATCTTGATGTCTCCAATCTCTTGTTTTGTACGTTTTTTCCACGTGTCTTGACATCCAATGTATCCATGCAAAGTTTGGTGAAGATCTGAGTATGTCGTTTTTGACCTTATCTGGAACCTCCCATCTGAAAATTTGAAAATTCTTAAAAAATTCGTCGAAAATCTTGATGTCTCCAATCTTTTGTTTTGTACGTTTTTTCCACGTGTCTTGACATGCAAAGTATCCCTGCAACGTTTGGTGAAGATCTGAGTATGTAGTTTTTGACCTTATCTGGAACCTCCTATCTGAAAATTTGAAAATTCTTCAAAAATTCGTCGAAAATCTTGATGTCTCCAATCTCTTGTTTTGTACGTTTTTTCCACGTGTCTTGACATCCAATGTATTCCTGCAATGTTTGGTGGAGATCTGAGTATGTAGTTTTAGACCTTATCTGGAACCTCCTATCTGAAAATTTGAAAATTCTTAAAAAATTCGTCCAAAATCTTGATGTCTCCAATCTCTTGTTTTGTACGTTTTTTCCACGTGTCTCGACCTCCAATGGATCCCTGCAAAGTTTGGTGAAGATCTGAGTATGTCGTTTTTGACCTTATCTGGAACATCCTTTCTGAAAATTTGAAAATTCTTAAAAAATTCGTCGAAAATCTTGATGTCTCCAATCTCTTGTTTTGTACGTTTTTTCCACGTGTCTTGACATCCAATGTATCCCTGCAAAGTTTGGTGAAGATCTGAGTATGTAGTTTTTGACCTTATATGGAACCTCCTATCTGAAAATTTGAAAATTCTTAAAAAATTCGTCCAAAATCTTGATGTCTCCAATCTCTTGTTTTGTACGTTTTTTCCACGTGTCTCGACCTCCAATGGATCCCTGCAAAGTTTGGTGAAGATCTGAGTATGTCGTTTTTGACCTTATCTGGAACCTCCCATCTGAAAATTTGAAAATTTTTAAAAAAATTCGTCGAAAATCTTGATGTCTGCGATCTCTTGTTTTGTACGTTTTTTCCACGTGTCTTGACATGCAAAGTATTCCTGCAAAGTTTGGTGAAGATCTGAGTATGTAGTTTTTGACCTCATCTGGAACCTCCTATCTGAAAATTTGAACATTCTTAAAAAATTCGTCCAAAATCTTGATGTCTCCAATCTCTTGTTTTGTACGTTTTTTCCACGTGTCTTGACATCCAATGTATCCCTGCAATGTTTGGTGAAGATCTGAGTATGTAGTTTTTGACCTTATCTGGAACCTCCCATCTGAAAATTTGAAAATTCCTAAAAAATCCGTCCAAAATCTTGATGACCCCAATCTCTTGTTTTGTACTTTTTTTCCACGTGTCTCGACCTCCAATGTATCCCTGCAAAGTTTGGTGAAGATCTGAGTATGTAGTTTTTGACCTTATCTGGAACCTCCTATCTGAAAATTTGAAAATTCTTAAAAAATTCGTCTAAAATCTTGATGTCTCCAATCTCTTGTTTTGTACGTTTTTTCCACGTGTCTTGATATCCAATGTATCCCTGCAAAGTTTGGTGAAGATCTGAGTATGTCGTTTTTGACCTTATCTGGAACATCCTTTCTGAAAATTTGAAAATTGTTAAAAAATTCGTCCAAAATCTTGATGTCTCCAATCTCTTTTTTGTACGTTTTTTCCACGTGTCTTGACATACAATGTATCCCTGCAAAGTTTGGTGAAGATCTGAGTATGTAGTTTTTGACCTTATCTGGAACCTCCCATCTGAAAATTTGAAAATTCCTAAAAAATCCGTGCAAAATCTTGATGACCCCAATCTCTTGTTTTGTACGTTTTTTCCACGTGTCTTGACATCCAATGTATTCCTGCAATGTTTGGTGAAGATCTGAGTATGTAGTTTTTGACCTTATATGGAACCTCCTATCTGAAAATTTGAAAATTCTTAAAAAATTCGACCAAAATCTTGATGTTCCGAATCCTATGTTTTGTATGTTTTTTCCACGTGTCTTGACATCCAATGTATCCATGCAAAGTTTGGTGAAGATCTGAGTATGTAGTTTTTGACCTTATATTGAACCTCCCATCTGAAAATTTGAAAATTCTTAAAAAATTCGTCCAAAATCTTGATGACCCCAATCTCTTGTTTTGTACGTTTTTTCCACGTGTCTTGACATCCAAAGTATCCCTGCAAAGTTTGGTGAAGATCTGAGTATGTAGTTTTTGACCTTATATGGAACCTCCTTTCTGAAAATTTGAGAATTCTTAAAAAATTCGTCCAAAATCTTGATGTCTCCAATCTCTTGTTTTGTACGTTTTTTCCACGTGTCTTGACATCCAATGTATCCATGCAAAGTTTGGTGAAGATCTGAGTATGTCGTTTTTGACCTTATCTGGAACCTCCCATCTGAAAATTTGAAAATTCTTAAAAAATTCGTCGAAAATCTTGATGTCTCCAATCTTTTGTTTTGTACGTTTTTTCCACGTGTCTTGACATGCAAAGTATCCCTGCAACGTTTGGTGAAGATCTGAGTATGTAGTTTTTGACCTTATCTGGAACCTCCTATCTGAAAATTTGAAAATTCTTCAAAAATTCGTCGAAAATCTTGATGTCTCCAATCTCTTGTTTTGTACGTTTTTTCCACGTGTCTTGACATCCAATGTATTCCTGCAATGTTTGGTGGAGATCTGAGTATGTAGTTTTAGACCTTATCTGGAACCTCCTATCTGAAAATTTGAAAATTCTTAAAAAATTCGTCCAAAATCTTGATGTCTCCAATCTCTTGTTTTGTACGTTTTTTCCACGTGTCTCGACCTCCAATGGATCCCTGCAAAGTTTGGTGAAGATCTGAGTATGTCGTTTTTGACCTTATCTGGAACATCCTTTCTGAAAATTTGAAAATTCTTAAAAAATTCGTCGAAAATCTTGATGTCTCCAATCTCTTGTTTTGTACGTTTTTTCCACGTGTCTTGACATCCAATGTATCCCTGCAAAGTTTGGTGAAGATCTGAGTATGTAGTTTTTGACCTTATCTGGAACCTCCCATCTGAAAATTTGAAAATTCTTAAAAAATTCGACCAATATCTTGATGTCTCCAATCTCTTGTTTTGTACGTTTTTTCCACGTGTCTTGACACATAATGTATCCATGCAAAGTTTGGTGAAGATCTGAGTATGTAGTTTTTGACCTTATATGGAACCTCCTATCTGAAAATTTAAAAATTCTTAAAAAATTCGTCCAAAATCTTGATGTCTCCAATCTCTTGTTTTGTACGTTTTTTCCACGTGTCTTGACATCCAATGTATCCCTGCAAAGTTTGGTGAAGATCTGAGTATGTAGTTTTTGACCTTATCTGGAACCTCCCATCTGAAAATTTGAAAATTCTTAAAAAATTCGTCGAAAATCTTGATGACCCCAATCTCTTGTTTTGTACGTTTTTTCCACGTGTCTTGACATGCAAAGTATTCCTGCAAAGTTTGGTGAAGATCTGAGTATGTAGTTTTTGACCTCATCTGGAACCTCCTATCTGAAAATTTGAAAATTCTTAAAAAATTCGTCCAAAATCTTGATGTCTCCAATCTCTTGTTTTGTACGTTTTTTCCACGTGTCTTGACATCCAATGTATCCCTGCAATGTTTGGTGAAGATCTGAGTATGTAGTTTTTGACCTTATCTGGAACCTCCCATCTGAAAATTTGAAAATTCCTAAAAAATCCGTCCAAAATCTTGATGACCCCAATCTCTTGTTTTGTACTTTTTTTCCACGTGTCTCGACCTCCAATGTATCCCTGCAAAGTTTGGTGAAGATCTGAGTATGTAGTTTTTGACCTTATATGGAACCTCCTATCTGAAAATTTGAAAATTCTTAAAAAATTCGTCCAAAATCTTGATGTCACCAATCCTATGTTTTGTATGTTTTTTCCACGTGTCTTGACATCCAATGTATCCATGCAAAGTTTGGTGAAGATCTGAGTATGTCGTTTTTGACCTTATCTGGAACCTCCCATCTGAAAATTTGAAAATTCTTAAAAAATTCGTCGAAAATCTTGATGTCTCCGATCTCTTGTTTTGTACGTTTTTTCCACGTGTCTTGACATGCAAAGTATTCCTGCAAAGTTTGGTGAAGATCTGAGTATGTAGTTTTTGACCTCATCTGGAACCTCCTATCTGAAAATTTGAAAATTCTTAAAAAATTCGTCCAAAATTTTGATGTCTCCAATCTCTTGTTTTGTACGTTTTTTCCACGTGTCTTGACATCCAATGTATCCCTGCAATGTTTGGTGAAGATCTGAGTATGTAGTTTTTGACCTTATCTGGAACCTCCCATCTGAAAATTTGAAAATTCCTAAAAAATCCGTCCAAAATCTTGATGACCCCAATCTCTTGTTTTGTACGTTTTTTCCACGTGTCTTGACATCCAATGTATCCCTGCAAAGTTTGGTGAAGATCTGAGTATGTCGTTTTTGACCTTATCTGGAACCTCCTATCTGAAAATTTGAAAATTCTTAAAAAATTCGTCCAAAATCTTGATGTCTCCAATCTCTTGTTTTGTACGTTTTTTCCACGTGTCTTGATATCCAATGTATCCCTGCAAAGTTTGGTGAAGATCTGAGTATGTCGTTTTTGACCTTATCTGGAACATCCTTTCTGAAAATTTGAAAATTGTTAAAAAATTCGTCCAAAATCTTGATGTCTCCAATCTCTTTTTTGTACGTTTTTTCCACGTGTCTTGACATCCAATGTATCCCTGCAAAGTTTGGTGAAGATCTGAGTATGTAGTTTTTGACCTTATCTGGAACCTCCCATCTGAAAATTTGAAAATTCTTAAAAAATTCGACAAAAATCTTGATGTCTCCAATCTTTTGTTTTGTACGTTTTTTCCACGTGTCTTGACACATAATGTATCCATGCAAAGTTTGGTGAAGATCTGAGTATGTAGTTTTTGACCTTATATGGAACCTCCTATCTGAAAATTTGAAAATTCTTAAAAAATTCGTCCAAAATCTTGATGTCTCCAATCTCTTGTTTTGTACGTTTTTTCCACGTGTCTTGACATCCAATGTATCCCTGCAAAGTTTGGTGAAGATCTGAGAATGTAGTTTTTGACCTTATCTGGAACCTCCCATCTGAAAATTTGAAAATTCCTAAAAAATCCGTGCAAAATCTTGATGACCCCAATCTCTTGTTTTGTACGTTTTTTCCACGTGTCTTGACATCCAATGTATCCATGCAAAGTTTGGTGAAGATCTGAGTATGTCGTTTTTGACCTTATCTGGAACCTCCCATCTGAAAATTTGAAAATTCTTAAAAAATTCGTCGAAAATCTTGATGTCTCCAATCTCTTGTTTTGTACGTTTTTTCCACGTGTCTTGACATGCAAAGTATCCCTGCAACGTTTGGTGAAGATCTGAGTATGTAGTTTTTGACCTTATCTGGAACCTCCTATCTGAAAATTTGAAAATTCTTCAAAAATTCGTCGAAAATCTTGATGTCTCCAATCTCTTGTTTTGTACGTTTTTTCCACGTGTCTTGACATCCAATGTATCCCTGCAATGTTTGGTGGAGATCTGAGTATGTAGTTTTTGACCTTATCTGGGACCTCCTATCAGAAAATTTGAAAATTCTTCAAAAATTCGTCCAAAATCTTGATGTCTCCAATCTCTTGTTTTGTACGTTTTTTCCACGTGTCTCGACCTCCAATGTATCCCTGCAAAGTTTGGTGAAGATCTGAGTATGTCGTTTTTGACCTTATCTGGAACATCCTTTCTGAAAATTTGAAAATTCTTAAAAAATTCGTCGAAAATCTTGATGTCTCCAATCTCTTGTTTTGTACGTTTTTTCCACGTGTCTTGACATCCAATGTATCCCTGCAAAGTTTGGTGAAGATCTGAGTATGTAGTTTTTGACCTTATCTGGAACCTCCCATCTGAAAATTTGAAAATTCCTAAAAAATCCGTGCAAAATCTTGATGACCCCAATCTCTTGTTTTGTACGTTTTTTCCACGTGTCTTGACATCCAATGTATTCCTGCAATGTTTGGTGAAGATCTGAGTATGTAGTTTATGACCTTATATGGAACCTCCTATCTGAAAATTTGAAAATTCTTAAAAAATTCGACCAAAATCTTGATGTTCCGAATCCTATGTTTTGTATGTTTTTTCCACGTGTCTTGACATCCAATGTATCCATGCAAAGTTTGGTGAAGATCTGAGTATGTAGTTTTTGACCTTATATTGAACCTCCCATCTGAAAATTTGAAAATTCTTAAAAAATTCGTCCAAAATCTTGATGACCCCAATCTCTTGTTTTGTACGTTTTTTCCACGTGTCTTGACATCCAAAGTATCCCTGCAAAGTTTGGTGAAGATCTGAGTATGTAGTTTTTGACCTTATATGGAACCTCCTTTCTGAAAATTTGAGAATTCTTAAAAAATTCGTCCAAAATCTTGATGTCTCCAATCTCTTGTTTTGTACGTTTTTTCCACGTGTCTTGACATCCAATGTATCCATGCAAAGTTTGGTGAAGATCTGAGTATGTCGTTTTTGACCTTATCTGGAACCTCCCATCTGAAAATTTGAAAATTCTTAAAAAATTCGTCGAAAATCTTGATGTCTCCAATCTTTTGTTTTGTACGTTTTTTCCACGTGTCTTGACATGCAAAGTATCCCTGCAACGTTTGGTGAAGATCTGAGTATGTAGTTTTTGACCTTATCTGGAACCTCCTATCTGAAAATTTGAAAATTCTTCAAAAATTCGTCGAAAATCTTGATGTCTCCAATCTCTTGTTTTGTACGTTTTTTCCACGTGTCTTGACATCCAATGTATTCCTGCAATGTTTGGTGGAGATCTGAGTATGTAGTTTTAGACCTTATCTGGAACCTCCTATCTGAAAATTTGAAAATTCTTAAAAAATTCGTCCAAAATCTTGATGTCTCCAATCTCTTGTTTTGTACGTTTTTTCCACGTGTCTCGACCTCCAATGGATCCCTGCAAAGTTTGGTGAAGATCTGAGTATGTCGTTTTTGACTTTATCTGGAACATCCTTTCTGAAAATTTGAAAATTCTTAAAAAATTCGTCGAAAATCTTGATGTCTCCAATCTCTTGTTTTGTACGTTTTTTCCACGTGTCTTGACATCCAATGTATCCCTGCAAAGTTTGGTGAAGATCTGAGTATGTAGTTTTTGACCTTATCTGGAACCTCCCATCTGAAAATTTGAAAATTCTTAAAAAATTCGACCAATATCTTGATGTCTCCAATCTCTTGTTTTGTACCTTTTTTCCACGTGTCTTGACACATAATGTATCCATGCAAAGTTTGGTGAAGATCTGAGTATGTAGTTTTTGACCTTATATGGAACCTCCTATCTGAAAATTTAAAAATTCTTAAAAAATTCGTCCAAAATCTTGATGTCTCCAATCTCTTGTTTTGTACGTTTTTTCCACGTGTCTTGACATCCAATGTATCCCTGCAAAGTTTGGTGAAGATCTGAGTATGTAGTTTTTGACCTTATCTGGAACCTCCCATCTGAAAATTTGAAAATTCCTAAAAAATCCGTGCAAAATCTTGATGACCCCAATCTCTTGTTTTGTACGTTTTTCCACGTGTCTTGACATCCAATGTATTCCTGCAATGTTTGGTGAAGATCTGAGTATGTAGTTTTTGACCTTATATGGAACCTCCTATCTGAAAATTTGAAAATTCTTAAAAAATTCGACCAAAATCTTGATGTTCCGAATCCTATGTTTTGTATGTTTTTTCCACGTGTCTTGACATCCAATGTATCCATGCAAAGTTTGGTGAAGATCTGAGTATGTAGTTTTTGACCTTATATTGAACCTCCCATCTGAAAATTTGAAAATTCTTAAAAAATTCATCCAAAATCTTGATGACCCCAATCTCTTGTTTTGTACGTTTTTTCCACGTGTCTTGACATCCAAAGTATCCCTGCAAAGTTTGGTGAAGATCTGAGTATGTAGTTTTTGACCTTATATGGAACCTCCTTTCTGAAAATTTGAGAATTCTTAAAAAATTCGTCCAAAATCTTGATGTCTCCAATCTCTTGTTTTGTACGTTTTTTCCACGTGTCTTGACATCCAATGTATCCATGCAAAGTTTGGTGAAGATCTGAGTATGTCGTGTTTGACCTTATCTGGAACCTCCCATCTGAAAATTTGAAAATTCTTAAAAAATTCGTCGAAAATCTTGATGTCTCCAATCTTTTGTTTTGTACGTTTTTTCCACGTGTCTTGACATGCAAAATATCCCTGCAACGTTTGGTGAAGATCTGAGTATGTAGTTTTTGACCTTATCTGGAACCTCCTATCTGAAAATTTGAAAATTCTTCAAAAATTCGTCGAAAATCTTGATGTCTCCAATCTCTTGTTTTGTACGTTTTTTCCACGTGTCTTGACATCCAATGTATTCCTGCAATGTTTGGTGGAGATCTGAGTATGTAGTTTTAGACCTTATCTGGAACCTCCTATCTGAAAATTTGAAAATTCTTCAAAAATTCGTCCAAAATCTTGATGTCTCCAATCTCTTGTTTTGTACGTTTTTTCCACGTGTCTCGACCTCCAATGGATCCCTGCAAAGTTTGGTGAAGATCTGAGTATGTCGTTTTTGACTTTATCTGGAACATCCTTTCTGAAAATTTGAAAATTCTTAAAAAATTCGTCGAAAATCTTGATGTCTCCAATCTCTTGTTTTGTACGTTTTTTCCACGTGTCTTGACATCCAATGTATCCCTGCAAAGTTTGGTGAAGATCTGAGTATGTAGTTTTTGACCTTATCTGGAACCTCCCATCTGAAAATTTGAAAATTCTTAAAAAATTCGACCAATATCTTGATGTCTCCAATCTCTTGTTTTGTACGTTTTTTCCACGTGTCTTGACACATAATGTATCCATGCAAAGTTTGGAGAAGATCTGAGTATGTAGTTTTTGACCTTATATGGAACCTCCTATCTGAAAATTTAAAAATTCTTAAAAAATTCGTCCAAAATCTTGATGTCTCCAATCTCTTGTTTTGTACGTTTTTTCCACGTGTCTTGACATCCAATGTATCCCTGCAAAGTTTGGTGAAGATCTGAGTATGTAGTTTTTGACCTTATCTGGAACCTCCCATCTGAAAATTTGAAAATTCCTAAAAAATCCGTGCAAAATCTTGATGACCCCAATCTCTTGTTTTGTACGTTTTTCCACGTGTCTTGACATCCAATGTATTCCTGCAATGTTTGGTGAAGATCTGAGTATGTAGTTTTTGACCTTATATGGAACCTCCTATCTGAAAATTTGAAAATTCTTAAAAAATTCGACCAAAATCTTGATGTTCCGAATCCTATGTTTTGTATGTTTTTTCCACGTGTCTTGACATCCAATGTATCCATGCAAAGTTTGGTGAAGATCTGAGTATGTAGTTTTTGACCTTATATTGAACCTCCCATCTGAAAATTTGAAAATTCTTAAAAAATTCATCCAAAATCTTGATGACCCCAATCTCTTGTTTTGTACGTTTTTTCCACGTGTCTTGACATCCAAAGTATCCCTGCAAAGTTTGGTGAAGATCTGAGTATGTAGTTTTTGACCTTATATGGAACCTCCTTTCTGAAAATTTGAGAATTCTTAAAAAATTCGTCCAAAATCTTGATGTCTCCAATCTCTTGTTTTGTTCGTTTTTTCCACGTGTCTTGACATCCAATGTATCCATGCAAAGTTTGGTGAAGATCTGAGTATGTCGTGTTTGACCTTATCTGGAACCTCCCATCTGAAAATTTGAAAATTCTTAAAAAATTCGTCGAAAATCTTGATGTCTCCAATCTTTTGTTTTGTACGTTTTTTCCACGTGTCTTGACATGCAAAATATCCCTGCAACGTTTGGTGAAGATCTGAGTATGTAGTTTTTGACCTTATCTGGAACCTCCTATCTGAAAATTTGAAAATTCTTCAAAAATTCGTCGAAAATCTTGATGTCTCCAATCTCTTGTTTTGTACGTTTTTTCCACGTGTCTTGACATCCAATGTATTCCTGCAATGTTTGGTGGAGATCTGAGTATGTAGTTTTAGACCTTATCTGGAACCTCCTATCTGAAAATTTGAAAATTCTTCAAAAATTCGTCCAAAATCTTGATGTCTCCAATCTCTTGTTTTGTACGTTTTTTCCACGTGTCTCGACCTCCAATGGATCCCTGCAAAGTTTGGTGAAGATCTGAGTATGTCGTTTTTGACCTTATCTGGAACATCCTTTCTGAAAATTTGAAAATTCTTAAAAAATTCGTCGAAAATCTTGATGTCTCCAATCTCTTGTTTTGTACGTTTTTTCCACGTGTCTTGACATCCAATGTATCCATGCAAAGTTTGGTGAAGATCTGAGTATGTAGTTTTTGACCTTATATGGAACCTCCTATCTGAAAATTTGAAAATTCTTAAAAAATTCGTCCAAAATCTTGATGTCTCCAATCTCTTGTTTTGTACGTTTTTTCCACGTGTCTCGACCTCCAATGGATCCCTGCAAAGTTTGGTGAAGATCTGAGTATGTCGTTTTTGACCTTATCTGGAACCTCCCATCTGAAAATTTGAAAATTCTTAAAAAATTCGTCGAAAATCTTGATGTCTCCGATCTCTTGTTTTGTACGTTTTTTCCACGTGTCTTGACATGCAAAGTATTCCTGCAAAGTTTGGTGAAGATCTGAGTATGTAGTTTTTGACCTCATCTGGAACCTCCTATCTGAAAATTTGAAAATTCTTAAAAAATTCGTCCAAAATATTGATGTCTCCAATCTCTTGTTTTGTACGTTTTTTCCACGTGTCTTGACATCCAATGTATCCCTGCAATGTTTGGTGAATATCTGAGTATGTAGTTTTTGACCTTATATGGAACCTCCTATCTGAAAATTTGAAAATTCTTAAAAAATTCGTCCAAAATCTTGATGTCACCAATCCTATGTTTTGTATGTTTTTTCCACGTGTCTTGACATCCAATGTATCCATGCAAAGTTTGGTGAAGATCTGAGTATGTCGTTTTTGACCTTATCTGGAACCTCCCATCTGAAAATTTGAAAATTCTTAAAAAATTCGTCGAAAATCTTGATGTCTCCGATCTCTTGTTTTGTACGTTTTTTCCACGTGTCTTGACATGCAAAGTATTCCTGCAAAGTTTGGTGAAGATCTGAGTATGTAGTTTTTGACCTCATCTGGAACCTCCTATCTGAAAATTTGAAAATTCTTAAAAAATTCGTCCAAAATTTTGATGTCTCCAATCTCTTGTTTTGTACGTTTTTTCCACGTGTCTTGACATCCAATGTATCCCTGCAATGTTTGGTGAAGATCTGAGTATGTAGTTTTTGACCTTATCTGGAACCTCCCATCTGAAAATTTGAAAATTCCTAAAAAATCCGTCCAAAATCTTGATGACCCCAATCTCTTGTTTTGTACGTTTTTTCCACGTGTCTTGACATCCAATGTATCCCTGCAAAGTTTGGTGAAGATCTGAGTATGTCGTTTTTGACCTTATCTGGAACCTCCTATCTGAAAATTTGAAAATTCTTAAAAAATTCGTCCAAAATCTTGATGTCTCCAATCTCTTGTTTTGTACGTTTTTTCCACGTGTCTTGATATCCAATGTATCCCTGCAAAGTTTGGTGAAGATCTGAGTATGTCGTTTTTGACCTTATCTGGAACATCCTTTCTGAAAATTTGAGAATTCTTAAAAAATTCGTCCAAAATCGTGATGTCTCCAATCTCTTGTTTTGTACGTTTTTTCCACGTGTCTTGACATCCAATGTATCCATGCAAAGTTTGGTGAAGATCTGAGTATGTCGTTTTTGACCTTATCTGGAACCTCCCATCTGAAAATTTGAAAATTCTTAAAAAATTCGTCGAAAATCTTGATGTCTCCAATCTTTTGTTTTGTACGTTTTTTCCACGTGTCTTGACATGCAAAGTATCCCTGCAACGTTTGGTGAAGATCTGAGTATGTAGTTTTTGACCTTATCTGGAACCTCCTATCTGAAAATTTGAAAATTCTTCAAAAATTCGTCGAAAATCTTGATGTCTCCAATCTCTTGTTTTGTACGTTTTTTCCACGTGTCTTGACATCCAATGTATTCCTGCAATGTTTGGTGGAGATCTGAGTATGTAGTTTTAGACCTTATCTGGAACCTCCTATCTGAAAATTTGAAAATTCTTAAAAAATTCGTCCAAAATCTTGATGTCTCCAATCTCTTGTTTTGTACGTTTTTTCCACGTGCCTCGACCTCCAATGGATCCCTGCAAAGTTTGGTGAAGATCTGAGTATGTCGTTTTTGACTTTATCTGGAACATCCTTTCTGAAAATTTGAAAATTCTTAAAAAATTCGTCGAAAATCTTGATGTCTCCAATCTCTTGTTTTGTACGTTTTTTCCACGTGTCTTGACATCCAATGTATCCCTGCAAAGTTTGGTGAAGATCTGAGTATGTAGTTTTTGACCTTATCTGGAACCTCCCATCTGAAAATTTGAAAATTCTTAAAAAATTCGACCAATATCTTGATGTCTCCAATCTCTTGTTTTGTACGTTTTTTCCACGTGTCTTGACACATAATGTATCCATGCAAAGTTTGGTGAAGATCTGAGTATGTAGTTTTTGACCTTATATGGAACATCCTTTCTGAAAATTTGAAAATTCTTAAAAAATTCGTCCAAAATCTTGATGTCTCCAATCTCTTGTTTTGTACGTTTTTTCCACGTGTCTTGACATCCAATGTATCCCTGCAAAGTTTGGTGAAGATCTGAGTATGTAGTTTTTGACCTTATCTGGAACCTCCCATCTGAAAATTTGAAAATTCTTAAAAAATTCGACCAATATCTTGATGTCTCCAATCTCTTGTTTTGTACGTTTTTTCCACGTGTCTTGACACATAATGTATCCATGCAAAGTTTGGTGAAGATCTGAGTATGTAGTTTTTGACCTTATATGGAACCTCCTATCTGAAAATTTAAAAATTCTTAAAAAATTCGACCAAAATCTTGATGTTCCGAATCCTATGTTTTGTATGTTTTTTCCACGTGTCTTGACATCCAATGTATCCATGCAAAGTTTGGTGAAGATCTGAGTATGTAGTTTTTGACCTTATATTGAACCTCCCATCTGAAAATTTGAAAATTCTTAAAAAATTCATCCAAAATCTTGATGACCCCAATCTCTTGTTTTGTACGTTTTTTCCACGTGTCTTGACATCCAAAGAATCCCTGCAAAGTTTGGTGAAGATCTGAGTATGTAGTTTTTGACCTTATATGGAACCTCCTTTCTGAAAATTTGAGAATTCTTAAAAAATTCGTCCAAAATCTTGATGTCTCCAATCTCTTGTTGTGTACGTTTTTTCCACGTGTCTTGACATCCAATGTATCCATGCAAAGTTTGGTGAAGATCTGAGTATGTCGTGTTTGACCTTATCTGGAACCTCCCATCTGAAAATTTGAAAATTCTTAAAAAATTCGTCGAAAATCTTGATGTCTCCAATCTTTTGTTTTGTACGTTTTTTCCACGTGTCTTGACATGCAAAATATCCCTGCAACGTTTGGTGAAGATCTGAGTATGTAGTTTTTGACCTTATCTGGAACCTCCTATCTGAAAATTTGAAAATTCTTCAAAAATTCGTCGAAAATCTTGATGTCTCCAATCTCTTGTTTTGTACGTTTTTTCCACGTGTCTTGACATCCAATGTATTCCTGCAATGTTTGGTGGAGATCTGAGTATGTAGTTTTAGACCTTATCTGGAACCTCCTATCTGAAAATTTGAAAATTCTTCAAAAATTCGTCCAAAATCTTGATGTCTCCAATCTCTTGTTTTGTACGTTTTTTCCACGTGTCTCGACCTCCAATGGATCCCTGCAAAGTTTGGTGAAGATCTGAGTATGTCGTTTTTGACCTTATCTGGAACATCCTTTCTGAAAATATGAAAATTCTTAAAAAATTCGTCGAAAATCTTTATGTCTCCAATCTCTTGTTTTGTACGTTTTTTCCACGTGTCTTGACATCCAATGTATCCATGCAAAGTTTGGTGAAGATCTGAGTATGTAGTTTTTGACCTTATATGGAACCTCCTATCTGAAAATTTGAAAATTCTTAAAAAATTCGTCCAAAATCTTGATGTCTCCAATCTCTTGTTTTGTACGTTTTTTCCACGTGTCTCGACCTCCAATGGATCCCTGCAAAGTTTGGTGAAGATCTGAGTATGTCGTTTTTGACCTTATCTGGAACCTCCCATCTGAAAATTTGAAAATTCTTAAAAAATTCGTCGGAAATCTTGATGTCTCCGATCTCTTGTTTTGTACGTTTTTTCCACGTGTCTTGACATGCAAAGTATTCCTGCAAAGTTTGGTGAAGATCTGAGTATGTAGTTTTTGACCTCATCTGGAACCTCCTATCTGAAAATTTGAAAATTCTTAAAAAATTCGTCCAAAATCTTGATGTCTCCAATCTCTTGTTTTGTACGTTTTTTCCACGTGTCTTGACATCCAATGTATCCCTGCAAAGTTTGGTGAAGATCTGAGTATGTAGTTTTTGACCTTATCTGGAACCTCCCATCTGAAAATTTGAAAATTCCTAAAAAATCCGTCCAAAATCTTGATGACCCCAATCTCTTGTTTTGTACTTTTTTTCCACGTGTCTCGACCTCCAATGTATCCCTGCAAAGTTTGGTGAAGATCTGAGTATGTAGTTTTTGACCTTATATGGAACCTCCTATCTGAAAATTTGAAAATTCTTAAAAAATTCGTCCAAAATCTTGATGTCACCAATCCTATGTTTTGTATGTTTTTTCCACCTGTCTTGACATCCAATGTATCCATGCAAAGTTTGGTGAAGATCTGAGTATGTCGTTTTTGACCTTATCTGGAACCTCCCATCTGAAAATTTGAAAATTCTTAAAAAATTCGTCGAAAATCTTGATGTCTCCGATCTCTTGTTTTGTACGTTTTTTCCACGTGTCTTGACATGCAAAGTATTCCTGCAAAGTTTGGTGAAGATCTGAGTATGTAGTTTTTGACCTCATCTGGAACCTCCTATCTGAAAATTTGAAAATTCTTAAAAAATTCGTCCAAAATTTTGATGTCTCCAATCTCTTGTTTTGTACGTTTTTTCCACGTGTCTTGACATCCAATGTATCCCTGCAATGTTTGGTGAAGATCTGAGTATGTAGTTTTTGACCTTATCTGGAACCTCCCATCTGAAAATTTGAAAATTCCTAAAAAATCCGTCCAAAATCTTGATGACCCCAATCTCTTGTTTTGTACGTTTTTTCCACGTGTCTTGACATCCAATGTATCCCTGCAAAGTTTGGTGAAGATCTGAGTATGTCGTTTTTGACCTTATCTGGAACCTCCTATCTGAAAATTTGAAAATTCTTAAAAAATTCGTCCAAAATCTTGATGTCTCCAATCTCTTGTTTTGTACGTTTTTTCCACGTGTCTTGATATCCAATGTATCCCTGCAAAGTTTGGTGAAGATCTGAGTATGTCGTTTTTGACCTTATCTGGAACATCCTTTCTGAAAATTTGAAAATTGTTAAAAAATTCGTCCAAAATCTTGATGTCTCCAATCTCTTTTTTGTACGTTTTTTCCACGTGTCTTGACATCCAATGTATCCCTGCAAAGTTTGGTGAAGATCTGAGTATGTAGTTTTTGACCTTATCTGGAACCTCCCATCTGAAAATTTGAAAATTCTTAAAAAATTCGACAAAAATCTTGATGTCTCCAATCTTTTGTTTTGTACGTTTTTTCCACGTGTCTTGACACATAATGTATCCATGCAAAGTTTGGTGAAGATCTGAGTATGTAGTTTTTGACCTTATATGGAACCTCCTATCTGAAAATTTGAAAATTCTTAAAAAATTCGTCCAAAATCTTGATGTCTCCAATCTCTTGTTTTGTACGTTTTTTCCACGTGTCTTGACATCCAATGTATCCCTGCAAAGTTTGGTGAAGATCTGAGTATGTAGTTTTTGAACTTATCTGGAACCTCCCATCTGAAAATTTGAAAATTCCTAAAAAATCCGTGCAAAATCTTGATGACCCCAATCTCTTGTTTTGTACGTTTTTTCCACGTGTCTTGACATCCAATGTATCCATGCAAAGTTTGGTGAAGATCTGAGTATGTCGTTTTTGACCTTATCTGGAACCTCCCATCTGAAAATTTGAAAATTCTTAAAAAATTCGTCGAAAATCTTGATGTCTCCAATCTCTTGTTTTGTACGTTTTTTCCACGTGTCTTGACATGCAAAGTATCCCTGCAACGTTTGGTGAAGATCTGAGTATGTAGTTTTTGACCTTATCTGGAACCTCCTATCTGAAAATTTGAAAATTCTTCAAAAATTCGTCGAAAATCTTGATGTCTCCAATCTCTTGTTTTGTACGTTTTTTCCACGTGTCTTGACATCCAATGTATCCCTGCAATGTTTGGTGGAGATCTGAGTATGTAGTTTTTGACCTTATCTGGGACCTCCTATCAGAAAATTTGAAAATTCTTCAAAAATTCGTCCAAAATCTTGATGTCTCCAATCTCTTGTTTTGTACGTTTTTTCCACGTGTCTCGACCTCCAATGTATCCCTGCAAAGTTTGGTGAAGATCTGAGTATGTCGTTTTTGACCTTATCTGGAACATCCTTTCTGAAATTTGAAAATTCTTAAAAAATTCGTCGAAAATCTTGATGTCTCCAATCTCTTGTTTTGTACGTTTTTTCCACGTGTCTTGACATCCAATGTATCCCTGCAAAGTTTGGTGAAGATCTGAGTATGTAGTTTTTGACCTTATATGGAACCTCCTTTCTGAAAATTTGAAAATTCTCAAAAAATTCGTCCATAATCTTGATGTCTCCAATCTCTTGTTTTGTACGTTTTTTCCACGTGTCTTGACATCCAATGTATCCCTGCAAAGTTTGGTGAAGATCTGAGTATGTAGTTTTTGACCTTATATGGAACCTCCTATCTGAAAATTTGAAAATTCTTAAAAAATTCGTCCAAAATTTTGATGTCTCCAATCTCTTGTTTTGTACGTTTTTTCCACGTGTCTTGACATCCAATGTATCCCTGCAATGTTTGGTGAAGATCTGAGTATGTAGTTTTTGACCTTATCTGGAACCTCCCATCTGAAAATTTGAAAATTCCTAAAAAATCCGTCCAAAATCTTGATGACCTCAATCTCTTGTTTTGTACGTTTTTTCCACGTGTCTTGACATCCAATGTATCCCTGCAAAGTTTGGTGAAGATCTGAGTATGTAGTTTTTGACCTTATCTGGAACCTCCTATCTGAAAATTTGAAAATTCTTAAAAAATTCGTCCAAAATCTTGATGTCTCCTATCTCTTGTTTTGTACGTTTTTTCCACGTGTCTTGATATCCAATGTATCCCTGCAAAGTTTGGTGAAGATCTGAGTATGTCGTTTTTGACCTTATCTGGAACATCCTTTCTGAAAATTTGAAAATTGTTAAAAAATTCGTCCAAAATCTTGATGTCTCCAATCTCTTTTTTGTACGTTTTTTCCACGTGTCTTGACATCCAATGTATCCCTGCAAAGTTTGGTGAAGATCTGAGTATGTAGTTTTTGACCTTATCTGGAACCTCCCATCTGAAAATTTGAAAATTCTTAAAAAATTCGACCAAAATCTTGATGTCTCCAATCTTTTGTTTTGTACGTTTTTTCCACGTGTCTTGACACATAATGTATCCATGCAAAGTTTGGTGAAGATCTGAGTATGTAGTTTTTGACCTTATATGGAACCTCCTATCTGAAAATTTGAAAATTCTTAAAAAATTCGTCCAAAATCTTGATGTCTCCAATCTCTTGTTTTGTACGTTTTTTCCACATGTCTTGACATCCAATGTATCCCTGCAAAGTTTGGTGAAGATCTGAGTATGTAGTTTTTGACCTTATCAGGAACCTCCCATCTGAAAATTTGAAAATTCCTAAAAAATCCGTGCAAAATCTTGATGACCCCAATCTCTTGTTTTGTACGTTTTTTCCACGTGTCTTGACATCCAATGTATTCCTGCAATGTTTGGTGAAGATCTGAGTATGTAGTTTTTGACCTTATATGGAACCTCCTATCTGAAAATTTGAAAATTCTTAAAAAATTCGACCAAAATCTTGATGTTCCGAATCCTATGTTTTGTATGTTTTTTCCACGTGTCTTGACATCCAATGTATCCATGCAAAGTTTGGTGAAGATCTGAGTATGTAGTTTTTGACCTTATATTGAACCTCCCATCTGAAAATTTGAAAATTCTTAAAAAATTCGTCCAAAATCTTGATGACCCCAATCTCTTGTTTTGTACGTTTTTTCCACGTGTCTTGACATCCAAAGTATCCCTGCAAAGTTTGGTGAAGATCTGAGTATGTAGTTTTTGACCTTATATGGAACCTCCTTTCTGAAAATTTGAGAATTCTTAAAAAATTCGTCCAAAATCTTGATGTCTCCAATCTCTTGTTTTGTACGTTTTTTCCACGTGTCTTGACATCCAATGTATCCATGCAAAGTTTGGTGAAGATCTGAGTATGTCGTGTTTGACCTTATCTGGAACCTCCCATCTGAAAATTTGAAAATTCTTAAAAAATTCGTCGAAAATCTTGATGTCTCCAATCTTTTGTTTTGTACGTTTTTTCCACGTGTCTTGACATGCAAAGTATCCCTGCAACGTTTGGTGAAGATCTGAGTATGTAGTTTTTGACCTTATCTGGAACCTCCTATCTGAAAATTTGAAAATTCTTCAAAAATTCGTCCAAAATCTTGATGTCTCCAATCTCTTGTTTTGTACGTTTTTTCCACGTGTCTTGACATCCAATGTATTCCTGCAATGTTTGGTGGAGATCTGAGTATGTAGTTTTAGACCTTATCTGGAACCTCCTATCTGAAAATTTGAAAATTCTTCAAAAATTCGTCCAAAATCTTGATGTCTCCAATCTCTTGTTTTGTACGTTTTTTCCACGTGTCTCGACCTCCAATGGATCCCTGCAAAGTTTGGTGAAGATCTGAGTATGTCGTTTTTGACCTTATCTGGAACATCCTTTCTGAAAATTTGAAAATTCTTAAAAAATTCGTCGAAAATCTTGATGTCTCCAATCTCTTGTTTTGTACGTTTTTTCCACGTGTCTTGACATCCAATGTATCCCTGCAAAGTTTGGTGAAGATCTCAGTATGTAGTTTTTGACCTTATATGGAACCTCTTATCTGAAAATTTGAAAATTCTTAAAAAATTCGTCCAAAATCTTGATGTCTCCAATCTCTTGTTTTGTACGTTTTTTCCACGTGTCTCGACCTCCAATGGATCCCTGCAAAGTTTGGTGAAGATCTGAGTATGTCGTTTTTGACCTTATCTGGAACCTCCCATCTGAAAATTTGAAAATTCTTAAAAAATTCGTCGAAAATCTTGATGTCTCCGATCTCTTGTTTTGTACGTTTTTTCCACGTGTCTTGACATGCAAAGTATTCCTGCAAAGTTTGGTGAAGATCTGAGTATGTAGTTTTTGACCTCATCTGGAACCTCCTATCTGAAAATTTGAAAATTCTTAAAAAATTCGTCCAAAATATTGATGTCTCCAATCTCTTGTTTTGTACGTTTTTTCCACGTGTCTTGACATCCAATGTATCCCTGCAATGTTTGGTGAAGATCTGAGTATGTAGTTTTTGACCTTATCTGGAACCTCCCATCTGAAAATTTGAAAATTCCTAAAAAATCCGTCCAAAATCTTGATGACCCCAATCTCTTGTTTTGTACTTTTTTTCCACGTGTCTCGACCTCCAATGTATCCCTGCAAAGTTTGGTGAAGATCTGAGTATGTAGTTTTTGACCTTATATGGAACCTCCTATCTGAAAATTTGAAAATTCTTAAAAAATTCGTCCAAAATCTTGATGTCACCAATCCTATGTTTTGTATGTTTTTTCCACGTGTCTTGACATCCAATGTATCCATGCAAAGTTTGGTGAAGATCTGAGTATGTCGTTTTTGACCTTATCTGGAACCTCCCATCTGAAAATTTGAAAATTCTTAAAAAATTCGTCGAAAATCTTGATGTCTCCGATCTCTTGTTTTGTACGTTTTTTCCACGTGTCTTGACATGCAAAGTATTCCTGCAAAGTTTGGTGAAGATCTGAGTATGTAGTTTTTGACCTCATCTGGAACCTCCTATCTGAAAATTTGAAAATTCTTAAAAAATTCGTCCAAAATTTTGATGTCTCCAATCTCTTGTTTTGTACGTTTTTTCCACGTGTCTTGACATCCAATGTATCAATGCAATGTTTGGTGAAGATCTGAGTATGTAGTTTTTGACCTTATCTGGAACCTCCCATCTGAAAATTTGAAAATTCCTAAAAAATCCGTCCAAAATCTTGATGACCCCAATCTCTTGTTTTGTACGTTTTTTCCACGTGTCTTGACATCCAATGTATCCCTGCAAAGTTTGGTGAAGATCTGAGTATGTAGTTTTTGACCTTATCTGGAACCTCCTATCTGAAAATTTGAAAATTCTTAAAAAATTCGTCGAAAATCTTGATGTCTCCAATCTCTTGTTTTGTACGTTTTTTCCACGTGTCTTGATATCCAATGTATCCCTGCAAAGTTTGGTGAAGATCTGAGTATGTCGTTTTTGACCTTATCTGGAACATCCTTTCTGAAAATTTGAAAATTGTTAAAAAATTCGTCCAAAATCTTGATGTCTCCAATCTCTTTTTTGTACGTTTTTTCCACGTGTCTTGACATCCAATGTATCCCTGCAAAGTTTGGTGAAGATCTGAGTATGTAGTTTTTGTCCTTATCTGGAACCTCCCATCTGAAAATTTGAAAATTCTTAAAAAATTCGACCAAAATCTTGATGTCTCCAATCTTTTGTTTTGTACGTTTTTTCCACGTGTCTTGACACATAATGTATCCATGCAAAGTTTGGTGAAGATCTGAGTATGTAGTTTTTGACCTTATATGGAACCTCCTATCTGAAAATTTGAAAATTCTTAAAAAATTCGTCCAAAATCTTGATGTCTCCAATCTCTTGTTTTGTACGTTTTTTCCACGTGTCTTGACATCCAATGTATCCCTGCAAAGTTTGGTGAAGATCTGAGTATGTAGTTTTTGACCTTATGTGGAACCTCCCATCTGAAAATTTGAAAATTCCTAAGAAATCCGTGCAAAATCTTGATGACCCCAATCTCTTGTTTTGTACGTTTTTTCCACGTGTCTTGACATCCAATGTATCCATGCAAAGTTTGGTGAAGATCTGAGTATGTCGTTTTTGACCTTATCTGGAACCTCCCATCTGAAAATTTGAAAATTCTTAAAAAATTCGTCGAAAATCTTGATGTCTCCAATCTCTTGTTTTGTACGTTTTTTCCACGTGTCTTGACATGCAAAGTATCCCTGCAACGTTTGGTGAAGATCTGAGTATGTAGTTTTTGACGTTATCTGGAACCTCCTATCTGAAAATTTGAAAATTCTTCAAAAATTCGTCGAAAATCTTGATGTCTCCAATCTCTTGTTTTGTACGTTTTTTCCACGTGTCTTGACATCCAATGTATCCCTGCAATGTTTGGTGGAGATCTGAGTATGTAGTTTTTGACCTTATCTGGGACCTCCTATCAGAAAATTTGAAAATTCTTCAAAAATTCGTCCAAAATCTTGATGTCTCCAATCTCTTGTTTTGTACGTTTTTTCCACGTGTCTCGACCTCCAATGTATCCCTGCAAAGTTTGGTGAAGATCTGAGTATGTCGTTTTTGACCTTATCTGGAACATCCTTTCTGAAAATTTGAAAATTCTTAAAAAATTCGTCGAAAATCTTGATGTCTCCAATCTCTTGTTTTGTACGTTTTTTCCACGTGTCTTGACATCCAATGTATCCCTGCAAAGTTTGGTGAAGATCTGAGTATGTAGTTTTTGACCTTATATGGAACCTCCTTTATGAAAATTTGAAAATTCTCAAAAAATTCGTCCATAATCTTGATGTCTCCAATCTCTTGTTTTGTACGTTTTTTCCACGTGTCTTGACATCCAATGTATCCCTGCAAAGTTTGGTGAAGATCTGAGTATGTAGTTTTTGACCTTATATGGAACCTCCTATCTGAAAATTTGAAAATTCTTAAAAAATTCGTCCAAAATCTTGATGTCACCAATCCTATGATTTGTATGTTTTTTCCACGTGTCTTGACATCCAATGTATCCATGCAAAGTTTGGTGAAGATCTGCGTATGTCGTTTTTGACCTTATCTGGAACCTCCCATCTGAAAATTTGAAAATTCTTAAAAAATTCGTCGAAAATCTTGATGTCTCCGATCTCTTGTTTTGTACGTTTTTTCCACGTGTCTTGACATGCAAAGTATTCCTGCAAAGTTTGGTGAAGATCTGAGTATGTAGTTTTTGACCTCATCTGGAACCTCCTATCTGAAAATTTGAAAATTCTTAAAAAATTCGTCCAAAATTTTGATGTCTCCAATCTCTTGTTTTGTACGTTTTTTCCACGTGTCTTGACATCCAATGTATCCCTGCAATGTTTGGTGAAGATCTGAGTATGTAGTTTTTGACCTTATCTGGAACCTCCCATCTGAAAATTTGAAAATTCCTAAAAAATCCGTCCAAAATCTTGATGACCCCAATCTCTTGTTTTGTACGTTTTTTCCACGTGTCTTGACATCCAATGTATCCCTGCAAAGTTTGGTGAAGATCTGAGTATGTCGTTTTTGACCTTATCTGGAACCTCCTATCTGAAAATTTGAAAATTCTTAAAAAATTCGTCCAAAATCTTGATGTCTCCAATCTCTTGTTTTGTACGTTTTTTCCACGTGTCTTGATATCCAATGTATCCCTGCAAAGTTTGGTGAAGATCTGAGTATGTCGTTTTTGACCTTATCTGGAACATCCTTTCTGAAAATTTGAAAATTGTTAAAAAATTCGTCCAAAATCTTGATGTCTCCAATCTCTTTTTTGTACGTTTTTTCCACGTGTCTTGACATCCAATGTATCCCTGCAAAGTTTGGTGAAGATCTGAGTATGTAGTTTTTGACCTTATCTGGAACCTCCCATCTGAAAATTTGAAAATTCTTAAAAAATTCGACAAAAATCTTGATGTCTCCAATCTTTTGTTTTGTACGTTTTTTCCACGTGTCTTGACACATAATGTATCCATGCAAAGTTTGGTGAAGATCTGAGTATGTAGTTTTTGACCTTATATGGAACCTCCTATCTGAAAATTTGAAAATTCTTAAAAAATTCGTCCAAAATCTTGATGACCCCAATCTCTTGTTTTGTACGTTTTTTCCACGTGTCTTGACATCCAATGTATCCCTGCAAAGTTTGGTGAAGATCTGAGTATGTAGTTTTTGACCTTATCTGGAAAATCCCATCTGAAAATTTGAAAATTCCTAAAAAATCCGTGCAAAATCTTGATGACCCCAATCTCTTGTTTTGTACGTTTTTTCCACGTGTCTTGACATCCAATGTATCCATGCAAAGTTTGGTGAAGATCTGAGTATGTCGTTTTTGACCTTATCTGGAACCTCCCATCTGAAAATTTGAAAATTCTTAAAAAATTCGTCGAAAATCTTGATGTCTCCAATCTCTTGTTTTGTACGTTTTTTCCACGTGTCTTGACATGCAAAGTATCCCTGCAACGTTTGGTGAAGATCTGAGTATGTAGTTTTTGACCTTATCTGGAACCTCCTATCTGAAAATTTGAAAATTCTTCAAAAATTCGTCGAAAATCTTGATGTCTCCAATCTCTTGTTTTGTACGTTTTTTCCACGTGTCTTGACATCCAATGTATCCCTGCAATGTTTGGTGGAGATCTGAGTATGTAGTTTTTGACCTTATCTGGGACCTCCTATCAGAAAATTTGAAAATTCTTCAAAAATTCGTCCAAAATCTTGATGTCTCCAATCTCTTGTTTTGTACGTTTTTTCCACGTGTCTCGACCTCCAATGTATCCCTGCAAAGTTTGGTGAAGATCTGAGTATGTCGTTTTTGACCTTATCTGGAACATCCTTTCTGAAAATTTGAAAATTCTTAAAAAATTCGTCGAAAATCTTGATGTCTCCAATCTCTTGTTTTGTACGTTTTTTCCACGTGTCTTGTGATCCAATGTATCCCTGCAAAGTTTGGTGAAGATCTGAGTATGTAGTTTTTGACCTTATATGGAACCTCCTTTCTGAAAATTTGAAAATTCTCAAAAAATTCGTCCATAATCTTGATGTCTCCAATCTCTTGTTTTGTACGTTTTTTCCACGTGTCTTGACATCCAATGTATCCCTGCAAAGTTTGGTGAAGATCTGAGTATGTAGTTTTTGACCTTATATGGAACCTCCTATCTGAAAATTTGAAAATTCTTAAAAAATTCGTCCAAAATCTTGATGTCACCAATCCTATGTTTTGTATGTTTTTTCCACGTGTCTTGACATCCAATGTATCCATGCAAAGTTTGGTGAAGATCTGAGTATGTCGTTTTTGACCTTATCTGGAACCTCCCATCTGAAAATTTGAAAATTCTTAAAAAATTCGTCGAAAATCTTGATGTCTCCGATCTCTTGTTTTGTACGTTTTTTCCACGTGTCTTGACATGCAAAGTATTCCTGCAAAGTTTGGTGAAGATCTGAGTATGTAGTTTTTGACCTCATCTGGAACCTCCTATCTGAAAATTTGAAAATTCTTAAAAAATTCGTCCAAAATTTTGATGTCTCCAATCTCTTGTTTTGTACGTTTTTTCCACGTGTCTTGACATCCAATGTATCCCTGCAATGTTTGGTGAAGATCTGAGTATGTAGTTTTTGACCTTATCTGGAACCTCCCATCTGAAAATTTGAAAATTCCTAAAAAATCCGTCCAAAATCTTGATGACCTCAATCTCTTGTTTTGTACGTTTTTTCCACGTGTCTTGACATCCAATGTATCCCTGCAAAGTTTGGTGAAGATCTGAGTATGTAGTTTTTGACCTTATCTGGAACCTCCTATCTGAAAATTTGAAAATTCTTAAAAAATTCGTCCAAAATCTTGATGTCTCCAATCTCTTGTTTTGTACGTTTTTTCCACGTGTCTTGATATCCAATGTATCCCTGCAAAGTTTGGTGAAGATCTGAGTATGTCGTTTTTGACCTTATCTGGAACATCCTTTCTGAAAATTTGAAAATTGTTAAAAAATTCGTCCAAAATCTTGATGTCTCCAATCTCTTTTATGTACGTTTTTTCCACGTGTCTTGACATCCAATGTATATCTGCAAAGTTTGGTGAAGATCTGAGTATGTAGTTTTTGACCTTATCTGGAACCTCCCATCTGAAAATTTGAAAATTCTTAAAAAATTCGACCAAAATCTTGATGTCTCCAATCTTTTGTTTTGTACGTTTTTTCCACGTGTCTTGACACATAATGTATCCATGCAAAGTTTGGTGAAGATCTGAGTATGTAGTTTTTGACCTTATATGGAACCTCCTATCTGAAAATTTGAAAATTCTTAAAAAATTCGTCCAAAATCTTGATGTTTCCAATCTCTTGTTTTGTACGTTTTTTCCACGTGTCTTGACATCCAATGTATCCCTGCAAAGTTTGGTGAAGATCTGAGTATGTAGTTTTTGACCTTATCTGGAACCTCCCATCTGAAAATTTGAAAATTCCTAAAAAATCCGTGCAAAATCTTGATGACCCCAATCTCTTGTTTTGTACGTTTTTTCCACGTGTCTTGACATCCAATGTATTCCTGCAATGTTTGGTGAAGATCTGAGTATGTAGTTTTTGACCTTATATGGAACCTCCTATCTGAAAATTTGAAAATTCTTAAAAAATTCGACCAAAATCTTGATGTTCCGAATCCTATGTTTTGTATGTTTTTTCCACGTGTCTTGACATCCAATGTATCCATGCAAAGTTTGGTGAAGATCTGAGTATGTAGTTTTTGACCTTATATTGAACCTCCCATCTGAAAATTTGAAAATTCTTAAAAAATTCGTCCAAAATCTTGATGACCCCAATCTCTTGTTTTGTACGTTTTTTCCACGTGTCTTGACATCCAGAGTATCCCTGCAAAGTTTGGTGAAGATCTGAGTATGTAGTTTTTGACCTTATATGGAACCTCCTTTCTGAAAATTTGAGAATTCTTAAAAAATTCGTCCAAAATCTTGATGTCTCCAATCTCTTGTTTTGTACGTTTTTTCCACGTGTCTTGACATCCAATGTATCCATGCAAAGTTTGGTGAAGATCTGAGTATGTCGTTTTTGACCTTATCTGGAACCTCCCATCTGAAAATTTGAAAATTCTTAAAAAATTCGTCGAAAATCTTGATGTCTCCAATCTTTTGTTTTGTACGTTTTTTCCACATGTCTTGACATGCAAAGTATCCCTGCAACGTTTGGTGAAGATCTGAGTATGTAGTTTTTGACCTTATCTGGAACCTCCTATCTGAAAATTTGAAAATTCTTCAAAAATTCGTCGAAAATCTTGATGTCTCCAATCTCTTGTTTTGTACGTTTTTTCCACGTGTCTTGACATCCAATGTATTCCTGCAATGTTTGGTGGAGATCTGAGTATGTAGTTTTAGACCTTATCTGGAACCTCCTATCTGAAAATTTGAAAATTCTTCAAAAATTCGTCCAAAATCTTGATGTCTCCAATCTCTTGTTTTGTACGTTTTTTCCACGTGTCTCGACCTCCAATGGATCCCTGCAAAGTTTGGTGAAGATCTGAGTATGTCGTTTTTGACCTTATCTGGAACATCCTTTCTGAAAATTTGAAAATTCTTAAAAAATTCGTCGAAAATCTTGATGTCTCCAATCTCTTGTTTTGTACGTTTTTTCCACGTGTCTTGACATCCAATGTATCCCTGCAAAGTTTGGTGAAGATCTGAGTATGTAGTTTTTGACCTTATATGGAACCTCCTATCTGAAAATTTGAAAATTCTTAAAAAATTCGTCCAAAATCTTGATGTCTCCAATCTCTTGTTTTGTACGTTTTTTCCACGTGTCTCGACCTCCAATGGATCCCTGCAATGTTTGGTGAAGATCTGAGTATGTCGTTTTTGACCTTATCTGGAACCTCCCATCTGAAAATTTGAAAATTCTTAAAAAATTCGTCGAAAATCTTGATGTCTCCGATCTCTTGTTTTGTACTTTTTTTCCACGTGTCTTGACATGCAAAGTATTCCTGCAAAGTTTGGTGAAGATCTGAGTATGTAGTTTTTGACCTCATCTGGAACCTCCTATCTGAAAATTTGAAAATTCTTAAAAAATTCGTCCAAAATCTTGATGTCTCCAATCTCTTGTTTTGTACGTTTTTTCCACGTGTCTTGACATCCAATGTATCCCTGCAATGTTTGGTGAAGATCTGAGTATGTAGTTTTTGACCTTATCTGGAACCTCCCATCTGAAAATTTGAAAATTCCTAAAAAATCCGTCCAAAATCTTGATGACCCCAATCTCTTGTTTTGTACGTTTTTTCCACGTGTCTTGACATCCAATGTATCCCTGCAAAGTTTGGTGAAGATCTGAGTATGTAGTTTTTGATCTTATCTGGAACCTCCTATCTGAAAATTTGAAAATTCTTAAAAAATTCGTCCAAAATCTTGATGTCTCCAATCTCTTGTTTTGTACGTTTTTTCCACGTGTCTTGATATCCAATGTATCCCTGCAAAGTTTGGTGAAGATCTGAGTATGTCGTTTTTGACCTTATCTGGAACATCCTTTCTGAAAATTTGAAAATTGTTAAAAAATTCGTCCAAAATCTTGATGTCTCCTATCTCTTGTTTTGTACGTTTTTTCCACGTGTCTTGACATCCAATGTATCCCTGCAAAGTTTGGTGAAGATCTGAGTATGTAGTTTTTGACCTTATCTGGAACCTCCCATCTGAAAATTTGAAAATTCTTAAAAAATTCGACCAATATCTTGATGTCTCCAATCTCTTGTTTTGTACGTTTTTTCCACGTGTCTTGACACATAATGTATCCATGCAAAGTTTGGTGAAGATCTGAGTATGTAGTTTTTGACCTTATATGGAACCTCCTATCTGAAAATTTAAAAATTCTTAAAAAATTCGTCCAAAATCTTGATGTCTCCAATCTCTTGTTTTGTACGTTTTTTCCACGTGTCTTGACATCCAATGTATCCCTGCAAAGTTTGGTGAAGATCTGAGTATGTAGTTTTTGACCTTATCTGGAACCTCCCATCTGAAAATTTGAAAATTCCTAAAAAATCCGTCCAAAATCTTGATGACCCCAATCTCTTGTTTTGTACGTTTTTTCCACGTGTCTTGACATTCAATGTATCCCTGCAAAGTTTGGTGAAGATCTGAGTATGTAGTTTTTGACCTTATATGGAACCTCCTTTCTGAAAATTTGAAAATTCTTAAAAAATTCGTCCAAAATCTTGATGACCCCAATCTCTTGTTTTGTACGTTTTTTCCACGTGTCTTGACATCCAATGTATCCCTGCAAAGTTTGGTGAAGATCTGAGTTTGTAGTTTTTGACCTTATATGGAACCTCCTTTCTGAAAATTTGAGAATTCTTAAAAAATTCGTCCAAAATCTTGATGTCTCCAATCTCTTGTTTTGTACGTTTTTTCCACGTGTCTTGACATCCAATGTATCCATGCAAAGTTTGGTGAAGATCTGAGTATGTCGTTTTTGACCTTATCTGGAACCTCCCATCTGAAAATTTGAAAATTCTTAAAAAATTCGTCGAAAATCTTGATGTCTCCAATCTCTTGTTTTGTACGTTTATTCCACGTGTCTTGACATGCAAAGTATCCCTGCAACGTTTGGTGAAGATCTGAGTATGTAGTTTTTGACCTTATCTGGAACCTCCTATCTGAAAATTTGAAAATTCTTCAAAAATTCGTCGAAAATCTTGATGTCTCCAATCTCTTGTTTTGTACGTTTTTTCCACGTGTCTTGACATCCAATGTATCCCTGCAATGTTTGGTTGAGATCTGAGTATGTAGTTTTTGACCTTATCTGGAACCTCCTATCTGAAAATTTGAAAATTCTTCAAAAATTCGTCCAAAATCTTGATGTCTCCAATCTCTTGTTTTGTACGTTTTTTCCACGTGTCTCGACCTCCAATGTATCCCTGCAAAGTTTGGTGAAGATCTGAGTATGTTGTTTTTTACCTTATCTGGAACATCCTTTCTGAAAATTTGAAAATTCTTAAAAAATTCGTCGAAAATCTTGATGTCTCCAATCTCTTGTTTTGTACGTTTTTTCCACGTGTCTTGACATCCAATGTATCCCTGCAAAGTTTGGTGAAGATCTGAGTATGTAGTTTTTGACCTTATATGGAACCTCCTATCTGAAAATTTGAAAATTCTTAAAAAATTCGTCCAAAATCTTGATGTCACCAATCCTATGTTTTGTATGTTTTTTCCACGTGTCTTGACATCCAATGTATCCATGCAAAGTTTGGTGAAGATCTGAGTATGTCGTTTTTGACCTTATCTGGAACCTCCCATCAGAAAATTTGAAAATTCTTAAAAAATTCGTCGAAAATCTTGATGTCTCCGATCTCTTGTTTTGTACGTTTTTTCCACGTGTCTTGACATGCAAAGTATTCCTGCAAAGTTTGGTGAAGATCTGACTATGTAGTTTTTGACCTCATCTGGAACCTCCTATCTGAAAATTTGAAAATTCTTTAAAAATTCGTCCAAAATATTGATGTCTCCAATCTCTTGTTTTGTACGTTTTTTCCACGTGTCTTGACATCCAATGTATCCCTGCAATGTTTGGTGAAGATCTGAGTATGTAGTTTTTGACCTTATCTGGAACCTCCCATCTGAAAATTTGAAAATTCCTAAAAAATCCGTCCAAAATCTTGATGACCCCAATCTCTTGTTTTGTACGTTTTTTCCACGTGTCTTGACATCCAATGTATCCCTGCAAAGTATGGTGAAGATCTGAGTATGTAGTTTTTGACCTTATCTGGAACCTCCTATCTGAAAATTTGAAAATTCTTAAAAAATTCGTCCAATATCTTGATGTCTCCAATCTCTTGTTTTGTACGTTTTTTCCACGTGTCTTGATATCCAATGTATCCCTGCAAAGTTTGGTGAAGATCTGAGTATGTCGTTTTTGACCTTATCTGGAACATCCTTTCTGAAAATTTGAAAATTGTTAAAAAATTCGTCCAAAATCTTGATGTCTCCAATCTCTTTTTTGTACGTTTTTTCCACGTGTCTTGACATCCAATGTATCCCTGCAAAGTTTGGTGAAGATCTGAGTATGTAGTTTTTGACCTTATCTGGAACCTCCCATCTGAAAATTTGAAAATTCTTAAAAAATTCGACCAAAATCTTGATGTCTCCAATCTTTTGTTTTGTACGTTTTTTCCACGTGTCTTGACACATAATGTATCCATGCAAAGTTTGGTGAAGATCTGAGTATGTAGTTTTTGACCTTATATGGAACCTCCTATCTGAAAATTTGAAAATTCTTAAAAAATTCGTCCAAAATCTTGATGTCTCCAATCTCTTGTTTTGTACGTTTTTTCCACGTGTCTTGACATCCAATGTATCCCTGCAAAGTTTGGTGAAGATCTGAGTATGTAGTTTTTGACCTTATCTGGAACCTCCCATCTGAAAATTTGAAAATTCCTAAAAAATCCGAGCAAAATCTTGATGTCCCCAATCTCTTGTTTTGTACGTTTTTTCCACGTGTCTTGACATCCAATGTATCCATGCAAAGTTTGGTGAAGATCTGAGTATGTCGTTTTTGACCTTATCTGGAACCTCCCATCTGAAAATTTGAAAATTCTTAAAAAATTCGTCGAAAATCTTGATGTCTCCAATCTCTTGTTTTGTACGTTTTTTCCACGTGTCTTGACATGCAAAGTATCCCTGCAACGTTTGGTGAAGATCTGAGTATGTAGTTTTTGACCTTATCTGGAACCTCCTATCTGAAAATTTGAAAATTCTTCAAAAATTCGTCGAAAATCTTGATGTCTCCAATCTCTTGTTTTGTACGTTTTTTCCACGTGTCTTGACATCCAATGTATCCCTGCAATGTTTGGTGGAGATCTGAGTATGTAGTTTTTGACCTTATCTGGGACCTCCTATCAGAAAATTTGAAAATTCTTCAAAAATTCGTCCAAAATCTTGATGTCTCCAATCTCTTGTTTTGTACGTTTTTTCCACGTCTCTCGACCTCCAATGTATCCCTGCAAAGTTTGGTGAAGATCTGAGTATGTCGTTTTTGACCTTATCTGGAACATCCTTTCTGAAAATTTGAAAATTCTTAAAAAATTCGTCGAAAATCTTGATGTCTCCAATCTCTTGTTTTGTACGTTTTTTCCACGTGTCTTGACATCCAATGTATCCCTGCAAAGTTTGGTGAAGATCTGAGTATGTAGTTTTTGACCTTATATGGAACCTCCTTTCTGAAAATTTGAAAATTCTCAAAAAATTCGTCCATAATCTTGATGTCTCCAATCTCTTGTTTTGTACGTTTTTTCCACGTGTCTTGACATCCAATGTATCCCTGCAAAGTTTGGTGAAGATCTGAGTATGTAGTTTTTGACCTTATATGGAACCTCCTATCTGAAAATTTGAAAATTCTTAAAAAATTCGTCCAAAATCTTGATGTCACCAATCCTATGTTTTGTTTGTTTTTTCCACGTGTCTTGACATCCAATGTATCCATGCAAAGTTTGGTGAAGATCTGAGTATGTCGTTTTTGACCTTATCTGGAACATCCTTTCTGAAAATTTGAAAATTGTTAAAAAATTCGTCCAAAATCTTGATGTCTCCTATCTCTTGTTTTGTACGTTTTTTCCACGTGTCTTGACATCCAATGTATCCCTGCAAAGTTTGGTGAAGATCTGAGTATGTAGTTTTTGACCTTATCTGGAACCTCCCATCTGAAAATTTGAAAATTCTTAAAAAATTCGACCAATATCTTGATGTCTCCAATCTCTTGTTTTGTACGTTTTTTCCACGTGTCTTGACACATAATGTATCCATGCAAAGTTTGGTGAAGATCTGAGTATGTAGTTTTTGACCTTATATGGAACCTCCTATCTGAAAATTTAAAAATTCTTAAAAAATTCGTCCAAAATCTTGATGTCTCCAAACTCTTGTTTTGTACGTTTTTTCCACGTGTCTTGACATCCAATGTATCCCTGCAAAGTTTGGTGAAGATCTGAGTATGTAGTTTTTGACCTTATATGGAACCTCCTATCTGAAAATTTGAAAATTCTTAAAAAATTCGTCCAAAATCTTGATGTCACCAATCCTATGTTTTGTATGTTTTTTCCACGTGTCTTGACATCCAATGTATCCATGCAAAGTTTGGTGAAGATCTGAGTATGTCGTTTTTGACCTTATCTGGAACCTCCCATCTGAAAATTTGAAAATTCTTAAAAAATTCGTCGAAAATCTTGATGTCTCCGATCTCTTGTTTTGTACGTTTTTTCCACGTGTCTTGACATGCAAAGTATTCCTGCAAAGTTTGGTGAAGATCTGACTATGTAGTTTTTGACCTCATCTGGAACCTCCTATCTGAAAATTTGAAAATTCTTTAAAAATTCGTCCAAAATATTGATGTCTCCAATCTCTTGTTTTGTACGTTTTTTCCACGTGTCTTGACATCCAATGTATCCCTGCAATGTTTGGTGAAGATCTGAGTATGTAGTTTTTGACCTTATCTGGAACCTCCCATCTGAAAATTTGAAAATTCCTAAAAAATCCGTCCAAAATCTTGATGACCCCAATCTCTTGTTTTGTACGTTTTTTCCACGTGTCTTGACATCCAATGTATCCCTGCAAAGTTTGGTGAAGATCTGAGTATGTAGTTTTTGACCTTATCTGGAACCTCCTATCTGAAAATTTGAAAATTCTTAAAAAATTCGTCCAAAATCTTGATGTCTCCAATCTCTTGTTTTGTACGTTTTTTCCACGTGTCTTGATATCCAATGTATCCCTGCAAAGTTTGGTGAAGATCTGAGTATGTCGTTTTTGACCTTATCTGGAACATCCTTTCTGAAAATTTGAAAATTGTTAAAAAATTCGTCCAAAATCTTGATGTCTCCAATCTCTTTTTTGTACGTTTTTTCCACGTGTCTTGATATCCAATGTATCCCTGCAAAGTTTGGTGAAGATCTGAGTATGTAGTTTTTGACCTTATCTGGAACCTCCCATCTGAAAATTTGAAAATTCTTAAAAAATTCGACCAAAATCTTGATGTCTCCAATCTTTTGTTTTGTACGTTTTTTCCACGTGTCTTGACACATAATGTATCCATGCAAAGTTTGGTGAAGATCTGAGTATGTAGTTTTTGACCTTATATGGAACCTCCTATCTGAAAATTTGAAAATTCTTAAAAAATTCGTCCAAAATCTTGATGTCTCCAATCTCTTGTTTTGTACGTTTTTTCCACGTGTCTTGACATCCAATGTATCCCTGCAAAGTTTGGTGAAGATCTGAGTATGTAGTTTTTGACCTTATCTGGAACCTCCCATCTGAAAATTTGAAAATTCCTAAAAAATCCGTGCAAAATCTTGATGTCTCCAATCTCTTGTTTTGTACGTTTTTTCCACGTGTCTTGACATCCAATGTATCCATGCAAAGTTTGGTGAAGATCTGAGTATGTCGTTTTTGACCTTATCTGGAACCTCCCATCTGAAAATTTGAAAATTCTTAAAAAATTCTTCGAAAATCTTGATGTCTCCAATCTCTTGTTTTGTACGTTTTTTCCACGTGTCTTGACATGCAAAGTATCCCTGCAACGTTTGGTGAAGATCTGAGTAGGTAGTTTTTGACCTTATCTGGAACCTCCTATCTGAAAATTTGAAAATTCTTCAAAAATTCGTCGAAAATCTTGATGTCTCCAATCTCTTGTTTTGTACGTTTTTTCCACGTGTCTTGACATCCAATGTATCCCTGCAATGTTTGGTGGAGATCTGAGTATGTAGTTTTTGACCTTATCTGGGACCTCCTATCAGAAAATTTGAAAATTCTTCAAAAATTCGTCCAAAATCTTGATGTCTCCAATCTCTTGTTTTGTACGTTTTTTCCATGTATCTCGACCTCCAATGTATCCCTGCAAAGTTTGGTGAAGATCTGAGTATGTCGTTTTTGACCTTATCTGGAACATCCTTTCTGAAAATTTGAAAATTCTTAAAAAATTCGTCGAAAATCTTGATGTCTCCAATCTCTTGTTTTGTACGTTTTTTCCACGTGTCTTGACATCCAATGTATCCCTGCAAAGTTTGGTGAAGATCTGAGTATGTAGTTTTTGACCTTATATGGAACCTCCTTTCTGAAAATTTGAAAATTCTCAAAAAATTCGTCCATAATCTTGATGTCTCCAATCTCTTGTTTTGTACGTTTTTTCCACGTGTCTTGACATCCAATGTATCCCTGCAAAGTTTGGTGAAGATCTGAGTATGTAGTTTTTGACCTTATATGGAACCTCCTATCTGAAAATTTGAAAATTCTTAAAAAATTCGTCCAAAATCTTGATGTCACCAATCCTATGTTTTGTATGTTTTTTCCACGTGTCTTGACATCCAATGTATCCATGCAAAGTTTGGTGAAGATCTGAGTATGTCGTTTTTGACCTTATCTGGAACATCCTTTCTGAAAATTTGAAAATTGTTAAAAAATTCGTCCAAAATCTTGATGTCTCCTATCTCTTGTTTTGTACGTTTTTTCCACGTGTCTTGACATCCAATGTATCCCTGCAAAGTTTGGTGAAGATCTGAGTATGTAGTTTTTGACCTTATCTGGAACCTCCCATCTGAAAATTTGAAAATTCTTAAAAAATTCGACCAATATCTTGATGTCTCCAATCTCTTGTTTTGTACGTTTTTTCCACGTGTCTTGACACATAATGTATCCATGCAAAGTTTGGTGAAGATCTGAGTATGTAGTTTTTGACCTTATATGGAACCTCCTATCTGAAAATTTAAAAATTCTTAAAAAATTCGTCCAAAATCTTGATGTCTCCAATCTCTTGTTTTGTACGTTTTTTCCACGTGTCTTGACATCCAATGTATCCCTGCAAAGTTTGGTGAAGATCTGAGTATGTAGTTTTTGACCTTATCTGGAACCTCCAATCTGAAAATTTGAAAATTCCTAAAAAATCCGTCCAAAATCTTGATGACCCCAATCTCTTGTTTTGTACGTTTTTTCCACGTGTCTTGACATTCAATGTATCCCTGCAAAGTTTGGTGAAGATCTGAGTATGTAGTTTTTGACCTTATATGGAACCTCCTTTCTGAAAATTTGAAAATTCTTAAAAAATTCGTCCAAAATCTTGATGACCCCAATCTCTTGTTTTGTACGTTTTTTCCACGTGTCTTGACATCCAATGTATCCCTGCAAAGTTTGGTGAAGATATGAGTTTGTAGTTTTTGACCTTATATGGAACCTCCTTTCTGAAAATTTGAGAATTCTTAAAAAATTCGTCCAAAATCTTGATGTCTCCAATCTCTTGTTTTGTACGTTTTTTCCACGTGTCTTGACATCCAATGTATCCATGCAAAGTTTGGTGAAGATCTGAGTATGTCGTTTTTGACCTTATCTGGAACCTCCCATCTGAAAATTTGAAAATTCTTAAAAAATTCGTCGAAAATCTTGATGTCTCCAATCTCTTGTTTTGTACGTTTTTTCCACGTGTCTTGACATGCAAAGTATCCCTGCAACGTTTGGTGAAGATCTGAGTATGTAGTTTTTGACCTTATCTGGAACCTCCTATCTGAAAATTTGAAAATTCTTCAAAAATTCGTCGAAAATCTTGATGTCTCCAATCTCTTGTTTTGTACGTTTTTTCCACGTGTCTTGACATCCAATGTATCCCTGCAATGTTTGGTTGAGATCTGAGTATGTAGTTTTTGACCTTATCTGGAACCTCCTATCTGAAAATTTGAAAATTCTTCAAAAATTCGTCCAAAATCTTGATGTCTCCAATCTCTTGTTTTGTACGTTTTTTCCACGTGTCTCGACCTCCAATGTATCCCTGCAAAGTTTGGTGAAGATCTGAGTATGTCGTTTTTGACCTTATCTGGAACATCCTTTCTGAAAATTTGAAAATTCTTAAAAAATTCGTCGAAAATCTTGATGTCTCCAATCTCTTGTTTTGTACGTTTTTTCCACGTGTCTTGACATCCAATGTATCCCTGCAAAGTTTGGTGAAGATCTGAGTATGTAGTTTTTGACCTTATATGGAACCTCCCATCTGAAAATTTGAAAATACTTAAAAAATTCGTCCAAAATCTTGATGTCACCAATCCTATGTTTTGTATGTTTTTTCCACGTGTCTTGACATCCAATGTATCCATGCAAAGTTTGGTGAAGATCTGAGTATGTCGTTTTTGACCTTATCTGGAACCTCCCATCTGAAAATTTGAAAATTCTTAAAAAATTCGTCGAAAATCTTGATGTCTCCGATCTCTTCTTTTGTACGTTTTTTCCACGTGTCTTGACATGCAAAGTATTCCTGCAAAGTTTGGTGAAGATCTGACTATGTAGTTTTTGACCTCATCTGGAACCTCCTATCTGAAAATTTGAAAATTCTTTAAAAATTCGTCCAAAATATTGATGTCTCCAATCTCTTGTTTTGTACGTTTTTTCCACGTGTCTTGACATCCAATGTATCCCTGCAATGTTTGGTGAAGATCTGAGTATGTAGTTTTTGACCTTATCTGGAACCTCCCATCTGAAAATTTGAAAATTCCTAAAAATTCCGTCCAAAATCTTGATGACCCCAATCTCTTGTTTTGTACGTTTTTTCCACGTGTCTTGACATCCAATGTATCCCTGCAAAGTTTGGTGAAGATCTGAGTATGTAGTTTTTGACCTTATCTGGAACCTCCTATCTGAAAATTTGAAAATTCTTAAAAAATTCGTCCAAAATCTTGATGTCTCCAATCTCTTGTTTTGTACGTTTTTTCCACGTGTCTTGATATCCAATGTATCCCTGCAAAGTTTGGTGAAGATCTGAGTATGTCGTTTTTGACCTTATCTGGAACATCCTTTCTGAAAATTTGAAAATTGTTAAAAAATTCGTCCAAAATCTTGATGTCTCCAATCTCTTTTTTGTACGTTTTTTCCACGTGTCTTGACATCCAATGTATCCCTGCAAAGTTTGGTGAAGATCTGAGTATGTAGTTTTTGACCTTATCTGGAACCTCCCATCTGAAAATTTGAAAATTCTTAAAAAATTCGACCAAAATCTTGATGTCTCCAATCTTTTGTTTTGTACGTTTTTTCCACGTGTCTTGACACATAATGTATCCATGCAAAGTTTGGTGAAGATCTGAGTATGTAGTTTTTGACCTTATATGGAACCTCCTATCTGAAAATTTGAAAATTCTTAAAAAATTCGTCCAAAATCTTGATGTCTCCAATCTCTTGTTTTGTACGTTTTTTCCACGTGTCTTGACATCCAATGTATCCCTGCAAAGTTTGGTGAAGATCTGAGTATGTAGTTTTTGACCTTATCTGGAACCTCCCATCTGAAAATTTGAAAATTCCTAAAAAATCCGTGCAAAATCTTGATGACCCCAATCTCTTGTTTTGTACGTTTTTTCCACGTGTCTTGACATCCAATGTATCCATGCAAAGTTTGGTGAAGATCTGAGTATGTCGTTTTTGACCTTATCTGGAACCTCCCATCTGAAAATTTGAAAATTCTTAAAAAATTCGTCGAAAATCTTGATGTCTCCAATCTCTTGTTTTGTACGTTTTTTCCACGTGTCTTGACATGCAAAGTATCCCTGCAACGTTTGGTGAAGATCTGAGTATGTAGTTTTTGACCTTATCTGGAACCTCCTATCTGAAAATTTGAAAATTCTTCAAAAATTCGTCGAAAATCTTGATGTCTCCAATCTCTTGTTTTGTACGTTTTTTCCACGTGTCTTGACATCCAATGTATCCCTGCAATGTTTGGTGGAGATCTGAGTATGTAGTTTTTGACCTTATCTGGGACCTCCTATCAGAAAATTTGAAAATTCTTCAAAAATTCGTCCAAAATCTTGATGTCTCCAATCTCTTGTTTTGTACGTTTTTTCCACGTGTCTCGACCTCCAATGTATCCCTGCAAAGTTTGGTGAAGATCTGAGTATGTCGTTTTTGACCTTATCTGGAACATCCTTTCTGAAAATTTGAAAATTCTTAAAAAATTCGTCCAAAATCTTGATGTCTCCAATCTCTTGTTTTGTACGTTTTTTCCACGTGTCTTGACATCCAATGTATCCCTGCAAAGTTTGGTGAAGATCTGAGTATGTAGTTTTTGACCTTATATGGAACCTCCTTTCTGAAAATTTGAAAATTCTCAAAAAATTCGTCCATAATCTTGATGTCTCCAATCTCTTGTTTTGTACGTTTTTTCCACGTGTCTTGACATCCAATGTATCCCTGCAAAGTTTGGTGAAGATCTGAGTATGTAGTTTTTGACCTTATATGGAACCTCCTATCTGAAAATTTGAAAATTCTTAAAAAATTCGTCCAAAATCTTGATGTCACCAATCCTATGTTTTGTATGTTTTTTCCACGTGTCTTGACATCCAATGTATCCATGCAAAGTTTGGTGAAGATCTGAGTATGTCGTTTTTGACCTTATCTGGAACCTCCCATCTGAAAATTTGAAAATTCTTAAAAAATTCGTCGAAAATCTTGATGTCTCCGATCTCTTGTTTTGTACGTTTTTTCCACGTGTCTTGACATGCAAAGTATTCCTGCAAAGTTTGGTGAAGATCTGAGTATGTAGTTTTTGACCTCATCTGGAACCTCCTATCTGAAAATTTGAAAATTCTTAAAAAATTCGTCCAAAATTTTGATGTCTCCAATCTCTTGTTTTGTACGTTTTTTCCACGTGTCTTGACATCCAATGTATCCCTGCAATGTTTGGTGAAGATCTGAGTATGTAGTTTTTGACCTTATCTGGAACCTCCCATCTGAAAATTTGAAAATTCCTAAAAAATCCGTCCAAAATCTTGATGACCCCAATCTCTTGTTTTGTACGTTTTTTCCACGTGTCTTGACATCCAATGTATCCCTGCAAAGTTTGGTGAAGATCTGAGTATGTAGTTTTTGACCTTATCTGGAACCTCCTATCTGAAAATTTGAAAATTCTTAAAAAATTCGTCCAAAATCTTGATGTCTCCAATCTCTTGTTTTGTACGTTTTTTCCACGTGTCTTGATATCCAATGTATCCCTGCAAAGTTTGGTGAAGATCTGAGTATGTCGTTTTTGACCTTATCTGGAACATCCTTTCTGAAAATTTGAAAATTGTTAAAAAATTCGTCCAAAATCTTGATGTCTCCAATCTCTTTTTTGTACGTTTTTTCCACGTGTCTTGACATCCAATGTATCCCTGCAAAGTTTGGTGAAGATCTGAGTATGTAGTTTTTGCTCTTATCTGGAACCTCCCATCTGAAAATTTGAAAATTCTTAAAAAATTCGACCAAAATCTTGATGTCTCCAATCTTTTGTTTTGTACGTTTTTTCCACGTGTCTTGACACATAATGTATCCATGCAAAGTTTGGTGAAGATCTGAGTATGTAGTTTTTGACCTTATATGGAACCTCCTATCTGAAAATTTGAAAATTCTTAAAAAATTCGTCCAAAATCTTGATGTCTCCAATCTCTTGTTTTGTACGTTTTTTCCACGTGTCTTGACATCCAATGTATCCCTGCAAAGTTTGGTGAAGATCTGAGTATGTAGTTTTTGACCTTATATGGAACCTCCTATCTGAAAATTTGAAAATACTTAAAAAATTCGTCCAAAATCTTGATGTCACCAATCCTATGTTTTGTATGTTTTTTCCACGTGTCTTGACATCCAATGTATCCATGCAAAGTTTGGTGAAGATCTGAGTATGTCGTTTTTGACCTTATCTGGAACCTCCCATCTGAAAATTTGAAAATTCTTAAAAAATTCGTCGAAAATCTTGATGTCTCCGATCTCTTCTTTTGTACGTTTTTTCCACGTGTCTTGACATGCAAAGTATTCCTGCAAAGTTTGGTGAAGATCTGACTATGTAGTTTTTGACCTCATCTGGAACCTCCTATCTGAAAATTTGAAAATTCTTTAAAAATTCGTCCAAAATATTGATGTCTCCAATCTCTTGTTTTGTACGTTTTTTCCACGTGTCTTGACATCCAATGTATCCCTGCAATGTTTGGTGAAGATCTGAGTATGTAGTTTTTGACCTTATCTGGAACCTCCCATCTGAAAATTTGAAAATTCCTAAAAATTCCGTCCAAAATCTTGATGACCCCAATCTCTTGTTTTGTACGTTTTTTCCACGTGTCTTGACATCCAATGTATCCCTGCAAAGTTTGGTGAAGATCTGAGTATGTAGTTTTTGACCTTATCTGGAACCTCCTATCTGAAAATTTGAAAATTCTTAAAAAATTCGTCCAAAATCTTGATGTCTCCAATCTCTTGTTTTGTACGTTTTTTCCACGTGTCTTGAAATCCAATGTATCCCTGCAAAGTTTGGTGAAGATCTGAGTATGTCGTTTTTGACCTTATCTGGAACATCCTTTCTGAAAATTTGAAAATTGTTAAAAAATTCGTCCAAAATCTTGATGTCTCCAATCTCTTTTTTGTACGTTTTTTCCACGTGTCTTGACATCCAATGTATCCCTGCAAAGTTTGGTGAAGATCTGAGTATGTAGTTTTTGACCTTATCTGGAACCTCCCATCTGAAAATTTGAAAATTCTTAAAAAATTCGACCAAAATCTTGATGTCTCCAATCTTTTGTTTTGTACGTTTTTTCCACGTGTCTTGACACATAATGTATCCATGCAAAGTTTGGTGAAGATCTGAGTATGTAGGTTTTGACCTTATATGGAACCTCCTATCTGAAAATTTGAAAATTCTTAAAAAATTCGTCCAAAATCTTGATGTCTCCAATCTCTTGTTTTGTACGTTTTTTCCACGTGTCTTGACATCCAATGTATCCCTGCAAAGTTTGGTGAAGATCTGAGTATGTAGTTTTTGACCTTATCTGGAACCTCCCATCTGAAAATTTGAAAATTCCTAAAAAATCCGTGCAAAATCTTGATGACCCCAATCTCTTGTTTTGTACGTTTTTTCCACGTGTCTTGACATCCAATGTATCCATGCAAAGTTTGGTGAAGATCTGAGTATGTCGTTTTTGACCTTATCTGGAACCTCCCATCTGAAAATTTGAAAATTCTTAAAAAATTCGTCGAAAATCTTGATGTCTCCAATCTCTTGTTTTGTACGTTTTTTCCACGTGTCTTGACATGCAAAGTATCCCTGCAACGTTTGGTGAAGATCTGAGTATGTAGTTTTTGACCTTATCTGGAACCTCCTATCTGAAAATTTGAAAATTCTTCAAAAATTCGTCGAAAATCTTGATGTCTCCAATCTCTTGTTTTGTACGTTTTTTCCACGTGTCTTGACATCCAATGTATCCCTGCAATGTTTGGTGGAGATCTGAGTATGTAGTTTTTGACCTTATCTGGGACCTCCTATCAGAAAATTTGAAAATTCTTCAAAAATTCGTCCAAAATCTTGATGTCTCCAATCTCTTGTTTTGTACGTTTTTTCCACGTGTCTCGACCTCCAATGTATCCCTGCAAAGTTTGGTGAAGATCTGAGTATGTCGTTTTTGACCTTATCTGGAACATCCTTTCTGAAAATTTGAAAATTCTTAAAAAATTCGTCCAAAATCTTGATGTCTCCAATCTCTTGTTTTGTACGTTTTTTCCACGTGTCTTGACATCCAATGTATCCCTGCAAAGTTTGGTGAAGATCTGAGTATGTAGTTTTTGACCTTATATGGAACCTCCTTTCTGAAAATTTGAAAATTCTCAAAAAATTCGTCCATAATCTTGATGTCTCCAATCTCTTGTTTTGTACGTTTTTTCCACGTGTCTTGACATCCAATGTATCCCTGCAAAGTTTGGTGAAGATCTGAGTATGTAGTTTTTGACCTTATATGGAACCTCCTATCTGAAAATTTGAAAATTCTTAAAAAATTCGTCCAAAATCTTGATGTCACCAATCCTATGTTTTGTATGTTTTTTCCTCGTGTCTTGACATCCAATGTATCCATGCAAAGTTTGGTGAAGATCTGAGTATGTCGTTTTTGACCTTATCTGGAACCTCCCATCTGAAAATTTGAAAATTCTTAAAAAATTCGTCGAAAATCTTGATGTCTCCGATCTCTTGTTTTGTACGTTTTTTCCACGTGTCTTGACATGCAAAGTATTCCTGCAAAGTTTGGTGAAGATCTGAGTATGTAGTTTTTGACCTCATCTGGAACCTCCTATCTGAAAATTTGAAAATTCTTAAAAAATTCGTCCAAAATTTTGATGTCTCCAATCTCTTGTTTTGTACGTTTTTTCCACGTGTCTTGACATCCAATGTATCCCTGCAATGTTTGGTGAAGATCTGAGTATGTAGTTTTTGACCTTATCTGGAACCTCCCATCTGAAAATTTGAAAATTCCTAAAAAATCCGTCCAAAATCTTGATGACCCCAATCTCTTGTTTTGTACGTTTTTTCCACGTGTCTTGACATCCAATGTATCCCTGCAAAGTTTGGTGAAGATCTGAGTATGTAGTTTTTGACCTTATCTGGAACCTCCTATCTGAAAATTTGAAAATTCTTAAAAAATTCGTCCAAAATCTTGATGTCTCCAATCTCTTGTTTTGTACGTTTTTTCCACGTGTCTTGATATCCAATGTATCCCTGCAAAGTTTGGTGAAGATCTGAGTATGTCGTTTTTGACCTTATCTGGAACATCCTTTCTGAAAATTTGAAAATTGTTAAAAAATTCGTCCAAAATCTTGATGTCTCCAATCTCTTTTTTGTACGTTTTTTCCACGTGTCTTGACATCCAATGTATCCCTGCAAAGTTTGGTGAAGATCTGAGTATGTAGTTTTTGACCTTATCTGGAACCTCCCATCTGAAAATTTGAAAATTCTTAAAAAATTCGACCAAAATCTTGATGTCTCCAATCTTTTGTTTTGTACGTTTTTTCCACGTGTCTTGACACATAATGTATCCATGCAAAGTTTGGTGAAGATCTGAGTATGTAGTTTTTGACCTTATATGGAACCTCCTATCTGAAAATTTGAAAATTCTTAAAAAATTCGTCCAAAATCTTGATGTCTCCAATCTCTTGTTTTGTACGTTTTTTCCACGTGTCTTGACATCCAATGTATCCCTGCAAAGTTTGGTGAAAATCTGAGTATGTAGTTTTTGACCTTATCTGGAACCTCCCATCTGAAAATTTGAAAATTCCTAAAAAATCCGTGCAAAATCTTGATGACCCCAATCTCTTGTTTTGTACGTTTTTTCCACGTGTCTTGACATCCAATGTATTCCTGCAATGTTTGGTGAAGATCTGAGTATGTAGTTTTTGACCTTATATGGAACCTCCTATCTGAAAATTTGAAAATTCTTAAAAAATTCGACCAAAATCTTGATGTTCCGAATCCTATGTTTTGTATGTTTTTCCACGTGTCTTGACATCCAATGTATCCATGCAAAGTTTGGTGAAGATCTGAGTATGTAGTTTTTGACCTTATATTGAACCTCCCATCTGAAAATTTGAAAATTCTTAAAAAATTCGTCCAAAATCTTGATGACCCCAATCTCTTGTTTTGTACGTTTTTTCCACGTGTCTTGACATCCAAAGTATCCCTGCAAAGTTTGGTGAAGATCTGAGTATGTAGTTTTTGACCTTATATGGAACCTCCTTTCTGAAAATTTGAGAATTCTTAAAAAATTCGTCCAAAATCTTGATGTCTCCAATCTCTTGTTTTGTACGTTTTTTCCACGTGTCTTGACATCCAATGTATCCATGCAAAGTTTGGTGAAGATCTGAGTATGTCGTTTTTGACCTTATCTGGAACCTCCCATCTGAAAATTTGAAAATTCTTAAAAAATTCGTCGAAAATCTTGATGTCTCCAATCTTTTGTTTTGTACTTTTTTTCCAAGTGTCTTGACATGCAAAGTATCCCTGCAACGTTTGGTGAAGATCTGAGTATGTAGTTTTTGACCTTATCTGGAACCTCGTATCTGAAAATTTGAAAATTCTTCAAAAATTCGTCGAAAATCTTGATGTCTCCAATCTCTTGTTTTGTACGTTTTTTCCACGTGTCTTGACATCCAATGTATTCCTGCAATGTTTGGTGGAGATCTGAGTATGTAGTTTTAGACCTTATCTGGAACCTCCTATCTGAAAATTTGAAAATTCTTCAAAAATTCGTCCAAAATCTTGATGTCTCCAATCTCTTGTTTTGTACGTTTTTTCCACGTGTCTCGACCTCCAATGGATCCCTGCAAAGTTTGGTGAAGATCTGAGTATGTCGTTTTTGACCTTATCTGGAACATCCTTTCTGAAAATTTGAAAATTCTTAAAAAATTCGTCGAAAATCTTGATGTCTCCAATCTCTTGTTTTGTACGTTTTTTCCACGTGTCTTGACATCCAATGTATCCCTGCAAAGTTTGGTGAAGATCTGAGTATGTAGTTTTTGACCTTATCTGGAACCTCCTATCTGAAAATTTGAAAATTCTTAAAAAATTCGTCCAAAATCTTGATGTCTCCAATCTCTTGTTTTGTACGTTTTTTCCACGTGTCTTGATATCCAATGTATCCCTGCAAAGTTTGGTGAAGATCTGAGTATGTCGTTTTTGACCTTATCTGGAACATCCTTTCTGAAATTTTGAAAATTGTTAAAAAATTCGTCCAAAATCTTGATGTCTCCAATCTCTTTTTTGTACGTTTTTTCCACGTGTCTTGACATCCAATGTATCCCTGCAAAGTTTGGTGAAGATCTGAGTATGTAGTTTTTGACCTTATCTGGAACCTCCCATCTGAAAATTTGAAAATTCTTAAAAAATTCGACCAAAATCTTGATGTCTCCAATCTTTTGTTTTGTACGTTTTTTCCACGTGTCTTGACACATAATGTATCCATGCAAAGTTTGGTGAAGATCTGAGTATGTAGTTTTTGACCTTATATGGAACCTCCTATCTGAAAATTTGAAAATTCTTAAAAAATTCGTCCAAAATCTTGATGTCTCCAATCTCTTGTTTTGTACGTTTTTTCCACGTGTCTTGACATCCAATGTATCCTTGCAAAGTTTGGTGAAGATCTGAGTATGTAGTTTTTGACCTTATATGGAACCTCCTTTCTGAAAATTTGAAAATTCTCAAAAAATTCGTCCATAATCTTGATGTCTCCAATCTCTTGTTTTGTACGTTTTTTCCACGTGTCTTGACATCCAATGTATCCCTGCAAAGTTTGGTGAAGATCTGAGTATGTAGTTTTTGACCTTATATGGAACCTCCTATCTGAAAATTTGAAAATTCTTAAAAAATTCGTCCAAAATCTTGATGTCACCAATCCTATGTTTTGTATGTTTTTTCCACGTGTCTTGACATCCAATGTATCCATGCAAAGTTTGGTGAAGATCTGAGTATGTCGTTTTTGACCTTATCTGGAACCTCCCATCTGAAAATTTGAAAATTCTTAAAAAATTCGTCGAAAATCTTGATGTCTCCGATCTCTTGTTTTGTACGTTTTTTCCACGTGTCTTGACATGCAAAGTATTCCTGCAAAGTTTGGTGAAGATCTGAGTATGTAGTTTTTGACCTCATCTGGAACCTCCTATCTGAAAATTTGAAAATTCTTAAAAAATTCGTCCAAAATTTTGATGTCTCCAATCTCTTGTTTTGTACGTTTTTTCCACGTGTCTTGACATCCAATGTATCCCTGCAATGTTTGGTGAAGATCTGAGTATGTAGTTTTTGACCTTATCTGGAACCTCCCATCTGAAAATTTGAAAATTCCTAAAAAATCCGTCCAAAATCTTGATGACCCCAATCTCTTGTTTTGTACGTTTTTTCCACGTGTCTTGACATCCAATGTATCCCTGCAAAGTTTGGTGAAGATCTGAGTATGTAGTTTTTGACCTTATCTGGAACCTCCTATCTGAAAATTTGAAAATTCTTAAAAAATTCGTCCAAAATCTTGATGTCTCCAATCTCTTGTTTTGTACGTTTTTTCCACGTGTCTTGATATCCAATGTATCCCTGCAAAGTTTGGTGAAGATCTGAGTATGTCGTTTTTGACCTTATCTGGAACATCCTTTCTGAAAATTTGAAAATTGTTAAAAAATTCGTCCAAAATCTTGATGTCTCCAATCTCTTTTTTGTACGTTTTTTCCACGTGTCTTGACATCCAATGTATCCCTGCAAAGTTTGGTGAAGATCTGAGTATGTAGTTTTTGACCTTATCTGGAACCTCCCATCTGAAAATTTGAAAATTCTTAAAAAATTCGACCAAAATCTTGATGTCTCCAATCTTTTGTTTTGTACGTTTTTTCCACGTGTCTTGACACATAATGTATCCATGCAAAGTTTGGTGAAGATCTGAGTATGTAGTTTTTGACCTTATATGGAACCTCCCATCTGAAAATTTGAAAATTCCTAAAAAATCCGTGCAAAATCTTGATGACCCCAATCTCTTGTTTTGTACTTTTTTTCACGTGTCTTGACATCCAATGTATTCCTGCAATGTTTGGTGAAGATCTGAGTATGTAGTTTTTGACCTTATATGGAACCTCCTATCTGAAAATTTGAAAATTCTTAAAAAATTCGACCAAAATCTTGATGTTCCGAATCCTATGTTTTGTATGTTTTTCCACGTGTCTTGACATCCAATGTATCCATGCAAAGTTTGGTGAAGATCTGAGTATGTAGTTTTTGACCTTATATTGAACCTCCCATCTGAAAATTTGAAAATTCTTAAAAAATTCGTCCAAAATCTTGATGACCCCAATCTCTTGTTTTGTACGTTTTTTCCACGTGTCTTGACATCCAAAGTATCCCTGCAAAGTTTGGTGAAGATCTGAGTATGTAGTTTTTGACCTTATATGGAACCTCCTTTCTGAAAATTTGAGAATTCTTAAAAAATTCGTCCAAAATCTTGATGTCTCCAATCTCTTGTTTTGTACGTTTTTTCCACGTGTCTTGACATCCAATGTATCCATGCAAAGTTTGGTGAAGATCTGAGTATGTCGTTTTTGACCTTATCTGGAACCTCCCATCTGAAAATTTGAAAATTCTTAAAAAATTCGTCGAAAATCTTGATGTCTCCAATCTTTTGTTTTGTACGTTTTTTCCACGTGTCTTGACATGCAAAGTATCCCTGCAACGTTTGGTGAAGATCTGAGTATGTAGTTTTTGACCTTATCTGGAACCTCCTATCTGAAAATTTGAAAATTCTTCAAAAATTCGTCGAAAATCTTGATGTCTCCAATCTCTTGTTTTGTACGTTTTTTCCACGTGTCTTGACATCCAATGTATTCCTGCAATGTTTGGTGGAGATCTGAGTATGTAGTTTTAGACCTTATCTGGAACCTCCTATCTGAAAATTTGAAAATTCTTCAAAAATTCGTCCAAAATCTTGATGTCTCCAATCTCTTGTTTTGTACGTTTTTTCCACGTGTCTCGACCTCCAATGGATCCCTGCAAAGTTTGGTGAAGATCTGAGTATGTCGTTTTTGACCTTATCTGGAACATCCTTTCTGAAAATTTGAAAATTCTTAAAAAATTCGTCGAAAATCTTGATGTCTCCAATCTCTTGTTTTGTACGTTTTTTCCACGTGTCTTGACATCCAATGTATCCCTGCAAAGTTTGGTGAAGATCTGAGTATGTAGTTTTTGACCTTATCTGGAACCTCCTATCTGAAAATTTGAAAATTCTTAAAAAATTCGTCCAAAATCTTGATGTCTCCAATCTCTTGTTTTGTACGTTTTTTCCACGTGTCTTGACATCCAATGTATTCCTGCAATGTTTGGTGGAGATCTGAGTATGTAGTTTTAGACCTTATCTGGAACCTCCTATCTGAAAATTTGAAAATTCTTCAAAAATTCGTCCAAAATCTTGATGTCTCCAATCTCTTGTTTTGTACGTTTTTTCCACGTGTCTCGACCTCCAATGGATCCCTGCAAAGTTTGGTGAAGATCTGAGTATGTCGTTTTTGACCTTATCTGGAACATCCTTTCTGAAAATTTGAAAATTCTTAAAAAATTCGTCGAAAATCTTGATGTCTCCAATCTCTTGTTTTGTACGTTTTTTCCACGTGTCTTGACATCCAATGTATCCCTGCAAAGTTTGGTGAAGATCTGAGTATGTAGTTTTTGACCTTATCTGGAACCTCCTATCTGAAAATTTGAAAATTCTTAAAAAATTCGTCCAAAATCTTGATGTCTCCAATCTCTTGTTTTGTACGTTTTTTCCACGTGTCTTGATATCCAATGTATCCCTGCAAAGTTTGGTGAAGATCTGAGTATGTCGTTTTTGACCTTATCTGGAACATCCTTTCTGAAAATTTGAAAATTGTTAAAAAATTCGTCCAAAATCTTGATGTCTCCAATCTCTTTTTTGTACGTTTTTTCCACGTGTCTTGACATCCAATGTATCCCTGCAAAGTTTGGTGAAGATCTGAGTATGTAGTTTTTGACCTTATCTGGAACCTCCCATCTGAAAATTTGAAAATTCTTAAAAAATTCGACCAAAATCTTGATGTCTCCAATCTTTTGTTTTGTACGTTTTTTCCACGTGTCTTGACACATAATGTATCCATGCAAAGTTTGGTGAAGATCTGAGTATGTAGTTTTTGACCTTATATGGAACCTCCTATCTGAAAATTTGAAAATTCTTAAAAAATTCGTCCAAAATCTTGATGTCTCCAATCTCTTGTTTTGTACGTTTTTTCCACGTGTCTTGACATCCAATGTATCCCTGCAAAGTTTGGTGAAAATCTGAGTATGTAGTTTTTGACCTTATCTGGAACCTCCCATTTGAAAATTTGAAAATTCCTAAAAAATCCGTGCAAAATCTTGATGACCCCAATCTCTTGTTTTGTACGTTTTTTCCACGTGTCTTGACATCCAATGTATTCCTGCAATGTTTGGTGAAGATCTGAGTATGTAGTTTTTGACCTTATATGGAACCTCCTATCTGAAAATTTGAAAATTCTTAAAAAATTCGACCAAAATCTTGATGTTCCGAATCCTATGTTTTGTATGTTTTTCCACGTGTCTTGACATCCAATGTATCCATGCAAAGTTTGGTGAAGATCTGAGTATGTAGTTTTTGACCTTATATTGAACCTCCCATCTGAAAATTTGAAAATTCTTAAAAAATTCGTCCAAAATCTTGATGACCCCAATCTCTTGTTTTGTACGTTTTTTCCACGTGTCTTGACATCCAAAGTATCCCTGCAAAGTTTGGTGAAGATCTGAGTATGTAGTTTTTGACCTTATATGGAACCTCCTTTCTGAAAATTTGAGAATTCTTAAAAAATTCGTCCAAAATCTTGATGTCTCCAATCTCTTGTTTTGTACGTTTTTTCCACGTGTCTTGACATCCAATGTATCCATGCAAAGTTTGGTGAAGATCTGAGTATGTCGTTTTTGACCTTATCTGGAACCTCCCATCTGAAAATTTGAAAATTCTTAAAAAATTCGTCGAAAATCTTGATGTCTCCAATCTTTTGTTTTGTACGTTTTTTCCACGTGTCTTGACATGCAAAGTATCCCTGCAACGTTTGGTGAAGATCTGAGTATGTAGTTTTTGACCTTATCTGGAACCTCCTATCTGAAGATTTGAAAATTCTTCAAAAATTCGTCGAAAATCTTGATGTCTCCAATCTCTTGTTTTGTACGTTTTTTCCACGTGTCTTGACATCCAATGTATTCCTGCAATGTTTGGTGGAGATCTGAGTATGTAGTTTTAGACCTTATCTGGAACCTCCTATCTGAAAATTTGAAAATTCTTCAAAAATTCGTCCAAAATCTTGATGTCTCCAATCTCTTGTTTTGTACGTTTTTTCCACGTGTCTCGACCTCCAATGGATCCCTGCAAAGTTTGGTGAAGATCTGAGTATGTCGTTTTTGACCTTATCTGGAACATCCTTTCTGAAAATTTGAAAATTCTTAAAAAATTCGTCGAAAATCTTGATGTCTCCAATCTCTTGTTTTGTACGTTTTTTCCACGTGTCTTGACATCCAATGTATCCCTGCAAAGTTTGGTGAAGATCTGAGTATGTAGTTTTTGACCTTATCTGGAACCTCCTATCTGAAAATTTGAAAATTCTTAAAAAATTCGTCCAAAATCTTGATGTCTCCAATCTCTTGTTTTGTACGTTTTTTCCACGTGTCTTGATATCCAATGTATCCCTGCAAAGTTTGGTGAAGATCTGAGTATGTCGTTTTTGACCTTATCTGGAACATCCTTTCTGAAATTTTGAAAATTGTTAAAAAATTCGTCCAAAATCTTGATGTCTCCAATCTCTTTTTTGTACGTTTTTTCCACGTGTCTTGACATCCAATGTATCCCTGCAAAGTTTGGTGAAGATCTGAGTATGTAGTTTTTGACCTTATCTGGAACCTCCCATCTGAAAATTTGAAAATTCTTAAAAAATTCGACCAAAATCTTGATGTCTCCAATCTTTTGTTTTGTACGTTTTTTCCACGTGTCTTGACACATAATGTATCCATGCAAAGTTTGGTGAAGATCTGAGTATGTAGTTTTTGACCTTATATGGAACCTCCTATCTGAAAATTTGAAAATTCTTAAAAAATTCGTCCAAAATCTTGATGTCTCCAATCTCTTGTTTTGTACGTTTTTTCCACGTGTCTTGACATCCAATGTATCCCTGCAAAGTTTGGTGAAAATCTGAGTATGTAGTTTTTGACCTTATCTGGAACCTCCCATCTGAAAATTTGAAAATTCCTAAAAAATCCGTGCAAAATCTTGATGACCCCAATCTCTTGTTTTGTACGTTTTTTCCACGTGTCTTGACATCCAATGTATTCCTGCAATGTTTGGTGAAGATCTGAGTATGTAGTTTTTGACTTTATATGGAACCTCCTATCTGAAAATTTGAAAATTCTTAAAAAATTCGACCAAAATCTTGATGTTCCGAATCCTATGTTTTGTATGTTTTTCCACGTGTCTTGACATCCAATGTATCCATGCAAAGTTTGGTGAAGATCTGAGTATGTAGTTTTTGACCTTATATTGAACCTCCCATCTGAAAATTTGAAAATTCTTAAAAAATTCGTCCAAAATCTTGATGACCCCAATCTCTTGTTTTGTACGTTTTTTCCACGTGTCTTGACATCCAAAGTATCCCTGCAAAGTTTGGTGAAGATCTGAGTATGTAGTTTTTGACCTTATATGGAACCTCCTTTCTGAAAATTTGAGAATTCTTAAAAAATTCGTCCAAAATCTTGATGTCTCCAATCTCTTGTTTTGTACGTTTTTTCCACGTGTCTTGACATCCAATGTATCCATGCAAAGTTTGGTGAAGATCTGAGTATGTCGTTTTTGACCTTATCTGGAACCTCCCATCTGAAAATTTGAAAATTCTTAAAAAATTCGTCGAAAATCTTGATGTCTCCAATCTTTTGTTTTGTACGTTTTTTCCACGTGTCTTGACATGCAAAGTATCCCTGCAACGTTTGGTGAAGATCTGAGTATGTAGTTTTTGACCTTATCTGGAACCTCCTATCTGAAAATTTGAAAATTCTTCAAAAATTCGTCGAAAATCTTGATGTCTCCAATCTCTTGTTTTGTACGTTTTTTCCACGTGTCTTGACATCCAATGTATTCCTGCAATGTTTGGTGGAGATCTGAGTATGTAGTTTTAGACCTTATCTGGAACCTCCTATCTGAAAATTTGAAAATTCTTCAAAAATTCGTCCAAAATCTTGATGTCTCCAATCTCTTGTTTTGTACGTTTTTTCCACGTGTCTCGACCTCCAATGGATCCCTGCAAAGTTTGGTGAAGATCTGAGTATGTCGTTTTTGACCTTATCTGGAACATCCTTTCTGAAAATTTGAAAATTCTTAAAAAATTCGTCGAAAATCTTGATGTCTCCAATCTCTTGTTTTGTACGTTTTTTCCACGTGTCTTGACATCCAATGTATCCCTGCAAAGTTTGGTGAAGATCTGAGTATGTAGTTTTTGACCTTATCTGGAACCTCCTATCTGAAAATTTGAAAATTCTTAAAAAATTCGTCCAAAATCTTGATGTCTCCAATCTCTTGTTTTGTACGTTTTTTCCACGTGTCTTGACATCCAATGTATTCCTGCAATGTTTGGTGGAGATCTGAGTATGTAGTTTTAGACCTTATCTGGAACCTCCTATCTGAAAATTTGAAAATTCTTCAAAAATTCGTCCAAAATCTTGATGTCTCCAATCTCTTGTTTTGTACGTTTTTTCCACGTGTCTCGACCTCCAATGGATCCCTGCAAAGTTTGGTGAAGATCTGAGTATGTCGTTTTTGACCTTATCTGGAACATCCTTTCTGAAAATTTGAAAATTCTTAAAAAATTCGTCGAAAATCTTGATGTCTCCAATCTCTTGTTTTGTACGTTTTTTCCACGTGTCTTGACATCCAATGTATTCCTGCAAAGTTTGGTGAAGATCTGAGTATGTAGTTTTTGACCTTATCTGGAACCTCCTATCTGAAAATTTGAAAATTCTTAAAAAATTCGTCCAAAATCTTGATGTCTCCAATCTCTTGTTTTGTACGTTTTTTCCACGTGTCTTGATATCCAATGTATCCCTGCAAAGTTTGGTGAAGATCTGAGTATGTCGTTTTTGACCTTATCTGGAACATCCTTTCTGAAATTTTGAAAATTGTTAAAAAATTCGTCCAAAATCTTGATGTCTCCAATCTCTTTTTTGTACGTTTTTTCCACGTGTCTTGACATCCAATGTATCCCTGCAAAGTTTGGTGAAGATCTGAGTATGTAGTTTTTGACCTTATCTGGAACCTCCCATCTGAAAATTTGAAAATTCTTAAAAAATTCGACCAAAATCTTGATGTCTCCAATCTTTTGTTTTGTACGTTTTTTCCACGTGTCTTGACACATAATGTATCCATGCAAAGTTTGGTGAAGATCTGAGTATGTAGTTTTTGACCTTATATGGAACCTCCTATCTGAAAATTTGAAAATTCTTAAAAAATTCGTCCAAAATCTTGATGTCTCCAATCTCTTGTTTTGTACGTTTTTTCCACGTGTCTTGACATCCAATGTATCCCTGCAAAGTTTGGTGAAGATCTGAGTATGTAGTTTTTGACCTTATATGGAACCTCCTTTCTGAAAATTTGAAAATTCTCAAAAAATTCGTCCATAATCTTGATGTCTCCAATCTCTTGTTTTGTACGTTTTTTCCACGTGTCTTGACATCCAATGTATCCCTGCAAAGTTTGGTGAAGATCTGAGTATGTAGTTTTTGACCTTATATGGAACCTCCTATCTGAAAATTTGAAAATTCTTAAAAAATTCGTCCAAAATCTTGATGTCACCAATCCTATGTTTTGTATGTTTTTTCCACGTGTCTTGACATCCAATGTATCCATGCAAAGTTTGGTGAAGATCTGAGTATGTCGTTTTTGACCTTATCTGGAACCTCCCATCTGAAAATTTGAAAATTCTTAAAAAATTCGTCGAAAATCTTGATGTCTCCGATCTCTTGTTTTGTACGTTTTTTCCACGTGTCTTGACATGCAAAGTATTCCTGCAAAGTTTGGTGAAGATCTGAGTATGTAGTTTTTGACCTCATCTGGAACCTCCTATCTGAAAATTTGAAAATTCTTAAAAAATTCGTCCAAAATTTTGATGTCTCCAATCTCTTGTTTTGTACGTTTTTTCCACGTGTCTTGACATCCAATGTATCCCTGCAATGTTTGGTGAAGATCTGAGTATGTAGTTTTTGACCTTATCTGGAACCTCCCATCTGAAAATTTGAAAATTCTTAAAAAATTCGACCAAAATCTTGATGTCTCCAATCTTTTGTTTTGTACGTTTTTTCCACGTGTCTTGACACATAATGTATCCATGCAAAGTTTGGTGAAGATCTGAGTATGTAGTTTTTGACCTTATATGGAACCTCCTATCTGAAAATTTGAAAATTCTTAAAAAATTCGTCCAAAATCTTAATGTCTCCAATCTCTTGTTTTGTACGTTTTTTCCACGTGTCTTGACATCCAATGTATCCCTGCAAAGTTTGGTGAAAATCTGAGTATGTAGTTTTTGACCTTATCTGGAACCTCCCATCTGAAAATTTGAAAATTCCTAAAAAATCCGTGCAAAATCTTGATGACCCCAATCTCTTGTTTTGTACGTTTTTTCCACGTGTCTTGACATCCAATGTATTCCTGCAATGTTTGGTGAAGATCTGAGTATGTAGTTTTTGACCTTATATGGAACCTCCTATCTGAAAATTTGAAAATTCTTAAAAAATTCGACCAAAATCTTGATGTTCCGAATCCTATGTTTTGTATGTTTTTCCACGTGTCTTGACATCCAATGTATCCATGCAAAGTTTGGTGAAGATCTGAGTATGTAGTTTTTGACCTTATATTGAACCTCCCATCTGAAAATTTGAAAATTCTTAAAAAATTCGTCCAAAATCTTGATGACCCCAATCTCTTGTTTTGTACGTTTTTTCCACGTGTCTTGACATCCAAAGTATCCCTGCAAAGTTTGGTGAAGATCTGAGTATGTAGTTTTTGACCTTATATGGAACCTCCTTTCTGAAAATTTGAGAATTCTTAAAAAATTCGTCCAAAATCTTGATGTCTCCAATCTCTTGTTTTGTACGTTTTTTCCACGTGTCTTGACATCCAATGTATCCATGCAAAGTTTGGTGAAGATCTGAGTATGTCGTTTTTGATCTTATCTGGAACCTCCCATCTGAAAATTTGAAAATTCTTAAAAAATTCGTCGAAAATCTTGATGTCTCCAATCTTTTGTTTTGTACGTTTTTTCCACGTGTCTTGACATGCAAAGTATCCCTGCAACGTTTGGTGAAGATCTGAGTATGTAGTTTTTGACCTTATCTGGAACCTCCTATCTGAAAATTTGAAAATTCTTCAAAAATTCGTCGAAAATCTTGATGTCTCCAATCTCTTGTTTTGTACGTTTTTTCCACGTGTCTTGACATCCAATGTATTCCTGCAATGTTTGGTGGAGATCTGAGTATGTAGTTTTAGACCTTATCTGGAACCTCCTATCTGAAAATTTGAAAATTCTTCAAAAATTCGTCCAAAATCTTGATGTCTCCAATCTCTTGTTTTGTACGTTTTTTCCACGTGTCTCGACCTCCAATGGATCCCTGCAAAGTTTGGTGAAGATCTGAGTATGTCGTTTTTGACCTTATCTGGAACATCCTTTCTGAAAATTTGAAAATTCTTAAAAAATTCGTCGAAAATCTTGATGTCTCCAATCTCTTGTTTTGTACGTTTTTTCCACGTGTCTTGACATCCAATGTATCCCTGCAAAGTTTGGTGAAGATCTGAGTATGTAGTTTTTGACCTTATCTGGAACCTCCTATCTGAAAATTTGAAAATTCTTAAAAAATTCGTCCAAAATCTTGATGTCTCCAATCTCTTGTTTTGTACGTTTTTTCCACGTGTCTTGATATCCAATGTATCCCTGCAAAGTTTGGTGAAGATCTGAGTATGTCGTTTTTGACCTTATCTGGAACATCCTTTCTGAAATTTTGAAAATTGTTAAAAAATTCGTCCAAAATCTTGATGTCTCCAATCTCTTTTTTGTACGTTTTTTCCACGTGTCTTGACATCCAATGTATCCCTGCAAAGTTTGGTGAAGATCTGAGTATGTAGTTTTTGACCTTATCTGGAACCTCCCATCTGAAAATTTGAAAATTCTTAAAAAATTCGACCAAAATCTTGATGTCTCCAATCTTTTGTTTTGTACGTTTTTTCCACGTGTCTTGACACATAATGTATCCATGCAAAGTTTGGTGAAGATCTGAGTATGTAGTTTTTGACCTTATATGGAACCTCCTATCTGAAAATTTGAAAATTCTTAAAAAATTCGTCCAAAATCTTGATGTCTCCAATCTCTTGTTTTGTACGTTTTTTCCACGTGTCTTGACATCCAATGTATCCCTGCAAAGTTTGGTGAAGATCTGAGTATGTAGTTTTTGACCTTATCTGGAACCTCCTATCTGAAAATTTGAAAATTCTTAAAAAATTCGACCAAAATCTTGATGTTCCGAATCCTATGTTTTGTATGTTTTTTCCACGTGTCTTGACATCCAATGTATCCATGCAAAGTTTGGTGAAGATCTGAGTATGTAGTTTTTGACCTTATATTGAACCTCCCATCTGAAAATTTGAAAATTCTTAAAAAATTCGTCCAAAATCTTGATGACCCCAATCTCTTGTTTTGTACGTTTTTTCCACGTGTCTTGACATCCAAAGTATCCCTGCAAAGTTTGGTGAAGATCTGAGTATGTAGTTTTTGACCTTATATGGAACCTCCTTTCTGAAAATTTGAGAATTCTTAAAAAATTCGTCCAAAATCTTGATGTCTCCAATCTCTTGTTTTGTACGTTTTTTCCACGTGTCTTGACATCCAATGTATCCATGCAAAGTTTGGTGAAGATCTGAGTATGTCGTTTTTGACCTTATCTGGAACCTCCCATCTGAAAATTTGAAAATTCTTAAAAAATTCGTCGAAAATCTTGATGTCTCCAATCTTTTGTTTTGTACGTTTTTTCCACGTGTCTTGACATGCAAAGTATCCCTGCAACGTTTGGTGAAGATCTGAGTATGTAGTTTTTGACCTTCTCTGGAACCTCCTATCTGAAAATTTGAAAATTCTTCAAAAATTCGTCGAAAATCTTGATGTCTCCAATCTCTTGTTTTGTACGTTTTTTCCACGTGTCTTGACATCCAATGTATTCCTGCAATGTTTGGTGGAGATCTGAGTATGTAGTTTTAGACCTTATCTGGAACCTCCTATCTGAAAATTTGAAAATTCTTCAAAAATTCGTCCAAAATCTTGATGTCTCCAATCTCTTGTTTTGTACGTTTTTTCCACGTGTCTCGACCTCCAATGGATCCCTGCAAAGTTTGGTGAAGATCTGAGTATGTCGTTTTTGACCTTATCTGGAACATCCTTTCTGAAAATTTGAAAATTCTTAAAAAATTCGTCGAAAATCTTGATGTCTCCAATCTCTTGTTTTGTACGTTTTTTTCCACGTGTCTTGACATCCAATGTATCCCTGCAAAGTTTGGTGAAGATCTGAGTATGTAGTTTTTGACCTTATATGGAACCTCCTATCTGAAAATTTGAAAATTCTTCAAAAATTCGTCCAAAATCTTGATGTCTCCAATCTCTTGTTTTGTACGTTTTTTCCACGTGTCTCGACCTCCAATGGATCCCTGCAAAGTTTGGTGAAGATCTGAGTATGTCGTTTTTGACCTTATCTGGAACCTCCCATCTGAAAATTTGAAAATTCTTAAAAAATTCGTCGAAAATCTTGATGTCTCCGATCTCTTGTTTTGTACGTTTTTTCCACGTGTCTTGACATGCAAAGTATTCCTGCAAAGTTTGGTGAAGATCTGAGTATGTAGTTTTTGACCTCATCTGGAACCTCCTATCTGAAAATTTGAAAATTCTTAAAAAATTCGTCCAAAATCTTGATGTCTCCAATCTCTTGTTTTGTACGTTTTTTCCACGTGTCTTGACATCCAATGTATCCCTGCAATGTTTGGTGAAGATCTGAGTATGTAGTTTTTGACCTTATCTGGAACCTCCCATTTGAAAATTTGAAAATTCCTAAAAAATCCGTCCAAAATCTTGATGACCCCAATCTCTTGTTTTGTACGTTTTTTCCATGTGTCTTGACATCCAATGTATCCCTGCAAAGTTTGGTGAAGATCTGAGTATGTAATTTTTGATCTTATCTGGAACCTCCTATCTGAAAATTTGAAAATTCTTAAAAAATTCGTCCAAAATCTTGATGTCTCCAATCTCTTGTTTTGTACGTTTTTTCCACGTGTCTTGATATCCAATGTATCCCTGCAAAGTTTGGTGAAGATCTGAGTATGTCGTTTTTGACCTTATCTGGAACATCCTTTCTGAAAATTTGAAAATTGTTAAAAAATTCGTCCAAAATCTTGATGTCTCCTATCTCTTGTTTTGTACGTTTTTTCCACGTGTCTTGACATCCAATGTATCCCTGCAAAGTTTGGTGAAGATCTGAGTATGTAGTTTTTGACCTTATCTGGAACCTCCCATCTGAAAATTTGAAAATTCTTAAAAAATTCGACCAATATCTTGATGTCTCCAATCTCTTGTTTTGTACGTTTTTTCCACGTGTCTTGACACATAATGTATCCATGCAAAGTTTGGTGAAGATCTGAGTATGTAGTTTTTGACCTTATATGGAACCTCCTATCTGAAAATTTAAAAATTCTTAAAAAATTCGTCCAAAATCTTGATGTCTCCAATCTCTTGTTTTGTACGTTTTTTCCACGTGTCTTGACATCCAATGTATCCCTGCAAAGTTTGGTGAAGATCTGAGTATGTAGTTTTTGACCTTATCTGGAACCTCCCATCTGAAAATTTGAAAATTCCTAAAAAATCCGTCCAAAATCTTGATGACCCCAATCTCTTGTTTTGTACGTTTTTTCCACGTGTCTTGATATTCAATGTATCCCTGCAAAGTTTGGTGAAGATCTGAGTATGTAGTTTTTGACCTTATATGGAACCTCCTTTCTGAAAATTTGAAAATTCTTAAAAAATTCGTCCAAAATCTTGATGACCCCAATCTCTTGTTTTGTACGTTTCTTCCACGTGTCTTGACATGCAAAGTATCCCTGCAACGTTTGGTGAAGATCTGAGTATGTAGTTTTTGACCTTATCTGGAACCTCCTATCTGAAAATTTGAAAATTCTTCAAAAATTCGTCGAAAATCTTGATGTCTCCAATCTCTTGTTTTGTACGTTTTTTCCACGTGTCTTGACATCCAATGTATCCGTGCAATGTTTGGTTGAGATCTGAGTATGTAGTTTTTGACCTTATCTGGAACCTCCTATCTGAAAATTTGAAAATTCTTCAAAAATTCGTCCAAAATCTTGATGTCTCCAATCTCTTGTTTTGTACGTTTTTTCCACGTGTCTCGACCTCCAATGTATCCCTGCAAAGTTTGGTGAAGATCTGAGTATGTCGTTTTTGACCTTATCTGGAACATCCTTTCTGAAAATTTGAAAATTCTTAAAAAATTCGTCGAAAATCTTGATGTCTCCAATCTCTTGTTTTGTACGTTTTTTCCACGTGTCTTGACATCCAATGTATCCCTGCAAAGTTTGGTGAAGATCTGAGTATGTAGTTTTTGACCTTATATGGAACCTCCTATCTGAAAATTTGAAAATTCTTAAAAAATTCGTCCAAAATCTTGATGTCACCAATCCTATGTTTTGTATGTTTTTTCCACGTGTCTTGACATCCAATGTATCCATGCAAAGTTTGGTGAAGATCTGAGTATGTCGTTTTTGACCTTATCTGGAACCTCCCATCTGAAAATTTGAAAATTCTTAAAAAATTCGTCGAAAATCTTGATGTCTCCGATCTCTTGTTTTGTACGTTTTTTCCACGTGTCTTGACATGCAAAGTATTCCTGCAAAGTTTGGTGAAGATCTGACTATGTAGTTTTTGACCTCATCTGGAACCTCCTATCTGAAAATTTGAAAATTCTTTAAAAATTCGCCCAAAATATTGATGTCTCCAATCTCTTGTTTTGTACGTTTTTTCCACGTGTCTTGACATCCAATGTATCCCTGCAATGTTTGGTGAAGATCTGAGTATGTAGTTTTTGACCTTATCTGGAACCTCCTATCTGAAAATTTGAAAATTCCTAAAAAATCCGTCCAAAATCTTGATGACCCCAATCTCTTGTTTTGTACGTTTTTTCCACGTGTCTTGACATCCAATGTATCCCTGCAAAGTTTGGTGAAGATCTGAGTATGTAGTTTTTGACCTTATCTGGAACCTCCTATCTGAAAATTTGAAAATTCTTAAAAAATTCGTCCAAAATCTTGATGTCTCCAATCTCTTGTTTTGTACGTTTTTTCCACGTGTCTTGATATCCAATGTATCCCTGCAAAGTTTGGTGAAGATCTGAGTATGTCGTTTTTGACCTTATCTGGAACATCCTTTCTGAAAATTTGAAAATTGTTAAAAAATTCGTCCAAAATCTTGATGTCTCCAATCTCTTTTTTGTACGTTTTTTCCACGTGTCTTGACATCCAATGTATCCCTGCAAAGTTTGGTGAAGATCTGAGTATGTAGTTTTTGACCTTATCTGGAACCTCCCATCTGAAAATTTGAAAATTCTTAAAAAATTCGACCAAAATCTTGATGTCTCCAATCTTTTGTTTTGTACGTTTTTTCCACGTGTCTTGACACATAATGTATCCATGCAAAGTTTGGTGAAGATCTGAGTATGTAGTTTTTGACCTTATATGGAACCTCCTATCTGAAAATTTGAAAATTCTTAAAAAAATCGTCCAAAATCTTGATGTCTCCAATCTCTTGTTTTGTACGTTTTTTCCACGTGTCTTGACATCCAATGTATCCCTGCAAAGTTTGGTGAAGATCTGAGTATGTAGTTTTTGACCTTATCTGGAACCTCCCATCTGAAAATTTGAAAATTCCTAAAAAATCCGTGCAAAATCTTGATGACCCCAATCTCTTGTTTTGTACGTTTTTTCCACGTGTCTTGACATCCAATGTATCCATGCAAAGTTAGGTGAAGATCTGAGTATGTCGTTTTTGACCTTATCTGGAACCTCCCATCTGAAAATTTGAAAATTCTTAAAAAATTCGTCGAAAATCTTGATGTCTCCAATCTCTTGTTTTGTACGTTTTTTCCACGTGTCTTGACATGCAAAGTATCCCTGCAACGTTTGGCGAAGATCTGAGTATGTAGTTTTTGACCTTATCTGGAACCTCCTATCTGAAAATTTGAAAATTCTTCAAAAATTCGTCGAAAATCTTGATGTCTCCAATCTCTTGTTTTGTACGTTTTTTCCACGTGTCTTGACATCCAATGTATCCCTGCAATGTTTGGTGGAGATCTGAGTCTGTAGTTTTTGACCTTATCTGGGACTTCCTATCAGAAAATTTGAAAATTCTTCAAAAATTCGTCCAAAATCTTGATGTCTCCAATCTCTTGTTTTGTACGTTTTTTCCACGTGTCTCGACCTCCAATGTATCCCTGCAAAGTTTGGTGAAGATCTGAGAATGTAGTTTTTGACCTTATATGGAACCTCCCATCTGAAAATTTGAAAATTCCTAAAAAATCCGTCCAAAATCTTGATGACCCCAATCTCTTGTTTTGTACTTTTTTTCCACATGTCTTGACATCCAATGTATCCCTGCAAAGTTTGGTGAAGATCTGAGTATGTAGTTTTTGATCTTATCTGGAACCTCCTATCTGAAAATTTGAAAATTCTTAAAAAATTCGTCCAAAATCTTGATGTCTCCAATCTCTTGTTTTGTACGTTTTTTCCACGTGTCTTGATATCCAATGTATCCCTGCAAAGTTTGGTGAAGATCTGAGTATGTTGTTTTTGACCTTATCTGGAACATCCTTTCTGAAAATTTGAAAATTGTTAAAAAATTCGTCCAAATTCTTGATGTCTCCTATCTCTTGTTTTGTACGTTTTTTCCACGTGTCTTGACATCCAATGTATCCCTGCAAAGTTTGGTGAAGATCTGAGTATGTAGTTTTTGACCTTATCTGGAACCTCCCATCTGAAAATTTGAAAATTCTTAAAAAATTCGACCAATATCTTGATGTCTGCAATCTCTTGTTTTGTACGTTTTTTCCACGTGTCTTGACACATAATGTATCCATGCAAAGTTTGGTGAAGATCTGAGTATGTAGTTTTTGACCTTATATGGAACCTCCTATCTGAAAATTTAAAAATTCTTAAAAAATTCGTCCAAAATCTTGATGTCTCCAATCTCTTGTTTTGTACGTTTTTTCCACGTGTCTTGACATCCAATGTATCCCTGCAAAGTTTGGTGAAGATCTGAGTATGTAGTTTTTGACCTTATCTGGAACCTCCCATCTGAAAATTTGAAAATTCTTAAAAAATTCGACCAAAATCTTGATGTCTCCAATCTTTTCTTTTGTACGTTTTTTCCACGTGTCTTGACACATAATGTATCCATGCAAAGTTTGGTGAAGATCTGAGTATGTAGTTTTTGACCTTATATGGAACCTCCTATCTGAAAATTTGAAAATTCTTAAAAAATTCGTCCAAAATCTTGATGTCTCCAATCTCTTGTTTTGTACGTTTTTTCCACGTGTCTTGACATCCAATGTATCCCTGCAAAGTTTGGTGAAGATCTGAGTATGTAGTTTTTGACCTTATCTGGAACCTCCCATCTGAAAATTTGAAAATTCCTAAAAAATCCGTGCAAAATCTTGATGACCCCAATCTCTTGTTTTGTACGTTTTTTCCACGTGTCTTGACATCCAATGTATTCCTGCAATGTTTGGTGAAGATCTGAGTATGTAGTTTTTGACCTTATATGGAACCTCCTATCTGAAAATTTGAAAATTCTTAAAAAATTCAACCAAAATCTTGATGTTCCGAATCCTATGTTTTGTATGTTTTTTCCACGTGTCTTGACATCCAATGTATCCATGCAAAGTTTGGTGAAGATCTGAGTATGTAGTTTTTGACCTTATATTGAACCTCCCATCTGAAAATTTGAAAATTCTTAAAAAATTCGTCCAAAATCTTGATGACCCCAATCTCTTGTTTTGTACGTTTTTTCCACGTGTCTTGACATCCAAAGTATCCCTGCAAAGTTTGGTGAAGATCTGAGTATGTAGTTTTTGACCTTATATGGAACCTCCTTTCTGAAAATTTGAGAATTCTTAAAAAATTCGTCCAAAATCTTGATGTCTCCAATCTCTTGTTTTGTACGTTTTTTCCACGTGTCTTGACATCCAATGTATCCATGCAAAGTTTGGTGAAGATCTGAGTATGTCGTTTTTGACCTTATCTGGAACCTCCCATCTGAAAATTTGAAAATTCTTAAAAAATTCGTCGAAAATCTTGATGTCTCCAATCTTTTGTTTTGTACGTTTTTTCCACGTGTCTTGACATGCAAAGTATCCCTGCAACGTTTGGTGAAGATCTGAGTATGTAGTTTTTGACCTTATCTGGAACCTCCTATCTGAAAATTTGAAAATTTTTCAAAAATTCGTCGAAAATCTTGATGTCTCCAATCTCTTGTTTTGTACGTTTTTTCCACGTGTCTTGACATCCAATGTATTCCTGCATTGTTTGGTGGAGATCTGAGTATGTAGTTTTAGACCTTATCTGGAACCTCCTATCTGAAAATTTGAAAATTCTTCAAAAATTCGTCCAAAATCTTGATGTCTCCAATCTTTTGTTTTGTACGTTTTTTCCACGTGTCTTGACACATAATGTATCCATGCAAAGTTTGGTGAAGATCTGAGTATGTAGTTTTTGACCTTATATGGAACCTCCTATCTGAAAATTTGAAAATTCTTAAAAAATTCGTCCAAAATCTTGATGTCTCCAATCTCTTGTTTTGTACGTTTTTTCCACGTGTCTTGACATCCAATGTATCCCTGCAAAGTTTGGTGAAGATCTGAGTATGTAGTTTTTGACCTTATCTGGAACCTCCCATCTGAAAATTTGAAAATTCCTAAAAAATCCGTGCAAAATCTTGATGACCCCAATCTCTTGTTTTGTACGTTTTTTCCACGTGTCTTGACATCCAATGTATCCATGCAAAGTTTGGTGAAGATCTGAGTATGTCGTTTTTGACCTTATCTGGAACCTCCCATCTGAAAATTTGAAAATTCTTAAAAAATTCGTCGAAAATCTTGATGTCTCCAATCTCTTGTTTTGTACGTTTTTTCCACGTGTCTTGACATGCAAAGTATCCCTGCAACGTTTGGTGAAGATCTGAGTATGTAGTTTTTGACCTTATCTGGAACCTCCTATCTGAAAATTTGAAAATTCTTCAAAAATTCGTCGAAAATCTTGATGTCTCCAATCTCTTGTTTTGTACGTTTTTTCCACGTGTCTTGACATCCAATGTATCCCTGCAATGTTTGGTGGAGATCTGAGTATGTAGTTTTTGACCTTATCTGGGACCTCCTATCAGAAAATTTGAAAATTCTTCAAAAATTCGTCCAAAATCTTGATGTCTCCAATCTCTTGTTTTGTACGTTTTTTCCACGTGTCTCGACCTCCAATGTATCCCTGCAAAGTTTGGTGAAGATCTGAGTATGTAGTTTTTGACCTTATATGGAACCTCCCATCTGAAAATTTGAAAATTCCTAAAAAATCCGTCCAAAATCTTGATGACCCCAATCTCTTGTTTTGTACTTTTTTTCCACGTGTCTTGACATCCAATGTATCCCTGCAAAGTTTGGTGAAGATCTGAGTATGTAGTTTTTGATCTTATCTGGAACCTCCTATCTGAAAATTTGAAAATTCTTAAAAAATTCGTCCAAAATCTTGATGTCTCCAATCTCTTGTTTTGTACGTTTTTTCCACGTGTCTTGATATCCAATGTATCCCTGCAAAGTTTGGTGAAGATCTGAGTATGTTGTTTTTGACCTTATCTGGAACATCCTTTCTGAAAATTTGAAAATTGTTAAAAAATTCGTCCAAAATCTTGATGTCTCCTATCTCTTGTTTTGTACGTTTTTTCCACGTGTCTTGACATCCAATGTATCCCTGCAAAGTTTGGTGAAGATCTGAGTATGTAGTTTTTGACCTTATCTGGAACCTCCCATCTGAAAATTTGAAAATTCTTAAAAAATTCGACCAATATCTTGATGTCTCCAATCTCTTGTTTTGTACGTTTTTTCCACGTGTCTTGACACATAATGTATCCATGCAAAGTTTGGTGAAGATCTGAGTATGTAGTTTTTGACCTTATATGGAACCTCCTATCTGAAAATTTAAAAATTCTTAAAAAATTCGTCCAAAATCTTGATGTCTCCAATCTCTTGTTTTGTACGTTTTTTCCACGTGTCTTGACATCCAATGTATCCCTGCAAAGTTTGGTGAAGATCTGAGTATGTAGTTTTTGACCTTATCTGGAACCTCCCATCTGAAAATTTGAAAATTCTTAAAAAATTCGACCAAAATCTTGATGTCTCCAATCTTTTGTTTTGTACGTTTTTTCCACGTGTCTTGACACATAATGTATCCATGCAAAGTTTGGTGAAGATCTGAGTATGTAGTTTTTGACCTTATATGGAACCTCCTATCTGAAAATTTGAAAATTCTTAAAAAATTCGTCCAAAATCTTGATGTCTCCAATCTCTTGTTTTGTACGTTTTTTCCACGTGTCTTGACATCCAATGTATCCCTGCAAAGTTTGGTGAAGATCTGAGTATGTAGTTTTTGACCTTATCTGGAACCTCCCATCTGAAAATTTGAAAATTCCTAAAAAATCCGTGCAAAATCTTGATGACCCCAATCTCTTGTTTTGTACGTTTTTTCCACGTGTCTTGACATCCAATGTATTCCTGCAATGTTTGGTGAAGATCTGAGTATGTAGTTTTTGACCTTATATGGAACCTCCTATCTGAAAATTTGAAAATTCTTAAAAAATTCAACCAAAATCTTGATGTTCCGAATCCTATGTTTTGTATGTTTTTTCCACGTGTCTTGACATCCAATGTATCCATGCAAAGTTTGGTGAAGATCTGAGTATGTAGTTTTTGACCTTATATTGAACCTCCCATCTGAAAATTTGAAAATTCTTAAAAAATTCGTCCAAAATCTTGATGACCCCAATCTCTTGTTTTGTACGTTTTTTCCACGTGTCTTGACATCCAAAGTATCCCTGCAAAGTTTGGTGAAGATCTGAGTATGTAGTTTTTGACCTTATATGGAACCTCCTTTCTGAAAATTTGAGAATTCTTAAAAAATTCGTCCAAAATCTTGATGTCTCCAATCTCTTGTTTTGTACGTTTTTTCCACGTGTCTTGACATCCAATGTATCCATGCAAAGTTTGGTGAAGATCTGAGTATGTCGTTTTTGACCTTATCTGGAACCTCCCATCTGAAAATTTGAAAATTCTTAAAAAATTCTTCGAAAATCTTGATGTCTCCAATCTTTTGTTTTGTACGTTTTTTCCACGTGTCTTGACATGCAAAGTATCCCTGCAACGTTTGGTGAAGATCTGAGTATGTAGTTTTTGACCTTATCTGGAACCAACTATCTGAAAATTTGAAAATTTTTCAAAAATTCGTCGAAAATCTTGATGTCTCCAATCTCTTGTTTTGTACGTTTTTTCCACGTGTCTTGACATCCAATGTATCCATGCAATGTTTGGTGGAGATCTGAGTATGTAGTTTTAGACCTTATCTGGAACCTCCTATCTGAAAATTTGAAAATTCTTCAAAAATTCGTCCAAAATCTTGATGTCTCCAATCTCTTGTTTTGTACGTTTTTTCCACGTGTCTCGACCTCCAATGGATCCCTGGAAAGTTTGGTGAAGATCTGAGTATGTCGTTTTTGACCTTATCTGGAACATCCTTTCTGAAAATTTGAAAATTCTTAAAAAATTCGTCGAAAATCTTGATGTCTCCAATCTCTTGTTTTGTACGTTTTTTCCACGTGTCTTGACATCCAATGTATCCCTGCAAAGTTTGGTGAAGATCTGAGTATGTAGTTTTTGACCTTATATGGAACCTCCTATCTGAAAATTTGAAAATTCTTAAAAAATTCGTCCAAAATCTTGATGTCTCCAATCTCTTGTTTTGTACGTTTTTTCCACGTGTCTCGACCTCCAATGGATCCCTGCAAAGTTTGGTGAAGATCTGAGTATGTCGTTTTTGACCTTATCTGGAACCTCCCATCTGAAAATTTGAAAATTCTTAAAAAATTCGTCGAAAATCTTGATGTCTCCGATCTCTTGTTTTGTACGTTTTTTCCACGTGTCTTGACATGCAAAGTATTCCTGCAAAGTTTGGTGAAGATCTGAGTATGTAGTTTTTGACCTCATCTGGAACCTCCTATCTGAAAATTTGAAAATTCTTAAAAAATTCGTCCAAAATCTTGATGTCTCCAATCTCTTGTTTTGTACGTTTTTTCCACGTGTCTTGACATCCAATGTATCCCTGCAATGTTTGGTGAAGATCTGAGTATGTAGTTTTTGACCTTATCTGGAACCTCCCATCTGAAAATTTGAAAATTCCTAAAAAATCCGTCCAAAATCTTGATGACCCCAATCTCTTGTTTTGTACTTTTTTTCCGCGTGTCTCGACCTCCAATGTATCCCTGCAAAGTTTGGTGAAGATCTGAGTATGTAGTTTTTGACCTCATCTGGAACCTCCTATCTGAAAATTTGAAAATTCTTAAAAAATTCGTCCAAAATTTTGATGTCTCCAATCTCTTGTTTTGTACTTTTTTTCCGCGTGTCTCGACCTCCAATGTATCCCTGCAAAGTTTGGTGAAGATCTGAGTATGTAGTTTTTGACCTCATCTGGAACCTCCTATCTGAAAATTTGAAAATTCTTAAAAAATTCGTCCAAAATTTTGATGTCTCCAATCTCTTGTTTTGTACGTTTTTTCCACGTGTCTTGACATCCAATGTATCCCTGCAATGTTTGGTGAAGATCTGAGTATGTAGTTTTTGACCTTATCTGGAACCTCCCATCTGAAAATTTGAAAATTCCTAAAAAATCCGTCCAAAATCTTGATGACCCCAATCTCTTGTTTTGTACGTTTTTTCCACGTGTCTTGACATCCAATGTATCCCTGCAAAGTTTGGTGAAGATCTGAGTATGTAGTTTTTGACCTTATCTGGAACCTCCCATCTGAAAATTTGAAAATTCCTAAAAAATCCGTGCAAAATCTTGATGACCCCAATCTCTTGTTTTGTACGTTTTTTCCACGTGTCTTGACATCCAATGTATTCCTGCAATGTTTGGTGAAGATCTGAGTATGTAGTTTTTGACCTTATATGGAACCTCCTATCTGAAAATTTGAAAATTCTTAAAAAATTCAACCAAAATCTTGATGTTCCGAATCCTATGTTTTGTATGTTTTTTCCACGTGTCTTGACATCCAATGTATCCATGCAAAGTTTGGTGAAGATCTGAGTATGTAGTTTTTGACCTTATATTGAACCTCCCATCTGAAAATTTGAAAATTCTTAAAAAATTCGTCCAAAATCTTGATGACCCCAATCTCTTGTTTTGTACGTTTTTTCCACGTGTCTTGACATCCAAAGTATCCCTGCAAAGTTTGGTGAAGATCTGAGTATGTAGTTTTTGACCTTATATGGAACCTCCTTTCTGAAAATTTGAGAATTCTTAAAAAATTCGTCCAAAATCTTGATGTCTCCAATCTCTTGTTTTGTACGTTTTTTCCACGTGTCTTGACATCCAATGTATCCATGCAAAGTTTGGTGAAGATCTGAGTATGTCGTTTTTGACCTTATCTGGAACCTCCCATCTGAAAATTTGAAAATTCTTAAAAAATTCTTCGAAAATCTTGATGTCTCCAATCTTTTGTTTTGTACGTTTTTTCCACGTGTCTTGACATGCAAAGTATCCCTGCAACGTTTGGTGAAGATCTGAGTATGTAGTTTTTGACCTTATCTGGAACCAACTATCTGAAAATTTGAAAATTTTTCAAAAATTCGTCGAAAATCTTGATGTCTCCAATCTCTTGTTTTGTACGTTTTTTCCACGTGTCTTGACATCCAATGTATCCATGCAATGTTTGGTGGAGATCTGAGTATGTAGTTTTAGACCTTATCTGGAACCTCCTATCTGAAAATTTGAAAATTCTTCAAAAATTCGTCCAAAATCTTGATGTCTCCAATCTCTTGTTTTGTACGTTTTTTCCACGTGTCTCGACCTCCAATGGATCCCTGGAAAGTTTGGTGAAGATCTGAGTATGTCGTTTTTGACCTTATCTGGAACATCCTTTCTGAAAATTTGAAAATTCTTAAAAAATTCGTCGAAAATCTTGATGTCTCCAATCTCTTGTTTTGTACGTTTTTTCCACGTGTCTTGACATCCAATGTATCCCTGCAAAGTTTGGTGAAGATCTGAGTATGTAGTTTTTGACCTTATATGGAACCTCCTATCTGAAAATTTGAAAATTCTTAAAAAATTCGTCCAAAATCTTGATGTCTCCAATCTCTTGTTTTGTACGTTTTTTCCACGTGTCTCGACCTCCAATGGATCCCTGCAATGTTTGGTGAAGATCTGAGTATGTAGTTTTTGACCTTATCTGGAACCTCCCATCTGAAAATTTGAAAATTCCTAAAAAATCCGTCCAAAATCTTGATGACCCCAATCTCTTGTTTTGTACTTTTTTTCCGCGTGTCTCGACCTCCAATGTATCCCTGCAAAGTTTGGTGAAGATCTGAGTATGTAGTTTTTGACCTCATCTGGAACCTCCTATCTGAAAATTTGAAAATTCTTAAAAAATTCGTCCAAAATTTTGATGTCTCCAATCTCTTGTTTTGTACGTTTTTTCCACGTGTCTTGACATCCAATGTATCCCTGCAATGTTTGGTGAAGATCTGAGTATGTAGTTTTTGACCTTATCTGGAACCTCCCATCTGAAAATTTGAAAATTCCTAAAAAATCCGTCCAAAATCTTGATGACCCCAATCTCTTGTTTTGTACGTTTTTTCCACGTGTCTTGACATCCAATGTATCCCTGCAAAGTTTGGTGAAGATCTGAGTATGTAGTTTTTGACCTTATCTGGAACCTCCTATCTGAAAATTTGAAAATTCTTAAAAAATTCGTCCAAAATCTTGATGTCTCCAATCTCTTGTTTTGTACGTTTTTTCCACGTGTCTTGATATCCAATGTATCCCTGCAAAGTTTGGTGAAGATCTGAGTATGTCGTTTTTGACCTTATCTGGAACATCCTTTCTGAAAATTTGAAAATTGTTAAAAAATTCGTCCAAAATCTTGATGTCTCCAATCTCTTTTTTGTACGTTTTTTCCACGTGTCTTGACATCCAATGTATCCCTGCAAAGTTTGGTGAAGATCTGAGTATGTAGTTTTTGACCTTATCTGGAACCTCCCATCTGAAAATTTGAAAATTCTTAAAAAATTCGACCAAAATCTTGATGTCTCCAATCTTTTGTTTTGTACGTTTTTTCCACGTGTCTTGACACATAATGTATCCATGCAAAGTTTGGTGAAGATCTGAGTATGTAGTTTTTGACCTTATATGGAACCTCCTATCTGAAAATTTGAAAATTCTTAAAAAAATCGTCCAAAATCTTGATGTCTCCAATCTCTTGTTTTGTACGTTTTTTCCACGTGTCTTGACATCCAATGTATCCCTGCAAAGTTTGGTGAAGATCTGAGTATGTAGTTTTTGACCTTATCTGGAACCTCCCATCTGAAAATTTGAAAATTCCTAAAAAATCCGTGCAAAATCTTGATGACCCCAATCTCTTGTTTTGTACGTTTTTTCCACGTGTCTTGACATCCAATGTATCCATGCAAAGTTTGGTGAAGATCTGAGTATGTCGTTTTTGACCTTATCTGGAACCTCCCATCTGAAAATTTGAAAATTCTTAAAAAATTCGTCGAAAATCTTGATGTCTCCAATCTCTTGTTTTGTACGTTTTTTCCACGTGTCTTGACATGCAAAGTATCCCTGCAACGTTTGGTGAAGATCTAAGTATGTAGTTTTTGACCTTATCTGGAACCTCCTATCTGAAAATTTGAAAATTCTTCAAAAATTCGTCGAAAATCTTGATGTCTCCAATCTCTTGTTTTGTACGTTTTTTCCACGTGTCTTGACATCCAATGTATCCCTGCAATGTTTGGTGGAGATCTGAGTATGTAGTTTTTGACCTTATCTGGGACCTCCTATCAGAAAATTTGAAAATTCTTCAAAAATTCGTCCAAAATCTTGATGTCTCCAATCTCTTGTTTTGTACGTTTTTTCCACGTGTCTCGACCTCCAATGTATCCCTGCAAAGTTTGGTGAAGATCTGAGTATGTAGTTTTTGACCTTATATGGAACCTCCCATCTGAAAATTTGAAAATTCCTAAAAAATCCGTCCAAAATCTTGATGACCCCAATCTCTTGTTTTGTACTTTTTTTCCACGTGTCTTGACATCCAATGTATCCCTGCAAAGTTTGGTGAAGATCTGAGTATGTAGTTTTTGATCTTATCTGGAACCTCCTATCTGAAAATTTGAAAATTCTTAAAAAATTCGTCCAAAATCTTGATGTCTCCAATCTCTTGTTTTGTACGTTTTTTCCACGTGTCTTGATATCCAATGTATCCCTGCAAAGTTTGGTGAAGATCTGAGTATGTTGTTTTTGACCTTATCTGGAACATCCTTTCTGAAAATTTGAAAATTGTTAAAAAATTCGTCCAAAATCTTGATGTCTCCTATCTCTTGTTTTGTACGTTTTTTCCACGTGTCTTGACATCCAATGTATCCCTGCAAAGTTTGGTGAAGATCTGAGTATGTAGTTTTTGACCTTATCTGGAACCTCCCATCTGAAAATTTGAAAATTCCTAAAAAATTCGACCAATATCTTGATGTCTCCAATCTCTTGTTTTGTACGTTTTTTCCACGTGTCTTGACACATAATGTATCCATGCAAAGTTTGGTGAAGATCTGAGTATGTAGTTTTTGACCTTATATGGAACCTCCTATCTGAAAATTTAAAAATTCTTAAAAAATTCGTCCAAAATCTTGATGTCTCCAATCTCTTGTTTTGTACGTTTTTTCCACGTGTCTTGACATCCAATGTATCCCTGCAAAGTTTGGTGAAGATCTGAGTATGTAGTTTTTGACCTTATCTGGAACCTCCCATCTGAAAATTTGAAAATTCTTAAAAAATTCGACCAAAATCTTGATGTCTCCAATCTTTTCTTTTGTACGTTTTTTCCACGTGTCTTGACACATAATGTATCCATGCAAAGTTTGGTGAAGATCTGAGTATGTAGTTTTTGACCTTATATGGAACCTCCTATCTGAAAATTTGAAAATTCTTAAAAAATTCGTCCAAAATCTTGATGTCTCCAATCTCTTGTTTTGTACGTTTTTTCCACGTGTCTTGACATCCAATGTATCCCTGCAAAGTTTGGTGAAGATCTGAGTATGTAGTTTTTGACCTTATCTGGAACCTCCCATCTGAAAATTTGAAAATTCCTAAAAAATCCGTGCAAAATCTTGATGACCCCAATCTCTTGTTTTGTACGTTTTTTCCACGTGTCTTGACATCCAATGTATTCCTGCAATGTTTGGTGAAGATCTGAGTATGTAGTTTTTGACCTTATATGGAACCTCCTATCTGAAAATTTGAAAATTCTTAAAAAATTCAACCAAAATCTTGATGTTCCGAATCCTATGTTTTGTATGTTTTTTCCACGTGTCTTGACATCCAATGTATCCATGCAAAGTTTGGTGAAGATCTGAGTATGTAGTTTTTGACCTTATATTGAACCTCCCATCTGAAAATTTGAAAATTCTTAAAAAATTCGTCCAAAATCTTGATGACCCCAATCTCTTGTTTTGTACGTTTTTTCCACGTGTCTTGACATCCAAAGTATCCCTGCAAAGTTTGGTGAAGATCTGAGTATGTAGTTTTTGACCTTATATGGAACCTCCTTTCTGAAAATTTGAGAATTCTTAAAAAATTCGTCCAAAATCTTGATGTCTCCAATCTCTTGTTTTGTACGTTTTTTCCACGTGTCTTGACATCCAATGTATCCATGCAAAGTTTGGTGAAGATCTGAGTATGTCGTTTTTGACCTTATCTGGAACCTCCTATCTGAAAATTTGAAAATTCTTCAAAAATTCGTCGAAAATCTTGATGTCTCCAATCTCTTGTTTTGTACGTTTTTTCCACGTGTCTTGACATCCAATGTATCCCTGCAATGTTTGGTGGAGATCTGAGTATGTAGTTTTTGACCTTATCTGGGACCTCCTATCAGAAAATTTGAAAATTCTTCAAAAATTCGTCCAAAATCTTGATGTCTCCAATCTCTTGTTTTGTACGTTTTTTCCACGTGTCTCGACCTCCAATGTATCCCTGCAAAGTTTGGTGAAGATCTGAGTATGTAGTTTTTGACCTTATATGGAACCTCCCATCTGAAAATTTGAAAATCCCTAAAAAATCCGTCCAAAATCTTGATGACCCCAATCTCTTGTTTTGTACTTTTTTTCCACGTGTCTTGACATCCAATGTATCCCTGCAAAGTTTGGTGAAGATCTGAGTATGTAGTTTTTGATCTTATCTGGAACCTCCTATCTGAAAATTTGAAAATTCTTAAAAAATTCGTCCAAAATCTTGATGTCTCCAATCTCTTGTTTTGTACGTTTTTTCCACGTGTCTTGATATCCAATGTATCCCTGCAAAGTTTGGTGAAGATCTGAGTATGTTGTTTTTGACCTTATCTGGAACATCCTTTCTGAAAATTTGAAAATTGTTAAAAAATTCGTCCAAAATCTTGATGTCTCCTATCTCTTGTTTTGTACGTTTTTTCCACGTGTCTTGACATCCAATGTATCCCTGCAAAGTTTGGTGAAGATCTGAGTATGTAGTTTTTGACCTTATCTGGAACCTCCCATCTGAAAATTTGAAAATTCTTAAAAAATTCGACCAATATCTTGATGTCTCCAATCTCTTGTTTTGTACGTTTTTTCCACGTGTCTTGACACATAATGTATCCATGCAAAGTTTGGTGAAGATCTGAGTATGTAGTTTTTGACCTTATATGGAACCTCCTATCTGAAAATTTAAAAATTCTTAAAAAATTCGTCCAAAATCTTGATGTCTCCAATCTCTTGTTTTGTACGTTTTTTCCACGTGTCTTGACATCCAATGTATCCCTGCAAAGTTTGGTGAAGATCTGAGTATGTAGTTTTTGACCTTATCTGGAACCTCCCATCTGAAAATTTGAAAATTCTTAAAAAATTCGACCAAAATCTTGATGTCTCCAATCTTTTGTTTTGTACGTTTTTTCCACGTGTCTTGACACATAATGTATCCATGCAAAGTTTGGTGAAGATCTGAGTATGTAGTTTTTGACCTTATATGGAACCTCCTATCTGAAAATTTGAAAATTCTTAAAAAATTCGTCCAAAATCTTGATGTCTCCAATCTCTTGTTTTGTACGTTTTTTCCACGTGTCTTGACATCCAATGTATCCCTGCAAAGTTTGGTGAAGATCTGAGTATGTAGTTTTTGACCTTATCTGGAACCTCCCATCTGAAAATTTGAAAATTCCTAAAAAATCCGTGCAAAATCTTGATGACCCCAATCTCTTGTTTTGTACGTTTTTTCCACGTGTCTTGACATCCAATGTATTCCTGCAATGTTTGGTGAAGATCTGAGTATGTAGTTTTTGACCTTATATGGAACCTCCTATCTGAAAATTTGAAAATTCTTAAAAAATTCAACCAAAATCTTGATGTTCCGAATCCTATGTTTTGTATGTTTTTTCCACGTGTCTTGACATCCAATGTATCCATGCAAAGTTTGGTGAAGATCTGAGTATGTAGTTTTTGACCTTATATTGAACCTCCCATCTGAGAATTTGAAAATTCTTAAAAAATTCTTCGAAAATCTTGATGTCTCCAATCTTTTGTTTTGTACGTTTTTTCCACGTGTCTTGACATGCAAAGTATCCCTGCAACGTTTGGTGAAGATCTGAGTATGTAGTTTTTGACCTTATCTGGAACCTCCTATCTGAAAATTTGAAAATTTTTCAAAAATTCGTCGAAAATCTTGATGTCTCCAATCTCTTGTTTTGTACGTTTTTTCCACGTGTCTTGACATCCAATGTATCCATGCAATGTTTGGTGGAGATCTGAGTATGTAGTTTTAGACCTTATCTGGAACCTCCTATCTGAAAATTTGAAAATTCTTCAAAAATTCGTCCAAAATCTTGATGTCTCCAATCTCTTGTTTTGTACGTTTTTTCCACGTGTCTCGACCTCCAATGGATCCCTGCAAAGTTTGGTGAAGATCTGAGTATGTCGTTTTTGACCTTATCTGGAACATCCTTTCTGAAAATTTGAAAATTCTTAAAAAATTCGTCGAAAATCTTGATGTCTCCAATCTCTTGTTTTGTACGTTTTTTCCACGTGTCTTGACATCCAATGTATCCCTGCAAAGTTTGGTGAAGATCTGAGTATGTAGTTTTTGACCTTATATGGAACCTCCTATCTGAAAATTTGAAAATTCTTAAAAAATTCGTCCAAAATCTTGATGTCTCCAATCTCTTGTTTTGTACGTTTTTTCCACGTGTCTCGACCTCCAATGGATCCCTGCAAAGTTTGGTGAAGATCTGAGTATGTCGTTTTTGACCTTATCTGGAACCTCCCATCTGAAAATTTGAAAATTCTTAAAAAATTCGTCGAAAATCTTGATGTCTCCGATCTCTTGTTTTGTACGTTTTTTCCACGTGTCTTGACATGCAAAGTATTCCTGCAAAGTTTGGTGAAGATCTGAGTATGTAGTTTTTGACCTCATCTGGAACCTCCTATCTGAAAATTTGAAAATTCTTAAAAAATTCGTCCAAAATCTTGATGTCTCCAATCTCTTGTTTTGTACGTTTTTTCCACGTGTCTTGACATCCAATGTATCCCTGCAATGTTTGGTGAAGATCTGAGTATGTAGTTTTTGACCTTATCTGGAACCTCCCATCTGAAAATTTGAAAATTCCTAAAAAATCCGTCCAAAATCTTGATGACCCCAATCTCTTGTTTTGTACTTTTTTTCCGCGTGTCTCGACCTCCAATGTATCCCTGCAAAGTTTGGTGAAGATCTGAGTATGTAGTTTTTGACCTTATATGGAACCTCCTATCTGAAAATTTGAAAATTCTTAAAAAATTCGTCCAAAATCTTGATGTCACCAATCCTATGTTTTGTATGTTTTTTCCACGTGTCTTGACATCCAATGTATCCATGCAAAGTTTGGTGAAGATCTGAGTATGTCGTTTTTGACCTTATCTGGAACCTCCCATCTGAAAATTTGAAAATTCTTAAAAAATTCGTCGAAAATCTTGATGTCTCCGATCTCTTGTTTTGTACGTTTTTTCCACGTGTCTTGACATGCAAAGTATCCCTGCAACGTTTGGTGAAGATCTGAGTATGTAGTTTTTGACCTTATCTGGAACCTCCTATCTGAAAATTTGAAAATTCTTCAAAAATTCGTCGAAAATCTTGATGTCTCCAATCTCTTGTTTTGTACGTTTTTTCCACGTGTCTTGACATCCAATGTATCCCTGCAATGTTTGGTGGAGATCTGAGTATGTAGTTTTTGACCTTATCTGGGACCTCCTATCAGAAAATTTGAAAATTCTTCAAAAATTCGTCCAAAATCTTGATGTCTCCAATCTCTTGTTTTGTACGTTTTTTCCACGTGTCTCGACCTCCAATGTATCCCTGCAAAGTTTGGTGAAGATCTGAGTATGTAGTTTTTGACCTTATATGGAACCTCCCATCTGAAAATTTGAAAATTCCTAAAAAATCCGTCCAAAATCTTGATGACCCCAATCTCTTGTTTTGTACTTTTTTTCCACGTGTCTTGACATCCAATGTATCCCTGCAAAGTTTGGTGAAGATCTGAGTATGTAGTTTTTGATCTTATCTGGAACCTCCTATCTGAAAATTTGAAAATTCTTAAAAAATTCGTCCAAAATCTTGATGTCTCCAATCTCTTGTTTTGTACGTTTTTTCCACGTGTCTTGATATCCAATGTATCCCTGCAAAGTTTGGTGAAGATCTGAGTATGTTGTTTTTGACCTTATCTGGAACATCCTTTCTGAAAATTTGAAAATTGTTAAAAAATTCGTCCAAAATCTTGATGTCTCCTATCTCTTGTTTTGTACGTTTTTTCCACGTGTCTTGACATCCAATGTATCCCTGCAAAGTTTGGTGAAGATCTGAGTATGTAGTTTTTGACCTTATCTGGAACCTCCCATCTGAAAATTTGAAAATTCTTAAAAAATTCGACCAATATCTTGATGTCTCCAATCTCTTGTTTTGTACGTTTTTTCCACGTGTCTTGACACATAATGTATCCATGCAAAGTTTGGTGAAGATCTGAGTATGTAGTTTTTGACCTTATATGGAACCTCCTATCTGAAAATTTAAAAATTCTTAAAAAATTCGTCCAAAATCTTGATGTCTCCAATCTCTTGTTTTGTACGTTTTTTCCACGTGTCTTGACATCCAATGTATCCCTGCAAAGTTTGGTGAAGATCTGAGTATGTAGTTTTTGACCTTATCTGGAACCTCCCATCTGAAAATTTGAAAATTCTTAAAAAATTCGACCAAAATCTTGATGTCTCCAATCTTTTGTTTTGTACGTTTTTTCCACGTGTCTTGACACATAATGTATCCATGCAAAGTTTGGTGAAGATCTGAGTATGTAGTTTTTGACCTTATATGGAACCTCCTATCTGAAAATTTGAAAATTCTTAAAAAATTCGTCCAAAATCTTGATGTCTCCAATCTCTTGTTTTGTACGTTTTTTCCACGTGTCTTGACATCCAATGTATCCCTGCAAAGTTTGGTGAAGATCTGAGTATGTAGTTTTTGACCTTATCTGGAACCTCCCATCTGAAAATTTGAAAATTCCTAAAAAATCCGTGCAAAATCTTGATGACCCCAATCTCTTGTTTTGTACGTTTTTTCCACGTGTCTTGACATCCAATGTATTCCTGCAATGTTTGGTGAAGATCTGAGTATGTAGTTTTTGACCTTATATGGAACCTCCTATCTGAAAATTTGAAAATTCTTAAAAAATTCAACCAAAATCTTGATGTTCCGAATCCTATGTTTTGTATGTTTTTTCCACGTGTCTTGACATCCAATGTATCCATGCAAATTTTGGTGAAGATCTGAGTATGTAGTTTTTGACCTTATATTGAACCTCCCATCTGAAAATTTGAAAATTCTTAAAAAATTCGTCCAAAATCTTGATGACCCCAATCTCTTGTTTTGTACGTTTTTTCCACGTGTCTTGACATCCAAAGTATCCCTGCAAAGTTTGGTGAAGATCTGAGTATGTAGTTTTTGACCTTATATGGAACCTCCTTTCTGAAAATTTGAGAATTCTTAAAAAATTCGTCCAAAATCTTGATGTCTCCAATCTCTTGTTTTGTACGTTTTTTCCACGTGTCTTGACATCCAATGTATCCATGCAAAGTTTGGTGAAGATCTGAGTATGTCGTTTTTGACCTTATCTGGAACCTCCCATCTGAAAATTTGAAAATTCTTAAAAAATTCTTCGAAAATCTTGATGTCTCCAATCTTTTGTTTTGTACGTTTTTTCCACGTGTCTTGACATGCAAAGTATCCCTGCAACGTTTGGTGAAGATCTGAGTATGTAGTTTTTGACCTTATCTGGAACCAACTATCTGAAAATTTGAAAATTTTTCAAAAATTCGTCGAAAATCTTGATGTCTCCAATCTCTTGTTTTGTACGTTTTTTCCACGTGTCTTGACATCCAATGTATCCATGCAATGTTTGGTGGAGATCTGAGTATGTAGTTTTAGACCTTATCTGGAACCTCCTATCTGAAAATTTGAAAATTCTTCAAAAATTCGTCCAAAATCTTGATGTCTCCAATCTCTTGTTTTGTACGTTTTTTCCACGTGTCTCGACCTCCAATGGATCCCTGGAAAGTTTGGTGAAGATCTGAGTATGTCGTTTTTGACCTTATCTGGAACATCCTTTCTGAAAATTTGAAAATTCTTAAAAAATTCGTCGAAAATCTTGATGTCTCCAATCTCTTGTTTTGTACGTTTTTTCCACGTGTCTTGACATCCAATGTATCCCTGCAAAGTTTGGTGAAGATCTGAGTATGTAGTTTTTGACCTTATATGGAACCTCCTATCTGAAAATTTGAAAATTCTTCAAAAATTCGTCCAAAATCTTGATGTCTCCAATCTCTTGTTTTGTACGTTTTTTCCACGTGTCTCGACCTCCAATGGATCCCTGCAAAGTTTGGTGAAGATCTGAGTATGTCGTTTTTGACCTTATCTGGAACCTCCCATCTGAAAATTTGAAAATTCTTAAAAAATTCGTCGAAAATCTTGATGTCTCCGATCTCTTGTTTTGTACGTTTTTTCCACGTGTCTTGACATGCAAAGTATTCCTGCAAAGTTTGGTGAAGATCTGAGTATGTAGTTTTTGACCTCATCTGGAACCTCCTATCTGAAAATTTGAAAATTCTTAAAAAATTCGTCCAAAATCTTGATGTCTCCAATCTCTTGTTTTGTACGTTTTTTCCACGTGTCTTGACATCCAATGTATCCCTGCAATGTTTGGTGAAGATCTGAGTATGTAGTTTTTGACCTTATCTGGAACCTCCCATCTGAAAATTTGAAAATTCCTAAAAAATCCGTCCAAAATCTTGATGACCCCAATCTCTTGTTTTGTACTTTTTTTCCGCGTGTCTCGACCTCCAATGTATCCCTGCAAAGTTTGGTGAAGATCTGAGTATGTAGTTTTTGACCTCATCTGGAACCTCCTATCTGAAAATTTGAAAATTCTTAAAAAATTCGTCCAAAATTTTGATGTCTCCAATCTCTTGTTTTGTACTTTTTTTCCGCGTGTCTCGACCTCCAATGTATCCCTGCAAAGTTTGGTGAAGATCTGAGTATGTAGTTTTTGACCTCATCTGGAACCTCCTATCTGAAAATTTGAAAATTCTTAAAAAATTCGTCCAAAATTTTGATGTCTCCAATCTCTTGTTTTGTACGTTTTTTCCACGTGTCTTGACATCCAATGTATCCCTGCAATGTTTGGTGAAGATCTGAGTATGTAGTTTTTGACCTTATCTGGAACCTCCCATCTGAAAATTTGAAAATTCCTAAAAAATCCGTCCAAAATCTTGATGACCCCAATCTCTTGTTTTGTACGTTTTTTCCACGTGTCTTGACATCCAATGTATCCCTGCAAAGTTTGGTGAAGATCTGAGTATGTAGTTTTTGACCTTATCTGGAACCTCCCATCTGAAAATTTGAAAATTCCTAAAAAATCCGTGCAAAATCTTGATGACCCCAATCTCTTGTTTTGTACGTTTTTTCCACGTGTCTTGACATCCAATGTATTCCTGCAATGTTTGGTGAAGATCTGAGTATGTAGTTTTTGACCTTATATGGAACCTCCTATCTGAAAATTTGAAAATTCTTAAAAAATTCAACCAAAATCTTGATGTTCCGAATCCTATGTTTTGTATGTTTTTTCCACGTGTCTTGACATCCAATGTATCCATGCAAAGTTTGGTGAAGATCTGAGTATGTAGTTTTTGACCTTATATTGAACCTCCCATCTGAAAATTTGAAAATTCTTAAAAAATTCGTCCAAAATCTTGATGACCCCAATCTCTTGTTTTGTACGTTTTTTCCACGTGTCTTGACATCCAAAGTATCCCTGCAAAGTTTGGTGAAGATCTGAGTATGTAGTTTTTGACCTTATATGGAACCTCCTTTCTGAAAATTTGAGAATTCTTAAAAAATTCGTCCAAAATCTTGATGTCTCCAATCTCTTGTTTTGTACGTTTTTTCCACGTGTCTTGACATCCAATGTATCCATGCAAAGTTTGGTGAAGATCTGAGTATGTCGTTTTTGACCTTATCTGGAACCTCCCATCTGAAAATTTGAAAATTCTTAAAAAATTCTTCGAAAATCTTGATGTCTCCAATCTTTTGTTTTGTACGTTTTTTCCACGTGTCTTGACATGCAAAGTATCCCTGCAACGTTTGGTGAAGATCTGAGTATGTAGTTTTTGACCTTATCTGGAACCAACTATCTGAAAATTTGAAAATTTTTCAAAAATTCGTCGAAAATCTTGATGTCTCCAATCTCTTGTTTTGTACGTTTTTTCCACGTGTCTTGACATCCAATGTATCCATGCAATGTTTGGTGGAGATCTGAGTATGTAGTTTTAGACCTTATCTGGAACCTCCTATCTGAAAATTTGAAAATTCTTCAAAAATTCGTCCAAAATCTTGATGTCTCCAATCTCTTGTTTTGTACGTTTTTTCCACGTGTCTCGACCTCCAATGGATCCCTGGAAAGTTTGGTGAAGATCTGAGTATGTCGTTTTTGACCTTATCTGGAACATCCTTTCTGAAAATTTGAAAATTCTTAAAAAATTCGTCGAAAATCTTGATGTCTCCAATCTCTTGTTTTGTACGTTTTTTCCACGTGTCTTGACATCCAATGTATCCCTGCAAAGTTTGGTGAAGATCTGAGTATGTAGTTTTTGACCTTATATGGAACCTCCTATCTGAAAATTTGAAAATTCTTAAAAAATTCGTCCAAAATCTTGATGTCTCCAATCTCTTGTTTTGTACGTTTTTTCCACGTGTCTCGACCTCCAATGGATCCCTGCAATGTTTGGTGAAGATCTGAGTATGTAGTTTTTGACCTTATCTGGAACCTCCCATCTGAAAATTTGAAAATTCCTAAAAAATCCGTCCAAAATCTTGATGACCCCAATCTCTTGTTTTGTACTTTTTTTCCGCGTGTCTCGACCTCCAATGTATCCCTGCAAAGTTTGGTGAAGATCTGAGTATGTAGTTTTTGACCTCATCTGGAACCTCCTATCTGAAAATTTGAAAATTCTTAAAAAATTCGTCCAAAATTTTGATGTCTCCAATCTCTTGTTTTGTACGTTTTTTCCACGTGTCTTGACATCCAATGTATCCCTGCAATGTTTGGTGAAGATCTGAGTATGTAGTTTTTGACCTTATCTGGAACCTCCCATCTGAAAATTTGAAAATTCCTAAAAAATCCGTCCAAAATCTTGATGACCCCAATCTCTTGTTTTGTACGTTTTTTCCACGTGTCTTGACATCCAATGTATCCCTGCAAAGTTTGGTGAAGATCTGAGTATGTAGTTTTTGACCTTATCTGGAACCTCCTATCTGAAAATTTGAAAATTCTTAAAAAATTCGTCCAAAATCTTGATGTCTCCAATCTCTTGTTTTGTACGTTTTTTCCACGTGTCTTGATATCCAATGTATCCCTGCAAAGTTTGGTGAAGATCTGAGTATGTCGTTTTTGACCTTATCTGGAACATCCTTTCTGAAAATTTGAAAATTGTTAAAAAATTCGTCCAAAATCTTGATGTCTCCAATCTCTTTTTTGTACGTTTTTTCCACGTGTCTTGACATCCAATGTATCCCTGCAAAGTTTGGTGAAGATCTGAGTATGTAGTTTTTGACCTTATCTGGAACCTCCCATCTGAAAATTTGAAAATTCTTAAAAAATTCGACCAAAATCTTGATGTCTCCAATCTTTTGTTTTGTACGTTTTTTCCACGTGTCTTGACACATAATGTATCCATGCAAAGTTTGGTGAAGATCTGAGTATGTAGTTTTTGACCTTATATGGAACCTCCTATCTGAAAATTTGAAAATTCTTAAAAAAATCGTCCAAAATCTTGATGTCTCCAATCTCTTGTTTTGTACGTTTTTTCCACGTGTCTTGACATCCAATGTATCCCTGCAAAGTTTGGTGAAGATCTGAGTATGTAGTTTTTGACCTTATCTGGAACCTCCCATCTGAAAATTTGAAAATTCCTAAAAAATCCGTGCAAAATCTTGATGACCCCAATCTCTTGTTTTGTACGTTTTTTCCACGTGTCTTGACATCCAATGTATCCATGCAAAGTTTGGTGAAGATCTGAGTATGTCGTTTTTGACCTTATCTGGAACCTCCCATCTGAAAATTTGAAAATTCTTAAAAAATTCGTCGAAAATCTTGATGTCTCCAATCTCTTGTTTTGTACGTTTTTTCCACGTGTCTTGACATGCAAAGTATCCCTGCAACGTTTGGTGAAGATCTAAGTATGTAGTTTTTGACCTTATCTGGAACCTCCTATCTGAAAATTTGAAAATTCTTCAAAAATTCGTCGAAAATCTTGATGTCTCCAATCTCTTGTTTTGTACGTTTTTTCCACGTGTCTTGACATCCAATGTATCCCTGCAATGTTTGGTGGAGATCTGAGTATGTAGTTTTTGACCTTATCTGGGACCTCCTATCAGAAAATTTGAAAATTCTTCAAAAATTCGTCCAAAATCTTGATGTCTCCAATCTCTTGTTTTGTACGTTTTTTCCACGTGTCTCGACCTCCAATGTATCCCTGCAAAGTTTGGTGAAGATCTGAGTATGTAGTTTTTGACCTTATATGGAACCTCCCATCTGAAAATTTGAAAATTCCTAAAAAATCCGTCCAAAATCTTGATGACCCCAATCTCTTGTTTTGTACTTTTTTTCCACGTGTCTTGACATCCAATGTATCCCTGCAAAGTTTGGTGAAGATCTGAGTATGTAGTTTTTGATCTTATCTGGAACCTCCTATCTGAAAATTTGAAAATTCTTAAAAAATTCGTCCAAAATCTTGATGTCTCCAATCTCTTGTTTTGTACGTTTTTTCCACGTGTCTTGATATCCAATGTATCCCTGCAAAGTTTGGTGAAGATCTGAGTATGTTGTTTTTGACCTTATCTGGAACATCCTTTCTGAAAATTTGAAAATTGTTAAAAAATTCGTCCAAAATCTTGATGTCTCCTATCTCTTGTTTTGTACGTTTTTTCCACGTGTCTTGACATCCAATGTATCCCTGCAAAGTTTGGTGAAGATCTGAGTATGTAGTTTTTGACCTTATCTGGAACCTCCCATCTGAAAATTTGAAAATTCTTAAAAAATTCGACCAATATCTTGATGTCTCCAATCTCTTGTTTTGTACGTTTTTTCCACGTGTCTTGACACATAATGTATCCATGCAAAGTTTGGTGAAGATCTGAGTATGTAGTTTTTGACCTTATATGGAACCTCCTATCTGAAAATTTAAAAATTCTTAAAAAATTCGTCCAAAATCTTGATGTCTCCAATCTCTTGTTTTGTACGTTTTTTCCACGTGTCTTGACATCCAATGTATCCCTGCAAAGTTTGGTGAAGATCTGAGTATGTAGTTTTTGACCTTATCTGGAACCTCCCATCTGAAAATTTGAAAATTCTTAAAAAATTCGACCAAAATCTTGATGTCTCCAATCTTTTGTTTTGTACGTTTTTTCCACGTGTCTTGACACATAATGTATCCATGCAAAGTTTGGTGAAGATCTGAGTATGTAGTTTTTGACCTTATATGGAACCTCCTATCTGAAAATTTGAAAATTCTTAAAAAATTCGTCCAAAATCTTGATGTCTCCAATCTCTTGTTTTGTACGTTTTTTCCACGTGTCTTGACATCCAATGTATCCCTGCAAAGTTTGGTGAAGATCTGAGTATGTAGTTTTTGACCTTATCTGGAACCTCCCATCTGAAAATTTGAAAATTCCTAAAAAATCCGTGCAAAATCTTGATGACCCCAATCTCTTGTTTTGTACGTTTTTTCCACGTGTCTTGACATCCAATGTATTCCTGCAATGTTTGGTGAAGATCTGAGTATGTAGTTTTTGACCTTATATGGAACCTCCTATCTGAAAATTTGAAAATTCTTAAAAAATTCAACCAAAATCTTGATGTTCCGAATCCTATGTTTTGTATGTTTTTTCCACGTGTCTTGACATCCAATGTATCCATGCAAAGTTTGGTGAAGATCTGAGTATGTAGTTTTTGACCTTATATTGAACCTCCCATCTGAAAATTTGAAAATTCTTAAAAAATTCGTCCAAAATCTTGATGACCCCAATCTCTTGTTTTGTACGTTTTTTCCACGTGTCTTGACATCCAAAGTATCCCTGCAAAGTTTGGTGAAGATCTGAGTATGTAGTTTTTGACCTTATATGGAACCTCCTTTCTGAAAATTTGAGAATTCTTAAAAAATTCGTCCAAAATCTTGATGTCTCCAATCTCTTGTTTTGTACGTTTTTTCCACGTGTCTTGACATCCAATGTATCCATGCAAAGTTTGGTGAAGATCTGAGTATGTCGTTTTTGACCTTATCTGGAACCTCCTATCTGAAAATTTGAAAATTCTTCAAAAATTCGTCGAAAATCTTGATGTCTCCAATCTCTTGTTTTGTACGTTTTTTCCACGTGTCTTGACATCCAATGTATCCCTGCAATGTTTGGTGGAGATCTGAGTATGTAGTTTTTGACCTTATCTGGGACCTCCTATCAGAAAATTTGAAAATTCTTCAAAAATTCGTCCAAAATCTTGATGTCTCCAATCTCTTGTTTTGTACGTTTTTTCCACGTGTCTCGACCTCCAATGTATCCCTGCAAAGTTTGGTGAAGATCTGAGTATGTAGTTTTTGACCTTATATGGAACCTCCCATCTGAAAATTTGAAAATCCCTAAAAAATCCGTCCAAAATCTTGATGACCCCAATCTCTTGTTTTGTACTTTTTTTCCACGTGTCTTGACATCCAATGTATCCCTGCAAAGTTTGGTGAAGATCTGAGTATGTAGTTTTTGATCTTATCTGGAACCTCCTATCTGAAAATTTGAAAATTCTTAAAAAATTCGTCCAAAATCTTGATGTCTCCAATCTCTTGTTTTGTACGTTTTTTCCACGTGTCTTGATATCCAATGTATCCCTGCAAAGTTTGGTGAAGATCTGAGTATGTTGTTTTTGACCTTATCTGGAACATCCTTTCTGAAAATTTGAAAATTGTTAAAAAATTCGTCCAAAATCTTGATGTCTCCTATCTCTTGTTTTGTACGTTTTTTCCACGTGTCTTGACATCCAATGTATCCCTGCAAAGTTTGGTGAAGATCTGAGTATGTAGTTTTTGACCTTATCTGGAACCTCCCATCTGAAAATTTGAAAATTCTTAAAAAATTCGACCAATATCTTGATGTCTCCAATCTCTTGTTTTGTACGTTTTTTCCACGTGTCTTGACACATAATGTATCCATGCAAAGTTTGGTGAAGATCTGAGTATGTAGTTTTTGACCTTATATGGAACCTCCTATCTGAAAATTTAAAAATTCTTAAAAAATTCGTCCAAAATCTTGATGTCTCCAATCTCTTGTTTTGTACGTTTTTTCCACGTGTCTTGACATCCAATGTATCCCTGCAAAGTTTGGTGAAGATCTGAGTATGTAGTTTTTGACCTTATCTGGAACCTCCCATCTGAAAATTTGAAAATTCTTAAAAAATTCGACCAAAATCTTGATGTCTCCAATCTTTTGTTTTGTACGTTTTTTCCACGTGTCTTGACACATAATGTATCCATGCAAAGTTTGGTGAAGATCTGAGTATGTAGTTTTTGACCTTATATGGAACCTCCTATCTGAAAATTTGAAAATTCTTAAAAAATTCGTCCAAAATCTTGATGTCTCCAATCTCTTGTTTTGTACGTTTTTTCCACGTGTCTTGACATCCAATGTATCCCTGCAAAGTTTGGTGAAGATCTGAGTATGTAGTTTTTGACCTTATCTGGAACCTCCCATCTGAAAATTTGAAAATTCCTAAAAAATCCGTGCAAAATCTTGATGACCCCAATCTCTTGTTTTGTACGTTTTTTCCACGTGTCTTGACATCCAATGTATTCCTGCAATGTTTGGTGAAGATCTGAGTATGTAGTTTTTGACCTTATATGGAACCTCCTATCTGAAAATTTGAAAATTCTTAAAAAATTCAACCAAAATCTTGATGTTCCGAATCCTATGTTTTGTATGTTTTTTCCACGTGTCTTGACATCCAATGTATCCATGCAAAGTTTGGTGAAGATCTGAGTATGTAGTTTTTGACCTTATATTGAACCTCCCATCTGAGAATTTGAAAATTCTTAAAAAATTCTTCGAAAATCTTGATGTCTCCAATCTTTTGTTTTGTACGTTTTTTCCACGTGTCTTGACATGCAAAGTATCCCTGCAACGTTTGGTGAAGATCTGAGTATGTAGTTTTTGACCTTATCTGGAACCTCCTATCTGAAAATTTGAAAATTTTTCAAAAATTCGTCGAAAATCTTGATGTCTCCAATCTCTTGTTTTGTACGTTTTTTCCACGTGTCTTGACATCCAATGTATCCATGCAATGTTTGGTGGAGATCTGAGTATGTAGTTTTAGACCTTATCTGGAACCTCCTATCTGAAAATTTGAAAATTCTTCAAAAATTCGTCCAAAATCTTGATGTCTCCAATCTCTTGTTTTGTACGTTTTTTCCACGTGTCTCGACCTCCAATGGATCCCTGCAAAGTTTGGTGAAGATCTGAGTATGTCGTTTTTGACCTTATCTGGAACATCCTTTCTGAAAATTTGAAAATTCTTAAAAAATTCGTCGAAAATCTTGATGTCTCCAATCTCTTGTTTTGTACGTTTTTTCCACGTGTCTTGACATCCAATGTATCCCTGCAAAGTTTGGTGAAGATCTGAGTATGTAGTTTTTGACCTTATATGGAACCTCCTATCTGAAAATTTGAAAATTCTTAAAAAATTCGTCCAAAATCTTGATGTCTCCAATCTCTTGTTTTGTACGTTTTTTCCACGTGTCTCGACCTCCAATGGATCCCTGCAAAGTTTGGTGAAGATCTGAGTATGTCGTTTTTGACCTTATCTGGAACCTCCCATCTGAAAATTTGAAAATTCTTAAAAAATTCGTCGAAAATCTTGATGTCTCCGATCTCTTGTTTTGTACGTTTTTTCCACGTGTCTTGACATGCAAAGTATTCCTGCAAAGTTTGGTGAAGATCTGAGTATGTAGTTTTTGACCTCATCTGGAACCTCCTATCTGAAAATTTGAAAATTCTTAAAAAATTCGTCCAAAATCTTGATGTCTCCAATCTCTTGTTTTGTACGTTTTTTCCACGTGTCTTGACATCCAATGTATCCCTGCAATGTTTGGTGAAGATCTGAGTATGTAGTTTTTGACCTTATCTGGAACCTCCCATCTGAAAATTTGAAAATTCCTAAAAAATCCGTCCAAAATCTTGATGACCCCAATCTCTTGTTTTGTACTTTTTTTCCGCGTGTCTCGACCTCCAATGTATCCCTGCAAAGTTTGGTGAAGATCTGAGTATGTAGTTTTTGACCTTATATGGAACCTCCTATCTAAAAATTTGAAAATTCTTAAAAAATTCGTCCAAAATCTTGATGTCACCAATCCTATGTTTTGTATGTTTTTTCCACGTGTCTTGACATCCAATGTATCCATGCAAAGTTTGGTGAAGATCTGAGTATGTCGTTTTTGACCTTATCTGGAACCTCCCATCTGAAAATTTGAAAATTCTTAAAAAATTCGTCGAAAATCTTGATGTCTCCGATCTCTTGTTTTGTACGTTTTTTCCACGTGTCTTGACATGCAAAGTATTCCGGCAAAGTTTGGTGAAGATCTGAGTATGTAGTTTTTGACCTCATCTGGAACCTCCTATCTGAAAATTTGAAAATTCTTAAAAAATTCGTCCAAAATTTTGATGTCTCCAATCTCTTGTTTTGTACGTTTTTTCCACGTGTCTTGACATTCAATGTATCCCTGCAATGTTTGGTGAAGATCTGAGTATGTAGTTTTTGACCTTATCTGGAACCTCCCATCTGAAAATTTGAAAATTCCTAAAAAATCCGTCCAAAATCTTGATGACCCCAATCTCTTGTTTTGTACGTTTTTTCCACGTGTCTTGACATCCAATGTATCCCTGCAAAGTTTGGTGAAGATCTGAGTATGTAGTTTTTGACCTTATCTGGAACCTCCTATCTGAAAATTTGAAAATTCTTAAAAAATTCGTCCAAAATCTTGATGTCTCCAATCTCTTGTTTTGTACGTTTTTTCCACGTGTCTTGATATCCAATGTATCCCTGCAAAGTTTGGTGAAGATCTGAGTATGTCGTTTTTGACCTTATCTGGAACATCCTTTCTGAAAATTTGAAAATTGTTAAAAAATTCGTCCAAAATCTTGATGTCTCCAATCTCTTTTTTGTACGTTTTTTCCACGTGTCTTGACATCCAATGTATCCCTGCAAAGTTTGGTGAAGATCTGAGTATGTAGTTTTTGACCTTATCTGGAACCTCCCATCTGAAAATTTGAAAATTCTTAAAAAATTCGACCAAAATCTTGATGTCTCCAATCTTTTGTTTTGTACGTTTTTTCCACGTGTCTTGACACATAATGTATCCATGCAAAGTTTGGTGAAGATCTGAGTATGTAGTTTTTGACCTTATATGGAACCTCCTATCTGAAAATTTGAAAATTCTTAAAAAAATCGTCCAAAATCTTGATGTCTCCAATCTCTTGTTTTGTACGTTTTTTCCACGTGTCTTGACATCCAATGTATCCCTGCAAAGTTTGGTGAAGATCTGAGTATGTAGTTTTTGACCTTATATGGAACCTCCTATCTGAAAATTTGAAAATTCTTAAAAAAATCGTCCAAAATCTTGATGTCTCCAATCTCTTGTTTTGTACGTTTTTTCCACGTGTCTTGACATCCAATGTATCCCTGCAAAGTTTGGTGAAGATCTGAGTATGTAGTTTTTGACCTTATCTGGAACCTCCCATCTGAAAATTTGAAAATTCCTAAAAAATCCGTGCAAAATCTTGATGACCCCAATCTCTTGTTTTGTACGTTTTTTCCACGTGTCTTGACATCCAATGTATCCATGCAAAGTTTGGTGAAGATCTGAGTATGTCGTTTTTGACCTTATCTGGAACCTCCCATCTGAAAATTTGAAAATTCTTAAAAAATTCGTCGAAAATCTTGATGTCTCCAATCTCTTGTTTTGTACGTTTTTTCCACGTGTCTTGACATGCAAAGTATCCCTGCAACGTTTGGTGAAGATCTGAGTATGTAGTTTTTGACCTTATCTGGAACCTCCTATCTGAAAATTTGAAAATTCTTCAAAAATTCGTCGAAAATCTTGATGTCTCCAATCTCTTGTTTTGTACGTTTTTTCCACGTGTCTTGACATCCAATGTATCCCTGCAATGTTTGGTGGAGATCTGAGTATGTAGTTTTTGACCTTATCTGGGACCTCCTATCAGAAAATTTGAAAATTCTTCAAAAATTCGTCCAAAATCTTGATGTCTCCAATCTCTTGTTTTGTACGTTTTTTCCACGTGTCTCGACCTCCAATGTATCCCTGCAAAGTTTGGTGAAGATCTGAGTATGTCGTTTTTGACCTTATCTGGAACATCCTTTCTGAAAATTTGAAAATTCTTAAAAAATTCGTCGAAAATCTTGATGTCTCCAATCTCTTGTTTTGTACGTTTTTTCCACGTGTCTTGACATCCAATGTATCCCTGCAAAGTTTGGTGAAGATCTGAGTATGTAGTTTTTGACCTTATATGGAACCTCCTTTCTGAAAATTTGAAAATTCTCAAAAAATTCGTCCATAATCTTGATGTCTCCAATCTCTTGTTTTGTACGTTTTTTCCACGTGTCTTGACATCCAATGTATCCCTGCAAAGTTTGGTGAAGATCTGAGTATGTAGTTTTTGACCTTATATGGAACCTCCTATCTGAAAATTTGAAAATTCTTAAAAATTCGTCCAAAATCTTGATGTCACCAATCCTATGTTTTGTATGTTTTTTCCACGTGTCTTGACATCCAATGTATCCCTGCAAAGTTTGGTGAAGATCTGAGTATGTAGTTTTTGACCTTATCTGGAACCTCCCATCTGAAAATTTGAAAATTCTTAAAAAATTCGACCAAAATCTTGATGTCTCCAATCTTTTGTTTTGTACGTTTTTTCCACGTGTCTTGACACATAATGTATCCATGCAAAGTTTGGTGAAGATTTGAGTATGTAGTTTTTGACCTTATATGGAACCTCCTATCTGAAAATTTGAAAATTCTTAAAAAATTCGTCCAAAATCTTGATGTCTCCAATCTCTTGTTTTGTACGTTTTTTCCACGTGTCTTGACATCCAATGTATCCCTGCAAAGTTTGGTGAAGATCTGAGTATGTAGTTTTTGACCTTATCTGGAACCTCCCATCTGAAAATTTGAAAATTCCTAAAAAATCCGTGCAAAATCTTGATGACCCCAATCTCTTGTTTTGTACGTTTTTTCCACGTGTCTTGACATCCAATGTATCCATGCAAAGTTTGGTGAAGATCTGAGTATGTCGTTTTTGACCTTATCTGGAACCTCCCATCTGAAAATTTGAAAATTCTTAAAAAATTCGTCGAAAATCTTGATGTCTCCAATCTCTTGTTTTGTACGTTTTTTCCACGTGTCTTGACATGCAAAGTATCCCTGCAACTTTTGGTGAAGATCTGAGTATGTAGTTTTTGACCTTATCTGGAACCTCCTATCTGAAAATTTGAAAATTCTTCAAAAATTCGTCGAAAATCTTGATGTCTCCAATCTCTTGTTTTGTACGTTTTTTCCACGTGTCTTGACATCCAATGTATCCCTGCAATGTTTGGTGGAGATCTGAGTATGTAGTTTTTGACCTTATCTGGGACCTCCTATCAGAAAATTTGAAAATTCTTCAAAAATTCGTCCAAAATCTTGATGTCTCCAATCTCTTGTTTTGTACGTTTTTTCCACGTGTCTCGACCTCCAATGTATCCCTGCAAAGTTTGGTGAAGATCTGAGTATGTCGTTTTTGACCTTATCTGGAACATCCTTTCTGAAAATTTGAAAATTCTTAAAAAATTCGTCGAAAATCTTGATGTCTCCAATCTCTTGTTTTGTACGTTTTTTCCACGTGTCTTGACATCCAATGTATCCCTGCAAAGTTTGGTGAAGATCTGAGTATGTAGTTTTTGACCTTATATGGAACCTCCTTTCTGAAAATTTGAAAATTCTCAAAAAATTCGTCCATAATCTTGATGTCTCCAATCTCTTGTTTTGTACGTTTTTTCCACGTGTCTTGACATCCAATGTATCCCTGCAAAGTTTGGTGAAGATCTGAGTATGTAGTTTTTGACCTTATATGGAACCTCCTATCTGAAAATTTGAAAATTCTTAAAAAATTCGTCCAAAATCTTGATGTCACCAATCCTATGTTTTGTATGTTTTTTCCACGTGTCTTGACATCCAATGTATCCATGCAAAGTTTGGTGAAGATCTGAGTATGTCGTTTTTGACCTTATCTGGAACCTCCGATCTGAAAATTTGAAAATTCTTAAAAAATTCGTCGAAAATCTTGATGTCTCCGATCTCTTGTTTTGTACGTTTTTTCCACGTGTCTTGACATGCAAAGTATTCCTGCAAAGTTTGGTGAAGATCTGAGTATGTAGTTTTTGACCTCATCTGGAACCTCCTATCTGAAAATTTGAAAATTCTTAAAAAATTCGTCCAAAATTTTGATGTCTCCTTCTCTTGTTTTGTACGTTTTTTCCACGTGTCTTGACATCCAATGTATCCCTGCAATGTTTGGTGAAGATCTGAGTATGTAGTTTTTGACCTTATCTGGAACCTCCCATCTGAAAATTTGAAAATTCCTAAAAAATCCGTCCAAAATCTTGATGACCCCAATCTCTTGTTTTGTACGTTTTTTCCACGTGTCTTGACATCCAATGTATCCCTGCAAAGTTTGGTGAAGATCTGAGTATGTCGTTTTTGACCTTATCTGGAACCTCCTATCTGAAAATTTGAAAATTCTTAAAAAATTCGTCCAAAATCTTGATGTCTCCAATCTCTTGTTTTGTACGTTTTTGCCACGTGTCTTGATATCCAATGTATCCCTGCAAAGTTTGGTGAAGATCTGAGTATGTCGTTTTTGACCTTATCTGGAACATCCTTTCTGAAAATTTGAAAATTGTTAAAAAATTCGTCCAAAATCTTGATGTCTCCAATCTCTTTTTTGTACGTTTTTTCCACGTGTCTTGACATCCAATGTATCCCTGCAAAGTTTGGTGAAGATCTGAGTATGTAGTTTTTGACCTTATCTGGAACCTCCCATCTGAAAATTTGAAAATTCTTAAAAAATTCGACCAAAATCTTGATGTCTCCAATCTTTTGTTTTGTACGTTTTTTCCACGTGTCTTGACACATAATGTATCCATGCAAAGTTTGGTGAAGATCTGAGTATGTAGTTTTTGACCTTATATGGAACCTCCTATCTGAAAATTTGAAAATTCTTAAAAAATTCGTCCAAAATCTTGATGTCTCCAATCTCTTGTTTTGTACGTTTTTTCCACGTGTCTTGACATCCAATGTATCCCTGCAAAGTTTGGTGAAGATCTGAGTATGTAGTTTTTGACCTTATCTGGAACCTCCCATCTGAAAATTTGAAAATTCCTAAAAAATCCGTGCAAAATCTTGATGGCCCAATCTCTTGTTTTGTACGTTTTTTCCACGTGTCTTGACATCCAATGTATTCCTGCAATGTTTGGTGAAGATCTGAGTATGTAGTTTTTGACCTTATATGGAACCTCCTATCTGAAAATTTGAAAATTCTTAAAAAATTCGACCAAAATCTTGATGTTCCGAATCCTATGTTTTGTATGTTTTTTCCACGTGTCTTGACATCCAATGTATCCATGCAAAGTTTGGTGAAGATCTGAGTATGTAGTTTTTGACCTTATATTGAACCTCCCATCTGAAAATTTGAAAATTCTTAAAAAATTCGTCCAAAATCTTGATGACCCCAATCTCTTGTTTTGTACGTTTTTTCCACGTGTCTTGACATCCAAAGTATCCCTGCAAAGTTTGGTGAAGATCTGAGTATGTAGGTTTTGACCTTATATGGAACCTCCTTTCTGAAAATTTGAGAATTCTTAAAAAATTCGTCCAAAATCTTGATGTCTCCAATCTCTTGTTTTGTACGTTTTTTCCACGTGTCTTGACATCCAATGTATCCATGCAAAGTTTGGTGAAGATCTGAGTATGTCGTTTTTGACCTTATCTGGAACCTCCCATCTGAAAATTTGAAAATTCTTAAAAAATTCGTCGAAAATCTTGATGTCTCCAATCTTTTGTTTTGTACGTTTTTTCCACGTGTCTTGACATGCAAAGTATCCCTGCAACGTTTGGTGAAGATCTGAGTATGTAGTTTTTGACCTTATCTGGAACCTCCTATCTGAAAATTTGAAAATTCTTCAAAAATTCGTCGAAAATCTTGATGTCTCCAATCTCTTGTTTTGTACGTTTTTTCCACGTGTCTTGACATCCAATGTATTCCTGCAATGTTTGGTGGAGATCTGAGTATGTAGTTTTAGACCTTATCTGGAACCTCCTATCTGAAAATTTGAAAATTCTTCAAAAATTCGTCCAAAATCTTGATGTCTCCAATCTCTTGTTTTGTACGTTTTTTCCACGTGTCTCGACCTCCAATGGATCCCTGCAAAGTTTGGTGAAGATCTGAGTATGTCGTTTTTGACCTTATCTGGAACATCCTTTCTGAAAATTTGAAAATTCTTAAAAAAATCGTCGAAAATCTTGATGTCTCCAATCTCTTGTTTTGTACGTTTTTTCCACGTGTCTTGACATCCAATGTATCCCTGCAAAGTTTGGTGAAGATCTGAGTATGTAGTTTTTGACCTTATATGGAACCTCCTATCTGAAAATTTGAAAATTCTTAAAAAATTCGTCCAAAATCTTGATGTCTCCAATCTCTTGTTTTGTACGTTTTTTCCACGTGTCTCGACCTCCAATGGATCCCTGCAAAGTTTGGTGAAGATCTGAGTATGTCGTATTTGACCTTATCTGGAACCTCCCATCTGAAAATTTGAAAATTCTTAAAAAATTCGTCGAAAATCTTGATGTCTCCGATCTCTTGTTTTGTACGTTTTTTCCACGTGTCTTGACATGCAAAGTATTCCTGCAAAGTTTGGTGAAGATCTGAGTATGTAGTTTTTGACCTCATCTGGAACCTCCTATCTGAAAATTTGAAAATTCTTAAAAAATTCGTCCAAAATCTTGATGTCTCCAATCTCTTGTTTTGTACGTTTTTTCCACGTGTCTTGACATCCAATGTATCCCTGCAATGTTTGGTGAAGATCTGAGTATGTAGTTTTTGACCTTATCTGGAACCTCCCATTTGAAAATTTGAAAATTCCTAAAAAATCCGTCCAAAATCTTGATGACCCCAATCTCTTGTTTTGTACGTTTTTTCCATGTGTCTTGACATCCAATGTATCCCTGCAAAGTTTGGTGAAGATCTGAGTATGTAGTTTTTGATCTTATCTGGAACCTCCTATCTGAAAATTTGAAAATTCTTAAAAAATTCGTCCAAAATCTTGATGTCTCCAATCTCTTGTTTTGTACGTTTTTTCCACGTGTCTTGATATCCAATGTATCCCTGCAAAGTTTGGTGAAGATCTGAGTATGTCGTTTTTGACCTTATCTGGAACATCCTTTCTGAAAATTTGAAAATTGTTAAAAAATTCGTCCAAAATCTTGATGTCTCCTATCTCTTGTTTTGTACGTTTTTTCCACGTGTCTTGACATCCAATGTATCCCTGCAAAGTTTGGTGAAGATCTGAGTATGTAGTTTTTGACCTTATCTGGAACCTCCCATCTGAAAATTTGAAAATTCTTAAAAAATTCGACCAATATCTTGATGTCTCCAATCTCTTGTTTTGTACGTTTTTTCCACGTGTCTTGACACATAATGTATCCATGCAAAGTTTGGTGAAGATCTGAGTATGTAGTTTTTGACCTTATATGGAACCTCCTATCTGAAAATTTAAAAATTCTTAAAAAATTCGTCCAAAATCTTGATGTCTCCAATCTCTTGTTTTGTACGTTTTTTCCACGTGTCTTGACATCCAATGTATCCCTGCAAAGTTTGGTGAAGATCTGAGTATGTAGTTTTTGACCTTATCTGGAACCTCCCATCTGAAAATTTGAAAATTCCTAAAAAATCCGTCCAAAATCTTGATGACCCCAATCTCTTGTTTTGTACGTTTTTTCCACGTGTCTTGATATTCAATGTATCCCTGCAAAGTTTGGTGAAGATCTGAGTATGTAGTTTTTGACCTTATATGGAACCTCCTTTCTGAAAATTTGACAATTCTTAAAAAATTCGTCCAAAATCTTGATGACCCCAATCTCTTGTTTTGTACGTTTTTTCCACGTGTCTTGACATGCAAAGTATCCCTGCAACGTTTGGTGAAGATCTGAGTATGTAGTTTTTGACCTTATCTGGAACCTCCTATCTGAAAATTTGAAAATTCTTCAAAAATTCGTCGAAAATCTTGATGTCTCCAATCTCTTGTTTTGTACGTTTTTTCCACGTGTCTTGACATCCAATGTATCCCTGCAATGTTTGGTTGAGATCTGAGTATGTAGTTTTTGACCTTATCTGGAACCTCCTATCTGAAAATTTGAAAATTCTTCAAAAATTCGTCCAAAATCTTGATGTCTCCAATCTCTTGTTTTGTACGTTTTTTCCACGTGTCTCGACCTCCAATGTATCCCTGCAAAGTTTGGTGAAGATCTGAGTATGTCGTTTTTGACCTTATCTGGAACATCCTTTCTGAAAATTTGAAAATTCTTAAAAAATTCGTCGAAAATCTTGATGTCTCCAATCTCTTGTTTTGTACGTTTTTTCCACGTGTCTTGACATCCAATGTATCCCTGCAAAGTTTGGTGAAGATCTGAGTATGTAGTTTTTGACCTTATATGGAACCTCCTATCTGAAAATTTGAAAATTCTTAAAAAATTCGTCCAAAATCTTGATGTCACCAATCCTATGTTTTGTATGTTTTTTCCACGTGTCTTGACATCCAATGTATCCATGCAAAGTTTGGTGAAGATCTGAGTATGTCGTTTTTGACCTTATCTGGAACCTCCCATCTGAAAATTTGAAAATTCTTAAAAAATTCGTCGAAAATATTGATGTCTCCGATCTCTTGTTTTGTACGTTTTTTCCACGTGTCTTGACATGCAAAGTATTCCTGCAAAGTTTGGTGAAGATCTGACTATGTAGTTTTTGACCTCATCTGGAACCTCCTATCTGAAAATTTGAAAATTCTTTAAAAATTCGTCCAAAATATTGATGTCTCCAATCTCTTGTTTTGTACGTTTTTTCCACGTGTCTTGACATCCAATGTATCCCTGCAATGTTTGGTGAAGATCTGAGTATGTAGTTTTTGACCTTATCTGGAACCTCCCATCTGAAAATTTGAAAATTCCTAAAAAATCCGTCCAAAATCTTGATGACCCCAATCTCTTGTTTTGTACGTTTTTTCCACGTGTCTTGACATCCAATGTATCCCTGCAAAGTTTGGTGAAGATCTGAGTATGTAGTTTTTGACCTTATCTGGAACCTCCTATCTGAAAATTTGAAAATTCTTAAAAAATTCGTCCAAAATCTTGATGTCTCCAATCTCTTGTTTTGTACGTTTTTTCCACGTGTCTTGATATCCAATGTATCCCTGCAAAGTTTGGTGAAGATCTGAGTATGTCGTTTTTGACCTTATCTGGAACATCCTTTCTGAAAATTTGAAAATTGTTAAAAAATTCGTCCAAAATCTTGATGTCTCCAATCTCTTTTTTGTACGTTTTTTCCACGTGTCTTGACATCCAATGTATCCCTGCAAAGTTTGGTGAAGATCTGAGTATGTAGTTTTTGACCTTATCTGGAACCTCCCATCTGAAAATTTGAAAATTCTTAAAAAATTCGACCAAAATCTTGATGTCTCCAATCTTTTGTTTTGTACGTTTTTTCCACGTGTCTTGACACATAATGTATCCATGCAAAGTTTGGTGAAGATCTGAGTATGTAGTTTTTGACCTTATATGGAACCTCCTATCTGAAAATTTGAAAATTCTTAAAAAAATCGTCCAAAATCTTGATGTCTCCAATCTCTTGTTTTGTACGTTTTTTCCACGTGTCTTGACATCCAATGTATCCCTGCAAAGTTTGGTGAAGATCTGAGTATGTAGTTTTTGACCTTATCTGGAACCTCCCATCTGAAAATTTGAAAATTCCTAAAAAATCCGTGCAAAATCTTGATGACCCCAATCTCTTGTTTTGTACGTTTTTTCCACGTGTCTTGACATCCAATGTATCCATGCAAAGTTTGGTGAAGATCTGAGTATGTCGTTTTTGACCTTATCTGGAACCTCCCATCTGAAAATTTGAAAATTCTTAAAAAATTCGTCGAAAATCTTGATGTCTCCAATCTCTTGTTTTGTACGTTTTTTCCACGTGTCTTGACATGCAAAGTATCCCTGCAACGTTTGGTGAAGATCTGAGTATGTAGTTTTTGACCTTATCTGGAACCTCCTATCTGAAAATTTGAAAATTCTTCAAAAATTCGTCGAAAATCTTGATGTCTCCAATCTCTTGTTTTGTACGTTTTTTCCACGTGTCTTGACATCCAATGTATCCCTGCAATGTTTGGTGGAGATCTGAGTATGTAGTTTTTGACCTTATCTGGGACTTCCTATCAGAAAATTTGAAAATTCTTCAAAAATTCGTCCAAAATCTTGATGTCTCCAATCTCTTGTTTTGTACGTTTTTTCCACGTGTCTCGACCTCCAATGTATCCCTGCAAAGTTTGGTGAAGATCTGAGAATGTAGTTTTTGACCTTATATGGAACCTCCCATCTGAAAATTTGAAAATTCCTAAAAAATCCGTCCAAAATCTTGATGACCCCAATCTCTTGTTTTGTACTTTTTTTCCACATGTCTTGACATCCAATGTATCCCTGCAAAGTTTGGTGAAGATCTGAGTATGTAGTTTTTGATCTTATCTGGAATCTCCTATCTGAAAATTTGAAAATTCTTAAAAAATTCGTCCAAAATCTTGATGTCTCCAATCTCTTGTTTTGTACGTTTTTTCCACGTGTCTTGATATCCAATGTATCCCTGCAAAGTTTGGTGAAGATCTGAGTATGTTGTTTTTGACCTTATCTGGAACATCCTTTCTGAAAATTTGAAAATTGTTAAAAAATTCGTCCAAAATCTTGATGTCTCCTATATCTTGTTTTGTACGTTTTTTCCACGTGTCTTGACATCCAATGTATCCCTGCAAAGTTTGGTGAAGATCTGAGTATGTAGTTTTTGACCTTATCTGGAACCTCCCATCTGAAAATTTGAAAATTCTTAAAAAATTCGACCAATATCTTGATGTCTCCAATCTCTTGTTTTGTACGTTTTTTCCACGTGTCTTGACACATAATGTATCCATGCAAAGTTTGGTGAAGATCTGAGTATGTCGTTTTTGACCTTATATGGAACCTCCTATCTGAAAATTTAAAAATTCTTAAAAAATTCGTCCAAAATCTTGATGTCTCCAATCTCTTGTTTTGTACGTTTTTTCCACGTGTCTTGACATCCAATGTATCCCTGCAAAGTTTGGTGAAGATCTGAGTATGTAGTTTTTGACCTTATCTGGAACCTCCCATCTGAAAATTTGAAAATTCTTAAAAAATTCGACCAAAATCTTGATGTCTCCAATCTTTTCTTTTGTACGTTTTTTCCACGTGTCTTGACACATAATGTATCCATGCAAAGTTTGGTGAAGATCTGAGTATGTAGTTTTTGACCTTATATGGAACCTCCTATCTGAAAATTTGAAAATTCTTAAAAAATTCGTCCAAAATCTTGATGTCTCCAATCTCTTGTTTTGTACGTTTTTTCCACGTGTCTTGACATCCAATGTATCCCTGCAAAGTTTGGTGAAGATCTGAGTATGTAGTTTTTGACCTTATCTGGAACCTCCCATCTGAAAATTTGAAAATTCCTAAAAAATCCGTGCAAAATCTTGATGACCCCAATCTCTTGTTTTGTACGTTTTTTCCACGTGTCTTGACATCCAATGTATTCCTGCAATGTTTGGTGAAGATCTGAGTATGTAGTTTTTGACCTTATATGGAACCTCCTATCTGAAAATTTGAAAATTCTTAAAAAATTCAACCAAAATCTTGATGTTCCGAATCCTATGTTTTGTATGTTTTTTCCACGTGTCTTGACATCCAATGTATCCATGCAAAGTTTGGTGAAGATCTGAGTATGTAGTTTTTGACCTTATATTGAACCTCCCATCTGAAAATTTGAAAATTCTTAAAAAATTCGTCCAAAATCTTGATGACCCCAATCTCTTGTTTTGTACGTTTTTTCCACGTGTCTTGACATCCAAAGTATCCCTGCAAAGTTTGGTGAAGATCTGAGTATGTAGTTTTTGACCTTATATGGAACCTCCTTTCTGAAAATTTGAGAATTCTTAAAAAATTCGTCCAAAATCTTGATGTCTCCAATCTCTTGTTTTGTACGTTTTTTCCACGTGTCTTGACATCCAATGTATCCATGCAAAGTTTGGTGAAGATCTGAGTATGTCGTTTTTGACCTTATCTGGAACCTCCCATCTGAAAATTTGAAAATTCTTAAAAAATTCGTCGAAAATCTTGATGTCTCCAATCTTTTGTTTTGTACGTTTTTTCCACGTGTCTTGACATGCAAAGTATCCCTGCAACGTTTGGTGAAGATCTGAGTATGTAGTTTTTGACCTTATCTGGAACCTCCTATCTGAAAATTTGAAAATTTTTCAAAAATTCGTCGAAAATCTTGATGTCTCCAATCTCTTGTTTTGTACGTTTTTTCCACGTGTCTTGACATCCAATGTATTCCTGCAATGTTTGGTGGAGATCTGAGTATGTAGTTTTAGACCTTATCTGGAACCTCCTATCTGAAAATTTGAAAATTCTTCAAAAATTCGTCCAAAATCTTGATGTCTCCAATCTTTTGTTTTGTACGTTTTTTCCACGTGTCTTGACACATAATGTATCCATGCAAAGTTTGGTGAAGATCTGAGTATGTAGTTTTTGACCTTATATGGAACCTCCTATCTGAAAATTTGAAAATTCTTAAAAAATTCGTCCAAAATCTTGATGTCTCCAATCTCTTGTTTTGTACGTTTTTTCCACGTGTCTTGACATCCAATGTATCCCTGCAAAGTTTGGTGAAGATCTGAGTATGTAGTTTTTGACCTTATCTGGAACCTCCCATCTGAAAATTTGAAAATTCTTAAAAAATTCGACCAAAATCTTGATGTCTCCAATCTTTTGTTTTGTACGTTTTTTCCACGTGTCTTGACACATAATGTATCCATGCAAAGTTTGGTGAAGATCTGAGTATGTAGTTTTTGACCTTATATGGAACCTCCTATCTGAAAATTTGAAAATTCTTAAAAAATTCGTCCAAAATCTTGATGTCTCCAATCTCTTGTTTTGTACGTTTTTTCCACGTGTCTTGACATCCAATGTATCCCTGCAAAGTTTGGTGAAGATCTGAGTATGTAGTTTTTGACCTTATCTGGAACCTCCCATCTGAAAATTTGAAAATTCCTAAAAAATCCGTGCAAAATCTTGATGACCCCAATCTCTTGTTTTGTACGTTTTTTCCACGTGTCTTGACATCCAATGTATTCCTGCAATGTTTGGTGAAGATCTGAGTATGTAGTTTTTGACCTTATATGGAACCTCCTATCTGAAAATTTGAAAATTCTTAAAAAATTCAACCAAAATCTTGATGTTCCGAATCCTATGTTTTGTATGTTTTTTCCACGTGTCTTGACATCCAATGTATCCATGCAAAGTTTGGTGAAGATCTGAGTATGTAGTTTTTGACCTTATATTGAACCTCCCATCTGAAAATTTGAAAATTCTTAAAAAATTCGTCCAAAATCTTGATGACCCCAATCTCTTGTTTTGTACGTTTTTTCCACGTGTCTTGACATCCAAAGTATCCCTGCAAAGTTTGGTGAAGATCTGAGTATGTAGTTTTTGACCTTATATGGAACCTCCTTTCTGAAAATTTGAGAATTCTTAAAAAATTCGTCCAAAATCTTGATGTCTCCAATCTCTTGTTTTGTACGTTTTTTCCACGTGTCTTGACATCCAATGTATCCATGCAAAGTTTGGTGAAGATCTGAGTATGTCGTTTTTGACCTTATCTGGAACCTCCCATCTGAAAATTTGAAAATTCTTAAAAAATTCTTCGAAAATCTTGATGTCTCCAATCTTTTGTTTTGTACGTTTTTTCCACGTGTCTTGACATCCAATGTATCCCTGCAACGTTTGGTGAAGATCTGAGTATGTAGTTTTTGACCTTATCTGGAACCTCCTATCTGAAAATTTGAAAATTTTTCAAAAATTCGTCGAAAATCTTGATGTCTCCAATCTCTTGTTTTGTACGTTTTTTCCACGTGTCTTGACATCCAATGTATCCATGCAATGTTTGGTGGAGATCTGAGTATGTAGTTTTAGACCTTATCTGGAACCTCCTATCTGAAAATTTGAAAATTCTTCAAAAATTCGTCCAAAATCTTGATGTCTCCAATCTCTTGTTTTGTACGTTTTTTCCACGTGTCTCGACCTCCAATGGATCCCTGCAAAGTTTGGTGAAGATCTGAGTATGTCGTTTTTGACCTTATCTGGAACATCCTTTCTGAAAATTTGAAAATTCTTAAAAAATTCGTCGAAAATCTTGATGTCTCCAATCTCTTGTTTTGTACGTTTTTTCCACGTGTCTTGACATCCAATGTATCCCTGCAAAGTTTGGTGAAGATCTGAGTATGTAGTTTTTGACCTTATATGGAACCTCCTATCTGAAAATTTGAAAATTCTTAAAAAATTCGTCCAAAATCTTGATGTCTCCAATCTCTTGTTTTGTACGTTTTTTCCACGTGTCTCGACCTCCAATGGATCCCTGCAAAGTTTGGTGAAGATCTGAGTATGTCGTTTTTGACCTTATCTGGAACCTCCCATCTGAAAATTTGAAAATTCTTAAAAAATTCGTCGAAAATCTTGATGTCTCCGATCTCTTGTTTTGTACGTTTTTTCCACGTGTCTTGACATGCAAAGTATTCCTGCAAAGTTTGGTGAAGATCTGAGTATGTAGTTTTTGACCTCATCTGGAACCTCCTATCTGAAAATTTGAAAATTCTTAAAAAATTCGTCCAAAATCTTGATGTCTCCAATCTCTTGTTTTGTACGTTTTTTCCACGTGTCTTGACATCCAATGTATCCCTGCAATGTTTGGTGAAGATCTGAGTATGTAGTTTTTGACCTTATCTGGAACCTCCCATCTGAAAATTTGAAAATTCCTAAAAAATCCGTCCAAAATCTTGATGACCCCAATCTCTTGTTTTGTACTTTTTTTCCGCGTGTCTCGACCTCCAATGTATCCCTGCAAAGTTTGGTGAAGATCTGAGTATGTAGTTTTTGACCTTATATGGAACCTCCTATCTGAAAATTTGAAAATTCTTAAAAAATTCGTCCAAAATCTTGATGTCACCAATCCTATGTTTTGTATGTTTTTTCCACGTGTCTTGACATCCAATGTATCCATGCAAAGTTTGGTGAAGATCTGAGTATGTCGTTTTTGACCTTATCTGGAACCTCCCATCTGAAAATTTGAAAATTCTTAAAAAATTCGTCGAAAATCTTGATGTCTCCGATCTCTTGTTTTGTACGTTTTTTCCACGTGTCTTGACATGCAAAGTATTCCTGCAAAGTTTGGTGAAGATCTGAGTATGTAGTTTGTGACCTCATCTGGAACCTCCTATCTGAAAATTTGAAAATTCTTAAAAAATTCGTCCAAAATTTTGATGTCTCCAATCTCTTGTTTTGTACGTTTTTTCCACGTGTCTTGACATCCAATGTATCCCTGCAATGTTTGGTGAAGATCTGAGTATGTAGTTTTTGACCTTATCTGGAACCTCCCATCTGAAAATTTGAAAATTCCTAAAAAATCCGTCCAAAATCTTGATGACCCCAATCTCTTGTTTTGTACGTTTTTTCCACGTGTCTTGACATCCAATGTATCCCTGCAAAGTTTGGTGAAGATCTGAGTATGTAGTTTTTGACCTTATCTGGAACCTCCTATCTGAAAATTTGAAAATTCTTAAAAAATTCGTCCAAAATCTTGATGTCTCCAATCTCTTGTTTTGTACGTTTTTTCCACGTGTCTTGATATCCAATGTATCCCTGCAAAGTTTGGTGAAGATCTGAGTATGTCGTTTTTGACCTTATCTGGAACATCCTTTCTGAAAATTTGAAAATTGTTAAAAAATTCGTCCAAAATCTTGATGTCTCCAATCTCTTTTTTGTACGTTTTTTCCACGTGTCTTGACATCCAATGTATCCCTGCAAAGTTTGGTGAAGATCTGAGTATGTAGTTTTTGACCTTATCTGGAACCTCCCATCTGAAAATTTGAAAATTCTTAAAAAATTCGACCAAAATCTTGATGTCTCCAATCTTTTGTTTTGTACGTTTTTTCCACGTGTCTTGACACATAATGTATCCATGCAAAGTTTGGTGAAGATCTGAGTATGTAGTTTTTGACCTTATAAGGAACCTCCTATCTGAAAATTTGAAAATTCTTAAAAAAATCGTCCAAAATCTTGATGTCTCCAATCTCTTGTTTTGTACGTTTTTTCCACGTGTCTTGACATCCAATGTATCCCTGCAAAGTTTGGTGAAGATCTGAGTATGTAGTTTTTGACCTTATCTGGAACCTCCCATCTGAAAATTTGAAAATTCCTAAAAAATCCGTGCAAAATCTTGATGACCCCAATCTCTTGTTTTGTACGTTTTTTCCACGTGTCTTGACATCCAATGTATCCATGCAAAGTTTGGTGAAGATCTGAGTATGTCGTTTTTGACCTTATCTGGAACCTCCCATCTGAAAATTTGAAAATTCTTAAAAAATTCGTCGAAAATCTTGATGTCTCCAATCTCTTGTTTTGTACGTTTTTTCCACGTGTCTTGACATGCAAAGTATCCCTGCAACGTTTGGTGAAGATCTGAGTATGTAGTTTTTGACCTTATCTGGAACCTCCTATCTGAAAATTTGAAAATTCTTCAAAAATTCGTCGAAAATCTTGATGTCTCCAATCTCTTGTTTTGTACGTTTTTTCCACGTGTCTTGACATCCAATGTATCCCTGCAATGTTTGGTGGAGATCTGAGTATGTAGTTTTTGACCTTATCTGGGACCTCCTATCAGAAAATTTGAAAATTCTTCAAAAATTCGTCCAAAATCTTGATGTCTCCAATCTCTTGTTTTGTACGTTTTTTCCACGTGTCTCGACCTCCAATGTATCCCTGCAAAGTTTGGTGAAGATCTGAGTATGTCGTTTTTGACCTTATCTGGAACATCCTTTCTGAAAATTTGAAAATTCTTAAAAAATTCGTCGAAAATCTTGATGTCTCCAATCTCTTGTTTTGTACGTTTTTTCCACGTGTCTTGACATCCAATGTATCCCTGCAAAGTTTGGTGAAGATCTGAGTATGTAGTTTTTGACCTTATATGGAACCTCCTTTCTGAAAATTTGAAAATTCTCAAAAAATTCGTCCATAATCTTGATGTCTCCAATCTCTTGTTTTGTACGTTTTTTCCACGTGTCTTGACATCCAATGTATCCCTGCAAAGTTTGGTGAAGATCTGAGTATGTAGTTTTTGACCTTATATGGAACCTCCTATCTGAAAATTTGAAAATTCTTAAAAAATTCGTCCAAAATCTTGATGTCACCAATCCTATGTTTTGTATGTTTTTTCCACGTGTCTTGACATCCAATGTATCCATGCAAAGTTTGGTGAAGATCTGAGTATGTCGTTTTTGACCTTATCTGGAACCTCCGATCTGAAAATTTGAAAATTCTTAAAAAATTCGTCGAAAATCTTGATGTCTCCGATCTCTTGTTTTGTACGTTTTTTCCACGTGTCTTGACATGCAAAGTATTCCTGCAAAGTTTGGTGAAGATCTGAGTATGTAGTTTTTGACCTCATCTGGAACCTCCTATCTGAAAATTTGAAAATTCTTAAAAAATTCGTCCAAAATTTTGATGTCTCCTTCTCTTGTTTTGTACGTTTTTTCCACGTGTCTTGACATCCAATGTATCCCTGCAATGTTTGGTGAAGATCTGAGTATGTAGTTTTTGACCTTATCTGGAACCTCCCATCTGAAAATTTGAAAATTCCTAAAAAATCCGTCCAAAATCTTGATGACCCCAATCTCTTGTTTTGTACGTTTTTTCCACGTGTCTTGACATCCAATGTATCCCTGCAAAGTTTGGTGAAGATCTGAGTATGTCGTTTTTGACCTTATCTGGAACCTCCTATCTGAAAATTTGAAAATTCTTAAAAAATTCGTCCAAAATCTTGATGTCTCCAATCTCTTGTTTTGTACGTTTTTTCCACGTGTCTTGATATCCAATGTATCCCTGCAAAGTTTGGTGAAGATCTGAGTATGTCGTTTTTGACCTTATCTGGAACATCCTTTCTGAAAATTTGAAAATTGTTAAAAAATTCGTCCAAAATCTTGATGTCTCCAATCTCTTTTTTGTACGTTTTTTCCACGTGTCTTGACATCCAATGTATCCCTGCAAAGTTTGGTGAAGATCTGAGTATGTAGTTTTTGACCTTATCTGGAACCTCCCATCTGAAAATTTGAAAATTCTTAAAAAATTCGACCAAAATCTTGATGTCTCCAATCTTTTGTTTTGTACGTTTTTTCCACGTGTCTTGACACATAATGTATCCATGCAAAGTTTGGTGAAGATCTGAGTATGTAGTTTTTGACCTTATATGGAACCTCCTATCTGAAAATTTGAAAATTCTTAAAAAATTCGTCCAAAATCTTGATGTCTCCAATCTCTTGTTTTGTACGTTTTTTCCACGTGTCTTGACATCCAATGTATCCCTGCAAAGTTTGGTGAAGATCTGAGTATGTAGTTTTTGACCTTATCTGGAACCTCCCATCTGAAAATTTGAAAATTCCTAAAAAATCCGTGCAAAATCTTGATGGCCCAATCTCTTGTTTTGTACGTTTTTTCCACGTGTCTTGACATCCAATGTATTCCTGCAATGTTTGGTGAAGATCTGAGTATGTAGTTTTTGACCTTATATGGAACCTCCTATCTGAAAATTTGAAAATTCTTAAAAAATTCGACCAAAATCTTGATGTTCCGAATCCTATGTTTTGTATGTTTTTTCCACGTGTCTTGACATCCAATGTATCCATGCAAAGTTTGGTGAAGATCTGAGTATGTAGTTTTTGACCTTATATTGAACCTCCCATCTGAAAATTTGAAAATTCTTAAAAAATTCGTCCAAAATCTTGATGACCCCAATCTCTTGTTTTGTACGTTTTTTCCACGTGTCTTGACATCCAAAGTATCCCTGCAAAGTTTGGTGAAGATCTGAGTATGTAGTTTTTGACCTTATATGGAACCTCCTTTCTGAAAATTTGAGAATTCTTAAAAAATTCGTCCAAAATCTTGATGTCTCCAATCTCTTGTTTTGTACGTTTTTTCCACGTGTCTTGACATCCAATGTATCCATGCAAAGTTTGGTGAAGATCTGAGTATGTCGTTTTTGACCTTATCTGGAACCTCCCATCTGAAAATTTGAAAATTCTTAAAAAATTCGTCGAAAATCTTGATGTCTCCAATCTTTTGTTTTGTACGTTTTTTCCACGTGTCTTGACATGCAAAGTATCCCTGCAACGTTTGGTGAAGATCTGAGTATGTAGTTTTTGACCTTATCTGGAACCTCCTATCTGAAAATTTGAAAATTCTTCAAAAATTCGTCGAAAATCTTGATGTCTCCAATCTCTTGTTTTGTACGTTTTTTCCACGTGTCTTGACATCCAATGTATTCCTGCAATGTTTGGTGGAGATCTGAGTATGTAGTTTTAGACCTTATCTGGAACCTCCTATCTGAAAATTTGAAAATTCTTCAAAAATTCGTCCAAAATCTTGATGTCTCCAATCTCTTGTTTTGTACGTTTTTTCCACGTGTCTCGACCTCCAATGGATCCCTGCAAAGTTTGGTGAAGATCTGAGTATGTCGTTTTTGACCTTATCTGGAACATCCTTTCTGAAAATTTGAAAATTCTTAAAAAATTCGTCGAAAATCTTGATGTCTCCAATCTCTTGTTTTGTACGTTTTTTCCACGTGTCTTGACATCCAATGTATCCCTGCAAAGTTTGGTGAAGATCTGAGTATGTAGTTTTTGACCTTATATGGAACCTCCTATCTGAAAATTTGAAAATTCTTAAAAAATTCGTCCAAAATCTTGATGTCTCCAATCTCTTGTTTTGTACGTTTTTTCCACGTGTCTCGACCTCCAATGGATCCCTGCAAAGTTTGGTGAAGATCTGAGTATGTCGTATTTGACCTTATCTGGAACCTCCCATCTGAAAATTTGAAAATTCTTAAAAAATTCGTCGAAAATCTTGATGTCTCCGATCTCTTGTTTTGTACGTTTTTTCCACGTGTCTTGACATGCAAAGTATTCCTGCAAAGTTTGGTGAAGATCTGAGTATGTAGTTTTTGACCTCATCTGGAACCTCCTATCTGAAAATTTGAAAATTCTTAAAAAATTCGTCCAAAATCTTGATGTCTCCAATCTCTTGTTTTGTACGTTTTTTCCACGTGTCTTGACATCCAATGTATCCCTGCAATGTTTGGTGAAGATCTGAGTATGTAGTTTTTGACCTTATCTGGAACCTCCCATTTGAAAATTTGAAAATTCCTAAAAAATCCGTCCAAAATCTTGATGACCCCAATCTCTTGTTTTGTACGTTTTTTCCATGTGTCTTGACATCCAATGTATCCCTGCAAAGTTTGGTGAAGATCTGAGTATGTAGTTTTTGATCTTATCTGGAACCTCCTATCTGAAAATTTGAAAATTCTTAAAAAATTCGACCAATATCTTGATGTCTCCAATCTCTTGTTTTGTACGTTTTTTCCACGTGTCTTGACACATAATGTATCCATGCAAAGTTTGGTGAAGATCTGAGTATGTCGTTTTTGACCTTATCTGGAACATCCTTTCTGAAAATTTGAAAATTGTTAAAAAATTCGTCCAAAATCTTGATGTCTCCTATTTCTTGTTTTGTACGTTTTTTCCACGTGTCTTGACATCCAATGTATCCCTGCAAAGTTTGGTGAAGATCTGAGTATGTAGTTTTTGACCTTATCTGGAACCTCCCATCTGAAAATTTGAAAATTCTTAAAAAATTCGACCAATATCTTGATGTCTCCAATCTCTTGTTTTGTACGTTTTTTCCACGTGTCTTGACACATAATGTATCCATGCAAAGTTTGGTGAAGATCTGAGTATGTAGTTTTTGACCTTATATGGAACCTCCTATCTGAAAATTTAAAAATTCTTAAAAAATTCGTCCAAAATCTTGATGTCTCCAATCTCTTGTTTTGTACGTTTTTTCCACGTGTCTTGACATCCAATGTATCCCTGCAAAGTTTGGTGAAGATCTGAGTATGTAGTTTTTGACCTTATCTGGAACCTCCCATCTGAAAATTTGAAAATTCCTAAAAAATCCGTCCAAAATCTTGATGACCCCAATCTCTTGTTTTGTACGTTTTTTCCACGTGTCTTGATATTCAATGTATCCCTGCAAAGTTTGGTGAAGATCTGAGTATGTAGTTTTTGACCTTATATGGAACCTCCTTTCTGAAAATTTGAAAATTCTTAAAAAATTCGTCCAAAATCTTGATGACCCCAATCTCTTGTTTTGTACGTTTTTTCCACGTGTCTTGACATGCAAAGTATCCCTGCAACGTTTGGTGAAGATCTGAGTATGTAGTTTTTGACCTTATCTGGAACCTCCTATCTGAAAATTTGAAAATTCTTCAAAAATTCGTCGAAAATCTTGATGTCTCCAATCTCTTGTTTTGTACGTTTTTTCCACGTGTCTTGACATCCAATGTATCCCTGCAATGTTTGGTTGAGATCTGAGTATGTAGTTTTTGACCTTATCTGGAACCTCCTATCTGAAAATTTGAAAATTCTTCAAAAATTCGTCCAAAATCTTGATGTCTCCAATCTCTTGTTTTGTACGTTTTTTCCACGTGTCTCGACCTCCAATGTATCCCTGCAAAGTTTGGTGAAGATCTGAGTATGTCGTTTTTGACCTTATCTGGAACATCCTTTCTGAAAATTTGAAAATTCTTAAAAAATTCGTCGAAAATCTTGATGTCTCCAATCTCTTGTTTTGTACGTTTTTTCCACGTGTCTTGACATCCAATGTATCCCTGCAAAGTTTGGTGAAGATCTGAGTATGTAGTTTTTGACCTTATATGGAACCTCCTATCTGAAAATTTGAAAATTCTTAAAAAATTCGTCCAAAATCTTGATGTCACCAATCCTATGTTTTGTATGTTTTTTCCACGTGTCTTGACATCCAATGTATCCATGCAAAGTTTGGTGAAGATCTGAGTATGTCGTTTTTGACCTTATCTGGAACCTCCCATCTGAAAATTTGAAAATTCTTAAAAAATTCGTCGAAAATATTGATGTCTCCGATCTCTTGTTTTGTACGTTTTTTCCACGTGTCTTGACATGCAAAGTATTCCTGCAAAGTTTGGTGAAGATCTGACTATGTAGTTTTTGACCTCATCTGGAACCTCCTATCTGAAAATTTGAAAATTCTTTAAAAATTCGTCCAAAATATTGATGTCTCCAATCTCTTGTTTTGTACGTTTTTTCCACGTGTCTTGACATCCAATGTATCCCTGCAATGTTTGGTGAAGATCTGAGTATGTAGTTTTTGACCTTATCTGGAACCTCCCATCTGAAAATTTGAAAATTCCTAAAAAATCCGTCCAAAATCTTGATGACCCCAATCTCTTGTTTTGTACGTTTTTTCCACGTGTCTTGACATCCAATGTATCCCTGCAAAGTTTGGTGAAGATCTGAGTATGTAGTTTTTGACCTTATCTGGAACCTCCTATCTGAAAATTTGAAAATTCTTAAAAAATTCGTCCAAAATCTTGATGTCTCCAATCTCTTGTTTTGTACGTTTTTTCCACGTGTCTTGATATCCAATGTATCCCTGCAAAGTTTGGTGAAGATCTGAGTATGTCGTTTTTGACCTTATCTGGAACATCCTTTCTGAAAATTTGAAAATTGTTAAAAAATTCGTCCAAAATCTTGATGTCTCCAATCTCTTTTTTGTACGTTTTTTCCACGTGTCTTGACATCCAATGTATCCCTGCAAAGTTTGGTGAAGATCTGAGTATGTAGTTTTTGACCTTATCTGGAACCTCCCATCTGAAAATTTGAAAATTCTTAAAAAATTCGACCAAAATCTTGATGTCTCCAATCTTTTGTTTTGTACGTTTTTTCCACGTGTCTTGACACATAATGTATCCATGCAAAGTTTGGTGAAGATCTGAGTATGTAGTTTTTGACCTTATATGGAACCTCCTATCTGAAAATTTGAAAATTCTTAAAAAAATCGTCCAAAATCTTGATGTCTCCAATCTCTTGTTTTGTACGTTTTTTCCACGTGTCTTGACATCCAATGTATCCATGCAAAGTTTGGTGAAGATCTGAGTATGTCGTTTTTGACCTTATCTGGAACCTCCCATCTGAAAATTTGAAAATTCTTAAAAAATTCGTCGAAAATCTTGATGTCTCCAATCTCTTGTTTTGTACGTTTTTTCCACGTGTCTTGACATGCAAAGTATCCCTGCAACGTTTGGTGAAGATCTGAGTATGTAGTTTTTGACCTTATCTGGAACCTCCTATCTGAAAATTTGAAAATTCTTCAAAAATTCGTCGAAAATCTTGATGTCTCCAATCTCTTGTTTTGTACGTTTTTTCCACGTGTCTTGACATCCAATGTATCCCTGCAATGTTTGGTGGAGATCTGAGTATGTAGTTTTTGACCTTATCTGGGACTTCCTATCAGAAAATTTGAAAATTCTTCAAAAATTCGTCCAAAATCTTGATGTCTCCAATCTCTTGTTTTGTACGTTTTTTCCACGTGTCTCGACCTCCAATGTATCCCTGCAAAGTTTGGTGAAGATCTGAGAATGTAGTTTTTGACCTTATATGGAACCTCCCATCTGAAAATTTGAAAATTCCTAAAAAATCCGTCCAAAATCTTGATGACCCCAATCTCTTGTTTTGTACTTTTTTTCCACATGTCTTGACATCCAATGTATCCCTGCAAAGTTTGGTGAAGATCTGAGTATGTAGTTTTTGATCTTATCTGGAATCTCCTATCTGAAAATTTGAAAATTCTTAAAAAATTCGTCCAAAATCTTGATGTCTCCAATCTCTTGTTTTGTACGTTTTTTCCACGTGTCTTGATATCCAATGTATCCCTGCAAAGTTTGGTGAAGATCTGAGTATGTTGTTTTTGACCTTATCTGGAACATCCTTTCTGAAAATTTGAAAATTGTTAAAAAATTCGTCCAAAATCTTGATGTCTCCTATCTCTTGTTTTGTACGTTTTTTCCACGTGTCTTGACATCCAATGTATCCCTGCAAAGTTTTTGAAGATCTGAGTATGTAGTTTTTGACCTTATCTGGAACCTCCCATCTGAAAATTTGAAAATTCTTAAAAAATTCGACCAATATCTTGATGTCTCCAATCTCTTGTTTTGTACGTTTTTTCCACGTGTCTTGACACATAATGTATCCATGCAAAGTTTGGTGAAGATCTGAGTATGTAGTTTTTGACCTTATATGGAACCTCCTATCTGAAAATTTAAAAATTCTTAAAAAATTCGTCCAAAATCTTGATGTCTCCAATCTCTTGTTTTGTACGTTTTTTCCACGTGTCTTGACATCCAATGTATCCATGCAAAGTTTGGTGAAGATCTGAGTATGTCGTTTTTGACCTTATCTGGAACCTCCCATCTGAAAATTTGAAAATTCTTAAAAAATTCGTCGAAAATCTTGATGTCTCCAATCTTTTGTTTTGTACGTTTTTTCCACGTGTCTTGACATGCAAAGTATCCCTGCAACGTTTGGTGAAGATCTGAGTATGTAGTTTTTGACCTTATCTGGAACCTCCTATCTGAAAATTTGAAAATTCTTCAAAAATTCGTCGAAAATCTTGATGTCTCCAATCTCTTGTTTTGTACGTTTTTTCCACGTGTCTTGACATCCAATGTATTCCTGCAATGTTTGGTGGAGATCTGAGTATGTAGTTTTAGACCTTATCTGGAACCTCCTATCTGAAAATTTGAAAATTCTTCAAAAATTCGTCCAAAATCTTGATGTCTCCAATCTCTTGTTTTGTACGTTTTTTCTGCGTGTCTCGACCTCCAATGGATCCCTGCAAAGTTTGGTGAAGATCTGAGTATGTCGTTTTTGACCTTATCTGGAACATCCTTTCTGAAAATTTGAAAATTCTTAAAAAATTCGTCGAAAATCTTGATGTCTCCAATCTCTTGTTTTGTACGTTTTTTCCACGTGTCTTGACATCCAATGTATCCCTGCAAAGTTTGGTGAAGATCTGAGTATGTAGTTTTTGACCTTATATGGAACCTCCTATCTGAAAATTTGAAAATTCTTAAAAAATTCGTCCAAAATCTTGATGTCTCCAATCTCTTGTTTTGTACGTTTTTTCCACGTGTCTCGACCTCCAATGGATCCCTGCAAAGTTTGGTGAAGATCTGAGTATGTCGTATTTGACCTTATCTGGAACCTCCCATCTGAAAATTTGAAAATTCTTAAAAAATTCGTCGAAAATCTTGATGTCTCCGATCTCTTGTTTTGTACGTTTTTTCCACGTGTCTTGACATGCAAAGTATTCCTGCAAAGTTTGGTGAAGATCTGAGTATGTAGTTTTTGACCTCATCTGGAACCTCCTATCTGAAAATTTGAAAATTCTTAAAAAATTCGTCCAAAATCTTGATGTCTCCAATCTCTTGTTTTGTACGTTTTTTCCACGTGTCTTGACATCCAATGTATCCCTGCAATGTTTGGTGAAGATCTGAGTATGTAGTTTTTGACCTTATCTGGAACCTCCCATTTGAAAATTTGAAAATTCCTAAAAAATCCGTCCAAAATCTTGATGACCCCAATCTCTTGTTTTGTACGTTTTTTCCATGTGTCTTGACATCCAATGTATCCCTGCAAAGTTTGGTGAAGATCTGAGTATGTAGTTTTTGATCTTATCTGGAACCTCCTATCTGAAAATTTGAAAATTCTTAAAAAATTCGTCCAAAATCTTGATGTCTCCAATCTCTTGTTTTGTACGTTTTTTCCACGTGTCTTGATATCCAATGTATCCCTGCAAAGTTTGGTGAAGATCTGAGTATGTCGTTTTTGACCTTATCTGGAACATCCTTTCTGAAAATTTGAAAATTGTTAAAAAATTCGTCCAAAATCTTGATGTCTCCTATTTCTTGTTTTGTACGTTTTTTCCACGTGTCTTGACATCCAATGTATCCCTGCAAAGTTTGGTGAAGATCTGAGTATGTAGTTTTTGACCTTATCTGGAACCTCCCATCTGAAAATTTGAAAATTCTTAAAAAATTCGACCAATATCTTGATGTCTCCAATCTCTTGTTTTGTACGTTTTTTCCACGTGTCTTGACACATAATGTATCCATGCAAAGTTTGGTGAAGATCTGAGTATGTAGTTTTTGACCTTATATGGAACCTCCTATCTGAAAATTTAAAAATTCTTAAAAAATTCGTCCAAAATCTTGATGTCTCCAATCTCTTGTTTTGTACGTTTTTTCCACGTGTCTTGACATCCAATGTATCCCTGCAAAGTTTGGTGAAGATCTGAGTATGTAGTTTTTGACCTTATCTGGAACCTCCCATCTGAAAATTTGAAAATTCCTAAAAAATCCGTCCAAAATCTTCATGACCCCAATCTCTTGTTTTGTACGTTTTTTCCACGTGTCTTGATATTCAATGTATCCCTGCAAAGTTTGGTGAAGATCTGAGTATGTAGTTTTTGACCTTATATGGAACCTCCTTTCTGAAAATTTGAAAATTCTTAAAAAATTCGTCCAAAATCTTGATGACCCCAATCTCTTGTTTTGTACGTTTTTTCCACGTGTCTTGACATGCAAAGTATCCCTGCAACGTTTGGTGAAGATCTGAGTATGTAGTTTTTGACCTTATCTGGAACCTCCTATCTGAAAATTTGAAAATTCTTCAAAAATTCGTCGAAAATCTTGATGTCTCCAATCTCTTGTTTTGTACGTTTTTTCCACGTGTCTTGACATCCAATGTATCCCTGCAATGTTTGGTTGAGATCTGAGTATGTAGTTTTTGACCTTATCTGGAACCTCCTATCTGAAAATTTGAAAATTCTTCAAAAATTCGTCCAAAATCTTGATGTCTCCAATCTCTTGTTTTGTACGTTTTTTCCACGTGTCTCGACCTCCAATGTATCCCTGCAAAGTTTGGTGAAGATCTGAGTATGTCGTTTTTGACCTTATCTGGAACATCCTTTCTGAAAATTTGAAAATTCTTAAAAAATTCGTCGAAAATCTTGATGTCTCCAATCTCTTGTTTTGTACGTTTTTTCCACGTGTCTTGACATCCAATGTATCCCTGCAAAGTTTGGTGAAGATCTGAGTATGTAGTTTTTGACCTTATATGGAACCTCCTATCTGAAAATTTGAAAATTCTTAAAAAATTCGTCCAAAATCTTGATGTCACCAATCCTATGTTTTGTATGTTTTTTCCACGTGTCTTGACATCCAATGTATCCATGCAAAGTTTGGTGAAGATCTGAGTATGTCGTTTTTGACCTTATCTGGAACCTCCCATCTGAAAATTTGAAAATTCTTAAAAAATTCGTCGAAAATATTGATGTCTCCGATCTCTTGTTTTGTACGTTTTTTCCACGTGTCTTGACATGCAAAGTATTCCTGCAAAGTTTGGTGAAGATCTGACTATGTAGTTTTTGACCTCATCTGGAACCTCCTATCTGAAAATTTGAAAATTCTTTAAAAATTCGTCCAAAATATTGATGTCTCCAATCTCTTGTTTTGTACGTTTTTTCCACGTGTCTTGACATCCAATGTATCCCTGCAATGTTTGGTGAAGATCTGAGTATGTAGTTTTTGACCTTATCTGGAACCTCCCATCTGAAAATTTGAAAATTCCTAAAAAATCCGTCCAAAATCTTGATGACCCCAATCTCTTGTTTTGTACGTTTTTTCCACGTGTCTTGACATCCAATGTATCCCTGCAAAGTTTGGTGAAGATCTGAGTATGTAGTTTTTGACCTTATCTGGAACCTCCTATCTGAAAATTTGAAAATTCTTAAAAAATTCGTCCAAAATCTTGATGTCTCCAATCTCTTGTTTTGTACGTTTTTTCCACGTGTCTTGATATCCAATGTATCCCTGCAAAGTTTGGTGAAGATCTGAGTATGTCGTTTTTGACCTTATCTGGAACATCCTTTCTGAAAATTTGAAAATTGTTAAAAAATTCGTCCAAAATCTTGATGTCTCCAATCTCTTTTTTGTACGTTTTTTCCACGTGTCTTGACATCCAATGTATCCCTGCAAAGTTTGGTGAAGATCTGAGTATGTAGTTTTTGACCTTATCTGGAACCTCCCATCTGAAAATTTGAAAATTCTTAAAAAATTCGACCAAAATCTTGATGTCTCCAATCTTTTGTTTTGTACGTTTTTTCCACGTGTCTTGACACATAATGTATCCATGCAAAGTTTGGTGAAGATCTGAGTATGTAGTTTTTGACCTTATATGGAACCTCCTATCTGAAAATTTGAAAATTCTTAAAAAAATCGTCCAAAATCTTGATGTCTCCAATCTCTTGTTTTGTACGTTTTTTCCACGTGTCTTGACATCCAATGTATCCCTGCAAAGTTTGGTGAAGATCTGAGTATGTAGTTTTTGACCTTATCTGGAACCTCCCATCTGAAAATTTGAAAATTCCTAAAAAATCCGTGCAAAATCTTGATGACCCCAATCTCTTGTTTTGTACGTTTTTTCCACGTGTCTTGACATCCAATGTATCCATGCAAAGTTTGGTGAAGATCTGAGTATGTCGTTTTTGACCTTATCTGGAACCTCCCATCTGAAAATTTGAAAATTCTTAAAAAATTCGTCGAAAATCTTGATGTCTCCAATCTCTTGTTTTGTACGTTTTTTCCACGTGTCTTGACATGCAAAGTATCCCTGCAACGTTTGGTGAAGATCTGAGTATGTAGTTTTTGACCTTATCTGGAACCTCCTATCTGAAAATTTGAAAATTCTTCAAAAATTCGTCGAAAATCTTGATGTCTCCAATCTCTTGTTTTGTACGTTTTTTCCACGTGTCTTGACATCCAATGTATCCCTGCAATGTTTGGTGGAGATCTGAGTATGTAGTTTTTGACCTTATCTGGGACTTCCTATCAGAAAATTTGAAAATTCTTCAAAAATTCGTCCAAAATCTTGATGTCTCCAATCTCTTGTTTTGTACGTTTTTTCCACGTGTCTCGACCTCCAATGTATCCCTGCAAAGTTTGGTGAAGATCTGAGAATGTAGTTTTTGACCTTATATGGAACCTCCCATCTGAAAATTTGAAAATTCCTAAAAAATCCGTCCAAAATCTTGATGACCCCAATCTCTTGTTTTGTACTTTTTTTCCACATGTCTTGACATCCAATGTATCCCTGCAAAGTTTGGTGAAGATCTGAGTATGTAGTTTTTGATCTTATCTGGAATCTCCTATCTGAAAATTTGAAAATTCTTAAAAAATTCGTCCAAAATCTTGATGTCTCCAATCTCTTGTTTTGTACGTTTTTTCCACGTGTCTTGATATCCAATGTATCCCTGCAAAGTTTGGTGAAGATCTGAGTATGTTGTTTTTGACCTTATCTGGAACATCCTTTCTGAAAATTTGAAAATTGTTAAAAAATTCGTCCAAAATCTTGATGTCTCCTATCTCTTGTTTTGTACGTTTTTTCCACGTGTCTTGACATCCAATGTATCCCTGCAAAGTTTGGTGAAGATCTGAGTATGTAGTTTTTGACCTTATCTGGAACCTCCCATCTGAAAATTTGAAAATTCTTAAAAAATTCGACCAATATCTTGATGTCTCCAATCTCTTGTTTTGTACGTTTTTTCCACGTGTCTTGACACATAATGTATCCATGCAAAGTTTGGTGAAGATCTGAGTATGTAGTTTTTGACCTTATATGGAACCTCCTATCTGAAAATTTAAAAATTCTTAAAAAATTCGTCCAAAATCTTGATGTCTCCAATCTCTTGTTTTGTACGTTTTTTCCACGTGTCTTGACATCCAATGTATCCCTGCAAAGTTTGGTGAAGATCTGAGTATGTAGTTTTTGACCTTATCTGGAACCTCCCATCTGAAAATTTGAAAATTCTTAAAAAATTCGACCAAAATCTTGATGTCTCCAATCTTTTCTTTTGTACGTTTTTTCCACGTGTCTTGACACATAATGTATCCATGCAAAGTTTGGTGAAGATCTGAGTATGTAGTTTTTGACCTTATATGGAACCTCCTATCTGAAAATTTGAAAATTCTTAAAAAATTCGTCCAAAATCTTGATGTCTCCAATCTCTTGTTTTGTACGTTTTTTCCACGTGTCTTGACATCCAATGTATCCCTGCAAAGTTTGGTGAAGATCTGAGTATGTAGTTTTTGACCTTATCTGGAACCTCCCATCTGAAAATTTGAAAATTCCTAAAAAATCCGTGCAAAATCTTGATGACCCCAATCTCTTGTTTTGTACGTTTTTTCCACGTGTCTTGACATCCAATGTATTCCTGCAATGTTTGGTGAAGATCTGAGTATGTAGTTTTTGACCTTATATGGAACCTCCTATCTGAAAATTTGAAAATTCTTAAAAAATTCAACCAAAATCTTGATGTTCCGAATCCTATGTTTTGTATGTTTTTTCCACGTGTCTTGACATCCAATGTATCCATGCAAAGTTTGGTGAAGATCTGAGTATGTAGTTTTTGACCTTATATTGAACCTCCCATCTGAAAATTTGAAAATTCTTAAAAAATTCGTCCAAAATCTTGATGACCCCAATCTCTTGTTTTGTACGTTTTTTCCACGTGTCTTGACATCCAAAGTATCCCTGCAAAGTTTGGTGAAGATCTGAGTATGTAGTTTTTGACCTTATATGGAACCTCCTTTCTGAAAATTTGAGAATTCTTAAAAAATTCGTCCAAAATCTTGATGTCTCCAATCTCTTGTTTTGTACGTTTTTTCCACGTGTCTTGACATCCAATGTATCCATGCAAAGTTTGGTGAAGATCTGAGTATGTCGTTTTTGACCTTATCTGGAACCTCCCATCTGAAAATTTGAAAATTCTTAAAAAATTCGTCGAAAATCTTGATGTCTCCAATCTTTTGTTTTGTACGTTTTTTCCACGTGTTTTGACATGCAAAGTATCCCTGCAACGTTTGGTGAAGATCTGAGTATGTAGTTTTTGACCTTATCTGGAACCTCCTATCTGAAAATTTGAAAATTTTTCAAAAATTCGTCGAAAATCTTGATGTCTCCAATCTCTTGTTTTGTACGTTTTTTCCACGTGTCTTGACATCCAATGTATTCCTGCAATGTTTGGTGGAGATCTGAGTATGTAGTTTTAGACCTTATCTGGAACCTCCTATCTGAAAATTTGAAAATTCTTCAAAAATTCGTCCAAAATCTTGATGTCTCCAATCTTTTGTTTTGTACGTTTTTTCCACGTGTCTTGACACATAATGTATCCATGCAAAGTTTGGTGAAGATCTGAGTATGTAGTTTTTGACCTTATATGGAACCTCCTATCTGAAAATTTGAAAATTCTTAAAAAATTCGTCCAAAATCTTGATGTCTCCAATCTCTTGTTTTGTACGTTTTTTCCACGTGTCTTGACATCCAATGTATCCCTGCAAAGTTTGGTGAAGATCTGAGTATGTAGTTTTTGACCTTATCTGGAACCTCCCATCTGAAAATTTGAAAATTCCTAAAAAATCCGTGCAAAATCTTGATGACCCCAATCTCTTGTTTTGTACGTTTTTTCCACGTGTCTTGACATCCAATGTATCCATGCAAAGTTTGGTGAAGATCTGAGTATGTCGTTTTTGACCTTATCTGGAACCTCCCATCTGAAAATTTGAAAATTCTTAAAAAATTCGTCGAAAATCTTGATGTCTCCAATCTCTTGTTTTGTACGTTTTTTCCACGTGTCTCGACCTCCAATGTATCCCTGCAAAGTTTGGTGAAGATCTGAGTATGTAGTTTTTGACCTTATATGGAACCTCCCATCTGAAAATTTGAAAATTCCTAAAAAATCCGTCCAAAATCTTGATGACCCCAATCTCTTGTTTTGTACTTTTTTTCCACGTGTCTTGACATCCAATGTATCCCTGCAAAGTTTGGTGAAGATCTGAGTATGTAGTTTTTGATCTTATCTGGAACCTCCTATCTGAAAATTTGAAAATTCTTAAAAAATTCGTCCAAAATCTTGATGTCTCCAATCTCTTGTTTTGTACGTTTTTTCCACGTGTCTTGATATCCAATGTATCCCTGCAAAGTTTGGTGAAGATCTGAGTATGTTGTTTTTGACCTTATCTGGAACATCCTTTCTGAAAATTTGAAAATTGTTAAAAAATTCGTCCAAAATCTTGATGTCTCCTATCTCTTGTTTTGTACGTTTTTTCCACGTGTCTTGACATCCAATGTATCCCTGCAAAGTTTGGTGAAGATCTGAGTATGTAGTTTTTGACCTTATCTGGAACCTCCCATCTGAAAATTTGAAAATTCTTAAAAAATTCGACCAATATCTTGATGTCTCCAATCTCTTGTTTTGTACGTTTTTTCCACGTGTCTTGACACATAATGTATCCATGCAAAGTTTGGTGAAGATCTGAGTATGTAGTTTTTGACCTTATATGGAACCTCCTATCTGAAAATTTAAAAATTCTTAAAAAATTCGTCCAAAATCTTGATGTCTCCAATCTCTTGTTTTGTACGTTTTTTCCACGTGTCTTGACATCCAATGTATCCCTGCAAAGTTTGGTGAAGATCTGAGTATGTAGTTTTTGACCTTATCTGGAACCTCCCATCTGAAAATTTGAAAATTCTTAAAAAATTCGACCAAAATCTTGATGTCTCCAATCTTTTGTTTTGTACGTTTTTTCCACGTGTCTTGACACATAATGTATCCATGCAAAGTTTGGTGAAGATCTGAGTATGTAGTTTTTGACCTTATATGGAACCTCCTATCTGAAAATTTGAAAATTCTTAAAAAATTCGTCCAAAATCTTGATGTCTCCAATCTCTTGTTTTGTACGTTTTTTCCACGTGTCTTGACATCCAATGTATCCCTGCAAAGTTTGGTGAAGATCTGAGTATGTAGTTTTTGACCTTATCTGGAACCTCCCATCTGAAAATTTGAAAATTCCTAAAAAATCCGTGCAAAATCTTGATGACCCCAATCTCTTGTTTTGTACGTTTTTTCCACGTGTCTTGACATCCAATGTATTCCTGCAATGTTTGGTGAAGATCTGAGTATGTAGTTTTTGACCTTATATGGAACCTCCTATCTGAAAATTTGAAAATTCTTAAAAAATTCAACCAAAATCTTGATGTTCCGAATCCTATGTTTTGTATGTTTTCTCCACGTGTCTTGACATCCAATGTATCCATGCAAAGTTTGGTGAAGATCTGAGTATGTAGTTTTTGACCTTATATTGAACCTCCCATCTGAAAATTTGAAAATTCTTAAAAAATTCGTCCAAAATCTTGATGACCCCAATCTCTTGTTTTGTACGTTTTTTCCACGTGTCTTGACATCCAAAGTATCCCTGCAAAGTTTGGTGAAGATCTGAGTATGTCGTTTTTGACATTATATGGAACCTCCTTTCTGAAAATTTGAGAATTCTTAAAAAATTCGTCCAAAATCTTGATGTCTCCAATCTCTTGTTTTGTACGTTTTTTCCACGTGTCTTGACATCCAATGTATCCATGCAAAGTTTGGTGAAGATCTGAGTATGTCGTTTTTGACCTTATCTGGAACCTCCCATCTGAAAATTTGAAAATTCTTAAAAAATTCTTCGAAAATCTTGATGTCTCCAATCTTTTGTTTTGTACGTTTTTTCCACGTGTCTTGACATGCAAAGTATCCCTGCAACGTTTGGTGAAGATCTGAGTATGTAGTTTTTGACCTTATCTGGAACCTCCTATCTGAAAATTTGAAAATTTTTCAAAAATTCGTCGAAAATCTTGATGTCTCCAATCTCTTGTTTTGTACGTTTTTTCCACGTGTCTTGACATCCAATGTATCCATGCAATGTTTGGTGGAGATCTGAGTATGTAGTTTTAGACCTTATCTGGAACCTCCTATCTGAAAATTTGAAAATTCTTCAAAAATTCGTCCAAAATCTTGATGTCTCCAATCTCTTGTTTTGTACGTTTTTTCCACGTGTCTCGACCTCCAATGGATCCCTGCAAAGTTTGGTGAAGATCTGAGTATGTCGTTTTTGACCTTATCTGGAACATCCTTTCTGAAAATTTGAAAATTCTTAAAAAATTCGTCGAAAATCTTGATGTCTCCAATCTCTTGTTTTGTACGTTTTTTCCACGTGTCTTGACATCCAATGTATCCCTGCAAAGTTTGGTGAAGATCTGAGTATGTAGTTTTTGACCTTATATGGAACCTCCTATCTGAAAATTTGAAAATTCTTAAAAAATTCGTCCAAAATCTTGATGTCTCCAATCTCTTGTTTTGTACGTTTTTTCCACGTGTCTCGACCTCCAATGGATCCCTGCAAAGTTTGGTGAAGATCTGAGTATGTCGTTTTTGACCTTATCTGGAACCTCCCATCTGAAAATTTGAAAATTCTTAAAAAATTCGTCGAAAATCTTGATGTCTCCGATCTCTTGTTTTGTACGTTTTTTCCACGTGTCTTGACATGCAAAGTATTCCTGCAAAGTTTGGTGAAGATCTGAGTATGTAGTTTTTGACCTCATCTGGAACCTCCTATCTGAAAATTTGAAAATTCTTAAAAAATTCGTCCAAAATCTTGATGTCTCCAATCTCTTGTTTTGTACGTTTTTTCCACGTGTCTTGACATCCAATGTATCCCTGCAATGTTTGGTGAAGATCTGAGTATGTAGTTTTTGACCTTATCTGGAACCTCCCATCTGAAAATTTGAAAATTCCTAAAAAATCCGTCCAAAATCTTGATGACCCCAATCTCTTGTTTTGTACTTTCTTTCCGCGTGTCTCGACCTCCAATGTATCCCTGCAAAGTTTGGTGAAGATCTGAGTATGTAGTTTTTGACCTTATATGGAACCTCCTATCTGAAAATTTGAAAATTCTTAAAAAATTCGTCCAAAATCTTGATGTCACCAATCCTATGTTTTGTATGTTTTTTCCACGTGTCTTGACATCCAATGTATCCATGCAAAGTTTGGTGAAGATCTGAGTATGTCGTTTTTGACCTTATCTGGAACCTCCCATCTGAAAATTTGAAAATTCTTAAAAAATTCGTCGAAAATCTTGATGTCTCCGATCTCTTGTTTTGTACGTTTTTTCCACGTGTCTTGACATGCAAAGTATTCCTGCAAAGTTTGGTGAAGATCTGAGTATGTAGTTTTTGACCTCATCTGGAACCTCCTATCTGAAAATTTGAAAATTCTTAAAAAATTCGTCCAAAATTTTGATGTCTCCAATCTCTTGTTTTGTACGTTTTTTCCACGTGTCTTGACATCCAATGTATCCCTGCAATGTTTGGTGAAGATCTGAGTATGTAGTTTTTGACCTTATCTGGAACCTCCCATCTGAAAATTTGAAAATTCCTAAAAAATCCGTCCAAAATCTTGATGACCCCAATCTCTTGTTTTGTACGTTTTTTCCACGTGTCTTGACATCCAATGTATCCCTGCAAAGTTTGGTGAAGATCTGAGTATGTAGTTTTTGACCTTATCTGGAACCTCCTATCTGAAAATTTGAAAATTCTTAAAAAATTCGTCCAAAATCTTGATGTCTCCAATCTCTTGTTTTGTACGTTTTTTCCACGTGTCTTGATATCCAATGTATCCCTGCAAAGTTTGGTGAAGATCTGAGTATGTCGTTTTTGACCTTATCTGGAACATCCTTTCTGAAAATTTGAAAATTGTTAAAAAATTCGTCCAAAATCTTGATGTCTCCAATCTCTTTTTTGTACGTTTTTTCCACGTGTCTTGACATCCAATGTATCCCTGCAAAGTTTGGTGAAGATCTGAGTATGTAGTTTTTGACCTTATCTGGAACCTCCCATCTGAAAATTTGAAAATTCTTAAAAAATTCGACCAAAATCTTGATGTCTCCAATCTTTTGTTTTGTACGTTTTTTCCACGTGTCTTGACACATAATGTATCCATGCAAAGTTTGGTGAAGATCTGAGTATGTAGTTTTTGACCTTATATGGAACCTCCTATCTGAAAATTTGAAAATTCTTAAAAAAATCGTCCAAAATCTTGATGTCTCCAATCTCTTGTTTTGTACGTTTTTTCCACGTGTCTTGACATCCAATGTATCCCTGCAAAGTTTGGTGAAGATCTGAGTATGTAGTTTTTGACCTTATCTGGAACCTCCCATCTGAAAATTTGAAAATTCCTAAAAAATCCGTGCAAAATCTTGATGACCCCAATCTCTTGTTTTGTACGTTTTTTCCACGTGTCTTGACATCCAATGTATCCATGCAAAGTTTGGTGAAGATCTGAGTATGTCGTTTTTGACCTTATCTGGAACCTCCCATCTGAAAATTTGAAAATTCTTAAAAAATTCGTCGAAAATCTTGATGTCTCCAATCTCTTGTTTTGTACGTTTTTTCCACGTGTCTTGACATGCAAAGTATCCCTGCAACGTTTGGTGAAGATCTGAGTATGTAGTTTTTGACCTTATCTGGAACCTCCTATCTGAAAATTTGAAAATTCTTCAAAAATTCGTCGAAAATCTTGATGTCTCCAATCTCTTGTTTTGTACGTTTTTTCCACGTGTCTTGACATCCAATGTATCCCTGCAATGTTTGGTGGAGATCTGAGTATGTAGTTTTTGACCTTATCTGGGACCTCCTATCAGAAAATTTGAAAATTCTTCAAAAATTCGTCCAAAATCTTGATGTCTCCAATCTCTTGTTTTGTACGTTTTTTCCACGTGTCTCGACCTCCAATGTATCCCTGCAAAGTTTGGTGAAGATCTGAGTATGTAGTTTTTGACCTTATATGGAACCTCAGTAGTGGGTTTTGTGCTATGGACAGCGCGAGAAAGGAAGAGCATCCCCTCAAGCAGCTTTGCTACACTTAAAACTTGCTTAACATGAGCATATGAGTTTTTGGGCAAGTGTGGAATCTTGTCTAATTCAAGATTTTTGTAAAAATGCCCTCGGGAATTTTTCAGAAACGAAGAGCTCTCTTAGATTGATTTGTTTATACTTAAAACTTGCTCAACATGTTCATTTGTTTAAGTGTAGCACCTGCCTAACCCAAAGAGTTTTGTAATTCGGAAAGTATTAACTCTCCTCAAGCAGATTTACAAAAATTGCATCAGTTTGTCTATAAACTTGTATCCATACCCACTTATACATATTTACTTCAGGTTTAAGTTCAATTGGATACCATTCAATTTGATTATCTAATATTAAAACAATGCAATATGCAGAGCCTACCTCTAGAATTGGTCTGTGTTTGCATGTTTCCCCTCTGTGGCAATGTGCGCAATTCCCGAGACGGTAGTATTGATTTTTTTCCTCAGCGCCAGTATTTACAGAAATTCCCGATTATTGCATCAGCCATTTATGTGAGAGTGACTGAGGGGAACAGACGTGTTGATACAGTGCTTCTCATACTTACTGGTTTAAATTCATATTGAACAATATAAAATCTGCTATTTGTTGTAATCCACTCATATTTAGAGTCAAGCTTATATTTGTCCCAGCCTGTTATACATAACAAGGTTATTGCTATTCAAGATATGCATGTTCGTGCAGGTATTTGCGCTGGGTCAGTGTGAATGATTTTCCACTTGTAAGCTATTGGCTTTACAACCTGTCATAAGATTAATATTAATAATATTAATCCATAGAGATTAGATTTGAATCCCAGGAAATTTTATATAAATACCAAAACCAAAAATATTAAGTGTATATATACATATATACATATACACATACAAATCACAGTGCTGAACCCAACTGATATTTTTTATTCAGTATAAAGTTTTGAATTGAAACCCAGGAAATTGTATATAATAAACAACAGCAAAAATGCCGAATCAAAAATATTGTAATCAATGCAATAAAAATATATTTAGCTCTAATTGGGCCAGACATCAAAAAATTTGTAATCCGGACAAATACAAAACTCCCACAAAAATTTGCCCCAAATGCAATAGAAAATATAACATGGAATATTTCACATATAAACATAAAGATACTTGCTCTGCATTGCCCTCTCAACCATCCTCATCTGCTCAGAAAAGAAGGCACGAAGCACCTGTTAATACCAGAGCAGCAAAACAGCTACGCCATGCACCTATCCGTAGCAGTTTTAATGCCCAACTTAGGGATTACCGGTTTGTATCAGAGCCAAGATGCGGCATTGAGAATTTCTTGAACAATATAAATTCTGATCTGCAGGCAATTCTCAATGCACAAAATGGCTCTTATAAACTATCCCTCAAATTATTTATACAATATAAGAAGCCAAACGGCACAAAATTTACACAGCCCCACATAACAGAAACTATACCTATATATTCAAACGCAAATTCAAACACAATAATAAGCAGCTTGATAAATCAATTGAACATCAAACATTCTGAATTTGCGGCAAAAGAATCAGGATGGAGCCTATGCGGTTTATCACACAAGTTATATGTTAATATTTCTGAATTCAGCCCATTACAAGGATCTACTTATGTACCATTGCCTGCTAATATCAAAAACAAAAGAGCCGTGGTCAATATAAAAAATGCCGACCAGAAATGCTTTTTGTGGTGTATATTAGCTGCTTTGTATCCAGTTTCAAAGGATCCTCAGAGAATAACTTATTACAAACAGCATGAACACGATTTTGATGATGTAATGGAGGGTTTGGAATATCCAATGTCTGTAGAGAATATTGATAAATTTGAAAAAAAGGCCAGACACATCAATGGCAAACAATTATCTATTAATGTATTTATTTGTTCCACTGGCAATTGCCCGATATCACCTCTCAGAATCAGTACAATTGATGATGAATCTGCTATTCCGATTGATCTGCTTTTAATTGAAGGAGATGATACATACCATTATACTCTGATACATAATCTTGAAGCTATAGTCAGAACACAACTAGACAAATCTAATAGAATATTTAAGTTGTGCAGAAGATGTTTCACTGTATTTGATGGTCGAAAAATGGTAAATGGTGTTTGTGAAAAAAATGCAGAAATTGCTAAAAACAAGTTAATTGAGCATCTGAAATACTGTGGCAATCATAAACCTGTTCATATGGTGATGCCCAATCCAAGTGAAAATTGCAAATTCAAAAAGTATGAAGCCTTGTTGGAACACCCAGCATTTATTGTCTATGATTTTGAATCGAATCTCAAATCTCTTGCATTCTGTAGCCCAGATCCAGAAGAATCATCAAGTACACCATACCAGCAACATGAACCTTCCAGTTTTTGTTATGTAGTTGTACGGGATGGTGTTGTTAGTGAGCCATACTTATACAAGGGACCAAATGCCATCAAAATATTTGCACATATAATAGAAAATGTGTGCCGTGACATAGCATCTAACATCTTATTAATATCAAAGCCTATGTTGCCTTTAACAGAGGAACAGATTGAGGATTTCAACAATGCAGAAAAATGCCCGGTATGTGATTCTGAATTTTCAGATAAAAATATCAAGGTGAAACACCATTCTCATACAGATGGTCGATATAAACAGGCCCTGTGTAGTAGCTGTAATATTAAGATCAAGAGACCAAAATTTATCCCCATATTCTGCCATGGAGCATCCAATTATGATTTCCATCATCTGATCAGGTACGAGGGGTTTGAGAAACAGAATTTAAATATTTTAGCTGAAAATGATGAAAAATATATATCTATTAGCAAGATAATTAAAGTTGATGGTGTTCCTATTCACATAAGATTTCTTGATTCTTACAGATTTTTACCTGCTAGCCTGGCCACACTGGCCTCTCAATTATCTGATGATGACTTGAAAATCACACGTGCCTCGTTTCCAAATCAGGACCTGAAATTAATTAGGCGGAAGGGTGTATATCCATATGACTATGTCACAGATTTTTCTAAATTTGATGAGTGTTCCCTGCCACCACAAGAAGCATTTTACAGCAAAATCAGAGGATCTGGAATCACTGATGAAGATTATCACCATGCCAAGTTGATGTGGAACAATTTAAAATGCAAGACATTTGGTGATTATCACATGGCATATTTAAAACTTGATACGACCCTCTCAGCTGATGTATTTCAGGCATTCAGAAAATCTTCCATGCAAAATTATGGACTGGACCCAGTGTATTTTTACAGTGCCCCGGGCCTAGCATGGGCCGCAACGTTTTTCAATACCAAAATGCAATTGGATCTGATCCACGATCAAGATATGTATCTGTTTATGGAGAAATGTATAAGAGGTGGGATGGTGCAATGTTCCCAGAGATATGCCAGAGCAAATAACAAGTATATGCCTGATTATGATCCAGCACGGCCATCAAATTATATACTTTAAGTGGATGCAAACAACCTCTATGGTCACGCCATGATGCAAAAACTGCCATATGCAGGGCTTGAATGGGTTGAAGATTTCAATATTGAGGATCTTCAGGATTTTGATGACAGTGAATATGGCCTCTTCTTAGAGACTGAACTGATATTTCCAGATCATTTACACAACAAATTTTCTGATCTGCCCCCAATTCCCGAGGTTCAGTGCTCACCTGGCTCTAAACAGAAGAAGCTCATGATGACCCTGGAGCCGAAACAGGATTATGTCATATATTACAAAAACCTCCAGTTCCTGATGAAACATGGTGTCCAAGTGACCAAAGTTGGCAAAGTCTTGAGGTTCAGGCACTCAGAATGGTTGAAACCTTATATTGATACAAATACGGAGCTTCGAACATCTGCAAAGAGCCAATTTGATAAGGGCTTGTTTAAATTGATGGTGAATTCAGTGTATGGCAAAACAATTGAAAATGTCAGGAAACATACCGATGTTAAAATAATTACTGACCCCAGCCTGAGCAAAAAATTGATTGCAAAACCCAACTTCAATTACAGAAGAATTTATGATGAGCACATGGCACTTTTCAACATGATGAAAACAAAAATCAAATTTGATAAACCTATTTATGAAGGGGCTGTGATATTGGAATCGTCCAAATTACATATGTTAATATTATATTATGATGTGCTGAAACCTTTTTATGGTGATCGTGTAAAATTATTGTACATGGACACGGATAGTTTTATTCTTGAAATTCAAACAGAAGATGTTTATCAAGATATGTCACAGCCTGAATTGTTTCAATATTTTGATACCAGTGAACATACAAAGATTCAACAACACCACAACAAAAAGGTGCCTGGCAAGTTAAAAGATGAGACACTTGGTGATGTTATTGTGGAATTTGCTGGGTTAAGTGCCAAGATGTATAGTTTTAAAACATGTAGTGATGTTGTCAAAAAGGCCAAGGGCATTGGCAAAGTGACTGTGGAAAAAGATCTCCAATTTGAAGATTATAAAAATTGCATCAAATCACAGAGTTCAATCAGAACATCAGAAAATAGAATTCAGAGTGAGAATCACTTGTTGACTTCAAATATTGTAACAAAAGTGGCTCTGGACCCACATGATGACAAGAGATGTATTTTGTCATGTAACATACATACTCTACCTTGGGGGCATTGTGATTTGAAAAATGGGAAACAATGCCCAATTCCAGAGCATGATTTGAAATAAATAAACATGCCTATGAACTTATTTGGGTTCAAAAAACAAGCTATTATGGACCTGCCGACACCACAACCCTCTTCTGATATGCTGTCTAAACTGAGTGGCTTGTTAATTATTCATCTGAACAGCATATTTACAGATAATGATGAAGAAACAGGCAAAATATTGTACATATTTAACAATAATTTAAATCATTACCAATTACCTGTAGGTGGTCAATTGCAATTTATTACAACCCCTGAGGGTGATGTCAAGATTTCAATAGGGAGAAATATTTATAGAATCAAGCACTCAAACATGGTTTCTGGCACTGTATATACTGTTTCTGCTGGTGACTGCTTATATATTGAGGTCCCTGGGTCATATGACAAGCTTATACCCTTTTTTATAGAATTAAGAATCAGATACTCTATAATAAATAACCAGTAAAACAAAAATGCCTAATGATATATTTGGGCATACAAGACATGAAGATCACAGTGATGAGATTCTGATGCTTGATGTCAGAGTCAAGAAATTAAGAAGTGATTTGCAAGCTTTACAGACCACACTCAATGCCAGTCTTCAATTAGAAATTACAAATTTACAATCACAATGCATGGACCCTCTTCTTAAAATTGATTCTGAACTCAAAGTGCTGCTTCAGAAATATACTGATCTGGCAACATTGGATAATTTTCAAAGTTTAGAAGAAGCTGTAGCAGCTCTTCAAGCCAAATTTAAGACCCAGGCTAACAACTCTGAGCAATTGAAACAGCAATTGGAAGAGCAGATAAATAATGTCCAGACACAGCTCCAAACAATTGTCAAAAGCATAAAATCACAAGAAGATTTTGATCTAGTGATTTCCACTCTAAAGGAACAGATTCAGTCACTCCAGATACCTAATCTGGATCCCCTGCACAATGCCATAGCCGAGGTTAAAGAAAAAATTGAGACACTTGAAAATTTTATGAACAACTTGCCATCTTCTGATGCTTTGAATGCAATAACTCGGAGTGTTGCAAATATTAAGCTGCAACTTGAAACATATGAAGATTTTGGAAAAATTCAAAGTACCATAACCCATCTTGAAGGTATCATAGCAGCAGTGCAAAGTGATTTGGCAAATGTACAAGAAACTCGCCTGCCTGGGATTGTAGATACTCTTGTCAGTGTCCAGCAACAGATCACAAAGCTTGAAAACCTCAACACTGAATCTGAGCTATCTCATTTTCATCACTTGATCGATGATATCCAAACAAAGCTTGAAATTTTACAACAATCCACACCCTCTCAGGCAGATATAGCCCTGCTCCAAAATGCTATGCAAAATGTGGCTGATGCTTCTGAATTAAACAATGTAAAATTGGCGCTTGAATTTTTGCAGAATACTGTATCAAATCTTCCCACATCACAGGAACTTAAAAATATTAAGAGAGCTGTGAATAGGATATTGAAATCAGAAGATATCAAGAATATCCAAGCAGAGATCAAACAACTCACTCAGACAGTGGCCACTCTTCCAACCAATCAACATATTAATGAACTGCATGCCTTGTTTGAGGATATCAGAAGACAGGTCCATGATCTTACTGCTCAAAATTCAAAATTGGCAGTTGTTGAAAATTTGCAACAAATTGTAGCCAATATCAAGCAACAGCTAGGGACCATGGAATCCAATCAAGCAAATGCTCTGTCTGTTTTTGCCACCCAGCTTCAAGAGATTGTGCAACAATACAAGAAACTTGTTGTGGACATAAAGATCAAGCCAGGCCATGATGATGTTGTTAGGACCATCAATGAGCATCTTGAATCTGTAACAAGCAGATTGCTTACAGCAGAAAAAGAAATAACAGGCATAATCGAGAATCCAAAACATACAGTAATTCTTGAATTGTACAGCATCCCCAACAAAGAATATGATTCACCATTTACACCAGGTGGCAAAATATATATGCTGTCCCCTGCACAATTTTATTACCAGTTTTTTGTTGGAGGCACATTGAGACCAATCAAGATCAAATATTGGCATCAGCCACAGGCACACCACTACCCTACCTTATCAATAACAAATGCTGAGAACAAAGTGAAAATCACCAGTGTAGAGTTAGAGGATTTTACAGACCCCAATACATTAGAAACAGCCTATACTGAAGATGATGGCACTCTGGAATTTAAAATACAAATAGGGGACAAATTATATTTAGAAAATCCTGCAGTCTCAGCTGCTGAACACCCCATAGTTGCAATATTCTTGTTTACATATTATGTCTAGAGAAATTATTGTTGATGAATTACACAGACAGGCCAGACATAATTTTAAGAGACTCCCAGTAGTCACAAAAGGCATAGATGATTTATGGCAGAGCGACTTGATTGAGTTGTCAAGTGGACAGCTAAAAAACTTAGACAAAATCAACAAGGGCTACAAGTATCTACTCACTGTCATAGACACATTTTCAAAATTTGCCTGGGCTGTGCCACTCAAATCCAAGACTGGAAAATGTGTTACAGAAGCCCTCAGGACAATCATCAATCATTCAGGAAGATCACCGCGCTATTTGCAAACAGATAATGGCAAAGAATTTTATAATTCTGTGTTTCAACAATTTATTAAAAGCCAGTCAATAAAACATTACTCGAGTTACAGTGATCTCAAGGCCTCGATTGTGGAGAGATTCAACAGAACCTTAAAAAATCTTATGTATAAACAATTCACACTTCAAGGTAATTATAAATGGCTTAATATTCTTCCAGAACTTCTACATAAATATAACAACTCGGTCCATTCCACAATCAACATGAAACCCTCTGAAGTAACTTCATCTGATGAGCAAAAATTGATCAGCACTGTTTATTATCCTAGATATCAGCCAACAACAAGAAGGGCCAAATACAGGGTAGGCGATCAAGTAAGAATCAGCAAATATAAACACTTATTCAAAAGAGGCTTTACGAGAAACTGGAGCACCGAATTATTTACAGTGGTTCAAGTTAAACCTGGGACCCTTAACACATATATAATAAAAGATCACCGAGGAGAAATTCTCAAAGGCCGGTTCTATGAACAAGAACTCAGCAAAACTAAACAGCCTGACACATATCTCATAGAAAAAATCATCCGCAGAAAAGGCAACAAGTTACTTGTCAAATGGCTGGGTCATCCGGAAAACAGCTGGATCGATGCAGACAAAGTGATAATATGAGCACCTGGGATGTTATAAAAAGGCTGCCAGAACCTGAACAGCAGAATAAGATAAATGGAGTGCTGCTGCCTGATAATATTAGATGTCTTATTGTTGGGCCATCGGCTTGTGGTAAAACCACACTAATGGTTGATAATTTTTTATTGGCACCCAACTGGTTAGACTGGAAAAACAGGCACTTGTATGTTTTCTCAAAGAGCTTGGAACAATTAAAATATCAGCAGCTGATGAAGCTATATAATGGATTGGATATTGCCACTTTTGAATCAGATGTTAAGCCATTAGATGAATGTCTCGATAATTCTGTTGTTGTGTTTGATGACATTATACTGGATAATCAAAACAAGGTTAGAAATTTCTTTACACAGGGCCGCCACAAAAACATAGATTGCTTCTACCTGGCACAGACTTTTTCTAAAATTCCGAAGCAGCTGATCCGAGACAACAGCAATTTTATATGTGTGTTTCATCAAGATCATACCAACCTCAAACACATACACGATGAATATGTAGGTGGGGACTTGAGCTACAATGATTTTTCCAAATTTTGCAGCAAGTGCTGGAACCAGGACAGTTATGGGTTTGTCACAATTGATATGACAAGAACACCTAATACTGGCAAATACAGAAATAAAATCAACGATTTTCTAGACGTTGAGACATAAATAAACAACCATGAAACGACCAGTCATTGATGATCTTAAGTTAAGAGATTATCTTGTAAAAAGATTTAAGGGATGGAAATCAGAGAACCGTGGAATTTATGAAAAACACAAGCAAACAGAACAGCCTGTCATTGATGCTATTAATAATTTAGGTAAGAATATCAAAACTGTTACAGAGCAAAATCAAGATTTGATCACGGAGCTTGTACCTGTAGCTGCTAGGAACATATTAGATTATCCATTCACCCCACTTTCCAGTATTCATACACCTAGTCCTGTTGCTCCTCGAAGAATTGAAGCTACTCTGGATCCTATTGAATTGGGTCTTCTTGCTCAAAAATATTTAACCACACCTAAAGACAATAAAGATGAGGTCTTTGGCTTATATGCCGACACAGAGCTTGATGGCAGCATTATTCATAGAATCGGTAATTTCAGAGTAACTTTTATGGGAGATGATATCATTGTTTATTCAGAATCTCGTCTCGGAGAAAAAGGTGCTTTTGTTAAGTACCCCGGCACACCTGGGTTGTGGGAACTGATGACTAGGAAAAGGCCTGGCAGCTATACAGATCAAGATTATGAACATTACAAAGAAATATTAATAAAATCAGATGCTCTATACCAGAACAATGATCCCACACAAAAAAGAGTCAAGTCGAGCAGTGGGGCAAAATACAATAATTTAATCAAGCCCATATGGTCACAGATCAAGACTGGCAGTGGGATCAAACAATACAACACTCTGCCTAAAGAATTTGTGTGGGTTGATGATGTCAGGAAACTTGTAGATAGGTTATTGGTGATAGCTGGGGAGGAAAATGCTGGCAACCACAATTTTTACAATGAAAAAGTTGGAATTATGGACATGATAAGCACCAAATTGTCTAATTTTATAGTGAATGACCCTAAAGGGATTGGATATCTCATAAAAATTATTAATACTCTACCCCCCAAATTTTGGAATATTTCTGAGGGTCGGGGGTTGGTTAATGACATTATAAACAAGCTGCCATTTGAACTACATATTCCAGGCTATCAGTATTGTGGTCCAGGCACAAAACTGGATCATAGATTAAACAGAGGGGACCCTGGTGTTAATCCCCTAGATGCTGCTTGTAGAGACCATGACGTAGCATACAACACACATTCTGATCTTGACAAGAGACATGTTGCAGACAAGAAATTAGAAGAGGCTGCATTTGGTAGATTTGTAAGCAAAGATGCTTCTTTAAGTGAAAAAATAGCAGCATTGGGAACCACCATAGCTATGAGCACCAAACAAAAACTGGGGTGGGGGCTGTGAATATGTATATAATAAACCTACAATGAAGGCCAAGGGTGTTATGTATCAAATACCTTATGCAGGTCTCAAATCTCTTAAAACTATTGACAGTCTTTTGACCAAAAAGCAGCGCAAGAAAAAAAGTTCTTGTCTTGCAAAGGGACATGGTATGAAATTGTTGCTTAGTACACCCCAATTAAAAAAATTACAGCAATCAAGAAAAAAATCACATGTGGGGGGTTTCATATTTACCATCCCTGCCATCTTAGCTGCTCTCGGGGCTGTTGGGAGCTTGGCCGGGGGTTCAGCTGCCATAGCAAAAACAGTAATAGATGCCAAGAAAAATAGGGCCGAATTAGATGAGCAGAGGCGCCATAACCTGGCCATGGAGAAAAAAGGCAAGGGTGTTAAGAGAGCCATGAATAAGTTTAAAAAAAACAAGAGCCGCTTACAAACCAAGATATTGAAGCTTTAATCAAGCCATTGGGCATCAAACATTTTAGAGGTGTGTACATGTCTGATTCTTTACCGGAACAACCACTCAACAAAGAGTGTGGCATTGTTAATTTGGATGAGTACAAGAATCAGGGCACTCACTGGATCTGTTATCTTAAATATTTAAACGATGAGGCATTTGTGTTTGATTCATTTGGAGGTGTTCCACCTGAAAATTTAGTAAAATATCTAAAATCAGCTAATCTTTATTACAATAATGCCCGTGTACAAAACTTCAAAGATGTTAATTGTGGACATCTGTGTTTATCTGTTCTCAGATACATGTCTCAAATAAATAAACCATCAATTGAAAATTTTCAAAAAGCCTTGTGGTATCTGAAACATCATGGGGGTATTCCATCTCACCAGCCAAAATTCAATATTGAAACTTAGATTGCATGATGACATAGTGTATCCCAAAACAATAGCTCTCAGAGCATTTTACGGCATGTAATTGATCCCTAATATTACTCACCACAACAACACAATTGCAGTAGGGGATCAAAAAATTGTCATCACTCCAGGGCAGTATAATCTGTCCACTCTAAATGCTCAATTACCCAGAGGTGTAGTGTTAAGTCAAAATTCTGTCACTCACAGAGTAGAGATTGTATCTGCTACGGAAACAGTGGATCTGGGTACTATAGGAGAGCTGTTGGGATTTGAGAACAACACAAAACTTGAACCAGCCATCAAACACACTGCTATGAATATACCTAAATTCTTAGCCATAGAGACTCTGAACATTCACTGTAATGTGGCTGAGGGTATGATCACCAAATCAAATGGCATAGGCACTCACAAACAAACCGGCATCATTGCAACATTCAAACCTAATTCCGAATTCATGGAGCCAATCATCTACAATCCATCCCCAACATTATATTTTCCTGTGGGCCACAACAGAATAGATAACATTGAATTGATGGTCACTAATGAAAAAGAAGAATTAGTTGATTTTGCTGGAGCCACAACAACTGCAATCATAGAAATTAACATTTAAATAAAAATACATACAATGGAAAATATTGAGAGTTATGAGCTACAATCATTCCCTCCAAACAGGAGGACATTTGCAAATTTAAATCAACCCAACACACAGATTGAGGTTGATCTTGATGTAGGGGATGGCTTTATACACCCCCACAGAGCAGATCTATACATCAAATTTGATGTTGTAAAGCTCGATGGTACAGATTATCCGGCAAATTCGAACATAAGATTGGTGGATAATTTTGTGCCGCATCTCTTCTCTGAAATTGAGATCAGAAAGCATGGTGTTGTTATAAACAGAATAGATTATCCCGGCATTACCTCCACAGCTTTGGCCACTCTAAAATTATCCAAAACAGAGGCTTCATACTACAGAATCGGTGGATTTGAAGCTGGTGATAAGATATTAACCAAGAGCCACACAGTGCTGTTCCCCATGCGCCTGTTGCCGGGATTCTTCTCGGATTACAAAGAAATTATGTGGAAGGGTGGGTTAAGAATTACATTTAGAAGAGCTGCAAATGATGATAATGCTTTGATGAGGTACAGTGCAATAAACCCTACAGGAGAAGCTCTGCCTAATACCCTACCTGATGCAGGCAAATGCATTATTCAGACTATGGAGTTAAGAATCCCGGTTGTTGAATATGAGGCCGGCTATGCTCTTAAATACAAAGCTGATATCCTAAAAAATCCACACATTCCTCTGCAATTTTACACATATCAATGCGTACAGAAGGTTGCCACTGGTACTTATTATGAATTTGATGCCACAAGTTCATTCTCCAGTATTCAATTTGACATGCCTGATTTTGTGGTGGTACTGTTTCAGACTGGAAGACACAATAATCAGGAAAAAAATTCAAGTAAATTTGATAACTGCAACATCAAAAACATATATCTTAAAAATGGCAGAAATGAGGTCTTTCCTAGAGAAAATTACAATTTAGACATGTCCAAGGGTGATTTTCTTAAATTATATGAAGCTTTTTCGGCTTTCAAGCGTGTCACTACTGGCAATACGGATATGTATTACACACCAGAGGAATTCAAGACACGGAGACCCATGTTTGTAATTAACACTTCAAAAAGGAAACAAGTTGTGGTAAATGATAGAACAAACATTAAAATTATCTGTGAATTCCACGAGGCTTTACCAGATGACACCATATGTAGCGTTATTCTCATAGGTGAAAAATCATATATTTATGATGTGAGAAATGAGAGAGTCACAGAGCAGTTCTAGAAGCACGATTCAGGGCTTCCCCCCCCATGGCGCAGTGGTAGCATCATTGCCTTGTAATCAAGAGGTCCCGGGTTCGATACCCGGTGGAGGCACAAGTAGTTTGGATCCCACTTTAAAACTGTAGGGCCACTCCCGATTAGCCTTACTGGGCATAAAATAGACTTAAAACAGCAACTCGAACTAGAAACACAATTTAAACACAGAAACCCTTTGGATATAAAACAATACTTTACCGTCAGAAAATATATTACCTACCCATTTTATATCACCTATGCTTACGAGCAGAAAAGCTTTTACCTACCCAGCACATCTGCCCTTGCAATTATTTTGTTGCGACAATACCAAACCTTTGCATGATAATATCCGAGAAGGCAATTCCTCAATATGATGGATGGTTCCCTGAAAGAGTACACAGTATAGATAATAATTTCTCTTTGAGTCCCATGACAAATAACATGTAATTTCCCCTCGGAAAAGACATATTAGAGGCAATATCAACAGATATAATCACTCAGGCATACAGAATGAAGGCAATTACTCTTTAATAATAAATAACGCTCTGAAAAGACGCAGTATAGATTATATCTGTTGGCATACAACCCCCGGCCATGCATAATTAATTGTTGGCCGAAACATTGGGACTGATCAAAAGATTGGAAAGAACATGCAATGTTTACTCGACCTCCATTCTATTGTATTGATTATGCAGTTTTGCCCCCGTATTGTTGAGCTCCCAGATAACAAAACTCCGGTGATTCTTAATAGAGAATAATTTTGCTCTGTTGTATAACATTTTTTACCAAATTTAAGATCTGGGAGCTATCATCAGAGCAAAATCTCACGTATGGAATGTCACATCTCTCAGGACTCGAACCCAAAGCCCCTTTGTTTACAAAACAACAATATTAACATTTTGCCATCAGATTTTATGAGGACTCAAACCCGAACCTTTTGATTACAAGGCGATGCGCCACACTCCACTTGGTCTCAGAACCCAATAGATATCAATTCAAGATTCCTGGGATTTTGACAGAAAAACATACTATAAGCTTAATTTCTGGTGTAGCCAAAAATTGACAAGCTTATGAACAAAAATCTGGCTGACGCAACTTTTATAAGTATGTGCAAATCAATCTAAGAGAGCTCTTCGTTTCTGAAAAATTCCCGAGGGCATTTTTACAAAAATCTTGAATTAGACAAGATTCCACACTTGCCCAAAAACTCATATGCTCATGTTAAGCAAGTTTTAAGTGTAGCAAAGCTGCTTGAGGGGATGCTCTTCCTTTCTCGCGCTGTCCATAGCACAAAACCCACTACTAACCTCCCATCTGAAAATTTGAAAATTCCTAAAAAATCCGTCCAAAATCTTGATGACCCCAATCTCTTGTTTTGTACTTTTTTTCCACGTGTCTTGACATCCAATGTATCCCTGCAAAGTTTGGTGAAGATCTGAGTATGTAGTTTTTGATCTTATCTGGAACCTCCTATCTGAAAATTTGAAAATTCTTAAAAAATTCGTCCAAAATCTTGATGTCTCCAATCTCTTGTTTTGTACGTTTTTTCCACGTGTCTTGATATCCAATGTATCCCTGCAAAGTTTGGTGAAGATCTGAGTATGTTGTTTTTGACCTTATCTGGAACATCCTTTCTGAAAATTTGAAAATTGTTAAAAAATTCGTCCAAAATCTTGATGTCTCCTATCTCTTGTTTTGTACGTTTTTTCCACGTGTCTTGACATCCAATGTATCCCTGCAAAGTTTGGTGAAGATCTGAGTATGTAGTTTTTGACCTTATCTGGAACCTCCCATCTGAAAATTTGAAAATTCTTAAAAAATTCGACCAATATCTTGATGTCTCCAATCTCTTGTTTTGTACGTTTTTTCCACGTGTCTTGACACATAATGTATCCATGCAAAGTTTGGTGAAGATCTGAGTATGTAGTTTTTGACCTTATATGGAACCTCCTATCTGAAAATTTAAAAATTCTTAAAAAATTCGTCCAAAATCTTGATGTCTCCAATCTCTTGTTTTGTACGTTTTTTCCACGTGTCTTGACATCCAATGTATCCCTGCAAAGTTTGGTGAAGATCTGAGTATGTAGTTTTTGACCTTATCTGGAACCTCCCATCTGAAAATTTGAAAATTCTTAAAAAATTCGACCAAAATCTTGATGTCTCCAATCTTTTGTTTTGTACGTTTTTTCCACGTGTCTTGACACATAATGTATCCATGCAAAGTTTGGTGAAGATCTGAGTATGTAGTTTTTGACCTTATATGGAACCTCCTATCTGAAAATTTGAAAATTCTTAAAAAATTCGTCCAAAATCTTGATGTCTCCAATCTCTTGTTTTGTACGTTTTTTCCACGTGTCTTGACATCCAATGTATCCCTGCAAAGTTTGGTGAAGATCTGAGTATGTAGTTTTTGACCTTATCTGGAACCTCCCATCTGAAAATTTGAAAATTCCTAAAAAATCCGTGCAAAATCTTGATGACCCCAATCTCTTGTTTTGTACGTTTTTTCCACGTGTCTTGACATCCAATGTATTCCTGCAATGTTTGGTGAAGATCTGAGTATGTAGTTTTTGACCTTATATGGAACCTCCTATCTGAAAATTTGAAAATTCTTAAAAAATTCAACCAAAATCTTGATGTTCCGAATCCTATGTTTTGTATGTTTTTTCCACGTGTCTTGACATCCAATGTATCCATGCAAAGTTTGGTGAAGATCTGAGTATGTAGTTTTTGACCTTATATTGAACCTCCCATCTGAAAATTTGAAAATTCTTAAAAAATTCGTCCAAAATCTTGATGACCCCAATCTCTTGTTTTGTACGTTTTTTCCACGTGTCTTGACATCCAAAGTATCCCTGCAAAGTTTGGTGAAGATCTGAGTATGTAGTTTTTGACCTTATATGGAACCTCCTTTCTGAAAATTTGAGAATTCTTAAAAAATTCGTCCAAAATCTTGATGTCTCCAATCTCTTGTTTTGTACGTTTTTTCCACGTGTCTTGACATCCAATGTATCCATGCAAAGTTTGGTGAAGATCTGAGTATGTCGTTTTTGACCTTATCTGGAACCTCCCATCTGAAAATTTGAAAATTCTTAAAAAATTCTTCGAAAATCTTGATGTCTCCAATCTTTTGTTTTGTACGTTTTTTCCACGTGTCTTGACATGCAAAGTATCCCTGCAACGTTTGGTGAAGATCTGAGTATGTAGTTTTTGACCTTATCTGGAACCTCCTATCTGAAAATTTGAAAATTTTTCAAAAATTCGTCGAAAATCTTGATGTCTCCAATCTCTTGTTTTGTACGTTTTTTCCACGTGTCTTGACATCCAATGTATCCATGCAATGTTTGGTGGAGATCTGAGTATGTAGTTTTAGACCTTATCTGGAACCTCCTATCTGAAAATTTGAAAATTCTTCAAAAATTCGTCCAAAATCTTGATGTCTCCAATCTCTTGTTTTGTACGTTTTTTCCACGTGTCTCGACCTCCAATGGATCCCTGCAAAGTTTGGTGAAGATCTGAGTATGTCGTTTTTGACCTTATCTGGAACATCCTTTCTGAAAATTTGAAAATTCTTAAAAAATTCGTCGAAAATCTTGATGTCTCCAATCTCTTGTTTTGTACGTTTTTTCCACGTGTCTTGACATCCAATGTATCCCTGCAAAGTTTGGTGAAGATCTGAGTATGTAGTTTTTGACCTTATATGGAACCTCCTATCTGAAAATTTGAAAATTCTTAAAAAATTCGTCCAAAATCTTGATGTCTCCAATCTCTTGTTTTGTACGTTTTTTCCACGTGTCTCGACCTCCAATGGATCCCTGCAAAGTTTGGTGAAGATCTGAGTATGTCGTTTTTGACCTTATCTGGAACCTCCCATCTGAAAATTTGAAAATTCTTAAAAAATTCGTCGAAAATCTTGATGTCTCCGATCTCTTGTTTTGTACGTTTTTTCCACGTGTCTTGACATGCAAAGTATTCCTGCAAAGTTTGGTGAAGATCTGAGTATGTAGTTTTTGACCTCATCTGGAACCTCCTATCTGAAAATTTGAAAATTCTTAAAAAATTCGTCCAAAACCTTGATGTCTCCAATCTCTTGTTTTGTACGTTTTTTCCACGTGTCTTGACATCCAATGTATCCCTGCAATGTTTGGTGAAGATCTGAGTATGTAGTTTTTGACCTTATCTGGAACCTCCCATCTGAAAATTTGAAAATTCCTAAAAAATCCGTCCAAAATCTTGATGACCCCAATCTCTTGTTTTGTACTTTTTTTCCGCGTGTCTCGACCTCCAATGTATCCCTGCAAAGTTTGGTGAAGATCTGAGTATGTAGTTTTTGACCTTATATGGAACCTCCTATCTGAAAATTTGAAAATTCTTAAAAAATTCGTCCAAAATCTTGATGTCACCAATCCTATGTTTTGTATGTTTTTTCCACGTGTCTTGACATCCAATGTATCCATGCAAAGTTTGGTGAAGATCTGAGTATGTCGTTTTTGACCTTATCTGGAACCTCCCATCTGAAAATTTGAAAATTCTTAAAAAATTCGTCGAAAATCTTGATGTCTCCGATCTCTTGTTTTGTACGTTTTTTCCACGTGTCTTGACATGCAAAGTATTCCTGCAAAGTTTGGTGAAGATCTGAGTATGTAGTTTTTGACCTCATCTGGAACCTCCTATCTGAAAATTTGAAAATTCTTAAAAAATTCGTCCAAAATTTTGATGTCTCCAATCTCTTGTTTTGTACGTTTTTTCCACGTGTCTTGACATCCAATGTATCCCTGCAATGTTTGGTGAAGATCTGAGTATGTAGTTTTTGACCTTATCTGCAACCTCCCATCTGAAAATTTGAAAATTCCTAAAAAATCCGTCCAAAATCTTGATGACCCCAATCTCTTGTTTTGTACGTTTTTTCCACGTGTCTTGACATCCAATGTATCCCTGCAAAGTTTGGTGAAGATCTGAGTATGTAGTTTTTGACCTTATCTGGAACCTCCTATCTGAAAATTTGAAAATTCTTAAAAAATTCGTCCAAAATCTTGATGTCTCCAATCTCTTGTTTTGTACGTTTTTTCCACGTGTCTTGATATCCAATGTATCCCTGCAAAGTTTGGTGAAGATCTGAGTATGTCGTTTTTGACCTTATCTGGAACATCCTTTCTGAAAATTTGAAAATTGTTAAAAAATTCGTCCAAAATCTTGATGTCTCCAATCTCTTTTTTGTACGTTTTTTCCACGTGTCTTGACATCTAATGTATCCCTGCAAAGTTTGGTGAAGATCTGAGTATGTAGTTTTTGACCTTATCTGGAACCTCCCATCTGAAAATTTGAAAATTCTTAAAAAATTCGACCAAAATCTTGATGTCTCCAATCTTTTGTTTTGTACGTTTTTTCCACGTGTCTTGACACATAATGTATCCATGCAAAGTTTGGTGAAGATCTGAGTATGTAGTTTTTGACCTTATATGGAACCTCCTATCTGAAAATTTGAAAATTCTTAAAAAAATCGTCCAAAATCTTGATGTCTCCAATCTCTTGTTTTGTACGTTTTTTCCACGTGTCTTGACATCCAATGTATCCCTGCAAAGTTTGGTGAAGATCTGAGTATGTAGTTTTTGACCTTATCTGGAACCTCCCATCTGAAAATTTGAAAATTCCTAAAAAATCCGTGCAAAATCTTGATGACCCCAATCTCTTGTTTTGTACGTTTTTTCCACGTGTCTTGACATCCAATGTATCCATGCAAAGTTTGGTGAAGATCTGAGTATGTCGTTTTTGACCTTATCTGGAACCTCCCAACTGAAAATTTGAAAATTCTTAAAAAATTCGTCGAAAATCTTGATGTCTCCAATCTCTTGTTTTGTACGTTTTTTCCACGTGTCTTGACATGCAAAGTATCCCTGCAACGTTTGGTGAAGATCTGAGTATGTAGTTTTTGACCTTATCTGGAACCTCCTATCTGAAAATTTGAAAATTCTTCAAAAATTCGTCGAAAATCTTGATGTCTCCAATCTCTTGTTTTGTACGTTTTTTCCACGTGTCTTGACATCCAATGTATCCCTGCAATGTTTGGTGGAGATCTGAGTATGTAGTTTTTGACCTTATCTGGGACCTCCTATCAGAAAATTTGAAAATTCTTCAAAAATTCGTCCAAAATCTTGATGTCTCCAATCTCTTGTTTTGTACGTTTTTTCCACGTGTCTCGACCTCCAATGTATCCCTGCAAAGTTTGGTGAAGATCTGAGTATGTCGTTTTTGACCTTATCTGGAACATCCTTTCTGAAAATTTGAAAATTCTTAAAAAATTCGTCGAAAATCTTGATGTCTCCAATCTCTTGTTTTGTACGTTTTTTCCACGTGTCTTTACATCCAATGTATCCCTGCAAAGTTTGGTGAAGATCTGAGTATGTAGTTTTTGACCTTATATGGAACCTCCTTTCTGAAAATTTGAAAATTCTCAAAAAATTCGTCCATAATCTTGATGTCTCCAATCTCTTGTTTTGTACGTTTTTTCCACGTGTCTTGACATCCAATGTATCCCTGCAAAGTTTGGTGAAGATCTGAGTATGTAGTTTTTGACCTTATATGGAACCTCCTATCTGAAAATTTGAAAATTCTTAAAAATTCGTCCAAAATCTTGATGTCACCAATCCTATGTTTTGTATGTTTTTTCCACGTGTCTTGACATCCAATGTATCCCTGCAAAGTTTGGTGAAGATCTGAGTATGTAGTTTTTGACCTTATCTGGAACCTCCCATCTGAAAATTTGAAAATTCTTAAAAAATTCGACCAAAATCTTGATGTCTCCAATCTTTTGTTTTGTACGTTTTTTCCACGTGTCTTGACACATAATGTATCCATGCAAAGTTTGGTGAAGATTTGAGTATGTAGTTTTTGACCTTATATGGAACCTCCTATCTGAAAATTTGAAAATTCTTAAAAAATTCGTCCAAAATCTTGATGTCTCCAATCTCTTGTTTTGTACGTTTTTTCCACGTGTCTTGACATCCAATGTATCCCTGCAAAGTTTGGTGAAGATCTGAGTATGTAGTTTTTGACCTTATCTGGAACCTCCCATCTGAAAATTTGAAAATTCCTAAAAAATCCGTGCAAAATCTTGATGACCCCAATCTCTTGTTTTGTACGTTTTTTCCACGTGTCTTGACATCCAATGTATCCATGCAAAGTTTGGTGAAGATCTGAGTATGTCGTTTTTGACCTTATCTGGAACCTCCCATCTGAAAATTTGAAAATTCTTAAAAAATTCGTCGAAAATCTTGATGTCTCCAATCTCTTGTTTTGTACGTTTTTTCCACGTGTCTTGACATGCAAAGTATCCCTGCAACGTTTGGTGAAGATCTGAGTATGTAGTTTTTGACCTTATCTGGAACCTCCTATCTGAAAATTTGAAAATTCTTCAAAAATTCGTCGAAAATCTTGATGTCTCCAATCTCTTGTTTTGTACGTTTTTTCCACGTGTCTTGACATCCAATGTATCCCTGCAATGTTTGGTGGAGATCTGAGTATGTAGTTTTTGACCTTATCTGGGACCTCCTATCAGAAAATTTGAAAATTCTTCAAAAATTCGTCCAAAATCTTGATGTCTCCAATCTCTTGTTTTGTACGTTTTTTCCACGTGTCTCGACCTCCAATGTATCCCTGCAAAGTTTGGTGAAGATCTGAGTATGTCGTTTTTGACCTTATCTGGAACATCCTTTCTGAAAATTTGAAAATTCTTAAAAAATTCGTCGAAAATCTTGATGTCTCCAATCTCTTGTTTTGTACGTTTTTTCCACGTGTCTTGACATCCAATGTATCCCTGCAAAGTTTGGTGAAGATCTGAGTATGTAGTTTTTGACCTTATATGGAACCTCCTTTCTGAAAATTTGAAAATTCTCAAAAAATTCGTCCATAATCTTGATGTCTCCAATCTCTTGTTTTGTACGTTTTTTCCACGTGTCTTGACATCCAATGTATCCCTGCAAAGTTTGGTGAAGATCTGAGTATGTAGTTTTTGACCTTATATGGAACCTCCTATCTGAAAATTTGAAAATTCTTAAAAAATTCGTCCAAAATCTTGATGTCACCAATCCTATGTTTTGTATGTTTTTTCCACGTGTCTTGACATCCAATGTATCCATGCAAAGTTTGGTGAAGATCTGAGTATGTCGTTTTTGACCTTATCTGGAACCTCCGATCTGAAAATTTGAAAATTCTTAAAAAATTCGTCGAAAATCTTGATGTCTCCGATCTCTTGTTTTGTACGTTTTTTCCACGTGTCTTGACATGCAAAGTATTCCTGCAAAGTTTGGTGAAGATCTGAGTATGTAGTTTTTGACCTCATCTGGAACCTCCTATCTGAAAATTTGAAAATTCTTAAAAAATTCGTCCAAAATTTTGATGTCTCCAATCTCTTGTTTTGTACGTTTTTTCCACGTGTCTTGACATCCAATGTATCCCTGCAATGTTTGGTGAAGATCTGAGTATGTAGTTTTTGACCTTATCTGGAACCTCCCATCTGAAAATTTGAAAATTCCTAAAAAATCCGTCCAAAATCTTGATGACCCCAATCTCTTGTTTTGTACGTTTTTTCCACGTGTCTTGACATCCAATGTATCCCTGCAAAGTTTGGTGAAGATCTGAGTATGTCGTTTTTGACCTTATCTGGAACCTCCTATCTGAAAATTTGAAAATTCTTAAAAAATTCGTCCAAAATCTTGATGTCTCCAATCTCTTGTTTTGTACGTTTTTTCCACGTGTCTTGATATCCAATGTATCCCTGCAAAGTTTGGTGAAGATCTGAGTATGTCGTTTTTGACCTTATCTGGAACATCCTTTCTGAAAATTTGAAAATTGTTAAAAAATTCGTCCAAAATCTTGATGTCTCCAATCTCTTTTTTGTACGTTTTTTCCACGTGTCTTGACATCCAATGTATCCCTGCAAAGTTTGGTGAAGATCTGAGTATGTAATTTTTGACCTTATCTGGAACCTCCCATCTGAAAATTTGAAAATTCTTAAAAAATTCGACCAAAATCTTGATGTCTCCAATCTTTTGTTTTGTACGTTTTTTCCACGTGTCTTGACACATAATGTATCCATGCAAAGTTTGGTGAAGATCTGAGTATGTAGTTTTTGACCTTATATGGAACCTCCTATCTGAAAATTTGAAAATTCTTAAAAAATTCGTCCAAAATCTTGATGTCTCCAATCTCTTGTTTTGTACGTTTTTTCCACGTGTCTTGACATCCAATGTATCCCTGCAAAGTTTGGTGAAGATCTGAGTATGTAGTTTTTGACCTTATCTGGAACCTCCCATCTGAAAATTTGAAAATTCCTAAAAAATCCGTGCAAAATCTTGATGGCCCAATCTCTTGTTTTGTACGTTTTTTCCACGTGTCTTGACATCCAATGTATTCCTGCAATGTTTGGTGAAGATCTGAGTATGTAGTTTTTGACCTTATATGGAACCTCCTATCTGAAAATTTGAAAATTCTTAAAAAATTCGACCAAAATCTTGATGTTCCGAATCCTATGTTTTGTATGTTTTTTCCACGTGTCTTGACATCCAATGTATCCATGCAAAGTTTGGTGAAGATCTGAGTATGTAGTTTTTGACCTTATATTGAACCTCCCATCTGAAAATTTGAAAATTCTTAAAAAATTCGTCCAAAATCTTGATGACCCCAATCTCTTGTTTTGTACGTTTTTTCCACGTGTCTTGACATGCAAAGTATCCCTGCAACGTTTGGTGAAGATCTGAGTATGTAGTTTTTGACCTTATCTGGAACCTCCTATCTGAAAATTTGAAAATTCTTCAAAAATTCGTCGAAAATCTTGATGTCTCCAATCTCTTGTTTTGTACGTTTTTTCCACGTGTCTTGACATCCAATGTATTCCTGCAATGTTTGGTGGAGATCTGAGTATGTAGTTTTAGACCTTATCTGGAACCTCCTATCTGAAAATTTGAAAATTCTTCAAAAATTCGTCCAAAATCTTGATGTCTCCAATCTCTTGTTTTGTACGTTTTTTCCACGTGTCTCGACCTCCAATGGATCCCTGCAAAGTTTGGTGAAGATCTGAGTATGTCGTTTTTGACCTTATCTGGAACATCCTTTCTGAAAATTTGAAAATTCTTAAAAAATTCGTCGAAAATCTTAATGTCTCCAATCTCTTGTTTTGTACGCTTTTTCCACGTGTCTTGACATCCAATGTATCCCTGCAAAGTTTGGTGAAGATCTGAGTATGTAGTTTTTGACCTTATATGGAACCTCCTATCTGAAAATTTGAAAATTCTTAAAAAATTCGTCCAAAATCTTGATGTCTCCAATCTCTTGTTTTGTACGTTTTTTCCACGTGTCTAGACCTCCAATGGATCCCTGCAAAGTTTGGTGAAGATCTGAGTATGTCGTATTTGACCTTATCTGGAACCTCCCATCTGAAAATTTGAAAATTCTTAAAAAATTCGTCGAAAATCTTGATGTCTCCGATCTCTTGTTTTGTACGTTTTTTCCACGTGTCTTGACATGCAAAGTATTCCTGCAAAGTTTGGTGAAGATCTGAGTATGTAGTTTTTGACCTCATCTGGAACCTCCTATCTGAAAATTTGAAAATTCTTAAAAAATTCGTCCAAAATCTTGATGTCTCCAATCTCTTGTTTTGTACGTTTTTTCCACGTGTCTTGACATCCAATGTATCCCTGCAATGTTTGGTGAAGATCTGAGTATGTAGTTTTTGACCTTATCTGGAACCTCCCATCTGAAAATTTGAAAATTCCTAAAAAATCCGTCCAAAATCTTGATGACCCCAATCTCTTGTTTTGTACTTTTTTTCCACGTGTCTTGACATCCAATGTATCCCTGCAAAGTTTGGTGAAGATCTGAGTATGTAGTTTTTGATCTTATCTGGAACCTCCTATCTGAAAATTTGAAAATTCTTAAAAAATTCGTCCAAAATCTTGATGTCTCCAATCTCTTGTTTTGTACGTTTTTTCCACGTGTCTTGATATCCAATGTATCCCTGCAAAGTTTGGTGAAGATCTGAGTATGTTGTTTTTGACCTTATCTGGAACATCCTTTCTGAAAATTTGAAAATTGTTAAAAAATTCGTCCAAAATCTTGATGTCTCCTATCTCTTGTTTTGTACGTTTTTTCCACGTGTCTTGACATCCAATGTATCCCTGCAAAGTTTGGTGAAGATCTGAGTATGTAGTTTTTGACCTTATCTGGAACCTCCAATCTGAAAATTTGAAAATTCTTAAAAAATTCGACCAATATCTTGATGTCTCCAATCTCTTGTTTTGTACGTTTTTTCCACGTGTCTTGACACATAATGTATCCATGCAAAGTTTGGTGAAGATCTGAGTATGTAGTTTTTGACCTTATATGGAACCTCCTATCTGAAAATTTAAAAATTCTTAAAAAATTCGTCCAAAATCTTGATGTCTCCAATCTCTTGTTTTGTACGTTTTTTCCACGTGTCTTGACATCCAATGTATCCCTGCAAAGTTTGGTGAAGATCTGAGTATGTAGTTTTTGACCTTATCTGGAACCTCCCATCTGAAAATTTGAAAATTCTTAAAAAATTCGACCAAAATCTTGATGTCTCCAATCTTTTGTTTTGTACGTTTTTTCCACGTGTCTTGACACATAATGTATCCATGCCAAGTTTGGTGAAGATCTGAGTATGTAGTTTTTGACCTTATATGGAACCTCCTATCTGAAAATTTGAAAATTCTTAAAAAATTCGTCCAAAATCTTGATGTCTCCAATCTCTTGTTTTGTACGTTTTTTCCACGTGTCTTGACATCCAATGTATCCCTGCAAAGTTTGGTGAAGATCTGAGTATGTAGTTTTTGACCTTATCTGGAACCTCCCATCTGAAAATTTGAAAATTCCTAAAAAATCCGTGCAAAATCTTGATGACCCCAATCTCTTGTTTTGTACGTTTTTTCCACGTGTCTTGACATCCAATGTATTCCTGCAATGTTTGGTGAAGATCTGAGTATGTAGTTTTTGACCTTATATGGAACCTCCTATCTGAAAATTTGAAAATTCTTAAAAAATTCGACCAAAATCTTGATGTTCCGAATCCTATGTTTTGTATGTTTTTTCCACGTGTCTTGACATCCAATGTATCCATGCAAAGTTTGGTGAAGATCTGAGTATGTAGTTTTTGACCTTATATTGAACCTCCCATCTGAAAATTTGAAAATTCTTAAAAAATTCGTCCAAAATCTTGATGACCCCAATCTCTTGTTTTTTGTACGTTTTTTCCACGTGTCTTGACATCCAAAGTATCCCTGCAAAGTTTGGTGAAGATCTGAGTATGTAGTTTTTGACCTTATATGGAACCTCCTTTCTGAAAATTTGAGAATTCTTAAAAAATTCGTCCAAAATCTTGATGTCTCCAATCTCTTGTTTTGTACGTTTTTTCCACGTGTCTTGACATCCAATGTATCCATGCAAAGTTTGGTGAAGATCTGAGTATGTCGTTTTTGACCTTATCTGGAACCTTCCATCTGAAAATTTGAAAATTCTTAAAAAATTCGTCGAAAATCTTGATGTCTCCAATCTTTTGTTTTGTACGTTTTTTCCACGTGTCTTGACATGCAAAGTATCCCTGCAACGTTTGGTGAAGATCTGAGTACGTAGTTTTTGACCTTATCTGGAACCTCCTATCTGAAAATTTGAAAATTCTTAAAAAATTCGTCCAAAATCTTGATGTCTCCAATCTCTTGTTTTGTACGTTTTTTCCACGTGTCTTGACATCCAATGTATTCCTGCAATGTTTGGTGGAGATCTGAGTATGTAGTTTTAGACCTTATCTGGAACCTCCTATCAGAAAATTTGAAAATTCTTCAAAAATTCGTCCAAAATCTTGATGTCTCCAATCTCTTGTTTTGTACGTTTTTTCCACGTGTCTCGACCTCCAATGGATCCCTGCAAAGTTTGGTGAAGATCTGAGTATGTCGTTTTTGACCTTATCTGGAACATCCTTTCTGAAAATTTGAAAATTCTTAAAAAATTCGTCGAAAATCTTGATGTCTCCAATCTCTTGTTTTGTACGTTTTTTCCACGTGTCTTGACATCCAATGTATCCCTGCAAAGTTTGGTGAAGATCTGAGTATGTAGTTTTTGACCTTATATGGAACCTCCTATCTGAAAATTTGAAAATTCTTAAAAAATTCGTCCAAAATCTTGATGTCTCCAATCTCTTGTTTTGTACGTTTTTTCCACGTGTCTCGACCTCCAATGGATCCCTGCAAAGTTTGGTGAAGATCTGAGTATGTCGTTTTTGACCTTATCTGGAACCTCCCATCTGAAAATTTGAAAATTCTTAAAAAATTCGTTGAAAATCTTGATGTCTCCGATCTCTTGTTTTGTACGTTTTTTCCACGTGTCTTGACATGCAAAGTATTCCTGCAAAGTTTGGTGAAGATCTGAGTATGTAGTTTTTGACCTTATATGGAACCTCCTATCTGAAAATTTGAAAATTCTTAAAAAATTCGTCCAAAATCTTGATGTCTCCAATCTCTTGTTTTGTACGTTTTTTCCACGTGTCTCGACCTCCAATGGATCCCTGCAAAGTTTGGTGAAGATCTGAGTATGTCGTTTTTGACCTTATCTGGAACCTCCCACCTGAAAATTTGAAAATTCTTAAAAAATTCGTCGAAAATCTTGATGTCTCCGATCTCTTGTTTTGTACGTTTTTTCCACGTGTCTTGACATGCAAAGTATTCCTGCAAAGTTTGGTGAAGATCTGAGTATGTAGTTTTTGACCTCATCTGGAACCTCCTATCTGAAAATTTGAAAATTCTTAAAAAATTCGTCCAAAATCTTGATGTCTCCAATCTCTTGTTTTGTACGTTTTTTCCACGTGTCTTGACATCCAATGTATCCATGCAATGTTTCGTGAAGATCTGAGTATGTAGTTTTTGACCTTATCTGGAACCTCCCATCTAAAAATTTGAAAATTCCTAAAAAATCCGTCCAAAATCTTGAGGACCCCAATCTCTTGTTTTGTACGTTTTTTCCACGTGTCTTGACATCCAATGTATCCCTGCAAAGTTTGGTGAAGATCTGAGTATGTAGTTTTTGATCTTATCTGGAACCTCCTATCTGAAAATTTGAAAATTCTTAAAAAATTCGTCCAAAATCTTGATGTCTCCAATCTCTTGTTTTGTACGTTTTTACCACGTGTCTTGATATCCAATTTATCCCTGCAAAGTTTGGTGAAGATCTGAGTATGTCGTTTTTGACCTTATCTGGAACATCCTTTCTGAAAATTTGAAAATTGTTAAAAAATTCGTCCAAAATCTTGATGTCTCCTATCTCTTGTTTTGTACGTTTTTTCCACGTGTCTTGACATCCAATGTATCCCTGCAAAGTTTGGTGAAGATCTGAGTATGTAGTTTTTGACCTTATCTGGAACCTCCCATCTGAAAATTTGAAAATTCTTAAAAAATTCGACCAATATCTTGATGTCTCCAATCTCTTGTTTTGTACGTTTTTTCCACGTGTCTTGACACATAATGTATCCATGCAAAGTTTGGTGAAGATCTGAGTATGTAGTTTTTGACCTTATATGGAACCTCCTATCTGAAAATTTAAAAATTCTTAAAAAATTCGTCCAAAATCTTGATGTCTCCAATCTCTTGTTTTGTACGTTTTTTCCACGTGTCTTGACATCCAATGTATCCCTGCAAAGTTTGGTGAAGATCTGAGTATGTAGTTTTTGACCTTATCTGGAACCACCCATCTGAAAATTTTAAAATTCCTAAAAAATCCGTCCAAAATCTTGATGACCCCAATCTCTTGTTTTGTACGTTTTTTCCACGTGTCTTGACATTCAATGTATCCCTGCAAAGTTTGGTGAAGATCTGAGTATGTAGTTTTTGACCTTATCTGGAACCTCCCATCTGAAAATTTGAAAATTCCTAAAAAATCCGTGCAAAATCTTGATGACCCCAATCTCTTGTTTTGTACGTTTTTTCCACGTGTCTTGACATCCAATGTATTCCTGCAATGTTTGGTGAAGATCTGAGTATGTAGTTTTTGACCTTATATGGAACCTCCTATCTGAAAATTTGAAAATTCTTAAAAAATTCGACCAAAATCTTGATGTTCCGAATCCTATGTTTTGTATGTTTTTTCCACGTGTCTTGACATCCAATGTATCCATGCAAAGTTTGGTGAAGATCTGAGTATGTAGTTTTTGACCTTATATTGAACCTCCCATCTGAAAATTTGAAAATTCTTAAAAAATTCGTCCAAAATCTTGATGACCCCAATCTCTTGTTTTGTACGTTTTTTCCACGTGTCTTGACATCCAAAGTATCCCTGCAAAGTTTGGTGAAGATCTGAGTATGTAGTTTTTGACCTTATATGGAACCTCCTTTCTGAAAATTTGAGAATTCTTAAAAAATTCGTCCAAAATCTTGATGTCTCCAATCTCTTGTTTTGTACGTTTTTTCCACGTGTCTTGACATCCAATGTATCCATGCAAAGTTTGGTGAAGATCTGAGTATGTCGTTTTTGACCTTATCTGGAACCTCCCATCTGAAAATTTGAAAATTCTTAAAAAATTCGTCGAAAATTTTGATGTCTCCAATCTTTTGTTTTGTACGTTTTTTCCACGTGTCTTGACATGCAAAGTATCCCTGCAACGTTTGGTGAAGATCTGAGTATGTAGTTTTTGACCTTATCTGGAACCTCCTATCTGAAAATTTGAAAATTCTTCAAAAATTCGTCGAAAATCTTGATGTCTCCAATCTCTTGTTTTGTACGTTTTTTCCACGTGTCTTGACATCCAATGTATTCCTGCAATGTTTGGTGGAGATCTGAGTATGTAGTTTTAGACCTTATCTGGAACCTCCTATCTGAAAATTTGAAAATTCTTCAAAAATTCGTCCAAAATCTTGATGTCTCCAATCTCTTGTTTTGTACGTTTTTTCCACGTTTCTCGACCTCCAATGGATCCCTGCAAAGTTTGGTGAAGATCTGAGTATGTCGTTTTTGACCTTATCTGGAACCTCCCATCTGAAAATTTGAAAATTCTTAAAAAATTCGTCGAAAATCTTGATGTCTCCAATCTCTTGTTTTGTACGTTTTTTCCACGTGTCTTGACATCCAATGTTTCCCTGCAAAGTTTGGTGAAGATCTGAGTATGTAGTTTTTGACCTTATATGGAACCTCCTATCTGAAAATTTGAAAATTCTTAAAAAATTCGTCCAAAATCTTGATGTCTCCAATCTCTTGTTTTGTACGTTTTTTCCACGTGTCTCGACCTCCAATGGATCCCTGCAAAGTTTGGTGAAGATCTGAGTATGTCGTTTTTGACCTTATCTGGAACCTCCCATCTGAAAATTTGAAAATTCTTAAAAAATTCGTCGAAAATCTTGATGTCTCCGATCTTTTGTTTTGTACGTTTTTTCCACGTGTCTTGACATGCAAAGTATTCCTGCAAAGTTTGGTGAAGATCTGAGTATGTAGTTTTTGACCTCATCTGGAACCTCCTATCTGAAAATTTGAAAATTCTTAAAAAATTCGTCCAAAATCTTGATGTCTCCAATCTCTTGTTTTGTACGTTTTTTCCACGTGTCTTGACATCCAATGTATCCCTGCAATGTTTGGTGAAGATCTGAGTATGTAGTTTTTGACCTTATCTGGAACCTCCCATCTGAAAATTTGAAAATTCCTAAAAAATCCGTCCAAAATCTTGATGACCCCAATCTCTTGTTTTGTACTTTTTTTCCACGTGTCTTGACATCCAATGTATCCCTGCAAAGTTTGGTGAAGATCTGAGTATGTAGTTTTTGATCTTATCTGGAACTTCCTATCTGAAAATTTGAAAATTCTTAAAAAATTCGTCCAAAATCTTGATGTCTCCAATCTCTTGTTTTGTACGTTTTTTCCACGTGTCTTGATATCCAATGTATCCCTGCAAAGTTTGGTGAAGATCTGAGTATGTTGTTTTTGACCTTATCTGGAACATCCTTTCTGAAAATTTGAAAATTGTTAAAAAATTCGTCCAAAATCTTGATGTCTCCTATCTCTTGTTTTGTACGTTTTTTCCACGTGTCTTGACATCCAATGTATCCCTGCAAAGTTTGGTGAAGATCTGAGTATGTAGTTTTTGACCTTATCTGGAACCTCCCATCTGAAAATTTGAAAATTCTTAAAAAATTCGACCAATATCTTGATGTCTCCAATCTCTTGTTTTGTACGTTTTTTCCACGTGTCTTGACACATAATGTATCCATGCAAAGTTTGGTGAAGATCTGAGTATGTAGTTTTTGACCTTATATGGAACCTCCTATCTGAAAATTTAAAAATTCTTAAAAAATTCGTCCAAAATCTTGATGTCTCCAATCTCTTGTTTTGTACGTTTTTTCCACGTGTCTTGACATCCAATGTATCCCTGCAAAGTTTGGTGAAGATTTGAGTATGTAGTTTTTGACCTTATCTGGAACCTCCCATCTGAAAATTTGAAAATTCTTAAAAAATTCGACCAAAATCTTGATGTCTCCAATCTTTTGTTTTGTACGTTTTTTCCACGTGTCTTGACACATAATGTATCCATGCCAAGTTTGGTGAAGATCTGAGTATGTAGTTTTTGACCTTATATGGAACCTCCTATCTGAAAATTTGAAAATTCTTAAAAAATTCGTCCAAAATCTTGATGTCTCCAATCTCTTGTTTTGTACGTTTTTTCCACGTGTCTTGACATCCAATGTATCCCTGCAAAGTTTGGTGAAGATCTGAGTATGTAGTTTTTGACCTTATCTGGAACCTCCCATCTGAAAATTTGAAAATTCCTAAAAAATCCGTGCAAAATCTTGATGACCCCAATCTCTTGTTTTGTACGTTTTTTCCACGTGTCTTGACATCCAATGTATTCCTGCAATGTTTGGTGAAGATCTGAGTATGTAGTTTTTGACCTTATATGGAACCTCCTATCTGAAAATTTGAAAATTCTTAAAAAATTCGACCAAAATCTTGATGTTCCGAATCCTATGTTTTGTATGTTTTTTCCACGTGTCTTGACATCCAATGTATCCATGCAAAGTTTGGTGAAGATCTGAGTATGTAGTTTTTGACCTTATATTGAACCTCCCATCTGAAAATTTGAAAATTCTTAAAAAATTCGTCCAAAATCTTGATGACCCCAATCTCTTGTTTTGTACGTTTTTTCCACGTGTCTTGACATCCAAAGTATCCCTGCAAAGTTTGGTGAAGATCTGAGTATGTAGTTTTTGACCTTATATGGAACCTCCTTTCTGAAAATTTGAGAATTCTTAAAAAATTCGTCCAAAATCTTGATGTCTCCAATCTCTTGTTTTGTACGTTTTTTCCACGTGTCTTGACATCCAATGTATCCATGCAAAGTTTGGTGAAGATCTGAGTATGTCGTTTTTGACCTTATCTGGAACCTCCCATCTGAAAATTTGAAAATTCTTAAAAAATTCGTCGAAAATCTTGATGTCTCCAATCTTTTGTTTTGTACGTTTTTTCCACGTGTCTTGACATGCAAAGTATCCCTGCAACGTTTGGTGAAGATCTGAGTATGTAGTTTTTGACCTTATCTGGAACCTCCTATCTGAAAATTTGAAAATTCTTCAAAAATTCGTCCAAAATATTGATGTCTCCAATCTCTTGTTTTGTACGTTTTTTCCACGTGTCTTGACATCCAATGTATTCCTGCAATGTTTGGTGGAGATCTGAGTATGTAGTTTTAGACCTTATCTGGAACCTCCTACCTGAAAATTTGAAAATTCTTCAAAAATTCGTCCAAAATCTTGATGTCTCCAATCTCTTGTTTTGTACGTTTTTTCCACGTGTCTCGACCTCCAATGGATCCCTGCAAAGTTTGGTGAAGATCTGAGTATGTCGTTTTTGACCTTATCTGGAACATCCTTTCTGAAAATTTGAAAATTCTTAAAAAATTCGTCGAAAATCTTGATGTCTCCAATCTCTTGTTTTGTACGTTTTTTCCACGTGTCTTGACATCCAATGTATCCCTGCAAAGTTTGGTGAAGATCTGAGTATGTAGTTTTTGACCTTATATGGAACCTCCTATCTGAAAATTTGAAAATTCTTAAAAAATTCGTCCAAAATCTTGATGTCTCCAATCTCTTGTTTTGTACGTTTTTTCCACGTGTCTCGACCTCCAATGGATCCCTGCAAAGTTTGGTGAAGATCTGAGTATGTCGTTTTTGACCTTATCTGGAACCTCCCATCTGAAAATTTGAAAATTCTTAAAAAATTCGTCGAAAATCTTGATGTCTCCGATCTCTTGTTTTGTACGTTTTTTCCACGTGTCTTGACATGCAAAGTATTCCTGCAAAGTTTGGTGAAGATCTGAGTATGTAGTTTTTGACCTCATCTGGAACCTCCTATCTGAAAATTTGAAAATTCTTAAAAAATTCGTCCAAAATCTTGATGTCTCCAATCTCTTGTTTTGTACGTTTTTTCCACGTGTCTTGACATCCAATGTATCCCTGCAATGTTTGGTGAAGATCTGAGTATGTAGTTTTTGACCTTATCTGGAACCTCCCATCTGAAAATTTGAAAATTCCTAAAAAATCCGTCCAAAATCTTGATGACCCCAATCTCTTGTTTTGTACTTTTTTTCCACGTGTCTTGACATCCAATGTATCCCTGCAAAGTTTGGTGAAGATCTGAGTATGTAGTTTTTGATCTTATCTGGAACCTCCTATCTGAAAATTTGAAAATTCTTAAAAAATTCGTCCAAAATCTTGATGTCTCCAATCTCTTGTTTTGTACGTTTTTTCCACGTGTCTTGATATCCAATGTATCCCTGCAAAGTTTGGTGAAGATCTGAGTATGTAGTTTTTGATCTTATCTGGAACCTCCTATCTGAAAATTTGAAAATTCTTAAAAAATTCGTCCAAAATCTTGATGTCTCCAATCTCTTGTTTTGTACGTTTTTTCCACGTGTCTTGACATCCAATGTATTCCTGCAATGTTTGGTGGAGATCTGAGTATGTAGTTTTAGACCTTATCTGGAACCTCCTATCTGAAAATTTGAAAATTCTTCAAAAATTCGTCCAAAATCTTGATGTCTCCAATCTCTTGTTTTGTACGTTTTTTCCACGTGTCTCGACCTCCAATGGATCCCTGCAAAGTTTGGTGAAGATCTGAGTATGTCGTTTTTGACCTTATCTGGAACATCCTTTCTGAAAATTTGAAAATTCTTAAAAAATTCGTCGAAAATCTTGATGTCTCCAATCTCTTGTTTTGTACGTTTTTTCCACGTGTCTTGACATCCAATGTATCCCTGCAAAGTTTGGTGAAGATCTGAGTATGTAGTTTTTGACCTTATATGGAACCTCCTATCTGAAAATTTGAAAATTCTTAAAAAATTCGTCCAAAATCTTGATGTCTCCAATCTCTTGTTTTGTACGTTTTTTCCACGTGTCTCGACCTCCAATGGATCCCTGCAAAGTTTGGTGAAGATCTGAGTATGTCGTTTTTGACCTTATCTGGAACCTCCCATCTGAAAATTTGAAAATTCTTAAAAAATTCGTCGAAAATCTTGATGTCTCCGATCTCTTGTTTTGTACGTTTTTTCCACGTGTCTTGACATGCAAAGTATTCCTGCAAAGTTTGGTGAAGATCTGAGTATGTAGTTTTTGACCTCATCTGGAACCTCCTATCTGAAAATTTGAAAATTCTTAAAAAATTCGTCCAAAATCTTGATGTCTCCAATCTCTTGTTTTGTACGTTTTTTCCACGTGTCTTGACATCCAATGTATCCCTGCAATGTTTGGTGAAGATCTGAGTATGTAGTTTTTGACCTTATCTGGAACCTCCCATCTGAAAATTTGAAAATTCCTAAAAAATCCGTCCAAAATCTTGATGACCCCAATCTCTTGTTTTGTACTTTTTTTCCACGTGTCTTGACATCCAATGTATCCCTGCAAAGTTTGGTGAAGATCTGAGTATGTAGTTTTTGATCTTATCTGGAACCTCCTATCTGAAAATTTGAAAATTCTTAAAAAATTCGTCCAAAATCTTGATGTCTCCAATCTCTTGTTTTGTACGTTTTTTCCACGTGTCTTGATATCCAATGTATCCCTGCAAAGTTTGGTGAAGATCTGAGTATGTAGTTTTTGATCTTATCTGGAACCTCCTATCTGAAAATTTGAAAATTCTTAAAAAATTCGTCCAAAATCTTGATGTCTCCAATCTCTTGTTTTGTACGTTTTTTCCACGTGTCTTGACATCCAATGTATTCCTGCAATGTTTGGTGGAGATCTGAGTATGTAGTTTTAGACCTTATCTGGAACCTCCTATCTGAAAATTTGAAAATTCTTCAAAAATTCGTCCAAAATCTTGATGTCTCCAATCTCTTGTTTTGTACGTTTTTTCCACGTGTCTCGACCTCCAATGGATCCCTGCAAAGTTTGGTGAAGATCTGAGTATGTCGTTTTTGACCTTATCTGGAACATCCTTTCTGAAAATTTGAAAATTCTTAAAAAATTCGTCGAAAATCTTGATGTCTCCAATCTCTTGTTTTGTACGTTTTTTCCACGTGTCTTGACATCCAATGTATCCCTGCAAAGTTTGGTGAAGATCTGAGTATGTAGTTTTTGACCTTATATGGAACCTCCTATCTGAAAATTTGAAAATTCTTAAAAAATTCGTCCAAAATCTTGATGTCTCCAATCTCTTGTTTTGTACGTTTTTTCCACGTGTCTCGACCTCCAATGGATCCCTGCAAAGTTTGGTGAAGATCTGAGTATGTCGTTTTTGACCTTATCTGGAACCTCCCATCTGAAAATTTGAAAATTCTTAAAAAATTCGTCGAAAATCTTGATGTCTCCGATCTCTTGTTTTGTACGTTTTTTCCACGTGTCTTGACATGCAAAGTATTCCTGCAAAGTTTGGTGAAGATCTGAGTATGTAGTTTTTGACCTCATCTGGAACCTCCTATCTGAAAATTTGAAAATTCTTAAAAAATTCGTCCAAAATCTTGATGTCTCCAATCTCTTGTTTTGTACGTTTTTTCCACGTGTCTTGACATCCAATGTATCCCTGCAATGTTTGGTGAAGATCTGAGTATGTAGTTTTTGACCTTATCTGGAACCTCCCATCTGAAAATTTGAAAATTCCTAAAAAATCCGTCCAAAATCTTGATGACCCCAATCTCTTGTTTTGTACTTTTTTTCCACGTGTCTTGACATCCAATGTATCCCTGCAAAGTTTGGTGAAGATCTGAGTATGTAGTTTTTGATCTTATCTGGAACCTCCTATCTGAAAATTTGAAAATTCTTAAAAAATTCGTCCAAAATCTTGATGTCTCCAATCTCTTGTTTTGTACGTTTTTTCCACGTGTCTTGATATCCAATGTATCCCTGCAAAGTTTGGTGAAGATCTGAGTATGTAGTTTTTGATCTTATCTGGAACCTCCTATCTGAAAATTTGAAAATTCTTAAAAAATTCGTCCAAAATCTTGATGTCTCCAATCTCTTGTTTTGTACGTTTTTTCCACGTGTCTTGACATCCAATGTATTCCTGCAATGTTTGGTGGAGATCTGAGTATGTAGTTTTAGACCTTATCTGGAACCTCCTATCTGAAAATTTGAAAATTCTTCAAAAATTCGTCCAAAATCTTGATGTCTCCAATCTCTTGTTTTGTACGTTTTTTCCACGTGTCTCGACCTCCAATGGATCCCTGCAAAGTTTGGTGAAGATCTGAGTATGTCGTTTTTGACCTTATCTGGAACATCCTTTCTGAAAATTTGAAAATTCTTAAAAAATTCGTCGAAAATCTTGATGTCTCCAATCTCTTGTTTTGTACGTTTTTTCCACGTGTCTTGACATCCAATGTATCCCTGCAAAGTTTGGTGAAGATCTGAGTATGTAGTTTTTGACCTTATATGGAACCTCCTATCTGAAAATTTGAAAATTCTTAAAAAATTCGTCCAAAATCTTGATGTCTCCAATCTCTTGTTTTGTACGTTTTTTCCACGTGTCTCGACCTCCAATGGATCCCTGCAAAGTTTGGTGAAGATCTGAGTATGTCGTTTTTGACCTTATCTGGAACCTCCCATCTGAAAATTTGAAAATTCTTAAAAAATTCGTCGAAAATCTTGATGTCTCCGATCTCTTGTTTTGTACGTTTTTTCCACGTGTCTTGACATGCAAAGTATTCCTGCAAAGTTTGGTGAAGATCTGAGTATGTAGTTTTTGACCTTATATGGAACCTCCTATCTGAAAATTTGAAAATTCTTAAAAAATTCGTCCAAAATCTTGATGTCTCCAATCTCTTGTTTTGTACGTTTTTTTCACGTGTCTCGACCTCCAATGGATCCCTGCAAAGTTTGGTGAAGATCTGAGTATGTCGTTTTTGACCTTATCTGGAACCTCCCACCTGAAAATTTGAAAATTCTTAAAAAATTCGTCGAAAATCTTGATGTCTCCGATCTCTTGTTTTGTACGTTTTTTCCACGTGTCTTGACATGCAAAGTATTCCTGCAAAGTTTGGTGAAGATCTGAGTATGTAGTTTTTGACCTCATCTGGAACCTCCTATCTGAAAATTTGAAAATTCTTAAAAAATTCGTCCAAAATCTTGATGTCTCCAATCTCTTGTTTTGTACGTTTTTTCCACGTGTCTTGACATCCAATGTATCCCTGCAATGTTTGGTGAAGATCTGAGTATGTAGTTTTTGACCTTATCTGGAACCTCCCATCTGAAAATTTGAAAATTCCTAAAAAATCCGTCCAAAATCTTGATGACCCCAATCTCTTGTTTTGTACGTTTTTTCCACGTGTCTTGACATCCAATGTATCCCTGCAAAGTTTGGTGAAGATCTGAGTATGTAGTTTTTGATCTTATCTGGAACCTCCTATCTGAAAATTTGAAAATTCTTAAAAAATTCGTCCAAAATCTTGATGTCTCCAATCTCTTGTTTTGTACGTTTTTTCCACGTGTCTTGATATCCAATGTATCCCTGCAAAGTTTGGTGAAGATCTGAGTATGTCGTTTTTGACCTTATCTGGAACATCCTTTCTGAAAATTTGAAAATTGTTAAAAAATTCGTCCAAAATCTTGATGTCTCCTATCTCTTGTTTTGTACGTTTTTTCCACGTGTCTTGACATCCAATGTATCCCTGCAAAGTTTGGTGAAGATCTGAGTATGTAGTTTTTGATCTTATCTGGAACCTCCCATCTGAAAATTTGAAAATTCTTAAAAAATTCGACCAATATCTTGATGTCTCCAATCTCTTGTTTTGTACGTTTTTTCCACGTGTCTTGACACATAATGTATCCATGCAAAGTTTGGTGAAGATCTGAGTATGTAGTTTTTGACCTTATATGGAACCTCCTATCTGAAAATTTAAAAATTCTTAAAAAATTCGACCAATATCTTGATGTCTCCAATCTCTTGTTTTGTACGTTTTTTCCACGTGTCTTGACACATAATGTATCCATGCAAAGTTTGGTGAAGATCTGAGTATGTAGTTTTTGACCTTATATGGAACCTCCTATCTGAAAATTTAAAAATTCTTAAAAAATTCGTCCAAAATCTTGATGTCTCCAATCTCTTGTTTTGTACGTTTTTTCCACGTGTCTTGACATCCAATGTATCCCTGCAAAGTTTGGTGAAGATTTGAGTATGTAGTTTTTGACCTTATCTGGAACCTCCCATCTGAAAATTTGAAAATTCTTAAAAAATTCGACCAAAATCTTGATGTCTCCAATCTTTTGTTTTGTACGTTTTTTCCACGTGTCTTGACACATAATGTATCCATGCCAAGTTTGGTGAAGATCTGAGTATGTAGTTTTTGACCTTATATGGAACCTCCTATCTGAAAATTTGAAAATTCTTAAAAAATTCGTCCAAAATCTTGATGTCTCCAATCTCTTGTTTTGTACGTTTTTTCCACGTGTCTTGACATCCAATGTATCCCTGCAAAGTTTGGTGAAGATCTGAGTATGTAGTTTTTGACCTTATCTGGAACCTCCCATCTGAAAATTTGAAAATTCCTAAAAAATCCGTGCAAAATCTTGATGACCCCAATCTCTTGTTTTGTACGTTTTTTCCACGTGTCTTGACATCCAATTTATTCCTGCAATGTTTGGTGAAGATCTGAGTATGTAGTTTTTGACCTTATATGGAACCTCCTATCTGAAAATTTGAAAATTCTTAAAAAATTCGACCAAAATCTTGATGTTCCGAATCCTATGTTTTGTATGTTTTTTCCACGTGTCTTGACATCCAATGTATCCATGCAAAGTTTGGTGAAGATCTGAGTATGTAGTTTTTGACCTTATATTGAACCTCCCATCTGAAAATTTGAAAATTCTTAAAAAATTCGTCCAAAATCTTGATGACCCCAATCTCTTGTTTTGTACGTTTTTTCCACGTGTCTTGACATCCAAAGTATCCCTGCAAAGTTTGGTGAAGATCTGAGTATGTAGTTTTTGACCTTATATGGAACCTCCTTTCTGAAAATTTGAGAATTCTTAAAAAATTCGTCCAAAATCTTGATGTCTCCAATCTCTTGTTTTGTACGTTTTTTCCACGTGTCTTGACATCCAATGTATCCATGCAAAGTTTGGTGAAGATCTGAGTATGTCGTTTTTGACCTTATCTGGAACCTCCCATCTGAAAATTTGAAAATTCTTAAAAAATTCGTCGAAAATCTTGATGTCTCCAATCTTTTGTTTTGTACGTTTTTTCCACGTGTCTTGACATGCAAAGTATCCCTGCAACGTTTGGTGAAGATCTGAGTATGTAGTTTTTGACCTTATCTGGAACCTCCTATCTGAAAATTTGAAAATTCTTCAAAAATTCGTCCAAAATATTGATGTCTCCAATCTCTTGTTTTGTACGTTTTTTCCACGTGTCTTGACATCCAATGTATTCCTGCAATGTTTGGTGGAGATCTGAGTATGTAGTTTTAGACCTTATCTGGAACCTCCTACCTGAAAATTTGAAAATTCTTCAAAAATTCGTCCAAAATCTTGATGTCTCCAATCTCTTGTTTTGTACGTTTTTTCCACGTGTCTCGACCTCCAATGGATCCCTGCAAAGTTTGGTGAAGATCTGAGTATGTCGTTTTTGACCTTATCTGGAACATCCTTTCTGAAAATTTGAAAATTCTTAAAAAATTCGTCGAAAATCTTGATGTCTCCAATCTCTTGTTTTGTACGTTTTTTCCACGTGTCTTGACATCCAATGTATCCCTGCAAAGTTTGGTGAAGATCTGAGTATGTAGTTTTTGACCTTATATGGAACCTCCTATCTGAAAATTTGAAAATTCTTAAAAAATTCGTCCAAAATCTTGATGTCTCCAATCTCTTGTTTTGTACGTTTTTTCCACGTGTCTCGACCTCCAATGGATCCCTGCAAAGTTTGGTGAAGATCTGAGTATGTCGTTTTTGACCTTATCTGGAACCTCCCATCTGAAAATTTGAAAATTCTTAAAAAATTCGTCGAAAATCTTGATGTCTCCGATCTCTTGTTTTGTACGTTTTTTCCACGTGTCTTGACATGCAAAGTATTCCTGCAAAGTTTGGTGAAGATCTGAGTATGTAGTTTTTGACCTCATCTGGAACCTCCTATCTGAAAATTTGAAAATTCTTAAAAAATTCGTCCAAAATCTTGATGTCTCCAATCTCTTGTTTTGTACGTTTTTTCCACGTGTCTTGACATCCAATGTATCCCTGCAATGTTTGGTGAAGATCTGAGTATGTAGTTTTTGACCTTATCTGGAACCTCCCATCTGAAAATTTGAAAATTCCTAAAAAATCCGTCCAAAATCTTGATGACCCCAATCTCTTGTTTTGTACTTTTTTTCCACGTGTCTTGACATCCAATGTATCCCTGCAAAGTTTGGTGAAGATCTGAGTATGTAGTTTTTGATCTTATCTGGAACCTCCTATCTGAAAATTTGAAAATTCTTAAAAAATTCGTCCAAAATCTTGATGTCTCCAATCTCTTGTTTTGTACGTTTTTTCCACGTGTCTTGATATCCAATGTATCCCTGCAAAGTTTGGTGAAGATCTGAGTATGTAGTTTTTGATCTTATCTGGAACCTCCTATCTGAAAATTTGAAAATTCTTAAAAAATTCGTCCAAAATCTTGATGTCTCCAATCTCTTGTTTTGTACGTTTTTTCCACGTGTCTTGACATCCAATGTATTCCTGCAATGTTTGGTGGAGATCTGAGTATGTAGTTTTAGACCTTATCTGGAACCTCCTATCTGAAAATTTGAAAATTCTTCAAAAATTCGTCCAAAATCTTGATGTCTCCAATCTCTTGTTTTGTACGTTTTTTCCACGTGTCTCGACCTCCAATGGATCCCTGCAAAGTTTGGTGAAGATCTGAGTATGTCGTTTTTGACCTTATCTGGAACATCCTTTCTGAAAATTTGAAAATTCTTAAAAAATTCGTCGAAAATCTTGATGTCTCCAATCTCTTGTTTTGTACGTTTTTTCCACGTGTCTTGACATCCAATGTATCCCTGCAAAGTTTGGTGAAGATCTGAGTATGTAGTTTTTGACCTTATATGGAACCTCCTATCTGAAAATTTGAAAATTCTTAAAAAATTCGTCCAAAATCTTGATGTCTCCAATCTCTTGTTTTGTACGTTTTTTCCACGTGTCTCGACCTCCAATGGATCCCTGCAAAGTTTGGTGAAGATCTGAGTATGTCGTTTTTGACCTTATCTGGAACCTCCCATCTGAAAATTTGAAAATTCTTAAAAAATTCGTCGAAAATCTTGATGTCTCCGATCTCTTGTTTTGTACGTTTTTTCCACGTGTCTTGACATGCAAAGTATTCCTGCAAAGTTTGGTGAAGATCTGAGTATGTAGTTTTTGACCTTATATGGAACCTCCTATCTGAAAATTTGAAAATTCTTAAAAAATTCGTCCAAAATCTTGATGTCTCCAATCTCTTGTTTTGTACGTTTTTTTCACGTGTCTCGACCTCCAATGGATCCCTGCAAAGTTTGGTGAAGATCTGAGTATGTCGTTTTTGACCTTATCTGGAACCTCCCACCTGAAAATTTGAAAATTCTTAAAAAATTCGTCGAAAATCTTGATGTCTCCGATCTCTTGTTTTGTACGTTTTTTCCACGTGTCTTGACATGCAAAGTATTCCTGCAAAGTTTGGTGAAGATCTGAGTATGTAGTTTTTGACCTCATCTGGAACCTCCTATCTGAAAATTTGAAAATTCTTAAAAAATTCGTCCAAAATCTTGATGTCTCCAATCTCTTGTTTTGTACGTTTTTTCCACGTGTCTTGACATCCAATGTATCCCTGCAATGTTTGGTGAAGATCTGAGTATGTAGTTTTTGACCTTATCTGGAACCTCCCATCTGAAAATTTGAAAATTCCTAAAAAATCCGTCCAAAATCTTGATGACCCCAATCTCTTGTTTTGTACGTTTTTTCCACGTGTCTTGACATCCAATGTATCCCTGCAAAGTTTGGTGAAGATCTGAGTATGTAGTTTTTGATCTTATCTGGAACCTCCTATCTGAAAATTTGAAAATTCTTAAAAAATTCGTCCAAAATCTTGATGTCTCCAATCTCTTGTTTTGTACGTTTTTTCCACGTGTCTTGATATCCAATGTATCCCTGCAAAGTTTGGTGAAGATCTGAGTATGTCGTTTTTGACCTTATCTGGAACATCCTTTCTGAAAATTTGAAAATTGTTAAAAAATTCGTCCAAAATCTTGATGTCTCCTATCTCTTGTTTTGTACGTTTTTTCCACGTGTCTTGACATCCAATGTATCCCTGCAAAGTTTGGTGAAGATCTGAGTATGTAGTTTTTGATCTTATCTGGAACCTCCCATCTGAAAATTTGAAAATTCTTAAAAAATTCGACCAATATCTTGATGTCTCCAATCTCTTGTTTTGTACGTTTTTTCCACGTGTCTTGACACATAATGTATCCATGCAAAGTTTGGTGAAGATCTGAGTATGTAGTTTTTGACCTTATATGGAACCTCCTATCTGAAAATTTAAAAATTCTTAAAAAATTCGTCCAAAATCTTGATGTCTCCAATCTCTTGTTTTGTACGTTTTTTCCACGTGTCTTGACATCCAATGTATCCCTGCAAAGTTTGGTGAAGATCTGAGTATGTAGTTTTTGACCTTATCTGGAACCTCCCATCTGAAAATTTGAAAATTCCTAAAAAATCCGTCCAAAATCTTGATGACCCCAATCTCTTGTTTTGTACGTTTTTTCCACGTGTCTTGACATTCAATGTATCCCTGCAAAGTTTGGTGAAGATCTGAGTATGTAGTTTTTGACCTTATATGGAACCTCCTTTCTGAAAATTTGAAAATTCTTAAAAAATTCGTCCAAAATCTTGATGACCCCAATCTCTTGTTTTGTACGTTTTTTCCACGTGTCTTGACATCCAATGTATCCCTGCAAAGTTTGGTGAAGATCTGAGTTTGTAGTTTTTGACCTTATATGGAACCTCCTTTCTGAAAATTTGAGAATTCTTAAAAAATTCGTCCAAAATCTTGATGTCTCCAATCTCTTGTTTTGTACGTTTTTTCCACGTGTCTTGACATCCAATGTATCCCTGCAAAGTTTGGTGAAGATCTGAGTATGTCGTTTTTGACCTTATCTGGAACCTCCCATCTGAAAATTTGAAAATTCTTAAAAAATTCGTCGAAAATCTTGATGTCTCCAATCTCTTGTTTTGTACGTTTTTTCCACGTGTCTTGACATGCAAAGTATCCCTGCAACGTTTGGTGAAGATCTGAGTATGTAGTTTTTGACCTTATCTGGAACCTCCTATCTGAAAATTTGAAAATTCTTCAAAAATTCGTCGAAAATCTTGATGTCTCCAATCTCTTGTTTTGTACGTTTTTTCCACGTGTCTTGACATCCAATGTATCCCTGCAATGTTTGGTTGAGATCTGAGTATGTAGTTTTTGACCTTATCTGGAACCTCCTATCTGAAAATTTGAAAATTCTTCAAAAATTCGTCCAAAATCTTGATGTCTCCAATCTCTTGTTTTGTACGTTTTTTCCACGTGTCTCGACCTCCAATGTATCCCTGCAAAGTTTGGTGAAGATCTGAGTATGTCGTTTTTGACCTTATCTGGAACATCCTTTCTGAAAATTTGAAAATTCTTAAAAAATTCGTCCAAAATCTTGATGTCTCCAATCTCTTGTTTTGTACGTTTTTTCCACGTGTCTTGACATCCAATGTATCCCTGCAAAGTTTGGTGAAGATCTGAGTATGTAGTTTTTGACCTTATATGGAACCTCCTATCTGAAAATTTGAAAATTCTTAAAAAATTCGTCCAAAATCTTGATGTCACCAATCCTATGTTTTGTATGTTTTTTCCACGTGTCTTGACATCCAATGTATCCATGCAAAGTTTGGTGAAGATCTGAGTATGTCGTTTTTGACCTTATCTGGAACCTCCCATCTGAAAATTTGAAAATTCTTAAAAAATTCGTCGAAAATCTTGATGTCTCCGATCTCTTGTTTTGTACGTTTTTTCCACGTGTCTTGACATGCAAAGTATTCCTGCAAAGTTTGGTGAAGATCTGACTATGTAGTTTTTGACCTCATCTGGAACCTCCTATCTGAAAATTTGAAAATTCTTTAAAAATTCGTCCAAAATATTGATGTCTCCAATCTCTTGTTTTGTACGTTCTTTCCACGTGTCTTGACATCCAATGTATCCCTGCAATGTTTGGTGAAGATCTGAGTATGTAGTTTTTGACCTTATCTGGAACCTCCCATCTGAAAATTTGAAAATTCCTAAAAAATCCGTCCAAAATCTTGATGACCCCAATCTCTTGTTTTGTACGTTTTTTCCACGTGTCTTGACATCCAATGTATCCCTGCAAAGTTTGGTGAAGATCTGAGTATGTAGTTTTTGACCTTATCTGGAACCTCCTATCTGAAAATTTGAAAATTCTTAAAAAATTCGTCCAAAATCTTGATGTCTCCAATCTCTTGTTTTGTACGTTTTTTCCACGTGTCTTGATATCCAATGTATCCCTGCAAAGTTTGGTGAAGATCTGAGTATGTCGTTTTTGACCTTATCTGGAACATCCTTTCTGAAAATTTGAAAATTGTTAAAAAATTCGTCCAAAATCTTGATGTCTCCAATCTCTTTTTTGTACGTTTTTTCCACGTGTCTTGACATCCAATGTATCCCTGCAAAGTTTGGTGAAGATCTGAGTATGTAGTTTTTGACCTTATCTGGAACCTCCCATCTGAAAATTTGAAAATTCTTAAAAAATTCGACCAAAATCTTGATGTCTCCAATCTTTTGTTTTGTACGTTTTTTCCACGTGTCTTGACACATAATGTATCCATGCAAAGTTTGGTGAAGATCTGAGTATGTCGTTTTTGACCTTATCTGGAACCTCCTATCTGAAAATTTGAAAATTCTTAAAAAATTCGTCCAAAATCTTGATGTCTCCAATCTCTTGTTTTGTACGTTTTTTCCACGTGTCTTGATATCCAATGTATCCCTGCAAAGTTTGGTGAAGATCTGAGTATGTTGTTTTTGACCTTATCTGGAACATCCTTTCTGAAAATTTGAAAATTGTTAAAAAATTCGTCCAAAATCTTGATGTCTCCTATCTCTTGTTTTGTACGTTTTTTCCACGTGTCTTGACATCCAATGTATCCCTGCAAAGTTTGGTGAAGATCTGAGTATGTAGTTTTTGACCTTATATGGAACCTCCCATCTGAAAATTTGAAAATTCTTAAAAAATTCGACCAATATCTTGATGTCTCCAATCTCTTGTTTTGTACGTTTTTTCCACGTGTCTTGACACATAATGTATCCATGCAAAGTTTGGTGAAGATCTGAGTATGTAGTTTTTGACCTTATATGGAACCTCCTATCTGAAAATTTAAAAATTCTTAAAAAATTCGTCCAAAATCTTGATGTCTCCAATCTCTTGTTTTGTACGTTTTTTCCACGTGTCTTGACATCCAATGTATCCCTGCAAAGTTTGGTGAAGATCTGAGTATGTAGTTTTTGACCTTATCTGGAACCTCCCATCTGAAAATTTGAAAATTCTTAAAAAATTCGACCAAAATCTTGATGTCTCCAATCTTTTGTTTTGTACGTTTTTTCCACGTGTCTTGACACATAATGTATCCATGCAAAGTTTGGTGAAGATCTGAGTATGTAGTTTTTGACCTTATATGGAACCTCCTATCTGAAAATTTGAAAATTCTTAAAAAATTCGTCCAAAATCTTGATGTCTCCAATCTCTTGTTTTGTACGTTTTTTCCACGTGTCTTGACATCCAATGTATCCCTGCAAAGTTTGGTGAAGATCTGAGTATGTAGTTTTTGACCTTATCTGGAACCTCCCATCTGAAAATTTGAAAATTCCAAAAAAATCCGTGCAAAATCTTGATGACCCCAATCTCTTGTTTTGTACGTTTTTTCCACGTGTCTTGACATCCAATGTATTCCTGCAATGTTTGGTGAAGATCTGAGTATGTAGTTTTTGAACTTATATGGAACCTCCTATCTGAAAATTTGAAAATTCTTAAAAAATTCGACCAAAATCTTGATGTTCCGAATCCTATGTTTTGTATGTTTTTTCCACGTGTCTTGACATCCAATGTATCCATGCAAAGTTTGGTGAAGATCTGAGTATGTAGTTTTTGACCTTATATTGAACCTCCCATCTGAAAATTTGAAAATTCTTAAAAAATTCGTCCAAAATCTTGATGACCCCAATCTCTTGTTTTGTACGTTTTTTCCACGTGTCTTGACATCCAAAGTATCCCTGCAAAGTTTGGTGAAGATCTGAGTATGTAGTTTTTGACCTTATATGGAACCTCCTTTCTGAAAATTTGAGAATTCTTAAAAAATTCGTCCAAAATCTTGATGTCTCCAATCTCTTGTTTTGTACGTTTTTTCCACGTGTCTTGACATCCAATGTATCCATGCAAAGTTTGGTGAAGATCTGAGTATGTCGTTTTTGACCTTATCTGGAACCTCCCATCTGAAAATTTGAAAATTCTTAAAAAATTCGTCGAAAATCTTGATGTCTCCAATCTTTTGTTTTGTACGTTTTTTCCACGTGTCTTGACATGCAAAGTATCCCTGCAACGTTTGGTGAAGATCTGAGTATGTAGTTTTTGACCTTATCTGGAACCTCCTATCTGAAAATTTGAAAATTCTTCAAAAATTCGTCGAAAATCTTGATGTCTCCAATCTCTTGTTTTGTACGTTTTTTCCACGTGTCTTGACATCCAATGTATTCCTGCAATGTTTGGTGGAGATCTGAGTATGTAGTTTTAGACCTTATCTGGAACCTCCTATCTGAAAATTTGAAAATTCTTAAAAAATTCGTCCAAAATCTTGATGTCTCCAATCTCTTGTTTTGTACGTTTTTTCCACGTGTCTCGACCTCCAATGGATCCCTGCAAAGTTTGGTGAAGATCTGAGTATGTCGTTTTTGACCTTATCTGGAACATCCTTTCTGAAAATTTGAAAATTCTTAAAAAATTCGTCGAAAATCTTGATGTCTCCAATCTCTTGTTTTGTACGTTTTTTCCACGTGTCTTGACATCCAATGTATCCCTGCAAAGTTTGGTGAAGATCTGAGTATGTAGTTTTTGACCTTATATGGAACCTCCTATCTGAAAATTTGAAAATTCTTAAAAAATTCGTCCAAAATCTTGATGTCTCCAATCTCTTGTTTTGTACGTTTTTTCCACGTGTCTCGACCTCCAATGGATCCCTGCAAAGTTTGGTGAAGATCTGAGTATGTCGTTTTTGACCTTATCTGGAACCTCCCATCTGAAAATTTGAAAATTCTTAAAAAATTCGTCGAAAATCTTGATGTCTCCGATCTCTTGTTTTGTACGTTTTTTCCACGTGTCTTGACATGCAAAGTATTCCTGCAAAGTTTGGTGAAGATCTGAGTATGTAGTTTTTGACCTCATCTGGAACCTCCTATCTGAAAATTTGAAAATTCTTAAAAAATTCGTCCAAAATCTTGATGTCTCCAATCTCTTGTTTTGTACGTTTTTTCCACGTGTCTTGACATCCAATGTATCCCTGCAATGTTTGGTGAAGATCTGAGTATGTAGTTTTTGACCTTATCTGGAACCTCCCATCTGAAAATTTGAAAATTCCTAAAAAATCCGTCCAAAATCTTGATGACCCCAATCTCTTGTTTTGTACTTTTTTTCCACGTGTCTCGACCTCCAATGTATCCCTGCAAAGTTTGGTGAAGATCTGAGTATGTAGTTTTTGACCTTATATGGAACCTCCTATCTGAAAATTTGAAAATTCTTAAAAAATTCGTCCAAAATCTTGATGTCACCAATCCTATGTTTTGTATGTTTTTTCCACGTGTCTTGACATCCAATGTATCCATGCAAAGTTTGGTGAAGATCTGAGTATGTAGTTTTTGACCTTATATGGAACCTCCTATCTGAAAATTTGAAAATTCTTAAAAAATTCGTCGAAAATCTTGATGTCTCCGATCTCTTGTTTTGTACGTTTTTTCCACGTGTCTTGACATGCAAAGTATTCCTGCAAAGTTTGGTGAAGATCTGAGTATGTAGTTTTTGACCTCATCTGGAACCTCCTATCTGAAAATTTGAAAATTCTTAAAAAATTTGTCCAAAATTTTGATGTCTCCAATCTCTTGTTTTGTACGTTTTTTCCACGTGTCTTGACATCCAATGTATCCCTGCAATGTTTGGTGAAGATCTGAGTATGTAGTTTTTGACCTTATCTGGAACCTCCCATCTGAAAATTTGAAAATTCCTAAAAAATCCGTCCAAAATCTTGATGACCCCAATCTCTTGTTTTGTACGTTTTTTCCACGTGTCTTGACATCCAATGTATCCCTGCAAAGTTTGGTGAAGATCTGAGTATGTAGTTTTTGACCTTATCTGGAACCTCCTATCTGAAAATTTGAAAATTCTTAAAAAATTCGTCCAAAATCTTGATGTCTCCAATCTCTTGTTTTGTACGTTTTTTCCACGTGTCTTGATATCCAATGTATCCCTGCAAAGTTTGGTGAAGATCTGAGTATGTCGTTTTTGACCTTATCTGGAACATCCTTTCTGAAAATTTGAAAATTGTTAAAAAATTCGTCCAAAATCTTGATGTCTCCAATCTCTTTTTTGTACGTTTTTTCCACGTGTCTTGACATCCAATGTATCCCTGCAAAGTTTGGTGAAGATCTGAGTATGTAGTTTTTGACCTTATCTGGAACCTCCCATCTGAAAATTTGAAAATTCTTAAAAAATTCGACCAAAATCTTGATGTCTCCAATCTTTTGTTTTGTACGTTTTTTCCACGTGTCTTGACACATAATGTATCCATGCAAAGTTTGGTGAAGATCTGAGTATGTAGTTTTTGACCTTATATGGAACCTCCTATCTGAAAATTTGAAAATTCTTAAAAAATTCGTCCAAAATCTTGATGTCTCCAATCTCTTGTTTTGTACGTTTTTTCCACGTGTCTTGACATCCAATGTATCCATGCAAAGTTTGGTGAAGATCTGAGTATGTAGTTTGTGACCTTATCTGGAACCTCCCATCTGAAAATTTGAAAATTCCTAAAAAATCCGTGCAAAATCTTGATGACCCCAATCTCTTGTTTTGTACGTTTTTTCCACGTGTCTTGACATCCAATGTATCCATGCAAAGTTTGGTGAAGATCTGAGTATGTCGTTTTTGACCTTATCTGGAACCTCCCTTCTGAAAATTTGAAAATTCTTAAAAAATTCGTCGAAAATCTTGATGTCTCCAATCTCTTGTTTTGTACGTTTTTTCCACGTGTCTTGACATGCAAAGTATCCCTGCAACGTTTGGTGAAGATCTGAGTATGTAGTTTTTGACCTTATCTGGAACCTCCTATCTGAAAATTTGAAAATTCTTCAAAAATTCGTCGAAAATCTTGATGTCTCCAATCTCTTGTTTTGTACGTTTTTTCCACGTGTCTTGACATCCAATGTATCCCTGCAATGTTTGGTGGAGATCTGAGTATGTAGTTTTTGACCTTATCTGGTACCTCCTATCAGAAAATTTGAAAATTCTTCAAAAATTCGTCCAAAATCTTGATGTCTCCAATCTCTTGTTTTGTACGTTTTTTCCACGTGTCTCGACCTCCAATGTATCCCTGCAAAGTTTGGTGAAGATCTGAGTATGTCGTTTTTGACCTTATCTGGAACATCCTTTCTGAAAATTTGAAAATTCTTAAAAAATTCGTCGAAAATCTTGATGTCTCCAATCTCTTGTTTTGTACGTTTTTTCCACGTGTCTTGACATCCAATGTATCCCTGCAAAGTTTGGTGAAGATCTGAGTATGTAGTTTTTGACCTTATATGGAACCTCCTTTCTGAAAATTTGAAAATTCTCAAAAAATTCGTCCATAATCTTGATGTCACCAATCCTATGTTTTGTATGTTTTTTCCACGTGTCTTGACATCCAATGTATCCATCCAAAGTTTGGTGAAGATCTGAGTATGTCGTTTTTGACCTTATCTGGAACCTCCCATCTGAAAATTTGAAAATTCTTAAAAAATTCGTCGAAAATCTTGATGTCTCCGATCTCTTGTTTTGTACGTTTTTTCCACGTGTCTTGACATGCAAAGTATTCCTGCAAAGTTTGGTGAAGATCTGAGTATGTAGTTTTTGACCTCATCTGGAACCTCCTATCTGAAAATTTGAAAATTCTTAAAAAATTCGTCCAAAATTTTGATGTCTCCAATCTCTTGTTTTGTACGTTTTTTCCACGTGTCTTGACATCCAATGTATCCCTGCAATGTTTGGTGAAGATCTGAGTATGTAGTTTTTGACCTTATCTGGAACCTCCCATCTGAAAATTTGAAAATTCCTAAAAAATCCGTCCAAAATCTTGATGACCCCAATCTCTTGTTTTGTACGTTTTTTCCACGTGTCTTGACATCCAATGTATCCCAGCAAAGTTTGGTGAAGATCTGAGTATGTCGTTTTTGACCTTATCTGGAACCTCCTATCTGAAAATTTGAAAATTCTTAAAAAATTCGTCCAAAATCTTGATGTCTCCAATCTCTTGTTTTGTACGTTTTTTCCACGTGTCTTGATATCCAATGTATCCCTGCAAAGTTTGGTGAAGATCTGAGTATGTCGTTTTTGACCTTATCTGGAACATCCTTTCTGAAAATTTGAAAATTGTTAAAAAATTCGTCCAAAATCTTGATGTCTCCAATCTCTTTTTTGTACGTTTTTTCCACGTGTCTTGACATCCAATGTATCCCTGCAAAGTTTGGTGAAGATCTGAGTATGTAGTTTTTGACCTTATCTGGAACCTCCCATCTGAAAATTTGAAAATTCTTAAAAAATTCGACCAAAATCTTGATGTCTCCAATCTTTTGTTTTGTACGTTTTTTCCACGTGTCTTGACACATAATGTATCCATGCAAAGTTTGGTGAAGATCTGAGTATGTAGTTTTTGACCTTATATGGAACCTCCTATCTGAAAATTTGAAAATTCTTAAAAAATTCGTCCAAAATCTTGATGTCTCCAATCTCTTGTTTTGTACGTTTTTTCCACGTGTCTTGACATCCAATGTATCCCTGCAAAGTTTGGTGAAGATCTGAGTATGTAGTTTTTGACCTTATCTGGAACCTCCCATCTGAAAATTTGAAAATTCCTAAAAAATCCGTGCAAAATCTTGATGACCCCAATCTCTTGTTTTGTACGTTTTTTCCACGTGTCTTGACATCCAATGTATCCATGCAAAGTTTGGTGAAGATCTGAGTATGTCGTTTTTGACCTTATCTGGAACCTCCCATCTGAAAATTTGAAAATTCTTAAAAAATTCGTCGAAAATCTTGATGTCTCCAATCTCTTGTTTTGTACGTTTTTTCCACGTGTCTTGACATGCAAAGTATCCCTGCAACGTTTGGTGAAGATCTGAGTATGTAGTTTTTGACCTTATCTGGAACCTCCTATCTGAAAATTTGAAAATTCTTCAAAAATTCGTCGAAAATCTTGATGTCTCCAATCTCTTGTTTTGTACGTTTTTTCCACGTGTCTTGACATCCAATGTATCCCTGCAATGTTTGGTGGAGATCTGAGTATGTAGTTTTTGACCTTATCTGGGACCTCCTATCAGAAAATTTGAAAATTCTTAAAAAATTCGTCCAAAATCTTGATGTCTCCAATCTCTTGTTTTGTACGTTTTTTCCACGTGTCTCGACCTCCAATGTATCCCTGCAAAGTTTGGTGAAGATCTAAGTATGTCGTTTTTGACCTTATCTGGAACATCCTTTCTGAAAATTTGAAAATTCTTAAAAAATTCGTCGAAAATCTTGATGTCTCCAATCTCTTGTTTTGTACGTTTTTTCCACGTGTCTTGACATCCAATGTATCCCTGCAAAGTTTGGTGAAGATCTGAGTATGTAGTTTTTGACTTTATATGGAACCTCCTTTCTGAAAATTTGAAAATTCTCAAAAAATTCGTCCATAATCTTGATGTCTCCAATCTCTTGTTTTGTACGTTTTTTCCACGTGTCTTGACATCCAATGTATCCCTGCAAAGTTTGGTGAAGATCTGAGTATGTAGTTTTTGACCTTATATGGAACCTCCTATCTGAAAATTTGAAAATTCTTAAAAAATTCGTCCAAAATCTTGATGTCACCAATCCTATGTTTTGTATGTTTTTTCCACGTGTCTTGACATCCAATGTATCCATGCAAAGTTTGGTGAAGATCTGAGTATGTCGTTTTTGACCTTATCTGGAACCTCCCATCTGAAAATTTGAAAATTCTTAAAAAATTCGTCCAAAATCTTGATGTCTCCAATCTCTTGTTTTGTACGTTTTTTCCACGTGTCTCGACCTCCAATGGATCCCTGCAAAGTTTGGTGAAGATCTGAGTATGTCGTTTTTGACCTTATCTGGAACCTCCCATCTGAAAATTTGAAAATTCTTAAAAAATTCGTCGAAAATCTTGATGTCTCCGATCTCTTGTTTTGTACGTTTTTTCCACGTGTCTTGACATGCAAAGTATTCCTGCAAAGTTTGGTGAAGATCTGAGTATGTAGTTTTTGACCTCATCTGGAACCTCCTATCTGAAAATTTGAAAATTCTTAAAAAATTCGTCCAAAATCTTGATGTCTCCAATCTCTTGTTTTGTACGTTTTTTCCACGTGTCTTGACATCCAATGTATCCCTGCAATGTTTGGTGAAGATCTGAGTATGTAGTTTTTGACCTTATCTGGAACCTCCCATCTGAAAATTTGAAAATTCCTAAAAAATCCGTCCAAAATCTTGATGACCCCAATCTCTTGTTTTGTACTTTTTTTCCACGTGTCTCGACCTCCAATGTATCCCTGCAAAGTTTGGTGAAGATCTGAGTATGTAGTTTTTGACCTTATATGGAACCTCCTATCTGAAAATTTGAAAATTCTTAAAAAATTCGTCCAAAATCTTGATGTCACCAATCCTATGTTTTGTATGTTTTTTCCACGTGTCTTGACATCCAATGTATCCATGCAAAGTTTGGTGAAGATCTGAGTATGTAGTTTTTGACCTTATATGGAACCTCCTATCTGAAAATTTGAAAATTCTTAAAAAATTCGTCGAAAATCTTGATGTCTCCGATCTCTTGTTTTGTACGTTTTTTCCACGTGTCTTGACATGCAAAGTATTCCTGCAAAGTTTGGTGAAGATCTGAGTATGTAGTTTTTGACCTCATCTGGAACCTCCTATCTGAAAATTTGAAAATTCTTAAAAAATTTGTCCAAAATTTTGATGTCTCCAATCTCTTGTTTTGTACGTTTTTTCCACGTGTCTTGACATCCAATGTATCCCTGCAATGTTTGGTGAAGATCTGAGTATGTAGTTTTTGACCTTATCTGGAACCTCCCATCTGAAAATTTGAAAATTCCTAAAAAATCCGTCCAAAATCTTGATGACCCCAATCTCTTGTTTTGTACGTTTTTTCCACGTGTCTTGACATCCAATGTATCCCTGCAAAGTTTGGTGAAGATCTGAGTATGTAGTTTTTGACCTTATCTGGAACCTCCTATCTGAAAATTTGAAAATTCTTAAAAAATTCGTCCAAAATCTTGATGTCTCCAATCTCTTGTTTTGTACGTTTTTTCCACGTGTCTTGATATCCAATGTATCCCTGCAAAGTTTGGTGAAGATCTGAGTATGTCGTTTTTGACCTTATCTGGAACATCCTTTCTGAAAATTTGAAAATTGTTAAAAAATTCGTCCAAAATCTTGATGTCTCCAATCTCTTTTTTGTACGTTTTTTCCACGTGTCTTGACATCCAATGTATCCCTGCAAAGTTTGGTGAAGATCTGAGTATGTAGTTTTTGACCTTATCTGGAACCTCCCATCTGAAAATTTGAAAATTCTTAAAAAATTCGACCAAAATCTTGATGTCTCCAATCTTTTGTTTTGTACGTTTTTTCCACGTGTCTTGACACATAATGTATCCATGCAAAGTTTGGTGAAGATCTGAGTATGTAGTTTTTGACCTTATATGGAACCTCCTATCTGAAAATTTGAAAATTCTTAAAAAATTCGTCCAAAATCTTGATGTCTCCAATCTCTTGTTTTGTACGTTTTTTCCACGTGTCTTGACATCCAATGTATCCATGCAAAGTTTGGTGAAGATCTGAGTATGTAGTTTGTGACCTTATCTGGAACCTCCCATCTGAAAATTTGAAAATTCCTAAAAAATCCGTGCAAAATCTTGATGACCCCAATCTCTTGTTTTGTACGTTTTTTCCACGTGTCTTGACATCCAATGTATCCATGCAAAGTTTGGTGAAGATCTGAGTATGTCGTTTTTGACCTTATCTGGAACCTCCCTTCTGAAAATTTGAAAATTCTTAAAAAATTCGTCGAAAATCTTGATGTCTCCAATCTCTTGTTTTGTACGTTTTTTCCACGTGTCTTGACATGCAAAGTATCCCTGCAACGTTTGGTGAAGATCTGAGTATGTAGTTTTTGACCTTATCTGGAACCTCCTATCTGAAAATTTGAAAATTCTTCAAAAATTCGTCGAAAATCTTGATGTCTCCAATCTCTTGTTTTGTACGTTTTTTCCACGTGTCTTGACATCCAATGTATCCCTGCAATGTTTGGTGGAGATCTGAGTATGTAGTTTTTGACCTTATCTGGTACCTCCTATCAGAAAATTTGAAAATTCTTCAAAAATTCGTCCAAAATCTTGATGTCTCCAATCTCTTGTTTTGTACGTTTTTTCCACGTGTCTCGACCTCCAATGTATCCCTGCAAAGTTTGGTGAAGATCTGAGTATGTCGTTTTTGACCTTATCTGGAACATCCTTTCTGAAAATTTGAAAATTCTTAAAAAATTCGTCGAAAATCTTGATGTCTCCAATCTCTTGTTTTGTACGTTTTTTCCACGTGTCTTGACATCCAATGTATCCCTGCAAAGTTTGGTGAAGATCTGAGTATGTAGTTTTTGACCTTATATGGAACCTCCTTTCTGAAAATTTGAAAATTCTCAAAAAATTCGTCCATAATCTTGATGTCACCAATCCTATGTTTTGTATGTTTTTTCCACGTGTCTTGACATCCAATGTATCCATCCAAAGTTTGGTGAAGATCTGAGTATGTCGTTTTTGACCTTATCTGGAACCTCCCATCTGAAAATTTGAAAATTCTTAAAAAATTCGTCGAAAATCTTGATGTCTCCGATCTCTTGTTTTGTACGTTTTTTCCACGTGTCTTGACATGCAAAGTATTCCTGCAAAGTTTGGTGAAGATCTGAGTATGTAGTTTTTGACCTCATCTGGAACCTCCTATCTGAAAATTTGAAAATTCTTAAAAAATTCGTCCAAAATTTTGATGTCTCCAATCTCTTGTTTTGTACGTTTTTTCCACGTGTCTTGACATCCAATGTATCCCTGCAATGTTTGGTGAAGATCTGAGTATGTAGTTTTTGACCTTATCTGGAACCTCCCATCTGAAAATTTGAAAATTCCTAAAAAATCCGTCCAAAATCTTGATGACCCCAATCTCTTGTTTTGTACGTTTTTTCCACGTGTCTTGACATCCAATGTATCCCAGCAAAGTTTGGTGAAGATCTGAGTATGTCGTTTTTGACCTTATCTGGAACCTCCTATCTGAAAATTTGAAAATTCTTAAAAAATTCGTCCAAAATCTTGATGTCTCCAATCTCTTGTTTTGTACGTTTTTTCCACGTGTCTTGATATCCAATGTATCCCTGCAAAGTTTGGTGAAGATCTGAGTATGTCGTTTTTGACCTTATCTGGAACATCCTTTCTGAAAATTTGAAAATTGTTAAAAAATTCGTCCAAAATCTTGATGTCTCCAATCTCTTTTTTGTACGTTTTTTCCACGTGTCTTGACATCCAATGTATCCCTGCAAAGTTTGGTGAAGATCTGAGTATGTAGTTTTTGACCTTATCTGGAACCTCCCATCTGAAAATTTGAAAATTCTTAAAAAATTCGACCAAAATCTTGATGTCTCCAATCTTTTGTTTTGTACGTTTTTTCCACGTGTCTTGACACATAATGTATCCATGCAAAGTTTGGTGAAGATCTGAGTATGTAGTTTTTGACCTTATATGGAACCTCCTATCTGAAAATTTGAAAATTCTTAAAAAATTCGTCCAAAATCTTGATGTCTCCAATCTCTTGTTTTGTACGTTTTTTCCACGTGTCTTGACATCCAATGTATCCCTGCAAAGTTTGGTGAAGATCTGAGTATGTAGTTTTTGACCTTATCTGGAACCTCCCATCTGAAAATTTGAAAATTCCTAAAAAATCCGTGCAAAATCTTGATGACCCCAATCTCTTGTTTTGTACGTTTTTTCCACGTGTCTTGACATCCAATGTATCCATGCAAAGTTTGGTGAAGATCTGAGTATGTCGTTTTTGACCTTATCTGGAACCTCCCATCTGAAAATTTGAAAATTCTTAAAAAATTCGTCGAAAATCTTGATGTCTCCAATCTCTTGTTTTGTACGTTTTTTCCACGTGTCTTGACATGCAAAGTATCCCTGCAACGTTTGGTGAAGATCTGAGTATGTAGTTTTTGACCTTATCTGGAACCTCCTATCTGAAAATTTGAAAATTCTTCAAAAATTCGTCGAAAATCTTGATGTCTCCAATCTCTTGTTTTGTACGTTTTTTCCACGTGTCTTGACATCCAATGTATCCCTGCAATGTTTGGTGGAGATCTGAGTATGTAGTTTTTGACCTTATCTGGGACCTCCTATCAGAAAATTTGAAAATTCTTAAAAAATTCGTCCAAAATCTTGATGTCTCCAATCTCTTGTTTTGTACGTTTTTTCCACGTGTCTCGACCTCCAATGTATCCCTGCAAAGTTTGGTGAAGATCTAAGTATGTCGTTTTTGACCTTATCTGGAACATCCTTTCTGAAAATTTGAAAATTCTTAAAAAATTCGTCGAAAATCTTGATGTCTCCAATCTCTTGTTTTGTACGTTTTTTCCACGTGTCTTGACATCCAATGTATCCCTGCAAAGTTTGGTGAAGATCTGAGTATGTAGTTTTTGACTTTATATGGAACCTCCTTTCTGAAAATTTGAAAATTCTCAAAAAATTCGTCCATAATCTTGATGTCTCCAATCTCTTGTTTTGTACGTTTTTTCCACGTGTCTTGACATCCAATGTATCCCTGCAAAGTTTGGTGAAGATCTGAGTATGTAGTTTTTGACCTTATATGGAACCTCCTATCTGAAAATTTGAAAATTCTTAAAAAATTCGTCCAAAATCTTGATGTCACCAATCCTATGTTTTGTATGTTTTTTCCACGTGTCTTGACATCCAATGTATCCATGCAAAGTTTGGTGAAGATCTGAGTATGTCGTTTTTGACCTTATCTGGAACCTCCCATCTGAAAATTTGAAAATTCTTAAAAAATTCGTCGAAAATCTTGATGTCTCCGATCTCTTGTTTTGTACGTTTTTTCCACGTGTCTTGACATGCAAAGTATTCCTGCAAAGTTTGGTGAAGATCTGAGTATGTAGTTTTTGACCTCATCTGGAACCTCCTATCTGAAAATTTGAAAATTCTTAAAAAATTCGTCCAAAATTTTGATGTCTCCAATCTCTTGTTTTGTACGTTTTTTCCACGTGTCTTGACATCCAATGTATCCCTGCAATGTTTGGTGAAGATCTGAGTATGTAGTTTTTGACCTTATCTGGAACCTCCCATCTGAAAATTTGAAAATTCCTAAAAAATCCGTCCAAAATCTTGATGACCCCAATCTCTTGTTTTGTACGTTTTTTCCACGTGTCTTGACATCCAATGTATCCCTGCAAAGTTTGGTGAAGATCTGAGTATGTAGTTTTTGACCTTATCTGGAACCTCCTATCTGAAAATTTGAAAATTCTTAAAAAATTCGTCCAAAATCTTGATGTCTCCAATCTCTTGTTTTGTACGTTTTTTCCACGTGTCTTGATATCCAATGTATCCCTGCAAAGTTTGGTGAAGATCTGAGTATGTCGTTTTTGACCTTATCTGGAACATCCTTTCTGAAAATTTGAAAATTGTTAAAAAATTCGTCCAAAATCTTGATGTCTCCAATCTCTTTTTTGTACGTTTTTTCCACGTGTCTTGACATCCAATGTATCCCTGCAAAGTTTGGTGAAGATCTGAGTATGTAGTTTTTGACCTTATCTGGAACCTCCCATCTGAAAATTTGAAAATTCTTAAAAAATTCGACCAAAATCTTGATGTCTCCAATCTTTTGTTTTGTACGTTTTTTCCACGTGTCTTGACACATAATGTATCCATGCAAAGTTTGGTGAAGATCTGAGTATGTAGTTTTTGACCTTATATGGAACCTCCTATCTGAAAATTTGAAAATTCTTAAAAAATTCGTCCAAAATCTTGATGTCTCCAATCTCTTGTTTTGTACGTTTTTTCCACGTGTCTTGACATCCAATGTATCCCTGCGAAGTTTGGTGAAGATCTGAGTATGTAGTTTTTGACCTTATCTGGAACCTCCCATCTGAAAATTTGAAAATTCCTAAAAAATCCGTGCAAAATCTTGATGACCCCAATCTCTTGTTTTGTACGTTTTTTCCACGTGTCTTGACATCCAATGTATTCCTGCAATGTTTGGTGAAGATCTGAGTATGTAGTTTTTGACCTTATATGGAACCTTCTATCTGAAAATTTGAAAATTCTTAAAAAATTCGACCAAAATCTTGATGTTCCGAATCCTATGTTTTGTATGTTTTTTCCACGTGTCTTGACATCCAATGTATCCATGCAAAGTTTGGTGAAGATCTGAGTATGTAGTTTTTGACCTTATCTGGAACCTCCCATCTGAAAATTTGAAAATTCTTAAAAAATTCGTCCAAAATCTTGATGACCCCAATCTCTTGTTTTGTACGTTTTTTCCACGTGTCTTGACATCCAAAGTATCCCTGCAAAGTTTGGTGAAGATCTGAGTATGTAGTTTTTGACCTTATATGGAACCTCCTTTCTGAAAATTTGAGAATTCTTAAAAAATTCGTCCAAAATCTTGATGTCTCCAATCTCTTGTTTTGTACGTTTTTTCCACGTGTCTTGACATCCAATGTATCCATGCAAAGTTTGGTGAAGATCTGAGTATGTCGTTTTTGACCTTATCTGGAACCTCCCATCTGAAAATTTGAAAATTCTTAAAAAATTCGTCGAAAATCTTGATGTCTCCAATCTCTTGTTTTGTACGTTTTTTCCACGTGTCTTGACATGCAAAGTATCCCTGCAACGTTTGGTGAAGATCTGAGTATGTAGTTTTTGACCTTATCTGGAACCTCCTATCTGAAAATTTGAAAATTCTTCAAAAATTCGTCGAAAATCTTGATGTCTCCAATCTCTTGTTTTGTACGTTTTTTCCACGTGTCTTGACATCCAATGTATTCCTGCAATGTTTGGTGGAGATCTGAGTATGTAGTTTTAGACCTTATCTGGAACCTCCTATCTGAAAATTTGAAAATTCTTCAAAAATTCGTCCAAAATCTTGATGTCTCCAATCTCTTGTTTTGTACGTTTTTTCCACGTGTCTCGACCTCCAATGGATCCCTGCAAAGTTTGGTGAAGATCTGAGTATGTCGTTTTTGACCTTATCTGGAACATCCTTTCTGAAAATTTGAAAATTCTTAAAAAATTCGTCGAAAATCTTGATGTCTCCAATCTCTTGTTTTGTACGTTTTTTCCACGTGTCTTGACATCCAATGTATCCCTGCAAAGTTTGGTGAAGATCTGAGTATGTAGTTTTTGACCTTATCTGGAACCTCCCATCTGAAAATTTGAAAATTCTTAAAATATTCGACCAATATCTTGATGTCTCCAATCTCTTGTTTTGTACGTTTTTTCCACGTGTCTTGACACATAATGTATCCATGCAAAGTTTGGTGAAGATCTGAGTATGTAGTTTTTGACCTTATATGGAACCTCCTATCTGAAAATTTAAAAATTCTTAAAAAATTCGTCCAAAATCTTGATGTCTCCAATCTCTTGTTTTGTACGTTTTTTCCACGTGTCTTGACATCCAATGTATCCCTGCAAAGTTTGGTGAAGATCTGAGTATGTAGTTTTTGACCTTATCTGGAACCTCCCATCTGAAAATTTGAAAATTCTTAAAAAATTCGACCAAAATCTTGATGTCTCCAATCTTTTGTTTTGTACGTTTTTTCCACGTGTCTTGACACATAATGTATCCATGCAAAGTTTGGTGAAGATCTGAGTATGTAGTTTTTGACCTTATATGGAACCTCCTATCTGAAAATTTGAAAATTCTTAAAAAAATCGTCCAAAATCTTGATGTCTCCAATCTCTTGTTTTGTACGTTTTTTCCACGTGTCTTGACATCCAATGTATCCCTGCAAAGTTTGGTGAAGATCTGAGTATGTAGTTTTTGATCTTATCTGGAACCTCCCATCTGAAAATTTGAAAATTCCTAAAAAATCCGTGCAAAATCTTGATGACCCCAATCTCTTGTTTTGTACGTTTTTTCCACGTGTCTTGACATCCAATGTATTCCTGCAATGTTTGGTGAAGATCTGAGTATGTAGTTTTTGACCTTATATGGAACCTCCTATCTGAAAATTTGAAAATTCTTAAAAAATTCGACCAAAATCTTGATGTTCCGAATCCTATGTTTTGTATGTTTTTTCCACGTGTCTTGACATCCAATGTATCCATGCAAAGTTTGGTGAAGATCTGAGTATGTAGTTTTTGACCTTATATTGAACCTCCCATCTGAAAATTTGAAAATTCTTAAAAAATTCGTCCAAAATCTTGATGTCTCCAATCTCTTGTTTTGTACGTTTTTTCCACGTGTCTCGACCTCCAATGGATCCCTGCAAAGTTTGGTGAAGATCTGAGTATGTCGTTTTTGACCTTATCTGGAACCTCCCATCTGAAAATTTGAAAATTCTTAAAAAATTCGTCCAAAATCTTGATGTTCCGAATCCTATGTTTTGTATGTTTTTTCCACGTGTCTTGACATCCAATGTATCCATGCAAAGTTTGGTGAAGATCTGAGTATGTAGTTTTTGACCTTATATTGAACCTCCCATCTGAAAATTTGAAAATTCTTAAAAAATTCGTCGAAAATCTTGATGTCTCCGATCTCTTGTTTTGTACGTTTTTTCCACGTGTCTTGACATGCAAAGTATTCCTGCAAAGTTTGGTGAAGATCTGAGTATGTAGTTTTTGACCTCATCTGGAACCTCCTATCTGAAAATTTGAAAATTCTTAAAAAATTCGTCCAAAATCTTGATGTCTCCAATCTCTTGTTTTGTACGTTTTTTCCACGTGTCTTGACATCCAATGTATCCCTGCAATGTTTGGTGAAGATCTGAGTATGTAGTTTTTGACCTTATCTGGAACCTCCCATCTGAAAATTTGAAAATTCCTAAAAAATCCGTCCAAAATCTTGATGACCCCAATCTCTTGTTTTTGTACTTTTTTTCCACGTGTCTCGACCTCCAATGTATCCCTGCAAAGTTTGGTGAAGATCTGAGTATGTAGTTTTTGACCTTATCTGGAACCTCCTATCTGAAAATTTGAAAATTCTTAAAAAATTCGTCCAAAATCTTGATGTCTCCAATCTCTTGTTTTGTACGTTTTTTCCACGTGTCTTGATATCCAATGTATCCCTGCAAAGTTTGGTGAAGATCTGAGTATGTCGTTTTTGACCTTATCTGGAACATCCTTTCTGAAAATTTGAAAATTGTTAAAAAATTCGTCCAAAATCTTGATGTCTCCAATCTCTTTTTTGTACGTTTTTTCCACGTGTCTTGACATTCAATGTATCCCTGCAAAGTTTGGTGAAGATCTGAGTATGTAGTTTTTGACCTTATCTGGAACCTCCCATCTGAAAATTTGAAAATTCTTAAAAAATTCGACCAAAATCTTGATGTCTCCAATCTTTTGTTTTGTACGTTTTTTCCACGTGTCTTGACACATAATGTATCCATGCAAAGTTTGGTGAAGATCTGAGTATGTAGTTTTTGACCTTATATGGAACCTAATATCTGAAAATTTGAAAATTCTTAAAAAATTCGTCCAAAATCTTGATGTCTCCAATCTCTTGTTTTGTACGTTTTTTCCACGTGTCTTGACATCCAATGTATCCCTGCAAAGTTTGGTGAAGATCTGAGTATGTAGTTTTTGACCTTATCTGGAACCTCCCATCTGAAAATTTGAAAATTCCTAAAAAATCCGTGCAAAATCTTGATGACCCCAATCTCTTGTTTTGTACGTTTTTTCCACGAGTCTTGACATCCAATGTATTCCAGCAATGTTTGGTGAAGATCTGAGTATGTAGTTTTTGACCTTATATGGAACCTCCTATCTGAAAATTTGAAAATTCTTAAAAAATTCGACCAAAATCTTGATGTTCCGAATCCTATGTTTTGTATGTTTTTTCCACGTGTCTTGACATCCAATGTATCCATGCAAAGTTTGGTGAAGATCTGAGTATGTAGTTTTTGACCTTATATTGAACCTCCCATCTGAAAATTTGAAAATTCTTAAAAAATTCGTCCAAAATCTTGATGACCCCAATCTCTTGTTTTGTACGTTTTTTCCACGTGTCTTGACATCCAAAGTATCCCTGCAAAGTTTGGTGAAGATCTGAGTATGTAGTTTTTGACCTTATATGGAACCTCCTTTCTGAAAATTTGAGAATTCTTAAAAAATTCGTCCAAAATCTTGATGTCTCCAATCTCTTGTTTTGTACGTTTTTTCCACGTGTCTTGACATCCAATGTATCCATGCAAAGTTTGGTGAAGATCTGAGTATGTCGTTTTTGACCTTATCTGGAACCTCCCATCTGAAAATTTGAAAATTCTTAAAAAATTCGTCGAAAATCTTGATGTCTCCAATCTTTTGTTTTGTACGTTTTTTCCACGTGTCTTGACATGCAAAGTATCCCTGCAACGTTTGGTGAAGATCTGAGTATGTAGTTTTTGACCTTATCTGGAACCTCCTATCTGAAAATTTGAAAATTCTTCAAAAATTCTTCGAAAATCTTGATGTCTCCAATCTCTTGTTTTGTACGTTTTTTCCACGTGTCTTGACATCCAATGTATTCCTGCAATATTTGGTGGAGATCTGAGTATGTAGTTTTAGACCTTATCTGGAACCTCCTATCTGAAAATTTGAAAATTCTTCAAAAATTCGTCCAAAATCTTGATGTCTCCAATCTCTTGTTTTGTACGTTTTTTCCACGTGTCTCGACCTCCAATGGATCCCTGCAAAGTTTGGTGAAGATCTGAGTATGTCGTTTTTGACCTTATCTGGAACATCCTTTCTGAAAATTTGAAAATTCTTAAAAAATTCGTCGAAAATCTTGATGTCTCCAATCTCTTGTTTTGTACGTTTTTTCCACGTGTCTTGACATCCAATGTATCCCTGCAAAGTTTGGTGAAGATCTGAGTATGTAGTTTTTGACCTTATCTGGAACCTCCCATCTGAAAATTTGAAAATTCTTAAAAAATTCGACCAAAATTTTGATGTCTCCAATCTTTTGTTTTGTACGTTTTTTCCACGTGTCTTGACACATAATGTATCCATGCAAAGTTTGGTGAAGATCTGAGTATGTAGTTTTTGACCTTATATGGAACCTCCTATCTGAAAATTTGAAAATTCTTAAAAAATTCATCCAAAATCTTGATGTCTCCAATCTCTTGTTTTGTACGTTTTTTCCACGTGTCTTGACATCCAATGTATCCCTGCAAAGTTTGGTGAAGATCTGAGTATGTAGTTTTTGACCTTATCTGGAACCTCCCATCTGAAAATTTGAAAATTCCTAAAAAATCCGTGCAAAATCTTGATGACCCCAATCTCTTGTTTTGTACGTTTTTTCCACGTGTCTTGACATCCAATGTATTCCTACAATGTTTGGTGAAGATCTGAGTATGTAGTTTTTGACCTTATATGGAACCTCCTATCTGAAAATTTGAAAATTCTTAAAAAATTCGACCAAAATCTTGATGTTCCGAATCCTATGTTTTGTATGTTTTTTCCACGTGTCTTGACATCCAATGTATCCATGCAAAGTTTGGTGAAGATCTGAGTATGTAGTTTTTGACCTTATATTGAACCTCCCATCTGAAAATTTGAAAATTCTTAAAAAATTCGTCCAAAATCTTGATGTCTCCAATCTCTTGTTTTGTACGTTTTTTCCACGTGTCTCGACCTCCAATGGATCCCTGCAAAGTTTGGTGAAGATCTGAGTATGTCGTTTTTGACCTTATCTGGAACCTCCCATCTGAAAATTTGAAAATTCTTAAAAAATTCGTCCAAAATCTTGATGTTCCGAATCCTATGTTTTGTATGTTTTTTCCACGTGTCTTGACATCCAATGTATCCATGCAAAGTTTGGTGAAGATCTGAGTATGTAGTTTTTGACCTTATATTGAACCTCCCATCTGAAAATTTGAAAATTCTTAAAAAATTCGTCGAAAATCTTGATGTCTCCGATCTCTTGTTTTGTACGTTTTTTCCACGTGTCTTGACATGCAAAGTATTCCTGCAAAGTTTGGTGAAGATCTGAGTATGTAGTTTTTGACCTCATCTGGAACCTCCTATCTGAAAATTTGAAAATTCTTAAAAAATTCGTCCAAAATCTTGATGTCTCCAATCTCTTGTTTTGTACGTTTTTTCCACGTGTCTTGACATCCAATGTATCCCTGCAATGTTTGGTGAAGATCTGAGTATGTAGTTTTTGACCTTATCTGGAACCTCCCATCTGAAAATTTGAAAATTCCTAAAAAATCCGTCCAAAATCTTGATGACCCCAATCTCTTGTTTTTGTACTTTTTTTCCACGTGTCTTGACATCCAATGTATCCCTGCAAAGTTTGGTGAAGATCTGAGTATGTAGTTTTTGACCTTATCTGGAACCTCCTATCTGAAAATTTGAAAATTCTTAAAAAATTCGTCCAAAATCTTGATGTCTCCAATCTCTTGTTTTGTACGTTTTTTCCACGTGTCTTGATATCCAATGTATCCCTGCAAAGTTTGGTGAAGATCTGAGTATGTCGTTTTTGACCTTATCTGGAACATCCTTTCTGAAAATTTGAAAATTGTTAAAAAATTCGTCCAAAATCTTGATGTCTCCAATCTCTTTTTTGTACGTTTTTTCCACGTGTCTTGACATCCAATGTATCCCTGCAAAGTTTGGTGAAGATCTGAGTATGTAGTTTTTGACCTTATCTGGAACCTCCCATCTGAAAATTTGAAAATTCTTAAAAAATTCGACCAAAATCTTGATGTCTCCAATCTTTTGTTTTGTACGTTTTTTCCACGTGTCTTGACACATAATGTATCCATGCAAAGTTTGGTGAAGATCTGAGTATGTAGTTTTTGACCTTATATGGAACCTCCTATCTGAAAATTTAAAAATTCTTAAAAAATTCGACCAATATCTTGATGTCTCCAATCTCTTGTTTTGTACGTTTTTTCCACGTGTCTTGACACATAATGTATCCATGCAAAGTTTGGTGAAGATCTGAGTATGTAGTTTTTGACCTTATATGGAACCTCCTATCTGAAAATTTAAAAATTCTTAAAAAATTCGTCCAAAATCTTGATGTCTCCAATCTCTTGTTTTGTACGTTTTTTCCACGTGTCTTGACATCCAATGTATCCCTGCAAAGTTTGGTGAAGATTTGAGTATGTAGTTTTTGACCTTATCTGGAACCTCCCATCTGAAAATTTGAAAATTCTTAAAAAATTCGACCAAAATCTTGATGTCTCCAATCTTTTGTTTTGTACGTTTTTTCCACGTGTCTTGACACATAATGTATCCATGCCAAGTTTGGTGAAGATCTGAGTATGTAGTTTTTGACCTTATATGGAACCTCCTATCTGAAAATTTGAAAATTCTTAAAAAATTCGTCCAAAATCTTGATGTCTCCAATCTCTTGTTTTGTACGTTTTTTCCACGTGTCTTGACATCCAATGTATCCCTGCAAAGTTTGGTGAAGATCTGAGTATGTAGTTTTTGACCTTATCTGGAACCTCCCATCTGAAAATTTGAAAATTCCTAAAAAATCCGTGCAAAATCTTGATGACCCCAATCTCTTGTTTTGTACGTTTTTTCCACGTGTCTTGACATCCAATTTATTCCTGCAATGTTTGGTGAAGATCTGAGTATGTAGTTTTTGACCTTATATGGAACCTCCTATCTGAAAATTTGAAAATTCTTAAAAAATTCGACCAAAATCTTGATGTTCCGAATCCTATGTTTTGTATGTTTTTTCCACGTGTCTTGACATCCAATGTATCCATGCAAAGTTTGGTGAAGATCTGAGTATGTAGTTTTTGACCTTATATTGAACCTCCCATCTGAAAATTTGAAAATTCTTAAAAAATTCGTCCAAAATCTTGATGACCCCAATCTCTTGTTTTGTACGTTTTTTCCACGTGTCTTGACATCCAAAGTATCCCTGCAAAGTTTGGTGAAGATCTGAGTATGTAGTTTTTGACCTTATATGGAACCTCCTTTCTGAAAATTTGAGAATTCTTAAAAAATTCGTCCAAAATCTTGATGTCTCCAATCTCTTGTTTTGTACGTTTTTTCCACGTGTCTTGACATCCAATGTATCCATGCAAAGTTTGGTGAAGATCTGAGTATGTCGTTTTTGACCTTATCTGGAACCTCCCATCTGAAAATTTGAAAATTCTTAAAAAATTCGTCGAAAATCTTGATGTCTCCAATCTTTTGTTTTGTACGTTTTTTCCACGTGTCTTGACATGCAAAGTATCCCTGCAACGTTTGGTGAAGATCTGAGTATGTAGTTTTTGACCTTATCTGGAACCTCCTATCTGAAAATTTGAAAATTCTTCAAAAATTCGTCCAAAATATTGATGTCTCCAATCTCTTGTTTTGTACGTTTTTTCCACGTGTCTTGACATCCAATGTATTCCTGCAATGTTTGGTGGAGATCTGAGTATGTAGTTTTAGACCTTATCTGGAACCTCCTACCTGAAAATTTGAAAATTCTTCAAAAATTCGTCCAAAATCTTGATGTCTCCAATCTCTTGTTTTGTACGTTTTTTCCACGTGTCTCGACCTCCAATGGATCCCTGCAAAGTTTGGTGAAGATCTGAGTATGTCGTTTTTGACCTTATCTGGAACATCCTTTCTGAAAATTTGAAAATTCTTAAAAAATTCGTCGAAAATCTTGATGTCTCCAATCTCTTGTTTTGTACGTTTTTTCCACGTGTCTTGACATCCAATGTATCCCTGCAAAGTTTGGTGAAGATCTGAGTATGTAGTTTTTGACCTTATATGGAACCTCCTATCTGAAAATTTGAAAATTCTTAAAAAATTCGTCCAAAATCTTGATGTCTCCAATCTCTTGTTTTGTACGTTTTTTCCACGTGTCTCGACCTCCAATGGATCCCTGCAAAGTTTGGTGAAGATCTGAGTATGTCGTTTTTGACCTTATCTGGAACCTCCCATCTGAAAATTTGAAAATTCTTAAAAAATTCGTCGAAAATCTTGATGTCTCCGATCTCTTGTTTTGTACGTTTTTTCCACGTGTCTTGACATGCAAAGTATTCCTGCAAAGTTTGGTGAAGATCTGAGTATGTAGTTTTTGACCTCATCTGGAACCTCCTATCTGAAAATTTGAAAATTCTTAAAAAATTCGTCCAAAATCTTGATGTCTCCAATCTCTTGTTTTGTACGTTTTTTCCACGTGTCTTGACATCCAATGTATCCCTGCAATGTTTGGTGAAGATCTGAGTATGTAGTTTTTGACCTTATCTGGAACCTCCCATCTGAAAATTTGAAAATTCCTAAAAAATCCGTCCAAAATCTTGATGACCCCAATCTCTTGTTTTGTACTTTTTTTCCACGTGTCTTGACATCCAATGTATCCCTGCAAAGTTTGGTGAAGATCTGAGTATGTAGTTTTTGATCTTATCTGGAACCTCCTATCTGAAAATTTGAAAATTCTTAAAAAATTCGTCCAAAATCTTGATGTCTCCAATCTCTTGTTTTGTACGTTTTTTCCACGTGTCTTGATATCCAATGTATCCCTGCAAAGTTTGGTGAAGATCTGAGTATGTAGTTTTTGATCTTATCTGGAACCTCCTATCTGAAAATTTGAAAATTCTTAAAAAATTCGTCCAAAATCTTGATGTCTCCAATCTCTTGTTTTGTACGTTTTTTCCACGTGTCTTGACATCCAATGTATTCCTGCAATGTTTGGTGGAGATCTGAGTATGTAGTTTTAGACCTTATCTGGAACCTCCTATCTGAAAATTTGAAAATTCTTCAAAAATTCGTCCAAAATCTTGATGTCTCCAATCTCTTGTTTTGTACGTTTTTTCCACGTGTCTCGACCTCCAATGGATCCCTGCAAAGTTTGGTGAAGATCTGAGTATGTCGTTTTTGACCTTATCTGGAACATCCTTTCTGAAAATTTGAAAATTCTTAAAAAATTCGTCGAAAATCTTGATGTCTCCAATCTCTTGTTTTGTACGTTTTTTCCACGTGTCTTGACATCCAATGTATCCCTGCAAAGTTTGGTGAAGATCTGAGTATGTAGTTTTTGACCTTATATGGAACCTCCTATCTGAAAATTTGAAAATTCTTAAAAAATTCGTCCAAAATCTTGATGTCTCCAATCTCTTGTTTTGTACGTTTTTTCCACGTGTCTCGACCTCCAATGGATCCCTGCAAAGTTTGGTGAAGATCTGAGTATGTCGTTTTTGACCTTATCTGGAACCTCCCATCTGAAAATTTGAAAATTCTTAAAAAATTCGTCGAAAATCTTGATGTCTCCGATCTCTTGTTTTGTACGTTTTTTCCACGTGTCTTGACATGCAAAGTATTCCTGCAAAGTTTGGTGAAGATCTGAGTATGTAGTTTTTGACCTTATATGGAACCTCCTATCTGAAAATTTGAAAATTCTTAAAAAATTCGTCCAAAATCTTGATGTCTCCAATCTCTTGTTTTGTACGTTTTTTTCACGTGTCTCGACCTCCAATGGATCCCTGCAAAGTTTGGTGAAGATCTGAGTATGTCGTTTTTGACCTTATCTGGAACCTCCCACCTGAAAATTTGAAAATTCTTAAAAAATTCGTCGAAAATCTTGATGTCTCCGATCTCTTGTTTTGTACGTTTTTTCCACGTGTCTTGACATGCAAAGTATTCCTGCAAAGTTTGGTGAAGATCTGAGTATGTAGTTTTTGACCTCATCTGGAACCTCCTATCTGAAAATTTGAAAATTCTTAAAAAATTCGTCCAAAATCTTGATGTCTCCAATCTCTTGTTTTGTACGTTTTTTCCACGTGTCTTGACATCCAATGTATCCCTGCAATGTTTGGTGAAGATCTGAGTATGTAGTTTTTGACCTTATCTGGAACCTCCCATCTGAAAATTTGAAAATTCCTAAAAAATCCGTCCAAAATCTTGATGACCCCAATCTCTTGTTTTGTACGTTTTTTCCACGTGTCTTGACATCCAATGTATCCCTGCAAAGTTTGGTGAAGATCTGAGTATGTAGTTTTTGATCTTATCTGGAACCTCCTATCTGAAAATTTGAAAATTCTTAAAAAATTCGTCCAAAATCTTGATGTCTCCAATCTCTTGTTTTGTACGTTTTTTCCACGTGTCTTGATATCCAATGTATCCCTGCAAAGTTTGGTGAAGATCTGAGTATGTCGTTTTTGACCTTATCTGGAACATCCTTTCTGAAAATTTGAAAATTGTTAAAAAATTCGTCCAAAATCTTGATGTCTCCTATCTCTTGTTTTGTACGTTTTTTCCACGTGTCTTGACATCCAATGTATCCCTGCAAAGTTTGGTGAAGATCTGAGTATGTAGTTTTTGATCTTATCTGGAACCTCCCATCTGAAAATTTGAAAATTCTTAAAAAATTCGACCAATATCTTGATGTCTCCAATCTCTTGTTTTGTACGTTTTTTCCACGTGTCTTGACACATAATGTATCCATGCAAAGTTTGGTGAAGATCTGAGTATGTAGTTTTTGACCTTATATGGAACCTCCTATCTGAAAATTTAAAAATTCTTAAAAAATTCGTCCAAAATCTTGATGTCTCCAATCTCTTGTTTTGTACGTTTTTTCCACGTGTCTTGACATCCAATGTATCCCTGCAAAGTTTGGTGAAGATCTGAGTATGTAGTTTTTGACCTTATCTGGAACCTCCCATCTGAAAATTTGAAAATTCCTAAAAAATCCGTCCAAAATCTTGATGACCCCAATCTCTTGTTTTGTACGTTTTTTCCACGTGTCTTGACATTCAATGTATCCCTGCAAAGTTTGGTGAAGATCTGAGTATGTAGTTTTTGACCTTATATGGAACCTCCTTTCTGAAAATTTGAAAATTCTTAAAAAATTCGTCCAAAATCTTGATGACCCCAATCTCTTGTTTTGTACGTTTTTTCCACGTGTCTTGACATCCAATGTATCCCTGCAAAGTTTGGTGAAGATCTGAGTTTGTAGTTTTTGACCTTATATGGAACCTCCTTTCTGAAAATTTGAGAATTCTTAAAAAATTCGTCCAAAATCTTGATGTCTCCAATCTCTTGTTTTGTACGTTTTTTCCACGTGTCTTGACATCCAATGTATCCATGCAAAGTTTGGTGAAGATCTGAGTATGTCGTTTTTGACCTTATCTGGAACCTCCCATCTGAAAATTTGAAAATTCTTAAAAAATTCGTCGAAAATCTTGATGTCTCCAATCTCTTGTTTTGTACGTTTTTTCCACGTGTCTTGACATGCAAAGTATCCCTGCAACGTTTGGTGAAGATCTGAGTATGTAGTTTTTGACCTTATCTGGAACCTCCTATCTGAAAATTTGAAAATTCTTCAAAAATTCGTCGAAAATCTTGATGTCTCCAATCTCTTGTTTTGTACGTTTTTTCCACGTGTCTAGACATCCAATGTATCCCTGCAATGTTTGGTTGAGATCTGAGTATGTAGTTTTTGACCTTATCTGGAACCTCCTATCTGAAAATTTGAAAATTCTTCAAAAATTCGTCCAAAATCTTGATGTCTCCAATCTCTTGTTTTGTACGTTTTTTCCACGTGTCTCGACCTCCAATGTATCCCTGCAAAGTTTGGTGAAGATCTGAGTATGTCGTTTTTGACCTTATCTGGAACATCCTTTCTGAAAATTTGAAAATTCTTAAAAAATTCGTCGAAAATCTTGATGTCTCCAATCTCTTGTTTTGTACGTTTTTTCCACGTGTCTTGACATCCAATGTATCCCTGCAAAGTTTGGTGAAGATCTGAGTATGTAGTTTTTGACCTTATATGGAACCTCCTATCTGAAAATTTGAAAATTCTTAAAAAATTCGTCCAAAATCTTGATGTCACCAATCCTATGTTTTGTATGTTTTTTCCACGTGTCTTGACATCCAATGTATCCATGCAAAGTTTGGTGAAGATCTGAGTATGTCGTTTTTGACCTTATCTGGAACCTCCCATCTGAAAATTTGAAAATTCTTAAAAAATTCGTCGAAAATCTTGATGTCTCCGATCTCTTGTTTTGTACGTTTTTTCCACGTGTCTTGACATGCAAAGTATTCCTGCAAAGTTTGGTGAAGATCTGACTATGTAGTTTTTGACCTCATCTGGAACCTCCTATCTGAAAATTTGAAAATTCTTTAAAAATTCGTCCAAAATATTGATGTCTCCAATCTCTTGTTTTGTACGTTCTTTCCACGTGTCTTGACATCCAATGTATCCCTGCAATGTTTGGTGAAGATCTGAGTATGTAGTTTTTGACCTTATCTGGAACCTCCCATCTGAAAATTTGAAAATTCCTAAAAAATCCGTCCAAAATCTTGATGACCCCAATCTCTTGTTTTGTACGTTTTTTCCACGTGTCTTGACATCCAATGTATCCCTGCAAAGTTTGGTGAAGATCTGAGTATGTAGTTTTTGACCTTATCTGGAACCTCCTATCTGAAAATTTGAAAATTCTTAAAAAATTCGTCCAAAATCTTGATGTCTCCAATCTCTTGTTTTGTACGTTTTTTCCACGTGTCTTGATATCCAATGTATCCCTGCAAAGTTTGGTGAAGATCTGAGTATGTCGTTTTTGACCTTATCTGGAACATCCTTTCTGAAAATTTGAAAATTGTTAAAAAATTCGTCCAAAATCTTGATGTCTCCAATCTCTTTTTTGTACGTTTTTTCCACGTGTCTTGACATCCAATGTATCCCTGCAAAGTTTGGTGAAGATCTGAGTATGTAGTTTTTGACCTTATCTGGAACCTCCCATCTGAAAATTTGAAAATTCTTAAAAAATTCGACCAAAATCTTGATGTCTCCAATCTTTTGTTTTGTACGTTTTTTCCACGTGTCTTGACACATAATGTATCCATGCAAAGTTTGGTGAAGATCTGAGTATGTCGTTTTTGACCTTATCTGGAACCTCCTATCTGAAAATTTGAAAATTCTTAAAAAATTCGTCCAAAATCTTGATGTCTCCAATCTCTTGTTTTGTACGTTTTTTCCACGTGTCTTGATATCCAATGTATCCCTGCAAAGTTTGGTGAAGATCTGAGTATGTTGTTTTTGACCTTATCTGGAACATCCTTTCTGAAAATTTGAAAATTGTTAAAAAATTCGTCCAAAATCTTGATGTCTCCTATCTCTTGTTTTGTACGTTTTTTCCACGTGTCTTGACATCCAATGTATCCCTGCAAAGTTTGGTGAAGATCTGAGTATGTAGTTTTTGACCTTATATGGAACCTCCCATCTGAAAATTTGAAAATTCTTAAAAAATTCGACCAATATCTTGATGTCTCCAATCTCTTGTTTTGTACGTTTTTTCCACGTGTCTTGACACATAATGTATCCATGCAAAGTTTGGTGAAGATCTGAGTATGTAGTTTTTGACCTTATATGGAACCTCCTATCTGAAAATTTAAAAATTCTTAAAAAATTCGTCCAAAATCTTGATGTCTCCAATCTCTTGTTTTGTACGTTTTTTCCACGTGTCTTGACATCCAATGTATCCCTGCAAAGTTTGGTGAAGATCTGAGTATGTAGTTTTTGACCTTATCTGGAACCTCCCATCTGAAAATTTGAAAATTCTTAAAAAATTCGACCAAAATCTTGATGTCTCCAATCTTTTGTTTTGTACGTTTTTTCCACGTGTCTTGACACATAATGTATCCATGCAAAGTTTGGTGAAGATCTGAGTATGTAGTTTTTGACCTTATATGGAACCTCCTATCTGAAAATTTGAAAATTCTTAAAAAATTCGTCCAAAATCTTGATGTCTCCAATCTCTTGTTTTGTACGTTTTTTCCACGTGTCTTGACATCCAATGTATCCCTGCAAAGTTTGGTGAAGATCTGAGTATGTAGTTTTTGACCTTATCTGGAACCTCCCATCTGAAAATTTGAAAATTCCAAAAAAATCCGTGCAAAATCTTGATGACCCCAATCTCTTGTTTTGTACGTTTTTTCCACGTGTCTTGACATCCAATGTATTCCTGCAATGTTTGGTGAAGATCTGAGTATGTAGTTTTTGAACTTATATGGAACCTCCTATCTGAAAATTTGAAAATTCTTAAAAAATTCGACCAAAATCTTGATGTTCCGAATCCTATGTTTTGTATGTTTTTTCCACGTGTCTTGACATCCAATGTATCCATGCAAAGTTTGGTGAAGATCTGAGTATGTAGTTTTTGACCTTATATTGAACCTCCCATCTGAAAATTTGAAAATTCTTAAAAAATTCGTCCAAAATCTTGATGACCCCAATCTCTTGTTTTGTACGTTTTTTCCACGTGTCTTGACATCCAAAGTATCCCTGCAAAGTTTGGTGAAGATCTGAGTATGTAGTTTTTGACCTTATATGGAACCTCCTTTCTGAAAATTTGAGAATTCTTAAAAAATTCGTCCAAAATCTTGATGTCTCCAATCTCTTGTTTTGTACGTTTTTTCCACGTGTCTTGACATCCAATGTATCCATGCAAAGTTTGGTGAAGATCTGAGTATGTCGTTTTTGACCTTATCTGGAACCTCCCATCTGAAAATTTGAAAATTCTTAAAAAATTCGTCGAAAATCTTGATGTCTCCAATCTTTTGTTTTGTACGTTTTTTCCACGTGTCTTGACATGCAAAGTATCCCTGCAACGTTTGGTGAAGATCTGAGTATGTAGTTTTTGACCTTATCTGGAACCTCCTATCTGAAAATTTGAAAATTCTTCAAAAATTCGTCGAAAATCTTGATGTCTCCAATCTCTTGTTTTGTACGTTTTTTCCACGTGTCTTGACATCCAATGTATTCCTGCAATGTTTGGTGGAGATCTGAGTATGTAGTTTTAGACCTTATCTGGAACCTCCTATCTGAAAATTTGAAAATTCTTAAAAAATTCGTCCAAAATCTTGATGTCTCCAATCTCTTGTTTTGTACGTTTTTTCCACGTGTCTCGACCTCCAATGGATCCCTGCAAAGTTTGGTGAAGATCTGAGTATGTCGTTTTTGACCTTATCTGGAACATCCTTTCTGAAAATTTGAAAATTCTTAAAAAATTCGTCGAAAATCTTGATGTCTCCAATCTCTTGTTTTGTACGTTTTTTCCACGTGTCTTGACATCCAATGTATCCCTGCAAAGTTTGGTGAAGATCTGAGTATGTAGTTTTTGACCTTATATGGAACCTCCTATCTGAAAATTTGAAAATTCTTAAAAAATTCGTCCAAAATCTTGATGTCTCCAATCTCTTGTTTTGTACGTTTTTTCCACGTGTCTCGACCTCCAATGGATCCCTGCAAAGTTTGGTGAAGATCTGAGTATGTCGTTTTTGACCTTATCTGGAACCTCCCATCTGAAAATTTGAAAATTCTTAAAAAATTCGTCGAAAATCTTGATGTCTCCGATCTCTTGTTTTGTACGTTTTTTCCACGTGTCTTGACATGCAAAGTATTCCTGCAAAGTTTGGTGAAGATCTGAGTATGTAGTTTTTGACCTCATCTGGAACCTCCTATCTGAAAATTTGAAAATTCTTAAAAAATTCGTCCAAAATCTTGATGTCTCCAATCTCTTGTTTTGTACGTTTTTTCCACGTGTCTTGACATCCAATGTATCCCTGCAATGTTTGGTGAAGATCTGAGTATGTAGTTTTTGACCTTATCTGGAACCTCCCATCTGAAAATTTGAAAATTCCTAAAAAATCCGTCCAAAATCTTGATGACCCCAATCTCTTGTTTTGTACTTTTTTTCCACGTGTCTCGACCTCCAATGTATCCCTGCAAAGTTTGGTGAAGATCTGAGTATGTAGTTTTTGACCTTATATGGAACCTCCTATCTGAAAATTTGAAAATTCTTAAAAAATTCGTCCAAAATCTTGATGTCACCAATCCTATGTTTTGTATGTTTTTTCCACGTGTCTTGACATCCAATGTATCCATGCAAAGTTTGGTGAAGATCTGAGTATGTAGTTTTTGACCTTATATGGAACCTCCTATCTGAAAATTTGAAAATTCTTAAAAAATTCGTCGAAAATCTTGATGTCTCCGATCTCTTGTTTTGTACGTTTTTTCCACGTGTCTTGACATGCAAAGTATTCCTGCAAAGTTTGGTGAAGATCTGAGTATGTAGTTTTTGACCTCATCTGGAACCTCCTATCTGAAAATTTGAAAATTCTTAAAAAATTTGTCCAAAATTTTGATGTCTCCAATCTCTTGTTTTGTACGTTTTTTCCACGTGTCTTGACATCCAATGTATCCCTGCAATGTTTGGTGAAGATCTGAGTATGTAGTTTTTGACCTTATCTGGAACCTCCCATCTGAAAATTTGAAAATTCCTAAAAAATCCGTCCAAAATCTTGATGACCCCAATCTCTTGTTTTGTACGTTTTTTCCACGTGTCTTGACATCCAATGTATCCCTGCAAAGTTTGGTGAAGATCTGAGTATGTAGTTTTTGACCTTATCTGGAACCTCCTATCTGAAAATTTGAAAATTCTTAAAAAATTCGTCCAAAATCTTGATGTCTCCAATCTCTTGTTTTGTACGTTTTTTCCACGTGTCTTGATATCCAATGTATCCCTGCAAAGTTTGGTGAAGATCTGAGTATGTCGTTTTTGACCTTATCTGGAACATCCTTTCTGAAAATTTGAAAATTGTTAAAAAATTCGTCCAAAATCTTGATGTCTCCAATCTCTTTTTTGTACGTTTTTTCCACGTGTCTTGACATCCAATGTATCCCTGCAAAGTTTGGTGAAGATCTGAGTATGTAGTTTTTGACCTTATCTGGAACCTCCCATCTGAAAATTTGAAAATTCTTAAAAAATTCGACCAAAATCTTGATGTCTCCAATCTTTTGTTTTGTACGTTTTTTCCACGTGTCTTGACACATAATGTATCCATGCAAAGTTTGGTGAAGATCTGAGTATGTAGTTTTTGACCTTATATGGAACCTCCTATCTGAAAATTTGAAAATTCTTAAAAAATTCGTCCAAAATCTTGATGTCTCCAATCTCTTGTTTTGTACGTTTTTTCCACGTGTCTTGACATCCAATGTATCCATGCAAAGTTTGGTGAAGATCTGAGTATGTAGTTTGTGACCTTATCTGGAACCTCCCATCTGAAAATTTGAAAATTCCTAAAAAATCCGTGCAAAATCTTGATGACCCCAATCTCTTGTTTTGTACGTTTTTTCCACGTGTCTTGACATCCAATGTATCCATGCAAAGTTTGGTGAAGATCTGAGTATGTCGTTTTTGACCTTATCTGGAACCTCCCTTCTGAAAATTTGAAAATTCTTAAAAAATTCGTCGAAAATCTTGATGTCTCCAATCTCTTGTTTTGTACGTTTTTTCCACGTGTCTTGACATGCAAAGTATCCCTGCAACGTTTGGTGAAGATCTGAGTATGTAGTTTTTGACCTTATCTGGAACCTCCTATCTGAAAATTTGAAAATTCTTCAAAAATTCGTCGAAAATCTTGATGTCTCCAATCTCTTGTTTTGTACGTTTTTTCCACGTGTCTTGACATCCAATGTATCCCTGCAATGTTTGGTGGAGATCTGAGTATGTAGTTTTTGACCTTATCTGGTACCTCCTATCAGAAAATTTGATAATTCTTCAAAAATTCGTCCAAAATCTTGATGTCTCCAATCTCTTGTTTTGTACGTTTTTTCCACGTGTCTCGACCTCCAATGTATCCCTGCAAAGTTTGGTGAAGATCTGAGTATGTCGTTTTTGACCTTATCTGGAACATCCTTTCTGAAAATTTGAAAATTCTTAAAAAATTCGTCGAAAATCTTGATGTCTCCAATCTCTTGTTTTGTACGTTTTTTCCACGTGTCTTGACATCCAATGTATCCCTGCAAAGTTTGGTGAAGATCTGAGTATGTAGTTTTTGACCTTATATGGAACCTCCTTTCTGAAAATTTGAAAATTCTCAAAAAATTCGTCCATAATCTTGATGTCACCAATCCTATGTTTTGTATGTTTTTTCCACGTGTCTTGACATCCAATGTATCCATCCAAAGTTTGGTGAAGATCTGAGTATGTCGTTTTTGACCTTATCTGGAACCTCCCATCTGAAAATTTGAAAATTCTTAAAAAATTCGTCGAAAATCTTGATGTCTCCGATCTCTTGTTTTGTACGTTTTTTCCACGTGTCTTGACATGCAAAGTATTCCTGCAAAGTTTGGTGAAGATCTGAGTATGTAGTTTTTGACCTCATCTGGAACCTCCTATCTGAAAATTTGAAAATTCTTAAAAAATTCGTCCAAAATTTTGATGTCTCCAATCTCTTGTTTTGTACGTTTTTTCCACGTGTCTTGACATCCAATGTATCCCTGCAATGTTTGGTGAAGATCTGAGTATGTAGTTTTTGACCTTATCTGGAACCTCCCATCTGAAAATTTGAAAATTCCTAAAAAATCCGTCCAAAATCTTGATGACCCCAATCTCTTGTTTTGTACGTTTTTTCCACGTGTCTTGACATCCAATGTATCCCAGCAAAGTTTGGTGAAGATCTGAGTATGTCGTTTTTGACCTTATCTGGAACCTCCTATCTGAAAATTTGAAAATTCTTAAAAAATTCGTCCAAAATCTTGATGTCTCCAATCTCTTGTTTTGTACGTTTTTTCCACGTGTCTTGATATCCAATGTATCCCTGCAAAGTTTGGTGAAGATCTGAGTATGTCGTTTTTGACCTTATCTGGAACATCCTTTCTGAAAATTTGAAAATTGTTAAAAAATTCGTCCAAAATCTTGATGTCTCCAATCTCTTTTTTGTACGTTTTTTCCACGAGTCTTGACATCCAATGTATCCCTGCAAAGTTTGGTGAAGATCTGAGTATGTAGTTTTTGACCTTATCTGGAACCTCCCATCTGAAAATTTGAAAATTCTTAAAAAATTCGACCAAAATCTTGATGTCTCCAATCTTTTGTTTTGTACGTTTTTTCCACGTGTCTTGACACATAATGTATCCATGCAAAGTTTGGTGAAGATCTGAGTATGTAGTTTTTGACCTTATATGGAACCTCCTATCTGAAAATTTGAAAATTCTTAAAAAATTCGTCCAAAATCTTGATGTCTCCAATCTCTTGTTTTGTACGTTTTTTCCACGTGTCTTGACATCCAATGTATCCCTGCAAAGTTTGGTGAAGATCTGAGTATGTAGTTTTTGACCTTATCTGGAACCTCCCATCTGAAAATTTGAAAATTCCTAAAAAATCCGTGCAAAATCTTGATGACCCCAATCTCTTGTTTTGTACGTTTTTTCCACGTGTCTTGACATCCAATGTATCCATGCAAAGTTTGGTGAAGATCTGAGTATGTCGTTTTTGACCTTATCTGGAACCTCCCATCTGAAAATTTGAAAATTCTTAAAAAATTCGTCGAAAATCTTGATGTCTCCAATCTCTTGTTTTGTACGTTTTTTCCACGTGTCTTGACATGCAAAGTATCCCTGCAACGTTTGGTGAAGATCTGAGTATGTAGTTTTTGACCTTATCTGGAACCTCCTATCTGAAAATTTGAAAATTCTTCAAAAATTCGTCGAAAATCTTGATGTCTCCAATCTCTTGTTTTGTACGTTTTTTCCACGTGTCTTGACATCCAATGTATCCCTGCAATGTTTGGTGGAGATCTGAGTATGTAGTTTTTGACCTTATCTGGGACCTCCTATCAGAAAATTTGAAAATTCTTAAAAAATTCGTCCAAAATCTTGATGTCTCCAATCTCTTGTTTTGTACGTTTTTTCCACGTGTCTCGACCTCCAATGTATCCCTGCAAAGTTTGGTGAAGATCTGAGTATGTCGTTTTTGACCTTATCTGGAACATCCTTTCTGAAAATTTGAAAATTCTTAAAAAATTCGTCGAAAATCTTGATGTCTCCAATCTCTTGTTTTGTACGTTTTTTCCACGTGTCTTGACATCCAATGTATCCCTGCAAAGTTTGGTGAAGATCTGAGTATGTAGTTTTTGACTTTATATGGAACCTCCTTTCTGAAAATTTGAAAATTCTCAAAAAATTCGTCCATAATCTTGATGTCTCCAATCTCTTGTTTTGTACGTTTTTTCCACGTGTCTTGACATCCAATGTATCCCTGCAAAGTTTGGTGAAGATCTGAGTATGTAGTTTTTGACCTTATATGGAACCTCCTATCTGAAAATTTGAAAATTCTTAAAAAATTCGTCCAAAATCTTGATGTCACCAATCCTATGTTTTGTATGTTTTTTCCACGTGTCTTGACATCCAATGTATCCATGCAAAGTTTGGTGAAGATCTGAGTATGTCGTTTTTGACCTTATCTGGAACCTCCCATCTGAAAATTTGAAAATTCTTAAAAAATTCGTCGAAAATCTTGATGTCTCCGATCTCTTGTTTTGTACGTTTTTTCCACGTGTCTTGACATGCAAAGTATTCCTGCAAAGTTTGGTGAAGATCTGAGTATGTAGTTTTTGACCTCATCTGGAACCTCCTATCTGAAAATTTGAAAATTCTTAAAAAATTCGTCCAAAATTTTGATGTCTCCAATCTCTTGTTTTGTACGTTTTTTCCACGTGTCTTGACATCCAATGTATCCCTGCAATGTTTGGTGAAGATCTGAGTATGTAGTTTTTGACCTTATCTGGAACCTCCCATCTGAAAATTTGAAAATTCCTAAAAAATCCGTCCAAAATCTTGATGACCCCAATCTCTTGTTTTGTACGTTTTTTCCACGTGTCTTGACATCCAATGTATCCCTGCAAAGTTTGGTGAAGATCTGAGTATGTAGTTTTTGACCTTATCTGGAACCTCCTATCTGAAAATTTGAAAATTCTTAAAAAATTCGTCCAAAATCTTGATGTCTCCAATCTCTTGTTTTGTACGTTTTTTCCACGTGTCTTGATATCCAATGTATCCCTGCAAAGTTTGGTGAAGATCTGAGTATGTCGTTTTTGACCTTATCTGGAACATCCTTTCTGAAAATTTGAAAATTGTTAAAAAATTCGTCCAAAATCTTGATGTCTCCAATCTCTTTTTTGTACGTTTTTTCCACGTGTCTTGACATCCAATGTATCCCTGCAAAGTTTGGTGAAGATCTGAGTATGTAGTTTTTGACCTTATCTGGAACCTCCCATCTGAAAATTTGAAAATTCTTAAAAAATTCGACCAAAATCTTGATGTCTCCAATCTTTTGTTTTGTACGTTTTTTCCACGTGTCTTGACACATAATGTATCCATGCAAAGTTTGGTGAAGATCTGAGTATGTAGTTTTTGACCTTATATGGAACCTCCTATCTGAAAATTTGAAAATTCTTAAAAAATTCGTCCAAAATCTTGATGTCTCCAATCTCTTGTTTTGTACGTTTTTTCCACGTGTCTTGACATCCAATGTATCCCTGCGAAGTTTGGTGAAGATCTGAGTATGTAGTTTTTGACCTTATCTGGAACCTCCCATCTGAAAATTTGAAAATTCCTAAAAAATCCGTGCAAAATCTTGATGACCCCAATCTCTTGTTTTGTACGTTTTTTCCACGTGTCTTGACATCCAATGTATTCCTGCAATGTTTGGTGAAGATCTGAGTATGTAGTTTTTGACCTTATATGGAACCTTCTATCTGAAAATTTGAAAATTCTTAAAAAATTCGACCAAAATCTTGATGTTCCGAATCCTATGTTTTGTATGTTTTTTCCACGTGTCTTGACATCCAATGTATCCATGCAAAGTTTGGTGAAGATCTGAGTATGTAGTTTTTGACCTTATATTGAACCTCCCATCTGAAAATTTGAAAATTCTTAAAAAATTCGTCCAAAATCTTGATGACCCCAATCTCTTGTTTTGTACGTTTTTTCCACGTGTCTTGACATCCAAAGTATCCCTGCAAAGTTTGGTGAAGATCTGAGTATGTAGTTTTTGACCTTATATGGAACCTCCTTTCTGAAAATTTGAGAATTCTTAAAAAATTCGTCCAAAATCTTGATGTCTCCAATCTCTTGTTTTGTACGTTTTTTCCACGTGTCTTGACATCCAATGTATCCATGCAAAGTTTGGTGAAGATCTGAGTATGTCGTTTTTGACCTTATCTGGAACCTCCCATCTGAAAATTTGAAAATTCTTAAAAAATTCGTCGAAAATCTTGATGTCTCCAATCTCTTGTTTTGTACGTTTTTTCCACGTGTCTTGACATGCAAAGTATCCCTGCAACGTTTGGTGAAGATCTGAGTATGTAGTTTTTGACCTTATCTGGAACCTCCTATCTGAAAATTTGAAAATTCTTCAAAAATTCGTCGAAAATCTTGATGTCTCCAATCTCTTGTTTTGTACGTTTTTTCCACGTGTCTTGACATCCAATGTATTCCTGCAATGTTTGGTGGAGATCTGAGTATGTAGTTTTAGACCTTATCTGGAACCTCCTATCTGAAAATTTGAAAATTCTTCAAAAATTCGTCCAAAATCTTGATGTCTCCAATCTCTTGTTTTGTACGTTTTTTCCACGTGTCTCGACCTCCAATGGATCCCTGCAAAGTTTGGTGAAGATCTGAGTATGTCGTTTTTGACCTTATCTGGAACATCCTTTCTGAAAATTTGAAAATTCTTAAAAAATTCGTCGAAAATCTTGATGTCTCCAATCTCTTGTTTTGTACGTTTTTTCCACGTGTCTTGACATCCAATGTATCCCTGCAAAGTTTGGTGAAGATCTGAGTATGTAGTTTTTGACCTTATCTGGAAACTCCCATCTGAAAATTTGAAAATTCTTAAAATATTCGACCAATATCTTGATGTCTCCAATCTCTTGTTTTGTACGTTTTTTCCACGTGTCTTGACACATAATGTATCCATGCAAAGTTTGGTGAAGATCTGAGTATGTAGTTTTTGACCTTATATGGAACCTCCTATCTGAAAATTTAAAAATTCTTAAAAAATTCGTCCAAAATCTTGATGTCTCCAATCTCTTGTTTTGTACGTTTTTTCCACGTGTCTTGACATCCAATGTATCCCTGCAAAGTTTGGTGAAGATCTGAGTATGTAGTTTTTGACCTTATCTGGAACCTCCCATCTGAAAATTTGAAAATTCTTAAAAAATTCGACCAAAATCTTGATGTCTCCAATCTTTTGTTTTGTACGTTTTTTCCACGTGTCTTGACACATAATGTATCCATGCAAAGTTTGGTGAAGATCTGAGTATGTAGTTTTTGACCTTATATGGAACCTCCTATCTGAAAATTTGAAAATTCTTAAAAAATTCGTCCAAAATCTTGATGTCTCCAATCTCTTGTTTTGTACGTTTTTTCCACGTGTCTTGACATCCAATGTATCCCTGCAAAGTTTGGTGAAGATCTGAGTATGTAGTTTTTGACCTTATCTGGAACCTCCCATCTGAAAATTTGAAAATTCCTAAAAAATCCGTGCAAAATCTTGATGACCCCAATCTCTTGTTTTGTACGTTTTTTCCACGTGTCTTGACATCCAATGTATTCCTGCAATGTTTGGTGAAGATCTGAGTATGTAGTTTTTGACCTTATATGGAACCTCCTATCTGAAAATTTGAAAATTCTTAAAAAATTCGACCAAAATCTTGATGTTCCGAATCCTATGTTTTGTATGTTTTTTCCACGTGTCTTGACATCCAATGTATCCATGCAAAGTTTGGTGAAGATCTGAGTATGTAGTTTTTGACCTTATATTGAACCTCCCATCTGAAAATTGAAAAATTCTTAAAAAATTCGTCCAAAATCTTGATGACCCCAATCTCTTGTTTTGTACGTTTTTTCCACGTGTCTTGACATCCAAAGTATCCCTGCAAAGTTTGGTGAAGATCTGAGTATGTAGTTTTTGACCTTATATGGAACCTCCTTTCTGAAAATTTGAGAATTCTTAAAAAATTCGTCCAAAATCTTGATGTCTCCAATCTCTTGTTTTGTACGTTTTTTCCACGTGTCTTGACATCCAATGTATCCATGCAAAGTTTGGTGAAGATCTGAGTATGTCGTTTTTGACCTTATCTGGAACCTCCCATCTGAAAATTTGAAAATTCTTAAAAAATTCGTCGAAAATCTTGATGTCTCCAATCTTTTGTTTTGTACGTTTTTTCCACGTGTCTTGACATGCAAAGTATCCCTGCAACGTTTGGTGAAGATCTGAGTATGTAGTTTTTGACCTTATCTGGAACCTCCTATCTGAAAATTTGAAAATTCTTCAAAAATTCGTCGAAAATCTTGATGTCTCCAATCTCTTGTTTTGTACGTTTTTTCCACGTGTCTTGACATCCAATGTATTCCTGCAATGTTTGGTGGAGATCTGAGTATGTAGTTTTAGACCTTATCTGGAACCTCCTATCTGAAAATTTGAAAATTCTTCAAAAATTCGTCCAAAATCTTGATGTCTACAATCTCTTGTTTTGTACGTTTTTTCCACGTGTCTCGACCTCCAATGGATCCCTGCAAAGTTTGGTGAAGATCTGAGTATGTCGTTTTTGACCTTATCTGGAACATCCTTTCTGAAAATTTGAAAATTCTTAAAAAATTCGTCGAAAATCTTGATGTCTCCAATCTCTTGTTTTGTACGTTTTTTCCACGTGTCTTGACATCCAATGTATCCCTGCAAAGTTTGGTGAAGATCTGAGTATGTAGTTTTTGACCTTATCTGGAACCTCCCATCTGAAAATTTGAAAATTCTTAAAATATTCGACCAATATCTTGATGTCTCCAATCTCTTGTTTTGTACGTTTTTTCCACGTGTCTTGACACATAATGTATCCATGCAAAGTTTGGTGAAGATCTGAGTATGTAGTTTTTGACCTTATATGGAACCTCCTATCTGAAAATTTAAAAATTCTTAAAAAATTCGTCCAAAATCTTGATGTCTCCAATCTCTTGTTTTGTACGTTTTTTCCACGTGTCTTGACATCCAATGTATCCCTGCAAAGTTTGGTGAAGATCTGAGTATGTAGTTTTTGACCTTATCTGGAACCTCCCATCTGAAAATTTGAAAATTCTTAAAAAATTCGACCAAAATCTTGATGTCTCCAATCTTTTGTTTTGTACGTTTTTTCCACGTGTCTTGACACATAATGTATCCATGCAAAGTTTGGTGAAGATCTGAGTATGTAGTTTTTGACCTTATATGGAACCTCCTATCTGAAAATTTGAAAATTCTTAAAAAAATCGTCCAAAATCTTGATGTCTCCAATCTCTTGTTTTGTACGTTTTTTCCACGTGTCTTGACATCCAATGTATCCCTGCAAAGTTTGGTGAAGATCTGAGTATGTAGTTTTTGACCTTATCTGGAACCTCCCATCTGAAAATTTGAAAATTCCTAAAAAATCCGTGCAAAATCTTGATGACCCCAATCTCTTGTTTTGTACGTTTTTTCCACGTGTCTTGACATCCAATGTATTCCTGCAATGTTTGGTGAAGATCTGAGTATGTAGTTTTTGACCTTATATGGAACCTCCTATCTGAAAATTTGAAAATTCTTAAAAAATTCGACCAAAATCTTGATGTTCCGAATCCTATGTTTTGTATGTTTTTTCCACGTGTCTTGACATCCAATGTATCCATGCAAAGTTTGGTGAAGATCTGAGTATGTAGTTTTTGACCTTATATTGAACCTCCCATCTGAAAATTCTTAAAAAATTCGTCCAAAATCTTGATGTCTCCAATCTCTTGTTTTGTACGTTTTTTCCACGTGTCTCGACCTCCAATGGATCCCTGCAAAGTTTGGTGAAGATCTGAGTATGTCGTTTTTGACCTTATCTGGAACCTCCCATCTGAAAATTTGAAAATTCTTAAAAAATTCGTCCAAAATCTTGATGTTCCGAATCCTATGTTTTGTATGTTTTTTCCACGTGTCTTGACATCCAATGTATCCATGCAAAGTTTGGTGAAGATCTGAGTATGTAGTTTTTGACCTTATATTGAACCTCCCATCTGAAAATTTGAAAATTCTTAAAAAATTCGTCGAAAATCTTGATGTCTCCGATCTCTTGTTTTGTACGTTTTTTCCACGTGTCTTGACATGCAAAGTATTCCTGCAAAGTTTGGTGAAGATCTGAGTATGTAGTTTTTGACCTCATCTGGAACCTCCTATCTGAAAATTTGAAAATTCTTAAAAAATTCGTCCAAAATCTTGATGTCTCCAATCTCTTGTTTTGTACGTTTTTTCCACGTGTCTTGATATCCAATGTATCCCTGCAAAGTTTGGTGAAGATCTGAGTATGTCGTTTTTGACCTTATCTGGAACATCCTTTCTGAAAATTTGAAAATTGTTAAAAAATTCGTCCAAAATCTTGATGTCTCCAATCTCTTTTTTGTACGTTTTTTCCACGTGTCTTGACATTCAATGTATCCCTGCAAAGTTTGGTGAAGATCTGAGTATGTAGTTTTTGACCTTATCTGGAACCTCCCATCTGAAAATTTGAAAATTCTTAAAAAATTCGACCAAAATCTTGATGTCTCCAATCTTTTGTTTTGTACGTTTTTTCCACGTGTCTTGACACATAATGTATCCATGCAAAGTTTGGTGAAGATCTGAGTATGTAGTTTTTGACCTTATATGGAACCTAATATCTGAAAATTTGAAAATTCTTAAAAAATTCGTCCAAAATCTTGATGTCTCCAATCTCTTGTTTTGTACGTTTTTTCCACGTGTCTTGACATCCAATGTATCCCTGCAAAGTTTGGTGAAGATCTGAGTATGTAGTTTTTGACCTTATCTGGAACCTCCCATCTGAAAATTTGAAAATTCCTAAAAAATCCGTGCAAAATCTTGATGACCCCAATCTCTTGTTTTGTACGTTTTTTCCACGTGTCTTGACATCCAATGTATTCCTGCAATGTTTGGTGAAGATCTGAGTATGTAGTTTTTGACCTTATATGGAACCTCCTATCTGAAAATTTGAAAATTCTTAAAAAATTCGACCAAAATCTTGATGTTCCGAATCCTATGTTTTGTATGTTTTTTCCACGTGTCTTGACATCCAATGTATCCATGCAAAGTTTGGTGAAGATCTGAGTATGTAGTTTTTGACCTTATATTGAACCTCCCATCTGAAAATTTGAAAATTCTTAAAAAATTCGTCCAAAATCTTGATGACCCCAATCTCTTGTTTTGTACGTTTTTTCCACGTGTCTTGACATCCAAAGTATCCCTGCAAAGTTTGGTGAAGATCTGAGTATGTAGTTTTTGACCTTATATGGAACCTCCTTTCTGAAAATTTGAGAATTCTTAAAAAATTCGTCCAAAATCTTGATGTCTCCAATCTCTTGTTTTGTACGTTTTTTCCACGTGTCTTGACATCCAATGTATCCATGCAAAGTTTGGTGAAGATCTGAGTATGTCGTTTTTGACCTTATCTGGAACCTCCCATCTGAAAATTTGAAAATTCTTAAAAAATTCGTCGAAAATCTTGATGTCTCCAATCTTTTGTTTTGTACGTTTTTTCCACGTGTCTTGACATGCAAAGTATCCCTGCAACGTTTGGTGAAGATCTGAGTATGTAGTTTTTGACCTTATCTGGAACCTCCTATCTGAAAATTTGAAAATTCTTCAAAAATTCTTCGAAAATCTTGATGTCTCCAATCTCTTGTTTTGTACGTTTTTTCCACGTGTCTTGACATCCAATGTATTCCTGCAATATTTGGTGGAGATCTGAGTATGTAGTTTTAGACCTTATCTGGAACCTCCTATCTGAAAATTTGAAAATTCTTCAAAAATTCGTCCAAAATCTTGATGTCTCCAATCTCTTGTTTTGTACGTTTTTTCCACGTGTCTCGACCTCCAATGGATCCCTGCAAAGTTTGGTGAAGATCTGAGTATGTCGTTTTTGACCTTATCTGGAACATCCTTTCTGAAAATTTGAAAATTCTTAAAAAATTCGTCGAAAATCTTGATGTCTCCAATCTCTTGTTTTGTACGTTTTTTCCACGTGTCTTGACATCCAATGTATCCCTGCAAAGTTTGGTGAAGATCTGAGTATGTAGTTTTTGACCTTATCTGGAACCTCCCATCTGAAAATTTGAAAATTCTTAAAAAATTCGACCAAAATTTTGATGTCTCCAATCTTTTGTTTTGTACGTTTTTTCCACGTGTCTTGACACATAATGTATCCATGCAAAGTTTGGTGAAGATCTGAGTATGTAGTTTTTGACCTTATATGGAACCTCCTATCTGAAAATTTGAAAATTCTTAAAAAATTCGTCCAAAATCTTGATGTCTCCAATCTCTTGTTTTGTACGTTTTTTCCACGTGTCTTGACATCCAATGTATCCCTGCAAAGTTTGGTGAAGATCTGAGTATGTAGTTTTTGACCTTATCTGGAACCTCCCATCTGAAAATTTGAAAATTCCTAAAAAATCCGTGCAAAATCTTGATGACCCCAATCTCTTGTTTTGTACGTTTTTTCCACGTGTCTTGACATCCAATGTATTCCTGCAATGTTTGGTGAAGATCTGAGTATGTAGTTTTTGACCTTATATGGAACCTCCTATCTGAAAATTTGAAAATTCTTAAAAAATTCGACCAAAATCTTGATGTTCCGAATCCTATGTTTTGTATGTTTTTTCCACGTGTCTTGACATCCAATGTATCCATGCAAAGTTTGGTGAAGATCTGAGTATGTAGTTTTTGACCTTATATTGAACCTCCCATCTGAAAATTTGAAAATTCTTAAAAAATTCGTCCAAAATCTTGATGTCTCCAATCTCTTGTTTTGTACGTTTTTTCCACGTGTCTCGACCTCCAATGGATCCCTGCAAAGTTTGGTGAAGATCTGAGTATGTCGTTTTTGACCTTATCTGGAACCTCCCATCTGAAAATTTGAAAATTCTTAAAAAATTCGTCCAAAATCTTGATGTTCCGAATCCTATGTTTTGTATGTTTTTTCCACGTGTCTTGACATCCAATGTATCCATGCAAAGTTTGGTGAAGATCTGAGTATGTAGTTTTTGACCTTATATTGAACCTCCCATCTGAAAATTTGAAAATTCTTAAAAAATTCGTCGAAAATCTTGATGTCTCCGATCTCTTGTTTTGTACGTTTTTTCCACGTGTCTTGACATGCAAAGTATTCCTGCAAAGTTTGGTGAAGATCTGAGTATGTAGTTTTTGACCTCATCTGGAACCTCCTATCTGAAAATTTGAAAATTCTTAAAAAATTCGTCCAAAATCTTGATGTCTCCAATCTCTTGTTTTGTACGTTTTTTCCACGTGTCTTGACATCCAATGTATCCCTGCAATGTTTGGTGAAGATCTGAGTATGTAGTTTTTGACCTTATCTGGAACCTCCCATCTGAAAATTTGAAAATTCCTAAAAAATCCGTCCAAAATCTTGATGACCCCAATCTCTTGTTTTTGTACTTTTTTTCCACGTGTCTCGACCTCCAATGTATCCCTGCAAAGTTTGGTGAAGATCTGAGTATGTAGTTTTTGACCTTATCTGGAACCTCCTATCTGAAAATTTGAAAATTCTTAAAAAATTCGTCCAAAATCTTGATGTCTCCAATCTCTTGTTTTGTACGTTTTTTCCACGTGTCTTGATATCCAATGTATCCCTGCAAAGTTTGGTGAAGATCTGAGTATGTCGTTTTTGACCTTATCTGGAACATCCTTTCTGAAAATTTGAAAATTGTTAAAAAATTCGTCCAAAATCTTGATGTCTCCAATCTCTTTTTTGTACGTTTTTTCCACGTGTCTTGACATCCAATGTATCCCTGCAAAGTTTGGTGAAGATCTGAGTATGTAGTTTTTGACCTTATCTGGAACCTCCCATCTGAAAATTTGAAAATTCTTAAAAAATTCGACCAAAATCTTGATGTCTCCAATCTTTTGTTTTGTACGTTTTTTCCACGTGTCTTGACACATAATGTATCCATGCAAAGTTTGGTGAAGATCTGAGTATGTAGTTTTTGACCTTATATGGAACCTAATATCTGAAAATTTGAAAATTCTTAAAAAATTCGTCCAAAATCTTGATGTCTCCAATCTTTGTTTTGTACGTTTTTTCCACGTGTCTTGACATCCAATGTATCCCTGCAAAGTTTGGTGAAGATCTGAGTATGTAGTTTTTGACCTTATCTGGAACCTCCCATCTGAAAATTTGAAAATTCCTAAAAAATCCGTGCAAAATCTTGATGACCCCAATCTCTTGTTTTGTACGTTTTTTCCACGTGTCTTGACATCCAATGTATTCCTGCAATGTTTGGTGAAGATCTGAGTATGTAGTTTTTGACCTTATATGGAACCTCCTATCTGAAAATTTGAAAATTCTTAAAAAATTCGACCAAAATCTTGATGTTCCGAATCCTATGTTTTGTATGTTTTTTCCACGTGTCTTGACATCCAATGTATCCATGCAAAGTTTGGTGAAGATCTGAGTATGTAGTTTTTGACCTTATATTGAACCTCCCATCTGAAAATTTGAAAATTCTTAAAAAATTCGTCCAAAATCTTGATGACCCCAATCTCTTGTTTTGTACGTTTTTTCCACGTGTCTTGACATCCAAAGTATCCCTGCAAAGTTTGGTGAAGATCTGAGTATGTAGTTTTTGACCTTATATGGAACCTCCTTTCTGAAAATTTGAGAATTCTTAAAAAATTCGTCCAAAATCTTGATGTCTCCAATCTCTTGTTTTGTACGTTTTTTCCACGTGTCTTGACATCCAATGTATCCATGCAAAGTTTGGTGAAGATCTGAGTATGTCGTTTTTGACCTTATCTGGAACCTCCCATCTGAAAATTTGAAAATTCTTAAAAAATTCGTCGAAAATCTTGATGTCTCCAATCTTTTGTTTTGTACGTTTTTTCCACGTGTCTTGACATGCAAAGTATCCCTGCAACGTTTGGTGAAGATCTGAGTATGTAGTTTTTGACCTTATCTGGAACCTCCTATCTGAAAATTTGAAAATTCTTCAAAAATTCTTCGAAAATCTTGATGTCTCCAATCTCTTGTTTTGTACGTTTTTTCCACGTGTCTTGACATCCAATGTATTCCTGCAATATTTGGTGGAGATCTGAGTATGTAGTTTTAGACCTTATCTGGAACCTCCTATCTGAAAATTTGAAAATTCTTCAAAAATTCGTCCAAAATCTTGATGTCTCCAATCTCTTGTTTTGTACGTTTTTTCCACGTGTCTCGACCTCCAATGGATCCCTGCAAAGTTTGGTGAAGATCTGAGTATGTCGTTTTTGACCTTATCTGGAACATCCTTTCTGAAAATTTGAAAATTCTTAAAAAATTTGTCGAAAATCTTGATGTCTCCAATCTCTTGTTTTGTACGTTTTTTCCACGTGTCTTAACATCCAATGTATCCCTGCAAAGTTTGGTGAAGATCTGAGTATGTAGTTTTTGACCTTATCTGGAACCTCCCATCTGAAAATTTGAAAATTCTTAAAAAATTCGACCAAAATCTTGATGTCTCCAATCTTTTGTTTTGTACGTTTTTTCCACGTGTCTTGACACATAATGTATCCATGCAAAGTTTGGTGAAGATCTGAGTATGTAGTTTTTGACCTTATATGGAACCTCCTATCTGAAAATTTGAAAATTCTTAAAAAATTCGTCCAAAATCTTGATGTCTCCAATCTCTTGTTTTGTACGTTTTTTCCACGTGTCTTGACATCCAATATATCCCTGCAAAGTTTGGTGAAGATCTGAGTATGTAGTTTTTGACCTTATCTGGAACCTCCCATCTGAAAATTTGAAAATTCCTAAAAAATCCGTGCAAAATCTTGATGACCCCAATCTCTTGTTTTGTACGTTTTTTCCACGTGTCTTGACATCCAATGTATTCCTGCAATGTTTGGTGAAGATCTGAGTATGTAGTTTTTGACCTTATATGGAACCTCCTATCTGAAAATTTGAAAATTCTTAAAAAATTCGACCAAAATCTTGATGTTCCGAATCCTATGTTTTGTATGTTTTTTCCACGTGTCTTGACATCCAATGTATCCATGCAAAGTTTGGTGAAGATCTGAGTATGTAGTTTTTGACCTTATATTGAACCTCCCATCTGAAAATTTGAAAATTCTTAAAAAATTCGTCCAAAATCTTGATGTCTCCAATCTCTTGTTTTGTACGTTTTTTCCACGTGTCTCGACCTCCAATGGATCCCTGCAAAGTTTGGTGAAGATCTGAGTATGTCGTTTTTGACCTTATCTGGAACCTCCCATCTGAAAATTTGAAAATTCTTAAAAAATTCGTCCAAAATCTTGATGTTCCGAATCCTATGTTTTGTATGTTTTTTCCACGTGTCTTGACATCCAATGTATCCATGCAAAGTTTGGTGAAGATCTGAGTATGTAGTTTTTGACCTTATATTGAACCTCCCATCTGAAAATTTGAAAATTCTTAAAAAATTCGTCGAAAATCTTGATGTCTCCGATCTCTTGTTTTGTACGTTTTTTCCACGTGTCTTGACATGCAAAGTATTCCTGCAAAGTTTGGTGAAGATCTGAGTATGTAGTTTTTGACCTCATCTGGAACCTCCTATCTGAAAATTTGAAAATTCTTAAAAAATTCGTCCAAAATCTTGATGTCTCCAATCTCTTGTTTTGTACGTTTTTTCCACGTGTCTTGACATCCAATGTATCCCTGCAATGTTTGGTGAAGATCTGAGTATGTAGTTTTTGACCTTATCTGGAACCTCCCATCTGAAAATTTGAAAATTCCTAAAAAATCCGTCCAAAATCTTGATGACCCCAATCTCTTGTTTTTGTACTTTTTTTCCACGTGTCTCGACCTCCAATGTATCCCTGCAAAGTTTGGTGAAGATCTGAGTATGTAGTTTTTGACCTTATCTGGAACCTCCTATCTGAAAATTTGAAAATTCTTAAAAAATTCGTCCAAAATCTTGATGTCTCCAATCTCTTGTTTTGTACGTTTTTTCCACGTGTCTTGATATCCAATGTATCCCTGCAAAGTTTGGTGAAGATCTGAGTATGTCGTTTTTGACCTTATCTGGAACATCCTTTCTGAAAATTTGAAAATTGTTAAAAAATTCGTCCAAAATCTTGATGTCTCCAATCTCTTTTTTGTACGTTTTTTCCACGTGTCTTGACATCCAATGTATCCCTGCAAAGTTTGGTGAAGATCTGAGTATGTAGTTTTTGACCTTATCTGGAACCTCCCATCTGAAAATTTGAAAATTCTTAAAAAATTCGACCAAAATCTTGATGTCTCCAATCTTTTGTTTTGTACGTTTTTTCCACGTGTCTTGACACATAATGTATCCATGCAAAGTTTGGTGAAGATCTGAGTATGTAGTTTTTGACCTTATATGGAACCTAATATCTGAAAATTTGAAAATTCTTAAAAAATTCGTCCAAAATCTTGATGTCTCCAATCTCTTGTTTTGTACGTTTTTTCCACGTGTCTTGACATCCAATGTATCCCTGCAAAGTTTGGTGAAGATCTGAGTATGTAGTTTTTGACCTTATCTGGAACCTCCCATCTGAAAATTTGAAAATTCCTAAAAAATCCGTGCAAAATCTTGATGACCCCAATCTCTTGTTTTGTACGTTTTTTCCACGTGTCTTGACATCCAATGTATTCCTGCAATGTTTGGTGAAGATCTGAGTATGTAGTTTTTGACCTTATATGGAACCTCCTATCTGAAAATTTGAAAATTCTTAAAAAATTCGACCAAAATCTTGATGTTCCGAATCCTATGTTTTGTATGTTTTTTCCACGTGTCTTGACATCCAATGTATCCATGCAAAGTTTGGTGAAGATCTGAGTATGTAGTTTTTGACCTTATATTGAACCTCCCATCTGAAAATTTGAAAATTCTTAAAAAATTCGTCCAAAATCTTGATGACCCCAATCTCTTGTTTTGTACGTTTTTTCCACGTGTCTTGACATCCAAAGTATCCCTGCAAAGTTTGGTGAAGATCTGAGTATGTAGTTTTTGACCTTATATGGAACCTCCTTTCTGAAAATTTGAGAATTCTTAAAAAATTCGTCCAAAATCTTGATGTCTCCAATCTCTTGTTTTGTACGTTTTTTCCACGTGTCTTGACATCCAATGTATCCATGCAAAGTTTGGTGAAGATCTGAGTATGTCGTTTTTGACCTTATCTGGAACCTCCCATCTGAAAATTTGAAAATTCTTAAAAAATTCGTCGAAAATCTTGATGTCTCCAATCTTTTGTTCTGTACGTTTTTTCCACGTGTCTTGACATGCAAAGTATCCCTGCAACGTTTGGTGAAGATCTGAGTATGTAGTTTTTGACCTTATCTGGAACCTCCTATCTGAAAATTTGAAAATTCTTCAAAAATTCGTCGAAAATCTTGATGTCTCCAATCTCTTGTTTTGTACGTTTTTTCCACGTGTCTTGACATCCAATGTATTCCTGCAATGTTTGGTGGAGATCTGAGTATGTAGTTTTAGACCTTATCTGGAACCTCCTATCTGAAAATTTGAAAATTCTTCAAAAATTCGTCCAAAATCTTGATGTCTCCAATCTCTTGTTTTGTACGTTTTTTCCACGTGTCTCGACCTCCAATGGATCCCTGCAAAGTTTGGTGAAGATCTGAGTATGTCGTTTTTGACCTTATCTGGAACATCCTTTCTGAAAATTTGAAAATTCTTAAAAAATTCGTCGAAAATCTTGATGTCTCCAATCTCTTGTTTTGTACGTTTTTTCCACGTGTCTTGACATCCAATGTATCCCTGCAAAGTTTGGTGAAGATCTGAGTATGTAGTTTTTGACCTTATCTGGAACCTCCCATCTGAAAATTTGAAAATTCTTAAAAAATTCGACCAATATCTTGATGTCTCCAATCTCTTGTTTTGTACGTTTTTTCCACGTGTCTTGACACATAATGTATCCATGCAAAGTTTGGTGAAGATCTGAGTATGTAGTTTTTGACCTTATATGGAACCTCCTATCTGAAAATTTAAAAATTCTTAAAAAATTCGTCGAAAATCTTGATGTCTCCAATCTCTTGTTTTGTACGTTTTTTCCACGTGTCTTGACATCCAATGTATTCCTGCAATGTTTGGTGGAGATCTGAGTATGTAGTTTTAGACCTTATCTGGAACCTCCTATCTGAAAATTTGAAAATTCTTCAAAAATTCGTCCAAAATCTTGATGTCTCCAATCTCTTGTTTTGTACGTTTTTTCCACGTGTCTCGACCTCCAATGGATCCCTGCAAAGTTTGGTGAAGATCTGAGTATGTCGTTTTTGACCTTAACTGGAACATCCTTTCTGAAAATTTGAAAATTCTTAAAAAATTCGTCGAAAATCTTGATGTCTCCAATCTCTTGTTTTGTACGTTTTTTCCACGTGTCTTGACATCCAATGTATCCCTGCAAAGTTTGGTGAAGATCTGAGTATGTAGTTTTTGACCTTATATGGAACCTCCTATCTGAAAATTTGAAAATTCTTAAAAAATTCGTCCAAAATCTTGATGTCTCCAATCTCTTGTTTTGTACGTTTTTTCCACGTGTCTCGACCTCCAATGGATCCCTGCAAAGTTTGGTGAAGATCTGAGTATGTCGTTTTTGACCTTATCTGGAACCTCCCATCTGAAAATTTGAAAATTCTTAAAAAATTCGTCGAAAATCTTGATGTCTCCGATCTCTTGTTTTGTACGTTTTTTCCACGTGTCTTGACATGCAAAGTATTCCTGCAAAGTTTGGTGAAGATCTGAGTATGTAGTTTTTGACCTCATCTGGAACCTCCTATCTGAAAATTTGAAAATTCTTAAAAAATTCGTCCAAAATCTTGATGTCTCCAATCTCTTGTTTTGTACGTTTTTTCCACGTGTCTTGACATCCAATGTATCCCTGCAATGTTTGGTGAAGATCTGAGTATGTAGTTTTTGACCTTATCTGGAACCTCCCATCTGAAAATTTGAAAATTCCTAAAAAATCCGTCCAAAATCTTGATGACCCCAATCTCTTGTTTTGTACGTTTTTTCCACGTGTCTTGACATCCAATGTATCCCTGCAAAGTTTGGTGAAGATCTGAGTATGTAGTTTTTGATCTTATCTGGAACCTCCTATCTGAAAATTTGAAAATTCTTAAAAAATTCGTCCAAAATATTGATGTCTCCAATCTCTTGTTTTGTACGTTTTTTCCACGTGTCTTGATATCCAATGTATCCCTGCAAAGTTTGGTGAAGATCTGAGTATGTCGTTTTTGACCTTATCTGGAACATCCTTTCTGAAAATTTGAAAATTGTTAAAAAATTCGTCCAAAATCTTGATGTCTCCTATCTCTTGTTTTGTACGTTTTTTCCACGTGTCTTGACATCCAATGTATCCCTGCAAAGTTTGGTGAAGATCTGAGTATGTAGTTTTTGACCTTATCTGGAACCTCCCATCTGAAAATTTGAAAATTCTTAAAAAATTCGACCAATATCTTGATGTCTCCAATCTCTTGTTTTGTACGTTTTTTCCACGTGTCTTGACACATAATGTATCCATGCAAAGTTTGGTGAAGATCTGAGTATGTAGTTTTTGACCTTATATGGAACCTCCTATCTGAAAATTTAAAAATTCTTAAAAAATTCGTCCAAAATCTTGATGTCTCCAATCTCTTGTTTTGTACGTTTTTTCCACGTGTCTTGACATCCAATGTATCCCTGCAAAGTTTGGTGAAGATCTGAGTATGTAGTTTTTGACCTTATCTGGAACCTCCCATCTGAAAATTTGAAAATTCTTAAAAAATTCGTCGAAAATCTTGATGTCTCCGATTTCTTGTTTTGTACGTTTTTTCCACGTGTCTTGACATGCAAAGTATTCCTGCAAAGTTTGGTGAAGATCTGAGTATGTAGTTTTTGACCTCATCTGGAACCTCCTATCTGAAAATTTGAAAATTCTTAAAAAATTCGTCCAAAATCTTGATGTCTCCAATCTCTTGTTTTGTACGTTTTTTCCACGTGTCTTGACATCCAATGTATCCCTGCAAAGTTTGGTGAAGATCTGAGTATTTAGTTTTTGACCTTATCTGGAACCTCCCATCTGAAAATTTGAAAATTCCTAAAAAATCCGTGCAAAATCTTGATGACCCCAATCTCTTGTTTTGTACGTTTTTTCCACGTGTCTTGACATCCAATGTATTCCTGCAATGTTTGGTGAAGATCTGAGTATGTAGTTTTTGACCTTATATGGAACCTCCTATCTGAAAATTTAAAAATTCTTAAAAAATTCGACCAAAATCTTGATGTTCCGAATCCTATGTTTTGTATGTTTTTTCCACGTGTCTTGACATCCAATGTATCCATGCAAAGTTTGGTGAAGATCTGAGTATGTAGTTTTTGACCTTATATTGAACCTCCCATCTGAAAATTTGAAAATTCTTAAAAAATTCGTCCAAAATCTTGATGACCCCAATCTCTTGTTTTGTACGTTTTTTCCACGTGTCTTTACATCCAATGTATCCATGCAAAGTTTGGTGAAGATCTGAGTATGTCGTTTTTGACCTTATCTGGAACCTCCCATCTGAAAATTTGAAAATTCTTAAAAAATTCGTCGAAAATCTTGATGTCTCCAATCTTTTGTTTTGTACGTTTTTTCCACGTGTCTTGACATGCAAAGTATCCCTGCAACGTTTGGTGAAGATCTGAGTATGTAGTTTTTGACCTTATCTGGAACCTCCTATCTGAAAATTTGAAAATTCTTCAAAAATTCGTCGAAAATCTTGATGTCTCCAATCTCTTGTTTTGTACGTTTTTTCCACGTGTCTTGACATCCAATGTATTCCTGCAATGTTTGGTGGAGATCTGAGTATGTAGTTTTAGACCTTATCTGGAACCTCCTATCTGAAAATTTGAAAATTCTTCAAAAATTCGTCCAAAATCTTGATGTCTCCAATCTCTTGTTTTGTACGTTTTTTCCACGTGTCTCGACCTCCAATGGATCCCTGCAAAGTTTGGTGAAGATCTGAGTATGTCGTTTTTGACCTTATCTGGAACATCCTTTCTGAAAATTTGAAAATTCTTAAAAAATTCGTCGAAAATCTTGATGTCTCCAATCTCTTGTTTTGTACGTTTTTTCCACGTGTCTTGACATCCAATGTATCCCTGCAAAGTTTTGTGAAGATCTGAGTATGTAGTTTTTGACCTTATCAGGAACCTCCCATCTGAAAATTTGAAAATTCTTAAAAAATTCGACCAATATCTTGATGTCCCCAATCTCTTGTTTTGTACGTTTTTTCCACGTGTCTTGACACATAATGTATCCATGCAAAGTTTGGTGAAGATCTGAGTATGTAGTTTTTGACCTTATATGGAACCTCCTATCTGAAAATTTAAAAATTCTTAAAAAATTCGTCGAAAATCTTGATGTCTCCAATCTCTTGTTTTGTACGTTTTTTCCACGTGTCTTGACATCCAATGTATTCCTGCAATGTTTGGTGGAGATCTGAGTATGTAGTTTTAGACCTTATCTGGAACCTCCTATCTGAAAATTTGAAAATTCTTCAAAAATTCGTCCAAAATCTTGATGTCTCCAATCTCTTGTTTTGTACGTTTTTTCCACGTGTCTCGACCTCCAATGGATCCCTGCAAAGTTTGGTGAAGATCTGAGTATGTCGTTTTTGACCTTAACTGGAACATCCTTTCTGAAAATTTGAAAATTCTTAAAAAATTCGTCGAAAATCTTGATGTCTCCAATCTCTTGTTTTGTACGTTTTTTCCACGTGTCTTGACATCCAATGTATCCCTGCAAAGTTTGGTGAAGATCTGAGTATGTAGTTTTTGACCTTATATGGAACCTCCTATCTGAAAATTTGAAAATTCTTAAAAAATTCGTCCAAAATCTTGATGTCTCCAATCTCTTGTTTTGTACGTTTTTTCCACGTGTCTCGACCTCCAATGGATCCCTGCAAAGTTTGGTGAAGATCTGAGTATGTCGTTTTTGACCTTATCTGGAACCTCCCATCTGAAAATTTGAAAATTCTTAAAAAATTCGTCGAAAATCTTGATGTCTCCGATCTCTTGTTTTGTACGTTTTTTCCACGTGTCTTGACATGCAAAGTATTCCTGCAAAGTTTGGTGAAGATCTGAGTATGTAGTTTTTGACCTCATCTGGAACCTCCTATCTGAAAATTTGAAAATTCTTAAAAAATTCGTCCAAAATCTTGATGTCTCCAATCTCTTGTTTTGTACGTTTTTTCCACGTGTCTTGACATCCAATGTATCCCTGCAATGTTTGGTGAAGATCTGAGTATGTAGTTTTTGACCTTATTTGGAACCTCCCATCTGAAAATTTGAAAATTCCTAAAAAATCCGTCCAAAATCTTGATGACCCCAATCTCTTGTTTTGTACGTTTTTTCCACGTGTCTTGACATCCAATGTATCCCTGCAAAGTTTGGTGAAAATCTGAGTATGTAGTTTTTGATCTTATCTGGAACCTCCTATCTGAAAATTTGAAAATTCTTAAAAAATTCGTCCAAAATATTGATGTCTCCAATCTCTTGTTTTGTACGTTTTTTCCACGTGTCTTGATATCCAATGTATCCCTGCAAAGTTTGGTGAAGATCTGAGTATGTCGTTTTTGACCTTATCTGGAACATCCTTTCTGAAAATTTGAAAATTGTTAAAAAATTCGTCCAAAATCTTGATGTCTCCTATCTCTTGTTTTGTACGTTTTTTCCACGTGTCTTGACATCCAATGTATCCCTGCAAAGTTTGGTGAAGATCTGAGTATGTAGTTTTTGACCTTATCTGGAACCTCCCATCTGAAAATTTGAAAATTCTTAAAAAATTCGACCAATATCTTGATGTCTCCAATCTCTTGTTTTGTACGTTTTTTCCACGTGTCTTGACACATAATGTATCCATGCAAAGTTTGGTGAAGATCTGAGTATGTAGTTTTTGACCTTATATGGAACCTCCTATCTGAAAATTTAAAAATTCTTAAAAAATTCGTCCAAAATCTTGATGTCTCCAATCTCTTGTTTTGTACGTTTTTTCCACGTGTCTTGACATCCAATGTATCCCTGCAAAGTTTGGTGAAGATCTGAGTATGTAGTTTTTGACCTTATCTGGAACCTCCCATCTGAAAATTTGAAAATTCCTGAAAAATCCGTCCAAAATCTTGATGACCCCAATCTCTTGTTTTGTACGTTTTTTCCACGTGTCTTGACATTCAATGTATCCCTGCAAAGTTTGGTGAAGATCTGAGTATGTAGTTTTTGACCTTATACGGAACCTCCTTTCTGAAAATTTGAAAATTCTTAAAAAATTCGTCCAAAATCTTGATGACCCCAATCTCTTGTTTTGTACGTTTTTTCCACGTGTCTTGACATCCAATGTATCCCTGCAAAGTTTGGTGAAGATCTGAGTTTGTAGTTTTTGACCTTATATGGAATCTCCTTTCTGAAAATTTGAGAATTCTTAAAAAATTCGTCCAAAATCTTGATGTCTCCAATCTCTTGTTTTGTACGTTTTTCCACGTGTCTTGACATCCAATGTATCCATGCAAAGTTTGGTGAAGATCTGAGTATGTCGTTTTTGACCTTATCTGGAACCTCCCATCTGAAAATTTGAAAATTCTTAAAAAATTCGTCGAAAATCTTGATGTCTCCAATCTCTTGTTTTGTACGTTTTTTCCACGTGTCTTGACATGCAAAGTATCCCTGCAACGTTTGGTGAAGATCTGAGTATGTAGTTTTTGACCTTATCTGGAACCTCCTATCTGAAAATTTGAAAATTCTTCAAAAATTCGTCGAAAATCTTGATGTCTCCAATCTCTTGTTTTGTACGTTTTTTCCACGTGTCTTGACATCCAATGTATCCCTGCAATGTTTGGTTGAGATCTGAGTATGTAGTTTTTGACCTTATCTGGAACCTCCTATCTGAAAATTTGAAAATTCTTCAAAAATTCGTCCAAAATCTTGATGTCTCCAATCTCTTGTTTTGTACGTTTTTTCCACGTGTCTCGACCTCCAATGGATCCCTGCAAAGTTTGGTGAAGATCTGAGTATGTCGTTTTTGACCTTATCTGGAACATCCTTTCTGAAAATTTGAAAATTCTTAAAAAATTCGTCGAAAATCTTGATGTCTCCAATCTCTTGTTTTGTACGTTTTTTCCACGTGTCTTGACATCCAATGTATCCCTGCAAAGTTTTGTGAAGATCTGAGTATGTAGTTTTTGACCTTATCAGGAACCTCCCATCTGAAAATTTGAAAATTCTTAAAAAATTCGACCAATATCTTGATGTCCCCAATCTCTTGTTTTGTACGTTTTTTCCACGTGTCTTGACACATAATGTATCCATGCAAAGTTTGGTGAAGATCTGAGTATGTAGTTTTTGACCTTATATGGAACCTCCTATCTGAAAATTTAAAAATTCTTAAAAAATTCGTCGAAAATCTTGATGTCTCCAATCTCTTGTTTTGTACGTTTTTTCCACGTGTCTTGACATCCAATGTATTCCTGCAATGTTTGGTGGAGATCTGAGTATGTAGTTTTAGACCTTATCTGGAACCTCCTATCTGAAAATTTGAAAATTCTTCAAAAATTCGTCCAAAATCTTGATGTCTCCAATCTCTTGTTTTGTACGTTTTTTCCACGTGTCTCGACCTCCAATGGATCCCTGCAAAGTTTGGTGAAGATCTGAGTATGTCGTTTTTGACCTTAACTGGAACATCCTTTCTGAAAATTTGAAAATTCTTAAAAAATTCGTCGAAAATCTTGATGTCTCCAATCTCTTGTTTTGTACGTTTTTTCCACGTGTCTTGACATCCAATGTATCCCTGCAAAGTTTGGTGAAGATCTGAGTATGTAGTTTTTGACCTTATATGGAACCTCCTATCTGAAAATTTGAAAATTCTTAAAAAATTCGTCCAAAATCTTGATGTCTCCAATCTCTTGTTTTGTACGTTTTTTCCACGTGTCTCGACCTCCAATGGATCCCTGCAAAGTTTGGTGAAGATCTGAGTATGTCGTTTTTGACCTTATCTGGAACCTCCCATCTGAAAATTTGAAAATTCTTAAAAAATTCGTCGAAAATCTTGATGTCTCCGATCTCTTGTTTTGTACGTTTTTTCCACGTGTCTTGACATGCAAAGTATTCCTGCAAAGTTTGGTGAAGATCTGAGTATGTAGTTTTTGACCTCATCTGGAACCTCCTATCTGAAAATTTGAAAATTCTTAAAAAATTCGTCCAAAATCTTGATGTCTCCAATCTCTTGTTTTGTACGTTTTTTCCACGTGTCTTGACATCCAATGTATCCCTGCAATGTTTGGTGAAGATCTGAGTATGTAGTTTTTGACCTTATTTGGAACCTCCCATCTGAAAATTTGAAAATTCCTAAAAAATCCGTCCAAAATCTTGATGACCCCAATCTCTTGTTTTGTACGTTTTTTCCACGTGTCTTGACATCCAATGTATCCCTGCAAAGTTTGGTGAAAATCTGAGTATGTAGTTTTTGATCTTATCTGGAACCTCCTATCTGAAAATTTGAAAATTCTTAAAAAATTCGTCCAAAATATTGATGTCTCCAATCTCTTGTTTTGTACGTTTTTTCCACGTGTCTTGATATCCAATGTATCCCTGCAAAGTTTGGTGAAGATCTGAGTATGTCGTTTTTGACCTTATCTGGAACATCCTTTCTGAAAATTTGAAAATTGTTAAAAAATTCGTCCAAAATCTTGATGTCTCCTATCTCTTGTTTTGTACGTTTTTTCCACGTGTCTTGACATCCAATGTATCCCTGCAAAGTTTGGTGAAGATCTGAGTATGTAGTTTTTGACCTTATCTGGAACCTCCCATCTGAAAATTTGAAAATTCTTAAAAAATTCGACCAATATCTTGATGTCTCCAATCTCTTGTTTTGTACGTTTTTTCCACGTGTCTTGACACATAATGTATCCATGCAAAGTTTGGTGAAGATCTGAGTATGTAGTTTTTGACCTTATATGGAACCTCCTATCTGAAAATTTAAAAATTCTTAAAAAATTCGTCCAAAATCTTGATGTCTCCAATCTCTTGTTTTGTACGTTTTTTCCACGTGTCTTGACATCCAATGTATCCCTGCAAAGTTTGGTGAAGATCTGAGTATGTAGTTTTTGACCTTATCTGGAACCTCCCATCTGAAAATTTGAAAATTCCTGAAAAATCCGTCCAAAATCTTGATGACCCCAATCTCTTGTTTTGTACGTTTTTTCCACGTGTCTTGACATTCAATGTATCCCTGCAAAGTTTGGTGAAGATCTGAGTATGTAGTTTTTGACCTTATACGGAACCTCCTTTCTGAAAATTTGAAAATTCTTAAAAAATTCGTCCAAAATCTTGATGACCCCAATCTCTTGTTTTGTACGTTTTTTCCACGTGTCTTGACATCCAATGTATCCCTGCAAAGTTTGGTGAAGATCTGAGTTTGTAGTTTTTGACCTTATATGGAATCTCCTTTCTGAAAATTTGAGAATTCTTAAAAAATTCGTCCAAAATCTTGATGTCTCCAATCTCTTGTTTTGTACGTTTTTCCACGTGTCTTGACATCCAATGTATCCATGCAAAGTTTGGTGAAGATCTGAGTATGTCGTTTTTGACCTTATCTGGAACCTCCCATCTGAAAATTTGAAAATTCTTAAAAAATTCGTCGAAAATCTTGATGTCTCCAATCTCTTGTTTTGTACGTTTTTTCCACGTGTCTTGACATGCAAAGTATCCCTGCAACGTTTGGTGAAGATCTGAGTATGTAGTTTTTGACCTTATCTGGAACCTCCTATCTGAAAATTTGAAAATTCTTCAAAAATTCGTCGAAAATCTTGATGTCTCCAATCTCTTGTTTTGTACGTTTTTTCCACGTGTCTTGACATCCAATGTATCCCTGCAATGTTTGGTTGAGATCTGAGTATGTAGTTTTTGACCTTATCTGGAACCTCCTATCTGAAAATTTGAAAATTCTTCAAAAATTCGTCCAAAATCTTGATGTCTCCAATCTCTTGTTTTGTACGTTTTTTCCACGTGTCTCGACCTCCAATGTATCCCTGCAAAGTTTGGTGAAGATCTGAGTATGTCGTTTTTGACCTTATCTGTAACATCCTTTCTGAAAATTTGAAAATTCTTAAAAAATTCGTCGAAAATCTTGATGTCTCCAATCTCTTGTTTTGTACGTTTTATCCACGTGTCTTGACATCCAATGTATCCCTGCAAAGTTTGGTGAAGATCTGAGTATGTAGTTTTTGACCTTATATGGAACCTCCTATCTGAAAATTTGAAAATTCTTAAAAAATTCGTCCAAAATCTTGATGTCACCAATCCTATGTTTTGTATGTTTTTTCCACGTGTCTTGACATCCAATGTATCCATGCAAAGTTTGGTGAAGATCTGGGTATGTCGTTTTTGACCTTATCTGGAACCTCCTTTCTGAAAATTTGAAAATTGTTAAAAAATTCGTCCAAAATCTTGATGTCTCCTATCTCTTGTTTTGTTCGTTTTTTCCACGTGTCTTGACATCCAATGTATCCCTGCAAAGTTTGGTGAAGATCTGAGTATGTAGTTTTTGACCTTATCTGGAACCTCCCATCTGAAAATTTGAAAATTCTTAAAAAATTCGACCAAAATCTTGATGTCTCCAATCTCTTCTTTTGTACGTTTTTTCCACGTGTCTTGACACATAATGTATCCCTGCAGAGTTTGGTGAAGATCTGAGTATGTCGTTTTTGACCTTATCTGGAACATCCTTTCTGAAAATTTGAAAATTGTTAAAAAATTCGTCCAAAATCTTGATGTCTCCAATCTCTTGTTTTGTACGTTCTTTCCACGTGTCTTGACATCCAATGTATCCCTGCAATGTTTGGTGAAGATCTGAGTATGTAGTTTTTGACCTTATATGGAACCTCCTATCTGAAAATTTGAAAATTCTTAAAAAAATTTAACAAAATCTTGATGTCCCCAATCCTATGTTTTGTATGTTTTTTCCACGTGTCTTGACATACAATGTATCCCTGCAGAGTTTGGTGAAGATCTGAGTATGTAGTTTTTGACCTTATCTGGAACCTCCCATCTGAAAATTTGAAAATTCCTAAAAAATCCGTCCAAAATTTTGTTGACCCCAATCTCTTGTTTTGTACGTTTTTTCCACGTGTCTTGACATCCAATGTATCCCTGCAAAGTTTGGTGAAGATCTGAGTATGTAGTTTTTGACCTTATCTGGAACCGCATTTCTGAAAATTTGAAAATTCTTAAAAAAATCGTCCAAAATCTTGATGTCTCCAATCTCTTGTTTTGTACGTTTTTTCCACGTGTCTTGACATCCAATGTATCCCTGCAAAGTTTGGTGAAGATCTGAGTATGTAGTTTTTGACCTTATCTGGAACCTCCTATCTGAAAATTTGAAAATTCTTAAAAAATTCGTCCAAAATCTTGATGTCTCCAATCTCTTGTTTTGTACGTTTTTTCCACGTGTCTTGATATCCAATGTATCCCTGCAAAGTTTGGTGAAGATCTGAGTACGTCGTTTTTGACCTTATCTGGAACATCCTTTCTGAAAATTTGAAAATTGTTAAAAAATTCGTCCAAAATCTTGATGTCTCCTATCTCTTGTTTTGTACGTTTTTTCCACGTGTCTTGACATCCAATGTATCCCTGCAAAGTTTGGTGAAGATCTGAGTATGTAGTTTTTGACCTTATCTGGAACCTCCCATCTGAAAATTTGAAAATTCTTAAAAAATTCGACCAAAATCTTGATGTCTCCAATCTCTTGTTTTGTACGTTTTTTCCACGTGTCTTGACACATAATGTATCCATGCAAAGTTTGGTGAAGATCTGAGTATGTAGTTTTTTACCTTATATGGAACCTCCTATCTGAAAATTTGAAAATTCTTAAAAAATTTGACCAAAATCTTGATGTCCCCAATCCTATGTTTTGTATGTTTTTTCCACGTGTCTTGACATCCAATGTATCCATGCAAAGTTTGGTGAAGATCTGAGTATGTAGTTTTTGACCTTATCTGGAACCTCCCATCTGAAAATTTGAAAATTCTTAAAAAATTCGTCGAAAATCTTGATGTCTCCAATCTCTTGTTTTGTACGTTTTTTCCACGTGTCTTGACATGCAAAGTATCCCTGCAACGTTTGGTGAAGATCTGAGTATGTAGTTTTTGACCTTATCTGGAACCTCCTATCTGAAAATTTGAAAATTCTTAAAAAATTCGTCCAAAATCTTGATGTCTCCAATCTCTTGTTTTGTACGTTTTTTCCACGTGTCTTGACATCCAATGTATCCCTGCAATGTTTGGTGAAGATCTGAGTATGTAGTTTTTGACCTTATATGGAGCCTCCTATCTGAAAATTTGAAAATTCTTAAAAAATTCGTCCAAAATCTTGATGTCTCCAATCTCTTGTTTTGTACGTTCTTTCCACGTGTCTTGACATCCAATGTATCCCTGCAAAGTTTGGTGAAGATCTGAGTATGTAGTTTTTGACCTTATCTGAAACCGCATTTCTGAAAATTTGAAAATTTTTAAAAAAATCGTCCAAAATCTTGATGTCTCCAATCTCTTGTTTTGTACGTTTTTTCCACGTGTCTTGACATCCAATGTATCCCTGCAAAGTTTGGTGAAGATCTGAGTATGTAGTTTTTGACCTTATATGGAACCTCCTATCTGAAAATTTGAAAATTCTTAAAAAATTCGTCCAAAATCTTGATGTCTCCAATCTCTTGTTTTGTACGTTTTTTCCACGTGTCTCGACCTCCAATGGATCCCTGCAAAGTTTGGTGAAGATCTGAGTATGTCGTTTTTGACCTTATCTGGAACCTCCCATCTGAAAATTTGAAAATTCTTAAAAAATTCGTCGAAAATCTTGATGTCTCCGATCTCTTGTTTTGTACGTTTTTTCCACGTGTCTTGACATGCAAAGTATTCCTGCAAAGTTTGGTGAAGATCTGAGTATGTAGTTTTTGACCTCATCTGGAACCTCCTATCTGAAAATTTGAAAATTCTTAAAAAATTCGTCCAAAATCTTGATGTCTCCAATCTCTTGTTTTGTACGTTTTTTCCACGTGTCTTGACATCCAATGTATCCCTGCAATGTTTGGTGAAGATCTGAGTATGTAGTTTTTGACCTTATCTGGAACCTCCCATCTGAAAATTTGAAAATTCCTAAAAAATTCGTCCAAAATCTTGATGACCCCAATCTCTTGTTTTGTACGTTTTTTCCACGTGTCTTGACATCCAATGTATCCCTGCAAAGTTTGGTGAAGATCTGAGTTTGTAGTTTTTGACCTTATATGGAATCTCCTTTCTGAAAATTTGAGAATTCTTAAAAAATTCGTCCAAAATCTTGATGTCTCCAATCTCTTGTTTTGTACGTTTTTTCCACGTGTCTTGACATCCAATGTATCCATGCAAAGTTTGGTGAAGATCTGAGTATGTCGTTTTTGACCTTATCTGGAACCTCCCATCTGAAAATTTGAAAATTCTTAAAAAATTCGTCGAAAATCTTGATGTCTCCAATCTCTTGTTTTGTACGTTTTTTCCACGTGTCTTGACATGCAAAGTATCCCTGCAACGTTTGGTGAAGATCTGAGTATGTAGTTTTTGACCTTATCTGGAACCTCCTATCTGAAAATTTGAAAATTCTTCAAAAATTCGTCGAAAATCTTGATGTCTCCAATCTCTTGTTTTGTACGTTTTTTCCACGTGTCTTGACATCCAATGTATCCCTGCAATGTTTGGTTGAGATCTGAGTATGTAGTTTTTGACCTTATCTGGAACCTCCTATCTGAAAATTTGAAAATTCTTCAAAAATTCGTCCAAAATCTTGATGTCTCCAATCTCTTGTTTTGTACGTTTTTTCCACGTGTCTCGACCTCCAATGTATCCCTGCAAAGTTTGGTGAAGATCTGAGTATGTCGTTTTTGACCTTATCTGGAACATCCTTTCTGAAAATTTGAAAATTCTTAAAAAATTCGTCCAAAATCTTGATGTCTCCAATCTCTTGTTTTGTACGTTTTATCCACGTGTCTTGACATCCAATGTATCCCTGCAAAGTTTGGTGAAGATCTGAGTATGTAGTTTTTGACCTTATATGGAACCTCCTATCTGAAAATTTGAAAATTCTTAAAAAATTCGTCCAAAATCTTGATGTCACCAATCCTATGTTTTGTATGTTTTTTCCACGTGTCTTGACATCCAATGTGTCCATGCAAAGTTTGGTGAAGATCTGGGTATGTCGTTTTTGACCTTATCTGGAACCTCCCATCTGAAAATTTGAAAATTCTTAAAAAATTCGTCGAAAATCTTGATGTCTCCGATCTCTTGTTTTGTACGTTTTTTCCACGTGTCTTGACATGCAAAGTATTCCTGCAAAGTTTGGTGAAGATCTGACTATGTAGTTTTTGACCTCATCTGGAACCTCCTGTCTGAAAATTTGAAAATTCTTTAAAAATTCGTCCAAAATATTGATGTCTCCAATCTCTTGTTTTGTACGTTTTTTCCACGTGTCTTGACATCCAATGTATCCCTGCAATGTTTGGTGAAGATCTGAGTATGTAGTTTTTGACCTTATCTGGAACCTCCTATCTGAAAATTTGAAAATTCTTAAAAAATTCGTCCAAAATCTTGATGTCTCCAATCTCTTGTTTTGTACGTTTTTTCCACGTGTCTTGATATCCAATGTATCCCTGCAAAGTTTGGTGAAGATCTGAGTATGTCGTTTTTGACCTTATCTGGAACATCCTTTCTGAAAATTTGAAAATTGTTAAAAAATTCGTCCAAAATCTTGATGTCTCCTATCTCTTGTTTTGTACGTTTTTTCCACGTGTCTTGACATCCAATGTATCCCTGCAAAGTTTGGTGAAGATCTGAGTATGTAGTTTTTGACCTTATCTGGAACCTCCCATCTGAAAATTTGAAAATTCTTAAAAAATTCGACCAAAATCTTGATGTCTCCAATCTCTTCTTTTGTACGTTTTTTCCACGTGTCTTGACACATAATGTATCCATGCAAAGTTTGGTGAAGATCTGAGTATGTAGTTTTTGACCTTATATGGAACCTCCTATCTGAAAATTTGAAAATTCTTAAAAAATTTGACCAAAATCTTGATGTCCCCAATCCTATGTTTTGTATGTTTTTTCCACGTGTCTTGACATCCAATGTATCCCTGCAGAGTTTGGTGAAGATCTGAGTATGTAGTTTTTGACCTTATCTGGAACCTCCCATCTGAAAATTTGAAAATTCTTAAAAAATTCGTCGAAAATCTTGATGTCTCCAATCTCTTGTTTTGTACGTTTTTTCCACGTGTCTTGAAATGCAAAGTATCCCTGCAACGTTTGGTGAAGATCTGAGTATGTAGTTTTTGACCTTATCTGGAACCTCCTATCTGAAAATTTGAAAATTCTTAAAAAATTCGTCCAAAATCTTGATGTCTCCAATCTCTTGTTTTGTACGTTTTTTCCACGTGTCTTGACATCCAATGTATCCCTGCAATGTTTGGTGAAGATCTGAGTATGTAGTTTTTGACCTTATATGGAACCTCCTATCTGAAAATTTGAAAATTCTTAAAAAATTCGTCCAAAATCTTGATGTCTCCAATCTCTTGTTTTGTACGTTCTTTCCACGTGTCTTGACATCCAATGTATCCCTGCAATGTTTGGTGAAGATCTGAGTATGTAGTTTTTGACCTTATATGGAACCTCCTATCTGAAAATTTGAAAATTCTTAAAAAAATTTAACAAAATCTTGATGTCCCCAATCCTATGTTTTGTATGTTTTTTCCACGTGTCTTGACATACAATGTATCCCTGCAGAGTTTGGTGAAGATCTGAGTATGTAGTTTTTGACCTTATCTGGAACCTCCCATCTGAAAATTTGAAAATTCCTAAAAAATCCGTCCAAAATTTTGTTGACCCCAATCTCTTGTTTTGTACGTTTTTTCCACGTGTCTTGACATCCAATGTATCCCTGCAAAGTTTGGTGAAGATCTGAGTATGTAGTTTTTGAGCTTATCTGGAACCGCATTTCTGAAAATTTGAAAATTCTTAAAAAAATCGTCCAAAATCTTGATGTCTCCAATCTCTTGTTTTGTACGTTTTTTCCACGTGTCTTGACATCCAATGTATCCCTGCAAAGTTTGGTGAAGATCTGAGTATGTAGTTTTTGACCATATCTGGAACCTCCTATCTGAAAATTTGAAAATTCTTAAAAAATTCGTCCAAAATCTTGATGTCTCCAATCTCTTGTTTTGTACGTTTTTTCCACGTGTCTTGATATCCAATGTATCCCTGCAAAGTTTGGTGAAGATCTGAGTACGTCGTTTTTGACCTTATCTGGAACATCCTTTCTGAAAATTTGAAAATTGTTAAAAAATTCGTCCAAAATCTTGATGTCTCCTATCTCTTGTTTTGTACGTTTTTTCCACGTGTCTTGACATCCAATGTATCCCTGCAAAGTTTGGTGAAGATCTGAGTATGTAGTTTTTGACCTTATCTGGAACCTCCCATCTGAAAATTTGAAAATTCTTAAAAAATTCGACCAAAATCTTGATGTCTCCAATCTCTTGTTTTGTACGTTTTTTCCACGTGTCTTGACACATAATGTATCCATGCAAAGTTTGGTGAAGATCTGATTATGTAGTTTTTGACCTTATATGGAACCTCCTATCTGAAAATTTGAAAATTCTTAAAAAATTTGACCAAAATCTTGATGTCCCCAATCCTATGTTTTGTATGTTTTTTCCACGTGTCTTGACATCCAATGTATCCATGCAAAGTTTGGTGAAGATCTGAGTATGTAGTTTTTGACCTTATCTGGAACCTCCCATCTGAAAATTTGAAAATTCTTAAAAAATTCGTCGAAAATCTTGATGTCTCCAATCTCTTGTTTTGTACGTTTTTTCCACGTGTCTTGACATGCAAAGTATCCCTGCAACGTTTGGTGAAGATCTGAGTATGTAGTTTTTGACATTATCTGGAACCTCCTATCTGAAAATTTGAAAATTCTTAAAAAATTCGTCCAAAATCTTGATGTCTCCAATCTCTTGTTTTGTACGTTTTTTCCACGTGTCTTGACATCCAATGTATCCCTGCAATGTTTGGTGAAGATCTGAGTATGTAGTTTTTGACCTTATATGGAGCCTCCTATCTCAAAATTTGAAAATTCTTAAAAAATTCGTCCAAAATCTTGATGTCTCCAATCTCTTGTTTTGTACGTTCTTTCCACGTGTCTTGACATCCAATGTATCCCTGCAATGTTTGGTGAAGATCTGAGTATGTAGTTTTTGACCTTATATGGAACCTCCTATCTGAAAATTTGAAAATTCTTAAAAGAATTTAACAAAATCTTGATGTCCCCAATCCTATGTTTTGTATGTTTTTTCCACGTGTCTTGACATACAATGTATCCCTGCAGAGTTTGGTGAAGATCTGAGTATGTAGTTTTTGACCTTATCTGGAACCTCCCATCTGAAAATTTGAAAATTCCTAAAAAATCCGTCCAAAATCTTGTTGACCCGAATCTCTTGTTTTGTACGTTTTTTCCACGTGTCTTGACATCCAATGTATCCCTGCAAAGTTTGGTGAAGATCTGAGTATGTAGTTTTTGACCTTATCTGGAACCGCATTTCTGAAAATTTGAAAATTTTTAAAAAATTCGTCCAAAATCTTGATGTCTCCAATCTCTTGTTTTGTACGTTTTTTCCACGTGTCTTGACATCCAATGTATCCCTGCAAAGTTTGGTGAAGATCTGAGTATGTAGTTTTTGACCTTATATGGAACCTCCTATCTGAAAATTTGAAAATTCTTAAAAAATTCGTCCAAAATCTTGATGTCTCCAATCTCTTGTTTTGTACGTTTTTTCCACGTGTCTCGACCTCCAATGGATCCCTGCAAAGTTTGGTGAAGATCTGAGTATGTCGTTTTTGACCTTATCTGGAACCTCCCATCTGAAAATTTGAAAATTCTTAAAAAATTCGTCGAAAATCTTGATGTCTCCGATCTCTTGTTTTGTACGTTTTTTCCACGTGTCTTGACATGCAAAGTATTCCTGCAAAGTTTGGTGAAGATCTGAGTATGTAGTTTTTGACCTCATCTGGAACCTCCTATCTGAAAATTTGAAAATTCTTAAAAAATTCGTCCAAAATCTTGATGTCTCCAATCTCTTGTTTTGTACGTTTTTTCCACGTGTCTTGACATCCAATGTATCCCTGCAATGTTTGGTGAAGATCTGAGTATGTAGTTTTTGACCTTATCTGGAACCTCCCATCTGAAAATTTGAAAATTCCTAAAAAATCCGTCCAAAATCTTGATGACCCCAATCTCTTGTTTTGTACGTTTTTTCCACGTGTCTTGACATCCAATGTATCCCTGCAAAGTTTGGTGAAGATCTGAGTATGTAGTTTTTGATCTTATCTGGAACCTCCTATCTGAAAATTTGAAAATTCTTAAAAAATTCGTCCAAAATCTTGATGTCTCCAATCTCTTGTTTTGTACGTTTTTTCCACGTGTCTTGATATCCAATGTATCCCTGCAAAGTTTGGTGAAGATCTGAGTATGTCGTTTTTGACCTTATCTGGAACATCCTTTCTGAAAATTTGAAAATTGTTAAAAAATTCGTCCAAAATCTTGATGTCTCCTATCTCTTGTTTTGTACGTTTTTTCCACGTGTCTTGACATCCAATGTATCCCTGCAAAGTTTGGTGAAGATCTGAGTATGTAGTTTTTGACCTTATCTGGAACCTCCCATCTGAAAATTTGAAAATTCTTAAAAAATTCGACCAATATCTTGATGTCTCCAATCTCTTGTTTTGTACGTTTTTTCCACGTGTCTTGACACATAATGTATCCATGCAAAGTTTGGTGAAGATCTGAGTATGTAGTTTTTGACCTTATATGGAACCTCCTATCTGAAAATTTAAAAATTCTTAAAAAATTCGTCCAAAATCTTGATGTCTCCAATCTCTTGTTTTGTACGTTTTTTCCACGTGTCTTGACATCCAATGTATCCCTGCAAAGTTTGGTGAAGATCTGAGTATGTAGTTTTTGACCTTATCTGGAACCTCCCATCTGAAAATTTGAAAATTCCTAAAAAATCCGTCCAAAATCTTGATGACTCCAATCTCTTGTTTTGTACGTTTTTTCCACGTGTCTTGACATTCAATGTATCCCTGCAAAGTTTGGTGAAGATCTGAGTATGTAGTTTTTGACCTTATATGGAACCTCCTTTCTGAAAATTTGAAAATTCTTAAAAAATTCGTCCAAAATCTTGATGACCCCAATCTCTTGTTCTGTACGTTTTTTCCACGTGTCTTGACATCCAATGTATCCCTGCAAAGTTTGGTGAAGATCTGAGTTTGTAGTTTTTGACCTTATATGGAACCTCCTTTCTGAAAATTTGAGAATTCTTAAAAAATTCGTCCAAAATCTTGATGTCTCCAATCTCTTGTTTTGTACGTTTTTTCCACGTGTCTTGACATCCAATGTATCCATGCAAAGTTTGGTGAAGATCTGAGTATGTCGTTTTTGACCTTATCTGGAACCTCCCATCTGAAAATTTGAAAATTCTTAAAAAATTCGTCGAAAATCTTGATGTCTCCAATCTCTTGTTTTGTACGTTTTTTCCACGTGTCTTGACATGCAAAGTATCCCTGCAACGTTTGGTGAAGATCTGAGTATGTAGTTTTTGACCTTATCTGGAACCTCCTATCTGAAAATTTGAAAATTCTTCAAAAATTCGTCGAAAATCTTGATGTCTCCAATCTCTTGTTTTGTACGTTTTTTCCACGTGTCTTGACATCCAATGTATCCCTGCAATGTTTGGTTGAGATCTGAGTATGTAGTTTTTGACCTTATCTGGAACCTCCTATCTGAAAATTTGAAAATTTTTCAAAAATTCGTCCAAAATCTTGATGTCTCCAATCTCTTGTTTTGTACGTTTTTTCCACGTGTCTCGACCTCCAATGTATCCCTGCAAAGTTTGGTGAAGATCTGAGTATGTCGTTTTTGACCTTATCTGGAACATTTTTTCTGAAAATTTGAAAATTCTTAAAAAATTCGTCGAAAATCTTGATGTCTCCAATCTCTTGTTTTGTACGTTTTTTCCACGTGTCTTGACATCCAATGTATCCCTGCAAAGTTTGGTGAAGATCTGAGTATGTAGTTTTTGACCTTATATGGAACCTCCTATCTGAAAATTTGAAAATTCTTAAAAAATTCGTCCAAAATCTTGATGTCACCAATCCTATGTTTTGTATGTTTTTTCCACGTGTCTTGACATCCAATGTATCCATGCAAAGTTTGGTGAAGATCTGAGTATGTCGTTTTTGACCTTATCTGGAACCTCCCATCTGAAAATTTGAAAATTCTTAAAAAATTCGTCGAAAATCTTGATGTCTCCGATCTCTTGTTTTGTACGTTTTTTCCACGTGTCTTGACATGCAAAGTATTCCTGCAAAGTTTGGTGAAGATCTGACTATGTAGTTTTTGACCTCATCTGGAACCTCCTATCTGAAAATTTGAAAATTCTTTAAAAATTCGTCCAAAATATTGATGTCTCCAATCTCTTGTTTTGTACGTTTTTTCCACGTGTCTTGACATCCAATGTATCCCTGCAATGTTTGGTGAAGATCTGAGTATGTAGTTTTTGACCTTATCTGGAACCTCCTATCTGAAAATTTGAAAATTCTTAAAAAATTCGTCCAAAATCTTGATGTCTCCAATCTCTTGTTTTGTACGTTTTTTCCACGTGTCTTGATATCCAATGTATCCCTGCAAAGTTTGGTGAAGATCTGAGTATGTCGTTTTTGACCTTATCTGGAACATCCTTTCTGAAAATTTGAAAATTGTTAAAAAATTCGTCCAAAATCTTGATGTCTCCTATCTCTTGTTTTGTACGTTTTTTCCACGTGTCTTGACATCCAATGTATCCCTGCAAAGTTTGGTGAAGATCTGAGTATGTAGTTTTTGACCTTATCTGGAACCTCCCATCTGAAAATTTGAAAATTCTTAAAAAATTCGACCAAAATCTTGATGTCTCCAATCTCTTCTTTTGTACGTTTTTTCCACGTGTCTTGACACATAATGTATCCATGCAAAGTTTGGTGAAGATCTGAGTATGTAGTTTTTGACCTTATATGGAACCTCCTATCTGAAAATTTGAAAATTCTTAAAAAATTTGACCAAAATCTTGATGTCCCCAATCCTATGTTTTGTATGTTTTTTCCACGTGTCTTGACATCCAATGTATCCCTGCAGAGTTTGGTGAAGATCTGAGTATGTAGTTTTTGACCTTATCTGGAAACTCCCATCTGAAAATTTGAAAATTCTTAAAAAATTCGTCGAAAATCTTGATGTCTCCAATCTCTTGTTTTGTACGTTTTTTCCACGTGTCTTGACATGCAAAGTATCCCTGCAACGTTTGGTGAAGATCTGAGTATGTAGTTTTTGACCTTATCTGGAACCTCCTATCTGAAAATTTGAAAATTCTTAAAAAATTCGTCCAAAATCTTGATGTCTCCAATCTCTTGTTTTGTACGTTTTTTCCACGTGTCTTGACATCCAATGTATCCCTGCAATGTTTGGTGAAGATCTGAGTATGTAGTTTTTGACCTTATATGGAACCTCCTATCTGAAAATTTGAAAATTCTTAAAAAATTCGTCCAAAATCTTGATGTCTCCAATCTCTTGTTTTGTACGTTCTTTCCACGTGTCTTGACATCCAATGTATCCCTGCAATGTTTGGTGAAGATCTGAGTATGTAGTTTTTGACCTTATATGGAACCTCCTATCTGAAAATTTGAAAATTCTTAAAAAAATTTAACAAAATCTTGATGTCCCCAATCCTATGTTTTGTATGATTTTTCCACGTGTCTTGACATACAATGTATCCCTGCAGAGTTTGGTGAAGATCTGAGTATGTAGTTTTTGACCTTATCTGGAACCTCCCATCTGAAAATTTGAAAATTCCTAAAAAATCCGTCCAAAATTTTGTTGACCCCAATCTCTTGTTTTGTACGTTTTTTCCACGTGTCTTGACATCCAATGTATCCCTGCAAAGTTTGGTGAAGATCTGAGTATGTAGTTTTTGACCTTATCTGGAACCGCATTTCTGAAAATTTGAAAATTCTTAAAAAAATCGTCCAAAATCTTGATGTCTCCAATCTCTTGTTTTGTACGTTTTTTCCACGTGTCTTGACATCCAATGTATCCCTGCAAAGTTTGGTGAAGATCTGAGTATGTAGTTTTTGACCTTATCTGGAACCTCCTATCTGAAAATTTGAAAATTCTTAAAAAATTCGTCCAAAATCTTGATGTCTCCAATCTCTTGTTTTGTACGTTTTTTCCACGTGTCTTGATATCCAATGTATCCCTGCAAAGTTTGGTGAAGATCTGAGTACGTCGTTTTTGACCTTATCTGGAACATCCTTTCTGAAAATTTGAAAATTGTTAAAAAATTCGTCCAAAATCTTGATGTCTCCTATCTCTTGTTTTGTACGTTTTTTCCACGTGTCTTGACATCCAATGTATCCCTGCAAAGTTTGGTGAATATCTGAGTATGTAGTTTTTGATCTTATCTGGAACCTCCCATCTGAAAATTTGAAAATTCTTAAAAAATTCGACCAAAATCTTGATGTCTCCAATCTCTTGTTTTGTACGTTTTTTCCACGTGTCTTGACACATAATGTATCCATGCAAAGTTTGGTGAAGATCTGAGTATGTAGTTTTTGACCTTATATGGAACCTCCTATCTGAAAATTTGAAAATTCTTAAAAAATTTGACCAAAATCTTGATGTCCCCAATCCTATGTTTTGTATGTTTTTTCCACGTGTCTTGACATCCAATGTATCCATGCAAAGTTTGGTGAAGATCTGAGTATGTAGTTTTTGACCTTATCTGGAACCTCCCATCTGAAAATTTGAAAATTCTTAAAAAATTCGTCGAAAATCTTGATGTCTCCAATCTCTTGTTTTGTACGTTTTTTCCACGTGTCTTGACATGCAAAGTATCCCTGCAACGTTTGGTGAAGATCTGAGTATGTAGTTTTTGACCTTATCTGGAACCTCCTATCTGAAAATTTGAAAATTCTTAAAAAATTCGTCCAAAATCTTGATGTCTCCAATCTCTTGTTTTGTACGTTTTTTCCACGTGTCTTGACATCCAATGTATCCCTGCAATGTTTGGTGAAGATCTGAGTATGTAGTTTTTGACCTTATATGGAGCCTCCTATCTGAAAATTTGAAAATTCTTAAAAAATTCGTCCAAAATCTTGATGTCTCCAATCTCTTGTTTTGTACGTTCTTTCCACGTGTCTTGACATCCAATGTATCCCTGCAATGTTTGGTGAAGATCTGAGTATGTAGTTTTTGACCTTATATGGAACCTCCTATCTGAAAATTTGAAAATTCTTAAAAGAATTTAACAAAATCTTGATGTCCCCAATCCTATGTTTTGTATGTTTTTTCCACGTGTCTTGACATACAATGTATCCCTGCAGAGTTTGGTGAAGATCTGAGTATGTAGTTTTTGACCTTATCTGGAACCTCCCATCTGAAAATTTGAAAATTCCTAAAAAATCCGTCCAAAATCTTGTTGACCCGAGTCTCTTGTTTTGTACGTTTTTTCCACGTGTCTTGACATCCAATGTATCCCTGCAAAGTTTGGTGAAGATCTGAGTATGTAGTTTTTGACCTTATCTGGAACCGCATTTCTGAAAATTTGAAAATTTTTAAAAAAATCGTCCAAAATCTTGATGTCTCCAATCTCTTGTTTTGTACGTTTTTTCCACGTGTCTTGACATCCAATGTATCCCTGCAAAGTTTGGTGAAGATCTGAGTATGTAGTTTTTGACCTTATATGGAACCTCCTATCTGAAAATTTGAAAATTCTTAAAAAATTCGTCCAAAATCTAGATGTCTCCAATCTCTTGTTTTGTACGTTTTTTCCACGTGTCTCGACCTCCAATGGATCCCTGCAAAGTTTGGTGAAGATCTGAGTATGTAGTTTTTGACCTTATCTGGAACCTCCCATCTGAAAATTTGAAAATTCTTAAAAAATTCGTCGAAAATCTTGATGTCTCCGATCTCTTGTTTTGTACGTTTTTTCCACGTGCCTTGACATGCAAAGTATTCCTGCAAAGTTTGGTGAAGATCTGAGTATGTAGTTTTTGACCTCATCTGGAACCTCCTATCTGAAAATTTGAAAATTCTTAAAAAATTCGTCCAAAATCTTGATGTCTCCAATCTCTTGTTTTGTACGTTTTTTCCACGTGTCTTGACATCCAATGTATCCCTGCAAAGTTTGGTGAAGATCTGAGTATGTAGTTTTTGACCTTATATGGAACCTCCTATCTGAAAATTTGAAAATTCTTAAAAAATTCGTCCAAAATCTTGATGTCTCCAATCTCTTGTTTTGTACGTTTTTTCCACGTGTCTTGATATCCAATGTATCCCTGCAAAGTTTGGTGAAGATCTGAGTATGTCGTTTTTGACCTTATCTGGAACATCCTTTCTGAAAATTTGAAAATTGTTAAAAAATTCGTCCAAAATCTTGATGTCTCCTATCTCTTGTTTTGTACGTTTTTTCCACGTGTCTTGACATCCAATGTATCCCTGCAAAGTTTGGTGAAGATCTGAGTATGTAGTTTTTGACCTTATCTGGAACCTCCCATCTGAAAATTTGAAAATTCTTAAAAAATTCGACCAAAATCTTGATGTCTCCAATCTCTTGTTTTGTACGTTTTTTCCACGTGTCTTGACACATAATGTATCCATGCAAAGTTTGGTGAAGATCTGAGTATGTAGTTTTTGACCTTATATGGAACCTCCTATCTGAAAATTTGAAAATTCTTAAAAAATTCGTCCAAAATCTTGATGTCTCCAATCTCTTGTTTTGTACGTTTTTTCCACGTGTCTTGACATCCAATGTATCCCTGCAAAGTTTGGTGAAGATCTGAGTATGTAGTTTTTGACCTTATCTGGAACCTCCCATCTGAAAATTTGAAAATTCCTAAAAAATCCGTCCAAAATCTTGATGACCACAATCTCTTGTTTTGTACGTTTTTTCCACGTGTCTTGACATTCAATGTATCCCTGCAAAGTTTGGTGAAGATCTGAGTATGTAGTTTTTGACCTTATATGGAACCTCCTTTCTGAAAATTTGAAAATTCTTAAAAAATTCGTCCAAAATCTTGAAGACCCCAATCTCTTGTTTTGTACGTTTTTTCCACGTGTCTTGACATCCAATGTATCCCTGCAAAGTTTGGTGAAGATCTGAGGATGTAGTTTTTGACCTTATATGGAACCTCCTTTCTGAAAATTTGAGAATTCTTAAAAAATTCGTCCAAAATCTTGATGTCTCCAATCTCTTGTTTTGTACGTTTTTTCCACGTGTCTTGACATCCAATGTATCCATGCAAAGTTTGGTGAAGATCTGAGTATGTCGTTTTTGACCTTATCTGGAACCTCCCATCCGAAAATTTGAAAATTCTTAAAAAATTCGTCGAAAATCTTGATGTCTCCAATCTCTTGTTTTGTACGTTTTTTCCACGTGTCTTGACATGCAAAGTATCCCTGCAACGTTTGGTGAAGATCTGAGTATGTAGTTTTTGACCTTATCTGGAACCTCCTATCTGAAAATTTGAAAATTCTTCAAAAATTCGTCGAAAATCTTGATGTCTCCAATCTCTTGCTTTGTACGTTTTTTCCACGTGTCTTGACATCCAATGTATCCCTGCAATGTTTGGTGGAGATCTGAGTATGTAGTTTTTGACCTTATCTGGAACCTTTTATCTGAAAATTTGAAAATTCTTCAAAAATTCGTCCAAAATCTTGATGTCTCCAATCTCTTGTTTTGTACGTTTTTTCCACGTGTCTCGACCTCCAATGTATCCCTGCAGAGTTTGGTGAAGATCTGAGTATGTAGTTTTTGACCTTATCTGGAACCTCCCATCTGAAAATTTGAAAATTCCTAAAAAATCCGTCCAAAATTTTGTTGACCCCAATCTCTTGTTTTGTACGTTTTTTCCACGTGTCTTGACATCCAATGTATCCCTGCAAAGTTTGGTGAAGATCTGAGTATGTAGTTTTTGACCTTATCTGGAACCGCATTTCTGAAAATTTGAAAATTCTTAAAAAAATCGTCCAAAATCTTGATGTCTCCAATCTCTTGTTTTGTACGTTTTTTCCACGTGTCTTGACATCCAATGTATCCCTGCAAAGTTTGGTGAAGATCTGAGTATGTAGTTTTTGACCTTATCTGGAACCTCCTATCTGAAAATTTGAAAATTCTTAAAAAATTCGTCCAAAATCTTGATGTCTCCAATCTCTTGTTTTGTACGTTTTTTCCACGTGTCTTGATATCCAATGTATCCCTGCAAAGTTTGGTGAAGATCTGAGTACGTCGTTTTTGACCTTATCTGGAACATCCTTTCTGAAAATTTGAAAATTGTTAAAAAATTCGTCCAAAATCTTGATGTCTCCTATCTCTTGTTTTGTACGTTTTTTCCACGTGTCTTGACATCCAATGTATCCCTGCAAAGTTTGGTGAAGATCTGAGTATGTAGTTTTTGACCTTATCTGGATCCTCCCATCTGAAAATTTGAAAATTCTTAAAAAATTCGACCAAAATCTTGATGTCTCCAATCTCTTGTTTTGTACGTTTTTTCCACGTGTCTTGACACATAATGTATCCATGCAAAGTTTGGTGAAGATCTGAGTATGTAGTTTTTGACCTTATATGGAACCTCCTATCTGAAAATTTGAAAATTCTTAAAAAATTTGACCAAAATCTTGATGTCCCCAATCCTATGTTTTGTATGTTTTTTCCACGTGTCTTGACATCCAATGTATCCATGCAAAGTTTGGTGAAGATCTGAGTATGTAGTTTTTGACCTTATCTGGAACCTCCCATCTGAAAATTTGAAAATTCTTAAAAAATTCGTCGAAAATCTTGATGTCTCCAATCTCTTGTTTTGTACGTTTTTTCCACGTGTCTTGACATGCAAAGTATCCCTGCAACGTTTGGTGAAGATCTGAGTATGTAGTTTTTGACCTTATCTGGAACCTCCTATCTGAAAATTTGAAAATTCTTCAAAAATTCGTCCAAAATCTTGATGTCTCCAATCTCTTGTTTTGTACGTTTTTTCCACGTGTCTTGACATCCAATGTATCCCTGCAATGTTTGGTGAAGATCTGAGTATGTAGTTTTTGACCTTATATGGAGCCTCCTATCTGAAAACTTGAAAATTCTTAAAAAATTCGTCCAAAATCTTGATGTCTCCAATCTCTTGTTTTGTACGTTCTTTCCACGTGTCTTGACATCCAATGTATCCCTGCAATGTTTGGTGAAGATCTGAGTATGTAGTTTTTGACCTTATATGGAACCTCCTATCTGAAAATTTGAAAATTCTTAAAAGAATTTAACAAAATCTTGATGTCCCCAATCCTATGTTTTGTATGTTTTTTCCACGTGTCTTGACATACAATGTATCCCTGCAGAGTTTGGTGAAGATCTGAGTATGTAGTTTTTGACCTTATCTGGAACCTCCCATCTGAAAATTTGAAAATTCCTAAAAAATCCGTCCAAAATCTTGTTGACCCGAATCTCTTGTTTTGTACGTTTTTTCCACGTGTCTTGACATCCAATGTATCCCTGCAAAGTTTGGTGAAGATCTGAGTATGTAGTTTTTGACCTTATCTGGAACCGCATTTCTGAAAATTTGAAAATTTTTAAAAAAATCGTCCAAAATCTTGATGTCTCCAATCTCTTGTTTTGTACGTTTTTTCCACGTGTCTTGACATCCAATGTATCCCTGCAAAGTTTGGTGAAGATCTGAGTATGTAGTTTTTGACCTTATATGGAACCTCCTATCTGAAAATTTGAAAATTCTTAAAAAATTCGTCCAAAATCTTGATGTCTCCAATCTCTTGTTTTGTACGTTTTTTCCACGTGTCTCGACCTCCAATGGATCCCTGCAAAGTTTGGTGAAGATCTGAGTATGTCGTTTTTGACCTTATCTGGAACCTCCCATCTGAAAATTTGAAAATTCTTAAAAAATTCGTCGAAAATCTTGATGTCTCCGATCTCTTGTTTTGTACGTTTTTTCCACGTGTCTTGACATGCAAAGTATTCCTGCAAAGTTTGGTGAAGATCTGAGTATGTAGTTTTTGACCTCATCTGGAACCTCCTATCTGAAAATTTGAAAATTCTTAAAAAATTCGTCCAAAATCTTGATGTCTCCAATCTCTTGTTTTGTACGTTTTTTCCACGTGTCTTGACATCCAATGTATCCCTGCAAAGTTTGGTGAAGATCTGAGTATGTAGTTTTTGACCTTATATGGAACCTCCTATCTGAAAATTTGAAAATTCTTAAAAAATTCGTCCAAAATCTTGATGTCTCCAATCTCTTGTTTTGTACGTTTTTTCCACGTGTCTTGATATCCAATGTATCCCTGCAAAGTTTGGTGAAGATCTGAGTATGTCGTTTTTGACCTTATCTGGAACATCCTTTCTGAAAATTTGAAAATTGTTAAAAAATTCGTCCAAAATCTTGATGTCTCCTATCTCTTGTTTTGTACGTTTTTTCCACGTGTCTTGACATCCAATGTATCCCTGCAAAGTTTGGTGAAGATCTAAGTATGTCGTTTTTGACCTTATCTGGAACCTCCCATCTGAAAATTTGAAAATTCTTAAAAAATTCGACCAAAATCTTGATGTCTCCAATCTCTTGTTTTGTACGTTTTTTCCACGTGTCTTGACACATAATGTATCCATGCAAAGTTTGGTGAAGATCTGAGTATGTAGTTTTTGACCTTATATGGAACCTCCTATCTGAAAATTTGAAAATTCTTAAAAAATTCGTCCAAAATCTTGATGTCTCCAATCTCTTGTTTTGTACGTTTTTTCCACGTGTCTTGACATCCAATGTATCCCTGCAAAGTTTGGTGAAGATCTGAGTATGTAGTTTTTGACCTTATCTGGAACCTCCCATCTGAAAATTTGAAAATTCCTAAAAAATCCGTCCAAAATCTTGATGACCACAATCTCTTGTTTTGTACGTTTTCTCCACGTGTCTTGACATTCAATGTATCCCTGCAAAGTTTGGTGAAGATCTGAGTATGTAGTTTTTGACCTTATATGGAACCTCCTTTCTGAAAATTTGAAAATTCTTAAAAAATTCGTCCAAAATCTTGAAGACCCCAATCTCTTGTTTTGTACGTTTTTTCCACGTGTCTTGACATCCAATGTATCCCTGCAAAGTTTGGTGAAGATCTGAGTATGTAGTTTTTGACCTTATATGGAACCTCCTTTCTGAAAATTTGAGAATTCTTAAAAAATTCGTCCAAAATCTTGATGTCTCCAATCTCTTGTTTTGTACGTTTTTTCCACGTGTCTTGACATCCAATGTATCCATGCAAAGTTTGGTGAAGATCTGAGTATGTCGTTTTTGACCTTATCTGGAACCTCCCATCCGAAAATTTGAAAATTCTTAAAAAATTCGTCGAAAATCTTGATGTCTCCAATCTCTTGTTTTGTACGTTTTTTCCACGTGTCTTGACATGCAAAGTATCCCTGCAACGTTTGGTGAAGATCTGAGTATGTAGTTTTTGACCTTATCTGGAACCTCCTATCTGAAAATTTGAAAATTCTTCAAAAATTCGTCGAAAATCTTGATGTCTCCAATCTCTTGCTTTGTACGTTTTTTCCACGTGTCTTGACATCCAATGTATCCCTGCAATGTTTGGTGGAGATCTGAGTATGTAGTTTTTGACCTTATCTGGAACCTCCTATCTGAAAATTTGAAAATTCTTCAAAAATTCGTCCAAAATCTTGATGTCTCCAATCTCTTGTTTTGTACGTTTTTTCCACGTGTCTCGACCTCCAATGTATCCCTGCAAAGTTAGTGAAGATCTGAGTATGTCGTTTTTGACCTTATCTGGAACATCCTTTCTGAAAATTTGAAAATTCTTAAAAAATTCGTCGAAAATCTTGATGTCTCCAATCTCTAGTTTTGTACGTTTTTTCCACGTTTCTTGACATCCAATGTATCCCTGCAAAGTTTGGTGAAGATCTGAGTATGTAGTTTTTGACCTTATATGGAACCTCCTTTCTGAAAATTTGAAAATTCTCAAAAAATTCGTCCATAATCTTGATGTCTCCAATCTCTTGTTTTGTACGTTTTTTCCACGTGTCTTGACATCCAATGTATCCCTGCAAAGTTTGGTGAAGATCTGAGCATGTAGTTTTTGACCTTATATGGAACCTCCTATCTGAAAATTTGAAAATTCTTAAAAAATTCGTCGAAAATCTTGATGTCACCAATCCTATGTTTTGTATGTTTTTTCCACGTGTCTTGACATCCAATGTATCCATGCAAAGTTTGGTGAAGATCTGAGTATGTCGTTTTTGACCTTATCTGGAACCTCCCATCTGAAAATTTGAAAATTCTTAAAAAATTCGTCGAAAATCTTGGTCTCCGATCTCTTGTTTTGTACGTTTTTTCCACGTGTCTTGACATGCAAAGTATTCCTGCAAAGTTTGGTGAAGATCTGAGTATGTAGTTTTTGACCTTATCTGGAACCTCCTATCTGAAAATTTGAAAATTCTTAAAAAAATCCTCCAAAATCTTGATGTCTCCAATCTCTTGTTTTGTACGTTTTTTCCACGTGTCTTGATATCCAATGTATCCCTGCAAAGTTTGGTGAAGATCTGAGTATGTCGTTTTTGACCTTATCTGGAACATCCTTTCTGAAAATTTGAAAATTGTTAAAAAATTCGTCCAAAATCTTGATGTTTCCTATCTCTTGTTTTGTACGTTTTTTCCACGTGTCTTGACATCCAATGTATCCCTGCAAAGTTTGGTGAAGATCTGAGTATGTAGTTTTTGACCTTATCTGGAACCTCCCATCTGAAAATTTGAAAATTCTTAAAAAATTCGACCAAAATCTTGATGTCTTCAATCTCTTGTTTTGTACGTTTTTTCCACGTGTCTTGACACATAATGTATCCCTGCAAAGTTTGGTGAAGATCTGAGTATGTAGTTTTTGACCTTATATGGAACCTCCTATCTGAAAATTTGAAAATTCTTAAAAAATTTGACCAAAATCTTGATGTCCCCAATCCTATGTTTTGTATGTTTTTTCCACGTGTCTTGACATCCAATGTATCCCTGCAGAGTTTGGTGAAGATCTGAGTATGTAGTTTTTGACCTTATCTGGAACCTCCCATCTGAAAATTTGAAAATTCTTAAAAAAATCGTCGAAAATCTTGATGTCTCCAATCTCTTGTTTTGTACGTTTTTTCCACGTGTCTTGACATGCAAAGTATCCCTGAAACGTTTGGTGAAGATCTGAGTATGTAGTTTTTGACCTTATCTGGAACCTCCTATCTGAAAATTTGAAAATTCTTAAAAAAATCCTCCAAAATCTTGATGTCTCCAATCTCTTGTTTTGTACGTTTTTTCCACGTGTCTTGACATCCAATGTATCCCTGCAATGTTTGGTGAAGATCTGAGTATGTAGTTTTTGACCTTATATGGAACCTCCTATCTGAAAATTTGAAAATTCTTAAAAAATTCGTCCAAAATCTTGATGTCTCCAATCTCTTGTTTTGTACGTTCTTTCCACGTGTCTTGACATCCAATGTAACCCTGCAATGTTTGGTGAAGATCTGAGTATGTAGTTTTTGACCTTATATGGAACCTCCCATCTGAAAATTTGAAAATTCTTAAAAAAATTTAACAAAATCTTGATGTCCCAAATCCTATGTTTTGTATGTTTTTTCCACGTGTCTTGACATACAATGTATCCCTGCAGAGTTTGGTGAAGATCTGAGTATGTAGTTTTTGACCTTATCTGGAACCTCCCATCTGAAAATTTGAAAATTCCTAAAAAATCCGTCCAAAATCTTGTTGACCCCAATCTCTTGTTTTGTACGTTTTTTCCACGTGTCTTGACATCCAATGTATCCCTGCAAAGTTTGGTGAAGATCTGAGTATGTAGTTTTTGACCTTATCTGGAACCACATTTCTGAAAATTTGAAAATTCTTTAAAAAATCGTCCAAAATCTTGATGTCTCCAATCTCTTGTTTTGTACGGTTTTTCCACGTGTCTTGACATCCAATGTATCCCTGCAAAGTTTGGTGAAGATCTGAGTATGTAGTTTTTGACCTTATCTGGAACCTCCTATCTGAAAATTTGAAAATTCTTAAAAAATTCGTCCAAAATCTTGATGTCTCCAATCTCTTGTTTTGTACGTTTTTTCCACGTGTCTTGACATCCAATGTATCCCTGCAAAGTTTGGTGAAGATCTGAGTTTGTCGTTTTTGACCTTATCTGGAACATCCTTTCTGAAAATTTGAAAATTGTTAAAAAATTCGTCCAAAATCTTGATGTCTCCTATCTCTTGTTTTGTACGTTTTTTCCACGTGTCTTGACATCCAATGTATCCCTGCAAAGTTTGGTGAAGATCTGAGTATGTAGTTTTTGACCTTATCTGGAACCTCCCATCTGAAAATTTGAAAAATCTTAAAAAATTCGACCAAAATCTTGATGTCTCCAATCTCTTGTTTTGTACGTTTTTTCCACGTGTCTTGACACATAATGTATCCATGCAAAGTTTGGTGAAGATCTGAGTATGTAGTTTTTGACCTTATCTGGAACCTCCCATCTGAAAATTTGAAAATTCCTAAAAAATCCGTCCAAAATCTTGATGACCACAATCTCTTGTTTTGTACGTTTTTTCCACGTGTCTTGACATTCAATGTATCCCTGCAAAGTTTGGTGAAGATCTGAGTATGTAGTTTTTGACCTTATATGGAACCTCCTTTCTGAAAATTTGAAAATTCTTAAAAAATTCGTCCAAAATCTTGAAGACCCCAATCTCTTGTTTTGTACGTTTTTTCCACGTGTCTTGACATCCAATGTATCCCTGCAAAGTTTGGTGAAGATCTGAGTATGTAGTTTTTGACCTTATATGGAACCTCCTTTCTGAAAATTTGAGAATTCTTAAAAAATTCGTCCAAAATCTTGATGTCTCCAATCTCTTGTTTTGTACGTTTTTTCCACGTGTCTTGACATCCAATGTATCCATGCAAAGTTTGGTGAAGATCTGAGTATGTCGTTTTTGACCTTATCTGGAACCTCCCATCCGAAAATTTGAAAATTCTTAAAAAATTCGTCGAAAATCTTGATGTCTCCAATCTCTTGTTTTGTACGTTTTTTCCACGTGTCTTGACATGCAAAGTATCCCTGCAACGTTTGGTGAAGATCTGAGTATGTAGTTTTTGACCTTATCTGGAACCTCCTATCTGAAAATTTGAAAATTCTTCAAAAATTCGTCGAAAATCTTGATGTCTCCAATCTCTTGCTTTGTACGTTTTTTCCACGTGTCTTGACATCCAATGTATCCCTGCAATGTTTGGTGGAGATCTGAGTATGTAGTTTTTGACCTTATCTGGAACCTCCTATCTGAAAATTTGAAAATTCTTCAAAAATTCGTCCAAAATCTTGATGTCTCCAATCTCTTGTTTTGTACGTTTTTTCCACGTGTCTCGACCTCCAATGTATCCCTGCAAAGTTAGTGAAGATCTGAGTATGTCGTTTTTGACCTTATCTGGAACATCCTTTCTGAAAATTTGAAAATTCTTAAAAAATTCGTCGAAAATCTTGATGTCTCCAATCTCTAGTTTTGTACGTTTTTTCCACGTTTCTTGACATCCAATGTATCCCTGCAAAGTTTGGTGAAGATCTGAGTATGTAGTTTTTGACCTTATATGGAACCTCCTTTCTGAAAATTTGAAAATTCTCAAAAAATTCGTCCATAATCTTGATGTCTCCAATCTCTTGTTTTGTACGTTTTTTCCACGTGTCTTGACATCCAATGTATCCCTGCAAAGTTTGGTGAAGATCTGAGCATGTAGTTTTTGACCTTATATGGAACCTCCTATCTGAAAATTTGAAAATTCTTAAAAAATTCGTCGAAAATCTTGATGTCACCAATCCTATGTTTTGTATGTTTTTTCCACGTGTCTTGACATCCAATGTATCCATGCAAAGTTTGGTGAAGATCTGAGTATGTCGTTTTTGACCTTATCTGGAACCTCCCATCTGAAAATTTGAAAATTCTTAAAAAATTCGTCGAAAATCTTGGTCTCCGATCTCTTGTTTTGTACGTTTTTTCCACGTGTCTTGACATGCAAAGTATTCCTGCAAAGTTTGGTGAAGATCTGAGTATGTAGTTTTTGACCTTATCTGGAACCTCCTATCTGAAAATTTGAAAATTCTTAAAAAAATCCTCCAAAATCTTGATGTCTCCAATCTCTTGTTTTGTACGTTTTTTCCACGTGTCTTGATATCCAATGTATCCCTGCAAAGTTTGGTGAAGATCTGAGTATGTCGTTTTTGACCTTATCTGGAACATCCTTTCTGAAAATTTGAAAATTGTTAAAAAATTCGTCCAAAATCTTGATGTTTCCTATCTCTTGTTTTGTACGTTTTTTCCACGTGTCTTGACATCCAATGTATCCCTGCAAAGTTTGGTGAAGATCTGAGTATGTAGTTTTTGACCTTATCTGGAACCTCCCATCTGAAAATTTGAAAATTCTTAAAAAATTCGACCAAAATCTTGATGTCTTCAATCTCTTGTTTTGTACGTTTTTTCCACGTGTCTTGACACATAATGTATCCCTGCAAAGTTTGGTGAAGATCTGAGTATGTAGTTTTTGACCTTATATGGAACCTCCTATCTGAAAATTTGAAAATTCTTAAAAAATTTGACCAAAATCTTGATGTCCCCAATCCTATGTTTTGTATGTTTTTTCCACGTGTCTTGACATCCAATGTATCCCTGCAGAGTTTGGTGAAGATCTGAGTATGTAGTTTTTGACCTTATCTGGAACCTCCCATCTGAAAATTTGAAAATTCTTAAAAAAATCGTCGAAAATCTTGATGTCTCCAATCTCTTGTTTTGTACGTTTTTTCCACGTGTCTTGACATGCAAAGTATCCCTGAAACGTTTGGTGAAGATCTGAGTATGTAGTTTTTGACCTTATCTGGAACCTCCTATCTGAAAATTTGAAAATTCTTAAAAAAATCCTCCAAAATCTTGATGTCTCCAATCTCTTGTTTTGTACGTTTTTTCCACGTGTCTTGACATCCAATGTATCCCTGCAATGTTTGGTGAAGATCTGAGTATGTAGTTTTTGACCTTATATGGAACCTCCTATCTGAAAATTTGAAAATTCTTAAAAAATTCGTCCAAAATCTTGATGTCTCCAATCTCTTGTTTTGTACGTTCTTTCCACGTGTCTTGACATCCAATGTAACCCTGCAATGTTTGGTGAAGATCTGAGTATGTAGTTTTTGACCTTATATGGAACCTCCCATCTGAAAATTTGAAAATTCTTAAAAAAATTTAACAAAATCTTGATGTCCCAAATCCTATGTTTTGTATGTTTTTTCCACGTGTCTTGACATACAATGTATCCCTGCAGAGTTTGGTGAAGATCTGAGTATGTAGTTTTTGACCTTATCTGGAACCTCCCATCTGAAAATTTGAAAATTCCTAAAAAATCCGTCCAAAATCTTGTTGACCCCAATCTCTTGTTTTGTACGTTTTTTCCACGTGTCTTGACATCCAATGTATCCCTGCAAAGTTTGGTGAAGATCTGAGTATGTAGTTTTTGACCTTATCTGGAACCACATTTCTGAAAATTTGAAAATTCTTTAAAAAATCGTCCAAAATCTTGATGTCTCCAATCTCTTGTTTTGTACGGTTTTTCCACGTGTCTTGACATCCAATGTATCCCTGCAAAGTTTGGTGAAGATCTGAGTATGTAGTTTTTGACCTTATCTGGAACCTCCTATCTGAAAATTTGAAAATTCTTAAAAAATTCGTCCAAAATCTTGATGTCTCCAATCTCTTGTTTTGTACGTTTTTTCCACGTGTCTTGACATCCAATGTATCCCTGCAAAGTTTGGTGAAGATCTGAGTTTGTCGTTTTTGACCTTATCTGGAACATCCTTTCTGAAAATTTGAAAATTGTTAAAAAATTCGTCCAAAATCTTGATGTCTCCTATCTCTTGTTTTGTACGTTTTTTCCACGTGTCTTGACATCCAATGTATCCCTGCAAAGTTTGGTGAAGATCTGAGTATGTAGTTTTTGACCTTATCTGGAACCTCCCATCTGAAAATTTGAAAAATCTTAAAAAATTCGACCAAAATCTTGATGTCTCCAATCTCTTGTTTTGTACGTTTTTTCCACGTGTCTTGACACATAATGTATCCATGCAAAGTTTGGTGAAGATCTGAGTATGTAGTTTTTGACCTTATCTGGAACCTCCCATCTGAAAATTCGAAAATTCCTAAAAAATCCGTGCAAAATCTTGATGACCCCAATCTCTTGTTTTGTACGTTTTTTCCACGTGTCTTGACATTCAATGTATCCCTGCAAAGTTTGGTGAAGATCTGAGTATGTCGTTTTTGACCTTATCTGGAACCTCCCATCTGAAAATTTGAAAATTCTTAAAAAATTCGTCCAAAATCTTGATGTCTCCAATCTCTTGTTTTGTACGTTTTTTCCACGTGTCTTGACATCCAATGTATCCCTGCAAAGTTTGGTGAAGATCTGAGTATGTAGTTTTTGACCTTATATGGAACCTCCTTTCTGAAAATTTGAAAATTCTTATAAAATTCGTCCAAAATCTTGATGACCCCAATCTCTTGTTTTGTACGTTTTTTCCACGTGTCTTGACATCCAATGTATCCCTGCAAAGTTTGGTGAAGATCTGAGTATGTAGTTTTTGACCTTATACGGAACCTCCTTTCTGAAAATTTGAAAATTCTTAAAAAATTCGTCCAAAATCTTGATGTCTCCAATTTCTTGTTTTGTACGTTTTTTCCACGTGTCTTGACATCCAATGTATCCATGCAAAGTTTGGTGAAGATCTGAGTATGTAGTTTTTGACCTTATATGGAACCTCCCATCTGAAAATTTGAAAATTCTTAAAAAATTCGTCGAAAATCTTGATGTCTCCGATCTCTTGTTTTGTACGTTTTTTCCACGTGTCTTGACATGCAAAGTATTCCTGCAAAGTTTGGTGAAGATCTGAGTATGTAGTTTTTGACCTCATCTGGAACCTCCTATCTGAAAATTTGAAAATTCTTAAAAAATTCGTCCAAAATCTTGATGTCTCCAATCTCTTGTTTTGTACGTTTTTTCCACGTGTCTTGACATCCAATGTATCCCTGCAATGTTTGGTGAAGATCTGAGTATGTAGTTTTTTACCTTATCTGGAACCTCCCATCTGAAAATTTGAAAATTCCTAAAAAATCCGTCCAAAATCTTGATGACCCCAATCTCTTGTTTTGTACGTTTTTTCCACGTGTCTTGACATCCAATGTATCCCTGCAAAGTTTGGTGAAGATCTGAGTATGTAGTTTTTGACCTTATCTGGAACCTCCTATCTGAAAATTTGAAATTTCTTAAAAAATTCGTCCAAAATCTTGATGTCTCCAATCTCTTGTTTTGTACGTTTTTTCCACGTGTCTTGATATCCAATGTATCCCTGCAAAGTTTGGTGAAGAACTAAGTATGTCGTTTTTGACCTTATCTGGAACATCCTTTCTGAAAATTTGAAAATTGTTAAAAAATTCGTCCAAAATCTTGATGTCTCCTATCTCTTGTTTTGTACGTTTTTTCCACGTGTCTTGACATCCAATGTATCCCTGCAAAGTTTGGTGAAGATCTGAGTATGTAGTTTTTGACCTTATCTGGAACCTCCCATCTGAAAATTTGAAAATTCTTAAAAAATTCGACCAAAATCTTGATGTCTCCAATCTCTTGTTTTGTACGTTTTTTCCACGTGTCTTGACACATAATGTATCCATTCAAAGTTTGGTGAAGATCTGAGTATGTAGTTATTGACCTTATCTGGAACCTCCTATCTGAAAATTTGAAAATTCTTAAAAAATTCGTCCAAAATCTTGATGTCTCCAATCTCTTGTTTTGTACGATTTTTCCACGTGTGTTGACATCCAATGTATCCCTGCAATGTTTGGTGAAGATCTGAGTATGTAGTTTTTGACCTTATATGGAACCTCCTATCTGAAAATTTGAAAATTCTTAAAAAATAATCTTGATGTCTCCAATCTCTTGTTTTGTACGTTCTTTCCACGTGTCTTGACATCCAATGTATCCCTGCAATGTTTGGTGAAGATCTGAGTATGTAGTTTTTGACCTTATATGGAACCTCCTATCTGAAAATTTGAAAATTCTTAAAAAAATTTAACAAAATCTTGATGTCCCCAATCCTATGTTTTGTATGTTTTTTCCACGTGTCTTGACATACAATGTATCCCTGCAGAGTTTGGTGAAGATCTGAGTATGTAGTTTTTGACCTTATCTGGAACCTCCCATCTGAAAATTTGAAAATTCCTAAAAAATCCGTCCAAAATCTTGTTGACCCCAATCTCTTGTTTTGTACGTTTTTTCCACGTGTCTTGACATCCAATGTATCCCTGCAAAGTTTGGTGAAGATCTGAGTATGTAGTTTTTGACCTTATCTGGAACCGCATTTCTGAAAATTTGAAAATTCTTTAAAAAATCGTCCAAAATCTTGATGTCTCCAATCTCTTGTTTTGTACGTTTTTTTAACGTGTCTTGACATCCAATGTATCCCTGCAAAGTTTGGTGAAGATCTGAGTATGTAGTTTTTGACCTTATCTGGAACCTCCTATCTGAAAATTTGAAAATTCTTAAAAAATTCGTCCAAAATCTTGATGTCTCCAATCTCTTGTTTTGTACGTTTTTTCCCACGTGTCTTGATATCCAATGTATCCCTGCAAAGTTTGGTGAAGATCTGAGTATGTCGTTTTTGACCTTATCTGGAACCTCCGATCTGAAAATTTGAAAATTCTTAAAAAATTCGTCAAAAATCTTGATGTCTCCGATCTCTTGTTTTGTACGTTTTTTCCACGTGTCTTGACATGCAAAGTATTCCTGCAAAGTTTGGTGAAGATCTGAGTATGTAGTTTTTGACCTCATCTGGAACCTCCTATCTGAAAATTTGAAAATTCTTAAAAAATTCGTCCAAAATCTTGATGTCTCCAATCTCTTGTTTTGTACGTTTTTTCCACGTGTCTTGACATCCAATGTATCCCTGCAATGTTTGGTGAAGATCTGAGTATGTAGTTTTTGACCTTATCTGGAACCTCCCATCTGAAAATTTGAAAATTCCTAAAAAATCCGTCCAAAATCTTGATGACCCCAATCTCTTGTTTTGTACGTTTTTTCCACGTGTCTTGACATCCAATGTATCCCTGCAAAGTTTGGTGAAGATCTGAGTATGTAGTTTTTGACCTTATCTGGAACCTCCTATCTGAAAATTTGAAAATTCTTAAAAAAATTCGTCCAAAATCTTGATGTCTCCAATCTCTTGTTTTGTACGTTTTTTCCACGTGTCTTGATATCCAGTGTATCCCTGCAAAGTTTGGTGAAGATCTGAGTATGTCGTTTTTGACCTTATCTGGAACATCCTTTCTGAAAATTTGAAAATTGTTAAAAAATTCGTCCAAAATCTTGATGTCTCCTATCTCTTGTTTTGTACGTTTTTTCCACGTGTCTTGACATCCAATGTATACCTGCAAAGTTTGGTGAAGATCTGAGTATGTAGTTTTTGACCTTATCTGGAACCTCCCATCTGAAATTTTAAAATTCTTAAAAAATTCGACCAAAATCTTGATGTCTCCAATCTCTTGTTTTGTACGTTTTTTCCACGTGTCTTGACACATAATGTATCCATGCAAAGTTTGGTGAAGATCTGAGTATGTAGTTTTTGACCTTATATGGAACCTCCTATCTGAAAATTTGAAAATTCTTAAAAAATTTGACCAAAATCTTGATGTCCCCAATCCTATGTTTTGTATGTTTTTTCCACGTGTCTTGACATCCAATGTATCCCTGCAGAGTTTGGTGAAGATCTGAGTATGTAGTTTTTGACCTTATCTGGAACCTCCCATCTGAAAATTTGAAAATTCTTAAAAAAATCGTCGAAAATCTTGATGTCTCCAATCTCTTGTTTTGTACGTTTTTTCCACGTGTCTTGACATGCAAAGTATCCCTGAAACGTTTGGTGAAGATCTGAGTATGTAGTTTTTGACCTTATCTGGAACCTCCTATCTGAAAATTTGAAAATTCTTAAAAAAATCCTCCAAAATCTTGATGTCTCCAATCTCTTGTTTTGTACGTTTTTTCCACGTGTCTTCACATCCAATGTATCCCTGCAATGTTTGGTGAAGATCTGAGTATGTAGTTTTTGACCTTATATGGAACCTCCTATCTGAAAATTTGAAAATTCTTAAAAAATTCGTCCAAAATCTTGATGTCTCCAATCTCTTGTTTTGTACGTTCTTTCCACGTGTCTTGACATCCAATGTAACCCTGCAATGTTTGGTGAAGATCTGAGTATGTAGTTTTTGACCTTATATGGAACCTCCCATCTGAAAATTTGAAAATTCTTAAAAAAATTTAACAAAATCTTGATGTCCCAAATCCTATGTTTTGTATGTTTTTTCCACGTGTCTTGACATACAATGTATCCCTGCAGATTTTGGTGAAGATCTGAGTATGTAGTTTTTGACCTTATCTGGAACCTCCCATCTGAAAATTTGAAAATTCCTAAAAAATCCGTCCAAAATCTTGTTGACCCCAATCTCTTGTTTTGTACGTTTTTTCCACGTGTCTTGACATCCAATGTATCCCTGCAAAGTTTGGTGAAGATCTGAGTATGTAGTTTTTGACCTTATCTGGAACCGCATTTCTGAAAATTTGAAAATTCTTTAAAAAATCGTCCAAAATCTTGATGTCTCCAATCTCTTGTTTTGTACGGTTTTTCCACGTGTCTTGACATCCAATGTATCCCTGCAAAGTTTGGTGAAGATCTGAGTATGTAGTTTTTGACCTTATCTGGAACCTCCTATCTGAAAATTTGAAAATTCTTAAAAAATTCGTCCAAAATCTTGATGTCTCCAATCTCTTGTTTTGTACGTTTTTTCCACGTGTCTTGACATCCAATGTATCCCTGCAAAGTTTGGTGAAGATCTGAGTTTGTCGTTTTTGACCTTATCTGGAACATCCTTTCTGAAAATTTGAAAATTGTTAAAAAATTCGTCCAAAATCTTGATGTCTCCTATCTCTTGTTTTGTACGTTTTTTCCACGTGTCTTGACATCCAATGTATCCCTGCAAAGTTTGGTGAAGATCTGAGTATGTAGTTTTTGACCTTATCTGGAACCTCCCATCTGAAAATTTGAAAAATCTTAAAAAATTCGACCAAAATCTTGATGTCTCCAATCTCTTGTTTTGTACGTTTTTTCCACGTGTCTTGACACATAATGTATCCATGCAAAGTTTGGTGAAGATCTGAGTATGTAGTTTTTGACCTTATCTGGAACCTCCCATCTGAAAATTCGAAAATTCCTAAAAAATCCGTGCAAAATCTTGATGACCCCAATCTCTTGTTTTGTACGTTTTTTCCACGTGTCTTGACATTCAATGTATCCCTGCAAAGTTTGGTGAAGATCTGAGTATGTCGTTTTTGACCTTATCTGGAACCTCCCATCTGAAAATTTGAAAATTCTTAAAAAATTTGTCGAAAATCTTGATGTCTCCAATCTCTTGTTTTGTACGTTTTTTCCACGTGTCTTGACATCCAATGTATCCCTGCAAAGTTTGGTGAAGATCTGAGTATGTAGTTTTTGACCTTATATGGAACCTCCTTTCTGAAAATTTGAAAATTCTTATAAAATTCGTCCAAAATCTGGATGACCCCAATCTCTTGTTTTGTACGTTTTTTCCACGTGTCTTGACATCCAATGTATCCCTGCAAAGTTTGGTGAAGATCTGAGTATGTAGTTTTTGACCTTATACGGAACCTCCTTTCTGAAAATTTGAAAATTCTTAAAAAATTCGTCCAAAATCTTGATGTCTCCAATTTCTTGTTTTGTACGTTTTTTCCACGTGTCTTGACATCCAATGTATCCATGCAAAGTTTGGTGAAGATCTGAGTATGTAGTTTTTGACCTTATATGGAACCTCCCATCTGAAAATTTGAAAATTCTTAAAAAATTCGTCGAAAATCTTGATGTCTCCGATCTCTTGTTTTGTACGTTTTTTCCACGTGTCTTGACATGCAAAGTATTCCTGCAAAGTTTGGTGAAGATCTGAGTATGTAGTTTTTGACCTCATCTGGAACCTCCTATCTGAAAATTTGAAAATTCTTAAAAAATTCGTCCAAAATCTTGATGTCTCCAATCTCTTGTTTTGTACGTTTTTTCCACGTGTCTTGACATCCAATGTATCCCTGCAATGTTTGGTGAAGATCTGAGTATGTAGTTTTTGACCTTATCTGGAACCTCCCATCTGAAAATTTGAAAATTCCTAAAAAATCCGTCCAAAATCTTGATGACCCCAATCTCTTGTTTTGTACGTTTTTTCCACGTGTCTTGACATCCAATGTATCCCTGCAAAGTTTGGTGAAGATCTGAGTATGTAGTTTTTGACCTTATCTGGAACCTCCTATCTGAAAATTTGAAATTTCTTAAAAAATTCGTCCAAAATCTTGATGTCTCCAATCTCTTGTTTTGTACGTTTTTTCCACGTGTCTTGATATCCAATGTATCCCTGCAAAGTTTGGTGAAGAACTGAGTATGTCGTTTTTGACCTTATCTGGAACATCCTTTCTGAAAATTTGAAAATTGTTAAAAAATTCGTCCAAAATCTTGATGTCTCCTATCTCTTGTTTTGTAGGTTTTTTCCACGTGTCTTGACATCCAATGTATCCCTGCAAAGTTTGGTGAAGATCTGAGTATGTAGTTTTTGACCTTATCTGGAACCTCCCATCTGAAAATTTGAAAATTCTTAAAAAATTCGACCAAAATCTTGATGTCTCCAATCTCTTGTTTTGTACGTTTTTTCCACGTGTCTTGACACATAATGTATCCATTCAAAGTTTGGTGAAGATCTGAGTATGTAGTTATTGACCTTATCTGGAACCTCCTATCTGAAAATTTGAAAATTCTTAAAAAATTCGTCCAAAATCTTGATGTCTCCAATCTCTTGTTTTGTACGTTTTTTCCACGTGTGTTGACATCCAATGTATCCCTGCAATGTTTGGTGAAGATCTGAGTATGTAGTTTTTGACCTTATATGGAACCTCCTATCTGAAAATTTGAAAATTCTTAAAAAATTCGTCCAAAATCTTGATGTCTCCAATCTCTTGTTTTGTACGTTCTTTCCACGTGTCTTGACATCCAATGTATCCCTGCAATGTTTGGTGAAGATCTGAGTATGTAGTTTTTGACCTTATATGGAACCTCCTATCTGAAAATTTGAAAATTCTTAAAAAAATTTAACAAAATCTTGATGTCCCCAATCCTATGTTTTGTATGTTTTTTCCACGTGTCTTGACATACAATGTATCCCTGCAGAGTTTGGTGAAGATCTGAGCATGTAGTTTTTGACCTTATCTGGAACCTCCCATCTGAAAATTTGAAAATTCCTAAAAAATCCGTCCAAAATCTTGTTGACCCCAATCTCTTGTTTTGTACGTTTTTTCCACGTGTCTTGACATCCAATGTATCCCTGCAAAGTTTGGTGAAGATCTGAGTATGTAGTTTTTGACCTTATCTGGAACCGCATTTCTGAAAATTTGAAAATTCTTTAAAAAATCGTCCAAAATCTTGATGTCTCCAATCTCTTGTTTTGTACGTTTTTTTAACGTGTCTTGACATCCAATGTATCCCTGCAAAGTTTGGTGAAGATCTGAGTATGTAGTTTTTGACCTTATCTGGAACCTCCTATCTGAAAATTTGAAAATTCTTAAAAAATTCGTCCAAAATCTTGATGTCTCCAATCTCTTGTTTTGTACGTTTTTTCCACGTGTCTTGATATCCAATGTATCCCTGCAAAGTTTGGTGAAGATCTGAGTATGTCGTTTTTGACCTTATCTGGAACCTCCGATCTGAAAATTTGAAAATTCTTAAAAAATTCGTCAAAAATCTTGATGTCTCCGATCTCTTGTTTTGTACGTTTTTTCCACGTGTCTTGACATGCAAAGTATTCCTGCAAAGTTTGGTGAAGATCTGAGTATGTAGTTTTTGACCTCATCTGGAACCGCCTATCTGAAAATTTGAAAATTCTTAAAAAATTCGTCCAAAATCTAGATGTCTCCAATCTCTTGTTTTGTACGTTTTTTCCACGTGTCTTGACATCCAATGTATCCCTGCAATGTTTGGTGAAGATCTGAGTATGTAGTTTTTGACCTTATCTGGAACCTCCCATCTGAAAATTTGAAAATTCCTAAAAAATCCGTCCAAAATCTTGATGACCCCAATCTCTTGTTTTGTACGTTTTTTCCACGTGTCTTGACATCCAATGTATCCCTGCAAAGTTTGGTGAAGATCTGAGTATGTAGTTTTTGACCTTATCTGGAACCTCCTATCTGAAAATTTGAAAATTCTTAAAAAAATTCGTCCAAAATCTTGATGTCTCCAATCTCTTGTTTTGTACGTTTTTTCCACGTGTCTTGATATCCAATGTATCCCTGCAAAGTTTGGTGAAGATCTGAGTATGTCGTTTTTGACCTTATCTGGAACATCCTTTCTGAAAATTTGAAAATTGTTAAAAAATTCGTCCAAAATCTTGATGTCTCCTATCTCTTGTTTTGTACGTTTTTTCCACGTGTCTTGACATCCAATGTATACCTGCAAAGTTTGGTGAAGATCTGAGTATGTAGTTTTTGACCTTATCTGGAAACTCCCATTTGAAATTTTAAAATTCTTAAAAAATTCGACCAAAATCTTGATGCCTCCAATCTCTTGTTTTGTACGTTTTTTCCACGTGTCTTGACATGCAAAGTATCCATGCAACGTTTGGTGAAGATCTGAGTATGTAGTTTTTGACCTTATCTGGAACCTCCTATCTGAAAATTTGAAAATTCTTAAAAAATTCGTCCAAAATCTTGATGTCTCCAATCTCTTGTTTTGTACGTTCTTTCCACGTGTCTTGACATCCAATGTATCCCTGCAATGTTTGGTGAAGATCTGAGTATGTAGTTTTTGACCTTATATGGAACCTCCTATCTGAAAATTTGAAAATTCTTAAAAAAATTTAACAAAATCTTGATGTCCCCAATCCTATGTTTTGTATGTTTTTTCCACGTGTCTTGACATACAATGTATCCCTGCAGAGTTTGGTGAAGATCTGAGTATGTAGTTTTTGACCTTATCTGGAACCTCCCATCTGAAAATTTGAAAATTCCTAAAAAATCCGTCCAAAATCTTGTTGACCCCAATCTCTTGTTTTGTACGTTTTTTCCACGTGTCTTGACATCCAATGTATCCCTGCAAAGTTTGGTGAAGATCTGAGTATGTAGTTTTTGACCTCATCTGGAACCTCCTATCTGAAAATTTGAAAATTCTTAAAAAATTCGACCAAAATCTTGATGTCTCCAATCTCTTGTTTTGTACGTTTTTTCCACGTGTCTTGACACATAATGTATCCATGCAAAGTTTGGTGAAGATCTGAGTATGTAGTTTTTGACCTTATATGGAACCTCCTATCTGAAAATTTGAGAATTCTTAAAAAATTCGTCCAAAATCTTGGTCTCCAATCTCTTGTTTTGTACGTTTTTTCCGCGTGTCTTGACATCCAATGTATCCCTGCAAAGTTTGGTGAAGATCTGAGTATGTAGTTTTTGACCTTATCTGGAACCTCCCATCTGAAAATTCGAAAATTCCTAAAAAATCCGTGCAAAATCTTGATGACCCCAATCTCTTGTTTTGTACGTTTTTTCCACGTGTCTTGACATTCAATGTATCCCTGCAAAGTTTGGTGAAGATCTGAGTATGTAGTTTTTTACCTTATACGGAACCTCCTTTCTGAAAATTTGAAAATTCTTAAAAAATTCGTCCAAAATCTTGATGTCTCCAATTTCTTGTTTTGTACGTTTTTTCCACGTGTCTTGACATCCAATGTATCCATGCAAAGTTTGGTGAAGATCTGAGTATGTCGTTTTTGACCTTATCTGGAACCTCCCATCTGAAAATTTGAAAATTCTTAAAAAATTTGTCGAAAATCTTGATGTCTCCAATCTCTTGTTTTGTACGTTTTTTCCACGTGTCTTGACATCCAATGTATCCCTGCAAAGTTTGGTGAAGATCTGAGTATGTAGTTTTTGACCTTATATGGAACCTCCTTTCTGAAAATTTGAAAATTCTTAAAAAATTCGTCCAAAATCTTGATGACCCCAATCTCTTGTTTTGTACGTTTTTTTCACGTGCCTTGACATCCAATGTATCCCTGCAAAGTTTGGTGAAGATCTGAGTATGTAGTTTTTGACCTTATACGGAACCTCCTTTCTGAAAATTTGAAAATTCTTAAAAAATTCGTCCAAAATCTTGATGTCTCCAATTTCTTGTTTTGTACGTTTTTTCCACGTGTCTTGACATCCAATGTATCCATGCAAAGTTTGGTGAAGATCTGAGTATGTAGTTTTTGACCTTGTCTGGAACCTCCCATCTGAAAATTTGAAAATTCTTAAAAAATTCGTCGAAAATCTTGATGTCTCCGATCTCTTGTTTTGTACGTTTTTTCCACGTGTCTTGACATGCAAAGTATCCTGCAAAGTTTGGTGAAGATCTGAGTATGTAGTTTTTGACCTCATCTGGAACCTCCTATCTGAAAATTTGAAAATTCTTAAAAAATTCGTCCAAAATCTTGATGTCTCCAATCTCTTGTTTTGTACGTTTTTTCCACGTGTCTTGACATCCAATGTATCCCTGCAATGTTTGGTGAAGATCTGAGTATGTAGTTTTTGACCTTATCTGGAACCTCCCATCTGAAAATTTGAAAATTCCTAAAAAATCCGTCCAAAAACCTTGATGACCCCAATCTCTTGTTTTGTACGTTTTTTCCACGTGTCTTGACATCCAATGTATCCCTGCAAAGTTTGGTGAAGATCTGAGTATGTAGTTTTTGACCTTATCTGGAACCTCCTATCTGAAAATTTGAAAATTCTTAAAAAATTCGTCCAAAATCTTGATGTCTCCAATCTCTTGTTTTGTACGTTTTTTCCACGTGTCTTGATATCCAATGTATCCCTGCAAAGTTTGGTGAAGATCTGAGTATGTCGTTTTTGACCTTATCTGGAACATCCTTTCTGAAAATTTGAAAATTGTTAAAAAATTCGTCCAAAATCTTGATGTCTCCTATCTCTTGTTTTGTACGTTTTTTCCACGTGTCTTGACATCCAATGTATCCCTGCAAAGTTTGGTGAAGATCTGAGTATGTAGTTTTTGACCTTATCTGGAACCTCCCATCTGAAAATTTGAAAATTCTTAAAAAATTCGACCAAAATCTTGATGTCTCCAATCTCTTGTTTTGTACGTTTTTTCCACGTGTCTTGACACATAATGTATCCATGCAAAGTTTGGTGAAGATCTGAGTATGTAGTTTTTGACCTTATATGGAACCTCCTATCTGAAAATTTGAAAATTCTTAAAAAATTTGACCAAAATCTTGATGTCCCCAATCCTATGTTTTGTATGTTTTTTCCACGTGTCTTGACATCCAATGTATTCCTGCAGAGTTTGGTGAAGATCTGAGTATGTAGTTTTTGACCTTATCTGGAACCTCCCATCTGAAAATTTGAAAATTCTTAAAAAATTCGTCGAAAATCTTGATGTCTCCAATCTCTTGTTTTGTACGTTTTTTCCACGTGTCTTGACATGCAAAGTATCCCTGCAACGTTTGGTGAAGATCTGAGTATGTAGTTTTTGACCTTATCTGGAACCTCCTATCTGAAAATTTGAAAATTCTTAAAAAATTCGTCCAAAATCTTGATGTCTCCAATCTCTTGTTTTGTACGTTTTTTCCACGTGTCTTGACATCCAATGTATCCCTGCAATGTTTGGTGAAGATCTGAGTATGTAGTTTTTGACCTTATATGGAACCTCCTATCTGAAAATTTGAAAATTCTTAAAAAAATCGTCCAAAATCTTGATGTCTCCAATCTCTTGTTTTGTACGTTCTTTCCACGTGTCTTGACATCCAATGTATCCCTGCATAGTTTAGTGAAGATCTGAGTATGTAGTTTTTGACCTTATATGGAACCTCCTATCTGAAAATTTGAAAATACTTAAAAAAATTTAACAAAATCTTGATGTCCCCAATCCTATGTTTTGTATGTTTTTTCCACGTGTCTTGACATACAATGTATCCCTGCAGAGTTTGGTGAAGATCTGAGTATGTAGTTTTTGACCTTATCTGGAACCTCCCATCTGAAAATTTGAAAATTCCTAAAAAATCCGTCCAAAATCTTGTTGACCCCAATCTATTGTTTTGTACGTTTTTTCCACGTGTCTTGACATCCAATGTATCCCTGCAAAGTTTGGTGAAGATCTGAGTATGTAGTTTTTGACCTTATCTGGAACCGCATTTCTGAAAATTTGAAAATTCTTTAAAAAATCGTCCAAAATCTTGATGTCTCCAATCTCTTGTTTTGTACGGTTTTTCCACGTGTCTTGACATCCAATGTATCCCTGCAAAGTTTGGTGAAGATCTGAGTATGTAGTTTTTGACCTTATCTGGAACCTCCTATCTGAAAATTTGAAAATTCTTAAAAAATTCGTCCAAAATCTTGATGTCTCCAATCTCTTGTTTTGTACGTTTTTTCCACGTGTCTTGATATCCAATGTATCCATGCAAAGTTTGGTGAAGATCTGAGTATGTCGTTTTTGACCTTGTCTGGAACCTCCCATCTGAAAATTTGAAAATTCTTAAAAAATTCGTCCAAAATCTTGATGACCCCAATCTCTTGTTTTGTACGTTTTTTCCACGTGCCTTGACATCCAATGTATCCCTGCAAAGTTTGGTGAAGATCTGAGTACGTAGTTTTTGACCTTATACGGAACCTCCTTTCTGAAAATTTGAAAATTCTTAAGAAATTCGTCCAAAATCTTGATGTCTCCAATTTCTTGTTTTGTACGTTTTTTCCACGTGTCTTGACATCCAATGTATCCATGCAAAGTTTGGTGAAGATCTGAGTATGTCGTTTTTGACCTTGTCTGGAACCTCCCATCTGAAAATTTGAAAATTCTTAAAAAATTCGTCGAAAATCTTGATGTCTCCGATCTCTTGTTTTGTACGTTTTTTCCACGTGTCTTGACATGCAAAGTATCCTGCAAAGTTTGGTGAAGATCTGAGTATGTAGTTTTTGACCTCATCTGGAACCTCCTATCTGAAAATTTGAAAATTCTTAAAAAATTCGTCCAAAATCTTGATGTCTCCAATCTCTTGTTTTGTACGTTTTTTCCACGTGTCTTGACATCCAATGTATCCCTGCAATGTTTGGTGAAGATCTGAGTATGTAGTTTTTGACCTTATCTGGAACCTCCCATCTGAAAATTTGAAAATTCCTAAAAAATCCGTCCAAAAACCTTGATGACCCCAATCTCTTGTTTTGTACGTTTTTTCCACGTGTCTTGACATCCAATGTATCCCTGCAAAGTTTGGTGAAGATCTGAGTATGTAGTTTTTGACCTTATCTGGTACCTCCTATCTGAAAATTTGAAAATTCTTAAAAAATTCGTCAAAAATCTTGATGTCTCCAATCTCTTGTTTTGTACGTTTTTTCCACGTGTCTTGATATCCAATGTATCCCTGCAAAGTTTGGTGAAGATCTGAGTATGTCGTTTTTGACCTTATCTGGAACATCCTTTCTGAAAATTTGAAAATTGTTAAAAAATTCGTCCAAAATCTTGATGTCTCCTATCTCTTGTTTTGTACGTTTTTTTCCACGTGTCTTGACATCCAATGTATCCCTGCAAAGTTTGGTGAAGATCTGAGTATGTAGTTTTTGACCTTATCTGGAACCTCCCATCTGAAAATTTGAAAATTCTTAAAAAATTCGACCAAAATCTTGATGTCTCCAATCTCTTGTTTTGTACGTTTTTTCCACGTGTCTTGACACATAATGTATCCATGCAAAGTTTGGTGAAGATCTGAGTATGTAGTTTTTGACCTTATATGGAACCTCCTATCTGAAAATTTGAAAATTCTTAAAAAATTTGACCAAAATCTTGATGTCCCCAATCCTATGTTTTGTATGTTTTTTCCACGTGTCTTGACATCCAATGTATCCCTGCAGAGTTTGGTGAAGATCTGAGTATGTAGTTTTTGACCTTATCTGGAACCTCCCATCTGAAAATTTGAAAATTCTTAAAAAATTCGTCGAAAATCTTGATGTCTCCAATCTCTTGTTTTGTACGTTTTTTCCACGTGTCTTGACATGCAAAGTATCCCTGCAACGTTTGGTGAAGATCTGAGTATGTAGTTTTTGACCTTATCTGGAACCTCCTATCTGAAAATTTGAAAATTCTTAAAAAATTCGTCCAAAATCTTGATGTCTCCAATCTCTTGTTTTGTACGTTTTTTCCACGTGTCTTGACATCCAATGTATCCCTGCAATGTTTGGTGAAGATCTGAGTATGTAATTTTTGACCTTATATGGAACCTCCTATCTGAAAATTTGAAAATTCTTAAAAAAATCGTCCAAAATCTTGATGTCTCCAATCTCTTGTTTTGTACGTTCTTTCCACGTGTCTTGACATCCAATGTATCCCTGCATAGTTTAGTGAAGATCTGAGTATGTAGTTTTTGACCTTATATGGAACCTCCTATCTGAAAATTTGAAAATTCTTAAAAAAATTTAACAAAATCTTGATGTCCCCAATCCTATGTTTTGTATGTTTTTTCCACGTGTCTTGACATACAATGTATCCCTGCAGAGTTTGGTGAAGATCTGAGTATGTAGTTTTTGACCTTATCTGGAACCTCCCATCTGAAAATTTGAAAATTCCTAAAAAATCCGTCCAAAATCTTGTTGACCCTAATCTATTGTTTTGTACGTTTTTTCCACGTGTCTTGACATCCAATGTATCCCTGCAAAGTTTGGTGAAGATCTGAGTATGTAGTTTTTGACCTTATCTGGAACCGCATTTCTGAAAATTTGAAAATTCTTTAAAAAATCGTCCAAAATCTTGATGTCTCCAATCTCTTGTTTTGTACGGTTTTTCCACGTGTCTTGACATACAATGTATCCCTGCAAAGTTTGGTGAAGATCTGAGTATGTAGTTTTTGACCTTATCTGGAACCTCCTATCTGAAAATTTGAAAATTCTTAAAAAATTCGTCCAAAATCTTGATGTCTCCAATCTCTTGTTTTGTACGTTTTTTCCACGTGTCTTGATATCCAATGTATCCCTGCAAAGTTTGGTGAAGATCTGAGTATGTCGTTTTTGACCTTATCTGGAACATCCTTTCTGAAAATTTGAAAATTGTTAAAAAATTCGTCCAAAATCTTGATGTCTCCTATCTCTTGTTTTGTACGTTTTTTCCACGTGTCTTGACATCCAATGTATCCCTGCAAAGTTTGGTGAAGATCTGAGTATGTAGTTTTTGACCTTATCTGGAACCTCCCATCTGAAAATTTGAAAATTCTTAAAAAATTCGACCAAAATCTTGATGTCTCCAATCTCTTGTTTTGTACGTTTTTTCCAAGTGTCTTGACACATAATGTATCCATGCAAAGTTTGGTGAAGATCTGAGTATGTAGTTTTTGACCTTATATGGAACCTCCTATCTGAAAATTTGAGAATTCTTAAAAAATTCGTCCAAAATCTTGGTCTCCAATCTCTTGTTTTGTACGTTTTTTCCGCGTGTCTTGACATCCAATGTATCCCTGCAAAGTTTGGTGAAGATCTGAGTATGTAGTTTTTGACCTTATCTGGAACCTCCCATCTGAAAATTCGAAAATTCCTAAAAAATCCGTGCAAAATCTTGATGACCCCAATCTCTTGTTTTGTACGTTTTTTCCACGTGTCTTGACATTCAATGTATCCCTGCAAAGTTTGGTGAAGATCTGAGTATGTAGTTTTTGACCCTATATGGAACCTCCCATCTGAAAATTTGAAAATTCTTAAAAAATTCGTCCAAAATCTTGATGTCCCCAATCTCTTGTTTTGTACGTTTTTTCCACGTGTCTTGACATCCAATGTATCCCTGCAAAGTTTGGTGAAGATCTGAGTATGTAGTTTTTGACCTTATACGGAACCTCCTTTCTGAAAATTTGAAAATTCTTAAAAAATTCGTCCAAAATCTTGATGTCTCCAATTTCTTGTTTTGTACGTTTTTTCCACGTGTCTTGACATCCAATGTATCCATGCAAAGTTTGGTGAAGATCTGAGTATGTCGTTTTCGACCTTATCTGGAACCTCCCATCTGAAAATTTGAAAATTCTTAAAAAAATTGTCGAAAATCTTGATGTCTCCAATCTCTTGTTTTGTACGTTCTTTCCACGTGTCTTGACATCCAATGTATCCCTGCAAAGTTTGGTGAAGATCTGAGTATGTCGTTTTTGACCTTATCTGGAGCATCCTTTCTGAAAATTTGAAAATTGTTAAAAAATTCGTCCAAAATCTTGATGTCTCCTATCTCTTGTTTTGTACGTTTTTTCCACGTGTCTTGACATCCAATGTATCCCTGCAAAGTTTGGTGAAGATCTGAGTATGTAGTTTTTGACCTTATCTGGAACCTCCCATCTGAAAATTTGAAAATTCTTAAAAAATTCGACCAAAATCTTGATGTCTCCAATCTCTTGTTTTGTACGTTTTTTCCACGTGTCTTGACACATAATGTATCCATGCAAAGTTTGGTGAAGATCTGAGTATGTAGTTTTTGACCTTTTATGGAACCTCCTATCTGAAAATTTGAAAATTCTTAAAAAATTCGTCCAAAACCTTGATGTCTCCAATCTCTTGTTTTGTACCTTTTTTCCACGTGTCTTGACATTCAATGTATCCCTGCAAAGTTTGGTGAAGATCTGAGTATGTAGTTTTTGACCTTATATGGAACCTCCTTTCTGAAAATTTGAAAATTCTTAAAAAATTCGTCCAAAATCTTGATGTCTCCAATCTCTTGTTTTGTACGTTTTTTCCACGTGTCTTGACATCCAATGTATCCCTGCAAAGTTTGGTGAAGATCTGAGTATGTAGTTTTTGACCTTATATGGAACCTGAAAATTTGAAAATTCTTAAAAAATTTGACCAAAATCTTGATGTCCCCAATGCTAGGTCTTGTATGTTTTTTCCACGTGTCTTGACATCCAATGTATCCCTGCAAAGTTTGGTGAAGATCTGAGTATGTAGTTTTTGACCTTATCTCGAACCTCCTTTATGAAAATTTGAAAATTCTTAAAAAATTCGTCCAAAATCTTGATGTCTCCAATTTCTTGTTTTGTACGTTTTTTCCACGTGTCTTGACATCCAATGTATCCATGCAAAGTTTGGTGAAGATCTGAGTATGTCGTTTTCGACCTTATCTGGAACCTCCCATCTGAAAATTTGAAAATTCTTAAAAAAATTGTCGAAAATCTTGATGTCTCCAATCTCTTGTTTTGTACGTTCTTTCCACGTGTCTTGACATCCAATGTATCCCTGCAAAGTTTGGTGAAGATCTGAGTATGTCGTTTTTGACCTTATCTGGAGCATCCTTTCTGAAAATTTGAAAATTGTTAAAAAATTCGTCCAAAATCTTGATGTCTCCTATCTCTTGTTTTGTACGTTTTTTCCACGTGTCTTGACATCCAATGTATCCCTGCAAAGTTTGGTGAAGATCTGAGTATGTAGTTTTTGACCTTATCTGGAACCTCCCATCTGAAAATTTGAAAATTCTTAAAAAATTCGACCAAAATCTTGATGTCTCCAATCTCTTGTTTTGTACGTTTTTTCCACGTGTCTTGACACATAATGTATCCATGCAAAGTTTGGTGAAGATCTGAGTATGTAGTTTTTGACCTTTTATGGAACCTCCTATCTGAAAATTTGAAAATTCTTAAAAAATTCGTCCAAAACCTTGATGTCTCCAATCTCTTGTTTTGTACCTTTTTTCCACGTGTCTTGACATTCAATGTATCCCTGCAAAGTTTGGTGAAGATCTGAGTATGTAGTTTTTGACCTTATATGGAACCTCCTTTCTGAAAATTTGAAAATTCTTAAAAAATTCGTCCAAAATCTTGATGTCTCCAATCTCTTGTTTTGTACGTTTTTTCCACGTGTCTTGACATCCAATGTATCCCTGCAAAGTTTGGTGAAGATCTGAGTATGTAGTTTTTGACCTTATATGGAACCTGAAAATTTGAAAATTCTTAAAAAATTTGACCAAAATCTTGATGTCCCCAATGCTAGGTCTTGTATGTTTTTTCCACGTGTCTTGACATCCAATGTATCCCTGCAAAGTTTGGTGAAGATCTGAGTATGTAGTTTTTGACCTTATCTCGAACCTCCTTTATGAAAATTTGAAAATTCTTAAAAATATCGTCCAAAATCTTGATGTCTCCTATCTCTTGTTTTGTACGTTTTTTCCACGTGTCTTGACATCCAATGTATCCCTGCAAAGTTTGGTGAAGATCTGAGTATGTAGTTTTTGACCTTATCTGGAACCTCCTATCTGAAAATTTGAAAATTCTTAAAAAATTCGACCAAAATCTTGATGTCTCCAATCTCTTGTTTTGTACGTTTTTTCCACGTGTCTTGACACATAATGTATCCATGCAAAGTTTGGTGAAGATCTGAGTATGTAGTTTTTGACCTTATATGGAACCTCCTATCTGAAAATTTGAAAATTCTTAAAAAATTCGACCAAAATCTTGATGTCCCCAATCCTATGTTTTGTATGTTTTTCCACGTGTCTTGACATCCAATGTATCCATGCAAAGTTTGGTGAAGATCTGAGTATGTAGTTTTTGACCTTATATGGAACCTCCCATCTGAAAATTTGAAAATTCTTAAAAAATTCGTCCAAAATCTTGATGACCCCAATCTCTTTTTTTTGTACGTTTTTTCCACGTGTCTTGACATCCAATGTATCCCTGCAAAGTTGGTGAAGATCTGAGTATGTAGTTTTTGACCTTATCTGGAACCTCCCATCTGAAAATTTGAAAATTCTTAAAAAATTCGTCGAAAATCTTGATGTCTCCAATCTCTTGTTTTGTACGTTTTTTCCACGTGTCTTGACATGCAAAGTATCCCTGCAACGTTTGGTGAAGATCTGAGTATGTCGTTTTTGACCTTATCTGGAACTTCCTTTATGAAAATTTGAAAATTCTTAAAAATATCGTCCAAAATCTTGATGTCGCCAATCTCTTGTTTTTACGTTTTTTCCACGTGTCTTGACATCCAATGTATCCCTGTTAAGTTTGGTAAAGATCTGAGTATGTAGTTTTTGACCTTATATGGAACCTCTTATCTGGAAGTTTGAAAATTCTTAAAAAATTCGACCAAAATCTTGATGTCCCCAATCCTATGTTTTGTATGTTTTTTCCACGTGTCTTGACATCCAATGTATCCCTGCAAAGTTTGGTGAAGATCTGAGTATGTCGTTTTTGACCTTATCTGGAACATCCTTTCTGAAAATTTGAAAATTCTTAAAAAATTCGTCCAAAATCTTGATGTCTCCAATCTCTTGTTTTGTACGATTTTTCCACGTGTCTTGACATGCAACGTATCCCTGCAACGTTTGGTGAAGATCTGAGTATGTAGTTTTTGACCTTATCTGACACCTCCTATCTGAAAATTTGAAAATTCTTAAAAAATTCGTCCAAAATCTTGATGTCTCCAATCTCTTGTTTTGTACGTTCTTTCCACGTGTCTTGACATCCAATGTATCCCTGCAATGTTTGGTGAAGATCTGAGTATGTAGTTTTTGACCTTATATGGAACCTCCTATCTGAAAATTTGAAAATTCTTAAAAAAATTTAACAAAATCTTGATGTCCCCAATCCTATGTTTTGTATGTTTTTTCCACGTGTCTTGACATACAATGTATCCCTGCAGAGTTTGGTGAAGATCTGAGTATGTAGTTTTTGACCTTATCTGGAACCTCCCATCTGAAAATTTGAAAATTCCTAAAAAATCCGTCCAAAATCTTGTTGACCCCAATCTCTTGTTTTGTACGTTTTTTCCACGTGTCTTGACATCCAATGTATCCCTGCAAAGTTTGGTGAAGATCTGAGTATGTAGTTTTTGACCTTATCTGGAACCGCATTTCTGAAAATTTGAAAATTCTTTAAAAAATCGTCCAAAATCTTGATGTCTCCAATCTCTTGTTTTGTACGGTTTTTCCACGTGTCTTGACATCCAATGTATCCCTGCAAAGTTTGGTGAAGATCTGAGTATGTAGTTTTCGACCTTATCTGGAACCTCCTATCTGAAAATTTGAAAATTCTTAAAAAATTCTTCCAAAATCTTGATGTCTCCAATCTCTTGTTTTGTACGTTTTTTCCACGTGTCTTGATATCCAATGTATCCCTGCAAAGTTTGGTGAAGATCTGAGTATGTCGTTTTTGACCTTATCTGGAACATCCTTTCTGAAAATTTGAAAATTCTTAAAAAATTCGTCCAAAATCTTGATGTCTCCTATCTCTTGTTTTGTACGTTTTTTCCACGTGTCTTGACATCCAATGTATCCCTGCAAAGTTTGGTGAAGATCTGAGTATGTAGTTCTTGACCTTATCTGGAACCTCCCATCTGAAAATTTGAAAATTCTTAAAAAATTCGACCAAAATCTTGATGTCTCCAATCTCTTGTTTTGTACGTTTTTTCCACGTGTCTTGACACATAATGTATCCATGCAAAGTTTGGTGAAGATCTGAGTATGTCGTTTTTGACCTTATCTGGAACCTCCCATCTGAAAATTTGAAAATTCTTAAAAAATTTGTCGAAAATCTTGATGTCTCCAATCTCTTGTTTTGTACGTTTTTTCCACGTGTCTTGACATCCAATGTATCCCTGCAAAGTTTGGTGAAGATCTGAGTATGTAGTTTTTGACCTTATATGGAACCTCCTTTCTGAAAATTTGAAAATTCTTAAAAAATTCGTCCAAAATCTTGATGACCCCAATCTCTTGTTTTGTACGTTTTTTCCACGTGTCTTGACATCCAATGTATCCCTGCAAAGTTTGGTGAAGATCTGAGTATGTAGTTTTTGACCTTATACGGAACCTCCTTTCTGAAAATTTGAAAATTCTTAAAAAATTCGTCCAAAATCTTGATGTCTCCAATTTCTTGTTTTGTACGTTTTTTCCACGTGTCTTGACATCCAATGTATCCATGCAAAGTTTGGTGAAGATCTGAGTATGTCGTTTTTGACCTTGTCTGGAACCTCCCATCTGAAAATTTGAAAATTCTTAAAAAAATCGTCGAAAATCTTGATGTCTCCGATCTCTTGTTTTGTACGTTTTTTCCACGTGTCTTGACATGCAAAGTATTCCTGCAAAGTTTGGTGAAGATCTGAGTATGTAGTTTTTGACCTCATCTGGAACCTCCTATCTGAAAATTTGAAAATTCTAAAAAATTCGTCCAAAATCTTGATGTCTCCAATCTCTTGTTTTGTACGTTTTTTCCACGTGTCTTGACATCCAATGTATCCCTGCAATGTTTGGTGAAGATCTGAGTATGTAGTTTTTGACCTTATCTGGAACCTCCCATCTGAAAATTTGAAAATTCCTAAAAAATCCGTCCAAAATCTTGATGACCCCAATCTCTTGTTTTGTACGTTTTTTCCACGTGTCTTGACATCCAATGTATCCCTGCAAAGTTTGGTGAAGATCTGAGTATGTAGTTTTTGACCTTATCTGGAACCTCCTATCTGAAAATTTGAAAATTCTTAAAAAATTCGTCCAAAATCTTGATGTCTCCAATCTCTTGTTTTGTACGTTTTTTCCACGTGTCTTGATATCCAATGTATCCCTGCAAAGTTTGGTGAAGATCTGAGTATGTCGTTTTTGACCTTATCTGGAACATCCTTTCTGAAAATTTGAAAATTGTTAAAAAATTCGTCCAAAATCTTGATGTCTCCTATCTCTTGTTTTGTACGTTTTTTCCACGTGTCTTGACATCCAATGTATCCCTGCAAAGTTTGGTGAAGATCTGAGTATGTAGTTTTTGACCTTATCTGGAACCTCCCATCTGAAAATTTGAAAATTCTTAAAAAATTCGACCAAAATCTTGATGTCTCCAATCTCTTGTTTTGTACGTTTTTTCCACGTGTCTTGACACATAATGTATCCATGCAAAGTTTGGTGAAGATCTGAGTATGTAGTTTTTGACCTTATATGGAACCTCCTATCTGAAAATTTGAAAATTCTTAAAAAATTTGACCAAAATCTTGATGTCCCCAATCCTATGTTTTGTATGTTTTTTCCACGTGTCTTGACATCCAATGTATCCCTGCAGAGTTTGGTGAAGATCTGAGTATGTAGTTTTTGACCTTATTTGGAACCTCCCATCTGAAAATTTGAAAATTCTTAAAAAATTCGTCGAAAATCTTGATGTCTCCAATCTCTTGTTTTGTACGTTTTTTCCACGTGTCTTGACATGCAAAGTATCCCTGCAACGTTTGGTGAAGATCTGAGTATGTAGTTTTTGACCTTATCTGGAACCTCCTATCTGAAAATTTGAAAATTCTTAAAAAATTCGTCTAAAATCTTGATGTCTCCAATCTCTTGTTTTGTACGTTTTTTCCACGTGTCTTGACATCCAATGTATCCCTGCAATGTTTGGTGAAGATCTGAGTATGTAGTTTTTGACCTTATATGGAACCTCCTATCTGAAAATTTGAAAATTCTTAAAAAAATCGTCCAAAATCTTGATGTCTCCAATCTCTTGTTTTGTACGTTCTTTCCACGTGTCTTGATATCCAATGTATCCCTGCAAAGTTTGGTGAAGATCTGAGTATGTAGTTTTTGACCTTATCTGGAACCTCCCATCTGAAAATTTGAAAATTCCTAAAAAATCCGTCCAAAATCTTGTTGACCCCAATCTATTGTTTTGTACGTTTTTTCCACGTGTCTTGACATCCAATGTATCCCTGCAAAGTTTGGTGAAGATCTGAGTATGTAGTTTTTGACCTTATCTGGAACCTCCTATCTGAAAATTTGAAAATTCTTAAAAAATTCGTCCAAAATCTTGATGTCTCCAATCTCTTGTTTTGTACGTTCTTTCCACGTGTCTTGACATCCAATGTATCCCTGCAAAGTTTGGTGAAGATCTGAGTATGTAGTTTTTGAACTTATCTGGAACCTCCCATCTGAAAATTTGAAAATTCTTAAAAAATTCGACCAAAATCTTGATGTCTCCAATCTCTTGTTTTGTACGTTTTTTCCACGTGTCTTGACACATAATGTATCCATGCAAAGTTTGGTGAAGATCTGAGTATGTCGTTTTTGACCTTATCTGGAACCTCCCATCTGAAAATTTGAAAATTCTTAAAAAATTTGTCGAAAATCTTGATGTCTCCAATCTCTTGTTTTGTACGTTTTTTCCACGTGTCTTGACATCCAATGTATCCCTGCAAAGTTTGGTGAAGATCTGAGTATGTAGTTTTTGACCTTATATGGAACCTCCTTTCTGAAAATTTGAAAATTCTTAAAAAATTCGTCCAAAATCTTGATGACCCCAATCTCTTGTTTTGTACGTTTTTTCCACGTGTCTTGACATCCAATGTATCCCTGCAAAGTTTGGTGAAGATCTGAGTATGTAGTTTTTGACCTTATACGGAACCTCCTTTCTGAAAATTTGAAAATTCTTAAAAAATTCGTCCAAAATCTTGATGTCTCCAATTTCTTGTTTTGTACGTTTTTTCCACGTGTCTTGACATCCAATGTATCCATGCAAAGTTTGGTGAAGATCTGAGTATGTCGTTTTTGACCTTGTCTGGAACCTCCCATCTGAAAATTTGAAAATTCTTAAAAAATTCCTCGAAAATCTTGATGTCTCCGATCTCTTGTTTTGTACGTTTTTTCCACGTGTCTTGACATGCAAAGTATTCCTGCAAAGTTTGGTGAAGATCTGAGTATGTCGTTTTTGACCTCATCTGGAACCTCCTATCTGAAAATTTGAAAATTCTTAAAAAATTCGTCCAAAATCTTGATGTCTCCAATCTCTTGTTTTGTACGTTTTTTCCACGTGTCTTGACATCCAATGTATCCCTGCAATGTTTGGTGAAGATCTGAGTATGTAGTTTTTGACCTTATCTGGAACCTCCCATCTGAAAATTTGAAAATTCATAAAAAATCCGTCCAAAATCTTGATGACCCCAATCTCTTGTTTTGTACGTTTTTTCCACGTGTCTTGACATCCAATGTATCCCTGCAAAGTTTGGTGAAGATCTGAGTATGTAGTTTTTGACTTTATCTGGAACCTCCTATCTGAAAATTTGAAAATTCTTAAAAAATTCGTCCAAAATCTTGATGTCTCCAATCTCTTGTTTTGTACGTTTTTTCCACGTGTCTTGATATCCAATGTATCCCTGCAAAGTTTGGTGAAGATCTGAGTATGTCGTTTTTGACCTTATCTGGAACATCCTTTCTGAAAATTTGAAAATTGTTAAAAAATTCGTCCAAAATCTTGATGTCTCCTATCTCTTGTTTTGTACGTTTTTTCCACGTGTCTTGACATCCAATGTATCCCTGCAAAGTTTGGTGAAGATCTGAGTATGTAGTTTTTGACCTTATCTGGAACCTCCCATCTGAAAATTTGAAAATTCTTAAAAAATTCGACCAAAATCTTGATGTCTCCAATCTCTTGTTTTGTACGTTTTTTCCACGTGTCTTGACACATAATGTATCCATGCAAAGTTTGGTGAAGATCTGAGTATGTAGTTTTTGACCTTATATGGAACCTCCTATCTGAAAATTTGAAAATTCTTAAAAAATTTGACCAAAATCTTGATGTCCCCAATCCTATGTTTTGTATGTTTTTTCCACGTGTCTTGACATCCAATGTATCCCTGCAGAGTTTGGTGAAGATCTGAGTATGTAGTTTTTGACCTTATCTGGAACCTCCCATCTGAAAATTTGAAAATTCTTAAAAAATTCGTCGAAAATCTTGATGTCTCCAATCTCTTGTTTTGTACGTTTTTTCCACGTGTCTTGACATGCAAAGTATCCCTGCAACGTTTGGTGAAGATCTGAGTATGTAGTTTTTGACCTTATCTGGAACCTCCTATCTGAAAATTTGAAAATTCTTAAAAAATTCGTCCAAAATCTTGATGTCTCCAATCTCTTGTTTTGTACGTTTTTTCCACGTGTCTTGACATCCAATGTATCCCTGCAATGTTTGGTGAAGATCTGAGTATGTAGTTTTTGACCTTATATGGAACCTCCTATCTGAAAATTTGAAAATTCTTAAAAAAATCGTCCAAAATCTTGATGTCTCCAATCTCTTGTTTTGTACGTTCTTTCCACGTGTCTTGATATCCAATGTATCCCTGCAAAGTTTGGTGAAGATCTGAGTATGTAGTTTTTGACCTTATCTGGAACCTCCCATCTGAAAATTTGAAAATTCCTAAAAAATCCGTCCAAAATCTTGTTGACCCCAATCTATTGTTTTGTACGTTTTTTCCACGTGTCTTGACATCCAATGTATCCCTGCAAAGTTTGGTGAAGATCTGAGTATGTAGTTTTTGACCTTATCTGGAACCGCATTTCTGAAAATTTGAAAATTCTTTAAAAAATCGTCCAAAATCTTGATGTCTCCAATCTCTTGTTTTGTACGGTTTTTCCACGTGTCTTGACATCCAATGTATCCCTGCAAAGTTTGGTGAAGATCTGAGTATGTAGTTTTTGACCTTATCTGGAACCTCCTATCTGAAAATTTGAAAATTCTTAAAAAATTCGTCCAAAATCTTGATGTCTCCAATCTCTTGTTTTGTACGTTTTTTCCACGTGTCTTGATATCCAATGTATCCCTGCAAAGTTTGGTGAAGATCTGAGTATGTCGTTTTTGACTTTTTCTGGAACATCCTTTCTGAAAATTTGAAAATTGTTAAAAAATTCGTCCAAAATCTTGATGTCTCCTATCTCTTGTTTTGTACGTTTTTTCCACGTGTCTTGACATCCAATGTATCCCTGCAAAGTTTGGTGAAGATCTGAGTATGTAGTTTTTGACCTTATCTGGAACCTCCCATCTGAAAATTTGAAAATTCTTAAAAAATTCGACCAAAATCTTGATGTCTCCAATCTCTTGTTTTGTACGTTTTTTCCACGTGTCTTGACACATAATGTATCCATGCTTAGTTTGGTGAAGATCTGAGTATGTAGTTTTTGACCTTATATGGAACCTCCTATCTGAAAATTTGAGAATTCTTAAAAAATTCGTCCAAAATCTTGGTCTCCAATCTCTTGTTTTGTACGTTTTTTTCCGCGTGTCTTGACATCCAATGTATCCCTGCAAAGTTTGGTGAAGATCTGAGTATGTAGTTTTTGACCCTATATGGAACCTCCCAACTGAAAATTTGAAAATTCTTAAAAAATTCGTCCAAAATCTTGATGTCCCCAATCTCTTGTTTTGTACGTTTTTTCCACGTGTCTTGACATCCAATGTATCCCTGCAAAGTTTGGTGAAGATCTGAGTATGTAGTTTTTGACCTTATACGGAACCTCCTTTCTGAAAATTTGAAAATTCTTAAAAAATTCGTCGAAAATCTTGATGTCTCCAATTTCTTGTTTTGTACGTTTTTTCCACGTGTCTTGACATCCAATGTATCCATGCAAAGTTTGGTGAAGATCTGAGTATGTCGTTTTTGACCTTGTCTGGAACCTCCCATCTGAACATTTGAAAATTCTTAAAAAATCCGTCCAAAATCTTGATGACCCCAATCTCTTGTTTTGTACGTTTTTTCCACGTGTCTTGACATCCAATGTATCCCTGCAAAGTTTGGTGAAGATCTGAGTATGTAGTTTTTGACCTTATATGGAACCTCCTATCTGAAAATTTGAAAATTCTTAAAAAATTCGTCCAAAATCTTGATGTCTCCAATCTCTTGTTTTGTACGTTTTTTCCACGTGTCTTGATATCCAATGTATCCCTGCAAAGTTTGGTGAAGATCTGAGTATGTCGTTTTTGACCTTATCTGGAGCATCCTTTCTGAAAATTTGAAAATTGTTAAAAAATTCGTCCAAAATCTTGATGTCTCCTATCTCTTGTTTTGTACGTTTTTTCCACGTGTCTTGACATCCAATGTATCCCTGCAAAGTTTGGTGAAGATCTGAGAGTAGTGTAAAATACCCTATTATAAACCCGAGAAAGTATGAACCCCCCTCTGGCAGATTTGCCTATACTTAAAACTAGCTCAACATGCCCATATGAGCTTTTTGCTCAAGTGTGGAACTCTTGCCTAATCCAAGATTTTTGTAAAAATGCCCTCATGGATTCCATGAGAAAGTATGACCCCCTCTTAGAAAGTATGAACCCCCTCAGATACCCATACCCATACACACACACCTACACCCACCCACACCCACCCACGCATATTCACTTCCGGTCCACTTCCGGTTTACTTCCGGTCCACTTCCGGTCCACTTCCGGTCCACTTCCGGTTTACTTCCGGTCCACTTCCGGTCTACTTCCGGTCCACTTCCGGTCCACTTCCGGTCCACTTCCGGTCCACTTCCGGTTTGCCTACTTCCGGTCCACTTCCGGTCCACTTGTGGCCTATTTCTCAATTTTATCACCAAGTTTGAAAGGCTTGTATACAACAAGTACAAGATAATTGTTGGATTGTTTGTTAATTTTTATACAGACAGGTGCTATTATAATTTAAGGTTGAAATTGTTTGACAATTATTGGTTCAACAATTGCTATGAGTATTGTTTTGAGTATAGGATGCCCATGATTGCATCTCAGAGTTTAAATTGGAGATATTATAAATATTCAAATAAAATTATTAACAGGATATCTAAAGATAAGAAGATTGAATTTGTTACAACTGATAATGGGAATTTGTACAGTGGTGAAGATTTCAATCCAGAGTTTGTATTATATTCCAACTATATATATATATTTGAATGAGCTTGTCATGTATTTTATAAGGCAAAAATTTAGAGATTGCACTTATGATTGTATTGTTGAGGCACTGGGGCAGAATAATTTGCATGATATATGCAATTGTGGGAGAGTTTTGTCCAGCCTCTCAGTGTGATTTCAGGCACAGGAATCTGGCAGTTGGGAATCAACCCGCAGCAGGCAGCCCTGATTATTTCAGCAGAGACAGCAATCAAGGTAAATAAATATTTGCTGCAAGTGTAAATTGCATGTTTTTTCCGACAAGAGAGCCTGAAAAATACAGAAACATAAAATCAATAAAACATCTCATACACCCAGATTATTGCAGCTTGTTATATATTATAGAGGTAAGTTTTGAGTATAATTATATTCTGTCAATAATGTCTGAGTTGATTACAACAACAAAATTCAATTACCCAAAAATATTAAACCGTGAAAAATATGTCTATCCTGTAAATCCCACAGATGAATGGGTCATGACTGACAGCCTGGATGGGTCCCACATAGGCCTTGTGTATCAGGAAGGATCACCCACTGTGATTTGTAGCAGGAAAAAATACAATGTTGCAACCAACCTGGATAATTATGCAGAAACAATTCACCCTGCAATGTGGAAACTGTTCAAACTTATCAATGCCGGTCTGGGAGATACAATTGTTGTGCATGGTGAGGTGATAGGACCCAACATCAAAGGCAACATATCTTACATTTCATAACGTTCACAGGTTTATGTCTATGATATTTGCAATGCAACAACAGGGCTGTTCCTGAGACCCTACACCAGGACCCTTGACATGTTGAGAGAGGCAGGGTTTCATCACATTGTTAGAGGAAAAATTGTGCACTCTGATAATAAATTCTGGGAGAGCATAGAATCTGAAAAATTAATCCTGTTCCCACACCTGAATCAGATAAAAGGATTTGTGTTCTGTCACAATACTGCCCAGCCTGATGTATTGGATTCAAAATTTCATGAAAACATGTTCAATTACAAATCACAGTGATACACAAATTATGTGAGTCCCGGGGCAATAGAAACAGAAATCATAGATTATTGCTTCAAATTTTTTTCCAAACATGGCATGATCAAGTTGAAAAAATCAGATCCTCATGTAAGAGAACAATTTGTTGAAAAGTATCTGTTGCAAAGCACTATATCCTATATGCATGATTACAACATAGGTGCTTGCCAGGTCACAGCTCTGAGGAATTACATGAACATGTTTTTTCAAATTTATAGAATGGCCCATTAAGAAACAAGAAGAAAAGGTTCTTAAATTATGGGTTATAATTAAGATACAAGATGATCTGTAAGTAATAATACATACATATATGCATATATAATGTTGTGTATGCACAATGATGGATGAATTCAATTATCCTAAAATATTGACCTGAGATGAGTATGAACACCCTGTAAATGTTCAGGATGAATGGGTCATGACTGACAGCCTGGATGGGGACCATATACATTTTGTATACAATAAGGGGTCCGACACTGTGCTGTGCCACAGGGATTGCCCATGCATGGGTTCTGAAATGCCCAACCTGTTCAAAATTGTCAATGCCCATGATGGCGACACAATTGTTGTGTATGGTGTGGAGACAGGGCCACAAATCAAATCAGAACAGCATGTATTGCATGTTTGAAGAATCAAAAATATATGTTTATGATATCTTCAATGCAACAACAGGCATGTTCCTGAGACCCTATACCAAGACTCTTGACATGTTGAGAGAGGCAGGTTTTGAGAATGTGATCAGAGGAAGAACAGTGCATGTAACTTCTCATTTCTGGATAGGAATAGAATCTGAAAAATCAATCATGTTCCCTCACCTAGATCATATAAAGGGATTTGTGTTCTATCACAACAATTTCCAGCCTGTTGTTTCTGATCACAAAGTTCAGAAGAACATGTTTCAGTACAAAACACAAGGGTATAAGGCCTATACAATGCCAGGTGCTCCAAAATCAGAAATCAAAAAAACATTGTAGTGATTTTTTCAAAAATAAGAAATGGATAACATAAAGCAATCAAGCCTAAATGTAATAGATCAATTTGTAAAAAATTTGTTGCTGGAATCCACAATATCTTACATGGATAAATTTCTGATAGAAAAAAAAAACAATGTCACAGCTTTAAATAATTATATGAAAATATTCTTCAAGTTCCCAATTGAAACATGTCTATTACCCACATATGTTGAATTATGAGAGGTATTCATACCCTATAGATCCTAAACATGAGTGGGTAATAACAGATAAAATTGATGGTGCATGCATAGCTCTTCTATATCGGGAAGGCATACACACTGTGCTCTGCAGTAGAAATGTATACAATATTCAAGGCAATTTCTATGGCCTAGAAAAATATTCAAGAGTTATGCATCCCATAATGAAAAATCTCTTCAAAATTCTCAATGTCAAATCAACCGATACAATTGTTGTGTATGGAGTGGCTGTAGGTCCAAAAATCCAGAACAACATTTCTTACATACCCAAAGGCCGGCAGGTCTATGTGCATGACATCTACAATGCAACAACAGGCATGTTCTTGAACCCTGCATGAAGACACTTGACATGTTGAAAGAAGCAGGGTTCAAGAACATAATCAAAGGAAAAACTGTGCACCTGAATCCTGAATTCTGGGAAAAAATAGAATCTGAGAAATCAATTCTGTTCCCTCACCTGGAACAAATTGAGGGATTTGTGTTCTGTCACAACACTGCCCAGCCTGTTGTTTGTAATGACCAGTTCCGGGAGAACATGTACAAGTACAAAACACAATATTACAGGGACCTCACAATGTATGGAGAGGACAAATCTGATATTGCTCAGCTCTGTGTCTGTGCGGGGATTTGTACCTAATAACATCAGTACAGCACAGCTCTGTTAGAGATAGGGATATTGAGTATTGAAAATCTAGAAATTATTCTTCAAACAAATATCATCTAACAATTCCATGCTCAGCTCTGTGTCTGTGCGGGGATTTGTACCTAATAACATCAGTACAGCACAGCTCTGTTAGAGACATTTCATTCTTCACATTTATATCCATAACATCTCTGTGTGTGTGTGTCAGTACAGCACAGCTCTGTTAGAGATAGGGATATTGAGTATTGAAAATCTAGAAATTATTTCATTCTTCACAAACAAATCTCATCTAACAATTCCATGCTCAGCTCTGTGTCTGTGTGGGGATTTGTACCTAATAACATCAAAACAACACAGCTCTGTTAGAGACAGAATATTCAATTCTTTACAATTCCATAACAGTTCCATGCTCAGCTCTGTGTTTATGTAGAGCAAAACTGTTAGAGATAGAGATATTAAGTATAAATTTAAAAATTATTTCATTCTTCACAAACAAATCTCATCTAACAATTCCATAACAGTTCCATGTTCAGCTCTGTGTCTGTGTGAGGCAAGCACAGCTTTCATTCTTCACAAACATATCTCATCTAACAATTCCATAATAGTTTCATGCTCAGCTCTGTGTCTGTGTGGGATTTGTACAGCAACATAGCTTTGTTAGAGACAGAGTAGATGGGTATAAATATTATCTCATTCAATTCTTCACCTCCATATCCATAACAGCTCTGTGAAATTTATTCTTCACATCTAACAATTCCCATAACAGTTTCATGCTCAGCAAGGCTCTGTGTCTGTGTAGATAGGGATATTAACATATGTTGAAACGTTTATATAGAAACAATGGGCATTGATTGGCACTTTTCAGACAAGTTTTAAATTAGAGACACAGTTTCTACATATGTTGAAACGTTTATATAGAAACAATGGGCATTGATTGGCAGTTTTCAGACAAGTTTTAAATTCCATACAAATACAGAGTTGAAACTGTAATGGCATAGGGATGAAATAACATCTAGACACTCAATAGATGTTAAAAATTAATTATACTCTAACTATTAATCACTATCTCAGAGCTGTGCTCTGTACAAATCCCACACAGACACAGGAACTGTTATGAAGGAATGAAATATTAATATCCCTATCTACACAGACACAGAGCCTTGCTGAGCATGAAACTGTTATGGGAATTGTTAGATGTGAAGAATAAATTTCACAGAGCTGTTATGGATATGGAGGTGAAGAATTGAATGAGATAATATTTATACCCATCTACTCTGTCTCTAACAAAGCTATGTTGCTGTACAAATCCCACACAGACACAGAGCTGAGCATGAAACTATTATGGAATTGTTAGATGAGATATGTTTGTGAAGAATGAAAGCTGTGCTTGCCTCACACAGACACAGAGCTGAACATGGAACTGTTATGGAATTGTTAGATGAGATTTGTTTGTGAAGAATGAAATAATTTTTAAATTTATACTTAATATCTCTATCTCTAACAGTTTTGCTCTACATAAACACAGAGCTGAGCATGGAACTGTTATGGAATTGTAAAGAATTGAATATTCTGTCTCTAACAGAGCTGTGTTGTTTTGATGTTATTAGGTACAAATCCCCACACAGACACAGAGCTGAGCATGGAATTGTTAGATGAGATTTGTTTGTGAAGAATGAAATAATTTCTAGATTTTCAATACTCAATATCCCTATCTCTAACAGAGCTGTGCTGTACTGACACACACACACAGAGATGTTATGGATATAAATGTGAAGAATGAAATGTCTCTAACAGAGCTGTGCTGTACTGATGTTATTAGGTACAAATCCCCGCACAGACACAGAGCTGAGCATGGAATTGTTAGATGATATTTGTTTGAAGAATAATTTCTAGATTTTCAATACTCAATATCCCTATCTCTAACAGAGCTGTGCTGTACTGATGTTATTAGGTACAAATCCCCGCACAGACACAGAGCTGAGCAATATCAGATTTGTCCTCTCCATACATTGTGAGGTCCCTGTAATATTGTGTTTTGTACTTGTACATGTTCTCCCGGAACTGGTCATTACAAACAACAGGCTGGGCAGTGTTGTGACAGAACACAAATCCCTCAATTTGTTCCAGGTGAGGGAACAGAATTGATTTCTCAGATTCTATTTTTTCCCAGAATTCAGGATTCAGGTGCACAGTTTTTCCTTTGATTATGTTCTTGAACCCTGCTTCTTTCAACATGTCAAGTGTCTTCATGCAGGGTTCAAGAACATGCCTGTTGTTGCATTGTAGATGTCATGCACATAGACCTGCCGGCCTTTGGGTATGTAAGAAATGTTGTTCTGGATTTTTGGACCTACAGCCACTCCATACACAACAATTGTATCGGTTGATTTGACATTGAGAATTTTGAAGAGATTTTTCATTATGGGATGCATAACTCTTGAATATTTTTCTAGGCCATAGAAATTGCCTTGAATATTGTATACATTTCTACTGCAGAGCACAGTGTGTATGCCTTCCCGATATAGAAGAGCTATGCATGCACCATCAATTTTATCTGTTATTACCCACTCATGTTTAGGATCTATAGGGTATGAATACCTCTCATAATTCAACATATGTGGGTAATAGACATGTTTCAATTGGGAACTTGAAGAATATTTTCATATAATTATTTAAAGCTGTGACATTGTTTTTTTTTTCTATCAGAAATTTATCCATGTAAGATATTGTGGATTCCAGCAACAAATTTTTTACAAATTGATCTCTTACATTTAGGCTTGATTGCTTTATGTTATCCATTTCTTATTTTTGAAAAAATCACTACAATGTTTTTTTGATTTCTGATTTTGGAGCACCTGGCATTGTATAGGCCTTATACCCTTGTGTTTTGTACTGAAACATGTTCTTCTGAACTTTGTGATCAGAAACAACAGGCTGGAAATTGTTGTGATAGAACACAAATCCCTTTATATGATCTAGGTGAGGGAACATGATTGATTTTTCAGATTCTATTCCTATCCAGAAATGAGAAGTTACATGCACTGTTCTTCCTCTGATCACATTCTCAAAACCTGCCTCTCTCAACATGTCAAGAGTCTTGGTATAGGGTCTCAGGAACATGCCTGTTGTTGCATTGAAGATATCATAAACATATATTTTTGATTCTTCAAACATGCAATACATGCTGTTCTGATTTGATTTGTGGCCCTGTCTCCACACCATACACAACAATTGTGTCGCCATCATGGGCATTGACAATTTTGAACAGGTTGGGCATTTCAGAACCCATGCATGGGCAATCCCTGTGGCACAGCACAGTGTCGGACCCCTTATTGTATACAAAATGTATATGGTCCCCATCCAGGCTGTCAGTCATGACCCATTCATCCTGAACATTTACAGGGTGTTCATACTCATCTCAGGTCAATATTTTAGGATAATTGAATTCATCCATCATTGTGCATACACAACATTATATATGCATATATGTATGTATTATTACTTACAGATCATCTTGTATCTTAATTATAACCCATAATTTAAGAACCTTTTCTTCTTGTTTCTTAATGGGCCATTCTATAAATTTGAAAAAACATGTTCATGTAATTCCTCAGAGCTGTGACCTGGCAAGCACCTATGTTGTAATCATGCATATAGGATATAGTGCTTTGCAACAGATACTTTTCAACAAATTGTTCTCTTACATGAGGATCTGATTTTTTCAACTTGATCATGCCATGTTTGGAAAAAAATTTGAAGCAATAATCTATGATTTCTGTTTCTATTGCCCCGGGACTCACATAATTTGTGTATCACTGTGATTTGTAATTGAACATGTTTTCATGAAATTTTGAATCCAATACATCAGGCTGGGCAGTATTGTGACAGAACACAAATCCTTTTATCTGATTCAGGTGTGGGAACAGGATTAATTTTTCAGATTCTATGCTCTCCCAGAATTTATTATCAGAGTGCACAATTTTTCCTCTAACAATGTGATGAAACCCTGCCTCTCTCAACATGTCAAGGGTCCTGGTGTAGGGTCTCAGGAACAGCCCTGTTGTTGCATTGCAAATATCATAGACATAAACCTGTGAACGTTATGAAATGTAAGATATGTTGCCTTTGATGTTGGGTCCTATCACCTCACCATGCACAACAATTGTATCTCCCAGACCGGCATTGATAAGTTTGAACAGTTTCCACATTGCAGGGTGAATTGTTTCTGCATAATTATCCAGGTTGGTTGCAACATTGTATTTTTTCCTGCTACAAATCACAGTGGGTGATCCTTCCTGATACACAAGGCCTATGTGGGACCCATCCAGGCTGTCAGTCATGACCCATTCATCTGTGGGATTTACAGGATAGACATATTTTTCACGGTTTAATATTTTTGGGTAATTGAATTTTGTTGTTGTAATCAACTCAGACATTATTGACAGAATATAATTATACTCAAAACTTACCTCTATAATATATAACAAGCTGCAATAATCTGGGTGTATGAGATGTTTTATTGATTTTATGTTTCTGTATTTTTCAGGCTCTCTTGTCGGAAAAAACATGCAATTTACACTTGCAGCAAATATTTATTTACCTTGATTGCTGTCTCTGCTGAAATAATCAGGGCTGCCTGCTGCGGGTTGATTCCCAACTGCCAGATTCCTGTGCCTGAAATCACACTGAGAGGCTGGACAAAACTCTCCCACAATTGCATATATCATGCAAATTATTCTGCCCCAGTGCCTCAAAGTAGTAGTAAATACAATACGGACAGGACGAGAAAGGAAGAGCATCCCCTCAAGCAGCTTTGCTACACTTAAAACTTGCTTAACATGAGCATATGAGTTTTTGGGCAAGTGTGGAATCTTGTCTAATCCAAGATTTTTGTAAAAATGCCCTCGGGAATTTTTCAGAAACGAAGAGCTTTCTCAGATTGATTTGTTTATACTTAAAAAACTTGCATCATCCAGATTTTTGTACATAAGCTTGTCAATTTTTGGCTATACCAGAAATTAAGCTTGTAGTATGTTTTTCTGTCAAAATCCCAGGAATCTTGAAGATATCTATTGGGTTCTGAGACCGAGTGGAGTATGGTGCATTGCCTTGTAATCAAAAGGCTCGGGTTTGAGTCCTCATAAAATCTGATGGCAAAATGTTAATGTAAACAAAGGGGCTTTTGGGTTCGAGTCCTGATAGATGTGGCATTCCATATGTGAGATTTTGCTCTGTTGATAGCTCCCAGATCTTAAATTTGGTAAAAAATGTTATACAATAGAGCAAAATTATTCTCTATTAAGAATTGCCAGAGTTTTGTTATCTGGGAGCTCAACAATACGGGGGCAAAACTGCATAATCAATACAATTGAATGGAGGTCGAGTAAACATTGCATGTTCTTTCCAACAGTCCCATGTTTCGGCCAACAATTAATTATGCATGGCCGGGGGTTGTATGCCAACAGATATAAATCTATACTGCGTCTTTTCAGAGCGTTATTTATTATTAAAGAGTAATTGCCTTCATTCTGTTTGCCTGAGTGATTATATCTATTGATATTGCCTCTATTGTGTCTTTTCCGAGGGGAAATTACATGTTATTTGTCATGGGACTCAAAGAGAAATTATTATCTATACTATATACTCTTTCAGGGAACTATCTATCATATTGAGGAATTGCCTTCTCGGATATTATCATGCAAAGGTTTGGTATTGTCGCAACAAAATAATTGCAAGGGCAGATGTGCTGGGCAGGTAAAAGCTTTTCTGCTCGTAAGCATAGGTAATATAAAATGGGTAGGTAATATATTTTCTGACGGTAAAGTATTGTTTTATATCCAAAGGGTTTCTGTGTTTAAATCGTGTTTCTAGTTCGAGTTGCTGTTTTAAGTCTATTTTATGCACAGTAAGGCTAATCGGGACTGGCCCTACAGTTTTAAAGTGGGATCCAAACTACTTGTGCCTCCACCGGGTATCGAACCCGGGACCTCTTGATTACAAAGCAATGATGCTACCACTGTGCCATGGGGGGGGGGAAGCCCTGAATCGTGCTTCTAGAACTGCTCTGTGACTCTCTCATTTCTCACATCATAAATATATGATTTTTCACCTATGAGAATAACGCTACATATGGTGTCATCTGGTAAAGCCTCGTGAAATTCACAGATAATTTTAATGTTTGTTCTATCATTCACTACAACCTGTTTTCTTTTCGAAGTGTTAATTACAAACATGGGTCTCCGTGTCTTGAATTCATCTGGTGTGTAGTACAGGTCTGTATTCCCGGTAGTGACCCTTTTGAAAGCCGAAAAAGCCTCATATAATTTAAGAAAATCACCCTTGGACATGTCTAAATTATAATTTTCTCTAGGAAAGACCTCATTTCTGCCATTTTTAAGATATATGTTTTTGATGTTGCAGTTATCAAATCTACTTGAATTTTTTTCCTGATTGTTGTGTCTTCCAGTCTGAAACAGTACCACCACAAAATCGGGCATGTCAAATTGAATACTGGAGAATGAACTTGTGGCATCAAATTCATAATAAGTACCAGAGGCAGGCTTCTGTACGCATTGATATGTGTAAAATTGAAGAGGAACCTGTGGATTTTTTAGGATATCTGCTTTGTATTTAAGAGCGTAACTGGCCTCATATTCAACAACAGGGATTCTTAGCTCCATAGTCTGAATAATGCATTTGCCCTCATCAGGTAAGGTATTGGGCAGAGCTTCTCCTGTAGGGTTTAATGTGCTGTACCTCATCAAAGCATTGTTATCATTGGCAGCTCTTCTAAATGTGATTCTTAACCCACCCTTCCACATGATATCTTTGTAATCCGAGAAGAATCCCGGCAACAGGCGCATCGGGAACAAAACAGTATGATTTTTAGATAATATCTTATCACCAGCTTCAAATCCACCGATTCTGTAGTATGAAGCCTCGGTTTTGGATAATTTTAGAGTGGCCAAAGCCGTAGAGGTAATGCCGGGATAATCTATTCTGTTTATAACAACACCATGCTTTCTGATCTCAATTTCAGAGAAGAGATGCGGCACAAAATTGTCCACCAATCTTATGTTCGAATTTGCAGGATAATCTGTTCCATCGAGCTTTACAACATCAAATTTGATGTATAGATCTGCTCTGTGGGGGTGTATAAAGCCATCCCCAACATCAAGATCAACCTCGATCTCTGTGTTGGGTTGATTTAAATTTGCAAATGTCCTCCTGTTTGGAGGGAATGATTGTAGCTCATAACTCTCAATATTTTCCATTGTATGTATTTTTATTTAAATGTTAATCTCTACGATTGCAGTTGTTGTGGCTCCAGCAAAATCAACTAATTCTTCTTTTTCATTAGTGACCATCAACTCAATGTAATCTATTCTATTATGACACACAGGAAAATATAATGTTGGGGATGGATTGTAGATGATGGGCTCCATGAATTCGGAATTAGGTTTGAATGTTGCAATGATGCCTGTTTGTTTGTGAGTGCCTATGCCATTTGATTTGGTGATCATACCCTCGGCCACATTACAGTGAATATTTAGAGTCTCTATGGCTAAGAATTTAGGTATATTCATAGCAGTGTGTTTGACGCCTGCTTCAAGTTTTGTGTTGTTCTCAAAGCCTAACAGTTCTCCTATAGTACCCAGATGTACTGTTTCTGTAGCAGATACAATCTCTACTCTGTGAGTGACAGAATTTTGACTTAACACTATACCTCTGGGTAATTGAGCATTTAGAGTGGATAGATTATATTGCCCTGGAGTGATGACAATTTTTTGATCCCCTACTGCAATTGTATTGTTGTGGTGTGTAATATTTGGGATCAGGTACATGCCGTAAAATGCTCTGAGAGCTATTGTTTTGGGATATACTATGTCATCATGCAATTTGAGTTTCAATATTGAATTTTGGCTGGTGAGATGGAATACCCCCATGATGTTTCAGATACCACAAGGCTTTTTGAAAATTTTCAATTGATGGTTTATTTATTTGAGACATGTATCTGAGAACAGATAAACACAGATGTCCACAATTAACATCTTTGAAGTTTTGAATACGGGCATTATTGTAATAAAGATTAGGTGATTTTAAATATTTTACTAAATTTTCAGGTGGAACACCTCCAAATGAATCAAACACAAATGCCTTATTGTTTAAATATTTAAGATAACAGATCCAGTGAGTGCCCTGATTTTTGTACTCATCCAAATTAACAATGCCACACTCTTTGTTGAGTGGTTGCTCCGGTAAAGAATCAGACATGTACACACCTCTAAAATGTTTGATGCCCAATGGCTTGATTAAAGCTTCAATATCTTGGTTTGTAAGCGGTTCTTGTTTTTTTTAAACTTATTCATGGCTCTCTTAACACCTTTGCCTTTTTTCTCCATGGCCAGGTTATGGCGCCTCTGCTCATCTAATTCTGCCTTATTTTTCTTGGCATCTATTACTGTTTTTGCTATGGCAGCTGATCCCCCGGCCAAGCTCCCAACTGCCCCGAGAGCAGCTAAGATGGCAGGGATGGTAAATATGAAACCCCCCACATGTGATTTTTTTCTTGATTGCTGTAATTTTTTTAATTGGGGGGTACTAAGCAACAATTTCATACCATGGCCCTTTGCAAGACAAGAGCTTTTTTTCTTGCGCTGCTTTTTGGTCAAAAGATTGTCAATAGTTTTAAGAGATTTGAGACCTGCATAAGGTACTTGATACATAACACCCTTGGCCTTCATTGTAGGTTTATTATATACATGTTCACAGCCCCCACCCCAGTTTTTGTTTGGTGCTCATAGCTATGGTGGTCCCCAATGCTGCTATTTTTTCACTCAAAGAAGCGTCTTTGCTTACAAATCTGCCAAATGCAGCCTCTTCTAATTTCTTGTCTGCAACATGTCTCTTGTCAAGATCAGAATGTGTGTTGTACGCTATGTCATGGTCTCTACAAGCAGCATCTAGGGGATTAACACCAGGGTCCCCTCTGTTTAATCTATGGTCCAATTTTGTGCCTGGACCACAATACTGATAGCCTGGAATGTGTAGTTCAAATGGCAGCTTGTTTATGATGTCATTAACCAACCCCCGGCCCTCAGAAACATTCCAAAATTTAGGTGGTAGAGTATTAATAATTTTTATAAGATATCCAATCCCTTTAGGGTCATTCACTATAAAATTAGACAATTTGGTGCTTATCATGTCCATAATTCCAACCTTTTCATTGTAAAAATTGTGGTTCCCAGCATTTTCCTCCCCGGCTATCACCAATAACCTATCTACAAGTTTCCTGACATCATCAACCCACACAAATTCTTTAGGCAGAGTATTGTATTGCTTGATCCCACTGCCAGTCTTAATCTGTGACCATATGGGCTTGATTAAATTATTGTATTTTGCCCCACTGCTAGACTTGACTCTTTTTTGTGTGGGATCATTGTTCTGGTATAGAGCATCTGATTTTATTAATATTTCTTTGTAATGCTCATAATCTTGATCTGTATAGCTGCCAGGCCTTTTCCGAGTCATCAGTTCCCACAACCCAGGTGTGCCGGGGTACTTAACAAAAGCACCTTTTTCTCCGAGACGAGATTCTGAATAAACAATGATATCATCCCCCATAAATGTTACTCTGAAATTGCCAATTCTATGAATAATGCTACCATCAAGCTCTGTGTCGGCATATAAGCCAAAAACCTCATCTTTGTTGTCTTTAGGTGTGGTTAAATATTTTTGAGCAAGAAGACCCAATTCAATAGGATCCTGACTAGCCTCAATTCTTCTAGGAGCAACAGGACTAGGTGTATGAATACTGGAAAGTGGGGTGAATGGATAATCTAATATGTTCCTTGCAGCTACAGGTACGAGCTCTGTGATCAAATCTTGATTCTGCTCTGTAACAGTTTTGATATTCTTACCTAAATTATTAATAGCATCAATGACAGGCTGTTCTGTTTGCTTGTGTTTTTCATAAATTCCCCGGTTCTCTGATTTCCATCCCTTAAATCTTTTTACAAGATAATCTCTTAACTTAAGATCATCAATGACTGGTCGTTTCATGGTTGTTTATTTATGTCTCAACGTCTAGAAAATCGTTGATTTTATTTCTGTATTTGCCAGTATTAGATGTTCTTGTCATATCAATTGTGACAAACCCATAACTGTCCTGGCTCCAGCACTTGCTGCAAAACTTGGAAAAATCATTGTAGCTCAAGTCCCCACCTACATATTCATCGTGTATGTGTTTGAGGTTGGTATGATCTTGATGAAACACACATATAAAATTGCTGTTGTCTCGGATCAGTTGCTTCGGAATTTTAGAAAAAGTCTGTGCCAGGTAGAAGCAGTCAATGTTTTTGTGCCGGCCCTGTGTAAAGAAATTTCTAACCTTGTTTTGATTATCCAGTATAATGTCATCAAACACAACAACAGAATTATCGAGACATTCATGAAGTGGCTTAACATCTGGTTCAAAAGTGGCAATATCCAATCCATCATATAGCTTCATCAGCTGCTGATATTTTAATTGTTCCAAGCTCTTAGAGAAGACATACAAGTGCCTGTTTTTCCAGTCTAACCAGTTGGGTGCCAATAAAAAATTATCAACCATTAGAGTAGTTTTACCACAAGCAGATGGCCCAACAATAAGACATCTAATATTATCAGGCAGCAGCACTCCATTTATCTTATTCTGTTGTTCAGGTTCTGGCAGCCTCTTTATAACATCCCAAGTGCTCATATTATCACTTTGTCTGCATCGATCCAGCTGTTTTCCGGATGACCCAGCCATTTGACAAATAACTTGTTGCCTTTTCTGCGGATGATTTTTTCTATGAGATATGTGTCGGGCTGTTTAGTTTTGCTGAGCTCTTGTTCATAGAACCTGCCTTTGAGAATTTCTCCTCGGTGATCTTTTATTATATATGTGTTAAGGGTCCCGGGTTTAACTTGAACCACTGTAAATAATTCAGTGCTCCAGTTTCTTGTAAAGCCTCTTTTGAATAAGTGCTTATATTTGCTGATTCTTACTTGATCACCCATCTTGTATTTGGCTTTTCTTGTTGTTGGCTGGTATCTAGGATAATAAACAGTCCTGATCAATTTTTGCTCATCAGATGAAGTTACTTCAGAGGGTTTCATGTTGATTGTGGAATGGACCGAGTTGTTATATTTATGTAGAAGTTCTGGAAGAATATTAAGCCATTTATAATTACCTTGAAGTGTGAATTGTTTATACATAAGATTTTTTAAGGTTCTGTTGAATCTCTCCACAATTGAGGCTTTGAGGTCACTGTAACTCGAGTAATGTTTTATTGACTGGCTTTTAATAAATTGTTGAAACACTGAGTTATAAAATTCTTTACCATTATCTGTTTGCAAATAGCGGGGTGATCTTCCTGAATGATTGATGATTGTCCTGAAGGCTTCTGTAACACATTTTCCAGTCTTGGATTTGAGTGGCACAGCCCAGGCAAATTTTGAAAATGTGTCTATGACAGTGAGTAGATACTTGTAGCCCTTGTTGATTTTGTCTAAGTTTTTCAACTGCCCACTTGCCATTTCAATCAAGTCGCTCTGCCATAAATCATCTATGCCCTTTGTGACTACTGGAAGTCTCTTATAATTATGTCGGGCTTGTCTGTGTAATTCATCAACAATAATTTGTCTAGACATAATATGAAAACAGGAATATTGCAACTATGGGGTGTTCAGCAGCTGATACTACAGGATTTTCTAAATATAATTTGTCCCCTATTTGTATTTTAAATTCCAGAGAGCCATCATCTTCAGTATAGGCTGTTTCTAATGTATTGGGGTCTGTAAAATCCTCTAACTCTACACTGGTGAATTTCGGTTTGTTGTCAGCATTTGTTATTGATAAGGTGGGGTAGTGGTGTGCCTGTGGCTGATGCCAATATTTGATCTTGATTGGTCTCAGTGTGCCTCCAACAAAAAACTGGTAATAAAATTGTGCAGGGGACAGCATATATATTTTGCCACCTGGTGTAAATGGTGAATCATATTCTTTGTTGGGGATGCTGTACAATTCAAGAATTACTGTATGTTTTGGATTCTCGATTATGCCTGTTATTTCTTTTTCTGCTGTAAGCAATCTGCTTGTTACAGATTCAAGGTGCTCATTGATGGTTCTAACAACATCATCATGGCCTGGCTTGATTTTTATGTCCACAGCAAGTCTCTTGTATTGTTGCACAATCTCTTGAAGCTGGGTGGCAAAAACAGACAGAGCATTTGCTTGATTGGATTCCATGGTCCCTAGCTGTTGCTTGATATTGGCTACAATTTGTTGCAAATTTTCAACAACTGCCAATTTTGAATTTTGAGCAGTAAGATCATGGACCTGTCTTCTGATATCCTCAAACAGGGCATGCAGTTCATTAATATGTTGATTGGTTGGAAGAGTGGCCACTGTCTGAGTGAGTTGTTTGATCTCTGTCTGGATATTCTTGATATCTTCTGATTTCAATATGCGATTCACTGCCCTCTTAATATTTTTAAGTTCCTGTGATGTGGGAAGATTTGAAACAGTATTCTGCAAAAATTCAAGTGCCGATTTTACATTGTTTAATTCAGAAGCATCAGCCACATTTTGCATAGCATTTTGGAGCAGGGCTATATCTGCCTGAGAGGGTGTTGATTGTTGTAAAATTTCAAGCTTTGTTTGGATATCATCGATCAAGTGATGAAAATGAGACAGTTCAGATTCAGTGTTGAGGTTTTCAAGCTTTGTGATTTGTTGCTGGACACTGACAAGGGTATCTACAATTCCAGGCAATCGGGATTCTAGTACATTTGCCAAATCACTTTGCACTGCTGCTATTGTACCTTCAAGATGGGTTATGGAACTTTGAATTTTTCCAAAATCTTCGTATGTTTCAAGTTGCAGCTTAATGTTGGCAACACTCCGAGTTATTGCATTCAAAGCATCAGAAGATGGCAAATTGTTCATAAAATTTTCAAGTGTCTCAATTTTTTCTTTAACCTCGGCTATGGCATTGTTCAGAGGGTCCAGATTAGGTATCTGGAGTGACTGAATCTGTTCTTTTAGAGTGGAAATCACTAGATCAAAATCTTCTTGTGATTTTATGCTTTTCACAATTGTTTGGAGCTGTGTCTGGACATTATTTATTTGCTCTTCCAATTGCTGTTTCAATTGCTCGGAGTTGGTAGCCTGGGTCTTAAATTTGGCTTGAAGAGCTGCTACAGCTTCTTCTAAACTTTGAAAATTATCTAATGTTGCCAGATCAGTATATTTCTGAAGCAACAATTTGAGTTCGGAATCAATTTTAAGAAGAGGGTCCATGCATTGTGATTGTAAATTTGTAATCTCTAATTGAAGACTGGCATTGAGTGTGGTCTGTAAAGCTTGTAAATCACTTCTTAATTTCTTGACTCTGACATCAAGCATCAGAATCTCATCACTGTGATCTTCATGTCTTGTGTGGCCAAATATATCATTAGGCATTTTTGTTTTACTGGTTATTTATTATAGAGTATCTGATTCTTAATTCTATAAAAAAGGGTATAAGCTTGTCATATGATCCCGGGACCTCAATATATAAGCAGTCACCAGCAGAAACAGTATATACAGTTCCAGAAATCATGTTTGAGTGCTTGATTCTATAAATATTTCTCCCTACTGAAATCTTGACATCACCCTCAGGGGTTGTAATAAATTGCAATTGCCCACCTACAGGTAATTGGTAATAATTTAAATTATTGTTAAATATGTACAATGTTTTGCCTGTTTCTTCATTATTATCTGTAAATATGCTGTTCAGATGAATAATTAACAAGCCACTCAGTTTAGACATTACAGATTGTAAATCAGGAGAGGGTTGTGGTGTTGGCAGGTCCATAATAGCCTGTTTTTTGAACCCAAATAAGTTCATAGGCATGTTTATTTATTTCAAATCATGCTCTGTAATTGGGCATTGTTTCCCATTTTTCAAATCGCAATGCCCCCAAGGTAAAGTATGTGTGCCACATGACAAAATGCATCTCTTATCATCATGTGGGTCCAGGGCCACTTTTGTTACAATATTTGAAGTCAATAAGTGATTCTCACTCTGAATTCTATTTTCTGATGTTCTAATTGAATTCTGTGATTTGATGCAATTTTTATAATCTTCAAATACAAGCTCTTTTTCCACAGTAACTCTGCCAATGCCCTTGGCTTTTTTGACAACAGCACTACATGTTTCAAAACTGTACATCTTGGCTCTTAACCCAGCAAATTCCACAATAACATCACCAAGTGTCTCATCTTTTAACTTGCCAGGTACTTTTTTGTTGTGGGGTTGAATTCTTGTATGTTCACTGGTATCAAAGTATTGAAGCAATTCAGGCTGTGACATATCTTGATAAACATCTTCTGTTTGAATTTCAAGAATAAAACTATCCGTGTCCATGTACAATAATTTTACGCGATCACCATAAAAAGGTTTCAGCACATCATAATACAATATTAACATATGTAATTTGGACAATTCCAATATCACAGCCCCTACATAAATAGGTTTATCAAATTTGATCTTTGTTTTCATCATGTTGAAAAGTGCCATGTGCTCATCATAAATTCTTCTATAATTGAAGTTGGGCTTTGCAGCCAATTTTTTGCTCCGGCTGGGGTCAGTAATTATTTTAACATCGGTATGTTTTCTGACATTTTCAATTGTTTTGCCATATACTGAATTCACCATCAATTTAAACAAGCCCTTATCAAATTGGCTCTTTGCAGATGTTCGAAGCTCCGTGTTTGTATCAATGTATGGTTTCAACCATCTTGAGTGCCTGAACCTCAAAACTTTTCCAACTTTGGGCACTTGAACACCATGTTTCATCAGGAACTGGAGGTTTTTGTAATATATGACATATCCCTGTTTCGGCTCCAGGGTCATCATGAGCTTCCTCTGTTTAGAGCCAGGTGGGCACCTAACCTCGGGAATTGGGGGCAGATCAGAAAATTTATTGTGCAAATCTTCAGGAATTGTCAGATCAACCTCTAAGAATAGGCCATGGTTACTGTCATCAAAATCCTGAAGATCTTCAATATTGAAATCTTCAACCCATTCAAGCTCTGCATATGGCAGTTTTTGCATCATGGCGTGACCATAGAGGTTGTTTGCATCCGCATACAGTATATAATTTGATGGCCGTGCTGGATCATAATCAGGCATATACTTGTTATTTGCTCTGGCATATCTCTGGGAACATTGCACCATCCCCCCTCTTATACATTCCTCCATAAACAGATACTTTTCTTGATCTTGGATTAGATCCAATTGCTTTTTGGTATTGAAAAACGTTGCAGCCCATGCTAGACCAGGGGCACTGTAAAAATACACTGGGTCCAGTCCATAATTTTGCATGGAAGATTTTCTGAATGTCTGTATTACATCAGCTGAGATGGTCACATCAAGTTTCAAATAAGCCATGTGATAATCACGAAATGTCTTGCATTTTAAACTCTTCCACATCAACTTGGCATGGTGATAATCTTCATCAGTGATTCCAGATCCTCTGATTTTGCTGTAAAATGCTTCTTGTGGTGGCAGGGAACACTCATCAAATTTAGAAAAATCTGAGACATAGTCGTATGGATATACACCCTTCCGCCTAATTAATTTCAGCTCCTGATCTGGAAACGAGGCACGTGTGATTTTCAAGTCATCATCAGATAATTGAGAGGCCAGTGTAGCCAGGCTAGCAGATAAAAATCTGTAAGAATCAAGAAATCTTATGTGAATAGGAACACCATCAACTTTAATTATCTTGCTAATAGATATATATTTTTCATCATTTTCAGCTAAAATGTTTAAATTCTGCTTCTCAAACCCCTCGTACCTGATCAGATGATGGAAATCATAATTGGATGCTCCATGGCAGAATATGGGGATAAATTTTGGTCTCTTGATCTTAATATTGCAGCTACTACACAGGGCCTGTTTATATCGACCATCTGTATGAGAATGGTGTTTAACCTTGATATTTGTATCTGAAAATTCACAATCACATACCGGGCATTTTTCTGCATTGTTGAAATCTTCAATCTGTTCCTCTGTTAAAGGCAACATAGGCTTTGATATTAATAAGATGTTAGATGCTATGTCACGGCACTCATTTTCTATTCTATGTGCAAATTCTTTGATAGCATTTGGTCCCTTGTATGAATATTCTTTAATAACAACACCATCCCGTATAACCACATAACAAAAGCTGGAAGGTTCATGTTGCTGGTATGGTGTACTTGAAGATTCTTCGGGATCTGGGCTACAGAATGCAAGAGATTTGAGATTTGATTCAGAATCCCAGACAATATATGCTGGGTGTTCCAACAAGGCTTCATACTTTTTGAATTTGCAATTTTCACTTGGATTGGGCATCACCATATGAACAGGTTTATGGTTCCCACAGTATTTCAGATGCTCAATTAGCTTGTTTTTAGCAATTTCTGCATTCACTTCCCGAACCCCCTTCACTATTTTTTGACCATCAAATACAGTTAAACATCTTCTGCACAACTTGAATATTGTATGAGTTTTGTCTAGTTGCGTTCTCACTAAAGCTTCAAGACTGTGTATCAGAGTATAATGGTATGTATCATCCCCTTCAATCAAGAGCAGATCAATCGGAATAGCAGATTCATCATCAAGTGTACTGATTCTGAGAGGTGCTATCGGGCAATTGCCAGTGGAACAAGTAAATACATTAATAGATAATTGTTTGCCATTGATATGCCTGGCCTTTTTTTCAAATTTATCAATATTCTGAACTGACATTGGATATTCCAAACCCTCCATTACATCGTCAAAATCATGTTCATGCTGTTTGTAATAGCTTATTCTCTCAGGATGCCTTGAAACTGGAAACAAAGCAGCTAATATACACCACAAAAAGCATTTCTGGTCGGCATTTTTTATATTGACCACGGCTCTTTTGTTTTTGATATTAGCAGGTAATGGCAGATATGTGGATCCTTGTAATGGAGTAAATTCAGAAATATTAACATATAACTTGTGTGATGAACCGCATAGGCTCCATCCTGATTCTTTTGCCGCAAATTCAGAGTGTTTGATGTTCAGTTGATTTATCAAGCTGCTTATTATTTTGTCTGAATTTGAATTTGAATATACAGGTACAGTTTCTGTTAAGTGGGGCTGTGTAAATTTTGTGCCGTTTGGTTTCTTATATTGTACAAACAATTTGAGGGAGAGCTTATAAGAGCCATTTTGTGCATTAAGAATTGCCTGCAGATCAGAATTTATACTGTTCAAAAAATTCTTAATGTCACATTTTTGCTCTGATACAAACTGGTGATCCCTTAATTGGCCGTTAAAACTGCTACGGTTAGGTTCATGGCGTGGCTGCTTTGCTGCTCTGGCATTAAGAGGTGCTTCGTGCCTTCTTTTCTGAGCAGATGTGGATGGTTGAGAGGGCAATGCAGAGCAAGTATCTTTATGTTTATATGTGAAATATTCCATGTTATATTTTCTATTGCATTTGGGGCAAATTTTTGTGGGAGTTTTGTATTTGTCCGGATTACAAATTTTTTGATGTCTGGCCCAATTAGAGCTAAATATATTTTTATTGCACTGATTACAATATTTTTGATTCGGCATTTTTGTTGTTGTTTATTATATACAATTTCCTGGGTTTCAATTCAAAACTTTATACTGGATAAAAAATATCAGTTGGGTTCAGCACTGTGATTTGTATGTGTATATGTTTATATGTATATATACACTTAATATTTTTGGTTTTGGTATTTATATAAAATTTCCTGGGATTCAAATGTAAAACCAATAGCCCACAAGTGGAAAATCATTCACACTGACCCGGCGCAAATACCTGCACGAACATGCATATCTTGAATAGCAATAACCTTGTTATGTATAACAGGCTGGGACAAATATAAGCTTGACTCTAAATATGAGAGGATTACAACAAATATTGTTCAATATGAATTTAAACCAGTAAGTATGAGAAGCACTGTATCAACACGTCTGTTCCCCTCAGTCACTCTCACATAACTGGCTGATGCAATAATCGGGAATTTCTGTAAATACTGGCGCTGAGGAAAAAATCAATACTACCGTCTCGGGAATTCCACACACTGACGCAGAGGGGGAAGAAACATGCAAAAACGGACCAATTCTAGAGGTAGGCTCTGCATATTGCATTGTTTTAATATTAGATAATCAAATCCAATTAAACTTAAACCTGAAGTAAATATGTATAAGTGGGTATGGATACAAGTTTATAGACAAACTGATGCAATTTTTGTAAATCTGCTTGAGGAGGAGTTTGATATTTTCCAAATTATAAAATTCTTGGCTTAGGCAATGCACCATACTCCACTCGGTCTCAGAACCCAATAGATATCTTCAAGATTCCTGGGATTTTGACAGAAAAACATACTACAAGCTTAATTTCTGGTATAGCCAAAAATTGACAAGCTTATGTACAAAAATCTGGATGATGCAAGTTTTTTAAGTATAAACAAATCAATCTGAGAAAGCTCTTCGTTTCTGAAAAATTCCCGAGGGCATTTTTACAAAAATCTTGGATTAGACAAGATTCCACACTTGCCCAAAAACTCATATGCTCATGTTAAGCAAGTTTTAAGTGTAGCAAAGCTGCTTGAGGGGATGCTCTTCCTTTCTCGTCCTGTCCGTATTGTATTTACTACTACTCCTCAACAATACAATCATAAGTGCAATCTCTAAATTTTTGCCTTATAAAATACATGACAAGCTCATTCAAATATATATATATAGTTGGAATATAATACAAACTCTGGATTGAAATCTTCACCACTGTACAAATTCCCATTATCAGTTGTAACAAATTCAATCTTCTTATCTTTAGATATCCTGTTAATAATTTTATTTGAATATTTATAATATCTCCAATTTAAACTCTGAGATGCAATCATGGGCATCCTATACTCAAAACAATACTCATAGCAATTGTTGAACCAATAATTGTCAAACAATTTCAACCTTAAATTATAATAGCACCTGTCTGTATAAAAATTAACAAACAATCCAACAATTATCTTGTACTTGTTGTATACAAGCCTTTCAAACTTGGTGATAAAATTGAGAAATAGGCCACAAGTGGACCGGAAGTGGACCGGAAGTAGGCAAACCGGAAGTGGACCGGAAGTGGACCGGAAGTGGACCGGAAGTGGACCGGAAGTGGACCGGAAGTAGACCGGAAGTGGACCGGAAGTAAACCGGAAGTGGACCGGAAGTGGACCGGAAGTGGACCGGAAGTAAACCGGAAGTGGACCGGAAGTGAATATGCGTGGGTGGGTGTGGGTGGGTGTAGGTGTGTGTGTATGGGTATGGGTATCTGAGGGGGTTCATACTTTCTAAGAGGGGGTCATACTTTCTCATGGAATCCATGAGGGCATTTTTACAAAAATCTTGGATTAGGCAAGAGTTCCACACTTGAGCAAAAAGCTCATATGGGCATGTTGAGCTAGTTTTAAGTATAGGCAAATCTGCCAGAGGGGGGTTCATACTTTCTCGGGTTTATAATAGGGTATTTTACACTACTCTCAGATCTTCACCAAACTTTGCAGGGATACATTGGATGTCAAGACACGTGGAAAAAACGTACAAAACAAGAGATAGGAGACATCAAGATTTTGGACGAATTTTTTAACAATTTTCAAATTTTCAGAAAGGATGCTCCAGATAAGGTCAAAAACGACATACTCAGATCTTCACCAAACTTTGCAGGGATACATTGGATATCAAGACACGTGGAAAAAACGTACAAAACAAGAGATTGGAGACATCAAGATTTTGGACGAATTTTTTAAGAATTTTCAAATTTTCAGATGGGAGGTTCCAGATAAGGTCAAAAACGACATACTCAGATCTTCACCAAACTTTGCATGGATACATTGGATGTCAAGACACGTGGAAAAAACGTACAAAACAAGAAATTGGAGACATCAAGATTTTGGACGAATTTTTTAAGAATTTTCAAATTTTCAGAAAGGAGGTTCCGTATAAGGTCAAAAACTACATACTCAGATCTTCACCAAACTTTGCAGGGATACATTGGATGTCAAGACACGTGGAAAAAACGTACAAAACAAGAGATTGGGGACATCAAGATTTTGGACGAATTTTTTAAGAATTTTCAAATTTTCAGTTGGGAGGTTCCATATAGGGTCAAAAACTACATACTCAGATCTTCACCAAACTTTGCAGGGATACATTGAATGTCAAGACACGTGGAAAAAACGTACAAAACAAGAGATTGGGGTCATCAAGATTTTGCACGGATTTTTTAGGAATTTTCGAATTTTCAGATGGGAGGTTCCAGATAAGGTCAAAAACTACATACTCAGATCTTCAGCAAACTTTGCAGGGATACATTGGATGTCAAGACACGCGGAAAAAACGTACAAAACAAGAGATTGGAGACCAAGATTTTGGACGAATTTTTTAAGAATTCTCAAATTTTCAGATAGGAGGTTCCATATAAGGTCAAAAACTACATACTCAGATCTTCACTAAACTTTGCATGGATACATTATGTGTCAAGACACGTGGAAAAAACGTACAAAACAAGAGATTGGAGACATCAAGATTTTGGTCGAATTTTTTAAGAATTTTCAAATTTTCAGATGGGAGGTTCCAGATAAGGTCAAAAACGACATACTCAGATCTTCACCAAACTTTGCAGGGATACATTGGATATCAAGACACGTGGAAAAAACGTACAAAACAAGAGATTGGAGACATCAAGATTTTGGACGAATTTTTTAAGAATTTTCAAATTTTCAGATAGGAGGTTCCAGATAAGGTCAAAAACTACATACTCAGATCTTCACCAAACTTTGCAGGGATACATTGGATGTCAAGACACGTGGAAAAACCGTACAAAACAAGAGATTGGAGACATCAAGATTTTGGACGATTTTTTAAAGAATTTTCAAATTTTCAGAAATGCGGTTCCAGATAAGGTCAAAAACTACATACTCAGATCTTCACCAAACTTTGCAGGGATACATTGGATGTCAAGACACGTGGAAAAAACGTACAAAACAATAGATTGGGGTCAACAAGATTTTGGACGGATTTTTTAGGAATTTTCTAATTTTCAGATGGGAGGTTCCAGATAAGGTCAAAAACTACATACTCAGATCTTCACCAAACTCTGCAGGGATACATTGTATGTCAAGACACGTGGAAAAAACATACAAAACATAGGATTGGGGACATCAAGATTTTGTTAAATTTTTTTAAGAATTTTCAAATTTTCAGATAGGAGGTTCCATATAAGGTCAAAAACTACATACTCAGATCTTCACTAAACTATGCAGGGATACATTGGATGTCAAGACACGTGGAAAGAACGTACAAAACAAGAGATTGGAGACATCAAGATTTTGGACGATTTTTTTAAGAATTTTCAAATTTTCAGATAGGAGGTTCCATATAAGGTCAAAAACTACATACTCAGATCTTCACCAAACATTGCAGGGATACATTGGATGTCAAGACACGTGGAAAAAACGTACAAAACAAGAGATTGGAGACATCAAGATTTTGGACGAATTTTTTAAGAATTTTCAAATTTTCAGATAGGAGGTTCCAGATAAGGTCAAAAACTACATACTCAGATCTTCACCAAACGTTGCAGGGATACTTTGCATGTCAAGACACGTGGAAAAAACGTACAAAACAAGAGATTGGAGACATCAAGATTTTCGACGAATTTTTTAAGAATTTTCAAATTTTCAGATGGGAGGTTCCAGATAAGGTCAAAAACTACATACTCAGATCTTCACCAAACTCTGCAGGGATACATTGGATGTCAAGACACGTGGAAAAAACGTACAAAACATAGGATTGGGGACATCAAGATTTTGGTCAAATTTTTTAAGAATTTTCAAATTTTCAGATAGGAGGTTCCATATAAGGTCAAAAACTACATACTCAGATCTTCACCAAACTTTGCATGGATACATTATGTGTCAAGACACGTGGAAAGAACGTACAAAACAAGAGATTGGAGACATCAAGATTTTGGTCGAATTTTTTAAGAATTTTCAAATTTTCAGATGGGAGGTTCCAGATAAGGTCAAAAACTACATACTCAGATCTTCACCAAACTTTGCAGGGATACATTGGATGTCAAGACACGTGGAAAAAACGTACAAAACAAGAGATAGGAGACATCAAGATTTTGGACGAATTTTTTAACAATTTTCAAATTTTCAGAAAGGATGTTCCAGATAAGGTCAAAAACTACATACTCAGATCTTCACCAAACTTTGCAGGGATACATTGGATATCAAGACACGTGGAAAAAACGTACAAAACAAGAGATTGGAGACATCAAGGTTTTGGACGAATTTTTTAAGAATTTTCAAATTTTCAGATAGGAGGTTCCAGATAAGGTCAAAAACTACATACTCAGATCTTCACCAAACTTTGCAGGGATACATTGGATGTCAAGACACGTGGAAAAAACGTACAAAACAAGAGATTGGGGTCATCAAGATTTTGGACGGATTTTTTAGGAATTTTCAAATTTTCAGATGGGAGGTTCCAGATAAGGTCAAAAACTACATACTCAGATCTTCACCAAACATTGCAGGGATACATTGGATGTCAAGACACGTGGAAAAAACGTACAAAACAAGAGATTGGAGACATCAAGATTTTGGACGAATTTTTTAAGAATTTTCAAATTTTCAGATAGGAGGTTCCAGATGAGGTCAAAAACTACATACTCAGATCTTCACCAAACTTTGCAGGAATACTTTGCATGTCAAGACACGTGGAAAAAACGTACAAAACAAGAGATCGGAGACATCAAGATTTTCGACGAATTTTTTAAGAATTTTCAAATTTTCAGATGGGAGGTTCCAGACAAGGTCAAAAACGACATACTCAGATCTTCACCAAACTTTGCATGGATACATTGGATGTCAAGACACGTGGAAAAAACGTACAAAACAAGAAATTGGAGACATCAAGATTTTGGACGAATTTTTTAAGAATTTTCAAATTTTCAGAAAGGAGGTTCCGTATAAGGTCAAAAACTACATACTCAGATCTTCACCAAACTTTGCAGGGATACATTGGATGTCAAGACACGTGGAGAAAACGTACAAAACAAGAGATTGGGGTCATCAAGATTTTGGACGAATTTTTTAAGAATTTTCAAATTTTCAGAAAGGAGGTTCCATATAAGGTCAAAAACTACATACTCAGATCTTCACCAAACTTTGCAGGGATACATTGGATGTCAAGACACGTGGAAAAAACGTACAAAACAAGAGATTGGAGACATCAAGATTTTCGACAAATTTTTTAAGAATTTTCAAATTTTCAGATGGGAGGTTCCAGATAAGGTCAAAAACGACATACTCAGATCTTCACCAAACTTTGCATGGATACGTTATGTGTCAAGACACGTGGAAAAAACGTACAAAACAAGAGATTGGAGACATCAAGATTTTGGTCGAATTTTTTAAGAATTTTCAAATTTTCAGATGGGAGGTTCCAGATAAGGTCAAAAACTACATACTCAGATCTTCACCAAACTTTGCAGGGATACATTGGATGTCAAGACACGTGGAAAAAACGTACAAAACAAGAGATAGGAGACATCAAGATTTTGGACGAATTTTTTAAGAATTTTCAAATTTTCAGAAAGGATGTTCCAGATAAGGTCAAAAACGACATACTCAGATCTTCACCAAACTTTGCAGGGATACATTGGATATCAAGACACGTGGAAAAAACGTACAAAACAAGAGATTGGAGACATCAAGATTTTGGAAGAATTTTTTAAGAATTTTCAAATTTTCAGATAGGAGGTTCCAGATAAGGTCGAAAACTACATACTCAGATCTTCACCAAACTTTGCAGGGATACATTGGATGTCAAGACACGTGGAAAAACCGTACAAAACAAGAGATTGGAGACATCAAGATTTTGGACGATTTTTTAAAGAATTTTCAAATTTTCAGAAATGCGGTTCCAGATAAGGTCAAAAACTACATACTCAGATCTTCACCAAACTTTGCAGGGATACATTGGATGTCAAGACACGTGGAAAAAACGTACAAAACAAGAGATTGGGGTCAACAAGATTTTGGACGGATTTTTTAGGAAATTTCAAATTTTCAGATGGGAGGTTCCAGATAAGGTCAAAAACTACATACTCAGATCTTCACCAAACTCTGCAGGGATACATTGTATGTCAAGACACGTGGAAAAAACATACAAAACATAGGATTGGGGACATCAAGATTTTGTTAAATTTTTTTAAGAATTTTCAAATTTTCAGATAGGAGGTTCCATATAAGGTCAAAAACTACATACTCAGATCTTCACCAAACATTGCAGGGATACATTGGATGTCAAGACACGTGGAAAGAACGTACAAAACAAGAGATTGGAGACATCAAGATTTTGGACGAATTTTTTAAGAATTTTCAAATTTTCAGATAGGAGGTGTCAGATAAGGTCAAAAACTACATACTCAGATCTTCACCAAACGTTGCAGGGATACTTTGCATGTCAAGACACGTGGAAAAAACGTACAAAACAAGAGATTGGAGACATCAAGATTTTGGACGAATTTTTTAAGAATTTTCAAATTTTCAGAAAGGATGTTCCAGATAAGGTCAAAAACGACATACTCAGATCTTCACCAAACTTTGCAGGGATACATTGGATGTCAAGACACGTGGAAAAAACATACAAAACATAGGATTGGGGACATCAAGATTTTGGTCGAATTTTTTAAGAATTTTCAAATTTCCAGATAAGAGGTTCCATATAAGGTCAAAAACTACATACTCAGATCTTTACCAAACTTAACAGGGATACATTGGATGTCAAGACACGTGGAAAAAACGTAAAAACAAGAGATTGGCGACATCAAGATTTTGGACGATATTTTTAAGAATTTTCAAATTTTCATAAAGGAAGTTCCAGATAAGGTCAAAAACGACATACTCAGATCTTCACCAAACGTTGCAGGGATACTTTGCATGTCAAGACACGTGGAAAAAACGTACAAAACAAGAGATTGGAGACATCAAGATTTTCGACGAATTTTTTAAGTATTTTCAAATTTTCAGATGGGAGGTTCCAGATAAGGTCAAAAACTACATACTCAGATCTTCACCAACTTTGCAGGGATACATTGGATGTCAAGACACGTGGAAAAAACGTACAAAAAAAAGAGATTGGGGTCATCAAGATTTTGGACGAATTTTTTAAGAATTTTCAAATTTTCAGATGGGAGGTTCCATATAAGGTCAAAAACTACATACTCAGATCTTCACCAAACTTTGCATGGATACATTGGATGTCAAGACACGTGGAAAAAACATACAAAACATAGGATTGGGGACATCAAGATTTTGGTCGAATTTTTTAAGAATTTTCAAATTTTCAGATAGGAGGTTCCATATAAGGTCAAAAACTACATACTCAGATCTTCACCAAACTTTGCATGGATACATTATGTGTCAAGACACGTGGAAAAAACGTACAAAACAAGAGATTGGAGACATCAAGATTTTGGTCGAATTTTTTAAGAATTTTCAAATTTTCAGATAGGAGGTTCCAGATAAGGTCAAAAACTACATACTCAGATCTTCACCAAACTTTGCAGGGATACATTGGATGTCAAGACACGTGGAAAAAACGTACAAAACAAGAGATAGGAGACATCAAGATTTTGGACGATATTTTTAAGAATTTTCAAATTTTCATAAAGGAGGTTCGAGATAAGGTCAAAAACTACATACTCAGATCTTCACCAAACTTTGCAGGGATACATTGGATGTCAAGACACGTGGAAAAAACATACAAGACCTAGGATTGGGGACATCAAGATTTTGGTCAAATTTTTTAAGAATTTTCAAATTTTCAGGTTCCATATAAGGTCAAAAACTACATACTCAGATCTTCACCAAACTTTGCAGGGATACATTGGATGTCAAGACACGTGGAAAAAACATACAAAACAAGAGATTGGAGACATCAAGATTTTGGACGAATTTTTTAAGAATTTTCAAATTTTCAGAAAGGAGGTTCCATATAAGGTCAAAAACTACATACTCAGATCTTCACCAAACTTTGCAGGGATACATTGAATGTCAAGACACGTGGAAAAAAGGTACAAAACAAGAGATTGGAGACATCAAGGTTTTGGACGAATTTTTTAAGAATTTTCAAATTTTCAGATAGGAGGTTCCATAAAAGGTCAAAAACTACATACTCAGATCTTCACCAAACTTTGCATGGATACATTATGTGTCAAGACACGTGGAAAAAACGTACAAAACAAGAGATTGGAGACATCAAGATTTTGGTCGAATTTTTTAAGAATTTTCAAATTTTCAGATGGGAGGTTCCAGATAAGGTCAAAAACTACATACTCAGATCTTCACCAAACTTTGCAGGGATACATTGGATGTCAAGACACGTGGAAAAAACGTACAAAACAAGAGATAGGAGACATCAAGATTCTGGACGAATTTTTTAACAATTTTCAAATTTTCAGAAAGGATGCTCCAGATAAGGTCAAAAACGACATACTCAGATCTTCACCAAACTTTGCAGGGATACATTGGATGTCAAGACACGTGGAAAAAACGTACAAAACAAGAGATTGGAGACATCAAGATTTTCGACAATTTTTTTAAGAATTTTCAAATTTTCAGATGGGAGGTTCCAGATAAGGTCGAAAACGACATACTCAGATCTTCACCAAACTTTGCATGGATACATTGGATGTCAAGACACGTGGAAAAAACGTACAAAACAAGAAATTGGAGACATCAAGATTTTGGACGAATTTTTTAAGAATTTTCAAATTTTCAGAAAGGAGGTTCCGTATAAGGTCAAAAACTACATACTCAGATCTTCACCAAACTTTGCAGGGATACATTGGATGTCAAGACACGTGGAAAAAACGTACAAAACAAGAGATTGGGGACATCAAGATTTTGGACGAATTTTTTAAGAATTTTCAAATTTTCAGATGGGAGGTTCCATATAGGGTCAAAAACTACATACTCAGATCTTCACCAAACTTTGCAGGGATACATTGAATGTCAAGACACGTGGAAAAAACGTACAAAACAAGAGATTGGGGTCATCAAGATTTTGCACGGATTTTTTAGGAATTTTCGAATTTTCAGATGGGAGGTTCCAGATAAGGTCAAAAACTACATACTCAGATCTTCACCAAACTTTGCAGGGATACATTGGATATCAAGACACGCGAAAAAAACGTACAAAACAAGAGATTGGAGACCAAGATTTTGGACGAATTTTTTAAGAATTCTCAAATTTTCAGATAGGAGGTTCCATATAAGGTCAAAAACTACATACTCAGATCTTCACCAAACTTTGCATGGATACATTATGTGTCAAGACACGTGGAAAAAACGTACAAAACAAGAGATTGGAGACATCAAGATTTTGGTCGAATTTTTTAAGAATTTTCAAATTTTCAGATGGGAGGTTCCAGATAAGGTCAAAAACTACATACTCAGATCTTCACCAAACTTTGCAGGGATACATTGGATGTCAAGACACGTGGAAAAAACGTACAAAACAAGAGATAGGAGACATCAAGATTTTGGACGAATTTTTTAACAATTTTCAAATTTTCAGAAAGGATGTTCCAGATAAGGTCAAAAACGACATACTCAGATCTTCACCAAACTTTGCAGGGATACATTGGATATCAAGACACGTGGAAAAAACGTACAAAACAAGAGATTGGAGACATCAAGATTTTGGACGAATTTTTTAAGAATTTTCAAATTTTCAGATAGGAGGTTCCAGATAAGGTCAAAAACTACATACTCAGATCTTCACCAAACTTTGCAGGGATACATTGGATGTCAAGACACGTGGAAAAACCGTACAAAACAAGAGATTGGAGACATCAAGATTTTGGACGATTTTTTAAAGAATTTTCAAATTTTCAGAAATGCGGTTCCAGATAAGGTCAAAAACGACATACTCAGATCTTCACCAAACTTTGCAGGGATACATTGGATGTCAAGACACGTGGAAAAAACGTACAAAACAATAGATTGGGGTCAACAAGATTTTGGACGGATTTTTTAGGAATTTTCAAATTTTCAGATGGGAGGTTCCAGATAAGGTCAAAAACTACATACTCAGATCTTCACCAAACTCTGCAGGGATACATTGTATGTCAAGACACGTGGAAAAAACATACAAAACATAGGATTGGGGACATCAAGATTTTGTTAAATTTTTTTAAGAATTTTCAAATTTTCAGATAGGAGGTTCCATATAAGGTCAAAAACTACATACTCAGATCTTCACTAAACTATGCAGGGATACATTGGATGTCAAGACACGTGGAAAGAACGTACAAAACAAGAGATTGGAGACATCAAGATTTTGGACGATTTTTTTAAGAATTTTCAAATTTTCAGATAGGAGGTTCCATATAAGGTCAAAAACTACATACTCAGATCTTCACCAAACATTGCAGGGATACATTGGATGTCAAGACACGTGGAAAAAACGTACAAAACAAGAGATTGGAGACATCAAGATTTTGGACGAATTTTTTAAGAATTTTCAAATTTTCAGATAGGAGGTTCCAGATAAGGTCAAAAACTACATACTCAGATCTTCACCAAACGTTGCAGGGATACTTTGCATGACAAGACACGTGGAAAAAACGTACAAAACAAGAGATTGGAGACATCAAGATTTTCGACGAATTTTTTAAGAATTTTCAAATTTTCAGATGGGAGGTTCCAGATAAGGTCAAAAACTACATACTCAGATCTTCACCAAACTCTGCAGGGATACATTGGATGTCAAGACACGTGGAAAAAACATACAAAACATAGGATTGGGGACATCAAGATTTTGGTCAATTTTTTTAAGAATTTTCAAATTTTCAGATGGGAGGTTCCAGATAAGGTCAAAAACTACATACTCAGATCTTCACCAAACTTTGCAGGGATACATTGGATGTCAAGACACGTGGAAAAAACGTACAAAACAAGAGATAGGAGACATCAAGATTTTCGACGAATTTTTTAACAATTTTCAAATTTTCAGAAAGGATGTTCCAGATAAGGTCAAAAACGACATACTCAGATCTTCACCAAACTTTGCAGGGATACATTGGATATCAAGACACGTGGAAAAAACGTACAAAACAAGAGATTGGAGACATCAAGATTTTGGACGAATTTTTTAAGAATTTTCAAATTTTCAGATAGGAGGTTCCAGATAAGGTCAAAAACTACATACTCAGATCTTCACCAAACTTTGCAGGGATACATTGGATGTCAAGACACGTGGAAAAAACGTACAAAACAAGAGATTGGGGTCATCAAGGTTTTTGGACGGATTTTTTAGGAATTTTCAAATTTTCAGATGGGAGGTTCCAGATAAGTTCAAAAACTACATACTCAGATCTTCACCAAACATTGCAGGGATACATTGGATGTCAAGACACGTGGAAAAAACGTACAAAACAAGAGATTGGAGACATCAAGATTTTGGACGAATTTTTTAAGAATTTTCAAATTTTCAGATAGGAGGTTCCAGATGAGGTCAAAAACTACATACTCAGATCTTCACCAAACTTTGCAGGATACTTTGCATGTCAAGACACGTGGAAAAAACGTACAAAACAAGAGATCGGAGACATCAAGATTTTCGACGAATTTTTTAAGAATTTTCAAATTTTCAGATGGGAGGTTCCAGACAAGGTCAAAAACGACATACTCAGATCTTCACCAAACTTTGCATGGATACATTGGATGTCAAGACACGTGGAAAAAACGTACAAAACAAGAAATTGGAGACATCAAGATTTTGGACGAATTTTTTAAGAATTTTCAAATTTTCAGAAAGGAGGTTCCGTATAAGGTCAAAAACTACATACTCAGATCTTCACCAAACTTTGCAGGGATACATTGGATGTCAAGGCACGTGGAAAAAACGTACAAAACAAGAGATTGGGGTCATCAAGATTTTGGACGAATTTTTTAAGAATTTTCAAATTTTCAGATGGGAGGTTCCAGACAAGGTCAAAAACGACATACTCAGATCTTCACCAAACTTTGCATGGATACATTGGATATCAAGACACGTGGAAAAAACGTACAAAACAAGAGATTGGAGACATCAAGATTTTGGACGAATTTTTTAAGAATTTTCAAATTTTCAGATAGGAGGTTCCAGATAAGGTCAAAAACTACATACTCAGATCTTCACCAAACTTTGCAGGGATACATTGGATGTCAAGACACGTGGAAAAACCGTACAAAACAAGAGATTGGAGACATCAAGATTTTGGACGATTTTTTAAAGAATTTTCAAATTTTCAGAAATGCGGTTCCAGATAAGGTCAAAAACTACATACTCAGATCTTCACCAAACTTTGCAGGGATACATTGGATGTCAAGACACGTGGAAAAAACGTACAAAACAATAGATTGGGGTCAACAAGATTTTGGACGGATTTTTTAGGAATTTTCAAATTTTCAGATGGGAGGTTCCAGATAAGGTCAAAAACTACATACTCAGATCTTCACCAAACTCTGCAGGGATACATTGTATGTCAAGACACGTGGAAAAAACATACAAAACATAGGATTGGGGACATCAAGATTTTGTTAAATTTTTTTAAGAATTTTCAAATTTTCAGATAGGAGGTTCCATATAAGGTCAAAAACTACATACTCAGATCTTCACTAAACTATGCAGGGATACATTGGATGTCAAGACACGTGGAAAGAACGTACAAAACAAGAGATTGGAGACATCAAGATTTTGGACGATTTTTTTAAGAATTTTCAAATTTTCAGATAGGAGGTTCCATATAAGGTCAAAAACTACATACTCAGATCTTCACCAAACATTGCAGGGATACATTGGATGTCAAGACACGTGGAAAAAACGTACAAAACAAGAGATTGGAGACATCAAGATTTTGGACGAATTTTTTAAGAATTTTCAAATTTTCAGATAGGAGGTTCCAGATAAGGTCAAAAACTACATACTCAGATCTTCACCAAACGTTGCAGGGATACTTTGCATGTCAAGACACGTGGAAAAAACGTACAAAACAAGAGATTGGAGACATCAAGATTTTCGACGAATTTTTTAAGAATTTTCAAATTTTCAGATGGGAGGTTCCAGATAAGGTCAAAAACTACATACTCAGATCTTCACCAAACTCTGCAGGAATACATTGGATGTCAAGACACGTGGAAAAAACATACAAAACATAGGATTGGGGACATCAAGATTTTGGTCAAATTTTTTAAGAATTTTCAAATTTTCAGATAGGAGGTTCCATATAAGGTCAAAAACTACATACTCAGATCTTCACCAAACTTTGCATGGATACATTATGTGTCAAGACACGTGGAAAAAACGTACAAAACAAGAGATTGGAGACATCAAGATTTTGGTCGAATTTTTTAAGAATTTTCAAATTTTCAGATGGGAGGTTCCAGATAAGGTCAAAAACTACATACTCAGATCTTCACCAAACTTTGCAGGGATACATTGGATGTCAAGACACGTGGAAAAAGCGTACAAAACAAGAGATAGGAGACATCAAGATTTTGGACGAATTTTTTAACAATTTTCAAATTTTCAGAAAGGATGTTCCAGATAAGGTCAAAAACGACATACTCAGATCTTCACCAAACTTTGCAGGGATACATTGGATATCAAGACACGTGGAAAAAACGTACAAAACAAGAGATTGGAGACATCAAGATTTTGGACGAATTTTTTAAGAATTTTCAAATTTTCAGATAGGAGGTTCCAGATAAGGTCAAAAACTACATACTCAGATCTTCACCAAACTTTGCAGGGATACATTGGATGTCAAGACACGTGGAAAAAACGTACAAAACAAGAGATTGGGGTCATCAAGGTTTTTGGACGGATTTTTTAGGAATTTTCAAATTTTCAGATGGGAGGTTCCAGATAAGGTCAAAAACTACATACTCAGATCTTCACCAAACATTGCAGGGATACATTGGATGTCAAGACACGTGGAAAAAACGTACAAAACAAGAGATTGGAGACATCAAGATTTTGGACGAATTTTTTAAGAATTTTCAAATTTTCAGATAGGAGGTTCCAGATGAGGTCAAAAACTACATACTCAGATCTTCACCAAACTTTGCAGGATACTTTGCATGTCAAGACACGTGGAAAAAACGTACAAAACAAGAGATCGGAGACATCAAGATTTTCGACGAATTTTTTAAGAATTTTCAAATTTTCAGATGGGAGGTTCCAGACAAGGTCAAAAACGACATACTCAGATCTTCACCAAACTTTGCATGGATACATTGGATGTCAAGACACGTGGAAAAAACGTACAAAACAAGAAATTGGAGACATCAAGATTTTGGACGAATTTTTTAAGAATTTTCAAATTTTCAGAAAGGAGGTTCCGTATAAGGTCAAAAACTACATACTCAGATCTTCACCAAACTTTGCAGGGATACATTGGATGTCAAGGCACGTGGAAAAAACGTACAAAACAAGAGATTGGGGTCATCAAGATTTTGGACGAATTTTTTAAGAATTTTCAAATTTTCAGAAAGGAGGTTCCATATAAGGTCAAAAACTACATACTCAGATCTTCACCAAACTTTGCAGGGATACATTGGATGTCAAGACACGTGGAAAAAAACGTACAAAACAAGAGATTGGAGACATCAAGATTTTGGACGAATTTTTTAAGAATTTTCAAATTTTCAGAAAGGAGGTTCCGTATAAGGTAAAAAACTACATACTCAGATCTTCACCAAACTTTGCAGGGATACATTGAATGTCAAGACACGTGGAAAAAACGTACAAAACAAGAAATTGGAGACATCAAGATTTTGGACGAATTTTTTAAGAATTTTCAAATTTTCAGAAAGGAGGTTCCGTATAAGGTAAAAAACTACATACTCAGATCTTCACCAAACTTTGCAGGGATACATTGAATGTCAAGACACGTGGAAAAAACGTACAAAACAAGAGATTGGGGTCATCAAGATTTTGCACGGATTTTTTAGGAATTTTCGAATTTTCAGATGGGAGGTTCCAGATAAGGTCAAAAACTACATACTCAGATCTTCACCAAACTTTGCAGGGATACATTGGATGTCAAGACACGCGGAAAAAACGTACAAAACAAGAGATTGGAGACCAAGATTTTGGACGAATTTTTTAAGAATTCTCAAATTTTCAGATAGGAGGTTCCATATAAGGTCAAAAACTACATACTCAGATCTTCACCAAACTTTGCATGGATACATTATGTGTCAAGACACGTGGAAAAAACGTACAAAACAAGAGATTGGAGACATCAAGATTTTGGTCGAATTTTTTAAGAATTTTCAAATTTTCAGATGGGAGGTTCCAGATAAGGTCAAAAACTACATACTCAGATCTTCACCAAACTTTGCAGGGATACATTGGATGTCAAGACACGTGGAAAAAACGTACAAAACAAGAGATAGGAGACATCAAGATTTTGGACGAATTTTTTAAGAATTTTCAAATTTTCAGAAAGGATGTTCCAGATAAGGTCAAAAACGACATACTCAGATCTTCACCAAACTTTGCAGGGATACATTGGATATCAAGACACGTGGAAAAAACGTACAAAACAAGAGATTGGAGACATCAAGATTTTGGACGAATTTTTGAAGAATTTTCAAATTTTCAGATAGGAGGTTCCAGATAAGGTCGAAAACTACATACTCAGATCTTCACCAAACTTTGCAGGGATACATTGGATGTCAAGACACGTGGAAAAACCGTACAAAACAAGAGATTGGAGACATCAAGATTTTGGACGATTTTTTAAAGAATTTTCAAATTTTCAGAAATGCGGTTCCAGATAAGGTCAAAAACTACATACTCAGATCTTCACCAAACTTTGCAGGGATACATTGGATGTCAAGACACGTGGAAAAAACGTACAAAACAAGAGATTGGGGTCAACAAGATTTTGGACGGATTTTTTAGGAATTTTCAAATTTTCAGATGGGAGGTTCCAGATAAGGTCAAAAACTACATACTCAGATCTTCACCAAACTCTGCAGGGATACATTGTATGTCAAGACACGTGGAAAAAACATACAAAACATAGGATTGGGGACATCAAGATTTTGTTAAATTTTTTTAAGAATTTTCAAATTTTCAGATAGGAGGTTCCATATAAGGTCAAAAACTACATACTCAGATCTTCACCAAACATTGCAGGGATACATTGGATGTCAAGACACGTGGAAAGAACGTACAAAACAAGAGATTGGAGACATCAAGATTTTGGACGAATTTTTTAAGAATTTTCAAATTTTCAGATAGGAGGTTCCAGATAAGGTCAAAAACTACATACTCAGATCTTCACCAAACGTTGCAGGGATACTTTGCATGTCAAGACACGTGGAAAAAACGTACAAAACAAGAGATTGGAGACATCAAGATTTTCGACGAATTTTTTAAGAATTTTTAAATTTTCAGATGGGAGGTTCCAGATAAGGTCAAAAACTACATACTCAGATCTTCACCAAACTCTGCAGGGATACATTGGATGTCAAGACACGTGGAAAAAACATACAAAACATAGGATTGGGGACATCAAGATTTTGGTCAAATTTTTTAAGAATTTTCAAATTTTCAGATAGGAGGTTCCATATAAGGTCAAAAACTACATACTCAGATCTTCACCAAACTTTGCATGGATACATTATGTGTCAAGACACGTGGAAAAAACGTACAAAACAAGAGATTGGAGACATCAAGATTTTGGTCGAATTTTTTAAGAATTTTAAAATTTCAGATGGGAGGTTCCAGATAAGGTCAAAAACTACATACTCAGATCTTCACCAAACTTTGCAGGTATACATTGGATGTCAAGACACGTGGAAAAAACGTACAAAACAAGAGATAGGAGACATCAAGATTTTGGACGAATTTTTTAACAATTTTCAAATTTTCAGAAAGGATGTTCCAGATAAGGTCAAAAACGACATACTCAGATCTTCACCAAACTTTGCAGGGATACATTGGATATCAAGACACGTGGAAAAAACGTACAAAACAAGAGATTGGAGACATCAAGATTTTGGACGAATTTTTTTAAGAATTTTCAAATTTTCAGATAGGAGGTTCCAGATAAGGTCAAAAACTACATACTCAGATCTTCACCAAACTTTGCAGGGATACATTGGATGTCAAGACACGTGGAAAAAACGTACAAAACAAGAGATTGGGGTCATCAAGATTTTGGACGGATTTTTTAGGAATTTTCAAATTTTCAGATGGGAGGTTCCAGATAAGGTCAAAAACTACATACTCAGATCTTCACCAAACATTGCAGGGATACATTGGATGTCAAGACACGTGGAAAAAACGTACAAAACAAGAGATTGGAGACATCAAGATTTTGGACGAATTTTTTAAGAATTTTCAAATTTTCAGATAGGAGGTTCCAGATGAGGTCAAAAACTACATACTCAGATCTTCACCAAACTTTGCAGGAATACTTTGCATGTCAAGACACGTGGAAAAAACGTACAAAACAAGAGATCGGAGACATCAAGATTTTTGACGAATTTTTTAAGAATTTTCAAATTTTCAGATCGGAGGTTCCAGATAAGGTCAAAAACGACATACTCAGATCTTCACCAAACTTTGCAGGGATACATTGGATATCAAGACACGTGGAAAAAACGTACAAAACAAGAGATTGGAGACATCAAGATTTTGGACGAATTTTTTAAGAATTTTCAAATTTTCAGATAGGAGGTTCCAGATAAGGTCAAAAACTACATACTCAGATCTTCACCAAACTTTGCAGGGATACATTGGATGTCAAGACACGTTAAAAAAACGTACAAAACAAGAGATTGGAGACATCAAGATTTTGGACGATTTTTTAAAGAATTTTCAAATTTTCAGAAATGCGGTTCCAGATAAGGTCAAAAACTACATACTCAGATCTTCACCAAACTTTGCAGGGATACATTGGATGTCAAGACACGTGGAAAAAACGTACAAAACAAGAGATTGGGGTCAACAAGATTTTGAACGGATTTTTTAGGAATTTTCAAATTTTCAGATGGGAGGTTCCAGATAAGGTCAAAAACTACATACTCAGATCTTCACCAAACTCTGCAGGGATACATTGTATGTCAAGACACGTGGAAAAAACATACAAAACATAGGATTGGGGACATCAAGATTTTGTTAAATTTTTTTAAGAATTTTCAAATTTTCAGATAGGAGGTTCCATATAAGGTCAAAAACTACATACTCAGATCTTCACCAAACATTGCAGGGATACATTGGATGTCAAGACACGTGGAAAGAACGTACAAAACAAGAGATTGGAGACATCAAGATTTTGGACGAATTTTTTAAGAATTTTCAAATTTTCAGATAGGAGGTTCCATATAAGGTCAAAAACTACATACTCAGATCTTCACCAAACATTGCAGGGATACATTGGATGTCAACACACGTGGAAAAAACGTACAAAACAAGAGATTGGAGACATCAAGATTTTGGACGAATTTTTTAAGAATTTTCAAATTTTCAGATAGGAGGTTCCAGATAAGGTCAATAACTACATACTCAGATCTTCACCAAACTTTGAATGGATACATTATGTGTCAAGACACGTGGAAAAAACGTACAAAACAAGAGATTGGAGACATCAAGATTTTGGTCGAATTTTTTAAGAATTTTCAAATTTTCAGATGGGAGGTTCCAGATAAGGTCAAAAACTACATACTCAGATCTTCACCAAACTTTGCAGGGATACATTGGATGTCAAGACACGTGGAAAAAACGTACAAAACAAGAGATAGGAGACATCAAGATTTTGGACGAATTTTTTAACAATTTTCAAATTTTCAGAAAGGATGTTCCAGATAAGGTCAAAAACGACATACTCAGTTCTTCACCAAACTTTGCAGGGATACATTGGATATCAAGACACGTGGAAAAAACGTACAAAACAAGAGATTGGAGACATCAAGATTTTGGACGAATTTTTTAAGAATTTTCAAATTTTCAGATAGGAGGTTCCAGATAAGGTCAAAAACTACATACTCAGATCTTCACCAAACTTTGCAGGGATATATTGGATGTCAAGACACGTGGAAAAAACGTACAAAACAAGAGATTGGGGTCATCAAGATTTTGGACGGATTTTCTAGGAATTTTCAAATTTTCAGATGGGAGGTTCCATATAAGGTCAAAAACTACATACTCAGATCTTCACCAAACATTGCAGGGATACATTGGATGTCAAGACACGTGGAAAAAACGTACAAAACAAGAGATTGGAGACATCAAGATTTTGGACGAATTTTTTAAGAATTTTCAAATTTTCAGATAGGAGGTTCCAGATGAGGTCAAAAACTACATACTCAGATCTTCACCAAACTTTGCAGGAATACTTTGCATGTCAAGACACGTGGAAAAAACGTACAAAACAAGAGATCGGAGACATCAAGATTTTCGACGAGTTTTTTAAGAATTTTCAAATTTTCAGATGGGAGGTTCCATATAAGGTCAAAAACTACATACTCAGATCTTCACCAAACTTTGCATGGATACATTGGATGTCAAGACACGTGGAAAAAACGTACAAAACAAGAAATTGGAGACATCAAGATTTTGGACGAATTTTTTAAGAATTTTCAAATTTTCAGAAAGGAGGTTCCGTATAAGGTCAAAAACTACATACTCAGATCTTCACCAAACTTTGCAGGGATACATTGGATGTCAAGACACGTGGAAAAAACGTACAAAACAAGAGATTGGGGTCATCAAGATTTTGGACGAATTTTTTAAGAATTTTCAAATTTTCAGAAAGGAGGTTCCATATAAGGTCAAAAACTACATACTCAGATCTTCACCAAACTTTGCAGGGATACATTGGATGTCAAGACACGTGGAAAAAACGTACAAAACAAGAGATTGGAGACATCAAGATTTTCGACAAATTTTTTAAGAATTTTCAAATTTTCAGATGGGAGGTTCCAGATAAGGTCAAAAACGACATACTCAGATCTTCACCAAACTTTGCAGGGATACATTGAATGTCAAGACACGTGGAAAAAACGTACAAAACAAGAGATTGGGGTCATCAAGATTTTGCACGGATTTTTTAGGAATTTTCGAATTTTCAGATGGGAGGTTCCAGATAAGGTCAAAAACTACATACTCAGATCTTCACCAAACTTTGCATGGATACATTATGTGTCAAGACACGTGGAAAAAACGTACAAAACAAGAGATTGGAGACATCAAGATTTTGGTCGAATTTTTTAAGATTTTTCAAATTTTCAGATGGGAGGTTCCAGATAAGGTCAAAAACTACATACTCAGATCTTCACCAAACTTTGCAGGGATACATTGGATGTCAAGACACGTGGAAAAAACGTACAAAACAAGAGATAGGAGACATCAAGATTTTGGACGAATTTTTTAACAATTTTCAAATTTTCAGAAAGGATGTTCCAGATAAGGTCAAAAACGACAAACTCAGATCTTCACCAAACTTTGCAGGGATACATTGGATGTCAAGACACGTGGAAAAAACGTACAAAACAAGAGATTGGAGACATCAAGATTTTGGACGAATTTTTTAAGAATTTTCAAATTTTCAGATAGGAGGTTCCAGATAAGGTCAAAAACTACATACTCAGATCTTCACCAAACTTTGCAGGGATACATTGGATGTCAAGACACGTGGAAAAACCGTACAAAACAAGAGATTGGAGACATCAAGATTTTGGACGATTTTTTAAAGAATTTTCAAATTTTCAGAAATGCGGTTCCAGATAAGGTCAAAAACTACATACTCAGATCTTCACCAAACTTTGCAGGGATACATTGGATGTCAAGACACGTGGAAAAAACGTACAAAACAAGAGATTGGGGTCAACAAGATTTTGGACGGATTTTTTAGGAATTTTCAAATTTTCAGATGGGAGGTTCCAGATAAGGTCAAAAACTACATACTCAGATCTTCACCAAACTCTGCAGGGATACATTGTATGTCAAGACACGTGGAAAAAACATACAAAACATAGGATTTGGGACATCAAGATTTTGTTAAATTTTTTTAAGAATTTTCAAATTTTCAGATGGGAGGTTCCATATAAGGTCAAAAACTACATACTCAGATCTTCACCAAACATTGCAGGGTTACATTGGATGTCAAGACACGTGGAAAGAACGTACAAAACAAGAGATTGGAGACATCAAGATTTTGGACGAATTTTTTAAGAATTTTCAAATTTTCAGATAGGAGGTTCCATATAAGGTCTAAAACTACATACTCAGATCTTCACCAAACATTGCAGGGATACATTGGATGTCAAGACACGTGGAAAAAACGTACAAAACAAGAGATTGGAGACATCAATATTTTGGAGGATTTTTTTAAGAATTTTCAAATTTTCAGATAGGAGGTTCCAGATAAGGTCAAAAACTACATACTCAGATCTTCACCAAACGTTTCAGGGATACTTTGCATGTCAAGACACGTGGAAAAAACGTACAAAACAAGAGATTGGAGACATCAAGATTTTCGACGATTTTTTTAAGAATTTTCAAATTTTCAGATGGGAGGTTCCAGATAAGGTCAAAAACTACATACTCAGATCTTCACCAAACTCTGCAGGGATACATTGGATGTCAAGACACGTGGAAAAAACATACAAAACATAGGATTGGGGACATCAAGATTTTGGTCAAATTTTTTAAGAATTTTCAAATTTTCAGATAGGAGGTTCCATATAAGGTCAAAAACTACATACTCAGATCTTCACCAAACTTTGCAGGGATACATTATGTGTCAAGACACGTGGAAAAAACGTACAAAACAAGAGATTGAAGACATCAAGATTTTGGTCGAATTTTTTAAGAATTTTCAAATTTTCAGATGGGAGGTTCCAGATAAGGTAAAAAACTACATACTCAGATCTTCACCAAACTTTGCAGGGATACATTGGATGTCAAGACACGTGGAAAAAACGTACAAAACAAGAGATAGGAGACATCAAGATTTTGGACGAATTTTTTAACAATTTTCAAATTTTCAGAAAGGATGTTCCAGATAAGGTCAAAAACGACATACTCAGATCTTCACCAAACTTTGCAGGGATACATTGGATATCAAGACACGTGGAAAAAACGTACAAAACAAGAGATTGGAGACATCAAGATTTTGGACGAATTTTTTAAGAATTTTCAAATTTTCAGATAGGAGGTTCCAGATAAGGTCAAAAACTACATACTCAGATCTTCACCAAACTTTGCAGGGATACATTGGATGTCAAGACACGTGGAAAAAACGTACAAAACAAGAGATTGGGGTCATCAAGATTTTGGACGGATTTTTTAGGAATTTTCAAATTTTCAGATGGGAGGTTCCAGATAAGGTCAAAAACTACATACTCAGATCTTCACCAAACATTGCAGGGATACATTGGATGTCAAGACACGTGGAAAAAACGTACAAAACAAGAGATTGGAGACATCAAGATTTTGGACGAATTTTTTAAGATTTTTCAAATTTTCAGATAGGAGGTTCCAGATGAGGTCAAAAACTACATACTCAGATCTTCACCAAACTTTGCAGGAATACTTTGCATGTCAAGACACGTGGAAAAAACGTACAAAACAAGAGATCGGAGACATCAAGATTTTCGACGAATTTTTTAAGAATTTTCAAATTTTCAGATGGGAGGTTCCAGATAAGGTCAAAAACGACATACTCAGATCTTCACCAAACTTTGCATGGATACATTGGATGTCAAGACACGTGGAAAAAACATACAAAACATAGGATTGGTGACATCAAGATTTTCGACGAATTTTTTAAGAATTTTCAAATTTTCAGATAGGAGGTTCCATATAAGGTCAAAAACTACATGCTCAGATCTTCACCAAACTTTGCAGGGATACATTGGATGTCAAGACACGTGGAAAAAACGTACAAAACAAGAGATTGGAGACATCAAGATTATGGACGAATTTTTTGAGAATTTTCAAATTTTCAGAAAGGAGGTTCCATATAAGGTCAAAAACTACATACTCAGATCTTCACCAAACTTTGCAGGGATACATTGGATGTCAAGAAACGTGGAAAAAACGTACAAAACAAGAGATTGGAGACATCAAGATTTTCGACGAATTTTTTAAGAATTTTCAAATTTTCAGAAAGGATGTTCCAGATAAGGTCAAAAACGACATACTCAGATCTTCACTAACTTTGCAGGGATACATTGGAGGTCGAGACACGTGGAAAAAACGTACAAAACAAGAGATTGGAGACATCAAGATTTTGGACGAATTTTTGAAGAATTTTCAAATTTTCAGATAGGAGGTTCCAGATAAGGTCAAAAACTACATACTCAGATCTCCACCAAACATTGCAGGGATACATTGGATGTCAAGACACGTGGAAAAAACGTACAAAGCAAGAGATTGGAGACATCAAGATTTTCGACGAATTTTTGAAGAATTTTCAAATTTTCAGATAGGAGGTTCCAGATAAGGTCAAAAACTACATACTCAGATCTTCACCAAACGTTGCAGGGATACTTTGCATGTCAAGACACGTGGAAAAAACGTACAAAACAAGAGATTGGAGACATCAAGATTTTCGACGAATTTTTTAAGAATTTTCAAATTTTCGGATGGGAGGTTCCAGATAAGGTCAAAAACGACATACTCAGATCTTCACCAAACATTGCATGGATACATTGGATGTCAAGACACGTGGAAAAAACGTACAAAACAAGAGATTGGAGACATCAAGATTTTGGACGAATTTTTTAAGAATTCTCAAATTTTCAGAAAGGAGGTTCCATATAAGGTCAAAACCTACATACTCAGATCTTCACCAAACTTTGCAGGGATACATTGGATGTCAAGACACGTGGAAAAAACGTACAAAACAAGAGATTGGGGTCTTCAAGATTTTGGACGAATTTTTTAAGAATTTTCAAATTTTCAGAAAGGAGGTTCCATATAAGGTCAAAAACTACATACTCAGATCTTCACCAAACTTTGCAGGGATACATTGAATGTCAAGACACGTGGAAAAAACGTACAAAACAAGAGATTGTGGTCATCAAGATTTTGGACGGATTTTTTAGGAATTTTCAAATTTTCAGATGGGAGGTTCCAGATAAGGTCAAAAACTACATACTCAGATCTTCACCAAACTTTGCAGGGATACATTGGATGTCAAGACACGTGGAAAAAACGTACAAAACAAGAGATTGGAGACATCAAGATTTTGGACGAATTTTTTAAGAATTTTCAAATTTTCAGATAGGAGGTTCCATATAAGGTCAAAAACTACATACTCAGATCTTCACCAAACTTTGCATGGATACATTATGTGTCAAGACACGTGGAAAAAACGTACAAAACAAGAGATTGGAGACATCAAGATTTTGGTCGAATTTTTTAAGAATTTTCAAATTTTCAGATGGGAGGTTCCAGATAAGGTCAAAAACTACATACTCAGATCTTCACCAAACTTTGCAGGGATACATTGGATGTCAAGACACGTGGAAAAAACGTACAAAACAAGAGATAGGAGACATCAAGATTTTGGACGAATTTTTTAACAATTTTCAAATTTTCAGAAAGGATGTTCCAGATAAGGTCAAAAACGACATACTCAGATCTTCACCAAACTTTGCAGGGATACATTGGATATCAAGACACGTGGAAAAAACGTACAAAACAAGAGATTGGAGACATCAAGATTTTGGACGAATTTTTTAAGAATTTTCAAATTTTCAGATAGGAGGTTCCATATAAGGTCAAAAACTACATACTCAGATCTTCACCAAACTTTGCAGGGATACATTGGATGTCAAGACACGTGGAAAAAACGTACAAAACAAGAGATTGGAGACATCAAGATTTTGGACGAATTTTTTAAGAATTTTCAAATTTTCAGATAGGAGGTTCCAGATGAGGTCAAAAACTACATACTCAGATCTTCACCAAACTTTGCAGGAATACTTTGCATGTCAAGACACGTGGAAAAAACGTACAAAACAAGAGATCGGAGACATCAAGATTTTCGACGAATTTTTTAAGAATTTTCAAATTTTCAGATGGGAGGTTCCAGATAAGGTCAAAAACGACATACTCAGATCTTCACCAAACTTTGCAGGGATCCATTGGAGGTCGAGACACGTGGAAAAAACGTACAAAACAAGAGATTGGAGACATCAAGATTTTGGACGAATTTTTTAAGAATTTTCAAATTTTCAGATAGGAGGTTCCATATAAGGTCAAAAACTACATACTCAGATCTTCACCAAACTTTGCAGGGATACATTGGATGTCAAGACACGTGGAAAAAACGTACAAAACAAGAGATTGGAGACATCAAGATTTTGGACGATTTTTTTAAAAATTTTCAAATTTTCAGAAATGCGGTTCCAGATAAGGTCAAAAACTACATACTCAGATCTTCACCAAACTTTGCAGGGATACATTGGATGTCAAGACACGTGGAAAAAACGTACAAAACAAGAGATTGGGGTCAACAAGATTTTGGACGGATTTTTTAGGAATTTTCAAATTTTCAGATGGGAGGTTCCAGATAAGGTCAAAAACTACATACTCAGATCTTCACCAAACTCTGCAGGGATACATTGTATGTCAAGACACGTGGAAAAAACATACAAAACATAGGATTGGGGACATCAAGATTTTGTTAAATTCTTTTAAGAATTTTCAAATTTTCAGATAGGAGGTTCCATATAAGGTCAAAAACTACATACTCAGATCTTCACCAAACATTGCAGGGATACATTGGATGTCAAGACACGTGGAAAGAACGTACAAAACAAGAGATTGGAGACATCAAGATTTTGGTCGAATTTTTTAAGAATTTTCAAATTTTCAGATGGGAGGTTCCAGATAAGGTCAAAAACTACATACTCAGATCTTCACCAAACTTTGCAGGGATACATTGGATGTCAAGACACGTGGAAAAAACGTACAAAACAAGAGATTGGAGACATCAAGATTTTGGACGAATTTTTTAAGAATTTTCAAATTTTCAGATAGGAGGTTCCAGATAAGGTCAAAAACTACATACTCAGATCTTCACCAAACGTTGCAGGGATACTTTGCATGTCAAGACACGTGGAAAAAACGTACAAAACAAGAGATTGGAGACACCAAGATTTTCGACGAATTTTTTAAGAATTTTCAAATTTTCAGATGGGAGGTTCCAGATAAGGTCAAAAACTACATACTCAGATCTTCACCAAACTCTGCAGGGATACATTGGATGTCAAGACACGTGGAAAAAACATACAAAACATAGGATTGGGGACATCAAGATTTTGGTCAAATTTTTTAAGAATTTTCAAATTTTCAGATAGGAGGTTCCATATAAGGTCAAAAACTATATACTCAGATCTTCACCAAACTTTGCAGGGATACATTATGTGTCAAGACACGTGGAAAAAACGTACAAAACAAGAGATTGAAGACATCAAGATTTTGGTCGAATTTTTTAAGAATTTTCAAATTTTCAGATGGGAGGTTCCAGATAAGGTCAAAAACTACATACTCAGATCTTCACCAAACTTTGCAGGGATACATTGGATGTCAAGACACGTGGAAAAAACGTACAAAACAAGAGATAGGAGACATCAAGATTTTGGACGAATTTTTTAACAATTTTCAAATTTTCAGAAAGGATGTTCCAGATAAGGTCAAAAACGACATACTCAGATCTTCACCAAACTTTGCAGGGATACATTGGATATCAAGACACGTGGAAAAAACGTACAAAACAAGAGATTGGAGACATCAAGATTTTGGACGAATTTTTTAAGAATTTTCAAATTTTCAGAAAGGAGGTTCCATATAAGGTCAAAAACTACATACTCAGATCTTCACCAAACTTTGCAGGGATACATTGAATGTCAAGACACGTGGAAAAAACGTACAAAACAAGAGATTGTGGTCATCAAGATTTTGGACGGATTTTTTAGGAATTTTCAAATTTTCAGATGGGAGGTTCCAGATAAGGTCAAAAACTACATACTCAGATCTTCACCAAACTTTGCAGGGATACATTGGATGTCAAGACACGTGGAAAAAACGTACAAAACAAGAGATTGGAGACATCAAGATTTTGGACGAATTTTTTAAGAATTTTCAAATTTTCAGATAGGAGGTTCCATATAAGGTCAAAAACTACATACTCAGATCTTCACCAAACTTTGCATGGATACATTATGTGTCAAGACACGTGGAAAAAACGTACAAAACAAGAGATTGGAGACATCAAGATTTTGGTCGAATTTTTTAAGAATTTTCAAATTTTCAGATGGGAGGTTCCAGATAAGGTCAAAAACTACATACTCAGATCTTCACCAAACTTTGCAGGGATACATTGGATGTCAAGACACGTGGAAAAAACGTACAAAACAAGAGATAGGAGACATCAAGATTTTGGACGAATTTTTTAACAATTTTCAAATTTTCAGAAAGGATGTTCCAGATAAGGTCAAAAACGACATACTCAGATCTTCACCAAACTTTGCAGGGATACATTGGATATCAAGACACGTGGAAAAAACGTACAAAACAAGAGATTGGAGACATCAAGATTTTGGACGAATTTTTTAAGAATTTTCAAATTTTCAGATAGGAGGTTCCATATAAGGTCAAAAACTACATACTCAGATCTTCACCAAACTTTGCAGGGATACATTGGATGTCAAGACACGTGGAAAAAACGTACAAAACAAGAGATTGGAGACATCAAGATTTTGGACGAATTTTTTAAGAATTTTCAAATTTTCAGATAGGAGGTTCCAGATGAGGTCAAAAACTACATACTCAGATCTTCACCAAACTTTGCAGGAATACTTTGCATGTCAAGACACGTGGAAAAAACGTACAAAACAAGAGATCGGAGACATCAAGATTTTCGACGATTTTTTTAAGAATTTTCAAATTTTCAGATGGGAGGTTCCAGATAAGGTCAAAAACGACATACTCAGATCTTCACCAAACTTTGCAGGGATCCATTGGAGGTCGAGACACGTGGAAAAAACGTACAAAACAAGAGATTGGAGACATCAAGATTTTGGACGAATTTTTTAAGAATTTTCAAATTTTCAGATAGGAGGTTCCATATAAGGTAAAAAACTACATACTCAGATCTTCACCAAACTTTGCAGGGATTCATTGGATGTCAAGACACGTGGAAAAAACGTACAAAACAAGAGATTGGAGACATCAAGATTTTGGACGATTTTTTTAAAAATTTTCAAATTTTCAGAAATGCGGTTCCAGATAAGGTCAAAAACTACATACTCAGATCTTCACCAAACTTTGCAGGGATACATTGGATGTCAAGACACGTGGAAAAAACGTACAAAACAAGAGATTGGGGTCAACAAGATTTTGGACGGATTTTTTAGGAATTTTCAAATTTTCAGATGGGAGGTTCCAGATAAGGTCAAAAACTACATACTCAGATCTTCACCAAACTCTGCAGGGATACATTGTATGTCAAGACACGTGGAAAAAACATACAAAACATAGGATTGGGGACATCAAGATTTTGTTAAATTCTTTTAAGAATTTTCAAATTTTCAGATAGGAGGTTCCATATAAGGTCAAAAACTACATACTCAGATCTTCACCAAACATTGCAGGGATACATTGGATGTCAAGACACGTGGAAAGAACGTACAAAACAAGAGATTGGAGACATCAAGATTTTGGACGAATTTTTTAAGAATTTTCAAATTTTCAGATAGGAGGCTCCATATAAAGTCAAAAACTACATACTCAGATCTTCACCAAACATTGCAGGGATACATTGGATGTCAAGACACGTGGAAAAAACGTACAAAACAAGAGATTGGAGACATCAAGATTTTGGACGAATTTTTTAAGAATTTTCAAATTTTCAGATAGGAGGTTCCAGATAAGGTCAAAAACTACATACTCAGATCTTCACCAAACGTTGCAGGGATACTTTGCATGTCAAGACACGTGGAAAAAACGTACAAAACAAGAGATTGGAGACACCAAGATTTTCGACGAATTTTTTAAGAATTTTCAAATTTTCAGATGGGAGGTTCCAGATAAGGTCAAAAACTACATACTCAGATCTTCACCAAACTCTGCAGGGATACATTGGATGTCAAGACACGTGGAAAAAACATACAAAACATAGGATTGGGGACATCAAGATTTTGGTCAAATTTTTTAAGAATTTTCAAATTTTCAGATAGGAGGTTCCATATAAGGTCAAAAACTATATACTCAGATCTTCACCAAACTTTGCAGGGATACATTATGTGTCAAGACACGTGGAAAAAACGTACAAAACAAGAGATTGAAGACATCAAGATTTTGGTCGAATTTTTTAAGAATTTTCAAATTTTCAGATGGGAGGTTCCAGATAAGGTCAAAAACTACATACTCAGATCTTCACCAAACTTTGCAGGGATACATTGGATGTCAAGACACGTGGAAAAAACGTACAAAACAAGAGATAGGAGACATCAAGATTTTGGACGAATTTTTTAACAATTTTCAAATTTTCAGAAAGGATGTTCCAGATAAGGTCAAAAACGACATACTCAGATCTTCACCAAACTTTGCAGGGATACATTGGATATCAAGACACGTGGAAAAAACGTACAAAACAAGAGATTGGAGACATCAAGATTTTGGACGAATTTTTTAAGAATTTTCAAATTTTCAGATAGGAGGTTCCAGATAAGGTCAAAAACTACATACTCAGATCTTCACCAAACTTTGCAGGGATACATTGGATGTCAAGACACGTGGAAAAAACGTACAAAACAAGAGATTGGGGTCATCAAGATTTTGGACCGATTTTTTAGGAATTTTCAAATTTTCAGATGGGAGGTTCCAGATAAGGTCAAAAACTACATACTCAGATCTTCACCAAACATTGCAGGGATACATTGGATGTCAAGACACGTGGAAAAAACGTACAAAACAAGAGATTGGAGACATCAAGATTTTGGACGAATTTTTTAAGAATTTTCAAATTTTCAGATAGGAAGTTCCAGATGAGGTCAAAAACTACATACTCAGATCTTCACCAAACTTTGCAGGAATACTTTGCATGTCAAGACACGTGGAAAAAACGTACAAAACAAGAGATCGGAGACATCAAGATTTTCGACGAATTTTTTAAGAATTTTCAAATTTTCAGATGGGAGGTTCCAGATAAGGTCAAAAACGACATACTCAGATCTTCACCAAACTTTGCATGGATACATTGGATGTCAAGACACGTGGAAAAAACATACAAAACATAGGATTGGTGACATCAAGATTTTCGACGAATTTTTTAAGAATTTTCAAATTTTCAGATAGGAGGTTCCATATAAGGTCAAAAACTACATGCTCAGATCTTCACCAAACTTTGCAGGGATACATTGGATGTCAAGACACGTGGAAAAAACGTACAAAACAAGAGATTGGAGACATCAAGATTATGGACGAATTTTTTGAGAATTTTCAAATTTTCAGAAAGGAGGTTCCATATAAGGTCAAAAACTACATACTCATATCTTCACCAAACTTTGCAGGGATACATTGGATGTCAAGATACGTGGAAAAAACGTACAAAACAAGAGATTGGAGACATCAAGATTTTCGACGAATTTTTTAAGAATTTTCAAATTTTCAGAAAGGATGTTCCAGATAAGGTCAAAAACGACATACTCAGATCTTCACTAACTTTGCAGGGATACATTGGAGGTCGAGACACGTGGAAAAAACGTACAAAACAAGAGATTGGAGACATCAAGATTTTGGACGAATTTTTGAAGAATTTTCAAATTTTCAGATAGGAGGTTCCAGATAAGGTCAAAAACTACATACTCAGATCTCCACCAAACATTGCAGGGATACATTGGATGTCAAGACACGTGGAAAAAACGTACAAAGCAAGAGATTGGAGACATCAAGATTTTCGACGAATTTTTTAAGAATTTTCAAATTTTCAGATAGGAGGTTCCAGATAAGGTCAAAAACTACATACTCAGATCTTCACCAAACTTTGCATGGATACATTATGTGTCAAGACACGTGGAAAAAACGTACAAAACAAGAGATTGGAGACATCAAGATTTTGGTCGAATTTTTTAAGAATTTTCAAATTTTCAGATGGGAGGTTCCAGATAAGGTCAAAAACTACATACTCAGATCTTCACCAAACTTTGCAGGGATACATTGGATGTCAAGACACGTGGAAAAAACGTACAAAACAAGAGATAGGAGACATCAAGATTTTGGACGAATTTTTTAACAATTTTCAAATTTTCAGAAAGGATGTTCCAGATAAGGTCAAAAACGACATACTCAGATCTTCACCAAACTTTGCAGGGATACATTGGATATCAAGACACGTGGAAAAAACGTACAAAACAAGAGATTGGAGACATCAAGATTTTGGACGAATTTTTTAAGAATTTTCAAATTTTCAGATAGGAGGTTCCATATAAGGTCAAAAACTACATACTCAGATCTTCACCAAACTTTGCAGGGATACATTGGATGTCAAGACACGTGGAAAAAACGTACAAAACAAGAGATTGGAGACATCAAGATTTTGGACGAATTTTTTAAGAATTTTCAAATTTTCAGATAGGAGGTTCCAGATGAGGTCAAAAACTACATACTCAGATCTTCACCAAACTTTGCAGGAATACTTTGCATGTCAAGACACGTGGAAAAAACGTACAAAACAAGAGATCGGAGACATCAAGATTTTCGACGAATTTTTTAAGAATTTTCAAATTTTCAGATGGGAGGTTCCAGATAAGGTCAAAAACGACATACTCAGATCTTCACCAAACTTTGCAGGGATCCATTGGAGGTCGAGACACGTGGAAAAAACGTACAAAACAAGAGATTGGAGACATCAAGATTTTGGACGAATTTTTTAAGAATTTTCAAATTTTCAGATAGGAGGTTCCATATAAGGTCAAAAACTACATACTCAGATCTTCACCAAACTTTGCAGGGATACATTGGATGTCAAGACACGTGGAAAAAACGTACAAAACAAGAGATTGGAGACATCAAGATTTTGGACGAATTTTTTAAGAATTTTCAAATTTTCAGATAGGAGGTTCCATATAAGGTCAAAAACGACATACTCAGATCTTCACCAAACTTTGCAGGGATCCATTGGAGGTCGAGACACGTGGAAAAAACGTACAAAACAAGAGATTGGAGACATCAAGATTTTCGACGAATTTTTTAAGAATTTTCAAATTTTCAGATAGGAGGTTCCATATAAGGTCAAAAACTACATGCTCAGATCTTCACCAAACTTTGCAGGGATACATTGGATGTCAAGACACGTGGAAAAAACGTACAAAACAAGAGATTGGAGACATCAAGATTATGGACGAATTTTTTGAGAATTTTCAAATTTTCAGAAAGGAGGTTCCATATAAGGTCAAAAACTACATACTCAGATCTTCACCAAACTTTGCAGGGATACATTGGATGTCAAGAAACGTGGAAAAAACGTACAAAACAAGAGATTGGAGACATCAAGATTTTCGACGAATTTTTTAAGAATTTTCAAATTTTCAGAAAGGATGTTCCAGATAAGGTCAAAAACGACATACTCAGATCTTCACTAACTTTGCAGGGATACATTGGAGGTCGAGACACGTGGAAAAAACGTACAAAACAAGAGATTGGAGACATCAAGATTTTGGACGAATTTTTGAAGAATTTTCAAATTTTCAGATAGGAGGTTCCAGATAAGGTCAAAAACTACATACTCAGATCTCCACCAAACATTGCAGGGATACATTGGATGTCAAGACACGTGGAAAAAACGTACAAAGCAAGAGATTGGAGACATCAAGATTTTCGACGAATTTTTGAAGAATTTTCAAATTTTCAGATAGGAGGTTCCAGATAAGGTCAAAAACTACATACTCAGATCTTCACCAAACTTTGCATGGATACATTATGTGTCAAGACACGTGGAAAAAACGTCCAAAACAAGAGATTGGAGACATCAAGATTTTGGTCGAATTTTTTAAGAATTTTCAAATTTTCAGATGGGAGGTTCCAGATAAGGTCAAAAACTACATACTCAGATCTTCACCAAACTTTGCAGGGATACATTGGATGTCAAGACACGTGGAAAAAACGTACAAAACAAGAGATTGGAGACATCAAGATTTTGGACGAATTTTTTAAGAATTTTCAAATTTTCAGATAGGAGGTTCCAGATAAGGTCAAAAACTACATACTCAGATCTTCACCAAACGTTGCAGGGATACTTTGCATGTCAAGACACGTGGAAAAAACGTACAAAACAAGAGATTGGAGACACCAAGATTTTCGACGAATTTTTTAAGAATTTTCAAATTTTCAGATGGGAGGTTCCAGATAAGGTCAAAAACTACATACTCAGATCTTCACCAAACTCTGCAGGGATACATTGGATGTCAAGACACGTGGAAAAAACATACAAAACATAGGATTGGGGACATCAAGATTTTGGTCAAATTTTTTAAGAATTTTCAAATTTTCAGATAGGAGGTTCCATATAAGGTCAAAAACTATATACTCAGATCTTCACCAAACTTTGCAGGGATACATTATGTGTCAAGACACGTGGAAAAAACGTACAAAACAAGAGATTGAAGACATCAAGATTTTGGTCGAATTTTTTAAGAATTTTCAAATTTTCAGATGGGAGGTTCCAGATAAGGTCAAAAACTACATACTCAGATCTTCACCAAACTTTGCAGGGATACATTGGATGTCAAGACACGTGGAAAAAACGTACAAAACAAGAGATAGGAGACATCAAGATTTTGGACGAATTTTTTAACAATTTTCAAATTTTCAGAAAGGATGTTCCAGATAAGGTCAAAAACGACATACTCAGATCTTCACCAAACTTTGCAGGGATACATTGGATATCAAGACACGTGGAAAAAACGTACAAAACAAGAGATTGGAGACATCAAGATTTTGGACGAATTTTTTAAGAATTTTCAAATTTTCAGATAGGAGGTTCCAGATAAGGTCAAAAACTACATACTCAGATCTTCACCAAACTTTGCAGGGATACATTGGATGTCAAGACACGTGGAAAAAACGTACAAAACAAGAGATTGGGGTCATCAAGATTTTGGACCGATTTTTTAGGAATTTTCAAATTTTCAGATGGGAGGTTCCAGATAAGGTCAAAAACTACATACTCAGATCTTCACCAAACATTGCAGGGATACATTGGATGTCAAGACACGTGGAAAAAACGTACAAAACAAGAGATTGGAGACATCAAGATTTTGGACGAATTTTTTAAGAATTTTCAAATTTTCAGATAGGAAGTTCCAGATGAGGTCAAAAACTACATACTCAGATCTTCACCAAACTTTGCAGGAATACTTTGCATGTCAAGACACGTGGAAAAAACGTACAAAACAAGAGATCGGAGACATCAAGATTTTCGACGAATTTTTTAAGAATTTTCAAATTTTCAGATGGGAGGTTCCAGATAAGGTCAAAAACGACATACTCAGATCTTCACCAAACTTTGCATGGATACATTGGATGTCAAGACACGTGGAAAAAACATACAAAACATAGGATTGGTGACATCAAGATTTTCGACGAATTTTTTAAGAATTTTCAAATTTTCAGATAGGAGGTTCCATATAAGGTCAAAAACTACATGCTCAGATCTTCACCAAACTTTGCAGGGATACATTGGATGTCAAGACACGTGGAAAAAACGTACAAAACAAGAGATTGGAGACATCAAGATTATGGACGAATTTTTTGAGAATTTTCAAATTTTCAGAAAGGAGGTTCCATATAAGGTCAAAAACTACATACTCATATCTTCACCAAACTTTGCAGGGATACATTGGATGTCAAGATACGTGGAAAAAACGTACAAAACAAGAGATTGGAGACATCAAGATTTTCGACGAATTTTTTAAGAATTTTCAAATTTTCAGAAAGGATGTTCCAGATAAGGTCAAAAACGACATACTCAGATCTTCACTAACTTTGCAGGGATACATTGGAGGTCGAGACACGTGGAAAAAACGTACAAAACAAGAGATTGGAGACATCAAGATTTTGGACGAATTTTTGAAGAATTTTCAAATTTTCAGATAGGAGGTTCCAGATAAGGTCAAAAACTACATACTCAGATCTCCACCAAACATTGCAGGGATACATTGGATGTCAAGACACGTGGAAAAAACGTACAAAGCAAGAGATTGGAGACATCAAGATTTTCGACGAATTTTTTAAGAATTTTCAAATTTTCAGATAGGAGGTTCCAGATAAGGTCAAAAACTACATACTCAGATCTTCACCAAACTTTGCATGGATACATTATGTGTCAAGACACGTGGAAAAAACGTACAAAACAAGAGATTGGAGACATCAAGATTTTGGTCGAATTTTTTAAGAATTTTCAAATTTTCAGATGGGAGGTTCCAGATAAGGTCAAAAACTACATACTCAGATCTTCACCAAACTTTGCAGGGATACATTGGATGTCAAGACACGTGGAAAAAACGTACAAAACAAGAGATAGGAGACATCAAGATTTTGGACGAATTTTTTAACAATTTTCAAATTTTCAGAAAGGATGTTCCAGATAAGGTCAAAAACGACATACTCAGATCTTCACCAAACTTTGCAGGGATACATTGGATATCAAGACACGTGGAAAAAACGTACAAAACAAGAGATTGGAGACATCAAGATTTTGGACGAATTTTTTAAGAATTTTCAAATTTTCAGATAGGAGGTTCCATATAAGGTCAAAAACTACATACTCAGATCTTCACCAAACTTTGCAGGGATACATTGGATGTCAAGACACGTGGAAAAAACGTACAAAACAAGAGATTGGAGACATCAAGATTTTGGACGAATTTTTTAAGAATTTTCAAATTTTCAGATAGGAGGTTCCAGATGAGGTCAAAAACTACATACTCAGATCTTCACCAAACTTTGCAGGAATACTTTGCATGTCAAGACACGTGGAAAAAACGTACAAAACAAGAGATCGGAGACATCAAGATTTTCGACGAATTTTTTAAGAATTTTCAAATTTTCAGATGGGAGGTTCCAGATAAGGTCAAAAACGACATACTCAGATCTTCACCAAACTTTGCAGGGATCCATTGGAGGTCGAGACACGTGGAAAAAACGTACAAAACAAGAGATTGGAGACATCAAGATTTTGGACGAATTTTTTAAGAATTTTCAAATTTTCAGATAGGAGGTTCCATATAAGGTCAAAAACTACATACTCAGATCTTCACCAAACTTTGCAGGGATACATTGGATGTCAAGACACGTGGAAAAAACGTACAAAACAAGAGATTGGAGACATCAAGATTTTGGACGAATTTTTTAAGAATTTTCAAATTTTCAGATAGGAGGTTCCATATAAGGTCAAAAACGACATACTCAGATCTTCACCAAACTTTGCAGGGATCCATTGGAGGTCGAGACACGTGGAAAAAACGTACAAAACAAGAGATTGGAGACATCAAGATTTTCGACGAATTTTTTAAGAATTTTCAAATTTTCAGATAGGAGGTTCCATATAAGGTCAAAAACTACATGCTCAGATCTTCACCAAACTTTGCAGGGATACATTGGATGTCAAGACACGTGGAAAAAACGTACAAAACAAGAGATTGGAGACATCAAGATTATGGACGAATTTTTTGAGAATTTTCAAATTTTCAGAAAGGAGGTTCCATATAAGGTCAAAAACTACATACTCAGATCTTCACCAAACTTTGCAGGGATACATTGGATGTCAAGAAACGTGGAAAAAACGTACAAAACAAGAGATTGGAGACATCAAGATTTTCGACGAATTTTTTAAGAATTTTCAAATTTTCAGAAAGGATGTTCCAGATAAGGTCAAAAACGACATACTCAGATCTTCACTAACTTTGCAGGGATACATTGGAGGTCGAGACACGTGGAAAAAACGTACAAAACAAGAGATTGGAGACATCAAGATTTTGGACGAATTTTTGAAGAATTTTCAAATTTTCAGATAGGAGGTTCCAGATAAGGTCAAAAACTACATACTCAGATCTCCACCAAACATTGCAGGGATACATTGGATGTCAAGACACGTGGAAAAAACGTACAAAGCAAGAGATTGGAGACATCAAGATTTTCGACGAATTTTTGAAGAATTTTCAAATTTTCAGATAGGAGGTTCCAGATAAGGTCAAAAACTACATACTCAGATCTTCACCAAACTTTGCATGGATACATTATGTGTCAAGACACGTGGAAAAAACGTCCAAAACAAGAGATTGGAGACATCAAGATTTTGGTCGAATTTTTTAAGAATTTTCAAATTTTCAGATGGGAGGTTCCAGATAAGGTCAAAAACTACATACTCAGATCTTCACCAAACTTTGCAGGGATACATTGGATGTCAAGACACGTGGAAAAAACGTACAAAACAAGAGATAGGAGACATCAAGATTTTGGACGAATTTTTTAACAATTTTCAAATTTTCAGAAAGGATGTTCCAGATAAGGTCAAAAACGACATACTCAGATCTTCACCAAACTTTGGAGGGATACATTGTATATCAAGACACGTGGAAAAAACGTACAAAACAAGAGATTGGAGACATCAAGATTTTGGACGAATTTTTTAAGAATTTTCAAATTTTCAGATAGGAGGTTCCATATAAGGTCAAAAACTACATACTCAGATCTTCACCAAACTTTGCAGGGATACATTGGATGTCAAGACACGTGGAAAAAACGTACAAAACAAGAGATTGGAGACATCAAGATTTTGGACGAATTTTTTAAGAATTTTCAAATTTTCAGATAGGAGGTTCCAGATGAGGTCAAAAACTACATACTCAGATCTTCACCAAACTTTGCAGGAATACTTTGCATGTCAAGACACGTGGAAAAAACGTACAAAACAAGAGATCGGAGACATCAAGATTTTCGACGAATTTTTTAAGAACTTTCAAATTTTCAGATGGGAGGTTCCAGATAAGGTCAAAAACGACATACTCAGATCTTCACCAAACTTTGCAGGGATCCATTGGAGGTCGAGACACGTGGAAAAAACGTACAAAACAAGAGATTGGAGACATCAAGATTTTGGACGAATTTTTTAAGAATTTTCAAATTTTCAGATAGGAGGTTCCATATAAGGTCAAAAACTACATACTCAGATCTTCACCAAACTTTGCAGGGATACATTGGATGTCAAGACACGTGGAAAAAACGTACAAAACAAGAGATTGGAGACATCAAGATTTTGGACGATTATTTTAAAAATTTTCAAATTTTCAGAAATGCGGTTCCAGATAAGGTCAAAAACTACATACTCAGATCTTCACCAAACTTTGCAGGGATACATTGGATGTCAAGACACGTGGAAAAAACGTACAAAACAAGAGATTGGGGTCAACAAGATTTTGGACGGATTTTTTAGGAATTTTCAAATTTTCAGATGGGAGGTTCCAGATAAGGTCAAAAACTACATACTCAGATCTTCACCAAACTCTGCAGGGATACATTGTATGTCAAGACACGTGGAAAAAACATACAAAACATAGGATTGGGGACATCAAGATTTTGTTAAATTCTTTTAAGAATTTTCAAATTTTCAGATAGGAGGTTCCATATAAGGTCAAAAACTACATACTCAGATCTTCACCAAACTTTGCATGGATACATTATGTGTCAAGACACGTGGAAAAAACGTACAAAACAAAAGATTGGAGACATCAAGATTTTGGTCGAATTTTTTAAGAATTTTCAAATTTTCAGATGGGAGGTTCCAGATAAGGTCAAAAACTACATACTCAGATCTTCACCAAACTTTGCAGGGATACATTGGATGTCAAGACACGTGGAAAAAACGTACAAAAAAGAGATTGGAGACATCAAGATTTTGGACGAATTTTTTAACAATTTTCAAATTTTCAGAAAGGATGTTCCAGATAAGGTCAAAAACGACATACTCAGATCTTCACCAAACTTTGCAGGGATACATTGGATATCAAGACACGTGGAAAAAACGTACAAAACAAGAGATTGGAGACATCAAGATTTTGGACGAATTTTTTAAGAATTTTCAAATTTTCAGATAGGAGGCTCCATATAAGGTCAAAAACTACATACTCAGATCTTCACCAAACATTGCAGGGATACATTGGATGTCAAGACACGTGGAAAAAACGTACAAAACAAGAGATTGGAGACATCAAGATTTTGGACGAATTTTTTAAGAATTTTCAAATTTTCAGATAGGAGGTTCCAGATAAGGTCAAAAACTACATACTCAGATCTTCACCAAACGTTGCAGGGATACTTTGCATGTCAAGACACGTGGAAAAAACGTACAAAACAAGAGATTGGAGACACCAAGATTTTCGACGAATTTTTTAAGAATTTTCAAATTTTCAGATGGGAGGTTCCAGATAAGGTCAAAAACTACATACTCAGATCTTCACCAAACTCTGCAGGGATACATTGGATGTCAAGACACGTGGAAAAAACATACAAAACATAGGATTGGGGACATCAAGATTTTGGTCAAATTTTTTAAGAATTTTCAAATTTTCAGATCGGAGGTTCCATATAAGGTCAAAAACTACATACTCAGATCTTCACCAAACTTTGCAGGGATACATTATGTGTCAAGACACGTGGAAAAAACGTACAAAACAAGAGATTGAAGACATCAAGATTTTGGTCGAATTTTTTAAGAATTTTCAAATTTTCAGATGGGAGGTTCCAGATAAGGTCAAAAACTACATACTCAGATCTTCACCAAACTTTGCAGGGATACATTGGATGTCAAGACACGTGGAAAAAACGTACAAAACAAGAGATAGGAGACATCAAGATTTTGGACGAATTTTTTAACAATTTTCAAATTTTCAGAAAGGATGTTCCAGATAAGGTCAAAAACGACATACTCAGATCTTCACCAAACTTTGCAGGGATACATTGGATATCAAGACACGTGGAAAAAACGTACAAAACAAGAGATTGGAGACATCAAGATTTTGGACGAATTTTTTAAGAATTTTCAAATTTTCAGATAGGAGGTTCCAGATAAGGTCAAAAACTACATACTCAGATCTTCACCAAACTTTGCAGGGATACATTGGATGTCAAGACACGTGGAAAAAACGTACAAAACAAGAGATTGGGGTCATCAAGATTTTGGACGGATTTTTTAGGAATTTTCAAATTTTCAGATGGGAGGTTCCAGATAAGGTCAAAAACTACATACTCAGATCTTCACCAAACATTGCAGGGATACATTGGATGTCAAGACACGTGGAAAAAACTTACAAAACAAGAGATTGGAGACATCAAGATTTTGGACGAATTTTTTAAGAATTTTCAAATTTTCAGATAGGAGGTTCCAGATGAGGTCAAAAACTACATACTCAGATCTTCACCAAACTTTGCAGGAATACTTTGCATGTCAAGACACGTGGAAAAAACGTACAAAACAAGAGATCGGAGACATCAAGATTTTCGACGAATTTTTTAAGAATTTTCAAATTTTCAGATGGGAGGTTCCAGATAAGGTCAAAAACGACATACTCAGATCTTCACCAAACTTTGCATGGATACATTGGATGTCAAGACACGTGGAAAAAACATACAAAACATAGGATTGGTGACATCAAGATTTTCGACGAATTTTTTAAGAATTTTCAAATTTTCAGATAGGAGGTTCCATATAAGGTCAAAAACTACATGCTCAGATCTTCACCAAACTTTGCAGGGATACATTGGATGTCAAGACACGTGGAAAAAACGTACAAAACAAGAGATTGGAGACATCAAGATTATGGACGAATTTTTTGAGAATTTTCAAATTTTCAGAAAGGAGGTTCCATATAAGGTCAAAAACTACATACTCAGATCTTCACCAAACTTTGCAGGGATACATTGGATGTCACGAAACGTGGAAAAAACGTACAAAACAAGAGATTGGAGACATCAAGATTTTCGACGAATTTTTTAAGAATTTTCAAATTTTCAGAAAGGATGTTCCAGATAAGGTCAAAAACGACATACTCAGATCTTCACTAACTTTGCAGGGATACATTGGAGGTCGAGACACGTGGAAAAAACGTACAAAACAAGAGATTGGAGACATCAAGATTTTGGACGAATTTTTGAAGAATTTTCAAATTTTCAGATAGGAGGTTCCAGATAAGGTCAAAAACTACATACTCAGATCTCCACCAAACATTGCAGGGATACATTGGATGTCAAGACACGTGGAAAAAACGTACAAAGCAAGAGATTGGAGACATCAAGATTTTCGACGAATTTTTGAAGAATTTTCAAATTTTCAGATAGGAGGTTCCAGATAAGGTCAAAAACTACATACTCAGATCTTCACCAAACGTTGCAGGGATACTTTGCATGTCAAGACACGTGGAAAAAACGTACAAAACAAGAGATTGGAGACATCAAGATTTTCGACGAATTTTTTAAGAATTTTCAAATTTTCGGATGGGAGGTTCCAGATAAGGTCAAAAACGACATACTCAGATCTTCACCAAACTTTGCATGGATACATTGGATGTCAAGACACGTGGAAAAAACGTACAAAACAAGAGATTGGAGACATCAAGATTTTGGAGGAAATTTTTTAAGAATTCTCAAATTTTCAGAAAGGAGGTTCCATATAAGGTCAAAAACAACATACTCAGATCTTCACCAAACTTTGCAGGGATACATTGGATGTCAAGACACGTGGAAAAAACGTACAAAACAAGAGATTGGGGTCTTCAAGATTTTGGACGAATTTTTTAAGAATTTTCAAATTTTCAGAAAGGAGGTTCCATATAAGGTCAAAAACTACATACTCAGATCTTCACCAAACTTTGCAGGGATACATTGAATGTCAAGACACGTGGAAAAAACGTACAAAACAAGAGATTGTGGTCATCAAGATTTTGGACGGATTTTTTAGGAATTTTCAAATTTTCAGATGGGAGGTTCCAGATAAGGTCAAAAACTACATACTCAGATCTTCACCAAACTTTGCAGGGATACATTGGATGTCAAGACACGTGGAAAAAACGTACAAAACAAGAGATTGGAGACATCAAGATTTTGGACGAATTTTTTAAGAATTTTCAAATTTTCAGATAGGAGGTTCCATATAAGGTCAAAAACTACATACTCAGATCTTCACCAAACTTTGCATGGATACATTATGTGTCAAGACACGTGGAAAAAACGTACAAAACAAGAGATTGGAGACATCAAGATTTTGGTCGAATTTTTTAAGAATTTTCAAATTTTCAGATGGGAGGTTCCAGATAAGGTCAAAAACTACATACTCAGATCTTCACCAAACTTTGCAGGGATACATTGGATGTCAAGACACGTGGAAAAAACGTACAAAACAAGAGATAGGAGACATCAAGATTTTGGACGAATTTTTTAACAATTTTCAAATTTTCAGAAAGGATGTTCCAGATAAGGTCAAAAACGACATACTCAGATCTTCACCAAACTTTGCAGGGATACATTGGATATCAAGACACGTGGAAAAAACGTACAAAACAAGAGATTGGAGACATCAAGATTTTGGACGAATTTTTTAAGAATTTTCAAATTTTCAGATAGGAGGTTCCATATAAGGTCAAAAACTACATACTCAGATCTTCACCAAACTTTGCAGGGATACATTGGATGTCAAGACGTGGAAAAAACGTACAAAACAAGAGATTGGAGACATCAAGATTTTGGACGAATTTTTTAAGAATTTTCAAATTTTCAGATAGGAGGTTCCAGATGAGGTCAAAAACTACATACTCAGATCTTCACCAAACTTTGCAGGAATACTTTGCATGTCAAGACACGTGGAAAAAACGTACAAAACAAGAGATCGGAGACATCAAGATTTTCGACGAATTTTTTAAGAATTTTCAAATTTTCAGATGGGAGGTTCCAGATAAGGTCAAAAACGACATACTCAGATCTTCACCAAACTTTGCAGGGATCCATTGGAGGTCGAGACACGTGGAAAAAACGTACAAAACAAGAGATTGGAGACATCAAGATTTTGGACGAATTTTTTAAGAATTTTCAAATTTTCAGATAGGAGGTTCCATATAAGGTCAAAAACTACATACTCAGATCTTCACCAAACTTTGCAGGGATACATTGGATGTCAAGACACGTGGAAAAAACGTACAAAACAAGAGATTGGAGACATCAAGATTTTGGACGATTTTTTTAAAAATTTTCAAATTTTCAGAAATGCGGTTCCAGATAAGGTCAAAAACTACATACTCAGATCTTCACCAAACTTTGCAGGGATACATTGGATGTCAAGACACGTGGAAAAAACGTACAAAACAAGAGATTCGGGTCAACAAGATTTTGGACGGATTTTTTAGGAATTTTCAAATTTTCAGATGGGAGGTTCCAGATAAGGTCAAAAACTACATACTCAGATCTTCACCAAACTCTGCAGGGATACATTGTATGTCAAGACACGTGGAAAAAACATACAAAACATAGGATTGGGGACATCAAGATTTTGTTAAATTCTTTTAAGAATTTTCAAATTTTCAGATAGGAGGTTCCATATAAGGTCAAAAACTACATACTCAGATCTTCACCAAACATTGCAGGGATACATTGGATGTCAAGACACGTGGAAAGAACGTACAAAACAAGAGATTGGAGACATCAAGATTTTGGACGAATTTTTTAAGAATTTTCAAATTTTCAGATAGGAGGCTCCATATAAGGTCAAAAACTACATACTCAGATCTTCACCAAACATTGCAGGGATACATTGGATGTCAAGACACGTGGAAAAAACGTACAAAACAAGAGATTGGAGACATCAAGATTTTGGACGAATTTTTTAAGAATTTTCAAATTTTCAGATAGGAGGTTCCAGATAAGGTCAAAAACTACATACTCAGATCTTCACCAAACGTTGCAGGGATACTTTGCATGTCAAGACACGTGGAAAAAACGTACAAAACAAGAGATTGGAGACATCAAGATTTTCGACGAATTTTTTAAGAATTTTCAAATTTTCAGATGGGAGGTTCCAGATAAGGTCAAAAACTACATACTCAGATCTTCACCAAACTTTGCATGGATACATTGGATGTCAAGACACGTGGAGAAAACATACAAAACATAGGATTGGGGACATCAAGATTTTGGTCAAATTTTTTAAGAATTTTCAAATTTTCAGATAGGAGGTTCCATATAAGGTCAAAAACTATATACTCAGATCTTCACCAAACTTTGCATGGATACATTATGTGTCAAGACACGTGGAAAAAACGTACAAAACAAGAGATTGGAGACATCAAGATTTTGGTCGAATTTTTTAAGAATTTTCAAATTTTCAGATGGGAGGATCCAGATAAGGTCAAAAACTACATACTCAGATCTTCACCAAACTTTGCAGGGATACATTGGATGTCAAGACACGTGGAAAAAACGTACAAAACAAGAGATAGGAGACATCAAGATTTTGGACGAATTTTTTAACAATTATCAAATTTTCAGAAAGGATGTTCCAGATAAGTTCAAAAACGACGTACTCAGATCTTCACCAAACTTTGCAGGGATACATTGGATATCAAGACACGTGGAAAAAACGTACAAAACAAGAGATTGGAGACATCAAGATTTTGGACGAATTTTTTAAGAATTTTCAAATTTTCAGATAGGAGGTTCCAGATAAGGTCAAAAACTACATACTCAGATCTTCACCAAACTTTGCAGGGATACATTGGATGTCAAGACACGTGGAAAAAACGTACAAAACAAGAGATTGGAGACATCAAGATTTTGGACGATTTTTTTAAGAATTTTCAAATTTTCAGAAATGCGGTTCCAGATAAGGTCAAAAACTACATACTCAGATCTTCACCAAACTTTGCAGGGATACATTGGATGTCAAGACACGTGGAAAAAACGTACAAAACAAGAGATTGGGGTCAACAAAATTTTGGACGGATTTTTTAGGAATTTTCAAATTTTCAGATGGGAGGTTCCAGATAAGGTCAAAAACTACATACTCAGATCTTCACCAAACTCTGCAGGGATACATTGGAGGTCGAGACACGTGGAAAAAACGTACAAAACAAGAGATTGGAGACATCAAGATTTTGGACGAATTTTTGAAGAATTTTCAAATTTTCAGATAGGAGGTTCCAGATAAGGTCAAAAACTACATACTCAGATCTCCACCAAACATTGCAGGGATACATTGGATGTCAAGACACGTGGAAAAAACGTACAAAGCAAGAGATTGGAGACATCAAGATTTTCGACGAATTTTTGAAGAATTTTCAAATTTTCAGATAGGAGGTTCCAGATAAGGTCAAAAACTACATACTCAGATCTTCACCAAACGTTGCAGGGATACTTTGCATGTCAAGACACGTGGAAAAAACGTACAAAACAAGAGATTGGAGACATCAAGATTTTCGACGAATTTTTTAAGAATTTTCAAATTTTCGGATGGGAGGTTCCAGATAAGGTCAAAAACGACATACTCAGATCTTCACCAAACTTTGCATGGATACATTGGATGTCAAGACACGTGGAAAAAACGTACAAAACAAGAGATTGGAGACATCAAGATTTTGGACGAATTTTTTAAGAATTCTCAAATTTTCAGAAAGGAGGTTCCATATAAGGTCAAAAACTACATACTCAGATCTTCACCAAACTTTGCAGGGATACATTGGATGTCAAGACACGTGGAAAAAACGTACAAAACAAGAGATTGGGGTCTTCAAGATTTTGGACGAATTTTTTAAGAATTTTCAAATTTTCAGAAAGGAGGTTCCATATAAGGTCAAAAACTACATACTCAGATCTTCACCAAACTTTGCAGGGATACATTGAATGTCAAGACACGTGGAAAAAACGTACAAAACAAGAGATTGTGGTCATCAAGATTTTGGACGGATTTTTTAGGAATTTTCAAATTTTCAGATGGGAGGTTCCAGATAAGGTCAAAAACTACATACTCAGATCTTCACCAAACTTTGCAGGGATACATTGGATGTCAAGACACGTGGAAAAAACGTACAAAACAAGAGATTGGAGACATCAAGATTTTGGACGAATTTTTTAAGAATTTTCAAATTTTCAGATAGGAAGTTCCATATAAGGTCAAAAACTACATACTCAGATCTTCACCAAACTTTGCATGGATACATTATGTGTCAAGACACGTGGAAAAAACGTACAAAACAAGAGATTGGAGACATCAAGATTTTGGTCGAATTTTTTAAGAATTTTCAAATTTTCAGATGGGAGGTTCCAGATAAGGTCAAAAACTACATACTCAGATCTTCACCAAACTTTGCAGGGATACATTGGATGTCAAGACACGTGGAAAAAACGTACAAAACAAGAGATAGGAGACATCAAGATTTTGGACGAATTTTTTAACAATTTTCAAATTTTCAGAAAGGATGTTCCAGATAAGGTCAAAAACGACATACTCAGATCTTCACCAAACTTTGCAGGGATACATTGGATATCAAGAGACGTGGAAAAAACGTACAAAACAAGAGATTGGAGACATCAAGATTTTGGACGAATTTTTTAAGAATTTTCAAATTTTCAGATAGGAGGTTCCATATAAGGTCAAAAACTACATACTCAGATCTTCACCAAACTTTGCAGGGATACATTGGATGTCAAGACACGTGGAAAAAACGTACAAAACAAGAGATTGGGGTCAACAAAATTTTGGACGGATTTTTTAGGAATTTTCAAATTTTCAGATGGGAGGTTCCAGATAAGGTCAAAAACTACATACTCAGATCTTCACCAAACTCTGCAGGGATACATTGGAGGTCGAGACACGTGGAAAAAACGTACAAAACAAGAGATTGGAGACATCAAGATTTTGGACGAATTTTTGAAGAATTTTCAAATTTTCAGATAGGAGGTTCCAGATAAGGTCAAAAACTACATACTCAGATCTCCACCAAACATTGCAGGGATACATTGGATGTCAAGACACGTGGAAAAAACGTACAAAGCAAGAGATTGGAGACATCAAGATTTTCGACGAATTTTTGAAGAATTTTCAAATTTTCAGATAGGAGGTTCCAGATAAGGTCAAAAACTACATACTCAGATCTTCACCAAACGTTGCAGGGATACTTTGCATGTCAAGACACGTGGAAAAAACGTACAAAACAAGAGATTGGAGACATCAAGATTTTCGACGAATTTTTTAAGAATTTTCAAATTTTCGGATGGGAGGTTCCAGATAAGGTCAAAAACGACATACTCAGATCTTCACCAAACTTTGCATGGATACATTGGATGTCAAGACACGTGGAAAAAACGTACAAAACAAGAGATTGGAGACATCAAGATTTTGGACGAATTTTTTAAGAATTCTCAAATTTTCAGAAAGGAGGTTCCATATAAGGTCAAAAACTACATACTCAGATCTTCACCAAACTTTGCAGGGATACATTGGATGTCAAGACACGTGGAAAAAACGTACAAAACAAGAGATTGGGGTCTTCAAGATTTTGGACGAATTTTTTAAGAATTTTCAAATTTTCAGAAAGGAGGTTCCATATAAGGTCAAAAACTACATACTCAGATCTTCACCAAACTTTGCAGGGATACATTGAATGTCAAGACACGTGGAAAAAACGTACAAAACAAGAGATTGTGGTCATCAAGATTTTGGACGGATTTTTTAGGAATTTTCAAATTTTCAGATGGGAGGTTCCAGATAAGGTCAAAAACTACATACTCAGATCTTCACCAAACTTTGCAGGGATACATTGGATGTCAAGACACGTGGAAAAAACGTACAAAACAAGAGATTGGAGACATCAAGATTTTGGACGAATTTTTTAAGAATTTTCAAATTTTCAGATAGGAAGTTCCATATAAGGTCAAAAACTACATACTCAGATCTTCACCAAACTTTGCATGGATACATTATGTGTCAAGACACGTGGAAAAAACGTACAAAACAAGAGATTGGAGACATCAAGATTTTGGTCGAATTTTTTAAGAATTTTCAAATTTTCAGATGGGAGGTTCCAGATAAGGTCAAAAACTACATACTCAGATCTTCACCAAACTTTGCAGGGATACATTGGATGTCAAGACACGTGGAAAAAACGTACAAAACAAGAGATAGGAGACATCAAGATTTTGGACGAATTTTTTAACAATTTTCAAATTTTCAGAAAGGATGTTCCAGATAAGGTCAAAAACGACATACTCAGATCTTCACCAAACTTTGCAGGGATACATTGGATATCAAGACACGTGGAAAAAACGTACAAAACAAGAGATTGGAGACATCAAGATTTTGGACGAATTTTTTAAGAATTTTCAAATTTTCAGATAGGAGGTTCCATATAAGGTCAAAAACTACATACTCAGATCTTCACCAAACTTTGCAGGGATACATTGGATGTCAAGACACGTGGAAAAAACGTACAAAACAAGAGATTGGAGACATCAAGATTTTGGACGAATTTTTTAAGAATTTTCAAATTTTCAGATAGGAGGTTCCAGATGAGGTCAAAAACTACATACTCAGATCTTCACCAAACTTTGCAGGAATACTTTGCATGTCAAGACACGTGGAAAAAACGTACAAAACAAGAGATCGGAGACATCAAGATTTTCGACGAATTTTTTAAGAATTTTCAAATTTTCAGATGGGAGGTTCCAGATAAGGTCAAAAACGACATACTCAGATCTTCACCAAACTTTGCAGGGATCCATTGGAGGTCGAGACACGTGGAAAAAACGTACAAAACAAGAGATTGGAGGCATCAAGATTTTGGACGAATTTTTTAAGAATTTTCAAATTTTCAGATAGGAGGTTCCATATAAGGTCAAAAACTACATACTCAGATCTTCACCAAACTTTGCAGGGATACATTGGATGTCAAGACACGTGGAAAAAACGTACAAAACAAGAGATTGGAGACATCAAGATTTTGGACGATTTTTTTAAAAATTTTCAAATTTTCAGAAATGCGGTTCCAGATAAGGTCAAAAACTACATACTCAGATCTTCACCAAACTTTGCAGGGATACATTGGATGTCAAGACACGTGGAAAAAACGTACAAAACAAGAGATTCGGGTCAACAAGATTTTGGACGAATTTTTTAAGAATTTTCAAATTTTCAGATGGGAGGTTCCAGATAAGGTCAAAAACTACATACTCAGATCTTCACCAAACTCTGCAGGGATACATTGTATGTCAAGACACGTGGAAAAAACATACAAAACATAGGATTGGGGACATCAAGATTTTGTTAAATTCTTTTAAGAATTTTCAAATTTTCAGATAGGAGGTTCCATATAAGGTCAAAAACTACATACTCAGATCTTCACCAAACATTGCAGGGATACATTGGATGTCAAGACACGTGGAAAGAACGTACAAAACAAGAGATTGGAGACATCAAGATTTTGGACGAATTTTTTAAGAATTTTCAAATTTTCAGATAGGAGGCTCCATATAAGGTCAAAAACTACATACTCAGATCTTCACCAAACATTGCAGGGATACATTGGATGTCAAGACACGTGGAAAAAACGTACAAAACAAGAGATTGGAGACATCAAGATTTTGGACGAATTTTTTAAGAATTTTCAAATTTTCAGATAGGAGGTTCCAGATAAGGTCAAAAACTACATACTCAGATCTTCACCAAACGTTGCAGGGATACTTTGCATGTCAAGACACGTGGAAAAAACGTACAAAACAAGAGATTGGAGACATCAAGATTTTCGACGAATTTTTTAAGAATTTTCAAATTTTCAGATGGGAGGTTCCAGATAAGGTCAAAAACTACATACTCAGATCTTCACCAAACTTTGCATGGATACATTGGATGTCAAGACACGTGGAAAAAACATACAAAACATAGGATTGGTGACATCAAGATTTTGGTCAAATTTTTTAAGAATTTTCAAATTTTCAGATAGGAGGTTCCATATAAGGTCAAAAACTACATACTCAGATCTTCACCAAACTTTGCATGGATACATTATGTGTCAAGACACGTGGAAAAAACGTACAAAACAAGAGATTGGAGACATCAAGATTTTGGTCGAATTTTTTAAGAATTTTCAAATTTTCAGATGGGAGGTTCCAGATAAGATCAAAAACTACATACTCAGATCTTCACCAAACTTTGCAGGGATACATTGGATGTCAAGACACGTGAAAAAAACGTACAAAACAAGAGATAGGAGACATCAAGATTTTGGACGAATTTTTTAACAATTTTCAAATTTTCAGAAAGGATGTTCCAGATAAGGTCAAAAACGACGTACTCAGATCTTCACCAAACTTTGCAGGGATACATTGGATATCAAGACACGTGGAAAAAACGTACAAAACAAGAGATTGGAGACATCAAGATTTTGGACGAATTTTTTAAGAATTTTCAAATTTTCAGATAGGAGGTTCCAGATAAGGTCAAAAACTACATACTCAGATCTTCACCAAACTTTGCAGGGATACATTGGATGTCAAGACACGTGGAAAAAACGTACAAAACAAGAGATTGGAGACATCAAGATTTTGGACGATTTTTTTAAGAATTTTCAAATTTTCAGAAATGCGGTTCCAGATAAGGTCAAAAACTACATACTCAGATCTTCACCAAACTTTGCAGGGATACATTGGATGTCAAGACACGTGGAAAAAACGTACAAAACAAGAGATTGGGGTCAACAAAATTTTGGACGGATTTTTTAGGAATTTTCAAATTTTCAGATGGGAGGTTCCAGATAAGGTCAAAAACTACATACTCAGATCTTCACCAAACTCTGCAGGGATACATTGTATGTCAAGACACGTGGAAAAGACATACAAAACATAGATTTGGGGACATCAAGATTTTGTTAAATTTTTTTAAGAATTTTCAAATTTTCAGAAATGCGGTTCCAGATAAGGTCAAAAACTACATACTCAGATCTTCACCAAACATTGCAGGGATACATTGGATGTCAAGACACGTGGAAAAAACGTACAAAACAAGAGATTGGAGACATCAAGATTTTGGACGAATTTTTTAAGAATTTTCAAATTTTCAGATAGGAGGTTCCAGATAAGGTCAAAAACTACATACTCAGATCTTCACCAAACGTTGCAGGGATACTTTGCATATCAAGACACGTGGAAAAAACGTACAAAACAAGAGATTGGAGACATCAAGATTTTCGACGAATTTTTTAAGAATTTTCAAATTTTCAGATGGGAGGTTCCAGATAAGGTCAAAAACTACATACTCAGATCTTCACCAAACTCTGCAGGGATACATTGGATGTCAAGACACGTGGAAAAAACATACAAAACATAGGATTGGGGACATCAAGATTTTGGTCAAATTTTTTAAGAATTTTCAAATTTTCAGATAGGAGGTTCCATATAAGGTCAAAAACTACATACTCAGATCTTCACCAAACTTTGCATGGATACATTATGTGTCAAGACACGTGGAAAAAACGTACAAAAGAAGAGATTGGAGACATCAAGATTTTGGTCGAATTTTTTAAGAATTTTCAAATTTTCAGATGGGAGGTTCCAGATAAGGTCAAAAACAACATACTCAGATCTTCACCAAACTTTGCAGGGATACATTGGATGTCAAGACACGTGGAAAAAACGTACAAAACAAGAGATAGGAGACATCAAGATTTTGGACGAATTTTTTAACAATTTTCAAATTTTCAGAAAGGATGTTCCAGATAAGGTCAAAAACGACATACTCAGATCTTCACCAAACTTTGCAGGGATACATTGGATATCAAGACACGTGGAAAAAACGTACAAAACAAGAGATTGGAGACATCAAGATTTTGGACGAATTTTTTAAGAATTTTCAAATTTTCAGATAGGAGGTTCCAGATAAGGTCAAAAACTACATACTCAGATCTTCACCAAACATTGCAGGGATACATTGGATGTCAAGACACGTGGAAAAAACGTACAAAACAAGAGATTGGAGACATCAATATTTTGGACGAATTTTTAAAGAATTTTCAAATTTTCAGATAGGAGGTTCCAGATGAGGTCAAAAACTACATAGTCAGATCTTCACCAAACTTTGCAGGAATACTTTGCATGTCAAGACACGTGGAAAAAACGTACAAAACAAGAGATCGGAGACATCAAGATTTTCGACGAATTTTTTAAGAATTTTCAAATTTTCAGATGGGAGGTTCCAGATAAGGTCAAAAACGACATACTCAGATCTTCACCAAACTTTGCATGGATACATTGGATGTCAAGACACGTGGAAAAAACATACAAAACATAGGATTGGTGACATCAAGATTTTGGACGAATTTTTTAAGAATTTTCAAATTTTCAGATAGGAGGTTCCATATAAGGTCAAAAACTACATACTCAGATCTTCACCAAACTTTGCAGGGATACATTGGATGTCAAGACACGTGGAAAAAACGTACAAAACAAGAGATTGGAGACATCAAGATTTTCGACGAATTTTTTAAGAATTTTCAAATTTTCAGAAAGGATGTTCCAGATAAGGTCAAAAACGACATACTCAGATCTTCACCAAACTTTGCAGGGATACATTGGAGGTCGAGACACGTGGAAAAAACGTACAAAACAAGAGATTGGAGACATCAAGATTTTGGACGAATTTTTGAAGAATTTTCAAATTTTCAGATAGGAGGTTCCAGATAAGGTCAAAAACTACATACTCAGATCTCAACCAAACATTGCAGGGATACATTGGATGTCAAGACACGTGGAAAAAACGTACAAAACAAGAGATTGGAGACATCAAGATTTTCGACGAATTTTTGAAGAATTTTCAAATTTTCAGATAGGAGGTTCCAGATAAGGTAAAAAACTACATACTCAGATCTTCACCAAACGTTGCAGGGATACTTTGCATGTCAAGACACGTGGAAAAAACGTACAAAACAAGAGATTGGAGACATCAAGATTTTTGACGAATTTTTTAAGAATTTTCAAATTTTCAGATGGGAGGTTCCAGATAAGGTCAAAAACGACATACTCAGATCTTCACCAAACTTTGCATGGATACATTGGATGTCAAGACACGTGGAAAAAACGTACAAAACAAGAGATTGGAGACATCAAGATTTTGGACGAATTTTTTAAGAATTCTCAAATTTTCAGAAAGGAGGTTCCATATAAGGTCAAAAACTACAAACTCAGATCTTCACCAAACTTTGCAGGGATACATTGGATGTCAAGACACGTGGAAAAAACGTACAAAACAAGAGATTGGGGTCATCAAGATTTTGGACGAATTTTTTAAGAATTTTCAAATTTTCAGAAAGGAGGTTCCATATAAGGTCAAAAACTACATACTCAGATCTTCACCAAACTTTGCAGGGATACATTGAATGTCAAGACACGTGGAAAAAACGTACAAAACAAGAGATTGGAGTCATCAAGATTTTGGACGGATTTTTTAGGAATTTTCAAATTTTCAGATGGGAGGTTCCAGATAAGGTCAAAAACTACATACTCAGATCTTCACCAAACTTTGCATGGATACATTATGTGTCAAGACACGTGGAAAAAACGTACAAAACAAGAGATTGGAGACATCAAGATATTGGTCGAATTTTTTAAGAATTTTCAAATTTTCAGATGGGAGGTTCCAGATAAGGTCAAAAACTACATACTCAGATCTTCACCAAACTTTGCAGGGATACATTGGATGTCAAGACACGTGGAAAAAACGTACAAAACAAGAGATAGGAGACATCAAGATTTTGGACGAATTTTTTAACAATTTTCAAATTTTCAGAAAGGATGTTCCAGATAAGGTCAAAAACGACATACTCAGATCTTCACCAAACTTTGCAGGGATACATTGGATATCAAGACACGTGGAAAAAACGTACAAAACAAGAGATTGGAGACATCAAGATTTTGGACGAATTTTTTAAGAATTTTCAAATTTTCAGATAGGAGGTTCCAGATAAGATCAAAAACTACATACTCAGATCTTCACCAAACTTTGCAGGGATACATTGGATGTCAAGACACGTGGAAAAAACGTACAAAACAAGAGATTGGGGTCATCAAGATTTTGGACGGATTTTTTAGGAATTTTCAAATTTTCAGATGGGAGGTTCCAGATAAGGTCAAAAACTACATACTCAGATCTTCACCAAACATTGCAGGGATACATTGGATGTCAAGACACGTGGAAAAAACGTACAAAACAAGAGATTGGAGACATCAAGATTTTGGACGATTTTTTTAAGAATTTTCAAATTTTCAGATAGGAGGTTCCAGATGAGGTCAAAAACTACATACTCAGATCTTCACCAAACTTTGCAGGAATACTTTGCATGTCAAGACACGTGGAAAAAACGTACAAAACAAGAGATCGGAGACATCAAGATTTTCGACGAATTTTTTAAGAATTTTCAAATTTTCAGATGGGAGGTTCCAGATAAGGTCAAAAACGACATACTCAGATCTTCACCAAACTTTGCAGGGATCCATTGGAGGTCGAGACACGTGGAAAAAACGTACAAAACAAGAGATTGGAGACATCAAGATTTTGGACGAATTTTTTAAGAATTTTCAAATTTTCAGATAGGAGGTTCCATATAAGGTCAAAAACTACATACTCAGATCTTCACCAAACTTTGCAGGGATACATTGGATGTCAAGACACGTGGAAAAAACGTACAAAACAAGAGATTGGAGACATCAAGATTTTGGACGATTTTTTTTAAAATTTTCAAATTTTCAGAAATGCGGTTCCAGATAAGGTCAAAAACTACATACTCAGATCTTCACCAAACTTTGCAGGGATACATTGGATGTCAAGACACGTGGAAAAAACGTACAAAACAAGAGATTCGGGTCAACAAGATTTTGGACGGATTTTTTAGGAATTTTCAAATTTTCAGATGGGAGGTTCCAGATAAGGTCAAAAACTACATACTCAGATCTTCACCAAACTCTGCAGGGATACATTGTATGTCAAGACACGTGGAAAAAACATACAAAACATAGGATTGGGGACATCAAGATTTTGTTAAATTCTTTTAAGAATTTTCAAATTTTCAGATAGGAGGTTCCATATAAGGTCAAAAACTACATACTCAGATCTTCACCAAACATTGCAGGGATACATTGGATGTCAAGACACGTGGAAAGAACGTACAAAACAAGAGATTGGAGACATCAAGATTTTGGACGAATTTTTTAAGAATTTTCAAATTTTCAGATAGGAGGCTCCATATAAGGTCAAAAACTACATACTCAGATCTTCACCAAACATTGCAGGGATACATTGGATGTCAAGACACGTGGAAAAAACGTACAAAACAAGAGATTGGAGACATCAAGATTTTGGACGAATTTTTTAAGAATTTTCAAATTTTCAGATAGGAGGTTCCAGATAAGGTCAAAAACTACATACTCAGATCTTCACCAAACGTTGCAGGGATACTTTGCATGTCAAGACACGTGGAAAAAACGTACAAAACAAGAGATTGGAGACATCAAGATTTTCGACGAATTTTTTAAGAATTTTCAAATTTTCAGATGGGAGGTTCCAGATAAGGTCAAAAACTACATACTCAGATCTTCACCAAACTTTGCATGGATACATTGGATGTCAAGACACGTGGAAAAAACATACAAAACATAGGATTGGGGACATCAAGATTTTGGTCAAATTTTTTAAGAATTTTCAAATTTTCAGATAGGAGGTTCCATATAAGGTCAAAAACTACATACTCAGATCTTCACCAAACTTTGCATGGATACATTATGTGTCAAGACACGTGGAAAAAACGTACAAAACAAGAGATTGGAGACATCAAGATTTTGGTCGAATTTTTTAAGAATTTTCAAATTTTCAGATGGGAGGTTCCAGATAAGATCAAAAACTACATACTCAGATCTTCACCAAACTTTGCAGGGTTACATTGGATGTCAAGACACGTGAAAAAAACGTACAAAACAAGAGATAGGAGACATCAAGATTTTGGACGAATTTTTTAACAATTTTCAAATTTTCAGAAAGGATGTTCCAGATAAGGTCAAAAACGACGTACTCAGATCTTCACCAAACTTTGCAGGGATACATTGGATATCAAGACACGTGGAAAAAACGTACAAAACAAGAGATTGGAGACATCAAGATTTTGGACGAATTTTTTAAGAATTTTCAAATTTTCAGATAGGAGGTTCCAGATAAGGTCAAAAACTACATACTCAGATCTTCACCAAACTTTGCAGGGATACATTGGATGTCAAGACACGTGGAAAAAACGTACAAAACAAGAGATTGGAGACATCAAGATTTTGGACGATTTTTTTAAGAATTTTCAAATTTTCAGAAATGCGGTTCCAGATAAGGTCAAAAACTACATACTCAGATCTTCACCAAACTTTGCAGGGATACATTGGATGTCAAGACACGTGGAAAAAACGTACAAAACAAGAGATTGGGGTCAACAAAATTTTGGACGGATTTTTTAGGAATTTTCAAATTTTCAGATGGGAGGTTCCAGATAAGGTCAAAAACTACATACTCAGATCTTCACCAAACTCTGCAGGGATACATTGTATGTCAAGACACGTGGAAAAAACATACAAAACATAGGATTGGGGACATCAAGATTTTGTTAAATTTTTTTAAGAATTTTCAAATTTTCAGATAGGAGGTTCCATATAAGGTCAAAAACTACATACTCAGATCTTCACCAAACATTGCAGGGATACATTGGATGTCAAGACACGTGGAAAGAACGTACAAAACAAGAGATTGGAGACATCAAGATTTTGGACGAATTTTTTAAGAATTTTCAAATTTTCAGATAGGAGGTTCCATATAAGGTCAAAAACTACATACTCAGATCTTCACCAAACATTGCAGGGATACATTGGATGTCAAGACACGTGGAAAAAACGTACAAAACAAGAGATTGGAGACATCAAGATTTTGGACGAATTTTTTAAGAATTTTCAAATTTTCAGATAGGAGGTTCCAGATAAGGTCAAAAACTACATACTCAGATCTTCACCAAACGTTGCAGGGATACTTTGCATGTCAAGACACGTGGAAAAAACGTACAAAACAAGAGATTGGAGACATCAAGATTTTCGACGAATTTTTTAAGAATTTTCAAATTTTCAGATGGGAGGTTCCAGATAAGGTCAAAAACTACATACTCAGATCTTCACCAAACTCTGCAGGGATACATTGGATGTCAAGACACGTGGAAAAAACATACAAAACATAGGATTGGGGACATCAAGATTTTGGTCAAATTTTTTAAGAATTTTCAAATTTTCAGATAGGAGGTTCCATATAAGGTCAAAAACTACATACTCAGATCTTCACCAAACTTTGCATGGATACATTATGTGTCAAGACACGTGGAAAAAACGTACAAAAGAAGAGATTGGAGACATCAAGATTTTGGTCGAATTTGTTAAGAATTTTCAAATTTTCAGATGGGAGGTTCCAGATAAGGTCAAAAACTACATACTCAGATCTTCACCAAACTTTGCAGGGATACATTGGATGTCAAGACACGTGGAAAAAACGTACAAAACAAGAGATAGGAGACATCAAGATTTTGGACGAATTTTTTAACAATTTTCAAATTTTCAGAAAGGATGTTCCAGATAAGGTCAAAAACGACATACTCAGATCTTCACCAAACTTTGCAGGGATACATTGGATATCAAGACACGTGGAAAAAACGTACAAAACAAGAGATTGGAGACATCAAGATTTTGGACGAATTTTTTAAGAATTTTCAAATTTTCAGATAGGAGGTTCCAGATAAGATCAAAAACTACATACTCAGATCTTCACCAAACTTTGCAGGGATACATTGGATGTCAAGACACGTGGAAAAAACGTACAAAACAAGAGATTGGGGTCATCAAGATTTTGGACGGATTTTTTAGGAATTTTCAAATTTTCAGATGGGAGGTTCCAGATAAGGTCAAAAACTACATACTCAGATCTTCACCAAACATTGCAGGGATACATTGGATGTCAAGACACGTGGAAAAAACGTACAAAACAAGAGATTGGAGACATCAAGATTTTGGACGAATTTTTTAAGAATTTTCAAATTTTCAGATAGGAGGTACCAGATGAGGTCAAAAACTACATACTCAGATCTTCACCAAACTTTGCAGGAATACTTTGCATGTCAAGACACGTGGAAAAAACGTACAAAACAAGAGATCGGAGACATCAAGATTTTCGACGAATTTTTTAAGAATTTTCAAATTTTCAGATGGGAGGTTCCAGATAAGGTCAAAAACGACATACTCAGATCTTCACCAAACTTTGCAGGGATCCATTGGAGGTCGAGACACGTGGAAAAAACGTACAAAACAAGAGATTGGAGACATCAAGATTTTGGACGAATTTTTTAAGAATTTTCAAATTTTCAGACAGGAGGTTCCATATAAGGTCAAAAACTACATACTCAGATCTTCACCAAACTTTGCAGGGATACATTGGATGTCAAGACACGTGGAAAAAACGTACAAAACAAGAGATTGGAGACATCAAGATTTTGGACGATTTTTTTAAAAATTTTCAAATTTTCAGAAATGCGGTTCCAGATAAGGTCAAAAACTACATACTCAGATCTTCACCAAACTTTGCAGGGATACATTGGATGTCAAGACACGTGGAAAAAACGTACAAAACAAGAGATTCGGGTCAACAAGATTTTGGACGGATTTTTTAGGAATTTTCAAATTTTCAGATGGGAGGTTCCAGATAAGGTCAAAAACTACATACTCAGATCTTCACCAAACTCTGCAGGGATACATTGTATGTCAAGACACGTGGAAAAAACATACAAAACATAGGATTGGGGACATCAAGATTTTGTTAAATTCTTTTAAGAATTTTCAAATTTTCAGATAGGAGGTTCCATATAAGGTCAAAAACTACATACTCAGATCTTCACCAAACATTGCAGGGATACATTGGATGTCAAGACACGTGGAAAGAACGTACAAAACAAGAGATTGGAGACATCAAGATTTTGGACGAATTTTTTAAGAATTTTCAAATTTTCAGATAGGAGGCTCCATATAAGGTCAAAAACTACATACTCAGATCTTCACCAAACATTGCAGGGATACATTGGATGTCAAGACACGTGGAAAAAACGTACAAAACAAGAGATTGGAGACATCAAGATTTTGGACGAATTTTTTAAGAATTTTCAAATTTTCAGATAGGAGGTTCCAGATAAGGTCAAAAACTACATACTCAGATCTTCACCAAACGTTGCAGGGATACTTTGCATGTCAAGACACGTGGAAAAAACGTACAAAACAAGAGATTGGAGACATCAAGATTTTCGACGAATTTTTTAAGAATTTTCAAATTTTCAGATGGGAGGTTCCAGATAAGGTCAAAAACTACATACTCAGATCTTCACCAAACTTTGCATGGATACATTGGATGTCAAGACACGTGGAAAAAACATACAAAACATAGGATTGGGGACATCAAGATTTTGGTCAAATTTTTTAAGAATTTTCAAATTTTCAGATAGGAGGTTCCATATAAGGTCAAAAACTACATACTCAGATCTTCACCAAACTTTGCATGGATACATTATGTGTCAAGACACGTGGAAAAAACGTACAAAACAAGAGATTGGAGACATCAAGATTTTGGTCGAATTTTTTAAGAATTTTCAAATTTTCAGATGGGAGGTTCCAGATAAGATCAAAAACTACATACTCAGATCTTCACCAAACTTTGCAGGGATACATTGGATGTCAAGACACGTGAAAAAAACGTACAAAACAAGAGATAGGAGACATCAAGATTTTGGACGAATTTTTTAACAATTTTCAAATTTTCAGAAAGGATGTTCCAGATAAGGTCAAAAACGACGTACTCAGATCTTCACCAAACTTTGCAGGGATACATTGGATATCAAGACACGTGGAAAAAACGTACAAAACAAGAGATTGGAGACATCAAGATTTTGGACGAATTTTTTAAGAATTTTCAAATTTTCAGATAGGAGGTTCCAGATAAGGTCAAAAACTACATACTCAGATCTTCACCAAACTTTGCAGGGATACATTGGATGTCAAGACACGTGGAAAAAACGTACAAAACAAGAGATTGGAGACATCAAGATTTTGGACGATTTTTTTAAGAATTTTCAAATTTTCAGAAATGCGGTTCCAGATAAGGTCAAAAACTACATACTCAGATCTTCACCAAACTTTGCAGGGATACATTGGATGTCAAGACACGTGGAAAAAACGTACAAAACAAGAGATTGGGGTCAACAAAATTTTGGACGGATTTTTTAGGAATTTTCAAATTTTCAGATGGGAGGTTCCAGATAAGGTCAAAAACTACATACTCAGATCTTCACCAAACTCTGCAGGGATACATTGTATGTCAAGACACGTGGAAAAAACATACAAAACATAGGATTGGGGACATCAAGATTTTGTTAAATTTTTTTAAGAATTTTCAAATTTTCAGATAGGAGGTTCCATATAAGGTCAAAAACTACATACTCAGATCTTCACCAAACATTGCAGGGATACATTGGATGTCAAGACACGTGGAAAGAACGTACAAAACAAGAGATTGGAGACATCAAGATTTTGGACGAATTTTTTAAGAATTTTCAAATTTTCAGATAGGAGGTTCCATATAAGGTCAAAAACTACATACTCAGATCTTCACCAAACATTGCAGGGATACATTGGATGTCAAGACACGTGGAAAAAACGTACAAAACAAGAGATTGGAGACATCAAGATTTTGGACGAATTTTTTAAGAATTTTCAAATTTTCAGATAGGAGGTTCCAGATAAGGTCAAAAACTACATACTCAGATCTTCACCAAACGTTGCAGGGATACTTTGCATGTCAAGACACGTGGAAAAAACGTACAAAACAAGAGATTGGAGACATCAAGATTTTCGACGAATTTTTTAAGAATTTTCAAATTTTCAGATGGGAGGTTCCAGATAAGGTCAAAAACTACATACTCAGATCTTCACCAAACTCTGCAGGGATACATTGGATGTCAAGACACGTGGAAAAAACATACAAAACATAGGATTGGGGACATCAAGATTTTGGTCAAATTTTTTAAGAATTTTCAAATTTTCAGATAGGAGGTTCCATATAAGGTCAAAAACTACATACTCAGATCTTCACCAAACTTTGCATGGATACATTATGTGTCAAGACACGTGGAAAAAACGTACAAAAGAAGAGATTGGAGACATCAAGATTTTGGTCGAATTTGTTAAGAATTTTCAAATTTTCAGATGGGAGGTTCCAGATAAGGTCAAAAACTACATACTCAGATCTTCACCAAACTTTGCAGGGATACATTGGATGTCAAGACACGTGGAAAAAACGTACAAAACAAGAGATAGGAGACATCAAGATTTTGGACGAATTTTTTAACAATTTTCAAATTTTCAGAAAGGATGTTCCAGATAAGGTCAAAAACGACATACTCAGATCTTCACCAAACTTTGCAGGGATACATTGGATATCAAGACACGTGGAAAAAACGTACAAAACAAGAGATTGGAGACATCAAGATTTTGGACGAATTTTTTAAGAATTTTCAAATTTTCAGATAGGAGGTTCCAGATAAAGTCAAAAACTACATACTCAGATCTTCACCAAACATTGCAGGGATACATTGGATGTCAAGACACGTGGAAAAAACGTACAAAACAAGAGATTGGAGACATCAATATTTTGGACGAATTTTTAAAGAATTTTCAAATTTTCAGATAGGAGGTTCCAGATGAGGTCAAAAACTACATAGTCAGATCTTCACCAAACTTTGCAGGAATACTTTGCATGTCAAGACACGTGGAAAAAACGTACAAAACAAGAGATCGGAGACATCAAGGTTTTCGACGAATTTTTTAAGAATTTTCAAATTTTCAGATGGGAGGTTCCAGATAAGGTCAAAAACGACATACTCAGATCTTCACCAAACTTTGCATGGATACATTGGATGTCAAGACACGTGGAAAAAACATACAAAACATAGGATTGGTGACATCAAGATTTTGGACGAATTTTTTAAGAATTTTCAAATTTTCAGATAGGAGGTTCCATATAAGGTCAAAAACTACATACTCAGATCTTCACCAAACTTTGCAGGGATACATTGGATGTCAAGACACGTGGAAAAAACGTACAAAACAAGAGATTGGAGACATCAAGATTTTCGACGAATTTTTTAAGAATTTTCAAATTTTCAGAAAGGATGTTCCAGATAAGGTCAAAAACGACATACTCAGATCTTCACCAAACTTTGCAGGGATACATTGGAGGTCGAGACACGTGGAAAAAACGTACAAAACAAGAGATTGGAGACATCAAGATTTTGGACGAATTTTTGAAGAATTTTCAAATTTTCAGATAGGAGGTTCCAGATAAGGTCAAAAACTACATACTCAGATCTCAACCAAACATTGCAGGGATACATTGGATGTCAAGACACGTGGAAAAAACGTACAAAACAAGAGATTGGAGACATCAAGATTTTCGACGAATTTTTGAAGAATTTTCAAATTTTCAGATAGGAGGTTCCAGATAAGGTCAAAAACTACATACTCAGATCTTCACCAAACGTTGCAGGGATACTTTGCATGTCAAGACACGTGGAAAAAACGTACAAAACAAGAGATTGGAGACATCAAGATTTTCGACGAATTTTTTAAGAATTTTCAAATTTTCAGATGGGAGGTTCCAGATAAGGTCAAAAACGACATACTCAGATCTTCACCAAACTTTGCATGGATACATTGGATGTCAAGACACGTGGAAAAAACGTACAAAACAAGAGATTGGAGACATCAAGATTTTGGACGAATTTTTTAAGAATTCTCAAATTTTCAGAAAGGAGGTTCCATATAAGGTCAAAAACTACAAACTCAGATCTTCACCAAACTTTGCAGGGATACATTGGATGTCAAGACACGTGGAAAAAACGTACAAAACAAGAGATTGGGGTCATCAAGATTTTGGACGAATTTTTTAAGAATTTTCAAATTTTCAGAAAGGAGGTTCCATATAAGGTCAAAAACTACATACTCCGATCTTCACCAAACTTTGCAGGGATACATTGAATGTCAAGACACGTGGAAAAAACGTACAAAACAAGAGATTGGAGTCATCAAGATTTTGGACGGATTTTTTAGGAATTTTCAAATTTTCAGATGGGAGGTTCCAGATAAGGTCAAAAACTACATACTCAGATCTTCACCAAACTTTGCAGGGATACATTGGATGTCAAGACACGTGGAAAAAACGTACAAAACAAGAGATTGGAGACATCAAGATTTTGGACGAATTTTTTAAGAATTTTTAAATTTTCAGATAGGAGGTTCCATATAAGGTCAAAAACTACATACTCAGATCTTCACCAAACTTTGCATGGATACATTATGTGTCAAGACACGTGGAAAAAACGTACAAAACAAGAGATTGGAGACATCAAGATATTGGTCGAATTTTTTAAGAATTTTCAAATTTTCAGGTGGGAGGTTTCAGATAAGGTCAAAAACTACATACTCAGATCTTCACCAAACTTTGCAGGGATACATTGGATGTCAAGACACGTGGAAAAAACGTACAAAACAAGAGATAGGAGACATCAAGATTTTGGACGAATTTTTTAACAATTTTCAAATTTTCAGAAAAGATGTTCCAGATAAGGTCAAAAACGACATACTCAGATCTTCACCAAACTTTGCAGGGATACATTGGATATCAAGACACGTGGAAAAAACGTACAAAACAAGAGATTGGAGACATCAAGATTTTGGACGAATTTTTTAAGAATTTTCAAATTTTCAGATAGGAGGTTCCAGATAAGATCAAAAACTACATACTCAGATCTTCACCAAACTTTGCAGGGATACATTGGATGTCAAGACACGTGGAAAAAACGTACAAAACAAGAGATTGGGGTCATCAAGATTTTGGACGGATTTTTTAGGAATTTTCAAATTTTCAGATGGGAGGTTCCAGATAAGGTCAAAAACTACATACTCAGATCCTCACCAAACATTGCAGGGATACATTGGATGTCAAGACACGTGGAAAAAACGTACAAAACAAGAGATTGGAGACATCAAGATTTTGGACGAATTTTTTAAGAATTTTCAAATTTTCAGATAGGAGGTTCCAGATGAGGTCAAAAACTACATACTCAGATCTTCACCAAACTTTGCAGGAATACTTTGCATGTCAAGACACGTGGAAAAAACGTACAAAACAAGAGATCGGAGACATCAAGATTTTCGACGAATTTTTTAAGAATTTTCAAATTTTCAGATGGGAGGTTCCAGATAAGGTCAAAAACGACATACTCAGATCTTCACCAAACTTTGCAGGGATCCATTGGAGGTCGAGACACGTGGAAAAAACGTACAAAACAAGAGATTGGAGACATCAAGATTTTGGACGAATTTTTTAAGAATTTTCAAATTTTCAGATAGGAGGTTCCATATAAGGTCAAAAACTACATACTCAGATCTTCACCAAACTTTGCAGGGATACATTGGATGTCAAGACACGTGGAAAAAACGTACAAAACAAGAGATTGGAGACATCAAGATTTTGGACGATTTTTTTAAAAATTTTCAAATTTTCAGAAATGCGGTTCCAGATAAGGTCAAAAACTACATACTCAGATCTTCACCAAACTTTGCAGGGATACATTGGATGTCAAGACACGTGGAAAAAACGTACAAAACAAGAGATTCGGGTCAACAAGATTTTGGACGGATTTTTTAGGAATTTTCAAATTTTCAGATGGGAGGTTCCAGATAAGGTCAAAAACTACATACTCAGATCTTCACCAAACTCTGCAGGGATACATTGTATGTCAAGACACGTGGAAAAAACATACAAAACATAGGATTGGGGACATCAAGATTTTGTTAAATTCTTTTAAGAATTTTCAAATTTTCAGATAGGAGGTTCCATATAAGGTCAAAAACTACATACTCAGATCTTCACCAAACATTGCAGGGATACATTGGATGTCAAGACACGTGGAAAGAACGTACAAAACAAGAGATTGGAGACATCAAGATTTTGGACGAATTTTTTAAGAATTTTCAAATTTTCAGATAGGAGGCTCCATATAAGGTCAAAAACTACATACTCAGATCTTCACCAAACATTGCAGGGATACATTGGATGTCAAGACACGTGGAAAAAACGTACAAAACAAGAGATTGGAGACATCAAGATTTTGGACGAATTTTTTAAGAATTTTCAAATTTTCAGATAGGAGGTTCCAGATAAGGTCAAAAACTACATACTCAGATCTTCACCAAACGTTGCAGGGATACTTTGCATGTCAAGACACGTGGAAAAAACGTACAAAACAAGAGATTGGAGACATCAAGATTTTCGACGAATTTTTTAAGAATTTTCAAATTTTCAGATGGGAGGTTCCAGATAAGGTCAAAAACTACATACTCAGATCTTCACCAAACTTTGCATGGATACATTGGATGTCAAGACACGTGGAAAAAACATACAAAACATAGGATTGGGGACATCAAGATTTTGGTCAAATTTTTTAAGAATTTTCAAATTTTCAGATAGGAGGTTCCATATAAGGTCAAAAACTACATACTCAGATCTTCACCAAACTTTGCATGGATACATTATGTGTCAAGACACGTGGAAAAAACGTACAAAACAAGAGATTGGAGACATCAAGATTTTGGTCGAATTTTTTAAGAATTTTCAAATTTTCAGATGGGAGGTTCCAGATAAGGTCAAAAACTACATACTCAGATCTTCACCAAACTTTGCAGGGATACATTGGATGTCAAGACACGTGGAAAAAACGTACAAAACAAGAGATAGGAGACATCAAGATTTTGGACGAATTTTTTAACAATTTTCAAATTTTCAGAAAGGATGTTCCAGATAAGGTCAAAAACAACGTACTCAGATCTTCACCAAACTTTGCAGGGATACATTGGATATCAAGACACGTGGAAAAAACGTACAAAACAAGAGATTGGAGACATCAAGATTTTGGACGAATTTTTTAAGAATTTTCAAATTTTCAGATAGGAGGTTCCAGATAAGGTCAAAAACTACATACTCAGATCTTCACCAAACTTTGCAGGGATACATTGGATGTCAAGACACGTGGAAAAAACGTACAAAACAAGAGATTGGAGACATCAAGATTTTGGACGATTTTTTTAAGAATTTTCAAATTTTCAGAAATGCGGTTCCAGATAAGGTCAAAAACTACATACTCAGATCTTCACCAAACTTTGCAGGGATACATTGGATGTCAAGACACGTGGAAAGAACGTACAAAACAAGAGATTGGAGACATCAAGATTTTGGACGAATTTTTTAAGAATTTTCAAATTTTCAGATAGGAGGTTCCATATAAGGTCAAAAACTACATACTCAGATCTTCACCAAACATTGCAGGGATACATTGGATGTCAAGACACGTGGAAAGAACGTACAAAACAAGAGATTGGAGACATCAAGATTTTGGACGAATTTTTTAAGAATTTTCAAATTTTCAGATAGGAGGTTCCATATAAGGTCAAAAACTACATACTCAGATCTTCACCAAACATTGCAGGGATACATTGGATGTCAAGACACGTGGAAAAAACGTACAAAACAAGAGATTGGAGACATCAAGATTTTGGACGAATTTTTTAAGAATTTTCAAATTTTCAGATAGGAGGTTCCAGATAAGGTCAAAAACTACATACTCAGATCTTCACCAAACGTTGCAGGGATACTTTGCATGTCAAGACACGTGGAAAAAACGTACAAAACAAGAGATTGGAGACATCAAGATTTTCGACGAATTTTTTAAGAATTTTCAAATTTTCAGATGGGAGGTTCCAGATAAGGTCAAAAACTACATACTCAGATCTTCACCAAACTCTGCAGGGATACATTGGATGTCAAGACACGTGGAAAAAACATACAAAACATAGGATTGGGGACATCAAGATTTTGGTCAAATTTTTTAAGAATTTTCAAATTTTCAGATAGGAGGTTCCATATAAGGTCAAAAACTACATACTCAGATCTTCACCAAACTTTGCATGGATACATTATGTGTCAAGACACGTGGAAAAAACGTACAAAAAAAGAGATTGGAGACATCAAGATTTTGGTCGAATTTTTTAAGAATTTTCAAATTTTCAGATGGGAGGTTCCAGATAAGGTCAAAAACTACATACTCAGATCTTCACCAAACTTTGCAGGGATACATTGGATGTCAAGACACGTGGAAAAAACGTACAAAACAAGAGATAGGAGACATCAAGATTTTGGACGAATTTTTTAACAATTTTCAAATTTTCAGAAAGGATGTTCCAGATAAGGTCAAAAACGACATACTCAGATCTTCACCAAACTTTGCAGGGATACATTGGATATCAAGGCACGTGGAAAAAACGTACAAAACAAGAGATTGGAGACATCAAGATTTTGGACGAATTTTTTAAGAATTTTCAAATTTTCAGATAGGAGGTTCCAGATAAGGTCAAAAACTACATACTCAGATCTTCACCAAACATTGCAGGGATACATTGGATGTCAAGACACGTGGAAAAAACGTACAAAACAAGAGATTGGAGACATCAATATTTTGGACGAATTTTTAAAGAATTTTCAAATTTTCAGATAGGAGGTTCCAGATGAGGTCAAAAACTACATAGTCAGATCTTCACCAAACTTTGCAGGAATACTTTGCATGTCAAGACACGTGGAAAAAACGTACAAAACAAGAGATCGGAGACATCAAGATTTTCGACGAATTTTTTAAGAATTTTCAAATTTTCAGATGGGAGGTTCCAGATAAGGTCAAAAACGACATACCCAGATCTTCACCAAACTTTGCATGGATACATTGGATGTCAAGACACGTGGAAAAAACATACAAAACATAGGATTGGTGACATCAAGATTTTGGACGAATTTTTTAAGAATTTTCAAATTTTCAGATAGGAGGTTCCATATAAGGTCAAAAACTACATACTCAGATCTTCACCAAACTTTGCAGGGATACATTGGATGTCAAGACACGTGGATAAAACGTACAAAACAAGAGATTGGAGACATCAAGATTTTCGACGAATTTTTTAAGAATTTTCAAATTTTCAGAAAGGATGTTCCAGATAAGGTCAAAAACGACATACTCAGATCTTCACCAAACTTTGCAGGGATACATTGGAGGTCGAGACACGTGGAAAAAACGTACAAAACAAGAGATTGGAGACATCAAGATTTTGGACGAATTTTTGAAGAATTTTCAAATTTTCAGATAGGAGGTTCCAGATAAGGTCAAAAACTACATACTCAGATCTCAACCAAACATTGCAGGGATACATTGGATGTCAAGACACGTGGAAAAAACGTACAAAACAAGAGATTGGAGACATCAAGATTTTCGACGAATTTTTGAAGAATTTTCAAATTTTCAGATAGGAGGTTCCAGATAAGGTCAAAAACTACATACTCAGATCTTCACCAAACGTTGCAGGGATACTTTGCATGTCAAGACACGTGGAAAAAACGTACAAAACAAGAGATTGGAGACATCAAGATTTTCGACGAATTTTTTAAGAATTTTCAAATTTTCAGATGGGAGGTTCCAGATAAGGTCAAAAACGACATACTCAGATCTTCACCAAACTTTGCAGGGATCCATTGGAGGTCGAGACACGTGGAAAAAACGTACAAAACAAGAGATTGGAGACATCAAGATTTTGGACGAATTTTTTAAGAATTTTCAAATTTTCAGATAGGAGGTTCCATATAAGGTCAAAAACTACATACTCAGATCTTCACCAAACTTTGCAGGGATACATTGGATGTCAAGACACGTGGAAAAAACGTACAAAACAAGAGATTGGAGACATCAAGATTTTGGACGATTTTTTTAAAAATTTTCAAATTTTCAGAAATGCGGTTCCAGATAAGGTCAAAAACTACATACTCAGATCTTCACCAAACTTTGCAGGGATACATTGGATGTCAAGACACGTGGAAAAAACGTACAAAACAAGAGATTCGGGTCAACAAGATTTTGGACGGATTTTTTAGGAATTTTCAAATTTTCAGATAGGAGGTTCCATATAAGGTCAAAAACTACATACTCAGATCTTCACCAAACTTTGCAGGGATACATTGGATGTCAAGACACGTGGAAAAAACGTACAAAACAAGAGATTGGAGACATCAAGATTTTGGACGATTTTTTTAAAAATTTTCAAATTTTCAGAAATGCGGTTCCAGATAAGGTCAAAAACTACATACTCAGATCTTCACCAAACTCTGCAGGGATACATTGTATGTCAAGACACGTGGAAAAAACATACAAAACATAGGATTGGGGACATCAAGATTTTGTTAAATTCTTTTAAGAATTTTCAAATTTTCAGATAGGAGGTTCCATATAAGGTCAAAAACTACATACTCAGATCTTCACCAAACATTGCAGGGATACATTGGATGTCAAGACACGTGGAAAGAACGTACAAAACAAGAGATTGGAGACATCAAGATTTTGGACGAATTTTTTAAGAATTTTCAAATTTTCAGATAGGAGGCTCCATATAAGGTCAAAAACTACATACTCAGATCTTCACCAAACATTGCAGGGATACATTGGATGTCAAGACACGTGGAAAAAACGTACAAAACAAGAGATTGGAGACATCAAGATTTTGGACGAATTTTTTAAGAATTTTCAAATTTTCAGAAAGGAGGTTCCAGATAAGGTCAAAAACTACATACTCAGATCTTCACCAAACGTTGCAGGGATACTTTGCATGTCAAGACACGTGGAAAAAAGGTACAAAACAAGAGATTGGAGACATCAAGATTTTCGACGAATTTTTTAAGAATTTTCAAATTTTCAGATGGGAGGTTCCAGATAAGGTCAAAAACTACATACTCAGATCTTCACCAAACTTTGCATGGATACATTGGATGTCAAGACACGTGGAAAAAACATACAAAACATAGGATTGGGGACATCAAGATTTTGGTCAAATTTTTTAAGAATTTTCAAATTTTCAGATAGGAGGTTCCATATAAGGTCAAAAACTACATACTCAGATCTTCACCAAACTTTGCATGGATACATTATGTGTCAAGACACGTGGAAAAAACGTACAAAACAAGAGATTGGAGACATCAAGATTTTGGTCGAATTTTTTAAGAATTTTCAAATTTTCAGATGGGAGGTTCCAGATAAGGTCAAAAACTACATACTCAGATCTTCACCAAACTTTGCAGGGATACATTGGATGTCAAGACACGTGGAAAAAACGTACAAAACAAGAGATAGGAGACATCAAGATTTTGGACGAATTTTTTAACAATTTTCAAATTTTCAGAAAGGATGTTCCAGATAAGGTCAAAAACAACGTACTCAGATCTTCACCAAACTTTGCAGGGATACATTGGATATCAAGACACGTGGAAAAAACGTACAAAACAAGAGATTGGAGACATCAAGATTTTGGACGAATTTTTTAAGAATTTTCAAATTTTCAGATAGGAGGTTCCAGATAAGGTCAAAAACTACATACTCAGATCTTCACCAAACTTTGCAGGGATACATTGGATGTCAAGACACGTGGAAAAAACGTACAAAACAAGAGATTGGAGACATCAAGATTTTGGACGATTTTTTTAAGAATTTTCAAATTTTCAGAAATGCGGTTCCAGATAAGGTCAAAAACTACATACTCAGATCTTCACCAAACTTTGCAGGGATACATTGGATGTCAAGACACGTGGAAAAAACGTACAAAACAAGAGATTGGGGTCAACAAAATTTTGGACGGATTTTTTAGGAATTTTCAAATTTTCAGATGGGAGGTTCCAGATAAGGTCAAAAACTACATACTCAGATCTTCACCAAACTCTGCAGGGATACATTGTATGTCAAGACACGTGGAAAAAACATACAAAACATAGGATTGGGGACATCAAGATTTTGTTAAATTTTTTTAAGAATTTTCAAATTTTCAGATAGGAGGTTCCATATAAGGTCAAAAACTACATACTCAGATCTTCACCAAACATTGCAGGGATACATTGGATGTCAAGACACGTGGAAAGAACGTACAAAACAAGAGATTGGAGACATCAAGATTTTGGACGAATTTTTTAAGAATTTTCAAATTTTCAGATAGGAGGTTCCATATAAGGTCAAAAACTACATACTCAGATCTTCACCAAACATTGCAGGGATACATTGGATGTCAAGACACGTGGAAAAAACGTACAAAACAAGAGATTGGAGACATCAAGATTTTGGACGAATTTTTTAAGAATTTTCAAATTTTCAGATAGGAGGTTCCAGATAAGGTCAAAAACTACATACTCAGATCTTCACCAAACGTTGCAGGGATACTTTGCATGTCAAGACACGTGGAAAAAACGTACAAAACAAGAGATTGGAGACATCAAGATTTTCGACGAATTTTTTAAGAATTTTCAAATTTTCAGATGGGAGGTTCCAGATAAGGTCAAAAACTACATACTCAGATCTTCACCAAACTCTGCAGGGAAACATTGGATGTCAAGACACGTGGAAAAAACATACAAAACATAGGATTGGGGACATCAAGATTTTGGTCAAATTTTTTAAGAATTTTCAAATTTTCAGATAGGAGGTTCCATATAAGGTCAAAAACTACATACTCAGATCTTCACCAAACTTTGCATGGATACATTATGTGTCAAGACACGTGGAAAAAACGTACAAAAGAAGAGATTGGAGACATCAAGATTTTGGTCGAATTTTTTAAGAATTTTCAAATTTTCAGATGGGAGGTTCCAGATAAGGTCAAAAACTACATACTCAGATCTTCACCAAACTTTGCAGGGATACATTGGATGTCAAGACACGTGGAAAAAACGTACAAAACAAGAGATAGGAGACATCAAGATTTTGGACGAATTTTTTAACAATTTTCAAATTTTCAGAAAGGATGTTCCAGATAAGGTCAAAAACGACATACTCAGATCTTCACCAAACTTTGCAGGGATACATTGGATATCAAGACACGTGGAAAAAACGTACAAAACAAGAGATTAGAGACATCAAGATTTTGGACGAATTTTTTAAGAATTTTCAAATTTTCAGATAGGAGGTTCCAGATAAGGTCAAAAACTACATACTCAGATCTTCACCAAACATTGCAGGGATACATTGGATGTCAAGACACGTGGAAAAAACGTACAAAACAAGAGATTGGAGACATCAATATTTTGGACGAATTTTTAAAGAATTTTCAAATTTTCAGATAGGAGGTTCCAGATGAGGTCAAAAACTACATAGTCAGATCTTCACCAAACTTTGCAGGAATACTTTGCATGTCAAGACACGTGGAAAAAACGTACAATACAAGAGATCGGAGACATCAAGATTTTCGACGAATTTTTTAAGAATTTTCAAATTTTCAGATGGGAGGTTCCAGATAAGGTCAAAAACGACATACCCAGATCTTCACCAAACTTTGCATGGATACATTGGATGTCAAGACACGTGGAAAAAACATACAAAACATAGGATTGGTGACATCAAGATTTTGGACGAATTTTATAAGAATTTTCAAATTTTCAGATAGGAGGTTCCATATAAGGTCAAAAACTACATACTCAGATCTTCACCAAACTTTGCAGGGATACATTGGATGTCAAGACACGTGGATAAAACGTACAAAACAAGAGATTGGAGACATCAAGATTTTCGACGAATTTTTTAAGAATTTTCAAATTTTCAGAAAGGATGTTCCAGATAAGGTCAAAAACGACATACTCAGATCTTCACCAAACTTTGCAGGGATACATTGGAGGTCGAGACACGTGGAAAAAACGTACAAAACAAGAGATTGGAGACATCAAGATTTTGGACGAATTTTTGAAGAATTTTCAAATTTTCAGATAGGAGGTTCCAGATAAGGTCAAAAACTACATACTCAAATCTCAACCAAACATTGCAGGGATACATTGGATGTCAAGACACGTGGAAAAAACGTACAAAACAAGAGATTGGAGACATCAAGAATTTCGACGAATTTTTGAAGAATTTTCAAATTTTCAGATAGGAGGTTCCAGATAAGGTCAAAAACTACATACTCAGATCTTCACCAAACGTTGCAGGGATACTTTGCATGTCAAGACACGTGGAAAAAACGTACAAAACAAGAGATTGGAGACATCAAGATTTTCGACGAATTTTTTAAGAATTTTCAAATTTTCAGATGGGAGGTTCCAGATAAGGTCAAAAACGACATACTCAGATCTTCACCAAACTTTGCATGGATACATTGGATGTCAAGACACGTGGAAAAAACGTACAAAACAAGAGATTGGAGACATCAAGATTTTGGACGAATTTTTTAAGAATTCTCAAATTTTCAGAAAGGAGATTCCATATAAGGTCAAAAACTACAAACTCAGATCTTCACCAAACTTTGCAGGGATACATTGGATGTCAAGACACGTGGAAAAAACGTACAAAACAAGAGATTGGGGTCATCAAGATTTTGGACGAATTTTTTAAGAATTTTCAAATTTTCAGAAAGGAGGTTCCGTATAAGGTCAAAAACTACATACTCAGATCTTCACCAAACTTTGCAGGGATACATTGAATGTCAAGACACGTGGAAAAAACGTACAAAACAAGAGATTGGGGTCATCAAGATTTTGGACGGATTTTTCAGGAATTTTCAAATTTTCAGATGGGAGGTTCCAGATAAGGTCAAAAACTACATACTCAGATCTTCACCAAACTTTGCAGGGATACATTGGATGTCAAGACACGTGGAAAAAACGTACAAAACAAGAGATTGGAGACATCAAGATTTTGGACGAATTTTTTAAGAATTTTTAAATTTTCAGATAGGAGGTTCCATATAAGGTCAAAAACTACATACTCAGATCTTCACCAAACTTTGCATGGATACATTATGTGTCAAGACACGTGGAAAAAACGTACAAAACAAGAGATTGGAGACATCAAGATATTGGTCGAATTTTTTAAGAATTTTCAAATTTTCAGATGGGAGGTTCCAGATAAGGTCAAAAACTACATACTCAGATCTTCACCAAACTTTGCAGGGATACATTGGATGTCAAGACACGTGGAAAAAACGTACAAAACAAGAGATAGGAGACATCAAGATTTTGGACGAATTTTTTAACAATTTTCAAATTTTCAGAAAGGATGTTCCAGATAAAGTCAAAAACGACATACTCAGATCTTCACCAAACTTTGCAGGGATACATTGGATATCAAGACACGTGGAAAAAACGTACAAAACAAGAGATTGGAGACATCAATATTTTGGACGAATTTTTTAAGAATTTTCAAATTTTCAGATAGGGGGTTCCAGATAAGATCAAAAACTACATACTCAGATCTTCACCAAACTTTGCAGGGATACATTGGATGTCAAGACACGTGGAAAAAACGTACAAAACAAGAGATTGGGGTCATCAAGATTTTGGACGGATTTTTTAGGAATTTTCAAATTTTCAGATGGGAGGTTCCAGATAAGGTCAAAAACTACATACTCAGATCTTCACCAAACATTGCAGGGATACATTGGATGTCAAGACACGTGGAAAAAACGTACAAAACAAGAGATTGGAGACATCAAGATTTTGGACGAATTTTTTAAGAATTTTCAAATTTTCAGATAGGAGGTTCCAGATAAGGTCAAAAACTACATACTCAGATCTTCACCAAACGTTGCAGGGATACTTTGCATGTCAAGACACGTGGAAAAAACGTACAAAACAAGAGATTGGAGACATCAAGATTTTCGACGAATTTTTTAAGAATTTTCAAATTTTCAGATGGGAGGTTCCAGATAAGGTCAAAAACTACATACTCAGATCTTCACCAAACTCTGCAGGGATACATTGGATGTCAAGACACGTGGAAAAAACATACAAAACATAGGATTGGGGACATCAAGATTTTGGTCAAATTTTTTAAGAATTTTCAAATTTTCAGATAGGAGGTTCCATATAAGGTCAAAAACTACATACTCAGATCTTCACCAAACTTTGCATGGATACATTATGTGTCAAGACACGTGGAAAAAACGTACAAAAAAAGAGATTGGAGACATCAAGATTTTGGTCGAATTTTTTAAGAATTTTCAAATTTTCAGATGGGAGGTTCCAGATAAGGTCAAAAACTACATACTCAGATCTTCACCAAACTTTGCAGGGATACATTGGATGTCAAGACACGTGGAAAAAACGTACAAAACAAGAGATAGGAGACATCAAGATTTTGGACGAATTTTTTAACAATTTTCAAATTTTCAGAAAGGATGTTCCAGATAAGGTCAAAAACGACATACTCAGATCTTCACCAAACTTTGCAGGGATACATTGGATATCAAGGCACGTGGAAAAAACGTACAAAACAAGAGATTGGAGACATCAAGATTTTGGACGAATTTTTTAAGAATTTTCAAATTTTCAGATAGGAGGTTCCAGATAAGGTCAAAAACTACATACTCAGATCTTCACCAAACATTGCAGGGATACATTGGATGTCAAGACACGTGGAAAAAACGTACAAAACAAGAGATTGGAGACATCAATATTTTGGACGAATTTTTAAAGAATTTTCAAATTTTCAGATAGGAGGTTCCAGATGAGGTCAAAAACTACATAGTCAGATCTTCACCAAACTTTGCAGGAATACTTTGCATGTCAAGACACGTGGAAAAAACGTACAAAACAAGAGATCGGAGACATCAAGATTTTCGACGAATTTTTTAAGAATTTTCAAATTTTCAGATGGGAGGTTCCAGATAAGGTCAAAAACGACATACCCAGATCTTCACCAAACTTTGCATGGATACATTGGATGTCAAGACACGTGGAAAAAACATACAAAACATAGGATTGGTGACATCAAGATTTTGGACGAATTTTTTAAGAATTTTCAAATTTTCAGATAGGAGGTTCCATATAAGGTCAAAAACTACATACTCAGATCTTCACCAAACTTTGCAGGGATACATTGGATGTCAAGACACGTGGATAAAACGTACAAAACAAGAGATTGGAGACATCAAGATTTTCGACGAATTTTTTAAGAATTTTCAAATTTTCAGAAAGGATGTTCCAGATAAGGTCAAAAACGACATACTCAGATCTTCACCAAACTTTGCAGGGATACATTGGAGGTCGAGACACGTGGAAAAAACGTACAAAACAAGAGATTGGAGACATCAAGATTTTGGACGAATTTTTGAAGAATTTTCAAATTTTCAGATAGGAGGTTCCAGATAAGGTCAAAAACTACATACTCAGATCTCAACCAAACATTGCAGGGATACATTGGATGTCAAGACACGTGGAAAAAACGTACAAAACAAGAGATTGGAGACATCAAGATTTTCGACGAATTTTTGAAGAATTTTCAAATTTTCAGATAGGAGGTTCCAGATAAGGTCAAAAACTACATACTCAGATCTTCACCAAACGTTGCAGGGATACTTTGCATGTCAAGACACGTGGAAAAAACGTACAAAACAAGAGATTGGAGACATCAAGATTTTCGACGAATTTTTTAAGAATTTTCAAATTTTCAGATGGGAGGTTCCAGATAAGGTCAAAAACGACATACTCAGATCTTCACCAAACTTTGCAGGGATCCATTGGAGGTCGAGACACGTGGAAAAAACGTACAAAACAAGAGATTGGAGACATCAAGATTTTGGACGAATTTTTTAAGAATTTTCAAATTTTCAGATAGGAGGTTCCATATAAGGTCAAAAACTACATACTCAGATCTTCACCAAACTTTGCAGGGATACATTGGATGTCAAGACACGTGGAAAAAACGTACAAAACAAGAGATTGGAGACATCAAGATTTTGGACGATTTTTTTAAAAATTTTCAAATTTTCAGAAATGCGGTTCCAGATAAGGTCAAAAACTACATACTCAGATCTTCACCAAACTTTGCAGGGATACATTGGATGTCAAGACACGTGGAAAAAACGTACAAAACAAGAGATTCGGGTCAACAAGATTTTGGACGGATTTTTTAGGAATTTTCAAATTTTCAGATAGGAGGTTCCATATAAGGTCAAAAACTACATACTCAGATCTTCACCAAACTTTGCAGGGATACATTGGATGTCAAGACACGTGGAAAAAACGTACAAAACAAGAGATTGGAGACATCAAGATTTTGGACGATTTTTTTAAAAATTTTCAAATTTTCAGAAATGCGGTTCCAGATAAGGTCAAAAACTACATACTCAGATCTTCACCAAACTCTGCAGGGATACATTGTATGTCAAGACACGTGGAAAAAACATACAAAACATAGGATTGGGGACATCAAGATTTTGTTAAATTCTTTTAAGAATTTTCAAATTTTCAGATAGGAGGTTCCATATAAGGTCAAAAACTACATACTCAGATCTTCACCAAACATTGCAGGGATACATTGGATGTCAAGACACGTGGAAAGAACGTACAAAACAAGAGATTGGAGACATCAAGATTTTGGACGAATTTTTTAAGAATTTTCAAATTTTCAGATAGGAGGCTCCATATAAGGTCAAAAACTACATACTCAGATCTTCACCAAACATTGCAGGGATACATTGGATGTCAAGACACGTGGAAAAAACGTACAAAACAAGAGATTGGAGACATCAAGATTTTGGACGAATTTTTTAAGAATTTTCAAATTTTCAGAAAGGAGGTTCCAGATAAGGTCAAAAACTACATACTCAGATCTTCACCAAACGTTGCAGGGATACTTTGCATGTCAAGACACGTGGAAAAAAGGTACAAAACAAGAGATTGGAGACATCAAGATTTTCGACGAATTTTTTAAGAATTTTCAAATTTTCAGATGGGAGGTTCCAGATAAGGTCAAAAACTACATACTCAGATCTTCACCAAACTTTGCATGGATACATTGGATGTCAAGACACGTGGAAAAAACATACAAAACATAGGATTGGGGACATCAAGATTTTGGTCAAATTTTTTAAGAATTTTCAAATTTTCAGATAGGAGGTTCCATATAAGGTCAAAAACTACATACTCAGATCTTCACCAAACTTTGCATGGATACATTATGTGTCAAGACACGTGGAAAAAACGTACAAAACAAGAGATTGGAGACATCAAGATTTTGGTCGAATTTTTTAAGAATTTTCAAATTTTCAGATGGGAGGTTCCAGATAAGGTCAAAAACTACATACTCAGATCTTCACCAAACTTTGCAGGGATACATTGGATGTCAAGACACGTGGAAAAAACGTACAAAACAAGAGATAGGAGACATCAAGATTTTGGACGAATTTTTTAACAATTTTCAAATTTTCAGAAAGGATGTTCCAGATAAGGTCAAAAACAACGTACTCAGATCTTCACCAAACTTTGCAGGGATACATTGGATATCAAGACACGTGGAAAAAACGTACAAAACAAGAGATTGGAGACATCAAGATTTTGGACGAATTTTTTAAGAATTTTCAAATTTTCAGATAGGAGGTTCCAGATAAGGTCAAAAACTACATACTCAGATCTTCACCAAACTTTGCAGGGATACATTGGATGTCAAGACACGTGGAAAAAACGTACAAAACAAGAGATTGGAGACATCAAGATTTTGGACGATTTTTTTAAGAATTTTCAAATTTTCAGAAATGCGGTTCCAGATAAGGTCAAAAACTACATACTCAGATCTTCACCAAACTTTGCAGGGATACATTGGATGTCAAGACACGTGGAAAAAACGTACAAAACAAGAGATTGGGGTCAACAAAATTTTGGACGGATTTTTTAGGAATTTTCAAATTTTCAGATGGGAGGTTCCAGATAAGGACAAAAACTACATACTCAGATCTTCACCAAACTCTGCAGGGATACATTGTATGTCAAGACACGTGGAAAAAACATACAAAACATAGGATTGGGGACATCAAGATTTTGTTAAATTTTTTTAAGAATTTTCAAATTTTCAGATAGGAGGTTCCATATAAGGTCAAAAACTACATACTCAGATCTTCACCAAACATTGCAGGGATACATTGGATGTCAAGACACGTGGAAAGAACGTACAAAACAAGAGATTGGAGACATCAAGATTTTGGACGAATTTTTTAAGAATTTTCAAATTTTCAGATAGGAGGTTCCATATAAGGTCAAAAACTACATACTCAGATCTTCACCAAACATTGCAGGGATACATTGGATGTCAAGACACGTGGAAAAAACGTACAAAACAAGAGATTGGAGACATCAAGATTTTGGACGAATTTTTTAAGAATTTTCAAATTTTCAGATAGGAGGTTCCAGATAAGGTCAAAAACTACATACTCAGATCTTCACCAAACGTTGCAGGGATACTTTGCATGTCAAGACACGTGGAAAAAACGTACAAAACAAGAGATTGGAGACATCAAGATTTTCGACGAATTTTTTAAGAATTTTCAAATTTTCAGATGGGAGGTTCCAGATAAGGTCAAAAACTACATACTCAGATCTTCACCAAACTCTGCAGGGAAACATTGGATGTCAAGACACGTGGAAAAAACATACAAAACATAGGATTGGGGACATCAAGATTTTGGTCAAATTTTTTAAGAATTTTCAAATTTTCAGATAGGAGGTTCCATATAAGGTCAAAAACTACATACTCAGATCTTCACCAAACTTTGCATGGATACATTATGTGTCAAGACACGTGGAAAAAACGTACAAAAGAAGAGATTGGAGACATCAAGATTTTGGTCGAATTTTTTAAGAATTTTCAAATTTTCAGATGGGAGGTTCCAGATAAGGTCAAAAACTACATACTCAGATCTTCACCAAACTTTGCAGGGATACATTGGATGTCAAGACACGTGGAAAAAACGTACAAAACAAGAGATAGGAGACATCAAGATTTTGGACGAATTTTTTAACAATTTTCAAATTTTCAGAAAGGATGTTCCAGATAAGGTCAAAAACGACATACTCAGATCTTCACCAAACTTTGCAGGGATACATTGGATATCAAGACACGTGGAAAAAACGTACAAAACAAGAGATTAGAGACATCAAGATTTTGGACGAATTTTTTAAGAATTTTCAAATTTTCAGATAGGAGGTTCCAGATAAGGTCAAAAACTACATACTCAGATCTTCACCAAACATTGCAGGGATACATTGGATGTCAAGACACGTGGAAAAAACGTACAAAACAAGAGATTGGAGACATCAATATTTTGGACGAATTTTTAAAGAATTTTCAAATTTTCAGATAGGAGGTTCCAGATGAGGTCAAAAACTACATAGTCAGATCTTCACCAAACTTTGCAGGAATACTTTGCATGTCAAGACACGTGGAAAAAACGTACAATACAAGAGATCGGAGACATCAAGATTTTCGACGAATTTTTTAAGAATTTTCAAATTTTCAGATGGGAGGTTCCAGATAAGGTCAAAAACGACATACCCAGATCTTCACCAAACTTTGCATGGATACATTGGATGTCAAGACACGTGGAAAAAACATACAAAACATAGGATTGGTGACATCAAGATTTTGGACGAATTTTATAAGAATTTTCAAATTTTCAGATAGGAGGTTCCATATAAGGTCAAAAACTACATACTCAGATCTTCACCAAACTTTGCAGGGATACATTGGATGTCAAGACACGTGGATAAAACGTACAAAACAAGAGATTGGAGACATCAAGATTTTCGACGAATTTTTTAAGAATTTTCAAATTTTCAGAAAGGATGTTCCAGATAAGGTCAAAAACGACATACTCAGATCTTCACCAAACTTTGCAGGGATACATTGGAGGTCGAGACACGTGGAAAAAACGTACAAAACAAGAGATTGGAGACATCAAGATTTTGGACGAATTTTTGAAGAATTTTCAAATTTTCAGATAGGAGGTTCCAGATAAGGTCAAAAACTACATACTCAAATCTCAACCAAACATTGCAGGGATACATTGGATGTCAAGACACGTGGAAAAAACGTACAAAACAAGAGATTGGAGACATCAAGAATTTCGACGAATTTTTGAAGAATTTTCAAATTTTCAGATAGGAGGTTCCAGATAAGGTCAAAAACTACATACTCAGATCTTCACCAAACGTTGCAGGGATACTTTGCATGTCAAGACACGTGGAAAAAACGTACAAAACAAGAGATTGGAGACATCAAGATTTTCGACGAATTTTTTAAGAATTTTCAAATTTTCAGATGGGAGGTTCCAGATAAGGTCAAAAACGACATACTCAGATCTTCACCAAACTTTGCATGGATACATTGGATGTCAAGACACGTGGAAAAAACGTACAAAACAAGAGATTGGAGACATCAAGATTTTGGACGAATTTTTTAAGAATTCTCAAATTTTCAGAAAGGAGATTCCATATAAGGTCAAAAACTACAAACTCAGATCTTCACCAAACTTTGCAGGGATACATTGGATGTCAAGACACGTGGAAAAAACGTACAAAACAAGAGATTGGGGTCATCAAGATTTTGGACGAATTTTTTAAGAATTTTCAAATTTTCAGAAAGGAGGTTCCGTATAAGGTCAAAAACTACATACTCAGATCTTCACCAAACTTTGCAGGGATACATTGAATGTCAAGACACGTGGAAAAAACGTACAAAACAAGAGATTGGGGTCATCAAGATTTTGGACGGATTTTTCAGGAATTTTCAAATTTTCAGATGGGAGGTTCCAGATAAGGTCAAAAACTACATACTCAGATCTTCACCAAACTTTGCAGGGATACATTGGATGTCAAGACACGTGGAAAAAACGTACAAAACAAGAGATTGGAGACATCAAGATTTTGGACGAATTTTTTAAGAATTTTTAAATTTTCAGATAGGAGGTTCCATATAAGGTCAAAAACTACATACTCAGATCTTCACCAAACTTTGCATGGATACATTATGTGTCAAGACACGTGGAAAAAACGTACAAAACAAGAGATTGGAGACATCAAGATATTGGTCGAATTTTTTAAGAATTTTCAAATTTTCAGATGGGAGGTTCCAGATAAGGTCAAAAACTACATACTCAGATCTTCACCAAACTTTGCAGGGATACATTGGATGTCAAGACACGTGGAAAAAACGTACAAAACAAGAGATAGGAGACATCAAGATTTTGGACGAATTTTTTAACAATTTTCAAATTTTCAGAAAGGATGTTCCAGATAAAGTCAAAAACGACATACTCAGATCTTCACCAAACTTTGCAGGGATACATTGGATATCAAGACACGTGGAAAAAACGTACAAAACAAGAGATTGGAGACATCAATATTTTGGACGAATTTTTTAAGAATTTTCAAATTTTCAGATAGGGGGTTCCAGATAAGATCAAAAACTACATACTCAGATCTTCACCAAACTTTGCAGGGATACATTGGATGTCAAGACACGTGGAAAAAACGTACAAAACAAGAGATTGGGGTCATCAAGATTTTGGACGGATTTTTTAGGAATTTTCAAATTTTCAGATGGGAGGTTCCAGATAAGGTCAAAAACTACATACTCAGATCTTCACCAAACATTGCAGGGATACATTGGATGTCAAGACACGTGGAAAAAACGTACAAAACAAGAGATTGGAGACATCAAGATTTTGGACGAATTTTTTAAGAATTTTCAAATTTTCAGATAGGAGGTTCCAGATGAGGTCAAAAACTACATACTCAGATCTTCACCAAACTTTGCAGGAATACTTTGCATGTCAAGACACGTGGAAAAAACGTACAAAACAAGAGATCGGAGACATCAAGATTTTCGACGAATTTTTTAAGAATTTTCAAATTTTCAGATGGGAGGTTCCAGATAAGGTCAAAAACGACATACTCAGATCTTCACCAAACTTTGCAGGGATCCATTGGAGGTCGAGACACGTGGAAAAAACGTACAAAACAAGAGATTGGAGACATCAAGATTTTGGACGAATTTTTTAAGAATTTTCAAATTTTCAGATAGGAGGTTCCATATAAGGTCAAAAACTACATACTCAGATCTTCACCAAACTTTGCAGGGATACATTGGATGTCAAGACGCGTGGAAAAAACGTACAAAACAAGAGATTGGAGACATCAAGATTTTCGACGAATTTTTTAAGAATTTTCAAATTTTCAGAAAGGATGTTCCAGTTAAGGTCAAAAACGACATACTCAGATCTTCACCAAACTTTGCAGGGATCCATTGGAGGTCGAGACACGTGGAAAAAACGTACAAAACAAGAGATTGGAGACATCAAGATTTTGGACGAATTTTTGAAGAATTTTCAAATTTTCAGATAGGAGGTTCCAGATAAGGTCTAAAACTACATACTCAGATCTCCACCAAACATTGCAGGAATACATTGGATGTCAAGACACGTGGAAAAAACGTACAAAACAAGAGATTGGAGACATCAAGATTTTCGACGAATTTTTTAAGAATTTTTAAATTTTCAGATAGGAGGTTCCATATAAGGTCAAAAACTACATACTCAGATCTTCACCAAACTTTGCATGGATACATTATGTGTCAAGACACGTGGAAAAAACGTACAAAACAAGAGATTGGAGACATCAAGATATTGGTCGAATTTTTTAAGAATTTTCAAATTTTCAGATGGGAGGTTCCAGATAAGGTCAAAAACTACATACTCAGATCTTCACCAAACTTTGCAGGGATACATTGGATGTCAAGACACGTGGAAAAAACGTACAAAACAAGAGATTGGAGACATCAAGATTTTCGACGAATTTTTTAAGAATTTTCAAATTTTCAGAAAGGATGTTCCAGATAAGGTCAAAAACGACATACTCAGATCTTCACCAAACTTTGCAGGGATCCATTGGAGGTCGAGACACGTGGAAAAAACGTACAAAACAAGAGATTGGAGACATCAAGATTTTGGACGAATTTTTGAAGAATTTTCAAATTTTCAGATAGGAGGTTCCAGATAAGGTCTAAAACTACATACTCAGATCTCCACCAAACATTGCAGGAATACATTGGATGTCAAGACACGTGGAAAAAACGTACAAAACAAGAGATTGGAGACATCAAGATTTTGGACGAATTTTTGAAGAATTTTCAAATTTTCAGATAGGAGGTTCCAGATAAGGTCAAAAACTACATACTCAGATCTTCACCAAACGTTGCAGGGATACTTTGCATGTCAAGACACGTGGAAAAAACGTACAAAACAAAAGATTGGAGACATCAAGATTTTCGACGAATTTTTTAAGAATTTTCAAATTTTCAGATGGGAGGTTCCAGATAAGGTCAAAAACGACATACTCAGATCTTCACCAAACTTTGCATGGATACATTGGATGTCAAGACACGTGGAAAAAACGTACAAAACAAGAGATTGGAGACATCAAGATTTTGGACGAATTTTTTAAGAATTCTCAAATTTTCAGAAAGGAGGTTCCATATAAGGTCAAAAACTACATACTCAGATCTTCACCAAACTTTGCAGGGATACTTTGGATGTCAAGACACGTGGAAAAAACGTACAAAACAAGAGATTGGGGTCATCAAGATTTTGGACGAATTTTTTAAGAATTTTCAAATTTTCAGATGGGAGGTTCAATATAAGGTCAAAAACTACATACTCAGATCTTCACCAAACTTTGCATGGATACATTGGATGTCAAGACACGTGGAAAAAACATACAAAACATAGGATTCAGAACATCAAGATTTTGGTCGAATTTTTTAAGAATTTTCAAATTTTCAGATAGGAGGTTCCATATAAGGTCAAAAACTACATACTCAGATCTTCAACAAACATTGCAGGAATACATTGGATGTCAAGACACGTGGAAAAAACGTACAAAACAAGAGATTGGGGTCATCAAGATTTTGCACGGATTTTTTAGGAATTTTCAAATTTTCAGATGGGAGGTTCCAGATAAGGTCAAAAACTACATACTCAGATCTTCACCAAACTTTGCAGGGATACATTGGATGTCAAGACACGTGGAAAAAACGTACAAAACAAGAGATTGGAGACATCAAGATTTTGGACGAATTTTTTAAGAATTTTCAAATTTTCAGATAGGAGGTTCCATATAAGGTCAAAAACTACATACTCAGATCTTCACCAAACTTTGCATGGATACATTATGTGTCAAGACACGTGGAAAAAACGTACAAAACAAAAGATTGGAGACATCAAGATTTTGGTCGAATTTTTTAAGAATTTTCAAATTTTCAGATGGGAGGTTCCAGATAAGGTCAAAAACTACATACTCAGATCTTCACCAAACTTTGCAGGGATACATTGGATGTCAAGACACGTGGAAAAAACGTACAAAAAAGAGATTGGAGACATCAAGATTTTGGACGAATTTTTTAACAATTTTCAAATTTTCAGAAAGGATGTTCCAGATAAGGTCAAAAACGACATACTCAGATCTTCACCAAACTTTGCAGGGATACATTGGATATCAAGACACGTGGAAAAAACGTACAAAACAAGAGATTGGAGACATCAAGATTTTGGACGAATTTTTTAAGAATTTTCAAATTTTCAGATAGGAGGTTCCAGATAAGGTCAAAAACTACATACTCAGATCTTCACCAAACTTTGCAGGGATACATTGGAGGTCGAGACACGTGGAAAAAAAGTACAAAAACAAGAGATTGGGGTCATCAAGATTTTGGACGGATTTTTTAGGAATTTTCAAATTTTCAGATGGGAGGTTCCAGATAAGGTCAAAAACTACATACTCAGATCTTCACCAAACATTGCAGGGATACATTGGATGTCAAGACACGTGGAAAAAACGTACAAAACAAGAGATTGGAGACATCAAGATTTTGGACGAATTTTTTAAGAATTTTCAAATTTTCAGATAGGAGGTTCCAGATGAGGTCAAAAACTACATACTCAGATCTTCACCAAACTTTGCAGGAATACTTTGCATGTCAAGACACGTGGAAAAAACGTACAAAACAAGAGATCGGAGACATCAAGATTTTCGACGAATTTTTTAAGAATTTTCAAATTTTCAGATGGGAGGTTCCAGATAAGGTCAAAAACGACATACTCAGATCTTCACCAAACTTTGCAGGGATCCATTGGAGGTCGAGACACGTGGAAAAAACGTACAAAACAAGAGATTGGAGACATCAAGATTTTGGACGAATTTTTTAAGAATTTTCAAATTTTCAGATGGGAGGTTCAATATAAGGTCAAAAACTACATACTCAGATCTTCACCAAACTTTGCATGGATACATTGGATGTCAAGACACGTGGAAAAACATACAAAACATAGGATTCGGAACATCAAGATTTTGGTCGAATTTTTTAAGAATTTTCAAATTTTCAGATAGGAGGTTCCATATAAGGTCAAAAACTACATACTCAGATCTTCACCAAACATTGCAGGAATACATTGGATGTCAAGACACGTGGAAAAAACGTACAAAACAAGAGATTGGGGTCATCAAGATTTTGCACGGATTTTTTAGGAATTTTCAAATTTTCAGATGGGAGGTTCCAGATAAGGTCAAAAACTACATACTCAGATCTTCACCAAACTTTGCAGGGATACATTGGATGTCAAGACACGTGGAAAAAACGTACAAAACAAGAGATAGGAGACATCAAGATTTTGGACGAATTTTTTAAGAATTTTCAAATTTTCAGATAGGAGGTTCCATATAAGGTCAAAAACTACATACTCAGATCTTCACCAAACTTTGCATGGATACATTATGTGTCAAGACACGTGGAAAAAACGTACAAAACAAAAGATTGGAGACATCAAGATTTTGGTCGAATTTTTTAAGAATTTTCAAATTTTCAGATGGGAGGTTCCAGATAAGGTCAAAAACTACATACTCAGATCTTCACCAAACTTTGCAGGGATACATTGGATGTCAAGACACGTGGAAAAAACGTACAAAACAAGAGATTGGAGACATCAAGATTTTGGACGAATTTTTTAAGAATTTTTAAATTTTCAGATAGGAGGTTCCATATAAGGTCAAAAACTACATACTCAGATCTTCACCAAACTTTGCATGGATACATTATGTGTCAAGACACGTGGAAAAAACGTACAAAACAAGAGATTGGAGACATCAAGATATTGGTCGAATATTTTAAGAATTTTCAAATTTTCAGATGGGAGGTTCCAGATAAGGTCAAAAACTACATACTCAGATCTTCACCAAACTTTGCAGGGATACATTGGATGTCAAGACACGTGGAAAAAACGTACAAAACAAGAGATTGGAGACATCAAGATTTTCGACGAATTTTTTAAGAATTTTCAAATTTTCAGAAAGGATGTTCCAGATAAGGTCAAAAACGACATACTCAGATCTTCACCAAACTTTGCAGGGATCCATTGGAGGTCGAGACACGTGGAAAAAACGTACAAAACAAGAGATTGGAGACATCAAGATTTTGGACGAATTTTTGAAGAATTTTCAAATTTTCAGATAGGAGGTTCCAGATAAGGTCTAAAACTACATACTCAGATCTCCACCAAACATTGCAGGAATACATTCGATGTCAAGACACGTGGAAAAAACGTACAAAACAAGAGATTGGAGACATCAAGATTTTCGACGAATTTTTGAAGAATTTTCAAATTTTCAGATAGGAGGTTCCAGATAAGGTCAAAAACTACATACTCAGATCTTCACCAAACGTTGCAGGGATACTTTGCATGTCAAGACACGTGGAAAAAACGTACAAAACAAAAGATTGAAGACATCAAGATTTTCGACGAATTTTTTAAGAATTTTCAAATTTTCAGATGGGAGGTTCCAGATAAGGTCAAAAACGACATACTCAGATCTTCACCAAACTTTGCATGGATACATTGGATGTCAAGACACGTGGAAAAAACGTACAAAACAAGAGATTGGAGACATCAAGATTTTGGACGAATTTTTTAAGAATTCTCAAATTTTCAGAAAGGAGGTTCCATATAAGGTCAAAAACTACATACTCAGATCTTCACCAAACTTTGCAGGGATACTTTGGATGTCAAGACACGTGGAAAAAACGTACAAAACAAGAGATTGGGGTCATCAAGATTTTGGACGAATTTTTTAAGAATTTTCAAATTTTCAGATGGGAGGTTCAATATAAGGTCAAAAACTACATACTCAGATCTTCACCAAACTTTGCATGGATACATTGGATGTCAAGACACGTGGAAAAAACATACAAAACATAGGATTCGGAACATCAAGATTTTGGTCGAATTTTTTAAGAATTTTCAAATTTTCAGATAGGAGGTTCCATATAAGGTCAAAAACTACATACTCAGATCTTCACCAAACATTGCAGGAATACATTGGATGTCAAGACACGTGGAAAAAACGTACAAAACAAGAGATTGGGGTCATCAAGATTTTGCACGGATTTTTTAGGAATTTTCAAATTTTCAGATGGGAGGTTCCAGATAAGGTCAAAAACTACATACTCAGATCTTCACCAAACTTTGCAGGGATACATTGGATGTCAAGACACGTGGAAAAAACGTACAAAACAAGAGATTGGAGACATCAAGATTTTGGACGAATTTTTTAAGAATTTTCAAATTTTCAGATAGGAGGTTCCATATAAGGTCAAAAACTACATACTCAGATCTTCACCAAACTTTGCATGGATACATTATGTGTCAAGACACGTGGAAAAAACGTACAAAACAAAAGATTGGAGACATCAAGATTTTGGTCGAATTTTTTAAGAATTTTCAAATTTTCAGATGGGAGGTTCCAGATAAGGTCAAAAACTACATACTCAGATCTTCACCAAACTTTGCAGGGATACATTGGATGTCAAGACACGTGGAAAAAACGTACAAAAAAGAGATTGGAGACATCAAGATTTTGGACGAATTTTTTAACAATTTTCAAATTTTCAGAAAGGATGTTCCAGATAAGGTCAAAAACGACATACTCAGATCTTCACCAAACTTTGCAGGGATACATTGGATATCAAGACACGTGGAAAAAACGTACAAAACAAGAGATTGGAGACATCAAGATTTTGGACGAATTTTTTAAGAATTTTCAAATTTTCAGATAGGAGGTTCCAGATAAGGTCAAAAACTACATACTCAGATCTTCACCAAACTTTGCAGGGATACATTGGATGTCAAGACACGTGGAAAAAACGTACAAAACAAGAGATTGGGGTCATCAAGATTTTGGACGGATTTTTTAGGAATTTTCAAATTTTCAGATGGGAGGTTCCAGATAAGGTCAAAAACTACATACTCAGATCTTCACCAAACATTGCAGGGATACATTGGATGTCAAGACACGTGGAAAAAACGTACAAAACAAGAGATTGGAGACATCAAAATTTTGGACGAATTTTTTAAGAATTTTCAAATTTTCAGATAGGAGGTTCCAGATGAGGTCAAAAACTACATACTCAGATCTTCACCAAACTTTGCAGGAATACTTTGCATGTCAAGACACGTGGAAAAAACGTACAAAACAAGAGATCGGAGACATCAAGATTTTCGACGAATTTTTTAAGAATTTTCAAATTTTCATATGGGAGGTTCCAGATAAGGTCAAAAACGACATACTCAGATCTTCACCAAACTTTGCATGGATACATTGGATGTCAAGACACGTGGAAAAAACATACAAAACATAGGATTGGTGACATCAAGATTTTGGACGAATTTTTTAAGAATTTTCAAATTTTCAGATAGGAGGTTCCATATAAGGTCAAAAACTACATACTCAGATCTTCACCAAACTTTGCAGGGATACATTGGATGTCAAGACACGTGGAAAAAACGTACAAAACAAGAGATTGGAGACATCAAGATTATGGACGAATTTTTTGAGAATTTTCAAATTTTCAGAAAGGAGGTTCCATATAAGGTCAAAAACTACATACTCAGATCTTCACCAAACTTTGCAGGGATACATTGGATGTCAAGACACGTGGAAAAAACGTACAAAACAAGAGATTGGAGACATCAAGATTTTCGACGAATTTTTTAAGAATTTTCAAATTTTCAGAAAGGATGTTCCAGATAAGGTCAAAAACGACATACTCAGATCTTCACCAAACTTTGCAGGGATCCATTGGAGGTCGAGACACGTGGAAAAAACGTACAAAACAAGAGATTGGAGACATCAAGATTTTGGACGAATTTTTGAAGAATTTTCAAATTTTCAGATAGGAGGTTCCAGATAAGGTCTAAAACTACATACTCAGATCTCCACCAAACATTGCAGGAATACATTCGATGTCAAGACACGTGGAAAAAACGTACAAAACAAGAGATTGGAGACATCAAGATTTTCGACGAATTTTTGAAGAATTTTCAAATTTTCAGATAGGAGGTTCCAGATAAGGTCAAAAACTACATACTCAGATCTTCACCAAACGTTGCAGGGATACTTTGCATGTCAAGACACGTGGAAAAAACGTACAAAACAAAAGATTGAAGACATCAAGATTTTCGACGAATTTTTTAAGAATTTTCAAATTTTCAGATGGGAGGTTCCAGATAAGGTCAAAAACGACATACTCAGATCTTCACCAAACTTTGCATGGATACATTGGATGTCAAGACACGTGGAAAAAACGTACAAAACAAGAGATTGGAGACATCAAGATTTTGGACGAATTTTTTAAGAATTCTCAAATTTTCAGAAAGGAGGTTCCATATAAGGTCAAAAACTACATACTCAGATCTTCACCAAACTTTGCAGGGATACTTTGGATGTCAAGACACGTGGAAAAAACGTACAAAACAAGAGATTGGGGTCATCAAGATTTTGGACGAATTTTTTAAGAATTTTCAAATTTTCAGATGGGAGGTTCAATATAAGGTCAAAAACTACATACTCAGATCTTCACCAAACTTTGCATGGATACATTGGATGTCAAGACACGTGGAAAAAACATACAAAACATAGGATTCGGAACATCAAGATTTTGGTCGAATTTTTTAAGAATTTTCAAATTTTCAGATAGGAGGTTCCATATAAGGTCAAAAACTACATACTCAGATCTTCACCAAACATTGCAGGAATACATTGGATGTCAAGACACGTGGAAAAAACGTACAAAACAAGAGATTGGGGTCATCAAGATTTTGCACGGATTTTTTAGGAATTTTCAAATTTTCAGATGGGAGGTTCCAGATAAGGTCAAAAACTACATACTCAGATCTTCACCAAACTTTGCAGGGATACATTGGATGTCAAGACACGTGGAAAAAACGTACAAAACAAGAGATTGGAGACATCAAGATTTTGGACGAATTTTTTAAGAATTTTCAAATTTTCAGATAGGAGGTTCCATATAAGGTCAAAAACTACATACTCAGATCTTCACCAAACTTTGCATGGATACATTATGTGTCAAGACACGTGGAAAAAACGTACAAAACAAAAGATTGGAGACATCAAGATTTTGGTCGAATTTTTTAAGAATTTTCAAATTTTCAGATGGGAGGTTCCAGATAAGGTCAAAAACTACATACTCAGATCTTCACCAAACTTTGCAGGGATACATTGGATGTCAAGACACGTGGAAAAAACGTACAAAAAAGAGATTGGAGACATCAAGATTTTGGACGAATTTTTTAACAATTTTCAAATTTTCAGAAAGGATGTTCCAGATAAGGTCAAAAACGACATACTCAGATCTTCACCAAACTTTGCAGGGATACATTGGATATCAAGACACGTGGAAAAAACGTACAAAACAAGAGATTGGAGACATCAAGATTTTGGACGAATTTTTTAAGAATTTTCAAATTTTCAGATAGGAGGTTCCAGATAAGGTCAAAAACTACATACTCAGATCTTCACCAAACTTTGCAGGGATACATTGGATGTCAAGACACGTGGAAAAAACGTACAAAACAAGAGATTGGGGTCATCAAGATTTTGGACGGATTTTTTAGGAATTTTCAAATTTTCAGATGGGAGGTTCCAGATAAGGTCAAAAACTACATACTCAGATCTTCACCAAACATTGCAGGGATACATTGGATGTCAAGACACGTGGAAAAAACGTACAAAACAAGAGATTGGAGACATCAAAATTTTGGACGAATTTTTTAAGAATTTTCAAATTTTCAGATAGGAGGTTCCAGATGAGGTCAAAAACTACATACTCAGATCTTCACCAAACTTTGCAGGAATACTTTGCATGTCAAGACACGTGGAAAAAACGTACAAAACAAGAGATCGGAGACATCAAGATTTTCGACGAATTTTTTAAGAATTTTCAAATTTTCATATGGGAGGTTCCAGATAAGGTCAAAAACGACATACTCAGATCTTCACCAAACTTTGCATGGATACATTGGATGTCAAGACACGTGGAAAAAACATACAAAACATAGGATTGGTGACATCAAGATTTTGGACGAATTTTTTAAGAATTTTCAAATTTTCAGATAGGAGGTTCCATATAAGGTCAAAAACTACATACTCAGATCTTCACCAAACTTTGCAGGGATACATTGGATGTCAAGACACGTGGAAAAAACGTACAAAACAAGAGATTGGAGACATCAAGATTATGGACGAATTTTTTGAGAATTTTCAAATTTTCAGAAAGGAGGTTCCATATAAGGTCAAAAACTACATACTCAGATCTTCACCAAACTTTGCAGGGATACATTGGATGTCAAGACACGTGGAAAAAACGTACAAAACAAGAGATTGGAGACATCAAGATTTTCGACGAATTTTTTAAGAATTTTCAAATTTTCAGAAAGGATGTTCCAGATAAGGTCAAAAACGACATACTCAGATCTTCACCAAACTTTGCAGGGATACATTGGAGGTCGAGACACGTGGAAAAAACGTACAAAACAAGAGATTGGAGACATCAAGATTTTGGACGAATTTTTGAAGAATTTTCAAATTTTCTGATAGGAGGTCCCAGATAAGGTCAAAAACTACATACTCAGATCTCCACCAAACATTGCAGGGATACATTGGATGTCAAGACACGTGGAAAAAACGTACAAAACAAGAGATTGGAGACATCAAGATTTTCGACGAATTTTTGAAGAATTTTCAAATTTTCAGATAGGAGGTTCCAGATAAGGTCAAAAACTACATACTCAGATCTTCACCAAACGTTGCAGGGATACTTTGCATGTCAAGACACGTGGAAAAAACGTACAAAACAAGAGATTGGAGACATCAAGATTTTCGACGAATTTTTTAAGAATTTTCAAATTTTCAGATGGGAGGTTCCAGATAAGGTCAAAAACGACATACTCAGATCTTCACCAAACTTTGCATGGATACATTGGATGTCAAGACACGTGGAAAAAACGTACAAAACAAGAGATTGGGGTCATCAAGATTTTGCACGGATTTTTTAGGAATTTTCAAATTTTCAGATGGGAGGTTCCAGATAAGGTCAAAAACTACATACTCAGATCTTCACCAAACTTTGCAGGGATACATTGGATGTCAAGACACGTGGAAAAAACGTACAAAACAAGAGATTGGAGACATCAAGATTTTGGACGAATTTTTTAAGAATTTTCAAATTTTCAGATAGGAGGTTCCATATAAGGTCAAAAACTACATACTCAGATCTTCACCAAACTTTGCATGGATACATTATGTGTCAAGACACGTGGAAAAAACGTACAAAACAAAAGATTGGAGACATCAAGATTTTGGTCGAATTTTTTAAGAATTTTCAAATTTTCAGATGGGAGGTTCCAGATAAGGTCAAAAACTACATACTCAGATCTTCACCAAACTTTGCAGGGATACATTGGATGTCAAGACACGTGGAAAAAACGTACAAAAAAGAGATTGGAGACATCAAGATTTTGGACGAATTTTTTAACAATTTTCAAATTTTCAGAAAGGATGTTCCAGATAAGGTCAAAAACGACATACTCAGATCTTCACCAAACTTTGCAGGGATACATTGGATATCAAGACACGTGGAAAAAACGTACAAAACAAGAGATTGGAGACATCAAGATTTTGGACGAATTTTTTAAGAATTTTCAAATTTTCAGATTGGAGGTTCCAGATAAGGTCAAAAACGACATACTCAGATCTTCACCAAACTTTGCTGGGATACATTGGATGTCAAGACACGTGGAAAAAACGTACAAAACAAGAGATTGGGGTCATCAAGATTTTGGACGGATTTTTTAGGAATTTTCAAATTTTCAGATGGGAGGTTCCAGATAAGGTCAAAAACTACATACTCAGATCTTCACCAAACATTGCAGGGATACATTGGATGTCAAGACACGTGGAAAAAACGTACAAAACAAGAGATTGGAGACATCAAAATTTTGGACGAATTTTTTAAGAATTTTCAAATTTTCAGATAGGAGGTTCCAGATGAGGTCAAAAACTACATACTCAGATCTTCACCAAACTTTGCAGGAATACTTTGCATGTCAAGACACGTGGAAAAAACGTACAAAACAAGAGATCGGAGACATCAAGATTTTCGACGAATTTTTTAAGAATTTTCAAATTTTCAGATGGGAGGTTCCAGATAAGGTCAAAAACGACATACTCAGATCTTCACCAAACTTTGCATGGATACATTGGATGTCAAGACACGTGGAAAAAACATACAAAACATAGGATTGGTGACATCAAGATTATGGACGAATTTTTTGAGAATTTTCAAATTTTCAGAAAAGAGGTTCCATATAAGGTCAAAAACTACATACTCAGATCTTCACCAAACTTTGCAGGGATACATTGGATGTCAAGACACGTGGAAAAAACGTACAAAACAAGAGATTGGAGACATCAAGATTTTCGACGAATTTTTTAAGAATTTTCAAATTTTCAGAAAGGATGTTCCAGATAAGGTCAAAAACGACATACTCAGATCTTCACCAAACTTTGCAGGGATACATTGGAGGTCGAGACACGTGGAAAAAACGTACAAAACAAGAGATTGGAGACATCAAGATTTTGGACGAATTTTTGAAGAATTTTCAAATTTTCTGATAGGAGGTCCCAGATAAGGTCAAAAACTACATACTCAGATCTCCACCAAACATTGCAGGGATACATTGGATGTCAAGACACGTGGAAAAAACGTACAAAACAAGAGATTGGAGACATCAAGATTTTCGACGAATTTTTGAAGAATTTTCAAATTTTCAGATAGGAGGTTCCAGATAAGGTCAAAAACTACATACTCAGATCTTCACCAAACGTTGCAGGGATACTTTGCATGTCAAGACACGTGGAAAAAACGTACAAAACAAGAGATTGGAGACATCAAGATTTTCGACGAATTTTTGAAGAATTTTCAAATTTTCAGATAGGAGGTTCCAGATAAGGTCAAAAACTACATACTCAGATCTTCACCAAACGTTGCAGGGATACTTTGCATGTCAAGACACGTGGAAAAAACGTACAAAACAAAAGATTGAAGACATCAAGATTTTCGACGAATTTTTTAAGAATTTTCAAATTTTCAGATGGGAGGTTCCAGATAAGGTCAAAAACGACATACTCAGATCTTCACCAAACTTTGCATGGATACATTGGATGTCAAGACACGTGGAAAAAACGTACAAAACAAGAGATTGGAGACATCAAGATTTTGGACGAATTTTTTAAGAATTCTCAAATTTTCAGAAAGGAGGTTCCATATAAGGTCAAAAACTACATACTCAGATCTTCACCAAACTTTGCAGGGATACTTTGGATGTCAAGACACGTGGAAAAAACGTACAAAACAAGAGATTGGGGTCATCAAGATTTTGGACGAATTTTTTAAGAATTTTCAAATTTTCAGATGGGAGGTTCAATATAAGGTCAAAAACTACATACTCAGATCTTCACCAAACTTTGCATGGATACATTGGATGTCAAGACACGTGGAAAAAACATACAAAACATAGGATTCGGAACATCAAGATTTTGGTCGAATTTTTTAAGAATTTTCAAATTTTCAGATAGGAGGTTCCATATAAGGTCAAAAACTACATACTCAGATCTTCACCAAACATTGCAGGAATACATTGGATGTCAAGACACGTGGAAAAAACGTACAAAACAAGAGATTGGGGTCATCAAGATTTTGCACGGATTTTTTAGGAATTTTCAAATTTTCAGATGGGAGGTTCCAGATAAGGTCAAAAACTACATACTCAGATCTTCACCAAACTTTGCAGGGATACATTGGATGTCAAGACACGTGGAAAAAACGTACAAAACAAGAGATTGGAGACATCAAGATTTTGGACGAATTTTTTAAGAATTTTCAAATTTTCAGATAGGAGGTTCCATATAAGGTCAAAAACTACATACTCAGATCTTCACCAAACTTTGCATGGATACATTATGTGTCAAGACACGTGGAAAAAACGTACAAAACAAAAGATTGGAGACATCAAGATTTTGGTCGAATTTTTTAAGAATTTTCAAATTTTCAGATGGGAGGTTCCAGATAAGGTCAAAAACTACATACTCAGATCTTCACCAAACTTTGCAGGGATACATTGGATGTCAAGACACGTGGAAAAAACGTACAAAAAAGAGATTGGAGACATCAAGATTTTGGACGAATTTTTTAACAATTTTCAAATTTTCAGAAAGGATGTTCCAGATAAGGTCAAAAACGACATACTCAGATCTTCACCAAACTTTGCAGGGATACATTGGATATCAAGACACGTGGAAAAAACGTACAAAACAAGAGATTGGAGACATCAAGATTTTGGACGAATTTTTTAAGAATTTTCAAATTTTCAGATAGGAGGTTCCAGATAAGGTCAAAAACTACATACTCAGATCTTCACCAAACTTTGCAGGGATACATTGGATGTCAAGACACGTGGAAAAAACGTACAAAACAAGAGATTGGGGTCATCAAGATTTTGGACGGATTTTTTAGGAATTTTCAAATTTTCAGATGGGAGGTTCCAGATAAGGTCAAAAACTACATACTCAGATCTTCACCAAACATTGCAGGGATACATTGGATGTCAAGACACGTGGAAAAAACGTACAAAACAAGAGATTGGAGACATCAAAATTTTGGACGAATTTTTTAAGAATTTTCAAATTTTCAGATAGGAGGTTCCAGATGAGGTCAAAAACTACATACTCAGATCTTCACCAAACTTTGCAGGAATACTTTGCATGTCAAGACACGTGGAAAAAACGTACAAAACAAGAGATCGGAGACATCAAGATTTTCGACGAATTTTTTAAGAATTTTCAAATTTTCATATGGGAGGTTCCAGATAAGGTCAAAAACGACATACTCAGATCTTCACCAAACTTTGCATGGATACATTGGATGTCAAGACACGTGGAAAAAACATACAAAACATAGGATTGGTGACATCAAGATTTTGGACGAATTTTTTAAGAATTTTCAAATTTTCAGATAGGAGGTTCCATATAAGGTCAAAAACTACATACTCAGATCTTCACCAAACTTTGCAGGGATACATTGGATGTCAAGACACGTGGAAAAAACGTACAAAACAAGAGATTGGAGACATCAAGATTATGGACGAATTTTTTGAGAATTTTCAAATTTTCAGAAAGGAGGTTCCATATAAGGTCAAAAACTACATACTCAGATCTTCACCAAACTTTGCAGGGATACATTGGATGTCAAGACACGTGGAAAAAACGTACAAAACAAGAGATTGGAGACATCAAGATTTTCGACGAATTTTTTAAGAATTTTCAAATTTTCAGAAAGGATGTTCCAGATAAGGTCAAAAACGACATACTCAGATCTTCACCAAACTTTGCAGGGATACATTGGAGGTCGAGACACGTGGAAAAAACGTACAAAACAAGAGATTGGAGACATCAAGATTTTGGACGAATTTTTGAAGAATTTTCAAATTTTCTGATAGGAGGTCCCAGATAAGGTCAAAAACTACATACTCAGATCTCCACCAAACATTGCAGGGATACATTGGATGTCAAGACACGTGGAAAAAACGTACAAAACAAGAGATTGGAGACATCAAGATTTTCGACGAATTTTTGAAGAATTTTCAAATTTTCAGATAGGAGGTTCCAGATAAGGTCAAAAACTACATACTCAGATCTTCACCAAACGTTGCAGGGATACTTTGCATGTCAAGACACGTGGAAAAAACGTACAAAACAAGAGATTGGAGACATCAAGATTTTCGACGAATTTTTTAAGAATTTTCAAATTTTCAGATGGGAGGTTCCAGATAAGGTCAAAAACGACATACTCAGATCTTCACCAAACTTTGCATGGATACATTGGATGTCAAGACACGTGGAAAAAACGTACAAAACAAGAGATTGGGGTCATCAAGATTTTGCACGGATTTTTTAGGAATTTTCAAATTTTCAGATGGGAGGTTCCAGATAAGGTCAAAAACTACATACTCAGATCTTCACCAAACTTTGCAGGGATACATTGGATGTCAAGACACGTGGAAAAAACGTACAAAACAAGAGATTGGAGACATCAAGATTTTGGACGAATTTTTTAAGAATTTTCAAATTTTCAGATAGGAGGTTCCATATAAGGTCAAAAACTACATACTCAGATCTTCACCAAACTTTGCAGGGATACATTGGATGTCAAGACACGTGGAAAAAACGTACAAAACAAGAGATTGGAGACATCAAGATTTTCGACGAATTTTTTAAGAATTTTCAAATTTTCAGAAAGGATGTTCCAGATAAGGTCAAAAACGACATACTCAGATCTTCACCAAACTTTGCAGGGATACATTGGAGGTCGAGACACGTGGAAAAAACGTACAAAACAAGAGATTGGAGACATCAAGATTTTGGACGAATTTTTGAAGAATTTTCAAATTTTCTGATAGGAGGTCCCAGATAAGGTCAAAAACTACATACTCAGATCTCCACCAAACATTGCAGGGATACATTGGATGTCAAGACACGTGGAAAAAACGTACAAAACAAGAGATTGGAGACATCAAGATTTTCGACGAATTTTTGAAGAATTTTCAAATTTTCAGATAGGAGGTTCCAGATAAGGTCAAAAACTACATACTCAGATCTTCACCAAACGTTGCAGGGATACTTTGCATGTCAAGACACGTGGAAAAAACGTACAAAACAAGAGATTGGAGACATCAAGATTTTCGACGAATTTTTTAAGAATTTTCAAATTTTCAGATGGGAGGTTCCAGATAAGGTCAAAAACGACATACTCAGATCTTCACCAAACTTTGCATGGATACATTGGATGTCAAGACACGTGGAAAAAACGTACAAAACAAGAGATTGGGGTCATCAAGATTTTGCACGGATTTTTTAGGAATTTTCAAATTTTCAGATGGGAGGTTCCAGATAAGGTCAAAAACTACATACTCAGATCTTCACCAAACTTTGCAGGGATACATTGGATGTCAAGACACGTGGAAAAAACGTACAAAACAAGAGATTGGAGACATCAAGATTTTGGACGAATTTTTTAAGAATTTTCAAATTTTCAGATAGGAGGTTCCATATAAGGTCAAAAACTACATACTCAGATCTTCACCAAACTTTGCATGGATACATTATGTGTCAAGACACGTGGAAAAAACGTACAAAACAAAAGATTGGAGACATCAAGATTTTGGTCGAATTTTTTAAGAATTTTCAAATTTTCAGATGGGAGGTTCCAGATAAGGTCAAAAACTACATACTCAGATCTTCACCAAACTTTGCAGGGATACATTGGATGTCAAGACACGTGGAAAAAACGTACAAAAAAGAGATTGGAGACATCAAGATTTTGGACGAATTTTTTAACAATTTTCAAATTTTCAGAAAGGATGTTCCAGATAAGGTCAAAAACGACATACTCAGATCTTCACCAAACTTTGCAGGGATACATTGGATATCAAGACACGTGGAAAAAACGTACAAAACAAGAGATTGGAGACATCAAGATTTTGGACGAATTTTTTAAGAATTTTCAAATTTTCAGATTGGAGGTTCCAGATAAGGTCAAAAACGACATACTCAGATCTTCACCAAACTTTGCTGGGATACATTGGATGTCAAGACACGTGGAAAAAACGTACAAAACAAGAGATTGGGGTCATCAAGATTTTGGACGGATTTTTTAGGAATTTTCAAATTTTCAGATGGGAGGTTCCAGATAAGGTCAAAAACTACATACTCAGATCTTCACCAAACATTGCAGGGATACATTGGATGTCAAGACACGTGGAAAAAACGTACAAAACAAGAGATTGGAGACATCAAAATTTTGGACGAATTTTTTAAGAATTTTCAAATTTTCAGATAGGAGGTTCCAGATGAGGTCAAAAACTACATACTCAGATCTTCACCAAACTTTGCAGGAATACTTTGCATGTCAAGACACGTGGAAAAAACGTACAAAACAAGAGATCGGAGACATCAAGATTTTCGACGAATTTTTTAAGAATTTTCAAATTTTCAGATGGGAGGTTCCAGATAAGGTCAAAAACGACATACTCAGATCTTCACCAAACTTTGCATGGATACATTGGATGTCAAGACACGTGGAAAAAACATACAAAACATAGGATTGGTGACATCAAGATTATGGACGAATTTTTTGAGAATTTTCAAATTTTCAGAAAAGAGGTTCCATATAAGGTCAAAAACTACATACTCAGATCTTCACCAAACTTTGCAGGGATACATTGGATGTCAAGACACGTGGAAAAAACGTACAAAACAAGAGATTGGAGACATCAAGATTTTCGACGAATTTTTTAAGAATTTTCAAATTTTCAGAAAGGATGTTCCAGATAAGGTCAAAAACGACATACTCAGATCTTCACCAAACTTTGCAGGGATACATTGGAGGTCGAGACACGTGGAAAAAACGTACAAAACAAGAGATTGGAGACATCAAGATTTTGGACGAATTTTTGAAGAATTTTCAAATTTTCTGATAGGAGGTCCCAGATAAGGTCAAAAACTACATACTCAGATCTCCACCAAACATTGCAGGGATACATTGGATGTCAAGACACGTGGAAAAAACGTACAAAACAAGAGATTGGAGACATCAAGATTTTCGACGAATTTTTGAAGAATTTTCAAATTTTCAGATAGGAGGTTCCAGATAAGGTCAAAAACTACATACTCAGATCTTCACCAAACGTTGCAGGGATACTTTGCATGTCAAGACACGTGGAAAAAACGTACAAAACAAGAGATTGGAGACATCAAGATTTTCGACGAATTTTTTAAGAATTTTCAAATTTTCAGATGGGAGGTTCCAGATAAGGTCAAAAACGACATACTCAGATCTTCACCAAACTTTGCATGGATACATTGGATGTCAAGACACTTGGAAAAAACGTAGAAAACAAGAGATTGGGGTCATCAAGATTTTGCACGGATTTTTTAGGAATTTTCAAATTTTCAGATGGGAGGTTCCAGATAAGGTCAAAAACTACATACTCAGATCTTCACCAAACTTTGCAGGGATACATTGGATGTCAAGACACGTGGAAAAAACGTACAAAACAAGAGATTGGAGACATCAAGATTTTGGACGAATTTTTTAAGAATTTTCAAATTTTCAGATAGGAGGTTCCATATAAGGTCAAAAACTACATACTCAGATCTTCACCAAACTTTGCATGGATACATTATGTGTCAAGACACGTGGAAAAAACGTACAAAACAAAAGATTGGAGACATCAAGATTTTGGTCGAATTTTTTAAGAATTTTCAAATTTTCAGATGGGAGGTTCCAGATAAGGTCAAAAACTACATACTCAGATCTTCACCAAACTTTGCAGGGATACATTGGATGTCAAGACACGTGGAAAAAACGTACAAAAAAGAGATTGGAGACATCAAGATTTTGGACGAATTTTTTAACAATTTTCAAATTTTCAGAAAGGATGTTCCAGATAAGGTCAAAAACGACATACTCAGATCTTCACCAAACTTTGCAGGGGTACATTGGATATCAAGACACGTGGAAAAAACGTACAAAACAAGAGATTGGAGACATCAAGATTTTGGACGAATTTTTTAAGAATTTTCAAATTTTCAGATAGGAGGTTCCAGATAAGGTCAAAAACTACATACTCAGATCTTCACCAAACTTTGCAGGGATACATTGGATGTCAAGACACGTGGAAAAAACGTACAAAACAAGAGATTGGGGTCATCAAGATTTTGGACGGATTTTTTAGGAATTTTCAAATTTTCAGATGGGAGGTTCCAGATAAGGTCAAAAACTACATACTCAGATCTTCACCAAACATTGCAGTTATACATTGGATGTCAAGACACGTGGAAAAAACGTACAAAACAAGAGATTGGAGACATCAAAATTTTGGACAAATTTTTTAAGAATTTTCAAATTTTCAGATAGGAGGTTCCAGATGAGGTCAAAAACTACATACTCAGATCTTCACCAAACTTTGCAGGAATACTTTGCATGTCAAGACACGTGGAAAAAACGTACAAAACAAGAGATCGGAGACATCAAGATTTTCGACGAATTTTTTAAGAATTTTCAAATTTTCAGATGGGAGGTTCCAGATAAGGTCAAAAACGACATACTCAGATCTTCACCAAACTTTGCATGGATACATTGGATGTCAAGACACGTGGAAAAAACATACAAAACATAGGATTGGTGACATCAAGATTTTGGACGAATTTTTTAAGAATTTTCAAATTTTCAGATAGGAGGTTCCATATAAGGTCAAAAACTACATACTCAGATCTTCACCAAACTTTGCAGGGATACATTGGAGGTCGAGACACGTGGAAAAAAAGTACAAAACAAGAGATTGGGGTCATCAAGATTTTGGACGGATTTTTTAGGAATTTTCAAATTTTCAGATGGGAGGTTCCAGATAAGGTCAAAAACTACATACTCAGATCTTCACCAAACATTGCAGGGATACATTGGATGTCAAGACACGTGGAAAAAACGTACAAAACAAGAGATTGGAGACATCAAGATTTTGGACGAATTTTTTAAGAATTTTCAAATTTTCAGATAGGAGGTTCCAGATGAGGTCAAAAACTACATACTCAGATCTTCACCAAACTTTGCAGGAATACTTTGCATGTCAAGACACGTGGAAAAAACGTACAAAACAAGAGATCGGAGACATCAAGATTTTCGACGAATTTTTTAAGAATTTTCAAATTTTCAGATGGGAGGTTCCAGATAAGGTCAAAAACGACATACTCAGATCTTCACCAAACTTTGCAGGGATCCATTGGAGGTCGAGACACGTGGAAAAAACGTACAAAACAAGAGATTGGAGACATCAAGATTTTGGACGAATTTTTTAAGAATTTTCAAATTTTCAGATAGGAGGTTCCATATAAGGTCAAAAACTACATACTCAGATCTTCACCAAACTTTGCAGGGATACATTGGATGTCAAGACACGTGGAAAAAACGTACAAAACAAGAGATTGGAGACATCAAGATTTTCGACGAATTTTTTAAGAATTTTCAAATTTTCAGAAAGGATGTTCCAGATAAGGTCAAAAACGACATACTCAGATCTTCACCAAACTTTGCAGGGATCCATTGGAGGTCGAGACACGTGGAAAAAACGTACAAAACAAGAGATTGGAGACATCAAGATTTTGGACGAATTTTTGAAGAATTTTCAAATTTTCAGATAGGAGGTTCCAGATAAGGTCTAAAACTACATACTCAGATCTCCACCAAACATTGCAGGAATACATTGGATGTCAAGACACGTGGAAAAAACGTACAAAACAAGAGATTGGAGACATCAAGATTTTCGACGAATTTTTGAAGAATTTTCAAATTTTCAGATAGGAGGTTCCAGATAAGGTCAAAAACTACATACTCAGATCTTCACCAAACGTTGCAGGGATACTTTGCATGTCAAGACACGTGGAAAAAACGTACAAAACAAAAGATTGGAGACATCAAGATTTTCGACGAATTTTTTAAGAATTTTCAAATTTTCAGATGGGAGGTTCCAGATAAGGTCAAAAACGACATACTCAGATCTTCACCAAACTTTGCATGGATACATTGGATGTCAAGACACGTGGAAAAAACGTACAAAACAAGAGATTGGAGACATCAAGATTTTGGACGAATTTTTTAAGAATTCTCAAATTTTCAGAAAGGAGGTTCCATATAAGGTCAAAAACTACATACTCAGATCTTCACCAAACTTTGCAGGGATACTTTGGATGTCAAGACACGTGGAAAAAACGTACAAAACAAGAGATTGGGGTCATCAAGATTTTGGACGAATTTTTTAAGAATTTTCAAATTTTCAGATGGGAGGTTCAATATAAGGTCAAAAACTACATACTCAGATCTTCACCAAACTTTGCATGGATACATTGGATGTCAAGACACGTGGAAAAAACATACAAAACATAGGATTCGGAACATCAAGATTTTGGTCGAATTTTTTAAGAATTTTCAAATTTTCAGATAGGAGGTTCCATATAAGGTCAAAAACTACATACTCAGATCTTCACCAAACATTGCAGGAATACATTGGATGTCAAGACACGTGGAAAAAACGTACAAAACAAGAGATTGGGGTCATCAAGATTTTGCACGGATTTTTTTGGAATTTTCAAATTTTCAGATGGGAGGTTCCAGATAAGGTCAAAAACTACATACTCAGATCTTCACCAAACTTTGCAGGGATACATTGGATGTCAAGAAACGTGGAAAAAACGTACAAAACAAGAGATTGGAGACATCAAGATTTTGGACGAATTTTTTAAGAATTTTCAAATTTTCAGATAGGAGGTTCCATATAAGGTCAAAAACTACATACTCAGATCTTCACCAAACTTTGCATGGATACATTATGTGTCAAGACACGTGGAAAAAACGTACAAAACAAAAGATTGGAGACATCAAGATTTTGGTCGAATTTTTTAAGAATTTTCAAATTTTCAGATGGGAGGTTCCAGATAAGGTCAAAAACTACATACTCAGATCTTCACCAAACTTTGCAGGGATACATTGGATGTCAAGACACGTGGAAAAAACGTACAAAACAAGAGATTGGAGACATCAAGATTTTGGACGAATTTTTTAAGAATTTTTAAATTTTCAGATAGGAGGTTCCATATAAGGTCAAAAACTACATACTCAGATCTTCACCAAACTTTGCATGGATACATTATGTGTCAAGACACGTGGAAAAAACGTACAAAACAAGAGATTGGAGACATCAAGATATTGGTCGAATTTTTTAAGAATTTTCAAATTTTCAGATGGGAGGTTCCAGATAAGGTCAAAAACTACATACTCAGATCTTCACCAAACTTTGCAGGGATACATTGGATGTCAAGACACGTGGAAAAAACGTACAAAACAAGAGATAGGAGACATCAAGATTTTGGACGAATTTTTTAACAATTTTCAAATTTTCAGAAAGGATGTTCCAGATAAGGTCAAAAACAACATACTCAGATCTTCACCAAACTTTGCAGGGATACATTGGATATCAAGACACGTGGAAAAAACGTACAAAACAAGAGATTGGAGACATCAAGATTTTGGACGAATTTTTTAAGAATTTTCAAATTTTCAGATAGGAGGTTCCAGATAAGGTCAAAAACGACATACTCAGATCTTCACCAAACTTTGCATGGATACATTATGTGTCAAGACACGTGGAAAAAACGTACAAAACAAAAGATTGGAGACATCAAGATTTTGGTCGAATTTTTTAAGAATTTTCAAATTTTCAGATGGGAGGTTCCAGATAAGGTCAAAAACTACATACTCAGATCTTCACCAAACTTTGCAGGGATACATTGGATGTCAAGACACGTGGAAAAAACGTACAAAAAAGAGATTGGAGACATCAAGATTTTGGACGAATTTTTTAACAATTTTCAAATTTTCAGAAAGGATGTTCCAGATAAGGTCAAAAACGACATACTCAGATCTTCACCAAACTTTGCAGGGATACATTGGATATCAAGACACGTGGAAAAAACGTACAAAACAAGAGATTGGAGACATCAAGATTTTGGACGAATTTTTTAAGAATTTTCAAATTTTCAGATAGGAGGTTCCAGATAAGGTCAAAAACTACATACTCAGATCTTCACCAAACTTTGCAGGGATACATTGGATGTCAAGACACGTGGAAAAAAAGTACAAAACAAGAGATTGGGGTCATCAAGATTTTGGACGGATTTTTTAGGAATTTTCAAATTTTCAGATGGGAGGTTCCATATAAGGTCAAAAACTACATACTCAGATCTTCACCAAACTTTGCAGGGATACATTGGATGTCAAGACACGTTAAAAAAACGTACAAAACAAGAGATTGGAGACATCAAGATTTTCGACGAATTTTTTAAGAATTTTCAAATTTTCAGAAAGGATGTTCCAGATAAAGTCAAAAACGACATACTCAGATCTTCACCAAACTTTGCAGGGATACATTGGAGGTCGAGACACGTGGAAAAAACGTACAAAACAAGAGATTGGAGACATCAAGATTTTGGACGAATTTTTGAAGAATTTTCAAATTTTCTGATAGGAGGTCCCAGATAAGGTCAAAAACTACATACTCAGATCTCCACCAAACATTGCAGGGATACATTGGATGTCAAGACACGTGGAAAAAACGTACAAAACAAGAGATTGGAGACATCAAGATTTTCGACGAATTTTTGAAGAATTTTCAAATTTTCAGATAGGAGGTTCCAGATAAGGTCAAAAACTACATACTCAGATCTTCACCAAACTTTGCAGGGATACTTTGCATGTCAAGACACGTGGAAAAAACGTACAAAACAAGAGATTGGGGTCATCAAGATTTTGGACGAATTTTTTAAGATTTTTCAAATTTTCAGATGGGAGGTTCAATATAAGGTCAAAAACTACATACTCAGATCTTCACCAAACTTTGCATGGATACATTGGATGTCAAGACACGTGGAAAAAACATACAAAACATAGGATTCGGAACATCAAGATTTTGGTCGAATTTTTTAAGAATTTTCAAATTTTCAGATAGGAGGTTGCATATAAGGTCAAAAACTACATACTCAGATCTTCACCAAACATTGCAGGAATACATTGGATGTCAAGACACGTGGAAAAAACGTACAAAACAAGAGATTGGGGTCATCAAGATTTTGCACGGATTTTTTTGGAATTTTCAAATTTTCAGATGGGAGGTTCCAGATAAGGTCAAAAACTACATACTCAGATCTTCACCAAACTTTGCAGGGATACATTGGATGTCAAGACACGTGGAAAAAACGTACAAAACAAGAGATTGGAGACATCAAGATTTTGGACGAATTTTTTAAGAATTTTCAAATTTTCAGATAGGAGGTTCCATATAAGGTCAAAAACTACATACTCAGATCTTCACCAAACTTTGCATGGATACATTATGTGTCAAGACACGTGGAAAAAACGTACAAAACAAAAGATTGGAGACATCAAGATTTTGGTCGAATTTTTTAAGAATTTTCAAATTTTCAGATGGGAGGTTCCAGATAAGGTCAAAAACTACATACTCAGATCTTCACCAAACTTTGCAGGGATACATTGGATGTCAAGACACGTGGAAAAAACGTACAAAACAAGAGATTGGAGACATCAAGATTTTGGACGAATTTTTTAAGAATTTTTAAATTTTCAGATAGGAGGTTCCATATAAGGTCAAAAACTACATACTCAGATCTTCACCAAACTTTGCATGGATACATTATGTGTCAAGACACGTGGAAAAAACGTACAAAACAAGAGATTGGAGACATCAAGATATTGGTCGAATTTTTTAAGAATTTTCAAATTTTCAGATGGGAGGTTCCAGATAAGGTCAAAAACTACATACTCAGATCTTCACCAAACTTTGCAGGGATACATTGGATGTCAAGACACGTGGAAAAAACGTACAAAACAAGAGATAGGAGACATCAAGATTTTGGACGAATTTTTTAACAATTTTCAAATTTTCAGAAAGGATGTTCCAGATAAGGTCAAAAACAACATACTCAGATCTTCACCAAACTTTGCAGGGATACATTGGATATCAAGACACGTGGAAAAAACGTACAAAACAAGAGATTGGAGACATCAAGATTTTGGACGAATTTTTTAAGAATTTTCAAATTTTCAGATAGGAGGTTCCAGATAAGGTCAAAAACGACATACTCAGATCTTCACCAAACTTTGCATGGATACATTATGTGTCAAGACACGTGGAAAAAACGTACAAAACAAAAGATTGGAGACATCAAGATTTTGGTCGAATTTTTTAAGAATTTTCAAATTTTCAGATGGGAGGTTCCAGATAAGGTCAAAAACGACATACTCAGATCTTCACCAAACTTTGCATGGATACATTGGATGTCAAGACACGTGGAAAAAACATACAAAACATAGGATTGGTGACATCAAGATTTTGGACGAATTTTTTAAGAATTTTCAAATTTTCAGATAGGAGGTTCCATATAAGGTCAAAAACTACATACTCAGATCTTCACCAAACTTTGCAGGGATACATTGGAGGTCGAGACACGTGGAAAAAAAGTACAAAACAAGAGATTGGGGTCATCAAGATTTTGGACGGATTTTTTAGGAATTTTCAAATTTTCAGATGGGAGGTTCCAGATAAGGTCAAAAACTACATACTCAGATCTTCACCAAACATTGCAGGGATACATTGGATGTCAAGACACGTGGAAAAAACGTACAAAACAAGAGATTGGAGACATCAAGATTTTGGACGAATTTTTTAAGAATTTTCAAATTTTCAGATAGGAGGTTCCAGATGAGGTCAAAAACTACATACTCAGATCTTCACCAAACTTTGCAGGAATACTTTGCATGTCAAGACACGTTGAAAAAACGTACAAAACAAGAGATCGGAGACATCAAGATTTTCGACGAATTTTTTAAGAATTTTCAAATTTTCAGATGGGAGGTTCCAGATAAGGTCAAAAACGACATACTCAGATCTTCACCAAACTTTGCAGGGATCCATTGGAGGTCGAGACACGTGGAAAAAACGTACAAAACAAGAGATTGGAGACATCAAGATTTTGGACGAATTTTTTAAGAATTTTCAAATTTTCAGATAGGAGGTTCCATATAAGGTCAAAAACTACATACTCAGATCTTCACCAAACTTTGCAGGGATACATTGGATGTCAAGACACGTGGAAAAAACGTACAAAACAAGAGATTGGAGACATCAAGATTTTCGACGAATTTTTTAAGAATTTTCAAATTTTCAGAAAGGATGTTCCAGATAAGGTCAAAAACGACATACTCAGATCTTCACCAAACTTTGCAGGGATCCATTGGAGGTCGAGACACGTGGAAAAAACGTACAAAACAAGAGATTGGAGACATCAAGATTTTGGACGAATTTTTGAAGAATTTTCAAATTTTCAGATAGGAGGTTCCAGATAAGGTCTAAAACTACATACTCAGATCTCCACCAAACATTGCAGGAATACATTGGATGTCAAGACACGTGGAAAAAACGTACAAAACAAGAGATTGGAGACATCAAGATTTTCGACGAATTTTTGAAGAATTTTCAAATTTTCAGATAGGAGGTTCCAGATAAGGTCAAAAACTACATACTCAGATCTTCACCAAACGTTGCAGGGATACTTTGCATGTCAAGACACGTGGAAAAAACGTACAAAACAAAAGATTGGAGACATCAAGATTTTCGACGAATTTTTTAAGAATTTTCAAATTTTCAGATGGGAGGTTCCAGATAAGGTCAAAAACGACATACTCAGATCTTCACCAAACTTTGCATGGATACATTGGATGTCAAGACACGTGGAAAAAACGTACAAAACAAGAGATTGGAGACATCAAGATTTTGGACGAATTTTTTAAGAATTCTCAAATTTTCAGAAAGGAGGTTCCATATAAGGTCAAAAACTACATACTCAGATCTTCACCAAACTTTGCAGGGATACTTTGGATGTCAAGACACGTGGAAAAAACGTACAAAACAAGAGATTGGGGTCATCAAGATTTTGGACGAATTTTTTAAGAATTTTCAAATTTTCAGATGGGAGGTTCAATATAAGGTCAAAAACTACATACTCAGATCTTCACCAAACTTTGCATGGATACATTGGATGTCAAGACACGTGGAAAAAACATACAAAACATAGGATTCGGAACATCAAGATTTTGGTCGAATTTTTTAAGAATTTTCAAATTTTCAGATAGGAGGTTCCATATAAGGTCAAAAACTACATACTCAGATCTTCACCAAACATTGCAGGAATACATTGGATGTCAAGACACGTGGAAAAAACGTACAAAACAAGAGATTGGGGTCATCAAGATTTTGCACGGATTTTTTTGGAATTTTCAAATTTTCAGATAGGAGGTTCCAGATAAGGTCAAAAACTACATACTCAGATCTTCACCAAACTTTGCAGGGATACATTGGATGTCAAGACACGTGGAAAAAACGTACAAAACAAGAGATTGGAGACATCAAGATTTTGGACGAATTTTTTAAGAATTTTCAAATTTTCAGATAGGAGGTTCCATATAAGGTCAAAAACTACATACTCAGATCTTCACCAAACTTTGCATGGATACATTATGTGTCAAGACACGTGGAAAAAACGTACAAAACAAAAGATTGGAGACATCAAGATTTTGGTCGAATTTTTTAAGAATTTTCAAATTTTCAGATGGGAGGTTCCAGATAAGGTCAAAAACTACATACTCAGATCTTCACCAAACTTTGCAGGGATACATTGGATGTCAAGACACGTGGAAAAAACGTACAAAACAAGAGATTGGAGACATCAAGATTTTGGACGAATTTTTTAAGAATTTTTAAATTTTCAGATAGGAGGTTCCATATAAGGTCAAAAACTACATACTCAGATCTTCACCAAACTTTGCATGGATACATTATGTGTCAAGACACGTGGAAAAAACGTACAAAACAAGAGATTGGAGACATCAAGATATTGGTCGAATTTTTTAAGAATTTTCAAATTTTCAGATGGGAGGTTCCAGATAAGGTCAAAAACTACATACTCAGATCTTCACCAAACTTTGCAGGGATACATTGGATGTCAAGACACGTGGAAAAAACGTACAAAACAAGAGATAGGAGACATCAAGATTTTGGACGAATTTTTTAACAATTTTCAAATTTTCAGAAAGGATGTTCCAGATAAGGTCAAAAACAACATACTCAGATCTTCACCAAACTTTGCAGGGATACATTGGATATCAAGACACGTGGAAAAAACGTACAAAACAAGAGATTGGAGACATCAAGATTTTGGACGAATTTTTTAAGAATTTTCAAATTTTCAGATAGGAGGTTCCAGATAAGATCAAAAACTACATACTCAGATCTTCACCAAACTTTGCAGGGATACATTGGATGTCAAGACACGTGGAAAAAAAGTACAAAACAAGAGATTGGGGTCATCAAGATTTTGGACGGATTTTTTAGGAATTTTCAAATTTTCAGATGGGAGGTTCCATATAAGGTCAAAAACTACATACTCAGATCTTCACCAAACTTTGCAGGGATACATTGGATGTCAAGACACGTTAAAAAAACGTACAAAACAAGAGATTGGAGACATCAAGATTTTCGACGAATTTTTTAAGAATTTTCAAATTTTCAGAAAGGATGTTCCAGATAAAGTCAAAAACGACATACTCAGATCTTCACCAAACTTTGCAGGGATACATTGGAGGTCGAGACACGTGGAAAAAACGTACAAAACAAGAGATTGGAGACATCAAGATTTTGGACGAATTTTTGAAGAATTTTCAAATTTTCTGATAGGAGGTCCCAGATAAGGTCAAAAACTACATACTCAGATCTCCACCAAACATTGCAGGGATACATTGGATGTCAAGACACGTGGAAAAAACGTACAAAACAAGAGATTGGAGACATCAAGATTTTCGACGAATTTTTGAAGAATTTTCAAATTTTCAGATAGGAGGTTCCAGATAAGGTCAAAAACTACATACTCAGATCTTCACCAAACTTTGCAGGGATACTTTGCATGTCAAGACACGTGGAAAAAACGTACAAAACAAGAGATTGGGGTCATCAAGATTTTGGACGAATTTTTTAAGATTTTTCAAATTTTCAGATGGGAGGTTCAATATAAGGTCAAAAACTACATACTCAGATCTTCACCAAACTTTGCATGGATACATTGGATGTCAAGACACGTGGAAAAAACATACAAAACATAGGATTCGGAACATCAAGATTTTGGTCGAATTTTTTAAGAATTTTCAAATTTTCAGATAGGAGGTTGCATATAAGGTCAAAAACTACATACTCAGATCTTCACCAAACATTGCAGGAATACATTGGATGTCAAGACACGTGGAAAAAACGTACAAAACAAGAGATTGGGGTCATCAAGATTTTGCACGGATTTTTTTGGAATTTTCAAATTTTCAGATGGGAGGTTCCAGATAAGGTCAAAAACTACATACTCAGATCTTCACCAAACTTTGCAGGGATACATTGGATGTCAAGACACGTGGAAAAAACGTACAAAACAAGAGATTGGAGACATCAAGATTTTGGACGAATTTTTTAAGAATTTTCAAATTTTCAGATAGGAGGTTCCATATAAGGTCAAAAACTACATACTCAGATCTTCACCAAACTTTGCATGGATACATTATGTGTCAAGACACGTGGAAAAAACGTACAAAACAAAAGATTGGAGACATCAAGATTTTGGTCGAATTTTTTAAGAATTTTCAAATTTTCAGATGGGAGGTTCCAGATAAGGTAAAAAACTACATACTCAGATCTTCACCAAACTTTGCAGGGATACATTGGATGTCAAGACACGTGGAAAAAACGTACAAAACAAGAGATTGGAGACATCAAGATTTTGGACGAATTTTTTAAGAATTCTCAAATTTTCAGAAAGGAGGTTCCATATAAGGTCAAAAACTACATACTCAGATCTTCACCAAACTTTGCATGGATACATTATGTGTCAAGACACGTGGAAAAAACGTACAAAACAAGAGATTGGAGACATCAAGATATTGGTCGAATTTTTTAAGAATTTTCAAATTTTCAGATGGGAGGTTCCAGATAAGGTCAAAAACTACATACTCAGATCTTCACCAAACTTTGCAGGGATACATTGGATGTCAAGACACGTGGAAAAAACGTACAAAACAAGAGATAGGAGACATCAAGATTTTGGACGAATTTTTTAACAATTTTCAAATTTTCAGAAAGGATGTTCCAGATAAGGTCAAAAACAACATACTCAGATCTTCACCAAACTTTGCAGGGATACATTGGATATCAAGACACGTGGAAAAAACGTACAAAACAAGAGATTGGAGACATCAAGATTTTGGACGAATTTTTTAAGAATTTTCAAATTTTCAGATAGGAGGTTCCAGATAAGGTCAAAAACGACATACTCAGATCTTCACCAAACTTTGCATGGATACATTATGTGTCAAGACACGTGGAAAAAACGTACAAAACAAAAGATTGGAGACATCAAGATTTTGGTCGAATTTTTTAAGAATTTTCAAATTTTCAGATGGGAGGTTCCAGATAAGGTCAAAAACTACATACTCAGATCTTCACCAAACTTTGCAGGGATACATTGGATGTCAAGACACGTGGAAAAAACGTACAAAAAAGAGATTGGAGACATCAAGATTTTGGACGAATTTTTTAACAATTTTCAAATTTTCAGAAAGGATGTTCCAGATAAGGTCAAAAACGACATACTCAGATCTTCACCAAACTTTGCAGGGATACATTGGATATCAAGACACGTGGAAAAAACGTACAAAACAAGAGATTGGAGACATCAAGATTTTGGACGAATTTTTTAAGAATTTTCAAATTTTCAGATAGGAGGTTCCAGATAAGGTCAAAAACTACATACTCAGATCTTCACCAAACTTTGCAGGGATACATTGGATGTCAAGACACGTGGAAAAAACGTACAAAACAAGAGATTGGGGTCATCAAGATTTTGGACGGATTTTTTAGGAATTTTCAAATTTTCAGATGGGAGGTTCCAGATAAGGTCAAAAACTACATACTCAGATCTTCACCAAACATTGCAGGGATACATTGGATGTCAAGACACGTGGAAAAAACGTACAAAACAAGAGATTGGAGACATCAATATTTTGGACGAATTTTTAAAGAATTTTCAAATTTTCAGATAGGAGGTTCCAGATGAGGTCAAAAACTACATAGTCAGATCTTCACCAAACTTTGCAGGAATACTTTGCATGTCAAGACACGTGGAAAAAACGTACAAAACAAGAGATCGGAGACATCAAGATTTTCGACGAATTTTTTAAGAATTTTCAAATTTTCAGATGGGAGGTTAAAGATAAGGTCAAAAACGACATACTCAGATCTTCACCAAACTTTGCATGGATACATTGGATGTCAAGACACGTGGAAAAAACATACAAAACATAGGATTGGTGACATCAAGATTTTGGACGAATTTTTTAAGAATTTTCAAATTTTCAGATAGGAGGTTCCATATAAGGTCAAAAACTACATACTCAGATCTTCACCAAACTTTGCAGGGATACATTGGATGTCAAGACACGTGGAAAAAACGTACAAAACAAGAGATTGGAGACATCAAGATTTTCGACGAATTTTTTAAGAATTTTCAAATTTTCAGAAAGGATGTTCCAGATAAGGTCAAAAACGACATACTCAGATCTTCACCAAACTTTGCAGGGATACATTGGAGGTCGAGACACGTGGAAAAAACGTACAAAACAAGAGATTGGAGACATCAAGATTTTGGACGAATTTTTGAAGAATTTTCAAATTTTCAGATAGGAGGTTCCAGATAAGGTCAAAAACTACATACTCAGATCTCAACCAAACATTGCAGGGATACATTGGATGTCAAGACACGTGGAAAAAACGTACAAAACAAGAGATTGGAGACATCAAGATTTTCGACGAATTTTTTAAGAATTTTCAAATTTTCAGATAGGAGGTTCCAGATAAGGTCATAAACTACATACTCAGATCTTCACCAAACGTTGCAGGGATACTTTGCATGTCAAGACACGTGGAAAAAACGTACAAAACAAGAGATTGGAGACATCAAGATTTTCGACGAATTTTTTAAGAATTTTCAAATTTTCAGATGGGAGGTTCCAGATAAGGTCAAAAACGACATACTCAGATCTTCACCAAACTTTGCATGGATACATTGGATGTCAAGACACGTGGAAAAAACGTACAAAACAAGAGATTGGAGACATCAAGATTTTGGACGAATTTTTTAAGAATTCTCAAATTTTCAGAAAGGAGGTTCCATATAAGGTCAAAAACTACAAACTCAGATCTTCACCAAACTTTGCAGGGATACATTGGATGTCAAGACACGTGGAAAAAACGTACAAAACAAGAGATTGGGGTCATCAAGATTTTGGACGAATTTTTTAAGAATTTTCAAATTTTCAGAAAGGAGGTTCCATATAAGGTCAAAAACTACATACTCAGATCTTCACCAAACTTTGCAGGGATACATTGAATGTCAAGACACGTGGAAAAAACGTACAAAACAAGAGATTGGGGTCATCAAGATTTTGGACGGATTTTTTAGGAATTTTCAAATTTTCAGATGGGAGGTTCCAGATAAGGTCAAAAACTACATACTCAGATCTTCACCAAACTTTGCAGGGATACATTGGATGTCAAGACACGTGGAAAAAACGTACAAAACAAGAGATTGGAGACATCAAGATTTTGGACGAATTTTTTAAGAATTTTTAAATTTTCAGATAGGAGGTTCCATATAAGGTCAAAAACTACATACTCAGATCTTCACCAAACTTTGCATGGATACATTATGTGTCAAGACACGTGGAAAAAACGTACAAAACAAGAGATTGGAGACATCAAGATATTGGTCGAATTTTTTAAGAATTTTCAAATTTTCAGATGGGAGGTTCCAGATAAGGTCAAAAACTACATACTCAGATCTTCACCAAACTTTGCAGGCATACATTGGATGTCAAGACACGTGGAAAAAACGTACAAAACAAGAGATAGGAGACATCAAGATTTTGGACGAATTTTTTAACAATTTTCAAATTTTCAGAAAGGATGTTCCAGATAAGGTCAAAAACGACATACTCAGATCTTCACCAAACTTTGCAGGGATACATTGGATATCAAGACACGTGGAAAAAACGTACAAAACAAGAGATTGGAGACATCAAGATTTTGGACGAATTTTTTAAGAATTTTCAAATTTTCAGATAGGAGGTTCCAGATAAGATCAAAAACTACATACTCAGATCTTCACCAAACTTTGCAGGGATACATTGGATGTCAAGACACGTGGAAAAAACGTACAAAACAAGAGATTGGGGTCATCAAGATTTTGGACGGATTTTTTAGGAATTTTCAAATTTTCAGATGGGAGGTTCCAGATAAGGTCAAAAACTACATACTCAGATCTTCACCAAACATTGCAGGGATACATTGGATGTCAAGACACGTGGAAAAAACGTACAAAACAAGAGATTGGAGACATCAAGATTTTGGACGAATTTTTTAAGAATTTTCAAATTTTCAGATAGGAGGTTCCAGATGAGGTCAAAAACTACATACTCAGATCTTCACCAAACTTTGCAGGAATACTTTGCATGTCAAGACACGTGGAAAAAACGTACAAAACAAGAGATCGGAGACATCAAGATTTTCGACGAATTTTTTAAGATTTTCAAATTTTCAGGTGGGAGGTTCCAGATAAGGTCAAAAACGACATACTCAGATCTTCACCAAACTTTGCAGGGATCCATTGGAGGTCGAGACACGTGGAAAAAACGTACAAAACAAGAGATTGGAGACATCAAGATTTTGGACGAATTTTTTAAGAATTTTCAAATTTTCAGATAGGAGGTTCCATATAAGGTCAAAAACTACATACTCAGATCTTCACCAAACTTTGCAGGAATACTTTGCATGTCAAGACACGTGGAAAAAACGTACAAAACAAGAGATCGGAGACATCAAGATTTTCGACGAATTTTTTAAGAATTTTCAAATTTTCAGATGGGAGGTTCCAGATAAGGTCAAAAACGACATACTCAGATCTTCACCAAACTTTGCAGGGATCCATTGGAGGTCGAGACACGTGGAAAAAACGTACAAAACAAGAGATTGGAGACATCAAGATTTTGGACGAATTTTTTAAGAATTTTCAAATTTTCAGATAGGAGGTTCCATATAAGGTCAAAAACTACATACTCAGATCTTCACCAAACTTTGCAGGGATACATTGGATGTCAAGACACGTGGAAAAAACGTACAAAACAAGAGATTGGAGACATCAAGATTTTGGACGAATTTTTTAAGAATTTTCAAATTTTCAGAAAGGATGATCCAGATAAGGTCAAAAACGACATACTCAGATCTTCACCAAACTTTGCAGGGATCCATTGGAGGTCGAGACACGTGGAAAAAACGTACAAAACAAGAGATTGGAGACATCAAGATTTTGGACGAATTTTTGAAGAATTTTCAAATTTTCAGATAGGAGGTTCCAGATAAGGTCTAAAACTACATACTCAGATCTCCACCAAACATTGCAGGAATACATTGGATGTCAAGACACGTGGAAAAAACGTACAAAACAAGAGATTGGAGACATCAAGATTTTGGACGAATTTTTTAAGAATTTTCAAATTTTCAGATAGGAGGTTCCAGATAAGATCAAAAACTACATACTCAGATCTTCACCAAACTTTGCAGGGATACATTGGATATCAAGACACGTGGAAAAAACGTACAAAACAAGAGATTGGAGACATCAAGATTTTGGACGAATTTTTTAAGAATTTTCAAATTTTCAGATAGGAGGTTCCAGATAAGATCAAAAACTACATACTCAGATCTTCACCAAACTTTGCATGGATACATTGGATGTCAAGACACGTGGAAAAAAAGTACAAAACAAGAGATTGGGGTCATCAAGATTTTGGACGGATTTTTTAGGAATTTTCAAATTTTCAGATGGGAGGTTCCAGATAAGGTCAAAAACTACATACTCAGATCTTCACCAAACATTGCAGGGATACATTGGATGTCAAGACACGTGGAAAAAACGTACAAAACAAGAGATTGGAGACATCAAGATTTTGGACGAATTTTTTAAGAATTTTCAAATTTTCAGATAGGAGGTTCCAGATGAGGTCAAAAACTACATACTCAGATCTTCACCAAACTTTGCAGGAATACTCTGCATGTCAAGACACGTGGAAAAAACGTACAAAACAAGAGATCGGAGACATCAAGATTTTCGACGAATTTTTTAAGAATTTTCAAATTTTCAGATGGGAGGTTCCAGATAAGGTCAAAAACGACATACTCAGATCTTCACCAAACTTTGCAGGGATCCATTGGAGGTCGAGACACGTGGAAAAAACGTACAAAACAAGAGATTGGAGACATCAAGATTTTGGACGAATTTTTTAAGAATTTTCAAATTTTCAGATAGGAGGTTCCATATAAGGTCAAAAACTACATACTCAGATCTTCACCAAACTTTGCAGGGATACATTGGATGTCAAGACACGTGGAAAAAACGTACAAAACAAGAGATTGGAGACATCAAGATTTTCGACGAATTTTTTAAGAATTTTCAAATTTTCAGAAAGGATGTTCCAGATAAGGTCAAAAACGACATACTCAGATCTTCACCAAACTTTGCAGGGATCCATTGGAGGTCGAGACACGTGGAAAAAACGTACAAAACAAGAGATTGGAGACATCAAGATTTTGGACGAATTTTTGAAGAATTTTCAAATTTTCAGATAGGAGGTTCCAGATAAGGTCTAAAACTACATACTCAGATCTCCACCAAACATTGCAGGAATACATTGGATGTCAAGACACGTGGAAAAAACGTACAAAACAAGAGATTGGAGACATCAAGATTTTCGACGAATTTTTGAAGAATTTTCAAATTTTCAGATAGGAGGTTCCAGATAAGGTCAAAAACTACATACTCAGATCTTCACCAAACGTTGCAGGGATACTTTGCATGTCAAGACACGTGGAAAAAACGTACAAAACAAAAGATTGGAGACATCAAGATTTTCGACGAATTTTTTAAGAATTTTCAAATTTTCAGATGGGAGGTTCCAGATAAGGTCAAAAACGACATACTCAGATCTTCACCAAACTTTGCATGGATACATTGGATGTCAAGACACGTGGAAAAAACGTACAAAACAAGAGATTGGAGACATCAAGATTTTGGACGAATTTTTTAAGAATTCTCAAATTTTCAGAAAGGAGGTTCCATATAAGGTCAAAAACTACATACTCAGATCTTCACCAAACTTTGCAGGGATACTTTGGATGTCAAGACACGTGGAAAAAACATACAAAACATAGGATTCGGAACATCAAGATTTTGGTCGAATTTTTTAAGAATTTTCAAATTTTCAGATAGGAGGTTCCATATAAGGTCAAAAACTACATACTCAGATCTTCACCAAACATTGCAGGAATACATTGGATGTCAAGACACGTGGAAAAAACGTACAAAACAAGAGATTGGGGTCATCAAGATTTTGCACGGATTTTTTAGGAATTTTCAAATTTTCAGATGGGAGGTTCCAGATAAGGTCAAAAACTACATACTCAGATCTTCACCAAACTTTGCAGGGATACATTGGATGTCAAGACACGTGGAAAAAACGTACAAAACAAGAGATTGGAGACATCAAGATTTTGGACGAATTTTTTAAGAATTTTCAAATTTTCAGATAGGAGGTTCCATATAAGGTCAAAAACTACATACTCAGATCTTCACCAAACTTGGCATGGATACATTATGTGTCAAGACACGTGGAAAAAACGTACAAAACAAAAGATTGGAGACATCAAGATTTTGGTCGAATTTTTTAAGAATTTTCAAATTTTCAGATGGGAGGTTCCAGATAAGGTCAAAAACTACATACTCAGATCTTCACCAAACTTTGCAGGGATACATTGGATGTCAAGACACGTGGAAAAAACGTACAAAACAAGAGATTGGAGACATCAAGATTTTGGACGAATTTTTTAAGAATTTTTAAATTTTCAGATAGGAGGTTCCATATAAGGTCAAAAACTACATACTCAGATCTTCACCAAACTTTGCATGGATACATTATGTGTCAAGACACGTGGAAAAAACGTACAAAACAAGAGATTGGAGACATCAAGATATTGGTCGAATTTTTTAAGAATTTTCAAATTTTCAGATGGGAGGTTCCAGATAAGGTCAAAAACTACATACTCAGATCTTCACCAAACTTTGCAGGGATACATTGGATATCAAGACACGTGGAAAAAACGTACAAAACAAGAGATTGGAGACATCAAGATTTTGGACGAATTTTTTAAGAATTTTCAAATTTTCAGATAGGAGGTTCCAGATAAGATCAAAAACTACATACTCAGATCTTCACCAAACTTTGCAGGGATACATTGGATGTCAAGACACGTGGAAAAAAAGTACAAAACAAGAGATTGGGGTCATCAAGATTTTGGACGGATTTTTTAGGAATTTTCAAATTTTCAGATGGGAGGTTCCAGATAAGGTCAAAAACTACATACTCAGATCTTCACCAAACATTGCAGGGATACATTGGATGTCAAGACACGTGGAAAAAACGTACAAAACAAGAGATTGGAGACATCAAGATTTTGGACGAATTTTTTAAGAATTTTCAAATTTTCAGATAGGAGGTTCCAGATGAGGTCAAAAACTACATACTCAGATCTTCACCAAACTTTGCAGGAATACCTTGCATGTCAAGACACGTGGAAAAAACGTACAAAACAAGAGATCGGAGACATCAAGATTTTCGACGAATTTTTTAAGAATTTTCAAATTTTCAGATGGGAGGTTCCAGATAAGGTCAAAAACGACATACTCAGATCTTCACCAAACTTTGCAGGGATCCATTGGAGGTCGAGACACGTGGAAAAAACGTACAAAACAAGAGATTGGAGACATCAAGATTTTGGACGAATTTTTTAAGAATTTTCAAATTTTCAGATAGGAGGTTCCATATAAGGTCAAAAACTACATACTCAGATCTTCACCAAACTTTGCAGGGATACATTGGATGTCAAGACACGTGGAAAAAACGTACAAAACAAGAGATTGGAGACATCAAGATTTTCGACGAATTTTTTAAGAATTTTCAAATTTTCAGAAAGGATGTTCCAGATAAGGTCAAAAACGACATACTCAGATCTTCACCAAACTTTGCAGGGATCCATTGGAGGTCGAGACACGTGGAAAAAACGTACAAAACAAGAGATTGGAGACATCAAGATTTTGGACGAATTTTTGAAGAATTTTCAAATTTTCAGATAGGAGGTTCCAGATAAGGTCTAAAACTACATACTCAGATCTCCACCAAACATTGCAGGAATACATTGGATGTCAAGACACGTGGAAAAAACGTACAAAACAAGAGATTGGAGACATCAAGATTTTCGACGAATTTTTGAAGAATTTTCAAATTTTCAGATAGGAGGTTCCAGATAAGGTCAAAAACTACATACTCAGATCTTCACCAAACGTTGCAGGGATACTTTGCATGTCAAGACACGTGGAAAAAACGTACAAAACAAAAGATTGGAGACATCAAGATTTTCGACGAATTTTTTAAGAATTTTAAAATTTTCAGATGGGAGGTTCCAGATAAGGTCAAAAACGACATACTCAGATCTTCACCAAACTTTGCATGGATACATTGGATGTCAAGACACGTGGAAAAAACGTACAAAACAAGAGATTGGAGACATCAAGATTTTGGACGAATTTTTTAAGAATTCTCAAATTTTCAGAAAGGAGGTTCCATATAAGGTCAAAAACTACATACTCAGATCTTCACCAAACTTTGCAGGGATACTTTGGATGTCAAGACACGTGGAAAAAACGTACAAAACAAGAGATTGGGGTCATCAAGATTTTGGACGAATTTTTTAAGAATTTTCAAATTTTCAGATGGGAGGTTCAATATAAGGTCAAAAACTACATACTCAGATCTTCACCAAACATTGCAGGAATACATTGGATGTCAAGACACGTGGAAAAAACGTACAAAACAAGAGATTGGGGTCATCAAGATTTTGCACGGATTTTTTAGGAATTTTCAAATTTTCAGATGGGAGGTTCCAGATAAGGTCAAAAACTACATACTCAGATCTTCACCAAACTTTGCAGGGATACATTGGATGTCAAGACACGTGGAAAAAACGTACAAAACAAGAGATTGGAGACATCAAGATTTTGGACGAATTTTTTAAGAATTTTCAAATTTTCAGATAGGAGGTTCCATATAAGGTCAAAAACTACATACTCAGATCTTCACCAAACTTGGCATGGATACATTATGTGTCAAGACACGTGGAAAAAACGTACAAAACAAAAGATTGGAGACATCAAGATTTTGGTCGAATTTTTTAAGAATTTTCAAATTTTCAGATGGGAGGTTCCAGATAAGGTCAAAAACTACATACTCAGATCTTCACCAAACTTTGCAGGGATACATTGGATGTCAAGACACGTGGAAAAAACGTACAAAACAAGAGATTGGAGACATCAAGATTTTGGACGAATTTTTTAAGAATTTTTAAATTTTCAGATAGGAGGTTCCATATAAGGTCAAAAACTACATACTCAGATCTTCACCAAACTTTGCATGGATACATTATGTGTCAAGACACGTGGAAAAAACGTACAAAACAAGAGATTGGAGACATCAAGATATTGGTCGAATTTTTTAAGAATTTTCAAATTTTCAGATGGGAGGTTCCAGATAAGGTCAAAAACTACATACTCAGATCTTCACCAAACTTTGCAGGGATACATTGGATGTCAAGACACGTGGAAAAAACGTACAAAACAAGAGATAGGAGACATCAAGATTTTGGACGAATTTTTTAACAATTTTCAAATTTTCAGAAAGGATGTTCCAGATAAGGTCAAAAACAACATACTCAGATCTTCACCAAACTTTGCAGGGATACATTGGATATCAAGACACGTGGAAAAAACGTACAAAACAAGAGATTGGAGACATCAAGATTTTGGACGAATTTTTTAAGAATTTTCAAATTTTCAGATAGGAGGTTCCAGATAAGATCAAAAACTACATACTCAGATCTTCACCAAACTTTGCAGGGATACATTGGATGTCAAGACACGTGGAAAAAAAGTACAAAACAAGAGATTGGGGTCATCAAGATTTTGGACGGATTTTTTAGGAATTTTCAAATTTTCAGATGGGAGGTTCCAGATAAGGTCAAAAACTACATACTCAGATCTTCACCAAACATTGCAGGGATACATTGGATGTCAAGACACGTGGAAAAAACGTACAAAACAAGAGATTGGAGACATCAAGATTTTGGACGAATTTTTTAAGAATTTTCAAATTTTCAGATAGGAGGTTCCAGATGAGGTCAAAAACTACATACTCAGATCTTCACCAAACTTTGCAGGAATACCTTGCATGTCAAGACACGTGGAAAAAACGTACAAAACAAGAGATCGGAGACATCAAGATTTTCGACGAATTTTTTAAGAATTTTCAAATTTTCAGATGGGAGGTTCCAGATAAGGTCAAAAACGACATACTCAGATCTTCACCAAACTTTGCAGGGATCCATTGGAGGTCGAGACACGTGGAAAAAACGTACAAAACAAGAGATTGGAGACATCAAGATTTTGGACGAATTTTTTAAGAATTTTCAAATTTTCAGATAGGAGGTTCCATATAAGGTCAAAAACTACATACTCAGATCTTCACCAAACTTTGCAGGGATACATTGGATGTCAAGACACGTGGAAAAAACGTACAAAACAAGAGATTGGAGACATCAAGATTTTCGACGAATTTTTTAAGAATTTTCAAATTTTCAGAAAGGATGTTCCAGATAAGGTCAAAAACGACATACTCAGATCTTCACCAAACTTTGCAGGGATCCATTGGAGGTCGAGACACGTGGAAAAAACGTACAAAACAAGAGATTGGAGACATCAAGATTTTGGACGAATTTTTGAAGAATTTTCAAATTTTCAGATAGGAGGTTCCAGATAAGGTCTAAAACTACATACTCAGATCTCCACCAAACATTGCAGGAATACATTGGATGTCAAGACACGTGGAAAAAACGTACAAAACAAGAGATTGGAGACATCAAGATTTTCGACGAATTTTTGAAGAATTTTCAAATTTTCAGATAGGAGGTTCCAGATAAGGTCAAAAACTACATACTCAGATCTTCACCAAACGTTGCAGGGATACTTTGCATGTCAAGACACGTGGAAAAAACGTACAAAACAAAAGATTGGAGACATCAAGATTTTCGACGAATTTTTTAAGAATTTTAAAATTTTCAGATGGGAGGTTCCAGATAAGGTCAAAAACGACATACTCAGATCTTCACCAAACTTTGCATGGATACATTGGATGTCAAGACACGTGGAAAAAACGTACAAAACAAGAGATTGGAGACATCAAGATTTTGGACGAATTTTTTAAGAATTCTCAAATTTTCAGAAAGGAGGTTCCATATAAGGTCAAAAACTACATACTCAGATCTTCACCAAACTTTGCAGGGATACTTTGGATGTCAAGACACGTGGAAAAAACATACAAAACATAGGATTCGGAACATCAAGATTTTGGTCGAATTTTTTAAGAATTTTCAAATTTTCAGATAGGAGGTTCCATATAAGGTCAAAAACTACATACTCAGATCTTCACCAAACATTGCAGGAATACATTGGATGTCAAGACACGTGGAAAAAACGTACAAAACAAGAGATTGGGGTCATCAAGATTTTGCACGGATTTTTTAGGAATTTTCAAATTTTCAGATGGGAGGTTCCAGATAAGGTCAAAAACTACATACTCAGATCTTCACCAAACTTTGCAGGGATACATTGAATGTCAAGACACGTGGAAAAAACGTACAAAACAAGAGATTGGGGTCATCAAGATTTTGGACGGATTTTTTAGGAATTTTCAAATTTTCAGATAGGAGGTTCCATATAAGGTCAAAAACTACATACTCAGATCTTCACCAAACATTGCAGGAATACATTGGATGTCAAGACACGTGGAAAAAACGTACAAAACAAGAGATTGGGGTCATCAAGATTTTGCACGGATTTTTTAGGAATTTTCAAATTTTCAGATGGGAGGTTCCAGATAAGGTCAAAAACTACATACTCAGATCTTCACCAAACTTTGCAGGGATACATTGAATGTCAAGACACGTGGAAAAAACGTACAAAACAAGAGATTGGGGTCATCAAGATTTTGGACGGATTTTTTAGGAATTTTCAAATTTTCAGATGGGTGGTTCCAGATAAGGTCAAAAACTACATACTCAGATCTTCACCAAACTTTGCAGGGATACATTGGATGTCAAGACACGTGGAAAAAACGTACAAAACAAGAGATTGGAGACATCAAGATTTTGGACGAATTTTTTAAGAATTTTTAAATTTTCAGATAGGAGGTTCCATATAAGGTCAAAAACTACATACTCAGATCTTCACCAAACTTTGCATGGATACATTATGTGTCAAGACACGTGGAAAAAACGTACAAAACAAGAGATTGGAGACATCAAGATATTGGTCGAATTTTTTAAGAATTTTCAAATTTTCAGATGGGAGGTTCCAGATAAGGTCAAAAACTACATACTCAGATCTTCACCAAACTTTGCAGGGATACATTGGATGTCAAGACACGTGGAAAAAACGTACAAAACAAGAGATAGGAGACATCAAGATTTTGGACGAATTTTTTAACAATTTTCAAATTTTTAGAAAGGATGTTCCAGATAAGGTCAAAAACGACATACTCAGATCTTCACCAAACTTTGCAGGGATACATTGGATATCAAGACACGTGGAAAAAACGTACAAAACAAGAGATTGGAGACATCAAGATTTTGGACGAATTTTTTAAGAATTTTCAAATTTTCAGATAGGAGGTTCCAGATAAGATCAAAAACTACATACTCAGATCTTCACCAAACTTTGCAGGGATACATTGGATGTCAAGACACGTGGAAAAAACGTACAAAACAAGAGATTGGGGTCATCAAGATTTTGGACGGATTTTTTAGGAATTTTCAAATTTTCAGATGGGAGGTTCCAGATAAGGTCAAAAACTACATACTCAGATCTTCACCAAACATTGCAGGGATACATTGGATGTCAAGACACGTGGAAAAAACGTACAAAACAAGAGATTGGAGACATCAAGATTTTGGACGAATTTTTTAAGAATTTTCAAATTTTCAGATAGGAGGTTCCAGATGAGGTCAAAAACTACATACTCAGATCTTCACCAAACTTTGCAGGAATACTTTGCATGTCAAGACACGTGGAAAAAACGTACAAAACAAGAGATCGGAGACATCAAGATTTTCGACGAATTTTTTAAGAATTTTCAAATTTTCAGGTGGGAGGTTCCAGATAAGGTCAAAAACGACATACTCAGATCTTCACCAAACTTTGCAGGGATCCATTGGAGGTCGAGACACGTGGAAAAAACGTACAAAACAAGAGATTGGAGACATCAAGATTTTGGACGAATTTTTTAAGAATTTTCAAATTTTCAGATAGGAGGTTCCATATAAGGTCAAAAACTACATACTCAGATCTTCACCAAACTTTGCAGGAATACTTTGCATGTCAAGACACGTGGAAAAAACGTACAAAACAAGAGATCGGAGACATCAAGATTTTCGACGAATTTTTTAAGAATTTTCAAATTTTCAGATGGGAGGTTCCAGATAAGGTCAAAAACGACATACTCAGATCTTCACCAAACTTTGCAGGGATCCATTGGAGGTCGAGATACGTGGAAAAAACGTACAAAACAAGAGATTGGAGACATCAAGATTTTGGACGAATTTTTTAAGAATTTTCAAATTTTCAGATAGGAGGTTCCATATAAGGTCAAAAACTACATACTCAGATCTTCACCAAACTTTGCAGGGATACATTGGATGTCAAGACACGTGGAAAAAACGTACAAAACAAGAGATTGGAGACATCAAGATTTTCGACGAATTTTTTAAGAATTTTCAAATTTTCAGAAAGGATGTTCCAGATAAGGTCAAAAACGACATACTCAGATCTTCACCAAACTTTGCAGGGATCCATTGGAGGTCGAGACACGTGGAAAAAACGTACAAAACAAGAGATTGGAGACATCAAGATTTTGGACGAATTTTTTAAGAATTTTCAAATTTTCAGATAGGAGGTTCCAGATAAGGTCTAAAACTACATACTCAGATCTCCACCAAACATTGCAGGAATACATTGGATGTCAAGACACGTGGAAAAAACGTACAAAACAAGAGATTGGAGACATCAAGATTTTGGACGAATTTTTTAAGAATTTTCAAATTTTCAGATAGGAGGTTCCAGATAAGATCAAAAACTACATACTCAGATCTTCACCAAACTTTGCAGGGATACATTGGATATCAAGACACGTGGAAAAAACGTACAAAACAAGAGATTGGAGACATCAAGATTTTGGACGATTTTTTTAAGAATTTTCAAATTTTCAGATAGGAGGTTCCAGATAAGATCAAAAACTACATACTCAGATCTTCACCAAACTTTGCAGGGATACATTGGATGTCAAGACACGTGGAAAAAAAGTACAAAACAAGAGATTGGGGTCATCAAGATTTTGGACGGATTTTTTAGGAATTTTCAAATTTTCAGATGGGAGGTTCCAGATAAGGTCAAAAACTACATACTCAGATCTTCACCAAACATTGCATGGATACATTGGATGTCAAGACACGTGGAAAAAACGTACAAAACAAGAGATTGGAGACATCAAGATTTTGGACGAATTTTTTAAGAATTTTCAAATTTTCAGATAGGAGGTTCCAGATGAGGTCAAAAACTACATACTCAGATCTTCACCAAACTTTGCAGGAATACTTTGCATGTCAAGACACGTGGAAAAAACGTACAAAACAAGAGATCGGAGACATCAAGATTTTCGACGAATTTTTTAAGAATTTTCAAATTTTCAGATGGGAGGTTCCAGATAAGGTCAAAAACGACATACTCAGATCTTCACCAAACTTTGCAGGGATCCATTGGAGGTCGAGACACGTGGAAAAAACGTACAAAACAAGAGATTGGAGACATCAAGGTTTTGGACGAATTTTTTAAGAATTTTCAAATTTTCAGATAGGAGGTTCCATATAAGGTCAAAAACTACATACTCAGATCTTCACCAAACTTTGCAGGGATACATTGGATGTCAAGACACGTGGAAAAAACGTACAAAACAAGAGATTGGAGACATCAAGATTTTCGACGAATTTTTTAAGAATTTTCAAATTTTCAGAAAGGATGTTCCAGATAAGGTCAAAAACGACATACTCAGATCTTCACCAAACTTTGCAGGGATCCATTGGAGGTCGAGACACGTGGAAAAAACGTACAAAACAAGAGATTGGAGACATCAAGATTTTGGACGAATTTTTGAAGAATTTTCAAATTTTCAGATAGGAGGTTCCAGATAAGGTCTAAAACTACATACTCAGATCTCCACCAAACATTGCAGGAATACATTGGATGTCAAGACACGTGGAAAAAACGTACAAAACAAGAGATTGGAGACATCAAGATTTTCGACGAATTTTTGAAGAATTTTCAAATTTTCAGATAGGAGGTTCCAGATAAGGTCAAAAACTACATACTCAGATCTTCACCAAACGTTGCAGGGATACTTTGCATGTCAAGACACGTGGAAAAAACGTACAAAACAAAAGATTGGAGACATCAAGATTTTCGACGAATTTTTTAAGAATTTTCAAATTTTCAGATGGGAGGTTCCAGATAAGGTCAAAAACGACATACTCAGATCTTCACCAAACTTTGCACGGATACATTGGATGTCAAGACACGTGGAAAAAACGTACAAAACAAGAGATTGGAGACATCAAGATTTTGGACGAATTTTTTAAGAATTCTCAAATTTTCAGAAAGGAAGTTCCATATAAGGTCAAAAACTACATACTCAGATCTTCACCAAACTTTGCAGGGATACTTTGGATGTCAAGACACGTGGAAAAAACGTACAAAACAAGAGATTGGGGTCATCAAGATTTTGGACGAATTTTTTAAGAATTTTCAAATTTTCAGATGGGAGGTTCAATATAAGGTCAAAAACTACATACTCAGATCTTCACCAAACTTTGCATGGATACATTGGATGTCAAGACACGTGGAAAAAACATACAAAACATAGGATTCGGAACATCAAGATTTTGGTCGAATTTTTTAAGAATTTTCAAATTTTCAGATAGGAGGTTCCATATAAGGTCAAAAACTACATACTCAGATCTTCACCAAACATTGCAGGAATACATTGGATGTCAAGACACGTGGAAAAAACGTACAAAACAAGAGATTGGGGTCATCAAGATTTTGCACGGATTTTTTAGGAATTTTCAAATTTTCAGATGGGAGGTTCCAGATAAGGTCAAAAACTACATACTCAGATCTTCACCAAACTTTGCAGGGATACATTGGATGTCAAGACACGTGGAAAAAACGTACAAAACAAGAGATTGGAGACATCAAGATTTTGGACGAATTTTTTAAGAATTTTCAAATTTTCAGATAGGAGGTTCCATATAAGGTCAAAAACTACATACTCAGATCTTCACCAAACTTTGCATGGATACATTATGTGTCAAGACACGTGGAAAAAACGTACAAAACAAAAAATTGGAGACATCAAGATTTTGGTCGAATTTTTTAAGAATTTTCAAATTTTCAGATGGGAGGTTACAGATAAGGTCAAAAACTACATACTCAGATCTTCACCAAACTTTGCAGGGATACATTGGATGTCAAGACACGTGGAAAAAACGTACAAAAAAGAGATTGGAGACATCAAGATTTTGGACGAATTTTTTAACAATTTTCAAATTTTCAGAAAGGATGTTCCAGATAAGGTCAAAAACGACATACTCAGATCTTCACCAAACTTTGCAGGGATACATTGGATATCAAGACACGTGGAAAAAACGTACAAAACAAGAGATTGGAGACATCAAGATTTTGGACGAATTTTTTAAGAATTTTCAAATTTTCAGATAGGAGGTTCCAGATAAGGTCAAAAACTACATACTCAGATCTTCACCAAACTTTGCAGGGATACATTGGATGTCAAGACACGTGGAAAAAACGTACAAAACAAGAGATTGGGGTCATCAAGATTTTGGACGGATTTTTTAGGAATTTTCAAATTTTCAGATGGGAGGTTCCAGATAAGGTCAAAAACTACATACTCAGATCTTCACCAAACATTGCAGGGATACATTGGATGTCAAGACACGTGGAAAAAACGTACAAAACAAGAGATTGGAGACATCAAAATTTTGGACGAATTTTTTAAGAATTTTCAAATTTTCAGATAGGAGGTTCCAGATGAGGTCAAAAACTACATACTCAGATCTTCACCAAACTTTGCAGGAATACTTTGCATGTCAAGACACGTGGAAAAAACGTACAAAACAAGAGATCGGAGACATCAAGATTTTCGACGAATTTTTTAAGAATTTTCAAATTTTCAGATGGGAGGTTCCAGATAAGGTCAAAAACGACATACTCAGATCTTCACCAAACTTTGCATGGATACATTGGATGTCAAGACACGTGGAAAAAACATACAAAACATAGGATTGGTGACATCAAGATTTTGGACGAATTTTTTAAGAATTTTCAAATTTTCAGATAGGAGGTTCCATATAAGGTCAAAAACTACATACTCAGATCTTCACCAAACTTTGCAGGGATACATTGGATGTCAAGACACGTGGAAAAAACGTACAAAACAAGAGATTGGAGACATCAAGATTATGGACGAATTTTTTGAGAATTTTCAAATTTTCAGAAAGGAGGTTCCATATAAGGTCAAAAACTACATACTCAGATCTTCACCAAACTTTGCAGGGATACATTGGATGTCAAGACACGTGGAAAAAACGTACAAAACAAGAGATTGGAGACATCAAGATTTTCGACGAATTTTTTAAGAATTTTCAAATTTTCAGAAAGGATGTTCCAGATAAGGTCAAAAACGACATACTCAAATCTTCACCAAACTTTGCAGGGATACATTGGAGGTCGAGACACGTGGAAAAAACGTACAAAACAAGAGATTGGAGACATCAAGATTTTGGACGAATTTTTGAAGAATTTTCAAATTTTCTGATAGGAGGTCCCAGATAAGGTCAAAAACTACATACTCAGATCTCCACCAAACATTGCAGGGATACATTGGATGTCAAGACACGTGGAAAAAACGTACAAAACAAGAGATTGGAGACATCAAGATTTTCGACGAATTTTTGAAGAATTTTCAAATTTTCAGATAGGAGGTTCCAGATAAGGTCAAAAACTACATACTCAGATCTTCACCAAACGTTGCAGGGATACTTTGCATGTCAAGACACGTGGAAAAAACGTACAAAACAAGAGATTGGAGACATCAAGATTTTCGACGAATTTTTTAAGAATTTTCAAATTTTCAGATGGGAGGTTCCAGATAAGGTCAAAAACGACATACTCAGATCTTCACCAAACTTTGCATGGATACATTGGATGTCAAGACACGTGGAAAAAACGTACAAAACAAGAGATTGGGGTCATCAAGATTTTGCACGGATTTTTTAGGAATTTTCAAATTTTCAGATGGGAGGTTCCAGATAAGGTCAAAAACTACATACTCAGATCTTCACCAAACTTTGCAGGGATACATTGGATGTCAAGACACGTGGAAAAAACGTACAAAACAAGAGATTGGAGACATCAAGATTTTGGACGAATTTTTTAAGAATTTTCAAATTTTCAGATAGGAGGTTCCATATAAGGTCAAAAACTACATACTCAAATCTTCACCAAACTTTGCATGGATACATTATGTGTCAAGACACGTGGAAAAAACGTACAAAACAAAAGATTGGAGACATCAAGATTTTGGTCGAATTTTTTAAGAATTTTCAAATTTTCAGATGGGAGGTTCCAGATAAGGTCAAAAACTACATACTCAGATCTTCACCAAACTTTGCAGGGATACATTGGATGTAAAGACACGTGGAAAAAACATACAAAACATAGGATTGGTGACATCAAGATTTTGGACGAATTTTTTAAGAATTTTCAAATTTTCAGATAGGAGGTTCCATATAAGGTCAAAAACTACATACTCAGATCTTCACCAAACTTTGCAGGGATACATTGGATGTCAAGACACGTGGAAAAAACGTACAAAACAAGAGATTGGAGACATCAAGATTATGGACGAATTTTTTGAGAATTTTCAAATTTTCAGAAAGGAGGTTCCATATAAGGTCAAAAACTACATACTCAGATCTTCACCAAACTTTGCAGGGATACATTGGATGTCAAGACACGTGGAAAAAACGTACAAAACAAGAGATTGGAGACATTAAGATTTTCGACGAATTTTTTAAGAATTTTCAAATTTTCAGAAAGGATGTTCCAGATAAGGTCAAAAACGACATACTCAGATCTTCACCAAACTTTGCAGGGATACATTGGAGGTCGAGACACGTGGAAAAAACGTACAAAACAAGAGATTGGAGACATCAAGATTTTGGACGAATTTTTGAAGAATTTTCAAATTTTCTGATAGGAGGTCCCAGATAAGGTCAAAAACTACATACTCAGATCTCCACCAAACATTGCAGGGATACATTGGATGTCAAGACACGTGGAAAAAACGTACAAAACAAGAGATTGGAGACATCAAGATTTTCGACGAATTTTTGAAGAATTTTCAAATTTTCAGATAGGAGGTTCCAGATAAGGTCAAAAACTACATACTCAGATCTTCACCAAACGTTGCAGGGATACTTTGCATGTCAAGACACGTGGAAAAAACGTACAAAACAAGAGATTGGAGACATCAAGATTTTCGACGAATTTTTTAAGAATTTTCAAATTTTCAGATGGGAGGTTCCAGATAAGGTCAAAAACGACATACTCAGATCTTCACCAAACTTTGCATGGATACATTGGATGTCAAGACACGTGGAAAAAACGTACAAAACAAGAGATTGGGGTCATCAAGATTTTGCACGGATTTTTTAGGAATTTTCAAATTTTCAGATGGGAGGTTCCAGATAAGGTCAAAAACTACATACTCAGATCTTCACCAAACTTTGCAGGGATACATTGGATGTCAAGACACGTGGAAAAAACGTACAAAACAAGAGATTGGAGACATCAAGATTTTGGACGAATTTTTTAAGAATTTTCAAATTTTCAGATAGGAGGTTCCATATAAGGTCAAAAACTACATACTCAGATCTTCACCAAACTTTGCATGGATACATTATGTGTCAAGACACGTGGAAAAAACGTACAAAACAAAAGATTGGAGACATCAAGATTTTGGTCGAATTTTTTAAGAATTTTCAAATTTTCAGATGGGAGGTTCCAGATAAGGTCAAAAACTACATACTCAGATCTTCACCAAACTTTGCAGGGATACATTGGATGTCAAGACACGTGGAAAAACGTACAAAAAAGAGATTGGAGACATCAAGATTTTGGACGAATTTTTTAACAATTTTCAAATTTTCAGAAAGGATGTTCCAGATAAGGTCAAAAACGACATACTCAGATCTTCACCAAACTTTGCAGGGATACATTGGATATCAAGACACGTGGAAAAAACGTACAAAACAAGAGATTGGAGACATCAAGATTTTGGACGAATTTTTTAAGAATTTTCAAATTTTCAGATAGGAGGTTCCAGATAAGGTCAAAAACTACATACTCAGATCTTCACCAAACTTTGCAGGGATACATTGGATGTCAAGACACGTGGAAAAAACGTACAAAACAAGAGATTGGGGTCATCAAGATTTTGGACGGATTTTTTAGGAATTTTCAAATTTTCAGATGGGAGGTTCCAGATAAGGTCAAAAACTACATACTCAGATCTTCACCAAACATTGCAGGGATACATTGGATGTCAAGACACGTGGAAAAAACGTACAAAACAACAGATTGGAGACATCAAAATTTTGGACGAATTTTTTAAGAATTTTCAAATTTTCAGATAGGAGGTTCCAGATGAGGTCAAAAACTACATACTCAGATCTTCACCAAACTTTGCAGGAATACTTTGCATGTCAAGACACGTGGAAAAAACGTACAAAACAAGAGATTGGAGACATCAAGATTTTCGACGAATTTTTTAAGAATTTTCAAATTTTCAGAAAGGATGTTCCAGATAAGGTCAAAAACGACATACTCAGATCTCCACCAAACTTTGCAGGGATACATTGGAGGTCGAGACACGTGGAAAAAACGTACAAAACAAGATTTTGGAGACATCAAGATTTTGGACGAATTTTTGAAGAATTTTCAAATTTTCTGATAGGAGGTCCCAGATAAGGTCAAAAACTACATACTCAGATCTCCACCAAACATTGCAGGGATACATTGGATGTCAAGACACGTGGAAAAAACGTACAAAACAAGAGATTGGAGACATCAAGATTTTCGACGAATTTTTGAAGAATTTTCAAATTTTCAGATAGGAGGTTCCAGATAAGGTCAAAAACTACATACTCAGATCTTCACCAAACGTTGCAGGGATACTTTGCATGTCAAGACACGTGGAAAAAACGTACAAAACAAGAGATTGGAGACATCAAGATTTTCGACGAATTTTTTAAGAACTTTCAAATTTTCAGATGGGAGGTTCCAGATAAGGTCAAAAACGACATACTCAGATCTTCACCAAACTTTGCATGGATACATTGGATGTCAAGACACGTGGAAAAAACGTACAAAACAAGAGATTGGGGTCATCAAGATTTTGCACGGATTTTTTAGGAATTTTCAAATTTTCAGATGGGAGGTTCCAGATAAGGTCAAAAACTACATACTCAGATCTTCACCAAACTTTGCAGGGATACATTGGATGTCAAGACACGTGGAAAAAACGTACAAAACAAGAGATTGGAGACATCAAGATTTTGGTCGAATTTTTTAAGAATTTTCAAATTTTCAGATGGGAGGTTCCAGATAAGGTCAAAAACTACATACTCAGATCTTCACCTAACTTTGCAGGGATACATTGGATGTCAAGACACGTGGAAAAAACATACAAAACATAGGATTGGTGACATCAAGATTTTGGACGAATTTTTTAAGAATTTTCAAATTTTCAGATAGGAGGTTCCATATAAGGTCAAAAACTACATACTCAGATCTTCACCAAACTTTGCAGGGATATATTGGATGTCAAGACACGTGGAAAAAACGTACAAAACAAGAGATTGGAGACATCAAGATTATGGACGAATTTTTTGAGAATTTTCAAATTTTCAGAAAGGAGGTTCCATATAAGGTCAAAAACTACATACTCAGATCTTCACCAAACTTTGCAGGGACACATTGGATGTCAAGACACGTGGAAAAAACGTACAAAACAAGAGATTGGAGACATTAAGATTTTCGACGAATTTTTTAAGAATTTTCAAATTTTCAGAAAGGATGTTCCAGATAAGGTCAAAAACGACATACTCAGATCTTCACCAAACTTTGCAGGGATACATTGGAGGTCGAGACACGTGGAAAAAACGTACAAAACAAGAGATTGGAGACATCAAGATTTTGGACGAATTTTTGAAGAATTTTCAAATTTTCTGATAGGAGGTCCCAGATAAGGTCAAAAACTACATACTCAGATCTCCACCAAACATTGCAGGGATACATTGAATGTCAAGACACGTGGAAAAAACGTACAAAACAAGAGATTGGAGACATCAAGATTTTCGACGAATTTTTGAAGAATTTTCAAATTTTCAGATAGGAGGTTCCAGATAAGGTCAAAAACTACATACTCAGATCTTCACCAAACGTTGCAGGGATACTTTGCATGTCAAGACACGTGGAAAAAACGTACAAAACAAGAGATTGGAGACATCAAGATTTTCGACGAATTTTTTAAGAATTTTCAAATTTTCAGATGGGAGGTTCCAGATAAGGTCAAAAACGACATACTCAGATCTTCACCAAACTTTGCATGGATACATTGGATGTCAAGACACGTGGAAAAAACGTACAAAACAAGAGATTGGGGTCATCAAGATTTTGCACGGATTTTTTAGGAATTTTCAAATTTTCAGATGGGAGGTTCCAGATAAGGTCAAAAACTACATACTCAGATCTTCACCAAACTTTGCAGGGATACATTGGATGTCAAGACACGTGGAAAAAACGTACAAAACAAGAGATTGGAGACATCAAGATTTTGGACGAATTTTTTAAGAATTTTCAAATTTTCAGATAGGAGGTTCCATATAAGGTCAAAAACTACATACTCAGATCTTCACCAAACTTTGCATGGACACATTATGTGTCAAGACACGTGGAAAAAACGTACAAAACAAAAGATTGGAGACATCAAGATTTTGGTCGAATTTTTTAAGAATTTTCAAATTTTCAGATGGGAGGTTCCAGATAAGGTCAAAAACTACATACTCAGATCTTCACCAAACATTGCAGGGATACATTGGGTGTCAAGACACGTGGAAAAAACGTACAAAACAAGAGATTGGAGACATCAAAATTTTGGACGAATTTTTTAAGAATTTTCAAATTTTCAGATAGGAGGTTCCAGATGAGGTCAAAAACTACATACTCAGATCTTCACCAAACTTTGCAGGAATACTTTGCATGTCAAGACACGTGGAAAAAACGTACAAAACAAGAGATCGGAGACATCAAGATTTTCGACGAATTTTTTAAGAATTTTCAAATTTTCAGATGGGAGGTTCCAGATAAGGTCAAAAACGACATACTCAGATCTTCACCAAACTTTGCATGGATACATTGGATGTCAAGACACGTGGAAAAAACATACAAAACATAGGATTGGTGACATCAAGATTTTGGACGAATTTTTTAAGAATTTTCAAATTTTCAGATAGGAGGTTCCATATAAGGTCAAAAACTACATACTCAGATCTTCACCAAACTTTGCAGGGATACATTGGAGGTCGAGACACGTGGAAAAAAAGTACAAAACAAGAGATTGGGGTCATCAAGATTTTGGACGGATTTTTTAGGAATTTTCAAATTTTCAGATGGGAGGTTCCAGATAAGGTCAAAAACTACATACTCAGATCTTCACCAAACATTGCAGGGATACATTGGATGTCAAGACACGTGGAAAAAACGTACAAAACAAGAGATTGGAGACATCAAGATTTTGGACGAATTTTTTAAGAATTTTCAAATTTTCAGATAGGAGGTTCCAGATGAGGTCAAAAACTACATACTCAGATCTTCACCAAACTTTGCAGGAATACTTTGCATGTCAAGACACGTGGAAAAAACGTACAAAACAAGAGATCGGAGACATCAAGATTTTCGACGAATTTTTTAAGAATTTTCAAATTTTCAGATGGGAGGTTCCAGATAAGGTCAAAAACGACATACTCAGATCTTCACCAAACTTTGCAGGGATCCATTGGAGGTCGAGACACGTGGAAAAAACGTACAAAACAAGAGATTGGAGACATCAAGATTTTGGACGAATTTTTTAAGAATTTTCAAATTTTCAGATAGGAGGTTCCATATAAGGTCAAAAACTACATACTCAGATCTTCACCAAACTTTGCAGGGATACATTGGATGTCAAGACACGTGGAAAAAACGTACAAAACAAGAGATTGGAGACATCAAGATTTTCGACGAATTTTTTAAGAATTTTCAAATTTTCAGAAAGGATGTTCCAGATAAGGTCAAAAACGACATACTCAGATCTTCACCAAACTTTGCAGGGATCCATTGGAGGTCGAGACACGTGGAAAAAACGTACAAAACAAGAGATTGGAGACATCAAGATTTTGGACGAATTTTTGAAGAATTTTCAAATTTTCAGATAGGAGGTTCCAGATAAGGTCTAAAACTACATACTCAGATCTCCACCAAACATTGCATGGATACATTGGATGTCAAGACACGTGGAAAAAACGTACAAAACAAGAGATTGGAGACATCAAGATTTTCGACGAATTTTTGAAAAATTTTCAAATTTTCAGATAGGAGGTTCCAGATAAGGTCAAAAACTACATACTCAGATCTTCACCAAACGTTGCAGGGATACTTTGCATGTCAAGACACGTGGAAAAAACGTACAAAACAAAAGATTGGAGACATCAAGATTTTCGAAGAATTTTTTAAGAATTTTCAAATTTTCAGATTTGAGGTTCCAGATAAGGTCAAAAACGACATGCTCAGATCTTCACCAAACTTTGCATGGATACATTGGATGTCAAGACACGTGGAAAAAACGTACAAAACAAGAGATTGGAGACATCAAGATTTTGGACGAATTTTTTAAGAATTCTCAAATTTTCAGAAAGGAGGTTCCATATAAGGTCAAAAACTACATACTCAGATCTTCACCAAACTTTGCAGGGATACTTTGGATGTCAAGACACGTGGAAAAAACGTACAAAACAAGAGATTGGGGTCATCAAGATTTTGGACGAATTTTTTAAGAATTTTCAAATTTTCAGATGGGAGGTTCAATATAAGGTCAAAAACTACATACTCAGATCTTCACCAAACTTTGCATGGATACATTGGATGTCAAGACACGTGGAAAAAACATACAAAACATAGGATTCGGAACATCAAGATTTTGGTTGAATTTTTTAAGAATTTTCAAATTTTCAGATAGGAGGTTCCATATAAGGTCAAAAACTACATACTCAGATCTTCACCAAACATTGCAGGAATACATTGGATGTCAAGACACGTGGAAAAAACGTACAAAACAAGAGATTGGGTTCATCAAGATTTTGCACGGATTTTTTAGGAATTTTCAAATTTTCAGATGGGAGGTTCCAGATAAGGTCAAAAACTACATACTCAGATCTTCACCAAACTTTGCAGGGATACATTGGATGTCAAGACACGTGGAAAAAACGTACAAAACAAGAGATTGGAGACATCAAGATTTTGGACGAATTTTTTAAGAATTTTCAAATTTTCAGATAGGAGGTTCCATATAAGGTCAAAAACTACATACTCAGATCTTCACCAAACTTTGCATGGATACATTATGTGTCAAGACACGTGGAAAAAACGTACAAAACAAGAGATTGGAGACATCAAGATATTGGTCGAATTTTTTAAGAATTTTCAAATTTTCAGATGGGAGGTTCCAGATGTCAAAAACTACATACTCAGATCTTCACCAAACTTTGCAGGGATACATTGGATGTCAAGACACGTGGAAAAAACGTACAAAACAAGAGATAGGAGACATCAAGATTTTGGACGAATTTTTTAACAATTTTCAAATTTTCAGAAAGGATGTTCCAGATAAGGTCAAAAACAACATACTCAGATCTTCACCAAACTTTGCAGGGATACATTGGATATCAAGACACGTGGAAAAAACGTACAAAACAAGAGATTGGAGACATCAAGATTTTGGACGAATTTTTTAAGAATTTTCAAATTTTCAGATAGGAGGTTCCAGATAAGATCAAAAACTACATACTCAGATCTTCACCAAACTTTGCAGGGATACATTGGATGTCAAGACACGTGGAAAAAAAGTACAAAACAAGAGATTGGGGTCATCAAGATTTTGGACGGATTTTTTAGGAATTTTCAAATTTTCAGATGGGAGGTTCCATATAAGGTCAAAAACTACATACTCAGATCTTCACCAAACTTTGCAGGGATACATTGGAGGTCGAGACACGTGGAAAAAACGTACAAAACAAGAGATTGGAGACATCAAGATTTTGGACGAATTTTTAAAGAATTTTCAAATTTTCTGATAGGAGGTCCCAGATAAGGTCAAAAACTACATACTCAGATCTCCACCAAACATTGCAGGGATACATTGGATGTCAAGACACGTGGAAAAACGTACAAAACAAGAGATTGGAGACATCAAGATTTTCGACGAATTTTTGAAGAATTTTCAAATTTTCAGATAGGAGGTTCCAGATAAGGTCAAAAACTACATACTCAGATCTTCACCAAACGTTGCAGGGATACTTTGCATGTCAAGACACGTGGAAAAAACGTACAAAACAAGAGATTGGAGACATCAAGATTTTCGACGAATTTTTTTAGAATTTTCAAATTTTCAGATGGGAGGTTCCAGATAAGGTCAAAAACGACATACTCAGATCTTCACCAAACTTTGCATGGATACATTGGATGTCAAGACACGTGGAAAAAACGTACAAAACAAGAGATTGGGGTCATCAAGATTTTGCACGGATTTTTTAGGAATTTTCAAATTTTCAGATGGGAGGTTCCAGATAAGGTCAAAAACTACATACTCAGATCTTCACCAAACTTTGCAGGGATACATTGGATGTCAAGACACGTGGAAAAAACGTACAAAACAAGAGATTGGAGACATCAAGATTTTGGACGAATTTTTTAAGAATTTTCAAATTTTCAGATAGGAGGTTCCATATAAGGTCAAAAACTACATACTCAGATCTTCACCAAACTTTGCATGGATACATTATGTGTCAAGACACGTGGAAAAAACGTACAAAACAAAAGATTGGAGACATCAAGATTTTGGACGAATTTTTGAAGAATTTTCAAATTTTCAGATAGGAGGTTCCAGATAAGGTCTAAAACTACATACTCAGATCTCCACCAAACATTGCAGGAATACATTGGATGTCAAGACACGTGGAAAAAACGTACAAAACAAGAGATTGGAGACATCAAGATTTTCGACGAATTTTTGAAAAATTTTCAAATTTTCAGATAGGAGGTTCCAGATAAGGTCAAAAACTACATACTCAGATCTTCACCAAACGTTGCAGGGATACTTTGCATGTCAAGACACGTGGAAAAAACGTACAAAACAAAAGATTGGAGACATCAAGATTTTCGACGAATTTTTTAAGAATTTTCAAATTTTCAGATGGGAGGTTCCAGATAAGGTCAAAAACGACATACTCAGATCTTCACCAAACTTTGCATGGATACATTGGATGTCAAGACACGTGGAAAAAACGTACAAAACAAGAGATTGGAGACATCAAGATTTTGGACGAATTTTTTAAGAATTTTCAAATTTTCAGATGGGAGGTTCAATATAAGGTCAAAAACTACATACTCAGATCTTCACCAAACTTTGCATGGATACATTGGATGTCAAGACACGTGGAAAAAACATACAAAACATAGGATTCGGAACATCAAGATTTTGGTTGAATTTTTTAAGAATTTTCAAATTTTCAGATAGGAGGTTCCATATAAGGTCAAAAACTACATACTCAGATCTTCACCAAACATTGCAGGAATACATTGGATGTCAAGACACGTGGAAAAAACGTACAAAACAAGAGATTGGGGTCATCAAGATTTTGCACGGATTTTTTAGGAATTTTCAAATTTTCAGATGGGAGGTTCCAGATAAGGTCAAAAACTACATACTCAGATCTTCACCAAACTTTGCAGGGATACATTGGATGTCAAGACACGTGGAAAAAACGTACAAAACAAGAGATTGGAGACATCAAGATTTTGGACGAATTTTTTAAGAATTTTCAAATTTTCAGATAGGAGGTTCCATATAAGGTCAAAAACTACATACTCAGATCTTCACCAAACTTTGCATGGATACATTATGTGTCAAGACACGTGGAAAAAACGTACAAAACAAAAGATTGGAGACATCAAGATTTTGGTCGAATTTTTTAAGAATTTTCAAATTTTCAGATGGGAGGTTCCAGATAAGGTCAAAAACTACATACTCAGATCTTCACCAAACTTTGCAGGGATACATTGGATGTCAAGACACGTGGAAAAAACGTACAAAACAAGAGATTGGAGACATCAAGATTTTGGACGAATTTTTTAAGAATTTTTAAATTTTCAGATAGGAGGTTCCATATAAGGTCAAAAACTACATACTCAGATCTTCACCAAAATTTGCATGGATACATTATGTGTCAAGACACGTGGAAAAAACGTACAAAACAAGAGATTGGAGACATCAAGATATTGGTCGAATTTTTTAAGAATTTTCAAATTTTCAGATGGGAGGTTCCAGATAAGGTCAAAAACTACATACTCAGATCTTCACCAAACTTTGCAGGGATACATTGGATGTCAAGACACGTGGAAAAAAAGTACAAAACAAGAGATTGGGGTCATCAAGATTTTGGACGGATTTTTTAGGAATTTTCAAATTTTCAGATGGGAGGTTCCATATAAGGTCAAAAACTACATACTCAGATCTTCACCAAACGTTGCAGGGATACTTTGCATGTCAAGACACGTGGAAAAAACGTACAAAACAAGAGATTGGAGACATCAAGATTTTCGAGGAATTTTTTAAGAATTTTCAAATTTTCAGATGGGAGGTTCCAGATAAGGTCAAAAACGACATACTCAGATCTTCACCAAACTTTGCATGGATACATTGGATGTCAAGACACGTGGAAAAAACGTACAAAACAAGAGATTGGGGTCATCAAGATTTTGCACGGATTTTTTAGGAATTTTCAAATTTTCAGATGGGAGGTTCCAGATAAGGTCAAAAACTACATACTCAGATCTTCACCAAACTTTGCAGGGATACATTGGATGTCAAGACACGTGGAAAAAACGTACAAAACAAGAGATTGGAGACATCAAGATTTTGGACGATTTTTTTAAGAATTTTCAAATTTTCAGATAGGAGGTTCCATATAAGGTCAAAAACTACATACTCAGATCTTCACCAAACTTTGCATGGATACATTATGTGTCAAGACACGTGGAAAAAACGTACAAAACAAAAGATTGGAGACATCAAGATTTTGGTCGAATTTTTTAAGAATTTTCAAATTTTCAGATGGGAGGTTCCAGATAAGGTCAAAAACTACATACTCAGATCTTCACCAAACTTTGCAGGGATACATTGGATATCAAGACACGTGGAAAAAACGTACAAAACAAGAGATTGGAGACATCAAGATTTTGGACGAATTTTTTAAGAATTTTCAAATTTTCAGATAGGAGGTTCCAGATAAGGTCAAAAACTACATACTCAGATCTTCACCAAACTTTGCAGGGATACATTGGATGTCAAGACACGTGGAAAAAACGTACAAAACAAGAGATTGGGGTCATCAAGATTTTGGACGGATTTTTTAGGAATTTTCAAATTTTCAGATGGGAGGTTCCAGATAAGGTCAAAAACTACATACTCAGATCTTCACCAAACTTTGCAGGGATACATTGGATGTCAAGACACGTGGAAAAAACGTACAAAACAAGAGATTGGAGACATCAAGATTTTCGACGAATTTTTTAAGAATTTTCAAATTTTCAGATGGGAGGTTCCATATAAGGTCAAAAACGACATACTCAGATCTTCACCAAACTTTGCATGGATACATTGGATGTCAAGACACGTGGAAAAAACATACAAAACATAGGATTGGTGACATCAAGATTTTGGACGAATTTTTTAAGAATTTTCAAATTTTCAGATAGGAGGTTCCATATAAGGTCAAAAACTACATACTCAGATCTTCACCAAACTTTGCAGGGATACATTGGATGTCAAGACACGTGGAAAAAACGTACAAAACAAGAGATTGGAGACATCAAGATTTTCGACGAATTTTTTAAGAATTTTCAAATTTTCAGAAAGGATGTTCCAGATAAGGTCAAAAACGACATACTCAGATCTTCACCAAACTTTGCAGGGATACATTGGAGGTCGAGACACGTGGAAAAAACGTACAAAACAAGAGATTGGAGACATCAAGATTTTGGACGAATTTTTGAAGAATTTTCAAATTTTCAGATAGGAGGTTCCAGATAAGATCAAAAACTACATACTCAGATCTCAACCAAACATTGCAGGGATACATTGGATGTCAAGACACGTGGAAAAAACGTACAAAACAAGAGATTGGAGACATCAAGATTTTCGACGAATTTTCAAATTTTCAGATAGGAGGTTCCAGATAAGGTCAAAAACTACATACTCAGATCTTCACCAAACGTTGCAGGGATACTTTGCATGTCAAGACACGTGGAAAAAACGTACAAAACAAGAGATTGGAGACATCAAGATTTTCGACGAATTTTTTAAGAATTTTCAAATTTTCAGATGGGAGGTTCCAGATAAGGTCAAAAACGACATACTCAGATCTTCACCAAACTTTGCATGGATACATGAGATGTCAAGACACGTGGAAAAAACGTACAAAACAAGAGATTGGAGACATCAAGATTTTGGACGAATTTTTTAAGAATTCTCAAATTTTCAGAAAGGAGGTTCCATATAAGGTCAAAAACTACAAACTCAGATCTTCACCAAACTTTGCAGGGATACATTGGATGTCAAGACACGTGGAAAAAACGTACAAAACAAGAGATTGGGGTCATCAAGATTTTGGACGAATTTTTTAAGAATTTTCAAATTTTCAGAAAGGAGGTTCCATATAAGGTCAAAAACTACATACTCAGATCTTCACCAAACTTTGCAGGGATACATTGAATGTCAAGACACGTGGAAAAAACGTACAAAACAAGAGATTGGGGTCATCAAGATTTTGGACGGATTTTTTAGGAATTTTCAAATTTTCAGATGGGAGGTTCCAGATAAGGTCAAAAACTACATACTCAGATCTTCACCAAACTTTGCAGGGATACATTGGATGTCAAGACACGTGGAAAAAACGTACAAAACAAGAGATTGGAGACATCAAGATTTTGGACGAATTTTTTAAGAATTTTTAAATTTTCAGATAGGAGGTTCCATATAAGGTCAAAAACTACATACTCAGATCTTCACCAAACTTTGCATGGATACATTATGTGTCAAGACACGTGGAAAAAACGTACAAAACAAGAGATTGGAGACATCAAGATATTGGTCGAATTTTTTAAGAATTTTCAAATTTTCAGATGGGAGGTTCCAGATAAGGTCAAAAACTACATACTCAGATCTTCACCAAACTTTGCAGGGATACATTGGATGTCAAGACACGTGGAAAAAACGTACAAAACAAGAGATAGGAGACATCAAGATTTTGGACGAATTTTTTAACAATTTTCAAATTTTCAGAAAGGATGTTCCAGATAAGGTCAAAAACGACATACTCAGATCTTCACCAAACTTTGCAGGGATACATTGGATATCAAGACACGTGGAAAAAACGTACAAAACAAGAGATTGGAGACATCAAGATTTTGGACGAATTTTTTAAGAATTTTCAAATTTTCAGATAGGAGGTTCCAGATAAGATCAAAAACTACATACTCAGATCTTCACCAAACTTTGCAGGGATACATTGGATGTCAAGACACGTGGAAAAAACGTACAAAACAAGAGATTGGGGTCATCAAGATTTTGGACGGATTTTTTAGGAATTTTCAAATTTTCAGATGGGAGGTTCCAGATAAGGTCAAAAACTACATACTCAGATCTTCACCAAACATTGCAGGGATACATTGGATGTCAAGACACGTGGAAAAAACGTACAAAACAAGAGATTGGAGACATCAAGATTTTGGACGAATTTTTTAAGAATTTTCAAATTTTCAGATAGGAGGTTCCAGATAAGGTCAAAAACTACATACTCAGATCTTCACCAAACTTTGCAGGAATACTTTGCATGTCAAGACACGTGGAAAAAACGTACAAAACAAGAGATCGGAGACATCAAGATTTTCGACGAATTTTTTAAGAATTTTCAAATTTTCAGATGGGAGGTTCCAGATAAGGTCAAAAACGACATACTCGGATCTTCACCAAACTTTGCAGGGATCCTTTGGAGGTCGAGACACGTGGAAAAAACGTACAAAACAAGAGATTGGAGACATCAAGATTTTGGACGAATTTTTTAAGAATTTTCAAATTTTCAGATAGGAGGTTCCATATAAGGTCAAAAACTACATACTCAGATCTTCACCAAACTTTGCAGGGATACATTGGATGTCAAGACACGTGGAAAAAACGTACAAAACAAGAGATTGGAGACATCAAGATTTTCGACGAATTTTTTAAGAATTTTCAAATTTTCAGAAAGGATGTTCCAGATAAGGTCAAAAACGACATACTCAGATCTTCACCAAACTTTGCAGGGATCCATTGGAGGTCGAGACACGTGGAAAAAACGTACAAAACAAGAGATTGGAGACATCAAGATTTTGGACGAATTTTTGAAGAATTTTCAAATTTTCAGATAGGAGGTTCCAGATAAGGTCTAAAACTACATACTCAGATCTCCACCAAACATTGCAGGAATACATTGGATGTCAAGACACGTGGAAAAAAAGTACAAAACAAGAGATTGGAGACATCAAGATTTTCTACGAATTTTTGAAGAATTTTCAAATTTTCAGATAGGAGGTTCCAGATAAGGTCAAAAACTACATACTCAGATCTTCACCAAACGTTGCAGGGATACTTTGCATGTCAAGACACGTGGAAAAAACGTACAAAACAAAAGATTGGAGACATCAAGATTTTCGACGAATTTTTTAAGAATTTTGAAATTTTCAGATGGGAGGTTCCAGATAAGGTCAAAAACGACATACTCAGATCTTCACCAAACTTTGCATGGATACATTGGATGTCAAGACACGTGGAAAAAACGTACAAAACAAGAGATTGGAGACATCAAGATTTTGGACGAATTTTTTAAGAATTCTCAAATTTTCAGAAAGGAGGTTCCATATAAGGTCAAAAACTACATACTCAGATCTTCACCAAACTTTGCAGGGATACTTTGGATGTCAAGACACGTGGAAAAAACGTACAAAACAAGAGATTGGGGTCATCAAGATTTTGGACGAATTTTTTAAGAATTTTCAAATTTTCAGATGGGAGGTTCAATATAAGGTCAAAAACTACATACTCAGATCTTCACCAAACTTTGCATGGATACATTGGATGTCAAGACACGTGGAAAAAACATACAAAACATAGGATTCGGAACATCAAGATTTTGGTCGAATTTTTTAAGAATTTTCAAATTTTCAGATAGGAGGTTCCATATAAGGTCAAAAACTACATACTCAGATCTTCACCAAACATTGCAGGAATACATTGGATGTCAAGACACGTGGAAAAAACGTACAAAACAAGAGATTGGGGTCATCAAGATTTTGCACGGATTTTTTAGGAATTTTCAAATTTTCAGATGGGAGGTTCCAGATAAGGTCAAAAACTACATACTCAGATCTTCACCAAACTTTGCAGGGATACATTGGATGTCAAGACACGTGGAAAAAACGTACAAAACAAGAGATTGGAGACATCAAGATTTTGGAAGAATTTTTTAAGAATTTTCAAATTTTCAGATAGGAGGTTCCATATAAGGTCAAAAACTACATACTCAGATCTTCACCAAACTTTGCATGGATACATTATGTGTCAAGACACGTGGAAAAAACGTACAAAACAAAAGATTGGAGACATCAAGATTTTGGTCGAATTTTTTAAGAATTTTCAAATTTTCAGATGGGAGGTTCCAGATAAGGTCAAAAACTACATACTCAGATCTTCACCAAACTTTGCAGGGATACATTGGATGTCAAGACACGTGGAAAAAACGTACAAAAAAGAGATTGGAGACATCAAGATTTTGGACGAATTTTTTAACAATTTTCAAAATTTCAGAAAGGATGTTCCAGATAAGGTCAAAAACGACATACTCAGATCTTCACCAAACTTTGCAGGGATACATTGGATATCAAGACACGTGGAAAAAACGTACAAAACAAGAGATTGGAGACATCAAGATTTTGGACGAATTTTTTAAGAATTTTCAAATTTTCAGATAGGAGGTTCCAGATAAGGTCAAAAACTACATACTCAGATCTTCACCAAACTTTGCAGGGATACATTGGATGTCAAGACACGTGGAAAAAACGTACAAAACAAGAGATTGGAGACATCAAGATTTTCGACGAATTTTTTAAGAATTTTCAAATTTTCAGAAAGGATGTTCCAGATAAGGTCAAAAACGACATACTCAGATCTTCACCAAACTTTGCAGGGATCCATTGGAGGTCGAGACACGTGGAAAAAACGTACAAAACAAGAGATTGGAGACATCAAGATTTTGGACGAATTTTTGAAGAATTTTCAAATTTTCAGATAGGAGGTTCCAGATAAGGTCTAAAACTACATACTCAGATCTCCACCAAACATTGCAGGAATACATTGGATGTCAAGACACGTGGAAAAAACGTACAAAACAAGAGATTGGAGACATCAAGATTTTCGACGAATTTTTGAAGAATTTTCAAATTTTCAGATAGGAGGTTCCAGATAAGGTCAAAAACTACATACTCAGATCTTCACCAAACGTTGCAGGGATACTTTGCATGTCAAGACACGTGGAAAAAACGTACAAAACAAAAGATTGGAGACATCAAGATTTTCGACGAATTTTTTAAGAATTTTCAAATTTTCAGATGGGAGGTTCCAGATTAGGTCAAAAACGACATACTCAGATCTTCACCAAACTTTGCATGGATACATTGGATGTCAAGACACGTGGAAAAAACGTACAAAACAAGAGATTGGAGACATCAAGATTTTGGACGAATTTTTTAAGAATTCTCAAATTTTCAGAAAGGAGGTTCCATATAAGGTCAAAAACTACATACTCAGATCTTCACCAAACTTTGCAGGGATACTTTGGATGTCAAGACACGTGGAAAAAACGTACAAAACAAGAGATTGGGGTTATCAAGATTTTGGACGAATTTTTTAAGAATTTTCAAATTTTCAGATGGGAGGTTCAATATAAGGTCAAAAACTACATACTCAGATCTTCACCAAACTTTGCATGGATACATTGGATGTCAAGACACGTGGAAAAACATACAAAACATAGGATTCGGAACATCAAGATTTTGGTCGAATTTTTTAAAAATTTTCAAATTTTCAGATAGGAGGTTCCATATAAGGTCAAAAACTACATACTCAGATCTTCACCAAACATTGCAGGAATACATTGGAAGTCAAGACACGTGGAAAAAACGTACAAAACAAGAGATTGGGGTCATCAAGATTTTGCACGGATTTTTTAGGAATTTTCAAATTTTCAGATGGGAGGTTCCAGATAAGGTCAAAAACTACATACTCAGATCTTCACCAAACTTTGCAGGGATACATTGGATGTCAAGACACGTGGAAAAAACGTACAAAACAAGAGATTGGAGACATCAAGATTTTGGACGAATTTTTTAAGAATTTTCAAATTTTCAGATAGGAGGTTCCATATAAGGTCAAAAACTACATACTCAGATCTTCACCAAACTTTGCATGGATACATTATGTGTCAAGACACGTGGAAAAAACGTACAAAACAAAAGATTGGAGACATCAAGATTTTGGTCGAATTTTTTAAGAATTTTCAAATTTTCAGATGGGAGGTTCCAGATAAGGTCAAAAACTACATACTCAGATCTTCACCAAACTTTGCAGGGATACATTGGATGTCAAGACACGTGGAAAAAACGTACAAAAAAGAGATTGGAGACATCAAGATTTTGGACGAATTTTTTAACAATTTTCAAAATTTCAGAAAGGATGTTCCAGATAAGGTCAAAAACGACATACTCAGATCTTCACCAAACTTTGCAGGGATACATTGGATATCAAGACACGTGGAAAAAACGTACAAAACAAGAGATTGGAGACATCAAGATTTTGGACGAATTTTTTAAGAATTTTCAAATTTTCAGATAGGAGGTTCCAGATAAGGTCAAAAACTACATACTCAGATCTTCACCAAACTTTGCAGGGATACATTGGATGTCAAGACACGTGGAAAAAACGTACAAAACAAGAGATTGGAGACATCAAGATTTTCGACGAATTTTTTAAGAATTTTCAAATTTTCAGAAAGGATGTTCCAGATAAGGTCAAAAACGACATACTCAGATCTTCACCAAACTTTGCAGGGATCCATTGGAGGTCGAGACACGTGGAAAAAACGTACAAAACAAGAGATTGGAGACATCAAGATTTTGGACGAATTTTTGAAGAATTTTCAAATTTTCAGATAGGAGGTTCCAGATAAGGTCTAAAACTACATACTCAGATCTCCACCAAACATTGCAGGAATACATTGGATGTCAAGACACGTGGAAAAAACGTACAAAACAAGAGATTGGAGACATCAAGATTTTCGACGAATTTTTGAAGAATTTTCAAATTTTCAGATAGGAGGTTCCAGATAAGGTCAAAAACTACATACTCAGATCTTCACCAAACGTTGCAGGGATACTTTGCATGTCAAGACACGTGGAAAAAACGTACAAAACAAAAGATTGCAGACATCAAGATTTTCGACGAATTTTTTAAGAATTTTCAAATTTTCAGATGGGAGGTTCCAGATAAGGTCAAAAACGACATACTCAGATCTTCACCAAACTTTGCATGGATACATTGGATGTCAAGACACGTGGAAAAAACGTACAAAACAAGAGATTGGAGACATCAAGATTTTGGACGAATTTTTTAAGAATTCTCAAATTTTCAGAAAGGAGGTTCCATATAAGGTCAAAAACTACATACTCAGATCTTCACCAAACTTTGCAGGGATACTTTGGATGTCAAGACACGTGGAAAAAACGTACAAAACAAGAGATTGGGGTCATCAAGATTTTGGACGAATTTTTTAAGAATTTTCAAATTTTCAGATGGGAGGTTCAATATAAGGTCAAAAACTACATACTCAGATCTTCACCAAACTTTGCATGGATACATTGGATGTCAAGACACGTGGAAAAACATACAAAACATAGGATTCGGAACATCAAGATTTTGGTCGAATTTTTTAAGAATTTTCAAATTTGCAGATAGGAGGTTCCATATAAGGTCAAAAACTACATACTCAGATCTTCACCAAACATTGCAGGAATACATTGGAAGTCAAGACACGTGGAAAAAACGTACAAAACAAGAGATTGGGGTCATCAAGATTTTGCACGGATTTTTTAGGAATTTTCAAATTTTCAGATGGGAGGTTCCAGATAAGGTCAAAAACTACATACTCAGATTTTCACCAAACTTTGCAGGGATACATTGGATGTCAAGACACGTGGAAAAAACGTACAAAACAAGAGATTGGAGACATCAAGATTTTGGACGAATTTTTTAAGAATTTTCAAATTTTCAGATAGGAGGTTCCATATAAGGTCAAAAACTACATACTCAGATCTTCACCAAACTTTGCATGGATACATTATGTGTCAAGACACGTGGAAAAAACGTACAAAACAAAAGATTGGAGACATCAAGATTTTGGTCGAATTTTTTAAGAATTTTCAAATTTTCAGATGGGAGGTTCCAGATAAGGTCAAAAACTACATACTCAGATCTTCACCAAACTTTGCAGGGATACATTGGATGTCAAGACACGTGGAAAAAACGTACAAAAAAGAGATTGGAGACATCAAGATTTTGGACGAATTTTTTAACAATTTTCAAATTTTCAGAAAGGATGTTCCAGATAAGGTCAAAAACGACATACTCAGATCTTCACCAAACTTTGCAGGGATACATTGGATATCAAGACACGTGGAAAAAACGTACAAAACAAGAGATTGGAGACATCAAGATTTTGGACGAATTTTTTAAGAATTTTCAAATTTTCAGATAGGAGGTTCCAGATAAGGTCAAAAACTACATACTCAGATCTTCACCAAACTTTGCAGGGATACATTGGATGTCAAGACACGTGGAAAAAACGTACAAAACAAGAGATTGGGGTCATCAAGATTTTGGACGGATTTTTTAGGAATTTTCAAATTTTCAGATGGGAGGTTCCAGATAAGGTCAAAAACTACATACTCAGATCTTCACCAAACATTGCAGGGATACATTGGATGTCAAGACACGTGGAAAAAACGTACAAAACAAGAGATTGGAGACATCAATATTTTGGACGAATTTTTAAAGAATTTTCAAATTTTCAGATAGGAGGTTCCAGATGAGGTCAAAAACTACATAGTCAGATCTTCATCAAACTTTGCAGGAATACTTTGCATGTCAAGACACGTGGAAAAAACGTACAAAACAAGAGATCGGAGACATCAAGATTTTCGACGAATTTTTTAAGAATTTTCAAATTTTCAGATGGGAGGTTCCAGATAAGGTCAAAAACGACATACTCAGATCTTCACCAAACTTTGCATGGATACATTGGATGTCAAGACACGTGGAAAAAACATACAAAACATAGGATTGGTGACATCAAGATTTTGGACGAATTTTTTAAGTATTTTCAAATTTTCAGATAGGAGGTTCCATATAAGGTCAAAAACTACATACTCAGATCTTCACCAAACTTTGCAGGGATACATTGGATGTCAAGACACGTGGAAAAAACGTACAAAACAAGAGATTGGAGACATCAAGATTTTCGACGAATTTTTTAAGAATTTTCAAATTTTCAGAAAGGATGTTCCAGATAAGGTCAAAAACGACATACTCAGATCTTCACCAAACTTTGCAGGGATACATTGGAGGTCGAGACACGTGGAAAAAACGTACAAAACAAGAGATTGGAGACATCAAGATTTTGGACGAATTTTTGAAGAATTTTCAAATTTTCAGATAGGAGGTTCCAGATAAGGTCAAAAACTACATACTCAGATCTCAACCAAACATTGCAGGGATACATTGGATGTCAAGACACGTGGAAAAAACGTACAAAACAAGAGATTGGAGACATCAAGATTTTCGACGAATTTTTGAAGAATTTTCAAATTTTCAGATAGGAGGTTCCAGATAAGGTCAAAAACTACATACTCAGATCTTCACCAAACGTTGCAGGGATACTTTGCATGTCAAGACACGTGGAAAAAACGTACAAAACAAGAGATTGGAGACATCAAGATTTTGGACGAATTTTTTAAGAATTCTCAAATTTTCAGAAAGGAGGTTCCATATAAGGTCAAAAACTACAAACTCAGATCTTCACCAAACTTTGCAGGGATACATTGGATGTCAAGACACGTGGAAAAAACGTACAAAACAAGAGATTGGGGTCATCAAGATTTTGGACGAATTTTTTAAGAATTTTCAAATTTTCAGAAAGGAGGTTCCATATAAGGTCAAAAACTACATACTCAGATCTTCACCAAACTTTGCAGGGATACATTGAATGTCAAGACACGTGGAAAAAACGTACAAAACAAGAGATTGGGGTCATCAAGATTTTGGACGGATTTTTTAGGAATTTTCAAATTTTCAGATGGGAGGTTCCAGATAAGGTCAAAAACTACATACTCAGATCTTCACCAAACTTTGCAGGGATACATTGGATGTCAAGACACGTGGAAAAAACGTACAAAACAAGAGATTGGAGACATCAAGATTTTGGACGAATTTTTTAAGAATTTTTAAATTTTCAGATAGGAGGTTCCATATAAGGTCAAAAACTACATACTCAGATCTTCACCAAACTTTGCATGGATACATTATGTGTCAAGACACGTGGAAAAAACGTACAAAACAAGAGATTGGAGACATGAAGATATTGGTCGAATTTTTTAAGAATTTTCAAATTTTCAGATGGGAGGTTCCAGATAAGGTCAAAAACTACATACTCAGATCTTCACCAAACTTTGCAGGGATACATTGGATGTCAAGACACGTGGAAAAAACGTACAAAACAAGAGATAGGAGACATCAAGATTTTGGACGAATTTTTTAACAATTTTCAAATTTTCAGAAAGGATGTTCCAGATAAGGTCAAAAACGACATACTCAGATCTTCACCAAACTTTGCATGGATACATTGGATGTCAAGACACGTGGAAAAAACATACAAAACATAGGATTGGTGACATCAAGATTTTGGACGAATTTTTTAAGAATTTTCAAATTTTCAGATAGGAGGTTCCATATAAGGTCAAAAACTACATACTCAGATCTTCACCAAACTTTGCAGGGATACATTGGATGTCAAGACACGTGGAAAAAACGTACAAAACAAGAGATTGGAGACATCAAGATTATGGACGAATTTTTTGAGAATTTTCAAATTTTCAGAAAGGAGGTTCCATATAAGGTCAAAAACTACATACTCAGATCTTCACCAAATTTTGCAGGGATACATTGGATGTCAAGACACGTGGAAAAAACGTACAAAACAAGAGATTGGAGACATCAAGATTTTCGACGAATTTTTTAAGAATTTTCAAATTTTCAGAAAGGATGTTCCAGATAAGGTCAAAAACGACATACTCAGATCTTCAACAAACTTTGCAGGGATACATTGGAGGTCGAGACACGTGGAAAAAACGTACAAAACAAGAGATTGGAGACATCAAGATTTTGGACGAATTTTTGAAGAATTTTCAAATTTTCTGATAGGAGGTCCCAGATAAGGTCAAAAACTACATACTCAGATCTCCACCAAACATTGCAGGGATACATTGGATGTCAAGACACGTGTAAAAAACGTACAAAACAAGAGATTGGAGACATCAAGATTTTCGACGAATTTTTGAAGAATTTTCAAATTTTCAGATAGGAGGTTCCAGATAAGGTCAAAAACTACCTACTCAGATCTTCACCAAACGTTGCAGGGATACTTTGCATGTCAAGACACGTGGAAAAAACGTACAAAACAAGAGATTGGAGACATCAAGATTTTCGACGAATTTTTTAAGAATTTTCAAATTTTCAGATGGGAGGTTCCAGAAATGGTCAAAAACGACATACTCAGATCTTCACCAAACTTTGCATGGATACATTGGATGTCAAGACACGTGGAAAAAACGTACAAAACAAGAGATTGGGGTCATCAAGATTTTGAACGGATTTTTTAGGAATTTTCCAATTTTCAGATGGGAGGTTCCAGATAAGGTCAAAAACTACATACTCAGATCTTCACCAAACTTTGCAGGGATACATTGGATGTCAAGGCACGTGGAAAAAACGTACAAAACAAGAGATTGGAGACATCAAGATTTTGGACGAATTTTTTAAGAATTTTCAAATTTTCAGATAGGAGGTTCCATATAAGGTCAAAAACTACATACTCAGATCTTCACCAAACTTTGCATGGATACATTATGTGTCAAGACACGTGGAAAAAACGTACAAAACAAAAGATTGGAGACATCAAGATTTTGGTCGAATTTTTTAAGAATTTTCAAATTTTCAGATGGGAGGTTCCAGATAAGGTCAAAAACTACATACTCAGATCTTCACCAAACTTTGCAGGGATACATTGGATGTCAAGACACGTGGAAAAAACGTACAAAAAAGAGATTGGAGACATCAAGATTTTGGACGAATTTTTTAACAATTTTCAAATTTTCAGAAAGGATGTTCCAGATAAGGTCAAAAACGACATACTCAGATCTTCACCAAACTTTGCAGGGATACATTGGATATCAAGACACGTGGAAAAAACGTACAAAACAAGAGATTGGAGACATCAAGATTTTGGACGAATTTTTTAAGAATTTTCAAATTTTCAGATAGGAGGTTCCAGATAAGGTCAAAAACTACATACTCAGATCTTCACCAAACTTTGCAGGGATACATTGGATGTCAAGACACGTGGAAAAAACGTACAAAACAAGAGATTGGGGTCATCAAGATTTTGGACGGATTTTTTAGGGATTTTCAAATTTTCAGATGGGAGGTTCCAGATAAGGTCAAAAACTACATACTCAGATCTTCACCAAACATTGCAGGGATACATTGGATGTCAAGACACGTGGAAAAAACGTACAAAACAAGAGATTGGAGACATCAATATTTTGGACGAATTTTTAAAGAATTTTCAAATTTTCAGATAGGAGGTTCCAGATGAGGTCAAAAACTACATAGTCAGATCTTCACCAAACTTTGCAGGAATACTTTGCATGTCAAGACACGTGGAAAAAACGTACAAAACAAGAGATCGGAGACATCAAGATTTTCGACGAATTTTTTAAGAATTTTCAAATTTTCAGATGGGAGGTTCCAGATAAGGTCAAAAACGACATACTCAGATCTTCACCAAACTTTGCATGGATACATTGGATGTCAAGACACGTGGAAAAAACATACAAAACATAGGATTGGTGACATCAAGATTTTGGACGAATTTTTTAAGAATTTTCAAATTTTCAGATAGGAGGTTCCATATAAGGTCAAAAACTACATACTCAGATCTTCACCAAACTTTGCAGGGATACATTGGATGTCAAGACACGTGGAAGAAACGTACAAAACAAGAGTTTGGAGACATCAAGATTTTGGACGAATTTTTTAAGAATTTTTAAATTTTCAGATAGGAGGTTCCATATAAGGTCAAAAACTACATACTCAGATCTTCACCAAACTTTGCATGGATACATTATGTGTCAAGACACGTGGAAAAAACGTACAAAACAAGAGATTGGAGACATCAAGATATTGGTCGAATTTTTTAAGAATTTTCAAATTTTCAGATGGGAGGTTCCAGATAAGGTCAAAAACTACATACTCAGATCTTCACCAAACTTTGCAGGGATACATTGGATGTCAAGACACGTGGAAAAAACGTACAAAACAAGAGATAGGAGACATCAAGATTTTGGACGAATTTTTTAACAATTTTCAAATTTTCAGAAAGGATGTTCCAGATAAGGTCAAAAACGACATACTCAGATCTTCACCAAACTTTGCATGGATACATTGGATGTCAAGACACGTGGAAAAAACATACAAAACATAGGATTGGTGACATCAAGATTTTGGACGAATTTTTTAAGAATTTTCAAATTTTCAGATAGGAGGTTCCATATAAGGTCAAAAACTACATACTCAGATCTTCACCAAACTTTGCAGGGATACATTGGATGTCAAGACACGTGGAAAAAACGTACAAAACAAGAGATTGGAGACATCAAGATTATGGACGAATTTTTTGAGAATTTTCAAATTTTCAGAAAGGAGGTTCCATATAAGGTCAAAAACTACATACTCAGATCTTCACCAAACTTTGCAGGGATACATTGGATGTCAAGACACGTGGAAAAAACGTACAAAACAAGAGATTGGAGACATCAAGATTTTCGACGAATTTTTTAAGAATTTTCAAATTTTCAGAAAGGATGTTCCAGATAAGGTCAAAAACGACATACTCAGATCTTCACCAAACTTTGCAGGGATACATTGGAGGTCGAGACACGTGGAAAAAACGTACAAAACAAGAGATTGGAGACATCAAGATTTTGGACGAATTTTTGAAGAATTTTCAAATTTTCTGATAGGAGGTCCCAGATAAGGTCAAAAACTACATACTCAGATCTCCACCAAACATTGCAGGGATACATTGGATGTCAAGACACGTGGAAAAAACGTACAAAACAAGAGATTGGAGACATCAAGATTTTCGACGAATTTTTGAAGAATTTTCAAATTTTCAGATAGGAGGTTCCAGATAAGGTCAAAAACTACATACTCAGATCTTCACCAAACGTTGCAGGGATACTTTGCATGTCAAGACACGTGGAAAAAACGTACAAAACAAGAGATTAGAGACATCAAGATTTTCGACGAATTTTTTAAGAATTTTCAAATTTTCAGATGGGAGGTTCCAGATAAGGTCAAAAACGACATACTCAGATCTTCACCAAACTTTGCATGGATACATTGGATGTCAAGACACGTGGAAAAAACGTACAAAACAAGAGATTGGGGTCATCAAGATTTTGCAAGGATTTTTTAGGAATTTTCAAATTTTCAGATGGGAGGTTCCAGATAAGGTCAAAAACTACATACTCAGATCTTCACCAAACTTTGCAGGGATACATTGGATGTCAAGACACGTGGAAAAAACGTACAAAACAAGAGATTGGAGACATCAAGATTTTGGACGAATTTTTTAAGAATTTTCAAATTTTCAGATAGGAGGTTCCATATAAGGTCAAAAACTACATACTCAGATCTTCACCAAACTTTGCATGGATACATTATGTGTCAAGACACGTTTAAAAAACGTACAAAACAAAAGATTGGAGATATCAAGATTTTGGTCGAATTTTTTAAGAATTTTCAAATTTTCAGATGGGAGGTTCCAGATAAGGTCAAAAACTACATACTCAGATCTTCACCAAACTTTGCAGGGATACATTGGATGTCAAGACACGTGGAAAAAACGTACAAAAAAGAGATTGGAGACATCAAGATTTTGGACGAATTTTTTAACAATTTTCAAATTTTCAGAAAGGATGTTCCAGATAAGGTCAAAAACGACATACTCAGATCTTCACCAAACTTTGCAGGGATACATTGGATATCAAGACACGTGGAAAAAACGTACAAAACAAGAGATTGGAGACATCAAGATTTTGGACGAATTTTTTAAGAATTTTCAAATTTTCAGATAGGAGGTTCCAGATAAGGTCAAAAACTACATACTCAGATCTTCACCAAACTTTGCAGGGATACATTGGATGTCAAGACACGTGGAAAAAACGTACAAAACAAGAGATTGGGGTCATCAAGATTTTGGACGGATTTTTTAGGAATTTTCAAATTTTCAGATGGGAGGTTCCAGATAAGGTCAAAAACTACATACTCAGATCTTCACCAAACATTGCAGGGATACATTGGATGTCAAGACACGTGGAAAAAACGTACAAAACAAGAGATTGGAGACATCAATATTTTGGACGAATTTTTAAAGAATTTTCAAATTTTCAGATAGGAGGTTCCAGATGAGGTCAAAAACTACATAGTCAGATCTTCACCAAACTTTGCAGGAATACTTTGCATGTCAAGACACGTGGAAAAAACGTACAAAACAAGAGATCGGAGACATCAAGATTTTCGACGAATTTTTTAAGAATTTTCAAATTTTCAGATGGGAGGTTCCAGATAAGGTCAAAAACGACATACTCAGATCTTCACCAAACTTTGCATGGATACATTGGATGTCAAGACACGTGGAAAAAACATACAAAACATAGGATTGGTGACATCAAGATTTTGGACGAATTTTTTAAGAATTTTCAAATTTTCAGATAGGAGGTTCCATATAAGGTCAAAAACTACATACTCAGATCTTCACCAAACTTTGCAGGGATACATTGGATGTCAAGACACGTGGAAAAAACGTACAAAACAAGAGATTGGAGACATCAAGATTTTCGACGAATTTTTTAAGAATTTTCAAATTTTCAGAAAGGATGTTCCAGATAAGGTCAAAAACGACATACTCAGATCTTCACCAAACTTTGCAGGGATACATTGGAGGTCGAGACACGTGGAAAAAACGTACAAAACAAGAGATTGGAGACATCAAGATTTTGGACGAATTTTTTAAGAATTTTCAAATTTTCAGATAGGAGGTTCCAGATAAGGTCAAAAACTACATACTCAGATCTCAACCAAACATTGCAGGGATACATTGGATGTCAAGACACGTGGAAAAAACGTACAAAACAAGAGATTGGAGACATCAAGATTTTCGACGAATTTTTGAAGAATTTTCAAATTTTCAGATAGGAGGTTCCAGATAAGGTCAAAAACTACATACTCAGATCTTCACCAAACGTTGCAGGGATACTTTGCATGTCAAGACACGTGGAAAAAACGTACAAAACAAGAGATTGGAGACATCAAGATTTTCGACGAATTTTTTAAGAATTTTCAAATTTTCAGATGGGAGGTTCCAGATAAGGTCAAAAACGACATACTCAGATCTTCACCAAACTTTGCATGGATACATTGGATGTCAAGACACGTGGAAAAAACGTACAAAACAAGAGATTGGAGACATCAAGATTTTGGACGAATTTTTTAAGAATTCTCAAATTTTCAGAAAGGAGGTTCCATATAAGGTCAAAAACTACAAACTCAGATCTTCACCAAACTTTGCAGGGATACATTGGATGTCAAGACACGTGGAAAAAACGTACAAAACAAGAGATTGGGGTCATCAAGATTTTGGACGAATTTTTTAAGAATTTTCAAATTTTCAGAAAGGAGGTTCCATATAAGGTCAAAAACTACATACTCAGATCTTCACCAAACTTTGCAGGGATACATTGAATGTCAAGACACGTGGAAAAAACGTACAAAACAAGAGATTGGGGTCATCAAGATTTTGGACGGATTTTTTAGGAATTTTCAAATTTTCAGATGGGAGGTTCCAGATAAGGTCAAAAACTACATACTCAGATCTTCACCAAACTTTGCAGGGATACATTGGATGTCAAGACACGTGGAAAAAACGTACAAAACAAGAGATTGGAGACATCAAGATTTTGGACGAATTTTTTAAGAATTTTTAAATTTTCAGATAGGAGGTTCCATATAAGGTCAAAAACTACATACTCAGATCTTCACCAAACTTTGCATGGATACATTATGTGTCAAGACACGTGGAAAAAACGTACAAAACAAGAGATTGGAGACATCAAGATATTGGTCGAATTTTTTAAGAATTTTCAAATTTTCAGATGGGAGGTTCCAGATAAGGTCAAAAACTACATACTCAGATCTTCACCAAACTTTGCAGGGATACATTGGATGTCAAGACACGTGGAAAAAACGTACAAAACAAGAGATAGGAGACATCAAGATTTTGGACGAATTTTTTAACAATTTTCAAATTTTCAGAAAGGATGTTCCAGATAAGGTCAAAAACGACATACTCAGATCTTCACCAAACTTTGCAGGGATACATTGGATATCAAGACACGTGGAAAAAACGTACAAAACAAGAGATTGGAGACATCAAGATTTTGGACGAATTTTTTAAGAATTTTCAAATTTTCAGATAGGAGGTTCCAGATAAGATCAAAAACTACATACTCAGATCTTCACCAAACTTTGCAGGGATACATTGGATGTCAAGACACGTGGAAAAAACGTACAAAACATGAGATTGGGGTCATCAAGATTTTGGACGGATTTTTTAGGAATTTTCAAATTTTCAGATGGGAGGTTCCAGATAAGGTCAAAAACTACATACTCAGATCTTCACCAAACATTGCAGGGATACATTGGATGTCAAGACACGTGGAAAAAACGTACAAAACAAGAGATTGGAGACATCAAGATTTTGGACGAATTTTTTAAGAATTTTCAAATTTTCAGATAGGAGGTTCCAGATGAGGTCAAAAACTACATACTCAGATCTTCACCAAACTTTGCAGGAATACTTTGCATGTCAAGACACGTGGAAAAAAAATACAAAACAAGAGATCGGAGACATCAAGATTTTCGACGAATTTTTTAAGAATTTTCAAATTTTCAGATGGGAGGTTCCAGATAAGGTCAAAAACGACATACTCAGATCTTCACCAAACTTTGCAGGGATCCATTGGAGGTCGAGACACGTGGAAAAAACGTACAAAACAAGAGATTGGAGACATCAAGATTTTGGACGAATTTTTTAAGAATTTTCAAATTTTCAGATAGGAGGTTCCATATAAGGTCAAAAACTACATACTCAGATCTTCACCAAACTTTGCAGGGATACATTGGATGTCAAGACACGTGGAAAAAACGTACAAAACAAGAGATTGGAGACATCAAGATTTTCGACGAATTTTTTAAGAATTTTCAAATTTTCAGAAAGGATGTTCCAGATAAGGTCAAAAACGACATACTCAGATCTTCACCAAACTTTGCAGGGATCCATTGGAGGTCGAGACACGTGGAAAAAACGTACAAAACAAGAGATTGGAGACATCAAGATTTTGGACGAATTTTTGAAGAATTTTCAAATTTTCAGATACGAGGTTCCAGATAAGGTCTAAAACTACATACTCAGATCTCCACCAAACATTGCAGGAATACATTGGATGTCAAGACACGTGGAAAAAACGTACAAAACAAGAGATTGGAGACATCAAGATTTTCGACGAATTTTTGAAGAATTTTCAAATTTTCAGATAGGAGGTTCCAGATAAGGTCAAAAACTACATACTCAGATCTTCACCAAACGTTGCAGGGATACTTTGCATGTCAAGACACGTGGAAAAAACGTACAAAACAAAAGATTGGAGACATCAAGATTTTCGACGAATTTTTTAAGAATTTTGAAATTTTCAGATGGGAGGTTCCAGATAAGGTCAAAAACGACATACTCAGATCTTCACCAAACTTTGCATGGATACATTGGATGTCAAGACTCGTGGAAAAAACGTACAAAACAAGAGATTGGAGACATCAAGATTTTGGACGAATTTTTTAAGAATTCTCAAATTTTCAGAAAGGAGGTTCCATATAAGGTCAAAAACTACATACTCAGATCTTCACCAAACTTTGCAGGGATACTTTGGATGTCAAGACACGTGGAAAAAACGTACAAAACAAGAGATTGGGGTCATCAAGATTTTGGACGAATTTTTTAAGAATTTTCAAATTTTCTGATGGGAGGTTCAATATAAGGTCAAAAACTACATACTCAGATCTTCACCAAACTTTGCATGGATACATTGGATGTCAAGACACGTGGAAAAAACATACAAAACATAGGATTCGGAACATCAAGATTTTGGTCGAATTTTTTAAGAATTTTCAAATTTTCAGATAGGAGGTTCCATATAAGGTCAAAAACTACATACTCAGATCTTCACCAAACATTGCAGGAATACATTGGATGTCAAGACACGTGGAAAAAACGTACAAAACAAGAGATTGGGGTCATCAAGATTTTGCACGGATTTTTTAGGAATTTTCAAATTTTCAGATGGGAGGTTCCAGATAAGGTCAAAAACTACATACTCAGATCTTCACCAAACTTTGCAGGGATACATTGGATGTCAAGACACGTGGAAAAAACGTACAAAACAAGAGATTGGAGACATCAAGATTTTGGACGAATTTTTTAAGAATTTTCAAATTTTCAGATAGGAGGTTCCATATAAGGTCAAAAACTACATACTCAGATCTTCACCAAACTTTGCATGGATACATTATGTGTCAAGACACGTGGAAAAAACGTACAAAACAAAAGATTGGAGACATCAAGATTTTGGTCGAATTTTTTAAGAATTTTCAAATTTTCAGATGGGAGGTTCCAGATAAGGTCAAAAACTACATACTCAGATCTTCACCAAACTTTGCAGGGATACATTGGATGTCAAGACACGTGGAAAAAACGTACAAAAAAGAGATTGGAGACATCAAGATTTTGGACGAATTTTTTAACAATTTTCAAATTTTCAGAAAGGATGTTCCAGATAAGGTCAAAAACGACATACTCAGATCTTCACCAAACTTTGCAGGGATACATTGGATATCAAGACACGTGGAAAAAACGTACAAAACAAGAGATTGGAGACATCAAGATTTTGGACGAATTTTTTAAGAATTTTCAAATTTTCAGATAGGAGGTTCCAGATAAGGTCAAAAACTACATACTCAGATCTTCACCAAACTTTGCAGGGATACATTGGATGTCAAGACACGTGGAAAAAACGTACAAAACAAGAGATTGAGGTCATCAAGATTTTGGACGGATTTTTTAGGAATTTTCAAATTTTCAGATGGGAGGTTCCAGATAAGGTCAAAAACTACATACTCAGATCTTCACCAAACATTGCAGGGATACATTGGATGTCAAGACACGTGGAAAAAACGTACAAAACAAGAGATTGGAGACATCAAAATTTTGGACGAATTTTTTAAGAATTTTCAAATTTTCAGATAGGAGGTTCCAGATGAGGTCAAAAACTACATACTCAGATCTTCACCAAACTTTGCAGGAATACTTTGCATGTCAAGACACGTGGAAAAAACGTACAAAACAAGAGATCGGAGACATCAAGATTTTCGACGAATTTTTTAAGAATTTTCAAATTTTCAGATGGGAGGTTCCAGATAAGGTCAAAAACGACATACTCAGATCTTCACCAAACTTTGCATGGATACATTGGATGTCAAGACACGTGGAAAAAACATACAAAACATAGGATTGGTGACATCAAGATTTTGGACGAATTTTTTAAGAATTTTCAAATTTTCAGATAGGAGGTTCCATATAAGGTCAAAAACTACATACTCAGATCTTCACCAAACTTTGCAGGGATACATTGGATGTCAAGACACGTGGAAAAAACGTACAAAACAAGAGATTGGAGACATCAAGATTATGGACGAATTTTTTGAGAATTTTCAAATTTTCAGATAGGAGGTTCCAGATAAGGTCAAAAACTACATACTCAGATCTCAACCAAACATTGCAGGGATACATTGGATGTCAAGACACGTGGAAAAAACGTACAAAACAAGAGATTGGAGACATCAAGATTTTCGACGAATTTTTGAAGAATTTTCAAATTTTCAGATAGGAGGTTCCAGATAAGGTCAAAAACTACATACTCAGATCTTCACCAAACGTTGCAGGGATACTTTGCATGTCAAGACACGTGGAAAAAACGTACAAAACAAGAGATTGGAGACATCAAGATTTTCGACGAATTTTTTAAGAATTTTCAAATTTTCAGATGGGAGGTTCCAGATAAGGTCAAAAACGACATACTCAGATCTTCACCAAACTTTGCATGGATACATTGGATGTCAAGACACGTGGAAAAAATGTACAAAACAAGAGATTGGAGACATCAAGATTTTGGACGAATTTTTTAAGAATTCTCAAATTTTCAGAAAGGAGGTTCCATATAAGGTCAAAAACTACAAACTCAGATCTTCACCAAACTTTGCAGGGATACATTGGATGTCAAGACACGTGGAAAAAACGTACAAAACAAGAGATTGGGGTCATCAAGATTTTGGACGAATTTTTTAAGAATTTTCAAATTTTCAGAAAGGAGGTTCCATATAAGGTCAAAAACTACATACTCAGATCTTCACCAAACTTTGCAGGGATACATTGAATGTCAAGACACGTGGAAAAAACGTACAAAACAAGAGATTGGGGTCATCAAGATTTTGGACGGATTTTTTAGGAATTTTCAAATTTTCAGATGGGAGGTTCCAGATAAGGTCAAAAACTACATACTCAGATCTTCACCAAACTTTGCAGGGATACATTGGATGTCAAGACACGTGGAAAAAACGTACAAAACAAGAGATTGGAGACATCAAGATTTTGGACGAATTTTTTAAGAATTTTTAAATTTTCAGATAGGAGGTTCCATATAAGGTCAAAAACTACATACTCAGATCTTCACCAAACTTTGCATGGATACATTATGTGTCAAGACACGTGGAAAAAACGTACAAAACAAGAGATTGGAGACATGAAGATATTGGTCGAATTTTTTAAGAATTTTCAAATTTTCAGATGGGAGGTTCCAGATAAGGTCAAAAACTACATACTCAGATCTTCACCAAACTTTGCAGGGATACATTGGATGTCAAGACACGTGGAAAAAACGTACAAAACAAGAGATAGGAGACATCAAGATTTTGGACGAATTTTTTAACAATTTTCAAATTTTCAGAAAGGATGTTCCAGATAAGGTCAAAAACGACATACTCAGATCTTCACCAAACTTTGCATGGATACATTGGATGTCAAGACACGTGGAAAAAACATACAAAACATAGGATTGGTGACATCAAGATTTTGGACGAATTTTTTAAGAATTTTCAAATTTTCAGATAGGAGGTTCCATATAAGGTCAAAAACTACATACTCAGATCTTCACCAAACTTTGCAGGGATACATTGGATGTCAAGACACGTGGAAAAAACGTACAAAACAAGAGATTGGAGACATCAAGATTATGGACGAATTTTTTGAGAATTTTCAAATTTTCAGAAAGGAGGTTCCATATAAGGTCAAAAACTACATACTCAGATCTTCACCAAACTTTGCAGGGATACATTGGATGTCAAGACACGTGGAAAAAACGTACAAAACAAGAGATTGGAGACATCAAGATTTTCGACGAATTTTTTAAGAATTTTCAAATTTTCAGAAAGGATGTTCCAGATAAGGTCAAAAACGACATACTCAGATCTTCACCAAACTTTGCAGGGATACATTGGAGGTCGAGACACGTGGAAAAAACGTACAAAACAAGAGATTGGAGACATCAAGATTTTGGACGAATTTTTGAAGAATTTTCAAATTTTCTGATAGGAGGTCCCAGATAAGGTCAAAAACTACATACTCAGATCTCCACCAAACATTGCAGGGATACATTGGATGTCAAGACACGTGGAAAAAACGTACAAAACAAGAGATTGGAGACATCAAGATTTTCGACGAATTTTTGAAGAATTTTCAAATTTTCAGATAGGAGGTTCCAGATAAGGTCAAAAACTACCTACTCAGATCTTCACCAAACGTTGCAGGGATACTTTGCATGTCAAGACACGTGGAAAAAACGTACAAAACAAGAGATTGGAGACATCAAGATTTTCGACGAATTTTTTAAGAATTTTCAAATTTTCAGATGGGAGGTTCCAGATAAGGTCAAAAACGACATACTCAGATCTTCACCAAACTTTGCATGGATACATTGGATGTCAAGACACGTGGAAAAAACGTACAAAACAAGAGATTGGGGTCATCAAGATTTTGCACGGATTTTTTAGGAATTTTCAAATTTTCAGATGGGAGGTTCCAGATAAGGTCAAAAACTACATACTCAGATCTTCACCAAACTTTGCAGGGATACATTGGATGTCAAGGCACGTGGAAAAAACGTACAAAACAAGAGATTGGAGACATCAAGATTTTGGACGAATTTTTTAAGAATTTTCAAATTTTCAGATAGGAGGTTCCATATAAGGTCAAAAACTACATACTCAGATCTTCACCAAACTTTGCATGGATACATTATGTGTCAAGACACGTGGAAAAAACGTACAAAACAAAAGATTGGAGACATCAAGATTTTGGTCGAATTTTTTAAGAATTTTCAAATTTTCAGATGGGAGGTTCCAGATAAGGTCAAAAACTACATACTCAGATCTTCACCAAACTTTGCAGGGATACATTGGATGTCAAGACACGTGGAAAAAACGTACAAAAAAGAGATTGGAGACATCAAGATTTTGGACGAATTTTTTAACAATTTTCAAATTTTCAGAAAGGATGTTCCAGATAAGGTCAAAAACGACATACTCAGATCTTCACCAAACTTTGCAGGGATACATTGGATATCAAGACACGTGGAAAAAACGTACAAAACAAGAGATTGGAGACATCAAGATTTTGGACGAATTTTTTAAGAATTTTCAAATTTTCAGATAGGAGGTTCCAGATAAGGTCAAAAACTACATACTCAGATCTTCACCAAACTTTGCAGGGATACATTGGATGTCAAGACACGTGGAAAAAACGTACAAAACAAGAGATTGGGGTCATCAAGATTTTGGACGGATTTTTTAGGAATTTTCAAATTTTCAGATGGGAGGTTCCAGATAAGGTCAAAAACTACATACTCAGATCTTCACCAAACATTGCAGGGATACATTGGATGTCAAGACACGTGGAAAAAACGTACAAAACAAGAGATTGGAGACATCAATATTTTGGACGAATTTTTAAAGAATTTTCAAATTTTCAGATAGGAGGTTCCAGATGAGGTCAAAAACTACATAGTCAGATCTTCACCAAACTTTGCAGGAATACTTTGCATGTCAAGACACGTGGAAAAAACGTACAAAACAAGAGATCGGAGACATCAAGATTTTCGACGAATTTTTTAAGAATTTTCAAATTTTCAGATGGGAGGTTCCAGATAAGGTCAAAAACGACATACTCAGATCTTCACCAAACTTTGCATGGATACATTGGATGTCAAGACACGTGGAAAAAACATACAAAACATAGGATTGGTGACATCAAGATTTTGGACGAATTTTTTAAGAATTTTCAAATTTTCAGATAGGAGGTTCCATATAAGGTCAAAAACTACATACTCAGATCTTCACCAAACTTTGCTGGGATACATTGGATGTCAAGACACGTGGAAGAAACGTACAAAACAAGAGTTTGGAGACATCAAGATTTTGGACGAATTTTTTAAGAATTTTTAAATTTTCAGATAGGAGGTTCCATATAAGGTCAAAAACTACATACTCAGATCTTCACCAAACTTTGCATGGATACATTATGTGTCAAGACACGTGGAAAAAACGTACAAAACAAGAGATTGGAGACATCAAGATATTGGTCGAATTTTTTAAGAATTTTCAAATTTTCAGATGGGAGGTTCCAGATAAGGTCAAAAACTACATACTCAGATCTTCACCAAACTTTGCAGGGATACATTGGATGTCAAGACACGTGGAAAAAACGTACAAAACAAGAGATAGGAGACATCAAGATTTTGGACGAATTTTTTAACAATTTTCAAATTTTCAGAAAGGATGTTCCAGATAAGGTCAAAAACGACATACTCAGATCTTCACCAAACTTTGCATGGATACATTGGATGTCAAGACACGTGGAAAAAACATACAAAACATAGGATTGGTGACATCAAGATTTTGGACGAATTTTTTAAGAATTTTCAAATTTTCAGATAGGAGGTTCCATATAAGGTCAAAAACTACATACTCAGATCTTCACCAAACTTTGCAGGGATACATTGGATGTCAAGACACGTGGAAAAAACGTACAAAACAAGAGATTGGAGACATCAAGATTATGGACGAATTTTTTGAGAATTTTCAAATTTTCAGAAAGGAGGTTCCATATAAGGTCAAAAACTACATACTCAGATCTTCACCAAACTTTGCAGGGATACATTGGATGTCAAGACACGTGGAAAAAACGTACAAAACAAGAGATTGGAGACATCAAGATTTTCGACGAATTTTTTAAGAATTTTCAAATTTTCAGAAAGGATGTTCCAGATAAGGTCAAAAACGACATACTCAGATCTTCACCAAACTTTGCAGGGATACATTTTAGGTCGAGACACGTGGAAAAAACGTACAAAACAAGAGATTGGAGACATCAAGATTTTGGACGAATTTTTGAAGAATTTTCAAATTTTCTGATAGGAGGTCCCAGATAAGGTCAAAAACTACATACTCAGATCTCCACCAAACATTGCAGGGATACATTGGATGTCAAGACACGTGGAAAAAACGTACAAAACAAGAGATTGGAGACATCAAGATTTTCGACGAATTTTTGAAGAATTTTCAAATTTTCAGATAGGAGGTTCCAGATAAGGTCAAAAACTACATACTCAGATCTTCACCAAACGTTGCAGGGATACTTTGCATGTCAAGACACGTGGAAAAAACGTACAAAACAAGAGATTAGAGACATCAAGATTTTGGACGAATTTTTTAAGAATTTTCAAATTTTCAGATGGGAGGTTCCAGATAAGGTCAAAAACGACATACTCAGATCTTCACCAAACTTTGCATGGATACATTGGATGTCAAGACACGTGGAAAAAACGTACAAAACAAGAGATTGGGGTCATCAAGATTTTGCAAGGATTTTTTAGGAATTTTCAAATTTTCAGATGGGAGGTTCCAGATAAGGTCAAAAACTACATACTCAGATCTTCACCAAACTTTGCAGGGATACATTGGATGTCAAGACACGTGGAAAAAACGTACAAAACAAGAGATTGGAGACATCAAGATTTTGGACGAATTTTTTAAGAATTTTCAAATTTTCAGATAGGAGGTTCCATATAAGGTCAAAAACTACATACTCAGATCTTCACCAAACTTTGCATGGATACATTATGTGTCAAGACACGTGGAAAAAACGTACAAAACAAAAGATTGGAGACATCAAGATTTTGGTCGAATTTTTTAAGAATTTTCAAATTTTCAGATGGGAGGTTCCAGATAAGGTCAAAAACGACATACTCAGATCTTCACCAAACTTTGCATGGATACATTGGATGTCAAGACACGTGGAAAAAACGTACAAAAAAGAGATTGGAGACATCAAGATTTTGGACGAATTTTTTAACAATTTTCAAATTTTCAGAAAGGATGTTCCAGATAAGGTCAAAAACGACATACTCAGATCTTCACCAAACTTTGCAGGGATACATTGGATATCAAGACACGTGGAAAAAACGTACAAAACAAGAGATTGGAGACATCAAGATTTTGGACGAATTTTTTAAGAATTTTCAAATTTTCAGATAGGAGGTTCCAGATAAGGTCAAAAACTACATACTCAGATCTTCACCAAACTTTGCAGGGATACATTGGATGTCAAGACACGTGGAAAAAACGTACAAAACAAGAGATTGGGGTCATCAAGATTTTGGACGGATTTTTTAGGAATTTTCAAATTTTCAGATGGGAGGTTCCAGATAAGGTCAAAAACTACATACTCAGATCTTCACCAAACATTGCAGGGATACATTGGATGTCAAGACACGTGGAAAAAACGTACAAAACAAGAGATTGGAGACATCAATATTTTGGACGAATTTTTAAAGAATTTTCAAATTTTCAGATAGGAGGTTCCAGATGAGGTCAAAAACTACATAGTCAGATCTTCACCAAACTTTGCAGGAATACTTTGCATGTCAAGACACGTGGAAAAAACGTACAAAACAAGAGATCGGAGACATCAAGGTTTTCGACGAATTTTTTAAGAATTTTCAAATTTTCAGATGGGAGGTTCCAGATAAGGTCAAAAACGACATACTCAGATCTTCACCAAACTTTGCATGGATACATTGGATGTCAAGACACGTGGAAAAAACATACAAAACATAGGATTGGTGACATCAAGATTTTGGACGAATTTTTTAAGAATTTTCAAATTTTCAGATAGGAGGTTCCATATAAGGTCAAAAACTACATACTCAGATCTTCACCAAACTTTGCAGGGATACATTGGATGTCAAGACACGTGGAAAAAACGTACAAAACAAGAGATTGGAGACATCAAGATTTTCGACGAATTTTTTAAGAATTTTCAAATTTTCAGAAAGGATGTTCCAGATAAGGTCAAAAACGACATACTCAGATCTTCACCAAACTTTGCAGGGATACATTGGAGGTCGAGACACGTGGAAAAAACGTACAAAACAAGAGATTGGAGACATCAAGATTTTGGACGAATTTTTTAAGAATTTTCAAATTTTCAGATAGGAGGTTCCAGATAAGGTCAAAAACTACATACTCAGATCTCAACCAAACATTGCAGGGATACATTGGATGTCAAGACACGTGGAAAAAACGTACAAAACAAGAGATTGGAGACATCAAGATTTTCGACGAATTTTTGAAGAATTTTCAAATTTTCAGATAGGAGGTTCCAGATAAGGTCAAAAACTACATACTCAGATCTTCACCAAACGTTGCAGGGATACTTTGCATGTCAAGACACGTGGAAAAAACGTACAAAACAAGAGATTGGAGACATCAAGATTTTCGACGAATTTTTTAAGAATTTTCAAATTTTCAGATGGGAGGTTCCAGATAAGGTCAAAAACGACATACTCAGATCTTCACCAAACTTTGCATGGATACATTGGATGTCAAGACACGTGGAAAAAACGTACAAAACAAGAGATTGGAGACATCAAGATTTTGGACGAATTTTTTAAGAATTCTCAAATTTTCAGAAAGGAGGTTCCATATAAGGTCAAAAACTACAAACTCAGATCTTCACCAAACTTTGCAGGGATACATTGGATGTCAAGACACGTGGAAAAAACGTACAAAACAAGAGATTGGGGTCATCAAGATTTTGGACGAATTTTTTAAGAATTTTCAAATTTTCAGAAAGGAGGTTCCATATAAGGTCAAAAACTACATACTCAGATCTTCACCAAACTTTGCAGGGATACATTGAATGTCAAGACACGTGGAAAAAACGTACAAAACAAGAGATTGGGGTCATCAAGATTTTGGACGGATTTTTTAGGAATTTTCAAATTTTCAGATGGGAGGTTCCAGATAAGGTCAAAAACTACATACTCAGATCTTCACCAAACTTTGCAGGGATACATTGGATGTCAAGACACGTGGAAAAAACGTACAAAACAAGAGATTGGAGACATCAAGATTTTGGACGAATTTTTTAAGAATTTTTAAATTTTCAGATAGGAGGTTCCATATAAGGTCAAAAACTACATACTCAGATCTTCACCAAACTTTGCATGGATACATTATGTGTCAAGACACGTGGAAAAAACGTACAAAACAAGAGATTGGAGACATCAAGATATTGGTCGAATTTTTTAAGAATTTTCAAATTTTCAGATGGGAGGTTCCAGATAAGGTCAAAAACTACATACTCAGATCTTCACCAAACTTTGCAGGGATACATTGGATGTCAAGACACGTGGAAAAAACGTACAAAACAAGAGATAGGAGACATCAAGATTTTGGACGAATTTTTTAACAATTTTCAAATTTTCAGAAAGGATGTTCCAGATAAGGTCAAAAACGACATACTCAGATCTTCACCAAACTTTGCAGGGATACATTGGATATCAAGACACGTGGAAAAAACGTACAAAACAAGAGATTGGAGACATCAAGATTTTGGACGAATTTTTTAAGAATTTTCAAATTTTCAGATAGGAGGTTCCAGATAAGATCAAAAACTACATACTCAGATCTTCACCAAACTTTGCAGGGATACATTGGATGTCAAGACACGTGGAAAAAACGTACAAAACAAGAGATTGGGGTCATCAAGATTTTGGACGGATTTTTTAGGAATTTTCAAATTTTCAGATGGGAGGTTCCAGATAAGGTCAAAAACTACATACTCAGATCTTCACCAAACATTGCAGGGATACATTGGATGTCAAGACACGTGGAAAAAACGTACAAAACAAGAGATTGGAGACATCAAGATTTTGGACGAATTTTTTAAGAATTTTCAAATTTTCAGATAGGAGGTTCCAGATGAGGTCAAAAACTACATACTCAGATCTTCACCAAACTTTGCAGGAATACTTTGCATGTCAAGACACGTGGAAAAAAAGTACAAAACAAGAGATCGGAGACATCAAGATTTTCGACGAATTTTTTAAGAATTTTCAAATTTTCAGATGGGAGGTTCCAGATAAGGTCAAAAACGACATACTCAGATCTTCACCAAACTTTGCAGGGATCCATTGGAGGTCGAGACACGTGGAAAAAACGTACAAAACAAGAGATTGGAGACATCAAGATTTTGGACGAATTTTTTAAGAATTTTCAAATTTTCAGATAGGAGGTTCCATATAAGGTCAAAAACTACATACTCAGATCTTCACCAAACTTTGCAGGGATACATTGGATGTCAAGACACGTGGAAAAAACGTACAAAACAAGAGATTGGAGACATCAAGATTTTCGACGAATTTTTTAAGAATTTTCAAATTTTCAGAAAGGATGTTCCAGATAAGGTCAAAAACGACATACTCAGATCTTCACCAAACTTTGCAGGGATCCATTGGAGGTCGAGACACGTGGAAAAAACGTACAAAACAAGAGATTGGAGACATCAAGATTTTGGACGAATTTTTGAAGAATTTTCAAATTTTCAGATAGGAGGTTCCAGATAAGGTCTAAAACTACATACTCAGATCTCCACCAAACATTGCAGGAATACATTGGATGTCAAGACACGTGGAAAAAACGTACAAAACAAGAGATTGGAGACATCAAGATTTTCGACGAATTTTTGAAGAATTTTCAAATTTTCAGATAGGAGGTTCCAGATAAGGTCAAAAACTACATACTCAGATCTTCACCAAACGTTGCAGGGATACTTTGCATGTCAAGACACGTGGAAAAAACGTACAAAACAAAAGATTGGAGACATCAAGATTTTCGACGAATTTTTTAAGAATTTTCAAATTTTCAGATGGGAGGTTCCAGATAAGGTCAAAAACGACATACTCAGATCTTCACCAAACTTTGCATGGATACATTGGATGTCAAGACTCGTGGAAAAAACGTACAAAACAAGAGATTGGAGACATCAAGATTTTGGACGAATTTTTTAAGAATTCTCAAATTTTCAGAAAGGAGGTTCCATATAAGGTCAAAAACTACATACTCAGATCTTCACCAAACTTTGCAGGGATACTTTGGATGTCAAGACACGTGGAAAAAACGTACAAAACAAGAGATTGGGGTCATCAAGATTTTGGACGAATTTTTTAAGAATTTTCAAATTTTCTGATGGGAGGTTCAATATAAGGTCAAAAACGACATACTCAGATCTTCACCAAACTTTGCATGGATACATTGGATGTCAAGACACGTGGAAAAAACATACAAAACATAGGATTCGGAACATCAAGATTTTGGTCGAATTTTTTAAGAATTTTCAAATTTTCAGATAGGAGGTTCCATATAAGGTCAAAAACTACATACTCAGATCTTCACCAAACATTGCAGGAATACATTGGATGTCAAGACACGTGGAAAAAACGTACAAAACAAGAGATTGGGGTCATCAAGATTTTGCACGGATTTTTTAGGAATTTTCAAATTTTCAGATGGGAGGTTCCAGATAAGGTCAAAAACTACATACTCAGATCTTCACCAAACTTTGCAGGGATACATTGGATGTCAAGACACGTGGAAAAAACGTACAAAACAAGAGATTGGAGACATCAAGATTTTGGACGAATTTTTTAAGAATTTTCAAATTTTCAGATAGGAGGTTCCATATAAGGTCAAAAACTACATACTCAGATCTTCACCAAACTTTGCATGGATACATTATGTGTCAAGACACGTGGAAAAAACGTACAAAACAAAAGATTGGAGACATCAAGATTTTGGTCGAATTTTTTAAGAATTTTCAAATTTTCAGATGGGAGGTTCCAGATAAGGTCAAAAACTACATACTCAGATCTTCACCAAACTTTGCAGGGATACATTGGATGTCAAGACACGTGGAAAAAACGTACAAAAAAGAGATTGGAGACATCAAGATTTTGGACGAATTTTTTAACAATTTTCAAATTTTCAGAAAGGATGTTCCAGATAAGGTCAAAAACGACATACTCAGATCTTCACCAAACTTTGCAGGGATACATTGGATATCAAGACACGTGGAAAAAACGTACAAAACAAGAGATTGGAGACATCAAGATTTTGGACGAATTTTTTAAGAATTTTCAAATTTTCAGATAGGAGGTTCCAGATAAGGTCAAAAACTACATACTCAGATCTTCACCAAACTTTGCAGGGATACATTGGATGTCAAGACACGTGGAAAAAACGTACAAAACAAGAGATTGAGGTCATCAAGATTTTGGACGGATTTTTTAGGAATTTTCAAATTTTCAGATGGGAGGTTCCAGATAAGGTCAAAAACTACATACTCAGATCTTCACCAAACATTGCAGGGATACATTGGATGTCAAGACACGTGGAAAAAACGTACAAAACAAGAGATTGGAGACATTAAAATTTTGGACGAATTTTTTAAGAATTTTCAAATTTTCAGATAGGAGGTTCCAGATGAGGTCAAAAACTACATACTCAGATCTTCACCAAACTTTGCAGGAATACTTTGCATGTCAAGACACGTGGAAAAAACGTACAAAACAAGAGATCGGAGACATCAAGATTTTCGACGAATTTTTTAAGAATTTTCAAATTTTCAGATGGGAGGTTCCAGATAAGGTCAAAAACGACATACTCAGATCTTCACCAAACTTTGCATGGATACATTGGATGTCAAGACACGTGGAAAAAACATACAAAACATAGGATTGGTGACATCAAGATTTTGGACGAATTTTTTAAGAATTTTCAAATTTTCAGATAGGAGGTTCCATATAAGGTCAAAAACTACATACTCAGATCTTCACCAAACTTTGCAGGGATACATTGGATGTCAAGACACGTGGAAAAAACGTACAAAACAAGAGATTGGAGACATCAAGATTATGGACGAATTTTTTGAGAATTTTCAAATTTTCAGAAAGGAGGTTCCATATAAGGTCAAAAACTACATACTCAGATCTTCACCAAACTTTGCAGGGATACATTGGATGTCAAGACACGTGGAAAAAACGTACAAAACAAGAGATTGGAGACATCAAGATTTTCGACGAATTTTTTAAGAATTTTCAAATTTTCAGAAAGGATGTTCCAGATAAGGTCAAAAACGACATACTCAGATCTTCACCAAACTTTGCAGGGATACATTGGAGGTCGAGACACGTGGAAAAAACGTACAAAACAAGAGATTGGAGACATCAAGATTTTGGACGAATTTTTGAAGAATTTTCAAATTTTCTGATAGGAGGTCCCAGATAAGGTCAAAAACTACATACTCAGATCTCCACCAAACATTGCAGGGATACATTGGATGTCAAGACACGTGGAAAAAACGTACAAAACAAGAGATTGGAGACATCAAGATTTTCGACGAATTTTTGAAGAATTTTCAAATTTTCAGATAGGAGGTTCCAGATAAGGTCAAAAACTACATACTCAGATCTTCACCAAACGTTGCAGGGATACTTTGCATGTCAAGACACGTGGAAAAAACGTACAAAACAAGAGATTGGAGACATCAAGATTTTCGACGAATTTTTTAAGAATTTTCAAATTTTCAGATGGGAGGTTCCAGATAAGGTCAAAAACTACATACTCAGATCTTCACCAAACTTTGCAGGGATACATTGGATGTCAAGACACGTGGAAAAAACGTACAAAACAAGAGATTGGAGACATCAAGATTTTGGACGAATTTTTTAAGAATTTTCAAATTTTCAGATAGGAGGTTCCATATAAGGTCAAAAACTACATACTCAGATCTTCACCAAACTTTGCATGGATACATTATGTGTCAAGACACGTGGAAAAAACGTACAAAACAAAAGATTGGAGACATCAAGATTTTTGTCGAATTTTTTAAGAATTTTCAAATTTTCAGATGGGAGGTTCCAGATAAGGTCAAAAACTACATACTCAGATCTTCACCAAACTTTGCAGGGATACATTGGATGTCAAGACACGTGGAAAAAACGTACAAAACAAGAGATCGGAGACATCAAGATTTTCGACGAATTTTTTAAGAATTTTCAAATTTTCAGATGGGAGGTTCCAGATAAGGTCAAAAACGACATACTCAGATCTTCACCAAACTTTGCATGGATATATTGGATGTCAAGACACGTGGAAAAAACATACAAAACATAGGATTGGTGACATCAAGATTTTGGACGAATTTTTTAAGAATTTTCAAATTTTCAGATAGGAGGTTCCATATAAGGTCAAAAACTACATACTCAGATCTTCACCAAACTTTGCAGGGATACATTGGATGTCAAGACACGTGGAAAAAACGTACAAAACAAGAGATTGGAGACATCAAGATTATGGACGAATTTTTTGAGAATTTTCAAATTTTCCGAAAGGAGGTTCCATATAAGGTCAAAAACTACATACTCAGATCTTCACCAAACTTTGCAGGGATACATTGGATGTCAAGACACGTGGAAAAAACGTACAAAACAAGAGATTGGAGACATCAAGATTTTCGACGAATTTTTTAAGAATTTTCAAATTTTCAGAAAGGATGTTCCAGATAAGGTCAAAAACGACATACTCAGATCTTCACCAAACTTTGCAGGGATACATTGGAGGTCGAGACACGTGGAAAAAACGTACAAAACAAGAGATTGGAGACATCAAGATTTTGGACGAATTTTTGAAGAATTTTCAAATTTTCTGATAGGAGGTCCCAGATAAGGTCAAAAACTACATACTCAGATCTCCACCAAACATTGCAGGGATACATTGGATGTCAAGACACGTGGAAAAAACGTACAAAACAAGAGATTGGAGACATCAAGATTTTCGACGAATTTTTGAAGAATTTTCAAATTTTCAGATAGGAGGTTCCAGATAAGGTCAAAAACTACATACTCAGATCTTCACCAAACGTTGCAGGGATACTTTGCATGTCAAGACACGTGGAAAAAACGTACAAAACAAGAGATTGGAGACATCAAGATTTTCGACGAATTTTTTAAGAATTTTCAAATTTTCAGATGGGAGGTTCCAGATAAGGTCAAAAACGACATACTCAGATCTTCACCAAACTTTGCATGGATACATTGGATGTCAAGACACGTGGAAAAAACGTACAAAACAAGAGATTGGGGTCATCAAGATTTTGCACGGATTTTTTAGGAATTTTCAAATTTTCAGATGGGAGGTTCCAGATAAGGTCAAAAACTACATACTCAGATCTTCACCAAACTTTGCAGGGATACATTGGATGTCAAGACACGTGGAAAAAACGTACAAAACAAGAGATTGGAGACATCAAGATTTTGGACGAATTTTTTAAGAATTTTCAAATTTTCAGATAGGAGGTTCCATATAAGGTCAAAAACTACATACTCAGATCTTCACCAAACTTTGCATGGATACATTATGTGTCAAGACACGTGGAAAAAACGTACAAAACAAAAGATTGGAGACATCAAGATTTTGGTCGAATTTTTTAAGAATTTTCAAATTTTCAGATGGGAGGTTCCAGATAAGGTCAAAAACTACATACTCAGATCTTCACCAAACTTTGCAGGGATACATTGGATGTCAAGACACGTGGAAAAAACGTACAAAAAAGAGATTGGAGACATCAAGATTTTGGACGAATTTTTTAACAATTTTCAAATTTTCAGAAAGGATGTTCCAGATAAGGTCAAAAACGACATACTCAGATCTTCACCAAACTTTGCAGGGATACATTGGATATCAAGACACGTGGAAAAAACGTACAAAACAAGAGATTGGAGACATCAAGATTTTTGACGAATTTTTTAAGAATTTTCAAATTTTCAGATAGGAGGTTCCAGATAAGGTCAAAAACTACATACTCAGATCTTCACCAAACTTTGCAGGGATACATTGGATGTCAAGACACGTGGAAAAAACGTACAAAACAAGAGATTGAGGTCATCAAGATTTTGGACGGATTTTTTAGGAATTTTCAAATTTTCAGATGGGAGGTTCCAGATAAGGTCAAAAACTACATACTCAGATCTTCACCAAACATTGCAGGGATACATTGGATGTCAAGACACGTGGAAAAAACGTACAAAACAAGAGATTGGAGACATCAAAATTTTGGACGAATTTTTTAAGAATTTTCAAATTTTCAGATAGGAGGTTCCAGATGAGGTCAAAAACTACATACTCAGATCTTCACCAAACTTTGCAGGAATACTTTGCATGTCAAGACACGTGGAAAAAACGTACAAAACAAGAGATCGGAGACATCAAGATTTTCGACGAATTTTTTAAGAATTTTCAAATTTTCAGATGGGAGGTTCCAGATAAGGTCAAAAACGACATACTCAGATCTTCACCAAACTTTGCATGGATACATTGGATGTCAAGACACGTGGAAAAAACATACAAAACATAGGATTGGTGACATCAAGATTTTGGACGAATTTTTTAAGAATTTTCAAATTTTCAGATAGGAGGTTCCATATAAGGTCAAAAACTACATACTCAGATCTTCACCAAACTTTGCAGGGATACATTGGATGTCAAGACACGTGGAAAAAACGTACAAAACAAGAGATTGGAGACATCAAGATTATGGACGAATTTTTTGAGAATTTTCAAATTTTCAGAAAGGAGGTTCCATATAAGGTCAAAAACTACATACTCAGATCTTCACCAAACTTTGCAGGGATACATTGGATGTCAAGACACGTGGAAAAAACGTACAAAACAAGAGATTGGAGACATCAAGATTTTCGACGAATTTTTTAAGAATTTTCAAATTTTCAGAAAGGATGTTCCAGATAAGGTCAAAAACGACATACTCAGATCTTCACCAAACTTTGCAGGGATACATTGGAGGTCGAGACACGTGGAAAAAACGTACAAAACAAGAGATTGGAGACATCAAGATTTTGGACGAATTTTTGAAGAATTTTCAAATTTTCTGATAGGAGGTCCCAGATAAGGTCAAAAACTACATACTCAGATCTCCACCAAACATTGCAGGGATACATTGGATGTCAAGACACGTGGAAAAAACGTACAAAACAAGAGATTGGAGACATCAAGATTTTCGACGAATTTTTGAAGAATTTTCAAATTTTCAGATAGGAGGTTCCAGATAAGGTCAAAAACTACATACTCAGATCTTCACCAAACGTTGCAGGGATACTTTGCATGTCAAGACACGTGGAAAAAACGTACAAAACAAGAGATTGGAGACATCAAGATTTTGGTCGAATTTTTTAAGAATTTTCAAATTTTCAGATGGGAGGTTCCAGATAAGGTCAAAAACGACATACTCAGATCTTCACCAAACTTTGCATGGATACATTGGATGTCAAGACACGTGGAAAAAACGTACAAAACAAGAGATTGGGGTCATCAAGATTTTGCACGGATTTTTTAGGAATTTTCAAATTTTCAGATGGGAGGTTCCAGATAAGGTCAAAAACTACATACTCAGATCTTCACCAAACTTTGCAGGGATACATTGGATGTCAAGACACGTGGAAAAAAACGTACAAAACAAGAGATTGGAGACATCAAGATTTTGGACGAATTTTTTAAGAATTTTCAAATTTTCAGATAGGAGGTTCCATATAAGGTCAAAAACTACATACTCAGATCTTCACCAAACTTTGCATGGATACATTATGTGTCAAGACACGTGGAAAAAACGTACAAAACAAAAGATTGGAGACATCAAGATTTTTGTCGAATTTTTTAAGAATTTTCAAATTTTCAGATGGGAGGTTCCAGATAAGGTCAAAAACTACATACTCAGATCTTCACCAAACTTTGCAGGGATACATTGGATGTCAAGACACGTGGAAAAAACGTACAAAAAAGAGATTGGAGACATCAAGATTTTGGACGAATTTTTTAACAATTTTCAAATTTTCAGAAAGGATGTTCCAGATAAGGTCAAAAACGACATACTCAGATCTTCACCAAACTTTGCAGGGATACATTGGATATCAAGACACGTGGAAAAAACGTACAAAACAAGAGATTGGAGACATCAAGATTTTGGACGAATTTTTTAAGAATTTTCAAATTTTCAGATAGGAGGATCCAGATAAGGTCAAAAACGACATACTCAGATCTTCACCAAACTTTGCAGGGATACATTGGATGTCAAGACACGTGGAAAAAACGTACAAAACAAGAGATTGGGGTCATCAAGATTTTGGACGGATTTTTTAGGAATTTTCAAATTTTCAGATGGGAGGTTCCAGATAAGGTCAAAAACTACATACTCAGATCTTCACCAAACATTGCAGGGATACATTGGATGTCAAGACACGTGGAAAAAACGTACAAAACAAGAGATTGGAGACATCAAAATTTTGGACGAATTTTTTAAGAATTTTCAAATTTTCAGATAGGAGGTTCCAGATGAGGTCAAAAACTACATACTCAGATCTTCACCAAACTTTGCAGGAATACTTTGCATGTCAAGACACGTGGAAAAAACGTACAAAACAAGAGATCGGAGACATCAAGATTTTCGACGAATTTTTTAAGAATTTTCAAATTTTCAGATGGGAGGTTCCAGATAAGGTCAAAAACGACATACTCAGATCTTCACCAAACTTTGCATGGATACATTGGATGTCAAGACACGTGGAAAAAACATACAAAACATAGGATTGGTGACATCAAGATTTTGGACGAATTTTTTAAGAATTTTCAAATTTTCAGATAGGAGGTTCCATATAAGGTCAAAAACTACATACTCAGATCTTCACCAAACTTTGCAGGGATACATTGGATGTCAAGACACGTGGAAAAAACGTACAAAACAAGAGATTGGAGACATCAAGATTATGGACGAATTTTTTGAGAATTTTCAAATTTTCAGAAAGGAGGTTCCATATAAGGTCAAAAACTACATACTCAGATCTTCACCAAACTTTGCAGGGATACATTGGATGTCAAGACACGTGGAAAAAACGTACAAAACAAGAGATTGGAGACATCAAGATTTTCGACGAATTTTTTAAGAATTTTCAAATTTTCAGAAAGGATGTTCCAGATAAGGTCAAAAACGACATACTCAGATCTTCACCAAACTTTGCAGGGATACATTGGAGGTCGAGACACGTGGAAAAAACGTACAAAACAAGAGATTGGAGACATCAAGATTTTGGACGAATTTTTGAAGAATTTTCAAATTTTCTGATAGGAGGTCCCAGATAAGGTCAAAAACTACATACTCAGATCTCCACCAAACATTGCAGGGATACATTGGATGTCAAGACACGTGGAAAAAACGTACAAAACAAGAGATTGGAGACATCAAGATTTTCGACGAATTTTTGAAGAATTTTCAAATTTTCAGATAGGAGGTTCCAGATAAGGTCAAAAACTACATACTCAGATCTTCACCAAACGTTGCAGGGATACTTTGCATGTCAAGACACGTGGAAAAAACGTACAAAACAAGAGATTGGAGACATCAAGATTTTCGACGAATTTTTTAAGAATTTTCAAATTTTCAGATGGGAGGTTCCAGATAAGGTCAAAAACGACATACTCAGATCTTCACCAAACTTTGCATGGATACATTGGATGTCAAGACACGTGGAAAAAACATACAAAACATAGGATTGGTGACATCAAGATTTTGGACGAATTTTTTAAGAATTTTCAAATTTTCAGATAGGAGGTTCCATATAAGGTCAAAAACTACATACTCAGATCTTCACCAAACTTTGCAGGGATACATTGGATGTCAAGACACGTGGAAAAAACGTACAAAACAAGAGATTGGAGACATCAAGATTATGGACGAATTTTTTGAGAATTTTCAAATTTTCAGAAAGGAGGTTCCATATAAGGTCAAAAACTACATACTCAGATCTTCACCAAACTTTGCAGGGATACATTGGATGTCAAGACACGTGGAAAAAACGTACAAAACAAGAGATTGGAGACATCAAGATTTTCGACGAATTTTTTAGGAATTTTCAAATTTTCAGATGGGAGGTTCCAGATAAGGTCAAAAACTACATACTCAGATCTTCACCAAACTTTGCATGGATACATTATGTGTCAAGACACGTGGAAAAAACGTACAAAACAAAAGATTGGAGACATCAAGATTTTGGTCGAATTTTTTAAGAATTTTCAAATTTTCAGATGGGAGGTTCCAGATAAGGTCAAAAACTACATACTCAGATCTTCACCAAACTTTGCAGGGATACATTGGATGTCAAGACACGTGGAAAAAACGTACAAAAAAGAGATTGGAGACATCAAGATTTTGGACGAATTTTTTAACAATTTTCAAATTTTCAGAAAGGATGTTCCAGATAAGGTCAAAAACGACATACTCAGATCTTCACCAAACTTTGCAGGGATACATTGGATATCAAGACACGTGGAAAAAACGTACAAAACAAGAGATTGGAGACATCAAGATTTTGGACGAATTTTTTAAGAATTTTCAAATTTTCAGATAGGAGGTTCCAGATAAGGTCAAAAACTACATACTCAGATCTTCACCAAACTTTGCAGGGATACATTGGATGTCAAGACACGTGGAAAAAACGTACAAAACAAGAGATTGGGGTCATCAAGATTTTGGACGGATTTTTTAGGAATTTTCAAATTTTCAGATGGGAGGTTCCAGATAAGGTCAAAAACTACATACTCAGATCTTCACCAAACATTGCATTGATACATTGGATGTCAAGACACGTGGAAAAAACGTACAAAACAAGAGATTGGAGACATCAAAATTTTGGACGAATTTTTTAAGAATTTTCAAATTTTCAGATAGGAGGTTCCAGATGAGGTCAAAAACTACATACTCAGATCTTCACCAAACTTTGCAGGAATACTTTGCATGTCAAGACACGTGGAAAAAACGTACAAAACAAGAGATCGGAGACATCAAGATTTTCGACGAATTTTTTAAGAATTTTCAAATTTTCAGATGGGAGGTTCCAGATAAGGTCAAAAACGACATACTCAGATCTTCACCAAACTTTGCATGGATACATTGGATGTCAAGACACGTGGAAAAAACATACAAAACATAGGATTGGTGACATCAAGATTTTGGACGAATTTTTTAAGAATTTTCAAATTTTCAGATAGGAGGTTCCATATAAGGTCAAAAACTACATACTCAGATCTTCACCAAACTTTGCAGGGATACATTGGAGGTCGAGACACGTGGAAAAAAAGTACAAAACAAGAGATTGGGGTCATCAAGATTTTGGACGGATTTTTTAGGAATTTTCAAATTTTCAGATGGGAGGTTCCAGATAAGGTCAAAAACTACATACTCAGATCTTCACCAAACATTGCAGGGATACATTGGATGTCAAGACACGTGGAAAAAACGTACAAAACAAGAGATTGGAGACATCAAGATTTTGGACGAATTTTTTAAGAATTTTCAAATTTTCAGATAGGAGGTTAAAGATGAGGTCAAAAACTACATACTCAGATCTTCACCAAACTTTGCAGGAATACTTTGCATGTCAAGACACGTGGAAAAAACGTACAAAACAAGAGATCGGAGACATCAAGATTTTCGACGAATTTTTTAAGAATTTTCAAATTTTCAGATGGGAGGTTCCAGATAAGGTCAAAAACGACATACTCAGATCTTCACCAAACTTTGCAGGGATCCATTGGAGGTCGAGACACGTGGAAAAAACGTACAAAACAAGAGATTGGAGACATCAAGATTTTGGACGAATTTTTTAAGAATTTTCAAATTTTCAGATAGGAGGTTCCATATAAGGTCAAAAACTACATACTCAGATCTTCACCAAACTTTGCAGGGATACATTGGATGTCAAGACACGTGGAAAAAACGTACAAAACAAGAGATTGGAGACATCAAGATTTTCGACGAATTTTTTAAGAATTTTCAAATTTTCAGAAAGGATGTTCCAGATAAGGTCAAAAACGACATACTCAGATCTTCACCAAACTTTGCAGGGATCCATTGGAGGTCGAGACACGTGGAAAAAACGTACAAAACAAGAGATTGGAGACATCAAGAATTTGGACGAATTTTTGAAGAATTTTCAAATTTTCAGATAGGAGGTTCCAGATAAGGTCTAAAACTACATACTCAGATCTCCACCAAACATTGCAGGAATACATTGGATGTCAAGACACGTGGAAAAAACGTACAAAACAAGAGATTGGAGACATCAAGATTTTCGACGAATTTTTGAAGAATTTTCAAATTTTCAGATAGGAGGTTCCAGATAAGGTCAAAAACTACATACTCAGATCTTCACCAAACGTTGCAGGGATACTTTGCATGTCAAGACACGTGGAAAAAACGTACAAAACAAAAGATTGGAGACATCAAGATTTTCGACGAATTTTTTAAGAATTTTCAAATTTTCAGATGGGAGGTTCCAGATAAGGTCAAACACGACATACTCAGATCTTCACCAAACTTTGCATGGATACATTGGATGTCAAGACACGTGGAAAAAACGTACAAAACAAGAGATTGGAGACATCAAGATTTTGGACGAATTTTTTAAGAATTCTCAAATTTTCAGAAAGGAGGTTCCATATAAGGTCAAAAACTACATACTCAGATCTTCACCAAACTTTGCAGGGATACTTTGGATGTCAAGACACGTGGAAAAAACGTACAAAACAAGAGATTGGGGTCATCAAGATTTTGGACGAATTTTTTAAGAATTTTCAAATTTTCAGATGGGAGGTTCAATATAAGGTCAAAAACTACATACTCAGATCTTCACCAAACTTTGCATGGATACATTGGATGTCAAGACACGTGGAAAAAACATACAAAACATAGGATTCGGAACATCAAGATTTTGGTCGAATTTTTTAAGAATTTTCAAATTTTCAGATAGGAGGTTCCATATAAGGTCAAAAACTACATACTCAGATCTTCACCAAACATTGCAGGAATACATTGGATGTCAAGACACGTGGAAAAAACGTACAAAACAAGAGATTGGGGTCATCAAGATTTTGCACGGATTTTTTAGGAATTTTCAAATTTTCAGATGGGAGGTTCCAGATAAGGTCAAAAACTACATACTCAGATCTTCACCAAACTTTGCAGGGATACATTGGATGTCAAGACACGTGGAAAAAACGTACAAAACAAGAGATTGGAGACATCAAGATTTTGGACGAATTTTTTAAGAATTTTCAAATTTTCAGATAGGAGGTTCCATATAAGGTCAAAAACTACATACTCAGATCTTCACCAAACTTTGCATGGATACATTATGTGTCAAGACACGTGGAAAAAACGTACAAAACAAAAGATTGGAGACATCAAGATTTTGGTCGAATTTTTTAAGAATTTTCAAATTTTCAGATGGGAGGTTCCAGATAAGGTCAAAAACTACATACTCAGATCTTCACCAAACTTTGCAGGGATACATTGGATGTCAAGACACGTGGAAAAAATGTACAAAAAAGAGATTGGAGACATCAAGATTTTGGACGAATTTTTTAACAATTTTCAAATTTTCAGAAAGGATGTTCCAGATAAGGTCAAAAACGACATACTCAGATCTTCACCAAACTTTGCAGGGATACATTGGATATCAAGACACGTGGAAAAAACGTACAAAACAAGAGATTGGAGACATCAAGATTTTGGACGAATTTTTTAAGAATTTTCAAATTTTCAGATAGGAGGTTCCAGATAAAGTCAAAAACTACATACTCATATCTTCACCAAACTTTGCAGGGATACATTGGATGTCAAGACACGTGGAAAAAACGTACAAAACAAGAGATTGAGGTCATCAAGATTTTGGACGGATTTTTTAGGAATTTTCAAATTTTCAGATGGGAGGTTCCAGATAAGGTCAAAAACTACATACTCAGATCTTCACCAAACATTGCAGGGATACATTGGATGTCAAGACACGTGGAAAAAACGTACAAAACAAGAGATTGGAGACATCAAAATTTTGGACGAATTTTTTAAGAATTTTCAAATTTTCAGATGGGAGGTTCCAGATAAGGTCAAAAACGACATACTCAGATCTTCACCAAACTTTGCATGGATACATTGGATGTCAAGACACGTGGAAAAGACATACAAAACATAGGATTGGTGACATCAAGATTTTGGACGAATTTTTTAAGAATTTTCAAATTTTCAGATAGGAGGTTCCATATAAGGTCAAAAACTACATACTCAGATCTTCACCAAACTTTGCAGGGATACATTGGATGTCAAGACACGTGGAAAAAACGTACAAAACAAGAGATTGGAGACATCAAGATTATGGACGAATTTTTTGAGAATTTTCAAATTTTCAGAAAGGAGGTTCCATATAAGGTCAAAAACTACATACTCAGATCTTCACCAAACTTTGCAGGGATACATTGGATGTCAAGACACGTGGAAAAAACGTACAAAACAAGAGATTGGAGACATCAAGATTTTCGACGAATTTTTTAAGAATTTTCAAATTTTCAGATGGGAGGTTCCAGATAAGGTCAAAAACGACATACTCAGATCTTCACCAAACTTTGCATGGATACATTGGATGTCAAGACACGTGGAAAAAACGTACAAAACAAGAGATTGGGGTCATCAAGATTTTGCACGGATTTTTTAGGAATTTTCAAATTTTCAGATGGGAGGTTCCAGATAAGGTCAAAAACTACATACTCAGATCTTCACCAAACTTTGCAGGGATACATTGGATGTCAAGACACGTGGAAAAAACGTACAAAACAAGAGATTGGAGACATCAAGATTTTGGACGAATTTTTTAAGAATTTTCAAATTTTCAGATAGGAGGTTCCATATAAGGTCAAAAACTACATACTCAGATCTTCACCAAACTTTGCATGGATACATTATGTGTCAAGACACGTGGAAAAAACGTACAAAACAAAAGATTGGAGACATCAAGATTTTTGTCGAATTTTTTAAGAATTTTCAAATTTTCAGATAGGAGGTTCCAGATAAGGTCAAAAACTACATACTCAGATCTTCACCAAACGTTGCAGGGATACTTTGCATGTCAAGACACGTGGAAAAAACGTACAAAACAAGAGATTGGAGACATCAAGATTTTCGACGAATTTTTTAAGAATTTTCAAATTTTCAGATGGGAGGTTCCAGATAAGGTCAAAAACGACATACTCAGATCTTCACCAAACTTTGCATGGATACATTGGATGTCAAGACACGTGGAAAAAACGTACAAAACAAGAGATTGGGGTCATCAAGATTTTGCACGGATTTTTTAGGAATTTTCATATTTTCAGATGGGAGGTTCCAGATAAGGTCAAAAACTACATACTCAGATCTTCACCAAACTTTGCAGGGATACATTGGATGTCAAGACACGTGGAAAAAACGTACAAAACAAGAGATTGGAGACATCAAGATTTTGGACGAATTTTTTAAGAATTTTCAAATTTTCAGATAGGAGGTTCCATATAAGGTCAAAACCTACATACTCAGATCTTCACCAAACTTTGCATGGATACATTATGTGTCAAGACACGTGGAAAAAACGTACAAAACAAAAGATTGGAGACATCAAGATTTTGGTCGAATTTTTTAAGAATTTTCAAATTTTCAGATGGGAGGTTCCAGATAAGGTCTAAAACTACATACTCAGATCTTCACCAAACTTTGCAGGGATACATTGGATGTCAAGACACGTGGAAAAAACGTACAAAAAAGAGATTGGAGACATCAAGATTTTGGACGAATTTTTGAACAATTTTCAAATTTTCAGAAAGGATGTTCCAGATAAGGTCAAAAACGACATACTCAGATCTTCACCAAACTTTGCAGGGATACATTGGATATCAAGACACGTGGAAAAAACGTACAAAACAAGAGATTGGAGACATCAAGATTTTGGACGAATTTTTTAAGAATTTTCAAATTTTCAGATAGGAGGTTCCAGATAAGGTCAAAAACTACATACTCAGATCTTCACCAAACTTTGCAGGGATACATTGGAGGTCGAGACACGTGGAAAAAAAGTACAAAACAAGAGATTGGGGTCATCAAGATTTTGGACGGATTTTTTAGGAATTTTCAAATTTTCAGATGGGAGGTTCCAGATAAGGTCAAAAACTACATACTCAGATCTTCACCAAACATTGCAGGGATACATTGGATGTCAAGACACGTGGAAAAAACGTACAAAACAAGAGATTGGAGACATCAAGATTTTGGACGAATTTTTTAAGAATTTTCAAATTTTCAGATAGGAGGTTCCAGATGAGGTCAAAAACTACATACTCAGATCTTCACCAAACTTTGCAGGAATACTTTGCATGTCAAGACACGTGGAAAAAACGTACAAAACAAGAGATCGGAGACATCAAGATTTTCGACGAATTTTTTAAGAATTTTCAAATTTTCAGATGGGAGGTTCCAGATAAGGTCAAAAACGACATACTCAGATCTTCACCAAACTTTGCAGGGATCCATTGGAGGTCGAGACACGTGGAAAAAACGTACAAAACAAGAGATTGGAGACATCAAGATTTTGGACGAATTTTTTAAGAATTTTCAAATTTTCAGATAGGAGGTTCCATATAAGGTCAAAAACTACATACTCAGATCTTCACCAAACTTTGCAGGGATACATTGGATGTCAAGACACGTGGAAAAAACGTACAAAACAAGAGATTGGAGACATCAAGATTTTCGACGAATTTTTTAAGAATTTTCAAATTTTCAGAAAGGATGTTCCAGATAAGGTCAAAAACGACATACTCAGATCTTCACCAAACTTTGCAGGGATCCATTGGAGGTCGAGACACGTGGAAAAAACGTACAAAACAAGAGATTGGAGACATCAAGATTTTGGACGAATTTTTGAAGAATTTTCAAATTTTCAGATAGGAGGTTCCAGATAAGGTCTAAAACTACATACTCAGATCTCCACCAAACATTGCAGGAATACATTGGATGTCAAGACACGTGGAAAAAACGTACAAAACAAGAGATTGGAGACATCAAGATTTTCGACGAATTTTTGAAGAATTTTCAAATTTTCAGATAGGAGGTTCCAGATAAGGTCAAAAACTACATACTCAGATCTTCACCAAACGTTGCAGGGATACTTTGCATGTCAAGACACGTGGAAAAAACGTACAAAACAAAAGATTGGAGACATCAAGATTTTCGACGAATTTTTTAAGAATTTTCAAATTTTCAGATGGGAGGTTCCAGATAAGGTCAAACACGACATACTCAGATCTTCACCAAACTTTGCATGGATACATTGGATGTCAAGACACGTGGAAAAAACGTACAAAACAAGAGATTGGAGACATCAAGATTTTGGACGAATTTTTTAAGAATTCTCAAATTTTCAGGTGGGAGGTTCCATATAAGGTCAAAAACTACATACTCAGATCTTCACCAAACTTTGCAGGGATACTTTGGATGTCAAGACACGTGGAAAAAACGTACAAAACAAGAGATTGGGGTCATCAAGATTTTGGACGAATTTTTTAAGAATTTTCAAATTTTCAGATGGGAGGTTCAATATAAGGTCAAAAACTACATACTCAGATCTTCACCAAACTTTGCATGGATACATTGGATGTCAAGACACGTGGAAAAAACATACAAAACATAGGATTCGGAACATCAAGATTTTGGTCGAATTTTTTAAGAATTTTCAAATTTTCAGATAGGAGGTTCCATATAAGGTCAAAAACTACATACTCAGATCTTCACCAAACATTGCAGGAATACATTGGATGTCAAGACACGTGGAAAAAACGTACAAAACAAGAGATTGGGGTCATCAAGATTTTGCACGGATTTTTTAGGAATTTTCAAATTTTCAGATGGGAGGTTCCAGATAAGGTCAAAAACTACATACTCAGATCTTCACCAAACTTTGCAGGGATACATTGGATGTCAAGACACGTGGAAAAAACGTACAAAACAAGAGATTGGAGACATCAAGATTTTGGACGAATTTTTTAAGAATTTTCAAATTTTCAGATAGGAGGTTCCATATAAGGTCAAAAACTACATACTCAGATCTTCACCAAACTTTGCATGGATACATTATGTGTCAAGACACGTGGAAAAAACGTACAAAACAAAAGATTGGAGACATCAAGATTTTGGTCGAATTTTTTAAGAATTTTCAAATTTTCAGATGGGAGGTTCCAGATAAGGTCAAAAACTACATACTCAGATCTTCACCAAACTTTGCAGGGATACATTGGATGTCAAGACACGTGGAAAAAATGTACAAAAAAGAGATTGGAGACATCAAGATTTTGGACTAATTTTTTAACAATTTTCAAATTTTCAGAAAGGATGTTCCAGATAAGGTCAAAAACGACATACTCAGATCTTCACCAAACTTTGCAGGGATACATTGGATATCAAGACACGTGGAAAAAACGTACAAAACAAGAGATTGGAGACATCAAGATTTTGGACGAATTTTTTAAGAATTTTCAAATTTTCAGATAGGAGGTTCCAGATAAGGTCAAAAACTACATACTCAGATCTTCACCAAACTTTGCAGGGATACATTGGATGTCAAGACACGTGGAAAAAACGTACAAAACAAGAGATTGAGGTCATCAAGATTTTGGACGGATTTTTTAGGAATTTTCAAATTTTCAGATGGGAGGTTCCAGATAAGGTCAAAAACTACATACTCAGATCTTCACCAAACATTGCAGGGATACATTGGATGTCAAGACACGTGGAAAAAACGTACAAAACAAGAGATTGGAGACATCAAAATTTTGTACGAATTTTTTAAGAATTTTCAAATTTTCAGATAGGAGGTTCCAGATGAGGTCAAAAACTACATACTCAGATCTTCACCAAACTTTGCAGGGATACATTGGATGTCAAGACACGTGGAAAAAACGTACAAAACAAGAGATTGGAGACATCAAGATTTTCGACGAATTTTTTAAGAATTTTCAAATTTTCAGAAAGGATGTTCCAGATAAGGTCAAAAACGACATACTCAGATCTTCACCAAACTTTGCAGGGATCCATTGGAGGTCGAGACACGTGGAAAAAACGTACAAAACAAGAGATTGGAGACATCAAGATTTTGGACGAATTTTTGAAGAATTTTCAAATTTTCAGATAGGAGGTTCCAGATAAGGTCTAAAACTACATACTCAGATCTCCACCAAACATTGCAGGAATACATTGGATGTCAAGACACGTGGAAAAAACGTACAAAACAAGAGATTGGAGACATCAAGATTTTCGACGAATTTTTGAAGAATTTTCAAATTTTCAGATAGGAGGTTCCAGATAAGGTCAAAAACTACATACTCAGATCTTCACCAAACGTTGCAGGGATACTTTGCATGTCAAGACACGTGGAAAAAACGTACAAAACAAAAGATTGGAGACATCAAGATTTTCGACGAATTTTTTAAGAATTTTCAAATTTTCAGATGGGAGGTTCCAGATAAGGTCAAACACGACATACTCAGATCTTCACCAAACTTTGCATGGATACATTGGATGTCAAGACACGTGGAAAAAACGTACAAAACAAGAGATTGGAGACATCAAGATTTTGGACGAATTTTTTAAGAATTCTCAAATTTTCAGGTGGGAGGTTCCATATAAGGTCAAAAACTACATACTCAGATCTTCACCAAACTTTGCAGGGATACTTTGGATGTCAAGACACGTGGAAAAAACGTACAAAACAAGAGATTGGGGTCATCAAGATTTTGGACGAATTTTTTAAGAATTTTCAAATTTTCAGATGGGAGGTTCAATATAAGGTCAAAAACTACATACTCAGATCTTCACCAAACTTTGCATGGATACATTGGATGTCAAGACACGTGGAAAAAACATACAAAACATAGGATTCGGAACATCAAGATTTTGGTCGAATTTTTTAAGAATTTTCAAATTTTCAGATAGGAGGTTCCATATAAGGTCAAAAACTACATACTCAGATCTTCACCAAACATTGCAGGAATACATTGGATGTCAAGACACGTGGAAAAAACGTACAAAACAAGAGATTGGGGTCATCAAGATTTTGCACGGATTTTTTAGGAATTTTCAAATTTTCAGATGGGAGGTTCCAGATAAGGTCAAAAACTACATACTCAGATCTTCACCAAACTTTGCAGGGATACATTGGATGTCAAGACACGTGGAAAAAACGTACAAAACAAGAGATTGGAGACATCAAGATTTTGGACGAATTTTTTAAGAATTTTCAAATTTTCAGATAGGAGGTTCCATATAAGGTCAAAAACTACATACTCAGATCTTCACCAAACTTTGCATGGATACATTATGTGTCAAGACACGTGGAAAAAACGTACAAAACAAAAGATTGGAGACATCAAGATTTTGGTCGAATTTTTTAAGAATTTTCAAATTTTCAGATGGGAGGTTCCAGATAAGGTCAAAAACTACATACTCAGATCTTCACCAAACTTTGCAGGGATACATTGGATGTCAAGACACGTGGAAAAAATGTACAAAAAAGAGATTGGAGACATCAAGATTTTGGACTAATTTTTTAACAATTTTCAAATTTTCAGAAAGGATGTTCCAGATAAGGTCAAAAACGACATACTCAGATCTTCACCAAACTTTGCAGGGATACATTGGATATCAAGACACGTGGAAAAAACGTACAAAACAAGAGATTGGAGACATCAAGATTTTGGACGAATTTTTTAAGAATTTTCAAATTTTCAGATAGGAGGTTCCAGATAAGGTCAAAAACTACATACTCAGATCTTCACCAAACTTTGCAGGGATACATTGGATGTCAAGACACGTGGAAAAAACGTACAAAACAAGAGATTGAGGTCATCAAGATTTTGGACGGATTTTTTAGGAATTTTCAAATTTTCAGATGGGAGGTTCCAGATAAGGTCAAAAACTACATACTCAGATCTTCACCAAACATTGCAGGGATACATTGGATGTCAAGACACGTGGAAAAAACGTACAAAACAAGAGATTGGAGACATCAAAATTTTGTACGAATTTTTTAAGAATTTTCAAATTTTCAGATAGGAGGTTCCAGATGAGGTCAAAAACTACATACTCAGATCTTCACCAAACTTTGCAGGAATACTTTGCATGTCAAGACACGTGGAAAAAACGTACAAAACAAGAGATCGGAGACATCAAGATTTTCGACGAATTTTTTAAGAATTTTCAAATTTTCAGATGGGAGGTTCCAGATAAGGTCAAAAACGACATACTCAGATCTTCACCAAACTTTGCATGGATACATTGGATGTCAAGACACGTGGAAAAGACATACAAAACATAGGATTGGTGACATCAAGATTTTGGACGAATTTTTTAAGAATTTTCAAATTTTCAGATAGGAGGTTCCATATAAGGTCAAAAACTACATACTCAGATCTTCACCAAACTTTGCAGGGATACATTGGATGTCAAGACACGTGGAAAAAACGTACAAAACAAGAGATTGGAGACATCAAGATTATGGACGAATTTTTTGAGAATTTTCAAATTTTCAGAAAGGAGGTTCCATATAAGGTCAAAAACTACATACTCAGATCTTCACCAAACTTTGCAGGGATACATTGGATGTCAAGACACGTGGAAAAAACGTACAAAACAAGAGATTGGAGACATCAAGATTTTCGACGAATTTTTTAAGAATTTTCAAATTTTCAGAAAGGATGTTCCAGATAAGGTCAAAAACGACATACTCAGATCTTCACCAAACTTTGCAGGGATACATTGGAGGTCGAGACACGTGGAAAAAACGTACAAAACAAGAGATTGGAGACATCAAGATTTTGGACGAATTTTTGAAGAATTTTCAAATTTTCTGATAGGAGGTCCCAGATAAGGTCAAAAACTACATACTCAGATCTCCACCAAACATTGCAGGGATACATTGGATGTCAAGACACGTGGAAAAAACGTACAAAACAAGAGATTGGAGACATCAAGATTTTGGACGAATTTTTTAAGAATTTTCAAATTTTCAGATAGGAGGTTCCAGATAAGGTCAAAAACTACATACTCAGATCTTCACCAAACGTTGCAGGGATACTTTGCATGTCAAGACACGTGGAAAAAACGTACAAAACAAGAGATTGGAGACATCAAGATTTTCGACGAATTTTTTAAGAATTTTCAAATTTTCAGATGGGAGGTTCCAGATAAGGTCAAAAACGACATACTCAGATCTTCACCAAACTTTGCATGGATACATTGGATGTCAAGACACGTGGAAAAAACGTACAAAACAAGAGATTGGGGTCATCAAGATTTTGCACGGATTTTTTAGGAATTTTCAAATTTTCAGATGGGAGGTTCCAGATAAGGTCAAAAACTACATACTCAGATCTTCACCAAACTTTGCAGGGATACATTGGATGTCAAGACACGTGGAAAAAACGTACAAAACAAGAGATTGGAGACATCAAGATTTTGGACGAATTTTTTAAGAATTTTCAAATTTTCAGATAGGAGGTTCCATATAAGGTCAAAAACTACATACTCAGATCTTCACCAAACTTTGCATGGATACATTATGTGTCAAGACACGTGGAAAAAACGTACAAAACAAAAGATTGGAGACATCAAGATTTTTGTCGAATTTTTTAAGAATTTTCAAATTTTCAGATGGGAGGTTCCAGATAAGGTCAAAAACTACATACTCAGATCTTCACCAAACTTTGCAGGGATACATTGGATGTCAAGACACGTGGAAAAAACGTACAAAAAAGAGATTGGAGACATCAAGATTTTGGACGAATTTTTTAACAATTTTCAAATTTTCAGAAAGGATGTTCCAGATAAGGTCAAAAACGACATACTCAGATCTTCACCAAACTTTGCAGGGATACATTGGATATCAAGACACGTGGAAAAAACGTACAAAACAAGAGATTGGAGACATCAAGATTTTGGACGAATTTTTTAAGAATTTTCAAATTTTCAGATAGGAGGTTCCAGATAAGGTCAAAAACGACATACTCAGATCTTCACCAAACTTTGCAGGGATACATTGGATGTCAAGACACGTGGAAAAAACGTACAAAACAAGAGATTGGGGTCATCAAGATTTTGGACGGATTTTTTAGGAATTTTCAAATTTTCAGATGGGAGGTTCCAGATAAGGTCAAAAACTACATACTCAGATCTTCACCAAACATTGCAGGGATACATTGGATGTCAAGACACGTGGAAAAAACGTACAAAACAAGAGATTGGAGACATCAAAATTTTGGACGAATTTTTTAAGAATTTTCAAATTTTCAGATAGGAGGTTCCAGATGAGGTCAAAAACTACATACTCAGATCTTCACCAAACTTTGCAGGAATACTTTGCATGTCAAGACACGTGGAAAAAACGTACAAAACAAGAGATCGGAGACATCAAGATTTTCGACGAATTTTTTAAGAATTTTCAAATTTTCAGATGGGAGGTTCCAGATAAGGTCAAAAACGACATACTCAGATCTTCACCAAACTTTGCATGGATACATTGGATGTCAAGACACGTGGAAAAAACATACAAAACATAGGATTGGTGACATCAAGATTTTGGACGAATTTTTTAAGAATTTTCAAATTTTCAGATAGGAGGTTCCATATAAGGTCAAAAACTACATACTCAGATCTTCACCAAACTTTGCAGGGATACATTGGATGTCAAGACACGTGGAAAAAACGTACAAAACAAGAGATTGGAGACATCAAGATTATGGACGAATTTTTTGAGAATTTTCAAATTTTCAGAAAGGAGGTTCCATATAAGGTCAAAAACTACATACTCAGATCTTCACCAAACTTTGCAGGGATACATTGGATGTCAAGACACGTGGAAAAAACGTACAAAACAAGAGATTGGAGACATCAAGATTTTCGACGAATTTTTTAAGAATTTTCAAATTTTCAGAAAGGATGTTCCAGATAAGGTCAAAAACGACATACTCAGATCTTCACCAAACTTTGCAGGGATACATTGGAGGTCGAGACACGTGGAAAAAACGTACAAAACAAGAGATTGGAGACATCAAGATTTTGGACGAATTTTTGAAGAATTTTCAAATTTTCAGATAGGAGGTTCCAGATAAGGTCAAAAACTACATACTCAGATCTTCACCAAACTTTGCATGGATACATTATGTGTCAAGACACGTGGAAAAAACGTACAAAACAAAAGATTGGAGACATCAAGATTTTGGTCGAATTTTTTAAGAATTTTCAAATTTTCAGATGGGAGGTTCCAGATAAGGTCAAAAACTACATACTCAGATCTTCACCAAACTTTGCAGGGATACATTGGATGTCAAGACACGTGGAAAAAACGTACAAAAAAGAGATTGGAGACATCAAGATTTTGGACGAATTTTTTAACAATTTTCAAATTTTCAGAAAGGATGTTCCAGATAAGGTCAAAAACGACATACTCAGATCTTCACCAAACTTTGCAGGGATACATTGGATATCAAGACACGTGGAAAAAACGTACAAAACAAGAGATTGGAGACATCAAGATTTTGGACGAATTTTTTAAGAATTTTCAAATTTTCAGATAGGAGGTTCCAGATAAGGTCAAAAACTACATACTCAGATCTTCACCAAACTTTGCAGGGATACATTGGATGTCAAGACACGTGGAAAAAACGTACAAAACAAGAGATTGGGGTCATCAAGATTTTGGACGGATTTTTTAGGAATTTTCAAATTTTCAGATGGGAGGTTCCAGATAAGGTCAAAAACTACATACTCAGATCTTCACCAAACATTGCATTGATACATTGGATGTCAAGACACGTGGAAAAAACGTACAAAACAAGAGATTGGAGACATCAAAATTTTGGACGAATTTTTTAAGAATTTTCAAATTTTCAGAAAGGAGGTTCCAGATGAGGTCAAAAACTACATACTCAGATCTTCACCAAACTTTGCAGGAATACTTTGCATGTCAAGACACGTGGAAAAAACGTACAAAACAAGAGATCGGAGACATCAAGATTTTCGACGAATTTTTTAAGAATTTTCAAATTTTCAGATGGGAGGTTCCAGATAAGGTCAAAAACGACATACTCAGATCTTCACCAAACTTTGCATGGATACATTGGATGTCAAGACACGTGGAAAAAACATACAAAACATAGGATTGGTGACATCAAGATTTTGGACGAATTTTTTAAGAATTTTCAAATTTTCAGATAGGAGGTTCCATATAAGGTCAAAAACTACATACTCAGATCTTCACCAAACTTTGCAGGGATACATTGGAGGTCGAGACACGTGGAAAAAAAGTACAAAACAAGAGATTGGGGTCATCAAGATTTTGGACGGATTTTTTAGGAATTTTCAAATTTTCAGATGGGAGGTTCCAGATAAGGTCAAAAACTACATACTCAGATCTTCACCAAACATTGCAGGGATACATTGGATGTCAAGACACGTGGAAAAAACATACAAAACATAGGATTGGTGACATCAAGATTTTGGACGAATTTTTTAAGAATTTTCAAATTTTCAGATAGGAGGTTCCATATAAGGTCAAAAACTACATACTCAGATCTTCACCAAACTTTGCAGGGATACATTGGATGTCAAGACACGTGGAAAAAACGTACAAAACAAGAGATTGGAGACATCAAGATTATGGACGAATTTTTTGAGAATTTTCAAATTTTCAGAAAGGAGGTTCCATATAAGGTCAAAAACTACATACTCAGATCTTCACCAAACTTTGCAGGGATACATTGGATGTCAAGACACGTGGAAAAAACGTACAAAACAAGAGATTGGAGACATCAAGATTTTCGACGAATTTTTTAAGAATTTTCAAATTTTCAGAAAGGATGTTCCAGATAAGGTCAAAAACGACATACTCAGATCTTCACCAAACTTTGCAGGGATACATTGGAGGTCGAGACACGTGGAAAAAACGTACAAAACAAGAGATTGGAGACATCAAGATTTTGGACGAATTTTTGAAGAATTTTCAAATTTTCAGATAGGAGGTTCCAGATAAGGTCAAAAACTACATACTCAGATCTTCACCAAACTTTGCATGGATACATTATGTGTCAAGACACGTGGAAAAAACGTACAAAACAAAAGATTGGAGACATCAAGATTTTGGTCGAATTTTTTAAGAATTTTCAAATTTTCAGATGGGAGGTTCCAGATAAGGTCAAAAACTACATACTCAGATCTTCACCAAACTTTGCAGGGATACATTGGATGTCAAGACACGTGGAAAAAACGTACAAAAAAGAGATTGGAGACATCAAGATTTTGGACGAATTTTTTAACAATTTTCAAATTTTCAGAAAGGATGTTCCAGATAAGGTCAAAAACGACATACTCAGATCTTCACCAAACTTTGCAGGGATACATTGGATATCAAGACACGTGGAAAAAACGTACAAAACAAGAGATTGGAGACATCAAGATTTTGGACGAATTTTTTAAGAATTTTCAAATTTTCAGATAGGAGGTTCCAGATAAGGTCAAAAACTACATACTCAGATCTTCACCAAACTTTGCAGGGATACATTGGATGTCAAGACACGTGGAAAAAACGTACAAAACAAGAGATTGGGGTCATCAAGATTTTGGACGGATTTTTTAGGAATTTTCAAATTTTCAGATGGGAGGTTCCAGATAAGGTCAAAAACTACATACTCAGATCTTCACCAAACATTGCATTGATACATTGGATGTCAAGACACGTGGAAAAAACGTACAAAACAAGAGATTGGAGACATCAAAATTTTGGACGAATTTTTTAAGAATTTTCAAATTTTCAGAAAGGAGGTTCCAGATGAGGTCAAAAACTACATACTCAGATCTTCACCAAACTTTGCAGGAATACTTTGCATGTCAAGACACGTGGAAAAAACGTACAAAACAAGAGATCGGAGACATCAAGATTTTCGACGAATTTTTTAAGAATTTTCAAATTTTCAGATGGGAGGTTCCAGATAAGGTCAAAAACGACATACTCAGATCTTCACCAAACTTTGCATGGATACATTGGATGTCAAGACACGTGGAAAAAACATACAAAACATAGGATTGGTGACATCAAGATTTTGGACGAATTTTTTAAGAATTTTCAAATTTTCAGATAGGAGGTTCCATATAAGGTCAAAAACTACATACTCAGATCTTCACCAAACTTTGCAGGGATACATTGGAGGTCGAGACACGTGGAAAAAAAGTACAAAACAAGAGATTGGGGTCATCAAGATTTTGGACGGATTTTTTAGGAATTTTCAAATTTTCAGATGGGAGGTTCCAGATAAGGTCAAAAACTACATACTCAGATCTTCACCAAACATTGCAGGGATACATTGGATGTCAAGACACGTGGAAAAAACGTACAAAACAAGAGATTGGAGACATCAAGATTTTGGACGAATTTTTTAAGAATTTTCAAATTTTCAGATAGGAGGTTCCAGTTGAGGTCAAAAACTACATACTCAGATCTTCACCAAACTTTGCAGGAATACTTTGCATGTCAAGACACGTGGAAAAAACGTACAAAACAAGAGATCGGAGACATCAAGATTTTCGACGAATTTTTTAAGAATTTTCAAATTTTCAGATGGGAGGTTCCAGATAAGGTCAAAAACGACATACTCAGATCTTCACCAAACTTTGCAGGTATCCATTGGAGGTCGAGACACGTGGAAAAAACGTACAAAACAAGAGATTGGAGACATCAAGATTTTGGACGAATTTTTTAAGAATTTTCAAATTTTCAGATAGGAGGTTCCATATAAGGTCAAAAACTACATACTCAGATCTTCACCAAACTTTGCAGGGATACATTGGATGTCAAGACACGTGGAAAAAACGTACAAAACAAGAGATTGGAGACATCAAGATTTTCGACGAATTTTTTAAGAATTTTCAAATTTTCAGAAAGGATGTTCCAGATAAGGTCAAAAACGACATACTCAGATCTTCACCAAACTTTGCAGGGATCCATTGGAGGTCGAGACACGTGGAAAAAACGTACAAAACAAGAGATTGGAGACATCAAGATTTTGGACGAATTTTTGAAGAATTTTCAAATTTTCAGATAGGAGGTTCCAGATAAGGTCTAAAACTACATACTCAGATCTCCACCAAACATTGCAGGAATACATTGGATGTCAAGACACGTGGAAAAAACGTACAAAACAAGAGATTGGAGACATCAAGATTTTCGACGAATTTTTGAAGAATTTTCAAATTTTCAGATAGGAGGTTCCAGATAAGGTAAAAAACTACATACTCAGATCTTCACCAAACGTTGCAGGGATACTTTGCATGTCAAGACACGTGGAAAAAACGTACAAAACAAAAGATTGGAGACATCAAGATTTTCGACGAATTTTTTAAGAATTTTCAAATTTTCAGATGGGAGGTTCCAGATAAGGTCAAACACGACATACTCAGATCTTCACCAAACTTTGCATGGATACATTGGATGTCAAGACACGTGGAAAAAACGTACAAAAAAGAGATTGGAGGCATCAAGATTTTGGACGAATTTTTTAACAATTTTCAAATTTTCAGAAAGGATGTTCCAGATAAGGTCAAAAACGACATACTCAGATCTTCACCAAACTTTGCAGGGATACATTGGATATCAAGACACGTGGAAAAAACGTACAAAACAAGAGATTGGAGACATCAAGATTTTGGACGAATTTTTTAAGAATTTTCAAATTTTCAGATAGGAGGTTCCAGATAAGGTCAAAAACGACATACTCAGATCTTCACCAAACTTTGCAGGGATACATTGGATGTCAAGACACGTGGAAAAAACGTACAAAACAAGAGATTGGGGTCATCAAGATTTTGGACGGATTTTTTAGGAATTTTCAAATTTTCAGATGGGAGGTTCCAGATAAGGTCAAAAACTACATACTCAGATCTTCACCAAACATTGCAGGGATACATTGGATGTCAAGACACGTGGAAAAAACGTACAAAACAAGAGATTGGAGACATCAAAATTTTGGACGAATTTTTTAAGAATTTTCAAATTTTCAGATAGGAGGTTCCAGATGAGGTCAAAAACTACATACTCAGATCTTCACCAAACTTTGCAGGAATACTTTGCATGTCATGACACGTGGAAAAAACGTACAAAACAAGAGATCGGAGACATCAAGATTTTCGACGAATTTTTTAAGAATTTTCAAATTTTCAGATGGGAGGTTCCAGATAAGGTCAAAAACGACATACTCAGATCTTCACCAAACTTTGCATGGATACATTGGATGTCAAGACACGTGGAAAAAACATACAAAACATAGGATTGGTGACATCAAGATTTTGGACGAATTTTTTAAGAATTTTCAAATTTTCAGATAGGAGGTTCCATATAAGGTCAAAAACTACATACTCAGATCTTCACCAAACTTTGCAGGGATACATTGGATGTCAAGACACGTGGAAAAAACGTACAAAACAAGAGATTGGAGACATCAAGATTATGGACGAATTTTTTGAGAATTTTCAAATTTTCAGAAAGGAGGTTCCATATAAGGTCAAAAACTACATACTCAGATCTTCACCAAACTTTGCAGGGATACATTGGATGTCAAGACACGTGGAAAAAACGTACAAAACAAGAGATTGGAGACATCAAGATTTTCGACGAATTTTTTAAGAATTTTCAAATTTTCAGAAAGGATGTTCCAGATAAGGTCAAAAACGACATACTCAGATCTTCACCAAACTTTGCAGGGATACATTGGAGGTCGAGACACGTGGAAAAAACGTACAAAACAAGAGATTGGAGACATCAAGATTTTGGACGAATTTTTGAAGAATTTTCAAATTTTCTGATAGGAGGTCCCAGATAAGGTCAAAAACTACATACTCAGATCTCCACCAAACATTGCAGGGATACATTGGATGTCAAGACACGTGGAAAAAACGTACAAAACAAGAGATTGGAGACATCAAGATTTTCGACGAATTTTTGAAGAATTTTCAAATTTTCAGATAGGAGGTTCCAGATAAGGTCAAAAACTACATACTCAGATCTTCACCAAACGTTGCAGGGATACTTTGCATGTCAAGACACGTGGAAAAAACGTACAAAACAAGAGATTGGAGACATCAAGATTTTCGACGAATTTTTTAAGAATTTTCAAATTTTCAGATGGGAGGTTCCAGATAAGGTCAAAAACGACATACTCAGATCTTCACCAAACTTTGCATGGATACATTGGATGTCAAGACACGTGGAAAAAACGTACAAAACAAGAGATTGGGGTCATCAAGATTTTGCACGGATTTTTTAGGAATTTTCAAATTTTCAGATGGGAGGTTCCAGATGAGGTCAAAAACTACATACTCAGATCTTCACCAAACTTTGCAGGGATACATTGGATGTCAAGACACGTGGAAAAAACGTACAAAACAAGAGATTGGAGACATCAAGATTTTGGACGAATTTTTTAAGAATTTTCAAATTTTCAGATAGGAGGTTCCATATAAGGTCAAAAACTACATACTCAGATCTTCACCAAACTTTGCATGGATACATTATGTGTCAAGACACGTGGAAAAAACGTACAAAACAAAAGATTGGAGACATCAAGATTTTGGTCGAATTTTTTAAGAATTTTCAAATTTTCAGATTGGAAGTTCCAGATAAGGTCAAAAACTACATACTCAGATCTTCACCAAACTTTGCAGGGATACATTGGATGTCAAGACACGTGGAAAAAACGTACAAAAAAGAGATTGGAGACATCAAGATTTTGGACGAATTTTTTAACAATTTTCAAATTTTCAGAAAGGATGTTCCAGATAAGGTCAAAAACGACATACTCAGATCTTCACCAAACTTTGCAGGGATACATTGGATATCAAGACACGTGGAAAAAACGTACAAAACAAGAGATTGGAGACATCAAGATTTTGGACGAATTTTTTAAGAATTTTCAAATTTTCAGATAGGAGGTTCCAGATAAGGTCAAAAACTACATACTCAGATCTTCACCAAACTTTGCAGGGATACATTGGATATCAAGACACGTGGAAAAAACGTACAAAACAAGAGATTGGGGTCATCAAGATTTTGGACGGATTTTTTAGGAATTTTTAAATTTTCAGATGGGAGGTTCCAGATAAGGTCAAAAACTACATACTCAGATCTTCACCAAACATTGCATTGATACATTGGATGTGAAGACACGTGGAAAAAACGTACAAAACAAGAGATTGGAGACATCAAAATTTTGGACGAATTTTTTAAGAATTTTCAAATTTTCAGATAGGAGGTTCCAGATGAGGTCAAAAACTACATACTCAGATCTTCACCAAACTTTGCAGGAATACTTTGCATGTCAAGACACGTGGAAAAAACGTACAAAACAAGAGATCGGAGACATCAAGATTTTCGACGAATTTTTTAAGAATTTTCAAATTTTCAGATGGGAGGTTCCAGATAAGGTCAAAAACGACATACTCAGATCTTCACCAAACTTTGCATGGATACATTGGATGTCAAGACACGTGGAAAAAACATACAAAACATAGGATTGGTGACATCAAGATTTTGGACGAATTTTTTAAGAATTTTCAAATTTTCAGATAGGAGGTTCTATATAAGGTCAAAAACTACATACTCAGATCTTCACCAAACTTTGCAGGGATACATTGGAGGTCGAGACACGTGGAAAAAAAGTACAAAACAAGAGATTGGGGTCATCAAGATTTTGGACGGATTTTTTAGGAATTTTCAAATTTTCAGATGGGAGGTTCCAGATAAGGTCAAAAACTACATACTCAGATCTTCACCAAACATTGCAGGGATACATTGGATGTCAAGACACGTGGAAAAAAAGTACAAAACAAGAGATTGGAGACATCAAGATTTTGGACGAATTTTTTAAGAATTTTCAAATTTTCAGATAGGAGGTTCCAGATGAGGTCAAAAACTACATACTCAGATCTTCACCAAACTTTGCAGGAATACTTTGCATGTCAAGACACGTGGAAAAAACGTACAAAACAAGAGATCGGAGACATCAAGATTTTCGACGAATTTTTTAAGAATTTTCAAATTTTCAGATGGGAGGTTCCAGATAAGGTCAAAAACGACATACTCAGATCTTCACCAAACTTTGCAGGGATCCATTGGAGGTCGGGACACGTGGAAAAAACGTACAAAACAAGAGATTGGAGACATCAAGATTTTGGACGAATTTTTTAAGAATTTTCAAATTTTCAGATAGGAGGTTCCATATAAGGTCAAAAACTACATACTCAGATCTTCACCAAACTTTGCAGGGATACATTGGATGTCAAGACACGTGGAAAAAACGTACAAAACAAGAGATTGGAGACATCAAGATTTTCGACGAATTTTTTAAGAATTTTCAAATTTTCAGAAAGGATGTTCCAGATAAGGTCAAAAACGACATACTCAGATCTTCACCAAACTTTGCAGGGATCCATTGGAGGTCGAGACACGTGGAAAAAACGTACAAAACAAGAGATTGGAGACATCAAGATTTTGGACGAATTTTTGAAGAATTTTCAAATTTTCAGATAGGAGGTTCCAGATAAGGTCTAAAACTACATACTCATATCTCCACCAAACATTGCAGGAATACATTGGATGTCAAGACACGTGGAAAAAACGTACAAAACAAGAGATTGGAGACATCAAGATTTTCGACGAATTTTTTAAGAATTTTCAAATTTTCAGATGGGAGGTTCCAGATAAGGTCAAAAACGACATACTCAGATCTTCACCAAACTTTGCATGGATACATTGGATGTCAAGACACGTGGAAAAAACATACAAAACATAGGATTGGTGACATCAAGATTTTGGACGAATTTTTTAAGAATTTTCAAATTTTCAGATAGGAGGTTCCATATAAGGTCAAAAACTACATACTCAGATCTTCACCAAACTTTGCAGGGATACATTGGATGTCAAGACACGTGGAAAAAACGTACAAAACAAGAGATTGGAGACATCAAGATTATGGACGAATTTTTTGAGAATTTTCAAATTTTCAGAAAGGAGGTTCCATATAAGGTCAAAAACTACATACTCAGATCTTCACCAAACTTTGCAGGGATACATTGGATGTCAAGACACGTGGAAAAAACGTACAAAACAAGAGATTGGAGACATCAAGATTTTCGACGAATTTTTTAAGAATTTTCAAATTTTCAGAAAGGATGTTCCAGATAAGGTCAAAAACGACATACTCAGATCTTCACCAAACTTTGCATGGATACATTGGAGGTCGAGACACGTGGAAAAAACGTACAAAACAAGAGATTGGAGACATCAAGATTTTGGACGAATTTTTGAAGAATTTTCAAATTTTCTGATAGGAGGTCCCAGATAAGGTCAAAAACTACATACTCAGATCTCCACCAAACATTGCAGGGATACATTGGATGTCAAGACACGTGGAAAAAACGTACAAAACAAGAGATTGGAGACATCAAGATTTTCGACGAATTTTTGAAGAATTTTCAAATTTTCAGATAGGAGGTTCCAGATAAGGTCAAAAACTACATACTCAGATCTTCACCAAACGTTGCAGGGATACTTTGCATGTCAAGACACGTGGAAAAAACGTACAAAACAAGAGATTGGAGACATCAAGATTTTCGACGAATTTTTTAAGAATTTTCAAATTTTCAGATGGGAGGTTCCAGATAAGGTCAAAAACGACATACTCAGATCTTCACCAAACTTTGCATGGATACATTGGATGTCAAGACACGTGGAAAAAACGTACAAAACAAGAGATTGGGGTCATCAAGATTTTGCACGGATTTTTTAGGAATTTTCAAATTTTCAGATGGGAGGTTCCAGATAAGGTCAAAAACTACATACTCAGATCTTCACCAAACTTTGCAGGGATACATTGGATGTCAAGACACGTGGAAAAAACGTACAAAACAAGAGATTGGAGACATCAAGATTTTGGACGAATTTTTTAAGAATTTTCAAATTTTCAGATAGGAGGTTCCATATAAGGTCAAAAACTACATACTCAGATCTTCACCAAACTTTGCATGGATACATTATGTGTCAAGACACGTGGAAAAAACGTACAAAACAAAAGATTGGAGACATCAAGATTTTGGTCGAATTTTTTAAGAATTTTCAAATTTTCAGATGGGAGGTTCCAGATAAGGTCAAAAACTACATACTCAGATCTTCACCAAACTTTGCAGGGATACATTGGATGTCAAGACACGTGGAAAAAACGTACAAAAAAGAGATTGGAGACATCAAGATTTTGGACGAATTTTTTAACAATTTTCAAATTTTCAGAAAGGATGTTCCAGATAAGGTCAAAAACGACATACTCAGATCTTCACCAAACTTTGCAGGGATACATTGGATATCAAGACACGTGGAAAAAACGTACAAAACAAGAGATTGGAGACATCAAGATTTTGGACGAATTTTTTAAGAATTTTCAAATTTTCAGATAGGAGGTTCCAGATAAGGTCAAAAACTACATACTCAGATCTTCACCAAACTTTGCAGGGATACATTGGATGTCAAGACACGTGGAAAAAACGTACAAAACAAGAGATTGGGGTCATCAAGATTTTGGACGGATTTTTTAGGAATTTTTAAATTTTCAGATGGGAGGTTCCAGATAAGGTCAAAAACTACATACTCAGATCTTCACCAAACATTGCATTGATACATTGGATGTCAAGACACGTGGAAAAAAAGTACAAAACAAGAGATTGGGGTCATCAAGATTTTGGACGGATTTTTTAGGAATTTTCAAATTTTCAGATGGGAGGTTCCAGATAAGGTCAAAAACTACATACTCAGATCTTCACCAAACATTGCAGGGATACATTGGATGTCAAGACACGTGGAAAAAAAGTACAAAACAAGAGATTGGAGACATCAAGATTTTGGACGAATTTTTTAAGAATTTTCAAATTTTCAGATAGGAGGTTCCAGATGAGGTCAAAAACTACATACTCAGATCTTCACCAAACTTTGCAGGAATACTTTGCATGTCAAGACACGTGGAAAAAACGTACAAAACAAGAGATCGGAGACATCAAGATTTTCGACGAATTTTTTAAGAATTTTCAAATTTTCAGATGGGAGGTTCCAGATAAGGTCAAAAACGACATACTCAGATCTTCACCAAACTTTGCAGGGATCCATTGGAGGTCGAGACACGTGGAAAAAACGTACAAAACAAGAGATTGGAGACATCAAGATTTTGGACGAATTTTTTAAGAATTTTCAAATTTTCAGATAGGAGGTTCCATATAAGGTCAAAAACTACATACTCAGATCTTCACCAAACTTTGCAGGGATACATTGGATGTCAAGACACGTGGAAAAAACGTACAAAACAAGAGATTGGAGACATCAAGATTTTCGACGAATTTTTTAAGAATTTTCAAATTTTCAGAAAGGATGTTCCAGATAAGGTCAAAAACGACATACTCAGATCTTCACCAAACTTTGCAGGGATCCATTGGAGGTCGAGACACGTGGAAAAAACGTACAAAACAAGAGATTGGAGACATCAAGATTTTGGACGAATTTTTGAAGAATTTTCAAATTTTCAGATAGGAGGTTCCAGATAAGGTCTAAAACTACATACTCATATCTCCACCAAACATTGCAGGAATACATTGGATGTCAAGACACGTGGAAAAAACGTACAAAACAAGAGATTGGAGACATCAAGATTTTCGACGAATTTTTGAAGAATTTTCAAATTTTCAGATAGGAGGTTCCAGATAAGGTCAAAAACTACATACTCAGATCTTCACCAAACGTTGCAGGGATACTTTGCATGTCAAGACACGTGGAAAAAACGTACAAAACAAAAGATTGGAGACATCAAGATTTTCGACGAATTTTTTAAGAATTTTCAAATTTTCAGATGGGAGGTTCCAGATAAGGTCAAGCACGACATACTCAGATCTTCACCAAACTTTGCATGGATACATTGGATGTCAAGACACGTGGAAAAAACGTACAAAACAAGAGATTGGAGACATCAAGATTTTGGACGAATTTTTTAAGAATTCTCAAATTTTCAGAAAGGAGGTTCCATATAAGGTCAAAAACTACATACTCAGATCTTCACCAAACTTTGCAGGGATACTTTGGATGTCAAGACACGTGGAAAAAACGTACAAAACAAGAGATTGGGGTCATCAAGATTTTGGACGAATTTTTTAAGAATTTTCAAATTTTCAGATGGGAGGTTCAATATAAGGTCAAAAACTACATACTCAGATCTTCACCAAACTTTGCATGGATACATTGGATGTCAAGACACGTGGAAAAAACATACAAAACATAGGATTCGGAACATCAAGATTTTGGTCGAATTTTTTAAGAATTTTCAAATTTTCAGATAGGAGGTTCCATATAAGGTCAAAAACTACATACTCAGATCTTCACCAAACATTGCAGGAATACATTGGATGTCAAGACACGTGGAAAAAACGTACAAAACAAGAGATTGGGGTCATCAAGATTTTGCACGGATTTTTTAGGAATTTTCAAATTTTCAGATGGGAGGTTCCAGATAAGGTCAAAAACTACATACTCAGATCTTCACCAAACTTTGCAGGGATACATTGGATGTCAAGACACGTGGAAAAAACGTACAAAACAAGAGATTGGAGACATCAAGATTTTGGACGAATTTTTTAAGAATTTTTAAATTTTCAGATAGGAGGTTCCATATAAGGTCAAAAACTACATACTCAGATCTTCACCAAACTTTGCATGGATACATTATGTGTCAAGACACGTGGAAAAAACGTACAAAACAAGAGATTGGAGACATCAAGATATTGGTCGAATTTTTTAAGAATTTTCAAATTTTCAGATGGGAGGTTCCAGATAAGGTCAAAAACTACATACTCAGATCTTCACCAAACTTTGCAGGGATACATTGGATGTCAAGACACGTGGAAAAAACGTACAAAACAAGAGATTGGAGACATCAAGATTTTCGACGAATTTTTTAAGAATTTTCAAATTTTCAGAAAGGATGTTCCAGATAAGGTCAAAAACGACATACTCAGATCTTCACCAAACTTTGCAGGGATCCATTGGAGGTCGAGACACGTGGAAAAAACGTACAAAACAAGAGATTGGAGACATCAAGATTTTGGACGAATTTTTTAAGAATTTTCAAATTTTCAGATAGGAGGTTCCAGATAAGGTCTAAAACTACATCCTCAGATCTCCACCAAACATTGCAGGAATACATTGGATGTCAAGACACGTGGAAAAAACGTACAAAACAAGAGATTGGAGACATCAAGATTTTCGACGAATTTTTGAAGAATTTTCAAATTTTCAGATAGGAGGTTCCAGATAAGGTCAAAAACTACATACTCAGATCTTCACCAAACGTTGCAGGGATACTTTGCATGTCAAGACACGTGGAAAAAACGTACAAAACAAAAGATTGGAGACATCAAGATTTTCGACGAATTTTTTAAGAATTTTCAAATTTTCAGATGGGAGGTTCCAGATAAGGTCAAAAACGACATACTCAGATCTTCACCAAACTTTGCATGGATACATTGGATGTCAAGACACGTGGAAAAAACGTACAAAACAAGAGATTGGAGACATCAAGATTTTGGACGAATTTTTTAAGAATTCTCAAATTTTCAGAAAGGAGGTTCCATATAAGGTCAAAAACTACATACTCAGATCTTCACCAAACTTTGCAGGGATACTTTGGATGTCAAGACACGTGGAAAAAACGTACAAAACAAGAGATTGGGGTCATCAAGATTTTGGACGAATTTTTTAAGAATTTTCAAATTTTCAGATGGGAGGTTCAATATAAGGTCAAAAACTACATACTCAGATCTTCACCAAACTTTTGCATGGATACATTGGATGTCAAGACACGTGGAAAAAACATACAAAACATAGGATTCGGAACATCAAGATTTTGGTCGAATTTTTTAAGAATTTTCAAATTTTCAGATAGGAGGTTCCATATAAGGTCAAAAACTACATACTCAGATCTTCACCAAACATTGCAGGAATACATTGGATGTCAAGACACGTGGAAAAAACGTACAAAACAAGAGATTGGAGACATCAAGATTTTGGACGAATTTTTTAACAATTTTCAAATTTTCAGAAAGGATGTTCCAAATAAGGTCAAAAACGACATACTCAGATCTTCACCAAACTTTGCAGGGATCCATTGGAGGTCGAGACACGTGGAAAAAACGTACAAAACAAGAGATTGGAGACATCAAGATTTTGGACGAATTTTTTAAGAATTTTCAAATTTTCAGATAGGAGGTTCCAGATAAGGTCAAAAACTACATACTCAGATCTTCACCAAACTTTGCAGGGATACATTGGAGGTCGAGACACGTGGAAAAAAAGTACAAAACAAGAGATTGGGGTCATCAAGATTTTGGACGGATTTTTTAGGAATTTTCAAATTTTCAGATGGGAGGTTCCAGATAAGGTCAAAAACTACATACTCAGATCTTCACCAAACATTGCAGGGATACATTGGATGTCAAGACACGTGGAAAAAACGTACAAAACAAGAGATTGGAGACATCAAGATTTTGGACGAATTTTTTAAGAATGTTCAAATTTTCAGATAGGAGGTTCCAGATGAGGTCAAAAACTACATACTCAGATCTTCACCAAACTTTGCAGGAATACTTTGCATGTCAAGACACGTGGAAAAAACGTACAAAACAAGAGATCGCAGACATCAAGATTTTCGACGAATTTTTTAAGAATTTTCAAATTTTCAGATGGGAGGTTCCAGATAAGGTCAAAAACGACATACTCAGATCTTCACCAAACTTTGCAGGGATCCATTGGAGGTCGAGACACGTGGAAAAAACGTACAAAACAAGAGATTGGAGACATCAAGATTTTGGACGAATTTTTTAAGAATTTTCAAATTTTCAGATAGGAGGTTCCATATAAGGTCAAAAACTACATACTCAGATCTTCACCAAACTTTGCAGGGATACATTGGATGTCAAGACACGTGGAAAAAACGTACAAAACAAGAGATTGGAGACATCAAGATTTTCGACGAATTTTTTAAGAATTTTCAAATTTTCAGAAAGGATGTTCCAGATAAGGTCAAAAACGACATACTCAGATCTTCACCAAACTTTGCAGGGATCCATTGGAGGTCGAGACACGTGGAAAAAACGTACAAAACAAGAGATTGGAGACATCAAGATTTTGGACGAATTTTTGAAGAATTTTCAAATTTTCAGATAGGAGGTTCCAGATAAGGTCTAAAACTACATACTCATATCTCCACCAAACATTGCAGGAATACATTGGATGTCAAGACACGTGGAAAAAACGTACAAAACAAGAGATTGGAGACATCAAGATTTTCGACGAATTTTTGAAGAATTTTCAAATTTTCAGATAGGAGGTTCCAGATAAGGTCAAAAACTACATACTCAGATCTTCACCAAACGTTGCAGGGATACTTTGCATGTCAAGACACGTGGAAAAAACGTACAAAACAAAAGATTGGAGACATCAAGATTTTCGACGAATTTTTTAAGAATTTTCAAATTTTCAGATGGGAGGTTCCAGATAAGGTCAAAAACGACATACTCAGATCTTCACCAAACTTTGCATGGATACATTGGATGTCAAGACACGTGGAAAAAACGTACAAAACAAGAGATTGGAGACATCAAGATTTTGGACGAATTTTTTAAGAATTCTCAAATTTTCAGAAAGGAGGTTCCATATAAGGTCAAAAACTACATACTCAGATCTTCACCAAACTTTGCAGGGATACTTTGGATGTCAAGACACGTGGAAAAAACGTACAAAACAAGAGATTGGGGTCATCAAGATTTTGGACGAATTTTTTAAGAATTTTCAAATTTTCAGATGGGAGGTTCAATATAAGGTCAAAAACTACATACTCAGATCTTCACCAAACTTTGCATGGATACATTGGATGTCAAGACACGTGGAAAAAACATACAAAACATAGGATTCGGAACATCAAGATTTTGGTCGAATTTTTTAAGAATTTTCAAATTTTCAGATAGGAGGTTCCATATAAGGTCAAAAACTACATACTCAGATCTTCACCAAACATTGCAGGAATACATTGGATGTCAAGACACGTGGAAAAAACGTACAAAACAAGAGATTGGGGTCATCAAGATTTTGCACGGATTTTTTAGGAATTTTCAAATTTTCAGATGGGAGGTTCCAGATAAGGTCAAAAACTACATACTCAGATCTTCACCAAACTTTGCAGGGATACATTGGATGTCAAGACACGTGGAAAAAACGTACAAAACAAGAGATTGGAGACATCAAGATTTTGGACGAATTTTTTAAGAATTTTCAAATTTTCAGATAGGAGGTTCCATATAAGGTCAAAAACTACATACTCAGATCTTCACCAAACTTTGCATGGATACATTATGTGTCAAGACACGTGGAAAAAACGTACAAAACAAAAGATTGGAGACATCAAGATTTTGGTCGAATTTTTTAAGAATTTTCAAATTTTCAGATGGGAGGTTCCAGATAAGGTCAAAAACTACATACTCAGATCTTCACCAAACTTTGCAGGGATACATTGGATGTCAAGACACGTGGAAAAAACGTACAAAACAAGAGATTGGAGACATCAAGATTTTGGACGAATTTTTTAAGAATTTTTAAATTTTCAGATAGGAGGTTCCATATAAGGTCAAAAACTACATACTCAGATCTTCACCAAACTTTGCATGGATACATTATGTGTCAAGACACGTGGAAAAAACGTACAAAACAAGAGATTGGAGACATCAAGATATTGGTCGAATTTTTTAAGAATTTTCAAATTTTCAGATGGGAGGTTCCAGATAAGGTCAAAAACTACATACTCAGATCTTCACCAAACTTTGCAGGGATACATTGGATGTGAAGACACGTGGAAAAAACGTACAAAACAAGAGATTGGAGACATCAAGATTTTCGACGAATTTTTTAAGAATTTTCAAATTTTCAGAAAGGATGTTCCAGATAAGGTCAAAAACGACATACTCAGATCTTCACCAAACGTTGCAGGGATACTTTGCATGTCAAGACACGTGGAAAAAACGTACAAAACAAAAGATTGGAGACATCAAGATTTTCGACGAATTTTTTAAGAATTTTCAAATTTTCAGATGGGAGGTTCCAGATAAGATCAAAAACGACATACTCAGATCTTCACCAAACTTTGCATGGATACATTGGATGTCAAGACACGTTAAAAAACGTACAAAACAAGAGATTGGGGTCATCAAGATTTTGGACGAATTTTTTAAGAATTTTCAAATTTTCAGATAGGAGGTTCAATATAAGGTCAAAAACTACATACTCAGATCTTCACCAAACTTTGCATGGATACATTGGAGGTCGAGACACGTGGAAAAAAAGTACAAAACAAGAGATTGGGGTCATCAAGATTTTGGACGGATTTTTTAGGAATTTTCAAATTTTCAGAAGGAAGGTTCCAGATAAGGTCAAAAACTACATACTCAGATCTTCACCAAACATTGCAGGGATACATTGGATGTCAAGACACGTGGAAAAAACGTACAAAACAAGAGATTGGAGACATCAAGATTTTGGACGAATTTTTTAAGAATTTTCAAATTTTCAGATAGGAGGTTCCAGATGAGGTCAAAAACTACATACTCAGATCTTCACCAAACTTTGCAGGAATACTTTGCATGTCAAGACACGTGGAAAAAACGTACAAAACAAGAGATCGGAGACATCAAGATTTTCGACGAATTTTTTAAGAATTTTCAAATTTTCAGATGGGAGGTTCCAGATAAGGTCAAAAACGACATACTCAGATCTTCACCAAACTTTGCAGGGATCCATTGGAGGTCGAGACACGTGGAAAAAACGTACAAAACAAGAGATTGGAGACATCAAGATTTTGGACGAATTTTTTAAGAATTTTCAAATTTTCAGATAGGAGGTTCCATATAAGGTCAAAAACTACATACTCAGATCTTCACCAAACTTTGCAGGGATACATTGGATGTCAAGACACGTGGAAAAAACGTACAAAACAAGAGATTGGAGACATCAAGATTTTCGACGAATTTTTTAAGAATTTTCAAATTTTCAGAAAGGATGTTCCAGATAAGGTCAAAAACGACATACTCAGATCTTCACCAAACTTTGCAGGGATCCATTGGAGGTCGAGACACGTGGAAAAAACGTACAAAACAAGAGATTGGAGACATCAAGATTTTGGACGAATTTTTGAAGAATTTTCAAATTTTCAGATAGGAGGTTCCAGATAAGGTCTAAAACTACATACTCAGATATCCACCAAACATTGCAGGAATACATTGGATGTCAAGACACGTGGAAAAAACGTACAAAACAAGAGATTGGAGACATCAAGATTTTCGACGAATTTTTGAAGAATTTTCAAATTTTCAGATAGGAGGTTCCAGATAAGGTCAAAAACTACATACTCAGATCTTCACCAAACTTTGCAGGGATCCATTGGAGGTCGAGACACGTGGAAAAAACGTACAAAACAAGAGATTGGAGACATCAAGATTTTGGACGAATTTTTTAAGAATTTTCAAATTTTCAGATAGGAGGTTCCAGATAAGGTCTAAAACTACATACTCAGATCTCCACCAAACATTGCAGGAATACATTGGATGTCAAGACACGTGGAAAAAACGTACAAAACAAGAGATTGGAGACATCAAGATTTTCGACGAATTTTTGAAGAATTTTCAAATTTTCAGATAGGAGGTTCCAGATAAGGTCAAAAACTACATACTCAGATCTTCACCAAACGTTGCAGGGATACTTTGCATGTCAAGACACGTGGAAAAAACGTACAAAACAAAAGATTGGAGACATCAAGATTTTCGACGAATTTTTTAAGAATTTTCAAATTTTCAGATGGGAGGTTCCAGATAAGGTCAAAAACGACATACTCAGATCTTCACCAAACTTTGCATGGATACATTGGATGTCAAGACACGTGGAAAAAACGTACAAAACAAGAGATTGGAGACATCAAGATTTTGGACGAATTTTTTAAGAATTCTCAAATTTTCAGAAAGGAGGTTCCATATAAGGTCAAAAACTACATACTCAGATCTTCACCAAACTTTGCAGGGATACTTTGGATGTCAAGACACGTGGAAAAAACGTACAAAACAAAAGATTGGGGTCATCAAGATTTTGGACGAATTTTTTAAGAATTTTCAAATTTTCAGATGGGAGGTTCAATATAAGGTCAAAAACTACATACTCAGATCTTCACCAAACATTGCAGGAATACATTGGATGTCAAGACACGTGGAAAAAACGTACAAAAAAGAGATTGGAGACATCAAGATTTTGGACGAATTTTTTAACAATTTTCAAATTTTCAGAAAGGATGTTCCAGATAAGGTCAAAAACGACATACTCAGATCTTCACCAAACTTTGCAGGGATACATTGGATATCAAGACACGTGGAAAAAACGTACAAAACAAGAGATTGGAGACATCAAGATTTTGGACGAATTTTTTAAGAATTTTCAAATTTTCAGATAGGAAGTTCCAGATAAGGTCAAAAACTACATACTCAGATCTTCACCAAACTTTGCAGGGATACATTGGAGGTCGAGACACGTGGAAAAAAAGTACAAAACAAGAGATTGGGGTCATCAAGATTTTGGACGGATTTTTTAGGAATTTTCAAATTTTCAGATGGGAGGTTCCAGATAAGGTCAAAAACTACATACTCAGATCTTCACCAAACATTGCAGGGATACATTGGATGTCAAGACACGTGGAAAAAACGTACAAAACAAGAGATTGGAGACATCAAGATTTTGGACGAATTTTTTAAGAATTTTCAAATTTTCAGATAGGAGGTTCCAGATGAGGTCAAAAACTACATACTCAGATCTTCACCAAACTTTGCAGGAATACTTTGCATGTCAAGACACGTGGAAAAAACGTACAAAACAAGAGATCGGAGACATCAAGATTTTCGACGAATTTTTTAAGAATTTTCAAATTTTCAGATGGGAGGTTCCAGATAAGGTCAAAAACGACATACTCAGATCTTCACCAAACTTTGCAGGGATCCATTGGAGGTCGAGACACGTGGAAAAAACGTACAAAACAAGAGATTGGAGACATCAAGATTTTGGACGAATTTTTTAAGAATTTTCAAATTTTCAGATAGGAGGTTCCATATAAGGTCAAAAACTACATACTCAGATCTTCACCAAACTTTGCAGGGATACATTGGATGTCAAGACACGTGGAAAAAACGTACAAAACAAGAGATTGGAGACATCAAGATTTTCGACGAATTTTTTAAGAATTTTCAAATTTTCAGAAAGGATGTTCCAGATAAGGTCAAAAACGACATACTCAGATCTTCACCAAACTTTGCAGGGATCCATTGGAGGTCGAGACACGTGGAAAAAACGTACAAAACAAGAGATTGGAGACATCAAGATTTTGGACGAATTTTTGAAGAATTTTCAAATTTTCAGATAGGAGGTTCCAGATAAGGTCTAAAACTACATACTCAGATCTCCACCAAACATTGCAGGAATACATTGGATGTCAAGACACGTGGAAAAAACGTACAAAACAAGAGATTGGAGACATCAAGATTTTCGACGAATTTTTGAAGAATTTTCAAATTTTCAGATAGGAGGTTCCAGATAAGGTCAAAAACTACATACTCAGATCTTCACCAAACGTTGCAGGGATACTTTGCATGTCAAGACACGTGGAAAAAACGTACAAAACAAAAGATTGGAGACATCAAGATTTTCGACGAATTTTTTAAGAATTTTCAAATTTTCAGATGGGAGGTTCCAGATAAGGTCAAAAACGACATACTCAGATCTTCACCAAACTTTGCATGGATACATTGGATGTCAAGACACGTGGAAAAAACGTACAAAACAAGAGATTGGAGACATCAAGATTTTGGACGAATTTTTTAAGAATTCTCAAATTTTCAGAAAGGAGGTTCCATATAAGGTCAAAAACTACATACTCAGATCTTCACCAAACTTTGCAGGGATACTTTGGATGTCAAGACACGTGGAAAAAACGTACAAAACAAGAGATTGGGGTCATCAAGATTTTGGACGAATTTTTTAAGAATTTTCAAATTTTCAGATGGGAGGTTCAATATAAGGTCAAAAACTACATACTCAGATCTTCACCAAACTTTGCATGGATACATTGGATGTCAAGACACGTGGAAAAAACATACAAAACATAGGATTCGGAACATCAAGATTTTGGTCGAATTTTTTAAGAATTTTCAAATTTTCAGATAGGAGGTTCCAGATAAGGTCAAAAACTACATACTCAGATCTTCACCAAACATTGCAGGAATACATTGGATGTCAAGACACGTGGAAAAAACGTACAAAACAGGAGATTGGGGTCATCAAGATTTTGCACGGATTTTTTAGGAATTTTCAAATTTTCAGATGGGAGGTTCCAGATAAGGTCAAAAACTACATACTCAGATCTTCACCAAACTTTGCAGGGATACATTGGATGTCAAGACACGTGGAAAAAACGTACAAAACAAGAGATTGGAGACATCAAGATTTTGGACGAATTTTTTAAGAATTTTCAAATTTTCAGATAGGAGGTTCCATATAAGGTCAAAAACTACATACTCAGATCTTCACCAAACTTTGCATGGATACATTATGTGTCAAGACACGTGGAAAAAACGTACAAAACAAAAGATTGGAGACATCAAGATTTTGGTCGAATTTTTTAAGAATTTTCAAATTTTCAGATGGGAGGTTCCAGATAAGGTCAAAAACTACATACTCAGATCTTCACCAAACTTTGCAGGGATACATTGGATGTCAAGACACGTGGAAAAAACGTACAAAACAAGAGATTGGAGACATCAAGATTTTGGACGAATTTTTTAAGAATTTTTAAATTTTCAGATAGGAGGTTCCATATAAGGTCAAAAACTACATACTCAGATCTTCACCAAACTTTGCATGGATACATTATGTGTCAAGACACGTGGAAAAAACGTACAAAACAAGAGATTGGAGACATCAAGATATTGGTCGAATTTTTTAAGAATTTTCAAATTTTCAGATGGGAGGTTCGAGATAAGGTCAAAAACTACATACTCAGATCTTCACCAAACTTTGCAGGGATACATTGGATGTCAAGACACGTGGAAAAAACGTACAAAACAAGAGATTGGAGACATCAAGATTTTCGACGAATTTTTTAAGAATTTTCAAATTTTCAGAAAGGATGTTCCAGATAAGGTCAAAAACGACATACTCAGATCTTCACCAAACTTTGCAGGGATCCATTGGAGGTCGAGACACGTGGAAAAAACGTACAAAACAAGAGATTGGAGACATCAAGATTTTGGACGAATTTTTGAAGAATTTTCAAATTTTCAGATAGGAGGTTCCAGATAAGGTCTAAAACTACATACTCAGATCTCCACCAAACATTGCAGGAATACATTGGATGTCAAGACACGTGGAAAAAACGTACAAAACAAGAGATTGGAGACATCAAGATTTTCGACGAATTTTTGAAGAATTTTCAAATTTTCAGATAGGAGGTTCCAGATAAGGTCAAAAACTACATACTCAGATCTTCACCAAACGTTGCAGGGATACTTTGCATGTCAAGACACGTGGAAAAAACGTACAAAACAAAAGATTGGAGACATCAAGATTTTCGACGAATTTTTTAAGAATTTTCAAATTTTCAGATGGGAGGTTCCAGATAAGATCAAAAACGACATACTCAGATCTTCACCAAACTTTGCATGGATACATTGGATGTCAAGACACGTTAAAAAAACGTACAAAACAAGAGATTGTGGTCATCAAGATTTTGGACGAATTTTTTAAGAATTTTCAAATTTTCAGATGGGAGGTTCAATATAAGGTCAAAAACTACATACTCAGATCTTCACCAAACTTTGCATGGATACATTGGAGGTCGAGACACGTGGAAAAAAAGTACAAAACAAGAGATTGGGGTCATCAAGATTTTGGACGGATTTTTTAGGAATTTTCAAATTTTCAGATGGGAGGTTCCAGATAAGGTCAAAAACTACATACTCAGATCTTCACCAAACATTGCAGGGATACATTGGATGTCAAGACACGTGGAAAAAACGTACAAAACAAGAGATTGGAGACATCAAGATTTTGGACGAATTTTTTAAGAATTTTCAAATTTTCAGATAGGAGGTTCCAGATGAGGTCAAAAACTACATACTCAGATCTTCACCAAACTTTGCAGGAATACTTTGCATGTCAAGACACGTGGAAAAAACGTACAAAACAAGAGATCGGAGACATCAAGATTTTCGAAGAATTTTTTAAGAATTTTCAAATTTTCAGATGGGAGGTTCCAGATAAGGTCAAAAACGACATACTCAGATCTTCACCAAACTTTGCAGGGATCCATTGGAGGTCGAGACACGTGGAAAAAACGTACAAAACAAGAGATTGGAGACATCAAGATTTTGGACGAATTTTTTAAGAATTTTCAAATTTTCAGATAGGAGGTTCCATATAAGGTCAAAAACTACATACTCAGATCTTCACCAAGCTTTGCAGGGATACATTGGATGTCAAGACACGTGGAAAAAACGTACAAAACAAGAGATTGGAGACATCAAGATTTTCGACGAATTTTTTAAGAATTTTCAAATTTTCAGAAAGGATGTTCCAGATAAGGTCAAAAACGACATACTCAGATCTTCACCAAACTTTGCAGGGATCCATTGGAGGTCGAGACACGTGGAAAAAACGTACAAAACAAGAGATTGGAGACATCAAGATTTTGGACGAATTTTTGAAGAATTTTCAAATTTTCAGATAGGAGGTTCCAGATAAGGTCTAAAACTACATACTCAGATCTCCACCAAACATTGCAGGAATACATTGGATGTCAAGACACGTGGAAAAAACGTACAAAACAAGAGATTGGAGACATCAAGATTTTCGACGAATTTTTGAAGAATTTTCAAATTTTCAGATAGGAGGTTCCAGATAAGGTCAAAAACTACATACTCAGATCTTCACCAAACGTTGCAGGGATACTTTGCATGTCAAGACGCGTGGAAAAAACGTACAAAACAAAAGATTGGAGACATCAAGATTTTCGACGAATTTTTTAAGAATTTTCAAATTTTCAGATGGGAGGTTCCAGATAAGGTCAAAAACGACATACTCAGATCTTCACCAAACTTTGCATGGATACATTGGATGTCAAGACACGTGGAAAGAACGTACAAAACAAGAGATTGGAGACATCAAGATTTTGGACGAATTTTTTAAGAATTCTCAAATTTTCAGAAAGGAGGTTCCATATAAGGTCAAAAACTACATACTCAGATCTTCACCAAACTTTGCAGGGATACTTTGGATGTCAAGACACGTGGAAAAAACGTACAAAACAAGAGATTGGGGTCATCAAGATTTTGGACGAATTTTTTAAGAATTTTCAAATTTTCAGATGGGAGGTTCAATATAAGGTCAAAAACTACATACTCAGATCTTCACCAAACTTTGCATGGATACATTGGATGTCAAGACACGTGGAAAAAACATACAAAACATAGGATTCGGAACATCAAGATTTTGGTCGAATTTTTTAAGAATTTTCAAATTTTCAGATAGGAGGTTCCATATAAGGTCAAAAACTACATACTCAGATCTTCACCAAACATTGCAGGAATACATTGGATGTCAAGACACGTGGAAAAAACGTACAAAACAAGAGATTGGGGTCATCAAGATTTTGCACGGATTTTTTAGGAATTTTCAAATTTTCAGATGGGAGGTTCCAGATAAGGTCAAAAACTACATACTCAGATCTTCACCAAACTTTGCAGGGATACATTGGATGTCAAGACACGTGGAAAAAACGTACAAAACAAGAGATTGGAGACATCAAGATTTTGGACGAATTTTTTAAGAATTTTCAAATTTTCAGATAGGAGGTTCCATATAAGGTCAAAAACTACATACTCAGATCTTCACCAAACTTTGCATGGATACATTATGTGTCAAGACACGTGGAAAAAACGTACAAAACAAAAGATTGGAGACATCAAGATTTTGGTCGAATTTTTTTAGAATTTTCAAATTTTCAGATGGGAGGTTCCAGAAAAGGTCAAAAACTACATACTCAGATCTTCACCAAACTTTGCAGGGATACATTGGATGTCAAGACACGTGGAAAAAACGTACAAAACAAGAGATTGGAGACATCAAGATTTTGGACGAATTTTTTAAGAATTTTTAAATTTTCAGATAGGAGGTTCCATATAAGGTCAAAAACTACATACTCAGATCTTCACCAAAGTTTGCATGGATACATTATGTGTCAAGACACGTGGAAAAAACGTACAAAACAAGAGATTGGAGACATCAAGATATTGGTCGAATTTTTTAAGAATTTTCAAATTTTCAGATGGGAGGTTCCAGATAAGGTCAAAAACTACATACTCAGATCTTCACCAAACTTTGCAGGGATACATTGGATGTCAAGACACGTGGAAAAAACGTACAAAACAAGAGATTGGAGACATCAAGATTTTCGACGAATTTTTTAAGAATTTTCAAATTTTCAGAAAGGATGTTCCAGATAAGGTCAAAAACGACATACTCAGATCTTCACCAAACTTTGCAGGGATCCATTGGAGGTCGAGACACGTGGAAAAAACGTACAAAACAAGAGATTGGAGACATCAAGATTTTGGACGAATTTTTGAAGAATTTTCAAATTTTCAGATAGGAGGTTCCAGATAAGGTCTAAAACTACATACTCAGATCTCCACCAAACATTGCAGGAATACATTGGAAGTCAAGACACGTGGAAAAAACGTACAAAACAAGAGATTGGAGACATCAAGATTTTCGACGAATTTTTGAAGAATTTTCAAATTTTCAGATAGGAGGTTCCAGATAAGGTCAAAAACGACATACTCAGATCTTCACCAAACTTTGCAGGGATCCATTGGAGGTCGAGACACGTGGAAAAAACGTACAAAACAAGAGATTGGAGACATCAAGATTTTGGACGAATTTTTGAAGAATTTTCAAATTTTCAGATAGGAGGTTCCAGATAAGGTCTAAAACTACATACTCAGATATCCACCAAACATTGCAGGGATACATTGGATGTCAAGACACGTGGAAAAAACGTACAAAACAAGAGATTGGAGACATCAAGATTTTGGACGAATTTTTTAAGAATTTTCAAATTTTCAGATAGGAGGTTCCAGATGAGGTCAAAAACTACATACTCAGATCTTCACCAAACTTTGCAGGAATACTTTGCATGTCAAGACACGTGGAAAAAACGTACAAAACAAGAGATCGGAGACATCAAGATTTTCGAAGAATTTTTTAAGAATTTTCAAATTTTCAGATGGGAGGTTCCAGATAAGGTCAAAAACGACATACTCAGATCTTCACCAAACTTTGCAGGGATCCATTGGAGGTCGAGACACGTGGAAAAAACGTACAAAACAAGAGATTGGAGACATCAAGATTTTGGACGAATTTTTTAAGAATTTTCAAATTTTCAGATAGGAGGTTCCATATAAGGTCAAAAACTACATACTCAGATCTTCACCAAGCTTTGCAGGGATACATTGGATGTCAAGACACGTGGAAAAAACGTACAAAACAAGAGATTGGAGACATCAAGATTTTCGACGAATTTTTTAAGAATTTTCAAATTTTCAGAAAGGATGTTCCAGATAAGGTCAAAAACGACATACTCAGATCTTCACCAAACTTTGCAGGGATCCATTGGAGGTCGAGACACGTGGAAAAAACGTACAAAACAAGAGATTGGAGACATCAAGATTTTGGACGAATTTTTGAAGAATTTTCAAATTTTCAGATAGGAGGTTCCAGATAAGGTCTAAAACTACATACTCAGATCTCCACCAAACATTGCAGGAATACATTGGATGTCAAGACACGTGGAAAAAACGTACAAAACAAGAGATTGGAGACATCAAGATTTTCGACGAATTTTTGAAGAATTTTCAAATTTTCAGATAGGAGGTTCCAGATAAGGTCAAAAACTACATACTCAGATCTTCACCAAACGTTGCAGGGATACTTTGCATGTCAAGACGCGTGGAAAAAACGTACAAAACAAAAGATTGGAGACATCAAGATTTTCGACGAATTTTTTAAGAATTTTCAAATTTTCAGATGGGAGGTTCCAGATAAGGTCAAAAACGACATACTCAGATCTTCACCAAACTTTGCATGGATACATTGGATGTCAAGACACGTGGAAAGAACGTACAAAACAAGAGATTGGAGACATCAAGATTTTGGACGAATTTTTTAAGAATTCTCAAATTTTCAGAAAGGAGGTTCCATATAAGGTCAAAAACTACATACTCAGATCTTCACCAAACTTTGCAGGGATACTTTGGATGTCAAGACACGTGGAAAAAACGTACAAAACAAGAGATTGGGGTCATCAAGATTTTGGACGAATTTTTTAAGAATTTTCAAATTTTCAGATGGGAGGTTCAATATAAGGTCAAAAACTACATACTCAGATCTTCACCAAACTTTGCATGGATACATTGGATGTCAAGACACGTGGAAAAAACATACAAAACATAGGATTCGGAACATCAAGATTTTGGTCGAATTTTTTAAGAATTTTCAAATTTTCAGATAGGAGGTTCCATATAAGGTCAAAAACTACATACTCAGATCTTCACCAAACATTGCAGGAATACATTGGATGTCAAGACACGTGGAAAAAACGTACAAAACAAGAGATTGGGGTCATCAAGATTTTGCACGGATTTTTTAGGAATTTTCAAATTTTCAGATGGGAGGTTCCAGATAAGGTCAAAAACTACATACTCAGATCTTCACCAAACTTTGCAGGGATACATTGGATGTCAAGACACGTGGAAAAAACGTACAAAACAAGAGATTGGAGACATCAAGATTTTGGACGAATTTTTTAAGAATTTTCAAATTTTCAGATAGGAGGTTCCATATAAGGTCAAAAACTACATACTCAGATCTTCACCAAACTTTGCATGGATACATTATGTGTCAAGACACGTGGAAAAAACGTACAAAACAAAAGATTGGAGACATCAAGATTTTGGTCGAATTTTTTAAGAATTTTCAAATTTTCAGATGGGAGGTTCCAGAAAAGGTCAAAAACTACATACTCAGATCTTCACCAAACTTTGCAGGGATACATTGGATGTCAAGACACGTGGAAAAAACGTACAAAACAAGAGATTGGAGACATCAAGATTTTGGACGAATTTTTTAAGAATTTTTAAATTTTCAGATAGGAGGTTCCATATAAGGTCAAAAACTACATACTCAGATCTTCACCAAAGTTTGCATGGATACATTATGTGTCAAGACACGTGGAAAAAACGTACAAAACAAGAGATTGGAGACATCAAGATATTGGTCGAATTTTTTAAGAATTTTCAAATTTTCAGATGGGAGGTTCCAGATAAGGTCAAAAACTACATACTCAGATCTTCACCAAACTTTGCAGGGATACATTGGATGTCAAGACACGTGGAAAAAACGTACAAAACAAGAGATTGGAGACATCAAGATTTTCGACGAATTTTTTAAGAATTTTCAAATTTTCAGAAAGGATGTTCCAGATAAGGTCAAAAACGACATACTCAGATCTTCACCAAACTTTGCAGGGATCCATTGGAGGTCGAGACACGTGGAAAAAACGTACAAAACAAGAGATTGGAGACATCAAGATTTTGGACGAATTTTTGAAGAATTTTCAAATTTTCAGATAGGAGGTTCCAGATAAGGTCTAAAACTACATACTCAGATCTCCACCAAACATTGCAGGAATACATTGGAAGTCAAGACACGTGGAAAAAACGTACAAAACAAGAGATTGGAGACATCAAGATTTTCGACGAATTTTTGAAGAATTTTCAAATTTTCAGATAGGAGGTTCCAGATAAGGTCAAAAACGACATACTCAGATCTTCACCAAACTTTGCAGGGATCCATTGGAGGTCGAGACACGTGGAAAAAACGTACAAAACAAGAGATTGGAGACATCAAGATTTTGGACGAATTTTTGAAGAATTTTCAAATTTTCAGATAGGAGGTTCCAGATAAGGTCTAAAACTACATACTCAGATATCCACCAAACATTGCAGGAATACATTGGATGTCAAGACACGTGGAAAAAACGTACAAAACAAGAGATTGGAGACATCAAGATTTTCGACGAATTTTTGAAGAATTTTCAAATTTTCAGATAGGAGGTTCCAGATAAGGTCAAAAACTACATACTCAGATCTTCACCAAACTTTGCAGGGATCCATTGGAGGTCGAGACACGTGGAAAAAACGTACAAAACAAGAGATTGGAGACATCAAGATTTTGGACGAATTTTTTAAGAATTTTCAAATTTTCAGATAGGAGGTTCCAGATAAGGTCTAAAACTACATACTCAGATCTCCACCAAACATTGCAGGAATACATTGGATGTCAAGACACGTGGAAAAAACGTACAAAACAAGAGATTGGAGACATCAAGATTTTCGACGAATTTTTGAAGAATTTTCAAATTTTCAGATAGGAGGTTCCAGATAAGGTCAAAAACTACATACTCAGATCTTCACCAAACGTTGCAGGGATACTTTGCATGTCAAGACACGTGGAAAAAACGTACAAAACAAAAGATTGGAGACATCAAGATTTTCGACGAATTTTTTAAGAATTTTGAAATTTTCAGATGGGAGGTTCCAGATAAGGTCAAAAACGACATACTCAGATCTTCACCAAACTTTGCATGGATACATTGGATGTCAAGACACGTGGAAAAAACGTACAAAACAAGAGATTGGAGACATCAAGATTTTGGACGAATTTTTTAAGAATTCTCAAATTTTCAGAAAGGAGGTTCCATATAAGGTCAAAAACTACATACTCAGATCTTCACCAAACTTTGCAGGGATACTTTGGATGTCAAGACACGTGGAAAAAACGTACAAAACAAGAGATTGGGGTCATCAAGATTTTGGACGAATTTTTTAAGAATTTTCAAATTTTCAGATGGGAGGTTCAATATAAGGTCAAAAACTACATACTCAGATCTTCACCAAACTTTGCATGGATACATTTGATGTCAAGACACGTGGAAAAAACATACAAAACATAGGATTCGGAACATCAAGATTTTGGTCGAATTTTTTAAGAATTTTCAAATTTTCAGATAGGAGGTTCCATATAAGGTCAAAAACTACATACTCAGATCTTCACCAAACATTGCAGGAATACATTGGATGTCAAGACACGTGGAAAAAACGTACAAAACAAGAGATTGGGGTCATCAAGATTTTGCACGGATTTTTTAGGAATTTTCAAATTTTCAGATGGGAGGTTCCAGATAAGGTCAAAAACTACATACTCAGATCTTCACCAAACTTTGCAGGGATACATTGGATGTCAAGACACGTGGAAAAAACGTACAAAAAAGAGATTGGAGACATCAAGATTTTGGACGAATTTTTTAACAATTTTCAAATTTTCAGAAAGGATGTTCCAGATAAGGTCAAAAACGACATACTCAGATCTTCACCAAACTTTGCAGGGATACATTGGATATCAAGACACGTGGAAAAAACGTACAAAACAAGAGATTGGAGACATCAAGATTTTGGACGAATTTTTTAAGAATTTTCAAATTTTCAGATAGGAAGTTCCAGATAAGGTCAAAAACTACATACTCAGATCTTCACCAAACTTTGCAGGGATACATTGGAGGTCGAGACACGTGGAAAAAAAGTACAAAACAAGAGATTGGGGTCATCAAGATTTTGGACGGATTTTTTAGGAATTTTCAAATTTTCAGATGGGAGGTTCCAGATAAGGTCAAAAACTACATACTCAGATCTTCACCAAACATTGCAGGGATACATTGGATGTCAAGACACGTGGAAAAAACGTACAAAACAAGAGATTGGAGACATCAAGATTTTGGACGAATTTTTTAAGAATTTTCAAATTTTCAGATAGGAGGTTCCAGATGAGGTCAAAAACTACATACTCAGATCTTCACCAAACTTTGCAGGAATACTTTGCATGTCAAGACACGTGGAAAAAACGTACAAAACAAGAGATCGGAGACATCAAGATTTTCGACGAATTTTTTAAGAATTTTCAAATTTTCAGATGGGAGGTTCCAGATAAGGTCAAAAACGACATACTCAGATCTTCACCAAACTTTGCAGGGATCCATTGGAGGTCGAGACACGTGGAAAAAACGTACAAAACAAGAGATTGGAGACATCAAGATTTTGGACGAATTTTTTAAGAATTTTCAAATTTTCAGATAGGAGGTTCCATATAAGGTCAAAAACTACATACTCAGATCTTCACCAAACTTTGCAGGGATACATTGGATGTCAAGACACGTGGAAAAAACGTACAAAACAAGAGATTGGAGACATCAAGATTTTCGACGAATTTTTTAAGAATTTTCAAATTTTCAGAAAGGATGTTCCAGATAAGGTCAAAAACGACATACTCAGATCTTCACCAAACTTTGCAGGGATCCATTGGAGGTCGAGACACGTGGAAAAAACGTACAAAACAAGAGATTGGAGACATCAAGATTTTGGACGAATTTTTGAAGAATTTTCAAATTTTCAGATAGGAGGTTCCAGATAAGGTCTAAAACTTCATACTCAGATCTCCACCAAACATTGCAGGAATACATTGGATGTCAAGACACGTGGAAAAAACGTACAAAACAAGAGATTGGAGACATCAAGATTTTCGACGAATTTTTGAAGAATTTTCAAATTTTCAGATAGGAGGTTCCAGATAAGGTCAAAAACTACATACTCAGATCTTCACCAAACGTTGCAGGGATACTTTGCATGTCAAGACACGTGGAAAAAACGTACAAAACAAAAGATTGGAGACATCAAGATTTTCGACGAATTTTTTAAGAATTTTCAAATTTTCAGATGGGAGGTTCCAGATAAGGTCAAAAACGACATACTCAGATCTTCACCAAACTTTGCATGGATACATTGGATGTCAAGACACGTGGAAAAAACGTACAAAACAAGAGATTGGAGACATCAAGATTTTGGACGAATTTTTTAAGAATTCTCAAATTTTCAGAAAGGAGGTTCCATATAAGGTCAAAAACTACATACTCAGATCTTCACCAAACTTTGCAGGGATACTTTGGATGTCAAGACACGTGGAAAAAACGTACAAAACAAGAGATTGGGGTCATCAAGATTTTGGACGAATTTTTTAAGAATTTTCAAATTTTCAGATGGGAGGTTCAATATAAGGTCAAAAACTACATACTCAGATCTTCACCAAACTTTGCATGGATACATTGGATGTCAAGACACGTGGAAAAAACATACAAAACATAGGATTCGGAACATCAAGATTTTGGTCGAATTTTTTAAGAATTTTCAAATTTTCAGATAGGAGGTTCCAGATAAGGTCAAAAACTACATACTCAGATCTTCACCAAACATTGCAGGAATACATTGGATGTCAAGACACGTGGAAAAAACGTACAAAACAAGAGATTGGGGTCATCAAGATTTTGCACGGATTTTTTAGGAATTTTCAAATTTTCAGATGGGAGGTTCCAGATAAGGTCAAAAACTACATACTCAGATCTTCACCAAACTTTGCAGGGATACATTGGATGTCAAGACACGTGGAAAAAACGTACAAAACAAGAGATTGGAGACATCAAGATTTTGGACGAATTTTTTAAGAATTTTCAAATTTTCAGATAGGAGGTTCCATATAAGGTCAAAAACTACATACTCAGATCTTCACCAAACTTTGCATGGATACATTATGTGTCAAGACACGTGGAAAAAACGTACAAAACAAAAGATTGGAGACATCAAGATTTTGGTCGAATTTTTTAAGAATTTTCAAATTTTCAGATGGGAGGTTCCAGATAAGGTCAAAAACTACATACTCAGATCTTCACCAAACTTTGCAGGGATACATTGGATGTCAAGACACGTGGAAAAAACGTACAAAACAAGAGATTGGAGACATCAAGATTTTGGACGAATTTTTTAAGAATTTTTAAATTTTCAGATAGGAGGTTCCATATAAGGTCAAAAACTACATACTCAGATCTTCACCAAACTTTGCATGGATACATTATGTGTCAAGACACGTGGAAAAAACGTACAAAACAAGAGATTGGAGACATCAAGATATTGGTCGAATTTTTTAAGAATTTTCAAATTTTCAGATGGGAGGTTCGAGATAAGGTCAAAAACTACATACTCAGATCTTCACCAAACTTTGCAGGGATACATTGGATGTCAAGACACGTGGAAAAAACGTACAAAACAAGAGATTGGAGACATCAAGATTTTCGACGAATTTTTTAAGAATTTTCAAATTTTCAGAAAGGATGTTCCAGATAAGGTCAAAAACGACATACTCAGATCTTCACCAAACTTTGCAGGGATCCATTGGAGGTCGAGACACGTGGAAAAAACGTACAAAACAAGAGATTGGAGACATCAAGATTTTGGACGAATTTTTGAAGAATTTTCAAATTTTCAGATAGGAGGTTCCAGATAAGGTCTAAAACTACATACTCAGATCTCCACCAAACATTGCAGGAATACATTGGATGTCAAGACACGTGGAAAAAACGTACAAAACAAGAGATTGGAGACATCAAGATTTTCGACGAATTTTTGAAGAATTTTCAAATTTTCAGATAGGAGGTTCCAGATAAGGTCAAAAACTACATACTCAGATCTTCACCAAACGTTGCAGGGATACTTTGCATGTCAAGACACGTGGAAAAAACGTACAAAACAAAAGATTGGAGACATCAAGATTTTCGACGAATTTTTTAAGAATTTTCAAATTTTCAGATGGGAGGTTCCAGATAAGATCAAAAACGACATACTCAGATCTTCACCAAACTTTGCATGGATACATTGGATGTCAAGACACGTTAAAAAAACGTACAAAACAAGAGATTGGGGTCATCAAGATTTTGGACGAATTTTTTAAGAATTTTCAAATTTTCAGATGGGAGGTTCAATATAAGGTCAAAAACTACATACTCAGATCTTCACCAAACTTTGCATGGATACATTGGAGGTCGAGACACGTGGAAAAAAAGTACAAAACAAGAGATTGGGGTCATCAAGATTTTGGACGGATTTTTTAGGAATTTTCAAATTTTCAGATGGGAGGTTCCAGATAAGGTCAAAAACTACATACTCAGATCTTCACCAAACATTGCAGGGATACATTGGATGTCAAGACACGTGGAAAAAACGTACAAAACAAGAGATTGGAGACATCAAGATTTTGGACGAATTTTTTAAGAATTTTCAAATTTTCAGATAGGAGGTTCCAGATGAGGTCAAAAACTACATACTCAGATCTTCACCAAACTTTGCAGGAATACTTTGCATGTCAAGACACGTGGAAAAAACGTACAAAACAAGAGATCGGAGACATCAAGATTTTCGACGAATTTTTTAAGAATTTTCAAATTTTCAGATGGGAGGTTCCAGATAAGGTCAAAAACGACATACTCAGATCTTCACCAAACTTTGCAGGGATCCATTGGAGGTCGAGACACGTGGAAAAAACGTACAAAACAAGAGATTGGAGACATCAAGATTTTGGACGAATTTTTTAAGAATTTTCAAATTTTCAGATAGGAGGTTCCATATAAGGTCAAAAACTACATACTCAGATCTTCACCAAGCTTTGCAGGGATACATTGGATGTCAAGACACGTGGAAAAAACGTACAAAACAAGAGATTGGAGACATCAAGATTTTCGACGAATTTTTTAAGAATTTTCAAATTTTCAGAAAGGATGTTCCAGATAAGGTCAAAAACGACATACTCAGATCTTCACCAAACTTTGCAGGGATCCATTGGAGGTCGAGACACGTGGAAAAAACGTACAAAACAAGAGATTGGAGACATCAAGATTTTGGACGAATTTTTGAAGAATTTTCAAATTTTCAGATAGGAGGTTCCAGATAAGGTCTAAAACTACATACTCAGATCTCCACCAAACATTGCAGGAATACATTGGATGTCAAGACACGTGGAAAAAACGTACAAAACAAGAGATTGGAGACATCAAGATTTTCGACGAATTTTTGAAGAATTTTCAAATTTTCAGATAGGAGGTTCCAGATAAGGTCAAAAACTACATACTCAGATCTTCACCAAACGTTGCAGGGATACTTTGCATGTCAAGACGCGTGGAAAAAACGTACAAAACAAAAGATTGGAGACATCAAGATTTTCGACGAATTTTTTAAGAATTTTCAAATTTTCAGATGGGAGGTTCCAGATAAGGTCAAAAACGACATACTCAGATCTTCACCAAACTTTGCATGGATACATTGGATGTCAAGACACGTGGAAAGAACGTACAAAACAAGAGATTGGAGACATCAAGATTTTGGACGAATTTTTTAAGAATTCTCAAATTTTCAGAAAGGAGGTTCCATATAAGGTCAAAAACTACATACTCAGATCTTCACCAAACTTTGCAGGGATACTTTGGATGTCAAGACACGTGGAAAAAACGTACAAAACAAGAGATTGGGGTCATCAAGATTTTGGACGAATTTTTTAAGAATTTTCAAATTTTCAGATGGGAGGTTCAATATAAGGTCAAAAACTACATACTCAGATCTTCACCAAACTTTGCATGGATACATTGGATGTCAAGACACGTGGAAAAAACATACAAAACATAGGATTCGGAACATCAAGATTTTGGTCGAATTTTTTAAGAATTTTCAAATTTTCAGATAGGAGGTTCCATATAAGGTCAAAAACTACATACTCAGATCTTCACCAAACATTGCAGGAATACATTGGATGTCAAGACACGTGGAAAAAACGTACAAAACAAGAGATTGGGGTCATCAAGATTTTGCACGGATTTTTTAGGAATTTTCAAATTTTCAGATGGGAGGTTCCAGATAAGGTCAAAAACTACATACTCAGATCTTCACCAAACTTTGCAGGGATACATTGGATGTCAAGACACGTGGAAAAAACGTACAAAACAAGAGATTGGAGACATCAAGATTTTGGACGAATTTTTTAAGAATTTTCAAATTTTCAGATAGGAGGTTCCATATAAGGTCAAAAACTACATACTCAGATCTTCACCAAACTTTGCATGGATACATTATGTGTCAAGACACGTGGAAAAAACGTACAAAACAAAAGATTGGAGACATCAAGATTTTGGTCGAATTTTTTAAGAATTTTCAAATTTTCAGATGGGAGGTTCCAGAAAAGGTCAAAAACTACATACTCAGATCTTCACCAAACTTTGCAGGGATACATTGGATGTCAAGACACGTGGAAAAAACGTACAAAACAAGAGATTGGAGACATCAAGATTTTGGACGAATTTTTTAAGAATTTTTAAATTTTCAGATAGGAGGTTCCATATAAGGTCAAAAACTACATACTCAGATCTTCACCAAAGTTTGCATGGATACATTATGTGTCAAGACACGTGGAAAAAACGTACAAAACAAGAGATTGGAGACATCAAGATATTGGTCGAATTTTTTAAGAATTTTCAAATTTTCAGATGGGAGGTTCCAGATAAGGTCAAAAACTACATACTCAGATCTTCACCAAACTTTGCAGGGATACATTGGATGTCAAGACACGTGGAAAAAACGTACAAAACAAGAGATTGGAGACATCAAGATTTTCGACGAATTTTTTAAGAATTTTCAAATTTTCAGAAAGGATGTTCCAGATAAGGTCAAAAACGACATACTCAGATCTTCACCAAACTTTGCAGGGATCCATTGGAGGTCGAGACACGTGGAAAAAACGTACAAAACAAGAGATTGGAGACATCAAGATTTTGGACGAATTTTTGAAGAATTTTCAAATTTTCAGATAGGAGGTTCCAGATAAGTTCTAAAACTACATACTCAGATCTCCACCAAACATTGCAGGAATACATTGGATGTCAAGACACGTGGAAAAAACGTACAAAACAAGAGATTGGAGACATCAAGATTTTCGACGAATTTTTGAAGAATTTTCAAATTTTCAGATAGGAGGTTCCAGATAAGGTCAAAAACTACATACTCAGATCTTCACCAAACGTTGCAGGGATACTTTGCATGTCAAGACACGTGGAAAAAACGTACAAAACAAAAGATTGGAGACATCAAGATTTTCGACGAATTTTTTAAGAATTTTCAAATTTTCAGATGGGAGGTTCCAGATAAGGTCAAAAACGACATACTCAGATCTTCACCAAACTTTGCATGGATACATTGGATGTCAAGACACGTGGAAAAAACGTACAAAACAAGAGATTGGAGACATCAAGATTTTGGACGAATTTTTTAAGAATTCTCAAATTTTCAGAAAGGAGGTTCCATATAAGGTCAAAAACTACATACTCAGATCTTCACCAAACTTTGCAGGGATACTTTGGATGTCAAGACACGTGGAAAAAACGTACAAAACAAGAGATTGGGGTCATCAAGATTTTGGACGAATTTTTTAAGAATTTTCAAATTTTCAGATGGGAGGTTCAATATAAGGTCAAAAACTACATACTCAGATCTTCACCAAACTTTGCATGGATACATTGGATGTCAAGACACGTGGAAAAAACATACAAAACATAGGATTCGGAACATCAAGATTTTGGTCGAATTTTTTAAGAATTTTCAAATTTTCAGATAGGAGGTTCCATATAAGGTCAAAAACTACATACTCAGATCTTCACCAAACATTGCAGGAATACATTGGATGTCAAGACACGTGGAAAAAACGTACAAAACAAGAGATTGGGGTCATCAAGATTTTGCACGGATTTTTTAGGAATTTTCAAATTTTCAGATGGGAGGTTCCAGATAAGGTCAAAAACTACATACTCAGATCTTCACCAAACTTTGCAGGGATACATTGGATGTCAAGACACGTGGAAAAAACGTACAAAACAAGAGATTGGAGACATCAAGATTTTGGACGAATTTTTTAAGAATTTTCAAATTTTCAGATAGGAGGTTCCATATAAGGTCAAAAACTACATACTCAGATCTTCACCAAACTTTGCATGGATACATTATGTGTCAAGACACGTGGAAAAAACGTACAAAACAAAAGATTGGAGACATCAAGATTTTGGTCGAATTTTTTAAGAATTTTCAAATTTTCAGATGGGAGGTTCCAGATAAGGTCAAAAACTACATACTCAGATCTTCACCAAACTTTGCAGGGATACATTGGATGTCAAGACACGTGGAAAAAACGTACAAAACAAGAGATTGGAGACATCAAGATTTTGGACGAATTTTTTAAGAATTTTTAAATTTTCAGATAGGAGGTTCCATATAAGGTCAAAAACTACATACTCAGATCTTCACCAAACTTTGCATGGATACATTATGTGTCAAGACACGTGGAAAAAACGTACAAAACAAGAGATTGGAGACATCAAGATATTGGTCGAATTTTTTAAGAATTTTCAAATTTTCAGATGGGAGGTTCGAGATAAGGTCAAAAACTACATACTCAGATCTTCACCAAACTTTGCAGGGATACATTGGATGTCAAGACACGTGGAAAAAACGTACAAAACAAGAGATTGGAGACATCAAGATTTTCGACGATTTTTTTAAGAATTTTCAAATTTTCAGAAAGGATGTTCCAGATAAGGTCAAAAACGACATACTCAGATCTTCACCAAACTTTGCAGGGATCCATTGGAGGTCGAGACACGTGGAAAAAACGTACAAAACAAGAGATTGGAGACATCAAGATTTTGGACGAATTTTTGAAGAATTTTCAAATTTTCAGATAGGAGGTTCCAGATAAGGTCTAAAACTACATACTCAGATCTCCACCAAACATTGCAGGAATACATTGGATGTCAAGACACGTGGAAAAAACGTACAAAACAAGAGATTGGAGACATCAAGATTTTCGACGAATTTTTGAAGAATTTTCAAATTTTCAGATAGGAGGTTCCAGATAAGGTCAAAAACTACATACTCAGATCTTCCCCAAACGTTGCAGGGATACTTTGCATGTCAAGACACGTGGAAAAAACGTACAAAACAAAAGATTGGAGACATCAAGATTTTCGACGAATTTTTTAAGAATTTTCAAATTTTCAGATGGGAGGTTCCAGATAAGATCAAAAACGACATACTCAGATCTTCACCAAACTTTGCATGGATACATTGGATGTCAAGACACGTTAAAAAAACGTACAAAACAAGAGATTGGGGTCATCAAGATTTTGGACGAATTTTTTAAGAATTTTCAAATTTTCAGATGGGAGGTTCAATATAAGGTCAAAAACTACATACTCAGATCTTCACCAAACTTTGCATGGATACATTGGAGGTCGAGACACGTGGAAAAAAAGTACAAAACAAGAGATTGGGGTCATCAAGATTTTGGACGGATTTTTTAGGAATTTTCAAATTTTCAGATGGGAGGTTCCAGATAAGGTCAAAAACTACATACTCAGATCTTCACCAAACATTGCAGGGATACATTGGATGTCAAGACACGTGGAAAAAACGTACAAAACAAGAGATTGGAGACATCAAGATTTTCGACGAATTTTTTAAGAATTTTCAAATTTTCAGATGGGAGGTTCCAGATAAGGTCAAAAACGACATACTCAGATCTTCACCAAACTTTGCAGGGATCCATTGGAGGTCGAGACACGTGGAAAAAACGTACAAAACAAGAGATTGGAGACATCAAGATTTTTGACGAATTTTTTAAGAATTTTCAAATTTTCAGATAGGAGGTTCCATATAAGGTCAAAAACTACATACTCAGATCTTCACCAAGCTTTGCAGGGATACATTGGATGTCAAGACACGTGGAAAAAACGTACAAAACAAGAGATTGGAGACATCAAGATTTTCGACGAATTTTTTAAGAATTTTCAAATTTTCAGAAAGGATGTTCCAGATAAGGTCAAAAACGACATACTCAGATCTTCACCAAACTTTGCAGGGATCCATTGGAGGTCGAGACACGTGGAAAAAACGTACAAAACAAGAGATTGGAGACATCAAGATTTTGGACGAATTTTTGAAGAATTTTCAAATTTTCAGATAGGAGGTTCCAGATAAGGTCTAAAACTACATACTCAGATCTCCACCAAACATTGCAGGAATACATTGGATGTCAAGACACGTGGAAAAAACGTACAAAACAAGAGATTGGAGACATCAAGATTTTCGACGAATTTTTGAAGAATTTTCAAATTTTCAGATAGGAGGTTCCAGATAAGGTCAAAAACTACATACTCAGATCTTCACCAAACGTTGCAGGGATACTTTGCATGTCAAGACGCGTGGAAAAAACGTACAAAACAAAAGATTGGAGACATCAAGATTTTCGACGAATTTTTTAAGAATTTTCAAATTTTCAGATGGGAGGTTCCAGATAAGGTCAAAAACGACATACTCAGATCTTCACCAAACTTTGCATGGATACATTGGATGTCAAGACACGTGGAAAGAACGTACAAAACAAGAGATTGGAGACATCAAGATTTTGGACGAATTTTTTAAGAATTCTCAAATTTTCAGAAAGGAGGTTCCATATAAGGTCAAAAACTACATACTCAGATCTTCACCAAACTTTGCAGGGATACTTTGGATGTCAAGACACGTGGAAAAAACGTACAAAACAAGAGATTGGGGTCATCAAGATTTTGGACGAATTTTTTAAGAATTTTCAAATTTTCAGATGGGAGGTTCAATATAAGGTCAAAAACTACATACTCAGATCTTCACCAAACTTTGCATGGATACATTGGATGTCAAGACACGTGGAAAAAACATACAAAACATAGGATTCGGAACATCAAGATTTTGGTCGAATTTTTTAAGAATTTTCAAATTTTCAGATAGGAGGTTCCATATAAGGTCAAAAACTACATACTCAGATCTTCACCAAACATTGCAGGAATACATTGGATGTCAAGACACGTGGAAAAAACGTACAAAACAAGAGATTGGGGTCATCAAGATTTTGCACGGATTTTTTAGGAATTTTCAAATTTTCAGATGGGAGGTTCCAGATAAGGTCAAAAACTACATACTCAGATCTTCACCAAACTTTGCAGGGATACATTGGATGTCAAGACACGTGGAAAAAACGTACAAAACAAGAGATTGGAGACATCAAGATTTTTGACGAATTTTTTAAGAATTTTCAAATTTTCAGATAGGAGGTTCCATATAAGGTCAAAAACTACATACTCAGATCTTCACCAAACTTTGCATGGATACATTATGTGTCAAGACACGTGGAAAAAACGTACAAAACAAAAGATTGGAGACATCAAGATTTTGGTCGAATTTTTTAAGAATTTTCAAATTTTCAGATGGGAGGTTCCAGAAAAGGTCAAAAACTACATACTCAGATCTTCACCAAACTTTGCAGGGATACATTGGATGTCAAGACACGTGGAAAAAACGTACAAAACAAGAGATTGGAGACATCAAGATTTTGGACGAATTTTTTAAGAATTTTTAAATTTTCAGATAGGAGGTTCCATATAAGGTCAAAAACTACATACTCAGATCTTCACCAAACTTTGCATGGATACATTATGTGTCAAGACACGTGGAAAAAACGTACAAAACAAGAGATTGGAGACATCAAGATATTGGTCGAATTTTTTAAGAATTTTCAAATTTTCAGATGGGAGGTTCCAGATAAGGTCAAAAACTACATACTCAGATCTTCACCAAACTTTGCAGGGATACATTGGATGTCAAGACACGTGGAAAAAACGTACAAAACAAGAGATTGGAGACATCAAGATTTTCGACGAATTTTTTAAGAATTTTCAAATTTTCAGAAAGGATGTTCCAGATAAGGTCAAAAACGACATACTCAGATCTTCACCAAACTTTGCAGGGATCCATTGGAGGTCGAGACACGTGGAAAAAACGTACAAAACAAGAGATTGGAGACATCAAGATTTTGGACGAATTTTTGAAGAATTTTCAAATTTTCAGATAGGAGGTTCCAGATAAGGTCTAAAACTACATACTCAGATCTCCACCAAACATTGCAGGAATACATTGGATGTCAAGACACGTGGAAAAAACGTACAAAACAAGAGATTGGAGACATCAAGATTTTCGACGAATTTTTGAAGAATTTTCAAATTTTCAGATAGGAGGTTCCAGATAAGGTCAAAAACTACATACTCAGATCTTCACCAAACGTTGCAGGGATACTTTGCATGTCAAGACACGTGGAAAAAACGTACAAAACAAAAGATTGGAGACATCAAGATTTTCGACGAATTTTTTAAGAATTTTCAAATTTTCAGATGGGAGGTTCCAGATAAGGTCAAAAACGACATACTCAGATCTTCACCAAACTTTGCATGGATACATTGGATGTCAAGACACGTGGAAAAAACGTACAAAACAAGAGATTGGAGACATCAAGATTTTGGACGAATTTTTTAAGAATTCTCAAATTTTCAGAAAGGAGGTTCCATATAAGGTCAAAAACTACATACTCAGATCTTCACCAAACTTTGCAGGGATACTTTGGATGTCAAGACACGTGGAAAAAACGTACAAAACAAGAGATTGGGGTCATCAAGATTTTGCACGGATTTTTTAGGAATTTTCAAATTTTCAGATGGGAGGTTCCAGATAAGGTCAAAAACTACATACTCAGATCTTCACCAAACGTTGCAGGGATACTTTGCATGTCAAGACACGTGGAAAAAACGTACAAAACAAAAGATTGGAGACATCAAGATTTTCGACGAATTTTTTAAGAATTTTCAAATTTTCAGATGGGAGGTTCCATATAAGGTCAAAAACTACATACTCAGATCTTCACCAAACATTGCAGGAATACATTGGATGTCAAGACACGTGGAAAAAACGTACAAAACAAGAGATTGGGGTCATCAAGATTTTGCACGGATTTTTTAGGAATTTTCAAATTTTCAGATGGGAGGTTCCAGATAAGGTCAAAAACTACATACTCAGATCTTCACCAAACTTTGCAGGGATACATTGGATGTCAAGACACGTGGAAAAAACGTACAAAACAAGAGATTGGAGACATCAAGATTTTGGACGAATTTTTTAAGAATTTTCAAATTTTCAGATAGGAGGTTCCATATAAGGTCAAAAACTACATACTCAGATCTTCACCAAACTTTGCATGGATACATTATGTGTCAAGACACGTGGAAAAAACGTACAAAACAAAAGATTGGAGACATCAAGATTTTGGTCGAATTTTTTAAGAATTTTCAAATTTTCAGATGGGAGGTTCCAGATAAGGTCAAAAACTACATACTCAGATCTTCACCAAACTTTGCAGGGATACATTGGATGTCAAGACACGTGGAAAAAACGTACAAAAAAGAGATTGGAGACATCAAGATTTTGGACGAATTTTTTAACAATTTTCAAATTTTCAGAAAGGATGTTCCAGATAAGGTCAAAAACGACATACTCAGATCTTCACCAAACTTTGCAGGGATACATTGGATATCAAGACACGTGGAAAAAACGTACAAAACAAGAGATTGGAGACATCAAGATTTTGGACGAATTTTTTAAGAATTTTCAAATTTTCAGATAGGAGGTTCCAGATAAGGTCAAAAACTACATACTCAGATCTTCACCAAACTTTGCAGGGATACATTGGATGTCAAGACACGTGGAAAAAACGTACAAAACAAGAGATTGGGGTCATCAAGATTTTGGACGGATTTTTTAGGAATTTTCAAATTTTCAGATGGGAGGTTCCAGATAAGGTCAAAAACTACATACTCAGATCTTCACCAAACATTGCAGGGATACATTGGATGTCAAGACACGTGGAAAAAACGTACAAAACAAGAGATTGGAGACATCAAAATTTTGGACGAATTTTTTAAGAATTTTCAAATTTTCAGATAGGAGGTTCCAGATGAGGTCAAAAACTACATACTCAGATCTTCACCAAACTTTGCAGGAATACTTTGCATGTCAAGACACGTGGAAAAAACGTACAAAACAAGAGATCGGAGACATCAAGATTTTCGACGAATTTTTTAAGAATTTTCAAATTTTCAGATGGGAGGTTCCAGATAAGGTCAAAAACGACATACTCAGATCTTCACCAAACTTTGCATGGATACATTGGATGTCAAGACACGTGGAAAAAACATACAAAACATAGGATTGGTGACATCAAGATTTTGGACGAATTTTTTAAGAATTTTCAAATTTTCAGATAGGAGGTTCCATATAAGGTCAAAAACTACATACTCAGATCTTCACCAAACTTTGCAGGGATACATTGGATGTCAAGACACGTGGAAAAAACGTACAAAACAAGAGATTGGAGACATCAAGATTATGGACGAATTTTTTGAGAATTTTCAAATTTTCAGAAAGGAGGTTCCATATAAGGTCAAAAACTACATACTCAGATCTTCACCAAACTTTGCAGGGATACATTGGATGTCAAGACACGTGGAAAAAACGTACAAAACAAGAGATTGGAGACATCAAGATTTTCGACGAATTTTTTAAGAATTTTCAAATTTTCAGAAAGGATGTTCCAGATAAGGTCAAAAACGACATACTCAGATCTTCACCAAACTTTGCAGGGATACATTGGAGGTCGAGACACGTGGAAAAAACGTACAAAACAAGAGATTGGAGACATCAAGATTTTGGACGAATTTTTGAAGAATTTTCAAATTTTCTGATAGGAGGTCCCAGATAAGGTCAAAAACTACATACTCAGATCTCCACCAAACATTGCAGGGATACATTGGATGTCAAGACACGTGGAAAAAACGTACAAAACAAGAGATTGGAGACATCAAGATTTTCGACGAATTTTTGAAGAATTTTCAAATTTTCAGATAGGAGGTTCCAGATAAGGTCAAAAACTACATACTCAGATCTTCACCAAACGTTGCAGGGATACTTTGCATGTCAAGACACGTGGAAAAAACGTACAAAACAAGAGATTGGAGACATCAAGATTTTCGACGAATTTTTTAAGAATTTTCAAATTTTCAGATGGGAGGTTCCAGATAAGGTCAAAAACGACATACTCAGATCTTCACCAAACTTTGCATGGATACATTGGATGTCAAGACACGTGGAAAAAACGTACAAAACAAGAGATTGGGGTCATCAAGATTTTTTGCACGGATTTTTTAGGAATTTTCAAATTTTCAGATGGGAGGTTCCAGATAAGGTCAAAAACTACATACTCAGATCTTCACCAAACTTTGCAGGGATACATTGGATGTCAAGACACGTGGAAAAAACGTACAAAACAAGAGATTGGAGACATCAAGATTTTGGACGAATTTTTTAAGAATTTTCAAATTTTCAGATAGGAGGTTCCATATAAGGTCAAAAACTACATACTCAGATCTTCACCAAACTTTGCATGGATACATTATGTGTCAAGACACGTGGAAAAAACGTACAAAACAAAAGATTGGAGACATCAAGATTTTGGTCGAATTTTTTAAGAATTTTCAAATTTTCAGATGGGAGGTTCCAGATAAGGTCAAAAACTACATACTCAGATCTTCACCAAACTTTGCAGGGATACATTGGATGTCAAGACACTTTGGAAAAAACGTACAAAAAAGAGATTGGAGACATCAAGATTTTGGACGAATTTTATAACAATTTTCAAATTTTCAGAAAGGATGTTCCAGATAAGGTCAAAAACGACATACTCAGATCTTCACCAAACTTTGCAGGGATACATTGGATATCAAGACACGTGGAAAAAACGTACAAAACAAGAGATTGGAGACATCAAGATTTTGGACGAATTTTTTAAGAATTTTCAAATTTTCAGATAGGAGGTTCCAGATAAGGTCAAAAACTACATACTCAGATCTTCACCAAACTTTGCAGGGATACATTGGATGTCAAGACACGTGGAAAAAACGTACAAAACAAGAGATTGGGGTCATCAAGATTTTGGACGGATTTTTTAGGAATTTTCAAATTTTCAGATGGGAGGTTCCAGATAAGGTCAAAAACTACATACTCAGATCTTCACCAAACATTGCAGGGATACATTGGATGTCAAGACACGTGGAAAAAACGTACAAAACAAGAGATTGGAGACATCAATATTTTGGACGAATTTTTAAAGAATTTTCAAATTTTCAGATAGGAGGTTCCAGATGAGGTCAAAAACTACATAGTCAGATCTTCACCAAACTTTGCAGGAATACTTTGCATGTCAAGACACGTGGAAAAAACGTACAAAACAAGAGATCGGAGACATCAAGATTTTCGACGAATTTTTTAAGAATTTTCAAATTTTCAGATGGGAGGTTCCAGATAAGGTCAAAAACGACATACTCAGATCTTCACCAAACTTTGCATGGATACATTGGATGTCAAGACACGTTGAAAAAACATACAAAACATAGGATTGGTGACATCAAGATTTTGGACGAATTTTTTAAGAATTTTCAAATTTTCAGATAGGAGGTTCCATATAAGGTCAAAAACTACATACTCAGATCTTCACCAAACTTTGCAGGGATACATTGGATGTCAAGACACGTGGAAAAAACGTACAAAACAAGAGATTGGAGACATCAAGATTTTCGACGAATTTTTTAAGAATTTTCAAATTTTCAGAAAGGATGTTCCAGATAAGGTCAAAAACGACATACTCAGATCTTCACCAAACTTTGCAGGGATACATTGGAGGTCGAGACACGTGGAAAAAACGTACAAAACAAGAGATTGGAGACATCAAGATTTTGGACGAATTTTTTAAGAATTTTCAAATTTTCAGATAGGATGTTCCAGATAAGGTCAAAAACTACATACTCAGATCTCAACCAAACATTGCAGGGATACATTGGATGTCAAGACACGTGGAAAAAACGTACAAAACAAGAGATTGGAGACATCAAGATTTTCGACGAATTTTTGAAGAATTTTCAAATTTTCAGATAGGAGGTTCCAGATAAGGTCAAAAACTACATACTCAGATCTTCACCAAACGTTGCAGGGATACTTTGCATGTCAAGACACGTGGAAAAAACGTACAAAACAAGAGATTGGAGACATCAAGATTTTCGACGAATTTTTTAAGAATTTTCAAATTTTCAGATGGGAGGTTCCAGATAAGGTCAAATACAACATACTCAGATCTTCACCAAACTTTGCATGGATACATTGGATGTCAAGACACGTGGAAAAAACGTACAAAACAAGAGATTGGAGACATCAAGATTTTGGACGAATTTTTTAAGAATTCTCAAATTTTCAGAAAGGAGGTTCCATATAAGGTCAAAAACTACAAACTCAGATCTTCACCAAACTTTGCAGGGATACATTGGATGTCAAGACACGTGGAAAAAACGTACAAAACAAGAGATTGGGGTCATCAACATTTTGGACGAATTTTTTAAGAATTTTCAAATTTTCAGAAAGGAGGTTCCATATAAGGTCAAAAACTACAAACTCAGATCTTCACCAAACTTTGCAGGGATACATTGAATGTCAAGACACGTGGAAAAAACGTACAAAACAAGAGATTGGGGTCATCAAGATTTTGGACGGATTTTTTAGGAATTTTCAAATTTTCAGATGGGAGGTTCCAGATAAGGTCAAAAACTACATACTCAGATCTTCACCAAATTTTGCAGGGATACATTGGATGTCAAGACACGTGGAAAAAACGTACAAAACAAGAGATTGGAGACATCAAGATTTTGGACGAATTTTTTAAGAATTTTTAAATTTTCAGATAGGAGGTTCCATATAAGGTCAAAAACTACATACTCAGATCTTCACCAAACTTTGCATGGATACATTATGTGTCAAGACACGTGGAAAAAACGTACAAAACAAGAGATTGGAGACATCAAGATATTGGTCGAATTTTTTAAGAATTTTCAAATTTTCAGATGGGAGGTTCCAGATAAGGTCAAAAACTACATACTCAGATCTTCACCAAACTTTGCAGGGATACATTGGATGTCAAGACACGTGGAAAAAACGTACAAAACAAGAGATTGGAGACATCAAGATTTTGGACGAATTTTTTAAGAATTTTCAAATTTTCAGATAGGAGGTTCCAGATAAGATCAAAAACTACATACTCAGATCTTCACCAAACTTTGCAGGGATACATTGGATGTCAAGACACGTGGAAAAAACGTACAAAACAAGAGATTGGGGTCATCAAGATTTTGGACGGATTTTTTAGGAATTTTCAAATTTTCAGATGGGAGGTTCCAGATAAGGTCAAAAACTACATACTCAGATCTTCACCAAACATTGCAGGGATACATTGGATGTCAAGACACGTGGAAAAAACGTACAAAACAAGAGATTGGAGACATCAAGATTTTGGACGAATTTTTTAAGAATTTTCAAATTTTCAGATAGGAGGTTCCAGATGAGGTCAAAAACTACATACTCAGATCTTCACCAAACTTTGCAGGAATACTTTGCATGTCAAGACACGTGGAAAAAACGTACAAAACAAGAGATCGGAGACATCATGATTTTCGACGAATTTTTTAAGAATTTTCAAATTTTCAGATGGGAGGTTCCAGATAAGGTCAAAAACGACATACTCAGATCTTCACCAAACTTTGCAGGGATCCATTGGAGGTCGAGACACGTGGAAAAAACGTACAAAACAAGAGATTGGAGACATCAAGATTTTGGACGAATTTTTGAAGAATTTTCAAATTTTCAGATAGGAGGTTCCAGATAAGGTCTAAAACTACATACTCAGATCTCCACCAAACATTGCAGGAATACATTGGATGTCAAGACACGTGGAAAAAACGTACAAAACAAGAGATTGGAGACATCAAGATTTTCGACGAATTTTTGAAGAATTTTCAAATTTTCAGATAGGAGGTTCCAGATAAGGTCAAAAACTACATACTCAGATCTTCACCAAACGTTGCAGGGATACTTTGCATGTCAAGACACGTGGAAAAAACGTACAAAACAAAAGATTGGAGACATCAAGATTTTCGACGAATTTTTTAAGAATTTTCAAATTTTCAGATGGGAGGTTCCAGATAAGGTCAAAAACGACATACTCAGATCTTCACCAAACTTTGCATGGATACATTGGATGTCAAGACACGTGGAAAAAACGTACAAAACAAGAGATTGGAGACATCAAGATTTTGGACGAATTTTTTAAGAATTCTCAAATTTTCAGAAAGGAGGTTCCATATAAGGTCAAAAACTACATACTCAGATCTTCACCAAACTTTGCAGGGATACTTTGGATGTCAAGACACGTGGAAAAAACGTACAAAACAAGAGATTGGGGTCATCAAGATTTTGGACGAATTTTTTAAGAATTTTCAAATTTTCAGATGGGAGGTTCAATATAAGGTCAAAAACTACATACTCAGATCTTCACCAAACTTTGCATGGATACATTGGATGTCAAGACACGTGGAAAAAACATACAAAACATAGGATTCGGAACATCAAGATTTTGGTCGAATTTTTTAAGAATTTTCAAATTTTCAGATAGGAGGTTCCATATAAGGTCAAAAACTACATACTCAGATCTTCACCAAACATTGCAGGAATACATTGGATGTCAAGACACGTGGAAAAAACGTACAAAACAAGAGATTGGGGTCATCAAGATTTTGCACGGATTTTTTAGGAATTTTCAAATTTTCAGATGGGAGGTTCCAGATAAGGTCAAAAACTACATACTCAGATCTTCACCAAACTTTGCAGGGATACATTGGATGTCAAGACACGTGGAAAAAACGTACAAAACAAGAGATTGGAGACATCAAGATTTTGGACGAATTTTTTAAGAATTTTCAAATTTTCAGATAGGAGGTTCCATATAAGGTCAAAAACTACATACTCAGATCTTCACCAAACTTTGCATGGATACATTATGTGTCAAGACACGTGGAAAAAACGTACAAAACAAAAGATTGGAGACATCAAGATTTTGGTCGAATTTTTTAAGAATTTTCAAATTTTCAGATGGGAGGTTCCAGATAAGGTCAAAAACTACATACTCAGATCTTCACCAAACTTTGCAGGGATACATTGGATGTCAAGACACGTGGAAAAAACGTACAAAAAAGAGATTGGAGACATCAAGATTTTGGACGAATTTTTTAACAATTTTCAAATTTTCAGAAAGGATGTTCCAGATAAGGTCAAAAACGACATACTCAGATCTTCACCAAACTTTGCAGGGATACATTGGATATCAAGACACGTGGAAAAAACGTACAAAACAAGAGATTGGAGACATCAAGATTTTGGACGAATTTTTTAAGAATTTTCAAATTTTCAGATAGGAGGTTCCAGATAAGGTCAAAAACTACATACTCAGATCTTCACCAAACTTTGCAGGGATACATTGGATGTCAAGACACGTGGAAAAAACGTACAAAACAAGAGATTGGGGTCATCAAGATTTTGGACGGATTTTTTAGGAATTTTCAAATTTTCAGATGGGAGGTTCCAGATAAGGTCAAAAACTACATACTCAGATCTTCACCAAACATTGCAGGGATACATTGGATGTCAAGACACGTGGAAAAAACGTACAAAACAAGAGATTGGAGACATCAAAATTTTGGACGAATTTTTTAAGAATTTTCAAATTTTCAGATAGGAGGTTCCAGTTGAGGTCAAAAACTACATACTCAGATCTTCACCAAACTTTGCAGGAATACTTTGCATGTCAAGACACGTGGAAAAAACGTACAAAACAAGAGATCGGAGACATCAAGATTTTCGACGAATTTTTTAAGAATTTTCAAATTTTCAGATGGGAGGTTCCAGATAAGGTCAAAAACGACATACTCAGATCTTCACCAAACTTTGCATGGATACATTGGATGTCAAGACACGTGGAAAAAACATACAAAACATAGGATTGGTGACATCAAGATTTTGGACGAATTTTTTAAGAATTTTCAAATTTTCAGATAGGAGGTTCCATATAAGGTCAAAAACTACATACTCAGATCTTCACCAAACTTTGCAGGGATACATTGGATGTCAAGACACGTGGAAAAAACGTACAAAACAAGAGATTGGAGACATCAAGATTATGGACGAATTTTTTGAGAATTTTCAAATTTTCAGAAAGGAGGTTCCATATAAGGTCAAAAACTACATACTCAGATCTTCACCAAACTTTGCAGGGATACATTGGATGTCAAGACACGTGGAAAAAACGTACAAAACAAGAGATTGGAGACATCAAGATTTTCGGCGAATTTTTTAAGAATTTTCAAATTTTCAGAAAGGATGTTCCAGATAAGGTCAAAAACGACATACTCAGATCTTCACCAAACTTTGCAGGGATACATTGGAGGTCGAGACACGTGGAAAAAACGTACAAAACAAGAGATTGGAGACATCAAGATTTTCGACGAATTTTTGAAGAATTTTCAAATTTTCAGATAGGAGGTTCCAGATAAGGTCAAAAACTACATACTCAGATCTTCACCAAACGTTGCAGGGATACTTTGCATGTCAAGACACGTGGAAAAAACGTACAAAACAAGAGATTGGAGACATCAAGATTTTCGACGAATTTTTTAAGAATTTTCAAATTTTCAGATGGGAGGTTCCAGATAAGGTCAAAAACGACATACTCAGATCTTCACCAAACTTTGCATGGATACATTGGATGTCAAGACACGTGGAAAAAACGTACAAAACAAGAGATTGGGGTCATCAAGATTTTGCACGGATTTTTTAGGAATTTTCAAATTTTCAGATGGGAGGTTCCAGATAAGGTCAAAAACTACATACTCAGATCTTCACCAAACTTTGCAGGGATACATTGGATGTCAAGACACGTGGAAAAAACGTACAAAACAAGAGATTGGAGACATCAAGATTTTGGACGAATTTTTTAAGAATTTTCAAATTTTCAGATAGGAGGTTCCATATAAGGTCAAAAACTACATACTCAGATCTTCACCAAACTTTGCATGGATACATTATGTGTCAAGACACGTGGAAAAAACGTACAAAACAAAAGATTGGAGACATCAAGATTTTGGTCGAATTTTTTAAGAATTTTCAAATTTTCAGATGGGAGGTTCCAGATAAGGTCAAAAACTACATACTCAGATCTTCACCAAACTTTGCAGGGATACATTGGATGTCAAGACACGTGGAAAAAACGTACAAAAAAGAGATTGGAGACATCAAGATTTTGGACGAATTTTTTAACAATTTTCAAATTTTCAGAAAGGATGTTCCAGATAAGGTCAAAAACGACATACTCAGATCTTCACCAAACTTTGCAGGGATACATTGGATATCAAGACACGTGGAAAAAACGTACAAAACAAGAGATTGGAGACATCAAGATTTTGGACGAATTTTTTAAGAATTTTCAAATTTTCAGATAGGAGGTTCCAGATAAGGTCAAAAACTACATACTCAGATCTTCACCAAACTTTGCAGGGATACATTGGATGTCAAGACACGTGGAAGAAACGTACAAAACAAGAGATTGGGGTCATCAAGATTTTGGACGGATTTTTTAGGAATTTTCAAATTTTCCGATGGGAGGTTCCAGATAAGGTCAAAAACTACATACTCAGATCTTCACCAAACATTGCAGGGATACATTGGATGTCAAGACACGTGGAAAAAACGTACAAAACAAGAGATTGGAGACATCAATATTTTGGACGAATTTTTAAAGAATTTTCAAATTTTCAGATAGGAGGTTCCAGATGAGGTCAAAAACTACATAGTCAGATCTTCACCAAACTTTGCAGGAATACTTTGCATGTCAAGACACGTGGAAAAAACGTACAAAACAAGAGATCGGAGACATCAAGATTTTCGACGAATTTTTTAAGAATTTTCAAATTTTCAGATGGGAGGTTCCAGATAAGGTCAAAAACGACATACTCAGATCTTCACCAAACTTTGCATGGATACATTGGATGTCAAGACACGTGGAAAAAACATACAAAACATAGGATTGGTGACATCAAGATTTTGGACGAATTTTTTAAGAATTTTCAAATTTTCAGGTAGGAGGTTCCATATAAGGTCAAAAACTACATACTCAGATCTTCACCAAACTTTGCAGGGATACATTGGATGTCAAGACACGTGGAAAAAACGTACAAAACAAGAGATTGGAGACATCAAGATTTTCGACGAATTTTTTAAGAATTTTCAAATTTTCAGAAAGGATGTTCCAGATAAGGTCAAAAACGACATACTCAGATCTTCACCAAACTTTGCAGGGATACATTGGAGGTCGAGACACGTGGAAAAAACGTACAAAACAAGAGATTGGAGACATCAAGATTTTGGACGAATTTTTGAAGAATTTTCAAATTTTCAGATAGGAGGTTCCAGATAAGGTCAAAAACTACATACTCAGATCTCAACCAAACATTGCAGGGATACATTGGATGTCAAGACACGTGGAAAAAACGTACAAAACAAGAGATTGGAGACATCAAGATTTTCGACGAATTTTTGAAGAATTTTCAAATTTTCAGATAGGAGGTTCCAGATAAGGTCAAAAACTACATACTCAGATCTTCACCAAACGTTGCAGGGATACTTTGCATGTCAAGACACGTGGAAAAAACGTACAAAACAAGAGATTGGAGACATCAAGATTTTCGACGAATTTTTTAAGAATTTTCAAATTTTCAGATGGGAGGTTCCAGATAAGGTCAAAAACGACATACTCAGATCTTCACCAAACTTTGCATGGATATATTGGATGTCAAGACACGTGGAAAAAACGTACAAAACAAGAGATTGGAGACATCAAGATTTTGGACGAATTTTTTAAGAATTCTCAAATTTTCAGAAAGGAGGTTCCATATAAGGTCAAAAACTACAAACTCAGATCTTCACCAAACTTTGCAGGGATACATTGGATGTCAAGACACGTGGAAAAAACGTACAAAACAAGAGATTGGGGTCATCAAGATTTTGGACGAATTTTTTAAGAATTTTCAAATTTTCAGAAAGGAGGTTCCATATAAGGTCAAAAACTACATACTCAGATCTTCACCAAACTTTGCAGGGATACATTGAATGTCAAGACACGTGGAAAAAACGTACAAAACAAGAGATTGGGGTCATCAAGATTTTGGACGGATTTTTTAGGAATTTTCAAATTTTCAGATGGGAGATTCCAGATAAGGTCAAAAACTACATACTCAGATCTTCACCAAACTTTGCAGGGATACATTGGATGTCAAGACACGTGGAAAAAACGTACAAAACAAGAGATTGGAGACATCAAGATTTTGGACGAATTTTTTAAGAATTTTCAAATTTTCAGATGGGAGGTTCCAGATAAGGTCAAAAACGACATACTCAGATCTTCACCAAACTTTGCATGGATACATTGGATGTCAAGACACGTGGAAAAAACGTACAAAACAAGAGATTGGGGTCATCAAGATTTTGCACGGATTTTTTAGGAATTTTCAAATTTTCAGATGGGAGGTTCCAGATAAGGTCAAAAACTACATACTCAGATCATCACCAAACTTTGCAGGGATACATTGGATGTCAAGACACGTGGAAAAAACGTACAGAACAAGAGATTGGAGACATCAAGATTTTGGACGAATTTTTTAAGAATTTTCAAATTTTCAGATAGGAGGTTCCATATAAGGTCAAAAACTACATACTCAGATCTTCACCAAACTTTGCATGGATACATTATGTGTCAAGACACGTGGAAAAAACGTACAAAACAAAAGATTGGAGACATCAAGATTTTGGTCGAATTTTTTAAGAATTTTCAAATTTTCAGATGGGAGGTTCCAGATAAGGTCAAAAACTACATACTCAGATCTTCACCAAACTTTGCAGGGATACATTGGATGTCAAGACACGTGGAAAAAACGTACAAAAAAGAGATTGGAGACATCAAGATTTTGGACGAATTTTTTAACAATTTTCAAATTTTCAGAAAGGATGTTCCAGATAAGGTCAAAAACGACATACTCAGATCTTCACCAAACTTTGCAGGGATACATTGGATATCAAGACACGTGGAAAAAACGTACAAAACAAGAGATTGGAGACATCAAGATTTTGGACGAATTTTTTAAGAATTTTCAAATTTTCAGATAGGAGGTTCCAGATAAGGTCAAAAACTACATACTCAGATCTTCACCAAACTTTGCAGGGATACATTGGATGTCAAGACACGTGGAAGAAACGTACAAAACAAGAGATTGGGGTCATCAAGATTTTGGACGGATTTTTTAGGAATTTTCAAATTTTCAGATGGGAGGTTCCAGATAAGGTCAAAAACTACATACTCAGATCTTCACCAAACATTGCAGGGATACATTGGATGTCAAGACACGTGGAAAAAACGTACAAAACAAGAGATTGGAGACATCAATATTTTGGACGAATTTTTAAAGAATTTTCAAATTTTCAGATAGGAGGTTCCAGATGAGGTCAAAAACTACATAGTCAGATCTTCACCAAACTTTGCAGGAATACTTTGCATGTCAAGACACGTGGAAAAAACGTACAAAACAAGAGATCGGAGACATCAAGATTTTCGACGAATTTTTTAAGAATTTTCAAATTTTCAGATGGGAGGTTCCAGATAAGGTCAAAAACGACATACTCAGATCTTCACCAAACTTTGCATGGATACATTGGATGTCAAGACACGTGGAAAAAACATACAAAACATAGGATTGGTGACATCAAGATTTTGGACGAATTTTTTAAGAATTTTCAAATTTTCAGATAGGAGGTTCCATATAAGGTCAAAAACTACATACTCAGATCTTCACCAAACTTTGCAGGGATACATTGGATGTCAAGACACGTGGAAAAAACGTACAAAACAAGAGATTGGAGACATCAAGATTTTGGACGAATTTTTGAAGAATTTTCAAATTTTCAGATAGGAGGTTCCAGATAAGGTCAAAAACTACATACTCAGATCTTCACCAAACATTGCAGGGATACATTGGATGTCAAGACACGTGGAAAAAACGTACAAAACAAGAGATTGGAGACATCAAGATTTTCGACGAATTTTTGAAGAATTTTCAAATTTTCAGATAGGAGGTTCCAGATAAGGTCAAAAACTACATACTCAGATCTTCACCAAACGTTGCAGGGATACTTTGCATGTCAAGACACGTGGAAAAAACGTACAAAACAAGAGATTGGAGACATCAAGATTTTCGACGAATTTTTTAAGAATTTTCAAATTTTCAGATGGGAGGTTCCAGATAAGGTCAAAAACGACATACTCAGATCTTCACCAAACTTTGCATGGATACATTGGATGTCAAGACACGTGGAAAAAACGTACAAAACAAGAGATTGGAGACATCAAGATTTTGGACGAATTTTTTAAGAATTCTCAAATTTTCAGAAAGGAGGTTCCATATAAGGTCAAAAACTACAAACTCAGATCTTCACCAAACTTTGCAGGGATACATTGGATGTCAAGACACGTGGAAAAAACGTACAAAACAAGAGATTGGGGTCATCAAGATTTTGGACGAATTTTTTAAGAATTTTCAAATTTTCAGAAAGGAGGTTCCATATAAGGTCAAAAACTACATACTCAGATCTTCACCAAACTTTGCAGGGATACATTGAATGTCAAGACACGTGGAAAAAACGTACAAAACAAGAGATTGGGGTCATCAAGATTTTGGACGGATTTTTTAGGAATTTTCAAATTTTCAGATGGGAGGTTCCAGATAAGGTCAAAAACTACATACTCAGATCTTCACCAAACTTTGCAGGGATACATTGGATGTCAAGACACGTGGAAAAAACGTACAAAACAAGAGATTGGAGACATCAAGATTTTGGACGAATTTTTTAAGAATTTTTAAATTTTCAGATAGGAGGTTCCATATAAGGTCAAAAACTACATACTCAGATCTTCACCAAACTTTGCATGGATACATTATGTGTCAAGACACGTGGAAAAAACGTACAAAACAAGAGATTGGAGACATCAAGATATTGGTCGAATTTTTTAAGAATTTTCAAATTTTCAGATGGGAGGTTCCAGATAAGGTCAAAAACTACATACTCAGATCTTCACCAAACTTTGCAGGGATACATTGGATGTCAAGACACGTGGAAAAAACGTACAAAACAAGAGATAGGAGACATCAAGATTTTGGACGAATTTTTTAACAATTTTCAAATTTTCAGAAAGGATGTTCCAGATAAGGTCAAAAACGACATACTCAGATCTTCACCAAACTTTGCAGGGATACATTGGATATCAAGACACGTGGAAAAAACGTACAAAACAAGAGATTGGAGACATCAAGATTTTGGACGAATTTTTTAAGAATTTTCAAATTTTCAGATAGGAGGTTCCAGATAAGGTCAAAAACTACATACTCAGATCTTCACCAAACTTTGCAGGGATACATTGGATGTCAAGACACGTGGAAAAAACGTACAAAACAAGAGATTGGGGTCATCAAGATTTTGGACGGATTTTTTAGGAATTTTCAAATTTTCAGATGGGAGGTTCCAGATAAGGTCAAAAACTACATACTCAGATCTTCACCAAACATTGCAGGGATACATTGGATGTCAAGACACGTGGAAAAAACGTACAAAACAAGAGATTGGAGACATCAAAATTTTGGACGAATTTTTTAAGAATTTTCAAATTTTCAGATAGGAGGTTCCAGTTGAGGTCAAAAACTACATACTCAGATCTTCACCAAACTTTGCAGGAATACTTTGCATGTCAAGACACGTGGAAAAAACGTACAAAACAAGAGATCGGAGACATCAAGATTTTCGACGAATTTTTTAAGAATTTTCAAATTTTCAGATGGGAGGTTCCAGATAAGGTCAAAAACGACATACTCAGATCTTCACCAAACTTTGCATGGATACATTGGATGTCAAGACACGTGGAAAAAACATACAAAACATAGGATTGGTGACATCAAGATTTTGGACGAATTTTTTAAGAATTTTCAAATTTTCAGATAGGAGGTTCCATATAAGGTCAAAAACTACATACTCAGATCTTCACCAAACTTTGCAGGGATACATTGGATGTCAAGACACGTGGAAAAAACGTACAAAACAAGAGATTGGAGACATCAAGATTATGGACGAATTTTTTGAGAATTTTCAAATTTTCAGAAAGGAGGTTCCATATAAGGTCAAAAACTACAAACTCAGATCTTCACCAAACTTTGCAGGGATACATTGGATGTCAAGACACGTGGAAAAAACGTACAAAACAAGAGATTGGAGACATCAAGATTTTCGACGAATTTTTTAAGAATTTTCAAATTTTCAGAAAGGATGTTCCAGATAAGGTCAAAAACGACATACTCAGATCTTCACCAAACTTTGCAGGGATACATTGGAGGTCGAGACACGTGGAAAAAACGTACAAAACAAGAGATTGGAGACATCAAGATTTTGGACGAATTTTTGAAGAATTTTCAAATTTTCTGATAGGAGGTCCCAGATAAGGTCAAAAACTACATACTCAGATCTCCACCAAACATTGCAGGGATACATTGGATGTCAAGACACGTGGAAAAAACGTACAAAACAAGAGATTGGAGACATCAAGATTTTCGACGAATTTTTGAAGAATTTTCAAATTTTCAGATAGGAGGTTCCAGATAAGGTCAAAAACTACATACTCAGATCTTCACCAAACGTTGCAGGGATACTTTGCATGTCAAGACACGTGGAAAAAACGTACAAAACAAGAGATTGGAGACATCAAGATTTTCGACGAATTTTTTAAGAATTTTCAAATTTTCAGATGGGAGGTTCCAGATAAGGTCAAAAACGACATACTCAGATCTTCACCAAACTTTGCATGGATACATTGGATGTCAAGACACGTGGAAAAAACGTACAAAACAAGAGATTGGGGTCATCAAGATTTTGCACGGATTTTTTAGGAATTTTCAAATTTTCAGATGGGAGGTTCCAGATAAGGTCAAAAACTACATACTCAGATCTTCACCAAACTTTGCAGGGATACATTGGATGTCAAGACACGTGGAAAAAACGTACAAAACAAGAGATTGGAGACATCAAGATTTTGGACGAATTTTTTAAGAATTTTCAAATTTTCAGATAGGAGGTTCCATATAAGGTCAAAAACTACATACTCAGATCTTCACCAAACTTTGCATGGATACATTATGTGTCAAGACACGTGGAAAAAACGTACAAAACAAAAGATTGGAGACATCAAGATTTTGGTCGAATTTTTTAAGAATTTTCAAATTTTCAGATGGGAGGTTCCAGATAAGGTCAAAAACTACATACTCAGATCTTCACCAAACTTTGCAGGGATACATTGCATGTCAAGACACGTGGAAAAAACGTACAAAAAAGAGATTGGAGACATCAAGATTTTGGACGAATTTTTTAACAATTTTCAAATTTTCAGAAAGGATGTTCCTGATAAGGTCAAAAACGACATACTCAGATCTTCACCAAACTTTGCAGGGATACATTGGATATCAAGACACGTGGAAAAAACGTACAAAACAAGAGATTGGAGACATCAAGATTTTGGACGAATTTTTTAAGAATTTTCAAATTTTCAGATAGGAGGTTCCAGATAAGGTCAAAAACTACATACTCAGATCTTCACCAAACTTTGCAGGGATACATTGGATGTCAAGACACGTGGAAGAAACGTACAAAACAAGAGATTGGGGTCATCAAGATTTTGGACGGATTTTTTAGGAATTTTCAAATTTTCAGATGGGAGGTTCCAGATAAGGTCAAAAACTACATACTCAGATCTTCACCAAACATTGCAGGGATACATTGGATGTCAAGACACGTGGAAAAAACGTACAAAACAAGAGATTGGAGACATCAATATTTTGGACGAATTTTTAAAGAATTTTCAAATTTTCAGATAGGAGGTTCCAGATGAGGTCAAAAACTACATAGTCAGATCTTCACCAAACTTTGCAGGAATACTTTGCATGTCAAGACACGTGGAAAAAACGTACAAAACAAGAGATCGGAGACATCAAGATTTTCGACGAATTTTTTAAGAATTTTCAAATTTTCAGATGGGAGGTTCCAGATAAGGTCAAAAACGACATACTCAGATCTTCACCAAACTTTGCATGGATACATTGGATGTCAAGACACGTGGAAAAAACATACAAAACATAGGATTGGTGACATCAAGATTTTGGACGAATTTTTTAAGAATTTTCAAATTTTCAGATAGGAGTTTCCATATAAGGTCAAAAACTACATACTCAGATCTTCACCAAACTTTGCAGGGATACATTGGATGTCAAGACACGTGGAAAAAACGTACAAAACAAGAGATTGGAGACATCAAGATTTTCGACGAATTTTTTAAGAATTTTCAAATTTTCAGAAAGGATGTTCCAGATAAGGTCAAAAACGACATACTCAGATCTTCACCAAACTTTGCAGGGATACATTGGAGGTCGAGACACGTGGAAAAAACGTACAAAACAAGAGATTGGAGACATCAAGATTTTGGACGAATTTTTGAAGAATTTTCAAATTTTCAGATAGGAGGTTCCAGATAAGGTCAAAAACTACATACTCAGATCTCAACCAAACATTGCAGGGATACATTGGATGTCAAGACACGTGGAAAAAACGTACAAATCAAGAGATTGGAGACATCAAGATTTTCGACGAATTTTTGAAGAATTTTCAAATTTTCAGATAGGAGGTTCCAGATAAGGTCAAAAACTACATACTCAGATCTTCACCAAACGTTGCAGGGATACTTTGCATGTCAAGACACGTGGAAAAAACGTACAAAACAAGAGATTGGAGACATCAAGATTTTCGACGAATTTTTTAAGAATTTTCAAATTTTCAGATGGGAGGTTCCAGATAAGGTCAAAAACGACATACTCAGATCTTCACCAAACTTTGCATGGATACATTGGATGTCAAGACACGTGGAAAAAACGTACAAAACAAGAGATTGGAGACATCAAGATTTTGGACGAATTTTTTAAGAATTCTCAAATTTTCAGAAAGGAGGTTCCATATAAGGTCAAAAACTACAAACTCAGATCTTCACCAAACTTTGCAGGGATACATTGGATGTCAAGACACGTGGAAAAAACGTACAAAACAAGAGATTGGGGTCATCAAGATTTTGGATGAATTTTTTAAGAATTTTCAAATTTTCAGAAAGGAGGTTCCATATAAGGTCAAAAACTACATACTCAGATCTTCACCAAACTTTGCAGGGATACATTGAATGTCAAGACACGTGGAAAAAACGTACAAAACAAGAGATTGGGGTCATCAAGATTTTGGACGGATTTTTTAGGAATTTTCAAATTTTCAGATGGGAGGTTCCAGATAAGGTCAAAAACTACATACTCAGATCTTCACCAAACTTTGCAGGGATACATTGGATGTCAAGACACGTGGAAAAAACGTACAAAACAAGAGATTGGAGACATCAAGATTTTGGACGAATTTTTTAAGAATTTTTATATTTTCAGATAGGAGGTTCCATATAAGGTCAAAAACTACATACTCAGATCTTCACCAAACTTTGCATGGATACATTATGTGTCAAGACACGTGGAAAAAACGTACAAAACAAAAGATTGGAGACATCAAGATTTTGGTCGAATTTTTTAAGAATTTTCAAATTTTCAGATGGGAGGTTCCAGATAAGGTCAAAAACTACATACTCAGATCTTCACCAAACTTTGCAGGGATACATTGGATGTCAAGACACGTGGAAAAAACGTACAAAAAAGAGATTGGAGACATCAAGATTTTGGACGAATTTTTTAACAATTTTCAAATTTTCAGAAAGGATGTTCCAGATAAGGTCAAAAACGACATACTCAGATCTTCACCAAACTTTGCAGGGATACATTGGATATCAAGACACGTGGAAAAAACGTACAAAACAAGAGATTGGAGACATCAAGATTTTGGACGAATTTTTTAAGAATTTTCAAATTTTCAGATAGGAGGTTCCAGATAAGGTCAAAAACTACATACTCAGATCTTCACCAAACTTTGCAGGGATACATTGGATGTCAAGACACGTGGAAGAAACGTACAAAACAAGAGATTGGGGTCATCAAGATTTTGGACGGATTTTTTAGGAATTTTCAAATTTTCAGATGGGAGGTTCCAGATAAGGTCAAAAACTACATACTCAGATCTTCACCAAACATTGCAGGGATACATTGGATGTCAAGACACGTGGAAAAAACGTACAAAACAAGAGATTGGAGACATCAATATTTTGGACGAATTTTTAAAGAATTTTCAAATTTTCAGATAGGAGGTTCCAGATGAGGTCAAAAACTACATAGTCAGATCTTCACCAAACTTTGCAGGAATACTTTGCATGTCAAGACACGTGGAAAAAACGTACAAAACAAGAGATCGGAGACATCAAGATTTTCGACGAATTTTTTAAGAATTTTCAAATTTTCAGATGGGAGGTTCCAGATAAGGTCAAAAACGACAGACTCAGATCTTCACCAAACTTTGCATGGATACATTGGATGTCAAGACACGTGGAAAAAACATACAAAACATAGGATTGGTGACATCAAGATTTTGGACGAATTTTTTAAGAATTTTCAAATTTTCAGATAGGAGGTTCCATATAAGGTCAAAAACTACATACTCAGATCTTCACCAAACTTTGCAGGGATACATTGGATGTCAAGACACGTGGAAAAAACGTACAAAACAAGAGATTGGAGACATCAAGATTTTCGACGAATTTTTTAAGAATTTTCAAATTTTCAGAAAGGATGTTCCAGATAAGGTCAAAAACGACATACTCAGATCTTCACCAAACTTTGCAGGGATACATTGGAGGTCGAGACACGTGGAAAAAACGTACAAAACAAGAGATTGGAGACATCAAGATTTTGGACGAATTTTTGAAGAATTTTCAAATTTTCAGATAGGAGGTTCCAGATAAGGTCAAAAACTACATACTCAGATCTCAACCAAACATTGCAGGGATACATTGGATGTCAAGACACGTGGAAAAAACGTACAAAACAAGAGATTGGAGACATCAAGATTTTCGACGAATTTTTGAAGAATTTTCAAATTTTCAGATAGGAGGTTCCAGATAAGGTCAAAAACTACATACTCAGATCTTCACCAAACGTTGCAGGGATACTTTGCATGTCAAGACACGTGGAAAAAACGTACAAAACAAGAGATTGGAGACATCAAGATTTTCGACGAATTTTTTAAGAATTTTCAAATTTTCAGATGGGAGGTTCCAGATAAGGTCAAAAACGACATACTCAGATCTTCACCAAACTTTGCATGGATACATTGGATGTCAAGACACGTGGAAAAAACGTACAAAACAAGAGATTGGAGACATCAAGATTTTGGACGAATTTTTTAAGAATTCTCAAATTTTCAGAAAGGAGGTTCCATATAAGGTCAAAAACTACAAACTCAGATCTTCACCAAACTTTGCAGGGATACATTGGATGTCAAGACACGTGGAAAAAACGTACAAAACAAGAGATTGGGGTCATCAAGATTTTGGACGAATTTTTTAAGAATTTTCAAATTTTCAGAAAGGAGGTTCCATATAAGGTCAAAAACTACATACTCAGATCTTCACCAAACTTTGCAGGGATACATTGAATGTCAAGACACGTGGAAAAAACGTACAAAACAAGAGATTGGGGTCATCAAGATTTTGGACGGATTTTTTAGGAATTTTCAAATTTTCAGATGGGAGGTTCCAGATAAGGTCAAAAACTACATACTCAGATCTTCACCAAACTTTGCAGGGATACATTGGATGTCAAGACACGTGGAAAAAACGTACAAAACAATAGATTGGAGACATCAAGATTTTGGACGAATTTTTTAAGAATTTTTAAATTTTCAGATAGGAGGTTCCATATAAGGTCAAAAACTACATACTCAGATCTTCACCAAACTTTGCATGGATACATTATGTGTCAAGACACGTGGAAAAAACGTACAAAACAAGAGATTGGAGACATCAAGATATTGGTCGAATTTTTTAAGAATTTTCAAATTTTCAGATGGGAGGTTCCAGATAAGGTCAAAAACTACATACTCAGATCTTCACCAAACTTTGCAGGGATACATTGGATGTCAAGACACGTGGAAAAAACGTACAAAACAAGAGATAGGAGACATCAAGATTTTGGACGAATTTTTTAACAATTTTCAAATTTTCAGAAAGGATGTTCCAGATAAGGTCAAAAACGACATACTCAGATCTTCACCAAACTTTGCAGGGATACATTGGATATCAAGACACGTGGAAAAAACGTACAAAACAAGAGATTGGAGACATCAAGATTTTGGACGAATTTTTTAAGAATTTTCAAATTTTCAGATAGGAGGTTCCAGATAAGGTCAAAAACTACATACTCAGATCTTCACCAAACTTTGCAGGGATACATTGGATGTCAAGACACGTGGAAAAAACGTACAAAACAAGAGATTGGGGTCATCAAGATTTTGGACGGATTTTTTAGGAATTTTCAAATTTTCAGATGGGAGGTTCCAGATAAGGTCAAAAACTACATACTCAGATCTTCACCAAACATTGCAGGGATACATTGGATGTCAAGACACGTGGAAAAAACGTACAAAACAAGAGATTGGAGACATCAAGATTTTGGACGAATTTTTTAAGAATTTTCAAATTTTCAGATAGAAGGTTCCAGATGAGGTCAAAAACTACATACTCAGATCTTCACCAAACTTTGCAGGAATACTTTGCATGTCAAGACACGTGGAAAAAACGTACAAAACAAGAGATCGGAGACATCAAGATTTTCGACGAATTTTTTAAGAATTTTCAAATTTTCAGATGGGAGGTTCCAGATAAGGTCAAAAACGACATACTCAGATCTTCACCAAACTTTGCAGGGATACATTGGATGTCAAGACACGTGGAAAAAACGTACAAAACAAGAGATTGGAGACATCAAGATTTTCGACGAATTTTTTAAGAATTTTCAAATTTTCAGAAAGGATGTTCCAGATAAGGTCAAAAACGACATACTCAGATCTTCACCAAACTTTGCAGGGATCCATTGGAGGTCGAGACACGTGGAAAAAACGTACAAAACAAGAGATTGGAGACATCAAGATTTTGGACGAATTTTTGAAGAATTTTCAAATTTTCAGATAGGAGGTTCCAGATAAGGTCTAAAACTACATACTCAGATCTCCACCAAACATTGCAGGAATACATTGGATGTCAAGACACGTGGAAAAAACGTACAAAACAAGAGATTGGAGACATCAAGATTTTCGACGAATTTTTGAAGAATTTTCAAATTTTCAGATAGGAGGTTCCAGATAAGGTCAAAAACTACATACTCAGATCTTCACCAAACGTTGCAGGGATACTTTGCATGTCAAGACACGTGGAAAAAACGTACAAAACAAAAGATTGGAGACATCAAGATTTTCGACGAATTTTTTAAGAATTTTCAAATTTTCAGATGGGAGGTTCCAGATAAGGTCAAAAACGACATACTCAGATCTTCACCAAACTTTGCAGGGATACATTGGATGTCAAGACACGTGGAAGAAACGTACAAAACAAGAGATTGGGGTCATCAAGATTTTGGACGGATTTTTTAGGAATTTTCAAATTTTCAGATGGGAGGTTCCAGATAAGGTCAAAAACTACATACTCAGATCTTCACCAAACATTGCAGGGATACATTGGATGTCAAGACACGTGGAAAAAACGTACAAAACAAGAGATTGGAGACATCAATATTTTGGACGAATTTTTAAAGAATTTTCAAATTTTCAGATAGGAGGTTCCAGATGAGGTCAAAAACTACATAGTCAGATCTTCACCAAACTTTGCAGGAATACTTTGCATGTCAAGACACGTGGAAAAAACGTACAAAACAAGAGATCGGAGACATCAAGATTTTCGACGAATTTTTTAAGAATTTTCAAATTTTCAGATGGGAGGTTCCAGATAAGGTCAAAAACGACATACTCAGATCTTCACCAAACTTTGCATGGATACATTGGATGTCAAGACACGTGGAAAAAACATACAAAACATAGGATTGGTGACATCAAGATTTTGGACGAATTTTTTAAGAATTTTCAAATTTTCAGATAGGAGGTTCCATATAAGGTCAAAAACTACATACTCAGATCTTCACCAAACTTTGCAGGGATACATTGGATGTCAAGACACGTGGAAAAAACGTACAAAACAAGAGATTGGAGACATCAAGATTTTCGACGGATTTTTTAAGAATTTTCAAATTTTCAGAAAGGATGTTCCAGATAAGGTCAAAAACGACATACTCAGATCTTCACCAAACTTTGCAGGGATACATTGGAGGTCGAGACACGTGGAAAAAACGTACAAAACAAGAGATTGGAGACATCAAGATTTTGGACGAATTTTTGAAGAATTTTCAAATTTTCAGATAGGAGGTTCCAGATAAGGTCAAAAACTACATACTCAGATCTCAACCAAACATTGCAGGGATACATTGGATGTCAAGACACGTGGAAAAAACGTACAAAACAAGAGATTGGAGACATCAAGATTTTCGACGAATTTTTGAAGAATTTTCAAATTTTCAGATAGGAGGTTCCAGATAAGGTCAAAAACTACATACTCAGATCTTCACCAAACGTTGCAGGGATACTTTGCATGTCAAGACACGTGGAAAAAACGTACAAAACAAGAGATTGGAGACATCAAGATTTTCGACGAATTTTTTAAGAATTTTCAAATTTTCAGATGGGAGGTTCCAGATAAGGTCAAAAACGACATACTCAGATCTTCACCAAACTTTGCATGGATACATTGGATGTCAAGACACGTGGAAAAAACGTACAAAACATGAGATTGGAGACATCAAGATTTTGGACGAATTTTTTAAGAATTCTCAAATTTTCAGAAAGGAGGTTCCATATAAGGTCAAAAACTACAAACTCAGATCTTCACCAAACTTTGCAGGGATACATTGGATGTCAAGACACGTGGAAAAAACGTACAAAACAAGAGATTGGGGTCATCAAGATTTTGGACGAATTTTTTAAGAATTTTCAAATTTTCAGAAAGGAGGTTCCATATAAGGTCAAAAACTACATACTCAGATCTTCACCAAACTTTGCAGGGATACATTGAATGTCAAGACACGTGGAAAAAACGTACAAAACAAGAGATTGGGGTCATCAAGATTTTGGACGGATTTTTTAGGAATTTTCAAATTTTCAGATGGGAGGTTCCAGATAAGGTCAAAAACTACATACTCAGATCTTCACCAAACTTTGCAGGGATACATTGGATGTCAAGACACGTGGAAAAAACGTACAAAACAAGAGATTGGAGACATCAAGATTTTGGACGAATTTTTTAAGAATTTTTAAATTTTCAGATAGGAGGTTCCATATAAGGTCAAAAACTACATACTCAGATCTTCACCAAACTTTGCATGGATACATTATGTGTCAAGACACGTGGAAAAAACGTACAAAACAAGAGATTGGAGACATCAAGATATTGGTCGAATTTTTTAAGAATTTTCAAATTTTCAGATGGGAGGTTCCAGATAAGGTCAAAAACTACATACTCAGATCTTCACCAAACTTTGCAGGGATACATTGGATGTCAAGACACGTGGAAAAAACGTACAAAACAAGAGATTCGGGTCAACAAGATTTTGGACGAATTTTTTAAGAATTTTCAAATTTTCAGATGGGAGGTTCAATATAAGGTCAAAAACTACATACTCAGATCTTCACCAAACTTTGCATGGATACATTGGATGTCAAGACACGTGGAAAAAACATACAAAACATAGGATTCGGAACATCAAGATTTTGGTCGAATTTTTTAAGAATTTTCAAATTTTCAGATAGGAGGTTCCATATAAGGTCAAAAACTACATACTCAGATCTTCACCAAACATTGCAGGAATACATTGGATGTCAAGACACGTGGAAAAAACGTACAAAACAAGAGATTGGGGTCATCAAGATTTTGCACGGATTTTTTAGGAATTTTCAAATTTTCAGATGGGAGGTTCCAGATAAGGTCAAAAACTACATACTCAGATCTTCACCAAACTTTGCAGGGATACATTGGATGTCAAGACACGTGGAAAAAACGTACAAAACAAGAGATTGGAGACATCAAGATTTTCGACGAATTTTTTAAGAATTTTCAAATTTTCAGATAGGAGGTTCCATATAAGGTCAAAAACTACATACTCAGATCTTCACCAAACTTTGCATGGATACATTATGTGTCAAGACACGTGGAAAAAACGTACAAAACAAAAGATTGGAGACATCAAGATTTTGGTCGAATTTTTTAAGAATTTTCAAATTTTCAGATGGGAGGTTCCAGATAAGGTCAAAAACTACATACTCAGATCTTCACCAAACTTTGCAGGAATACTTTGCATGTCAAGACACGTGGAAAAAACGTACAAAACAAGAGATCGGAGACATCAAGATTTTCGACGAATTTTTTAAGAATTTTCAAATTTTCAGATGGGAGGTTCCAGATAAGGTCAAAAACGACATACTCAGATCTTCACCAAACTTTGCAGGGATACATTGGAGGTCGAGACACGTGGAAAAAACGTACAAAACAAGAGATTGGAGACATCAAGATTTTGGACGAATTTTTTAAGAATTTTCAAATTTTCAGATAGGAGGTTCCATATAAGGTCAAAAACTACATACTCAGATCTTCACCAAACTTTGCAGGGATACATTGGATGTCAAGACACGTGGAAAAAACGTACAAAACAAGAGATTGGAGACATCAAGATTTTCGACGAATTTTTTAAGAATTTTCAAATTTTCAGAAAGGATGTTCCAGATAAGGTCAAAAACGACATACTCAGATCTTCACCAAACTTTGCAGGGATCCATTGGAGGTCGAGACACGTGGAAAAAACGTACAAAACAAGAGATTGGAGACATCAAGATTTTGGACGAATTTTTGAAGAATTTTCAAATTTTCAGATAGGAGGTTCCAGATAAGGTCTAAAACTACATACTCAGATCTCCACCAAACATTGCAGGAATACATTGGATGTCAAGACACGTGGAAAAAACGTACAAAACAAGAGATTGGAGACATCAAGATTTTCGACGAATTTTTGAAGAATTTTCAAATTTTCAGATAGGAGGTTCCAGATAAGGTCAAAAACTACATACTCAGATCTTCACCAAACGTTGCAGGGATACTTTGCATGTCAAGACACGTGGAAAAAACGTACAAAACAAAAGATTGGAGACATCAAGATTTTCGACGAATTTTTTAAGAATTTTCAAATTTTCAGATGGGAGGTTCCAGATAAGGTCAAAAACGACATACTCAGATCTTCACCAAACTTTGCATGGATACATTGGATGTCAAGACACGTGGAAAAAACGTACAAAACAAGAGATTGGAGACATCAAGATTTTGGACGAATTTTTTAAGAATTCTCAAATTTTCAGAAAGGAGGTTCCATATAAGGTCAAAAACTACATACTCAGATCTTCACCAAACTTTGCAGGGATACTTTGGATGTCAAGACACGTGGAAAAAACGTACAAAACAAGAGATTGGGGTCATCAAGATTTTGGACGAATTTTTTAAGAATTTTCAAATTTTCAGATGGGAGGTTCAATATAAGGTCAAAAACTACATACTCAGATCTTCACCAAACTTTGCATGGATACATTGGATGTCAAGACACGTGGAAAAACATACAAAACATAGGATTCGGAACATCAAGATTTTGGTCGAATTTTTTAAGAATTTTCAAATTTTCAGATAGGAGGTTCCATATAAGGTCAAAAACTACATACTCAGATCTTCACCAAACATTGCAGGAATACATTGGATGTCAAGACACGTGGAAAAAACGTACAAAACAAGAGATTGGGGTCATCAAGATTTTGCACGGATTTTTTAGGAATTTTCAAATTTTCAGATGGGAGGTTCCAGATAAGGTCAAAAACTACATACTCAGATCTTCACCAAACTTTGCAGGGATACATTGGATGTCAAGACACGTGGAAAAAACGTACAAAAAAGAGATTGGAGACATCAAGATTTTGGACGAATTTTTTAAGAATTTTCAAATTTTCAGATAGGAGGTTCCATATAAGGTCAAAAACTACATACTCAGATCTTCACCAAACTTTGCATGGATACATTATGTGTCAAGACACGTGGAAAAAACGTACAAAACAAAAGATTGGAGACATCAAGATTTTGGTCGAATTTTTTAAGAATTTTCAAATTTTCAGATAGGAGGTTCCAGATAAGGTCAAAAACTACATACTCAGATCTTCACCAAACTTTGCAGGGATACATTGGATGTCAAGACACGTGGAAAAAACGTACAAAACAAGAGATTGGAGACATCAAGATTTTGGACGAATTTTTTAAGAATTTTCAAATTTTCAGATAGGAGGTTCCAGATAAGGTCAAAAACTACATACTCAGATCTTCACCAAACTTTGCAGGGATACATTGGATGTCAAGACACGTGGAAAAAACGTACAAAACAAGAGATTGGGGTCATCAAGATTTTGGACGGATTTTTTAGGAATTTTCAAATTTTCAGATGGGAGGTTCCAGATAAGGTCAAAAACTACATACTCAGATCTTCACCAAACATTGCAGGGATACATTGGATGTCAAGACACGTGGAAAAAACGTACAAAACAAGAGATTGGAGACACCAAATTTTGGACGAATTTTTTAAGAATTTTCAAATTTTCAGATAGGAGGTTCCAGATGAGGTCAAAAACTACATACTCAGATCTTCACCAAACTTTGCAGGAATACTTTGCATGTCAAGACACGTGGAAAAAACGTACAAAACAAGAGATCGGAGACATCAAGATTTTCGACGAATTTTTTAAGAATTTTCAAATTTTCAGATGGGAGGTTCCAGATAAGGTCACAAACGACATACTCAGATCTTCACCAAACTTTGCATGGATACATTGGATGTCAAGACACGTGGAAAAAACATACAAAACATAGGATTGGTGACATCAAGATTTTGGACGAATTTTTTAAGAATTTTCAAATTTTCAGATAGGAGGTTCCATATAAGGTCAAAAACTACATACTCAGATCTTCACCAAACTTTGCAGGGATACATTGGAGGTCGAGACACGTGGAAAAAAAGTACAAAACAAGAGATTGGGGTCATCAAGATTTTGGACGGATTTTTTAGGAATTTTCAAATTTTCAGATGGGAGGTTCCAGATAAGGTCAAAAACTACATACTCAGATCTTCACCAAACATTGCAGGGATACATTGGATGTCAAGACACGTGGAAAAAACGTACAAAACAAGAGATTGGAGACATCAAGATTTTGGACGAATTTTTTAAGAATTTTCAAATTTTCAGATAGGAGGTTCCAGATGAGGTCAAAAACTACATACTCAGATCTTCACCAAACTTTGCAGGAATACTTTGCATGTTAAGACACGTGGAAAAAACGTACAAAACAAGAGATCGGAGACATCAAGATTTTCGACGAATTTTTTAAGAATTTTCAAATTTTCAGATGGGAGGTTCCAGATAAGGTCAAAAACGACATAGTCAGATCTTCACCAAACTTTGCAGGGATCCATTGGAGGTCGAGACACGTGGAAAAAACGTACAAAACAAGAGATTGGAGACATCAAGATTTTGGACGAATTTTTTAAGAATTTTCAAATTTTCAGATAGGAGGTTCCATATAAGGTCAAAAACTACATACTCAGATCTTCACCAAACTTTGCAGGGATACATTGGATGTCAAGACACGTGGAAAAAACGTACAAAACAAGAGATTGGAGACATCAAGATTTTCGACGAATTTTTTAAGAATTTTCAAATTTTCAGAAAGGATGTTCCAGATAAGGTCAAAAACGACATACTCAGATCTTCACCAAACTTTGCAGGGATCCATTGGAGGTCGAGACACGTGGAAAAAACGTACAAAACAAGAGATTGGAGACATCAAGATTTTGGACGAATTTTTGAAGAATTTTCAAATTTTCAGATAGGAGGTTCCAGATAAGGTCTAAAACTACATACTCAGATCTCCACCAAACATTGCAGGAATACATTGGATGTCAAGACACGTGGAAAAAACGTACAAAACAAGAGATTGGAGACATCATGATTTTCGACGAATTTTTGAAGAATTTTCAAATTTTCAGATAGGAGGTTCCAGATAAGGTCAAAAACTACATACTCAGATCTTCACCAAACGTTGCAGGGATACTTTGCATGTCAAGACACGTGGAAAAAACGTACAAAACAAAAGATTGGAGACATCAAGATTTTCGACGAATTTTTTAAGAATTTTCAAATTTTCAGATGGGAGGTTCCAGATAAGGTCAAAAACGACATACTCAGATCTTCACCAAACTTTGCATGGATACATTGGATGTCAAGACACGTGGAAAAAACGTACAAAACAAGAGATTGGAGACATCAAGATTTTGGACGAATTTTTTAAGAATTTTCAAATTTTCAGATGGGAGGTTCAATATAAGGTCAAAAACTACATACTCAGATCTTCACCAAACTTTGCAGGGATACTTTGGATGTCAAGACACGTGGAAAAAACGTACAAAACAAGAGATTGGGGTCATCAAGATTTTGGACGAATTTTTTAAGAATTTTCAAATTTTCAGATGGGAGGTTCAATATAAGGTCAAAAACTACATACTCAGATCTTCACCAAACTTTGCATGGATACATTGGATGTCAAGACACGTGGAAAAAACATACAAAACATAGGATTCGGAACATCAAGATTTTGGTCGAATTTTTTAAGAATTTTCAAATTTTCAGATAGGAGGTTCCATATAAGGTCAAAAACTACATACTCAGATCTTCACCAAACATTGCAGGAATACATTGGATGTCAAGACACGTGGAAAAAACGTACAAAACAAGAGATTGGGTTCATCAAGATTTTGCACGGATTTTTTAGGAATTTTCAAATTTTCAGATGGGAGGTTCCAGATAAGGTCAAAAACTACATACTCAGATCTTCACCAAACTTTGCAGGGATACATTGGATGTCAAGACACGTGGAAAAAACGTACAAAACAAGAGATTGGAGACATCAAGATTTTGGACGAATTTTTTAAGAATTTTCAAATTTTCAGATAGGAGGTTCCATATAAGGTCAAAAACTACATACTCAGATCTTCACCAAACTTTGCATGGATACATTATGTGTCAAGACACGTGGAAAAAACGTACAAAACAAAAGATTGGAGACATCAAGATTTTGGTCGAATTTTTTAAGAATTTTCAAATTTTCAGATGGGAGGTTCCAGATAAGGTCAAAAACTACATACTCAGATCTTCACCAAACTTTGCAGGGATACATTGGATGTCAAGACACGTGGAAAAAACGTACAAAAAAGAGATTGGAGACATCAAGATTTTGGACGAATTTTTTAACAATTTTCAAATTTTCAGATGGGAGGTTCCAGATAAGGTCAAAAACGACATACTCAGATCTTCACCAAACTTTGCAGGGATACATTGGATATCAAGACACGTGGAAAAAACGTACAAAACAAGAGATTGGAGACATCAAGATTTTGGACGAATTTTTTAAGAATTTTCAAATTTTCAGATAGGAGGTTCCAGATAAGGTCAAAAACTACATACTCAGATCTTCACCAAACTTTGCAGGGATACATTGGATGTCAAGACACGTGGAAAAAACGTACAAAACAAGAGATTGGGGTCATCAAGATTTTGGACGGATTTTTTAGGAATTTTCAAATTTTCAGATGGGAGGTTCCAGATAAGGTCAAAAACTACATACTCAGATCTTCACCAAACATTGCAGGGATACATTGGATGTCAAGACACGTGGAAAAAACGTACAAAACAAGAGATTGGAGACATCAAGATTATGGACGAATTTTTTGAGAATTTTAAAATTTTCAGAAAGGAGGTTCCATATAAGGTCAAAAACTACATACTCAGATCTTCACCAAACTTTGCAGGGATACATTGGATGTCAAGAAACGTGGAAAAAACGTACAAAACAAGAGATTGGAGACATCAAGATTTTCGACGAATTTTTTAAGAATTTTCAAATTTTCAGAAAGGATGTTCCAGATAAGGTCAAAAACGACATACTCAGATCTTCACTAACTTTGCAGGGATACATTGGAGGTCGAGACACGTGGAAAAAACGTACAAAACAAGAGATTGGAGACATCAAGATTTTGGACGAATTTTTGAAGAATTTTCAAATTTTCAGATAGGAGGTTCCAGATAAGGTCAAAAACTACATACTCAGATCTCCACCAAACATTGCAGGGATACATTGGATGCCAAGACACGTGGAAAAAACGTACAAAGCAAGAGATTGGAGACATCAAGATTTTCGACGAATTTTTGAAGAATTTTCAAATTTTCAGATACGAGGTTCCAGATAAGGTCAAAAACTACATACTCAGATCTTCACCAAACGTTGCAGGGATACTTTGCATGTCAAGACACGTGGAAAAAACGTACAAAACAAGAGATTGGAGACATCAAGATTTTCGAGGAATTTTTTAAGAATTTTCAAATTTTCGGATGGGAGGTTCCAGATAAGGTCAAAAACGACATACTCAGATCTTCACCAAACTTTGCATGGATACATTGGATGTCTAGACACGTGGAAAAAACGTACAAAACAAGAGATTGGAGACATCAAGATTTTGGACGAATTTTTTAAGAATTCTCAAATTTTCAGAAAGGAGGTTCCATATAAGGTCAAAAACTACATACTCAGATCTTCACCAAACTTTGCAGGGATACATTGGATGTCAAGACACGTGGAAAAAACGTACAAAACAAGAGATTGGGGTCTTCAAGATTTTGGACGAATTTTTTAAGAATTTTCAAATTTTCAGAAAGGAGGTTCCATATAAGGTCAAAAACTACATACTCAGATCTTCACCAAACTTTGCAGGGATACATTGAATGTCAAGACACGTGGAAAAAACGTACAAAACAAGAGATTGGGGTCATCAAGATTTTGGACGGATTTTTTAGGAATTTTCAAATTTTCAGATGGGAGGTTCCAGATAAGGTCAAAAACTACATACTCAGATCTTCACCAAACTTTGCAGGGATACATTGGATGTCAAGACACGTGGAAAAAACGTACAAAACAAGAGATTGGAGACATCAAGATTTTGGACGAATTTTTTAAGAATTTTCAAATTTTCAGATAGGAGGTTCCATATAAGGTCAAAAACTACATACTCAGATCTTCACCAAACTTTGCATGGATACATTATGTGTCAAGACACGTGGAAAAAACGTACAAAACAAGAGATTGGAGACATCAAGATTTTCGACGAATTTTTTAAGAATTTTCAAATTTTCAGATGGGAGGTTCCAGATAAGGTCAAAAACTACATACTCAGATCTTCACCAAACTTTGCAGGGATACATTGGATGTCAAGACACGTGGAAAAAACGTACAAAACAAAAGATTGGAGACATCAAGATTTTCGACGAATTTTTTAAGAATTTTCAAATTTTCAGATGGGAGGTTCCAGATAAGGTCAAAAACGACATACTCAGATCTTCACCAAACTTTGCATGGATACATTGGATGTCAAGACACGTGGAAAAAACGTACAAAACAAGAGATTGGAGACATCAAGATTTTGGACGAATTTTTTAAGAATTTTCAAATTTTCAGATGGGAGGTTCAATATAAGGTCAAAAACTACATACTCAGATCTTCACCAAACTTTGCAGGGATACTTTGGATGTCAAGACACGTGGAAAAAACGTACAAAACAAGAGATTGGGGTCATCAAGATTTTTGGACGAATTTTTTAAGAATTTTCAAATTTTCAGATGGGAGGTTCAATATAAGGTCAAAAACTACATACTCAGATCTTCACCAAACTTTGCATGGATACATTGGATGTCAAGACACGTGGAAAAAACATACAAAACATAGGATTCGGAACATCAAGATTTTGGTCGAATTTTTTAAGAATTTTCAAATTTTCAGATAGGAGGTTCCATATAAGGTCAAAAACTACATACTCAGATCTTCACCAAACATTGCAGGAATACATTGGATGTCAAGACACGTGGAAAAAACGTACAAAACAAGAGATTGGGGTCATCAAGATTTTGCACGGATTTTTTAGGAATTTTCAAATTTTCAGATGGGAGGTTCCAGATAAGGTCAAAAACTACATACTCAGATCTTCACCAAACTTTGCAGGGATACATTGGATGTCAAGACACGTGGAAAAAACGTACAAAACAAGAGATTGGAGACATCAAGATTTTGGACGAATTTTTTAAGAATTTTCAAATTTTCAGATAGGAGGTTCCATATAAGGTCAAAAACTACATACTCAGATCTTCACCAAACTTTGCATGGATACATTATGTGTCAAGACACGTGGAAAAAACGTACAAAACAAAAGATTGGAGACATCAAGATTTTGGTCGAATTTTTTAAGAATTTTCAAATTTTCAGATGGGAGGTTCCAGATAAGGTCAAAAACTACATACTCAGATCTTCACCAAACTTTGCAGGGATACATTGGATGTCAAGACACGTGGAAAAAACGTACAAAAAAGAGATTGGAGACATCAAGATTTTGGACGAATTTTTTAACAATTTTCAAATTTTCAGATGGGAGGTTCCAGATAAGGTCAAAAACGACATACTCAGATCTTCACCAAACTTTGCAGGGATACATTGGATATCAAGACACGTGGAAAAAACGTACAAAACAAGAGATTGGAGACATCAAGATTTTGGACGAATTTTTTAAGAATTTTCAAATTTTCAGATAGGAGGTTCCAGATAAGGTCAAAAACTACATACTCAGATCTTCACCAAACTTTGCAGGGATACATTGGATGTCAAGACACGTGGAAAAAACGTACAAAACAAGAGATTGGGGTCATCAAGATTTTGGACGGATTTTTTAGGAATTTTCAAATTTTCAGATGGGAGGTTCCAGATAAGGTCAAAAACTACATACTCAGATCTTCACCAAACATTGCAGGGATACATTGGATGTCAAGACACGTGGAAAAAACGTACAAAACAAGAGATTGGAGACATCAAGATTATGGACGAATTTTTTGAGAATTTTCAAATTTTCAGAAAGGAGGTTCCATATAAGGTCAAAAACTACATACTCAGATCTTCACCAAACTTTGCAGGGATACATTGGATGTCAAGAAACGTGGAAAAAACGTACAAAACAAGAGATTGGAGACATCAAGATTTTCGACGAATTTTTTAAGAATTTTCAAATTTTCAGAAAGGATGTTCCAGATAAGGTCAAAAACGACATACTCAGATCTTCACTAACTTTGCAGGGATACATTGGAGGTCGAGACACGTGGAAAAAACGTACAAAACAAGAGATTGGAGACATCAAGATTTTGGACGAATTTTTGAAGAATTTTCAAATTTTCAGATAGGAGGTTCCAGATAAGGTCAAAAACTACATACTCAGATCTCCACCAAACATTGCAGGGATACATTGGATGCCAAGACACGTGGAAAAAACGTACAAAGCAAGAGATTGGAGACATCAAGATTTTCGACGAATTTTTGAAGAATTTTCAAATTTTCAGATACGAGGTTCCAGATAAGGTCAAAAACTACATACTCAGATCTTCACCAAACGTTGCAGGGATACTTTGCATGTCAAGACACGTGGAAAAAACGTACAAAACAAGAGATTGGAGACATCAAGATTTTCGAGGAATTTTTTAAGAATTTTCAAATTTTCGGATGGGAGGTTCCAGATAAGGTCAAAAACGACATACTCAGATCTTCACCAAACTTTGCATGGATACATTGGATGTCTAGACACGTGGAAAAAACGTACAAAACAAGAGATTGGAGACATCAAGATTTTGGACGAATTTTTTAAGAATTCTCAAATTTTCAGAAAGGAGGTTCCATATAAGGTCAAAAACTACATACTCAGATCTTCACCAAACTTTGCAGGGATACATTGGATGTCAAGACACGTGGAAAAAACGTACAAAACAAGAGATTGGGGTCTTCAAGATTTTGGACGAATTTTTTAAGAATTTTCAAATTTTCAGAAAGGAGGTTCCATATAAGGTCAAAAACTACATACTCAGATCTTCACCAAACTTTGCAGGGATACATTGAATGTCAAGACACGTGGAAAAAACGTACAAAACAAGAGATTGGGGTCATCAAGATTTTGGACGGATTTTTTAGGAATTTTCAAATTTTCAGATGGGAGGTTCCAGATAAGGTCAAAAACTACATACTCAGATCTTCACCAAACTTTGCAGGGATACATTGGATGTCAAGACACGTGGAAAAAACGTACAAAACAAGAGATTGGAGACATCAAGATTTTGGACGAATTTTTTAAGAATTTTCAAATTTTCAGATAGGAGGTTCCATATAAGGTCAAAAACTACATACTCAGATCTTCACCAAACTTTGCATGGATACATTATGTGTCAAGACACGTGGAAAAAACGTACAAAATAAGAGATTGGAGACATCAAGATTTTGGTCGAATTTTTTAAGAATTTTCAAATTTTCAGATGGGAGGTTCCAGATAAGGTCAAAAACTACATACTCAGATCTTCACCAAACTTTGCAGGGATACATTGGATGTCAAGACACGTGGAAAAAACGTACAAAACAAGAGATAGGAGACATCAAGATTTTGGACGAATTTTTTAACAATTTTCAAATTTTCAGAAAGGATGTTCCAGATAAGGTCAAAAACGACATACTCAGATCTTCACCAAACTTTGCAGGGATACATTGGATATCAAGACACGTGGAAAAAACGTACAAAACAAGAGATTGGAGACATCAAGATTTTGGACGAATTTTTTAAGAATTTTCAAATTTTCAGATAGGAGGTTCCAGATAAGGTCAAAAACTACATACTCAGATCTTCACCAAACTTTGCAGGGATACATTGGATGTCAAGACACGTGGAAAAAACGTACAAAACAAGAGATTGGAGACATCAAGATTTTGGACGAATTTTTTAAGAATTTTCAAATTTTCAGATAGGAGGTTCCAGATGAGGTCAAAAACTACATACTCAGATCTTCACCAAACTTTGCAGGAATACTTTGCATGTCAAGACACGTGGAAAAAACGTACAAAACAAGAGATCGGAGACATCAAGATTTTCGACGAATTTTTTAAGAATTTTCAAATTTTCAGATGGGAGGTTCCAGATAAGGTCAAAAACGACATACTCAGATCTTCACCAAACTTTGCAGGGATCCATTGGAGGTCGAGACACGTGGAAAAAACGTACAAAACAAGAGATTGGAGACATCAAGATTTTGGACGAATTTTTTAAGAATTTTCAAATTTTCAGATAGGAGGTTCCATATAAGGTCAAAAACTACATACTCAGATCTTCACCAAACTTTGCAGGGATACATTGGATGTCAAGACACGTGGAAAAAACGTACAAAACAAGAGATTGGAGACATCAAGATTTTCGACGAATTTTTTAAGAATTTTCAAATTTTCAGAAAGGATGTTCCAGATAAGGTCAAAAACGACATACTCAGATCTTCACCAAACTTTGCAGGGATCCATTGGAGGTCGAGACACGTGGAAAAAACGTACAAAACAAGAGATTGGAGACATCAAGATTTTGGACGAATTTTTTAAGAATTTTCAAATTTTCAGATAGGAGGTTCCAGATAAGGTCTAAAACTACATACTCAGATCTCCACCAAACATTGCAGGAATACATTGGATGTCAAGACACGTGGAAAAAACGTACAAAACAAGAGATTGGAGACATCAAGATTTTCGACGAATTTTTGAAGAATTTTCAAATTTTCAGATAGGAGGTTCCAGATAAGGTCAAAAACTACATACTCAGATCTTCACCAAACGTTGCAGGGATACTTTGCATGTCAAGACACGTGGAAAAAACGTACAAAACAAAAGATTGGAGACATCAAGATTTTCGACGAATTTTTTAAGAATTTTCAAATTTTCAGATGGGAGGTTCCAGATAAGGTCAAAAACGACATACTCAGATCTTCACCAAACTTTGCATGGATACATTGGATGTCAAGACACGTGGAAAAAACGTACAAAACAAGAGATTGGAGACATCAAGATTTTGGACGAATTTTTTAAGAATTCTCAAATTTTCAGAAAGGAGGTTCCATATAAGGTCAAAAACTACATACTCAGATCTTCACCAAACTTTGCAGGGATACTTTGGATGTCAAGACACGTGGAAAAAACGTACAAAACAAGAGATTGGGGTCATCAAGATTTTGGACGAATTTTTTAAGAATTTTCAAATTTTCAGATGGGAGGTTCAATATAAGGTCAAAAACTACATACTCAGATCTTCACCAAACTTTGCATGGATACATTGGATGTCAAGACACGTGGAAAAAACATACAAAACATAGGATTCGGAACATCAAGATTTTGGTCGAATTTTTTAAGAATTTTCAAATTTTCAGATAGGAGGTTCCATATAAGGTCAAAAACTACATACTCAGATCTTCACCAAACATTGCAGGAATACATTGGATGTCAAGACACGTGGAAAAAACGTACAAAACAAGAGATTGGGGTCATCAAGATTTTGCACGGATTTTTTAGGAATTTTCAAATTTTCAGATGGGAGGTTCCAGATAAGGTCAAAAACGACATACTCAGATCTTCACCAAACTTTGCAGGGATACATTGGATATCAAGACACGTGGAAAAAACGTACAAAACAAGAGATTGGAGACATCAAGATTTTGGACGAATTTTTTAAGAATTTTCAAATTTTCAGATAGGAGGTTCCAGATAAGGTCAAAAACTACATACTCAGATCTTCACCAAACTTTGCAGGGATACATTGGATGTCAAGACACGTGGAAAAAACGTACAAAACAAGAGATTGGAGACATCAAGATTTTGGACGAATTTTTTAAGAATTTTCAAATTTTCAGATAGGAGGTTCCAGATGAGGTCAAAAACTTCATACTCAGATCTTCACCAAACTTTGCAGGAATACTTTGCATGTCAAGACACGTGGAAAAAACGTACAAAACAAGAGATCGGAGTCATCAAGATTTTCGACGAATTTTTTAAGAATTTTCAAATTTTCAGATGGGAGGTTCCAGATAAGGTCAAAAACGACATACTCAGATCTTCACCAAACTTTGCAGGGATCCATTGGAGGTCGAGACACGTGGAAAAAACGTACAAAACAAGAGATTGGAGACATCAAGATTTTGGACGAATTTTTTAAGAATTTTCAAATTTTCAGATAGGAGGTTCCATATAAGGTCAAAAACTACATACTCAGATCTTCACCAAACTTTGCAGGGATACATTGGATGTCAAGACACGTGGAAAAAACGTACAAAACAAGAGATTGGAGACATCAAGATTTTGGACGATTTTTTTAAAAATTTTCAAATTTTCAGAAATGCGGTTCCAGATAAGGTCAAAAACTACATACTCAGATCTTCACCAAACTTTGCAGGGATACATTGGATGTCAAGACACGTGGAAAAAACGTACAAAACAAGAGATTCGGGTCAACAAGATTTTGGACGGATTTTTTAGGAATTTTCAAATTTTCAGATGGGAGGTTCCAGATAAGGTCAAAAACTACATACTCAGATCTTCACCAAACTCTGCAGGGATACATTGTATGTCAAGACACGTGGAAAAAACATACAAAACATAGGATTGGGGACATCAAGATTTTGTTAAATTCTTTTAAGAATTTTCAAATTTTCAGATAGGAGGTTCCATATAAGGTCAAAAACTACATACTCAGATCTTCACCAAACATTGCAGGGATACATTGGATGTCAAGACACGTGGAAAGAACGTACAAAACAAGAGATTGGAGACATCAAGATTTTGGACGAATTTTTTAAGAATTTTCAAATTTTCAGATAGGAGGCTCCATATAAGGTCAAAAACTACATACTCAGATCTTCACCAAACATTGCAGGGATACATTGGATGTCAAGACATGTGGAAAAAACGTACAAAACAAGAGATTGGAGACATCAAGATTTTGGACGAATTTTTTAAGAATTTTCAAATTTTCAGATAGGAGGTTCCAGATAAGGTCAAAAACTACATACTCAGATCTTCACCAAACGTTGCAGGGATACCTTGCATGTCAAGACACGTGGAAAAAACGTACAAAACAAGAGATTGGAGACATCAAGATTTTCGACGAATTTTTTAAGAATTTTCAAATTTTCAGATGGGAGGTTCCAGATAAGGTCAAAAACGACATACTCAGATCTTCACCAAACTTTGCATGGATACATTGGATGTCAAGACACGTGGAAAAAACGTACAAAACAAGAGATTGGGGTCATCAAGATTTTGCACGGATTTTTTAAGAATTTTCAAATTTTCAGATGGGAGGTTCCAGATAAGGTCAAAAACTACATACTCAGATCTTCACCAAACTTTGCAGGGATACATTGGATGTCAAGAAACGTGGAAAAAACGTACAAAACAAGAGATTGGGGTCATCAAGATTTTGCACGGATTTTTTAAGAATTTTCAAATTTTCAGATGGGAGGTTCCAGATAAGGTCAAAAACGACATACTCAGATCTTCACCAAACTTTGCATGGATACATTGGATGTCAAGACACGTGGAAAAAACGTACAAAACAAGAGATTGGTGACATCAAGATTTTGGACGAATTTTTTAAGAATTTTCAAATTTTCAGAAAGGAGGTTCCATATAAGGTCAAAAACTACATACTCAGATCTTCTCCAAACTTTGCAGGGATACATTGGATGTCAAGACACGTGGAAAAAACGTACAAAACAAGAGATTGGAGACATCAAGATTATGGACGAATTTTTTGAGAATTTTCAAATTTTCAGAAAGGAGGTTCCATATAAGGTCAAAAACTACATACTCAGATCTTCACCAAACTTTGCAGGGATACATTGGATGTCAAGAAACGTGGAAAAAACGTACAAAACAAGAGATTGGAGACATCAAGATTTTCGACGAATTTTTTAAGAATTTTCAAATTTTCAGATGGGATGTTCCAGATAAGGTCAAAAACGACATACTCAGATCTTCACTAACTTTGCAGGGATACATTGGAGGTCGAGACACGTGGAAAAAACGTACAAAACAAGAGATTGGAGACATCAAGATTTTGGACGAATTTTTTAAGAATTTTCAAATTTTCAGATAGGAGGTTCCAGATAAGGTCAAAAACTACATACTCAGATCTCCACCAAACATTGCAGGGATACATTGGATGTCAAGACACGTGGAAAAAACGTACAAAGCAAGAGATTGGAGACATCAAGATTTTCGACGAATTTTTGAAGAATTTTCAAATTTTCAAATAGGAGGTTCCAGATAAGGTCAAAAACTACATACTCAGATCTTCACCAAACGTTGCAGGGATACTTTGCATGTCAAGACACGTGGAAAAAACGTACAAAACAAGAGATTGGAGACATCAAGATTTTCGACGAATTTTTTAAGAATTTTCAAATTTTCGGATGGGAGGTTCCAGATAAGGTCAAAAACGACATACTCAGATCTTCACCAAACTTTGCATGGATACATTGGATGTCAAGACACGTGGAAAAAACGTACAAAACAAGAGATTGGAGACATCAAGATTTTGGACGAATTTTTTAAGAATTCTCAAATTTTCAGAAAGGAGGTTCCATATAAGGTCAAAAACTACATACTCAGATCTTCACCAAACTTTGCAGGGATACATTGGATGTCAAGACACGTGGAAAAAACGTACAAAACAAGAGATTGGGGTCTTCAAGATTTTGGACGAATTTTTTAAGAATTTTCAAATTTTCAGATAGGAGGTTCCAGATAAGGTCAAAAACTACATACTCAGATCTTCACCAAACGTTGCAGGGATACTTTGCATGTCAAGACACGTGGAAAAAACGTACAAAACAAGAGATTGGAGACATCAAGATTTTCGACGAATTTTTTAAGAATTCTCAAATTTTCAGAAAGGAGGTTCCATATAAGGTCAAAAACTACATACTCAGATCTTCACCAAACATTGCAGGAATACATTGGATGTCAAGACACGTGGAAAAAACGTACAAAACAAGAGATTGGAGACATCAAGATTTTCGACGAATTTTTGAAGAATTTTCAAATTTTCAGATAGGAGGTTCCAGATAAGGTCAAAAACTACATACTCAGATCTTCACCAAACGTTGCAGGGATACTTTGCATGTCAAGACACGTGGAAAAAACGTACAAAACAAGAGATTGGAGACATCAAGATTTTCGACGAATTTTTTAAGAATTTTCAAATTTTCAGATAGGAGGTTCCATATAAGGTCAAAAACTACATACTCAGATCTTCACCAAACATTGCAGGAATACATTGGATGTCAAGACACGTGGAAAAAACGTACAAAACAAGAGATTGGGGTCATCAAGATTTTGCACGGATTTTTTAGGAATTTTCAAATTTTCAGATGGGAGGTTCCAGATAAGGTCAAAAACTACATACTCAGATCTTCACCAAACTTTGCAGGGATACATTGGATGTCAAGACACGTGGAAAAAACGTACAAAACAAGAGATTGGAGACATCAAGATTTTGGACGAATTTTTTAAGAATTTTCAAATTTTCAGATAGGAGGTTCCATGTAAGGTCAAAAACTACATACTCAGATCTTCACCAAACTTTGCATGGATACATTATGTGTCAAGACACGTGGAAAAAACGTACAAAACAAAAGATTGGAGACATCAAGATTTTGGTCGAATTTTTTAAGAATTTTCAAATTTTCAGATGGGAGGTTCCAGATAAGGTCAAAAACTACATACTCAGATCTTCACCAAACTTTGCAGGGATACATTGGATGTCAAGACACGTGGAAAAAACGTACAAAAAAGAGATTGGAGACATCAAGATTTTGGACGAATTTTTTAACAATTTTCAAATTTTCAGAAAGGATGTTCCAGATAAGGTCAAAAACGACATACTCAGATCTTCACCAAACTTTGCAGGGATACATTGGATATCAAGACACGTGGAAAAAACGTACAAAACAAGAGATTGGGGTCATCAAGATTTTGGACGGATTTTTTAGGAATTTTCAAATTTTCAGATGGGAGGTTCCAGATAAGGTCAAAAACTACATACTCAGATCTTCACCAAACATTGCAGGGATACATTGGATGTCAAGACACGTGGAAAAAACGTACAAAACAAGAGATTGGAGACATCAAAATTTTGGACGAATTTTTTAAGAATTTTCAAATTTTCAGATAGGAGGTTCCAGATGAGGTCAAAAACTACATACTCAGATCTTCACCAAACTTTGCAGGAATACTTTGCATGTCAAGACACGTGGAAAAAACGTACAAAACAAGAGATCGGAGACATCAAGATTTTCGACGAATTTTTTAAGAATTTTCAAATTTTCAGATGGGAGGTTCCAGATAAGGTCAAAAACGACATACTCAGATCTTCACCAAACTTTGCATGGATACATTGGATGTCAAGACACGTGGAAAAAACATACAAAACATAGGATTGGTGACATCAAGATTTTGGACGAATTTTTTAAGAATTTTCAAATTTTCAGATAGGAGGTTCCATATAAGGTCAAAAACTACATACTCAGATCTTCACCAAACTTTGCAGGGATACATTGGAGGTCGAGACACGTGGAAAAAAAGTACAAAACAAGAGATTGGGGTCATCAAGATTTTGGACGGATTTTTTAGGAATTTTCAAATTTTCAGATGGGAGGTTCCAGATAAGGTCTAAAACTACATACTCAGATCTCCACCAAACATTGCAGGAATACATTGGATGTCAAGACACGTGGAAAAAACGTACAAAACAAGAGATTGGAGACATCAAGATTTTCGACGAATTTTTGAAGAATTTTCAAATTTTCAGATAGGAGGTTCCAGATAAGGTCAAAAACTACATACTCAGATCTTCACCAAACGTTGCAGGGATACTTTGCATGTCAAGACACGTGGAAAAAACGTACAAAACAAAAGATTGGAGACATCAAGATTTTCGACGAATTTTTTAAGAATTTTCAAATTTTCAGATGGGAGGTTCCAGATAAGGTCAAAAACGACATACTCAGATCTTCACCAAACTTTGCATGGATACATTGGATGTCAAGACACGTGGAAAAAACGTACAAAACAAGAGATTGGAGACATCAAGATTTTGGACGAATTTTTTAAGAATTTTCAAATTTTCAGATGGGAGGTTCAATATAAGGTCAAAAACTACATACTCAGATCTTCACCAAACTTTGCAGGGATACTTTGGATGTCAAGACACGTGGAAAAAACGTACAAAACAAGAGATTGGGGTCATCAAGATTTTGGACGAATTTTTTAAGAATTTTCAAATTTTCAGATGGGAGGTTCAATATAAGGTCAAAAACTACATACTCAGATCTTCACCAAACTTTGCATGGATACATTGGATGTCAAGACACGTGGAAAAAACATACAAAACATAGGATTCGGAACATCAAGATTTTGGTCGAATTTTTTAAGAATTTTCAAATTTTCAGATAGGAGGTTCCATATAAGGTCAAAAACTACATACTCAGATCTTCACCAAACATTGCAGGAATACATTGGATGTCAAGACACGTGGAAAAAACGTACAAAACAAGAGATTGGGGTCATCAAGATTTTGCACGGATTTTTTAGGAATTTTCAAATTTTCAGATGGGAGGTTCCAGATAAGGTCAAAAACTACATACTCAGATCTTCACCAAACTTTGCAGGGATACATTGGATGTCAAGACACGTGGAAAAAACGTACAAAACAAGAGATTGGAGACATCAAGATTTTGGACGAATTTTTTAAGAATTTTCAAATTTTCAGATAGGAGGTTCCATATAAGGTCAAAAACTACATACTCAGATCTTCACCAAACTTTGCATGGATACATTATGTGTCAAGACACGTGGAAAAAACGTACAAAACAAAAGATTGGAGACATCAAGATTTTGGTCGAATTTTTTAAGAATTTTCAAATTTTCAGATGGGAGGTTCCAGATAAGGTCAAAAACTACATACTCAGATCTTCACCAAACTTTGCAGGGATACATTAGTAGTCCAGTTTAGACAGTTCAACGTCCTCTTGTGGTGAGCTGAAGTGGAGATCAGCGTTGCCAACTCCTCACTCGAAAAAATCACCAAGGTTTTTGTTTTTGGGTATAACCTAACCTAAAGCAAGGAGCTGGCAACCTTGCTTGAGGTATTTTCTCGCAGTGTTGCCAACTCATCACTCGAAAAAATCACCAAGGTTTTTGTTTTCGGGTATAACCTAACCTAAAGCAAGGAGCTGGCAATCTTGCTTGAGGCTTGCCTTACAGTGCATAAAGCAAGGTTGCCAACCGACTGGTACTTTTGCCATAGCCTTTTACAAGAAAAAAAAGAGAGAGGGAAGAGTTAAACAACCGACAGCTTACCCACAGCCTTTTTTGCTCTAACCTAACCTAAAGCAAGGAGCTGGCAACTTTGCTTGTGCAATCAACCCGGTCGACCGCTCTCAAGTGGAGATCAGCGTTGCCAACTCCTCACTCAAAAAAAAAATCACCAAGGTTTTTTTTTTTTTGGTCTAACCTAACCTAAAGCAAGGAGCTGGCAACTTTGCTTGTGCAATCAACCCGGTCGACCGCTCTCAAGTGGAGATCAGCGTTGCCAACTCCTCACTCAAAAAAAAATCACCAAGGTTTTTTTTGGTCTAACCTAACCTAAAGCAAGGAGCTGGCAATTTTGCTTGTGCAATCAACCCGGTCGACCGCTCTCAAGTGGAGATCAGCGTTGCCAACTCCTCACTCAAAAAAAAATCACCAAGGTTTTTTTTTGTCTAACCTAGCCTAAAGCAAGGAGCTGGCAATTTTGCTTGAGGCCTGCCTTACAGTGCATAAAGCAATGTTGCCAACCTACATATACTAAACAAGGAGAGCCGGCACTGCCGTAAAAGAGAGAGATTTATGGCTGGCAACAGTAACGAGCGAATGCGCCATATCGTAATTTTCCAACTCCGTATATCACAATTTTTGTAAACCTCTCTCGGGGGAACAATATGTCGCGCACACACACACGCACACACACACACGCACGCGCACGCACGCGCGCTTATGTATTGTAACACAAACAAACAAACAAAATAATAATTGTTGGTTTTTTTTAGAATACCTGGCCCCTAACCCCGCCAGGGTGCGTGGTGCCCAACCCAAAAAGGTTCTAACGGCTGCGGTTATAGATTACCGCACCTCTGTAGAGTTTCACGTGTTTTTTTTTTTCCCCCAAACTTCCATGAAACCCTACAGAGGACCTCCGTAATGCATGCAACGTGTACTAACGACTCTAGTGTTATTTGATGTTGTGATATTTTTGGATATAGAGTTTTATTGTGAGATATAGATAAAAATAATTATGTTTATTATTAATATTTTCTTGATGAAGATGGAGAATATGTGCGTGTTACAAATAAAGTTGCATGCTTTTTTTTTTCTAGTGTGTGTGTATGTGTTTTTGATGTTTCGACAGCATCTGAAACGATAAGAAAGAAATTTTATTGTTAATTTTCACGTGTAAAAAAACAACAACAAATTTTTTTGTGCAAATTTTCTGATTGTCTCTCGTGCTATAGTGCAAAAAAGATATTGTGACTGATAACTAATGAAATTAACATTTGTAAGTGATCTGAACTAGTGAAATTCGTATTGTGCTATTGTAACTGATTGTGCTAGTGCAGAAAATTTCTTATTGTGCAAGAAAAGATGTTAAAAAACTTGTTAAAACTGCTCTGTGACCCTCTCGTTCTTCACGTCGTAGGCGAAGGACTTCTCTGCAATCAGGATGACACTGCATAGGGTATCCTCGGGCAAGGCATCGTGGAACTCGCAGACGACCTTGATGTTGGTTCGATCGTTGACCACAACCTTCTTTCTCTTAGATGTGTTGATGACGGTCATGGGTCTCCGTGCTTTGAACTCGCTGGGCGTGTAGTACATGTCCACGCTTCCCTCGGTCACGCGTTTGTAAGCCGAGAACGCTTCGTAAAGTTTGAGGTAATCGTTTTTGGTCACGTCGAGGTTGTAATTCTCGCGCGGGAACACTTCGTTGCGTCCATTCTTCAGATAAACGTTCTTGATCTTGCAGTCGTCGAACTTGCTGGAATCTTTCTCCTGATTCTTGTCTCGCCCGGTCTGAAAGAGCACTACGACGAAATCTGGCATGTCGAACTGTATGTTGTTGAACTGCGTCGTCACGTCGAATTCCATGTGACTTCCCGACGCCATCTTCTGCACGCACTGGTAACCGTGAAAGTGAATCAGCACCTGCGGACTTTTCAAGATCTCCGCTTTGTACTTGAGGGCGTAGTTCGTTTCGTATTCCACCACCGGCATTCTCAATTCCATGCTTTGGATGACGCACTTGGCTGCTTCGGGTAAAGTGTTGGCTATCGGCGTGGTGCCGTCCGGACCTAAAGTAGCGTATCGCATCAGTACGTCGTTGTCGTTGGCCGCTCTTCGAAACGTGATCCTCAGTCCTCCCTTCCACATGATCTCCTTGTAGTCCGAGAAGAAACCCGGCAGCAGACGCATGGGAAAGAGCACCGTGTGACTTCTCGTCGATATTTTGGCCCCTGCTTCGAATCCCCCGGCCTGGTAGTACGCTGCATCCGTTTTGGATAATTTCAACGTTCCCACTGCCGTCGACGTGATGCCTGGATAATCTATTCTGTCGATGACGGTGTTGTGTTTCCTCACCTCCACCTGCGAGAACAGGTGAGGCACGAAGTTGTCCACGAGTATCAAGTTTGCTGCTGCAGGAAACGCGTCTCCGCTTTCTTTCTTCACCACGTCGAATTGAAGGTAGAGGTCTGCTCTGTGAGGGTGAACGAACCCATCGCCTACGTCCACGTCGTATTCGATCTCCCTGTTCGCCTCGTTGAGATTGGCGAACGTGCGACGGTTGGGAGGGAAAGATTGCAATTCGTAACTTTCGATTTGCTCCATTTTACATGTATGGTTATTTATTATACGTTGATCTCCACGATGGCCGTCGTAGTGGCACCTGCGAAATCTACCACGTCTCCTTTCTCGTTCGTCACCACCAACTCTATGTCGTCTATGCGGTTGCGACATACTGGAAAATAGATCGGCGAAGAGGGCGTGTAGATGATCGGTTCCATGAACTCGGAACTTGGTTTGAAAGTGGCTATGATTCCCGTCTGCTTGTGACTTCCTAACAATCCGTCCGAAGATTTCGTGATCATACCTTCGGCCACGTTACAGTGTACGTTCAGAGTCTCTATGGCCAAGAATTTAGGAATGTTGGTTGCTACGTGCTTGATGCCAGCTTCGAGTTTGGTGTTGTTCTCGAAACCTAAAAGTTCTCCTATGGTGCCCAGGTCCACGGTCTCTGTCGCGGATAGGATTTCCACTCTGTGCGTGACCGAATTTTGAGAAAGGTACGTGCCTTTGGGTAACTGAGCTTGCAAAGTGGAAAGATTGTATTGTCCTGGCGTGACGACGATGTGTTCGCTTCCGACGCTAATTTTGTTGTTGTGCTGGGTGACGTTAGGTATGAGGTACATGCTGTAGAATGCACGCAGAGCCACGGATTTAGGATAGACGATGTCGTCGTGCAGCGTGAGTTTCAAGATCGAAGATTCGCTCGTGAGATGGAACACGCCCATCCTAGTGATGCTGTTTGAGGTTCCACAATGCTTTCTGGAAATCTTCGATCGTAGGGTTATTTATTTTAGAGAGAAACGCGAGCATGGAGAGGCAGAGATGACCGCAGTTCACGTCTCCGAAATCTTGAATGCGTTCGTCGTTGTAGTATATGGAGGTTTTGTTCGTTTTCAGATAATGAACTAAATTTGTAGGTGGAACACCTCCGAAAGAATCGAAAACGAATGCTTTATCATTGTCGTTTTTGTGGTAACATATCCAATGCGTGCCTGGATTTTCTTGACCGTCCAAGTTGACTACTCCGCATTCTCTTCTTTTGACGCTTGAAGGTAACGAGTCGGACATGAAAACTCCTCTGAAGTGTTTGATTTGTAACGGTTCGATCAGAGATTCAATGTCTCGGTTGGCGAGTGCTTCTGTTTCTTTTTTTTATATTTCTTCAAAGCATCGAGGTTGCTTTTTTGTTTTTTGGTTATACCTTTCCCCTTCTTCTCCATGGCCAGGTTGTGACGTTTCTGTTCTTCCAATTCCGCCTTGTTCTTCTTCGAGTCGATGACGGTTTTCGCAATGGCGGCACTTCCGCCGGCCAAACTTCCAACGGCCCCCAATGCTGCCAGGATGGCCGGGATGCTGAATATGAAACCTCCGATCTTTTGCTGTTTCCGCGAACGCTGCAATCTTTTCAATTGAGGTGTGCTGAGCAGCAATTTCATTCCGTGTCCTTTCGACAAGCAAGAACGTTTCTTCTCGCGTTGTTTCTTGGTGAGTAACCCATCGAGAGCACCTAGATTTTTTAGATTCGAATATGGTATCTGGTACACGACACCCTTGGGCTTCATGCTGATGCTCTATGTGTTATTTTCACGGTATGTTATTTATATATATATTCTGAGATTTTTTCTTGTGTAGTTTTTTACGGTATGTTATTTATATATTTTCAAGGCCTCGCAGTCGTTACACAAATTCTATTACGTGCTTTGTTTTCTTGCCAAGAAGTTCCTTTGTCCCCTTGTACACGATTCGAGTTTTGTTCTCGATTAAAATAGATAGCTTCTCGTCGGATAACATGTTAGCGTATCGATCTGGTAAAAATAGACTGTATTGTGCGTTGAGCAACAGGCGTACCTTGGGACCATACTGAGTAGAAACGATTGAACCGGAAGTTATCGTGTAAGATTTGTCGACTTCCAATTCCCGAATTTTTACATACTCAAATGACAAATTTAGCATTTGTTTTAATGCTTGGAGATCACTCATTTTTTCGGTTGTCATATCGAAGAAGAAAAAATTTTCAGTGTGTATGTTAGAGAAATTTAATTGTTTTTTTTTTTTTCACGATGTGTGTTATTTATATATACCGAAGATTATTTTTTTTATGATGTGTGTTATTTATATATCAAGTTTTTTTTGGCACGTATATATATTATTATTTTTTTAACGGAGGAAGAAAGTTCGTGCTTCGGAAAACGCGAGGATGTGCGTAAGGATATCTTCCTTCTCCTGCATAGACTTGTACCAATCATCAGTATACCATCTTCTTCCCTGCATCGCCTCGTTTAGTTCGTCCGACCTCTCCTCCAATTTTTCCCCTGCAGCCGAAAGCAGAATGTCGAGATCACCGCACCTCAGGCCGCTGATCTCCCGAAGAAGGTCCTTGAGAACCATTTCACAAGGGATGCGAAATTCCGGCATTGTTTTTGCCATGCTTACAAGTTTATTAACATCTCCGTTAACTACCTTTTTGAATATTTTAGATAGTAGCTCGGGTGGCAAATCAGTTATGTAATCCATGTTGTTTTTTTACGGTATGTTATTTATATACCCCACCCCAATTTTTGTTTCGTGTTCATGGCGATGGTGGTGCCTAGTGCGGCGACCCGTTCACCCAGCGATGCGTCTCTGCTCACGAACCTTTCGAAAGCTACGTGCTCTAACTTTCTGTCTGCTTCGTGACGTGCGTCCAGATCCGTCTGCGTGGTGTTGTAGGCGATGTCGTGATCTTTGCATGCCGCGTCCAACGGATTCACACCCTTGTCTCCTCTCTCCAATCTTTTCTCGAGTTTGGTACCCGGTCCGCAGTACTGGTAGCCAGGTAGATGCATCTCGAAAGGTAACTTGTTGATGATGTCGTTCACGAGTCCCTTTCCTTCGGCCACGTTCCAAAATTTCGGAGGCAGCGTGTTGATGATTTTGATCAGGTAACCTATGCCCTTGTCGTCGTTCACGATGAAGTTGGAAAGTTTCGTGCTGATCATGTCCACGATGCCAACCTTCTCGTTGTAGAAATTACGGTTGCCTGCATTCTCTTCGCCGGCTATCACCAACAATCGGTCCACGAGTTTCCTAACGTCGTCCACCCAAACGAATTCTTTGGGTAGCGTGTTGTAGCGTTTGACGCCGCTGCCTGTTTTGACCTGGTTCCAAATCGGTTTGATGAGATTCCTGTACTTCTCGCCGCTGCTCGATTTCACCCTATTCTGCGAGGCGTCGTTGTTCTGGTACAAGGCATCCGTCATGATCAGAATTTCCTTGTAACTTTGGTAATCTTCGTCGGTGTAATCTTTCGGCTGCTTTTTGGCGACGAGTTCCCACAGTCCCACCGTACCCGGATACCTGGTCCAACTATCCTTGTCGCCTAAATTGACTTTAATGTCGTTGCCTTCGAAGGTCACCTTCGATTTCCCAATCTTCCACACCACACCGCCGCCTTCGCTGGTTTCCATGCTGGGATACAATCCGAACACTTCATCTTTGTCGAATTTCCCCGTGCTCAGGTAGTCTCGTGCCAAAGGTCCCAACTCGATTTTATCCGAAGACGACGACGTGCTACCTATGGCTCGACGTCGTGCCGGTGCATCCTTCAGTTCGAACGGCGTCGAAGGAATGCTCGAAATAGGCGTGGGTACGGCGTAACTTTTAGCTGCGAGCGGTACGAGTTCATTAATCAAATTTTTATTTTGTTCCGTGACACTTTTAATTTCTTTACCTAGACTGCTGATGGCATCGATCACAGGTTGATCCTGACGTTTCTTCTCTTCGTAGAATCCGCGATTCTCGGATTTCCAACCTTTGAAGCGTTTCGCGAGGTATTTTCGCAACTTGAGATTTTCGTCTTCGATTTTTCGTTTCGTCATGACGTTATTTATATACGTCGTTTCTCACAACGTTGCAACGTTTAGAAAGTCGTTGATTTTGTTTCTGTATTTTCCGTCGTTGGGTTTTCTCGTCATGTCGATCGTCGCGAATCCGAAATCGTCACCGTTCCAGCAAGTAGAGCAGCAGCGTTCCGAAAATTGATTGTAGTTCATGTCTCCGCCTACGTAGTCATCGTACGCGTGCTTGAGGTTGGTGTGATCTTGACGAAACAAACATATGAAATTGGCGTTGTCGCGCACTAACTGTTTTGGAATTTTGGAAAACGTTTGAGCTAGGTAAAAACAATCCATTCCTTTGTGACGACCTTGCGTGAAAAAGTTGCGAATTTCATTTTGATTTTCCAGGATGGCGTCGTCGAACACAACGACTGAATTTTCACGACAATCGTCGAGTGGTTTTATTTCCGAGGCGAACGTTGCAATGTCCAGACCATCGTACAGTTTCATCAGTTGCTGGTATTTGGATTGCTCCAAACTTTTCGAGAACACGTACAGGTGCCTGTTCTTCCAATCTAACCAATTCGGTGCGAGGAGAAAATTGTCCACGAGCAGTGTCGTTTTCCCACACCCCGAAGGACCTACGATCAGACAGCGGATGCTGTCGGGAAGCAACTCGCCGTTCTTTTTCTTCGTTTGACTTTCCGGATCCGGTAGACGCTTCACCACGTTCCACGTACTCACAAGATCACTTCGTCCGCGTCGATCCAACTCTTTTCCGGAAGTCCCAGCCATTTGACAAACAGTTTGTCACCTTTCCTACGCAATACTTTCTCGATGAGGTACGTGTCGGGGTGTTTCGTTTTAGAGAGTTCCTCTTCGTAAAATCTTCCTTTCAAAATCTCGCCGCTACTATCTTTTATTATATACGTGTGTCGGTTTCCAGGTAGAACTCGAACCACCGTAAAAAGTTCCGTGCTCCAATTTTTTGTGAATCCCTTCTCGAAGGTGCGTTTGAATTTGCTGATCCTCACCCGGTCTCCAATTTTGTATTTAGCTTTTTTTGTCGTGGGTGTGTATTTTGGACAGTAAACGGTAGAAATTAAACGCTGCTCGTCAGATTTGGTAACGTCGGCTGGCTTCATGCCTATCGTTCTGTGTACCGTTTCATTATAGGTGTCGACGAGTTCCGGCAGGATGTCGACCCATTTGTAATTTCCCCGAAGCGTGAATCGTTTCCACATGTGTGTTTTCAAGGTTCGATTGAATCTTTCCACGATGCTGGCTTTGATGTGACTGAAGCTCGAATAATGTCGAATCTTGTGTTTTTGAATAAACTTTTGGAATACGGAGTTGTAAAATTCTTTACCGTTGTCCGTTTGCAGAAACCGTGGTCGTCTGCCACCGCTTTCGCGAAAAATTAATTTGAATGCTTCCGTGACGCACGTTCCCGTTTTCGCCTTCAAAGGTAGAGCCCATGCGAATTTCGAAAACGTGTCTATGACGGTGAGGAGGTACTTGTTGCCCTTGTTCAATTTATGCACGTTTTTCAAATTGCCGCTACTCATCTCCACGAGGTCACTTTGCCAGAGGTCGTCGATGCCCTTGGTTACCACAGCCAAACGTTCGTAGTTGCGGCGTGCAGGTTTATGCAATTCTTCGACGATGGCTTGCCTAGACATTTTTTCTTAGAGATTACGTTTCAAGAGAAGCACAAGCGTGATGGGATTCAAAGAGGGTGGCACCTCGCTCGTGTTTTGAATGATCAGCTTATCGCCGACACTCACGTCGAAAACGGTGAGATCTTCGTCTTCGTGTATTTCATATATGTTGCGCGTTTCGTTCCAACGTGCCAGAGGAATGTTTCCTGCTTTCTGGACACCACGATTCGATATCAAGGTCATGGTGGGAACGCTAGCTTTTCTACCGTGAGACCAGTACGAAAATTCGTTTATCTGAATCGTGCCATCGAGGAGAAACTTGTAGTACGGATGATAAGGATGCAACATGTACAGTTTGTTACCTTCGACGAACGTGGAGATTCTCTGTTGATTGGGTACGCTGTTGATTTCGATGGCATGCAGAGAATGCAGTTTAGCGAATTTAGTATCGACGCCGAGCAGATTACTGTGAACTTGTCCGAGTTTATTTTCGATGGGCAGCAAATGTTCGACGATGGTATCCGTTACTGTAGAAAACGACGGTTTGATTTTCACTTCCACGTTCAACTGCTTGTAGTTTTCGTTGAGTTCTTGCAACTTAGCACCGAAAGAGGCCAGCGTCGATTCCTGCGTGGATTCCAGCACTCCAACTTGATCTCTGATGTTGACGACGATGTTCTGAAGGTTCTCGACTTGATTCAATTTCGAGCTCTTCTCGGTAAGATCGTTCACGATGCTTCGCATCTCTGTAAACTGCGTGTGAAGGTCGGCGACGCTCTGCGAAGTGGGCAGCGTCGACACCAGCGAACTAATTTCGTCTCGAATCTGTTCCACGTTCGCCGTTTCCGTTTCTAGTCGTTTTAGCATTCGAGATATGTTTCTTTTCAAAGCGTGCAATTCTTTGGAGGTGGGGAGATTGGCCACTTTACTCTCGAGATCGCTCAACGAATTTTTGATGTCGCTCGAATCGGATAGTGCCGTCACCGCCGTTTTCAATTTTTCCAAATCTTCGCTCGAAGGCACGCTCGTCCGTAACGATTCCAAGTCACCCTGTATGTTGTCCAGTACGTGATGAAAATGAGCGAGATTCGTTTCGACGTTCAAATTTTCTAAATATTCGATCTTCTGCTGAACCGTGCTCAACGTGTCTTGAATGCTCGTCAACGCTCTCGCTTCGGCGTGAATATTTTTAATTTCTTCGTTGATCAATTCCAGAGACGCCTGAAGCGTAGCGATGGTGGTTTGAATGTGTTCGAAATCTTGATAGGCCTCCAATTGAATTTTTATGTTCGCGACGCTTTTACCGATGACCTGCAGTTCGTCCGACGATGGTAGGTTCGTCATTGTATCTTCCAAAATCTGCAACTTGGATTTAATTTCTTCCAACGTGCTGGTGAATTCTTCTTGTAATTTGGAAACGACGACATGCAAACGTTCTACATCAATATCGTTCACAACGGTTTGAAGTTCGGAGAAATTCTTTTCTATTGCGGAAGTTCGTTCTTCGATTTCGAGTTTCAATTTTTCCAAATCTTCATTTTTCGATTGAAATTGCTGTAATTTGGCCAAATCATTTTGAAGCGAATCCACGCTCAACTGTATATTTTGAACGTTGTCGTAAGAAGGTACGTCGACATAATTTTTTATGAGCGTTTTCAGTTCGGAATCGATTTTCAGAATGGGGTCGAGACATTGCGTTTGGAGCGTAGCGATTTCCGACTCTAAACTTTTGTTTAAGGTCTCCTGCAAAGCAATCAAATCGGTCCTCAACTTCTTAACTCGAATGTCCAACATGAGAATCTCTTCTGCATGGTCTACACGCTTGGTGTTGCCGAAAATGTCGTTAGGCATTTTTGGTTAACGGTTATTTATAATAGGATAGACGATTCGTAATTCTACAAAAAGAGGAATGAGTTTGTCGTAATCTCCGAGAAGTTCCACGTACAGGTAATCTCCTGCAGAAACATCGTACGTAATGTTAGAAAGCATCTTGTCGTGCTTGATTCGAAAAATATTCTTGCCGGTAGATATTTTGATTTCGCCTGCGTTTTCCGGATTCACGGTGATTTGAAGTTTCCCGTCGATCGGAATTTCGTAAAAATGTAAATTGTTGTTGAAAATATAAAAAGTTTTGCCGACGTCTTCATCCAATTTCGTCCAAATGCTGTTGAGATGAATGATCAACAGACCGTTGAGTTTAGGTAACACGGAAGGTAAGACTTCATGATCTGGTATGGTTTCCATAATGATCTGTTTTTTGAAGCCGAACAAATTCATAGGCATGCTGGTTATTTAAGAATACGGTCAAAGTTTTTTGTAATGACTGTCAGTGTTTTTTTTTGTTTTTTTTTTTTTTTTGTTTTTTTTTTTTGTTTGTTTTGTTTTTTATGAATCTTCTGTTGAAGATGGGCACATGTTGCAGGTTTTGCTTTCTGCTAAGCGATAGTGCCCCCACGGCAGTGTGTGGATTCCACATTGGAGAACGCACCTCTTGTCGTCGTTGGGATCCAGGGCAATCTTCCTCACTTTGTTGGTGGTCAACACATGGTCGACGCTCTGGATGCGCTGTTCTGCTCTTAGAACCGACGACCCGGTCTTGAGGCAATCCACAAAGTCCTCGAATGTGAGATGCTCCCGAACCACCTGTCTGCCGACACCCTTGGCCTTCTTGGTAACGCTGCCCTCGGCTTTGATGGTATAGGCCTTGGCGCGAAGACCTGCAAACTCGAGAATCACGTCTCCGTCCTTCTCGTCTTTGAGTTTGCCAGGCACCTTTTTGTTGCGAGCCAGGATACTGTACCGGTTCGGCTGGGGATAGCCCGAGGTATCAAAGAGGTTAACAAAAGATGGATCTGTGGCTATATCCCCGTATGCGTTGGCTGTGCGAACGTGGTACACCAAGCTGTCCGTGTCCGTGTAGAGAAGCAAGATGTTGTGGCCATAGTATGGACGTAATGTGTCGTAGTACGTCTCGAACATGTGGAGCTTGCTCAGATCCAGAACAGTGGCTCCAACGTAGATGGGCTTGTTGAGCTTCACCACGCCTTGCTTCATGTGAATCAGAGCCAGCTGCTCGTTGTAGATTGTTCGAGACTTGAACAATGGACTTGCAACAAGCTGACGACATCGCTCTTTCCTCGTCACCAATTTTATGTCCACGCGATTCCGTACATTCTCCATGGTCTTGCCAAACACCGCATTATTCATGAGCTTGAAGAAATCCTTATCAAGCTCGGACGTGGCTGCGGTGCGGCGTTCAGTGTTGAGCTCGATATATGGACGCAACCATGAAGAATGTTCGAACTTGAGGATGCGGTGAACTGCGTGGACGGTGACCCCTTGCCGCATCAACCACCGGAGATTCTGGTAGTGAAGAACATATTTCTTCTTGGGTTCGAAATCCATGACGAGCTTCTTCTGGTTGGAATCGGGTGGACACTTGAACTCGGGTGCAGGGGGGAGATCGCAGAACAAATCCTGCAGCTCCTCGGAGAACTCAAGGTCCACCTCGGCGAAGAACCCATGTTCCGAATCGTCGAAGTTTTTGATGTCGAATTCAGAAGGATCAGCCCACTCGAACCCTCTAAAGGGGAGTCGCTGCATCATAGAGTGCCCGTACAAGTTATTTACGTCCGTGTACATGATGTAGCTTGACGGTTGGGTGGAGTCGTAGCCAGTAGCCATGTGATGGTTGTTGGCGCGCGCGTGCCGTTGCGACACCTGGACCATTCCACCCCGCACGGCACGTTCCACAAACAGCATCATGTCCACGTCCGAAAGAAGCTCCAGCTCGATCTTCGTCACCAGAAACATGGCTGACCACGCCAGTCCGGGGAGACTGTAGAAGTAGGCAGGGTCCAGCTGGTAGATCTTCATGGCGGTCGCACGGAACGTCTGGAACACGTCGGCGAGGAGCGTCACATCAAGTCTGAGGTAGGCGTCGTGGTAGTCCCCGAGAGTTCGACAGTCCAGTTCGTGCCACATGGACTGGGCGTGGTGATATTCCTCGTCGGTGATGTTCGAGCCTCGCAGCTGACTGTAGAACTTCGCCTGGGGGGGTAGCGACGTCTCTGCGAACTTGGAAGGGTCTGTGACATATTCGTAGGGATAGACTCCCTTACGCCTGAAGAGACCGGCGTCCAAGTGCGGAAAGTTCGCGGAGGTAATGAGCATTTGCTCGTCGCTAAGCTTCCCTGCGAGAGCATCGAGGCTGGCCGGGAGGAACCTCAGAGAGTCGAGGAAGCGAAGCTCGACGGTAGAGTGTGATCCTGAGATTCGCACCCACTTGCTCACACTAATGTAACGCTCCTCGTTCTGCGCCAGGACGTTGATTCGCATGTCGTCGTACCCAAGATGCTTGACGAGGTGGTGGAAGTCGTATCCCGAGCCATTATGAAAAAACACAGGGATAAATCGCGGGTCCCGGGCCATGAGGTTGCATCCGTTGCACCATGGACCAACATACCTACCGTTAAAGTGATCGTGGTGTTGGACTTTACGGTTGTTGGCGGTGTACTCCTTGACGCAGACAGGGCAGGTAGTAGCTTCCTCATGCTTGATTTTGTCGTCAGAAGACAGCGATTCCATAGGCTTGGGGGCCAACAGTACTTTTGTTATCTCGTTGGCCTCGACAACCATCCTCTCGAGGAAGTGTTTGGCTGCGTCGGGACCACGGTACACGTAGGGCTCGGGAGCAATGTGCTGGTCACGTCGCACCACAACGTATGCATAACTCGAAGCCTCGTGGAGTTGGTAAGGGGTGGTGGAGGAAACTTCGGGATCGGGATCGCAAGTGGATAGGGGTTTGAGGAAGGCCTCGAAATCCGCGATGATGATAGCGGGATGCTCCACCATGGCACCGTGCATGTGAAAACGCTCCACGGTGCCAGGTTTGGGCAAGACTGCCACACCCGGCTCGTTGGTATTGCAGTAGATCTTGTGGCTGGCGAGCTTCTCGACAGCGATGTTGGAACCTTTGATGTGCTGATAATCCTGCTGTTTTTGATTGTCAAAAGTTGACAAGCACCTTCGACAAACTTCTATGCTACCATCATGCTTGCTTGTTTGGCTCGACACCAACCGGGAGAGGGAACGGATGAGGGTGTAGTGGTGATTGGTCTCGTCCTTGATGAGCAGAAGGTGAATTTCCTGCGCACCATCGTCCTCCGCCAGATGCAGCGTCTTCGCCTTGGTGTTGTGGCAGAAGCTGTAAATTTCGTCGGACGGTTTCTTGTACTGGCAACGTAGCGATGCGTAGAATTTGGTGGAGTGCATTGCAAGCGCATCGCCGAGGATGGAAATGATTTTGGCTTGCACGTTCTCCAAAAAGCTACGCACGTCGCATGAGCCCTCCGAAGTGATGACAAAGTCCTCTAACAACCGCTCGAAAGCAGTCTGGTTAGCTTTCGCCACAGGCTTGACGCGTTTGGCGAATGGTGGCGAGTCGGCTTCCGCTTTCCTCTTGGTCGAGCTGGTCGACGGTTGGGGAACAGGTGCTCCGACGACAACTTTGCATGATGTTATATGCCTCTTCAAATTATTAATGGTAATAGGTATACCGCACCTGGGACATGGTTTTTTAGCGGTTACACGCTTACCAGGTGCGCAGGTACGACAATGTCTTGCAAAATGTGCGCTTGATATGGCTATCTTGCACACAGGACAACTTTTCATGGAGCGCATTTTTTTGGGGGTATGTTTATTTATATGTGATCTGTTGGTGGTAGAGTGTTTACAAAAAAAATACCTTACGAGAAAAATTTTGTAGGCTAATTCTAATTAGTGTTAGTTTAAGGGGTTTATTTATATATGGGTGGCGTTGTTTTCCTCAAATATGTATTTTAATAAACCCTGTAAAAAAATTTAAAAAAATATATAAGAAGTTTGAGAAAAAAAAACACGTGAAACTCTACAGAGGTGCGGTAATCTATAACCGCAGCCGTTAGAACCTTTTTGGGTTGGGCACCACGCACCCTGGCGGGGTTAGGGGCCAGGTATTCTAAAAAAAACCAACAATTATTATTTTGTTTGTTTGTTTGTGTTACAATACATAAGCGCGCGTGCGTGCGCGTGCGTGTGTGTGTGTGCGTGTGTGTGTGCGCGACATATTGTTCCCCCGAGAGAGGTTTACAAAAATTGTGATATACGGAGTTGGAAAATTACGATATGGCGCATTCGCTCGTTACTGTTGCCAGCCATAAATCTCTCTCTTTTACGGCAGTGCCGGCTCTCCTTGTTTAGTATATGTAGGTTGGCAACATTGCTTTATGCACTGTAAGGCAGGCCTCAAGCAAAATTGCCAGCTCCTTGCTTTAGGCTAGGTTAGACAAAAAAAAACCTTGGTGATTTTTTTTTGAGTGAGGAGTTGGCAACGCTGATCTCCACTTGAGAGCGGTCGACCGGGTTGATTGCACAAGCAAAATTGCCAGCTCCTTGCTTTAGGTTAGGTTAGACCAAAAAAAACCTTGGTGATTTTTTTTTGAGTGAGGAGTTGGCAACGCTGATCTCCACTTGAGAGCGGTCGACCGGGTTGATTGCACAAGCAAAGTTGCCAGCTCCTTGCTTTAGGTTAGGTTAGACCAAAAAAAAAAAAAACCTTGGTGATTTTTTTTTTGAGTGAGGAGTTGGCAACGCTGATCTCCACTTGAGAGCGGTCGACCGGGTTGATTGCACAAGCAAAGTTGCCAGCTCCTTGCTTTAGGTTAGGTTAGAGCAAAAAAGGCTGTGGGTAAGCTGTCGGTTGTTTAACTCTTCCCTCTCTCTTTTTTTTCTTGTAAAAGGCTATGGCAAAAGTACCAGTCGGTTGGCAACCTTGCTTTATGCACTGTAAGGCAAGCCTCAAGCAAGATTGCCAGCTCCTTGCTTTAGGTTAGGTTATACCCAAAAACAAAAACCTTGGTGATTTTTTCGAGTGATGAGTTGGCAACACTGCGAGAAAATACCTCAAGCAAGGTTGCCAGCTCCTTGCTTTAGGTTAGGTTATACCCAAAAACAAAAACCTTGGTGATTTTTTCGAGTGAGGAGTTGGCAACGCTGATCTCCACTTCAGCTCACCACAAGAGGACGTTGAACTGTCTAAACTAGACTACTTACATTGGATGTCAAGACACGTGGAAAAAACGTACAAAACAAGAGATTGGAGACATCAAGATTTTGGACGAATTTTTTAAGAATTTTCAAATTTTCAGATAGGAGGTTCCAGATAAGGTCAAAAACTACATACTCAGATCTTCACCAAACTTTGCAGGGATACATTGGATGTCAAGACACGTGGAAAAAACGTACAAAACAAGAGATTGGGGTCATCAAGATTTTGGACGGATTTTTTAGGAATTTTCAAATTTTCAGATGGGAGGTTCCAGATAAGGTCAAAAACTACATACTCAGATCTTCACCAAACATTGCAGGGATACATTGGATGTCAAGACACGTGGAAAAAACGTACAAAACAAGAGATTGGAGACATCAAAATTTTGGACGAATTTTTTAAGAATTTTCAAATTTTCAGATAGGAGGTTCCAGATGAGGTCAAAAACTACATAACCAGATCTTCACCAAACTTTGCAGGAATACTTTGCATGTCAAGACACGTGGAAAAAACGTACAAAACAAGAGATCGGAGACATCAAGATTATCGACGAATTTTTTAAGAATTTTCAAATTTTCAGATGGGAGGTTCCAGATAAGGTCAAAAACGACATACTCAGATCTTCACCAAACTTTGCATGGATACATTGGATGTCAAGACACGTGGAAAAAACATACAAAACATAGGATTGGTGACATCAAGATTTTGGACGAATTTTTTAAGAATTTTCAAATTTTCAGATAGGAGGTTCCATATAAGGTCAAAAACTACATGCTCAGATCTTCACCAAACTTTGCAGGGATACATTGGATGTCAAGACACGTGGAAAAAACGTACAAAACAAGAGATTGGAGACATCAAGATTATGGACGAATTTTTTGAGAATTTTCAAATTTTCAGAAAGGAGGTTCCATATAAGGTCAAAAACTACATACTCAGATCTTCACCAAACTTTGCAGGGATACATTGGATGTCAAGAAACGTGGAAAAAACGTACAAAACAAGAGATTGGAGACATCAAGATTTTCGACGAATTTTTTAAGAATTTTCAAATTTTCAGAAAGGATGTTCCAGATAAGGTCAAAAACGACATACTCAGATCTTCACTAACTTTGCAGGGATACATTGGAGGTCGAGACACGTGGAAAAAACGTACAAAACAAGAGATTGGAGACATCAAGATTTTGGACGAATTTTTGAAGAATTTTCAAATTTTCAGATAGGAGGTTCCAGATAAGGTCAAAAACTACATACTCAGATCTCCACCAAACATTGCAGGGATACATTGGATGTCAAGACACGTGGAAAAAACGTACAAAGCAAGAGATTGGAGACATCAAGATTTTCGACGAATTTTTGAAGAATTTTCAAATTTTCAGATAGGAGGTTCCAGATAAGGTCAAAAACTACATACTCAGATCTTCACCAAACGTTGCAGGGATACTTTGCATGTCAAGACACGTGGAAAAAACGTACAAAACAAGAGATTGGAGACATCAAGATTTTCGACGAATTTTTTAAGAATTTTCAAATTTTCGGATGGGAGGTTCCAGATAAGGTCAAAAACGACATACTCAGATCTTCACCAAACTTTGCATGGATACATTGGATGTCAAGACACGTGGAAAAAACGTACAAAACAAGAGATTGGAGACATCAAGATTTTGGACGAATTTTTTAAGAATTCTCAAATTTTCAGAAAGGAGGTTCCATATAAGGTCAAAAACTACATACTCAGATCTTCACCAAACTTTGCAGGGATACATTGGATGTCAAGACACGTGGAAAAAACGTACAAAACAAGAGATTGGGGTCTTCAAGATTTTGGACGAATTTTTTAAGAATTTTCAAATTTTCAGAAAGGAGGTTCCATATAAGGTCAAAAACTACATACTCAGATCTTCACCAAACTTTGCAGGGATACATTGAATGTCAAGACACGTGGAAAAAACGTACAAAACAAGAGATTGTGGTCATCAAGATTTTGGACGGATTTTTTAGGAATTTTCAAATTTTCAGATGGGAGGTTCCAGATAAGGTCAAGAACTACATACTCAGATCTTCACCAAACTTTGCAGGGATACATTGGATGTCAAGACACGTGGAAAAAACGTACAAAACAAGAGATTGGAGACATCAAGATTTTGGACGAATTTTTTAAGAATTTTCAAATTTTCAGATAGGAGGTTCCATATAAGGTCAAAAACTACATACTCAGATCTTCACCAAACTTTGCATGGATACATTATGTGTCAAGACACGTGGAAAAAACGTACAAAACAAGAGATTGGAGACATCAAGATTTTGGTCGAATTTTTTAAGAATTTTCAAATTTTCAGATGGGAGGTTCCAGATAAGGTCAAAAACTACATACTCAGATCTTCACCAAACTTTGCAGGGATACATTGGATGTCAAGACACGTGGAAAAAACGTACAAAACAAGAGATAGGAGACATCAAGATTTTGGACGAATTTTTTAACAATTTTCAAATTTTCAGAAAGGATGTTCCAGATAAGGTCAAAAACGACATACTCAGATCTTCACCAAACTTTGCAGGGATACATTGGATATCAAGACACGTGGAAAAAACGTACAAAACAAGAGATTGGAGACATCAAGATTTTGGACGAATTTTTTAAGAATTTTCAAATTTTCAGATAGGAGGTTCCAGATAAGGTCAAAAACTACATACTCAGATCTTCACCAAACTTTGCAGGAATACTTTGCATGTCAAGACACGTGGAAAAAACGTACAAAACAAGAGATCGGAGACATCAAGATTTTCAACGAATTTTTTAAGAATTTTCAAATTTTCAGATGGGAGGTTCCAGATAAGGTCAAAAACGACATACTCAGATCTTCACCAAACTTTGCAGGGATCCATTGGAGGTCGAGACACGTGGAAAAAACGTACAAAACAAGAGATTGGAGACATCAAGATTTTGGACGAATTTTTTAAGAATTTTCAAATTTTCAGATAGGAGGTTCCATATAAGGTCAAAAACTACATACTCAGATCTTCACCAAACTTTGCAGGGATACATTGGATGTCAAGACACGTGGAAAAAACGTACAAAACAAGAGATTGGAGACATCAAGATTTTCGACGAATTTTTTAAGAATTTTCAAATTTTCAGAAAGGATGTTCCAGATAAGGTCAAAAACGACATACTCAGATCTTCACCAAACTTTGCAGGGATCCATTGGAGGTCGAGACACGTGGAAAAAACGTACAAAACAAGAGATTGGAGACATCAAGATTTTGGACGAATTTTTGAAGAATTTTCAAATTTTCAGATAGGAGGTTCCAGATAAGGTCTAAAACTACATACTCAGATCTCCACCAAACATTGCAGGAATACATTGGATGTCAAGACACGTGGAAAAAACGTACAAAACAAGAGATTGGAGACATCAAGATTTTCGACGAATTTTTGAAGAATTTTCAAATTTTCAGATAGGAGGTTCCAGATAAGGTCAAAAACTACATACTCAGATCTTCACCAAACGTTGCAGGGATACTTTGCATGTCAAGACACGTGGAAAAAACGTACAAAACAAAAGATTGGAGACATCAAGATTTTCGACGAATTTTTTAAGAATTTTCAAATTTTCAGATGGGAGGTTCCAGATAAGGTCAAAAACGACATACTCAGATCTTCACCAAACTTTGCATGGATACATTGGATGTCAAGACACGTGGAAAAAACGTACAAAACAAGAGATTGGAGACATCAAGATTTTGGACGAATTTTTTAAGAATTCTCAAATTTTCAGAAAGGAGGTTCCATATAAGGTCAAAAACTACATACTCAGATCTTCACCAAACTTTGCAGGGATACTTTGGATGTCAAGACACGTGGAAAAAACGTACAAAACAAGAGATTGGGGTCATCAAGATTTTGGACGAATTTTTTAAGAATTTTCAAATTTTCAGATGGGAGGTTCAATATAAGGTCAAAAACTACATACTCAGATCTTCACCAAACTTTGCATGGATACATTGGATGTCAAGACACGTGGAAAAAACATACAAAACATAGGATTCGGAACATCAAGATTTTGGTCGAATTTTTTAAGAATTTTCAAATTTTCAGATAGGAGGTTCCATATAAGGTCAAAAACTACATACTCAGATCTTCACCAAACATTGCAGGAATACATTGGATGTCAAGACACGTGGAAAAAACGTACAAAACAAGAGATTGGGGTCATCAAGATTTTGCACGGATTTTTTAGGAATTTTCAAATTTTCAGATGGGAGGTTCCAGATAAGGTCAAAAACTACATACTCAGATCTTCACCAAACTTTGCAGGGATACATTGGATGTCAAGACACGTGGAAAAAACGTACAAAACAAGAGATTGGAGACATCAAGATTTTGGACGAATTTTTTAAGAATTTTCAAATTTTCAGATAGGAGGTTCCATATAAGGTCAAAAACTACATACTCAGATCTTCACCAAACCTTGCATGGATACATTATGTGTCAAGACACGTGGAAAAAACGTACAAAACAAAAGATTGGAGACATCAAGATTTTGGTCGAATTTTTTAAGAATTTTCAAATTTTCAGATGGGAGGTTCCAGATAAGGTCAAAAACTACATACTCAGATCTTCACCAAACTTTGCAGGGATACATTGGATGTCAAGACAGGTGGAAAAAACGTACAAAAAAGAGATTGGAGACATCAAGATTTTGGACGAATTTTTTAACAATTTTCAAATTTTCAGAAAGGATGTTCCAGATAAGGTCAAAAACGACATACTCAGATCTTCACCAAACTTTGCAGGGATACATTGGATATCAAGACACGTGGAAAAAACGTACAAAACAAGAGATTGGAGACATCAAGATTTTGGACGAATTTTTTAAGAATTTTCAAATTTTCAGATAGGAGGTTCCAGATAAGGTCAAAAACTACATACTCAGATCTTCACCAAACTTTGCAGGGATACATTGGATGTCAAGACACGTGGAAAAAACGTACAAAACAAGAGATTGGAGACATCAAGATTTTGGACGAATTTTTTAAGAATTTTCAAATTTTCAGATAGGAGGTTCCAGATGAGGTCAAAAACTACATACTCAGATCTTCACCAAACTTTGCAGGAATACTTTGCATGTCAAGACACGTGGAAAAAACGTACAAAACAAGAGATCGGAGACATCAAGATTTTCGACGAATTTTTTAAGAATTTTCAAATTTTCAGATGGGAGGTTCCAGATAAGGTCAAAAACGACATACTCAGATCTTCACCAAACTTTGCAGGGATCCATTGGAGGTCGAGACACGTGGAAAAAACGTACAAAACAAGAGATTGGAGACATCAAGATTTTGGACGAATTTTTTAAGAATTTTCAAATTTTCAGATAGGAGGTTCCATATAAGGTCAAAAACTATATACTCAGATCTTCACCAAACATTGCAGGGATACATTGGATGTCAAGACACGTGGAAAGAACGTACAAAACAAGAGATTGGAGACATCAAGATTTTGGACGAATTTTTTAAGAATTTTCAAATTTTCAGATAGGAGGCTCCATATAAGGTCAAAAACTACATACTCAGATCTTCACCAAACATTGCAGGGATACATTGGATGTCAAGACACGTGGAAAAAACGTACAAAACAAGAGATTGGAGACATCAAGATTTTGGACGAATTTTTTAAGAATTTTCAAATTTTCAGATAGGAGGTTCCAGATAAGGTCAAAAACTACATACTCAGATCTTCACCAAACGTTGCAGGGATACTTTGCATGTCAAGACACGTGGAAAAAACGTACAAAACAAGAGATTGGAGACATCAAGATTTTCGACGAATTTTTTAAGAATTTTCAAATTTTCAGATGGGAGGTTCCAGATAAGGTCAAAAACGACATACTCAGATCTTCACCAAACTTTGCATGGATACATTGGATGTCAAGACACGTGGAAAAAACGTACAAAACAAGAGATTGGGGTCATCAAGATTTTGCACGGATTTTTTAAGAATTTTCAAATTTTCAGATGGGAGGTTCCAGATAAGGTCAAAAACGACATACTCAGATCTTCACCAAACTTTGCATGGATACATTGGATGTCAAGACACGTGGAAAAAACGTACAAAACAAGAGATTGGAGACATCAAGATTTTGGACGAATTTTTTAAGAATTCTCAAATTTTCAGAAAGGAGGTTCCATATAAGGTCAAAAACTACATACTCAGATCTTCACCAAACTTTGCAGGGATACTTTGGATGTCAAGACACGTGGAAAAAACGTACAAAACAAGAGATTGGGGTCATCAAGATTTTGGACGAATTTTTTAAGAATTTTCAAATTTTCAGATGGGAGGTTCAATATAAATTCAAAAACTACATACTCAGATCTTCACCAAACTTTGCATGGATACATTGGATGTCAAGACACGTGGAAAAAACATACAAAACATAGGATTCGGAACATCAAGATTTTGGTCGAATTTTTTTAGAATTTTCAAATTTTCAGATAGGAGGTTCCATATAAGGTCAAAAACTACATACTCAGATCTTCACCAAACTTTGCAGGGATACATTGGATGTCAAGACACGTGGAAAAAACGTACAAAACAAGAGATTGGAGACATCAAGATTTTCGACGAATTTTTTAAGAATTTTCAAATTTTCAGAAAGGATGTTCCAGATAAGGTCAAAAACGACATACTCAGATCTTCACCAAACTTTGCAGGGATACATTGGAGGTCGAGACACGTGGAAAAAACGTACAAAACAAGAGATTGGAGACATCAAGATTTTGGACGAATTTTTTAAGAATTTTCAAATTTTCAGATAGGAGGTTCCATATAAGGTCAAAAACTACATACCCAGATCTTCACCAAACTTTGCAGGGATACATTGGATATCAAGACACGTGGAAAAAACGTACAAAACAAGAGATTGGAGACATCAAGATTTTGGACGAATTTTTTAAGAATTTTCAAATTTTCAGATGGGAGGTTCAATATAAGGTCAAAAACTACATACTCAGATCTTCACCAAACTTTGCAGGGATACATTGGATGTCAAGACACGTGGAAAAAACGTACAAAACAAGAGATTGGGGTCATCAAGATTTTGGACGGATTTTTTAGGAATTTTCAAATTTTCAGATGGGAGGTTCCAGATAAGGTCAAAAACTACATACTCAGATCTTCACCAAACATTGCAGGGATACATTGGATGTCAAGACACGTGGAAAAAACGTACAAAACAAGAGATTGGAGACATCAAAATTTTGGACGAATTTTTTAAGAATTTTCAAATTTTCAGATAGGAGGTTCCATATAAGGTCAAAAACTACATACTCAGATCTTCACCAAACTTTGCAGGGATACATTGGATATCAAGACACGTGGAAAAAACGTACAAAACAAGAGATTGGAGACATCAAGATTTTGGACGATTTTTTTAAGAATTTTCAAATTTTCAGATGGGAGGTTCAATATAAGGTCAAAAACTACATACTCAGATCTTCACCAAACTTTGCAGGGATACATTGGATGTCAAGACACGTGGAAAAAACGTACAAAACAAGAGATTGGAGACATCAAGATTTTGGACGAATTTTTTAAGAATTTTCAAATTTTCAGATAGGAGGTTCCATATAAGGTCAAAAACTACATACTCAGATCTTCACCAAACTTTGCAGGGATACATTGGATATCAAGACACGTGGAAAAAACGTACAAAACAAGAGATTGGAGACATCAAGATTTTGGACGAATTTTTTAAGAATTTTCAAATTTTCAGATAGGAGGTTCCAGATAAGGTCAAAAACTACATACTCAGATCTTCACCAAACTTTGCAGGGATACATTGGATGTCAAGACACGTGGAAAAAACGTACAAAACAAGAGATTGGGGTCATCAAGATTTTGGACGGATTTTTTAGGAATTTTCAAATTTTCAGATGGGAGGTTCCAGATAAGGTCAAAAACTACATACTCAGATCTTCACCAAACTTTGCAGGGATACATTGGATGTCAAGACACGTGGAAAAAACGTACAAAACAAGAGATTGGAGACATCAAAATTTTGGACGAATTTTTTAAGAATTTTCAAATTTTCAGATAGGAGGTTCCAGATGAGGTCAAAAACTACATACTCAGATCTTCACCAAACTTTGCAGGAATACTTTGCATGTCAAGACACGTGGAAAAAACGTACAAAACAAGAGATCGGAGACATCAAGATTTTCGACGAATTTTTTAAGAATTTTCAAATTTTCAGATGGGAGGTTCCAGATAAGGTCAAAAACGACATACTCAGATCTTCACCAAACTTTGCATGGATACATTGGATGTCAAGACACGTGGAAAAAACATACAAAACATAGGATTGGTGACATCAAGATTTTGGACGAATTTTTTAAGAATTTTCAAATTTTCAGATAGGAGGTTCCATATAAGGTCAAAAACTACATACTCAGATCTTCACCAAACTTTGCAGGGATACATTGGAGGTCGAGACACGTGGAAAAAAAGTACAAAACAAGAGATTGGGGTCATGAAGATTTTGGACGGATTTTTTAGGAATTTTCAAATTTTCAGATGGGAGGTTCCAGATAAGGTCAAAAACTACATACTCAGATCTTCACCAAACATTGCAGGGATACATTGGATGTCAAGACACGTGGAAAAAACGTACAAAACAAGAGATTGGAGACATCAAGATTTTCGACGAATTTTTTAAGAATTTTCAAATTTTCAGATGGGAGGTTCCAGATAAGGTCTAAAACTACATACTCAGATCTCCACCAAACATTGCAGGAATACATTGGATGTCAAGACACGTGGAAAAAACGTACAAAACAAGAGATTGGAGACATCAAGATTTTCGACGAATTTTTGAAGAATTTTCAAATTTTCAGATAGGAGGTTCCAGATAAGGTCAAAAACTACATACTCAGATCTTCACCAAACGTTGCAGGGATACTTTGCATGTCAAGACACGTGGAAAAAACGTACAAAACAAAAGATTGGAGACATCAAGATTTTCGACGAATTTTTTAAGAATTTTCAAATTTTCAGATGGGAGGTTCCAGATAAGGTCAAAAACGACATACTCAGATCTTCACCAAACTTTGCATGGATACATTGGATGTCAAGACACGTGGAAAAAACGTACAAAACAAGAGATTGGAGACATCAAGATTTTGGACGAATTTTTTAAGAATTTTCAAATTTTCAGATGGGAGGTTCAATATAAGGTCAAAAACTACATACTCAGATCTTCACCAAACTTTGCAGGGATACTTTGGATGTCAAGACACGTGGAAAAAACGTACAAAACAAGAGATTGGGGTCATCAAGATTTTGGACGAATTTTTTAAGAATTTTCAAATTTTCAGATGGGAGGTTCAATATAAGGTCAAAAACTACATACTCAGATCTTCACCAAACTTTGCATGGATACATTGGATGTCAAGACACGTGGAAAAAACATACAAAACATAGGATTCGGAACATCAAGATTTTGGTCGAATTTTTTAAGAATTTTCAAATTTTCAGATAGGAGGTTCCATATAAGGTCAAAAACTACATACTCAGATCTTCACCAAACATTGCAGGAATACATTGGATGTCAAGACACGTGGAAAAAACGTACAAAACAAGAGATTGGGGTCATCAAGATTTTGCACGGATTTTTTAGGAATTTTCAAATTTTCAGATGGGAGGTTCCAGATAAGGTCAAAAACTACATACTCAGATCTTCACCAAACTTTGCAGGGATACATTGGATGTCAAGACACGTGGAAAAAACGTACAAAACAAGAGATTGGAGACATCAAGATTTTGGACGAATTTTTTAAGAATTTTCAAATTTTCAGATAGGAGGTTCCATATAAGGTCAAAAACTACATACTCAGATCTTCACCAAACTTTGCATGGATACATTATGTGTCAAGACACGTGGAAAAAACGTACAAAACAAAAGATTGGAGACATCAAGATTTTGGTCGAATTTTTTAAGAATTTTCAAATTTTCAGATGGGAGGTTCCAGATAAGGTCAAAAACTACATACTCAGATCTTCACCAAACTTTGCAGGGATACATTGGATGTCAAGACACGTGGAAAAAACGTACAAAAAAGAGATTGGAGACATCAAGATTTTGGACGAATTTTTTAACAATTTTCAAATTTTCAGAAAGGATGTTCCAGATAAGGTCAAAAACTACATACTCAGATCTTCACCAAACTTTGCAGGGATACATTGGATGTCAAGACACGTGGAAAAAACGTACAAAACAAGAGATTGGAGACATCAAGATTTTGGACGAATTTTTTAAGAATTTTCAAATTTTCAGAAAGGAGGTTCCATATAAGGTCAAAAACTACATACTCAGATCTTCACCAAACTTTGCAGGGATACATTGGATGTCAAGACACGTGGAAAAAACGTACAAAACAAGAGATTGGAGACATCAAGATTTTCGACGAATTTTTTAAGAATTTTCAAATTTTAAGAAAGGATGTTCCAGATAAGGTCAAAAACGACATACTCAGATCTTCACCAAACTTTGCAGGGATACATTGGAGGTCGAGACACGTGGAAAAAACGTACAAAACAAGAGATTGGAGACATCAAGATTTTGGACGAATTTTTGAAGAATTTTCAAATTTTCTGATAGGAGGTCCCAGATAAGGTCAAAAACTACATACTCAGATCTCCACCAAACATTGCAGGGATACATTGGATGTCAAGACACGTGGAAAAAACGTACAAAACAAGAGATTGGAGACATCAAGATTTTCGACGAATTTTTGAAGAATTTTCAAATTTTCAGATGGGAGGTTCCAGATAAGGTCAAAAACTACATACTCAGATCTTCACCAAACTTTGCAGGGATACATTGGATGTCAAGACACGTGGAAAAAACGTACAAAAAAGAGATTGGAGACATCAAGATTTTGGACGAATTTTTTAACAATTTTCAAATTTTCAGAAAGGATGTTCCAGTTAAGGTCAAAAACGACATACTCAGATCTTCACCAAACTTTGCATGGATACATTGGATGTCAAGACACGTGGAAAAAACGTACAAAACAAGAGATTGGGGTCATCAAGATTTTGCACGGATTTTTTAGGAATTTTCAAATTTTCAGATGGGAGGTTCCAGATAAGGTCAAAAACTACATACTCAGATCTTCACCAAACTTTGAAGGGATACATTGGATGTCAAGACACGTGGAAAAAACGTACAAAACAAGAGATTGGAGACATCAAGATTTTCGACGAATTTTTTAAGAATTTTCAAATTTTCAGATAGGAGGTTCCATATAAGGTCAAAAACTACATACTCAGATCTTCACCAAACTTTGCATGGATACATTATGTGTCAAGACACGTGGAAAAAACGTACAAAACAAAAGATTGGAGACATCAAGATTTTGGTCGAATTTTTTAAGAATTTTCAAATTTTCAGATGGGAGGTTCCAGATAAGGTCAAAAACTACATACTCAGATCTTCACCAAACTTTGCAGGGATACATTGGATGTCAAGACACGTGGAAAAAACGTACAAAAAAGAGATTGGAGACATCAAGATTTTGGACGAATTTTTTAACAATTTTCAAATTTTCAGAAAGGATGTTCCAGATAAGGTCAAAAACGACATACTCAGATCTTCACCAAACTTTGCAGGGATACATTGGATATCAAGACACGTGGAAAAAACGTACAAAACAAGAGATTGGAGACATCAAGATTTTGGACGAATTTTTTAAGAATTCTCAAATTTTCAGAAAGGAGGTTCCATATAAGGTCAAAAACTACATACTCAGATCTTCACCAAACTTTGCAGGGATACTTTGGATGTCAAGACACGTGGAAAAAACGTACAAAACAAGAGATTGGGGTCATCAAGATTTTGGACGAATTTTTTAAGAATTTTCAAATTTTCAGATGGGAGGTTCCATATAAGGTCAAAAACTACATACTCAGATCTTCACCAAACTTTACATGGATACATTATGTGTCAAGACACGTGGAAAAAACGTACAAAACAAAAGATTGGAGACATCAAGATTTTGGTCGAATTTTTTAAGAATTTTCAAATTTTCAGATGGGAGGTTCCAGATAAGGTCAAAAACTACATACTCAGATCTTCACCAAACTTTGCAGGGATCCATTGGATGTCAAGACACGTGGAAAAAACGTACAAAAAAGAGATTGGAGTAGTCCAATTAAGCCGGTTGAACGCCTTCTTTTGGGGCTCGGTGGGGCTCGCAGTGTTGCCAATCGCTTATTCGAAAATATCACCAAGGTTTTTGGTCTAACCTAACCTAAAACAGCAAGGAGTTGGCAACTTTGCTTGAGAGTTCACAAACCGGAAGTGGGGCTCGGTGGGGCTCGCAGTGTTGCCAACTTCTTACTCGAAAAAATCACCAAGGTTTTTTTTGGTCTAACCTAACCTAAAGCAAGGAGCTGGCAATCTTGCTTGAGAGTTCTGCAACAGAAAGTAAAACTCGCAGTGTTGCCAACACCTACTCGAAAAAAAATCACCAAGGTTTTTCTTGGTCTAACCTAGCCTAAAGCAAGGAACTGGCAATCTTGCTTGAGACTTGCGTTACAGTGCATAAAGCAAGGTTGCCAACCTACTGGTACTTTTGCCATAGTTTTTTTTTACAAAAGAGAGAGAAGAGAGGGAGGGAAGAGTTAAACAACCGACGGCCCACCTACAGCTTTTTTTGCTCTAACCTAACCTAAAGCAAGGAGCTGGCAACTTTGCTTGTGCAATCAACCCGGTTGACCGTTCTCAAGTGGAGATCAGCGTTGCCAACTCCTCACTCGAAAAAAAAATCACCAAGGTTTTTTTTTGGTCTAACCTAGCCTAAAGCAAGGAGGTGGCAATTTTGCTTGTGCAATCAACCCGGTTGATCGCCCTCAAGTAAAGATCAGCGTTGCCAACCTACATATACTAAACAAGGAGAGCCGGCACTGCCGTAAAAGAGAGAGAGAGATGGATGGATGGTAATATAGTATGCGTGTGCGTGTGTGCGTATAATATGTAGCATTATTAACTAGAGTGTGTTGGCAATTTACTTACAACTAAAAAAAAAAATAGAGATGCCAAACGTTGCTGTAAGATAAAGAGAGAGAGATTTATGGCTGGCAACGGTAATGAGCGAATGCACCTTATCGTAATTTTCCAAGTCCCCGGGGGGACCAAATGTTTATATATTGTGATCTTTGTAAACCTCTCTCGGGGAATGATGTGCCACATGCGTGCGTGCCTCTTATTATTTCTATATTGTGACGCAAACAAACAAATAATAATTGTTGTTTTTTAGGATACCTGGCCTCTATAACCTTGCCAGGAGTGCGTGGTGGGGTGGGTGAAGTCAGATTCAAAGAGAATGCCACGTGATTATTTTGATTCAATAGCTCCGTCTAGTTCGCTGCATTTTTTGACTGCACTCACGCGTCTAGTTGGTTACACGGTACAACTTATTTTGTTGATTTGGTGTCATGTAGTGTATTTGGTGTCTGCACCACGTCTTGGAGAGGTGTAATATGTGGTGTGGTGTATGACCACGTGGTGAGTGGTTAACTAATCAAATGAATGTTTAAAGCAGCAGACAGGTATTTGTTGAATCTTCTGAACTTGAACACTGCTATTCGTCTACTTGGTTGAACGTTATTTTCTTTCACCAGCCTGACACCGGGATACACCTGCACTGCATCTAATGTCAAAGAAGTGCAGCGTACTAGACGAGGATATTAAATTGCTCTGTTGTAAATGAGATGCATGATGTTTTTTCGTAAGTTGTTAATATGAATTGATGTTACTGTGAAGAAACTGAAGGCAGAATAATGCCAACGCTATCTGGACTCGCTTAGTTAATTCAAGATAGTCGCGACAAACGTAAACGGGCTGTGCAGGACTTGGAAAATTTTTTCGATTGATGAAAATTTGGTTCTATGATGATAACCTATGTTTATTTTGTTAGGAGCCAATGCTAGCGCATGTCTCTACGATGATCCTATCGAAAAGAAATTGACAATTGGCCCACCCTTGACCTCCAAATTTCGTACACGTACTCTACATCACCAAAATCGACAAGGGGGTCGACCCTATCTTCTGCACAACTCTGACGTGTACGTACGTCCTGTTTCGCGAAGAGACGACAACCTTCCACAGCTGTTTGTATTATATTACATCAGATATTATATTGCATGAGTGAGTTGGCTGTGTGTATAAAGACTAGTTTCAGACATGGACGCGAATATAATGCCATGATAATTAGCTGCTGTCCAAAGTTATTGCATAACTTAAAATATTTATATATAAAAAAGGATATTTATTGTACTGTGCTTTCTAGCGAAGGTATTATTGTAAACGATATTGTTTGTAAATGTGGAAAGTTAGAAGCTCAGTCCCCGGCCTATCAATGATAAAAAATTTCATCACGGACAACAACCAAAAAAAAAGGGTGTGCACGTCACAAAAGCATTGTCATATGGACTGACGATTATTATTTTTTTTAAAAAAAAAAAAAAAAAAAACAGACCTAGTTACGATGGGTTATAATCTGTGCTGTCTTGCAATTGTTTTTGCTTATTTCAATGTCAGCGAGCGTGATATGAAACATGCATGCGAAGAAGGGGGGGAGATCATAACAAAATAATTCACACTTCGATTTTATTACTTTTGCTAGTCATGTTTCACCTCCTATCTAGAAGGATACTGGATGCTACTTTATTTGAAGATGGCTAAAAGCGAGGGAAGGAGAGAAATGTTATTTTTTATTTTTTTTGCCTGTGTGTGACGAAAATAGTTTTACATGCATACGACTGTATCGTGATCTGCTTGAATTATTATTACGTCTGTGAGTTTTCAGTATTGCTGAATATATTTACATATCAACCAACGGTTATGAATTGCGTAGAAATTGGCTTTTGTTAAGGGTCCAGTGGCGAAGTTGGAAACAGAGAGCGGTCACATCAGACAGGTGCTCCTGGTATCTAAATAATGCCCCCTCTTACAGAAAAAAAATGGAGTGTTAGAAAGGAAAGATGTTATACCCGAATGAACGGGGAGTCTCGAGCATCTTCCAATCCTCATCTTCGTATTCAGCTAACGAGGAAAAAAAAGAAACTTTACATATGGGGGACTTAACAGCTGCTGTACGGTATTGTCCATGGATGTTAAAATTTTTGTTTTTTTCTGAATAGACGGACATATTAGTGTTGCAATCTTCAGATGAGACCGGAGCTTATTATTATTATTATTTTGGACAAGGGGGATCAGATCAATGTATGGACTAAAACTTTTCTTTACATCAAAATAAAACAGAGGATTTTTTACTCCATCGCCTACTTATTATTGTAAAGAATGAGGTGCTGCGTCTTATTGTATAGTCTTCCAACAGCATACCTCGGGGGGCGTAAATTTCTGCTTCTTCATGTATGCAAAATGCACTTAACTTCTGTTGTGAAGCGAATGGAGAGTTTTGTTTTGCTGCTGTGATTAAATACTAAACCAAAATCTTATTACATAATTTTGAAGTATATTTGTTAATACGATCTATATTATATGTCCTCCTCCGTAGTCGAGCGGGTTAAGGCGTTTACTCGTCTTGAGATCGTTTGCTGCGGGACGGCGTAGGTTCGAATCCGGCTCTGGTCGGAATTTATTCGGCCTACGTATAGGGCCGGTGGCAACCCACCATCGTGAGGAAATTGGGAAGCTCCGAGTGAGTGAGCGTAACCTGGTCAAGAAGACCTACAATAACGGCTGGGGGTTCGTCGGGCTGATCACTCGTCACCCCAACACTGGTCTGAGACCTCCACGCTATAACAGGTGACGGCGGAACAGTGTGGGAGGGAGACCAGCAGTCGGTAGGTAAGCCAAGGCTCGCCATGGTGCTGTAGAGCTGTAGGGTTATGTTATCTATATTATATCATCGCTATAGGTGGTCCATGTTATGCGCAGGAGAATTTTTAAAAAATGTCTTGTTTCTCGAACCTGTGGCCTGTAGATTTGCTTTGTTGGCAACAGAAACAGAAAATGGCACTATGTTATTCTATACTGATACAGGTGTACTGTAATCATAACAATTTTCTAGTAACAAAACAACAACTATGTCGGAAAGAAATGGTGGGGGGCTTGTCTGTGTGGGGTCTTATTAACTACTTCACATCTGTACCCGCACAACTCATCGACTACAAAGCAACAATGTTAGGAAGTGTGTGCATGGTCCCAAAAATACAAATTTAAAATCACCAATGAGACATGAACTCTTTTTACTGGTGTGTATTTGAATATGCGAAAATAAAATACTTTGAATAACCACAAAAAAGCTTGCAACGGTATAGAGAAGGGTCACAACTTCAAACTTTAGACGATTTTTTGTTAATCTGCAAAGGGGTCAGGGCGTACGGTAAATTGATTTTATTGAAAAGTATGCAGAAGCAGTGTTGGAAGCAGTTTGAAGACTGAAACGGCTATGGAAGGACACTTATTATAATGTTAATATTTCAGTATAATGTTTTCAGAATTGCTTTTCGATAATATTCGGTACTTAATTTAATCAATTGTTAGACAAAACACACATTCGAATTCAAGGACGGAAAATATGAACAGCGAATGAATGCTTTAGAGTAGATGTGATATTTAAAGGAGGTGATTATTTTTTTTATTTTCTCAATTCAAAACAAAAATTCATGAATATTATTATCATTGAATGGTTGGTTAGGTGCTCGGTTTATCTTGTCTCTCCGAACGAAAGATGGAATGTATACAAGCCTGTGCCTCCTAAGTTTATCGCGGCTATGAGGATAAATCGCGAAATAAAACGAACTGGAAATTTTCAATATATATATATTTTTATAACATACTTCACTAAGGAGGTCAAATGACAAGTTGGATTGCTATTTTTTTTATAATTTGTTAAATTTTATTACGAACGAGGAAAGAATGCATGGCACTTAATGCTGTAATGTTATTGATTAGATCATCGTTTATCTTGTCCGCATCGATTAATCTTCTTATGTTTTTTTTTTTTTTTTTCGTCGCGTCCATTTCTTCTGTTATCACAATCGAGACTTCTAGATTATTATTTTTTCTCCCTGCAATTTTAGAAATGTAATTTTTCACGATCATCCAGCGAACGCCTGAGACATTTCAGCAAAATGTCGATTATTCAATGCGTGTCATTCTAAAGAATGAAGAGATCTGAACCAGTTAATGGATGGGGTGATGTAAACTACTCATTATTCATCCTCTTGATGAGACCACTCGTCATTGACATGACGAGTTATTGCTTGGCATGCGAAAGGTGCAAATTACACAAAGGAATTAAACTACTGAAAAGACAATGGACACTCGTTGTGTTTTGTGAACCGTTGAACCTGTATCATGGCTGGGTGTAGGATAATTACCTGTCTAACTGAAGTCTCTTAGCTGAATGAAAATAGCGAAGTCCTCTGTAAGCTTCTCTCTTATCCTGACCAAAGCGTGCTTCCACTATCGACCTCCTGCCTTGCTGACCACCTTCCTCTACCAACTCAATTCCCAAAGTCCGGTCTCTTCCCAGCTTGTCTCACCTCTATATTCACTGGCCATCGAGCTCTTCCTCGATGCCGAATCGCCGAATCGTGTTTATTATAATTGCTACCATGCAAATCGCTGACACCATAACCAGAAGTGTTACCTGTTCCTGAAAGCTCAGGAAGTTTGCATGGCACAACACAACGCATTGTAAACATGCCTAAGAGGCTTGAGACAGCTGAGAAAAACAAGTGAATGCCCTGGTCAACATGAAGCGTTCAGAGAGACTTAATAAAATAAACATACAATCTTAGGGATTGATACGAATGGATGTTGTAAGGTTCCATGTTGTTTTTTTTTTTCACTATCTCTTGTTTGGTCGATTTTGAATTTGGGAGTTATTTTTTTTATTTTGCTTTTCGCGACATGTTCGACTAATCGTGACAATACGTTTCAACCTTTCTGCATAAACGTTGAAACGTTTCAACGAACGAACGAACGACGGAAAATACAGAAACAAAATCAACGACTTTCTAAACGTTGTAACGTTGTGAGAAACGACGTATATAAATAAACGTTTATTTATATACGTCGTTTCTCACAACGTTACAACGTTTAGAAAGTCGTTGATTTTGTTTCTGTATTTTCCGTCGTTCGTTCGTTCGTTGAAACGTTTCAACGTTTATGCAGAAAGGTTGAAACGTATTGTCACGATTAGTCGAACATGTCGCGAAAAGCAAAATAAAAAAAATAACTCCCAAATTCAAAATCGACCAAACAAGAGATAGTGAAAAAAAAACAACATGGAACCTTACAACATCCATTCGTATCAATCCCTAAGATTGTATGTTTATTTTATTAAGTCTCTCTGAACGCTTCATGTTGACCAGGGCATTCACTTGTTTTTCTCAGCTGTCTCAAGCCTCTTAGGCATGTTTACAATGCGTTGTGTTGTGCCATGCAAACTTCCTGAGCTTTCAGGAACAGGTAACACTTCTGGTTATGGTGTCAGCGATTTGCATGGTAGCAATTATAATAAACACGATTCGGCGATTCGGCATCGAGGAAGAGCTCGATGGCCAGTGAATATAGAGGTGAGACAAGCTGGGAAGAGACCGGACTTTGGGAATTGAGTTGGTAGAGGAAGGTGGTCAGCAAGGCAGGAGGTCGATAGTGGAAGCACGCTTTGGTCAGGATAAGAGAGAAGCTTACAGAGGACTTCGCTATTTTCATTCAGCTAAGAGACTTCAGTTAGACAGGTAATTATCCTACACCCAGCCATGATACAGGTTCAACGGTTCACAAAACACAACGAGTGTCCATTGTCTTTTCAGTAGTTTAATTCCTTTGTGTAATTTGCACCTTTCGCATGCCAAGCAATAACTCGTCATGTCAATGACGAGTGGTCTCATCAAGAGGATGAATAATGAGTAGTTTACATCACCCCATCCATTAACTGGTTCAGATCTCTTCATTCTTTAGAATGACACGCATTGAATAATCGACATTTTGCTGAAATGTCTCAGGCGTTCGCTGGATGATCGTGAAAAATTACATTTCTAAAATTGCAGGGAGAAAAAATAATAATCTAGAAGTCTCGATTGTGATAACAGAAGAAATGGACGCGACGAAAAAAAAAAAAAAAACATAAGAAGATTAATCGATGCGGACAAGATAAACGATGATCTAATCAATAACATTACAGCATTAAGTGCCATGCATTCTTTCCTCGTTCGTAATAAAATTTAACAAATTATAAAAAAAATAGCAATCCAACTTGTCATTTGACCTCCTTAGTGAAGTATGTTATAAAAATATATATATATTGAAAATTTCCAGTTCGTTTTATTTCGCGATTTATCCTCATAGCCGCGATAAACTTAGGAGGCACAGGCTTGTATACATTCCATCTTTCGTTCGGAGAGACAAGATAAACCGAGCACCTAACCAACCATTCAATGATAATAATATTCATGAATTTTTGTTTTGAATTGAGAAAATAAAAAAAATAATCACCTCCTTTAAATATCACATCTACTCTAAAGCATTCATTCGCTGTTCATATTTTCCGTCCTTGAATTCGAATGTGTGTTTTGTCTAACAATTGATTAAATTAAGTACCGAATATTATCGAAAAGCAATTCTGAAAACATTATACTGAAATATTAACATTATAATAAGTGTCCTTCCATAGCCGTTTCAGTCTTCAAACTGCTTCCAACACTGCTTCTGCATACTTTTCAATAAAATCAATTTACCGTACGCCCTGACCCCTTTGCAGATTAACAAAAAATCGTCTAAAGTTTGAAGTTGTGACCCTTCTCTATACCGTTGCAAGCTTTTTTGTGGTTATTCAAAGTATTTTATTTTCGCATATTCAAATACACACCAGTAAAAAGAGTTCATGTCTCATTGGTGATTTTAAATTTGTATTTTTGGGACCATGCACACACTTCCTAACATTGTTGCTTTGTAGTCGATGAGTTGTGCGGGTACAGATGTGAAGTAGTTAATAAGACCCCACACAGACAAGCCCCCCACCATTTCTTTCCGACATAGTTGTTGTTTTGTTACTAGAAAATTGTTATGATTACAGTACACCTGTATCAGTATAGAATAACATAGTGCCATTTTCTGTTTCTGTTGCCAACAAAGCAAATCTACAGGCCACAGGTTCGAGAAACAAGACATTTTTTAAAAATTCTCCTGCGCATAACATGGACCACCTATAGCGATGATATAATATAGATAACATAACCCTACAGCTCTACAGCACCATGGCGAGCCTTGGCTTACCTACCGACTGCTGGTCTCCCTCCCACACTGTTCCGCCGTCACCTGTTATAGCGTGGAGGTCTCAGACCAGTGTTGGGGTGACGAGTGATCAGCCCGACGAACCCCCAGCCGTTATTGTAGGTCTTCTTGACCAGGTTACGCTCACTCACTCGGAGCTTCCCAATTTCCTCACGATGGTGGGTTGCCACCGGCCCTATACGTAGGCCGAATAAATTCCGACCAGAGCCGGATTCGAACCTACGCCGTCCCGCAGCAAACGATCTCAAGACGAGTAAACGCCTTAACCCGCTCGACTACGGAGGAGGACATATAATATAGATCGTATTAACAAATATACTTCAAAATTATGTAATAAGATTTTGGTTTAGTATTTAATCACAGCAGCAAAACAAAACTCTCCATTCGCTTCACAACAGAAGTTAAGTGCATTTTGCATACATGAAGAAGCAGAAATTTACGCCCCCCCCGAGGTATGCTGTTGGAAGACTATACAATAAGACGCAGCACCTCATTCTTTACAATAATAAGTAGGCGATGGAGTAAAAAATCCTCTGTTTTATTTTGATGTAAAGAAAAGTTTTAGTCCATACATTGATCTGATCCCCCTTGTCCAAAATAATAATAATAATAAGCTCCGGTCTCATCTGAAGATTGCAACACTAATATGTCCGTCTATTCAGAAAAAAACAAAAATTTTAACATCCATGGACAATACCGTACAGCAGCTGTTAAGTCCCCCATATGTAAAGTTTCTTTTTTTTCCTCGTTAGCTGAATACGAAGATGAGGATTGGAAGATGCTCGAGACTCCCCGTTCATTCGGGTATAACATCTTTCCTTTCTAACACTCCATTTTTTTTCTGTAAGAGGGGGCATTATTTAGATACCAGGAGCACCTGTCTGATGTGACCGCTCTCTGTTTCCAACTTCGCCACTGGACCCTTAACAAAAGCCAATTTCTACGCAATTCATAACCGTTGGTTGATATGTAAATATATTCAGCAATACTGAAAACTCACAGACGTAATAATAATTCAAGCAGATCACGATACAGTCGTATGCATGTAAAACTATTTTCGTCACACACAGGCAAAAAAAATAAAAAATAACATTTCTCTCCTTCCCTCGCTTTTAGCCATCTTCAAATAAAGTAGCATCCAGTATCCTTCTAGATAGGAGGTGAAACATGACTAGCAAAAGTAATAAAATCGAAGTGTGAATTATTTTGTTATGATCTCCCCCCCTTCTTCGCATGCATGTTTCATATCACGCTCGCTGACATTGAAATAAGCAAAAACAATTGCAAGACAGCACAGATTATAACCCATCGTAACTAGGTCTGTTTTTTTTTTTTTTTTTTAAAAAAAATAATAATCGTCAGTCCATATGACAATGCTTTTGTGACGTGCACACCCTTTTTTTTTTGGTTGTTGTCCGTGATGAAATTTTTTTATCATTGATAGGCCGGGGACTGAGCTTCTAACTTTCCACATTTACAAACAATATCGTTTACAATAATACCTTCGCTAGAAAGCACAGTACAATAAATATCCTTTTTTATATATAAATATTTTAAGTTATGCAATAACTTTGGACAGCAGCTAATTATCATGACATTATATTCGCGTCCATGTCTGAAACTAGTCTTTATACACACAGCCAACTCACTCATGCAATATAATATCTGATGTAATATAATACAAACAGCTGTGGAAGGTTGTCGTCTCTTCGCGAAACAGGACGTACGTACACGTCAGAGTTGTGCAGAAGATAGGGTCGACCCCCTTGTCGATTTTGGTGATGTAGAGTACGTGTACGAAATTTGGAGGTCAAGGGTGGGCCAATTGTCAATTTCTTTCGATAGGATCATCGTAGAGACATGCGCTAGCATTGGCTCCTAACAAAATAAACATAGGTTATCATCATAGAACCAAATTTTCATCAATCGAAAAAATTTTCCAAGTCCTGCACAGCCCGTTTACGTTTGTCGCGACTATCTTGAATTAACTAAGCGAGTCCAGATAGCGTTGGCATTATTCTGCCTTCAGTTTCTTCACAGTAACATCAATTCATATTAACAACTTACGAAAAAAACATCATGCATCTCATTTACAACAGAGCAATTTAATATCCTCGTCTAGTACGCTGCACTTCTTTGACATTAGATGCAGTGCAGGTGTATCCCGGTGTCAGGCTGGTGAAAGAAAATAACGTTCAACCAAGTAGACGAATAGCAGTGTTCAAGTTCAGAAGATTCAACAAATACCTGTCTGCTGCTTTAAACATTCATTTGATTAGTTAACCACTCACCACGTGGTCATACACCACACCACATATTACACCTCTGCCAAGACGTGGTGCA